>NC_142588.1:72192505-77097505 GCF_965207765.1 Zootoca vivipara | reverse complement strand
CATATAATAGTGAAAATACTGTAATGTAGGAAATGCATTATGTTCTTGCATATATTTGTCAAAACTGCTATGTGGCTCGGGCAATTCAGCAAGATCGGTGGGGTTTAAATAATAAAATTATTATTATGAGCATTGGGGGAATTTCACACTAAAACACTTGTGAGGGGCAAGGGATATCGCGAAGCCCCTCCCCTCCTGAGTTCCAGCCCAGACCCGAGCGAGGCTGAAAAGAAGGAAAGCTCCAGCTCAAGTGGGGAAACAGGAAGTGGGTTCCAAGGCTCTGGCAGGGAAAGAGAGCCATCGTCCCAGGTGGGACAGGAAGGGGAAAGGAAGGGGGGCAGGCCAGTCCCCCCAACTCCGGAACTTCGCAAAAGGCGTCGGGGGAAGAGGATGGGTCTCCCCAAGTTATTATGCTGGCGCAAAACGCGCCAAAAGCCACTGGGAGGTTCTGATTCAAGCTAAACAGATGGGTCTTTGTAAATAGCACTGCCATTAGCACTGTAAATACTCAGCACCAATAAAACCATAAAATGCAGAGCTGTGTAGAGTGTTACTCTGAAGTAGCCTTCTCCAGCCACCGTGACAACACTGAAAAATTTCCATGAGTATTTAACAATAAATAAATTGTAAATTGTGGCAGAAATATGGAGAACTGAATTTGACGATGGAAAAATGATTCTAACATTCCTTTTGCAATGCGTCACCTGTTGCATTATGGCTTTTTGATTGACACGCCACCATGCCATGCTAAGGTTGCAAATGTATTTCCTTTTGGAAGCAATTAACATGGAAATGTGCACTAAGATTGGGCTGGATTCCACTCGGTTTCTAAAAGTGGCTTTTGCATTGTGTGAAAGATCACATAAAGCACAAGTAAGGAAACACAGGGGAAATGGAATAAAGTGCTATCGGAATGCAGCCAAAGTCAGGTTGCAGGTCTATTTGGCTCATTAGTGTCTGCACTAACTGGCAGCAGCTGTACAGGTTTTCAGAGAGGAGCTTTTTCCAGCTTTACCTAGAGATGCCAGAGATTGAAGCCCGCACCTTGTGCAGCTAAACATGTATTCCGTCACTGAGCCACAGCCCTGTTCATGATACTTTAGTAGGAATATCATGTTTTATACTTTGCAGGAGACATTTCATTGATTTTCATGAAATGGTCTACAAACATCATAGCAGATGCAAATTGCAGGTCTAAGGACTAAAGTGGAGATAGGCAGAAATTCGTCTCTACAAACAAACGGGATGAAATGTAAACATTTGAAAACCCCATTTTTTTTTGGCGTTCACTGGCAGGTATGTGTGTCTGTGTAAGGTCTTGCATTCTTTTGATTATGCATGTGTGTTTTCTATAAAAATCAATTGCACTTTAATAAAAAGTAATTACTTCTCAGGCCTCCTTTTAAACATCTTGACCTTGTTTTCTCATTTTGTTAAGATGAAATGGCTTGCATTGTCATGCTGCACATTAAACACTTTCAAAACTGCTAATGATTAAGCCTTTACAAACACACATCTGTAAATCTGTTATTCTAATTTCAGTTTTCATTACCAGCTACAAATGTTAAATGTTTCCATGGTTGTTGATGGAATGCATCTTGTAGAGCAAGCAATGTTTACACACATGTTTCCTATACTGTTCCTAACCATAAAATAAAACACAGGTTACAGCTAGTAAAATATTATTATAACGTTCTCTTTGCTGTTTGTGAACTCAGCCCTGGAATAATGAGTGCAATGCTGACTATCAAATTTAGCTCATTCAAGTTAAAGGGTCTGCAATTACTAGTAAACACTATATGTGGTAAGGCTAAGTTCCTGGTAGGTATACCAGGCCTGGCCAATCCAGAAGCTTCACTAGTATTGTCCTCCAATCTCAAGTGTTGATGCTCCACACTTCTAACATTTCCTCTCAATGCAAACTCTAGTGGCTGAGTTTGGTCAGTAAAAAACAACAGGGAGATATAATATGCATGTGGGAATCCCAGGTTTTGCAGTAGTACCAGCCTCACCCCCCCCCCCACCAATAAAAGCAAACCTTAGGGGACAAAAACACAGTGCAGTGAGGACTGAGCATTCTCCATAGCTATGGAATGCTGAGCATTAGTTGGGAACAGAAACTGAAAACTTTGGGGTGTAGAATGGAAAGGCTTGCCGGAGAAGGACATGGCCGGCTTACTAGGAAGTGCAATAAGACTGGCGTCAGCAGGCTGGAGAAGAGATTTTCTGTTGCTGCTTGCTGTCAGCCTCCTCTGGATTAAGGATGTGGGTGCAGGCTCAACGTCATCTATTCCCTCCACTCTGAACTATATTTAAGCCAGGCTCCTTGAGGTGCCACAAGACCAGTACCAGAAACTTTATTGTTGGTGAACTCTTGTTTTGCGATGACTTTAGGCTAGATGGTTGGTTTTCTTTTTTCTTTTTTGTAATATTGAATTTATTCTGTGTTTGCCAAAGCAGGTTCTCTCCATAGGAGAGAGCATGGGTTGCGGCAGGGCTAACAAGACGACCCAGGGCCTTGGGGGTGGGTCTGATATTTGGCTTTGATTGGTGGTTTAATTGTTGCTGGGGATTTTTCCTTGTTGCAATTTGTTGATTGACAGCCCTTGCTTGGTTTAAGCTGAAGGAGCAGTTTGTGCTACCTCTTTGCTGCTCGCTTCGAATCTCCCGCCCACCCTCCGCTTTATTTAGGCCCCTTTGCTTTGACCTTGCAGTGCCTGTCTAGGTGGTCGCCTGTATTCAGGGGCCTTGGTAGGAATTTTTCCACTTGACTGATTGGCTGGTGTCAGGTGGTTTTTGCTTACCATATTGCAACTAGTCACAACTTGTAAGGTTGCGGTTAGTCATTGGTTCAAATAATTGGTCGAGGGGTACGGATTTTGGCTGGGCCTGACCCTCATGTGATTGCTGTTGCCATATAGAAGTATTCCGTTAAAGGAATCCCGGGCTCCACATGTTTGTCTGTTTATCCCCGCTAGGGGTCAGGACCACGCATGAGCCTCGGGGAGCATCTGGGGAGAGGACAAAGAAGGGCTTGTGCCCCCTGCCCCGTCCTCTCTCAGGGGATGCTTACTTACTGACTCCCTTACTAGGCTAGAGGGAGTCAGATCTGTCCCAGGCGGGAGACAGATGGCTGTGAACCAATGACTAAGCAACCACTCACATTTAATTGATTGTATTTTAATAAAAAAGTTGTGGCCAAAATTTTAATGCCAAAAACTTTAACAAAAATTATGGTGTCTGTGTGAGTTATTGGGGGGTCCTCTTGGTGCCTCGGCACGCAATCAGATTTTACCATTTCTGCATTCAACGGCATGCTGTGTATTTTGCATATTTATATTTTCGATGCTTTGAACGTTGAGCTGAAAATACATCGCAAAGTTTGATGGAATTCTTTTGTATTATGTGCCTGGGCCCATACAGCCCACACGGATTACAACGGTTCGGTTTGGATGAAACTCCCGGATAAAAGTATCACCAAAGCTGCAACATGCTTGATGAAGTCCTGGACTAATGTGGCAGAAAGGCACCCCAGCCTTGTGAAAACTGTGGCAGCCCTTGTACCAATACCCAGTCGGTTTTGTTTGCTTTTCTTTAAACATTTACAACCCGAGGCCTCCCATCACGATGGAATTGATATGACTTGATTTTGGTTTTGATGTTAGATTGCGACCTGCTGTGACCCTCCTGTTGTTGTTTGTTGTTATTTTGCTAGTAGTATTTGCTGATGAGAAAAAAGAAAGCTTGCGTATGATTCCAGTGAGATGTTGTACAGATAATGTGTCAAAACAGCAGTCAATCAGACAGCCTGATCCCCCTCCCCTTTTGCCAATATGTAATTCATTTTCTACAGCCAAAGATTTGGAAGAAATACAAGTATTTAAAAGACATAAATAAATCACCAAAACTTTGGGTGCAGCTCCTTATTTAACAGAGCACAGGTTTCCCCCTCTGCGGTCTACTGTCTCTCATTACTTTATATATTTTGTTTACACAATCACTGACTTCTGTATATTTCACCCCCATAACCCCCAAGGCATAGAAATATCAGGTAGGCAGTAAATGGAGTTCAGTCCGGCAATCTATAAACCTATGAGAGTATCTACGTACATCACAGCTGGAATTATAGCATACTATGTGAGTCACACTGCGTTCAATGGGACTTACATTTTTAGAAAATTAGTAAGGTCCTCATGAAAATCTTAAAATGGATTTTCCCCAACACACAAATGTTTATTTGCAATGTTACCTAGTATAATAAAGTTTTTAAATTAATGTAAAAATCAAAGGTACAAACAAACAAGGGGAAGAAAACCAAAGTTGCCAAACACAGGAGCAGTAGATAGGTTGTATTTTCCAAATAACAAGAGAGCAGATAATGTAGAAAAACAAAAGGCAGGGAAACACATCATGAAAGCCAGAATTTCACGATTTGGTGGAGGAAGAGTTTTGTGTATCAGAATTTTACACATAAAAAAAAAAAAAACACCGGCAATTGGCAGCAATCTCACCTGCCTCATGTTCAAGGCAAAGCCAGCCCAGCCAGGAGGCAGGTGAGATCGCTGCTTCAGGTGGGAAAAGCCCCCAGGTGGCGCTTCCGTGGGTGTCTTGCCAACTCTGCCGGGGTGGACCGATTTGGGGGAAAGACTGCGCCCAATTTGGGCAAGATTTCAACCAAGATCTTGTGAGATCTTGTGCAGTGTGGCAGGTAAAGATGTGACTCCTAGCTGAAAGCAGAGCTCACAGTTGTATAATTGTATCCAGTGCTTTTTCCCCCCTGGAAAAAAAGGTGCCGGTACTCACCATGAAGTTGTTACAGTAAGTGCCACACTTATTAAGAACAAAAAAGGGGTGCAGATATCCCTTGTGTTCCCTAAAAAAAAAAGAGCACTGCTTGTATCTTGATTTTCCTCCCAGGAGCTCAAAGCTGTGTACATTGTCTTCCCCTTCCCCTTTTTATTTTCACAACAGCCTTGTGAGGTAGGGGCTAGACCCAGAGCTGGTAATTCAGACACCAAAGTTGTGAAACTGCACATACCTAGAGTATTATTATTATTATTTTGCTCATTGTTATTTATCAGGGTTAGCAAACTTTTTGTTTGTTGCGGTATTCTGCTGTAAGATTCCAAACTATAAAATGCTGTACTTAGAGCAGGCATCCCCAAACTTCGGCCCTCCAGATTTTTGGACTACAATTCCCATCTTCCCCGACCACCGGTCCTGTTAGCTAGGGATCATGGGAGTTGTAGGCCAAAACATCTGGAGGGCCGCAGTTTGGGGATGCCTGACTTAGAGCAAGGAAGCTTGGTGGCATCCCTGCCAGCAGGCAAAGGCTTTGCAAGTGCCAATGATCAGCTGGTTGTTGCTGCTTGCAAAGGCACAGGACTTTAAAAATGCCAATGATCAACAGATCAATGGTACCAAGAAGCAACACACACACACACACACGCACACATTTTGCCAACCTTGATAAACTATAACAACAACAAATCTCTGTGTTAAAGTGCAGCTCATAGGAATTTTAACTTGCTCCAGCTTTAAGGCGTTTTAATTATTTTATGGTTGTATTTGCCAATTTATTAGGTATACGCATACATAATGGTTTCTGCGTATTCTTAAATAACAAGTAGACCAGTAGTGGCTGTGGGGCTGGCATGGAAAATTGGGGAGCAATAAATCAACTACAGCATTTGTTGATTAATTTATGGATTAAACCAATTAAGAGGGTTGCAGCCCTCTCTTTTTTAGTCTTCTTCTCAGTGGAAGGTCGTATGTGTTATGTCTGGTTGGCCCAGAAACAGCAGTCTAAGGAAAGCAGTTCCATTCTCGTTTGTTAGGATGATGTGTATTCCTGGGGGGTAGACATGCTTTTGGTGTTTAGAGTCTTCACTTGTAATTTGGTTGGGGGGTGGGCTGGAGAGGGGAGAAGAGAGGAAATCCCCCCCCCGAATTGCTTGCTTTGTTGGAATATCTCTGGAGCCGGTTAGCTTGTTGCTTAGCAAAAGTTCCCATTGTTACACACATGATTCCAATAATAGCTATTTATTTTCAAACTGGGGCCCTCCTCTGTGGGTAACATTCTCGTGAGCCCTTTCAAAGAAGCACTGAAAACATTTAAACTTCTAACATTATTTAATCTTTAATAGACTCTTAATTGGATTTTAATAGCCTACTGGAAGCAAAAAAATCTCTTGTTGGTTTGCACTGGTATGTATTCATGAGTTCTGACAAGCGAGAGACTATTAAAGGGAAGGAAAAACCTGAGTCTCTTATGGCATATAAGGCACAAAAACATAAGGGAAACAGGATAGAAACGAGTTAATGGAGAACATTCAACATGGTATAGCTAAATGCCTAATCAAGAGTCCTTGTGATTGTGTTGGTAATAGTCATTTTCCCTCTTAATGTTACCAATGAAACAATATAAAGTGTTGGTATATTGACGAACGTGTTGGTGGGGAGGTTTCAAAGCAGCCCCAGGGCCATGTTGAAGAGGTTTAGGCCTTGTGTTAATGTTACAGATTTTAATCACTCCTGCAGTAAAGACAACCTGTCGGACTTGCTTAAAGGTTAGTTCCCTCATCAACCAAAGTCAATAAGCCCTTCTTTTTAAATTAATTACTATTAATTAATTACTATCTCAAACAGTTTATTGGCATTGATTTGTCCCTTTTTATACACTTGTGTTAAAGTGCTTTCTGCTCTCTATTCTTCTTATTTTTATTTTTACCTCGGCTAGAGGCTGGTCATAGAATAATGTTAATTTTTAGGGTGAGGCTCTTTATTGCTGCTTTCCCCTTATATGCTACTTGCATTAATATTTTTCACGACTGGTGGACAAATGGACAAAAAAGCACCCCTTTCGGAAAGCTAGCTAGGCAACTCTTTTGCTTCCATATCTGTGGTTCAACTTTTGAATGGATTTCGAACTCTGGAATTGGATAGAGTTCTAGATGGGGGTTGCAGTCGAGAGGCACCCTTCCATCCTCTTCTGCCGTTTGAGGCCCAGGTGGCATCAGGGGTGTGGAATGACTTTGCCCAGCAATGGCAGGCTCACTAGCTATGGGCGTTCCTGAATCAAGACAGCTTGGTCACAGTGACCTCTGTTTGGGTGACTTCCCACTCCATTTACTGGAACCCACTCCAAATGAGCTCTCCATAAAGGTAGTCAGGTAGCCACAATTAGGGCAGAACGAGGCTGCCAGGATGTTACCAGCTGCAACTTTGAGGTGTTTAAATTTAAAGTGTTTGAGTCAATCTACCAAGCTCTAAATGACTTGAGACAAACTACCTGAAGAAATGCCCCTTCCTGTTTCAGCCTGTCCACACTCTTAGATGTGGAAGGGAGGTCCTCCTCATTGTTCCACCACTGGGCCTTTTTTTGTGTTGGGCCTTTTTTTGGAGTCGTTCCTGGCCTATGGGACGCCCTTCACTATGGGCACCCCTGGCATCAATGCATCTGCTGTTTCAGTGCCATGGGAAAACTTGTCTGTTTACTTAGGCTTTCGGGGGCTGCTGCAAGTGGGGAAACTCAGGTAGTTCCCTGGATGTTTATAAGAAAATGTGATGTTTTTAGTGGTTTGTTGTGTTGCAACCTACCTGGCCTCATATGACAGGGGATAGTCCAGACATTCTCTTGTAAATAAGAATAAATGTGCTGGTTGAACCTGGGCTAAATTTTAGCACTCTTTAGTGCTAAAGATCCACTGATTATTTTGCTGGTGCATACATACACACACACACACACACACACACACACACACACACACACACAAGCTATACCCGGCAACACATTGCTGTGGCTCAGTCAGGGTCCCTGTTTTCCAGGACACCCCTCTCTCTGTTGCCCCCAACACATGACGTCATCTTCCCCCCACGTTATGTCACCCCCACCCGGACCCCCTCTCCCCCTCGTATATCGTATGCACATTTTGGGGAGGGCTTGGGCTTTCCCCCTGGCAGATCCCGGTGGGCAAGGGGGCAGGGAGTCCAGGTGCAGTAGGGTAGGGTAGGGGGGAGAGGAGAAGCGGCGGCGTGCCCAAAGCGTCCTGGGAGTAAAAAACTTTGGATTTCTGTATTTTAATGTTTTGTTGGAAGCCACCTAGAGTGGCTGGGGGAACCCAGCCAGATGGGCAGGGGTATAAATAAATAATAATAATAATAATAATTATACTATACCGTGTGCTGCTTTGATGTCCAATAGATGGCACTGTATTTCCAAAAAAACACATTTTTACCTGTCACAAGTGTTACATCTATATAATCTAATAGTCTGCAAACACTCCCGTATTTGATTGGAACGTTGTATCAAAATTTCAAAACAATTGGTCAAGAACTTTTGAAGACTTTTGATTTTGTACAAACCGACATTTACATTTTTATTTATATAGATACAGTGGTACCTCGGGTTACAGACGCTTCAGGTTACAGACGCTTCAGGTTACAGACTCCGCTAACCCAGAAATAGTACCTCAGGTTAAGAACTTTGCTTCAGGATGAGAACAGAAATCGCATGGCGGTGGCGCAGCGGCAGCAGGAGGCCCCATTAGCTAAAGTGGTACCTCAGGTTAAGAACAGTTTCAGGTTAAGAATGGACCTCCAGAATGAATTAAGTTCTTAACCCAAGGTACCTCTCTCTCTCTCTCTCTCTCTCTCTCTCTCTCTCTCTCTCTCTCTCTCTGTGTGTGTGTGTGTATGTTTGTGTGTGGTGTGTGTGCTGTTAAAGTGATTTATTTTCTCTGCTGCCTGAATGGTGTTTGTTTTCATAGACAATTTAGACAGAAAAAAGGGAGCTGGACAAATCACATAAGAACATTGCTGTTAAATAATTAATCAGAGCAGGAAAATTCCAGTATTAATATACTTTTTATGTCAAATAAGCTGAAAAATATATGATACTGGAAGAATTGTCTTGCACTCTCTTTTCCCCCGTCTCTGGTTTTGTTCTGTTAATACTGCCATAGACCTCTTTTTGACTCAATTTTTCAGAGACGTTGCTGGTGTAACATACCTGGGCTGTTTTGCTTCTCAGTCCTATGTGGTTATACTAGGGATGACCCTTCTCAAACCCACCTGAAACAGATAGTCAGTAATTATGCTTGGGGTGCTGAAGATGTTCCAAATGAGTACTATTTGGAGAAGATGTCAGCAACTCCCACTTCACCTACCAGGGCGCAGGCACCTCTCTCTCTAGGGTGGGGCTGAGGCTGAACAGCTAGGCTGTCCTAACAATTGAGAAATGGAGGTGGAGGTGGTATGAATGAGACACACAGAAGCCACAAAGCCACCTGTTCTCTTGATAAAACAGAGGATCCCCTGCAGCCAATAGGGAGGATCCTCTTGAGCTCAACCTCCTCCACAGGTCAAGGGAGAGACAATGGCATTTGCCTCTGAAGGTGAAGTCCAACCGCTGTGTTTGCAGCACTAAAGTGACATCCCTGGGACATCATAACAACAACAACAACAACAACAACAACAACAACAACAACAACAACAACAACAAGGACCTTGTGTGTGCTTGCCAGCCTACTCCTTCCATCATGTTCGTGATGGCTTGGCTCTGTCAACCTTCATGTGTCAAAGACTAAATGTTTGTGGCAAGGAGCTACCTCTGCTCTTGAAGGCTTTCTTCACTGTGTGGAACCCTGGTTATCTCCCGCTTGGACTACTGCAATGCGCTCTACGTGGGGCTACCTTTGAAGGTGACCCGGAAACTGCAATTAATCCAGAATGCGGCAGCTAGACTGGTGACTGGGAGCGGCAGCCGGGACCACATAACACCGGTCCTGAGAGATCTACACTGGCTCCCAGTACGTTTCCAAGCACAATTCAAAGTGTTGGTATTGACCTTTAAAGGCCTAAACGGCCTCGGTCCTGTATACCTGAAGGAGCGTCTCCACCCCCACCATTCAGCCCGGACACTGAGATCCAGCACCGAGGGCCTTCTGGCAGTTCCCTCATTGCGAGAAGCCAAGTTGCAGGGAGCCGGACAAGAGGGCCTTCTCGGTAGTGGCACCCGCCCTGTGGAACGCCCTCCCAAGAGATGTCAAGGCAATAAGTAACTATTTTACTTTTAGAAGTCAACTGAAGGTGGCCCTGTTTAGGGAAGTTTTTAATGTTTGATGCTGTACTGGTTTTAATATTCGGTTGGAAGCCGCCCAGAGTGGCTGGGGTATAAATAAATTATTATTATTATTATTATTATTATTATTATTATTATTATTATTTATTATATCAAGGTTCTAAACTGAATGAGAAGTCACCTTCACCCTTCCTCCCATCATGCAATGGGCAATGCCCATTTAAGTGAGGTCTGACTAGAGTTTGTGGCTATGCTAAAGGTGCTCTGACAAAAGTATTTTATGAAGAATCATACAACTAGGGATAGGGGAGAAATTTGATTCCGTTTACATTTGAAGGTGAACTCACCTAATTTGCACTGCCCCCAAACAAGGAACACAGGCGTCCTTTGATATCCGTGCCGATCTGAATTCTGCAGTTGCTGTTCTGCAGCCAGGTGAGGTATACAAAAATGCTTACACCAGGGTAAAGTGTGCATAAGGGAACAGCATACAAACATGCATCCCAGGAGGGAAGATTGCTTTGCAACAAAAATGCAAAAGGTAAAAATGCATACAAATATGTGCAGGTGAATTTTCCTCTTTAAAGATATAATAATAATAATAATAATAATAATAATAATAATAATAATAATAGTAAACTGAGGTGGAAATGTGGTGAAGAAAACTAAAGCTTGGAAAAATGAGAAACTGAGCCAAACTGAAATGGACAGATTTGCCCAGACTTTTCTATTTTCTGCAGCTCAACAGTGTTGCCCACTTTCCTCCAGCAGTAGTTCACACAGCCAAATTCAACCCTCAAACTACTGCCACTTTTCAAGCCCTGCCCTCCTCGAGAAGCCTAACGTTTTTGTCTGAAGAGCGTATGCATCTCTTGAGGATTCATCCAGCTGCTTAGAAGTTCTTCAGTGATTCTCATCTCCTTCTTTTTAAGGAGTGCCAGTGCCCATAATCAACACACTAAGGGACAGTTTGTACAAGATCACACAATATTGTTTTTGAAGAAAAGAACAGGAAGCTTATGATGAATCCACATGCTAGTGAGATAGATTAGGGAGGGTTGTTGTCTTACTTTACTGAAATGTCAACAGCTTTCTGCTCTTAAAACTCTCGCTGATTTTATCTGTTTTATGCTTTTAGTGTTTGTTGTTACATCATTTGAACATCAAAGTATTTTTTTTATTGCTCATTGCCAACACCATTGAAAATGCTTCTGTACATTACTACTACTGCTGCTGCTACTACTACAGATATACCTCGGTTTAAGTACACTTCAGTTTGAGTATTTTCAGTTTAAGTACTCCATGGACCCGCCTGGAACGGATTAATCCACTTTCCATTACTTCCAATGGGAAAGTTCGCTTCAGGTTAAGTACGTTTCAGGTTAAGTACGGACTTCCAGAACCAATTACACTCATACTTTGGGTTAAGTACGCTTCAGGGTGAGTACTCTGCGGACCCGTCTGGAACAGATTAATCCACTTTCCATTACTTTTAATGGGAAAGTTCGCTGCAGGTTAAGTACGCTTCAGTTTAAGTCCAGACTTCCGGAACCAATTGTGTACTTAAACCGAGGTACCACTGTACTACTAATTTATTATTTGTACCCCGCCCATCTGGCTGGGTTTCCCCAGCCACTCTAGGCAGCTTCCAACAAAGATTAAAATACATTAAAATGTCACACATTAAAAACTTCCCTAAACCAGGCTGCCTTCAGATGTTTTCTAAATGCCAGGTAGTTGTTTATCTCTTTGACATCTGATGGGAGGGCATTCCACAGGGCGGGCACCACTACCGAGAAGGCCCTCTGTCTGGTTCCCTAAAGCTTTGCTTCTCGCAGTGAGGGACCCGCCAGAAAGCCCCTGGTGCTGGACCTCAGTGTCTGGGAAGAACGATGGGGGTGGAGACGCTTCTTCAGGTATACTGGGCTGAGGCCGTGTAGAGCTTTAAAGGTCAGCACCAACACTTTGAATTGTGCTTGGAAACATACTGGGAGCCAATGTAGGTCTTTCAGGACCGGTGTTGTATGGTCTTGGCGGCCGCTCCCAGTCACCAGTCAAGCTGCCGTATTCTGGATTAGTTGTAGTTTCTGGGTTACCTTCAAAGGTAGCCCCATTGCAGTAGTCCAAGCGGGAGATAACTAGAGCATGCACCACTCTGGTGAGACAGTCTGCAGGCAGGTAGTGTCTCAGCCTGCATACCAGATGGAGCTGGTAGACAGCTGCCCTGGATACAGAAATGACCTGCACCTCCATGGACAGCTGTGAGTCCAAAATGACTCCCAGGCTGCGCACCTGGTCCTTCAGGGGCACAATTACCCCATTCAAGACCAGGGAGTCCTCCACACCAGGCCGCCCCCTGTCCCCCAAGAACAGTACTTCTGTCTTGTCAGGATTCCACCTCAATCCGTTAACCGCCATCCATCCTCCAACCGCCTCCAGGCACTCACACAGGACCTTCACCACCTTCACTTGTGAGGGAAACAGATTAAGGGGGAAAAAACACAATTTTTTTTAATTATCCAGAAGTGCCATGAGAAAGGTTTTTCCTAAGAAGTAGCCTAAACCAACCTCTTTGTAGTTTAAAATAAACCCTTTGCGAATTTATCTAAAATCTAGCTACAAAAGTTCTGAGCAACTACACAAGCTCTTATTCTTGGTGGAAAAGGTGGACAATTACTTCCCATCCTGTATCTGACGTCCTCTTAAAGATTTGAAGACTATTTCTGCTATTCGGTAATAGATTAAAATAATCTCATCTGCTGTATTTATATTCTTCTTTTCTATCCAAACATGCTCAAAGCAGATTACAATTTTATCTCCTTGAATACCTCCAGGATAGAATGCCTTTTCTTTACGGTTTAACACGCATAGAGATGTTCTCCCCGAGAGCGACAAATGTTTAACCTTAAGTACTTTGAAATCTAGTCTTGGGAATATTCAGATGAAAATTTTCATGGAGCTGAAGAGCCTCTTAGAAGGGTATTGAAAGAAGCTGTGTGGACACTTGTCTCCTAGATCCTTGATGATTCCTTTTAGTATTCTGTCTATGCATTGCAGCGCAAAGAAAGCAGAATGCATTCTTGTCTTCCAAATTACTTTTTTTTAAGGAAGAGTTCTGTTTTTGTTGCTACATTTCATTTAAATGCAGTGACCACAACTGGTGACTTTAAAAGCCTCGGTAGTTTAGCTTAGGATAATAGCAAACAAACAGAAGAATCCAAGATGGAAGGTTTGTGCTGAGAGAAAAGAGAGAAAACATTTCTCCCCATGAGCTTCACTAAGAACAAAGTGAATCACGAGGCTCGGTTACACAGAGTACATGCAAAATGCTTAGCTGTATTAGGCGACCATTGTGAATAATCTGTAACTGGAAATAAACATATGCATTTAATTAGGAACATACAGATGAGAAGGCTGGCATGAAATAAAGCTACAACTGGAATGTCTGTGCTGATCAGTGCTTCTTCGGGCCAGAGCATATGTATTTTGTTGCTCTACGATGCTCATTCAACGCTGGTGGTTTATTTCAGAGCTAATAGTTGATACTCTGGAGGTTTTCTAGGTCTGTGGGTCAATCTTTTGAGTCAACTCCACAACAGCTTCAGATAGACACCACCGCAAAGTCAGCACTTCCGGGCTGTGATCCAAAGGGCTGCTCCAGAAGTAGGGTGTTGTATTGGTTGGCAATCTAAAACCTTCCAAATCTGACTACAGTACAGGAAAAGCAAGAGAGAGCAAGGAAGAGGGTATGTCAATCTCTGTGCCCCCTGAGAAGCAATATTCCATGGAGGGCACCTGACAAACAAACAAAAGAAACAAACAACCTTTTCAGATCGCCAGATAGAAGGGGGCGAGACACAGAATACCAATAGGAATGGAGGGTGGCAGAATTTGTGTGAAAAATTTCCCCACATCAGGTGATTTGCCCCTATCCTCTGTTTCCGAGCACAATTCAAAGTGTTGGTGCTGACCTTTAAAGCCCTAAACGGCCTCAGTCCAGTATACCTGAAGGAGCGTCTCCTCCCCCATCATTCTGCCCGGACACTGAGATCTAGCGCCGAGGGCCTTCTGGCAGTTCCCTCACTGCGAGAAACTAAGTTACAGGGAACCAGGCAGAGGGCCTTCTCGGTAGTGGCACCCACCCTGTGGAATGCCCTCCCACCAGAGGTCAAAGAAAACAACAATTACCAGACCTTTAGAAGGCATCTTAAGGCAGCCCTGTTTAGGGAAGCTTTTAATGTTTGATGGATTTCTGTATTTTAATGTTTAGTTGGAAGCCGCCCAGAGTGGCTGGGGGAACCCGGCCAGATGGGCGGGGTATAAATAATAAATAATTATTATATCATCATTATTATTTTTACATTACCTTGTTCTGATCACCTTGCCAAATTTCTTACTGTTGTGACATGGATGCTTGCAAGGATCAGGGGTGTCTGAGAAGTCAAAGAGGCTCCCCACAAGGAGTCCAACGGTTGTAGATGCATGCCAGAGCCTCTTCTCTGGACTGAGGCCTCTAAGCAGGAAATCAGGCCGCACTATTGCAATGTTTACAAACCCCAGTGAATAAATAAATAAGTAAATCACAATGTGACTTGAGGACATCCTCGTGTCTCTTATTTGGATTTACAGCAGGGGGGATTGACACTAATAGAGGCGCCATCTTCTGAAGCACATTGAGGGGGCCCTGACACGATGTCCTGACATTGCTCTGCACCTGACTCCAACCACGGGGGTCCACGGTGGCTCGGCCCCCTGGAGCCAGCGCCTATAGCATGTCATGATCAGGCGTGCATTTTAAGGCTCCCAGTTGTTCCTTTGTGGCTGTGTCTTCACCTGCTCCCGCCTGACGTTACCTATGATATCAGGTGTAGGAGGGCAGGTGGGCACATTTTTTTTTTTTTGAGAAAACAGCCCAAAACAGTTGTGTGTGAGACACATTAGGAGTCCTGCCAGGTCAAATTAGGTCCATGGTCTTGGAGTTCCCTACCGTTGATTTACAGAAAGATCACTTCAGTTCAAAATCAATTGTTGTTGTTGTTTAGTCGTTTAGTCGTGTCCGACTCTTCGTGACCCCATGGACCATAGCACGCCAGGCACTCCTGTCTTGCACTGCCTCCCGCAGTTTGGTCAAACTCATGTTTGTAGCTTCGAGAACACTGTCCAACCATCTCGTCCTCTGTCGTCCCCTTCTCCTAGTGCCCTCCATCTTTCCCAACATCAGGGTCTTTTCCAAGGATTCTTCTCTTCTCATGAGATGGCCAAAGTATTGGAGCCTCAGCTTCAGGACCCGTCCTTCCAGTGAGCACTCAGGGCTGATTCAAAATCAATACAAGTATTTATTCTTTTCCCTAGCTTACCGGTATAAGATTTTGATCAGATTCTCCTTCAAGTACATTATACTAGAATTTTTTTGGGGAAAATACACATGTACAAAGAAACAAAACTCCTCCCCCTGCCCATCCATTTGCATTCAAAGGTTTCCCTTTTGGAAACTGTCATTATGTGTGAGGGGATTTCTACTTTGATCTTTTTCTTTGGGGGCTCGGGTTTCATTTTACGAACGGTGTGATCCTGCGGCACGGCACGTATAAATATATATAGATATAGATATATATCAGTTGGTCTCTTGGTGAATTTATTAAAATACAGAAGGAAATGGAATTCCAATGCACTGCTCTTGTCCTAAGAAATCATTACCATGAGACAGAATTAGAAGCCTGGATGGGAGTTAATGGGTCTCCCAGGCTGTCCAGCCATCATTATGTTACTGTGCAAGAGGCATCAACCGCTTTAAGTCCCATTAGTGTGTTGATGAGCTGTCTGGAACAGGATGCTTGTATCTGAACAAGCAGTTTACTCTAACTGCATTGCATTAACCCCTTGCTGCTGGGTGCCCCTGAGTGCTTTATACATCAGGTTTAGTGTGATAGCGTGAAAGCTTCCGGCTGCTCTTCCCGTGATGTCAGTTCCTTTGCGGTTGTTTCTATAAAGGTGGCTGCAGTAACGGAGCATTTTGCCACCGAAAGAGAACTCCTGATGGCGTAGGAATTAATTCCTGCATTCACCTAGCTTTCCGTTGGGGGGACGGAATGACTGGAAGCAGATAGCTCTTTCGAAATCTTCATATGCTCTCTGATGAGATCATACAGTACAAACGCCTTGTCATTTCCTTTAAAGCTCTCCGCGGCCCCTCTGCCTTTTATTCCTCTGCCCCCACATCCTGACACATCCCTTCCCATGACCTCGCATTCCCTAGCTCCTCCACAACGCAATGACTTATTATTCTGCCCATCATGAGTACACCTCCCTTTCTGTACATGGAATTCCCTTCCAGAAAAGGTATGTTGGTTTATGTAGTAGATTTATATCAGCTAGGGAGACACCAAGAATCACATGCTCACACAACCATCCCCATAGAAGCAGGAGCCAGCTCCAGATGTTCCTTCCTACATGGCATAGGGCATCAGCTGGCACTGTGGGGTGGGATAGTCTCACTGGAACAGGCCCTGAAGGGAGGGGTTTGCCAATTGTGTTATTGAGCTAGATCTGATCCTATAGTTTGCATTGCCCCCCCCCCCAATATCCCTCCTAAAATGCTTCTTAAAAATGCTTTCCTCTTTGCCTCTATGCCTCTGTGTGTTAAAGTGCAATGTAACAGTGAGACTTGCTATCAAGGCTAAGAGCTGACCTTGTCTGGAACACAGAATGAGAGGCAGAGAGAGGTTTATCAGTGGATGACGCTGGAAGCTGCTATCCTCGACGCATAGTCTTATTCAAGGCTGAGTGAGGATGCTACCGAGCACCATGAGTCAGCATGTGTTTATGCACAGGACCGGACATAGGAAGATCCTTATATGTACTTGTGACCCCCTTGCGTGCGCACATTTACAGAGGAGGGGGGAAGGAGCCCAAGAAGTGTATAAGAAGCTTTGCAATTTGTGTTTCTTTGCTCTTGTCGTGAGGCTTAACCACCAAGAGTCTCTTAATTAATTAAGAATTAAACTCTTTCTCTGGATTCAACCCCCAGTGTCATTATTGGCTATGTCTGTCCTGCCTGGGTGCAACTTAAGGACCCTTAGTAGCTGATAAGGCTACAGCCCTGATCTTGCCTTGGCTTGCCTCCCTGTTCTTTTCTTCTTTCCCACAAGGCACTTGTTGCCCTTTGGCCCTGTGGGGGGTGACACTGACGGGGATGGTCTCAATGTAGTATTTGCCTGTATCCCTCACTCCTTTCTGCCTTCCCACAGGGCAGCTGACATCCATCGGAACAGGGGGTGGGACAGTCTAACTGGAGCTAATTCTTCTTCGCCCTTCAAGTCCCGCCCCAAAGAGATTTTCTACATTTTCCTGCTCTGGAGGGTAGGACTCAAACCAATGGCTTCAAGTTACAAGAAAGGAGATTCCGACTAAACACCAGGAAGATCTTCCGGACAGTATGAGCTGTTCAACAGTTGAACAGTCTCCCATGAGAGGTGGAGGACTCTCCTTCCTTGGAGGTTTTAAAGCAGAGATGGGATGGCCATCTGTTATGGATGCTTTAGCTGAGATTCCTGCATTGCAGGGGGTTGGACTAGATGACTCTTGGGGTCCCTTCCAACTCTACAATTTTGTGATTCTATGACCTTTGATTCCCAGCTGTAACTGGGTTTTTAAGTTTTACAGCTGCATTTTGCCCTCATCTATCTTTCCCTACCATTTCCTTAGTCTCCCATGCCCCACTCCTTTGCCATTTCCTGAGGGTTTATTTCAGAAGGTTTGTTTCTGCCTATGTGACTCTCGCGGCACTGTAAAAAGAATGCAACCACTTCACTGCTATTTGGGTCTACAAAGGGATATTCATTTTGCAGTTAGCCAAAGAATATGGGTCTCATCGCAGCAACCAACCCTTTCACAATAGCAATATAATTAAATATAATTGTTTCATGGACTATATATATATATATACAGTGGAACCTCGGTTTATGAACACCTCGGTTTATGAATTTTCGGTTTACGAACTCCACGGACCCATCTGGAACGGATTAATTCACTTTCCATTACTTTCAATGGGAAAGTTCGCTTCAGTTTATGAACGCTTCAGTTTATGAACAGACTTCCGGAACCAATTGTGTTCATAAACCGAGGTACCACTGTATATATATATCTCACCCACCTTCTAATAGTCACACAGTGAGTGCTATTGATGACATAGCCAAAATGGCATAACACAAACACACAGTGTAGGTTTTAGCAGGTCTGGGGAAATGCTGAAGTTTTCAGAAAGAGAGGCAAATGAATTTGAGGGCCGGCAGGTGCATGGAAAACTGGGGAGGAGGAATGCAATGGAGTGGTTGAAACCCTGAACATAAGCTCTCTCCCCACTTTGCATTCTGCCACAGGGCTCTGTGTGGTGTATGCATGTATACATTTTAGCAAAAACTCTCTTAAAGCAGGTGCTTAACTTCAAGGAGCCACTGAAGCTCCTTCTTGAGCATGGCCAAGATGTTGCTCCCGGAGACATGTGGCTGGCAAAGCTAAGTACTGCAGGCAAATGCTTCAGATGTTTAATGGAACCTGACAGCGCACTCAGCAAATATATATATACATAAAATACTATTTTTCCATTGCATGACGGCTGATATCTATCAGTCAGCAAATTTTAAATAACACAGATGTCAAGAACCTCAAAATAACACTTTGGGTAGCACAAGAATGAGTTGGACTGAAGCCCCCCCCTTCTAACTGTGGTTTTTCATTCTCTAAAAATAGCCATGAAATGGCATTTTCAGAGCCTGACTCCTGGCTGCCCTGAGACATCTGGAGCCATTTATACTTGGCCAAGTCTCTGATAAAATGTGGGCTTGTACACAGGCGACGTTTGGCACCTTGCTGCCTTGAAACTTCCCTGAGTGAAAAGAACGACTGAACATATGGGTTGCCTGAGAACTTGCTTCCCATTATGAATGAGTCGCCAAGCCCCTCAATATTCTTTACTCTTTATTCAGTGAAACCTGAAGTAAAGCGGGGGGCGAAAAACCCACCCTAAAACAAGCAAATAAACAAAAAGGCCGACGCATTGTTTACCCAAGTAAATATCATTGGTAAAACTGAACAAAGCACTTACAGCAGAGTGGTTTGGATGGAGTCCAGACTGTTCAGTTGTTAATGCATTATTTATTTTAACAAAACAAAAATTGTCTGGACGGGCTTGTGATTTGCTGACATGTTCACCGAGACTGGGATTTTAGTCATTAGCTGACAGTTATCTATCACCTAGAAGTGCTCCGTTCAAATACAGTAGTGCTCTTGTGTTGAGTGCGCATCGTGAATCCATTTGAGCGGCACAATGCGAAAGGACGGGGTTCACGCACCTTTAATTAATAGCTGGAAACGAGGTTGGGGCTTTGGCAGGTGCAGCCGGATCTGCTGGCATAAAGAAAACGCCACACCTGCTGAAAAATTCCCTTGCTGCTGCACCAGGGTTGGAGCCATTCATTCTCATATGTGAGAACAGCAGCACACACAGCTATCCGGCCCCAAATGCAACCATGTATTAATACGATTACCTGGGAAATCAGTAGATGGTATCTTAACTCCAGTCAAATTAGCAAAAATGTACAAAAATAAAGAAAGTAACTGTTGGAAATGTAAAACAGCGGAAGGGACATTTTTTCCATATGTGGTGGAATTGTAAAATTTTAAATAATTGTTGGGAAATACCGTATTTTTTCCATGTATAAGACTAGGTTCCCCCCCCCTAAAAAATAATGTCCAAAATTCAGGGCCATCTTATACATGGATAGATCTTTCCCCATTTTCTTAAATCGGAGTCCTCAAAAGTCTTATACATGGGGGCATCTTATAGACGGAAAAAAGGTGACAATTTATAATGGAAAAGATGTTTAAATAACTTTTGTTAAAAAACCAGAAGCTTTCCTACAAGGTATTATAGGAGTAGATATATCAGGATTACAAAAGAACTTATTTATGTATGCAACTACGGCCGCACGAATACTGCTACCACAACATTGGAAAGAAGAAGGTGTCCCAGCTAAAGAAGATTGGCAAGTCAAATAAATGGAATATGCTGAAATGGCAAAACTGACAATGAAACTAAGAGGAAGAAATGACAATGACGCGGGTGGCGCTGTGGGTTAAACCAAAGAGCCTAGGGCTTGCCGATCAGAAGGTCGGCAGTTCGAATCCCCGCGACAGGGTGACCTCCCGTTGCTCGGTCCCAGCTCCTGCCAACCTAGCAGTTCAAAAGCACGTTAAAGTGCAAGTAGATAAATAGGTACCACTACAGCAGGAAGGTAAACAGCATTTCCGTGTGCTGCTCTGGTTCGCCAGAAGCGGCTTTGTCATGCTGGTCACATGACCTGGAAGCTGTACGCCGGCTCCCTCGGCCCATAACGCGAGATGAGTGCCGCAATCCCAGAGTCGGTCACGACTGGTCCTAATGGTCAGGGGTCCCTTTACCTTTTTACAGAAGCAATGTACACAGGTTAATACATTAGCAGAATTCTAGAACTACTTGTATAGTAATTACATTATGAGTGACAAGAAGTAATGCTAATGGTTTTTTTTAAAATTTACAATGGACATGCGGTATGCTGACAAATAATGGAACCAGGGAAGGGACTAGGCTAGGGGGAAGTCAATTTTTCCTTGTTTGGTTATGAATTTGTATTGTTGTTTTATGTTTGTTATTTTTGGAAAATTAATAAAATATTATTTTTTTTAAAAAGAGGAAACCAGCAGCTCACATGGTGAAGGGCTGCAACGCAGTGGTAGAGCATCTGTTTTGGATGCAAAAAGCCCTAAGGTCAATTGCTGGCATCTTCATGTAGAGCTAAGGTAGAAGAAGAACCCCGGAGAGGCAATTTCTTATGTCCCTAACTGAGATGGTAGGGGAATCTGCAGTCCTCAGGGTAGTAACCTTTGATTGTAGGTTCAACATAACTCATTCTACATATAGACCCAATTGTGTCCAGTGGCTTCTATTGACTTCTGCCCCAAAAGTTGAAGTGCCTTCTTTCAGTTCACTCACAGGCTGGCGTAGAAGATAGGGCCTTCTCAATGGCTTGCACCAAAATTACAGAAGATCTTTCCCCATAATGACCTGGTCACTCTTTTTCTGGCTGCCTTCCCCCTAGAAGGTGGACCTTGAGAGCTTTGTGGTGAAGCATCACCAACATTCCTAAAGCGTCAGGAATATGTAATGCCCCTGCACTTTCTTATGTAACCAAGGCATTTTCTAAGCCTGAATCTGCGGATAAATATTCTATGCGCCATCATATTAAAAATGTAAAACAAACATGAACACAGAAGCATTTTTATTGCTCGCAGAAAGCTTTGTCTTCATCCCACTTAAACCTGGGAAAATATCAGATTAGTTCTAGGAGTTGAGCTGGAGAAATTAATTTTGGTGACAAAAATAAACTGGATCTAATTAGTAATCCTTGAGCAATGGCTCATTAGTGCGGTAGATGAGTAAATGAAATTTCAGCAATAGTGAATGAGAGGATCTGTCTTTGGTTAGGGTTAGGATTTATGAGATGCCCATAGCTCTTTAGTTAAAGTTTCTCAGTATAAATCACTACTTTTTTTAATGGATAAATATGTAGCCTCTTCATGTATTTCTTTTCATGCACTGCTATCACTCCATGAAATGGATTAATTCATTTTTGTAAAGTTAAAAAACAAGTTACTTCTCAGTTTTTGACTGCCATGCCTCAAGTAACTAGCTTCTCATGCTGGTGTGTGTTGAGGTTCAGCTTTTCTCATTACAAGGCTCACTTGAATCCCCCTCCATGGATGGTTAAACTCCATGGAAAGCTACCTTGATGCTATAAAGCTAAGGCCAGTACCCATTGACTGCTACCAGAAAGCAATACTTTTGCTATTTCCTGATACCAGCACAAATCAAAGCAAGCCTGTGTAAATTTAGCAGGTGGTTGCTGATCCTGCTTGGCCTATGCCTGGCAGAGGGATCACAAGTCCTTAGAACAGTGTTATATGCCAGGTTGCCAGGTCCCATGACCGAGCTGAACGGGTTTAGGATCCAGCCCAAGTCCACTCTGGTTCTGCCCCTGCCAGACCCCAGGATTTCCCCTTTGGGAATAAGCCTCAGGTCAGGCAGCTTAGGCTCCACTGGGATGAGCAAATTATGCTGGGATGAGCAAGTTCAGTTGAGCTGGGGTTGAGGACTTAACCTAACCTAGGTGTCAGGGACCATGCTGAGGAGGGCTGCATTGAGGAGGAATGGTGGGAGCCACTCCCTCCTCCTGATCCTGAATCTTCCCAGGAGCAGGAGGACAGCGTAGATTTGGAACAGTGGTTTGCAGAGGGGCATAGTTCAGAAGGCAGAAGCTGGGAAACACTGGATGGGGAACAGCTAGGAGAAGAAGAAACACTAGGAGAGAGAGGGTTAACAGATTCACAGTCATTGGGCAGCATTCCTCCACCTCCCTCCCCAAGGTCGAGAAGAGCTCAGAAGGTCTCAGAACAGAAAGCGCAGATGGTACAAACTCAGATTACAAGAAGTAGGAGTGATGTAGATTAATAGGGACGGAAGGAGGAGGAGTGAGCCTTAATTGGGAGCACCACCATTTCTAGGGAGACATGTTCTTTTGTCTCTCACTGTGATTATTAAAGAATCTAACTGGTAAGACGTTCCTTTCGTTTGATCTTATTTACTGCCACGGGGGAGGAAGCCGATTCCTTGAAGCCTGACACTGGCTGAGCCTGCATCCTAAAGTGCTCATCCTCGTGGATCTTGAACCCATAGCCGCCAATTAATATTTTACTTGCGGGCAAAAATTTTTTTATTTGTGTACTGATACCCCATATTAACTTTGTATTTTTTGTAAGATCTCCAGCAAGTAAGAGCTCTCAGCTGCTTTATCCGGTTTAATTGCTTTGCGGCAGCAATATAGCCACAATGTTCAGCTGCAGGAAGGAGAGGGGCATTGAGGGGAGAGGGATGGTGCATTTCAAATGCCCAGACAGCATCTCTGGCATAAGATATAAGTTAACATGAGATGTGTGCTAACACCACCTTTCAACCATAAAGGGGATGGTTGCCATTGTGGCCTATGGATAATGAGATTTTTCTGTTCCTAGCACCTCCTAAATCTCATGCCAGGAGCATGAATACCCGGTCAAAAAATAATAGGAGAGTAAAAATTAGTTTTCCCACCCTGGTTTAGCCTCTTTCGTGCCAGCCTGGTTTTGGGGGAATTGTTGCTGCTGCTATTAAAAGGCACAGAAAACATTAATCCGTAAATTCCAAGATGCCACACAGATCACCATTGGTTAATATAATTAACCATGGATTACTGAGATGATTTACATCTGAATGACAGAAGAGAGGGCTTTACTCTAAGCAAATGACATGTCAGGACCATCACAGGTTTGAGTCTGACTGGAATTTTTATCTAGCCCTCATTAAATGACTACACTCTGTGACTTTATAAGTGCCGGGAGTCAAGGCAGATCATTGATGACTGACAATTCCGGATTGCAGAAGATGATAGGTTACCAACAGATGACTCAAGTCGAATAAGACTGACAAATTAGTCCTCTTGCTGCTGGCACAAGTTTTATAATATGGTTATTTTACAACACGCAGAGCGTAAATTCTGCTCTTGGTGTAACTTAGCTGTAGAGCTCAGCTTACTCAACGTTCTTTTGGATTTTGCATCTGAGTAAATAACTGATTCTCCAGCTGTGATGTGGAATGTCTGGCCCATAGGCCTAATTTCATAGAATCATAGAATTGTAGAGTTGGAAGGGAACCCAAGGGTCATCTAGTCGGTGCTGCTAACACAGAGGTTTGACTTGACCCCTGGAGGTACACTCCATTGTCTCTCTCTAAATGACACCAGGCTCAGGAACGCTCAAGCTGCGGCTGTTGCAAAGGAAGATCCGGGAGTGCAGTCTAAGATCAGAACATTTCAGTAGCTCTCTTTGCCCCCACACTGAACACAGAGGAACATATGCCTTTCTCGTGTCTGCACATAAAGCACAAACACCTGTCAGAAGGAGGTTTTAATGCACATTTTAGTGTATGCAACTGCTTGCTTGGAATCTAGAACTCATAGTGATCCGAAGGCACCCTCCCAACAGATGTTCATGCTGTTTGGCATGGAGATTGAGGGATGAGTGTGTGACATCAGGGGTGGGATTGATCAGCATGGCCCCTCCTCCTTGCAACAGAGGAATGGAAATGCTTGGATAGGGTTAACATGGTATTCTCATAAGGGAGCTTGCTAGAGTTTTGCATAGCAATCTAATTTGTGTCTGCAAATAAAACAAGATGCTTTCTTCTTTCAACACGCTAGCTTCTATGCTTTATGTGGACAGAACCGCTGCCTGCCCCGCCTCAAAGGACTACCAGTTCCATTAGCAACGAAGATTCTTGTGAAGACAGTGAATGAATTGCTAGAAAAATGCAGTTTTCATGACAACTTCCCCAAATCTACTGTGTTTCTCCAAAAATAAGACACCGTTTTATATTTAATTTTCCTAAAAAAGCACACACATGGTGGCTTATTTTCAGGGGATGTCTTATTTTTTAATTACATGTCCAGCCTAGTCTCTTCCTTGGCTCCCTCCAGAACTGCGCCTAGCACTATGTCTTATTTTCGGGGTATGGAGTATATTGTGCTTCCCTGACACCTGGAGTTGCCAGTGATGTAGATGCAGTTTGGGATACAGAGCAGCTACAAACTTTCCACCTTGCCATGCCAAGAGGAGGAGAATATATCTGCATTCCCAGGAAAATTCCGATTGAGGACACTGATTATATACAGGCTGTTAAGTCTGCCTGGCATCACCATAAACATATTCAAACTCTCCCACCATCTGTGGGAAAGTAACACGAAGTGGATGATGAATACAGCAGTTCCCCCCCTCCGTCCCCACCCACCTCCGTCCCGCTTACGGACAGAGCAAGTGTTAGAGGTCTTTTACAGGGCAGACAATTGGTTGCAGATCGAAGGAGCCTCTCACCTCTTAAGATCTTCAACAAAGGCCCTGTGATTTTCATTGTATGAAATGAAATCAGTATCGACAAGCAACGGGGCATTTACTCCTATGGTCTCACAAGGCTGTCAGATGGTCTCCTTGAAGGAATTTGGTTGAGGGTATCCAGCCTAGTCTTTGGGAAGGCATTCAGTTTTTGTGGATTATAAAAGAGGAAAAAGTCACATATCTCAACAAAACAGAGGTGTGTATGGCATTTGGGGCAGATGGATACCGAATAGTTCTCTGTGGTCTGTCCAACTCCTAGGGACCTCAGCCCTCCCCATAAAATAATCGAGGGGGCCAGGGACCTCCAAAGTTGGCGAGCCTTGCCATTCAAATAGTGTGTGTGCACAGCGTCTTGTGATTGATTATATGGGGTGGGGCTTACATGGGCCCTCCCAATATTTTATTCAAGTTGGCACCTGTTATGATAGTTAAAGCTATGGTTTTCCCAGTAGTGATGTATGGAAGTGAGAGCTGGACCATAAAGAAGGCTGATCGCCGAAGAATTGATGCTTTTGAATTATGGTGCTGGAGGAGACTCTTGAGAGTCCCATGGAGTGCAAGAAGATCAAACCTATCCATTTTTAAGGAAATCAGCCCTGAGTGCTCACTAGAAGGACAGATCCTGAAGCTGAGGCTCCAATACTTTGGCCACCTCATGAGAAGAGAAGACTCCCTGGAAAAGACCCTGATGTTGGGAAAGATTGAGGGCACTAGGAGAAGGAGACAACAGAGGACGAGATGGTTGGACAGTGTTCTCGAAGCTACGAACATGAGTTTGACCAAACTGCGGGAGGCAGTGGAAGACAGGAGTGCCTGGCGTGCTCTGGTCCATGGGGTCATGAAGAGTCAGTCACGACTAAACGACTAAACAACAACATGTATTCAGTGGTTTGTGTTTGCCTGAGCTTGAGTCTGGACCAGGGCCGGCTCATCGTAGACCCCCCGGTGGCGCAGGGCACCATGGCGCCGGCCCACCAGGAGGGCGCTGCGAGCTGCGCCCGCCCGCTGGCCGGCCGGTCCGCTGGTCCGCTGCGCGCGGCGCCCACCTGCCCACCGCGTTGGGAAACGGGGCGGAAGGGCGCCGGAGAGACAGGGGCGCTTAAGACGGCGCTGGTCTGGACTAAGGATTCTGAGCTCCTGTGTTTGGATTTGATACATGATGTTCAATCACAGAACATTTCAGGATTTGGGCCTCTGCCATTGGCCCTTGAACTCTGAGTTGTGATTTGCAGCTTGGAAGTTTAGACAGCCAATCATGTTGGGAGTGGGAGTGGCCCAGGCTCTCAGGAATGTATATAAGCAGTTGCTTTGCCCCTGTTTCCCAGTTATGTAGTTCAATAAAGGTTCTTGCTGTTATCACTGTATCTTGCCTCATGGGAACCCACCTACACACCCACCTGTCGGTCTGTAAGCTGCATAGCTGCATTAATGCCTTGTGTCCCATCTCTGGGCTTTTCCACATTTACTTTTTGCCCTTTTCTTTCCAGCCAGAGGTCCATGCTTTAACGCAGGCTTCCTCAAACCCGGCCCTCCAGATGTTTTTGGCCTACAACTCCCATGATCCCTAGCTAGCAGGACCTGTGGTCAGGGATGATGGGAATTGTAGTCTCAAAACATCTGGAGGGCTGAGTCTGAGGAAGCCTACTTTAATGTTCCATGTCAGAGCGTGGGGCTCTTTTTTGCCCCAAGCTCTCTCCATGAAAACCCGCTCTTTAAAGCTGAATTTGGGTTTTCTGTGGATTGACCTTTGCTCTGACTGAGCTTTAAAAACCATGTTTTCATGGGAAAAGCTTGTGGGGGGAAAAGAAAGGGCGCTCAGACATGGAGCTTTAAACTGCAGACTGTTCCTGGAAATAGTGGAGGAAAGGTGGTTGTGGAACAAATGAGGGAGTTGGTTATGTTTAACATGGAAACAGAAGAAGAAGAGGTGATGTAATAGCTATTTTCAAATATCAAATGGCTGTCACATGGAAGAGGGAGCAAATAACAAGGACTTTAGCTCAGTAGTAGAGCACAAGTTTTGTATGAAGAAAGCTCCACGGTTCAGTCCCCAGCCTCTCTAGGTAGGGCTGCTAGAGGCCCATGTCTGAAGCCCCGGAGAGCTGCTGCCAGACAGTGCAGGCAATATTGAGCTAGACAGACTAATGATCTGACTCAGTATAAGGCATCTTCCCATGTTCCCATGCAAAGCAGCACCTAATGAAAAAAATCCTCTACAGTACCATTGCTTGCTATAATCCCATTGTGAAATATGAAACACTGCAGATGTTCCCAAAGAGAACTCCAGTTCAAATTGTGTGTGATTGACTGCATAAATGGCAAGTTATTGGATGCTGAGAAAGAGTCACTAACAAGCATCTTTATTAAAGAAAATATTAGACAAATTAAATAAAGGCTCTCTGTATTTACAATCCATTCTAGAGCATTGCTGAGTAGATTAGCTCAATAATTGGGCCACACAAGCTGATTCATAAAGTTTAGATAGTAAAATAACATCTTAAGGCAATAGTAATTTAATTTTTTTTTTAAAAAAAAAACCATGTTGGCATAGATTTTCCTAGATGTTTTACAAATAGTTATTAAAAGCACATTGTGAATCTGAACTCCCTGTGGGCAAAACGTTTTTATGCTTAGCTTCCATTTAGTTCAAAATTACAAATGGCTGGGGCTCCGGGAAGAGATCAGAGAACCAGGCCCAGGTATCAGAAAATCAGCCGCTGAAGTCAATCCAAGGCAAGCTCAGCATTGAACAGCTCTGGTTGTGGGTGCTGTGCAAATGTTTTAGAAAGTAAAGTTGCTCTTTTGGTCAGAGTCAAAAGGAAAGACTCGACCATTCTGTGGACACAATGAACACCTCAGATGCCAGGAACATGTTTGGCACTGGGTTTCAAACTCTCCCTTTCCAGGGTTTCTCTGTCAAGGAATCCAAGAAGAGAGCAGAGGATTCTGGGATATGGCTTTAGCCAATGTTCCTCCTGGGTCCCCTGGTGCTGGACTAAAACAGCCACGACTCCTGACAATTGGCTAAGATGGCTGGGTAGTGACATGTGGGGGCTGTAAACCTAACAATATATGGGGACTAAAAAAACACTGTTCTAGGGTGGTTTATTATTATTATTATTATTATTATTATTATTATTATTATTATTATACCACCTTCTACACTACTGTCTCAAGAAAACATAATAGAATCATAGAATCATAGAGTTGGAAGAGGCCACAAGGGCCATCCAGTCCAACCCCCTGCTGAGCAGGAAACACCATCAAAGCATTCCTGACAGATGGCTGTCAAGCCTCTGCTTAAAGACCTCCAGAGAAGGAGACTCCACCACACTCCTTGGTAGCAAATTCCACTGCCGAACAGCTCTTACAGTCAGGAAGTTCTTCCTAATGTTTAGGTGGAATCTTCTTTCTTGAAGTTTGAATCCATTGCTCCGTGTCTGCTTCTCTGGAGCAGCAGAAAACAATATTTCTCCCTCCTCCATATGACATCCTTTCATATATTTGAACATGGCTATCATATCACCCCTTAATAAAGCCAGCAAAAACAGTATTATTATTATTATCATTATTATTTATTTATTTTTATTCCACCTTCTACACTACTGTCTCAAGAAAACATAATAAAGTCAGCAAAAACAGTTAAAAGTCCAAAAATAGCTGATACATTTAAACCAAAACCCAAACAACACAAAAAAGGCACTCATGGCAAATTCAAATTTACAGTCATACCTCGGTTTAAGTATGCTTTGGTTTGAGTACTTTCAGTTTAAGTACTCCGCGGATCCGACTGGAACAGATCAATCCACTTTCCATTACTTTCAATGGGAAAGTTTGCTTCAGGTTAAGTACGCTTCAGGTTAAGTACGGACTTCCAGAACCAATTACACTCATACTTCGGGTTAAGTATGCTTCAGGGTGAGTACTCTGTGGACCTGTCTGGAACAGATTAATCCACTTTCCATTACTTTTAATGGGAAAGTTTGCTTCAGGTTAAGTACGCTTCAGGTTAAGTACAGACTTCTGGAACCAATTGTGTACTTAAACCGAGGTACTGCTGTATTGGGAAAGCCTGTCAGAACAAAAATGTTCTCAATTGTTTCTGGAAAGTGCAGATAGTGGGCATTTCTCAACAGAAATGATGCTGCACAAAATAGGGGCAGCCACATTAAAAGCCTCAAAAGTATAGAGTTTGCTTTGGTTACTGGATGCTCTATTGCCCCAGTGGAAGTGGGACCTGCGCCCTGGAATTCAGAGAGAGATTGGAAGTTGCGGATGAGCTATCTCACATGTGCTCAGCTCTACAGATCCGCTCATCAATGAGTACTGATTGGGAAGGGGTGTGGCTTAGTAACAGATTTGCATGCAGAACAGTTAAAGAAAATGGGTAAAACCAGTGCTTTTTTAAAATAGAAAAACAGTGCCGGTACTCACTACAAAGTTGTTACAGTAAGTGCCACACATTTGGGGATTAAAAGGTGCCGGTACCGTGTACTCCTGAGTACCCCCAGATAAATGCCTAAAATAATAAAATCAAGAGTTCAGGGAAACACTTGCCTAAACAGGTGTGTCTTCAGGTGCCGGCGGGATGCCAATACTGATGGGGTCTCTCGCATTTCATCGGGGAGCAAACTTGCAATCTCCCCCAGTAATGTCTAGTGATAAAACACGTTTGATGTGACATTATGCTGTAAGTTTCCCTGGCCTCTGCATGTGACAGCAAATGGAATGGAGCACAATGAAGGATATGTGAATATGGGAAGTTGCCTCAATGCATATAGACTATACACATGGTGATGGTGGTGGAAAGAACCGCATCTGCTGCCCATGTTAAAGGTAAAGGTAAAGGTCCAGTCCGTTAGGTCCAGTCACGGACGACTCTGGGGTTGCGGCGCTCATCTCGCATTATTGGCCGAGGGAGCCAGCGTACAGCTTCCGGGTCATGTGGCCAGCATGACTAAGCCGCTTCTGGCGAAAGCAGACCAGCACACGGAAACACCATTTACCTTCCCGCTGTAGCAGTACCTATTTATCTACTTGCACTTTGATGTGCTTTCGAACTGCTAGGTTGGCAGGAGCAGGGACCAAACAACGGAAGCTCACCCTGTCGTGGGGATTCGAACCGCCAACCTTCCGAATGGCAAGCCCTAGACTCAGTGGTTTAGACCACAGCGCCACCCGTGTCCCTTTCCTGATCCATCCCTATTTATTGATCTGTTATCTATTTAGTTCCTCTTAGGCATCACTGCCTAGGAAGCATCTCAAAGTGACTTAACAGTAAAAACGACAGCATTAAGAACACATGTAAAACATTTTTACGCCTAGAACCGGCTAAAACCATTGGAGCAGAAATAGAACTGCGCATCTAAGCAGATAGAGATTGGCACAAAAATTCTCCACAGGAAACTTGAAGTACGTTGAAAAAGGCAACAGATTTGGCACATATGGTCGATATGCAAGGGGATTTCCAAAAGGTAGGTGCTACCATGGTAAAGACGCAATCCCTGTATAATGTATAGAAGAGACCTCCTGATCAGATGTATCTGCAGGAAGTCTTCTCCTGCAGAGCGCAGGGATTGGTTGGGTATATAAGGGATGAGACAATCTTCTGTATCCTGGACCCAAGATGTGTATGACTTAGTGCACCAATACTAGCCTTGAACTTTTCTGCATTTGCAGGAAGATCTGGAAAAGGTGTCTCTATGTGTTTCATGTATTCTTTGGTTTACAGATGACACAGAGTGCCAACAATCCAGATTCAGGAAAGGGTCCATTACTAGTCACAGTCTGCTTGCATGACTTCTTCATACGAAGGCTTTTTGGAATGTGCATTCTGACAGCAATTGTTGATCCTATGGGGGGCAGGGGGGGGACAGTTATTCCACACTGCGCAAAAGTGCATTTGCTGGCTGTCTCAAGCACTTTGTTCAGAGGCAAACAGTTCTGGCATTATGTGGGTGCTAATTATTATGGTAAACGGAGGAAGCTCACATCTGTGCTGCTAATATGACTGTTATTTCAGCCCGCTGCGGTGCCGTTTCAGAAGAGAGAGATCATTGGTTTACATGGAGACGAAAAGCCTCTTTTAATCCAAGATAGCCTAGAAACATCTCTGTCTCTCTCGGAAAGAAAGAAAGAAAATAAAATCAAAACTGATATTCTGGAAAAGGATAAAAACAAACAAGGACTCTAGGCCAAATACTGCATTGGCTGAGATCCTGAAGTGAGCCAGCGAGAAATTCTCTTCTCATTTGCACTTGTGTAACAAGATTATGCTGCCTAAAACCTATAATTTCTCCCCTTTCTCATCACAAAGGACACGAGATTGATTTGGCAGGAACCAAGTATTTAATGGAGCAACTGTCAAAATGGTAAAATGATTGAAGGGATTAAAGTCGGGTGACTCTTCTAGCAATAAGTGCCATGGAACTGAATGATTTATATGCCTGGAAGGGTTTGTTAGGTTACTATCGTTTCCTAATTAGGACACCATAGTAGCCACTTGGGTCACTGAGAGGGGGCAGGGGGGGTGGGGTGAGAAGAGGAAGCCAAAAAGAGCATACATCTGCAGAAAACACATGCAGGGTCTCCAATGAGCTTAGGTACCCCAGGCTCTGGGGAAGATGCTTGCAGGAAATCAATGTATTGTTATGAGCAATATTAACCACAAATGGTGAACAATAAAACCTGCTGCCAGTTTGGACCACTGCAGCTCCAATCCTGGCAAGCAATTTCTCTTGATGGCGATGCAACAATATGTTTACCCCAATGCTTCGGAATCCAGTCTTCAAATAGCATTTGTTCCAAATACAAACAAAGTAACTAGAATCTAGGGAGCTTGAGCGACGGGAGGAGAAATGAAGACAATGTCCCGCAGCCTTATAATAACACATCCCCCAACATTTCTCCAATGAAAATAGGGATGTCCCATTTCATAATGATAATTTTACTATTTATACCCCACACATCTTCCTTGGTGGCCCCAGCCACTTTGGGCGGCTTCCAACATATATAAGAACATAATAAAACATCAAACATTTGAGAAACTTCCTTATACAGGATTGCCTTCAGACGGTCCGGGGGTCGGATAACTCCATACCCTCCAACATTTCTCCAGTGAAAATAGGGACATCCTAAGGAAAGGTGGGCATTCCAGGATCAAATCAGAAACTGAGACGACGTCTTTAAATCAGGGGCATCCCTGGAAAATAGGGACACTTGGAGGCTCTGTGATGAAAAATGGCAGAATTGGAGGTAGCCCTGATAGCGATTGTTCAGCTTGGCTTATTAATAGGCTGCTGAACTAAAAAGCCCCAGAGCAACTGAGGGGAAAGAAATGAGCAACCTAAGCCGATCAGAATTGTTTCCCGATTAAAGATTGTTGCTCAGAGGTTGTATGGTGGTGATTACAAAGCGTTCATATCTCCTTTTCATCTCTCCGACGCAACACCTCAGGGTCAACACAATACATTTTGGCACCTGAAGAAAACCACAAAATGGAAACCCCCCCCCCCAGGGAAGAAGGGTGAGTGAAGATCTACAACAGGAGCCAAGGGTGAATAAATATCTATATTAGGAACATGGGGTTGAGGGTGGAGACCAGCAGTTTCTCCTTGTTGCCAAGAGGCTGCTGTAGAGGAGGCATTGCGGTTGGTTGGTTGGTGAGGGGTGCCAAGGAGGCAGCAGATCCAGCCTCCAAGGAATGTAACTCAGCTGTCACTGCCACCGTGGCAGCAGCAGCAGCAGCAGACAATGGATTCCTTGGAGCCCAGATCTGCTGCCCCTGTGGACCCTGCCACCCAAGGCAGTCGCCTCACCTTGCCTCATGGTTGGGCTGGCCCTGCAGCACCTGATGATATAAAATGCATGATGGCACATGGCGAGTGTATTTAAAAGATTGTCTTAACTCCTTATACCTCTGCCTGAGCTCTGTGATCTGCCGCAGAAGCACTTCTGAAGGTGCCTGGCAGCGTCAGACTGTCTTCGGCAAGAAAATTTGCATTTAATGTGGTGGCTCCACAGTTATGGAGCTCACTACTTAGTGAAATCAAGTTGGCATCATCTGTAATGAGCTTTGGGCGCCAACTTGATTATTTCCGCAAGTCTTTTATGAAAATGATTTATAGTCTTTATACCCTTCTTGCCAGATGACATATTTTTTTGTATTTCTGCTTCTTTAATGTATTTTGTTTGACATTTTTTCCCATTATATTGTTTTGATTGGTATTGAGATCCTGTACACCACATAGATGTGAATAACAAACAAACAAACAAACAAACAACTAATGTTCAGTTTGATGTAATGCTTAGAGTGTTGGACTAGGACGAAGGATCCTAACTATCAACCTGACTGGTTGACGTTGGGCTAGTCACAGTCTCTCAGCCTAACCTACCTCACAGGTTTGTTGTAAGGATAACCTGGGGATGCATGCCACCTTGAGCTCTCAGGGGAAAAAAAAGATAGAATATAAATGCAATAATAAATAAATAAAATGCAACAAATAAAATAAAATGCAATAAATAAATAAACAAAATAGTAATTACTATTTTAGTTTGGAGTCTTTAACCTTGATACCTCAATAATGAGTTGCAAAAATAACGTTGCCTGAATCAACACAAGTTGCGTAATTTTGTCACAGTGAGACTATGGTAATAAAGTCGGCTTTACAGGCTGAGGGAGCCGGTGTTTGTCCGCAGACAGTTTTTCCGGGTCATGTGGCCAGCATGACTAAGCCGCTTCTGGCGCAATGGAACACCGAAACCAGAGTGGTGCACGGAAACACCGTTTACCTTCCTGCTGGAGCGGTACCTATTTATCTACTTGCACTTTTTGGCGTGCTTTCTAACTGCTAGGTTGGCAGGAGCTGGGACCGAGCAATGGGAGCTCACCCCGTCGCAGGGATTCGAACTGCTGACCTTCTGATCGGCAAGCCCAAGAGGCTCAGTGGTTTAGACCACAGCACCATCCATGTCCCATGTAATCAAAATTGGGTCTACTAAACCCCAATTTTTAAAGAAATGTGGACTCACGTCTCTTCTGGGGCCCCTCCAGGATTAGGGCCCCTGAAGGTTAACCTTCATTAGTTTTACAGTAGATCAGGCATCCCCAAACTGCGGCCCTCCAGATGTTTTGGCCTACAACTCCCATGATCCCTAGCTAACAGGACCAGTGGTCAGGGTTGATGGGGGTTGTAGTCCAAAACATCTGGAGGGCTGAAGGTTGGGGATGCCTGCAGTAGATCTACCCCTGCATATGATTCCTTCCTGTCCCTTTTAACTGGAGCTGCCAGGGAGTGAAACTGCATGCAAAGCATGAGCTCTAACACTTTGCTACGAATCCTCGGAAGAGAAGCAGCAAGTACATTGTTGTTCTGTTTCTGGTACTGCACGTGCATATATTAATTAAAGCTGAAGAACTGGGAGCAGACATCAAACTCCCTGGAAAAAAATATATTTTGAGCTGGAGATTCAGCCACTTCAAACAGTCATGTGTTCTTGATTTGTACAGTACCTCTCCTGCTGAAAGGCCTTTGCAATATTTACAGCATTTCCCTTCTCTGGCTGTCCAGTGCCCTTGTGAATTAGGTCACTTGCACATGGTTGCCCCTTTAGCAGAAAACAGAATTATCCCCAGGATCATGTCCAGCACTTTCCCCACCAACTAAATTGGCCACTTTATGCTGCAAAGCAACATACTATAGACACCAAATAGCAGATGTCAATAGCAATATTGTAAGTGACTTCAAAACCCCAATCTTTTGGGCTTTTCCTGCCCCATTGTCTGGCATAACAAATCACAACATCCTGAAAGCCTGACATTCTCTCCCAGCCTTGCTTTGGGTGGTTAACAAACATTGCATTTCTTTGGGGGCTTGTTATTGTATTTGACTCCATTGTTTTGAATATCTCTTTCATTGCACTGCAAATTTCTTAACAGGATGCATATTACTTTTATTTATTTCTTTTCAGAGTAGATTAAGGGGAGACGGAATTATATTTGAATATGGGGCATTGCTTTAAAATTATTCTAATGTGCACTGACGTCCAGAAATTGTTAGGCACCGGATTGCATTGATTTCAGCGAGATTTAGGCGTGCCTAACGTTCTGCACATTTCTATTCCAGGAGAATGGGGGACACTGGGAGATTCAGCCCGTTTAAATTGATGGCATGCTTTCCTATCTCTTAATATCATTAATGGAAATTAAGTCCAACGACACTTAAAAAAAACGCAAAACGACTCGTTCTGAAGTTAAGGGGGTCTGGAAACATGATTTTCATCTGTGTTGAATACATGTGATAAAGTATATATTGGAAGGTCCCAATCCAGCACCAGGCATTCTTCAGAACCACTGTGGTTCCGTGAAGGCCTTGTGCTCCTTTTAATTCTCCCCCATCATTCTCCAACTATTGCTTTCCCACACTTTCCTGCTCCCTAAAACCATAGATTCCCTATGCAATTGACGTGTACTTCTCCTGTTCAGATTGAGCAAGGAGACAGGGAGGAAAAACAGTACCAGTATTTGGAGGAAAACACCACAGGGGCAAGGAGGCACGAAAGATTCACAATTCACATTACGTCCTTATATTTTTGAGCCTGGCTACATTTGAATATATTTCATATAGACATCAATTTGATTTTGATACCTATTTGAACATCTGGATAGCTTATATTAATTCATTTGTTTAACTTAAGATGCTGAGTGTTAGTATATCTGCAATATGAACGGACAGTGACTTTTTGTTGTTGTTAATACTAATAATAATGCTACCTTTTCTTCTTTCCTTTCTTCCTTTGTTAAATTTGCCAATAAGAAATTAAGAATGAAAAGTAAGTGCAAAATTAATGAATTTGGAAAGAACAAGGGGAGGCAACAAATGACCCCGCCCCAATAAAAGGTTTGTATCTGTACACTGTCAGAGTGATAATTTCTACCTCAGGATGAAGAAGGACCTTTTAACATGGTCATTGTTTGTATACCGGAAATCTTCTAAAACCCCTTTCTTCCTTCTTGTGTCATTGGGCAGGATGATAGTTTATACCCAGCTTATTAATTTGTGATGTAAAATAAAAACCGGCTAACCAAACCCATGGTATGCTTGCTTGGTCCTGAGCTATTCCACTCTAAACCCTCAGATTATGTTAGATTTGTATGATGGCTTTAGAATATGCCTGATTGCTTTTATTCCCAGGTGGCCATTTGTGCAGCTGGAGACCAGCTGGGGATTGTGATTCCGTGGCAGCAGCCAAGCCTTGTCAATGGCTACTGCTGGGGTCCATGCAACTAAAGGGATCTTTCCAAAGCTGCTCAACGTCCACTGCTTTTCTTCAACTGCTTTGCCACGTAACACACCCAGAGCTTATGAACAGCGTTGATGTTCTCGTATTTAGACAAGTGGAGCCTGCAACAAAATACTGGAGGACACCCAAAAGATATGGAGAAACAGCTCTTTGGATAAAGAGGAACATGGCTTAAAGACGAACACAGAACTCCTTCATCAGTCGAACAGTGGCTCAGTTTGCACATAACGATAAGCCAAACCAAGGCTTCATGTGAATGCATGAGCTTGGAGGTTCCCAGAGAGAATTCCATGTCCTTCTGCCCAAGACAAAAAGACAGAGCTCTTCCTTGTATGTAAGAAGGAGATCATTATTCAGGTAAGTCATGGTGCAGACTCAGCAGCAGACATAGAGCCCAGAAGTCATGATTCAGGAGCTCAGGATCAAGAGAAGAAGTGCAGATGCCCTAACAAGTTCTGAAGATGTCCCAGTAAGTTTCTTTAAAGATGAGCCATGGTACACTCACTTACGAGTCTTGCTAACCTTGCAGGAATGCCAGGATTGCAACTGTATGGTCCATCAGGGCAGATAGGTCTTCTCCCATCTGCAAAGGGAGTGTCTGGTTTTAGGCAAAAAAACTCTCCAGTTTCTAGCTTCTGTTCAGTTGCTTCCTCCCTCTGGATGGCCTCCTCAGCCTCCACTGAAGCTCTCTGCTGAAGCTCTCCAAACCTGGGATCATAGTTTGTCTCACTCCAGCAAAACCATGAGCTGTAAACCCAAGTACTCTCTGGAGTGAGACAAACCATGAGCCCAGGTTCAGATGACATGCCAAGCCAAACCATGACTTAGTGCAGCCTCAACGAGAAAGGAGAAGGAGCAAAGCTATGGCAAACATCTCTCTGGGAGTCTACATGCCCCTGCGCATTCATGCTAAGACATGGTTTGGCTTACATGCCAACCACTATGTTTAGATGACTTTAGCCAGTTCCAGATGTTCCTCCAAGTAGTGAATAAATGTGTGGTGGGTGTGAGTCGGGAGTGCCCCTGAAGTTACTGGTCCTACTCATCCTGTCCACCTGCAACATGTTCACCAGAATATCTGTTAAGGGTGGCCACAAAAAAGAGGAAATGTATCACCAAAAAAGATGACAAAAGAGGACACCAATTTGTACAAAACTTGCACAGGCTAATTTATGTTGTGTGTACAGAAGCAAATTTAGGAATAATGACCATAATGTAAATAGAGATGCAACACATCTCACAGTAGTGGGGAAAACCACGATCTGGTGACTTGTTTGCTTGCTCACTTTGCTGCCCAGAAACTAACCCTCGATGGGCAACTTCAGGGACCCTGTTCTCCCTTCTGATGGTTCTTTATCTTTAAACCAGACTTGAACAACACATCCCTTCAAAGAGAGGATGCCTTCAAACAGAGGGCTGGTCTCTGTAAAGAAAGAATCCATGGCAAGTCTAGCTGCGATGGATTGCTGCTGTACACAGGTGACTACTCCATGTGATAGGCTACTCACGGAGGGGGAGTGGAACCCAGCATCCCCATTGCTAAGGCAGCCAGGCCAATGCTCCTTATCTTGTCATGTTGCACTGAGGTAGTTTCATTGCAGCACAGTAAAAGCGAGAGAGCAAGAGAGAGATGATGCATTTGCCTTGGTAGTGAAGATGCATTCTGGGAAAAAGAGCTGAGTCGAACAGGAGATCAATGTAGGTGCACATTTTTGCCTTCCTGAAAAGCAGTCCCCCTCTTGCCAATTTTTTAAGGAGAGACTCCACCAAGCCCGACAATGACTGTGTAAATGGAAAGCTCCATCATGGCAACTGCAGAGTTTAGTAATGGTCAGGGAAAGCTGTCCTAAACAACAACTCCGAAATGTGTTGACCTGCCAATAAAACTAAGCCTGTCAGACTTCCCCAAGAAGATTGTTCTGCAAAGTGTGTGCCACTGCTGCAAAGGCTTTTTCTCAGGCTGGTGGGGGGGGGGGCAGAAGAGAGAGATTATTAATTAATTAAATTGATATCCCACCTTTTCACCCAAAAGTATAATAGAAGGGTGTACCACTATCTTATTGCACTGTCATCAACAAACTGAATTCAAAGCTGGTATCTAAAAGCAACGAGGCGCATGCTCAAATTCATTTTAAAACTATCACGCTAAAGTCAACCAGTTATTCAAGTGCATTTATATTAACAACACAGTTGTTGACTTCTGCAAATGTGTGGGAATTTAAGCAAATGTACTTAAGCAAAACAAAGGAAACTCCTGCACTCCATCTAATTCCGCCCCCCCTCCCATTAATGTCACAGTGAATTTCAATGTCATATTCCTGTACGTCGCTGCCCTTAATCTGACAGTGTCAGAAGGATCTATCTTCATTTTCTCACTCTTTTCATAATCTAATCCTCAGCTCTAACATGCAATTAGTGCCCTCTTCGCCCTCTGCATACCAAGCGAGGCGGCCGGCTTCGGCGTTGGCTGTGCAATCCGTTTAGCAATGCCGCGCGTAATGAATATGTACATTTTGAGGACCTCAGCGAGGAGGGTCACAGGCAATCAACCTTGAATTCAATTACGCGAGTCAAGGTTAATGACTCGGCGCAGTGGTCAGAGGCATTCAGAATACGGCAGATTAAATCAGCCTGTCAGAACTGACAATGCAGAAGGGACAGAATTACTTGTGTGAGAAACAGGGAATCACGTGAAGATAAAATGGTGTCAGTCTTCAGTGAAGATTACATGGAGTCTGCTGTGGCAAATCTGATTGTAAATCTCCCCTAGCCCTATAATATGATTAGTCTACATAAAGACATGTCTAGATTGTAATGGAGAGTTTGCTAATAATGCTGTCTGAATGCCACCCTCACTGGGCGACTCCTGTGTTGCCTCCTCATCCTAACATGCTGATAAGGATGTTATAAATGGAGAGCCAAAAAGAATTTTATCTTGCCTACTGCATAGGTATGACTTCAGAAGGGTGTGAGGTTCAGAACCCAAAGAGATCTTGTTCAATAATTTGTTGGAACGATGAGTTCCCAACAGTAACTTTTTTAAAAAAGAGGAGATGTGGTTTTCATTCATTCAAACTAGAGGGAGGGAGAGAAGAAGCTTTTAAAACCATTAGGGATGGGGAAGCAGTCTCTGTGCTCCAAGTGCTTCAGGCAGCTGATTTTGGAGATAAGGCCAGCAAATTGTCAGTCATGTAATGTAATATTGTGGCTGAGATCCAGAGTTCCTGTGAGCTCAGTGGGACACAACTGCTGGAGGAAGGGGAGGAAAGGAATCTTGGCTGACTTCTTTCCCCCCACTCAGCTGCCTGAAATTCTGCTTGAGAGGGTTGGGGCACCCTCTGGAACAGCATGGGTGAGGTCTTTTCTGTAATGCTGCTCTTGAGTCTACAAGATGCAAGTAACTTCACGTTTTCCTCTTACAAAATAGGCAGAGTATTTTTCAAAAAATACAATACAATGTTTATCTGTTGTAATAGTAGTGTAGCTTCTGTGCGGCTCACCTGGCACCAACTTTGTACATCTTTTCACCAGAAGTTGAAAATCTTAAAAATAAAATAAAATATATTGCCAAATTTTTAAAGTTTCCGAATTTTTTCTTTACACACTTACTTTTTTCTTTTTATTGGTTGTTAGCCATTTCATATTGTGTTTTTATGTGTTCTAATTCAAATTGTTTTTATTATTGCCAGTTGCCCTGGGAAGGAACTTTTTATTGAAGGGTCTCTATCTATATCTACCTACATACCTACCTACCTACCTACCTACCATCATCTATAATCTATCTAGATTAAGGTAGGTAGCTGTGTTGGTCTGACATGGTAGAAATATATATATAAAATAAAAAAATTGTCCAGTAGCACCTTTCAAGCCCATCACCCATTCCCACCACCCTTCTGAGTAATACCCCTCCCCACCCTCTCACTATATATAAAGGTCTGGTGACTTCTGTTTCAGTGTATCTGAAGAAGTGTGCATGCACACGAAAGCTCATACCAAGAACAAACTTAGTTGGTCTTCAAGGTGCTACTGGACAATTTTTTATTTTATTTTTTTATATCTATCTATCTATCTATCTATCTCTATCTATCTATCTATCTATCTATCTATCTATCTATCTATCTATCTATCATCTTGTATCTGTCATAAGTAACATAAATTATTATCTAGTAGAATTACTACCCTTCCTTTGGTCTCAGGTTATGATTTTTGCAAGCAAAGACAAATAGCTTCTTTTAGCATTTTATCTTTTAAAATGATCCAATGACAACCCTAATATTTCTGGTTCAAAGCAGAAACATTTTAAAAATATACTCCTCCCTTATTTTTCCAGGAAGAAAACAGGATCACTCTCCCCAAATCACTCTTTTTATATCAATTGCCCTGTAATTAACATATTTGCCTCACTTACAGCAAGCTCAGTAAGCATTTTGGATAATGTACATAAAACTGGGACAGTCCTTTGACAGATCCGGGACTTGCTCCCATGCAACTGCAGCTTCAGATCAAGTTTCTTTTGCTCCGGGGCTACCAGTTTGTGTTCCCATTCCCCAAGAGCAATCAAATTGACTATTGTCCTGGAGCCAACAACTCTGCATGCAATTAGGAAGAGCTGCTTTGAAGCAGCTGCCCATGTGAGCCCATCTATGCAGCTCACCAGACAGCTAATTGTTCTGCTTAGCCGTGTTTACACAGCACGTCCTGCAGCTCCGGTATACCAGAAAGCAGCGCTGTCAAAATTAGAGCTGCCATCTTACTTATGGTCAACCCTCCTAACACCTCCAAGGTAGGCAGAAGTTGACAGGTGAAGCCCTTTCTGATCTGGAGATGCAGAGATTGGGAAGACTCTTACTTTGTTGATTTCTGTCTTAAAAGTGATGATGGGCCTGAGTCTAGGGGTTTGGGGGCTCCTGTTGACACAGTTTGCAGAGCCATTGTGTTGAATGCCAAATTGAATACGTTGTTTGTAATAGGCCTTGAGTTCTTTGGAACCACAGGGTTGGTTCACCTATGGGCTGCAATTCCATGCATACTTTCCTGGGTGTAACACAGTGGGGCTTCCTTCCGAGTCAACTTGCATAGGATTGGTTCCTCTAGTCTATATTTTATTATTATTTGCGGACTTCCGGTCTACTGCTATGTATCAGCAGATGCAACTGAAAAGCCACTTTGGGCATTCTTAAATTGCAACCTTGCAACCCTTTCCCAGCTTGAGAATGATGACTGCCCAGGTTTCTGATTGCAGGTAGGACTGTTATTGGATCCAGCAAAACGTGCCTGCAATTCCCCTTCAGACCCTTCCCCAAAATGTGGGGAGGTCAGAGTAAGGTGGTTGGGGCTGGCTCCCATTCCCCTCATGGATACAATTTACAAATGTCTGAATGAGTCTTGTATTTGAGGCGCCATGAGGCTTTAGGTCTGCAGTGGCTCAATCCTACTGGCAAGTCCTCCATCAGGCCACAATCACACACATTCAAAGCACTATGATGCCACCTTAAGAAGCCATAGCTTCCCCCCAAGGAATTCTGGGAGTTATACATTGTTAAGGGTATTGAGAGTTGTTAAGTGACCTATATTCCCCTCCCAGAGCTACGTTCCCAGAGTTCCCTGTGAAGTGGGATTGATTGTTAAGCAACTCTGGGAATTGTAGCTCAGGGAGGGGAAAAGGGGGTCTGTTAACAACTCTCAGCTCCCTTACCAAACCACAGCTCCCAGGATTCCTTGGGGGAAGCCATGATTGTTTAAAGTGTTATCATAGTGCTTTAAAGGCATGGTGTGAATGTGGCTGCTGTCATTCTCATGAAGACTGGAGCTGGTTCACACACATATTCATCGCTTGAAGATTGCAACCTAAAGTGGTGACTCGCGCATGTGTGAATGTAAACTGTCATGGATCTGACACCATAGACAGAACATTGATGCTATCTTGTTGTTGTTTAGTCGTTTAGTTGTGTCCGACTTTTCATGACCCCATGGACCAGAGCACGCCAGGCACTCCTGTCTTCCACTGCCTCCCGCAGTTTGGTCAAACTCATGTTGGTAGCTTCAAGAACACTGTCCAACCATCTCCTCCTCTGTCGTCCCTTTCTCCTAGTGCTCTCCATCTTTCCCAACATCAGGGTCTTTTCCAGGGAGTCTTCTCTTCTCATGAGGTGGCCAAAGCATTGGAGCCTCAGCTTCAGGATCTGTCCTTCCAGTGAGCACTCGGGGCTGATTTCCTTAAGAATGGATAGGTTCTTATCTTACGACGCTATCTTACGTCACCTCAAACACCACACTTTTCAGTTGCCGCCAGTTATACAACAGTGATCAAACGTAGAGAAATCAAGTGTTATAAAGGCTGTTAGTCCAGGAGGAGGTCCATAGCTCAGTGACAGAGGACATGTTCTGCATGCAGAAGGTCCAGGTAGATAGCTCAGCTAGTTACATAATGGTGCTGATAATGCCAAGGTTGCAAGTTCAATCCCCGTTTGGGACAGCTGCATATTCCTGCTTTGCAGGGGCTTGGACTGAATGATCCTTGGGTCTCTTCCAGTTCTATGATTTTATGATCTCCAGAAAGGGCTGTAAAGGACTCCTGCCTGAAACTCCAATCAGTGTTGGCAATACTGAGCTCGATGACCCAGCAGACAACTGCATATGTGATTGAATCCACAGTTATTTCTGGAACTGGAATGCCAACATCTTCTTCAATATCTGCATTCTGACATCTTCAAGGTTACGAAGTGCTATTCTGAAATTTGTGGTATTCAGAGACCCAGCATTCCCCAACCAACGGCATTAGCCACCTGATGTTGAGGAATTTTTATGAGGTAGATTGACTCTGTACTGTTGTCACTCTTGTTACTGGGCATATGAAATGATTTTGAATCCTGCCTTGCAACTTAACTCGACACCAGATGTATCATGTCCCCTCAAAGCATGTTCTGGTTTCAGGGATATCGAGCAACATCAGGTCCTTCAATATGTCGCATCCTGCTTCAGGTTCTCCCTTGAGAGCTCAAAGGAAAGGCGTGCCGCACGCCCTGAAGCGAGGGACTCCTGATATTTTGACAAGTGTTCTTCATTAATTGTGGCACGGCGTTAATTGAAAATGAACGTTCAAAATGCGTCCATGCATAGAAATGCTTTCTACTGATAACAACCCATGAACTGGATGCAGGTGCCAAAAGAAGGCAGTGTGGTGTAGCGGTTAGAGTAAGTGAACTAGGACCTAGGGGACCAGGGTTCGAATCCCCATTCAGCCATAAATCTCACAAGGCAACTGCGGGCCGGTCAGAGTCTCTCAGTCCAACCTACATCACAACATTGTTGTGAGGATAAAAGTGGGGGAAAAGAACTGTGTATGGCATTTAAAGTTCCCTGAAGCAAAGGTGGGATATAAATATAATAAGAAAGAATCGTATTTGAAACAGCTATCTGCTGTACACTTTATGAGCCATTTTTGGTCCATTGATAATGCTCCATGTACACAAGTTGGTCCACATCTGTGCTGCCATGGCTCTATAAACTGAGGTGATGCGTTTTAAAACTATTCATCACTCTCTAGAAGATTTATTTGTGATGTGTCATGTCAAAGCTGCATTTATTAAAATCTCCGTATTATAAATCGATTTCCCACCATCCCCTTTAATACACTTTTCCCTATTTTTTTTATTAAAATGTCATATATATATAAAATCTCCACAAAAAGCCATCTCCCTATGATATCCCCATTTTAAAATGTTTCTCTGTGGTTGACACTACAATTTTGTTTGACCTTTTAGCTAAAAAGATCACAGCTGGGATTTGTTTTTTCAGCTATCACCGTTGTCTGTCCTTTATCAGGGTGGCCCTTCAGTCAAAGTAATTTGTACAATTTGTCTTAATGCAACAGAGAGATCAGAACCTCCCCTTGCTACTCGAGGTCACTTAATTTGTATTGTCCTGTAGCCAGAAATGTTGGCTTTGTACTCAAGTTTGCCAGAATGGAGCAGCCTGTGACAGATGACATTTGCACGCGACACATTCTCGATAAAATCAAGGGAATGTAAGAATTGAGGGTTTTGGTTTCTTTTAAATGGCCACACCCACACCCACAGAAACTTTGCTAGCTGTCATGGGAGCAAACGTAATTAACATTTAAAATATGCACAACAGCATTTGGAGAATAAAGAGCTATGCTTGTTGATTTTGTGGGCCACCACGATTGCAAAATTTGGAATTGTGTGCTTGGAATGTGGCTTGGTGGCATTCCCTTGGGTAGAAATGTCCTTAAGAAAACATTAGAAGTGCTTAAAATGCTCTACCATTGCTTTTAAGTTAAATTAAACACACAGAAACATGCTTTCTTCACTACTTTGAATCAGAATTTTGACTGATGCTGGGATGCTCGTCTGAAATTTAAGGTATCAGCTTCCCGATCCGCTAAACTGCCTTCAGCTGTGGCCAGTGGAGGCTAGTCAATAAGGGCGAATAGGCCTCATTGATCGCAATCTGCCCTTGGTCAGCCCTCACCTGCCTGTCTTCTTGCTTACAACCAATCAGAGGGTTGCTCTGCTTGTCAATGGCTTTGGCTCCACCTACCCTTGGTCTCCTTTCCTACCAGACTCTTATCGGTACTGACAACCACCAGCTGTGGGAGCACAAACTATGAGATGCATCACGGTAGCTCAAGTGTGACCCTATGCTTGGCAAACATGGCCGAATGAGCCGACTCCGTATTGCACCGAAGAGCAGAAAGACGTCCTAGGGCACAAAAGAACTAACTGCATTCTTGCATGTGGTGGCTCAACAGCTCATTGCACAGAATTGGAAGAACCTGGATCGTCTCTGTGGAGACAGAAGGTGCAAACAGTGGCACCAATGGAGCAATGAACTAGGCATCAAATGGTGCTCAAGACTCAGGTGGCTTTACAGAAGTATGGCATCCATTCATAACATTTCCCAACAACAGCAAAGATACCTGGCACAAGCCAGATACACACGCTCATTTGTGGTATAACACATTTTGCAGGCTTGCTTGCCTGCTCTGTTATATGGGAGGGGAGGGAAGGTTTTTCTTATTTTTCCAACTGCATTTGGACAATTCTGTAAAAAAAACTCCTGTAAAAGCAAAAGCTGCCATACATTTGATTGGGCTTTTGTGGACCATAAAGTGTCATGGGATAAACAGGCTCTCTTGGTGCGGAGTGAAACAACAGCAACACTGAAAACAGCTGATATGTCACCATTAGGGCCGGACTTAAGTCCTAGCACTGTTGTGTGTGTGTGTGTGTGTGTGTGCAGTTCCTATATACCCCATGAACAGTTGCTGCAGTGGTCCACTGCAGCCTCCAGCGGCTCCGAATTGGTCCTTTAAATGTGAGTTGAATCAAATTTCTCTCCCACCTCCGCTTGGTAATGTGTAGTAGGCTGGACTGCTGTAATGTGCTCTTCATGTCTTTAAAATCCACCCAAAATTCAGTTTGTTCAAAATACAGCTGCCTGCCTAATTGCACAAGGGAGCCAAAGGGAGCACATCACCCTTGTGTTGGAACCATGATACTGCCTCTTAATTTCTTCCTGTGCACCATTCAGCTTAGTGGTTTTAATCTTTGAAAGCTGTAGATGGTGAGGAGGCCCAAGTTACCCAGGATAGTCCTTCTCTCTTAACTGATGGGCACAGGGGACCCTCTCTTCTGAAGGTTATGCAGAGCAGAGGGTCTTGAATTGGGAATTGCATCTCCAGGGAAGCTCACCTTGTCAGCTGTAAACACCTGATCTGAAGTGATCACTTGAAACGTTTTGTGTCACCAGGATGGGCCTGACTGCTCAGTTTTTAGCTGGTGGCCCAGAAAAATGGTCTGAAAGCTGGAGCCCTATTACTGATCCTCAGAGGAAGAGCAAAGTAGAAATGAAATAAACATTCTTTTAAAACCTGGGCACATCCAGATGTCCTATTTAATGAGAATTCATTCGGTTTGCCTGCACACAATTTAGCAGCTTAGATGCGATCTGATTTCTTTATGGGGTAGTTATATGGAGATGAGCATTCATCCCGCATTCATTCCGATTTGTTTGTGGGGTGTTTACACATTTTCTGATTAATCACTTGTTCGTTCCTCACTTTTCAATGCATTTCCCCATCATCTGCATTACCGCAAAAAAAATCGGTTCCCTTTTTAAAAGCAGATTTGTGGTACTAGGGTGGCATAGCACTGTAATCCACTTTAATTGTTGTTGTTGTTTAGTCGTTTAGTCGTGTCCGACTCTTCGTGACCCCATGGACCATAGCACGCCAGGCACTCCTGTCTTCCACTGCCTCCCGCAGTTTGGTCAAACTCATGTTCGTAGCTTCGAGAACACTGTCCAACCATCTCATCCTCTGTCGTCCCCTTCTCCTTGTGCCCTCCATCTTTCCCAACATCAGGGTCTTTTCCAGGCAGTCTTCTCTTCTCATGAGGTGGCCAAAGTATTGGAGCCTCAGCTTCACAATCTGTCCTTCCAGTGAGCACTCAGGGCTGATTTCCTTCAGAATGGATAGGTTTGATCTTCTTGCAGTACATGGGACTCTCAAGAGTCTCTTCCAGCACCATAATTCAAAACCATCAATTCTTCGGCGATCAGCCTTCTTTAGGGTCCAGCTCTCACTTCCATACATCACTACTGGGAAAACTTTAATTAAGCAAACCTAAATTTACTGGCATGCGCTTGAAACTCTCCCACAAAATACTGACACCTTAACTTTGTTTCTGGTTACCTACTACCTCAGGATTGAGCTGCCTTTGGAACAAGGGGCTCATGTAAATTAGAAACACAACTATCATTTGACTGTGTAAAATTGCTTCAATAAAAACAAATTACGAATTTTATGCCTGCAAAACAGAACCATTTGGTGCAAAAAAAACACCTCCCCCAAAACAAAGCCATTGTACATAAGATTTATCTTCTAACTGTGCAATTATTTTAGAGCTCACTCATTCACTGTGAATTCAGTAAAACTTACCATTTATTTTATTCTGGATGCCTAGCAGTGTATATTTTGTTTGCAGCTGTTAAAGCAACAACACCTCGTTGTTCTTCTAAGCCCTCATTTTGTTTATTTGGGGCTTTTTAACATTTATTTCCACATGAGTTAAAACAACTAAAAGGCTTAATAGATACTGGCAGATCACCACACGAGGCCTGCCGTGGATTTAGGAAGTGTGATAATTACTTAGGGCTCTGAGGACAAGCTATAAGGTCTTAAGCGTATCAAAAGCATTATTGTTCTTCGGTTCAGATAGGAAAGCAAATGTTTCCCATTTCAAGGTAAATATTTAGCTATCTGTCAGCCGCCTAATATTCCACTGCCAATTCAAGCTTCTGTTCGGGATATGTAGCAAAGCCTGGTGTTGAACTTTATTTGGGCAATCAGCTCACCGAGGGTGGCCTCTAAATTACTCTACAAAAGGTCAGAAAAGGGCCTCTCCCTCCACTGGTGGAGGAGGCATGGCCTCTGCAGTCAAGTTGCTGGGAATGACAAGTGTGTGGAGTTCCTTTGCTCTGTGGTCTTTCTCTCAGGCTTCACAACCTGGTTGGCCACTGTGGGGACAGGATGTTGGACTGGATGGGCCATCGACTCAATCCAGCAGAGCTCTTCTTGTGGTCTTCAGGATGGGGGCATCCAGCATCATCTGATTACAAGGCAGCAGGACTGAGATTAATTGATTAACTGTTACCTCTCAGACAAGTGAGTAGAGGCGGAAGAGAAGATTCTTAATAGAGAGCTAAAAAACTTAATATTGGCACCAGGGGGAGAATTGGCGGGATGCTATGAGTAACATCTCCGCAGTTCATGGCCACAAAAATGTAAAATTATGTGACTGGGTTATCTTAAAGATTTAACCAATGATATTGACCTGGAAATGGTTGCAACTTGCAACCCTACTAGAAGCTTCTAAAATGCACAGAGCAGCAAGATGGAAGAAAACAGCTGCTCCAATAGTATAGGCTCCTATATGTATGTTTCTGTGTGGTTTGTGTGCATATATGGAACATTGCAATCCTCTGTAAATTAACCTATTATAGAAGACTGATTAATCAACAATAGACAAATATTTGTTGTAAGATGGACTTCATTTGCAATGTTTTGGAACAGTAAATTCCAGGATAATATTCAACCATGTACTTTCTCTTGACTGTAATTGTTTCCTTATTTTGGCTTCTCCTCTTTGTATGTCTTTTTAAGAATGCTGGCAGCTCTCAGTCCTAAGCAGCCCTGGTACGTTGCTTTTTCTCTGGGTAGAATAAGTCTTTTGCATGAGTGTGCACCTTGTATTGAGAATATCTGTGGAACAGTGTAAACTATAGTTATTGTTTTCAACTGGGTGATGATGCCCATTAAAGTCTGAGTATGACAGTTGACTATCACACATAATCATAAAAAATAAACACAGTTTTTGATGTAGAACACAAGTAGCCATTTTGTTGTGATTCTTGCAACATCTTGGACCCACCGCACTTGCTTATGCCTTCCTTTTGGAATGACATCATTATACTAGGATGATACCATGATACCATTTTGCCAAAGGCATCATGCTTCCAAGTAAATATGTTCCTGTTGTGAGAATAAAGCATGGGGACTGTCTACTGTGATAACGAGAGTGGAAAGGAACATTTGCAAACATTCCCTCAAATTTTCAATATCACAACAGAAGATGTCAAATTCAGGGTATGAATTTGCATTTCAAATGAATGAATGAATGAATTTATTTATACGGTCGCAGACCAGCACCAACACGCATAACATACACAAATCATAAAACACAACAAAAATACAAGGGCAGTGTGAACATAGCAAGGATTCAAATATAAAATTAAACTACTATTTAACGGACCCCCTGTAGTTAGCATTTAGGGGTTGGATCGTTCTGGGATACTACTTGCTTCCTGCGATTGATTGCGGACACACAAAATTTGGCTACATTTAATGTAGTCTTGGGATTTTTGTCCTCTAACAGTAGTTTTAAACAATGATGTTCGGATTCTTTCATGGACTTTTGCAAGACAGGTGTGATAAAAGTCAAACGTATATCTTCATACTAACGAAAACGTAAAAGTACATGTGAGGCAGTTTCTACTTCCATGGTGCCGCAAGGGCAGACCCGTGCTGTATAGCATTTCAAATGTGATTTCTTCTTCTTTTTACATAAAACTTAAAATTCACATGCATTGAACTAGCTGGCCTCTCTTGATTGTTTAGCAGGCTTCAGACCTGATACCTCATAAGCAGCTGATTACGATATACAAATGATTACTGCCCACTATCTATCAAGAAAAGCACAGACGCAGAGGAATGTTGGGTGTATTCTGGGCCACGCTCTCTGTTTGCAGTGAACAAAGGGGATCCTCAACAGTGCTCTGCATGAACTGAATGTACACCTTGGACTATGATTCTTCCTCCCCTCTGTAGGTTGGAATGTACATGGAAGGGTTATAATAACTGGAGCTTTTTGGTTTCGACAAACTAAGGTGGAGCTACGTCATGAGAAGACATCAAGTGATGGGGAAGACACCCTGCGGGTTGGCATTCTCCCATGAAAGCAGATACAGCCCATCATTATGGGATGTTTCCACACCCATTCCCAACATCTGCTAAGCATAAAAGTACATGGCACAGTTTTTGACTAGAGTGCTTGCATATTCCAAATAACCGCCTAATTTTCTTCGTGTAATGGTAAGCCATCCTCTATCCAGAGGAGCCAGGCATGTTTCCCTGCCCTTCCTTCTAGTGCTCATCTGTTACCCCCTTGCCTTACACGCCAATTATACTGTAAGTGTTGCTGAGACAAGGCAAGCTCTTTGCTATTACTACAAACCGGTGCCACCCTCTCTGCCCTGCCCACCGCAGCAATTATTATTTTTCTTCCTCTGAAATGAATGGAGCCGTGTGCTGTTTCAAACCAGGAAGCAAAATTACACTGTTGATCCTGAAAATTACCAGCAGCTTGCCGCTCCCACCGCCCAATGGCAATTACTCAAGTTGTGTGCAATTAAAATGAAAACCATTTCCATCTCCAGCAAGGATGCGGCATTCCAAGACCAACACAGAACAACTTTCTTTCATGACACAGTCAAATATAAGGTGGCAGAAATAAGAAGGGAAAAGAGGAGAACGTCCAGCCTGTGATGAAATCCATCCCACCAATTAAAACTCTGTGCAATTGATCGCCTCACTATTTAGATAGTTAATTTATTCCAGTGGCATTCCATTCAAATGCTCAATAACCTAATTACTCTCATTTTAAGTAAGTGCCTCTAATCACTTAGTTCAAGAGATATTCCTTGGAACCATAGGTAGAAGGGAAACTTTTACTATTAGTATCATTGTAGTTGAAATAAATACCTTTCAGATCCAGGGTTATCACTGTAATTCAACAGTAATCAATTCTCAAAGCAAACGTTTGCGAGGAAAAACATTCTGCCCTGCTCACAAATTACACTGCTTTTTTCCAATGTTTTTGGTGTCATGTTTTGGTGGTGGGTTTGTGTTGCCACCATCGGCATACAAGTGTGACTGTGCTTTCAAAGATTTCCCTCAAAATTCACCTTTCTTGTGTTATGGAATCTAGTTTGACCCCCTGAACTTCTGCATCACACTAGATCATTCTACATCATTTAGGCTGCAAGCAACAGCCTCCCCCTTTACCTGGGAGTAAGCTCACTAAATTAAATAGGACATACCAGTGCCTCCCCCTTCCTAGAAAAATAGGTGTTGGTTACTCACCATTAAGTTGTTGCAGTAAGTGCCACACCTTTTAACAACAAAAAAATAGTTGCGTTGAGTACCCCCGGGAAAAAAGCACTGGGACATACTTCTGAGTAGACATGGTTAGAATTCCATTTTAGCCATTTTATTACTTGCTGCCTATATGTTGAAGTATGCAAAAATCTGAAAATGCAGCTGTTTTAAAGTAAACAAGTGTCCCTATTTCCCCCCATTAAGAGTCCATTTATCTAACAAGGGAATGTACAATTTCTGGTGTACTCATATTCTTCCTGCACCTGCTCAGCAATATATTCAGAAATGTGTATTCCTATGTGTGCTAAAATCCACTTACTACAGCTAATAATGCAAGCTTCCCTTTCATCTAATCCATATTTGGAGAAGGTATGAACTTGAATTCATTTCCTCTCTCAATACATGAAGCTTTTCTGTCCATACTTCAGTAGAATAGAAAGTTTTTTCCATGTTGATTCCAAAGAACAAGGCACACAAAACAGGGAATATCTTTCATTTGAGCAACTTCTTGTAAGTTGGGTTATATACAACTTTTTGTTGGAATCTTATTACAGGCCGCCTATCAGTTGCGACCTGACTGCAATGGAATAATATTTTTTTAAAAAATTAGTGGCGTGGCTATGGGGGAAAGTGAAGCATTCATTTATTGGTTAATTTATTGCATTTTTATCCCACCCATCCTCTCTAGGACACATTTTATTTTCACAATAACCACCCCATGATGTAAATTTTGCGGTGGGGGATAGGTGCAAAGAGACTGGTTTAATCCTTATGGCTGAATAGGAATGAGATGGACCGACAGCCTGACTTGGTGTAAAGTAACTTCCTAAGTTCCTTGATAACTGGAGCAATAGGGGACTTCAGAGACTGGGGATCGGATTATTGTAAATCTAAAGTCCAATGGGTTTAAACAACCTCAATAGCCTTCATACAACACCTAACACCTACCCTCCCACTTTTCAGGACCAGCCTGACAGCTTCCTGTAATATTCCTGTACATTCCATGTACAAAAGTCAACAGACTGGCAGCAGAATATTCTGTGTTAAAGGAACATTCTTCTCCAACACTTCAGGGCAGCAGACTGTGTGGCATATAAAACCCTTTCCTCTAATTTACATCACCACTCTCCATCCTCCAGCATATGCTGCCTGAAGTAGCCACCTCCCTCTGCCCAATAGTAGGCCTGTCCCTGTCCCTTTTTGTCGCAGGGCTCCTGTGTATTTAACAGGCATATGATGCCAGCCAGAAATGTAATAAATGAAGCTTGGGCTTCACTGACCTTTTGATTGTGTTGTCCCTGTTGCACAGGTACTTGAAAGGTACTGCAGCCCTATCAAGAGGGGGGGGGAAGAGGTGGAAGTCAAATCACTGGTGAGCAGGGAGCTGGTAAGATGAGAACAGCCAAATTTTATCGATCAATTCACAGTAACTATCCAGATCTTTAACTGCAGTTCTGTTCCGCTGCGTGGTTCATCTGCATTAGCCAAAGCAATTGTTTTATAAAGTATGTTCTGTTAGACCATATTGATATTCTGTGGTTCTCAATTATGGTTTTGATTCGAGTGAAAATTCATCCTGGTAGTCTGCAAGTATGGCAAGCTTGGTTGTACTTGCCTTTCAGGTGGGCCATGTTGACTGCACAACCAATTGGAATCACGAGGAAAGGGTTAGTCCTGCCATCTAGCCTGCCTGCCATAGATAATTCCTCACCAGAAGGGAGACAGACCATGCTCTGATCTGAACTCCCAAATAGGAGAAGAAGACAATGACCTGGTAACATTTGCCATAACTGGTCAGCCGAACAGAGACAAATCAACACAGTATGAGTCTCCTGATGCTTTCCCATATGCTGAGGTGAATATTTGCTGACATGATGCAAAGGGTAGACATACGATTCTGCCTTACACTGTCAGATCATTGGTGCACCAAGCCTAGGGCTCTCTGTTCTGACACTCTACAGGTCTTTTTCCTGCAGTCGGACAGAAGCACACCAACATAATTGGAATCAAAGCTACTTCAACCCAAGCACTCTTGGCTTTCTTGGTGTGTGAAACTGGGCTGTTGATGTAAATCAAGGTGGCCACCATTTTGTTTTCCCTGATGGCTCAGTCCAAGCAACTGAATATCAATGAACTCTGAAAATGATAATTGGAAAGAATGTAAGACATGTGATGGATTCACTCTGTAATGCGATTAACGGCACGGAAGAATAAGAAAGGAACAGAAATAAACCTTGATGGTTTCCTTTAATCATATCCTTCTCTTCATGGCATCTTATTGTAAGAGAATAAGGAGATAATCTTTCACGCCTAAATATTCCAATTGATTTCTATGTCATTACTCAAATGTGCTTAGGCTACTTAAATGAGACCTGGGCCATATATCTTTCCAAAAAGATTTTTCTTCATAAAATGTGACACCTTTGAAAGTATACACAGTGTTTTCTGAGAGAACACTGAAAGTTAAATAAAGCTTTCAAAAGGATTTATCAGGTAAATGTTATGGATTGCTGTAATTTAATTTATGGGATTAGTTTGACTTTCAATTACCGAGCTTCACACTGAATCACTTTATATCTTGAGCTCTGTAACCAGCACTCCTTACACTCGATCTTTCATTTAGAGAGGGATTATCAATAATTAGACACTGTGGCCTTATTGATCAACAAATCAATACCCACATTAATCATCAACAGCCTAAAAAACAATTCACTCTTTGCATTAAAGAGAATTGCTGCAATCAAATTAGCATCCTTTGCTTACATACGGATCAGAGCCTGAGCTTTTAAAAGTAAAGGTAGTTTTTTTTGAAGTAGGCTTTTAAGAAATAAGGTGAATTAGTTGATTGAGTTTCAGGTAGAGTGATCCTCTGAGACTTTCCAAAGGACTGTTCTCCATTCACATCTTCATTCCATCCATATGGGAAAGTATAACTATGATTGTTATCGTTCACATCAGCATCTCACACACAGCTCTTTCTTGACAGTGATGTAAAGGAGGAAAGTCCAGCCTTTGATGCTAAGGTGGTGGGGGCCATGTATCTGTGGCAGTGAGTAGGTCAGATGTCACCCGGGTGCTTATGGGCGCCATTAATTCATCTTCATCAGTTTTTAGAGTTGTTTTTATTGAGGGCTTTTTAAAAAAGTGATGATCTATAAGCTGTCTTTTTGGAAGAGCAAGGTAATAATGTTTTGCATAAATAAATAAGGGCACAAACCAATCACATGCAGGTCTAGCTTATGGGTCTTAATTTACAGGCTGGACACTTGGAGAGAGAGACCGAGAGTGGATTGGCTGGATGGATATATTGAAGAGTACTCAGCATACAAATGGCCCAATTAGAACAGTGTTAGCCAATAATTCTTGGTGAGTATATGATACTCAACATTTGTCAGCTATAACCAACCCTTCTGATGCTTACACACCACTCATGACTGCTTGCAATAATTTAAAGCAATACAGTACAATAGCATTCCATAAGCAAACAATATAAGACAGAGATAAAGTTTAGTAGATAAAGGATATTAATAAAATATTATTATTATTAATCATTTTACTCACAAAGCGACCCAAAGGGACTTACAAAAATAGTATAGGCATTAAAAACAATTTATAAGAATTATGTTACATATTTTGTGTTTTCATTTTGTAAATCACCCTGTGATCTTCACATGAAGGGTGGTATATAAATTTAATTAAAAAACACCTTAAAATAACAAATAAAACCAATGATAGCTTAAAAATACATCTATATGGATAAAATAGAGGTCTTACATATCCTTCCTCGCTAAAAGAGGCCACAAATGAATATAAACCTTCAAATTAAGAGCCAAAAGCCTGGGTCAAAAGAAAACCTTTTGCCTAGTGCCTAAAAACAGATAGAGATGGATAAATGAGATTCCAATAAACATTAGGAATAACTTTCTGACAGGGAGAGCTGTTTGACAGTGGAATGGACTACCTTAATTGGTAGTTGGATAGCCATCTGTCAGAGATTCTTTAGCTAAGGTTCCTGCAATGCGATTCTATGATTCTGTGATCTTGCAGTACACACCATGTGGTAACACCCAACGGCAGAGCTGGTTCCCATGGGGTGGTGGTGGACCCAGAAGTTGAACACCAGCTTCCCTGCACTGCACCAATCTCCCCTCCACCTTACTCACTCTTGCTAAGTGGCAGGGACCCCACTGCCAGGACAGCAGCATTGTGGGTCCGCCAGGTGGGTCATCAGGTGAGCTGCTTCTGCCCAAAGGCACCACAAGAATCTTGCATCTTCTGCTTGTAGAAGTACTGTAAATATACCCCCAAATTCCAAACATCTCCAGTGATCTCTCCTTCTAAAGGAAGCCAGACCCTGGAAAACTATTGCTCTTGTGTCTTCTCCCTGCTCGGGAATACTCTATGAGAGTCCATATCAACAATGGGGAGCTGGGAATAGAAGTTCAGTGAAGACCCATTAAACAAACTGTGAAATAATGTTGTTTCCACTACAGATTGTTTCTCTTTATAATTAGAAACAACATTGTAAATGTTCATTTTTGGGGAAAGGATTCCTGACACGGCATTTGCCCTTTACCCTCTTCTGCTAGAGGGGAAGGCGAAAACCACGCTTTAATTTGGATTTGTTATCCTGTGTTATCCAAAGGATTAGGACAGGCTGTAACTCTTTTTTAAAAATTTCCAGAATCATAAATCTTAATTCTCTGTAATGGTGTACAATCTATAAAGTCCTGTTTTCATGGATTAGTTTCATGCATCAGAAAAATTACAACTGAGAAAGATCACCGTTGCTAACTACAGTCAGTTGATTGCCCTTTTTCATGATGCATATTACACAAAGGAAAAATAGATTGAAACAGTAAATTTGATTGATGGCTAACTACTTATTTTGCATTTACAGTTTTGTCATCAGTGGGCAAAATAATATGTACCTATAAGTGCCAATCCTACTTTGGGGAGACCTGAGATGAAGGGGGAAAATGCACTTTCCACCTCCTTGAAAAAAGTGTACATAATCTTCCCCCAATTATTCCTTTTATAACTTTCAGAAATCTTATTATTTCTCAGCTCTGGCTACCAGCCACAGTCTGTTGCATCTGGTTGTGTTTCTTCCATGGGGCTGTATGAAAACAGCACTTAATATTTCCAGCCCTTTTAAAACTTACTAAAATGAAAAGAACGTTGCAGAATGGGCTTCCCTCTCAATGGTGCTGTCCGCTCTGCAGATGTCTCTCTCAGCCACTGTCAACAGACCCTATTCTTTTCACCTCATCTTGGAATATAACACATTTCACATAATGAAATACATCATTTTGTGACTCAAAAATGTCTTGCAATAAAACATCTTGCCAGATTCCTCATCTAAGGTCACGCCGCTGAAGCAATCAGGGCAATGTCATTATGAATCAGCCCTTAAGGAATGCAAAGCTATATTAAATTTTTTAAAAAGCTGGCTTCATTTTGCTGCTCAAAAGTTTCACATTTGACTAAACCGTCGCTACTGTATTAACGCTCCCATTCATATGAACCTTTTCAAGGACTGTAAGCCTGGGGGAGGGGGTGTTCATTCTTTCTAATTCAACCATTTCAAAGTGCCAAGCTACCGAGGTCCTTGATAAATATTTTCACATTTAATCTCTTATGAAATAAATGTTATAGGTGGCCAGCTTCAGACATTGATGGAATCAGTACGACCTAAAGCATGATGGGAAACAGGAATGCATGAGGACATCAGCACACATTGGAAGCAGTGTGAAACTTGGGCAGACACAGGTAAAAGTGTAGACATCATTCATCAAATCTCGGTTTTCTGCTGTGGATTGCAGAGACTGGAGAGGTTGTGTCCACACAAGGGAACAATCCTATATTCTAGTTGCCAGCTCATGTGGCAGAGCTTAAGTTTTTGCTGCCTGGTCCCATCCCTGCCGTGTCTCTTTTTTGGGGGTGGGGGGCTTACATTTACATCACCCAGCTAAGCTGACAGAGCCAGGGCGAGCAAGTTAGGCTGAGGCATCTTTGGTTGAGTTTGGGAACTTAATGTTGTCTAAGCCTGTCTGAGCTGGGAACCAGCCAGTTGAGCTGAAGATTTATTTGATTATTTATTAATTTTCCATACCACCCTCCACCCAAGGATCGCAAGGTGGTTTACCAGTGCTGGATTAAGCCCTGTGGAGGCCTCATGGCAGTTGAAATCTCAGGGGGCCCTCACAATTTACGTGTCCAGAAGAGGGCAACCAAAATGGTCAAAAGGCCTGGAAACGATGCCTTATGAGGAACGGCTTAGGGAGCTGGGTATGTATAGCCTGGAGAAGAGAAGGTTAAGGGGTGATATGACAGCCATGTTCAAATATATAAAAGGATGTCATATAGAGGAGGGAGAAAGGTTGTTTTCTGCTGCTCCAGAGAAGCGGACACAGAGCAATGGATTCAAACTACAAGAAAGAAGATTCCACCTAAACATTAGGAAGAACTTCCTGACAGTAAGAGCTGTTTGACAGTGGAATTTGCTGCCAAGGAGTGTGGTGGAGTCTCCTTCTTTGGAGGTCTTTAAGCAGAGGCTTGACAGGCATATGTCAATAATGCTTTGATGGTGTTTCCTGCTTGGCAGGGGGTTGGACTGGATGGCCCTTGTGGTCTCTTCCAACTCTATGATTCTATGAAATTGTCTCCTAATATTTTTTTTTAATAAACCAATTTTGATCCATGGTCTCTGGGCCCCTAAAAGGCATGAGGCCCATAGGCTGGTGCCTACCCTGCCTATTTTGTAACCCTGACCTGATCCCAGTGGATCTTGCCATACTCAGTGGCAGAGCTCATGCTGTGCAAGCAGGTGGTCTGAGGTTCAATTCCTGGCATCTACGGTTGACAAAAGACTAGGTAGCCAGTGATATAAGAGAACTCCGCCTGAGACACTCTGGGGAGCCACTGCCAGTAAAAGTAGTCCAGCCTCCCCCAATCTGGTGCCTTCAATATGTTTTGAACTACAACTCCTATCAGCCTTAGCCATTCAAGCTGTGCTGGCTGGGGCTGATGGGAATTGTAGTCCAAAAACAAGGGAACCAGATCCCTGGCCACCTCAGCCTCTGCCCTGTTTTGGAGCTTTCTGCAGGCTGCCATTGGCGGGGATCACACTGCTCCAATCAAACCTCCCCTCAGCCCAGCGCATAGGGAGACTGCATTGTAGCCTAAATCCCATTGAAATAATGACTGACTTGCAATCCCATGCACACTTGCTTAGAAGGAAGTGAGCCCCTTTGAATTCTGTGGGACTTACTTGGGAGTAAACATGGATGATTGTGATTGCATAAGTATTTACTTGCAGGGTGAAAGATTGAGTATAATGCATTACTTATCACAAAGCTGCACATCCCCGTCCCATTGCTGTAAACAGGACCTGGTCCTGATGAATATTTGCTTGATTGCATCCTGTGGCTAGGATCCAAAGTGTTACTTTAGGCTTGCCTAAGTGCTTAGGTATAACGGTACCTCATGCATTTTATAGCTCCCCTGCCCCCCTGTTGAACAACTGGCTCCAATCAGTTTAAAAAGCAACCTGTCCTTTAGCATAGGGGACACTTGAGGAAATACAAATCCCAAAGCCTCGTTGGGCACATTGCAAAATGTTCTTATTTATTTATTACATTTTAAGTCTAGCTTTTTTGTCAAGAAGCTCAGAGTCAGGATACATTTTTCTCCGCATCACCACTACCTTTTATCCTCATTACAACCCTAAGAGGTAGGTTAGGCTGAGAGAAAAAAAATATGTGACTGGCTCAAGGCCAGCCAGCAAGTTTCACAGGATTTGAAACTGGGTATGGCTGGTGTAATCACCATACTACTCTAGCGACAGTTCTTTAGACATTAGCAATACGCAGACTAGTATTTGAGGAAGGCTGTAAGCTCAGGGGCAAAGGATCTGTTTGCATGCAGAAGTTTCCAAGCTCAATAGCTGGCATCGCTAGGGAGGGCTGGGCATGCCCCAGTCTGAATCCTTGGAGAGCTGCTGCCAGTTAGAGTAGAGAATACTGAGCTAGATGGACCAGTGTTCTGACTTGGTAGAAGAAAGCCTTTTCTGTTCTTCCTGTGTTCTCCTTCTGATATTTTCAGACTACTACAGTATATATGGGACCCAGGTGGCGCTGTGGTTAAACCACTGAGCCTAGGGCTTGCTGATCAGAAGGTCGGCGGTTCGAATCCCTGTGACGGGGATCCCGATTCGAATCCCGTTGCTCGGTCCCAGCTCCTGCCAACCTAGCAGTTCGAAAGCACGTCAAAGTTCAAGTAGATAAATAGGAACCGCTACAGCGGGAAGGTAAACGGCGTTTCCATGTGCTGCTCTGGTTTGCCAGAAGCGGCTTTGTCCAGCTGGCCACATGACCTGGAAGCTATACGCCAGCTCCCTCGGCCAATAATGCGAGATGGGCGCACAACCCCAGAGTCGGTCATGACTGGACCTAATGGTCAGGGGTCCCTTTACCTTTACCTTACAGTATATATAAAAAACAAGCGTTTAGAATGTCAGTAATGCAGTGGTAGGTCAAGGAGACCAGCAGTATGTGGCTCCAAAACCAACCAATTTTTCATTCCCCCTAACCCTAACCCCATGCACACTTTCCCCATATTTACACACTTTTGTAAACATTGTTAGATGAAGAACTGCATCAAAAATTCAGGCAAGTGAGAATTTTGAAGGATCACTGTGTTTGTGGTTCACATATTGTTTCAGAAAGGGCGAATTGGACAGATATGCCTTTACATGACTCCTGCATCAAACCTCTCCTCCGTTCCTGTTCATAGTGCTTGAAACCTAGATGGTCCTCTGGGGCATTGTGGGAGCAAAATGGTGGCATCCACAAGAAAATATGGAAGAATATGTTTAGAATAGTAAGGAAAAAATGAGAAAAGAAATCTCAGAATTTTTTCAGAAAAATGTCTTCTGCGAAAGTTCGGCTCAGCTCTGGTAATTTATATTATTCAGATGCTTGGTTTACAGATTAAGGTTGCTTTGCTAAAAGCACTTACTTTGAAGTATGTTTAATTAAAATCAATGAAACATCCAAGTAAAGATCATTAGGTCCACTGTGCATATAATGTAATTACTTTGGGATTTAATGGAGCAAAATCTGTGGAATGAGAGTTATTATGTTGTAATTCTGAGTGTTGACAATAGCAAACTTTCTTTCCCGAGAAATCACTGTAAATAATTTCCTAGTGAAAGCTCTGTGTGTAAGAAATTGGCTAGTAAAACGAGATTAGAAGAAGATTTAATCATATCAAGCTCATCTCAGTATCATTTCATTCCTACCTAGAGTGGGTCTCATTTAAGAAAACACCTCCTAGTTCTTAGCCTATTATTGATGGATAAGCAACTGAAGATGCTTGAGGGATAACAAAACGATGGAAAAACAATACATTTGGTTGTCTCACAAAGTGGCACCTTTACATATCAAATCCACAGAAATACTCAAGATGCCCCTTAATTTGCTTATGTATTAGGATTTTTTTAAAAAAAGAAATTGGACCAGCTATTCTCTTTGTTTATTTCTATATTTATAAATTGTCTTGTGCAATGAGCCTTTAGGCGATGTAAAAAGACCAACAGAACACTGTTCTAGTGGTTACGACAAAATAACATGCTGGGCACTAAGGGGCATTCCTTTGGCAATATCCACCGGGATATCCACTGGCTCAACTGGTCTCTGCAGGTCCCTAACCCTTGCTCGGCCATATATAAGCTGGCATAATGTGTTCATGCCTGCTCAGCCAGAGCTCATTCATCTGAACCAAAGCTGGCTGTGCCAAATCCCCCCAAAGGAGAGTTTGGAGGCCATGGAAGGGGCAGGACTGGTGGTGTTAGGGAGAACTTAGGCCAGGTCCTAAACTTGTGCAGATTGGTCATGTGACTTGGCAAGCCAGTGTATTGCACTATTTTAAAGGCTTGTTACTCCTCTGCCGTATAGTTAAAGCTATGGTTTTCCCAGTAGTGATGTATGGAAGTGAGAGCTGGACCATAAAGAAGGCTGATCGCCGAAGAATTGATGCTTTTGAATTATGGTGCTGGAGGAGGCTCTTGAGAGTCCCATGGACTGCAAGAAGATCAAACCTATCCATTCTCAAGGAAATCAGCCCCGAGTGCTCACTGGAAGGACGGATCCTGAAGCTGAGGCTCCAATACTTTGGCCACCTCATGAGAAGAGAAGACTCCCTGGAAAAGACCCTGATGTTGGGAAAGATCAAGGAGAAGGGGACGACAGAGGACGAGATGGTTGGACAGTGTTCTCGAAGCTACAAACATGAGATTGACCAAACTGCGGGAGGCAGTGGAAGACAGGAGTGCCTGGTATGCTCTGGTCCATGGGGTCACGAAGAGTCAGACACGACTAAATGACTAAACAACAACAACAACACTCCTCTGCCAGGCTTAGACACAGCAGCAGTAGGAACATAGCTGCTGAACACAGAGGAGGAGCTAGCCGCTCTGGCACCCAGAATGGCGCACATGCTGTACACCCAGGGCAGGGCTAGCCATCATGGGGCGGGGCTAGCTGCCCGTGGGGGCGGGCAAACATCCAGGGAGCGGTGCCAGTCCCAGGGGGGCAGCGCAGGGTGGGGCGGCGATGTCACTCCCCCTCAGGGATGACACCTGGGGCGGACCGCATCCACTGCACCCCCTTCCTCCATCAGTGGCTGAACAGGTTTCTGCATCTGGTGTAACTTCATGGTGGCTTAATTTTCACTGGCTTGCTTTACACCTGCTTCTTGTTTGCTCCCCAAGGTTTTTGTTGAACTTTGCATTCAAATCAAAAAGTAAGCTACCCAATGGATATATTTACGGTATGTCACATTAAATTCCCCACATATTATGCCTGCATATTGAATATCCACTTATGCTTCTTTAAAAAATAATAATGCATGCCAAGAGGGTGACTAGTAAAGGCTAACCCTATTTTGCAAACTCAGACCAGATTTATACCATTTAATGGTACAGACTTATCTCAAAGTATTCTAGGAGTTTTAGTCTGCTGAGATGTTATTTTGGAAAGCCCTCACACCCTCTTGCAAAAGTACATTTGTTAAGGTTGCTAGGTAAGTAGGACTAACTGTTCTAAATCAATTTAAATCTGTAGTGTGGATACGCTTATTTTAAGACACTGAGATTTCTAAAACATAAATGCTAACAAACGTGCCAAAAAGCAACCGTCTATGTTTTAACTTTCAGTGAAACACACAGGGCCCAGACTTGGATGTAGCAGATTTATTCTTGAGCTTGAGGAAGGGGATGGAGAAGAGATCTTGATGGGTTTCTCCTTCATAGGTTTCCACCTTACACTTGGCCCTTTTAAAAGCTGCTCTAGAGGGTTGGGGGATGCAATGGAACAGGATGGGAAGTGGGGGACTGCAAACCGAATTGGCTAAAATGACCCTCTCCTCCAGTGGAAGCCTCTGTGGTATCCTAGCTCCTTCCACAAATAGAGGGACTCTTTCTGTTCATGGAGGGTTAAGTCTGCATCCAAGTTACGGTTGCAGTTAAGACCTAGTAGCTTTAAAACTCTGGCCCACACAGTGCAATTTCATTAATACTCTAAGCAGGGCTGGCCCAAGACATTTTGACACCTGAAGTGGACCTTAAAATTGCGCCTCCTGCCAGGGAAAAAGAGACAAGGGAAGTTCTACATCAGAAACCAAGGGGGAAGAAAGATTGACATTGGGATCTGCTGCCCCGTTGGATCCTGCAGCCTAAGGCATTCACCTCACCCCACCTCACAGGTGGGGCTGGCCCGGATTCTAAGAATCCCAGGAAGATTCCTTAAATGACTCCTGCAGAAAAGTAGTGGTTATTTCTGAATGATCATGAGTAGGACTATGTCATGGAGCAATGTAATATAGAGACCCAAAGTGGAGAACTTCTTAAACAAGAGCTTGCTACCCAGTCCTATGTGTATTTGCTCAGATGTTGCCCTACTTTGTTTAATGTAACTTCCAAGTAAGTGTGCAAAATATTGCAGCTTAGGGATGGACAAGCTGTGGCCCTCCAGATCAAGCATCTTAAACCTTTTCAGACCCAAACCCACTTTGAACCCAAACATGCATTTGGGGACCCATTTCTTAATTTTTCACCATACATTTGCATGGTGGTAGTGCTTCTGTTGTGACCCACAGTCACAACAGTGTCCTGACCCATCAGTTGTGCTTCAGATGATCACTGGGCTAAGACTCTCATCGTCCCTGATGAAGCAGGGGATGAGAAAGGAAAAGCTGTACAATTCCCCCCTTAACAAATACATAAACAGCAACTTTGCTCACTGTGTGGAAAGTGTTGAAATGTTACATTTTTAAATTCTGTATCTCTTAGAAAACTCTCGTTAATACGTCCACTGCTTAGAGGTAGGCAATAGACTGTGAATACTGTGCTTAGACTTAGATGCTGCAACAATGCTTTAGAATGGTTAAGCAATAAATGATCAATCTTATTTTCCCCATGGAATGGCTGAAATTAATTCATCACATGGCATACCTTGTCACTTTGCCCTTTCAACCACAAAGAACAAATACGACTGGCAATTCCTTGTACAAAAAGATTATTGGTTTTGCAATTGGTGCTCAGCACACAATCCAGTAAGGCCCACAGTTGGTTCTGATTTAGGATTCAGAACTGAGCTTGTCTCCCCCTGCCTGTTTTTTCTCCCTTGGACAGTGATTGAATTTATGATGTACAAACCTAATAATTTAACATGGAAAATGTACTAGCTTGGTACAATAGATAATGTGTTTGAAAAATGCTTTCACCGAGTTTTGCATTCATGTTTTTGCTGTTTTTGCCTTGCCAAAAAGGAGAAAAGAATGAAAACCCGTTTGCAGTAGATCATATTCAGATGGCCAGATTTTCAAAGGGGCCTGAAAGCAGCCTTTAATTTCACAGGTACCGTTCTCTTTAAGCATGTGGAAATAATGAATGCAAAATTGTGCATGCAAGATTAGAGGCTGCAGCCCGAATCCCCACTCTGCTTTGCATGCTGGTTTATATCTGTCTTTCTGTCGGAATATGTTCCTCCACCTTTTTCTTTCCCCCTTCTTTTTGCCCGTGATATTAAATAGGTGTCTTTCATGGGCCCTTTGACGCTACCAATGGTTGAGCACAAAGAAAAGAATAGATGCCGTAGTTTGCGCTGATAGTGATATTTTGTACATATGACACCGAACAATAAAACTAAAGTTAAAAGACTCATAAAAATAGCAGTTATGAGACATGAAGTGATCGGATGGAGACGGAAGGGCTTGCATAAAGAGGCCTTGGCTCTTTGATGTTTATTACCACCGCTGAGCAAATAGGAACAATGCTGTTTTTCATGAACACTTCTTAGCATTTGGTATTTAACATTTGTTTCCAATTTTTAACAGTTAACATCGTGGGCTTTCATTATGCCATTGTCTTTAAAAATTGCGCGGGCCATCATGGTTGTAATTTATCTTTTGTACGATATAATTTGGAGCAGTTTCAGGCCAGAGAGGAACATCTGTATTGAAAAGCCGTGGATCTGGACACTTTTAAGAGTTCGAGACTGGGACATGCTAGAAGGTCAGCTTCCTCGTAAACTTCCCCTATCGGTGTTGGTTTTATTCATTATATTTGACATATTAAGCTTCTGTATCTTGGCATAAAGGGACACAATATTGCAGCATATTGGCAAGCTCATTTGCTTTTCACAGCTAGTGTTCTGTCCAAATATCAATCCCCCGGGATAAACACGTGTATATAGACTGTAGGAAAATGAGCCTCAGCAGCAGGTGGCCTTTTGCAGCCTAATGAACACGGCAATCTGTTACTATCACCGCACTGCTTTTCACCAGACAATTAGGCAACTAAGCATGTAATTATTCAGGCCAACAAGACGAGCCTCTTCTCTAATTTCATCTTTTCATTGCTGTTTACTCACCCACACTCCCCTCATTAATGAGAGATTTTCCAGTCTATGCTAATTGGTTTCAATAACATTCATTTCAGTTGAAAGGGGAACGATTCTGTTAATTGGAGAATCGAAAGCGCCTTTTCATTTCAAGTGCGTCCTGCTATGGAAATCTGAATCCTCTCAACAGGTTCGGGCTAATGAAATTAAGTTACACAGCCATCGGTGGCATAATAGAAATAAAGTAATTTATTTTCATTGAAGCATGTGCTCGAGGTCCCGAACAATTAATGCAGCTTGTACTGGGGAGAAATAGGAAATCGTGATCCTAAGTAAACTTGCTTATTTAACTTCCTTTCTCTGGTTAAGCGGCTAATCTTTTCAGTCCCGTTTCAGAAATAAATAATGTGAAGAATGCTCCTTAAAATAGTAGTTTAATTTTAGAACAGTTATACCAAAATAATCAAATGAAGGACAATTTAAAGTCCTCATTAATCTGTCAAATTAGTAGTATGTGGTGGTGTTTTTTTGTTATATATATATATATACACACACACACACACACACACACACACAGTATACGAAAACATAGTTTAATGTATTGGAACAGTTCAAATAGCCACATGCAGACGATTTAAAATCTAGTTATGTCACTGTACATTTGGATTTAGTAATAATGGAAATCCCGAAGGTGTTTGAGACGCTGCTCCTTGGATCGGCACATTGATGGAAAACTATTAACTTTAATTCCCCTGCCCTCCCCCCTAATAATAAAGTGATCCAGATGGCTGGGTCCCATTCTGCTACACTGCGTCCTTTAAGAGACAAGAATTGCTTCAAGAAATCCAAGAAATCAAAAGAGTTAGGATAAAACATTTCTGGGCAGAAATGCCACACCTGGATATCTGACAGGAGGCTGATAAATCAACATTTTGATCCTTCAGTAACCTGGTGTCTGTACTAGTGGTGCGCTTAAGGCGTGGACTCAGAACTTCATGGTTCCACATGTTTATATGGTAAAAGGCATTACTGTACTATACTCTACTGACATCGAAATGTGGCAACAGAGTCTTGCTGTGTTTTTGCGGTAGGGCTCCTGTTCAGGCAGCTGAACCTGGCCATGTGCCCTAAAGTCCTGCCCTAATGGGGCCAGGTGGCCCAAATGGTTAATTTCTGAAAGAAAATATGTCAAGGTTCAGGCATACCTAAAAGAGATGTCCTTTCACCCAGAAGCTGAATCCCAAGTTTAATATACAAGTTAACAACACTTGGTTGAAAACAGAATGAACAAATGAACAAACATGCAAGGGTTTGTCTGTTCTGGTCAGTGTGTGTGTGTGTGTGTGTGTGTGTGTTTTGTGTGTGTGTGTGATAGGCACTGGGGTACAATCCACCATTGCAAATATATTCCAGAAATGAGTACAAATTGCCCTGACCCAGATTCAAAATTGAAAACAAGCAGTTTAGGAAGCAATCCCACATCCTCGAAGTGTCGCTATTTTCCAGGGACAGTCTCGGATTTTCAGAAGCCACCTGATTCGATCCTGGAATGTCCCACTTTTTCTTAGGATGTCCTTATTTTCACCGGAGAAATGGTGGAGGGTATGGAGCCATGTGACCACCGAGCCAAGGAGAACATCTGAAGGCAGCGCTGCATAGGGAATATTTTTTTTAAAAAAAGTTTAATGTTTTATTATGTTTTTATATATGTTGGAAGCCGCCCAGAGTTGCTGGGTCAGATGGTCAGATGGGTGGGGTATAAATACAACAACAACAACAACAACAACAACAACAACAACAACAACGGAATAGGACATCCCTATTTTCATCAGAAAAATCTTTGCGGGTATGCAATTCTAAGCATGAGAAGCTAGCAGAAATTACGCTGGCTTGAGTTAAACCGGCATAAAGCACGCCAGAGTCAAATTTTGTTCAGAAGCAGGGCTATGCCTGACTGAGACGACTTAAACCAGACAAAGGGAAAACAAGTTTTTAAAATAGAGTTTGGCATACACCAAACTTTTTGTCAGCGTAAGTTCGGCTGAGTTGCCAGGTAATGTGATCCTGCTGAACAGAGCTAGGATTCAGAATGCCTATTTTTCATAAATCGCACTGGGCTCAGCTCGGCTGGCTGGGCCCTGGCTGAGCCAGGATAGGGGAGGTATGCCATTGTAGCACAGGAACCAACTAGAGGAGCTGCAGACCTGCCACATCATAACTTGCTCATCTTGAGAGAACTAGGGGTTAGGAATGCAGCCTTAGACTACTTAAGAATCAGCTTTGTAGCCTATTATTTCTTGCTCTTTCCCTCTCCTTCCTTATTTCAGGAGAAATCTCACAAGAAACAAATTGTAGCAATGCCGAGTGAAGTAAGCGAACCGGTCTCCTTTTGTGAATCAGGACTGCAATGGCAAGCAATAAAAAAAAAACTCTTGAAGAACATCCTGAGTTTCCAGGGAATAATTAAAGAGAAATATTGGTAAAGGGTTTCCTCAACATACAGGGCAAACTAATGAAGTTGTTTCATATGGACATATTGCATGTGGGAGGCCTTGGCTGTAGGGGTAGGTCAATGGTCAACAGATGGATCGGACGAGATGGTTTATTGATTATCCTTAAGGTTTGGGGAAAGGAATATGCTCATCAACAGATAGCTAGTTTCCACCAAAGGCCATTTAGGACTCATAATCCATGTTTCATTTGGCAGAGTTGCCCTAGGTGGTTGCATAAAACTGGCCAAACCATTTATTGTTAATCACTGCAGAAAGGAAGAACTGGGAAATTTCGGAACTGCTTTATCTTTCAGTGGGAATTTGTGTCCCCTTTGTTGACAGCAGCCAGCTATGAGGCAGAATAATGTGTTGGTGTTACTAAACAAGTCTCACAACACTCTGACGTTGTGGCATCATTGGGCCAAGAAACTGGCAGCCTGTGGGCTTGATGGGGCCAGTGAGGCATCCTCCAAAAGCTCATAGCACCCCTTGCTTTCCGCCCATCCCCATAGCAATTAGGCAGAAAAACAACAACAACCTTTTATTGGAGTCATGCATGCTACATCCTTGCTCCACTGCAAGCTGTCCTTCCCTGCATGGCAGTTAGGCTTGGAACAGCCTTCTATTGGTGCGAAAGGAAGGTTGTTTTCAAGCCTAATGGCAGAGAGAGAGCCCCACCCCACCCCCCAAGCTTAGATATTAGTGAAATTTTCTCCACTCTGAAAGTGAGACCTGAAAAGAGTTAATAATGTTTCCCCCAAGCTTCATTCTTGCCTTGGCCACATCAATCACTGAAATCCAACCCTCCTACCAGAATTGGCCGAGAGCAAATGTAGCATTTGGGCTGAAAAAGGCCCCTTGCTGCTCCCCCTGCTTTTATTTGGGGCAGTGACAAGTCCTACCGGTCCCCAGGACAACATAGGGCTCAGTTAGTGGAGGCAGGCATCGGGGCCGGCTCTAGGTAGAGTCCCGGTGGTGCGGGGTGTTAGGGCGCCGGGCCGGTAGGCAGGGCGCTGCGTGGCGAAGCTGCGTGGAAGCCATGCTGCGCCCTGCGAGGGCGGGGGCGCCGGAGCGATCTCTGCCCCTCAGCGCCAGGGCGCGCGACCTGCTCGAGACTGCCCTGGCAGGGATGCAGTATAGCAGAGAGAGAAAAGCCCAGAAGGAAATGTATTTTTTTAAACAGACTTTAAAAGATAGGCAGAACCTGTAGACAATAAAATCCCCCCATTTTTAAAGTTTACAGGGATATTATTTAAAATTGTCAGCAGATCTGCTGAGTATTAAGAGCTCTGCCTGTGTATCCCCATCAAACCAGAGGCAAAGTAATTTCTGCAAAGCAATTGATATGCTCGCAGAGGGACTCCTTATTTTGATTATAGAAAGTTTTGATTATAGAAAAGAAAAACCACCTTCTTTTTTCCATTTAGGTTTTTTTAATAAAAAAAATCTGAATTGCCACAGGTATCAAGATATAAAAGAATATGAGCTACAGGGTTCATTTGTGGAGGTTTAAGTAAGTAAAGTTTAGGGTGAACCCTGGCGCAGGCTTTGAGAGCTCTGAATTTTACTCCAGAGTTTTGCTTTTAAAAAAATGTAATCAGTGGTTGCAAGAAATGGAGAGCTGGGGAGCTGCTTCAACGTAGGTGGGAACATACCTGCGGCTGCGGTTGGGGGGGGGGGGAGAGTATTCCCTAGTCCTGTCTTATAACAAGTGATTGCATGAGCTCACTGGCTACAAAACAGATAAGTAATATCTATTTCCAACCTTTGCTGAATGTAATGAAAAACAATTGAAACCAAAATAAAGTTGTTAATGATGTAATTGATTTTGGAAAAGCTGGAAAGGTTTGGCATAAAACCCACTACGAGCAGTTTCTAGGAGTGGTTGTTTTAATGGAATCAGCTAGGCACAGACCTTTTGCTGGATAGCAGCCGGGCAGTGGAAGAAGAGAGCTGTGATGTTAGTAAACGAGAATTACTATATCAGCCTTTCAACGTTCCAGATTGTGACATCAGTTCTGCAGTTGTGTATCGCTGCAAGGTGCATCTCCATGGATTAAACACTCACTTCTGTGTTGGATTGTGTTCCAGGGTCTCTGTTGATGTACATGCAGCTATTGGTGATGCATTTGATCATCAATTGAAACCACCCACCCCCACCCCCACCCCCACACCATAAACAAAGTTCTATTTATGAAATGCTTCTGCTTGTGGAAGGTTTCCATTGTAGCTCGCAATGTCGCCCCAAAAACCTTGAGGGCTGGTGGAGCCTCCAGAATCGTGTGGGAGCTGCTGCAGGGGGTTGCAAAGGAAGGGAGAATCGGGGAAAATCAGTTCCACTTTCTTTTCTGCGAGCAGGAGCCTCCACTGAATAGCAGGCCCTCCTGTGTGTCAGGAGTATGGGCAGGAGTCAGGCTCTGGGGCCTGTAGTGCTTTGCAGGACTGGGGCTGCCTCAGCTTGTGCTGGGAAGCAAGGAGTGGCCACTCAGGTGAGACGTCAGCTTGTGCTGGAGAAGCAAGGAGTGGCCACTCAGGTGAGACTACTTGATATCTCACTGCACCTGGTGGCAGGAGCTGGGAGGGATAAAAGCTCAGCATTTCGCTTCAGCTCTTTGCCACAGCAACGCTATCTCTGCCTGGTTGCCTGTGGCCTCTTGCGCCTTGTTCCTTGGACCCTTGCCTTGCCGACGCCTTGATCCTCGACCCTTGGACCTTTGCCTTGCCTATGCCTTGCTCCTTGACACGCAGACCTTCACCTCTGCCTTGCTCCTTGACCCTGCGACTGCCTGCTGCTGGACCCTCAACCCTGCACCTGTTCCTGCTTCTACACCACCATCTTGCCTCTGGTCCTGACGTCCTCAGCCAGGGCTTCAACCGCCCGCCGACCGGACCGTGACACTGTGAATGCCAAGGGGCCTTTGTTTATCAACAGTCCAGAGGCATCTTTCTAACGCAACCGGCAGGTGAACTGCCACTATCATAAACAGAACCAAATCTGTACGTGCAATTTTATGGTCATCACCCACAAACATGGGTAATAAGCATCGGCAGGGAATTAAACACATGTTTTCTTTCATAATAGTTTCAATCTCAGCACAGTCCCTTTCCCAAAAGTATTTTTTAAACCCCTCACCTTTTTTGACCGCCTACATTTTTGAGTTCATCTGCAAACCTTGCCTTCCTGAAGACGATCAGAACTGCCAATAAGTAACTTAACGGGTACCAGTTCGTTTTGATGCCTTCATAAATTTTTAAGTGAGCTTTCCCCCCACTTTGCCTCCTTTTATTCTGCTCAAACGAGCTAATGGAAAACTAAAAAGTAATTAACATTATGTAAGGCAAAACATCTATATCTGATTCTATGAAATACAGTGCGTGCTTTAATAAACAATCTACTCTGCTATATTTTATGTTTTATTCCCAGTTAATTGCCTGGTGGGAATCTTCTTTTCCAAACAAGAAAAGTGTATCAAAGTGGCAAATTTAGATATAGATAGATATTGCTTCAATTATAACTATTTGTACATTGAGGTGGTAGCAGCGACAGTATGTAAATGCTATTGCTTTCTCCACTCCTGCTTGGCTTGTAATATATATAATAGGGATGGAGTTATAAAACAATACACTGCATTCTGTTATGAATATTTCAAGAATTATTTCTTTATTTTGTGCATAGCTCATAGTGCTGGCATTTGATTTATAGCTGCACCGATGTACCTGGGGTTGCTAAGGTTACCCAATTTCATTCACCCACAGATATTTGAGATCTACATAATCCCATCACATCATCCACTGCATTTCAAAGTGATGTTGATAAATGGTACCTTGCTTAGATGATATTTCCATTTAGATGTGATATATCTCAGGATTCCTGTCTTTTAAAATATTGTGGTTGATGAAATTTTACATTATGTGCATACACAGACAGCAAAGTTAACATTCCCCACCCCCAAGTTTGAAAAGGCCCCCCCAAAACCCACAAAGTAACGGAGGTATCTGGAATTCTAATCTGTTGATCTTACTTTTCACTGTGAATTCAAATAGTTATTCTTCAGGTGCTATCAGATTATCTTTATAAGAAAGGACACGCGGAATCTAGCTGTCAACAGCTCACTGGTTTGAACCAAAATAAAAAAATTCCTTCAGTAGCACCTTAAAGACCAACTAAGTTTTTATTTTGGTATGAGCTTTCGTGTGCATGCACACTTCTTCAGATACACACGAAAGCTCATACCAAAATAAAAACTTAGTTGGTCTTTAAGGTGCTACTGAAGGAATTTTTTTATTTTACTTCGACCCAGACCAACACGGCTACCTACCTGTAACCAGAACTATGGTTTGAACCAGCAACTGGTAAGGATGTGCAACTGCAACCACAACAGCAACAGCAACGAATAAATGTACTTAAAATATATTGATCTCATATTTCTGAAATGTCCAATGTGGCTCTCAAAATAATTCAAAAACACTATTATTAAAGCAGCAAGATTAATCCAAAAACAATCTAAACTTAAAATCCAAACTGCTTTAGTAGTCAGCATGCCGCAATCATCAGGGCAACCACCCAAAAGCACCAGATGTTCTTGCTTCCCAAACTGAGGGACTTGGGCAAAAAGGGTTTCTCAAGGATTGTTTCGGCAGGTGAGTGGGCTTGTACAATGAGAGGTGCTTTCAAAGAAACTGTATGTACATCTTAGGCAGCCTGTGAAAACCTTCAAAGGTTAAAACCCCCAAGAAGTTTGCATTGCAGGGGGTTGGACTAGATGACCCTTGGGTCCCTTCCAACTTCTACGATTCTATGATCCCATGACTCTTGCGCCCCTGTACGGATGACAGAGAGGGGTGTGTGTGAGTGTGTGTAGAAATTAGTTTACCATATAAAGGCAAAACAGTGATATTAGTCGTTCTGTCCATTGCTCTTGCCTCTGGCCCTGCCCACTGCTTTCATGTGGCCCCCAGAAGGTCACGCAGGAGGGAATGTGGCCCTCAGGTTGAAAAAGGTTCACCACCTCTAACTTACGAGATCAACAAAAATATTATGGCAGTACCTGTACCTGGTTGTTTTAGCTCAGAAAGGAGAGCACTGTGCTTTATTTGGCAATTTCAGCCCTGCATCACAGTGCTTGAGAAATCCTAATTTGCGGTAGTATACAGAAGCAACATCTAATGAAGGTGCTTGGTTCTCCAACGATGTTGCATTGTTGTCCATATGGCATGAGCAAAGTACATGTTACATTGGTACCATGGTACATGGTACAGCACAGCACAAGCAACAAAATTAGGTCCTTGTTCCAAGAAACTTACAATTCATGGAAGCATTGATGCTCTAATTTGTTTCAAGGGCATGGTTATTGTTTAGAAGCTGCTCTGTGCTTTCTGCTTATGTGACAGCGGTGCTGCCAATAGTACATCTACAGAGGACCACTTCTGGATGGGATCATCTGAAGGTGGGTTCCCACGAAGCAAGACACAGTGATAACAGCAAGAACCTTTATTGAACAAACAGAATGGGACAACAGGGGCAAAGCAACTGTTTATATACATTTCTGAAGGCCTGGGCCACTCCCACTCTCGACATGATTGGCTGCCGAAACTCCTAAGCTGCGAATCATAACTTAGAGTTTAAGGGCCAATGGCAGTAGCCCAAATCCTGAAATGTTCTGTGATTGGATATTGTTATGTACTGAGCTGAATCCTAGAACAATAGGATTCAGAATCAGCGGGAGCTACCCAATCCAACTCCAGGTGGAAGTGAATCCGCACCGTGCATCCAGGCTTCAGCTCCAGGACCCAAGGAACCCAGAATGGCAACCGACAGCAGCTTCTTGCCATTCAAACCAGCATCAGGAGACTGGGAAGGGTACGCCGCCCGTTTCAACTTCCTCCTGCAAGCGAAAGAAGTCACCAACGATGCCATGAAGAGGGCGACATTCTTCAGCGTCTGTGGAGAGGAGACGTTTGAAATCGCCCAGGCTCTCCTTGCACCTAGAGATGTCGCTACCGTCTCTTACAAAACAATAATGGAACGGCTGAAGGAGCACTTTTCACCACAGCCCTCGGTGGTAGCTTGCCGAAATGCCTTCTACGCAAAGCGGCAAGCCCCGGGGGAAACCATAACTGGGTTTGTGACCTCCCTCCGCCAAGCCGCCCGGTTATGCAACTTCTCAGAGTTGGAGAACATGCTTCGTGACCGCCTCGTCGGTGGCCTGAGGGACGAGATGTTGCAACGACGCCTCTACGCCAAAAAAGACCTCACGGTCCAGATTGCTCTGGAGGAAGCCCTGGCAACCGAAGCCGCCGAGAGGTCAACGCAAGAGGCACGATCGGCCCCGCCATCCCAACCGAGGGTCTACCATGAAGACCTCACCGACGAATCCGAATCTGACAGGGAGGAAGTACACCGAGTACAGCGGCGCACTCAAGCAGCACACACACCACAGCAGCCTCGACGAGAAGGAGGGAACTGTGCAAGCTGCGGGGAGAACCACGAGAGGAGGACCTGTCGTTTCCGCAACGCAGAGTGCAGGCAGTGCAGAAAATTGGGACACATCGCCCGGGTGTGTCGGGCTCGACTCACCCGTCGACAAGCATCAGATGACCGACCCAGGAGCCCCAGGTCACACGGCACCATGCACCAAGGCAACTCGACGGAGATCACGGACTACCAGGTATTCCAGTTGCCCCATCCCAGCACAGAGAAAATTTATATAGAGGTACAGATAGAGGGAGCCCCATGCCGCATGGAGTTGGACACGGGTTCAACTCTATCCATAATCTCGGCCCGAACATTAAGGGAACTGTGCCCTAATGGGGGTCCCAAACTAAGGCCGGCCCCATTCACCCTCCGGGACTTCCAGAAACGTAAGGTCCCTACAATGGGGGTGGGGACCTTCAGGGTGCAATATCGAGGGCGAAAGCAACAATTGGACTTGCTGGTAGTTAAGGGCCCCTACGTTAGCTTACTGGGACTGGCATGGTTTGGACCTCTGGGGCTAGCCGTTACCGGGGTGAACCGCACTAGCTTACAAGTGGACGTGGACGCCATATGCAAAGAGTTTCCAGGGGTTTTCGATGGGGCATTGGGACGATATACAGGACCCCCCATTGCCCTACAGCTAGACCCCGCTGTACGACCCATCAGGCACAAGGCCCGCCGGGTCCCGTTCGCCCTGAAACCCCGCATAGACGAGGAATTGGACCGGCTCGTGGAGCAAGGAGTGCTGGAGCCGGTGCCCAACGCCCCCTGGGAAACTCCAATTGTCACACCCGTCAAGCCTAACGGTTCGGTCCGCATCTGTGCAGACTACAAATGCACCATAAACAAGGCTCTCACGGCCCATGCATACCCAGTGCCAGTGGTCAGCCATGTCCTCGCCACCCTGGCTGGGTCAAAAATCTTTGGCAAACTGGACTTGGCCCAAGCATATCAACAGTTGCCTGTGGACGAAGCCACAGCAGAGGCTCAGACGATTGTGACGCACAGAGGGGCATTCAGAGTAAAGCGGCTGCAATTTGGCGTTAGCGTGGCACCAGGCATATTCCAGAATCTAATGGACTCTCTCCTTAAAGGGATTCCTGGCGTCACCCCCTTCTTCGATGATGTACTGATCGCCGGGCCCACACCAGAGGAATTTGAGGACCGCCTCCGCTCCGTCCTGCACCGTTTCCAGACGGCGGGCCTCAAGGTGAAGCGGGAAAAGTGTTTACTGGGAGTGCCGCAGGTGGACTTTCTGGGATTTAAGGTGGACGCAGAAGGGGTCCATCCAACCGGTGACAAGGTACGGGCCATTTGTGAGGCCCCAGCACCCAAGAGCAAGCCCGAACTTCAGTCATTCTTGGGACTATTGAACTTTTACCATGCCTTCCTTCCCCATAAGGCAGCGGTAGCGGAGCCCCTACACAGACTCCTAGATAAAAGGGCCCCTTGGGTGTGGGGCCAGCGACAAAGGGCCGCATTCCAGGCAGTCAAGGACTTGCTCGTCTCGAACTCGGTCTTGGCACACTTCGACGAGAGGCTGCCAGTGGTGCTGGCATGCGACGCCTCTCCCTATGGCATTGGCGCTGTCCTGGGACACCAACTCCCGGATGGAAGAGAGGTGCCGGTGGCATACTTCTCCCAGACGCTTGCTGCAGCCGAACGAAACTACTCACAGATTGACAAGGAGGGTCTGGCAATCGTGAAGGGCGTAAAAAAATTCCATGATTTCTTGTACGGGCGGCCCTTTACCATAGTGACTGACCACAAGCCGTTGCTTGGCCTGTTTGCCCCCGAGAAGCAGACCCCCCAAGTGTTGTCTCCACGTGTCCTCAGGTGGTCAATTTTCCTTGCCGGCTACCAGTATGCACTAATCCACCGCCCTGGGAAGGCGATGGGCCACGCAGACGCACTCAGCAGGCTACCACTACCAGAAACAGGCCCCGACCCAGCGCCTGCGCAAGAGGTTATGACCCTGGAGCTGCTTCCCGACCGACCCATTCAGGCACAAGAAGTTGCGCACCATTCCACAAAAGATAGGGTCATCTCCCGGGTCCTGGACTGGGTGTGGCGAGGATGGCCCAGCAGCAGCCCCGGGCCAGAATTCGCTGGCTACACAAACCGCAAACATGAACTGTCGGCCCACAAGGGGTGCCTGTTATGGGGAAGCAGGGTTGTTGTTCCCCAGCCCCTCCGCAAAAGGGTCCTCACAGCCCTACACGAGACACACCCAGGGGTAGTGAGGATGAAGGCCCTTGCCAGGAGTTATGTGTGGTGGCCGGGGATTGACAGAGAGATAGAGGCCTGGGTCCAACACTGCCAGACCTGCCAAGAATCCCGCCCGGATCCCCCAAGGGCCCCAGTCCAGCCCTGGGAGTCCGCCCGACATCCATGGTCACGCTTGCACGTGGACTTCGCTGGCCCCTTCCAGGGAAAAACATTCTTCATAGTGGTGGATTCCTACACCAAATGGCTGGAGGTCGCACTGGTACCGTCCACTTCTACGGCGGCAGCCATCCGGGTACTACGTAAGCTGTTTGCAACCCACGGGCTCCCTGACACCCTCGTCTCGGACAATGGAACCGCATTCACGTCAGAGGAGTTCCAGACCTTCACAGCGCAGAACGCCATCCGCCACATCCGCTCAGCACCATTCCACCCTGCCACCAATGGCCAAGTGGAGCGCATGGTGCGGACCACCAAGGACAGCCTCCGCCGCATAACACAAGGGGACTGGGAATACCGCCTTGCCGCATTTCTTCTAGCACAGCACAGCACCCCAAGCACAACGACGGGCCGGAGCCCAGCTGAACTACTCATGGGCCGGCGCCTTGCAACTAGACTGGACCGACTTCACCCCGACAGAGCTCAGGATGAGGTAGTGGTGGGGAAAGGCAGGAACCCCCGGACATTTGTGGCCCAGGACCCAGTGTATGCAAAGAATTTTGGGGCAGGCCCAGCATGGGTACCCGCCACAGTCACCAAGGTGACCGGTCCCGTGTCGTACGAGGTACTAACGGAAGGGGCGCAATGTTGGCGCCGCCACTGCGACCAGCTACGGCGACGATTCCCAGGAGGAACCCGGGAGGAGAGCGGGACAGAGGGGTCCCAAGGGGACAGCAGGGCAGTGAGGCCTGTAGAGCGAGAGGGGTGGGCAGGGGAAGCAGAAGCAGTAGGCACAGAGGGGCGCCCCGAGGCTGGAAGGACACCGGAACCAGAGTCACAACCTAGTGGTTCAGTGGCGCCAGACCAGACAGCCCCGGCACAGCCAGCAGCCTCGGAACACGAGCCAGAACCAGAACCCCTGACCAAGGAACACCCCAGGCCACAACGCACACGGAGGCGGCCAGCAGACCTTGGGGACTACGAATGCAACTTCCCGGGCAGGACTGGAACTTAGAGGGGAGGGGTGTTATGTACTGAGCTGAATCCTAGAACAATAGGATTCAGAATCAGCGGGAGCTACCCAATCCAACTCCAGGTGGAAGTGAATCCGCAACCTGATTGGCCTGCTGGAGCAGCCAATCAGGCGGCTGGCAGAAGTGAATCTGCTACCTGATTGGCCTGTAGGAGCAGCTAATCAGGCTGCAGGCAGAAGTCAATCCACAATATAATTGGCCCACAGGTGTAGCCCTGAAGTAGCCAATCACGCAAGGCCCATTGTGTAAATAATGTATATAAGCAGATGGTTTTGGGAAAAGAGCCATTCGTTCGTCTTCTCTTCTTCTCCTTGATGAATATGAGCTGAATAAAGAGCATGAAATTCACTCTCGACTCCGAGTATATTTCAGATATCATGTATTGAATGATATCAGAATCCTTAGTCCAGACTCAAGCTCAGGCAAACAGAGACCACTGAATACGTAACACCATCCATTATTCTATGGGGAAGAGTGCTATGGTAAGGAATAAGACTCCTAGAAACGTCTTCCTGCTGCTATGGAGCCCCCTAGTGGTCTGTATGTTATACAACTACTGATGAGAACTGGAAGGGTAATTTATGCAGAATATCAACATGGGTGGAGTTCTTTTGGAATGATATAGGGGAACACACTATGCTTCCCCCTTGTTTTTTTGAGAAGGCTTTACTGAGGCATACTAAACATTGTATTTTCACAAATGAGCCTGCAACAGAGCCTCTGTGTCAATGAAGACAAAGCAAGTGTGTTACTGGGAAGAGAACTGTGCTGTCAAACAAACCTTCCATTTTCTTCCCTAAAGTGAAATGGAGAAGTAAACAGTTCTTTTCAGATCTCTGGTCTCAATAGTCATCTCCTCAACTAACTAGATGGCTAAAAGAAAGAAAGAAACGACACAACAAGTCTAGGGTGAACTAGCATGCTCCAAACGCGCCCACCCACAAAGCAACGTCCCAAAACCATACAACACAAAGGGATAAGGTTTCGTCTGTATTGAAAGGATGGTCCAAGCAGCCTTTTGTCTTTGCAGAGTGTAAGAGTTGGCAGGTGTTAAATATTAGAGGCCAAGAAATATCTTTAAAAAGATGTACAACACCCACAACACTCTTCATCTCTCTCTCTCTCCCCCCCCCCCGATCGGTGCAGACAGAGGCTGCCGGCCAAAGGCATTCCCATACTCGAAGCTTTCATAAGTGTGACCCCCTCTATTTTTATTAAGTTATTTTATGCCAACAATAAAACCGCTCGCGCAAGGAACTCTAGGTGCCCAAACAATTAATTAATGCAGGGGCAGTGTAACATAATAATAACTATCCAGCTGCATTATAGCTTTGTCTTATATGTACGGCATCAACGTAGCCAGGCAGCGGTATGAAAAAGTCATAAACAGTTAACAAATTAACTCAGCCTGTCAACTCAAGCAAAAGAAAACTCCACTTCACACTTCCCCGCCAGCCCAATCGTAAACTCTGTGAAATGTCTGGAGGGTCGTCAAGTTCAGGTTATTTAAGAGCCAGGGCAAGAGGAATGAGCAACATTTTGACTGGGCAGCTACGTAATCTTCTGTGTATATCCTCCATTTTGGAAAGCTAAGGTTACATCGAGCTCAGGATATTGGCTGTAGCAGCGGTTGCTTGACTTTGGAAGAGAAGTAGTTTCTGAGGAAGGAAAGCAATTTAAAGGCCGTGATCAGCACCAATTCCACCCGAAAGTCCTAAAGGTGGTCTGTGCAGATTATAGAGCACTTTGCAGCTGTGCTACTGGAGGGGTGGACATATTTTGCCTGTTCCATTTTGTAAAACTTTCATGATTGGCTGTGCTTGGTCCATACTGCTTGTTTATTGAATGTTGCTATCATTATTTTCTGAAAATTGGCATGAAACGATTCCAGTTAAAACACCTACATTTGCTTCAAATTACAACGTGCACATTTTAGGTAGTATCAATACTCGTAGTAATCAAAGTACCCTAGCGTACAAAGGACGTTCAGATTTGCAAGAAGCATTTGCTCTTAATTCTGCCTTCAGTTTTTTACACTGGTTGGGTAAAAGCAATATCTTTTCGAGTTGGTTTTTTTTAGTGTGTGTATGTCATCACCATTATAAATAATAAACCCAGGTCTGTAGCATTTTCAGTGTATAATTATAATAATTATTATTGGCATTCGAAAGTATAATCCACTTTCTAAACAGCAAAGAGGGCACCATCTCCTGAGAGGGCACGGAGCATATTTCCTTACTCAGTCACAGACTGCAGTGATTTCAACTACTGATCACGGAATAAGGATAGTGCTGTAATAACCACACACACACACACACACACAAACAGGTTGTGTGTTGGGTGATCAAATTTTTAAGTTCTCTGCTCCCTACTACATAATAGCAACCTATGAGATAGTAGGAGGGAAAATACCTCACAGGGTTGTCGGGAGTTAGTTCTTTAAAAAAAAATGCTTTGAGATTTTGGACTGGAAGGAAAACATTATGTTATAGAAATATTGAGAATTATGTTGCCTTTTCAAATAAGGTCATTCAAAGCACTTAGCTGGGGGGTGGGAGGAGAACGTGGTGAGAGGTAAGGAAGAAAAGGTGCTTTAAAACCAGGTAATAAAACTATAAAGTTAATGAGGGAACTGTGTTCCACTTTATAGTATAGCCACTTTATAAAAACCTTCTTAGGAGCTAGGCTTTCAGAGTAATACAGTGCGCACTATAAAATGGATGTTTAATGTAGCTGGAGGCCAAGAAAAACATTGTATAATTGTAGTAAGCAGCTCGCTAAGTAAAATGATAGCTTTTAAAGGATGAAATATAGCACGCGTTGCCCGAGTTGCAGCGGCCTCCAGCTTGATATTGCTTCAATAACAGTTTCTTCATTTCGCTCGCAAATACATCTCTGAGGAGATTTGTAACAAATATATTATCTGCCTGGAAAATAAGCTGTTAACTAGACCTAGTGCCATTATTCATTGTGAATAAATTATCTGACCATTTTGTCCCCTGGTTTTTTAAAAAATTATTATTTGACAAAGAAGCAATTTACATTTGGGGAGGAGGGAGGGATGCCACGAAGTTTGTGAAGAGACCTCTACCGCCGCCGCCGCCACAAGCCCATAACCATGGATGGGGATGATAAACCTAGTTTACTGGAGTGCAACTACTTTTGTGTTATGGGTTACATCTTCCCAGTGTTCCTGAAGTGGTTCTCGCCCTTTCTAGTATGGCGCCCCAGTGGGGCGACGGTGTGTTCTAGGAGCCTTGTTATCTTAGCCACAAACTCTTCCCTTAAATGCCACAAATATCCTAGGTCCCAGTCCGTTCCATCTGCCATGCTCTTCCAGCTCTTCCCAACATGATTGACCAATGTCTTTTTTTAAAAAAGAAAACTTCCTCTTCCCAATAATCACATGCACAAGGAAGCACTTTCTGCCTACAGCTCAGCTCCAGTATCCATTGCAAACCCTCCAAGTGTCCCTATTTTCCAGGGACAGACCCAAATTTACAGAAGCCCCCTCAGTTTCTGATTTGATCCTGGAATGTCCCACTTCTCCTTATGATGTCCTTATTTTCATTGGAGAAATGGGGGTTATGGAGTTATGAGACTCCTAAGTAACTATACAACCTTTAGAAGACGTCTGAAGGCAGCCATGTATAGGAAAGTTTTTTTTAATGTTAAATGTTTTATTATGTTTGCATATATGTTGGAAGCTGCCCAGAGTTTCTGGGGGCAGGGTAATAATAATAATAATAATAATAATAATAATAATAATAATAATAATAGAATAGGACATCCCTAGCTTTCTCGGAACTGATATCACCTTGGCTTCCATTGTCCAAATATGCCTCCACCTCATTCTTCAGAAAACCTTGGTCCAATTCTCTCTCAGGAGGGAAAATACACCAGGCAATATCGTTGTTGAGAGATGGGAAGGCTACAACTTTTGGGCTTTTCAGTTTAGAGAAAAGCCAAACAAGATGTGGCATGAATGAAGTACAGTATATAAAATCATGCACGGTATAGAGAAAGTGGATAGAGAGAAGCTTTTCTTCTTCTTCTCTCATACCACCAGAACGCGTGAATATCCACAGAAGCTGAGTGTTGGAAGTTTTGGAATAGACAAAGTACTTCACTTAGTTGGCATCCATCTGTCTTGGGAGACAATGGAAGAGTACGCCTTCAGGAGTATAATCAAACCACTGGAGAGTTACAGCACCTGCTGTGGCTGTACACATATAGCACATAGTTAAACTATGGAATTCTCTTCCACGGGAGGCAGTGACTGCCTCCAAGTTTGGTGGATTTAGAAAAGCATTAGACAAATTCATGAAGGATGAGGCTATCAAGAGCAGCTAACCTGATGGCTATGTTCTTCCTCCACCATTGAAGGTTGTGTGCTTCTGAATACCTGTTGCTGGAAATCGCAGGAGGGGAGAGTGCATCTGCTTTCATATCCTGCTTGTGTCCTTGCCATAGGCATCTGGTTGGCCTCTGTGAGCACAGGATATTGGGGTAGATGGCCCACTGGCTTGGTCCAGCCAGCAGGCTTTTCTCATGTTCTTAAGTGAGCATTTCCACAGTGTGGCAACTGCTTTTAGGCAAATGCTTGAAGCTCTAATATACGGAGTCAGACCATTGGTCCATAATTCCTGCCCAATAGTGCCTCCTCCAGTCTTCCACGTTTCCCCCCAGATCTCAAGCAACAGCACTCCCTAGTCCTCGAGATCCCAGACTGACTCTGGGCACTCTTGCATGCAAACATGCATTGTGCCACGGAGCAACAACCTCTTTTCTTTATCAGCAATGTAGTAGTGTATGGGGGTTTTGTGGGTGAAGTGGGGTTTTATGTGATTTCCACTACGCTAGAGTAAACAAGCAATGTGGGGGCCATGCATTATGATGTAATCAGTGAATAAGATCCTGCTATGCATGCAAAATTCATGGCTTGTCAGAATGAAATGTCAAATGCTTGTCCTGTGATGGTGCCTTTGCTGATTAAGCAAGGGGAACTACTTCAGAAGCCCTCTTAATACCCCAGTTTAAGACACAATTCCCAGCTGCATTTATATTTACAACACATTCTCAGGCCGTCTGCCTGAGACACGTTGCAGAGATAGCCAGATTTGAGCCGACGTTTGAGTGCATGTAAAATTTGTTATCGCCCCCCGCGCAGTCAGGAAGTTTGTGCCGTGTCACGCAAACGTTATTTGACTGCTGCTAATTATAGGCATATAAAAAAATGGTTAAGTCTGCAGAGGTCTTATGAAGCAGACACGAGTCTATAGCTGTTGATTATTAAAGGCTATTATATATTGATAGGTTAGGATTTATCACCGAAAGTATAAACCGATTGCTCTGGATTGGATGGTAGGGATGCCCTGGGGAATAAGCCGCTGAGCTGTTAGCTTGGGGTAATCTATCAGTAGGAGGAGAAGTGTGTTCTATCAATTAAAGGAACAAGCAATTCTACTGATTTGCTGCTGGCAGACTAATAGAGATAATGGGTTTTACTGGACAGGCACAGGTATACAACTGTTGGGGAAAGACAGCAATATTAGATAATTTTTTTGCAAACACACGCACACACACACGCACACACACACACGCACACACACACACACACACACACACACACACACACACACACAGCCTAGTTCATTAAAGCATTATGACTGTTGCTGCACAGATATGTAACTGAAGGACACCTGGCACCAGTGTGTCTAGCTCAGATGGATCTGCAGGAGATGCAGAGGAAAGGTAATGGGGAGAAGTCTATGCCTTTCAGTTTATAGGCATACATTAAGGGCTATATGGGAGAATAAAGTTATTTCTATTTATATATGTTTGCTTTTGATATAACAACCTCCCCGTCTCTCCCCAGTCTGACACAGTGTTTGTTAGCACCAGAATCTGATCTGTGCCGCCCTCCTCTTACCAAGTAATAAATTCTTCCTCTGCCACCTTCACTTACTATGCTATTTCCAGTGTGAGTATGTTTCTCCTTGAATAAATCCAGTTGGGGGAAAAAAAGAGAAAAACCTGTTGCACGTTGGCTCTTTAAGAGGGGAGTCCACCACACACGGCCTGCTAGACTGAGGCCTTCTGGACAACCAGTACACAGGAATTTCCCAGGCCCTAGTATTTGGCCCTTGAAAAAGCACCTGGGCGGAACGTTGCTGAAATTTCCGGGAAAATCCAGGTGTATGGCGGCCCTTGTCAGAAGTGTAGATTTTGGCTCAACAACCCGAGTGGTGGGGGGTTGCTCTGGCAGTCTAGCTCTAGTTCCTCTTCCTTCCTACCTCAGGGGAAAACAGTTCGGAACCTGGACTCGGTCTCCAAGTGCCAGAGACCTAGAATGGCTATCCGCTCCCAACAAATGTTGATATAGTCCCTCTGAATAGATTTTAATTGCAAGCCGATTTGGTAGCCCATCTCAGCTAAAGGAAGATAGGGCTGCCCACAGCTTGGCATATCCTATTGGTGCCCTTGTACTTATGTCTTTTTTTTTGACGCTGAAAAATCTATTTCTACACAATTTCAGTAAACCAAGTGTGATTGAGCACGTAGAGATATTTATCCTCTTTATCGCTGAATATTTGGTATATATTAATGTCCTGCTAATGGGTTTTGACCCAGTTAGGAAGCTAAATCAGATTCACTCAGATTCACACACACACACACACACACACACACACACACACACACACACACACTATAATTGTAATATTAAAAACTGAGCTCGTGAAAGTATATGCCCGTTGAAATAAGAATGTATTTTATCTCCACAGTTAGTGGTTCCACTATTCAGGAAGAGCCCAGAGTCCTAAAATTAATAACCAGCAATGCCACATGTGAATTATAGAGGTTCTATTTCATGCAGAGGGATAAATGAATAATCCTACTATAAACCCATTAAAGATGTTCATGCAGTGGAATGTATAGGTTAATAAAGTGCTCAATAATAAATAAATTAACTGGCTGGTAATAAATTTCAAGGGTTTCTCATCACCCCATTTGAGAACTACAGGGAATGTACGGTATATGATAAAAAAAATAAGGAAAACTAGATTCAGTAGCAGATATGTGAAGAAAAGTTGTGTTCACTTAGAATATGTTTTAATTGAGAACCCACTCACTGAAAGACACCTGTGTTTACATGACAGGGAAGAGTATCACAACCAGATCTTAGGGAACATTTAGTAGTTTTGCATCTAATAAGTGTGGTAATGCAATCTGAGTTGCTTGCCACTGTCCTGGGTTTTTTATGACTTCAGACCCCCAGTTCAATAATGACATCAGAGAGGGTCTGATGCAATTGCATAAAGCATTGTACAATATTCACAGTCAGTGAAAGTTGTGTATAAAGAAGGAGGAGGAGGAGGAGGAGGAGGAGGAGGAGGAGGAGGAGGAGGAGAAGAAGAAGAAGAAGAAGAAGAAGAAGAAGAAGAAGAAGAAGAAGAAGAAGAAGAAGAGGTGTGCACTTACAAGATTTGGCTTTAACTAATTTGGTACTTCAGACAACAGGCCACTTCATTCTGAACTGCTTTGGAGGTTGTCACATTTGGGTTAGGGTCTGAGTTTGTGTCTGAGAAATGAGGTTTTGTTTCCACCTATTCACTACTGGGATTTTATTATATTTTCAAAAAAGTGACACTATAACTTCCCCACCTTTGGCAGAAGCGGATGAAAATTGCAGGCATAATGACCTCTCCAGAGTAGATAAAGCCTGCTGAATGACAGGTAAATTACAACTCAGATATTTTTTGTATTGGGCACATTTAACGTTTGTTTGTTTGTTTTTTTAAAAGGAAACGTTTATATCTTCTTCTTTTTCTTCCTCTTCTTCTTCTTCAAAAAAAGAGAGAATTTGATGAAATTTCCAGGCATGGTAGACCCTTTTGAGGGAATGAATCCTGCCAGCTTTCAGGAGGATAGTGCAACTCGTACAGCACGTTGGCGACAAATATTCACACGGTGGTTCAAAAATAATTTTACACCATTTATCAAATTTGGGAGAAAGAGACAATTACTTACCAAGTGCCATGAAAACTTACAAACTACCTAAAATAAAGTGAACTTGCAATATCAGATTTTACTAGGTTCTTACAAATTCTTGACTTAGTTTTTCGTTTTTTTCTTGTTTTTTTTAAAATAAGTTCAAGAAGATTAAAAAAAGAGAGGTAAGTTCAACGTTGTTCCTGGTAGCTGTGAGGTGCTGATGAACCAGCGTATGAAGTTATAAAGAAGACAGGGTGCCAGTGTTCTATCCCTATTTCGTCCAGGAGACCATTTCTTGGCTTAAGCATGAAAGACTGAAATGGCCTCTTCGACGATATTTAGCACTAGTAGATGCATCAATGCCTCAAGACTACTGAAAAAGCCCAGAGTGTGCTATCCACCAACCCCAACAAATCGGCCCCACCAGGGGGTGAAACAGCAGCCTCTCAACTGCATGGCCTGCTAGGGCGTTATACTGTACTTAAAATATATTCTAGGATCCTCTGCAACATCCAGGAGTTCTATGGCAGGTTCTTAAATGGGATCTGTGTTCCCTGATGGCAAAAAGCTGAACAATCAAATAAACCACACATGAGACGGGCATAGAACATTATTCTTATTCTTATTAAAAATACTACAATTTTTTTTTGCCAGACTCTGTATATCCCATGGATTATACAGGCATTTGGAAATTGTATGTGCTTGGTCTCATGATATTCATTGTGAAAACCCAACGGAGCTGCTTTTGTTCACTTTCAAGTGGTTTCGAGTGCGAGTCAAAATGTCGTAAAACTTAAAGACACTGCGGTATGTCACTGGTGAAACACATATACTGAAGTGTACATTCGAAATCGTACTTAACCTCTAAAGTAGGCAGTTTTGTAGATTTGATTTTCTGTTTTTATGGCCTACTCTGGATGACCAGCCATGGCTATAAGTCGAGAGCCCCACACCATGTCCCAAGGCAGTCGACATTTTTCTCATCAAGGAACATTTAGTGAAATAACTTTTGAATCTGAATAGGGGAGAGAATAGTAGAAGTTAATCCATGGGAGTACAACCACAGTAATTGATGCAATAGGAAATTATGATTTTAAAAGCACATCTGCTCTATCGCTTCGCCTCAATTCTCTGCACCTTAATCATTATTACCTTTTTTTAGTAAACGATGTTTTTACACGAAGAAAATTTGCTTGTTGAAAACATGTATCAAAGTCTCGTAGTGCTTTATATTATGCAGGAGTTCTTCTAAATGTCTCCCATGTAAACCAAGTAAGTGTTTTCATATATGTTTGTTTGTTTAATTTATATGCTGAGTTTTCATCCCAGGAGCTCAATGTTGTGTACATGGTTCTCAAAGCTACATTATACTTAACAAACTACAAGTGAGCTTCATGGCCGTGAGCAGATTTGAACCCTGGTCTTCCAGGTCCTAGTCCAACACTCTAACCACTACACCACACTGGTCCTCAAGCTTTCATAGGGATGGTTTTCAAAATACACTGGGCAAACTCCAGCTAAGTCATACTCAGGGTAGATTGGATTCAGTGGGCATTACTAACTTAAGTCCAGCAATTTTGGTGGGTTTACTCTCAGCATGGATACAGCCCATATAACTGCCCCAGCTCCCCCCTGTTATCCATTGGTGTGGACAAAGATTAGAATGTGGATGTCAGGGACTGGGCAGAGGGGGAATGGTGGAGACCGACTCCCCAGCCTGACCCTTCCAGAGAAGAAGAATTACAACAGGGGTTTGAGGGAGGTCAAAGCTCAGAGACAGATGAGGGGGAATGCTGGGAAAGAATGGGAGAGGAGGAGGAGGGAAAAGAAGCACCAGGAGAGTGACAGTTGATGGACTCAGTGTCTTTAGAAAGCATTCCAGACCCCCTGTCTCCCAGAACATGGTGGGCCTTGAAAGTAGGAGAGCAAAGAGCTCAAAGACAGAGGGCATGTTTCAGCATCCATAGCGATGACTCATGAGGAAGTGGGAGAGACGGAGGGGGTGGAGATTCACTTGGGGCAATGCCATTATTCTGAGAGGCTGCATTCCCAAGCCTCTCTCTGTGAATATTGAAAGCAGATGGTAAGGACTTTTCCTTGTCTTGTCCGTTCCAGGCCACCTGCGGTGGGGGTTGGTTCCTCTGCCGCCTGGCAGTGGACTGGGTGCCATTATAATGAAGGGATTCGAATTCCAATGAAGTGGGAATACCCAATACTGTGCTGGGCTACAACTCTCATCATCCCTGACCATTGGTCAAGCTGGCTGGGGCTGGTGGCATTGTAGTCCAAAATGTCTGGAGGGCTGGTTACCCCTACAAAGTATGAAAAGAAATAAAAACTAACTGCAAAATATTCTCCTAAAAGGGACACTCCCCCTAGTTTAACCTTGAATGCATCTACGAGCTAACACATTCCCAGGATGTCCGTCTGCAGTCCCCCACCCCAAGAGATTTGAAATGCCATTCCTGAAAAAGTCTCAGAAACTCGAGAAGACCTAAATCCCAACTATATTGATCTCAAACCTTATTATTTTGATTGGAGGTGGGTGGCAGTGCTGTGTAATCTTGTTGCGTTCTTTGCGGTGAGTAGAACAGTATACGTTTTGGCCTCAGCTCTCAAACATTTGTTGCACCATTTGTTGGAAGTAATCAGACTGCACCTTTACCAAAGTGGAAGGCCGGTTAAAAATTCCTCGGGGAAATTTAGAAAGATTTGCTGAGCCCACAGCCTCGAGTGCAGAAATACTTGTGAAGCAAAACACTCCAGCTACCCAAAATATTATTAGCAACTCCTTTCAACTCCATCCTGTATTTCAAATTGCCTTAGGTAAAGGAGATCATACTGCAGCCAATGAGACATGGAAAACAATGTACATTTATGAACCATTGCCATTGGATTTCGTAACACCTGAAAGGAGGCTGTCAGTGAGCAGGCGCTGTTTAACGCCAGCTCTACCCTTCCATCATCTGTAACCCAAAATCTTAAGAAAATGCCTTTGAGATGATTTCGGTGTTTGATAGTGGTACGTGGGGTGGAACCACCCTCACGACACTGAGATTCCTGATACTTACCATAGCTGCCAAGTCTCCCATTTCCCCTGGGAAATCCCCGTTTTTCCAGCTATTCCTAGCTGAAAAAACGTATTTGTTTTGTTTTCCCCCAGTTTATTCTGGCGCGGCGGACATTTTGGAACTGGGCGGAGCATGCTCAGAAGCGACTTTTGATGCTGCTCTGCCCAATTCCAAAATGGCTACAGTGCGACTTCTGGCGTGGCAGCCATTTTGGAACTGGGCAAAGCAGCATCAAAAGTCACTTCTGAACATGCTCCGCCTAGTTCCAAAATGGCGGCAGCGCTACTTCCGGTCTGCTATTTCCGGCCCGGTCCCTTATTTCTCTGACAGCAACTTGGCAGGTATGATGCTTACCCTGGAAGGGGAAAGGTTGGGACAACATGGTTGTACCAGAGGGATTGTCACTGCCAAGATGATGGTCTCATTGGAGCATCTGAGCAGTCCTGGCCTGTCTAGGTAAGCAGCAGCGGCAGTGGTGTTAGGAGGGTGGTTTCACCCCACCACCCCACCACTGCTACCACCTATCTCATGTGTCAAGGTACTAAAACCCAAGGCCAGGCAGATGGATGGAAAGTCATAAGGAGGAAGTTATGCAGGCAGGCCAACGACCAGCAGTGGCTCTGGCTTGGTTCCAAGATCTCACCTGACTTCCTGGGCTAGGAGTATTATGGACTGTGTCACAACCCTACATTTCCAACCAGCAATGGTAGTAGCACAGGAAATTACTGTCTGATCTACAGACACCATTTGTCTTGACTGAGCTGTAGGCTGCTGTTGGGAACATAGGAACAAAAGGAGCTGCCTTATACTGTACTGAGTTAGCCCATTGGTCCACCGTGATCTGCTATGGAAAAAACCACACCAACCCACTATAAAGGAATAGATAAAAGAAAGGAGGCTAAAGAAATCAGAGAACATGTGTGGAGACTGGAGGACCATTACCAGAAATCTGTGTTTTTTCTTAGTTTTATCGTCAATGCCAACCACTTGTCTCCTGAAATATCACCATCACCATAAAAAAGAAGATTTGTTACCATGTGCTACAGCACTGTAATGACTTTCCCAACAAAAGACTATGCAGAAGAGGAAAACCCTGGACTTTGCAAACTTTAGCATGCACAATTAGTTGTCCTGGTGCTGAACTTGGCATTATAACCATATAATTACAGTCTTCCTGGTACTGGATAATCTCCCTGCTTTTGCAGCAGCCCACACAAGGAGACAAACACGGCTGGGTTTTCAAACAGCTGGAGGTTCTGCCACTTGTGGATGTGTGACCAAACGTTTTCACGAGGTCTAATTGAGGCACTTTCCTGACTTCCATTGAAGTCAATGGAGCCTACGTTCATGGTACAATCAGGTAGTTTTGGACCACTCTCCCCCCAACCTGGTTCCTTCAAGATTTGGACTACAACTCCCATCATCTGTTGCTGGTATGATCCATGGTCAGGGATGATGAGAGTTGTAATCTGAAACATCTGGATGGAACCAGGTTGGCCAATATGCTTTCAACTTCAAATAGTCTTACCTAGGGTGAGGGTTGCCTTAGATGGCAATGTTTTGATGAGCCTTTGGGCAAGAAAATTATAATTGAGCGCCCTTTGGAACCAACCCTTCTGTGATGCTCACCCCATTTGGGCGCCCCAAGTCTAAACAGCCTTCCTGATGGGACTTGGGCTTTGTGCAGCAATAGCAAAGGGCAGCTCTTGGTTCTGCTGTGTTGGGCATCTCATCGGATTGCTTGGCTTGGCTCGGCTCTTTCGTGGCACTCACTCCAAGCTTCTTTCCTTTGCTTAGATCAGTGCCTTTTTTTGGTTTAAAAATAAAATAAAATAAAGAGCTGCTGGTGATAAAAATGCATTGGGTGCAAGCACGAAATGGCTGTCATGGGCAGCGAAAAAAGGAAAGAAAAAGAAAAAGAGCTGCCAGTACTCCATACTGGTGAGTACTGTACAGAGGGGGGGCTTCCTGGTATGACCTCTCCCTCCCCAGCAGGGGCCACAGGTTCTGGGTCCACTCTTAAGAGCTGCCTATGGCTTAGCTCTAACAGTTTTGCTCACAGGTCAGTCTAGTTACCAGCCACATATATGAATTGTAAGGTGTAATCTTACTTAGGCTGCGGTTTCCTTTTTCATTCTGCAGGAATGCAGCAGCTAAGCCCATTCATCTTAGCGCCAGCGGTTCATTCCCCAACATAATTGCAAAAGAATCCCATTGAATCTGATACCGGTATAAAGCAACATTCACGTTCAGTCTAAGAGGCATTTCACCCCAAAGGATAACGCTGCAGCAGGTGCTGGTGCAGCTTCTGATGAGTGGCGTGTAATGTCAGTTCAAGATAAGGATATAACATGTTAAAAGGAATCCACTCAATCGGAATCCCACGGCACTATATCAGCACTTAATAGGCCTGGCTTTCCTGGATGGGAGATGACTGGCTAAAAGGCCAAGTGCAGTATCATTGAAAGGACTGCCAAATTGGTTTCTAAAAACAGGAGAAGACTTTTCCTATCACTCATGTCCTAGAAGGGGCTCCCGGGGAACCCTTGTTAAAATACTGCCGCCAAACTATAAATGAGAAAAAAAATGAGTGATTCTCCCCTTCGTCTAATGAAGTTTATCTCCCCCTCCCTCTTTCTAATTATATACATATATATTGCCTTTTGCCCCTAAAAAGAGCCCTCCGGGCAGTTTATTACAATTAAAATCTCAATACTGTTAGAAGCAGAGGAGAGCAAAGGAGGAGATTTAAAAAAGCAAAGTAGAAATAGACAGAACTTAGCATGCTTGGCCTCCTTCATGGATCACTACCTTGTTGTGACGAAGGGGCTTGAATAACTCAGAGAAGCTATGAGCTATGCCGTGCAGGGCCACCCAAGATGGACAGGTCATAGTGGAGAGTTTTGACTAAACGTGATCCACCTGGAGCAGGAACTGGCAAGCCACTCCAGTATTCCTGCCAAGAAAACTCCATGGACAAAGACAACAGGCATATAAAAGTTATGACGCTGGAAGATGAGCCCCTCAGGTCGGAAGGCGTCCAACATGCTACTGTGGAAGAGCAGAGGACAAGTACAAGTAGATCCAGAGCTGATGAAGCGGCTGGGCCAAAGTCGAAAGGTCGCTCAGTTGCGGATATGCCTGGAAGCGAAAGGAAAGTCCGATGCTGTAAAGAAAAATAATGCATAGGAACCTGGAATGTAAGAACCATGAACCTTGGTAAGCTGGATGTGGTCAAAAAATGATCTCAATACGAATCCAAGGAAGACCTTTTAACATCACAGTAATCCAAGTTTATGCACCAACTACCGGTGCTGAAGAAAGTGAAATTGACCAATTCTATGAAGACCTACAACACCTTCTAGAAATGACACCAAAGAAGGATGTTCTTCTCATTATAGGGGATTGGAATGCTAAAGTAGGGAATCAAGAGATAAAAGGAGCAACTGGCAAGTCTGGCCTTGGAGTTCAAAATGAAGCAGGGCAAAGGCTAATAGAATTCTGTCAAGAGAACAAGCTGGTCATCACAAACACTCTTTTCCAACACACAAGAGACAACTCTACGCATGGACATCACCAGATGGGCAGCATCGAAATCATATTGATTATATTCTCTGCAGTCAAAGATGGAGAAGCTCTATACAGTCAGCAAAAACAAGACCTGGAGCTGACTGTAACTCAGATCATCAGCTTCTTATAGCAAAATTCCAGCTTAAACTGAAGTAAGTAGGAAAAACCACTGGGCCAGTAAGACACAATCTAATTCAAATCCATTATGAATACACAGTGGAAGTGAGGAACAGGTTTAAGGATTTAGATTTGGTGGACAGAGTGCCTGAAGAACTATGGATGGAGGCTCATAACATTATACAGGAGGCAGCAACAAAAACCATCCCAATGAAAAGGAAATGCAAGAAAGCAAAGTGGCTGTCCAATGAGGCCTTACAAATAGCGGGAAAGAGAAGGCAAGCAAAATGCGAGGGAGATAGTGAAAGATACAGGAAATTGAATGCAGATTTCAAAAAGAAAAAAAGCAAAAAAAGCAAAGAGAGACAAGAGGGCCTTCTTAAACGAGCAATGCAAAGAAATAGAGGAAAATAACCGAATGGGAAAAACCAGAGATCTGTTCAAGAAAATTGGAGATATGAAAGGAACATTTCGTACAAAGATTACCATAATAAAGGACAAAAGTGGAAAGGACCTAACAGAAACAGAAGACATCAAGAAGAGGTGGCAAGAATACACAGAGGAATTATACCAGAAAGATATGGAGGTCTCGTACACCCAGGTAGTGTGCTTGCTGACCTTGAGCCAGGCTTAGAAAGCACTCCTAATAACAAGGCCAGTGGAAGTGATGATATTCCAGCTGAACTATTTAAAATTTTAAAAGATGATGCAGTTAAGGTGCTACACTCAATATGCCAGCAAGTTTGGAAAACTCAGCAGTAGCCAGAGGATTGGAGAAGATCAGTCTACATCCCAATCCCAAAGGGCAGTGCCAAAGAATGCTCCAACTACCACACAATTGTGCTCATTTCACACACTAGCATGGTTATGCTTAAAATTCTACAAGGCAGGCTTAAGCAGTATGTGGACCGAGAACTCCCAGAAGTGCAAGCTGGATTTCGAAGGGGCAGAGGAACCAGAGACCAAATTGCAAACATGCGCTGGATTATGGAGAAAGCTAGAGAGTTCCAGAAAAACATCTACTTCTGCTTCATTGACTATGCAAAAGCCTTTGACTGTGTCGACCACAGCAAACTATGGCAAGTTCTTAAAGAAATGGGAGTGCCTGATCACCTCATCCGTCTCCTGAGAAGTCTCTATGTGGGACAAGAAGCTACAGTTAGAACTGGATATGGAACAACTGATTGGTTCAAAATTGGGAAAGTAGTACGACAAGGCTGTATATTGTCTCCCTGCTTATTTAACTTATATGCAGAATTCATCATGCGAAAGGCTGGACTGGATGAATCCCAAGCTGGAATTAAGATTGCCATAAGAAATATCAACAACCTCAAATATGCTGATGACACAACCTTGATGGCAGGAAGTGAGGAGGAATTAAAGAACCTTTTAATGGGGGTGAAAGAGGAGAGCACAAATGTGGTCTGAAGCTCAACATAAAAAAAACAAACCTAAGATCATGGCCACTGGTCCCATCACCTCCTGGCAAATAGAAGGGGAAGAAATGGAGGCAGTGAGAGATTTTACTTTCTTGGGTTCCATGGTCACTGCAGATGGTGGCAGCAGTCAGGAAATTAAAAGACACCTGCTTCTTGGGAGAAAAGCAATGACAAACTGAGACAGCATCTTAAAAAGCAGAGACACCACCTTGCCAACAAAGGTCCATATAGTTAAAGCTATGGTTTCCCCAGTAGTGATGTATGGAAGTGAGAGCTGGACCATAAAGAAGGTTGATCGCTGAAGAATTGATGCTTTTGAATTATGGTGCTGGAGGAGACTCTTGAGAGTCCCATGGACTGCAAGAAGATCAAACCTATCCAATCTTAAAGAAATCAGCCCTGAGTGCTCACTGGAAGGACAGATCGTGAAGCTGAGGCTCCAATACTTTGGCCACCTAATGAGAAGAGAAGACTCCCTGGAAAAGACTCTGATATTGGGAAAGATTGAGGGCACAAGGAGAAGGGGACGACAGAGGACGAGATGGCTGAACAGTGTTCTCAAAGCCACCAACATGAGTCTGACCTAACTGTGGGAGACAGTGGAAGACAGGAGTGCCTGGCGTGCTCTGGTCCATGGGGTCACGAAGAGTCGGAAACGACTAAACAACAACAAGCATGCTTGGCAAGACTAAAATGTAAAATGACTCTGGCAGAGTAAGAATGTCTGAACTACTCACCTGAACAAAATAATAAAAAAAATCCTTCCAGCAGCACCGTAGAGACCAACTAAGTTTGTCATTGGTATGAGCTTTCATGTGCATGCACACTTCTTCAGATACCTGAACACATGAAAGCTCATACCAATAACAAACTTAATTGGTTTCTAAGGTGCTACTGGAAGGAATTTTGTTGTATTTTGTTTTACTACGGCAGACCAACACGGCTACCTATCTGTAACTACCCACCTGAAAACATTAAAGAAGGGGCTAATCTAACCTCCCTTGGGAGGGAGTTCCATAATCAAGAGGCTGCCACTAAAAAGGCCACGTCCTGTGTCCCTACACAGCTCCCTTAGTAGTGGAACACAGAGCAGGAGCTTTGAAGAGGACTACAACTGATGCACAGGTTCCTGCAAGAGGAGGCAGTCCTTCAAATATCTTGGTCCCGAGCCTTTCAGTTCATCTTCTTTCTATACAGGCCTTTAACTTGCCTGACTCTTCCAACTAGTCCTCTCCTCCTCCTCTCCTTGCTCTGAGTTCCAACCTGTGTCCCGGACAGTTCTGTGCTAAGGCTCTCCCCAAACACCACTACATTTTGATTTTGAGATCTGGGAACTGGAAGAGAAGGAAAGGAAGCAGCCTTGAGAATGGCGTGGTGTGGTGCTCCATCTTAACGGCAGCTTGGAGACGACGTGACTATATTGGGTTGTCCCATTTACCAGGGACAGCTTCCTACTTTTCATTTTCACTACTTCCATATGGTTGTGGGAGGAGGTATAGAAATGTTATGATTGAACTAACAAATGAATGAATTCTGCTCTCCCTGCCCCCCATCCTTAGTAATTCATTGCCCCCATTTTGCATCTGAGGTTGCTTTGTGAAAATGTTGCTAGCAGACATTGATGGACATGCAGTTCTTCAAGGTTACCAACCACATACATAGAAATATATGAACATGGAGAAACATTGCGTTGCTAAGAAATGCACAGGCTCCCATTTCACATACTAGTGAGATACATTCAGATGCTTGGCTCTTATACCTTGGCTTTTACAACCAAACAAAAGAGGCTATTGCCAAGTAAATGAATACAGCACACATACTTTTTTAAGATTCAGCTATTTTAGTTTGAAGCAGTCAAAATAAATTAAAAAATTTAAAAAATATCCAGTAGCACCTTCGAGACCAACTAAGATTTTTTTTAAATTTATTGCTGCATGCTGTGTGTGGAACTGCTATAGTTTTAATAATTGTATGTGATTTCATTGGTCTTACCGTAGGAAATGCTCTTGTGATTGGGGTAATTGTTGTCTTTTCTTACTTTTATTGTTATTTTTATATTTACGAAGTTTTGTGGCTTTAAATGGGCTCTTGGTTTCCAGTTTGAATTTATGTGCTGGAAGTCACCTTAAAAGGGGGGCTTCCGAGAGGTGGCTTCTAAATATTTTTAAATAAAGACTTAAACAAAATAAACCTTAAGTAACGTCTAATGGGGCTGGGGAAAAGTGCTGGGGCACTGGTCCTGGGAACGAGTTGTTTGGAGACCCCTACCCGCTGTGGGTTAAACTACAGAGCCTAGGGCTTGCCAATCAGAAGGTCAGCGGTTCGAATCCCTGCAACGGGGTGAGCTCCCGTTGCTCGCTCCCTGCTCCTGCCAACCTAGCAGTTCAAAAGCACGTCAAAGTGCAAGTAGATAAATAGGTACCACTCCGGCAGGAAGGTAAATGGCATTTCCGTGCGTTGCTCTGGTTCGCCAGAAGCGGCTTTGTCATGCTGGCCACATGACCCAGAAGCTGTACGCCGGCTCCCTCGGCCAATAACGCAAGATGAGTGCCGCAACCCCAGAGTCGGTCACAACTGGACCTAATGGTCAGGGGTCCCTTTATCCTTTATCTTTACCCCCTCATAGAATTATAGTTCTCCGAATTCCCTGGGAAGGGGAATAGATTGTTATACCTCTCTGAGAATTGTAGCTCTGTGGGGAATAGGGTGCTCCTAACAACTCTAAGAATCCTACACATCCCAGAATGCTTTGGGGGAAGCCATGATTGTTGAAGTGGTATAACAGTGTTTTGAATTAGGGAATGGAACTCAGCATTACACTAATATGATTCTTCTGTCAGTGCAAACATTTCTGCCTGCCTGCCAGAACAATCTCCCCTCTTCTGCCCCCATATGCTGTTCTGGGCATTCTCCTGAACTTCCAGAGCAGATGTACATGGCAAAGCCCTGTTGTGCTAGCAGGAGTCCTTCTTACCAGCTTCAACTAGAGGACTGGGTTTGTTGAATCCAGCCCATGGTATAGATATCATCTGACAAAATAAATACAGTGGCGCCTCGCAAGACGAATTTAATTCATTCCGCGAGTCAATTCGTTTTGTGAAAAATTCATCTTGCGAATCACGGTTTCCCGTTGAAATTTCTTTTTTTGCCCATAGGAACGCATTCATTAAATTTCAATGTATTCCTATGGGTAACCACGATTCGCAAGACGAATTTTTCGCAAAACGAATTCGTCTTGCAAGTCACCATCAGATCGCAAGATGCATTCGTCTTGCGAAAAATTCGTCTGCGGGGCATTCGTCTTGCGAGGTACCACTGTAATAAGCAAGTCATTAGCCTGCTACATTCGCCAGCGTGATGTCTCCCAGGGACACTAACATTACTCTTGCTTATCTATCCCATGTGCAACAGTGAGAATTGTGGCATGGCGCATGCAGGCTCACCAGAGCCATTTAACTAGGAGGGAAGAGATAGGGGAACAAAGCATATGCAGATTCCTAGCCAACGGAAAAGGATGTATGCCTTTGCTACTTGCAGCTTCCCAAACTAGGGAGGTCTATGTACATTTGGAATTCTGCACTAGATTCCACACAGCGCGAAGCCCCAGGGTGGTGGAGATTAAGTATCTCACAGAATGAGCTGTTTATAGTTCACAGTGAAAAACTAGCAGCTGCATATTCCCAACCTCCTTCTGCTAAAGGATAAAGTATTTCACTGTTCTGGAATGAAAGGTGTAATAATGAGTAGAATTTCATGCATGGAAGAGAAAGAGAGATCAGGAGGAAAAGGATACAGGTACCACATAATGGCTAACTTTGTCCATAGTCTACCATTGTAAGTATGAAATATGTTTTGGACTGGGACAAGTCCATACTTTGGAAGCAGGTGGCAGAAGAGGGGGAAAAAAGAGGAAAAAAAGAGAATGCATGTAAGTTTTTTTTAAAAGTATTTTTCATTTCTTCCCTTTGCAAGAAATACTATTTAAACCAGCACAAAATAAATGTAACCCTCATATTCTTGGAATTATACAGTAAACTGCCCTGTACATTTTGGCAGCAGTTAAACGTATCCATAATCAAATTCATATGGGGCCTCAAATGATCACAATGTTTGGAGAAGAGCCAGATAGTAAGTAATTTAAACATCACAGGAAATTAAATTTTAGAATTCAATTTTGCATAAAGTTTTCTGTAATGAAAATGTCAGACATAAATTATGAAGTCTGATTATATTCTCTTTTTTTAAACTTTTTAATAAAATAATAGAGGCACTTGACAGTCAAGAACAAATGCATATTTTATGTGAGTAGCATTATGTTAAAACTAGCATTCTCTGGAAATAATGGAACAGATGTTAACGCTGCTATATCAGTTATCAGGTGCTCTGTTAAACAGCTTCAAACACAAGTATTTATTAAAAAATGCTAACAAGATTGTCTCTTAGGGTTATCTAATTGTAGGTTTAAACTGTGGATACTTAATATAATTAATTATACAAGTAGAACTATATAGTTGGACCATAATTTATTATGTGTGTCAGAGCAGAAATTGCACTTTATTCCATTATGAATTAATTTAATAGGAGCAAGGGGAATGAATTTAGTGAAAATATCAAATGGTTCATAATACAGTTATAAATGAACACTAATTCTAATTTCCCTTCCTTTGGGGAGAAGGAGGAGGAGGAGGAAGAAGAAGAAGAAGAATTCTCTCCTCCCACGCCCCTCCCACTTGTCTATATATTTGGGCTAATTTTAGGTTGCTGTTTTTTTAAAAAATATTCCACTGCTATCTTATATGAAAATCACTGCCAGAAGAAGAAGTCACAATGGTTTAGCTCAGAAGGTTTTTAAAAGGGAAGGATAGATGTCTCTATTGTTCTTAAGCTTGGTGACGGCTTTCTAGAACAATGTTCAGAGATTGCATGTCACTAAATGCTGGATGTTGGGAAACAGCAACAAGGCAGGTTATGATAACATACATTCCAACATTTCCCTGATGAAAATAGGGATGTCCTAAACAACAACAACAACAACAACATTTATACCCTGCCCATCTGACTGAGTTGTCCCAGGCATATATAAAAACATAATAAAACATTAAACATTTGAAAGCTTCCCTATACAGGGCTGCCTTCAGATGTCTTCTAAAGGTTTTATACTATAGTTACTTATCTCCTTGGCTCAGGGGTCACACAGCTCAATGCCCTCCAACATTTCTCCAATGGAAATTGGGACGTCCTAAGGAAACGCAGGAAGTTCCGGGGTCAAATCAGAAACCGAGACAGCTTCTGTAAATCTGCGACTGTCCCTGGAAAATAGGGACACTTGGAGGGTCTGTAATAAGCTTCGTAAAGGCCTCTGCTTGGCCACTGCAGGAAACAGAATGCAGGACTAGAAAGGCCTTTGCTTTGATCTAGTAGTCCCCATTCTTAAAGCAGGAATGGGACCCTCTTCAGCCTGGGGGCCATATTCCCTTCTGGGCAGCCTTCTGAGGGCCACATGACAATGGCGGGCAGGGCCAGAGGCAAAGACAGGCATTTTGTACAGTAAGCTAGTTTCTACACATACACTTCTCTTTCCTCCATCCAGATAAGCAAGGGGCATCACCAGATTTCAAGGACACTTTAGGCAAAAATATTCAGGCAGGATGCAGGGCCGGTGAAGGGTGTGTCTTTATGAGAGAAGTTGTAGTCTGGGGAGAATCTCAAGAGTTAGCCCCCAGGACTGAAATTCCCCAACACTGCCCCATATGTAGATATAGACCTGGCCATGCTCCAGTTGTTTGAGATGGGCTGGGACTCTGCAGCACAACCACCCCTCTCAGCAACTCCATGCCCTGCCCTGACCTCCACATTCTGTTGATGAAACATAATATTGTGCTCCTGTATGGTGAGCATTTTGCATTGCACTTTAATGAAAAAAGATCCCATCCTTCTGGAAGTCAGATCCTGTCCATTATTGCTTGAGAGCATTATGATCATGTATAGCACAACTGGATGTATCTGAATGGCATGGGCGACATCCATCAACTGAAATCAGATGCTTAGAGAAATGAGATTGCTATTTACATGGTGGCCAATAGAGGGGACAATAAATGCTGGTAAATGTAGACTGACCTCTTCACTTCCCCACATTACTTTTTCACTTCTCGCTTTTCTGATAGTGAATGTTAATCAGGAGGGGGAGGAGGAAAAAAACCACCTGGTTTCTTTCTGTCATATCCACATTTGTTTCCTTGTTATCTACACACACACACACACACACACACACACACACACACACACACTCTTCATTATTGATAGCAAGCCTTATACTAAATTGGGCTGAGCAATGGCTTAGGATCTGACTCAGATCAGAAATCAACCAGGGGCACTTTGTAATTGGTTTAAAATGAAATGGGAGGCAAACAAAGCAGAAATTAAATGTCTGAAACTGGTATTTGGAAAACGAAACTCTGTTGCTTGACGAAGCCTTTGCGACCAAGAGCAGGCCAGCAATGGAACTTCCAGTAGCCTAGCTATTCGTGGAAAAATGCCTGGGTTTGCTTGCATTATAGCTCTTGCTAACTGCTTCCGCTTCGTTTTTGTCCTGTTCCTCTTCCAATGAGGCTTTTAAGGAGGCATTTTGGGAAAATACAAATGAAGCCAAAGTGGGAAGGAAGCAAAGCAACTTGGGACTCAGCTAGATTGGTAAAGAGAAAGCATTTTATATGTGTTGTATTTGCGATATAACCCTGTGACACCAGATGGCGCTGTGGGGTCCCCCTCTTTCCCTACTAGATTTCCTTGTATGAGTTTGCAACGCATTTAACTGCACCGCTTCTTTGACATGTCTAGATCCAGCCTTAGGCCCAAATAAAACAGCTTCTCCAAAAGAGCAACGTGACTGGAAGTGTGTGCAGATCCTGATTCGGCATTAGCCACAATCCATATCTATCCTGTAACTTCTCGAGAAATACTGTTGTTTGATGCGTTTCCCTCTCACAGCAGCTTCCATCCAATCTGAAAATATAAGCTGTGTTTAAGATGAGGTGTGTACACTTCAGACAGGAGTTGCACATGCTCAGATGAAAGCTTCATTGAATTGGAGTTTGGGAGGGACTGCAGGCACGGGGGAACAAATCAATGTGCATCTGTTGAAGACGTTCCCATCCCCTCTCTGGTGTGTACAACAATGTAAAAATAGTCTCACTTTAGAGGCACTGTCTAAAGAAACTAAGGAGTTGAATGGTTTGTACATATTTAATTGTATTTATAGGCATATTTCCAACTTTGAAATGCTTATTTTTTTTTAACGTGGTCTCACTTTTACGTGGGCTTAAAAGCCGTATATTTTAATTGGAGGACAGGCGCTGTGAGAGCAGCTGTTTTGACTCAGCTGATAAGGAAAGATTAGAAACTCATCTCTGCGGACGGAGACTCTGCAGTCGTTAACAATCTTAATATGGTTACCACACAAGCACAGACCCAGAGTGCTTCAGATAAATTGTCCGGAACTCAATTGCCAAATTTAGTACCAAAATCTGTGCTGGACTATTGTGAATCGGCAACCAGAGGAGCTGGAGCAAGGAAGGCGGAGATAACTGCAAAACATTTGCGGCGAGATGTAGTTACTTCATCTTATATGGGCAGCCCTGGTTCTTTATGCAATAAATGGGTCTGGAAATGCCTTATCCCAAGTAAGAGGTTTTGCTCTAATGAAAGCTTAGTTAACTGGTCAATTGATCTGGACTTGTTAGGAGCTGATACATATGGTCCCAGGCTACCTCAGCTTCCTCCATATAATGAAACCTCAACAATATGTAATAACAATTTTGGCATAACAGACTTGGCGACAACAGAGATTGAAACTCTACCCCAGCGGCAACATGATCACTGTCTCTACAAAACAAGCTGTAGCGGGAATCTTTGGCAGAATCGACACATTGGAAAAGGAAGGGTGGATCTACACACAGAAATTAAACTGTTATAACAAAAGAAAAGAAAAAACGCTATGTAAAAATTGCTTATATATTTTTTGCTCTCTGGCACCATCTAGTGTTACATGTTTGTATTGAATTCAAAATGTTTTTTGACTATTGTAGCTAAGTCTGAAGTTTCTAGTTTTGATGCCGTAATTAGTACACGGGTTGGGTTGAGACAGAAATTGTGAGTGTAGCCCTGCAGACTTACCAGCAAAGAAACTGATGTTGGTGATGGTTTGAAGGTGCATCAAGGCTAGGATAAATCTGAGCTCTCTATCAGATTCAGTAGTTAAATGGACTTCCAGGGAGGAATCATGGCTGATTTTATGTCTCTTATTGAGACTCCATTGACAGATAATTAGGTGGTGATTAATTATATATATATGCCTGTTGTCTTTGTCCATGGAGTTTTCTTGGCAGGGATACTGGAGTGGCTTGCCAGTTCCTTCTCCAGGTGGATCACGTTTAGTCAAAACTCTCCACTATGACCTGTCCATCTTGGGTGGCCCTGCATGGCATAGCTCATAGCTTCTCTGAGTTATTCAAGCCCCTTCGCCACGACAAGGCATTATGAATTATGGTGCTGGAGGAGACTCTTGAGAGTCCCATGGACTGCAAGAAGATCAAACCTATCCATTCTTAAGGAAATCAGCCCTGAGTGCTCCCTGGAAGGACGGATCGTGAAGATGAGGCTCCAATACTTTGGCCACCTCATGAGAAGAGAAGAATCCTTGGAAAAGACCCTGATGTTGGGAAAGATTGAGGGCACTAGGAGAAGGGGACGACAGAGGACAAGATGGTTGGACAGTGTTCTCGAAGCTACGAACATGAGTTTGACCAAACTGCGGGAGGCAGTGCAAGACAGGAGTGCCTGGCGTGCTATGGTCCATGGGGTCACGAAGAGTCGGACACGACTAAACGACTAAACAACAACAACAATTATATATATGATTCAGTATCTAAACAATTAAATGGCATCTAACAAGATTGGAACTTGAACTCAGAGACCTGCTTTTACACCAAAATGAATGCTCAGGAGAAGTCGTTTTCCATTCTTGCCCCCTTCCGATCCAATAGTGGATGAGTATGCTGAAAACCGACTTGCTACCTTCCAAGATCTTGGTCTGTCACCTAATCTAATTTGTTCAAGCCCCAATCTGGCATATTTTGATGGAACTCTGGAGGCTACAGGCTGACACTCTTATGTTCCCAGCCCCACAACACAGATGGGAGGAAAAGGCTGCAGACAATGATTAATAAACACAAGCGGAAAGGTAGGGAATGAGAGGGAAAGTTCAAATTCCAATGATGCTTCTTCTAGAAAGAAGATGTTCTGCAGGCGGTCATTCATAACTGGCCAGTGGAAAAAAATCCAGCAGAATAAGGAAACGGGGGCTCCCCTGGATTTATAAAATTGTTTACATTGCAAATACCTGGCTAATTGTGACCAGAGAGGCAGCATTGAACTAACCTTTCAGGATCCAGATGTATGAGATAGATTTTAGTCTCTAATTCATACATTTGCTGACAGAGAGCTGTTATTGCAATCAAAGGTTGTCCAAATACCCTCCCCCACCCACTTCTGGGTCAGGGGAGCAAGGAGAGTAGTGGCTCACCTCAGAACACACCAAAGAGACTGTGGAAGAGACAGAAGAATAAATGTATGACTCCCCAGTGAGGGGACAGAGGCAGTAGTGTGTGGGTGTAACAGGATGTCCCATCTTCCAAGTGCAAAGATTCACAATATGGCAGAGAAGTTACAAAGTCTTACAAAGCCTACTAACTACAACCCCTTCATGTTGATTCATGTGGGTACAGCCAGACGCAGCCTTTAACATATAGCAAGGGACTAATAATAATAATAATAATAATAATAATAATAATAATAATAATAGTTATAATTATACTCCATCCATCAGGCTGGTTTCCCCATACCACTCGGCAGCTTACAGCTTAAAAACATAGTAAGGTAAAGGGACCCCTGACCATTAGGTCCAGTCGTGACCGACTCTGGGGTTGCAGCACTCATCTCGCCTTATTGGCTGAGGGAGCCAGTGTACAGCGTCCAGGCCATGTGGCCAGCATGACAAAGCCGCTTCTGGCGAACCAGAGCAGCGCACAGAAACGCCGTTTACCTTCCCGCCGGAGCGGTACCTATTTATCTACTTGCACTCTGACGTGCTTTCGAACTGCTAGGTTGGCAGGAGCTGGGACCGAGCAACGGGAGCTCACCCCGTTGCAGGGATCTGAACCGCCGACCTTCTGATCAGCAAGCCCTAGGATCAGCAAGCCCACAGCGCCACCCACGTCCCACTAAAAACATAGTAAAACATAGTAAAACTTCAAACATTAAAAACTAAATAAAGATTAAACTATTTACAATCTGCTATTTAAGGCTCACATCATAAGAGACTATGAGACTCTGGGTAGACTCTGGCTGAATGTCAGGAGCCAGTCCACGACACTGAAGGGTCTTGAGGCACAGGTAGTTTTTTTCCATCACCAGAACCAATGGCTTCAAGTTAAAAGGAAGAAGAGTCTGATGAAACATAGAATCGTAGAGTTGGAAGGGGCCCAAGGGTCATCTAGTCCAACCCATTGCGATGCTAAAGCATCCATGACAGATAGCCACCCAACATCAGGAAGCAGAGGGGTTTGATCTAGATGACCTTTGGGGTCCCTTCCAACTCTGTAATTCTATCGTTCTATGATTTTTTAGTCTACCAAACAGATGCAGCCTAAATGGGGTCCCTTTCCCCTTTTCTATAGCAGAATGTAGTCTTCCCCACCTTTGGATCCTATGCAATAATGTTTCTCTCCGTTCACTAGGAGAATTCCAGAGTGAGATTTGCACAAACCAAACTGGTTCATGTCTTCACTCAAAATCTGTGAAACGGCTGCATTGGGCACCGGCAGCATAACCTTCATATAATTAACATCATCTCTAACTATATCAGAACTGGAGTTCACTACAGAGTGATCTACAAAAAATTCTCAACAAGTGGACTCATCAGCAGAATGTTGCCTAGTAATTTTTTTTTTTTTTTTGCCCATCTGTCTGCCCAGGAATAACTGACCCAGTACTAAGAGCCATTAGCTTACACCAGCAGTGAGGAACCCCTGCCCAACAGGCCAAATGAGAACTGGCAGGGGGTGTCATTTGGCCCGCAAGACTGTTTTCTGCTGACTATGCCCAATTGCCCCCGCACCAGATTTCATATGCTATGTTATGTGAGGGGCAGGCAAGGTTTGGCTTTAAAAAAAGGAAGAATAAGGAAACTTAAATCCTGCTCACAATTGCTCCCAAGGAAGCAAGGCCTGAGATTGGTTGTGCTACGAAGTACCCAATCAGACTTAACCAGCTCCCATCCGCACGGTACATTTAATGCAGTATCATACCACTTTAAAGGGCCATGGCTTCTCCCAAAGACTCCTGGGTAGTGTAGTTTGTTAAGGATGCTGGGAGTTATTCCCTTCACAGTGCTACAATTCCCAGAGTTCCCTGGGAACAGCGCTTGATTGTAAAGCCAGTCTGGAAACCATAGTTCTGGGAGTGGAATAGGTAAAGGTAAAGGTACCCCTGACCGTTAGGTCCAGTTGCGGATGATTCTGGCGTTGCACGCTCATCTCGCTCTATAGGCTGAGGGAGCGGGCGTTTGTCCACAGACAGCTTCTGGGTCATGTGGCCAGCATGACTAAGCCACTTCTGGCAAACCAGAGCAGCACACGGAAACGCTGTTTACCTTCCCGCTGTAGTGGTACCTATTTATCTACTTGCACTTTGATTTGCTTTTGAACTGCTAGGTGGGCAGGAGCAGGGGCCGAGCAACCGGAGCTCACCCTGTCGCAGGGATTCGAACCACCGACCTTCTGATTGACAAGCCCTAGGTTCTGTGGTTTAGACCTAACCAGCTGGGGAAGGCTGCTTTAAGCTGAGAAGAAGACTGCGACCAAGCATTTGAAACGATTGGAATGAGAAGCAGGGGAAATGGTTTAAAGCAGAGAGACATGGTTTTCTGGGGGAATGTACCTCTGCTCTGCGCTGTCCTGAATATCTGTTTTGGAAGACTGCCAGCCCTGTGATCCCTTCCTGATGCCTCTCGAAATGCCAATTCAGCGTGTCGGAAGGCATTGGTCACAGAGCTGGCAGCTTCCCAGCTATTATCTCCAAGACAGGGCAGGCTGTGAGATGTCTTAACTTCTAGCATGGAGATGTCAAGGAACTGACATCCCTTCTTTATAGAGCTTTTTAACAAAAGGGAGGTGGTGGAGGGAGAGCACAGCACATATATACTGACATGGAAGCGTATCTCAGACAGGCCTGAATTAACCATAATGCTTGGTAAGCAGCAGGCTCTAAGCAGGGAGGGAACTGTCCAGCGATTTTCTTCTCTTGACATATCCTACTGTCAGAATCCTGCTGTCTAATGATGCTCCTCCCTTATGAAAATGCATCCCAACCCAACATCCATTCGAGCTGCAAGTGGAGGGCCCACTCATCCCTTGTCCAGGAAGCATAGCATGGGATAAGATTCATCCTTCTGAAGGTCGGATCCTGCCCTTTGCTGCTTGAGATCATTATAATACACATACAAATAAAACAAACCAACACAGTGTATTTGCAGCGACACCTGCAACTTTTGTGGATATGCTGTATTTAAAGGTAAAGGGACCCCTGACCATTAGGTCCAGTCGTGACTGACTCTGGGGTTGCGGAGCTCATTTCACATTATTGGCCGAGGGAGCCGGCGTACAGCTTCCAGGTCATGTGGCCAGCATGACAAAGCTGCTTCTGGCGAACCAGAGCAGCGCATGGAAACACTGTTTACCTTCCCGCCGGAGCGGTACCTATTTATCTACTTGCACTTCGACGCGCTTTCGAACTGCAGGAGCTGGGACCGAGCAATGGGAGCTCACCCCATCACAGGGATTCAAACAGCTGACCTTCTGATCGGCAAGCCCTAGGCTCTGTGGTTTAACCCTGCCCTTAAACATCTGGGTCCCTAAGCAGCTTACAAGAACCAACAAACCCACATACAATATACAATGGAGATTGAAACATCAGAGCAGCCTTCATTGTGCCCAGGCCTCCTGGCCCAAAACTAAAACTGTGGTGGCCCAAAACTAAAACTGTTCCTGGCCCAAAACTAAAACTAAAGGATGGTGCTTGCCTGATTTGTAGTGGGATGGAGTTCTGTTTGGCCCATTGCCCTGACGATATGATTCCTACTTTGACATGAGTCATGCTTCTGGTCTGTGGTGGGGGCTACTACTAATGTTCCCCTAGATCATATCAGTGATCAGCCCAGGACATAGACAAATACAGCTGCTGTTTACTGGGTCTGAAATATTTCGTTCAGGAATGGGCAGTGCTATATTTTTTCTAGAAAAAAAGGTGCCAGAACTCACCATGAGTGCCTCCCTTGTTCTCTAATAATGGCAATGGTGCCCACCTGAGAGATGTTGGAACTGAGTTCTGGTGAGTTCCAGCTGAAAAAAAGCCCTGGGAATGGGGAACGTGTAGTTCTCCAGATGTTGTTGGATTCCAACCAGCATGGTCAATGGTCAGGAATGATGGGAGCCAGAGTCCATCAGCATCTACAGGACCTCAGGCTCTCCATTCTTGGTTTAGCTGACTGAACTGATTACAAATCTTGTAATATTTGGCTTTGAGATTGTGGTTTTATGTTGCTCTTCTTGCATGCTTTGCTGTGTGGCTGGGTAATACCAGAAGTCCAGGAGCCTGTGTTGTGTGCTAAGCCACTCCACATTGTTGTGGGAAGGAGACACAGTTTGGGCTCATTCTGCATAGATTGGGACATGCCAAATTATGACAGTAATGCAGGAGCGGCAGTTCACTAGCTCTCATGCCAATAAACGAATGTAAGAACCCAAGCTTTTAACATATTGGCACTCTGGAGAGTGCCAACCCAGGGCTGATGGGAGTTGCAGTTCAAAATATCTGGCGGGCACCAGGTTGGGGAAGACTGCTTTAGAGACAAGAGTGGCCTTAGTCCTACCTCTGTGTGAGACGTCTGGCAGACAAGGGAGAAATATTTTATTTGTCAGAGATGTTGACGCCAAGCTCCCCACTCACTCACCTCCTTTAACCCAGCTACGTCCGAAGACAGCTCGAACTTTCAACTTTGCCAAGGAAGGGGAAGATGGAGGGAAAGTGTGGGGTGAGTGTGGGGTGGTGGACGTGAGGAAGAAAAGAATTCTCTCAGAGGAATTCAGAGCATTTCCCATAGGCTTCCTGATATAATTAAACACCAACACAGAGACATCCATAACCTTTTCAGCACAATCACTAACACATTCTTGGACCAGAAAATGTTCAGGCCTCAGTTAAATATAAACGCATAAATGAGCCATAGATTTCAGCTACTGAAATGGAGGTGAGGGAAAATATATATATTTATATTACACACATGCCCCTTTTCCTTCAACACTCTTTATATAAGCTTCGTAACCTACAGTCAAGAGCCGCTTATGACGTAAGGAAGATCAAGAACGCCCATCAGCTGTTATAAATGTATAGGCACATAGGAGGCATGTGGGGCCCTCTGAACTGTCCCAATTAAATTGGTACATCCCATTTTGGATGGGGCCATGCTCTCGTGTGGGTCACATGATTTGCAAGGAAGCACAGCCCCAGAGAAGACGGGTGTCCCTGTTTTCTACTGGGGCACGTTGGAGGGTATGGTATATAAGTCATACCTTCTCAAGCCAAATCCCTTAGAAGGTGGACTGTTAGTGTGCTTCCCTTGGATAGGTCTATTGGCCTCTCCAAGATTGGAAACTCTTACCCCACAGGGTTCCCAATAGCGGGTGAGGCTTGCAAGTATGTTCTGACAAACATATTTAGAAGCCTCTTTAGACCTCGTCTAAATGGCAAGGTTGGGAGTGGAGGTGGGTTGGGCTGAAAAGGGCAATTGGCAAGGCTTTATGTAATAAAACTTGTGACCATTATTCTCATGCACACCATATATTTAAAGCACCACAGTACCACTTTAAACAGACATGGCTTCCCCCAAAGAATTATGGGAGCTGGAGTTCGTTAATGGTGCCGAGAGTTATTAGGAGACCCTTATTCCCCTCACAGAGCAAGAGGGACTGATGGTTAAAATATTCTGCGAATTGTAGCTTTGTGAGGAGAATTGTGAAGAGAACAGTTCGCAGAGTAAGAGGGACTGATGACTAAACTATTCTGCAAATTGTAGCTTTGTGAGGAGAATAGGGGGTCTCCTAATAACTCTCAGCACCTTTAACAAACTACACTTCCCAGAATTCTTTAGGGAAAGCGACGGCTGTTTAAAGTGGCAACATAGCACTGTAAATGCATGGTATGAATATGGCCTTGTTTGCAATGTTCAACTTGCAGAGGAGGCCTGGCCAAAAATGATGGCACCTTTCACAGCTGAGGTTTCTCTTCCAGTATTCAGGACTAAAGGATCACTTGAGTGGAAGAGATCATAGGAAAAAGCTTGGGAAGAGAGACTGTATGCAGAACTCTGTGCCTGGGGCTACATTTGCAGGGACTCAGAGATCCATTCCTGACAGGAATACAATAGTAGGGACTCGGATGCAACAGGGTTGCCAGTTCAAGACCTTCCAGGTCTGCTGCTCTGCCACTTGCGGCTGGCCCATTCTGCAAAAAAAGAGAGATGTGTGTGCAATTAAATAGTGTGGGGTTTCTTCGAGTAACATTTGGTATTCTTGACGTACAGGATCCTAATTAAAAGAATGTTGCCTGCTGTATTGTGGCAAAAGCAATCATCTATCTCCTATTAATCCCAGAAGTCAACCAGGGGTCAAGGCCACCCAAATCATTAACCTGTGGTTGGAGGAAATAATTAAACAATTAAATCTATGGTTTTAAAAACCCTACACGTTCCCCCCCCCAAATTAACCACTTGAATTAAAAAGACTAAGAATTGACGTTGGAAAACACATATTCGTTTTTCCTGACAACGCTCGTGATCTAGGCACTTGACGATTCTATTAGTCATTAGCTAGATAAGTGCAAGTGCTCACTGGAAGGACAGATTCCAGATTCTGACCTCACAGAGCTGTTGAGTGGATAAAATGTACGGAGGAAGAACCATGCACCTGAGGGATGGGGAGCCTGTGACAGTCCAGATGTTGTTGAACTACAACTCCCATCATGCCGGGCCATTGGCCATGCTGGCTGGAGTGGATGGGAGCTAAAGCCCAACAACATCTGGAAGACCGCAAATTCCCCATTCCTGATGTACACAGTCCTGACATCCTTGGAGATGGCAAGTGACAAGAATACCTTGTCTTCTGTTGCCGATGGGGATCAATACTAGTCAGGTTTAGAAAAGGTTCACATATCCGCTTTATGGTATAGCTAGCAAGGACCTCTGCGATCTGAAGTGACCTGCTAAGACACCCTGATTCACCTCACTCACTTAGGGTCCTGTTGCTGCTGACCAATCCGTCTCTATAGAACTGAGGTCACATGGTGACACTTCTGAACTGATCATTCCTCCCGATTGTCTCATCGGAGGACTGAGCCGAGAGCTACTGGGAGGCAGATGGTGAGTGCAGGCTTTGTTCAGAGATCTTGGGTCTAGGAAGGTGGGAAATGATCAGTGAGGCAGGTGGTAAATGAGCTTGAGGAGTGTGGGAAATAATGGGATAACGCCAACAAGTGCATGGCATTATATGCGAACTGGTTTCATTGCATCACACGAAATATCTGAGACCCTTTGTTTAATTTCCAAGCAAAGGGTCTGCTGGTTTCTCTTTAAGGTTTCCAGACTCAAAAGAGAGCAGCAGGGCAATTAAAGGAACAGAAGTCCTGTCCTCTATTGAGTCTGGCAACCCTAAGAGCACCTCACCAGGTCAACACAATATGTGACTGTTGTCCTAAACCATTCAGTGGATCTGCATCCTTAGGGTAATGCAACACCTTCTGTGGTTTTTTTAAAATAAATAGGAGGTGGCTGCTAAAGTTTGCCGACAGCACTGCTCTAATTTCCAGGGGTGGGGGAGCCATTTCAGCAAAAACAACAAAGGGACTTGATGCCTTCTTGAAGACGAACAATTCATTTGTTAGTCTTTTGGATGCCACAAGACCCTTTGCTATTTTTCCTATCGTTGTGATTTATATAAAAAGCAACCGCAACCAATGCTCTTAAAATCCGCTGTGTTTTTGAAATTTAATCTTTAAACCTTGCTGAGAATCAGCACCCTGCCTTACAGAAATCCATCCCCAATTAAGTTTGAGAAAATGCATCCGGCAAATATGAACTTCTGTGGGTGTCCAGCCCAGCTTCTGGGCCAGGCAGACCAGAGAGCTGGGTTATAAGCGATCACAAGCTGATTTCCACATTAGAATTTCACAAGAGAAGCATTTGTGTGCATGTGTGTTTCTATTATGAAGCATGCACACACACATCTAAATGTATACAGACACATACGCACAAACCAGGCATGTTTATTTTCTGATATGTACAAAGAATTAATAAGGCACAGACTGCCATAAGCTGGGGGAAGCGAGGCCATTTGAATTGCTTTGAAAAACTGGAGTTGGGTTTGTTTCCTAGGATTTAAATTGGTAAATTATTTGAATTTCTCCACCCCTAGGTGAATGATTTAGATGGCCTTGACCCCAGTCTGACTGCGGGGATTAATGTGGGATAATGATTGCTGAGGCTATCACTGCAGCAGGCATCATTAATTATCCTTATTGATTGTAGCTTTCAAAGATAAAGCATTATGCTGACTGGAAAATACCCTCTTCCTGCAAGGTCAAGGCTAAAATAGGGAAGCTAAATAATTGCATGAACAAACACAGAAAATAAAAATAACCTCTTGGAGGGATTGTGTAATTAAGATCCAATTACAACATTTTAAGTCTTGTTTACAAAATGACAGGGTTCTTCTTGTCAAGTCATTTCCCTGAAAATTGCTCCACTACATGATAATTGCATTATAGCAGGTAACTGAAAGAGCACCCTGGAAAGGAGGGCAGAAGGATCAGTTTCCCGGGATATGTGCTAACCTGCTCCTGCATTTTGACTTGCCCAGCAATGGAAGTGTGAGAGCCTTTGGCAGCCTTTGTCTAAAAATACTAATGGTATGTTAAAACAAAATGAGTTAGATGGAGAAAGCAACATTGGCTAAGTCTTATTAGGTTTATCTAGCATAGTACAATGTGGTCTCAATCTCAAGATACCCCAGGATGTTAAATATATAGACACACACCTTTCATCCCTTTCTTTCTTTCTTTCTTTCTTTCTTTCTTTCTTTCTTTCTTTCTTTCTTTCTTTCTTTCTTTCTTTCTTCTTTCTCCTTCCTTCCTTCCTTCCTTCCTTCCTTCCTTCCTTCCTTCCTTCCTTCCTTCCTTCCTTCCTTCCTTCCTTCCTTCTACAATCCTTCTGCTGCAGGAAGAATCTCAAGTTTCCAGAGATTTTCGGGCTGCAAATGGCCCCAATGAAAGTAAGTCATTCAACCTACATCATTTTTCTGTAATGTTGAGAGAATGAACCATCTTTAAATATTTGTAGATACTGTACATTTAAACAAAAACCAAGAGTGAAGGGGGGGAAACCAATCTGTTTATGCCCTAAGCAGATTTATTCATGAACAGGCTTACAACTGGCACAGGCAGGTTTACTCATGAGTAATGCTGACTGAGTTCAGTTGGATATTTCCTAGCAAGCATGCTTTAGAACTGCACAAATGCAAATACAAGCATTCAACTTCCAATTGTTGAACAGCATGCTTCTTCAGTTTTGGACACACTCGAAAGTGAAATGTGGTTTAGATTCGGGGCCATAATGTCTCTCTTTTTCTTTTTTATGTAAAAAAAATGGCCAGGGCATTAATTTGTTTTCTTTTGTTGATGTATTAATAATTATGTGACCGGATAAAGAGGTGATGGAACTCTATGCATTTCGAGCAGAAACATTTTCTTGACATCCATCTAATTGGAATTATTTGAATATCAACATTTGTTTTAAGCAAGAACCTCATTGGCTGGCATGTCAGCTCAGCCACCACCTTCTTCCAAGTCCTTAAAAAATTAAATCTTCCAAAACATCTCCCTTCTAAACATAATGTATTTTTAAATCAAAGTAATTACACAAATGCATCTCTGGCTTCCAAAATGCAACCATTAATCTAACCCATGGCTGAATGCAGCTTCCTTTTTGTTCATCAAGCCAATGTGATTTATGCAAATTTCTGATTCCCTGTTGAAACACTTTATTCTAAGGTTGCTGCCTTGTATGTAAATTATTTGAACATAGGAATCTGCATTATACCACTTGAGGTAATTTGTCCATGTAACTTAGCATTGCCTTCTTTGACTCAGGCAGAAGTCTTCCCCACCATCTGCCACCTACAAAATTATTTGAACTGATATTGAAGTTCAAATTGAAGGGATTGAAGTTCGGAACTTCTGCAGGTAATACATGTGTTTTGCCACTGAGCCTTGCTCCCTATTGCTTGGACAAAGAGTTTTTATCTCCATGATGAACTCTCTGGATTTGCTGAGGTAGGCGGAGACCTCCAGGTATCCAGCCTGAGGAGGGTGAAGCCAGCCCGAACGACTGAGAGCCGCACTGGGATCCAGGGGGCTGCGCGCGGCCATGCAAAAGGCGTCCCCCATTTGATGTGGGGAGCGGTCATTGTTTCCTTTCTGCTGCAGTTCACCTCCTGCCAGAACTTACTATGTTATCTGTCTCACTGTGGCAAAATCACGTAATATATGTAATTTGCCTGTTGTCTTTGTCCATGGAGCTTTCTTGGCAGGGATACTGGAGTGGCTTGCCAGTTCCTTCTCCAGGTGGATCACGTTTAGTCAAAACTCTCCACTATGACCTGTCCATCTTGGGTGGCCCTGCATGGCACAGCTCATAGCTTCTCTGAGTTAATCAAGCCCCTTCGCCACGACAAGGCATTGATCCATGAAGGGGATGGTCCAGTGAGAGCTGGACCATAAAGAAGGCTGATCGCCGAAGAATTGATGCTTTTGAATTATGGTGCTGGAGGAGACTCTTGAGAGTCCCATGGACTGCAAGAAGATCAAACCTATCCATTCTGAAGGAAATCAGCCCTGAGTGCTCACTGGAAGGACAGATCGTGAAGCTGAGGCTCCCATACTTTGGCCACCTCATGAGAAGAGAAGACTCCCTGGAAAAGACCCTGATGTTGGGAAAGATGGAGGGCACTAGGAGAAGGGGACGACAGAGGACGAGATGGCTGGACAGTGCTCTCGAAGCTACCAACATGAGTTTGACCAAACTGCGGGAGGCAGTGCAAGACAGGAGTGCCTGGCGTGCTATGGTCCATGGGGTCACGAAGAGTCGGACACGACTAAACGACTAAACAACAACAACAACATATGTAATTTGCACAATTAAATACATAAATTGCTGAAGTTACATTGTCATTGCATTATTCCACTCGATCCATTTCAATGCAAAGCAAACACAATGCAAACAGGGGTGGGGTGGGGACACCAGTTACATATTGTTTGCAGGCTGAAATAGTAACAACAGTGAATCACATCTGTTAGATTGATGGCACGGGAATAATGAATGAAAATTGGCAATTTCTGCTCTTTTTTCTCTTTTCCGTCAGAATTTTCTGGCATCCCTTTCTGCAGGAGACAACTCCACTGGACTGCATTGTCTCCCACATTTAGTTTGCAAACTTTAGCTTATTTTATTTAGAATAAAAAATATAAACCACTAAAGCAAAATATAAATAAGTTTCTAAGTGCTGTACATAAAATGATGTAAAATAATAATGTAGCAGATAAAATCAGCAAAGTTTAAGAATAAAGACTAAATTATATGTCTCTGGATAGGCTGGTTGGAATAATAATAATAATAATAATAATAATAATAATAATAATAATAATAATAAGTTTCAACAGGCATTTGAAACAAAGCTGCCAGGCCATATTTCCAAAGCATAGGTGCTGCCACATCTAAAGGACTAACTCCTAACAGATGAGGAACAAATGTTATATTTGAAGCTTCGCAGATCTAAACAGTTGGATAGCATGCATGTAGAAGGCAATCTTTCAAGTAAACTGGGCCCAAGCTGTTAAAGGGTTCATATACTTACAGTAGATAACTTAGCCCAGTAACAAACTGGCATCATTTCAGAAGTGTAACAGCTGCAGTTTCTGGACAGTCTGGGAAGCCCACATAGAGTGTATTATAGTAATCTAGCCTTGGACTACTGTAGCCAAGCTATCCTGGTCCAAGAATGGTCACAGCTGTCCTACCAGCCAAAGCTTGAGGCCCGACTCACAAGCACAAAAACTGAGTACAACTCATGGTTAGCGAGCTAGGTTGGCGTGACATGGTAAGCCAAGCAGCATGGAGCAAATGAGGCTGGAGAGATGCAAAGCAGCAATGAGCTCCTGTCCTGGAGCCTGTCTGTTTGCCTGGTGCTGGTTACTGAGTCCTGTGAATGAGGCCATTGTGATCTTGGCGCATGATGAGCTTTTATGTCTGCTCATTAAAGGCTGCGCACTTGAAAGAATATTATTCGGCAACTTTGTGAATGAGCTTACGAAACAGTCACAGCCAAGATTTTACATGCAAAAACCCATCCTACTCATTTGCCCAACTCCTCATGTATGTCTCTGTGAAAATAAAACCCATGGCAGAATAGAACAAACAATAGAATTAAACCACCAGTAGAGAATGACATCGGTCTAACAGGCAATGCAATAAATATTTAACATGGAAAAGCCTGGGAATTTTTATTTTAAAGTTTTCACCTGGATCAAAAAGAACACAATGTAGAGGCCAAACAAGCTTCACTGGATAGGACATTCTGTAATTGGGGTGCCAACACTGAAAATGCCCTCCACTTTAGTGCTCAACTGCTGAAGGGTACCTAGAAAAGGACTTCAGAAGATTATCTTAGGGTCCAGATGTGGTAAGAAGTAATCCTTCAGGTAACCTGGTCCCAAACCATTTGCAGCTTTAAAATTTAATACCAGCCCTTTAAATTGACTGGCAACCAATGTAGATGGCGGAATAGGATTGTTATCGGCCAGTCCCTTGAGATTTCCCATAGCACAGAGTAACTCTTGAACGTTACGGATGTAAAACCAACCAATTAGTAACTTAAGAACCAACCTTGCTCAACAGACTTTTGTTAAAAGCGAAGAAGAAGACTTTTTGACGCGACACAAGGAAATAAATGGTGAGAGTGGCGTGGAAAGAAGGCCCACAGAAGACCACAGGTGCACAGAGAGTTAACATTATTGTTCATGTTGTGGAAAAGCAAAGAGCAGATTATACATAGCAAGAGGGGGTAAAGGCATACACAAAGGCACCCATAGCAACAACTTCTAAAGGTGACTTATAGCTACATGGATACTCCAGTCCTAATGTTCACCCCTTGATCTTAGTATCATAGAACGCAACTCAATAAACTAGTGAGAGGAAGGGCCCCCTGCGGTGACAAAGAGACCCCCACTGCTAGGACCATATAATGGCAACTTATTGTTTATGGTACAATGTGGAAGAGAACATGTGCAAAAGGTGCGCAGAAAGGTCGGCTGAAGAAGTTATCCCATCACCCTATTCCTTCATTTACTGTGTAACGTAGGCCATTAAATATGGTGTTGAGGAACAGCAGAAAAGAAGAAGAAGAGAGAGTTAAACATGTGAGGGGGGAAAATGGTTCATGCCAAACTATGTGCGATTCCTTTTTCTCTTGAAAGTTCAGCTTCCAAAGAGATGCATTCAACCTTTGTGAGAGGAACAGTAATAGTTCTCTCCATCTGGTAAAGCATCTGAACACACAGCAAATCAAAATTGTACCATTTCCTATATCGTTTTGTACATGAAGGGAACTTTTTCTTCTTCTTCTGGTGACAGTGGAATCACTTTAAAAAATAAAATAAAAATCTGGGTCTACTTATCAGCTCTTCTGGCTTCAGTTATCTGCCAGTGTGCAAAAAGAATTAAACTTTTCACACCTCAGCTGTCTGTTGTCGTTTGAACATCTTGATCCCGTTCATGCAACTGATTAAAGGTACGTAAATGGTGGTAACTCTGCAAAGCAAACACGGGCCATGTATGTCTAAAAAAGAAAGAAAGAAAGAAAGAAAGAAAGAAAGAAAGAAAGAAAGAAAGAAAGAAAGAAAGAAAAAAGTTTGCTCCAGAACTAAGAATGAAGATAGCGTCTTAGGATACGGTTGGAAGGGCAATTGCAAGTACTTGGGCCTAACTGTAGCTACTTCCTTAACAGGAACAGAAGCAACGCAATGGGACTTGTTTCTGACTAATCATGCATACAGGTGGAGTTGCGCTGCTTATAGTTTTACTTTCTTTAAAATGTTGTCCATAAACTTAGGTGCCTTCTGGCAGAGAGATCTTAAAAGGTACATTTTTGTATTAGAAAGTCAGCCTTTCAACACCACCTGCCACACCTTGCCTCCCGAGCTAGAAAATGAAAGAGATCATTTCCACCGAGAAAATCTACCTTGGGGCTTCCAAACAAAGTTCTTGCTCCAACCATAAATAGGTAAACAACGCAGGGATACATGCAAACTACCCTTTGGCTTTACAGTAACAAGAATGGCACTCTGAGGAGCGTGATTCAGAATAAATGGACCGCAAGCACTCTGCTGGGTAATAAACAGATTTCGCCAAGGCTCTGGAAGGATTCCATAATTTCAAATATAAAAGAAGTCTCCGCCATCGCTACTGCATAAATTGCCGGCCTTTTAAAAGCCTTATTTTTAGATGATGAGGATAAAACGGAAGATTTTGATGAGATAAGGTCTTCCCTTCCTTCCACACAAATTAATTGTACAATTTAATAAACTAACAGGTGGTTCCACTTCAGACACAGCAGATGTTAGGCTGAATGAATGGAGTCCCCTCTTGTGATCATCCCGTCCCTATGCTATTCCTTCCTTTATATCAATCCCTTTCTCTCCCCCACCCTCTCCTTTTCTTTCCATTTGATTTATGAGCAGCTACAGTATGAGATGTTTTGTCTGAATTATATGAATATTGATGACAGGGTAGTGTTGATTTTAGCTGAACTAATAACTTTTATGCCCTTCCTGGAAATGTTTCCTCTTTACAATGAAGTATGGCTCCCTACTGTGGTATCAGATTTTTCACATCTTTATACTATGGTACAGAACCCTCTCTTATATGAATTTCTTCTCTCTCCCAAAAGGCACCTTCAATGGCTACAAGAGCTGGTGGGGCACAAAAAATTGGTTGGCTCAGCACTGCTACTTTCTGCCTGGCTAGTTGTTTTACTTAGTTAATAAAGTAAACTAAGTCAGTTTAATAAACTGACCGTCTGCCAGCTCACGACAATGTCTGTGGCGTGCACAGGTAGTCTACGATACAGAGGTTGCTGCGGCTGCAACAGAGAAGATAGACACAAATATGGTAGGGGCACAGAAATGCAAAGTTCATTTCTGGACATAGTGGGTGACTGAGCCGAGAGTTTCAGTAGGTTTCCGAAAGAGAAATAAACAGCACGAGCATTTCCATACAGCTACTGTTTCGGAGTGGGATTCAGTTCACGTACCAGCAAGTTCAGGTTGGACAATTAAAGTGGGTTTTAGTGCAAACTTGGCCCTGCCCCCAACTCAGACTGTTTGCAATAAGGAAAGTGACATGAAAATGGGCCAAAATAGACCGTAACATGGCCATCACAGACTTGGATGGAAACCCAAAGGCCACTTTGTCCCACCTCCTGCTGATGCAGTAGACCCACTGCTGGAGCATACCTGAGAGTTTGCCTACCTGAGAGCATACCTGAGAGTTTGGCCTCTACTTAACCTCCCATGGAGGAGAGGCCACCATCAGCAACAGAGATGGATTTGGAGGCAGAATATCGTAAAAAACAAGCTTGGGAAACAGCCTGCTAAACCACTGAAGGTGAAATGGAGGTTGCCATTCCAGGTGAGCTGCCTATTGAGTATTCAGCCTGATTACTTGACACAAAGTTTGCAGGAAGCTTAGACAATGTGGTTATTTTTCAAGCATTCGTTCTGATTTGTTTGTCGGCAGGTTGTAAAGCATCGTGCCTGTTATGTCACCTAATAATAAGAATAACAATAAGAATTTATTATTTCTACCCTGCCCATCTGGCTGGGTTTCCCCAGCCACTCTTGAGCTCCTGGGAGTAGCGGTAGAATATAACAACAACAACAACAACAACAACATGAATAGTTTTCTTCAACCTTGGGTCCCCAGGTATTGTTAGATTACAACTCCCATCATCCATAGACAGCTTTGCCAATAACAGTGCCGGCTCACCCATGAGATGGATTGAGACAGCTGCCTCAGGCGTTGGAATCCCATGGGGCAGCACCCCTGCGGGCACTCTGCCTGGTGCTATCTCTGCTGCTGCTGGAGAAGGGAGGAGAATTGGTGGGGCAGCAGCAGGGAGCTGCAACTTCCCGTTTTGCCTCAGGCAGTGAAATGGTTTGGACCGCCCCTGGCCTGGCCCATGGTCAGGGATGCTAGAAACTGTAGTTCAACGGGATATGGGGACCCAAGGTTGAAGAATACTGTTCTGGATGATGGTCTCATTTTTATCTCAGCCTTCCTCTCAGAAGCTCAGGGCAGCAAAGCTTGAAACCAGGATGGAGCAGCAGTCTGCTGGGGCAGAGTTGGCTCCAGCATGTTTCCTTCCTGAATACCATATGAAAAGAAGCTGCTAAATTTTAACAGCCTAATAATGCAAAATGAGCATTTTTGTCCCAGCTGCATCCTTGAAAAACTGCCCCTTAAAGTTTGAAAGCTGTACAAAGTCCTTATAGCTGTGTTGTCTGTTTCCTGAAATGAATGCTTTTTAAATGCTGCCATTTTAAAAAAATAATAATTTCTAAACCTTTCCTTGCTGTATGTTGCGCTGTACAGCAAGGAAAGGCAATAAACACTGCTAGCGGTGTTAGAACATAATTACTAATTTCCTAGTGGAAATTTGTGAGCAAGGACCATGTATTTATTATGTCTCCTGAACAGATTTAAGAACTTGGAAATACTCAAGCACTAAATTCAGGAAGGGGAACAGAACAGGACATAATTCACTTTTTTTTTTAAGAAAGGGAGAACTTGGCAGCCAGAGTTTTATTCACATTCTAAAAAATACTAGTCATTTTATTACAGAAATAAAATACCATGTTTATTCAAGGTCATGTAGAACAACAGTCTGTTGTTAATAATCTATGCATTTCTCCTAATGAAAAATATGGAAAACATTATTTAGTCACATTGAACATTAAGGTACAAGAGCAGGAGAAGAGCCCCACTGGATCTAATCACAGACCCATGTTTGACTCAGGACTCCAATACCACAAAGGTCCATCTCTTCCCCATATGAACCTACCTGAGCCTGATGATGAAAAGCCAGAGGCCCTTCTTCACGTGCCTCTTTTGAGGGAACTGCAGAAGGTGGCAATGAGAGAAAAGTTCATTTTAGTCATGCCTCCCCAACTGTGGAAAATGCCCCCCAGGGAAATGTTCCCGGTGCAAATATTGCCAGCCTTTACGTACCAAAGACGTTTCTGTTTACTAGGAACAGGTGATTCTGCCAATTTCAGATCTCCCACTTTCTCATTTTTTCCAGACTTAAGTTCAGTTCTGCAGATTTTCACGTTCCTTTGCGGTAATTTTTTTTTTTAAAGCCCTCGTGAAATTTCAACGGCTTTTTAGTGGCAATTGCTCCCCATGTACATGTTTTTAGATTGCTTTGCAAAGCATATTTCCCCTAATATAACACCTTTTTGTATGTTATTTTCACTTATAAACTATTTTATTTATTTATATCACAAAAATTATACACCATTTGGTTGTAACAAAACCTCTAAGCAGTTTGCATGCACCATTATAATATAATAATAATAATAATAATAATAATTTATTATTTATACCCCGCCCATCTGGCCGGGTTCCCCCAGCCACTCTGGGCTGCTTCCAACAAAATATTAAAATACAGAAATCCATCAAACATTAAAAGCTTCCCTAAACAGGGCTGCCTTGAGATGCCTTCTAAAGGTCTGGTAATTGTTGTTCTCTTTGACCTCTGGTGGGAGGGCATTCCACAGGGTGGGTGCCACTACCGAGAAGGCCCTCTGCCTGGTTCCCTGTAACTTGGCTTCTCATAGCGAGGGAACCGCCAGAAGGCCGGACCTCAGTGTTCGGGCAGAACGATGGGGGTGGAGATGCTCCTTCAGGTATACTGGACCGAGGCCGTTTAGGGCTTTAAAGGTTAGCACCAACACTTTGAATTGTGCTCGGAAACATACTCAGAAACCTCTGTGGCACACTTTACCTTAGCATATGCATTTTGGTGTATACCTTACTTGGACTGCAAAATTCAGAGAAGTGCGCGTCGCGAAGGACAGCTGCGTTTCAGAAAGTGTGAATTAGATAGATTTACGTTTAAATGCAAACTGAATCCAATTTTTCCCTATCCGTACTGTTTATTCAGGTCTCTGGATCTTAATTTAGATCGCAATGTGGTAAGATTTATGGCCTGTTTTTATGTTCATCAGTTAGTGGGGTGGGATTCGTCTTTTTAATTCTTGTTGATGAGCTTTAGTGTTTCTCTGGTTTGTTTCCTGTTTATCCTACAGTATTTTGGAATTTAAATGGTTGATAAGTTGGGTTTCTAAATATGCTGCAAGTCACTCTGAGATGTTTTGTAAAAGAAGCGAAGACCAATTATAATAAAAATCTAGTCTGTCATCCTGTTTCCCACCCGGCCAACCAGATGTTTCTGTTATTCCCCTGCAACTGGTGTTCAGAGGCATGTCTCTCATCCTGGAGGCAGTATTTAGCCCTAGTAGATAACTTTATCCTCTTTGAGTTTATCTAATGCCCTTTGAGAATTAACTCTTTGAAATCCCTCTTCACGTGTTACAGTGGAACCTCGGTTTATGAACACCTCAGTTTACGAATTTTCAGTTTACGAACCCTGCAGACCAATCTGGAACGGATTAATTCACTTTCCATTATTTTCAATGGGAAAGTTCGCTTCAGTTTATGAACACTTCAGTTCATGAACAGACTTCCGGAACCAATTACACCCATGCTTCGGGTTAAGTACGCTTCAGGTTGAGTACTCCGTGGACCCGTCTGGAACGGATTAAGCCACTTTCCATTACTTTCAATGGGAAAGTTCGCTTCAGTTTATGAACGCTTCAGTTTAAGTACTCCGCGGACCTTCTGGAACAAATTAATCCACTTTCCATTACTTTCAATGGGAAAGTTCGCTTCAGTTTATGAACGTTTCAGTTTATGAACAGACTTCCGGAACCAATTGTGTTCATAAACTGAGGTACAGCTGTATTGCACAAAGGGGCAACATGGATACCAAGGGGTTGAGTGTTTAGGCCTGCCCCTGTGGTCTTGTGGCTTTCCCTAGCCTGTTATATGTTAGGAAAAATCCTGAAGCAGGAAGCTTTTTCTGTTTGTGGAGCCTTTCCATCTTACCCGTGCAGGATTAGAGTTCCAAACCCCATGGGAAGCCGACATGGAAAGCACTTCAAATCATGTGTAATAGTGGGAGGAGACCTTAGATATTAGGATGGAGTCACTGCAAGTTTGCCCCTGGTTTTTTTTTACTACATAAAATGTTGGGCGTATTAGATTTTGAATATCTGCATGTGCAACTCACATGGGCAGGCAAACAGAAAGGAATATTCACATTGGCCTACAACATCTCAGAGAGCCATTTGGCGCTTGCTCCTCGATAATGGGATTACCACTGGGGTGTAAAATATGGGCACTTGTCCAAGTCCAATTTGTTCCAATAGGTTTTGTGCCAGAATCTTTCCTAAAAAAATTGTACTAAGTGTATAGTTGATAATTCATCTATCCTTAGATTTAGGAGGCAATTTAAGGTGCTCCTATTTGACCTAGTTAATGATAAACTGACATTGGTATTGATAAATTTAGATATAAAGTGTGATGATCTGATGCTTAACTAATTACGGCAAACTGCCTTGAGTTAAATATTTTTAGAAAGGCTGGTGGAAATGGATTTAGACAATAAATCCTATCTACGTCCCTTACAAAGCCAGATTCATAAAGTTTATTTCCTGTAAGTAGGTAATAGTAATCATATTATTAGGGCTGTAAATCTTTTACCCACTTTTGTAAACTTTGAGGTCAATGGGGGTTTCTTCTGAGTAGGCATGTATAGGATTGTCCACACAAAGCTCACTCTTTTTTCTTATCTTGAAGACTTATAAACCACTTTTCAGAACAATCTTCTTACAAAGTGGTTTACAACCACTAAAATACATCAGTGCTATATTTCTAGAAAAAGAGGTGCCAGAGCTCACCATAAATGCTTCCATTAATAATAATGACAACAATAACAACAGCAATAATTTCTAAATTTATATCCTGTCCTCCCCGGCCAAAGCGGGGCTCAGAGCGGCTAACAACAAGTAAAAATAGCACAGTGTACATAAAATCACACAGTCAATTAATTAAAATACATTCTAAAATCAATTCAGAATCAAATTACTGGCAACCATTGGGCTAGAGTTCTATGAGGATTACAGAAGGAGAGAGGGGGTCAGACTGTGCCTTGGCCAAAGGCCTGGTGGAACAGCTCCATCTTGCAGGCCCTGTGGAAAGATGTCAAGTCCTGCAGGGCCCTAATCTCTTGTGACAGAGTGTTCCACCAGATTGGGCCCATCTTGACATGCTCTAATCAGCCAGGATGGGCACAGGTCAAGGGGACAGGTAGGCTTTCCAGCTTGGAGGAGTCTGTCCACATCGGCTGGGGATATCCACTCGAAGTGGTCCAATACTGGACCCGAGGACAGTCGAGGGGCCTCCAGTTCTGTTATTGTATCCAAATTGGCAGGGAGGTAATGGCGGAGCAAAAGGACCTTCTCCGCAAAAAATGTTCTTTAATCTTGGCAGCTCACCATGAATGCTTCCATTGTTCTCTAATAATGGCAATGGCACCCACCTGAGTGGTGCCATAACTGAGTTCCGGAGAGTTCCTGTCAATAAAAGCCCTGCAGATAACAATCAATAAAATACAACAAGCTATTAATCAGATTACAGTAATATAAATAGGGAATGCAGGGCCCTTCCAGAGCAAGGCATTGTGGGTGGAGTTTGAGTCGAGTTTTGCATAAATCTATGTTGTGGGTTAAACCACAGAGCCTGGGGCTTGCCGATCAGAAAGTCAGCGGTTCAAATCCCTGCAACGGGGTGAGCTCCCATTGCTCAGTCCCTGCTCTTGCCAACCTAGCAGTTTGAAAGCACATCAAAGTGCAAGTAGATAAATAGGTACCGCTCCAGCGGGAAGGTAAACAGCATTTCCGTGCGCTGCTCTGGTTTGCCGGAAGCGGCTTAGTCATGCTGGCCACATGACCCGGAAGCTCCCTCGGCCATTAAAGCGAGATGAGCGCCGCAACCCCAGAATCGTCCGCGACTGGACCTAATGGTCAGGGGTCCCTTTACCTTTACTATAAGAATATTCAGCTGATGCACCCTTCCATTTCAGACTGGACTTGTCTTTCCATTCACCTGGACACCTTCCTCCTTACAATTCCTGTGAAGTTCCCTAATGGAGAGGAGATCTTGACATAAACATTTCAAGCGCACATATTTGTTAGTGCCCAGTGGATTGCAGACACACAGATTGTTTGTATAGCTGCATTAGCATGCTGTCTAATTCAGACCAGTTCGTGCAATGTTTGTGAAGACTGTAATTAGAAGAGCATTGCTAAGTGCTGGCTAGAAAAAATAATAATCCTGGAATATATTGTTCTTGCCAAGGAAGAAAAGGCGGGAGGGTTATCTCAAGTGCTTTCTAAGACTGGGATATCATTTATTTCCCTTATTATTTCACATTCTGATGGGAGAGAGCCTGCTAACAGTTGAATATTATTGTTTGCAAATTAATGCTGTAAGGCTCTTTTTCAAAAAAGTCAAAGCTGCACTACTTTGATTTCTTCTGAGGAAACTTTTTTTCTAATGGTTTGCTACAGTGGCTAATCTTTTTCTTGGCCAATACCAAGTTTAAATCCAGTCCAAATGCCACTTCTCAGTCACAGCTGTAAAGGATTAAAAATGATTATACAGGCATTTGTCATCTTGCCTGATACATAAGTTCATGTCAACGTTATCTTCGGAACTGACATCCAGTTTCATCTTTGAGGTGAGAGAATAAACTGTTGACTAAATGGATTAGCTATAATGCAATTAGTGCCCTATTCACGAATGATTCTTTGAGTGCAAGGACTAAAACACAGGGGTAAGATGTGCATAGAAAAGGGGAAGAAAATAGAGGGAGGGGGGTGGACGGTATTATTTGGAATTTTGCATCCATTCTCTGTGGCACATAGGGAAACAGACTCAGCAAAGAAAGCTTTAATTTGGTAAGGTCGCAATAATGCCATGCAGTGCAAAAATAATTTCATCCAGCAGCTTCAAAGACTTCTGTTCAATACACAAGGGGCACAATCCACTAAGCACCTTTGGGGAAGGGGCTGTAGCTCAGCGGTAGAGACCCTGCCCTGCAGGCAGAAAGTCCCAAGTTCAATCCCTGGCATCTCCTGGTTAGGGCTGGGAGAAAACCCTGACTGAAAAACCCGGAGACCTGGTGCCAAACGGTGTAGACGTGATCTGATTTGGCATAAGGCGCCTTCCTTTGTTTACGGCAGCTCTTCAACCCCTGTTTGTTGCAAGGTGTTTCTAAGGAGCTTGCATCCAAGTCACCTGAAAAATGCATGCAGGCTGCCCAACCTGCTCATAAATATATTTGGTAAGTCTTATATGGCCATAGCAGAGGCCGGAAAATATATTTGGTAAATATATGGTCTTGTTAGGCGGTGTACTTCTTGGGGTGCTGTGTGGGTGGACAATATACCTACATTAATCTTAACTCTGCACGAAGAACGTGCTGCTAATACCACCACCGCCACCACACTGCTGCTATTGTTTCTAAATCAACCTGATGCAGCAAGAGGAAAATGGTGGAAAATCCCGAGTTCAAATCTACCTCAGGTCACAATGGACTCACTGGGTAGTCAAGCCACTGTCTCTCAGCCAAAGTCTACAGTGTCTGTGATTTGATGACATCAATACTGGCCTGCTCTATAACTCCTAACCCTCCACAGCAGACTAGGGGATAATGGAGTGGGTGCAAAGCCCCATTATGCAAGTGAAAGTCATTTCATTTTTGCAGTAACTTAGCTGAATACCACCCAATGCTTATTTCTGGCATTTGTGGTTTGCATCTGTTCCTTATGAGTAGATGTAGAGGGGGCTCCTTTTAAAAATTGTTTTTATTTTTTATTTATGTCGTTTTAAATTGTTATTGATATTAATGTTGTATGTTTAGTTTTAGGTTTTATGAGTTATATGGAAATTGTTTTCCATTTGGTTGTGTAACTTTTGATGTGTTTTATTTATTGTTTATGACTTTTGTTATGTTGGTAATTATGTAAATCTTATCATGTTGTAAGCCGCCTTGAGCACTTTCTAACTATGGAAAGGTGGCATACAAATAAAATGATGATGGTGGTGTTGTTTTATTAATGAGCAAATAATTTTCAGTAGCCTGCAAAAAGAGCAATCTTTCTTCTTCTCCTTCTCCTTCTCCTTCATGAAATTAAAGCAAAGCTTTAATGTCACAACAATCCCAATATTAGGCGAATTCTTCCTTGTTCATTGGATTTCTGCTGAATTGGGAACTGGGAAACATGTTTTCTAAAGTGCAAAGATGACTTGTAAAATGAAGCAAAACTAAGGAGGAAAGGAAAAAGGCTGTACTGACGGGGATATTATTTTGCAAAGACAATGTAAACTCAGATTCATGAATGTCATCGCTGTGGTAAGCATTGTTCTTGGCAGGTTTGTAATAGAAAGGGAACACTTGCTGTCTGATTGAGCTATCTCTCTAAGCACCTCGCTGGTCTTGGCTCCCTGGAGAATCCAAGGGGAGAAATCTCCAAGAATTCTTTTCCAAGTACTTAATTGTTCCAGCCTTACTAAGTCTTTCTTATCTCCTGGCTGCTTCAGTTATCCTGGAAGTGGGGAGGGGGGGGGAAAAGGAAAGTACTGTGCGAACTGAAAGAGGCAGACGTAGTGTTTGTGGTTAATTTTTAAGGTGAATTCCCTGCATTTCCTTTCCTTTCCACCTTGCCAGATAGTCACACAACTCACCAGCTTAGGTGCTATTGCTTCTCCTTTTATATAAGCAGATGGAAAAATGAGGACTAGAACGGAATACAATCTTCAGACTTGGGCAGTGTATTTGTATCATTTTGCATTTGTATTAACCGAGGTGGTCAAATTGGGGAGGGGGAGGGGGCAGGGAACTCCCCCCCCCCGAGGTGATCAAAGCTTTCCATATTTCCATATTCCATACGGCTCTACTTTCTGCACATGGTGCTACATCTCACCTCCTTTCAAGAGAAAATGTGTCGTAAATAATGGATGCAATGCTAAACTATGGTGGTTAAATATGGCATTTAACTATGGCTGAGTAGTTTCTGTAGCAGACTACTATTTTAAAGGCGCATTTGATCGGTTACTACAAATGACCTGATGACATCATTGTAATGCCACAGTGAGATTTGCCATCACTTTAAATTTGATATCTGAAAGCGGAGAGATAAACATGTCCTTTCTTTGAATCCAATGGGAGCAAAATCATTCCCATATGGAATCATTTGGAGGGGGGGGGGGGAGATGAGATGAGGCTTTTGCTTGGTGGGAGATCTGTGATTATATGACAGTGATCCATGTCAAAGAGGACCAAATGGGTGGTTTATCCTTAGGAAATGATGTTTGTGTTTCTGATACGTATTTACTATAAGTAAATATTAAGTAATTCAATTCAGCTGACACGCTTATTAAGAACCGAAGCCTTCTCTTTTTTTCTCATGTTCTCCTATTAGCTTCAACAAGATGCATCAACATGGCAGAATCAATCGTTCTGAAGATGTACGTAGAGACAAGCCAACTCCATCTAGGTTGGTTATCAAGGATGCATTTTAGCAGAGAACCGCAGCAGCAGCCTTTCCCAACCTGGTGCCCTCCAGATGTTTCGGACTACAAATCCTTTCACACAAGCATTTTAACTGGACTCCCCGCCCCCCATCACAGCAGCCACCAGGAAAAGGGAGCACAGTACACACCCATTCCCCTGAGTCAGCCAAACTTCATGAAACAACACTTTGCATTAAATAGCACTTTCAGGGATAAAAGCAGGCAGGAGGGAGTGACTTACAGAAGACAACCAGTGCTGGCCTAAACCCAGATTGCAGGCATGTTTTGGACCAATGCCCCTTGGCTGCTTTTTTCATCTAAAGTAAAAGTAGCAAGGTTCTGCAGGGTTTTTTAAAATATGTGACTAACGTAACATGTTAGCCCCCAGAAATACATCTTCTGCTGCTTCGCTTTTCCATATTTAGAGGAACATAAAATTTAGAAAAATTAATGTGCGAGTGGTTTTTTTTTGGGGGGGGGGAGGTATTGTTGTGTGGTGAGTTCAGTGTCTTTAAATGCTATTGTTCAACCTATTCATTTCCCTCACAGCCAATGGAACTTGATAGTTCTATTTCTTTCATGGGTTTCAAATTGTAATATTTTATATTGTAAAGGTTTTATGTGGGATTGCTGTATGTAGCTTTCCCGTATTTAATTCTTTTCTCCATGCCAATGCACGTCAAAGCTTATGTCACGTAACCTGTAACAGCTGACTGGGATGGCAATCTTGCAAAGCACTCTTGAAGATATGAATATTCTAACAAATTGTTGATTGTCACAAACATTTTGAGCCAATGTGGGGAATGTGGTCAAAAAGTAGGAAACAAACCACACAAAGCAAATCAGTAAATTCTTTGAGCATGGATGACCCAACTTCCATGACAAGAAAAACTGAATCCTGTATTAACGATGCAAATTGAATAGATTTGTATAATTTGAATAATATATTCTGCTTACTGTTTTGCATAAATTATTCTGCCAGGGGAAAGGGTCAGGAACTTTGCAGGGTACCAAAATTTTGTTCTCTGACCACTGATCACTGGCCTTGCCCACACACTGGCTGCCAAGCACATCTTCACAACTGTCATAGCTGGGAAGCTTTGAAAGCTCTGATTTTTAGGAAGTGGAATTATACGGTAAATAATAAATACCACATTTCCTGGTGTCCACCCAGTCCTGCACTAGAGTCTTAATTAGGGTTTACGTGTGTTGTTGTAAATTCAATTAACCAGCCATCCTAAATGTTTACTGAGATTAATGGCCTTGAACTTCCTGTTCCACAAATAGTCGGATCATGAATCCTACCAACAGCTGTGTTCTCAATGCCCTCTTTTAGTTTCCTCCTATCGCCTCATCATTTTCATCTGCGCAGAGGAATTCCTGCATTTCCATGTGAGCTCTCTTCCTTTTCTGTCCCTTCCTGCTTCTGCTTAAGTCAAGGTAAAATGCAATAGTCCTTCAGAAAGGTACTCTCGTCAGTAGTGTGCAGCCTTGACTAATTTGACAGAGCTTCTGCATAAAACTTTGACTACTGTGGGATGGGCTTGCAAAGCACCCGGGTGGCAACTTCCCACACTTTACCAATAAAGAGGAACATCACCAAAAAGAGAGAGGATGAAAACAGGAGCAGATTTGCATAACATGTAAGGTAAAGGTAAAGGACCCCTGACCATTAGGTACAGTCGTGACCGACTCTGGGGTTGTGGCACTCATCTCGCTTTATTGGCTGAGGGAGCCAGTGTACAGCTTCCAGGTCATGTGGCCAGCATGACAAAGCTGCTTCTGGCGAACCAGAGCAGCACACGGAAACGGTGTTTACCTTCCCGCCAGAGTGGTACCTATTTATCTACTTGCACTTTTTTTTTGAGGTGCTTTCGAACTGCTAGGTTGGCAGGAGCTGGGACCAAGCAACGGGAGCTCACCCCGTCGCGGGGATTCGAACCGCCGACCTTATGATCATCAAGCCCTAGGCTCTATGGTTTAACCCACAGTGCCACCCGTGCCCCTCTGCATAACATGTACATGCCTTTATTTATTTAGGTAGGTGCATTTTTTTTAAAAAAATGTTATAATTAAATAGAAATGCAATGCATCTCACCATACCGTAGTGAGGAAGACCATGATCAGGTATGCCTGCTCAATCTGCAGTTTAAATTCTAACTGTTGATAGGCAATTTCAAGTCCCCTGCTGCTCTCCCTTGTTATGGTCCTTAATCTTAATGCTGGATGTAGACTAGACAGCTGTCGAACAGAGGATGCCTTCAAATTGACACTGGTCAATGAACACCAATGATTGCTGAATTATAAAGCAGAAAGGCTGAAGAAAAGTGAATGTAGAACCCATTGCGGTGGTCAAGATTGACTAATTTACAGTGCGATTCAAACCCAAGATCTACCAGGATGAAAGAGTTCAGATTTGGCAGATTTTGGTCTTTCCCAGCTGAGCTGGGCCTCAGCCCAGGCTATGTTAAAGTTTAAACCCCTTGACCTGGCTGAGCTGGAGATATCCTGGAATAAGTCCCTCGCCCTGGTTCAGCCAGTGAAACTTACAGTATCTTAAATTCCCCCAAAGGGGTGTTTTGGGAGCATGGCGTGGCAAGACAGGGCAAGAAGAAATTTACAGCTATTCCAAATCTCTGTCAACTTGGTCATGTGACCTAGCAACCAGGTAGAATTTAGTTGGCGAAAACAGAGGTGTAAGCCAAACTCGTCCTTTTGAAAGGAGTTTGGGTAGGGGTAACTTATGGTGGTGTTAATTACTCCAGCTTTCTATAGTTAGGACTGTTCTGTAAGCTTTTGTTTGTTTGTTTGTTTAAGGCATTCATAAGCCACTCAATTATTCACATTTCTAAGCAAGTGAATAAAGGCTCCTCTCTACACATCTCCCTCCATTCACGAATCTGGAACATACAAAAATGGTTCAGAGGCAAGGAGAGTGCTCAGATATGCAGAGATTTTGGAACTAAATTAATAATGAAAGGCGTCCCAGGGGAGAGAGACCAAAATTTTGTGGAAGAAAATTTTGAGTTAGCTGTAGTTTAAAGCACTACTCACATCAAATAGGACAGCTGGGGTGTGAGTGTGTGAAACAGAGAAGACCAGATTCAGTGTATGGAATTGCAGAGCTAGATGGCTGAAACTCACTGAGCTGAGAGGAATTTGAGGACACAGAAGCTTTTAAAGCTGCACTTTTTTTTTGAAACATAGAAGGTCGTATGCATCCCATCATTACACAACTGTAGGCATTAACAGGAGCAACAGCGGAACGCGGAGAAGCTTTAAAAGAGCTTTTGAGGAAATTACCCCGACGCAACCTGTGGTGAACTTCATTTATGCTTTTAAATACAGGCCAGCATCTTCTCCGCTTTATCTTCCTAATGTTTACTACGGCATGTTCCCTATCTGCTTCTTCCAGCTTTGAAACAGAAGTAGCGGCCTTTCCCCCTGCCCTGGATCAACCAATGTCTCGGTTTGACAGAACAGTAGGGGGGGGAAGATTGTAGACTGCTGTAGTTCAGGCCTTTTGAAAGACCTGATCCCAGAACATAGGCTGCTATTTTATTTTTACTTTTTATAAATCAAATGCAGAAGCGGTGAAACAAGGTTTCAGCTTCCATGATACAAAAAGTAAAGAGGGGGGGGGGAGAAGCGTTTAAGTTGATTTCAAGAAGACCTCTTTTGCTTGCACTCTTGGAGACTGTTAAATGAGAAATTACTCTACTGGGTGTTGATAGTAAAGGAGCAAGAGGCAAACCCCCCCCCCAAACTTCTTTCTTTCTCCCCCCCTCTTTCTTTCTTTCTCTCTCTCTCTCTCTCTCTCTCTCTCTCTCTCTCTCTCTCTCTCTCTCTCTCTCTCTCCCCCCCCTGGTTGGATGCAGCTGGATTTCTTTCTCTCCTTTTCCAACCTAACCCTACACAATATTTCAATTGACAGCCACCATTGCTATAATTTCGCCATACTGTTTTCTCCACCTGTAAAAGCCTTTTTCTTTGGGCGACCCTACCCAGGCACATCTCTTTCATTATGAACATTTGCGGTGTTGTTGTTGTTTTAAAAAATGTTTCTTTCTATCTATATTTTGATAATTTTATTATGATAGCTCATTTGGAGTGATTTAGGGAGGGCTCAATTGAAAGCGAAAAACACCGGGTGGCTGTCTTGGAATCAAACTGGTAACTTTATAAGATTGGCACATATTAAACAGCAATCCACAAGGGGGCTTACACAACCCGAAGCCATGATAACAAGTGTTCTAGACATGCAAAATGAGGAATAGAGGAGGAATCTTGGAGTAATCTGTGAGGCAAGTTTCCCTATAAAACCATCTCAGCCAGCATCATGGAAACCATGCTGAAGACAACACAGAAATGCTACTTACCCCCAGTTTAACTTTGAGGTTGTGCTGGTGAGGTTGTGGGGAGAGAGGCATCTATAGGCACATGTGGTGGTCATGCCCAAAGGTGGCAAATTTTGGGGAACAAGTGTTTTTATGAGCAAAGTAAAATTACTTATCATGAAGTTTCCAGAGCTTGTGTTACTAAATATGTATTTAAATGTGATCAGGACTTGGTGGCTTTCTCTTGGTGGCAGCACATATGGTTATAGCCACATTTTGGGAGGACTTAAAAGGTGCGAATTTGATCACTTGGTACTAGAGAGTATTGTGTATTGTCTTTATGAAAAAATTGGCTCACAAATTAAGGAATAAAGCACAAATATACATTTGCGGGAGATTATGGAGCTTTATTTCGTTTAGGAATTCCACAGAAAACCAAAGACCAGTTCCAAAGGTTTGTACTAACTTGCAGAACACTTAATAGGAACATGTTTTTACACATGTATATTGTTATATGTTGTGGTGTATGTATGGGAACAGAGGTTTTCATAACGTATTTTTTTTTGGGGGGGGGGGGTCTCCATGATTTTTTTTCTGGGGGTATGCAGGGATACGCATACCCCTAAACATTTTGTGAATCTTTGTACTTTGTCCATTTACTGTATTTATTTCTCCCAATTTGAACTACAAAATTGTGATTTTCTTGAGTCAAAATGAGAGTACCCCTAAACATATTTTTCAAGAAAAAAGCACTGTGTGTGTGTGTGTGTGTGTGTGTGTGTGTGTGTGTGTACTGTATATATATGCACACACTGATCCTTCAGGTCCTATATTTCTGTTGCAAGATTATAGCCTGCTTTATCCCTTTCACTTTTAGAAATGCAAGGCAAATAAATATTGCTTCACTTTCAGACATCTGCTAGAGTCTCAATATGCCTCTACAACACAACACTTAAAAATGTTTTTCATCCTGTCTGTTGATATGCTCTCACTAACACTTCTTCAGCTAGATGATAGTTTTGAAACTATTTCTGAAAAAAAGGATTAAATATTAAATTAAGTCTGGGGTCATTGCGCCATGCAACACCCTTACTTTCTAGCCGCTCTTACCAGTATTTGGCTGCTGGACAAAACATCAACAGAGGGATGAAACCTCAGTGATGTATTGTTAACATAAAGCCAGCCAGCTGGACTAGCTACAGCAAACTTTTAATTTACTAGTTATACAATTCCACAGCTGTATTTTCATGGAAAGAATTGCTGTCTGGTTGAACGAGTGTGAAGGAGAGGATGTTAACAGGTTGGCTTGAGGACTCAGGAGGCCCCCGAATATTTTTTTTATAAATGGATGTGATATGGGAGGGGATCACGAAGAGTCGGACATGACTAAACGACTAAACAACAACAAATGGGAGGGGATGGCATTTTATTTAGAGAAGAAAACGTAATCTTGGGATTTGAAACCACGACATTCAGAATATGAGGGGAGGGAGATACAGGATTTGTGGTAAAAGTGCCAGACCAAAAAGCAAGCTAACTCTCAGCGAAGTTCAAGTGCCATGTTTTGAGGTGAGGCTAGCGTTTTTAATCTTTTGGATGCATTTGAATGAAAGTATTCTATGTCTTGAGTGAGGTATATTCTGACCAAAAGTAAGTGACTGAAGGAGAAAGAGGAGGTAGAGGTGGGAAACAGAGACATCACCTGCACTATGTATTTAAAGCAGTATCATACCGTGGTTTTATAGTTTGTTAAGGGTGCTGAGGAGATCAGTATTCTCCTCACAGGCCTACATTTCCCAGAGTTCTCTGGGAAAAGGGATTGACTGTTAAACCACCCTGGGAACTGTGGCTCTGTGAGAGGAATAGGCCTCTCTTAACTCTCAGCACCCTGAACAAATCAAATCACTCTTTCCAGGATCCTCTGGGGAAGCCATGACTGTTTAAAATACCGATGCCACAAAAGACCTACGTTGCAAACAGGAAAGGGATGAGAAGCTGTCTGGAGATGGTGACTGCAAAGTATCTGAACATAAGAATTCAAAGCCTTTAATAGGACTAAGTCAAATGTTGCAAAGCGCCATATGCGGTTTTTGATTCCTGGAGCACTTTATCAGTCTGGGCACCCATCAAAAGAAACAAAAATCTGGGCATAAAGGAAACTCCTGAAAAAAGAGTTCTGGAGAACCCAAACACTTCCTAGGAATGGAGGAGAGTCCCCCTTCCCCACCTGTATTTCTAAGCTAACTGAGCTAAATCACACCTCCTCAACTAAGAGCTTAGTTATCCTCCACATTTTGTACCTCTCCACACACTTATCAGTTCAATCCCCCTCCAAAGAAAGAGAACTCACTATACCAAAATATGTTAAAATTTATATTTTAAGATTACACATTGCACTCAGTTTGTACATAACACTAAGCCAAACCATTGCTTTATGTGAATGAGCCAATGTGTGGGTTTTTGGAGTGGTTGTGTCAGTCCTCCTTCAGTCCTGCTGCTGCTGACTGGGCTAACCTATGGTCTGGCTCCAAGTTTGGTTCCAAGTTTGAGGCTTGTCTCCTCCTCCTCCTCCTCCTCCTCCTCCTCCTCCTCCTCCTCCCATGACGGATAAAACAAGAATGAATCTTGGTCACAGTTTGGAGTGTGTATGAGAGACAAACAATGAGCCAGTTGCAAACTAGATCATAGAAAGGCATGCCTTAAGATAAAATATGGATTTTTGTGCAGATTTTTTTTTGAGGGGATTACACATTATTGGGATGAAATGAATTTATGAATGAACACATACATAATTGACACAGACCAGAAATAGACTGATCCATTGCTCCAGAAAATTTGGTCATTATTGTATGACATTTTGCTTGGTCTTAATAAAGCTATTTTCCCACTGTGCTTAAATGACTAGCTATAAATTTTGATCATAAGAGGGCTCTATAGAAGCTTAAATATACAGAATTCATGGATGCAATCATACAGGTTATTCAGGGTTTTTTCCCCCTATCACAACCAACTACTTAGAGTCTTTTATGCAAAATTCAGCTCCTGCTCTAATGGAACAACTACTGCTTCTAATTAATATTTATTTAGCACTAACTCATGAAACCTAAGTAATTTGGACAGGATGAAGTTGAAGAGAGGGGGCAGGATTTGATAAAGGAGAAGCAGGAATGAAGAGAGGGAGGTTGTGGTATCTTACATTGTGAAAAATAAATGAGCTTGGCTTTCTGGGAAGTCACAGTAGAAGAAATACATTTTAAAAAGAGAAAGGTGGGAAACAAGAATGGGTGAATTTTGGGTTTTCTCACTTTCTCCTCTTTTCCACTCTTAATGCCATGCTTCCATGTTTGCGTAAAAAAAAACCCTTCATGATAATTTCTCAGCATTTTAGAAATAATATTTTGGTTTTGCTTTGTGTCATTTCCTCAAAACGACAAAACTTCAGATGACCATCAATGGATAGAAAGGACAAATCGAAAATGTTTTATTTCCGAAAGGATAGAACGGAAACAGTGTGTGTGTGTGTGTGTGTGTGTGCGCGCAAAATAAAGGCAAACGGAATGAAGAGTGTGTTTCTTGTTTCTGACAAGAGTGGGAAGGCTCCTGAGGGAATAAGACAGGGCAAACCGTAAGTTTAGAAAACAAACAGTAGCAGATCATGGGTAAATCAAATGCATTGCAACAAAATAACTGGTAAAATAAACATGGATTTAAAGGAAACTAAAGCACACTGAAAATGATACTCAGTAGCCCTTGTAAACAAAAATTCGACAGTTATTTTGGTATAAGTGAGGTTTCTAGACAAGTTCTGAGGAGGTAAAAGGCATCATGTGCCAGCAGAAGCACATTGCTTCCCAGAGTAGCGCCAATGCGCCAAGGCAGGCTTTCTCTTCCCTTACCCCTCAGGCCCACCGAACCATGTTCCCTGCTGCCACATCCTATCTTATGTAGGTGACAATGCCAGGTTATGGTGAGGCCTCACTTGCTCCAGGTAGGGCACATTTTTGTCCACATATTGTTGTTTATAAACCTAAGAGATGAGCTAGGAGCTAATGGACTAATGTGGCTGAGGGTTACCAACGCACACCCTTTGAGAATTATGGAGGGGGGAATATTTCTGCACATGCTCATTGAAGAGCTAAAGTGTGGGGCGGCCACCATTTTGGGCTGGGAGTCTATCGTGAGAAAGAAAGATGATTTGATCCTCACTGCATTTAGGAGCGAGTGGTGAGTTAAGAGGGATGCCTGGCTCCCTCCTTTCTGTAACGCCACAAACTCCTACCACAAAGGTACCCAACGTGGTGCCCTCCAGATGCTTTTGGACTACAACTCCCATCATTCCTGGCCATTCACCAAGTTAGGTGGGGCAGATGGAAGCTGTAGTCTAGCAGTATGGGGAGCATAGCTGCCAAGTTATTCCTTTTTAAAAGGGATTTTCCCTTATGCTGAATAGGCTTCCTCGCGAGAAAAGGGAAAACTTGGCAGCTATGATGGGGAGGGCACCTTGTTGGCTGCCCCTGCCCTCGGAGAAGGTTGGTATTGAGATTTCTGTTACCAGTTTGAAAACAGTTGTGGAGTTCCTCAAAGTGATAAGTTTCTTGTCTGGCTATGTAATTTTAATTTTTTGTAAGGGCCTGGAAGTTTCCATTTCCTTTATGGAGCTGTTGGCAGCCATTTTGAGAAGACAGCTTTGGAATTGCTGCCACGGAGAACTTTTGGAACCGACAGCGAGCCCAGCAACAGAGATTCTGTGGCAACAGCCTGAGACAGAAAACTTTATGAAGACTATAATCTAATATTTTATTTATTTATGGTGACATTTCTGTAGAATCCATATGATCAAGACAGGATATTGCTTGATATATGAGCGTTTCGTTTCGTTTGCCATTGCACCAGTCCTTTGCTGTAGGTTCCTCAAGAGACCTTGAGTAAAGAAACTTGACTGAAAATACATAAAGGCAGAGTAAAATTTTGCAAAAAGTTACATCTTGGTCCTACACAGGGCAGCATCTTTTTGCTAGTTCTACTGTGGCTTTTCCATTACACTGTAAACATTGAAACCAGACCATTGCGTTAATTTGTGTCAGTTCCCTCCATGCATATGCATCCATATTAATTTGGCTCCACTGACAAACGTCTGTGCTGCATTAAAGTTTAAATACAATATACTGAAGCAAAACTGTCCCATTTGTGCATAATACTAATTGCTATAACAATTATGGCTTTGAGTTGGTTTTTATCTTTGTTGGGCTTATGGATTGCTTATTTGCAAGCTTGTATTCCCTAAAGAGCAGCCTAGAGAAGGAAAGCTTTTATCGTAAGATATTTTCAGTAATGCCAACAATTACAACTGAAGGAACTTTTTTTTAATAAAAAGTAAAGATTTATTTCCTAAGTTTCTCCTGCTCTTGGGTAGAGAAAGGACACACACACACACACACACACACACACACGGGATGTGTATTATGTGTAATGAAAACATTCAACACATTTGAAACACTTCACTATTTATATAAGCCAGTAGGAAATAATACATTTGGTGTCATTCAGAAAACTCAAATTTCACAGTAAAGATGGAAGTGGGTCTGCAGAAGTTCAGTGCCTCTACTTGTATGACTGCATTTCTCTTAGCCAAGCTATGAAATGATTGTGATAATATTTATCTTCCCTGCAAGAGTGTTGTGTGGATTAAATTTAAGTAAGGTCAAAAATCCCACTTCAAAACGTTGGAGGAAAAGAGTTTCTAAATACCAAATGTTGTAGTAAATTAATTCAATTTCCCTACACCTGCTTCTCTGTCTGGACAAGTGGTTTAAAAAAGAGAGAATTAAAATCCAGATGTGCAAAGAGGAGCAATGTATTAAAACTGAAGTAATAAGTATTGGTATGATGCATTTGGAACACATCCTGCACAAGTGTTCTTTAAAAAGACATGAGCTGCAGTGTAGCCTTGCACCGTTCCCATTCACTTTAATGGAGCTATTGTGCTCCATATATCATATATTTTCTCTCTCCCCTGTTGCAGTGACAGAGGGAGAAGGTGTTTGAGATGTAGGGCATACGTTGTTTCTGGCTATACATCATGCATTCATGGCCTGCTTGCTGGCTTCCCACAGGCATGGTTTGGCTGCTATGAGAACAGGATGCTGGACTAGAAGGGCCTTTGGTTCTTCATGAAATTACAGACACCTTATGCAAATCCTTTCTTACCCCTGAGGCAAAAAAGTCACAAATGCCATAGCTGGCACAGAGGCAGGATTCATGTCCTTTTTGTGGGATTCCCATAGACATCTGGTTGGCCACTGTGTGGACTAGATAGGCCTCTTTGTGATTTTCTTACGTTTTAAAGAAGTAAATGCTGGAGGGGGGGGGGACCTCTTGCCCTTTCTTATTGTATGTCCTACTGCATTCCTACCTCATACAGATTTGTTATGGTTTGGAAAGGACATCATTTGTAAATTTTCCAGTAGCTTCAGGGATTAGATTATGTTGTTTTATCACTGCCGTCTACTTTGTTTAACTCCTTTTTTGTGGTCTCCAAGGTGCTACTGGACAATTTATTATTATTATTTTTACATATATTCATTTTTAATGATGACGGTGTCCCATATGGACTTTGAGAAATCTCACAGGCCTAAATTTTTAATTTAATCTTTCATATGTTACATATGTTACCACAGCAAACTATGGCAAGTTCTTAAAGAAATCTGTCTCCTGAGAAATCTCTATGTGGGACAAGAAGCTACAGTTAGAACTGGATATGGAACAACTGATTGGTTCAAAACTGGGTAAGGAGTACAACAAGGTTGTATATTGTTTCCCTGCTTATTTAACTTATATGCAGAATTCATCATGCGAAAGGCTGGACTAGATGAATCCCAAGCCGGAATTAAGATTTCCGGAAGAAATATCAACAACCTCAGATATGCAGATGACACAACCTTGATGGCAGAAAGTGAGGAGGAATTAAAGAACCTTTTAATGAGGGTGAAAGAGGAGAGTGCAAAATATGGTCTGAAGCTCAACATAAAAAAAAAAAAACCAAGATCATGGCCACTGGTCCCATCACCTCCTGGCAAATAGAAGGGGAAGAAATGGAGGCAGTGAGAGATTTTACTTTCTTGGGTTCCATGATCACTGCAGTTAGTGACAGCAGTCACGAAATTAAAAGACGCCTGCTTCTTGGGAGAAAAGCAATGACAAATCTTGGCAGCATCTTAAAAAGCAGAGACATCACCTTGCCGACAAAGGTCCGTATAGTTAAAGCTATGGTTTTCCCAGTAGTGATGTATGGAAGTGAGAGCTGGACCATAAAGAAGGCTGAACGCTGAAGAATTGATGTTTTTGAATTATGGTGCTGGAGGAGACTCTTGAGAGTCCCATGGACTGCAAGAAGATCAAACCTATCCAATCTTAAAGAAATCAGCCCTGAGTGCTCACTGGAAGGACAGATCGTGAAGCTGAGGCTCCAATATTTTGGCCACCTAATGAGAAGAGAAGACTCCCTGGAAAAGACTCTGATGTTGGGAAAGATTGAGGGCACAAGGAGAAGGGGACGACAGAGGACGAGATGGTTGGACGTATTCTCGAAGCTATGAACATGAGTCTGACCAAACTGCGGGAGGCAGTGGAAGATGGGAGTACCTGGCGTGCTCTGGTCCATGGGGTCACGAAGAGTCGGACACGACTAAACAACTAGACAACAACAAATGTTACATATGAAGCTGCTTGACATTGGGCCAAACAATTTGTGCATGTGGTTGAGTATCGTTTCCCTTGACATGTTGGACATGGATTGAGCCTTGGGTCGTGAGCGTGAAAGAATACACTTTACCTCTGCAATAGATGTTAAACGTTCACTACCTGAAATAAGTGAGCAGAAATACCATACAGAATCTGCTTTGTGGACAACAGAGCATCCTGGGAAATTCATGTCGAGCATTCTGAAGTCTAGTTTTCTAAGGACAGGCAAATGATATACATTGCTTTATGACATTTTATATCTAACTAGTGTATTTCAGCCCGTTCAATAACGGGCGCTAGAACATCCTGGGGTTTGGAGAAGCGCTTGCGCAGCGCTTCTCCGAACCCTGGGACCTGTCCTTACTGTCGGCGGCAGGGGGACAGGAACGGAGGAGGAGAAAGCGCTGCTTTCTCCTCCTCCGTTCCTCTCTCCCAGCCGCCGACAGCAAGGAGACATCCTGGGGTTTGGAGAAGCGCTTGTGCAGCGCTTCTCCGAACCCTGGGACCTGTCCTTGCTGTCGGCGGCAGGGGGACAGGAACGGAGGAGGAGAAAGCGCTGCTTTCTCCTCCTCCGTTCCTCTCTCCCAGCCGCCGACAGCAAGGAGACATCCTGGGGTTTGGAGAAGCGCTTGCGCAGCGCTTCTCCGAACCCTGGGACCTGTCCTTACTGTCGGCGGCAGGGGGACAGGAACGGAGGAGGAGAAAGCGCTGCTTTCTCCTCCTCCGTTCCTCTCTCCCAGCCGCCGACAGCAAGGAGACATCCTGGGGTTTGGAGAAGCGCTTGCGCAGCGCTTCTCCGAACCCTGGGACCTGTCCTTACTGTCGGCGGCAGGGGGACAGGAACGGAGGAGGAGAAAGCGCTGCTTTCTCCTCCTCCGTTCCTCTCTCCCAGCCGCCGACAGGAAGCAGACATCCCGGGGTTCGGAGAAGCGCTTGCGCAGCGCTTCTCCGAACCCTGGGACCTGTCCTTGCTGTCGGCGGCAGGGGGACAGGAACGGAGGAGGAGAAAGCGCTGCTTTCTCCTCCTCCGTTCCTCTCTCCCAGCCGCCGACAGCAAGGAGACATCCTGGGGTTTGGAGAAGCGCTTGCGCAGCGCTTCTCCGAACCCTGGGACCTGTCCTTACTGTCGGCGGCAGGGGGACAGGAACGGAGGAGGAGAAAGCGCTGCTTTCTCCTCCTCCGTTCCTCTCTCCCAGCCGCCGACAGCAAGGAGACATCCTGGGGTTTGGAGAAGCGCTTGTGCAGCGCTTCTCCGAACCCTGGGACCTGTCCTTGCTGTCGGCGGCAGGGGGACAGGAACGGAGGAGGAGAAAGCGCTGCTTTCTCCTCCTCCGTTCCTCTCTCCCAGCCGCCGACAGCAAGGAGACATCCTGGGGTTTGGAGAAGCGCTTGCGCAGCGCTTCTCCGAACCCTGGGACCTGTCCTTACTGTCGGCGGCAGGGGGACAGGAACGGAGGAGGAGAAAGCGCTGCTTTCTCCTCCTCCGTTCCTCTCTCCCAGCCGCCGACAGGAAGCAGACATCCCGGGGTTCGGAGAAGCGCTTGCGCAGCGCTTCTCCGAACCCTGGGACCCGTCCTTACTGTCGGCGGCAGGGGGACAGGAACGGAGGAGGAGAAAGCGGCGCTTTCTCCTCCTTCCTTCCTCTCCCCCAGCCGCCGACAGGAAGGACGCGCGCACTCTCCCCCCCCCCCCGCCTCCTCCAACCGCCGCTCCTCACGGCCAGGGAGGGTTGTGAGGAGGCCTTCGCCGGCCTCCACCCCGGCGGGAGCGGCGGTTGGAGGAGGCAGAGTGGGGGGAGAGTGCGCGCGCGCAGTCTCTGCTGTCCAATCCCTGTATCCCTGGGGCACATGCGCAGTGACCCAGGGACACACGGGACATCTGGACGCAGGGACAACATGGACATTATTATATAGGATTCCTATAAACTCTGTGATTATAGAAGGAAGAAGTGACAGTTAAGTAGGAGGTGGGTGGGATTTATTTTCATATTATATACTTTACAGCACATTTTGTTCATAATAAATCCCACTAAACTGACCAGGAAAGAGTCTTGCAGATGATGAAGTGCCAATGGAGCTAGATGAAACAGATTATGTAGACTGAGTACTTTTTGAAACTATTGCTCATCCTTTGAATCAAGCCCAGAACATTTAATGAGGTCAAGAGAAACCTGCTGGTTAGGGATGCTGCTGCCAGTACTTCCTCATTCTTCCCTGTCTCTGACATCCATTAGCACCTCATAAATATAGGGAATGTATGAAAGGAGGATATGGGGCAATGGGATGCAGTCCTATTGCAGCAAAGCTGCAAATAAGTTGGCTTCTGCATCCCAAATCACCTTTGCTTGGAGGTACATTAACTGCAGAGACCTCTGTTAAAGGTTGCAGCCTAGTTACCCCTGAATTGATAATTTACTCTTGAGGGATTAGTTTGCATTCAAGGGTACAAGGCCCAAGAACGGCTATTGTTCAAAACAACCAAGAATACTTTCACAGATTATCGTTGGGTGGCAAAAAAAGTTAAAGGGAAGAGTGCAGCAATACAATCTTTGGTAGATTCTCCTCACCTTGTTTGTATATTGCTATTATATTTCAGGCATGGTTGTGGTTATTGTTCCAGAAATAAAACTGGAGGGATTTCAGGACCTATCGAACCTGTGTGCAGACAACATATTATTCCGGAATCAATGGAGACAAGTTATTGTCCCCCCCCCCCCCATGTAGTCCACACACAATGTAGATCAACCACATATATTTTGCTCCTGAAAAGCGCTTATTGATAAACTGGTTTAATTCCAAAAAGACTTATTGCAGATTGCATCTGCATTACCACTCAGTGGGTACTCATTTGAAAACAGATGTAAGTGGCCCCAGCAACGGAGAGTATATCCACGCTTGCCTAATTATGTCAGAATCACTAGTTCCTTCTTCATTCACCTGAGGCATAGGCTGGGAGGAAAAGACATGGATAACGTAATCAATGAGAAGGTATTCAATACATATCAGGTAAGCACGCCCACCCTTGTGGACAGCAGGATCTATAACGAATCTAGAACGAAAGCAGTATGTTAAGAATAAACAAGAATGATTCTGGATTTGCGGGAAACCCCTACGTTTTGTGCTACAAGTGGGTTGGCGTGTACCTAGCCGCAGTCAAATGAAGTTTAATGGATCTAAAACATCTGACCAATACTTTACACACACTTCACTTTCCTCAGCATTCAGGAATTCAATATAGCGCTATGGCAATCATTCCACCAGTGCAAGCATTTCAGCTTACGAGACAGAACATTTCCCCCTCCTCCTGCTGTGTGTTGTTTTTGGGGTTCCTCCACCCCACTAGTGTAAGCTTCCACTAGTGGGATTTGTTGAATCTGGCCCAAGGCATTTCATTCAATTTAGTTTTTGTACTTCAAAACTTTCCCCCTTCTGTATGCCCCCTAAATATGTTCCAGGGATTCCCCCAGACCTCTGGAACAGAACTGGGGGGGGGCTGGGGGGTGCACAAATGGGGGAGGAGAGAGAAGAAAGTTTCACTGCACAAGTTTAAATCCTTGCACTGATGGGACATGTTAGCTGGATACTACAAGGTATTTCTTATTCTTACAGTCTTATGATGACTTACTTGCACATGTCACCAAACCGTTGTAGATCTAGAATCACAGATAGAACTTTTATATTACCTTGCATTGCCAGAAACGACAACACTTTTCAACTAAGCCAGTTCTCATTCAGCTACCAGACATCAGTTACTGAGAAATTTACCGTATATGCGCGTGAACCAGCACTTCTTACAAGAACACACATTGTTGTGAGTTGGGGCTTAAACATAGAAACATGGCTTACTGAAATGTGGATTAGTGTTACTTTATCATGGCCTACTAATAAGCTGAAATTAAATATATATCTAGCAATGTAGGGATCTTCCCAACACTTATGCAATACTGAGCTGAATGAAAGTGATAATGCTCTGTTAATGCAAATATAATAGAATATTCTGTTCTCCCCGTAGGTAAAGGAAGACAATGTTTGATATTTTCACAGAAGATAGAATTAAAGTAATCTTATTTATTTTCAGACAGGAGGGCCTTCCCCGCCCTGCAAAAAATGTATGAAGAGATAAAATTAAATGGTAATAAAGACTGTCATCCCTTAAGTACATTTTTATCAGACTCGTTCTTTTTTTTTTTTACCAGTTTCTTGACACAACAGTGTTAAACTAAACACTTGCCAGATTATGATAATGCCCTGCATTTTTGTAGCTCTGCTATCTGATTTGAAAAGCTTCTTTCTGCCTAAATGCACTTGAAGTTGGTGCCTTTATAAAAACAGAATACAGTCTGGGGTTAATAAGCCTTCTTTGAACCGTTTAACGGTATCTTCACACAGCACCCTATTGTTGAATATAAAAATATATTCACAGCACTGAAGGCTGATTTAATTAATTTGTCTAATTAACAAAAGGGAAATTAACGTTATTTCTTGGCTGTTCCATTGTTTAGCGTTAGCAGAAGCAAATGTCAGCTGAATTACATATGAGCTATGACTGCTGCTTCTCCAGAACATAAGGTTATCTCAGTGTTGTTTTAGTGGTACATGAAATTTGATGTCTCTGACAATTCCAGGCCAGCAGCCCATGTGATTCTATAATTACTTTTGCCACTTTCCTTTGGTGTAGTCATTCATTATGAGGCCCTGCTTATCTTGTCATACCTCCATGTCATTAGCGATGCTCTAATGCATTAGTGACCAAATGCAGGTTTCACGGGCAGTGATTAGAGCCACCACGCTGCCAGCCGAGTGAGTGATGCTTGAAATATCAGAATTGTTCTGCTAATTTCCATCAAAATAATAACAGCAAGATGTCAGCGTGGAGAGCCGATTTTGCTCAAGGAACGTGTCTGCAGACGGTATTGATATTGACATTGCAATGTCCGGCTTCTAGTACAGCTGAAATGAACAAACAGTCCGTTGCTTTTTCTCTTCTACATATAACCTCACACCTTTATCTAAAAATAGTCTGTCTTACACAACTGTGGATGCTATCTAATATAGAAGCTAAGATGACAATATAATTTGTTATAGTTTCCTTAGGTCAAGTGGGTTTTTAACCGAAAGTTACAGGCCTCAGTGGAAAAAGCAAACTATTTTCTTCATTCACACACCTGCTAGGTAAGGGTTGGCATTGTTATGTTGCCTGGGCACTGGTTTGAGGGCGACTGATGGTATAGCATTGTTGAATCTGAACAGGTGTAGGTTTAATGAGTGCTTGTATGCTCTGAGCAGTGTTCTCTGGGTGGAAAACCACAGGGACCCCCATCTTAGCAGCTGTCTAAAGGAACAATGGGACACAACAAACAAACATTGTCGGCTGTTCCCCCAATCCAGTAATTGTTTATGGATTTGGGAGCTCTGATCTGTCACTGGAGATTATGACGACGATGACACTGATAGTGGAACCTCTTAAGTGTACATGGTGTTATACATCCTTTCAATTAAAAAGAAGACGGCAGGAAAGAGTTCCCCTGTTCGTTTCAGTGGAGGGAACCTGATCCACAAATGCAAATCACCACCACCACCACCATCAAATTTTGGACTCCTATATTCATATTATCCTAATGTCATTTGTTGAAAGGAATCTAGGCTGCACTTACCCGAGAGCAAGTCCTACTGAACGCACTGAGGCATTTATCTGAGCAGAAGTGTATAGACTCCACAGTTAGCAATGTAAGAGAAACTCTCTTAATATCCAGAGTGTTGATACACCATTGCATGTAGTATTAATTAAGATGTTGGAAATCAAAGAGCATAAGAGCCCTGCTGGATCAGACCAAAGACCCGTCTAGTCCAAGTTCCTGTTTCCTTTGGAAGACTACCAGATGCCAATAGGATGCGCACAAGCAAGACATGAGAGCAGTATTCGTCTCCCACTGTCATTCTCCAGAGAGTTATTTTGCTACCGATCCTGGAGGTGGTCTATATCACTAGTAGCTATTGGTAGCCTTCTCTTCGACAAATTTATCTAATCTCGTTTTCAAGCCGTCCAAGTTGGCAGCTATCACCACAACTTTTCTAAACCAAAGAGCACCCCATGTTCTAACCCAGGGGTAGGCAACCTAAGGCCCAGGGGTCGGATATGGCCCAATCGCCTTCTCAATCCGGCCCACGGACGGTCTGGGAATCAGCGTGTTTTTACATGAGTAGAATGTGTGCTTTTATTTAAAACACATATCTGGTTTATTTGTGGGGCCTGTCTGGTGTTTATACATGAGTGGAATGTGTGTTTTTATTTAAAATGCATCTCTGGGTTATTTGTGGGGCATAGGAATTCATTCAATTTCCCCCCTCCAAAATATAGTCTGGCCCCCCACATGGTCTGAGGGACGGTGGACCAGCCCACGACTGGAAAAGGTGGCTGTCCCCTGTTCTAACCTCTCCTTGTACAAGAGTTGCTCTAACCCCTTGGTCATTTTGGTTGCCCTTTTCTGTATCTCCACCTCCCCAGTATGCACAAAAACTTCATACAGTATTCCAATGGGATTTCGTTTACTTATTTAAAGCATTTCCACCCCAGAGGGGCTTTCAAAGTGGCTTGGATAAGAGCATTTAAAAACAAGTCACCTGCTGGCTTATATATAATCCAAGAGATGACACAAAAGGAAAAAGCAATGAAGAAGGAAGAGGAAAACAAGAAAACACACACGTAAAATGCTAGACTAGATGGGCCTTTGGTCTGATCTAGTAGGACTCTTACATTTTCTGTTGGAAACCACCTTAGCTGAATCCAGAACTCCATATTTGTCCATTGCTCTCACTTTCACCCAGGGCCGTCTTAAGTGTATCTGGTGCCGTAGCGCGATGATCCCTCTGGCGCCCCTCATGCTCCGCCGGGCAGACCCAGGCACAGTGGGCAGGCAGAGGGCATGTCAGGCAGGGACGTTGCCAGCTGTGCTCTGCCTCTGTCTGCTCGGCCGAAGTGGCAGAGTGGTGCTGCAGTCCAGGGAGCCCTAGCTGCCGCCCTGACAGAAGGTTTGCTGACAGAGCATGGTGGGGCAGCGCCTGCCCACACTCCTTCAAGTCACAGTGAGCACAGACAGTGCTGCCCCACAATACTCCACGGCACCTCATTTGCATGCATGCAAATGAGGTGCCGCGGAGCATTGTGGGGCAGTGCTGTCTGTGTTCGCTGTGACTTTGAGGAGTGTGGGCAGAAGGTAGCCCTGTTCCTCTTCCCTGCCACCCCTTGATGGAGGGAGCTCCGCCACCGCTGTTGCCACCTCGCTTCAGCCACCGCTGCTGGGAAAGGAGCGAAGCGGGCGAGGCAGAGGCGTGGCCAGCTCCGCGTGCCTCCTTGATGCACCTCCTGCTGGGTGGGTGCCCTGGCGCACCGCACCAGTCAGCCCAATGGGAAGGACGGCCCTGCTTTCACCTCTGAAACATAATCCAGCTTTGTACAGTTTCTGACGCAAGGCCTGAGAAGAGGCTTTCCCCCCCACTCCTGTGTTCAGACCAGCATTACGGAAAGTAAAAAAACCCTCAGCAGCGCCGCTTTGCTAATGTGCAACGTCAGCCTCCCATACAGAAGGAATAATTTAGGAATGGATTAACTTAACAGAAGATACACAAAGTTGCATAATTAAACAAACACAGAGTGCATAATTTATGCACCTAAATAAATGTTGCTGAATTGCATTCTTTTGTCCTTAATGCATTTCCCCTTATTGTTATAATAGAAATTCAGTTGATGTAGTACAATATGTGGATAATATAATTACATTGCGTAAGATACCTTTTATGGGGATGTGTTTTCGTTTGTAAGCAATACATGAAAAACATAGCAGAATCCACCTTCCATTATCTATATTTTATCTATACTCACCAATACCTGCACTTCCTTCCAAGCACCGTATTTCCTGCTTCACTACAGCTATCTTAGTCTCTTCAGTCTCTCTCCACTTTCTTGCAGAAGGAAAAAAGTGTGGCGTGAGATTCTTGCACACCTGTATTCTGTAGAGAGCCTAGCACAGGGGTGGGAAACCTGTGGCCCTCCAGATGTTGTTGTACTGCAACTCCCACCATCCCCAGTCAGCATGGCCAATGGTCAGGAATGATGGGAGTTGTGGTCCAAAGGCATCTAGGAGGCCCATTGTTCCTCATCCCTTGTTCCCTTCCCTCTGTCTCTTTCTACTGGAACCAGGCGGAACTGTTCAGCCTAGCCATTTTTGTCACTTGTAGGTGTTGAGGTGGAGCTAGCTTTGGGGCTTATTCAAGTATGTACGACTGGGTCACACCCCCCCCCCCACTTCCCTGGTCAGGTTGTGAGACTAAGCGTGTTAGAAGAGTCAGCTAAGAGTCCGACAGCCTCCCTATTACTAAACAAAAGCCATCTTGCTATCAGGTGTGCTATCAACACTATCAGGCGTGCTATCAATTGATGCTTTTGAATTATGGTGCTGGAGGAGACTCTTGAGAGTCCCATGGACTGCAAGAAGATCAAACCTATCCATTCTGATGGAAATCAGCCCTGAGTGCTCACTGGAAGGACAGATCGTGAAGCTGAGGCTCCAATACTTTGGCCACCTCATGAGAAGAGAAGAATCTCTGGAAAAGACCCTGATGTTGGGAAAGATTGAGGGCACTAGGAGAAGGGGACGACAGAGGACGAGATGGTTGGACAGTGTTCTCGAAGCTACGAACATGAGTTTGACCAAACTGCGGGAGGCAGTGCAAGACAGGAATGCCTGGCGTGCTATGGTCCACGGGGTCACGAAGAGTCGGACACGACTAAACGACTAAACAACAACAATCAACGCTTACTCTGCATCCTCACTTCTATTTTCATCTGTTTGAGTGGAAAACCACTTCAGACAACGGCATTCGTCCATAAACTACAGAACTGTTATGGATTGTGGCTCAAGTTGTGTGAATGCGGCTTAAAAAACCTAGCAGGGGGGAGCCAAGTCTGTACTGAAGTCAGTAAGCTAGCCAAGGAGGTCTGGGCACACTACATTTTATATGTTGTGAACTGCCCTGAGATCTTCGAATGAAAGGTGGTACGGTATATGAAGTAAACAAACAAACAAACAAACAAACAAACAATATCAAGCTTCAGTGACTCTGCAATAAGCATCAGCCTGGCAGCATTCATCACTGGGAACAGAACAACCCAATGGCCGAAATGCTATGGCAAGATCTGGTGGAATGAGCAGTTGGCTCTCTGGTGGAGCCAGGCAGTTCTTGGCTCTGCCATTGTGTTAAGTTTCCAACCCCAGCTCATGTGACGATTTGCCAGCGTTACTTGTTCACCCTGGCTCAGCCAGGCTCAGTTGGCTGAACCAAGGTCTGCAAACATCCTCCCAAAGGGGTGTTCTGGGGGCATGGCAGAGGCGGGACCAGGTGTACTCATGCTGGATCCTAAATCTGTTCAGCTCTGTCCATGATCTGGCAAAGAGGATTGTGTAAGTCCAACTCTATTTTAAAGGCTTGTTCTCTCTTTGGCAGGCTTGGGCTGACACAGCCAGCAGTAGCCTTCCTCCTGAATGGGGTTTGGCTCTGGCATAGTTGTACTGTTGTTGTTGTTGTTGTTGTTGTTGTTGTTGTTGTTGTTGTTGTTGTTGTTGTTGTTGTTGTTACGCTGGCTTAGCTTATGCTATTTTGCTTTATGACAGCTTCTTGTGCATAGAGTTGCTCCCTCTATGTAGTGATGAGGAGCACTGGCGGTTTTTAAAAATGGCAGCCCCCCACAGTCTAGGAAACAAGATACAGTAAACTATAACTCTTCCATTTCCCACAATCCAACACTTCACATGGCCCACTCCTTAGTGGAGCCATCCTTCACTTGTGAAACTTCCTTTTTGGCTCAGTGTGGCAATTGGTACATTTCCAGGTACTAGCAAGAATGTAAATATGGTATGAATCAACTTTTTCCACATTTTCTTTTGCAGCCCTTTTATGAAGAACAGACTTTCCACAGAGGAAATTAAAAAGTACATAAAACTGAGAAACTGTGGTGTTGTTGAGAACTGCATCAACTTTCAGTGTCAATAACTGGCGGTCTGTACTGTAGTCAAATGGTCTTGCTCCTCAGCACAAGCCTCTCTCTTTTCTTCTTCATTTAGCGTCAGTTTTATTTGAGAAGCAATTATCGTGGATCCCTGAAATAACTTTTCCCCAAAGAGATGCGTATCATTATGATGAAAATCTTTTATGTCGGTTCTTTAAATTGCGCTTCCTCGTAAAAACGGCTAAACATTGATTTAATAAATACACTTGATTTGTGTATATTGTTTAAATTAAAAAAAGGCGCAGCAAAACTTTGGTTTCCTGTATGGACACTGTAAAATTGTGGAAGGGGTTTTTTGGTTTCTGTTAAATCTGCAGTCAGAAGGATCTTTTCATTTTAACATGACTCCCCTCCTCCTCCCCAACAACAACAACCAAAAGGAATACATGCAATAGCATTTGGTTCACATTTCATTCTTGGATGGCATTCTTTTGAGTGATTTCTAAAATAATCTTCTCTCTCAGTGCATCTGTAAACATCTGAAAAGATGATATTTGATTAAGGGCAATTGCTATGGACAGCTTGTGGGAGGGAGGGGGGAGAACCCCACCCCAAAACTTCAGGCAAAATGGTTGTCGGATTGCCATCCAAATGTAAACCACATGGAGGCCAGATGTTGTAAATATGCATTCAGACAAACATCCATTGATAGTTTGGAATAGTAGATGCAGTTCCTCCGGTTAACGGCCCTTTTCTACATGACATGCCCTTCTGATGTGCCTTTTGTGTTTGCAATGCTGAAGCGAAGTATTTGTACATGTTACAGTTCCTTTCTTTTCTGCCCAGACACACCAGCAGCAGAACCTTTTTATCGCCAGCGTCTCAAGTGAATTTCTTAACAGCAGATGAGTAGGAATTCATCGACGTAGCATGTGTTTTGTTCCCTTTATTTCTCCCCCAGGACAGGCGGTTGTCAGGTCAGCCCCCATTTCTGAGCCTGAAGCCATCCAGGGTGGGGATATATTATTCGCCTTGTTCTGAAGGGCAGCTTTTTCCTGCTGACGGTGGTGATCACATAAATACCTCCAGGCCAGTGTATCTGAGTCATCGGTGAGTGACCTCACTGACAACCTGAAACCACAAAATGCAGCTTATGAAGCTCTTGCTAAAGCAGCCTAGCCAGATGGAAGCACAACAGTGTCAATAAACAAAAATGAGCATGGCCGTTTAGGCCCAAGCTTAAAATTTCCACAAGAGCATGAAACTAATTCCAAAGAATAATGGCGGCATAAACCTCCTTGAGGAATGTTCACAATGCTATTACCTGAAGCACTTTTCAATAAAAACCCTGGGTACTTAATAGAGTTTGCTCTTCAGCGCTCTTTCATCTTTTAATCTGTAATAATAATGGCAAGGAACAATGGAGGATTTAAGAAGCAAACACATTTTTGCACTATTTCATTGGCAGGCAAAGGCCACAGTGATTTTATGAGCTCTTTTCTTGCATGTTCCACAGGAACAAGGATCCCCGCCCTAGATTCTTCTAAAATCTGCATTATTTTAATTCCTGAAATGCCAAGCAGTTGGCTATCACCTGATTAATCTCACATTCAAAACAAATGGTCAGAGACCTATGTGCATGTATATTTATGGAATGTACTTTCGGTCCAGGGAACTGGTGGAAACGTCTTTAAGAGAACATTATGTTTCACTGGAGACTGGAGACAGATCTGGGCAAAAATTTATCTACCACTTGTTTGTACTGAGACCTCTAAGCTGTTTACAAGATCTATTGAAATGGTCACTAAAAATAGCTAAAAATAGTTTAAAAAGCTCTTACCTTCATTAGTACAAACGCCAGTTCAGCTGGAGGTGGGAGGGCTTTTAGGAATCATACAGGAGAAGGTCACTTTTAGGGTAGCTGTTTAGCGAAGACTTTCCCAACCTGGTTCCCTGCAGATTGTACAGCTCCAATCAGCCCCCGTCAGCAGAGCTGGAATGGGCTGGAGCTGATTGGAGTTGTCATCCAAAATATTCAGAGGATCCACAAGCAGGATCTGGGTGCCACAAAGCTCTCCGCACTTGAGTCTCCCCAGAAACTGGGATTCAGAGACACATACCCATTATTAAGTGGGCTTCAAAACACGCTGTCACGGCGCTGTCAGGCAAGGCATGTCCAGCGTGAGGAATTCACTATTTATTGTCAAGTTAGGAAAATGCATGTCTCTTATGCATTCCTATGTGTTCACCCAATGAAGCAGTTGCAGCAACAGAGCAGCCTCAGCCCTGGCCTCAGGTTATGTATCTTCCCCCACCCAAGCTGCGTGCAAGCAGAAGAAGACTGTGTCCGAGTGTGACCTGCATCTGCTCCTCCCTCTTCAATCCTCTTCTGGTCCTGGGAGACAGCAGAGCAGGAGAGGTGAAGGCAGGAGGAGGAGGTGTGGAAGACCTTGACTCTATACCAGCCTGATCTATCTCTTCCTCATCCTGCACCTGTTCTTCACTCTCCAATCCTGCATCTTCTCCTGTTTCTGACTCTCATCTCCTGGCTGTTACAGGCTCCGTGAGATCACTGATCCCTTCTTCCAAGTTGGTCTCCAACCCCCCCCCCTCCCAGTGCCCCCACATCATTATCCAGTCACCACTCCTCTTTCCTTCCTGCCTGCTATGGGATCTTCACATTTGCAAAGGAAGGACTGTAGCTCAGTGGCAGAGCATCTGATTTGCATGCATAAGATCGCAGGTTCAATCCCCGGTGTAGAGCCGTAAAAGACACCCTGCCTGCAAGCCTGGAGAAGAGCTTCCATTTAGTGTGGGCAGCAAGGAGCTAATGGAGCAATGGTCTGTCCCAGTAGAAGGCAGCTTCCTACGTTCCTAGGAAGGAAGAGAAAACCACGAAGGCTTCTGATACTCCAGAAAAAATTGTAGTGAAGGAAGACAATAAAAGCAGCACAACCACATCTTTCTGTGGGATAATAAAGGCCTCATGAGCACTCAGGATCAAATCCTAACATGTTACCTTTGCGATAGAAAATATTGCTGTCATTAAGTGACCCTATGGTCCATCACTGTTGGATAGCTTTGTGGACACAGCTGAAAAGGACAACGTTGAAGTAGTGGAAATAACTGTATTAACAGCATCTGTGCTGACACTAGGGTTGTCATATTCCACAAAGTGAAAATCCAGACACCCCTCCCAAATAAATAAATAGTTTTGGGGCTTTTCTTTGATTTTAAAATATTTTAAAAAAATAAAAATAGCCCAACTTGTCATACTTCTGGGTTTTCCCAGACATTTTTTCCTGATTTTTCTGAGAATTTGCCATTTTTCTGAGAGTTTCCCGGACATGTTCGGGAAAACCTGGACATATGGTAGCCCTGTTGGGAATTCCATTCCTCCCATGCTAGAGATGTGTGGGATTGTTACATGTCACATGTCTGTGTTTACATTCCAGTACTGATTGTTGGAGTCTTTTGAGCAGAAATTGAGATACGCTGTTCCGTTCTGTACAGCTATTGCTTTTGCAGTTCTCTCTGTGAGGAAGAAAGACAGAGAGAGAAGCCATGTTTTCTTTGTTATGTTACTTTTGATTTTTTGCGCAATAAATTAGGCATAGGTGTTACACCTCAAGCTTCAGCTTCTGTTTGGACTCTGCTAGTCGTGTGCTCATGTCCTTGGATATGGGTCACATCAGCGTGACAGGAGACCGGAGTGATGAATCCCAGGCAATGCTGCGTTGGGGGGGGGGAGGCACCGGCCTAGTTCACACACACACACACACACACACACACACACACACACACACACACACACACACCTTTATTGCCTGTTTTCCTGCTCCTTATCCCCACTTGAATTTGCATCTCTCCTCTGATGAAGACCCTCTGTGTGTGTTTGTGTGAGTTAACTCCGCCTCCTGAACCCCATTGGGGGAGGGGCATTGCTCTTGTGTCAGCATGGAAAGGGTTAAGCCCCTCCTTCTGTATTGCCCAACCTGTTATCTTCTTAACAACAGAAAAAGTCAATTGGAGTGTCCAAAAGCAACGATAGTTTTGGAAGCTTTCTCACTGTTTTTTAATGTTTTATTCATACTCAGTAAAAAGGTATTATTGCTACTTTGCTTCTGGTTTCCTTTCTTTTTTAAGTACTCACTACACAGAGTTCCTTTTTACACCGTTACACATTTTAATGTATATTTTGACCCTAAGCAAGCTTTTTTTTTTTTTTGTACACCACCGTCTTAGTAGCATGGCACTCTGCTATAAACTCCTTGCAAATGAGATGAGTTACGTGACAGTTAACATGTAAGCCTCATTACTGCATCATGCAATGCAAATTGCTAAACACGTTTTTTTTAAAAAAATCTGCTGAGCCATATTTTAATGTCACTGTCTCATTAAATATTTGTTTCTTTGGCTCAATGAACAGCAGAATCATAAAGTGCAGCGATAGCCAAGCTCTTAAGTGTTTCTGATGCCTAATGTACACCCTGATGTTGAAAAATAAAACCACAGACATTTAGAACTAATTATATGCAAGCTACGATAACAGATTTATGTTACAAGCATTGAACTATGATCCTGAGCTGTAATAACACGCTTAAGGGAGAAGGGGGTGGGGGTGGGAATCTTAACAAGACAGATAGCTCAAGACTGTAAGAGAGAAAACAAGCTTTTGTTTTGAAATGGTCGTGGATGTTTAGTTATTTATAAATAGCCTGAACTAGAAGAAAGGGCCTAGAATTAAAGATTGATTGGAGCCTCCTATGAAAACCTCTGCCTTCATTTAAATCTTCTCACTGAGCTAAATCTTCAAAGGGAAAGCAAGATAGCGCTTTAAAAACAAGCAAATATATGTTGCCAGCATTGCTACATTGCTTTTCTTTTTTTTTCTTTCTTTTTTACTGCTTATAATGATGCAATTGGTTTAAAAGCTAGTTAGTGCAGCATTCATGGCAGCATTTACCAGCCCCTTGCCCTCCATAAGGTTTGGACTACAACTCCCATCAGCCCCAGCTGGTGCTGGTGGAAACTGATTTATGAATACAGTGGTACCTCTACTTACGAATAATTCTACTTACGAATGTTTCTACTTACGAATGGAGCTCCGTCCGCCATCTTGGATGCGGTTTAGATGGGATTTTTTCTACTTACGGATTTTTAGACAGGGTTGCTTCGACTTACAATTTTTTTATCCCAATGCATTCCTATGGGATTCGACTTACAATTTTTTTCAACTTACGAATGTGCGTTCGGAACGCATTAAATTCGTAAGTAGAGGTTCCACTGTACTTCCATACACCCTGGCTGTGAGGCTGACTGTGCTGGAGGCAGGGTAGGGGTCTACTATGAAGTGAATGAAGCGTAAGCTTCAGGGCCCCTAATCCCAGAGGGGGACTCAGAAGTGATTTAAGCTAACCTAGAACGGCATAAGAATTTTGAGTCTAGAACACCCCGTCTGATTATTTTTTTGTTGTGCATAGCTCAACAATCCCAAAGCTTGAGAGTTGGTAACACAGATGTTATAAAGGTGGACTGTCATCGTAACTCGAAAACTTTAAGGCACAGGATTTTTTTATTCACACCAATGACTCTGACATGTGAGATAGTCCAATGCAGCAATTTTAATCAAAATATGAGATGTAGTAGTTATTTTAAATAGATGATAGATCGATAGATGATAGATAGATAGACAGACAGACAGAAAGACAGACAGACAGACAGACAGATCTGTTGTCGACCAACCCCACTGAAGAAAATAACAGTGGTTACTCAGTGGTTACTCAGACCTTGTTGCTGGCTGAGAAAGGGCCCCCATATAACAGTTCAAGCTTCAGGGCCCCAAAAATATAGGTCCACCACTGTCTGGAGGTCTAAGGCAGCAATATAGCATGCAGTGTTTAGTGTGTGTCTAAATCCAGCATTCTTTACCGTGTCAGAAAACATTCATCCTGCCCCAAAGGAACTTGGGCTGCCCTAGAAACTGGCCTGCTAAGGCTCCTTTGGCACATTCAGCCAAAGGTTGCAGGATTATGGACAGACAAATCCCTCTCTTTCCATTTTGTGTCTTTTTTAAACCCATAATTGCATTCCTTCGAGTTGACATTAACCTGCAATTAAAAATAACGACAACATTTGCATTTAAATATAAACATGTAGTTTATTATGCATTTAAATGCATGTTTTCTCAGAAAATGTATGTTTTCCCATATATATATATATATATATATATATATATATATATATATATATGTGTGTGTGTGTGTGTGTGTGTGTGTGTGTGTGTGTGTGTATGACAGATATACTGAGAGAATAATATCATTACATTTATATCCCAACTTTCCTCCAAGGAGCTAAAAATGGTGCCCCCTCCATTTTATCTTTGCAACAGCCTTGTTAAATAGGTTAGGCTGAGAGTAGTAGTAGTAGTAGTAGTGTAGTAGTAGTAGTAGTAGTTTGGATTAGATATCCTGCTTTATCACTACCCGAAGGAGTCTCAAAGCGGCTAACATCCTCCTTTCCCTTCCTCCCCCACAACAAACACTATGAGTTGGGTGGGGCTGAGAGACTTCAAAGAAGTGTGACTAGCCCAAGGTCACCCAGCAGCTGCATGTGAAGGGGGAAACGAGCCCAGTTCACCAGATTAGAGTCTACCGCTCTTAACCACTACACCACACTGGCTCTCTGAGAACCAGTGACTGGCCCAAGCTTCATGGTCAAGTGGGACTTGAACCCTGGACTCTCAAGGTCTTAGTCCAACACTCTAACCACTACACCACATGAGCTCAGATGTGTTAGTGGACATGGCTACTGATTATAAGTGCATTGAGTGAGTGTTCTATGAAATAAAGTTTGATGTTTTCTGTATTGTATTCTTTATAGGCTTTGATGTTTTCTATGATGCATTCAATTTTTATTGTTTCATGTATTAATTTTTGCTTTTTCTTTATAAACCACTTAGTGATCTTTTCTGATTAAAAGTGATATATAAATGCTTAAAATAAATACACAAAATAAATAGCAGCAGCAGCAGCAATAGCACCAAAGAGAATATCACAATTTGTAAGGCCCTCCTACATCCACACTATGAAGCTACAGGAAAGGGGGAGGGGGGAAAGGTTCTGCATTGAGTATTCAGAAAGCCTTTTGCTCTCAGTTAAGTAAATTAAACTAACTGATTAATCATTCTTTGGGAACAATCCAGTTAATGAATGCTAAGCTTAATAATTATTTCTGAACACAGTTATAACAGGCAGGATAATAAACAAAATGTGATTCTGTCTCCTTATTAATCTAACATGTAATTTACTAAGCACTTCTGCAGAAGCCTCATTGAAATGAGGAATTGGTTTTCGTATTGGTGGGAATCCCCTAAATTATTATTGTGTTTTCAGGAAGATGGACTTTGCAAATGGAGGGAAGTAGCTGGAATGATGCTCACAGCATGGGAGTGTGACAGGGCCGTAAGGGAGGATAAAGTTGAAAGTGGGGGCCGAAGGAGATGGTACATGAAAAGCATAATTGCATTTAACATATGTGGGTTTTGAGAGTTAAATAGGAACTATGGGGCAGGAGACTGATCAGGGTCCGGTTAATGGGTTGCAATTCCCACCAGTGAAAATTGCATTGAAGTTGTTGTTCCATTTAGGAGGAGACACTGGTATTGGGGCTGGTGCAGAATGGGTCTAGACGCTGCTGAATGGGACTGAGTAGGATTTTTTGGGGGGGGGGATCACCCTGAATTTGGAGTTCCTCTTTTTTCACCATCCAGACATGTAACAATCTCACACGTCTGCTCCTTAAGGTGGAATGGAATATCCCAACACTTTGCTCTGAATTTGATGGTGAGATAGAGCTATTGGTTGATTTGGCTGATTGGTTTATTTGGTATTAAATGCAGGCAGGTTTAGACAAGGGCCAGTACCCTGAGGAATACCGGACTGAAGGCTCTCCACACACCCACACACCCACTCTGTTGTCAATTGAATTGCTGCAGGGTGTGGCGCTCTTGGGAACTCCTGCGTGCCACTCGCCGAGCAGCAGGGGTAGCTGGCACCCACCAGGTCATACACCTACAACTTCCCTTTGTGAAAAGAAGATTTCACCATCCATCATCCTAGCTTCTGTAAGGAAGTTTCTCTGGGGCAGTTTTGCCCTCTGCAAGAGGCACGGGACTTTCTGCCCGCTAGCCTAGGTTATGTCTGCTCACACTTTGGTTTGACAGAGATTTCCCTTGTTATACGTCAACAGACACAACCTTTAACTGTATCCATGTGTCGAATCTTTATTCCCGGTGTAGGACAAAGACAGCCAACCCAGAGTCGGGGTCCCTCTTATGTAAAACCACATGAGCTAAGAGGTAAGTTAGTTTTCCATCCGCCATTAAATACATTTTAGGCACCAACTTTTGCATGGGCTTCCTTCGGGTTCTTGTAGTGCAATCATTAGAAGAGGAAAAGGAGCCCCTTTGCACAAAAGGCTTATAGTTCAAGTTAGACTCGCTAGTAACATTCACATAAATATTTCAGAGGACTTGTAATTCAGGGTCTTAAGCCTCTTTTACTTCTGTAAGGACAAACATGGGGCCGCGAGTGGCTCCAGTGACATTACAATCCAACCCCTTTGTTGGAAAATATTAGCTGGAGCCCTGCTTAATTCATCCCGCTGTTTTCTTATCATCTCTGAATATATATTTAAAATAATTTTAAATTATTGATTAAAGGACAAAAAAGTCATACAGGGCCAGTAGCATCAGCAGGATTAAAGTGTCTTTAGCCACACTTGGGAATAAAATGTGGCAACCTTCTTTCTTTACTTCAAAAGGGGTGGGGGTGGACAGGGGATGGTTGATAAACTTCAAATATTTCAAACCTAATCCCATCAATTTCCCCCCCTTCATTTTTCTGAACAGACAGTGGGGAAACCACGTAACAATCGCATGCCTTATTTATGACCAGTTTCCCCCCAAAGTTGTACAATTAAAAGCCTTGTCAAAGTTTATAATTAGAACACAAAACCGTGGGATAAAGATACAAGGAGCTGCTTGAGCTCTTTCTTTGTAAATCTGAATTCTGACTTAAGCATTTTCTCATGTTCAAGAGTTGTGGTGGTTTAAATTCATTTACCCTCCTCCCCGGCTTTTTGCCTCCACAGCTTCTGCTGGGCACCAGCTAGAACCCAGACCATAATTATAATGCAAAACAGCATCTCTCAGTCTCATTAATGCATCGCAGACCTTAAGTTCCTTGAAGTTCTGAGGATTTTTAAAATATTGATATTCATTAATAGAACGGCTTCCTGTGACATAAAGGCATATTATGGACTTGAACATGCTGGAAACAACTAAAAAATAAATAAAAATGCCATGTCAGAAGTGTTTACTGTTGTGAAAAATGGTACCATGTTAATATATGCCTGTTTCTTAAATTCTGTTAGCAGTTGTAAGGCAGTCAGATACCACCCAAGGGATTGTGTGCCCTCATGAAACACAATTACAATGAGAATATCTCATTATCTCATTGGCTTTAGCTTACTGTTCTGTTACCATGGTTTCAAATACACAGAGGAGTCTGAAACTAAGAGTGCTGCTAACAAAGAACATATCCTTGTACAATGACATCAGATCATGTTAGACAGAATAGACTTAATTAAATACCCCCTGATGTAGGCCAAAAATATAGAAGTTGTGTATACTTTTCTTTAAAAGAGATGTGAATGTTATTAAATGCAGCTGGGTGGGAAACAAAAAATATATAACCAATAACCTCCCCCCCCCCCACAAAAATGTCCTGTAGTTGTTTAAAAATAAATTGTATTATAACCACTAAGCCACACTGATTAAGTGAATGCAGCAGGATGGGGAGGGGAGGAGGCAATGGGATCAAATAAAATTAATGATATGCCTTCCCCTGATTAATGTCACACATTATGTATGAAATTTGGGACATATTTCTCCTGGTATTTAGCCACTGGGATTCAAAATGGGGGGTCAACCCCATGACAGATTCGCTGTGGTCCTGCCTCACACATCAAGACATGATTGGATATTGAAGATGTCCCCTACGAAAGAAGATGGTGTCCTTTTTTCTTTAAATATATCCCTTAAGAAGGAGTGTTTCTTCTCAGTATTCAGGCTTAATATCTTTTTTGAAAACTAATTGAAACGAAAACAGTTCATGTAAAATTGTGCTGGAATTTGGACCAGAACATGGGTAAAGAAAGGAAATATGTGATAGTGAATGTAAAGGTAAAGGGTAAAGGGACCCCTGACCATTAGGTCCAGTCGTGACCGACTCTGGGGTTGCGCGCTCATCTCGCATTATTGGCCGAGGGAGCCGGCGTACAGCTTCCAGGTCATGTGGCCAGCATGACAAAGCCGCTTCTGGCAAACCAGAGCAGCACATGGAAACGCCGTTTACCTTCCCGCTGTAGTGATTCCTATTTATCTACTTGCATTTTGACGTGCTTTCGAACTGCTAGGTTGGCAGGAGCTGGGACCAAGCAACGGGAGCTCACCCTGTCACAGGGATTCGAACCGCTGACCTTCTGATCAGCAAGCCCTAGGCTCAGTGGTTTAACCACAGCGCCACCTGGGTCCCTGATAGTGAATGTACTTCACGCCTTTTTGTGTTCAGGTGCACCCAATTAACATGTAGGGTTAAGCATAGTGGCTGGGGTAACCCAGTCAGATGGGTGGCAAATAGTAAGTAAGTAAGTAGTCATGTAGCAGAGGAACATAGGAAGCTGCCTAAATCCAAGCTGGACTATTGGTCCATCAGAATCAGTATAGTCTACACTGCCTGCCTGTTGTCTTTGTCCATGGAGTTTTCTTGGCAGGGATACTGGAGTGGCTTGCCGGTTCCTTCTCCAGGTGGATCACCTTTTGTCAAAACATAACTTCTCTAAGTTATTTAAGGCCCTTCACCACAACAAGGCAGTGAAATAGAAGGGGAAGAAATGGAGGCAGTGAGAGATTTTACTTTCTTGGGCTCCTTGATCACTGCAGATGGTGACAGTAGTCACGGAATTAAAAGACGCCTGCTTCTTGGGAGAAAAGCAATGACAAACCTAGACAGCATCTTAAAAAGCAGAGACATCACCTTGCCGACAAAGGTCTGTATAGTTAAAGCTATGGTTTTCCCAGTAGTGATGTATGGAAGAAGTGAGAGCTGGACCATAAAGAAGGCTGATCGCCGAAGAATCGATGCTTTTGAATTATGGTGCTGGAGGAGACTCTTGAGAGTCCCATGGACTGCAAGAAGATCAAACCTATCCATTCTTAAGGAAATCAGCCCCGAGTGCTCACTGGAAGCACAGATCCTGAAGCTGAGGCTCCAATACTTTGGCCACCTCATGAGAAGAGAAGAATCCCTGGAAAAGACCCTGATGTTGGGAAAGATGGAGGGCACTAGGAGAAGGGGACGACAGAGGACAAGATGGTTGGGCAGTGTTCTTGAAGCTACGAACATGAGTTTGACCAAACTGCGGGAGGCAGTGGAAGACAGGAGTGCCTGGCGTACTATGGTCCATGGGGTCACGAAGAGTCGGACACGACTAAACAACTAAACAACAACAACACTGACTGCACTGACTGGGGCTCTCCAATCATTTAAGCTATACCAAGGAAATCTGTTTTAACTCGCTTGCAGAAATGCTAATTTAAGGGGGTGTATTTCTAGAGGCAAGGGAATGTGTGCAGTTTTCACTGCATGGGTGGTTGGTGCCCATTGGACCTGGGAGACAGGCCAACCTGGGAGGTGGGGCCAAAGTCCAGGACTGGTGGAGCTAAGCCAGGGCCAAGAACGAACAAGCCAACATCCCCCCCAGTCTCCTCTCTGCTGAGTTCTACAACAGCAAGATGGAGGGGGAATAAGCTGACAGGCAATAACACCCCCCCCCCAAAGACCGGTTACAGGCAAGAAGGCAGGCAGATGAGGGCTAGCTGAGGGTGGTGGGGGAGTGCCCCACTTGCCCTAATAGTGGAGCCTCTACTGCTCCAGGGTGGCATAGACTGGACAGGTGGGATTGTCGAGATACCCACAATAGCAAGAGGGCAGAGTTCTCCAGCATTCAGAATCTCTGGCATATCATAGCACGCTAAAGAATGCATAATTCAGCCAAAGTTCTCATGTGTTTTTGTTTCATTAAAAATTCCACAAATCATTTATTTACCCTGGAGGATATCAGGTGACATAATGTGACAATAATGACATCCCTTGTGGTGTTAATTGATTTTGTCCTGGTAGAGAGGGTAATTTGGCGTCCACCGCGGTTTCCAGATCATGGACTTACTGATTGTCTGCCTAGGTAGTATTACTGTTAATGAAGAGAAAACAGACTTTCCTCTTTAAAAGACAGTATGCTAATTATGACAGACAATAGCGAGCCAGAGGTCATTTATTATTTTTAAAGAGAGAGTTAATTATAAACGACTGGCACAGAAGTGCAAAATGACTGTGAATTAGTAAGTGCAATTCCAAGCTCATAAAACCCAGTGTCACTTTTTATTAAAAAGAGAGCATTCATGAAATATTCTATCCACCTTTACATTTAAAAGTGTGAATAATTAACAACCTGAAGTTAACAATTGCCGGCTTGTAAAAGCTCTGATTAAAAGCAATGTTTATCATTCACCAAATGAACACAGCTCATTAGGTCAGCATTTCCTAATTAATAGTCTTCTATTAGGGGGATAACATATTTTTAGTGCCATGGGTTTTAAACATGTCGTTGTTGGTTGTTTATTAAACTTAATCTGCACAATAATTAAAAAATTGTCCCTAAGCTCAAATGGGTTTCCTAGCCTTGGAAAGCAATGAGAAAGGGAACGTGCTTCATTCTAGTAAATTTAGAATAATTAAAAAAGACTTAAAAGTTGAGGGTTGGGTTTTTTTTTAAACACTCCTCCCCCCCCTACAGCACTGAAGTGTCAATGAGGCAAAGCTTCCAGTTGGTGACATAACAGTATTGATAAATAGGGTTTGGGACGAGTGCATCTCTCTACCTCTCATGTGCAGAGGGGAAAATTTCAAAAACAAAACTGCCAATATCATACTTTTATATGAATCTATCGTGCAGCCACACTTGGAATACTGTGTACTGTTTTGGTCACTACAGCTCAAAAAGAACATCATAGAGGTGGAAAGGATTCAGAAGAAGGCATTCAAAATGAACAAGGGGTTGGAGCAACTCTCCTGTGAGGAAAAGTTACTGCTGGTGAAGGACATGATAAGTTGCTATGGGCAGTGACATAGCGTGGGTTGTCGGCGCCTAGGGCCGTATGGAAGGAGGATAGGAAGGAGGGAAATGGATGAAGTATACATGTGTACATTCAACTGCCTAATGGCGTTCATGTCACCCAGGAGATCGCAGCGGTAGAGATGAGAAGAATCGTTCTGTTGTCTGGAGAAGTTACTTCTTGGTTCTCATGGAGAAGACGTTTTCAACAGAGCCCAGCAAAGAAAGTTGGCAGTTATATTGAGGCAGCACCGGGTGTTGAAATTTTGCATCCCTAACCATTTTGTGCCTGGGGTGACTGCCCCCGGGTCCACCCCCCCCCCCGCACTATGCCACTGGCTATGGGTGCCTGCTGGAGAGAAGTTGCAATTTTGACAAATATTGATGGTTAGGCATCCTGAAAATCAGTTAGATGTGAAACGTTGTTGTTTAGTTGTGTCCGACTCTTTGTGACCCCATGGACCAGAGCACGCCAGGCGCTCCTGTCTTCCACTGCCTCCCACAGCTTGGGCAAACTCATGCTAGTAGTTACATGTTGGACGCCTTCTGACCTGAGGGGTTCATCTTCCAGTGTCATATCTTTTTAAAAAAATTATTTATTTAAAAATAACTTTATTGAAGTTAAAATGCATATACAAAATAAAAACACATAAACAAAATAGAACGTTAGACAAAACAACACTAACGGAACACTAATGGTAAATAATAATAATTAACCAAATAGCAAAATAGCGAAATAATAATTACATAATACAAACAAAAAATTAAAGAGACAAAAATTAAACCCAAATATATATAAATCATAGTAAATCATAATAAATCATAAATAAATTATAAATAAATCATATATAAATGTATAATTTAACACAAGAATCATATTATTCTTTCCACCAGACTGCATATATATACAAAAACCAAAAAATAACAGAAAAAAGCCTGTTGTTTTTGTCCATGGAGTTTTATTGGCAGGGATACTGGTGTGGCTTGCCGGTTCCTGCTCCAGGCGGATCATGTTTAGTCAAAACTCTCCACTATGACCTGTCTGTCTTGGGTGACCCTGCTCGGCATAGCTCATAGCTTCTCTGAGTTATTCAAACCCCTTCGCCACGACAAGGCAGTGATCCATGAAAGAGTGAAACATAGGGAACATATCAAATGCTTATTTAATCATGGACAAATGGTTCATTCTCACAGCCATCTCCACCGACAACTTGGTTGCTGCGTTCTGCACCAGCTGCGGCTTCCAAGTGGTTTCCAAGAGCAGCATCACATGCTACAGAATGTTGTGTATCTGGAGGACACTGGAGCACGGAGTATGGTGGCCAAGTCATCTTGTGACAATGTTGGATCTAGGATCCCCCAAGCCATACACCTGCTCTGTTCCAGGGGAGTGCAATCCCTATAGAGTAGGCCACCTCTCAAACCTGGGAGCTTGGAACGCTCGGTTAAATCAGCCAGACTTACTTCGAAATATGTATTTCTAGTATCAAAAGTTAAGCCCATCAGAGCTCAGGTAAGCATTTTCAAATGTTTTCTGTGTTTTCCAATGTTTTATTTTTTATTTTTTGTTATAAAGTATGGTTTTGCTTTTCTGTTGTTTGCCAACCTGGGTTCTTTTGGTAAAGAAGGCCAGGATAGAAATGCAATTCATTAATCAATCAATATTGACATAAAATTCATTTTGCTTGCTAGAGCATAGCTTCCCTCTTGTTTTAAAGAAGGAACGCTGAGGCTGATTTTGCCGCGGCCTGTGGAGGCGTGGCTTGGCTTTAATGATATGCATTAATAATTTATCAATGGAGTTTGTAACGGTTCATTTGCAATTTTAGGTGCACCATTTCCTTTTGAAGCTCCAGAATAACCCCCATTAATGTTAATGGGAACCGTGCTCACATTAAAAGGCTACGATACCCCTTAGGTGTTTAACATCTGACTTATTGAGGCCTTAAACTGCATTGCTGAATGTCATTTCTTTCATTTACCAAGATGGCTTTTTGTTATGCTGCCATTACATGAGTGAAAAAGCAAAAAAAGGGAATATGGAAGAGAAGCAAATACCCTGTAAAGTAGCAGAGAAACTTGACTTAAATCTAGTTTTGGACTAAGAAGAAAACAGGTCAATTCCAAAGGCCTACAGCTGAGTAGTAGAGAACATGCAAAAGGTTTCGATTTCTGGTGTCTTTAGGTAGGGCTGGGAAGGACTCCTGTCTGAAACCCTGGTGAGCTGCTGCCAGTCAGTGCCAACATTACTGAGCTAGAAGGACCAATGGACTGACTTGGTGTAAGGCTGGGTCAGAGAGCCAGTTAGGCTCATGCAAGAGGCATCTGCCCGGCTTAGTTCTGATCTTTTGAAAACTTGCTTTCCTTCAAAAAGCTCGTCCTTCCCATAGCTTCTGAAGCTCCTCTCAGTTTCAAAGACAGTTTTCCACATGGTGTTTGGGACCATGGCATAGAAACGCGCGCGCGCACACACACACACGCACACACAAAACAAAGCACCATACAGGGGAAAGTCACTACCAAAGCAATCAGGGAGGGAAGAAATAAGAGTTGTTACCTGTTCCTTTCTCTTTCCTCATTGAACCATGTAACTGAGCAGACATCTAAAGCTGGGGCTTAGGACTCAGACCTTGTGTCTGAGGCTAACGTCTGCATTTTGTAACCCAACATACCTTACCTGTGTTGTTTCTGATGTGGCATTGAATGATGCATGAATGAGACCACTTATTCCTGTAAGTAAAGCATTTAAACTTACTTAAGGTTGTGGTCTATTGGGAGAGCACAATTGTAAGCACTTAATACTGGGGCATTTAAGGGTCTAACAACTTATATTTCCCATGCTTTGTAAACACTGCATATATTTCTGTTTTAAACTCTGCTGAGGTTTGTTTTTGTTTCTTGCTAGTGAGGCAGTCATTATTCTTTTGAATTTTCCCACATATATGGGACTTCAGGATTAACTGGTATTCCCAGTTATTTCTCTACAACACCAACCCTTATAATGGGCTAGTGGTTGTGGAGAGAGAGAGAGAGAGAGAGAGAGAAGAGAGAGAGTGAACACTGGTAATTCTTTTGGTGTTTCCTGCAAAAAGGAAATTATTTGTACTGAAAATGTTAGCAATTGCTTGACACCATCTGTTCTCTCATTTACAGAAGCTCGAGGAGCAAGTAATTACAGCTAGTCTATTTGGGCCTCTCTTGAACTATCCAGTAATCACAAGGACCTGACAGTTTCCCCTCAACTAGTGCGACTTGGCAGCAGGGAGAGTCTCTGACTTTGTGAATTAGGATCCCCAGCAAACAAGAACAGGGACAATTCTGAAGAAATCTATAGGACGTTAAGCAAGAGCTTGATTAATTATGACACACATCAAATATTTTAAAAGGTACAAAGTCAAGACTATGTTGGGCTTTTGATGTAGACCTCACACGGATAAACGAGGATCAATGCTGTTTTCAAATCCCGAAGTTTGAAGCGCTCAGTGTCTGCCTTTCTCTGCTGAGCATAAGTTAGAGATAAATGGCTCTTTCTAAATGACACAACTTATACAGTGGTACCTCTGGATAAGAACTTAATTTGTTCCGGAGGTCCATTCTTAACCTGAAACTGTTCTTAACCTGAAGCACCACTTTAACTAATGGGACCTCCTGCTGCCGCTGTGCCGCCGGAGCACAATTTCTGTTCTCATCCTGAAGCAAAGTTCTTAACCTGAGGTACTATTTCTGGGTTAGCAGAGTCTGTAACCTGAAGCATCTGTAACCCGAGGTACCACTAGTTTCATGAAATCTGTCTGCTGAAAAGCTATATTGTTTCATATAACCCCTATGCAGATTACAATTAAGTGTGCAATCAGTGCATGTGAGGGAGGGTCAGAATTGCACCAGCTAACATCCCCTTCCCCAAACACCTCTATTCATTGATTGAGTATTCTGCAATATTTTTTCTTTTAATAAGTTGGGCTTAAAGTTATATGGAGCTGAGCTGAGATTGCATTGTGCTCACGGGGGCAAAGGCTCTGGCACTTATTGGTTGAACTAGAATAATGATGCAGAATGTTATATTGCTGAGGGAAAGAGTTTTGCAGTCTAATTTCTGTGAGGAAGGAGAAAGTTGTCAGTTTGGCTGGGCTAATAACTTCACCCAGGAGCAGCTGGACGACTGAGGCAGTTCCTAGGCTACAAGGGAGCCTTAAGCAATAAAGATTATGGAAAGTTAAATTGGCATTAAACGAATATAAGTTAGTAATGTAAAATCAACCAGGCAGTGACTGTCTTAGAAACACACTGTCTTTCCATCATAGACCACCTTATTGTTTGAGGGATTCTCCACCACCCCCCCAGCCAATGGAATAGCCCACACATTTGAAAAGTTCCCTTTTATTTGAAATCTACGTTCCCCACTATTATTTAATGAATTATATGGCTCTTTTTCTTATTAAATGCAAACCATAACGTATTACCTTGACTTATTCATGTATACCACAGAGAGCAATATGTGCAATGTGGCCAAGATAACCGTTTTGGCGTGGCCTGACCGAGGCACATTCAATCTCTGAATCCTTAAAATCACCGCATTGCCTTAATGATAATGTTTGGAAGTGACAGAGGTGGCTGGGTGCCGAAGATATCCTGCAACGGAGCCGGGTAATTTTCTGCAGCACATCTGAGCATTAGGCATTCATCTCTGTAACTTTCTATGCTAGTCTCTACGTCCCTGGAAAAAGTGAAATGTATTCCTCCCGTGTTAATCATGCAAGAGGCAGAGTGGTCGGAATGTGCTGCACAATGAATTATGCATTTCAGCCCACCCGGGAGTCGATATTTACCATATCACACCGAAATCCATTATGTAGAACAAACATTCTATTTATACAACAAGCTGCAAAACTATTCAACTGTCCAGCTGCAGGTTGGAAGACAAGGTAACGGTACATCCCAGCTTCTGCAAACGAGTGTTAGCTTGTGCCATAGTTTTCTCCGTGCATCTCATGCTTTGGTGTGGCTATTGCTAACAACAAAGGGCCGAGTTCTAATTACAGATGCAGGAACCCTGTTTTCTTGGGAAAGTGTGCCTAGGTGAAAGCAGCTGCCACCAGACCACATGGAAGAGCTTTCCTTTGCAGCATTAAAATAAATTGCCAGGACTTCATTAGCGATTCTAGTACCAAAGTCCTTCTTCAATAATATTGATCACAATTACCATTGTTCTCATCAACACAGTGGAATCAAGACGGCTATTATATAGGGTATTTATTATTATTATTATTATTATTATTATTATTATTATTATTATTATTATTAAAAATGGCACTTCTAGCGGACTAGCATAACAGTGATTTTAAAACTGCCCATGATCTTTCACCACCGAAGCATCGACAGCATAATGTCTATTTGTTAATATATGCCTTCAAACTAACAATGTGATTAGATTTAAACAAATTGCATATTGTCTAAACTTTAAAATAGCTGCATTTTTCAGACACTACTGTAATTAAATTTTAAGGTTCATCCTTCCAGATGCCGCCAAGGCCGTTAAAGTGAGGGGACAGGATTTGCTTTGTGTTCCTCTGTCCATTTCCAGCCTTTAGTTTTTGCTGTTCATTTCCCCTTCCATTCAAAAGAACGAGAGGGAGAGGTTTAGATTCATTGAGAAACATGTCTAAATTTGCCCCCAGTTGGGGACCAGGAGAGCTTTGAACCAAGAAAATACTCCCTTTTGGACCCTGCCAGTTTTGGAGCTCTGACATCAGTTGGGTCAGGGCATCATCATGGGAGAGGGAGGCTCCAACATTAGGTTTCTCTCTCTCTCTCTCTCATGTCAGAGTTGTCTTTGAGGTCAGAGTATGCATTATGAACCAAATATCTGTCACATGGCCTTTTTAAGAGAAACAGCTATGACCCAGAAGGCCAGCTTCCGACTGGAAGACTTCCTCTAAGCCCTTACTTTTTGTTGTAGGTTTGGACGAGTTTCTTGTTCGGACACTTAGGCAGAAACATCAGGCCATAGATGACAGGCTCAAATAGACAGACAGACAGATCTAAAGCACACTATCCGGGGCAACAACAACAAAAATTCTCTAATGGCACCTTGGGGCTAATTTTATGAAGTGTGAAATCAATCAACATGGGGTAAATTGGCAACCGGGTGATGGACAAGTGGATAACACTGATTTAATAAATATGATCTCTGCCCTCTATACAAACGCCTATTAATGCTGATTTGGCTCTGCTCGCTTAAAGCAGGTGCATTCCTGATGAAGACTGACAGCCGGGGCAAAATGGATGGAAGCATTTGGAAAACAAATGCTGCTCTTGGCATACTCACAAAACGTTAATTGGTTAACAAGCTGCAGCTAATGCAGTGATGATGGTGGGGATTTCTTTCCCGGCACTGTTATGCTTTGCTCATGTACGTCTCGGCATCTGTAGCAAGTTGAGGGGGCTCATTTGCCTATGAGAGCAAATGCTGGTTTTCTTCTTTGAAGCAACTTAATATTCTACATGATAATGAGCAGTCAAAGATGTATTCCATCCATGGGACATTTCACCACTGTAGTCTGTTACTTGGACCATAATTTAAGTTTTCACTTAGAATAATACTCATTCTAGTGGGTTTTTTAAATAATAAAAGCTCCAGAGAGACCTTTAAGTGAAATATCCTAATTTATATTCCTATTAAGGGAAAGTCTTCAATCTTCAAAAATTCAATAGCTTAGGGGAATATGTTTGAGATGTAATTTTTGGGGTTGTTTTTTTTTTAAAGAAAAGCACAGCTAAATGACAATTCCCACCTTGATTTTCAAACAGGTCTTGCTGCAAAGGAGATAGCACCAACAGTGTGAATCAATCCCAGACCTCGGAAGGCTTACCCACCCATCGCACACCATCGTAGACTTGACTCACCAAAAAATCCCCATTGTAGCTCTACAATGCCAGAGGTGGATACAGAGATTTTATACAGTATTCACATGACAACGACAATGCAAAGTGATCTTGAATTTATTATCCTATCCAAGCTGACGTTGAATGTGACTGCTATTTTAGGAAACTAATCCTGCAAGGTTATGCATGGTTTTCATTCCCACGGCTTCCGTGATTCTCATGAACACCTTTTGGGAGTAACAGGTTCTTATGTTGGCCATCTTAGTCTGCTGTCACAAAACCAGTAAGAGGTCATGAAGACACATTAAAGGCAAACACATGGTGGACTAGAGTGAGGTAGTCATCAGCTTATTAGCAATGATGGAAAAGAAGCAGGGCCGTCTTAAGCATATCTGGCGCCCTGGCGCGAAGATCCCTCCGGCACCTCCCGCCCCGTTTCCCAGCGCGGCTGTCTGGCAGGCGCAGCAGCGCGCCGCCCCCCTGGCGGCCCGCGCCCTGGCGTCTTGCACCACCCAGCCTTGCCTTAGAGCCGGCCCTGAAAAGAAGCCACTTACACTTCTTCAGGCTGGAGAGATGGGGTGGGTGGGTTTTCAAAAAGCCACCTCACGCTGCCTAATAGTAAGAAGAGTTTGGGGACAGAACAAGGACTTCCACAGGGCTTGTTTTGCTGTCAGGTGTTAGGCTTGGCTGTTGGGGAACTCACAAAACACGGAGACCAGTTTGGTTTTCACTGTATTATGTGTTGAAATTTTTAAATAAAAGAATCCAAAATGCCTGTAGCGTGGTAAAAGATGCACACAAATGCATATGTTAGTGAAAATAACATACAAGCATAGAGAAAATACAAATATTAAAATGTTAGGGAAAACATGTTTTGCAAAAATGTATTAGGAAGAATGGCATAGAAGCATGTGTAAAAGTCATACCTCGGTTTAAGTACGCCTTGGTTTGAGTACTTTCAGTTTAAGTACTCTGCGGACCCATCTGGAACGGATTAATCCACTTTCTATTACAGGCATCCCCAAACTTCGGCCCTCCAGATGTTTTGGACTAAAATTCCCATCTTCCCCGACCACTGGTCCTGTTAGCGAGGGATCATGGGAGTTGTAGGCCAAAACATCTGGAGGGCCGCAGTTTGGGGATGCCTGTTCTATTACTTTCAATGGTGAAGTTCGCTTCAGGTTAAGTATGCTTCAGGTTAAGTACGGACTTCCAGAACCAATTACACTCATACTTCGGGTTAAGTACGCTTCAGCTTGAGTACTCTGTGGACCCTTCTGGAACGGATTAATCCACTTTCCATTACTTTCAATGGGAAAGTTTGCTTCAGGCTAAGTATGCTTCAGGTTAAGTACAGACTTCTGGAACCAATTGTGTACTTAAACCAAGGTACCACTGTATTAGGAAAACTTCAAGCCATTATACCTGTTATGTACTGAGCTGAATCCTAGAACAATAGGATTCAGAATCAGCAGTCTGATTGGTCCGCAGGAGCTACCCAATCCAACTCCAGGTGGAAGTGAATCTGCAACCTGATTCCGAGTATATTTCAATACCGATGAATCTGCATGAGGAATCTTATTTATTTATTTTAATACATACATACATACATGCATGCATACATTTTGGGGACCCCACCCATCTGACTGGGCTGCTCTAGCTATTGGACTTCCAACAGAAACAAACAAACAAACAAATCTGGAAATGTGGAGAGCTGAACTTACGACTTGAAGAATGAGAAACTGAGCGAAACTGATCAATTTGGCCATCGCTAACTGGGAGTGACCAAAGATTATGGGAGGCCATGATGGTCTGGATCCTTTGACAGCTGCCCAGGCCACCTATGCACAGAGGGAGTCCATAGTGCAAATGAGCTTCTTGGAAAGGTGGCATCCCTGGAGAAAAAGCTGACTAGTGAAACCAGCCTGCTTCTTCTGTTTTCCCCATTTCCCACTGGTCATTAATTTTGTGGCAAGGAAAAGCAGAGAAGCTCTCATCATTTGCCCATGTTATTTTTAGAATGACAAAAGAAAGCCGTATTGGAGAACCAAGAAATCTACAGTACACCGTTTTGGTGAAATGTATACCCAATATAATATAAATGTTAATGTGTTGTGCGCAGTGCACATTTGTGAAGGACCCTCTTCCTCCTTGCTTTAGAATTTCTTCCAATGAGATGGTAACTTATCTAAATTTAATCAGTATTGCTAACAGCATGGCGCCCTATTAAACTTGTTTATAAACAGAGTGAAATATATATCAGAAGCTCATTAAAATGAAGTTTTTAATAGTGCCTTCCTTTTATTTTATTTTTTACTCTATTCCAGGGTAGTCTGAGGCTTCCTGAGGGAGATCATACGTGCATTCCATCGAGTGTGTCATCTGTAAAAAATTATAAATGTTCTCCCTCTTAATCTTTTGTTTGCAAAGCTCTGTGTGTGATTTGTCTTTTTCCTAATGATTACTAAGTGCTCAATACTTGCTTATTCAGGATGCTTATGTCAAACTAATTAGGTTTAAGTGAGAGGAAACCAGCTGATTGGAATGTTATTCTTTGCACTTGAACCAAGAAATGTTGTGTATATATACATAACAACATTTTTAAACACCCCGACCCCCCAAAAAAACACTCTGCCTTGCTGGGAAGTGGGAGGTACCACAAACTCAGCAAGCAGAACAAACTGTGAAATGTATTACTTTTATGTAGGATTTCAACGGACTATGTAAGGTCAGAACCTTTAAATCCACCAGGCCTTCTTATATAAGGCTTACCACACCACACCTCCCTGATATATTCAGAAGTGTGGGGCTCTTAGAAATAAGAAGTTGAAATAAGAATCTGAACTTAGTCTGTGTTCATTAGATGGCAGTCTGAGCAAGATCCAACTGCTAGGCCCCATTGCCTTGATTCAGAAGGTTAAGGTGGGAGGTGTCTGGGATGAAATCGGAGGAAAAGAAGAGCAGGGGCAGGAAAGGCTGCCTGCATGATCCTGGTTCTAACTGGACACCATGCCATTTCTGTTCATGTACTAGGTTTGAGTGTGATTTTATTTCAGTACTCTTTTCTGAGATATTACGAGAGCCTCCTTGGGCTATAAAGTATAATGTAAGTACAGTGGTACCTCTGGTTATGAACGGGATCTGTTCTGGAGGCCCGTTCGCAACATGAAAAGGTCGCATCCTGAAGCACTGCATCTGCGCACGCGTGTGACGCAATTCGGTGCTTCTGTGCATGCGCAAAGTGTGATTTAGTGCTTCTGCGCATGCATTCACACCGAGCACGGAAGTAACCCATTCTGGGACTTCTGGGTTCAGCGTGTCCGTAAGCTGAAAAGGCGTAACCCGCAGCGGACATAACATGAGGTATGACTGTATTCTGAAGAAACAAACAAAAACTATCAAGAGCAGGGGCGGCCCAAGGAATTTTGGTCTGGGAGGCAAAACACCCTGCTGCTGCTCCCATGAAGCCCCACCCCACTGCCTGGCTGGAGAGGAGGGAAATATCCTTTCCAGATCCTCTGCAGACTTTGGTCTTTCAAATTTCAGTGGCATCCTGTGTGAGACCAAAATTCGGCACCCCTTCTGCCTCTCGCCTTCTGTTCTGCTCAGTTCACTACATCATATTTATGATGCACTGCAGTGCCCCGTAAGCTCGGCACCCAGTTCAGCAGAATCGGTCCTATTGCCACAATCCTGCCTTTATCCCCTGATCCTGCCCAGTGGTGGAAATTTGGCAGGCTTCTTCCATCTTGATTCGGCAGAAGGGGAGGCGTTCTTCAGAGTTTTGCTGCCAATCCCTCTCTGCCCCAGAGGCCGGGGAAACCAGAACTCCTTTGCAGGGGTTAACATCTGAGGCGGCTGCCCCATTCTCACTAATGGGCTCTGGTCATGTGTATTGTGTTGGTTCTCAGAATGGTAGCATACCTTACCACGACAGTGTTCTTTTTATTAATCATGTCAACATGGAAGGAGAAAGGCTGAATCACCACGAAACTAGGGTCTGGGCTGCTCAGCTTCCCCACTCTGCACAATGCCACAACTAAGGATGCCTCTTCTTAGCATCCAAACTAGGGTCACTTCTACTACACAATGTTGGAACTAAGGCCACCTGTGATCAGCAGCCAAACTAGGGTCACCTCTGCCAATGGCCCTAAGTCAGTGTTGGGCAAACTTGGGTCTCCAGCTGTTTTTGGACTGCAACTCCCATCATCCCTAGCTAGCAGGACCAATGGCCAGGGGTGATGGGGATTGTAGTCCAAAAACAGCTGGAGACCCAAGTTTGGCCAACACTGCCCTAAGCTCTTCCAAGTATCCATTCACTGAGGAAGCTTCCAAATCTCCTCATTTCCTCCCTACCCCAAGGAAGGCCAGGTAAAAGTCCTTTAAAAGAACCACTGAACCATGGAGTAGAAACATGGGTGCACTAATAGAAGTAACTGTGCTACTGGCAAATGGGTCAAGAGTCCTCCCCTTCAGCCCAATCCTACGCATCTTGGTTTCTGGTGAGAGAAGTTAGGGGTTTCACTTCACACACTAGACACTGAATTGACACCTTTAAACATCACAGTGCAGTGGGTGCGAAGGAACGCATGACAGCTCCCACCGTTTCATCTGCCCTCTCACCCTCAGGTCTCCAGTTATGTTACACATTAGGTGCAGGAGGTAGCAGATGACAGAACCAGGAAGTGAATGGGTGGGAAGAGCCTCTACTGCCTTGAATCTGCATTGGAACACTTAAAGCAGCATAGAATCATAGAATTGTAGAATTGGAAGGGACCAGGAGGGTCATCGCATCCCATTCCCTAAAATGCAGGAATCTTTCACCCAACATGGGGCTTGACCCACGACCCTGAGATTAAGAGCCTCCCGCTCTACCGACAGAGCTATCGCATCTGTTCTAAATTTCCAGAAGAAGGCCCTTAGATGGCTAAGTCCCAGAAAGTCCTAGACTCCAAACACTTGGGCACCAGACACAACACATGACATGCAAAAGAGGCATGAAAGAAATGTTACTCTTTGCCGCCCTCCGTTCATTCACTCACTCACTCACTCACTCATTCTAGACCTAGATTGCGCAGGTGGCTGATGGACTGCATGAATATTGACTTGATATAAAATTCAAGTAAATGTCAGGTCAGCAAAAAACCACTTTGGTTACAAATTAGCAGTGAACCTGAATACAGACGCTTGCAACGCTTTGAACTGTGGGCGCTGCTGAACTTCTCCACTGCTCCTTTGCTATGTCAAAAGCTGAAAAGAACTCCAGGTTTGGGGAGGCAGGTCTGATCCATAGTTGTGCTTTGCAATTCTAGTCTCTAACTCCTTAAAATGTCAGGGATAATTAGAGGAGAGAGAAAGCTTTTCGGTGCCATCAGTTTGACCATTGCATACTTCTGTTTAAATTGGGGGGTTGTGTAGTGAAACAGAGACACAGATCAATTAAAGGTCATATCTCTTTTTCTAACGTATCATGAACCTGGAAGTGTGTCCGATCTAAAGGATTGTATGCACTAGCAAGTTAGCGTGCAATAATGTTTATTTAATACTTTGCTTCAAGTGGGCTTTCTGCAGCCTGCAAAGTAGTAGGATTCAGGTACGGAAAGGGAGGCACTGACATTAACCACAGGAATGGCACGATGGAGGGGAGGGAAATCAGGAATTTACTGCTGGGCTTGCTGGCCAAAATCAGGCCACAGAAGCAACAAAATGAAGTATTTCTGCCTACAAGATGTAATTGATTTATAGAATTTTCTGCGCCGAGATGTGGTGGTGGCCAGTTGTCAGGGCTGACGGGGCTTCCTCTCTTCACAACAATCACCACGAGAGTCACCAGACATTTTAATGGACTTTATTTACAGTATTTACAACAGGTCATTAGCATGTAATAATCATCCACCAGAGTCACTCAGTTCAGATCTCAGCAGAGGCCTGCGCTTGCCCCTCCAGCAACCCATAAAATGAAGAAGTCTCGCACCTCGCCTTTCAGCCCTCCTCTTTTCCGTACCCCCCCCCCATTCTGAGCTTGAGCTTAACCCTTGCTGCTCCTATGAACTTCCTGGCTCTCTCTCTAGCCTTTCTCCAACAACTCTCTCCTCATTATCTGCCTCCCTCTCGGGCACATCTTCCTCTTCTCCCAACCCCAGGTTCCCCCTCCCTCTGGGGAACTTGAAACCACTGGCTCATCCCTGACACCAGTCTCTTAGATGTCTTTAGAAGGGGAATAAACAAAATTCACATTTATTTCATAGAATAATAGAGTAATAGAATTGTAGAGTTGGAAGCGACCCTGTGCAATGCAAATTTTAGCAATTTATATACTACTTTGCACCTAGTTATTAACTTATCTATAATAAGGTTACAAAATGATACCACAGGGATAAAAACAGTAAAAAGTAGCATTAAAATCAGAAAAATGCACTTAAAATGTCTGCTGAAATAAAATGGTCTTCACCAAGCATTGGAAATTCAACAGGCGTTGGGCCTCTCTGATCTCAGCTGTGAGGGAATTTCACAGAATTGGGCCCACAGTACTGAACACATACCTTTGGTGGGTATGAGCTATTTGTCTAAGCAATCGGGGACCATGAACAGTGACATCCCCAAAGACCTCATTCATTGAGCAGGGATGTAAGGAATCAGGTGGCACTTAAGATCAGTAGTGTAACATGAGGCGGATGCTCTGGGGGCAAAATGGTCAGGGGTGCAAAATTTCAACACCCTGTGCTGATTCAATACACCTGTGTGCGTCCATCGCTGGACTCCATTGAAAACAGCTTCTCTGTGCAAACCAGGAAGTAACATCTCCAGACAATTGCAGTTGCGATCTCCTGGGTGACATACACAGGTGACATTCAACTGTTAGGCAATTGAATGTGCATGCGTACTTTGTCCATTTCTCTCCCTCCCACCCCCACCCTCTGTGCAGCCCCAGGTGTTAGCAACCTACGCTACGCCACTGCTTAAGATATTTATGTATGGCATTTCTAGACCACAAATACACAAATAAAAAAATAACAGTTAACACAGCATAGTAGTAGAAAAAGAAGATAAAATCAGTATAGCAAACCCACAGCTGCACTGAAAACTACCAATTTTAACTGTTGTTTTGATTGTATTTATTGGAATTATGCATTGTCCTTTTTATGAAAGCCACCTTGGGAGGGTTTTTCCTGAAAAGGCAAGCTAGAAATATTACATATACTCTCATTGTTTTTTTCTGGTTCATTTCTTCATAAGCCACATCAAAACCATGGATTAAAACCAGCAGCCCTAAGGGTTTTAAAAAGCATTTTCTCCAACTGCTTCAGAAACCTGTATGGTTTTGGTGATCCTTATTATCTGCCTTTGGACAGTAATTAGTTTGACTAGTAAATACTGGACTTGGTTTTCCCACGTAATTATAACTTCAGAAAAAAGCTAACTGTGGAGGTTAATGCTATTTGAGTAACTGGGGGGTAAAAAAGACTCTAGGCTGTTTTATGCTTTGTAATTCTCTGCTAAGAGTGTCTGTGAAGTTCTCTCCTCTTCTGACAAAGATTTTTTGCTTTGTCTTATTCCATTGTGTGCCATTGATTCTTGCTATCATATATGCTACGTACGAGTGAAATTGTGGACTTCATATTGGCCTTTCGTTGCCTGAAGCTGATGTTCCTTTTTTAAAAAAAGAAGAAAAATAAACCAACCAACACTTCTTACTATATATCTGAGATGCTTGACCATTTATTCTACTGCCCAAATAGCTGAATTTGTTTGGTAGTGCTTTTACCTTACTTTAAACTCCAAACAAGACTAAGTTTGCTTATTTGGCATGCATGCTGTAGATAATACACCTGCATTTTCTCTAGCGCGATGTAATTTTACTCTATGCAAAACCCATTATCCCTTTTCTTTCAACTGGACACAGAGTGCATTACAGCTGGGAGGGAGGAATTCACTTCTGTGTTTCCTCGAGTCTGGCAAAGCGTGTCTTAAAACTTGTGAGTTCAGTTCCTTTATCTCTTTAGGCAATAAAGAAAAGCCAGGCTAGACAACAAGTGTAGAAATCTGAGGAACCAAGCAAGGGGGAAATTCAAACTGTTAGCAGCATTGAAGGCAGCTGTGCTCCTTAAACACAAAGCAACTCGGAGGAGGAAATCGCAGCACTGAAGCCTCTGAAAAGAGCATTTGGAGTGATAGGAAAGTGAAGATGAAGTATCGTGCTGGAGACATGGAGCAGACAGCAGGACCCACAGAGTCGTATGAAATGTATTAAGAAAACAAGTAATATATTTCATGCAAAAATTGCAACATTACATATACAATGCACATTCAGTGGCTGCTTCCGAACTCTTTGTCTCCCATCCTCTGGATACTAGCTAAAGTTGGTACCTGAGCATCTTCCAAAAACACTGCAGAACCTTATTGTTTGCGCTATTTTTTGACGAGGATTAATCCCAGCAGAGACTGGATAACATAGTGTGATCATTTTTATTTATTTTGTTATTTGGTGTCTTTAAAATGCATTGGGTTCAACCTAGAATAGCCGTAACAATGTCCTATTGATAGTATATTCTGGGAGATTGCGCCGGTTACTGCCCATCTAGAGAGCATAAAATTTGGTCAGGCATAAAATCTATGTCAATACCCCTTTGGAAAGTGAAGTGCTGCCTTGAATTAGGTGTAAAATAATGTGACAAATCTACCTCTCTCCTAGGGTATATACTCATGATCATAGAATTGTAGAGATGGAAGGGACCCTGAAGGGTCATCTAGTCCAACCCCCTGCAAAGCAGGAATCTCATCTTAAGCATCCATGACAGATGGCCACCCAACCTCTGCTTAAAAACCTCCAAGGAAGGAGAGTCCACAACCTCCCTAGGTCTCCCCAAACCTGTGTTTTGGACTACAACTCCCATAATCCCTGACCATTGTCCATGCTGCCTGGAACTGATGGGAGCTATAGCCCACCAGGAAAGATCATTCATTTATGGATGTATTGCATGCAATTTATATAACACCACTAAAGTATCATTTTAAACTAATGACCAGACTAGGAAAAGCACCCTGCACCCAAGATGTTATTACCATCGGCGGCGGAGCTTCATGCTCCGGCACCGGGGGCGGAGAGCAGGTGGGGCGGGGCTGGTACGCATTCTGGGGGCATGGCGTGCCGCCTGCAGGGACGGGGCATGCATTCTGAGGGTGGGGTGCACCGCCCGCAGGGGCGGGATGCCCAGCGTGGGCGGGGGGGCAATCACGATGGCACCCTCGGGATTGCGCTGCCTGGGGCGGAGCGCCCCATCGCCCCCCTCTTCATATGCCCCTGATTACCTTTATGTTTGAAATCTCAGTATTTTGCCTTTTAATTTCTCTCTCTCTCTCTTTGTGTGTGTGTGTGTGTGTGTGTGTGTGTGTGTGTGTGTTTATGTAAATCCTCCGAAATGCACACAGTTACTTAATGGTACGCTGAAATGCAGACTTGATATTGCTCAAGAGCTTGTTGGAAGAAATTTGAGGAAGGAGGATTAATGCTTTTCCAGCTCAGTGTCAGTAGAAGGCTTTATTGCCCCTTGAGCCGCAGCTGGAATTTTCAGATAAAGCCAGCACTGGTTTGACTCCGATTCCTATTGAAATCAGCTAGATTCCCCCCTTTCCAGTCTAGATGGGAAATGAAAAATATAGAGAACACTATGTGAAGCTTAATAAAACTCTGTGATCAGTATGTGCATATGTGACCATGTAGGTATATAACAATTAGGAAATAGGAAGTTTTTCAATTCTACCAAAGGACTTCCAGGTTTGAAAAGACAAGAATTGCTAGCACAGCACAAATATATATATATGTATATAGTACCTGAAATCTCCACCCACAACCAGAACAAGCAAAGATGACAGTACAGCACAGGCAAGAACAGGCTGTGATACTCTGTGTGATGGACAGCAGAGCCAGACTAGCATCTGGTGTGCAGTCCCTCTGAAACTCCACCAGAATGCTGCAGCCTCTTGGTTATGGGCAACAGAGTCAACAAGCAAGGGGAAGAACAGCATTTTTGTCAGGCAGAGAATAAAAGGAGCAGTTTCGGAGAGAGAGGGGGTTAGATAGGGTTTGGTTTTGGAGATAGGGCTGGATTGAGGAGTAGGATAGGATTTGACTGAGGGAGAACTGGTTCTGAGTGAAGTTAAACATAAACATTGAGGAGACTATCCAAAGTGAGAGGACAAAGCTTGGATAGGGAGGCTGGGTTGAGGGTCTGGGGAAGGTATTGTCAGGGACTGGGCACAGGAGGAATGGTGGAGACTGCCTCCCCATCCTGACCCTTCCAGGGAGGAGGACGAGGAAGACAGTACAGTGGTGCCTCGCTAGACGAAATTAATTCGTTCCACGGGTCTTTTCTTATAGCGAAAAATTCGTCTAGTGAATCCCATAGGAATGCATTGAAATTTTTTTGAAATTTTTTTTGCCCATAGGAACGCATTAATTGAATTTCAATGCATTCCTATGGGAAACCGCGATTCGCTAGATGAATTTTTTGTAAAACGCATTCGTCTAGCGAGGTAACCTCCGCTCGAAAAATCCTTTCGTTAAGTGGAAATTTCATTAAGCGGGGCATTCGTTAAGCGAGGCACCACTGTATAGATTTGCAACAGGGGTTTGAGGGAGGTTGCAGCTCAGAGGCAGATGAAGGGGAAAGCTGGGAAATCATGGGACTGACACATTGTTATTATAAAGCATTCCAGACCCTCCATCTCCCAGAACCTGGCAAGCCTTAAAGGTAGGAGAGCAAGGAGCTCAAAGACAAAGGGCATGTAGCAGCACCTGTTGAGGGGATGGTGAGAATGACGAATGAGGAAGTGGGAGAGACGGGGGATGGAGATTCACTCGGGACAATGCCATTATCCAAGAGGCTGGGTTCTATAGCCTCTCTCTGTAAAGACTGAAATAAAAAAAGGATGTTAAGAAACTTTCCCTTGTCTTTATACTTTCCTGGGCAACCAGCTGGGAGCCGCTGACAGCATCCTGACAGATATACAGACAGGAGTGTTCTGGGAGGGCTATGACTAAACTGGGAGACGTAGATCTTGCGGGAATACAGGCTACCTGGGCTTCAGTATAGCCAGGAGGGGAGAGTTCTTCTAGGTATAGAAGACTCCCAAACCAGTAACAAGGGGTGAGGTGATCCCCTGGGTCTGTTATACCATTTGGAAGACCTCAGGTGTGGGATTGTTAAGAGAGTGGGTAACTGAGGAGAAGTTCCCCTCCTTCATGAATTTTATTCAGCTGTGAAGGAAGCAGTATGGTGTTGTAAGTTATTTGATTGCGGTATCTAAGTGACAGAAATGGAGTTGAGCATTCTACCATCTATTCTAGAAACCTGAATATTTACCACCTGAAGTGCGACACCTGAAGTTTAAGACAAGTTGTGCCTACAGTATTGTGATTAAGCCTGAGACATCGTACAGTTAGTTAAAGTAACTTCTACCCAAAAGAACCCACTTTGGGTTTTCCTGACCCACTTTGTTTCATAACCTTCTTTTTGTTTAATAAAACTTTTCTCATTTGTTTGATCAGCTCCGGCCTGACACTCTAAATCATTTAATTTTCCCTCACACAAGTCCCCCCACTAGATAATCTGTGGTAAATTGTAGAGATTTGTGTAACTGGTGTACCATGAAGTGGGTGCACTATACCGTAGCAGGACTGGATCCACCCCATTATTAATTGGTGGGTCCACTCCACTCCACTTCAATATCCCTTCCCAAAAGTGCTGCGTTTGAACAGCTCTTGTAAAACCATTCTGCGTGATTAGAAGCTAGGCCTGTCAGTCACAAAAGAACTCCCTCCCCTTTGCATTTACCTTTTACGGAAAACTTGGGAACAAATGTTTCAAATGTCTGCAGTTTTTGCAAATGTCCAAATCGTTCCGAATCGCTTTGGTCAGGCATGCTTCAGAGAACTCCCATTTCAGCTCAGGCAATTCTCAAATCTCTCCAGAGTTGCCTGCTTTGTTTGGGGATTTGTTCAAATCAAATTCAGACCCCCTGCTTGTCAGCACACTTACCTTCCTCATGCAAATAGCATGTGAAGAAGCCTGTACCCTACCTAAGGTGAGATTTTCTTAGTTGAAAATGCAAGCTACATTTTTTAGTTCTGTGTCCTTTCAGAGGGATGGTTCCTGGTTCATCAGATCTTTTGCGACGGGATGGTGTTCTGAAGGGTAAAGGAAGCAGAAGTTCCCCCCCCCATGCTTCCTGTTCCCTCCACACTTCTGTCTCACCTGGAAAGGAGATATCACATCACCTGTGTCTGGGCGATATACAGTTTCCAGATAAAAGGGGTTTTTAAACACCAGGTGCTAAAATTCAACTCCAGAGAACTGGAGGAAAAGTAAGCATCACACATGAACAGAATGTTTTACTCTTCTTACAACTTAAAGCAGTCTAGCTCCATGAAGATGCTATACAAAATGAGCAGTGAGTAAATTCCAAGTCACTGCCCTGGCAGCTAAACCAAGCAATACCGGTTTATTGCAAGTTAAAATACAGAAGGGTAAGGGATGTTTGGATTTTTTATTTTTTATTTTGTACAAATCATGTTCAATATTTCTCTTTCATTGTATTAACAAAAGGGGATTTGTTTGTGATCTTTTGGCAAAAGATTGCATTGAACTTCTCAGTAGTTAAAATTTGCATGTACCTTTTTCTCCCTTTATGGTTTTCATTCTATTATTTTTAAAAGGCCATATTTAGAATGACAGGTCTTCAAAGCAGGAAGAGAAGGGGGGGAAAGTTGGTGTTTGGATCTATTCAATATTCGGTGACGTTACTTACCTACCGTAATGCATACAAATCTAATTCGCTTTTTTTGACTGATCCCATAATTACAAAATTTGTTTAAAGCTGTTATATTATCTCCTTATTTGACACAATATGGCATAATTTTGTTATAGTTTTGAAAACCAAATAAGACAACTGCAGCTGGTAGCGTTTCAAAGAGATATTCCCTTTAAGATGAAATCAATCCCGTTTCAAGTTTATTCCCCTGCTTTATGATAGAGGCTCTAGGGGTGTATTTTGCTGAAAAAATGTCTTTTTGATTTTTGAGAAATTCTTTAGATTAATATGCAGCTGTCATTGCAAGGCAAATCTAGATTTGCTTTTATGTGCTTCCTCTTTCCCCAGGCTGCAACTGGTGTCTACCTCTCTTGGAGAAGCAGTCCATTCATTTGCAACTGGGGCTCTTTCGAACAGGTCAGCAGCAAAGGATTCATCAACTCATATTCATTTGAAACGTGTCGCACAAGCCCGTATTTACATTGACTGGATCTGCTGCTTTTGCTTACAAGGTTCAATATTAGTCCTTTAGTAGCTCATTTTCAATGCAACGTTATGCCTGGGCGGAAAGGGGGGGGGAATGCAAAGGATGGTTTATCCTTTTGTCCTTTTTTATTATTATTTCAGCATACCTTTTGAAAATGCATTTCACTTTCAGAACATATACGATAAACTTTCTAAGGGGATATGGTTCAGTAAATAAGGGCTGCCGGCTGTATGTAATGCTTACATTTTTATGCTTACCTACATTTCCTATAGTACCAAACCATTTCACACACACACACACACACACACACACACACACACACACACACACACACACACACACACATATATATATATATATATATATATATATATATATATATATATATATATATTGTTGTGTGCTCCTCACTTCACCCAGCTATGAAAATTTCCAAAGGCAGAGTGACCGAGGTTTGGTTTCCTTTAGAGAACACTCAAGACAGTTTTTATGGTGGGTGGCGCTGTGGGTTAAACCACTGAGCCTAGGGCTTGCCGATCAGAAGGTCGGCGCTTTGAATCGCCACGACAGGGTGAGCTCCCGTTGCTCGGTCCCAGCTCCTGCCAACCTAGCAGTTCAAAAGCACGTCAAAGTGCAAGTAGATAAATAGGTACCGCTCAAGCGGGAAGGTAAACGGCATTTCTGTGTGCTGCTCTGGTTCGCCAGAAGCGGCTTTGTCATGCTGGCTACATGACCTGGAAGCTGTATGCCGGCTCCCTCGGCCAATAATGCAAGATGAGCGCCACAACCCCAGAGTCGGTCACGACTGGACCTAATGGTCAGGGGTCCCTTTACCTTTACTAAAAAATATGGGCTCTGTTTGCATATACTAGTGGTGCCGCAAGGTAGTTTTAGACTCCTGATTTCATAGTCTTACTGGCTCCCCGCTCTTTAAATGGTAACCTGTGTAACTTCACTTACTTGAAAATGTGCCAATCCAGCCCTGCCATGGTTGGGGAAACTCCTGATCATTTTGCTGAGTGGAGCCCTGGAAAACTGCCCCAAAGTCACAGATTCACATAATTGTAGAGATGAAAGGGGTCATCTAGTCCAACCCCCTTCAGTGCAGGAATCTAGTCCAACCCACCATGGGGCTCGAACCCACGACTGTGAGATTAAAAGTTTCATGCTCTACCAACAAAGCTGTCCCTGTGTTGGCAGCCCAAAACCCTACACAATATTCTGCAAAAGCTGCTGTATCTCCCCTTACTCTCCCTATGTTTCTCACACACTTTTAAGCATTCAGGTAGGTAGCCGTGTTGTTCTGGCGCAGTTGAACTAAATTAAAAATTGTCCAGTAGCACCTTAAAGGGAAGGTAAAGGGACCCCTGACCATTAGGTCCAGTCGTGACCAACTCTGGGGTTGTGGTGCTCATTTCGCATTATTGGCTGAGGGAGCCGGTGTACAGCTTCCAGGTCATGTGGCCAGCATGACAAAGCCGCTTCTGGCGAACCAGAGCAGCACAAGGAAACGGCGTTTACTTTCCTGCTGTAGTGGTACCTATTTATCTACTTGCACTTTGATGTGCTTTTGAACTGCTAGGTTGGCAGGAGCTGGGACCGAGCAATGGGAGCTCACCCTGTCGCGGGGATTCGAACCGCCGACCTTCTGATCAGCAAGCCCCAGGCTCTGTGGTTTAACCCACAGTGCCACCTGCGCTTTCGTGTATCTGAAGAAGTGTGCATGCACTCGAAAACTTATACCCAGAGCAAACTTAATTGGTCTCTAAGGTGCTTCTGGACAATTTATTTATTTATTTTGACACTTTTAAGCAGTCTCTCCCCACTTAGCTTCAGAAGGGGTCGCTATGGATGCCCCTAATAATTGGCAGCATGAGCTATTTGCCTTAGGTGGCAGATACTTGGGCATGGAACAGCAACTCCCCTGTGTCTCTTCTAAGCTCCCCTGGTACAGTAGATGATGCTGTCCTGTCGTCAATGTTGAACCTTCCAATCGCATCAGGTTCTGTAGGTGGAATGAGGCACCATCTTGTCCTTTGCCTTAGATGGCAAAATGACTTGGGCTGGCCATTAGCAGACACTGAGAAAATTGTAACCAGCAAGCAATCTCCCTACAAAAGGCCAACCACTTGCTGCAATGATGCCTATTTTTCTAGGACAGTGATGACGAACCTATGACACGCATGTCAGACGTGACACACAGAGCCCTCACTGCTGGCACGCGCCCCCTCGGCCCATTCGTGCTGTTGTTGTTGTTGTTTCCCCCCCATTTGTTCTCCCGCTCCTCCTCACGCTACAGCTTGTCTCCGCTGTTAAAACCTGGATCCTTTTTTGTTGTTGTTGCTGCTGCTGGTAGCCAGAGATTGGTTTTTTAACCCTTTCTGTGCTGTTTTTTCTGGCGCTTTGGCAGATGATGATTGGGTTAACAGCGTTCGTTTCTTTACCCGTTCTATGTTGGGTTTTTTGCGCTTTGGCAGACCCTGTCGGTGCTGCGAGTTAGTTCCAGCGAAGGTATTATTCGTCATTTATTTCTGTCTCTCCCCCCCCCCAAAAGCACAGCAGCTTTGTGGCACCCGCCCCAAAAGCAAAGCAACTTTTGCACCCCCCCAAAAAAACCTCCAAAACTTTGGTCAGCAGTTCCCCCCAAAAAAGCTCAACAACTCTGGGCACTTTGTGATAAAGAAGGGGTTTTTGGTTTGGTTTGGTTAAATAATTAGTTTTTGGTTTATTAAATACAGTTATATATTACAATTATACATTTCCGTTATTTAAACTATAAATATCGTGAAATTATGGGTTTTTTCTCGAAGTGACACACCACCTGAGTTATGCTCGGTTTTTTGGTGAATTTTGACACACCAAGCTCAAAAGGTTGCCCATCACTGTCTAGGAGGTCCAGGATACCTATGATTCTACGAGGAGCCAGTTCTCTTTAAGAATAAAAATAAAAATGAGCATTCCAACTGAAAACATAGAAACTCAAATTCAATTTAAAAGCACCGAAGGGGGGGGGGGCGGGGGAGGCAGCTGTACAGATGGATACTGTTCCCAATGCATTCTGAGGAAATTCTTTATCAAGGGGGAAATGTTACGCTTCTTGACAAAAACTGCTTGGGACATTTTCCCTCTCTGCTGCAGCACACCTAACAGGAAACATGTGCAGCAGTTGTCCATGAGGAAGCTTGATTCCATATGCGGATCTTTTGAGTTGGATTGGGGCGAGGCTGTGTAAACTTCAGCTGTGCATTCATAAGCTGCCAGGGAAAGTTTTAAGCAGCATAGACATTCTACGTAAATGTATCCTTTGATACCTCAACACCTTTCTGTCATTGAACGTGGTGTGATGAGCGCGACAAGGGAGTGCGCCTCCGGGGGTGAAGTCAAACCGTTGTGCTAGCAGCACCGACGTGACCTCCTCAAGGCGCAAACCTGGGCAGCGTGTATGGAAGTCCTGGGCTGCCTAGATGACAAATCCTGCCTCTTGGCCTTGCTGATGTAGATGAGAGCAATACACTTGGCACCATCCAACCGTCTTAGGGACTCCACTCTGGATTTGTGTAGGCACAAATCTCGCAAAGCAGCAGAGGTTTAGGATCAGAGTTTCCCTTCTAGATGGGCTACCTTTCCAGGTTGACAAGCCCCACCTGCCCCCCTCACTTCCTTCTTCAGCGTGTATAGAAACTGCCTTTATGATCACTGGACCCACTATTGATCCCATCCGCTCAATCCACCTGAGCCTGTCTTTGCAGCGGGGGAAGTCTCTAATTCACCAAGGGTTGAGACCCATTGGTTACCCTCATCTGGTTTAGCCGGCCAGTCTGTTCCCAGGGTGTGGCTGCTCTCACATACTGACAGCTTCTGCGAGCCATAGGTGAGAGGTGAGTTCAGGATGGGGACCAAAGCTGGACAGACTACTCCAGAAGGAACATGACATGTCTCCCACTAGAGGTACTACCCCCTCCCCCAAAGCCTATACACTCCGGAATATTAGTAGACATAATAATATGCCATAAGCTTTTGCAGACCAAAGTCCACTTCATCAGAGACCACATAACACCGGTCCTGAAAGACCTACATTGGCTCCCAGTACGTTTCCGAGCACAATTTAAAGTGTTGGTGTTGACCTTTAAAGCCCTAAACGCCCTCGGTCCAGTATACCTGAAGGAGCGTCTCCACCCCCATCGTTCTGCCCGGACACTGAGGTCCAGCACCGAGGGTCTTCTGGCAGTTCCCTCGCTACGAGAAGCCAAGTTACAGGGAACCAGGCAGAGAGCCTTCTCAGTAGTGGCGCCCACCCTGTGGAATGCCCTCCCACCAGAGGTCAAAGAGAATAACAATTACCAGACCTTTAGAAGGCATCTCAAGGCAGCCCTGTTTAGGGAAGCTTTTAATGTTTGATTTCTGTATTTTAATGTTTTGTTGGAAGCCGTCCAGATGGGCAGGGTATAAATAATAACAATAAATTATTATTATTATTATTATTATTATTATTATTATTATTATTATTATTATTATTAGATGCATCGTGCATCTGTTGAAATGGATTATGGTTCACAAATATTCTTGCCATTCTAAATTTGTTAGTTTTCAAGGTGCCTCAAGACTAGCTGCTGCATCAGACTAGCATGACTACCCCACTGGAAATTGTTGCAAACCATTAATAAATACTGGTTTTATTCATTCAGTGCATAGTCTGCCTCATTCAAACATCATGTGGCTGATCACATGTGAAAAGGTTGTATATAGTATGCACCAATTACAAGATAAAAGTTTACAGATGTTAAAAATTCCATACCATATCATCTTATCACTAGCCAGGAAATCAGTACCAAAAACAGGCTTACGTTGCTTCTGAAAGAACCTCAACACTGGGCTTTGACATTATGAAGTATATAGTACAACTCTTATTTGCTAATCTGGTACATCAGTTTTTCAGAAAGCCTAGTCTACTCTTTATAACCAAGAAAGCTTTTGGAATGCTTCTAGATACCAACATTGTTTCGCCAGAAATGTTTCTGTGTTGGCTGAATGATTGTATTGATTCTTCTGTATTATAACAGTATCTATCCAAATGATTTTAGTAGATTCAAATCTACTACCACTAAAAATGTCTGCAGAGTCAAAAACCGGAAGGTTTTGGTGGCTCTTGGAATGTTTCATGCAAAAATAGTTTAACCAAACTTGACTCATTCACAGCAGCATAATGGGATTGTCCCCATCCTTCTGCCCTCAGAATAAATAGAAAGAACGAGGCCAGGCCAAGCCAGGGCCAAGTTTCCAATGACCAGGTTTGTGGAGATTTGCAAAGGCAAAAGTGTCCTATATGTGTCTCCTCAGAAAAAAAAACTTACTTCCAGGTAACTTCCATTGCAATCTTATCATATCATTTTTTCATAAAGAAAACAAAGCTTTCAGATAAATAAATTTACTATGTAATAGAAAATACACAATTAAATTGGGGGGGATATAATAACATATTAAATAAAAGGTGTAGAAAGTTAAAACACTTTTGCAGTTAGATAATGAAAAATGAGAATGCTATGAATTGCTTCATGAATTATCCAGATAGGAGCCACAAGCCACAATACCTAAGCCTGTTGTCTCTGTAACTTGTGGATCATTCTCAGGAGAGCTTGAAGCTTAAAGAACATCACTCCAAGAATACTGGACTGGATCCCCATCACTGTATCAACTACCAACTGTATATAACGTGGTTGTCTTGATATGTATTGACCATTGCATCTGGATTCACCCTGAACTCCTGAGGGTGATGCTCAGGCTGGGTAAATTTGAGTTGTCCAGGTTTTGGATCAGTCCATGATAAGGAGGCTTCCTTCTTACATTCACCAAAATAAATAATCATGCACAACAGGAGCTTCACTGCTTGCACAAGCTGCCTTATTTACTTTAATGACAGGAGCTCCTGAAACAATATTTATGAATATTCGCCTTTTTGATGATCCTATCATTTATGGTTTCTTTAGTTTGTGTACTTTGCTAGCTGCTTTGCGAGGATACTATCCTGAAAATCAGGATGCAAGCCTACTAAATAAAATCGATAAATAAGTGAACAATTGTGCTGAGAAATCTTGACCAAAAAACCCAAGGCATTCATTGGTGCTGCCAAAAACACTCACTGAAATGAGTTAGTAGTTTTGGCTCAGCCGGAATAATAATAATGTAAAAATCACATTATGTAATTAATTTAGCACAGACCGAATACGTTGACAAAGTTACACAGCTCACATGACAATTGATAAATGTTACCCTTGGCACCAGTTCAGTATTTCTTTTTTGATAACACAGCGCACGGAAGTTGGCCACTAACACATGGTTTGCATGAAGCTGAAGTCACATGCAAGCTGTACTTTCAATGTTGCACATTACTCCAGATTATATATTTGTCATGTTAGTTATTAAGCCAAGATGGATTACGGTGCCTTGCTGCTAACGAGCAGTTGCAAGACCTTCCCCTGCACTCTATAGACCATGTTCTAGCAAGCTCAACTACATTGTTTTCCAATACTTCCTAATCACTCTATACAATATACGATGTAAAATGATTCCCATTTATATCATACAATAGATAACAGTGTCGTTTAATTAATTTAAACTAAAGAGGAATGATCAGCATTCACTAACAAACCTTTCCTTTGGGATGGTACATGGGGGGGGGGAACCCCTCATTTTATACAGCAGGCAGAGAAAAAGTAAGACTTAGGAAGATAATATTTGCTTGGGAGGAACAGAGACTGCCACTGTCTTAAGTTGTTAGTATGGCGTTGTGCTTACTGATTTGACGGAGGGGTCCTCAATATTTTTATATGGAGAATAGCCTCCCTTATTTTGCCATTCCTGCTTCAACATGACATTGAGTGGCAAAGCCAAATGAGACCATATGAGACTGGTCCCGTGGAGCCTGCATTTGTTGCTGGTCCACTGATGAGCCCATTCAAGATATTTACATGGACATGCAGATCTCTAAATGACTTGGGGCCCAGATATCTGAAGGAATACCTGCCTCTTTATTGGGGATGGGAGAAGAAATTCATTTAAGTTTACATTTAAAGGTGAACCTACTTAATTATTACTTTCCCAAAATACCCATGAACTGAAGCACAGCCATCCTTTGAAATTCACAGTTCTCTGAATTTTGCAGTTCTTCAGCCAGCTAACTTTTTCAGCAGGGGGCCGATCCACTGTCCCTCAGACCTTGTGGGGGGTCAGATTATATTTTGGAAAAAATATATATAAACGAATTCCAATGCCCCACAAATTACCCAGAGATGCATTTTAAATAAAAGCACACATTCTACTCATGTAAAAACACGCTGACAAAATTGCATGAAAATGTGTGTATATTAGGGTAAATTAATTTTCACAAGGACTTTTTTTAAAACATTGCAGCAATGTGGAGAATTGTACTTACGAGTGGAAAAATGAGAAACCGAGAGAAACCAAAATGTATAGATTCACGCATCCCTACTCTCTATCACACATTAAGATCGTTTCCGAGCACAATTCAAAGTGTTGGTGCTGACCTTTAAAGCCCTAAATGGCCTCGGTCCAGTATACCTGAAGGAGCGTCTCCACCCCCATCGTTCTGCCCGAACACTGAGGTCCAGCGCCGAGGGCCTTCTGGCGGTTCCCTCACTACGAGAAGCCAAGTTACAGGGAACCAGGCAGAGGGCCTTCTCGGTAGTGGCACCTGTCCTGTGGCACGCCCTCCCATCAGATGTCAAAGAGAAAAACAACTACCAGATTTTTAGAAGACATCTGAAGGCAGCCCTGTTTAGGGAGGCTTTTAATGTTTAATAGATCACTGTGTTTTATTTTTCTGTTGGAAGCCACCCAGAGTGGCTGGGGAAACCCAGCCAGATGGGTGGGGTATAAATAATACATTATTATTATTATTATTATTATTATTATTATTATTATTATTATTCAGGGGAAGTGGTCCTTCTCATTGTTCTGCCATCCAGTGGCTCTCAAAGGCTACGTTACAAATATAACTAAGGGTAATTCCTCTAATTGCTCATCATCTTCAACTGAATATCATGCTATCTCTGATGAATGAGTTGCTGAATGAATGAATGATGAAAACAAACTAGGTTACCCTACCTAATAAAGAATATTGGATAGTCCCTGGTTATGGTCTCAAGGCACATGACAAATTTAGCAAGGTCTGGTTGTGGTCAGTACTTGGATGGATGACCGCCTCAAAACCACATGTATGCTGTTTTGGGTTCAATGATGAAAGAAAGGCAGGGTATAAATGTAAGAAAATAAGAGTGGCCTATGCATTCAAATACTGTCTTCATAGATTAAATAATAAATAGCATAAGGAGGGAAATTAGGGAGGCTAGGGCAACACTTCTCTTGCCCCCGTGTTTCAGACATACAGTGGTACCTCGACTTAATGAGTAACTCGACGTACGAATGTTTTGAGTTACGAAGAGAGTTCCGCCCGCCATTTTGGATGCGGTTTAGATGAGATTTTTTCACCTTCCGAATTTTTAGATAGGATTTTTTCGACTTCCGATTTTTTAATATTTTTTTCGCCATTGGCTTCGACTTCCGATTTTTTCAACTTACGAAGGTCCGTTCGGAACGGATTAACTTCGTAAGTCGAGGGACCACTGTATCAACATTCCTGAAGGAAGTGAATGACTCATCAGTATTTCACAGGTTACCCCACCATCTGTAGTGAGGCTGTTCACAATCCATAATAATGTATTTTTACATTATTGTAATGCCCTACCAAAGGAGCGGGACATGGGTGGCACTGTGGGTTAAACCACTGAGCCTAGGGGCTTGCCGATCAAAAGGTCAGCGGTTCGAATCCCCGCAACGGGGTGAGCTCCCGTTGCTCAGTCCCTACTCCTGCCAACCTAGCAGTTCAAAAGCACGTCAAAGTGCAAGTAGATAAATAGGTACCACTACAGCAGGAAGGTAAACGGCGTTTCCGTGTGCTGCTCTGGTTCTCTGGAAGCGGCTTTGTCATGCTGGCCACATGACCTGGAAGCTGTACGCCTGCTCCCTCAGCCAATAACGCGAGATGAGCACCGCAACCCCAGAGTTGGTCACAACTGGACCTAATGGTCAGGGGTCCCTTTACCTTTACCAAAGGATGTTCACCTAGCCCTGATTATGCTATCCTTTAAGCACCATGTGAATACCTTTTTTTGTCAAGGCCTTTTAGCTGCTGTTGATAATGTGCTTTTAAAAAATCTTCCTAACTTGTTTGTTTATGGTCTGCTGCTTTAATATCAATGATGGACTGTTTTAATCTGAATGCTGTGTTGGCCACTCTGAGAACCCTTCAGGGCTGAAGAGCAGGCCACAGATTTGTAAACAAACCAACCAGCAAATATAAAATGCAACCATGACTAATTCTATTAAATACACAGGTGTTAAGGGAGGGAGTTTCTCTGGAAGATTAGGCCTTTCAACCATGTTGTGAATGTACCTCCCACACTTTCTAGTCTGAAATTTAAAATGGTGCCCTTCGTTCATTTAATGAAAGGAATACCTTCTATGTAAACGCCCAATATTCTCCCCCCCCCCAAAGGTCATATGCTTTCCCCATGAAACTGCATTCTGTGATAAATCTGCCTAATTTTATGGCTGAAGTACTATTGCAGAGATAATGCTTTAATTACAAACACTGTGTGTGTTTTTTTTTAAATCCACCTCTGAAAAAAGGTTCATTAGAAATGTTTATGGCACACTAAGCAACATAACACCAATCGCCTGGAGTAGGGTTGTAGTTTAGCATTCTTGTCCCAGCAGATTCCATTTTTATATTATGGAAATTTCTGCAGACCTTAGGCCATGAGTATTGAACAATTTTCACCTTTTGTGGCTTCTCATTGACCTACAGTACAATATAGGGGGTTTTGAACATAAAAGAATAATTGACAACCTTTATATTACTCCGAGAGATTGCTTACCCATGTGGTAGGGGGAAAAAACTTTTAAACTTACAGTTAATTAGGAGTATGTTATTGATGACAAACCTTTAGCGCATTAGAGAGAGGGCGGCAGAAAGAAAGGGGGAGATTAAATTACTTTCTTTGTCAATTGTTATTTAGATCATTTCTCAACAATTGGTTCTTTGGTTTCCTATTCGTACCAAGGTTTCATTACAATGTTTATGCTCACCACAAATACTATCGTTATGATCAGGCCAATTATTTCTAAAGGCAATCTTACATGATAAATGATGGGACATCTCTGATGGAGTCATAGAATAAACCCATTGACCAATGGGTAGAATTTGACGTCACGCTAAGGTGGTTGTTCCGTCAGTGCAAGCTTTTCTTGCAGATATTCCCTCTCCTCCCAGCCCCACCATGATCTAGGACTTCTTCCAACCCTCTCAAGGAGATCTGGGGAGGACACAGGGATCATGTGGAGGGGCAGAAGGGAAAAAGTCTTGTTGGGCTATTGGGATTCATTACACTGGCTTCTGCTAGCAGAACAACTTAGCTGAATCCAGCCCATTGCACTTAAGTTGGCCATGACTTAAGTCTGTTGATTACAGTGGGTTTATTGACTTAGTGCAGTATTACTCCAGTTAACTCAGTTGGTAGAGCATGAGACTCTTAATCTCAGTGTCATGGGTTCAAGCCCCACGTTGGGTGAAAGATTCATGCACTGCAGGGGATTGAACTAGATGACCCTCGTGGTCCCTTCCAACTCTACAATTCTTTGATTTTATGAAGTTGATAGTGAAGTCATTCTGATTTTTACCAGTTCATTGTAAGGGCTGTATCCAATATTCTTCAGACTCAAAATAGACCCTTTGAAATTAATGGACATGAATAACTTGGGTCCATTAGATTCAATGGGTCTAACTCTGTTATTTCCCATTGATGAAAATATACTCTTGAGTAATCATAGTCCAGTCAATATAACCACACATTTCCTTTTTACGTTAGTGTGTGTTGGAGGAAGGGGAAATCCATGAGTGAAAAAGTTACCTCTCACGCCCTTGAGTAAATAGCTTTTGAATACTGTATTCAGTCAGCTAGCAGTGTTTGTGATAAACATAATGGCTGGCATCTTAGAACTGAAATGAAATTCCTTTATTGTGCTTTGTAGTCTGCTTTTATTCTCCCACCAAAATTTATAGTTTCTTCTATATACTGTAAGCACTATATTTGGAATACATTAGTGAGCTATTTTCGTCAGTCCAGGTTGTATGGCTTATCACATGGAAACATTTGTTTTTCTTCCTTGGGAAGGATAATGCATATTGAAGGCCCCTGTTAGCCTCCTCCTCAGTAAATTAACTATGGAAAAATCTTTCAATGCACCCTTTCATTTATTTGTTGTATTTAAATTGAACCACACCACTTTCATTTGCTATAATAAAAGATCATCATCAGTATTAACTGGGTTCGATATAAGTGGTTTGCCTCTCAAATGTATTATAGTTCATTTCATATTTAGTGATGTAGTAATAGCTTAAATTGTACATTGAGGTCAAGCGCTGGTATTGATCCTTTAAAATATAAATATTACTATTAATTAGACATGGGCTTGGGCAACTTACCTGACCTTATCAGTTATTCTGATGTACTATTAGAAAACAAAATAGAAATAGCAAAACAACAAAAATGGGATATAACAGGAAAATATGGTTGACCTTTACTAAATAAATTAGCAGCACATTAGCCTCTAGAAATTAAAAGACGCCTGCTCCTTGGGAGAAAAGCAATGACAAACCTAGACAGCATCTTAAAAAGCAGAGACATCACCTTGCCAACAAGGGTCCATATAGGAACAGGAAGCCTCAGATTTAGACACTTGTGTTTATTATTATTATTGGCATTTTGAAAGTTTTGCAACTTGAGCACCATACCAAATTATGCCATGCACTCTCAGAGCTTAGAGCTACAAATTTAAGCAAATAATTAATGCCAGGGGGACACTTGGCATTAGATGTGGGATGAGCTGGCAGATTAACTGTTTCCAGGGACAGTTATGACCAACACAGCCCTATGTAACTATTTGAAAGCCTGTATCTCCTCTATATGAACCTTCCCATGTTTTGAGCTCTAATTGGGAGGCTTTTCCCTCAGTCCCACCACCTTCACAGACACATGTGATGAGGACATGACAGGGCCTTCTCAGTGGCTGCTCCCAGTTGTGGCACTCTCTTCCATCTGGGGTAAGACTGGCCTCCTCTCTGCTTTTCTTTCACCAGCAGGCAAATACTTCCTTTTTCCAATAGGACTAAATGGCCACTAAATGGCTGTTGTGGCATTAGATGTAGGTCAAGTAATTAAACCTATTGGGTAATATCCCAGTAAGTCATTGGTTTCAAAGGATTTACTCTGAGTAGGATTACCGTCAAATATCACCTGTTATGTGCAGAGATGTACCCAGGAGGGTGGCCTCCTCAATCATGGGTGCCTAACACAATCGCTGCCTTCCCCAGAGAAGCTCACCTGTTGCCAACGCTTACAACTCTTCATTACCAGAAAATGACTTTTTAAAAGTTGGGCAACTGTTCCAGCATGGTTTATACCTGATCTGAGTTTCATTTGGATGGCTTATGCTAGATTTCAACGATTTTACTGGCAATATGGCCGCTGCTCTGAAGCTGCACATCATTCTTTGTGAGATGTTTTAGACCAGAAATTGTGCCTTCAATAACCCATAGTGAAGGGAAGTTTCTAAATTTACCGGGCCCAACAAAGTTCCTTTGTTGCACATTCCAGATTTATAAAATCTGCAGTCCTGAGGATACTGTGGAAGAGAAGGGGGAAGTTGCTGCGGCAAAATGAAAAGGCCATATTGAAAATAATAGTGCCACTTAATCCAGGGCCATAAAAAAACCTAGAAAGATGCCATTGTCCTTCTGCAGTTAAAAGGATTAAATGCAATGAAGAGGTAGCTTGGCAACAGCCACTTGCCCACAGCACTAGATTATCTCTTTTGTAGCATTTACACAACACCACCGCACTTGCCAATTGCCATGTGCTGTATTGATTGTGTAGCAGTACCTGTGTTTGAGCTCTGTAAAAATGCAGCAGCCCAAGTATAAATTCCATATGATATTCCTCCTGCCAGGGGATTTTTACCTTCGGGTTTGAAGGTGACAGGCCAAATCATGCTTTTTCTTGGAAACTCTCTTTTTACCAGGCTTACTGGATCTTCTCTTCCTCAGACACCAGAAATCAAACTGTTCCACAAACCACCCAGGGTCACTTCTTACACCCTTCAATAGCACAGAGCCAGAATAGAGGTCCTGTAATAAACCACAGAGGTATTAATTACCACAGCTTTATCAGAAGGAGCTATTAGTCCTTTGGTCTGGAACTCAAATACAGTGTTGTGTTATTTTAAGTTGCCATGCCATTCGCCCTCTGGGTTTATTCCCATGGCCAGGCCATTTGGCTCCTCATCTCCACACACAATGCTGTTTTGTTTGCTCAATGCGGGTGAGGGAAAGTTGCCTCAGAGCCAATTGCAATTCAAAAACTGACCTCCTTGCATCTCAGCACGCTTCAACCCACCGAACTTAATCTGCATCTTCAGACCATTTCATTGTACTCGTTTTCCTTTTCTTTGGCCACATTAAATGAGGTGAAATTGTCTTCCTTTTGAAAAAGAGAGGGAGAGGCCATTAAACAAGAACTTCCTGAGAAAGCCAGGCGGGCTTTTCATTCATTTATTTTTTTAAAGTAAGGTTAATATGATTTACAGTAGGTACCTTTTTTCTGAGCCTTGGTAGACTGAGAAGCTGCATCAAGCAGGGAACACGTCAGGGAAGGAGCAAGTCTTGCTCACTGGCCACACCTCCATGCTAACACACTTGCTTGCTACACACCCAATGACCCTGGATTGTTTGTTTCCAAAGGAGCACCAAGTGTGTGCCCCATCAGCACAAGGATTTCCAGTTGCACAATGCATTTCCGCCCCAACAGACCCCTAAATCTGTTGTAAGGGTTCTGCCAACCCTCTGGGGAGAGCATGGAGGAAGGAGGAGGAGGGGGAGGAGGAGGGGTGGAGGAGGAGGAGGAGAAGAAGAAGAGGAGGAGGAGTAGGAGTTTGGATTTGATATCCCGCTTTATCACTACCCGAAGGAGTCTCAAAGTGGCTAACATTCTCCTTTCCCTTCCTCCCCCACAACAAACCCTCTGTGAGGTGTGTGAGGCTGAGAGACTTTAGAGAGAAGTGTGACTAGCCCAAGGTCACCCAGCAGCTGCATGTGGAGGAGCGGAGACGCGAACCCGGTTCACCAGATTACGAGTCTACTGCTCTTAACCACTACACCACAAGGAGAGGCAGGAAAGTCCCATTGAGCAGGTGGAAATCCTGGCTCTGACAGTACAGATTGGTTGGATGCCCTATGTACAGCATTACTGTGAAAGGGGCCTTCGATGCTCAGGCTCAAATTGCTGTGATGTATCTGAGTAGAGCTCCTCCATGCCATTGGGAAGCGCAGCTAAGCAATGTTCCAGATTAGATAATGAAGTTGAAGAGCTGGGAGGAGGATTTCACATGAATGTTGAATGTGTGGCTGAAGGGGCATGGCCAACCAGCTCTAATAACAATAACTATATATATATATATATATATATATAGAGAGAGAGAGAGAGAGAGAGAGAGAGAGAGAGAGAGAGAGAGAGAGACACTGTGTGCGCAGAGGTAAAATTCTTGCATTGTAACCGCTGAACCGAATTGCATCAAATTAGGGCAAAGCGTACCTTGCCCATCAGGGAGGGATCTGGCGTAAACATTTTTTTCAAAAAAACACACCTTTCATACCTAAAATAATGATTAAACACAAAAAAGTGGTGCCCAAATTATACATCACCAGCGGAAGGTCTGAAGACTCCAGCAGCATCCAATAGAAAGGCAGATCGCATGCTGTCGCCAGCAAAAGCTCTGAAGGGCGGTGCCAAATAATGACATCATCAACCGAGCAACTAAAACTACCAAGCCTTCAGATGTCTTCTAAAAGTCAGATACCAGTAGTTGTTTATTATCAAGGGCATGACAATTAGACACAATCCCACTAATCCCTCACAAGTTCACTGAATGTGGGTGGTGGTGGTTCTGTGCGTATTTATTTATTTATTTCATATCTGAATTCGGGTTTTCTGATTTCTGGTTTTAAGTTTTTAACATGTTTTTTTTATTGTATGTTTGTACGTACAGTTGTCTTGAACCATTGATATTTCCCTTATGAATGAGACTTTCCTATTCTCTCCAAAATAAGGGTGCCACTCTGGTTCTGTGGTTGGTTTTCTGCTTTCATTTTAAGGCTCACCCCATGGAACAGGTAGCAGGAAGTCCCCCCCAAAAGATATTACTTTCTTTCTGTATGCCACAACTGCTGTGAGGCTACTACTCGCCAAGAATTGGAAGACTCAAGATATACCAACTATAGATGATTGGCAGATGAAGATGATAGACTTTATGGAACTTGCCGAATTGACTGGGAGACTCCACGACCAGGAAGAAGAGATGGTGGAAGAAGATTGGAAGAAATGTAAATTATATTTGAAAAAAATATTGTCATATTTAAGATCCCTTAGGGAAGTAAATATAGATATTCGGTGTAAATGTCGATTAAGTATAGAATGTTTTAGTGCAAAAATGGTTTATTTGTAAATTGTATGAAATTGCCAAAGATGAATAGAAATGTAATTCAGATGGAGGGGACTGAGGGAAGTCGCCTAACAATGTTAAGGAAAGTTGTGATTAATAAGAAGTATTTTTGTGTTGTTTGTTGTTTGTTTTATTTGTATGTATAAAATGAATTTTAAAAATTTGAAATAGGAGCAGGTAGCAGGTTAAGGACACATTTGACAACTGTGTACACATGGCCAAAAGAACCAAAAAGTTCTCAGTGGTTGGAGGGTAGCAACCATCAAGCGGAAACATATTCAGCCTAGCAGCGCAGAACAGGAGTGCTTGAAATTTCCAGTCCAGAAATCCACACGTACTGATCCCTCTTCTCGTGGAGAGAAGCCCTGCAGTGGGGCCTAGTCCGAGCTTTTTTCAAAGGTTTGAAGCAGCAGATAATCAATGTGAAAGTCCAAATTGCAACATCTTAAGCCATCATTTTTCCATGTAATGCCTCAGAAAAGTAAGGTAGTGTGGGAGGGAGGGAGGGAGGGAAGGGGGAAGAGAATGTTAAATGACAGAGAACCAGTTCAGCTTTCAAAGAATAAGTGTAGCCCCAAGTGAAAAACCTGACATAAATGCAACAAGATGGCAAAATAAACAAACCCTGCTATTCTGAAGTTTCAGCGGTTATTCATCATTGTCAAGAGTTTCTTTACAGTATAACCATTACAGCAGTTCAGAAAACTGGCAGGTCATCTCAAATATTATTTCTATATCTTAAGGATATCCTTTTCGGGGATGTGGGAGGCTTTGGGTGGGGGAGAGAATCCAACAATCTGAGACCTGCACAGGGGGGGGGGGAGTATAGTATTCAACTATATCGTTTCTTTTACAGATGACTTTTAAAGATCTAAACACCTCTAATTATGGCAAGTGGGAAGAAGTAAAAAACAAAACAAAACACTGCAGTGCACATTGCTCCAGCCTCCAGCTGTGAGGTCCCTGTCATATATTTAACGTCTATATGAAGCCTTTGAGTGCAATCATTAGGGCAAAGTGTTTAGTATCGCAGTCCCCATTTTATGGGACTCCAGTTGAGGTCAGGCAAGCTCCCTCCTTGTTGAACTTCCAGCACCTACTAAATACTGTGGTTTGGTTTTATAGTTTGAACTGATTTTTATTTCTTGTATTGCATCTTTGTGAGCTGCTTAAAGGTAAAGGGACCCCATGCAGGGCCACCCAAGATGGACAGGTCATAGTGGAGAGTTTTGACTAAACGTGATCCACCTGGAGAAGGAACTGGCAAGCCACTCCAGTATCCCTGCCAAGAAAACTCCATGGACAAAGACAACAGGCATATAAAAGTTATGACGCTGGAAGATGGGCCCTTCAGGTTGGAAGGCGTCCAACATGCTACTGAGGAAGAGCGGAGGACAAGTACAAGTAGATGCAGAGCTGATGAAGCGGCTGGGCCAAAGCTGAAAGGTCGCTCAGTTGCGGATATGCCTGGAAGCGAAAGGAAAGTCCGATGCTGTAAAGAAAAATATTGCATACCAAACTGCGGGAGGCAGTGCAAGACAGGAGTGCCTGGCGTGCTATGGTCCATGGGGTCACGAAGTGTCGGACACGACTAAACGACTAAACAACAACAACAACAAAGGGACCCCTGACCATTAGGTCCAGTCATGGCCGACTGGGGTTGCGGCGCTCATCTCGCATTATTGGCCGAGGGAGCCGGCATACTGCTTCCTAGTCACGTGGCCAGCATGACAAAGCCGCTTCTGGCAAACCAGAACAGCACACGGAAACGCCATTTACCTTCCCGCTGTAGCGGTACCTATTTATCTACTTGCACTTTGACGTGCTTTCGAACTGCTAGGTTGGCAGGAGCTGGGACTGAGCAACGGGAGCTCACCCCGTTGTGGGGATTCGAACCGCCGACCTTCTGATCGGCAAGCCCTAGGCTCTGTGGTTTAACCCACAGGGCCAGCTGCTTAGATATCAGTTATTTAAATTAAAGAAGAAGTCATGTTGCTCAGTGTCAGGAGCAGGTTTTTCCTGTACTTGAGTAAACTAATAGTAATAGCAATAGTAACAATATATTGTTATTACTAATTGGGTTACAACATTTAACATCCCGCAGTGTGAAACACTGTTCCAGCAGTGATTTGGCAGGCACGCCACTTTTGATTTTCAGGTGCCTCTCAAAGCCCTTTTTATGTAGATAGTCCTATGCAACCATGGGCATAGCCAGGGGACAGGGGGGCAGCTGCCCCCCCTCAAGTAAATAAATAAAAATACTTAACTAAAAGTAGAAACTGTAGAAAGATTTTTACAGATTTTTCTGAGCACTTAAGTTCAAAAGAAAGTAATTTAAAACATTTCATTCCAAATCTGCTAGAGTCAGATGTTGATGACAGGTGGGTGTCCTGCCCACCCCCACCCCCACCCCCAGCATAAATCCTGGCTAAGCCCATGCATGCAACTGTTTAATTTTGCTGCCCCCATCAGCCAGTCAAGTTAATGATCATTTTGTACTGGTTTTATGGTGTTTTGTACTTTATCTACTCCTGAACACTACCATGTTGTATTGTATGAGCTGGTGATACAGAAGTGCTTTTTATAAATAAATAAATAAACAAAAGATGCAATAGTAAAATCGGTTAAATATGCATAGTAAAACAAGACCAAAAGAAAAATGAAACAACAACAAAAAGGGCAACTTAGCTGCAGAATATTTCAAGAGAGTAGGCAGGAACCACTCAACCTCAGATTGCCCCCAAAAGCTTTCTAGTGAGAAACCACCCTAACTTTAGGAGTATCTGTAAAGTTGGACTCACAGATACATACTGTAAAATGTGGCTAAGCCATAGTTCTAATAAACATACGATAGTTTCATGATGTGATATTATATCTCATTCTGGATTTCATCAGCAGTGACTTAGTGTACCTGTGCATTGAAAGAGCTTAGAAAGATAATGGAGTATATTTGATTACTCCCACCTATGTACTAATACTGATAATAGGAACTTCCCTTATTATTTTGAGTTGCTGATCCAATGTTATTTCCCTTGTTGCAGAAATACTTCTAGCTGAGATCAATCATCTTGTTACTGTGGTGTACATTCCACAGACAGCTGCTTATAACGCGCTATGTGAAAACTGGTAACAATTTCAGGTAGATTACTGACGCGATCATTTACACTGCCAAGCTCTTATATTAAACAATGTACCTTGGACAAATTGGGTGCACAACCCTAATGTAACTATGATACTCCTCAATCTCCTTTGTGTAACAGTGTAGTATTAGCTGGGCTTGAACAGTTTGGCACATCACTATAGAATAGTAAACATGTTCCTGGATCTAGCAATGCCTACCTTTCCAACTAGGTAACGACAGGAAAGGTAGCAATTTGGAAAGCTATGGGACTAGCTCTGTGTGTTCAGAATAGCTTTGGACGTGTAGGACTTTGCAGGTCATAACCAGGCCGGTCTTTTTCCGGGCACAATTTGAAGTACTGGTTATGAAATATAAAGTCCCACATGGCTTAGATCCAAGTTATCTGAAAGTATTCCCTCGTACAAATCTGCCCAGGTTTTAAGATCTTTGGGGCAGGACCTTCTCTTGGTCCCGTCACCCCATACCCTCCAACATTTCTCCGATGAAAACAGGGACATCCCATTCCGTAATAATAATTTTACTATTTATACCCCACCCATCTGACTGGGTTGCCCCAGCTACTCTGGACGGCTTTCAACATTATATTTGGGGGAATTGGTTGCAAAAATATGCACAGTAGCCAAAACTGCATTTTTTAAAAAATGTGTTTCTTAGGAGAAATTTGCACTAAAATGCTGACAAATTTTAATGAGGGTTTTAAAAAATACCACAGATTGCTGCAGTAATGTGGAAAATGGAATTTAAGATTGAAAAACTGAGAAACGGAGAAAACCCAAACCAACAGATTTATGCACTGAAGAGCTAAGTATTCAAGAGTCCTTGTGCCCTTTCCTTTCCTTTATTTTAATTTCATACAATTGTTTATACAAGGCTATAGCATTTTTTTAAAAATCAAAGCAATTTAGAATAATACCCATATAGAATAAAAACACACAAAAACCAAAATCAGGGACTATCAAATAACTATAATGAAAATGTGTATTCTTAATTGCCTGCATAAGGCTGTAGCCACACAGAAGCTACTTCCATTTTCCTTACGGTTAACTTGCACGTTATATTTGAGCAGGTTTAGTGCTTATTTCTGGATTATTTGCAAGTGGATTTTTTCCCCAGAAGCAAATAACATGGAAAGGAGCACTAAATTTGCAGTATATTCCATTATATTTCCAGAAATAGTTTTTATATCGTGTGAATGCTCCAATAGTCATCATCTGGAAATTAACAGTTAGGGAAACATTGAGAATGTGAAATAAACTGCTGTGTGAATGCAGTCTAAGCCTGGCAGAATAGAAAAGCATTCTGCAGGCATTTAAAGGTTGAAACAGAAGGTGCCTCCTTCCACAAGGAAGCAAAATCAGCTGAGAGGGAGAAGTCTGGAATTTCCAAAATGAAGCAATACTTCAAAGATCTCATCCTGCAGAATAATCTAAGCTTTTAATGAAATAATGCTCGTGTGAGGAAAACCATAAACAGATATGGTTGTGGGGTTCTGATCCTGCAGTCAGCAACCATTGTTGACTCATTACCCACCACACAAATTAAAATTAAGAAAGATGAATCATGTGTCATAATATTTATACTACTTCAGTTACTACACTCTAGTAATTAAACACATCAGGCGGTCACATGTTATGGGCTGAACTGTGTGTCCACTTTGGTTCAAATGACTTATTCAACGCCGTGCAGGAAAAACTAAATCACATTTCACCTAATGGTGTGAAAAGTTAATTATCAGTGTCAATTAGGCACTCAAGTCACTGAGTAATTACACTGTAATTGACAAGGGTTAATTACTTCTATTGTAAATTAAATGATGTGTGTTCTTTCTGAGGAACACTGTACAGAGAGTGCTTGAACTATTTGGTATGATCGATTTTGATTTTGTTGACTTTTTCCACAGATTTTGAACTTTTGGTCTACGTATATCGGTTGACTGGGGCCAATCAGGTAGTCTGTTAAATGTGAACTGAGAGTTTCTACTCCACACACCTCAAGTAAGAAATGAAGAAACTGTTTTTTGTTTGGTTGGGTAAAGGTAAAGGGACCCCTGACCATTAGGTCCAGTCGTGACCGACTCTGGGGTTGTGGTGCTCATCTCACACACTTTTAAGCGTTCAGGTAGGTAGCCGTGTTGGTCTGGCGCAGTTGAACTAAATTAAAAAATTGTCCAGTAGCACCTTAAAGGGAAGGTAAAGGGACCCCTGGCCATTAGGTCCAGTCGTGACCGACTCTGGGGTTGCGGCACTCATCTCGCGTTATTGGCCGAGGGAGCCGGTGTACAGCTTCCAGGTCATGTGGCCAGCATGACAAAGCCGCTTCTGGCAAACCAGAGCAGCACAAGGAAACGGCGTTTACTTTCCCGCCAGAGCGGTACCTATTTATCTACTCGCACTTTGACGTGCTTTCGAACTGCTAGATTGGCAGGAGCTGGGACCGAGCAACAGGAGCTCACCCCGTCGCAGGGATTCGAACTGCCGAGCTTCTAATCAGCAAGCCCTAGGCTCTGTGGTTTAACCCACAGCGCCACCTGAGTCCCCTTTGGTTGGATATCTTATCATTATTTCAAAGGATGCAGATAATGAAACAGTGAGCCTTATTGAAAACAGGTGCTAACAGGAAAATGGCAAACTTGTGTTGAGAATCTCCAGAAGATTGGCTTTCTTACCACTGTTGTCACATTGTGCATCTCACCTCCCCAACCAATCAAAGATGTGAAGCACGGGCAAGGAAATGTACAGTTTAATGATGCCGCAGAAGAACGTAAAATGAGTTTGTTGCATCAGGCCAATGTCCCAGTTAGTGTACCATCCTGTTCCCACAGTGGCTGACGAGATGCCTGTTGGAAGCTTCCAAGATGGGCATGAGCAAAACAGGAGTGTGATTCTCTGTGATTCTTAGCAACTAGTATTCATAGGCATAATGTCTCTGACAGTGGCTAGCAGCCATTGGTAGCCTTGTCTTCTGTGAATTTGTCTCAATCCCATTCATTATTCTGAAGATTCATTCATTTGCATGCTTTCCTAAATGGAAACAGCTAGTAGCGGGCTCACAATCAAAGTTGACCGAAGGGCTTATGGGACAAGGCAGGCTAAACAAAGTGAAAACGACATTTTAAACATAAAATCTATTAAAAACCAACAACAAAACAACAGCAAAAATGAAACACCCCATAACCGTACCACAAATAAGTAAGTGGTCCAAAAAGACATCCAAAGAATGGTGCGTTTTACAGGCCATCACCTCCTCAATGCCCATTTTTAAAGAGGTGCTGCAGAGTGGAGTGGACTGGGTGATGGATTCTCTGGAGCTCTGCCCAGAAGGTAGATGGAGCTTCAGAGGCAGACCCTGGAATGCTGCTCCTCTCCATCAGCAGCATTGCTGCCAGATGCAGGCATGGGCAGGGATGGAGAGAGAGAGAGGCCTCTTGGTGGAGGTCATGTCAAGGCTAATGTCTATTTCCACCCTGGCTTGTTTATTGCATCCTGGGTGGTGGTGGTGGGACTTGTTGTGATTATGTGATCAGCTGTGCACACAGCTACCAGCAGTAGCGAATCATCAAGGAGTGAATAATATCAGTCGATCGTTTAACATTAAGATGTGGCCAGCTTGGGGGGGGGGGAAATACCATAGGTAGGCAGCAACTTCCCAATGTGGCACAGCACAGCTGACCTGGCCCAAGGGGAGGTAGAAAAATGTATCAAGGCAGGGAACAGAAAGACTAGTCTTCAAGGCATATGGGGTCCCTCTTGTTAATGCAGCTGGAGATTGATAGGCAGAATAGCTCCCCCTCCTTTTCTAAACAGCTTTAAGTTCTTTATTATGGCCTGATATTTCATTTCAGAATCACAAGTGCTCCATCTAGTGGTTAATGGTTTTCTTCTGCAAACATCAGTCGGTCTTTGTATCTTAATAAAGCCTTATGGCTTGTGAACTTTATGCAATTATAATTATTGAAATCACAAGTTTGTTGTTCTTGTTGCTGTTTTAAAAAAGAAGACTTAAGCTCAATTGTTCATTTATATATATATGCACTGAGGAGGAGTAGGAATGCAAGAAGATACACAGCTGGTGGCAATCTGAGAAGTCAGCTTGGAGTGTTTGTGTGTGTGTCAGTGAGACACTTCTGGGAACTAGGAGCTGGATCCCAAGCGTGCAGGAAAAACACTTCTGCTTGCACAGTTGCTTGTTGGTCTGTGTGCAGATTCATAGCTTGTTTGTCCATCTATTCCTCCCCTAGAACATATGGCTCAGCACCACAATACCTAAAGGACCACCTCTCCCCATAGGAACTGACCTGGGCCCTGAGATCGTAATCTGAGGCCCTTCTTCATGTGCCTCCTTCACAAGAGTTCTGGAGCATAGCAACACAAGAATGGGCCTTCTCTGTGGTGGCCCCCCATTGGTGAAATGCTCTCTCCAGGAAGGTTTGGCTGCCTCCTTCATTACATATCTACAGACAAAAATGTTTCTCTGTAACCAGGCCTTTGGCTGATTAAACATTCTAGGTATTTTTAAATGTTTTTGTGGGAGGGGGGTTATTGGTTTGTTTTTGTTTTGTTTGTATTTTTATATTGTGAACCACCCAGTGATGTTTAGGGGAATGGTGGCATATAAATTTCATAAACAATAATATTAATGGATTCTGGCTTCAAGCTTGCTTCTCCCTTTGCATTTCCCCATCTTGTTCCAAATGATCTCTTGCTGACAGTGATTCCCCAGCAGGTGACAAACCCTGACCTGGAAATCACTCTCTGATCATCTGATGCCTCTTGGATACCACCCTCGGTCAGTATCCTAGCCAATCAAATTTGTAAATCTGAATCACACATACTGTCATTATCAGCTCTCTGTAGACAGTTCTGTGGACAGACAGGATAATTTGTGGGATCTGCACTAAGAAGGGTTTGGGATAGTCTTGGTTTATAGGTTGCAAAGGAATAATAAAGAGTATTCGATCCCTAGTCCTCTTGTCCAGAGGCATGTAAAGAAGAATTTACAAGCCTAGGACTGCACAGCCTCAATGTCAGTAACTCCAACCCCAACAAACTCAAAATGATGACAGGCATCTAAGAAATAACTACCCAGGGAAATGGTGAAATCCAGAGACAGTCTAACCACAAAGTGGAGAGCTGAAAACTGTATGTACTGCAAGCTTGGAAGTCAGATTCTGTGCTGATGCTCAAGCAACACATCAGATGATTTTTGCAGAAGCAGCCAAACATATGGACAAAGATAGCGAAACTAGGAGAGGCAACATGTTTTCCCTGTTGACACATTGTTGTTTTTGTGCTTGAGAACTTTTGAAACAGTGCTTGGATTCCTCTTTTGTATTTCTCTTTGCTTTCAGAACTTTATTTGCTTTCTAGGTGGGGAAGGGAACACAAACAGAACATATGCAAATACTCCCATTCGTGAAGATCAACTGCAGGAAGAGAGGTAAACTTTCCGCAGAATGGGCAACCTGTTTGAAAAGGCAATTCAAAGTTGGATGCAAGCACTTTTCTGCAAGCATATTCGAAATGACATCTGGTGGAAAGAGGAGCTTGAAAATCACAATGCTCAACTACAAATGAGAAATCAATGTGTCGTGCACAAAACCAGCAATCTGCCCGCTGCAAGTGTCCTAATGGTGCTTGAAGTAGCTCTGGGATGGAACTGAAGTAATTTCTCCACTGGTATTAATTGCATGGGGAAATCTGTATATCGGCTAATCTGGCCCTTTATCGCTGTAGTTCAAGGAAGCTTAGGCATCGTTTGACTGTCCACAGTGATAGGGTATGGGCTGTCAATAAGTGGTAGAACACAAAGCATGAGGGTGGTCCCAGGTTCAGTTGCTGGCATCTAGAGGTGAGGCTCAGAAAGACTATTTGAAACCCGAGGAACCCCTAACTAGGCAAAGTAGATAATACAAAACTAGATGGACCAGTCATCAAGTAAGTCAGCTTCTTATTTTCTAGCTTTGGCACACCACGTAGATTTGCTCCTTTTCCCTTATGGGGTATCCAAGAGCCCGTATAGAGTCCTTTAGTAGGTTCCCTATTGGAAGGAAAAAATAACAGAGGCCAACCAGAGAATATTGAGAAGCAAAGCAGCTCATCAGCCTGATCTTTATTAAACTGTAGCAACAGGGCCCTCACTCACCACATGCAGGAGGGAGGAATAATCCATAACAATGGTGTGCAAGCCCTTATATAGATTTTTGAAACTGCCCACCCTGTAGCTCAAGACCACCCCCAAAAACATCATACATACATCACAGAAGAAGGTGGTCTCCAACAGAGATCTTGTTTGTCTGGATACCTGGTTATGGTCACTGATTGCTTTACCTGGGCAGCCTGGCCATTTTTTTGTGATTGCTAATATTTTAGTTCCTGAATCCAGGTCACAGGCTCACCCTATTCATGCACAAATATGCCCTTAAGACAGGATTTGTGAGCAAAGAGACAATGGGGAGACTTCCTCACTGCAGAGGAATACTTGAGGTCACGGAGCGACTGAAAGTCAAAATGGCTTCAGGATTGCTCTCCCATACTATTTCAGGCACGTGGTTTATATACTTATGTATGTGTTTACCTTGTACATTTATGAACATTTAATTTTTATATACAAGACCTTAGAATTCCTATAACACTACTAAGGTCCTTTTAACTGGACTGTTCGGGACACAGTGGTCAAGGGAGCATTCCGAGGCCTTGCTTGGGGCCGCCTTTCATGCAACTGTGTGCAGGATTCACCTGTCAGTAGGTATTGGCAAATGCTGGCCTTTGGCGTACTTATAGATGGGTCCAGATGGCAAGGGCAGCATGCATGACCCACAGGAAGCAAGCATGTTCTGAATATTCAGGACCTTTCCTGAATGGTAGCATTCACAAATTAGTCATGTGAATAAACCATCCATTGCTGGGTTAGCGTTCTCTCTCCTCACCCCCACCCCATTCTCTTCATAAGAAGCAAGTTCTAAATTTCGCTATTATAATAATAATTATTTTATTACTTGATTACTTTTAAAAGTAGCCCCGTTGGAATCATAGACACAATCTAGCTGTTATTAGCAAATTATGGATGCAATTGGTGGATGGAACAGTGATAGTTTAGCCAATTACATGTCGCAGGAAATGTTGGGGGCTCTATGGGACTCATTTTCAACTGCTGGTTATCATTGGATTTGGCTTTGATAGGAGGAAGCAGATAGAATCATAGAGATGGGAGGTGGAGCCATCTAGTCTAGCTCTGAGCTTGATGACTAAAATCCTGAGCTCGATCAGGTTCTGGTCCAGCCTCTGTCAGAAGACCCTCAAGAAAGGACAGGACACCAGCCCCCCAAAGTATTTGTCAAACTGAACTTCCTGTTAAGAAGTTTCTTCTACTTTTCAACTACTGCCTTGTATGTAAATGGTTCCAACAGCCCCAGAAGACAAACAGCTAGAAGTTTACTAAATTTACGGACTAAGCTAAGTTCCATTAAATACGTATTATGTGTTACACCATCTGATTCCTGAAGTGGTGTCAGAAAATATATTTCACCACCGGCATGGTCCCTTTGCTCCAAGCCTATCTGTTCAACTTTATTTTCTTAGTTTTGGTGTCATTTTCACCTAGCTTAGGGTTTCTTTCTCCTTCATAGAGTTATCCCAGCCAATCAGCTGTGTGTGTGTGTGTGTGTGTGTGTGTGTGTATATGTATATATATATATATATATATATTGAGATCAAGGTGCTATGTAGCCATCCAGATTTGGCCATGTGATGTCACTAACGACAAGTGAAGTTGATTGAGAAAGAAAGCGGATTGTCCATATGGAGGATCCAGACCAGGCATCCCCAAACTGTGGCCCTCCAGATGTTTTAGCCTACAACTCCCATGAACCCTAGCTAACAGGACCAGTGGTCGGGGAAGATGGGAATTGTAGTGCAAAACATCTGGAGGGCCGAATTTTGGGGATGCCTCGACTTAGATGACTTGTTGCCGTCATTCTGTACAACTGCACATTTTCATGTTTTAATGCAGCCCTTAAAATGTTACTTTAAAAGTGGGGTGGTATTTCATGCTGCTGAGAACATTTATGAAAAGTGAATCCTTCTTGTGCTGTCCCTATTTAACTTTCCCACTGATGGTGCCCCAGATGTCTCATAATAGCATCTAGCTGGATTCAGATTAGAGCGCCATCAAACAACACTCACTGTTGCTGGAATTTGCAGCGTCTCTTTCCATTCCTTGGACGCTAGAACTAGGATCATGTCAGAATATGGGCTAAACAGAAGGGAATTTGTTTGATGCCTTGCCTGTGGACTGCTGCAAGACTGCTTACAAATTTAGTAGACACTAAGAAATTGGTAAGCAAGGTTAGAAAACGTCTAAGTAGGGACCAGAGAGACTGTCTGACGAGTTCCTGTGAAAATAAATGATCTTGCAGTTATCATAAGCTCCTTATTAACAAAATCCCGGGAGTACAAAAGAATAGAAAAAAACACATGGCCTGTTACATTGGTAAGCCTGCTAAGTGAATAAGCAGCAAAAATTCTCACTGAACAGTCTGCTTACACTGATTTAGTTCAATTAGGTTCAACAGGATTACACCAGTGCAAGGTGTTTGGGAATATCCCTGGGGGTGCACATCTTTACTGAACCAACTTAAAAGGTTCAGGTTAGACACAGCAATTTCGAAAGCGTCCCTGAAACAGACGTTTCCGTTCCTGAAAAGTTCATCTGCCAAAACTTCAACAAGCCTGCCTCAGTAGTGTACCGAGGTCTTTTCAATATGTCAGAGGCGAGATTTGCCGATAACCCAGAAAACCTACATTTCCCCGCTACTTTAAATGGAGATCTTGCCTTTTGTAAATCTAATGGAATGTGGAGGACCTTAAAATATTGATTTCCTGACAAGTTGTTGAAAAGAGCAAGCAAGAGATGAAAATCTGTTGTTTATTTCCACTACAGGTTGCATTTTTAAAAAAGTTATTTCAGAAATTATGGGGGTGGGGGAAGAAAATGAAAGAAGAATCTTAAAACATCTGATTGTATGTGTATTTTCCTTTTGATATCACAAAGGACCAAACCATATGTTGTTTCCTCATGTTTCTAGCTGGAGGCATTGGCAAAGAGTTAACAGGTACTCCTCCCAAGGTGAGTCAAATACATTTTGCTACCTGCGATGGGAAAGCAAATGGTACCCACCTTCAAGCCAAGGTGCCTATTGAAATTAGCTATTCCGTCTAGCTGCCTCAACTGTTTTCCATCCAAGCAGGTCTCTATAAGAAATGATGCATGAGCTTGCTTTCTTCCTCCTCCCTTCCCATCCTCCCCCCCTCTTGTGCCGTGTCTTTTATGGTGGGGTAGGAGAGCTGAAAATAATGCCAATATACTTCACACCTGGCAACCCATGCGCCCCTTTGGTTTCAGATTGTACATGGGTAAAAAAGTAAAGGGACCCCTGACCGTTAGGTCCAGTCGTGGATGACTCTGGGGTTGCACTCTCATCTCACTCTATAGGCCGAGGGAGCCGGTGTTTGTCTGCAGACAGCTTCTAGGTCATGTGGCCAGCATGACTAAGCTGCTTCTGGAGAACCAGAGCAGCGCACGGAAACACCGTTTACCTTCCCGCTGGAGAGGTACCTATTTATCTACTTGTACTGGTGTGCTTTCGAACTGCTAGGTTGGCAGGAGCTGACACCGAGCAATGGGAGTTCACCCTGTCACGGGGATTCGAACCGCCGACCTTCCAATTGGCAAGCCCTAGGCTCTGTGGTTTAGACCACAGCGCCACCCGCGTCCCTTAGTACATGGGTAGACGAGTCTAAAAATCCCGGGACACAAATGTATCTACTGTATGTTTCCATCTATAAGATGCCCCCATGTATAAGATGCCCCCTATTTTGGGGGACTCTTGATTTAAGAAAATGGGGGAGATGGCCCCCGTGTATAAGATGCCCCCAAATTTTGGACACAGGAAAACATGGTATATTTTCCTCTAGGTGGCTGTGTTTGGTCAGAATCAAGTTTGCACTTCCAGAGTTAACACTAAATACATTACAGTGGTACCTCGACTTCCAAATGCCTCGACTTCTGAAGGTTTTGACTTCCGAAGTCCGCTAACCCCGAAGTATTTTCGCCGCACACGCAGAAGCGGCACGTGCGGTCTGTGCATGTGCAAAGTGCAAAATCGTGCTTTGTGCATGCGCAAAATGGACGCTTCGGCTTCCGAAGGTTTCGAATTCCGAAGAGCGCCGCGGAACAGATCGCCTTCGGAAGTCGAGGTACCACTGTACTTCTGGTAAATGAGCCACCATAGCCTCTAGAGGGCCATGAAAATTTGTGTCCCAGGCTTTTTAGACTTGTCTACCTATGTACTATCTGAAACCAAAGGGTAAGGTAAAGGACCCCTGGACGGTTAAGTCCTGTCAAGTGACTATGGGGTTGCGGTGTTCATCTCACTTTCAGGCCAAGGGAGCTGGTATTTGTCCACAGACAGCTTTCTGGGTCATATGTCCAGAATGACTAAACCACTTCTGGTGCAATGGAACACCATGACGGAAACCAGAGTGCACAGAAACACTGTTTACCTTCCCGATGGAGTGGTACCTATTTATCTACTTGCACTGGTGTGCTTTCGAACTGCTAGGTTGGCAGGAGCTGGGACAGAGTAACGGAGGCTCACTCCGTTGTGGGGATTTGAACCGCCAACCTTCCGATCAGCAAGCCCAAGAGGCACAGTTGTTTAGACCACAGCGCCACCTGCGTCCCTTGAAACCAAAGGGGCTCATGGGTTTTCAGATGTGATTCCCCACCCCACTCTCCTACTCCGCTGTTAGATTGTAATCCTGTAGGCAAGGATTGTCTTACCACTTATCTTTGTAAGCCACTCAGGGTGCTTCACCCTGCCAAAAGAGCAGGGTAAAAAATAAAAAATAAAAATGCAACAAACAAACAAATAACAATTGTGTCAATATTTTATTGCTGTTAGGTACCTGAACAGTGGGGTACAAAAATTTAATAATAGATAACAACAACAGCAGCTATCTTTAGCAGTAAACAGGAAAAAACCTGTCCAAGTCAGGGTGGTTGATGGCCCATGATCTGTTTGTGGGTTAGCATCCTTTAATGTTTGATAGGCAGGTCATACAGCTCACCTGTGTTAGTTTTAGGAGCAGAGGCCCAACAGCCTGAGCAATATCAACACAGCTGATTCATGCGGACCCAAGGATCTGAAACATAAGATTCCTATGCATTCTTCAATCATAATATGTGGGGTTCTTAATTTGCTGGAACCATGCATGAAGATAGCATCTCTGGAGCAAGAATTTGTGCTCAAAATTATTATTCATGAACAATCTGCATCACCGTGAACGTTCCACGCAGATAGCTAGTTACCTTTTCTTGTTATACAGAAACTCAGTGATACACTAAATGTCAAAAGAATTGGTTGGAAATACTCATGAACCAGAATTCATAGGCATCGCACAACAGTCTTTTTTCTTTCTTTCTTTCTTTCCTAGTAATGAGGTCTCTTGCTTTAGAGTCAGTTTCAGATAATGGAATCTGATCCGTTCTAGGAATCTTGCCTGAAACCAGAGACTTAAAAATATCCCAGTGCCCGGCTGCCAGATTTCATGACAGTTATTATGCTTTTAGAAATCTACAAAAGAAATATGGAATCCACAGGGAACACAAGTTTACTTTGACATTTGTCAACATTTGGTGGACCAGGAAAATTAACACAAGACCTAGCAATGTGATATGCCAAGTCATTATGGTACATCAGATGTAATAGTTACCAATTATCATAGCATCCCAGGTTCACCGTGATACTGCAAGGAGCTGCCACAGGCTGCAGTGTAAATCCTGCGTTATAAGGAAATTAAAAGCTAAATTAAAAGATGTCACCCCAAACCCTCGTTATCTGAATACATTGTTCCGCTCCCGCACCTCGTAGGCTCATTTCCAGATAAGCATAGTAATGAAATCCTATTATTAGGCCTTGTCTTTGTCATGCTCTAGTTCAGGGATCTCCCATGATGTTGTTGGCAGTCCCGTTACCATCAGTCCCAGGCAGCATGGCCAATGGTGAGGAATGAAAGGAAGGGTATCTGCAGCATGGGATCACACCAAAAACCTGATACCAATAGTTTTTCTGAGAGTGAGATTCCTTCTTTCCACTCTCGCCACGTTGCTCATAATGTGATCAAACTATATTGTGTGTCATATATATATATATATATATATATATATATATATATATATTCATTCAAAACTGAGCCACCACAATCTCTCTTGCTTTTCTTTATAAGGAAAGTACAGTCGTATCTTGGAAATCAATCGGAATCCGTTCCGGAAGTCCATTCAACTTCCAAAACGTTTGGAAACCAAAGTGCAGCTTGTGATTGGCTGCAGGAAGCTCCTGCAGCCAATCAGAAGCCGCGGAAGCCCCATCGGACGTTCGTGTTCTAAAGAACGTTTGCAAACCGGAACACTCACTTCTGAGTTTGAGGCTTTCTGGGTACCAAGGCATTCAAGATCTAAGGTACGCCTGTATCCCAAAAACTTCAGCTTTTTCTCTTTGTCCTCTTCTGCATCTCCTTCTGCTCTGTGGAATGTGTCTTGAGATGGGGCAACTAAATCTGGACACGTCACACAACGGAAGTACTGAACTGAGACAATAGGAAGGTACCCTAAATCTGAAAGGATTTCTACAATACACTGAACATGGTTCTTAGCTGAATTGCCTGAGGCAAATGGTCAGATCACAACCCATGTTGTTCTGTGAATAAATGCTCTAAAAGGTCTGGTTCAAAAAGTTAACCCACTGCCTTAATTGGGTAGCCCAGATCAACCAAAACCAGGGCTTTTTTCAGCCAGAACTTGCAGAAACTTAGCACACTAGCACCTCTCACTTGGGCACCATTGCCATTGTAAGAGATTGAAGATGGTTTTCATGGTGAGTTCCGGCACCTCTTTTTCTAGAAAAATAGCAATGACTGAAACCACATCTTTCTCCAAGTTAGACTGTACTGTACTCCCCCCCCCCGAAAATCAGATTTTATTTACAGTTCTAGCTAGAAAATCCATATAAACTTTGGTGTGTCGCCCCCCCCAAATACAGCAGAACAATTAACAAACATTGCACATAGTAAAATATGTATACAGTAAACACGTGGACCTGATCCACAGATGCAGCACCCATGGAGAATGCAGCCCACTGGTGCTGTACCTGAAGTACAAGTGGAGAGGGATATACATTTTAATAAATACTCTCTTTTGACTTAAAAACCGGACAGGGAAAGGAATATTCCAAGTTTTAAAATCCCACAAACCATGTGAGATGAAAAGATGTGCTCTGATGTCTTAGACTCACCTGGTTGCTCCATGGGAATCATGGGATTCACAGACAATACCTTTCTTGGTTGGTTGCAGGAAGGGTTGTTTCCTCTTTTGGCCTGTTTTTTTTGGGGGGGTGGGTGGGCTGTAGTTATTTTGCATATATGGAGAGGGGGATCTGAACATCAAAATTTTTTAATTTTATGAACTTTTGTTTGTCTGTTTCTTCACGTTTGCATTTTTAATCAGGGCTAGGCATCAGATTGTGCCTGTTCTACTGTACTGTGTCCTTAAGGTGGCCCATCTAACAGTTTGAGAACCTTAGTATCCCAAATGGTAATGCTGGTGGACAACAAAAGAGGTTTAAACATGCTCTCAAGGCAAATCTAAAAAAAACGTAGTATAAACACTGACAACTGGGAATCACTGGCCTGCGAGTGCTCCAGTTGGAGAACAGCCTTAACCAAAGACGTCATGGACTCTGAAAAAGCACAAACTCAGGACGAAAGGGAGAAGCGAGCAAAGAAGGCATGTTTGGCAAATCCTCACTGTGATCAACTTCCACCCGGAAACCTATGTTCCCACTGTGAAAGGATATGCAGATCCAGAATTGGCCTCCACAGTCACTTACGGACACACTGTTAAGAACACATTCATGGACGACCATCTTACTCAGCTATGAGTGATAGAAGAAGAAGAAGAAGTAGAAGTAGAAGTAGTAGAAGAAGAAGAAACAGTAATATGTTTTAGACTGAGAATGATGGTACTCCATCGAGTTCTATACTGTGCTACACAAACATGGAACCAAGAGCAAACCAGAGAAATTGTCATGGGCACACACCACAAACTATTCTGTTTGCTGCGGTCTCCAAGGCACATTTGCTTGTGGACTTGTGGGTGCCACATTGATAACTCTTGAACTACCACTTCTCCCAAAACTCTCAAGAGTAGTAAACATCTTAAATAATACAGGCTTTGTACTTGCTTTTCCAAGTAACAACTCAAGCCTCTCTGCTGCTTTTAACTCTCTCACTGTTTCTAGTTCCCTAAACAAGAACTGATGGCCTCAACAGCACAATGGACAACCACAATGACTAAAGCAGGGATATCATTAGAATATTATAATCACACTGTCATAGAGAAAAGAAATGCAGCTCTAGATTGCAGGAATGAACCAAGTACCGGTAGTTAAAAAGTAAATAAAATATTTGCAACTATGGATTTAATATTGGGGGGAAAATAGACTTTATTCCTGGGATGGACAATCCCCTTAAGAGTTAGCTCTTCTTGAAGTCCAGTAACCAAAGCTCAAACAATACCCTGGAACTTTAGCTTTGGCTGTTCTGCTCTTTTGTAATATTCTATCTGTCCAGGCGTAAGCACCTGATGGTATGTTGAGTCTTTAATGAGCATCACCCCTTGCTTAAGAAAAGCTTTCCAGACTTCAGAATGAAACGCTGCAAAAATATGGAGGTTAGGAATCTTCATTTATGAGCAGAGGTTCAACTTCCAAGGCCACCAAGCTGGGTCTTCTCTCGTTCCGCTTGCGATACAAAATAAACTGTGCAGTTATCTGGGTGTTAAAGTCAGGGAAATTATTGGTCACTTGAGACAGAAAGACAATTTATACAGTGATCGCTTTCAAGTTACGAGCAACAAAAGTGATTGTTTAAATTAAGCAGCCAGAAGAACATTAGAAGCGCCCTAAAAGGCCCATCTAGTCTAACATTCTGTTCCCACAGTGGTCAACCGGATGCAGAGTGGAAACCCACAAGCAGGACATGAACACAGAAGCATTCTCCTGCTCATAAACCCCAGCAACTGGTAATTCGGAGGCAGATTGCCTCTGTTACTGGACAAAATATGGCCTGTTTTCCTGTGGCCATGAGGACTAGTAGCCACCAATATCCTCAGTTTCCATGAATTTGACTAATCCCCCCTTAAAGTCATCCTACTAACAGATGACCACAATTGGACATCATCCATCATTAAGATTCAATTCAGACTTCACACAGGACACACAACAGAATAATCTGCGTAGATATTTTTGGTCAGGGAATTGTGCGCCATTTTGCTCATATATACTGTACATGGAGAACTTGGTGGCTAGTGATTTTCAAGTCCTTTTAAGTTCGGTGCTGTAAAACCATGTTAGGAAATGGGCAAGAAACGGTCACGGAGGTCAGAGGCAGATTTTTGAGAGAAAAATCCTCTCAGTGTTATGTTTCCAGCTAAAGCCAAATAGACCCGGACATTGTTTTCACCATTGGGGAATAAAATGCTTTTTGTTCAAACTATGGCTAGAAGCCATACATTCCAGAAGGCTGCCAATAGGCAAAACATCCACAGCAGCAGGCAACACCGTTTTTGTACTACAGTGGGAATTATGGACTGCATCAAGCCTGTTAACTAGGATTCATTTCAGTTAAAGGAAGAATGAAAAGAATTAAAACTATGTGACCTCAGTTCTTGCGCATTGTCACAATTTGTCTTGGTTCTTTCTCCCAGTGCTGTGCATATTCGCAGAACGATGCACTAAGTATATCACAGGGCACATGCAGCTTTTTCTACACCAATACTGAGTGGCTTCCACCCCCTTTGGCACTTCTATTATTCTCTTGACAGGCCACACTTAAACGCAATATTGGCTGATCTGCCACAACCGTGTTATCAAGTCTGCTTTAACTTATCAAAAATGAAAACCTAGCCTCCCAACCACCTTTGGTTAATTAATCTTTCGGTAATTATGCTAGCAGTTTATTGTTAACTAGTGGATAGGAGATGGCAGTAGAGCAACATTTAAATCTCAAGGTGCAGCTCACTCAAGTTGAGTGAAACCCGTTGGATTAAAGTCAATATATCCCACGAAAGTGAAGTAATGTCACTGAACTGTGTTATTATGGAGTGGATTGTTAGACATACGTATTATTACCCTAGCAAATGAATAAAGTGGGGTGGGATAAAAGGTTCTTTTTCTGGGTTAAAATACTTGACAGTCCAGTCTGGTGCTTCAATCTGAACAAGTATTCTGATAGATAATGCTAGCTGTTTAAAAAATGCACTTCTCTAACAAAATTAAGGTGTCATTTAGCAGATGGCTTTATAGACTAACCTTTTATCTGGGACAGAGTGCGGTTTGCCAAACCAAAATAAGAAACAAAACAGCACAGGCAAAGCCAATAAGGTTTATTTATTTAATGAATACTTCCTGATGCAAATTATGCTAGAAACCCATGATTTAAGTTGTCATCAATTACTTATTAATCAACTTGCAACCACAAAAAATTATGGTAAGTGTGCTACATGCTATATAAAATTGTATGTATTTTACAGCCCAATCATATGCAATGGGACTTGGTATGTATACAGGGTAACAAACGTAGGGCTCAATCCTATGCATGTTTACTCAGAAGTAAATTTCAACTGTGTTCAGTAGAGCTTATCTCCCAGGGAAGTGTGTACATAAGATTGCAGACTTAAGCATTCTTCTTCCTTCTGACAGTTTTTCAAAGCCACACTTTCAAGTATAATATATATATATGGACAGGTGGATGTGATATAACTTTTTGAATCCCATATAACAACAAATATAGGCTGAACACATTCAAAGATGTGTTCTCAACTGAGCAAACTGAACGAACATGTGTGTGCTATGACATAGCAGCTAAACTTGGCAAACTTGTGCCAACTGAGCAAGGATTTGATGACAGGGTATCCTACTGAATACTGTTTCCTTACTATAGCCCCAAAGGCCTTTTCATCTAAAAGCTATGACTCCATCATATGCATGCAAAATGCTATTTACCAGGAGGCTGCAGCAATACTAGTCATTTTCATCAGAAAAGGATACAAAAATATCTAAAAACAAAACCCCAAAGCTCCCAATAAGCCAGGGGAGATGATGCCAGAAATAATGATTTACGAGATGCTGTGTTGCAGGCATCTTTAAGACAATGCTTAGACCATAGGTACAGTTTCCCATCATGGCTAAAGCAAAAAGCAGATAAGAGGTGCCTTCTGTGGATCTTCTTTGGAACTAAAAAATAAATGTAAAAGCAGTGTTATAGCAAAAGCACACGTACTTTTTTTTTTTTACACCATGACCAGAAATAAATTAGGAATCCTGTGGTAACCATCTTGGCCTCCACATGTCTTTCTCATTGGCAACCTATTAAGAGAAAGAAAGGAACACAGAAACAACTTTATACTACAGTGGTACCTGCGAACAGGATCCATTCCGGAGCTCCATTCGCAACCTGAGCAGTGCGCAACCTGAAGCGCCGAATCTGTGGATGCTCGCCGCATAATATGGCACTTCTGCGCATGCGCGAATTGCCGAACCCGGAAGAAACCCGTTCTGGTAATTCCGGTTTCGGCGCGTTCGTATCCCGTGATGTACGCAACCCGCAGTGAACGTAACCAGAGGTATGACTGTATTGCTTCATCTAGCTCAATACTGTCTACAGTGACTGGGATCAGCTCTCCGGGATTCCACAAAGGGATTCCTCCCAGCACTACCAGGAGATGTCAGGAATTTCTACTACTAAGGTAAAGGTAAAGGTAAAGGGACCCCTGACCATTAGGTCCAGTCGTGACCGACTCTGGGGTTGCGCGCTCATCTCGCGTTATTGGCCGAGGGAGCCGGCGTACAGCTTCCAGGTCATGTGGCCAGCATGACAAAGCCGCTTCTGGCAAACCAGAGCAGCACACAGAAACGCCATTTACCTTCCCGCTGTAGCAGTACCTATTTATCTACTTGCACTTTGATGTGCTTTCGAACTGCTAGGTTGGCAGGAGCAGGGACCGAGCAACGGGAGCTCACCCCGTAGCAGGGATTCGAACCGCCGACCTTCTGATCAGCAAGCCCTAGGCTCTGTGGTTTAACCCGCCGCGCCACCTGCGTCTACTACTGAATACTTCCCTAAATTTACAGGCCACTATAGATACAGCATCCTAAACCTAATAGGCAACCTATTAAATCTTTGCCACCTTTAGTGGAATTATAGGAATTTATTCAAATTAGCCTCAAATGCCAAATGATCCAGTGCTCCCAATCTCTGCAGCTGATCCCCAACTTGATCAATAAATGTTGCATGTGGCGTGCACTGTCTTTAGAAATAAGTAATAAAATACTTACATTTTTATACAGCTGGGGAATTCTAGATCCCAAATAAAAGAGACACGATATGTAGCCACACACAAATCCTGACATCTCAATCATACCATGAGACTTCTGAAGATAACAAAACACACACACACACAGAGAGAAATAATAATTTAAACATTGACAGAAGTTTAAACACAAAAGGCAGCATTGCCTCCTAACCTATGCACAGCAGTCAATGCAATTAATTAAGAAATCATTTAAATAAATGGGGAAAAGTGATATTAAACTGAGCCTGCTGGTTAGCACTGGGGTTTTAACTACTTAGAAACTCTAAACCACACTACCATTGGTATCAAGAACAGCACAAAGTAATAAAACAGAAACATTAAAATGTTGTACCTCACTTGTTCCTGAAAGAGTATTCTGGACTCTGTTCCGCAGCAGTAACGGACCGGGTAAAATCAAACAGAGTATGATGCACGTCAAGACCCAGATGACACAGCAGTTCCTCAAGTTTATGCCACCTTAAAAAGCAAATGAAAACCAGGGCCAACTAAGTACTTTGTTATTGCTTTTAAAGAAATCTAACATTTGTTTGTGATATAGAGACATAATATCTGATACCAATAGTTTCAGGCCAGCATCTGACCTGGTGGCAATAGCGTGGTTATATATATATATATATAAAAACCCCTCTTCCTTTCAAATGCCAGCCCCTCCATCAAAACTGCCTCTAAAGCTTGGGGCCCTCTGGAGTGGATCCCATAAAGCACAAAGGCTTGTCTACGAAAAGCAGCAGTTATTAGCAAACTATACAAGTAACTTGCACAGGAACATCTAAGGGTAACTTTATCATGCTAAAAGTAGCAAACTATGGAACACAGATGAATGCAGGGCAGTGCAATCCTATGTCAGTCTGCTCTGAAGTAAGCCTTACTGAGTTCAATGGTATTTACTCAGTACGGGGGGGGGGGGGGTAGGATTGTAGCCTAAATCTGGGCATATTTTCTGGAATGTCCAGGCACGCTTTTTTATAACAAGGCTACAAAGTTGAAAATGAATGAACTGCAGCTAAAATATTATGTTCATTTTTCACATGGTTTTGTCCTCATCTGAAGACTGCAAAAAACAAAGCCATGCTTCCCCTGCCTGCCCTTCTAATATTCTTAAGAAGATCTCTTCTCCAGTCTTCTCCAGAGAGTGGCTGGAAGTGGGGAGGCAGGAGAACGTCCCCCTTTCCTTCCACTGTGCAGTTTTAATCTGAAATCTTAGGCGCAGGACTGCACCCAGACCTCAGAAATTGCTCACGCTAATGAAATTCCCTGTTACAAAACACGCCTAGAACAACAGGAGTTTCAAACGCTGGTCCCAAATTCTTCTTCCCTTTTTTAGTGCCAGGAGGAGAATGTGTGTGACTATCATAATTCAGGAACGCAACCTTTTCTAGAAGTAGGTGCACACTAACTGCAAGAACATTTAGTGTTTGAGGCATCTAGAGTCTAAGCCAGGGGTCAGCAACCTTTTTCAGCCGTGGGCCAGTTCACCGTCCCTCAGAGCATGCGGTGGGCCGGACTATATTTTGAAGGGAAAAAATGAATGAATTCCTATGCCCCACAAATAACCCAGAGATGCATTTTAAATAAAAGGACACATTCTACTCATCTAAAAAACATACTGATTCCCGGACTGTCCGTGAGCCAGATTGAGGTGATTGGGCCGCACCCGGCCCATGGGCCTTAGGTTGCCTACCCCTGGTCTAAGCCATCTAGTGCAAGCATGCTATTTAAAAACACACTCAGGGTTAAAGCAATTTCAAAGTGTTAATAATTTGTTTGTTTTTTTAAAGCAGCAGCAGATTACATCCAGCTGCAGTCTCCAATCAACAGACTCACATTTTGTCACCTTCTGATTTTTTAGCTTATAATAGGCAAACTGGGATATCATAATAATGTCCATGTTAACGTAAAAGATGGCGGTGATTATCTGAAAAAGATGAAAAGAACAATGCAGAATTTAGTGCAAAACATCCAAAGTAGGCAAAATGGCATCTTTACTCACCAGTATATCCCATTTTTATCTTTTATGCAAATCAAGGTAACCGGCAATAAAAAAGAATTCCAAACTTCTGTTGTTTGTGGTCCTTTTCCACCTCTTTGTGGGAAAAATTTAAGGCCAAAGGAAGGCTATGAAATGTGGCTCAAGGATTGACTATGCCACTATGTCCACATTACTCCTTTCCTTCTGCGTACTCAGAAATCTATGGTAGACTTGGTGCCAACTTCCCAGCCTGTTGCAGCCAACCAGCCCCACTACACCGTGTGGCCCAATCTCTTGATGGAGAGAGTGTGAGGTGAAGGGAGAGCAAAGCCCTCTTATGCTGAAGAAGAGCAGAGGTGAGAAAAGTGGCAGGAAGCGAGGAACAAGGATGGGAGGCCAGGAGGTTGGAGAGTATTCTGTGGGCTGTAGAGAGAAAGGGAGGGTTGCTACAGAGATGAACTTCAAAGGCATCTGTGTGTGAGAAGTGAGACAAAAGACAGAGATAAGAATATAAGAGGAGGCCGGCTGAACCAGGCCAAAGGCCCAGCAAACCCAGCATTTTGTTCCCTCATTGGCAACCGGATGGGAGTGAAGAGAGAAATAGAAGAGGCTACACAATGAGGCGTAAAGAGAAGAGGAAGGAAAGGTTAACAAAGGGGTTCGGATATATCTGTGGTGGTGCAGGGAGAGAGGGAAGAGAGCGCATGCTATGGAGTACAAAGAGAGGGAGCATCAATAGAGCACTGGCTTAAAAGAAACACTGAGTGAAAAAAATTTGGGGCATCTTTTTCATGGTTAATGACTCCTGTTGAGTTAGTTTTAAAAAAACAGGCAAAATTGGCCTCTGGTCTCTACCAAGCCAGATATTTAAAACTCAGACCACTCACCTGTATTGGAAGTTGATCTGTCAAGTAGCAGCCAATAAAACTGGTGAGGTCTCCAGCAATCCAGCATAGCAGAAAGCCCAATGAAAGCGCTTGATCCACTTTTCCATTCCGATAGGCAACATACAGTTGACTGAGGGAGGGGGGGGGGAAATCAAAAGGATGCGCTGCATTTTACACAAATAAAATCTAAAAATAAGTGCAAACTGCAGAAGATGTGAAGTGGGCTACCCCCAAGGAAGCTCACACCAAACATGTTCAGAACAGTTATAAGTGTTTATCATATTATGTTCTAATACGGCTCTGATTGTTTCTGAGCTGCTAATCATTACGAGTTCACTAGCTCAATAAGTGTGGGGTTGGAAATTTTAATTAATAATACAGAAAATGAATAGCACAGTAATAGTTCTTACACTTTGCTAATCAGTCCTAATGAAAAATACACAAACACATATTACATACTAACAGCATAGAAATGAAGACAAGAAGGAGCTATGAGCAACAGATTTTATAATGCTTCAGTTGTCATGCTCAGTAATCCTGAAAAAGTGCACATTCACACTTAAAAATGGCTAGGGTCACACAAAGCTTTCATAACAGACTTGAGAGCTTTATTCAAGTCTTTGAATTGTTAAACTGTTCATGGAGCTCATTACCAAAAGTGACCCGTAAAAAAAAATCCCACTCTACAAAAAGTGACATTTTTAATGACAACGCCCCTTTTGAGCAATATCCTAGGGGCTCAAAGGCTTTGCAACACAGGTTTTATTCGGCACAAATTTCCAGACAGTTGGTTCAATAAGTTACAGGCTTCCCCAAGATAACAGACTTCAAAATGAATCCCACTTAACTTCAGCCATTTCCTCCCTGCTGGGAGAATTCCATGCTCTGTTCCTGCTATTGCCAACCTACATACTGTACTTGAAATGAATGCACAGAGACTAACCAGCAATTGAAAAAGAAACAGTAAGTGGTACAAAGGGGGCAATCCAGGAAAAGAATCAATGGGAATTTTGCCATTGATCTCAAATGGGATATGGATTGCTTTGAACGATTTCAACACTCTGTAGGTTAGAGAGAACATTGGCAGAAAGCAGAAGGAAGAATAGGGGAGCTGTAGTGCTAAATATCTACTCAGAAGTAAGCTCCAGTGACATCAATGGGCTGTTTTTACAGATAAGTGTTTACAGGATTACAGCCTTCCACCTACTAGTTAAGTAAATAGGAAGGCAGCTTTTCATAAAGCAAAACACATTCTTCTTCCCCTCTCTTTCTTGCTATGTGATAATGGTTGTATCCATTTTCACAATATTTCGCAGAGCGAAGTGCTTTACAAACCTCCCATTTCCCCTCCCAATAAACTTGTGGTGATGGCCTCTGGTATTCCTGTTGTACAAGTGAGGAATTGAGAATGAGAGCGAATTCATCACTGAATGAAATCTTTTTTGAACCTAGCCTTCCAAACCCAAGACTATGCCCAAACTCCCATCAGTCCTGGCCAGCATGGTGACTGTTCAGGGCAGTGGTTCCCAACAGGTGGTCCGGGGACCCCCAGGGGTCCGCGAGCTATGCCAGAGGGGTCCGCAAGATGCTATTAGAATAAAAAATATATTAAATATATTTCGTATGATAACAGATTTTTTGTTTTGGCTGCTTCCTGCATGAGCAGAGTCTAGCGCAAAACTAGAATTAGATAGAGGCAGTAGTTCTGTTGTATGCCGTTAGGTGGCGCTTTACAAACACTACTGTTTTGCAAAGAGGCAGCGCGCATATTCTACTAACGCTCACCTCCCCAAGATGCTTTGCGCGCGTCGGCTTCATTTGTGCGCTACTGCGCAGGTACCCTGTCTTCTCCATTCCCCTCCCTCCTCCCTGGCGTGTGCTGCCTCTTTGCAAAACAGTAGTGTTTGTAAACAAAGCGTTGTTTTTCGCGGAAGCTCCAGTTCTCGTAGTTAAAAATGGACCGTTGGTTTAAAAGTGGTTCGTTAAAACGACAAAGGCCTACAGATGAAGAGGAAGAACTGTAAAAAACGTATATAAAAAGACTCTTAATTTGGCTCTCACTTTTTAATTTTAGGATTAGGAATTAATGGGGGTCCTTGTCACAATAGCGGCTCGATGAGGGGTCCTCGAGAAAATTTTGTTGGGAACCCGTGGTTCAGGGAGGTCAGGAGTTGCAGTCCAAAACACCTGGAGGGCATTTCCTACCCCTGGGTTACATCATAATACCGGGGGGGGGGGGCAGTTGGTTGCTCTTTTCCAAAACAAGACTACCACAGTAGGTGACTTAAAGCTCTTTTGTGACCTCTTTAGGTTCAACCAACTAGATTGTTATACTGTACTTTGTTACTGCAAGTGATGTATGTACCGGGGAAACAAATTGCAGCACAAACATATTTAAGTTCCTGCCTGGAACCATAGGTGATGAGAAATTGCATACAGGTGCAGGCTGGTAGAGAGGGGGAAGTAGCACCTCTTCCTCTGCACTCAATGGTTGCCAGGGGGGGGATAAAAGTTATACTCCAACAGCATCATGAGGGCACCTGGTTCCAGAATACTATGTTAAACAGTCCTAGCTCTACTCTTCACCTCCATCACATGTGGGTCAGTCTCCTTGCAGTCGGAAGATGGGGAAAGCGACACAGGTGTGGCAGCTTGTCATTTGAACCAAACAACAGAATGGACAGAATACTGCCTCGGCCCAGTATACCTAAAGGGGCGTCTCCACCCCCCCCCATCGTTCAGCCCGGACACTGAGGTCCAGCGCCACAGTTCCCTCACTGCGAGGTTACAGGGAACCAGGCAGAGGGCCTTCTCACTAGTGGCAACCCCCCCCCCCCCCGTGGAATGCCCTCCCATCAGATGTCAAGGAAATAAACAACTATCTGACTTTTAGAAGACATGTGAAGGCAGCCCCATTCAGGGAAGTTTTTAATGTTTTATCGGTTTATTATTATTGTTATTATTCTGTTGGGGTCCACCCAGAGTGGCTGGGGAAACCCAGCCAGATGGGCGGGGTATAAATAACAAATTATATAATAATAATAATAATAATAATAATAATAATAATAATAATGTGCCCTCTCCATTTAAGTGTGAAATGCACACATTTTACTGATGCAGAGATCAAAGGGGAAGGGGGTGATGTGTTCTTATTTGCTCCAAATAGCATAGATTAGCGTAAGTCACCACAACAGTAGAGTGTAGCAAGCTAATTTGTCAACCATCAAATATTGCTTTAAACAGGAGAAACATGCCGCTCTGGCATATCCTATTTATTCAATGCAGATAGGGACAGAAATGCATCAAAGAATGAACCTAAAAAGAGAGAGAGAGAGAGAGGCAGCTTCTGAGAAGAGCTTCAGGCAAGATTACTCATGTATGAATCTGAGAAGTACTTAAAGATTTTAAACTCACGGTAGTGCAGCAAACAGAAAGCAGACAATGGAGATCAGGCCTATGACAACACTCCAATACTCCCACGCATTCCCGACACACTCTTCCAGGAGATGCCAAATCCAGGGTGTTCCATTTAGACACAATCTCCTATCCGCGACTGGGGAGATATTAAAAGCATGTGGAGGCTGCTGAAGAGCCATCTATTCAAGTTGAGGGATATTATTTCAGAAGTTGGCTCAGTTCTGAACCCCATGCAAATCCATTTACCAGTTCTGAATATTCTCTCTTCCCCTTCAAAGCTCCCACATCCAGATGGATGATTGGGTACAACAATTTGTTTCCAACCTCACAGGAGGGCCTGCCAAATTCAAAGAAAATAAAACACATCCAGCATTCATACATCAATTTAAAAGACAAATCCAGCTAATTATTCTATTTGAACACATATGAAAGGCAAACTCCAAAGCAAGAAAGAAAATTTAAAATATAGATGTTAACCCACTCAGTATTTGAGTATTCTTATGCCAGTTGAAATGGGCCAGTTTCTTAAGTGCCTTTACTTTTCTAACATAAGACAGTCAGAGAACTATAACAACAGTAATATAGTTGTACCTGCTAAAGTGTCCACTACCGCAAAATTGTAATTTAACATTTCTCCACCTCTGAAAGAATGATACATTCATATATGGGATGTATTACTATAAATAAACAAACAACTGCATTAGAGTAACAGAAGGAAAAACAAGTGTTGAACTGTTTATAATGGTTTTCCTTAATATAATTTGCTACATTGCATATTGCGTAAATTCCATTTTATGTCATTACTTAACACTAATGACATGGGGGTGCAGTGGGAGAAGCTTCATATTTGCCTGGGTGCAGCAGTTTACTGATTGTATTTTTCATTTCCTTCCTTGCCCCCAAGACTTTTCATAAGCTAATAACAGAGGGATCAATCCATCTGGAAATTCTCCAGTAGAAGCCCTGTTGAAGTAAACAGCAGCTACAACACTCTTGCATGGCTCACAGTCCAGTTGACTTGCTACTGTTACCCTAGTTTTAAATGTTAAATTGGGAGGCAATATTTGATGCAGTCAATATGACTTGGATGGGGTTTGTAAACTTGTTTTGGAATGTTTCAGTTTCTTCTCATTTACAGCCTTCTTGTATATATCTTCATGCTGTCTAAATAACACTTTGATTACTTGTTTTTATTAGTAAAACAATTAATCCTAAAGCAAAGAAAAAAAGAAAAAGAAAAATGGTAGAACATTTGTGATGTAAATACGTACTACAGAACAAAAGAAATTAAAACTAAGCACCGTATTCTTATATTGTTTGTTAAGTAAAATGGAATAACTAGCAGTCACTGATCCCAGGCTTGCAACCACAGATATGGATACAAACCCCTTATCTGTGACCCAACCTTTTGCCAGTCAAACTGTATAGAGTGGTTAAAGGGCTTTGAGTAAAATTTATACAGTTATCTGCATCCTATGTGACTAATTTGTACTGCAAATTAAAGCTAGGATTTTCATCTAAATCTCTAGAGTTCAAAAATTTATTTAATAAAAATACGAAGGTGCTTTGGAAGGTGACAGCAGTATGTCATGTTGCTGGCACAGTACTCTCTAAAATTCACTAAATATTATGTGGGGGGGGAGAGATATTATTACAAAACTTTGGATCCATTTGAGTCTTGTCCCTTAAGCATGAAGGGGTGAGAAAACAAAGGAGGGCTGCTGGTACAAGGCTGATTTGCAGCACAGTGTGTTTAGCCGAAGAGAAGGATGTAGCATGGGACTGCATCATTCTCTTGAGATTTTACATCGTTAGCTAAGAATTACACACACCGATAGGCTAATCTCCATTCCATGTCCTCCATGAGTTGACTGCGAAGTCTTGTGCAACAAACCCCCTTTCCCCGTAAAACCAGACTTTATGCAATATGGAAAGTGATGGGGGGGGGAGGGGAATGTACTGGAAATTGTGGGACAATGCTCGCTTTGACACAAAGTCATCTGCAAACAAATCAGAATGAATGCTTAATAAACAGGGCATATAGAAAAAACCGGAAGTTAGAAACCCTTACCGAGCTGCTACAAATTACTCATTTGATCTACCCTGATCTACCCCACTTTTTAATCTAAAGGTACAAAAAGTATCATCCCATTTTATGTAAACAAAGATAGCTACATATTTCCTTTCTCCTTGACTTTATTACCTTCGTTCCTTTGAAAGTTTCCACCCTGCCACGCATTAAAGGCATTGGCAACAACCTATTAAGAAGAAGAAGAAAGCGCCACCAGACTGTATTATTTCCCTGGCTCTTTTCAAATTTGAAATGGAGACAAAGAAAAATCAAACTGGGGGGAAAATCCAAGATAACAACCATAAAACTAAAAGACTAATACGCTGGGGAAAAAAATCAATGCAATGCATTATTAAAGTAGAACTCACTTCATTACCTCGGGGCTTGCATGTCCCTGGGAGGCCTCTGTGGTAGCTCTAACAACACAACGTGGTACATGTTGGAGTATCAAACTAGCAGTTAATATTGTTGGGAATTAGCATCATGTGACCTGGAAGTTTGGGGGGGGGGAAGGAAAGCACATTCTGGTTTAGTCAGATGAATACCTTGATTATGGTATTACTCAGTACTTACTGAAAGTATAGCTAAATATCTACAGTCATCTTGGGTAACTTGCTTTTCATGTTTAACCTGACACATCAGGACGTTAACCAGCACCAGTTATATTATAGGAAGCAAGCATTTCAAAAGGAATTATACAGGTAAGCTTACAATCCTCAGGAGGCTGAAGGTCTGGCCTTTGGCCTCTTGCTGCACAACATCTCCTCTGGTGCATGTTATTCTGTTGTCTTTTGCTAGTTAACATTTATGCAACGCCAGCCATTGTCAAGCAGTGTGCTTAGTATCAACTAAAAGCTTTCATAGAAAACCTGTCAGCTGGTCAAGACACTTAGATGCTTTTTGCCAAATACCGGCACTTCACCTACATAGGGTCAGCTTCAAGGGCTTATCAAGCAGGCTGGAAATTCAAGATTTCTTACTTTAGCTTCAATGCTATATCAGTTTACCTGGCAGGAAACCATATTTAACAGAAAGGTGCTTCTGAACAAGCTTGGGATTGTGCTGTTAAGAATATGCAGCTACACCAAAAACAGGCCAGAACTACCAAAATGCAAGGGGAGATAAGCATAGAGAGGATTACCGGTACTTCTTGTAAAGGGAGCGTTCCTGCAGTGACATGGATGGTAAGTAAACACATGAAGGTAAAGGTAAAGGGACCCCTGACCATTAGATCCAGTCGTGACCGACTCTGGGGTTGCGGCGCTCATCTCGCTCTATAGGCCGAGGGAGCCGGCGTTTGTCTGCAGACAGCTTCCAGGTCATGTGGCCAGCATGACAAAGCCGCTTCTGGCAAACCAGAGCAGCACACGGAAACGCCGTTTACCTTCCCGCCCGCTGGAGCGGTACCTATTTATCTACTTGCACTTTGACGTGCCAGTTTCTTCTCCAGGTGGATCACGTTTAGTCAAAACTTTGACGTGCTTTCGAACTGCTAGGTGGGCAGGAGCTGGGACCGAGCAACGGGAGCTCACCCTGTTGCAGGGATTCGAACTGCCAACCTTCTGATCAGCAAGCCCTAGGCTCTGTAGATAGCCCTTAAAACTTTGGTGACACTGAGCGATGAGGATCATTTCACCACTTTTAAACTACTGTATTATTATTATTATTATTATTATTATTATTATTATTATTATTATTACTATTATTTTACTGTGAATATAGTCCCCACCCCGTGCCTGAAATGGAACATTGGCAACAGGATTGTTGCTATTGTTATTATTATTTACTTATCAAAAGATCCTGGAAAGGGTACATCCAGTTTAAGGGAGGGATGAGTGCATAGATGTCAATGGTGCTGTGTGGATGCTGCAATAAATAAATACGAATGTATGAGTGTGCCTATCCCACAATAAACACAAGGCACCCAGAGGTGCTGGGATTATGAAAATGAGTGGTTTTGGGGTGGGGGGTGGGGGAACGTGCCTGTTTCCCCTTCTCCAAAGCTCCACACATTCATTTGATCTTCTGAACGGGCACCCAGGAGGTCAGAAACAGGGGCAGCAGGTGTGAAGCCAACCCTCCCTTCTTCACATATATCCCCCCCCTCAATGATTGGGCTGCGTGTGAAGAGGAAGAGGGGTAGCTGCGGGAGACTCTTTACCTTTCGATCTGGGGCAGAGTCCCGGGAAGATGCTAAACCCTCAACCCCAGCTAACCTGCGGGCGTCGTTCACACGTTACATTCCACGAGGGCGCAGCCTATGCGGAGAAAATACGTTAGAAACAAAACATTTGTAAGTCTGTCAATCAATCAATCAATCAATCAGTTTCAGGCCGATGGAAGAGTTTCTGACAGTTTGCCCTAGGGCTTTTGAGACGCAACGGAGATCTCACCACAATGCCGTTTATTTTACACCCCGGAAGCGAACCGGGCTCCAGCTTAAAAACTCCATGAAGGATGAAGCTCCTACTCCAGCCCACCCCCCGGTATAGGAGAGGCACCCACCCCCGAGAGAGAGAGAGCGCAGGTCCCGGGAAAGGCTTCGTCGCAGCGGCCGAATCCGCTGCCGTTGAGCCGGGCTGAGACCGAGAGCGGCGAGGAGGAGGAGGAGGACGGGCCGCCGGCAGCCCAGGCAGGCCTCTTCCTTCCTCTCTCTCCCTGCTGAAGCCGGAGATGGCGCCGGCTGGCCTGCAGCTCCCTCTGCTGACAGTTGGCCGCCTTCCCTGAAGGAAACCTCCGAGCAGGGAGGAGGAGGAGGAGAGGAAAGGCCGCGGAGGCTCCGAGGGACGTGGCGGCCTAGGGCCCTGCTGCTCGGGTCGGTCGTCGTGAGGGGCATCCTTTGGAGTCCACAGGATAAGGATTGGCTAATTATTATAATAAATAATAACAATAATAAAATTATTATTGTTGTTATTATTTGATGTTTTTATTATTATTTGTTTTTTAAAATTATTATTTCTCAGGAAAAATCAGAGGTGCAGAAATCTGGAATCTTCCAGCGACCTTGTCCAGTTGCTTCAATTCGCACCTGGACCCGTTAGGATTTTTGTTATGGTTCCACAATGGAAAATGATTTCTGGTTCCACAATGGAGCATGCTTTCTTCTCTTCACACACACACCCTGCCCCTGCCAAAATTTCCCTCCCCTGTGCAAGCACAAAAAAACGGAAAGAGTTCATCTAATTTTGCACCATCTGGTCACACTTGGAGGGCGCAATTGTTTTGAACGTGGGTCACACTATAACACCGGCCTGAGCGTGCTAGCCTGCAAGCAGGGATCGCCTCCACAAAGTCGCCGTCCCCCCCCCCCCCCGGGAGAGGGAAGTTGCACAAGGCTAGGAAATGGTTCTCCCTTTACCCCCTAAATCATCTTTAAGGAACCCCCCCCCCAAATATTTTACATATTTACCATAGCTGTTTTGTATCTCTTCTACTTTGATCCTAATACAGTATATTTCACGAAGAGTCGGACACGACTAAACGACTAAACAACAACAAAGGTATATTTCAAATGCAATGTTTCAACACACGCACTTGCATTTGTGATCCATGTTTCCCACTAGGCACTCATAGAAAAGAAATCAAACAAGCATATGCCAGCCCAAAATTGGCATTGCATGCCAGATTACTCCTATCGCAGAACGTGATACAGGAGTCCCATGTCTTCAGTAGTAAATGTAAGGAGGATTTCGGCGGGGGGAGGGGGGCATCTAGAAAAACTTTCCATCCACATTCATTGCAGGTATCCTGATTTTATTCCTGTCTATTTAGAACTGCATGTCTGCAAATTCAGTCGGACTTACATACTTCAATTGGACTTACCATGTGTTTAGGACTGAAACCTTATAGATCCTGAGTTGTTGCTTACTTTTCTGCTGCTTATGTCACCAGCTATATAGCCACACTGAAAAGAAGATTGCCTTGTAGCTCTGCAAACTTATATCTGAAAAGTTGATCTGAAAAAGCCACTTGGCAGGTTTAGCCATAAAGCCACATATCACTTACCGGCTAGCTTGAGAAAAAGATACTTTCTGTGGATTGGCCTCAGAGGAGTTCTCCTAACTATTTTTGATGACACTAGTTCTAGTAGTAAGCTCAATGAGTGAGGAAACCAATGTTCTCTGAGGTTAGCGCAGGCTTTTCTGTTTCACCATGCATTGAGTTTTATAGTTCCTCAAACACTTTATAACAGTATGTATTACAATCCAAAATATTCATTAGCATCTTCTTTTAAGAATGGCTTTGATTGAACATCCTTTTGTCTATACATCTGCAAGCATTACAGATCTTTTAAAATTAGCATCAACATGTTAAATACATGTGCAAAGCTGCCTTCAGTTCTTATTAAAGAAATTCAATGCAACAGTAGTACTATATATTACTTATTATGAATGAAGCAAGGCACCATCTAATAAATAGTTTTGCACTTATATACTACTGCCCTCTGCTGGGCATCCGCTTTGTCAATACAGTACTGTACTGTACTGTGTATACTGTACTTAGTAGCCTTGATGCCATCAGTGTGATGAATAACATCACATGATAAATTACATTTACCATACACCACTAATTGCATCACCTGCAATTTTCTCACTAATCTGTCTTCACTATGAGTTATTATAAAAGCCAGAGCAATGTTGGAGTAGCTCCAAATTTTTATTTTTAAAAAGCTGCTGTGCCATAACAGCGACAAGTTTAAGATGCAATGGCTCCAGAATAGCCTCGTCAAAACTAAAAGACCCTCATGAAGAAGGGGATGCATATACCCATTTCCTGCAGTTCCAAGAGTCGCAGTTTGGACCTTGCTTAATCTTGCACCTTTTACTGAAAACCTCTACCACTATCCCAAATCTGAAATGATGCCCAGGTAGGAAGCGCTGAGCGGGCTTCCTACCTGGAGTTTGTAGCTGGAGGCGCGCGACTTTGGAGGCGCGGCTTTGGAGGCACAGGGGGGCGACGATACCCCGCCACGTAATGACGCATGCGCAGCGGGATGCTGTGCATGCGTGTTACGTGGCGGGGTATCGCCGCCCCCCTGGTGACTCCAAAGCCGCGCGCCTCCATCTACAAACTCCAGGTAGAAAGCCCGCTCAGCACGGTGGGGTGTGTGTGTGCCACTTGGTGCCCCACCCCCGTGACTCCCAAGCCGAGCCTCCACCCCCCCCCCCAGAGTGGAACCTGGGGCGGACCGCCCCCATCCCTCCCCCATTGCGACGCCCCTGGGTTCAGATAGACCTGGTTTGCTAAAGCTTTTATACAGCACAGTCAGAAATAAATCCCACTGTGTTCAATTATACTAATCCCCAGGTAAGTGTATAGACTTAACTAGCTGAGCAAGATGAAACTGTCTCCTTAGTTCATTCAGAATGCTCAATGTCTGATTCCCCAAAGCCTGGTTTCTGAAACCACGTATCATAGTATACAGTATGATCTGATGCGAGTCACCCTACAAGTACAATAAAATTCACGGCTGAACGGGGCAGGGGTTGGGGGTAGGGGGCAATGGTTGTTGTTTTTGTTTAGTTGTTTAGTCGTGTCCGACTCTTTGTGACCCCATGGACCATAGCACGCCAGGCACTCCTGTCTTGCACTGCCTCCCGCAGTTTGGTCAAACTCATGTTGGTGGCTTCGAGAACACTGTCCAACCATCTCGTCCTCTGTCGTTCCCTTCTCCTAGTGCCCTCAATCTTTCCCAACATCAGGGTCTTTTCCAAGGATTCTTCTCATGAGGTGGCCAAAGTATTGGAGCCTCAGTTTCAGGACCTGTCCTTCCAGTGAGCACTCAGGGCTGATTTCCTTCAGAATGGATAGGTTTGATCTTCTTGCAGTCCATGGGACTCTCAAGAGTCTCCTAGGGGGCAATGGTAAATGCACTGAAAGAATGTATTAAATGGTTTGCCAGGTGGATGGATTTTCTGAAGAGCATGTTTCTGAATCAGGTCCTTAACCAGCTACAAAGTTTCAGAAGACATTTCTGAGAAGAAGCTTTCATGAACAGAAACTTACTTCATGGGCCACTTAATTTTCAGTTTCTAAAACCAGTGAGCTGGCCACAGTTATATTACGAGTAGGTGGCACTTATCCCTAGGTAAGTGGGTGGAGGATTACAGCTTTAGGGGGGGCATAGTTAGTCTGCACATGAGGAGACAGCTCCCCTGGGCAAGAGGTATGGAGGGGAGAGAGGGGATCAGGAATGGGTAACACCTTCCTCAGGGGTAATTGAGGTGGTGAGGTAGTTACCCCACACTGCCTGTTGTTGTTGTTGTTGTTGTTGTTGTTGTTGTTGTTGTTAGCTTGAAGCTGCAAACTCTGAATCCCCTTATACCATTGGTTACTTCCACATTATGTCACAGGAAGTCCAGAAATCATGAATGTGCTGTATGAAAACTGCAAACAACAACAACCCTGTTTTATAGAGAGAGGAGAATTACAAGAACTATTCTGTTAGAATGCAAAACACAACTGAAATTGTTACAGGTAGGTAGCCGTGTTGGTCTGACGCAGTCAAAATAAAAATAAAAAATCCTTCCAGTAGCACCTTAGAGACCAACTAAGTTTGTCATAGGTATGAGCTTTCGTGTGCATGCACACTTCTTCAGATATTTATTACAACTGAAATTGGAATAGCTCGCTATCAACCGCTGTAACGCAATGGATACTAAGCTCACCTCTGAAAACTGCTTGGCAATTTGACACTCCAGCCTGAAATCCATTGTGTGGAAGGACATTCTATCAAAACCAATAACATTATTTCTACTTACTACATCAATATAATCCTCAACTTTGCCTTCCTACCTATTATGGAGCTCTAGCAGTGGTTAAAAATTGAACCACCTCAGTCTCTAGAACAGGCATCCCCAAACTGCGGCCCTCCAGATGTATTGGCCTACAACTCCCATGATCCCTAGCTGACTGGACCAGTGGTCAGGGAAGATGGGAACTGTAGTCCAAAACACCTGGAGGGCCGAAGTTTGGGGATGCCTGCTCTAGAAGAAGCAGCCAAACATTTGGGATCCAAAGTATAAAGGTACTAAGGAAAATACAAAGTGTCTACTGGAATATTTAGCTCTCTCCAATTGTTGGGGTGCTTCTGCCCTATGAAAAAACAGGTGGTTTTATCTATGTATTCAGCCAAACTCTTTTACTAATGATAAGTCCCCTTATAAAGAAAAATAAATTAGCATTTACTGAGATTTTATTAGGATGCCACGAGTTGAGAATCCTTCTGTGACATCTTTGAACACCTTTGGAATCAGGAGTTGCTGCTGCTCCCAGTAAACCCAAAGTAAAAAGTTGCTTAAATTATCTTCCTTACTGCAGTAGTTCCCACAGTTTGTTTAGGAGACCTACCCATACATTTTTGCTTCTCTTCTCTCTCTCTCTCCTCTCCCCCCCCCAATCTTTAATAATACAAGGATTGTCTGATCTAAAGATAATAAAATGTAAGAGGAGAGAGCAGGGGTCCTAGCATTGCCCATCAATAATAATGATCACCTGGACAGCAGACTGAGCAAGCCTGTGTTTACACCATACATTTAAAGCACTTCACACTTCACATAGTGTCCATGATACTAAGGAATTCTGTAAGCTTATGGTCTGAAAGATTAGCATGGCATTTTTGAAATGAATTATCAAAAGCTTGGGGGACGTGTTTTGTTCTGGTTTAATTACTGCCCAGTCAATTGCTTACTGTTGTCTTTGGCAGTGAAGCAGATTTGCTTGGCACTGTTAAATTTCCTGATTATACTTGTTCAAACCTCATTTGTGTTGTCTGGAAAGCACATGCCCTACTCCTACTTGCTACTCGCACAATTACTCAAGGAGCTAGAGTTATGAATGAAACAGGTTTTTTCATAAGTGAAAATCATTGGGGGCTTTTCCCCACTCTTTCACTGGAAATCTGGATACTAATACATTTTTAAAGTACTGTACATGAGCAGAGAGTCAGTGCCGCTACCGGAAATGGCTTCCAGTTTTCTTGTGCATCTGCAGTTGGTGAATCTGTAGAGTAAATGGATTTTAAATTGCAGGGATGGGGAAAGGAAAGAGAATCAGTAAAGGCCCTTATTTGCTAGTGGACATGGAAAGGAGGCACAGTTAATGGCGTCACAAGGCAGGTGGAAAACATGAGCAGTCCTCTAAACAACATCTGCACGATGGACCCAAAGCCATCCTTAAGGACCTGACCCAGGTCCAGAAGTGAGCCCAACAAAGTTATTCAAAAATAGAGACCAATCTAGGATTTTACCAGGCCTATTAGTCCCAGACTGCCTTTAATTATAATGAGTTTTTAGGGAAAATGCATAGAAGCTGCCATGGAACAGGTGCAGCAGAGTAATGTGGAATGACAGCTCCAAATTCAGCATACAGTATTCAGAAACTCATCAACTGGTCTAGGTTCATCCTGAGCTCCATCTAAACCAGTGTTCTACATGGCAGCTATTTTCATTCATTCTATTTGAATGAAGTCATGTTATTTTTTTTGTAACGTGAGTTACGTTTAATAAATATGAAAAGTGGGATACAACATTACGTATTTATGGAGATGATTTGGTTCACGTGCCATGCAGTAGCAAAATGAATAATACATAATTCTGAAATTATGAGCTTCTTGCAACTTTGATGTATTTTTTAAACAGATAAAATGTGAATACTGTTGCAATTCTTTGTATGCTGATAGCTAAACTGATAGTTTCCCCCAAGCCTGTTGTTCAAGCCCCTTGTACATGGGTGGTGCCATTTGGGCCACATGAACAAGACTGCTCACAGCCTGAACATCAGGAAAAAATGTGTGCGCATACAGAGATATGGAGAGAAGGGTGAACGATGCTGTTACAAATTGGCACCAGAAGGTTCAGTAATGCAATAAATAGTTGTGGGTACACCCACACTATGCCTCCCCCCCCCATGAATCCTGGGAATTGTAGTTTGCTGAGGGTGCTTCAAACTAGTTCTGGTAGGGGGGAACTACAGTTCCCTGGATGTTTGAGTGGAAGCCATGTGCGTTAAATGCATGGCATGGATGTAACCAGTCACATATAACCAGCATGCTTGAGTGTGATTAATGAATGAAGGCGTCAATGCCATAGAGTAAGCTGTCTTGTCAGGTTTAGCCCATGTCATTTCCCCTCGCATTGGGAGAAAATAGGCTACTGTACTTTTGTTGTATTCAGTCTACATGTGAATTCAGTTCATGAGGAGGTTTTTAACAAGTCTCTTTTGTTTCAGAAAACAGTGGAGTGTGGAACTAATGGTTTTGTATACCAATAGTTTAGGAACTTTTGCCACTTTGCAACCAAGTGGCAACATTTTAATGCCTGTGCAACTTTTTTTGACTGCTGTATGGAAGAGCTCATGAATTGGACCTTTGAAATTTTTTGTAAGAAAACCATTTTATAACTTACCAAGCATGTGGTCTAACTGTGTACAGTACTAGGGAAGTGAGATACTTTGGAGTTCATTGGAAAGAGCACATTGTCAGGTTTTCTTCTTCTTCTTTTCTTCTTTGGTGATCACTCGTAGCCAAGTAAGATTGTCTTCCATAAACACAATTTTAACAATGGGTCCGTAAGTGACTGTGGAGGCCAATTCTGGATCCACACGTCCTTCCACAGTAGGGACATTGGTTTCCAGGCAGGAGTTGATTACGGTGTGGATTTGCCAAGCGTGCCTTCCTCTTAGCACATTTCTCCCTTGCGTCCTGAGATCTATATTTTTCTATGCTGCATGTTTTGCCATGTTAAATCTACATACTGTGGTTCTCTCACCAAAGAGTACTTGCCCCAAACTTGGGTCTTGGCTTCCAAGGATTTCCAACACATTTTGCTATACATATTCATATGAAAATAAGATTCAGAAAAAGGGTAAAAGATCCAACCAATCAAGTTGGCAAAGGAAGCTGAATGGTGTATACTTACCTATAAAGGGCAATTACTTGTGCATAGCTGCCAAGTTATCCCTTTTTTTAAGGGAAATTCCCTTATGCTGAATAGGCTTCCTCGTGAGAAAAGGGAAAATTTGGCAGCTATGTACTTGTGTCGTATTAAAAAAATGTAGTGACAGCTACCTATAGGATATTCTATACAAGATCTCAAAGTAGCTGTCTTATTACAGAAAAAATTCAGAAACAGACTGGAAAGAGAAGTTGCTGAATTGCAACTCATTACCAAGCTTAAAACCATGGAGAGACCTGGTCTGAATAAGGACATTGGATTCTTATCTCATTATACATAATAAAGCTTTCTTTAGCCATCTCACCCCTTGCTTTTTCCTGCAAGACAAAGACCAGTCGTTAACAGTCGTCAGCAGCTTTACCACTCCTATCAGCCAATCACCCATTCCCACCCCCTTCTGAGTAAGACCCCTCCCCACCCTCTGACTATACATAAGGGCCTGGTGACTTCTGTTTCAGTGTACCTGAAGAAGTGTGCATGCACACGAAAGCTCATACCTATGACAAACTTAGTTGGTCTCTAAGGTGCTACTGGAATGGATTTTTTTTTATTTTTTTTGTTTCGACTACGTCAGACCAAGACAGCTACCTACCTGTAACTAGTGTTTTAATGAATACTTAACAGCTTGTCTGCTGTCATGATTGGAAAAGGGACACATAGCATATTATAGTTACTATCATCTCAGCTATTCTGTAGTTCTAAGTTTTCTTTATTAGTGTGGGCCCTAAGTAGCTGTGTCAAAATCTAAACCTTATGGGTGTCTTCTCCCAGGGTATCAGTGGTCAACTGTTGTAGTACAACAGGCAAAAGTTACTGCTGCGGTCTATTGGGTAGGCAAGGCTAAGGGCCAAACTCCCAGAATCTACAGCAAACTTGGTCAGTCCTTGCTGCCAGCTGTGAGGTGGAATAATTAGTAGTGACAGCTACCTATAGGATATTCTATACAAGATCTCAAAGTAGCTGTCTTATTACAGGAAAAAATTCAGAAACAGACTGGAAAGAGAAGTTGCTGAATTGCAACTCATTACCAAGCTTAAAACCATGGAGAGACCTGGTCTGAATAAGGACATTGGATTCTTATTCCATATTACTAAACCCCTCTGTGCCTGAAGCTGGTTTCGTGACCTGTGCATGTACTGTCCCAGGTAGTCCACCCACATTCATCTTCCTCTGCCAGTGCACCATTCCTGTGATGTAGCGAAATAATTGTATCCATGATATCTGCCAGGGGAAACCCTGAACACGATGAGGGGGGTGATTACATGTCCTATAGTGACTTCCAGGACACTGCACCACGTTTTTGATCTACAATAAAGGTTTGTGATGAGTTTGCGCATTTCAAAAGTAAGATTAAACTTGGCTAGAGTACCATTCATCTTTTAAAGTGTTAATCTGATTTATCTCCATTTTGCGATCTCTCTCCCTAATGTACTTGACAGCAAAATTCAATCGTTTTTACTACTGAGCTGGGCTGAAAGGCCAGTGCTCAATTTTCTGCTTCTCAATTTTTATGCAATGTGTATGCTTGGGCACTTGATAAATTCAAACCTTGGGGACAGCGCTACCAAGTTATATTGTGAACGCAAAATACTATCTGTTGACTTATATAATAGAGATTATTGGTTTAAATTTTTTAACCTTATGAGAGAAAAAAATTGATCCTCCACAATATATTGTAGAAGTTTAGTGAGTCTTTTTTCTGTTCAGGTGCTTACTAGAAGTTGTGTATCATTTTAAAATAATGGTCTCTTTCTTGGGAGATAGTATTGAACTAACTTGGGTTTTTTATTGAATAGCAGAGTAATGAGACACAGGGTAAAGATAACATGGGAGGACTGTAATAACCACCAGGACTGTAATAACATGGCCAGGATCCAGAGATCTTCTGCCATTTCCAGTAGCCAGTCATTTGCTGCTTGTTCCGCTGCTCAGGGTTTCCCATCTTACTACCTGATCATGTGATTAAGATACTTGTAAAATATAATCATATTTGATTAATTTTGATAGGGACTGGAGAGCTGGAACTCTGTGAATGCAACATAGATTTCTGATCCAGCATATCTAAAATGTCTGGTGTCTCAGTTAACAACATCAAAAATCAGCAAGTGGTGGCAATTCATGATCTATGGCGTGTTTCAGTATACTAAAAGAGTAAACCTGGAGTAAGCTGTTCTCATGCTAATCTGGTTTTCCAGTGGTAGGGGTGCAGGGAGAAATGGAGTGAGGAAAGGGGTTGTTGTTGTTTAGTCGTCTAGTCGTGTCCGACTCTTCATGACCCCATGGACCATAGCACGCCAGGCACTCCTGTCTTCCACTGCCTCCCGCAGTTTGGTCAAACTCATGTCAACCATCTCGTCCTCTGTCATCCCCTTCTCCTAGTGCCCTCCATCTTTCCCAACATCAAGGTCTTTTCCAAGGATTCTTCTCTTCTCATGAGGTGGCCAAAGTATTGGAGCCTCAGCTTCACGATCTGTCCTTCCAGTGAGCACTCAGGGATGATTTACTTCAGAATGGATAGGTTTGATCTTCTTGCAGTCCATGGGACTCTCAAGAGTCTCCTCCAGCACCATAATTCAAAAGCATCAATTCTTCGGCGATCAGCCTTCTTTATGGTCCAGCTCTCACTTCCATACATCACTACTGGGAAAACCATAGCTTTAACTATACGGACCTTTGTAGGCAAGGTGATGTCTCTGCTTTTTAAGATGCTGTCTAGGTTTGTCATTGCTTTTCTCCCAAGAAGCAGGCGTCTTTTAATTTCGTGACTGCTGTCACCATCTGCAGTGATCAAGGAGCCCAAGAAAGTAAAATCTCTCACTGCCTCCATTTCTTCCCCTTCTATTTGCCAGGAGGTGATGGGACCAGTGGCCATGATCTTGGTTTTTTTTAATGTTGAGCTTCAGACCATATTTTGCGCTCTCCTCTTTCACCCTCATTAAAAGGTTCTTTAATTCCTCCTCACTTTCTGCCATCAAGGTTGTGTCATCTGCATATCTGAGGTTGTTGATATTTCTTCCGGCAATCTTAATTCCGGCTTGGGATTCATCTAGTCCAGCCTTTCGCATGATGAATTCTGCATATAAGTTAAATAAGCAGGGAGACAATATACAACCTTGTCGTACTCCTTTCCCAATTTTGAACCAATCCGTTGTTCCATATCCAGTTCTAACTGTAGCTTCTTGTCCCACATAGAGATTTCTCAGGAGACAAATGAGGTGATCAGGCACTCCCATTTCTTTAAGAACTTGCCATAGTTTGCTGTGGTCGACACAGTCAAAGGCTTTTGCATAGTCAATGAAGCAGAAGTAGACGTTTTTCTGGAACTCTCTAGCTTTCTCCATAATCCAGCGCATGTTTGCTATCTGGTCTCTGGTTCCTCTGCCCCTTCGAAATCCAGCTTGCACTTCTGGGAGTTCTCGGTCCACATACTGCCTAAGCCTGCCTTGTAGAATTTTAAGCATAACCTTGCTAGCGTGTGAAATGAGTGCAATTGTGCAGTAGTTGGAGCATTCTTTGGCACTGCCCTTCTTTGGAATTGGGATGTAGACTGATCTTCTCCAATCCTCTGGCCATTGCTGAGTTTTCCAAACTTGCTGGCATATTGGGTGTAGCACCTTAACAGCATCATCTTTTAAAATTTTAAATAGTTCAGCTGGAATATCATCACTTCCACTGGCCTTGTTATTAGCAATGCTTTCTAAGGCCCATTTGACTTCACTCTCCAAGATGTCTGGCTCAAGGTTAGCAACCACACTACCTGAGGTGTACGAAACCTCCACGTCTTTCTGGTATAATTCCTCTGTGTATTCTTGCCACCTCTTCTTGATGTCTTCTGCTTCTGTTAGGTCCTTACCACTTTTGTCCTTTATTATGGTAATCTTTGTACGAAATGTTCCTGAGGAAAGGGGTAAAAACTCCATAAAAGGCCTCTCAGTTAAGTCACAATGCTGTTAGCTAAACGTTTGGCGAATCATAAATCATAGGTATCATAGTTCATAGCCTTGTGACCTGACTCTGATTTTTGCGGTGGCAGCAACATAAGGAAACCTTCTTGAGATTCCTACTGACTAAAACAATGATTACAACTAAGATGCGTTTTTATGGACTTTTAATCCTCCCGCCATATTTAACGCAAATGTTCTCCAAATTTGAACTACTTCATCATTAGAAATTACGGATATTCTTTAATTTAGGAGGCTTGTAAAAATCATTGCATCCGTAACACTATTATTTTAGTTGTTAATGTATTATCTACATTGTTACATGGGGGTTCTTCCCAGACAAAAGTCAACAGTCAATCTGAAAATGTCCAGCACTGAAAAAATATTAAATTCTGAAATAGTATCAAATCCTTAATTTTATAAATCAGCTCTGTTATTACGAGTGGATCATGGCAATTCCTTTGACTTCTGATTCCCACGTGGTGGGCCAAGATCTTTATATATGACAGACAGATGAAGAAAAGTATTGTTTGCCCTTGTTCCAACCCTATATACCCTTTTTCGTAATAAGTATGTAAGAAGCTGCCACATACCAGAACTATGTCTCAGTCTATTTGCTCATCTAGCCCAGTGTTGTCTAACAGACAAATGTTTTCTAGAATCTTTCCCATAACTTTTAATGCCTGGGACTTCTTGCATGCAGAATAGGTGTTCTACGCTGAGCCTCTCTCCCAAATAGTTTGGAGACTTTCTTTTTGGCATCCAGAGTGCAGTATCTTAATCAGAAATAATCAGGCATTAGTTATACAGCAGAAGTACCTTTCCCTTAAAGTTTAATTAAGCTGTACTGCTTACCTTAGTCATGCTTAGAAGTATTTGTTCAAGGCAGGTGGTCTTCAGTGCAACTTCTGAAGCTTTTAAAATGTATTAAGAAAAGTATGCAACATTTTGCCAGCTGAACTGGTCAAGTACTCCAGTAGTGAAGTATGTATCTCAAATGGCACGTCCAACCATGCCTCATACTTCAGTGAGTTCAAAGCATCACCTAGGAGCTCAGCAGCTCAGTAATGCTCTTCAATTAGCACAGAGTGCTCCAGAGTTCATCAAGTATGCAACTCAATTATCAAAGCTCCCTGGATTGGTAACAACAGTGACATGAAATGCAGTTCTCCAGGCCAATAAAATATGCAGCTCAATTAGCAATCCATGCAGGTTGAAAATTAAAATATGTAACTTGATCTTCCAACTAGAAGATGGATGACTGGTTAAATTTTCAGCCTATCCATTAACAACAGTTGTCGTGTTTGTATGATGGGGATGAGAAACACCAACCGTGATACTTGCTCAGTTTTAGCATTCCTTTGCTGATCTGTGCCCCTGGCTTACTGAGAACTGATCTACACTTTGCATGGAATCAGGTGGTAGAATTCTGGATAGTACCACTTCAAATTGCAGGTGGGGAATTATATTTTAAAATTATAGTTTTGAATTGTGCTTTTCTGTTTTATTTATGGTTATTGTACATGGGTGTGTTACAGTCAGTTTCGAATGTCTTTGTGCAAAGGCAGCGGCTAACATAATAAACCAATATACAGTATACCTTTAAAAATGTTTTCCCATGGAAAAAAATGTAAACATGTCAGACTGTTCGTGTTAATTTACTATGAGCAGGGAACATAGGAAGCTGCCTTATACAGAGTCAGACCATTTAGCTCACTGTTGATTAGCAGTAGCTGTCCAGGGTTTGAGACAGAAGCCTTTCTCAGTCCTGCTTGCAAATGTCAGGGATTGAACCTGGGACCTTCTGCATGGAAAAGAGATGCTCCACCACAGGCATGTACATCCAGGGAATTTTTATTTTTTTATTTTGCAAACATTTATTGAATGTTCATGCTCAATACTAAATGACACTATTTTTAATTCATCAAACAAACCAAATAAATTAAAACTTTTAAAACTAACAACTAAACTAAGAAACTTAAAAAAATGAAAAAAAATTCCTTCAGTAGCACCTTAAAGACCAACTAAGTTTTTATTTTGGTATGAGCTTTCGTGTGCATGCACACTTCTTCAGATACAGAAGTTTCTCATTTTTAAAAAAATGAGATACAAAATGCCATTTTTGCTGTAGTGATAACCAGGCATATACAAAGATTCAGTCAATTTTCATGATCTTTATCTTTAACCAGATAATGAGCAAACTGAGATTGACCAAAGCAGATGAAGGTTTCTTCATCTTCCTGTCCCAGAGAGTCTCCACAAAAGGTGGTGAGCTTGGTGGGTGGTGGAAGAAGAAGGGAGAGGCAGAGTCATGAGACAGAGACAGAAGCAGGCAGAAGAAAAAGGCTGGAATGGATCTGCAGTCTCTGCCTTTAGAAGTCCCTCCTCCTCCATTGCTGCTGCCATTGGAGCCAGTCACCCCATGGTCACCGCCACTTCCAGATACAGAAACAGGCAGACACTGCAGATCCGTTCAGGATCCATCCCAGTGTTTTTATTCTGCCAACATCTGTCTGCTTGCTTTCTTCCCTACTGCCACTTCTCCATAGGACACAGAGCAGACCTGGCACATCTGGCGCACATACCTGTATGCTCCACCACATCACCTGTACAGTCATACCTCAGGTTGCGAACATGATCAGTGCTTCTGTGCATGTGCTTGATGTCATTTTGTGGTTCTGCGCACGCGCTAGCGCTGAAACCAGAAGTAACCTGTTCCGGTATTTCTGGGTTCGGCGCGGAGCACAACCCGAAAACGTGCAACTCACAGTATTCACAACCTGAGGTATGACTGTAGTATGAAATGGTGCAGTTTGGATTCCTACCACACAACTATACATAATGTTAGACAACAGTAAATTTTGAATAAAAGAAATGGCTCAATTGAGAAATGGAGGAATGTGGTTGTACAACAAGAAGGTGGCTTGGAACTTCATCTTGGAACTTCAAAACTTACCATTAGAAATCAGCCCTCTGACTCCCACAATTTCAAAACATTTCTTAGTCCCCTGTATCTTGCTGAATTGACATTCTGTATAATTTAGAGACTTGCCCTTTAGAATTCAGGGTCCGGGCAAATCTTGACGCATGGAAGCCCATGTTGGCAATGCCGTTTTGGCCGTTTTGCTCAGAAACGGTATGCTTTTGTGTTCTTGCTAAATTTCCTAAATTTCCTACTCTGCTAATGGGTCACATTTCAAATAAAAATCAACTTGAGGTAACCCTTTTAAGATTTGGCTAGGCTATAATCAGTGCTTTTTTGGGGGGGGACACACAGGAGTAGGCATACCCCCTAAACATTTTGTGCATCTAAGTTTGGCCTCATTGAGGGGCAGTATTTCAAGATGAGTAGGAAAATGAGAGTACCCCTAATTTTTTTTTATTAGAAAAAAAGCACTGGCTATAGTCTGGTGCATTCATTTTCGCTTGTAATGTGATTTCATTTCTTTGTTTGGTTTGGGCCTAATGCAAAGAGACCCAGTCCTGGTCTTGATGTGTGTTATCTTATAAGATGCATGGCATACATCAATGTATGGTGTTTTTTTCTTTCAAGATCATATGTTTCCAGTATAATTTCCTATTTATATGAACTCAACAGAGTTGATTTTTAAAATTAAAATATTCAATTGATAGACCATAATGGTTAATTATTTACAAGCAAGTTTCAGTATACAATGATATTGTAACTGTCAGCATAACCATTATTAAAATTAAAATGCATTCTTTGAGAAGTAGTTAACATACCTCATTTAGGTTAAGTGTCATGGATACTAAAATGTGCATTTTTCTCCCTATCAGTACATAATTACATCTAGGTAAAATAGTTTCTCTATTTCAACCCTAGGACAGTAAGTGCAACACTGCAACTCTCTATAGAAGAACAAATAGGGTTGCAAGTGTTTGATAATTTTCCTTGTTCCTTTCTGCACCTTTTCAAATTTTGTGGTATCCTTTGTGAGATTATCAATTATTTGCCTTCGCCATAAGCAACTGCAAATCCACAAAAAAAAGAAATATGTGGGTGTTTTATTTCTAATATTCCAAAACCACATTAGCTAATACTACTAGCATAACTAATTTATGAGTCCTATCCAACCAGGTTATAAAGAAAAAAATTCCCAATACCACCATCTCAGCAGCATTTGGAGTGAATTTAAAATTGCATTCATGTTCACAGATTGTGTCCCTTTTTTTGCTAGCTAGTCAGGCAAAGGATGCAACAGACCAAGTAATTATCATAATTTGCTTGCAAGCAAGCATTCTCATTCCTGAACAGGGGAACAAAAGAGACACTGTGCAAAATGGGGCCAAGAGGCTGTTTCTATAGTTAGCATAAATGGGCACCGTCCAGCCAAGTTAAGCATTTTTAAGTCCTGTTGATGTCAAGTGGATTGTTGAGCATATGCTTCTATATCTGACTGACTCATGCTGCAAACTACAGTCTAAGTGCCAAACTCAACATGATGTTAATTGTGTGGATGCTTCTAACACACACACACACACACACACTTCTTCTTCTTTTTTAGAGATCAGTGAGTTTGTAAGTGTCTATGGAGACTAATTCTGGATCCACATGTCCTTCCACAGTGAGGACATAGGTTTCCGGGTGAGAGTTGATCATGGTGAGGGTTTGCGAAGTGTGCCTTCCTCTTAGCACGTTTCCCCTTTTTGTCCTGAGTTCGAGAGTCTTCAAAGCCCATGACACCTTTGGTAGAGGCTGTTCTCCAATTGGAGCGCTCACAGGCCAGTGTTTCCCAGTTATCGGTGTTTATACTACATTTTTAAAGATTGTCTTGAGAGAGTATTTGAACCTCCCTTGTTGACCACCAGCATTTTTAAAGTTCGGAATAGAGTAGTTGCTTTGGAAGACGATAATCAGGCATCCGCACAACATGACCAGTCCAGCAAAGTTGATGTTGAAGAACCATTGCTTTACTCTTTCATGTAAAGGGGAAGCACCCTTGGGGCTGCAAGGGGTGGGGAGGAAAAGGTTTATAATCCCTCTCTCTTCACCTTGCAGAGAATGAAAATGGCCTCCTTCACCAACAATGCTGCTATTTGAATTCAGAGGGAAAGTTCTTCCCACTGGTGCTTCTTTCATATCCAAAACAAAAACATCCCTGAAACAAAGGAAATCTCTCATATCTGCACACCTTGATTGCATCCACCTGCTTGTTGGTATTGTGCATTTATTGCATATTGCACCTATACCCCACCTTTTCCTCCAAGGAACTCAAGGTGGCAGACATGCTTCCCTTCTGCCCTCTTCCTTTAATCTCCCAACCCTGTGAGATGAACTAGGCTGAGGGACAATGACTGGCCCAAGCTTCATGGACAAGCAGCGACTTGAACCCTGATCTCCCAGGTCCTAGTGTGACACAGTAACCACACTGGCTTTCCATCGCAAAACGGACAGGACTGATGTTAATGAGCAGACATGGCAGGGGAAACCAGGAGATTCAAATGAGGGCTCAGCTCCAGGATTTGTGTGCCAGGGAGAGCTTTGGAGAAGGCACACCGAGGGAAGCCCTTCCGATCTCATGTGTGAATTTTCGCACAGTGCCTTTGAGTTTCTTTGGTGTCTCGGGCAAAACGAGAACAGGGCAACTGGATCCTTTTCCAAATAAAAACAACAACAGCCATATGAAGCGGCCTTATAATATGTCGATCATTGTCCACACTTGGAGATGCCAGTGGCTGAACATGGAACCTGCTTGCAAGAGAAATGCTGTACTGCTTAAGCTATTGCCCTTCCCATAAATGCATCTGACAGTTGCTCAAGCTGGCTGCCCTTAGAAGCCAGTCCCATTAGGGCTATATAGGTCATGCCAACGCAGTCTGTCATATTCAGGGATCCAGCGTTTGCATAAATCCATGTAACACTTTAAGTTTTAAATTGGGGGTTTGGTGCAATGCCAGATACTGTTTTTGAAAGGCTCTCCACTCTCCTGCTTTAGCCTCTTGTGTTCCTAAAAAAAGAGAGAGAGAAAAAGTTCAGTCTCCTAACTTTTCTTTCCCTGATAAGAGGCCCTACGACTTATATTAACTTCTAAAAAATGCTCTTTGCTACGTTTAGCAGTTTATTCATTAACTGAATAGAGAATCACTCATCTCCTCTTTCAAGGGGGGGGGGAAACCCCCAAACCCCAACCCTGTACTATTAGAACCATAATGATTCAAACGCGCAAATCAACTCCTGTTGCCTTTTTCACTCTGGCCACTTAAGTTTTGTAACCAATTAATCCGGTTTTGGAGTGGCGGAGTTTGGGGAGAGAAACAGAGGGAAGATATTTGTTTGCTTGATTCCACATGACAACTCCAGGGTAACTGAATAGACTGTACGGTTGGTTTGACAAGGCAGAACATTCAGCCAACAGTTTCACATACCAGAGGCAGGGGGCTGGCAGGGGGACTCTGACAGTTGTAATGGATTTTATCAGAATTTCTCCAAAGGCTCGACTGTTTTGTCTTCAATTATTAATGCTTTGCAGAGGGGTTGTTTGCCCCTCTTTCTGAGAGGTAATGAATAACTATTAACTTAAACCAATATGCATTCCTAATAGTTTTTTCACTGATGAATAATGAATTGTGTGCAGGGTTGGGGGGGGGGAGACAGAGCCTCAGATTTCTGCATGTCAAAACACCAAAGTTGATTTCTGAGGGCGCATAAAACACAACCTTAGAAGTTGTGGCGGATTGGGAAATGACCTGGCTATTGCTACAGATGTTTGTGTGTGAGCTCTCATCTACGTTGCTCTTTAATATGTGGGCTGGATATGGTGTGAATTGGGTTCAGATGCTACTGAAAGAGGAAGCAGGATCTGTTTAGACCGTGATGTTTCACTGTGTACATATAGATTGATTCTTTTCACCTTCCTTAATTTCACTTCGGTTCTCCAGGACAACACATTTTCTCTCTCGCCGCCTTCGTTTACAAAATGCTGTATTGTGGCAGCCTTAATTTGGGGGCAAGTTCAGTTTAGGAGAACAAAAATATCATTGTTTCATTGCAGAGTTTCTTTAATAGATGTCTAGTTGCCAGTCACTGAGGCAGACTCCAAGAGCATTGAGGAAACGCTATGTAGTTGCACTCACAATGGATTCTGAGGGTCCCAGTCAACTGATTGTGATACAGTATTTTGAATTGAGCTTTTTCTGAGTTTAGGCTTCTCTGGGATGCTTCATTCTGTCTGTCTCCAGTTTAAACCAAAATCAAGTTTTGCTGTAAGATGTGTCTAGAACTGTTTTGGCTCACCTAAGTACTAATACACTAAATAGTATGAAAATAAATAATAACTAACAACAACATGTTATACATGCTTACTCAGAGGTAAGTTTCACTGTGTTCAAAGGGGCTTACTCCCAGATTGTATGTGGAATTGTATTTTGGTTTCTCATTTTTCCAATTTTAAGTTCATTTCTCCATATTTTGATATCAGTTTTCAAATTTTTTAAATACTTATGAAAAGTAAGCAGAATTATAGTGCAAATTTTCCCTAAGAGATGGATTTTTGTATGCAATTTTGCCCAATATGTTTTTTGCATATGAATTTTCCCCAATATAATGCATTTTTGTATATTATTTTTTACTAATATGTTATTTTTATGCACACTTTACCCTGGTATATGTATCTTGGTACATATTACATGGCTGGAGAACTGCACTGCAAAATTTGGAGAAGTGTGAATTTCAAAGGATGGCTGTATTTCGGTTTACAAATTTGTTTAGGGATGTATGAATTAGGTTGGTTCACATTTAAATGTGAACTGAATTGTATTTCTCCCCATCCACACTTCCAGGTCAGTGAATTCAAGACTGTATACTAACAGCGCAACCCAGCACGAATTAAGCCCCTTAAATTCAGTGGGGCTTACTCCCAGATACGTGTTTCTAGGGTTATATCCTTATTTACTTACCTTTTGTCAACCCTGCAACGCTGCAACTCTTAACCTTCAACTCTTTATAGAAACATTAATTTGGGATTGAATATTCAATGCAGAAATATTGCAGAATTATAAAATAACATTGTATTGTTCCTTCATCTTCTGCAAATGCATTGTTGTTGCTCAGTTGTCACTAAACAGCTCAGAAGGATACATGAGGGGCTCAAATACTGTAGCAAATGTTAGCTACCTTTGTTTCAGCATTTCAGGCAATACTGTAGTCTTCAAAGAACTCAACTGGAGTACTGTGTCCAGTTCTGGGCACCACAGTTCAAGAAGGATACTGACAAGCTGGAACGTGTCCAGAGGAGGGCAACCAAAATGGTCAAAGGCCTGGAAAAAATGCCTTATGAGGAACGGCTTAGGGAGCTGGGTATGTTTAGCCTGGAGAAGAGAAGGTTAAGAGGTGATATAATAGCCATGTTCAAATATATAAAAGGATGTCATATAGAGGAGGGTGAAAGGTTGTTTTCTGCTGCTCCAGAGAAGCGGACACGGAGCAATGGATTCAAACTACAAGAAAGAAGATTCCACTTCACTTAAACATTAGGAAGAACTTCCTGACAGTAAGAGCTGTTCGACAATGGAATTTGCTGCCAAGAAGTGTGGTGGAGTCTCCTTCTTTGGAGGTCTTTAAGCAGAGGCTTGACAGCCATATGTCAAGAATGCTTTGATGGTGTTTCCTGCTTGGCAGGGGGTTGGACTGGATGGCCCTTGTGGTCTCTTCCAACTCTATGATTCTCTGATTCTAACTGTTGTTCTGGCAATGCAGTGGTACCTCTAGTTACAAACTTAATTTGTTCCAGAGGTCTGTTCTTAACCTGAAACTGTTCTTAACCAGAGGCATGCTTTCGCCACTGTGCCGCCGGCACACGGTTTCCGTTCTCATCCAGGGGCAAAGTTCTCAACTCGAGGTAACTCTTCCAGGTTAGCAGAGTTTGTAACCTGAAGCGTTTGTAACCTGAGGCATTTGTAACTTGAGGTACCACTGTAATAACCTGATTATGGGCATTTATGTTGGTTTACTAAATTTGGAAGGACATATTCCTGTGCCTGATCCCAGGTGTTGGTCATGTTTCTAATATAATGGTTAAAAGGGGGAAGGGTTTGCTTCTGATTCTGGCTTAAGAATCACCTCACGAATAAATAAATATATATAATATATTCATAGCCTTTAAAATGTAGGTTTATTTTAATTTAACAAAGTGGAGTGGGTTTTTGACCTCCTTTTGTCAAGGAAGGAAGACTACATCCTCATGCTAATCAGGCTTCCTCAAACTCGGCCCTCCAGGTGTTTTGAAACTACAACTCCCATCATCCCTGACCACTCACTGTTCCTGCTAGCTAGGGATCTGGCAGTGTTGTGGAGTGGGACAAGAGGAATTTTTAGGCTGGATCCTAAGTTTCTCCAGCATTGTCACATGATGTGGCATAAATCAATCCAGTAAAAAGGGGGCTGTGTAACAAACTATTTTACAGCCTCTGCTGGGATTTTGGCCAGCTCAGCCAGGTAGTAGTCATGACCCTGAACAGAGTTTGGATCCAGCGTACTTTATGCCTGTCCAAAGTCCATTTTGGGGGCCTAATTCAGCCCACCAATCAGTTTAATCCGGCCCCTGTGGCAGTTTATTTCCTGGGGTAAAATCCTAAAAAAAAAAAAACACTTCAATCCTAAAAAAACCTCAAAAACTTTGGTCGGCCCTTTGGTCGGCCCTCACGCCCCTTCACTTCATCAGATCTGGCCCTCTTTGAAAAAGGTTTGGACACCACTGCAGTTTATGCCATCTTAATTTAAACCATCATAATTTATGCTGGCTTCCATATTTAGGATTGCTCCCTAAGCGCCTACATCTGATTGATTTGTTTTTTCTTTCTATAATTGATTAGGGTTCAAAAACTGGAATGTAGAACTGGAGGCTTTTGCTGGACTAGATCAGTCCTTCTATACCTTTGAAGTCAAACTATCTACCTATGAGGTATCACCAGAAACTGAAGCTGGGTAATTTGGATACCAACCAGGAAATATGTTAGTGGCCCAACCAGTAAAACTGTATTTTATCATGTCACTCATATTGGTGTTTGGAGAGGAAGTAAAGTATATATTTTTCTACGCTGTGCCTCAGACCTGTTGGGTTCCACCTGTTCTGTCCATCCCTGATGCTGGACACCAGTATTTTGGAAAACATTTTTTTTTAAAAAAACCTTATTTATTGTATTTAAATATTTTTACATCAGTTTTCTGCCCAGATGGACCTTCATGGCATCTTTTAATCATCAAAAAGATTAAAACATAATTAAAAACAAAAATAAGATTAAAAAAATACAGTCACCAATTTTTTAAAATCCTCTAAACTTAAAGCTATTAAAAGATTTTACAGAAGACGAATAAAGCCCCAGACTACAGAGATCTGGTGAAGCAAAGGTGGAGTTTTATTTTTAATTTCATTAAAAAAAAAAACCATGAAGAAAGGGGTCCATCTGGCTGCCTGGGAGTTGTGGGCACGACTAACGACAAGATCCTGTCTTGCACCCCAGCATCCAGATGAGCCTCTGAACATAACAGGATGCGAAGCAAGGCATTCTGAATGACTGCAATGTTTGGGCAGGTTCATATGGGAAAAGGGTCCCCAGATTTGTTGGACTACAACTCCCATCATCCCTAGCTAGCAGGAGCAGTGGTCAGGGATGATGGGATTTGTAGTCCAACAACATCTGGGTACCCAAGGTTGAGAAAGGCTAATCTAGCTCAGCTTGTCTGCAATGACTGGCAGCAGCTCTCCAGGGTTTCAGATGGGACATTCCCAGTTGTTCTACCTGGAGATGCCAGGGACTGAACCTGGAACCTCAGGCTTGCAAAACACATACTCTACCACTGTGGATCTTTGGGTTTTGCCCATCTACAGGAACATAAGTTCTAACGACAAGGAAATACATGTATATATCCCCAAATTAGACTCTACTATAAGAAAACCATCTTTATAATAACTTTCCCTCTGTGATAAATCTCCCCCTTTTCAATATGGTAAGGAATCTTTTAAGTTAGTAATGTGAGTTCCATGGAAATTTGTAGCTGAAAATGACAGTGTGTGTATAGAGAACCATATAGATGAACACCAATTCTTGGCACGGCTTCATTAACTATAAGCAGTATAAAGAGCTTAGACCTGAATTTACAAGTGCAAAGTATAAAACATATGCAGAACAACTTGGACTGAATAACTTCCCTGAATACTTTGGTTGCAGCTGGCATCCTTATTTGCTTATGTGAGTTTATGTGAGCCTATGGCCTGGTTAGTCAAAATGAAGGGCAGGAGCCCGTCGTGACAGAAGGAAACTGAGAGACATGTAGGAAACAATGGCTGTTTTGTAGGAAGTGTCTCAATGTATGTGTCTGATCCCATGGGAACTGCAGTAGACCATACATGCTTTGTGGAAGTAAGATGCTCTCTTTCAAGGTATTGTTAATCCTTTCCTTTCACTGGAAATATATTTGTGAATGTTGTTGAAAAGTTGCCTGGGAGATTCTATGAATTCCACAACAACAAAAATAAAACAACTTATGTTGCTCTGGAAGGATGCAAAGGATGGCAAACATGTTATGGCCAAAGATAGTCAAGAGAAATTTTATTATGCCTCAGCTCATATACCAGCTGTGATCTAAGTTGGAAGGAGAGAGCCTGGGCCACAATTACCCCTCCTGTTTAGACTAATGTAATGTGTGGTGGATGGATGGGGCTGCCTTTAAAACTGGTCTGGAACAGTTAGCTCAGACTAATACTGCAAGATTATTAAGTGGGACTGGTCCCTTTGACAATTTATGTCTGTCCTTGTCAGCTGCACTCAGCCCCGGCTCTAGGGTAGTCTCGGTGGCGTAGAGCGCCGGGCCGCCAGTAGGGCGCTGTGCACTGCGCCTGCCCATCAGGGCGGGGGCGCCGGAGCAATCTCCGCGCCACGGCGCCACGGCGCCAGACCGGCTTGAGACGGCCCTGGCTGCACTGCCTCCCCATCCATTTGTGGGCCAAATTTAACGTACCGGTTTTAATCTTTAAAGCCCTAAACAACCTGGGATCAGTTTATCCAAAATACCCTCCAAAATTCCCTTCTCCCATATGTAAGTACCTGCACAATAAGATCTTTTTTGCAGAAGGTTGAGAAGCAAGACATAAAATGAAAGGTTGAAGGAAGTGAATGTTTGCTGCTTAACATGAAGAAAATTAAGGAGAGCAGGGAGGGCAAGTGATAAATTTCAAAACATGTAACAATTATTCTCTTGTTCAGTTAGCATGAGGAAGAAGGTTTTATTTTTCTGGAAGAAAATATTAGGAGGAAAAAACAAAGTTTGAGGGAAAAACCTTTGACTGCAACACGTTACACCTAAAAGGGCAAGTCTCATTTATAACTTCCTTAAATGACTGCTTGAGCCAAATGCATTTTTCTTAGAATTGTTCCTGTTTCCTTAAAGCGAAGGGGCCGGCAAGCCGGCAAGTTTGCTTTGTGCTATAAATCACTTAATCTAATTCTATTCAGGCTCTAGTGATAAGAGGTAAATGATACAAGGCTTATATAGGCCCCAGAGGCAGGCACCACACCTTATATTGTGTCATATATACCTAATAAACACATTGCAAAATACATCTGGGATGAATTCCCCCCCCAAAAAAAACTCCTTCAGGGAAGAACCAGAGCTTAGCATTAGAGCACATGCAAACGTCCCAGATTCATTCCTGGGCATCTCTAGTTGAAAAGATGAAGAAAGGCACACTGCCCAAGACCCAAGAAAACCATTGTCAGTCAGAGCAGACAGCACCGGGCTGGATGGACCAATGGTCAACTAAGACAGCTTTCCATGTTTTTAAAGAAACACTACCTTGTGGTAAGGGCTGCGCCCATAGCTGTCAACTTTTCCCTTTTCTCGCGAGGAATCCTATTTGGAATAAGGGAATTTCCCTTAAAAAAAGGGGAAAAGTTGACAGCTATGGCTGCGCCTCACTGTAATATGATAATCAAAAGCTGTGGATTCCACTCACCAGCCTCCTATTGGGCTGGGAAATCTGTGACCCTCCAGACGTTGTTGTATTTTATAACTCCCATCATCCCTGAACATTGGCCATGCTGGCTGGGGTTGGTGGGAGTTGAGCAACATCTGGAGAGCCGCTGGTTCCCTGTCCTCGGACAAAATTATGATGGGTCAAGATGAGAAACACCGATTTTGACAGCGGTTGCTGATGCTTCATTTCACTTCCATCTTGTGTTTGTTCCTGGAATGTATAAAGAAACCAGAGTTTGAAATGCATTCAGGAATTGTAATACTGGGGCTGTATTACACATTATGATTTTTTTTTCAAAAAAGTGTCTCCCCCCTGCCGTTGATACTGCCGCCTGAGGTGGTTGCCGCACCTTGAGTCATGGGTAGGCCAGCTTTGTTATATTGGCTTCAGAAGAGCACTGTTGCTTTGGCTACTCCTGTCCTGAGAACTGAGGGCATTGATAATTCTGTTGTTAAAATCTGCACAGAACTACAGTTCCCAAGATTCCATGGTTTTGAGGAAATGACAAACCAATTGAACTCTCTCTGTGTGTAGAGGCTTCCTGAGTTGCTTTGCTATGACATGTTCATGTTCAAGTGCCACAAATATGTTGGGGTTGGGGGTTTTTACATATTATAAACTGACCCAAGAGGGCTCCTTCAGGCCCTTTTTGTATTCATGAGCTGTTTTATTCTTTGGAGAAATAATGGCTTCTCCATAGAAGTTTCATTCATTTGCTTCTCTTTCAAAGAACAAAAAAATATTGCAAGCCCACTGGGGTCTCTTCCCAGGAGAGGATAGTTTTCCACCAACAGAGAGCTCTCTTTTATCGACTTGAAACAACAGGCACTCAAGTCGAACAGGCTTTTTCGCCTTCTGTCCCAATAATAGAGGCTTTCATTCACAGTTAAGGCTGCTCTGCTTTTAGGTCCTTTCTGGTCACCTGACGAAGCCCTTGGTAACTTTTTAAGGCTGCTTTAGGCTGCATTCCTCAAATTCTTTATTCGTGGCCCTGTAATTAACAGCTTCAGGTTCACTGCGTTAACAGTAGATTCCATAACTTTCCACTTGTTGTGCCCTTGGATGCTGGACTGTTGCAACAAACAGGCAAAGCTGCACACTAACCCTGATTCTCAAAATACGCAACTTTGCCGCTGCAAAAAGAGAGAGAGAGAGAAACCAAAAAGCCCTACCTGTGGATGCTGTTCTGGAGTCATGTTCAGGTAAAGCATTGGCTTGCATTGTATACGCTTCCTTTCTAAAAGGGTTCCTTCCAAAAGTAAAATCAGAAATGCTGAAAAAGCACCTCTATTCAGAACCTGTTTTCTCATACCACAGTACTTTTGTTGATTTCAAGTAGTCTATCATTAGGCTACTGAATCAGACAGAGAACCTGACTTGTCAGTGTGGTTTTGATTTACCCCCTGCCTCGTGTTTTATTGCTAGGCTGTGTTTGTTAACTACCAAGATGTATACTCATTTATGGATAACTCTATAATATTAGTTTTTAAAAGGGCAAGAGGAAAAGATGACAGATGTCCATTTTATGGCAGGAAAAATAATACACGAACTGGATGTTTTTATAGAGGCATTTCCTGCCACTTTACTTTATTGTGTTCTACACAATTTTTTAAAAAATTGTATTGACATGAATGGTATTAAATCAGTGTCATTAGGACTAATGGAAGGAGGTGGTTCAGTACAAACTATTTTACTCTTCCAGCTTTGCAGTTAAAGGTCAAACTGACATTTTAGGTGAGATACAATTTGAATGTTTTTCGCAGGAAGAGACACTGTGCACTTTTTGAGCTTAGAGCCGCCGTGACTACATTTTGTACCAGGACTGAAAGGTATTGACAGTGAAATGTGCGCTGGAGGTGACCTCTTCCTACTGCATGCCTAGCGGAGTTATATAAAGGGGAAGCCGGCTTCCATTCCATAATGTGGCCTAAAGAGAAGTGTCATAGTGAAGTAAGAAGTTGGATTGCATTTAGGATATTCACATAGCCCTGTAGTAAGAGTGTCACCCAGAGAGAATAACAATCACAAGGGTGAACATGCAAACTTGTTTTTTGCTTTGGGTGTCAATTAGCCCATGAGTTAAGTGACATGAGATTATTATTATTATTATTAGGTCCATCAGTTCATTAGCAGGCACATGCCAAATTCAGAAAGTAGAGAGTGCCATCGCTTGTGCCTTGGAGTGGTTCTTTCTCTATTTTTCTACTAAGGCAGACAGCCGCAGACTTTTGCAAACTGTAAGCAGGACTGTAAGCCTGACTTTATACCACAGGCACTGTTGGGTGTGTGTGTGTGTCTAGTGTACAATGTGCTAACACTGACAACACGAGTTCTGAGATGTGCTGAATTCATGTTTATATTTATCATTGCAATATATCACACCTAACCTCCAAGGAGCTCAAGGAGGCACCTGCGGTTCTCTCCTTGTTTATTATCTTCACAACAACCCAGGGAGGTAAATTGGTCTGGGATACTGTGAGTGGCTCAAGGGCATCCAGTGAGTTTTCATGGCTCAGTGGGGATTTGAACCCTGCTCTCCCACATCCTAATCCAACAATCTAACCACTATGCAACACTGCCTCTTCTTCATACATCACAGCTGAGAGCTCAGGAGCAGCCCTGAACTCAATCTGGAAGTTTGTGGGGCGGCTGTCAGATCGCTTTCGTGCTGTGCTCATATGGTAGAGGTGTTTGTGTGAACTGATGCTCCCACCAGGCTACGGTACTTTAGGCTACTGTATACTCCCATGGCAGTCGTGTGCAAACCTTGCCATGGTGTATAAACCAGCCATTTGTTTAGAGCAAAACTCTGCTGAAAAGAGTTACATTTGCCTCTAATTCTAATTATACACTGAAGAGATCCAGTTGCAGGAAGCCTGATGGCACACCATCTGTTAATATTTCAGGTATGAAGCCAGGAAAAGCAAAAACCAATAGGTGTGTATATATATATAGAGAGAGAGAGAGAGAGAGGAAAGAGAGATGGATTTGTTTGTTTTTGCTGAATGCAAAATATTGAGGCTTCTTCTTTTCTAAGTCCTGTTGTATTTATTTAAAATATCCTCATGATGACAGATTGCTAGCAGTTGACAAGTTGACTGAACGCAGATCCTGCAGGTTTCTGTGGCTACCCTTGACATTTGTTTTCTTAAAAAAAAGTGCTATACATATTGCACAGACCTGGCTAAAGTGAGTTTTTACAGGAGGTTGTTGTTTGGACCATGGCCTGTACAGCTGCTATAATTGCACAGCCATCAGTGACGTGTGTGTGTGTGTGTGTGTGTGTGTGTGTGTGTGTCCCTACTACTTGGCTGTTGCTGGCAAGTACGGTGCCCCTGCCCTAATGATAGGGCATGATTTAGCTGCAAAAGACAAGGATTAGATTGGGGATGCAAGATGCAGACTCCGCACCCAAGGAGTAGCTAGGAGGGTCCATTGCGGGCTCCTGCTGTGTGCATCTGCAGAGAAAGTCTGGGTAAATAGGTCCAACAACATGTTCTGTCATGGCAGAGGGGTAGTATGGGGGTGCTGGGGGGGGCACATTCCTCCCGACACCCTGCTGCGTCGTGAGCTGTTGTGCTTCTCACGGCACCCTGCAGCATATGGGGTGGGTGAGAAGGATGCAACAGGGCAGGGCACAAAGCAGTGCAGTGCTCGCAGGGTGCCATGAGCTGTTGTGTCCTTCTCACCTGCCCCCCCCCCCAGCTGGAGGGCAGCTTGAGGGGGAATGTGCTCTGCTCCATTTTTGTGAGTCTCACAAAGTGATGCTAGGCTTGCAGGGCAGTATTGACTGCAGCGGCCAGCCGGGCTCCCCACTGTGCAGCTGGATGCAGCTTGGCCCTAGTTCCCCTTGTTCCAGCGGGGAATGTTCCACCACTGTACTATGGAACAAATGAAAGGGAGGACAAATAAATGCCAACAGAGGTGAGTGCATTCACCAATGAAAGGAAAGTGCTCCTTTCTGCTCTGTTCTATCAAAATACATGGGGACGTTAGCTCAAAAGCCTTGCAGTTCGATGCTAACACATGGTTCCAGCCCAAAACAATGGGAATTCCAAATTTTATTTTCCATTGAAATGTATGAAGAGATCATACTAGCTCATAAGGAATAAAAAGCCTGGTCTTTCTGACTTGTATTGGCCTTCTGTAGTCTTTCCCAGCCTTTCTGCCAGGGTTCCATTTAACTTGAGGTGCTGGATAGCGAACCTGTGACCTCAGTGCAAAACATCTGCTCGGCCATTGAGCAATCGCCCCTTCCTCTGGTGCTTGTGCATGTGGGTTCCATTGTACATGAACCCATTGAATAGGGGGATATCAATTTAAAGCATAAGGAGTCTATATAGTTGATTTGTCCCCCACCTTTCTAATAGATATGTGTTGCACAAAGTGGCTCGCATCAGTTAAAACCGCAAAATAAAAATATTACAACAATGGAAAAATCACAACATAACAGTCACAAATTAAGAATATGCGGATAGCAGCAAATTTGACAAAGGCAGGGACAGCAGATAAAACGCGCTTTCTCATGAAAACCAACTCAGCCTGACGAATTAAAGGTCTACTTGTGATCACTTTGCATAGCATAGAATATGGTCCCCCTCTCCGTTCCCCAACGTATTACTTTTCATTTTAAGTAAGTTTCCAGCCCTTCTTACTGGAGGCAGGGAGCTTAATAACACACAGGGAGGGAGCTTAATAACACACAGAAAATATTTGCTGCAAATGTTTCTGAGAAGCACATGTGATTTTGCCTTTTAGGGTCAAAGGAGTATTCCTGTTGTCTTACCATTCACTAGTATATTTCATCACCATTGGCGTCTTCTTTGTTCTTTAATGCTCCATATATTTTCTCTAATGCTTCCATCATCAGCATATAATTCCTGTTGAAATAATCAAATCAATAAAGTTTGGGACAGATCTTGCTATTCCGTTACAGTGGAACCTCGGTTTATGAACACCTCAGTTTACGAATTTTCGGTTTACGAACGGCGCGGACCCATCTGGAATGGATTAATTCACTTTCCATTACTTTCAATGGGAAAGTTCGCTTCAGTTTATGAACGCTTCAGTTTATGAACAGACTTCCGGAACCAATTACACCCATGCTTCAGGTTAAGTACGCTTCAGTTTAAGTACTCCGCGGACCGTCTGGAACAGATTAATCCACTTTCCATTACTTTCAATAGGAAAGTTTGCTTCAGTTTATGAACAGACTTCCGGAACCAATTGTGTTCATAAACCGAGGTACCACTGTATTTATCTTTGCCAAAAATGCATCTAATTTCGTAACCTGGTTAGATGGGTGAGGAATATTTATTTATTGTATATCCTGCCTTTCTCCCAGCGCAGGACCCAAGGCAGCTCATCACATGAATAAAAAACAGATTCTGCTTTTTTTTTTTTTTTTTAAAAAAAGACCAGTAAATTGTTTTTAATTTATTTAAATGTATTTAATTGTTTTTAATAACTTACCATGTATAGTTGAGTGCATTTCACTTCTGCACTGAAATGCTTAAAAATTAAATATAGTACTGTATTAAATATTAAATGCTGTATAACTATATTAAAAATTAATATAGTACTGGTGTCTTTGTGGTTATGCTCATGATTATTTCTTTTTTTTAAAAAAAAAAATTTTTTTAGAGAGCCAAGCATTCTTGTTAATCTATTTCTTCTTCTCAGATTATGGCAGAAGAGGTCCAAAAATATGTGAAAATGAATCCTGTGTGTAGGAGAGGGACACATTCTTGATGATGGATTATTGACTGAAGCACGTTCTGGCTGAACAATCAACTATGCACCATCTCTTTGGACTCGTTTTGGGACAAAAGGATCTTTCCCGTGCAGGGGACCTCTTCTCCTTAGACGATTCTGAAATAGAAGGATGTCTGTCAGAAGCTCTGGAGCAAATAAAAACTATTAGTTCATCTCCAGTAAGTAATACATTTAATGCCCCCTCTTTGAGTGTGAGATGGAATGTATAATAATGGATCAGAAAACGTGAGCATCTCAAAAGAGCTGAAGAATGTGAGGGTACAATCACACACAGAGAGAGAGAGAGTGAATGCAGAATTTCATCCTCAGTTTACCATAGGTAAAATGGGACCGAGCTTTACACAATGATTGTGAGAATAAATTTCCAGTCATCCACTGCCTGAAATGGGAGAAAGGGGTGGAAAGGAGCAATATGGTTTTTAAAGTAGTGTGAGGCAATGTTTCTCAACCTTATTTGGGCCACGGCACACTTGTTCCGTGAAAAAAATCACGAGGCACACCACCATTAAAAAGGTTAAAAAATTTAACTCTGTGCCGCCCTATATTATAATTATGGCTGTAAGAAACACTTGCCAAATATTGCTTTCTGGCGGGTCAGTGGTGTGTATTGGCGGCCGCCAGGCTCGTTTGCACTGAGCTTTGGGAAAGAGGAGAAATATTGCTTTCCGGCGGGTTAGTGTTGTTTATTGGCGGCCGCCAGGCACGTGACAATGCAAATCGCCCTTCTCGTCGCCGCACATCGCAGCACACCAGCCAGCGTCTCGCGGCACACTAGTGTGCCACGGAACAGCGGTTGAGAAACGCTGGTGTGAGGGTTTCAAAACGGGCCAGCCTCAATTATGTCCACCTGAAAAGAAGTCATTTTTTAGCAAGGTGGGGGAAAATAAGTATCCCCCCCCCATTTCGCACATGCTCCTTTACATTGCACCAACTCTTAGTTCTTAACATTTGAAAACCATTTCATAAAAAGATTTTCCTTAAAAAACCAAAAGTCTAAAAGTTAACTCCCACCAGAGGGCATCAGTGATACATATTTTTCGTATAGCACACACGTTTTCATAGGATTTCCAAATTCAGATAATTCAGTTAAGATGTCACATGAGTGAAGCCTTAGAAAATTACACATATCATTATTCTCCAACATTCCCCCAAAGAGGAATCATGGAGATGGGCAGAAAGGAATGAATAAAAGGAGTAGGATAGAGAACCTTTTCCCTTTGAAGGATGGAATAAGAATTTGAGGCTTTTCTGCTTAGGGCAGGGGTGCCCAAACTTTTTTCAAAGAGGGCCAGATTTGATGAAGCTGAGCTTTTAAAAGGATTTTACCCCAGGGCATATACTGCCACAGGGGCCGGATTTCAATATGCCTGGCTTGGGGGGGGGAGATTGGGGAGGAACCAGTGACAGGGGCTGGTAATAAGTGCAGGTCAACACCAGCACATGAGGTCATCCCTTCAAAATGATTTGCAGTAGGATTGGAGGAAAATACTACCATCCACAGTGTGTCACCAACTTATAGGACTCGTCCACACTTCTATGCGAACAAAGGTCCGTGTAGTTAAAGCTATGGCTTTCCCAGTAGTGATATATGGAAGTGAGAGCTGGACCATAAAGAAGGCTGATCGCCGAAGAATTGATGCTTTTGAATTATGGTGCTGGAGGAGACTCTTGAGAAGTCCCATGAACTGCAAGAAGATCAAACCTATCCATTCTGAAGGAAATCAGCCCTGAGTGCTCACTGGAAGGACAGGTCCTGAAGCTGAGGCTCCAATACTTTGGCCACCTCATGAGAAGAGAAGACTCCCTGGAAAAGACCCTGATGTTGGGAAAGAGCACAAGGAGAAGGGGATGACAGAGGACGAGATGGTTGGAAACTGTGGGAGGCAGCGGAAGACAGGAGTGCCTGGCGTGCTCTGGTCCATGGGGTCAAAAAGAGTCGGACATGACTGAACGACTAAACAACAACAACACTTCTACATGTCCAATGCTGAGAAAGCAAGGGTCTGAGCAGTTTCCCATTTGTCCCATGCTTTTTAGGTTTGGGTCAGAGTGGTTTTGCTTTTGCCACACCACTTTCTCTCAGAAAACACGCTCTTTAGAGCCAGATCGGAGCAAATCTCAACCTGGAAAAAACCTGCTCATAGAGCAGTGACATAAATAAAATTGAAAGTTCTGTCTAAAGCTATAGATTGGTTTGGTGTATGGGAGAGATTTAACCCGCTTGGTTCATTCTGATGACTCTTGAGTTCCATACCTAAGCCTCACAAACTGTTTTGCCTCAACCAGGACTACCAAACGAATGACAATGACCAGGCTGTTGTGGAGATCTGCATCACTCGAATCACAACGGCCATCAGGGAAACAGAATCCATAGAGAAGCATGGGAAGGCCCTTGTTGCACTCTGGGAATCTTGCTTAGAGCACAATCTGAAACCTTCGGGGAAAGATGAAGATACACCACATGCAAAGATTGCTTCTGATATTATGAGCTGCATTTTGCAGGTGAGAGTGTTATACCAAAGCACATTGTCCTTGGCAATGATCAATGCTTTTTTCCACAAACAACCAGCTTTTGGTTGACTGGAGAACTGCCCTAGACTTGATTTGGAATCTCCCCGTAGTCACAGACTTTCTCAGGTAACTCTTCCTCTCTCACACAGCATCCCTCCCCGCAAAAGCTCACTTTTTGGGTTATCTCCAGGCATTCAGTGGTGAATGTGTCTTATCACATTGCCTTATCAGTGCATATGTATCCTGTATTTTGCTGTGAAATGTTTGATGCATTGTTTTTAAAACCAGCTTCACACCAGTTGAAGTCTTTCAGCCATTCCTAAGTAGGGTTGCCAGACTCAATAGAGGACAGGACTTCTATGCCTTTAATTGCCCTGCTCTCTTTTGAGTCTGGAAACCTTAAAGAGAAACCAGCAGACCCTTTGCTTGGAAATTAAACAAAGGGTCTGCTGGTTTCTCTTTAAGGTTTCCAGACTCAAAAGAGAGCAGGGCAATTAAAGGCACAGAATTCCTGTCCTCTATTGAGTCTGGCAACCCTATTCCTAAGACATCTCCAGCCAAAATGTGAACAACTTCACAAAGGGTAAAGACATCTCTGTGTGTCATTGCCTCCATGTGTATACCCAAATTGAAGTTTATCAGACACTAATTACTATGCTGATGTGAACAGCTTGGGTGGCGGGGTGGGGTGGGGAGTGAGCGCTGTGAAACACACCTGAAAAAGTTTGCTATGCTCTAAGTTGGTCACGTGAATTATACCCTTGTTTTCAGTCTTAATCCTGCCATTCCTGCCTGCAAACTTTCAACAGCACTAAAATGTTTTTTGCTATCTAACCCTGGCTTCCATTCAGCACTAACTCCAAAGATTTGTCTTGCTTTAAAAATCATATTAATCTATTTTGACTGTTGGTTGTTTTCATCCAAAAGGTTGAGAATATGATATTGGAGAGGGAGAGAAAGGGCTCCTAGACCTGGTCTCACATCAGTGTGGTGGCAAATTAAAACTCGCTGTGTGCCCAGTTCTGTCTGTTTCAGCTTCAGAATTGTAGGACAAGGTCCAAATAAACATTTTATGCAATGGAAGTTGAAAAAATTATCCTGGATCCAAGACAGGTGTTGATTTCCTGAAATATAACTCTTTAATAAACAGAACAAGCCCCCATTGTCTCTACTTCGCTTGTTTTTGTAACGCTGTCAAAACAAAGGACCTTGTTGCCTGGAGTATATTAATTGCCTTAAAATCAGTTGTACTTGTAATCAAGATGCAAACAAGGGGCATGTGATCAACAGACTCCCACTGAATTTGATGCTCCTTAGGCTGCAATCTCCTAAATTAGTTATTCCCATTACATTATTTTTATACAAAGAAGTACACCCGAGAGACACACAGAGAGAAATGCTATCAGTTGCCATTTCGGCCAGAAATTCCAGAGGTGGTACAAGTTGCCTGAGAAAGCCAAGCTATTGGGAAAGGGATTGCAAAGTGCAATTGCCTCTTTGTGTTGCTGCAAAGAAAACAAACCGTAGCTCATTGTAGAGCACATACATTGCCTGCAGAAGTTCCCAGGTATAATCCTAGCACAATAATGGGGAACCTTGGGCCTGGAGACTAAAGGTCCTCTCAGGATTCTCCCCAGGCCACATTCCTCACTTCTTCCCATCACCCTTGAGTGCTTTTGCGTGGCTGCAACATGCCCAATAATGCCTATTCTTTGCCTTGATGGAGGGCAGAGAGGGGTGAGTGAGTGTGTGCAGGAACTAGGCTTCGGCACAAAGGTTTTGTGGCTTCACCCACTTTTGCATCTGGCCCCTTGCACCACTGGCATGTGGCCCCTGGAACATTGGCTCGCCACCCCTACCCTTGCATCTAAAGTTAAAAGGATCAAATGGCCAGTGATTGGGGGGGGGGAACCCCACCTGAGATCTTGGAGAGCCACTGCTGGTCCGTGGACAATACTCGTCTAGCTGAGCAAATAGTATGACCTGGTATAATGCAGCTTTCCACATTGCTAGGATCCAGCTCTCAAGTTATGTGCATGGTCCGGATTGATGGTCCCACATCATCTGAAACATTGTAAGGGATCTCAGGGCACACCTTTTTGGGCCATAGTGGACAGTGGGGTAGGTGGTAGTGCTCACCTGGCCCTTGGTTGCTCACCTTGCTGCTGCATACTGATGCGAGGAGGAACAAGTCAGCAGCGAGGCTGGCCCAGTGCAAACCAATGGAGCCGGTCCAGCACTCCTGCTGGCCTGTTTGCACTGCACCAGCCTCACTGCCACCTTGACCCTCTCTGTTCTGCTATGCAGTAGTGACACTTGCAAGCAGAGGTTGGATGAGTGCCATCACCCCACCCCTTCACCTGCTGCTGTTCTCAGGTCAAAACATTGCAGCTCTGTCTTGAAAAGCCATTCCTTCAGTTTTTACATAGGTGGACCATTGTTGCTTTTCTGCAATAGTTTTCGGAGCTAATATTAAAAGGAGAGTCCAAGAGAAGCCCAAGCTGGTGCTAAAAGGACCATGTCTAGAGAAGCTACATGGTCTTAGTTGATGGACCCAAGCAGAGTCCGGTTCAATGATTTGTAATAAATGTTGCTTTTTTGGTGCCTCTGTTTTCCTCAGCAGAATTATAACCGTCCTCCCATCATGGCGTTGGCTGTCCCCATCGCAGTCAAGTTTCTGCAGAGGGGTAACAAAGAACTGTGCAGGAACATGTCGAGTTATCTTTCCCTTGCTGCAATTAGCAAAGCAGATCTGCTGGCCGAGCACACAGAAACCATTGTAAAAAGTGTCCTGCAAGGTAAGAAATATCAGAACTCCTCTATTCTGATTTGCCTATTTGGTCCTGTAAGGTTTTCTATACATGTGGTGCGGGTTTTTTAAATAGATAAATGAAATCTAAAGTTTAACAGTCAGGATGGTTTCAGATGGTTTCAGGATGGTTTCTCAAGAGTCTCCTCCAGCACCATAATTCAAAAGCATCAATTCTTCGAAGGCTGATCGCCGAAGAATTGATGCTTTTGAATTATGGTGCTGGAGGAGACTCTTGAGAGTCCCACGGACTGCAAGAAGATCAAACCTATCCATTCTGAAGGAAATCAGCCCCGAGTGCTCCCTGGAAGGACAGATCGTGAAGCTGAGGCTCCAATACTTTGGCCACCTCATGAGAAGAGAAGACTCCCTGGAAAAGACCCTGATGTTGGGAAAGATTGAGGGCACACGGAGAAGGGGACGACAGAGGATGAGATGGTTGGACAGTGTTCTCAAAGCTACAAACATTAGTTTGACCAAACTGCGGGAGGCAGTGCAAGACAGGAGTGCCTGGCGTGCTCTGGTCCATGGGGTCACGAAGAGTCGGACACAACTAAACGACTAAACAACAACATGGTTTCAGACACAGCAATCCGAATGCATGCCTTAGATTTCATGTTCATGCACTCATGTTCATGGGCCTCCATGTGATTATGGGGCCATGTTCTTGGCCCTACTGCCCCCAAAATGTGCAGATTCCTGGCTCGGCCCTTGATGCAGCTTGAGTTTGAACTTCAGGATTGGATGTGAGATTGGAGCAAAAACAATGTCTCACTTCCCTGTCAATGTGTGGGCCCCTTCAGGATGAGTAATGTAACGTAACATGATGGGTAATGTATTGTTTGTGTGCATGCATGGTGTAGCCAGGATCTTTGTAAGGGGGGGCAGGCCTTTTGTTGGCGGGGAAGAACCTCAGTTTGTTGTGTATTTTTATTGGATTTTATTGATTTGGGGAGGAGGCAGCTGCCTCCCTGTCCCACTGGCTATGCATCTAGATCAAGGGAAGTAATAGTACCACTGTATTCTGCTCTGGTCAGACCCCACCTGGAGTACTGTGTCCAGTTCTGGGCACCACAGTTCAAGAAGGATACTGACAAGCTGGAACGTGTCCAGAGGAGGGCAACCAAAATGGTCAAAGGCCTGGAAACGATGCCTTATGAGGAACGGCTTAGGGAGCTGGGTATGTTTAGCCTGGAGAAGAGAAGGTTAAGGGGTGATATGATAGCCATGTTCCAATATATAAAAGGATGTCATATAGAGGAGGGTGAAAGGTTGTTTTCTGCTGCTCCAGAGAAGCAGACACGGAGCAATGGATTCAAACTACAAGAAAGAAGATTCCACCTAAACATTAGGAAGAACTTCCTGACAGTAAGAGCTGTTCGACAGTGGAATTTGCTGCCAAGGAGTGTGGTGGAGTCTCCTTCTTTGGAGGTCTTTAAGCAGAGGCTTGACAGGCATATGTCAGGAATGCTTTGATGGTGTTTCCTGCTTGGCAGGGGGTTGGACTGGATGCCCCTTGTGGTCTCTTCCAACTCTATGATTCTATGTGTGTGTGTGTGTGTGTGTGTGTGTGTGTGTGTGTGTGTGTGTGTGTGCAGCCTTCCACTACACAGTGTCTTCCAGATGTGTTGGACTACAACTTCTAAATCGCTGGGCATAGTGGACGACGGTCAGGGAAGGCTGCATTATGGAATCAGAGAGTTAAAGAGTTGGAAGGAACTCCAGATGTTATCTTTTCTGGCCCCTTCCATGCCTGCAAATCATCCCTTCTGCTCGAAACAGATAGTGACTTTCTACATAGCTCAGAATCTCACACCAGGGAGCTCCTGCAAGAGAATTCAAACAGGCATTCCAGAGTTGCATTTTTTGGGGGGGGGGGGCATAATTCTGCTGAGTAGAATTACCACCTCTTTTTTAAAAAATGAACACAATCCTAACCCACTTACCATTGAATATGTCCTTATGAGTAGACACTGGTAGGATTGCAGTGGGTGAGAAGTGGGGTACTTCTCCATCCCACCAGTGCTTTTGGGGGGGCACTCAAGGGTATGCAGTACCAGCGCCTCCCCCCTGCCCCCAATGTTTAAAGGTTGGCACTTTCTGTGACAACTTCATGGTGAGTCCTGGCACCTTTCTTTCTATTAAAAAAAAAAGCACACTGCAGCTCACCGCACTAAACGTGTTGAGTCAACCCCAGGAAATCGTTCCACTATATACACCTGAAATTCACCACTCAAACAGTTTTGAAGTCAGAGTGAAACTAGTTTTGGGGAAACCGCATAAAAATGCAGCATTTTCAGAGGAAACCAGTGGATTGTGCATAATTGTGGATAACGTGGAGTGTACACGAGTTCAAAGAACAGAGGTGGCAATGTGCTGAAGCCAGAGTAAAAAAGAGTAAACCGCCGAGACCTCCGGGTATAGGGCGGTATATAAATTCTAATAATAATAATAATAATAATAATAATAATAATAATAATAACAACAACAACAATAATAATGGGTATTGTGTGCATACCCTGAGTGTGTGTAAAAACTATTTACTCCTATGTCTTTTACACACCCCTGAGTGTGTGCGTAAAAATTTTTTACTCATATGTCTACCACTTTCATGCCATTCCTTACTTCCTATGCGCCAATTTTTATTACGTGTGGCAATTTGTTACGTGTGGCAATTACTCTATCATTAACTTAAACGTAGTTAAGAGTTCTATGTAGTATTTAACTTATATCCCATTTATTTTCTTTATTTTTTTTCTCTCTCTCTCTTCCCCCCCCCCATTTCCATCATTTGACCAGTAGGTGTTGCTCTGGACATCTAAGATGAAATTGCAAGGAATGTTTAGTTTCATAAAGATGCTGTAGGAACTAAGAAACAAGCAGGCTGCCTTCTGTTGTTATTATTATTTGTAAGAAAGCGGGAGAATTTGAAAAATATATGTGCATGAATGAGCAGACACCCTAATCCATAGACGGCCTATGTGCATGCAAAAATGTGCTTCTGTGCACATGTTCCTAACCTGTCTGCATTTTTGTGTATGCAAATGGATGCTAGGTGCAAGATTCCAGCTGTGGGGTATGTGTGGGGTCTGTGTGCTGTGGGGTGTGGAGAGCATGAGGTTGGAGAATAATAGAATCATAGAGTTGGAAGAGACCACAAGGGCTTCCAGTCCAACCCCCTGCCAAGCAGGAAACACCATCAAAGCATTCTTGACATATGCCTGTCAAGCCTCTGCTTAAAGACCTCCAAAGAAGGAGACTCCACCACACTCCTTGGCAGCAAATTCCACTACCGAACAGCTCTTACTGTCAGGAAGTTCTTCCTAATGTTTAGGTGGAATCTTCTTTCTTGTAGTTTGAATCCATTGCTCCGTATCCGCTTCTCTGGAGCAGCAGAAAACAACCTTTTGTACTAGAAGGCTGTTCTAGTTCCCATGAAGTAGCTTTTGCAGTTCTCATAGAGTACAGTAGGTTTTGCTGGAATGACCAAAGATCTAGTACAGGCCTTGATTTCATCTGGCTTAGTTTAGCTCAGTTTTATTTGGACAGCGGCCATTGAGTATTACTCACTTCTCAGGCCCCTGAATATGAACTCATTTGTGAGATTATTCTGTATGCAGAGAAGCAGGCAATGGTACCTTGGTTCTCAAACTTAATCCATTCCGGAAGTCCATTCCAAAAGCAAAGCGTTCCAAAAACAAGGCACGCTTTCCCACAGAAAGTAATGCAAAATGGATTAATCCGTTCCAGACTTTTAAAACAACCCCTAAAACAGCAGTTTAACATGAATTTTTACTATCTAACGAGACCATTGTTCCATAAAATGAAAGCAATAATCAGTGTACTGTACTATAAAATAAATAAGACAGTATTGTGGATGATAAAAATAAAAATTAATTTTTTCTTACCTGCACGGACGATAGTCATTGTTTGGATGGAGGGCTTTTATCCATTTCCACAGTCACACAATCAATCAATCAATCAATCAATCAATCAGTAGCTTAACTGGGTTCCACATAGTCACAACAACAAATTAACCAAAAAAGCCTCAAAAACAAAATAGCAAAATAAATAGGAAAAATAAAGCGCCAAACTTAATCCATTCCGGAAGTCCGTTTGACTTCTGAAATGTTTGAAAACCAAGGCACAGCTTCTGATAGGTGCAGGGCCCCTGGAAACAATAGCCGACAACCGCCTCAGACATTCGGCTTCCGAAACTTACTTTGGGATTTTCGGCGTTTGGGAACCAAGGCATTTGAGAACTGTACATAGACTGCATAGACAAGAAAGACAAGAGGAAAGAGACATGCCATTCCAAAGCTGGGCTTGCTTTGGCAATTCAGACCTCTTGAATAAAATTATAAGAAATACCAGTCTGATAAAGGATTTTTATTTACAGTACATTTTTATAAAAAATAATTTCAATAATGTTAGTACAAAATCAATTTACAATATAGTACAGCTGTATCCATTCCAAACAAGAAAATTACAATTATCTGAATGCTATGTTGGTTTCCAGTATAAATAATATCTTGGACACGGCACTAGCTTTATTAAGGTGTACATACCAGTTGCAACAAAAAAGAAAACAAAATAGCAAATGTTACTTCAATACTCTTATATGGTACATCTGTAAAATTCACATTACTAATATAAAATCTACAAACGGGGATATCCGGAAGACAGGATATTAGCTCTGCAGAAAAAGAGCTCCAGCCATTTATTTACTTATGGAAAGTTACTGAGCCAAAATCTGTCCTTGGATTATCATGAATGACACCTGTTTGCTATGAGTGAGAACAGCTTCTGCACAAAGGACTGTTATTCCAATATAATTATTGAATATGTTCGCAAACTACTTTTGATTATGTTTTAACTTTTGCTTGTTGAAACAACATTTCATCCATACCTCAGGTTAGAGCTGCATGCTTACAGTACTAACACTTCATGAGAGCACATAGTATGGCTGCCATATGGAAGCCATTTTAAATTGTTCCTCGCGGCAGCTGTTTCTGTGCCCCTGAGAATGAGGTTCCATGTGGTGAGAAGGCGTCCCACTGACTTGGTAACTACTTGTTCTAGCAGCAGATAATGTCTGCTATCTTCTAACTGTCTCTCAGTGCTACTCATCTACTTACCCTCCCTCTGGCAGCAATTTTTCTTCTTCTTAGTCTCAGAACAACAGAGGAGAGCAGGAAAATTAGAGTGATGTAGTTGTAGCTGCTACAGTCACTTGCAGGCTTTTTGCCATGCTGAGCCTTATCCAAGGGTTCCTGTGTGGACTAGGCTGAAGTGGCACCTCGTGAATTTAGCATCCCCCCCATCCCCAATCACTGCTTGTCTATTGAGATTTAAAGCAACTTCCCTTTGGAAGCTCTTTTGTAAGACCAGTTCTTTAAACATTCACCCTTCCTAGATTTTTCTGCATTTGATGTCTTGACGTGGACTTTTGAAGGGCATCTGTTCAGGGCCCAAAAACATACTGAGCTCCTCCATGAGGCAGAATCTCTGTAACCCCCCACCCAACTAAGTTGCCACGAATGTTACAAGCCTCTTCTCCAGCTTGTCTTGTTATCTCTTTGCCACTGAGGACTCTGTCCCAAATATTAAAACCAGTTATTTTCCCAGAGAAAGCTAAAGATTCATCGAGACTGCCTCCATCACAGCAGCGATTCTTTTCTTGGCCGATCTTCAAAATCCCACCATCTGGAACGATGTGGTCCTCAGCAGTTTCTGTGGCGGCAGCCACCACCTTTCCATTTACCCACAGTGAAATGCTTCCATTAACTGTGCTCCAGATGCCACAGAGGTGAATCCACCGTCCAGAAGAGACGACCTGTTGGGCAATGACCTTGTTGTTGTCATTGCTTACAGCAAGAACAGCTGAATCATTGCTCAGATACAGCTGAATTTCATGGGGATTTATCTTTGTTCCATAGGAGAATACAATAGTTTTGTCTAGAATCTCCGTCACTTTAACCCATGTGCAGACAGTAAAGGAGTAGAGCATCATTGCGGAAGTTGGGTGAACACTCACGTATATCTTTTTGGAGCGCATTGGGAATAAAAGGGCCATGTCACAACCTGCAAAAATAACGGAATGAAGTTATCATCAACCAGTTAAGTTACAACCAAAGTAATTACAGTGGGACCTCGGTTTAAGAACAGCCCTGTTTACGAACTGTATGGTTTACAAACTCCACAAAACCGGAAGTAGTGTCACGGTTTGCGAACTTTACCTCGGTCTAAGAACGGAAGCCGAATGGTGGAAGGGCACTGGCGGCAGGAGGCCTCATTAGGGAAAGCGTGCCTTGGTTTAAGAACGGTTTCAATTTAAGAACGGACTTCTGGAACGGATTAAGTTCATAAACCGAGGTACCACTGTATATGAGTGCCATTCCTTAGGTAACCAAAATGGCACCATCCATACATGTCAATATCTACGACCTTGAATGACCCAGAATGCAACCCCAATCCAAACAGGAGTTGCTTGTATGAAGTTCTGTTTGTTGGTAAAAAAAAAAAAAGGGACATATATTCCACCACTGAATTTGGGTTTTTTTAAAAATGGATTTCCACCAAAATTCCAGTTCGAAAGTTTTCGTTTTCCAAAACAAAGGTTCTTCTCAAAACCCACAAGAGAAGGAAGCAAGATTTTAGGACAGACAGTGGAAGATGGAAAAGATTTATTGCAATTGTGGATTGTGTTCTTGACATTTTGATCTATTTTTAAACGAGTGTCCATAAAACCTTTATAGGATCAGCACATCATTAGATGTTTTGTTTAGGACACTTTTATTGTATGTGATTTCCTGTTTTGGATTACTTGTATTACACCAAATAAACAGTAGTATTACACAGAAAGAGTGTAATACCTCAAAAACCACATTGCACCTTGCAATGTTGAAAGTAGTCCTCAAGAACTGGATGTTATTTGATGGGATATAAGTGACCAAAGAACAAATTCAAAACGAAATGAGGGCTATTCTGGCCCCAACTATTATGGGACTCATGGTGGTCAATCATAGAAGTGCTCTAATAAATATGGGAGAAAAGATATCACAGGATTTTTTGTGGGGGACACACATATTATTGTCTAGGCTTTGTATGAGCAATGAATGTTTGTATGTCAAGCTCCTAGAGCTAAAATGCATCTCAAAATCTCAGCTGTAATAACCAGGCCAGTCACGTGCTTTTGGCTTTGAGTGTGTTAACAACCTTTTGACCACTGAGAAGTGGGGCATTAGGACATGATTCTGTGGGGACTCTTCTTTAAAGAGAGCAGAGCTGTGTGCAGAGACATGGCTTTTTAATTTGCAGGATTTCTGGCTTTATTATCAAGGGGTAACCAAAATTAAAACCAGCTTCATAAGACACCAGAAACAGTGTGATCAGAAAAACCCCTTAAGAGTCAACCTGGCAGGAATCCACAATACACAAGAAATCAAAACCAGTTGTTGAAAACTCTTTTAGAAAAGATTTCCAGAGGGATCTGTGGGGTATTTCAAAAATACACTCTTCTTGTTCTTAATCATATTACGACTTTCCTTCCTCCTCCTATCAAAACATATGGAACGAAATTCTGTCTGTAGTCAGTCTGTTGTGAATTAAGAGCAGGTCCTGTGAATTCAGCTGAGTTATTCTGGACTTCACACTGACTTCATCAGTTGGGAAAAAATGCAGAAAGGAATCCAGCCAAAGTTAAGAGTTTTTACGTCCCGTTAATTTCTATGGGCTTGAGGCCAGGACTGCACATTGCAGCTGACATGCGGCTGCTGTAGAAAACAGAAATCCCGAATCTTCCCCCTCCTTCTCCTTTCCCCTCTATAATGTCTAATAATGTGAAACATGTGTGACATCATTGCATTGTGAGTTCCCCCACCTCTCAAGCAGCAGCCAATGAAGTGGAGTGGGAGGAACCTTGCAAAGTGATGTTGCGTCATATATTTTGCGTTACCAAATGTTACAAAGGAGAAGGGAAGGGGAGATACAGGATCGCCCTTAAAAAAGCAGGCACGCCATCAGCCACGCCATTTAGTTGTGGCGTAACTTTCCCATTGAAGTCCACAAGCATGTGCTTACCTTTGGCTGGATCATACCTTTATGACTGTTACTCTTAAGTATAGTAAAAAATGAGTGGTTTCACTTTTATTTCACAGCTGCAAAGGTTTGCAAAAGAAATGTTAGTCTGACGCCTCCATCTTTAAGCAACTCAGAATGTTGATCAAGGGAAAAGGGAGCTGTTAATATCCATTTGTTAGCTCACCTGTTAAAATAATCAAAGGGCCGATAAGAATTTCTTAGAGGTCCTTAGGAATTGCTCTGTTCAAAGTAGAAACTGTTGCATGCAAAAATGCATTTTAACCACTATATTTTAATTTGGCCTTATATTTTGAAAATGAATGTGCACCAGTCTGTGCTACAGGGTACTTTCCCTGCACCCCCACCCCTCCACCAAAATGTGGTCTCTCTCTCTCTCTCTCTCTCTCTCTCTCTCTCTCTCTCTCTCTCTCTCTCTCTCTCTCTCTCTCTCCATCACTATATTTATATGCATCTTGTTCTTTAAAAAACAAACAAACACTTTTTCCTTATAGTTTGTTGTTTCTTGAATTTAAGAAGTTGACTGTAGTTCTTTGCAAACTTTCTCTTGAATGTGCAGGAGTCTTATTCTCATACTGCTGCTTTCTATCAATGAGTATAAAGGGAATATCTGTGCAGTGAGATTTTACCTATTTCGACTAATGAATGCACAACACATGGTATGGGTTTATTCAGCCATCTGTTTGCTTTTCGGTCCCACTGTAGTCAAATAAAACAAAAGAAACTTTTATGTTTCGGTTTCACAGGCAACTGATGCTTTGGAGGCCAGTGATTGGCACTGCCAACCAAAATCTACAGTTGGCATCATTTGCCTCACAGAGCTGCAGGCAACCTTGAACTGTGGTAAAGGCTGGTTCTGTGTGGCTAGTTCTGAATGCTGGAGCCATCCTTTCTTTTACTATTAACTTAGTATTATAAGTATCTTGATTTTCCCTTTAATGGAATATTTCCTCGATTACTTCAGGAATTGGTATTCATCTAGGTATTGCCTTAAAAATCCCCCTTGGGTTGTAAATTGGGGCAGAGAAGGCTAAGTTTGCAAACTATTTTATGTAAATGGCTATTCTATTCATCGTAACATGAGTCATGGCATGCATAATGGTGACTTCTGCCCAAGCACTTGAGTGGTGCTGGTATTTCAAAGAAAAGTTGCAGGGGGATTTTTGTGATGGATCGCTATGCAGTTGGGCTGCCCAGGGTGAAAGCTTTCCCGCCTTCCTGAGCCCCTGTGGAGAATCTGTTTATGCCCTGAAGCATGAGAATTGATGAATAGCCTGTTGACATAATCAGTGAGCTCACGGGGTCAAGGTTTGTTCATAAATAGCCTCTGAGGAATGCTGCAAAGGAGGCAGCAGGTAGGTTGATGGGAAGAGGAAGGAAAAGAAGGGACTGAAATGGAATGGAATAAGAGGGGTTTTCTTGTGGATTATTCTTGCAAACATGAGGGGAAGTCTGTAGCTGGGAGCCAGGAGTCAAGAAGACATTAAGGCCTTGGAAATGTGTAAGCTGTAAACCAGTACAGGAGTCTTTCTGTTGGTCAAATATAGGAAACGATGTTGCCTTTGGCACCATCCAGTACAGTATTATGCTAGCTATAGTCTCCTTGTTAGGCATCCTGTAAATGGGTTTTATGCCGTGTGTTCGTGTTCTTTGGCTGCCATATTGTACAATCTGGGCATCTGCTAAACACAGTCTGCTCCCACACAATATGCCTTCATCTCAGGCTTCACAATAATGCTTCCCCTTGTATAAACGAAGCATGGATTGGCGCTATTTAACAAGAGTTGCTTAAACACAGTTGTTTGGGGAACGGATGTGAAACTTATCAACTAACACCGCCAATAGAGTTTAACTTACCAAGTGGCAACAAGGGCTGTGTGGTCCTTTTTTGGGCTTCTTTCAGTTCAGCTTGGGTTTCCTGCAGTTCTTGCCACAGCGAATTCAGGATGGAACCGCCCCCACTTGCCTTGTCGCTGGATCGGCCTCTCTGCAAAAAGCCCCTCTGCTGCGCATCCACCTCAGCTCCCCTCTGCCAAGCGTGCTCAGTGTGGCCGAGCCTGCTGGACATGTTTTGGCTCAGCTGCAGAATCTCCTTGAGGATCTTCCCTTCCGCAGATACATGAGGCACCCCGGGAAAGTCCTCAGTTTGCCTGCTGTTTTTTGCCAGCATCTGGCCCACTTGGCTCACGATTTGGGAAGCAGCTTTCTCTGTCGAGGTGGTGCACGTACCAGCCAACTTCTGCACTAACTGGAGCATTTCCCCTCTCAGTGCTTGCAGCTCCACCTTAAGGATTTCATCGAGGGAGTGGAGCAGCATATTCTCTTTCATCTGGGAGTTCTCAAGCATGATGAAGAGTTTGTCCCATTCTGTGTGTTCTCGCTGGCAATCGCACGAAATACCTAGAGTAGAATAAACACAGTGGCTGTTAAATCTATCTTTCTGTGCAGTGGGTTCTTTTTTTCCTTAAGCAAAGGTGTCTTTTAAATAAGTCTTTTGGAGCACACTGTTTTCAGTGTGCTTCAAAGCTTCCCACTGCTTTCTTTCCCCGGAAGACAAGGGTATGACTTGTTCAAATAGTGCTGGTGGGGTTACAGAGGCATCTGCCTTCTTTTACCTATAAAGGTCTTGTAATCACCATACCTATTTTTTGTTTGTTAGCTGGCTGCAGCTTTTACAACAGTGAAAACATAAGAAACATGAACTCTGAATGTTCCTTCCTTCGATGGCTACAGAAACAGCTAGCTTGCAAGACTTAGACGAAATAGGCAAAAGAACTACTTACTTTCTTCCGTTGCAGGAATTACACTTTCAACTTCATTGTCAAAATTGAAGAAAAAGAGGTCATCGTACTCATCCTGGTTCTGACTAGATGAGGGAGACCAGAGAGCAAAAAACAGGATCACAAAGGAAAGCATTTCTTTGAATTAGGATTTCCCCAGCTGTTTCCTTGAAAGTCTCAGCGTGTTCCTGAATGAAAAGGTCTCTAATAAGAAACCGAGCAGAGATGATTCTAAGAGAGGGAGTTGCAGAAAGCCCTTAAATAATACTCTGAGAGTGCCTGAACCTGAATGAATGAGTAATGCTAGTGCTAGTGCTGTAATCGGAGTGCTTCTGGTTATTATTAATTTTTTTTTTTGGATGGGAGTTGTGGGGAGGAGAAGGGGGTGGGTGGGAGGTTGCACAATCCTGAACCTTAAAAGTTTGAAATGTGGCTGGATTACCTACCAGTGTAAAGGGAGGAATCATGTAAAGGGGGAAACTCCTATTATGAATTGCAAAGCTCCTTGGAGACTAGTTTTTCTTTAAAAATATTCTGAAGGGATGAAAAGCCAAGAAAACAAATAAATTGTGAATTTGCTGAAATGAAGAGAGACTGGAATTTCAAGCTATGGTTTGAAAACATTGTAGAGTACATTCAAAGTTACAACCCTTAAAAAAAGATTTTGCATAACTTTGAAGTTTCCCAAATTGAAGTATATTGGGGTTTTTTTAATGCAGTGATTTAAATAATAATAATAATAATAATAATAATAATAATAATTATTATTATTATTATAAGTGATAAATTGGGTTGGACTAAGACCCCTTTTTCTGAATGAAATTGCAGCTGCTCACTTGTATAAAAGATAATAATAATAATAATAATAATAATAATAATAATAATAATAATACTGTAATAATAACTTAAACCCCACCTATCTGACTGGGTTGTTCCAGCCATGAACACCAGTTGAACATATTCTGCATCCCCCCTAAGACTGGCAATCAGCTGTCCATCACAGGATCATGAAATCATAGAATTCTAGAGTTGGAAAGGATCCTGAGAACCATTCTAGTCCAACCCCCTGCAATGCAGGAATATGCTGCTATTCCATACGGGGATCAACTCTTCAACCTTGGTGTTATCAGCACCACGTTCTAACCGACTGAGTTATCCAGGCTCCCAAATCATGGGTAAATTGGGAACTAGGATGGGCTGCTGCTAACAAAGTGCCAGGCGCTGGATGTGTTCCTCTCCTCACCACCCTTGCCAGCAGCATTCTTTTTTGCATGCTGATCTTCCTTGAGAAGATTTGCTCAAGGAAGCCTTGACATCTACCCACTGGGGTGCCTTACTGGACCTAGACAGTAGCCTGCAGGTGGCTTTTGATTATAACCCTTATTTTGCTGACACTCACAACAACTCTGCAAGATGGATCACAGGGCTACCTAGTTTGCAGGTGGAATGCTTAGGCTCTAAGATGTCCCTTGTTCAAGGGCACCCTCAATCTATGTACTTGGTTAAGCTGGAATTTGAGGAACAGAAATTCAAAATGTATGATCAAAGTGAACATTCGATCCACTATGCTAGAACTATTCAAGGGTAAAAGGAGGAGTGCCTTCTCTAGAGATTGAAACTGTCTGTGACAGCTTCCAGTTTATACTTAGTCACCTGTATGATATATTTGTCCACTGAACTTTAAAAGAACCCATGTCCATTCTATGAGAATCAGGATATCCTTGCTAGAAAGCAGTGGCAGGCTTTGGGGCTCTCAAATTTCAGAAGTGCCCTGTGCAGCACTAGAATTTGGCACACACACCCAGCCTGATGAACTCCATTCTAGAGCATTGTTTTAGCTGCCCCTGCAGTGTGGCACCCACTGTGACCGGTTGCGCTAACCTAAAGCCACTTCTGCAGAAAGGTGCACAGTCTCAGATGTGGGGGCACTTATGGAAAGACTTAAGTGGGAATTAATGACCCATTGTCCTTAATGACTCATTCCGCTGAGGCTGGAGAACTAGATGTGAGAGGAGTTGTGTGGTTTACACACATGCAAAATACAGACCCAAGCCGCCACCCGCCCTCTCTCAGTAATGTTCAGTAAAATAAAATATGCAAAACAATGCTACTGTGCTGAAGATTTTCCTGTCCCTGCAGGCGCAGCCACCAATGAAAAAGTGGGGAGGGGTTGGAAGTTTGCAGTGTAGTGATGACAAGTTACGTGCTCAGTAGACATTACTGTACTGGAAGGCAGAGAGAGGATCAGAAGATATGAGGCTGCTGTTTTTGAGCCGTTGCATGACTTCTAGCCTGCATAGCTTTGGCTCAGCGTACATTATTACAGGCCCATGTAAATACTGCCATTCTCCAACTATGTAGAAAACTGTGCCATTTAGCTAACATATGAATTGGCCTCCAGATCTGCCAGTCAGGGTTTTCAAATGTGGAAATGTTCATTGATTCCCTCCTACTTTGTTCTTTATGAATTTGCTGTGGTTTCGGTGTATCTGTAAGCTGCATTGTGCAGTCTTTTGTGGAATAGGCAAATACAATTTTAAGAAGGATATTGATCAGCTGGATCACGTGCAGAGGAGGGCAACCCAGATGATCAAGGGTCTGGAAACCGAGCCTTATGAAGAACAGTTGAGGGAGTTGGGTATGTTTAGCCTGGAGGAGAGGAGACTGAGAGCAGATATGATAGCTACTTTCTCTTCAAGTGTCTAAAGGGCTGTCCCATGGAAGGTGGAGCAAGCTGGTTTTCTCCTACTCCAGAGGCTAGGACCTGAACCAATGGCTTCAAGTTACAATAAATGAGTTTCCAACTAAGGAAGAACTTTCTGAAAGCAAGAGCTGTTCGACAGTGGAACAGACTCCCATGAGAGGTGGTGGACTTTCCTTCCTTGGAGGTTTATAAGCAGAGGTTAGATGGCCAGCGGCGTAGGAAGCCGCTGCGTCACCCGGGGCGGCAAATTGCTGTGCACCCGGGGGCGGGACGTTGCTCGTAGTGCGCATGTACAGCGTCTCTACGTAACGATGCATGCGTCTCTACGTAACACCGCATGTTTGCTACGTAGCATGCCAAGCAAGGCTTTCTACTGGGAGGATGGAGGCTTGTGCTGCACATGTGCCCCCCTTGCGACTCCCACACAGAGCCTCCAACCTCCCAGTAGAAAGCCCGCTCGGCGCGGTGGGTGCGCCGCGCCAGGCTTTCTGCCATGAGCCTGGAGCTGGAGGCTCGGCTTTGGAGTCGTGGGGCGCACGCTACCCCTCTATGTAGTGTGCATGTGTGCTACCTAGAGGGGTAGCGCCCCCCCCCGCAACTCCAAAGCCGAGCCTCCAGCCTCCCGGTAGAAAGCCTCACTCGGTGCCGCAGGCGGGTGCCACCCTGGAGGGGGGTGCCACTCGGCGTGCCCCCCTGCGACTCCCAAGCCGAGCCTCCAGCCTCCCGGTAAAAAGCCTGCTTGGTGCAGCGCAGGGGGGCGCGCCATGGGGGGGCGTGCCGAGTGGAACCCGGGGTGCCCCGCCCCCATTGGCCCCCCTTGCTACACCCCTGTAGATGGCCATCAGTCATGTTTGCTTTTGTTGAGATTCCTGCATTGCAGGGGGTTGGACTGGATGACCCTCAGTTTCCCTTCCCACTCTACAATTCTACAATTCTATAATCATCATCACAGGATAGATGCTTCTTACTGAGTGGGAATGTTTTGTTCTCTAGCAAAAATACATGGGTTATAACCATTAGCTCTACTCAGAACGGACCCATTGAAATTAATGGACTTAAATTAGTGATGTCCCGTATTTTCAGTGGGCCTGCACCGATTAAAAATAACACTGGATATGAACCCATGAGTGCAATATATATGCCCCTTGTGTCACTTTTGAATTGTGTAAAGAGACGAGGAACATAATGCATAGTTCTGACAGAGATAGAAATCTAAAGTGAGAAGCTGCCTCAAAGTACCGTAGCCTACTCTCATTCACCTGTTAGCAGAGCCGTAGGATTAAAGGGTAGCTAGGTGCTCTCAAGCTGGAATTAAGATTGCCGGAAGAAATAAAAACCTCAGATATGCAGATGACACAACCTTGATGGCAGAAAGTGAGGAGGAATTAAAGAACCTTTTAATGAGGGTGAAAGAGGAGAGCGCAAAATATGGTCTGAAGCTCAACATCAAAAAAACCCAAGATCATGGCCACTGGTCCCATCACCTCCTGGCAAATAGAAGGGGAAGAAATGGAGGCAGTGAGAGATTTTACTTTCTTGGGCTCCTTGATCACTGCAGATGGTGACAGCAGTCCCGAAATTAAAAGATGCCTGCTTCTTGGGAGAAAAGCAATAACAAACCTAGACAGCATCTTAAAAACCTTGCCTACAAAGGTCCGCATAGTTAAAGCTATGGTTTTCCCAGTAGTGATGTATGGAAGTGAGAGCTGGACCATGAAGAAGGCTGATCGCCGAAGAATTGATGCTTTTGAATTATGGTGCTGGAGGAGACTCTTGAGAGTCCCATGGACTGCAAGAAGATCAAGCCTATCCATTCTTAAGGAAATCAGCCCTGAGTGCTCCCTGGAAGGACAGATCGTGAAGCTGAGGCTCCAATACTTTGGCCACCTCACGAGAAGAGAAGAATCCTTGGAAAAGACCCTGATGTTGGGAAAGATTGAGGGCACTAGGAGAAGGGGACGACAGAGGACGAGATGGTTGGACAGTGTTCTCGAAGCTACGAACATGAGTTTGACCAAACTGCGGGAGGCAGTGCAAGACAGGAGTGTCTGACGTGTTCTGGTCCATGGGGTCACGAAGAGTCGGACACGACTAAACGACTAAACAACAACAACAGGTGCTCTCAATCACAGGAAAGAGCCTCCGCGTTTACAGCATGGTCTCCTTTCAGACCTTCGCTTAGCACATGGAGATCGGAGAGCGGGATGCAGAACTGGGCCGTCGTGCACAGTGTTGGGCATGGAGCCATCAGCGCAACTCTTTAATTATCTGGCGTCCCTTCACATGGATAACATAATAAATAGGCTCCAAAAGACCTAGTAGTTCCCTGTAGGTGTCTAGCCATTTCTGTTGCAAAACTGAGTTCTTTCCAACTGTGGCCTCCTGCTTCCATAATTCACAAACATGATATGGGCGACTGCTTTGCCAGAACCTTTATCAATGTCAATCATCTATGCTGTGACTGATAAACATCTTGCCAGAATACATAGTAGTGGTAGTATGTCGGGTCAACAACAGGGCAAGATTGGGTCATCTGAAAGTACTTTGTACATAGCAGCATCAAGAGAAAGCTTCCAAAAGATGGGCTAGGGGAGCAAGAGATGCTTCCTTTTTATGTTCATAATTCATGTCAAACAATTTCCCCCCTGGAAGAATCCATTGGCCAGCTTTTCCCTCGCACCTTTTAATTCACAAGGACTCAACTGCATTCCAAGGTTTATATCTGAAGGCACCTCTGGATTTAAGAATGAACATCTGTTCACATGCTTTCTTTAAAAAAAGAAGAAGAAAGAAGCCAATTTGGAAATCCCAGGTTCATGCTTACTTCTTTTCTATTAGTAGTAAGTATGAAATATATCATTAGCTCCAAATCACTACGGAGGCTTAACAAACATGGGTGAGTAATGATAATGTCAGGCTTCTTATCCCAGAGAGCCCCTCTGGAATTATTCTGGTATTGTGAAGAAAAATTAGATACCTAATTTGGACAGTTAAAACAGGAGTGGACTAGTTCATGGAGGCCTGATAAGTTAAGGCATAGAGCTCTTTCATTAAAACACAAAACCCAGGAGGAGTGTTGGTTCTGCTGCCTCACCGGGAGCTTTCTTGATCGGAAGCATCCTTCATCTGGTCCAGTCACTGCGTTGGCAATAGTGACTGACTTGCTGTGAAGCGGGGGAAAGTTGTGTGATAGCCATCAGGCCTATGAGGAAATCCTTCCCGATCTGCTGCTGACTCAGACATTCCTAGACTTAAAAGACTGATGATGCTGTTCGTTTCCCCATAGGGGCATGGATCCAAAGTGGAAGAGGACAAGGGTGAGAAGTTACTCGTCACGCAGTGCAAGTTTCTTCAGAATGATGGAGTGTGCACACAGTTTTGTTTGTAACAGATGATTGATGTAGAGTGTACACGCAATATCTAAAGCAGGCATTTGAATCATAGTTGGGAACATAAGAAAAAGCCCTGTTGAACCACACCAAAGTCTGGTCCAGCACCCTGTTTCTCATGGTAGCCACCAGCTAGAGTTTTCCAGGAATCTGGCAAGCAAAGCATGAAGGCAATCTCCTCCCTCCGCTATTTGGCACCTGAGAACTGGCATTCATGGCTATCTTGGCTGTGAGCTCTGGGAGACCTGCTCCCTGCTTTGCTGGCCTTTCCCCTCGTGGCCATGGAGGGTGTGGCCCTGATTGACTCCAACTACACGAGCCAAGGCTGCTGAAGAGGCCAGAGACCATCTTTGCTTTCTATTAGTGGAGACCCAGGTCATCGAGCCTGAGCTTCCACAGCAACCCCCACCATGAATTCGCATTAGCAGGACTGGCAGCAACAGCAGCAAATACGTTCTATGCTTATGACAGTATATCTTGCTCATTAAGTTGTTTTAAATGTGCATTTCATATCTGGTATCCTTCAGTAACGCTCTCTTTTTAAATGTTTAAGATAATTTGTTTTGGTTAACTTTGCTGCATTAAATATGCATTCCGTAGCTGACCTTTGTGGTGTTTAATTTTGAAATCTTTAAGGTAATATTTTAATTTCCTGTTAATTGTGTTGGTTTGAATATGTACTTTATATTTTATTTTTCTTCATTGATGTTTCATTCTGGCTTGTTTTGTTTGATGCTTTAATGTAGGTTGTTAACCGCTTTGAGATTTTTCTTTTTAAAACATAAATAACCCAGGAAAGGAATGAAAACAAACGATGACGACAACAACAACTGCCTCTTAATGTGGAGGTACTACTTAGATATCCTTCTCGATGGGTTATATTTAATTCTAATCATCTGGCGAATGAGCTGGTTCAGGTTCCTAGGAACAGACACCATCTTAAAGAAACACATTATTGAGTTGCTGATCACCATTGACCCCAAAATGAACATAGGGTGTAATTCAACATCATGCTATTATGATTGCTCTGTCAGTGCAAGCATTTCTCATTGTCTGATGAAATGATCTTCTGCCACCTTCACCCACACCTTGATCTGGGGCTTCTCATGATCTCCAAGAGCTAATGTGGGAGAGAAGCTCCGTTGTGCTAGTGGGACTCAATATGCTGGCTCCTGGTGGTGCAACTGTTGAATCTGTCCCATAGAATCCATGTGCCTTTGCTAATAGGGCTAGAAAAAGGGTGGGAGGAGGGTACTCTACTAATGCACCCCCAACAGTGCAGGATTTCTGCTTCTGCAAATAGACTTTCCCCCTTCTCTTCCCCCTGCAGTGTGGTGTAGTGGTTAAGAGTGGTAGACTCGTAATCTGGGGAACCGGGTTCGAGACTCCACTCCTCCACATGCAACTGCTGGGTGACCTTGGGCTAGTCACACTTCTCTGAAGTCTCTCAGCCCCACTCACCTCACAGAGTGTTTGTTGTGGGGGAGGAAGGGAAAGGAGAATGTTAGCCGCTTTGAGACTCCTTCGGGTAGTGATAAAGCGGGATATCAAATCCAAACTCTTCTTCTGCATGTCTCCTTGCCCTCCCCAAATCTGCTCCAGAGGGTTGAGGGGAGCCCCTAGAATAGATTTAAGGTCTTCAGCATGGAGGGAGGAAGAGATGAGAAAATATTTTGTTATGCAAGCAGAAATCCTTGCATTAGTACTACATTGGTTGCCTTAGCACTACATTGAATTCTACCCTATCATTCCAAACTTATGCCAGCAACTTATGTCGCTGTGTTTCATGCACGAAAAGCTGCTTAAGATAAGAACAAGACAAATGATGAGGGACAAATCTGCCACTTGTGACTGCCTGCTGGGGTGCTGCTGTTGTTTAAACTTATTTTTAGGAAGGCGCTGCAGCTCGCCATTACCAGTGGCAAGCTTGAAGAACACAACATTCCCCTATCGAGACATTGTGGTTTAGTACAGTGGTACCTCAGGTTACAAACGCTTCAAGTTACAGACTCCACTAACCCAGAAATAGTACCTCAGGTTAAGAACTTTGCTTCAGGACGAGAACAGAAATCATGCGGTGACCTCAGGTTAAGAACAGTTTCAGGTTGAGAACAGACATCCGGAACGAATTAAGTTCTTAACCAGAGGTAGCACTGTATCTGTTTAATGAGAAATTGAAGTGCCTGCCATGGGTCCCAGGCACAGAGGCTCATGGTGCAAGAAGTCCCGTTCAGTTCAGTGAGGCTTACACCCAAATAAGTGGGTACTGTACAGGATTGCAGCCTCAGTGGAGCAGGGATGACATGCAAAACCCAAAGCAGGCTACTTCAACTGTTCCCAGTGTGTTCCAGACCATATTCCAGAAGAAACAGCTGATGGAGAAGACATGCTATCAGCATTTGACATTAACATCTGAGCAATGCAAGACATTAAAAAAAGCACCTTAGGCATCTCTTGCAATAGCACCTTAGTTGAAAAGGTTTTCAACTAATAGCATTATGACTGAGGCAGGCACAAACATTTCATTGAAGGTAGCCAAGGAGGGATAGCCAGGATTTGATTTGAAGATTTTTCCATTTAAATTCTGTACATTTTACATGTGTACTTTCCCTGAAATAGAAATTTATGTATTCTTCTCACTGCATTTCCGCCTCAAATACACATTTACCCCTTAAAACACACATTTTGGTGTGTGTGTGTTTTTTTTTTTTTTGAACCAAAACTGCTTTGCAAACTTTGGGAAAGTGTGCCGTCCAGCCGATAGCTGCATTTCAAGATGCATGTAAGTTTGGGAGCAGTGAATTAGGTCAGTTTGTTTTAAAATGCAAACCAAATTAATTTCTCCTTCATCCATAAAGCTAACTCTGACTTGGTCCTGCCTTACAGTATAGACTTTTAAGTCAGTTGTGATTTAATTGTTGGAGATGTCAAAGCATACATATGGCATTTCAGATGCTGGTAGTTACAGGGTGAGAGACTGTCCTAACAGCTGATGTTTCTACTAAACAGTCTGAAACTCTGCTATCATGCAACTGATGAGTGACCTGGTTGTCTTCCACGTTAAGAGAGTGAGCAAATTTAAATGAAAGAAAGCATAGGAGATCGGCATACACACATTTTTTTTTGCTGGAAAGTGAATCCATAGGGGCTTTCAGTATGTTTAGAAGATTTAGAGAGTGAAACCATGTAATATAGTGATAGGCAGATGTTTCCCATATGCTGTCAGCATGGAACTTCAATCACTCCAGGCCCAGCTTGTACAATGTTTCATGTTATAGATTTCTCTGTGAAGCCTGGCTTCAAATTAAATTGTGCACGCACATCTTCAAACACACTCTTCAAAACTGTGTGTGAGAATTTTTATTTTTATTTTTTTTGTCCTGGTTGTTCTCTTTCATTTTCCATGCTTGAGCAACTCCCTAGTCCCCAGAAATTGCATCCTAACTGGTTGTATTTCAGTTTACCTTTTTGCTAATTTTATACATTTAAAAACCAAATATTGTTTCCAGACCTCCTTTTAATTTGGTTTTCTTAAAAAAAAATCCAACAAATGGGGAGGGGGTAGCTAAAATCCATTGGTTTGTCTTCCTTTTCATGCTTGTTTAGCAGTAACCTTTGCAGTGGTTTAGTGCTCAATTAAATATCGATTTATTTATTTATTGAAAATCTAAGCAGCTTGCTTTATGCACAAGGCCATGTTGCCTCACTTAGCCGCATTCCACATTAGATAATGTTTTGATTTCTTGATGCAATGTGTATTTTCCTTTTGTTGTGCCATATGTTTCGACACAAGCACCAGTTTTCACAAATCTCCTCCCTAGAAATCATGGGTAATAAAATGCCGATTCCATTATTACTTTATCTCTTCGCTTTGAGAGATGTTGTGAAGGGAGGGACTTGCTGGCAAGGCAGACCATGCTGGCTCTCTCTTATTCATCCATTCTCGTTTTCTCGATAGGGAACGCAATGTTGCTACGCGTATTACCCTGCTTGTATGAAAAGCAATCACAGCCAATTAACAGCCACCTGAAGGATCTGGTATCGCTGATGTCTCATCTGGAGCAGCCTGAACAGCAGCACCTTTTACGGCTTTTGCTTATAGTTGCAAAGAAAAAACAACCAGAGGTAACACTTATTAATTCATATTTTTCCAGCTTAATGTATGCGACCGTTCATTCAAGGGAGTCTGTAATTTACCGTATTTTCCCATGTATAAGACTAGTTTCCCCCCCTAAAAAACAATGTCAAAAATTAGGGGGCATCTTATACACGGATACATCTGCCCCATTTTCTTCAATCTGAGTCTTATACATGGGGGGGGGGGCGTTTTATAGATGGGAAAATATGGTAAATACTTTTTCAGCGCAATCAGGTTTCCCATGTTATTAGGCCCTCCTGCAGAGAAGTAGGCACAAAGATTCTGTTTGCCCGTCCAATGTATTTCCTTTCAAGTAGTGCCCCTTGAACCCTAAACTTTCATTTAGAGCTTGCTGAGTTCACAAACAGTTTAGAGATTAGGCACAAAGAGGGGGAAGCAGGAAAATGTACTCTCTCTGGCAGAATTGCAGCTCTTTGCACACACCGTGTGACTATGCCCTCCCATCCTGAGTGCTGGAATTTTGTACGCTGGCGTAAGCCCTCCCTCTCTCCAGGACTTCACTCCAGTGTGGTAAACACTAGGTGATGCTGCCTTTACTCAGCCTGTTTGCTGCTTATAATTATCTGTCCAATTATAACACTTATTTTGCGCACCTGAGACTATGCACACAAACATAAACAGGTGGCCTTAGAATGGGGTTCATGAACTTACAGCCCTGCAGATGTTGCTGGACTTCAGTTCCTGCCATCCCTGACCACTGAGCATGCTGGCTGGGACTGATGGGAGTCGGGGTCCCACAACATCTGGAGCACCACTGGCCTCCCAGCCCTGCCTTAGAAGGGTATAAATCATGGGATGGGTAGGCAAACTAAGGCCCGGGGGTCGGATCCGGCCCAATTGCCTTCTAAATCTGGCCCGCGGACGGTCCGGGAATCAGCGTGTTTTTACATGAGTAGAATGTGTGCTTTTATTTAAAATGCGTCTCTGGGTTATTTGTGGGGCATAGGAATTTGTTCATTTTCATCCCAAAAATATAGTCTGGCCCACCCACAAGGTCTGAGGGACAGTGGACTGGTCCCCTGCTGAAAATGTTTGCTGACCCCTGGTATAAATGGATCCTTGCCCTGGCCATAAAGCCCTTTCTTGCTTTGAAGCTGCATAAACACTAGAAAAATTGAAGTAGTAAGAGCTCTTTTCTGCTTTATTAATCTGAGGAAGGTGTGTGTGTGTATGTATACGACATATTTATTTATTTATTTATGCAGAAGTTTAACTAAATTTAGACGCATTTGCATAACCTCAACCACATATATTTACATATGTTTACGACAATACTAATTGCGTCTTTGTAATGACCCTCTGCAGCATCCTGCACTGAGTTGGAGGTAGACTGTATAATTCTGCAAAAATAAAGGCTTTCCATTCATTTAGTTCTTGCAAGTTGACGAATTGCAGCAAGTATGAATTTGCAGAAGAGAGTTGGGTAAAAGTTCAGTGAATTCCACCAAATAACTGTCACTGGTTTCCAAAATGTTATTGGCATGATGAGTGACGTCATCACAATCAATGTTGATGGAGAATTGAGCCAATTAGGCCCTTCAGTGGATCAGAAGAGATTTAATGGGATGTGCATAAAAGTATCAAAATGATCAAGATTGACTTTGTTGCCTTCCAATTTGAGGAGAAAAGGGACATAGGGATGCCTGTCATAATCAAGCCATCTTCTGATTAAAGCTTCTTAATACTTTAAGAAGTCCTTACTCAGTTATTGCAGCTCAATCTGCAAAGATAAAGGTGTTTTTAAAAGGCTTCAGTAGTTTTTAGAACCAGGTTACAGTGAAAATTTGCCTGAATTTGAAGAAGCAAAATAAACACAGTGGAAACATTGAATGTTTCAGATATGGTTCACAAGGATGTTTATGAGATATAGGGCATTATAACAAGCTTCAAGGATACCTAGTTTGCAGAGTATAAATTCCAGCAGTCTTTGTAAAAAAAACAAAAAAACTGCAACAGCCAAGAATTTAATATCCACCTTTCAGTACGTACAATGGAACCTTCTCAAAATATATAGTTGCAGAGGAAATATAACTCCTCCTATAAAAGAAACTTTCTAGCCTGATGAGGCCCATTTTAGCCTTTGTTTGGAGCCTAGGTCATGTGATAACTTTTCAACATAATCTCCATTCTCTTGTTAATGTCTGTTTGCAACACTACAGGGACTCTTTGGGATCTGCTCTGTAAAAATGTCATCTGACATTTCAAAAAAACTAAACAAAAATCCACCACCAAGCAATTTAAAATTTGAAGCAGCTGTATGGTATATATAGCATATAAGAAGCTGGACTTGGACAAGGGAGGTCTAGATTCATTCAGAAGCTAATAGGAACTTTAGGCACCTTACCATATTTTAGCCCAGCCTACTTCACAGGGCCGTTGTGAGGATGGAATCAAACAGATACCACTAAGTTTCAGGATCTAGCAGCAAAGGTCTTTTAAGAAAAAAGGAAGATGTCTGGACCTTTGATTTTGCAGAACTCTTACATACAAAACCACGTTAATACATTGCCAGAATAGTTCCATCAAGGCATTTCAAGTTTCCATACTTTAATTACATTTCTTGGGCCATCAGATGAACAGTGCTGCCCTTTTATTGCAAATATAGCCTGGTTTCCACTATCATTCTTGGCTTCAAATAATACAGTTTATTAAGCCAGGCGCAAGTATCCGGAGTGGGAACTCTCCTCCTCCTCCTCTCTCCATCATACACTTCTTTTCCTGATTGGTTAATGAGCAGTCCAGAGCAGTACATAACAGAGACCTCTATCTTATTACAAGCCATGTTCTTTGTGTTGAACCCAGAGTGCAACAGGAGGAAGGGAGAAGGCAGGGAAGTTTGATTGGTGCTGATGTTTGTTCCCAGCTTCATATGCTATGATTTATGAAGCCTCAAATGATTGTCCAAGCCATGCCAATGTGCCCTGTTTTGAAAGTTGATACAGTGGTACCGTGTTTCTCCTAAAATAAGACACGTCTTATATTTATTTTTCTTGCAAAAAAAACACACCACGGCTTATTTTCAGGGGATGTCTTTTTTTTTTTTATTAAGCTCTGTCGGGGCTCGGCACAGCGCGCCGCTGGCTTTGCCGGCTCCCGCTCTGTTGGGGCTTGGCAGGGCGCGCACGCTACTGCTTTTGCCGGCTCCCGCTCAGTTCAGTCGGCAGGGCTCGGCAGTTCAGGGGTCCGCAGTTCAGGGGTCGGCAGGGCGCGCGCGCCGCTGGCTTTGCCGGCTCCCGCTCTGTCGGGGCTTGGCAGGGCGCGCGCGCAACTGCTTTTGCCGGCTCCCACTCAGTTCAGTCGGCAGGGCTCGGCAGTTCAGGGGTCCGCAGGGCGCGCGCGCCGCTGGCTTTGCCGGCTCCTGCTCTGTTGGGGCTTGGCAGGGCGCGCGCGCTACTGCTTTTGCCGGCTGCCGCTCAGTTCAGTCGGCAGGGCTCGGCAGTTCAGGGCTCGGCAGGGCGCGCGCGCTGCTGCCTTTGCCGGCTCCCGCTGGGTCAGGGCTCAGAAAAGCGCGCGCTGCTGCCCTTGCTGGTCCCGCTGGGTCAGGGCTTGGCGCGGTGCGAGCTGCGGATCGCGCAGGGTCCTGCTGGGTTGAGGCTCTGCGTGGCGCGTGCTGCAGCTTCTCCCGGCTCCCGGTCCGTCTGCGCTCCATGTGGCGCACGTTGCGCATCCGCTTCCTGACAGGAAAGGCATCTCCCTTTTCCTGTTCCTTACGGAAGCGCCATCCAGACCTGCTTCATCACGGTAGGGTACCGGTACCCCAACACGTCTTATTTTGGGGGGATGTCTTATATTTTTTGCCGTTAAAAAATCATGCCATGTCTTATTTTTTAGGCCCGTCTTATTTTGGGAGAAACACGGTATGATGCTTATTTCTCATGTTCTTAGTCCTTGCCGTTGCGAATCTGTGTCCTTGCCGTTGTGAATCATTCTTAGCCCTTGCCGTTGTGAATCTGTGTCCTTTCATTGCTGCATATGGACTGACACTGATTTAAGCCAGCTCAGAGTCATTCTTTGCTCTAGGCATCAGACCTAGGTTTTTAAGGATTCCTTGGGGACCATGGGATTTTCTGTAATTCCTTCATTTACTGTGTCTTTGGATAATTCCAACTTCTTTTAAATCAATAAAACTTCATACTAGTCTAAGGGGAGAAACTTGAGAATTTTCTGTGTTTTTCTTCTTCCTTTAAACACACAAAAGGATTTCCTTAATTATGAAATGCTACATCTATAAATGTATAACCTCAGGCAGCAGCCTACCCTTATACCTTGTGCCGAGCTGAACTTGCATTGACTTCTTGGAGAATTCTATATAAAGAGAATAATACGCAGGACATTTTTTGCAAAATTAACATTTCTATTTCCTTCGGCCTCTTTCTTTTAGGTGCTCAAAGAATGTATCCCTACTCTCACTGGTCACCTAACAGATCCCCATCATAATGACCTCATCCTAAATATACTGATAGAAATATCGGACTATGAACCAGAAGTATTGACCAATTTGCTTCCAATACTGAAGGAGATTGGGGAGAGTTTCCCAAGTCTGATTGGACAAACTGCAAAGATCTATGGAGCGGTTGGGCATGTTGATGAGGTATGGAAACTGTTATGTGCCAGGAATACATTTTCATAAACTTATTACCTTTAGTGTTACTGGCCAGCAGTCAGAACTTAAGGGTAAATCTATCACCAGCTACCAGGAGAATATGGGAACTGAGAGCAAAGGCAAACTGAGTAGTATCTACTTTGAACATATTTTAAGGAATAGTCCTCTGGCCTTCATAACAATGGGCTGGGGATAGTTTGATGGGATCTATTTAATAAAGCCTCTCTGAAGGAACACAGTGTTCAGAGATGTTAGGAGACCCCTATTCCCCTCCCAGAACTACAATTCTCAGAGTACATTTAACAACCAGTTCTTCTTCCCAGGGAGCTCTGGGAATCGTAGCACTTCAAGGGGAATAGGTAAAGGAACCCCTGACCATTAGGTCCAGTCATGACCAACTCTGGGGTTGTGCCGCTCATCTCACTTTATTGGCTGAGGGAGCCAGCGTACAGCTTCCAGGTTATGTGGCCAGCATGACAAAGCCGCTTCTGGCAAACCGGAGCAGCACATGGAAACGCCGTTTACCTTCCCGGTACCTATTTGTCTACTTGCACTTTGACGTGCTTTCGAACTGCTAGGTTGGCAGGAGCTGGGACCGAGCAACGGGAGCTCACCCCGCCGTAGGGATTCGAACCGCCGACCTTCCAATCAGCAAGCCCTAGGCTCTGTGGTTTAAGCCACAGCGCCACCCGCGTCAAGGGGAATACGGGTCTCCTAAAAAGCCCTTAAACAGCAAACCTTTAACGTGGCATAATAGTGCTTTAATTGTATGGTTTAAATGTGGCCCAACACTATTTCCTAAAACGGGAAATATGTTTTCCCCACCCACATTTATAACCTAGAGATTAAATTGCTATTGTATGTTTTCATTCCACATCAGTATATGAGAAGTACACCGTTGTTGTGGATAAGAAATCATATTATGAGGGTCGTCTCCCCCCCCTTTACAGTCTGTCTCAGAGCAGATTACATTAGTTTACCTCCTGCCCTCTGACAGCAAAATGCTGTGTTGCACATTCATGTGTTGTTCTCTCGAGCATTCTAATCAAGGCACTTCAGGAAGCAGTTCTGACCTGGGGCTGACCTGCACCAAGGGAAGTCTAGAATGCTTATTGCCATACTGTGCTTTTCCTTGCACGGGTCATGTCTGAGCCACAAACAATGTTTTATGTAACACGCTCGGGGGATCTATATGGTGAATGTGTGCATCTATCCTCTAACCACATGTCGCGTCTGACTCTATAAAAATACCTTCCGTTCCTACGATTTAGCTGTTAGACCATTTAATCTGCTCCAGCCTACTCTGTCTTCCACTTAAGACAGCTGACTGTTGAAAGCATGGTCTCTGGATATTCAAAATAAAACCCCTCTGTTGATACTGTATAGTGTTTGATAGCTGATGGCACTTTTTCAGTGGACTTGTGTGACGGATAAAAACTCCAAGCCCACTTGTATTTTTGGGTGTATATCCAACCTATCTGTGTAGGGACTATTGGAAACAGAGGAAACAGTTCTACAGGTGCAAGGGCAAGCTGGGTCTCGCGAAAGACATCTACAAGGGTCTTGGCTCGGGTTCTGCAGGCTTCTGACCAGGCTCAGCATCATGGCCCAACCTCTCACCCAGTGGTAGTTCAGCCCCAGACTCAGAAGAATCTACAAAGGTGTATTACTGGTATATCAATTAATATAAAAGGCCGCTGAATAATCTATCCATATTATTGGGCTTGGGGAAGGGGAATATTTCCAATACCAGTAACTGCTGTTTAAATGCTTAAGGAACTACTGTAGTACTATTCACTTACAGCAAAATAAGACATGTGGGTAGTCTGGCCAGGAAAAGTACAAGTGTGGTATAGTATGTTAATTTCTGAATAAACTGTTATTAATGCATTGTATGTTAGAAGTACACCCTAAGCCTGAGCCCTTGAGAAGGGAAAGAATGAACTGCATGCTAAATACTTTGTAGTATTTATACCAGAAATCTTCATTGTACTTTAGAAGGAAGAACTGTCCTTTGGTGAGTTGCACAGGGTCTTGCGGGTAAATGGAAGTTTTAAATAAATAATATTCTGGTATTAACTTTCTGAAATTACGAAGGTTTTCTCATGACATGTGGTCTTATTTGCTCTGAAGATGTTACACCTATCACATAGATGTTATGCTACACCATGCTTTTATCACATGGATGTTATGCTACACCATGCTTTTTTATGATTCCTGTGGCTATTCCTGTGCTATTACAGTGCATTCCTAACAATGTCCACTCAGGAGTAAGTCCAACCGAATTCAGTGGGACAGTGCAGTTAAAGAGTCTGTTGAGCTGAAAACGGCATACTGCTGCTGTCAGGGAGACTCCCTACAGGGAGCCTTCCCCCCCCCCCACCTGACCAGCACTTCGCCCAGCGACAGCACGAGCAGCAAGTCAGGAGGAGGGAATGAGGAATGGAGCGGAATGGAGAGAGGGCTCAGTGAGAGGTCTGAGCCCTGGCAACGCTATGGGGAACAGAGCTTGCAGGAGGGGCTCAGAGATGCGTCAGAGCCCTGGCACTGCTCTGGTCGAGGGTCAGCGAGAAGTCGGAGCCCAGGTGCCGCCTCAGCCAGCAAGAGGGGAGACCTCTCCTTCCGGCACCCGAATTGAGGCGCGCGCCCACACGTAGGGCGAAGCGGCGGCATTTTGGGGTACCCAGGCTTTTATGCTGGCCGAAAAGCAAGCGGCAGGCATTTCCGGGTTCTGAATCGGACTAGGCGTTCATGTTTTCTGTTAGCTCTGCACTGTAAATAGTACGCACAATGAAACTCTTAAAGATCGTCTTTACTCGAGAGTAGCCGCAACAATCCCCTGACAGCTGCATTACAATAGCCTTGGATAAATGACTGATTTGTAGCTCTGTGACTACGCTTGATTATAGCCAGAAAATGACTGGAATGTAGTAAAGATAAACATTTTAAGAAACATAAAAACAGTGCCTACATTACAGCAACCAGAATAGTTTATTCTGTGTTCTGAACTTTCCAGATCTTCTTAGCATTAGTTTCACAGATATCTTACCTATCCACCCGGCCCCAAATCACTAGAAATGATGGCAACTCTGGCTTTGTCTGTAACATCATGAAACAAACCTTTCTCCAATTTTCGCTGATGTCCCTTGCCAGCTACCATAAATTAATAGGTTCGAGCTCTTCCTCCACCCCTGCAACACAACAGTTTTTCTTGTTTTATGGATAAAACTAAAGGCAGTGTTTTCTTTTAGCTCCGAGATTGTACTTTCACCCGAACCCACTGGAATAAACAATCTTACCATGCCTGGTGCGTACATCTGTGTGTACCAGAATGGGATGAGTGAGTTTTGACAACCACAGGACATATTAAGTATTTGGGTAGGAAGCTATATGTAATGGGTGTGAGGTGGTTACTCATGAATAACGACGCTGGAATCCAACCTGGCTTTTTACAAGTTTATTGTGCATACTATGTACAGTGCAGAGCTAACTAAAACACATCCATCTCAGTCACTTGCAGAATCTGGGAGTGGCCCCTTCCTGTTATGAGCCCAACAGAAGAACTTGGACACCCCCATTCTCTGCCTACCCTCTTTGCGCTTGACCCCTCTGCGCAGATAGGGCACTGGAAACAACGTCTCCCCTTCTGAACCTCCTGTTGAAGGCAGTGCAAGGGCTCTTTGCTACCATCGCTGAGCCCTCTCCCCACCTTTCTAACCACCCCTTCTTCCTCCCCATTGGACGACTCGCTCCTATCCCGGCTGGAAGAGGTGGTGCTGGAGAGGAGGGGCTGATCTGGCCTCCCTCTCCTCCCTCGGACCCTCTGGGAGCTCCCTGACACTATACATTCAAATATCTAGAAATATATGAAAATCCAATCATTTCCTCTAGTACGGTAGTAAAGCGGGTGTGGCCCTGTGCCAGGCAGGAAAAAGGGTTGTAAATTAAACAATAGGCCTGCGCATGACTACTGCCCTTTAAGTTGCACAGAATGTAGAGAGAAGTTGCACATCAGATGAGGGAGGGAAGGAAGGAAAATAGAGGGGTGGAAACTAACCTGCTTGAGCCCCTAATAGTGATGAATATCTTTCAACACAAAGTCACACACACACTTCAGTGCTCTGGTCCCTTTGATGCTCAAAGAGTCGTTGAAGGGGAGATTAATTAGTTGTAGAGGGAAAGCATGTCCCCCCATCCTAATTAATAGTTCTAAAAGACTGCTTAAATTCTAATGCAGTGGTACCTCATGTTACGGATGGGATCCGTTCTGGAGACCCATCTGTAACGTGAAATGCCCACAACTTGAAGTGCTGCGTCTGTGCAGGTGCAGGGTGCGATTTGGCTCTTCTGCGCATGCGTGAGCAGTGAAACCCAGAAGTAACCCATTCCGGAACTTCCGGGTTGCCGCGGGACGTAACGCAAAAAGACGCAACATGAAGCGGACACAACACGAGGTATGACTGTATGAGCAGAGCCCCTTACAGCTGCAACGGAGGGATTGAAGTGGGCTTGGGAGATGTCCAACATCAGGTATAGCCAGCTATTGTGCTAGGCTGTTGACCACCAGCTTTCCCTAAACCTCAACAGTGAGACCTACAGATTTCCCAATTGCTTGCTCCCTACCTCCCATGATGATTACCTGGGCCCATAACCTATGTACAAAAGACTGCATGTTGCAAGGTTCAGGACAGATTTTTTAAAGAAAAATCTTCGTGCAGCACATAGCTATGGAACTCGCTTCCCACCGGAGGCAGAGATGGCTACCAACTTTGATGGCTTTAAAAGAGGATTAGACAAATTCCTGGAGGATAAGACTATCAACAGCTACAAGCCACGATATGTGCAGTTTTCCAGAAAAAGAGGTGCCGGAACTCACCATGAACGCCTTTCTTGTTCTCTTACAATGGCAATGGCTGAGAGGTGCTGGAACTGAGTTCTGGGTGAAAAAAAGCGCTGGTAATAATAATAATAATAATAATAATAATAATAATAATAATAATAATAATATAGAATGAAACAAATGTGCAGCTTCATGAAAAATTTGTAAGTTTTTTTTTATTAGTTATGAAACACCTCAAACTTCAAGAGGCACTGATTTTAAGAATGCTAGTGGAGTGCCCAGAATTTTTTTTTAAAGTATTTCCTATGAAATTAACTGCAAAATGATTGTGACTACAATTTCCTACTTCTTTTTCTACTGACCTCTTCTCTTCTCTTCTCTTCTCTTCATATTTTATGATCTGATACCTTTGAAACATGACCTTTTATTATTATTATTGCAATTTTGACCTAGAAGTATTGTGGGACAATATTGTTTCTCTTTTTACCTATCTTGCTTCACCCCATAATATTTCCTGGGTATCCTGTAGACTGGACTGTGATACTTTGTTCTGCAGATTGTCATGGGGTGGCTTGCTGACAGCACCTTCAAGTAATAAATCTTACTTTATGAGAATGTAGCTATTGGCAAGACCAGAAGACAGATTGTAAGCTCCCTGATAAATGACCTGCCTTCAGACTTGAAGGCCCACTTCTGATGGCTGAACCAAGGGAGACCCTCGAGTAATTCAGTGTCACTTTATCAAGTTATTGCACGTTGTATTAAGCATTGTCTCTGGTACGGCAAGAGATAACCAGTGCAATAGGAGCACATAAAAAAATAAGAAACTTAATGAAGAAACTGTGTCCTTGTGACACAGCTTTTGACGGAGGCGTCTTTCTATGAGTTTGTCATTTAAACTGCAAAGCCATGATCCAACACAGAGTTAAGTGTGCCTAGGGACAGGGAAATCATTGGGCTTAAGCGTACTTAGCTCCATGTTTGATTGTGCCTGGAGACTTTCACAATTCACTTTCCTGCAAGGGCTGGAATGTGATTCTATTTTGCTAGTTTTGTCTCTACTCCAGTTTAATTGGGGGAATGCTAGGAATGTGGTGTTTGCTGTATCCCTGAAAACCTGCAGGGCCCCTGGCATTATAACAATGACCATTTCTCATCTAATCTTGTTTAAAGAAAAAGAAAATTTATCCTATAATGTGTTGGGGTGTGTGTGTGGCTGGTTTCCTTCCCTTCCCTCCCCCAGCACGTGAACTGTTTTAGAAGCTCCAACAATTCCATGTTTTCAGTATTTCTAAAATTGTTGCTTGGAACCAATTGCAGATTTCCAAATGAAACCGAGGTCCTATTTTAGTGTGCCAATTGAGTGTTAACTTTATATCTGCTTTCCTGTTTCCTTGAATATCCTGTGTGGTCTTCTCTTAAAGCGTTTACTTGAGATAGCTATGTATCCTGTTTACATGTCCCATTTAAATTTCCTTTATAAACTACTGTAATTTATCATTTGTTTTTAACTTTTGCCCTGGCTAATGAATATTCTAATTAGTATTCTTAAGGAGAAGGTATCAGTACAGCGCATCACAAGTTTTCTCAGTTAAGAGGATATAGCTTCCCCTGGCATGATATGAGACAAAAAGGGTGAGTTTGGAAGTCTGTCACACTTTGTCTCAGAGATATTGGGAGGATATATGGGGCTAAGTGACTCTCTCTCTCTCTCTCTCTCTCTCTCTCTCTCTCTCTCTCTCTTTCTTTGTACACTTCAAAGGCTGTGTGGAATGTAGTCAGAAACAGCTTGAATGACCTCGGCAGTTGGCATACACTGCCTCAAAACTTTATTTGCTGTGCTTATTGTGTTTGCTTTGTCTGCAGTACATTGCTTCCTAAATTCGTCTTCAGTGTTTTTGAACAACTTAACAGAAGTTGATGTTTTCTACACATCTTAAGCTCCCGAAAGACTGGAAATGTGATCTATATACGTTTGCAAGTTTTTTCTATGTTATGAAATTAGTTGCCTTTTCTTGTTCTACAAAGAATGTATATCTACCCTCTAAAGCCGGAATAGAGAACCTATGGCTCTCCATATGTTGTTGGATTACAACTTGTATCTTCCCTGGAAATTGAGTTATTGATAGATATGGGTAGGCACTAACATTTAATATCTCCCAGATTTCCAAAGGCACCTGTTTGTAGAATGAAGGTTAGGCGATGCTATTGCAATGCTTAGTTCACTAATGGATAGAAATTCTGTATAGGTTTGAGCCACTACTTAGAAAAAAAATATGAAAAAAACTAGTTAAAGGATTCATCCACACTTACAATTTGCCCTGTGCTTTTTAGGTACAGGTCCGTAATTTCCCGGTTCATGCCTAAGCATGGTTCCCCCTGCCCCTGTTGTTTCCCAAGGAAAACCTGCTCTTTAATTCTGAGTTGAAACTAATGACAATTCTGGTTTTCAGTTCAAGCTCATCATCGGGGGGGACGGGGGACGGGACCTCCTCAGCATTCAGAAAGTTGCAAACTGCTGTGCTGAAGTATAGGGTCCTAAATGAAATCAGGGGCCACACCCATAATTGTATTTCTACAACTAAAAAAACTTACCCTGTTTAATTTGTGTCGTCAGCCACAGAGCTGTTAAGACATAAGGCATATTTTACTTGTTCCTCTACCAATACTTTCCACTGCAAGCTGCTCCAGTCACAAGAGCAGGCATCCCCAAACTGCGGCCCTCCAGATGTTTTGGCCTACAACTCCCATGATCCCTAGCTAACAGAACCAGTGGTCGGGGAAGATGGGAATTGTAGTCCAAAACATCTGGAGGGCCGAAGTTTGGGGATGCCTGCACAAGAGAGTGAATTTCTTTAGCAGGGAAGATACAGGAAATGCCTCACATTCCTTCCTTCTGATTGCTTTGCAACAGCGATTAAGTGACTATGTGACATTAGCACCAGCAGTGCCTCCATATACGCTAATAAGCCTTGGAGTGTTATCTCCATGTTCAGGTTTATCATTTTTATATAACTTTCTGGTTATAACTGCTTCATAACTTTCTGGATGAAAGCTAAGGAGAGGAGGATGGTGGCTAGGGAATGAACAGGAAGATGAACTATTATTTTTCTACTCCCCACCCCCAATTTACCTTTATTTCACCCAGAAATTAGGGGGACTATTTTCAGGTGTAGTTCAGAGATTTTTGAACTTCATTCAACTTCACTCAGCTGGGCTACTTTTCTCCCAGACACCAGTTTAAACTACACATGCCACTTCCAAAAGCCTCGTTGTGATAGATACTTCAAACATATGCCTAGGGCCTCACCAGCATAAAATGACATGGTGGTGATGTCTCTCATTATTTGTAACGGAGTTTTGCACTGTCACCACAAACAGTAGCTTGAATCCAGAAAAGTACAAGCACAGCACCACTTGCTCAGTATGGTCCCATCCATACCTATAGCTCTTTGTGCTCCTTGATAAACTATTCCTGGGCTTGGGGTACTCTCTGGAACAGCATGGAATGGGGTGCTGGGTTGCAGTTGAAGCAGAAAATTGGAGCCACCTTGGCTAATATTTCTCTTAATTCATGCCAAGGGCACTCTGGATTGAAACCAATATATTGAGAGAATGGCTCTTCAGTGAGACAGTATTAATATTTTGCCCTTGAAAATCAAAACAATATTAATGAGCCACCTAATAACATTATTCTTTAGCTAACAATACATGGTACACTACACTCTTCTTTAGGGACACTTTAAGGACGCGGGTGGCGCTGTGGGTTAAACCACAGAGCCGAGGGCTTGCCGATCAGAAGGTCAGCAGTTCGAATCCCCGTGATGGGGTGAGCTCCCGTTGCTCGGTCCCAGCTTTTGCCAACCTAGCAGTTTGAAAGCACATCAAAGTGCAAGTAGATAAATAGGTACCACTCTGGCGGGAAGGTAAACGCCGTTTCCGTGCGCTGCTCTGGTTCGCCAGAAGCGGCTTAGTCATGACCTGGAAGCTGTACGCCGGCTCCCTCGGCCAATAGAGTGAGATGAGCGCCGCAACCCCAGTCGGTCATGACTGGACCTAATGGCCAGGGGTCCCTTTATCTTTACACTCTTCTTTATTCCGGAATGGCTTTTGTTCATTGCAGGAAGTAGATGCAATAAGATGTAGGGTTATTTTTTTTTAATGCATTTGTTCCCACCTATGATGAATAGTTAGTGGTTTTCTCCCATTGCTCATAGTAGGTTCTGTGTACAGAGTACAGAATCTACATCCCAAGACACTGAGCTGCTTATGTCATGCAGGATACTATTTCTAATCCAGTAAATACAGTACTTTGTTTGGATACTGTCCCATCATGATTATTTCCCAGTCTTGAATCCTAGCCAAGGACTGAGTCTGGCTCCCTCTAGATTTTAGGCAGGCCCTTTAACTGGGTACGGCTGACAGTCAATGGGCTGGTTGTCAGCATCCCTGGGTCATTTCCCTCTGTTTGCTTCCCTCCTGAGTAAGGAGAGAGAATTGGGAGAGTTTGGAACAAAATCTTCAACACCTTAATACGTTCTAATTACAGGTAGGTAGCCGTGTTGGTCTGACGTAGTTGAAACAAAATAAAAAAATTCCTTCCAGCAGCACCTTAGAGACCAACTAAGTTTGTCATTGGTACGAGCTTTCGTGTGTATCTGAAGAAGTGTGCATGCACACGAAAGCTCATACCAATGACAAACTTAGTTGGTCTCTAAGGTGCTGCTGGAAGGAATTTTTTTATTTTGTTTTGACCTTAATAAGTTGTTTGTTGTTTTCTCTGGTGCTGCAGTCTCTTCTGATTGTAGGAAAGTGAAATGGAGGTAAAGGCAGAGAATCTGCACCCTCCCTTGGGAGATAATGTAGAAGGACGGGACACTGGAATACCAAACTGAAAGATGTACCCGGGAGGAGGAAAACACACGATGTGGTTCAGTCCCGCTCTCCTTCCAACAGTGTACATGCACAGTCATTATATCCACAAAGCCGGTTAACATGGGGAAGTTTGTGGACAGGAACAGTGAGTGCATTCCAGCTCGCTCTCCTTGAGTTGATGCTACGTGCAATTTGAATGGCTGAAAAAGACTCATGCGTCCTATAAGGCGATCTGAAATGTAAGCTAGATGCCATTCAGTGGAAAGACTCCCATTTTATCCCTTCAGAGTTGCTGAGCTCTACACTGCCTGTGCCTAGATCTTATACCTGTGGTGGGCAAAATGATATTTCCTCCTAATGTATCTGCTTAAATGTTTAGTCACTGACATTACATTCTGTTACCATGCTGAATTCTCTTAAGTAGTTTTGACATGCTGGCTTAGTAAGGTGTTTGATTACAGCCTGGCTGTGACATTAGGAGTAACGCTTACTTGAAGGGAAAGCACAGATGGGGCATTTTCATGACTAGGTCCAGTTTCAGTGACATCCGGAAGACCTTTCATGAGATATTTAAAAATATTTCTGGAACTGACAAGGGGGAAAACAGCAATGGGGAACTTGCCAGCACAAGTTCAGCATCTATCATCCTCACACTTTATAACTGGATCCTAATGACTAGCTGGTTAATATTTGAGATATGAATGCTTAACTGTGGCAAAGATAGTTGGTCCTTGCCTTGGTCTTGCTCCTTTATTTGTTGAAATTTGCTGAAGTTTTGAATTGTCTGGGACAGTAGTTAACTATTCTGATTGGGCTGGTTTGAAACTAGAAGGAGGGTGCTTCTTTCAGCTTTGACTCATTACTATGTAATCTGGTGGCGCTGTGGTTAAACCACTGAGCCTAGGGCTTGCTGATCAGAAGGTCGGCGGTTCGAATCCCTGTGACGGGGTGAGTTCCCGTTGCTCGGTCCCAGCTCCTGCCAACCTAGCAGTTCGAAAGCACATCAAAATGCAAGTAGATAAATAGGAACCGCTACAGCGGGAAGGTAAACGGCGTTTCCATGTGCTGCTCTGGTTTGCCAGAAGCGGCTTTATCATGCTGGCCACATGACCTGGAAGCTATACGCCGGCTCCCTCGACCAATAATGCGAGATGAGCGTGCAACCCCAGAGTCGGTCACGACTGGACCTAATGGTCAGGGGTCCCTTTACCTTTTAAATATAGTTAAAGCACCCTATTTAGCACTATTTATTAAAGATGGGGAAACTCAATGCCATGGGAATTTTATATATATATATAGATTTATTGAGTATTGACTTTCCATCACTTCCAAAGCCTTATGCAAAAATTCTAGTGGTCATGGTCAAACCCACAAATCTTTCATGTTGTGCTTACATGAATTAGTGAGGTCTGCATTCCTTTAAAATTATAACTGTTTTATGAAAAACCACCTTCATTCTTGAAAGCAAAAATTGGATTCATCAGAACAAAATCATGTCTACTCTCACAATACTTTAACTCTTTCATACCTCACCATCTACAGAAATTGCATTCTCAGAATTAATGTCACATTTGGTTTGTCCTTGAGAGGTTCCCTCATTTAGTTGACAGAGACTGGAGGCACAACATATGACCCATCTCTGCAAAGCACTCGCCTCTCAAAGTGAATCCTACTCTGGTTTGGAGGAGCTAAAAATGGGAAAGGGGGTGGCTCTCATTCTCAGTACAGTCATACCTCATGTTGCGTGTGCTGTGGGTTGCGTTTTTTCATGATACAAACGCGGTGGACGCATGTGCAGAAACGTTATGCGCGCTTTTGCACATGTGCGAAAGCGTCGCTTGGGTTGCAGACTTTTCGGGGTGCGAAAGGCACCCCAGAATGGATCGGGTCAGCAACCCGAGGTACCACTGTACAACTCCCAAAGATACAATACAAAAGAGTTGTGCTCTACTGCAAGAGGCCTTCCCTGGAAAATGGTAAGCTCAAGGGGGAAAGGCTGGTCATATAAGTTTTTGCAAACTCCATACAACTCCAATGTAGTGGCTGACCGAGGCGTAGCAAGGGGAGGATGTTGATAGCACAATTTGTTGTTTCTTGTTTACAATTGCAAAATGATAGAATGCATAGTGCACGCAGTGTGACTGCAAGTGGCACATGTAAGTGCATCTGGCCCCTTTACTTAAAGCAAATAATTTACATTGGACAAAACTGTAATGGGAACATACGCTTAGGCAATAAATCCATTGCTCAGGATTAGGAAACATCTGCAGAATGAAATTCTTCCACCAGTTTTCACACATGGCTCAGGGAAATGTATTGATCTTAAAAATGATATACAATTTGTTCCTCTCTTTATCCTCTGCAGTTTCAAATCTTGGATTTCATAGGCAATTGTTCCTCCCAGATTTCAAAAAAATATGGCGCTGGTATTTCTTTTTCCCCTACTCTTTAATTTTTATATATATAGCTTTTAATGACTTAAGATTAGATAGAGAGGTTTTAAAATAAAATAAATCTAAACTACTTATCTTTTTAAAAATCCACTAAATTTGTGATCTTTTGTTGTTGTCTATTATTCATTTGAAAATGGACTGGAGATGAAATAAAAAGAAACACAGCTGGCACTATAAAAGCTGAAGTTGTTCTGCAAAACAAATAATTAGAATACCCATTAAAAATAATAAGCATGATTATTTAGTTATAAGCATTGCATGAGAACAAAAGGGCAAAAGACGTCACTTTTTTTATTGCAGTGTCCAGTTGAGAAATACAAGCAATAAAATAGTTTCTACCCACATATACTGACCTTTTCCTTATCTTTGCGTTCAGTCCAGTGATTCATCTTGCTTGGAGAATCTGTGTCTGAAATCCTTCCCCCCAAATTGTCTGCGTTTTTCTTAAAATCACTATGATTTTGTTCATACATCACCCTGCCTGTTACAAGTAATGATTTATGGCAGGTTTAAGGCAAGTAGCATAGGTTTGCTGCTGCTTCCTTGTTTATAGGAGGAAGATAAGTGCAACATGATAATGATGGTGATTTCAAAGTGTCCCCACTGCATTCAGACCAAAAACATTGAGCTCAGACCCCATGGTTGAGCTCTGCTGAAAAAAGCCACACACACACACCCCAATTCTGCACAGAAGATGACTGTGCACAGTACTGATTGGCTGGTCCCTGGGAAGTCACTGAAAACCTCTCCCCAAATAAGTGCTCACCTGGAGTTCTGGGTGGGTGGCATTTGCTGCATGGCGTGGCCGCAGTGGGTCCATGGAGGCAGCCACCATCCTCCGGCATGGCCAGAGGAGGGGATGGACACCTTTTTTTATATATAATTATTTATTAAATTTTCCAAAATGAACACATTTAAAACATTATACAAGACAAACAAACACATAAACAAACATTCAAAAATACAAACATCCCAAAAAACATGCTCCGCCGAGCTTGACTTCCCTCCCTCCCCTCAAAAGGTTTTCTAATCAGTTCTTATCTCGCAGTTCCTTTGTATCTAATCTTTAGGGTCAATTCGTAGGATTTATTTCACGCCTGCAAGTGTCTTTAAACCTTTACAGTTCATTTCCATATAGTCCACAAATTTACTCCAATCCCTTAGAAACCTTGTCTCCCTCTGGTTTCGAATCCTGCTAGTCAGTCTCGCTAATTCTGCATATTCAATCATCTTTGTCTGCCAGTCTCCAATTGTCGGTAAGTCCTGGGTTTTCCATTTTTGGGCTAATAATGTCCTCGCCGCGGTTGTCGCATATAAGAAAAGGGTACTATCCTCCCTAGTTATCTCTTGGCCTATCAGTCCTAACAGAAAGGCCTCTGGTCTTTTGGGAAAAGTATATTTAAATATCTTTTTCAGTTCGTTATATATCATTTCCCAATATCCTTTAACCTTTTCACATTTCCACCACATATGATAAAAGTCCCCTTCCTTTTCATTACATTTCCAGCACATTCTGTTACTCATTCTATACATTTTCGCTAATTTCACTGGAGTTAAGTGCCATCTATACATCATCTTCCAAACATTCTCTTTCAAAGCAGTACATGCTGTAAATTTTATTGTTTGGTTCCATAATTTCAACCACGCATCATATTCAATATTATGCCCAAAATCCTTAGCCCATTTTATCATTACCTCTTTCGTCAACTCATCTTTAGTATACCACTCTACCAGCAAGTTATACATTTTGGACAACAATTTTACTCTGCCCCCTAGCAACTCTGTTTGAAATTTGGACCTTCTCTCCTCAAAACCAATTTTTTTATCTTGCACAAATACATCATTAATTTGATGATATTGCAACCAACTCGTCAAATATACTTTCACCTCTTCATACGGTTTCAGTTTCCAACCTTGTTCCGATTGTCTTAGAAAATTTTCATATGTTGGTCTCTCACCTTCCATATTCACTTTTTTCACTATGATCACTTCCATTGGTGAGATCCACCATGGCGTCTTGGTCTCTAACAAGGCTTTATTTCTTTCCCATACTTCAAATAACGATCTTCTTATAACATGGTTCGTAAATCCTTTATGGGTTTTTTTCTTATCATACCATAGATATGAATGCCAACCTGCTCTGTTGTCAAATCCCTCCAAGTCCAACAAGTCCGTATTTTCCAATGTTATCCATTCTTTTATCCAACAGAGACATGACGCTTCAAAGTATAATTTCAAGTCTGGCATGGAGAATCCGCCTCTTTCGGTCTTGTCTACCAATATTTTATATTTTATTCTTGGTTTCTTCCCCTGCCAGACAAATCTTTGTAAATCTTTTTGCCATTCCTTGAATTGTCTTGTCCCCTTTATAATAGGTATTGTTTGAAACAAGAATAACATTTTGGGCAATACGTTCATCTTTACAGCTGCAATTCTACCAAGGAATGACAACTTCCTCCTATTCCATATCTCTAAATCTTTCTTTATTTCTTTCCATACCAATTCATAATTATCATTAAACAAATTTATATTTTTGGTTGTCATCCATATTCCAAGGTATTGTACCTTTTTTACGATCGCAATACCATATCTTTGCTGCAAATCTTCCTTCTCTTCTTTACCAAAATTTTTTATCATCATTTTCGTCTTTTGTTTATTCATTTTAAATCCTGCCAATTGTCCAAATTCTTCAATCACTTCTATCACTTCAGCAACACTTTCTTTGGGGTTCTCTAAAGTTACAACTACATCATCTGCAAATGCTTTCAGTTTGAATTCTTTCGCACCTAATTTAATTCCTTTGATGGATTGTTTTTCTCTAATTCTGTTTAATAGCACTTCCAAGACCGTAATGAACAATAACGGGGACAGCGGGCATCCCTGTCTGGTCCCCTTTGTGATTTCAAATTCATCTGTCAAAACATTATTTACTATCAATTTTGCTCTTTGTTCCGAATATATTGCTTCAATCCCATTCAGGAAACATCCCCCTACCTTCATCTTTTCCAGGTTCTTTTTCATAAAATGCCAAGATATATTATCAAAAGCTTTCTCTGCATCAATGAACATCAGCGCCGCAGGTTTATCTATCCTAACCTCCAAGAATTCTATCACGTCTATAATATGTCTTACATTATCTTTTAATTGTCGGTTAGGTAGAAAACCTGCTTGGTCTTTATGGATCAAGTCCTTCAAGATCTCTTTCAATCTTGTTGCCATTATATCTGCAAAAAGCTTATAGTCATTATTCAATAATGAAATTGGTCTGTAGTTTTTTACGTCTAAACCATCTGAACCATGCTTCGGTATCAAAGTTATATAAGCTTCTTTCCATGTGTTTGGGGTCTTTCCTCCTTGAAGTATGTTATTCATTACTTCCACTAATACAGGGATCAACTGTCCATTCAGTACTTTATAATATTTTGCCGATAGTCCATCCGGTCCTGGCGCTTTTCCTTGCTTCATCTTCTTTATCGCATTCTGGATTTCTTGTGCAGTTATTGAGGCATTTAATATATTCTTCTCTTTTTCCATAATTTGCTTTAACTTATGTTTCTCCAAATATTCATTTATCTTTCTAGCATCTTCTTTTCCTTTACTATACAGGTTTTTATAATAATTTTGAAAGGCCCTTCTGATTTCTTTTGGGTCTTCAATTATTTCTTCCTGAACTTTAATTTTGTTTATTATATTTTGATTTTGTCTTTTCCTCAGTTGCCAGGCCAACCATTTCCCTGTTTTATTTGCCGATTCAAAATTCTTTTGTTTCATCTGCTTTATCTTCCACTCTATTTCCTGATTCACCAACATGGAGAATTGTGTTTGCAACATCTTTATATTATTCTTAATTTGCTGATCGTACGGTTTGTCGATCAGCCTCTTCTCATTCTCCATGAGGTGTCTCAGAATTTCTTCTTTCTTCTTTTCTTTATTTTTCTTTAAATAACTGTTTTTTTGTATTAAATAGCCTCTCATTACTGCTTTACTTGCGTCCCAGACTATATCTATTCCAGTTTCTTTATGCAAATTCCAATGGAAATAATCCTTCAAGATTTCTTTTGCTTTTTCCACAGTTTCTTTATTTTCCAACACTTCTTCATTCATTCTCCATCTAAAGGAATTCTGTTCTTTCCCTCTCATCTCCAAGAATACTGGATTGTGGTCCGACAATGTCCGTGGCGTTATTTCACTTTTTGTTGTCCTGGGTACTAATTCTTTAGAAATCCACATATGATCAATTCTTCCCGAACTTTGGTTTGGTTCTGAAAAAAAGGTAAATTGTTTCGTCGTCGGGTGTTTCACTCTCCATACATCTACTAGCCCCAGATTTTCCGTAAGTTCAAAGAACGATTTAGGTAATTTTCCATCATGCTTCCTCTTTTTTGTTCTGTCCAATTCAGGTATCGCCACTCCATTAAAATCACCTAACAAGATAATCTTTTGATCCATGTATTCCATTAAATCTTCCTCCAACTTCTTAAAAAATTCTGCCTTGTTTTCATTCGGTGCGTAAATTCCAACCAAAAACATTTTTTCTCCATAAAATGTTATCTGTACAACGATCACTCTTCCCTCTTCGTCTCTCGAGATCAATTTCGGATCCAATTTCTCTTTCACATAAAAGACTACTCCTCTCTTTTTATTAGCAATTGAATTTATAAACTCTTTTCCTAATCCTTTATTGATTAAAATATGACTATGTTTCTTCGCTACATGAGTTTCTTGCAAACAAATCACATCCAGACTCCTTTTCTTCAAAATATGTTCAATCTTATTTCTTTTCTTCTTATCATTTAATCCATTTACATTCCATGACAACACCTTGAGTGCCATGTTCAAATTCTGTTACAAGATCTGATTTAGTCTTGGATGGGTATTTTATTACTATCTTTATCCTCTTCCTCCTCCTCCTCTGGTTTAGATTCTTCCCCCGATTCTCCTTCTTCTTTATCTTCTTCCTCTTCTTCTCTCTTTTTCTCTTTTTTCTTCTTTGGTCTAACGTCTTCTTCTTCTTCCTCCGTCTCTGCAGCCAAAATTGCTAAACTTGGTTCCAACGGCCCCAGGAACTTCTCATATTTCCTTAGAAATTTCCCGATGTCTAACATACTCGTCAATATATGTTTCTTCTCTTTGTAATAGAACATTATTCCTTCGGGATACTCCCACTTATGTTGTACTCCGTTCTTCCTCAGTAGAGACACCATTGATTTATACGCGTCCCGTTTGCGAAGGAACCTTCCCGGTATTTCTTTAAAGACGATTATGGGTCTTCCTCCGATAATTAACTTGTTAGTAAAACTTAATTTCAAAATCTCATTCTTCATTTCCATTGAATTGAAGATCACCAAGCAATCTCCTGGTGCTTTTCTTGCTCTGGCTTTGGCCGATTTTACTCTAATCCTAAATGCAGTGACAATGGAGTTACTCACTTCTTCGTCTGTTTTCTCCATCCATTTCGCTAGTTCTGTGGTGATTTTTGCTTTAATATCTTCATCTTGTTCCTCTGGTATACCTCTTAATTTCAGATTTAATTGTTTTTGCTTCATTTCCATCATTGCCAAATTATCCAACATCTGTTCATGGGCCTTATCTAATTTATCAACTTTTTCTTTCACCTTATCCGATTGTTTCTTGACATCTCTAATTTCTTTCTGATTTTTCTTCACCGCTTCATCAGTTACTTTGGATCTCACTGTTAAATCCTTTATTTTTGTTGTGAGGTCCCCCACTGCCCCTTCCACCTTTTTCAAATTTTTTATCTAGATTATCCTGTACTTCCCCTAACTTCTTTTCCATGCGTTTCTCATTTTGTCTTAATTCATCTTTAATTTTCTGCCATAAAACGTCCAGATCCTTGACTTCTTCTTGCTTTAATCCTCTTCTCTCTGATGGTGTTGCCGATGGACACCTGGCACTACCTACCTCCGGCCGCAATGGCCTCTCAGGTATTGACGGACCCAGGTGGCGCTGTGGGTTAAATCACAGAGTCTAGGGCTTGCTGATCAGAAGGTCAGCGGTTCGAATCCCTGCAACGGGGTGAGCTCCCGTTGCTTGGTCCCAGCTCCTGCCCACCTAGCAGTTCGAAAGCACGTCAAAGTGCAAGTAGATAAATTGGGACCGCTCCGGCGGGAAGGTAAACGGCGTTTCCGTGCGCTGCTCTGGTTCGCCAGAAGCAGCTTTGTCATGCTGGCCACATGACCCGGAAGCTGTCTGCGGACAAACGCCGGCTCCCTCGGCCTATAGAGCGAGATGAGCGCCGCAACCCCAGAGTCGGACACGACTGGACCTGATGGTCAGGGGCCCCTTTACCTTTACCTTTGCCCACAAGGCAGATCAGGGGTAGGGCCTTGGGAGCTGCACCCAACCTGCTCTTGGCCTATTTAAAGGGGCGGCCAGGTGGAAGCCACCCTCTTGGCTGTTTGCTGCTGGATTTCTTCTTATTTCTTGAGGTGAGGCCTCTTTGCCTGTCTGTTGGCTTGGGCCGAAGCAACAGCCTGGTTAAAATAAGTAATTTAAAACATACTTGACTCCCACCCCTCTTTACCTGTAGCTATGATGTGCATGATGCAATAGGATGCCCCCTCCTCCTCCCCCCTTCACAAATTTACTGCCCCACTTTGCTGGGACAACCCCTGCTGGCCCTAGCTCCCATTGTCTACGCATTGGGTCTGAAGCATGAAGTCTCCGCTAAAAACATGGACCCCTCCATTTAGAGCAATGGAGAGAGTGTTCTCCTGCTTGAGGATTTCCCACAGGTATCTGGGTGGCCCCTATGAGAACAGGATGCTGGACTACGGTAGATGGGCCATTGAGCTGACCCAGCAGAGATCTTCCTGTGTTCTTAAAGTTCCTCATGACTGGCTATTGAATTTGGTTTATCTTGTAGGAACCTCTTGCAAAGATCTTACAATGCAATGTCTGTTGAATCAATTCTCCAAAGTTGAATGATCAACCCTTTATAATGCCCAATAGTGGCGATAACTTTACCAAGATAAATCTAGAGTCACTCCACATTTGTCTTCTGCTGTTTCCTTATATCGTTTCATGCAGTAAAATAGCTTAAGCGTTTGCAACACTTTATATGAACATCACTCCCCTGTCAACAAACGTAATTGTATACCATAAAAATATAAAATCTGCTTCCCATAAGGAACATAAACCTACCCACTCAAAACCCAAACCTATAATATAACAATGGTAACTAAAATGCAAGCATTAGTTTTACAAGAGACTTCTGATCTTGGTCTTGCTAAAGATTATTGCTTTTAAGTTGGTGAGAATGTTTTTTTATAGACTTTTTGTGCACACACGTGTGCATATTAATTCCATATCCTATAATGGTATAGTTCATTATTCCTTGACAATTCCCTCTAGATGCATAGCAGAACTTCAGCACTTCTGGATTTCTGCCAGCTAGATCAAAGTAGGAAAGGGCTGGATGATGCTTCCCGGCCCGCTTGAGTCTACTGCATATATTGTTTGGGAAACAGAAATGTTTTTTAGCAAAAATATTACTTAAGGTCTCTTTTATGTCTTGATCTCTCTGACCCTAAAGAAAAAGTGCAGAGATGGGTAGTATAAAATCATGACTTTCCAAATATACCAGCTGCCTTTAAAATGCAAACTTTCTATTTTTTGAAGCCCACTTCTTGAGATCTATATTCTATGTCCTCTCTGCTGTTTCTGAGGAATGAATTAGCAAGGTCTTTCTTACACCCTCATTGTACTCATACTTCAATATTGCCTCCTTCCTAATGGGATTCATTTCCAGGGTTTTGAGCTGAAAGACTGTTGGGGTTGTCAAACGTTTTATGGTAGCTTCTTCTGGCCATAGCTCATTTATTCTCCACAGGTGTTGTTGTTTTTTTATCAAAAAGCTGGCTGCCCCAACTGTCTTTCAGTTCAAAACACTGGAGTTGACTCCCATTAGGAAGTAGGTGGGTCGTTTTTCACACCTTCAATCACTATCTATATATCAGCAGCTGCTTCTGTATTTCCTGATTGGGAAAACAGCCACTGCATGACAAAATCGACAGTTCCCCATGTTTCCATTTGAGTAAAAGAAAATATGCTAGGAGATCCACCTACAGATCCCCTGTGTAACATGTAGCTTGGCCCTGTGTCTACCTATTGCTAGACTTTCATGGCTGATACTGGAGAGGAAATCTAAGGCACAATTCTATGTATGCTGCTTGCGAGTAAGTCCCATTCTGGGAGTTACATATGAGTAAATAAGCATGAGCCGTCTGAAGGCAATCCTGTTTAGGGAAGTTTTTTACTGTTTAAAGTTTTATTATGTTTTTATATATGTTGGAAGCTGCCCATAGTGGCTGGGGCAACCCAGTAAGATGTGTGGAGTATAAATAGTAAAATTATCATTATGGAGTGGGACGCCCCTATTTTCATCAGAGAAATGGCATAGACTGCCCGTCTTTTCTTTTACATTTACAGTGGTGCCTCGGTTTATGAACACAATTGGTTCCGGAAGTCTGTTCATAAACTGAAGCGTTCATAAACTGAAGCGAACTTTTCCATTGAAAGTAATGGAAAGTGAATTAATCTGTTCCAGACGGTCCACGGAGTTCATAAACTGAAAATTCATAAACCGAGGTGTTCATAAACCGAGGTTCCACTGTACAGATGTTGTACTTGTGGCAGTTCCTACTGTTATTGGCCTGTTCGCCCATTGGAATCGTATTCCTTTCTTCGTGGCCTCTTCTTCCAATCTTACTAAGCTAGAAGAGCACTACAACCTCATTCCCTAATTAGGATATATAGTTGCCAATCACTTTCCTCATTTTTTTTAGCCAGTGTACAATATACAAGACACTAGAGAATTTGAATGGGGTCTTTGCTTCCCCCTTCTAGCTTTATACACATTTTGCTTGAGTTATTTAAACAACGACATTCATTAAGTGTGTGCAACATGTTTATCCCAGCTGTACTTGGGGTTTTTATTTTTCACGCAAATGCTCAAGTGGTTCGAATTCCTCCCCCACAAATGTTCTGTGGATTTTATTTTTCTGGTAAAGTAGTCACAAGTATTGAAACTAACAGCGTTCACTTTAAAACACCATCTTTTTATCAACTGAATAGGAAAGAGCCAGGATCTGCCTGATCTACTTGGTTAATCAGCTGGCTAACATGGAGCATTCATTTCACCATATTCTTCTGCTGGAGATCAAGCACATCACAGACACCTTCTCCAATATCCTGGGCATCCAGAGCAGAGACATTTATCGTATGAGCAACAGTTTCACAGCCATAGCGAAACTTCTTATCCAACAGCTGGAAAACGACGCAACCGCCGAGAGCAGGTAACCCCAGTTCTTTTGTTCCTTTATCTCGGTGACATAGCACATTAATGAATATGTGTGGCATCTTAGATGTGATATGGTCACACATTTAGTATATCAATTGAAAAGTAAAAAAAAAAATCCTTCCAGTAGCACCTTAGAGACCAACTAAGTTTGTCATTGGTATGAGCTTTCATGTGCATGCACACTTCTGTTCCAGTGTATCTGAAAAAGTGTGCATGCACACGAAAGCTCATACCAATGGCAAACTTAGTTGGTCTCTAAGGTGCTACTGGAAGGAATTTATTTTTTGTTTTTTGTTTCGACTACGTCAGACCAACACGGCTACCTACCTGTAATTGAAAAGTATTTAACAATCAGATGTCTTTCTTTCAAAAAAGATTTTATTTATAATTTTTCAGGGGGAAAATACAATCATACATTTTCCAATAAACGTTCAATTAAAAAAATGACTTCCCTTCTACCCTTCCATGGTTATCTTTTGATGCTGTGTATTATAGTTAATCAACACCTTCTTTTCTCAACTATATTCTCAAGTTAACTTTTACTTCTGAACTTACTCCACACCTGCTAGCGTACTATGTTTACAATATTGTTTTTTTAAAGAAAAACAACAACAGACATTTTCCAATCCTCCTGGAAGGCTATCTCATTTTGTTCTCTAAATTTACTAGTCAAACTTGCTGATTCTACATACTCCATCAATTTCAACTGCCACTCCCCTTTCGTGGGTACTGCCTCCTCCCACGGTTTTGGGGCATATAATATTCTCGCTGCTGCAGTCACATACACAAACAATTTTTTTTTACTCTTTGGTACATCTGGTCAGAGGCGGAGTGCACCCGGGGGTGGGGCTAGCATCCCAGAGGTGGGGCAAATGTCCGAGGGGGACGGGCAAGCGCCCGGGGGGGTGCGTGGCCACCGCGGGCGTGGCAATGTGCACCTGGAGAAGAGAAGGTTAAGGGGTGATATGATAGCCATGCTCAAATATATAAAGGGATGGCATATAGAAGAGGGTGAAAGGTTGTTTTCTGCTGCTCCAGAGAAGCGGACACGGAGCAATGGATTCAAACTACAAGAAAGAAGATTCCACCTAAACATTAGGAAGAACTTCCTGACAGTAAGAGCTGTTTGGCAGTGGAATTTGCTACCAAGGAGTGTGGTGGAGTCTCCTTCTTTGGAGGTCTTTAAGCAGAGGTTTGACAGGCATATGTCAAGAATGCTTTGATGGTGTTTCCTGCTTGGCAGGGGGTTGGACTGGATGGCCCTTGTGGTCTCTTCCAACTCTATGATTCTATGATGTCACCTCCCCTCAGGTATGGCACCTGGGGCGGCCCGCCCTCACTGCACCCACCTTTCTCCGCCTCTGCATCTGGTCCAATTATCCCTAGAAGAAAAGATTCTGGTATTTGGGGGGAGAGTCCTCTTAATATTTTTTTCCATTTCATTATGTATCATCTCCCAATATCCCTTAGCTACTCTACAAGTCCACTGCATATGATAAAATGTACCTTAGACACATTTATTAAAGGATGGTGTTTTCTTATTAGCTGTGCTCAGATGATGGGTCGTGTAGATCAGTTATTGGAGGATTTTATAATCGTTGAAGTTTCAGGAGGAGACTCTTCTCTAAATGCTGGAGACCCTAAATGTGGGCTGCCAGCTCATATGTGAGTTCTGTAGGACAGCACAAATGTTTGAAAACAGCTTGTCGTGCCATAGTGTGCAGGTGTGGGACTTCCTGAAACAACACTGTCCCTCAATGTACACATGTCCATTGAACACTGGATACATGGGAGAGATTCCAGTGGCCAGCAAAGAGTTTATCTTGCAAGCAGTAGAAGAGATGCTAAGAAATCTCATTTCAGCCAGCTTATTAAGGTACCTGAGAAGGGAAAGGATAAAAAGGTCTGTTTTCTGGGAAGTAAGTGTGACTCCATCATATAGCAGTATGGTTCTACTTCTACTACTTTGAGGGACTTTGGCTCACATACTACAGAAAGAAAGGATACATTTAAAAAATAGCGATTATACCCCACAGGTGTTTTCCCATTCAGCCGCTCTCAAATACCCCAAACTTCTTTGTCAACTATAAAGTTGACAAAGCAATTTGGGTGCTTAGCAGAGGAAGCTAAGGAAAACTACAGAACAACTCTGGTGTGCACTGAAATGTTTACCTCTTACACCTTTAGATTGTACCCAAAGTTAATAGTAATATACATATATAGTGTTCCAAGTATTTCATCTAATTTATCTCATTAATCCTTAGAGTAGCCCTCTTCAAATTTTTGCCATATCAGTAACCAAAGGATGAGAAAACAGAAGCTTGCATAATGCCGCCTAGCAAATTTATGGCAGAACCAGCTTTTTGGTGCTACTTGTAAGAAATTTGCCCATTTGCTCAGACCTTTCACTCTTTGAAGGGTACCCAAATAGTCACATTCTATTTCTTGCTTCACAAATTGTTCATTGTTTCTTTGTGTAAACCGCTTTGAGGGTTTTGGGTTTGTGTTGTGTTGGTTTTTTTACAATCAAGTGATGTATACATTTTATGAAATAAGATAAATAAATAAATTACTGGCAACTATAAATTCATAGTTTGAGGTTGCAGGAGATGTTTAATGAAACAGATAAAATGGTATTGGTCTGTGGGTTGTGTCCAGTTCTACCACAATGGGACTTTCCTTTCCCATGTACCCCTAAACACTGCTTGGGGAGGGGGCCCCCACCCCTCTGGAGCAGATTTTAAGAGGCGGCAGGAGAAATAATAAGATGAGGAAGTGCGAATGAAAATCTGCTGTGTTGGACACAACTCTATAACTGTATTGATATAGCTACATGCTACACTTTTTAACAAAGCAGATGTTTTTCAAGTCTGCTTTCTTAATAAACCCAATAAACATTAGCTAAGGCTGAATATTGGATTATAAAAGTTTTAGAAAAGCCTATTGTAACTGCTACAAGCATAACAATGAGCACCAGTCTCCCTGTCTCACATCTAATACCTTAAAATCCCAGCAAACATCTCATTTCACTTTCCACTGGGGTATATTTTCATTAATGTGATATACCCAGCTGTTTTTCAAATAGCTGTCTATTAGCTCTACGCCACTCAACTTCATAAACACTTTGCTGTACTTGCTTCCCAAAGCAAGTTTTAAATGTTTTCATATGCTGAGCTCTTTAAATGGTTACATTTTATTGAACTTCTAATAAGTCCTGTTCCTTGCACTCGATGCAAATAGCCATTTTAAGTGCAAGCATACAAAAAAACAACCCACAACCCATGTTAAATACAATTTTCAAAGCCTTCCTTAAAAATGTCAGTGTGTCCAAAGAAGAGAAAACAGCACAAACTATGGACAACAACCTGTCAGAATTAAACTATTGATTCCAATGGGAATGCCCTTAATTTCAGCAAAATCATTGGATTTTAAGTGTGCTCAACTTTGACTGGGCATGTGCCTAGTATTTTAAAAGCATTCACTCTTACAATAAAATAGCACAAAACCTGTAAGGATAGAGATATGTAATTATTTTATTTCATCTATCCCTAGCATGCTCACCAATGAGTGAGTTTTGTATGAAGTAAAGCAAGACCAACTCCTCTGTGCAAACACAGTTCGCTTCATACCTGGTGTGATAATATATGTCCGATGAGGACAAGTCTTTTTTGTTGTCATATGCGGCTAATGTGCAGTAATCCCTTTTAAATTGCATGAGATCCTCATCACTAGTATTAAGCAGATTATAAAAGGTCAAGAGGAGATGGGAAATCACACATATGATAAGATGCAACACAGATGCCACTGACAATATAAATATGAAAAGCAGCCTTATGTTTGCAGTGGGAGCCAAAATACTGGATAGAATAAAAAATAGATGTAATGGAAACTTAGTGGACTTTAAATTCTACAAATGGCAGAATAATAATAATAATAATAATAATAATAATAATAATAATAATAATTTATTTATACCCCGCCCTCCCCAGTCAAAACCGGGCTCAGGGCAGCTCACACCAATTAAAATTAAAATTGGCTCACACCAATAAAATTCCAATAAAACATAAAAAGCAATTAATTAAAATACAGATTAAAATACAGTATTAAAATTTAAAATGCAGCCTCATTTTAAGTAGTCCATAAATCCAAGCCATGAGGGAGGAAAACACAGGGGTCGGACTAAGTCCAACCCAAAGGCCAGGTGGAACAGTTCTGTCTTGCAGGCCCTGCGGAAAGATGACAAATCCCGCAGGGCCCTGGTCTCCTGTGAAAGAGCGTTCCACCAAGTTGGGGCCAATACTGAAAAGGCCCTAGTAGAGGCCAATCTAGCCACCTTATGGCTTGGGATCTCCAGAATATTGTTGTTTGTGGACCTTAAGGTCCTCCGTGGGGCATACCAGGAGAGGCGGTCCCGTAGGACCTGGTAAACGTGATGAAAATATTAATTACTAATAGCATTGTATCAGAAAATTGAAGTGTATGCCATATGTATCTCTAAAGGCAACCCACAGGGGAAAGAAGTGTTCTGGAAGCCCAAAGGAGGTTGGGAGGAGTTATTCTGCAGACAAAGCATATATGATAAGATTATAGAGAGAAGCCGGCTGACAAATAAAATGTTCTCAATATGCATAACCTCCAACATCGCTCTGATCAAAAATGGGACACTCATTTTTTCATCTCAAGCTCTCATGGGAGCCAGCTGATTCTCACACACAACCAATAATGAGCATCTTTTGGTCTGGCTCTCTGGCAGAAGCCAAGTGACTTGCGCTAGAGTGCTGGACTGAAAAACCAGGACATTCCAGGATCCAAAGGGAAGCCGGGTGGCTTCTGTAATTCTAGGATGTACCTGTCAAATCAAGATGGTTGAGGAGCAGTGCTTTTTTCTATAAATAAAAATGTTTAGGGGTACTCTCATTTTGACTCAAGAAAACCACCATTTTATAGTTCAAATCAGGAAAAATAAATACAGTAAAAGGACAAAGATTCCCAAACTGTTTACCCCCAGAAAAAAGCACTGTTGAGGACTATGCAAAATGGATCAATATAATCTATGGCATATAATCTATCTGCTTGGCCACGTTGCTAGGCTGCAAAGCCACTTAACATAAGTATACTTCCAGACACCTTTCTAATTTAAACCTGGCCTCTTTTGATGCCATCACCCCTTCCTTGGCTGTTTTTCATAGTGACTTTATTTTAAAGACTATATTTGCAGGCCAAATCTTGCCTATAGGCAGTGCTTTTTGCTGGGGGGGTGTGTGCAGTGGGACCCTTACCCCTAAACATTTTGTGAATCTAACAGGAGAAGAACTCATTTTTTTAAAATTTAGTTTCTTCTCTAGCGTGGTGAATCACCAGTTCCATTGCTACCCCCGATGGCAGCTTCCTTTCCTTTCCCAGTGTTTCCTGAGTCTCAGACTGAAGCGAGTGTTTAATGTGTGAAGCAGTGTGGAATGTGGATGTGTGGTGTTTTACTGATGAAAGTCGGGATGATGTTAGTGCACACAACCTCATGCCAATGTGGAATTTACTGTGAGCTGTCAGTTGTGTAATATGAGGTGATGCATGTTCTTTGTACTTTTCTCCATTTACTGTATTTATTTCCCCTGATTTGAACTACAAATAGGGTGGTTTTCTTGAGTCAAAATGAAAGTACCTCTAAACATTTTTTGGGGGGGGGAGCACTGCCTATAGGTGACCTGCAGAGGCGCCACCACAATGCCAGACAGCCAAACTCCTCATACCAGGCTGTTAACAGGCAAGCCGTGCGTGTGTGTGTGTGTGTGTGATGACCAGAGTTGCAAGGCAATGCAATCCATGAATTTCCCAGTCTCCTTCAGCTTCCCATGGAAGATAACTTACAGGTCTCACTAAATTCAATACGAATGTCTGCCAATTATCAGGACTTTGTTAATCTGCCCTGAAGAACTGCAATAGAACAAGTGGTATTTGTATATTTAAAAAATGTTGCATTATATTGTTACTCACTCACAGGACCACCACCTTTTAGGATTCCAGCCAGTTAGAAAGACAGAGTGCGAGGCTTTTCTCCAGGTTACTTATAAGCTGTAACATAAAGAGCACTTCGTTTATATCAGGGTGGCTTATATTGGAGGAAGGAACTTACATTTCTACCTGAACAATGCAGATTCTCTCCCTGACGTTCTCCCCACCACCACCCCAAATCTTCAGGGGAAAGTGTGAACCTGGTTTTGGAAGTTTGGGACAAGTATTGTTTTACACCAGCATTGTCCTGTTTTTTTTCCTCTCAGAGCTATGATTTATTATTTCAGAAGTAAGAACAGGATTTGGTCTTCAAGGGCAAGGATCCAAAGTAAGATCTGTGACCAGCTCCCATTTTCAGTTGGGGATCTCCTCTAAAACAATCTCCTCTTGTTGATGGTAAATCTCTTGTCTTATGAAACTGGTTTGCTCACAGGATTGATGACAGGACACGACAAATCCTTTTCCTTCAAGGCAGCTGTCTCGTGTGCTGTCAAAAGCTGAAGCAACAGAAAGTTATACGTAAAATGAGTTGGCGTTTCCTGCTGGAGTTGTGTTTGCAACATGCACAAAGCCAGTTCAGCGCCAATAGGTCTCAGCTCTTTAACAAGAAGGTTGATTCCATTTGTTACTGTTTCCCCATCTGTTACTTCACTTTTTTTTACAAATATTCAGCTTAACACTCCATGGCTTTAATCCGTCGTCTGTCATCTGATAGGTGTAGTTTATGCTTGTGCTTCAGATATGTCCCTCCAGTTGAAGTCACTGGTATGTGAACTGGAATAATGGCTGCCTCCCAGGTTGTTGTTTTAAACCGTTATAGATGGTGTGAGGTTCTTTGAAGTTGAGCATGGGATGAAGAAACTCAGTGCTGTGAAGGTGGACTGGGGGCACACATAAGCTATCTGCTGTTCTATCCTGGAAGAAATGGTGGTGATAGGAAAATGGCAGCACTTACCGGTAGGTCAATGCTGCCTTTGAGTTGATATGACTCTTTAGAAATCTGCTGCCCATCTCTACCTCTAGTTTTCTCTAGATTTATATATTTTCACTGTACCATTCTATACAGAAACCTGTGTGTAAACCCTAATGACCAGGGGTCAGCAAGGTTTATCTTTCCTGGGCTGGATCGGTCCCACAGAGATCCCTCTGTGGGCTGGATTGTGGGCGCACGTGAGTGCGCGCACCTGTGATTTTTGGCACCTGCACAGGTGTGATTTTTGGCGACGCGGAAGCAAATCCCTGCACCATGCTGCGACGCGTGAGCGCAGCGCGTGAGCGGGCACCTTGGTTCGGGGAGGCTCGTGGGCCGGTCAAACGACTTCCATGGGCCACTTCTGGCCCATGGGCCTTAGGTTGCTGACCCCTGCTAATGACTGTACACGCGCTCAAAAATTGACACTTGTCATGCACCATATAGTGAAAGGGACGCGGGTGACACTGTGGCTAAACCACTGAGCCTCTTGAGCTTGCTGATCAGAAGGTTGGCAGTTCGAATCCCTGCAACTGACTGAGCTCCTGTTGCTCTGTCCCAGCTTCTGCCAACCTAGCAGTTCGAAAGCACACCACTGCAAGTAGATAAATAGGTACTGCTGTGATACAGTGTTTCCATCAGCTCTGGTTTCTGTCACGGTGTTCCGTTGTGCCAGAAGCGGTTTAGTCATGCTTGCCACATGACCCAGGATGCTGTCTGTGGACAAACTCTGCCTCCCTTGGCCTGAAAGCGAGTTGAGCGCCACAACCCCATAGTTGCCTTTGACTGGAGTCCTTTACCTTTTTACCTACGGTATATAGTGAAGCACACAGATCCGCAACGGTTGTACAGCCTGAACCCATTTCTTACATTTCTTCCACCTCATAATTATTCAGTGTTTGAAGTAGCCCTGACTCTGAGGTCAGATGCAAATATCAAAGATTATTTTGAGTTTACAGTGTAATTTGCAAATTTGTGTGTCGACAATAATTCATTCCTTTAGGAAACCTGCAGTTACTGTACTTATAGGGAAGTGATTTTTCATACAGTAATTGTTGGCCTGAATCCTTTGACATGGGGAATTTTGCATATATCTGATGTAATTAAAACCATGTGTTAATTTAAACCATGCAGTATTACAATGCCCCGGCCCCCTGCTGATCCCAAAGATTCAGGTCATTCAAATGTGAATGAAGAATTTTAATACATAGTGATTTCATCTTAGAAATCAACCATGGTCAACTTAACAACAAACAGAAAATGCATATCTACCGAAACCTCCCAACCACAATTCTTGAGAGTAACAAGGCATGAAATTTTCATTGTATCGTCTCCTTTTTTGTTGTTTATTTTTCTTAATAGCCGGATGAACTGAATTCCTTTTCATTGTAAGCGAGGCTTGATCTGCCATATCTGATTTGGCTCTTCCAGCCCTTACACCTTTTATTTTCACTGCCATTCGTCCATTTTTAAGACAGCCCTTTGCCAAGATATGCAATGTTGAAAGTGCATGATGATATTGATGGGCTCTTTGGAAATGATCCAGTGTAGGATTTTTTTTTCCAGGGCCATACATCTTGATTATGACCATTCGCTCTTAGGAAGGTTCATATCAGGGCTCACCAAGCAACTTTTCACCATTGCTCAAAGCTTTTTCAGAACCACTAAAATCACTGTACATAGAGATCCTCCTGTAGAATTTATTTTAGCGCAAGTCCTTTAGGGAGAGCAGAATGCTAATCACTTTGGGCTAGATAGCTTTATGCAGGTTGCCTCTGAGGTCCCATCTCTTCCTATATTGGCAGTAGGGAGATTTTAATACTGACCTACCTCTCAAGCTTGCTGTAAATATTGCTGAGATAATGTATGAAAGGCACTTAGAACAGTTTCTGGGCATAGCGGGCAAGTTTATGAAATATTTTCTAAATGTCAAAATTCTAGGGCTATGATGATTTACTTAGAGTAGACCCGTTGAAGGTCTGCTCTGAGTGAATGTTAGCTGAATACCACCCTAGAGAAGAAGAAGAGTTTGGATTAAATATCCTGCTTTATCACTACCCGAAGGTAGTGATGGCCTACAACTCCCATGATCCCTAGCTAACAGGACCAGTGGTCAGGGATGATGGGAGTTGTAGTTTCAAAACATCTGGAGGGCCGAGTTTGAGGAAGCCTCATTAGCATGAGGATGTAGTCTTCCTTCCTTGGAAGAAGAAGAAGAAGAAGAAGAAGAAGAAGAAGAAGAAGAAGAAGAAGAAGAAGAAGAAGAAGAAGAAGAAGAAGAAGAAGAAAAAGAAGAAGAAGAAGAGGAGGAGGAGGAGGAGGAGGAGGAGTAGGAGTAGGAGTTTGGATTTGATATCCCGCTTTATCACTACCCGAAGGAGTCTCAAAGTGGCTAACATTCTCCTTTCCCTTTCTCCCCCACAACAAACACTCTGTGAGGTGAGTGGGGCCGAGAGACTTCAAAGAAGTGTGACTAGCCCCAGGTCACCCAGCAGCTGCATGTGGAGGAGCAGAGACACGAACCCGGTTCACCAGATTATGAGTCTACCGCTCAACCACTACACCACACTGGCAGAACATTTGGGCAGAACATCTTGGAGTGAAACCTATTCACAATTTTCACCAGTAATTAGTTTTATTGAAGATTCTTTTCCTAGAGGTTGGAGACATATCTCATAGTTGTACATAGTATGAAGGCTATAACTGAAACATTTCATGCTTGTTCCATTAGTCTTACTTTCCAGCAAACAGTTTGCCTGGAAAACCACATTGTTCTGGAGGTCAGCCTAGACATAAACAAGCAGAATACAATGTTGTACCCCCTGAAGAGGATCTCTGGGGATGAAATCTTGGGGGCTGGCTTTGGCGAGACAGCACAGAATCCTCTATTCTGAGAATTCCACATGTGTGATATTAGCTAACTAGAGGATTCTTAAGCCAAGTTAGATACTTTATAGATTGCTAAGCCATAGTAAACAATGTAGATGCAAATGTAGAACAAAATGTCCCCTTAAAAACAACAGACTGTAACAAACATTTCTTTGTATGACCTGACATTGATGCAGACTCTTATGCTGCCTCATACACATTACATTTAGTGAATTTTCAATCAGACCTCCATACAGTTCATGGGTAGAATGAGGATCTAATACAGGCACCCCCAAACTCAGCTCTCCAGATGTTTTTGGCCTACAACTCCCATGATCCCTAGCTAACAGGGCCAGTGGTCAGGGATGATGTGAATTGTAGTCCCAAAACATCTAGAGGGCTGAGTTTGGGGATGCCTGATTTAATAGTAGGAACTCAGAAAGGTTTATGCAATTCACTGTCACAAGATGTAGTGATGAGTTTAAACCCTTCTCAGGTGGTTCCAGAGGGACTCCAAGTATTCAGTGGATGTGCAAAAAGGAGACAGTAACATCCCCCACATGTATCTATCCTGGTATGAGTATGTGAATGCACACCTACAAATTGCTTATACAGTGGTACCTCGACTTATGAACGACTCGACAACCGAATTTTTCGACTTACGAATGGGGGTAATGGCTGCGCTCTTACGAATGTCTCGACATCCGAAAGGAAACCGCGGCGGTTTTAGATAGGGATATTTCGACTTACGAATTTTTAGATAGGGTTGCTTCGACTTACGAATTTTTCCGTTCCCAATGCATTCCTATGGAAATCACGTTTCCAATGGCGTTTTTCGACTTACGAATTTTTCGACCTACGAAGGTGCCTTCGGAACGGATTAAATTCGTAAGTCGAGGCACCACTGTACATGTACACTCAAATGCACGTAGGCATCTCTCCCTGTTCCTTATGAGGCTCTGTACCCTAACTTACCCCTAACTTTGAACCATTGGTCAAACCCGTCACAAAACATCCATAAGCTCTCCCTTTTCCAATCTTGGATCCCTACATAGAATCAAAGAGAATACAATATGGCTAGCATAGCTGTATCTCCTATTCTTTTAAGGCAGGTATGGGGAATTGGATCCAACTGGGGGTAGATTCAGGAGTTACCCGACTTCTGCAGGTCACGTTGACATGTGGGTGAGGGCAGACACCTGTCAATCACGCCAGGAGATACCAGATACCACTTCAAAGAAGGAATTGGGAGCACACTTAGGGTCCACCTTCCTTCCTTTTTTTTGCAACCCTGGGTTTAATGCAAGCTGAGCCTGTGAAGGAAGGAAGGAAGGATCAGGAACACACCTTTCCAGCTCTAATTTGGTGCTTTTTGAATGTGATGCCTTTTTCTGGGTTGGAGGTTCAAGGGACACAAACCTGCAGTGGTCCTTTTGAGCTCAGGGAAAGAGTTCCATAGGGACACACCAGCTATTTCCAAGCTGCTACTATATTCAGTGCTATTTTTATAGGGAAAATAAGTGCTGGAACTCGCCATGAAATTTGTTCTCTTTAATGACAATGGTGCCCACCTGAGGGGTACCAAAACTGAGTTCTGATGAGTTCCTGCTGAAGAAAAGCCCTGAGTTATATTGAAGTTAGTGAGGCTCTAGCAAACTGTTTGCAGATGGCTATTTCGAAACTGACTGTGGGATTTATGGTCTGACAGTGTGGTCTTTTCCCTCAGCTAGATCGGAGCAAAAGTCAATCCAGTGTGGTCTTTTATCTATGTGCTATGATGCTTTTATTGCATTTTATTGGGGTAAATTTGATTTTTATTGTAATGCAAGTTTTTGTTTTGAATATGTGTGTGTGCATGTGCAGCTATGTTTTCTTGCCACAGTGCACCAGGACAGCATTGCTACCAGGCACTCTGGGGAACAGAAAATGCCAGCAGACAAACCACTGAAGAGAGAGAGCACTTCTCTTGTTCCTGCCACCACTGGAAGACTCCATCTTCGTTCTTTGCAACCACCTTCCCCACTCCACATTTTGTGCACCCACTAGTCTATTTGGGAAGCACTACAAAGATTATTTAAAATATTTTGATGTGTATATATACAGGGCCGGTGCTAGGGTTTTTTGCGCCCTAGGCAAGATCACCTTCTGGTGCCCCCCCATTAATTTAAAAAAATAAAAAATAGAAAAAATAAAAATAGAAATAGAAAAAATAAAAAACCTTGAAAAGTAGAAAAAATAAAAATAGAAAAAATAAAAAATAAAAATAAAAAATAGGGAAAAAGTAGAAAAAATAAAAAATAAAATAAAAAACAGCTGAGAGGCGTGGCGAGGTGGCCCCAGGCTTGCGCTCCCCATGCGCCTCCGGAGCTTTGCGTGGGGAGCGCAAGCCTGGGGGCTTCCACTGCGCCTGTCAGCTGTGCCTGTTGAACGGCTTCAGGCCGCTCTCCGGAGGCACGCGTGCGCCTCGGGAGAGTGGCCTGAAGCCACTCAACAGTGACAGGCGCAGTGGAGGCGGTAACGGGGGCGGCAGGCAGGCTGACCTGCGCCCCCTCCATTTTGGCGCCCTAGGCAGTGGCCTAGTTCGCCTAAATGGACGCGCCGGCCCTGTATATATAGGTATATGTGTCACCTATATGTACACACACACACACACACACATGCACATTTATATACATTGACAGCAAATTACTTGCAGGTGTCTAAAGGCTGCTCATTATATTTAGCACTTTTACTAATCTGTTCTTAATTGCGTTTTAGAATACTTGCCTTAGAGATGTCCAGCTGGTATTCAAGATCATATCACTGGGAATTCTTCCCCTCCCTCTTTGCGAAGACATCCAAATTCATTTCTCAGCTATTGTTCTCTTAGTAATATGTTCAGCAGTAGCCCTTGAGGCAGTTTGCACAAAGCGGACACAGCCACACTGCACCCACATGGAGGCCTCTACACAAAGGGATGGTTCCATTGATTCAAGCAGGGGCCAAGCCAGTCTAGGGATCCTCGCAGATTTACTGCTTATAGCTGGTGGTGTCAAAAGTCCCCTGTTCTTGCTCACCAATTGTAATTTATTTCCACAGAGCAAATTGTTTGAAATTATCTTGTAAAAGTTGCTTCTAAAGTTAATTTAGTCAACTCCTTATGACAGATATATGGTACAGCCTTTTATTTATTTCGGCACATTTTTACACCACTCTTCGCCCAAATATCACATATGGGAAGGAGCTGTGAGGTAAGAACGACAGCAGAGAATTTTATAGCACAAGTCAGAAAGGTGTAGGCCTGGATTAAATGGGAATGGTGATCCCTTGAAAGAACCTGGCCACTTGGAATAAACACTGGCATATATATGGACCCTTAGAGATACATATATATATATTATTTCTACCACCTGCAAAATAGGACGACGTTTCTGTTAACCCCCCCAGTTTTTCACCTCTCCTAGGGTAGAAGATGTTGCTGAAACAGAATCTCCTTCTCAGCTGGATGACTTAAAACCCACTATGAATGGGAATGAAGACGATGAAAAGCTTCAGGTTAAAAAACAAGCTTTTGAAGAGAGAATAAACATCGACAGCAGTACTCCTGGCTCTGTACGCCGGTATAGTCTTGGCCAGGTTTCTAAAGAAGAAAGGAAGGACATGAGGTTTAACAGGTATGCTTCACTGCAGTGTGTCAGCGGTTTTGCATGCCGATTGGTTTTCCCATACATAATTTTTTTTAAAAAAAAAACCCAAAACAAATGTTAAAGTGAACAGGCAAGTTACATAGTACCTGTGGGCATCAGACATTTAATTGTATCCAGACATCTTGTCAATAACTCTAAGAGCTGGATAAGATCTCTGAGTTATTTGTTTAACCTACCTTGTGCTCCAGAGTGCAGGGGGAGGTGCAAAGGAACACTGGATTTGAAAAAGTTCAGGCAAAAATGAAGATCATGTTCCGTAAGTATAGTTGGCGAAATTCTTTTGACAATTTGGACACCTTAAAAACAGCTTTCTAAGCACTGTCAACGAATGAAAAGTATGCAGACATACATAATAAATATATAGTCAAGAGAAAATGAAAGGTACACATGCAACAAACAATTGGTTAGAATTAATCTGGCATAATGCAAAATTAATAAAGGCAAAACATTAAAAGAGATTGTATCACATATGTAAAGCATTAGGGGTAACAATAGCAAAAGAAACCCACCCCAAAACAAGAACGTCCTATCTAAGGCAGTATTGCTTTGTAAATAATGTTAATCTTCAGGTTTTTAAGATGTTGAATTAAACAATAGAACAAGCAAGGCCTGGCGCTAACTGTAAGCTAGACTGGGCACTGATCAAGGGCTCTAGGAGCTCAGAAGGGCCCTTCACCAGCCCAACAAAGCTGTGCCACCCTGGGCCGCCTCCTCACTGGGCCCCTCGGTCATCTTCATGGTGGGATAGCTGCTTTTGAACGAGAGTCAAACTTGGCTCACATCTGCAGTGGCTCCCCACCATTTTCATTTACCAAAAATGCAATGCCCCAGCCCACCAGAGCTATGAAATCTATGGGTTTCATAGAGCTTTGTACAAGAGCATTGCATTTCCTGGTAAATTAAAATGGCAGGCAGCAACCATGGATGGGGGCTGAGCTTAGCTCCTGTTCAAAAGTGGCACTTCTGCCTCTTTTGCTAAAATGCCACCCAGGGGCCCAAGGATGTTGCCGTTGCTACAGTGGTGGCAGCAGGGGGAGGGGGAGATGTGGCTGCATTGGGTGGTGTGTGTGTTTGGGGGGCCCCTCTGAAGTCTGGTGCCCACTCTGGAACAAGCTGCCATGTGATCCTCCAGTAGCAAGGTTTCTCTCTGGGGTTGCGGCGCTCATCTCGCATTATTGGCCAAGGGAGCCGGCGTACAGCTTCCAGGTCATGTGGCCAGCATGACAAAGCCGCTTCTGGCGAACCAGAGCAGCACATGGAAACACCGTTGACCTTCCCACTGTAGCGGTACCTATTTATCTACTTTCACTTTGGCATGCTTTTGAACTGCTAGGTTGGCAGGAGCTGGGACTGAGCAACGGGAGCTCACCCCGTCACGGGGATTCAAACCGCCAACCTTCTGATCGGCAAACCCTAGGCTCAGTGGTTTAACCCACAGCGCCAGCCCTATAGTTTGGTGCTAATTAAGGATCTTACTCCCTGCCCCATGCACCACAGTCCATTTTGCCTTTTGCCCAAGCCATTTGTTCCTGCCTTTGTTTACACTGCAGGTCCAAAAGTCTAGCTTTGCATGCTGTCCGTTTGAGGAGTGTTCATTCTGACAATGGACAAGAGATGGAGAATGGAGATGTTACAGCCGGCATCTCTTTCACAGATATCTATCTGAGCCAAGAAGCCGACAAATTGCCTTCCAGTGCAGACACTGAAGAGTCGCAGCTGGAACAATCTTCACTTTCACACCCAAGTATCAAATGTACAGAACCAGAGAATCTGCCAGAACCCGTTAAAGAAAACTGCCATGAAGGAAGCCCGAAGACAATACAGAATCCTGCCGAGTATCAAGATAAGCTTTACTTTCACTTAAAGGAAAATCTCTCTAAAGTGAAAGCATATGTCATGGAGATGGGGAAGAAAATTCCTCTGCCAGATGAGTGTGTTATTGAAGGTAAGAAGCCTGGCCCTTTGAAATGATGGGAGCATTTTAGAAAATACTTTAGGACCCTCTTTTAAGCTGTCAACCAGCCTCCTCTAAGCATGAGTTCTTTTCCCTAGCTGAAACATGTTTCTGCATAACGGCGTTGTTTTAAAAGGCACTGCCCTAAGATTCCTTCTCGCCTCTGCGTTGTTTCTGTGCTTCATTGTGCTTTATCCCATAAAGGACCTGCTAGCACGCTGCCCTTGCATGCTTGCTGTGTGCTTCTGCTGACAAGTCCTATATGTGCTCAGAGTTCCTAGGGCTCTTTTTCATGGGTTGTATCTAACTAGCTTATGCTCAGAATAATAGACTCACTGTAATGAATTAGTCATGAAAGCAATGAACGAAGTGCCAAGTATTACTGCTAGTGTATAAAGCCCTAAAAGGTTTAGGACCAGGTTACCTGAAAGACCACCTTATCTCTTTTACACTGGCCAGATCACCGTGATCACCTGGCGATATCATCTTCTCAGGCCCTCCTTCACGTGCCTCCTCAAGAGGTTAGGAGGGTGGCAGCACGAGAACATGCCTTCTCTGCAGTGGCTCCCCATCTGTGGAATGCTCTCCCCAGGGAAGATCGCCTGGCGCCTTCATCACACACCTTTAGGCACCAGGCAAAAACGTTCCTTTTTAACCAGGACTTTGGCTGACCTAATCAACATCCTATACCTTTAAAATGTGGCTCTTGGGGGGGGGATGTTATTGGATTATTGCTTTTATTTTAATTTTATATATTGTGGTTTTTTTTTGTGAACCACCCTGAGACCTCCAGCTATAGGGCAGTATATAAATTCAACGAATGAATGAATGAATGAATGAATGAGAAGCCCTCCTAATTTCCCCACAGTTGTATTATATTGGGTTCGTTTCGACGTGAACCAAAGCTTTTAGCATGGTGACTCCAGTAATTAAACTGTGCCATTATTGTAGAATTTGCTTTTACTGTTGTAATATCCTGAGAATTCCTTAAGTAAGATTACCGAGGCAAAAGACACGTTGTAATATTGATGTGACTGATAATCCATACATGCACAGCAATACCTTCACGTCCGTTGCATGTGGGACACTTAGCTGATATTTCTTTGATTAGTGTTCTTGGGGAGCATCTTTCACTTTGGAAAGCAAAATAATCCCACTCAAAAATAAGACAGTGATCTGTACATATCCAGAGTGTTCCCTAGGCAGGCAGAAGTATATTTGTTTACACACATGCACATAAAAACAGGAAGTGATGCCATGTTGAGTGGGGGGGGGCAAGGGAGCAGGATGCATAGATCTAAGAAATGTTTTAAACAGATGCACAGATCTGAACTTCTAGTAAGACCCTTGGAAATTTGGGACTGTGTGTGAGAAAGTGAGAGCCACATGATGGCTTAAGGATTTTCGTGACGATCCCAGTATTTTGAGGGCATTTGGAGGGTATGGCTCTGCTGTTGGGTGTGCTTTGGGTAAACACACATGGGATTCAGGTGAGTGTTGCTTACCAGTGCAGCTTTAAGCAGTTAGTCAACAAATCAGTGAGAATTTGTATAGAAATGCCTTTAAGATTTAATGAAACCTACAGTTGAGAAACCAGTTTAGTTCCTTGTTCTGTATTTCTTTAGGGAAACTTCGCTTAATCTATTTAAGGACCCCTTCAAAGACCCAAGAGATCCCGGAGTGCAGGAAACTCGTTCCATTGGTAGCTTTTCTTATACATTGATTTAGCAATGGTGTGATATTGTGTCCTTTCTTGGCAAGAAAGGAAAAGGATTGTGATTCACATAAAGTTGCAGTTTGCCATAGTTAAACTAGGGGCTTATCCACACTTTTGCCCCACTCAGCCTGGATAACTCAGTTGGTTGGAATGTGGTTCTGATAATGCCAAGGTTGCATGTTCGATCCCCGTATGGGACAGCTGCATATTCCTGCATTGCAGGGGGTTGGACTAGATGATCCTCAGTGTCCCTTCCAACTCTAAAATTCCATGGTTCTTTCCAGGCACAGGTCCATGTCCAAGTGCCCTCTTTTTTGCTCCAGAGATTCCCTCTCGAAACCGCTCTTTAAAGCTAAATTGGAGCAAATGACTATTTAGGTTTTTTGTGGATTGTTGTTTGCTCCAATTCAGCTTTAAAGAGCGGGTTTTCAGGAAAAAAAAACAGTGGGGCACTTAGACATGGAGCTTTAAAGTGCAGACTGTGCCTGAAAAGTGTGGCAGAAAGGTAAGTGTGGATAACCCCTAGCTGTTATGGTTGGTATAACTATGTATCCCACTTTACAGAGGATAACCCTCAGTTTGAAGGGTTGCCTGTGGACAACCCACAATTTGAAGAGTTCTCCCATCCAGTTCTTAAAGTACAGACCCAGAAGAAGGGATGGAAGCAGGGGGCTTGAAGTTACCCCTCAGCAGTTACCTCCTGAGTAGCAAGCACACAGGTCACTTAGAATCCTAGAATCATAGAGTTGGAAGAGACCACAAGGGCCATCCAGTCCAACCCCCCTGCCAAGCAGGAAACACCATCAACACATTCTTGACAGATGGCTGTCAAGCCTCCGCTTAAAGACCTCCAAAGAAGGAGACTCCACCACACTCCTTGGTAGCAAATTCCACTGCCGAACAGCTCTTACTGTCAGGAAGTTCTTCCTAATGTTTAGGTGGAATCTTCTTTCTTGTAGCTTGAATCCATTGCTCCGTGTCCGCTTCTCTGGAGCAGCAGAAAACAACCTTTCACCCTCCTCTATATGACATCCTTTTATATATTTGAACATGGCTATCATATCACCCCTTAACCTTCTCTTCTCCAGGCTAAACATACCCAGCTCCCTAAGCCGTTCCTCATAAGGCATCGTTTCCAGGCCTTTGACCATTTTGGTTGCCCTCCTCTGGACACGTTCCAGCTTGTCAGTATACTTCTTGAACTGTGGTGCCCAGAACTGGACATAGTACTCCAGGTGAGGTCTGACCAGAGCAGAATACAGTGGTACTATTACTTCCCTTGATCTAGATGCTATACTCCTATTGATGCAGCCCAGAATTGCATTGGCTTTCTTAGCTGCTGCATCACTTGGTCAAGTCAACTCACCAACCCCACTGTGGAGGGATGCACAGCCTTTCTAGTTAATTATACAGCAGTTCATTATTTTAAATTTGCATCAACACATATAAATTAGTGTGTGCAAGTTTTATGCACTTCTGCACCCTATTTTGCTCTCTTTTCGGTGATACACTTCTTTTTTAGCAGGCCTTATGCGGCTACCCTAAAAGTAACTCTCCCGCTTCCTGTTCCCGGCAAGGACTTTGCTTGAGTTGGGTAGCAATTTTGAAGTGAATTGCTATTTAGTTAGTTTAGGAGTGCCCTTTGCTTGGCTAGAAATGTTATCTTTTGTTGTGAAAATCAAACCCCATGACAACCTGGCACAGGTTCATATTTATGTCTATGAGGCTGCAATCCTATACATGCTTAGCTAGGAGTAAGTCCCAGGGCACTCGGTAAGCAGAAGTAGCTCTAGGACTGGGCTGCATAACTTGGAGTTCAAGTTTAGTGCTTAGGTATTTCAGAGGGGGAAGAAACAAGATCCAAACCATTAAAAAATTGATCTGTTAAATTTAATAAAGAACCTGCTTTACATCTTGTTTAATTCCATCCAAGATCACTTATTTAATCTATATATAAGAAATAGCTTCTAGATCCAATGCACTGACAACCACAATATTTCATCTTCTTACTTCCTTACTTTCACAAAATTACCATCTTTACCACCTGTTTCTCTTTTAATTTAAAAACAAAACAAGGAGGGGTAGTTTTCATCAGCTTATATTTCTCCAGATGTCTTGCGATCTTCCTTCTTATCTGCGTTTCAGGAATTTTGCTTACTACAAAGCTAGGCTTACTGGTTTATAATTTCCTGGAGGACCAGTTCGTTTATTAAATCTAGTTGGACTTTGTTGGCTGCGATTTCCAGCCAGTTCTATTTCTGTATATATCTAGTATAACAGGATGTTTTTCTTTTTCCTGTTTGATCTTACAGAAATTGATTACTTTGACATATTTTGAGATCATTCTCAGGTTGTCTGCACACATGAGATCAATACAGTCAATATTGTGACCTTATGATCAACAGCATGTAAGACAGGAAACAAGTGGGAAATGTATTGCTAAAATCACAGCTAATTTTCAGCAATGGCCTTAGATGTCCACCTATTATTGATTGACATTAGCCCGTTTTTATGGACTTTACACATAAAAGATTCTGTCCTAAGAGCCTTCTATTGATCTACGATAGCAACGATCGCTTCATTCGGACATTTGATTCTGAGCACATGAAGGATCCTGTGATAACATACAGTTCTAGCCTCGACTTCCGGTCTGCCGCGCTGGAAAATGGAGGCGCAGAAACCTCGCGCTGCGAGGTTTCTGGCATCGCGGAGGGGGGGAATCCGCGGGGGCACGCGGATCCCCGTAAATACCCCTGGTTGAGCGTCCAGGGGGCAAATTTTGCCTGGCGGAGCTCCAGAAGCGACTCCTCAGCTGCCCAGGAAGCCCGCAAGAGCCCCTGAGAGCCAGCCGAGTGGCAGTCGCGGGAGCCATTTTAGGCATACCATCGTTACCTCCAAGAAGCGAAGCTCTGAGCCTCCAACCTGCAGGCGGTGGATTCTTCCTGAAAAAGTTACGATCTGGACGAAGTAAGTTGAAACCAATCAATTTGAAACAAGAATTTGGCAGTGGGAGGCGGAGATTAAAAAGGGAAGTCATCTCCCCCCGATTGAGTAACTAAAGATCGCAGCAAGCTAGAAAACCCAGAAATGCTGTAAAAAGAGCTTTTTCCTGAGGCAGAGTAAAGGAAAAAGTAAGCGGTGTATTTATCTCTGCAAAAGACTGAGATCCAGCATGAGAAAAGCCCCCTGCGAGCCTGGAGTCGGGTCAAAGGAAAGATCAGTCAGTTTGCTGATTAACGTCACAATACAAAGGAATGTGTCTGGCTGAATGTGAGAGACTGAGAGCTGTAAACAGTGAAAGAGGATTTGTTTTGCCTTGAGGCTGCTCAGTATTGACTCTGAGGAAAAGAAGGAGTAAAGAGAGAGATTCTGACCAAGTGGGACTGGATTCTTGGCTTTTTGCCTATTTGTTCACTTTTCATATATATTGGACTAAAATTTCAACTCCACGGCCGGTCTGTACAAAGATGGAGGAGGTTTTAGACAAAGGAATAGGAGAGAAGGTTCCAGAGAGTGGACAGGAAGTCACACAGTGGGACTTAATATTGGCAACAATTTTGGATCTTACTAAGCAAGTGAGTATCTCCAAGCTTGATGTAAACTTTCTGAGAGAAGAGACTGTCGAGACATTTGTTTTTGACTGTAAAACACAGGATCCAACAGATATAGAAGATCAGGAGAAGGGAGAAGAAAAAAGATTGGAAGACCAGGACTGTGCTGGAGTGACGTATGTAAAAAACATAGAAGAGGAGAAAGATAATACTGAAGGACAATATGCTGAACCAATGGATTTATTTCCTGAAAAGAACACTGTTCTACTGGTGGGAGGGGTGGAACAGGGAGGGAAAGTAGGAGAAAACACTGTTTCACTGGTGAGAGAAGTGAAACAGGAGAGGGTAAAAGCAAAAAAGCACCCCAAAAAAGAGGTTGGGAAAATCAGCGCCCCGGTGAGAGAGGGGAGGACACAAACAGTTGGGGGGCAGAAAGAGGATGAAAAGGTGCAAAGATACAAAGTGATGGGATTACAGAAGAGGGGGGCAAGAGTTCGGCAAAAGTTGGTATGGGACAGACTAGGGGGGGGGGGTTGAGAGGTCTTGGATTATTTGGTATTGTCTGAAATAATATGGTCTGATCTCGGAATGTATTAAGGATTGTATGAAGAACCTGGCTGATTCATCTGGAGACTTCGATTCCAGGGAAGGGGGGGTGGGAACTTTGTTGTGTGGGTGGAAGTAAATGGGTAATAAATTAGGATGCGAATCTTATATATTTTTGGGTAAGGGAAAGAGATTAGGGATTAGATAATAATAATTTTGGAGAGAGGATGTTAAGAGAAAAGAGGTTAAAGTACAAGGAGAATGGATAATAGCAATGAAAAAGATGAAAAAGTTGAAATTTAGAAAAAAGAATGTGAAGTTAGAATGGGAAAATGCGAGAACTATTTTTTAACAATAAGAACTCAAGAAGGGGAAATGAGGAAGTCTGAATCTGTTTTTGTTTTTTGTTTTTGTTTTTTGTTTTTTTTTGTCGTTTTTTTTATGTATTTTTCTTTTTTGTGCCTTTTTCTTTTTTCTTGTATTTCTTGTTAAAATTTAATAAAAATTATATTAAAAAAAAAACATACAGTTCTAGCCTCATCCTCTTGACAACAACACAATTGCCAGCCAGGCCACTGGCTGACACATGAATCTGAATGGGTGCTTCTGTGCATGTAGGGTTTCAAACATGTAAATAAGAGCCCTAGTCAAACAGGGTTCCAGACTCTGTGTCAGAAGGTGTTATGTACTGAGCTGAATCCTAGAACAATAGGATCCAGAATGCAGCAGTCTGCTTGGTCCGCAGGAGCCACCCAATCCAGCTCCAGGTGGAAGTGAATCAGCAACCTGACTGGCCTGCAGGAGCAGCCAATCAGGCTGCTGGCAGAAGTCAGTCCACAACCTGATTGGCCTACAGGAGCAGCCAATCAGGCTGCTGGCATCAGAAACCTTATTCTCATACAATACTATGATTGCATTGGCTGGAAGACGTAACCGGCATATTTGTGATTGTCATGAGAGCTAGCCCCACACATTCCAAAAAGATGTTTTGTTTGGTACGCACAGATACTGATTGCCTGAATAGGGCATTGGGGATTTTCCTTAGGGCTGGTTCACACTTCCAGCTGACCCTCGAACATAGGAATGAGCACTTTTAGAAAGCACGCAACTGAAGTGACCAGCTGAAATGAAATTCCCGTCAGTATTCTTTGGTCCATGATAGCTCGCATTCCGTCGCATAAATCATCATATTATGTTCCAATGCTGCATAGTTTTCATAAGTCGTTTTGATGAGTTATTGTGCATTTTATGTTAGATTGGGGGAAAGCAAATTGGTACGGCAGTTGTAAAGTTTTGTCTTAAGCTCCGCATTGGCTCTCCCCCCCCCCCCGTTCTTATTTTTTTCTGTAGGATATAAACTTGAACAGCAAATATTTGATGGAGTGTATGACAGAATTCCCCTTGATAACTAGGGCAAGACTGCCCTTGGTCTGAATTTGGTTGGTGTTATGTTTTGTGCTGTGCTGTGAGATAATTAGTACCATATGATGGGATAGATGGGAAAGATCACTGCTCCCCTGCAGTGCTTGCTTCTGGAACCTTTTGATAAGTTTAAGCATGGCATGAGCCAAAGCGTGATTGAGAACACATGGGCTTCTGCTAGCTCAGTGCAACCACAAACTTGCAGAGACGCAGAGCAGCATTTCTGAAAATCAGTTGTGTTTTCACTATGCCAAAAATAAAAAAAAATAGCTGGCCTCTTATTATTTAAATCTGATGTTAAGCTCCAGACCCAAAAGTACTGTTCCCATACTGTGAAAAGTTCATATGCCAACACTCAAAGTGGTGTGTTTTTTGTTCATTGATGTAGGCTGCCTTTACCAATTGCACTTTAGTACCCATGGCAGCACAGCCAGTATTATAAGAAGGGCACTAATCTGCTGCTCAGAAATAGAATCAAGGACCTTTCCGCATTTTCATGACTAGGAGGGGGGGCATTATTTAGCCAGATGTCACAACTCTGCATGGCCATTACCTTTTCTAATGGGCACAGATAGCAGCTTCAGTGGATAATTTTCAGGGGGTGAGCAAGTGCAGTGTGGGGAAGAGTTAAACCTTCTTCCCCTGATGCCACAGTCCTGACTGGGGCTCTCCTCAATAGCTGCTTTCTGTAAAAGAAATATAGGTTGATAATTGCTATCATGGAACTCCCACATCATCTAAAATGTTTCCTTTAATTGCTAGGGAAATCTCACTTCAGAGCTAGAAACGACCTTGGGAAGGGAGCAGAGGTTCTGTTTCTGTGAGGTGGCTTGGAATGGATCAGAAGTAGGGTGGGTGGGTGTGGAATAACCACTGATGTTCAGCTTCCAAAAAACGTTTGCAAACCGGAACACTCACTTCCGGGTTTGCAGTGTTCGGGAGCCTATTTGTTCAAAAACTAAGCTGTTTGAGAACCAAGGTACCACTGTATGCCCAAACATGTGAGTAGGCTTTGTCCAGCAAGCAAGACAGTGAGCTGAAAGCTCTTTTGGTGCCAGGTAACCCCAAGTGGACCCAGTGTGAAAAGGGCTTTCAAGGGCTGCCCACCTTGCCTGGGACTTGACTTTGCACAATTTCAACCATTGTATGGTTGAAATTGCACAAGTCACATAAGGGATTACAGTAGCTGTATTGCACTTTTATTCCCCCAAGAAGATTAATGCAGATTAAATGAGGGCCCTCTTCCCATCCTAGCAGGGACGCATCTAAGCCTTAACAATGGTAGTGGCACTTCATACTGTTGGACCATTCCCTGGCCTCTGATTGTGAGTCTTCCATCCCAAAGAAGGGCCATGGCAGCTTCGATCTGACGCAGGAGAAGTGGATAGCTAAATGCCAGCAATGACTCAAGGAGCAAGCAGCTGTCTGAGCAAGGGGAAATACCCACACTTCATCTAGACTGTTACTTTAAATTCATCCATGCAGCCATTTTCCTGTAGCTTTAGAGCTCTGCCTCTTCCCTTTTGCCTTTCATGGAATGCATTTTCTAACCTTCCTTTGTTAACCTGCAAAGGTCAAATGTGTTCACAATAACCGAATAATCGTCTTGCGTACTGCCACAAGGAAAACACAGAAAGGGATACTATGTAAGGTCACCATATGTTGTTGATTTAAAGAAATTCCCCATATTTCAGAGCGTGATGGGTCTCTTTTATTGTGCAGAGATTTCCTACTGCTTAGGGTATGGCTTGTGAGAAATGCTTATCGCAATGCCTGCGGCTTTTATTATTTATTACGTCCCACCTATTTCCAAAGGTAGTTTCCATGCTGCATATCAATAATCTGTAATAATAGCCAACATCATGTTTGCAAGTGTCTGTGTGTCTGCCTCCTCCCCTTGTACGGCTTTACCAGCATAGGAGGTTTCGAGACCCCCCACAATTCCTTTTTCTTCAGCAATTTGGTATCACCAACGATCTTGCCTACCTCAGTGCCTACCCCAAACTCTGGATCATTAACAAACAAGTGAAAAAGCACAGGTGCCAAATACACTAATCTCAGTTCTATTTGCATACAGCTACTGTTCTCTTGATCATTTTGCTGGGACAAACAGCCCAATGAAAAGGTACATAACAGTTGTATGCATACCATATTGTAAGGGGGAGGGCTTATAGAGAACCCCCCCTTCATCCGAAGCAGCCCGTCTCCCAGCAGTCATGAGAGCGAAGAGTCTGATGGAGGGAGTCAGGGAACGGAGAGGGAGGGCCAGGGTTCTGGCAGCATCCAAGAGCCTCTGCTCCATAGGCAGGAAGAAAGGGAGGCGGACAAAGAGGACAGGAATCGGTCAGACAGAAGACCCGTCCCCCCCGACGCCGGAATTGAGGAGGAGGAGGAAAGGGAGGCGCTTCTCAGTTCCGAGGCTTTTATGTTGGTCCAGAACGTGGAGGGGGGCAGTGCAGGAATCTGACTCGAGCGGGTAGACATGGAATCAGTAGTTCGTTACACTGTAAATAATGTGCACCAATAAAAACGTCTGAAAGACAAGCATGTGGAAGGTCATTACTCAAGAGTAGTTACCACATCCCTGACACATATGTTTAAAGCACACAGCTTCCCCTGAAGAATTCTAGGAACTGTTGTTTATGCCTGACAGAACTATAATTCCCAGCACCCTACTTCAATTCTTGCCCACTTCAGAAAGCATACCGTATTTTGGTCATGTGGAGCCTTTGGTGAAGAGGCATAGTATAATCACTTGCATTTACAGATGATAGCCATCTTCCTCAATGCCTAATTTAGCTTGGGACATTTATAAAGACAAGTCAGCTGAGATGTTGCTTGAAGAAAATGAAAGCTGGTGAATATGAATGGGTGAAATAGTTCTCATCCTGCCTCATTGTTATGGGCTTTCACACTAATAAGTCCCAGCCAGCATTGTCAGCAGACCATGATGATGAAAGCTGTTGTTCAACAACATCTGGAGGACCTCAGTTTCCCCATTCATCAGCTGGGGGATCACATGCTTGAATATCACTCCTTACTATATCCCTGAACATGCAAAACTTAGCAAATGAGGGGCAAAGATTCTAGAAAACTAATTAGGTAAGCTAGTTTTAGGTACAGGACTACTGTAGATTCAGTATTAGACTGTTGTTAAAAGAAGACAAGATTCTGGGATTCACTGGAGCTTTCAAGAATATAAAGAATTAAATGGTCATTTAATCTGCACTGAGCTTCCTCTATCTATCTATCTATCTATCTATCTATCTATCTATCTATCTATATCATATATTTTTACTTTATTCCCTTACTTTTTCCAGCCATATATGCAGCTCCATCTTGAATAGATTGTTGACTTTACTGCTTCAAAATAGCATCAAATGAAGTTTAATACAAGCTATGGTTCGCATCTCCTGTCTAACTTTTAAGTGGTAGGGGAAAGTCTGGAAAACTATTACGGTACATTTTGTGGGCCTTAATCATATACATACTTGGTTATCTTGCGGGTAGCTGTTTCTATGTGAGCTTCTTAAGTCTCAAAGTCACTGATAGAAATAATAGAATCCAGAGTGGAGAAAGCATTACAGAATAATCGAGAACGGCTTTGGACTTATTGGAATGTCAGGGGAACAGAAAGCACAACTTTCCCAAGAGTCTAGAAAATGTTCTACTTCAGACAATATAGAGAATTCCAGGAATTCCAAGGAAAAAAGGGAAAATAATGAATTTCATCCCTCCTCTCCCATTCAGCAAAGTTGCCCAGACTTGATACTTTTTTGGGGTCAAACTATACATGATTTTAAACATCTCATTAGGAAGCTATCATTTTTTAAAAAAAACAACAACGATAATAATAGCAGGTGAGGCGCAATTTTCATCAGGACCACAACATGCAGAAAGGGGAGACTTAACCCTTTCACAACCCACCATGGTCCCAACAATCACTCTCACCAGTCACCACACTGCTATCACAGCCCCCCCCCCGGGGGGGCAGGAATGTTCCCATTGGCACCAGTGGGAGCTTTTTCTCTGGGACTAATGCCATTGTTGAGGGGTGGTTTTCAGCGGTAGTAAGGCTGCGGCAAAAAGCATTAAACCTCAGCTTCCTGTGTGCTTAGGTCTTTGTGATCTACCCACTATTTAAAATGCTAATTGAAAAATAATAAAAACTGATGGTCTTTCTCCATAGATTTCAAACTAAACACATTGTGGCTCAGTTTTTCTCGCACACTATCTTCTACTATTTATTGGTGGGGTGGTCTGCTCCAGGGTCAGGAATGGGGAACAGACAGACAGGACTGAACAAAGGGATAGCTCTACCCAGTCTACTGTAATTTATCATGTAATTCAGGGGTCCCCAAACTAAGGCCCGGGGGCCGGATGCGGCCCAATCACCTTTTCAATCCGGCCCGCGGATGGTCCGGGAATCAGCATGTTTTCACAGGAGTAGAATGTGTCCTTTTATTTAAAATGCATCTCTGGGTTATTTGTGGGGCATAGGAATTCATTCATATTTGTTTTCAAAATATAGTCCAGCCCCCCACAAGAGAGGTCCCCCCACAAGGTCCACACACACTTCCAGGGACTAATTCCCCCTTCCCCCGCGGGTGCGCCCGCCCGCTCTCCTGCTTTCGCCCCTCAGTAACGGCTAAACGATCCTTCAGCCCAGCAGCCGCATCACTCGCGCACACTCTCTATCCACACCCACCTACCCTCCCTTTCCCTTTCGCCGGCACACGCCTGCCTCCTCTCCTTCCCCTCTAACAGAGAAGAAACCAGGAGGAAAGAGAGAGATCCTTCCGTAGCGCAGCAGAGGCAAGGGGAAGCCTTTTTTGGTATGGTTGTGTATATGCAAGCATGTAATCTCTCTCACGGTCCTGGTTTATCCCGTCCAAAGTCTCTGCGCTCCAAGTCCCAACGGCTGTCCGTGGGGCACATGCACAGTAGCACAATCCCACGGACACAGAGACTGGACGCAGAGACACTTGCACTTTATTATATAGGATATATATACACACACACACACACACACACACATACACACATACTGTATATATATAATTACTTCTGATCACTTCTGAATATAGTAGATGTGAATTAAAAGAAAGATATAAGAGACTGCCAAATGTATGTTTCATTTGTGATTTTTTTTATTTATTTTTTAAATGAAATGAAATTTGCAGATTCTGGCTTGTGGTTTCTGATTCTTTTCATGTGAATGAACACTGTGTTTGGGTTAGTGCCACGAAATGGATGCGCCACATAAATACGTTTCTTCTGTGTCTCACTGTGGTTCTGTTCAATGACAATATGGATTCTAAATGGAAGATTCTTCAATTAACAATTACTAAAAATAAAAAAGACCATGATGACAGCTGCATGTTTTAAAGTAAAGCTACAAATTATGTTTAAACTGGAGGACGTGTTTTAGGCCTCAAAGTGCCTATTAGTTAACATAAATTAAGAAGCTTTTTAATCATGGAACCCACTGATTAAACAACAACCAACAGTGAACAGTGGTTAACCAAGTATACTTTAGTAAGCAAGATTGTGAATGCAAATGGATTGCAGATTTATTTATTTATTTAAGAAAGCAGCAGGTGGTAAAGATTTACACTCGTCGAAGAAGTGAGTGTGTCGTGTACAACTCATTTGAATGCTAAGGGGTCCGATAAAAGGCTAAACCTTGTGGACTAGGCATATAAATATAAGGCATGAATTACAAAAAAACCAGATATATAATTTATAATACTTAAAATATGCCTACCGTCGGACTTAATACTCTTTGCAGCAACAGAAGATAAAATAATCTGGCATGCTCCTCCTCCTATTGTGGTATCATTGCCAGGCAATTGTTCAGGTGTTCAGTACTGCCAATGTGATGGTTTGCTACCTACGATGTTCTGCAAATCGGGTCCTCCCTTAAAGAGGGCATGTGTTGCGGTGAGACCTGGCAACCAAACCCTATGTTGTGGGTGGGTATGATTGGATAGCCACAACACCCAATTGGTAGGTCCTTTGATGCAGGGCTCAATCAGGCCAATGGGACGCAGGCTAAACGGATCAAGGGACCTATATATACCTATGCATGTGACCCTGAGCTTCCTCTTCCGGTCAGTGCATCGGAACACCCGCCCACCTCTCCCTATATTTAGGGCTTGTGCACTTGACCTTGCTATGCCGTCGTGTGTCGTCTGCCATTGGAATAGGGGCACAGCAGGAATTTTCCCCACTTGGCTGATTGGCTGGCGCCATTTGGGTTTCACTTTCCATGTAGCAAATTGTCACAACTTGTAGGGTTGCGGATAGGCTCTGGTTCAAGTGATAGGAATGGGGGGACGCTCTCACCATCCCTATGTGAAGGGTATTCCGTTAAAGGAATCCAGGGACTCAATGGTTTGGTCAACCCTGCGAGGGGTTGTGCCTGTGCCTGAGTCCAGGGGGACATCTGGGTGGTGGACATAGCATGTCCTTGGCTTTCTGCCATTCCAGGTGTTCACCCTTGGCTGACCTATGCTGGTGCCCTGGATCAGCGCTACCTGCAGGGAGCTAGTCGAACCAGAGCCTATGCAACCACTCACCTGCTATAATCAATAAAGTTGTGGCCTAAATTCTGCCAAAAACCAAACCAAAATTTGAGTCTTGTCTGAATTTATTTAAGGAGGAGGTTTAAAGGTCTTAACACACAAACACTATTCTGAGGAGATAGCTGAGCATATGTTGGCTTCTCCATTTGCACCAAAGTGACAGCACACTGAGAGATTCCTCATGACCTCAGAAATGTAGGTGCACTTAAGAAAACGCAGTGGGTCGCATCCAGATCCCCATGTAGACAGGAACATGGCCTTCTTCTTTATTATCCATAAGAAGGACTTGTCCTTGCATGTATGGTCATCTTCTAACATCCAAATGAAATTTCATAGTCAAGAATGAAAAGTATGTGAGTGCAGGGCTCAGAATCACATCCATAATGGTTTACATTGAAGTTTGTTGATGGATGTTACCTTACCACACCCCTCCGTAGGAATGAATTTTATAACATGCCATAGCACCACAGTACTAGGTATCAATGAAGAGTGCATGCCTTAAGTGTAAAATAATCATACTTAGGTTTCCATTAAATAATAACAGCTGACACTAATAACATGTATTTCCCCCCCAGATACCGTCAGAAGTTGTGTAGCAAAGTTGTTCTTCAGCTGTCCCCTGAAAGGACATTACTGCCTGTACAGTAAATCCTGTTTTACTCTCATCAGTCAACAGCCTCAGCTTTGGATCCACATCATGTTTCTCTTTCGGCAGGTGTGTGCAATATGTACGTATCAATAGTGGCACTTTTATCATTTAAAGTTCCCACCCCACCCCAATTAAAGACTAAATTGCTATCTCTTTGGAGATGCTGTTGACCCTTGTCACTGTCATTGGGAGGTGAGTATTATTTTTCAGGGTTTAATAATAATAATAATAATAATAAATTTTTATTTATACCCCGCCATAGCTGCCAAGTTTTCCCTTTTCTCGTGAGGAAGCCTATTCAGCATAAGGGAATTTCCCTTAAAAAAAGGGAGAACTTGGCAGCTATGTACCCCGCCCTCCCCAGTCAAAAACCGGGCTCAGGGCGGCTCACACCAACAGAATTACAATAAAACATAAAAACAATTAATTAAAATACAGATTAAAATACAGTATTAAAATTTAAAATGCAGCCTCATTTCAAGTAGTCCATAAATCCAAGCCATGAGGGAGGAAAACACAGGGGTCAGGCTGAATCTAACCCAAAGGCCAGGCGGAACAGCTCTGTCTTGCAGGCCCTGCGGAAAGATGACAAATCCTGCAGGGCCCTGGTCTCCTGGGAAAGAGCGTTCCACCAAGTTGGGGCCAGTACTGAAAAGGCCCTGGCTCTAGTAGAGACCAATCTAGCCATCTTATGGCTCGGGATCTCCAGAATATTGTTGTTTGTGGACCTTAAGGTCCTCCGCGGGGCATACCAGGAGAGGCGGTCCCGTAGGTACGAGGGTCCCAAGTTTGCAGTTACAGGGCCCCTGATATATTAACCAAGGTCATTGTTAACTACAGGTGAAATTCGGAAAATTAGAATATTGTCGAAAAGTGCATTTATTTCAGTAATGCAACTTATTATTATTATTTTATTATTATTTTTACAAATGCTTTCTTTTGGAAATTCCACAAATAGTTACAATAATACAAAAATACACAAAAATAAGCATCACTATTACATTTCATTAATTACATTCCATTTATAATTGACCCGCCTAACGACAAATAATTACAATTACAACAAATAAAGGCTTGACATATCTTGCTTTGCATGTCATGCATCCATCTCATATATTGGTTTCACCTTTTAAGTTGCATTACTGAAATAAATGCACTTTTTGACGATTTTCTAATTTTCCGAGTATCACCTGTATGCTTTCCTTGTAAGGCAGAATTTGGAAAGGGCTTGCAAACTGAGGTTTTACAATGAACTTTGGTCCTTGTATTAACCACAGTTGGCATTGGTCTAGCATGAAACCATTAATACCAACAGGGCAATGGATGGGGAATTGCACCAGAAATGGGGGCAGGTATGTGAGTTACTGATTTGCAATCTACATTTTTCAGGGGGCCAGTGTTATGTCTACTTCAGACATCCAGGATTGTCATTATTGAGATTTTTCGTCTGCTAATAATGCTGTTTAACATGCCTTTAGCTTTAACTGTACTGTATGCTGCTTCTGCTGGTTTGGGTTTTTATTTTATTTTAATTATTTCACAACATTTTACTTGATTTTGCAAGCATGCTGGAAAAGGATAAAGACCGACTAAATTGCTTTTGCATGCAAGTTGTAATAAAATGGAAATTGTGGCCCGTTCCAAACAATGTTAATATTCTTGATGGATTTTCTTTTTACCATGTGATGATTCCAGCTCTCATATTTTGACTCCTATCTACGCAATAGTCTAAATGCAGTATGAATAACAGGCTGTGCAAATGAAAAGCAAAACACGGCTCAATATCAGTATTCCGTTCCCACTGAAGGGAAGGGCAGTGTGCAGGAAGAGAGCCGGTCTGCGCATTAGTCCAGGAATCCCAACCCAATTTCAGTGCTGTCAAACTCCATTTTATTCTTACATATCCTAATTCAGAGACAAATTAAATGATCAAGACACAAAGGCACCAGAGGAAGGAGGCAGAGTTGTCCTCCCCCGCCCCTCACAACGCCCCACTGAAGATCACGATATTCCTCTGAAGCACCTATATATCTATCTATATATATTTAAAGTAATTTTTAAAAAGTGATTTTAAAATACATTGCATTTTGGCAATTTATAATGTGGTGGTATACATACCCACTCAGGTGCAAGGTCTGTTAAGTTCAATAGTACTTAATCGCCAGCAAGGGAAATATGAATTAAGCTCCACTGAATCCAGTGGTACTTACTTCTGAGTACAGGACTGTGCCGTAAATCTTCAATATAGCAAAGAGAAGGTCATACAATCTTGCTTTGAATCTCTTCCACTCACCCGTACACACGAATTTATTTGCCTCTCTGGCACTGAAATTGCACCACTATAGAGATGTCTTCTCTGACATGGGGCTGTCCTCACACAATAATGACTGCTCCCCACCTCAAATGGGGGTCGCTTTTTGCGGGGTCACATGCAGCCCCTCGATCCTACATGATCCCCGGCAATTCAGCCCAGTTTTGCCTCCCCAAGCTGGATACCTGGAGGTTCCCACCTAACCTCAGACAGTTAACCAATCCCAGTTGAGGGGGTGTTGCCAGGGGAGTTGACCAGGTAGGGTTACCGTAGGACCGCCCTGCACACACAATAGAGGGTGGAACTTACCTGGGAGTCCTCAGTCAGCTCCAGAGCTTCTCCCACCCTGCCCTCCCTCAGTTTACACCTTCCTTTTGCAGGTTAACTTCTTTACAGGTATGCGGGCACTGCTACGGTCACTGATGGTTGCTGTTGAAGGACCGGGAAGGAATTTCCCTGCATTAGCAGGTTTTGCAAAATGTCACAACTTTGGCGGTTTCAGGCCTTGGGCGGAATTCTTTAGTCTATCTTCCCTAAATTGGGCGGGGGGGGGGGTAAAGTGATGACCCATGCCCCCCCCTGCGGCGGCAATCCCAGGGTTCCACGTTAAAGGGGTTGTGTGGAAGGGAGGCACTGGCCACACGCCGTTAGGTTGTCAGTGCTCTCCCCTGCGTTGCAGCAAAATGGGGGGGTGGGCTCTCTGCTTAAACATACATTTTCCAGAGCCAGCCCAACCTCCACGCAGTTTGGATAACCCTGGTGTTCCCCAGATCCCCGGACAGGGGCTGGGAGGGATAAACGCCAATGCCTAAGCCAAGGTCTCCCTACATCTGAAAGTTGAATAAAGTTGTGGCCAATTTTAATCCCATAACACGTTGTCATGAGCCATTATTCCTCCCGGGGGCCGCCTGGGGTCGGGGGGGTCTTTGCCTGGCCACGCAAAGTTATAGCTGGCATTTATTTACGCTGTGCAGTGTTTAATAACATGACCTGTTCACCAGGTATTTGAATCTAGAAAGCATGAGGCACAGAAACTGAAAGCTTCTTTTCCTCTCGGAAGCTCTTCACAGCCTTCTCCTTCCTCCTTAATTACCCCTGCCTGTCACTACTGTTGATACTCCTGTCAATCACAAATTGACACTCCTGCCATTCACAAATCCTGCTATTGAGCTGTGGCATGACTATTATGCTTGGCCAAAGCAGAAGAAACAGGACTAACATGAATCCCAAGAGCACCAATCAGCCAGTAGCTTAACACCCATTGGAATATTTCCATTTGCATTCATGTACTGTGGCAATGATTCAGCAAAACTTAAGTCGCACACTTCATTTGAATGTCTCATCTATTTACAGTTAACCTGAGGCTAAAAACTGAATGTTTATTTAGGTAATTGTGTGCACTCTGCCAAAGGTCCCACAGAAGCAGTCTCTGAGACATCAGAAAATATATTTCTTCCTCCAGGCAGATTTTAGGAGCCAAGGGTAGGAGAAACTTGTGGTTTGTGTGTTAAGGATATAGAACTACATCAGTAGAGGAACTGAAGTAAGGACTGAAGCATCTGAGTGAATTTGAACAGAACAGAGAATTAATTGAATCAAATAAAGGAAAGAAAGAATATGAAAAGGAAGTGTATATTGGAGGAGCTAATGTGGAAAGAATGTTGAATTGGGGGTGGTGGTGCAAGGAGCAAAGACACCATTGATGAATGAAGCTAGTATACTCCAGCAAGTTCACTGAAGAATAAGGTTAAAACCTGGTCTTGGGAAAAATAATAAGGTGAAATAGTTAAATACAGATAAAAATCAGTATTGAGGAAAGCATGATAACAGATGGGTGTAAGCTATGTACAGGTGAAACTCGAGAAATTAGAATATCGTCCAAAAGTGCATTTATTTCAGTAATGCAACTTATTATTTTTTATTTTATTTTAATAAATTTTAATAAATTGGAAATTCCACAGTAATAAAACAAATAGTTATAATAATACAAATATAAACAAAAATAAATATCACTATTACATTCCATTAATTACATTCCATTTATAATTGACCTGCCTAACGACAAATAATTACAATTACAACAAATAAAGGCTTGACATATCTTGCTTTGCATGTCATGCATCTATCTCATATATTGGTTTCACCTTTTAGGTTGCATTACTGAAATGAATGCACTTTTCGATGATTTTCTAATTTTCCGAGTTTCACCTGTATAGTGTAGGTCAGGCATCCCCAAACTTCGGCCCTCCAGATGTTTTGGACTACAATTCCCATCATCCCTGACCACTGGTCCTGTTAGCTGAGGATCATGGGAGTTGTAGGCCAAAACATCTGGAGGGCCACAGTTTGGGGATGCCTGGTGTAGGTTGCTTGAATCAATTATAATGTGTTGAGGACGGGGTTGCCATACCTGCATGTACCTCAGCTTCCTTAGCTTGAGCCTCAGAAAGACATGAGAGGGGGAAAGGTTTAAATTATCCATTGTCTCACTGCTTTCTCCCCAATACAAAAATTATTAGGATTGTTTCTTTTGGCTATCGACTCTGAAAGTTTTGGGAAGTCACCAAATAATTAACTGGGCTGCATGTCAGAACTTTTCTAACCTGTATTTTGTATTAATTGTCTGGGGAGAAAAAACACTGTTCATGAAGCTTTCTTCTTTCAATATTGCCCAGCAGAGCTTGTTCCCAGAAGCTTTCTCCATGCAAAATAATTCAGTGCAAGCCTTGAAAGCCTTGTGGGAGAAAACCCAGCTGAAGGGAACACACAGCTTCGAAACTGCAATGGTTCAGTCTACATTTCCACACCAAAAGGTATTTCTCTTCTCTCCCCCCCCCCCCCGAGAGCATTCATGCACATTACTATATGATAGATCAGTGCAGTAGCCACCGGATCTGGACAGAGATCACAAATCAATGCTGCTGCTCAGGATTATAGTGAAATAGTGAAATTTTAATGGACCATTGGCTGTGGAGTTTATGTGTGAATGCTGGAAGCCTCTGAGACAAGATGGGCTTCTTGAAGCATGGTTGTAAATAAGAGCATGGATATAATTAAAACTGAGGAAATGGGGAGAATCAATTGGATGCTGTTATCCCTATATGCTCACTGGAAGGACAGATCCTGAAGCTGAGGCTCCAATACTTTGGCCACCTCATGAGAAGAGAAGACTCCCTGGAAAAGACCCTGATGTTGGGAAAGATGGAGGGCACAAGGAGAAGGGGATGACAGAGGACGAGATGGTTGGACAGTGTTCTCGAAACTACGAACATGAGTTTGACCAAACTGCGGGAGGCAGTGGAAGACAGGAGTGCCTGGCATGCTATGGTCCATGGGGTCACGAAGAGTTGGGCACGACTAAACGACTAAACAACAACAATCCCTAGATATGACCTCCCTAGAAAGGACAGAGAAGTACTGGGAGTGGTGTAGCTAAGCATGTTAAGAGGGTATAAAATTCAGATAAAGTCAAAAGCTTAAAGGGACGTAGCATACATTTCGTTTCACATGTTTCGCAAATATAAAACTGGGAACAGAAAGGTGTTACTTTTAACAGCACCACATGGGAGAGGGCACGGTCTCTTTCTCTGCTCCATGGGTAGCAAATATTGCATGTGGACTTTTTTTTGTCCACATAACATGCTGTTATTTTGATCACCTTTTGGAGACTGAAAAGGAAGGAAAGCGTATGGGTTTGTCCAGAATGATAGAGGAAGGATATCCTTTTGTGAAGTATGCTTGTCTTGGCCATTTGTCTGACTGACATAATATCAGAGTGAACTTTTGCAAATAATGTACTTTTATATAGACACATACATGTGAGCTTGCATGCAGAGCTTGTCTCCTTTTTAATTTTTGCAGCGTCTCTTGTTTTTAAATGCTGTTCAGAGGCAGGTTGCCTTTGATCATTTAGGCATCATGGCTAATACCAACCAACAGGCCCATCCTCCATGACTGGGGCATAGTGGAAGAGGATGTTAGAACATAAGAAAAGCCTCCAGGATCAGGCCAGTGTCCCATCTGATCCAGCATCCTGTTCTCACCCTGGCCAGCCTCTCGTTCTCTCTGTGTACAGGGGTCAAATTACTGCTGCTCACTGCTTCTCCTCCCCCCCTCCCTTAGGAGGTCCTCACCGTCTGTCTCTTCTTCCTCTGTGTCTGCCTTTTCGCTGCTTGTCAGGAAGGTAAAATCTCTGCCACCACAAGGGAGAGCAACTGGCATCAGAACTATACTGACTCTGGCAATGAAGGTGGAACATAGCCATATCTTCTATGAATTCATCAACGCCATCCCAGTTGGTGGTCCTCACTATTTTGGGCAGGAGCGAATCCCATATTTTTACTGTTTGAAGAAGTACGTTCATTTGTCTATTCTGAATCTTCCAACATTCGGTGTAATTTGATGTCCCTAAGTTCTCAAGGACTGCCTGTGATCATCATCTGAGGCCCTTCCTTGTGGGCTCCCTCCACAAGAGGTCCAAGGGGTGGCAACACGAGAGCAGGTCTTTTCTGGTGTGGCTCCCCATTTGTGGAATAATCTCTCTCCAGGGAGGCTCGCCTGGCGCCTTTATTACATATATTTAGGCACTAGGCAAAGTGTTCCTCTATAACCAGCCTTTAGCTAATTAAACCTTCTATTGAGGGCACTAGGAGAAGGGGACGACAGAGGACGAGATGGTTGGACAGCGTTCTCGAAGCTACGAACATGAGTTTGACCAAACTGCGGGAGGCAGTGGAAGACAGGAGTGCCTGCCGTGCTCTGGTCCATGGGGTCACAAAGAGTCGGACACGACTAAACAACTAAACAACAACAACAACGACCTTTTAAACGTGGGAGGGGTTTTCCGGTTTGATTTATTATATATTTTGTTTTCTCATTTTGTATTTATCTGTTGTGAACCGCCCTGTTATCTTCGGATGATGGACAGTATACAAATTCAAATAATAGTAATTCTATTAATAATCATAAAGTGGAGAGGGACTTTTCTCTGTCCACGATCCATGCCATGAATACTTTTATACACTTCTATCGTATTGCGTAAACTAAGTTTAATAAGTTTCTGAACTTGGCAGTGCTTGCATAGATGTCCTCTGTACTGTTTTTTGAAAGGTCGTCGGGTTTTGTCCATAATCCCTTGCACATGCAATTGATATCTGGATGGAAAATGAAGATGGTATTTGGCTTTGGCTCTTATTTACAAGAAGAGAGAGAAGAGTTTGAAACAGGAGAATAAGAAGAAGCTGCCATAATGTATTGTTTAGCTGCCTTTTGCAAATTCACGTAATTGTGGGCTATGGCACTGACTCTGCAGGGGTAATGATTTGTGCATGCTCTGTCCTGTCAGCCTTTGCCCTTTAAAAATATCCCTGCTTCAAAGCAATTGCAATTTCAAAGATGGCAAAGAATTCTGTTTCAAAGCAAAGCAAAAGATTTCTGGTCAAAGCTATTAGCCTTTAATTGGGGTTCATGCACATGACCAGCATGGATTTTTTAAAAAAATATTTGAAGTAAATCTTAACTACCACTACCTATAATTTTCTTTAGAAAAAGAAAAACTGCACACACACACACACACACACACACACACACAACCCTAACTTTAAATTGCAAAATTGAAATCAAGCAAGGAGAGATGCTTTCTAAAACTTTCATGGACAGAAAAGATCCAGTTACAGGTAGGTAGCCGTGTTGGTCTGACGTAGTTGAAACAAAATAAAAAAATTCCTTCCAGCAGCACCTTGTTGTTGTTGTTGTTGTTTAGTCGTTTAGTCGTGTCCGACTCTTCGTGACCCCATGGACCATAGCACGCCAGGCACTCCTGTCTTGCACTGCCTCCCGCAGTTTGGTCAAACTCATGTTCGTAGCTTCGAGAACACTGTCCAACCATCTCGTCCTCTGTCGTCCCCTTCTCCTAGTGCCCTCAATCTTTCCCAACATCAGGGTCTTTTCCAAGGATTCTTCTCTTCTCATGAGGTGGCCAAAGTATTGGAGCCTCAGCTTCACGATCTGTCCTTCCAGGGAGCACTCAGAGCTGATTTCCTTAAGAATGGATAGGTTTGATCTTCTTGCAGTCCATGGGACTCTCAAGAGTCTCCTCCAGCACCATAATTACTAAGTTTTTATTTTGGTATGAGCTTTCGTGTGCATGTATCTGAAGAAGTGTGCATGCACACGAAAGCTCATACCAAAATAAAAACTTAGTTGGTCTTTAAGGTGCTGCTGGAAGGAATTTTTTTTTATTTTGTTTAGAAAAGATCCAGGAAACATGAAGACCAGGAAATAGCAACTTTAATCTGAATGAGGCTAAACTGCTGTAGGACTGACCATCACATTCAAAAATAATAATTTAAGTCCTCCCAATGTCCCCACAAATTGAACAAAAATGTTATAAGTAAAAAATATTTTTCTACAAACAAGAGACTCCTTTTGTGTCCAGAGCTGCTTGCTTACATAAAAACACAGTGAAATAAACAGCAGCAAACAGCAAAACTGCTCAGGGAACAAGCATACTTCTAATGCCATGTTGGGACATTTTTGAAGCAATCCTCACTCCTCCAATTCTAACTTTCCAGCTGTGCTGGAAAGGCCTCATGACAAGAGATGGGAGTAGAAGCATTCGACGTGGGACTGAATTTAAAGCAATCAGATCAAGTCACATGTTTTTTCTGCTTAGAAAAAGTTTGGGTGAGGTTTCCTTTGAAGAGAAGTTTAAAATAGGACAAGGAAATAATGTCTGGCTTTGAGTTTTTGAGAGGGGGGGATAAAAAAAAAATCCTTTGCATTCTTATTGAGAGGACTGAAGTATCTTTGGAAATCTCAGTGAAAGAGATTTCATTATATTTGCTGCTAAACATTTGACTGAGTTCCATGAGTTAGTAGCAGTAGTAGCTGCTGCTACCAGGCCCAAGACAAGGATGTAATAGTTGTAGTAGAACGCAGGTGGTGCTGTGGTCAACCACTGAGCCTCTTGCCGATCAGAAGGTTGGCAGTTCAAATCCCCGCAACGGAGTGAGCCTCCGTTGCTCTGTCCCAGCTCTTGCCAACCTACCGGTAGCAGTTCAAAAGCATGCCAGTGCAAGTAGATAAATAGGGAAATGGCATTTCCATGCACTCTGGCTTCCATCACGGTGTTCCATTTTGCCAGAAGCGGTTTAGTCATCCAGGGGTCCTTTACCCTTTTTTACCTTTACTAGCATACAAAGCCTTGAATGGCTTGGGACACGAAGTGCTTACCTTCCCCAGCATCAACCATTTCAGGACCTACAGCAGTGGAAGCTCTGTTGGTGGAGTGAGTATTGCCTGGTTGGCACTGACCTATGGCAGAGCTTCCTCAGTGGCATTTCCCTGTTTGTGGAAATCACCCCTGGTGCGTTGTGTCCCCCTCTCTCGTGATTATTAGCATCCAGGAGGAATTAAAAAACTTTCCTATTCACCCATGCATTTAATGAGTAAATCTAGGAATCTGAAGGATACTGTTCTCTGCAACCTTGCAAGTTCTAGTTGTGAACCTGCCATTTAATTTTTTAAAAGATATGTTCTTTATTGTTTTCATTTTATTTTCCTACTTTGTTGTTTTCCATCCTGGGCTCCTTTGGGAGGAAGGGTAGGACAGAAGTCCAATAAATAAAATAGTACGGTAGTAGTTTTATCATAATTTTAAAATCTATCCTGCCCTTTCTTCAAAAAGCATCCATTTCTACTCCACTCCTTCATTTTATCCTGCAAAGTAGGTTAGACTGAGAGATAATGAGCTGACCATGGTCACCCAGTAAACTTTACATCTGAGCAAAAATTTGACCAAGGATTGTCCATCTCCTAGTTTAATATAGCATGCTAATATGCTAAGCCTTGTTCAACATTCACCACCCTTGCTCTTAACCGTATGGGGTGTTGTAGGGGTTGTATCTGAGCATAGGACATTGGGAGAGAAGCTTCCTCACTTATTTCCTGCTGCTTTCAGCTCAAAAACACACACATCCCAGTGATGCTTTGACCTGCTAGATTTTCCCTTTAACTTTGGGTAAAATATATAGATAGCAAAGCAGCATGGGGAGAGGGATTTGGAGCTGAAAAGCGACTAGAGTGGAAAGGTCTCACAATCTTCCCTTCCTTACTCCCCGATCCACAGCCTACCCAAGCTCATTTTGGCTTTTAAACAATGCAGAAAGTTGAGGGTGGCACTCTGCGTAATATGTAGTTTGGGCTTTAGAGACACAGCACTTGACTGAGGGAACCACCAAGAGAGGAAAGTGCTTAGGAAAGTGAAATCCTTCTTGGCCAGAATTCTAATACATCATGCAAAATTTCCCAACAATATTAAACATGCATGCAGCAACAGCAAGTGCTATTGCTCTCAAATCATATTATGAGCAGGACAAGGGCTCATAAGAAAGATGCACAAGTTTGTCCTGTTGCTCACTTTCTGTAAAAATATGTGCTGAGTCTCCTTATCGCTACAGCCCTCTCGTTTTTGCAGAACTGGAGCATGCTAATCCCTCGTGGAAAACTTTGGAAGCTCTTTCCACCTCTCTGTTTGCCAGCTGAGCTTCTGAAGGGTGGGCTTTGTGTCTTTTTTAAACGAAAAAAACCTTCATGGCTATTTTCTCTTGCTGGGAATTCCCTGATGCTGAGGAAGCAGGGGGAAGCCTATCACAAGCTGGCTATCGCTGAAATTGGTTGCATATCTTCATCCTACGAAAGACGAGCCAAAACTAGAGCCAAAAGACAGAGCCAAGCTGAAAGCAGAAAACTTGTCGGTTTCAATGCAGTTCAACTTCAATTATGTACAAAGCTACAAACAGAATGCTGGAAGGGGAGCTGACCCTCCCCTCCCCTCCCTCCCCTCCCACTTCACCTCCCTCCAAATGGAGTCATTTCCAGTCACTGTTAGAGCCCAGCAGTGAGGCTGTTAGGGCCAGACTTTTTGGCGGAAGTCTGGGCCTGTAAGCAGCAGCATGAGCAGGAGGATACCCAATCCTAATCAGGTGTATTGCTTTCACTGTGACTTACTTCCAAGTAAGGAAGTCTGGGATTGCAGCCTTAGTCCCATTGATTTCTAGAGTATTCACTTAAGTGTTTTGTGCTTTATAGGGTAACTAGGCCCAGAGAAGGGCAGTGCCAAAGAATGCTCCAACTACCGCACAATTGCGCTCATTTCACACGCTAGCAAGGTTATGCTTAAAATTCTACAAGGCAGGTTTAGGCAGTATGTGGACCGAGAACTCCCAGAAGTGCAAGCTGGATTTCGAAGGGGCAGAGAAACCAGAGACCAAATAGCCAACATGCGCTGGATTATGGAGAAAGCTAGAGAGTTCCAGAAAAACGTCTACTTCTGCTTCATTGACTATGCAAAAGCCTTTGACTGTGTCCACCACAGCAAACTATGGCAAGTTCTTAAAGAAATGGGAGTGCCTGATCACCTCATCTGTCTCCTGAGAAATCTCTATGTGGGACAAGAAGCTACAGTTAGAACTGGATATGGAACAACAGATTGGTTCAAAATTGGGAAAGGAGTACGACAAGGTTGTATATTGTCTCCCTGCTTATTTAACTTATATGCAGAATTCATCATGCAAAAGGCTTGATTAGATGATTCCCAAACCGGAATTAAGATTGCCAGAAGAAATATCAACAACCTCAGATATGCAGATGACACAACCTTGAGGGCAGAAAACGAGGAGGAATTAAAGAACCTTTTAATGAGGGTGAAAGAGGAGAGCGCAAAATATGGTCTGAAGCTCAACATCAAAAAAACCAAGATCATGGCCACTGGTCCCATCACCTCCTGGCAAATAGAAGGGGAAGAAATGGAGGCAGTGAGAGATTTTACTTTCTTGGGCTCCTTGATCACTGCAGATGGTGACAGCAGTCACGAATATAAAAGACGCCTGCTTCTTGGGAGAAAAGCAATGACAAACCTAGACAGCATCTTAAAAAGCAGAGACATCACCTTGCCGACAAAGGTCCGTATAGTTAAAGCTATGGTTTTCCCAGTAGTGATGTATGGAAGTGAGAGCTGGACCATAAAGAAGGCTGATCGCCGAAGAATTGATGCTTTTGAATTATGGTGCTGGAGGAGACTCTTGAGAGTCCCATGGACTGCTAGAAGATCAAACCTATCCATTCTTAAGGAAATCAGCCCTGAGTGCTCCCTGGAAGGACAGATCGTGAAGCTGAGGCTCCAATACTTTGGCCACCTCATGAGAAGAGAAGAATCCTTGGAAAAGACCCTGATGTTGGGAAAGATTGAGGGCACTAGGAGAAGGGGACGACAGAGGACAAGATGGTTGGACAGTGTTCTCGAAGCTACGAACATGAGTTTGACCACACTGCGGGAGGCAGTGCAAGACAGGAGTGCCTGGCGTGCTATGGTCCATGGGGTCACGAAGAGTCGGACACGACTAAACGACTAAACAACAACAACAACAGGCCCAGAGAGTTTCAGGTGCGATGAGATACAATTTTCATGTAAGCTCTCCAAGAGATCATCTGGACTACATCAAAGATTTTGCAAAGATTAGATCTGTACCTATGTTCTTCTGATATGAATCTGATCTCCCCCACTCCCTGTGGTTTGTACAGCTTTTGCCGTCAGTCTGCAGGGATGCGTGAATATGTGCACTGCAGGTATGGAGGCAATCATGCAGACAGTGAGGCGTGTACGGTCTGCATGCCAGTATTAATGCTGTCAGCGTGAAGTTCTTTGGTCCCACATCATTCCTGCTTCTAGGGTTACCAATTTCTGCACCTCCTCATAGTGCTGTAGAAACACACTGCTGTTTACGAAGGATATTGACAAGCTAGAACGTGTGCTGAGCAGGGCCACCAAGATGACGAAGGGTCTGGAAAGCAAGCCTTACCAGGAACGGTTGAGAGAGCGGAGTATGCTTAACCTGGGGAAGAGAAGACTGAGAAGTGATATAATAGTCATCTTCAAACACCGGAAAGGCTGTTACATGGAAGATGGAGCAAGCTTGCTTCCTGTTGCTCCAGAGTGTAGGACCTAAACCAGTGGATTCAAATTACAGGAGGGGAAATTCTAAATATGCATTAGGAAGAGCTTTCTGGTGATAAGAGCTGTTTGACAGTGGAAACCTCAGAAGGTGATGGACTCTCCTCCATTGGTGGTTTTTTAACAGAGGTTGGATGGCCGTATGTCAGAGATTCTTTAGCTATGATTCCTGCATTTCAAGGGATTGAACTAGAATGACCCTTGGGACCCCCTACCGACTCTACAAGTCTATGATTCTATGGAATTGGGAAGACACCAAGTACTAGATACATCTTACCAGTCCATGTAGCCAGACTGGGAACTTGGACTTTCAACAAATTCCTCACCAAAGACTCCCAAGTACCGTACTTTTCTGTCTATAAGACAGATGTCCTCTATTTTGGAGGACTAATTTAAGAAAATGGGGGGGGGATATGGCATGGAATTGTTGAGCACTACTCTATGCACTACCCATGTATAAGACAACCCCCACTTTTTAGCATGGTTTTTAAAGGGGAAAACATAGCCGTACACGGAAAAGTACGGTAAGCTTAGCAGTCATGGGATCAAATGACATGTCCTCTTACAGATCAGTAACTGTTTAAAGAACAAGACGTACAGAGCAGGTATCACTTGATATTTCTCACAGAGGAGGAACCCGTAGGTACACTCAAGAATTTCAGTTGAGACTGATGCCTTTAAACTTATTTTAACATATTGGCTGTGATTCCTGGAAGACCTGCTCCCTGCCTTGCAGGCCTTTTCCCACCTGGGGAAAGGGGTTGAAAATAAAACTACCGATATCATAATGGGCATTGTACAAATCTATAGTTTGTGCTTGGAACACTGTGTACAATCCTAGTCACCATACCTCAAAAATAATCTAATAGAAAAGGTCCAATTAAAACATCTTGGGCTTTTTAGCTTGGAAAGAGAACATGATTGGGGTATATAAAGCTATGCATGGTGTGGAGAAAGTAGATGGGGAGAAGTTTTTCTTCCTCTCATATAATACTAGACTGTGGGGACATCCAATGAAGCTGAATGTGGGAAGATTCAGAACAGGAAAAATGAAGTACTGTACAGCCGTACCTTGGATCCCGAACGCCCTGGAACTCGGACAAATTGGATCCCGAGCGCTGCAAACCCAGAAGTGATTTTTTCCCAGTTTGCAAACTTTTTTTAGAACCCGAACGCCCGATGGGGCTTCCGCGGCTTCTGATTGGCTGCAAGAGCTTGGTTTTTGGAACATTTTATTCAGCACACAATCGAAGCATGAAATGCACCACCACAAAATGTAGTGATACCCACTAACTTAAAGGTAAAGGTAAAGGGACCCCTGACCGTTAGGTCCAGTGATGTGGACGACTCTGGCATTGTGGCGCTCATCTTGCTTTGCTGGCTGAGGGAGCTGGCATACAGCTTCCGGGTCATGTGGCCAGCATGACTAAGCCGCTTCTGGTGAACCAGAGCAGCACACAGAAATGCCGTTTACCTTCCTGCCGGAGCAGTGCCTATTTATCTACTTGCACTTTTGAACTGCTAGGTTGGCAGGAGCAGGGACTGAGCAACAGGAGCTCACCCCGTCGCGGGGATTCGAACCACCGACCTTCTGATCGGCAAGCCCTAGGCTCTGTGATTTAACCCACAGTGCCACCTGCGTCCCTACCCACTAACTTAGGTGGTTTTAAAAGAGAATTAGGCAAATCCATGGTTACTACCTATGACTGCTGTGTACTACTGCCAATGTCAGAGACCGTATGCCTTTACATGCCAGCTGTTGCAAATTACAAGTGGGAAGAGTGCTGTGGGGCTCAGGTCTTGCTGTGGTATTCCAAGAGTTATTTGTTTGACCACTGTAAGAACAGGATGCTGGGCTAGATGGGCCTTTAGTCTGATCCAGGTCTCTTCTTAAGTTTTTATGGCATGAATTATTTGTACTCCATTGGCTTCAGTTGTGGAATGCCAATTTTGCAGCTCAAGCAAGGTCTTCCGGGGGGGGAAAGACCTTTTAATGGAAAATGGAACATGAAAAGGCAAATTAATAAACAGCAAAGGAAACTTGCAAATGGTGATTTAATAAATCTGGGCTTTTTGTGTTTTTATTTTAATTTACAACTAGTCCATCCTATCATAATAAAGCATGTCAACTGCACTCCTCTGTTACATTTCATCAGAGACAGCCAGATGTTTTGTATCAGTCAGAGAAATTTAGAATGCTGGGCAGTCTGGTTAAAGAAACTGCTCTTTGCTGGGGATTTTTTTTTAAAAAAGGCTTCATTTTACCCTAGCCAATTGAAATAGCATTTTTAAACATTTGTCACAACTACTCAGGAGGTAGGGAAGACCTTATCCATCCTGTCTATCAGTTATTTGGCATAGTTCCCTCAACCTGGACGTATGCCAGCTTTCGCTGTAGCTTTCAAAATGCACATGGATGCTCCGAAGGGATTTAAAAAATGGATTGTGCTTTGTACCAAAGACTAGTGAGGATGCAGTTTTGCATTGCCCATCACTTGATGCCCAAGTCTGCATAATGCTAAACCGTGATTTGTTAAACTAGGACTTTTTCCTATCCCACCTACGTGGAGTGCCGTTTCCCTGATGGAAATCTCCTCCCGAGCTATTATGAAATGTCTACAAGAAAAACCAGTGCATTAGATGGACGTTACTGTTATTAAGATATTGTGAGGAAAGAGTTAAGCACCTCTGCCAGATCCAGGCTGGAGGCTCATGCAACTGCTTTGTCAGCCAAAGAGAAACATATTTGGAAAGCCAGGCATGGATTTCCCACAGCACATCTGCCTTGGTCCGGAATAATTTGTTGAAACAAGAATGGCCAAAAGGCACGTGGTTCTACTGAGGTTAAACAGGCCTAGTCCTGTAAGCTGCTCAGTTAGGAGACTGCTGGGAACCATGTGTAAGCTTCCTTGAGCTCCTTGGAGGAAGAATCAGGTATCGGTGTGATTAAGAGGCAGCATGGGGGGAAGTGGGTTCAGATTGCCTTCCAGTTATGAAGCTTTCTGGTTGACCTTGGGCCAGTCACCATTGCTTGGCTTCACCTAACCTGAAGGGAAAAGACAGGTTTACCCAAGGTTTGAGAGGACCACCTACCTCCTAGCATAGTTGTGAGCACTAAATGGACACAGAGAAACATACATGCTATCCTGAGCACAACCCACCTGTCAATTAAGGCAAGAAACATGAGCTGGGGCACAGCCGCTAGTATAAAATAAACAAAATACAAGGATGAAATTCAATTTATCATATTGTCAATCATGCACAGCAAGTGTTTTATTATGCAGCTACCTGACAACAATAGCCTGTTACAGTATTCTTAAACTGAAATCCTATGCAACACTTTCTTGGGAATTAGTCACATCAAACTCAATGAAATTTACTTCTGAGTAAATACATGCACAGGTGATGTATTAAGTTAGATATATTTTTAAAAATTGCTGGTGCTAAATACTGGTGTGAGGTTCTTCTCTCCCCCACCCCACCCCCCGCTCCTTTTTCTCTCTCTCTCTACTTCCACTCATGTAAATTTGAAGTTTACAAAATCAGCAAATTTCTCTGGCAAAAGAACATACCCCAGTGACTTCAGTGAAAGGGTTTATGACTTGTATAATTGTAACAGACTGCAGAATATGGCCAAATCAGTGCATATGGTTTAAACAGAGTCTTTTTTTTAAAAAAAAGAAAACAGAAATTAGCTAGCAAAGAATGTTGTGTTGTACTCTTCAGTATGCACATACCGCAGAAAATATTTTTATAACGTAGTTCAAATATTCTGGTAAGTAAAATGTTTCCAGATGTATTTATTTCCTAACAGATTTCCGGTCAATTGTTTCATGGATATTTATGAAAGTACATAGGCTTTTTAAACAAACACGGCAACCTCCTTGCGATTCATTTAGAAATCATTTGTGTTAGCTCATGCTGTCATTTGTGAAGGAAATCTTACTCTGTGTCTTTTAAGGCGTCAACAAAATCTAGGTAACAGTTCCCCTAAAGGGGGAAGAAGAGAAAACTCTGAACAAGTTTCTTGTGGGAGATAAAATGGCATTTCTGTTTTGTCATCAAGCTGAAAGATCTTGTTTAATAAAATTCAGCTGTTACAAGCAAGGAATTTCTGACTAAACATTCAGAAAAAGAGCTGTTCGACAGTGGAACAGTCTCCCTTGGGAGGTGGTGGACTCTCCTTCCTTGGAGATTTTTAAGCAGAGGTGGGATGGCCATCTGTCATGGATGCTTTAGCTGAGATTCCTGCATTGCAGGGGGTTGGACTAGATGATCCTTGGGTCCCTTCCAACTGATTCTAAGAATTTAGCTTCAAAATAATTGTTTTTCTGTGTTAGTATTAGAACATCCTAAAGGAGACGTGTTCATCACTAGATGCCAGATAGCCCAGCAAACAACAGCATGGATCCTCTGCAGTCCACAATGACATCTTCACTTTAGCCTATCATTAGTACAAAAGTGAAGACCATTCAGTTTGGACTACTCTGCAACACTGAGGATCTCTAAAATAATCACTGTGGGGCAGGGCTGAGAAGCTATTTTCAAATGGAGGGCCACAGGAGAATCACTTTCCAGGCGATCAGGCATAGTGCTAGGTCTGCACTCTGTACAGCTTTTTTTGATTTCATTAGTCAATCGCGAAAACGTTGACTGGAGTAGTTACAGAACAGCACATAGCATAATTGCTATATTAAACGAGACTGAGGGCTTGAATCCATTGCTTATAAACTTTTACTTTCAGTTCCCATTGCTAGAAGTACTTAACCTTATTACTTTTTATTTTGCAGGTAATAAACTGCACATCAGTCAAATCTGTTCCTAACAGAGTTGGTGTCTCTCCCCCCCCCCAATTTTATTTTTTGTTACTTGCCTAGGATCTGGACCATGTGCGGATACATCTGGAAGAAGTGAGGTTCTTTGATTTATTTGGTTACAGCGAGGAAGCAGGGGCTTGGCAGTGCTTCATGTGTAACAACCCTGAAAAAGCAACAGGTAACAAGAGTTTTTCCTGTAGTAGCGAGATACACAAGTAATAATGTTCAGATTCTGACAGTGCTAAATTAGGCGACCATGAATATGAATTAGGCGACCAAACCATTAATGTCTGTAATGAATGTGTGTGTGCAAATGGAGAGTCACTTACAGCTGCAATCCTAAAACACATTTAAAAGAGATCTCCTTGAATTTAATAGGACTTTCCAAGGACAGCTGCTCAGAATTTCACTGTGTGCTGCATCTCAGCAGAATGTTTTGGTGGAAATTCACCAAATCAGGAAGCCAGTACTGTACTTCTTAATTCGAAGGGCCAACCACAAATCTGCGTGCCACATCATCAAGGTGCTGGAGTATTCACATGGGGAGAATTGTGGTAAAGAAAACCCCAGCATTAATATACACAACTATAATGCAATACTGACCGTACCCAATGGGTGCTCATCAATGGCTCCTCCTCATCCTGGAGAGTAGTGACTAGTGGGGTGCCACAGGGTTCTGTCTTGGGCCCAGTCTTATTCAACATCTTTATCAATGACTTGGATGATGGGCTTGAGGGCATCCTGAGCAAGTTTGCAGGTGACACCAAATTGGGAGGGGTGGCTAATACCCCAGAGGACAGGATCGCACTTCAAAATGACCTTAACAGATTAGACAACTGGGCCAAAGCAAACAAGATGAATTTTAACAAGGAGAAATGTAAAGTACTACACTTGGGTAAAAAAAAATGAAAGGCACAAATACAGGGTGGGTGACATCTGGCTTGAGAGCAGTACGTGTGAAAAGGATCTAGGAGTCTTCGTAGACCACAGACTTGACATGAGTCAGCAGTGTGATGCAGCAGCTAAAAAAGCTAATGCAATTCTGGGCTGCATCAGTAGGAGTATATCATCTAGATCAGGCATCCCCAAACTTCGGCCCTCCAGATGTTTTGGACTACAATTCCCATCATCCCTGACCACTGGTCCTGCTAGCTAGGGATCCATGGGAGTTGTAGGCCAAAACATCTGGAGGGCCGCAGTTTGGGGGTGCCTGATCTAGATCAAGGGAAGTAATAGTACCACTATATTCTGCTCTGGTCAGACCTCACCTGGAGTACAGTGTCCAATTCTGGTCACCACAGTTCAAGAAGGATACTGACAAGCTGGAACGTGTCCAGAAGAGGGTAACGAAAATGGTCAAAGGTCTGGAAATGATGCCTTATGAGGAACGGCTTAGGGAGCTGGGCATGTTTAGCCTGGAGAAGAGAAGGTTAAGGGGTGATGTGATAGCCATGTTCAAATATATAAAAGGATGTCATATAGAGGAGGGAGAAAGGTTGTTTTCTGCTGCTCCAGAGAAGTGGACACGGAGCAATGGATTCAAACTACAAGAAAGAAGATTCCACCTAAACATTAGGAGGAACTTCCTTACAGTAAGAGCTGTTTGGCAGTGGAATTTGCTGCCAAGGAGTGTGGTGGAGTCTCTTCCTTTGGGGGTCTTTAAGCAGAGGCTTGACAGCCATCTGTCAGGAATGCTTTGATGGTGTTTCCTGCTTGGCAGGGGGTTGGACTGGATGGCCCTTGTGGTCTCTTCCAACTCTAGGATTCTATGATTCTACTTTATCTCTCTATAGCAGGGATGGGGAACCTTTGGCCCTCCAGGTGCTGCCGGAAGTAGTGGGCTAAATTACTGGAGGATTTTTAACTAGTGTACATATGCTAATGTACCTATCCATGTTTCATGAGTCCATTTAAAAATATTGAAGCTAATGAAACCATGCCCAGCAAAGCCATAATAATGATTTTTTAAATGCGTAATTTTCGAAGCCTGTTGGTTGGCTTCCCATTGGTAAACGATGCTCTCTAATTCCTATAAGGACTTGGCTTGCTTTATTACTGATTTCTGCTTCTTTGGGGTGTGGCTCAGTTAAATGGACTTACACCAATTATTCTTTTGGGCCAGCATGTTTGCACAAAAAACATTTCATGGTTTGGGACAGATGGAGATATGAGGGGGAAAACAGATGCCAATTAAAATGAGTTGCCATCTGAAGATGTGACACTACTGAAATCATACAGCAGGGTGGAAACAGCTGGCAATTAGGGAGTTTGGACAACTTTCTAATGCTGACTGTTGGCTATTACACAGAGTTGAAGACTTTCTAAATTTCCACTAACATCATCAGAGAGTTTTGCATTTGTGTGAAGTGCTTTTCATTGTATTTTTCCCAACTCGGTTTAGCACAAGTCATAATTAATTCTGCAGCATTTTTCAAAGAAAACTGGGTTCATTTTATTCAGCAGCACATCTGCTGAAGGGTATGATCTAGACAGTCATTGCTCGATTAAGCAGTTTTTCTATGCAATCCCTGGACAAAATAAATTAAGACTGGTATCCTAAGCACATCTACAGGGAAGCATGTTCCAGTGAAACTAATCGAACTTGAGTAAGTAATACCGTAAGTTGCTTACTTCCAAGAAATTAATTAGGTGTTTGAAAGGTTTTCCTACCCAATCTTGAGAGTTTAACAACAATAATTTAAATTGAGGACATCTAAATCGCCAATTAAAATCTAAATACAAACTAGGGCTGTTAAAACCCAGTTTACCTTCAGCCACCAAAATTCACCCCATTCCAGGGAAAGGAAACATAATTGTTTTGAGGTACAAGACAACCTACGAAGAACAGCTGTTAGGTACGTGTGTAATGCACACTTGAAAATGGCCAGGATCCAATAAATAATTAAATCAAGGGCATTTTTACTTATACTTCTCAAAGAGTGGACCCAATTCCACATCACAGACTACTTTTACAACTGTTGGACATTTTAGGAACAGTTTGAGGCCAGTGGGCCCTGCATAGAATATTATAGAATCATGCTTTCTGGACACAGGCAGTAGACAATAATGGGGGGGGGGTATGTGATCAGGATTTGGGGCATCATTTTGCCATGCTTACACAATCTCCTAAACAAAACATAGCCACAAAAACAAGAGTTCCTGTTTTTAGTGTCTAATGTAAATGCAGACGTTCCATCTCTAGACAATGAGGTGAGTCATTTCTATGGGCTCATCACCACACTTATGTCATCAATGTTACATAAGTCCTGGAAGTTTACAGGTGCTTGTTGATCTTTCTTTGATTTTTAATAATAATAATAATAATAATAATAATAATAATAATAATAATAATAATAATAATAATTTATTTATTTATACCCCGCCCATCTGCCGGCTTCCAACAGAAGAATAAAACACAATAATCTATTAAACATTAAAAGCCTCCCTGAACAGGGCTGCCTTCAGATGTCTTCTAAAAGTCTGGTAGTTGTTTTCCTCTTTGACATCTGTTGGGAGGGCGTTCCACAGGGCAGGCGCCACCACCGAGAAGGCCCTCTGCCTAGTTCCCTGCAACTTGGCTTCTCACAACGAGGGAACCGCCAGAATGCTGGACCTCAGGGTCCTCGGTGCTGGACCTCAGGGTCCAGGCAGAATGATGGAGGTGGAGACGCTCCTTCAGGTATACTGGACCAAGGCCATTTAGGGCTTTAAAGGTCAGCACCAACACTTTGAATTGTGCTCAGAAACGTACTGGGAGCCAATGTAGATCTTTCAAGACCGGTGTTATGTGGTCTCGGCGGCCGCTCTCAGTCACCAGTCTAGCTGCCGCATTCTGGATTAGTTGTAGTTTCCAAGTCACCTTCAAAGGTAGCCCCACATAGAGCGCATTGCGGTAGTCCAAGCGGGAGATAACTAGAGCATGCACCACTCTGGCTAGACAGTCTGCAGGCAGGTAGGGTCTCAGCCTGCGTACCAGATGGAGCTGATAGACAGCTGCCCTGGACACAGAATTGACCTGCGCCTCCATGGAGAGCTGTGAGTCCAAAATGACTCCCAGGCTGCGCACCTGGTCTTCCAGGGGCACAGTTACCCCATTCAGGACCAGGGAGTTCTCCACACCTGCCCGCCTCCTGTCCCCCACAAACAGTACTTCTGACTTGTCAGGATTCAACCTCAATCTGTTAGCCACCATCCATCCTCCAACCGCCTCCAGGCACTCACACAGGACTTTCACTGCCTTCACTGGTTCTGATTTGAAAGAGAGGTAGAGCTGGGTATCATCCGCATACTGATGAACACCCAGCCCAAACCCCCTGATGATCTCTTCCAGCGGCTGCATGTAGATGTTAAAAAGCATGGGGGAGAGGACAGAACCCTGAGGCACCCCACAAGTGAGAGCCCAGGGGGTCTGAACACTCATCCCCCACCACCACTTTCTGAACACGGCCCAGGAGGAAGGAGCGGAACCACGGTATAACAGTGCCCCCAGCTCCCAACCCCTCTAGACGGTCCAGAAGGATGTTATGGTTGATGGTGTCAAAAGCCGCTGAGAGATCCAGCAGGACTAGGAAGCAGCTCTCACCTTTGTCTCTAGCCCGCCGGAGATCATCAACCAGTGCGACCAGGGCCATTTCAGTCCCATGATGAGGCCTGAATCCTGACTGGAAGGGATCCAAATGGTCCGCTTCTTCCAAGCATGCCTGGAGTTGTTCAGCAACCACTCGCTCAATCACCTTGCCCAAGAATGGAAGATTTGAGACTGGGCGATAGTTGGCCAAATTAGCCGCATCTAAAGATGGTTTTTTAAGAAGCGGTTTAATGACTGCCTCTTTCAGCGGGTCTGGGGATACTCCCTCACAGAGGGAAGCATTTACTACCCTGCGGAGCCCATCGCCCAGCCCTTCCCGGCTTGCTTTTATTAGCCAAGATGGGCAAGGGTCAAGGAGACAGGTGGCTGGTTTCACTCGTCCAAGCAGCCTGTCCACATCCTCAGAGGTAAACCAGCGGAGCACGGCACGGGAACTCGCAGAGTGGTGCCGAAAACAGCTTCTGGGCATGAAATCGCTTCTGCACATGTCCAGGCATGCGCAGAAGCGATTTCTGATGCCGCGCCGCCCATACCCAGAAGCTGGAAATTGCTTCTGCGCAAGTCTGGAGCGGGTTCGGCCCACAGACCAGTGTCAGTGGCAATGATCCGGCCCACGGCCAGAAAACGTTGCCGACGCCTGGTTTAAAGTTTTAATTCCTGTATTTCCAAAAACTCTTTTTAAACAGGAGTCTTTTGCTGCTCTGCCAGGTATCAAGCTGTCAAATTGTATCTCTGTCCAGTTGTCAGCTTGTACCTCAAAGTTGCTCTATTGAAGAGCAACCAGACATAATTGTAACCAATATGTATCCAAAAGAAGGGAAATCTCTTGTATTTCAAAGTTGCTAAACAGTCTCCATTGGTCCATGGGGTCACGAAGAGTCGGACACGACTAAACGACTAAACAACAACAAACAGTCTCCATTAGCTGCTACTACTGTGCTCTGCTCCCATTCACAAAAGTCCCCTTGCAGAGCCTGTCCGAATCAATTAATTTATACCTAATTTCTTCTTTAAAACTTTATTTGGCTTTTACCTCTATTTGGAAAGTCCACTGCTTATGGTGACAGCATGTGGCTTCAGCTGTAGGGTGTGATGGAGCCGTGAGCGGACTCAAGCCTCTTCCCTTTCCCCCTCGCAAAAGCATTCATTCAGTTTTGATGCTGTTCTTCTCAGCACCATTTCCATGCTTCTTAGCCAGGGGTCAGCAACCCTTTTCAGCCGTGCGCCGGTCCACCGTTCCTCAGACCATGTGGTGGGCCGGACTATATTTTTTTTTGGGGGGGGGGGGAAATGAACGAATTCCTATGCTCCACAAATAACCCAGAGATGCATTTTAAATAAAAGCACACATTCTACTCATGTAAAAACACCAGGCAGGCCCCACAAATAACCCAGAGATGTGTTTTAAATAAAATGACACATTCTACTCATGTAAAAACATGCTGATTCCTGGACCATCTGTGGGCCGGACTGAGAAGGCGATTGGGCCGCATCCGGCCCACGGGCCTGAGGTTGCCTACCCCTGTTCTTAGCCTCTACTATCTATGGCAGGAACATGTTGTCGGACTTCAATTAGGTCCAGCCAACATCTAGCAGCCCAGGGATGGTAAGAATGATATCTCAGCAAGTTCTGGAAAGTGGCAAATTCCCAATTCCTGGTTCATGGCTTAATTTGCTCACAGCTGTGCCAACTGATGTACTTTTGACAGTGCTGTGCCAACACTTTGCCCAATATGCCCAATATATCATCAGAAAAAAAGTTGTAAATAAAATCAATAAATTAAACAGCTGTGTGGACAAATGAAGTCAAGTGCAGGAAAAGAAGGATGGAATTGGGAATTGAAGAGTTGTCACTACAGAAACAAAAGTGTGCTAGTCAGCAACGAAACAAATCAGATATTCCATTCGGTGGATCCTCTTTCAGCAATCTCTCAGGCTGCATCAAATGTGCTACTTTCAAAGTAAATTTTGAAACCAGAAAATATTGTTATGGGCCTAATATTAACTCGGGGGGGGGGGGGCAAATTACTTTGATTAATTAATTTGGTTGCATGTGCAATTGCAGATAAATCAATGAGGAATCTAAAGGTCGTTAAAAGCCTGCATTCATAATTTTTCAGTAGACTCCTAACATATTGAATTTCCTAAATGGAATGCTATGTCTGCTTTTGATAGTTCTAAAGGAAAACTGTTCAGCTAAAAAGACATAAAATGTCTGTTTAAAAGACTTAAATGTATGGTTTTGCCAGTTATGGTTTTGCCAGTTCCTGTCTCTCTTAGTTATTATTTAAAAGTAGCCACTTTCAAGGATATATATATATATATATATATATATATATATATATATATATATATATCTCCAAACACTCCAGTGTGGAACATATTGAATCAAAATGTTTGACATTAGAAACCTCACTATATTGGGGGCTTTCTTTGCTCATTTCCTGCTGTCATAGCAAAAAAATGAAACGGGTTTATTTTTTGAGTAGTCATCTGCCAGATGGGGAGCATATTATTTTACAGGCAGCTGGACTCCTCACCCTGGAAATACATGTTAGAGACTACCGATATCCATTAGACTCTTTGTCTTCAGCTGATGGGTCGTGACCCACCCTAAGGTGGGTCACACCCAGTCACACCACAGCCATTTGTGTTGTTTGTTTAAGTTTTCTTAAAAGAAGAAAAGGGGGGATAGCAAAGGAAATAAGAAAGGAGGATAGGAGAAATGCAGACAGCAGACGGTGGGGAGTCAGATATGCATAATCAAAACTAAACATTTGGTCCTATGTTACGAATTGGGATGAAATGCGAGTTCTGGGTTTTAAAAGGGATTTCTGCACTAAAATCCAATCAGAGACATACCATGCACGTCTCTGTCCATGCCTCATCCCTTAGCATTTGCTTCCTAGTAGTAATTATTTAATTTCTTTATTTTAGTGCATTTCTATGTGGTCCCCCCACTGGTCCTTTAATCCTTGCATCTTGTTTCATGCCTGTGTTGTGTTTTGCTACCAGCCAAGTCTATCACCTCTGAGTGTTCCCGATTTCCAGTTTTCCAAATACCGGTATACGTTTTAATAATAATTATTTATAAAAAAATATTTGTGCACCACTATTCATAAAAAAACTGTTTACAACAGATGTGCTTAAAACCATACAGTGTGTGTGTGTGTGTGTGTGTGTGTGTGTGTGTGTGTAAACTGGAAATCAGATTTGATGGAAAGATGCATTTTTAATCGCCTGCATAGGCCTGACAGAATAGAAGAGCTTTCGGCAAGCATTTAAAAGTTGTCACTGAAGGCACCTGCTGAATCTCTGTTGGCAGATTGAAGACACCAAAGACTTGGTTCCTTGTTGTCTTCAGATGAACATCGGCAGCTCAGGGAACAGTGCTCCTGCAGGTGATCTCGGTGATCTCGGTGGAATGTAAAAGTTCAGGTGGTCCCTAAGGTTCCCTGGGATTAAGTTGCTCAGGACTTTGTAAATTAATGCAAGGACCTTGAACCAGTGCTTTATGTACTGCTAGGCTGAAGGACCTCTGACCTGCAGGCATAACTAGGCCAGGCTGTTTCAGCCAAGCCATGCCCTCCTGCCCCACACTTAATCTCATATATGTTGTCAAGTGTGGATCCAGGTAAAGATGGAGCTTGGAAAATGGGGCTTTGTTGGCTGATCAGCTGATTGGTGGCCAAAGCCCCTTGCACTGCCCTTACCAAGTGTGCTGCCAGCTGATATTCAGCCCCTGGAAAACCCTATGCCCTATGCTCAGCACTTACCTTGTGCTGAATATCAGCTGACCACCAGCACCTGGGAAGCACACTTTGCTGCCCATTCTGCTTGAGTGCAAACCATGTGAACAAAAGCGGGACACGTGTTGTCATTGTGATGTCAGATGATTGACAGTTGGTTGACCCTGCCCACATGTCAGACTTGGCCTACGGGGGTATATGGAGATAATGGTCTGGCCAGTGGGGTGCCCACCCTGAGAAGTGTGGTTTAGAAGACAGGTGTAGGTGACTGAATGATGAGTTCACACATGTGTTCATCATCCTGTGACCACATCCTCAAATCCCAGGGGCAGTGCTTTCCCATCAGCTCATGTAAGTTGAATACTTTGCAATGGAAGGAACCAGAATACAGTAATCAGCAGAAGACATCATGCAATGTACTTTGGCGCTTGAGGCAGAAAAGCCCACAAACACCTCTCTCCCTGTCAGTAGAAGGACAACCGTCAAATGAATAACAATTTTGCAAACCTTTCATCACAGCTCAAATCAGCTCCCCAAGGCCATCTCCTCATTCTTCCTAACGGGTTAGGACAGGTCAGATATTCATGTACTGTACCAAGCTGGGAAAAAGAAACCCTAAAGAGCATACCTGCCAAGTCTCCCGCTGAAAAATGCGGGATCAGTGGCAGCGCGGCACCGGAAGTTGCATAGAAGCAACTTCCGGGGCCTCTCTGACCATGTGTGGGCACTGCGGCACTGGCATTCGCTTCTACACATGCCCGGTGGCCATCTTGGTGGTGGCCACCGCCATGCGGCCACCACCAAGATGGCCGCCGGGCATGCATCAGCAGATGGGTATTATCTGGAGCAGCTACTCCAGGAAAAGTGCAAACAGGGCCCAAGTCATATAAGGGTAGAATTACACATTGTAAGACATGTCTTCACACAGTCATCATCCTTTGCGCTGCCCGTCAGCTATGGTGGAATGAGGAAAACCACAACCTCATGGCATCAGAGCACAGGCTTACATCAAGAAGAGCTCAGCTGGTTCAGGTCAATGGCCCATCGAGTCCAGCATTCTATTCTCACAGTGGCAAACCAGATGCCTATGCAAAGGCCCCAAGCAGGACCTGAGTGCAATGGCACACTCCCTGCTTGCAATTCCCAGAAAATAGTATTCAGAGGCACACTGCCTCCAACGGAGGAGGGGGGAAATGTAATACAGAGATTCCATTTTGGGTGGCAGCCCCATGTTTTTTGTAAATGTGTGGTTTTGCTCCAAACAGCTTTTCTTACAGGCAATTAAAAGGCTCTTCTTCTTCTTCTTTGGCGATCACTCGTAGCCAAGTAAGATTGTCTTCCATAAACACAATTTTAACAATGGGTCCGTAAGTGACTGTGGAGGCCAATTCTGGATCCACATGTCCTTCCATAGTGGGGACATTGGTTTCCAGGTGGGAGTTGATCACAGTGTGGATTTGCCAAGGCAACACATTATTAACCAGAGAGTTTTACAAACAAACCTACTCGTGAAATCTCTTTGTGTGGATTTTTAAATTATTATTCAGAACTGAAATAGCACAAGGCACAGAAAGGGTGGGGTGATGTGTCCAAGGCCATAAAGTAGTGGTTCTCATTTTTCTATGGGTCACACTTTCAAAATAAAAAATTGCTCAAGCCAATTTTGTTGTTGATAAGATAAAAAATACATTGGAAAACGCAACTAGAATTGTCCTCAGTATCACTTGATGCTCTTGCTCTCATTTTGAAAAGATAACTACCCATATTCTGTAAACAAATAAATTGATACTATACTATACTATACTATACTATACTATACTATACTATACTATACTATACTGAAATATTTAAATGTTTCTTTGTCTTTCAGCCGGTCACTATTTGCATGCAAAATTCAATCACATAACCAGTACATGTTTAGGGAGGCTTTTAATGTTCAATAGATCACTATGTTTTATTTTTCTGTTGGAAGCCGCCCAGAGTGGCTGGGGAAACCCAGCCAGATGGGCGGGGTAATAATAATAATAATAATAAGTTTGTTTAGTCGTTTAGTTGTGTCCGACTCTTCGTGACCCCATGGACCAGAGCATGCCAGGCACTCCTGTCTTCCACTGCCTCCCGCAGTTGGGTCAAACTCATGTTCGTAGCTTCAAGAACACTGTCCAACCATCTCGTCCTCTGTCGTCCCCTTCTCCTTGTGCCCTCCATCTTTCCCAACATCAGGGTCTTTTCCAGGGAGTCTTCTCTTCTCATGAGGTGGCCAAAGTATTACATTTGCACAATTAAAGTTGGCTTGGCACATTTGCACGACAAGTAACACCCCTCCCTCAATCAGATTTTTGTGGTCAGTAAAGTCATGGGGAAATGTGCTGGAAAGTTGGCTTTCGCCAACATCATTTAACCTGCCCACAGGCAAATCAGAGTTAATGCTCAATCACTGACATCATCTAACCTCTCCACAAACTTTGGACACATGAATCAGGATGAATGCTCAGTAAGCAGATGATCTGGAAAGAACCCATATCTCATTCATTTGATACGTGTAGAGAACAGAAAATGACTCATGGATCGTTTTCCTCCAGCACTCTTGCTTTCAAAAGCAGCCCCCAGTTATATTCACCTCACAATGGGATCAAAGCACAGCCAGCCAATGACTTCTTCTCATCACTGCTAGTTCCACCTTCCAGTAAATCCACAGTTGCCATCCTCATTTGTAAAAACTCTTAAAAGAATAATTTGGTTTAATGAAATTCTGGAGCCGGATGATTTATGGTAGCTGTGTCAGGAATTTCAAGACTTGTTTCAGGACATTTTGTACCCTTGACAATAACTTCAGCTGGCAAAGTTGGAAATTCCAGACTCCTTTCTCAATGTTTATTGCATTTTTGAGAGGGTAGAAAGGTTGTTCCATTGTGTTTGGAAGGCTACTCCTTGTATTTAGTGAATTGCTGTGCCTTAAAATTTTTAGGATTTCTTCTAACTCATTATATAAGGCTACTAGCTGGCCGTGCCACGCGTTGCTGTGGCTCAGTCTGTTAAATGGAGCCTCAGAGTCCCCCTTCAAACTCCCCTCACCCCCCTCATCCCTGTGATTGGGCCCACCCTGTCCTGACCCATGACCTATTCGTGCCACCCCCATCCCCCACCCAGGCAAGCCCCTACCTCCACTCGGCCTAGTCTGGAAAGCGGCCTAGTCTGCAAAGCCGAGCCAAGATAGATACTGTGGAGAGGGAAGCTTTCCTAGGTGCAGTACCAGTGTAGCCATCATTAGAGAGCGCTGTGTTGCAATCTCTCCTGTACTCCCAGCATGCACTTTCGAATGATTTGAGAGTTCTGAAACATGGGGGTTTGAGGGTTTTACGTGGCCCAGGTGTGACATCTGTCTACGCAACCTATATAGGAACCTCCGCACAGTGGAGGTTGTGTCCAAATTTGAACAGAATTGGTTAAGCGGTTTCTGAGAAAGGTGCTGTGTCACCTACATGCACCTTTTACATTTATATAGAGAGAGATTGTGGTGGAATCAGTCTTGGAAATGAAGATCTTGTTCTTCATGAACTATTTTAACATGAATAATATGGATATCCCTGTACATCCTGAAGAATTTCCAGGGTCTAGCAGTTTGTGCCAGAGATCAATTGAGTTGATTTTGTAACCAGGGGATGAGTGGTTCCAAGGAGAGTCGCTGCCCTCATTGGTGATGGATATACTGTGCACCATTTTTATTCAGTTGCTTCATACACTGATATCTAGAGATAACTCAAGGAGACTTTAGACTAAAGTGGAAAGCCTGTGGCTCTCCAGATGTTAATGGACAACAACTCCCATCATTGCTAAGCTGCCATAGTCTCATTGCTGAACAGCAACATGCAGAGCTCAGGAGAGTGGGAGGTCAGCCAACCAGAGGAGTCCCTGAATTATACTTGCCTGGAGGCAGAGGCAGCATCCAAAGTCAGATCCAGTCTTAGGGTCTAGACTCTAGGCTTTGCCAAACAGCAAGCCGTATGGTCAGATGATCCGAGGTCAGGGAATCTGATGATAATGGGGTCAAGCAGGAAGCAGCAAGGTAAGGCCAGGAACTACAAATGTTGTTACCAGCCTCTGACTGCTGCTGGAAGCTCTGCTTAAGAAGGCTGAAGCCAGCTGGTTCTCATCAGTGCCTTCTCCTCTGTGTCCTTGAAGGCTGATCAGCTGCAGGTGGAGTCAATCCGCCTTCTCCCCCTTCAGGCTGCTGTTCAACTGGCAAAGCTGGCTCCTGGCCCGTGGCATGAGCATTGACTATGCTGGCTAGGGCTAATGGGAATTGAGGTCCAACAGCATCTGGTGGGCCATACCGTCCACACACCCCTTTAAGGTTATGTACTCCTCACTGATGTTAATAAGATCGAAGCAATATATTGCAATCCTAAAGTTTCCTAAAGATGCCATAGACCATTCCATAGAATGCCTTAGCTTGACAGTGTTTTATTGTCTGGACCAGGGGTCAGCAAACTTTTTCAGAAGGGGGCCGGTCCACTGTCCCTCAGACCTTGTGGGGGGCCGGACTATATTTTTTGGGGGGGAAATATGAACGAATTCCTATGCCCCACAAATAACCCAGAGATGCATTTTAAATAAAAGGACACATTCTACTCATGTAAAAACACACTGATTCCTGGACCGTCTGTGGGCTGGATTTAGAAGATGATTGGGCGGATCCAGCCCCCGGGCCTTAGTTTGCCTACCCATGGTCTGGACCCTGGAACCCCAGAGGTGTATTTAAGGAAGCAAAATGAACCAGACTGAGTGAAAGAACTGAGATTTGGGTTTGCAAGTCTTCCAGCCAACCAGGCCCTTTTCTAGCATTCTTCATTCTATTCCCCCCTGTGCTTGTGCATCTGTGCCTAGCCAGTTGGCCTGGTGTTTCAGAAAGTTGGCTGATATTATAACAGCCCAATATTTCAACATCAACCTTTCTCCATTAACAGCTTAAATCACTTCACTACCTAGGAAATACTTTGGAGGGGCTAACTACACGTGATGTGCAAATGTGTTTCTTAGAAATTCAGTGCTGTTTTAATTCATTTTCTTGTCTTTTCTTTAGCAAAGTAGATTTATGGGGATTGAGAGTAGATTCAATCAGACTTACTCTCAGTTAAGAACATAGCTGCCAAGTACCCCGTTTCCTCCGGGAAACCCCTGTTTTTACTTACCTTTTCCCGGCGGTCCCCCGTATCACTTCGTCTCCCATTTTTCTCCGTTATTTTCTCCTGCCGGTGGCCATTTTTTTCCTTTACGATTTGCCCTTCTATGGGCACCAAAAATGGCCGCCGCCAGCTTCAAAAGTCACATCTATGCATGTCCGGAAGTGCATAGACGCGACTTCCGGTGTCGTCGTCGGCCATTTTTGGTGCACATAGATGGGTGGAGCGGCACCGGAAGTTGCGTCGACGCACTTCCTGACATGCGTACAAGCGACTTTCGAAGCCGGCGGCGGCCATTTTTGGTGTTCATAGAAGGGCAAAGCGACACTGGAAGTTACGTCGACGCAACTTCCGGTGTCACACGGCTGCCGGTCCCGGATTCTGCAGTCCGGGACTTGGAAGTTAAGGTTAAGAATTGCATCTTTAGACTGTTTTTGCACACTTAGTCCTATTCCCCCCCCCCCCTCATATTGGCTTATAAAGCATTCCCTTTAGAGAAAAACAAAAGTCATGTTGTGGAAATTACTAGCAGAAATACACATGTATTTTATACCCCCAGATGGGGGAGCTTGGGCCTGGGGGTTGAATGCTGCCATCGAGGCCTCTCTATGGTTTTTTAAATGTGCTTGTAGGAGAGGGGTTATTAGTTTGCATTTGTACAGTGGTGCCTCGCAAGACGGATTTAATTCGTTCCGCGAGTCAATTCATTTTGCGAAAAATTCATCTTGCGAATCGCAGTTTCCCATAGGCATGCATTGAAACTTCTTTTTTTGCCCATAGGAACCTATTAATTAAATTTCAATGCATTCCTATGGGAAACCGCGATTCGCAAGATGAATTTTTCGCAAAACGAATTCGTCTTGCAAGTCACCATCAGATCGCAAGCCCCATTCATCTTGCAAAAAAATCATTTTGCAGGGCATTCGTCTTGCGAGGTAGGGCTGTATTTGTTTTATTTGGTATTCTCGCTTTGTATTTTTATGTTGTGAACTGCCCTGGGATCTTTGGGTAAAGGTTAGTTCTCACTTTACATTGCTGGGTTATGAACCTAACTCTTGATGATAAAAGCATTTGTATGCGGGTAGGAGAATTGTGTTTAACTTTTCTTTTCAGCCAACATTTTTCACATTGTTGAGGGATTCTCAGTGAAGTCGTATGTTGTGAGAAGGGTTTATTTCCCAGTTAGGCAAATATTTAAACATTTACTTCCTTGAATCCTCTCTGCATAAACACGAGCTTTGTGAATATCTGTATTGAAATTTCAGGATAGATACAAATAGCACACATCTTCCGGGCGCTGTGGAAGAAGTGAAGGCTGGTGAGAGGTAAATGGTGATCATACAGTAGGTTTCTGCGTGGTGTGCAGCAGATCAACAGTAATTTCTTATTTCCAGTGGCTTAGCAACCGCAAGAAGGCTGCCGTTCTAATGAGCACCTTGTGCGAACTAAACGCAGCATTGACAGCACAACCCTATACATATCTACCCCAAAGTAAATCCCACTGAGTTCAAAGAGTAGTCATTCCAGGTATGTAGGTGTAGGAGTGCAGTCTTAATGCAACAACATCCCAAACTGGGATGCTAACTAGGACATCGCCTATGCACGCCATTTGTGTTTTCATGTACAAATGTTGCAGAAATGGGTTGGTCTGGGCATATTCCAATGAGAAACATCGTTAATTGATGCAGGATGCTCCAAACAAATGGTTGGAAACCTCAAATTCCATACTCACTTTTACATCTGGTCCCTTAATTTAGAGGGCCCATATAGGGGCGAGCCTTAACACATACTTTCATTTAACATTTCTGTTTTTCTTCAGATAACGGATATGTGGTGGGGAAGGGAGCAATCAATTGTTCATTGAGAAGTTACCCCTTTCTTCCCTGCCATTGCCCTTATTAAAAATCCCCCCAAACTACTGTTAGCCCCATCAGAGGATAAATTTCCATTGGTGCTGATGGAATATTAAGGGAACACCCTCAAAACCTAGAGTTGTAGCCAGTATACCATTATGTAACTTGTTCCTTCAGCACAAGAATCTACACTTGTGCAACAAAACTCCCCCCCTCTCTTCCCCACACCAGCAAATGAGATTGTGGTGTCTGTTTTGTGAATTGTTCGGTGTGCATGACTTCAAATTCTTAGGCTACATCCCAGCCTAGTTAGTCCAAATGAATATTTTGCTTGATGCACGTGCCCACAAGCCTTTAGCCAGGGAGGCACTTAGTATCCAGTTTTGTTCTTATCAATATTACAGTAAGGTAATGCATTTAACTGGATTGCGATAAGAAGCTTTGTTACAAAGCACTTCATCCAGTGACTAAGATACCATGGAAAAGGTTGCTTCCATTAAAGTCCTAAGATTCTACCACAAAGAGGTTAGAAGGTTGCTGTATAAAACTGCACATGTTTAGACAGCTTAATTGCAAAGAAAATAAAAAAGAAGTATTTGGAATACTAGTTCATTGTGACCCTCTGAACTTTTTTTTTGTTTTAATTACTCCCTCAGACATGTTGGCATCTCATCCGTTAGGGCGCCCTTTAAAGTTGACATTTCTGCATAGCCATGGATTTATCCAAATATACACAATGGGAGTTAGAATTAAAAGTTGTCCATGGCCACCATAGCTCTTCAGTGACACGCTAGAATTTCTAGCGCCCCACGTTGCTGAGACGTGGCATCCGAAGGCCAAGAAAATTCACTTGGACCTGAAGTTTCATAACAAGAAACTGCTTTTCAAACATCACACGAAAGCTTGTGTTTCTCAAAGCTTATGCAAGCATGTCCTGCTGCAAATAATCTAATCTCTTGCAATTCTCCAAGCAACGTCTACACAGGCTCCCTTGTAAATAATCAGGCTTTGCTAAAAGTAAAGAAAATAAGACTCATTACTTAGAATCCATTCCTTTAAAACAAAAACAAAAAACTAGTCAGGTACCACTAGATCTATAACTAGAATAGAGTAGAAATATTTGTGTAAATTGATTTACTTTTGCAGAGAAATTCTGGGTGTAGTACTTATTTTATTTATTGAATTTATATCCTGCCCTTCCCCACAAAGGAGCCCAGGGCATCAAACACATCTACAATTCCTAAACAAGAACATTCTAAAACAGTACAAAAACATTCTAAAAACAGATACACTGTTAAATTTCATCATTGTTTCTCAGAGTTGACAAGAACAATATTCCTCAGCCACCAAAAGTTCTCTTTGTCCTCTGGGAGATTGGGTGCTAACAACTGCATACGTAGGGACAGGAGGAAGGAAAATCTTGTTTATCAAAATTTTGAAAAATTATTTTGCAAATGGATAGAATAAGTTTAACTCCTTGATAGAAAAAAAATGGGCTGATTCAGCCATAATGCTAAAGCTTCCTATTGTACGAATGAAACCCCGGAAGCTTCGAGCCCATGCACTCCACTTCCAACACATGCGCAATGAGGAGTTTCGAAGCGTCCCCTTCTGTTTCAGATGAACCATAGCTTGTCATGTCACCCAAACCCAGGCAAACTGTGGTTCATCTGAACTATGGTTTCTTTGCTGTTGCTACTTGTATTGCAGGGGGCGGGGGGGGGGATATAGCGAAACGGCTTATATAGATGCCACATCCTGGGCTTCTGATTCTAAATTTTCTATAAAGTCTGAGCCACCAAAGGAGAAACAAGAATTCATAACAATATTCTCTCTCTCTCTCTCTCTCTCTCTCTCTTATATTTCCACAGTCGTTAATCAAGATGGCCAACCCTTAATTGAAGGCAAGCTGAAAGAAAAGCAAGTCCGGTGGAAATTCATCAAAAGGTGGAAAACCCGCTATTTCACGCTTGCCGGGAATCAGCTTCTCTTTCGCAAAGGGAAATCTGTAAGTTGGGAGAGAGGGGAAAGAAACCTCCCTGCATAATCAGGCCTTAAAAGTCTTGATGATTATTCCTCATATACCGCAAACTTTAACGAGACACTCACATGTCTGAAAAAGCTTATTATACATAATATACCAAAAGTGAGTTAACATGTATGCTCATCACTCAATCAGGGCAGCACCAGCTGATGATTCAGGACTTTGCCCTAATTTTCAGTGGTTTCCCAGTGCTGACTTTGTTCCAGGCACTCTTGGATGAGACAAATTAATTAACCTGTGCCTTGTTTTGACACAGAAACTGAATTGGTTGCTTTGAGGAGGCAGTTGTGATCGTGTTGTGCCTCTGTGAGTCTTTGCACACAGAGATATAACAGAAATGTCAAGAGAGAGGTGTGGGCTTGAGAGAGAACTAGAAATAAGGCAACTAGTAGATTTCTCCCCTGGGTTGTATTTCTGGAACACTTGAGGTGTGTCTTGTAAAGCCTTAACCAACTTAAGCCATAGCAAATAGATTAACCCATTGGCTGAATGAAGGAATGAATCTTTATTTGCATCAGCCATCGGCCTTAGCAATAAAACGACAATTCGATATACTGGTACAAAGAATAAAAATAAAAAGTCAATTATATAAAATAGATTTTGGGTTTTTGAATCAATAGTCAAATAGTGGATCTTATTCTAACTGCCCCAGCTCAAAACCTTGCAACCTTTGCTGTCATCTGCTCATCTTGAGCCCATTGGCTGATAGTTAGTTTTAAGAATACATCAGACTTCGAGTTGATTTTCTCCCAGTCTAATTGGATGAATTCTGCTACCAATTGTATCATATCTGATTGACTTAGAAAAAGGACTTTTGCCGTAATGGAAGATAATTAGACCTGCTTTCATAACAGAGCAGGAGGCACATAAAAGTACCTCTATTCTCAATGGTAAAAGAATATCACATCATTAAAAATGGCAAGGAGTTTCTTTATGGGTGATCTCATTTGTAAATCAAAGGAGTGGGTATCTTTCTGGAAAGCAAATGGATTTGGCAGATTTGAATTGCTGAACAACCATTTCTAGCGGTCTTGAGGGTTTTAAAAGAGAGAGATTAATTTTTGTTCAGTTTTTCCCCCCAAGTAACATTCTATGCACTCTTCTTCTGCCTAAAACAATAAACAGGATTTCATCCAGAATTATTACAGTTTGAATGTGGATTTCTAGGTTAAGGTGCAAGTGAGACAGGTGCAAACTCATTAAAGCTCTGGTTACATGCCCCATACCATTACCCAGCTGTTTCACCTAATAAAATGACAGCATCATCCCCTGTGGGTCAGTCCGCTTTTAAATTTTTGCATATAATACGTAACAGCTACTAAGATTTCTGTGGAATGCGGGTGGCGCTGTGGTCTAAACCACTGAGCCTAGGGCTTGCCATTCGGAAGGTTGGCAGTTCAAATCCCCACGACAGGGTGAGCTCCCGTTGCTCGGTCCCAACTCCTGCCAACCCAGCAGTTCGAAAGCATGTCAAAGTACAAATAGGTACCGCTCTGGCAGGAAGGTAATTGGTGTTTCCATGCACTGCTCTGGTTTCACCAGAAGCGGCTTAGTCATGCTGGCCACATGACCTGAAAAAACTGTCTGTGGACAAACGTCGGCTTCCTCAGCCAGTAAAACGAGATGAGTGCCGCAACCCCAGAGTCGTTCGCTGCTGGACTTAACTGTCGAGGTCCTCTACCTTTACCTTTTTACTAAGGTAGTAAGCCTAATTGGGCCTTGAAGTTCCTTCCATATAAAGTTAGTAAGGGATCCATGCACTCTCAACAAATGGTTATCAGTGTACCAAATATAATCATGGTGAACTCACATGCTGAGTTATGATAACCTTGTAGCCATTGCAGATGCCAGTGCCAATTTGCCAGCATTGCAGCTGCTGCAATACAGTCTTCCTTGGGTTACAAATGCTGCGGGTTGCGCATTTTCGGGTTGCAGACCGCACCGAACCCGGAAGTACCGGAACGGGTTCCTTCAGGGTTTCGGCGCTTGCGCATGCGCAAAAGCACAAAATGATGTCACGTGCATGCGCAGAAGCGCCAAATTGCATCACACGCATGCGCAAACACGGCTCTTCAGGCTGCGAACACTGCAGGTTGTGAATGTGCCTCCCGCATGGATCATGTTCGCAACCTGAGGTATGACTGTACTCCAGAATGTCAGTGCCCTCATGCCAGCTCTTCTTGCCCTGCATTGTGCAAAGCTGGTGCCAGGGAGCAAAATGGAGAGGGAAGCATCACTGGTGGGTCACCAAAGGGTTGTCAGCAACACACAAAGCTTTCCAATGAATCGTCACTAGATGCTACCAAGGCCAATTCATGGAAGGGGAGCTCCCCATGTAATTTCTGTGGGCTTACGTATGGCTAATGGGATGGAGATAAATGAACCATAGGCTTCATTTCAAGCCTTCGTATCTTAAAGGCCCACCTCCTGTCATGATTTGTTTTTAGCCAGTACTTTTGCACCAGAGGAACCGTTGCAGGTGGCATGGCTGTGGAAGCCTGCTGGATACGCCTCTGCATCTGCCAGGTTGACTCTGAGAATAAACAGAGCACTTCATAGCCCAGGGTTATCAGTCGGGCATCTTTCACATGCATTAAGACTGCTTAAAACCCTGGTGGGAAAATTGCCCAAATCCTACATCTCTGGATTCAGTTAGAGAACTGTGCTAACGTTGAAAGAGGAGAAACTCGTACATTAAACTATGCAAAAATTTATTGATGTCTCATTAAGCCGCACTCCTAAAGATTGGCTCCAGTGGAACAAATTATGTTTTGGGAGTTATTTTTTCCTCCCTAGAGACTTTTGAGTGTATATCTGCCCTAGAAACGTCCGGCGATGTTATGCCATTTAAACTGCCACAGCTTCTCTCAAAGGGCCCTGAGAATTGTGGTTTGGTAGGGGTGCTGAGAATTATCTTCTCTCCCTTCTTACAGAGCTACAGTTCCCCGGGTTCGCTGGGGAAAGGAAATGGCGTTAAACTAGTTCAACACTGTGGAATAGGGTGGTGATGAACAATACTTAAGAACCGCATCACCTGCAGACCCCTTTGGGCAGACTAACTAACCGTGTATATTCAGAAGAAACCTTGAACTCTGTTTCCCCTCCCCCCTCCATCTTCACTTCCTTCTCTGTTTTAGAAAGATGACCCAGACGACTGCCCCATTGAGCTCAGCAAGGTCCAGAGTGTCAAAGTGGTGGCCAAGAAACGCAGGGACCGCAGCCTCCCTCGGGCCTTTGAAATATTCACGGACAGTAAGACCTACGTTTTCAAGGCCAAAGACGAGAAGAACGCGGAGGAATGGCTCCAGTGCATTAACGTAGCAGTTGCCCAAGCGAAAGAAAGGGAAAGCAGAGAAGCAACCACATATTTGTAAGAACTCCGGGCCTGTTTATATGATTCACAAGGCTAGCACACACGAATATGTCAAATATCTCATCATCTGAGTCACAGAAAGGGGGGGGGGAGGCAGTATCAGACCTCATTGATAATACTGCTCAAGCTGGGCGCCGTTGCAACATCCCTTGTTTACGAGGAGTGGCGCGGGGAGTAATGCAACTAATGCCATGTGCATTATAGTTGCTTCAGGCTGACAAATGCACTTCCAATCTTTCCTGTTCCACAGCGGCTACATTCAGGCAGCACTTTATTCTATTCGCTCGACGTTTCCGCACTGGAACATTTTTGCGTTTTATGTGATCATTCACACACACTTCGGGAAATCTAGCAGAATCTAGTGGAAGTTCAACACTCGTTTCCACATTAATTGCTTCCAGGAAGAAAAAATTAAAAAACCATTTGCAGCCTTGTTAACCCCTTGGAAAAATTATGGGAGTCTTGTGCTGTCATTTCACGGATCCCACCACTGGCGCTCACGTGAAAAGGTGGTGCTTTTCCGGCATACTTTCATCTTCCACTATTTTCATGGGTGAACAGAAGCACGCATGCTCAAAAAGGATGCGATGCATCCAGTGGTGTTTGCTTTTGTGTTACGACTCAGCCATTGATGCCAATGGAATTTAGCACAGCATGGTGATATATCTGTCAAAAGGCTGCAGTTCTGTAGTGCAGCCGGTAATGCAGCATAAAAGGAATGTTGGAAACAGGGACAGGAGCATTACAACCAGAAAACTACCACAATAATCCCCACATCCCCGAGCTTGTTCGGGGGACCGATGCATTTCTGTGCATAGAACGTACATGAACACTACAGAAGCAACATCTTGATCCTCGGATAATACCTACAGCTGTACATAAGATTGCCTTTGTCCTGAGTATTGTTTAAGTAGCATGCAATTGAAATTTGTTCATGTGTGGAGTGACACAGTGCCTGGACCCTGCTTTCCAGGGGCAGTATGACCTCTGCCAACCATGTCTTTCTTGAAGTGCGCCCTGATGATATTAATGGCTCTTATTATCACCACCATCTCAACAGCCTTTTGTGACTGCACTTTGGGTGGATGTAGGACCCACTCAATGTGGGCTTTGTACATGAACTCTGATATATGTTTTGCCCTGACATCACTGCATGTATCCTGCCTGCCTGCCACCTTCTTTGCCTCCAGTCTGCCACCGCGATAGCACCCAACACAAACTCAGGACTGCTCACTTGATACTAACAAGATGGTGACAGGGTGAGGAGATCTTCCCAGGCCACACCCATTGGGCCGGATTCAGCGAAGCTGTTCCAGCAGCAAAAGCCAATGCAAGGACTCCCAGTGATGCAACTAGGCTTTCTCCCCACCATGCAACCCCTATGCCTCCCCAAAATTTATTCAAGAGGGTTGGGAGAACCCCCAGAACAGCATGTAGGAGAAGCAGAAAGGAAGTGATTCCATCAGGCAAGCAGAAATGCTTGTACTGATGGTACAATCTCATCAGAGGTCTGTTGAATTCCACCTATTAATTGAAATTGGGCCCGGAATGTTTTGAGGATAGTCACAGGTGTGCGAGCAACAGAGATTGTAGGTTATGAAAGCACTGGAGGTCGACAGGATCTTCTGTCCATCTGCCTTACCCACTGGGGTACGTAAAGGAGAGTAAACTCATTCAAGCCAGTACAACGCAGGAATTAAAACTTTTGCTGAACTTGCTGCAGTCAATGCAGCTTCCTTATAAACCTCAGTTGCAAACCCATTCTGGTTTCCAGGGAAGGGGGGGTGCGGTGGGTGTGGTCCGGGCCAGCTGTCACCACTGGGAGGGGGGTGGAAAAATGCCGGGTGGCACTCACCGCAGGGCCTGCAGTGCGCCCGAGCCACACATCTCTCCTGGGAGTGACACGGTGGCTTGGGCGCCCGCAGGCTCCGCGCTGCCCGAAACAGTTTTCCTGCTGCCTCCCCCCCACAGCTGTAGGGGGGGACGCAAGCAAACTCCTTGGAGGCCCTGCGGAGCGTCCTGCCCCAGCTGGCCCCGCCCCTGGGTGCAAGACACGTGCGCCGCCCCAGGCGCCCAATTGGCTTGCTCCGCCGCTGCTAGTTTCACCTCCCACTAAAGCACAATGTTTCTGGTGTCTGTGATGAACGTAGAAGCTGATGTGCTAAACACACTCACACGTATCCCAACCCTATCAGCTGTGGCTAGTATTGCAGGTGGTCACCCGCTTCATGAATTCGAGCCTTTGCTAGTGTGCGTGAACTCTGAAATATTATGCCTGGATTCAATGCCTCTGGCACTTTGATTTGAAAGTCCATTGATAAGATTGTAAGTGGGGGGGGGGGGGGTTGAAAATACAAGCCTGGTCCCATACATCCCAGTCCCATTTATCTTTCCATTGGAGAGATCTCATCAGAGCCCAGAGAGGCCTCTCATCCTTTTGGCATTGCTGTAATGTGGCTTGGGGTTAATGGGGCAGGCTCTTTATCTGCAAAGCAAGTCAAAATTGAGCTGGAATTTTAGCATCATAAAGACTTTTATGATGTTGGCTTCGCGTTAGATCATTTTTGTGCCTGTTTCCTATATGTTAATAGTTACTTCATTACTATTGTTTTAACTCCTGGTGTTTTCAGCTCCACTATATTTCCCTTTTAACTCCTGGGTCTTTATCCTCCACTAAAACAAGACTGGGGGATGTTAACTGCAGTTGTACACATTCATCTTTATGCCTGTGTACTCTGCAGGTGAGAGCCAGTGAGAGCCAGTGTGGTGTAGTGGTTAAGAGCGGTAGACTCGTAATCTGGGGAACCGGGTTCACGTCTCCGCTCCTCCACATGCAGCTGCTGGGTGACCTTGGGCTAGTCACACTTCTCTGAAGTCTCTCAGCCCCACTCACCTCACAGGGTGTCTGTTGTGGGGGAGGAGGGGAAAGGAGATTGTTAGCCGCTTTGAGACTCCTTCGGGTAGTGATAAAGCGGGATATCAAATCCAAACTCCCCTTCTTCTTCTTCTTCTTCTTCTTCTTCTTCTTCTTCTTCTTCTTCTTCTTCTTCTTCTTCTTCTTCTTCTTCTTCTTCTTCTAGCACCACATACACTGATAGTATTATAGAAGGAAGAAATAACAATAGTAATAACAATGTTGTCATTTATAGGACAGTACAAGGCCCTCGAGTTTTAATCTCATAAGCAATAAGTTATCTGCCCGCAAGAAGCTTACATGCTGCCATATTAATGTATGGCAGGATGAGAGAGCAGTCAGGAGCTATGGATAACTTGGTGTTTTGGATTAACCATTGTACTTCTAATGAACAGGTGAAAGTTCATGCGTTCCTTCATTACTTTAAAAATATTCCTTTTTAAAAATCAAGTAAGTGTTCATTTGCGTATACAGGCTTTGTATCCACATGGTTATGCAAGTCTCTTCCATGGATGTGCAAATGAAAATATTAATGTAGAATGTGGGTGTCACCGTTGATCTAATTTTGTTATCTCTAACACTGCAGTATCCTTAAGTGTACTGTTCTTCTGAGGGGATGTCGTTCAGAAAATAATGTTTAAATTAAAATCTAGGAATTTCCTCTACCGGTATCTTAAAGCTTTCTTATCCGAAGTTTATCTTTAAATTTGATGTATGCTATACTTTTCTGCCAGGCATGCCTCTACTCCAGGGGTGGCCAACTTCCAAGAGACTGCGATCTACTCACAGAGTTAAAAACTGGCAGTGATCTACCCCCTTTTGGGGGGTTCAGGGCAAAGTTGAGCTTTTTTTAAGAAGGAAAGCCCTGTTTTTGGGGTTCACGTAAAAGTTGTTGTGCTTCTTTAGGAAGGAGTTTTTTAGCTTCTTTGGGGGGGAGCCACTGATCTACCGGTGATCTACCACAGACGTCCAGTGATCTACCAGTAGATCTGCCTGCTCTACTCCATTTGTTCAGTCCCTGGGTGGAAAAGTGTCCGTTCTTTACCACTTGGAAATGTCTGCTGCCCAGTTAAGAACTGTGCTTGTCCACAGTTGCATTACTGTGTAAGGAACATCGAGAACGAAATACGTCCTTGCACTAGGGGCCAGGTCCTGGCAAAACCCGATTAGAGAACTCTGTCACACCGCAGTTGAAAAATGTCAAAAGTAATTGTACATAAGGAAACGAGCTGCGCCCCCTTGAGCGCTCACAATCCAAGGGCACGTCATCGAGATGTTTAGGTAGGTCTCTTTAGGACATCCAGTTCTTGCAAGGTATACAAACCAAATGTCATGTGTGGGTGGGTGTGCATGCGCGCATGCAACACATAATCAGATCCATTGCCACAAGAAGTTACAGTGGTTGCTAGCTTAATAGGATTTGAAAGCACGCATCCATACAGGACATTCTGCCATGGCTATTTTATTAGCCAAGTGTGTGTTCTGTCACTGCCGCAAGCTGTCCCTGGACTTGCTCTATTGCTGATTTAGTGGGGAAACAACCTTCTCCCAGTCCAACTCAAACAGAAGGCAGGAAAAAAATTCTTTGAGTGGTTCCTCCTTTGTGTTCATTATTTCTTCTGTGCCTGGGTGTTGTTCATTTTGCTGAATGCTGACTCGTGTGTTTTGTGTGTGTGTGTTTTTTAACATGGTTCCACTAGGAATTTCACAGGCCAGAACCTCTATCAATGCAGTACTTATGTGGATTTTTCTGGCAAAGTTCCCCCGACCTGCGACACAAACATAGAGCATAAACACATGCCTTAAAGCGTTTCAAATTATCGACTTGGCTTGCACCTTCAAAAAGGTTGGCAGGAGACCCTGCCTCAGATAGACAATATATCTTATTCCTGGTCTTCACACTGTAATTGGAACAGGAAGTCATGCTAAATCATGTCACACGGTGTGTGACTGAGAACAAAAACCCCTGTGAAACGCTCTCGCAGAATGTGAGATTTGGGGGAACTTTGAGACCAACAGGATATTTACAGATAAAGAGAGATAAAAGTTAACAATGGCACTAATGATGTGGGTTAGGGAAGAAGGAAATCTGACAAGCAACCACTACAGCTTTTTAACCAAGTCCAGACTCTCTCAGCTGCTTTGGATGCCTAAAGACAATTCTGAAATTTTAAGGTTCTTGGAATAACTGGAGTAAAGAACATTTAGCTCCACAAGTTTTGAAATGTGCGTACACACAATGGGCAATACTGAACTAAGCTTTACTGAGAGTAGCCCTATTTAAATTAACTTCGACCTAACCTAGCCATGCTCATTAGTTTCAACAGGTTGGCTTTGAGTAAAAATTAGCTGAATGGCTTGAAAGCAATGTGCTTTAAATGGATGATGCGTACACAGCCTCCTCCTGTTCCTTTGCTGTGCAGTTGATGTCAGAAGGCATAAATCAACATTAGATTTGTCTTATCTGACAAGAACAGAATCCTTGCCTAGGAATTACTGTTAATTCCTGATAATTCCAGATAATGGAAGCCTTTGTAGGGCACCTTACATCTATGAAGCACAAGGGAGGAAAATAAATTGCGTCATCTTTCCTGTAATGATAGCTAACTTCAGTTGCCTGAAAACTGAACTTATCCCTTGCCATGGGGGAAGACAGTGGGCACAACCAAGACAAAGAGCCAATTCACCCCACACAAAATCAACTCAGGACATGTAGGAGATCCAGACTGTGTAGGGGCTGGCCACATTCCAAACTGGCATTCCTCTGATTTCTGTGACTCACAGATAAATGAGTGTATGTCGCTCAATGGAGGAAGTAGAAGTCGCTTTGTGGAAGGCAGGTATCTCAGTTCAGCAAGCCCAAGAGGCTCAGAGGTTTAGACCACAGTGCCACCCACGCCCCTGATGGACCAAGATACTCTGACTTGGTTGGACCTGGCATTAGGCAGCTTCATCTCTGAGGCACTTTTCAATCGTCTTACTATGTGGTGATGTATTACCTGGAGCATTATGGTGGGCAGGGGGCAGACAGATACCTATAAGGGGGGGGGAGACCATTTTATTTATTCCGTAAGCAGTGGTACTCTGAGTAATTTGAAATCCACGCGGACGCAGAAACCTTTAGAACAAAATTACAGTTCCCTGACTCCAGCAGAATTTTGTGCGAAATTGTCCCAATTTTGCAGCCCATTATTTCACTAAAGCTATCACCAGCCGTCTTAAATCCTTCCCTTCAGCCTAAGTGTTATTGGAACAATATGGAACATAAAACTGTGAAACTGAAGAGACCCCCTGCTTCAGAGCCAAACATAATTGCGTGAAATAAGAAGCATAAGCTCGGTCCCCCTGTAGTCGATTATACCTTGGAATACAATAAAAGGGAAAGATCATTGCCGCACTTTCGCATTGCCCTTCTGGAAAGACATAAGCAAAAAGGCATCAATCAGGATACAGAGGGAGCTGTCAAAGTATATGTGTGTATATATCCCACTGCTGCATATTTTATACTTCAACTGCCAAATAAACTTTTATAGGGTTTTGTTTTTTCAGTGTGACATTCAAAGTAATGTCCACACTCAGCCTGAAAGCTACAGAGCTCATAATGCCGTTGTTATGCAGTTCATATTAGATTACCAAGGTTGTGCACCCATGCTAGACATTTGGTCCAGTTTTGGTTTGGGGGGTTTTTTTAACAGAAGATCCGGATGTTATTGTTGCCAACCCATTGCGTTCCAGTTTTATGAGTGCAATTGTGATCAATTTTATGTGCACCGCACAGCAGCACTATAAAAACAGCTTGTACCCTGCTGTTCAGTGGTTTGATGGGGAAGGAGGGGATATTCAGAGGCCCAAGCCAGACTCGATTCACCCTCCCAAGAGACCAGTATGTGTTCACTTGCTTCCAAACAACCCTTTTACTGAGCATTCATCCTCCTTTGTTTGCGTACACGCCAGAAATTTAAAGCACATGACTCCCCCCCCCCCCCAAAAAAAAATGCTGGGGAACTGTAGCTTCCTCAGTGTGCTGGGAATTGAAGCTCTCTAAGAGGTAAACGCGGGTGGCGCTGTGGGTTAAACCACAGAGCCTAGGACTTGCTCATCAGATGGTTGGCGGTTCGAATCCCCACGACGGGGTGAGCTCCCGTTGTTCGGTCCCTGCTCATGCCAACCTAGCATTTCGAAAGCACGTCAAAGTGCAAGTAGATAAATAGGTACTGCTCCAGCGGGAAGGTAAACGGCGTTTCCGTGCGCTGCTCTGGCTCACCAGAAGTGGCTTAGTCATGCTGGCCACATGACCCAGAAGCTGTACGTCGGCTCCCTCGGCCAGTAAAGTGAGATGAGCGTCACAACTCCAGAGTCATCCGCAACCGGACCTAATGGTCAGGGGTCCCTTTACCTTTACCTAAGAGGTAAACTACACTTCCCAGGATAGTGGCACCAACTTGAATAAAATATTGGGGTGGCCTCCTGCTGCATCCTCTGCCAGAAGGTCGCCCAAAAGATGAAGGGAGGAAGGCCGGAGCCAAGCCCAGGGTGAGCCCCCCCCCCCAGCCTGACAGAGGCTGCACTGCTTCCAAGACCTGGGCAACCGGGCTCTGGGTGCAGGAGGCGGCGCTACCTGGCAAGGGGCTGACACTGAAAGACTGAGCTAGGTGCTCGCCAGGGGATGACAGCAGGCCCTGCCTGCACACCGCCCCCTCCTCACCCCGCCAGGATGCTAGCAGGTGGAAGCAGCCATCTCCCCTCCGTGGTGGGGACTTACAGGGTGTTAGGTCCAGGCCAAGGCTGCAGGACGGTAGGAAAGGAGGAAGGGTGCCCTGGGAGAGAGGGAGGCAGGTATGGGAGAGACCCCTGGGCGGCCCCTGCAAGTCAGTGTAGTCAATACTGAGCTTGATGGACCAGTGGTTTGACTCAGCATAGCAGCTTCGTATACAGTGGAACCTTGGTTCTTGAACAGCTTAGTCGACAAACGCCAAAAACCTAGAAGTAAGTGTTCCGGCTTTCAAACTTTTTTTTAGAAGCCGAACATCCGATACGGCTTCCGCTTGAGTGCAGGAAGCTCCTGCAGCCAATCGGAAGCCACACCTTAGTTTTCAAACATTTTGGGAGTCAAGAACCAGGGTTCCACTGTATTCTTAGTTATTCGGGGGAAACAGAACCATCAAAACAAATGCCACACTGGCCAATGGCAAAAGAAAAGAAAAGAAACGCAAACAGGAAATAAGGACTACATGTTCCACATTTTAAACGTTATTCAATTTCCCTCCTGAGCAGAGCATCCGTCCTAGTATGGGCTTTAAGAAAGCTTCATCCAAAATTACAACCCACAAATGCACTGGACTGGAGCACCTTTTATGAAGAATTATGCAGCTCTATATGTTGACCTTTTGGTTTTTCCCCCATTATTGGTCCTGTCCTTACCCCCACAGATTTTAGCAGCCACTCTTGAGAACAGAATGGGGACCCCTCCCTCCAGGCCTCCCAGTTTTCTGGTCCAAAACCAACCTTCGGTTGGCTACAGAAGGGCAATATTCTTCTTTCCCAGGAAACAATTCTTCATCTAGCTTGCGCAACTTGCCCTTGAAACGGAATAATGCAATTTAGCTTTCACCAAAGCAACATATAATCATTTTACTGGGAAAGAATGAGGGTTTTGTTTTCCTTTGTTGAAAATACCAAACTGTGGGAGGTGGGTTGTTTAAAATATATATATATATAGCAATCATCTTGTGGTATTCAGAGCAAAGGACGACAACAACACACAAACAAATGTGCAAGGCAATAAAATGCCAACAGGTTTCCCAGAACGGAGACCCTCTAAAGCCAAGAAACATTTCGCTGTCAGGGCTTTTTTTTTTTTTTAAGTACATGAATGAATACACAAAAGTCAACATAGTTAATCCACTCTCTTCCCACATACTGAATAGAATCCTGCTTCTCATGATATTTCCTATGAGAGAAGAAATGGCTCTTCCATCTCCAACAATGAATTTCAGGACAGGTTAATAATAATAATAATAATTTATTATTTATACCCCGCCCATCTGGCGGGGTTTCCTCAGCCACTCTGGGCGGCTTCTAACAGAACATTAAAATACAATATTAAACATTAAAAGCTTCCCTCTGATTGGTCCTGCCAGCACAGCCCCAAAATTCCCCATCTCATCATTCTATTCTATCTGTGTAGGCTTTCTTCTGCTTTAGCATTCCTTTGCTACAACTGACATGAAGACCTTCCATGGAGAGGCCTGGGGGTTGACTGCACCATTACAAGCCCCTCTGCAAACTTCTACAAGTGCCAGGAATGGGAAACTCCAGCTGCCATCAGCCCCAGCCAGCATAGCCAAAGGTCAGGGATGATGGGAGTTGTAGTCCAACAAGATTTGGAGGACCGTAGGTTCCAAATCCTTGTGCTAGTGGGAGATGGGCCCTTAATTGTTTTCACAAAATGGCCAGTGAAAAGCCGCCATGTGGAAGGCGGTGGAGGCGGCCCTCTGGCTTGCTCTGATATTTGAGGAGGACTTGGCTGCTAGCATAGTTCATCCCCCAGCAACTATTACAGTGTTATTGCTCTGAGGTCAATGGCTTCACCACACCTGCTTTGCCACAGATAAATGCAGGACCTGCTTACCAAATGCCATGCATTCCCTGCAAATTGTTCATTACGCAAGCATTCAGATTAAAGGTAAAGGGACCCCTGACCATTAGGTCCAGTCATGGACGACTCTGGGGTTGCGCGCTCATCTCGCATTATTGGCCAGGGGAGCCGGCATATAGCTTCCAGGTCATGTGGCCAGCATGACAAAGCCGCTTCTGACGAACCAGAGCAGCACATGGAAACACTGTTTACCTTCCCGCCGGAGCGGTACCTATTAATCTACCTGCTAGGTTGGCAGGAGGAGGGACTGAGCAACGGGAGCTCACCCCGTCGTGGGGATTCGAACCGTCGTGGGGATTCTGATCGGCAAGCCCTAGTCTCTGTGGTTTAGACCACAGCGCCACCCGCTCCCCTAGCATTCATATTACAAGTTAACAATTTCCATTGATTCTTATGGGGAAATTTCCCAACCATGGGATTTTGACCCCCCCCACACACACAAAGAAAAGGGGAAAGGGAAAAAACACCAGGAACCCTCTCCGAAATGCTCTCTGATTTATCCAATCATGACCCTTCCCCCTCCCTAAATTCCTCAGCCAACCAGCAAAAGACAAACAAGGAAGTTAAAAAAAATGCTCACTGTTCAGATATCTGAATCTGCAGAGTTTATAGTGAGGTTTGGGTACTAATTCCTCATGTTCGGATTAGTGTAAAGCGAAAACTGTGAAAACTTAGCACAGAAGTAGGTAATCCACTTAACTCACATTGTAGGTCCCATTAAAAAAATGTTTGTTTTAAAAAAAAAACAACTCTAACCTATTGCCTATATGGCCAGCCTTCCATAATGTTGCTTACAAAAAACTGAGAAGGGAAGAGAAACTAATTCCCAAAAGAAATGATTTTTTAACAGTGTGTTCAAAACTGAGCTGCACAGAGGGTTGACACAAACAAGTTGACATCCAACCATCGCCAGCCACCCCTTCCCCGCCCCTTCTCCCCTCTCCAAAACCGAAGATATCTTCACATTCCTGAGCTTTCTTTTGACCCAAATCCAAACATGTCATGGAGCTCAGTTCCATGGCTGTAGACCATGTGCAAATTCTATCCTCCCTGCTAGGTGCTATCAGCACTTTGATTCCTTGTGTCATGTTATGCAAAGCATCTTTGCCTTGACCCTTCTGACTCCCACAATGATAAATGGCAGTGACAATCCCTTCTGGCCTCACTGGCTGTTGAAAGGAGAACAAAATGGAAACATATGAGGACCTTGGCAAAAACTGCCTTGGCTCACGCCTCTTCAGAGTCCCAGCTAACTGGCAAATCGGCTGCAGCAAGGGCGGGGGATGCAAATGTCATCTCTCCAAGATTGCTACTAGGCAGCAGGTCCCCCCCACGGCTGTGGGTGGGTGGAACCGGCTGAGGCCAGAAGAGGGAGAAAAGCTGGCGCAGCAGAAGTGGAAATGTTGCAATGGGCATACCACCAGGAGTGCCGTTTCAGTAAACATGGAATTGTAAAGCTGATAATAACTGTTGTGCCAAGGTGTCTCTGTCCACCGAGGCCTCTCCGGTGCATACGATTATTTTTACAAGCCAGATTTAACAGTGAAAGAGGACGTCCTCCAGTCATATGAAATGTGTGAACAAATGGAAGAAGCAGGGGGGATGCTACTGCTTTCTCCCTCTCTGCATTCAGTCTTCCCATGAGTTTGGAATGATCCAAACCATTGACTCTAGACACATTTCCACTTCTGGGAATAGCATTACTAGGTTGACTAATCCAAGCAGAATGTCCACATCTGCTGATGGAAGTCCCTTTAAAGAGAATGGAATCTGTTTCAGCTCAGCATTCTGAGGCCCCCTGGATGCCTCCCTCTGGGCATAGGTGTCAAGTTCTCCCTTTTTTTAAGGGAAATTCCCTTATGCTGAATAGGCTTCCTCATGAGAAAAGGGAAAACTTGACAGCTATGCCTGCTGCCTCTGCAGCTGGTTTCATGCCTGATTCCATGCACAGAATCCTTTGCCTCCACTTGTGTGCTTTTGATCTGCAGACCCTCCAAGTGTCCCTATTTTCCAGGGACATCCCTGATTTAGAGAAGCCGTTCCAGTTTCTGATTTGACCCCGAAATGTCCCGCTTTTCCTTAGGATGTCCCTATTTTCATCCAAGAAATGTTGGAGGGTTTGGAGTTATCCAACCCCTGAGCCGTCTGAAGACAATCCTGTATAGGGAAGTGTTTTTTTTTAATGTTTAATGCTTTATTGTGTTTTTATATGTGTTGGAAGCTGCCCAGAGTGGCTGGGGCAACCCAATAAGATGTGTGGAGTATAAATAGAAAAGTTATCATTATGGAATGGGACGTCCCTATTTTCATCAGAGAAATGTGGGAGGGTACACTTGATCTTAGCCAAAAGGCCGAGAAGTGATTTGCCCATGTATATGGAGGAAAACACACAGACATCTAAATCTCCTTCCTTCGCTTCCGGACACCCCAGTGTTTGTTTTTTTAAAGAAACATATGAAAGGGAGATACTAGAATTTGTCTCCAGTATATTATACGGTCAAAAAATGTATGGTGGTCATGGAGAATTCAATGTGCTTCCTCTGATAATAAGAAAATGCTGTGCATTAGTACGGGAGAATTTAAATTACACCTGCAGAGGCAGTGGACATTGATGAATTAGATGTCAAATTGAAGAAAACATTTAATAGACTGAATTACATCATAAATCTCCCAGTTGCCTAATTAGCTGAAGAAAGAAGCAAAATGAGTCTCGGCTCAAACCACAAGGCCATTGAAACGATTTGGAACATTCAGAATTTGCTGGTATTAACGTCAGGCTTCTCCAGCTCTGTCACAACAGAAAGGTCTGATGTTCTGAAGACTGTTTCATCACTCTACTCCAAATAGATGTACTTATTTTGATGTGCGGAATTAAATTCTGGCATTGGGTCTGATCCCACATGTGCTGCTTAAAACATACAGGAGACAAAAGTGTTCGGTTCACATATGTGACTCTAATTGTCGCGGCTTTGAAAGACTTCACCGAAAGAGTCCAGAGAGTTGGCCTTTATGGATGCTGATAATTTCCTTTTTGAAAACTGCAGGTTCTTTACCCTACATTCCCAGGATCTGGAGCAGGGGGAATTCCAATCCAAAAAAGGTATGGAGAGCTCCCCCCCCCCCACTCTCTGCTATAAACCCTCAAATCTTTCTGAATTGCTACAAATACATAGGCAACTGCATTGCAGTGATTTTGTTCTCACCTTATGGAATCATGTCCAAAGATAGTATTGTTGTGCAGCAGCCCAATCTGTGAGCAGTGTGAGATTCCAGGGCCAATTTGGACCCCCTGGTGGGCCCAGTTTGGCCCATGAAGTGGAGGTTCCCCAACCCTGACCTAGGATAAAGTGCACATAGAAATGCAATTATTAGCATTCTGTTGGGGGGAAGCTGCTTTGCTTTTACAATGCAAAATCACATACAAAAATGTGTACATTGGGATAAAGGTACACTAAGCTGCTGGTGGAGGGGACACGGGTGGCACTATGGTCTAAACCACTGAGCCTCTTGGGCTTGCCGATCAGAAGGTCAGCGGTTCGAATCCCTGCAATGATGTGAGCTCCCGTTGCTAGGTCCCAACTCCTGCCAACTTAGCAGTTCAAAAGCACACCAAAAAGTGCAAGTAGACAAAAAGTGCAAGCTCTGGCGGGAAGGTAAACTGCGTTTCAATGCGCTGCTCTGGTTTCAGTGTTCCGTTGCGCCAGAAGCGGCTTAGTCATGCTGGCCACATGACCCAGAAAAACTGTCTGCGGACAAACGCGGGCTCCTTTGGCCTGTAAAGTGAGATGAGCGCCGCAACCCCAGAGTAGTCTGTGACTGGACTTAACTGTCAGGGGTCCTTTGCCTTTACCTTTTTTAAGCTGCTGGTGAATTTTCACTAGGATTTTTATTTATCACAAACTGATGTGGAAATATGGAGAACTGAATTTAGGATTGGGAAGATGAGAAGCAGAAAAGCCAAAACTGTTAGTTTCACCCATCCCTACTCCTGAACATTCAACCTCTTATTTCTGACATCTTTTTTAAATATTTGGAAACTGTCGACATACAAACCTTCAGTCTCCCCTGCTCCCCCCACAGCAAAGCCTATTTTGTTACCTCAACGTTTCCTCTCAGGATTTGCCTTCTACACATCTCATGATGCTCTTAGCTCTCTTTTGAATCTTTTCCAAGGTGTCAACATCTGACTCCAGCTGCTGCGTCCCAGACCTTAATGCAATACTCCAAAAGAGGTCTTCTTACAAGAGCTTAGTGAAGCAGTAATATCGCTTCCCAGATCTTGGAAGACACACAAAATGCCCACCCAACACCCCCTGGCTCCACACAGCATAATGAGCTGTACAATAATATAGACATAAAAACAGGAAGATTTGGCCTTCTGCCGCTTTCGGCAAATTTCATTGGGAGGACTGTGTTTTTTTTTTCCAGAACTGATGTCACCTTTGACCAGTTCACCACAGGTCAGAGCGGGGTACCTTGGCAAATATTCCCAACCCTGCATATGCTGAGGTAATGCAATGGGGAGGAGAAAAATGGCAAGAACCAACAGATATAGACCTGCACCTGCAGAGTCTACCCTGGAAATGTCTCACCAAGGTCGTTCCTCCCGCAGCTGGGCTTACTTCTGGTTTCAGATCCTAACTGGGGTGGTAAAGGTAAAGGGACCCCTGACCATTAGGTCCAGTCGCGGACGACTCTGGGGTTTGCGGCGCTCATCTCGCTTTACTGGCCGAGGGAGCCGGCGTACAGCTTCCAGGTGGTGTGGCCAGCATGACTAAGCCGCTTCTGGTGAACCAGAGCAGCACACGGAAACACCATTTACCTTCCCACCACAGTGGTACCTATTTATCTACTTGCACTGGCGTGCTTTCAAACTGCTGAGTTGGCAGGAGCTGGGGCCGAGCAACGGGAGCTCACCCCATCGTGGGGATTCGAACCGCTGACCTTCTGCTCAGCAAGCCCTAGGCTCTGTGGTTTAGACCACAGCACCACCTGCGTCCCTACCACTGGGATGGTAGGGGAGTTAAAACAAAACATCTCGGGAGGTCATTTGCAGGAAGAAATAGCAAGCAGGGAAAGGGTTGAGAATCCCTCCCCTAGCCTCTTATTCCCCTCTATAAATGCTCCTTCCTGCATTTCCCTTGCAGAGGAAAATTGCATTGGGAATAAAACTTTGTAAGGACATAAGAAGGGCCCATCTAATCTGGTACTTTGTCATCACGGTGGCAATCCAGATCCCTATGGGAAGCTTAAAAGCAGGACGTGAGTGCAAATGCCTTCTGCCCACATGCTGTTCCCAGTAACAGGCATTCAGAAGCATGGTTTGTTTAATTTATATACCACCCTTCATCCAATGATGCTAGCCACTGATAGGCCTGCCCCTAATCCTCTTTTAAAGCCATTCAAATTGGTTGTCATCACTACAACTTGTTTTTATATAATTTTATTTATGATTTTCATTTATATGCATTTCAATAGTAGTTTAACAGTAAATCAAACATTTCAAAATACGACTTCCTCCTCTTTCTGCAGTTCATTAAATTTTGTAACATCCTTTCCTGCATATACTAAGTTATATTAAATCATTCTTTTATTCATCTATTTTCAAATATCAACCGTATATTTTAAAAACTGCAGGTTATTACAGTAGCCCTGCCAATTTTTTCTATCAGTTTGCAGTTTGTTTGAAAATATTCAATATACCATTTCCGTTCCTTTATAAAAAGTTTCTTATCCTGATTTCGTAAGTTTCGTTATTTCTGCATAGTCCATAACTTTTTGTATCCAATCTTCTTTCATCAGGATTCCTTCATCTTTCCATTTATGGGCAAATAACATTATCACAGCTGTGGTTGCATACATAAGTAAATTTCTATACTCTCTAGGTAGTTCTGCACCTATAATTCCCAAAAGAAAAGCTTCCGGGTTTTTTAAAAAAACAAAAGTTAACTTAAACATATTTTTCGATTCATTATATATCATTCCCCAGTACGCTTTTACCTTATTACAATGCCACCACATGTGATAAAAGGTGCCGCCATCACTACATCTTGTGGGTCTGAATTCCATAGTTTAACTATGTTCCGTACGAATAACCACTTCTATTTTGTGTGTCTTTGTATCTTGCAACATTAAGCTTCATTGGATGACTGAGTTCCGAGTGTCGCATGTCCTCATGCCATGCAGGTTGGCATACCAAGTACATGTGTGAAGCATCAGTGTGCATAGAGGGAGGGGAGCAGGATCATACCCGCATGCACCTACTGGCACCTCTCCCACTCCCTATACGCATTGAGCGTTACTTCTGAAATAGCCTAGGCATACACACACTTTTTCTGCATGGGTAGGTTCTTTCACAAGCCTATGAGCAAGATCCCTCTGAAGGTACATCGATTGTAAGATGTGCATCATTCCTTTTAATGTCATCCTTTTTAAAAAATATATTTTTATTAAGAAATTTTTATAAAGAAAAAGAGCAATAACATATCTTACCATCATCGAACATTCAAATAATCCGCACAAGAAAAAATAAAAAAGATTTTTTAAAAAAATTACCAATCAACATAATAATTAATTCTAACTTAATTTCATTCCTGGACTTCCTCGTGCCCCCTATATAGCGATTCATTGCATATCCTTTCACGCAGGTTCTATTCATATTTATATCTATAATTACCATTACCCCATTTTCTTTATACTTCAACATCCATTATATAATTCTAATCTATATTTTAAAAATCTCTCCCTTAATTCTCAACCTGCAACATACTCAATTGCTTATATTTCTCTTCATATATCAATTTTACAATATTTTTTATAATACACTCTAAATTTCTTCCATTCTTCTTCCGTCTTCTCTTCTCCCCGGTCGCGTAGTCTTCCGGTCAGGTCAGCAAGTTCCATATAGTCCAACATTTTCATTTGCCCCTTTTAATGTCATCCTTGCCTCAACTGCATATTTCATCCATGCAGGATGCACACTCTCCACAAAATCACCGCAAAACACTGGAGATGTTCTTTCCTGGTGTTCTTTTCTTTGCCTAACCGTTCTCATACTCTGTTTCTCATTTCTCCTCGTTGGTTCTTTAAAATGCTATCCCCTAGGTCTGGAGCAGACAACATGCTTCGCTCTAGAGTTGGCCACTGTTGCCATCATCCCTCGCCTTGGGCCAATGCTGGGAGTTGGGCTCCAATATCTGGAGGCCACTGCAATGACTATGCCTGCACTAGATGATGGAGTTCATTATGCTTTATCAGTAGGTGATTAAAAAAAAGATACAGTATATGTACAGTTATCCAAAGAAGCAGGATTCTTCCTCCCCTCTCTTTCTCTCCTTAAATGTCATAATCTGTAACTGCAAACAGCAGCAATGCTATTAAGCCAAAAAGAACATGGATATGACACATCATTAATTTCCTCTTTTCCAGCATAATTTAGAATTTTTTAAAGGGTGGTGTTTTCTTTAATAAATAAAAAATGTCAGTGGTGACCAACTTGGAAACACATGTCTAAGCATCTGTTTTAAATAAACCTAAGGGCTGTGTTTTCCATTGCACTGTACAAGAGCGAGAGGCCACAAATCGAATGGCATGCAGGAGACGGATGGCACTATTGTGCCACGGAAACCCGGGATTCTGCGCTCAGAATGCAAATGAGAAAGGATTTGGATCTAGATAAATTGAATTGCTAGATTGCCTTGCTGCTGCAAACAGGGCTTGCTGCGAGCTTCCAAGTTGCAGGGGGTGTGCTTGCAAAATTAAGGCTAAGAGTGATTTGGCTCAGGACGAGGGCTGGCATACTATTCAGAGAACAATGAAAACCCCGAACGAGATTCTCCTACCGGTAGATACTGCTGAGGTTCAGACAAATGGTCAGGTTAGGAAAGCAGCAAAATGGAGGGATGAAACTAGAAGCGTAATTGAAATATACTCGGAGTCGAGAGTGAATTTCATGCTCTTTATTCAGCTCATAGTCATCAAGGAGAAGAAGAGAAGAATGCCCTTTTCCCAAAACCATCTGCTTATATACATTACTTTCACAATGGGTTTTGTGTGATTGGCTACTTCAGGGCTACACCTGTAGGCCAATCAGTTTGTGGATTGACTTCTGCCAGCAGCCTGATTGGCTGCTCTTGCAGGCCAATCAGGTTGCGGATTCACTTCCACCTGGAGTTGGATTGGGTGGCTCCTGCGAACCAATCAGACTGCTGATTCTGGATCCTATTGTTCTATGATTCAGCTCAGTACATAACAGTAATCATCATACAAAAAGTCAAGACCCAGGTGTCAGTCATTGGGGATACTCGGTGGTGTGTTGAAGGCTGCAATGGGAGCTCAGGAACAGCTGTGCCAGATTCTGGTTGTAGGTAAGGCACGGAGCAAAGAAATGCTGACATTGGGTGGGTTAAGCAGAGTATAGACACAACCAGAAGGCAGCTCTGGGGTCTAGAGAAGCACCAGCAAGGTAGGAATCGGGAGCAAAAGGAGACAAGGAGGAGGAGAGATCAGGGTTGGTGCATGAAGTTGGGTTCCTGCTGCAACCCAAATAGCCATAGAATGATAGGTTGCTGCAAATGTAGTGTGTGCCTGGCAGTGCTCTGGTCTACAACTGCCTGATCAAATGTGGTCCTCTGCATGTCTCTGCCCACATCCCTGACCAGCCCTGCTCCACCCTCTTCTTGAGTGCTTGGCTGGATTGTGTCCTTGGACTCCGACAATGCCACTTGCTTCCTTTGGTGGAGATTAGAGAGGGGCATGTGTATGTCTGTAGAAACTAGCCTGCCTGGACAAAAGTGAAGTTGACATTCATTGCTCACTCTGCCTGCGTTTGCCCCTGGACCTGCCCAGAACTGGCATGTGGCCCACAGAAACTTGCCTAGAAGGAAACTCCTTGGGCTACTACACACCCTTAGGCAACCCTGAGCTCCATGGAAGAGCACAGGCCTTGCATGCAGAAAGTGCCACCTTCAACACTTGGCATGTTCAGTGAAGGAACCGATGAGGTGAAAGATTCTTTGCCTGAAACCTGGAGGGTTGTTGTGAGACTGTTGGGTGAGATGGTTAGCATGGTGTGATACACGGCCAGCCCACCCATGAGACAAGGTGAGGAAACCACCTCAGGCAGCAGGATCCACAGGGACAGTAAATCTGAGGCAGGATCGAGCACCTCCAGGCCCCCTCCTATGCCACCTCTACGGTGACCTCTTGGCAAACCGGAGAAGCGGCTCCCATCCTGGGGAGGAAATGGTACAGGCTGCCCTCTAGGGTCTCCTGAGCTCTGCACCCACCCAGCGTAATTCAGAGCGGACCCCTTTCCCTACAACCCCACAGTGGCTTTTGATTTCCACTTCAACCATTGGGTAGGGTTGAGTTTATTTCCCCCCTACATTGTTCCTGGTGTAGATCTTCATTCCTGCCTTGTTCCCAATGCAGACCTTTGCACACCCGTTCTTCCCTGGGAGCAGAGGAAGTGCTTCATTTTGCGGCTTGCCTCGGGTGCTAAAATGCATTGGGCTGGCCCTGATGTGATATAAGGCAGATTCCTATGACAACACAGTTGCTCCTGAAGCTGTTCAGCCTTCCGCTTCCTAAAAGCCCCCTGCTTCCTTAGCTCTTCCCATTCTACCCCTCTTAGCTAGTGCTATTTTTCTAGAAAAAAGGGTACTGGGACCCAGTGTGAATGCCTCCCTTTTTCTCTTATAATGACAATGGTACCCACCTAAGAGGTACTGGAGCTGAGTTTCATTGAGTTCTGGCTGAAAAAAGGCTCTGCCTGCTTCCCCTTGGATCTTGTGGTGTAGTGGTTAAGAGCGGTAGACTCCTAATCTGGGGACCCGGGTTCGTGTCTCCGCTCCTCCACATGCAGCTGCTGGGTGACCTTGGGCTAGTCACACCTCTCTGAAGTCTCTCAGCCCCATTCACCTCACAGGGTGTCTGTTGTGGGGGAGGAGGGGAAAGGAGATTGTTAGCCGCTTTGAGACTCCTTCGGGTAGTGATAAAGCGGGATATCAAATCCAAACTCTTCTCCTTCTTCTTCTTCTTCTTCTTCTTCTTCTTCTTCTTCTTCTTCTTCTTCGTCTTCTTCAATTCCTAAGTGGAACCACCTGTCTGTCTCAGGCCCTTTCCGCATACCTGCAAAGTTATCCCTTTTTTACAGGGATTTTCCCTTATGCTGAATAGGCTTCCTCGCGAGAAAAGCGAAAACTTGGCAGTTATGCCTTTCCTTCTCTCTCTTTCACACACACACACACACCATCCCTTCAGTTGCCATGTCTTCTGTGGCTTAAATATTTTCATTCTCGCCCCTTATTGAAGTTAATGCCAAGGGCAGCTCCACCCCTACACATTTAAAACATATTAAACACACATTTAAAGCATATGACTCCCCCCCCCTGCACAAGAATCCTGGGGGCTGTAGTTTACTCTGTGAGGGAGAAACTGCATTTCCCAGGATTCTCTGGGGGATGGGTGGAGCCATGTGACTTAAATGTGCATTGAGTATGCTCTAAATGTTTAGGGTGGAGCTGACCAACGTATCTGTGGGTGTGTACACACCATACAGGACATTTAGAACACATAGCCACCCCAAAGAAACATAGGAACCAGTGCCGGATTTAAGCATAAGCTAAACAAGCTATAGCTTAGGACACCTCTCTCTCGGAAGCCCCCCCCCCCCAAAAAAAAATCACTATTAATATACTTCTTAATTGTATTTCAGTTCAAGAATTACTTTGATAAATTACATATTTTGTTATATGCAAATGGCTTTAGATACCTATTAGGTCCATAAATTACCATATAGCATATATTCAACACAAAAAGCAGTGACAATTTGTTGTTGACAAAGGACATATAAGGACAGCTGGACATATAAAGGGCCCCATTACCTTCAGTAGCTTAGGGCCTCATCAAACCTAAATCCAGCCCTGATAGGAACTGTAGTTTAAGAGTGCTGGGAGATGTAGTTCTTGAGAGATAAACTGCAGCTCCCAGAATTCTCTGGGAAAAGCCTTGTGCTTTAACAGAATGCACAGCGCTTACACAACCTCTGGCTGCCCTGTGGATATTCAGCCTCAGTTCCCTTTGCCTCTCCCCTTTCCTCCCCTGATGCCTCCTCCGCTGTTGAAATGTATATTGTAAACTCCTCAGGGTAGGCTTATGATCCTCTGCAAAATGCCAAGTACGCTGCATAAACATATAGCATAGCTGGAATCAGTTTATTTGCTTAGTGGGCAAAATAAATACGCAACGTATACACAGTGGTCTTATTTGCGGCAGCTGCCACTAAACAGAAATATGTGTGGATTCTGAACTAGTGGGGTTGCCATGAAGCTGTTGATACATATAGCTAGGGAGCAGGATCAGCTCCACGGTTGAGAGGACAACCTTGACAAAGTGGTGGGCCCCTCGTACACTGGTGGGGTGCCCCGATTGTGGACTACAGCAACAGGTGACTGTAAATCTGCCATTTACATTTCCCACAGTGCCCTGGGGAAGTACCGGGGCATTGTGAGAAATTTAGCAGGGCACACTACACTACCGGTGGGCTCTGCTAGGGAGCTAAGACCCCAGCAGCTTCCAAGGCTTCCACATTATGTCCTCAAGCCTGCTAGGAAGACTTGTTGATCAGAAAAACAAATGGGGCACTGCATCAAAATTGTTGCAGCGTGCAGTGCTTCTCATCAGGGTTCCTGTCACTCCATCCCATCTTCCCTGCCCCAAGTCAATCAATATTCTGTGGTCACTAAGCTAGTAACTCTGTCCTCATTGGGGTGTTACTGTTTTTGGGGGGGTCCCCTCCATTTTTGTTTCCACTGATGCTCAATCCTGGGTGGCTGGGCTGCACACTCTTGCTCTGAATCCCAGCAACTTCAATTATTTGCTTTCTCTCTTGATATTTATAGGCAGATCTCCCTTCTGCCCTGAGAACATTTCAGTTCTCCTTATGAACCAGGACATGATTCCGGTTGAACTGTTCATACACATGCCAACAAGTCATTGTGCACATTCAACACACCACCTCTCCACGAACCGGGAATTGTGCACATTCGCCAGTCAATCTGCATATTGGCCCAGTCAATGTGTATTATTTCAAAACATGTATATTATGTATAACGCCTGGAGAAAATATACAGAATCTTGACGCATTATGCACATCCCCCAAGACCTATTGAGGAGTATTATAATGTGCGCAATCTCACCTTCATGGACACCTTATGTGCATCTAACACCACCCAAATGTCAGAGTGTCCCGTCCCCCCACCGCCCACCACATCAGTTTCTCAACATTCCATGCCAACAAGTTGTTATGAGGCTGTTTTGGGGTCTTGCCTACCCCCTTAGTCCCCCCACTCTGACCTGTAAAGCCCTAAACGGCCTCGGTCCAGTATACCTGAAGGAGCGTCTCCACCCCCATCGTTCTGCCCGGACACTGAAGTCCAGCGCTGAGGGCCTTCTGGCGGTTCCCTCGCTACGAGAAGCCAAGTTACAGGGAACCAGGCAGAGGGCCTTCTCGGTAGTGGCATCCACCCTGTGGAATGCCCTCCCACTAGAGGTCAAAGAGAAAGACAACTTCCAGACTTTTAGAAGACATCTGAAGGCAGCCCTGTTTCAGGAAGCTTTTAATGTTTAACGGACTATTCTATTTTAATATTTTGCTGGAAGCCACCCAGAGTGGCTGGGGGAACCCGGCCAGATGGGCGGGGTATAAATAATAAATTATTATTATATTATTATAGAATTGACCTGCACCTCCATGGACAGCTGTGAGTCCAAAATGACTCCCAGGCTGCGCACCTGGTCCTTCAGGGGCACAGTTACCCCATTCAGGACCAGGGAGTTCTCCACACCTGCCCGCCTCCTGTCCCCCACAAACAGTACTTCTGTCTTGTCAGGATTCAACCTCAATCCGTTAACAGCCATCCATCCTCCAACCGCCTCCAGACATTCACACAGGACCTTCGCCGCCTTCACTGGTTCTGATTTGAAAGAGAGGTAGAGCTGGGTATCATCCGCATACTGATGAACACCCAGCCCAAACCCCCTGATGATCTCTCCCAGCAGCTGCATGTAGATGTTGAAAACCATGGGAGAGAGGACAGAACCCTGAGGCACCCCACAAGTGAGAGCCCAGGGGTCTGAACACTCATCCCCCACCACCACTTTCTGAACACGGCCCAGGAGGAAGGAGCGGAACCACGGTATAACAGTGCCCCCAGCTCCCAGCCCCTCTGATGGTCCAGAAGGATGTTATGGCCCATAGTATCAAAAGCCACTGAGAGATCCAGCAGATCTAGGAAACAGCTCTCACCATTGTCCCTAGCCCGCCGGAGATCATCGACCAGTGCGATCAAGGCAGTTTCATACACAAGCACGATCCCAGTGTTGTGGTATATAGAATTGCAGGCGAGTAGCTTTAGTTGTTTTACTGTGCTAAATGTGCTCCGCCAAAGCCTTTTGTTTTGAAAGCAAAGTAATGTTTAAGTGAAGTGGCAGCAATGGTGAAGGCTAGGCAAACACAGTCTACTGCTTTCTGGACATCAATAACAGCCCATCGTCATAGATTGCCAACAACAAGCTAGTTCCATGGGATTCCTGGTGTGAGATGACTTGAGGGAGATAAATCATATTGAGTTCATGTGAGTCCACCCACCCCTATCTGTCCATAGTTCTCTTCTGGAAAATGGATTTAGGCAAAGCCTTGCTGGAGCCCGTGTGGCTAGATATGCACAGCCTCTCATGTGGATGTTGTAAATCATCAAAGGATGCTAAATCGTTGATCCGCAGAGAACTTGACTATGCACAAGGCAACAAAATGCCTCATCCTAGGGGAGACAAACAAACATTCTGGAGACATTGGAATTCTTGCTGGTTGAGAGCATGTATAACATGCATAGCTGCAGGAAGGAAACTCTCCCAGTACATATGACATGAACCCAATCCACCAGCCCCAGCCTCGCTCCCTCGTGTTTCCTGGCCTGTAACTCAGTGGCTCAGTCGCCTGCATCTCCGAGATAACATTCCCTGCCGGAAACCCTGGAGAGCTGCCGGTCAATGTAGACAACACTGAGATAAATGGTTGGTTTCCTATGTTCCTCCTCTTTGGTCACTTGGCATGCTCTTGTCCAAATTGCCAAGCTATGTTTAAGCACTGCCTCTAGATCACGTCTTGCAAACCTACATTGAACAATGGTTCCAAACCATGGTTTTGAGCCTGGTTGGTGTTGAATTCAGAGGCCCTAGACTCTTGGAAATAAGAAGCTGGGCTGAGGCTATGATTATTAAATGAAGACGTTTATTTGGGGGCGCTTTCCAACCCTTGCAATCGCCTTCTACACTATATGGGAAACTATAAATCAAACTGTGCTGCAGTTAAAATAAGTGTCCGGCCACATTATCGTCTTATAAAAGAATGCCAGTTCAACATAATGGCCTGGTTCAGATGTCTGAAGAGCTACAGTCGGAGGTTCTGGAAGGCACTAAAGGCTCTTGAGCTCCATTTGCACACACTCCCTGTTTCATATTCTCTCAACATAGTTGGCCATCATGCCCATATTGGCAAAGGATAGTTAGTGCCTTTGCTCCTAAAGCAGGGGTTGTGAACTTGGGGGGCTGGCTCTGATCTGCTAAGCCGCTGCAGGGAGCCTCTCAGGGCCTTGCAAAACCCAGGCAATCCATCCATCACAGACTTGGTAACTTCAATCCATTGACTTTGACCAGTCTACTCTGAGTATGACGTGTTCGGGTATCACTGCAATGATTAAAAACACAAGCACACAAAGACGCTGAAAAGTCTAAACAGCAGAGAATGTTAAAGCCAGTGCTATTTTTCTAGAAAAAGAGGAACTCAGCATGAATGCCTCCCTTATCCTATATAATAATATGCAAGTGTCTCTGCGTCTTCTGTGGGGTCGCGGACATAAAGCCGCCTTCAGTTCTAGCACCCGTTAATTTAACGGGCTAAATGATACTCGTTCTCTTATAATGGCAATGGCGCCTACCTGAGAGGTGCCGGAACTCAGTTCCGGCAAGTTCCGGCTGAAAAAAGCCCTGGTTAAAATACTAGTTTCACATTTTAAAAAACACAAACAAACATAGAAAGGCTGAAGTCACTTCCAGGCTGCAAGACTATCAAAGAGAAGGTTTGACAACACACACAGCTAGCTAATTTTAGATAATTATTGTTAATTTCCACCCACCGCCTTTACCGAATGAGCCAACTATCAATGAAGGCACACTAAATCTTATCCGTTTAAGTGCTCTTGTCCTGACTGGCTTTGTTGGGATTCATTCATTCGGCCCAGTGAATGGTAACTATGTTATGCAACCCAAACAAGAGCCCACGACACCCATTCGGAACAATATTCTTTCTGTTTGGAGAGCAAAGTGCTGGTGCAAGGCAAGCAAAAGTTCCACAAGCCAGCAATAAATTCTCTTGTAACGCAGTCTGTTATGTTTGTCTGTTCGGAGCTGGAAATAGCTGGAAAGGCTTTCACTGGGGCAAGTCTCATAATTCTCGTTGCAGAGTTTTCATGTCCTGTCACTTGTGGCATAGTAATGGGCTGAGATAATGTTTAGATTGCCATGCTAACTGTGTTCGGATGACTCCCTACTGAGCAGTTTTAGAGGGAGTGCTTTACATACAACTCCACACACACACACACACACACACACACACCTATTCTAAGGATGAAGGAGCCGCAACATTTGCAGAATCAAATGTTTAAAACAAGGTAAATGTTTAAAACAAGGTAAGGTGTTTCCTTTTCCAAGGAAAAGGAAATGCAAGAAAGCAAAATGGCTATCCAACGAGGCCTTACAAATAGCGGAGGAGAGGAGGCAAGCAAAATGCAAGGGAGATAGGGAAAGATACAGGAAACTGAATGCAGATTTCCAAAAAACAGCAAGGAGAGACAAGAGGGTCTTCTTAAATGAGCAATGCAAAGAAATAGAGGAAAACAATAGAATGGGGAAAACCAGAGATCTGTTCAAGAAAATTGGAGATATGAAAGGAACATTTCGTACAAAGATTACCATAATCAAGGACAAAAGTGGTAAGGACCTAACAGAAGCAGAAGACATCAAGAAGAGGTGGCAAGAATACACAGAGGAATTATACCAGAAAGATATGGAGGTCTCGTACACCTCAGGTAGTGTGGTTGCTGACCTTGAGCCAGACATCTTGGAGAGTGAAGTCAAATGGGCCTTAGAAAGCATTGCTAATAACAAGGCCAGTGGAAGTGATGATATTCCAGCTGAACTGTTTAAAATTTTAAAAGATGATGCTATTAAGGTGCTACACCCAATATGCCAGCAAGTTTGGAAAACTCAGCAATGGCCAGAGGATTGGAGAAGATCAGTCTACATCCCAATTCCAAAGAAGGGCAGTGCCAAAGAATGCTGCAACTACCGCACAATTGCGCTCATTTCACACGCTAGCAAGGTTATGCTTAAAATTCTACAAGGCAGGCTTAGGCAGTATGTGGACCGAGAACTCCCAGAAGTGCAAGCTGGATTTCGAAAGGGCAGAGGAACCAGAGACCAAATAGCAAACATGCGCTGGATTATGGAGAAAGCTAGAGAGTTCCAGAAAAACGTCTACTTCTGCTTCATTGACTATGCAAAAGCCTTTGACTGTGTCGACCACAGCAAACTATGGCAAGTTCTTAAAGAAATGGGAGTGCCTGATCACCTCATCTGTCTCCTGAGAAATCTCTATGTGGGACAAGAAGCTACAGTTAGAACTGGATATGGAACAACTGATTGGTTCAAAATTGGGAAAGGAGTACGACAAGGTTGTATATTGTCTCCCTGCTTATTTAACTTATATGCAGAATTCATCATGCGAAAGGCTGGACTAGATGAATCCCAAGCCGGAATTAAGATTGCTGGAAGAAATATCAACAACCTCAGATATGCAGATGACACAACCTTGATGGCAGAAAGCGAGGAGGAATTAAAGAACCTTTTAATGAGGGTGAAAGAGGAGAGCGCAAAATATGGTCTGAAGCTCAACATCAAAAAAACCAAGATCATGGCCACTGGTCCCATCACCTCCTGGCAAATAGAAGGGGAAGAAATGGAGGCAGTGAGAGATTTTACTTTCTTGGGCTCCTTGATCACTGCAGATGGTGACAGCAGTCATGAAATTAAAAGACGCATGCTTCTTGGGAGAAAAGCAATGACAAACCTAGACAGCATCTTAAAAAGCAGAGACATCACCTTGCCGACAAAGGTCCGTATAGTTAAAGCTATGGTTTTCCCAGTAGTGATGTATGGAAGTGAGAGCTGGACCATAAAGAAGGCTGATCGCCAAAGAATTGATGCTTTTGAATTATGGTGCTGGAGGAGACTCTTGAGAGTCCCATGGACTGCAAGAAGATCAAACCTATCCATTCTTAAGGAAATCAGCCCTGAGTGCTCCCTGGAAGGACGGATCGTGAAGCTGAGGCTCCAATACTTTGGCCACCTCATGAGAAGAGAAGAATCCTTGGAAAAGACCCTGATGTTGGGAAAGATTGAGGGCACTAGGAGAAGGGGACGACAGAGGACAAGATGGTTGGACAGTGTTCTCGAAGCTACGAACATGAGTTTGACCAAACTGCGGGAGGCAGTGCAAGACAGGAGTGCCTGGCGTGCTATGGTCCATGGGGTCACGAAGAGTCGGACACGACTAAACGACTAAACAACAACAACAAGGTGTACCAACTGTTTACCACAGGGTGCTTCCTTTTATTTATATTATCTTTGGTTACTGCTGATGGTTATCCATCTAATTTCTCCACATTTTGAGATGCTGTTCTTCAGCCCAATAACATGGACCAAACGTGTGTCTTAAAGTAATCATAAGGTACATATGCAAGTGAAAATGATGTACAAAGGGCATTCTATTAGGGGAAATTACTTGCAATGATGTGCATTTTAGGCAAAACGGCATACAGAAGTAGAGAGAAATGCATACTTCTTTTATAAAACACTTTCTTTTTTTAGAAAAAAAACAGTTTGCAAACTGTTGTGGATATGTAGCACACTGAACCCAAGACTGGAAAAAAAAAATAAGAATAAGAGAGAAACCAGAATTGAAGGATTCACTCATCCCTTATTTTATCTACACTGTCATGACGGTGCAAAGAGATTAGTGGCCAATGGGTGTGATCCCGAACATATCAAATGTCTAGCAGTTTGCTACCAAGCACCTACTTTCCTAGAGTTGTCCCGGACAGTAGGGAAGAGGACCAAATTGAGAGGGCTGCATTCAGACCCCTGGCCGGAAGTTCCCAACTTCTGCCTTGCGCGGTCTGTGCCCTCACACATTCTTTGAAATGCCCGAATGGCTTGTTACATTGACATTAAACGGACCCACACGCTTGTTCCTGTGCTATGGCATTTATTTCGTGTTCACCCTAATTCAGTTACATATACACTATGCAGAATAAATGTTTGGCTGTGGTGAGCCATGTACTGAAAAATCCCACCTGGCACCTTGTTCCCGTGCATCCTTGCCAGGGTGTCTGCTTTCTGTTAGACTAAAGCTGTGTGCAAACTTCCCTCTCCCGTTACTCCAGTGAGAAGCAAAGGGAGAGTTCGTAAAGTACTTTGCTAACCTTAAATCACAGCCGGCATAGCATGGAGTGATCTGGGACCAGCCCCCCACACTGAGCCCTAAGAGCAAAAACCCTGACACAAAGTGAGCACAACATCTGCTGGCTGGATTCAACATCTCAGTGGGGTATGAATCTTGAAGCAACTGACAACCAGCCCGCGCCATGTATTGGATCTCACACATTAGCTGGCTGTGCATTGGGACAGGAATCGCGTGCCGCTGATCTCTGCTCTAAATATTCACGTCACAGAAGAGAGCAATTAACACCAACGGCAAATCATCCTTCAGACTCAACTGTTGCTTTTTTTTTAAAATATATTTTTATTAATTTTCCAATTAAAACCAATTATATCACATTCATTATTTCAAATTATACACATATATATATCAATCAAACCGAATGTTATGCCAAATCGTCTAAAGAATTTTTTATTTGGGTTCCCATGCTTCAAGAAATTGGGGATTCCTCGCAACCGTCCACTGCCGTCTTTTTTCTAAAGTTCAAATCGTCCTCCAAGTTCATAATAATCCAGATCTTCCCCTTACAGTCACATAGATGTTTTCCACTTTCAACCGGTTGTTTCCCAGCTGCTGAGATAAATATCAAACAAGGTTTCACAAATGTTCTTTCTCCTGTGTGGGTTAATCAGTCCAGCCTCCCCATAAATCTTCTTAGTCTGGAGCTCCCTGTTGCGTCGAAGCAGCGCCATCTTAAAAAGCTCAAATCACTTTCGTTTTCTCTCATAGCCATGAAGATTAACGATCTTAATAAAATTTACAGCTTTTCCAGGCAGAAGACCCAAACATCAAACCATAAACTCTTGGTAAATTAATGGATCTCCCTGCCCTATAGCTGAACTTAGCTTCAGGTCGCTGCTCCAATTCAAAGTGCGTCACAGCTCATAAATCCTCCAAACGCGTCCAGGACTCCTTCCGTCCGACTAGGGGGGGGGGGGCTTTTCTCATCGGCAACTCCACATCTTTAAAAAATATGCTCAGTAACAACAGTTTATAAAGTTCAACTCACACAGTCTTTTGCTTCTCTTTCACTCCAAACAAGCCAGGACATCGCGTCTGGGAAGGTACGAAGTAACTCATATAAAGAAAAATAAAGAAAAGACTCCATTCCCTTATCGCTCCGTCCCCATCAATCCTTCTTCCAGATGATATACAGCCTTTGACTCCTCTCCCTCAGCAGCATAAATTTCTCAGCAGTAAACAGCGCTTCTTCCCCTCCTTCTGAAGTATGTCCATAGATTTAAGCCTAATTATCTTCTTTAACCATGGAAATCCCCGCCATGCAGATTAGCGTCCGGGAGTCCTGGCCCTCGTAAGTGCTTTTCAGCCCAAGCTCCCCCCACTCCATAAACAGTCGGAGTGGGTCTGGGGGCATCGCGGGCCAGCGGCCCCTCTCCGTAACCCCCGGAGAGGGTAGGGGGTTGCCATTTACTCCCCTAGCAACCGCCAAATTCCTTACGAAGGTCAGAGGGATGGAAAACAGGTCCGCCATTCCTGCCGGCGGAAACCGGAACCCAGACTCAACTGTTGCTTGTGTCGAAACACCATCCACCGGAGATAGTCAACTCCCTCAAAAATGAATCAATTTGATTCAAGAAGAAGGTAGAATCATAGAATCCTAGAGTTGGAAGAGACCACAAGGGCCATCCAGTCCAACCCCCTGCCAAGCTGGAAACACCATCAAAGCATTCTTGACATATGTCTGTCAAGCCTCTGTTTAAAGACCTCCAAAGAAGGAGACTCCACCACACTTCTTGGCAGCAAATTCCACTGTCGAACAGCTCTTACTGTCAGAAATTTCTTCTTGAAAATTTCTTGAGCCAACTCAAGGGGTTAAGGCAAGGAGGGGGGACCTCATGTCTGGGGGGGGGGCAAATGAGGCCCTCTGAGTTTATTATTTACTAGCTGACCCGGCCATGCGTTGCTGTGGATTTGGGGGGGGATTATTGATGTCATTTGTGTTTTGAATGGTAATGGTTGCATAACTTGTTTTTGGTTAGTGTTTTGATGTAATATGCTTTTCTGGATGTTTCAACTTTGTGCTTGTATTTAATCAACTGCTTCAATCTGCCCTGTCAATCGTGACTCCCAACATGCTGCAGGACACGTCAGGGGGGGGTTCTGGGAGGGGTAGACTTCCTTCAGGACAGATTCCTTCCAATTCAGGATGGATAAAAGAAAGTTCTTCTTTAAATAGAGTAAGCCCACAATCTCTACACATTTAACTTGTGCATGTTCAGCTTTACACGCTTGACAAAAAAAAGAAAATTAAAAGGGGGCAGAAAGCGGGGAGGCATCTGGGGGGAAAGGCTTTGGCTTTGGCAGTCCTACCTGCAACTGAACCCAGGTTTGGTTTGGTTTGGTTTTGAGGTCCCCACAAGCTGCAGATTAATGTGCTTGTAGGACCAGGTGGTTCAATTGCTATGTGAACAGCTGATCTATAAATGGTGGCGTACCATTATCCAGAAGTGTTCTAAATGAGCGAGTTTTTAGTTCATCTTTCTTGTTACCTGTTCAGCACTCTTTGGATAATTCTTATAGTGGAATGCTGCCTCCTGCTGGATCGAACGGAACATGGCAAAAGGAATGTGCTTCATTTCCATACCCATGGTATGTGTACGGTATGGGATGTTTTATATGACATATAAATTTGTATTTGCGAAGAATAAGCCATAAAAAAAATATTTTTTTAAAAAAGGGGATGTGCTTCATTTTAGAGATGTGCTTAATTTTCACCAACATGATGGCTGTATTTAACCATTAGCAACTAAAGGGTAGATTTTCCGAAGACATCAGAAGTGACTCATTTATATTGATGCTTTCTATTTATGTATCCAGATATACACACACACCACTTAGAATCATAGAATCATAGAATCATAGAGTTGGAAGAGACCATGAGGGCCATCCAGTCCAACCCCCTGCCAAGCAGGAAACACCATCAAAGCATTCTTGACATATGGCTGTCAAGCCTCTGCTTAAAGACCTCCAAAGAAGGAGACTCCACCACACTCCTTGGTAGCAAATTCCACTGCCGAACAGCTCTTACTGTCAGGAAGTTCTTCCTAATGTTTAGGTGGAATCTTCTTTCTTGTAGTTTTAATCCATTGCTCCATGTCCGCTTCTCTGGAGCAACAGAAAACAATATTTCTCCCTCCTCTATATGACATCCTTTTATATATTTGAACATGGCTATCATATCACCCCTTAACTTTCTCTTCTCCAGGCTAAACATACCCAGCTCCCTAAGCCGTTCCTCATAAGGCATCATTTCCAGGCCTTTGACCATTTTGGTTGCCCTCCTCTGGACACGTTCCAGCTTGTCAGTATCCTTCTTGAACTGTGGTGCCCAGAACTGGACACAGTACTCCAGGTGAGGTCTGACCAGAGCAGAATACAGTGGTACTATTACTTCCCTAGATCTAGATGCTATACTCCTATTGATGCAGCCCAGACTTGCATTGTCTTTTTTAGCTGCTGCATCACACTGCTGACTCATGTCAAGTCTGTGGTCTACCAAGACTCCTAGATCCTTTTCACATGTACTGCTCTCAAGCCAGGTGTCACCCATCCTGTATTTGTGCTTTTCATTTTTTGTGCCCAAGTGTAGTACCTTACATTTCTCCTTGTTAAAATTCATCTTGTTTGCTTTGGCCCAGTTGTCTAATCTGTTAAGGTCATTTTGAAGTGTGATCCTGTCCTCTGGGGTATTAGCCACCGCTCCCAATTTGGTGTCATCTGCAAACTTGCTCAGGATGCCCTCAAGCCCATCATCCAAGTCATTGATAAAGATGTTGAATAAGACTGGGCCCAAGACAGAACCCTGTGGCACCCCACTAGTCACTACTCTCCAGGATGAGGAGGAGCCATTGATGAGCACCCTTTGGGTTCGGTCAGTAAGCCAGCTACAAATCCACTGAATGGTAGCATTGTCTAGCCTGCATTTTACCAGCTTCTTTACAAGAATATCATGGGGCACCTTGTCAAAGGCCTTGCTGAAATCAAGATAGGCTACATCCACAGTGTTCCCTTCATCTAACAGGCTTTAATTTTGTCAAAAAATGAGATCAGATTAGTCTGACATGACTTGTTTTTCAGAAACCCATGCTGACTTTTAGTGATCACAGAGTTTCTTTCTAGGTGCTCACAGACTGTTTGCTTGATGATCTGCTCTAGAATCTTTCCTGGTATTGATGTCAGGCTTACTGGGCGGTAATTTTTTGGGTCCTCTCTTTTCCCCTTTTTGAAAATAGGGACAACATTTGCCCTCCTCCAGTCTGCTGGAACTTCGCCTGTTCTCCAGGAATTATCAAAGATTATTGCCAGTGGTTCTGAAATCACCTCACCACTTAATAAAAACCTCTAAGGAGTACATACATACATACATACATACATACATACATACATACATGGATAAAACCCAACTTTTTAATAGCAAATACACATAAAATTTATCAAAATATAGATAAAGCCAAACAGTTGGTAGGTTGCAGCATCTGTTGAGGCTGTAGAGACCAATATGGAAGAGAAAAATGTATTGTCATATCTGGGGCAGATGAAGGTGTCTGTCTGCTATCAAATCGGCAGCATTACCAGAGGAAAAACTAGAACAGAGAATATATGAAGAATTTCTTAACTGTCTCTAAAAACTGTTGAAAATGCTGGAAGGCAGGCACAATGCTAGATGAGAAAGGATGGGGAAACTGGGCAATCTGTCATCACACCTTTCCTATTCGACAAAATACAAAGCATCTCACACAGCCCAATCCTGTGTGTGCTTGACTTTAAGTCCCACAAAGGGTACTTAGGACTCAGCTACAGAGTTGCAAATAAAACGTTTTAAGGGTGTTTTAAGTGCAATATACAATGTGACACTAGATGGCAATGGTGAGCCTTATGGAAAATTCAATGTTTTTTTTTAAAAAAACGCTTTTTAAAAATAGCATTTTCAGAATGTTTTTTTCAATATGTGTGTAGATTCCACCTTAGTGTGTGAGAGAAAAGCAGTCACCAAAAGAACTGACTCAAAGCGTGTGTGTTGCTTTTAAATCAAAGTGAAGATGCTCTGGTTCTCAGCATATCCTGAATTTCACAAACTGCACTGCACAATCAGACTGAGTCCCACTACTCCACGCAGCAGATAGGGAAATTTCAGGGTCATCAAGAATGGAAAAGTCCACACAGAGGAATGTTGCACTTAAGTCTGATCACCATCTCTCCCAGGCAGAGAACCCTCCCCTCCTGGGGACTGAACGAGACCAATGACTCACACAGGACGTGTACTGGGATTTAAAATGGCCACAACTTTTATTATCAATTTCACATGTAAGAAACCTTGGCTTAGGCATTGGGCATGTATCCCTCTCAGACCCCCAGCCGGGGGAGCTGAGGCACAGCAGGGTTCATAAGCCTGATCACTATCACAATCACAATAAGCCTGATCAATACCATTTCCTAAACTTTTTGTTTACCACTGAACCGAGAGAGTGTTTAAAAGTCTCCTACATAACTGCTATGCTCACCTCGATTCTCCAAACATTGAGAGGTTTGGGGCATGCAGCACCGACCCGACCTCCTTTGGAATGAAGTCACCAGAAGGCTTTAAACATGCAGTACAGTATTTGTGTTTATTTACATATATACAGGTTGAACATAGATGGAGGGGCAACATTAAACCAGCAGACACCCCAAGTTCACAGCATTCACATCCGGTCTTTTAAAAGGGAGGCAACTGGCAGCCCTAGATACTGTTAGCCTTTTCGGAGTCTAAACTCAGCCCTCTAACTCTCTCCTGTGTCTGTCTCAAAGAAACAGTATCTGTCCTTTCCTTTCTAACACTTATTATCCAACTGAGAGTCATCCCCCTTTCCAGAAGCCGTTGTTAAAACCACCTTTTGAGAGCCATCAATAAAGACCATCTACCTAAGAAAAAGGGATCTCTGCCAAACTAAACTGGCTCAATACATTTGACCCATATGAGCAGCTGCCTTCTTACAAACGCAGAATCACAGGGTAGAAAGGGACCCCAGGAGCTCATTTAGCACAGCCCTTAACAGTAGGATTGCTAAACGCAAATTCCAAGAGTGAATGGCAAAAGGCAGCCATTGCAATAAAAGAGTCTCGCTTCGAATAAATGTTTGGACTTGTCAGATGGAGCGACATTGCCCTGTGCCATGCCTGGAATGATGGCCAATCCGTCAGACTGAGCAATATACACAGCACTTTACATCACCATGCACATTACATAATAGTTGCTTTTTCAGACAGTCTTCATCTCTGCAAGAAATTGTCCCTGCAAACTGAATATCTCTGTGTAGGATTCATTTGCCAACTGCATTGGTAAGTTACAGGTAGGTAGCCGTGTTGGTCTGACACAGTCAAAACAAAATTTAAAAAAATCCTTCCAGTAGCACCTTAGAGACCAACTAAGTTTGTCATAGGTATGAGCTTTCGTGTGCATGCACACTTCTTCAGGTGTGCACACGAAAGCTCATACCTATGACAAACTTAGTTGGTCTCTAAGGTGCTACTGGAAGGATTTTATTATTTTGTTTTGACTGCATTAGTAAGGATGGTTGTGTGAAACCAAATAATTCCACTAGATGGCACAAGATTATTGGCGTTGGAAAGGGAGCACAACTAAAACGAAATTCTACTGACACTGCAGACTCTACCTAAAAACAAAACGCAAGCTTAGTTTTCCGTTCAAGTTCTGTTTAGGCCCCATGTACAGAGCCAGTGTGGTGTAGTGGTTAAGAGCAGTAGACTCGTAATCTGGTGAACTGGGTTCATAGCTGTGAAGTTCTCCCATTTTTTTTAAGGGAAATTCCGTTATGCTGAATAGGCTTCCTTGAGAGAAAAGGGAAAACTTGACAGCTATGACTGGGTTCAAGTCTCCGCTCCTCCACATGCAGCTGCTGGGTGACCTTGGGCTGGTCGCACTTCTTTGATGTCTCTCAGCCCCACTCACCTCACAGAGTGTTTGTTGTGGGGGAGGAAGGGAAAGGAGAATGTTAGCTGCTTTGAGACTCCTTTCCCTTCAGGTAATGATAAAGCGGGATATAAAATCCAAACTCTTCTTCTTCTTCCTCCTCCTCCTCCTCATCTTCCTCTTCCTCTTCTTACAATCTAAAGAGGAGGGTGCAGACTTTACTTCAAAGTGAAAGCTCAGATTGTAGCCCAGTCTTAAAACTTAGCTGTGTAAGTTTGGGAAAGTGCACACCGAGGCAGGAAGTATAATGAGCTGAACATTTGAATTCCCAGAGGAAGGTTCACACCCTCTCCTTAATCCTCACTCAGCCGTCCATTACAGTGTCTGACTGGGACCTGGGAGACTAGGGTTCAAATCCCTACTCAGCCACGAAGCTCACTGGGTGACCTTGGACCAGTCACTACCTCTCGGCCTAACCTACCTCACAGGGTTGTTGTGGGGATTGAGGAGGGGGAAGGAGAACCATGTATGCCATCTGGAGCTCCTTGGAGGAAAAATTGGGATAGGAAGGCATTTTTAAATAAATAAATAAATCACCATTTCCAGGAAGGGTGTGTGTGTGTGAATTGATTTAACAACACCTTCCCCCCTTTAAATTTCCACTTACTCGAGTCTAGAGCATTTGATTCACACACTTATTTTTAAGTAAGCTCCTGCTAATTTAAACAGCTGCTACAACAATTAGGGGAAGCCAGCCAGGAGTGTGGCTAGCCACAGCTGACAAAGCATCTCCGTCCCAGTGACGAAGGGTCAAACTTAAACAGGCAGGTGAGTTATCCACCTGTGTGACTTTAGCAACAGGATAAGGCCAGAGGAATCAACATTTCCCCCATTTTTTTAATCTCACAGGTTGCAAATTTCCAAGTAAACAGCCCTAATTTACCGTATTTTTCTGTCTATAAAATACACAGTCCACCCTCGGGCACTATCCATGTATAAGACGCCCCCTAATTTTTGACATAATTTTTTGGGAGAAAAACCTAGTCTTATACATGGAAAAATATGGTAATTTTTTTAAAAAAGCAGTTATTGTAGTTAAAGGGCAGAGATGGGGCCATGACCTGGTGTGCTGCAGAGTTAAATGTCCAACAATTTGCCTGCAGGCAGTAAGTTGTGTGCAGTGCTCTTTTCCTGGGGGGGGGGGACGCATACCCCTAAACATTTTGTGAATCTAAGTTCGGCCTCATTGAGGGGCGGTTTTTCAATATGAGTAGGAAAATGAGAATACCTCTAAACATTTTTTTTGCGGGGGGAGCACTGGTTGTATGTGTGATAGGTCTAACTAAGGAGATATTGACCAAAAAGGTTGGCTACTATGAACTAGGCAATAGGGTATAGTAGCCAGCCAAATGTCGTAAGAGAAAACACACATGGCCCTTGGATGGGAACAAACATGAAGACATTGACTCGAGGACACCAGCTGTGAAAATGAAAATGGAAAACGAAACTGCCCAATTCGTAATGCTTAGTTTTATGCAAATCTATGGCGTGGCCACACGTGGAATGCTGTCCGTAGTTCTGGTCACTGCATCTGAAACATACTGTTACAATACAGGAAAAAGTGCAGAAAATGACGACCAAAATGACCAGGGGGCAGAAACAGGGAAAGCTGACAACATCTGGGATGTTTTAGTTTAGAGAACAAGTCAAATAAATGAGGGCATGATAGAGATGTATAAAGTCAAGCATAGTGTGGTAAGTGTTGATAAAAGGCTTTTCTCTTCTCGTAATCCTAGAACCTGGGCCCTAGGACAAATAGTGGGAAATTTGCAACAGGCAACAGGAGGTTGTTTCTTCAAACACAGCGTGTTTAAAGTCTAGCTGTCTCAAGTTGTGATGATTGCCGCCAACAACTTCAGAAGGTTAGGCACATTTATAGTGGAGAAGACTACGAGCAGCTGCAGGTTGTGATAAATATACGCTACCTATGTATAGGATCGTAGACAGCAGGTGTGGCTCCATATTTGGGGGGGGGGGCTGAGCAAGCCACCCACTTGGGATCCATTGATGGAGCTCTAGCAGCTGCCGATCTCCCCTCTTGTTTGGGAGGGTGAGGAGTCAGGCAGCCAGCAGTGACCCGACCCCACTGCTTGTTCACAGCGTTATTCGGCAGTGCCATCGTTGCTGCTGGCTGGGAGACAGGTGGCCGCTTGGCTTCTGCCCCACTACATTGCCAGCAGTGTTGATAAAAGTGTGCCAGCAAACAAATCACATGCTGCGCATCAAGAAAATTCATTTGCAACACTTCAACACTTTCTCTCCTGTGCACAGCAACTTATAAATGTTGATTTGCAAGTGCATAACCTGGATTTTTGTTGGGGAGGGCAGGCTTTTGTTGGGGGGGGCAGAACCTCGGTTTCGCATTGGTTTGTATTGATTTTGATTGATTTAGCAGCTGCCCCCCCTTGGGGGGGTGGAGAAAAAGACCTCGCTGTACTTCAAGCCTCTAATGTGCACGCAATTGTCTGCAGTGCCCTGAGAACGGAAACTGAGCGGCTAGTCCTCCAGCTGCCGTATTTCCCTGTCAACCAAGGCACGCTCCCCTAGGCCCGCTTCTTCCGCTCTGTGCCGAAACAAGTCCCGGCTCGCCCTGGAGGTTGCGGAAGGATACGAGACTGGCCAGAAAGGCAGAATGACGACGGTGCCGATTCCGAAAAGTCGGCTGGCATGCTGGGAATTTCCCACGTGCGCGTGTGAGCTGCGCCAAGCTCTTGCGAAAAGCCAGCGAGGGCGGAGACTAGCAGAAAGGGACGAGGGGGGGGGGCTGGGCTGGGGAAGCGGCGGAGCTTAGCTTGCAAGAGGTCGCAGCAGTGAGAGAAGAGACACTGCTGCTGAAATATGGAGTGGAAGCCTGTTGGATTTGCATCCATCCAGACGCGCTTTTTTATAACAAGAATACAAAACTGAAAATGAAGGAACTGCAGCTAAAACATCCCATTCATTTTTTCACATGGTCTAGTGTTAATCTGAAATCAGAAGCAGCTGGCGCCAGTGGAATTCCCTGTCCCAAAATGCGCCTAGAACAATGGGAATTTCGAACTCTGCTCCTGAGAGAGAAAAGTGCGCATTTCTCTCACTTCCCAGGAAACTCTAGCCAGAGCGCTTCTGATGCAGACAAGGAAGTCTCGCCTCCTGGCATTTGTTCGCCTTGTAAAATGAAGCGCAGCTTGGGGTATTTGCTCAGTCATTGAGCTGAACAGAGGGAACACAGCTATTTTGACCAACTGACCTGTGTTCAAAAAGGCCATATTGGCTCAGAACTCTGTGTTGCTTCTTAACTGTCTTCACTTTGATGGGATTTCTTCATAGATGCTTCAAGCTTTACATATGTAAATGTTGTACTGAGGTGTATTCACAGACATGAATATGGGGTAGGGGACGGACCTGAACCCATATCCCCTGCTCAGCCTTGGGCCAGTTCTCCAACCTAGCAGGACTGATGGGATAAAATGGGACTGGAGATATTATGTATACAGCCTTAAGCTATTTGGAGACAAATGTGGACAATTACTCCCTACACAGAAAGCACTTTTTTAAGCATTTAAAAAACCCCACGTGTGAATAGATGTACAATACACAATGTGAGTTTTCTGTGGCAGAACAGTGATGTTTGAAACAGCTCTGAATCAGACCGGAACACCATCTTGTAGTTTGCCTCAGGTGCCAAAATGTCTTCGGCGAGCCCTGCTTCCATCTTCTCTTGGGCCTTTGTCCAAACTTGCAACAGCTTGGAATGGTGCAAGCAGAGCAGTGTACAGAACTACTATTTCTAAGGGCACATAAGGGAACATACTTCTCATGAGTGTGTGTTCGTGTGCATAATATACAGGGGTGCAACAAGTAAGGTGGGGGGGGGCAGGTAAGCCCCACTCAATGTAATTGATCACAAGATTTGGCACACATGCACCATTTGAATGGCAATTCCCATCCACTTTGGCAGGGCAGCCCCCCTAAAATACTTTAGGGAGGGCCTTTGGCCCCTAAGAGTTGGTTCCTATGCATGGGCGTAGCCAGGATTTTTGGGGGGGTGCGGGGACAGAAGCTCAGATTTGTATTGATTTATAGGACACAGGTGGTGCTGTGGGTTAAACCACAGAGCCTAGGGCTTGCCGATCAGAAGGTTGGCAGTTTGACCCCGTGATGGGGTGAGCTCCTGTTGCTCGGTGCCTGCTCCTGCCAACCTTGCAGTTCAAAAGCACGTCAAAGTGCAAGGAGATAAATAGGTACCGCTACAGTGGGAAGGTAAATGGCGTTTCCGTGCGCTGCTCTGGTTCACCAGAAGTCGCTTAGTCATGTGGCCTCATGTACGCCGGCTCCCTCGGCTAGTAAAGTGAGATGAGCTCCGCAACCCCAGAGTCAGTCACGACTGGACCTAATGATCAGGGGTCCCTTTACCCTTTTATAGGAGGGGCAGCTGTCCCTCTCCTTGGCTACGCTCATGCTCCTATGGCATATGTGTGTGTGTGTGTCCTTGCAAGTAGAAACATAGCATAGCAGCGACAGGCTGAGCTTAAACATCCCTGAAACGCTACGTTTCCTACTTGCAGGAAAAGGTGGGCTGGCAACTAGCAGCTGTTCGTTTTTTTGTTTTTTTTGTTTTTTGCAGGCCTGAAATAGAAGGGGGGGAATCTACCCCCTCGGCAGTGCAAGCGGCTCCTTTCCAAGCGCCTCTTAGCAGCTCGAGCTCCCCGCCACCTCCCTTCCCTGCCCCTCTCGCGAAGACGAGTTCACGCGCGAAGAACGTGCCGCTCGCCTGACGTCAGCGCGGAAGGGAGCGAAGGGGAGGACTCTTTTTTCCCAGCGCGCCCCGCTCCGCGCTGCGTCATCGGGCGCCGGGCGCAAAAGCGTTATTCCGTGCGTGGCCGGCTCCGGGTGCGGTCGTCTAGGCGAGAGTGTTCGTAGCGGTCGTTCGCCATGGCCTCCTCCACCGGGACTCATCCTTCCCCCGCCGCCTCAGGCACCTCGCTCGCCCTGGCCGCGTCGTCCGCTCCCCCCGCGGGGATCCTCATCGGAGACCGCCTGTACTCGGAGGTGTCGCTGACCATCGACCACTCGCTCATCCCCGAGGAGCGGCTCTCGCCGACGCCCTCCATGCAGGACGGGCTGGACCTGCAGAGCGAGACGGACCTGCGCATCCTGGGCTGCGAGCTCATCCAGGCCGCCGGCATCATGCTCCGCCTGCCGCAGGTCAGCGCCGGGGGAGGGGGGCTGCCTCCGAGGGGGCCTACCGTGGAGCCCAAGGCCTCGGCCTTGTGGAGAGGGGAGGGAGGGAGGGGAGGCCGCCGCCACCACCACCTAAGGGCGCCTCTTGTCTTCTCCCGCCCGCCTTGACCCCAGACGGGGCTCCGTGAGGGGAAAGGAGGGCGCTGGACACAAGATGGCGGCGGATTGGCGACCTCGGCCTGCTTGACAGGCCCGGCGCCGATGCCGCTTCCGGAAAAGGGAGTGTGGGAGGCTTTAGCTGGCCTCCGCGCATGCGCGCTTCGCCTGTTGCTAACATGGCTTATCTTCCTGTCTCTTCCCCGCCGGGGGATTGTCTTCGCAGGTGGCGATGGCGACGGGGCAGGTGCTGTTTCACCGCTTCTTTTATTCCAAGTCGTTCGTCAAGCACAGCTTCGAGGTGAGTTTTTTTGGTGGGTGTAGGCAGGCTTAATGTTTTAGTTTGTTTTTGTTTTTTTGGGAGGGGGCGAGAGGTACTGAAGGCCATTCAAACGTATGAAGTGAGTGTTTTCAGCTAGGATTGCTCATCTTGACTCCGCTGTTTTGCCTCAGGCAAGGAGTCTCCACAGCACTGTTTCTGGCTAGGGTGGATTTCTGTTTTGCGTATCTCCCATTAGGGTTAGCTCCTAGTCATGTTTATAATGTGTTGTGTATGAACCCCCAGGGGGAAACAAGTTTCTCACGGCAATGGGCTTCTTTTTCAGATTGTTGCGATGGCCTGCATCAATCTTGCTTCCAAAATTGAAGAAGCGCCTCGTCGTATAAGAGATGTGATCAACGTTTCCCATCACTTGCGCCAGTTAAGAGCTAAAAGGTAAGATCAGCTCCGCTTTTGGTATACACAACGTACCACTGTACACTGTGTCCCACTGTAACATAGTCCAAAGACTGTAGAGGTTCTGCTTGGGTAGGTTGGCTTGATCAGGTTGAAGGTGATAAACAGCTGACATAGGCTTGGATTTTGTGTGTTAGTGTGACTTAGTGGATTGAAGTATCTCTTGAAATGGGCTGGATGAAGTCAGGTCTGAGCTAGTATTGTTTGATTTTTTTGCTTTGCTTTTTTGTTTTGTACTGGAAACTTGTAGTTATCTTTTATTACATGTTAACGCCACTGAAAATGTATATTGGGTCCTGTTTAACCACTGTCCTTGTTTAGTGTAGTAAAGAGTGCATAGTTGTCTCTCAAGCTCTTAGCAGAAGACTGAAGTTTACCCTATTTATGTTTATAGTAGTGGTTTTGTTGGGAAAGTTGACAGCTGGTTTGGTTTACAGCATATATTTGTTTTAATGGTATCTTCAAGATATAAACAAAGGAATCCTGGAAGCAATGTGCATCTAGAATTACAGGAACAACACTTGTCATTCAGCATGATTGTCTATACATCAGATGAGTCTCAATTTTGTGTGTGCTTTTGTGATTGTTGTAGAGCTTTCCCTATTTGTGGGTTTGTAAAGTTTTAAATATAAAGCAGCAAGGAAAGATTAAATATAGGAAAACCTGTGCACTATCTTGAATATTTTTATCTGAAGCTGTCTCTTGATTAGTAAATATGGGCTTGATTTCAATGATATCCTCACTACTTAGGGACATTTTTAAGAGCTTATTTTTCTTGGCCAAATCTTGTGGGATACTGAGGCATCCTAAAAACAACATACAAATATGTGTCTTACAGCTTAAAAGCATATCTAGGCAAAACAAGCTGTTTTTCAAAAAGTTATTTTTAGTTTATACACAGGTAAAGTGCACATATACTAATGTACTTTCTTTTCAAGTCTTTTTTATTTTTAAAAGAATATTCATCTTCATTTGAATGAAACAGTTGCACCTAAGACTTTCTCCCTCACTGTCTAGATTTCAAGTGACGTTATAATTAATTAATATAAATATTTCTTGGTCGGCCAGGATTTGAAAAGTATATGAAAACACAATTATTTAAAAAAGGAAGTCTTCCCATAAAAAACCTGGCATGTCATGTTGGGTGCTGATGTCTTACTCAAGCAGATGTACTTTACTTGATTCATTTTTAGCTAACTTAAAAACAAATGCTGTGTGAAAAGTCTGGAGCAAGTCAAGTCTATAAGAAATCTTACATTTTTGTCATGCAGGATCATTTTTAAAAATGGGATGAAAGCATTATTCTGTGCGTGTTACAGTTTTACAAACAAATCAGTTGTACATGTTATTAACTTTAGCTCTTTTTTCCCTTGCAACCGACTATACAGCGACCAGCTACATTTACCAAAGCCTGGGTGATGTGGAGTGGTTCATAGAGATGAAGCTGTCGTCATGGCAACAGTGAGTGACGTATCGAAAATCCCCAAGGAGAAGCCAGTGCTCTGAGAATAGGTCACTGGAATCGGGGAACTGACAGGTTGGCCGTTGGTGAACCATTTGGAAGAACTCCTGTATCTTGTTTTAAGCTTTCATCTTTGCTGTCCAGGTTTTTGGAAATTAGCCAAATGTTAGAATTTTAACTAGCAAATTTAGGTATGCTGTGCTTAATAGTTTTAGTCTGTCACATTTCAATATGTTTTATTTTGTGTATTTAATGAAATCTACACCTTGTAGTATTCGTTACTAAAATCTAGTACTCACTGAAAAAAGACTCATTAGTAAAGTTTTTACTTTGGAATGCAAAAAGTGGTTGATGTTGTATAGCACTGACTGCCACAAACATGCAAATTTATGTTTAAGAACATAAATAGCATTTAGTAAACCAAAATGTTTTTGCTGCTACCAAGGGTATTCACAAATAGTAAATTTTGTGCACATTCTATATGATTAATTTACAGTTTTGTAACAACTGGGGGAAATATTACTTTTAAAGCATTGTAATCCTAGGCAAGTGTGCACTAAAATAAATATTCTAAGCTTTTTTACTGGGAGGAACAACATCTCATTTGGCTTTGCTTGCCTGGTGTAATTCCCAGCATCTCCAGTTAAAAAAAGGATCTTTGGTAGTAAGGCTGGGGAAACTGCCACTAAAGTCCATTGTCAGAAGACAAGAATGGCTGGATTTTTCTCAACACTACATACTGTTAATGTGAAGCATTTGGAATTAGCACAGCATTTGTGCATGCATTGAAGCTGTCACATAATCTGTATTGAAGGCTATGCTAAAAAATAACCAACAAACTAACAGCAGTACTGTAAAAACATAACAAATATAATTTGCTCTTTGCTTGTACGTATTACTGCATTCCTATCGGGTCAAGCCACTCCTCTTTGGTATTTCACAGATTGGGGCTTAGATCCTTAACCTGACACCCTTTTAGGCAGAATTTGAAAGAGTGTCATCATAACACATGATGCAAATATACATGAATGTTGATGTGCTGTTCAATGTAACATCTGGATACACTTATACAAGGAATGTTAAATTTAGTTACCTTGCAGACTAGCTGCTTGATCCTGATCATGTGCATGGCTTAAGTGGAAGCAAGTCTCACAAGTGAGGATGAAATTAATTGGGAGTAACCTTTGTTGAACTCTTAAGTCTGACTTTGATTTGATATGCACATGTAACTGTGATAAGATGCCTACTGCCATCTTGGTAAGAAATGCTTCCCCTTGTTGAGCCATTATTCCAGCACTGAAGCAGTGAAATGAAATTTGTGGGAAAGTTGATTCCTCAGGGTATCGTGCTTCAGAGAATCATGTTCTTGTCCCTTTAAAATTGTAATTGTTACACTTTTGAACACAACTCTAAATTTATGCAGTGAAATGGCTGTTTTCAGAGCCTAATATGTAAGCATAGCTGATGTAATTCTTGGTTTGATACGATGAACCCTTTTTGCATTCTTATTGTTAATAGTACGGTGAACTCTACACACAACTGCATAAAGTTTGCATATGCCAATCATTCCAGTTGGAATGCTGACTAGTTAGGAAGAACACTAATGTGGCCTTTAGTCTTTTTGAAAAGTATGTTGTATTCTAATAGCTAACTCTAACTTGGCCTTGTATTTAATTACTCTCCTGGTAACCATAGTTAACAAGGAATTCCATGCAGAGATCTCTCCTGTCAATACTAGTCTAATTTTTCCCCCTGTGTTGCCTGTATAGGAAGGGAAGCCTGTCACTCTGCCTGTCCTTTTGCCAGCTGAGGGCATTCTTAAAAGTAGTCTCCTAAAATGCTAGTAAATTTTAGTACTCTCCTAAAATGCTAGTAGTAAAATGCATTTACATAGTAGGTGCAGAGAGGGGGGACTTCCACTCTTCCCTGCCCAGCATAGAAATGTAGGATAGCTAGCCACTTAGCAGTCTGTTTACTTTGGTGATCTAACTGGAAAGGTTGCATAGAGCCAAACAGGAGTTTGGTATGTAGTTATAATGCAAAAATGTAATGATCACAACCCAGGACCCTAAGCCCAATAATTGCAACACAATAAATAAGATCTTAAATTTTTTGGTAGGCAGCTAAACCTTGAGACAGTTTCTACAATCTTTCCTTGGCTCCCTGAGGTGGCATATATTCCCCCTCCCAATTACTTCTTTCATAAAATATTATTGGTATTCAGGTTAACAAGTTGCCAAGTCTAATTAGATTGGCATCTAAATTAGAATTAAATCAATCTGCGAAGTTAAAAGTATATTTCTCTGTCAGAAACAATTTAATTGGGCTGATATTGCAAATATGCAGTTTGAAACATTTAGTAACTTGCATTAAGTTGTGGATGGGGTAGCTGTGCTGGTCTGTAACCGCAAGATGACAGTGTTAAATTTGGAGCAGGGAATGTGATAATGAATGTTCCTGTGAGAAGTATATAGTGCATCAACACTCTACCTTACAAATATTTGAATTAACCTTGGGCAGTATACCAACAAGAAATGGAAACAGGAAATTCCTGTATGTAATGAAGCATCTTTCCCATGTGCTAGTATACAAATTTCTTAAGGTTTTCTAGTTTGAGCACAAGGTAAATTTATATCAATGCACAGAATCTTACAGCCTGTTTTGCCTAGGTTAGTTCTGTTGCACTACCAAATATTTTGGTGAAGCTAAGCTGTCTTCAATGCAGTAATGTGCATTTGGTTTTTGGATCAGGATAATGTGAGGGACCCAGGTGGCACTGTGGGTTAAACCACAGAGTCTAGGGCTTGCTGATCAGAAGGTCGGCGGTTCAAATCCCTGCAACGGGGTGAGCTCCTGTTGCTCGGTCCCAGCTCCTGCCCACCTAGCAGTTCGAAAGCACATCAAAGTGCAAGAAGATAAATAGGAACCGCTCCAGCGGGAAGGTAAACAGTGTTTCCGTGCGTTGCTCTGGTTCGCCAGAAACAGCTTTGTCATGCTGGCCACATGACCCGGAAGCTGTCTGCGGGCAAACGCTGGCTCCCTCGGCTGAGATGAGCGCCGCAACCCCAGAGTCCTACACGACTGGACCTGATGGTCAGGGGCCCCTTTACCTTTACCTTTTTACTTGCAGAAAGAGGTGGGCTGGCAACTACCTTTACCTTTAAGCTGTCTTCAATGCAGTAATGTGCATTTGGTTTTTGGATCAGGATAATCTAGGAAATATATAGTGCAACCTCACTATCAAATTTTCTTGAAGTGTCACTCTACCATAAACAGCTAAAGAAGGCAGTTGTTTGAATTGCTTTTATCCCTGTTCTAGTTAAATGCAGGGGCAGAATTCAGATGATTGTGCTGTAGACAGTTTGATTCTTATACATAAAAGGATTTGAAACACTTACCTCCTTAAAAAAACAAAACTGAATTTGACATTCAGTTTGCTGAATGTCAGATGTTGTAGAATGCAAGTAGTACTGATTGTGTATATAGTTCAATCCCTGTGCATGATGCTTTAGAACAGGGGTCAGCAAACTTTTTCAGCAGGGGGCCGGTCCACTGTCCCTCAGACCTTGTGGGGGGCCGGACTGTATTTTGGAAAAAAAAGAACTAATTCCTATGCCCCACAAATAACCCAGAGATGCATTTTTTTAAAAAATGACTACATTCTACTCATGTAGAAATACCAGGCAGGCCCCACAAATAACCCAGAAATGCATTTTAAATAAAAGGACACATTCTACTCATGTAAAAACATGCTGATTCCTGGACCGTCCGCGGGCCGGATTGAGAAGGCAATTGGGCCGCATCCGGGCCTTAGTTTGGGGACCCCTGCTTTAGAATATAAGAACACATTACTACCTGAAGATGTTTACCATCTCAACATAGAAAACAATGGAAATGAAGGTAGGGGAATACACACACACCATGCACACAAGCAAGCTAAAATATTTTAATATTGAAATAGTATTCTGCATGCATCTTTACAAAGGAATTACATTGGTTATGGATAGTACATAACTAATGTGAAGAGACTTTGTTTTAAGGCTATCCATAACCAATATAAGTAACGCATACATAAATACAGTCATACCTCGACAACCGAACGCTTCGACTTCCGAAGGTTTCGACTTCCGAAGTCGACAACCCTCAGAAGTTTTTTCTGGGCGCGTGCGCAGAAGCAGCGCTTTGAGAACCGAAAACCTCGGAACGGATCGTCGTCGTAAGTCGAGGTACCACTGTATGCATGTAGAAGACACAGTAAAATATTTGTAACTTGCTCTTTGCAAGATATTTTAAATTTAACTAATGGAGAACAGTATAACGTTTCCTCAGCTATATTAACGAACTAGGTTATGTGCTTTCTAACCTTCGATTCGTGACATAGATACAGGTTAAAACATAGAGGTAGGGAAGGAATATGTTCATCATAATAATAATTTACTGCTTATACCCTACACATCTTGACCGGTTTTCCCTAGCCACCCTGGGGAAATATATAGGAATATAAGAAACATAGCGAAACATCAAACATTAAAAACTTGATGATACAGGGCTGCCTTCAGATGTTTTCTGAAAGTTGTGTAGTTGTTTTATCTGTGTGATGACATGATGGGAGGGCATTGCACAGGGCAGGTGCCACTACCGAGATGGCCTCTGCCTGGTTCCTTGTAACTTCACTTCTTGCAGTGAGGGAACCACCAGAAGGCCCTCTGAACTTGACCTCAGTGTCTCGGCTGACTGGTGGGGGTGGAGACGCTCCTTCAGGTATACATGTCCAAGGCCGTTTAGGGCTTTCTGATAACATAGTGCTCATTACTATAGCATAGTATTCATTTTTTGTTTCTTAACACATTTTTAAAAATAAGTCTACGTACAATTTAAGAAATCTAGATTATTCTATGATCAAGATAAATGATTGAAGCATAGCTTTGTTTTATTTCCTATGCATAACACATTTATTTTTACAGATGTTGAAACTACAGTGGTAATTTGAATGATGAATTCACCATTGTGCTCCTTTTCAAAGAATGGAATCTTCCCAAAAGACATCACTAGGAATTACTTGGAATTTAGCCTTTTATATCATCTCTTTTATGTGAAGTGAAATGTTTTTGAATGTGAAATTCTGAATGTTGATAGGAAAACTTTTTAAAGTTAACATAGTTGTACTAAATTAGTTAACTTGGACAGCACAAGATTAAAGCTAAAACTTGTTTGCAGGAGTTTAGAATCTGGTTTCTGTTGCCATTAGTTGGTTGGAAGGGAAAACAGAAAAGCCGTTGTCTTCGATTTAGAAAACCGTTTTGACTCTATTTCTTACAAACTGTAGGACTCCAAGCCCATTGATACTTGATCAGAACTACATAAACACCAAAAATCAAGTAATCAAAGCAGAAAGGAGGGTGCTGAAGGAATTGGGATTTTGTGTTCATGTCAAGCATCCGCATAAGGTGAGTCCACGAAAGTTTCTTCAATATTGAACTGCGCAAATATCTTGATGGTGACAGGAAAGGTAAACAATGCCTAGATATGACTGCCTTTATAACTCAAGAACACATGTCAGTTTCTAGGAAGAGGGTAAAACTCCTAATTGTAAGCTAAGGTTAGGGGGAGTGGAATTTTGAATTTTCATCAGAAATGGGGGTTGATAGATTATGAGATTTAACACTAAGTTTGCCTTGCTTTATGTACAAGATTGATGTGAGTACAGATGTTCCTTGTGTTTTAATTACCTTTTTTGTTTTTCTTCCTCTCTCAGATCATTGTTATGTACTTACAAGTCTTAGAATGTGAACGTAATCAAACACTCGTCCAAACAGCCTGGTAAGTTTTCCTCTTCTCTCTCTTAGCCAGGAAAATAGTAGCAGAAAAAAACAAGCTTGGTGTCCAATATACCAAAGAATGAACTGTAAGTTAGTAAATGAAATGCTTTGTGAAATGTGTGTCATTGCTTGTTTTCTGCTTACTATTTTCGTGGCTTTCATAGCACATTTTCTTGGAGAACTCAATTTAACTTTGTTCTTTTTTCTACTCTTTGATTAAAGGGTAGCCTCTGATGGTAAGTCATAGAACTCTGCCCTCTGCACCACAGCTCATGACCTGAGGATGGCCTGATTGGCTGCCTCTCTCTCCAGCCAGTGCAGTGCAAGCTCTCAGCCAAGATTTACTGAAGTGGTCCATATCCATCTGGCAGCATCTTCTAGTTCTGTCCGGGTGTCCAAAGGATTTGTATATCTGATTCTAGAAGTATCTGTTCAACATACATATGAAATGTGTATTTGTTTTCCTAGTTACTCTAGTTATGACATTACCTGTCAACATAAATGGTAAAGTCTAGCTGTAGCACGAATTCCTAATTAACTGCTTTTCCGGTTTTTGTCTCAATTTGGATTCTAGTGGTTGGGGGTTTTTTGGCGTTGGGTTGTGCATGCAGAGGAGAGGGACTAGCGCATGCCTAACTATTTACTGTTTTGTGTATTGAGCATATTTTTCGCAACCAGCAAACATCCACAGTAGATTAGTTGGCATGTTTGGAGGTCTCCCCCTTATGTTCAGAAGCAAAAGTTTATTGCTAAATTCTGAAATAACAAGTTTGAATACCAACAATTTCAGTGATTAAGAATGTTTTTAATTTGTTAGAACATGACTTCACAGAGTTTCTATAGTTTATATTTGTATCTCATCTATATAGATGTCATTCACTTTGTAAAGTCTTTGCAGCCTCTCTGCACATGGGGCCGTTAAAAGTCCATGGAAACAGCTGATAGAAGTGATTTAGCAAGTTCCAGTCACATCCCACTGTTTTTAGTAGAAGAGTTAAGCATGTACTTAATTCATTCCCATGATGTCATTGGAATGCACAAGTGCTTAACTGTTTACAAAAATAATATGATGCTAAATTGGTATATAAATTTTATGAATTGAAATACATATCCTGTAGATCTTGTTTTTACATTATATCATGGGAGATGCATTAACTATTGTAGCTGTTGACACACTAAATAAAATATATTGATTTGTTTGACAAAAGACTGAATTAACAATTTAAATATCTAGTTAGACTTTTTTGCGTGGTCATGTGAACAGATGATTTTAGAGTTAAATCTTAGTTAATGGACACTTCATAGAATAATCGTGAGTTACATAATAGTATGTAAAGCCATAGTGATGTCTTGCATTTCCTTGTGGTGATAAAGATTGAAGTCAAAATAAAACTCAGCTTGTACTTTCCTGAGTTCTAGAGAGATGATAAGAGCCTGTTTGTTGCAATGATCCTGGGGCATTTGAGGCATTTTGTCTTTAAGACTTATTTGACATGTTGGAATCTAAATTAATAGTATGAAGGTGAAGAAAAAATAATAAAGTAGATTGAGTCTCCAACTTCATGTTTTTGATTTCATAATAGGCTTTAGAACTTGGAACAAATTCACATTCATATTTTTCAGGAATTACATGAATGACAGCCTTAGAACCAATGTATTTGTTCGATTTCAACCAGAGACAATAGCATGTGCTTGTATCTACCTTGCGGCTAGAGCTCTACAGGTAAGAATTTGTCTTCTGTTTTCACTCATACCTTTAGTTCAACAATCTTCAAATAAAATTGCCTAGTTTCAGATTCTGACCTTTTTTTGTAATAATTTCTTCTCCAGATTCCTTTGCCTAACCGTCCCCATTGGTTTTTGCTTTTTGGAACTACTGAAGAAGACATTCAGGAAATATGTTTAGCAACACTTAAGTTGTATACAAGAAAGAAGGTAACTGTCAGTGTACTTGCAGGTGGGGTGAAATGTACTACATTTATACATGCTAAAAGATGTGCTCCTCTTTTAGGGGGTTGTGGGGGATTGATGCAATTTCTTACACAGAAATGTTTTAAAATTTATATCTAGAAGCCTTCACCCCACACCAAGTATGTAGGAATGTGTGCTATACTTTTGAGAGGCTCTGTTTTGCTTCCAAACTCGGCCATTAGAGGAGGGTCTGAACAGCCTGGAACAGAAGCTGTGTATTACTGGGAGCAAATTCAAGCAACCCTGATGTGATTGCTAAGTTGTATAAATTCCAGGACTCCGTGCTGCATGGAAGCTGCTAGCATGCTGTGATAAAGTAATTTAATTTTAAGCTCCATTTTGACAACAGACAAGGTTTAGTTTTAATTGCTTTTTAAAACTTGTATTTTATTTTGTATGCTTCTTTGGCCACAGTCGAAAGGAAGGATAAGATATTTTGCTAAAAATCAAACAGATATACCCACTCTGGTTTGATACCTGACTTTTGAGCTCTGCATCTCCTTGCAGCCTAACTATGAATTACTTGATAAGGAAGTTGAAAAGAGAAAAATGGCACTTCAAGAAGCTAAACTAAAAGCAAAAGGATTAAACCCGGATGGAACACCAGCCCTTTCCACGTTGGGAGGCTTTTCACCTGCTTCCAAGCCCTGTAAGTTTTTTGTAACAATGTTCATTTGATTCTGCATCTACTTAATTCTTAAAGGAGGTATTGAAGCAGAATTAGGAGTCCCTGAATTTCTGACTCAGCAAACATTATGGCCTTTATATACAGGTGTCTCCCCGCTTGCATGGGTAAGGTTCCCAGGAACTGTGTATATATGTGAAATATAGTGGGGAAACACCCTATAAACCTCTAGAAGACCTTGGGAACCCATTTAAAAAGCCAGCAGTACTTGCCAAACTGGCATGAATGGTGACTCAGTCTTACTCATTACCAGAGGACTCCACTAAACTCTGTCACAGCTGCTCCCACCAAACCTCCTTTCTCAAACTCCCAACACGCCACAGGGCTCAAAAGTCTGTGTGAAGATTCATGGGATTGCTAGCAGTTTTCCTGCTCTTTTTGTGACATTTTAAAGAGTTTAACTTGATTTATTAAATTATTCACTGGCACCACACATATATACAGTCATGCACATGTGGTAAGATACTGTACCTGTGCTAAACATTTTTAAGATGTAAATGAATTAAAACTACGTTAGAAAGAAAATTGAGGGGTGTGTGACATCTTGTAGGAGTAAGAAATATAATTCTGTCTGAACCTTGTCTGATGCCGTTTGTAGAAACTTGCATTAGCAAATTCACTATAATGTCAAGAGTTCTGTTTCTTCAACATTCTTACCATACGTTATTTCAATTCATAGGCTCTCCAAGGGAAATGAAAGCAGAAGAGAAATCTCCGTTGTGTATCAATGCAAAAACTATCAAAAAAGAACCAGAAGACAGACAAGTGGTTTCCAAGAGCCCTTACAATGGGTAGGTAGCTGTCTGTAAAATAATATTTATTTATTTAGTTATTCACTTCATTCTAAGTTGTATGTTGTTACATGCATTTGTAAATTGATATGATGCTTACTTTATTAATCCAGTATGAGAAAAGAGAGCAAAAGAAGTAGAAGCAGCAGAAGTGCTAGCAGATCGAAGTCAAGAACAAAGTCACGGTCCAGATCCCATTCCCCAAGGAGACAGTGAGTATTTAAGTACTGTAATGGTTAAATATAACTTTAAAAATGCTTTCCTTCTCCTATATATTTCTTAAGGGAAGCGTAGTAACATGAAAATAAAGAGCAGTTAAGGGCTTCTAATGTGAAAATATGCCTTCTGCTTTGATACAACAATACAAAGTTACTAAAGCTATTGAGTAACTTATGATTAAATATCAAAAGTTGGCAACTTACGAGCTTTTGGAACACTGAAATGAAATAATAAATATCACCACAGTGCATCAGCTTAAATATGCAATAAAAACAAGATTATCTTTTGTGGATTTGGTACATGCGACCTAGCCACTGCTGTGCCAGTAAACTAAATTTTGCCACCCTACTTAACTGAAGAAATATTGCATGAAATAACATGTAGGGGAGTTTATGTAGCAGCGGGATTCTCCCGACTGGAGAGATGTAATAGCAGACAGGACTTCTTAGGTGCAAGAATTTGTTACCAAAGGAAAACAGCTGATACAGCCCCTCGAAAAACCCAGCACAAGTAGGAGGTGATCTCTCAAGAGAGTTATTCGTGAAAATTAGGAACAAACGACCATATAGTGTCAAATTGATTAGATGTAGATGCTGTTTCATATTGCATAAGCTATAGACAATTTGTATGCTGTGCAAGTTTAAATACTGTGCTATTTTGCATTTTAAGTTACAACAATAGACGGAGTCTCTCTGGAACCTACAGCTCAAGATCCAGAAGCAGATCACGTAGTCACAGTGGCAGTCCTCGGAGGCATCATAATCATGGATCACCACATTTAAAACCCAAGCACAGCAGAGAAGAGTTGAAAGGTGCAAATAGACACGGTCACAAAAGGAAAAAGTCTCGTTCCCGTTCTCAGAGCAAATCCAGGGACCACACAGATGTTACCAAGAAACACAGGCACGAGCGAGGACACCACAGAGACAGGCGAGAGAGATCTCGCTCGTTTGAAAGGTCGCATAAAGGAAAGCACCACAGTGGCAGTCGCTCAGGACACAGCAGACACAGGCGCTGACGGGGGGGGGGGCAAATTGAACTGTCCTTTAGTTACGCTTGCATATTATACCATGTGCGGGACTGTTTGAAACTTGAAAAGAAGTCAAATTAGGATTTGATTTGAAGCCCAACACCTTCTATGAGTAGGACTTTTTTTTAAAAAAAAAAGTGTTGAATTTTTGCACATAAAATACCTTAGCAGTATCATACTGATTTAAAACAATGATCAGGTTAAATTGTATGTGTTAGAGTTGTATCAATATGAAAACTGGAGAATTTGTTTCTGTACAAATGTACCTTATTTTTATACAAGCATACTGCAGACATTTCTATTTAAGTATAGTTATTTGTTTAAAATAATGGTGAATACTTTCTTACACTGGTTTTAGTCTGCATGTGTGAAAATCTTTTTACAATAAATAAAATATACCGACTGTTCTTTTTTTTTTTTTAACTACTCTGTTGAATACCTCATTAAATCGTCAAAATGTGGAAATTTTCATACCAAATTGCTAACTCTTTAATGCTTGGTAACACAGACAAATCTGCTTCGCTGGAGCTTGTTTTGAGATAAATGCTATAGGAGCTTGAGGTTTTATAATTGGTATGGCTTGATAATATTTCAGAGTATAATTCAAGGAGTGAGTGGAATGGAACTAGTCACTAGTGCATGGTAGACGGCCAATAATTATTTCCCTTTCTCCTCATCCCTACTTAAACTTCATATTCGTGTTTTGCAAGCTTGCTGCTCAACTGCAGTAATAAAAAGGACCACAGCCAGTCATCATTACAGCTTAAATACAAACTGAAAAAGCTGTTGTGCTAGTAATAGGAAGTGCAATAATACAAGATTTTTAATCCTTGGTTTTTAATGTCTAGGAGAAGAGGATGACTATAATACCTTCTCTGTCCTGGAACAAATACTGTGGATCTGTTGTAGCTGCCCTGAGCCTTAGTTTTCAGAGAGCCTTTTGGTAGCCGGAAGAGGACCCCATGTATCTTACTCCTCATAATGTCTTACACCCATTTCTGCTACAAGAAATGTTCCTAATGGTGACCTGTGAACGTGCTACCCTTTTCAGCTTGTACAGGAATTTATATGTAGAAGTTGACATAGTTTTGAGGGGACGTGGCTTATGTGTAGTAGGGACAATAAGGATAGCACACACTGTCCAACTGGAAGAGAGATGGCACACGAACAAATTATTTTGACTATGCCACTCGTTCAGATTCTGTTCTTGGCAGACCACTGCGTTTCCTTTAAAGCCCCTATTTGGAATGCCACTTGAAGATACTTGAATTCAACCTCAGCTGCAGGAGGACTTGATTTAATTTTGCATTTATCACTGCTCGGAAAAAGTCCTAGCACTTTCTTGTTTAATCTTTGTGGCCCATGAATCCTGTTCTGAACCCTGTATCACAACTTTAAAGCCATGCAAAAGAAAAATACAGGCCTGGATGGTAGGAAGGTAGGCTTTGAATTCTGGTGCCTTATTTACAATAATGCCTCAAGGATTACTTTCCGTCCAAAAAAGTAGTCTGACGTAACCATGTGATTAGACCAGGCTTCCTCAAGCTGCCATCCAGATGTTTTTGGCCTACAACTCCCATGATCCCTAGCTAGCAGGACCAGTGGTCAGGGATGATGGGAATTGTAGTCTCAAAATATCTGGAGGGCTGAGGATTAGACTGACCTTAGATTTTTTTCATTGGTGTAAATATTTCCGGTGGGGTTCTTATGAAATTAGCCAAAAATAAGAGAAATTTTGAGGTTTGGTAGGTACATGCAAGCATTTAAACTGCTGCAATTGTGGAAAATGAGTGCATTGGTTGAAATTCATGGCCCATCTGAAGTACTGGGGGTGGCTAAATGAAGGATAGTGATGGTCATTGCTGAGGAAGGTCAGGAAATAGCATAGGGATGGCAATGTCCTGTCCTAAGTAACCTTGGAATAATGTTACAGGTAGGTAGCCATGTTGATCTGCCGTAGTCAAAACAAAATAAAGAAATTCCTTCCGGTAGCACCTAAGAGACCGACTAAGTTTGTCATTGGTATGAGCTTTCGTGTGCATGCACACTGATCTGAGAAGCTGATCCCCCCCCCCACCTTCTAGACTGAAATCTGTAGCCCCAGAACATTCATTGATTATGGTCACATGCATTTAAAGCACTTATCCCGTGCAATCCTGGCAACTTGTTTAAGGGTGCTGGGACTTGAAGCTTTATGAAAGACAAATTCCCAGGATTAATTGATGGCAGCCACACACTCTTAAATATACGGTGTGGATGTTACCTATAAGATGGCATGTGCTTTCACATTTGGGAGCAGGTTATGGTTAAGTTTGGACCTCAGCCCAGAACATCTGCAGAAAACTAGGTGACACACTCCTGTTAGGGTGGAAAGAGGGCTAGACGGATCCGCTATGTCCTGCTAACTTGCTAGCTGCCACCTCCTTGCATTCTCTCCCACTGCTGGTTGTATTATCTTGCTGAAAGCGATGTATGACTCCCATTGATTATTAGAGTTGGATTGCACCCTTTGTCCCATGAACCCTGACCCCTTGTGGTATCCTCTTTGAAGATAGATTTAATATAGCCTGCTATTTTGACACTGAATCCTTTATAACCAGTGACCTCAACTGGAAAACACCAAGTTCTCATATGATCATGGCTTTCGCAAGCCCAGCAGAGTTATATAGCTCAAGTCGCAAATTCCTTTTGACCTCAGAAACAACAAAGCCTTGCCTGATGAGCTCTGAGAACTAAAAGCACATTTTGTATCCCGTGTTTTAATTGCAGGGAGGACTGCAAGGTGCTACCCAAGTATTAATTTACTTGACTCCAGCCTGCGTCTCTGATATCACTTTGACAACTGGATAGTCAAAGCACAGCTCTTGGTACACCTATTTGCCACTAGACGACAGTGTTTATTAATAGGAATCGGGATTTCTGATGATGGTCCACAATAACTCGAAGATCATGTTTGAAAAATGATTTTTACATCGAGAGCTGGACCTTGCTGCATATGCTAGAGCAGGGGTCAGCAACCTAAGGCCCATGGGCCAGAAGTGGCCCGCAGAGGTTGTTTGACCGGCCCACAAGCCGCCCCCAAACTGAGTGGCCCGCTCGCATGCTGCGCTAAACCAGCACAGCGCGGGTACTCGCTTCCACGGTGCTGGAAATTGTGTCTGCGCATGCGCAGACGCTGAAAATTGCTGGCATGTGCATGCGATCTGGCCCACAGAGGGATCTCCGCGGGACCGATCCGGCACAGGCAAGATAAACCTTGCTGACCCCTGTGTTAGAGGTATCAAAAAGTAGGAGCATACAGAAGGCAGCAATTTAAGTGAGACTTGGGCTTTCTACAGATTGCTGTTTTCCTGCCTTGCTTGAAGATCCTCATCAGCTGAAAGGCCAGTAGTACCCAGAAGCACAATCTTGCACAGCAGGTGAGCAGATGAGCCTCTGCTGCTTCTCACAGCCTGCCAAATTTTCACTGGCTAAGGAGCAGCTGCTGAGGAAATACTCCAGGACTGATGTTGTTCCCTTCCCCTTGTCCAAGACTGACCCAAAGCTTCCCAACATTCACTTTTGGCATGTCATCGTGCTCCCCCACCTTCTTCACTGCTATAGGAACACCAACAGTGGAGGAGAGAGAGCCATGGAAGATTATGCTGCTACAACCGCGGGGTGAGGGAGGTCTTCAATATGTCATGCTCCCAAGACAACCTCCCATCCTTAAAAGCACTTTTGTGTCACCGTTGATCTCATTGAGATTTTGGCATGTGCATACTTTTCGTCCATTGAAACCAGTAGTGCTTTAAAGTGTGTCTTTGATTTGTTCGCTCTAACAATATAGTGTATATCAATTGCTCTTATGTGCTACTTGTAACACTCAATTAGCCAGTGTGCTTTCCAAAGGCCTCTGGCTAGCTATTGCGACAAGCCAAGCACTGTTTTGATCCATCAAGTGATTATATTTTTAATAATGGCAGCTAGTTTGGTATGGTCCATGGTGTCACGAAGAGTCGGACACGACTAAACGACTAAACAACAACAACAAAGGTTTGTTAATGTGTCTGAAACGGAGGGTTCAACCTCAAGGTTCTTACCTCTCCCAGAGAGGGAGGAAGGTCTTAGGAGTATGACCGTACATAAATACAGGAGGAGATCGGAAGCATTGCATCCCAAGTGGGCCATTGTGTGCCCCAGATGGATGGAACAGCTTCATTTATTTTGGCAATTCTTCTTTCAATAGAAGAGAAAGCAAAGCAGCAGTCTCTATACTCTGGAATCCCCATTCCAAGATGTGTCTGTTTGCTGAGCACCTGTTTCTGAACCAGACACCTGAGTGATGCCCCCCCCCTCTTTTTAAAGGAGAGATTATTTTGCTTTTTTCCTTCATAATGATTTAGTCAAATTTATGCAACCATAATTTATCGGGTTTTTTTTTTACATATAAAAAAAACCCCTTTAATTTCAAGTCATGTTTTGTATGAACTGAACTAGTATTTTAAACCACAGTACTTCTTTTTTTAATGCTTTGGACAGCCTGCTGTCTTGACAGTGAAATAAGGGCAACCTTAAATGGCTCGACACCGACAAACAGGCTTTGCCCTCCTGTAACACAATACCGCTTGAGCATGAGAATTCACAGCTTCACGCTGGTAATTGCAGCTGCAGCCAGTGGCAGGCAAGTTCCCAGAAACTCAAGTCATCTGGTGAAGTCATGCCTTGCCAGGAGTCCTGAGTCGAGGGGCCTTGTAATCTGTGTAATCTTCGTGCATAGTCAACGGGAGAGGTGACAGTCATCACACTCCCTGATTAACAATTAAAGAAAAGGGGGGGCAGGGGGAAGGAATGCTCTCATTTGATTTGCCAACTCTCTTTTGCAGATGCAGAAAGCCAAAGAACATTTAGCAAGAGAAGCTAAGTGGAGTAGGGGTTACCCTGACCAACAACTTGATGGAAATTGAAATGACCTCCTTTCTGACATATGCTTGAGGGAGAACAGCTGTAGCTTCAGCAAACAAGACCACCAGGAGACGATGCATAGGATCACTTGGCAAGCGTAATTTGCATTTCTCAACTCTCTTGAACATTGTGAGATACTATACATGTGTGTGTATGTGTGCGACAGAGAAGCTCTGAGTCCGTTTGGCAAGATGGCTGCTTGAGTTACTGTTGTCAGAGCATCTATAGCAGGGAGAGGAACCTTTTCCAGCTCAAGGGCCACATACCTTTCCAGGAACCTTCCAGGGGCCACATGCTAGTGGCAAAATGGCAAGGGTGCTTCTCAGCCAAAGGAATGGACACAGCACCTTCACTGTGTATCTGAAGAAGTGTGCATGCACGTGAAAGCTCATACCAATGACAAACTTAGTTGGTCTCTAAGGTGCTACTGGAATGAATTTTTTTATTTGCCATCAGCGCGCGCACCAGCGCAGACCCACAGGGCTACCACCTATATCTAGCACCTTCACTGGCAGAAATAACACAGTTGCTTCTGCAGTCCTATGCCCACCAATCTAGAAGAAGAAGATAAGAGATTGGATTTGATATCCCGCTTTATCACTACCCGAAGGAGTCTCAAAGCGGCTAACAATCTCCTTTCCCCTCCTCCCCCACAACAGACACCCTGTGAGGTGAGTGGGGCTGAGAGACTTCAGAGAAGTGTGACTAGCCCAAGGTCACCCAGCAGCTGCATGTGGAGGAGTGGAGACGCGAACCCGGTTCCCCAGATTACGAGTCTACCACTCTTAACCACTACACCACACTGGCTCTCAATCTAGGCAGCCACTCCCAGGTCCATGCCCTATGGAGCAGCTGCAGCAACTGGGGACCACTTCCCCTCCACCGGTTGATGTACTTTTCCCCAATGGCCTGCACGCATGTAGCTGGAGACTACGCCTGCATGGAAGCCGCCTCTGCTCTTCCCGCTTTACTACTCTCCTGGGAGCCGGTGGTGCAGGAGAGGGTGGGAAAGCACCCGGCCTTTCACTTGCCTGGCCTGCCTCTTCCTCCTCTTCCTTCAGCTCTGAAGCTTCCCCACCTCTGATTCTCGCCTCCTGGCTGGTACAGGCCCACACAAACCACTGCCCCACTCTCCTGAGTCAGACTCCAGGCAGGCCCCCTTCCCCTGGCGCACACTTGTCAAGCACCCTGCCAGTCCCTGGCACAAAAGTATGCAGAGCAACAAATGCAAGTTTCACCTTTGCACAGTTTCCAGGCAGGCTCACGTATCCTCTATCTCTGTCCTCTACTGAGACAAGCAAGAAACATGATCAGAGTTCAAGGCTGAACCATTCTGAAATGGTAGCAGTGCCAGTTAATGAAACAGCTTATTCTTGCTCCGTTGCAGGAAAGACGTAGCTCAAGGCACAGGGCTCACTCTTTGCCGGTAGCGGTATGTGATGTGGCAGCAGGTCACATCGTGTACTTTTTAGAAAGGTACGCAGAGGGATCCTGGGCTGAGGCGCCACCATGTCACTAGGACACAAAGATTTTAAGAGGATGTTGCTTAGAACACTGGCTTCTTTCTAAACAGGCATTTTCAAAGTTCTGCGTGTTTGGGGTGGGGATAGGGAAGTTCAGGGCGATCACATCGTAATGTTCTTTTCCGTTATTGTTTTGGTTCACCAGCTTCTTTGCACAGGATCAGGGCTTGTACTAGTGAGTTCTGGAGCGTTCTCAGATAGTTCTTTTGAGGACGGTGTCCTGAGTTCAAAGTATCATCAAACTGAGCTGCTGTTGTTCCTCCGGGGAGATCATTTCAGCCTTTCAAATTTCAGCTTTTTCCTACTTTTCTTATCCTTTTGGATTTAGCCTTGAGCTTTCGTACCTTCACTAAGATGCTGGCTGCTGTCTTACTCTCTGGGGTCCAATACAATTAGCTGAAAGGGCATCACTCGAACTGTATAAAGCTGCTACATTATTATTATTATTTTAAAAAAGTGAAACCTGGAAGTGCACATTTTAATCTTTTAGCAGTGGTGTCCTATTTTAAATTGGGAAATTGGTTAGGGCGGTGCTTGTTTCATTAAGGGTTGCCTGCTTTGGGGGGGGGGGCTATATTTCATTTGCTTTGTGGGTCGAGGTAGGTATTTTGCCTGTTGGGTGGGGAGGAGGGGTTTTGAGCATCGTCAGTTTTTCTTCTGCAAAATGGGCATTTTGTGGTGCACATAACCATTAAAACTCCGGTGAGGAGCCTGTGACGCTCCAGATGTTACAGGGCTACAACTCCCATCAACCTCTGTGCCATTTGCTCTGAAGCATGGGACCTACAGTGGCCCAGGTATTTCTTTTTGCTAATGCAGGGATGGTGGGACTTGGAGTCCAGCAAAATCTGGAGAGCTTTAGGTTCTCCATCCCTGGTCTAGAAGATAATAGTAATTTAGCTTCCCTCCCCCCACCCCCACCCCTCTCTCCCCTCAGCCAGTGTTTTGCTTAACACCTAACCTGAAAAGCTTGACCGCTATTTTGCAACAGACTGTCTGGCTTGATAAAGGTGTAATAGCAATGCGGTGGATACCGTTGCTTTTTCCAAGCAATTCTGACTACCGGTCGGTAGGTGGCAGTTTTGCTACACAGCCACAGGTACACCAAGCGTCCTTGCTTGAGGTCTCGCATCAGGCAGAGACATCTTAATGCACATGTTTCGAGCACAGGGCATACGTTACAGCGAGATGGGGCTGTTAAGAGTTCAAAAGCAGAGTTAAAATCATAAGTCCCTGGGGACCTGTCTGACCTCACTTGAGACCCTGAAGAACTGCTTCCAGTCAGGCTAGACAGCACTGGGCCAGATCCGCTTGACTCGGCATAAGACAACAGTTTGATGCTGGGCAAATCCTACAGCAGGCTGAAGGCAGGAAGCTAGGACCCAGCCTAATGCAACCATTCCCAACTTTTAAAAACTCTGGTTAATTTATTGTTTATTTTAGGTATTATGTTTATGCACCACCTTTTCCTCCAAGGAGCTCAAGGCGATATGCCTGGTTCTCCTCTTCACCATTTTGCCCTCACAACAACCCTGTGAGGTAGGCTAGGCTGAGAGATAGTGACTGGCCCATGATCACCCACTGAGCTGAGGATTCGGACCCTGGTATCTCTTCCCAGGTCATAGTCCAGCACTCTAACCATTACTCCACATGGGCTCAATCCATTAAGCCCGTCTGCATGTTGAGGAGCAAGTCAGTGATAAGCTCTGGTGAAGAGAGAATGCCAAAGCTGATTCAGTCTAAACCCACAGGCAGCACTTGCCAGAAGTCTTCAAACCAGCACTGATTCACCAGCTAGGTCAGCATGCACTTCTACAGCATACTGAGCCTATTCAATGCATTCCCAAGAGCCTTTTCAGATTGGGGACTCAGCTACATTAGTCAAAACACAGCATTATAAATGCATTATAACACCATGACACCAGGTGGCGCTGTAGAGCTGAAATTGCAACTCAGTGATATTTTCAATTGTGAGGTTTACGTTTTTTTGCAGAGCGTTTTCAGTGTGTGTGTTTTTTAAAAATAGCTGTGTAGATCTAGCCCAGGACTCATGGCTACTGAATAGACAATTAGGGCTGAATCTACTGCTCAGCCCCAGCAGTGCCCACTGCACTGAAAGGTTTTCTCCATCCATCAGCCATGGGCATAGCCAGGGTTTATGTCGGGGGACGACGACCAGAACCTCAGTTAGTTAAGTATGGATTTACTTGATTTTTGTGGGGGGACAACTGCCCCTCCCTGTCCCCCCTTGGCCACGCCCATGGAACTAGCCAAGCTGCCATGTGGAGCTGAAGCTCAGAGTTTAAAGTAAATAGATGGGAAGCCAGGGAGGAAGATGGGAAATTGCTAGGGCGCATCTGTAGCCAAGCCTGCACTACTTGCCTAAACCAGACCTCAAGTGCCGCAATATGGGCTTCAAGGACCGGGCTTCTTTTTGCAGTTCCAAACAGGCAATGAGAAACAGGAAGTTTATCGCACCTTAAGCAGGGCCAACATATATATGCCTGAAGAGCTGCGGCTGAGTTAGGCAACCCAGATGTGGGCTCTTGCCTAGGCCTAGGTAACAAAGGCTGCGGCCAGCCCTGAATCAAGTCGGCAGGGCTTCCAATTGGGCCTCATCGCCACTTCTCTGTGTGCCGCTCTGTTCCTGGAAGTTCTCCCAAGTACGTTTCTAAGCACAATTCAAAGTGCTTATAAGAGTGCAAGGGTGCCTTTCGCCCAGGCAAAGAAACTTGAGTCTCCCGCTTGGACTACTGCAATGAGCTCTACAAGGGGCTACCTTTGAAGGTGACCCGGAAACTACAACTAATCCAGAATGCGGCAGCTAGACTGGTGACTGGGAGCAGCCGCCGAGACCACATAACACAGGTCTTGAAAGACCTACATTGGCTCCCGGTACGTTTCTGAGCACAATTCAAAGTGTTGGTTCTGACCTTTAAAGCCCTAAACGGCCTCGGCCCAGTATACCTGAAGGAGTGTCTCCACTCCCATCGTTCTGCCCGGACACTGAGGTCTACCTCCGAGGGCCTTCTGGCGGTTCCCTCACTACGAGAAGCCAACCTACAGGGAACCAGGCAGAGGGCCTTCTTGGTAGTGGCACCCGCCCTGTGGAACACCCTCCTACCAGATGTCAAAGAGAAAAACAATTACCAGACTTTTAGAAGGCATCTGAAGGCAGCTCTGTATTGGGAAGTTTTTTATGTTGGACGTTTTATTATTTTTTAATATTTTGCTGGAAGCCGCCCAGAGTGGCTGGGGAAACCCAGCTAGATGGGCAGGGTATACATCAAATGATGATGATGATTTCTTTCTCCTTTTCCCCATATGCATTGCCCAGCAAGGAATTATTGCTGCCCTGCACAGCTGTACTGGCTCAATAGGCTCAGCTTCAGTTGTGCCCATTTATTAATAGTTGCACTGCCTGTTTTCTCACTGCGTGTGCTGGTTGCTGGTGTCTATTTCATTTGCACCTAGCACTGGAACATACCATTCAGTATCGGATACAAACAGACCGTGTGCCATTGATTGTGTCCTCATCCTCATTTGCAACAGCAAACGACATTGCAGTCATTTTCTGCTGATGTCACCCTTGTGCTGACAGCTGCTCGCCTCCTGGGCTCCCAAAGACTATGCTACAGCAATCTGTCTTTGTTCCACCATGCTATTAGAATTGCTTAATAGATGCCCATTCTTGGATTTGTGTTGCAGTGGTTGGCATCCATCTGTCTCGGGAGGCAATGAAAGAGTGCACCTTTCGGGATGAAGTCAAACTGTTGTTGTTGGAAGGTTGCAGTGCCTGCTTGTGGCTGTAGAGACCAATATGGGAGAGACATGTTTTCTTGCAGCTGGGGCAGACAAAGGTGTCCGGTTGCGCTGCTGCAGATGCGCCATGGCGTTTCTTCTCTCTGTGCTTCTTTCTAAATTCCCAACATTCTAAAAACTCTGCAAATGTTCTAAGATTTAGGTTGTATCCAATGGTAGTTTTGTCTTGAAGAAAGTGCTTCTGCTCCCACAAGTCAGAGCTTCCCTGCTTTTCAACAATTTTGCAATGGCGAGCACCATTCAGGGCTTTCTTTTGGCTGGGCAGGATAATGAAATGCCGGACAACTACATACAGCATTTATAATATATCGCACGGTGTAAATGGTGTTTTGCAAACTCTGTAGAAGTGTATATATATTCTTCCCCCTCCCTTAGTATTTAACACTTCCAAATTAATGAATGGCTTATTTCCGTAAATTTAAACATATTTAAATAGCATTGGCATATTTATTCAGTTAGGACTTCCACATTTACTTCCCAGTGGAAGTGATTCATTCATTTGGCTTGCTCACTACCGCCCTGTGAGCTCCTGATTCACTTAATGTGAATCAAGGGTGTCTTGTTTCCATCTATTGAAGTTCGGTGTGTGTGTGTGTGTGTGCATTTCCTGTCTCTTCTCTGCTTGATACCTGTTGTGCCAGCAGCAAGTTTTGAAGGGCCCTTGGGCTGGATGCCTCCAGTGGCCAACTTCACTAAGCGGACCCAACTCCTCCTCCTGTCATTTCACACTTGCTTCCTCCTTCTGAGCCCATAAGGATTAGCGCATGGACAAACAAAGGGGTGCTGCTGCAGATCTCCTCATTCTGGTCGCTGCTTGCATCATAGCTGCCAAGTCTCCCGCTGAAAAATGCGGGATCAGCAGCGGCGCGGCACCGGAAGTCGCTTCTACACATGTCTGGACATGCGTAGAAGCGACTTCTGGTGCCGCGCTACCCATGTCTGGGCACCGGAAATCGGGCGGTGCCAGGACCCAAAATGGAGCCTTCCCTGGCAGGTAGGAAATCCGGGGGATTGTAGAAATTACTAAAGAAGATCTACAATGTAACTCAGAGGGAGGAGGAAGTCAATAGTATTAGATTTGGAACAAGATTTAAATAGTTAGAAAATTCTTTTCTTTTTTGTATTTTTTGTAGTTTTGTATTTTTATTTTGTATTTTTGTATGTGTGGGTTTTGTGTTTTTCTTTGTTGTTTGTTGTAAATCTTGTTATAAAATTCAATAAATATATTAGGGGGTGGGAGGAAATCCGGGGGATTTACGGGATTTTTCCCAATCTGGGCTGCCAGCGGGAAACGGTTTAAAATACGGGGGTTTCCCGCGAAAAACGGGAGACTTTGCAGCTATGGCTTGCATGCTCAGAGAAGGCAGGTGGTCAAACAGCGTGGGGTGAGAAGCAACAGAAGCAGAGCCAGAAGTTGACAGAGGGCCCTGTGCAGAAGGATGGGCCTTGTCTGGTTGCCCAGTCGAGCTTATGCATGGTGCCCGCTCTGGCCTTCTTCAGCACAGTTTCCCCATAGCCAAAGGAGACACTTTGATATGGTTGCTAGGACCGCCTGGCAGGTACATCAGAGGCGTAGCCAAAAGCACGCTATGTAGTTGGCCCGCGGGAAGAATGACAGTGCATGCTCTGCTCTGTGCCAGTCAGTCGTGTTGTGGTGCAGCAATTAGGGCAGCGTCACTCACCAGTCTTGGCAGGGGAAGAGCTCCTCTTTCCAACTGCAGCAGCCTAATTGCAAACATAAAAGTGCTTCCACTACAAGTCCATGGCACTTAATTTATTGCGGCACAAATAAACGGAGTGAACACAGGGCATTCTCAGAGGGGATTAGGAGAGAGAGGCAAACAGGGCGGTCGAGTCAGAGGCATTTATCTCATGCCCTGGACTCGCGGGGTCGTTTGGGTGCCGGAAAGCGATATCTCAAATGGAACTCCTTGAAACAATTCCGAAAACCCAGCCGGCGTCGCGGCCAAGCGGGATGTAAAAAGTGTTAATAGTTTAGAAGCCGCTTTTTCACCCAAAGGCCGCCAAAGCAGCTTACAGTTTAAGACACATGATCAAATACAAAATCACAGCCACAAAGCAATTAAATGAAAAAATAGCAGGCACAAGCAACAGTTAAAAAGAACCCCCAAATGTAAAAACATGACAGCCAGCCCAAAGCATAGAGAATGTGAGCAAAATCCCAGAAAAATACAGGTTTCTTATTTGAGGCCTTAGCAATTGTTTTTCCTATGTAGTCCACTGACAGTCTAGATCTGTTGCTTTTTTTTTGCCTTTGAATAGCATTTCTTGACAAACTGGTTTCACTGAAAAAAATATAAGTCCATTGCAAATTGGTTATGCATTACCCCACAGTGTGTTCATTCGAAATCAGAGCTGGGTGGTCCTGGCAATGGAGAGGGGGTGTTTCTACACCTGCCTGACAATGTTGTGTTTTACAGAGTAAAAGTGCTTTAAGTAACAACCAACAGGCAGTACTGGGAGGAGGTAAAACTCTTTGAAGAGCCCTATGCCTTGCGCAAGTCACATTCTGAATGCTGAGGAAGCGCAATAGGGAAATTTGTTCTGTTAATTGAGAAAGCAGCTCATCAATGCAGAGTGACTATTCTCCTTACCTGGATGTGGGAGGAGTGCAGTGGAGAAAAAACCTGGCTGAGCCAGGCTTCCTGTTTATGTGCGGCAGGTACAATACTTGAAAGGGAATTTGTGCGGGAAGGGATGATACATAGGTTCTGGGGTGTGGGACTATTTTGCACAATTCAGTCGGAATACTTTGCCTGCTGTGAAATAAATAAGAAGCACTCCACTTGCCCTATCCCATTGCACCAAGGCAATAAACAAAGCAGTGCTATTCATCTAGTTCTGTTGTATTCCTTGGCTGATGAATTCCACACCTTTGTGGAATTTTGAGAATCAAAGGGTGCATTCATAAGCTTAGCGATGAACTCAGGGCATAAAACTCAACAAGGACATTTCTCCTGTGTTTCAGGCTGCCTTTTCCATTCCATCACCTGATCACCTAATTTGTTTCCCCAGGCCGGCAACCCCTCCCCAAACTCCTTATCCATGAAGCTGTCATCTGCACATGCGCAATGGTTGTCTCAAGCAATGTGTACATCTCAGCTTAACTCTGATCCAAGTTTTCAAACACATCAAAGAGCAGCACTCCTCAGGAGCATAGAGGATACATATGGATTGTGGCCAACATCATGTATTCTAGGTTTCCAACAACTGTGGTGGGAGCACACTAGAGCCCAAGTAAAGGGTAATATGAGCTTTGTAAGAGTGCATGCACACTGGGTTTCACCTAAATGTACAATCTTCTCTTAAGCACGGAACTCAAGAGAACTGCGTTCTCAGAGCCAACAATGTAGACTGAACCAGGAACCTTCTGCATGCAAAGCATATATAAAAAAGGTAAAAGGTAAAGGACCCCTGGACGATTAAGTCCAGTCGAAGACGACTATGGCGTTGCAGCACTCATCTCACTTTCAGGCCAAGGGAGCTGGCATTTGTCCACAGACAGCTTTCCAGGTCATGTGGCCAGCATGACTAAACCGCTTCTGGTGGAACATAACACCGTGATGGAAACCAGAGTCCACGGAAATGCCGTTTACCTTCCCACCGCAGTGGTACCTATTTATCTACTTGCACTGGCATGCTTTCAAACTGCTAGGTTGGGAGGAGCTGGGACAGAGCAATGGAAGCTCACCCCGTCGCGGGGATTCGAACCGCCGACCTTCTGATCGGCAAGCCCTGGAGGCGCAGCGCAGCATATGTGCTACCTCTGAACAACAGCCCTTTGCTCAAGAAGAATTGCAAAAGAAGAATCCAAACAGAGGGCTCATCCACACTTCTACTTGCCTTGCAGCTTTCCCCTGAGGAACCTGCTCTTTGGCACTCAATTGGAGCAAACGTCGATCCATTCCCCCCCCCCCCAAGCAGTCCAAGGCCAAAACCACTCAGATCCCTGTCTAGAAAGCATGAGCCAAGTGCAAAATCACTCTGAGCCATGCTTTCTAGGCAAGGGGCAGTCGGAAGTGTGGATCCGCCCTAAGTAAATGCATCCACCAAAACAATAACAAAAACAAGGTTGTCAATTATCTGCAAACCTAACAGGATAAACACACCCAAACATGTATATTATCACTGAAGAGAAGTCACAGTGTCCGAATGGACTGCCAGGGTTCAACATGCACCAGCAAGAGGGAACAGGAGAGAGCTGATCAGATTAACGAACAAAAGCTTAAGTATTTACACAGCCTGCCTGTGTGCGTGCGAGTGATGCATTCAGTAATAACAGTAAGAAGGGCTTGGACACACTGCCTCCCAGAACAGAATGGCTACTGACCAGTGTCACGAATGAAAGGGTACAGGGGGAAAGAAAACTCCCTCTTGTTGTTTGTTCCTCTTTCAGCGCATTAATTCTCCCTGGTGCATTCCATCTGCGGTGGGGTGCGGCCAAACTTTTGCCACTCAGATGAGCCAACACACTGAACTTAAGAGCATGTGCTCCATGGACAACTAGCATTTCCAGTCTCCTTGTGGGTGAAAATGTGTGTGTGTGTGTGCTCTGTGTGAGTGTGCATGTGAGTAAGGCTACGCACGCACCACACGTTTAAAGGACATTTAGAGCACATCCCCCTTTCCCAAATAACCCTGGGAACTGTAGTTTACCCCTCGCAGAACTGCACCCTTAACAAACTACAATAACTAGGACTGTCTGGGGGAAGCCAAGTGCTTTAAATATGCTTTAAATTAGGGTTGCCATATTTCAAAAAGTGAAAACCTGGACACAAAAGTTTAGGGGGTTTGTTTGTTTGTTTGCAAAGATGCTGAGCTTTTCTTTTTCTTTGTTTTTTTTTTTTGCAAAATCTCTTGACATTTTCAATCTATTTTTAAGGAAGTTCACCAAGAAATCGACACCAATTTTTGGAAATTCCACCCAGACGCTATTTTCGTTGGACGAATACCAGATATGCTGGGGAAATCCTGGACATATGGCAGCCTTATTTAAATGCATGGTGTGGCTGTGACCTTAGCACATTCAACAAATAGCCAAACAAATGACACTGGTACAAGTGTTCTTCTGATATATTTTTTTCCTGAATAGTTAAAGAACCAGATATAAAGGCTTATCCTAATCACACAGACCTGTGAATCCAGTCAGACTTACAGGGTTAGGATTGCACTGTTACTAGAGGGTCTTGACTGTACATTTTATTTTTGGCATTCTGGGTAGGAATAAAGGGGAATTCAAATGAAAACTATGGTGGTTGGTGGAAAAGAATATACATGATTACTGCTCGAGGAACCAGAGAAAGTTCAAGTGAGGTTGCAGCTCTGACAGCACAAATACCCAAGTTTATTACTCAAGTTGAACAAAATTAAATGTGATTTGGGCATGACTGTAGCCGCTGCTACAGGGTTAGGCCAGGAACCTACATGTGAAACGGGAAGGAATTCATTAGCTGGTTTGAACACACACACAAATATGCAGAAGGAGAGAGGGGTGTTTTAAAAGAAAGGCTTGAAGCTCTGTGCTTCAAGAGTACATCAAGGGGCAGGCGATATCCAGACTGCAATTTTCAGAGTTTGGTTAAAGCAAGACCCTTTCCTCTGTATCATTTCATTCCAGCTGCTTCTTCTTGTGCCAATATACTTTCCACATACTTTCAATACGTACACACAGGGATTCGTGCTGCTGGGAAGATCATAGGCAGGGAATTTAGATGAAGAGGCAGTGTGGCATAGTGGTTAGAACGTTTGACTAAGACCTGGGAGACTAGGGTTCAAATCCCCACTTAGCCATGAAGCTCTCTGGGTGAGCTTGGGTCAACCACTGCCGCTCAGCTTAATTTACCTCACAGGGGTGTTGGGATTAAATGATGGGTGGGGGGGGGATGTAGACCACCTAATAATAATAACAACAATTTTATTATTTGTACCCCACCCATCTGACTGGGATGCCCCAGCCACTCTGGGCAGCTTCCAGCATAAACTACCGTAAGCCAGTCATGGTGCAATTTTTACCCATTCTCATTGTTGTTGTTTTTAATCACTGACGCCAGAAGCTGAATATTGAACAATTGGTTTTCACAGCTTGCCATTTTACTTCAGAAAGATGCATTGAAGACACTTTAAAAAATTGGTCTGCTCTCTAATTTTTGCTTTCAGATTGCACAGTAAGTTCAAAGTTTCAATGTTAGCCTTTCCGATTTCACACAAACTCTCAACCATACCCCACTTTCCAATCCTAGGAAAGAGGGAGATCAATTCAGGGCTAAACCTTTTTAAAAAAAAAATGGCAAAGAACATGGTGCGATTTGAGGCAAGCTTCCTTTAAAAATAAACAAGTTCAGGCAGTTCCCCACTACTGCTTATCCTTTGATTCCTCTATGACAAAGTGAAATATTTGCCACCAGTGTTAATTACTATGTCAATAAGGATAGAGACGTTTTAATGAGAGATTTCCTGTGAAATTATAGCAGTCGGTTTGGTGCCAAGGTTCTGAAGGAAACACAGATTTTTTTCTCCAGCTGATAAATCACATGCCTGTTATACGAGTTGACTGTTTTTAAAAGAATAAATGGGAACCAAGAGATGCTAAGCCTTTGTAGCTTTCACTGAACTCATTTCCGCATAGGAAATGGCATTAATCCCATGTGTATTTTGCTCCATATACACCTATAGAGGCATAGCATTTTTACACGTGATGAATTACACACTGGAGTCATGCAATGCACATCATTATTCTTATTGTTCTTTAATATGTACATCTCACTTATCTCACTTATCTCACTTATCTTCATAAATAATAGCTCCAAATATCTCAAAAACGGCAATTATTTTTGCGGTTTTGCAAAACAACAACAAATAAAAACTTCAACAACTTTGGGCAAAAAGGAAGAAGGAGAAGCTCAAGAACTTTGCCGCCACCCCCCGAAATGAAAAAGCTCGACAACTTTTGTGTCTGGATTTTCACTTTTTGAATGAGGGAAGGGTGGTCTATAAAAGCACATGATAAATTATATGTTACATCTTTTACATATGTTATAATTCTGAGCGTTTCTCTCATGTGGTTGTCATTTATGATTTGTAGTTGTGGTGTTTTTAAAAAAGCTTTCTTTTATCTGTATCAACATGCCAACGAATCAGAGCCAGCTCAAGACATTTTGCTGCCCGAAATAGCAGATCAGATGGTAGCCCCCCCCCCTCCCATGTACAGAAGATGTCAGCATGGCTAGTTGAATCCTACTGCAACACTGACAACGGAGCACTGCACCTAAGGGCAAAAGACCAGCTTGGAGTGTGCAGGGCCGGCTCTGTTTTGCTCATTGCTGCTCCCCATTTTCCTGTGAGAGCACTACATTGCTGAAGGCAAAGCAGGGCTGGGAAGGGATGTTGGAGAACTCCAAGAGAAACGGGAGAGGAAATTGCCGGTTGTTCCTTTATTTCCCCCGTGTCCAGAATGTAAATCAATCCAGCTGATTCAACTGGCATTCATAGTTGTTGATGCTTTTAGCCCACAAACAATACATAATTGATTACACACACACACACACCCATTTACATTCTGTTCCCTTTGCATGGAAATGAATGGCAGGGAATAATGTTACGGCAATGTAATTTGCATAAATGATTACGTAAAGTACATAACTTCGCAACAGCAGACAATAAAACAAAACAAAAAACATCATTTATGGAAGGTGAGCTGCAGCAGAAGGGAAACAGTGCTGTATGTAACGAATACAGGGCAGAATGAAAAACGATGCCTACTTACATCCCTAGATCTTTCTTTGATCAGCGGCTGGGTACTTGGGAACCACCTGTACACTGCCTTGGGCTCCATGATGGAAGAAAGTCAGTTAAGAAAAATAAATAATCTGTTGCCCGAGGCAGTTGCTACACTCTGCCTAATTGTAGGGCCAGTCCTGTAACCAGTTTCCCCCCTCCTTTTTTTGCGACTGGGGGGAGATGTAACAGTGAAAGAGGTCTGTTGGACCGTTACATCCTTATGTCCTTGAGCTGCAGTGCATTTTGTGGATTAAATTGTTTATAAAATGACTAATGGCACAAAAGGCTCCCTGTTCATTCAGAGGTACCTAGAACATTACACCATAACCATGGCTCCATGTTGGCTGGGGTATGTGAAACTATAGACACTTATGAGTCTTTACTAAATCCATTATGTTTGAGTTACACTCAGACATAAGAGGAAATAGAAATGCTTTTGATAAATTCCATTTCTGCAGATGGCCTCTCTGTAACCTATTTCCAGGCAGAGGTGTGCTTTTTAAATATAAGCTAAATCACTTTTACGGCATCTTCGTGTCTCATGATGATTCAGTCAAATACAGTACCAGTATTTCCTGATTCCAGAAGCCCTTCGATGCATCATTACATACAGTGCAATACCCCTATATGTGACTATTTCCTAGTCAAATAATAATACATTGCAGAACAATGGTTTGCTATCAAGGAAACCAAGCATAACAAATAAACAACGCTGTCTCTTGACACAATAAAACTCGGGCTATTTGTTTGCCAACTAATCCTAGTTGCCCAAGCAACAGCAAAATTAATTGCTCTGGTACTGGAGCAAAAAACATACATAAACTCCAATGTATAAACAGACTTCTTGCATATATAGATACAGGACAACTTAGAGACATGGCTTTGTTCCAATCATATTCACAACAATCAAACATTGTCTTGACAACTCTATTTTGTTATGGTTAATCAGAAACAGAAACCTTACCAGGAAAGCTACAAACCAGGATGTGCCAATTTAAGCGCTCATTAACCACTTTATTTTTGCACAAGTAGATTTCACCCTACGAAATATTTTCTGTTTTCACCTTTAACGGATCACAAGCTGTGCTGTACTCTCTGTGTAACTTATTAAAACAAGGAGTGAATTGCAGTAAAGGGAGAATGTCCTGAAAAGCTGAACTCAGGACTCAGAGCCAGGACACAGAGCACATTCTCATTTCACAAGCTTTGCAAACAAAACTCTCATAGGCTATTTCATCAGTAGAATCAATGAAATGAACAAACAAATAAGCATTGCAAAATACGGCTTTTTCCTCTCTCTTGCCCCAGCAAAACTTTGGCTCCTGTCCTGATGGTCAGTTTTTGCCTTGACTACTGCAATTTTCGCTCTGGTCTTCATTTTCTCATGTTGGCCCTGTGTTCCCAACTCCCTCTCTCTAAGCTTCCCCCTCCCTCTTCCAAATCAGTTGCAGAAACTGGGGGGGGGGGCAGGATGCTAACCAACCACTGCTGAAATCAAATGATATGAGTGGTGTGCACAGCACTCATTCTGTTAGCACAACAATTTACACTTGTACAACAGAACTTCTTTCCCTCTCCTCCTCCTGGCATGTGTCCCACGACTGGTGCAGTCCCACTGCCATAACAAAGCTGTGCAACAGAGCCAGAAAGGTGCAAAATTTTAGAGCTGCAACGGAAGCTGCTGAAATTTGTATGCCCAAAGTCCGCCACTGCCCACCCCCTTGCCAAATCTGCTTGGGAAGTTTGGGAGAAATCATTTAGGGAGCACATGGGGGGAGGAGAGGAACCTCCGTTGCTCAAACATAAATCCTTGCACTGATGGAATGGAGTTCTAGCACATTGGATACAACCCTAGATATATATAATAATAATTTACTATTAATTATCATTCAGTTTCTAAGCAAATAAAGCATGTGTATTTTGTACCCTGCTCCCTGCTCCCAGGCTTTTAAAAATATCATAAAAAGCACCCAAGACCAAACTAAAGGTAAAAGTAAAGGGGCCCCTGACCACCAGGTCCAGTCGTGTCCGACTCTGGGGTTGCGGCACTTATATCGCTCTATAGGCTGAGGGAGCCGGCGTTTGTCTGCAGACAGCTTCCGGGTCATGTGGCCAGCATGACAAAGCTGCTTCTGGCGAACCAGAGCAGCACACGGAAACGCCGTATACCTTCCCGCCGGAGCGGTCCCTATTTATCTACTTGCACTTTGATGTGCTTTCGAACTGCTAGGTGGGCAGGCGATGGGACCGAGCAATGGGAGCTCACCCCGTTGCAGGGATTTGAACCGCCGACCTTCTGATCAGCAAGCCCTAGACTCTGTGGTTTAACCCACAGCGCCACCTGGGTTGCTATTGCTTTCTGTGCTTCTGGCTTGCTTTCTTCTTCTATGTATTCAATGCAGACCAAGATATCCCATTTTGTCGCCTGGCCTAAATCTTGATCCCTTGACAGGTGACCTTGTATTTGGCTGTATTGGAACACACTGCATTTGAACACGGAGAACCTTGCAGGCAGGCAGTCCGGCCGGCCAGCTGCCTTTTAGATGTTCTCATTATCATTACTGCACCAATCTTTTTATTATCTGCCGATCCTCAATGGCCAGCAGTGATTTTCGACTTCCTCCAGATCCCTGTTGAACACATTTAATCACATTGGGGCTAATAAATGGAAGGATATTTTTAACCTAATTTTAAATTCCCTCTGCGTGTCCTTTTTCATTTTGCATTTCTGAGAAACTGATAATTAAATACAGCTCATTTGGTTTGGTTTTGTGCACAAGCGTTTTTAAAACCATGTGGCAGTGCTGGTTTGGCAGACTGGCAGATGAAAGTTACTTCCACCCCAAAATGCCAGTGAGGGTGATTCAGCCCAGCTTATCCCCATTATTAAACATTTCGGCGCTGTGATTAAACTACTGAGCCTAGGGCTTGCTGATCAGAAGGTCGGCGGTTCGAATCCCTGTGACCAAGCTCCCGTTGCTTGGTCCCAGCTCCTGCCAACCTAGCAGTTTGAAAGCACATCAAAATGCAAGTAGATAAATAGGAACCGCTATAGCGGGAAGGTACTGGAGGAGACTCTTGAGAGTCCCATGGACTGCTAGAAGATCAAACCTGTGAGGGACAGGGGATATCGCGAAGTCCCTCCCCTTCTGAGTTCCAGCCCATCCCCGAGCGCAGGGGAAAGCAGGGAGAGCTCCGTCTCAAGTGGGGAAGCAGGAAGTGGGGTCCGAGGCTCAGACAGGGTAGCGGAGCCAGCGCCCTAGGTAAGACAGGAAGGGGAAAGTAAGGGGGGCAGACCTGTTCCCCCAACTCCGGAATTGCGCAGAAAACGTAGGGGGAAGAGGATGGGTCTCCCCAAGTTGTTATGTTGGAGGAAAACACGCCAAACGCCATTCGGAGGTTCTGATTCTAGCGGATAAGATGTGTCTCTGTAAATAGCACTGCCTTCAGCACTGTAAATACGCAGCACCAATAAAAAGATAAAATGCAGAGCGGTGTAGAGTCGTTACTCTGAAGTAGCCCACTCCGGCCACTGTGACAAAACCTATCCATTCTTAAGGAAATCAGCCCTGAGTGCTCCCTGGAAGGACAGATCGTGAAGCTGAGGCTCCAATACTTTGGCCACCTCATGAGAAGAGAAGAATCCTTGGAAAAGACCCTGATGTTGGGAAAGATTGAGGGCACTAGGAGAAGGGGACGACAGAGGACAAGATGGTTGGACAGTGTTCTCGAAGCTACGAACATGAGTTTGACCAAACTGCGGGAGGCAGTGCAAGACAGGAGTGCCTGGCGTGCTATGGTCCATGGGGTCACGAAGAGTCGGACACGACTAAACAACTAAACAACAACAAAACGGCGTTTCCATGTTGTTGTGTATTGAGTCAAAGGATTTTATATCTGTATTATTATTGTCTGTATTTGCATTAGGATAAAGTAACTGCCTTTTGGTTCCAGAGGGTACAGCTACTATTGGTTCATTTAAGCTGCTGTATTTGGATCCTCTGTCTTATTGGTTTCCTCCAAAAGGCAGCACTGTGATTGCTTGATATTGTTCCCTCCAAAATGTATCCCTTCCTAGCTAGTCCCCTGTCCCTATAAATGTAGCTTTCCTCTCCTCAGTCTTCAGTCTTGTTCACTTTAATAAAGAGCTGTTACTAGAGAACTGTCTCCAGCATGTTATGTCAAGAGAGCTGAAATCACAAACCCCACGTCACAACAACTGGCGACGAGGATGGGATCCGGAATGCTGAGGAGCGGTTAAACGCAGCCCTGCCTCAGAGTCCGGATTGCAGCTTAGAACAAGACTCACTGGCCAGCTGAGAAGACGACCCTGCCCGCTAGGACAATGGAGAGTCCAAGGGTATTGGAGCCCTTCCAGCCATCAGAGCCCCACACATGGGAAGACTACGTCGAACGCTTCGAGTTCTTTGCAGTGGCTCAAGGGATCACCGATGCCAGCAAAAGAAGGGCCACATTCCTGAGCTACTGTGGGCCCGAGACCTTCAAGCTGGCCAAGGCATTACTTGCTCCAGCGAAGCTGAGTGAGACATCTCTCAAAGATATTCTTGCCTGCCTAACAAGCCACTTGGCGCCTACCGAGACCAAGATGGCCCGGCGGATGGAGTTCCATAAGAGGCAGCAGCATGCTGGGGAGTCTGTATCCACATTTCTGGCTGAACTCCGGAAGCTCGCTCAGCACTGCGGCTTCCGCAGCTTCAGCAGTGCGACATGGAGGTGGACTCCGGATCTGCATTCACCATCGTGTCGGACCAGACCGCGAAGACATTCTTCCCCAGGGGTAAGTTGCCCCCTCTGGAGCCCTTCCCGGCAACCTTGCAGTCGTACTCAGCAGGCCGCATCCATGTTATGGGAATGTGTGCCGTGAGAGTACAGTTCCGGGACAAACAGGCTGTACTCAAACTGGTGATTGCGAAGGGCAGTCGCCCCAGTCTCCTGGGCACTGACTGGTTCCCCGCCCTGGGACTGAGTATCTCAGGGCTTAATTCAATCCAAACCTGCCCTGAGATGAGCGAGGCATTATGCAAGGAATTTGCTGGTCTCTTTAATGGAAAACTGGGTTGTTATAAAGGGCCCCCAGTTGACTTCGAGTTGGACCCCGGTGTGGCCCCAATCCGACTCAAACCAAGGCGAGTGCCATTTGCACTGCAACCCAAGATCGAGGCAGAGCTGGATAAATTGGTCAAGCAGGGAGTTCTCTCACCCGTGGACTCTGCTAAGTGGGAGACTCCAATCGTCACGCCCCTTAAAGCAAATGGGGAAGTCAGGATATGTGCAGATTACAAATGTACTATCAATAAGGCACTCAGGGGAAACTCATACCCCATTCCAGTCGTATCACATCTGTTGGCTAAACTGGCTGGGGGCAAGGTGTTCGCCAAAATTGACCTGGCACAAGCTTACCAACAGCTGCCAGTAACCCCACAATCAGCGGAAGCACAGACTATTGTCACACATAAAGGGGCGTTCAGAGTTAACAGATTACAGTTCGGAGTTTGTGTGGCCCCAGGGATTTTTCAAGGGCTCATGGAACGCCTGTTAAGAGGTCTGCCGGGGGTCTTGCCATTTTTTGATGACGTTTTGATTGCTGGAAAAGACCCACAGGAACTGGTTGCGCGTGTCCGTGCAGTGTTGCTCAAGTTCAAGGAGGTGGGGTTGCAACTGAAAAAGAAAAATGCAGTTTTGGGGTGCCAACTGTGGATTTCTTGGGGTTTAAAATTGATGCATCAGGCATCCACCCCACAGATGCTAAGATTAAGGCCATCATCGAGGCGCCACGACCACAGAACAAGACGGAGTTGCAGTCATTCCTGGGACTTATTAACTTTTATCATTCGTTCTTACCCCAGAAAGCTTCGGTAGCTGAACCATTACATAGACTATTGCAGAAAAAGAATGTGTGGCGATGGGGGTGGGAGCAGCAGAAGGCTTTTGACTCCTTGCGAGGAATGCTGAGTAGCAGGAGCGTCCTTGCTCATTATGATGAGTCAAAGCCGCTGGTCCTGGCATGTGATGCCTCTCAATACGGTCTGGGGGCTGTGCTGAGTCATAGGGAACCGGATGGGTCGGAAAAGCCCATCTCTTTCTATTCCCGTACGTTGTCGCCCACAGAGCGCAACTATGCTCAAATTGATAAAGAGGCACTGGCTATTGTGTCCGGAATCAAAAGGTTCTATGATTATTTGTACGGTCGCCATTTCTCCATTGAAACAGACCACAAACCACTGTTAGGGTTGTTCAACCCAAACAAACAAACGCCACAAATTCTCTCCCCCAGAATGTTGCGTTGGTCAATATTCCTGAATGGGTTCCAGTACACCTTGACCCATGTGCCGGGGAAACAGTTGTGCCATGCTGATGCGCTGAGTCGATTGCCCCTTCCTGGCGGGAGCAATGAGGATCCTGCTCCGGCGGAGCACATTATGATGCTAGAAACACTTCCGGGGGCTCCTGTAACAGCTACGGATATAGCTGAGAAAACTAGGAAAGATGCTGTTCTCTCCCGTGTGCTCACTTGGGTGGGGAGGGGGTGGCCAGGTGGTCCGCATGAAGAAAAATTCAGGCCTTATGCGACAAGGCAGCACGAATTGTCCATGCATAAGGGTTGTCTCCTATGGGGAGATAGGGTGATCATCCCAGCACCACTGAGAAACAGGGTTCTTGAGACGCTTCACATGGGACACCCGGGAATGGTCAGGATGAAGTCGCTAGCCCGATGTTATGTGTGGTGGCCTGGAATGGACCAGAACATAGAACAATGGGTACGAACATGCAAGGCATGCCAAGAGGTGCGGCCAGAAGTGGCCAGAGCACCAGTCCACTGGTGGGAGCAGTCCAGGACTCCCTGGAGCCGGCTGCACATAGATTTTGCTGGGCCATTCCAAGGGAAGGTCTTTTTGGTTATCGTTGATGCATATTCCAAATGGTTAGAAGTGGCGATGGTCCCTAGCATGGCATCAGCTGCTGTAATCAAGGTGTTGAGGCAGCTGTTTGCTACCCACGGGTTACCTGAGACCATTGTATCAGATAATGGGGCAGCTTTTGTATCCCAAGAATTCAGGGCATTCTTGGCTGATAACTTTATAAGAGGGGTCACATCCGCGCCCTTTCACCCATCCTCCAATGGGCAGGCTGAGCGCATGGTAACAACAGCCAAAGAATCCATTGCGCGCTTAATGGAGGGTAACTGGTCGGCTCGCATTGCGCGAATGTTATTTTTGCAGCATGCGACGCCGTGTACTGCGACGGGCAAGTCGCCAGCCGAGCTGCTCTTAGGTAGAAGACTGGTAACGGTGCTGGATTATGTCCACCCAGATAAAATGCCAAACCGTAATTCAAGAGCAACCCCCCAGGCTGAGACTGACACAACAAGGTATCTCGCCCCTGAAGATCTGGTCTGGGTGAGGAACTATTCACGAGGTCCGCGGTGGGTGGCCGGTGTGATCACCCGGGCTAGTGGACCTGTGTCCTATTATGTGACCTTGGAAAATGGGCAAGTTTGGAAGAGACATATAGATCAGCTGAGGCGCCGGGCGCTCAGCAGGGAGGAGTCAGATAATTCATCCCTGGCTAATGACGCACAGCTGCGAGACCAGAGTGAAGATGGCCCAGAGGTGCAGTCACCAGGGGCTTCAGCAAATGAACCAGGGTCTGCTAGTCCTCAGGATGACGAGGTACAGGTCGGGGACCCTGAGATGTCTGGGACTCCATCTGTCCCTGACGAAACCCCTATAGCAGCCCCTCCACCACAGGTAACACCCAATCCAGAACCTGCAACACCTGTTGTCAGGAGATCAGGTAGAAGTTGTAGGACCCCACAGTACCTGAGGGATTACGTCTGCTGTGCTCACTAGGGGGGGAGGGGTGTTGTGTATTGAGTCAAAGGATTTTATATCTGTATTATTATTGTCTGTATTTGCATTAGGATAAAGTAACTGCCTTTTGGTTCCAGAGGGTACAGCTACTATTGGTTCATTTAAGCTGCTGTATTTGGATCCTCTGTCTTATTGGTTTCCTCCAAAAGGCAGCACTGTGATTGCTTGATATTGTTCCCTCCAAAATGTATCCCTTCCTAGCTAGTCCCCTGTCCCTATAAATGTAGCTTTCCTCTCCTCAGTCTTCAGTCTTGTTCACTTTAATAAAGAGCTGTTACTAGAGAACTGTCTCCAGCATGTTATGTCAAGAGAGCTGAAATCACAAACCCCACGTCACAACACATGTGCTGCTCTGGTTTGCCAGAAGCGGCTTTGTCATGCTGGCCGCATGACCTGGAAGCTATACGCCGGCTCCCTCGGCCAATAATGTGAGATGAGCGCGCAACCCCAGAGTCGGTCACGACTGGACCTAATGGTCAGGGGTCCCTTTACCTTTACCTTATAGCACATTTATCTGTAGCGAAGTGAGGCAAAGTTTACAACAGGAAAACCTTGCTTCTTGAGTTTTGACCATATTACATTAGACAATATAAAACTTATAAACAATGTAAGATTTAGCGTAAGACAAGTTGCAGTATAATTACATGCTAGTTTTTCCCCACCCATTTTATTTGTATGCCGTCTTTCCATAGTTCAAACCATGCTCAAGGCAGCTTACAACATGAAAAAATACATAACTACTATATAACAAAAGTAGTCATAAACAATAAATAAAACATTTTTAAAAAAATTACACACAACCAAACTGAACAATTTCCACGTACATCACAAGATCTAAAACAAAGATACAAAGAAACCAACACCAATAAAATTCTCCTCTGCTTTTGTAGCTGGAGTCAGTCAGGGCCCTACCCTCCCAGGCCAGGTGGGGAAAGGCCCACAAGGCAGGTGGCAGTTCTTTTGGGACGCATTTCCAACTCTACAATTCTATGATTCCATGAACAATGCTTTTTAGAAGTCCTATCGCACTGTTCAGAAAGCAATTCCTTCCTTTATCTGCCCTCCTGTCATGATGCTGGTCATTGTCCCATGCTACATGCCAGGACCAGCCCTGTGATGGAGGAACAACGGCTGTGTCCACTTAGAGGTAATAATAAATTCTCCATTTTCTGGCTGTTTATTTGGCCTTCACCAAATTGTGCTGATGGGGCTTGCATTCCAAATCACAGGAGGGCATCAGGTTGGTGAAGGCTGTGCTAAGGAGTTTTTGCCCAAGGGGCCAAATACCCAGTAGAATACTTCCAAAGAAATACGTAGATTGGAGGACAGGGGAAAAGAGAAAGAGCCGCTCTTCTATTCTGCATGATACTTCTACCCCACAAGTGACAGCCTTCCAATGGAAACTGGAAGCGAAGTCCGAGGCCTATGTGATGCTCTTGTCCTCTGCCCTCTCTGGTTTTACTTCACCCCTGTGCAATGGTATGGTTGCGCTGCCAGGAGTCTTATAGTACACTGTTTTATTGAAGAATGGGCTGTTTTATTGCGAGCTAAATTATTGCACCGTAAAACTGTAGTGGGGCGATTTTATTCCACCCCACACAGAAGAACTATGAGGAAGTTATGAGCACAGAGACTCAAGCGACCTCAGGAACACCCGGCTTTAGTGTACAATTGCAGAACAACAACAAAATAATAATAATGGGGGAGGGAATGAGTGAAGAAACAGCTGCTGAAGAAGAATGTAACGAAACGATATTCCCAATACCATGACAACAAGGCGACAGTGGAGCTAACAGTGACAGCATGTCCCTAAAACTACTCTTCCTACTGGGATTCAGATTTTGCCATTCTTGAAACCTCTGTTTACAGTCATACGATAAGACAGTTCTTGCCTGCGTTTCATCAAGGTATCACATGAGGGCTACAATTAGTGTGCAGGATTCCTGAGCTGTACATTCACCATAAATGCTCGACATGGCCGGGTCTGATCCAGGGTATACTGAAATCCCATCACCGAAAGCGTTAGAGAAAAGCATGTATTAGACAACAGACCCTCCATGTTACCTGTAACGATCTCTGGCAGGCAAGCAAGCCCCGATAAGAAGTAATGACTCTCCGGCAGTTTTATGTACTGGTATGTTTATTTACAACAAAACACATCCAGAGCACGGCTTCTCGCCTGCTCACATTGACGATAGTTGGTCAGTCTGTATCTGCGCCCCTCCCACAGCAGGAAGGACGCCAATTTCCCGCCTTTCCCCTCTTGCCTTTTCGTTGCCCTCTGATCTTATCCAATCTCCCAGAACGAGGACTGAGAGGCTAACCTTCACCCTCCCCACTTTCACTTGACACAGTCTCAGTCCTCTGCCTATCTGCTAATTGCCTAGCAACGCTCTGGCTGCCTTCCAACTCTCCCTCTTCTTGAGAGCTGACCCGTGTCTTCCTTGGGAAGGGGGGTCGAACTGCCCTTTGTCAACTCTGTCAGCCAGCTCTCCTCTGCAGAGTCGGTCCCTCTTTCACTTAGATCAATTTCTGAGTCTGACTCTCCCCCTGCGCTCTGGTGAGCCACGTTCCTGACATTACCTATGCCAATGTGCCCACTAGCCAAACCTTTGATATTAACATGAAGAGGGTCTTCCTTATAGAACATCTGAGGTGTTAAGACCAATTGAAGAGACCTTTTTAGTAGTTCCACCACCCTCAAAAATTCAGGGGCTGACAGCCCTGGAGAGGGCATTCTCTGTGGCAGCCCTTAAGCTGTGGAATCCCTTCCCCAGAGGCATGTCTGGCACCTTCATTGTGCAGCTTTGGTCATATGCTCAATATGCACCTCGTTACCCCGGCTTTTGACCCCTGAGGGGTGTGTGCGTGAATAGTATTTATTCTTTATTCTAGGCTTCCTCAAACTCAGCCCTCCAGTTGTTTTGAGACTACAATTCCCATCATCCCTGAACACTGGTCCTGCTAGCTTGGGATCATGGGAGTTGTAGTCCAAAAACATCTGTAAGGTCGAGTTGTAGTCCAAAAAACACCTGTAAGGTCAAGTCTGAGGAAGCCTTCTGTATTCTCTTTACTGCAAATTGTTTTAATTGATTTTCATGTTGCATTTTAAAATAGTTATAACCTGCCCTGGATCCTTATGGTGAAGAGTGGGGAATAATGTGTTCAGCATTAATGTGAAAGGAATCTATGCAATGGAAGCCATGTTCCCTCAAATTCAGAGCACTAAATAGCTTGACCAGCATATATTTCTCTCTTAACAAAGATGGCACACCTGATTATGAGGGAATTATGGAGGAGGAGAAAGTAATGGTCTCCATCTCCATCCGTTTTCGTGTGGGTTTAGATTTTGGTCTCCCCAATCTCTAACAATACATCTTTTTCCAAAGCAGCTTACCCTAATAGAATGAATTTTTGTATGTTATTTTCACCAATATATGCATTTTTATGCATACGTTGCCCCAGTAGATGTATTTTTGTACACATTCCTTGGCTGGAGAACATTGCAAAATCTAGACAAGGGTGAATTTAGAAAGGTGGCTCTTTTGGTTTGCGCATTGTTTCGGAAAATGCTAATTAGGTAGGTTCCATTTTAAATGGAATATCTTCTCCAAACCTTGCTGCAAACACATCCATTGCTGGAGCAAGGTGACACATAAACAACAACAACAAAAACAAAAACAACAATTTATTATTTATTATTTATACCCCACCCATCTGGCTGGGTTTCCCCAGCCACCCTGGGTGGCTCCCAACCGAATATTAAAAACAGAAAGGTCTGTTATAGTTGTGCCACATCATTCCCTTCCGAAAAGATGTGCTGCATAGCTGAGATTATGAACACCCCCACACACACACACACACTTTGGGTTCAGCAAATATTAACCAGCTGGTGCTTCCCCAAATCATGGATGAAAAAGCATGAGTTGTTTGGGAGAACAGGACCTAAGTGCAGTCAGTTTCTGTTACTGTCTCATGAATCATCACTTAAACTCACAAACCTAAGTGGGTCAGAGCGCTACCCGTTTGGTCTTTCTTTCTTGAATCACTGATTGGTGGCTTTCGCTTTTAATTTTTTTAAAATTAAGCCTTCGGACAGCTTCATTAAGATCTGCCTTTACTAAGCTGCGTTTCCAAGTAATGCCTTCTTCAGTCATGGATGCCTGTTATAATAGGGTTCCATATGCAGAAAGATTTTGTGTCTGTGAGAAACCGCTGGTGGAGGAACATTCAGCATTATTTATCACAGTGCCCACAATGCACAGAACCCAGGAGACAATTGTTAAATTCCCTTGTTTGTCCAGGAAAACTGTCTCCCCCCCAGGCAGAGAAGGTTCTATGGCTGCTCGGTGATGCTAATGCTCCAGTGACTTATAATGTGGCCCCCTTTGCACTGGCAGCAAGAAAGATCAGAAAGAATCTGGACAAAATTGCAGTTAACTGTAAGGGAGATTCAGAGGTCTAATTAGGAAAATATTGACACATGCGTCTGCATTTTATGGCTCTGCTTTTTATATATACAGTGGTACCTCATGTTACAGACGCTTCAGGTTACAGACTCCGCTAACCCAGAAATAGTACTTCGGGGTAAGAACTTTACCTCAGGATGAGAACAGAAATCGTGCTCTGGTGGCGCAGCAGCAGCGGGAGGCCCCCTTAGCTAAAGTGGTACCTCAGGTTAAGAACAGTTTCAGGTTAAGAATGGACCTCCAGAACGAATTAATTTCTTAACCCAAGGTACCACTGTAGTTATATACTTATATAGATATTTCTTTTCCTGACAGTGCTTGTATGGTTTTGTCATGGCCTTTGGCTAGTACAATAAAGCTTATTTTGCTTTGCTTAAAAAAAGAAGTAATCTTACCTAAAGATGTTTAAAGGTAAAGGTACCCCTGATCGTTAGGTCCAGTCGCGGACGACTCTGGCGTTGCAGCGCTCATCTCGCGTTATTGGCCAAGGGAGCCAGCGTACAGCTTCCAGGTCATGTGGCCAGCATGACAAAGCTGCTTCTGGCGAACCAGAGCAGCACACGGAAACACCGTTTACCTTCCCGCCAGAGCGGTACCTATTTATCTACTTGCACTTTGACGTGCTTTCAAACTGCTAGGTTGTATTGATGTTTACAAATCAATAAAATGCAGATCCACATGATACATTTAAAGCACATGATTCCGCCCCAAAGAATCCTGGGAACTATTGTTTCTCTCTCAGAACTACAATTCCCAGAGCCCTTAACAAGCTGCAGCTCCCAGGTCACTCATTTATATCTGTAGCCCACTCTTCAATACTGAAAAGCCGGAACATACGTTGGGGTTTTTTTAAAAACCCTATTAAAACTCTCACGTAAAACTACACTTATTTAGGTAATTTACACCACTCCTACCCATAGGGAAAACGAAGAAATAGCTGAACAGTAAAAAAAGAATGATGAAAGTCAGGTTAAAACCAAGACCCAGCAAGGATAAACTGCTGTCAAAATGGCAGCTAAAATACCTGAGGAAATGAAGTGAGCAAAATGGTAGGATGGAGCAGAGCCAATTATCTATTGCATCCCATGATTTATAAACTGAGATCTGCATATAGAAAGAAGGGTATAGCTACTCCTGAGTTCCTATTGATTCTAAACAGCCTAATTTAGAGAAATGAGAAAAGGGAGACAGAGCCTTTATGTTATTGCTATTGTTAAGTGACGGAGAGTTGGAAACCCCTGCAAACCATCCAGAGATCTGTCTACCAGTAGACTCTGATCGACGTTCTGCCTATCCATCCTCTATCCTTCATGTACAGCCTGTTCTTGCAGGGCACTGGTATTGTTGCATTGTCTGGGCTGGAAGTGTGACAGCATACCCACATCCTCCCGCAGTGTTATATTCATTATGATGTAAGATCAGTAGAGAGGGCAGGCTGTCTTACACATGAACCTTTCTGCCATTACTGCTCCTGTCATTGAGGAATTCCTGATAAGCATCCAAGGAGACCCAACAGTGAAAAACAACACTTGTTTTGCAGCTAGGAATGGGCCAAACTATCCATTTTGGTTTCTCTCTGTTTCTCATGTTTCCACTCTTAATTTCAGCTCTCTACATTTCCAAACCAGCCTGCTATTGGGGTTTTTTTTTTAAAAAAAAAATCCTCATAAAAATTCACCAGCTTTTTAGAGCAATTTTTCTGCTAATAAACATATTTTCTATGCAATTTTGTCTACGGTGCAGATTTTGTCTTAATACAGAATATTTTTGTACAATATCTTTCCTAATGTATTCATTTTGTTGTTGTTGTTTAGTCGTTTAGTTGTGTCCGACTCTTCGTGACCCCATGGACCATAACACGCCATGGTCATTTTAGTGCACACTATTCCCTAGTTTATGCAATTTTGTATACATTGCTTGGTCAGAGAATTGCATTGCAAATTCGGAGATATGCAAATTTAGAAGTGTGGCTGTGTTTCCATTTGAGTTTTGTTTTGGAAACTGCCAATCAGATAGTTTTACCATTTAAGAATACAGAAGTGGTACAAGCAAGAAACAGTTGTGGTGGGGAATGTTCCTATTCTTTCAAGATATTCCACATACTACTTGAGTTTTACATCAACACCACAACCAGCAGCCATTCGACATTCTGTGACCACTGCACAAATTCAGTCCTCATTTGCCTGAATTGTCTTTTTGGGGGTAGGGTTCTCCACAGTAGGTTAATTTCCAGGTTTTGCTTTCTCTCTACTTTTGCAAACCTTTGGGTTCTCCTAATGAACCTGCTGATACTTTCCTATTTCGTGTGGAGTGTGTCCTTTTTGCTATATAGGGACTGGCACTCAGATAACTGAAATTGCTATTAACATATATGATAAAGAAATGAAACTGATATGCCTCCCCAAATTCTCCATTGCAAATCACTGACACTGAATATTCACCAAATCTTTTCATTTGAAGAGCAGTGTTTGATAGCTGACATGAAGCCGTCCATATTTGACAGCCAACACGCAGTTGTATTTAGCATTTCAATGGAATTGTGACAGCTGGCAGGCAGTGATGTTCAGATTTTGACAGAACTTGGCAGGAAACACACAGCACTGTTCGATATTTGACGGCTGACATGCAACTGTATTTGGCAAATAGTTGCCTTTTGCACTATTTCCCCACATTCATTTAACCGACTAGGGAACAGTCCTGCTAAAAAGTCAACAGAAACAATGAGACTTTGAGTCTGGGAAGCAAGTAATTCCTTTTAATGACTTTCCCTGCCCTAAAAAAAATAAAAACAAAATCCTGCTGGCATCTAATAGCCATTGGTGTCTCACCCAAATCTGATGTTTGGTGCTTGAACACCCCACAGAGTCTTTGCCCTGATTCCCAGGAAAACTGTGATTGCAAAAATGAACTGTATAAATTAGTGCTCCAGGATAAGCCTTTGGTGTGAATCACTCATCTGGGGTTTTCAGATAGATTAATCATACTTCCATTCTGTTCATAAACACTTGTTTGTGTGCCAAGACAGCAGACATATGTTGATCCTGGTGGGTCATCCTAACTCCAGGGAAAAGTGAGGGGGGAGGAAATTGATTGATTTTGCTGCATAAAACCAGTGAAAGCAAACCCTTACTCCGATTGGCCTTTATTTCTTAGCTAGGGTGGGGAGCATTATTTGGCCCATGTAGGTAACCTTATATGGGCTGTTTGCCTGGGGTGGGTGGGCAGAAGAGCCAAAAGCCAAAGCCAAAGGTTTCTTCTACACATGCACACTCACCTCTCCAGACAAACATGAGACAATATCGCCGTTTAAGGACACATTCTTGAGGAGGGTCGTTGAAGAATGTGGCCTGAGGGGAATTCCTGTGTTGTGCGCATGCACGTCCATGTGCATTTGAACATGTGCATGAGCAGCGTTTTCTTCCTATATACCAACAGGAGGCCATGCAAATTGTACCACAAGGGCAGAACAGCTTGCTCAGGCAGGTGGGCACCCAGGCAAATCACAGAGGAACAGTAGCAGCTGCTCTGTCCTGTCCTGATGGTTACTCTGTAGTTTGCCTGGGCCATGGTTTGGCAGGTGGGCAAGCAAGTGACCAAGGCTAGTGAGGGGCTGAGGAAGTCGGGAGAAGGTAACTGGGGGTGGATGCCCGGAGCAGGGCCGGATTTAGGTTTGATGACACCCTAAGCTACTGAAGGTAATGGGGCCCTTTATATGTCCAGCTGTCCTTTGTCAACAACAAACTGTCACTGGTTTTTTGTGTGTTGAATATATGCTATATGGTAATTTATAGACCTAATAGGTATCTAAAGCCATTTGCACATCACAAAATATGTATTTTATCAAAGTAATTGTTGAACTGAAAAACAATTAAGAAGACATATATTAATAGTATTATGGTGCTTAATACAATTAAGAAGAAGTATATTAATAGTATTAATAGTATTATGGTGCTGGAGGTGCTGGAGGAGACTCTTGAGAGTCCCATGGACTGCAAGAAGATCAAACCTATCCATTCTGAAGGAAATCAGCCCCGAGTGCTCACTGGAAGGACAGATTGTGAAGCTGAGGCTCCAATACTTTGGCCACCTCATGAGAAGAGAAGACTCCCTGGAAAAGACCCTGATGTTGGGAAAGATGGAGGGCACTAGGAGAAGGGGACGACAGAGGACAAGATGGTTGGACAGTGTTCTCGAAGCTACCTACATGAGTCCGACCAAACTGCAGGAGGCAGTGGAAGACAGGAGTGCCTGGCGTGCTATGGTCCATGGGGTCACGAAGAGTCGGACACGACTAAACGACTAAACAACAACAACATATTAATAGTGAAATACAATTAAGAAGAAGTATATTGGGGCAGGGGGCAAGAGAGTGGGGCCCTAAGCTATAGCTTGTTCAGCTTATATGTAAATCCGGCACTGGTCCAGAGGCAAGCAGGCAGGCTGACATGCTCTGAGGCTGAGTGAGACTGAGTAATCCAAGGTTATCCCGTGAACTTCCATGCCTGAGCTGGGATTTGAAGTTGAGTCCCTTTGCTTCACAATCCACATTCTATCCACTAGCCAATCAGACACACTGATAAAGCAATCTCCCAGGCCACATGAGGCATTGTAGATGCCTATGGTGGACCTTCCTTACTCAACATGGGCAGTGCTTTTTTCTATTAAAAATATATATATTTAGGGGTCCTCCCATTTTGACTCAAGAAAAGCACCATTTTATAGCTCAAATCGGGGAAAATAAATACAGTAAACGGACAAAAAGCCCCCATCGGGTGGGTAGCAACAGATCAGACGATTCACCGTGCTAGAGAAGAAACTATTTTTTATAATTTTTTTAGTTTCTTCTCCTGTTAGATTCAGTAAATGTTTAGGGGTTTACATCCCCCTGTGCCTAGGAAAGAAAGCACTGGACATGGGGACTAAGCAGGTATATGATCCACACAAGGATGTTGTGAGGGGCAGGGTTAACATGCACACCCCGATCCTGTCCACACTTTTGAGTGTTTGCATGTTCAGGCTGATACCTGAGCACACCTCTTCGAAGAGGCGCTCCTAACAATAACAAGAAAGCAGCTTATGTCATCATTTGTACCTCTTCTTTTGTCCTCTCCCTTTCCACTTCCTAGGTACTGCTGTTGTCAATTAAACCTACTCCTAACACTTCTGAGCGGACAGGGGAACAATTTGCAAGAAAGAAGGAGGCCCTTTTTGTAGCCTCAGAGAACTTAGGAGTTTCCTTGTCCTCCGTCTGAAACTTGGTTCCTAACGAGTTTAAACCAAAATAGAGTCAAGGCCACACACTTCCTTAAGTATTAGTGGTTCCTCAAAATATTTTGGAGAACAGCTGAATATTATACTGCTGACACAGCCAGCGTTCCAAAGTCTAGTAGCAAAATGTGGCGCTGAAGATAATCGGTCTGAAAATATGTCGAAAACAATAATAAACACTCATCTCCTGTTTACAGTGGTATATTCTTCAGCGAAGGAAGCGGAACCTACAATCTGGAACAAAAAGGAACCAGCCAAGTTCTAAGTAGCAGTTCTCTGAGCTGCCCTCTGCCTGACAAAACGATTCAGCCACATGGTTCGGCAAATATTTATGAATAACGAAATTGTCCATGGAAATCTGGAGGAGTGTCTGACAAACCACCAGCTGGAAGGGGAATGTGGCTGACATAAAATATGACTTGTAACAAACAGCTGTTTCAAATTGGCCCTCGCAAATCAGCCAAACCCCAGCAAAACAGCAACCTGCCTGCCTGCTTGTTGGTTTATTTCTTTTTTGCTGCACAGGAAATCCACAGTGAGACAGCTACTCAGTACCAAGTCATACAAGCTGGTCTTTCGAAAGTGGTTTTGTGTCTGCTACGATATGTGTCTAGGAGGCTGTGATTCATCACACCCTGGAAAACCCTTTGGAAGAAAGGAGATTTCTTAGGGTGAAAACAGAAGAAGAAAAATACACGTGGATCAGCTCTGTGTCTGCCCTAGCTAGGCATTAGGCATTGCCAACAAAAGAGGGCACCTATTTGCCTCAAATCTGCATAGTCTAATTGATATGTCTAGACGTACACGTAGAATAATTACTATAGTCTAAATAAAAATGCAGTAAGCTCACTGTGGGGACCCAGGTGGCGCTGTGGTTAAACCACTGAGCCAAGGGCTTGCTGATCAGAAGGTCGGCAGTTCGAATCCCTGTGACGGGGTAAGCTCCCGTTGCTTGGTCCCAGCTCCTGCCAACCTAGCAGTTCGAAAGCACGTCAAAAATGCAAGTAGATAAATAGGAACCGCTACAGCGGGAAGGTAAACAGCATTTCCATGTGCTGCTCTGGTTTGCCAGAAGCGGCTTTGTCATGCTGGCCACATGACCTGGAAGCTATACGCTGGCTCCCTCGGCCAATAATGCGAGATGAGCGCGCAACCCCAGAGTCGGTCACGACTGGACCTAATGGTCAGGGGTCCCTTTACCTTTACCTTTAAGCTCACTGTACTCACTTGTTGTCTGTACTCACTTGATGTATGGAAGTGAGAGCTGGACCATAAAGAAGGCTGATCGCTGAAGAATTGATGCTTTTGAATTATGGTGCTGGAGGAGACTCTTGAGAGTCCCATGGACTGCAAGAAGATCAAATCTATCCAATCTTAAGGAAATCAGCCCTGAGTGCTCCCTGGAAGGACAGATCGTGAAGCTGAGGCTCCAATACTTTGGCCACCTCATGAGAAGAGAAGAATCCTTGGAAAAGACCCTGATGTTGGGAAAGATTGAGGGCACTAGGAGAAGGGGACGACAGAGGACGAGATGGTTGGACAGTGTTCTCGAAGCTACCAACATGAGTTTGACCAAACTGCAGGAGGCAGTGCAAGACAGGAGTGCCTGGCGTACTTTGGTCCATGGGGTCACGAAGAGTCGGACACGACTAAACGACTAAACAACAACAACAAGCTCACTGTCTGCTCTCCCTTATGTTTCTCTAGGTGTATCCAACTAAGTCAAACTCAAAGGAGACCCTTGAAATTAATGGACATGGCTACTAATTGGAGGCAGCAATGCTTCTGAATACCAGTGGCTTGAAACCGCAGGAGAGGAGAGGGCTCTTGTGCTCAGGTCCTGCTTGCAGGTTTACCAACATCTGGTTGGCCACTGTGAGAACAGGATGCTGGACTAGATGGGCCATTTGCCTGACCCACAGAGGCGTAGGAAGGGGGTGTGGCAGGTGCGAGCCACCCCGGGTGTCAACCCTGAGGGGGGTGACAAAATTACCAACAATTACCACCCTCCCCTCCAAGAGGTGGGCGGGGTTTGCGACCAGGATCCCAGGTGCCACCCTCCTTGCCTTGGGGCCTTCGCCCCGCCCCCAAACCCAGCTCGGCCCAGTCTCATTTTGTTCCCCTCCAGGCCAACTTCCCAGGCCGCTGGATGCTGCCTGTCCCTCACACCCCCTTTGGGCCCCAATCCCCCTCCGAGAAGCCCCCCAAAGCAGAGTGTGTGGGACAACGGCACCGGCCCCATTTTGCCCGCGCATGGCGCCGGGAGGAACAGTGGAGCGCTGCCCTGGATGCTTGGCAGGCCGGCCTCCCCTTTGCTGATCCAGCAGGCTCTTTTTGTGTCCAAAGTTTGGTGATCCAGCATTAATTTTTATGCCGGAACCTTGAATTCACAGCACCACTACTCACCTCTTGGCTGTGATGGAAGAGGAATATATGTTTTGGAGGCACTGTTATATTCAGAGTTTGCTTCTGTTAAAGGGGGGGGGAGTGGTATCCATGAGAGTTGTAAGTGGAAAATCATGGATGGAGAGGTGAAAGCTTTTATCATGCATGGAGAGGTGGAAGAAGCTTTTTTTTTTTGTACAGTGCGGAACTCTCTGTACAAAACCTTCACAAAGCTGGGCAGCACGTAATGCCAGTCCTTGTTAGCGACAGCTATATGGAACGTGTGTGTTCTCCCTCACAACCAATTACTTGGACAAGTGAACAAAGTCATCTACATGCTGATGTCGTAAAAACCAGAGCATCACTGCAAATTGATTTGTGACATGCCTTGTCTTGACTTTTATGGCTACATAAGCCAGAAATCAGAGTTACTCAAGGCTATATACATATACACACACACACACACACACGATTTACACGCAAAGAAAAATACTGTGGAGCACAGTGTGTGAGCTTGTGTAATTTAGTATCTTTGGGTTCTCCTGATTCTGATGGGCAAAACACATACATTCAGACTAATCAAATCATCACCACATTAGCTCAACCACATGGAAACCATCACAAAATGGAGGTGGCTCCACACGAGGGGCAATAAACATGCACCATTTTGTTCCCCTGAATGAAATGGAATGCCACTAACTCCAGCCAGGAAGGGGCAGTGTCAACACGCAGAGTCTCCATGTAAATTGAGTCAACTCATGCAAAGTCTTTCTATATATTACAGCCGGTGCTGTTTTTCTAGAAAAAGAGGTGCTGGAACTTGCCACGAACACTTCCTTCATTCTCCTAGAATGGCAATGGCGGTCACCTGAGAGGCGACAGAACTGAGTTCCAGTGAGTTCCGGCTGAAAAGAAGCCCTGATTACAGCTCTTCCGATCATGGCAAGTGGCAGCCACAGGGAAGCACTTCTCAGTAGGCTGGCATGGCTGAGATAGTACGCAAATTGGCCCTGAACTCTGGCCAAAGGAGAGAATTACAGGAAGCCAGACCTACAGGAGCCATCCAAATGCTGTATAGGTCAGAGCAGACCATATTATATACCCTACACTCTGTAAAATCAGCCAGGCTATGAACTCAGCTTAGGAATCTTCTCTGCTCTGGAACATTTCAGAAGCATAAGAAGAGGCTGCCTCAGTCTATTTGTCTGCCTAGCTCAGTGTCGTCTGCTTGTGCCTCTCTATGGTCTTGGTTTTTCATCACCTGCTGCTTGTTGACTAGATATTCCAGAGACTGAACTTGGTGACCTTCCGCGGCATAGACCTACAAGGTTGCACAAACTCATTCTCATAATTTTGTTGTTGTTGTTTAGTCGTTTAGTCGTGTCCGACTCTTCGTGACCCCCATGGACCATAGCACGCCAGGCACTCCTGTCTTGCACTGCCTCCCGCAGTTTGGTCAAACTCATGTTTGTAGCTTCGAGAACACTGTCCAACCATCTTGTCCTCTGTCGTCCGTGGACAAAGACAACAGGCATTCTCATAATTATCCTCTAGCAAATTACTCCACCGTTCTCTTAATTGGAATAGGTTTTGAGATTTTTTTCCATGTGTTCCATGTTTCAACATGTAATCATCTGCTTCAGATTTGCATGCAGAGCAAAACTACACTATGAAACAAAACTATAAACACGGAACCCAACTAAGGAAGCCAATGAAAACCAAGAAAACCTCATTCCCACGGTATGGTCTGGAGGCACATGGGGCCACTGTCTTGCTAAAGCTAAGTTGCAGTCAGTGCTGGGATAAGAGATAACACCTTGGATGTTCCTTTGAGTTCCCTGGAGGAAGAAAGGTGGGATGGAAAGGTAAATTAAGTCAATAAACAGTGACACATCTCTGTTGTCTTTTAACTTTTCTGCACAGATAGCTGTTGTTGTTGTTTAGTCGTTTAGTCGTGTCCGACTCTTCGTGACCCCATGGACCATAGCACGCCAGGCACTCCTGTCTTGCACTGCCTCCCGCAGTTTGGTCAAACTCATGTTCGTAGCTTCGAGAACACTGTCCAACCATCTTGTCCTCTGTCGTCCCCTTCTCCTAGTGCCCTCAATCTTTCCCAACATCAGGGTCTTTTCCAAGGATTCTTCTCTTCTCATGAGGTGGCCAAAGTATTGGAGCCTCAGCTTCACGATCTGTCCTTCCAGGGAGCACTCAGGGCTGATTTCCTTAAGAATGGATAGGTTTGATCTTCTAGCAGTCCATGGGACTCTCAAGAGTCTCCTCCAGCACCATAATTCAAAAGCATCAATTCTTCGACGATCAGCCTTCTTTATGGTCCAGCTCTCACTTCCATACATCACTACTGGGAAAACCATAGCTTTAACTATACGGACCTTTGTCGGCAAAGTGATGTCTCTGCTTTTTAAGATGCTGTCTAGGTTTGTCATTGCTTTTCTCCCAAGAAGCAGGCGTCTTTTAATTTCGTGACTGCTGTCACCATCTGCAGTGATCAAGGAGCCCAATAAAGTAAAATCTCTCACTGCCTCCATTTCTTCCCCTTCTATTTGCCAGGAGGTGATGGGACCAGTGGCCATGATCTTGGTTTTTTTGATGTTGAGCTTCAGACCATATTTTGCGCTCTCCTCTTTCACCCTCATTAAAAGGTTCTTTAATTCCTCCTCGCTTTCTGCCATCAAGGTTGTGTCATCTGCATATCTGAGGTTGTTGATATTTCTTCCGGCAATCTTAATTCCGGCTTGGGATTCATCTAGTCCAGCCTTTCGCATGATGAATTCTGCATATAAGTTAAATAAGCAGGGAGACAATATACAACCTTGTCGTACTCCTTTCCCAATTTTGAACCAATCAGTTGTTCCATATCCAGTTCTAACTGTAGCTTCTTGTCCCACATAGAGATTTCTCAGGAGACAGATGAGGTGATCAGGCACTCCCATTTCTTTAAGAACTTGCCATAGTTTGCTGTGGTCGACACAGTCAAAGGCTTTGGCATAGTCAATGAAGCAGAAGTAGACGTTTTTCTGGAACTCTCTAGCTTTCTCCATAATCCAGCGCATGTTTGCTATTTGGTCTCTGGTTCCTCTGCCCTTTCGAAATCCAGCTTGCACTTCTGGGAGTTCTCGGTCCACATACTGCCTAAGCCTGCCTTGTAGAATTTTAAGCATAACCTTGCTAGCGTGTGAAATGAGCGCAATTGTGCGGTAGTTGGAGCATTCTTTGGCACTGCCCTTCTTTGGAATTGGGATGTAGACTGATCTTCTCCAATCCTCTGGCCATTGCTGAGTTTTCCAAACTTGCTGGCATATTGGGTGTAGCACCTTAACAGCATCATCTTTTAAAATTTTAAATAGTTCAGCTGGAATATCATCACTTCCACTGGCCTTGTTATTAGCAATGCTTTCTAAGGCCCATTTGACTTCACTCTCCAAGATGTCTGGCTCAAGGTCAGCAACCACACTACCTGGGGTGTATGAGACCTCCTTATCTTTCTGGTATAATTCCTCTGTGTATTCTTGCCACCTCTTCTTGATGTCTTCTGCTTCTGTTAGGTCCTTACCACTTTTGTCCTTGATTATGGTAATCTTTGTACGAAATGTTCCTTTCATATCTCCAATTTTCTTGAACAGATCTCTGCTTTTCCCCATTCTATTGTTTTCCTCTATTTCTTTGCATTGCTCATTTAAGAAGACCCTCTTGTCTCTCCTTGCTGTTTTTTGGAAATCTGCATTCAGTTTCCTGTATCTTTCCCTATCTCCCTTGCATTTTGCTTGCCTCCTCTCCTCCGCTATTTGTAAGGCCTCGTTGGATAGCCATTTTGCTTTCTTGCATTTCCTTTTCCTTGGGATGGTTTTCGTTGCTGCCTCCTGTATAATGTTACGAGCCTCCATCCATAGTTCTTCAGGCACTCTGTCCACCAAATCTAAATCCTTAAACCTGTTCCTCACTTCCACTGTGTATTCATAAGGGATTTGATTCAGATTGTATCTTACTGGCCCAGTGGTTTTTCCTACTTTCTTCAGTTTAAGCTGGAATTTTGCTATAAGAAGCTGATGATCTGAGTTACAGTCAGCTCCAGGTCTTGTTTTTGCTGACTGTATAGAGCTTCTCCATCTTTGGCTGCAGAGAATATAATCAATCTGATTTCGATGCTGCCCATTTGGTGATATCCATGTGTAGAGTCGTCTCTTGTGTTGTTGGAAGAGAGTGTTTGTGATGACCAGCTTGTTCTCTTGACAGAACTCTATTAGCCTTTGCCCTGCTTCATTTTGAACTCCAAGGCCAAACTTGCCAGTTGTTCCTTTTATCTCTTGATTCCCTACTTTAGCATTCCAATCCCCTGTAATGAGAAGAACATCCTTCTTTGGTGTCATTTCTAGAAGTTGTTGTAGGTCTTCATAGAATTGGTCAATTTCACTTTCTTCAGCACCGGTAGTTGGTGCATAAACTTGGATTACTGTGATGTTAAAAGGTCTGCCTTGGATTCGTATCGAGATCATTCTGTCATTTTTGAGATTGCATCCCATTACAGCTTTTGCCACTCTTTTGTTGACTATGAGGGCCACTCCATTTCTGCTACAGGATTCTTGCCCACAGTAGTAGATATGATAGTCACCCGAACTGAATTCGCCCATTCCCTTCCATTTTAGTTCACTGATGCCCAGGATGTCGATATTTATTCTTGTCATCTCATTTTTGACCACATCCAGCTTACCTCCACTCATGGTTCTTACATTCCAGGTTCCTATGCAATATTTTTCTTTACAGCATCGGACTTTCCTTTCGCTTCCAGGCATATCCGCAACTGAGCGTCCTTTCGGCTTTGGCCCAGCCACTTCATCAGCTCTGAATCTACTTGTACTTGTCCTCCGCTCTTCCTCAGTAGCATGTTGGACGCCTTCCGACCTGAGGGGCTCATCTTCCAGCGTCATAACTTTTATATGCCTGTTGTCTTTGTCCATGGAGTTTTCTTGGCAGGGATACTGGAGTGGCTTGCCAGTTCCTTCTCCAGGTGGATCACGTTTAGTCAAAACTCTCCACTATGACCTGTCCATCTTGGGTGGCCCTGCATGGCATAGCTCATAGCTTCTCTGAGTTATTCAAGCCCCTTCGCCACGACAAGGCATTGATCCATGAAGGGGGCACAGATAGCAGAACTGCACAAAAGCAACACATTGATAAATTCAGCTTCAGCCCACTGAACCTCATCCAATCTCCTCTCGGCTTTCCCAGACTTGCTGCATTCCTCTGAGCATTGCCTTATCTCACCTTGACCTTTGCACTTTTGTTCCTGTTCAGGAGCTTAAGCCTGATAGGGAGATGGGGTTAGCCTTCGGAGCTCAAGCCATTTTGAGCTCTAAAAAAAAAAAAAGCCATCTTGAATTGTGCATGAAAGGTTATTTGAAAGCGACTGCAGGCTCCAGAGCATATCAGGCACACCAGCACAGTCTGATTACATTCACAATCTTTCTCCAGTCAATAACTATACCGTTCCCCATTGAGGAAGGGTAGCTATTTTTAGCAGCATGTGAGAAAACCAACATCAACAGTCACAAAACAGAGATTAGCCAGCAATGGGTGGAACATGACAGCAGAATGGCTCGGTCACCACACCCAGGGAGTCAGTTGACACATGACCTTTCTCTTGGAACTATTTACTACTTTATGGGCTGTCTATTTGAGGCCGGGCTTCGTCTGGTCTGCACATGCGGTCCTTTCTTGAGGGCTTTACGGCGGCAAATGCTTACATTCAGGCCTCATAACTGGAACAATAAAATTTGCCACCCACACAACGCTCCACCCACATGTATACAGGAAACAACTGGCTGGTAAATCAATTTAGCATGGGGCCTGGGCATGCTTATGCTCAGAAACATGGTCTCGCTGGTCACAAACCATACGTGCGGTTTTATGCGACTCAGAATGGCCTGGAGGTTCACGCACATACACTGTGTTTCAGGATGTCAACGATGAGGTGTGTTCCGAACCTGGATCTGATTGACTGCAGGTAAATGGCTGTCACCAACCTACCTTTGTGGTGGGTGTGGCGACTCAAACGTACAAACCTTATGGTCTGGGACACCCAGAAGCCCTTACATATCTGAACTCTGAGGATCAGCAAAAAAAAATACTGGTAGTGAAAGAAGTCCATCTAGACAAGGCTCTCATTGTGAGGAAGGACATACCAGGCCTCACCCTGTCCCTTGGCTTTCTGATAAAAAAAAGATCTGAGAGCAGGAATACAGCAAACATCAAGAACGCATGGCAACTTGTCTAACATGTGTTACAGGAAACTAGTTACTCCCCTGTGGCACAGGTCTTCACCTGGGTGAGCTGACAGCCTTGTGACCTGTGAATGACTTGAAGCAGGTTATACCAGCAACACCCCCTTCATTATCCTTTTAAAAGAGGTTTTGTAAGAGAAGGAGAAAGAGATAAGTAGAAGGGGTTTTTTTGGGGGGGGGGTTTAGAGAGAGACAGAAGGAAAACAGAGGGAGAAAGATAACCGAGGGGGGGGATGGTAGGTTTGTTTAAAGTAGATTAGCATTTAAAACTTTGTTTGGTGGGTGCTGAATTTCTACCAACTCCCTGGGCTTACCTGACAACCATATTTATTTGGATTATCAGAACATTACCTGCCTTCCTTGGAACACAGCCTCACAATGTTACCAGCATGTTCTCAGTTTTGACGTATATTAGCATTAGGAGATTTAGGAACCGCTGCAGGAATAAAAATGTAGACATTTATAAATTCCACATGTGTTGTAAGAAAGTGAATCATCCGGCGCTTACTTTGGGGGGCTTTGCCCTCCAAAATCTGAAAAGGCAGAGGTCTCCAAAGCTCAGCACAGCACCATAAACTATACATATTACCTTGTGCATGACAAGACATGGAATTGCTTTGTGTTTTTCAGTTGAAGATGCTCACATCATGATGCTCACTCATTAAGGTCAAACCTGGTTATAGGTTACCTACAGGACACAGGCATGCAGGGCATGGATTGAAACCTTTCAAAAAGCTTATCCACCCATGTTTTCTCCTGCCAATTAAAGGCTTTATAGCTGGGCCTGGCATAGGGCAATGGTGATTTCATACGTCAAGGAGAGCTAATGCACTTGTAATTGATTATTTTTCCTAGGTCTATCTATCCTCAGGGGAGTTGTGGAAGATATCAAGAGGCAACAACAACAGAACACGATAGGAAAAATGTGTCCCGCACCTCAGCAACATCCCTCCCCCACCCACCCCACACACAAATCCAAAAGAAAATCTAGTCTATGATTGAAAGCCCATTTTTCATGGCAGGAAAGTAAACAAAAACAAATCACTACCATGCCTATTTTAGGAACTGAGAAACGAAGGGAAAATGTTCTTGTCCATTGAGTCCACTGTCCTGCCAATGTACAAAGGTCCTTCAGATAATATTTTCCATGGATTTTCCGCCCTGTCCAGTTTTAAAGTGAGCAAGTTATGGTGTTTCCATTTCTATTCTAGCCTCGAGGGAACAGAGCACAGAGGACATTCTGCCCTCTCCATCTTGTTGGCCCAAACTTTCCATTGCTAAAAGTTATCTTCCAGCCTTGGGACATCCAACCTTCTTTTACTTTTGGGGGAGTTGTTGCTGGTGCAAGGAAAAAAAATTAATATAGATGTAAAAGAGAATTCCTGGATGCCAAGAACCAAGTTTGGGGTAAGTAGTCTTTGGCAACAGAACCCTAGCAGAGATTTTAAATCTTGAAATATGAAGAAGAAGAAGAAGAAGAAGAAGAAGAAGAAGAAGAAGAAGAAGAAGAAGAAGAAGAAGAAGAAGAAGAAGAAGAAGAAGAAGAAGAAGAAGAAGAAGAATAGTAGTAGTTTGGATTTGATATCCCGCTTTATCACTACCCGAAGGAGTCTCAAAGCGGCTAACAATCTCCTTTCCCCTCCTCCCCCACAACAGAAGTGTGACTAGCCCAAGGTCACCCAGCAGCTGCATGTGGAGGAGCGGAGACTCGAACCCGGTTCCCCAGATTACGAGTCTACCGCTCTTAACCACTACAACACACTGGCAAAGCATGGAAATATAGGCTGTCAGACCTTTAGAATATGCCCTTGTGAGTTCCGAAATTGCCTTCTTCTCCTAGCATAGAAAATACCCCACACACATTATGTATTTGCTAAGAGGTGCCTGATCAGTTCTCTGTGTTGGCCAGGATATGGCAAAACATCATTTTTGAGACTCACCCCTGCAGAGGCAATATTGGGATAACATTAAAGGCCTGTAAATGCTCAAATATGTAAATGTTTTGACAGTGCTCATGATTATGAACACAATTCAGCCAAAACTGAAATAAAACACTTTTATAGCAATTGGTGACAAATGTTGAATTATTTACCTTTTTAAACAATTCATGGTGAAAAATTCACATCTAGATAATAGATTCTTGTTCATACCTCACTTCGCTTAGAGATAAACGGCTTAATTTTTTTTAAAAAAAGTGGTATATGATTTTCTTGAAATAAAAATATAGAAATGTTCGTGTATGCAACTTTCAGAACAAAGTAGTGAAATTGCGATGTCCGGTTCTGAAGTAAATCAGGCAAGGCTGTTGCTATCGAAATGAATATGGCTCTTAGCCATAGCTGCCAAGTTATCCCTTTTTTAAAGGGATTTTCCCTTATGCTGAATAGGCTTCCTCGCGAGAAAAGGGAAAACTTGGCAGCTATGCTCTTAGCAAACTCCTGGAATTTAGAATGCATTCACCATATGCCCTCAAACCACATCCAATATAATGAAAAAAGCAGGTGACAATATAATTGTTTCCCCCCCTTTGCTTCACTTCAGTCTGCATTCTGCCACAGGGAGGCACCTCTGACTTCTGGAAGAAGAACAGAGCATCACCAGAATTAACAGTCGGTTCCTTGGAAAGTCGCAATAAAATGCTTTGACGGGATGGCTTCAAGAGCTTGCCAAGGGTAAGGAAGAAGCGGGTGAATTATGCCTTAGATGACCTCGGGTTTATGACTAGCTGATTCCTACAGTGAAAATTCCACGCAAGTAGAAAATCAGCACACCGGGAAGAAAGGTTCTGGCCCAGCTCTTTCCCTGCTGTGCTCTTCTTACAAGGATTTTCATTTTTCTTTTCCTAATGTCAGGGAACAACGATGGGATTCACGCATCTGCAACCTCAAGTGGTATCGTTAACTCAACCTCTCAGAATTCTTCCAAGCAGTACATACAGTGAGGTGTGAATGGACAGCACCATGTTTTACTGCAGGCGGGATATACCATTTTTACGTTTCCTCCATGCTCTTCCTTTAAAATTCCCCATACGCAGAAATTCAGCACAGCAGAAATATAGCTAGGCTAGCCTCTTCTCTTCCCTGCTTTGCTGGCTTTATATTTGACTGGAGTTTCACATAAGGAAGAATTCAGAAGTGCGATCTCCTAATCTCGGAACCCGCTCTGCAACCTCAGCACTCAGTCGCCTTGTTCTGCTGCATGGGTAGACCAGGCCTATGTTTTCTTTATTATCAATGGTGTTCATATTAGTTTTAATATCCTCCTTTGCTAGGGGGACCCACCAGCTCCCTTTTCCCTGCAAGAGCATCAGGAATCCATCTCAGAATCCTTTTGCATAAGCCATTTAAACCCTCCCTGACCCTCCCACCAAGTCTGTGATATTTTTTTATAAAAAAATTCAATTACTTTGGCCCGACCCTGAGAGATTTATTACCTCAGCCTTTCGGCAGACATAGAGCTTTGTTTCAGAAGAGCCCCCCCCCCCAATAGCTCCCTTTTGGTGCCTTTCAGAATTCCCCCCTCTGAGAAGCTTGACACAGAGGATGAGCTAGCAAGACCCTCTTTGCGTCTCCCGGTGACCCCCTCCACGGAGAAGGTCAACCTTCCTTTCATGAACAAGCACCAACCACCCACCAAGCTGTTTAGAAAAGAAGAAGCTTAAAGGGCAGCTCACTGCCGGCACTCACATCTCTACCGGTTCCCTTTTGGCACTGAAACAACCCCTTGCCCTCCTTGTTACTCTCTCCTCCCTTTCTCAGCTGTTTGCAAACTTTGCTAAAATGGCCCCAGCTGAGTCAGGGCGATCAAGTTACACAGGCATAGAGATCTCTGGCTGATCTAGGGAGCTCCAGGCTCAGCCAGAGATCCGCTGCGCCCTAAGCTGCTCACCCAGGCAGGTCTCGCCATAGGATTGAGATTCCTGCATCGGTTGGGAAATCCTGCATTGCAGGGGGTTGGACTGGATGACCTCCAGGGTTCCTTCCAACGCTGTGATTCTATGATGATGCCATGAAATCATCAGTGAGTGCATCGCAATGCGTTCACTGCGGCCAATCGCAGCTGGGGCGAATAACGTCACTTAACACATCATACCAACCGTAAAGAAAAAACAAGCTGTTCTCTCCAGAGGTGATGCTGTTACGTGAACAGAAACAGCCCCAAAGCTCAGCATCTCCTTCGATCTGTTGAGATTTCCTTGTGAAACAAGATGGCGGCCTCCTCCCTACTTGTGTCCTGGGAGAACTGGACAATTGGGCAACTGGGCATGTGCGCAGGACAGCTCCCAGTCGAGGATCTCTTGCGTACTGCTGGTGTGGATGGGCCTGGCTTAAAGAGGGGGAAGCCCAATGCCTAGGTTCCCCCCCCCCAGATCTACGGATGAAGGGCGTCATACCAATGTAATAAATAATAACAGTGAGGGACGTGCTTGCTGGCAATGCTGCTGAGTTAAAGGCATGGCAGATGGCAGATAGAGACTGACTTGACTATAAAGGAGGCAGGCAGGATTTTGTACAAGATTCTGGAGGGGCCCAGAAGTGTGGGGCCCAGGCAGCTGCCCCTCCCTCTAAAGCCAGCAGCGCTCCAGGCGCCCTTTGTCAGGTCATCCCACCCTGACCCCATCACCGTTTGCAGAGTTGTTCTCCTTCTCCCCGATGAATGTTTGAAACCCGATATTCTTCCTGAATCAACAAAGGTGCATAATAACTAAACCCACATAGATTTCGTTCTTCGTAAGGCCCAAACTAGAGGTCGCCTGATGGGGCCCTAGTCTGCAAATATTGCAAGGGTGGTCTCACTTTAACAACCAGATGAGTGTTCAGGAGAGGGGCCTTCTTTCTCTCCCTCCATTGCTCCAGGCACTTTTTCCTCCTTTCACTAGTGGAAAAACAAGCAGAAATCTTTCCTACGTCTTTCACACAGTGGTGCCTTTCACAAAGATTGCAGCTCTTCCACATCTTCCAAATTGTTTGAGAGCTGCAGCCTACTCCATGCTTCACTTAGGCTGCAATCCTCTCCCTGTTTACCTGGGAGCAAGCCCCATTTCATTTACTGGAATTCACTCCTGAGTAGACCTGTATAGAATTGCACCATGAACGGCCCAGCCCAATACGACATGACTGCGCCTACTTCCAGACTCTGGTAGGGGGGCTCGTCTCGCAAAATAAGTTCTTCAGATCCAATAGTTCTGTGTGTGCATTTGGCATGTTGGCTTAAAACAGGGGTAGGCAACCTGAGGCCCGGGGGGCCGGATCTGCCCCAATCGCCTTCTCAATCCGGCCTGCGGACAGTCCGGGAATCAGCTTGTTTTTACATGAGTAGAATGTGTCCTTTTATTTAAAATGCATCTCTGGGTTATTTGTGGGGCCTGCCTGGGTTGCTGACCCCTGGCTTAAAAACATAGAATCATAGAAATGGAAGGGACCGTGAGGCTCATCTAGTTCAACCCTCTGCAATGCAGGAATCTTTTGCCCAGTGTGGAGCTCGAACCCATGACCCTGGGATTAAGAGTCTCATGCTCTACTGACTGAGCTCTCCAGCCTTGTCAGAACATAAGAAAAGTCTTCTGGGTCAAGCCAGTGGCTTGGTTCCACTGAATACTCACAGTTGTCAACCGGATGCCTGTGGGAAACCGGCAAGCAGGACCCAAGCAAGACCTGAGCCAGCACTGGCGCTAGGGCTTTTTGCGCCCTAGGCAAAATCACCTTCTGGCGCCACCCCCCGCCACGTGCATCATGACGCGTGCACAACACCGCTGACGCCCCTGCATCCCCTCCATAGGCAGGAGGGCGCTGAGCTCTCTCATTTTGGCTTGCGCGCTTCCCGCCTATGGAGGGGACGCTGTGAGCTTTTTAGCGGCGGCGGCAGCAACAGCGCCCATAGCTGAAGGCTTCAGCTACGGGCTCTGCCACCGCCACCGCTCGCTCGTTGCTCCTCCATAGGCAGGAGGAGCACGAGCACGCGCCTTGGGAGGGCGGCGGCGGCGCGGGGTTTTTGCGCCCCCTCCATTTACGCGCTCTAGGCAAGTGCCTAGTTCGCCTAAATGGACGCACCGGCCCTGACCTGAGCACAAGAGCTCTTTCTCTGCCCTTGTATGGCTTCCAGCTACTGGCATTACTCTCTCCAGCATAACCATCATGGCTAGGAGTGGTACTTTTTTTCTGGCGTACTCAATGGTACGCAGTACCATTTCCGTCAACAGGTTGTACTGCACTCTTCGGCTGCCCTGCAATGCGCACTCTCCCCCTGGACGCACCGCTGTGCTGCTGCCTTGCTGCGACACGAGTCCTTTGCCCCACTCTATGGTGCAATTATAGTGTGTGAGCTAATTCCCACATATGCATTGTGTGGAGATCTTGAGGGTGCTGGGAAAATCCATTCCACCTTTAGAGCAGACATGGAATTGTTGCGTGTCACATGTCTGTTTACATACCAGCACAGATTGCTGGGTACTTCCGTTGTGTATAGCTTTTGCTTCTGAGACTCTCTCTCTCTCTCTGAGATGAGGGAGAGATGACATGTTTTCTTTGTTCTTTGTCCTGATTTATGCTTAATAAATCTGCTTGCAATTACGCTTTCACAAGCCTCCTCACGCAGCGCGCTCTGCTAATATAGTGTACTCAGGCTTTTGAAGTCTGGGTCGCTGCTTTGTGTCGCACCAGAGATCGGGGGATCGTCCAGCATGTCGGCTGGAAGGGCATGATCCAGCTGGGGGCTAGCCAGCTGGCCTCTCATCCTCCTCTGGATGCTGATAGAGGGAACAGAACCTCCTAACTGGGTTGCTGAAATGCAAAAGTGCCTTCAATGTGGCAATTGGAGAAATAGGCCTGCTCCTATTTTACTGGAAACAAAATGGCCAACCTTGAGTCCAGCGTTAGACAAACTGCCCTCCCTCACGAAAAGACCTACGAAGTATCCACATGACTAGCGACTGCAGACGTATAATAGGTTGTTTTTACTTATCAGATTTTCTGCAGTAAAGAGAACTGTGCATTATGTAGCTGCAAAGGAGTGGGGGGGGGGGAAGCTTTCATAACAATGGCATTGTGTGGACAAATAAACTTGTGTGCATAAGCTGCACTGACTTCCACAATAAGCTATTCATCTTGCAGTGATATTTGAGAGTGCCTTTAGCCAGCAGCGGAACTGCATGCAAGAACTCAGTTTACCTCTGCAATTATTTTAATATATTTATTCAGCATTGCTTCTGCTTCAAGCTACAGGTCCCGTCCCCCCCATCACCTCAGTCTTGGTTCCACTGAATACCACTTCCAATTTTCATTTTTGTTACTGACATGCTCAGATATTCACTGTATTGTTTCCTAGATACTTTTTAAAAAAAAGAGTGGCTTTGGTTCAGCTCCCCTCTCCTCCAATATCTTAGGGATCTGTTTGGTGCCTGGTGGGCTTATTTGATGTCAGTCAGCTGAGTACATATTTGCAGTGGCTACACCTTAAGCACTGAGCAAGGTGCGAATGTTCCTGCTGAACATTTTTAATGGGCTGTTAAGACCATAAAACGTGTCACCAAAACAGAGCCGCTCCATTTAAGTAATTGAAATGCAGTAACACAGCGCAGCTGTTGGGCTGTATATTCAGCTGACCTAAAGAACAGATTGAAAGACAAGGACACAAGGCCATTTCCCCTCCCTCTCTCCATAACTCAAAAGAAAAGCAGAGCGAGGCCCTTGAACAAACTTACCCTTTCATGGAATGTGTTCTGTCTGTAGGCATCATTTCAGGGAAGGGAAGACTGAGGTATAGTTGGCCTTTGTAACAGCTGGGGTGCATTATAGAATCATAGAATCATCGAGTTGGAAGAGACCACAAGGGCCATCCAGTCCAACCCCCTGGCGAGCAGGAAACACCATCAAAGCATTCTTGACATATGCCTGTCAAGCCTCTGCTTAAAGACCTCCAAAGAAGAAGACTCCACCACACTCCTTGGTAGCAAATTCCACTGCCGAACACCTCTTACTGTCAGGAAGTTCTTCCTAATGTTTAGGTGGAATCTTCTTTCTTGTAGTTTGAATCCATTGCTCCGTGTCCGCTTCTGTGGAGCAGCAGAAAACAATCTTTCTCCCTCCTCTGTGTGACATCCTTTTATATATTTGAACATGGCTATCATATCACCCCTTAACCTTCTCTTCTCCAGGCTAATTGTAGGGTATGCACAATCTATCAGTTTTGGCTTCTCTCCATTTCTCACTTTTCCAGCATCATCATCATCATGTATTGTTTATACCCCGCCCATCTGGCTGGGTTTCCCCAGCCACTCTGGGCAGCTTCCAACAGAAAAATAAAATACAATAACTTATTAAACATTAAAAGCCTCCCTAAACAGGGCTGCCTTCAGATGTCTTCTAAAAATCTGGTAGCTGTTTTTCTCTTTGACATCTGATGGGAGGGCGTTCCACAGGGCGGGCGCCACTACCGAGAAGGCCCTCTGCTTGGTTCCCTGCAACTTGGCTTCTCGCAACGAGGGAACCGCCAGAAGGCCCTCGGTGCTGGACCTCAGTGTCCGGGCAGAATGATGGGGTTGTGTACATTTCCACAGAAATTTGCAGTGTTAAAAAAAAATCCTTTTGAAAATTCATCGGTTTAGTGTGATTCCCCCCCAAAACACACATTTTTAATGTTGTTTTGACTAATCTACATATTTTGCAAGCATTTTTCCAAAATATAAGGCATTTTTGCATGTTATTTTAACAAATATAGGCAATATCCCTCTCCAAGGGCCTTCTGGGAGCTTCCCTCACTGCGAGAAGTGAAGTTACAGGGAACCAGGCAGAGGGCTTCTCGGTAGTGGCACACGCCCTGTGGAATGCCCTCCCACCAGATGTCAAGGAGGGCTGAGGAAACACAGCCAGATGGGTGTGGTATGAATAATAAAATTATTATATTATTAATGCTTCAAGGTAAAAGGACCCCCGACCATTAGGTCCAGTCGTGACTGACTCTGGGGTTGCGGCACTCATCTCGCGTTATTGGACAAGGGAGCCGGCGTACAGCTTCCAGGTCATGTGGCCAGCATGACAAAGCCGCTTCTGTCGAACCAGAGCAGCACACAGAAACGCTTTTTACCTTCCCGCTGGAGCGGTACCTATTTATCTACTTGCACTTTGATGTGCTTTTGAACTGCTAGGTTGGCAGGAGCTGGGACCGAGCAACGGGAGCTGCTCACCCTGTCATGGGGATTCGAACCACCGACCTTCTGATCGGCAAGCCCTAGGCTTTGTGGTTTAACCCACAGCGCCACCCGCGTCCCGCTTACTTATCCCTAAAAGATGCATTTGTGTACACATTGTTTGACTGGAGGCCCTTCTTTTAATCCTGCCATCGTCACAGGCATGTTTGATGGCGACGTGGGAGAGGGCCTTCTCGGTGGTTGCTCCCAAATTGGCACTCCCTTCTTAGAGAAGCTAGACCAGCTCCCTGCTTCTTGTTCTTCCACCAGCAAGTGAAGACTGTTTCATTCCTGCAGGCTTTTCGGAACTGACTGCTCTGAAGCAAAGAATAGTGCTGACAGTCGGGTGCCTGACTCAATAGAGATTGCTTGCCTATGTATAATGAACGAGATTATATACAGCCCAATCCACTGCGTCCAAACTCAGCAGTCTCCCTGTGTTTAACAGGTTTGCTCCCTAGTACTGTAAGTGTTTTTAGAACTGCAGCTTTGTGAAGCAATTGTATGCACGCTTGCTTCCTTACTCAGAAGCGAGTCTCACTGATTTTACTCTCATGTTCCATGGGTCTAGGTTTGTAGCCCAAACAAGTTTTGCAAGGATCACTAGTAAATGCACCCACCTGGTGTGAACAGAAACAGCTTTGTTTCAAAAGACAGAGAGCCCTTGGTTGAAGAGCCTCTGAGAAGTTAAGAAATGGCTGTTCAAGGCCAATTGCAAAAATAAACACAAGAGCCCTCCTTCCTCTTAGAAGCTGCTCCACTCTACCATGTAAAGAAAAAGTGAGTACCAAGGAGTGTCCGAGTAGGGCTTGAAAGCCCGTCAGAGCTGCTCCCCAATGTGTCATAACAGCATGTGCTATTGCTTGGTGACGACTCATCCAAGTCTCTCCAGCCCAATTCAGAATGGCATTGATCTATACTAGCATCATCGCATCAATGCATCCGCCTCTGACCCAGGTGGCAGAGATCTTCCAGTTCTGCAGCATGAAGGACGCAGTGCTGGAAACACAAGCTCTTCACTCCCTTCATACAGTTATGGGGTCTAGTGGGCAGTGGGCTTCTCATACTGTTCATGCATATTTCCCCCTCCCCCACATTGCTGTAATAAGAAATATGCAAGTACTAAAAATGTTGATTGTGGATGCCACATTGCAAAATTGCATGGCTGTTAAGTGGGAGGACATACTCTTCAACCTTTCTCTGATGAAAATTGGGAAGTCTTATTCCTTATTATTATTATTATTAGTAGTAGTAGTAGTAGCAGTAGTAATAGTAGTAGTAGTAGTAGTATATTACTCTGCCCATCTGACTGGGTTGCCCCAGCGGCTTCCAGCATATATAAAAACATAATTGTTATGTACTGAGCTGAATCATAGAACAATAGGATCCAGAATCAGCAGTCTGATTGGTCCGCAGGAGCCACCCAATCCAACTCCAGGTGGAAGTGAATCCACAACCTGATTGGCCTGCAGGAGCAGCCAATCAGGCTGCTGGCAGAAGTGAATCCGCAACCTGATTGGCCTGCAGGAGAAGCCAATCAGGCTGCTGGCAGAAGTCAATCCACAAACTGATTGGCCCACAGGTGTAGCCCTGAAGTAGCCAATCACACAAGGCCCATTGTGTAAATAATGTATATAAGCAGATGGTTTGGGGAAAAGGGCATTCTTCTTCTCCTTGATGACTACGAGCTGAATAAAGAGCATGAAATTCACTCTCGACTCCGAGTATATTTCAATAATAAAACATTAAACATTTTAAAAAACTTCCCTATACAGGGCTGCCTTCAGATGTCTTCTAAAGGTTATGTAGTTACTTATTTCCTTGGCTCGGGGTGTGTGTGCATAACTCCACACCCTCCAATATTTCTCTGATGAAAATAGGAACATTCTCAGAAAATGTGGGACATTCCAGGATCAAATCAGAAACCGGGACGGATTCTGTGAATCTGGGACTGTCCCTGGAAAATAGGGACACTTGGATGGTCTGGGAAGATCTAGTCCTGCACTGTGCTGCTTCCGGTGGAAGGAGGAGAGGCCCCTACCTTCTCCCGCAACGATGCAGCTGCTTTTCATCGTTTCTCATTCTTCTCACACCTGACTTTCCTTTCTGCCTGACGCCTCGGCCCTGACAGCCCCAGATGGCTACACGCCATTCATCATGACCAGTTGTGATCAAGAGCTGTCTCAGCCCAACTCAGATGAGACTCGGATCCCTCCAAATGGGAACAATTTGGTTTAGGATTTGGGCTTCAGCCAAATCGGGTGTTCAGCCCTAGTAGTTATCACTTGGACAGCAAACTAGGCAGGCACCATAAGTCACCTGGTCTCAGTGTCCCCCTGCTCTGGTGAGAGGTATTGCATTTATATTTATATTTCTAAATTTGCATCTAAAAATATAAAGGTAATGCTTTGATTAAAAAGGACATGGCAGAGTGAAGCAGCTTCTAAGAGGAAGGTGGGCTCTTGTGTCTATTTTTGCGATTGGGCTTGAACAGCCATTTCTTCTCAGAGGCTCTCCAGCCAAGGGCTTTCTGTTATATTTACCATGTAAAGATAAATTAGCATATGCTTTTCTTATGCAATGCTGCACCCTCTTCTTTGGCAATGTATAAGCAGCCACTAGAGGCTCCTTCACATTTTTATTGAGATATGAGCCCAATTTTGTGTTCGCAAGTGAAATATACTCAGAGTCGAAGCATGGGTTAGTTTTCTCCCATTTTGCTTTATTACCTTTTAATATTTTAATGCTTTGATTAAAAACAACCACCGTTTTCGCCCTAGAAATGTCTCTGTCTCCTCTAGGATGGAGCCTAGTAAATCATATGGAGGGACGCAATCGGTTGCCTTATATACTGAGTCAGACCTTTGGTCCCTTCAGTTCAGCATTGTGTACTCTGACTGGCAGCAGATCTCAAGGGCTTTAGACAAAACTATTTCCCAGCCCTACCTAGAGATGTTGTTGTTTGTTGTTTAGTCGTTTAGTCGTGTCCGACTCTTCGTGACCCCATGGACCATAGCACGCCAGGCACTCCTGTCTTGCACTGCCTCCCGCAGTTTGGTCAAACTCATGTTCGTAGCTTCGAGAACACTGTCCAACCATCTTGTCCTCTGTCGTCCCCTTCTCCTTGTGCCCTCCATCTTTCCCAACATCAGGGTCTTTTCCAAGGATTCTTCTCTTCTCATGAGGTGGCCAAAGTATTGGAGCCTCAGCTTCACGATCTGTCCTTCCAGGGAGCACTCAGGGCTGATTTCCTTAAGAATGGATAGGTTTGATCTTCTAGCAGTCCATGGGACTCTCAAGAGTCTCCTCCAGCACCATAATTCAAAAGCATCAATTCTTCGACGATCAGCCTTCTTTATGGTCCAGCTCTCACTTCCATACATCACTACTGGGAAAACCATAGCTTTAACTATACGGACCTTTGTCGGCAAAGTGATGTCTCTGCTTTTTAAGATGCTGTCTAGGTTTGTCATTGCTTTTCTCCCAAGAAGCAGGCGTCTTTTAATTTCGTGACTGCTGTCATCATCTGCAGTGATCAAGGAGCCCAAGAAAGTGAAATCTCTCACTGCCTCCATTTCTTCCCCTTCTATTTGCCAGGAGGTGATGGGACCAGTGGCCATGATCTTGGTTTTTTTGATGTTGAGCTTCAGACCAGATCCCTTCATGGATCAATGCCTTGTCGTGGCGAAGGGGCTTGAATAACTCGGAGAAGCTATGAGCTATGCCATGCAGGGCCACCCAAGATGGACAGGTCATAGTGGAGAGTTTTGACTAAACGTGATCCACCTGGAGAAGGAACTGGCAAGCCACTCCAGTATCCCTGCCAAGAAAACTACCTAGAGATACTGGGGATTAAACAAAGTACCTTTTGCATGCAAAGCGGATGCTTCACCACTGAGGGATGGCCAAACTTGAGTGGTATATAAGCAGAGACTCTAGAGATTTATGGCTTCCCAGTATGTGTTGTCGGGCAGAACATGGTGTCACTGCTTGGCCCAGGAAATGCTGGCTTTAAAATCCTAGACTTTAGCTTGATGCTGCTGAGGATTTCCAGTGTCAGGCCTTGATAATCCTTTGCATACAGATGCTTCTCCTCTTGCAGTTTCAACTCCCCCTTATTAATGGCTCTGGGATTTTTGCACAAGGTTGAGCATTTGTATAGGAGCATACATTTGTAAAGGAGCATAGAGCCAGTGTGGTGTAGTGGTTAAGAGCAGTAGACTCGTAATCTGGGGAACCGGGTTTGTGTCTCCGCTCCTCCACATGCAGCTGCTGGGTGACCTTGGGCTAGTCACACTTCTCTGAAGTCTCTCAGCCCCACTCACCTCACAGGGTGTCTGTTGTGGGGGAGGAGGGGAAAGGAGATCGTTAGCCGCTTTGAGACTCCTTTGGGTATTGATAAAGCAGGATATCAAATCCAAAGTCTTCTTCTTCTACTACTACTTGATTTGCACTGTAATGAAAGCAAACAAGATCCTGACCCCCATCTATGGGGTACCATTTGTTGACTGCAAACGGCCGCAGGTGCCAAAACCAGGCCTCCAGAATGAGACAGGTGGGGATCTCTTTACAATCAATGCTTTTATTTCACCCTGACTTTCATACACAACCCTTCTTTTGAAACTTTGTTACACACACACACACATGCAAAGAAACCGAGGAGAGCTTTAAAGACATTTTCCCACCATGCTGTTCCCAGCAGCTGGCCTTTTGATTCGGAATGTGTTCAATGTAATCAAATGCCTATTTATGCTAAATTGTTCGTCAACTTTTTGCTGCAATTGAGACATTCAAAAGCTCCGAAATATCTCCAGCTGTAAACACGGACCCTGCCCCACACCTTGATGCCTGGAATCAATATGGGCCAGTACCCCCCTTTTTATATAGCATCTGCAAGAAATAAACACGACATTTTGACAAGCATCTGCTACCCGGGTTGCCCAGGAAAATGCAGTGAGTTGCATGTCCTTCCTTGAACTACAGCCAATAACGACCTCTAAAGCCTTTCCTTTGACATTTTTATGGTTCCATTATGTCATCTTCATTGTGCTCTCAGCAAGCTGATGTTTGGAATAGCCCCCAAGTAACTCGTTCCTTTTAATTAGAAGACTTAACAACCTACAATGTCCTTAAAGCATCATGCTGAAGGACTGCTTGCGAGGTAATCAAGGAGAACCCAACATACTGGCAGCTGTGCCATAACTTGGGAGGGAAAAAAATGCTCTTTCTCTAATTCTCTAACAAGAGCTGGGCTCTGAATCGTGCACCAAATATAATACCTGGTCCCGTTTTCAAGAAGAGATTGCGAGGCACAAAGACGGAACGGTATATGTTTTGTGTCACAACTGCCAGAAAAGGAAAACACGTCAAACCTTCATCTTTCCAAATGAGGCAAGAAAGCTGTAAGGTAAAGGTAAAGGGGACCCCTGAACATTAGGTCCCGCCGCGGATGACTCTAGGGTTGCGATGCTCATCTCGCTTTACTGGTCGAGGGTGCCGGCGTTTGTCCGTAGACAGCTTCTGGGGCATGTGGCCAGCATGACTAAGCTGCTTCTGGCGAACCAGAGCAGTGCACAGAAATGCTGTTTACCTTCCTGCTGGAGCGGTACCTATTTATCTGCTTGCACTTTGACATGCTTTCGAACTGCTAGGTTGGCAGGAACAGGGACCGAGCAACGGGAGCTCACCCCGTCACGGGGATTCGAACCGCCGACCTTCTGATCGGCAAGCCCTAGGCTCTGTGGTTTAGACTGCAGTGCCACCCGCTGTACTGGATGCTAAAGGACCCTTTCAGTTCTTTAAGGCATGGGGAACCTTTGGCGTTCCAAATGTTGCTGAACTGTAACTCCCAGCAGCCCCAGCAAGCATAGCTAAGCGCCAAGGATGACGGGAGTTATAGTTTAGTGACAACTGGAGGGCCAAAGGGTCCTCACACCTGCTCTGAGGTGATCTCTGGGCCATTCCCTCTCCTGACTCTGCCACAGACATTTTTTCCTCTGTTCAAAAGTCAAAAGCTAATAGGCACCTAAATTCCTCTGCACAAGATACAATTTGTCTATACAGTCATACCTTGGAAGTTGAGCAGCTTAGTTCCTGAACATTTTGGCTCCCGAACGCTGCAAACCCGGAAGTGGCTGTTCCAGTTTGTGAACTATTTTTGGAAGCCGAATGCCCGATGGGACTTCTGCCATCTAGTAACAATATAATTTATGTCTAAGAAGGCAGTGCTGTCGGTTCACACAGTGTAGTGTGAGGTGGAAGAAGCCATGCAGAGCTGCCCCCCCCCAATTTTGCTGCCCAAAGCAAGAGACAAGATTGCAGCCACTATTCCCCGCCCCACAAGCCAACCAAACTGATGGGTGAACAACGCAGACAGAGGGATTGTGTCATGGCAGAATGGTCCTTTGGAGGGCACCGGCCAGGGCACACCCAGCCTTGTCTTCCTGCAAGGGAAAATGGCTGGGGAGGACTGAGGGAGAATGGCAGGATGGAAGGCACCACTATAGCTGCCTCTCACAGCCCCCAGCTCCTGCCACCAGAGGCATCTCGCTCATTTGGTTTACTGGTAGGACCGGCCCTGGCAGAAACACCCCCACCCCATATCTTTTCTCATTCCGAGCAGGACTTTGCAGCCAACTGCAGCCAGCATTTTTGCCTGTGTGAAACCATTTGTGTTAATAACGCAGTACGCTGTGATCTTCAGGCTGATGCAGTCCAGAACTAGGTGTCTTTGGATAGGCTGTGCCGCATTACTAACCCTTTGGGGTCAAGAGTTTTGGGAGCCTATGGAAAAAACATTCTGTCCTGCGATAGGCACAGAGCGTTCACTAGTAACGTTGGGCTTTCATTCTGAGACTTGTGTTAGCGTCAGTCATTGACCCTTAAGGAATTATGTGAAATATTTTTAACTCCTTGGGTCTACTTGCTCTGCATTAACCATAAAATGAACCTTTAACGGATGCTTGCTTGCTTGCCTTCAAGCAGTGGCAAAACATCAAATAGCATGAGTTCCTGTACATGTCTCTCTGCTTTCTGTTCTAATAATCGGGGAAATTTTGTTTCTCCCCCATTGCATATTCTAGTTTAAATAACGACGCAACTCTATAATAACAGGATATTTGCTGCCTTGTGGGTACAAAAAGAACCTCATTTTATATATTGAGAACACAGGTAATTTATTATCCTGGTGCCAGTAGAAATTCATGACAAGCACAGGGTTCTGGGTGGCAAGATTGTAATAACTCGATATTTGTAACCCTACGTTTGCTCAATGGACAAGAGAGTCTCTCTTGAGGGCTGGGCAGAGATAATGTAAAAGGGCAATGCCTTGTTGGAGAGATTTTGTGTCTCATGTATTATCTGGTTGAGATTTTGGCATCGCAGGGGGTTAGACTAGATGACCCTGGGGGGTCCCTTCCAACTCTACAATTTTTATGATTCTATGCCCCAGAGAGGAGTTCACAATACAACATTGGGGGCTCAGGGTGCCCATTTCACAAATTGTACCTCCAGCGGCGAAACCTTTTGGCAGAGAGCTTTTGAAACAACCTCTTTAGAAGATGGCGGTGATTATTATAATGTGCTTCAGAAAATGATGGATGCTGTTGAAGACTGAGCATAAATGAATACTCATTATTATTTGCTTCTGGCGCGTGTGCAACATACCAGGTACTTACAGGAGAAATAAATACCTTCCAGTTGCTGTGATCAAGAGCACATATTAGCAAAACAACAAGGCTTGTTGAAAGAAAACAGAATTCTGAGTTGGTAGAGTGAACTACACCACTTCAGACTGCAGGAGGCTGGGTGATTAAAAATAAAAAAATAAACTAACATTTCCAGGCCTAGCATGAGCCCAAGGCATCCCCAGTCAGATGCCAGGGCCTCAGTACCTGACTGTTGCCCAAGACCCACTGTTGCCCAGCCCAGCCCAAGCCCCCTCTCCACTCCAGCACCAGGCAATCCACTGGCCCAAGCCTGGGAGCCACATTTCAGATTTCCTACAGTGTCTCTGATGTGGACATTTGGACAGGCCCCACTTGGAAGGCAGATGGAAGGAACTGTGCTCATCAGCCTGTCACTGAAGCCACTGATTTCGGAACAGGCCCACCCTCTCCCCCCATAGCCCCCCCCACATGAAAAGTTCCCTGCAACTGTATTTATTAAAAAGTACTCTTCCCACCCATTTGCTGCTGCCTTTTCTGTTCCATCACTGCTCTCCTCAACCCTCAGTCACCTTCCACAGAATCCCCGTTGTCCTTCCCTCCAAGTTAACCAGGCAGAAGCAGCAGTGGGGTCTCCCCTCTCCCCACCCCTACACCTAGCGCACGGCTGGCAAGGCTCCAGGGAGCCGCCGTTTTATTTCCCCAAGACCGGTTGCCCCAGGCCTGGGATTGAAATCATTTTTTTAAAATTGCAGGAGCGAGGTGCCACATTAGGGATGATTGGACTAACATAAAATGGCACCCTCCATGCAACTACCAAAGCAGGAAACGCCAAATTAAAAATCTCAGAGAGCCTTTTGCTGAATCGGGCTTGCTTTTGAGTAAATATTGTAGGAGGAGATTTACTGGCTATGCTATGGAGACAGGTATTGATGGAAAATAGAGCACTGTATTAAGCGCTAATTCCACCTGCTAATTGCAGAAAAGCATCGCCTCAGCAGTGGAAGCAGCTCCATGGTGAATCCTTTCGTGAAACATGCACTTAGGATAATATGACATGGCTTCTTTGCCTCCATCATGACTAATTAAATCCACTTACTCCAGCCTAGAGGGTTCGAAGATCAGACTGATAAAAGGTTCTTATATTTCTGCCTAGTTAGAAGCTAGCGTCTTCCTGCATGCCCTGGAATAAAATATCCATGCTAATATAAAATACCTTGCAATATTTTCTGCCTCTTCCAGACATGCCTTGTCTTTCCCCCTCTCATTCACTGGCTCAGTCAGCCATGATTCCAGCTTCTTTTAGCTCCGGTCTTCAGGTAAAAGCAGAAAGGAATTAAAAGGAAACAATTCCTGTTTCATTCCAGTCTGAGATGGCACATACTTGCTAGTGAAATCTAGCTGCACTGCTGAGCACAGCACTTACATAGCTGCCAAGTTTTCGCTTTTCTCGCGAGGAAGCCTATTCAGCATAAGGGAAAATCCCTGTAAAAAAGGGATAACTTGGCAGCTATGCACTTAAAAGATACGATAGTTACAGAGGGAGCCTCTTTTTTTTTTTTTAAATGTGTCTTTACTAAAATGAACACATTCTAGAATAAAACTTGTAATATGCTATTCTGCTGTCAAACAGTTTGTGCCACAAACCGTACCAAATTTGAAAGTGCCGTTGCTTAGTGAATAATATAATTGGCCACATGAAAAAGGAAACATTGTCATAAAGCTAGTTCTGGCTGATAGGATGCTTCACGTTTAATAGAATCCAGGTTTGGTGGGGGAATCTTGGTAGGACACATATGGTTGGTGCAGAGCAGTGGAGGTGTTGAAAATAAACACACACACACACATTTATTTGCTTATGAGATGAACTTTTGAAACTATTGCTTCCGCTGCTTCCTGACACTCATTTAGCAAAAATGTCCAACAATTTTGCTGTTATTATACAACTTAGGGCTGTTCATCTCATCACTGAGCCACCAACATCTTCAGGTGATTTGGCTTCTGCTCAGTGCGATGTTTATAAAAATTTACGGTAGTTTCCTTTGCCCCATAAGCAATTTGTTTATTCCTCAGGCAAATATTCTGCTGCCTCTCTTCATTCTGCAGTTCTTGGCTATTTGCACATCTAACCTCGAAGTCAGAATGAGAAATACTGGTCCTTTACGAATACTATTCGTTTGAACAGAGCAACACCACCACAGTACAATCATGCTGGACAAGTAGGACAAAACCAGAAGTTGTGAGGTGGGGGGGGGGAAGAATTTTGCATGTTTTTATTAACATTTTAACAACGGAGGCACGCAGGGTGAAAAATACTTCAGGATGGTGTAGGTGTGAAGTACTTTAATCAATTTATTATATCCTCTACACCCGCTGTAGATAGGCCTCATTCTCATTGACATGCTTTATCTGTGTCTGCATCGTACCACTTCAGATTGAATACATATCCTGTACACACACAAATGTTGTAGCCCAGTCTTCTCCCTGCCACACTAGTTTTCTACATGCAGGGACAAGGCTAGGCTTGACACCCCTGAAATCTACTTTGCTGTAGGGAAATACTTCCACCCTGCTCTTCAGTTTATCCTTTATGTGAAGCCCCACCTGCAGGCAGAAGCCATATACAAGATTGCTACTTCAGTCAGAACCAGACCTCAGTCACCAGAACCAGACCTAAGTCATCATTTACTAAGCAAAATGCCGATTCATGATTTCAGTATAAAACATAAACACGTGTGAGATTAAAAACCACTGCTTAGCTTAATTTGATGTTGCTTGTATATAAAACAACACCACTCAGCGCTAGAAACATGCTTATTGCCCAACAGTAAAATCTGGTATTTTCCCCTGTGGGCCACACTGAGGTGGCCTCATGACCTATGTCACTGTTTTCCCCCCCCCCCCCGACTCTTCTCGGAGGGAGAGAGAGCGAGAGAGCAGTCCTTGACTCATCACAGCCCACTCATCTGTCTTTTTAGAACTGCTGTGATTCTCTTCCTGGATTCATCTAGAGATGTTTTTCTGCTTGGGGACTGCAGCGCAGGCAGAGCAGGCAAGCTTGCGTTCATGCCGCTTTTGTACCTATTGGAGAGTGGTGCTTTAGTGGTTCTTGAAATCCCAGAGTTTCCCGAGAATGTGATTCCTTTCCCACAGTTTGGGCTTCTCTGCCTGTGATTGCTGACCAATGCAGCGGAGGTTAGGCTGCCCTGACTGAGAGAACACTGTGACAATTGGAAGTTTCCACCGAGTTTCTTGAGCTCCACGACTTGTTCTTTGGCTTGAGCCAAGGCTTCGGTGAGCTCATACCGTTCCTCACACTCCCTGCGCACTGTGTCCTGGAGAAGAGCATTCTGCGAGCATAAAGAAACACATATTTCATAAGGCATTTGTCAGGGAAGACAAAAAAGAAAGGTATAAATATTGCGTGCTTTCTTCTTAAAACGTACAGGACTCAAGGAACAGAGTGCACAGGCGACTATGCATTATGTGCTGAAACGCTTGCAACAGATAAGCAACGTATTCGTGTCAGTAAAAGTATTGGCTGCCGCATTCTTCTGCCTTGGGTGTGGTGACAGAACATCTGTGCCTGGGATGCACAGTTCAGTTCAGATGCGCTCAGGACTCTCTAAAACTGTTTTTCCTTTGAACAGCGCCGAGTGCCATGACGCATCACAAACTGCTTTTGAAACTCACTTCAGTTTCAAAAGCAGTTTGCTTTTTGGAACTGCTTGCTCTACTTGGTTCTTTGGCTAGACACAAAACTGTTCCTGGATACAACTTGATTAAAATACTATATACCACTATTCATTTTTAAAAAATACTATTGTGGTTTACAACAAATATACAACCCCCCCACACACACTTAGGCAAGAAGAACCTGCTGCACAGATGGGGGGGGGGAGCACCTGGCTTTCCAGTAGTACATGTGAAAAGGATCTAAGGGTTTTAGTAGACTACAAACTTAACAGGAGTCAACACTGTGATGCAGCAGCAAAAAAGCTAATGCTATTATAACCAATGCATAGTGTCCCAATCAAGGGAACAACAACAATTCTATTTATATGCCGCCCATCCGAATGGGTTGCCTCAGCCCCTCTGAGTGGCTCCCAACAAAATATTTAAAACTCAATAAAACATCAAACATTAAAAGCTTCTCTATACAGGGCTACCTTCAGATGTCTTCTAAAAATCAAATAGTTGTTTATTTCCTTGACATCTGGTGGGAGGGCTTTCCACAGGGTGGATGCCACTACCGAGAAGGTGCTCTGCCCAGTTCTCTGTACCTCCAGAAGGCCCTTGGAGCTAGACATCAGTGTCCGGGGTGAACGATGGGGTTGAAGGCGGTCCTTCAGGTATACAGGACTGAGGCTGTTTAGGACTTTAAAGGTTAATATCAACACTTTGAATTGTGCTTAGAAATGTACTGGGAGCGAATGCACCAGTGTTATATGGGCCTTGGCAGTAATCCTTTGTATGCGAGTTGTGATATTGTTGAGTGTGAGTAGTTTATGTTTGAGTGGCTGGTTGATAAGACAAAATGTATCAGGCAGTGAAAGGTTCTGGTGGCTGTGTGGACTGCTGAGTGAGATTGGCAAGTTGCATGAATGTGTGCTATATTCCTTGAATAATTCTCATTAAAAAGGTAAAGGTAAAGGGGCCCCTGACCATCAGGTCCAGTCGTGTCCGACTCTGGGGTTGCGGCGCTCATCTTGCTCTATAGGCCGAGGGAGCCGGCGTTTGTCCGCAGACAGCTTCCGGGTCATGTGGCCAGCATGACAAAGCTGCTTCTGGCAAACCAGAGCAGCACACGGAAACGCCGTTTACCTTCCCGCCGGAGCGGTCCCTATTTATCTACTTGCACTTTGATGTGCTTTCGAACTGCTAGGTGGGCAGGAGCTGGGACCGAGCAACGGGAGCTCACCCCGTTGCAGGGATTCGAACTGCTGACCTTCTGATCAGTAACCCCAGACTCTGTGGTTTAACCCACAGCGCCACCTGTGTCCCTAATCTTCATTATGCTGCCTTATTAATGCTCTCTGGTTTTATCTATATGGCTATTCTTTGTTCTCTTATGTAAATTATTTGACATGCTTTTTATTGTACGTACAGTGGTACCTTGGTTTAAGAACAGCTTAGTTTATGAACAACTTGGATTAAGAATGCTGCAAACCTGGAAGTAGGTGCTTTGGTTTATGAACTTTGCCTTGGAATAAGAACATGTTCCGCTTCCTGTTGAGTGTGTTCCATTTGTAAATTGAGACCCTTGCTTCTAACGCCTTGGTTTAAGAATGGACTTCCGGAATGGATTAAGTTTGTAAACCAAGTTACCACTGTACTTATTATGTGTGTGTATATTTTGTGTGCGTCATTCATACACACACTCTCTCTAAATTGTCTGTAAATTAAATAAACAAAATAAATAAATAAAACAAATTATGTCAACACCATTCATAATTTTATAAATCTGCCTTGAGTTGTCCATCTTATTTTCAACCACTTTTCTCAACAGAATTGCGGTTAAGGTTAAATGAGAAAAGGATGATAATGGTAGAGGAAAACATCCACAATGATACTAGATATGCAAGCTGCATTTAAGTTAATAAATGGAGCAAAACCCTTTTTCCTGAGTCATAGTGCGTAATCCAGCATTAAGAATTATACTGTGCAAGCCACATTGAACTGAATGACAGTTGAATGCCTTGTCCAGCAATTGTACAACACTTAGATTTGCTGACAACAGAACTGCAAAGGCCGTATCTCCCCACCCCCACCCCCGGAAAGCTCACATGGTTCAGAAATGTCTTAGTCAAAGACTATGTCTATGTGCCTCAAGCCCTTGGAAGGAGTGAGTTGGAATTTTTTTAACACACACGTCTACCTTCACCTTTATTGCAGCAAGACTGCTCATCTTTAAAGGGATCTGAGAGTGTGGCTTCTGTCTGATGCCCGGACATGGGCTAGGACCATGCCACTACCCCAATGGGGACCCCTCGGGGTGCCCCTATTTGATGTAAGATAGGGCTCCCCTTATTGGTGGTTTACTCTTAGTTGGACTCCCTGCAGGCAGGTGGGAGTCGAGATAAAGCCTGGCTTCACCCAATGCCTAAGCCAAACCACACACATCTGTAACCAATAAAATTGTGCCTATTTGAACCCATAAGCCAAAATACTTGTGTACATGTGTTTATTATCTACTAGGGAACTGTGGGTCATGAGGCCTTGGCATGCAATAACCATTGAGCATTAAGGGCTGGAAAAATGTTAGATGGTTTTGCGTTTTATAAAAAAATTAAAAGCAAACAAACCCCAATATAGTCAAGGACATCGTGAAGGATCTGATTCTAAATTATGAGCTCAGTCTGATTTCATTAGTAGTCCTATTTCAGTCTGAATCTGAATAATGAGGTCTTATTTTAGTCTGAATCCAAAATAAGACCTTGTTAAGAGAGATGAAATCACATCAAGCAATTTAAAAAATATTTAAAAGCGAAGGTGGTACTAAAATATTTAAAGGTGATAAAGGTGATATTCACTCTTTCATCAATACCCCAAAACTGCCCAGCTCCCACCCTGCAAGCAAGATCAAGAAAGTTTGGGGCAAGAAATAAAACTAACAGCCTCTGGTTGCAAATGTCTATTTGAATGGCTCAACCTTTCTACCTTTCAGTGGAAGACAGGGGGGCATACGGTACAGTCTCAGAGATAAATATATTTACTTTAGAAGCAGAGTTTTATGATGAGCTAAAAAGTTACCCAAACTCACCTTATGGCCTAGTTGTATCTGTTTATGTTTGCTCTCAATTTGATATTGTATTTAGCAAAATTTTGGCTTAGAATCATAGAATCATAGAGTTGGAAGAGACCACAAGGGCTATCCAGTCCAACCCCCTGCCAAGCAGGAAACACCATCAAAGCATTCTTGACATATGGCTGTCAAGCCTCTGCTTAAAGACCTCCAAACTTCTTGGCAGCAAATTCCACTGTTGAACAGCTCTTACTGTCAGGAAGTTCTTCCTAATGTTTAGGTGGAATCTTCTTTCTTGTTTTTTTTAAGAGATTATATGAATGAAGGACTTGCTCTCTTATTGACTGCAGAACATCCTTAGGGATGTCTACAGTCAATTAACAGTCTACGCCATTAACAGTTGTGTAGAAGAGAAAATGTTAGCAGGTGTAGCTTGCACCTGTCTACCTTTGTTCTAATGTCACACAAAGGGAAATATTTGGATTGTGGAAATTTAGCAAAACATGCCATCATTTTACCCAAACAAAAGGACAAAACCTAACCCTCATGCTTGCATCTCTTTCCCCTAGGACAAGGATGGTGAACCTGTGGCCCTCCAGTTGTTGTTGGACTACAAGTCCCATCCTGGCTGGCCATTGGCCATCCACACTGGGGCTGATGAGAATTGGAGTCCAACAACATCTGAAGGGCTGCAGGTTCCCCATACCGGATTTTTGTTTCTATCCATTGATCAGTACTGTGGCAGAGGATCTCACTACGGTCCCTATCTGAATTGCCCCTTTGCATCCATGCTGGCTATTCATGTTTTAGAAAAGGGCTTAGCCTCTTTTGGGGTGTATTAGGGTGTTGTTTTTTTACTGTTTAATTATTTTATTATAAGCTACCTTGGGTATTTTTAAAAAACGAAAACTGGGGTACAAATTACTTTTAATAAGAAATCCAATCAGTTGTCACAAGGATAATTTTTGACATCTGGCTCGTAATTCCCACCCACAGCCAAGTCTTTGGGGTTTATTCTATTTTGGAATGTCTTGTTCTGGCCTATGTACTACTATTCCTACTACATTTTGCAAGATTCAAGGTCACTACCACAGTCTGACTGAACTTGACAGCTACATTTCATAGGGCACTTTTATTGTGTCTGGGGCAATTGGTCTGCGGCCAGCAGAGAACTCCCTGGAGACTTCATAAGGATATGTGCACTTTGTTGGAAGAGAAGCGGGAGGGGGGGAGAAATGTGGACACAGCTTCTGTTGAGGGTCATGCGCAGAGTGAGACAACCTTGGTCAATCTGCTGCACAGACTACTGCTACCACAAGGATGCCTTCACCCTAGGGCCAGACTACACTCATTTGGGACTGATGTTGCTACACAAAGATGTACCTCTTCCAAAAATTTTGTTTCGCCTTTCATGACACTTATCAGTGGAGCCAGTTCTGTTCAGACAACTAGGGATGCTTTCAAGCGCTGAGCAATGATACCTTTTTGCATGTTGCTCTGAACATATGAAAGTGAGCAGCACTGTGCAGTGTCCCTGCTCTAGACCTCCTTGTGCCTCTCTGCAAAGAACTTGGTTGGCATCCATCTGTCTTGGGAGATAATGGAGAAGTGCGCCTTTGTGGGTGAAAACAAACTGTTGGAAGGTACAGTGTCTGCTGTGGCTGTAGAGACCAATATGCGTGAGACATGTTTTGTTGTAGCTAGGGCAGATGAAGGCATCTGGTTGTACTGCTGTAGATGCACCATGGGATTTCTTCTCTCTGCGCTCCTCCCAGAAAATAACTTACGTATTTACTATGGTATACATGTAGGGCTTTCTGGGAAAGCAGGTTTCTTAAGCACCCTACTACACTGATGCAGACAGTCAAATGAGCGTGTAGAATTTGGGAGCCAGGTCAGTATGTGCAACCCTAATCCCCTCTTCCACATGTTCAACATAATGGTCTTAACAATCCTAACCCAACAAACCACTGTTTGTTCAACCAGGAACAAGCTCCCTCCATCTCTTCCATTGTGTCTTAACTGAACACTTCCTTATTTCTTAACACAGTTTCTCATGATGTCCAAACCGAGAAACTCTGTTTTGAAAGACTCCTACATACCCGGACATCAAAACGCAAGTTGATCTTGGTTAGATATTCTAGTTTTTGGCTCTGATGTCATGGACGACAACGTACACATTAAGCAACCAGGAAGGAACACAAGAGAGGAGGGAAAGGTTGGGGAAGACTGTGCAGGCACACAACTTGTTCCCTAGTTTGTTGGACTGGGATGGTTAGGGCTCCACCAAGACAAGGTGTAAAAAGGACTTGAGAGATGAGAGATTAAATTGTGAACCCTGGTTGAACTCATACCTCCTCTTGAACCTGATTCATTTTCTGAATCAACTGCGTCTGCTCTTGAGTCAGTTTTTCCAGCTCATAAGTTTTCTTCTTTATTTCTTCTCTCATGTCTTCTGTCACTGAATGACGGGCACTCTGTTCCTCCTGCAGCTGGAGCTCAAGCACAGCAACTTGTTTTTTTAAACTTTGCCATTCCTCCTCTCTCTCTCGGTGCTTCTCTGTCAGCTTGATCTGGGCTTCACAGAGCTTCTTTTCAAGGGTGCCCACTTCCATCTTCAGGCTATTAGTGGCACTGGATATCAATGCAGGTATCTGAAGGACAAATAATGACATTCATTGGTTTGCAAGGCGTGACGGCAAAGCACCCCTTTGGTTAATCACATTTTCAATAGGGTTAAGTGAGGTTTCGAAAGATGGAGAAAGATGTGAAATCATCACTTCATAAATCAGTAGTGCTAACAATAGTTCAGATAAAATGTGTGGCCTTTTTCCTTTAAAAAGGGGTGGGTTGTCAGGAGGGGTTCTGTGGGACAGGGGGGTGGGAGAAGATGTATGTTACGTGAGTTAAAATAAGAGGTAAAGTGTAAAGATAATGATTAGCTGTTCGAATTTATGTGTAAAAAGTTTGATTTGAAATTTTAATAATGAAACTGCTGTGAATAATGATGAGAAATTATGAAAATCAAGAGGGAGAGATTTGGGGAAGTCACCAAAACAATGTTAAGTAATTAAGGATTGAATTTATGAATCGTTTTTCCTTTTTCCTTTTCTTTTTTCTTCTTTTTCTTTTTAATTTTTTTTGGTAAGAACTGTATGGAAATTAGCTGGGCGGACACCCAGCCCTATCTTCCCTTGTTATCCCGAGGCCCACTGGTGGCAGGAGTGGGCTCTGGGGGGGGAGGGGGGGAGAAACCCAGTTATAAAATGGTCCGCCTTCAACTATTCGCCCCACATGGATCTCTCTTGTGGCAGGAGGGGGCTCATGGGGGGGGTGGAAGAGGGTGGTTGATTATGATTATGTATCTTCTGTGTTTATTTTACAAAATTAATAAAAATTTATTATAAAAAAAATAAAAAGGGGCAGGTTGTTTCCAGTTTATTGTGGACTTGATGCATGCACATTTTACACCATGGACCCACACAATATTGTCTTCCTTAAAATGCCATCAAGTATTATTTTCCCATTTAATCAGGATTTATTTTTCAGAAAAAGAACTAGATGTTGAAAGGAAAAGCAGAATGACATATCTGGTTTAAAGTGGGGACACGGGACAGCATCGTGATGAGGATGATGTTTTGTGGAAGATGCCAAAAATATGCATTATTATTATTATTGCCTCACCTTTTTCCTAATGGGACTCAAGGTGGCTTAAAGATGGAAACAAGAATTGCAAAAAAACCCATAGAAAATAATAATAATTAAAAACAATTAAACCATGACAGAATTAGAACTATATACATATATAATATCTGTTTAAATCCAAATCCACGATAAACAGTTGTGTGGGCACACCTGTTCTTTATGTAAGTGTATTACTGCAATAGGACGAGAGAGAGAGAGAGAGTAAACTGCACTAGATCAAGGACAGATCAAAAATGAATGAACAAGGAATATTTATTATGTTATATATTTTATTCATTAATTTACTTTGCTTTCCAATAAACAAATAAACGGCAAAGAACTAAAAGGATCCATAAATAACGTAGTAGAAAAGTTTTAAGTATCCAGAAGTCAGAATTGAGATAGAAAGTTTTGCTCATAGAAAGCCTTGCAGAACAAGCAAGCAAGCAAGCAAGCAAGCAAGCCTTTGTGACATGTCTGAAGACTCTGTGTGTGAGGTGGGGATGTTAGCTGCTGGATTTTCTCAGGGAGGCAGTACCATAATGGAGCCTGTCCAATGAAAAGGTCCTGTTCCCGGGGACTGCTAGTCTGATCTTAACAAATGACAAGGTCTCCAAAGCAGATCCTGCTTCTCAAATCCAGAAATTCTGAGGTGATCCTTGCCAAGTGAGCTGCAGTGCTCCACAAAGGCATGGCGGGGGCTGTGAGAGAAGTTAGTTGCTGTTCCCCTCTACAGAGGTGGCTGCCAATGGCTTCTCAGCTTCCTTTACTATTCCGGTCTTACTTAGCCACCTTGCATACAAAAGGTAAGACACACCCCTTCCTCACAAAAAAGTGAAGAATTTGCTTTCCCCCACCTCCCGCAAAACTGGAGAAGCCAGAGCAATTAAATAAACAATCGGGTTAGGAATTTGGGGCTTATACCAAAATGTAACACTGCATTAGCTTGATTGCACATTCTTTTATCATTTGATAATCAGAATTTACTTCAAGCACATAAGAGATGTGAGAATTTCCCTGTTTACATGATCAGTTTTCCTGGGACAGCCACCATGGAAATCACTTCAGGCTCTTTGAAGTATCAGCCTCAAGGGCCAGAGCTCAAGAAGTAAAATGAATGGAAAGAGGGTTCCTAACTCATTTCTTTTCTGAAGTGGGATAAATGTGTTTAATGGCAGAGCTGCTGCCTCTGATTGATGGATTTCACAGTCACACAGAAGAACATTGTGATCTGTAAAAGACCGAAGGGAGTCGCAAAGGGGTGTGCCTGAAACTCCCAGGGATTCCTCAAATTTTGTAGACAGAATTGCAACTCAGAAATGACAATCTGGGCGTCTTGACTGTATAAACAAGTCCAGTTTGAGCAACATGCTGTAACTAAAACACTCTTTTGCTGCTTGCCCATGTCAACAATAACTATTGATTTTGGGATTGTTTATTGATGTCAGCTCTAAATCTTCAAAACCTAGACCGTGACTCTGTCTGTGTCTAACACCCTGACTGTGTCTGACAGTCCCATGGTATCATATGATCTACATGATAAAATTAAGTGAATTCCCTCTGCCTGGTGCATTTGTCAAAATCCCAATGCAGTTTATTTTTAGTTGCTAAAACCTTAAGGTGTAGCTGGTCACCGTGATCTTTCTGATATTTTGCAATCAATTCCTGATGCTTTTGTTTCTCAATTTCTAGTTCCATTCTGGCTTCCTCTTTGAGGCTGAGAATCTCCTCTTTGTGATGAGCTTGTTCCTTTGCTCTATCAGCTTTGATCTAGAAAGCGAAAAACCTGGGTGTCAGTACTCATGTCTTGTTTTACAATGAACGCCCAGGCACCCAATTCAGAAAAAAAGGTGGTGGTAAAAAATTATGTTCATCAAGATGAACGGCCTGTATATATATTTATATCTATAAATTTTCATTAGTATGAAATATACAAAGCATGCAAAACCATAATATATATATATAATGTTACTTACAGAGAAATATAAAAGCTATCAGAAATATTGTATGCACACACACATTTAAAGGCTTCAAAGAGATATAGATGGCTGTTGTTGCCACCTTAAGTGCCTGATGCACCACTGGTCTCTAAACTTCACACAGCCAGCTAATCTTATGCACGTTTACTTGGATGTGAGGGTGATCTAGATGCGACATCTGTCACCCCATTGATCGCCAGGGTTGATTCGGCTGATCTGGCTGGCTAGGCGGGTGTCCCCTCCCTCCCTCACCGCTCCATGTGCGTCCCTCCCGAAGCTGCGCGCTCGGTGGAAGAGGACGACCTTCCCAGATAGAAGGAGTGTACCGTTCTTCGGTCAAGGGTATAGCTGCATGTTTACTTGGAAACAAGTACCTCCCTGCTTGATGATGTTCAATTCCAGTTAGTGTACATAGGACTGCAGTCTAAGCTCCATTCCAATTGTTTTCAATAGAACTTAAGTGCATGCCAACATATTGTTTTGAATGATTTGAATATAGGTTGTATTGCTAAGAGTGAATCATTAACACAATGATTTTGCCTAAAGGGTTCAGGGATTTCTTCTCCGATGACTCTCGCCTCCAAAATGCAACACCTCTCAGAGCTAGAAGGCAATGCAAAGAAACAGCTTGAAGCCAGTCTGAAGAACAAATTTGGGGAGAGGGAATGATGGGACATTTGTCTGTGGAAGGTGAAGTACGGGCTCTTTCTGGAAATCTTAAAAACTGTTAAACATGTCTCTTTGCTTCCATTTGCATAGGTGAAAATAGTCCCCACTATTCTTTCCCCCTCTCTGCCAACAGAACCTAAGCTCTGTAACGTAACCTCAGGAATTTCTCACTGCTCAAGGAAGTGAGAGCACACCCAGAACTCTTGCTTGCTCTGAAAAGCATTATTTCGATTATATCTCAAAGGCAAATTAGCAGAATGACTGGAGCCCACACAAAAGGATGGTCTCGTTATTGCAGCTTTCTAATCAGAGATTCACACCTTGGCACACTCTCAAGCTCTCATTATGAGAATTTCACGAACATTTACAAGAAATGTCAAACATTTCTTGGCACAGACAAGCAGTGAGGAAGCTCTAGCCTTTCAACCTGGCAGCTGTACGGATTCGGCCCACAAGGCAGTTTGGTGCAAGCCATACCCACGTTCCCCACACTTGATATAATGTCAAATGTGGGGCAAGTTGAAGACACGGGTGAAAAGGAACATGGTGGCAAAGGACTACCAGGAGTCTTTCAATGCACCTTCAATAGTTCCTTGGCAGGCAGGGCTTGTACTCGGTGCCTTTTAATTGTGCCTTTGCCCTCTGCTATGCTCGTTTTGCTGGGCTGAAGCCCAACCTAGAGAGAACCCCAACCCCAGTCATATTGAGTACTGCTGGGCATCTCTTTGGGGAAAGAGGGGAGCACAGGCTCAGCTCCCAGATCGGGCTTTTTAACCCTGTGAAATGTGTGGGCACCACTCATTCTGTGTACACTTCTTCTTACAAATCAGGATAATTGTGTTTTTCCTATCAGGACATCACCTCTGTGCTGGTAAAGAAGTGGACCTCATCACTGATGAAGTGCAGCACAAGTGCTTATTATATGTTGCATGTGCAGGTCAGGGAAGTGGCTGAAGCACACTTAAAACATTACCAACAGGGGGCTGAAATGAAAGTTGACTGGCAGTATTGACATATCACTGGAAACTACTCTCAGGATGAAAATGTTTCCCATTTAGCAAACACCTGAAATCAGGGTAACTAATACCCATCATAATAATGAGGATTCTGAAAGACATTTCTCAATTATCTTGTTCAAGTTGCATAGCAACAATTGATTTCTTCTACTTGCAGAGCATTTTTATAACTCCATGCATTAAATGCCAAAACACCACTTGAAGCAACTTAATTTTTAAAAGATATTTTTTCCCATTTAACAAAACATGTGGATTGATTTTTTTAAAAAATATTAAAGGGAACACATTATGCCTATGTAATGGCACAATGACCCAAGAAAAATACAGCAACATCTCTTTGGTCTGATGAGAGCATTTTCAGAACACTTGACATTCAGCACATTTTAATGCAGGCTAGCAAATCTAAGTGCTGTCTCTTATTTCTGTTAGTTCTTTATCCATTTTAAATGTCAAGCTGCACAACAAATTCTGATGGTGCAAACAGAGTGACCTCATGCTAAAATTATATCCTATATGTGAGAAATTAAGTTGTTTAGGACAGCTTGATATATTTATTAATAAAAGCCTAAAATTATGATGAATGTGTATAACCTGTGCCTACTGGGATAAAAGATGTGAACATTAAGAGCCTGGCATAGAAAGCTTGGGGTTTAATGACCAATCATGAGTAAAGAACATAAGTAGACTTTTGAGGAAGTTGTTTGAAACAAAAGATTGCAGCTCCCTCAGCCCAGACACCTGAATAGAAGACAGAGAACAGCTGTCTAATATGGGACTTATTCACATAATCAAGTCTGTAGATGAGCCATTATATGTTTGTTATAATCATGAAAATGAGGCACCACAGAAAGAACCTGCCCAAAAACCCCGATGGCAATCAGTGGAGTAAGTTCACACATTCAACTGCAAGTAATCAAGTGATGCATTTGTGAACTGCTCAAAGAGGGTTTTAAAAAGCAGCATATCAGCATGTCTGATGTTTATTGCAAGAAGAAGCAATGTGGTGTGCAAGAAGTGGAGGAGATAACAGCAGATTCTTCACCATGACAAAGAGTTCAAAAGGAGACTCGCCACTTAGATACTTCAGTAATTAAGCAATATAAAAATACCTTAAACAAACAAACAATAGGTGACATAGTTCTGCTTGTATTAGATTAGGAACTGGAGGAAAGTTGGGCATTACTATTTTCAGGAGGTCCCACGCTAATGTACAGAGCTGCGTTTGCCAGCCTGTTGCCATGCAGATTTTTTTTTACTACAACCCCCACCACACCTGAGGGCACCAGGCTGGCAAAGGCTGATACAGAGAGGGTCTGAGATATGTTTCGTCTCAGCTGAGGGATCCTAGCTCACATTCCCAGACAAATGTTGCCTTTTGCGTCAAATACGGTGATGAACACACAAAATGGCAGCAGAATAATGGCTGGATATTTTACAATAAGTCATGCGTTTTATAGCATTGGGTCTTTAAGCAGAAACCCTAAACCCTGCCTTTCCTGCTTTACATTCACTGTGTTTTTTAAAATGCCATACGCTGCCCTGTGTTTCTGTAGAGCTGTACATTGGAATAAACATTTTAAATAAATAAATCAGTAATTTTTTTGTAGAGTAACCTTAATTTTGGGTGAAAAAATATGAAAGCGTAGCTGAACAGAAGCTGTTAGGAAATGAGTGTCGGGCAACTGACTAAAGTTAGAGAAAACAAATAAATGTGACACTGGAAATCCAGAATTACCTTTTCCTGCCAGTTCTTTTCCTTCAGCTCCTTCTGCCTCAAGGTTTCCTGCAGTTGCTCCATTCTGCTCCGATGGGAAATCAGCAGAGACTCCCTAAACATGACAAATATCCATGAATACCAGTGTTTCTATTGAAAGAGGGACGGAAACCAGCTCTAGCTTATGAGTTTTACCTTCTCTCTCACCATTCAACTACAACACATGCTCTCTCTTTCTAATTAATTTTGTTTGCTATTACTGCAATGGGCCCAGAAATCTAGTCAGAGCCGATGTATGCTTCACACTATAATTCAAAATATTGATGTAGTTGACTCCAACTCTCTCAAGAACTGCACTGTATTTGTAATATTACTGATGTGTGATCTTGTGAATACATTGGTGTAAAATATTTCTCTGCACCTGAAATAATTTTCAATTCATATGATTGGATAAATATGGACATTTATGGCATCAGTTGTCGGCAAGGTGGGCAGGGCTTCACAAAAACAGCCTTATGGGCCACATGCAAAGGCCTCAGCCATGATTTCAAGGCTCTTATCATTCCCAGTCCATTTTGGGCACAGAGGTCAAAGCAAGTACTAACATGCCCAGCCCCAATTAGTTGGGAGCTGTTGGTGTTATGGGTACAATTTATATTCCACTCAACTATCTCCCAGAAAAGCAGCTTCTACTATGGGAAGAAGGAAATGATTCTGATAGCCAGCTGATCCCCAGACTTAAAAGTGAGATCACTCTGTGACCTGCAGAGTATTCTGGGTGTGTTGCCCTGGAAAAAGATTTTCCTTGATTTAAAGGAAGCTGGCAGGGGCTGGGAACACTTGTTCTAATTAAAATCTCATTGCTTGAAACGATGCCCGATAGATGCTCTGCAGGATTCCTCTGAGTACACAGAGCTCTGTGCAAGAAGGTCTGTGGATTTTTGCAGTGTTAAGAGAAAGCACCAGCTCCTCCTTACATGAAGAACTGTGAATGTATCAGAGCCCTTGGTTGGTGCCACAGGGCAGAGGTGGGTATGTTGTGATTGCTGATAGATCTGGGTTGCAATCTACTCATATCTGTTTCTGTTAAATGCCTCTTTGTAAGAAGATGGGGAAATGAACATTGCAGGGGGAAAGAACAATCCTAGCATTTCTTTCCCAGCCGGTGAAACTTTATTCAATTAACTATACAAATAAATAATGGTTTGCTAGCTTATGAAGGTCTGCTGTGGAGAAGTTTAGCAAGGGCAGCTTCTCTTGTGAAGCAAGAACGTGTACTTGCTGGACTCCTAATTTCCGTTACTACTGCACTGTTCTGAAAGAAGTAAGAGCCCACTCATTCAAAATTTCGCCTGCAACTTTAATTTTTCATGCGGTGACATTATTAGTCACCCAGTGGTGGGATTTATACATATATGAAACTTCCACTGAACTGTGTGAATTAAGTGGGGCTACGTGTTCCAACAAACAACAGAATGCGTACACCACTTGGAAAGGCTGCAAAATGACATCTGCTCAGCGACTGCTGGGCTACAGAATCCAAAGTTTGTTGGGCCTCTTGACAGACCATGTATTTGGAAGAGAAAGACTAAGGGTCAAACTACATGATAGACATTGTGGTGGTTTTGAAACAGCACAATTGGATTGGGGCCCTGACACTGAGAGAAGAAGTTAATCCTTTTCTCTGCACCATTCTTGTCATCCCTACCCAAGGTATTTGCCCCACAGGAGAAAAAATATATGCATATCCCACACAAGTAGCTGAATATTATCCCTAGGAGGCAAATGGGCTGCCCACTATAGATTGGGAACATGACACAGAAGAAGGGTTAAGCCCCACTTCCCCAGCACTGTAGTTCCAGGCTGAAATCCTCCCCTCCTCACTGCTGCTTTTAAACTTTAAGAAACAATGGAAGATGAGCTCACATATCTCCAGACATCTTGTCTTGGCTGAATTTCAACCCCATTCCATGTCTAATGTAATCCACATTGTGTTTCCACTTTACGGAGCAGAAACATGGTATTACTGGGGCTACTGTACTGAATAAATTGGTAATGTTATTTCACTGGGGCACAGTTTGAAAATTTTATAGATCTTGTAAAACTGGCAGCCACTGCCAGTTAGTGTCGGCAGTGCTGAGCTAGACAGACCAATGGTCTGACTCAGTATAAGGCAGCTATGGGGGAGCTTGGATACCTTTAAGAGCCTATCCAAAACCCATTGCCAGTAGATGTTGAATCAGTCTGCAGAATTCACATCTTAGGTAATGTAGTTAAATTAACCACCACCACTATGGGCCAATTTCACTGTTAATGGTTTCCCTCCGAAGAATGCATGCAGAGAATTATGTCGAAAGCTTTGCAAAATGCACACATATGCTCCATGGGTATTTTCTCATGGAGGAAATAAACCAATCTCAGCTTCAGTGGAAGAGTCTGCCTTAGAAGATGGTGGACTCTTCTTAGCTAGAGATTTTAGGCCAAGGGTGGCAAGCCATTTTGGCTCCAAAGACCACATTGTTTATCAGGATCTGACTTCACCCACTTGTCTAAATTCCATTTGCTCAGCTCTCAGAAGTGGGAAGTGGTTTGTAAAAGACTTTGTGAGTCTCCACCCTTCTCTTTCAAACCCCCCCCATCTCACTTTGATCTTTAATCTCCACTCATCAGCTGACAGGAGGTGATTAAATCCTCTTGCCAAGGCTGCACAATCGTGTTCTATGCTGGGAAAAGGGCAGTGCAGCAAATGCATGATTAAATCCTGTCCTTCTACCTATCAGCTGACATTGCCAATGATGTCACCTGATGGGCAGGTGGCTATTGCTTGGGGGAAATGGCATGGCAAACCAAACTGGACCCACTGGAGAGCCAGGATTGACTTGTGAGCTGGAGATTCTCCACCCCTGTTTTAAGCAGAGACTGGATGGTCAACGATCATGGATGTCATAGTGGCAGAATTCCTGCATCAGCAGGAGGTTGGAATAGTTGACCTTTGAGGTTCCTTTCAACTCTGTGGTTCAAATCCCCACGCATCCCATAGTATTGTAGATTGGGAGCAATAACTTGAAAACATGCAGCTCGGGGAGGGGAAAGGTTATCCCACAAGAGTTCTGCAGAAATGAGATGTTTACTAGACAATTATAATTATTTGCTTGCACTCTTATGAAAATGAAAACACCTGCTGTATAAATGATACTACACTACTGAGGATAATAGATTCAGGATGGTTCAGGATTAGACAAATTAATGGAGAACATGGCTATCCCTAGCTACTAACCCTGGGGTTGTAGCCAATGCTAGCCCTACTCAGAGAAGACCCATTGAAATTAATGAAACTAAAGTCAAGCTCATTCATTTCAAAGGGTCTACTCTGAGTAGGACTAGCACCGACTACAGCTCTTGGTGCTTAAGTTCTTCATCACTTGCTGGGAATCTCAAGTGGAGAGAGTGCTCTTGCCCTCGTGTCTCACTTGTAGGCTTCCCATAGGCATGTCACTGGCCAGTGCGAGAAGAGGATGCTAAACTAGGTGGGTTCTTTGGTTTGATCTAGTAAGGTTCTCCTTATGCTCTTATGTCTTTTCATTGCAAGCATTATTTGAAGAAGCACCAGAAAAAAATTGCTTATAGGATAGCATGCTTAGAGAAACAGGCAGGGAACAATTTTACACGCTCTTTAAAAATATAGTATACATAAAAAGAGATGAACATAATTGTTATACGTGAATGTCATCACTGAAACAGATATGCCATAGCTGAGAACTGATCTGATGTGATGGCTGTGATTGATGTGAACTACTGCATCATTCAAACATCAAGTTAGCCTTGAACGCACTAGGTTGGTTGAGATAAGCTATTAGGTCCCTATTAGGAACATGTGGCTAATATTACTGAATCATCTCCCAGGGGTGTCAGCAGTGATCATGGAGGGTGGTTGTGGAGGGCAGGAAATAGCCATTGCTGCTGAGCAGCTACCGGTAGCAACTAAGGGGGTTGGGGCCCCGCATCCTCACTTTCAGATGCTGGTGGAAGGCAGGGGGCAGTGCAGGCCTTCCACTTATAGAACAATAGACTAATAGAATTGCAGAGTTGGAAGGGACCACCAGGATCATCTGGTCCAACCCCCTGCGATGCAGGAAACTTTCGGCCAACACGGGGCTCGAACCCACGACCCTGAGATTAAGAGTCTCATGCGCTACCAATTAAGCTATCTCTCAGGACACTTGTAAAGATGTGAATTCTCCCTCCACACAGATGGCTGCTAAGTGGTGGTGGTGGTAGTAGTATGTGAAGCATCTGAGACATTTTAAGTACTATATCTACTGCACCCCAATCCAGAGGAAACCAGTCATGATTTACCCCTGGAAACAAATTTATTTATTTATATTAAATGTGTACGTTGCCCTTCGTTGGTAGATCTCAGGGCAGTTCACATCATGCAAACAGGGTTTGTTAGCTGTTGCAAAGTTCTCCTGATGACTTAAATGGGATTTAAACATGATTAATTTCTTTTAGATTGGGGCCAGTATTTCTGTTCTAATCCTATGCAGTTAAGGCTGAAATCCTAAACACACTCACTAGAGATTAAGCCTTACTGCGTTCAACGGGAATAGTGTTGTCCTAAAAATATTCCCCCCCCCCCCGCTTATTATTTAAAATATTATTAGTTCAGTGCACAGTTAATATGCTGTGCTCTGTAATGATTTATTTTGGGTGTGGAGGACTGTGAAGAGTCAACTTGTAGGGGACTTTCAGTTCGACGATATTCTCAGAAAGAAAATCTAGGCAGAATATCCTGTCCTGTAACGCTATGCATGGCAAGTCATTTCTGATTACCTTTCTTGCCTAAGCATTACCACTTCTTCCTCTCGCTGCTTGAGAAGACTCTTAATTGTTTCCAGGTCGCTCTCCAAATGGCCGGTGCGTTTTTTTAGCTCTTCTTCTTGCCTCTCTTTCTCAATCACTTCTTCCTGTAAACGTCCAGATGCTTGTTGGCAGGCAAGCAAAGATTGTTCTCGCTCTTTCAGGATATTAGCAAACCTAAATGCAAAAAAAAGGGGGGGGGAGACCGCATGTCATAACCGAAGCAGTCGGTAAGCATATATAAAATGTATTCTGACATGGCCCTTACAGTAAATGCAAACACTATGCAAATAACTCTTCTGCATTATACCAGTGTAGTTAAGTCAGTGTGAACAGACTGTGTACTGATAAAATACTGTATATGAAAAAGCACATGAAAGAGAGCATGATACATTATTATTATTGTCATCATTTGTTGTTAATAATTCTGTGCCCTAAAAATCTAAATGTTTTACAGAAATTGATGAGGGGAAAGGGAGTTTAGCATAAAAGGCTTGGGGAAGAAAAGGAGATATGAGAATAAAAAACAGAAAATTAGCACAAAGCAAAAGAGGAGAAAAACTCAGCTAAATGAAAAACGCCAGTAAAACCATCATGTGAATAGAATAATTTGATTTTCCACATTTCAGAGCAGCATCTGCATACAGTTGTAATAAATTCTGACTCATACTGAGATGTGGATGCTCCAATTTCAGATGTCAGTTTCTGGAGTTCACTTTGATAGTCTTCAACTTCTTTTGACTTCTTTCTAGAAAATAAAATTTAGTATTATAAATCTACTTGCCTTTGACTTTGAAGGCCATTGTTAACACATCCACACATCCCTTCCGTTTATGCCGTGACGACATTTCCTTGCTGATGCTCCAAATTATCAGAACCCTGAATGATATTACGGGCAATTTTCCTCCATATCCAAAAATTCAGATAAAGTATTAGGACAGAGTCAGGAGAGGTACTTATCATAGGAGTTGATGTTTTTTGCATGGCCGTGGCCTGTTTTGGATACCCTTTTGGCTAAAAGTTACAAAGGAAGTGTACAAAGTAAGTGTACTATGTCACTTAGTAGGAGCTGAAAGGCTGGACTGGACGAATCCCAAGCCAGAATTAAGATTGCTGGAAGAAATATCAACAACCTCAGATATGCTGATGACACAACCTTGATGGCAGAAAGTGAGAAGGAATTAAAGAACCTTTTAATGAGGGTGAAAGAGGAGAGCACAAAATATGGTCTGAAGCTCAACATCAAAAAAACTAAGATCATGGCCACTGGTCCCATCACCTCCTGGCAAATAGAAGGGGAAGAAATGGGGGCAGTGAGAGATTTTACTTTCTTGGGTTCCATGATCACTGCAGATGGTGACAGCAGTCACGAAATTAAAAGACGCCTGCTTCTTGGGAGGAAACACAATGACAAACCTAGACGTGACTAAACAACTAAACAACAAGAGGAGCTGAAAAAAAGGATGAGGAAATGAGAATCTGAAATAAAGGGCAAGTAGAAAGTGGGTAAAGATGGGTGGGGTATAAACAAAAAATTATTATTATTATTATATCAAATTTTTGATGAATTCTTTATGATGCAGTAGTGGCACTGTGGTTTAAACCACTGAGCCTAGGGCTTGCCGATCAGACGGTCGGCGGTTCGAATCCCCACGACGGGGTGAGCTCCTGTTGTTCAGTCCCAGTTCCTGCCCACCTAGCAGTTTGAAAGCACGTCAAAGTGCAAGTAGATAAATAGGTACCACTCCAGTGGAAAGGTAAACGGTGTTTCTGTGCGCTGCTCTGGTTTGCCAGAAGCGGCTTAGTCATGCTGGCCACATGACCCGGAAGCTGTCTGCAGACGAACGCTGGCTCCCTTGGCGTATAGAGGAAGATGAGTGCTAGAACCCCAGAGTGGGGTTAGGGAGTGGGGTGAAGGATTTGCATAGAGCTCTTCTTTGCCTGGACTGATTTAAATCAGGATGGCTCAGAATAATGAATACTTGACTTTTGTGACTTGATGTCACAAAAAACTATACCAGACCTGGCATCGTTTCTGACAGGTAAGGCAGAATGAGGACTCAAGGATTAATCCAATCATCCAGAAAGAGAGAGAAGTCACATCTTGGCATCAGAAAACTCTGCATTTGTATAAAGATGTGGGGCTTGTACTGTGACCAATTGATTGTTTAGATTTTGTACTTAACAAACGTCTCATTAACTAAACATCCAGGCATATTGCAGAAGCATTACATCACTTTTAAGCATAAGCCCAGTAGGAAATGCATAACTTGGACAAGGCAAATACCTGCTGTGTATTGCTGGGGCTACTATATAAGCAATATTTGGAAACAGCTCAACTCATGCATAAGGAACCACTGTACACGCCACTGACTAAGGCTGACCAAAGTGAAACATGTCTGCCATTCCAAGTACTCATAGAACTCCACGGAAGATTATTTAGAACCTCTCATGTATTGTGCTGGGTTTTTCTTTCATACTCATAACCCAGCCACATGGGCAGGGTATAAATATAAATATCAGCAACGGCAACATGCTGTGGATACATTATTGGGAAGTTTTGAATGCTTGATGTTTTAGTATGTTCTGATATATGCTGTGAGCCACTCAGAATGGCTGGGGAAACCCAGTCAGATGGGTGGGGCATTATTATTATTATTATTATTATTATTAGTCAGTTGAAGTCTCTGCATTAGACAGGTTTTGTTTACAATTTCTATTTCCACATTGTTCGTTTTTGTACTTTTGCTTTTCACATCTATGCCAAATTTCAACTCCCCACCCCCCTTATCTACACTTTGTGATAAATAGTGCAAACACATTCACTGGCCATTTCCTCATCCTGCTTTGTTGAAATATAGGTTGAAAGGAAGGCACAACAGTACCAGAAGTGTGGCTTCTACAGATTAAGGTAGGGCCTTCGGAGTATAAAGACTGCACTCTGCCAACCCCAAACACTTGCTATGACTTCAAACCTTCCCAGTCTCCCGTTGTTTTCCCACAGAACTGTCAGGACTCAGGATCTGGAGGCAAATTGGAAGTTCAGCCAAGAAGCAAATGGGGATGGGTAGTCTAAGCATGGTCAGGTACAACCTTGCTACTTGGCAACAGGGTAAAAACGACCTGCTTCAGGCAGCAACATGAACTGGGTCAGGACAGATAAAGGCATGAATTGATGTCTGAATGGTATAGCAATACGTTTCAAAAACTTGGCTCAGCACTGAGAGCAACTCAGACAAGAATCAGGTGGAATCTTACTGGCACATTTGTGGCACCTGACCCTTATTTGAGATGGTATGTGCAACAGCACTCTCTGACTATCTGCAGGTGTCTGTTGCTTTCTTCTCAATTTTGAATAGTTAACAGCATGAGAAAAAAGGGTTAAGTAGTCACTCTCGCCTACTGGACTCTAATGAAGTTATCAGCTTATTGTAGTTGCAATTTATTACTGTATGTAAGATACTGGTTGGCCCCTGCAGTTGTCAAATTAATTACTTTGGTGCTGATGTACTGTACATAATTATATATATTCTTTTAATTTGTGTTTCTTTAAAAAAAAAGACAGAATTTTGAATGCCTTTTCATTCATTCCTTTTATTCTACTTTCAGAAGTAAAAAATAATTAGCCAACTGTCCAATGATTCATATACCTACTTACTGTCAAATAACTGCTACATGAAAGTAAACATATTTGCTGAAGAATATCAGAAGACCTTTAAGTCTAAAGAATTTCTTTTGAAATTTGTCAAGTCAATAATTTCCAGAACAGGCTGTCACAATGATTTATGTAATTGCTGAATTCAAGCATTCAGTTCAAAAGAAAGTTCTACAGCCATTACATGTGGCATGGAAAAATGATGTCTTGACTTAATATCATTATGTGTTACTGTTGCCAGTAGGCATTCCTTTGAAATGTATAGATATTCTTTGGTAATATGATTCAAATATTCAAGATTATAGCTGTAAATCCATGACATAGACACCACAGATGTTAATTTAGTCTGAATGCCACTACTGTAATTATATACTGCCCCTGACCATCAGGTCCAGTCGTGTCCGACTCTGGGGTTGCGGCGCTCATCTCGCTCTATAGGCTGAGGGAGCCAGCGTTTGTCCACAGACAGCTTCCGGGTCATGTGGCCAGCATGACAAAGCTGCTTCTGGCGAACCAGAGCAGCACACGGAAACGCCGTTTACCTTCCCTCTGGAGCGGTCCCTATTTATCTACTTGCACTTTGATATGCTTTCGGACTGCTAGGAGCTGGGACCGAACAACGGGAGCTCACCCCGTTGCAGGGATTCGAACCGCCGACCTTCTGATCAGCAAGCCCTAGACTCTGTGGTTTTACCCACAACGCCACCTGGGTCCCAATTATATACTAAAAGCACCTAATTCTGAGTACCAAAACTAAAACTAGGAAGTATAATGCATGATAAACTTTGGAATAAGGTAAAAACAGAAATAACTCAAGTGAACTCAGTGCTGCTGCTGTTACTACAACACCACACACAGAGACACTTGTTTTTGTAGAATAAATATTTCAGGAACCTTGCTGCTGTTAGCCATGGGCAAGTTGCCATTCTTCCAAGCAACCTGGTTGCTTCAGATGTGACTGAAGTTGCCATTTGTGATATATATGGACAGGTGGGCAGTTGATAATATAGATTTTGTGTGGGTGTGGGTGTGTGCACACACACACGCATGCACATGCACCTCTTCAAAATCTTTTATTTTGTTTTTTGGTGTGTGTTTGTGTGGCGTAGCACATTTTCTGTATGAACCTGCAAAGCTGCATTACTGATCATCCTTTTGCATGAAATCAGTGAGAAAAGTAGAAAAAGGGGCACAAAGTATGTAGGCTCCCAAGGGAGACTGTGCCACTGTTGAACAGCTCTCAACCGTCCACATTACCGTGTTTCTCATATTATAAGACATGTCTTATATTTATTTTTTCCTCAAAAAAACACACTATGGCTTATTTTCAAGGGATGTCTTATTTTTTTCCTCCTCCTCCTGCCGCGGCCGGCATTGCTGCTGCGCCTATCACTATGTCTTATTTTCGGGGTATGGCTTATATTCCTTGAATGCTTAAAAATCCTGCTATGGCTTATTTTATGGGTATGTCTTAAAATATGAGAAACAGGGTAGGTAAATGAAAGCCCTTCCTCGCTATTCATGCACCTTACCAGAGATGAAAAGGGCCTCTGCTAGGCACATCAATTGGAAGTATATGAAAAGCAAATAAAGAAACGAAACATTTATGTGGTAAGGTTTAATCAATACACCAAGGGTTCTAGTGTGAAAGATTTAGGAGGCCTGCCCCATCCCCACAGCCTCAGAAGTTGCATGCTAGCTGATCCTTCCATCTCCGGGCACATGAGTCCCTGCCTACATAGAAACTCCAAGGATTTATCTTTTCACCAGATGTTTCCTGGATCTCCTGTCTGCCCTAGTGATCCAGGTTCAGTGGGATTCATTTGAGCAGACAGGAGAAATTTGCTTGGCTCTTCTGCTGACAAGACCAACAGACCTCCCAATTCCCTTACCCTCCAAATGTTCCTGTAGCCTCAGGGGCATTTTGTAGCCCCCAAGGGCATGTGTCAAGATATCTACCCCCTGCTGGCACCAATCCACATCCTTCCTTGCTTTGTTTATTCCTGGCCAGGTTGTTCTTGTTACAGAGCCGCAATCAGTGCGATCCGATCCACGATGTCTTTACATGGATGGCTTGCTTAAATGACTATTTATTGAATAACTACACAACACTTCAGAGGAAAAGTGTTTCTGCAGCACCGCTGATGAAGTAACAAAGGGAACTGGGCATTCTCACCCCATGATTGAGCTGTAATTTCAAATTACAGACAATCGCTGCCAGTCTTTCCTCTCTTCTATGGAAGTTGTATAAAATGAAACTTTCTGTTCTATCTTGCAGATGGAAATCAAAAGGCATGAATGGAAGATGAGCTTTGGAAAATGAAGGAGGAGGAAAAGGGATATTTCTTATTGTACTCAGCAAGTATGCCGCCCAAATGGAGCCAGGCCCCTGGGCGATCATTCTTGCTGGAAATGTCTGCTGAGGAGTGATAATAACTGCCGCCTACTAGACGGAGAAAGTCCCTCCAACATGTTCCAGATTCTGTGCACACAGAACATGGGCACATTGCTTAGTTATCTCTTTGTTAACCATCACTTGGTCTGACATAGAACAACTACTGTTACTTCCACATTTGCCAGGGCTGGTTGGACATGTACTTCTTTATTCAGATCAGAAAATTAACTGCTTTAAATATTTACTGTGGTTTTTTGTTTGAACTGTGAAAGGTGTTTCCTATTGAGAAAAAAATGATGTTGTTGTTGTTTAGTCGTTTAGTCGTGTCCGACTCTTCGTGACCCCATGGACCAGAGCATGCCAGGCACTCCTGTCTTCCACTGCCTCCAGCAGTTTGGTCAGACTCATGTTGGTGGCGTCGAGAACACTGTCAACCATCTCGTCCTCTGTCGTCCCCTTCTCCTTGTGCCCTCCATATTTCTCAACATCAGGGTCTTTTCCAGGGAGTCTTCTCTTCTCATGAGGTGGCCAAAGTATTGGAGTCTCGGCTTCAGGATCTGTCCTTCCAGTGAGCACTCAGGGCTGATTTCCTTAAGAATGGATAGGTTTGATCTTCTTGCACTCCATGGGACTCTCAAGAGTCTCCTCCAGCACCATAATTCAAAAGCATCAATTCTTCGGCGATCAGCCTTCTTTATGGTCCAGCTCTCACTTCTATACATCACTACTGGGAAAACCATAGCTTTAACTATACAGACCTTTGTCGGCAAGGTGATGTCTCTGCTTTTTAAGATGCTGTCCAGCTTTTCTCTCAAGAAGCAGGCGTCTTTTAATTTCGTGACTGCTGTCACCATCTGCAGTGATCATGGAACCCAAGAAAGTAAAATCTTTCACTGCCTCCATTTCTTCCCCTTCAATTTGCCAGGAGGTGATGGGTCCAGTGGCCATGATCTTGATGTTGAGCTTCAGACCATATTTTGCGCTCTCCTCTTTCACCCTTATTAAAAGGTTCTTTAATTCCTCCTCACTTTCTTCCATCAAGGTTGTGTCATCAGCATATCTGAGGTTGTTGATATTTTTTCCGGCAATCTTAATTCCGGCTTGGGATTCATCCAGTCCAGCCTTTCACATGATGAATTCTGCATATAAGTTAAATAAGCAGGGAGACAATATACAGCCTTGCCGTACTCTTTTCCCAATTTTGAACCAATCAGTTGTTCATTATCCAGTTCTAACTGTAGCTTCTTGTCCCACAGATGAGATGATCAAGAGACAGATGAGATGATCAGGCACTCCCATTTCTTTAAGAATTTGCCATAGTTTGCTGTGGTCCACACAGTCAAATGCTTTTGCATAGTCAATGAAGCAGAAGTTGATATTTTTCTGGAACTCTCTAGCTTCCTCCACAATCCAGCACATGTTTGCAATTTGGTCTCTGGTTCCTCTGCCCTTTCGAAATCCAGCTTGCACTTCTGGGAGTTCTCGGTCCATATACTGCCTAAGCCTGCCTTGTAGAATTTTAAGCATAACCTTGCTAGCATGTGAAATGAGCGCAATTGTGCAGTAGTTGTTGTTTAAAATGTCTATGTGGGTTTAACATTGGACTGGTTTGTTTGTTTGTTTTAAAGAAATCTATGAGCCTATTCATTCATTCCTTGGCTCCTGAGAATTTGCCTAGGGTTAGACAGGGGTGGGGTGGGGATCTTGAACTTACACCACCAGCAGCTCAGTACCATTTTCCGGTCTACATCACCAGTCGCTGGGTGCTCAACAGGCTCACTCTTGCTGTGGGAGATGGTTCATGGTGTCAGCAGCCTACACTGAGCACTGAAGCTGCCTGATGGCTAGTTCTGACTGAGCCATCTTTGCTTCTACAAATGTCACACAATCACCACCAGAAGACTGCGTGGCTGCCTCCCCTTTGGTACCACTCAGAAGCTGATTTTCACACTTTGCCTCACATCACCAGCCGCCACTAGCTCACACTGCACGCTTCCTCCTCAGCTCTTCTCAGAGCAGGAGAAAGCTGGTGACTGCATCATGCAAAGCTGCATTTATTGGAGTACAATACTTCCCTCTCACCTGGAGGAAACTAGAGGGAAGTAGGGAGCGAGGGAGAAAGCATGCTCAAGGCCTGCTCCTGGTCTCTGGCTGAATAGAGTCAAGTAGCAATTGCAAGAGGCTAAATGTGTCATATGATGCCAGACTCAACACCTCCAATATTTGATACAGGAGTAGAGAAGACTATGAGAGCACCACAGAAGGTGGCAGGCACACAGAAACGGATGCACTGCTAGTCTCCTGGTTAAGGCCAGCCAGAATGTTATTTCAGTGCTCAGTTATGAAGTATAAATTAGGCACATATTGAGGAATATATGAATCTATCCTTAATTTTCTTGTCTTTTCTTACAGTAATTATAGGTGAAACAACAGAGAAGATTGGGACTTCAGATTGGGGGGAAAGCCTTCAAATTGGGGAAAAAGTTGGCAGGCATGTATTACAAATGAGTGATGTGCTGCAGTGTATGTTCTCAATGTAATTTAAACGTAGTATGTGATCATTTACTGTAGCAACCACCAAACACTGAATTTGTGGTGCTGGTTTTTCACTAAGTCAGGAATGAAAACAGGCAAGCAGCATAACAATTCAAACCCCTCTAAAGCTGGAAACTTGGAGAAATTTCTCATCATTATAACATTACTTCACCTATTAATAACGCTAGTTAATCTTTATATTTATACTTAAACTGAAATAGAATATACTACTTTGCTAAATTAGACCCAGACTCATTATGGAAACTAATTATGGTATATTTATGTATATGCAATCACTGTGTTTTTCATTTCAATTACTGTTAAAATATTTGGAACGCTTAGCAACAGGCTATTTGTAGATTTGATTTTCCACCCCCACCCCCAAAATGTGAATGCAGGAACGTACATGTCATAAAGAAACCATACATATATTTCAAGAAAGGAAAGCTATTGAAAAGAATACTGATTGCTGTCTTTTGAAATAACAATGCATGTACGCTACCTCTGAATGTAAAATGTACCACAACTATAAAAAGGAATTTCACTCCTGAATTTGTTATGGTTAAAAGTCCACGTTTGATATAGCAAGGAAAAAAGTATTAAGGGCAAATATTACTAATCATGACTGTAGCTAATGAATGCTGGGAACTGTATGATAGTGGGAGAGCACATGCCATGCTTTCCATGCAAAAAAAATCCAAATTTCAACCCCAGACATTTCCTGGATGGGCTGGAAAAGTCTCCTTTCTGAAACCATAAAGAGCTACTACTAGTCAGTGTCAATAGTGTTGATGCAGATGAAGCAAAGACCAATGGTCTGACTCGGTATAGGTAGCTTTTATAAGACCTGTGCTTGTGTGCATAGCCCATCCAGCAATGTGAAAAGGGATCTATCTGACAACTTGTCCTTCTTGTGAGGATTCCCTGGCCTTCACCAGCAGGGGTTGCAGGAGCTCAAAAGCTCCCCTGGGAGTGTGATAGACCACAAACAACCTCTTCACTTGGATTTATTAGAGCCAATGGAGGTTGTAGACAAGATCCTAGGTTAGGTGGACCATTTGGTCTGACCTCGCATGATGATTCTTGTGACGGTGCCAATGGATTTTCTACTTGTTGAGGTATCATTTGGCAGGAACTGGCTATTATGGGTAATGAACTTTTCACCATTCTTGCCAATAATGTTTCTTCCGCTAAAGTCTGTTTATACCAGCTATCTCATTTCCACATGCTCAGTGGCAGGCCTCCCTCCTGTAGGGCAAGAGTTTGGGCTTCTTCCTGCAGACCGTGTTGCGGTCTGAACAAGCCAAGCAGCCACTCGCTCGCAGTGCATTCTCCACCCATATTTTGCGGCAGGCTTTTCTGCATCTCTTATATAACCATCTGCCTTGACTTTGGGTGCGTGCAGGTGTTTTTCACTTAGCTCGCCCTCGCTTGTTCCTTTTATGAGCTCTACACTCTGACTTGGCAGGATTTCCTGTTTTCTTTGTAGCTCTTGCATTCACTTTGTACAAATGGGTCCCCCCACCACCACCACCTTGCTGCTGGATATTGTACGTTGGAGGAGGGAGAGGGTTGTGTGCCACTGTTCCTTATCACTGCAGTGCCAGATGCCATGTACTCAAAATCTGAAACAAAAATGGGCTTTTGTCCACATTGGTCACTTCCCACAAATTACGTCAGCCTGACCCACACATGACATAATATGTGCCTTGAGGTTTGCGGCAGGTAGAAACGTAGCTGCCACTGCAGAGTCAGAAGCCTTAAAGTGGCCAACCAATGACTATTGATCATGGAGTTCCATGTTTGGAGGCAGTGGACCTTTGGTTTGATCCAGCAGGGCTGCTATGTTCAATTTCCTTGCAGTGTAAAAGATTCCCAGTATCTCCTGAATTGTTTTTCTAACTTCTCTACTCATTCAAAAAGACACTATGCATATAACCTCGTTAACTCTCTTGATCCCCAAATCTAGCAGTGGCAAGGATATTGAGTTGGAAGTTGTAGGGTCACCAGCAGAGGAGGAGGACTGGGTTTCTGGCTCTAAGCATGATGCTGGTGTTCAGGAGCCCACTGAAGCCAAGACTGGCAGGCAGCACCAAGACCCATAGGACCACAGCCGGGAAACTCATGGTTGACTTTTTTCTAGGCCTGAGGAATTGAGCGTTCCCCACTCCTAAAGTACAATGGTGCAGGGAGTGCACCAAGTGGAAGGTCCAGGAGCACAAGAAGAGAAGTGCCTGTCTCTTTAAAAGACTATTGCTCTCCAAAATAAGAGGAAACATAGGAGATCAAAAGGGTTCATTTCATTTCCAGCTCTCCTTGGAACAAGTTGCTCACTAAGACCTCTATAGGTTGCTTCATGGGATCAGAAGAGGACAACAACCTACAATGTATTAAGGCACCACAAAAATAATAAAGTAGTGTTATGAGTCTGTGGGTCCCAGACTCCCCTAAATTCCTGGGTCCAGTGGGTGTTAAGATTTAATTAAGGCTTGGGGTGCTAAGCTATGTGCTTGGCACTTCTAATCCCCTGGAATCAGTAAGTGGTAAAAGTTAATTAAGCCAGGCTAGTTTCTCATGAGGTGATGGTCTGGGTGATGGGCCATTATGAGATAAAGCCGGAGCCAGAGGTTAGTGTTAGGAGTGAAGTCTCTGAGAAGGAAAGCAGCAAGCTAGGGGCAGGGAGAGAGAGCAATGGTGTCTGTTTGAATCCAAGGCTGTGACTATGGGAGAAACAAGACCCTCATGAGGTGCTAATGCTGCGAACTCCTCCATTGTAGGCTCAGGTTGTATATATGTGTAAATAAACCCTGTATCATAAAGACACCGCAGTGAGTACTGCGCCTCATTCTGAATGGAAACATGAACCCTAGGTAAGCGCCTGGAACCCCTGGAATCTTGCAGCACTCTGAGATTGGGGTGATGTGAAAGGAGATTGAGGCTGCATGCAACAATATGTTCCATGTCTTATAAATCTTGAATATAAAAATCAACACTACTCTCAGTCCTTAGCAGATTTCAGTAAACTAACCTAGTATTCATTATCTCTTACATTTTAGCACATAATTATAGGGGAATCAGGCAGAAAAAAACGATACCTGTTATGAATAAAATTTATACCTGATATGAATAAAATTAAGTGTCTTACACGAATAGTTCTTTATAATGGCTGATTTCGGTAGCTGCTTTCTGGAACTTGTGCTCAATCGTCTCGACTTGACTTGTTAAATCTGAAATAAGAAATTGTTAATATATATTATCATCATCTAACATTATTATTCCATCCTGCGTTCTTCCTCAAAAGCCCATAGTAGACTGCACACATTATAGCAGGTAGTCTTTTTTAATGCTCTCATTTGCATGTCACTTTAAACCGCAGTTAAAGGAGGTGGAACATGGCCATTGAAGCTAGTAGCCATAAAGTCATCCTAGTTGGTGGCCTAGTTGTGGGGAGCTAGTGCAATAGTTTAATTGTGTGCTGCATGAATAACTTTCTATGTCCAGAATCTTCAAATGTTCAGGTTCAGCCATATCAGACCTTAGCTCCCAGCAGTGCAGGAGCAGTAGGAATAAAGGAAGAACCAATCGCCCATGATTTCAGCATCATACACCAGCATGCTGCACATTCACCTTACTTCATCTGTGATTTAAAGTGATACAAGAACAAGGCACCTTTCTACAGAACCAGAAGTATATAATAAACATCATGTATATAAGCTTTTTGTAAAAAGAAGTCAAGCAGCATCAACTTCTGAAACTGATAGGCACTGATGGGAATTGGTCTTTCAACAGATTTTGCATTACCGATAGGAAGTAATTAGTACATTTATATTGTTTTCTTACTGTCTTTTCCAGACTGATTTTAAACTTGCACATGATATTGTTATAACCTGCACTCTAAAAAAATCATTCTGGAAATAAAAGTCACTGGTTTATACAACAGTCCAATATATCTGATTTCAGAAAGGAGATTCTTAAAAAAATATTCTTGTGCTGTCCTATCCTTAGGTAAAGATAAAGGGACCACTGACCATTAGGTCCAGCCGTGACCGACTCTGGGGTTGCGGCGCTCATCTCGCGTTATTGGCCGAGGGAGCTGACGTACAGCTTCCAGGTCATGTGGCCAGCATGACAAAGCTGCTTCTGGCGAACCAAAGCAGCACACGGAAACGCCATTTACCTTCCTTATGTGCTATAAATTCCAATACACTATCATTAGCCTAGGGAACTTTTCTAAAAATTCAAACAATTGATATTTTAAAAAGCTATACCAGGCAGCTGGTATAGACAAGTGACGATACTATTAACTCAGAGGGCAAATTTACACTTTACAGTTGGTGAGAATTTTGCAGATGTAGTAGTCACTCCTTCATCAGCATCCATGGGGCCAGTGTAATGCGCAAAGTGGCAGATCACAGACCTCAGCTGCTAGGCTAAGTATGTACAATGAAGCTAGAAGTGGGCAACAAGAAGGGATAGTCACTTACTAAAGGTAAAAAGGTAAAGGTACCCCTGACCATTAGCGGACGACTCTGGGGTTGCAGCGCTCATCTCACTCTATAGGACGAGGGACCCGGCAGTTTGTCTGCAGACAGCTTCCTGGTCATGTGGCCAGCATGACTAAGCCGCTTCTGGCGAACCGGAGCAGCACATGGAAACGTGATTTACCTTCCCGCCAGAGTGGTACCTATTTATCTACTTGCACTTGTCGTGCTTTCGAACTGCTAGGTTGGCAGGAGTAGGGACCGAGCAACGGGAGCTCACCCCGTCGCAGGGATTCGAACCGCTGACCTTCTGATCGGTAAGCCCTAGGCTCTAAGAGCCCCATAAATAACTTCACAATCAAACAGCATTTGATGGTAATTGCTGCATTAATCTTGGCACAGATGTCCCACCCCTTGAATCTGAAACTATTCCTACCCTGATGTACTGCATATGCACATCACAGATAACTCTATCGCCATTGTGGTCTAGCATATCCAGAGCATCTGGGTACTGCATGTACCTAAGGTGTGTAATCTAAATAAAAAGGAATGGAAAATGAATGACAACTTAGATAGAACCTTCTTAAGATGATGTTCAAAAGAAGAGGACAAATGGTTTCCCCCAAACACTAATTTGCTTTGAACAATTACAGTGGGCCATACGGACAAATGATCACTGCAAATGATGGAGAAAATAAAGAAGTTTCACAGTCACTTCCCCCACCCCCAGGAGTTAATCTGTCAGCTTTTGTTAGCACACAGTGGCTGCCAACTTGCCTTGCTTCCTGCACCCTGCTGTGGGTATATTGAAGCACCTCAGATTGTACATCTCCCAAGCCTGCTGTTTCCCCCTCAGTGAAATCATTTAAGCCAACTGACTGGCAGTGGCAGGGAACAACAATAACAAAGCTTCAAACTGCCTGGACTAAATACAATCCCAGAGAAAGACAGACACACACACACAAACAAACAAACAAACAAACACACACACAACCACAATAATGGGAAAATACCCGAGAACTTAACATTCTAGAAAAGCAGCCATGTCAGCCTGTAAATACCTGATTGCATATAGCCTTGGGTGCTTAGTTTCTGAGTGGAAAGGTGACTCATAAATGTTTTAATTAATAAGAGCAGCAAGAAGGCAACAGGCACCTTGAACTTATGACACGTGAATTAAATTCTATTTCTTTACCTAGTGACACATGGCAGATTTAATTCTATTTCTTTAGTTCAGTGGTTCCCAGCTGGTGGTCCGTGGACCCCAGGAAGTCTGCATAACCCATCCGAGGGGTCTGCAGCACCATTCATGTAACAAAAACTATCATAGATACATATTTAAAAAATCAAAAGTAGGGTCCATTGCTTGGCCTTTGAAAAAGAGAGGGTCTGCATTTCTTAGCTAATTGGGAACCACTGCTTTACTTACCATACTTGTGGCAAAAAAAATGGAAAGCTTCATTTGTACTCAGAATATTTAGCTTATGTTTTTCATAGAACAATATTTTTTATGCTGCCCTTCAGATATAAACATGTGAAAAATCTGATAAGGACAAAAAAAAAACACCCCACATAACTGTAAAGGTAAAGGGATCCCTGACAATGTGGCATTGGACTAAAAGGTAAAGGTACCCCTGACTGTTAGGTCCAGTCGTGACTGGGTTGCAGCGCTCATCTCGCTTTACTGGCCGAAGGAGCCGGCATACAGCTTCCAGGTCATGTTGCCAGCATGACTAAGTCACTTCTGGTAAACGAGAGCAGTGCACGGAAACGGCGTTTACCTTCCTGCCGGAGAGGTACCTATTTATCTACTTGCACTTCATGCTTTTGAACTGCTACCGGTAGGTTGGCAGGAGCAGGGACCAAGTAACGGGAGCTCACCCCGTCACGGGGATTCGAACCGTCGACCTTCTGATCGGCAAGCTCTAGGCTCTGTGGTTTAACCCACAGAGGGCCTTCTCAGTAGTGGCACCCACCCTGTGGAACACCCTCCCACCAGAGGTCAGAGAGAAAAACAACTACCAGATTTTTAGAAGACATCTGAAGGCAGCCTTGTTTAGCGAAGCTTTTAATGTTTAATAGATTATTGCATTTTAATATTCTATTGGAAGCCGCCCAGAGTGGCTAGGGAAACCCAGCCAGATGGGCGAGGTATAAATTATTTATTTATTATTATTATTTATTTATTTATTTATTTATTATTATTATTATTATTATTATTATTATTATTATTACCCACAGCACCACCCGCATCCCATAACTGTAGAATATATCAAAAAGGTATTGTCAACAGCTATAACAGAGACAGGCATGGTGACTCTTTCGTTACAGCTCGAACATTCCAGGTGGCACACAATGACGCCAAATGTTGAGCTAACAATAGGTGAACCTTTTACATAACCCCCCTCCAAACCCATCTTCTTAGTAAAACCTCATTTACCGAGAGGAAAACGAAAGTACATGCAACTGGAAGAGCCGTTACGTAAAAATGTTTCAATAATTATTTCAATATGGTATGACAGATAATCCAGTTGGAGAGATCAATGTGCTTGAGTAAGTTGCCTTATGCAGACCATTGGTCCATCTAGCTCAGTACTGTCTGCACCAGGAAACCTTTGACCCTCCAGATGTTGCTGAGTTGCAATGCACATCAGTTCCTGCAAGTATAGCCAGTATCCAGGGAGGATGGGAGCTGTCGTTCAAGAACGCGTGGAGGGCCAAAGGTTCCCCACACCTGGTCTACATTGACTGTCTGCAGATATCCACGGTTTTAGATAGCAGACTTTTCCTGCCCTTTCTGGAGATGCTGGCAATTGAACCTGGGGCCTTTGTATGCAAAGAATGTGCTCCACAAGGCTAAGCCACAGCCTCCAGGTAATAAGGCTGATCCGTGGGGTGAGCAGCCTTTGCACATTACAGCTTGTGCATACAGCCTCCTGCCACAAAGAGCATTTCCTGCAGTTTCCTGTTGGGGTGTAGGAGGCATAACATGAGGATCAGAACCAGGTTATTTGATAGGACTGTTGCTGTTCTGAGCTCCTTGAAGCGAGGGAGGGAGGGATAACAATGCAATAAATATGTTTACTGTGCTTGTTGAAGTCATGGCGTCGAGGATTTTATTTTACAAGTAGCAAGAGAAAATTGCCAACTATTTTGCATGCATGCCTCTTTTAGATTATGTTCTCTGCAAAAAGTTCTAGTCCGGTTAGTATACTGAAACATTAAGCACATGGGAAATTAAATTACAAATAATGGCTTTCTGCACACGTTTTTTTGTCTTTCTGGCTCCCCTAGTGGGAATAGATTGTTTTGTTAGACATTTCTTTTAAAATGCTTCCATTTACAGCAAAGCAGAAACATAACTGATTAAAATATATTTTGTTTTGCTTAGTTATTTCCAGGGAAAACAGTAATTTGGCCTATTAAGTTTTTGTTTTTATTTTCCTTCATGATTTTTGTCTGTTTGTTTGCTAAATTTCTATACCACCCTTTATCCGAGGGACATAGGGAGGCTTACAATGTAAAATGTTTATTGAAAATAAGAGAGCACTCACCCTCTTCTGATGATAAATAGGAATTTAGTTTACTGATTTTCCGGTCATACTGACCTCTAAGAACAGAAAGGCAGATTAGAGAAAGAAATATGAATATTGAAAACTACTTCAGTGAGAACAAAATGTGCAATTATTAATATGTGGTTTTTATTTTTACTTGTCGGCTATAACTGCTACATCACTGCCTGTTAACTCAATGCATTTATCACTCTTAATAAAACAACTAGTTCTAGATAACTGCAGCTTCATTAAAACACAGTAATTAGATGTTTGCGGTTTTCCCCCCAGCCCACTGCTTAAACTTTCTCCAAGTGTGTTCGCTATGTCAATGGAATATTACAAAAAGGGGGAGGGAGGGGCAGCTCAGTCTGCACCTGCTTTCCTACCGTATCTGTCCCTTACAGTGGTGATGTTGCAGCACATGGAAAAGAGGATCTTGATCTTATGCGGCAGTAAGAGCAACGAGACTAGAAATTCAAACTACCGGCTTCCGGGTTCAGCGCCAGCGTCGATCGGCGGGGTTTCGTCTCGTCTCCGAGACGGCCCGTCTCTGCTAGGAGTGGGGAGGGCAGCGAGAGCAACGCTGCGCCCCTTAGAACCTCGGGAAGGGCGTCCCGAGGGCAATTTGCTCGGCACAGACCCAATCCGGACTCCCCAACTCTTCGGTTAGCTCTAATAAGAGCTCCGGAGCGAGGAGGGTAGAAGTCGCGGGGGCCATTTTGAGCGGCAACGTTATTCTAGCAGGGAGAAGCTTCAAGCCGAAGACGGAGAGCGCTGGATTCTTCCGAAAATAAAACGATTGGAAAAGACTGTAAGTAACCTCACGATTTGGATTATAAAACAATTTGGTCTGGGAGAGAGGGGAGAAAAGAGGAAGCCACCCCCCCCCCACGGCAACAAAGAGACAGTAAATAGAAACCCGAAGCCATAAACAGAAGATTTGTAATTCAAAAGGATCCCTCAAAGGCATCAAAGAGAATATCCCCTTTGATGCAGGGTGAAAAGGGGAGAGAGACTGTGGTTTATGACTGCCCTGCAGCAATGAGGTAAAGCCTAAGAAAAACCTTTCTTTCCCTCGGGAGCCGGCAGCCCAGGCAATCCAGTGAGTTGATCAGGATTTATAAGTCAATTTTTACTTCACTTTGTATTTCTGGACTTTGTGGAATTTCTTTTTTGGCTTAAGTGCTTGTGAAATGTGAATTCGAACTTTATTGTTAACAAGACTTGAAGAATGCAGCCAGCTTGTTAAAATGGAGTCGAGAAAATAAACTGTGATCATATTCCACCCCACGTGATAAGTTTTGACCTTGGCAGGACTGAAATATGTCAACAAAAAAGTGTTCCCCTGAGTTCCAGCGGTCTGTTTTGACCTTAATGTGGGAAACAAGAATAGAGTTATGTCAAGAGGAGACACGACGACAGGAGTTACAGCAGAAATTTCAGGAGGTGATGGCGGAATATGATTTTCTAGGAGATGAAGCTTTTGACACTGGAAAAGAGCAATGTGAGAATGACAATGATGGGGAAGGAAAAGATGAAGATGAGGACTGTGATGATTCAACACAAAATGAAACACACCATGAAAAAAATGATGACTTTACTCTACAAAAAGTTGGATGGAGTGCCCTGCCTTTGAGGGGGGCACGATTGGTATTATTGGAACTCCAGAACGCCCACAGGGAAGAAGGAAAAAATATGCAGAGAAGAGAAGAAATTCAGGGGTCCTGTATGGTGACCTGGATGGCAAGAGACTGTAAACAGGGGGTGGGGTGAAGGGAAAGTGATGTTGTGATTATAAGGATGGATTAACAGGTTTATAACTGGTCTGCTGATTTTGGAATTTGCTGGATTGGGGGGGGGTGGAGCCGGTAATCGGGGATGTAAGGTTAAATTGAGAATAGTTATAGTTTTAAAAGTGAATGGATTTTGGAAAATGTGAAAATATGGAGGCTTATAGAGGGAGAAAAAAAATTAGGCACGGGAAGAGAAAATGGGAGTTTGAATTTTCAGTGATTTGAATATTAGATGAAAATGTTAACAATTGATTTATAAGTTGTATAAGATACAAAGGTGTATTTTTATAAAGTAAGAAACTGTTGCAGATGATAAAAAAGGGATGAAAACCGGGGAAGGGGGGGAGGGGAAGCCCATAAAATATGGTTTTTCAACTATGAATGCAAGAAAAATTTTTCTGTTTTGTATTGTTTTTTTCTTTTTCTTTTTTTTCTTCTTCGCCCTTTCTTTTTCCCCTTTTTTTTCCTATTTCTATTTTTCTCTTTTTTTGGTATAACAATAGATGGTTGGATGGATGTCCTCCTGCGTACTGCCCTGGTTTGCTGGAGCTCCCTGGTGGCAGGGGGGGGCTTTGGGGTCAGGGGAGGGGGAGGAGGACAGAAATCCAAGCATAAAATGGACCATTTCTGACTGTTCACAAACATGGGATACTTCTGTGGCAGGGGAGGACCCATGTGGGTGGGTAGGAAGGAGGTGGAAAAGGGGTTTAAGTATGTACCGTTTTTTTTTGTTTTTTTGTATTTTGTAAAATTAATAAAAAGTATGTTAAAAAAAAAAAATAGAAATTCAAACTACCGGTACTGCAATGTGTTATACAGAGGCTGTCTTTAAAAATAACTCAGGAACAGCAATTGGCCCAGAACAGGGCTGTAAGATTCTGAACTGGAACGAAGCAGTTTGATGCCTCTGTTTTGCAAGTTGCACTGGGCCCCCATCCATGTTCGTGCACAATTATTGTGCAGCTTTGACCTTTGAAGCCCCAGGCAGCTTGGGACCAGGTTATCTGAAAGGCTACCTTCTCCTTTAAGTATCCCAATAACTTCAAGGTCTTCTTTGGAGGCCCAGCTTCAATTTCCCTGTTGAATGATATGAGGTGGGTAGCCAGAAGGCTGTCTTGGAAGCATAGCTGCCAAGTTATCCCTTTTTTAAAGGGAAATTCCATTATGCTGAATAGGCTTCCTCGCAAGAAAAGGGAAAACTTGGCAGCTATGCTTGGAAGGAGCACCTCTGTTATGGAAACGCCCTCCTAAAGTAGGTTTGCCTGATGCAATCCTTGTGGTCTTTTGAGTTCACCCAGGCTTTCTAAGTAATTTATCGAGGGTTTGCAGAAAGTTTTGGGTTTCTTGCTGTTATTTATGCATATTTTATGGTTTATGCCTTATTTGTTATTTAAATGTATATTTCTGGATTGAAAACCACTCAGAGAACGCTATGCTGTGGGGAAGCAAACAAATGTAAAAAAAATAAATAGGCTCTCTCTCTCTCTCTCTCTCTCTCTGTGTGTGTGTGTGTGTGTGTGTGTGTGTGTGTGTGTTTGCCACAGGAGCTTGTGAGGCTCAGGCAGGTGTTTTACATCTTTTACATCTCCTTCATTGTGCCCAGATACAGTGGATTCCTTGGCTTTACATGTCAAGGGCTCCTTCTGCAACAACAGCACATGCTAAAATGGCAAATTCCTCTGTTCACTGCTGTATCACCATTACTATTGGTTCTGTAATGAAAGCCATTCCGTACCATAACTACCGCTGTTCAGGACTTGAAATCACATACTGTGAGAGCGGCAGTGCTCTGCAATTACCCTGTCATTTTGATGAATCAAAGCTACTTTTTGAATAGCACAACCTGTACACTTTTAGAATATTTTAGTTGCCGGTCAGGATCATGGACTGAATGATGGCGTTGGTTTTGAAATGAAGTTTTTGAATCAAAATAGAAAGGCAGCACACTTTTTTAAAAAACAACAACAACAACAACAACAACAACAACAACACCTGTTAATGCCTGCATGTAAAATGAACGAGAGACTAACACGATGCTTCTTCAGTTTCAGAGAGGAGACCATTAGACACAATTAGGAGAGGTCCCAGATTATGCCAAAACAGACAGGCATTGGATGAGCCTAGGAACTCTGTGCCTGGCTCCATTTAAGCTTCACCAGGGATGCCAAAGGCACTAAAATGATCAGCTAGAACAAAGGGTGCCTCTAAATGAATATTAAAAAGAGATTCACAATACTGAATGCTCTTCTGAGCTCTCGTTTTAATGCATTTATTTATTATTAAAAGTTGTATCCTGTCCACATGCTGTTGCAATGTATCCATGCAGTATTATCTAATCCATCAGTGGAATGTGCTTTTCCCCACTGGCAGGCTGCTCCATCACTGCCACCTCATCTCCCCTCTTTGACAAACAAAGAGCCCTGTGGCTGAGTGCCTAAGATGGAAGCAGTATGACCTCCTCCTGTCTTTGGCAATCAGCTGCTAGGAGCTTTATGACACATAATGCAGACACAAAGCTGGTGTGCAGCACAGTACTTAAAAGAGTCTCCTCGAATTTTGGTCACATCCATGCCATATATTTAAAGCACATGCCTTCGCCCAAGGAATCCTAGAAACTATAGTTTCTTAAGGGTGCTGGGAATTGCAGTCCTGTGAGGGGGTCAATGACAGTTCCCACAGTTATTTGGGGGGGAGCTGGTATGTACAAAGCATTGTGAGATGCTTTAATATACCGTGTCTCTGAACGTATCTCAAGAATCTCTCTGTGACAGGGCAAGATGTTTGGAAGTAAACACAGATGTAAAAGTAAATGCCACGAGATTATGTAAGGCAGCCTGAGAAGACTCTTCTCAGTTGGTGCAAAATGTGAGCCACCAGAAACACGTAATACAGTGGTACCCCGGTTAACAGACGCTTCAGGTTACAGACTCCGCTAACCCAGAAACAGTACCTCGGGTTAGGAACTTTGTTTCAGGATGAGAGCAGAAATCGTGCGGCGGCAGCAGGAGGCCCCATTAGCTAAAGTGGTACCTCAGGTTAAGAACAGTTTCAGGTTCCGGAATGAATTAAGTTATTAACCCAAGGTACCACTGTATCAGGAACTCCAGGTTCTGCCCTGGCTTCCGGTACGTCGGAGAAAAATGTTATGGAGAGATTTGAAAGGGAGAAGTGGTAGATGGGAGAAATCCACCTTTTCCCAGCCTTCTGTGTTTCCTCAGAAACAAGTTTATGGAGATTAGTAAGGCTATTAGAGGCGTCTAGCACATCTGGTCCAGCATCCTGTTCTCAGAGTGTACATGGGAAGCCCAGAAGTAGGATCGGAGTGCAACAGTACTGTCTGTACTCTCCTCGCAAAAACCAAAGTGGAATGAAATTGCTGTGGTGGTATGAATGCACTCTATGGGCTAGTTCGGATGTAAGAATGATGGTTTCTCAGTACATTAATGAACAGTTGGTTCATGAGCAACCCTCTCCCCGTGTGGCTGTAAGGATATTGGGAACACTGCACTTCTGCTTTCAAAGTAGCCACAGTTCCTCGTTATGGCTGTAGTCGGGGAACTGTGGCTGATTTAAACAGTGGTTTCAAATTAGCGGGGATCTGAAAGATCCTGGCTTTCTCCTTAACATACCACCATTTAATGAAACCACAGTTCTCTTAAGCACAAAAATAATGGGGAACTGTGGTTACTTTGAAAGCAGAAGTGAAAACCACAGAAACAGAGGAGGAAGCACATGTGAAATGATGGCTCATTGAGATTCGCACATGTACCTTTAAGAATGGCTGACTACAGCAGGATAGAAGTTTTTAAACATGCTGCTTGTCAGTGAAGCCAGCTGCTTGTTCTAAAATTAACACCTACCTTGTGTTTTCTTCTGTAGTTCGTGACATCTGTTTTGTAATTCACTCTCTCGTAAGAGAGTCGCCTGGAGTTGCTCAGCTTGCTGCTCAGCTGTGTCTGATATCAACCTTAAACGCTGCACCTCCTCCTGGAGGAGCAGATTTTCCCTCTGGCATTCACCCAAGCTTCGGTTCAGACTGGATATTTCTGAAAGGTAATTGAATTTCAATAACCATCACAATAACAATGACTGTCCTCTGTTGTACAGAAACAACTCTTCAAGAAAGAAGAATGAATTTCAATTAATTTTTGCTGGCTATTTAAGTACTACAGATTCAGTATCTACACCTATGAAGATGCCATCACTTTTTAAATAAATAAACATATGATTTTGATCCCTTTGTCCCAGCTTCAATTTAATTGTCAATTTGTATAGTATTTCTGTATTTGACAAGTACCAAGCATATTTGCTGCTCTTTATTCAGACTTCCTTTGGCTAAGTATGGATAGTTATTGCCAGTCACTGCTAGAATATACATTAATTGTGACAAGTCAGGGCTGAAGGACCAAAAATCAGAGGTAATTGTAAGTGTGGTCTGTATTGCCAAGTGCATAAACAGTTACAGAATTTCAAAATGGCACTGCGTGCAGAGGGGCACAATGTTCTCAGGTTCCTGAGCCTTAATTTTCTGCCATTCAAGCTCAACATTAACAAAAGAAGCACTTTTAGAATGAGATGTTACAGAAAGAATGGGGAAAGCATGCACATATTTTTACATTTGCCTCATGTAAGATATTCAGAACATTTCTGCAACAGCCACTCAGAAAAACCAGAGACAGTGTCGTATTCAGCAAGAAAAGCACATGTATCAAGTCAGCTGCTCTCAGCATTTACAAAACCTGCTGTAGTTAACTGAGCAAAATAAGAACACACCTGAATAGGAGGAGCTGGGATTTCATGCAGATTACAAAAATAAAAAATGTGCATAAAAAGAGTCAGGTATCTGGGGTAAAAAACAATATTAAAACGGATTTTCTTATACAGTAACACATATTATCTAGTCAGATGTCTGACCGGGGCCCAACGTCAAAATAATTCACTCATATCCCTATTTCCTGCTATTCTGTTCTGAAAAGCTGCAGTGAATTTAACACTTGCACAAGAACCTGAGATCACCTGGAAACAGAGAACAGCAGTGGCAGAGGCAGCATCCTGCCAATGTGCCTCTTTTGCCCTTTGCCAATGAGAGCACAGCGAGTTCTCCCATTGCCTACCCCTTGAGGCGCCTTTGGAGACTTCAGTTTCCATGACCCTTCATTTCTATGACTTAAGGGGAAGGTTGACAGTTGTTTTTCCTGTGAGGCAGAAAATTCCCCGTGTTGGATTTTGTTCAAGTCATTTCAACGTGACCCATAAAAAACGGTCAACAGTCATAAGCTACTGTGTGCAGCTAATTTTTGTGGGCAAAAGCTGGCAGGGAAGAGAGACCTGGACCCAAATCAGAGCTCAGCTATCAAGCTCGAGGAAGCCATTCTCTCCGACTCTCATTGAAGTGGGAAGCCCTTGCTAAGGCTGTACCCATTTCAGCTCACAGGTGGAAACTCACAAGACTAAATGCCCAGTGATAACTAAAAAACTTTCTTTAAAAAGCACCTTTGCATAGGAAAACAGATTTCAGTGAGGCTGGGGCACAAGCCTTCTCCCTGACATCTCGCTTTCTCTTTTTTTTCTTTTTTTTTCTTTTTTCTTTCCAGAAAATACTCTTTATTTAAGAAATAATAATTTTACAAAAAATTAAATGCCAATTCAGATAAATACAAATCCGTTCTATACAACATGTAAAAAAAAAGAAAAGAAAAAGAAAAAATGATAATAACAACATAAACATAGGAAAAAACAAAAAGCAAAAGCAAAAAACCCCGCACCCCTTACACCCCCTCCACCCTGTGATGACCTCCAGCCTTTTCTCTATTTCGGTTTTTGTATCCAAGTTCATCTGTATACCTTTTTACATGTTTTCTTCCATTTTTGTTTAGTTTCCTTGGGCCCTTCACCTGTCTGCTAAGAGGTTAGCATTTTCCACAAATTCTACCATGTAATCATTGAATTTTCTCCAATCTTTATCTATTTTCTGTTCTGATATTCCCTTACTTTCTCCTATTTTCCTCGCCACATTTTGATACCTTATCAATTTAATTTGCCAATCCTCTATTTTTGGAATTAATTCGCTTTTCCAATTTTTAGCAATAAGGACTCTGGCGGACGTGGTTGCATACATTACTAGACATCTATCTTTTTCCTTGATATCTTCACTTAACATTCCTAATAAGAAGAATGCTTTCTCTGTAGCATTATTATAATTAAAGATCCCATCATATCACAACTGACCATCTAAAGTAGTACAGGGTTTACTGCCTCAGCAATAACTAGTTTTTAGTCTGATATACTTTACAAGGGTTCTGTGAAGACAAGTAAATCAGAAGTGTAAATCACTATTAAAAGTTTGTAAAAATGAGCAAGAATCAGATGCTGGGGAAAGTTGTAATCTGGTAATTTACCTGTCAATGCTGTTAAATTAATATTTTTTATGTGTAAAAAAATCTCTCCTTTGAGTGCACTCCATTGGCCGAGAAAGTCAAATATTCCTCCTTTAACACTGTGTACCTCTCCTTTGATAAAGGGAAGGAGAACAAAGGCTTTCTTTAGTATGAATTTATGTCGTTCCAATGTTTTTCTGCCAAAAAGGAAAAGAAGAACTAATTGGTAAATGGTTTTTTAAAAAACAAAATAGCACTTTGAAAAAAAGCATTTTAAAAATATTATTGGTTTATATAAATAAAAGAAGCTAATTTAGTTTTCTGCCTTGCAGTCAGATTCATCAATACTTGGAATATGTTTCAACATTTTCAGCTAAGCTTCATATGGCAATTATGACTATCTTTACCAAATACCTCTCCATCTCGTGTAGCTGGCACACACCTAGCACATGCACTTTTGAATTCAACATGCATGATTTTTTTTTTTAGAATTATATCATTGTTTGGACAAAATGGGTGCTCTACCAAAGATTACAGCTAATATTCAGACATAATTTTCGTGGATTTTTTTTTATATGCCCAACCATTTGTAGGAATCTTGCATTTTTGGATAATTTTCTGATTCGGAAAGACATCAGTCTGTCAAAAATCTTGATTTGTGGTAGAGATGGCCAAACTTTGGGTCATGACGTATAGCTCCACACACTTAAACAAATGAATGTGTATTAATGAAGACGCTTGTAGGGAATTCCTGTGTGAGGGCTTTCAGCTTGCTTTTTACTCCCAGCCACAAACTGGGATCAAGGGAGAAGATGGGGAAATACCATGGTGATTTGTTGTGGTCCAGTGCAGGAGGTTTCCAGGGATTATGTGCTAGACTAGGGAATTGAGAGAAGAAGTAAGCAGGCTGGTCAAGGGGGAGTTGGGTAGAGCAGAGCAGCAAAAGCAGAGGCACACATAGGTAGACCAAGAGGCTTTCAGGAAGTTGGACAGTGATGACGGGAGCACAAAGCTCCATTTAGGATAGCAGTTGACAACAGAAGACTATGTATGCTTCACTTCTCAGCTGCATCACTATTAGATAACTCTTGGGCACAGAAACTTTGGACATTGTCAATATTTAGTCTATTTAGAAGGTTATAGAGCTAGAAATAATGAACACTGGGAAAGACTGGACACAATTAAAGAAATACACTTTGTGGTCATGGATGGGGTGAAGTAAAGAATTCAGACCCACTATAACTCCAACCCAGAAATGCATGTGGAGATATCTATGTGTCTTTTTGCTTTCTTCCCCAAATGGCAGTCCCCCCGTCTTCCCCTATGAGGAAGTTCTGAACACAGGTTACAGCAAAATATACTTTCACTCGAACATACAATGTTATTTCTGATTACTTGCAAACCAGAATGCTACCTGCTTGTCTGACAGCATAACATCTGAATGCAAGCTATGACGTGGGTCACATGATTACCTACGTTGTGGTTGACTGGGAACAAGCCACAGTGAGCCTTTGGCTCTTCTCCCTATGTGACAGGTGGTGAGTGAAAGGTCTTTAGAACTTTAGAACAACCACAAACTCAGAGAATGGTGGTTTTTCTAATTAAAGTTTGTTAACAAACCAGAATCTGAAGCCACCATTTCATCGTGATTTGTTTAAACTAACTTTGGTTGGAACAAACTATAGTTCCCGAATACAAATGTAACACACCGGATCTACTAATCATAGTTTACGGAAAATCATAGGAATGAAGCATTTCAATAAAAACATGTGGGCAGCTAATGCTACGATTTTACCAGATATATCCTACTGCGTGCATCACAAAAAAGTTAGTTCTCCTACATATTGCCTTCTGAAATTTCTTACCGCAACAGCTGTGATTGTCTGCATGAAACTTCATTCTCTTTCTGGAGGCTCCTCATCTGTTCATTTAGATTTTGTATTGCTGCTTGCTTATTTTCAAGCTCCAGAGATAAAGTTTTTATCCTATAAGAAGTTTTTTTAAAAAGGAGGGGGGTTAAAAAATAAGAAATCAATGCCCTGGATCCAAAAGTACCCTTCCTTGAGAAAAAAAGCATCTTCTGTTCATGCAAGGGCAGCTGCTGGTTTAGTGGAAGAATGTTGCACTAGACATGTGAACAAAAGCCCTGAAAGGCTATTGTTAAAGACCTGATGATACTGTGAGGGGTGGGGGGGAACACCCCGGCATCCTGCTTGTAAATATTGCGCTGACATATCTGCCTTTAACACCAGTTGTAAAGTCATGTTTTGCTCAGCATCTTCTGCTCACCAGATAGCATGCTCCAACATAAGCGCTTTTTTTTTTTTGCTGGCACAGCAGATCTTTCCATTATCTTTTGATCACTGTACAGTTTTAAAGCAGAAGGATTTTCGTCTTCATTTCCCCCATATTCTTACAGCTGGAAACTGGCATGATTTTGCTTTGGCAGGAAGAATAAGGGGAGGGTGGGGAGGGTGGCGGCGGTGCAGAACTTAACAGCAAATTTAAAAACTAATTAATCGTAAGATATTTTACACTTCTTTCAATAGCCACAAAAGGCATTTGAGATTCAGATTACATAGTTTATTTAAATTTAAGACTGTTTATCAATTAATTAAAAGCCTGGCGATTAAACTAAAAGTCTTGAGATGGTTAACATTCTTAGACTACAATTCATAGCCCTGGTAGGCAGCGAGGGGATGTGGTCAAGTGGCATAGGGACTGTCACATCTGTAGCCCTGCTGCTCATCCCTGCTACAGTGGGGCAGAGCAGCTAAGTCATACTTGGAGATGTAACTAATTTAAGTTCACTCATTTCAGCGGGTCTACTGTGGATATTCCTAGTAGAATACAACACATGGAATACCGAGGAACTGACCACTCAGTCATGCAAAGACAACCTGTGTTAGATTACTGGCTCATTTTATTCATTCATTCATTCCAGTTAGTAAATAAATGTCTGCTAAACACTTTGTAATGCCATCTTTTTGTGGTACCTTCATGGCTTTTTAAATCAACTGGCTTTTTAAAGGCAGCTGAAGGTAGTTTGAAAATGATTCATGCTAGCCATCTTCATGCATTCAAAAGGGGGGTAATATGCATAGGAGGGGGCAGCCACTGCCCCCAATCAACATATGTCCAGATTGTGAACAGCTTGAATCCAGACTAAGTTGATTTTAATGGTGACTTAGTCGTTGTTGTTTTTTTACACTGATGTCAACGGGACCCAAGTTCAGCTCATTTGGGGTTGTGGTCCACCTAAGTTGGACTACTCAGAGAAGATGTGCCGAAATAAACGGACAAATTGGTTACGTCCATTAATTTCAATGAGTCTGCTGACTATGATACATACTAGATACAACCCTTAGTCTGGATGCAACCCAGTGTGTAGTTTGGGAGCGCAGCCTGCTATCAAGATGTTCCACCATAATCACCATGTTCATCCCCTCCCGCTCCGAATGGCTGAAAAAAGCTGGTGTGTTAATTTACCCCACTTTCAGCTCAGGTAAACCAATTTGCAAGTTTTCTGTACTCCAGAAACTGCAAAACTGATTTGACCTGAGGCAACAGTAGGACAAAAGGAAAATATGGGGAGGGTCCATATGAGTGGTAGAGCATATGCTTTGCTTGCAGAAAGTTTCAGGTCTGACCACCAGCACCTTCTCCAGTTAAAAAGATCAGGTAGCAAGTCCTGTAAAAAAAAACTCTGCATGAAACCCTGGAGAGTCCCTAGCTGTCAGAGCAGGCAATACTCAACAAGATAGACAATAAGGGCTCTTTTCCTGATAAAAAGCTGATGTGAAAAATACAACATGAAAAGTAAAACCTCTTAAATCACGTTTTTAAAGCTATCTGTCCCTAGCCTTGGTGTTCCTTGTTAAACCTCTCACAATGAAGTACATTTCTTTACCCTATAAAACACATCCCACTGAGGCTCCAAATGCACTGAAATACCAGACGCGGCCGACAGATCCAAAGGATGTAAGAACTATGGTGTGTGAACAGCACAGTCTTATGCTGTGCCCTTTTCTCTGGCGTCCAGCTTCTGCCAATCGGATGCCCTTAGATAGCTATCAAGCAGTTTTTACTTTTTAAGACAATCATAGAATCATAGAGTTGTAGAGCAGGAAGGGACCCTGAGGATCACCTACTCCAATCCCCTGCAATGCAGGGATATGCAGCTGTCTCACACAGGGATCCAACCTGCAACACTGGCGTTATCAGCATCACACTAGTCTAACCAACTGAGCTTTCCAGGCTAGGAGTCATGGGGTTGCATCCCATGAAGCTCTACTCAGAGCAGCCTCAATGAAATAAACAGAGCAAATGTCATCGTGTCCATTAATTTCAGTGGGTCTACTCCAAGTAGGATTTAGTCGCCTAAAACCACTTTATTTAATTCACAAATGTATGCATTTCTGTGTACTCATGCATCTCTAAAATATGGAGAAGCCCCTATGTTATTTTTCGGTAGCCTGACCTTGACCACTTGACTGGACCCCAAAAAGATTTCACCTGCAAAAAAACCAGAATGGCCAATGAGAACAGTATGGAGCTAGCATGGTAGTGGTTAGGAGAGTCAGGCCACCACTGGAGAAACCCGGATTGCATGATGAAGCTCGCAGTGATCTTGGATTAGTCATTCTGTCTGCCTAACCTGACACACAGGGTTGTTGACAGGGATGTGTATAATGTATGCTACCCTGGGGTCTTTGGAAGAAGGATGGGATTAGGACATTAGTTTAATAAAACACATACAGTCTGTACACTCAAGACTTGCACCAGCTGGAGAGTTCTCCCCAAAATTTAATGTGTGTGAACAGGCTTTTGATGGAAATGACCGATGTTTGCAGGATCCTGTGAATAAGGCATTAAACATTATTAAAGACAGAACTGAATGTCCTTCTCCTTGGACGTTTTAATCAAACATACTGAAAGTTTTTTGAAATGAAACACAAGTATCTAATCTTTATTCAAGGCAGTATAAAATATAATATGGAAGTATAGGGTTACACCATTAATATGCACACCAGCAATTCCTTGCCAACAGAGGCCTTTAGCAACACCAGAGACTGGTAGCTTTTGAAAACTGAATTACTTAAGCTAATAAAACTTGCAGTGATACTTCTTGAACTGAGCTTATTGTTCCTTATAAAATAATTATATTCATCTGCATTTTACTGCAACGATTCAGGTCAGGCTAACATTTGATACCCATAAATTACATCCCATCTCCCTTTTGAAAAATAAACAGGAAAATGAACCAATAACAACTTCATCACATTTTCTTTTGCCAAAAAAAAGCATTTTTTTTGTCTGATTCCCAGGATTGGGTGATAAATATCTCCCGGGAATGCCTTGAAAAGAACAGCCAGCTCTCCCAGTTTAGCTGAAAATTGCACATGACATAATTCTTGCTGGGTGTGCAATAAAAAAAGTGAATGCAATCAATTATTTTTAGATCAGCACTTCTGAAGTTGGCTGGTGTGAACCTCTCCATTCCTCTTCCCAAGTAGGAACACACCTCTTTGAGGATCCCCCAGTGTGACTGAGTAAAAAGAAAACAAACATGTGGTTTACATGACAGTGGCTGTTCTCAAGGCATAGTTGAATTTCCAAGAGGCAGTGTGGTGTAGACTAGAACTGGGGACCCCCACCCTGAATTTTCAGGGAAACATATAGAATTGCAGAGTTGGAAGGGATCCCAAGGGTCATCTAGTCAAATCCCCTGCAACGCAGGAATCTCAACTAGATCGTACATGACAGGTGGCCTTGCAACGTCTGCTTGGGGAAAACCATTTGCAATGGGGTAAGAGTAAGGGCAAAGTAGCGGACACTCTCCCAAGCTTAGTGTCTGGGTAAGTGAAGGATGTTTCCTTCACTTTCCATTTGCAAGTTGCCTTCCTTCAGTGAAAGAGAGACAAACATGGTTTAAGTTTGGGTGATACTGGTTTAATATTCTGTAACATCTTAAAGACTCTAGTCCACAAAAGCTTGTGCCATTAAATAGTCTGTTGGGTTACAGTTAAGGGAAGCAGGGCCACTCCATAGGCTCTGCTGAGAAGCCAGCTGGCTTACCCACTCCCTCAGTTATCACCTGGCAGCAGCCATTAAGTCAGGCTGCAAGCAGAGGGAGGAAGGGAGGGGATGAAGGCCCACTCTATAAACTCAGCTGATAAGCCAGCAACTTTGGCTTTCCCCTTTCCTTGAACTGTTTCCTTTCCAGCTGCTCATCATAAGAACTTTGTAACTGAAAACTAGTGCCTGTGTTTGCTTTCCCCTCTCCTTCCTCCTAATCCTTGTTCGTCTTATATTGTTAATTATTGTTCAAAGTATTGTAAGCCTGAGAACTGTCCTATTTTTAATCTTTGTAAGTCAACCTGGGAGCCTTTGCAGCTGAAGAACAGGGTAAAAATGCTTTATTTCAGTGGTTCTCAAAAGGTGTGGCAGGGGAGGATAGCAAGTGTGGCAGGAAGATTCAAGGACAATCAAAGAAACATTTGAGAGCAGGAGCACTGAGGACAATCCTAGTTGACATCTTTTTGTTTTCCAATGTATTTCTTAAAAATAAGAAATTTGGTGTGGTGCAAGCAAATTTTTATTCTGAAAATGTGGCCCAGAGAATAAAGTTTGAGAACCACTGCTTTAAATAAAACAAGCCTTTAAGGTGCTACAGGACTTCTGGTTGTTTTGCTGTGCCACGGTAAATCAAGTACCTTCCAGAAGTGTTTTTTGTTTCTTAGGCTTCTGAGGAGGAAAGTCAGACTCCTCAAACTTCTCCTATGAAGCTGCAGCAGCTGTATATTGAAACAGACCACCTCTGGTCCATTAGTCTGAGATGTTTTTAGCTGGAGAGAAACCAAGGATTAAACATGGGACCTCCTGCATGTAAACATATGGTCAACTGATATGCTCCCCTCAAACTGCCCTTCACAGGCCTGTTCATAACAGGTGAGATTACTTCATTTTCTTGAAGACCTGCCTGCTTTTCTCAGCAATATATTTATTTGACTCTATGTGGGTATGAAAATACTGGTAAGTCATGACAACTTGAACAGTGCATCTTGGTGTCAAGGGAAAGCACAGTGCTTTAATGACAAAGGTTGATTATAAAACCATGTCCTCCTGGCTGTGTTTCCCACATCAAAAAGTCAAATTGGAGAAAGAAAACTCTTTGTCACTTTCCTAATTTTTAGCAAATGAAACCATGAAAAGCATACTATGCTCCATGGATAATTAACTGGGCACTAAAAGGGGGTGGGGACAACAACAACTAAGAACATGCTGATCTCCTCTGCACTTGCACAGTTCACATAAACCGTGAAACTGAACATCTTGCTATCACAGCCAGCATATGGTCATATGCTAAACACAGGCTAAATCTTGACAACCAGTGCTGATAAGGAAAATAGAAGGCAGGAGAAAACAGGTCAGCAGGCATCTATTCCGGAAAAAATGACGGATCCTTCCTCAAGGCTGTGTAAATGGTTAGCAAACACCATAAAATCTTGCTAGGGGACATTGGTGACCACAATCATCTTCAATTTCATACACAGACTTATATTTGCACACATAAAGAAACTGGAGACTTGCTTCCTAAGGTAGATGAGAAGTGCAGTTGGGAACCATCTGTAGAGAAGCCTAGGCTGGCAGGATTTCTCTCCACAACACCTCCTGCTTTTGAATAGCATTCCTATGCAATGCCAGTTTCAAAAGTTGATTTCCCTGCAGTATGGGCTGATCTTGCAGAAACACACACACCCCAAAGCTGCCCTGGGTGCACAGACCTAATTGGCCAGGCCTATGTATTGTATATCACAGGCAACAGCAAACTTGGCTTCTTCACATGCACACACAATCGGTGGAGAAATTGAAAGCTGGAAAGCTGGCTACATTTTTAAAATAAATAAGATTAGTCTTAGATTAGCAAGTATATAGATATTTGATGTGCAAAATAAGTAGAATTCTGAATCGTGATTTGTCAGTCATCTGAAACTGTGATTTGTATTGATATAATCTTATTCAACACAAAGCAATTCCTTCAATAATATTTTTTGGAGGCACTGATTTATTTATTTTTAGATCAGAAAAATATATGCAAACACTAAAATACACTGCCTAGAAGAACAATACTGTTTAATCAGGGTTACTGTTCTATCTTATCAGGTTTTTCGGTGACATAAGGTGATAATTGTGTAAAAGAAATCCTTCTCAGAATCACAAATGTGTTTGGCTCTGAGCTTTGAAATTTTCCTATCTGTATGCAAGCCATCTTGTGCTAGGTTTGCCTGTTTCTTTCTAGAGTTTAAGTGACTTTCAGTTTTGCTTAGCAGTTGTTCAAAACAAGGAACAAGTGCTGAACCCCCATACAGTATTAAGTTTCTTTTGTCTGCAATTAGATTTGGACAACGTAGCGGCACTTTTCTCTTACCGTAGTGCAAACCATTGGAAAAGAATAGCACAGTCTGACAGTCTAGGGTTGTCAGACACAACATTTCCTCCTTCGGGGAGGACACACATGCCGATAAGCACATTGACAAAGATATGGGTCAGATAAAGCTCAGTCAGCTAAATTTAAAACAATACATTGAAAAGGAAAACAATGACGTTTCTCATGCTTCTGGCACTACGTTATATCTTCCATACTTTGGTATGGAACACAAGTGTCAGCTTTCAGATTACATATTAAAATTATACACAGGAGTCTGTAGGACAGAAATATCAGTAATTTGAAAATTACAAATAAAGAGCACTCAAGAGGGATAGCTATATTAGTCTGCTGCAGCAAAAGCAACAAACCTTTGGCACTATAAAGACCAACAGATTTAACATAGCATCAATTTTCCTAAACTCAAGTCCACATTGTCAGAAGATAATGGAGATTTTTACACGGATAACAGTTCAAATGTGACAAACTCCAATTATAGAATAACATCTACCCCTGACTAAATAACTATACAGTATTGAGAAGCAAGTTCCCATGCAAGAAACATGAGCTGTCTGCTGACCAGCAAGTTTGCATATTAGCTTGAAAGAGTAAAGAGACATCCATGCTTTGACTAAGTGAAATACTAGTTTTAGGAGAATAGTTCTGTTTCCAAAAATGTACTTTCAAAACAAGCAGAACTATTTCTATTTCCCACATGGTATGACCAGCTGAAACAGATAACACAGCCTACAGAATCCTGCATGCTTGATAAAAACCTCCAGCTGCGTTATCTGCACGCCTTTTCTGAGAATGAGTCACACTGAGGGTATCCAAGTCAGAGGTCACACATTCATCAAATGTCATTCAAATATAGGAAGAATGGGTACAAATCCAGATCCACACTTCACAAAGATAGCAGTTCTATATCCGGCTGGGCCCTGCTAGGCAGCTAGATCATAGCTCTACAGCTAGCGACTTTAAAATAATGTAAACACAAATTCCATTCAATCAACATGAAACCAGCATACCAAACTTCATAGGCCAACAAGGCCAAATCAATTAATGATGGGGCTCTCAAACAGGAGTCCCCTGGTGATTAGCAAGGCATATTATACAATGAGATCCCCTCCACCCCTGCTTCAGGTGTTTCTTGCCTCAAAGGACCTTTGCACTCTTCCTTTGTAAATTGGAGAAAAGTCCACAGCTCAATTGTCTGGCAACACCTGGGCTCTGAATGCAGTGCATCCAAGAGAAAAGATCAATAGCCCCTTATCTTTTGTACACAAGGCACTTCCTCAAATGTCCACCCAGGCCTCAAACCTATTCTTTTTAACCTTTTCCCCTCTGAGTTGTGATGTCCTGCCTTAGTTATCATACAATGGATCCTGGCCCTGCACATTTACTCAATACCACCCGTTTCCTCTAATAAGGCTTTCTGATGCTGTCATTTTTCAAGATTATGATGCCAAGAACCATCTTAATAGATGTGGAAGTAGAGGTGAGTGGCAAAAAAACAAAGAAACAACCACCTGTAACAGGAAACACAAGCCACTGCAAATCTGGAATAGAAAGCCATTCTAAGGAATCATTCATAATCATTATTATTATCCTACCTTACAGAACTGTTTTACTAAGATAATGTATGAAGTGCTTCCAACATTCCAATTCAAATGCTAGGTATTGTTATTATTTGCTGAGATTGCTCATGCCAGTGTTGTGAGTGATAAAACTTTCACATTTCAATACAATTAAACAAGGATTTCTGTTTTAGCCAGGTGTGTTATCTGTATTAGGATTTGTAACCTAAAGCTACCAGTACTGGCCAAATTGTTTATAACAATTACAACCCTGGTAAGCGGTTACCATCGTTGGCATTAGTGCAGATGTAACACTACATCACCTTATAAATCCAGCCCGCGGACAGTCCGGGAATCGGCATGTTTTTACATGAGTAGAATGTGTCCTTTTATTTAAAATGCATCTCTGGGTTATTTGTGGGGCATAGGAATTTGTTCATATTTTTTTCCAAAATATAGTCCGGCCCCCCACAAGGTCTGAGCGACAGTGGACCGGCCCCCTGCTGAAAAAGTTTGCTGACCCCTGCACTAAACCATGGTTAAAGTTGACAAGGGAGGGAAAAGGGACATTTATATCAAAAAGTAAGTGGGGAAACTCTTGTCTATGTTGGCTCCTGATTCGCAAACCAACCCATGACTGAGTTCAAATTTCCCATGTTACAGCTGGAAGGGCAAAATCATATTCTCACCTGTCTTTTTCACAACAGGGCAAACCTTTAGGTTGCTAAGAAAACTCTTAAACTGGAGTTTCACCTCTGATGACAGCAGACTTTAAAATAACTTTCCTACCATGACGTTACTGAATGGTACTAAACAATTCAAGGAACGGACACTGACCTCTAAAGAATCATTTGAACTATGGTTTTATGAACATGAATTCATCGGGATGCAAGCTGGGTCTGGCAAGCCAGCCAAAGTTTGCTTTTCCTTGAATGACATTAATGAGTATGTTACTTTTAAAAAAAACAAGGATGAATAGCACATTCCAACCTTTCTCTTTTTGATTTGCTAGCTGCTGCACACTGTTCAAAATCTTGATTTAGCTGCTGTAGTTTCTCTTGAAGTGTTTTCTCCCGTTCTATGCTGCCTTCATAAAACTTCACCTTCACTTCCATTGCTTTTACTTTCTCTTCCAGCAGCTTAAACTCATGGAGGATCAAATAGCTGACTCCGCAATATTTACACACTGTCTCTTCCCGGGACATCTAGAAGGGAAATGGTAAGCAATATATTTACAGAATGGATTAAATTAAATAAAGTGAAGTAGCAAATCACATACAATGCTGAGTTAGGCCACTGGAACATCAAGCCTCAATTGTTTACATTGACAGGCAATGAATCTCTGGGATCTCTGACTGGAGTCATGGGTGGAATCTATACACCTATAAAAAACGCTGTGAAAATGCTTTTTTTTAAAAGCGTTTTGAAAAATGTATTGATTTGCCACAAGCTCACCATCGCCATCTAATGTCACATTTGTATAATGCACTTAAAACGTTATATTTGCAGCTGTATAGCTGAGTCTATAGAATTGTAAAGTTGGAAGGGACCCTGAGGATCATCTGGTTCAACCCCCTGCAATGCAGGAATATGCAGCTGTCCCATACAGGGACCAAACCTGCAGCCTTGGCAGTATCAGCACCATGCTCTAACCAACTGAGCTATCCTGGGATCTTCTGCATACAAAGCATGTGCTCTAGCAGTGAGCTACAGCCCTTTCCCAACTGGATATAGTAGCATTAAAGAAAAGTCTAGGGGGCAGCGGAACCAGAAATCACAGCTGTTTCCCCCATCAATTAGACTGTTTGCTATATTAGCAACAAAACAGATTAAGATCTGACCAAAGAAGAAGAAGAGTCTTGCTACTTGTAAACAGCAAAAATAATCTGAGCCCCTGTGAGTGGGAATTTCTGTTTGGAGAGGCTCTCCTGTTCCCTTTTCCTGCTAGCTGTAGCAACATGTAGCTGGGTGTTGCTTCTGAACAGAATTACTGTAGAGACAGAGAAGCCATTTCTACAGTGGGAACAGTGTCTTCTGTCAGGGGTTGCTGTGTTCCAGTCTTCCACTCTGCCTTTGCCATCTGTTAGTTTCTGCAACCAGCAGGAGATGACAGCAGAAAAATAGAACATGGTGGCGCTCATGCAACTGGGGCAGGGACAAATCTCCAACCCCTGGTTAAAAGATACTGAAAGTTGCGAAAGGTCTCCATCAGGTCTCCACATAACCTAACAAGGGGAGGAAGCATTTCTTGTAAGAAGAGCCCTTCTGGATCAGACCAAAGGTTCATCTAGTCCAGCATCCTGTTCTCATAGTGGCCAACCAGATGCCTACAGGAAGACTGCAAGCAACAGCACTCTTTCTACTTGTGCTCTCTTTTGTTCTTTAAAAGGGTTAAAAAAAAAAACCAAGATACTGAGTTATTGACTCCTTTGGAGCACTTCAGACAAATTAATTATCATCTCTTGCCTGACAAAACCACATCTGCGGTCCACCAAAACCATGATTAGGGTAGTGTACATAGAGAACATCATGTGATGCGCTGCACGTGTCACTTATGAGTCACACAGAAACTATGAAATCTGGCAGGTGTGGGAATATTAATCATCTACACAGGATGTATTTCAGCACACAATTACTTATTTGGGTGAAGCGGAGTTTCTTTAAAAAAGAAAAGAAAAAAAGATTTATAAGCCCTGCAGCATAACTCTGTTCCCCCTACACTTTCAGTTCAGTAATTCTCCCCTGCAAAATGCAACCCAATTTAATTACTCCTGCTTGTGTGCATGTGCAGAAACTGAAGTACTGAAACAACATTACTCAAGCATGTAGGATTACTTCAGCTATATCAACAACATGCAAAATTTTACCTTGAGAAAAGAGGGCAAGAACCACAGAACTTCCATGTGAGCACACACGTTTCTATCTGTGCTCCTGGACTATCGTTATCTAAAATATTTGAATTCTAAAGCTACCAGAATCTGCCAAATGATAATTTGGCATTAGAATCTGGTGCAGATGTGACAATAGTTCTCAGCAAACCATGGTTTAGCATTCAGTAGCCAGCCCTGGTAACAGGTCTGATGTCCTCCCTACACACACACACACACACACACACACACACACACACACACACACACCGCAGACCAAGTCCCCACCCAAAAATAAAAATACGATGCAGCATGAATCCCTCCTCCATGTGCACAAGCCACTGGACCATGTTACTTTTTAAACTCCTAAGAAACCTTACTATTGTGAAGACAATCATACAAACACCGGCACCAGACTTTAGCTTAAACAATGTTCTTGATGGGAACATAACAACTGTATTGCAACATTAGACCAACACAGGTAGGCAGCTCACAAGAAAAGCATGGCAGTGATAGTTTTCTCATTTGCTTGCCCCCAGCACCTTGTACTTAGAAGTATATGGCCTCTAAACATTGAGTGATCATATGTAATGTCATGCAGCCATTACAATAACCTCCAGCAACTCTGCAAATCCAGTCAGCGAAGGCAGTTTAGGGTTCTGAAGGGTAGGATAGAGCAATATGGAGTAGTGGAAGAAATGGCAATTTGAGACAAATTGGGGAGGCTAGTCATCAGATGAGCAAAGGCACATGGAAGGGAAACATAATGAATGGGGCAAGCAGAAGAAAGGAGCAACCTAAAGAGGCCTCCTATCAAGCAATGCAAGTTGAATCTGCCATATATTAATAACATTCTCTTCTGAGATCACCAATGGCCACCAAAGGGAATTGGCAATATGTATCCAGCCTAAATAACCACACAAACCGGTAAAGCATTTATAATGCTGAACTAATTGCATGATTTTTTACCCAAAACCATGTTGGGACAGGACCTGTCATCAAATTATCAAATAGATTGTCAAAACAAAACAAAAACTACCCACATCCCACAGCATATATAACTCATCATATTTCCATGAATGAAGAAACACTTTTGACTATACAGTGGTACCTCTGGTTGCAAACGGGATCTGTTCCGGAGCTGCGTTCGCAACATGAGCAGTACACAACCCACTTCTGCGCATGTGCGAGTCGCGATTCGGTGCTTCTGCGCATGACATCATTTGACGCTTCTGCACATGCGCGAACCGCCAAACCCATAAGTAACCGGTTACATTACTTCCTGGTTCGGCGTGTTCGTAACCCGTGTTGTATGCAACCCGCAGCATTCATATCCAGAGGTATGACTGTACTACAATTATTTTAATTTCGTATTCCACTCAAAGCCTTTGAAAGAAGATGACGTTTATCTGATAAGAAAGCTTCCTGTGAAGAAGGGGGAGGGAAAGAAAGAGATTCTAATGTATGCAAAAGGGAAGAAAAGACAGTCAAGCTTTGCAGCAGTCAAAACAATGAACACTAATAAGATGTAATTATGAGACAAGCCGTAACCAAATTAAGAATTCCAATGCCATACCTCGTTGCTATGCATTTTAACTATGCTTTGATAAAAACTATGCATCTGAGATGTTGGCTCCAGGACTACTATGCAGCCTTTATTTATCCTAATTCTTCTTTTTGCCTCATGAAGCCTGATCATTAGCTACAGTGGCTCTGAAGGAAATGAAAAATTAATTCTGTTTTTCCTGGCAGTTACAACCTGTGCTTGGAAATATGAAACTGTTATTCAGAATAAATACCATAAGGTTCCAAAGTACTAAAATTACTTATTGAAAGGGGACAAACTGAGCTGTAATGTGAAGGGAAGGGAGGGACTGTTATCCCAAAAAGAACATTGTGATTTCTTGCAGCATCACTGCTTCTGTCTTTCAAAATAAACAGTTTTAGACATTCCACTTCATGTCTCCAGTATGAGCAGGGCAGTGGAGAGGGAGCGGGGGGGGGGGTTCCTGCTTGCGGTCTATCTGGAAATGTCACAGAAGTGTTAATTACATTATAGTTCCTAAAATGAACAAGATGCTTTTACCATTGCTAATGAAACTCAGTTGTGTTTAGTTGAGAATTATCACAGGCTCATCTTCCTTGCACTTCAATAACTTGATTGTACCTTTCACTGTATATTCCTAATCTCATATGGGCGTGAGTGGGCAGGGGGTGGGCATCTTGGGACTCACTCTAGCACAAGTGACTTAACTGCTCTCTGATTAAAGTATGATTAAAAGTGCCAAGAATACAATCTAAGCATAGGCAACATAATGGATCAATTTAATCACAACTTAACATGCATTTGAGCCGTATCTGCCAGGTCTGTGCCTATGATTTCTGAAGTAACAAAGGACCCTACTTTTGTCCAGATTGCACATTATACGGCAACAATTCCAATTTGTTATGTTACACATAATGGGAATATAGCGGAGGCTGGGATAATATGACACCAGGCATGTGTATGTTTAAGCCTTTTATTTGTATATCCCCACCGTTCAGGAATATGTTGCCCTGCCCATGGAGGAACGATCCATTAGGCTAGAATGCTGAGTTAAGGTGGGGAGGGATCTGGGGGCGGAAGGACATGGAACAGAAAATGCTAAGGGGTGTCCATAAAAAAGCAGGAGAGTTTTGAGAAACCAAAGGAATTTACTTGCAGGGTTCCTTTAGACATCTGATTGACCATAGTGAGAAAAGGATGCTTGACAGGATGGCCTTTGACCTGATCCAGCAGGACCCTTCTTAAGTTCTTCTTCTATTGGCACCAAGTAATGATGCACAAAATCAAGGCTGTGGAACCTTTGGCCCACGAAGGGCTGCTGATTCACAGGAAAAATCAAGAGAGGCAGGAAGTTTGCAGCCTTTCAGGATTTCATCCCTCTTTCTAAACCTCTCTGCCATCCCATCTCTCTTCCTTTCAACAGCACGCCATGTCTGTGGGCTGTAGGTTCCCTATCCCAGTACGAATTGAAAGCACTCGGAGAAACAAGCTCAATATTGTTCTATCACATTCCAACCAAGAATCCATCCCTTGGGTTAAATGGAGTTAAGTGTAACTGTGTTGTAAACAGAAGTTTACTTCCTTATAGACATTGCTTCAAACCAGCGATTGCGTCAGAGGTCAGCATCATGGAGACTTGCCAAGGCTCATCAAGCCCCAGTAGGGGGCCTGATTCCAATCCCTGGAGACTCCTGGCTCTGGTGATATTCCTCATCTTCCTGCTGCTGCCTGTTTACCTGTCTTCACCAAGCAAGCAGTGAAAAGAATGAGAAGCAGCAGTGACCACAGCACAACTTTACATCTCCCTTTCTCTTTCTCTGGAGGTTGGTGAGGATTTGGCCTGAGGTGGGGAGAGGGAAGCAAATGGATATGGCAACAGCGGTGAGGAGAAGGAGATGGGTACAGTGTGAGTGGAGGATCAGCTATCTTGCCCAAGGGCCCCCTGGAACTGGCACTACTTCACACAGAAACACAGGAGTAAATATTGTTTAAAAGGTTAAAGGAATCAGTACTTGTAACAAAGTACTGCACTGCCTGTACTACATGTGAAATGGATCATGGGGTCTTAGTAAGTAGAACATAAGCTTAACATGAGCCAACAGTGTGATGCAGCAGCACACACACACACACACACACACACAAGTCGCTAATGCTATTCTTGGTTGTATCAGCCAAAATATGGTGTCCAGCTATGAAGGGAAAGTCATAGTCCTGTCTTATTCTGCCTTGGCCAGACTACACTCTGTCCAGTTCTGGGTGCTACAATTTAAGGAAGATTATGTGCAGAGAAGGGTGACCAAGATGATCAAGGGTTTTCTCCTGCTCCAGAGGCAAGAACGCAAACAATGGTTTCAAGTTACAAGAAAGGAGATTCCAACTAAACATCAGGAAAAACTTTCTGACAGTAAGAGCTGTGTGACCGTGGAACAGACTCCCATGAGACCTTGGAGATTTTTAAGCAGAGGCTGAAAAGCTATCTGTCACTTAGGATCTAGCTGAGATTCCTGCATTGCAGGAGGTTGGCCTAGATGACCCTTTGGATCCTTTCCAACCAGGGCAGTCTCGAGCAGGTCGGCCGCCCTGGCGCTGAGGGGCAGAGATCGCTCCGGCGCCCCCGCCCTCGCAGGGCGCAGCATAGTTTCCGCGCAGCGCCCTGGCGCACCGCGCCACCGGGGGTCTACCTAGAGCCGGTCCTGCTTCCAACGCTACAATTTTATGAATCACAATTTTAGTATAGCTCTTTATTCCACTCCCCACAGTGTATTATGAATGACCCCCCCCTACCCCTCCAGGTAATTTGTGCTGTCAGGTTTAACAGGACCAATTACCTGCTCAGAACTCTGCAAGTGCAGTCCCTGATCTAACAACAGGTAGTAAATGTTTTCTGAATGCACATGCAAATCCTCTTCCAGAAAGGGAATCCATGAGTGGAAGCTTGCACAAATCTTCCTTGTTCAATTAAGAATTATTATATATGGCAGAATATAAGGCAGAATATAAGGGGCAGAGGAACCAGAGACCAAATAGCAAACATGCGCTGGATTATGGAGAAAGCTAGAGAGTTCCAGGAAAACGTCTACTTCTGCTTCATTGACTATGCAAAAGCCTTTGACTGTGTCGACCACAGAAAACTATGGCAAGTTCTTAAAGAAATGGGAGTGCCTGATCACCTCATCTGTCTCCTGAGAAATCTCTATGTGGGACAAGAAGCTACAGTTAGAACTGGATATGGAACAACTGATTGGTTCAAAATTGGGAAAGGAGTACGACAAGGTTGTATATTGTCTCCCTGCTTGATGGCAGAAAGTGAGGAGGAATTAAAGAACCTTTTAATGAGGGTGAAAGAGGAGAGTGCAAAATATGGTCTGGAGCTCAACATCAAAAAAACCAAGAACATGGCCACTGGTCCCATCACCTCCTGGCAAATAGAAGGGGAAGAAATGGAGGCAGTGAGAGATTTTACTTTCTTGGGCTCCTTGATCACTGCAGATGGTGACAGCAATCCCAAAATTAAAAGACGCCTGCTTCTTGGGAGAAAAGCAATGACAAACCTAGACAGCATCTTAAAAAGCAGAGACATCACCTTGCCAACAAAGGTCCGTATAGTTAAAGCTATGGTTTTCCCAGTAGTGATGTATGGAAGTGAGAGCTGGACCATAAAGAAGGCTGATCGCCGAAGAATTGATGTTTTTGAATTATGGTGCTGGAGGAGACTCTTGAGAGTCCCATGGACTGCTAGAAGATCAAACCTATCCATTCTTAAGGAAATCAGCCCTGAGTGCTCACTGGAAGGACAGATCCTGAAGCTGAGGCTCCAATACTTTGGCCACCTCATGAGAAGAGAAGACTCCCTGGAAAAGACCCTGATGTTGGGAAAGATTGAGAGCACAAGGAGAAGGGGACGACAGAGGACGAGATGGTTGGACAGTGTTCTCGAAGCTACGAACATGAGTTTGACCAAACTGCAGGAGGCAGTGGAAGACAGGAGTGCCTGGCGTGCTATGGTCCATGGGGTCACGAAGAGTCGGACACGACTAAACGACAACAATATATGGCAGAAAATTGGAATACTAATCCCTCTTTAATAATGAAAGTATTACTTTAATCTTGCATTTAAAAAAATGAAATGCCAACAGGCCTGTGACACATTATTCATTACACAAATCTCTCATGTGCCACTGAATCCTGTTCCCATCCCCACATCTGTGTACTCTGGTGTCCATAGTCATATTTAAAGGCAGTTCATACTGAAAGATAGTTGCAAAATATTTATATATAAAGCCTTTTCATTTTACCTTTCAGAATTATAATTCCTGTTTTATAAGGCTGCTGAAAAATGTGCAATACGATCATATGTGATACCCATGTCAGAAGTGAATCCCACTGGGATTTATCCAAAGGGTATAGGATCACAGGTTTAGACATGACTGTATTACCAATACAATGAAACAGATCAGTTACACATCAAGAACATTATCTCTAAATACTGTTAGTACACAGTGCAAGCAGATACAGTTACCCAGTTTGCATGAACATGCATACTAACTAAGCTTCGTGCAAACAAGCTGGCTCCCAGACAGGAGATCATGGCTTGTATTTTGACTGGAGTAAGATGAATCACAGGCCTGGGTTGGACATAATGCTAAAACAGTTCACAGAAGCACCACAGTAACAAGACCAGAGGTGGAGCACAGCGGCTGTGATCTTCTCCATAGGAGAATGCTTGCCTATTCATGCTAAACCATTGAATGAAGCTCTTAGATATATAATGTTTTCTTGAAATGGCTGCAGAAAATACAGCAATGGGAAACACAACATAACATGATATAAAATCAATATAAATCAAAGTGTCCTCACTTTCCAGGCTACTGTTATTTTTCTTTATTTCTTACTCCCCAGCCCCCTTTCATCTATTTTGTAAAATTACTGTACTTCAAAGTCCTGTCCTACTCTCATTCCATCCCACCTAAGTATCAGTCTCTAGTAGGCATGATGAAATGGCAATTTGGCTTCTCTCAGCCAGGCATATAAAAGGGGATACAAAGTGTCATTTTTAATTATTTGGTATTTGTTTAAAAACAACTAATGAAAACACTACAATTTCTGTTGAAATACAGTCAATTATGTTTTCAAAAACACTGGCTTGTACAGTGTACTTTATCTCATTGCATGCTTTACATTTAAAACTGAACTGAAACAAAGGAATTCTTCTATAACAAGCATATTCAGGTTTCACTCAATTTCCCTTTTTTTGGTCATTTTTGTCATTGCCCTGGAATAATTGCAAAATGCTGCCTCATTAACAACTTCTATCTGCAGTTCTGGTTTTACAGCTACTAAGGGCTTCAAAACCAACATAAATAGTGCTTCTTAATTTGACATGGTACAAATAGCATGGCATTACTTTATTTCCTAATAAAGTCCAAAGAGTATGGCTTATGAATGTATACTAGTAAGAAAAGCCATATACTAGTACAGTGGTACCTCAGTTTATGAACACAATTGGTTCCGGAAGTCTGTTCATAAACTGAAGCGTTCATAAACTGAAGCGAACTTTCCCATTGAAAATAATGGAAAGTGAATTAATCCGTTCCAGACGGTCTGCGGAGTAAGCGTTCATAAACTGAAGCAAACTTTCCCATTGAAAGTAATGGAAAGTGGATTAATCCGTTCCAGACGGGTCCGCGGAGTACTTAAACTGAAGCGTTCATAAACTGAAGCATGGGTGTAATTGGTTCCGGAAGTCTGTTCATAAACTGAATCGTTCATAAACTGAAGCAAACTTTCCCATTGAAAGTAATGGAAAATGAATTAATCCGTTCCAGATGGGTCTGCAGCGTTCATAAACCGAAAATTCATAAACCGAGGTGTTCATAAACCGAGGTTCCACTGTACTACTAAGAAAAGCCATATACGTATCACGTGCAGGTCTTCACAGAAAAGCATTCTATATGTTTTAATTAGTATGGCAAGTGGTTTTTATGCTTCTGCTGTTGTTCTTTCACTAATTTATAATTATTTTTATTCTAGATAATTTACGGTACAGTATATACTTTTGATCTCTGGATCTTTTGCGCCAGTCCCTCCTTCATGCTCAGCAATGCATGTGCATCACACATTACTGGGCATGTGGAAAAAGGCTGTCAAATGGAATCTCTTTAAGTGCACAGAGGTTTGCTATTGAAGGAATGGGTTGAAAGAGAAAGACAAAATCATTCCCTATGCTGCTATAGTATTGCATGTCAGTCACTTTTGAAAAAAAATTCCTTCAGAACTTCTGAAGAAGTGTGCATGCACACGAAAGCTCATACCAAAATAAAAACTTAGTTAGTCTTTAAGGTGCTACTGAAGGAATTTTTTTCTATTTTGCTTCGACTCAGACCAACACGGCTACCTACCTGTAACTAGTCACTTTTGAGTATTTTAAACATGAGGAAGAAAATATTTACATCTGTATAAAACAAGATTCTTCTCTTCTAATGGTGTTAATTACAGGTAGGTAGTAGGTAGTTGGACTGCCATAGTCAAAACAAAAATTTAAAAAAATTATTTTGTCATTGGTATGAGCTTTTGTGTACTATTTATGTTATACTTTTAAAATTCTCATGGGCTGGATTCTAGACACATCAAAGAATGATTTCAGTAAAACGCATTGCAAACTTTGCATGAGAAATCAGGTTAGCAAAAACGGAACTCCACAGTGCCATCTGGTGTCGCAGTGTTAGAATGCATAAACAACACATACCGTATAAGGCATTTTTTCTTTGCCAATGGAGCTGAGTCCCTGTTGAAACCTGTGACTCATTAAAGAGGGAAAAACCTTTCTGTAATTCAGAGGACATAAAACCCATATCATCCTTCTGCCTGACCAACTTTCTAGTCTTCCTCCTTCGTTATCAAACCCTTTCATTTCCCAGTAGCTTTCAGTTGGCAGAAGCTAAATCTGGCTGCTTCACAAACCCTCCCATCTCAAGGTTCATTTTTTCTCCAACTGATTCCACAATCTGTCAAATTTGGGTGTGTGTGCATGGGTTTATTTGCACAATATAATTTCTTCAAAAATCCCAGGCGCACAACTCCAAGAGGCAGTGTGCATGTGCAAATATTAATATATATCGCAGACAGAACGCAACTATGGCAAGAGTTCTGTTATGGACATGACAACAAGCTGCAGACAAATAAAATAAATAAAATATACCAGAAAGCAAAAGCTGCCAAGTTTGCTCACTGTAGCATACCTTTCGTATTTCCTCAGGTAGCGGATGCACAGGAATATGTCGGTCCATATCCTTCTATGGTTTAATACAGATTTTCAAGACTGGCATACAAAACTGTTAAAAGATTATAAACAGACAAAACTGGTTATAAGTTTGGAGTTGAAAATTCCCCAATATGACCTGCCTTGCTTGTGTTTTACTTTGGCAGCTCAAATGGCAGGTATACAATATTCCAGCCCGACAGCACAATCTGACAACAGCATTGGCACATGGAAAGATGTTTAAAAGCAATCAGCTACATTATAACATGAACACACAAAAAATCCCACAAGGGTACTGCTAGTGCACTGATGTTGGCAGAAGGTAGCAAGTGGCTGCTGCAGGAGTTTTGAAGCATACAGTATACACTCACAATGATGGTTACCTACTACATTGATTGGGCTGAGTCCAAGGCACTAACAGATACTACCTCTCCCTGTCCTACATATCAAGAAACAGAGGTGCTTTAGAAGATTTACTCTGAATTTTTCAGAAACACCAAGCTTTGGGGATAATAGAAGGGGGAAGGAAGACTCCATCTACAGTATACTGTAGCCACATCTGCCAGCTCCCCTCATGTTGTAAAACATGGACGCGGGATACTACAGTAAAAAGGAAACCAATCCTCAGATTACCTTACTGGTGCATAGTAGAATACAGTAGAATTCACAATAGAAAGGACTGGGCCAGATGGAAGCACAGTGTGACTCTGCAAGGAGTGGGACCTGCAGCCCGCCAGATATTGTTGGACTCCAATTCCCATGAGCCCCTGCCAGGATGGACCATGGTCAGGGATGATGGGAGTTGTAGCCCAACATCTGGAGGGCCACCGTTTCCTCATCCCTGGTGTAAGGCAAGTTCTTATGTACTGTAAGCAGGGGAGGAAGGTATCCAGAAGCATAGCTGCCAAGTTATCCCTTTTTTAAAGGGATTTTCCCTTATGCTGAATAGGCTTCCTCGCGAGAAAAGTGAAAACTTGGCAGCTATGTCCAGAAGTAGCTGCCTCACCTATCTTACCTCCCATCTTATAAACATGCTGTAGAGTTTAGTGCGTTGTGCAAGAAGATCCAGGTTCAAATCCCCTCTCAGCCATGAAACTATCTATCTATCTATCTCAGCCTAAACTATCTCAGGGTTTATGTGAGGAATAATAATAATAATAATAATAACACTCAAGGCGGCTTCCAACAGATTAAAACACAATACAACATCAAACATTAAAACCCTCTTCAGATGTCTTCTAAATGTCAGGTAGTTCTTTATGTCCTTGACATCTGATGGGAGGGCGTTCCACAGGGCAGGCGCCACTACTGAGAAGGCCCTCTGTCTAGTTCCCTGTAACTTCACTTCTCACAGTGAGGAGACCACCAGAAGGCCCTTGGAGCTGGACCTCAGTATCCGGGCTGGATGAGGGGGATGGAGACGCTCCTTCAAGTATACAGGGCCGAAAAAAGGAGAAGGATAACTATGCACACAGAGCTTCCTGAAGGAAGAGTGTGGCAAAAGTGTGATCACAAATGCACAAAAAATGTGAATATTTTGCAAGTTATAGGTGAGAAAATGCACTGCCCCTGCCCCAATCCACTCCCTTCTTCACATAACCGTTAAAATACAAGGCCCCATGTTCATCTCCTTTGCCTCCGGTTCGCCTAGGGAGGCGAAATAAATGAAAACAAACTTCAGCAGCCCGTCTGGAATCTGCTAAGCCAAAGCAACGGGGCAAAGCAACTTTTGTGGCAAAAAGCAGGCCATCGCTGAGCCAAGCGCCTTGCTTGCCCCAGAGAGCGAAACGCAGGGACCCGTGAAACTGCCTCATGCCAAGACCCACTGTGCTGTCTAGGTCAGTATTGCCGACACTGACAGGCAGCTGCTCTGCCCCAAGGTTTCAGGTGGGGATCTGAGTCCCAGCCCTGACTTGCTGGACCTGAGACCTTCTGCATGCAAAGCAGCTGCTCTGCCCCCGGGGGCCTCAGTCTGCCCTCCGTCCCCACAAGTCTTGCAAGACTGGGGTAGGAGGCTTCTTCCCGAGGGCCTGCTCAGAAATAAGCCCTCGCCGAGTAAGGCTTACTCTCCGGTAAGTTAGGCGCTCACTTACCCAAGCAGGAGGTGAGCAGAGCAGCGCGGAGACCGTGGGAGCGGTAAACCCCCGCAGAAAACACCGCCGTAGGCCGCGCCGCTTCCTCGTTGCCCTGGCAACCAACTTGCCGGCCAGGCAAGGAAACCAGAAGTAGGGCAGGCGCTAAGGGCGGAACTCTCTCCTCTGGCTTCGCGTCCTCCCACCGGGCGTGCGCGGTGCTGCCGAGCATTCCACGGCGTTCAACCAACATGTGCCGCTTATAGCCCAAAGTCCTGCGCGCGTTTGATGGGAAGCAAGCTCTGCTTGAGCGCAATTTCACGGATTTAAATGTATATACCGCCCTTAATTGAAAGTTCACAGGGCTGTTTACGTACAAGATAAAACCCGAACAGTTCTTGGAATACAAGTAGAATAAGAAGGGGGGAAATACATCATTTTTTTAAAAAAAAACAGATCTGGGAGGAAACTTGGTAATGGCGTTTATGCACTGAAAATCAATAAAACTTCTTTTTAAAAAAACAAAAAAAACCGCATTATAATAACAATGGCATAAACATTATTCCCTCGTAAATCACAGAATTACTCGTGGGAGTAAATTATGTTGGCCGCAATGAGACTGGCCTCTCAAGTCCGCATGGCGTTTTGGAGCACAGTTCTTTACACGTCCGCTCCGGTGTTAACGTCCACACAGTAGCAGTTCCAATGAGAGCAACTTCTCCCATTTTCCTTTCGAAGCTGAACCTGTTACCTTAATCCCCGCTGCCCAAAAGACCTGCCAGTTTCTTCCGTCCCTCTTCCCTGATTCTTTTACATTAGCTCCTTCTACAACAGCTTTCCTCTCTCATGCCTTTCCCTGCTACCCTCTGTTTTGTTTACTAATAACATTAGAAATATTAAAGCTTCATTTCTTTCTTATTTCCTTCGACACCTCCTCCTCTGGCCCTTTCCCCTCCAAAGGAGGAGACACAGGAAGCTGCCTTATACAAAGTCAGCCCATTGGTCCATCTAGCTTGGTGCTGCCTGCTCTGACCGCAGCTCTGCAGGCTTACAGAGAAGGCTTACCAGCTCTTCCCCTTCCCTCCTCGCCACCCGACCTTTACTAAGCGTGCAAGGAGTATGCAGCAGCTGGCATTGCTCCAGACAGCAGGCACAGCTAGGGGGCAGGGTAGGCAAGTGAAAGGACACCTGGCAGGGTGTGGCCCTGCCTGAGAATGGCTCAAGGGTGACCTACTGTCAGAAAAACACAGACCCATGCAAGTTTATGTCATAGGCCTGTGCGCCGGATCCTTCAAAGCCCCTAGTGACACCACTGGTCACCACAATGCCCTTGTTGTTAAACTCTGGGATGGGGCGGAAATGACCAGGGTGGTTGACCCAATTGCCCCCAAGCATCCCATCCTTGTTGGTGGATAGGATGGTTTTCGAAGGAGCTGGAGAAGATGAAACTGCGAGAGTGAACCCTAGACCTACGGTGGAGGGGGGAAATGGGGAGTGAACAGGGCTGAGCACAAGCCAGATTGTACGGTAGGACCTCCTCTGTAGTGCTAATTGTGGCCAAAATATATATACAGCAAACCCACCTCTTGCACGCCTTTAATTTGTGTGCATTCAGTTTTATGTGCTTGGTCAAAAAAAAGAAATAAATAATAGAAAGGGGTCTGGCGCCTGGAGAAAGTACTTTTGACAATCCCACCCACCATTGAACTCAATGCACTTAACCGTACGTGGTTTGGGCTTTAGGCACAAGCCCCAGAACATAACCCCCCATGTAAGTTACTGGCATACTGTATTATGATACCACCACCATTCTATCTTCGCAGAGCCATTCAGAGGAGCTGATTTGAATATTTTTGAATAGATGAAGAACCCTCTGTGATTGGAGAAGTATACTTGATGGCCCAATTTCCACCATTTCCCCCTGGTTCCTTTCATCCACCTGGTGGTGCCAACAGCTGACCTGGTAGCTATGACAACTATGTGACTTTACAGCCAAAAGAGAGCTGTGTGTATCCATGCAGGTGGACACACATCACGTCAGAAAGGCAAAAGCAGATCACATCACCCTCTTATCGGCATCTGGCAAATACATTTTTTATTATTGTGCCAGGCATTACATGTGTTTTAGGATGCTGCTGTTTATGTTGCTTTCTTTTGATTCCTCTCCCTCCTCTTAACTTGTTCTGCAAACTGTCCTGGAAGCTTTGCTGCCATATAGGAATCATTAAATTAAATAAGCGAAAGCCTTTCTCACAAAGTACTTGGCTTTCTGAGAGAAAACCTGGAAATGGAGCTCTGTTGGGGGTGGGGTCTCCAGAACTAGGCATTGCCGTGCATTTTGGTGCAATCCTGTGTATATCCGCTCAGAAGCAAGCCCCGGGGAATTCGATGGGGCTTGCTCCCAAGTACGTTTCTCTGTCTGTGATCTTGTAAGCCTCTGCTCTGCACCAGCTGTTCCAGGTCTGTTCTGCTGATGGAGCAACACTCATTTCCCTCTTAGCCTTTTTCTAGTAACGTAATGCCAAAGCTGCTGCCACTCAGCCGCTGTGCAACTGCTGAACTCCAGTGAACCCGAGAGCAACGGAACGGGACTTAAGCCTAATTGTAGCGTTTTGCCTCTGCTCCCATGAACTCTTGGCCTGGGCACGCTGTCATCTCTTACCAGCTTACTACCGCTGCTGCACGACAGACTGCAATGTCCTTGCATGCACTCTTGTGATGCGCAGCCTGGTCGGTGCCCCCAGCTAAAATTAGCAGCCAACGCTTTGAACGGGCACAGCACATCCAGGCCACAATAGGAAGGAAGGAAGCCAGGAAAACAGGGACCTCCTGACCATTTTAATGTTAACAGAACCTGATTTCACTAGAACTCTCTGTGAACCCTGAGCCGTCCCTTAAACCCAGGTCATTCCCCCTAAACTGGGACATCTGTTTACCCTGTACTTGAACTGCCTTTGCTCTGCCAGCCCTGGAGGAAAGCTCTTTCGGAGCAGCGTGCAAGCAAAGGGAAACAAACTAATAAAGGAGATGATCCTCAGGAGTGGGCAGTATTTCAATTTCATTTCTATTAGGGCTCCATCGCAGTGGAGTTGATTCCACTCATATGTTTAGACCTTTCCCTTCATTCTCAGTGATTAGTCCTTCTAAACCTACCAAGGTCAAGCCTTCTGGGACGCCTTAGCAGGGCTTGATGTGCACATCCCAGCTGAGTTGTTTTGTTTCCAGACCGCTGCTATCTGTCTGCGGTGTCGAGATTTGATCTTAAGATTGGCTCAGAGGTTTTCATTCCACCAGCTTGTTTGCAGAACGAATTGGTTGCATGGTGTGTCTACTTGTATTAGCAGCACACCATCTGGGGATGGTTCGGACATGACTTGTACATCACTTGGTTACTAAGACCTTGGGGATAGGAAGTGGAACGTGTGAACTCATTTGGTGACTTGTTTGCACAACGTTTGAGATTGCAATCATGATAAAATGTGTGGGTGAACCAATGATAAAAGACCCTCATAGTCGTTGCCCACACACCAGGCATGGCCAAACTTGGCCCTCCAGCTGTTTTGGGACTACAACTCCCATCATCCCTAGCTAACAGGACCAGTGGTCAGGACCACTGCCCATAGCTGTCAAGTTTCCCTTTTTCTCGCGAGGAAGCCTATTCAGCATAAGGGAATTTCCCTTTAAAAAAGGAAGAACTTGACAGCCACTGCCATACACTGAGATTTGCACACCCACTCACAGCTTCTCCACACTAACAGAAGCTACTGTGAGGGTTTTCATTAATAATAATAATAATAATAATAATAATAATAATAATAATAATTTTTATTTATACCCCGCCCTTCCCAGTCAAGATCGGGCTAAGGGCGGCTAACAACAAATAATATCAACACAAGTATAAAAGAAACAATTCAGTTAAAACGCAGATTAATACAATGTTAAAATTCAATTTTAAAATAAAAAATCTACAAATAAGATAAAACCATTGAAATAAAACCTTAGGGGAGGATAACTGTGGGTCAGACTGTGTCAGTCCGAAGGCCAAATGGAACAGCTCTGTCTTGCAGGCCCCACGAAAAGATGACAAATCGTGCAGGGCCCTAGTCTCCTGGGACAGAGCGTTCCACCAGGTCGGGGCCAGTACTGAGAAGGCCCTGGTCCTGGTCGAGGCCACAACCAACATTTCATAGCTCATGTGCTGTGAGCACTTTTGTGCAATGATCCACTGGAAAAGCCATTTGAATCAGCTTTCGAAAGAGCTGCTTCTTTTCAGCTGTTTCAGATGAGGTTTTAAAAATCACCCAACAAGTCTTGGCAAATGAACCTACCGTACCTGCATAGCAATGTGCTGCAATCAATCAGTTTCTTAACAAACTTCTGTGTTTTGCTGCTAGTTTCTTAAGTATCTGGAAGGGGTTTGCCTGCTGTCTAGGCCTGGTCTACGTCACAGAATGACATCCTGTCTTTGTGGGGCCTGTTAACATACTCTGTTTCTGCAGACCCCACCAAACCATGACCCTCAACCTTAGGGAAGAATAAGGAGACAAACTGAAGCCACCCACTCCTTAGTGGAATGCTCTTATGATCACATAGTGTACTCAAAACGGATGGGAAGGTTTTTTGAGTGACAGATATGCTGACCCAAAATACGCCTGGAGACTGTGCTGATCCCTTTATTGATTGCTGCTAACCCACAAGCAGACCAGGTTTTGGGGAAGAGCTATAGCTGGTAGAGTGGTTGATTGAATGCAGAACCTCAACCCTAGGGGCTTAATTCTGCACACCAGCTCTCTCTGGGCCATGCTTGCTTTCCGGGTCACAGCCCTTGCCGCCCCTCCTGTGTGCTCTCTTCGGAGTGCTTTTGCCCGACTGAAATGTGTCCTTGAACTGTGATGGCATCTCTTGCTTGCCTAGATGGAAGAAAGAGAGGTGTCTATGCATATAACACCTTTGACTTTTGTGTCACACCTGTGTTTGCTTATGGTCCTGCCCAGGACTGGCATGAGGTCCCTGGAAGGTTTCCCAAGAGGAAATGCAGCCTTCGGGCTGGAAAAAAGAGATTCCTCCATCCCATATTTACATGCAGAAAGTCCCTAGCATCCCCAGGTACGTCTGGGACAGACTCTTCTCCGAAACACCTTAATTGCTACCAGTCAATGAAGACAACACTGAGCTCAACCGAGTGATAAGTTCCTATATTCCCGTAGCTCTCTGAACCTTTAAAATAATTCATCCCCTGTGCACTGGTAAATACAGTAGAGGATATAATTTTAAAAAACTTTCATAAGGGTGCCCTATGTCCTTTTCCCCCAGGACAGGTCCTCTTTTTCATGGGTATGTAAAATGAGTCATCATAGTGATCCATAGCTAAAAGTAGAAGTCAGCAAATGTGTCCTCTGTTTTGCTCTTCAAAATATGGCAATCCTAAACTGAGACCAAGTGTGTTACTGATTTCCTTATTTGTGACTGTTTGATTATGTAACACAACTCTTGATCAAGCATCTGCTACCTCTGCTACCATTCAGAATTATAAAGGGCTTTCGGGAAGGGAAATAAAGCAGCATTGCTGTGGTGCCATTCGTCAAGCAGATTTTCACTCCTGGAGGGCTAATTCAACCAACTGTTACTTCTAAAACAAAGAGGATGTGGCTGATACGATATCGACAGTGAAATCTTGTGTATTTCTACTGAAAAGCCCCATCAAGTTCAAGGGGACTTACTCCCATGCAAGTGTACAGAGGATCATAGGCTGCAATTTGGTGCACAGTTGTAAGTCCCGTTGAATGAAGTAGCACCTACTTTTGAGTAAGTATGCAACAGGCTGTAGGGTTATTATACAACTCTTCTCATGCCAAACCCCAACAAGCTCTGCTGCTGGTTAAGGGCCTTTCCCCAACATACTGCTAACCCCACCTGCCTCCCAGTGAGTTCACAGCGAGACAAGGACTTGCTCAGATGTAGTTCTATCTACATCTACATAGCTCCATCCTTATTTCAGACATAGTGGTTTATCAATATATCACAATGTTTAGATGGTGATATATCACAAAGCTGAAAACCAGATATAAACACACACACACACACACACACACACACACACACACACACACACACAGAGTTAACCTGCTTTTTTAAAAAAACACATGGAAGTTTAACCTGTGGGGATATGCTGCTTTTTAAAAAAGTCTGGTGTATTTTAAGGGCATATGTTGTGAACGGAGAAGTTTTATGTACTTTTCAGTAACTATAGCAATGTCAACAATATAAAACAAGCAAGCATCATTGGGTGCAGGCCAGAGAAGCAGAAACATATATGCCTTGGGCATGCATACTTTATATTCAACAGGCCCATTTAATTCTTGGTAACAAGTCACTCCATGTGTAGAAACAGGTGCTCCTGAATAATAATCATGTGCGATCTCAAACATGCCTCCACCTCTCTAAATGTTGTTCCTGCTGCAAATACTTATCAACATGAGAAGATCCCTTGCTGGGTGGATGGGCTCAAAGGTTCATCTTGTTCAGCATCCTTTCTCCCACAGTGGCCAATCAGATGCCGCCAGGAAGCCCAACAAGCAGGGCGTGGAGGCAGTGGCTGGAACACTCAGCCTCACCATGTCATGATGAACAGCAATCGATAAGCTTATTATACTTGACTAATCTAGCCCAAAGCATGTCTGTGAGGAATTGCTGACTCTTCAAGCACTGATCCTGCCAGGTACAATAAGAAAAGCCAACCTGACTGGAACAAATGTTTACTTATCATTGCCAAGCTGCCACAATGTTCTCCTCCCACGCTTTACAAAGGTAATGTTGGAGCCTGGCTCCCAAGCAAGTGCATACTGGAGAGCAGAGGTAAGGAGAGTTCCGGCGTGGGGTGTGTGTCTGTGTGTGTAAATGAGACACAGAGACAAGGTTGATGCCCCTATACCTGCAAAGTAGAACGGAACACAAGCATCTGAACAAGCAGAGACTGTGCAGGGATACCAAGGGCCAAGATGATGCCAAGTTCCTAACCGGAACAGCTCACACCCAAATTAAGGTCCAGGCTTGCTGAAACTCCTGGCGTGTCTTCCAGCTATTGAGAATAATTTGGGAGACAACCAGACACCATTCAGAACTACACTAGCATAGCCTAGAGATGATGGGAACAAAGTGGATTCAGTAAATATTTTGCAAAAGGAAAAATGCAAGAATGACCCTACACTACAGTCTAAGGAGTTTAAGTTGTGCATCATAAAGTGTGTACTGTACTTAGGTTCAAAATGTTTATCTTAGCGCAGGCAGCCACAACTTCAAAGGTCCCTTTCTTTTATAGAAAGGTCTTCTGTAATTTTAACTGGCAAACATAAACAGCCACCCAAGCCTCCATTTGTTTCGTTTTCCCTCCTCTGCACGGGGGAACGCATGTTTACATTTAAACTGCTTCAAAGCAAGAGTTATAACACTTGAGGGAATGTGGGGGGAGGGTCTCCCCGCCCCCTCCATCTGAATGACGACATTAAAAAAGGCCTCGTTCTCTTCAAAACTTCTTTCACCAGCTGGAGAGGCGTGGGAAATGTTTCATCTCTCAACACAGGAGCCTCCCCAGGCCCTTCCTCCGTCCTGGCTGAGAAAAGTTCTGTTGAGAACTTTTTCTCATAGGGTTGCAACCCTATGCAGGCTTACCTAGCAGCAAGTCCAGTGGAACTTGCATCGACACGCTTAGGAATATTGAGGAGTAAACATACATAGGAGTATTGCTGGGTAAACACGTGCAGGATCTGGTTGCTAACCAGCCGAGGAGGGGATGAGAGGGGGCGACGGCTGTTTGCAGCAATCGTTTTTCTCTAGATAAGAGAGGAGACGTCGCCTTCCCGTTCTCGTCGCGCTCCCAGGACGAACGCCCCCTGCTCGTACCCGGCGTTCGCGTGACTGGCTCCCCGGGCCGGGCGCGTTCGGCAAGCGGGAGTCACAACGGCTTAGCGCTTAAGCGGCTCCTCCCCGCCGCGGCACCTGCACGCCAGCCCGGCGGTAGCAGCAGGAAGAGGGCGCCGGGGTCACTGGGGCGGGAGGGGAAAGCGAGTGCGTGCGCGCTCTGCCGCCAGCCCGCTGATCCCGTCGCAGCACGCAAGCCTGGAGCCCAGAAGGCAGCGGCAGCTGGCCTTGCGTGCCAGCGCCGCACGCAAGGCACTGCACAGGACGGCGCCCGGCACGGAAAGCGCCGCCGCGCGCACTGGACACGGCCGCGCCCTCCCCGCGCACGCGAGCAAGCCCGGGTCGAGGAGATCGCCCTCCCCCAGGGGAGGAGGGGGGCGTGGGAGGGAGTCCCCAGCGCAGCGCTGCAGGGCATGATCCGCCCGGCCCGGGGAAGCGTCTGGCGCTGCAACAGATCGCAGCCGCAGTAGCAGTCACGCTCTGCTTCGCCGACACGCAGCCTGGGCGCAGAGCGGCGCCCGGGGAGCAAAGGAGCCAGATGGCACTGCAGGGCACGACTCGGCACATCGGGGAGAGGGGAAGGAGGGCGGGGAGAGAGAGACCCCCGTCGCCTCACTGCATGTCACGATCGGAGGAGGGGCCGGGGAGCTGGCACTGCAAAGCACGGGAGATCTCCACTTGAAGCCCGTTTCTCAATATCTTGAGTATTTTATAATACAAAACAGCAGGGACAGAGTACGATCTGTTTCCCTGACTATACAGCACTGAGATCCAGAAAAGGGCGATCACCCTGGTGGGAAGGGATGGGTGTCCCCGCTGTGCTCCATTTCCATCCTTCAAGTAACGTGTGAAAGGTTCACCACCTGCCTGCCCTCGCATGCGAACTTAATGCACAGAGGTTGCTACCTACCCCCGGTTCCTATGCCTCTTAACGACAAGGCAGGCGGAAATTCAACCTGTGCGTGACGACGCTTTCTTTCCCTACATTTGCAGAGGGTCCCCCGCCTCTGTTTGGGCTTTTCTACTATCTATCACGCCCCTTCGAAAAAGATACACAAGCGCCCTTTCAGAATGTAAAGCTGGCAATCGCGCGAATACAAAGGGGGTGGGGGTAGGCGGGCGCTGCGATCTGTTCACTTGGCGAGGATTTCTACACGTGGCGAGAGCCACTCTCCCCTTTATTCGAGCTCTGAGCCCTTAGTTAAATGAATTAAATCCGGCGGCCCTTGGATGTGTGTGAACGCAGAAGCGGTGGCCAGCAACACACACGGCCACCCTCCCCAGGGAACCTGACATGTTAAGGCAGTATCAACATCACTGATGACCAGGCCCAGTAGGGAGGAGGTGGTGCGGAGTTGTTGGTTGATTTTTAAAAACCTTTTCTCTTCCTCTAAGAAGCGCACATGATTCTCTTCTTCCATTTTACCATCACAACAACCCTGCAGATTAGCCGGTAGAACGATTGGCTCACGGTTGCCTCGCGAGCTGGAGATTTCTCATTCAATCTAGGCCAACCACTTAAAACTACTGCGCCCTGCCTCTTACTCGATCCGTGCGGATGAAAGCAGGACGGGGCGTGCGGTTCGAGGGATGGCAACCTCTAACCTACTAAGGCTCATAGATCTGGTGTCACGCACGCCACTCTAGGCGCCCCAGGGCTCAGCCCCACAGCCAGTTTGGAAGATCCGGTGGTGGCATGACGAGAGTGCCTCTGCGCATGCACAGAGAGGCACGCGCCCCTCCCGCTACTGAGCAGCCTTGGCCCATTCCCTACTCCTTTGGGGATGGAAGGAAGGGCTTCTCGCTCAGGCCCCTCTCTCGGTTTAATCGTTCGTGTTGCAGCTGCGCTGGGCAACAACGACCCCAGGAGGAGCTCCTCCCTTTCCCACCCGCTCCGGGCGATGCGGTGCGATCCGACGATTCCTAGGCCAAGGTCCCCTCCTTTTCCTCCTCCTGGCGCGTCCTCGCTTCTATTTCTTTTTCAGCTGCGCCTCGCGCGTTGATCCGCCTTCGAAGGATGCAACTCCCTCCGGGCTGGGCTTGGAGACGCGCTGCTGGGAGCTTTGCGTGCCGACTCGAAAGCTGGCCTGACTCGCTTAATCCGGAGTTTGGCAATAGCAACAACAGCAGCGCCGTCGGCCGTACCTCTTTGATCCCTTCAAGCGGGACAGGTTGGCTGGAGTGGGAGACCGTGGGGGCATAGCTGCCAAGTTATCCCTTTTTGTTAAGGGAAATTCCATTATGCTGAATAGGCTTCCTCGCGAGAAAAGAGAAAACTTGGCAGCTATGCGTGGGGGTCCTTATTTCACCCCTCATCCCCAACCCCGAGCCCTGGCCTTGCCACGGGAAGCTACCCAAGCGCCAAAAGCAGCGAGATTCTTGACGTAGGGACGCGCGACACGCGTCCGCCGCCCCCCTTCTCTCTCGTTAACCCAATTGCAGCCCGGAAACTGCTACTGTCAACACCCGAGAGCGTAGCCATCGCCGGAGATGAGGCAATTACCTCGTCTGCCTACTCGGCGGAGCTATTTTGAGATACTGTACAAAGGCGGCAGTGCACGCGCGCGGGCCCCCCTGCTGGGCTCTTTGAATGCGAACGCGGGGGAGGATCCGGCGCGGAGTTCCAGTCCAGGAAGGGTGCTTAGCCCCCGCACCTGTTCCAGTAACTCCCCCCCGCCGCCGCCGCCGCGGTTTCGTCCCACTGGAGCAGGCATCCCCAAACTGTGGCCCTCCAGATGTTTTGGCCTACAACTCCCATGATCCCTAGCTAACAGGGCCAGTGGTCGGGGAAGATGGGAATTGTAGTCCAAAACATCTGGAGGGCTGAAGTTTGGGGATGCCTGCCTGGAGTATCTGACTCGGTGACGCAGCTAGGCGAATGGCGGTGCCCTCGAGCATGTGCAAAGTGCCCTTCGCAAGTGTAGACATGAACACGTCTAGAAGGACACATTATGATTGCAGTACTGTTACTAAGCATTAGTGTAACTAGAGTAAGCCGGTAGAGGTACCTGTTTTGGGTGGAAACTGGACACAGTTGCAGGAAGTATGTTACAGGTCGCATTACCTACTGTTATTAAAACATTGCTAAGTTTCATAATATATTTTTTATCATCCTGGCATCGTTAAGTCAATGAACAGAGCTAAACATCATACAGAAATGTACCTCTGAGTCAATCTGACCATACATGGACACTGTTTGTTGATTTACCTGGTGTTCTTCCTCCCAAGCCATTTCCTTATGCTATATACACTCAGTATTTGTTTTTATTATACCTGTGATCTTCTGGGAACAGTCAGCTATCACATGGGTCCCAGTCTCTTTATCCAGGCACATGGGCGTAGCCAAGTGGGGGGCAGGGAGGTGCAGCTGCCTACATAGCTAACAGAAGTTTTGCCCCCTTTAACAAAAGCCCTGTCCCCCCTAACAAAAAATCCTGGCTACGCCCATGTCCAGGCAGCTTACCAAACCAGACCTGGTCAGCCTCAGCAGTCTGGAACTGTACTTCAGACCTTTCTCTGTGGACATTTTGCTGGACACAAGACTGAGCAAGTCGCTTCCCCACCCAGCAGATAAGGAGAATAGGCACTATTCCTTCAGAAAGATCCCCCCCCTATTTTGCGCAAACTGCCATGAGATTAAAAAATAATGATGGGTTTTGAAAAATCACACACAAGAAGTCCTGAGACAGGCAGTATGTAGTTAGAGTTAGACTAGGAGACCAGGTTTTGAACCCTAGCCCAGCCATGAAGCTCACTGGGTGACCCTAGGCCAGTCACAGTCTCTCAGCCATAACCTACCTCACAGGGTTGTTATGGTGTTTAAATGAAGAGGAAGAGAACCATGTAATGCCACCTTGAGCTTCTTGGAGAAAAATGGTGTGGTATTAAATGCAATATATAGACTAAACCTGGGGTCTACTTAAGATTCAGCAGCCATTCCAACAGGCCTGCCAGAAATATTTAAACTAACATTCCACAAGTGTTGTAAAAGTGTCCTGCAAGCAAGTCTTGGGATGCTGAGGTTGCGTGCTATGTAAGCAAGAGAGGCATGAAGACGTGAAGCCTGGAAGCAAGAAATTGAACAGCACAGTCCTGTGCATATTTACTTGGAAATAACTTCCCCTGTTTTCAGATCAGGGTGCATGGAATTGCAGCCTTAACTTTGGAAGCATAGTGCTGGTTAGCATACGCATATTCATTCTTTGATAGTTGCTGTATTGAGTGACTGCGCTTGAATGGACAGATCAATTGTCTGTGCTTGTGTTTTGGATGTGAAACAAAAGGAGGCACCATGTTTGGATGAGTGAGAGTGGGCATTTGTTCAGCTTCCTTTTGGACAGCCCATGCTTAGGGAATTTCTCATGGATCAGATCTTTCCCCTGTCTCTGTTGGGGCCACCTCACCTTGCCTTAATGGTAGGCTCACCTGTGTTTACATTTGGGACCCAAGTCAGATAAAGGATTCTTATGCAAGATTTCCGTATGCAGTGCCTACTCAAGTACAGTCTTATGTGTACTTTACTCAGAAGTGTGTTCCATTGAGTTCAATGGCATTTCTCAGTAAGTGGGAACCTTGCAATTCCAAACTCACCTGGAAGTAAAGCCCTTTGTATACTCAGTGGGACTTAGGGTTGTATCCAGAAAAGTCAACCCATTAGTGCAAAGACTTCTGCTTGCACAATGCAAATTTCCCTTCTCCCCGACACCCTGCTGCCACACCTCACCCAATTTGCTCTCCAGAGGAACATGGGGAGAGAAGGGGGAGGGGAAGTCTGTCTTTGTGCACACAGGATGAGTTTGCTGGATGCAACCTTTACTTCTCAGTAGACATGAATAGCACTGCACGTTACCCATCTCTTTAAATCCACCACCAGGGTGGCTAAAGCCTAGTGAAAGCTGCAGTGGGTTTCTCCTGTTCTTTCAATGCATATCAAATTATCAGTGTGTGGGGTGGTGACCCCAAGCCGCCTTTGGAGTTACCAGGATGAAGAATCGGGGTGGTCCAGGATGAAAGTCTGGTCCTGTGTGAGAGCACCCAAAGAGAGAGGAAGGCTTTGATCTGATCGTGCAGATGCATTTTTTTTATTTTGGCAGCATTAATTTTAGCCGAAGGAAATTGCCATCTGTCCCTGTTGCACCAGAAATAGTCTCTTTCTTCTCTCATCGCTGTCACACACACTTTCCTTTCCGTTAATTTAATTTATTATATCTGTGGATTGACTTGCACAGCAACCAGAGGGTAAAAAGGGAGTGCAGTATGTGTTCTTAGTGTGTTTGCACACCTGCTTCCTTTTGTATGAGATGGGGAGATATGTATTGGAAGCAGCACATGCTGAGAAATGTTACAGGTAGGTCATTCTAAGGACTATACCACTTCAAACTGCAGACTGGAGATCATGTGTAATGCTTCCCTCCATATAAAAAAGTAGAACATTTGGAGACTAGCGATGGTGCAATCCTCCTCTCTGGCATGCTGCTTTTCTACAGGCAAGGATTTTTATTTTTACAGGGAGAAGCATTCGAATGCACAACTCTCCCACCTGCAGCCTGAAGGCCACACATCCCAGAAGTTCTCTGGATTGTGTAGATTGCCTGAGGTTTCTGAGCAAACATGAATAGAGCGGCTGTAAATTCCCTCTGTACAGCCCTAGATAACGCAGTCCGATTATCCCGCATTTCCAGACGCCCTTTCTCCTTCCCTGTTTGCAGATCCTTTTAATAAATCATCACTTTAGCGCACTGCTTAGCACTCGTATGGCGCTTTACAAGGTGAAAGCTCCTTACAAACATTAAATCGTGAACTGTCACGTAGGAGGCCATATGTTCAAAGGTCAAAATCGACTGCTTGAAGCTCCATCTTTTAACGCTAACTAAAACACCCACCCACCCCAGGATTTCTCTCTCCAACATCCTTGGAGTTTTCCCTTTGGCTATTTAGTCCTAAATCAACCGTGGATAAGCCCACTGACATCAGTTGCCAAAGGAATCCGAAATGGTTCAGATGATGCCTGATATTGGACTAACAGGTTGTTTCTCACAAGCTGTTCTTCCTACATGAGCATTTCAGTGTAGGAAACATGCCTTTATCTCCACTTCTGAAATGTATATTTCCCCCTCACTGTCTTGTTTAATTGCAGCAAAATACTCACCAATGTTGCATTTTCAAAATCGGCAAGTACACCCCCACTACCCACCACATTTATTTATTTAAGGTATTTCTAGCTTAGCTCTTTAGAGTGAGGTACGATGTAATGCTCATAATGCAATAAAACAAAATCACATTATTTATAATAATAAAACCACATTTTAAAACTGACAAACCAGCAGCAACAAATAAGCCTTGGGCAGCAGTGGCAAAGCCCATCTCACAACCAGGCCTAACTATCCAATAGAGGCCTGTTATCTCCCCTGCAGATTTATGCAGTAATTTGTACTAAAAGACTTGCGGCAGGAGCAGGGAAATGCTGAATGTGATGTGATGACATCATGCCACACGTGTATCATTGGCTAAAGACATTTCAAACGAGACTTGTGGGGGGAGACCAGGTTGGTAGCAATCAACTTAATGTCTAGTTAGGAACAACATGGGGAAGCTTTGGCCTGCTAGACAAGGCACCCCCAAACTGCAGCCCTCCAGATGTTTTGGCCTACAACTCCCATGATCCCTAGCTAACAGGACCAGTGGTCGGGGAAGATGGGAATTGTAGTCCAAAACATCTGGAGGGCCGAAATTTGGGGGTGCCTGCGCGGCTAGACCAACTTCAACTTCCATCCCCAGTCACATGGGCGTAGCCAAGATTTTTTGTGTGCAGTAGGTTCAGGGTTCAATCCTTAGCATCTTCAGGTAGGGCTGAGAATTGCCTGGATCTGAAACTCTGAACAGCAGCAGCAGCAGCAGCTGCTGCCAATTAAGGCAGGTTACAATTCTCACCCATGCGTCTTTGTCTATACATGTCTGTCAACTGGGGGTAAACTCCAGATATAACTTGAGGGCAAAAAAACGCAAGGCAGTTTTGCACAGGTAGCGGTAGAACATCCTAATTGCAAATGACCCTCTCTCTGCCTCCCCTGCTTTTAAATGCTGTTGGCCAGGATGCGTGCAAAGAAAAGAGGCCACAAATGGAACCTTCTTAATTCTTATCACCACTGGAGATATTTAATTCCTAGCCTTGAATTTATCCGAGAGAAAAGCCAGTGCCTTTGATCAGCGTTCGAAAACAAAGGCGCTCCTTTCTCTCTGCGTTTGATTTTGCCCTTTGAACATATGTTCCTCCTGCGTGAGCCTCGCACGGTAATTTGCTTCAGTGGGGAGCGTTTCGGAGAAGGGGGAGCCATCGGGGCTGCGGGCGGAGGGCATGGGGAGAGGAGGGAGGAGCTGGGGACAGTTGCCTGCGAGCAGCCTTCGCTCTTCTCACGCTATCGCCGTGCAGATTTCAGGCGAAGGGTGTCGTGCACATCGGCAGCGAAATCAGTTTAAATAACCACAGTGTTGTGGTTGCGAAATGGAGTTGTCACGCAGCAGCCTGCCGGGAAATCTGGGGAGGGGAAGGGAGTCCTGGGGACCACCACCCCCTTTCCCACGTGCAACCCTGGCTGGCTGCCTATTCTTCGCACTGCCTGATTTGGAGAGGGCGGAAGGGGGGCGCTTGCCAATTGCGCACGCGAACGACGCCCCGGCCCCAGCTCTCTCCCATTTGCAAAATTGAAAAGCGCAGCGGCTGGGAACAGCTGACTCACACGGCCGGCAGATCGGTATAGAGCAGAGTTTAAAGCGTGAGAAGCCGGGAGATGCGGGGGCCGGGAGAGAAGGGCGCGCGCGGAGAGGCAACGCGCGCGCGGGCCCACACACCCGCTCGACCGCCCGCTGCCAAAGGCGGTGGCGGAAACAACAATGGGAAGAGCCACTGCTGGCTCTCCTCCACCTTTTTCGTTTATTCCTGCTCTAAAATAAACGAGGTTTATTTTCTTCCTTTCGCTCTCTCCCCACCTTCTTCTTAGATAAGGCAACGCGGAAAGCTTACTAAACCATAAACGAGCCCCAGAAATAGCTGTGGCTCCTGCATTATTATTATTATTATTATTATTATTATTATTATTATTATTATTATTATTATTATTATTATTTTCAGTGGATTGGACTATATGACCCTTTCCAACTCTACACTTCTGTGATTCTATGAAGAGAAGCTGCTCAACCTAATTCAGAAATATTTTTTCAAAGTCCCAAGATCCTTTGAAAGGCACAAATACAGGATGGGTGACACCTGGCGTGAGAGCAGTACATGTGAAAAGGATCTACGGTAGGAGTCTTGGTAGAGCACAAACTTGACATGAGTCAACAGTGTGATGCAGCAGCTAAAAAAGCCAATGCAATTCTGGGCTGCATCAATAGGAGTACAGTATAGCATCTAGATCAGGCATCCCCAAACTGCGGCCCTCCAGATGTTTTGAACTACAACTCCCATGATCCCTAGCTAACAGGACCAGTGGTCGGGGAAGGTGGGAATTGTAGTCCAAAACATCTGGAGGGCTGAAGTTTGGGGATGCCTGATCTAGATCAAGGGAAGTAATAGTACCGCTGTATTCTGTTCTGGTCAGACCTCACCTGGAGTACACTGAAATCTTTAAATGTTTTTTTGACCGTTTTTGAATCTTCCTGCCACACTTGGCCTTCTCTCCTGCCACATCCTTTGAGAACCACTGATCAACCCAGTACTAGTCTCCCTCACTGCCACTGTGTCCAGAGCCATAGCTAGGTGATCTTGCGTCCCTGGCAGAACTATCCAGATTGCACCCCGTAGACACTGACAAATTAGCTCCTCTTTCCGCCTCTCCTCTGACCCCAACCCCCATTCAATTCACTCTCTATTAAAAACCTTTTCTTGTGAGGCAATAATCAATATTTTTATTTATAGACATATTAATGGACATATTATTTTTAAGTCAATTTTGCGTCCCCCCTGTGCCCCTGGCGGGGGTCCACCTCACCACCCCCTAGCTATGGCCCTGACTGCCTCCCCCCCCAATGTCTTCTACTGACCACAGCCAATCCCAAATGAATTTTTATCATGTACAGCTGTTTAGATGTTCACCCAAAGCATTTTACATTTTACATTTGGACTTGGGAAGGGGAAGTCATGCATGAGCCACTCTGAGATCAAGGGAAGGGACAATAAATATGTGAATATGGAAAGGTCTTCGCCCACTCCATTGTTTTCCTGTAAGGGAAGCTTCGTACTGGCTCAGCATTAAAACACACAGCCAGGGCTTCCCACAGTGCTTTCAGGAACCATGATACAGAGGAACAGCATGTGTACTTTTGTGTGTACATCTAGGAATCGAGCTAATACTACGTCCAGGCTTAGGTGCTAAGAGGTCTCATTCAGAACCGTTTCACATCTTCTGCAAGGTGTTCATAATGGGAATGCAAGCACGAAGCCGTCATCTCACAACTTGGCTTTTTCTCTTGTCTGGTATGAAATGGATTTGCTGTGGAGTGTTATTGTCACGTTAGTAGCAGAGAAAGAAGAGAAGAGAAGCAGATAAGAGGAGAGCTCCCATCCTTAAAAACAAAAACCAAACCAATCTTAGGGAAGCTTTTGAGCTTCACAAAGAAGATGCTGTCGTTCCCCCCTCCCCAGGTTGATTCCCCCCCCAAGAAACCCTCAGTACAGTATTTAGGAAATAAGAAATTTGCTGCATTGTTCCAAATACAGTCTGTTATGTGAATTGGTAAAGTTTAGCACAGGCAATGCTGTTATACTGTCAGTTCTACATATTTCTGGCATGATAGAAAAGTTGTCATGTATGAAGACTAGCACAAAGGCAACTTGCGTTGGTGGGTTGGGACTCGCACCTTGGCCTCAGTCTGACCAAATTCAGCACTACCAGTGTGTGTGTGTGTAAATAAACCATATATCATAAAGACACCACAGTCTTCGCTGTGCCTCATTCCGAACCCTGGGTAAGCACCTGGAACCCCCACAGTCTCACACACATGAAGATTGGGGTGACATGATGCAACACTATCAAGAGATGTCAAGGAAGAGGCTAAGAGCACACAGGAGCTGTGTGTGCATGTTTGGGGCGATATATTGCATTATACTAGGAAACTTTGCTCCGTGCCCGCTTCTCTGGAGCAGCAGAAAACAACCTTTCTCCCTCCTTGTCCTTGTCCTTTCCATTTGCTGTTCTGGGCTTCCAGCCACGTCCTGTGGTTCTAGATGGGCTAAGTCAGCGTCTCCTGAGTTTGCTGTTACTGTACTCTTATTTCTTCTTGTGACATTCCATCCATAGTGACTCAAAGTCGCTGTCATGATAGCCAAAATGATAACACTGCAGTGTTATGGTGTGACCAGACAAATCAAAACAGGTGGCAACCCCGCAGGACAAGACAGGGTGTGCTTTTTATGATGTGCTTTTCCCGTAATTGTGACCTTCTGCTTCACAGCTGGAAATAAACATCGCCTAATAAAAAATGGGCCTGTTGCAATTTGGCTGCCTTTTACCTTCATGGCAAAACTCCCACTGACTTTGAATGAGAGCAGCGGCAGAATCTAGTGTATAATTTGCTTCCATTCTGATTTAACTGGGAACAACAGCAATCAAATGCTAATAAATCTGGCTATAATTTTTGCAAAATGAAAATATAGCCGGAGACCTGGGAGGATATGAAAGTGAAAGATAAATATTCAGCATGGCCACTGACCACACTACATTAACCACAGCTTGAACAAGCAATCCTGTTTATTTGATTTATGGTAATTTCCATGTTTGGTAACATGCCATTCACCCCTTGCGCTCGCACACAAGACAATAATAGCAAGTGGCGACTTACCTTTTGCTGTGTCGCTTGAAATACATGACCATAAACAACTTTTTAGCCAGGAAAATGGTGAGTGCCGGATGATTTCTCAGCTAGATGATCATTTAATTTCCAACTCTTTGATTCAGTGGGGCTTACTCCCAGGTATGTAGGGTTAGAATTACAGTCTCAAACAGTCACCACACAATGAAAACAGATGAAAACGGGGAACCTGTGGGCCTCCAGATGTTGCTGGACTCCAACTCTCATCAGCCTCAGCTATCGTGACCAATGGTTGGAGATGATGGGAGTTGTAGTCTAACAATACCTGTGGGGTTTTAGAAAGCTTGGGAAAATAAACTGTTTTAAAACTCTTGCCGAGAAAGGTATAAGCAAAGTGCTAGGTGGACCTCTTTGTAGAGGACATTCGATGGCCTGGCTACCACCCCTGGAAGGGGTAATTATTTAAATAAGGGAAATGGGGTTTGTTTGTTTGTTTGTTTTTTTTAAAAAAACCTGAATTTTAACAAGGAGAAATGTAAAGTACTACACTTGGGCAAAAAAATGAAAGGCACAAATGAAAGGATGGGAGACACCTGGCTTGAGAGCAGTACATGTGAAAAGGATCTAGGAGTCCTAGTAGACCACAAAGTTGACATGAGTCAACAGTGTGATGCAGCAGCTAAAAAAGCCAATGCAATTCTGGGCTGCCTCAATAGGAGTATAGCATCTAGATCAAGGGAAGTAATAGTACCACTCTGGTCAGACCTCACCTGGAGTACTGTGTCCAGTTCTGGGCACCACAGTTCAAGAAGGATACTGACAAGCTGGAACGTGTCCAGAGGAGGGCAACCAAAATGGTCAAAGGCCTGGAAACAATGCCTTATGAGGAATGGCTTAGGGAGCTGGGTATGTTTAGCCTGGAGAAGAGAAGGTTAAGGGTGATATGATAGCCATGTTCAAATATATGAAAGGATGTCATATGGAGGAGGGAGAAAGATTGTTTTCTGCTGCTCCAGAGAAGCCGACACGGAACAATGGATTCAAACTACAAGAAAGAAGATTCCACCTAAACATTAGGAAGAACTTCCTGACAGTAAGAGCTGTTCTACAGTGAAATTTGCTGCCAAGGAGTGTGGTGGAGTCTTCTTCTTTGGAGGTCTTTAAGCGGAGGCTTGACAGCCATCTGTCAGGAATGCTTTGATGGTGTTTCCTGTATAAAACAATGCAGGTAACATGAGAACGTGAATCATTGCCAAAATATAAACGAGCTTCTTACATACGTACCTTAAGTACATATACAAACTCAATGAGAGATGTGAGGTTGCTTTCGGTAGGTAATCAAGAATGCTTTGATGGTGTTTCCTGCTTGGCAGGAGGTTGGACTGGATGGCCCTTGTGGTCTCTTCCAACTCTATGATTCTATGATTCCCTACAGTGCCACAGACTTATCCAGTTCTCTCCTTGTAGATGCCTTTCCCTGCAAAAATAAATAAATAACAAAATAAAATTAGGAGTTGTGATCACGAAACTCCCACATCCTGCATGGTTTAGTGGTGTGGAACACTTCACGAAGGGGAAAAAAAATCTGGAGTGTGTGCTTACCTGTCACACCCTCTTGATTGTTCCCACATTTCTGTGATTCAGCCATGAACAGTGTTCTGCAATTTTATTTTGTAAGGCACCCTTTAGTGCAACATGTGAGCCTTCTCATTTTCAGAACCTTCAGTCCATGCCTTATTATTGTTACCGATACTTTGCAGGATATGAGTGTTCAAAACAGAAAACGGTTTAATTATTTCCAGTGCTCAATTTGTGTAGCAATTCATCTGTGGGCAAAAGTCCTGCTGTTACTGCTGTAATTTTTCTTACTTCCTCCAAAGAGTCCAAGGTGCCTTAAATTGTTTGGGCCAAGAAGTCATCCTTTACTTGCAAGGCATAGCATCCATTTAAGGTGCCCATGTATCTTACTTTACAGAGGACTACTAGAGGTTAATGTCTCTTTGAAGGAGTCTCCCATTTCACATACATATTCTACCTCCCAATTCACACTGTGTCTGGATTTGAGAGACTGATTGTGGTGCTGGGCCAAGGAGATAGAAAGAGGATGTTGTTAGTGCACTACAGCCTCCCTAACCCGAGCTACTGTAGCAGGGGCAGTCTCAGATGTGGTCCTGGAGAACTTCTTCAAGGTAGTGTTGAGAGACTTAAATATCCCTGCTTGAGGCTACCTCAAATGCACAAGACTTCAGGGCCCCTCTGTGCCTTTGACACCTAAGATGTGTGTCAATCATAATAATATATCACCTAGTCAAAGTTTTTCCCAATAGGATGTATTTCTATTTAAATCGTACTGATTATTTCTGAATTTGCATTTATACATATAAATTAGCACATGCAAATTTCATGCAAATCACATCATTTTGGGTGATGCACTTCTCTATCTTCTTCTTTGGGGTGAGGAAGTGACCAACCTACTTCCATGGTTTTTTTTTAACAGCACACAATACCACATTGCTCTTAAATCCATCACTATAGCCAGCATCAATTCAGAATCAAAATCAGTGAGATGCTTTAAACAGGAATACAGTAATGCAAACTTTGCATTATTCCTGTTTATCTGCCAGTCGAATTTTGTACTGTTTGCTTTCATTTTAGAATAGTAAGTACTGTAACGTCTACAGTCGTACCAGTCTGAGAAGCAGGCCTGCAGCACTGTGCTGTCACTTAGGATTAATCATAGCCACAGCCACAAGAAAACTATGGGGACAAGCCATCTCACATTTGACTGTCTATAAGGTCTTTTTATAGTTGCTTCTCTCTTCCCATACGGAATATAAGCTTACTTAAAACAAAACAAAACATCATGACCTTCCTGATGTCCTTTCGCATGCAATGTAGAAGGGACATGTTGCCTTTCTGCTCTGCAAGCCGATCTGAATACCATCCTTAGCTCAGCACAGACTCATATTTTAGATTTAAACATAGGACGATGTTATTCAGATCATTTCCTGGGCACACCAGATCTCTAGTCTGACCTGTTACAACCCATGATAACCAGACTACCCTACCCTCCACAGCCCATGGCCAAGTCTTGGTCATTCTTGCTGACGTCTGCCTTCTTCCAGTGTTGCGTGTACACCAATATGTGTACTGTCAGCATTAAGCCATCCCGGGGGCCAGTGGATAAACTGGCCCCACAGGCCAAATATGCGATTGCTCTCACATACGTGAAGAACAACACACACAAGTCAGTAAATAAGGCTAAACTGCTTTATTTACATATAACCTGGGAGCTCTACATTATGGCTCCCTCTCTCTGGCATCACAGCCAGTAAAGAGAAAAGATAAAGGAAACAGCAGTCCCACTTAGGATCAACAGTAAGACAAACAGCCTGCCTACGTCACATCCACTCTGTGGAATGAAAACACATACAGTCATATGATATAATAACCCTATGACTGCAGACGGGGAATGAATCTCCCAACAACCTCCCCCGATTTATGCCCTGTGCTGCAGTTCACCTTTGGAACTACCTGCAACTGGATTTGGCATTGGCCTGTCCACCTTGCACTTCTGATAAGTCATGGGCGTCATAGCACTTTGACTATCAGGAACTTGCACAGTTGGCTTTGTTGGTACACACGGCCATTTGGACGTGGTCCAGCTTCCTTCTCCAAGGAAAATGGTATTTACCCATATAGCCTTTGGGCATGGTTTTCTGTCTCTTGAGGACAAACTCTGTACCCTTTTCTGGACTCCGGGTTTTGAGACCTGTGTTGAGCCGCTTTCAACAGTGTAATCTATAACAACTGTGTTAGCAAACTCTTTAGCATACATGGTGAGCTTTTCACACTTTGTAGTGTGTCGAGCCGCCTGCAACAGTGCCATTATGTGACAACTGAGTTAGCTACACAAACAAGAAACTCTGGTAGACCCCACAGAGGAAGATACGCAGGCAATGGTGACAGCAGGGCCGGCTCTACATAGACCCCTGGTGGCGCAGTGCACCACGGCGGGGGGCTGGCAAGCTGGGCACTGGCCTGGCTAGAAGGGCGCCGCGCGGCTAAGCCGCGCGGAAACCAATTGCGCCCTCCGAGGGCGGGGCGGGTGGCAGAGCAATCTCCGCCCCTCAGCACCAGGGCGCGCGATCTGCTGAAGACGGACCTGGGTGACAGATGGGAAAGCGGCAAAGGTTGAGAAGGGATTAGCTGCAGAAACTAAGCAGGCCTGACATTGATCCACCGTGATCTCGTTGAGGAAGAGGTGTCTATTGGTTTGGAAACAGGAAAGCAGCTCGTATAGAACCAAGTAATTATCAGAGCGACAAAAGAAAGTCCATCTCTCCACACAGAATGATCATTAATTTATGGAATTGGCTGCCACTAGTTAGGAACATAAGAAGCTACCTTATACTGAATCAGACCATTGGCCTATCTAGCTCAGGCCTGTAAACACAGAGTGGCAGCAGCTCTTCAGGGTTTCAGGCGGGAATCTCTCCTGGTCCTCCCTGGAGACACCAGGTATTGAACCTGGGACCTTCTGCATGCAAAGCAGATGCTCTATTACAGCCAAAGCCCTTCCCTTAAATTGTGGGGATGGCAATTAACTTAGATGGCACCAAAAGTGGATTAGACACCTCATTGGAGGCCATGCCTATGCCAGGCTATTTTGCTCACTAGGCAAGGCGAACTACTTGCACACAAACCCCACCCCCAAATTGCTATTTTCGATTTTCAAAAGTGTGTGGGGGGGAATGTAAAACACAAAACACAAAACTGCTCAATTTGTTTTAAATTTCAGGGAAAAGCAATGCAACCATATTTGATTATCTTTCTCAAATACAAAAATAAAAATAAAAATGTCTTGGCACACAAATCACTTTGAATCATCTTGGGATGTTAAAATTAAAGTCTCTTAAAAGTTTCAATTCCAGCCACATCGAAATCTCACTTTGCCTGCCTCTTCCTTTGCAGATTTTGCCACCAATTCCTTCAGGTTGAGTGCTGATGCGAGGGCATGTTGAGTTGATCTAGCTGCCAAGCCAACTAGTCTCTTTTGTGACTCTGTTGAATGTGTGCAAGTTTGTGTAAGTTTGAGTTTTGAGAAACTGTGTTCAAAATCTGAAATAAAACTAAGATACGTAATACCAGAAATTTGTAAGATGTAACAAAAAACCAATCTGTTTAAAAAACTGTACCCCTCAGATGTCAGTACAGCACCCCTCAGAGATCTGCACCCTAGGCAACTGCCTACATGGTCTAATGATAGCATCAGCCCTGCTTGGAGGATAATTTTGCCCATTAGCCATGATGGCTATGCAGAATCTCCAGGTTCAGTGGCTGTGGTGCAGAGCAACAAGAGAAAAGAGTTACAGTATTGCCTTTGTTTCCTCATAGACTTCGCCATAGGTATCTAGTTGGCAGTAAAAGGTAAAGGGGCCCCTGACCATTAGGTCCAGTCATGACCGACTCTGGGGTTGAGGTGCTCATCTCGCATTATTGGCCGAGGGAGCCGGCGTACAGCTTCCAGGTCATGTGGCCAGGGCCATCTCAAGCGTGTCGGGCGCCCTGGTGCCGTGGTGCGGAGATCGCTCTGGCGCCCCCGCTCCGCCCCGTTTCTTGGCGCGGCTGGTGGGCGGGCGCAGGGCGCAGCACGGCTGCACCGCACGGCGCCCCCTGCCGGGCCGGCACCCTGGCACCCCACGCCACCCAGCCTACACCTAGAGTCGGCCCTGCATGTGGCGAGCATGACAAAGCTTGCACTTTGACGTGCTTTCGAACTGCTAGGTTGGCAGGAGCTGGGACCGAGCGATGGGAGCTCACCCCGTCGCGGGGATTCGAACCGCCAACCTTCTGATCGGCAAGCCCTAGGCTCTGTGGTTTACCCCACAGCGCCACCTGCATTAACCACTGGTATTTCCAGATGGAGGCTTTTACTGAATCAGTTAACCTGAGACACCCTCAAGCCACATTGCTCTGGTCTCTATGCTTGAGCTCAAACTCCAGATTCCAGTGAGTTGATTCCTGAGCTAGGTTCTCATCTACAAATTCAGCTCCCATGGAGGTCCTAGTCCATGTGGCATGTTCTGAAATTAACTCCAGAGATTCTTAAAGGACTGCAGTCAATGTGTTTCATTAAGGCAAGGAGCTTGTAGGCTTCAGGTCAGATGCAGGATCTGTATGGGCTCACACCCCAGTCTGTTGTGGGCAAACTGGGATCCTCTCCCCGACTTCCTGTTTGTGTCTTGAGCATCTCCACGTAGTTCTGTTCCTCATGAGACATTAGCTTCAACACAGATGGTAGTTTTTCGGACGCCATGTTCTTAATACCTTTTATGTAATGGTTTATTTCTGTGTCACCTTAGGGCCGAAAAGGCTCAGCTAAAGTGGCTCACAAAGGGTAAGAAACATCCAAAAGTCAAGTGGTTCAACAGAATACAACTGATAACAAATTTAAAATAGCAGTACATCAAAAATATAGGGACCTAGGTGGCGCTGTGGGTTAAACCACAGAGCCTAGGGCTTGCTGAACAGAAGGTCGGCGGTTCGAATCCCTGAAACGGGGTGAGCTCCCGTTGCTCGGTCCCAGCTCCTGCCCACCTAGCAGTTCGAAAGCACATCAAAGTGCAAGTAGATAAATAGGGACCGTTCTGGCGGGAAGGTAAACAGCGTTTCCGTGTGCTGCTCTGGTTCGCCAGAAGCAGCTTTGTCATGCTGGCCACATGACCCGGAAGCTGTCTGCGGACAAACGCCGGCTCCCTCGGCCTATAGAGCGAGATGAGCACCGCAACCCCAGAGTCGGACATGACTGGACCTGATGGTCAGGGGCCCCTTTACCTTTACCTTTTACATCAAAAATACATTTCAGGTGATGCTGCACTACAATTACCAACATGCCTGGCCATTGGCCGTGCGGGCTTAGGCTGAGGGGAGTTGGAATCCAACAAAATATGTGGCTCAGGATCGCAATACCTCAAGGTTGTCTCTCTCCATAGGAACCAACCTACTTGGACCCTGAAATCATCCTCCGAGGCCCTTCTTTGTGTGCCTCCCCCATGAGAGGTCCAGCAGGCAGAAACGTTCCTGTTTAATTAGGCCTTTGGCTGATTGACATCCAAAGCCTTTTGAAAATGTGTTGTGGGAGGGGGGGGGGATTATCGGTTTGTTTTTGTTCTTATTTTTATTATGTGTTTTGCGGTTGTTGTTGTTTTAAATGTTGTAATTCTATGTTGTGAACTGCCCGGAGGTCTACGAAAGAAGAGCGGCGTACAAATTTAATTAATTAATTAATTAATAATCCTATCTGAAGGGTCTCAAGTTCCCCATCTCTGGTTTAGCGGGAAGCAGTGATGGTTCACACAAACCGCACACAAACCTGCCCCCCCCCCCCCCGCCCGCCTATGGCAGTCAATAGCCTGAATGGCCCAGAGGAAGGCTTGCTGCTGTTAGGCTGCAAACAGAGCTGAGTTTAAGAATGCAGACGTGTCTCAGTTCAGCGCACTAATGACAGCACGTTCTGCTGTTGGCATGTTTCTAGCTTTGAACGCCTCACCCCCCACCCCTTTCCCCTTTAACCTTTTTATTTGCGAGTGTTCCCATCATCTGCAAAATAAGTGCTGAGGGAAAGAATGTTCAGGCGTGGGTGCCGGCATAATCGACGTGATTTCTCTAACCTCTAGGGAACCTGTTTGTCAAGTGGTGGATTTAGATATCTTTAAAAAACCGCTTTTTCTGGCTGGCGTCTGACCACGGCATGTGTGCTATTGCCAGGGGTACATGCAAAGATGCACGATTTTTGCTTAGTGTTGGAACTGCCTGTGGTCTGTTTACTCAAGCGCTTGCCAGGCCCGATTCTCACAACCATCCTGGGAACATTACCTATGCAGTACATTGTGCCTAGCTGGTGACTGAGGTTTCCTCATACGTTGTCTCGTTGCATCATCCTTTATCACCTTCCACACTCATGTCTCAAGGCAGTGTAGAAGGTACAACAACATATCCTCCAATATTTCTCTGATGAAAATAGGGATATCTTCCATGACAACAGCAACATTTACTGATAGGTAAAAAAGATAAAAGGTTTATACTCCAACCAACTGACTGGCTTGCCCCAGCCAACTCTGGGTGGCTTCCAACATATATAAAAACATAATAAAACACTAAACTTTTTTTTTTAAAAAAGCTTCCCTATACATGGCTGCCTTCAGATGTCTTCTAAAGATTGTAGAGTTACTTATTTTTTTGGCTCAAGGGTTGCAGAACTCCATACCCTCCAACATTTCTCCTAAGGAAAAGCGGGACATTCCAGGATCGAAGCAGAAACCGGGATGGCTTCTGTACATCTGGTACTGTCCCTGGAAAATAGGGACACTTGGAGGGTCTGTAATAAAAAAAAGGGGGGGCAGCTAAAACAGGGGGAAACAACACAGGAAACAACAGACAGACAGACAGACTAGGGATTGCTGCCGCACTTGCTCTGGCCACCAACCCCACCTATCTACCAACTTTTCGGCCAACCCTACCCCCCCGCCTGCCCAACCCCTCCACCCTTTACACCCGACTATCTCCCCTACCTTTACACTTCAACCACCCGGTGTCTATCCCCTCAAAACTCTTCCAACCCCCCAACCCCCAACCCACCCTAAAACACACACCCTTCACTCAGAGCTCACCCCGTCTCCAACCCTCTTAAGGTCTTGGAAGCAGTTTGAGCGCTAAGAATTAAGTCCCTTCTTCTATTGGTTAAATTTTTGACATAATGTTATATGGACGTCTGGTTGTCTTGCATTTGTCCGGAGCTGCTGCTCGTTTTATCTGTGCCAGCCAAGGTCTTGGTTGTTCCTCTCGCAGCCAGACAACCACGTGAAAAATCTACAACACCGCTTGTCAAAAAACACTTCCTCAAAGTTGACCCTGGTTGCCACTTCTCCTAAAGACAGTGCTCTTAATAGCTGCATATACAGCTGTTTCGGGATGCCACCCTCTATACAAAGGCCTTGCTGAGAGTAATGCTCCCTAGTGCCCCATAAACATGCCTACGACACAAGTCATGCCATGGACTGGATGAAATGATCCCTTGGTAATGGGTCATGGCACCAGATCTTGTTTCAACTACAACTCCCAGCAGCCCCTGCAAGCATGGCCAATGGCCAGGGATGATAGGAGCTGCGGTTAAGCAACATCTGGGGGTGGGGGCAAAGACTCCTTGCTGCTGCCTTGCAGGTGTCCAACACTGCCATAGCCAGTTTTTCTTCTCCAACTGCAGCATTTTGGAGACCTAATGGAGAAAAAGGCTAGCCATTAGCTCTCCAAAATGCTGCAATTGGAGAAGAAAAACACCTGGAATGGGCCTCCTTTTGTAGGATGTTGTATGGGAGGAAAGGGGCAGTGATTTGCAACCTCCCAAATGCTGCATCAACTGTGGTTTGTTTAGGTCCACTGAGCATACCTGCCAAGTTGCTGTCAGAGAAATAAGGGACCGGGCCGGACTGGAAGTAGCGCTGCCGCCATTTTGGAACTGGGCGGAGCATGCTCAGAAGTGACTTTTGATGCTGCTTTGCCCAGTTCCAAAATGGCCACCACGCCAGAAGTCGCACTGCAGCCATTTTGGAACTGGGCACAGCAGCATCAAAAGTCGCTTCTGAGCATGCTCCGCCCAGTTCCAAAATGGCCACCGCACCAGAATAAACCAGGGGGAAACAAAAAAATCCGTTTTTTTAGCTAGGAGCAGCTGGAAAAACAGGGATTTCCCAGGGAAAACGGGAGACTTGGCAGCTATGCCACCGAGCTGGACGCCAGAGAAAGTTGTTTGGTGTCATAGTTGCCAGTACCTAAACAATTGCCTAGCAATAAGAACATAGAACAGCTGGGCTGGAGCAGACCAATGTAGTCCAGCATGTTGTTTCCACAATCAGACACCCCATTAAGTTAATTGAGTTTAATAGTCTGCTGTTCTTCACTCCCAACTGGTATTTAGAGACATAACGCTTCTCATCCTGGCAGGAGCATATAGCCACCACGGTCAGTAGCCATAGCAGTCTATGAATTTGCCTAATTCCCTTTTAAATCCACATATTTGTATAAAAGTAGTGTTGCCATACATCTGGAATTTCCCAGACGTAGCTGGTATTCAGCCTTCGTAAGCAGCGTCCGGGCAGAAATCACTGAAATGTCTGGGAAAATCCGGACGCATGGCAGCTCATGTTGGTAGTGTAGATTTTGAGGGATTTCATTACAAATAGCTCAAAAACTCGTTCTCTCTTTTCAGACTGTTGGCAAAATTTTAAAAAGCTCAACTACTTTGTCCCTCCCCCCAGAAAAACCTTTTGTGTCTGGATTTTCACTTTTTGAAATATGGCAACCCTATATATAGAAAGGCATTATGCTATTGACAGCTTTGTTTTCTATACTGTACCTGTTTTATTTTCAATATCTGCTCTCCCCCAACCGCCCCCATACTCTCATAAATCAGGTGTGTGGAACTTTTCTCATCCCAATGGCCCCATGCCCCATGGGGTAACCTTTCAGGGGCCAGCGGTGGGCAGAGAAAAAATAGAGCAGTGAATGTAACTTTTAATCTTTGTATCGTTAGCTAGTTTCCACACACACATACCTGACTTTATACATCCTTTTCTTTAGCCAGGCCAGCGAGAGGCAGTATCAGAGTTTAATTCCAGGCAGACAAGAATTGAGGAAGGTGCAAATCAGGGCCAGGGAGGGGTATGGCCTGGGAAGAGTCCCAAGGTCCAGGCAGAGAGTCCTGGGGGCCACATTCTGCCACCAGTCAAAAGTCCGTCCGTCCCTCAAAGAGATATGTTCTTCTCCCAGCTCTAAAAAGGTTTGTGTGGCTTCACTGAATCACTGATTTTATGGAAAGAAATTGGTGGTCCAGTGACAGCTTGTGGGGAGAATTTGGAAGAGCAGTAAATGCTGGCTGTCTCCTGGCCTATATACATTAATTAGGGAGTAGCAGTCCCTTAGCAGAAATAATAAATAGATGGCTCATGGAAAGGAGACTTCTGGAACATGTTTGTGTACATGACACAGCCTTGTTTATGTAATCTCTTCTTCCTGTGCACACTGCCCTGTAATAGATGTACGTTGTACACCCTGTTTGTGTACAATTATATGCTCTAGGTCACCTTTCCAACCCTCTCCTCCTACGGAATACAAGCCTTGTGTCTCCCAAAGGGTCCAGTCCAAAGATGCTGTAAAGGTAAAGGTAAAGGGACCCCTGACCATTAGGTCCAGTCGTGACCGACTCTGGGGTTGCGCGCTCATCTCGCATTACTGGCCGAGGGAGCCGGCGTATAGCTTCCAGGTCATGTGGCCAGCATGACAAAGCCGCTTCTGGCAAACCAGAGCAGCACATGGAAACGCCGTTTACCTTCCCGCTGTAGCAGTTCCTATTTATCTACTTGCATTTTAACGTGCTTTCGAACTGCTAGGTTGGCAGGAGCTGGGACCAAGCAACGGGAGCTCACCCCGTCACAGGGATTCGAACTGCTGACCTTCTGATCAGCAAGCCCTAGGCTCAGTGGTTTAACCACAGCGCCACCTGTACTGTATGTTTAAAGCGTCTCACAAAATCGCTATATAATCGCTTGTCTTATGCCAAGTCCTGCTTAATCCCAGTCATCAGCAAACAATGCCTTTCTTGGCTTCTCCCGTGGCCAATAAGACACAGCTGCAAGTCAATGTGCTGAGCCAATTTCATGCTTAGTGTAATTCTATTGTTTTAGCCTCCTTCGGAGGAACACCCAAAGGGCAGATCTGACCCATTGCTTCTTTCATGTCGATGACACATTACGTGGCGTGTGAACTGACTGAGGCAGCTGGCCTGATGTGTCATTACTACGCAAGGAAATTAAGGCCAATGAAATTTATGAAGTGCAGAGCCCATCTAGAGACAAACTCCCTGGCTCGGGCTGCTCACGCAGTCGTGCATAGTCTGAAAGCTGGCTGCAAGCTATTAATGGGGATGTCAAAAATGACACCATGCAAGAAACTCCGGAGAAATGTAGCCCCAGAACAGGGTGCAAATGCAACAGAGCCAGACCCTGTCACTGAGAATGCACTCTCTTTGTGTGTGTTCTTGTGCTTCTTCCGTCTGCTTATTATTATTATTTGTTTGTTTTTACGATGGTGGGTGGCTTCCCCCCCCCAATTGCTCAGCTGCCTTGAATCTCATTTTGCAGAATGGTGGCATACAAATCTTCCAGTCAAATCTTCCAGGGTTCCCAAATTGTGGTCAATGGACCACCAGTGGGCCACAAGGGTTCACTGTCTGTGAATTTGTGGTTGAAAACAGGAGATTGACACAGGCTGGTTGGTTGGTTGGCATCCGTCTGTCTCGGGAGGCAATGGAGCAGTGCGTCTTTGAGGGTGAAGTCAAACTGTTGAAAGGTGGCAGTAGAGACTGATGCGGGAGAGGCAGGCGCGGTGCTAGGGCTTTTTGCGCCCTAAGCAAAACACTTTCTGGCGCCCCCCGGGCGCATGCGTCATGACGCACGCACGCCGCTGATGCCCCTGCATCCACTCCATTGACGGGAGGAGCGCGGGCCAAGGGGGGAGCTCGGCGCCCTCCTGCCTGTGGAGGGGACGCTTTGAGCTCCTCAGCGGCGGCGCTCTCCTCTGAATAGCTGAAAGGCGGGCAAGGCGGCCCCAGGCTCACGCTCCCCCTGCGCGCCTCCGGAGCTTCGCGCCCAGAGCGCGAGCTTGGGGCCACCTCGCCGAGCCTCTCAGCTGTTCAGTTGAGGCGACACCAGGCTGCTGCTCCCTGCACGAAGCTCCAGAGGCGTGCGGGGATTGCTGGGAGCGTGAGCCTGGGGGCGGGGCTGCCTCCTCCCGCTCTCTGCTCCGCTGGCTGGCGGGCCCTGCTCGCCCTTCTGCCACTGCCGCTTCTCTGCCGCTCCCTGCGCACCTCCAGAACTTCTCGCTGGGAGCGCGAGCCTGGGGATGCCTCGCCCGCCTTTCAGCTGTTCAGAGGAGGTGGCCCCAGGCCTGCGCTCCCGCGCACCTCCGCATAGCAGCCTGATGCAGCACCGGCGGGCGCCGGCGGGCGGCCTGGTCAGCGCCCCCTCCATTTTGGCGCCCTAGGCCATGGCCTAGTTCGTCTTAATGGAAGCGCCGGGGCTGGGGAGAGGCATGTTTTGTTGCAGCTGAGGCAGATGAAGGCATCCAGTTGTGCTGCTGCAGATGCACGATGGTGTGTCTTCTCTCTGCACTTCTCCCAGTGGTCATTTCTCCTCTGGTCACTGCCATGGATGCATGGCCTGACTATCTATCTCCAGGCACTGCGGTTGTCTGCAAGGGATTCCCACACGGCGGGGTTGATGTTTGCCAGCCTTTATGTCATGTTTGCAGACATGTTTGTAACACAGAGTTGGTCTGCCACCGGGCCTGGTGCCTCAAGCCAGCTCATCATAGAGCACATCCCTGGGGTTCTGCAGACATGACCAAGCCAGCATTGACGTTGCTGAGACAGGAGTGCAAACATGGTGGTAATGTGGGCTTGGGAGAGCTCATCTTTGTTTGAGACTGTACTGCCATGCGATGCCCCAAATCGTCCTGATGCGGCACATGTCGAAAGTGTTGAGGCATCGCTCTGGGCGGTTGTGAGCTGCTCATAACTCACTTCCACAAAGCAGCATGCTCGAGGCGCAAGCCTGGTAAACCTTCATCTCGGTATTGAACATCACATTCTCCAATAGCCTTTTGGAGAGGCGAGCCATTGCTGTAGCTGCCTTGCCAATACACTTGTCCAGCTCAGCGTTGCTGGTTACGGTGGAACCCAGGAAGACAAAATTGTTGATCACCTTAAGTGATGTGTGAAGTGCTAGCGACCTCCTGACCCACGATGGTCTTCTTCAGGCTGATGGTGAGGCCAAACTCCCTGCAGGCTTGGGCAGAATAGCTGACGAGCCTCTGCAGTGCTTCCTCAGAGTGCGCTGTCAAGGCTGCATCATTGGCAAACAGGGGTGCCAACTTGAAGAAAATAGGGGGGGGGCAAGTAAGCCCCGCTCTACATAACCAATCACAAGATGTGGTGCCTGCACACCATCTGAATGGCAATGCCCTTAAACTTTTTTTGGGGGGGTGCACCCCCCTCAGATATTTTATTGCGGGGGGCGAAGGGACCTCGGCCCCTAGGTGTTGGCTCCTATGTCTGCAAACAACATCTCTATTACAAAAGTCGTGTGCCTCCCCCTCTATCTGCCCAGCAGTGGCAAGATCCCAGGGGGTTCCAGGCACTCATCCAGGGTCTGTAGAGAACTGAGGCACAGTGGAGACTGTCGTAGCTTTAAGAATTATGATTTATTCACATATTTACACCTTCAGCCAGCATGGAAGGAGTCCAGATCTGAAAGCAGGCATCCCCCAACCTGCGGCCCTCCAGATGTTTTTGCCTACAACTCCCATGATCCCTAGCTAACAGGACCAGTGGTCAGGGATGGTGGGAATTGTAGTCCAAAACATCTGGAGGGCCGAAAGTTGGGGATGTCTGCCTTAAAGCATGGCAATCTCAAGGGGGGGGCTTTATAGAATTATAGAATTGCAGAGTTGGAAGGGAGCTCAAATGCATAGCTGCCGAGTCTCCCGTTTTTCGCGGGAAACCCCCGGATTTTAATCTGTTTCCCGCTGTTCTCCGGAATGGAAAAAAACCCCAGAAATCCCCCGAATTTCCTACCTGCCAGAGGCTCTCTTTCGGGTGCTGCTCTGCCCATGTCTGGGCACCAGAAATCGGGCAGAGTGGCACCAGAAATCGGGCAGAGCGGCACCAGAAGTCGCTTCTACGCATGTCCAGACATGCGTAGAAGCGACTTCTGGTGCCGCGCCGCTGCTGATCCTGCATTTTTCAGCGGGAGACTTGGCAGCTATGCTCAAAGGTCATCTTCTCCTCATCACAGTGCAACACTCCAATCTAAGGCATCTCTCCTAATTCTGCTGTTGCTAAAAACTAAACCTCCTTTATTCAGTTGTATTCTAGTGGTCAGTTCTTTAATATCCTTTGAAGTACAAATGGTTAATCCCCTCAGGTGTTCCCCTGACTTCATCAATACTTGTTGATTGCATAGAATTAAAGACTGGTATGCACATGACATTTACATAGGTTAATTAACTCTTCACATGCTAATTGCTAATACTCAGAACACTAATTAAATACCTCAAACCCTTTGCATAACCCCTTTTCTAATATACAGTATTATATCCTAATAGACTAGTAATAACATACAAGTTTCAATTAAATCTTAATGTTTACTTCACCTAAACATTTAGCACCACAAATCTATTGCGATATTGATTTTTAATTGCATTTTTAATTGCTTCTTTGATTTCTTGTGTTTTCTTGTGCTACAATTTGATTCCTACGGAACTCACATTGTAATACAATAAAATTATATGCAATTCAAACCGTAATACAAGAAAATACAATATATAAGAAACAAAAGAATCAATAGAAATACAATTTTAAAAAACATACAACATTTAGCAAAGCAAATTACCTACAATTGCTACAACAGGACAAAGAATAAATAAATCATTAAATACGTCACCAATCACTCATTAATTTTTAGGTAGTCTATGTTTGGGAACCACTGCTCTAAATCAAATCAATAAAGAATAAGTAACTATGCAACTGCTAACGAACAAGTTCAAACAAATTAAGAACACCTCCCCACACATACGAACAGAAAGGCACAGAGCTTAGTAAAAATATCTCAGTACGAAGTTATGCATGGCAGATGTGTACAGGGATTTGGGGTTTTAAATATAGGAGAAAAATTCGGTTTCCCCGCATCCCCGCCCTCTCAGAAAAGACCTGTGTGTTATAACAGGAGAGAACTGAATTGACTGCCTGGAATATGATTCAAAGGTGACAAATGGGGAAGCAAAGTCTCCTTTGTGGGCTGGCATGATGTGGGCGGGTGCCATTTTCATACTGAAAGTGCAGAAGATCAGAAGATCTATATTGGGAAACCAACAACTCAGAAAGAGAAGGGTGGGTGGCAAAGCCTTCTGAAGCTCCAGTCCCACCCACCCCTTTCTGGCTGCTTCTTCCTCACCATCCTCATGTTCATTGACAAATTTAGAGCCTGGTGATGAAAATCATGCCAGCCCACGCTGGCTGATAACTGAATGGGTGTTGGGAGCAGAACTGAATGGCAGCTCTGACATAAGTAAGGAACGACTCCTCTGCTTTTCTTTTCGAGCCTGTTGCACTTTCTCCTTCATGGCCTGTTTGTGTTGGAAGGCGATATAGAATCATAGAGTTGGAAGGGACCCCAAGGGCCATCTAAGCCAACCCCCTGCAATACAGGAATCTCAGCTAAAGCATCCATGGCAAATGGCCATCCAACCTCTGTTTAAAAACCTCCAAGGAAGGAGAGTCCACCTCCTGAGGGAGACTGTTCCCCTGTCGAACAGCTCTTAACTGTCAGAAAGTTCTTTCTGCTGTTTAGTTGAAATCTCCTTTCTTGTAACTTGAAGCCATTGGTTCAAGACCTACCCTCCAGAGTAGGAGAAAACAAGTTTGTGACAGCCCTTGAGATATTTGAAGGTGGCTACCAGTATCATCTTCACCAGGCTAAACATACCCAGCTCCTTCAAGCACTCCTCGCAAGGCTTAGTTTCCAGACCCTTCATCAACTTGGCTGCCCTCCTCTGCACATGTTCCAGCTTGTCAACATCCTTCTTAAACTGTGGTGCCCACACAGTATTCCAAGTGTGGTCTGCCCAAGGCAGAATAGAGTGGTACTACCGTATTATTTCCCTTGATCTGGACACTATACTTCTGTTGATGCATAGTCTCCAGATATAATATGTTAACAAATTACCCCAGATCCATTTAGCAGCTTCTCGTGTTGGCTAAATCTAGTTGAATTCTGTGATGTCTGAAGATAGCTTTGGAAAGATGTGATAATAAATGAGTTTCTTGTAACTTGTTTAATCTAACTGAAAGATAGCCCAAACCGCCTCCCCCCCCTCCCCGCCAACCCTAAATAATCCTATGCATGCATTTCAATAGTTATGGATGTATCTGAACAGGGCAGCGGCAGGTTTAAGTGTAGTGAAACATTCCACCAAAGAAGACAACAGAGATTTCTCCTAAAATTGCTCTTTCAAGAAGAAGAAGAAGAAGAAGAAGAAGAAGAAGAAGAAGAAGAAGAAGAAGAAGAAGAAGAAGAAGAAGAAGAAGAAGAAGAAGAAGAAGGGGGTTGCTTAATAGAGCAGAAGATGCTGAATTACAGATAAATCTATTACTTACAGTCTCTCGGGTAATGCATTAACCAAATAGGCTTTATGCATGTTAAAAGCGAGGAATTAGAAGGGTTTATAAGAGTCAAATCCTGCCCTAGTTATGCATTTGCTTTGTGTCAGTGGGCATTTTGTTTAGGTGGCAGATCTGTTATGGAGGGGTTAACATTTGTCTTTCCTCCAGGGCAGGACTTTCAAGTGCTCAGCTCCTGAAACTGGGGCGTGATTTTAAAAAGCTCTGCTTCTGAAGCTTTAGGCACCAAACCCTCCCCCCCCCAAACCCCAACAATGTCCAGCTTTTCCAAATAGATTTCCTACATAATCAAATCCTGTATACAATGTGGCTTGTACTTCACTTTCCCATGCGGGGTAGTACTACTTGGTTTTGGTTCAAAAGTGCATTTGGGTCACCATTCGCTTGATTTACAAGAAGACGGAGGAAAGGTAGAGGCAACAGTAGACATTCCGATAAGGCAGTCAATATTATGCTGCACGGTAGTAGATCCTCAGAGTATCACACAAGGTGGGCTCCAGGAGAGGAGATTGTAGCTGTGTTGCAATTGTTCTGCTTGCTGTGCTGCACTGAGTTAAATTATGGCTTGGCTTAGTGTGTCATCTGAATCTGGTTTTAGCTCCATCCAGGCTAACCATGAACTGTAACCAAGGCTTGGCCTTATTGCTCATGGTTTGCCCTGGAGAACTAGACCATGAGCCCAGGTTTGAATGATATGCTAACCAGAGCTTTTTTTTTCCAGCCAGAACTCACCAGAACTCAGGTGGGCACCATTGCCAATCTAAGAGAACGAGGGAGGTGTTCATGGTGAATTCCAGCACCTCTTTTTCTAGAAAAATAGCCCAGGTTCTAACCCAAACCATGCCTCAGGGCAGTACATAGTTTTGTCCCCATCCTCCTCCCTGCCAAGTTCTACAAGAGCAAAACTGAGACTAAGTGGAAGCTGACAGGCAGCGCTGGCTGTGACTCAAAAGGCAGACAGGTGGGGGCTGACGGAGGGCAGGTCGAGGTGAGTGGGACAGTTTCTCATTGACCCAAATGGACCAGCCTCTTCTGGCAGCAGCAGAATGGCCAGAGGAGGAGCAAAGTGGTTGCGATCTCTTTTCTGGGAGCCAGCACACTTGCACATTCATGCTAAACCATGGCTTGGCTTAGTGTGCCACACAAACCAGGCCCACAATAAGTCCTGTGCCCCCAAAGTGTCTGCAGTCAGTTCACTGCTTCCTCATTTTTGTCACTGTCTGCACTGCAAAACTCGCACCCTTTGCATCAGCTCTGCTCTTTTAGGGGCAGGCGATGTCATCATCTCCAAACTCTGACGTGTATCTCATTCACAGACACAAGAGAGACTCCTAGCTATTTCCTAACCATTAGCCAACGGGTCTCTGCTTTTAACCAGCAATCTGCTGAACAAACAGATGGTTGGCCAATCTCTGCAATAATAAAAAGGCATTAAAAGGCAGCGCGGTAGCATAATAACCACAACGAACACCCAGCATACTTGTACTGTACTGAGCGGCAGAAGCTGTACCACCCTGAAGAGGCAGCTCTGGAAACCTAGGAATGTGCTTGGCAAGAGCACAGAGCTGGGATCTCCAGAGCGCTCTCTGTCACTGTTGACTCCTACAGAGGCTGCTCAACCACAGGGAACACTCAGCAGTGCTTGGGCTGAGAAGCAGCGTCTCCCTGTTTGCCTCCCTGCCAGTTCCAGGTTGGCACCTCCAGGGCTCCACGTTCTGCCCTCTCTGTTGCTTCTCCAGCTGAAATCCAGGGAAGGTGGGAAACCTCTGCTCCTCAGGGCAAGAACTTACATCAGGGATAGGGAACCTCAGGTCCAGGGGCCAAATTAGACCCTCCAAGACATGAGGGTCTAATTCCACACACCACAAGCCACGCTCCTTCTCCCCAGGAAGAGCACCCTTCACTGGCCTGGCCTTGCAGCCTCCTTGGGTGTTTCTGCCTGGCTGGAACATGCCTGTAGCGTATGTGGGTTTCTACAAGCTGGCATGCAATAATTACAACAAGAGAGCTGATGGCAAACAGAACAATCAAACAGGGGCAAAGCAACTGCTTATATGTATTTATGAGGGCCTGGGCAACACCCACTCTCAATGTGATTGGCTGTCTAATCCCCCAAGCTGTGAATCGTAACCAAGAGCTTCAGAGCCAGTGGCAGTAGCCCAAACCCTGATAATATGTCGGGATTGGGTATCATGTATCAAATCAAAACACGAGGCTCAGGATCGTAGTCCATGTAGGAATGTTCAGGGAGGCAGGAGAGGATATATTGTTTAATGATATCCTGCCTAACTTGCGTTAGCAAGTTCTATATCCTAGAGTTTAAACATTCCCCTTTAAACGCACAGCGGTTTGCTTGTTGCAAGTTCATCTGAAACTCTCTGCGTAAGATTCCTGGTAAGATCCCTTCTTGTCCCTCTTAAAAAGTATAGACATGGCAATCTTATTAAAGTCTATATTTACTCACATTCATTCAGTTCACAGTTGGATCCCTGAAGGCAGACTTAGGTTACAAAAGTATATATACATGTGGAACTATCCCATAAGGGAGTTAGTCCCAAGTGACTGCAGAAAGGCAATCACTTCTGCTCACACATAGAGAAAAACAAAATGGAGAAGAGAGGAGCAAAAGAAGATGGTGTGCTCCTCTTCCCCAGATTAGGCCACACACACCCTCTAGTCACATGCAGAGCGAGGAAGTTTGTCCCAGCTCAGGAGGAAACAGGAAGTTTCCTCCTGGCAGGTACAAAGCATCTCCTAGCATGTCCATTCTAGGAATGTTCTACTTGAATGTCCATTCTAGGAATGTCCATTCTAGGAATGTTCTACTTGACTGCCACAGTCCAGACTCAAGCTCAGGCAAACACAGACCACTGTATACATCTGTCACTCTGCCCACTTTTGCCTTTGCCCTTATCCAGCACTTCCATGCGGCCCCTAGAAGGTTGTTCTGAATGGAACGTGGCCAGCTTGATGTGGGTGGGCGGGACTGCATTGCAGACCTAGTTTCGCAACACCTCTGCCGGTTACCGAGAGGAGAAGGAGCTTTGTGTGGTGCAATCACTGTGGTGGAGCCAATCTGATGCTCCCAATGCTGTGCTCTCACACCATGCTGAGCTCCCTGCTGCTCTTCCTTGCTCTTGGTAACTGACCAGGGATCACAAGCAACCCTCTTTCACCTGTGCTGGTGTGCCGACCACTAGCAGCCCCTGGGTTGGAAAAGGTTCTCCAGTATGGACATAGGTGAAAGGGAGGCTGACCAACTCTCCAAGCAGACAGAGTAAAATCTGGCAACTGGCAAGAGCAGAAGTGGTGGTGATGACAAAGCCCACACCCTCCAACATTTCTCTGATGAAAATAACATTGCAATATTCCATAATAATACTGTAATAATAATAATTCATCATTATCTGATTGGGTTGCGCAAGCCACTCTGGATGGCTTCCAACATACTGTATATAAAAACATACTAAAACATTTTTTAAAAAAACCTTTCCTATACAAGCCTGCCTTCAGGTGTCTTCTAAAGGCTGTATAATTACTTATCTCCTTGGCTCAGGGGTCGCATGACTCCAAACACTCCAACATTTCTTAGATGAAAATAGGAACATCCTAAGGAAAAGCGGGACGTTCCAGGCATAGCTGCCAAGTTTTCCCTTTTCTCGCGAGGAAGCCTATTCAGCATAAGGGAAAATCCCTTTAAAAAAGGGATAACTTGGCAGCTATGGTTCCAGGATCAAATCAGAAACTGCGATGGCTTCTGTAAATCTGGGACTGTCCCTGGAAAATACAGGCACTTGGAGGGTCTGAAAGCCCTCTAGGTCAAACAACAGGGCCAAGAATGGGTCTGGTGATGCATTTAGGGAGCACTTGGCGTTTTTAAAAGGTCCAATGATAGAACCTGGCATGAAAGTGCAGCACAGGTTAGTGGACAAGGCTGATGGGGTGAGATTCAACCCCCACCCCATTCCAGCCTTCTGTTTCCAGCAATTGACTCCAGAACAAAGCATCACCCTCATTGCCTGGCTTGTCTCTGCGTCTGTGCGGTTGTGCTTTCTCAGCAGGTTGCGTACCAACGAACACACCTAAACTAGGGAGCATATTAAGGGGAAGAGTTTCAGCCTGGTGGTTTCTGAATGAAGCAGGAAACACCATTTGTTTATTACTTTCAGTACCGTCGTCACTTTGCAGTGGAACTTACGTGCTGTTCTGTAATAAACATGGTTTAAACAGGTGTCTGTTGATGTTTCCAATTTCAGTTCTGGTTGAAATGTTTCATTTTTGTAAGAACACAGTGTTTTCAAACGTACTTCAAACATTGATTATTGCCAGTAAAATGGAGCCTGGTCCAATCCTTTCCATGTTGCTTTAAAAACATATATTAAAATACTTCCCCCCCCCTAATTTGAGGATACACTTTTCTACTTTACAAGTGCCTCCCTGAAGACAGAAGGTGGGTGAGGATGAACAACAGAAAGAACCCCTAACTGGAATATCCCCCCCCCCAAGAATTAAGAAGGAAGAAGACTCATGTCTATGAGTTCTAGTGTTATAAGAAAGGGAGAAAGAAAAAAACTCTGTCCACTTTCTGCAATCCATTTATGATGTTACGCGTTTGTGGGGTCAGGGGCAATTACCCCCCAAAACTTAAATTAGTAAATGTTATAATTCAGCTAATATTTGGAGCACTGTATTAAGGAAAGATGCCAGGCGCACTGTAAAAATACAAGCTGTACCGATATCCCTGTTCAGAAGATCAGCCTACAGAGGTGCCATTAAGTGACAAGGGAACAGAGCACCCGGCCATTAAGAGTGATTGACAGTGCTTAGTGGACAGAGATGGAAGGATGAAAGGGGAGGTTGCCATTGTTATTGGGGTGGGACGTAATGTAACTTTTGCAGGAGGCTTTTGAAACAGAGGGTGACAGGGTGGATGAGAAAAGCTGTGTGTAAATGGAAGAGGGAGTTGCATCTGGCAAGGGTTTCTTGGAAGAAGGAGCAGGAAATGGAGAGAGAATTCCGTGTGCGTTGGCTGGGAGAGGCTGCACTGAGAGACCGGGGAGTATGGGCTGGCTTCCGCTCTGGACCCAAACTTGCTGAAGTTATGGGAGAAGCAGCAAGAGATGAGCTTGAGATGTAATGTCCAGCACCCCTTCAACAGAAGGCTTCAGGTTGTGAATATGTGTAAATAAACCATATTTCATGCAGACACTACAACCTCTGTGGTGCTTTAATTTTCCAAACACAAACTTTGAGTGCCAAGAGCCCTGGAATATTGTGTTCCACGCAGCAGGGATTGAGGTGGCCGGTAACAATAATTTTTATAAATTTCCATTATGTCATCAGTTACTTGCCTTTCCTCTAAACTAAAGAGTCCCATGTGCTCCAGCCTTTCCTCATAGGGCCATTGACCCTGGCCTGAAAACACCCACTGTCAGTCACTGTGGACAATGCTGATGGACTAATGGTCTTACTTGGTATAAGGCAGATCCCTGTCTTTTTTGTGTGCCCCTATGCTTATTGCAACTGCTTCTGGCCAGGTGGCGCTGTGGGTTAAACCACTGAGCCTAGGGCTTGCTGATCAGAAGGTTGGCGGTTCGAATCCCTGTGATGGGGTGAGCTCCCATTGCTTGGTTCCAGCTCCTGCCAACCTAGCAGTTCGAAAGCACGTCAAAGTGCAAGTAGATAAATAGGAACCGCTACAGCGGGAAGGTAAACGGCGTTTCCATGTGCTGCTCTGGTTTGCCAGAAGCGGCTTAGTCATGCTGGCCACATGACCTAGAAGCTCTACGCCGGCTCCCTCGGCCAATAATGCGAGATGAGCGTGCAACCCCAGAGTCGGTCATGACTGGACCTAATGGTCAGGGGTCCCTTTACCTTTACCTTTATGCTTATTGCAACTGCTTCTGGCCTCTTCTTTTTGCTTTAATGTTTTTGTTTTAGTTATGGCGCAGCACCACAAAGAGGAGTTCTGGGCTTGAGGGAACTGCGGTCATCACTAACTTCCTTATTCTCAGCGCCTCCGAGCTCTGCCCCCAAGGAATTGGGAAGAAGGGGGTGGTGACAGCAGTGGCTTTTGGCTGCTGTGCTCAGTGGCTGGAAGGAAAAGTGTCGGGTGTGAGGCAACTGCAGGCATTGCTAATGTCCTTGTTCTCACTGCTTCTGGGCCTTACCCCTGATGTGGGCTCAGGGGCCCAGAGAACAAGGAAGTTAGCCGCATCTGTGGCTGCTTCTCGCTCAGCCTCTGTCATGAATGCTTTAGCTGAGATTCCTGCCTTGCAGGGGTTGGAGTGGACTATATGACACTTGGATTCCCTTCCAACTCTACAATGCTATGATTTTATTATTCTAAGGCACAGGCACAAATTTGCATGTGCATTTTCCTCTGTATAGATGCAAATGTATGAGTCTCTAAGCAAATTAAGCTGGTGAGCGGCTGGAATGGGGTTTTGCAGAATGCCCCGCAGCCTTTTAAGCAAAGTAATTTTGCTTAAAATTAAAAAGTGGAGGGGAGTCGGAGAAGACCCACAGAGCCCACCACAAGATTCAGGCTTGGGGTCCTTGGGACATGTTCAAACAGCCCCCCCCCTGATCAAACTCATGCTTAACTCTCCAACAAAAATTATTAGAAATAGCCTGTAGTTAAGACTGCACAGGACAATGCTTCCTTTATGATGCTACCAGCCTGCATCTTATCATTATCACTGGCTATCTGTTTCGGTCATGTTTTGAAGACACACCTTTCCCCCTCCAGGCTTTCCCTGCTCATTAAAAAGCTGGTCCCTGCCTCCTGCATGTTATAATTCCTTATTGCATTTCTGTAACGTTTTGCTGCTGCTTATAGTAGCTTGTATTTATTTTGTATTTGTTTGTGTGTGTGTGTTTCTAAATTTGCTGTACTACATCCAGCAGTTTGTTAATTTATTTATGCAATAAGATTTCTGAACTTAAAGTTAGCTGGATGGCGTCTTGCATATGCCGGACTTGCAAATAAGGGCAGGGGTGAACAAGGTCTATGGGGAAAAGGCATAGGTTGACTTATATTTCCTGCTGAGCAGGAGGAAACTTTAATGATTCCATCCAGCACAGGAAGGTTCCTTTCCATTCTTCTTCTTTTTAAGATTAGGAAACACAGCTCATTCTTCGGTTGGCAAGTGTCGCTTTCAGAATGACATAATTCATCCATGCATAACTAAACTGCACGTATGGGGCTCCAGAAGTGCTTCCTGTTTGCTGAAAAAGCCTGTTTTCTGCTTTTGCTTCTCCACTTCCTAGGAAACAGCATTTCGCGAGAACACGTCTCAAAATGAGCCACAGCTATGGTTTATTTAGAACTATGACCGTGCACAAAACACAAATTCAAAATTAAACTAAACCATTTCCTGGCTGTAAACCAAACCCAAGCATTTGCTATTGATTATGTCAGATGAGCCTGTGTGTGTGTGTGTGTGTGTGTGTGTGTGTGTGTGTTGTGAACTCTGAAGGCTGCGTGAAGGGTGTGCTTCAGAAAGCATAGTCAAACTCCCACATGATGTAGTGATGGCCACCAACTTGGATGATTTCAAAAGAAGATTAGAGGATAAGGCTCTGCTTGGAGAAGAAGGTTTTTGAGGTTTACTAGTCACAATGGCTATGTTCTGCCACCAGTGCTGGAGGTGGTATGTCTCTTAAGACCAGTGTCTGGGAATTTCAGGTGGGGGAAAGCTGTTGTGCTCAGGTCCTGCTTTTGGGCTTCTGGTTGGCCACTGTGAGAACAGGATGGTGGACTAAATGGGTAGGCTAGACTAGGCTGACAGAACATGCCTGGCTGGCTGGCTGATGATTACTCCATCAAGAAGTGACCTTCACAATTGAGCAGAATCTGGGTACCATTATTATTTTACCAGCAGTCCTTCCACTGTTCATGGAGAGGATCAAGGAGCATGGAACAAATGTCTTAAGTTTTGATTTAACTCCAGACCAAGTCTAGCATTCTTCCTACTGCACCATACTGACACCTTGCTTATTTCCCATCTTTGCTGATGCTAGATTGGGGTGGAGCCCCATTCAGTTCAGTGCTCCAAAATCCCCTCTGGGCTCTCGCTCTCAAGGTCTGAACAGAGAAACTTGGGAGGCAAAAATCTCATTTGGTGTATCACGAATGAGCATGTTATTGCAAAATCAGGAAACTGCGAGAAAGTAATTCATACACTCATACACACACAAGAACTTTCCAGGTGACCTGGCAGAATTACTCAGAGGAAGTACTGTTTGCTGTGCAAGCCAAGATATTATGGAGTGACTGTACAAACCCTACACCCGTACTGTCTCAGTTTATGTTATTACTCATTATCGCAGGTGAAGATGAACAAGGTAGCCTAAGGCTGCAATTTCCCGCCTTCTTACCTGGGAGTAGTGGGGCCGCCTTCTGAACAGACAGTCCTTGCCACTAGGCTGCACATCAGCTGCAATCTTAAACCCAGTTAGGCCCACTCTTCATGCTACCTAATCCACATCACAGCTGCTTCCTTGTGGTAATCTTCTGTTCCCACAGTGTCTTGTGTACGTGGCTCCTTGTGCTTGCTTGTTTTTTCCTACTACCATATTTGCACTATACCACCCGATCAGCTTCAGCTGTGCTTTCCTGGACCCCTCTTGAAAGGGCCCATTTGAATGATGCAAAGTATTTCATGCCCTGTTTCCCCACCGTAACTCCAACTCGATTTCCTCCAGTCCTCTCTCTATTGATTCTGGCTGAGCCAAAACAGGGAGAGGGACGCTGCAGCTCATTAATGTGTTTTACCCTGCCTTTTGAGCAACAGCCTCTTCAAGCCAGCTTCCACTTCCCAAAAAAGAAGCAGAACACAAACCGGCGTGTGCAGTGGAAGAGACATATGGATTTCCTCACGTAAGAATCTAAAAGGGTGGGGAAACACATTTCGTTCTGATAAAGAAGGTTCAACAGCCACTTCTTCTCTTTAACATTAAGGAATTTAGCAAGGGTATTGCATAAGGTTAAGATTCAACCACTCATTTGTTCAGTGGAGGAGGGGGCATGAAGAGCCCATCCCCCTCCTCTCACTGAACCTGCCAAGCAGATGATTAACAGAATCTCAACTTTCCCCAGAAACCTTACAACACTGGTGCTAAATTCCTAGCGAGAAGCTACAGTTTTTAGTGCTTGCTTCAGCACCCTCCTTCCGCTGCTGGCTCTGAAACTTGTCCCTCCCTAGTCTCAGGTGTGATGGATGCTGGGAAGGGAGAGAGGTTCATCAAGGCCAGCCAATTCAATCCCCTCCAAATGCTTGGGAGACTATAACTCCCATCAGCCGCAGCCAACATGTGTCCCATTCCTAGAACTGGTTGCTCCATGGACAGAGAAGATTGCTTATCAAACATTCCTATGTGTGCACCAACAAGAGAGCTTGCATAATATCTGCAGCTCCTTTAGGGTGGAGGAAGTTGAGATACAATTTGAGAACACTGTGTACTGCTGCATTGCTCTCATGAATGCGGCCACCAAATTTTCTCCACTAATAGTATACTTCCGACAGTGGTCTCCTGTCTCTCTGCGGTCAAATTCTAGCCACTACGTTTCACCGTCAAATTTTGGTATTCCGTTCCTAGGATGCTTTTTGTGTAATGGTCAACATTCAGGGCAAATCTATCAAAATTCTCAAACTGCAAACAATGACGGGGAAAGTATGAAGCTTAGCACAACAATGTTCTCTCCATAATTGCAGCCATTTAGATGGTGCAGGCAGAGGATGGCGTGACCACCATCGACCCACGTTTCCCCAGACATCTCCCTGACAACATCAAGTTAACAACCCTGTGATGCGACTTCACTGCATTCAGTATTTCCCTACCTTCCAGAAGTGGTGGCCAATGAATTGGATTGCAGGTGTTAATGGAGAAATCTGAGGGCTCCCTTGGACAAAAACAACGACATCAGCCAGGAATACCAGAGCAAATGCCAGGAATACCTAGTAGGCTCGGCCTTTATTGAAGAAGACTGTCGCGACAGGACTCCCACCAGCAACAAGATGAAGCAAGATGGAAGCTCCTACAAAAGGGAACCCAAACTTTTATTAGCTGCTAATCCCCAACCTAGCAGTTCGAATACACATCAAAGTGCAAGTAGATAAATAGGAACCGCTACAGTGGGAAGGTAAACGGCGTTTCCATGTGCTGCTCTGGTTTGCCAGAAGCGGCTTTGTCATGCTGGCCACATGACCTGGAAGCTGTACGCCGGCTCCCTCGGCCAATAACGCGAGATGAGCGCGCAACCCCAGAGTCGGTCACGACTGGACCTAATGGTCAGGGGTCCCTTTACTTTTACCTTTAATCCCCATGTTACACCCCCCCCCCACTACATCATGGTTACATCATGAAAGGGGAGGTCTGGTGGCAGTAATCTGAGCATCGTGGACCCTGCCCCCTGCCTCCCCTTGCCCTCCACCAAACATCCGTCAAGTGTAACAAAAGAGATATTTACATTTCCCTGTTTCCCAGCCAAGTTAATCACACCCTTTTGTCTTCATCTGGGTTTGTTATTTCTGGAAAGGCTAGCAGTATCAGGATGCCAGGAATTATCACTCAGGCAGAGGGGCTGCTGAGTAGCTGAGCTCACATACCCTGTTTCCCCCTTTTTAATACATAGTCATAAAGTAAGCCATGGCAGGGTTTTTAAGCATTTGAGAAATATAAGACATACCCCCAAAATAAGCCATACTTCCGCGCCATGGAAACCAACCCCCACAGGCACCTCCACTCACAGAGTCACTCCATGCGGCCAAGAGCTCTGCTTAACAGCTGATCGCGCTCCCGCCTTGCTGGCTGCATCCCCGTGCTCCGCTTGCCACCACCGCTTGCCACCACCGCTGGGCTCACTGCTTCTTCCTTGCCTGGCCCAGCCAAGGAGCTTGGAGCACCCTGCAGCGGCGGGGGGAGCGCCTGAGCCAGTGGCCTCCGCCTGGCCTGGCCAAGGACGCCTGCTGCCCTGCCGCCCGGAACCGGTGGCTGCTGCAGTGCTGAGCACTCAAGAGAGCACAGCAGCGCCCTGAGCCGTAAAAACCGTACCAGTAATTAAAAAATAAGACATCCCACCGAAAGTAAGCCACCCTGTGTTTTTTTGAGGAAAAAAAGTTATAAGACGGTGTCTTAAAAAGGGGGAAACACGGTATCTACGTACTGTATATGAATTTCTGAAGTTTTCCCAGTGAGCCAGTACATAGATACATTTATCAGTGATTTGTTACATTTGGTATTTGAATAGATAGGAAGAAACTGTGATGAAGTGTTTTGTGGGGGGAAATAACAAAAGTCACAAAAGTGATTGTGCTGATTTTGGTAGTGGGCTGCATGTGCATGATATCTGCTGGAGGGGCAACCCCCCCAAAAAAAACTTTACATAAATTCCTGCAACACAGGTAGCAAGTACTGGATAGGATACCTCATCACATGTTTCTTTTACCGGATAGGGAGGCATCCATGAGCTGGTTTTTGCCCCATAACATCCAGTTCGGTTCTAGGTGCATCAACCTCAATTCACCCCTATGGAGATGGAGTGAGCCAGTTGAATGCTGAAGGGTGGCATCCATGAGCTGGTTTTTGCCCCATAACATCCAGTTCGGTTCTAGGTGCATCAACCTCAATTCACCCCTATGAAGATGGAGTGAGCCAGTTGAATGCTGAAGGGTGGCATCCATGAGCTGGATTTTGCCCCATAACATCCAGTTCGGTTCTAGGTGCATCAACCTCAATTCACCCCTATGGAGATGGAGTGAGCCAGTTGAATGCTAGAAAAGAATTCTGTGCCAATGGCAAGCACTCTCATCATTGGGTTTTCTCTTACATCCAGACAAAGCATCCTTCAGTTCCCAGCCCCCAGCTCCCAACCCATTGTGACTGGTCTCCACATCTGATGAAGTGTGCATGCACACAAAAGCTCATACCAAAATAAAAACTTAGTTGGTCTTTAAGGTGCTACTGAAGGATTTTTTTTATTTTGTTTCGACTCAGACCAACACGTCTGCCTACCTGTAACTGGTGTCCACAAGTCACTTGATTGTTTCACAGCAAGAGGTTGTAGCAATTGACCCTGGAGTGTGCAACACATGTAGCAAGCAGGAAATGTACCAGTTTGGAAGCCTACAGAGCGTCTGTTTTCCAAAGAGCTCAAGCATTATGTGTTTCTTCAGAACTTCAGAAGAGCCTGCTGGATCAGGCCAAAGGCCATCTACTGCAGCATCCTATTTTCATGGTGCACAATCAGATCCCAATGGAAAGCCCGTGGGCAGAATATGAACCCCACCACACCCTCAACACATGATTCTCAGCCATTGGTATTCCCCTGGTTTTTTAAATTTTCTTTCCCTCCTACCCTTGCAAGCAAGCAAGCAAAACAAACACAGGAAACTGGAAGCTGTTGCAGAATTTTGTACAGTGGTACCTCAGGTTAAGTACTTAATTGGTTCCGGAAGTCGGTACTTAACCTGAAGCGAACTTTCTCATTGAAAGTAGTGGAAAGTGGATTAATCCATTCCAGACGATGAAAAACACCCCCTAAAACAGCAATTTAACACCAATTTTACTGTCTAACGAGATCGTTGATCCATAAAATGAAGGCAATAATCAACGTACTGTACTATAAAATAAATAAGACAGTATTGTAGATGAAAAAAATTAACATTTGCAGTGGTACCTCGGGTTAAGTGCTTAATTGGTTCCGGGGTGCCATTTGCACCCTGAAAAGTACTTAACCTGAGTGCCGATAGTGCGTGTGCGCGAAGCGCCGATAGAGTGCTTCTGTGCATGTGCGAAGCGTGCAGATCGCTTCTGCGCATGCACGGTGGAACCCAGAAGTAAACACTTCCTGATCCACGGAGTACTTAACCTGAAAGTACTCAACCTGAAGCGTACTTAACCCGAGGTATGACTGTATAGGAACAGAGCAAACTGCCTTATACAGAATCATAGAATTGTAGAGTTGAAAGGGACTCCAAGGATCCAAACCCCTGCAATGCAGAGTCAGACCATTTGTCCATCTGGTTCAGTATTGTCCACACCACACTGAGTCATAGAATCACAGAATTGTAGATGCTCTTCAGGTATTCAGACAGGTTTCTCTGCAAGCCCTACCTGGAAACTGGTAGTGGCAGTGATGAGAAAAGAGGGCTACACACACACACACACACACGTGCCATTTCCTCTTTCACACAACCACCCATCTTTATATACCGAGGAATGGAAATCAGTGCGGAGACTCGGGATCTAGAGAGAGGGAGCAGAACAGGAGGTTGCAGGTGGAGTCACTCTCTTGTGGCAACTTGCTAAGGGCAGGTATGTGTGAGCGAACCTTCCTCCCTGTCCACAATTGCTTTATGGTCCACGTAACATCATGCAGCACACAGTTAAATAATGGATTTCTCTCCCACTGGAGGCAGCGATGGTCACTGACTTGGGTGGCTTGAAAAGCGCAAGAGACTAATTCATGGAGGATAAAGCTATCAGGGGCTACTAGACATGACGGCTATGCTCTGACTCCACAGTTGGAAACAGTATGCTTCTGAATACCAGCTGCTGGAAGTTAGCGTGGTCTTCTCCCAAGGTCCTGCTTGCAGGTGTCCTATAGGCATCCGGTTGGCCAATGTGAGAAAAGGATGCTGGAGGAGATGGGCCATTGGCCTGCTCATTCATAAGGACGATCCTATGTCCTTATGAAAACCAGCCAAGTGTTTTGTGGCACCTCAAAGACTTAATGAATTTTGTGATGACACAATATTCCTGTGGACTATAGTTCATTTCGTCAGATGCCTTAATGAAATGTGTCCATCTTTAAGACACCCAAGGGCCTTCTGTTGACTTTATTGCAACAGGGTTACTCCTCTGGAATATGAAACAATCCTAAGCCTCTTTTTGTGCAAGGTGGTGTTTGTGTGTGTGTGTTGGGTAGAACAAACTGTCCCGCCCCTTCTTGTCAACATCCTTTCAAACATTTGAAACTATTAACCTGTCTCATCTTCATGTCTTCCCCCTCAGGCTCAACACACCCAACTCCTTCAGCTTCTGCTCCCTTGATTTGTCATCTAGACCTTCTGGAGGGTAGAGTCAGGTTGAACTGACTTGTCTGCCCTGCTTTCCCCTCTCCTTGCCCTTACCTGATGTGATTTAAGTGTACAAAACATGCATACTCCGGATCTCTCAACGCTTAAGGCGTCACCCATCTGCATTAAGTCACCCTGAGAACTCAGCTGTAACTTAAAAGACTTAAACAGTGGCTTTGCTGATTCAGACTAAGCTCTAGCTCAGGTATCCTCAACTTGCGGCCCTCCAGATGTTTTGACCTACAACTCCCATGATCCCTGGCTAACAGGACCAATGGTCAGGGATGATGGGAATTGTGGTCCAAAACATCTGGAGGGCCGAAGGTTGGGAATGCCTGATCTAGCTAGTCTAGCATCCTTTGCAATAATAAGTGGACACCTGGAAGCCCAACTCAAGTTGGCCTATTTCCAATCTACCTGTTCATCCCTGCTCGGTAATAGTGACAGGCAACATGGTGCCCTCCAGATGTTCTTGGACTACAACTCCCATCAGCCCCAGCCAATATGGCCAATGGTAATGGATGGTGGAATTTGTAGTCCAGCATCTGAGGAGTATCCTGTTGGCTAACCCTAAAGACCTTATTTTTCTCTCCTTCAGCGAGTTTTTTCTTAGGTGTCAAACATTGCTACTGACAACTGGGGGGCTCAGAAGTATACATGGCACCCCAGTTAACTCCAGAGTTTATATTTTCAAACACCTTTTGAATTTGGAATCTTGGATTTATCATCTGGTTCATTCAGTGCTCAAGCAGCAGGAGATGCCGGTCTGGGAGATGCAAGCCAGGCCAATGCAAACAAAATGCCTTTATTCTTTTTATCTTAATATTTTATTTTATGCTGCTGAGACCCCAGCAAAACCTTGAGAATAAGATGGTAAATAATTTCTGATGCAGGAAGGAAAACTAATTAAAAAGTAAGAACCAATAATTAAACATAGGAAAGAGGGGAGTAAGATGAGATGCTACGATTATCTTAAAGCTAAGGATGACAGTTCTGCCACTATAATGTAAGGATTTATCACATCTTGTAATTCACTATTCCAAAGTAACATCAGAAATAAAAATACTACAAACCTGTCCTGCTTTTTGCCTTCTCTAACCCTTACTAAGGCCCTTAACTTGGCTTTATGTGCCTTATCCTAAATCCATATGTTCCATTTGTCTATATAGTAAAAGGAGTAGGTTTCTTCCAATTACACCATATTAATTCATTTATAATAATGAATTATTATAGAAATGAATTAGAATTTCTATGTGCTCTGCCACACACAAAAAAGGTCGCTTTAAGTGTCGCCAAATGACTTTTAAACAAAATTATGTTTTATAATTGCCCTTGATTTCAAAAGGAGGAAAGAGAATAAAGCACGTATTTACTTCTTCCTCGCTGAAATCAATGGGGTCTTAAAAACACATAACTTTGGCTGCATCGTGGCCATTGTTCCCAAAGGTGAATTCTGTGTAGTAAGAGACTAATGCCTGTAATTGTCCATTAAAAGTAAATCAATCTCACATCTATCAGGCAAGAGAAAGGCCATAGATTTTCTTTTTCCACAGGATGTAAGTGCTCTATACATGCATTCTGTGCTCTCCCCCCACCCCCACCTCCGCCACCCCATATGTCTTTTTGGACAGCATTAAAACAGGAAATTGATGCCATTGGGTAAATATTCATTCTTCCCATCTTTTCTCTTGCAAAACAAGTACAGATTTGCTGCGGCTAGACTCACTTCCTGCAGAACATTGGTGCTTACCTCTGTTCCATGCCGGGGGTGGGGCGGCGGGGGAGGGGGAACGTTCTCTGGTTCAACTTAAGAGAATTCTTCTTTTTTATATAAAAAAAAGGATGATGATGTGGAGTAGGAGGAGCCAACTAGCGTATGTTGAAATGACATCAATATTTTCAGCACAGCCTGAGAAACATACCGAAGGATGGTGCTTGCTTCAATTCCCCCAGACCAGTTCAGACAAGCTGGCTGCTGTGAATGCATAGGGGGCCTCTTCTCCCCTATGGACTCCACTCCCCACTAGGGAGAGGTTGAAATGCTGGTATCCTGTCTGGTATTTGTCCTCCAGACGTGCTCAGGGAAGGGTGTGAACTGTGTTGATGCTGAGAGTACTCTGGGCTGGCAGGCAGGCAGGCAGGAGAAAGCAGCAGGGTAAGGAAATGTGGAATTTGCATTGTTCCTGCTCAACAGCAATAATACTCATTCCTCCATCTTCACAGCCACATGCTGCATATATACCATACATTTAAAGCATGTGACTCCCCACCCCAAATCTGGGAACTGTAGTTTAAGAGTGCTGGGAATTGCAGCTCTGCAAGGGGGAAACTGTACTTTACAAGATTCTTTGGGAGAAGTCGTGTGCTTTAATGTATGGTGTGCACATAGGTGTGTATCGAGTCAGACTAGTATTGTCTGTCTGGCTCAGTAAAGCCAACTCCTTGGTGGCTCTGCAGAGTTTCAGGCAGAAATGTTGTGCAGCCGCACAGTTGCTACAGGATCCGACACACAACCATTGCTTCTGAAAATGGCAACCTAGGTTCACAGTGACTTCCCCGATCTCACAGGTAACATGACCATTGGACGGGGTTGGTATCCCAGAACTTCACTCCATCAAAAAAGAGAAAGCTAAGGGCCGCATTCCCAAGTAATATTAAGCCCCAAGAACCCCAGACTAATAAACTATACTGTGCATGAGCCACCTGACTGTTCCTGCCCCCAAACCAAGTGAATAAACAAACCAGGAAGAGGATTGTTTAGTGTTACATTCAAATCAGGGACTGGAATTTGCTCTGTGGCCTAGCAAGCCAGGGTTGCTAGCCATGGTTTGCTATTGGCTTTTGAATCTGCGGCTTTATGATTTTGCAAGGGAATCCAAAATCCTTGGATAGTGACTCATCATCCTTGGTAGACCCACCAACCCTTGAAAACAGAAATTCAAGTGTTAGACTTAGAGCCTGAGTTCTCTGTGTGGAATCAGAACCCTGGTGGTTTGGGGTAGATCTGGAGAGGGAGGGAGGGAGGGAGGGAGGGAGGGAGGGAGGGAGGGAGGGAGGGAGGGAGGGAGGGAGAGACAAGCTGTTTTGGTGGTTGTTATGTACTGAGCTGAATCCTGGAACAATAGAATCCAGAATGCAGCAGTCTGATTGGTCCGCAGGAGCCACCCAATCCAGTTCCAGGTGGAAGGAATGAGCAGCCAATCAGGCTGCTGGCAGAAGTGAATCTGCAACCTGATTGGCCTACAGGTCCAGCCCTGAGGTAGCCAATCACGTAAGGCCCATTGTGTAAATAATGTATATAAGCAGAGGTTTTGGGGAAAGAGCCATTCTTCTCTTCTTATGTTGCTACTACAGGCATGAAAAGAGCATGAAATTCACTATTGACTCCGAGTATATTTCAGTGGTTATGGTGGGTAGAGCTTAGTGTAAAATGTATTTAATCAAAGTGTACAGCTTTCAGGGGGGGGGGGGAGCAATGGGGGTACGGTCTTGCCCTTTGCTTTCTGGCAACGGTCCTTAAAGCCGAAGAGGGAGGGAGGGATGAAGAAAGAAAATAGGAAAGAAAAGCAATCAGGAAAGGCCTTTCCCTGGGTTAGTTTGCAATTCTAATAACTGATACTTAGAGCCTGTGCCGAACTATGCAAACAGAAGTCCTGGTCTGCAGACTGCAGGAAAGGAGATGTAAAACCTATCATGATAAGTGAAGGAAGAGCCGAGACAAGGAGAAAAAGAGCTGCTGCAGACTCCAGTCATGTGGGCGAACAACATTGCGTTTCTCCAGCCAGCCTGTGTTCCAGAGCAGACAGCTGCTAGACAACACATGATGTCGACATTGCAGCTGGGCTTCAGGCAAAGCCAAATGGGGCACAGAGAACCTGTAGGCAGCATTACTAATGGTTGGGCAGCTCAGACTTGGACCCAAGACATGAGAAAAGCATGAGTTGTAGAGTCTGAGGAACTAGACAGCAAGCGGAGAAAAGCCAACACATAACAGTCAAGTCTTTTGCATGTACAATTGTACTTTCATAATGGAGTTTAGTCTAATTTCTTTTTGAGCATTTGGAGTCGTCAGCGCTATGGCTTCCAGCTCCCCGCTGCTTATTCATTGCTACCAAATGTGGCTCATATTTAATGGAAGGTTAATAAAGTTGCTGGTATACCTTACGAAGAATGGTGTCGTTTTTGTTGTATGAACACTCATGGTGCATTACATACTAAAAAAGGAAAAGGCTATGCCCCAAGGTGCTTACATTGTAAAATAGGCAATGGGGAAGATAATGGGACTTTCCTCATAGCGAGAAGTCCAGTCTTTTGGAGGAGTGGGTTGTTGCGCAAGACCTATCAATCTACTGCAATTTCACAACCAGAAATTGCTAATACGCGATTGAGTCTTACTTGAAAATAGCAACAAGCCTGGAAGCACCTTCTGTGTTTGGAGGTGGGGGGCTGCTGTTTCTACCTACAGTGGTACCTCTACTTACGAATTTAATGCGTTCCGAACACACATTTGTAAGTCGAAAAAATTTGTAAGTCGAATCCCATAGGAATGCATTGGGATAAAAAATTCGTAAGTCGAAGCAACCCTATCTAAAAATTCGTACGTAGAAAAAATCCTATCTAAACCGCATCCAAGATGGCGGACGGAGCTCCATTTGTAAGTAGAAAAATTCATAAGTAGAGTTATTTGTAAGTAGAGGTACCACTGTATCTTCTCCCACCCTGCAGCCTTGAGAGCCTTCATATGGGAGCTACTTCCAGAAGATTTCCGAAGGGATTTTATGGCTTTTTCAGTTTGAGCATAAATGGTGGATGAAGTAGGGGTGTGTGTCATTTTTGAGATTTATGCTCACTTAAATTTTGATGACAAATGAACTATTAATTGACTTTCTTTTCAGTCTTACATTGAACTGACATTATACTTTTTAAAAAAATAATGCATTGTTTAGCATTCCTGTATGTCGGGCTGTTTTTAGGCGAGCCGCTTTGAGCACAGATATATCGGTGGGAAATGCTTTATATAAATAAATTGACTATGGCTACATCTTGATTCTACATGCAAACACACGGAGGCTACGGCACCATGCACTGCGCAACCTGATGTTTCACACAGTGGAGCTGCCAATGCATATTTTGAGATGGTTGAGAGATGATTGTAGGAGAGTTATGCTGTTCAAAAATAGTAATATACTCTTAAGCTACACAATAAAGAAAGCCTCCTGGCTTTGAAATTGTTAGAAGACTGATTGTTGCAGAAGAAATAAACCCAGCTTATACAACAGCTTATACATTACATTACACGCAGGGCCGTCTTAAGCGGGTCGGGCGCCCGGGTGCCCTGGTGCGCGGATTGCTCCGGCACCCCCGCCCCGTTTCTTCCCACGGCTGGTGGGCGGGCGCAGCGCGGTTTCCGTGCAGCTTTGCCATGCAGCGCCACCCAGCCTACCCTTAGAGCCGGCCCTGATTCCACGTTGCCTTCAGCAACGTGTAATTGGCCAGCTGGGCTCAGGTAGTGAGCAGCTCAGGTAGTGACCAGCTGAGAGGTGGGGAGGCCCCAGGCTCATGCTCCCTGCGCGCCTCCGGAGAATGGCCTGAAGCCATTCAACAGCTGAGAGGCGCAGAGGAGGCGGCCCCAGGCAGCACCGGGGGGGCAGGCTGGCCAGCGCCCTAGGCAGCTGCCTAGTTCGCCTTGACGCGACGGCCCTGGTAGTGACACTTATGAGAAGAGATATGTTACATGTACATTGTAAGGATCTCTGCAGACCTGCGTTTTATGCGATGGTGACCTGCAGCATGTTCTTGACATAGTAAAGGTGCATTTGTGCATGCATTATTTTCCTTTATTCATTGTTCTGCAGTGATCCATCCCTCCATCATTTTATTTGTAGGCTGCCTTTCCAAAGTTGAGACTACGCTCAAGGTGCCTTACAACATATAAAAAACTACGGTACATAACTACAAACATAACAAAAATAGTCAATCAACAAAGCATCAAAAAGCACACGACCAAACGGAACGATTCCCACATAAATCAAAACATCCAAAATAAAGATACAAAAAATCAACACCAGCAACAGCAACCAGGGCTTCTTTTCAGCCAGAAAACTAAATGGAACTCAGTTCCGACACTTTTCAGGTGGGTACCATTGCCATCGAAAGAGAACAAGTCCAGTGTTCACAGTGAGATCTGGAACCTCTTTTCCAAGAAAAATAGTACTGACAGCAATGCTCCCCCCCCAACAAAAACCCACCCCCCCATTTTTCCAAAGCTACCACATTTTGGGTATCTGGAGGGGCTATAGAGGAACAAAAGCCGTGCAAAAATGAATCAGAACATTTTGGTATAAAAAGTTACTGGATTTCAGCAGGATGTTACAAGACACAGTTACAGCAGCAGGCGCTGCAACCTTCCAACCTTTTGACTTCACCCCCAAAGGCGCACTCCTCCATTGTCTCCTGAGACAGACGGATGCCAACAATACAAGATATGAACTGACTCGAAATGAAGCAGTGTGACTGCCCCAAAACGTTTGTAGACACAAACACTATAGAAAATGGGGCTACACATGACGATCCTGATAGCATCATGAGCACAAATCATCATTACTATGCAAAGTATACTTGGAGGGGCCCAAATATTGCCAAAATTATTTTCGCTTCTTGCAGGTTTGTTTCTTTCCAAATCGTTTTTACTACTTCAACTATTTTTTTGTTGTTGCATTGTGTTTGTATGTTATTGCTGTTCACTGTTTTGAACGGCATCTGGTGGAGAGGGCAGGATATAAATTTGACAGATGAAATCCTGTCAATCAAGAGGAAGACCGTCGTTTCGTCTGCCTGTCCAAGTTCAAATGTTTGCGCTGGGAGCATGCGGAGTCTCAGGACGCAAGCGGTGCAGACATGCTCCTGTTCGTCTGCCCTGGCCTGGTAGGAACAGGATGTTCCTAATATTTCGCAGATTCCTTGCTTGTTCACATTCTCTCTGTTGTATTTCATCTCAAGCATCGACTGGAAAAACAAGCGTGCTCACAGAAGGGAATGCAGAGTTGTGACACACCACCTCATTTCTCTCTCCCCGCTTACCCACCCACTCCCCGTATCAAAACGCCATGCACATATATGTGGCTGCTGTGGTGCCCCGACAGGGAAACCCTGCTGCTATGCACCCTTTGAGTTCCTCAATCCTTCAAGATTTAGAAACTGGATTAACTGTGCTTTGCCATCCCACATGACAGCTCCTCTGAACGTTACAGCCCAATGAGGCCTTGTGAAACTTAATCATCCCTCCACGCTCCTTAGCAAGATCGTTATCTTCCTTCTGCAGAAAAGGAACTTCCATGCTGGTTTGGAGAAGTCACTTTGTACTGTAGTTGCATGCAGATAACAAAATATCTTGTACAGTGGTACCTCGGTTTAAGTACACAATTGGTTCCGAAAGTCTGTACTTAACCTCAAGCGAACTTTCCCATTGAAAGTAATGGAAAGTGGATTAATCTGTTCCAGATGGGTCCGTGGAGTACTTAAACTGAAAGTACTCAAACCGAGGCGTACTTAAACCAAGGTATGACTGCATTCCCTTATCCTTTAGGGGCATGACCAAGAGCTACCCACAGCCCTCTCTCCCTCATGTGTGTCATACGCAATAGGAACTTCTGTGCACTTCTAAAGGAGATGCCAGCACATTCCAGACTTAAGGTAGTTTTTGACAGCCGTCCTTTCTCACCAGCTCCCAGCCCCCTTTTCTCTCTCTTAGGCTGTGATCTCAACATACATTTAAAGCGCATACAGTATATTATATTTACTGAATTTATATCCTGTCCTTCCTCCCGAAGCAGCCTAGGGCAACAAGCAGATACAGTGTGCCTCACAAGACGAATTTAATTCGTTCTGCGAGTCAATTTGTTTAGCGAAAAAATTGTCTTGTGAATCACGGTTTCCCATAGGAATGCATTGAAATTTCTTTTTTTGCCCATAGGAACGCATTAATTAAATTTCAATGCATTCGTATGGGAAACCGCAATTCGCAAGATGAATTTTTCGCAAAACGAATTCGCTTGCGAGTCACCATTAGATCACAAGATGCATTCGTCTTGCAAAAAATTCGTCTTGCGGGGCATTCGTCTTGCGAGCTACCACTGTACATGATTTAAACAAAATTTTAAAAATTCAAAACAAAACAAAACAAATCCTTCCAGTAGCACCTTAGAGACCAACTAAGTTTGTCATTGGTATGAGCTTTTGTGTGAGTTGTTCCTTCTCCCCTACCACCCATCCTCTTTTGTCCGTTCCCGCTTGTGCCTCCCTCTGAGCTGGTGCTATTTTTCTAGAAAAAAAGGTGCCAGAACTGAGTTCTGGTGAGTTCTGGCTGAAAAAAAGCCATGCTCTGAGCCAGGGCTCCCCAAACTAAGGCCCGTCACCTTCTCAATCTGGCCCACAGACGGTCTAGGAATCAGCATGTTTTTACATGAGTAGAATGTGTCCTTTTATATAAAATGCATATCTGGGTTATTTGTGGGACCTGCCTGGTGTTTTTACATGAGTAGAATGTGTCCTTTTATTTTAAATGCATCTCTGGGTTATTTGTGGGGCATAGGAATTTGTTCATATTTTTTTCAAAATATAGTCTGGCCCCCCACAAGGTCTGAGGGACAGTGGAGTGGCCCCCTGCTGAAAAAGTTTGCTGACCCCTGTGAGCTATTTTGCTCCCTGTGACTCAAGAGCCAAGTTTCAGCACCCCCATGGCCATTTACAACATTTCATAGCAAGGGTGGGGGACCTTTGTCACTTCAAGGGCCACATCCCCCTCCTGGGCGCTCTTCTGAGGGCCACATGGCAGTGGTGGATGGAACCAAAGGCAAACGTGGGCAGGCCAGCGACAGTGAATTCAACCTTTATGCAGTCGGCTAGTTTCCACACACACACTCATCTGGATAAAGGAAGAGGAGGCATCAGCAGGATTCAAGGATAGCCAGGCTAACACAAGGTGTGAAGCAGGCCCAGTGAGGGGTGTGGCCCTGGGGGGAGTGGGTGTGGCCTGAGGAGTGTTCCAAGGGCCAAAGACACCTGGAGGGCCACATTTCACCTCCAGGCCTTAGCTTCCCCACCCACGATTTGTAGGTAATCACAGTCAAATTTGCAGGTAATTTGACTGTGCATAGCAGTCGCATTAAGCTTAGCGCATGTTGACACATTATGCACCACGCATATTTACTCAGATGCAAACCCCGCTGGGTTTAATGGAGCTTCCGCCTACATGGGGTGGGGGGCACATAAGAGATTGCGGCTTTATCTCTGTTAAATATGCAGAGTAACAAGACAGGGAAAAGAAAGGCGTGCCAGATCCCCTGCCCTCTCTCATCAGCATTCTAAGAGGTGTCTTGTTTTTATTATATATTTAAACAGTAGTCTAGCTTGTTTTTCTGTCTGCAGACCACGCAGCCTCTGCATTGCCTAACCGTAACAGGCAAACAACCAGCCATGACGGTGAAGGCTAGGCATCTCACCAGAACGTGGTGCTCAGGCAGACTTTATATTTCCTTGCTTTATCCTCATTTCCTTCAAGGGCAGCTGGAGCTAACAGGATGTTGAAACAGCACAGCTTGTATCACTGTCAGCAGTGGTTCCCATCTGCTGGCTTACCTGCCTTTGCATGAATAAACGGCACAGCGCAAAGCAGGTGAGAAATTACGGTAATAAAATACATACCAAGACGGTCAGCAATATGTAAACACAAGTCCTGTGAGGAAAGGATGAAGGAACTGGGAAGGTTTAGGCTGGAGAAGAAAAAGTTGAACAATGAACTAGCATGTATGTGCATATATTGTAATTCCCTAAATAATCCTGGGCACAAAGAAGCCCAGTTCTTCCTGGGATGGTAGCATGTCACTTCCAACCAAAATCCAATCCGATCCGATGAAAATCAACGAGAAAGCAAGGAAAATCCAGAAACAAAGAAACAAAGGAACATGTGCTGGTGCATGTTACACCATGCGAGGACCCTTCTTTCCAGTTTGGACGGTAGCGCTGAACTGGAGAGCGTGGGATGACAAATCCTCCCCTTGCAAGGACCTTTTTCTCACGTCACCTTGCCTAACCAGTGAGGAGGAGGAGAGCCATCCCAGATGTAAAGGACATGTCCTTCAGGAGTCTCTGGGGAATGTGGAGATTCCTTTCCTCCACATGGTTAGGAGCCAGGGCACCGTCTGAAGGCACATGAAGTTGCCACCTTGCTGAAGCTATGTAGGTCTGGTCAGTTTCTGGATGGCAGTCCATCTGGAAATCATGTACATGGTGGGGGGAAAGGAGGGGTGTAAGTGCCCCCAAACAAACAAACCAGGGATTATTTTGGGTATCTAGTTTGGACTACATTGAATGGCCTTAATTTGCAGCAGAGCAGGTTTCAGGAGAAGCATCTTGATAGCAAGAGAAGTTTGACAATGGAAGTGGTGACCTAGAGAGGCAATGGGTTCTCTTTAGCCAAACACCTTCTAGCTATCTGTCGGGTAGGACTTGGGCTAGATGGCCTTACAAAGGACCCCCTCCAGCTTCATGATTCTATGACTCCTCTGCTCTACACAATCCATGTCTTCTGTTTGAGTTAATCAGTGGACATGATCAACGCAGCTTGTTGAAGCTGTGCAGGCCTGCGACTGGCCAGATGGGAATCCCATGTACGCAACCTTGGCGGGACAGAAATGTAATGACTAAATTCATGAAGTCCAGCATACAGTCACAGCTGAAATAAAGTCATAGGGTTGTAGCTGTCATGGACTGGCTGGCTGAAGAGGAGTGGTGGGAGGAACCAGTCGAGGAACCCCCAGAGGAGGAAGGCTCAGAGCTAGCGGGTTCATGGTGGGACACAGAGGAGAGGTCAGAGGGAGAAGGTTGCGAAGGGGCAGCAGGGTTTAGTGAGCAGGAAGAGCTGGTGAAAGGGAGCAGTTCAGACTGAAGCAAAGAGGGGGGGCATGAGACTGCTGAAGAACCCAGGGACTCTCCCCCTCCTGCTGCAACAAGCTCCACTCCCCCTGGTCTCAAAGTGCCCCAAGTGTAATGAGAAGAGCAGAACAGAGGCTAGAGGTGTGCAGATGCAGTTTGAGACTGCTTGGGAAACATCTGGAAGAGGAGGAGCCTTAGAGAGGTGTGGAAGACGGGGACCTTCAGACATGGAAGCTGCTCAACGGGGGCCAGACAAACTCAGAAGTGTTGCTGAGACCACTAGCCTGAGTTGTAAGTCCATTTCCTTGAAAAAAGAGTTAACCTCGCTGACATTGGAAATGTGCTTCCTTTATTGCTGACCTGCATCTGGCTCCAGCCCTGACAGTGGCCAATGTTAGTCACATTAGGAGAAGACCCACTGAAATTAAGGGACACGTGGAAGATGGAGGAAGCTTGTTTTCTGCTGTTCCAGAGACTAGGACCCAAACTGTAAGGGGGAGGGATTATAGAGTAACCCCCCCCCTCTCATCAGGAGCAGTCCGTCTCCAAGCAGTCATGAAAGCGTGGGGTCTGAAGGGGCTAGCCAGGAGACGGAGAAGGAGTGCCAGGTCTCTGGCAGCATGGGAGAGCCCCTGCTCCACAGGCGGGAAGAGAGAGAGGCGGGAAGGTTGGACAGGGAGAAAGCAGATCGTAGACCCTTCCCCCCAACACCGGAATTAAGGAGGAGGAGAAAGGGGAGGAGATTCACTGTCCCAAGGCTTTTATGTTGGTCAAAGTCGCGAAAAGGGGCAGTGCCGGATTCTGATATGGAATGAGAAGACATGAAACCGACAGCTCGCTACACTGTAAATAACGTGCACCAATAAAGACTTTTGAAGGACAAGTATGTGGAAGGTCGTTACTCAGGAGTAGTCTTAACAACCTTGACCCAAACCAATGGATTCAAGTTACAAGGAAGCCGACTGACTAAACATCAGGAAGAACTTTCTGACAGTAAGAGCTGCTCGACACTGGAACAGACTCATGAGTGGTGATGGATGCTCCTTCCTTGGAGGTTTCTAAGCAGAGGCTGGATGGCCATATGTCCTGTATGATCTACTTGAGAATCATGCATTGCAAGGGGTTGGACTAGATGACCCTTGAGATCCCTTCCAACTGTACAGTTCTATGATTCTGTGACTAATGCAGACCCGTTCATTTCAATGGGTCTACCCTGAGTAGAACTTACCTGGCTCTTCATTATCCACACCATTCAAGGGTTGCAGGGCACTGCCTGATCATCTGTGGCTGGTCCAAGCCTGTTAAAAAAAAGTCCTACCCCTTCAAGACATCTTTTAAAGGAGGAAATCCAGGCACTCCTTGATGAGAGCAAGGAATCAGCCTCCTTTTCCTGGAGTGCAGCCAAAGCTGATCTGACCTCAGATGCAAGTGGGAGCTAGACGCAAAGGATAAATCAAGTTCACGAAATGGTTATTCTGCCTGTTTCTGGCTACATCAGCAATTCGTAGAAAATCCAGCGTGGTTTGTTTAAAAAAGAAGAAGCAGCAAAAAAAGAGAACATTGGGATGAGAGTGCAGATGGTGACCATTATGAGCTTAGTCTGTCAGTCCCTGTTACTCTGGCTGTTTGAAGTGGTGAATGCTCTTACTGCACCTCACAGTGATGGTGAGCCATGTTACATTTCACAGTAAGCTTGGAATACAGGCACGGGGTTTGTTAGAAATATAGAAAATAAAGCAGACTCATCATTCATTTTTCTGACCGGGGGGGGGGGCAGGAGGGGGGTGTAGGGGAAGAGTTTCAAAAATACCCAAATCTCTCTCTCTCTCTCTCTTTTTAAAAGTAATAATAAGTTTACCATGAACATAATCAATTCAAGGTCTACTGTGAATGCTGACAAAGCAGTATCTTCGAAAGAGAAAGCAAACTAACCAGCAGGATTTCAAAGCTCTCGAATTAATGAGGATTAGTGAAGGGAAAGGGGCTTGTATCACAATAATAATTTGAGGAGTATAGTTTGTTTGTTTGTTTGTTTGCTTGCTTGCTTGCCCCCCCCCCAAACTACATCATGTACTCAGCATATTTTTGCAAGCCTACTTTCACCGCCAGTCTGTCCATACCAGGAAACTATGGTTTACCAGATTTGGAACAATTGGGGACTTGAAACCTTGGTTTGAAGGTGGTTTCAGTTCCAGGTCTGTTGTGAAGATGGCGGCCAAGATCTCACAGTGAAACAGTGGTGGTTTATATATTTATATATGTCTCAACTTGTTGCTGAAATGATAACTATGTTGGAGAGAATATTCCTGTAAGTGGAGTGCATTCCATAGATGAGGCAGCACCTGAGAAGGCTATCCTGTGTCACCACATGGGTAAGCTTCCCTCAAATGGTGGCATATGGGCCTCTAGCAACAATGATGGATCCAGCAAAACCCTCAGGCAACATACCCATCCCTCCAGTGGGAGTGCAACCGAGTTCAGAACAGGCTAAACACCTAATTTTCAGAGACAGAAACTAGGTCAATCATCCATCACCCCTTTATCCAGCAGGGATACGGCTTAGGTTTATTGGTCCTCAACCAGTTCATCCAGGAAATCTTCATTTTCAGTGCACCAAGATGGGAGATAGGGATCCAGCAGAACACCTGTGTGCAAGACTCGTGTGTATCTTAAAAATCTTACATTCAAGGAAAGTTCAAGCTGAGATTTCATTATTTCACCATTCCATCACACGAAGTGTTTTTTTTTAAAGTTTTAAGAAATGGGGCAGTTCAAATAGCAGTTATGACATGGCTTCTTAGGAACTGGACCAAGCAAAATTCACATGCAGATGCACCCAGAAATGTTTCCAAAATGTATGGGATCTTGCCATTATTTAACTACAGTGGTACCTCGGTTTACAAACACAATTGGTTCCGGAAGCCTGTACTTCACCTGAAGCGTACTAAACCTGAGCGAACTTTCCCATTGAAAGTAATGGAAAGTGGATTAATCCTTTCCAGACAGGTACGCGGAGTAATTAAATTGAAAATAAAACCGAGGCGTACTTCTTACCCCAGCTGGTACCAGGGGTGGCGCCTGCATGGCTCCGTGTGCGCACTCTGCAGGGGGCGGGGTGCATGCGTAGTCCACACAGCACCCTGTACGGAGTCCGCACCTCCCCAGCCCAGCAAGCTCTGTGCGCGGGCAGAGCTTGCTGGGCTGGGGAGGTGACACAGGCTCCCACGTTGGAGCCTTTTAAGGCAACGTGGGAGCCTGTGTCCTTTTACCTCCCCAGCCCAGCAGCCGATAGCGGATTTGGCACTCATTGTAGATCAGAGATGGAGGAGATGGATTGCATTCCTTCCCGCCGCTGCCCGGTCCTTCAGGCCTTCTCCTTGGCTTTGTGGGATGGAATACTGGGAGCAGACAAGTCACAACAGTTCCTAGAGTGTCCACTTGGAGGAACACCTGACCAGGTCAGTTTCCTGTTCCTCCAAACATGCAGATGAGATGGATTAGCTGGCAGATAAAAGCCCCTAGCCAGCAGCCATTCTCTCTCTTAGCCATCTCTTCTTCAATGGGAACACAACTCCAGAGAATCTACAGTTAGGATGGTTCTCCCTCTCGGCCTGCTGCCAAGAGAGAGACCAGATGGAGCCTTACTCTACTAAGTAGACTCCAGATGTACATATTTGTAACTTTTCTACGTAAGCCTGCCTTTCTGAGATTATGCTGTCAACTCAGGATGAACCTGTAAGTAAACTCTATCTTATTTTATAAACACTGTGTTGTGTATTTCTTTTAAGAGGGACAAAGGGGATTTGCCAGGAAGTATAATATTGAAGTATAATATTGTTGCAGAGGTTCTAACAAACCTAACGCTCACGCTTTGCTGCGCAAAAAAGGGGAATGTCACTCTGCTGATATTGGAAGCTTGATAACACAAGCTTGGATAGGATCTATCTAATAATATATCCTATTCCACATCCCTAACATTCCCACAGGCTTGGCCTTTTCTAAGCGCGGGTTGGGAACGCAAAAGGGCTCCTGCGCTCCGCGCTGGCTTGGAGCTGCCAGGCGAAGCTACAAGTGAGGCGCCCTGCTGCCCCACACTCAGGCTCCTCGCTGGGAACGACGGCGCGCGGGCAACACAAACTCTCCGGCTCCTGCTGCCCCGTCAGGCTCTTCACTGGAGCGGCTCTCCGGCTGCTTTGCTTCGCCGCCAGGAGCAGTGCGGCAGCAGCAGCGGCAAGGCCACCCAGCTTTGAGCCAGAGGCAGGAGCCCCAGCCCAGCAAGCTCCGCCTCCGTGCGCCGCCCCACCCCACCCCCGCCGGCCACTGTTGGTGGAGATGCGGAGGGGCAATTTGTAGTACCTTTTGCTGCCCCCTGCAGAGTGGAGCGTGGGGCAGCCCGCCCCCGTTGCGACACCCCTGGTGCTGAGTAGAAGCCACCCAAACAAGAGTTTTCTCTTTACAGGTGCCACTGTCAATACTGAGTTTTAAAGCAGAGAAGGTGGGGGGGGGGAGAATAAACTGCAAACCACCAAGAAGACACCAATGCATTAAAAAACAAAGAAAGTAAAATAGAGGACAGGAAGGGCAGGTGTCAGCAATGCCTCCTCTCCAGAGTGCCTTGACATCTGCCCAGGCATTCCAGATATTGTCATTGGCTCTAAACCACCCCTGCTTACATGTGTGTCCTCGGGAATATCACTGCTCTGCAGAATTTGGATTGCATCTACTAAGCTGCTGGAAATCTGCTAAGGAAATATGAGCAGATAAATATGGCTACAAGGAGCTTTTTAAAAGGAAGAAAACCAATCTGAGCCGCAGCTCCCACCAGAACACATTTAAACAAGCCTGAACTAAGGTCTGGAATGGAATGTCTCATATGGTCTCTATTATTATTCACAAGTTTCCAGGCCCAAGTACCAGGAATTTCCTCCTAACCTTACACGCTGTCTGCACTGCTGAGCTGTGGATATTCTAGCAATGTTGGAAAAATATTCTGACATTTTTTCTTCCTGAAAAATGCAAAAACTTCTATTTTTTTTAGGGGAGTGGTGAAAGAGTCATGTTTTCAACACCATAAGTATTATTTATTTGCTGTCTCCGAAGAATTTAGGGTGGGCAAAAACAAAAACAATAAACCCCAACACCATTAAAAATATGAAAACATTTGAAAGCTGCCTTCAAAAGAAACCCAAAGCACAAATGATTGCCTTAATAAATATTTAGTAAAGGTAAAGGACCCCTGACAGTTAAGTCCAGTTGCAAACAACTCTGGGGTTGCGGCGCTCATCTCGCTTTACAGGCTGAGGGAGCCGGCATTTGTCCACAGACAATTTTTCCGGGTCATGTGGCCAGCATGACTAAGCCGCTTCTGGCAAAACCAGAGCAGCGCAGTGCACGGAAACGCCGTTTACCTTCCCGCCAGAGCGGTCCCTATTTATCTACTTGCACTTTTTGGCATGCTTTCGAACTGCTAGGTTGGTAGGAGCTGGGACTGAGCAACAGGAGCTCACTCTGTTGTGGGGATTCGAACTGCCGACCTTCTCAGTGGTTTAGACCACAGCGCCACCCGCATCAAAGAAAGGTTTCAAATAAAGTTTGAATGAAAAGTGTTCTTGGGTGACTCCCATTTGTTTCCACAGCCTTCTGCAAAAGACCTTCCCTGGGAAGAGGGACTGATTGTTACGCCACCCTGGGAATTCCAGCTCTCAGGACCCTTAACAAACGACATCTCCCAGAATTCTTTGGGGGAAGCCATAGTGGTTAAAGTGGCATCATAGGACTTTAAATGTATGACTTGGCTGTGGCAGAAGACAACAGTGGTGGTGAGGAGGAAGAGTAGGTGCCACAGCACTACTTGCCCCATGGCTCTCTCCTTGGCAAGGAAGTAAGTGGCTGCAATGCTTTGGAAGATAAGCAGTGCTGACTGACCCTCCAGGGACAGTCCCAGATTTACAGAAGCCATCCCGGTTTCTGATTTGATCCCGTCCCGCTTTTCCTTAGCATGTCCCTACTTTCATCGGAGAAATGTTTCAGGGTATGCAGCAGCAGCAGCTGGTCATAATGGCAGAGAGGTGGTAAATTTGCTGAGGGAGGGGGGCCCAGAGAAGGTTTCCTTGCCCAAGGACCATCCAAAACCTGGAGCTGGCCCCGATGTAAGACAGGCAAAGGCAGGCGAACTAATGCTGGTGTACTGGAAGCAGGCCCGGCTCGCCCATTGACTCTAGTGGCGCAATGCACCACGGCGCCTGGGCGATCAGGGAGCGATCAGGGGCGCTGAGGGGCGCCCCAGCAAGTGGGGGAGCTTTGCGGCAGCCACCCTTTCCCCTCCACCAGCTGCACCGCAAGAGCAGGGAGGGAAGCGAGCGGAACAGGGGCACTAGGACCCTGTTCTGCTCTGCAGCGCCAGGGTCATCCCTCACCCCAGCACTGCGTTTCATTGGTAGAGGTGACGCCACATGGCAGCACCTCTACCAATGAAACGCAGCGCCCTGTTGGCGGGAAGGAACCCGGTGTGGCCCGGCAAAGATCGCCAGTGTCGAAGCAATGATTCTTCAACATCAACTTCGTTGGACTTGTCATGTTGTTTGGATGCCTGATGATGTCTTCCAAAGCAAGTATTCTATTCCGAACTTAAAAATGGAAAGCGTAATGTTGGTGGTCAACAAAAGAGATTTGAAGACTCTCAAGGCAAATCTTAAAAAATGTAGTATAAACACTGACAACTGGGAAACACTGGGCTGTGAGCGAGAACAGCCTTTACCAAACGTGTCATGGACTTTGAAGGCACTTGAAGTCAGGACGAAAGGGAGAAACGTGCTAAGAGGAAGGCACGCTTGGCAAACCCTCACCGTGATCAACTCCTGCCCAGAAACCTATGTCCCCACTGTGGAAGAACATGTGGATCCAGAATTGGCCTCCACAGTCACTTACGGACTCACTGTTAAGATTGTGTTCATGGAAGACAGTCTTACTCGGCTACGAGTGATCGCCAAAGAAGGAGGAAAAGAGGAATACCTAAATAGTGGGAAGCCCAGCTATCACCCAGGTCTATGCCAAGTCTTCCAGTAACAGCAAGAGCTTGAGGTAGGAAGGCAGGGAACAGAATATAGGGATCAGAAGTGGAATTAGCCAGGACATTCCTTTGAAACAGCTCCTACCCTGCCATGATCAGGAGTATTTATAAGCTGCTAGGTTTTACATCGTCTGCTACACTTTGTACCCAGCCCTTTAGTTCAGTGCTAAAATGATTGTTCTGTACTTACAGAATCCATCACATCCCACAAAACTGCCAACTTCGCTTCCTCTGTCTTGCTGCTTTTTCACAAGATGCCTTTAATCCCAGCGCAGATCAGGCCTGCTATTATTGAGCTTGTAATTGGCAAGAAACCACATGCACCCATGGTTGATGTGCCTGGAAGTCAAGAAAAAACAGCTTTTATTTATTTAAAAAATGAACAGGTTTTGGGTTGCTTTTTTTAAAATCTCGATGTTTCTGAAAGTTAGGAAGCACATTTAATTTTAATTTTAAATATATATATATTTATTTATATATCACTATCATACATCACAGCAGTTTTACAACCATATAAAAACATAAAACCAAATGATAAAATCACAAAACTTAAAAAACAACAAGAAGAAATTAAAAACAAACACCAATGGACCATTGTGGGGGATGTACTGTGAATTGCCTGCATAGGCCTGACATGGGAAGTCGTTATGAACAAGAGAGAATGTGCAGAGCGCATTTTCCTCACTCACGAATCAAGGGCCGCTCCCCACCCCACCTTCTAACAGTTGCGTTCAAGCAGCAGGTCTTTCCGAACACAGCTGCCTAAGCACAAAGAAATAACTGTCCGAAATAACAGAGGTAACATTACGAGGTAATTTGATAGTAAGCATGCAGAACAGAGACAAGAACGGCCTGCAAATTCACACGCAGTCCTCGCCAAAACGCAACCATTGTGTATCACGTTAAAACAAACAGCGTGTGCATTAATGGTGTCTGGCAGCAACATCTCGGGAAGCGATAAATTCCAAGCATCCTTCTGTGCTTTGTTCTGTGGAAGATTTTAAAGCTTCCCTGGCTGGAACAACCGTCTTCAATTCACTCTGCTTTAATTGAAATAGCACAGGATTAAAGCAATATGTGGATGCAAAGGGCATTTCTACGATCCATATGCATCTCTCTCTCTCTCTCTCTCTCTCTCTCTCTCTCTCTCTCTCTCTCTCTCTCATAGCTGTCCTGACCCAGGTACATTCATTTTATATTACATTTATACCCTTCTTTTTCCTTTAAGGAACTCAAGGCAGTACACACACATGGTTCTCTCGCTCCCCATTTTATCCTCAGAACAACCCTGTGAGGTAGGTGCAGCGGAACGGGTGTGAGTGGCCCAAGGCCACCCCACTGAGTTTCATGGCTGAGTTAAGACATTTGAACCCTGGTCTCCCAAGTTCCTAGCCTGACCCTCTAACCACTAGGCCACGCTGAAGCTAGTCAGGTAGCTTAGTGAGGAGCCACCTCCCCATTAGATTGAAATGGAGGGTTCCCACCCCAGCCCCTCCGACTGAACTTGCCGGAATTCAGGTCTGGCACCTCTCAAGTGGGCGCCATTGCCATGATAAGAACAAGACAGGCATTCACAGTGAGTTCCAGCACAGCCCCACCCCACCCCCACCCCTAGAAAAATAGCACTGGATTTGATTGTCATGGTGCCTCACATAGAAACTTGGGAAGTATACGTTTGCAGGACCCTGGGAACTGTTGTTAGATGCTTTCCTGGATTCCCTCACTGGGGACCATTAACCCAGGGGTGGGGGTGGGGGCTCAGGCCCAGGTTGCCAAATGCAGCCCCCTCAGGCCACACATGCCTGTCCCCAAGCCAACATCCCTCAATGATCTATCTTCCACCCACATGTAGTTTGGCCCAGCTGGAATGTGTTAATATCTCTGGGTGAGGGACAGAAACCAGCCTGATAGGTGAAATTTGCCCCTCCTGCTTCACCCATTTGCCTCTGGCCCCGCCCATCACTGGCATGTGGCCCTTCGAGGGTTGTTGAGAAGGGAATGTGGACCTCGGTCCAAAATTAAAATTAAAATGCTCCCCGCTCCTCCATTGAAACCAATTCCTATTCGTAGTAGTATCAAAAAGCCAGCAGAGGGGATCACATTTCCTCTGTCCTGCTGACCCCCATATAAGAAACGGGGTCAAAAAAAAGCAAAAAACAAACAAACATGGATGTATACTGCACAACTCACCAGGATTTTGCAGCACAAAGCTACTGCCAGGCCATCCCAAGTCATGTCAACAGGAAGCAGCTGCCATGTTAGTTATTCATTTTATTTCTCTGGCTTGTAGAGCAAGCTTCATGACGTTAATGTGTGACTCCCTGGGCAGCTTCCAACAATGCACAAAATACAATAGTACATAAAGTATCGTAGTTATTTAAGCACAACAACACACTTGATAAAAACGAACAATAGAGCATCAGAATAATGAAACCAGGGCTCCTTTTTTCCCAGATGGAAACTGCCAGAACTCAGGTGGGCACCACTGCCATTATAAGAGTTCATGGTGAGTTCCGGCACCTCTTTTTCTAGAAACCAAAGGCCTGGGAGAACAGGGCCACACTCATACCCAGGGGCGTAGGAAGATAAGGGCGGTGGGGGCGGTGCGCACCGAGCAACGCAATCCCAGGAGCGCCATCGTCGCTGCCTGCCCCGCTCCCAAAACACGCGCTCCACCCCAAAACATGCGCCACGTCACTGCACACGGCGCGCCCTGCCCCCCAGAATGCGCGCCACATCACTGCGCATGGCATGACGTGCGCCACATCACTGGGGGCAGCGCGCCTGCTCTCTGCCCCCGGTGGCGGAGCATGAAGCTCCGTCGCTGCTCATACCATACATTTAAAGCACTGTGATGCCACTTTAGACAGTCATGGCTTCCCCCCAAAGAATTCTGGGAGCTGTAGTTTAAGGGTCCTGAAATACTCCCTATCCCCCCCACAGAGCTACAATTTGCAGAGGGAAGCAGGGGTTGATTGTTAAACCACTCTGGCAATTGGAGGGGAATAGGGGTCTCTCAGTACCCTCAACAAACTACAGCTCCCAGATTTCTTCGAGGGAAGGTGTGTGTGTTTAAAGTGATATCATAGTGCTTTAAATGCACAGTGTGAATGTGGCCTAGGATATTCCTATCAAAAGGTCAAGGGAATGCCTATACTGTATAGACACATGCAGGGCTATGGAGGTGTCCTCTGTGAAGTAGGGCATGTCACCACCTCCCTTCCGCCAATTCCTGGTTGCGAAGACCACCACACTTTCAAAGCACATTTCCACCCCCCAATAATCCTTGGAACTGTAGGTTTTTTTTTAAAGGATGCTGGGCATTATAGTTCGGTGAGGTGTAAATTACAGTTCCCAGGAACCTTTGGGTCTCAAAACAGCTGAGAGAGAGGCCAGCACAGGACTATCAGAAGGAACTTTGTCTTCTAGCACACCCTGGCCTCAGTTGACATTCCCTCAGGGGATAATCTAATGTTATGAGTCAGTGGTTGCCAGACCCTCTTATCCCTGGGTCCAGCAAGTGTTAAAATATAAGCAAGGCTAGCTTCCTGATGAGGTAATTGCCTGGGTGATGAGCCATTAAAAGGTAAAGGTAAAGGACCCCTAACAGTTAAAGTCCAGTCGCAAACGACTCTGGGGTTGCAGCGGTCACCTCGCTTTATTGGCCGAGGGAGCCGGCGTACAGCTTCCGGGTCATGTGGCCAGCATGACAAAGCCGCTTCTGGCGAACCAGAGCAGCACACGGAAACGCCCTTTACCTTCCCGCCGGAGCAGTACCCATTTATCTACTTGCACTTTTTGGCGTGCTTTCGAATTGCTAGCTGGGCAGGAGCTGGGACCGAACAATGGGAGCTCACCCCGTTGCGGGGGTATCGAATCGCTGACCTTCTGATCGGCAAGCCCTAGGCTCAGTGGTTTAGACCACAGCGCCACTCATGTCTCATTGTTTTAAAAATATAAAAATTGCAAATATCATGTGCCATCACAGATGATGATGTAAGCAAATGCACCCTCAAAAAAATTATTTCCCCCTTTTAGAACTGCTTCCCTCATGCAAATTTTAGCATAGATATTTAATCGGTTAATCAACTAAAACTGATGGTTAATCAACCAAAATATGCTTAATGGGCTGACAAGCCCCAGTTCAAAACATAAAACATTCACTGTAAAGAACTGAAAATGCTCTTGTGCCCTTAGCAAATTATCAGCACTTAGCACAGGATGCACCTGCTGGCTGCTTAAATAATGTACCAAGAAGACTGTCAGGAAAAAGCAATCCTTGTCTTTTATGTACGTGACTCTTAGCATCAAAGAATTCAGCTGCAAGCAGTTATCAGGTAGCTTTCTGCAAAAAGAACTCTGAACAATAAAGGGAGTAAACTGGAAATGTTCAGGTGCGATGACACGATAAGAGAAGGCAGACACCTCTTTGAAACATGCATATACAACAGTTTCTCATGATAACAATTCTTACCAGCAGCAAATTACTCCACGTTTTTATGGAAGAATTACTGGATTTGGCAAGGTTAATGAAAACTGTATGACTTGTTTCAGACAATGAGGGCCTTTTAGCTTTGGAGTGCTCTTATTAGTCGTGAAAGAAAGAACGGACTTGTCCCTGCCACTTTTATGTAATTTGTAGTACCTTTTGCTCCTAAATCACCAGGAGTTTCTGTAATTGCCTCCAGTTATGTTCTGGCGATGGCTTCCTATCGTCTTTTTGTCAAAAAATGCAAGCATTTCCTTTTGTCATCTGCATTATTATTGGAATTCATCAATCGCGGGTTGCACAGGTAGAACGTGCAGCCAAAGGGATGAATAGCTAACCACTCATAAAAGTTCTTGGGAAAGTCTAAAATGACCCAGGGCAGAGAGAGGAGAGGAAAGGAAGGCAGCAGTTAAGCCTTTTTCAGACGGGCAATGCGTAAGCAAATGTCCCTTAGAGCATTCCTCTGTATAAAACCCTGAAAAGATGTATGGATGCCAAGGGAGGTGGACCAGTGGTCTGTCTCTGTACAGTGGAACCTCGGTTTACGAACACCTCGGTTTACGAATTTTCGGTTTACGAACGCAGCGGACCCATCTGTAATGGATTAACTCACTTTCCATTACTTTCAATGGGAAAGTTCATTTCCGTTTATGAACGCTTCAGTTTATGAACAGACTTCCAGAACCAATTGTGTTCATAAACCGAGGTACCACTGTATAAGGCACCTTCCCAACCTTGTAGGTTTTCACTACATATATGGATGTTCTACTCCTGCCATTGTTGATAATAGAAGCCCTGTAGAAATGATAGTCTTATTAGGCCTATTAAAGACGATACGTATAGAGTTGCAAGGAAAACTAAAAAAATTGTATGGGAAATGAGCAGCCCAATATCTGTGTGCCTGCTACTTCCAAGTTCTTTTTCCAAATATTGCAGGGAACTGCAGTGAAGTAATCACCCCAGCTTGTATTTTCTGCACACACACACACACACACGCGCACACACACGCGCGCACACACACACACACACACACACAATTTTATATATATATGTCCAGTTCCTCTCTCCATTCACCAACTTGGCTCTACATTTCTATGCCTCTATCCATATGAATTTGAGCACAGATTCAGACCATTGCTACATCTAGCCAATATTGTCTACTCCAGTGTTTCTCAACCTTTTTTGGGCCAAGGCACACTTGTTCCATGAAAAAAATCACACCACCATTAAAAAAGTTAAAAAATTTAACTCTGTGCCGCCCTATATTGACTATATAATTATGACTGTAAGAAACACTTGCCAATTGCTGTGTTGGTTGCAATCTCCTGTAATAAGGCTTCACAAGCCGCTGATTTCTCTGCCAGCACAATCCTTTGCTCAGCAAGTTTCAGGTTGAGCTCATCCAGCCAGCTTCTTTAAGTTTGTCTAAAACCACCCTCCCGTGGTGGTGGCTGTTGAGAGCTGCGCCCGCCACGTGTCGTGACCCGGCCGGCTTCCTTTCCGGCGGGTCATTGAAGGTTATTGGCGGCCGCCAGGCACGTGACAATGCAAATCGCCCTTCTCGTCGCCGCACGTCGCGGCACACCAGCCAGCGTCTCGCGGCACACTAGTGTGCCGCGGAACAGCGGTTGAGAAACGCTGGTCTACTCTAACTGGCAGCAGTTTGCCGGTGTCTCAGGCAGAAAAGTTCGATTTTGCACCTCTCCATACTTTTAACTGGAGAGGACAGGGATTGAGCCTACAACCTCTCCACAGAAAAGCAGGCACTCTGCCTCTGATTATGGCCCTTCCCCCAAACTTAGTTTCTCAAGGAAACACCCACACAACAAATGTAAACTGGTTTGAAAGTGGTTTCGACTATCATGGCTTCCCCCAAAGCAACCCAATAAAGTAATCTAAACTAAAATTCTCTCTCCCTGCATCCCTCCATGGATGCCATCTGCTCCTTCAGACTAGTTGAGTAACAAATAATTGGAAACTGCAAACTGAACAGACACAGCAGTTGTCATTATCGCACAGTTCTGGGCCTGTTTGCCGAACAGTGGTTTCCTTTCTAATTAATTAATCAATTAATTTATTTGAACCGACTGTCTGCACTTTCAAGACACAGAATTTATTTATTCTTTTAAGTCGTGCTGCAATACATGTCAGATGTATGAGGAAACAGTGGCAGTAAAAGGAATATTTTTGCCGCGTAAGGGAGCATGCCCGCTTTGAGACCCGGCTTCCCCCCCTCCTTGTAGGATTTTGGGAAGTGTTACAAGGAAGAAAGTGTTAGTATGCTGGCATGTACTGTCAGAAACTGGCTGTAGGGTGTGATAAGATACAGTATGGTACATCTTAGAGGAAAGGGACTCTGCATGGAGAAAGAAAAAAGATCTCCTGCAGAGAGGAGCTGGTATGATCTTCAGGAAATCAATGACATCTGCTTTGCAGTGCACGGATGCCTACAATTTTTTCCCACGGAGAGGAGCTTCGTGAAAAATGTGCACATTAACAGCAATGGGTGCCACCACTCACGGGGCTACTGCAGGTCACGCTATACCCAGCTTGCATATGCTAACCTTCTCATGTTTCATCCATTTAAAGTGTTCTTCTGGCCAGCCCTTGCCAGTTTTCATTGTAAACTTCTCAAACCATTAAATAAGAGTCAGCACAGAGCTCTCAAAATGAGGATATGTGTTAAAATGTGGAAACCCAAGTCAATGGTTTGGGGTTGTTTCGTTGCTCAGGTTTTCAGTTTCAGGGAAACCCAAATGATTCCTGTGGCTTTTAATATATTCACAGCATAAAGATACTTGGCACATGAAAAGTCTCCAATCATATATATTTTTTTGCATAATAATGTGGGAGAGCCCAGTGTCAAGCAATTTCTCCTTCCTTGCAGCTTGTGATTCTGCTGCCTGTAACTTTATATCCCTACAGAGACACATTCTCATGTTTTGCAACCACTTTGCGATTCTAGCCTTCAGTTCTGGAACCGTTTCACTGCTGCCATTAGATCTCTTTTCACTCTGTTTTTGGGCAGTTCCAGACAGCGATTATCTTGTGGGGGTTGGATTAAAATCACATACCAACACATTCAGCTTCACCTGCTGAATTTTTGCATGTCACGCAGCTGTTGAAGCTGCAGCAGAGCTGCCAGAAATAAAGCTGGCAACTCCGGCCAGTGATCCAAAGTTAATCACTCCACCAGTGTTCTGGCATCTGTGTTCACCAGACACTTGAAACAGCAACTGAAAAAAGTCCAAGTTTTGTGCTCAAAGATTTGTGCATTACGTTTCTGAGCACAATTCAAAGTGTTGGTGCTGATCTTTAAAGCACTAAACGGCCTCGGTCCAGTATACCTGAAGGAGTGTCTCCACCCCCATCATTCAGCCCGGACACTGAAGTCCAGCTCCGAGGGTCTTCTAGAGGTTCCCTCACTGAGAGAAGTAAGGTTACAGGGAACCAGGCAGAGCGCCTTCTCGCTACAGTGGAACCTCGGTTTATGAACACATCGGTTTATGAATTTTCAGTTTATGAACGCCGCGGACCCATCTGGAACGGATTAATTCACTTTCCATTACTTTCAATGGGAAAGTTCGCTTCAGTTTCTGAACGCTTCAGTTTATGAACAGACTTCCGGAACCAATTACACCCATGCTTCGGGTTAAGTACGCTTCAGGTTGAGTACTCTGCGGACCCGTCTGGAACGGATTAATCCACTTTCCATTACTTTCAATGGGAAAGTTCGCTTCAGTTTATGAACGCTTCAGTTTAAGTACTCTGTGGACCGTCTGGAACGGATTAATCTACTTTCCATTACTTTCAATGGGAAAGTTCACTTCAGTTTATGAATGCTTCAGTTTATGAACAGACTTCCGGAACCAATTGTGTTCATAAACCGAGGTACCACTGTAGTGGCACCCGCCCTGTGGAATGCCCTCCCATCAGATGTCAAGGCAACAAGCAACTATCTTACTTTCAAAAGACATTTGAAGGAAGGCCTGTTTAGGGAAGTTTTTAATGTTTAATGCTGTATTGTGTTTTTAATATTTGGTTGGGAGCCGCCCAGAGTGGTTGGGGAAACCCAGCCAGATGGGCGGGGTATAAATAATAAATTATTATTGGTGGTGGTGGTGCAGCTTTTACATCTTCCTCCATGGATTATTTGGAAAACACAAGTGGAGGCTGCAAAAAAATAATAATGATGCAGTGTGGAATTCTGCTTTTCAGGATTCCAGGTACTCCACTGACACTGGTGTAGGGCTGCCATACATCTGAAATTTCCCAGACATAGCTGGGATTCCTCCGTGGAAAATGGCGTCTGTGCGGAATTTTCTAAAAGCGGCTAAATGTCTGGGAAAATACCCAGTTGTGCTGATTCCTGTCTGGATTTTCACTGTTTGTAATATGGCAATCCTAGTAGTGGTTGGAATGTTGGACTAGGACCTGGGAGACCAGGGTTCAAATCCCCACTCGGGCAAAAAGCTCGCTGGGTGACCCTGGGCCAGTCACTGCTACTCAGCCTAACCTACCTCGCAGGATTGTTGTAGGGATTAAATGAGGAGGGGGCGGAGAACCACGTACACCACCTTGAGCTCTTTGGAGAGAAAAAAAGCAGGAACTAAATGCAATACAGTGGAACCTCGGTTTATGAACACCTCGGTTTATGAATTTTCGGTTTATGAACACCGTGGACCCATCTGGAACGGATTAATTCATTTTCCATTACTTTCAATGGGAAAGTTCGCTTCGGTTTATGAACGCTTCAGTTTATGAACAGACTTCCAGAACCAATTACACCCATGCTTCAGTTTATGAACGCTTCAGTTTAAGTACTCCGCGGACCCGCCTGGAACGGATTAATCCACTTTCCATTACTTTCAATGGGAAAGTTCGCTTCAGTTTATGAACGCTTCAGTTTAAGTACTCTGGAACGGATTAATCCACTTTCCATTACTTTCAATGGAAAAGTTCGCTTCAGTTTATGAACGCTTCAGTTTATGAACAGACTTCCGGAACCAATTGTGTTCATAAACCGAGGTACCACTGTAAATGCATAAATAAATTCCATTCTACTCCCTTCTGTTACCTCGCTCCCAGGTTAAGCAGCGTTCCGTGGCCACAGTTCTTTCAGCCTTCATTGGGCTGTGTGGGATTATCGGCGGGTGCGGACACGAGGGAGATACTCCTACAAACTTTAGGATACTTTCAAGAATGCTGATACCTACAGTATGAATAGTAGTGTTTTGGCTGCATAAGGGCCAACATCTGCGCTATACATTTAAAACACTGCAATACCACCTTGAACTGTCGTGGCTTACCTGAAAGAATCCGGGGAGGCAAAAAAATTTAAGGGCATGGAGAGGTCCACTATCCCCCAAAGTGGCTTAACCCTCAATCCCTGTCTTACCTGGGAATTGTAGCTCAGAGGGAGGAATAGGGGTCTCCTAGCAACTCTCAGCACCCTTACCAAACTACCCTTCCCAGGATTCATTGAGGGAAGCCATGACTGTTTACAGTGGCGTGATGCTGCTTTAAATGTGCCGTGCAGATGAAGCCTTAGAGAAGAGTTTGGATTTGATATCCCGCTCCCTAAGGAGTCTCAAAGCAGCTAACATTCTCCTTTCCCTTCCTCTCCCACAACAAACACTCTGAGGTGAGTGGGGCTGAGAGACTTCAGAGAAGTGTGACTAGATTACGAGTCTATTGCTCTTAACCACTACACCACACTGGCTCTCTGGCTAGAGAACTTATTAGTAGGTATCAACCTCCTCCAACCTGGCGACCTCTGGGTGTTTTGTACTACAGCTCTAGGCCACATTTCAGGCTAAAACTCCCATCATTCCTGTCCATGGGCTATTCATAATTGGGGAGTTGTAGTCCAAGGCTGGGATAACAGATAACTAACCTAGTTGCCAAATGGCCATGTGAGATCGGAAGTGTTACCATTCATCATTTAACAGTCTGTGGCAGAGAAAAATGATATATGGCTTTCCGTTTTCCCAGGCTGACACCCACAGGCCCACCCTTCCACTCCACTCCTCTAGCTGTGCTAGAGGAACCAGCTTCATCTGGGTCTGGGGGTGGGGGCGGGGGAGGGAAAGGCCCATGAGGGTCAAAATAAAAAAATTAAATATCTACAACGAAGCCAGTCAAACCACTTTTCACTCTAATTGTTCCCCTGCATATGATGCATTGTTTACCGCGCTATAAATAGTTTGACGAACACTGCGCACACAGCAAAAGTGAAATGGGATACGGTATGAGGAAAGAGCTGTCACAACAGCTCTGAAGTTGAGAGACATGCATATGCATTACTTCTGCCTTCAGCCTGATTAAATTATACCCTGCACACCTGCAATTTTGGGTTTAAACGGCCTGATATATTTCCCTCCGATTCGCCCGCTGCATACTTGATGCTCTGTTTGGCTGCCGTGGCTTCCGCTGTCAAAGAGCCCGGGAAAACACCGTGCATCTTGCTGCTCTTTGACATGAGTGGCAATGCCTTCACACAGCTAACTCTGGAGCACTTCCACTGAAGCCAAATACGGTAAAAATAAGAAAGGGAGAATACATGGCCTGAGGGTTGTAACCATGGCTTGGCTCTTGCGACTAGGCAGACATCGCAGGTAGGACATCAGTCGAAGAGCTGATCTGTGCTTTTATTCAAAGGATCTGGTGGATCAGTTTCTAACCCAGATGTCATGGACCGGTTGGAAGCAGAGGAATAGTGGTAGGAATCAGCTGGGGAACCACCAAGGGAAGAAGGGTCAGAGCCAGGGGAGTGGTGGTGGGACAACCACTTCAGCAGCCAGCCTCATCTCTGTCTCCTGGCCTGCCTCCTCTCCTGCCTCTGAGTCTGAACCGCTCTCTGCCACAGCCTCTTCCTGCTCACTAAACTCTGTTGCCTCTTCAGCTTCTGACGCTTCCTCCTACCCCCAGTCTGCTCCCTCTTCTCCCTCTGACCTCTTATCAGTGTCCAACCACCAATCCCCTGGCTCTGATCCTTCTTCCCCAGGGGGTTCCCCAGCTCATCTCCAGCCAGCCAGTCCATGACAAAAGCTCCTCTTGAAATGGAGACAAAGGTTGAAAAAGGGGGGGGGGTCCTGCAAGATGGGAGTGTGACAGTAGTCCCACTTTTTCTTGGGACTGCAGCATGGGAAGAAAGAGCTAAACCTCTCTTCCCTATGCACTGCGGTCCTCATCCTGATCCCCACATGCCTGCTACTTTAAAAAAAATGGGGAGGAAAGATACATAAATTGCAATTATGCATTTTGCATTTAATAAGAGCAAAGCAGGTCGGGACCATTGCTCCATGTACCTTAATATTTGTCTACTCTGACTGGCAGTCATTCACCTGGGTTTCGGTCTGCAACTTTCCCCAGCTGAACCTGGGAATCGAAGCAGGGACCTACAAGGCAAATGCTTTCCCGATGAGCTACAGCATGTAGAAGTGTGATTTGGCTCCCCTCAGCCTACTAAAACAAAGCATAAAAGTGGGGTTTGTCAGAAAGATGGCCACCCCCTGCCTCCGAGCTATTTAAGCGGTCCTGGCAGCCATCTTGCCACATCAGGGGTGCCCTTTCTGCTCCCCTCACAGAAAACAAGGGCCTACTGTGCTGGTGCTGCGTTAAATATACAAATCAAATATGCTCTTGGTTTATTTATTTTCTCAAGGGCAAACAGCTGGCGACGCCTTCATATTTACAGGCCTTTAAAATTAGGACGTTCTCTTATCAGATATGCGGGGTCTCGGCTACCCTTTCAAGGAGTGGTATTTAATAACCAGGAACATATGTGCCTAATGAGCTGTGATTATGATGGAGACGCACAACCTTTCCACAAAATCTGAGGCAGCTCACTGTAAACAACTCCTGCGTGGGTTGCTCTGCTTCTCATGTCAGCTTGACCCAGGCTGAGCAGGGAGGGAGCATCGTGGCAAAGTCCCCCAAGGATATGCCAAGCCCAGAGAACTGTTTTCTTTGGGAGAGGATGTACTTGCATGGCGAAGTTATTTCCAAGCGCTTGCAACTTCCAGGGTTTTTACGAGAGCCATGTTTCCCCTCCCTTCTGTTGTTAATAATACCTTTAAAATGTGGTTATTAACCAATGGATCTTAAAGCCCTTTCAGTATACATTTAAGCAGAACTCCACCCCCCCCTTCAGCTGGAGCTTGCTGTAACTCTCAGGCCCCCCCCCTCAGGTGGGCGCCTTTGCCATTATAAAAGGGGAGGGCCACCCCTTGGGTTCTGGCACCTCTTTTCCCTAGAAAAACAGCACTGCATTCAAGCTTTGCTTCTTCTGAGTGTGGTGCTGATAATGCCAAGGTTGCAGGTTCAATCCCTGTATGGGACAGCTGCATATTCCTGCACCGCTGGGGGTTGGACTAGATGATCCTCAGGGTCCCTTCCAACTCTACAGTTCTACGATTCTATGGACTCATGCCTTCCCCTCTTTATATCAACCACTTTCATGCCTTAACATGCAGGAAGACACTTTCCCTGCTACCCTGGAGCCTCTTCAACAGCACAACCCTACCTGTGTCTCCTCAGAAGGAAGGCTCATTATGTTCAACTGGGCTTGCTCTTAAGTAAGTGGGTACAGGATTGCAGCCAAAATGCAGGGCGGGGCCTCAGCGCTTGGCAGGAGAAACTGTTGATATGACCTGACCCAGGCCTCCTTTAATTGGGGTGGACCTGACCCGGCATCTCAAACAGCACTAGCTAGCTGCCAACCTAGCATTGCTCTGGGCATTGAGGAGGCCCAGCCCACACGAGTGCTTGAAGTGATGCCATTGCTGCAGACAAGTAAGGTAGCTGGTTCCCACTGACAGATGAAGGAGCCTACCAGAGAAGGCTTTGCCTGGGGGGGGGGCATGTATCCTCCTTTACAGAGGACCCTCAGCCTTCTGCTCATTTGAAAGGGCTACCTCAACCAAGAGCCTTAAGAACAGCCCCTGCCTAAGATGGCTCAGGACAAGTGGAAAACATCTCACCATCTGTGCTTCCTAGGCATGGGGACAGGCAGAAGTGTGGACAAGCCCTTAGTGGCAGGTTTATTCTGCTTTATTGGTTGCTCTGAGGTTCTTTCACAATTGCTGTAGCAGTGCAACAAAAGCAGCACAAAGAACAACACTATCCCTGGCACATTTGTAGCGTGAAAAGTTACGGAATTTCAGCAGGAAATTACAGGATACGCACTGACTGGAAATGAAAGTCGCAGGACTGCTCCAAAACTATTGCAGGCACAAATGGCCTTGAAAGGGGAATTTTGTCTGCCACGCTGATAGCATCACGAGCACACAAATCATTATGAATGCACAAGAAAAGGATGTCTGGAGGGGCCCTATGTTACTATAACTGCGAAGATGTACAAATTTATGCAGAATTGATGTGACAACATGCATTGTAATTTGTAAGCTAACATTTATCTGGCATTATATGCTGCCGGACACCCACCCAACCCCTGTGCACTTAAGATAAAAACAAAGGATAATTTTTTCCTTTATCAAATGGCAGGACGCTGTTGCTGTTTACAAAGGAGAGGCAAAGTGCTGTGCTACGGAGAACAGCTTGTGGTTAATCCTGGTGGCTTGGAAATTTGAGACCCAAACTACCACGGCCTCCTACCTCCCCCCACTCCTGCCAGGTTCAAAAAACAAAAACCCAGCCCTGTGTTTTTGTCCCTGCTTCTGATGGTAAACAGGGAGCAGCTCTTGTCGGCTTCTGCTTTTTACAGGTCACATTTCAGATGGAAAAAATATCCTGAGAGTCTCCCAGCAAAACACATCTGAGCAGGCAGGCCACTTGCAGCTTGCTGGGAGTGCTGCTTCCAGCTGTGCCTCCCCTTGTTTGCCATCCATTTCTGCAGCACTTAATTTTTTTTAAAATACAGAGTTATTTGTCACTGTGAAGTTACATGGGGTCTGCTGGGATGAAATTAGCAGCAGCCTTGGCAAAAAAAGCAAATTGCTTCGCATGAGGAGGTATCAATAGTAGAAGAGGAAGAGGAGGGAAGGAGACTGTGTACACATTAGCGGCTAGAAAGGCAGGCAGCCAGCTCCTGTCCCCTCTGCAAGGTTTCAAGTCACACTCTTACATTGCTGTACAGAGCAGAGAGAGGCAGAGATGTCTTCACCCAAGACCCATTACGTGATTTGATTTCCCATGTGCAGAACTCCAGTTCACTGAAGCTGTCATCTTGGCATGTGCAATGACCCCCTGAACTGTACACACCTCAGCTTAACCTCGCCTTCCATTTTCCAATTTGATGGAAGTTGGTTTGAGGGACAACACATCAAACAGGAGTGTTTCTCAAGCAGCTACAGGATGCCCCGATGCCCTGGGCTTACCTGGCAGCAAGTCAAGTCCAAAGCTCAAACTCCAGGGGTCAATCCACGCAAGCAAAGTCCAAAGGCCAGGAAACATAGTTCAGGGTCAACCCAACGATGCAAAGTCTGAAGTCTAGGAGCCAAGATAGAAGTCTAGACTCCAACCCAAAGATCAGTCCAGGAACATCTAAGCTGAGGTCCTTCAACATGGTCAGTTGAGCAGACACAGCATGTCACCTCTGCTGCCCTTTTGTACTTTGCATGCTGATTGGAGGATCTGGGCTTGATGAAGCAGGTGATCCTCACCTGTTAGCCTACTCCAGCTGAGGAATTACACCCCTCCTCCCTAGCTAGTGAGCTCCACCTGGCTGGCTAGTGAGCTGGACTGTGGGCCCTTGCCTACCACAGCCTCCTGGAGCCCACTGCTCCCTACACTTCAGAGTCTCCCAAGTTCGGGTGATGGTCCTGCTGCTCTGGTTCCTGTGCACTGACCTCCATCCCCTTGCCATCCTCTGCCATCCTGTGAGTACTTCCTTCCCTATCCCCTGCTTGACCCAGTGTGTCCCAGTCCCAGCTTCACCCCTCGCCAGGACCTTCTTCCTCCTCTTCCTCCCCCCCCCCCGTCCTGCCAGTTCATGACACAGGATACCTATGGATCGTCGCTAACGTTGTTTGCATGCTGCTTCAAACACCCGTGATGGAAGTGTGTCGGAGCTGGAATAAGTGATAATCTATAGTGTGCACAGAGCCTGAGTGATACTAAGAAACTTTGCAACACGGAGGAACATTACAGCCCAGATGTTTGAGGAAACAATATGCAGATTGATGGATATGTTAAATTCAGTGCCACAAGCTGGATTCAATTCCCCCTCTCTTCCAAGATTGCTTTTAGGCTGCATTCCACTTATGGACCTCCCTCTTCCTATCTGGTTTGTCCCTTTCACCTATAACCTAGTTTTTAAAATCTGCAGGATTCCCACTTCACCATCTCTACTGCCACATCGTCCCAAATGGCGCTGTCAGAGAGCACCAGCAGCCGTTTGCAACTCATGTAAGTGAGGCAGAAAACCTTCCACTTACTCTTGCCGTTGCCTCATGGCACGGCACAACCCACCCTGTTGTTGCCTTTTGCACAACAGCCCACCGTGGGTGCGACAATTAACAAGCATTAAAGCTGAGGAAAACCACTTCCCTCTCCAACTGACCAGCGATTTCTCCCACTCACTCTGTCGCTTGAACCTCCAGCTACACTCAGAAGTGCTGCCGTGCTGCCCTCCTCCATCCTAAAAAAATGTAAAAGGTGCCAATGAACTAGCATGGCGGCAGCTGCACATTACATGGCAACCGTGGTGAAGTGGAGGGAGAAGGCAGAAGAGGAAGTCTGTGGGAGAGCCAGGGTGACTGACAGATCCTCCTTTCAGCAGCATTTCAAATTGGTTTGGGACCGATTAGCATAGACAAAATCAGAGTATGGGGAGAATAAGCAAGCAGAGGCTCGATACTGAAGAACATAAGAGGGCCCTGGTAGATTAGGCCAATGGCCCATCTAATCCAGTCTCCTGTTCCCACCAGTGGTCCATTTCAGTGGTCCTCAACCTTGGGCCTCCAGATGTTTTGAGACTACAGTTCCCATAATCCCTGACCACTGGTCCTGCTAGCTAGGGATCATGGGAGTTGTAGGCCAAAAACATCTGGAGGCCCAAGGTTGAGGACCACTGCATTAGATGACGCCAGGAAGTCCACAGGCAGGGCTTCACTCTTTGGTGCTGGATCAGGCCAGTGGCCCATCTAGTCCAGCATCCTGTTCTCACAGTGGCCAACCAGATGCCTGTGGGAAACCTGCAAGCAGGACCTGAGCACAACAGCACTCTCTACTCTTGTAGTTTCCAGAAACTGGTATCCTCTTTCCTCTCCATTGATGGCATTCACACCTAACACGACGGGCGCCATCTTCCCAAGTTGATTGAGGGGGCCTGACGTGACGTCCTGACATCTCAAGAAGTGAGGGGGTGGAGCTGAACACCCTCTGAATATTGAGGGGCCCTGACCCCATCAAAAAAACCCCACCTTTTTGGTGGGGGGGGGACTGCCTTGGCCCCTAGGATCTGGCGCCTTTGCCAACCACTAACAGTTTCCGTCAGTATTTATTCTTGTCATCTCATTTTTGACCACATCCAGCTTACCTTTATCCATGGTTCTTACATTCCAAGAAGGTCCATATAGTTAAAGGTCCGTATAGTTATGGTTTTCCCAGTAGTGATGTATGGAAGCGAGAGCTGGACCATAAAGAAGGCTGATCGCCGAAGAATTGATGCTTTTGAATTATGGTGCTGGAGGAAACTCTCGAGAGTCCCTTGGACTGCAAGAAGATCAAACCTATCCATTCTGAAGTAAATCAGCCCTGTGTGCTCACTGGAAGGACAGATCCTGAAGCTGAGGCTCCAATACTTTGGCCACCTCATGAGAAGAGAAGACTCCCTGGAAAAGACCCTGATGTTGGGAAAGATTGAGGGCACTTGGAGAAGGGGACGACAGAGAACAAGATGGTTGGACAGTGTTCTTGAAGTTACGAACATGAGTTTGACCAAACTGCGGGAGGCAGTGGAAGACAGGAGTGCCTGGCGTGCTATGGTCCATGGGGTCACGAAGAGTCAGACACGACTAACGACTAAACAACAACAACAAACAGTTTCCGTGGTAACAGAATGGTTGTTTGCATTTCTAATTAGCTAAAGGGACAGGGAGAAAGTATTAAACTTAATAAAAGCCTAGTGGGAAAGTTTGTATCTTTATGTGAGGACCATAACGCTGTGTTCACTAATTGCTGCACTACCATTATTAGCTTTGTCACATCAAAATTGAGGTTGTGTACTCATTACCAACTTAAAATAATGCAGCTAGGTGGTTCTTCTTCTCAATTCGGAACAAAAAATGTGGCAAGAGGACAGATACAGGATAGATATGAATTCTGGGTAATGTCATGTGTACACTGCTTCCCAAACAAGTAGTGAGAGCACACTGGATGTAAACAGAAGTGTGTAGATCATCTTAGTCCATCCAGGTACATCATTTGCAGACAAAAATAGAGCCTCCATTAGATTGAGCTTGTCCAAAGGATGTTCTGCTTCACATTCTGCATTTAAAATCTCCAAATATTTCCTTTTCTTCCCCTATGAAGCCAATCTTTATTGACTAGCATCTAGCCAGCCATTTCCAAATTTGTTAACAGCTGAGTAAAGTGGCTCCATATAACTTGGCTTCTCGTGGGGCGAATGCACTCCAGTTGGGAGTCACTCATGAAATTTGCATAGAAGAATGTCATGCCTCACTTCCTTGCTGGAATCTTTCGTGTTCTTGCCAAAAAAGATATGCAACATTAATGGTCATTAATTCCCTCAGATGTGCAGAGAGAACTTAGATAGGAAAAGAAGTTCCATGATAATTCCACTCCTGGTGATGGGATCTGCTAAAGGCCTGTCACTGAAAAATGAACCGAGCGTGCATTGCACGGGGGAGATTAATCGGCATTGTACAAATAGGCTCCTTCAGTACAAGGGGGAAAGGGGGAAATGGCTCAAACGTGAACATCGCCATAAAAGAACCAAGAGAATAAATCATCCCCTTACAACGACATTATTCCCACACCCCTGGTGTCAACTGCAATTAAGATCAGGTCAATGAATAATCTCAGGTTTATATCTACATGCTTGCATTGGTTTTATACGCCAGAGCCTACAATTACCTACCGGTAACTGCAGTTTTCAGGATTCTTTGGAGGGAGCCATGTCCTTTAAATGTGCATCGAATGGGCTTCAAATTCATTGTTGCATGCACCCCAATCTGCATGTGGCACAAGAGTCCTGGAGTCCTTGCCCAGTTTCCTTCGAATGAAGACCAGTGGAGGCTGTGGCATCTTTAGGGCATGTGAGCATAGGATGAAGGGGCTAATGGCATTAACACACCGACAGGTCTTGCTTCTCTATTAGGGTTTCAGGGAAGCCCCAAGTCCCGGTTCTTGGGTCCAGCACAAAGTAGGCATGGCTCTATGTCTCCAGCTTCCAGCATCAGCCAAAGTCACACACACACAGGCCCTTGCCTTGGCCTATTTCCTCCCATCCCAGGATGCCATTTCCCTCATCCATTGGTCTCTGGGGCAATAGAGCTCAGTCCTCTTCATCCTGGAGAGAAGTGACTAGTGGGGTGCCACAGGGTTCTGTCTTGGGCCCAGTCTTATTCAACATCTTTATCAATGACTTGGATGATGGGCTTGAGGGCATCCTGAGCAAGTTTGCAGATGACACCAAATTGGGAGGGGTGGCTAATACCCCAGAGGACAGGACCACACTTCAAAATGACCTTAACAGATTAGACAACTGGGCCAAAGCAAAAAAGATGAATTTTAACAGGGAGAAATGTAAAGTACTACACTTGGGCAAAAAAAAACCAAAAAACATGAAAGGCACAAATACAGGATGGGTGACACCTGGCTAGAGAGCAGTACATGTGAAAAGGATCTAGGAGTCTTGGTAGACCACAAACTTGACATGAGTCAACAGTGTGATGCAGCACCTAAAAAAGCCAATGCAATTCTGGGCTGCATCAATAGGAGTATAGCATCTAGATCAGGGGAAGTAATAGTACCACTGTTTTCTGCTCTGGTCAGACCTCACCTGGAATACTGTGTCCAGTTCTGGGCACCACAGTTCAAGAAGGATACTGACAAGCTGGAACGTGTCCAGAGGAGGGCAACCAAAATGGTCAAAGGCCTGGAAACAACGCCTTATGAGGAACGGCTTAGGGAGCTGGGTATGTTTAGCCTGGAGAAGAGAAGGTTAAGGGGTGATATGACAGCCATGTTCAAATATATAAAAGGATGCCATATAGAGGAGGGAGAAAGGTTGTTTTCTGCTGCTCCAGAGAAGCGGACACGAAGCAATGGATTCAAACTACAAGAAAGAAGATTCCACCTAAACATTAGGAAGAACTTCCTGACAGTAAGAGCTGTTCGACAGTGGAATTTGCTACCAAGGAGTGTGGTGGAGTCTCCTTCTTTGGAGGTCTTTAAGCGGAGGCTTGACAGCCATCTGTCAGGAATGCTTGGATGGTGTTTCCTGCTTGGCAGAGGGTTGGACTGGATGGCCCTTGTGGTCTCTTCCAACTCTAGGATTCTATGATTTAAGACAGGCATCCCCAAACTTCGGTCCTCCAGATGTTTTGGACTACAATTCCCATCTTCCCCAACCACTGGTCCTGTTAGCTAGGGATCATGGGAGTTGCAGCCCAAAACATCTGGTGGGCCGCAGTTTGGGGATGCCTGATTTAAGATGTGGATAACAAGTACTTAACTGGCCAGCCAAGGCCATTATTTTGGCCAAAGTATTGGTTTGACTGGTTCAGCAAGTTTCCTCTTACAGACTCTAGACTCATATATGTAGGCTCATAGGTTTGGGAGGGACTCATGGATATCCTTCAGACTGATATACCCTCCCCCCAATCCATAATGGTGTAGTGTGTGCAGGTCTACTATGAAACTAATGCACTTTAAGCTTCAGGGCCTCTCTTTAGGGCAGGGGGGGTAGAGCTCAGAGACCAAAGGATGGCAGCGCCCAGAGAACTCCCAATGGAGGGTGTTCAAAAAAGGGTGAGAGGCTGCCAGCTCTGCAGGCAAGGGGTGACATAACTGGGTTCTTGAGCCCCACAGGGGCACCACAGAAATAATGTAGTTGGTCAAGGGAGCCATGGACCCCAAAAGGGTGAAAACCTCTGGTCTAGAAGACCCAATTTGAGTCACATGACTTTTTTTTGTATATCCCCCTCAAAAAAACCTGAAGTTTGAGAGTCAGTAGAGCAGATGTTACAAAGGTGGAATGCTGTGGTAACTCCAAAACTATAAGGCACAGGAACTTTTTTATTCACACCTGTGACTTGGACATGTGAGTTAATCCAGTGCAGCAATTTTAAGCAAAATCTGAAATGTAGTAGGTTGTTGTTGTTGTTGCTGTTGTTGTTGTTGTTGTTGTTGTTGTGATCTGTTGTGGAACAACCCCCTGAAGAAGATAACAGTGGTTACCCAGATCTCGTTGCTGATTGAGAAGGGCCCCCCATAACAGCTCAAGCTTCAGGCCCCCCGAAATGTAGGTCCGCCACTTCTCTGTTTGATCAAATGAACCTGCAGTTGAGGGGAGGGGTGGTGCTTGCCACTCCCACCTTTTACATACATGATACATTTTAATTGAAAGCACACATTAAATGGCTAAAAGGGGCTTTGATTTGGTGGGGTCTAAGGATCTGATCTAGGGACCCAGGTGGCGCTGTGGGTTAAATCACAGAGTCTAGGGCTTGCTGATCAGAAGGTCGGCGGTTCGAATCCCTGCAACAGGGTGAGCTCCCGTTGCTCAGTCCCAGCTCCTGCCCACCTAGCAGTTCGAAAGCACATCAAAGTGCAAGTAGATAAATAGGGACCGCTCCGGCGGGAAGGTAAACGGCGTTTCCGTGCGCTGCTCTGGTTCGCCAGAAGCAGCTTTGTCATGCTGGCCACATGACCTGGAAGCTGTCTGCGGACAAACGCCGGCTCCCTCGGCCTATAGAGCAAGATGAGCACCGCAACCCCAGAGTCGGACACGACTGGACCTGATGGTCAGGGGCCCCTTTACCTTTACCTAAGGATCTGATCAGGAATTCCCAGCACCAGTTAGAGAGTAGCAGATCCTCTCTCCACAGTGGCCTGCTAAATGACCATGGGAGGTTTCAGAAGCAAAGCAAGACAACATTATCCATAATCTCACATGGTTTGTTGTTAGTATCTCATATTAATACCGGCATTTCCCTACCTCTCTGAACACAGAGGTTCCTTTTTCTTTTTTCTTTTGCTGTCTGCGCTAGAAGTCCCCCAAAGACCAAGCCTCTAAAAAAGAATTCAATCCTTTTAGAAGCTTCACATGCTAATGCATTTCTCAGAATCCCATTAAAATTAATTTCATAGGCTAATTAGGTGCTGTGCACAAGCTGAACTCGTTTTTGAGCACGCCAGAAGCGGAATTCTTGAAACGGTCTGATCAAATATAAATGCTGTAGACAAAATTTCCTGGCCTGAATACAGAAACCTAGAGTGAAGCAGGATAAATCTTTAAATTAGATTTTATTGTATTTTTTTAAAAAAAAGTATGTGGCATTTAATGAACGTAACATAAGACGACCTTGTTAGGTCAGACTAATGTGGCTAACCAGAAGCTTATGCAAAGCAAAACAGGAGCACAGTATTCCTCTTCCATCAATGTTCCCCAGTGTATGGTATTCCAAGGTGGCAGGCCACTGACCCTAGAGATATGATGAAGCAGCCATTTATTTATTATTATTACATTTATATCCCACCTTTCTTCCAAGCTTAAGGGGGCCCCTGTGGTTCTTCCCCATGCTTGTCCTCCTTCACATCCTCAGGTGGGCATTGTGGTTCTACAAAGGCTTGAGGTAAAACCGGCAGCCATTTTGTCTCGCTCTGAGAAACGGGAGGAAACATGGCTTATTCTGAAGCCAGGCAGACAGACAAAGGGTTGGGTGGTGTGCTTTGAATGGCAGGCAGAAGCTTCTAGGTTAAGTGTAGCAGTCCGTTGACTTCTGGTGTAAACTTGTAATGAACTACGTTGGCGTTTGTGTGTGGAGGGAGGGGGAAAGGAGATTGCTTGGAGCACTGGATGTGAAAGGGGAAGTTGAAGGAAATATGCCATGGCTGTGGGAGTTTTGTCAGTTGGAAGGGGGTTGGAGGGTAAAAGGAATTGGCTGGGTGAGAATGGCTTGAGGTGGGTGACTAGTGCTAACTGCATTCATCCCAGATTTTGGTTTACTGTGGCTTGGGCTTCTTCCTTTCCCAAATAAACCCTCTGTATGCTGGTCACCCTGGTTAATTATCCATGATAACCCGTGTGTAGAGATTTTGAATGTGACCCTAAAACCTATTACGGCTTTAAAAGGTATGATATGGGTTAAAAAGAGGATTAGACAAATTCATGAAGGATAAGACTATGTATTGGCCATGTTCTATCTGCTAGTTGCTATGATTTGGAATTGGGAAGAGCAGTCAGTTCCTGTTTGAGGCCTTCTCAGAAGCATGTGGTTGGCCACTGGGAAAGAAGGAACCTGGGCTAGATGGACCGTTAACTTGATCCTGCAGGTTCTTCTTCTGTTCTTAGCACTGTGGCAAAGTGCTGTCCACATGCCCATTGCATAGCTCGGCATAGAAACCCTGTACTGTAAAGAAAGCTCTATTTGAACCAAGGGAATTTCCATTATTGTCAAGGTGTTTCCACTGCTTTCTGCGGAGCCTTGGTTCCATTTCCCATTGGTATGCTCTGTGACATTGCAGAGATAAGCAGCCCGCACCAGGCAAGAGATCCTTAAGGAGAACCGCCCCTTGTAAAATTATTATCATGTTGTGTTGCCACGGTGAGACAAAACACAAACCTGCAAACACAGAACTCAGTCTATTATGATGTTTCCTTAAAGAAAATAATAATAATTCAAAGGTCAACATTTACTGTATTTCAAATGCCAATATATTCACGCAGAGGTCCTCAAATTTTGAACAATTTTGCCTCCTAAAGCAAATGTGGTAAAGGGACTTTTATTAGCCTCAGTAGTTTAATGACTTAGATCAAAGTTAAGAAAGTGTGGGTGGGTGTTTGGGTGGGTGTGTATACTGTATGTGCAAAGCCTCACCCAAAGAGCGTGTCAGCAATAAAAGTGAACTGCGAAAGGAGCATTATTTCTCATAATTTCTCGAAAAGGAGCAGATCCCATCATTCACTTCATTGTTGTTGTTGTTGTTGTTTAGTCATTTAGTCGTGTCCGACTCTTCGTGACCCCATGGACCATAGCATGCCAGGCACTCCTGTCTTCCACTGCCTCCCGCAGTTTGGTCAAACTCATGTTCGTAGCATCGAGAACACTGTCCAACCATCTCGTCCTCTGCCGTCCCCTTCTCCTAGTGCCCTCAATCTTTCTCAACATCAGGGTCTTTTGCAAGGATTCTTCTCTTCTCATGAGGTCGCCAAAGTCTTGGAGCCTCAGCTTCAGGATCTGTCCTTCCAGTGAGCACTCAGGGCTGATTTCCTTCAGAATGGATAGGTTTGATCTTCTTGCAGTCCATGGGACTCTCAAGAGTCTCCTCCAGCACCATAATTCAAAACCATCAATTCTTCGGCAATCAGCCTTCTTGATGGTCCAGCTCTCATTTCCATACATCACTACTGGGAAAACCATAGCTTTAACTATACGGACCTTTGTCGGCAAGGTGATGTCTCTGCTTTTTAAGATGCTGTCTAGGTTTGTCATTGCTTTTCTCCCAAGAAGCAGGTGTCTTTTAATTTCGTAACTGCTGTCACCATTTGCAGTGATCAAGGAGCCCAAGAAAGTAAAATCTCTCACTGCCTCCATTTCTTCCCCTTCTATTTGCCAGGAGGTGATGGGACCAGTGGCCATGATCTTGGTTTTTTTGATGTTGAGCTTCAGACCATATTTTGTGCTCTCCTCTTTCACCCTCATTAAAAGGTTCTTTAATTCCTCCTCACTTTCTGCCATCAAGGTTGTGTCATCTGCATATCTGAGGTTGTTGATATTTCTTCCGGCAGTCTTAATTCCGGCTTGGGATTCATCTAGTCCAGCCTTTCGCATGGTGAATTCTGCATATAAGTTAAATAAGCAGGGAGACAATATACAACCTTGTCGTACTCCTTTCCCAATTTTGAACCAATCAGTTGTTCCATATCCAGTCCTAACTGTAGCTTCTTGTCCCACATACAGATTTCTCAGGAACCATTAAAAACAGATGTGTTCTGCCAAGACTTTCAGAAATGCCTATCGTAATCTTATCACAGGGGATAGGAGGCAGTGTGTCTGGCTCTTAGCCAGAAGGTTAGTGGTTTGACCCCACCCAGAGATGGCTGCAGGCAGGATTCCTGCATTGCAGGGCGTTGGACTAGATGACCCTTGGCGTCCCTTCCAACTCTTCTGTGATTCTATGGCACAAAGGCCCCACTCACATCACCCCTCTGTTTATATACTGAGCATGCAAATACCAAAGAGGATCTGTGTTTGCTGGTCCCGCCTCCAGCCTTCATGTCACCATCAGCTCCACCCTCCCTACCTTTAGCTATACAGTGGTACCTCGGGTTACAGACGCTTCAGGTTACAGACGCTTCAGGTTACAGACTCTGCTAACCCAGAAATTGAACCTCAGGTTAAGAACTTTGCTTCAGGATGAGCACAAAAATCGCGTGGTGGCGGTGCGGCAGCAGCAGCAGGCCCCATTAGCTCAAGTGGTACCTCAGGTTAAGAACAGTTTCAGGTTAAGACCTCCGGAACGAATTAAGTTCTTAACCCAAGGTACCACTGTATATGTGTAGAAAAAGCCCCTTCCTACATAGGAAAGAAACAACCTTATACCAAGTCAGAACCAAAACAAAGGAAAGGCCCAGAAAGATGCGGAAAAACTACAGGAATCTCCAAAAACAACATATACAGTAGATCATAGAATCGTAGAGTTGGAAGGGACTCTGAGGATCCTCTAGTCCAGGGGTCAGCAAACTTTTTCAGCAGGGGGCCGGTCCACTGTCCCTCAGATCCCGTGGGGGGCTGGACTATATTTTTTGGGGGGAAATGAACGAATTCCTATGCCCCACAAATAACCCGGAGATGCATTTTTTTAAAAAAGCACACATTCTACTCATGTAAAAACACCAGGCAGGCCCCACAAATAACCCAGAGATGCATTTTAAATAAAAGGACACATTCTACTCATGTAAAAACATGCTGATTCCCGGACCGTCCGCGGGCCGGATTTAGAAGGTGATTGGGCCGCATCAAGCCCCCGGGCCTTAGTTTGCCTACCCATGCTCTAGTCCATGTAATGGTACAGTATATAAGTAATTCACAGACAAACAAGCAAGTCTACATGTGCAGTTAAACATACAGTATTTACAAATATATTTACAAATATATGTAGAAGCCACATGTATTTTTCTTTTCCTTTTCCTCCAAGGAGCTTGAGATTGTGTACGTGGTTCTCCCTTCCCCATTTCATCCTCACAGCAACCCCGAGGGCCAGTGGCTGGCCCATGGTCACCCAATGGACTTCATGACTGAGTGGGGGGGGGGGTTTCCAGCCCTTGTCTCCCAGGTCATAGTCCAACACTCTTGATACACCACACAGGCTCTCGTTAACAAGGATGGGAAAGCTGTTGCAGGACTCCAACTTCCACCATCCCTGAGCATCATCCAAAGTTGGCAGGGGCTGATGGGAGATGGAGTTCCACAACATCTGGAGGGCCATGGGCTCCACACTTTATGTTCTTTTTAATTAGGCGAAAAGCAGATGAGGAGCATTGCAGGAGCAAGCCAGACCTTAAGCTTGCACCTTTCCAAATACCTGCAGGGAATAACACTTGAGCTCAGCATAGCCGGAAATTCAGCTTTCCCTTGTAAATACCACAACACAAATAAATAAATAGAAAAATCTTGGGCAGAAGGAACCTGTTTCATCATGGGTGATGCTGGTTGCATCCCGAGCCGCTGCAAAGGAAGGAGGGGAGAGGGGGAAGTGAGGAAGTGCTGCTTGCCAGCTCTTGTTTGATGAAAGGATAACCCTGCCGAAGCCTCGCCTGGAGGGCAGTGGCTGAGTGAGTCACTGCCGAGAAGTTGTCAGGAACAAAGCTACCTTGTGGTCAGGGTATTTGTGCCAACGGAGAAAAGTATGTCCAGATCGTCTTGACCTATTCCCACAGTTTTTGGGGAGCTGGGACAGCATGACACTTATTTAAATCATCTGAAGCCTGACTCAAACAAGAGCTTGGCATATTAAATGTTTGATTTCAACTGCTTGAGCACTCCTTTTGATTATGTAAAAGACAAGCTCCCTTTTGTAACTTTCAGAATGGAGATAGTTCCCAAGGTTGGGCTGGGCTGAAATCTAATGAGTGCAGTACTTGCATTGTTCTGGATTCCTGTCCCCCTCCCCCCCCCACAAAAACCACCCTGTAGGACTCATTGGCCATCCTAAGCAAGCTTATCATTTCATGAGATGTGAGTGGGGAAGGGAGAGACTTGCTCTGACATTTCTTGTTCGTCATCCTGGCTCCTGAGACCACTTCAAAAGCTCATTGAGGGTGGTTTATTAGGGTGACGGGTACACTCGGAGTTGAGAGTGAATTTCATGCTCTTTATTCAGCTTGTAGTAGCAAAAGAAGAACGGCTCTTTCCCCAAAACGTCTGCTATATATAAATTATTTACACAATGGGCCTTGCGTGATTGGCTACTTCAGGGCTGCTCCTGTAGGCCAATCAGGTTGCAGATTCACTTCCACCAGAAGCCTGATTGGCTGCTGCTGCAGGCCAATCAGGTTGCTGACTCGCTTTATCCAGGAGCCTGATTGGCTGCTCCATCCTGGAGCTGGATTGGGTGGCTCCTGCAGACCAATCAAACTGCTGCATTCTGGATCCTATTGTTCTAGGATTCAGCTCAGTACATAACACCCACCAACCTCGTTCTCCTGTCAGCCAGCCCCTGGGCATACCTGCCAAGTCCCGGACTACAGAATCCGGGACTGGCAGCTGCATGACACCGGAAGTTGGGTAGATGCAACTTCAGGTGTCGCTTTGCCCATTTATGGGCACCAAAAATGGCCGCCGCTGGCTTCAAAAGTTGGGTCTACGCATGTCCGGAAGTGCGTAGACGCAACTTCCGGTGTCGCTCTGCCCATCTGTGGGCACCAAAAATGGCCGCCGCAGACACTGGAAGTCACGTCTATGCACTTCCGGACATGCGTAGACGCGATTTTCAAAGCCGGCACTGGCCATTTTCGGTGCCCATAGATGGGCAAATCGGGGGGGGAATGGCCGCCGGCAGGAGAATATAAGGGAGAATAGCGGGAGACGAAGTGATACGGGGGACTGCCTGGAAAAGGTAAGAAAAAACGGGGGTTTCCCAGGGAAAACGGGCCACTGGGTAGGTGGCTGCCTTCACTTGTTTATTTTATTACATTTACATACCACAATTTCCTGCAAAGAGCTCCACCCTCTTCATATCTCTGTGGGTTCTGGGAGACCAGCAGGACCAGGATAATGGGTCCTAGCTTCTTCAGCAGCCTGCCTCCACTCTGCCTCTTCGCCTGCCTCCGCTTCTGACTCTGGATTGCCCGCTGCCACAGACTCCCCCTATTCACAAAATCCAGTTCCATCTTCAGCTTCCAACACCTCCTCCCCACCCCCAGGCTTCTCCCTCTAACCCCTCATTGTCATCCCACCACCAGTCCCTGGGCTCTGAGCCTTCTTCCCTTGGGGGTTCCTCAATTGGTGCCTCTCACCACTCCTCTGCCGACCAGTCCCAATGGTAGCCTACCACTTTGTTTTTTCTCAGTCAGGTGTCAAAATGGCAAGCTGCCAAGCTACCACTGCAAACACTTTTGTTTGTGGCAACGTGCTAAATCACCATTTGGTCCTGTGACAGAATGTTGCCTCGTCCTCAGCGCACACTACATGTTGCATGCTGCTCTGTGTTACATATCTCTCTATCTCTGCAGTCACTGCAGACAGCTTAGGAAACTGCTGTATGCCAGGTCAGACTATTAACCCACCTAGCCTAGTTCTGCCTACTCTGACTGGCAGCCCTTCTCCAGGATCTCAGGTGGATGTCCTCCTCATTACCCTGCTCCACCACCTGGGGATGCGTACTAGGGATTAAGCCTTGGAACCTTCTGCCTGCAAAGGAGCACTGTGTTATGGTCCCTCCCCAAAGACTGGTGGAGGCAGGGAGGAGCTTCATAAACTTTCCCACTTGCACTGTTTCCCTGGCATACACACTCCTATCAAACTGATTTGAAGGAAATACAGTGGTACCTCTACTTATGAATTTAATGCGTTCCGAACGCACATTCGTAAGTAGAAAAAAAGTCGAATCCCATAGGAATGCGTTGGGAGAGAAAAAATCGTAAGTCGAAGCAACCCTATCTAAAAATTCGCAAGTAGAAAAAATCCTATCTAAACCGCATCCAAGAGGGTAGATGGAGCTTCATTCGTAAGTAGAAATATTCGTAAGTAGAGTTATTCGTAAGTAGAGGTACCACAGTACACAGATGTAGTAACAAGGGCAGTGCAACCACCAGGATGTATAGGTGCGTACCCATGATGTCCAAGGCATTAATTGATGACATCATGCCTGTTATAGGGTACTAGAGATCTCTCTGCAGGTACAGGATGGCTGCATTCATCAGTTTCCCCTGTGTGTTGGTCAGCGTGCACCAGGGGTCAGCAAACTTTTTCAGCAGGGGGCCGGTCCACTGTCCCTCAGACCTTGTGGGGGGCCGGACTATATTTTGAAAAAAATATATGAATGAATTCCTATGCCCCACAAATAACCCAGAGATGCATTTTAAATAAAAGGACACATTCTACTCATGTAAAAACACCAGGGAGGTCCCACAAATAACCAAAGATGCATTTTAAATAAAAGAACACATTCTACCCATGTAAAAACATGCTGATTCCCGAACCGTCCGCGGGCCGGATTTAGAAGGCGATTGGGCCACATCCGGCCCCTGGGCCTTAGTTTGGGGGCGCCTGGCGTGCACTGATCTACACACATAAAACAAATTCATGCACAGGTGTCTTCCAAAAACCCATCTCAAACCCCAACCCCAAATTGTCATGATCAGCTCCACCCGGAAACCAATGTCCCCACTGTGGAAGGATGTGTAGATCCAGAATTGGCCTCCACAGTCACTTACGGACTCATTGTTAAAACCATGTTTATGGAAGACAATCTTACTCGGCTGCGACTGATTGCCAAAGATTACAGACTCATGCTTTGCAATAGACGTCAAGAACAGTAACTCACATGGACTCACCGGCCACTTGAAATCTGGACCTACAAAGCCAAGTAATCAGTAGTTGAAAAGGGCTCTGGTGAATTGGCCCTCGTCTAACCAAGCACAGATTTCTGATTAGCAAGGAGACTGGCAGGATTCTCTCTGTTGTTCAGGAGTCCATTAGCTGATGAAAAGGGCTTTGGACAAAAGAGCTAAACAGACAAGCACCCCATCCAGGACTGTGGTAATTAGTAGGTATCCACTCCTCATTGGACTTGCAAATGATGGGTCACAGTGGGTGGCTTTTCCGCAAAGCAGTCCTCTCACCTCATGTGTAGTAAAGTTGCCTTTCTGAAAAATAATTCTTTGTTATAAAGACCAGGTTGTCAGGACTGTTCTCATATCAAGCTGGCAATGTGCTGCGGTCGTCAAGCTTTCTTCCAGGTGACCCTGCCATCTGAAGTGAGACTGCCAAGTCAGAGACTTTTGAAATCTTCAGGACCAGAATCAATATGGAAGAAGTTATATTTATCCTATTTTCCCTTTGAGCACTTCTGCAGAAGAGCTCTCTGTAACATGAAATTCAATAAAAGTCATCACCTCGCTTTGGTATGTAATTCTCGTTGTACAGGACCAGCAATCTGGTGTACAGTCTGATCCATAATTCTGCTGCAAATACAAGGGCAAACAAGAAAGCGTCATAGCTTCCTGGAAGAGCCTAGGCTTTGCATGGAAAAAAGTTCTAGATTCAATCCCCAGAATCACCAATTGAGAAGACTGGGAAAGACCTCTGTGTAAGACCTTGGAGAGCTGCTGACAGCATGGGCTTAGCCAGGATTTTTCGGGGGTGGGGGAAAGGATTTTTGTTAGGGAGGGGCAGAACCGACGTAACAGAACCGTGATCAGTTAGGTAAGTATTTCTGTTGTTTTACTTGATCGATTGGGGGGGGCAGATGCCCCTCCCTGCCCCCCTTGCCTATGCCCATGGCTGACAGAGTTGTATATGTTGGAGAGAGAGGGTTGGGAGAGAAATACTTTCTCTCTTGTAGTAGAGTTAAGCAGAATGGCAACTGCTTCAAGCCCAATAAAACTTGGTTGGATTTCCATTTGCAACGATCCATCTTTAATCAATTGTTCTCCACTTAGGCTAGACTAAATCACAGACACTTAGCTGTTTTACTAACAGAGTTTCCAGAAGTCACAGCAAACAAGTCCGCAGCCAAAGAAGAAAAACAGTTCCAAGCAACTTTAAAAGAAAAGTATTGGGGTTCCTTACAAAAAGATCATGCAGTCTTTGGGTTAGCAAAGATACAGGCTGTCAAATCTCCTTTTAGAGAGAATATTCATTCATGTGCAGTATTTGCTGAGTTGGGAACCAAAGCTGCATGGCTTCTTCTTTGCTTGTTTCAGAAAGCATGAAGGAGGAAAAGAAAAGAAAATGGAGGATTGAGGCTGCTGAGAGCCTACTAAGCCACACCCACACTGGTAACTTGAGCTCAAGGCTCAGGTTAACCCTTTCATGGATATAAGTGTGAGTAGGCAATTGTATATTACAGCAGTATATGCTACCCAGCCTTTCATAGTTGGCTTCTGCATGTGGAATAGAAAAGGGCACCAAATTGTTTCTGGAAGCAAAATATCCTGGGCCACCCCTGTCTCCACACTGTGCATTGTTTTATAAACCCCTGTCATTATAAACCCCTGTCACTATGCTGCTTCACGTGTTCCTGTTATACAGAGAAACGACTTAAGACATGGCAGCAGCTGGAGCCAGCCAGAACCGGAGAGAGTTCCTCATCCCACTTGAGAATCAAGTCCTTGGAGAGCATCAGAAGTTGCTTGATGCCATTGTTGGATTCTTTTCTACAGTATACTTCTGGAAATTCCAGTGAAAACCTTGCATAAATGAAACAAAGAGGACTTGGCAACCTACAAGTTTTGCTACAAACACCAGCAAGTGGTTTTGTCATAACCTTTTGCTCTGACATCATTCCGTGAAATTATAAGTTACCTTAGCAACAGTGGGTGGAGGTTTAAAAACCCAGTATTTATTGGATCTATGTGTTCTTTGTTCTCAACTATCCTGCCTGCTCAGTTCTTTCTGCTGACAAGATAATGGAGACCACACAGTGTCAAAATACTTACACCAAAGAGTCGTGTTAAGCTGTGCGTTTAATAGCACAGGTTGTTCAGTTCCACATTTTTCTGCCAGAGTCATTGTTCCATTCCCCATTAATAGATCTCTTTCCCTTCGCTTACCCATGAAACACAACTTTATTCTTCAGGCCCATACACAAAGCCAAATATTAGCATGAGTTTTATTTGATGATGCCAATAACTTTCATACTAGTAGAGAGGGATAAGGGAGGTGTCATAGCTCAGCGGGGAAGGACATGTTTTGCCTGTGTTTGATCTCCCTGCAGAGCTGAAAAGAATTCCATTTGAAACCCTGGAGAATAGGCAATAATATTGAGTGAGATGGATCAATAGTTCGACCTTGTATCCGTTAGCTTCCCATTTCCCCTTCTAGATATCATTGCTGCTTTATTGGGTGTTAGTATCAACCAATAGGAATAAATGGATTTGCATTTGGGCCCCCTAAGGGTGTTAAGCAGAAACAAAGCTTTCTTCTTTCAATGGGGCTTACTCCCATATAAATGTGCATAGGATAGTGTGTACTAGTTGGGTCAGGTTTACAACATTAGCCCTGCTTGTCACTACTCAGAATTATGGTCCAGTTCAAAGGAAAGGAAAGAAGCAAAGAAAATATTGTACAATATTAATTTTAGGACTGGGAGAGATCACACAATCACTTAAGTGAAGAACGCCCAGGACCCATAGCAAAGTAAACTTCACAAAATGCCACAAGGATAGAACAGCAGGGGAGAAAAGATTAGCAGAGCATTGGCATCCAGTCTCCTTTTCGGTTTATCTTTGTCCCACTCTGTCCATCATCATCCCCCCCCCCCCCCGGTAGTCTATGGAAGTCCCATAATCGAAGGAAGAAGTTCAGTAGAACAACTTAATTTTTTTACGCTCTGACAAGAAAATCTGTTGCTTTAAGGCAAGGTATCTCTCAAGCCCTCCATCAGCATCTGGGAAACATAATTTGGTTGGTAAAGGTAAAAGTAAAGGGACCCTTGACCACTAGGTCCAGTCATGACTGACTCTGGGGTTGCGGTGCTCATCTCGCGTTATTGGCCGAGGAAGCCGGCGTACAGCTTCCAGGTCATGTGGCCAGCATGACAAAGCCGCTTCTGGCGAACCAGAGCAGCACACGGAAATGCCGTTTACCTTCCCGCTGTAGCGGTACCTATTTATCTACTTGCACTTTGACATGCTTTTGAACTGCTAGGTTGGCAGGAGCTGGGACCGAACAACGGGAGCTCACCCCGTCGCAGGGATTTGAAACCGCCGACCTTCTGATCAGCAAGCCCTAGGCTCTGTGATTTAACCCACTACTCAGTAGTAAGTCCCACCAATTTCAATCGAAATTCCACTCAAGTTATATTGGATTGCAGCTTTAGACTGGCGTCATCTCTAGGCTTCCTAATCCAAGGTTGTGGAGAGAATTCCTAATATTCATCATCTTTGTGTCCTCACAAGAATATAGCTCTGTGTTTGTACATTCAGGCCGTGCCTTTCATTTAAATGATGGAGAAAGCAGTAGCAATTTCGCGGTGTTTGTGGAAACATGGTTGCTCCGACTGTCAGATGGGGTTTTGCTTGTGACCTTAAATCAGGCTTTCAATTTTGGTTTCCAAAAAAGGAATGCCAAAGAACCGACTCAATGGCATCATCCCCAGCTCCTGGATACACAATATGGCCCTGTCAGCTGCAATTCATTCATATTCTCTGGGGACCAAACCCTCGGCCAAGTGTACACAGAACTCTTCAGTTTTTGCAGTTTCCCACAAGGCCATAAATAGCTACTGAAGTCTAGCCTATAGCACCATCTTCCTGGAATGCCTTGAGCACATGCTTATTACTGAAACCTGCGATGATTGCATCTTCCAGACATCAACTGGGCTGATAAAGCTAACAGCTTTCTAGCAATCATGGCTATCTTTACTTAATTGTACCCAATTCCACCTTTGCAACTTCCAGGTCTCTTTTTAGCAGCCAAGTCCTATAGCACTGGGCATTAATAAAAAGCATTACTACTTAGTACCTTTGAGAGTGAGTATCAACTTTTATGGGCCATTTCCTTTGGGTGCTTCCTGATTTTTGAGTGTGTGGTTTTGGTCTTGTAACCTATCCACCATGCAAGGCAAAAGGTGGGTAGTCTCAGGTACAAGAGCCCTAGCATATGTGTGGTGTGATGAATTCTAATACTGCAAAGATGGAGCCCATTACCAAGATTAGCTTTTTCTTCTCCTCAAGATAACCTGCAAGGCAGTTGAGGTTTGGGATAAGAGTTTTCCTTCCCCAAGATGGGCTACTTTTCTAGGTTGATGAGCCCCATCTGCCTAGGGTTGCCAGACTCAATAGAGGACATGACTTCTGTGCCTTTAATTGCCCTGCTCTCTTTTGAGTCTGGAAACCTTAAAGAGAAACCAGCAGACCCTTTGCTTGGAAATTAAACAAAGGGTCTGCTGGTTTCTCTTTAAGGTTTCCAGACTCAAAAGAGAGCAGGACAATTAAAGGCACAGAAGTCCTGTCCTCTATTGAGTCTGGCAACCCTACATCTGCCCCTCACTTCCCTCTATAGCAGGTGCAGAAAATGCCTTCTTGACTATTGAACCCACTATTGGTCTTGTCCACTCAATCCACCAGAGCCTGTCTTCACATGCAGGGGAAGTCCATAATGCACCAAGAGTTTGATACTCTTTGGCTACCCTCACCTGGTTTGGCCAGCCAATCAAAGCCATTCCTGAGGGTTGGCCACAGGTGAGAGCTGAGAGTGCAGGCTGGGGACCAATAGTGGACAAACTACCCCAGAAGGAGTATGACATGTCTCCCACCAGAGGTTGTGTTCTCTGCATTTTTCTTGAAGCTGATGGGCAGTGAAAATCATGTCCACTGTCCCTCTAGAACAGGCATCCCCAAACTTCGGCCCTCCAGATGTTTTGGACTACAATTCCCATCTTCCCTGACCTTTGGTCCTGTTAGCTAGGGATCATGGGAGTTGTGGGCCAAAACATCTGGAGGGCCGCAGTTTGGGGATGCCTGGAGTATGGGCTCAGCAAAGGGAGGATGGGTTGTATGGTAGATGGGCACTCTGGAGAATCTTATTTATATCAATAGGGCCAGGAGTTGGTTTTGTGTCGGTACAATTTTGGGACCACAAAATGTGCATATTAAATCACAAACACCAGTGCCAAATGCTGAGGCCCTAGAGCAGGGGTCCCCAAACTAAGGCCCGGGGGCCGAATGCGCCCCAATCGCCTTCTAAATCCGGCCTGCGGATGGTCCAGGAACCAGCATGTTTTTACATGAGTAGAATGTGTCCTTTTATTTAAAATGCATCTCTGGATTATTTGTGGGGCCTGCCTGGTGTTTTTACATGAGTAGAATGTGTCCTTTTATTTAAGGCAGCCCTGTTCAGGGAGGCTTTTAATGTTTAATAGACTATTGTGTTTTATTTTTCTGTTGGAAGCCGCCCAGAGTGGCTGGGGAAATAATAATAATATTATTATTAAATGCAACTCTGGATTATTTGTGGGGCATAGGAATTTGTTCATTTTTTTTCTTCAAAATATAGTCCGGCCCCCCACAAGGTCTGAGGGACAGTGGACCGGCCCCCTGCTGAAAACATTTGCTGACCCCTGCCCTAGAGATTGCTGCGTCCATCTAGAACAGGCATCCCCAAACTGCGGCCCTCCAGATGTTTTGGCCTACAACTCCCATGATCCCTAGCTAACAGGACCAGTGGTTGGGGAAGATGGGAATTGTAGTCCAAAACATCTTGAGGGCCGAAGTTTGGGGATGCCTGATCTAGAAGGAAGGTGATCTCCCACCACCTGCAAACAACTACCGTATTAAGGAATGAGCCGGGTCTCAGCTGCTGCTTCGTCACAAGTGCTCTTAAGCACAAGTGCTCTTTCTTATTCTGCACATACAGAGATTCACACCATATACAAGCATTTTCTCATCCCTTTCTTCCTACTCATTTCCCCTTTGTCTCCTTTGGGAGTGAGCATTTGTTTCTCTTTCCCTGAATTCAGAGAGAAATGAAAATGAAAATACTGTATGAGCTGAGTTGCAAAACACAAAATGATAAGCAGCATAGAAACTCTACAGCTATTGTTATCTCAGATGAAACACTGTCCGACATCTCTAAATATTCTTCCTTGTCCCTTCCTCCTGCCCTTTTCTCACCCGTATTACCACAGCCAGCTTTTCCACTGCTCTCATATAAAGATTTGCTGTGATCATAAAGATTAACTGGGACCAAGTCTTGCCCTGCTGTGAAAAAATCCCCATGTTGATTGCATAGTAGTTAAAGTTTATTGTAATAATAAGAAGAGCCATTCCTTTGAATGGGTCTCAGGGTGAATTCACTGTCCTGAAACCCACAGGTTTTCTTATTTGCGATGTACCCAGAGTGCATGCAGACATATCCGTAAAGGAGTCAATCTGGGTATTTTATGGAAGACAATTGAATCCAAGGTAATAGTGTGTAGTGGCTTAGTTTCAGTGTGCATATACAGTATGTAAAAAGGTAAAGGACCCCTGGACGGTTAAGTCCAGTCAAAGGCGACTATGGGGTTGCAGCGCTCATCTTGCTTCAGGCCGAGAGAGCCAGTGTTTGTCCACAGACAACTTTCCTGGTCATGTGGCCAGCATGACTAAACTGCTTCTGGCACAACGGAACACCGTGACAGAAACCAGAGTGCATGGAAATGCCGTTTACCTTCCCGCCGCAGCGGTACCTATTTATCCACTTGCAGTGGCGTGCTTTCAAACTGCTAGGTTGGCAGGAGCTGGGACAGAGCAATGGAAGCTCACTCCGTCGCAGTGATTCAAACTGCTGACCATCTAATCGGCAAGCCAATGAGGCTCAGTGACTTAGACCACAGCGCCACCCGAGTCCCTACAGTATGTGCCTAATAAGCTATGGTCTTTGGATGTTCTAGACATGTATGAATCCCCTGTTATTGACTGCTGGCCAGAAACCTCTGCAAACTGTGCATATAGACGTTTGGTTGTCTGCGGATGTTCCAGATCACACTGGAACTTGATGGGAAAGCATCCCTCAACATCTGGAGTGTTGCCCGTGTTCCACAGCTCATCTTAGAGCAGCATAAAGATACAACTTGGTCAGTGATAGAATGTTGCCTCCTCAAAGCGCCGATCCCTTACATCCATTCCTGAGTCAACAAGCTATTTCCCACAGTTTGGCGCATGCAAATGTTTCCTGAAACCAGATTTCCCAAAGAAGTCATAAAGGCTTGGAGCGTCAAAAGATTCATGGCTGCAGTTGTGTGAGGGACCCAATTCACACTGCAGCAACTCTTACTGCCGAGATATATCTGTTCAAGAGGAAACTTCATCTCCCCGGTTTGGATGCAAGGGTAGAACTTGGTCGCCATATGGTACGGAGCTGCTAATTTGATAACACTTTGCAAGATGCTCTGTACATTCCGAAGCCGTTGGTATGGAAACAGCACAAACACTGCTGCTATTTTGCAGGGCTTTTGCGTCAGGTCCTGCTGATACCTTCGCTAAAAAGAGAATTCTAAAAAGATAGGGAAAACCACAGGCACACAGGAGATTGGTGAGAACTGTAAATTAGCTGAGATTTAGAATATATGAAGAAATTGTCTGCATACTTTAAGGCTTCTATAGACCCAGCCTGGAACAAAGAATTTTGCATAAGGAAGTTGTCAACAGTGTTGCCTTGAGAACTCTGATATTTAACTCCCCACCCCAACCCCTTCTTTTCCATTCGCCAAAAAAGCTGAAGCTAGACAGCACATGAATTCGTTGGTCCCTCCAATAATGGCCAAGTTACTACTCCAGCCAAATGATTGTAGTCTTTCCTCTACCTTCCCTCTCCACTTAACCCTGACCTTTCAGAGCCTCTTTGTGTGCCATCGCTCTGAAGAGTTGGGGTTATTAAAGCCCAAACACTGTATTGCTCGAGCAGCAGCAATACCCTGTCCCAACTTTGCTGTTCTTTCTCAAGTCCTCCCTGCACTTCTGTCTCAATCAACTGACCTAAGGCATATTCCAAAAGGGAATATTTGCTTTGCCCTTCAGGTTTCCTTTCTTTTTGCAGCCAACATCAAAGTGCAGTCTAGAGTCCCCTCCCCACTGAGACCCTCTCTCCCCATATAAATATCCTTGGGTTTGATCTACAAGGTGCAGCAAACTCCCCTTGTAGATTTGCCAGTGAGAGAGGAGGGGAAAGGGAGGGAGGGAGAAAGATAGACCACATCTTTATTGCTAAACTTGGAAGCTTAGCAGCTGCAGGAATGCTACAAGTGCGTACCTGAACTCACATGTAGGTTCATATGCACACCACTGAAAGGTTTAGGATATTTTGCTGGAGTTATGATGTGCGGTTGTTATCGATGCGTGTTAATCTTTAATCTGATGCCCACAGGAAGCTCTCACACAAAGATATAAGGAAAGCTAGTTTTATTATATAAAATAGATCTATCATCTATCTCTATAAAAACACATGCTGCTTTAGACATCAGAGTTACAATCTAAGCAGATAGCAAATTACAACACATACCTTGATTAAAGAGTAAAAGATTCCCTAACTATTCTAGAAGGCCTACAGAAGCATGGGCATGGCAATTTAGCTATAAACCCACACTAGAAGGGGGGGGGGGAGAGAGGAAAGTATACCTGCCCTTAAAGTGAAGCAGAAGTTTGCTGAGCCTGGGGAGCGATGGTTGAATTCTAGCCTGTTGCAGCTATGGGAGCTACTATATAACTAGCCTTTGAATCTACAGTAATGGCTTTCTCTCTCTCTCTCTCTCTCTCTCTCTCTCTCTCTCTCTCTCTCTCTCTCTCTATATATATATATATACACACACACACCGTATATAAAACCTTTCTGCCAAGGTCTGCCAGTGGAGAGGGGAGGGGGCTGTGAAATGAGTGGTTCCTACAGTTTCCACAACTCATTACAGAATAGTGAGAAACAGTGAGAAATGTTTAAAATGTTTAAACAGGATGGGGCCACCCTGTTTGCTTAACAGACTTGAGATAGGGAGCCATTAGGGTCATCTCTGTCTGAGATGTGCCTTCAAACCACCTTACCATTGTGTGGGTGGATCCCATTGAGGAGTTGAGTGTCCTGTACTTGACAACTAATTTTGCATGTGTTAATCCTTAAATCAGTTGGGTGTGAGCTCAGGATATTCCTGAATGCCTTTCAGCAGGGGGCTGGAATCTGGCTTGTTCCAAAGCTCATCATGAAGGGTCTCATGGCATAATAATAGAGTTACGCCAATCTTACACTTATGCCATGATCTACAGAGATAAACCATATCATAAATTCGGATTAACACAGAGATCCTCACAGGGAAATACCTTGGAATTTTGAGAAGCATGTCCCTATATGAGTTGTTTGACCCAGGAAGGTCCTGAAGATGGGTGCTTAAGAGAGTAGTGGAAAGAAAGTACAGTTTTTTCAGAGTTCCCCAGCTCAGGATGATAAATAAGGGACATGAGATCAAGCTGCACAATAGCTGGTGGGCAATGTGTAGGGAGTCAAGCAGACCCCCAGAGCTGGGGTGGGGGGAGTCTTTGTGGAAAGCTCAGAGCTATATATTCAATAAGATGTGTTCAAAGCATTGTGTGTATTTGCATGTTTCTTTCTGACAGGTAAAATTATAGGCTCGCTTTTAGCCCAGTAGGAATTCCAAAGGCATGAGGGCTCTCCTACCTATGCATTTGACATTGGCACCTAGGGATTTGAAGTCCCTTGTCTAACCTTGGTTGGCAGGGCTGAATTGGGCTGCAGTTCTAGAGAAGTCGAAGATGTGATTGGGGAAAGACTACAGGTTTCCTCTGTAAATGAATTCACTCTCCAGAAACTGTCTGGGCTGACCACCGCATAGCGATTACAGTGTGTGCGTTATCTGGATGTGGTATGCCCCAAATAGCTTATGCGGGAAATACAATGCTGTTATAGCAGTCTTGTGCAAAGCTTATTCGTCAGCTTTCCTCCTCTGTCCATCTTAGCAACCACCCACAGCGTGTCTGTGTGCCAGATAACCCGGCAGCAGCCTCTAGAGTTACCCTTTCGGTTTTGCCAAGGGGAAGACTGTGTCCAAATTGAAAGCATGGGAGACGGTCCCTCAAAATGTGACTGTCGGTGAGGCAAGCGAGAGCCTCACACCTGCAATATTATCATCACCATCTGCCGTGGAATCAGCCCTGAGTGTCAGCGCACGTGGCTTGAAGGATCAAACATGCAGAATGATTTCATGCATTTATTCTAGTTAGTACATTTCCTTCTGCTGTAGAACTCCGGGCACGGCACATGGAGGACCCTACGTGGTCTGGGCCTGTTCAAGCACTGAATGGACCCAGACCTGCTTAGCTTCAGCAAGGCGGCTCCATCATTTGTCCTCAGACTATGCCCTGGCTGGGACATTTGATCCCCGGAACGAACACCCAGTGACTTGAGCTGCATGCAAACTAGTTTGTTTCCCAGGAGAATTTTCCGGGAACAGCTCACACTGTTCACACCAGATAGCAAGCAGAATGGCTGCTGGTGCCTCCTCTTTGGGATTAGGGCAGGGTAAGTCTGTTTGTTCCTCTTTGTAGAGGAACAAACTTTCCCAGAGATCAATGTCTAAATTGACACTGTCAGGAACAGCAGATAATATGCGGTCTGGGAAAACTCAAGCTTGTCACTCCCTAGCTGGCAGATCTGACGCAGGCCTAGCAAAGGAGTCTTCTTGAAATGCCACCCCACCCACTGACTACATTTTTGCGCGGGATGCAGATCTGCATATATGCCTGGGGAGGCTTCAATTTAGGTGACAGGTTGGAACCCTCCCTGCCAGCAGATCTCCTAATGAGTATATGCAGGCCAGAGATTGCTTGGTGATAATTATTCATTTGCAATATGTTTGTGCTGCCTTTCTGCAAACCTCCAAGGTGGTGTGCACTACAATAGATCAGAGAGAGTAATGTGAACACCATTTTAGAAAATAAAACCAGCAACAAGCTACAAGAAAGGAGATTCAGACTAAACATCAGGGAGAACTTTCTGACAGTAAGAGCTGTTCAGAAGTGGAACAGTCTCCCACGGAGAGGTGGTAGACTCTCCTTCCTTGGAGGTTTCTAAGCAGAGGTTGGATGGCCATCTGTCATGGATGCTTGAGCTGAGATTGCTTGCCTGCAGGGGGTAGGACTAGATGACGCTTGGGATCCCTTCCAGCTCTACAATTCTATGGTTACTAAAAACAAATCTAAAGGTAAAATTAAAGGGATGCTTCCTAATGCAGAGGAAGGGAGGGAGACCCGTTGTAACTCTAATGGGAGCACATGTCACAGTGTGGGAGAGACACAGGACAAAGCCCTCTCATGTCTGACATCAAGCGGACTTCTGCAAGTGGTGGTACCATTCAATGGGCCTCTCCTGCAGATTTTAATAACTGGACAGGTTAATGGTTAAAAGCAACACCTTTGATCGCGCCTGGAAAGCATCTAGCTTGAGATTTCCACCAAAGAGCTCAGGATGGCACACCCTGGGTTCCCCCCATGTTATACTTACAATAAATCTCTGAAGTAGATTGGGTTGAGAATTGGTGGTGTTTAAAAGATCACTCACTAAACATCATGGTTGAGCAGGGATTTGACAGACCCACTACTGTACTTTCCCCCACCATACCCAACATTGATTCAATAAAAATGTAGCATTATGAGACAAGCTGTATTCCAAAGGAATGCACAGATTCTTCTGTGATTTGTTCTGACTGAGTTATTTTACTGCACAAACAAATTCTGTGCTTTGGTTATTCAATTACACACACACACACACACACACAGAGAGAGAGAGAGAGAGAGAGAGAGAGAGAGAGAGAGAGAGAGAGAGAGAGAGAGAGAGAGAGAGAGAAAGTTTTCACAGTCTACCTGGTTAAAATTTACCTTAAACTTTTAACAACCTTTGTTACAATAAATATTTTCCACACAAAAAGTACAGATCCCTCCTCTTATCTCTGGACGTTTGCAGAAATCACGTCCTGTGAACATTGAGAAACGGCTTATTCTTGCGATGAAAGTTACATGTTTCCTCTCCTAGGCGTCGAGCCTGCCTTCCGTGTGCGGGAAATAAAGATAAGAATCATTGCAGATGGTGGTTTGCCCATCTATCACACAATCTGTTTTCTGTAAGGAGGAAATGGAGACCTATCATTTGGGTAAAGCACAGAACGGTGAGCTGAACAGAAATGCAATAAAATACCAGCCAGGTGTTCTGTGCCGAGTGCTACACATGTCTGATGCTGTTCTCAGGAGCAAAGAAAGATTAATTGCAAACCAGTTTCCCCCATTTTAAGGAACAAGCACAATCTTGAGATAAAGCACTGATTAAAACAACAACCCCAACCCTCATTAACTTCAGCAAAATGTGGCAATAGCTATTAAGTTATTGGGAGGAAGTGATTGTGTCCTCTTGGGCTTCATTATACAGAGGCAAGGGAAAAAGGGAGTTTAGTTGGACATACACCCTGGACTTTAAGGCTTTGAGGAGGTGTTACTTGCAATACTGTGTCCAATTCTGGGTACCACAATTTAAGAAGGATGCTGACAAGTTGGAACGTGGGCAGAGGAGGGCAACCAAGATGATCAAGGGTCTGGAAACCAAGCCTTATGAGGAGTGCTTGAAGGAGCTGGGTATGTTTAGCCTGGAAAAGAGGAGACTGAGAGAGGATATGATAGCCATCTTCAGATATCTTAAGGGCTGTCATATGGAAGAGGGAACAAGCTTGTTTTCTCCTGCTCTGGAGGGTAGGACTCAAACCAATGGCTTCAAGTTGCAAGAGAGGAGATTGCAACTAAAACATTCCAACAGTAAGCTGTTCGGCAGTGGAACAGACTCACACTAGAGGTGGTGGACTCTCCTTCCTTGGGAGTTTTTTAAACAGAGGTTGGATGGCCATATATCATGGATGCTTTAGCTGAGATTCCTGCATTGCAGGGGGTTGGGCTGGATGACCCTTGGGGTACCTTCCATCTCTATAATTCTAAGTATTGGGAGGGAGCGCTGTAAAGGTAATAGAGCGGCTTGAAATGCAACATGCAAAAGTGTGCGTGCACTAACATGCAAAAGTGTGCGTGCACATGAGAGGAAGCAAGAATCTTAAAAATGTGCAGGAATGGGATCGGATCCTGCTCTAGTTAAGTCCTGGCCTCATATGCCACACATCTGCATCAACAGATGTATCCATTAAGTTTAGTAGCTCCAGATGTGCATTTGTATAATACATGAAGAACAAGTGTAATGTATCCCAAATACATCATTTTGTGTTGGATTTTTGTTTGTTCATTGCTGCTGCCCCCCCCCCACTTTCCCTTTTCTTTAAAGCTAATTTCCTCAATGGTCCTGCTTGGTTGGTCTCTCCTACCACACCTTGGGAGCCTGTACATTCTAGCTGGTTCGCCTATGAGCCGAGCTACGTGATCAGCAGCAGCATGTGGTCAGTTTTTTGCTCAATGGCACCTCTTCAAAATGCTCGTGGAATGGGAGTCTTTGCAGTTGGAATGCTCCCTTTTATGAAAGACTCTTTACACCCCCTTTTCTTCCCGATATACTTTGGGGGGGATGGGGAAGGCTTTGTCCTATTGCTTACTGCAAGAGTGGGGCATCTCAGGCCTGGGTGGTGGTGGTGGAGATATGCAGCCCTCCAGATGTCTCTATCCAGCCCCCCCCCCCGATCTTGTCCATCACCCATGTTCCTTGGGTCCTTCTGACTGTATGTATCCTTGGAACTGAGATTCAGGGGAAGAAGGGTTATAGTTCGTGGATAGAGCATCTGCTTTCCATGCAAAGATCCCGGGTTCAGCATCTCTAGGTAAGACCCCAGCCTGAATGTCTGAGGAGCCACTGCCAGCCAGTGCTAAGCTAGAAGAACCAAGTGTCCATCCTATGTTCCCATCACGCCTCTTGGTGATGAAGAGCCTGTGTTTATGTGCATAGAAACCTCTGGCTTGTGTGGCTGGAATGCAGCTTATAGTCACATAAGATTGCTCCACCCACTGTTACCTTTGGCCTGGCCCACTTTTAACTCAGGACACACACCTTGCTTGCATGTGGCCCCCATAAAGCTGCCCAGGAGGGAAGGTGGCCCTTGGATTGGAAAAAGCTTCCCCAGTCCGCCTTTCTGTGTACAGTGTGCAAGTCAACTCCTCAGACGTGCTGTTTATTTTGCTTCTGGAGCTTCTCGAGTCAATCCCCTTTGTCCTTCTGCTGTTCTTGAGCAACTGAAGTACACTCATCGGGAGAGTGCTGCAGAGAGAATAGCCGTTTTGCCAAACGTGCTGATGATGTAGGAAGCTACCCAGAATTGCCTATTGATTAAGGCCAGGTCTGCTCAGAAACAGAACTGCGGCAGGGTACTGCTAAGGCAAGATAAATATACTTGTTTGGGAGTGGGACTCCCAATCACCTCCAAGCTTTGTTGGCTCCAAGATTTTGAGGGTGCTTGGATACATCCCACCAGAGTTGGTCTCCTTAAACTATGGTTACCAGATTTTTTTCGGGGACACTTTTTTTGTGAAACAGAGTAGCAACAGGGTCATTAGTGGGGATGGTGAGGCAAAAGACCCTGGGCCCAAGAATGCATATTGTATAAAGGTGCAAAGCCCTTCTTTCGCACCCTGTGAAACATAAATGCAGTTTTTTTTTAAAAAAAAAACTGGGCAACGGTGTGCAACCCGCCCATGGCTCCTGAGCCTTCCCCGATCTCCTTCCCCCTTTGTTTTGACAAATCAGGGGAGGCTCCGGAGTCATGGGCAGGCATTGCCCAGGAGGGGCCAGCCTGGTAGTGCAGTTGGCTCTGGTGCCACAGCAGCGAGCAGCTCCTAAAGCCAGCCAGAGCCAACTGCGCTAACAGCCTGGCTCTGGACTGCTGAGGCTGCCGCTGCAACATTTCCCGGGGACAGATTTGCAAATCCGGGGACTGTCCCCAGGAACTGGGGACGTCTGGTAACCCTACCTTAAACAAGAAGTGACAGGACATGAAAATGAAGGGTTCTCTTGCACCTGATCTTCCTAGCAGGGTTAGAAACTGATATATGAAAACTAGGAGCTAAATGGCACTTTATACCTAGATTATGGGCGCAACAACAGAATGTCCAGGCGCACTTTTTAATAACAAGAATACAAAGCTGAAAATGAATGAACGGCAGCTAAAGTATTATGTTCATTTTTCACATGGTCTAGTCCTTCTCCGGCCCAAACCCCTAATATTCTTAAGAACTTCTCCAGTCTTCAGAGAGTAGCTGGAAGTGGGGAGGCAGAAAAAGGTCCTCCTTTCCTTCCACTCTGCAGTTTTAATCTGAAATCTTAGGTGCAGTACTGTGCCCAGAGCTCAGAAACTGCTCGAGCTAATGAAATTCTCTGTCGCAAAATGCGCCAAGAACAAGGGGAGTTTCGAGGACTGCTTCCTGGGTACTCTTTGCAAAGTTGAGAATGGTGCTGTGGTTAAAGTGGCAGGGCCTCTGCTCTGCACATGCCCAACCATGCCATTTTTCCAGAGCCACAACAAAGTGATTTTTCCACTGCTCTAAAGATATGTGTGGGAGGCAACTTCCACCCATGCTTGGCTCTTTAACAGTTTGCACTTGCCCCATAAACTCCTCAACCAAAGATTATGGGCAGACATCGAGCAGAGAATGAGATAGCGGCTCGCTTCAAACACTTCATGCCTCACCTCATACTTTGAACGACTACAATGCAAATTCTGGATTCTTAAGACAGAAGATAATCTTCGCCTGCTACAGATGGGTTAGAAAATCTGGCCCGAGTATCAAAACGGTCTGAAATGCAACCAAGTCATGGAGCTGACATGTGTCCTGCTTTATAGAGGACAATTTTCTCTTTGAAGGAGTCCTCTCTGTGCATGGCTGAAAAACAAAGAATTCCAGGGAGGGAAAACAGGTGCTTGAAAGTTGTCAGCTTGTTAGCTCCTGGGCAGCTAGCATACCTGCTCACAGTTTCACCCTTGTATGCATTGGATTTTTACTTAAGTTGTAGTGATCATTTCTAATTTTGCATATACACGTGCCAATGAAAACGTGCAAATTTTATGTAAATCTGCATCCTCGGGTAGGGTGTAATCCACTGCTTTACCAACTCCATACTTTTCTGCAAGTGTAGGACCTTTGATGGAGGAAAAGTGGAAGTTGCCACCCTTGGCGGCTGATTCTGGGTATCATTAGAGCAGAAAATTGTATTTTTCCTGCTGGGGAGAAGTGGGGAAAGAATAATAGAATCATAGAGTTGGAAGAGACCACAAGGGCCATCCAGTCCAACCCCCTAAAGAACTTGTGGGATTCTGTGCATCTGGTCCCAAAATAATGTGGGTGGCCTTGGACACCATTTTCTGTTCTCGGTCAGCTTCAGGCCACCTCTGCTTTTCTGCAAGACGGAAACCCTTTTTGTGCATTCTTGTGTAACCATCCTCTCAGCACCCGCATTGCTGAAATTGGATTGATCCAAGCAGCAGCCAGACAGTGTAGCAGTGCTAATTAATGCAGTTGGAAATGCATTACTCAGCTGAGGGAGACAACAGGTTCCACAATGCCAAGAGCAGCACAATCTCCTCTTTTTCCCCTATCGCAAAAGAAAACCTAATGTTATACACTAGGCAGAATGATAAATAGCCTGATCAAAAACTTACTAAAGGTGCAGCAATTGTTTTCACTTTATGAATTTTAAAATCATTAACTTAAAACGAAGCAGTTCCTTTTCCAAGATTAAGCCACGAAAAGAAAAACCTCTCTTTTCTTGCCCTGTGCTTTTTCTTGGTTGGATTGCATTAGATTTGGGTCCAAACCATCACCTTAAGAGGTTAAGCTTTAAGGCAGGCATCCCCAAACTGTGGCCCTCCAGATGTTTTAGCCTACAACTCCCATGATCCCTAACTAACAGAACCAGTGTTCGGGGATGATGGGAATTGTAGTCCAAAACATCTGGAGGGCCGAAGTTTGGGGATGCCTGATATAGATTATCAGTGGCATAGGCCATATTTCATTTGCACTCCCGTTTCACACAGCTAGTAACAAATTTCTCTGCATGCTATGAGCAATGCATATTGTTCCTAAGTTACCCAACAGTCAAAATCCAAAATGAGCTCTTCATTATCTAGGATGGGAGTTGCATGCAAACTGTTGATCCTGGAAAATGGTGCAGAACCTTCGAAAAACAGCGAGTGCAGACCACACAGGGTCTCCGATGAACTTGACGAGGGCACCGCTTCCACCTATTTTTTCACAGCCAACAGGCACCCACTTCTCTATGCTGCTCTCAGGCGATGAACAAGATGCCAACCTCATGCTAGTGGGCTATGAGACGACTTCCTCATTTCTGGACTCACTTCTCATTCTCATCAGCTGCCCACATGCAGGCTTCCCTCCAACCCTGAAACTGGACTTTTCCAGCCCAGTGCACATTTTTTACATGCTGGCAATTCAGCAGCTTTTACAGGTCCTGGTTAAAGGGGCCAAAATCAAGCTCTCACCCATTCATGCAACTCCGAGATCGCCTTCAGTGCTGGCCCGCCTGTCAAAAGGTTGATGCACGGGATCAAGTTCTGCTTCACCAACACATTCCCTGCAAGGAACATGAGTGCACAAAGCAGCCCCCAGCAGGCCTGAACGCTGCTGCTGACGTTGCTAGGGGGTGTGTGAGCATGGTTTTGGGGGGAAAGTGGCCTTGCAGGCAAAGTGTTTCCTCACCCTTGCTCCAGGGGGAGATGGGTTCCCCAGATGCTACCTGCAGAGACTTGTATGGGATTTCACTGCTGTGACCACAACAGTTGCAGCCAAACCTAAATTCAAGTTTGAGAAATCTTTGTGCTGGGAGGCAGCAGAAGACAGAAGCAGCAATGCTTTATAAGCGAGAGGTTTAACACTGACATCTGAGCTTGGATTGCTAGGAGAGGCTGTTTTGCAGCAGCATCTGAACCAAGAAAACGCCTCTGCGCATTTTGTTTTGTTTTTAAAGGTGAGAATTCTGCTCTTTGGGCTTGCATGGAATGTCAGCTGCCCAGTAAGAAGGAAAGCTAAGCTAGGCTGTCCCTGTGCCTTGAACAGCAGCTTAATTTGCACAAATCAGCAGGCGGAACATTCTGCAACATGGAGCAAAGTATCTGCAGATCGAGCTGCGGGAGCAAACGTTGGCAGCCTGAGAATGGCGCAAAGCTTAACCAGGCAAGCCGGACTACAAATAAGCATTTGAGACGCACATGTTAAGGTTCTTTTTTTAAAACATTAAGTTTACTAACATAAATAGTGTTTATAACAAAAGGCACAGGTTTTTCTTTTCTCCCCTCGACTATAAACAATGGAAAAATATTTACAGTTTGCACAGAATATAGCAAGTACACAATTGGTCTTTTTCAGGAGTTTTAAAAATGTCTTTTTTCCCCTGCCCCCCTCCCTCCCTAACCCCTTAGCATCTTTATTCAGAGTTCCGCAATTGTTTCTTTTTCCCCCCCTCCGCAGCAAAAGGGATCCAATTCTACAAATATCAGGTTAAAAAAAGGTTGTTACAACAACAACAAATCAACATGAAGCAATTCTCTCTCACACATCCCCATTTTGTTCTCAGATCACGACGACGTTACTAACTTCTTCATACTGGATTACGAAATAGGGATAGCTCTGGTCATCGTTGAAAATGACGAAGATCTGAGGCTCGAAGTAGTTGTCCACGCAGGAGTCGTACAGGTCGCTGGTGATGCTGGTGGGGTTCATGGGCGGAGGCCTTCGCATGGTGTGGTTGCCGACCGTGTACCTCCCTGTCAGTACTTTAGCCAGGAACATATAGTGGATCCCTTTGGGAGATCGCTTGGAGAAGTTGTGCGAGTAGCTGGCTTTCCGGGCAAAGTAGCTGCCTTGCCCAAACATGGTGGCATGCTTCCCACAGACCCGGGGGTCAAAATTATGCTTGCAGATTCCGTCGACCACATCCTGCGAGGTGCCGTGGAACAAATGTCTTTCGTTCATAATCCTGTCCAGTCCTGTCATCTTTTTAGACATGTACTCCTTTTTCCTGGAAGCGGGAAAACAAAAGGAACCAGTGAGTTCCAACAGGCACGCGGTAAAAAAAATATAATTACAAAAATCTCCATGCACGAATTGATGTGGAACAAAACAAGCACACCCTCCTTTGCGCTGTGTGTGTGGGGTTTAATGCCTGAAGGTTTGTGTTGCCGATACTCAATGTATGGTCCTAAATCACAGGGTGCAACAATTTCGGCTCCAAAATACTCCTTGTCTATCTAACTCTTGCCTCTCTGCGCTTCTTAAGGGGAGCTTAAGTAAAGCTCTGAGGATATTACCTCAGACTGGAAGTAGAGAGCTAAAAAGGACAGAAGTCCAGCATAATGACTTTATTGCCAAGCTTCTGGGACATGCCAGACTGACAGCTGGAATACCTGAAAGTATCATTGCATTGAAATAACAACACACATTTAAAACAGACGCGAGTGCCTTCTTACACATACTATACTAGTAGTGTTAGGGAAAGGCTAGCCCAGAACATGAACACACGCACATTCCCCTTCCTTGTTGTGCAAGCTATCTATCTATCTATCTATCTATCTATCATCTATCTATCTATCTATCTATCTATCTATCTATCTAACTATCTAACTAACTAACTAACTATCAGCAAGCAGTATTTTACATGGGAGAGCATTCAGGGCTCTGATTCTCCCACAGCTACAGCAACAAGGACCACAGGGATTTCTGGTTTTCTGATGCACAGGTAAAAAACCCTCCACCTAGACTGGAAAATGGGTCACCTCCCCACCCTGCATAGTTTTGCTTCAGTGTCCCTTGCAGCAAAATGTGTCCCTGGTTTAGCAAATGTAGAAAGAGGCCAGCAAATTTTAATTCAAGCTGCTCACTTTTAAGACCTCTCCAAAAGGAACAATTACTCCTCAAAGTCCTGAGCTGCCAGGTTCAACAAAAGGACTTCTCATTTCTAAAAAAAAAACTAAACAAAAAAACCCCAACCAAAAATGGTAGAACAGGAAGTGACAATGGTAGAAAATTCAGAGCAATTTCTGGGCTTTTGCTAGCATTCCTAACAATGAGAGCCAGAATCAAACACGCTCCCACGACTCTGGTGTTTTTGACTGGGTACACAAAACAGCGACTCATTTTTAACAAAATGCTTACACTTTGTATTAACAATAAAACTGCCCTTCACAACTGGGCCAATTCATTTTACATGGTAGTTGCAGTACTGGATTTCCTGCAATATGCAGCTGGTTGGACCAGACGACGTTTGAGGACCCCCTTCCAACTCAACGATCCTCCCCCGACGAAAGCGGGGAGGGTTTCCCCCAATTAATAAGGAGGAGGAGAATTGTTAATATATGCGTTGGGCTCACCTCTTATACTTCTCCCACAAAAACTGGTTCTGAACTCGCAGTATTTTCAAAATTTTGTATTTGGTCTCCGGCACAGTCTTATGAAAGAGATTGTAAATGGTTCTGTAGCTTTTGTCTTCCTTTGACACAGGCACTTGGACGAAGTCCTGAGCTGGATCCATGCTGACCCACGTTTCAGGGTAGAAGTTTGGAGAGGGAACGGCAGTCGGGGATAAGACTTGTGAGTCGGCTGTCGGCACCACGGGTACTGTGGGACTGCCACCGAGAGTCCTGACGTGGGGAGAAATTGGGATATTGGATCAGTACAACAACAACGAAAAAACAGTAATCTGAATATGTACTTTTAGAAGTATTTGGAAACAAGATTTCTTTTGTTTGGAGCAGGGCAACTGTTCACTATAAGAACCACCCTCCTGGATCGACCCAACGACCCATCTAGTTCAGCATCCTGTTCTCACAGTGGCCAACCAGGTGCCCACTGAGGGGAGATATAAATTCAATGAATAAAAATAAAATAAATAAAGCAACAGCACTCTCCCCTCCTGTGGTTTCCAGCCGATGGATATTCAGATAGCACGCTCCCTATGTTTTCAGGGCTTCTTCAGTAGTCTAGTCTCAAAGTATTGATGCGTTTACTGCCGTTTGATACAATTTATTGGCTTAATCTTACAACGCTAAATCGCTTAGCCTCTGAGACTGGAGGAGGAACATCATGGTCAGTTATCTAGGTTGTGGGTTGTACTTGGGAACAATCACATGATATACCATTATACCTTCAAGCCTAAGTTTTTAATTTAGAAAGCTAGGGGCAAAAAGGACCGACCACCAGGATAAATAGCAGCAGCTCGTATGATAATATTACTGGGATCCACGGACACAGAGTCGTCTTGGGATTTTTCACTGGGCTTGCAACGCCGTGCTGTAGAAACACAGCATGTTTTCGATGCGTATGGCCTGTCCTAGTGATTGCTCCTGCATCTGCTCAAGCTGGTCCCAGGTGAGGAATCCCACCCCTCCTACAAGGAGACACAGTTCCCGGAACATTAACCTGCCGTCAAGGAGGTCCCACGAGCACAGACCACGGAACACACTTCTGTGTATTTAAAACCTGAACACCAGGTGTTCAAAGCTGGTTGGCTAACAGCAGCAATGGACTTCATCAAGGCTGCTACTACACTGGGGCTCAATGGAATTTCTGCACAATTTCCCCACGTGTAAAAGGCCCACCGTGCTGATGTTCTGACCAATCTAGCCACTTTCCTCTCTGTGGTCTGTCTCTCCTCTCTAGGAAGAAACTCTGTCCACAACTAACTTTTTCAATTTCCAAACGGCATTGCCTTTATAGCATCTCCTTCCATTCTGTTTCCCCTAAACCGCAGAGGACAACCAGAAGTACAGTGAGGGGAATGGGAGTATTTAATCCTCTCCCAAACACATAATGGCCCAATGGAGGGGGGGGGAACTACACCTCCTTCCAATATTTGGGGAAGGGGCAATGCCCACTTGGCTACAGAATAGTTAGAAGCCTTGAAGCCAAGTTGCCATTCTACTTCCAGCTGCGGGGAAGCACCCTAGATCAGTTTTATCCCTGCTGAATTTCTGGTAGTTTCAAACCACATGCAACTCTTGTGACCTAAAAGTCTTGTGGAGCAGAACCCAAGGGATGCATATGACCAAGGGTTATATTCCAAAAGGCTGCAGTAACAGCTGGTCCTTAAAGGTGCTATAAGACCTTGTGATTCCTAAGAACAGATTTACATAGCTGCTGACCCGTTAACTAATTTTGAAGCAGCAACTACCCATACTAAAGGAGGTTCGCCTCTTTTGGAGCTAGCCAGATAGCCCAGCCCACCACCAACAGGGCTCCTAAGCCTCTATAATGTGGGGCGAAGGCAAAACTCCACCCAATGCCGTTCCTCTGACCCACAGAGCATCAGCAAGCAGATTTTGAAAAGGACAGGAGCTTCAGCAGGGTCAGGCACCAGCTCCTGGGAATTATTATCCAATCCCAAAAGGCCCGATGACCTGTCATATTGATTGGTTCACGCAGCAACTGCTGTAATTGCCCACTGATGCAAAATTTCCAGAGCTGCTCCCCATCTCCTGTACAGTGCCAGGGAAATAATGCAAGGAATATCAGAACAGAAATTCCCTTAATACAGCCGAGGGACCCAGAAGAGAGTATGGTAAGCACAGAGGTCATACACAGAAGTTGGATAAATCAGATGCATCTAAAGCATGATGCTATGCAGCTAAGCCCACCCGAAAAATCAGAAGGTGGCCATTCATTAACATTTGGGTAGTAAGTCAAGAGCTCTCAATAAAGAAACACAGGCACTTCAGCGTTAGCAAGGGGGTTGTGGGGGGTTCACCCACGTCCATTTGCCCCAAAATAATGGTCACTGCTGAAAAGGATTCCCATCACTTACTGCAAGTATGGCATGAGGATCACACAGGAGCGGAAAAAAGGTCTCTTCTTGATTTCTCTCCGAATGCACGAATTCTGCTGGAAGCCATCTTTAATGTTCAGGACGTAACGGTTGTGCCACGTAACAAACCGGACCTCTGCCAGCCCTCGGTAGTTGGCTTCTTCTATCAATCGCACGACAGGCTGTTTTGTTTTGATTAAAAAAAACAACCAAGTAAAAATTAATAATCCCACGCCACCGGTGCAAATATACTTTTGGTTTCGCTCCACTGGTTTTTTTTCCGGCAGGGTTTTCCAGTTCTGCTATCATTAAAGATAGTGCTAGGTACGACTATATGCATTATCCTGAAGGATTACGGTTGACAACCCCCCTCCCCCTCCCCTCCCCGCCACACTGAAATGGAAGTTGGAACAACTGAGCAGAAGCAGATTAGATTCAATGGCCTTTCCAGTCTTCAGCTTCTGGAAGGTGGGGACCTTCCAGAAGAAGAGGACACATGCATATTTAAACTCCTTCCAGCTTCTCCTTCCAGCTTCTGGAGAACTTCTGGAAGGAGAGGATACATGTGTATTTAAACCTCTCTTGTGAAAGTTAAGGGTGTTAAGCATCAATTGGGTGTTCCTTGAAGGGACACTGGTAAGCAGCATAGCTGCCAAGTTTTCCCTTTTCTCGTGAGGAAGCCTATTCAGCATAAGGGAAAATCCCTTTAAAAAAGGGATAACTTGGCAGCTATGGTAAGCAGTTGCACAAGGTCTTATTTCTGCGAACATGACAAGTGTTTTCCTATCGACCCAGCACTCCCTTAAGATCTGACAGTTGCTAGAAGGCAACTCCCATCATCCCCGGCCAGTGGCTATACTGGTTGGAGCTGGTGCGAGTTGGGAGTCCAGCCACATCTGGAGTGCATAACATTGACAAGCCCTGAACTGGTCAATGGATACTTCCTCTCCTCTTCCTCACCCACCTGTGCCCTGCTGCCAAATCTGCCCCGGAAAGTCTGGAAAAACCCAAGAGCAGTTTTGGGGGCTAAGCAGATTTGGGAAGTCCCACTGAGCTTCCAAAACTTTCCACACGTAGCTATTTTTCTGGATACAGAAAAAGCTACCAATTTACGCACAACCTTTTCATTTATCCTTGAGCATCTTGCAAAGCAGGTTAGGCTTGTTAACGGTGATTTATAACCAAGACCACACAGTGGGGGGGCATCATGAACCAAGGCTTCCCACATCCACACACCCCAACATTATTCCTGAAACTTAAGGGCAACGGTGGGGGGGGGGGAAATACCTCTGAATATTCTCTCCAGCCAAAATGATCCCTGCAGAAATACTTCCAGATGGTGTAGTAGTTGGAGCTGGAACTTGTACACACAGGCGTAGACAGCCTCCTCAGCTGGTCAAATTCAGTCGTGTCATAGAGCGCCAAACCATTCAAGTCGACTAAAAACTCATGGCCCCTGTGGGGAGGGAGAAGAGCAAAGGGTAACAACTCAGTATTCCCTATCCATTCAAGAAGCGACTGGAGGTTATGATGTTTCAACAGTTGCAAAGCTTTGCCCATTCTTCCTTCTACAGATTGGGAGGCAAACCAAATGCGACCCACGGTTCCGCAAAACCAACCTCTCAGCCTAACTTACCTCACAGGGTTCTTGTGATGATGTAATAGGAGGAAGAGGAGAATGATACAAAAAGCCGGGGGCATATAAGCAATTTATTAATAAATTAATCGTCCACTTTTTTAAAGTGCCTTGTGGAAGATCAGGACAAAACCAGCTGGGCACCATCCTTTCATTCCACAGCACCGTCGCAAATAATTACCCTCTCCTCCAGCAGCGGCTGCTGCTGCTTTTTGGGGAGGGCGGGTGTTTCAAATCTGGGACCACGGTGTGTGTGTGTGTGTGTGTAGAAATGGGGTCAAACACCTCCCTGCACACCATAGCAGCAGTTATTTACATTAAGAGCATGTATGTCAATTGCATATCCTTTCATTTGGCTCCCAGAACTGACCGACTGGGTTTTGTGCAGGGAGAGAGACAAATGTGTGTGTGTGTGTGTGTGTGTGTGTGTGTGTGTGTGTGTGTAGCAGCGAACTATTAGGAGCAAGGAATACAAGCCAGAAAAATGAATACAAAACAGGATGCAGACTTTGTAGAATTTGCATGCCCTTGCCCCACACATCAGGGAGAACATTCTTGGGCAAGATGGATTTTCCTTGCATCAGTTCTGGGACAACACCTTCCTCCCCCTCACTCTGCAATCATGCATAATTTTTGCTGGAAAGCTACACACCTACTCAAGTTATCAGTTGGATGCTAAATGCTAATCAGACAGGAACCAGGTGCAACCAAAAACCCTTGTGAGTCAAATGCTCCAATTCATTCACAACACCACCATTTAGTGCTTCTTCCCTGCTGCCAAAGTTAAACAGGGCATGTGGTCCGTTGCGCAAGAGAAACGGGGGCAAAGGAAGCATGCTAGGTTCCTTGCACTGCACTAGTGTTGTTCTCTAGATCAGGGCAGCAGCCAACGCTCTCCCCCCAAATTTATGATCATACGCTTGCCGTCCGATGCAAGACATCCCGAGGTGACTTGCACACGCAACTGAAGAAAAGCACCACCAAGTTTAACAATAAAAACAATACCCACCCCTCAAAAAAACCAGAAACAGCAGTAAATGAGATTGCCACATCCCCTCAACTGCTACATATTTTCTCCAAAAAAAGCAGGTGGTTTGTAAAGGACAAATAGGGCAGAGCGCCACATTCCTTGCTGCACTTCCTTCTGCAATAACCCAGCGGGGAGCTCTATTAAGAAAAAGTGTTCAATTGCTGACAGAGAAGAAAGCCAATATTGTTTGCGTTTTGGAAGAAGAGAGACAGGCTGCTGTATTGGGGGGAGAGGGGGAATGCTTACAATATGTGAGGAGGAAGAAGGGATCTGGCACCTATGAGTAATTAACATGCTAGCTGTGGCACAAACCTTTCTATTCAACAGCCTACGTCATCAGATGCATAAAAACCAGCAAAGAAGCTGCTTTTCCTAAAGTTTCCTAAAGTTAAAACAGATCCATTTGTGCCATGAGATTTAATGAGAGAGAGAGCACTCCACACACAGGCAAGCAGAGATCATCGTGCTCCAGATCACCCACATGTTAATGTATAACCCGCAATTACTGGTGGACTTTACTTCTTTGCGGCAACTTAGCTCTGCTATCAAGGAAACCTTTTTGCAAATGGGGAAGTGCAAGCTCGATTAGGTGTCGCGCACCTGTTGCCAAGTCACCTGCTAAAACTTCTCTTTCAGTCACCTGTGCAGGAAGAAGGGAGGTGAAAAGATAAGATGAAGAGATAAGCAAAAGCTATTGACTTTTCCCCAGTTACAAGATGTAAACTGCGGTTGATTTGGCAAGACAACTTCCCCAGCCGCATTCCCTATAAGCATGCAACTTTAGGGATGCTATTTGTAGGGTTTTTGAATGGGTCAGAGGCGTAGTTTTGGGGGGGGTGCACACTGGGTGCCACACCATGGGGGGCACTTACAACTGCCCTACAGCTGATGGGGAGGCAGTGGCAGAGAGAAGTCCAGAATCATATGCTGGAATGGGTATTAAGTACGTAGTTCTTGATGTCACGGTGCAACAAGAGCAGACACATCTCTCACAATAATCCTAGAACAAGTCTGTGGAATGCTGTCCCCAAGGAAGTTCGCCAGGCACCTTCATTATACACCTTTAAGCGCCAGGCAAAAACGTTCCTCTTTAACCAGGCCTTTGGTTGATCCGATTTACATCCTATGTCCTTTTTTTTAAAGGTTTTTTTTTGGGGGGGGGGGTATTGGGCTACTGTTTTTATTTCTATTAGGCATGATGTGGTTTTATATCTTGCTTTTATTCTGAGACCCCCAGGTATAGGACGGTATATAAATTTAAATGAATGAATGAATCAACATTCAATGATGCTGAATTTTGGAAGATTCAAGGAATGGGAAAAGAAGTGCATCTCTTCACATGGCACATAGTTAACTATGGGAAAATCCTTAATTAAAACAAAAATAAACTATGGAATTTGCTCCTACAAGAGGTTGTGATGGTCACCAACTTGGATGGCTTCGAAAGAGTATTAGACAAACAGTTATCAGTGGCTGTCAGTCACAGTTGCTTTCTTCTACCACAACCACAGTCTAAGGCAAGATGCCTCTGAAGACCTGTCGCTAGGAATCACAGGTGAGCAGAAAGCTTAGCTGTTGATGTCTGCAAATGTAAATGGGGAAGAGTGCTAAGATTGCTCAGGTTCTGCTTGTGGGTTTTCCAGGGGCATATGGTTCCTCAGTGAGAAAAACAAGATGCTGGAGTAGATGGGCCTGATCCAACAGGTGCTTTTATGTTCTTAAAAGGTAAAGCCCCTGACCATTAGGTCCAGTCGTGACAGACTCTGGGGTTGCGCGCTCATCTCGCATTATTGGCCGAGGGAGCCGGCGTACAGCTTCCAGGTCATGTGGCCAGCATGACAAAGCCGCTTCTGGCAAACCAGAGCAGCACACAGAAACGCCGTTTACCTTCCTGCTGTAGCGGTTCCTATTTATCTACTTGCATTTTGACGTGCTTTCGAACTGCTAGGTTGGCAGGAGCTGGGACCAAGCAATGGGAGCTCACCCCGTCACAGGGATTCGAACCGCCGACCTTCTGATCAGCAAGCCCTGGGCTCAGTGGTTTAACCACAGCACCACCTGGGTCCCCATAAACTTTTATGTTTCCGCCCGGTTTCAAACCGGGGACCTTTCGCGTGTTAGGCGAACGTGATAACCACTACACTACGGAAACTTCTATTTTATGTTCTTACTTGGTAGTTAAGTTTTGGAACAGGGTTCAGCATAGCTTAGGTGAAAACAGCATTCCCGACATAGTTTTCATTTAGTCTCGAGTGTCGAGAAACACAAGTCAAATCAGGCCAAATTCAGGTCGCAGAACAAATGTCACCTGACTGGTTATAAATAGTTTCACACTGATTTTTTGCACTGGAACTACCGGTATGGAAAGTCAAGCAAAACTTTTCCAAGGCACATAGAACACTGGCGATGGAAAGTCAGCTACAAACACGGAACCAACAGCAACGGACCTCTTTCACCTTTAACCTTCTGCACCCAGGTCCGTGTTACAGAAAAGCTTTCGGCAAAAAATGTACATAAGCAAGTGCAGTTTTGCATGTGCCCGTTTACACAGATGCAGTTTCAAAGAGCACCCCCGAGGATACAAAACATGTTGGAATCACCTTTGAGAATTTGCAAACAAACAAGGCCTTTAAGAAGTGAGGGTCCCATTATCCATTTTCAGGCTACTACTACATTTCCAAGCCTTATTTTAGCTTCGCAGAAAACCTTTGCTCTGTTTAGGCTTGCTGAGTATTAACCCTATGGGAGCATCCCGTTCCCACGCTAGGGGAATGGAAAGTGCCATGTCTTCTTTTACAAGCACCGGTTGCAAAGCTTTGTGGCTAGAAGCAGTCGACACTGGATAGATCTGGGAGCCTTTACATATTTCAGCAACATGCATTTCTACTCAGCTCTGATAAACAAAGCACCGTGCAAGTGTATCATTAAATCTGTACCTACAAAATGTAGATCGGTACAGGGTTCATGCTAGCTACTCAACAACCCGATTTGTTTACACAATGCTACTGAGAGTTTAAAAAGCAACAAGCACATTGGTGTTCTGCGGACAGCTTGCCCTGCACGCTGCTATTTGATTACGTTTTGATCCTATCCTATCCTACCGCCAGAGAGTGCACAGATGGTTCTTTCTTGTCCATTTTATCTTTTCATCTCACTTAAAAAATCAGCCTGCAATGTAGGTTAGGCTAGAAGGGTGTAATTGGCCAAAGGTCACCCGGTAACTTGCATGGCTAAGTGGGAATCTAGACCAATGTCTTAAGGATTACACCACAATGAATTCTCCAAGTATAATTGGCATCACGTTCCTCCATCATGCACACCTGTGCCCATCAAATGTGCTGCAAAATTGCTCCGCAGTTTTCTTCCACTCACGCTGCCTTGAGTCGTGAGTGTGAGACAAGCTCAAGTGCTCCTAAAAACCAGTAGCAGCAGTTTAAGTTTTAAACTTGAACACAGCTAACATTTGAGTGTCAGAATGAAAACAATTAGCAATGCCACCCTCTCTGCCCGAGGGTCACCCTTAATCGTAGGCAGCCGGATGAGTAGTTATTTACAAGCCTGCATGATTTTATTCAATAAATACAGGTATGGGAGATCAATATTCCCCAAAGGTTCCAGAAGAGATAGGGCAGCAGAGATAGGGTTGTTGGATGGATAAAAGGGTCATGATATAAGGTCCTTCAAAGAAAGGTTGGGGCCAAAGATTAATAAATTCCCTAGTGACTTTACAGAGGTACCTCCACATTACCAAGCCACCCAATTCATAAATAATTTATTATTATTATTGAAAATCACCAGGAGGAGCCTATTCCACCAGCTCCTCTTAGAGTATTATATTTCTGATTTACAGTAATAAAATTATTCCTATGCTTGCTTCAATATGAAGCTCTCACAACCTCAATAAAGCTGTTCGGAATATTAAAACAGAAAGCATACTGGGATGTTATTGTCTCATTTGTTGGCAGCCGGTTGAGATGGAGAAATAGCCGAAGTCTACATATTTTATAAGCCCACTGCATGTTCAATGGGATATTTGAGAATTTAATCTGACAAGTGCATTAGTGAGACTTGATAAATATTGATTTGCTTGCACATTCCAAGGGAACAACTCAGGTTTATATTGTACTCTTGCAATTTATGCTTCGGATCCTCAGGGGGTTTGAGTCCAGGTTTATCATCTCTTAATATTACAGCCTACGCAACAGCCTCTTTGGAAACTCACCTACAATTCCAACCTTTGGGAGCTCGGACTGTTGTTTTTCATGTGTGCCCGTAGCAAAATTTATTAAGTACTTTCTAGATAGGCAAGGGATTTTAGAAGAGAGCAGAAACATGTAAGATTAAGACTTTTTCTTTTTCTTTTGCAAGTAAGAACTTGTTTTAGACAGAGGAGGATGAACAAGGAAGCCTAACTGCATGAGAGTAGATGTCAGCTTTATTTAAAATTGTGTGCTCACCTTTCAGCACAATTGAGATCAGCTGGAGAAGACTTGCCATGGGGGTGCCGTTCTGCCCGGGAAGTTCCTTGTGTGACTGCAAGGATCCCACCCCCCCACCCCCCATCCTCAGTACACTGCAATGATGTGATGCCTTCTCAAGGAGGTGCATTGTGCGAATCCTGAGCAAGCTGACATTGGTTTCCCAAATTTCCTGGTCATGGGAGTTTCTACACGTGTATATGGAGCATGGGCAAGTTTGGGGTAAGGTGGAGAGGGAAGCACACAGAGGCATGCTGGGGGCATGGGCTGCATGAATACACCTCAAATGTCCTAACACAGGAACCCCCAAACTCGACCCACCAGCTGTTTTGGGACTACAACTCCCACCATCCATAGCTAACAGGACCAGTGGTCAGGGATGACGGGAATTGTAGTCCCAAAACAACTGGAGGGCCAAGTTTAGGGATGCCTGTCCTAACAAAATGGAATTGTCAGTGGTGCTACCTAGGACACACAAACACTTCTGAAGGAAGGCTGTTTCCATACGCCTTATTAAGTAGAAGAGATTAGTAGACAGGATGAACTTGACTAGTTGAGAAGATGAACTTTGTGTTGCCACCTCAGTTCTTAAGCATTTGCTTGCATAGCTTTAGTCAGAACTCTTGAACGCCACAAGTGCAAAGGTCTGCAGTGGGCTATGGGGCGGAAATGCCCCAGAAGTCTAGCAGTGCTGTGCCCCACTGAATATCTGGTTTGGAAAGAGTCACAAAGCCATGGGTTTGTCAGAGCAGCTGCGGTAAGGAAATGACACCCAAGAAAATCTCACATTAGCTGTTGGCAAAGAATTTTGCTTACAGTACTTGTATTTTGTACTGAAGTTCACCCACTCACTTAAAAAAAAAACCTCCAGAAGAGGTTGCCACATGTTTTATGCTCATCTAATTTTAGACACATGTAAATAACTCTGGCACAGTGCTAAAAATGCATTCCTCTTGGCCCCCATCCCATGACATATCTGTACCTGACTTGAACCAAAGGGGTGCTAAGATTTGTGGTACAAATATTACCAGCATAGTTTGCTGTTTTAAAATAGCCAAAGCTGCACCAGTGTTTTGGAATGAGCTTCCGCTGACACTATGGATGTTTGCTTGGATGGGGAAAGGGGGGGGGTTGAAAATAGAAGCCGAGGAACAAGCGAAAAATGGAAAACACTAAGGTCAGGAAATAGCATTGTGTCAATACATGTTAGTCAGCAGGCACACTAGTGCTCAGGAGAGCCTGTTTCTTCCCAACTGGAAATTAAAAGCAAAACAGGAGAGAAGAGGGATTCAACCCACTTGGAAACAAGGTTGGCTGTGGAGGGAAATGTTCTCCCTGCCATAGTGTGTCGTAGCAGAAAATATTCAATACGGCTGCAAGTTCTGGGAAGCGAGAAACAACTCATCCGGGAGTAGCCACATTTGAAATAAGTGGCTTTGGCTTCTGAAGCCCTACCTAGCATACTTAAGGAAGCTACTTCCTTCCTCATGCCTCACGATTTTCAAAGATCAACCAAGAACACCCACTTGGTTTCACCTGGGCTGTGAAATGTTGTTGGCAGGCGAGAGATGCCTTCACTGTAACTCCTCCAGCTGGTAGGGAATTCCCTTTCTGCCAGCAAGTAGCCCAAACTCAAGGGGCTGGAGGAAGTCAACAAAGGCCTCATCTGCATTATACTGTACATTCAAAGCACTGCGATACCACTTTGAACAGTCATGGCTTCTCCACAAAGAATCCTGGGAGCTGGAGTTTGTTCCTGGTGCTGGTAGTTGTTAGGGAGACCACCTCCTCGCCTCACACAGCTGCATTTCCTAGAGTGCCTTAACAACCAATCCCATTTTCCCCATAGAATTATGGCATGTAGAGTTTGCGCTCATCGCCAGTTATTATACAGTTAACGAAAAACGCTCGCCAGCCAACATCAAAATTAATGGAGAAACAATCAGCAGCTTCTGGGAGGGAAGAATGATTTCAGAAAGGAAGAAAAAAAGGCATTTTTTTGGCAGCATTCTAAGAGCTCAATGCCGTAGGAGTCATAAAAATATAAACCGATTTATAGAGGGGCATCCAAGTTCTTTTAGCCATGTATGTCTGCTTACGCCATTCATTTATTCAACTGTATTTGTGACCCCTGCCTGCAACAAGACCGGATCTATCTGACTTTTCCATATACAGAACCTCCCATTAAGTAAGGTGCATACCTTTAAAGCACTATGGTTCCACTTTAAACAGCAATGGCTTCTCCCAAAGGATTCTGGGAGCTGCAGTTTGCAATGGGTGCTGAGAGTTGTCGGGAGTCTCCCATTCCGCTTAGCAGACCTATCTTTCCCAGAGTTCCATGGGAAAGAAGAATTGTATCACTGTGAGGTGGGTGAACAGGGAGGAGTCCCTACAGCTCCCAGAATTATTTAATTGGGGGGGGGGGTTATGGCTGCTGGAATCATAGTGCTTAAAATGTGGTATGAATGTGACCAAGATGACTCCTAATCTGCAAATTCTGGGCGGGGAGGGGGGAACAGAGGAGGAGAAAGCGTGTTTGAACTTTCATTAAAGTTTGAACTCATTACAGGCTTTGCCAAGTCAATGAAGACAGAAAGTCAGGCCACCGTCACATGGATGTCTTGGGTGCACAGAATGTTTAACTGCAGTCTCCCGGTCAGAACGCTCCTGACGTGGGACGAGAGGGCACCATGCCTCATCAGCTGCAGTCGAACAACTGTTCCCTTACTCTGGTGACTGTGCATTGATTCATCAACATTGGTCAAGCGGTTGTGTGCCTGGAGTAAACACACTGCAGTTCCGAAGGAAGGGGGGGGGAGAAAACACCCCATACACAACACACAGTGTGAAGTTTTGCTTAATCACTCTTGGAAAAGGGTTCACAAAGCCCTTTGTTCCCCTTTTCGCCTAGCAACAGTAACTATTTATATGCAGCAAAAATACAAGCCAAAGAAGTCCCCCACCTCTAGTGCAACTCCTGGCTGTGAGCATCTCCCGTAGGCTAGAGTCAGTTTTAGCTCCCAGGGCACTGGCAAACACTGGGCAGGGGGCTAGCGCCTCTCTGCATGAAGTGACATGCATGCTTTGTTGCTCAACGTTATCTGTCGAAATAATGCGCTAGCAAATGAGCTTTCTATAAAAGTTCCTGCTCCAGCAGGAGTGGGCCAGTGGAGAACTAGGTTTTACAACCAGAGTGCACAAAACCGAGTTCCTTGAATAACAGCAAAGTCAAAACTCTTCTTTGCTATAATAGGTTGTCGTCGATACTCATCATTCCAAAAAGAGAGTTGGGCCTAACTGAAACGAAGTTGGTTTTCATGGTCATGCAGCGATTTCCAGAAAAGAATGCTTCATTGGGCAGGGTAGCATAGTTTACACAAAGCCACAGAAAAACAGAATATGATACTAGGCACAGCACTTTAATTTTATCTTTTTTAGTCTTCATGGTGTATGCATTTGCACAGATAAACTTGAGAGACTGGGCAGTACCTGACAATGGCTTCATATCCAGGGGAGAGCTCAGGAAGATTTCAAATGGCATGAGCTTGTTTCTGCTCAAAGATCACAGAATTGCTTGCTGCCTTTGAGCAAAAGGAGAAGGCCTTCCATTTGTGGAAATGTACATTACGGTATTTCTATAGGACACAGAATCCATCTTTGCTTGGCATAAGATTTAAGCCACAGTGCAGTCCTGATCACAGGGTACTGAAAAGGCAGTTTCCCAGAGTTTCTGGCTTCCCAAACCCAACTTGTGCTCTTCAAAATGAAGAGTGTGCCTAAAAAGCTTTTGTTTTAAAGAATTGAAGGATTCCCCAAATCAGAAACACAAAAGGAACAGGAAGGTGTTAATACATTTCGTTCGTTCGAATCCGAATCTGGCAAACACTGACAACTTTGGTTTTATAGCCTCTCTATAATATAAAGTCACTTTTCAAGTAGTCTCCAATCCAATAATAAAATGATTTATTCTAAGCATTATCCAACAGGCTGGTTAGTCAAGCTGAAAGAAATATACAAACTATTTATCTGCCCAAGGAATTCATAATGGCAGGAACACACTTGTATTAGAATAAAGATGGAGCTGGTTCCTCACATTACAAGCTCATGCCCAGATTTAGGCTGCTATGTTGATCTTCATGTGCATCTTGATACAGAATTCTGCCCAAGCTTCACAGACATCACCATATCAGTAACGATGCACTTTTTGTGTGATGCAGGATCTGCTATAGAACCTCATACAGAAGGCAAGAGAAGCCTTCCCTAGGCTCCCAACTCTCCCTGGTGACTTGGATTTGTCCTGCTTGGGGATCGCGTTCTAAGACATACAAATTATCCAGCCTTCCCCCATTCCACAACCTCCCACACCTTCTTTAAGATTACGGTATGTCTATTGCCAAAGCTGGGCAACTTCTGTGTTAATCAACATGCTGGTCACTTATCTCTTAACTTCTCAAACTGTGTCTAGTCTATCTTCCCCACATGTGCACAGCCAAGCCCTTGAGCTGTGCCAGGCACCCAACCTGTCAGTCAAAGCCACCTGGCTGCAAATACCATAAATACAGAACAGTGCTGCCTTTATTGCTGTGTCCCTTACCTTTGACCATTGACAAATGCTACGTGCTGAGTCTACAACCTGAGCAAGCTGATCCTACCTAGCCTGGGTGGGATCTTTCAACACTCGCTCAGCTTCCTAAAACAGGTAGCCAGTGGGCTACACTCCATACATGATTGAACTGCAACTCCAACGTTGGTTGGCGCTTATAGGCGTTGTTGGCTGGACCCATAAAACATCTGGAGGGCCATCCCTGAAGTACAGTTCCATCTTTCCCCTTTGGTTTCTTATTCTCAATAACTGGATTTTCATAGCCCTAGCTTTTCCCTCCCAGCCAGAGCCTAAGGGGAAAGAGGAGTGGTGACAGACTACTGAATAAGTCACTTGGCACAGCTGGCCATTCCGGCAAAGGCAGAAGCGCCATACCTTTTTACCCATGGCCAGTGTAAACTTGGCTTTTTTCGGGGATCAAAAGCCTGCACTCCTCTGCCTTACAGAGCACTCTTCCAGTTTCTTCCTCCTTGCCCGCTCTCCACAGTCACCCCTCTTAACCATCTCAATTTCCAGAAACCTCAATGCAACTGGCACAGAATGTGTATATTCTTGGTCCACATGTGCCTTTGACCTTTCCATCCAAAAGCTACCAGAGGCTGACAAGAACTGTTAGCACAAATAACTTTGCAAATACTTGTCTGATTTTTCTCACCCTTAATCTCACCTCATCTGTACCGAGACCTGCGGGTATAGGGTGGTATACAAATTTAATAACAACAACCCTAGGAAACCTATTTACCACAAGGACACAGTCTTGCAATAATGGAAAGTATGTTTTTTTTTAAGCATCTGAACATAACTACCCCTTGCTTCTGCACTGAACTCGCTGCAATGACAGTCTCTAGGTGCTTTAAATAAACACAATGGAAAACCACCCCGATCACATAGAAAGGGAGCGGGCAGGAACTCCCGTTTTACCCCCAAAAGGTTGAGGAGCACAGAACTGCTTATTTTTCCAAGCACTTTTCTTCACAGCTAAGCTTCAACAACAGGGGTAGGCAAACTAAGGCCCGGGGGCCGGATGCGGCCCAACCGCCTTCTCAATCCGGCCCGGGAATCAGCATGTTTTTACATGAGTAGAATGTGTCCTTTTATTTAAAATGCATCTCTGGGATATTTGTGGGGCATAGGAATTCATTCATCCCCCCCCCCGAAAAATATAGTCTGGCCCACCACATGGTCTGAGGGACGGTGGACCGGCCCACGGCTGAAAAAGGCTGCAGACCCCTGTTCAACAACAGCAGTAGCAAGGAGACACTTGCCCTGGATGAGAAGCAGTTGTGGGAAGGGGTGATGATGGTTCTGCAGCAACCGGGGTAAGATTTGTGTGTAAAGAAACAGACCTGGGGGGAAACTGCCTGCCATCCCACCTTTTGGGGGGGGGGCAGCAATTATCATAAACTGCATAGACTGCTTCAGAGTATTATTAATCAAGGGTTAATAAGCCTGATTGACTGCTGCTGCTGCTGCTGCTGCTGTGTTTACCTACAGGTATGTGCAGTTTCCTTTCCTGTGAGCAGGGCACGGTATGTTGCCCAAGGAACAGGATGACCTAGACCTGGAGCCAGGTGACAGCTGCTTCCCCCCTCAATCTTATCTGCATAGTAACAGGAGTAAACAGGAGTCTGCTGACAATTCCCCTGAAACTCCTCTTCTACACGTGCCTTTTCCAGCTTCCCCAGATCCACACAAGATATTTGCTTCATATGTAAATACAGGCTTTGAAAGGGGGTTGGGGGGAGGATACCAAGAATTCGCTGGAACTCAGAACACCGGAAATCAGCAGTCATCCACCTCTTTCTTGTTTAGATATTTTGCTTCCACCCCCCTACATACACACACCCGGCAAAAGTACACAGCTGAGCGGATAGAGAAAACACCACAAAATTCATCTGTTCTTATTCATAAGGGCTTATTCTCCTTCATTTCAACAGCTGTGCAGATCGCTCCGTTACAACTTTCAAAAGCAAAGCCAAACTCCCATCTCCAAGAAGTGTGTTTGGAGCGGAAAAACATGCAGACTTAAAAGAAGAAGCTAGATTTAAGAACCAATTTTTTTTTAATAGAAAGAATGCAAAATGCAATCCTCCCACGTAGAATGTACTCTGTGTTGGAAGTGGGGTGGGGGGGGGGAGAGATTCATAGTGCACGAACTTGATAATATTGGGCATTATTATTACCCACTTCTTTTCATGGAAGTTTTGAGGACACCTCAAACTCATGACCTCGACAGCAGTTATATGTACCTTATGTTGCTAGAACAGCAATGCATTCCGTTTGGAAAAGCTGATTAGCAGAATGGAATAAAACGAAACCGGTTTGAACTTCTTCCAATGCAGGAAAACGAAACTAAGAAGTGTTTCATAGGGAGATGGACCTACAGGTGGAAAAACCTTAAGGTTGTAGAAAATGGACTATCACTCCAGGCGCATTTAAAAAAAATGTTCTTCTGTACTGTTGTAAGAATTTTAAGGTCTTATTAAATGTTCATAGATGTGCCAAGCAAACATGTGCAGGAGGGCAGTCCTGTAGCCATTTTGACTCTCCCAAATTGACCTCAGATATTTCTCTGCAGAGAGGGAGGAAATGGGAAGATCCTTACAATTGTCTTTGGACTGTAGGGGCTTACACCTCCCTGTAAAGGTATGGTTTTGATTATAACAAAAGGTGTGGTTTCCCAGGTTTGAGACTTTGGACCATGTCTCTTCCTCAGCAGGAAAGGACCTTTGAAGTTCCTGGCTTATCAATATGCAGATAATGTATTGTTAGTTTGCTTGGGAAGCTACTGTGTTAGTGTGAAATCCTGTTTTCTTCTGTGTTTATTTATCCACAGGCTCACCCTATTCACACCTCAAATGTGCCCAAGGCAGGATTTGTGAACACAGAAAATGGGGAGGGTTTTTTTTTAAACAGGGAGCTGGCAGGACTCAGATTTCTGTCACAAGGGGAAAGGGACCCCTGACCATTAGGTCCAGTCGTGTCTGACTCTGGGTTGCGGCACTCATCTCGCTTTATTGGCCGAGGGAGCCGGCGTAAAGCTTCCAGGTCATGTGGCCAGCATGACAAAGCCGCTTCTGGCAAACCAGACCAGCACATGGAACTGCCGTTTACCTTCCCGCCGGAGCGGTACCTATTTATCTGCTTGCACTTTGACGTGCTTTCAAACTGCTAGGTTGGCAGGAGCAGCGAGTGAGCAACGGGAGCTCACCCCGTCACGGGGATTCAAACCGACAACCTTCTGATCGGCAAGCCCTAGGCTCTGTGGTTTAACCCACAGCGCCACCCACGCTCCATTCTGTATTGAATTGTGCTTATTAGTATTTTAATTCATGTGGAGTGTTTTAATTGAGTTGATACAGCAATCGAGAAATTTTGTTGTTCCCGCAAGGGGACAATGACAAGATCTATTCTATTCCTGTCATAGAATGCCCCTTTTCTATGATGTAGGTGTGACGTGTCTGGGGGTGGTGGTCTTGGGCTACACCCCTTCTGTGATGTACGCATGACGCTTCTAGGGGTGGCTCTGATTGGAGGGGGGATTTAAAATGTCTATGTAGGGGCAGGCGTGCTTTTGTTCTGCGTCTTTTCTTTCCTCCTGGGTGTGAGAGAGAACACCCTGTTGCAACAGTCAAGATCAAGCTTATTAAGCTGCTTTGCTTCTCAATATTCTTTGGTTGGCCTCTGTTATTTTACCCTACTGATGGAGAACCTCCAAAGGACTCTACAAGGGCTCTTGTATACCCCCTTAAGGGAATAAGGGCAGATTTTGTTTATAACAGAATAAATATAAGAATATGAGAAGTCCAGTTAAGCAGAGAATTAGTGCAGCAAGGACAGGGGGGTTCACTATGTGCTAACTTTCTACCTGCAGACGAGATCTTTCTGTCCTACCAACTCAGGAAATCTCATTCTGCTGCATGAGATGAGTATCTGTCTTGAGATGAGCATGGGGACCAAACAGCACAACAGCCAAGTGTTGGTCCCCAAAAATTAACTCTGAATTTCTGAAAACTAAATTTATAAGAAAAGAAAGGAAGAAATAGAACAATGGCACTCTGCATTTGAAGAACAGTATCTACCCTAGGTATTTTCCTCAGGTCCTTCAATATGGCGGGTGTTTTAGAACCCCATCACAGTGCAAACTATAAGGGTTTTACGCAAAAGCAAGCCCCACTTTGTTTGCAGGGTCTTACGTCCAGGTAAGTGGATTACAGCCTGAAGGTTCTTTACCCTGGGGTTTGGCAATGAGCTACAGAGATACAAATGAAAGAATGTCAGAACGTATCTGGTCAAAAGCCACCATGGGAAGGCATTTCTGTTTTAATATGCTGCAGCAGGATAATAAGAGTACACAGATTTATCAAAACAGGAACTTCTTTTGTAAGAGCCCCATGGAAATGAACGAGGTGCTAAGTAGCAATAGGGGCCCACATGCCTGCATTCCACCACAGCGCAGTATTCCATCTTTACCCCATAGAACAGTGGTCTTCAACCCCCGGGCCACGGACCGGTAGCGGTCCGTGGATCAATTGGTACCGGGCCGCCTAAGGATCATTAAATACAATTAAATTAAAATTATTAAATCAAAACAATCTAAATAAAATATAAACAATAAACGCACCCCCCCCCTCAGTGGGCCACAGTAAAATTATCAAACGTTGGCTGGTCCGCGGTGATAAAAAGGTTGGGGAGCACTGCCATAGAAGACAGCAAAATAACATGGATGGAATCCTGAAATTAAGGGGGAGGGGGCACAGGTATCACACAATCTACCCTGAACTGTTTCTATGCCAATTGGTCATTTTAAGAACTACTACTGTATTTAAGAGTTTAAGAGTTTAAGAGTTTGCTCCCCTCCCTTTCCCTTTTACCTTGTGTGTCGTGTTTTCCAGAGTGTAAAGCAGCAGGGCAAGGGACTCTCCCGCTTTTTAACTGACTGTACATAAGCTATTCAAGGGAGCCCTTTTTGGCTGAAGGGCAGGGCACAAACACTTTATAAATAAATGCGCATTTTAAAACAAGCAGGGGGGCAATTGCCAGCCACAGAGAAGTACTTTAGTCCTCAGGGGAGCCAATGGCTCAGGAACTGCGAACTTACTTAGGAGCACAAAACAATGACAATATTATGGACACAGAGCATAATGATGGGTCACTGTGCCATGTAAGCTGTATTCAAAACAAAGGAAGGGATTAAACAAAAAAAAAGAACCCCCCCTACCCCCCCTGCTGGTTACTATCCGAGACTGGCTGCAGCTTGTCCTCTCCTGAAACTGCTGAAACAGACATTTCCTTGTTGCATGCAAGCTTTATCGCTCAGCTTCTAAAGCTAGGCTGACCAAGAGAGATTAATAGCTTTAGCCCAACAGGGGTGGTAACCATGTGAACCAGGAGGCTCTGGCAAAACAAACTCAGGCGCTCAAGGTGGCCAGGTGCTGACAGGCCACACTATCTACACCTAGTTGCCAGGAGACACAGCATCTGAGGAGGAGAGGGGAAAAGAAAAGTTGCATTGACCACAGGGCAAAGACTTGCAGGGGCCTCTGAAAGTTACAAGATTCCCAAGTCATTTTAAGTCAGAAGTAGCCGGGCTGTCTGGATTGATCAAACATCCAGAGTTCGCAAAGGATCTCAGGAGTAGCCCAGCCTAAGCATCTGCTAAAGCAGGGCATTATGAAACATCTGCAACAGACTTTGCTTAAACAACCTCAAACCAAAGACTTGTCTGCTCTACTGTTCCTCCTAATGTTTAGCTTACATCCTTTTTCATTTGACTGATTCACAACCTACTACCCTCTGAAGAAACAGAAAACCATTCTGATTCATCACCCAGGGTGTGGTTTTTTATTACAGTATTTGGTTTTTCCCCCTAAGTGCTGATAGTTCTCTCCTTTCAGGTTTTGCTTTAATGACTAGTGAGCCATTGTGCATAACGGCCTCACTTGGGTCAGGTTTGCATTACTTAGGTAAAGGTAAAGGGACCCCTGACCATTAGGTCCAGTCGTGACCGACTCTGGGGTTGCGCGCTCATCTCGCATTATTGGCCGAGGGAGCCGGCGTACAGCTTCCAGGTCATGTGGCCAGCATGACAAAGCCGCTTCTGGCAAACCAGAGCAGCACATGGAAACGCCGTTTACCTTCCCGCTGTAGCGGTTCCTATTTATCTACTTGCATTACTTAGCATCCTTTTAAAGCCGAATCTTGCTGCCCATCCCTTTGATCATGCTCTCCACACATTACCTGTATGACATCAGGTGTAGGACGGGTAACTGACTTGCTCCAAACAGGAAAGTCTGGTGGAGCCAAAGACCCAAAGTTATTTGTGTTGTAGTTTTATGTTGTGAACCACCCTGGGATCTGTGGGTATATGTACAACTTTATTATAAAGTTCCCAACCCTTGATCTAGATACCAAAGAATCACCTAAGGAGCTGAAGTTCTTTTGCCTCACCCCAGGAAACCATACAACCCTGTAAAAGAGGTTAAAGGCCAGGTATAGGCAAACTTGGCCATCCCATCATCCCTAGCTAACAGAACCAGTGGTCAGGGATGATGGGAGTTGTAGTCCCAAAACAGCTGGAGGGCAGAGATTGCCTGTGCCTGTTAAAGGCAGTCTTGAACACCAAGTCCGAATTATGTTTTAAAAATCCCTAACGACGACGAATACTACAAATGCAAGGAGTATGTAGGAAATGGGATTTTTCTTGAAAGAAAGCATAGCAGCAGAAACAGTCACTGAAGCTTTGCCATCTTACACATAGGAAATTGAGAAGAAAATTTGTTGATGCAATGCAATATTCATTGGTATGATGGAATCTTCTTAAAAGGGAACTTCTGTGACATTTTGTCTTCCTTGCAAATGATGGTAAATGTTGGGCTGGAAAGAAGCTAATTAGGACGTTGCCACAGTTAAGTGTAAAATCATGTGGGTGTTCCTACAGTACCTCACACATGGCCTTGATGCTGACTTGCAACTTGTGAATATAAAACATCACAGGCACAAGTTCTTTCTTTGGAGGCAGATCTCCGAGGGTGTCTATCAATGAATGAATGAATGGATGGATGGGAAGCCGCAATCAATGAACTTCAGTCCACTGATTTCAATGAGCCCATTCCAAATACTGTATGACTAATGTTGGGCACTGCCTGTAGCTTTCATGATGGTCTTTACATGGAAGGTCTTTCCACATAGGGAAACAGCAACTGTTGAAGCAATGTTCTGGCTACAATTTCAGCAATAGCAAAAGTAATGATTTACACAACTTGGAAAAGTAATAAATCCACAGTGACTCCACTTTGCTGCAGAACGAGCCCTTGTGTTCAGATACGGGCCTAGGGAAGATTAGCACCAGATGCTGACTTGCAAGAAAGAGCAGGGTTTTATCTAGGTTGTGACAAAACAAGAATGCAGGTTTTTAGATCTACTCCTCGTCCTCCTCCTTCCAGATTTCAAAGCAAAAGTTCCAAACTCTGGATAACCACAATGAAACACAAACAGCTCTGAAGCATTCAGAATGCTTTTGGCACACAAACAAAAATGCTACTTGAACCACTTATTCAGGTTTAGTACTGCACAGTCTGAAGAGAGATGGGGAGATTATCAGGCTCATTATTTACAACATGTACATTATTATTCCTCAGACCCAAGCCATCCCCAACAGAAGATCATGCAGCTTCTCCTTGATGCCAGATTGAGAAATTCCACAACATCCTCAGGCAACTGTTCAACCACACAGCTGTTCCTGTTACTAGACAGGCCTCCCTGCTCAACTCACCTCCCAATTCTAAACTCTGCACTGGTTGCAACTTAAAACCCACTGCTTCCTCCCTCCCTTGTTAGCACAAGTCCTGTAGGAGTTCCCTTGCTATCTCAGTTCAGCCGCACATGCCAGAGTCTGGAATTTGCAGGCAGCGCCTGAAGGACCAGCCTGACAGCACAAGCAACTCAGCCAGTTGCTTGGGGCAACAGTAGTTTCTTTACAGATGAGGCAATCCGAGCAGGATGCCCCAGGAGCCCTTGTGATGTCACAAAGGATACCAGGGCGTCCGCTCTCGAGTCACGGCAGTGGAGCTACTTTGAATGGCAAGGAGCCCAGGGCTAGGGCTGAATGCTTGTAGAACCTGCCTTACCCCTCCACCCCACCCATTTGCTCTAGTTGCAACTAATTTGCGTGACAAGGAATTGGTTCATATTTCAAAAGTGCCAGAACACCCTAATTGGCACAGTTCCTTTGGAACAATGCAGGTACACAGACTGAATCCGGAACACTGTGTCTTCCTTCGCAAGAGCCCCGGCATGTGCAATACTCGAAGAGATGCAGCAATGCCACCTTGACAGAAAGGGAGCAGGAGAGGGAGAGAGAAACGGCATAAGCAAAGGTTTAGCTTCCGGGGGCTTCCACAGTTGTTCCTTTGCAGGCTGGCTAAAAAGAAGACATTCCACATTTCTTTCAGCTGTGCAAGATAAAAGGAACAACTGCTCTGTTGACATTTACTTCCATCCTGTGTGCAGCAGCAAGTGGCACGAAAAAAGGAAGAAATCCAAGCAATGTTTATTATTCTGTTTCCAAAACACAACCGTGCCAGCCAGCCCCAAATGTTGGAGTGAGTGCTCCTAGGGGTGGTGGTGGTTTTTCAAACACACATCGTTTGGGTTGGGTTGGCTGAGGTGGTTGAGCACGCTTTACAGATGTTATGGGACAACCTTGAAAATATGGTGCAACCTCCTCCCACTTGGCTCTCAAGGATGCCCTTCATTTACATGGAGCTTTTTGTGTCAATCACCAACTCGGCTGGGTTTGAAAATAGCCATATATCCTTTGGAATCAAGGGAACAGATGCACTACTCTTTTAAAAACATGTACATGGGCCAGCTCTCTTTAATCGGCCTCGTTGAGTTTCTCTCCTAACACTAGAAGTCAGGAACACCCAATGAAGCTGAATGTTGGAAGATGCACAGCTGACAAAATACCTGTTTTTTTTTCTTTTTACACAACATATGAACTATGGAATTTGCTCCCAATGAGAGCCACCGACTGTCTTTAAAGCAAATTTGAATTAGGATTAGAGAAATTCATGAGGAATAACACTCTCAGTAGTTACTAGTGATGGTGACTAGGTTCTATCTCCACCAAGTTTCCAGGTATCAAAGGCAAAGAGAGTGCTGTTGGCTTCAGCTTCTGCTTTGGGGCTTACCATAGACATCTGTTTGGCCATTGTGAAAGTGGGATACTGGAATTGGGATGAGCCACTTCGCCGATCCAGTGGGCTCTCCCTTTTGTTCATACGGGACAGGATTCACTCAAGAGCAATGCGTGCATTCTCCCCCTCCCCTGTAGACTACTCTTCCAGTGCCTTAAATTTAGTCCACTTCTCTTGTGGCAAGTGTGGATACCAAGGGTCTGTAGTTAATCTGGATTAGTTAATGCCCAAGATGAAAGTCCAAATGCCATGGCTGTTTACACGCATCAAAAGCTCACTTCTACTGCCCCTAAGTTTTTGCAAGATCGTAATGCAGAAAAAACACACCACTTACTTGTTCTTCTATTTCCTACTGTCTAGTCAGCCTTCTTACAGTTCAAGCACATAGGCCAATAACCCTCCACATGCTGTGGTTTAGATGCACCCTTTCAAATCTAGCTGGGCAGTTTCCATTGAAGTCCATGAATGCTGGGTGCTGGACACAATGAAAACCCTCCAACTACCGTATGCTGTTTGGCCTACAACTCCAAGCATTCTTGAACTTTGGTCATGCTGGGTAGGGCTGCTGAGAGTTGGAGATCCCAAAACATAGATGGCCACAGGGCCCCCCAGCCCTGTTTTAAATGAAAGCCTGTTAAAATTGGGCTGTTCAGTTATCAGCTCACCTGAGATTACATGGATACTTTTGAGGAGATTAAGGGCGTGCCACCTAAACAGCTACTGATTAAAAGTCAGACAAAGGAATTTTAGTAGGTCAATAATTCAAGGTATATGCAAGAATGCACTTTTGAGAAAAGGGTTCCCCAGAGTTGGCTAAGATTCCTTTATGTTTAACACAATGGCAGTTAAGAGAAGGAGGGAATCTTATCACTCACCGGTATCTCATTTTGACTTTGTCGTTGTCTGGGTTGCAGTAGAGCCTTTCCATTTGCTCCTGAGAGTCAGTGGTCACACTCTGCCACACCTGTGTGGCTGTCCTCCTGACCTGCCAGTGATAAGGCAAGACCGTGTGGTGCCTGGGACAATCGCTGCCGAGGAGGCAGACCCCCTGTAGAAAATCCACGCAGATGTCCACCCCGTCCTTCTGGTGGGTGTGATATTGCAGCTGGTTCAAGAGTTCAAACACAAGGTCGAGGGACGCCTCCTCGCTTTTGTCCTGGAAAAGCCCAGCTCCAAACTTCTCCGCCGGGTTCAAGCGGCACTGGACCATGAAGCCGTTGCTGTTGTTGCTGTTGTCCTGGAGCACCCCAGGATAACCTTCAAGTATCTTGTCAGGGCAGGAAAGAAAGGCAGCAGCATCGCTGGAGGCAGCATGCAAGGAGTGGTCCTGGAATGGCTCGCTTGCAGGAGAGGTAACGGAGGGGAAACCCTGCTCCCCGGGCTGGGCCTCCTGGTCAGGAGACCCGTCTGATATTTGTCCTTGAACGTCCGAAGTCCCTGCCACCAGCACCGCCATGCTGCTGTCCGGCTGAGCGCAGGGAGCCGCGATCCCCAAGACCTTCTTCGCGACAGGTTCGCACAAGTTGCTACGGTTGCCGTTCTGCCCTCTACGCAGGAAGAAGGCATCCAGGGCGCCAGACCCCAGCAAGGTGGTGAAGATGGGCCGCAGAGCCCTCAGCGTCCCTGGGCCCAGCAGCTTCTGCACTTGCTTCTTCTTGAAGCAAGGCCTGACCGGCGGCATCTTTCCAGAGATCCTCGCCGGCGGAGCAAAGGCCTCCGAAGGAGCGGAGCCCGGCACCTCCTGGCAGCAGGCCGGCTGAACTGCGCAGGGAGGTCCCAGTTCGGTCTCCATCGCTTTGTAGGGTCTCCTTCCGAGTCACACAGGCGCCTGGAGCAGAAGAAGGGTGGGTGGGAAAGAAAGGGGTTAACGTTTCCCTTCCAGGGTTGACACAAAAATCACATCTCCCACACACACCCCAAAAAACGCAACACACCTATTTACAGCATGTGAGCAGTCCTTAGCAAATACAAAGAGTGAAGCCAACTAAACGCCATTATCTAAAAACACAAACATTTGTTTCGCCCTCCCTCACATACATCCTTGGAACAGGGTGGGATCTACCTTTTCTCGTTTATTGGCACAAGGCTGTGGCTTCTTCCTATTCACACAGATGCAAAACATGCCTCTCCTTTCTGTCTCCCAAAGACCCACACAGACAGACTTCTCTCTATATCTTTATATCTATCTACCCATCTACACACACACAGGAGTGCAAACTTGGAATAAAATATTGGGGAGGGGTCCCCAGGTAAGCTCTGCCCCACATAATTGATCACAAGATGCAACCCACGAACACCATTTGACTGGCAATGCCCATCAACTTTTGGGGGGAGGCTGGACGCCTGAAATATTTTACTGGGGCAGGGGCAAAGGGACCTCTGCCCCTAGGACTTGGTTCCTATGACACATACACACAACCCACACCTATGCCAACTGACTTCCGAAACCCTGTTTCCACAGATACATACACAAAGACTCTCCCTCACGGAAACGCAGGGTGATCTCTCCCCCTCCCGGCACGCCAAGTCATTGGAAGTTGCCCAGATTCCGTGTGCGGCTCGGAACCGAATGGGTAAGAAGAGCATGTGAGAATGCGAAACTGCCCTTGCAGCGGCTCCTCCCCAGAAGGGAGAGTTGCTCGAGAGAGAGACGTCAGGAGGAACGCAGCTCCCCCTCGGGTGGCCCTGCGCGCCGCCGCCCCACTTGCGGGTCGAGAACTGCCTCGTCATTCCCTCTCCCGAGCCTTTGAGGTAGTTTCGCATTCCCACAAACAGCCAGTCATCCTGCCTGAATCACACGTACGGTACCAGCCGCTTCTGACTAAGCAGCGGCGGAGCGGACAAGCTGCCCTGCCACCTGCAGGACTTTCTCCGGCATTGCAGGCAAAAAAGTTTTTTTGTATGGGGTTAGGCATACATACACAAAAGCCACGATGCTCCAGTGCCTGGGAATATTTTAATTAGAAGATCAAGAGCCGCATTTCCAGGTTTGGGATATCTACACCGCTAGAAAGGACCGTTATATAATGTGTGCACTGAGGGTTGGGGGATAGAGAAAAGTATGTGGATATATATTTAAAACATTTACAGTATTGGATTTAAACTCTGGCTTCTACAAAGGAACATCTATTAAACTGGTGCAATATTCAGAATCGGGACTTCTTACTGCTCGTGAAGCCAAGGTTTGCTTTATACACAGCTAATAAAATTGTATAATAAATAATGATTTTATTAGGTATATGCCGCCCCTCTGACTGGGTTGCCCCTGCCACTCTGAGCAGCCCCCAACAATATATTAAAAGCACAATAATATATCAAACATTAAAAACTTCCCTAAGCATCAGGGTGAAGGTCTGTCTATTATTCCGTTTTCATCGTGGAACAAGCCAGCCTTTATTTACTTGAAATTCTGCCAAGCATTTTTTCCATGAGAACCTTACTCTGCGCTAGGTAAATGTGTCTGTCATACAAGAATGTTCTCAAGCCATTTACGGCCAAGTTAAATCTTTCTCCATTATTTGTCTACTCAGAAGTAGGTCCTACTGAATTCAAATTAGGACTACCTCCCCATCCCCCTTCCATGCAAATCCCACAGCCTGGCAGTCCGTGTGGCGCTTAAAGCCAAGGATGAATCCAGTAAAAAAGGAAGTGCAGAAAAGACGCTGTCTACCAGTTCCTTGAGCTCAACGGTCACTCACTTCCCTTCCCTTAGCTGCTTTGCAACACCAGGATCGAGGAAGGTCATCGAGAGGTTTTTTGCCCAAGCGATAGGAGGGGCACCTTCCGAGAAGCTTTACTGTTTGCAGAGGATAGAAACTAGACGCAGATTAGTCACCCCCGCACACAATTGCCCCGAGTGGTGCAACAGTGGCGATCTGGATTTTGCAATGTGGCAGTGGTAGAGGGCCTAATCCTGGCAGCAGAGCAGTGGGCGACCCTTCCAGATTAATGAATGCACACTACTGAAAGCGTGGAAAAACTCTTGGCAAGCCTGCAATGAGCCAAAGGCTCCGCTCCAATTCCTGCGCAAGGCGCTTTGGTTTCATTCACTGGCCGAGAAGCCCGGAGGGGGAGTCGACAGTTCTTTCTCTTCTTTTTTTTTGAAGAGTTGACTCTACGGCTAGGATCGCACCCCCACTCCGTCTGCTTCGGCCAAGCCCTTTAAGTCCTCCCCTCCCCCATCCCGATGCACTCACCCCACCTCCCCGGACAGAGAAGCCCCCAGGGGACTGCAATGCACAGCAACGCCGAAGCACGTCCCTTGGAAGTCCGCGGGACTTCCACTTCGGAGGAAAAACACGTCTAGGATCGCCCTTCAAGGGTGCAATCCAAAAGCCCCTCTTTCTTTGGAAGAAGGACCCGCAGTATCCGGTTTTTTGGTGTGTGTTTTTTTTAGGAGTGGGTGCGCCGAGCAATCGCAACCCAGTTCTTAATTTTGGAATTTGCGAGGTCTTTTTTTCTTTTTTGGGGGGAGCACTTTTCACCTTGCTCCCCCGTTTGCTCTGCAACCCGGTCCTTGTTCTGAAGCTCAGCCGCACTTTCATACAAGAGCGCTCGCTTCCAAGTTAAATGCGCATAAACAGGAAAAAAAAACCATCTCAGCAAGAAAGGACTTTTCCCCTTTTAAAAAAAAAAATTAACACGCGAAGGAGCACCAAATCCTCTCTTTAATTCAGCGCCCCTCGACAAGTAGCCTCTTCATTTCATTTTTTTTAAAGCAAGCAAGCAAGCAAGCAAAAGCCTCGAGGGAAGTTACCGGAGTCTGTTCTGGCAACCGCGGCGCCCACCGACGCTTCGCTTAACCTCTCGGCGGGCCGACTGCAGCAAAGGCGACCCCAAGGCGAAGAAGCCCAGCCCGAGCCTAAGGGCTGCTGCTGGTCCTCTGATCTGCGGCGACGGAGCAAGGAAAGCCGGCAGAAGAACAGAGGAGGAGGAGGAGGAGGCGGCGGCGGCGGCGGCGGCGGCAGAAGCCCGGAGCCCCGGCTTCTCTCCTTCCCCGCGTTCAGCCCGATCTGCCTCTTCCCGCATGTGACCCAGCGGCGCCCATTCCTTTTGCAGCTCCTCTCCTCCTCCTCGCCCTTCTGATTCCAGCGGCGACTGCTTCTCACATGTTCCTCTGGAGCCGTTTTAAGTACCGCTTCCTGAAAAGCCCTGGCCGGGCAGCTGCACCATGGGGGGGGGGGGTGGAGCTTTGCATGCGAAGCGAAGCCTCGCCTGCCTTCTTCCTTCCCCTTCCCCTCCCCCCTGCTTTTATTTGCAAAGCTCTCTCTGACTCGCCCAGCCGCGCCGTCAGTCCGGGCTCGCATTCCAAGCCGGGCTCCGCCTCCTCCTCTTTCCCTTCGCTGCTGCCTCGCCTAAGCCAAGCCCACTCAATCAGGGCGGGCGCGGAGGTGGGACAGTGTAAGCTTCCCTGTTCGCTCATTTGCATAGCTGGGATTCTAAACTCTGTGGGTGGGGAGAGGGAAGGAAGCGAGCGAGCGAGCGAGCGAGGCGCGTGCACATGTGCGCGCTCTCAGGCACACCCGGACCGCTTGCTTTGCAAAAAGGGGCACTTTGTTCCAGGCAGAGCGAAGTTGTTGCACGGCAAGAGGCGCTGCGCAGACACGTGCAAACACACACCCCGTCGTCGCCCACCCCCAAGCACCCGCCCCTCTTCTTCCTAACCCCCCCCCCGCACACACACACCCTGCGGTAACCCGAGAGGTGCCTTTTAACCGAGCACTGCGAGGAAACGGGGCGTGGGAACGGGAGGAGGGCGCGTCGTCCTGCGCCGCGATTGGGCAATCTGAACTTGCCGAGCAACAGCCCCGGGTCGGATTTCGGGGGAAACGAGAGTGAAGTACGTTAGTTTCTGTCTTCGAGCTGGCGAGGGGGAAATGGGAAATGGAGCGACGGGCTGTTGCTGTCACATTGAGAGCTGGCTTAGCAGAAAGCTATCTCCCCACCTAATCACACCCCCCAAGTTAAATCTTATTTGTACTGTATTGTCATCCCAATAAAGCAAGGAGCCGGGCCAAAGAGGGTGGGGACGAAAGTCGAAGCTGAGAAACGGCTTCAAGAAGAGCGATTCCGTGCAAGGAAAGTTGTTCGTGAGAAATGAATGAGCAGATTTCATATTCGCTTTTGGCACACAAACGCACACGAGAACCCCCCGAGCACTGATGACTAGTTGCCTTGTCCTGTTGGGAAGTATCGAGGTGCAAATACGAAAGGGGTTATTTAATCTCTATTTACTCAACGCACCTTCCCGTCTCATGCATCTCGTACTATTTGCATAGAGAAAGCTGCGGGGTTGCTATTGCATTAATCGGCAAAGTATCTCTCGGACTGCTATTGAATTCCCCTCGCAGCAAAATCCCTGAGCTGGTGGCCTATTATAGAATCCCCATTTTACAGAAAGAGAAACTCTAGAGGTCTGCAGGTGTATTTTCCTGTAAATTCTATTGGACCCGGTGGGGTTTACTTCCAAGTAAATATATATAGGTTTACACTGTAAGGGAGTACAGTACTTGGGAGTAAGACCCAACATTCGAGGATAGCCTTCTGCATGAGTTACAGTATAAATTATTGTTAATTATTAAATAAATAATCAAATTTGTATGAATTAAATTCATCCGTAGATCTCGGGATGGTTCAAAATACCTCATAAAAATGAGAACAACCCCCACAAACCAATATCACACACATACACTACAGTATATTATTTAAAATACTATATTTTCCAAATTATTTTTTATTAATTTTCCAAATTATTACAGATCAAACCGAATTACTTTGTTGTTGTTTAGTCGTTTAGTCGTGTCCGACTCTTCGTGACCCCATGGACCATAGCACGCCAGGCACTCCTGTCTTGCACTGCCTCCCGCAGTTTGGTCAGACTCATGTTTGTAGCTTCGAGAACACTGTCCAACCATCTCGTCCTCTGTCGTCCCCTTCTCCTAGTGCCCTCAATCTTTCCCAACATCAGGGTCTTTTCCAAGGATTATTCTCTTCTCATGAGGTGGCCAAAGTATTGGAGCCTCAGCTTCACGACCGAATTACTTTAATTGAATACAATTTCATAAAATCAGGTTTCCCGCTCCTGTTGCAAACATATGCGGCGTGGGGGTGTCAGGTGGGCTGTTGCCCTGGGTGCACTTGGGGGGGGGGGTAAAACAGGCGCCCCCCCTGCAGAGATCTGGGCTAGTGGGGGGTGAAGCTCATGTCCCTCCTGGGGATGAGGGCCTGGCGAACATGCTCCTCCCCTGCCTGGCGCACATGCACGCACACTCACCCTGGGCGCTGGTGGAGGTGCTATGCCTCTGACTCCTGCTGCTACTCCTAAGGCAGCTTTTAAAGGCAAAGGCACCCTAGACAAACGGAAAATGGCAACCCTACAACTGAATAGGTTGAATACCTCTGCTGCCCCCTTTACAATTCCTTACAGGCTTTGCTCTACTGTCTATTTAATTTGCACATTAAATTTTTACCTGCAAACAATGTCTGTTGATTCTGGGTGGTAAAATGAAAAAAGGGGGGGGGAGGCCACATTTCGAAGTCAACATTTTGATTGCATTTATTAAGAACAATGAAGTTAGCATTTTTACCATGCCAGTCTATGCAACACTTGTGTTTGCTCGCTTTCGCCACCATGAGGCCCTTCCTCAGTTTTGGGTTTTTTTAAAACACACACACACACACACACACACACACACACATGGTGTACATATTTCCCCTGCTTTTATGACTGAGGAAGGCAAATGGTGTGTTCTCTTTCCCCTTTAACTGCCACCTTTCCATCATGCTCCTTTTGCGTGCTGTGACCAGCTTGTTGTCCCTCCCTCCTGCATGCTTCTAGCATCCTCTGTACTGAACATTATGCTCAACAGTGACATTTGAGCAAATATGTCAGGTCTACCTGGCATTTTACCCTTATGAACTGTCAGGCTGGAAGGAGAGATGTGACACATTTGTTCACATGGCCCTGTCAAGAACGCTGCTGAGGACTTGGCAGAAAGGTAGCTGTCAGGCTTTGAAAAAAGGCAATTCACCTGTAAGCTTCTGGGGAAAGGCAGCTATTCAGCTACAAGCTGGGCGGGAGGGAGGTGGAAAAACATTTCTGCTACTGTCTGTCAAGGGGGCTGTTAAGAATTTGTGGCCTTATTATTATCCATTCTCTCCCTCCCTCCCTCCCTCCCTCCCTCCCTCCCTCCCTCCCTCCCTCCCTCCCTCTCTCTCTCTATGACTTACAGGCAGAATACTTAGCCAAGTATTCTTGAAAGGATATTGTAGAGCTGGGAAAAGGTTCAGGAAACTGATACAGGGGATGGACCAACAACTTCCCTTGGAGGAAAGGTTGCAGCATTTTGGAATTTTCTGTTTAGAGAAAAGGAGGGGCACAAAAGAAGCGTTTACAATTCTCCGTGGAGAAAGCAGACAGGGAAATGTTTCTCTCTCTTGTAATGCCAGAACTCGTGGACATCCAACCAAGCTGAACGTTGGAAGACTCGGGACAGATAAGAGAAAGTACTTACCGTATTCACACAGTCCATAGTTAAACTGTGGAACTCGCTCCCACAAGAGGCACCAACTTGGATGGGTGTAAAAGAAGAGTAGTCAAATTCATGGAGGGTAACATCAAACAATTACTGGCTGGGTGGCTGTGCTCCACCACCAGAGAACCACCTGCTGCTGAATTCTAGTTGCTGGAAACCACAAGAGAGGTCTCCTGTGTTCCTGTCCTGGTTGTGAGTTTTCCACAAGCATCTGGTTAGCCTCTGTGAGAACATGATGCCTGACTAGATGTGCAATTGGCTTGATCCAGCAGGCTGCTCTTAGGGTCTTAAACTGCTTTTTGGCATAGCTCTGCTTCTTTATACCTGCGGGTGTGGCAGCAGATGTTCTGGACTGTTGTCTTGCCTCGGTAAAGGGCTGGATGAGAGCCAACAACCTGAAACTCGATGGGTACAGCATTTGTGTGGTCAGTCCTGACCACATCTAATAGGAGACCATGAGAAACTTCCTACGCACATATCATTTGAAGAATACCTGCATGAGAAGGAAAACCATGCACTGCAGATTAAAAACCCATCAGCTGAGAGATTGGTGGCAGTTGGCTAACATATCAGAATTTGCAAAAGGTATTTTAGAAGTGCCTCTCATTTGGGATGGAAATCACCTGTGTAATTTATATCTGGAGGGGGGAGAGCGAAAGCTTCTGTGTGCATGTCCTGTGAACCACTAAGAGGAAGAAGCATGTTTCAAAACTTCCTGCACCATCGGTCTCACTGTTTAAAAACACAGATGCTTTTGTCCTGGCTGGAAACAGCGAGGCATCTCAGGGGAGTTCGATGTTATGTTTTGCAGGCTTATTCATCATCTTGACCTAATCAGTTGGAAGCTTTGGTGGCAGAGCAAGCCTCTGGAAATGGAACCGGGGAGATAAGACCCACATCCGTTCCTGCATTGCAGTAGAGGCCTCGTATTGCAGCCCTCAAGATCCGCCTGTCTCTCCCGCCATGCAAGGCAGCGGTTCTGTGTATGGGCAGACGTGCACTTGGAGACGACCTTCAGCTAGGGAATGACTTCAGAAGGAAAATAATACACCGGCCATGATTCACAAGAGACAGTCATCCAAACTGTATATCAGAAAGCAAGCTTCCTCCTCCCCCGCAAAACATTAGCAGCCGCTCCTGTCTGCCTGAGAACATGCAGGTGCCGCGCACTGATGTGGTTTTCTACCACCAAAGCACAGAAACAAAATTAACGAGAAGAATGAAACAGAGAGAGGCTTCCAAGATCCTTGCAAGATTCTCGCAAGGGTGGAACCCATAGCTGCCAAGTTTTCCCTTTTCTCACGAGGAAGCCTATTCAGCATAAGGGAATTTGCCTTAAAAAAGGGGATAACTTGGCAGCTATGGTGGAACCTGGGGCTGAGCTGACACCCATATCTAAATACAGTATTCATGCAGGGTAACATCTATATAGTGCTTCCATACCTTTCAGCCTTCTGATCTGAGCAGGTGCTGCCCAAATGCAGGGATGTACTCTCCTGTAAACAGAATAAAGGAAATGATACTGAATCGGACCACTGGGTCATATAGTTCAGCATTATCTGCACTGGCTTAGGTCTCCACAGTTCTGGAAGGGGGTCTTTCTGATATGCTGGAGATCAAACCTGGGACATACCCCATATTCAGCCTGTGGGAATGTTAACAATAGTAGGAGAGGATATATTGATTAAATACTATCCTTCCTCACTCAAGCTAGTGAGCTAGTAGCAGAGCACATTCCCTTGTACATTGCAGGAAGCTAGTTGATGGATTCGTGAGAATCATTTGAGTTGTTAAGCAATCTAGTCTGGCTTGTCCAGATTGGATTGTTCCTGGTAAATCCCCTTTAGTTCCCTCTTAAAAACAACAATGACACAACAGTCTTCTTTTAAAAGTAATGATAAGGTTTACTTACATTCAATTCATCGTATGATCCTGAAGGCAGACTTTATCTTGGAGTTATAGTTACAGAGAAAAGTGTGGGTTCATCCCCTGTGAGCGATGAGCCCATGTGCTGCTGGCTGAGAGCCAGCAGACAGCAAAAGGCAAAATGGAGAGAAGGGATCAAGAGAGAGAGATGGCTGCATGACTGGCCCTTTTGTAGGGTCTGCCAGGGTCACACCCATCTACCTGGTCACATCCAGGGGGAGGATGCGCCAGACCAGATGTGTCAGGAAGTCCTCCTGGCTGGAGCAACATTCCCCTGTGTGTCCACACTGGATCTCTGTTGAAGGAGCACCTTTTACCTTGCATATAATCTCACTCAGGCTCCCAAGTTTAGGAGACTAACAAAGCTTTTTGTTTACTGCAGGAAGTAGATCTTTCATAGAAAAAAGGATCCTAGTTCTATCTGACTAAGGCATTTGAGACATGCTTGCTCTTACAGACAACACAGAGGTCTCCTCCCTCAAGGTGAGGATGAAGAAGAAGGAAGTAGAAAATGAGGCAGGAAAAGAGCAAGCAAAATGGTTAAACTATGGAACTCCCTGCCACAAGAGGCAGTGATGGCCAGCAACCTGAATGGCTTTAAAAGAGGAAATTCTTGGAGGATAAGGCTTCTCAACGGCTACTGGGCATGATGGCTATCTTCTGTCAAGAGACCATATGCTTGTGAATACCGGTTGCTGGAAACTGCAGGAGGGGAGAGTGCTCTCACACTCGAGTCTCGCTTGCAGGTTTCCCACAGGCATCTCCTTTGGCTGTTGTGAGAACAGGATGCTGGACTAGATGGACCCCTGGCCTGATTTCAGCAGGCTCTTTTTATGAGAGTATCAGCCCAACAGTGAAAGAAGATCAATAGGTCAGCGCAAGGACAGCCTGGGAAGATCAGAGGTTCCTCTTTGTCTACCCTTCGCTTGAAAATATGCCAGCCTACGGTGCAAGCTGAGTAGCACTTCGAACAACCAGCCTCCACTATTTGCTGCTAAGGAATATGCAGCCTTTGAACATGGGCTCATGCCTGTAAAGTACTCTCAAAGCAATGTTGCATTTATTCCAGTGCACATGGCAATTTATTCTGTTTTGGGCATGTTTCAGTCAGAGGTTTTTCCCACAGACTGTGCATAGATCTGTGTGTATGTGTGTGGTTTTTAAAGAAACTGTTATTAATTTTGCTTTGCTACAGCAGCTGCTTGCTAATCACGCTGTCATCTTTGCCTCAGTACGCTGTGTGTGTGCATATGTGCTTTGCGTGTGCATGCCAGAACATGGTGGGTTAATTAAACATGGCGGTGCCATTGGCAAAGATGCTTCTGTGTGTGAGTCACACACTTGCATTTGATTAGTAGTCTTCAGCGGAAGGTGAGGTTCCTTGTCCTGTCAATTTTAAGTGAGCCGAGAGTTAGCATAATTCTGCACATCTTGGTAATTAACACCCTTGAATGAGTCAATTGTGCGGAGCTGACTAATAAAGTCAAGACCATTGGTCACATGACACACCCAGCTTGCCAGTTCCTTTGGCAGGAAATTTGGATGTAAGAAAATATGGGGTTGTGCACCAAAATGCAAAAAGTTCTCGTGCATGCTTAAGATAGCAAAACTTGTACATAAAATATGGCCGTTTATAAACAGCAACAGATTCTTTGAACCATTAGGGCCTGGTGAACCGTCTGCAAGTTTCTGAGGCTGAAGCAAAGCAGGGCTGGATCCTTGGATAAGAGGATACATGCAGCCCCTGGGTAAGAACAGAATATAATTAATATACTGTATAATGTTGAATCTCTTAGAACGAGATGGGCCTATTTGAAATGTTGAGTCAACATTCCCCCCTTTTTTTGCAGATAGATCTGGATGGAATTGTTAATTAATTGGCTTGGAAGGTTACTAATATGTTTTGTAATGCATAATCATCTTATTACTGGGCCTTACTCTGATGTTTATGAGAGGTGATTTGGGCATGGTTTACTTTGGAAAGGTGGCACCCCCCCAAATATATATATTTATATGATGATACTAAATAAACTGAAACAGGACTGTTACAAGTGTTGCTTATGCAGCAAAGCAAACAAACTTGAAGCCTTAAGATTATCTTATTGTTGTGCTTTACTTTGATGTTTATGAGAATTACTTCGGGCATTGCGTACCTTAGAAAGATGGCATCTAGAACAGCGTTTCTCAACCGGTGTTCCGCGGCACACTACTGTGCCACGAGACGCTGGCTGGTGTGCCGCGACGAGAAGGGCGATTTGCATTGTCACGTCGCTGACCCGCCGGAAAGGAAGCCCTGCAAATCTGACACTGCAAATCGCCCTTCTCGTCGCTGCACGTCGCGGCAAAATTTAGAGTCGGCATCCAGCCGGAGGCCAGAGAGGGCGCCGCCGCCTGGGGAGGAGGAGGCAGGCGGGGAAGGCTGCGCAGGGCTTCCCTTCGCCGGGCCAGAGCGGCGGCGGCTGCCTGGGGCGGCTGGGAGGGAGGCGGCGGCAGCTGCGTGCCCGTGTCTGTCCGCCTGGGGTCTGTGCGTGCCGTCTAACGTGTCCCCGCTCGCTCCGCAGGCTCTGCGCCTGGTGGGTCCGCCTGGCTACTGCGCAGCAGTTCTTCAGTGGCATGCTTTACGTCTCCCCTCCAAACTAAACTAAATATAGGGCGGCACAGAGTTGGTGTGCCGCGGGATTTTTTTTCATAGAACAAGTGTGCCGTGGCCCAAAAAAGGTTGAGAAACACTGATCTAGAAAACTGAGGGTGCTGATGAGAAATAAATGGAAATGGAAAAAAAGAAGAAGCTTGAATCCTTACGATTATTGTTAAAATTTATTACAATTTTATCCCACCCTTCCTCCAGGGTTTCCACCGCCTGATTTTATGCTCACAACAACCCTGGTAAGGTTTTTAAGATCGGGAGATAGTGACAGGCCCAAGTTACGCTAAGTTAGGGAGCTTCAGGACTGAGTGGGGATTTCAACCTGGCTCGTCCTTCCCTGAGATCTGTAACACACTGGCTATCAGTTACATCAGAGGTGGGGAACTTCAGGCATGTGGCCCTCCAGATCTAGCCATCTGGCCCTCAGAACTCTCACCCGGCCACACATCTCCCCAAACCTGCTTCTCACACCCCAAGTGTTTCCCCCCCAAGGCTGGAATCTGTAATTGAACCCTGACTCTTGTGCTAGCCTGGATGGAAGATACAGAGAGGATGTGCAATGTGCGCAGAAACGAGTCTTCTGTAGAAACTAACATTCATTGCTTTGCTCTCTTTTGCCTCTGGTCCTGTTTAACACTGATATGTGATCCTTGGAAGGGAGCCCAGAAGGGAACCCTTGAGCTGAAAAAGGTTCCGAGGTATGAGAGGAGATATATCTCAAGGGCTGTCACATGGCAGAGGGAACAAGCTTGTTTTCTCCTGCTGTGGAATGTAAGACCCATACCAATGACTTCAAGTTACAAGAAAGGAGATTCTGATGAAGCATCTGGAAGAACTTTCTGATGGAGCTGTTCAACAGTGGAACGGTCTCCCTGGGAAGGCTCTCCTTCCTTGGAGGTTTCCAAGCAGAGGTTGGATGGCCGTCTGTCGTGGATGCTTTAGTTGAGTTTCCTGCATTGCAGGGGGTTGGACTAGATGATGCTTTGGGGTCCCTTCCAACTCTACAGTTCTATGATTCTATGAACATACAGCTATGGCAGGTGTGGTGGGGCTGAGTTATGGAGCTGCTGGTGTCACTGCAGCTTATCTGAAAGTCACCCCATTGAACATTAGTGGAACTTAAGTCTAAGTGTGCTCAAGGTTATGCTATTATCAGGAGGAATCCAGGTTTGCCATGGAGTAGAAAGCCAACATACGGCTGCTGCTAAAATCTTTTGTTCATTGATGTTCACACTTTGCATCTTTAAGTATACATTTCAAGTTAGGTGTGCACCTAGAAATGTGTAAGGAGGCCCCCAAACCACAGATAAAAGGGGTGATGCAGGTGCAGAGACGTTCTGTCTGATGACTGCCTGGGAGAAGAAGAAAGATTTGCTGATTAAGCCTCCTAGGAACTCCCAGCCTTGGAATAATCGAAGGCACCAGCCTGGGGTCAGCTGTGAGATGCTAATTCTATGGGCATGCACACATAGCCAGTTCCAGTAGACAATCTGAGCACACATTCTCATGGGAAATAGGAGCATGAGCCAACTAAGGAGCAATCCCTTTCCATATTAAGTATATTCCCAGTTAAGTATATTCAGACATACTGTACTTTGTAAGGATCACTTATTAAGGAGTTGTATGGTTCACTCTCTCATCAGTGCCTCCAGAATGAGATGAGGAGAGTTTGATACTGGCGTCGGAATCCTTGGATTCCTTCCTTGCCTTGCAAGACTAAGATAATGGAATTCCAGTGATGGTATGAAGCGTACTTTATAAAAGAATCTCCCTAGAGCAATATGAGGTCTGAATGTGCAAAACAACCACATGAAAACTAGGAGAGGCGAGAAGCACATTTACGAAATCACATCGCAGCAAAATGTTCTTCATAATTATTAATTGGAGCCTTAAGTCTGAACCCAGCAAAATTTCACACGGGTGCTTCATAATTCTTCCTGCTCTTGGATTGCCCCAGTGCCTGAAGCCAAATATTTCATGTTGCCATTTGAATTAGATGGGTGGGATTGCACTTTTCCCTTTCCTGCCCCCACATTTGCAAGGACATGCGCTGGTAAGTAATACTACCGGTAGGAGCTGCAGAAATTGAGGCAGTGGGAACAAATGCACAGCACTGAACACGCCACAAAAGCCTTCCGAGACTTACAGTGCAAACTTAACCATGTCTACTTGGAAGGGAAACCCCCTTGAGTTAAATGGGATCTACTCCGACAGGGAAGTGTATGTAATAGGATTGTAACCTGAATCAGTGTAAGATCTTTTAAAACAGGCACCCCCAAACGGCGGCCCTCCAGATGTTTTGGCCTACAACTCCCATGATCCCTAGCTAACAGGATCAGTGGTCGGGGAAGATGGGAATTGTAGTCCCAGAACATCTGGAGGGCCAAAGTTTGGGGATGCCTGTTTTAAAACATGCAAACAGTGAGAATGCAAACAGGAGTGTGGATTGTTCTACAACAAACCCTGACATTCCACACAGGCAATGGAAATAATATACAGTACAGCCTACTTTGAAACGAATGGGGTTACGTTAGAAAGGATTAGACTTACTAGTTAGTTATCTCAAAATAGTTGCATTCAATGCTAATGCTGGGTTACACATCGTACTGGGCACAGAGGTGGCATGTGATGCAGTCTACTCAGAAGTTTCACTGTGCTTAATGGAACCTACTCCTGGGTAAAAATGCATAGCATTGCTTCACTAGATCATCAGAACGGCCTTCCTGGATAAGGTCATAGGCTCATCGAGTACAGTGGGTTGGGAACAACTGCAATCATCATTGACCCTTGACCAGCCAAACTGGAATTGATGGGAACTGGAGTCCAATTTACCTAATCCAGTCTCCAGCAATGGCTGGTCAAATGTCCCTGAATCACTCACACAACTAACTGCAGCTGATCTTCCACAGTCTCTGATACCTCTAGATATATTGCCCTTTAGCTTGGAGGTTCCACTCTAAATCACTGAAATATTGCCTCCCCCATTTGTCTAATTCCTTTTTTAAAAAACAAAAACTTCACACAGTGCTTTTTATTTTTTAGGGTTACTTCACACACATTATCGGGCTAAATCCATAACATAGGGCAGTATTATGCATGAACCCCGCACACACACACATTGCAAGTGGGAGATTTGAGACAGATTGTGGCTTCCCTAAGGCCATCAGAACAGGTTATAGCAGAGATGAGAATAGGACTCAGGTCTTACCTGAGTCATAACTGTCTCTAGCCTACAGTGCTGCATTACCAGGGCAATCCTACACGTGTCTACTTGGAAGAAGGCCCTTTAAGTTCAACAGGACACATGCCCAGATGAGTGTATGTAGAGGTTGCCACCTAATTCTTGCTTGAAATCTAGCCAGATCCTATCTGCCTCCTGCTGCACGAACGTAAATCCACGTTCTAAACCAGCCTTCTCCCACGTTAATCAAGAAGATCTTCTGCAGAGGACCTTCTCCAGATCTCTCACTAATGGAGGAGAGGTGGGTGGAGACTGATAACCGAGGACAGAGTCTTCTCTGCGGTGGCGCTCCAAACTCCATGACAAAGTTGACTTTTTATCATTTTTGTGCTAGGCTAACCCCCTTTTTATTTCCCGGGCCATTTAGCTTGGTACTTTGAATGCTGCTTTTTATCTGATTTTGCAGCTGCAGATGTTACTCACAGATTTCTTGATATTACATTTGTTTTTCATTTTACTGCTGTGTTTTTAATCTGTGCCATGGGCGCAACCAAGGGGAGGGCAGGGAGGGACAGCTGCCCCCCTAAATCAATAAAAACACATAGCAAACTGAGGTTCTCCCCCCCCAACAAAAGGTCTGCCCCCCAAGCTGCCTACACCCATGACCTGTGCTATAAATCATTCCAAGAATTTCTGCAAATGTTAGAGTAACAATCCATTGTGTGCTTATCTGGGATTAAGTCCCATTTAATTCACTGGGGGTTGCTTCTGTGTAAACATGGGGTTGTACCACACCTTACTCACAGTAGACCCATTGAAATTAATGGGCATGGCTAACTTTGGTCCAATTAATTTCAATGGCTCCACTGTGGATAGGACTTAACTGGATGCAACCTCTGCATAGGATTGTGCTATAGCTAAATACCGGTAGTAACGCAAGCTTATCCATGTCTACTCAGAAGTAAGCCCCATTTGAGTTCAATGGGACTTACTCTCAAGTAAGTGTGTGTAAATTGAACTGTAGCCTAAATATCCTATCTAGCAGTCACAGCAAAATCAAACGGGGAATGAACTGTATATGTTAATTGTTAATTATGAAGAAGGCACACAGTCTAAATTTTAACATTACTTACATATCATGCAGGTGATTAAACCTAAAGAGGCCTGATCCTCAGCTACTCTGTTTGGGCAAAGAATGGGGCTTACTTACGAAGAAACCAACACTTCTGAGGACAGAGGTAATTACACCAAATTACTGCACTCATGCAGACAAACCCAATTCAAAGTGGCTATATATAGTTGTGTAGATGCGAAATGTGAGTGTTTGTATTTTCATTAGGCAGCTATGTAATTTAAGATGATATGTCATGACACAAGCCGAAGGATTACAAAGTGATTTCTGAGGCTATGCCACACATAGAGGCAGCGGCAGTGACCACCATGAAAGCATGATCTCATTTCTAAATACACGTTTCTCTGCCCTCAGCAATAGAGCACAAGCTTTAATTAATTCTTTTCCACTGGCAAATTGCACTCAGAATGTGTGCATTAGTTTATAATTCAGACTTCCACGCAGTTACTCAGTATGTACCCTTCCTTTCCATAATGGATCACACAAGGTGGTTTTCTCCCTGAGCTTTTTGTACTTTTTAAGAAAAACAAATCCTGGCTCCAGCATATTTCCTGATCTTAGACAAAAATCAAAGAGAGCCACCTTTTACACCTAGGTTCTATTTTTAAAATGCCAGCTGTGTTTAGATGTAACAGAAAACCTTGGTGAGGCTTCACACCAAATGAAGTCAGCGTAATAAAATAAAATAAACCCAAATCCCATTTTAGAGTTATCAGAATAACCTTCCATGAGCTTGGGCTGGTGTGTTTCCCTCTGCAAGAAGGGGCAGAAGATTAACTGCAGTTTAGGGTATGTTGTTCAGACCATGTTGTTGTTGTTTAGTCATTTAGTCGTGTCCAACTCTTCGTGACCCCATGGACCACGCCAGGCACTCCTGTCTTGCACTGCCTCCCACAGTTTGGTCAAACCCATGTTCATAGCTTCGAGAACACTGTCCAACCATCTCATCCTCTGTCGTCCCCTTCTCCTAGTGCCCTCAATCTTTCCCAACATCAGGGTCTTTTCCAGGGAGTCTTCTCTTCTCATGAGGTGGCCAAAGTATTGGAGCCTCAGCTTCACGATCTGTCCTTCCAGTGAGCACCCAGGGCTGATTTCCTGTAGAATGGATAAGTTTGATCTTCTTGCAGTCCATGGGACTCTCAAGAGGGATCATAAACACTGGTTAATCTTAACTACAGTTACTTGAAACAAACAAGCTTTGCAAGCTGTGCTACGAATTTGGCCTGTTTCAACAGGTTAAACACAGTTCATCTGGGTATAGACGACATGGCAAGTTGCGGTTAATCCAAAACTGAAGTGAAAGTTTCTGAACTCTCCTTGCAGATGTGCTGGAGGAGGACAAGTGCAATAACTCATGCTTATTATGCTAAACTGTGGCTTAGCATTATGCCCAAACCAAGGTTGTTTAATGGGATTCCACGCAATTTAAAAAAACATCCCATGTGTGCTTCCCTCCCCCCCCCATTATCCACACAAACGTCCAGATCCAAGTGACAGCTCGCATTCCCCCCTTTTAATGTGGATTTTCCTGATCCATGGATAATGGAACAAGGAAGAAAATCACATAAAAGCACATGTTGTCCAATTGTGGGTATACTAAAATGCATTATGTGGGTTTCTTTGGATGTGTGTGTTGATATTTTGCTGGGTGCCATTTTTCACCACACACCCTACTTCCATTGGCAAGGCCTCCTTAATAGGCTGTGTGTGTGTGTGACCGTGAACATGCTCAAAATGGACCTCAGGTTTCTGGAACTCAGGTTACGTGGGGTAGTACTAACTGAGGAGAAGAGAAAACACCACACTGTGTGAATGCATCCCATTAAGCAGTGTCCTCTATTCTGGACGGGGAACACTGAGGCAGAGTTCATTTGAAAGCGTTAATGAGTGGACAAAAGCACACACAGAAAACATGGAACTGTGCAGCCCACAATCGCTGCTGTGCACACAGCCAAGGCCACTGAATTACGCTAAAAAGCAAGTTTTACATTGGTCTGGATCATACATTCTCAGCATTGTATGATTAACATAGGGGGTCTTCAATTAACCATAGTTTCCTGGATCTATGGGATCCATCATGGGAAACTATGGTTATTGGGATTGAAACAAGTCAGGATCCACAATACGTTTTGAAATTCTTTTAAGATCCTGGCTTCTTTTAAGATCCAGTATGTTTCCGAGCACAATTCAAAGTGTTGGTGCTGACCTTTAAAGCCCTAAACGGCCTCGGTCCAGTATACCTGAAGGAGCGTCTCCTCCCCCATCGTTCTGCCCGGACACTGAGATCTAGCGCTGAGGGCCTTCTGGCGGTTCCCTCGCTACGAGAAGCCAAGTTACAGGGAACCAGGCAGAGGGCCTTCTCGGTAGTGGCGCCCACCCTGTGGAATGCCCTCCCACCAGAGGTCAAAGAGAATAACAATTACCAGATCTTTAGAAGGCATCTTAAGGCAGCCCTGTTTAGGGAAGCTTTTAATGTTTGATGGATTTCTGTATTTTAATGTTTTTGTTGGAAGCCGCCCAGAGTGGCTGGGGGAACCCGGCCAGATGGGCGGGGTATAAATAAATTATTATTATTATTATTATTATTATTATTATTATTATTATTCCAAAACAAGTAACTATAGTTTTCTAGTTTGGTTGTAACCAGAAACTGGTTATCCGCTTACACCAAGAAAGAAGGGAAGCAGCAATGTGCAGGCCCCATTCATATTTTGGCTTATTAAGCCAAGCTACACATGTCGAAAGCAAGGGATAAGGAACCTGTAGCTCTACAGACCTTGCTGGACTCCACTTCCCATAATTCCTAACCAATCATCATGTTGGCTGGGGTTGAGCTATCTTCACACATCTCAAGGGCTGTCACATGGAGGATGGGGAAAGCTTGTTTTCTCCTGCCCCGGAGGGTAGGGCCTGAACCAATGGCTTCAAATTACAAAAAAGGAGATTTCGGCTAAACATCCGGAAGAACTTTCTCATAGTAAGAGCTGTTCAACAGTAAAACAGTCTCCTTCGGGAGACTGTGGACTCTCCTTCACTGGAGGTTTTTAAGCAGAAGTTGGATAACCATCTGTCATGGATGCTTTAGTTGAGATTCCTGAATGGCAGAGGTTTGGACTAGATGCCACTTGGGATCCCTTTCAACTATACAATTCTATGATGAAAGCTAGAGTCCAACAATATCTGGAGGGCCATAACTTCCCTATCTGTGGTACAAAACACAAGAGGCTGTATACTAAATACAAATTGATTTGTTCATTGTTTTTATGATACTGGTACTTGATATTTTGTGAGTTCTTCCTCTAAAACATTTCTCTCTTGCTCTCTCCCTTCGGAAGAGAGTTCCGGATAAAGAAGTGTTGTTCTTTTAAAGTTCATGGCTCTGCTAATGGATTGTTGGGCGAGCGGGGGTTGGAGTTGTACTTTATTTTCCTATTATTGTACATGATGTCTTTATATTGGTTTGAGAGTAAAATATTATACATTTATTTCAGAAATGGCCCTTGAGGACAAGATACAGCTCAAAACACAGAAGTCTTTAGATTCTGATAATAAAAATTCCAGAGCTCTTGCAGCCTTGTTTGTATTTTGGGTTGCTGGATTCCTGCCGCTGCGGTAATAGAGTTTCCTTCCTTCCTTCCTTCCTTCCTTCCTTCCTTCCTTCCTTCCTTCCTTCCTTCCTTCCTTCTTGAATTAACACCCAACATTTATTGACCCAGAAAACGTGTCATTGGAGATGAATTTACTGTGTTTATTCATTCATTATATTGGAAGCCCACCTTTTTAAAAATACATTATTTTTTCATTGAAAATAAAAATGCTACCATCAAACCGTAGAGATTCTGTTATTTTAAATATGATTTAAAATAATTTTAAATATACTGTCGACGATATGTTTAGGTGCAAATTTTGAAACAATTCAGATAAATTTAATAGAAATACGCCTGCTGCCTACCTGCTGCGTGTTGATGGTCAAATCTTCATCCTTAAGCCCGACTTGGACCAGGCAGCCCATCATCAAGCAGAAGCTTCCTTCAGCTAGAGGGCCATCATCTGTAAAGTAGGACATACATGGCCACTTCTCTATTGTGAAGCTGCAGAGTGGTGGTTCACAGACAGGCAAACGACTGCCTCCTTCCCTACAGAACCTCTTAGGTGCAGAGGTGACCCTCCTGATGACTCCATCACCCTCCGAGGTTCTGTGGCGGCCCAGGAGAGGGCCTACTCTTTGATGGCCCCTAACCTGAGGATTTCTCTCCCCACAGAGCTGCACCTGACGGCTGGCGCCTTCACTCTACACAGCTTTCTGCAAGTGCTGAAGGCACACTTCTTTACATCTTGGCTTTGACACTTGAGATGTATATTGTTAGGTTTCAGCCTTACCTCTGTGGATGCAAGTTGTCTTAAACTGTTATTAAGATTGTGCCTTAATTGTAACTTGCCTTGGGACCTTAGGGTGAAGGGTGGATAAACAACAACAACAACAACAACAACAACAACAACAACAACAACAACGGAGGACCCCATGTGGCAGATGATACAAACGGGTTAATGGAAGGGGTCTTGTTCTCATTCTCCCTGCTGGATGCTAAAAATTGTTGAAACAGCCAGAGCAGGGGGCAGGGGCCAGGTACACTAGTGGGTTTGATGGCTCATAATACCTGACTGGCTCTCGAAACACTTGTGCTCATTGGCTACATTCAAATGAAGGAAAGCTACTGCATATCAACCTAAGCAAGTTGTCCTTCCTTTTTCTGGTTACCTGAGTATAACTTTTGATAGAATACGGATAATTGAACAAACTTTGCTGCATTACATTCTTCATTAAGTTATCTTTCCATTGATATATAATTTTATGGTATTACTCCAGAGAAAAGTGGTGTTATGAGCCATCAAACCTCAGAAATACACTTTTTCCAAAAAAGGTTTCTACAATTTTGGCCACTAGTATACATGGAAAACTACTTCTGCCAAGCTACAGAATGATTGGCTATATGGAACGTAAATCAATAGAAATGAAAGAGAGAAGTTAATTATGTATGAACACATGGGAGGTTTTGACTAAGAGTCAGTACAGGGAAGTGGACAGAGGGTTTGGTACAAATCTCTGTTTACCCTTGAAGATCGTGTTGGACCAGTTCTCATCCTAACTTACTTCACGGGGTTGTTGTGAGAATCTTGGTGGTGGGGATAAATCCTATATGTGTGATAAATGACAGATGGGCAACACTGAGTTTGTGGGATCTGCTCGGTGTTTTTACAAGAAGTTTGGCAATTAGCTGGACTGGAAAGATTGTCTCACAAACTTCAAGTAATGAGAGGTCAAAGAGAGACGGACAAGTTTTTGGCAGACTGGTTTTTGTTTATTGATTTTATAAATAGCCAGGAATCTGGTAGAACAGTTCCAACTGCATATGAAATGGTTTGGGTTTTTAAAAAAAGGAAAAATAGGATCATTTTAAGAAGGGTTACAGGAATTAAGAAAAATGAAATGTGGATCTAATTAATGGAGTCATTTGTTTTGATTGTAGGTTATAAAAAATGAATGCTGTAAGGGAAAAAATTAGTGTTATATATTATAGATCGATTATTACATTACACAGAAGATTCTTAATCCTGCTTGTAGACTATATAGTGTTTTAAAGAAATGTAATTTGAAGACTAAAAAAATACACTCTCCTAGTGGGGGAGGAGGGCTTAATTTATATTTATATTTTAATCAATATTATTTTTGTAATACAGTTTGCTAGGAAAAAATATTTTTTTAAAAAAATGAATGTAGAAAAATGGCAAGACTTCTAGGACCCAGGACCTGGAGCCAGGTGCAAAAATGTGGCTGGAAGTGGGTGGGTATACTGTACAATTAGATTTAATAAAAAGCGTGCCTCTGAGCACACGCTCAACCCAGGAATTCATTTTCGGTACCAGAACTTAATTAAAGAGTCCGATTCCAGTCACACTAGAATCTGCTTCCCCCCACCTGCCAGGTTTTCTTCATATCAGCAGCCAAATTTAGAAGAGGGGAAAACCCCTTTTTGTTGTGATGCAACCGGGAACCAGAAACCTTGCTGATCTACTTCAAACCACTCAGAAATCTACCAGTAGATCCTGATCTATCTTCTGCCAAACCCTGTGATGATTATAACAATAATAACAATAATTTCATTTATGAATTGGTACTTACGAAGCCTCTCAAAGGGATTTCATCATACAATAAAAACATGTATAAAGCAATTGTATATACATAAAAACAGATAAAACAATCACGAGTATCAAAAACAAACAAACCCCATTTCAAAACCAATACAGATACTGGCTAGGAGAAAATAATCTCCTCTTAGAATGCTGTTGAAAGAGAGAAGTCTTCAGCAGATGCTGAACAACAGCAGAGAAGGCAATTGTCTAACCTGTAACAGGAGGGACTAGTTCTAAAGGGTAGGTTCTACCACTATAAAGGCCTGATTCTGACATTGTGTGGAAATGACTTCCTGGTGAGATGGAATCTGCAGGATGCCCTCTCCGGCAGAGCACAGTGATTGGCTGGGAATATAAAGGACGATAGGCTCTTTTTAAGTATCTGAGTTCCCAAGCTGTACAGGGCATTGTAATTCTTTCAGCCAAGGTTTAATACAGTGGTGATATTCTTTCCAACGAGCAGCTCGGCTGCCACCTTTCTGCACCAGTGACATTTTCTGGGTCAACTTCAGCCCCATATATATTCCCGATAAAGGCCATCCATTGAGATGACCAAAGCTGATTCAGTCCCACGCTCGAACAAGTGAGTCCAGGGGAGGCATCCCCAAACTTCTGCCCTCCAGATGTTTTGGACTACAATTCCCACCTTCCCCGACCACTGGTCCTGTTAGCTAGGGATCATGGGAGTTGTAGGCCAAAACATCTGGAGGGCCGCAGTTTGGGGATGCCTGGTGGGGTGAGTCAAATCACCATTTCTTTCAAGCTGCAGGGTATCGTGGCAGGGGGGAGCCTCCAGCCGAGGGGCCAACTACAGCCCATCAGACCTCTTAATCTGCCCCGTGGAAATGTGCCCTGAATACCTCATGCCTTTGCACATTCTCTAAATGGGACTGAATGGTGTGGTAAGTACAGCTATACTGTCTCTAAACGCTATTTTAATTATCCTGGCTCGTAGGGTTGTTTTTTTTTTAATTGTCTATGAGCCATTCAAGTTTGGGGGATATTGTGGGACCAGCGCCTTTGAAATAACTTTGTTTTCTACCTTCTGGTTTCTTAACAGCTCAGAGAAAAATAACTCTGGAAGGTGAAGAGGCCCTTCTCTCATTAAGGCTGTGTTTATAAGCATACTTACAAAGGAGGACATTCCAATGAAATCAAGGCTGTGTCCAGCTGCATCAGCCTCTGTAGTCAGCTGCCTGAAACTTAAGTGTGTTTGCATTTTCATTTTCTCAAACACAGATAGCTGAACTTTGAGACAACTAAAAGGAAAGGCTCTGAATGACTCAGGGCGTTGTGTGGTATAGATCTTGCTTGCAAGTCTCCAGAGCCAGGTCCTCTTTCAGATAAAAGGTGCAGCAAAGCCCGGCCGCCACTCTGCAAACCAGTTTGTACAGGAAGGCCACCGCCCCTTCTGAAACCTTGGTGTGACTGGGAAAGGGGGCTAAGCACAGTTGTTAAGTTACTTCGAGAGATTAGTTATCGGAACCGGAGGAAAACTAGCCACAATGGCTGCCTGTTTTGCAAGAGAAAAAGGATGGGCGGGAGCAGTGATAGCGGGAGCCATTCCCTTGCCTTTAGGGTTGGTGTTGGAAGGCAGCGTCTGTGGGTGAAAAGGCCCCGGGAGGGCCTACAAGGAACAGGAGAAGCTGTTCACACCTGCCCTGTCCCTCTGGGCAGTGGTGAGGATTGGAAATCTGCATCACTGCCCAGAGGGGGAGAACAGGCTGCTTGCTGCTCTTACCGCTTGACAGCTGCCAGGTACAAGGAGCAGCTGTCACCTGCTCTCTCATTCCAGGAAACAGACTGGAGAAGAAGCTCAAAGTAGATGCCTCTAGCAGGGTCAAGGAAGGAGTCCTCCGCAAGTTGTATTGCCAAGACCCCCCTCTGTACTCACAGAACCTGGGGTGCCTCTGCTTGCCTTCCTAGCTCAAGAAACATAGGTAGTAGCAACAGGGATGTTGCCTTTGTTCAAGCCAGTGTTGCCGTCGTACAATTCAGCAGGGAGAAGGATGGGGACAAAACCAGAATATTAGAGAGCTCCCCCTCTCATTGACTCTGGTTCCATTTACCGTTGGCCTCCTTGCACCCTGTCCCAATGGAAATCAGACTCCACTGCCCAAAGGTATTGTAAATTCCTTTACTGTGAATGAAACTTGGCCTGAACAGGTGAGAACTAGAAACCTTAATCACTAGACATAAAGATTGAAAAGCCCAACCCAAAATATGCCCTAGTTTGTGGAGCACAGAGGTAACCAGGAAGAGAAGTGGAATTATGTCTGAAATCTTATGCACTCGCACTAACTTGGGTGTAAGTCTCACTTAACTCTTTGGTATTTCCTTCCAAGTCAATGTGGCATAGGTTGGGTTGCACACCTGATAATGCCAGTTGTCCCTGGATGCATATCAGTTATGTAACTCGCCCATATTTCTGCTGTCGGACAACAGAAAAGATTAGAAAAAGTTTGTGATTCCTATGTCCCTACATTCTATTGCTAAATCTGATGCAGGAAAATGAAGCAGTAGAGTTATTGAGATTGTCCAAATGGACTGTACCAGTTCAGAATATATAGAGTAGATTATGCCCTATGAGGAATGGTCGAAAGAGCTGGGAATAGCTAACCTGGGAAAGAGTAAGGCGAGATGTGATAGCAGTCTTCCAATATCTGAAGGGCTGACATGCAGAACATGAAGAGGTTGCAGTAGGAAAGCAGGACTAAAATGTATCCTTATCCATTTTATCCACACCATGTACTGTATAATATTATGCAGCTTTCCTCTTATCAAGTGCAGCCACAACATAGGTTTGTACGTCACCATGATGGCACTGGCAGTTTTGTTTTCAATTCCTTCCCTAGTGATCCCTAGCAACTGCTCCATACTGGGTCAACATCTTCACCAAGCTACCCACCGCGACCCCAAGGTCTCTTTCCTGGTAAGTCACTGCCAGTTCAGACGCCAGGAGCATATAAGTGAAAATTGGACTTTCTGCCTCAATGTGCATCGTTTTTCACTTGCTTGCATTGAACCTCACTTGCTTCCATTTTACTGCCCGTTCAGCCACTTTGGAAATATCCTCTTGGAGCTCTTCACAATCCCTTTTTGTTTTAACCACCCTGAAATAATTTAGTATCATCAGCAAACTTGGCTTCCTCACCCCTAACTCTAGATCATTTATGGGCAAGTCATGGTTCCAATACCAATCCTTAGTATGGTGTAGTGGTTAAGAGCAGTAGACTTGTAATCTGGGTAACTGGGTTTGCGTCTCCGCTCCTCCACATGCAGCTGCTGGTGACCTTGGGCTAATCACACTTCTTTGAAGTCTCTCAGCCCCATTCACCTCACAGAGTGTTTGTTGTGGGAGAGGAAGGGAAAGGAGAATGTTAGCCGCTTTGAGACTCCTTCAGGTAGTGATAAAGCAGGATATCAAATCCAAACTCTTCTTCTTTTTGCATCCCTCCATTGGAAAAGATGGAGCAGACTTGCTCTTTGTGTTTCTGAGGGCAGGACTAGAACCAATGTGTGGACATTGCAAGGAAGCAGATACACTGGAAGAAACCTGATGGGGAGAGCTTTTTGACTGTGGAACCGACTGCATTGGGGAACCGTGGGCTCTGCTTTGCCAAAGGTATTGAAATAGAGGTTGGATGACCACTTGCCAAGTGTTAGGGCAAAATTCTGGGTGCGAGAATGCTCAGCCACCCAGCTCATCAGGCAAGGGCCTGTGTTCGTTGCGGAGTATAAAAGGAAGGAGTCCAGCCACGATCCGGAGCAAACAACAAGGTTTATTACTGCACAGCAGGTTCAATGCCAGACTGAACCCCGTGAACAGGGCTGCAAGAACTTTTAAAAGTTCCCACCACCATCCCACAATGCACATCGGAAGCATCATACATACATCACTTGTGACAGGGTAAAACGTCAGAAAAGGGGAAGGTGCAAGGGGCATTAGCATACAGGTAAACAGGATTAACATAAGGTAACAATGCACGATGTCCCAGGACAATGATAAGCAAGTACCAGTAAGTATCTGGGAGGGGATCCTTGAGTACCTGGCGGGAAAAAACAATGGGTCCAGGTGTGTGTCTTGCCCCTGGCTTCGGAGGGTCGGGAATGGCAGGAGATGGTACCTGAATGCATTATGGATATGCAGAGGAGCACCACCCTGGCTACGTGACCTCTCGCTTAAAGGATTATGGCTGTTCCCTGCATCCCTGAGAGCCCTTGGCCAGAGTCGCAAAAGGGGGTTTCATTTAGAAATACAGATACACGGTATTCATTCATAAAGAAATATGGTTACATAGAGTCTCAGGCAACAGAGAAAGGGTAGGAAAGGGAGCCTTTATTAGACAGGGCTTGATCTTGAGGGGTTCGTGTTGGTGCGATACTAGAGTGGTGTTGTAGGATTAGACGGGGTCCCCTTGAGGGCATTTGTGCCAATCTTGATTCCCAAATGAAGCCTCGTTTGGGTGCCCCCCCCTATAAAATTCCCTAACACTAAGGATGCTGTAGTTGCATCCTGCATTGGTCAGGAGGCTGGAGTCAATGACCTCTAGGTTTGCTTCGCATTCTTGTGATTCTGCAATGTTTATGAATGCTCCTCTACTCCTACAAGTAGAAGACGTACACAACAGAGAGCGAGTTGGGCTAGAACCTCTCTCTGTGGTTTACTTCTTCCTTTTACTTCCCTCTCCTGCAGCCATAACTGGTACCGTGGATTCTACCATTTCATAATTCTACCACCTTGTTCTACCGGGGACTAGAAGATTCCAACTATTTGCTATGCCCATGGGGACAACACTTGATGAAGGTAGACACATTATTTATTCTTGTAGGCTACTCTGTCCCAAACAATGGTAACAATGGCTCAGTCCAGATGTGAAACTGCATCACCTATTAACCCTGGGAGAGATTCAAAGCACTCCATTTACTTGTCATAAGCAAAGGGAGAATAAAAGAATATTGGCATTTGATAGAGTACTGTAGTCAGGATCCTCTCACTCCCAGATGTCCTGTAAACAACAGAATTAATGGCTCGACATAATTTTTGGCTTACTGTATTTATTTTAGGGGGAAAGATTACACCCCACCCTTCCAATGCTCTTACCCCACTCAAGCCGGCTTGCAACAATAACCCCCCACCCCACAAACTGCAGGGGATTGGACTAGATGATCCTCAACTGCACAAAAAAAGAAATTGACTTTCTAAAACTTTATAACCCAGAAAAATAAACTACCCCAGCTTGCCTGGGCATGATGCTGCTGCTGCTTTTGAAAAATTCCAGTTTCAAGTGTATATAGCATTGTTCATTGTGTGCATCTCACATTTCCTCCAAGGAGCTCAAGGTGGTGCAAATGGTTCTCACCCTCTTGATTTTATTCCCACAACAACCCTGCGAGATAGGCTAGGCTGAGAGAGTGTGTGGCTGGACCAAGGTCACCCAGAGAGTTGGGATTTGGACTCTGGTCCCCTAGGTCCTGGGGACGCGGGTGGCGCTGGGGTCTAAACCACTGAGCCTAGGGCTTGCCGATCAGAAGGTTGGCAGTTCAAATCCCCGCAATGGGGTGAGCTCCCGTTGCTTGGTCCCAGCTCCTGCCAACCTAGCAGTTCGAAAGCATGTCCAAGTGCAAGTAGATAAATAGGTACCACTCCAGCAGGAAGGTAAAAGGTGTTTCCATTCGCTGCTCTGGTTTTGCCAGAAGCGGCTTAGTCATGCTGGCCACGTGACCCGGAAAAACTGTCTGCGGACAAATGTCGGCTCCCTTGGCCAGTAAAGCAAGATGAGCGCCGCAACCCCAGAGTCATTCACGAATGGACTTAACTGTCAGGGGTCCTTTACCTTTACCACTAGGTCCTAGTCCGACACTCTAACTCATGGATAGGCAAACTAAGGCCCAGGGGCTGGATGCAGCCCAATTGCCTTCTAAATCTGGCCTGCGACGGTCCGGGAATCAGTGTGTTTTTACATGAGTAGAATGTGTCCTTTTATTTAAAATGCATCTCTGGGTTATTTGTGGGGCCTCTTTGGTGTTTTTATATGAGTAGAATGTGTGATTTTATTTAAAATGCATCTCTGGGTTATTTGTGGGGCATAGGAATTAGTTCATCCCCCCCCCCCAAAAAAACATAGTCCGGCCCCCCACAAGGTCTGAGGGACAGTGGACTGGCCCCCTGCTGAAAGTGTTTGCTCTAACCACAACTACGTTTGCCACCTCTAGGGAACTCTACAGCTCCCAGGCTTCTTGGTGGTGGTGGTGTTGTGGAGTCATGATACCGAAACTGATGCAAGTTAAAAGCATAATATATATATCCTATACCGTTTAGTCTTTTCCAGTTAAGCAGCCAGGACATGAAGTATGGCCTCTTGGGCTCTCCTTATCAAAAGTGCAAACTTTAGCTGTGAAACTTTCTCCCCCAAGCCAAAAATTAAAAATATTGCTACCCGTTTTTTTTTTTATGGGCTTCCCTAAGGATAACTCCCCACCCTCATGCTGGCCTCAAAGGAGTTCCTGCAGTTCCTTTGTTCTCTTCCAATCTCATGGAATCCCCCCCCCCAAGATTAGCCCTCCAGGCCCTCCCCCCTCTCACTGATGTCACACTGCGCTCTGATCACCCTGCATCTCCCTGGAAACCCCCAGATGAGACAAAGGCCCTTTTGGCATGATAATTCAAAGCATGTCCCATCCCATTTTTAGTGTTTTAAGAGTTGCAAATTCCCCCTTTCCAAGCAATTATTGATCACACATGCACATGATGTGCGGAGTAGGACAGATGCCCTTCCGTTTGCGAATTAGGCAGATTAGTACTGTATTAAATTGTGAAATGGACAGGTTTCTCCCAAATACCTCCCCCCCTTAAACGGGGACTTTATATCACCCAGGGGTTGCTCAGACCAGGGTTTAGTCTAACATGAAACATGATGAATTTTTTGCATTGTCAAAAAAAATCTATGTGTTTGTGTGGTTGGGCATATGTTATTTAACAAGGAGGTAGGTCGTTTCTGAAAAAGAAATAGTGGAGAAAAGAGAATTAGGAAATAAAGATTAATATTGGTTCCTTACAAATCTTCATAACCTTACATTAATAGTTTATTATGAGACTATGAGAATAGTGTATTAATTGACCAGTCAAAGGCATTCATTGACTCACACTGAACTCTACTTACTATACAATCGTTTACACACAGAGGACCACACAGTTGTGCCACGGTGATTCCTTTCACATTATGCTGAGCGTGTTAACTTTTCTTTTGTTTCAGGATGGGGGCCCATCCTGGGGAAGGAAGGAAGTCTGGTACCCAACTGTAGGTTAAGAAAGGGAGATAATCTCTTCCCCCAAATAATGGGAGGGGGGCACCCCCTTACTTCTCCATTCATTTAAGTTCTTCCTTTCAGTTACGAAAAGTCCAGGGGTGGTCAAGGGGCTGGCTGCTTATGCAGAAGAGGAAAAAACTTAGAATAAACCCTGGTCCAGACCCTGCTTTAATGTGTGTCTATGGTTGGCATGTTAGCTTCCACACATTTTGTTTCGATAGTCATCGCTGTTACTGTTCACACTGGTGGGCAAACTTGACAGAATGTGGCCTGTTTTTTATCACACACACCCCTCCTTCCTCCGATACCCTTTTCTGTACTTTGCATGCACACAGGGATTGCTGGACCTGTGTATGCACACCTTTATTATTATTCAAAACCCGAAATTCTTCCCTTGGGGGTTCCCCAGCTCTTTTCTCCCACCATTCATCTGTGTCCAGCCATTCCATTACACTTAGCTGGTCCATCTGCACCATGCTGACCTCCATGTTGTCTTGCCCTCTTGGTAAAACCTACCTGCCAGGAAGCTAATGTACCAGCTCTACTCACCCACAAGAACCATTTCTGTGTGATAATGAGACACTGGTGGTGTTTGTGGATGTATAACAAGTTATTTTTACTTATTGAATTGTCTGCAAAGTGAGTAAATCTGGATTAAATGAAGAAAAAAGTATGGGCAATTTGATGATGATGATGACGTAATGTGGACGATGTGAAAAGCATCTGAGCACGAACAGTACGTGTTCCACAACAAGTTCCCATCTGGAAACCCACATGCAGTATCACCCAAAATATCCATAAAGTTCCTGTTACATTTGTAGAGACACATTTTGCACAGCATTGACTCCTTATCATCTGGTAAAAGGTACAAAACAGGGTGGTTTTGAATTAAGGCAAGCAAAGTGCATTATCTTCACATGGGAACCCAAATCTAAGAGGGAAAACACCGCAAGGAAGGTCATTTACAACAAATGAGGAACTACAACTCAAGAAAAGACTTGCAAATTGGACTTGATATAAAGCAAAAAGAAATCAGTTTAGCGCTGCGAAGGAACATATGAAGCAAAAGCAGGAACTACAACGTGTGAACTGGAAATTCTTCTCCATGTAGTTCTACAAAAGCCAGCCTTGTTTTTTCTACCCTACTTCTTTGTTGGCTGGCATCCATCTGTCTCGGGTGAGGCGTCAAACGGTTGGAAGGTTGCAGCACCTGCCGCTGTGGCTGTAGAGACCGATGCGGGAGAGACATGTTTTGTTGCAGCTGGGGCAGATGAAGACGTCTGGTTGTGCAATGCAACATTTATTTGTACAAATCACCATTTCAAGGAGGAAATAGGCTAATTCCTCATGCTGGCCAGGCTTCCAGAACTCTCACGTTTCCTGTAACTGGGTACGTTCCATGCAACACGGGAAATGCTAAGCTTTTACAGGGTATTGGTGGCTATTTCCCTCACTTTGCAAAACTCCCAGATAATTATGGGAAGGTATGGCTGTGAAGCTGGCTGGATCCCCTCTCTGAAGCTATTTTTTTTAGCATACCAGTTAATCCAGACCTTCCAGCTGCTCCTTCTGCTGGCAACCTCTGAGTCTATCCAATGCATGCTTATTCTGAAGCAAATAAGAGTGTTCAGTGAGGCCAACTCTCAGAAAAGTGTTTACAGAATCGAGGCCTTACAGCAGAATCCTATGTGTGTCTACTCAGAAGGAAGTCCTGTTGGCAGTGGGGCTTATTCCCAGGTTGAATAGGCACATAGGATTGCAACCGTAACAATCTTAAAAAACAAATTCTGTAAGGAAGATCTAAAATACGTGTGTCTTTTACAAAGCTTTTATCTGTCCAGCTGTGACATATGTGCCAGGAACTAGGGAAACTATATAAATTCTTAGGGTAAAGGAATGTTAACGATGCAGACATCAAACAATTAGGTCCATCAGTATTTGAAATTGGTGAGAGGAGCGGTGTTTGCTCAGCTTCTTTGAAGGGAACATCAACTTCAATAGCGAAGTTGTTCCATTTATATGCTAGGTAAAGTCATGCAAGATTTGATCTGGGGAAAATGCATTTCTTCACCCTCCAACTGCCTTATCACTCACCATTATTCTCCCTTCTCCCCTCCCTATTTCCCTGCTCTACTTCCCCCCCCCTCTCCTCCCACTCCAAAAACAATGAACTAAACACTGCAGCTCCGCATTCTGGGTAAGGGACTGGTTTGAGATAAGGGGATCAGTCTCTGCTCCTGGTGGAAATGATCCTTCCCCTTCTCAAAGCCAGCTCCTGGGTAAAGAGACAAGTGTTGAAAACACGCTGCCCGGCTTTCAATTCCAGCTTGAAGGTTTCCCACAGGCACCTGGTCAGCCACTTTGAAAACAAGATGCTGGACTAGACGGGACATTACCTGATCCAGCAGTTCCTCTTATGTTCTTAAGACACCACTGCAAAGTTTATGAGCAGGTTCTGGAATTTCCCTTCCTTTAGATGCGTTTCTTGAAATGCCTCTTGGATCTGTCATGTCAATGCTCCAGATTGCCATCTTCCCAGTCATTGCTTACACAATAGCAACCAAGCGGTGAGATTATTGACCATTGTACTGAGAGCCACATAAGGAAAAAGAAAGCAAAATTGCTAGTATAATTGAAGTTGTACCTGTAGCTCTGGCCCCATCTGGTGACATAAAAGTGAACTTGCTGTGTCCTGAAAAAATGCCTAAATTATTCATTTGCAGCAGCAGCAAGCAAATGAATGAATATGCGTAAAACTCTCGCACTTATTTACAAAGGACGGGCTCTGTTTTCTGCTGCCTGTCTGTACCCAGAAAATAATTATTCCTGATTTGTCCTTGTTTTGGCCTTCTGGGGGTGCCATGTTAGAATGTTGTCACGTGGAAATCCCTTGCAGTTGACCACAGTGCCTGGAGACAGGCAGTCAAGCTGTGCATCTGTAGCAGTGACCAGAGGAGAAATGACTGCTGGGAGATCAGAGAGAAGAAATGCCATGGTGCATCTGAAGCAGCACAACCGGATGCCTTCATCTGCCCCAGCTGCAACAAAACATGCCTCTCCCACAGACAGATGCCAACATACTGAGTTGCTAGAGTAGTAATTCTTCAAAGCTCAGCTCCCTCTGCTGGGAGTCTCTTGAAGTTACATCTCAAAGTGTTCCCCAGCAAGCATGGCCAATGGTCAGGGATAATGGCAATTGTGGTCCAACAATACCAGGAGGACTGCAGGTTCCCATCCCTGGTGGATACTTTTGTTTATCCGTTCCCTGGAGGCCCGATGGGATTTTAAATAATGTATTGTCACAGAAAGTTGGGGTCCAAAACTGTAGACATTTTAGACAATTTGTAAACCTGCAGCTGACCTTTCATTGTTTTATCCAGGTTTGGCCACTACCAAATATTCAGAAACAGGTCCTGTGAAAAAACACAACCTAATATTCTGGACTCCAACTGGTTCCCCAACTCCTGCTTCTCTACAGTACACAGTAATGTGGCTTCTTTGTCTCTTACAGTAGTTAGCATAAGCCTTACAAGTCTTAACTAACATTTTATTTAATTAACTGCATGTCAGTGGAAAAAGTGGGACTAATTGCCAAAAATGCTGTTCCCAGGGGCGTAGGAAGATAGGGGCGGTGGGGGCGGATCTCCCCGAGCGACGCGATCCCAGGGGCGCCATTGCCACTGCCTACCCCACCCCCAAAAGGCACATCCTGCCCCTGCGCACGGCGCGCCCCCAGAACAAAATGTACAAAACAAAAAAGAATTGTTGGAGATGTAAAGAAGAGGAAGGTACATTTTATCATATGTGGTGGGATTGTAAGATTATTTAAAAAAATGGGAAAGGATATGAATTGGAAAAAATGTTTAAAATAACCTTTGTGAAAAAAAACAGAAGCCTTCTTGTTATGTATTTTAGGACAAGAAATGCAGAAGAAAAATCAGACATTATTTATGTACGCTACTACAGCAGCAAGAATTCTAATAGCACAAAATTGGAAGACTGGAGAAATACCATCTAAAGAACAATGGCAAGAAAAATTGATGAACTATGCAGAATTGGCAAAGCTAACAGATAAACTGCGTGAAAAGGACAATAGCGACTTTGGAAAAGAATAGGAACCTTTTACAACATACTTGCAGAAACAATAGCGACTTTGGAAAAGAATGGGAACCTTTTACAACATACTTGCAGAAACAAAACAAAAAAACATGGACTCGGTGGCAGGATTTAAATAAACATTTACAACTTTATTTACAGAGAACAAGAAATATAATTAGTGATAACAGAACATTATGTATAAACAGCAGAATGTAACACTTGGCGTAAGAAACCAGAAATGGAAGTTGGGGGAAGTCAACAGGGAGGGGGAAACTAGAAAATGTATGATAAATGATGATACTGAATAATTGTTATGATAAAATAAAATAAATAAAAATTATTATTAAAAAGAAAAAGTGGGGCTAATCTAGTGATGCCTCCACTCGACAGGGTGACAGCATAATGACCCACCGATGGACCTCAGAAACATCACAGGTGTGGCAAGCATTCTCTCTTTGTAAATAAACTTGTACTCAGAAACTGTGACAGCGATAGTTAAATACCCTATACATTAATGTATACCTCTTTCTTTTGGTTGTTGTTGCTCTGCTTAGTATTTAAATAAACTCAGGTTTATTTATTCATACTGTATATACAAATTTGTATCTCCACTTTTTCTGGTGCCTGCACACCATTCAGGCTGGCTAACAATTAAAACCAACCTACACACACACACACACACAAAATAAAAAAGAGAGAGACACAAAGCAGATTAAAACAAAAGCCTTGGTCAAAAACTTACCTGTCAACCACCTGCCTAAACTCCAAGATTCTTGCCCTGCAGCAAAACATCATAATGGATGGAGCCAACCAAGCCTCTTGGGATGAAGAGTTCCAAAATTTAGTTGTGGCCACAGAAATTTCCCTTTTTTGGGGGGGGCTGAAGTATGGGATTGAGGCATTTTTTTGGCTCCTGGATCCCTGTAGAACAGACTGCCTTCCAATACAGAGGTTGATCATCTTTACTTTCAGTAACAAAGCCAAAGAAATTTGTGTTGTCAACCCTCAAGTTGTGTTGTAACCCTCAAGAGTTCACACTTGGGGGAAGTTCATTTCACATATGGACTCTGATTCATGAATGCTTCCGCATATCCTATGATTGCTAGGTTCACTTAGAAGCCTTATGGGTGAGACATTTTGTCAAAAACTTTTTGACAATCCACGAATACACTTGCCAGACCTCAAGATGCTTTGTCTAAAGTGTTTTGCAATCCATCTAGTTTTTATGATGTTTTCACTCCTGCTGTTTGTTTGCTTTATTGCTGGCTTGTCTTTGCTGGTTCGATGATATTGACTTATTAATTGCTTATGGCTTCCTTGAACTATGAGAAAAGGGCAGTGTACAATTTTTTAAAACAAATAATCCATCAACCTCAGCGTCTTGGTCTGGTGCGCTATAATTTACCTTGATCACTAAATTACTTTTGAGGCCTGGTATTTATGTAGAGATAATTCTGTAGAGAAGGCTGCTGCTCCTTTTACTTTTTTGGTTTTTGTCTGCACAGGGTTTCTATCCAGGGAAAACCGTAGCTGCTCCAACTTACCTTTATTTGGCTTGGATAAATTAGCATATGCCTTTACATTGTGACCTTCTCCTACATGGTACACTACATTCCTTTGACATCTTTGACTGGCAATCATTTATGTACAATCGCTCATTGCCATGTTCCACCTGTCCCACTGACCCCAAACCCATCTCCCTGTATTCCTAATGCTCAAATTACTGACTACCACAAACTAGATCCTTACCACATTTCTCTGGTGAGAGGGTATCAGTTGGTTAGCCAAGGAATGGGCCTCTTCTAAAGGATCATTTCCCTCTTCATCAAAATGACACTCTCCTTCCCCCTACACCCTAATTTCTGTGACGGCAGAATAGCAGTCAACCTGGAAGTGGGAAAACACCCCCACATCTAAGATACAGATAAGTGTCCATGACACGAGAACTCAGTGAATGAAATGAAACAATGAAGTTCTACATCTATGGTCAAAGGTCGTGAATATCAGTTGCTCATGCCTAGCTTGTGGGCTTCCCATAGGTGCCTGGTTGGCCATTGTGAGAACAGGATATTGGACCAGATGGGCTATTAGCCTGATTCAGCAGGTTCTTCATGTTCTTAACATGGGAAGATTCAGAACAACAACAACAACAACAACAAAGCACTACTTGGATACTCCCAAATTTACTCAGTTAACAATGAATTTTGCTACTATGTTCTACCTCCACGGTTGGAAGCTCTATGCCTTTGAATACCAGCTGCTGGGAATCCCAGGTGAGCAAAGTGCTGCTGCACTCTTCTTGTGAACTTCTAAGTGGCATCTTTGTTAGCCATTGTCAGAACAGGATGCTAGACTATATCGGCCCTGGCTGCAACTAGCAGGGCTTTTCCTATGTCCTCGTGGCCTGGTTTACATACCTTTCTGCCTCTCCCAGCATTTGCAGGCTGGCTACCTTGGCTTCAAGGGAACAAACTGGTTCCAATAGGCAGGAGCTCCTTGTATTCAAGACACACCTATGATTTCTGTCCTGTGTGCAGAGTGTTATTTGTGTGATAGTACTGGTGAAACACTTATCTCATTACCTTTCAGCTGAGTGTCTTGACCAGTTATGTCTGCAAGTTTTGTTTCCGTTGTTGTTGTTGTGGGTTTTTTTAATAAGCTTACATTTTTACTAGATGATCTGCACCCTGCTATGTGCATAGGAGGCAAGTGAGCAGGGTTGCCCTAGCTCAGGTCCTAGATATGCCCAGATATTCAGCTTGACCAGGTATTTTCTGTGAGGCTTTGTGAGCTGAGGCTCCTGCTCATTGAACTGTCTCCCTTACAAGCTAGCCCTAAATTTATGCTGCAAGCAGCAAGATTTCAAGGGCCTAGTTACATGGGGGACTGCACCAGTCTATAATGAACGGTGACTAAAGGGAGATTAGGCCACTCGAGCCCTTCAGGGAATGCAAGCATCTGAGACACCCTAAGCTTGGCTAAATCAACAGCTTCGGTAGTTGCTATGAGGACCTATTTTCAGTGAGAATTTTCTATCACCTTTAAGATCAGCCAAGAATGCCTTAATGAAGGTACCATCAGAGCATCAATGTGCCATGACTGAACAGCAAGGGATCATGAAGATCCCTGGGTGTCTCACAGTTGCAGAACGTGCTTCTCTTGAAGCTAGTTCAATTTTTTTTTTAATGAACAAATTTGTGATGTCAAAGGCAGCTTTGGATATCTTTCAGAGCAGTTCACTGCTATCATACAGACAAGACAAGTGAAGTAGTCATTTTGCGTACAGAAGACAGCAATTTTCAGAAACAGTAGTTTTACAAATTTCCCCCCAATAAATAAGCCCCTCAAGAGGGTAAATAAAAACCAACTCAAGACAAACACAAGCCGAACTTTTGAAACCATTGAAACTGTTATTGGTTGTGAGAGTTCTAGCTGCATATTAATTAGTTCAATGAAATGTGTGCTATCTATCCATTGGCCTATCTGTTTAAGCAATGCTTATGAACAGGTTGGAAGTTAAACAAATTATTAGCAAAGATGGCCTCTGCTAAAAATGGGATCCCATGCTATGGGTGGTAAGGCTTTGAGGGAAGGGAACAGTCAACTGATCACATCTGTTGTGTAGGACAACAGGACACATGTGTAGCCAATATGGTGCCCTCTAGATATTTTTGGACTACAACTCCCATCAGCCCCAGCCAGGGAGGAGAGGAGTTGTAGTCCAGCAATATGGTGAGGACCCCTTGTTGGCTTTGACAGCACAATACACTCACACACATATTATCCAACACTGAATGGGTGAATGTTTGGGCATGAGACTGTGCTCACATAGGAAGATGACATAGAATATATTGCATACACAAAAACATACCCCCAAAGTAGGCTATGTACCAGTCCTCCATACTGGGGAAATCCCATGTCATATCTGCATTTCTCTCTCCTGTAAATCCATACACATATAGCACCAATATTTTCATAGTTACAAGTTAAGGCCCCAATTAAGTAAACAACCATATCAAGGATTACTATTTTGTCTTATGTATTCTACACCATCCAGGAAGGCTTTAAGATGAAGTGTGATCCAGCCCTGCCTGTCCCTTTTGGGAGGAGCACATTAATCTTCTGACACAGCTAAAAACGTACCAGAGACGCAAGCTGAACTGTGATCTGATTACGTTTTCTAAACACATTGCAGCCTTTGGACTCTTGTGGGGATTTGTCATGAGTCACGAGACACTTGAAGCATTGTTCCCCACTCAGCGACTCTCCACGGCCCCAGCGGACGAGAATTTCATCAGGTTGCAGATAAAATCTTCATGTGTGTATCAGATCAATCAGAGTGCGCATCCGAATATCCTTGCTGTCATTGAACAAATCCTGTTACAAATTCCTTTGTTCAAACTGGGGAACCCCTCCCATACCAACAGGCAAACTATAGAAACCTGAAACCTTAACGCAGCTCAAGTCAACATGACTTGCAGCCTGACATTGACTGTTGTTGGCATACGAGAAGGGAGGAAACATTGACCAGGCTTTGTCCCCAGCAGCTAATAGTTTGGAAAAACAGATGCAAGGCATCAAACTGGGGCATCAAAAAATCACAAATACAATATGGCACATAATGTGCCCAGTGTAGGGTTTCCAATATGGGATTTGTTAGGGTATCTGCCCATATTACCTAACTAGAAACAAGGCCTGGTTGAATTTCACACTAAACCTTGGCTTGTGATGATAGGAATGCGTTTCAGCAAGCCTAAGGCTTCTCCCTCCCCTTGCTTCCTCCACAGTGACCATGAGGAGGAATATGTTTTTCCATTCTGTTTTTCCATTCACTGTAGTTTACCATTCTGCCCGAATCCTAAACTGTAGTTAAATCTTAAGAGTTGGTTGGAACAAATCAGCTTCAAAGCCATGTTTTGAAGTCAGCTTGTTTCAAGCAAGAAGAAAAAAAGGACTGCCAAGAGCTCCAGACGCCAGAAATCTACTTTATTGTAGGCCCAAGGCATTAAATTTCTTCTTTAAGAGTACATTTTAAGAAACAGTGCTCACTTTCAAGGTATACTGCTGTTTAACTGCATTCTAAATCCAAGCACTCCCAGATGTATACAGATTGGCTGGGGGAACCCAGCCAGATAATAATAATAATAATAATAATAATAATAATAATAATAATAATAATTACTATTACACACAGTTGTACTATCACATGTTGATGCTTCTCAACAAGACTATTTACATGGAGCTAATTAACTATGTTTTTAAATATCTATCTAAATTTATGTCCCAAGAATAGTTAAGTATCAACACATAACTGTTTTCAGGAGTTAGGACAGTATATTTCATGCCTACAAAGATTATATCATGCCAACAGGTCCTTCTTTCCACATTTAAAACTTATTCACCAATCACTAAATATAGCTATCACTTCTGATTCCTTGTTTGGAATGAGATTCACCCTTAACTGACTGTCACAAATTTTTGCAGCAGTCAATTTCCATGTGAAACGGAACTGCCGTAGGCTGTGTTGTTCGCAACCACAAAAATTCACCCTGGAACTAAGCTTTAGACAAGGGCAGCATTCCAGGTAACACTTAGGTAAAGCAGGCTTAACAGCTGATTAATTCTATGGAGGCTTTTTTCAAGTAAGAACCGCCTGTTTGAGAAGAGGAAAAATGAGTTTTGGGGCTGATAAGCAAGTTATTAGGCAGTCTTCTAAAAGCTGGAGAAGCTTCACAGTGGCAGTGATTTATTTTTGGCCACTAGGTGCCTCACTGAGCTCTCTCTCTCTCTCCCTCGTCCAATATCTCAGACTCCTTTTATGGAGGTTGCATAGTGCAATTCAAAGTCTGATTCCGAGAACATGATTATTGCTGTGGACTACAAATCTGAATTTACTCTGAGACTGCCCAAGGCCAGGCTCCCATTGCATGCCAATAATTGGCTCTTTAGCCAAAAAAGGCTCCCACAGCAATTTACATCAACGGAAGTTAGCATACTACCAGTAAATACCAAAATATAATATTTGGGCAAAAGTCTGGCAAATATTTAAGCATTCAAAAATTCTGACATACAAAATTAGACATACACAAAAATTGTTATTAGAATTTTGTGTGCAGAGGGGTAAATTCTACAAAAATCTTAACATCCACATTCCTTTTCACACAGGTTGAATGAAATGCTACAGCATCATCTAATGAGCAAAGGTATTATAGGCAGCAATCTTATTCCCATTTATCTGGCACTATGCACTATTGAACTCAATAGGATTTACAATTAAAAAATGGATTGATTGTGTTTCTAAAAGGTATTTCTCAAACAATGAAAGAGGCTTTGAGATTTCCCACCCTTTAGTTTTTACATTTTAGTGCCAAAATATCACGTCTATGCATAAAAAATGGGTGGTCAGTGCAGGCAATAATTCCTCACTAAAAAGGAGCAGCGGTACTGTTGTTCACCACCTTAAGTAACAACTAATCGGGCTTCCGGGTTCAGCGCCAGCGTCGATCGGCGGGGCTTCGTCTCGTCTCCGAGACGGCCCGTCTCTGCTAGGAGTGGGGAGGGCAGCGAGAGCGACGCTGCGCCCCTTAGAACCTCGGGAAGGGCGTCCCGAGGGCAATTTGCTCGGCACAGACCCAATCCGGACTCCCCAACTCTTCGGCTAGCTCTAATAAGAGCTCCGGAGCGAGGAGGGTAGAAGTCGCGGGGGCCATTTTGAGCGGCAACGTTATTCTAGCAGGGAGAAGCTTCAAGCCGAAGGCGGAGAGCGCTGGATTCTTCCGAAAATAAAACGATTGGAAAAGACTGTAAGTAACCTCATGATTTGGATTATTATAAAACAATTTGGATCTGGGAGAGAGGGGAGAAAAGAGGAAGCCACCCCCCCCCCACGGCAACAAAAGAGACAGTAAATAGAAACCCGAAGCCATAAACAGAAGATTTACAATTCAAAGGATCCCTCAAAGGCATCAAAGAGAATCTCCCCTTTGATGCAGGGTGAAAAGGGGAGAGAGACTGCGGTTTATGACTGCCCTGCAATAAGAGGACAGCTTAAGAAAAAACCTTTCCACTCGGGAGCCGGCAGCCCAGACAACCCAGTGAGTTGTCAGGATTTATAAGTCAAATTTTACTTCACTTTGTATTTCTGGACTTTGTGGAATTTCTTTTTTGGCTTAAGTGTTTGTGAAATGTGAGTTCGAACTTTATTGTCAATAAGACTTGAAGAATGCAGCCAGCTTGTTAAAATGGAGTCGAAAAATAAACTGTGATCATATTCCACCCCACGTGACAAGTTTTGACCTTGGCAGGACTGAAATATGTCAACAAAAAAGTGTTCCCCTGAGTTCCAGCGGTCTGTTTTGACCTTAATGTGGGAAACAAGAATAGAGTTATGTCAAGAGGAGACACGACGGCAAGAGTTACAGGAAAAATTCCAGGAGGTGATGGCGGAATATGATTTTTTAGGAGATGAAGCTTTTGACACTGAAAATGATGAATGTGAGAATGACAATGATGGGGAAGGAAAAGAAGAAGATGAGGATTGTGATGATTCAACACAAAATGAAGCACACCACGAAAAAAATGATGACTCTACTCTACAAAAAGTTGGATGGAGTGCCCTGCTTTTGAGGGGGGCACGATTGGTATCATTGGAACTCCAGAACGCCCACAGGGAAGAAGGAAAAAATATGCAGAGAAGAGAAGAAATTCAGGGGTCCTGTATGGTGGCCTGGATGACAAAAGACTGTAAACAGGGGGTGGGGTGAAGGGAAAGTGATGTTGTGATTAAGGATGGATTAACAGGTTTATAACTGGTCTGCTGATTTTGGAATTTGCTGGATTGGGGGGGGAAGCCGGCAATCGGGGATGTAAGGTTAAATTGAGAATAGTTATAGTTTTAAAAGTGAATGGATTTTGGAAAATGTGAAAATATGGAGGCTTATAGAGGGAGAAAAAACAAAAAATTAGGCACGGGAAGAGAAAATGGGAGTTTGATTTCTCAGTGATTTGAATATTAGATGAAAATGTTAACAATTGATTTATAAGTTGTATAAGATGCAAAGGTGTATTTTTATAAAGTAAGAAACTGTTGCAGATGATAAAAAAGGGATGAAAACCGGGGAAGGGGGGGGAGGGGAAGCCCACAAAATATGGTTTTACAACTATGAATGCAAGAAAAATTTTTTGTTTTGTATTGTTTTTTCTTTTTTCTTTTTTCGCCCTTTCTTTTTTTCCCCCCCTTTTTTCCTATTTCTATTTTTCTCTTTTTTTTTTTTTTTTGGTATGACAATAGATGGTTGGATGGATGTCCTCCTGCGTACTGCCCTGGTTTGCTGGAGCTCCCTGGTGGCAGGGGGGGGCTTTGGGGTCAGGGGAGGGGGGGGAGGACAGAAACCCAAGCATAAAATGGACCATCTCTGACTGTTCACATACATGGGATACTTCTGTGGCAGGGGAGGACCCATGTGGGTGGGTAGGAAGGAGGTGGAAAAGGGGTTGAAGTATGTACCTTTTTTTTTTGCTTTTTTGTATTTTGTAAAATTAATAAAAAGTATGTTCAAAAAAAAAAAAAAAAAAAGTAACAACTAATCATTATGTAATTTCAGCCATGCAGTGCTATGGGAACTGATATCAAAACAAGAGTACAAGTGTCAATGGTTCCGCACAATGGCTCTACACGTCTTACTCAGATGTAAGCCCTATTGGGTTCAATAGGGAATACTCCCAGATAAGTAGCAACCTAATATTAGCCTGGAGAAGAGAAGGTTAAGGGGTGATATTATAGCCATGTTCAAATATATAAAAGGATGTCATATAGAGAAGGGAGAAAGGTTGTTTTCTGCTGCTCCAGAGAAGCGGACACGGAGCAAAGGATTCAAACTACAGTACAAGAAAGAAGATTCCACCTAAACATTAGGAAGAACTTCCTGACAGTAAGAGCTGTTTGGCAGTGGAATTTGCTACCAAGGTGTGTGGTGGAGTCTCCTTCTTTGGAGGTCTTTAAGCAGAGGCTTGACAGGCATATGTCAAGAATGCTTTGATGGTGTTTCCAGCTTGGCAGGGGGATGGACTGGATGGCCCTTGTGGTCTCTTCCAACTCTATGATTCTATTGCCTGTACAGTTACTTTAAAACACTCATTTTATTTATTCACCACCCACACTGCACAGATCACACTGATCCCCATGGGCAAAGAGGAGTGGAATAACCATAGATACAGCATAGCTGGAAAAGTCTGCACATGATACACTGGAATATCCTGAACACTAAACAAGTGCAAAAGAATATCCTGAACAGAGTCTACATCGCCATTTTTTTTTTACATGAAAACCTCTGTTCCAGTCTCCCTATGCTCCCAAGTACTGCCAGACTTTTTAAAGCGAGGCACTGAAAAGCATTGGCTTTTTTGGGGGGGGGCACAGCCCGTTGTGGACAACTTGAGACAGGGCAGCTTAATTTCTCAAGCAATCTCAACAATTCAAGATTTCTACCCACTTAGTAGACCCCTAGCCATCTTTAACATTTACCTTTTTCTAATTGCTGTCAGTACAGACAGAAGCAGAACAGGAGGAGCGTATGAAAATAAACAAAAGCAAACTTCTGAGAACGTTACAAAAATCACCGCTCCGTTTTCAAAAGCAAATCTAAAACATCAATTTATTTATGCTCTAAACGGAGATCGTATTAAACTTCTCCTTCGTAAAGCAGCATAACTACCACTAAAAATAAAATAAAAAAGATACCTACACGCACGAATTAAGCAGTATTCAGAATGGGAAACCAAGAGGTCTCTATCCTATTTAACAAATGCACCGTTTATTCTGCAGCTGAGCCAAACCCGAATGGGCTTCTATGCAGAGACTCTGCAAGCCACGCCCCTCCGCTTTTTAATCCCGGGTGCAGAGAAAAGCCAATAAGACTCCGCCCATAAGCCCCGCCCCTGAATCCAAGCAAAGGACACGTCAGCCGAGTCCTGATGACCCGGATGTTTTAGAGGCTCGGCCCAATTCGTCTTGCTTATTACTTGTGGAGTTTTTTAATGCTACGCTGACTTACTCTCTGCTATTTTCCAAACACTCGTAGCTCCGCGGTAGAGATAACAATTCTATCGAGAGAAACGGGGCAGCGGCGGTTGGGGGTGTGGAATTGACGGGCGGCAGCGGAAGTACTCTGTGAGGAGAGCGGCCGTTGGTCGGCGGAAGTCCCGTCTCCCAGGCCGTTGCGACGCGTGTGCTTTCGTGGGCGAATACGGCAGCCGCGCGGGGTCAGTCCCGGTCTTCCTTCCGAGCTCGAGAGGCAAAAGGAGTAGGAGGCAGCGGCGGCGATGGCTCCTAAGGGCGGCAGCGGCGGCAGCAGCGGCGGGGGCCGCCAGCAGTCCGAGGAGGAGCTTCTCCTGCAGGATTTCAGCCGTAACTTGTCGGCTAAGTCGTCGGCGCTCTTCTTCGGCAACGCGTTCATCGTCTCTGCCATCCCCATCTGTGAGTGAGGAAGGGTTGGGTTGCCACGTCTCTCTTTCTTCCCCGTTTTCGGGCGAATCCGGATAGGGAAGGCCTCAGGATTTCGGGGTTCGAAGGGGACCCCCGAATGTCATCCAGCCCCAACCCCCCGCTGCAGTGCAGGGGCCACAACTAGAGAGGCCCTGACGGACGTTCCTCCGACCTAGAATCACGGAATTGCAGAATTGGAATGGATCCCCTTCTGGGGTCATCTAATCGAACCCCCCATACTGCAATGCAGGAATCTCAAAACGTCCGTGACAGATGAGGCTATTCAGCTTCTACCTTAAAAACCTCCCAAGGAAGGTGTCCCCCACCCAGTGTTAGAAGCGGAGATAGGAAAGTTAGGAGCTAAATGGTGCCTTAAACGTAGGATATGGGCGTCACAGTATATAAAACAAGAATACAAAGCTGAAAATGAATGAATGGCAGCTAAAATATTACGTTCATTTTTCACATGGTCTAGTCCTTCCCCTGCCCGCCCCCCCTAATCCCCTAATATTCTTAAGAGCCTCTCTTCTCCAGTCTCTGGAGAGTAGCTGGAAGTGGGAAGGCAGAAAAAGGTCCTCCTTTCCTTCCACTCTGCAGTGGAAGCTGCTCAGTACTGCGTCCAGAGCTCAGAAACTGTAATATACTCAGAGCTTGTAATATATACTTTAGGCTCCATGCAAAATTATAGAAGTGCCTGAATACCACTGATTCTCACTAAAGGGGATAACGTGCTGATGTGAGAAAAATAAACAAAATTGGGGTCTCATCCACACTTTCTTTGCCCTTCCACTTCCCCATAGTAAAACTCGTGGTTTAGTGTTGATTTGGAACAACAGCAACCGAGTTTCCTGTGGATTGTTGTTCTGTGTGGGTTTCCTGGAGGAACGTGGTTGGGCAAAGACAAAACCACAGCCCTGTGCCTAGAAAGCACTAGACAAGCATTAAACTGCCCAAACCTGTGTTTTCTAGGCACAGGACAAGTGGAAGTGTAGAAAGCCCTACGTCAGGTTTCTAGGGTCTCTGTGTGTTTTAAGGCTTTGAAGAGCAACAAGTTAAAAAAACTAGTAAGAATAATAGACCACTAGGTGGCATTGCTACACCTTTGTTGGGCGTTATCATGTTCGTTGACTGTAGTTAGTAAAATGAAGAGAAAAGGCAAATGTGCTTGAGAAATCAGTTTCACACAATGCTTCTGAAGCTATGCATCCTTGTGAATGTGGCATTCTGTTAGTTGTTGGGTCAGTCCAAAGATGACTTATTTCTTTCACTTTCAGATATTCCCTTTCCTTTATTATTTTGCATGTTCTTTTTCAGGCAAAGGAAGACATATATGGTAAAAGGTAGAATAGAAAGATTAGCCAAAACAGTATGTAAACTGGAGATATATTGTCCAGCTAATCAACATGAGTAGCTGCCTTATACAGTGGTACCTCTAGTTATGAACTTAATTTGTTCTGGAGGTCCGTTCTTAACCTGAAACTGTTCTTAACCAGACGCATGCTTTCGCCACTGTGCCGCCAGCACACGATTTTCATTCTCATCCTGGGGCAAAGTTCCCAACTCGAGGTAACTCTTCCAGGTTAGCAGAGTTTGTAACCTGAAACGTTTGTAACCTGAGGCATTTGTAACTTGAGGTACCACTGTATAGAGGTGGGCCTGTTGGTCCATCTAGTCAGCAACCTTTTTCATCCATGGGCCGGTCCACCGTCCCTCAGACCATGTGGTGGGCCGGACTATATTTTGAAGAAAAGAATGAACGAATTCCTATGCCCCACAAATAACGCAGAGATGCATTTTAAATAAAAGGACACATTCTACTCATGTAAAAACATGCTGATTCCCAGACCGTCCGCAGGCCGGATTGAGAAGGCGATTGGGCCGCATCCGGCCCATGGGCCTGAGGTTACCTACCCCTGATCTAGCTAAACTGACTGGCAGTGGCTTTCCAGGGGTTAAAACTGGAGACACGTTGCTGGGGAAACCCAGCCAGATGGGTGTGGTATAAATAAATAATAGAAACACGTTCTGCATGTGACCATTCTTTTGAATGAAGAAGGAAGTTTTAATAATAAGACAGTATATCTAGTTGATAATGTCTTGAACAAATCAAGTCATTCATGTGTTGAGGTATTGATGTCCGGTCTGCTGTGCCGCTTACTGTGGAGACTTCAAATATCTTAACCACCTGCACAATGTTTTTTCCTTAGGGCTCTACTGGCGAATATGGCACATGGATCTTGTTCAGTCAGCAGTCCTCTACAGCGTTATGACCCTTGTCAGTACATATCTGGTGGCCTTTGCCTACAAGAACGTAAAGTTTGTTCTTAAGCACAAGTAAGCATTTGGACAGTTCATTTATATTTCTAGTGCTTGGGGGTGGGTTATAATGTTTATGGGGAAAATGCATGGGAGCTAGCAAACATCTTGTGATGTCCCCTCAAACGTCGTCTTTAGTGATCACTCGTAGCCCAGTAAGATTGTCTTCCATAAACACGGTTTTAACAATGAGTCCGTAAGTGACTGTGGAGGCCAATTCTGGATCCACACGTCCTTCCACAGTGGGGACATTGGTTTCCGGGCGGGAGTTGATCATGGTGTGGATTTGCCAAGCGTGCCTTCCTCTTAGCACGTTTCTCCCTTGTGTCCTGAGATTGAGTGTCTTCAAAGCCCATGACACCTTTGATAAAGGCTGTTCTCCAACTGGAGCGCTTGCAGGCCAGTGTTTCCCAGTTGTCAGTGTTTATACTACATTTTTTTTAGATTACATCACCCTGACTACTAAAAACCATTTCAGATCATCCTTGCTGTATTTCTGGAGATGGTCTTTGGAGGGTCTGAACCAAGACATTTCCAGAACTAGGCAATACCCGTTAAAGTTAATAGCATAGCTTTACATGACCTTTAATTTTGGACAAAAAATATTTTGAATGGACGTTTTCTTTGGAAGAAGAGCACTTCTACTTAAATCAGGGTGGTCCAAGCGGGCCGCAGGCCACACGATGAATTATTTTTCTGTATCATAAATTAAAGTGTTCACAATAGGTTTAATAATACTTAATAGAAACAATTAATATATATAATTAAACACACAATATATTTAATTATTAAATTAATTTAATAAACAGATGTATGCACTTTCATTAGGAATGCATGACACAAAAAATAAGGCTTTAAGGTTTCTTTTATCTTGAACATTGCCGAAGGCCGCCAAGAACGCCTTGTGGGCTGCAGGTTAGATTATTCTGACTTAGACCGTAGTAAATATTCATGCATCCTGCTCCTAGTTGGATGGTTCCAGCTGTTTGTTTCTTCATCAGTGAACTCTGTGTTGTAGCTAACAGTTATATTTGGAGTAAACCTACAAACATCAATGGGTCTAAGTTAGCCTCGGCTATTCTTTTCAGCCAGCCAATTAACATTGGTTACAGCCTTGTGATTGGAATAGTTGAGATGGGGCTTGCCGGCCTTGTGGCTCCACAATACGGACAGTGGTCTTTGACATTACGTTCCAGTTCATACCTAATGGCACTTTCAGGGTGATGTGTGTGGGCATTTTATGAAATGGCTAGTATCCTTGAATTTATTCTGATCTCCCCCCTCCCCCCAGATATCTGGAATGTAAAATGCTTTCTCTTTCAGAGTAGCCCAGAAGAGGGAAGATGCCGTTTCCAAAGAAGTAACTCGAAAGCTCTCTGAAGCAGACAATAGGAAGATGTCGCGCAAGGAGAAAGATGAGAGGTGACAGTCAAATGCATTGTACAGCTTTGTTTGCAGGCAACCTGAATTACACCCCTCTTCATAAAGAGGGATTTATTTCTGTGGTTTTGTATTTGTTTTGACTTGGCTTGTTGATTACCAACATCTTAATGCCTACATGACTTTGTTTTGGGCTGTGACATACAGATGTCACCAGTATATTTTTTAAAGCAGCGTGGTTTGTGTATAGTTCACCATTTTATATAACTTGATGCATTAGAAATGCTTTAAAAAGCGTTTTTATCATCCTAAAAAAGCTCTTCAGTGGTGCTAGATTGAATACTTGGCAATAACTTCCCAACCTAAGCTTCTAATTCTTCATTAAGTTACTATTTCATAGCAGGAGATTCAATCTTGCTTTATTGAGCTATGTGCTTTTTTTTTTAAAGATCTCTAATAGCTAGAAACAAAGGCTACATTCAGACAGCAATTTTTTTACCTTTCTCCTGATGCATCTACACCTGATAATTCCAACATTTTATGCAATCTTTCACACAGTGTAAAAACTGCTTTTGGAAATCTAATGGAAATTTGGTGCTCATTACTGTGTTTCCAAAAAAAAACAACAACCCTGTTTGCCTATTGACAGGTGCCTTCACTGTACTCCTTTTGACTCTTAAATATCCTTTTTTCAGAAACTGGAATTTATTTAGCATTTACCGTAGGTCATTTGTCAGTAGAAAAAATATGCCTGAAATGCTGCTTTTGCCTCTGCAGAATTTTGTGGAAGAAGAACGAAGTAGCAGACTACGAAGCAACGACATTCTCCATCTTCTACAACAATACACTCTTCCTGGTCTTGGTCATCATTGCCTCCTTTTTTCTGTTGAAGAACTTCAATCCCACCGTGTATCCTTTCCTTCCAAAAATTTCAAGTACTTCGAGATAGATGGGTTGCATAAGTCGGGTGCGGTAGCTGTACTCAGTTTCAGGGCCTGTAATTCAAAGAAACTGGACAGATTATGGATACAGTTGTAGCAAGGACAGACAACTTTGCACATGCCACCACAACTGTAGAGCAAATAGTTCCAGGGCGCCGTGAGCACAAAGCAAATAGTCCTGCCAGTAATAGAACAGAACAGAATATATGGACGGTATTGTGACACTATTTTATTAGAGACAAAATTACAGGGATGTGTGGGGAATAAATAATAAAATTATTAAAAGTGACCAGCTAACTGATTGTTACTGAAGTGGAGGTACTTGGGACATTCAGGTTCTTAATCTCTGTAAAAGTTTCCAGTCCTCCTTAGGATTCTCCCCCACCCCCCTCTGGAAATGTAGGCATTCTAAAAATAAAAAATTGCTTTTAATGGCAACTGCCATATGTCATTTTCTCCTGCTTGGCAGGGGGTTGGACTGGATGGCCCTTGTGGTCTCTTCCAACTCTATGATTCTATGATTTTCTGGACATATTTCTTCCCTTTTGCACAGCCACCAGTAACCCACAATCAGAAAGAAGCCTCTGTTGATGTGGGGAAGCTTTTGTGGCATCATTGATACTCATTCTAAACTCGGATATACAAACCAATTGCCGAATGGCACCTTAAACCCTGGATACAGTTGCCGCAGCAGAATGTCTGCCAGTGTGGTTTGGTGGTTAGAGTGTTGGACTAGGACCTGGGAGATCAGGGTTCAAATCCTCACTCAAACATGAAGCTCACTGGGTGACCTTGGGCCAGTCACAGCCTCTTAACCTACTTCACAGGGTCGTTGTAGGGATTAACTGAGGAGCAGGTGAACCATGTATTATTGGGGAAAGGTGGGATATAAATGCAATAGATAAGCTCTTCTGCTTACCTGTTTAAGAAACCTGGGGAGGCCAGTCATAATGAGATTTCAGTTGCCAACCTGGCATCCACATGGTCTCCACATGGTTGCAATTGGATGATTTCTAACACTGTTCTAGAGCTGTTTTGAGGGGTCATTGTTTCCCCTTGGGCACAAGTACTGTTGTTTGTGCCAAGGTCCTGCACAGTACAGGTGAGCTATGTGTAGGCCTTATGCTCAGGGTAGGTTACTCCAGATGTAGCTTCCTGTGGGGCTTTCTCTAACCAGCTTACCTTTATATGGGAGTCAATTGATAGGTTTTCTGGCACCAGGTAGGATTGCTTTTCAGCCACAGTGGCATATTCCTCAGCTGTTCCATAGGACTGGGCTATAGGTACAGGGGCAACAGCTTGTTCTGCTTGAGGGTTGCTTTTGAGGAGCAGGTGGGTGAATGTCAAGGGTCTTGCTTCCCTCTCCAATTGCGATTGCAAGCCAGTCCTTTGATCACAAGCTCCTCTACTTACATAGAATCATAGAACTGCTCTTGGAAGGGACCCTGGGGGGTCATCTAGCCCAACGTCCTGCAATTCAGGGATCTTATTTGCCCAGTGCAAGGCTCAAAGCCACGACTGAGGTTAAAGAGTCTCACACCCTACCAACTGAGCTATCTCACAGGCCTCTTGCTTCTGGGATGGGATGTATAGGGATGTGTATATATGTATGGGTTTGATTCTTGGACTTGAGTTAAATCCCTATTTACACGATATCCTGTTTTTGTATGGGCTGTCCCCTGAGCCCGCTAGATGACATCGCAAGGGATCGTTGCCTTAGGAGAGCGAGAAAAATTATCGGGGACGATTCACACCCTGGCCAGCACCTCTTTAATCTTCTACCCTCGGGCAGGAGATATAGAAGTATAATCAGTCGTACCAACAAGCTAAAAAACAGTTTCTATCCGTGGGCTGTTAGGCTGCTGAACAAAAAATAATATAGTGCAACTGACTTTCGGGGTTGGTGTGGGGGGGAGGGAGGCTCGGTTAATTTCATTGTACACAGGTTGTAGATTGACAATAAAGGTATTATTATTATTATTATTATTATTATTATTATTATTATTATTATTATTATTATTATAGCAGTTGTGATGGTTGTGAGCATTGGGAGATATACTTACCATCCTGAGTGTTCGGGCTTTCATCCTTAACATGCCGCTTTATCAGAAATTACATCCTGTCCATCAGCGCTTCGTCTGGATTGATTGCTTTGCTGTCTACAGGTTCCAAGTAGACAGAATTGTTTGCATGGGCCAGTCCTATCCAGCCACACTCAGCAGCCTGGATAGAGAGGTGTTGCTTTTTTATAGCTTGGAAACATGAGAAACTAGTTTTTACGAGAAAACTACAGATTACGGAAATACAGATTACGGTTCCTTCATAAAATAACAAAAATGAGTGCACCAGGTACTGCCATTTTAGCCCATGAAATTGTTTTTCAGAACACAAATATGTTACAAATAAGTTGCTCTTTTTTCTGCCAATGAGATGGGCTTTGTTGACTTCGAGCAGTGACTTCATCCCGTAACCTTTTGTAATCATGTTTGAATAAAAGCTTAAAAGAAAATACAGCCTGAAGTGTCTTCCATTGTGATAGTATCCTGTTTTCTGTTCTCTGCATTGCAGTCTTTAAATAAATTTTCACTGTGTTTAGTTGAACTTACTCTTCGGATAATGCATAGATTGCAGGCTTTTCCCGGTTTTTCCAGTCCTTTTATCTTGTGGGTAAGGAATGTTTTCCTTCTTGCTTCCATTGCAGAAAAGATTCTCACCCCCATCATAGGGTGAAAACTGAAAACGTGAGTTTCCATCAACTTATTTGGTTCAGACTTGTTAATTCACGGCAGTTGCCAATACTGAAATAGCATGCCATAAAAATACATCCTGCTTTAATTAAAACTGAACTCACCCTGTGCTAAACTGAAATGAGATGAGTTTTAATATTCTAGTTTAGTCTCATGTTTCCCTTTCTGTAGGCACCTCTTTTTTCAAATAATTTTTATTCATTTTATAATCAGACATCATACAACAAAAACATAAACAAAACAAATACATCACAAAACAAAAATGCTAAACAGTACACAGAACGATAAAAATAACATAAGAAACACTTAAACAAGGTACAAACAAACATATCAAATACTTTTTAACCTCATATTTTACTTAGCATTGTCTTGAGGACTTCCTCAAATCCCACCATTCTGATTATCATTTTTAAAATTGTTTTTATCCTTATATATGAAAATTGTTTTCATATATCCAAATTTCAACCATTATTATCTAAACCAGCTATTATTTTAAACTATTCATATTTCTAAAGCATTCTTCTCTTTTTTCTTTTTAACTTATTATCCACCTTCTATCCCCAAATCCCCAGGCCTCCTCCTGTCACGAGAAGGTCTCAGAGCAAACGGACAGTCAAAAGTGGTCCTTTTTATAATTAGACTTCTCCCCCCGAAGCTCCCCCCGCCACCAGGAGGCTCCAGAGTGGAGAGGAGGAACAGAGGTGGCGAGCAGCCCAACCATCTAGCTACACATACAATCACTATTTAGCTATCTTAAACATATTTCTCAATTTCTCATATTTCTAAACGTATTTTTCACATACATCTCATACTTTTCCTTCCCTAGCCTAATATTTCCGCCAAGAAAACTTCATGCTGTTACTCATTCCTTTAATTTCACATATAACTTCTACCTTTTTATTTTTTCCATCTATTTTCTGTCTCTCCCCCCCGGTCTCTTTCCTCCAATTGATGCAGCAAGTTCCATAGAAACACATTCCATTCCTTTATGACATCATAATAGGTCTCGCTGATTCTCCTGGGGTGCCAATTCCAGGGTTAAGAGAGGCTTTCCCCTGTCCCAATTACCGATTTTTGCAGGGGGGAAATACTCTTCCCCCCTTTACCCTGCCTTAAGGGGAATATAGGTTCATTCCTTGGAGGTTTAAACCACTCCAAATTTCTTTATGGCTTCGGAACACGTTACTGCTTCCCAGTCTCTCAGTGGGTAGAGATCGACTCCCGTTTTTTGCATCCCTCATCCGTGGCAATATTTTCCGAATTTAAATCCAATAGTTCAAATTACTCACTGTTCTTTTTGAAAAAAAAATTCTTTGGAAGAATTGACCGCTGCTGTCTCCGAGTTTTGCAGCTTCGCGCTGTTAGAGTTAGCGGTCTTTGTCCGTGCGCCGCAGCTCTACCTCCTTTCTCTCAGGGGCTCAAAACAGAGCCGAACTGGGGAGGGGGGAGCCTGCTAATGGCGCCCGCTGGACGTCCAGTCCCTCAAACGCTCAATTTGGGGCTCTTCAGGGGGGTCCGCTGCGCTGGAGCGGTTCCCCCACCTCTGAAGCGCCGAGGTCCACTCTTTTGAACGGACCTCCAACTGAGAAGATGGCACGGTCAACCGGAAGTCTTCTGTAGGCACCTCTTAATGCTAGCTGATATATGCCACAATTCCCGATCTGCTACATACAAATCATTTTGGGGGGGTCTACCCTTCCCCCACCAAACCACTACCCTTCATATTAACCTGTTTCTCCGAAAATACGACGTAGCCATAAAATAAGCAGTAGCAGGATTTTTAAGCATTCAAGGACTATAAGCCATACCCGAAAATAAGACATAGTGATAGGCACAGCAGCAATGCTGGCTGTGGCAGGAGGAGGAGGAGGAAAAAAAAAAGACACCCCCTGAAAATAAGCCATAAATATAAGACGGTGTCTTATTTTTGGAGAAACACGGTATAACAAGGAAACGGAAGCAATGATTGAAGGTGTAGCAAAGAGGACGGAAGCTTAACAAAAGATGATTCAGTGAGGAGTGAGGTTTGTCTGCTGCAAGGGGATGCATGATGATCACTGATAATTTTAATTTGGTATACATCACTGTCTAAAGAAATTTTGCATGTGGGATGTGTGAGGCTTTATCCAGTAGTAGGAACCCTAGCATCTGAAATGAAACTGCATGCAACAGTCATCTAATAATTTGCAAATGAGGCTCTCAACCAGATGCCCAAAACCGTTTTTCTAGCATGAGGTCACAAACAGTTAACATTTCTTTATGGAAGGATGGGCTGCAGGTTCACCACCTCTGTTAAAGTTACCTTTCATTCTGCTGGGCAGCACCCCACCCCCACCCCCCTTTTTTTGTAAAAACTTTGAAGGCCATGCTGTATCTTCAAAACTATTGAAAATAAGCTAAATTCATCATTCTATGGCAGGTATGATGATGTCATGGGGCATCACTGAACTGTGTCAGGATTTCATTGGGCAAAAAACTTTGGGGCTGTAGCAGTCGATTCCATGAATTAAGTTTAATTGTTCTCTTATCCTTTCTGCCGTCGATCAGCAGCAACTAGCTGACTTTTCTCTGGAACAGTGGTGATGGAATAACCCTTGTTAAATTGCTTAAAATGTGAAGACATTGGAGGGGGGATGTATGTTAATAGTCACTGGTATGTTATGAGAGACACTGCCCTTTAAATCTGTCTTTAGCTAATGCTCTCGAGGAATGAACATTTTCTTTCCTACAGGCACTCTGCGTAATGTGGTTATCCCTACTGGGAAAGAAAAGTAATATGTATTGATTTTCAAAGTAATGAATCGGAAAGATACAGTCCTATTTTAATCCTAATAATGTAGGCTCTCCACCACTACCCCCCCCCCCCCGCTCCACCACTCCAAACTAATGGATCCAAAGTAATTAAGCTAGGTGCATAAAATGCCTTTATTATGTCCAAGCAGAAATAGAAAGCAGTTCTTAGTATACAGCAGCTGAATTCATTTACACAGACCATTGCTTTGATTAAACACGTTAAAAGAGGAAAAAGTATATTTGTTCTTTAGAACTCAGTGCCTTCTGTAAACTCGATTGCTAGGACTGTCCGATGAACAGTTCAAATGCAAAGGCCCTGCTCGATGGAGGGGAGGGAGGAGGAGGAGGCTGTGATTCAGAAGCTTAAGCTTCACACATGGTGCGACCTATATGTGCAGATGCACCTTTGCTGCTTTCTGTGAGAAGGTACATGTTCCATGTTCTAACCCAGACTTAACCCTGTAAGTTCATTGCAGCGGCTGGAGCAAATCTTTGGTGAAGAATGAAAACGTAGATCTGTTCGTGCCGCTGAAATGAGCTGAAGAAGTTGTGCCAGGCAGAGAAAGAAGCTTTGCTGCCCAGACCAGATGAATGGAGTTAAGTACGTACGCATAATGCCCCTTCCCCACCAGGTGAACTGGGAGATTTGTGGATATGGAACTTGGCCATTTGCCTTTAGCAACAAGAGCAATTATCCATGAAAACAGGTTTCACATCAGTTGCCCCAGATCCAGGCTATCGTATGCAAAAAAAGATAATAATAATAATAATAATAATAATAATAATAATAATAATAATAATAATAATTAATAATATATTTTTTGTACCCTGCCCATCTGGCTGGGTTTCCCCAGCCACTCTGGGTGGCTTCCATTTTTTTAAAAAAATACATTAAAATGTCACACATTAAAAACTTCCCTGAAGTGCTTGCTCACCATTTTGGAGTAAGGGTACTCATCTGGGACCAGAGTTAGGTAATATGAAATTACTGCTGATAAGGTACAGCAACAAAAAGGAAGCCATTGTGTAGCAGTGGGTATTTAGTATGCTTCTGGATCTGGGTCTTGAGCTGCAATCCTATGGATTAGGCCCCACTGAGCACACAGATTGCAGTTCATGTCTGTCCTTTAGAGTGCAGACTGTGGAAGTGAGATGTAGTAAAATAAAAGGGATATTTGTACTTTCCATATAAATACGGTGTTCCCTGCTCAAAGGCCTTGGCATCTCCCCACCCCCAATTGTATGCACTTATTTATTACAGGGGTAGGGAGCCATTCCAGGTGTTGGCCATGCTGGCTGGGGTTGATACAAGTTAAAGAGTGCAAGATCTGTAGGCTCTCAGGTTCCCCACCTGTGTTTTATAGTAGTAGATCTCAAAACCACTCTTAAGACTTCAATTAGACATGAAAAAGTGGACCTATCCACAAACGTAATAAAACATCTCAGCTGAGAAGACCTCATTTCTGTTGGCCAAGCCCATTGAAGAAGAAGAAGAAGAAGAATTGTCCCTGATAAGGTCTTTGCAGCCCACAAAATCAAAGTATTTGTGGAAAGTAAGAGACGACAGGATTGTAGTTGGGAGGGTGTGCTGTTCCTAGACATAAACGGTGCTTTCAAATGCAATGGTTTGGGGGGTTTCTAGAATACACACACCATATGATAGAGATATACAAATCAAGAGGCACAGAACAGCTGCATTTCATCACTGTGGGATCATTGCCAATTGAATACAACCATGCAAATGGGGCAGGATAGACAGGAGTGGGAAGAAGGGAGAGGAGTTCTCCTTATCTGTATTAATCATCTGCCCATCGAATGAGACAGATGGATGCCACAACAGCCAACAACAACACGTACCCATCAAATGATTGCTTTCAAGAGCAGAACGGTGTGGGATCAGCCTTCTACCTGGCTGTGCTGCCTAGGGCAGATGGATCTTGTACTCCAGAACATTGGAGGGCACCACGTTGGGGGGGGGAAGCTGTTCTAGATTCTTTCTAGTTCTTTGATTGCTGATGCTTATGGGCTGATTTACACACAACACTTGCAATTTTCAGTAAGCCTATGCTGACTTCAATCTGGGACGCGGGTGGCGCTGTGGGTTAAACCACAGAGCCTAGAGCTTGCTGATCAGAAGGTTGGCAGTTTGAATCCCCGTTGCTCGGTCCCTGCTCCTGCCAACCTAGCAGTTCGAAAGCACGAAGTGCAAGTAGATAAATAGGTACCGCTCTGGCGGGAAGGTAAGCAGAGTTTCCGTGCGCTGCTCTGGTTCGCCAGAAGCGGCTTAGTCATGCTGGCCACATGACCTGGAAGCTGTACGCCGGCTCCCTCGGCCAGTAAAGCGAGATGAGTGCCACAATCCCAGAGTCGTTCATGACTAGACCTAATGGTCAGAGGTCTTTTTACCTTTATGCTGACTTCTAGCTACACTGCAAAAGGAGCTTGCCAAAACCAACCAGCTTCCATTTGCACTTGGCAAAGCTTGCTGTTTTTGGCGTCCCACCACTGGTACTTAAAAAAGATGCTCTTGCTGCATCAAGATGCTCTTGTCCATCACAGACCATCCTGTGCCACTGACATGTGCATGTTAAGTCCAGTGCTTGGCAATGCTTACCATTAAGTAGCACAAGATCACTGAAAACTACAGCTGCCATGTGCCAAAACAAGGATTGGGAACCAAAACCCATGATGTAATGATGATCCTAAATACAGTCTGGAAACGAAAGTGAGAAAAGGCAGGGGAGGTTGGGCAAACAAAAACATTTTCTGGGATTCATTAAACTGTGATGAAATGCTTACAAACTGCATCAGGCTTTTTGATGGAGGTACAAAAGGGGAAATGAAGCCCTTTCCAATACACCTTCAGAAAATTGTACAACTTTGCACATTTTGTACATTTATTATACATTATATTAGTTAAGTTTAAGTAATCAAAGTTGCAGTAACTACGTTTACAAGCTGCCAAAAATAAAGCAGGTTCTAATAAAAGAGCATTTAATTATGGCATTTTTTATTTCCGTTTTTGCAGCAGCAAAATGATTATGTGAATTTTACTTGCCTAGCCTAGCCCTTTTCAGCCTGATCCTAAGCACGCTGACTCAGGTGGGGGGACCTCTGTTTTGATGGTGCAAACCTCTAGGGGGGGAACATGTGGCCCTCTCCAGATGTTTTTGGACTCCCAGCTCCCATCAACCACTATGGCCAGCAGTTAAGGATAAATGGGTGTTGTTTTCCAGCAACATCGGGAAAGCTGAAGGTAAACCACCTCTGCTTTAAGCAGGTGATAGAACTACAGCCTTTACTCTTTTTATTTTTAAATGCAGTAAAGCTAATGGCTACAATCTCCCTGCCCCTCCCCCAATGGGGCATGTAAAGCATACGCATTCAGTCCTGTGAACTTTTCATTGGAATTAAATCCCAGTGTGTTCAATAGCATAGCTGCCAAGTCTCCCGTATTCCCCGGGAAACCCCCGTTTTTCCAGCTGTTCCCAGCCAAAAAAATGGATTTTTTTGTTTTCCCCCGGTTTATTCTGGCATGGTGGCCATTTTGGAACTGGGCGGAGCATGCTGGCGACTTCTGGTGCGGTGGCCATTTTGGAACTGGGCAGAGCAGCATCAAAAGTCACTTCTGAGCATGCTCCGCCCAGTTCCAAAATGGCGGCAGCGCTACTTCCGGTCTGCTACCTCCGGTCTGATCCCTTATTTTTCAGGCAGGAACTTGGCAGGTATGGTTCAATAGGGCTTACTTAAGTGTGCACAGAAGTGTAGCCAATGGTTGCTTAGCTTTGGATGGATCATGTCCATCCCCCCCCCCCGATGAATCTGGAGTTACTACATACAACCTGCCCCTGAAATCCTAAAATAACTGACAGGCATAGATGCCATCCTCTGTAATTCTTTGATTTTCTGCCTTTAAAGGGATAGCCCGTCCTCCCCTAAACAAAGTCCAAACTAGGCTAGTACCCTAGAACTAATATCCAGCATAAAAAAATGCAAATGGAAAAAAACCCTGAACTTACTCATCTTCGAGATAGCTCGAAGAATTTTTATGCTTGAAATTGTCTGATATGCGTCTTTGACCTAAGCCTTTACCTGTATCTGGTTTTTGTGTTAGTTGAAAAAATATATCTGTACATCCTTCTTCTAATTTCCAAGTAACTAAAGCTTAGAAGAAATCTCTTATTGTTTCTTTACAATGTGTATTTTCACTGCATAAATGGGAAGTGCCGAGAGGATAATAAGGGTCAACGGGGAGCGGGCACGACCCGGCGAGAAGTTGTGCACAAACCCTGCGGAAATGAATGCTAGCACACAATGTCCTGCATGATCTCATTCGTTTCAACAGGGTTTGTGCTGGAGAATCTGACCATAGTAAAAAAAAAAGAAGAAGCAAAAAAGCAAAGGCAATCTCAGCTGTAAAGAGAGATCGGCTGTGCTTCTGGATTCCGGTGCAGCACGCTGCCTTGGAGAATCTAGTAAACAACAGAGACTGCCGAATAATTCTAACCGGATAGTATTGACTTGGTACTGTACTAAGTACAGAGCGCTATTTTAGCCATGCAGTCCAGTTTAATCATGCAATGCATTAGGACCTGTAGTCCTTCTTGCTGTAAGGTTTGTTTCCCAAGATGTTATCGATCTCGTTCACAATGTGGGACGTCATCTTCGGAAGAACCTGTAAGCATAAAAGCAGGCAGCATACGTTCAGGATTATTATGTCCTTTCAGTTAGCCAACTAAAACAAAAATGACATTTTGCTCCAAAGGAATGCACGCAAAGATGGGCTATGTGCTGAGTTCAGAATTTACATACGTTTGAATAAATTCGCCTATTTTGCTCGTTCCATTTGCTTCGGCTCATCGCAAAGCAGGATTTTGTACTTGCCTGTATGGCACCAAGATTCTCTATTAGCTGCTCTGGATTGGAAGATCCTAGAAGGACAGAGCTCACACCCTCGTTACGTAGACACCATGCTGGGAAGACAGAAAAGCCCATGGCTGTGTTAGGACCGGTATCGGTTGATGCTGGTGAGCAGCCTGGTTCAGAGGCTTATCTCATGCAGTGGTTAAGACCTTATCATTCAGACATTTTTCCAGATGGGTTTTTGGTTTTTTTTTTTAAACACCGCTGTGATAAGAAGAAAAGAAATTATGTGGCACTTGGCTACAAACAAAACTTGCTTATGCCTGTTATAAAATCATATTTGGGGGGGGGGTTGCAGGACACCATTACTAATGAGCAGAGAGGGGTGGCCGAACCTGACAGCTGCAGTTACCCAGAATCCCTCTCAACACCACCTTCTTCGCCTCTGCTCCACTCCAGAGACCCGCACCCCTCCCGCTTGGACTCAACCCTGCCTTAAGGAAGGCTTAAGGATCAGCATATGCGCACATTTCCACATGACTAGCAACTCGGGAGCCATAATTCCCTGTCAATGGTATCTCATTCACAATGGAAGACTCCTCTGAACAAAAGACAGTGATCAACTCTTATGAAAATGTTAATTTCTCTTTGTGTTTAGGAATTCACACCTGGGAGGGGTGATAGGAGGACTAGGAGAGGTGTCAAAAGTGCTCAGATTTCTACCTTGAACCCTCCTTTTTTGTGAGGTATTGATTACATAGCTGTGATGTAGGAATGATGTATTGGGGGGCGTTTCTTGGTGATGGGAAAACTGATAAAAGTGGAGGTTCTCTTTTGTTCTGGGTTCTTTCCTTGTTCTCCTGCGTGAGGGGAAGGACCCTGTTGCAACAGCAAATAAAGGCTTTGCTTCTCAAACTTCTCTGGTTGGCCTCTGTTATATATTCTCCGACCGATGGAGAACCCAATAAGGCTCTTGTGTACCCCATAAGGGAATAAGAGCAGATTTTTGCGTAGAACATGCCCCATTTGCAATCTCTATTGCAGTGACCTGTCAGGGACCAGCTAGACCTTGAAGAGTGGTCACTGGGTACTGAGGAGAGGGCATTGGGAGAATGGGGTGTTGGAGATTGACTTGGATCAGTGATCTGGGGGAACCTGTAACAGCCAGGAATCAAGAGTCAGAGGCAGGAGAAGCTGCAGGACTGAAGAATGAAGAACAGGTGCAGGTGGAGGAAGAGATAGATGAGGCTGGTGTAGAGTCAAAGACCTCCTTCTCCTGCCTGCACCTCTCCTGCTCTGCTGTCTTCCAGGACCAGAAGAGGACTGAGGAGGGAGGAGCAAGCAGAAGCAGGTCACACTCTGACACAGTCTTCACCTGCTTGTGTGTAACTTGGGTGGGGAAGATACATAATCTGAGGCCTCTCTGTTGCTGCAACAGCCTCATCGGGTGCACGGCTAGGAGTAGCTGAGGAACCTATGACTGATAGACATGCCTTTTCCTAACTTGCAAGTGTACTTTTGACAATAAAGAATTAATGCTGCCCTCTGGGCATTCCGTGCTGTGACAGGACACCTTTTCAGCTCAAGGGCCACATTCCTTCTCTAGGCAGCCTTCCAAGGGCCACATGCCAGAGGTAGGTAGAGCCAGAAGCAAAAAGCAGGCAGAGCAACAAAATAAATGAAATTAGGAGCACACAGGTGATGGTGCCGAGGTGAATCGAAATCTATTCTGTGCAGCCACTTTGGGCTATTGGCTTCTGGGGAACGTCCATTGCTATCATGTACTGCCTTTGCTTTCTCCCTGGTTGCAGATGACAAAAAGCTTGCTCCTTTGCTGGTTTGCAAAACTGCGAGGAACGCTTCACGGCTTACATTGTCTAGGCAGCAGTCAGAGAAGTGGGATCAGGCAGCGTTGCTTACCTGGTTTCCCAATGTGGTAACTGACAGAAAGAGACGGAGGGGTGAGGTGATGGGCAGGTTGGTGCGGTGCAGGGGCTAAGGCAGGAGCAGGGAATTAGCTCCACCTCTGTGTCCGCACCATGCCTGCCTTCCTAGTGCCTCGCCTCTCTCAGCTACCAGCAGTGGCCTCGGCATTCGGAAGCCAGGTAACCAGCACTGCCCCATCTTGCTGGCTGCTACAGAATCTGGATTGTTTGTGTGTTTGGTTTTTTTAAAAAAACTTATTCCTGGACTGAATGTATTAGCTGATTCTTTGAAAAGTCACCTGCCAGGGCCAGAAGTCATATCCCTGAGGCTATTTGAACTTCTTCAGACCATTTATCTCCCACCCCGTCACCCCTGTGAAACATTTAAATCGTGTCTTTGGCAAGGCAAGAACGAGACAGCACAGTTAAACATGATTAATGGTCTCTCTCGAATTTCTGCGCTGTGTTAGCTCTATTTTCGCAGCCTGAGTCAATCAGGGCTACACAGCTGTTGGGAGGGAACTGTGCTGGGGAAGAAAAAAAAAGATTAAAGGGGAAAAAACCCAGTTCTGCTCATGATTATTTCATAGCAATCGCTAGCCCAACTTTGTTGCTGTCGTCCATAAAAACAGTTATTCTTCCCACCCCCTAAGATAATGCAGTCAGTAACTGTATCTAGTATGCGACAAGGTACTTGGATGGCTTTGTAAATATTTGCATTCTATAACCAGGCTTGCTGTATTGCTGGGTAAAACAATAGACATCCTGGAAAAGACAGCATTTTTACTGCGGCAACAGGCAGAAGGAAATTAGGGGATAAATCACAGGTCAGGGGTAGAGCATTTCTTTTCTGGCAAAAGAACCCATGCTTGATCCTTGACATCTCCAATTAAAAGGGTCTCGGAGTCGGAGGATATATCTGCCTGAGACCCCCAGGAGATCTACTGCTAGAATAAACAGCACTGGGCTACATGGAGCAATGTTCTGATTCAGTATAAGGCAGCAGCGTACATTCATTCTCCGCTAGGTCTTTGTGGGTCACCTGAAGATTTGGCTTGGATCCATATTGGGAGGGATTTGCAAGTGGAAATCGGGGAGAAGTTTGATCCAGTTCACATTTTTAGGTAAACTTACCTAATTTGTGCTGCCCGAAACAAGGTGTGAACTAAAACAAAAGCAATCTTCAAATTTCGCAGTCCTTTGAATTTTGCAATGCAGTTTATCAAGTCAAGTAGCACATACAAAAATGCATGTACAGTGCTGGAGTAAAGTGTACATAAAAATGCACAAATCAGTGAAACAAATGCCATAAAAATGAATTATGTTGGGGAAAATTTGGCAAAACTGCATACAAATACATGTATATTATACAAATACATGTATATTTGATTGAATTCACTAAAATGGAGATGAAATTTCACAAGGACTTTTGTTTGAATTGCAAACTGATGTGGAGAACTGATAAAATTTGGACAATGAGAGAAACAAAAAATGACAGATTGGCCCATCCCTACATGTACTTGCAAGTGCAAAACCACAGGAGCTGAGAATACCAGTGCTGGTGAGGGACCAGGGGCCAGTGTGTGTTCCACGTTAGCCTGAAAAACCCAAGTCTAAATCAGAATACTATCTTGCCTCTGTCAGTCATGGTAACATCCTTTGCAAATATGAGAAGAACAATTATCCCCTGTCAGAAGCTGTTATCTAATCAGATTCTGCTATGTGGGAATTATCTCCTTTACAAGGGGATTGATCTTTATTGCCCTAACTGTGAACCGTCCTAGTGTTTTGAAAGGACTTCCTTCTAAATCAGGGATAGTTAATGTGGTTCCGGCCAGATGTGGAACTTCAACTCCCATCAGCCCCAGCCAACATAGCCAATGGTCAGTGACGATGGGAACAGTTGTCCAACAACATCTGGAAGCTGCCATATTGGAGACCCCCATAGCTTTTCCTCTTCGCTGGCAAGTCTTTTAGCCTCTTTCCCAAAGGGATGCTGCATCTGTTCCTTAGAATTTCATGGTACACTCAATTTGTTTTAATCAGGGTTGCAATTAATTAATGTTTAATTTGTTAATGATTATTTGATTAAACCCTTTCAATCAGCCAAATAGTGTCCCTGATTTAATCAGCCAGAAGGTTTTTGGTTTTTTTTTTTTAAAAAAATTATTTTTAATGCAAGTACTACCTTAAAAGAGCATTCCCCTTTTCTTTCACATAGTAGGGATCGTCTAAGATTATGCTTGCTATGTCAATGTGGTGCACATTATCTAGAAACACGTACGCTTCCTACTTCAGAAATATGGTTTTTACCCCTCCAGTAAATATATGCAAACGTAATCCATAACTGTAAGGGGCAGGGAGTACAGAAAGCCCCCTCCCATCCTGAGGAGCAGCTCCTCCACCAGCAGCGAAGCCAGCGGGGAGGGGGAAGAGTTGAGTGAGGAAAGAGAAAGGAGGAGACAGGGCTCTGGCAGCATAGGAGAGCCCCTGCTACACATAGGGGAGGAAGAGAGAGAGGAGGAAAAGGGGGAGAAGGAAAACAGGGAAAGGAGGCCCTTCTTCCCTCCGGTTCCAGAATTACGCAGGAGAAGGCGGGGAAGACGATTTGGCGTGCCCAGACTCTCATGCTGGAAGAGAACGCGGGGCGCGCCATTCTCGGGTTCTGGTTCGGACTAGAAGGATGTACCCTGTATAGCTGGATCACTGTATATAGACTGCACTTAATAAAACCTTAAAAGGCAAGAATGTGGAGAGTCGTTACTCTAGAGTAGTCACAACAACCCTCCTGTGACAATAACCATAAACCAGCTGAAACTCATATGACAAGGGGCATGGTTCACTGGTAGAGCAAAAGGTCTTAGGCTCATTCCTTGGCATGCATCTCTAAGTAGGGCTGGGAGAGAACTCTGTCTGAAATGCTAGATACTACTACTACTACTACTACTACTACTACTACTACTACTACTACTACTAATTTATTATTTATACCCCACCCACTCTGGGTCAATACTGACCTAGATGGTCCAAAGAACTCAGTACAGTCATACCTTGGTTGTTGAATGCCTTGGTACTCGTATGTTTCAGCTCTCAAACAATCAAAACTTGAAAGTTAGTGTTCCGGTTTCCGAACATTTTTTTGGAAGCCAAACAGACTTCCGGAACGCATTCGAAAACCAAGGTACGACTGTATATGATAGCTTCCTATGATCCTTAATTGATCATAAGAAGCTTGATTAAGTTGTGTGTTGTTTCTTTATGCCACCCTCAGCTTTCGAAAAGCAGTATAGAAATGATTTAGATAAATGCATAAATAAAATTAGCTACTGAAGACCACTGCGACCAACTCTCAAAAAAGGCATTCGATAAGTTCCTCCTTTGCATTGCAAGTAGCTCACAGTGCCAGCCCAACTGAACATCACTAATGATATAGGTTTTTTGGTGTGTGTGTGTGTGTGTGTGTGTGTGTGTGTGTGTGTATTCATCTCTGTGATCTTGACATAATAATAGTGCATTAGTGGTGGATTAAGGGGCTATATTGTAACCAAAGAGGGATTCTCCACCCCACTCCCCAACATTTGTGGTATGGAATTTGTGGTATGAAAAGTTGCAGGATTTCAGCAGAAAGTTACACGATATGCACTGATTGGAGGTGAAGCAGTGTGACTGCCCCCAAACCCGAGCAGGCAGAAACAGTATTGAATGCGGAGTTGTGTCTGACTTCGCTGATAGCATCATGAATATGAATAGTTATGAATACACAATGCAAAAGACACCTGGAGGTGCCCAGAGGGGGACTCCTAGAATCACTCACCAACAGCCAGCTGAGGTAGGGTGCATCCAAGGCGTTCAGCAATGGGGAAGAGATCTTTCAGCTTCGATTGCTGTTTTCTCCCCTCCTCACTCACAATCTTCTCCTTTAGCCACTGATAGCACTGGGGAAACAGAAGACAAGAAGATATTAAAACCAAGGCAAACCTTAGAACTCTGCAGTTTAAATCATGCCCAAATAGGAGCACTGCACTGTTAGAGCTGCTCTATATGTCACAAGGCCTCTCCTCTTCACGGAGGGGAGGTGTTGTGAGCAGGAACGGCTTCCCACGCTCACATTCAGCCCCCTGCACCACTGAGTCCTGTGCCCACATCACGCCCACTAGCCAGCCTATACGGCTGGGTGGGGGTGTGGCTTAGCTGTATTTCAATGACTGCGGGCACACGGACTCTCCCTTCTTGTTTCTGGCTTCCTCAGATCACCCGCTCACCCTCCCTTAGGTTTTTTCCTTCGTTTCTTGACCTTGCTATGGACTTCGGTTGGTCGCCTTGGTTGTAGCAAATTGCCACAACTTTGTAAGGTTTTGCGGTTAGGCATTGGAAAACGCGTTGTGTGTCAGAGGGGAGGTTGTGGCCATCACCTATCCCCCGAAGGGCATTCCGTTAAAGGAATCTGGCGGTTGTGGTTCCTGTCCGATACCCTGGTGGTGGCTAGGGCCATGGCTTGACCCCCGGTGATTCTAGGGGAGAGCTTCTAGTTGATTTGCATCAACAAGCTCCCCCTACTGGTTGTTAACCCTTGTGTGACTCCTGGCAGAGCGGGCAGGAGTCAAGTATAGTCTGTCGGATGCAATGCCTAAGCCAGGCACCCCCAAACTGCGGCCCTCCAGATGTTTTGGCCTACAACTCCCATGACCCCTAGCTAACAGGACCTGTGTTCGGGGAAGATGGGAATTGTAGTCCAAAACATCTGGAGGGCCAAAGTTTGGGGGACTTAGCCAATACCACTCACATTTTGTAACCAATAAACTTGTGGCCTTTTTTTTAGCCCATTAACCTAAATACTTGTGTCCATGTGTATTATTTTATCTCCAAGCGGGGACGGGGCCTTGACTCACAATTGCCATGGGTACCGGCAACTCACTGTGTAAGCTGAGGCCACCGAGTAGCATTTCCCCATCAGCGATAGCTTGAGCACATGCAGTGAACACTAAACATTATGGCAGAGGGATGGGAAACTGGGCACAGGGATGCTGCTACAGCTGCCTATGGTATGACATCTTGGCCAACTCAGAGGAGTGTCTTCTCTAGGCAGTACTTCTTTTACAATGTTTTAGTGCTCTCTGGGTGAAAGAAGGAGCTCAATGAGTTTATGAATGTATGCTCTGGAGAGAAACGGGGGAGAAATGAGCTCCTGGCTCTCACTCGCAGAGCCAGCAAGCAAACGAAAACTCTGTTATCCTTTGGCCGCAAATCTCTAGTGCTGGACAAATCCATTTTCCTTAAACATGTGGAGCTTTGATGATTGCTTTCAAACATACCACAATGGTTTAAGTGTGCTGCCATCCTTCAAAATGTCAAACAAGGTTGCTGTGAGGGGCATGGGGGGTTGGCAACAGTGACAGTATGTCACAGATAACAGGCTATACTAAACAGGCTGCAACAGCAGCTGGTCAATGTGTCTGGGCAATTCATGTCAATATGTCCTTGTTAGGTTCCCTTTAAAAAGGCTTAGAAGCAATTCGTGGCTGACATGCCAGCTTGATTTAATCAATAACGCCAAGAACGAAAACACTGATCTAAGTGTTTCAGAGCAGACTAAAGGCTGAGGAGGGACACCTGTTGGTCTCCAGCATATATATCGAGGCTGGGAAACCTTTTTTCAGCCTGAGAGATGCATTCATTCCCTTGTGGGCAACCACTGGTGGCCATGGGCAAATGGTGGATGGTGTCAGAGGCAAAAATGTGTAGTAGCACACAGCTGGCCAACTGTTCGATTGCTTCCCAATCTGGTGCAAAGATGCACAGCCACATAAAAGTTTAAACTGTCTCTAGGTCTCCTCCACCTCTACCTCTTGCGTCGTGAAAGCCTATCATGCATTCTTATCTAGCACCACACCATGAATCTTAATAATCAGGGAAGCAAGAAGAGATAACATGGAAATATGTATGTAACAGGCAACTTGGATGTTCTCCAAGAATACTTAATGAAATCAGAATCTCCATCCACTTTAGGAATAAAATCAAAATTGCAAGCAATGGGATAGGCTTGCATTTAATGCTAGTCATACTCGGCGTAGACCTCAGCAACAGTGTTCTCATGAATGCTGAAATCTTTGATTGTCAAGGGAATTATTATTAGTGTTGCTATTTATTAAATTGGTATACTGCCCTTTACTTGTAGATCTCAGGGGAAATTCTTTCCGTCATTCAAACCTGGGCTCCTTCACACTTTTCACCTACCATACTGAGCTCAGAAAAGACGTTTCTCAAGCACCGGGGTGGGTGGGTACGTCGTGATCGTATAAGTGGTTAGCATGGGGAAAATACCTTCAAAGAAGCCCTTGAGCTTTCGGGAATTCCATTGGCGTATTTCCCTGAGACAATCCCACAGGCGAGAGGGGACCACGTCATTGCTCCAACTCCTGCAGAACAACCAATCAGACAATGGATAACACTGAGATGATGTTAACAAGATCCTGTAGACACCTCTCTCACACACAAATGCACACACACGTGTATTATGGATTACACAAGCAAATAAAAGCAAAGTACTACATCATTTGGCCTTTATAGTTTAGAAAAACAGAAGACTGAGCTGCCAGGGGTTGGAGGGCTGGAGGCAACATGATAGAGTTTTATAAAATACAGATGGTGTGTAGAAAGAGAGACTTTTTCTCCCTCCTTCATAATAATAGAAATGGGAGCATTCAATAGAACCATTGCAATGCAGAGAACTTTTGCCCAATATGGGGCTTGAACCCACGACCCTGAGATTAAGAGTCTCATGCTCTACTGATTGAGCTATTCCAGCTCATGACAGTGAAGCAGTGATCACACACGTTCCATACCCAGGTCTGAAGGAGCAGAAGAGATGTCTAGGGTAGTACTCTCTGTAATCCTCTGCATAAATCCACAGAACTGTAAGAGTTAGAAGGGACCCCAAGGTGCATCTAGTCCAACCCCAAGCAATGCAGGAATCCTGCCCACCGATGTTCCTGGGTGGGCTCGAACCACCAACCTTCTGGTTAATAGTCAGATGACCCATTGTGCCACTGGGGGGTTCCCCATGTTTACTTGGAAGTGGACGCGGGTGGCGTTGTGGTCTAAACCACTGAGCCTCTTGGGCTTGCTGATCAGAAGGTTGGTGGTTCGAGTCCATGTGACGGGGTGAGCTCCTGCTCCTCTGTCCCAGCTCCTGCTAACCTAGCAGTTCAAAAGCACACCAATGCAAGTAGATAAATAGGTACCATTGCAGCAGGAAGGTAAACAGTGTTTCCATGCGCTCTGGCTTCCATCATGGTGTTACATTGTGCCAGAAGCGGTTTAGTCATGCTGGCCACATGACCTGGAAATCTGTCTGTGGACAAACACTGGCTTCCTCAACTTGAAAGCAAGATGAGCGCCATGACCCCATAGTCACCTTTGACCAGACTTAACTGTCCAGGGGTCCTTTATCTTTTTACCTACTTGTAAGGAAACTCTATTCTTTTCAAAGAGGCTTTCTCCCTAGTAAGTGTTCTTAGGATTGCAGCTCATGGCACTTTTTGGTGTGGGAAAGGAACATACTAACTAGAACATTGTAGTTAAGCATTCTGCTTCTTTAGCCTGACACCATGCACCACTATGGACCTGCTATAGGATTCTGATGACACTATATATATTATGGGACGCGGGTGGCGCTGTGGGTTAAACCACTGAGCCTCTTGGGCTTGCTGATCAGAAGGTCGGTGGTTCGAATCCCTGTGACGGGGTGAGCTCCCGTTGCTCGATCCCTGCTCCTGCCAACCTAGCACTCCGAAAGCATGTCAAAGTGCAAGTAGATAAATAGGTACCGCTCCGGCGGGAAGGTAAATGGTGTTTCCATGCTCTGCTCTGGTTTGCCAGAAGTGGCTTAGTCATGCTGGCCACATGACCCGGAAGCTGTATGCCGGCTCCCTCGGCCAGTAAAGCGAGATGAGCGCCGCAACCCCAGAGTAGTTCGCGATTGGACCTAACAGTCAGGGGCTCCTTTACCTTTACCTATATACAGGTTAACAGGGAAAACCACAGATTCTACATATATATACAATCAGTCTATGTAGCCAACTGCTGCCTTTTTATACTGTATATATTTCAAGGCTCTTATATGTGATTTTCTCTTTTATGGTTTTATTTGTAAAATGCCTAATAAAGGTTTGATCAGTAGTAATATACAGTGGACACTCAGCTTGCGAACGTGATCTGTGCGGGAGGCATGTTCGCAACCTGTGCATGCGCCGAAACCCAGAAGTAACCCGTTCGGGTACTTCCGGGTTCGGCGCAGGACGCAACCTGAAAAGACGCAATCTAAATCGTCTGTAACCCGAGGTATGACTGTATATTATAATAATAAATTACAGAGAAAAGCCATCCAAGCAGCCAGTCAGACATGCTGCCACTTACCTTTTTGCGCAGTGATAATTGCTGCTGGCAAGAGACTAATTGCACCTCTGATAATTATTGAACAGCAGGGGTTATGAAATATTTTCTGAGTAGACACCCTTTGCATAGAAATGATTGCTTCCTCATTCCCTCACGAATATTAACAGTGCAGCCTTTCAGACATTACCTATCTTGTGATACAGTTCCGGCAACTGAACCTCTACTTTCTCTCTTTGGAAAAGGTGGTATTCTGCTTGTTCGCACACGGGTGGAATCATATTAAACTGCCTCGCTACAGAATAGGCTTCCTGTGGAGAGCCAGCAAAAAAAAGAAGAGCACATTAGCGGAGAGTTCTCCTGGGAGAAATGACAGAGCATTAAATCAAATCAACTCTTTCCAAGACAGTGCCCAATACAGATGTTTTATTAGGGTTGCGATGTTTAATACATTTGAACAAATTGATTAAAAGAACATCGGATTAACCGGAAGCATTTTTTTAAAAAAAATACAAGTACAGTCGTACTTTGGTTCTTGAACGCCTTGCGAGTCGAACGTTCTGGCTCCTGAACGCCGCACACCTGGAAGTGAGGTTTGCGAATGTTTTTTGGAAGCCGAACATCTGATGCGGCTTCCATGGCTTCTGATTGAGTTAAGGAAGCTCCTGCAGCTAATCGGAAGCCGCGCCTTGGTTTTCGAACATTTCCAGAAGTTGAACAGGCTTCTGGAATGGATTCAGTTTGAGAACCAAGGTACGATTGTACTTTAAAAAGGTGCAAATGACTGGGAACATCTTCTGTCCTGCTTGTGACAAGGCATCACTTAAAAGCACCTGCCTGTACCACGAACACATGCAGCCTGCATGTCTATGTAGATTTTGTCAATTCTTTCAAGATTTCTATCCACCCCTACCCCCACCCCACCAATGATCACACAGCAAAAGGAGTGTGTACTGTCAAATTTTGGACTGCTTCCAAGTAGGTGGCTCCTAGAGCTGCTGCTACCGCAACTTACTCTGATAAATAAATAAATAAATAAATAAATAAATAAATAAATAAATATACTGCTTAGTGCCAAAATAGACTTCTAAGTGGTTTAGAAAACAGAGGAACCAGGAACACAAACACTGCTAATGAATGCTTTCCCATTGTAAGCTAGTTTTCAGCTCGCCTTTTGTACTGTATGGGGCATTGCGCTTTTACTGTGTGCCCATGCTGGTATGAGTCTCTGTAAATAACTATAATAATAATAATAATAATAATAATGTCCCAATGAGCACAGCACATTTTACTTGGGCAGTCATCTGTCTGTCTGTCTGTCTGTCTGTCTGTCTGTCTGTCTGTCTGTCTGTCTGTCTGTCTAAAGTGATGCTTAAAAATAATAACCAAATATTGAATTAGCGCTAAGTGCTTATGCATTCATGTCCTTATAGGTTCAAGCTCGATTTCCCATTGCTGACCACAAAACATTTTCCCCCAAATAATATTTATTGATTTTCAAACATTTCAACAAACAAAAAAGCAAAAATGAAACATAATCAAAAAAGGGAAAAAAAGAAAAAGAAAAAACATCAATTCTTACATTAACTTGACATTGTGGACTTCCTCGATTCCCCACACACCGGGTCCATTTATTTAAATCTAAATTAAGCAATTTTCCTTTATCATCTTAAAACATTCTAACACAATTTTTCCATTATTTCACAACCAATTCTAATCTACACAAACCCATTGTTGCTCCTCACCCTATTCCCACTCTTTCGCCACCTGTCCACCACTCTCCCTGAACACAAAACATTTTTTTAACCCCCCCCCCCCAGTTTTTAACATTTGGACTGGAAGTGCTGATTGGAAGCACTTATCTAGAGAAAAATGCACTAAAATGACAGCGAGTAGGAAGTCCATTTGTTTTTAAAAATCATTTTAATATGTATTATGGAGCTATTGCTGTACTTTGAAAAAGTATATAGATGGACCTGTGCTTAGGAGATTTTAGCATTAATAAAACTTCAGTGATAACAGGTAATAGCGAAGGTGTGCTGAGTGGGCAGTTGGTTTTGGCAATAGGGTTACTTTCTTAATATTTAACTGCACACATCAAAATTCCAACCTTTTAAAAATAAAATATTAATACTAATAATAATAATAATAAGGAAGAGAAGTGCTATGACTGTCTCTACCAGCTATGTTCTTCTCTTCTTCTAAAAAAGCTAGACTTTTTGGAGCCTGAGAAAAGACTGAAGAATTGGAAGGAAAATACAGGAAGGCAATGATTGGGCAATGGCACTGTGTGGATGCCCCGTAAAAAATGGGGGAGCAGACCATGGCAATTCCACACATCACACCTGGTGCTGTTTCAATGCTTGCAGCTCGAATAACTTTGGATCCTCTTGAAAAGCTACCTTACCATTATTTCCATGGCACTCCAACGGGAAGTTCCCCAGTACATGGCCATGCCTTGGTTTATCACGTGAGTCATTGCCCGGACAATTTCTAAAATGGAAAGAGAGAGAACAGAACCATATCATATGCAACTGCAAGCAAGGTGGTTAGCAGAAATATGCATTTGGGACCAAGGGTGTATGTGTGAGAGAGAGATGCAACAAGGCCGTACACTTAGCAATCCTCCCTAAAAAGAAAGTTGGACTTTTCTTATTTCTCTTTCCGTATGTCGCCCTGCAACTTATGCTACAAAGGTTGGAGTCCAACTTTCAATCCTGCATTTATTTGTTGTTGTTTAGTCGTTTAGTCGTGTCCGACTCTTCGTGACCCCATGGACCATAGCACGCCAGGCACTCCTGTCTTGCACTGCCTCCCGTAGTTTGGTCAAACTCATGTTCGTAGCTTCGAGAACACTGTCCAACCATCTTGTCCTCTGTCGTCCCCTTCTCCTTGTGCCCTCCATCTTTCCCAACATCAGGGTCTTTTCCAAGGATTCTTCTCTTCTCATGAGGTGGCCAAAGTATTGGAGCCTCAGCTTCACGATCTGTCCTTCCAGGGAGCACTCAGGGCTGGATCTGTCCTTCCAGGGAGCACTCAGGGCTGATTTCCTTAAGAATGGATAGGTTTGATCTTCTAGCAGTCCATGGGACTCTCAAGAGTCTCCTCCAGCACCATAATTCAAAAGCATCAATTCTTCGGCGATCAGCCTTCTTTATGGTCCAGCTCTCACTTCCATACATCACTACTGGGAAAACCATAGCTTTAACTATACGGACCTTTGTCGGCAAGGTGATGTCTCTGCTTTTTAAGATGCTGTCTAGGTTTGTCATTGCTTTTCTCCCAAGAAGCAGGCGTCTTTTAATTTCGTGACTGCTGTCACCATCTGCAGTGATCAAGGAGCCCAAGAAAATAAAATCTCTCACTGCCTCCATTTCTTCCCCTTCTATTTGCCAGGAGGTGATGGGACCAGTGGCCATGATCTTGGTTTTTTTGATGTTGAGCTTCAGACCATATTTTGCGCTCTCCTCTTTCACCCTCATTAAAAGGTTCTTTAATTCCTCCTCACTTTCTGCCATCAAGGTTGTGTCATCTGCATATCTGAGGTTGTTGATATTTCTTCCGGCAATCTTAATTCCTGCTTGGGATTCATCTAGTCCAGCCTTTCGCATGATGAATTCTGCATATAAGTTAAATAAGCAGGGAGACAATATACAACCTTGTCGTACTCCTTTCCCAATTTTGAACCAATCAGTTGTTCCATATCCAGTTCTAACTGTAGCTTCTTGTCCCACATAGAGATTTCTCAGGAGACAGATGAGGTGATCAGGCACTCCCATTTATTTAAGAACTTGCCAAAGTTTGCTGTGGTCGACACAGTCAAAGGCTGTCAAAGGCTGTCAAAGGCTGCATTTATAAGTTTGCCTATTTTATGCATTGTGAATCGAAGGTAACCGTGGAAGAAAAGGCACCCCCCTTTACGTATTCAGGTGGTATGAACGTTCTTACATTTTACGCAATAGTGTACAGTAACCTCCCACCTTATGCTCATTTAACTTGTGCGCATTCAGCTTTATGAGCACGGCAAAATAAAATCTTTAAAAATATTAAAAGGGGTGGGGTTCTGGGGAAAATGACCTTGGCAAACCCTCCCACCACTGAGCCCACTGGGTTTTTTTGACTATACATGATTTTGACTTTAGGTGTGATCCCCAGAGCATATCCCTCACAGAAGTTGCAGACTTACTATGAGAATATGCAACCATATACATGTCTGACCACCTGCATGTCGTTGAGGCAACTAGAGTCGAAATAAGGATAGAAAAAGGATATTGAAACAGCTTTGGTAGATCTCAGTGTATGCATGCCAACCTAGGTGTTGTTGTATCTATTTGCTGCTGCCTCCATCACCTGATGCTCTCTGGCTGGTCATCTGGTCATCCTGGACTTTGGCCCCCTAGCTGCACCATCTTCATGAAATATTCACATAGCCCTATGGCATGGTCACAATAAATAAACTCACTGGAATCCACCAGGTTGTGGGTTAATATCGAGAAGATTCAGTCAACACACCTTGCAAATGTCTAAGAATCACCTGTCTCCAGGTGTTCTGGTCTCTACACTGTCCCTGGATTGTGGAAACTGAGATGCTGCTGGGCAAGTTTGAGCCCCACATCACATCTCCAGGGCTGATCACAGACGCAAAATATTATCCTTCCTTTCATACAGACAAACCCTGGAAAATCATTACCAGGAATATGGAAGGTTGCCAAAGGCTATTATTACAAATTGTATTTGCTATTATTTTGTGAGAGGCTACTGTAAGGTAATTTATGTACAACTGAGGAGAATCAACACATGATTTTGTGAGTGTCCTACTAAGCAAAACACACACCTGTCCACAAAGAGAAAAGTTTAAAACTTAAACAACACAAGAGGGCAGCATTGTAGAAAGAGATATATGGGAATACTAACTTTTCGGGGTTCTTTTTGCTTTTAAACTTCACTGGACCAATTTCTCAAGTGGAAATCAGCTTATTGATCCAAGGGCAAGATGTGCAAGGCTGGCACAGTTGTGCTTTTGTACAAATCCCTGTATTTGGGCCCAGGGCATGGTCTAAGGCAGCAACCTTGCTAAAGGTAGGCAAGATAGGTGCGAAGATCAGAGACCACCCAGACTGCAGCCCCATGCATGTCACCCGAGCAGAACACTGTCACCATGTGGATAGGCTTGTCCTCCTTGAATTCATCTAATCTTCTTTTAAAGCCACCCAACTTGGTGGCCATCACTGCCCCCCAAGTTCTATCATTCAAACTATGCGCTACATGAAGAACTACTTCCTTTTTATAGAAAGGAAGCCTACAAGTGAAACATAAATAATTTTCAGTGGGTCGATTCCTACAGCCATTATGGGATGATGGCTGTCTCGCTGGTTCTGTCATGAGGAAATTGGTGTGCTCACAAAGACTCTGACATGGCTTGTGCTTGTGCAGGATGCTGCACGGTGCGAAAAGGTGCATTTTCTGCGTGTAACTGCAAACAGAGCAACAGGAATACTAGGAGTGGTGTGTCAAAAACTGATCTAGACTTCATGCAGCACAGAGCACCACTATGGAAACAACGGCCTCACCCTGACTAGCATGACTAGAATTCAGAAAAGACCAAACCTTCATCCACAGTCACCAAGAATTAAAGTAGTGTGAGTGCCTGGAGGCGGTTGGAGGATGGATGGCGGCTAACAATTTGAGGTTGAATCCTGACAAGACAGAAGTACTGTTCGTGGGGGACAGGAGGCGGGCAGGTGTGGAGGACTCCCTGGTCCTGAATGGGGTAACTGTGCCCCTGAAGGACCAGGTGCGCAGCCTGGGAGTCATTTTGGACTCACAGCTGTCCATGGAGGCGCAGGTCAATTCTGTGTCCAGGGCAGCTGTCTATCAGCTCCATCTGGTACGCAGGCTGAGACCCTACCTGGCTGCAGACTGTCTAGCCAGAGTGGTGCATGCTCTAGTTATCTCCTGCTTGGACTACTGCAATGCGCTCTACGTGGGGCTACCTTTGAAGGTGACTCAGAAACTACAACTAATCCAGAATGCGGCAGCTAGACTGGTGACTGGGAGCGGCCGCCGAGACCACATAACACTGGTCTTGAAAGATCTACATTGGCTCCCAGTACGTTTCTAAGCACAATTCAAAGTGTTGATGCTTACCTTTAAAGCCCTAAATGGCCTCAGTCCAGTATACCCGAAGTAGCGTCTCCACCGCCATCATTCTGCCCGGACACTGAGGTCCAGTACCGAGGGCCTTCTGGCGGTTCCCTTGTTGCGAGAAGCCAAGTTACAGGGAACTAGGCAGAGGGCCTTCTCGGTGGTGGCGCCTGCCCTGTGGAACGCCCTCCCAACAGATGTCAAAAAGGAAAACAACTACCAGACTTTTAGAAGACATCTGAAGGCAGCCCTGTTCAGGGAGGCTTTTAATGTTTAATAGATTGTTGTGTTTTATTCTTCTGCTGGAAGCCGCCCAGAGTGGCTGGGGAGACCTGGCCAGATGGGATTATTATTATTTCCCATGACCTGCTGCCTAGTCCTTTTTACTGGAGATGCCAGAGATCAAACATGGATGCAAATCACAAGCTCCATCATTGTGTGACAGTTTGAAAATAGCTGCATTATTTTGTCTTCTATCCTGTGACACACACATTGGATTATTACAGTGCTACTGCTGCTGCCGCCGCCCTTCCCACAGTCCAGTATATATTCCATCTGAGCTTTCTGAAACCACTGCAAGATCAGAAAAGCCAAGCCAACCAGTGACCAGAAAACATTATACATGTTTTTTCTTTAATGAAATGTGTAAAGTGTGCCAATTTCTAGGGGCCTCCCTTAGTCATCCATCTATTGAGTTGACAGCGCAGGGGATGATTACATTAGAACTTCTTAACGCCTCCAGGAATTTTTCACTGTAGAGTTTATTATCTCCCATGCCCCAGCCATTTCTTTTTATTCAAGGCATTGTTGCTTTTGGGAAGTTAACTCTTTTATATCTTGCTGCACAATCTTTTGCTTGAATGAGGAAAACCGTATCAATCAACACAGAGTTGCCAACCTTTGGTCTTAGGGGAGGGAAAAGCTGAACATACTCTCTTTGAGAGTGTTACTTCCCTTTCTTTCTGAGAGGAAGGCCCTCAAACCAGGGACTGCATTTGTTGTGGGTACTATAAAATTCCCATTCCGCAGAATTAAAATTGGCAATGCTCAGAACCACCCCTGCAAACGCCCCCTCCCCAACCCAGGCAAAACACCTACAGTCAAAAGAAATAATACATAGATAACAGAAGCAGGAAACACTCAGACAACACATCACAACCTCCGTATCGTTGAGCCTTTCATTCAGCTGGAGAAACCATTGGCACCTGCAGTCCTGGCTCTGCAGTTTCTAGTCTCTTGCCATTGCTATCCTATCTCGCTTCAGACCAATTCCGATGCTGTTGATTTTTTTAAAAGAACAAATCATAATAGTAAATGCAGGTTCTAGTAGCCATGGGTGTTGCTGTACTCACTGTGGCTCGTTGGGATGAAATATCGCATTCAGACTTAATTGCAAAGCATCCATTTAGAAAAACAAAGCACATAACAAGCCAAAAGATGGCTTCATCCCTCAGGGCCAGAACATCAGAACTCGTGTGTGTGTGTGTGTGTGTGTGTGTGCGCACGCAAACACACACACACGAGCAGTTCAGAGTGACATAGAGTGCACCGTTGCCATGGAAACTCCACACATGGTAGGGATACCAACAAATTACCTCTGCCTTCCCTATTAGCAAAATCCTATGCACATCTCTTTGGAAATAATTCCTACGGACTACACTGGAAGTTACACCAATGGATATAGGATTTCAACCTTATTCTCTACACTTCTGATATAGGAAGAAAGCAATGCCTCTGATTACTGCGTGTCCGGAAAGGAGTAACGAGAAAGATATTCACAAAAGAGGAGGACTGAAACAAAAGTATTTCGAAATGTTCAGAGTTCCTGCCCCCTCAGTATTGTTGCACGTCACTCTAATCTCTGAGCAGTGCAAGATTCCAGGGGTCTCAGGTGCTTACCCAGGGTTCCTGTTTCCACAGAGACCGTGATGTCTTTACGATATATGGTTTATTTCCACATATGTACAACCTGAGCCTACAATGGAGGGGTTCACAGCATTAACACCACCCAAAGGGCCTTGTTTCTCCCATTTCCTCAGCCTTGGATTCAAACAGAAATCAAACATTGCTCTCAAATGCTGTTCTGACTCTCTCTCCAGTTTGCTGCTTTATCTGTAGGCCACATCACTGCCAAACTCTGCTCTAAAACTCCAAAGAACTTTATCCTTCTAACTAACCACAAGCTGAGAGGGACCCCAGCCATTTGCCATCTCACACAGAGCCCCTTTCCTTTGTTTCCCTGAATGCCCCATCACCCAGGCTATCACATGAAGCTAGCCTGGCTTATATTTTAACAGTTGCTGGATCCAGGGGTTAGAAGGGTTTCACACAGAAGGTATAGAAGGCTCCATGCCCCCGCCCCAAACTCATAACAATATGTTAGAGTGTTATTCTCCTCAGCATCTTTAATGGATTTTTTGTGACATATAACATAGATAATAGAATAGAATTTCAAAGTTGGAAGTGACCACGAGGGTCTTCTGGGCCAACCCCCCCCCCGCAATGCAGGAATCCTTTGCCCAATGTGGGGCTCAAACCCACGACCCTGAGAATTAAGAGTCTCCTGCCCTACCAACGGAGCTGTCCCAGGTCCTCGACTACTGTTGTAAATGGGCTAAAATAGCTCAGCCTCCTCCCCTTGCCAACCCTGTCAATTAGGGTTCCATGGATATTGAATTTGCACAGACGCTCCCTCTCTCTTGCCAGCAAATCATAGCAACGCTCCTTTCTGTGTGACACTCAAATCACACGAGCAGCCGCACAGCGAGAGTATTTCCAAAAGACAGCGGTGCAAGGGAGGTAATTATCACAAACACCATGTGGAGCTCTTTGTTTTCTCTTGTCTATCTTCCGCGTGCGCGCGCATGTGCGTGTGTGCAGCCTCCCACAAACTGCTTAATTCCCTGTCAGTCTAGAATGTGAACAATGAAGTGCGATCTCCATTATTCTTCCTTCACCCAGAGATTGACTTATTTCGCCGCTGCCGCCACCAATACACACCAATGCACCCTCTTCACGTATTAACCCCTAAGATATGCCCATGGGGGGGGGGGGAGAACGTCATGAGGCAGCAGAGAACAGAAGGAGATGGTGAGAGGGTGGACCAAGTGATGCTTGGCAATAAATCAAACCAAAGAAGGAAGAGTAGGATTGAGAAGGATCAAAAGCTTGAAGGCAAATCTCTCCCCTACCCCTATGCTTTCAGATTGTTGCTGTTCCTGAAGCAGGGTGTGCAGAAGATAGACTGGGATCCACGGGTAGATTGTCATATGCCCTCTTTTCTCAGGACACACCCTCTTTTTCATGGGTAGAGTCGTCATAGCGATCCATAGTTAAATGTAGAAGTCGGTGAAGGTGTCCTCTTTTTTTTTTTTTTTGCTCTTCAAAATATGGCAACCCTAAATAAATCCCTCTTTCAACAAACTTTCTAAAATAATTGTCCCAGTTGGTACCTGTCTTGGAACGGATTTTATTTTCCGTATATGCTGTTGCTTTAAACTGTTTTTATATTCATATTTTTTTAAAAAAAATATTTTTAAAAAATGCAATTTCACTATTTTTATATATGCATCTGGTATATATATAGTATTATAAATCACTTAGGGATGCCTCTTGGGAAGAAAATCATAAATGACATAAATAACAGCAGCAGCAATAAATAGATCTCTGCGTGATTTGCAATAGAACAGCATGGGTTTCTGACTCTACATCATGGAGCATCAGATAGCAAAAACTAAAAAGCTTTTTCAACCCTTCCAATTTCAGTTGCTGAAAAAGGATGCTGGGGAATGGAGGGGGAGCAGGAAGATTTGGCCCCCCAGGCCTGAGCTTCCCCATTTCTGTTTTACAGCAATACGTACATCTTGTCTGGGGCTATCTCAACCTGACTTGGCCCAAGCCCAGATCCCCCCCCCCCCGAATTGGCCTGATCTGGTTCTGAATCTAGCACACAGGTTTAGTGCTTACGGCCTGACAAAATGCTATGAATTTAGCATGGCTCATCCTTGCTAATGCTGCGAAAGCTTTGTGAAAGTGTAACATTAAAAGGCTTCTCTCTGGCATCCCGCTATTTGCTCGAAAGATTCTTTTGCACTTTTTCAATTAAGCAGCAAGTAAAGAAGCGCAGCGTTGACTTGTGGAGCAGCCATGAAGGCTGCTAGGAAAGGTCAAGATCATCCGCTAAGGAGAAAGAGCTGAGTCGCTGACAGCAAGCGGCAAAGACAGTGCGAGTTCTGCTGATGCCATAGATTGTACAGGTTGTCCAACGGTATTAGCTTACTAGGCGAACCGTGAAGAGGGGCTGTAGGAGAGCAATGTCCCTAAGGCTAAGGCTGCAATGCTACACCCAGTTACCTGGGATGAAGCTCCATGTGACTTAATGAGGTTTCCTTCTGGGTCAACATATATAGGATTGCACCGACAGTCTCTCTTTGAATTATTCTCACCTTCTGGGTTGCACAGATGGCTGTCAGAGGGGCTGCCATTCTGCTGGCAATATTTCAAATTGTCTCCAGTGCCTCAAGTGGAAGCACTTAGTGGAAGCATAAATACTTGTCACTATAACCAAGAGGGGGAGCTGCAAAAAATGTGTAGACGGAGCTGACAAAGCTCTCTCCTCCATCATCTGCTCTCTGATGTGTATTTATCCCTGCTGAGGATTAATGGGATGAGTCATGAAAGGGCTTTTACTGCTTGAGTGTCCGTGCAAGGAAGAGGCTGGGCAATTGCCTGTACATCTGCAGAAGCAAACAGGGAGGGAGGCTTCGAAAAGGTGCTGCAGCCCTGTGGCTTGAGGCAGAAGGTGAGGAGGGCGATGATGCCTGAGTAGTCACTATAGAGGCTGTATCAGGGGGGTCACTGGACTAAAAAAATCTTGCAGCACAACCCTTTGCACTTTTGTCTATTTAGAAGTTTAGCCCCAGTGAGTTCAGTAGGACTTACTCTCTGGTAAGTGTGTATAGCAGGCGTGGGGAACCTTTTTCAGTCTGGGGGGCATATTACCTTCTGTCTGAACTTCAGGGGGCCGCATGCCAGTGCTGAGTGGGGTAATAATAATAATAATAATAATAATAATAATAATAATAATAATAAAGCAATAAAACATCAGACATTAAAAACTTCCCTAAACATGGCTGCCTTCAGATGACTTCTAAAAGTCAGATAGTTGTTTATTTCCTTGACATCTGATGGGAGGTCAATCCACAGGGTGGGTGCCACTACCAGGAAGGCCCTGTGCCTGGTTCCCTGTAACTTCACTTCTCACAGTGAGGGAACCGCCAGAAGGCCCTCAGAATTGGACCTCAGTGCCCAGGCTGAACGGGGTATAAATTATTATTATTATTATTATTATTATTATTATTATTATTATTATTATTATGTATACTCGGCTGAAGCCATTTATAGTATGGATTAGCTTCACTTACAGAAGCACAAACTGTGCCTTTCACCAGTGGAGCCAATGCGTAATATTTTCCCTCAAAAGCAGGACACAGGAAGCCCCCGTTCCCTTCCTTTCTTGTGAGGTATAACTGGTGGGCTGTTGCATCAGCCTTCCTAAATCTTATGCTCCAAAACAGCCCTTAGCTTATGGCTGTAGAAGAGAGATAAAGGCTACCTTTCTCCAACCGGCCTGCCAAAGCTGCAAAAATCCAACTTTTTGCCACACAGGATTTTCTCCTCTCTTAGAGTGTGTAGAATCGCAGGATGTTTATGGTCCTTTAAGTTATACTGCCTCAATCCCTTAATGAGGCACATTTCTCTTAAGAAAAACAGGTGCTCACAGTTCGAAGTGGGAAGCTTACAACCTGGACGGGAGATGCTCGAAAAAGCCTCAAGCAGATGGCACAGAACATCCAGGGTCAAAATAGACAAAGCAGAATGCTAACTGCTGAGAGGGGTATTGGTACAGATGCATAGGGTCGTCAGAAAGTAGCACTTGTCAAAAATGGGAATCGCAAGAAGGCAGCCTGGTACTTCTCTAGCTAACAAGAGGCGGGGCAAACTCCGTGCTTCTTGTTTCAATAGACTTGGCCAACTATGTTAATGTCATCCCCCCCCCCGCCTCTCTCTCTCTCCCTCTCCCTCTCTCTCTCTCACACACAACTTTATGTTATATATAACAACTGAATGTTATATGTACAAGGATTGCAATCCTGTACATGGCGTCTCAAATCCCATTGACTTCAATTATCTTTATAGTTAGTAGGTGTAAGGGGGAGAGAGTATAGAGAACCGCCCCCTATCATCAGGAGCAGCTCCTCCCCAAGCAGCCATGGAAGTGCAGGGTCTGAAGGAGATAGTCAGGAAGCAGAGAGGGAGAGCCAGGGCTCCGGCAGCAGGGAAGAGCCCCTGCTCCACAGGCGGGAAGAGAGAGAGACGGAAAGGGGGTAGAGGGAAAAGACGGAGCATAGACCCTTTCCCCCGGCAGCGGAATTAAGGAGGAGGAGAAAAGGGAGGAGATTCGCTGTCCCCAGGCTCTTATGTTGGTCCAAGGGGCGAAAAGGGGCAGTGCTGGATTCTGACACGGAATGAGAGGACATGAAACCGACAGCTCATCACACTGTAAATAATGTGCACCAATAAAGACTCTGAAAGGCAAGTTTGTGGAGAGTCGTTACTCAGGAGTAGCCATAATAACCTCTGACAGTAGGCTACTGGGCTTTAAGAGGCTTTAGCTATGCGCAAGATTGCAGGCCTGTTTTTATCTTTCTATATATTATAACTGACTGAGCAAAAAGGTTATGTCTCCCTCCAAGATACAAGACATGTTATGCTCTGTGACCTCATCAACTGCTGGCAAATTTGCACTAGGCTCCGTCTCCAGTGAAAACTCTCAACCCTACAACCGTAGGGCATTGTCAGCAAGCATCACATCAAAGCAGCCTTTCAGAAATTGATATTGGCATTTGTTCCAATTTACACTAAAGGGCTGCATCGTTGTGCTTTGCAACGTCTTACAAATTCATCTACGCAGAGATTAATCTACATGTAGGGAAATTGTGCCTGATCTATGCATTTGGGGGGGAACCAAAGGCCATGTCACAGATTATGTGTTTGGAATAAGGAGTTCACCAGCTAATCCTGGGCTCAGCAGAGGTACACTGACTGAAGTCCTTTATCCTGGCTGAGAAGGAGATACTCTGGCGTAAGTCCTCTATCCCAGTTCAGCTGGGACTCAGCCAAGGCTGGGGTAAATCCCTTAAAAGTGGTGTTTTTAGGGTGTGGCAGAAGGAGACTTGCTCCGATTTCAAACTCCATTCAGCCTGGTCATGAGATCTAGCAAGCCAGCAGAAACTACATTGACAAAAAGGCTTATTTTCCCTCTGAGCTGAGCAACGGTAAGATACATCAAAATAATTTACTCCCGTGTAAAAAACACTGGCTTTCTATAGTTTGGATTGTGACCACAATCTCTGTAACGTTTTATTTCCATGGTTGGCGACTGAGGCTGAAAAGAAATTGCGAAAACACATGCAAACCCCTGCAGCCAACTTTAATTTGTTTGATTATGTCAGGAAAAAGAAATATTTACGTACATACAGGGAGTGGATGGCATCAAAGTTGCTTCAGGGATATTAATAATCTGGCCCTGCGGTTATAGACACAGTTAACACATTCTTCCACAGGGCTGAGTCCACACACAACTTTCTCAAGAGTGGAAATGTGAAAGACTCCAAGAGATTAAGATTGAGATGTTTTTCAAGTAATTTCCCTCACCTGAATACTTGAGGAGAGCCATTTTTCCATCAGGGCATGACTGGTATCAGCTCCTGAGCTGGGGCCAGTCAAGCAAACACTTTTATTAAATCTCTCACTAACCTTCCATTGGGGTATTATTGTCAGGTCGATTTGCAAAGACGACGTCCACATACTCAAGCTGCAGCCTCTGGAGAGAGCCTTTTAATCCTAGAAGTAAAATAACGAAGCGTTAGAAAGAGAGAAAAGAAGAGAGAAGACGACGTGCGGAACCCACGACAAAGAATCTGATGACTCAAAGGTACCATGGGCCTGAACCATCTTTAAATCTGCTGCAGAGATCAGTGACGTTAAGCTGTCTATTAAAAACAACCAAAGCATGAGTTTATACAGAATTCATGGCCCTCCACATTTTTTAAAAATCATAATTACACTGAAACATGGACTGGAGTCGACAAGCATTTAACCACAGTATCCTTCTGCGTCTGTCAAACTGTTGCCTCGGGGGACAAAGCTGATAGCGCATATTTTGTTTCACAGTACATCTAATCAAAATCGTGTCAGAGTGAATTATTTCGCATACTCCGCCTCTCCCTGAAAGACTGCACTGGTATTGTTCCATGGAATTAAGCCCTGCCACTCAGCGAACCGCTAGGATTTAAAATCTGGAGGTGAATCTGGCACTCTAATATACAGTCATGATTTCCAACCTGGTACAATGCTGCCGAAGGCAGATTGCAAACAGGTATCCCTGCAGCAGGGATGAGCAAACCCCTGCAAATTTTGATATCTTTCAGTTTTCCAGATCTTAAGTTCAGTTCTCCTTTCCACATCAGTTTGTGATTATTATTATTTTAAGGGAAAAAGGTCCTCCAGCAAATTCACTGGTTTTTTAGTGCGAATTTCTCCCAGTATGTACATTTTTGTAAGCAATTTTACCTAATATGCATATTTTTGAAGTGCGCATTTTCCCCAATGTAATGCATGCATGCTATTTTTACTTACCGTATTTTTCCGCGTATAACACGCCCCCGTGTATAAGACGTCCCCTATTTTGGGGGACTACATTTTAAGAAAATGGGGGGGGGAAGAGATGGCCCAGAGCTGCAGAGTTGTTGAGCTTTTTTGGGGGGGGGGATGCCAATAATCACTCACTTGACTCACAAAACGCTGAGAATTGCACGTGTCAACAAAGCAGACAAGTGTCTGCCCACTCACTGCCAGCAATCACCCACCTAATTGTTGCAGCAACAGCCAATCAAAAAGAGCCCTTGCCGCAGACACCAATCACCCACCAAATTGCCGCAGCAACAGCCAATCCTAAGCAGTCCTAGTTGCAGACACCAAGCACCCACCCAATCACCAGTGCCAAGCTGCTGCTCACGGTTGAAACAAATCGCCCGTCCCCCCTCTGCGCGATCCGTGTATAAGACAAACCCCAATTTTCAACATTCTTTTTGAGTAAAAAAAACCCCCTCGTCTTAGAGACGGAAAAGTATGCATTTTAATGCACAGTTTGCTTTAGTATATGTATTTCTGTACACATTACTGGCAAAGTGATTGTTCCATTCGGACAAGCGTTTTGGCTTGCCAGATGGAACAATCTCCTCTTCTCCTCCCCCATCCAATGTTCTGGGGGTTCTCTCCAAGCCATTGGGGGTTGCATGCGGTAGGACATGGGGGAAAGTCCCACTGCCCTTATGCAGGGCTTCCACAGGAAGGGCTCGCTAGGTGCATCCTGCCCTAAGTGCAAATCTGGTCTCAAACATGGACTCACTACATCTTAAGCCACTAATTCCTAGCTTCAACTCTTTACTTGCACTGAAGAGCAATGCAGGAATACCAACATTGTTGGGTTGTTGCCAACTACTCAGATTCATTGAAATTAATGGACATAATTAACTCAGATCCTCCAAGTGTCCCTATTTTCGAGGGAGAGCCCCAGATTTACAGAAACCATCCCGGTTTCTTATTTGATCCCGGAATGTCCTGCTTTTCCTTAAAGGTAAAGGGACCCCTGACTGTTACAGTAGGTCCAGTTGCGGACGACTCTGGGGTTGCAGCGCTCATCTCGCTTTACTGGCCGAGGGAGCCGACGTACAGCTTCCAGGTCATGTGGCCAGCATGACTGAGCCGCTTCTGGTGAACCAGAGCAGCACACGGAAACACTGTTTCCTTTGCTTTTCCTAGGATGTCCCTATTTTCATCGGAAAAATGTTGGCGGGTGTGTTAACTTACCGTAAGTCCACTCCTTTCAGCAGGTCTACTCTGAGTATAACTGAGCTGGGTAGAGCCCAAGGCTATTGCAACATTATGCCAAATGCAGTGCTTTTTTCTAAAAAAAATAATGTTTAGGGGTACTCTCATTTTCCTACTCATATTGAAATACTGCCCCTCAATGAGGCCAAACTTAGATTTACAAATGTTTAGGGGTATGTGTACCCCTGCACCCCCCCAGAAAAAAAAGCACTGGTCAAATGTATGGGAAGCACTTTACCATTATAACACATTATCACATGCACACAAAGTATTTTTTATTCATACTATATATACCTTCAATAATGTGTTTTCTTGAGAGTCCTCTTTCTGTTTCAGCTCTGCAAGGAGAAAAGGCATACATTTTCATGTGAGCATTGTTGTTCCATACCCTTTGACTTACAAATGGGAGTCTGCTGTATCAAAAACAGTCTCATAGGACATTTTGCTAATAGCTAATACCCTTGGTTAAAGCAAACAACTGGCTATATTGAACTGGTATCCAAAAACAATTATCACACATTGCTATATCAACCTGCTTTTTTTAAAAAAATGTTAACTTTGGCTTCAGCAGTACATGAATAATTCCACATAAATGCTTTTACTATTCACAATCTGGTCTTTCATAGTTATCTATCTGTATCACTACATGGTTTGACAGGGCAGAGAATTTAAATAGACCAGCCCAGTTGCAATGTGGATTCTCTCAGGGCTGATAGGTTAAAATTCTTAAGCAGAGAGGGTTCCCTAAATTAGGGTTGCCGTGTGTCCTCTTTCCCTCAGACATGTCCTCTTTTTCAGGGTTAAAATTTGGGACAAATTCCATTTATTTGCTTTGAATGGCCATCATAGCATTCTCTTTTTTTGCTCTTCAAAATATGGCAACCCTACTTAAATGGCCTGGGTGTTTCGAAAGCTCAAACAGCAACTCCCTCCCTCCCTCCCTCCCTCCCTCCCTCCCTCCCTCTCTCTCTCTCTCTCTCTCTCTCTGTGTGTGTGTGTGTGTGTGTTCATGCACATAAAACCAACCAAAAACCTCTTGGTTCAATTAGAAAGACAATGTTCAACTTTCTTTTAAAAAAGCCTTTTCAAACAGAAATCTGAACGAAGTCAAATAACTCCAATTTGTGATGCAGCTCGTTGCAATACCAATAATTCTCTTTCAGTGTGTTAATTTTTTTTAATAAAAAACAACAACAGCCACAGGTTTCAGTGTAGCTTTCCTTCTCCTTCAACTCTACTGTCCGTAATAAGAGCCTGAGTGTTGACAGTAAGACACACAGGGGTTTCTGAACACATGCACCTCCAGTTTCAGAAGTCCGTGGAAAGTTATATTGCAGCTAAAATTGCAAACTGGAAAGCAGTGAGACATCCTTACTAAATAGGAAGGAGTTCAAAGATGTTTGACACGTAGGCTACATTCAAAGTCTGCATTTTAGCTTAATTCATCAAAAAGGAAATCTTCATGCTAATTATCCAGGATTAGATTCCTATGTATCAAAGAGACCATTTCCTCCCCTACGTAGCTACAGTAGGACATGCTATGAAAGGAGCTGGATTCTGATTAAACTCTCGTCTGAGCAGCAGGAAAGAAGGCAATGGCTACCCGCCCCCCGGAGGGTCCCCAGTTCCTGAAATGGCCATTTTAAGAGTGCAAAAATATTTTTTTGGCTTCATCAGCATGCTTTTGATTGTGTGTGTGTTTGTGTTCATTTTCTCCCTCAGCCTTCATGCTGCAGCTGGAAGATAGACAGGAACAGCCTCGTTTGTGGACTGCAATCTAAGAAGTTTGATTTGAATTTTTAGTTTTCACTTCAACGGACACCTACAGACTTCAAGCACTAGAGGGAGGGGTGGTCCGTTGGCCTATTCTTATGTTCTTAAATTCTTTTCTCGTTGAAGGCAGCAAAATCACACAAGCACTGTACCCCTCTCTGGCAGTAAAAAAATTACAATAACAAAACATTAAATAGATAACTGTAACTTTCCTTTTTATGACACCTAAAATCAGTTGCGTCACTCTGCCTATCAGGTAAAATGTTTTTTTTTATTTTAAATGACTTTTTAAAAATTCAACTTTGAATAATTTTGCCTACAGCTCAAAGGGTGGATTGGGCACAACAGAAGTAGCAGCAGCAGCAGTAGTAGTAGTAGTAGTAGTAGTAGTAGTAATAATAATAATAATAATAATAATTTATTTCTACCCTGCCCATCTGGCTGGGTTTCCCCAGCCACTCTGGGCAGCTTCCAACAAAAGATTTAAAATACATTAAAACATCAGTCATTAAAAACTTCCCTAAACGGGACTGCCTTCAGATGTCTTCTAAATGTCATATAGTTGTTTATTTCTTTGACATCTGATGGGAGGGCATTCCAAGTAATTTTAGCCAGCAAAATTTGTACAGAGTTCCTGTGAATGGAGGGAAAGATTTTTTCTCTCTTCCATTTAGGCCAACATGGGGAGAGTTGTTGGGGGGGGGAGATATGTGGTCACATTTTATTTTAAACAAGATGGTCCTTTTGATCTGGTCTCACTACAGGGAGTGATCTGAGCTTATGCCCCAGGGGTCACAGGCAAATATTTTCAACTTTCTGACATTAAATAAAATGCTGCCATTTTTGGCAAAGGCTGAATATTATTTCCTCCTTCCTGCTGAACATTATGGAGTATGCACACTTTTTTAGCTGAGTTTGGAGGAACGAATGGGATGCTATTTATATATATCTTTATTATGCCTGCAATCCTGCACCCATTTAGATTGCTGAAATTGATTCAAATGGTCTGTTAAGCAGCCTAACTGTGTGGAGAATTGCAATTTCATGTATGTATGTATGTATGTATGTATGCATGCATGCATGCATGCATGCATGTAATTTAAATCTCTCTAGGCTACCTCATAGGGAAAAGCCCCCTCAAGTTGGATTACATTAAAAAAAGAAAAGGGGAAAAGAACAGAATTGCAATAAAACACCATCGTGTTAAAATAGCAGTTAAAACATTTTATAAATGGCTTGGATGAAGGAATTGAGGGGATGCTCATCAAATTTGAAGATGACACCAAACTGGGAGGGGTAGCTAATGCTGCAGAAGGCAGAATCAGGATTCAAAATGATTGGAGAACGTGGGCCGGATTGTGTCTGTGCAGACGCGATTTCCGGTGCTGCGGAAGTGAGTCTCCGCCCTGTGCTGCGCCAGTTTAGTACAGTGTGCGCGGACTTGCAGAGCGGGCGGCTTGGTTCAGTGGCGGCTCGTGGGCTGTTTAAACAACCCCTGTGGCCCGCTTGTGGCCCATGGACCGCAGGTTGCTGACCCCTGTGCTAGACATTACCGGTAATTAGCGCAAGGCTGGGGAACCTTCAGATGTTGTAGGCCAAACATGGCCAGGGATGTTGGGAGCTGTAGTCCAAGCCCAACCACATCTGCAGGGTCACTGGTTTCCCTCCCCAGGGTTTTTTTTCCAGCTGGAACTCTCTGGAACTCAGTTCTGGCACCTCTCAGGAGGGTGCCATTACCATTCTAAGAGAACGAGGAAGGTCTTCATTGTGGGTTCTGGAACCTCTTTTTCTAGAACAATAGTGCTGCCCAACCCTGATATAGCAAGTGGTACGAAGAAGCTAAGAAAGCGATGGGGAAATGCAGTTACACATGTGAGCTAGTACACTTGTGAATCAGAATGCTCATTAAATAGCGAGTAGTTTCTAATTAGGATGAATGCTCAAGAAACGGGTAGTCGGAAAGCTACCTAGGATAACTCCCAACTCTGCTCTCAGTTTTAAAAATCGACAGCTCTTCAAAGAAAGCAAATTATCTTTTTTGGTTTCACCAACCTAAATGCATTTTGATGGCACAAAGCCATGCGATACATTTTTTAATTTTAATAACAATTTTTTTCTACAACACAATGATTAAAAGGAAACTTACTTTCCTCCCCAGTAGAGTTTTGTTGTAATGACCAGACTTGACCTCCTAAACAAATAGAACACATAAAAATGGAAAAAGAAGGCCATTATTATTATTATTATTATTATTATTATTATTATTATTATTATTTTGCAACTGCATCCTTCCTAATACAGCCATGCCTAATATTCATCCATAAAGATGAAAGGGAAACAGCAATGGCTCTTACATCATAAAAACTCTTCCATCAAAACTGTGCAGTTATAGAGCAAGCTCTATACAGAACCTGACAGAATGTTGGCACTGTGACCCACAAACACAAAGGGTGTGTACACATTACTAGTTTACCATGCAGCTAGGTCCTTATTTTTCTTAATTCAGATTTGGACCAGGCATTGCAGAAAATGTCCAGGACCCTTGAATTGCCTTTGCCCTAGTCATTCCCAGGCCGGCCACTTCTTCCACATTACACCAGCAAAGAGCAACTTGGAGGAGGTTAAGCAGCCTGAAAAGTAGAAGAATCTCAATACTAGCCTAGTATTGGCCTGATTTGTGGGCTGGTTCTCCAAGCCTTTGTAAAGCAAAGGCCCAAGATTCAGAGGAGCTCTGTGAGTCCTGATTTAGTACTCCCAATTCTACCATTGTATGCCAAGAATTGAATGCTGAAATCTTTACATTACCTCCAGCCTTTCTTTTTTATTATGCTTCCCAAAATCACCTCGGCCCTGTGGGGGGAATAAAAAAAACACCCAGATGCACCATTTGGAAGAAATGTTTTTGGACATAACAGTATGGTAGCACACTCGTTTATCGTTTTATGCTAACTGTTACAGGTCTATTTATTGCATTCAGTTGTCCAGTCATTCACAATATCAGTGCTTTAGTTATTTGCAAGTCAGCATTGATGCCGCTTTGAAAGAATCCATCTGCTCCCCACTGTGTGTATAGGCACTTCTGAGCTTGAAGGATCAACAACAATAGCTAGTCTTGATGTTACTTGCTAATTGTCTTCTAAATCAGGGATGGAGAACCTCCAGATATTGTTGGACTTCAACTCCCATCAGCCTCAGCTAGCAAAGCCAGTAGCCAGGGATGATGGGAGTTTTTGACACATCACAGGAGGAACCAGCTTGGCTTAATTAGCTCTTGACACATGTTGATCACATGATTTGGAAGTGTCTAGTACACAGCTTAAATACACATGGGTCTGGCCTAATACACATGAGTCTAATACACAGGATCCAGCTATGTTTTAGCACTCCTGGACTTAATTAAACTCTAGCACCTACTGGACACCGGGATTTAAGGGTGTCTAGCACCTGCAACTCATAACAATATTTTATGTAAAGGTAAAGGGACCCCTGACCGTTAGGTCCAGTTGCGGACGACTCTTGGGTTGCAGCGCTCATCTCGCTTTACTGGCCGAGGGAGCTGCCGTACAGCTTCTGGGTCATGTGGCCAGCATGACTAAGCCACTTCTGGCGAAGCAGAGCAGTGCATGGAAACACCGTTTACCTTCCCGCCGGAGCATTACCTATTTATCTACTTACACTTTGACATGCTTTCGAACTGCTAGGTTGGCAGGAGCTGGGACCGAGCAATGGGAGCTCACCCCGTTGCAGGGATTCGAACTGCCGACCTTCTGATTGGCAAGTCCTAGGCTCTGTGGTTTAGACCACAGTGCCACCCGTGTCCCAATATTTTATGGAATAATTTTTTTTAAAAAAACAAACAAACCCCAGAACACAACTGAAATATTCAGTTGAGAAATTAGCACATCAACAAATGGTAGAAATTAGTACCAGACAGCCATAGGGCCATTTCCTCCTAATGCCCCTTGTTACTCATGCATGCAGTGGCAAACTGTGCTGCTTGGCTGCCTGGGGTGGCACCCCCTGGGGGCGGGGCATCACTCCGCAACGCGACATCACAACGCACGCACCAGGACAAGCCTGGATGGACTGCGCATCATGCGCAGTCTGCCAGGTTGGTGCTGCTGCTCTACTCGGCCGGTGCGCTCTGAAGCCGGAGCTGGCATGCATGTTTGCTAAAGTCTTCTGCTCTGCCCAGGTGCTGCAGCAGAGCTGCAAGTTAGTTTCTTTAACTGGATCCAACAAAGTAAGCACAGATACTTACTTTCCAGCTGCGTACACCTCTGCTGTGTCAAACAGGTTTACTCCGCTCTCGTATGCGATAGTCATTAGCTGTTCCGCAACCTTTGGGAAAGGGAGACATGACATTAGTCCTAGAGAATACGAAATGTGTTGTGCTGCAGAAACTACCCATAATAGAGCGCAGGTTTGCATAGAGAAGGACCAAGGAACTCCACCCAAATAAAGCCCCAATTTTTAAACCATAGAGAATGGACCAGGGGTAAGGCAGCGCAGGGAAGAGGACTGCTTCTGCTTCTGCTGCCACTTCCCATTTACTCAGTAGTGGCTGGTGCTCATTTGGACAGACAGAGCCAACTAGTTATGGTTCGTCCCATCTTCCTCGCTGCTGAAGTCTACATGGGCCACACTGAGACTAAGGAGCAGGAAGCTGACAGGTAGAGCTACCTTCTGGACTGGTTACCAGTAAGAAGGTGGGAAGTGGGGGATGGCGAGAGCAGACTGAAGTGGGTGGGGCAGCACCCCATTCACGCTAAAGGACCAGCCTCCAAAAAAGTAAGAAGCACCAGTGGTGATTGCAGAATTATAGCGTTGGAAGGCTTAGGATCTCCCACCTGCTACAATGCAGGAATCTTTCACACAATGTGAGGCTCAGACCCACGACCCTGAGATTGAGAGTCTCATGCTCTCCTGACTGAGCTGTTTTGAAGACACAAAGTAAATTTGGCCTCTGCAGCAAAGCAAAAATAGTATATATCTATATTAATTTCCACAGTTTCATGTTGGGCCGTCAACTATTTCCGATGACCCACACATTTGAAAAACCAAACATTAGCAGCCACAGCAGTAATTACAGACGTCACAAATGGTTATGATTTATTTTGCAAGGCTATTTAGGGCCAGCTATGATGATGCCAGCCAGCATAGCTGAATCAGCACTGCCATTATATGAAGTACAATGCTCAGGGGATTGAAGAAACTTGACCATTGCAATAATGATGATGAAATAGTTGGTCAGAAGGAAATTATGAAAACCAGGCTGCTTGTTTTATAGTTGCATCAAAACGGCGTCTTGTTTTAGTGGCAGGAAAGGCAAACTTAAATGACCATTTAAAACAATTGAAAATCTCTCCATTGTAGGTGAAAGGCAATTATAAGGAAAGTCCATAGTCCATCCAGCATTTTTTTAGCGGTTCCCTTATAAGAGTTTTATTCTGGGACTGGTGCCATGTTTTTCCATTGTTACAACCAGGCCCCATCTGCAGTATCGTATCGCTTCTGACAGTTATATCTTCCCCCGAAGAAATCTGTGAAGTGTAGCAGAGCTACAATACACAAAATTCCCTGGGAAAATGGAGTGGCTGTTACTCAGAAAACTGAAGCTCTGTGAGGGAAATAGGTAAAGCTAAAAGGTAAAGGGACCCCTGACAATTAGGTCCAGTCGTGACCGACTCTGGGGTTGCAGCGCTCATCTCGCATTATTGGCCGAGGGAGCCGGCGTACAGCTTCCAGGTCATGTGGCCAGCATGACAAAGCCGCTTCTGGCGAACCAGTGCAGCACATGGAAACTCCGTTTACCTTCCCACTGGAGCGGTACCTATTTATCTACTTGCACTTTGACGTGCTTTTGAACTGCTAGGTTGGAAGGAGCTGGGACTGAGCAACAGGAGCTCACCCCGTCGCGGGGATTCAAGCCGCTGACCTTCTGATCGGCAAGCTCTTGGCTCTGTGGTTTAACCCACAGTGCCACCCGCATCGCTGGGGAAGAGGGGAATAGGGGCGTCCAAACCACTCTCAGTACTCTTATCAAACTACAGCTCCCAGGATTCTTTGGGGGAAGCCATGACAGTTTAAAGGAGTATGTTGTTGTTGTTGTTTAGTCGTTTAGTCATGTCCGACTCTTTGTGACCCCATGGACCAGAGCACGCCACTGCCTCCCGCAGTTTGGTCAGACTCATGTTGGTGGTTTCGAGAACACTGTCCAACCATCTCATCCTCTGTCATCCCCTTCTCCTTGTGCCCTCCATCTTTCCCAGCATCAGGGTCTTTTCCAGGGAGCCTTCTCTTCTCATGAGGTGGCCATAGTATTGGAGCCTCAGCTTCATGATCTGTCCTTCCAGTGAGCACTCCGGGCTGATTTCCTTAAGAATGGATAGGTTTGATCTTCTTGCAGTCCATGGGACTCTCAAGAGCCTCCTCCAGCACCATAATTCAAAAGCATCAATTCTTCGGCGATCAGCCTTCTTTATGGTCCAGCTCTCACTTCCATACATCACTACTGGGAAAACCATAGCTTTAACTATGCGGACCTTTGTAGGCAAGGTTTTTAAGATGCTGTCTAGGTTTGTCATTGCTTTTCTCCCAAGAAGCAGGCGTCTTTTAATTTCGGGACTGCTGTCACCATCTGCAGTGATCAAGGAGCCCTTTATTTCACAACACTTGGCTAACTGGGCTGCAACTGGAATGAGGAGCCCCAGGTCCTTTTGCAGAGCTGGCTGTACCAGTATGCAGGGTGAGTTAGTCCACCTCAGAGATATCACTAGAGGAACAGAAAACAGTCTGTTTTTTATTTATTATTCTTTCTTTATCATCATGACAACACCATGTTGATTTTCTGCCTCGGGTGCCTAGACTATTCTTGGTCTAAGTGTCTCTTAGGGCTGAATCACACTCGCTTCAGTTATGTCTGCAGCTGATATCCCAGAAGGCAAAGTTACAGAGAAAGCGCTTGTTATTTCTATTGCCAAACACAGCCTTCATTAACCTGGTGGCTTCTAAGTGTCTTGGACTACAACTCCCATCAGCCTCAGCCAGCTGGCTGGGGCTGATGGGAGTTGTAGTTCAAAACGTTTGAAGTCTATCAGATTGGTGAAAGCTGGCTTCACTCTTAAAACTTAGACATAACAGTCTGTAGGTGACAAAGTGCTTGTGAAAGTCATTTGTGGCTGCCTAAGATTTTGGCACTTTATTTCATTCCCTGCAGCATTTCCTCCTGTGACAGTGTTCCACTTACTGGATTAGTCCCGTAATCAGTCATTGTCTTTCACCACTGCATAAAACCTCTCTTATATGAAGCGAATAAAATAAGCCTTGAACAATTTGTGGAAGAAAAAAAAAATCTCCATGTAGCAGTTTTCCCCCTTGCCGTTCTCCTGCATTTAAATGTTCTTCAAATGGCACTTCCGTGTCACGATTGCTTCTTTGAAATAATTTAAAATATTGATCAGAAGAAGATAGTTTAACTATAGGAGATGACAGGGAAAACTCATTCTTAAATGTCTTTTTTTTACACCTCTAGTTAAGGTTTAAAATTGGGTTGTCAGGCCTTTAGTGCATTGATTGGTCACATTAAATAAAATTGCATGTTGCCGAACGTTACAGGTGTCCTGTTTAAGGACTCTGAAGGAAAGTAATCGCCTCCTAAGGGAACGTGCTACCACGATGTCCTTGGTGAAGCCTTCATTTAAGTCCATTACTATGTTGTTATAACCAAAGAACTTCACCAGGGGAAACAGCCTCTCAGTCACCTTCTGTGTTTCTGGCCTTTTAGCTTATCTGCTGGGTTGGAATCACCAGGAAGATTGCATTGTAATAATGATAAGAATAAAACTAGGTAAAGGGACCCCTGACCATTAGGTCCAGTCGTGACCGACTCTGGGGTTGCGCGCTCATCTCACATTATTGGCCGAGGGAGCCAGCGTATAGCTTCCAGGTCATGTGGCCAGCATGACAAAGCCACTTCTGGTGAACCAGAGCAGCACACGAAAACGCCGTTTACCTTCCCGCTGTAGCGGTTCCTATTTATCTACTTGCATTTTGACGTGCTTTCGAACTGCTAGGTTGGCAGGAGCTGGGACCAAGCAACGGGAGCTCACCCCGTCACAGGGATTCGAACCGCCGACCTTCTGATCAGCAAGCCCTAGGCTCAGTGGTTTAACCCACAGCGCCACCTGGGTCCCTAAGAATAAAACTACCCAGCTGCAAAAGATTGTGTCTTTGATCTACAGAGGCAAGTTCTCTTTAGAGTGGGTGCCGAATGCTTGAGTTTGACAAATGTTAGGGTTTAATTAGAACTTGCATGTTGGCACCAGGAATAGCCAGACCCAAGTGTATGCTAGGGTTAGTCAGAGGTGTGATGGACTCGCTGATAAGCCTCTGTAAAAATGCTAGTTAAGTAGGCACACTTCCTGGGTTTTGTGTTGGACATTGATAATCCTAGCCAAATCAGTAAGTGTTAATGAAGTCAGAAAGACTTCTTTGTGAGGTGACCTCCTGGGGTGGGGATTAAACAATTAGGGGGTTCAGAACATCAAAATATTAGGTGTTCACACAACACAAGATCAAAGGGTATGAGAATGCAAATGTGAGGCACCTCCCTGTGTTAGAAAAGGAAAGCCTAGCCCTAGAAGCTATGGAGTGTGAGCCAGGAATGATGGAACCAGGAAGTGGAGAGGTTAAGCTAGGATGTTCCTTGCAGAGCAAGAGAGGTTGCAAAGAGGGGATGCTGATGCTGCTACTATGGAATAAGCTGGCATGCTTATTTCATATTTCCCCCCAAAATATAGTCCCCCCCTCCCCCACAAAGTCTGAGGGACGGTGGACCGGCCCACGGCTGAAAAAGGTTGCTGACCCCTGAACTACACATTCCCCACTTATTGTCACCATTATTAGAAATCATTGCGAGGGGGTTCTCAGCGGCACAATTTATGTCACCAAGCACTTGCAGACACAGTTTCTTTTCACCATTGCGACGCAGTGCTCTGCCACTCTTCATTTTTGCAGCCGAGCAGGCTTATTTTGGAAAACAACATAGGGCTCTAATCTACATGTGTCCCAAAGGAGGCACTGAATAGTGGAGTGAACGCTCTAGTGGACTGGAATATTCCCACTACGGGGAACATCTGCCAGAATTTTGCAGGGGTCTTCAAAGTGCTTTTGTAAGTTGCACGGTGTTGAAGCGCCAATGCTCTGATTTTAAAAGAAATAGGGCCTACACATCCTATACATGTGTACTCAGAGGTCCTAGTATGTTCAGTGAGGCTTACTCCCCACTGTTGCAGGATTGCAGTCTTAAAACAACAACAACAACGGCAGGAATTGTGCTTAGAGCAAAAAATAAATGACAAATTCCCCTATTCTAAACACGATTTCTTTGTTTTTGGTTGTTTTTCAGTCTGAGTTCACTCACCTAAGTGACCCTCAAAACACAGAACCCACCACCCAAATCTCTAAGGCACTTCTAAAGTCTTTGGGAAGCACCGTGTCTCCCAACAGGAGTTGAACCAGGAAGTAAAGTCCAGAATGTTTGGGAGAGCACAGACCTTGGCCCTTCCTTAATATTTGCCATGTTGGAATGAAATACACATGAAAACCCACCCAGCATTTAGGGGGTGGGGGAAGTGCTCCCCCAAACAAGGAGCTTACCCCTACTTTCCCCCAATTGTTGGACTCATTAATACATACTGTTATTTTTCTTTCAGAGATTTAAGAACTCACCTGTCAGGGGACCTTCCTACAGGGAACCTCCCCCCATCCTGTTGATGACCAGCTCTTCGCCCAGTGAGAGCAGCAGCAGTGGGTCAGGTGGGGGGAATGAGGAAGTTAGCCGTATGGAGGTGGCAAGGCTCAGTGATGTTGGAGAGCCTTTGCGCTGCCTTGACCAAGAATTGGAGGGGAACAGGCAGCCCCTTCTGGCACCCGAATTAAGGCGCACCACTAAACATAAGGTCGGGAGGTGCCCAAACTCTTATGCCGGTCATGCAACAGGAAACGTCCACTCCCGGATTCTGCAAGTGACTAGGAGGTCATGTTTTCTGCTATCTCTGCACTGCAAATACTATGCACAATAAAACCTTTAAAGACAAGTACGGACTTGGGCGTCCTTACTCGAGAGTAGCCGCAACAACACCATTACATCACCCAATTTGAAATATACTTTGCTCTTTCTGTACCCTGCCTGATGTCCCCCCTCCCAGTGCCACCACTGCCAGCAAGGTCAGTGGTCAGGAATGATGGGAGAAACATCTGGAAGGCCACATATCCCCCATACTTGCTGTCAGGGGTTCTTGTGGCTACTCTTGAGTAACGACTCTCCACATCTGCTTGTCTTTAAGATGTTTTTATTGTGCATACTATTTACAGTGCAAAGTGTCTGCAAATCATGTCTGCTTAGTCTGAGTCAGAACCTCGCAATGGCTTCTTTCTGTTTCGCGCCCAACATAACAGCTTGGGAACACCAAAGCGCCTCCCCCTTGTCCTACGGAGAGCCGTACGTCTCAATTCAGGCATTGGGGGGAAGGGCCGTCCTTCTGACTCTTCTCCGGTCCCTTTTCCCCCACCTTTCTCCACTCAGTGGAGAGGCTGTCTGATGCTGCTAGAGCCTTGTCTCTCCCCCTCTCCCTTCCTGACTCCTGTAATCTGATCTGCTGCTGAAATTAATGCTCTGCGAGGAACTCGACCTGATGAGGGGGGGCTGTTCCCTATACGCCTTCCCCCTTACACTTGCTTTAGTGATACACTGCTGGAATATTGATGGGGGAAGCGCCTTTCATGTGTCCACTACACCATTTTGAAATATTGTAGAAGCAGGGCCAGCGCAAGGGATTATGTGAAGGACAGATGGTTCCCTTCCTTGGTGGACAGCAGCCAACTAGATTGGCAGTTGACTCACTTCTAGCACATCTGAAGCAGCAAGCTGGGTTAGGAGGGGCAGAATAGGCTGTGCAGCACACTCAGCTCTGTCCTCTAGCACGTTGCTACCCTCTTCGCCGAAAGGTCTGCTTAGCAGCCTCTCCCACCCCGAGCCCAGAAAGGTCCCCTCATAACCTCCCCTCATAGCTCTCCCTTATAACCTCTCTTCAGCTCATGTTCATGAAAGAAAAACAAGTTTTTAAACCTGAGACCTGAAACACACGTATTTACCAGCTTGGAGTAGCTATCAAATGACAAAACTTGGACCCTGTTGCCCACCATCACGGGCCGATGTCACGGAGAGAAAAAGAGGCCAGTTTCAGCAAGCCAACCTTACAATGCGAATGTAAGAAATGGGCAGTGCAATCCTGCTGAGAAATGTTCCATTGAGTTCAATGGGACTCGCTCCCAGGAAAAATGTGTCTAGGATTGTAGCCTCTTAACCACTGTTTTAGCATAACATAGAGAACATAGAAAGGTGTGGAGAGGAGTGCCTAGGGAACAATGAAGATAACATCATGTTATCTGTGTCACCAAACACTACTGGGGATATATTGCCAGTAGATGAGGTCTTGTGCTCGTAGTAATTTGTAGCTGGTGCCTGAGGTTATCGACTGAGCCCATGTTGGAACTGAATTGTCAATCAGGTCTGTTAAGCTCACAGCTCACGCTCCTCACTGCCCTGACTTCAAAATGTATTCTTCGTATCCCTGTCAGTGGTCCACGGGTGTCTTTTCTTTTCAGGAACATGTTTAAAAAGGTATTTTAATTGGATCGCAGAGCCATTTAGTGCCCAAAGTGCTGTCCATTAAATTCCAGGTTCTGAAAAGATGTTCTGAAGTGCATGAAAAGCACAAATCCTTTTTCTTTTATGTATGATCATTCCTGTTGCCAGAATGGACTCTGTACATTCTGTCATCTGTGGTTTGCCTTTTAATTAAAAAGACGTATAAGAAATAAGGCACAGCCAAATCTCCTTTTTTTGCAAGTTGTAGTTAAATGAAACTTTGCTTACCTCGTCTGAAATTTGACCTCCAAACGTGACCCATGTCCCTAGGAAGAAACACAGTGATTGTTACTCTTGAGGGCTTTCCTTTAATATACGAAACACATAATAATTAGGAAACTTTCCCTCAGAGAATCTCCCCAAGCTGATTTGTTCGACGAGCTCTCTTTCCTGATGAGAATATACTCCAAGGATGTTGAATGCTTTCAATTTAATTGCCTGACAAGCGACAGTGGCCAGGCTTCCTTGACTTAAGCAGCCTTGTCATAGCTAGGTAGGGAGTTCTCCTTTCTGAATAGGACATGGGTGAAATGTTTTGATAGGAAGAGATTACTGCCAGTGGATGCACCGCTCCTGTTAGCAATTATGGGTAAGTCAGTATGGAAAAGAGCCCACGGTGCAGCTAGAAGCTAGATTTGATCAGACATCCGCTCCACATGACAGCTCCCACATTAACTGCTCTGCGCAGAGTTTCTGAATAGGCGCAAGTCAAGCTCGCTTAATTCAGTTTGCAGCACAATCCTCTACATGCCTTCTTAGGAGCAAACCTCATTGAGTTCAACGGGGTTTACTCACAGGTGAGAGAGTGCAGAAGCAAGCCTTCCCCTTCATAGCAACCTCTGAATGTTTTGGAGTGCAACATCCTTCAGTCCCAGCCACCACCCCTGTCAGCTCCCAACAGCACATTGCGGTCATGGATATTGCAGTCTAAAAGGTCGGAAGAACACCAAGCCTAGGAAGTCTGCTGTACTCCTTTGTTTACATGAGATATAAAACCTGAAGCGTACCTATTTAAAGCCAGAGTATGCATGTGCTTTCAAAACAAACAACAAAACCACCGGAACAGGACTTCCCTGCAAGTAAATATTTTTATTGCAGCGATTTTTATTGCAATTATTTTCATTGTTCTCCCTCTCTCTCCCCTCATTTTATACTTGCGAGAACCCTGTGAGGGCAAGGTTAGAGCTTTATTCAACTTTATTGCCAGATGGGGATTTGAACCCTAGTTCCCCAGGTCCAAGTCCGGCACCCTAGACATGACACTGCTCTACATGAGCTTGCAGTGTTAGGCTATAATCTGTAATATGCAAAGGACTGAGTTTTTAGGATGCAATCGTATTTACTACCCCCCGAAGTAAGTTCCATTTAACACAACATATTATATAGAATCACACCATTACGTGTGTGTGTGTGTGTGTGTGTAGTTGTTGCATAGATTTGGGTTAACTGAAGAGAGGTTTGCTCCCCTGCATTTTCAGTGAATTGAAACACACCACGATCCCCACTATGTGCCAGCCTAAGGATTGAATCATGGAGCCCTATTGAATCATAGAATCCTAGAGTTGGAAGAGACCACAAGGGCCATCCAGTCCAATCCCCTGCCAAGCAGGAAACACCATCAAAGGGTTCCCTTAATCTCCGCTTCCCTCTCCTTGGGAGTCTTCCGGGCAGCTGCTGCTGCTGCTGCCATCCCTGGTCTCTGAGCTGCTCCCCTCCCCTCCCCACTGCAAAGAGAGGTCGCTGTAGGGCTTATAGCCATGGCTGGTGCAATAAACAGCTGTGCAAGCCTTTGGGAGGGAGAGATGCGAGAGGGCATCAGAGGAGGAGGAAAGGAAGGAAAGAAACAAAGAAGGAAAGAGGGACAGAGGACAGTGTTGCCCACGGCACCCCTGACCATCATTCAAGGCACCCCAGGGTGCCACAGCACACTGGTTCAAAACCACTGCCTTATGGGACAGCTGCCCTTTCCTGCATTGCAAGGGGTTGGAAGAGATGATCCTCAGGGTCCCTTCCAACTCTAGAATTCTTTGCAATGTAGTCGAAGCAAAATTCCAAGTATGTTTGGTACTTGGCCAAAAAAATATTCCTTATTCCTTATTATTATTCCTTTGAAAGACAGCTATGTTCAGAAATTCACATTTCTCTGAATTTTGTGATGCAATTCTCCAACCAACCCCCCCCCCCAACATACAAAAGTGTATATGTTAGAGTGTGCCTAAGAATTGGTGAAAATAACAGCAATGCATTGTAATAGGGAGAAATGCTGGGGGGGGGGTTCCCCCCGAAATATTTTGGGCAAAATTGTATACAACAATACTGTGTCTTAAGAGAAATGCATTCTAGAATGTAGATTAATGTTAATGAGGATGTCCTCCCCACAAAAGTTTGCAAACAGATGTGGAAAGGTGGCAAACTGAACATGACTGGGAAAAATGAGAAAGAGAAAAACTGAAATTGACATATGTGATGAGAGCCGTGTGCAATCAGGGATCTACATTTGGGGGGGAAGCCTACATGCACAGAGCAGGTTTCCCTTGTGTCCCCCAAATAGTAAATTTGGGGGGGGTACGTCAGCATAGATGTGGCAGTAGGGGCAGGATCAGCAGACACTGCCCTCTTCTCTCCTCCGCAATATTGCAATCATCTGTGAAGTGGAATACATATTTAACCTCAATACTAGACATAACTCATGCTTCATGGTGTCAAGATGAGTTTCGAGACTTCTGAAACCTCTCATCAAACATTAAGGTCATCATCCACTGAGAAATTCTCCCATCTAGGGCCCCATGAGAATGATTGAGAGCTGTGCAAGATCACACAAAGTTCGCAATAGCTAATGGCACAATTATTCTGTTGATCTTTAAAGGTTCTGTGTTTGTTCTCCAGTAATGGATTAACCCAGCAACCTCCCTGGTGGTGAAAAGTGGGTGTGAGAATGAGTTTTAAAATGAACATGTCTGCAATGTAGAAGAAATACTATTTTTCTCCTTAGTATTTTTCTTACTTCTCTTTATTATTTTAAATTGTTTTTGCTCTTTAAAAAGTCCTATCACACACAAAAATCTATCACCTGGAGCAAACATTTTTTGGGGGAATTTGACACTTGGGACAAAGTTGTGCATTCTGTTGTTCAAGCTTGCTAGCCAGTGCCCCAGTGATTTGCTAAGGGGTATCCTTTCCTTTACAGGTATGGGACCCAGGTGGCGCTGTGGGTTAAACCACTGAGCCTAGGGCTTGCTGATCAGAAGGTCAGCGGTTCGAATCCCTGTGACGGGGTGAGCTCCTGTTGCTCGGTCCCAGCTCCTGCCAACCTAGCAGTTCAAAAGCACGTCAAAGTGCAAGTAGATAAATAGGTACCGCTACAGCGGGAAGGTAAACGGCGTTTCCATGTGCTGCTCTGGTTCGCCAGAAGCAGCTTTGTCATGCTGGCCACATGACCTGGAAGCTGTACGCCGGCTCCCTCGGCCAATAATGCGAGATGAGCGCTGCAACCCCAGAGTCGGCCACGACTGGACCTAATGGTCAGGGGTCACTTTACCTTTACCTTCTATCCTTTCCTTTACAGGTATGCATTATGCTACTAATTCTCTCACTGTGTGATCTATATCATCTATCTATCTATCTATCTATCTATCTATCTATCTATCTATCTATCTATCTATCTACACAACAGTTAACATATATAAAAACAGTTAAAAGAATTGCAGATATATAAAAACAATTTAAAAGATCCATACAGTTTAAACAGCTCATGTATAAAATCAATTCGAATCCAATACAGATGCCAACTGAGATAAAGATCTTCATTCAGAAGATTTGCCCTGCTCTTGTTCGTCAAATACCTAAAGCTGAAAAACACCACAGATGAGTAAGACATCAAACTGCCTTTGCTTCTGTCACCATCACTTGAGTTTGCACATCATGATGCAGAAGGCAGGGTGCTGTAGTGTGAAAAAATTGGAAATTTAAAAATCACCCCATGCTCTCTATCACCTAGTTACCATGTCACTTTGATTCAATCACAGCCGCAAAGCAGCCCCAAACATGTCTCCCTCAGAAATGCATCTGTGTTAATATGTGCGTTATCAGAGAGTCGGAAAGGCTTAATAAATTGAGCCTCACCACCTGACTCCTAACCTGTCCCCCATTTTAATCATATAATGCTCAGGGCCGGTTGAAGCCTTTCTGCCGCCTGAAGCAAAGGGCAAGATGGTGCCCTCTCTCATTTCAGCACAGAAGCTGACCTGATTTCTTGAACACTGGTGATGGGAGAGCCAGGCCAGGTCATGTGGCATGCAAAACTTTCTCCTCCAAAAGAAGGGAGTGGTTGGAGGGCTCAGGAGCAGCAGCCATGGGGCTCACAGCACAATCTACCTGAGGCGATGGCTTCAACTTTACCTAATGGTAGAGCTGGCTGTGATCATGCCCTCCCCAGTCTTTTCAAAAACAGTAGCTTGGGGTTAGGAGGCTGGCAGAAAAGCACAGTGCCACTGCCCTACTTATGACAGCTGCTGCTAACCAGAATGGGCAGTGTGTCAAGAGAGCTTGGGGCTGTGTACACCAGGAGGAGTACAGGATTGGTTCCCCTGATGCATCCATGTAGCCCCAGCCTATGAAGCCAACAACAAACCTTGACTCCAGATCATGGTTTGTTTCCGGGAAAACAAAGCCCTAAACAGCTTTGGCTCTATATACCTGAAGGAGTGTCTCCACCCCCATCATTCAGCCCAGACACTGAAATCCAGCGCTGAGGGCCTTCTGGCAGTTCCCTCACTGCGAGATGTGAGGTTACGGGGAACCAGGCAGAGGGCCTTCTCGGTAGTGGCGCCTGCCCTGTGAAATGCCCTGCCATCAGATGTCAAGGAAATAAACAACTATCTGACTTTTAGAAGACATCTGAAGGCAGCCCTGTCCAAGTGAAGTTTTTAATATTTGATGTCCTATTGTGTTTTAATTTGTTGGAAGCCACCCAGAGTGGCTGGGGAAACCCAGTCAGATGGGTGGCATATAAACAAACAAACAAACAAACAAACAAACACCAGTCAAATCAGCTCCCTGGTTTTCTGGGTAGCTTAGCTGGAAGCAATGAAACAGCTGGGGAGTGTGTCTGTGGAAGGCTTGTGATAATCCCAACCAAACACTGACTAGAGCCCATTTTAAGGATTTAAGGAGGGTGCCTAAGAAACCATTGACAGGGCTTGTGCTCTCCAATTTCAAATATTACTTTCAGGGGCCGCTTCACCGTCCTTGAAATCTCTTGCAATCCTTTGCATTAAGCCATTTCAGCCTTCCAGTAATTTCTCCATTATGTTTCTTTCAAAAACGACATGTTACCAAAGCAACCGAGGAAACCTGAAAGTGTTTACATGCAAGTGCTTTAAACCTCATAGGCAGAGGTAACCTGTAAACACTGGGAGATGAAAATCCCAAAGCACAAAGAGCCGAGCATGTGAGCATATTACTTCCAATTTTTGAATTACTTTATCTATTAGTGGAGGAGCTGTCACTTATCTAGGTACCAGGCAGTGAAAAGAGATGTTTACTTAGGAACATACAAAGCAGCCAAATGCCAGGTATCAAACTACTGGTCCATCTACCCCAGTATTGTCTGCTCTGGCTGACAGTGGCATTCCAGAAGTTCCAGAACTACAACTCCCATCATTTTTGGCCATGGACTAAGCTGATTGTGGATGATGGGGGTTGGAGTTTAACAACAAATTGGGACACTGTGGTAGAAATCCTATGGATGCTGGGCACCAAACTGCCAGTTTATTTCTCATCCACTTGCCTTCTGGATAATTTCCTTTGGAGATTTCTTTCAAAATATTGATAATTACATATTCAGAAATAATGGTAAACCATGGATTTGCAGTGGAAATACTCCCTCTTCTTCTCATGGGAAAAAATTAGAAACTTCAGACCTTTTACCATTTGGTTCCAATCTGGCAAAGCTTACACTGAGGTTTGGACTGAGGATGCACCCACATCATGCCCCAATGTACACAGCACTGGGTACTACAGTTTAACACTCATCCTGTGAGCTGTAGCTTACCATTCAATTCCCAGCACACACAGAATCATAGAATTGTAGAGTTAGAAGGGGGACCACAAGAGCCATCTAGTCTAACTCCCTGCAATGCAGGAATCTTTTTGGCTAATGTGGGGCTTGAATCCACAACTTTGAGATTAAGAGTCTCATGCTCTACCATTGGAACAGACTACAGTTCCCACAGGATTCTTCACTCCTTCTCAGTAGTGGTGCCCGCCCTGTGGAACGCCCTCCCATCAGAAGTCAAAGAGAAAAACACCTGCCAGACTTTTAGAAGACATCTGAAGGCAGCCCTGTTTAGGGAGGCTTTTAATGTTTAATAGATTATTTTATTTCAATTTTCTGTTGGAAGCCGCCCAGAGTGGCTGGGGAAACCCAGCCAGATGGGTGGGGTATAAATAATAATAATAATAATAATAATAATAATAATGTGAGGGGTATGATGTTTTTTTAATGTGCTTTGATGGCATGGTGTATATGCAAGCTTATGTCCAGTCTTTATTGAACATTTGTTCTGATTTGTGGGGAGGCTCCATGACGACAGGCATTCATCCTGACCCAACACTTTTAGTGCATTCCCCGGTCGCTTTCTTAACTATAAAAACCAGATGATTCTTATTACAGTGGTACCTGGGTTTAAGAACAGTCCAGTTTAAGAACAATTCGGTTTACCAACTCCGCAAAACCGGAAATAGTGTCTTGGTTTGAGAACTTTACCTTGGTCTAAGAACGGAATCTGAATGATGGAAGGGCACTGGTGGCAGGAGGCCTCATTAGGGAAAGTGTGCCTCCATTTAAGAACAGTTTTGGTTTAAGAACGGACTTCTGGAACGGATTAAGTTCATAAACCGAGGTACCACCGTATTTATTTTATTTTTATTTTTTTTAAAAACTGCACCTGGATTTGTTATGCAAGGTGACAAACCTTTAATCCACTTGAATAGCACAAACCTACATTTCCAGTATGTGCCTGAATTTCTCCTGCAAAATACTGACAGCCTGGTAGCAACCTTAATGTGTTTCTCTAATGACTGCCAATTAGACTAAAAACAATCACTTCACTACTCCTGTGAAATATCTCTAGAGTATTCCAGCAAATATTGAAGGTTTAAGCGTGCATGGTCTATGATTCACCTAAACACTGTCTACTCAAACATGCCCAGTAATTGAGAGATCTATGTAGGTGCCTGGACTTCCATGCTGCACCGCAATTTGTCTGATTCAACTCAGGGAGAAAGTAGCAGCTAACCGTCTCTAGCATGAATTGACTGGAATAACAAACAAAAGCTACCCTAGAATTATATCACAAAACCGAAAGCAGCAAGCCTCCCAAAACCAGGGCAAGAGATAAAAGAGCAATTTAAACATCAAAGGAAAAGCTAGAAATATTAGGCCTAATGGAGTAAGGATATTGTTTTCCACACACCAGACATTCCTAAGGGTGGTGAGTCAGCATGATGGGGGCAAGAGAATAAGGTCAATTCCAACATTCTTGATCCCTTTGTTCCTTGAAGGGTAGACACTATCCTGTGGTGCTGAAGTCTTCGGTAAAATTGCCTCATAGGTCCTACATTAATTATAAGAATTCGGGTGGCACTGTGGTCTAAACCACTGAGCCTCTTGGGCCTGCCAATCAGAAGGTCAGCGGTTCGAATCCCCGTGATGGGGTGAGCTTCCATTGCTCTGTCCCAGCTCCTGCCAACCTAGCAGTTTGAAAGCACGCCAGTGCAAGTAGATAAATAGATACCACTTTGGCGGGGAAGGTAAACGGCGTTTCCATGTGCCCTGGCACTCATCACAGTCCTCCATGCTCCAGTAGCAGTTTAGTCATGCTGGCCACATGACTCGGAATGCTGTCTGTGGACAAATGCCGGCTCCCTTGGCCTGAAAGTGAGATGAGCACCACAACCCCATAATCACCTTTGACTGGACTTAACCGTCCAGGGGTCCTCTACCTTTTACCTTTACATTAATTATAGCCCCCCCCTAAAAAACAAAGTACTTAAAAAAAAACTAATAAGAGGATTCTCTCCTCCATTCTATATATTGAAACCCTTGAGATGCTGAAATACGGATATGTCACAGAACAGGGTGCTACTGATTATGTGAACGATCCCAAGTTACATAGATAATTCCTTAGGAACATAGGAAGTTGCCTTATACTGAGTCAGTCCATGGCTCCATGTAGCTCATAGAATCATAAAACTATAGAGTCTTCTAATCCAACCCCCTGCAGTGTAGGAATCTCAAGTAAAGCGTCCTTGATATTCAACCTTTGCCTTCAATGATGGGAGCCCATCACCTTCTGAGGGTGTCCATTCCACTGCTGAACAGCTCTTACCATCAGAAAGTTCATCCTGATGTTTAGTCAGAATCTCCTTTCTTGTAACTTGAAGCCATGGATTTGGGAGAAGGAGAAAACAAGCTTGCTCCACCTTCCATGCGATAGCCCTTCAAACCTTTGAAGATGGTTATCATATCTCATCTCAGTCTCCTCATACACAGGCTAAACATACCCAGCTCCTTCAACCATTCCTCATAAGGCTTGGTCTCCAGACCCTTGATCATTCTGGTTGCCCTCCTCTGCACACGTTCCAACGTGTCAATACCCTTCTTATATTGTGGTGCTAAGAACTGAACACGGCGTTCCAGGTGTGGCCTGACCAAGGCAGAATAGAGAGGTACTATTACTGTTTCTTCTTCTTCTTTTCTAAAAAACCCTCTAAGCGGTGTTGTTGTCATTGTTGTTTAGTCATTTAGTCGTGTCCAACTCTTTGTGACCCCATGGACCAGAGCATGCCAGGCACTCCTGTCTTCCACTGCCTCCCACAGTTTGGTCAGACTCATGCTGGTGGCTACGAGAACACTGTCCAACCATCTTGTCCTCTGCCGTCCCCTTCTCCTAGTGCCCTCCATCTTTCCCAGAATCAGGGTCTTTTCCAGGGAGTCTTCTCTTCTCATGAGGTGGCCAAAGTATTGGAGCCTCAGCTTCAGGATCTGTCCTTCCAGTGAGCACTCAGGGCTGATTTCCTTCAGAATGGATAGGTTTGATCTTCTTGCAGTCCCTGGGACTCTCAAGAGTCTCCTCCAGCACCATAATTCAAAACATATAATTCAAAACATATAAAATAAAACTTTAAAAACATTGATTAAAAACAGTTCAAAACTGGCATTTAAAAGCATTCAAAAGATTATTAAAATCAACAATAGAGGAAAAAGAGTTAAAACAGATGTAACTTCTAAATGTCTGGATAGACCTGCCTAAACGAAAATGTTTTAAGCAAAAATATAATGCAGGCAAGGAGCCTACCTGATGCCAATAAGCAGGGAGTTCTGTAGCGTAGGTGCTGCCACACTAAAAAAGATTTCTTAGAAGTGTGACATAGGTATTATGGGACACTCATAACAGTGCTGGTTTTGTGGATTGATGTGGCCAAGTGGGTGTATATGGAGCATGTTGATAATCCCATCACTTCAACAGCATTCCCCTTCTCAAATAGGTTTTCTGCAGTAGTGCTTCAGTAGACAGTGGAGCACCATAAAACTGATTCAGAATAACTGTTTGGCCATACAGTGATTGACTGTTGTAATCTGGTGCTAAGCACTCCATGACAGTGCTGTTCAAAAGGGCCGCTGCAGTGCCCCCCATGTGCTCTGCATATGCCCATGTTAACTGCAGCCAAAATGTATGACTCAAGATCTGGAGGTGGAGAGCAGGGTAAGAGCTTCTTTGGAACAATTAATGGATTAAGCATTTCCTCTTCCGAGCGGCGAGTGCAGCAAACTGTTCCCAAATATCAGACTATTGCAGGCCTGCTGATAAATATGTTGTTACTAAAACGCCTCTGGGCTTAGAAAGTAACCGTAAATATTTGGTGTTTGCCAATTGATTGCTAGCTAAAGGGAACCATGAAGGCATTTTAAGTTATGAGCAAGTGAATAGGAGTGGGTTGTGAGGGGAAGATCACATATTCACTTGGACATGTACGAGTCCCTCATCGCCGATTCTTTCTTTCCATGCATCCAAGGCTCCTTGTCCACTAGATCTTCTTCCAGAATGTTATTTTTCTAGTAATCGCTATGGCAAGCAGCCATGTGTTTCGTTTTCAAAGGGCAAATCAAGCAAAAGTGGCCTCTTTAGTTTTACGCTGCTGTATTATATTTTTACATCTCTTAAAACAACAGCAACAAATTCCACGATCTCCCCAATTCTAAATATTTCAAAAGAAGGGAATGGACTGCAGGCTGCCCTCCTGTTAAATCAAAATCCACTTGCAATGTCTTACCGCAACAGCTTTGTATCTGCCTAAAATGCATGTGTGTGTGTGTGCGCGCGCATGTTTTCACATGGCAAAGATATGTATTTGCTAGGCCACATTTGACTATGCACACAGAATAAACAACTCTAGTCCATTAGAGTTTTCTTGGCAGGGATACTGGAGTGGCTTGCCAGTTCCTTCTCCAGGTGGATCACGTTTAGTCAAAACTCTCCACTATGACCTGTCCATCTTGGGTGGCCCTGCATGGCATAGCTCATAGCTTCTCTGAGTTATTCAAGCCCCTTCGCCACGACAAGGCATTGATCCATGAAGGGGACAAGGCATGGATCCATGAAGGGGATGACAGAGGACGAGATGGTTGGACAGTGTTCTCGAAGCTACCAACATGAGTTTGACCAAACTGCGGGAAGCAGTGGAAGACAGGAGTGCCTGGCGTGCTATGGTCCATGGGGTCACGAAGAGTCGGACACGACTAAACAACTAAACAACAACAACAAGTCCATTGGACTAGATGAGCCTTTGAGGCCCTTCCAACTCTACAGATCTATGATTCTATTCAAATACCTCTATTTTTTTCTGCTGTAAAGTCCCGATTCTTGATTTGTCACCATCAGCAATTCCATGTCCCAATGCCCACCTCCCCCATCAATGACAGAAAGCTGCCCGTTCAAATGCTACAAGGGAAATAGATGTGGAATGACAGGAGATCTGCAAGACAAAGTACTACATTTTGATAACTGGGAACTCTGTGTCTACCTTTCATGAGTAAAGATTTGAGCAATAGTGGTCAGCAGGCCAGGGCAGTGGCTGCTATCTGACCTCCCTTCACTGTCATAGCTTCGGCATACCAGGGAAAGGGCTGTGAGATGGTACTTGAGCTGCAACCCATCATGGTTGGGAGCAGTGCTCTGGCTCTGCTGGTGTGTTTGCACTGCTCTGACCTCACCGCTGCTTCCCTCTCTCCCAGTAAGCCCAGCAATGCTGGTGATGGGGAGGTCAGTGTATTGCCAAAGGGGCAATTCATTGAAAGCATGAATGGAGCAATGAAAGCATAAATGGAGAGAGGGTTAAATATTTTATGAAGTACATCAAACGAAGCTACGCAGCTTTGTCACAATGTCATGCCTCTTTCCTTTTTGGGTTCCTGGGAACTCTCTCAGCAACAGGCATGACCCCTGAAGACTGTCCAGAAGTTCTCACTAACACAGTATCTTCACCAAAGTTACATAAGCCACAGCTTGTGTTTGGGTAAAACATCCACTTCCTATCAGAGTTGAAATACTAAATAATACTAGGCAGGAAGTCAACACAGATAACTTCCAAGGACTCTTTACTCCAGGTGTCAGCTGCAGCCTTATCTTAAAGATAAACATTCACACACATTTATATCTCATGAGAAACTAGGCTGCTTATTTGTGGAATAAACAGAATTAACCACTTAACGGCTAAGGATTTAGACATGATCTGGGCATGAGAGGGGCAATTGCTTAATCTCCTCACAATAACTATGGCCTTCCACAAATGCCATTCTCCTGCCCTGCCAGCTACTACTGCTATTAAGTCAACACATTTCCATCCCGCCTCCCCTTCTAGCCATGAGGGCTAAAACTTTGCTATTTTCAAAGGAGAAAAAAAAAGGTTAAATTTACATACCAAGCCTCATCTTTCCCTCAAAGGTAACTGAAGCCTAAGTGTGGGGCAATGGCTGCAGTGTGAGAATTTAAAAATAACCAACCCTACACTGTATATAAATATATGCTGCTGTTTCTGCTAATAGCAGCCCATCTGGAAACTGCCAGATACTGGCGAACGGCTAAAGGTCTAACAATTGAAGCGTGGCACCAAAGGATCTAGTCAATGGCACTGGCAGAACAACTAGCATGAAAAATCCACACAGCAAAAGGAAGAACAAGCTCTTTCCCTTTTTACACAGCATGGCAACTGTGTATATCTTACATGCAAAGGTGATGGGGGGCTGACGTCGCAAGTGTGACATCATGTGTGATGCTGGGAGGAGCTTCAATGGCTGGCGGTTCCTCCTCCTCCTCCAGCAAGGGACTGCTTCAAACCTCCTTCCCCTCCACATCAGGAGGACGAGAAGGAGCCGGCCACTGAAGCCACACCTGGCTCAGCTTCTCACTCAACCTCCTCTCCCCCCTGATTTTGGGGGACATTGGGGGGACTCCCCCCAAAAATAATAATAATTTATTATTTATACCCCACCCATCTGGCTGGGTTTCCCCAGCCACTCTGGGGGGCTTCCAACAGAAAAATAAAACACAATAATCTATTAAACATTAAAAGCCTCCCTGAACAGGGCTGCCTTCAGATGTCTCCTAAAAGTCTGGTAGTTGTTTTCCTCTTTGACATCTGTTGGGAGGGCATTCCACAGGGCAGGCGCCACCACCAAGAAGGCCCTCTAATGCAGAGGTTTTCAACCTTTTTGAGTCCATGGCTCCCTTAACCAACTACATTATTTCTGTGGCACTGCTCTGGGGCTCAGGAGCCCATTTATGCCTCCCCTTCCTGCAGAGCTGGCAGCCTCTCATTCTTTTTCAAACACCCTCTCTTGTGGAGGGGTCCCTCAGACTCCTCTCCTCTCCCATTTCCTTGGCAGCTGCTGCTGCAGTCCCTGGTCTCTGAGCTGAACACCCCCCCCAAAAAAAGAGGTGCTTCCTCACACTGCCCCATAGGGGCCTGGGACATGGGCGTACCCAGGATCAAAACTAGGGGGGGGCAAGGGGAGGGGCCAAGGCACGGAAGGGGAGGGGCCACAAAGTGGGCTGGAACGGCGAACTCGCGCTCCGCCGGGCTGTGCCCCTCCCTAGCAGCAGGGCTGGTAGGCGGAGGCGGAGCCCAGCCCAGCAGAGCGCGAGTTCAGCGTTCCCGCCCGCCGCGCCGCGCTCTCTGGTTCCCCGCCGCGCTTGGCCTTGCCAGAGGGCGCGCCAGGGAGCTGGAGGGAGGGTGCGGCGCGGTGCGGCGGGAATGGCGAACTCGCGCTCCGCCGGGCTGTGCTCCGCCTCTGCCCACCAGCCCTGCTTCTAGAGTAGGGCAGCTGCCCTAACTTGCCGCATGGTGGGTACGCCCTTGGCCTGGGACTTGTCTGTCCATTCCCAACAGCAAGGGCTGGTGGACTGGCTGGCTGGGCTCCCTCGCCTGCTTATTCTGAGGCCACATCAGCTCCTAGAATCATAGAATCTTAGGGTCATCTAGTCCAATGCAGGAATCTCAGCTAAAGCATCCATGACAGTTGGCCATCCAACTTCTGTTTAAAAACCTCCAAGAAAGGAGAGCCCACCACCTCTCATCATAGCTGCCAAGTCTTCCGTATTCCCCGGGAAACCCCTGTTTTTTCCAGCCTTTTCCTGCAGGCAGCCCAGATTTTAAAAACCCCCGTAAATCCCCTGGCCCACATAAATCTTACTGGCCTGGGAGGCTCCTTCTGTGCATGTCTGGAGTCTCTGGACATGCGCAGAAGCGATTTCTGGCGCTGCGGCCATTTTGGAAATGGGCAGAGCATGCGTAGAAGCAACTTCCAGTGCTGCTCTGCCCAGTTCCAAAATGGCTGCAGCGCGACTTCTGGTGCCGCGCTGCTGCCGATCCAAATTTTTCAATCTGGGAGTTGGCACCTATGCCTCTCATGGGAGTCTGTTCCACTGCTGAACAGATCTTACATTCAAGGCAGCACAGGGTGCCATGGCACACTGGTTGAAAGCCACCACTCTAATGGGTGAATAAATATTGTTAGAAACTTTGGCTGCATGCCCCTCTCTCTGCCAAGCGGTAGTAAGAGCCCATGGGGTCCCAGGCACACACAGAAGGTCTGTGTCCCTTTGGAGAACAGAAGACATGGCGGAGACTGTTGTGCTTTAAGAAATATTTATCCACCTATTTACACCTTCAGAATGCATGGAGGAAGTCCAGGTATTACAGCATGGCCCATAGCAGTGCAGGCAACCTTCTGCCTGCCTGTTCAAGATGGATCTCAGCCCTCCTCCCTCCTCTTTCCCAGAAACCCCTTGCTTGAAAACTCCCTTTTCCTGCCCCCTCAAACACACATCCCATCACCTTGGTAACCTCTCACCTCCCAAGCTAAAGGATTCCTTTCCTCAATGGCCCATCAACACTTTTTGTCATAGGTTTGCTCTCCACCAGCAAGGCTGGTTTCCATGAACCAGCCTAGGAATTCCTTTGCAGCTTGCATTCTTCCTTTCATATCAAAAATAACAAAAACCGTAGCACTTACTAATTTCTACGGCTTACCCTACATCTATAACACCACAATATGTTTGTAACAGTTCTTGTTCATTATATATTGCAGAATTAAGTAAAAAAACAAACACCATTGATAGAAACATACACAAACCATACCAGAAATAAAAGAAAGTTAATTCTGTCTGAGATCCCAGGGCTTAAAGTCGGAATTTTACTATCTGTAAAATTCTCCCTTATAATGAGAGCCGCCGGAGCTCACATTTACTTCAGAGTGAGACTGGTTTCAAGAAAGGCCAGGATCCTACGCATTACCATGTTTTTCTTGTTGGATCTTTAAGAGGCGTTCAAGTTAATCCCATACTAAACGCAGGCTTTGTGTAACTTGACTCCTTTCTGCTTCTTCCGCCTTTCTCTCTGTTCTTTAGCCTTATCTGAACAAGATTCCCTCTCACCTTCCCTCACACTTGCATTCCTTTGTTCTGCCCATAAATCCTCAGTCCCTTTCTTGCTCCCAGCCAACAATGGTGCCTCTTGCTCCCAACAGATGCCTTTTAAGCAGCCGCAGCTGCGTGCCAGAAGGTTTCCTTTGCCTTGCCTTCAACCTACCATTCCTCTTCCGGCCTGCCAGTACTTAGAATCAGGTCAGCTGCAAGAGCAACACCAAGGCATCATCCCCTCCTTCGCACAACCTGGTACAGTCATACCTCAGAGCAGTGGTGGAGGAACACACTGTATCACCTGGGGCGACAAATTGTCTTGCAACGGGTGGGTGGGGTAGGGGGCCTCGCTCGTAGCGTCACTACGTAATGAAGCTGCGCATGCGTGATACATAGAGGGGGATCACACGCCTTCAAAACGGAGCCTCCAGCTCCCCGGTAGAAGGCCTCGCTCGGCATGGTGGGCAGGTGCCATCCTGGAGCTGGAGGGGGGTGACAGTCGCCACCCCCTTTGTGGGATGGAACACTGGGGCAGACAAGTCACAACACTTCCTAGAGTGTCCACTAAGAGGAACTCACACGGGGGAACACCTGACTAAGTTCCTGTTCCTCCAGATATGCAGATGAGATGGATTAGCTGGCAGAGAAAAGCCCCTAGCCAGCAGCCATTCTCTCTCTTAGCCATCTCTCCTTCAATGGGAACACATCTCCAGAGAATCTACAGTTAGGATGGTTCTCCCTCTTGGCCTGCTGCCAAGAGATAGACCAGATGGAGCCTCACTTTACTAAGTAGACTCCAGGTGTACATATTTGTAACTTTTCTACATAAGCCTGCCTTTCTGAGATTATGCTGTTAACTCAGGATGTCATGTGAGTAAACTCTATCTTATTTTAATACCATTGTTCTAGTTACAGGTAGGTAGCCGTGTTGGTCTGAGTCGAAGCAAAATGAAAAATTCCTTCAGTAGCACCTTAAAGACCAACTAAGTTTATATTTTGGTATGAGCTTTCGTGTGCATGCACACTTCTTCAGATACACTAGAAACTTCTGTTTCTAGTGTATCTGAAGAAGTGTGCATGCACACGAAAGCTCATACCAAAATATAAACTTAGTTGGTCTTTAAGGTGCTACTGAAGGAATTTTTCATAATACCATTGTGTCATGTATTTCTTTTAAGAGGGAAAAAGGGGATTTGCCAGGAAGTATAATATTAAAGTATAATATTGTTGTATAGGTTTTAACAAACCTAAACGCATATGTCTTGCTGCGCACAAAAGGGGAATGTCACTCTGCTGATATTGGAAGCTTGCTAACACAAGCTTGGATAGGATCTATCTAATAATATATCCTAATCCACATCCCTAACATTCCCACACCCTTGACTCCCAAGCCAAGTCTCCAGTCTCCCGGTAAAAAACCTGCGCAGTGCGCCATGCGGGCTTTTTACCGGGAGGCTAGAGGGGCTCAGCTTGGGAGTCGTGGGGTGGGGCGCCGACTGTCCCCCCCCCAGAGTAGAACCCATGGCAGACCGCCCCTATCTCCCCCCCCTTGCTACGCTCCTGCCTCAGAGCCCTCTTTGGGCTCAGAGAAAAAAAAAGGTGTGCAGTGTTGGCCCTTGGTTGCTATCAGACAGTATGAAAATGTTTGCGCCTAAGGATGACCAAAACCTGTCAATTTCTGTTTCTTTCTGTTTCTCATTTTCACACCCTTAAGCCCACTTTTCTGCACCAGTCCCTGATTTTATTTTGAAATTTTCATGAACAAACACCCACCAGCGTTTAATGCAAATTTCTCCTCATATACCGTTTCGTATGCAATCTAATACAAATATTTTTATATGCAGCGCCCCCCCCCGAACATAGGGCAGTAATACGTTATTTTCACTCATGCATGTAACCATGCACACATTCTTCAAGTACATCCATTTTTGCACACATTATTTATTAGAGAACTGCCTCAGAAAACTCAGAGAAGTGATGATTTCGAAGGATGGCTATATTTCAGTTCATATATAATGTCTTAGGAACCACATATTAGATAGATTCGCCTTTAAATGTGAACTGAATCAAATTTCAACACCAGCCTTAATTGCACTCTAACAAATTTTTAACTTAGGATTCCCCAAAGGAAAAAGAAATCAGATTCAAAAAGTCCAGTGATTTTCCAGCGACTGGTACCAGAAAATATATCCCTGGTAAACAGAAATAGTTGCAGTGTATGAATCTGGCAAATTCCTCTTCCATCCGAAAAACTTCAGAAGTCCTTCCACCGAATCACAGTAGTCTTCAAAAGTGATTATGGGAAAAGTCATATAACTAAAGAAGGCTTTTGTGGGAACGATCAGGTTGCATTTCAGGCTATAAGGTACACTTTGTTGCCAGGGTAGGGTCTTGAGGACGTTTGGATATCTCCGCTTATAGATTCATACGTTTTCTCAGGATTAATCCAATTTCAGGTTGCACAAAGCCTTGGGAGCAGTCAATTTGATTATTATGTTTTCACTCTCATCTATGGACCCCACAGCGTCGAAAAGCTTACATCTCATAGCAACACAGTGAGGTATGCCAAGCTGTGCCAGATTCCACACAGTGGGAGGTTTTCAGAAAGAGCCCCCATACGATAAGTAAACTCTAGAGCAACTCCCAAGAGACTGCGATCTACTCACAGAGTTAAAAACTGGCAGTGATCTACTGGGGTACAGGTCAAAGTTGTTGAGCTTTTTTTAAGGAAGTCTGTTTTTAGGGGTTCAGGTCATAGTTGTTCAGCTTTTTTAGGGAGGAGGAAAGAAAGCACCGGGTTTTTTTTGGGGTGTGTGTGCAGGGCTAAAATGTTGAGCTTCTTTGCAGGGAGCCAGTTATCCACCAGTGATCTACCACAGACGTCCAGTGATCTACCGGTAGATCACAATCTACCTGTTGGATGTGCCTGCCCTAAAGGTATGAATTTCAAAGTCATCTTAGATGTAGAGGCAGTGAGCAAATGACACACATAGAACGCATTACTGGTTGGACCTGCATGCAAACTGGGGTCTCTTTGAAGCTATGGAAAATGTCACTGCAATGCATGCTTATAGGGCTGGATTGTGCTCTTTCTATAAACAGAAAGTTGATGGATTTTTTTGGTCTACTGCACAATATATGTACACCCATAAAAGAACACCACAGAAATATATCACCTGAATAAGAACATTGGAAGCTACAAATCTGAGAAAATTTCGTTTCTTTTTGGGGGCACAACTCTGAAGCTTGCTTGATTTGAAATCACTGTTCCTGAATCTAGCTGCACTTAAATTCATCATGCACGGGACTCGAAAATGTTAAATAAATTGCTTTCTTGACTGCGCAGATTATCTGTTTGAAAGCGCTGTTTGATCTTGGAGGCACTAAAGGCAAAAATATGCAATATGTATGGAATATAATATTTTTATATGCCCCTGTAGATGAACTAGATGTATGCAACATTGATACAGTTTCATAGAAAGTGAAGTCAAATAAATGCACAGGTAATGTATCTATCCATGCAAATTTTCAAATCAAAAATAGTACTGGCCTCTCATTGGAAGAATACTCTCAAGGAAATTCACCTGCCAGCAGCTCTGCTAACATCTTTTAAGCATCAGGCATTTGACTTGCTTGTTAACATCTCTCTTATCTTTATGGGTGTTTTAAGTAGCTAGTTATTTCTTGCTGATCATGTTGGCATGCATGTGCTTGGAAGGGAGTGGGGGTTACCTGTTTGTTACTTTTAGCATTAGGCTGCAATCATAACCCCACGTACCTGGGAGTAAAAAGGTAAAGGGAACCCTGACCATTAGGTCCAGTCGTGACCAACTCTGGGGTTGCGGCGCTCATCTCACTCTATTGGCCGAGGGAGCTTCCAGGTCATGTGGCCAGCATGACAAAGCCGCTTCTGGTGAACCAGAGCGGCACACGGAAACGCCGTTTACCTTCCCGCTGTAGCGGTACTTATTTATCTACTTGCTCTTTGAGGTGCTTTCAAACTGCTAGATTGGCAGGAGCTGGGACCGAGCAACGGGAGCTCACCCTGTCGTGGGGATTCGAACTGCTGACTAGGCAAGCCCTAGGCTCAGTGGTTTAACCCACAGCACCACCCGCGTCCCACTTACCCAGGAGTAAGCCCCTCTGGATTCAATATGAGCTACTTCTGAATCAACATGGTTGGGATTGCATTGTGGGAGAATAATAATTTGTAAATGCTTGTTGTCGCCATTTTAATCTTGTGTATATTTTTCATCATAATATATTTTTGCATTATACTGGGCATCTAAGAAATGGAATAAACAGTGGCAATAAGAACATGGCAAACTCACTATTATTCACATTTTAACCTAGAGCTACCATCAACAGAATCATGCAGGTGAACATGGCTAGTATAATTTCTTTCCTCTATCCTTAAAGTAACAATAAAATACTCACCTAGCCCCAGACACGAAACTCTTAATCCAGACTTTCCAAGGTTTCTAGAATCAAAATAAGAAGACAATTAGCTCAAATTTCAACTGATATAATAAATGAATTATATGATTACTGTTACCAGATTTATCTGTGTGCAGGCAGGAACATGTGCTAATCATATACGTTTCACACACATTGCCTGCACAAATACTAGTGAGCTTCACCTTCCCAATATCTGCACAACAGGTGCATATGCAATTTGTAAGATAGTACCTTCCATGTGTGCATTTATCAGAAGTATTTATATATCATCCATTAATAAAGTTTTCTGGATGGCTTGTGGAAACATAAAGAATACAATTATAAACTGTAAGAAAAATGGAGAGGAGATCTCATGCAATATGAAAACCTCAGTGGAAGAGAATAAAACCAATTAAACATGCACCCCTAAAAGGCCTGGAAAAACAAACAGGTTTTCTTCTAGCCCAGAAAAGAGCAAAGGACAACAACAACAACAACAACAACAACAACTTATTATTTCCCCAGCCACTCTGGGCGGCTTCCAACAAAGATTAAAATGCATTAAAATGTCACACATTAAAAACTTCCCTACACAGGGCTTCAGATGTTTTCTAAATGTCAGGTAGTTGTTTTTCTCTTTGACATCTGGTAGGAGGGTATTCCACAGGGTGGGCGCCACTACCAAGAAGGCCGTCTGCCTGGTTCCCTGTAGCTTTGCTTCTCGCAGTGAGGGAACCACCAGAAGACCCTCAGAGCTGGACCTCAGTGTCCGGGCAGAGTGATGGAGGTGGAGATATACTTCAGGTATACTGGGCCAAGGCCATTTAGGGCTTTAAAGGTCAGCACCAACACTTTGAATTGTGCTCAGAAATGTACTGGGAGCCAATGTAGATCTTTGGGGACCAGTGTTATGTGGTCTCGGCGGCCGCTCCCAGTCACCAGTCTAGCTGCCACATTCTGGATTAGTTGTAGTTTCTGGGTCACCTTCAAAGCTAGCCCCACATAGAACACATTGCAATAGTCCAAGCCAGAGATAACTAGAGCATGCACCACTCTGGCAAGACAGTCCGCGGGCAGGTAGGGTCTCAGCCTGCGTACTAGATGGAACTGATGGACAGCTGCCCTGGATACAGAACTGACCTGCGCCTCCATGGACAACTGTGAGTCCAAAATGACTCCCAGGCTGCGCACCTGGTCCTTCAGGGGCACAGTTACCCCATTCAGGACCAGGGAGTCCTCCACCCCAGCCTGCCCCCTGTCCCCCAAGAACAGTACTTCTGTCTTGTCAGGATTCAACCTCAATCCAACCACCTCCAGGCACTCATACAGGACCTTCACTGCCTTCACTGGTTCCAATTTAAAAGAGAGGTAGAGCTGGGTATCATCCGCATATTGATGGACACCCAGCCCAATCCCCCCGATGATCTCTCCCAGCAGTTTCATGTAGATGTTAAAAAACATGGGGGAGAGGACAGAACGCTGAGGCACCCCACCACTTTCTGAACACAGCCCAGGAGGAAGGAGTGGAACCACTGTATAATAGTGCCCCCAGCTCCCAGCTCCTCTAGACGGTCCAGAAGGATGTTATGATCGATTGTATCAAAAGCCGCTGAGAGATCCAGCAGAACTAGGAAATAGCTCTCACCTTTTTTCCTAGCTCTCCGGAGATCATCAACCAGCGCGACTAAGAGTTTCAGTCCCATGATGAGGTCTGCACCTTCCAGGCATGCCTGGAGTTGTTCAGCAACCACCCACTCAGTCACCTTGCCCAAGAATGGAAGATTTGAGACTGGGTGATAGTTGGCCATATTGGCCAGGTCTAAAGATGTTTTTTAAAGAAGCGGTTTAATCACTGCCTCTTTCAGCAGTTCTGGGAATGCTCCCTCACAGAGGGAAGCATTCACCCCCCCCCCTCAGAGCCCATTGTCCAGCCCTTCCCGGCTTGGAGAGTGTTGTCAAGGAACCCTGGTTTGTTAAATGCTATACAAATCCGGAGTGGAGTCCCTAAGATGGTTGGATGGTGCCTTGTATGCCTCCTTCCAGAAACTCCTGCAGCCAAACTGGTGCCAAACATTGCTCTGCTTTCCTTTGGACCACTTCTGGGAGGCTGAGAGGTCCTGTCTTCTGGGCAACCCAGGACCTCCATACACACTACCCAGGCTTGCCCCCCAGGGAGGTCACTTTGGTGCTGCTAACACAGCAGTTTGACTTCACCCCCAGAGTTGCACTCCATTGCCTCTTGAGGCAGACAGATGGCAACAACAACAGCAACGTCGAGGAAATATTTGGGTTCAATACCCAACACCTTGTGGGTTCAGCCTGGACGGCCAATAAAATCTAGACTCCAGAGGTCATCAAAGCAGGACTCCTTTTAATTAAAAAGCATTGCAATGGATGCAAAGTCAGGTAAAAGGCACAGTAATATTTACACTTTGAGCATTCATGAACAACAGGTATTCTGTCTGGCTAGGTCATGTAGCATAACAACACCCTTCTGATATAGCAATGGCCTTCATAGTTCACCCTTCATCCTCCTACAGTTTATCCTGCTTACGTGCTACTTCGTCCTTCTTTCATGGTTCTCTTGCAAGCACAATGTTCACACCCCACCCTTGCTCAGCCCTTCTCTCTCTCACACTTCAATTTCCATTCTATATTTTCTATAATTCCTGCAGCATGGGAGGAAAGGGTTAACCACTGCCCCTATGCATTGGGTCCTGATCCTAATTGCCCTGTGCACTTTATCCCCACCCCCCACCCATGGCTGCTATTTAATTTTTTTCAAGCTAGACATGTTAATTGCAATTGCCCAAATATCAGCACGCTTCATTTGGCCTTTAGGCAAACCCTCCTCCTTGCCTCTAGGCTCACCTATTATGGCACGCACACATTTCAACACCCCTTTCAGAACTGGATGGATGAGGCTTCTGAGTCTCCAACAGCTTTTTATTGTTACAATTTCATAGCCCTGAAGTCTTAAGTATGGGTTTCACAGGCAATGTTAATTGCTGTAAAAGTCTGAAGTGCTAAATACCTCTCAAGTAGCAATATTGGATGGCTTCCTAATGTCTGCACAAAGAGGAAGATTTGAATGGGCTGGACGTTATTGGATTTGTGCACCTGAGGATAGGGGAGACGATACTGCAATTTGGGGCACGGCTGCACAGATCTCTTCCGTTAGCCGTTTTCAAGAAGGATGTATTCTCTTTTATTACCAGAGAGGCTTCTGCTGGAGCTTCATGTTGTAGTTGGGGAAAGAAGTGGATATATTTAGAGAAGTGTGACTTGACGTGAGGTGTGCAGCGCATCTTCAATTTCGGATATTCTAGCCAACATTTTGCATGCACTGTAGTAACACTGATTAATGCATTGGTAAGATTTGTAACCCAGAGATTGCATTTTTGCACCAGTTCAAACTTCTGGATGCTTTGCAGGGTGAGCCCACAAGCCAGGCTTTACAGTAATCTGGTCTTGGTACATCTGTGATTTGGTGTGATTACCACCCCCATCAGTTATTGTGAGAGAACATACTCAAAAGACAGTAGAATTAATAAAGCAAGATGTCAGGAAAGATCACTATCATTAAGGCTAATGAGCATGCTACGTTAAACATGGACGCTGGCTCAAAGTGATCTCTGTAGCATGTAACTCCCTTTTAATTATACCTTTCTGCTGGAGTATTTAAATTATCAGCTGTACTGATAGCAACTTGGGTGTCCCTCCCCCCTGTTTTGCTAAGATAAAAGGTATAATTTGCTAACAATCTCTCCCCCTTTGATTCAAGAAACCGTCAGCAGCTCTAGCCTTCTGGGTAATTTTATGCAGCTGTGAGCATGCGTTATTTTAAAGCAAAACATGCCTGAACTGTTTTTCTCTTAACGTGGCTTACTTCTGCCGGAATCAAACTTAGCGGCTCATAGAGCTAGAGACTTGGCCAAGTAATAACGCAGTTCAACCTGCCCTACGTGTGTAATAAACTGCTGAGCGCTGTAGGATTACAACACAAGACATGCTGAGTCTGGATAGGCAGATGGGTTGAAAACAAAAACAACAAAGTCTGCTCAAATTGGTCTTTATTGGGCCAAGCTGATGAAACCAGACCAATTTCCATCCATAACCTTTAGCACACACTTGAAATTTTGGGGAAATGGCTGCCGGGAGGCACGACATATCATTAAATGTCAGCAGTGAGCCCATGACAAAACAGAGCTGTGGGATAATGGCTGTCACATCTACAGGAACAGAATATGAGTTGAGGCTGCAAAATGAGGGGAGGACATGCCCCCCCCATCAATGGAGGAAAGGTCCCTACATCAGTCACCACCATACCAACTCACACATACCCTCCAACATTTCTCTGCTCCTCCTCACGCTACAGCTTGTCTCCGCTGTTAAAACCTGGATCCTTTGTTGTTGTTGTTGTTGTTGCTGGTAGCCAGAGATTGGTTTTTTTTAACCCTTTCTGTGCTGTTTTTCTGGTGCTTTGGCAGACGATGATTTGGTGTAACAGTGTTCTTTTTTAACCCATTATGTGCTGGGGTTTTGGTGCTTTGGCAGACTATGTCGGTGCTGCGTGTTAGTTCCAGCAAAGGTATTATTCGTCATTTATTTCTGTTCTCTTCCCCCCCCCCCAAAAGCGCAACAGCATTGGGGCACCTCCCCCAAAAGCAAAGCAACTTTTGCACCCCGCCAAAAAAACTCCAAAACTTTGGTCAGCAGCTCCCCCCAAAAAGCTCAACAACTCTGGGCACTTTGTGATAAATAAGGGTTTTTTTGTTTGGTTTGGTTAAATAATTAGTTTTTGGTTTATTAAATACAGTTATATATTACAATTATACATTTTTGTTATTTAAACTATAAATATCGCGAAATTATGGTGTTTTTTCTCAAAGTGACACACCACCCGAGTTATGCTCGGTTTTTAGGCGAATTTTGACACACCAAGCTCAAAAGGTTGCCCATCACTGCTAAGGAAAAGCAGGACATTCCATGGCCAGGCCAATGGTTTATCTAGCCCAGCATCCACTTCTGACAGTAGCCAACCAGATGCCTTCTGAAACCCTCCGAGTGTCCCGATTTTCCAGGGACAGTCCTGGAATTATGAAAGCCACCCCAGCTTCTGATTCCTCTGAGGGAGCATCCCTGTTGCCTCTCCATGGCCACCACTGCCAGCCTCCTCCCTTGAGCAGCTCGTAGCAGGTGAGGAGGAGTTGGAGAGGCTGCCACTGCCGGGGCTCAGCCCCGCATGCCGGGCTGGCTCTGAGGGGCAGGCAGAGGGCAGGGCCGCCCTGTGTGGGAATGAAGGGGGAGTGGAGAGCAAGGAGTCTTGGAGGAGAGTGAGAGATGTCCCTGCTTTCGTCTCAGGAATGTTGGACAGTATGAGAAAGACTGTAAACCTGTCTAACCCTGACATGTACATTTCCACACAGGGAAAGCTGTGTATGCCTGCCTTTCCCCTCACAGTGCCATATAAATGCTGATGTGCGTGAGTCTTAAATACATTTCATTGCCTCGGCACCAATTTTCCTAACCAAAAAACTCCCCCCTTTAAAAGCCTTGCACAGGTACAGCTTTTTCACAGAACACCGTTCATTCCTTAAGGAAATTACAGTGAACTCTGAAAATGAAATGATGGTGGTTGGTGTTTTTCTAATATAGTTTTTGTTGTTGTTGTTGTTGCTTCTTTTCACTACTTATCAATTACCAAATGTAGTATTTAAAATGCTGTAATGTTACAGCTGTCTGTGTGGCTGATGGAACATTACAGGCTAGAGAGCTCAGAACTGATCTTGTGGGATGACGTAGAATTCTAGATTACTTTGTGAAATGTTCCACCCACTTCAACATGCTCTTTAAGGAACTCAAATCCACTTTGCCTTTTAAAACAAGTATAGAAATTATTGTGTTTGTCTCTCTCGTGTGTGTTCTTTTAAAGTCCACAACCTTCCTGCTGAGGGCTAAATTGTAATTCATTGTTGACTAATGAAATGTCCATCATTATGATAGGATGAAGCAGAATTGGAGAGGAGGACTGTACAGTTACAAAAACCCCTGAGCGTGGAGGTGGTATATTCCTGTGAGATACACTGCACCCTTAGGGGGCCTTGCTCTTAAGATTCTCTTCATCTTATAGATATAGTAGCACACATCAGCATTGTATGCGTGTTCAAAGAGGAGAAGGCATGTAAATGTGGGTGTGCAAGTGAGAGTTGAGAAAAGGATAGGGTGGAGGGGAAAAGGGGAAATGGGGGTGCAAAGGGGGGTTGCAAAAATGAGAGGTGAGAAGCATGGGAATGGGGCTGAAGATGAAAGCAGCAGGCTGGCTGGGTCTGAAGAATAAGAGGCTATGAAGCCACCTTCCCCTCCTATTGCACAAAAACAGGAGGACATAATGTACATAAGGGTGAAGGGTGCAATGCAGGACTGCAGAACAGAAGAAAGAAATGGCTTCAGAAACTGGGGCTGGGAAGATGGAAGGTGGAGGAATGGCAGAGTGGTTGGCAAGCGGAGCAAGCTGGGGCAGAGCCCCTAGTGTCCACACCAGCATGTTGTTGATAAGCATTTAAACTCGGTGGCGCTGTGGTTTAACCACAGAGCCTAGGGCTTGCAGATCAGAAGGTCAGTGGTTCGAATCCCTGCGACGGGGTGAGCTTCTGTTGCTCGGTCCCAGCTCCTGCCCACCTAGCAGTTCGAAAGCACATCAAAGTGCAAGTAGATAAATAGGTACTGCTACAGCGGGAAGGTAAACGGCATTTCCGTGCGCTGCTCTGGTTCGCCAGAAGCGGCTTTGTCATGCTGAGCACATGACCTGGAAGCTGTACTCTGGCTCCCTCGGCCAATAACGCGAGATGAGCGCCGCAACCCCAGAGTCGGTCACACCTGGACCTAATGGTCAGGGGTCCCTTTACATATCCTGGCTTCATTGTCCTCTGCCCCTCCTCACCAGCTGCCACTGCCCAGAAGAGGAAAGAATTAATGTGAGTAAACAGAGGTGAGCAAGAAGAAGTAGCTTAGATACTGTACATGTCACCCACCGCCTGGCGACAATTTTCACCAGTCAACACAACTGTTCTTTATCCTGTTTTACTGCAGGGAGATAAAATCTCCCCCGCAGCTTGTTTGTCTCCATAACTGCACTATCCACGTGCTTATAAATAATTTGAGAGAGTGCCTAAGGCACGCAACAGAAGTCTTCCATTATCACTTTAAATTTCCTTAAGCAGTCATTTAGCTTTACAGCTCCCATCTCAGCAACCCAATGTTGAAGTGTTAATCAGGAAGAGAATCCACTGAAGGCAAGAAGGGAAAACTGTGTTGTGATAACTAAGTGGTGGTGGGTGGGTGGGTGTGGAATGGATCTGGTGGGTTACCTAGATCCTTCTCTTGGCAGGCCATGTTCAGTGGATGGGGGCGGGGGCGCCTCTCTGTCAATTGACCTGCCTTTGCCCATGTGCTTTGAAATCAGATTGTGGAGTGGGGGAGCCAAAACCTACAAAACACAGCTGATCAGATGACATGCACAGTGCTTTGTGTACCCCAATGTATATAGTTTGAGCATGGAAATAATGGAAATAATGTTGCTTTCTATCCACAAAATGGCTTTTAAAAAAAAGAATATCTGAAGCTTAAAAGCGCTGGAGCAAACACTCAGGGTCTTGGGTTTAAGCCCCAGGTTGGGTAAAAGATTCCCTCGTGGTCCCTTCCAACTCTACGATTCTATGAATCCTCTCTTTGCCAAGCCCTCTTGCTATTCAGTAAGCATGCCATCAAACCGAGTATTTGGCAGGTTATAGCCTCCTAATGAAGATGCGATGAGTGCTATCATCTGCTATAGAAATGTTCGTGCTGCAAGACATTTAGTGGTGTAATTTTTTTTTTGGCAGGTGTCAGTCGAAGAATTTTTTTATTTTATTTTGCAGGTGAAAGATTAAGGTTGCCTTGGCAGCGCAGGAAAAACTCATCTGTACTCATTTTAAGTACACCACAGAAATGAAACTTCAAAATATTGTTTCACCGTATATTAAAAATTAAGGGACCTGAAACACGCTCATTTTTCATGCAATGAAAACTGTCGCTGGCTCTCTGAGAATTAGGCTTAACAAAGCCAGTTATTTTTTTGGGGGGGGAGGGGAGGCACAGCAAGGCTGATAGAGAATTTGTAGGTGCTTTCAAAACATTTCCCCACCCACCCACAAAAACCAAGGCACCCAACAGATGCCACAACTACAGAGTCTTGTCTAAGAACAGGGATGGCTAATATTTCTTGGTCTGAAGGCTACATTCAACCTCTGCCAATCCTCTGGGGACTGGATCCCAGTGGTAGGTGGGTGTCAGGCTGCCAGAAAAGCCCTTCCGTCTGTGGGGCCACCCCACACTCTTGTTCCCACACACATACACACAGGACAAAGAGGCACCCAGCCCCTGCCCCCTGCAGATCAATTGAGGATGGGAGCTACTCCCCATCTCCATTAATCAAATGATCAGTCTGAGGTCCAGGAAGACTTTGATCTTCATTGCTATCAGGGCTCCAAACTCTGCCCACGCCAATACTGTCTCCGCTTTTCTTTTTCACTGCCAAAACCAGTGGAGTCTTGGGGAGGGGAATTTTATCCGGCCCCTGTCTTAGAATATGAGTTGCTGTAGCAAACAGGGATAAAACAGAGGGGTGGGCAGAGTCTTTCAAACAGCAAAGTCATACGTGGGGTGGGCTCAGAAGTGTTCTCTCAGCTGGGCTCCAAGACTGGAAATTAGCTCAGCGGTTGGGAAAAAGCCTTTTTGGATCTCTGCGTATGGAGGTGGAAGGGGGCAGAGGGAACATTCTCAGCTAGGTTCTTGGAATTGCAAAACAGGGATGTATTTTAAGAGCATTTGCTAGAGTTACTTTTAGTATTGCATAATAATGGGAGGTGCAGGTGCTGCTGAAGAATAATCACATGAAATGCAAGGCCTTGATTTTATTGCAATTGTGGGGAACCTGTGGCTCTCCAGGTGTTTTTGCACGGCATCTCCCAACATCCCTGACCGCCAAACATGGTGGGTGAGGCTGATGGGTACTGAAGTCCAAAATCTGGAGGGTCAAAGGTTCCACACTCATTTATCTCATTGTAAGGTACTTGTCTGTCAGCCACCTTGAACTTTTGTAAGTGTATAGATGTTTTAACTAAATAATAAGGAAAAAATTCCACTTCAAACTTTTACAAGCTCTCCCCCAACTTAGCTAATGTTTCTTGAAGGCTGCCAGGGGAATGATTTGGGTCTGGGTTCATTCAGGGAGTTGAGCTTATGGTTTCATCTTTGCCATATTTATTTGCATGCTATTTGCCCACAAGGTTGCTCCCAGAGCAGCTTGCAACATGTCAGATGAAGTGCAATAAACATATATAACAAGGTCCACAATGCAGCAATAATCTACAAAGCATGGAGGGTAGTAATGGAATAGCAACTTCCCCCTCTGTCTTAGCACCAGCTTACATCTACAAGAATACCACTAGATGGTGAGCAATTTGAACATGCACCATGAAAACGTAGGTGCCTTTCATTAACGGCTATTTGTTAACATTTGTAGACCACTGCTCATAATGGGGGGAATTATGAGTCTATTGAGTCTGGCAACCCTAGGGCCACCATTGAGGCTCCCAGCCTCTGTGTGTGTGCATGCAAATACACCTGGGTGGGTGGGTGCCAAACTGGGTCTTTGACCTGGGTGAAATAAAGCCTAGTTTCACCCCTGGTTCCCAGAATTCTTTGGGGAAGGACGTAAGAATGCTTTAAATGTATGAGGTCACATCCACACCAGGCACCTCTTTAAAATGACCTTTCTTCCCCGAACTCACTCTCCCATATAGTTTCATGGACAATGTGTAAGATGACCAGGTTGAACAGAGAATGAAAAAGGGGTGACCATATTTACTGCGACAAATTAATCCCCCTCCACCTTAATCTAAACACTTTTTGCAGTGCTAAAGCCAATGCATATTCCCCACGTAGGTAGAATTTGTCGCAATTTATTCAGCAAATAAAATGAAATTGTGCTGTAATTGCAACACAAGCAAAAAAAGAGAAGCAAACTAAAAAACGTGACTTTTCATAGTACAGCCATTTTGTTGGTTTAAAGGTAGAACACATCGCAGCAACGCAAGTCATAGCACGCAGAGCTAAAGAAGGTAAAACTGTCCTAGGTCATTTGGGATTCCCAGACTCTTTGATGTCCTATGAAATACCAAAACAGGCTAGCCGTCTCATTCATGGAAATGGCACAAACAGTTTATGAACTCCTGTACTGTGTGGCATGTTCAGAGTGTTTGCAAACTAGATGAAACATCTTATCCCGACTCCTGGGAATAGCAGGCAGTGTCTCTGTTGCCCGAAGACATGACGCTCAAGAAGATCAAATGAGAGTCAGATTTTTCATGAGCACACAAATATATCTAGCTGCAAGGTCAGCAGCCAACAGCCACCACAGATGCTTCCGGTTCCTGTTTATGTGCCTAATTAATGATTATAGTGATGTGCAGCTATTGGGGTGCCCTGAGTGCGTGGAAAAGGGGCAGAATCAGGATCACACCTGCTGGTTCCACTCTCAGCCTCACGTGTGAATACTGTATTCTGCACCAGGACCTGTATACTTTTCAGATACTTTTATTTATTTAAAGTACAAGTTCATTAAAATCAATTCTGTAAGCAAACATCAATCAATACAGCGGCATGCCTAACCAACTAAAATACAACAAATCAAACTAATTGGTCTATTTAGGAACGCCCTCAGCTCACGGAACGTTTGACCATTTTTAGAACGTTCAGCAACACACCCATAATGGTGGGAACCATTTCATGACACCGTTCTATGTTATTTTCATTTATCTTTTATCTGACACAAAAGTCCAATAGTGCTCAAAAGGCAGGGCTGATCCTCACTTCCGCTTGTACTGCTGCTTTCCCCTGGGGAAAACCACTCTTCAGTGCTCAATCGGAGCAAACAGCAATTTAGGTTTTCTCCAAATCGACGTTTGCCCTAAAGAGTGGCTTTTCCCTGGGAAAGGAGCAGGGCAGGGGGAAAACCCTTGGATGGACCCGTTATTTCTAGGCATGAGACAAGTGGAAGTGTGGATGAGTCCTCAGTTGCAATTCCTTTTGTGGAAGAGCAATGACATACCAATCAACTGCCCCAGGAAAAACTGGGACATCTAATTTTCCCCTGCGAGAGTACGGCAGCCATTTTGGGCAGCTTACCTCCATGTGATTTGGGGCCAAAATCTCACCCTGAAAAAGCATTTTTTTTCCAGGTCTGCAATCTCATGTAAGTCACGTGACTCGCACAGGATTTCGGACCCAGAAGATGGTGTCCCAGATTTTGGCTGCATTGTGTTGGAAAGTATGCAGTAACTGGGAGCTGTTCATCTGGAAGCTGCCTGAGTCTTTGATCCTTACTGGAAATCTTTTCCTTTCTCCTTCCATGTGGAAGTTTTTGTTTTTTGTTTTGCTCCCTGACATCAGCTGAGAATTGGCACCCTGCTTAGCTCAGAAATGCTCCACCTGAGCTGGAGCTATTTGGAAGAATTAAGCTGCATAACACAGGCACTTACAAGCTTTATATTACAAGTTTTGCATTTCAGCATAGCGTAGGCATGCCAGTATTTCAAGATGCCCTGATTTCTTCAGTAAGCGGCTTTTGCAGATTGACACATCATTATTGCATTCATCCTCCCCCCATCTGTTTGCTAACTACTGCTGTACTAGATATCAGCAACTCCTATTGCATCTTTTTGGGGTGATGTAAAACAGGACTTTCTTTGGAACACAGGGAACTCTGCAGCAACCTCGTCTTATCTCCTGGAAAAGAACCACCTGCAATAGCCCCACAAAGAGGCTCCTTCATTCAGCTGATGAAGGAGTAATGAATTTATTTTTAGCTGGGAGAATACAGTGGTAGGGGAAGGACTACAGTTGTCAAATTTTGCATTTTAAACGCTCTGGTGTTGGGGTAGGATCAGTGACCAAACAAGGGCTCTGGCACTTGAACCAATAGCTTTTCAGTGTAAAACTATATTGGCTATATTGGTGATGGATTGTAGAGCATGTATCTCCAAGTCTCAAAGCCCCTTTCAGGCCCTGAAGTGGGCTGCGAAAGTGCAAGAAATACAAAGCCTCTGGATTCGACATGATTTGTAGAAATTAGAGACAAACAAAAAGGTTTTAAACTATTGCCTTGATCTGGATGTGCAAGCAGAAGAAGTGCATGAAACTGGGGGCAAGTTCAGGGTGTGTGTGTGAAAAATATCACAGGGTTTCAGGGTGTTGATTTGTCTTTTAAAAAACCCAAAACTTTTTGCCACTGCCTGTGGTGATGGAGGAGTTCCTCTTGGGCTTGGCAGTCAGTGGCTGCTATCTTCCCTCTGCCCTTTCCCCCAAATGCCTCTAGAATAACACTACTTTATGACACAAATATTTTCCCCGGGGGTATTTGTGCTGAGGAAGATTTGGGATATTGGTGTGAAATGTGGAATGGTGGCCATCAGACTTCAGCTCCAGGTTTTTTTGGGAGGGGTACCGTGCAAAAGAAACCCAGTGAGGTCCACTCCTCTCTTTCCTAAGGCACCACTGTCCACTCACCTGCCCCTCGAATGAAACAAACAAACAAACAAACAAACAAACCACCATTTATAGGGGGGCTTAGAAGGTGCCCAATGATGCCTACCTGGTATCAGGGACAAGCAGACAGATTCACAGAGCAGGACACCAATAACCCTGGCCCTGGTCTTAGGAAATACCGATATATAATATTGGGCTCTATGATGGGCAGGCAGTATAACATCTCTCGTTTGAGAGTATGACTATCAGAACCCTTGCTTGCTGTGGCCATCAACTCCGTTGCCCCTTGGTCATGCCCATCAGTGACCTCCATCTGGAGAGAACACACTGGCCACATATAGATTTGCCTTGGACTGCTTGTGTGTGTGTCTGGCCCCCAACTTTTGCAGTCCATAACTTCACCAGTTACAGGTAGGTAGCCGTGTTGGTCTGAGTCGAAGCAAAATAAAAAAATTCCTTCAGTAGCACCTTAAAGACCAACTAAGTTTTTATTTTGGTATGAGCTTTCGTGTGCATGCACACTTCTTCATATACAATGAAACAGAAGGGTCTGGCTCTTCTTCACCACTAATTCTGCCATAACTTCACCACTAATTCATGAATGCTGAGAAAATCACAACCCAACGTGACTTTACTTTCAGTCCAAAATCCACTTAGCTTGACAGTAAGCCAATTTAGGATAGCAGCAGTAGGGTTGATCCGCACAGGCATTCCTCCTTACTTCTCCATAACGAAGTCAAGGTAGACTGAGTTTTTCAAAGGGTTTTGGTATGACGATGAGCCAATTTCGTGAATGCTTCAACACGTGCCAGGACTGCAGTGCACCGAATGCTAGTAAAGCCTGCTTTCCAGGACAGAGTGAGCTCGGGATCTGGGCAGGGATTCAGCTCAATCGGCAGAAGTTACTGAAAAGTCTGCAGCAACACTTCCTGGTGGGAGTGAATGTCCCCGGGGGGCTTAGCTGGCACTCGCAGTACAGTATAGCTGTTAAAAATATGCCATTGTATGAGAGGGTAATAAGGCCCCTGTGGGCAAAAGGCATTACGCAGGTGCAAATTGTTAAGAGTCCATTCATTACATCGGTAAGAATAACCTCACGCTCACTGCAACTCTCACCTTTCCTCCAAGCACATTCAAAGTTTTCACGACAATCCACAATAGCACTCTCAGATTTCCTCCTTCCCTGTCACCAAGTGGGCATGATCGGAAAGAAGAGAAGGGTAGGGATTGTACTCCCCTTTCTCAACATGGGGTATGGGAAAGGGCCTCTATAGGTGCAGCAGCGGGTGTGAAGCCTTGGATGGGGGGCAGCGGAGCTCTCAACAGGTATGAGGCAATGTGCAATTCTCCATAGCAGATAATTTGCTGATTTGGAGAAATTGAGTTCAGTCTCCCGCAGAAATTGCCAATGAACCAATCTCTCAAGGCACTTGAACATAGGAACTGAAACATCTATGTAGTCTGAAGCATCTATAAGGGGTTGGAATAACTGGACATGAGACAGGGTTAATTTCCTTCAAGAGCATAAATCACCCTGTGGATGAGCTAATCACAAGTGCAAGGTCAGCCAAGCCAGTTGCTATGGTAACAGCCCAGGGCCCCAGCTATATCTGTGATTAATGCAAGTCAGCTCACTTTGTTACTTTGTGAGTCATCAGTCTCTTAGTGTTACTTGTCCAGTGTTACGTCTTGAATTGTTGAACTTATTTAGTGCAGTGGAAACACTTTGTACTTGTATATATCTGTATCTGCAAAAGCCTACAAGATGCATATATCTATGTCCAGAACTGTTTTACTGAGCCTTATCTTCTGCAACCTTAAACTATCTGAACCTTTCTCTGCTTCCATGTCATGACTGGTACTGGGAACAACTTCCACTGCATGGGTACCCTTCATAGGGTACCATGTTGGCTACCCCTGTTCTACACTGTCCAGGTTTTTCAGACGGGGAACATTTTCAGTCCTACATGGAGAGGATGTTGCTTGGACCTGGGACCTTCTGCATGCAGAGCAGCTGCCCTGCCACTGAGCTATGGCTCCTTGTGTGTTTTCCTGATTTATGAACTTGCTCCAATGAGCATACAATTTAGCAGTAGTCTGCTCAGCGACGAAAATTTACTAAGGATACGTTCATATATAATAGGTGCTGTTCAACTAAGTCTTCCTCGGAGTAGATCCACTGAAATTAATGCCCCCAACTTAGCTGTGTCCATTAATTGCAATGGGTTTACTCTGAACAAAACGAAGCTGAATGCCACCCCATGGTTATAAACTTAGGACATAACAGAACCAAAATATGCCATGGCAGACCATAGGTCCATCTAGCTCACTATTGTCTATGCTGGTTGGCTTTCCAAGGCTGCAGAGAGGAGTTTTTTTCTCAGCCCTACCTGAAGATGCTGCTGACTGAACCTTGGACCATGGGAAACAGATGCTCTGCCACTGAGCCATTCTCCATCTCCCAAGCTGCCTAGAGGAAAGAAAGGCTATTCTAAAGACACAATGCAAGAAGCAGGCTAAAGATGATCCCAGTCCCATACTGAAGAGGCAAGACAGATGGAGTTAGGTTCTTTGCACATGCTGGGCATTCAGAAGACTTGCTGTCGAGTCTGGGAGGTGACCACATAACATTGCCCTTACATCACAGGGATGGGCAGCATGCCCCCCTAGCATCACATGTGGCCCTTTGCCTAATATCACGTAGGTGGCAAGGGGTGGGGGTAAGGTGGCTGGCAGAAAGAGAGGCATACAGGGAGAGAGATTAATGAAGGCAGCATCAAGCAGCTTTGGCTCCAGCCCTGCCCAATACCAATGCGTGCCCCCCAACAGATTTAACCCTGAAGCAATGCATGTATCCCTCGGGATAAAAATGGTTTCTCATCCTTGGCATATAAGAACGAGAGAGAGAGCGAGAGAGAGAGAGAGCGCACACAGATTGCTAGAATCTGAGGCACACAGGAGTGCATATGATGCTGATCTAATGCCTGGGCTCTGTTAGTGGTGCAGAACATACTTAGATTTCCCAAGACTTTAGAATTCCTCGTGTGTATATTTACCAAATAGAGAGCGTGAAATGACCAAGTGAAGCTGCTTCAAGTTTAGAACCGGAATTGCAAAAGGAAGGAAACCAAGCTGCAATTTTGAAATGCCAAGTACTTGTTAGCTGGCAATGTCGTGTTGTGAGATGTGACACAATGTCATGCCACAACTCTCTGAGAAATTAATCAAGTGTGATGAAACCCATTGGAGGAGGAGGATTCCCTCTGGGGCTGAACACGGCGATTTGCCAGGAAGATTTCGAAAATGTGATCATTATTCATAAATGGAGAGGGCTTATTTCAATCAGCTCTGCTTCTAAATCCTGCTAATCTCGAAGGGCTTTCTGAACAGAACTACCTTGAAAGTTGCAGCTTTGATCATCTACATGCAGTGCATTTGATCCCCCTGCTTATCATTTCGGGTTGTTTTTCACCCAGCCCACATCCACACTATGCGTTGAAATAGTGTTGCTCAAGGTTGTTGGACTTTTCTTGGCAAGATCACAAAACCCCCACAAAATTTCCATTTTTGAGCAATTTTAAGGGGAAAACGGCAAAGTCAGCACTGCCGACATGGGCAGCCATACAGCTGGATTTTCCTGGACATTTGGCAGGTTTCCGCCCAGATGCTGCTGTCGAACACAGTATTCCGAATTTGCCTGGGAGATTCTGGACGTATGGCAACCTTCATTTAAAGCACGATAATACCACTTTAACAACGTCTTCAAGTGGGGTTTTCAAGAGGAAGGCACACTTGGCAAATCCACACCATGATCAACTCCCGCCTGGAAACCAATATCCCCACTGTGGAAGGACGTGCGGATCCAGAATTGGCCTCCACAGTCACTTACGGACCCATTGTTAAAACTGTGTTTATGGAAGACAATCTTACTCGGATACGAGTGATCGCCAAAGAAGAAGAAGTGGTTAGAGTGTCAGACTAGAACCTGGGAGGCCAGAGTTCAAATATAATGAAGGCATGCAAAATGGTCGTAGTCTAGAAACTGACCTGTCCGTTTCTACTCTCAACACACTGCTGCTATATAAGCAACTTCCCACCAGCCTTACTCTGGCAGAAGAATTTGCCTCCACAGTCACTTACGGACTCATTGTTAAAACTGTGTTTATGGAAGACAATCTTACTCGGCTACGAGTGATCGCCAAAGAAGAAGAACCCTTCTGAGAAAAACCCCACCCCACCCTCCCACTATATATAAGGGCCTGGTGACTTCTGCTTCAGTGTATCTGAAGAAGTGTGCATGCACACGAAAGCTTATACCCAGAACAAACTTAGTTGATCTCTAAGGTGCTACTGGACATTTTTATTTTATTTTATATTTTATTTGGAAACCTGTAGTTAGTCAAGGCTGCTGAGAGTTTTGTTATTGTTATTGTTACCAAATAGACTTTTTGTGGTTAAGAAGAGGATGGGGAAATGCACTGAAAACTGTGGGTTGAATGAATAATACCGTAATTGGAAGATGTATAAACACAATGCAAGCGAATCAGACTGATTGTTCAATGAAGATCAGCCAAACTTAGTGATGTTTCACATTTTCGTCTCACTTTAACTCATTCTAGTTTTCCCTCACTTCCTGCCCAGGGACAGTCACCAACTCTCGGTCTAACCTATCTAACTCAGCAGTTGTGAAGAGGTATAACATGACTGCAAAATGTGCTTGTATCAAAGGAACCAACCTATTTATTACAAAGATATTGGGTAAATTCAGGTGTAGGGGATTGTGCTCGTTTTCCTGATTCTAATGCTATTGTTTCTGTCCAGTTTTCTAATGTTCCCTCTTTACTGCAGCACCTGTTGGGTTCAGGGACTGTGGCTTTTTTTTAAAAAAAAAAAAACATTATATCAGCACTTTGTGTTAAAATCTCCTTCATGCCAGTGGGTGTGGTGCAACACAACAGTGAATATCATTGAACAACGATGTTACTCTCCCCTCCTTCTGCACTTGTGTGCTTCTGCCCCCCGCCCCCCAATGATTCCTTCATGAAAACCTAGGGAAAGAACTGTGTGCTGGTATATACTGCCCCAGATTTCATCACTTTACTCCCATGATTTTTCAGCTTAATGGGGCTATAAATGGATTCCCTCCCCTGGAATCAAATAACATGGAAATGAGTGCTAAGCATGCACTGTATTCCATTAGTTTTTCTAGAAGTGGCTTTTCCATTGTGTGAAAGCTCGGGTATAATGTGAAAATTAGCAGAGAAGTATCGGGGGGAATGGAATGAACTGCAGTGTGGATGCAGCCACAGTTATAGCACTTGCTGTTGGTAGGGCATTTGGAGGTGGCACGGCATTGGAAAATGCCTGGGGATTATTACTCTGCAGTGTTTTTGTGTGAATCTAACACAGTTTGCTTTATCTGAAAGACAGGTGCAGCTAGCAAGGGATCAGATGAAAGAGGGTACATTTACAGAAATCTGGTTCCTGTTCCTCGCATATATTGATAGGGGATTGTGTGTGTGTGTGTGTGTGTGTGTGTGTGTGTGGCCTCCGGATACTCGGAGGTATTTTGGGCTGGATTTGGTGAATTAACCAGAAGGAGGGAAAACTTGTTTCCTGTGTAATGATGTACAGTGATGCCTCGCAAGACAATTTTAATTCGTTCCGCGAGTCAATTCATTTTGCGAAAAATTTGTCTTGCAAATCGCGGTTTCCCATAGGAATGCATTGAAATTTCTTTTTTTGCCCATAGGAACGCATTAATTAAATTTCAATGCATTCCTATGGGAAACCGCGATTCGCAAGACGAATTTTTCGCAAAATGAATTCGTCTTGCGAGTCACCATCAGATTGCAAGATGCATTCGTCTTGCGACACATTTGTCTTGCAGGGCATTCGCCTTGCGAGGTAACACTGTACTCAATGGCACGTGGTATTCCAGTAGGTGTTTATTATTATAAGGCTAACAATTAACAATAAAGAACTCTGGCTGCCGATTTGTTTTCAGGTCCAATTCAAAATTCTGTTGTTGTTTTTTTACTTTTAAAGCCTTATACAGTCATACCTCATGTTGCGTCCGCTGCAGGTTGCGTTTTTCCAGGTTACGAATGCGGCGGACCTAGAAGTGTTTACTTCCAGGTTTCACCATGTGCGTATGCGCAGAAGCGTTCTGTGTGCTTCGCACATGCACAAAAGTGCTGCTCGGGTTGCGGACTTTTCGGGGTGTAAATGGCACCCTGGAATGGATCATGTCCGTAACCCGAGGTACCACTGTATAGTTTGGGACCCCTATACCTAAGAGCAAGTTTCCCCATAGAACCTGCCCAGACCCTTCGATCATCATCTGAGACCCTTCTATGGTGCCACCTCTGAAGGAGGTCTGGAGGAGGGTGATGAAAGAACAGGGTCTTCTCTGTAGTAGCCCCCTGTCCAGCGGAATGCTTTCCTGTGGGAAGCCCATCTGGTGCCAGCTTGGGCATCATTTTAGCACCAGGCAAATGCGTTTTTGTTTTCTTGTGCATTTGGGCAACACCAATGACTGGGAATTTTTATTCTGTCTTTTAAATATATTTATAAATAGCCTTGCACTTTATCCCTGTTTTGAATAGCTCTGGGACTTTTTGTTGTGGGAAGGGATGTATGCATTCCATACACCAGTGATGGCCGAACTTGGCCCTCCAGCTGTTTTGGGACTACAATTCCCATCATTCCTGATCACTGGTCCTGTTAGCCAGGGATGATGGGAGTTGTAGTCCCAAAACAGCTGGAGGGCCAAGTTCGGCCACCACTGCCATACACCAATGAACCAACCAATGACACACAGTTAGATACAGCTGAAAGTGTCATGGAGCACACACACACACTAGCACTTCCCATGGATCCTGCCATATGGCAGTATGTTATATAGGCAACACAGGCAGGACACTTCGAGCTTTTGACCTTCAAAATTAAGAGTCATCCAGATACGGCTAAGACAGAAGCAGAACACTGCTTGACATGGCCTCCGAAACATTATTGTAGTGGTCCTTTTCTCTCCCTTTAGCAGAAGATTTGACAAACTCTGTGCCTATTCCCCTTGTCATGCTGGTTTTCTATCAGTGCCGTGTCACTGACAGCAAGTCAGTTGCTCCCTATTTCCACTGATGTGAGCTAGAAGAGGACAAGGCATTTCTTACATCTGGTATATGTAGCCAACGAGGCCCTTAAGACAAAACAAGCCAAGTGCCCTATGAAAAACCTTCCAGCGGGCCTTTGACTATCTTTGCATAACATTTGTGTGGGTCTGTGTTCATGCAACTCTTTCTCCTGGTATCTAAACCTGCATTTTGCAGTAATATCATCAACAAGCGTAAGGGCAGTGGTAGTTAATGCAGAAATCACTAACTGTCCTAGAGGAGATTTGGGTGTGATGAGCTTTGGGTGTGCTCCTGAAGCTCACCAAGAATTTCCCATCAGTTCCGCAAGGTTAGTGCTAAATCTAAACACTCATTTATCAAAAAGGAGGTGAGTTAAGTGTAAACTCATCTCCTCTTTGATAAATTTACCCTGTCAATCAGGGTATGCCAGAAGCCAGCAGACGGCATGAGCAGAACTGCTTGGCAGAGTTTTGTCAGGGAACAGAATGATTGCATCCCACTTTGCCAAGACAGTGCAGCATTCAGCACCGATTCTGTAATCTGTTCCAGTCCACATCAAAGGTGGACATGTTGGTAAGTCCTTTATCTATAGATCCTACTTTCTGGAATTAGTTCCTAGTGGTAGTGTTGGATGTGTCAGTTGCAAGCACATCATACATTTACAGTGGTACCTCTACTTACAAATTAAATGCGTTCTGAACGCACATTCGTAAGTCGAAAAAAATTGTAAGTCGAATCCTATAGGAATGCATTGGGGGGGGGGATTCGTAAGTCAAAGCAACCCTATCTAAAAATTCATAAGTAGAAAAAATCCTATCTAAACAGCATCCAAGATGGCGGACGGAGCTCCATTCGTAAGTAGAAACATTCGTAAGTCGAGTTATTCGTAAGTAGAGGTACCACTGTATTTGGACTTGATGAATTAATTTAGAAGCATTCAGAATATAGGAAACTGGTCTGCATCAAACATTGGTGCATTTAGCCCAGGACTGGCTAGGCTGACTAGGAAACCGCCTCATACTGAGTCAGACCATTGGCCCATCTAGCCATCTGCACACTGATTGACACTGACTCTCCAAGGTTCTAGACAGAGGCCTTACTGAGCCTTGCCTGTAGATGCTGCGGACTGATATTTGGACATGATCTACCATTGAGGTTGTTGGGCTCTACTTCTTCAGGGGATTAGACTGGATTAGACTGGGAATTCAGAGAGGAAGAGGGAATTGCCTCCACCTAAAAAGCTGGAAACAGTGCCACAAAAAGAGCCTGTGGGGCAGTACCCCTCACGGCTGATGGTATTGTGTTGCCGTCCTCGGACACAGAGGATTCCAGCTCAGAACCCAGTGCAACCAGAATCTCCCCTGCTCTGTTGGAGTCCATTACTGCTAAAGCAGGCTGTGCCCCTTTAAAAGAAGAGGCTCCTCCCCATGAAGGCGGAGTTAGTTAACAAGACAGAGCTACAGCTCCTATTTAAGGCTCAACTGATGGATGACTAATGCTGAAGCAATAACTGAATTATCAATGGGAGCACAGCATGGAGCTATCCAGGGCTAAAGTGCCTCTTCTGAGTCGGTGCTCACAACAGAATGGCTATGGCCCCTCCCCAGCCACTAACTAGGGCTTCTGACAGGAATTTTCCCCAGCCTGCCTGGAAATGCTGGGAATTAAACCTGGGTCTCTCTACAGGCAGAGCATGTACTCTGCCACTGAGCTACGGCCCTTGCAGTGATAAGATTTATTCTTCCTATTTTTTTTGGACAAAAATTGGTGTCTCTTAAATGTGTGTGTGTTGTGTGTGAGAGAGAACTTAACAGGCCACGTTCTCAGCTGAGTAGGTGAAGTTCTGACTTAGCACATATGAGAGAGGGGACAAAGAAAAGAAACAGGAGGCGGGAAACCACGAGGAGGTTTGTCTATTGTTGGAGCCTGGGAAGTACATAATAATACACTAAAATGATCTGTGCCCTTTGCCATCATATGACAAGTTGCCCGTGTAGCGCTCTGCAATTTTTCTAAAGAGGTTAATTAAAATTGTTTCTCATATATCTGGCATGTGAAAAAACCACACCTGCACTTCTTTTTAAAAACCTGTCTTTGTTTGAGTCTAACATCTTGAGAAAACCGGGGGGGGGGGAGGGCAGAAAGCCTTCTGAGCTATATAAGGTCAGCAGATGTAGATGATGAAACCACCCGTGGACTCCTGTTTTTGTATAGCTCATGCCAGAGAGAGGGTGCAGACTGACATTGACTCATTTGCCAGACATTAACCTCAATTTGATGTAACTAGGGAAAAGCTTGATCAATCTGTTGGGGGGGGGGGGCAGCCTACAACTCTGTCATGTTTGCTGTGTGTTGTGGACTGTTGGGTGCTTAATGAGCTGCCCTTTTTATTCCTAGCTCATGCTCTACTGTCTGAGCTATTCCAGTAGTCATAAATATGGTTGAGGTTTTCCTTCATCTCTCTGATAGGGTGACCATTTCCTACTTGAAGGGCTGTCTGGGCCAAGTCAAATTTAAATATGCAGCAGCAAACGAATAGAGAACAGGAGGGGCTTTCATGTTGTCCATCCCAAGTCAGCACCTGGACAGCAACTTTTGCAGTTACAAAGGTCACTTTGTCACACTCTTCCCCATTATACCGGTATATCACGATTATATTTCGATTAAATCCTAGCCATCATTTCCTAAATGATGGCTAGGATTTAAATCAGCATATGAAACTTTGGGATATAAATCAGCATATGAAACTTTGGGATAAATCAGTGTCCTCTATTTGGGTGACCAAATAGAGGGGGTGGGAGGGGTGATGCATAAGAGGCCCGCTCCCCTCTAAGCAAAATGACAGCCTTAGCAAACAATCCACAGATACGAGTTCAGAAGCACTGCAACTTATCTCATGATGACGCTGCCATATGATTGTTTCATATGCCGGGTTGATCTTCAGTGAGCAATGAGTTGAGTATGAAAGAAGGATTGTCCGTGTCACATGCCCCAAACTGATCTGCATGCAAGTGATCTAATTGGGTGACTATTTCCCACCTTCTCACCCACCCATAACTTCCCACCAGGCAATCCTGACTCCTTGACGCATATAAGATACTCATGTCCTCAAAGTGTTAGGTGGCATGTTGGAAGGATGCAAAGTGAGTATCTTTGGTTTAGCAGTGGTGGTTTTTTTTTTTAAGCCTTCAAAGGTTATTTATGCTAAAGGTTTTGTCGTGAACCAGAACCCAGGCTCTGTTTGCTGTCTAGCCATCCCTGCTGACCTCAGCTTCACATTAGGTCTATGTTTGAAGGTAGCTAAAATAATTATTGCAGCTTGTCACTTGCCACTTGCAACTGATACAAGGATGCCTCTCTGGAAAGGATTTAAACACATGCCAAGCATGCAGTCACAGCACCCAAAAACTTGTTATCTTCCTTCAGCGGATTCATTCTTCCAAATTTATGAATTACATGTCCTGTATATTTTATTTTCAGGCTAGACAAGAGTAGACTGTTGAAAAATGTGTGCATTTCCAGCTAAGATTCATCTTATTGCCTTGCATTTGTTTTGCTTTGCTAAGTTAAATAGTAGAACCAAAAATAACTCGAATGGTCCGCTTTCTTACTTAGACGTTTGGTTGCCTATGGAAATATGAAACCACAAGGCGCCTTTCACAATCCCATCGCCACCTAAGAAATCTAAATTTGAGTGATGGCTTTGCCTTCTGAGCCACATGGCCACATCCCACAAACCACATGGTGGAAGTAACTGCTATGCTCACATGAGGAGGCATGTGTCAATAGACCAGGGATGTTTGTTCACCACCAAACTCAATTACTACTGCAGGCAGTGGAGTAGGGGGGGGGGAGGTGGTTTTGTACAGATAAATTCCACATGGTTCATGATGGCTCTACTTAACTTGGACTTCTGGATGATGCCAAATCTGGTAGAGAAGCTGGTGACTACTATGAACTTCTAGATTGCCCCAGAATGATTGCTAAAGCATCCCTCTTGGGTTTCAAAATTAATCACAGAAGTCATTCCTTTCCTAGCAACACGAGTAGCTCTCTGTAGTACATTTGGGGTCAAGGATGTTTTTTTTTAAGCCTGCTAACCAACCACTGTTCCTTTCCTCTTTGGACACTTACAGAGCACTCCTGATCCCCAATCCATGCTGCTGAGAGAACTGGTGGTCGGATGTGGCAGATGTCTCCCTCTGATGGGCTCCTTTCTGGAGAGTGATGGGGACTCCCTGGAGGAACCAGGCGGTCGGGGAACAGTGGGGCTAAATGATGGATCAGAGGCACTGAAACTCTGCCACTTGTGCCAGCTAGGGTGAAAGTGCCAGCTCCAGGCCGATGTGCCATTGGGCTGAGACACTCTTTGGCTGCTGGACTGATTTAAGATTCACCAGATCTCTAGCTGGCTCATCTCCACCCCTCTCATCCCTTCTCTGCCCTGCTTGGGGGTTTTCTAATTGCCAGGGTGGGGGGTTCTCTTTACCTGCCTCTACCAGGCTCCTTGTTGCTCCTCTATTCTATTCCGAACTTAAAAATGGAAAGCGTAATGCTGGTGGTCAACAAAAGAGTTTCAAAGACTCTCTCAAGGCAAATCTAAAATAAATAAAATTTAGTATAAACACCGCCAACTGGGAAAGACTGGCCTGCGAGCGCTCCAATTGGAGAACAGCCTTTACCAAAGGTGTCATGGGCTTTGAAGACGCTTGAACTCAGGATGCAAGGGAGAAGTGTGCTAAGAGGAAGACACGCTTGGCAAACCCTCACTGTGATCAACTCTCGCTCGGAAACCTACTGGTATGTCCCCACTGTGGAAGGATGTGTGGATCCATAATTGGCCCCCACGGTCACTTACGGACTCATTGTTAAAACTATGTTTACGGAAGACAATCTTACTTGGCTATGAGTGATAGCCAAAGAAGAATTTGCTCCTCTGTTAGTAGCCCACTACCCATAGTTTCCCCACCAGAAATAGCGAACTATAGTGTAGGATGAAGTAACTCTTATGCCATACACTAATGCATTATATCAAGCTTAGCAGAACTGGTCCCAGGCCTGCAGGAAGGTGAAGAGTCTTGCTTTAGGTGGCACCATGAATGGAGGGGAGAGAGGTAGGCAAAAAATAGCATCTTAATGGTGCAGTAAGACTTTGTAAAGCATCCTGCCTAGAAGGAGGGCACTCTATGGCAGGCATCCCCAAACTTCAGCCCTCCATATGTTTTGGACTACAATTCCCATCATCCCTGACCACTGGTCCTCTTAGCTAGGGATCATGGGAGTTGTAGGCCAAAACATCTGGAGGGCCAAGGTTGAGGAAGCCTGCTCTATGGGCTATGTCAAGCAACAAAATAGCCTAAAGTGGGGGACAGGGAAACTGTGGTCATCCAGATGTTCTTGGTTTCTATGAGCTCCCAGTCAGCATGGCCATTGGTAAGGATGACGGGAGTCCACAACATCTGGAGGTTCATGGGTTCCCCATTTCTGGCCTGAGACTATTTCAAACAACTGCTTTTCCACCAAGGAAAACCAGCATTCAGTGGGCAATGCTGTTGTGGCAGTTTTGGAAGGGTGCCACACCCATTCCTGTGAAAAGCTTCATGACACACTCAACCACTAAACAATATTCTGAATTTTGCAATGCCGTTCCGCTGCCAAGTGATGTGTCCAAGAAATGCATATATCATGGGGAAATGTGCATAAAATCCATAAAGCAATAAAGAGCATTCTATCAGGGAAAGCTGCTTTACAAAAAAATAAATAATACTTATTAGGGAACATTGCATACAAAAATGTTGTATTAGGAGAAATTTGCACTAACATGCTGAAAAAAATTAATGAACTTTAAAAAAAAATGCAAACTGATGTGGAAATGTGGAGAACTGAATTTTAGAGGGGGGTGGGGTGGAAATGAGACACTGAAATTGACAGACCTCTAAAATATATGTAGATATTGGGGTTGGCTTAATATATGAAGATTGCCTCCCAACTTGGTAGCAGTGTATCTACAATTTTTAAAATCATTCAGAGTCATTTCATTCCTTCTGACAAGATGCCAGAAGACACATCGATCACAGCAAACATCCCACCGGTTCATTTGTACCTGATCGGTTCTTTACATAATGTTGCTCAATTTCATCTGCTTCGCATGAGATGTCTTTTTCCTGGAACACCTGTTTCCCCAATTAACTCGTAATATCTGCTCTGTATTGCTGAGCTTAATATGCAGCTCATTAAAAAGGTTCACCTAGTTCGTGATCAGGAAAAAAAGCTTTGTAAGTAGGGGGAGAAATCATCACATGGAAAAATATGCTGCTGTTAGCTGAAATGAAAGGACTTTTCTACCCTGGCGATCACATAAGCCTCATTTATCAACTCGGGGATTATTTTAAGATCTGAAAAATGATACTCAACGCCGCGTATGAAAAAAAAGCTAATAGCCATCTAAACTTATTTAAATTATGGCTTAAACTCTTAGGCAAAGTGCTGACTAAGCAGAAGCGGTGGAATGAAATGTCAAGGGATGCTGCCACAGTTGGCTGCCCTGAAGCAGATTGCAAGACCCTGCTCTCGATTGCAACCAGGTAAATCAAGGGTGATGTGATTGAGGTTAATGAAGTTCCAGTTGCATTACATCCTGAATTAGGTCATAATTGGGACTGCTGGTCTGTGAAAGAGATCTTCCATAACATAACATGGAGTGATGCAATGTTGGTGCAGGGGTACCCAAAGTTTTGTTCCCTGGATGATGTTGGAATATGACCCGCATCAGACCCCACCAATGGTGCAGGATTTGGGGTTTTTTTAGTCCAGCGATGTTTAGAGGGCACCCTGTTGGCTACCTAGAATCATAGAATCATAGGGTTGGAAGAGACCACAAGGGCCATCCAGTCCAACCCCCTGCCAAGCAGGAAACACCATCAAGGCATTCTTGACATATGCCTGTCAAGCCTCTGCTTAAAGACCTCCAAAGAAGGAGACTCCACCACACTCCTTGGTAGCAAATTCCACTGCCGAACAGCTCTTACTGTCAGGAAGTTCTTCCTAATGTTTAGGTGGAATCTTCTTTCTTGTAGTTTGAATCCATTGCTCCGTGTCCGCTTCTCTGGAGCAGCAGAAAACAAGCTTTCTCCCTCCTCTATATGACATCCTTTTATATATTTGAACATGGCTATCATATCACCCCTTAACCTTCTCTTCTCCAGGCTAAACATACCCAACTCCCTAAGCCGTTCCTCATAAGGCATCGTTTCCAGGCCTTTGATCATTTTGGTTGCCCTCCTCTGGACACGTTCCAACTTGTCAGTATCCTTCTTGAACTGTGGTGCCCAGAACTGGACACAGTACTCCAGGTGAGGTCTGACCAGAGCAGAATACAGTGGTACTATTACTTCCCTTGATCTAGATCAGGCATCCCCAAACTTCGGCCCTCCAGATGTTTTGGACTACAATTCCCATCATCCCTGACCACTGGTCCTGTTAGCGAGGGATCATGGGAGTTGTAGGCCAAAACATCTGGAGGGCCGCAGTTTGGGGATCCCTGATCTAGATGCTATACTCCTATTGATGCAGCCCAGAATTGCATTGGCTTTTTTAGCTGCTGCATCACACTGTTGACTCATGTCAAGTTTGTGGTCTACCAAGACTCCTAGATCCTTTTCACATGTACTGCTCTAATAGATGAGCATCTTTCAGCACTGCAAAGACAACAACAACAGAAGATAATTTTATTATTTATACCCTGCCCAGCTTGCTGGGTTTGTGGTTTTAAATTCTGTAGGATGGGGTTTCCCAAACTTGGGTCTCCAGCTGTTTTTGGACCACAACTCCGATCATCCCTAGCTAGCAGGTCCAGGGGTCAGGGATGATAGGAATGGTAGTCCAAAAACAGCTGGAGACCTGAGTTTGGGAAACCCTGCTGTAGGAAATGAGTGGGCAGCATGACAAAGAACCATAACTCAATTTTCCCATGTTTTTTTTGGGGGGGGGGGAAATGGAAAGATTAGCAAGGTCCCTTGTAAAAAGGATAGGCAACTTAAGATGTTAGAATATGCAGAACGTGCAGCCTTAACTCAGAGAATAAGAGAGCAAGAAGAACATATATTTAAAGAAGAGTGGGAAATATTTATTGAATATATGGACAGCAGTTGGACACAGCTGAAAACGTTGGCAGAATTAAGATAAATTCAACAGAGTAGCCATTATTTGATTGATGTAGAAGTGGAAAATAGATTTGAATGGTTATAGTAAAATATGCAGGAAAGTATATATAATATGAACCATGGAAGGAGAAGAAGGGAAGTTACTGGATATTTTAAAGCTTGTCAAAAGTTTATTTTGAAATGTAGAAAAATGAAAACTCATTTATGGGGAGATTATTTACACACACACACACACACACACTCATAACTCAATGACATAGCTTCTGATTTACATGGAATAAGGCTCTTGGGTCACTACCAGCGCCAGCTAAAAGGAAAGAAGCATTGGAAAGACATGGTCAGAAGACAATACTGGCCTAAGCTGACCAATGTGGCAGAGTAAAGGTAAAGGGACCCCTGACCATTAGGTCCAGTCGTGACCAACTCTGGGGTTGTGGCACTCATCTTGCGTTATTGGCCGAGGGAGCCGGAGTACAGCTTCCAGGTCATGTGGCCAGCAGCACACGGAAATGCCGTTTACCTTCCCACCAGAGTGGTACCTATTTATCTACTTGCACTTTGAGGTGCTTTCGAACTGCTAGGTTGGCAGGAGCTGGGACCGAGCAACCGGAGCTCACCTCGTCGCAGGCATTTGAACCGCCGACCTTCTGATCGGCAAGCCCTAGGCTCTGTGGTTTAACCCACAGCGGCATGTGGCAGGGTAGCTATGGGTATTTTATGCATGAGAAGAGGGCTTGCCCTTTGGGGAGAGGCCGTGGCTCAGTGGCAGAACATCTGCTTCGCATGCAGAAGGTCCCAAGTTCTAACCCCAGTATCTCCAGGTGGGGCTGGGAGAAACTCCTTGTCTGAAACCTTGGAGAGTCACTGCCAGTCCACATAGACAATACTGAGCTGGAGGGATCAGTGGTCTGGCTCTGCAGAAGGCAGTTTTCTGTGTTCCCCTGCTGTACCTAAGAATTTCTCTCAGTTTAATTCTTATGCCAGAGTAAGGCTGGTGGGAATTTGCTTACAGCAGCGGTGTGTTGAGAGTAGAAACGGACGGGTCAGACTGTTTCTAGACTATGGCCATTTTGCATGCCTTCGTTATATTTGAACTCTGGCCTCCCAGGTGCTAGTCTGACACTCTAACCACTACTCCACACTGGCTCCCCTTTTATAATTGGATGTCCTACCTCCATTGGTGTCTAACCTGCCATTGGGGACCATTTCAGCGAAAAGTTTCCACCAAATCCACCAGTCACCACTCAAGGCAGCAACACCCAGAACAGGGCCTTTGACAAAGATCTTAAAGGAGCAATGAAGTTCATATGAGTTCAGACAGTGATTCGGATACCCTGATACCAAGCTTTAAAACAAGTGCCTTATCTTATCATATGTGGTGGTCTTTTAGTAAGTTTAAAGCTTACTGGGAAATGATATATCATGAAATGAAAATAACCGTTGCAACAAAAAAACCCTAGAAGCTTTTCTTTTGGGAATTAGAGGGACAGAACTACCTAAACTGTATAGGAACTTATTCATGTACAGTATGTGACTACAGCAGCATGAATGTTACTTGCCCCAAAATAGAAAGAAGCAGAAGTCCCAGCAAAGGAAGAATGGATACAAAAACTTATGGAATATGCAGAAATGGTGAAACTTACTGGAAGAATAAGCCATTAAGATAACAATCTTTTTAATAAAAGAATGGAAATGGTTTATTGAATATTTACAGACAAACTGTAAACAGATAAGAACATCGGCAGGATTATTGTAATAGCCTGCAGTTTCATAAGAGTATATATTTAAAGAAGATGAATAAATGAGCAAATTAAGCTAATTTGGATATGCAGAAGATATTAAAAATGAATTTAAGGAACCACAGAAAGAGGGGAAAGGAAGTCAAGCTTTGAAATGTCAAAATGATTGTAAAATTAGTGAAATTTATAAACTTGAAAAGTATAAATAAATAAATAAATAAGTAAGTAAGAAGTGTCTTATCTTGTCCCCTGAAACAAATAGGAAGATAGCAGAGATTAGTGCAATGTGTTCCCAGCAGCCGACTTCAATCTGACTGCCATATTCTGAAACAGTAGGATGTGGTTCTGAGCAGTTTTCTGAGCAGTTCCTAAGTAGCTTCCAAGGGCAACCCTAGGCACACTGTATTGAAGTAGTCAAGTCCAGGTGCCACCAGGTGCCACAATAATAGCTGTGACCGGTTGTGGCTGGTTGGAAGTACCGGTACTTGCATCACAAATAAGCCCAAAATGCATTTTGGGTACCATTTTGTACTTGCGGAGAGGGCGCTTAATTTGTCCCTAGAGATGCAGGGTTAGGAAATGGTGACAATTAATTCATTTTTAATTAATTCTAAAATATTTGAATACTTGCGAATGACTGGAGCTTAAATTTAGAGCTGTATCCAGGTAACAGGAATGCGCTGCACTCTGTCGCCTGCATAGTATGGTTATTTTAAGGGGATGATGTCTGTGTAAGCTAACATAGGTGACACAATGGACTTGTGATCTGGAAGTGCTTGTCAGTGATACTGAATATAACTACACTTTATTAGTCATATATGAAATGCACCAGGGAAAACTTCTCTCCCTCTACCCCCTTACGGGGAAGAAGAGAGGGAGAAGCAGTCTTCGGTGTTGTACAGGTATGAATTCACCTTTGCAACCTGCAATGCAAGAATCTTTTGCACACTGTGGGGCTTAAACCCACAACCCTGAAATGAAGATCCCCATGATCTACCAACTGAGCTGACCATGGACACCTCCCTTGTTCTGCCCACCTGAGAGGTGGCAGAATTGAATTTTGGTGAATCCTGGCTGGGGGGAAAGCCCTGGAAGCCCTAGAATTCTAGAATTAAGTGATATGTTAACAATGCTATAGAGGGAGGTCCCAGCCAGAGGAAGTCCCAGTACATAAGAATGTAAGACCAGCTTGCTGGATCAGGCCAATGGCCCATCAGGTCTAGCATCCTCTCCTAACAACGCAAACCAAATGCTTGTGGGAAAACACCTAGCAGGATCCAAGCACAAGAGTCCTCTCCCCTCCTGTGGTTTCCATCAACTGGTATACAGAAGCGTTTACTGCCTCCGGCCAAGGAAACAGAGCATAGCCATTGTGGTTAATAGCTTATGCTTCAATCCAGGGCTTTATGATACTAATAGGGTGTATCATTTTAGAGGGATGAAACTTAATTTTGGGAAATTTCTTCACTTTGGGTCTAATTTTTTGGGTGTGTGTGTGTGAGGAATTATAATGTGATAATGTGATACAACATTTAAGCTTGGCAAATCTACGTTTGTTTTAAAAGCATATACAGTCATACCTTGGAAGTCGAATGGAATCTGTTCCAAAAACAGTTCAAAATGTTTGAGAACTAAGCTGTTTGTAAACCAAGGTATGACTGTAAACTACTTTCAGAAAGTCAGATAATTTTAACTTCTGAAAATGTCAGGTAATGATAAATTATCACAGAGAGAGAGAGAGAGAGAGAACTGCAAGTAGTTGGAAATCATTTTTAATTTTTTCTATGCAATTATTTCTATGCAATTGTACAAACATTTTACTTACCAAGGAATACTTGGTAAATTATAGCAATTTAACCAAAATATCTTTTGAATCCCCTAATAATCCTGTTACAACTTTTCAGCACCTGTCATTTTGGGAATTTGAAAGTTGAAAAACTCAACATGCTATAACTACTGGTAGGCCACAGTTCATTCTCCAGAAACTCCAGTTAACACCAGCACAAAACCTTCTTATGCTCTAATAGGGTGGCCATGTAATCAACTTTACTGAGACTGGGAGAATTTGGAGAACTCCTCAATTCAAAGGGCTGTACAGTCCAAGTCTGGTTTAAAGATACAGAATCATAAGAAGAGAGAGCAGGAGCCCCAGAGTTCCCCACCAACAGTTAACACCCGGACAGACCACAGGTCATATTGCCACAGTCTTCCCAACTATAGTGTCAAGTATTCCTCTTATTGTGATTTTTTCCTCACTCAATTGGAACTATACACATAAATTGGCACCTGCAAATGTTATGCAGTTCTGTGACCTCTTTGGTCATCTTTTACAGTGATGCAGTTCATTTTTTTTGACAATGCATAAATGGCCACTTTATACTCAGTCTTGAGAAGTTTAACCTGGTGAGTCAGGAAGGGTTTCCTTTGTCTCCACCGTTGCTATTTCGTTCATTAGACTAAAAAGAGGCAGAACTGCAGTGGTTGTTTGCAACCACATAAAGCAGATTCTGGACGTTTGGGGCCTCATTCTTCATTGGTGCCAAAGTGGTGGAGGAGAATGTAATTTAAAAAACCCGCTAAATCAAAAGGAAAGCATTAAGTCTTTGGGCTAATTTCAGGGTGGGGTGGGGTGTGCTGATCTAAAGTACATGGTGTTCCTCTTTAATTTTTTGCAAGGTTTAATTGTAACCCTTGGATAATATTAAGGGGAGGGAGGGAGGGAGGTGGGTCTTAAATACAAATTACAAACAATAGTGTGTGTGTGTGTGTGTGTGTGTGTGTGTGTGTGTGTGTGTGTGTAGCAGTGCCATGGTAACTAGGATGAAGCTTGTGAAGTTAACTCCAGCAACCCATGTAGAAAGCTTGGTAAGAACACTGTTTCTATGGCAACTAGGAGATGATGTAGGGCTGGCATTAACCTTTGGGCTGGAAGACTCATTTGAGCTATGCTGGAGTGTATGCAAGTGAGTTACCCAATATGTTAGAGAGAAAAAGTTTTCAGATATTGAAGTTTTCAAATCTTCTGAGGACAAATGAACAAAGTAACTGCATCCCTCTTATGTAAAAGGCACAGAAGTGACACAGTCTGCTTTGTAGGTTTCAACATTTCTAAATATTTTGTTTGTTAACCTCCTTAATGTCAAGAGAAGGGAGTCAAGGCGGTGTGAGGGTTAAAAAATCAGGTTTTGGTTTGTGAAGCCCAATTTCAAGTCTCTGTTGACCTATGAGTATCCCTTGGTTTACATTGAGACCAGGCCCTTTTGAGGGCCAGTTCAGTTGATAGAGCAGGAATGAGCAACCTCAGAACTGTAGGCTGAATAAAGGTAAAGGTAAAGGTAGCCCTGACAGTTAAGCCCATTGTGAACGACTCTGGGGTTGCACCGCTCATCTTGCTTTACTGGCCGAGGGAGCTGATGTTTGTCCGCAGACAGTTTTCCCGGGTCATGTGGCCAGCATGACAAAGCCGCTTCTGGCGAAACCAGAGCAGCGCATGGAAACACCATTTACCTTCCCGCCACAGCGCTACCTATTTATCTACTTGCTTTCGAACTGCTAGGTTGGCAGGAGCTGGGACCGAGCAACAGGAGCTCATCCCGTCGCGGGGATTCGAACCGCTGACCTTCCAATCAGGAAGCCAAAGGCTCAGTGGTTTAGACCACAGCACCACCCTCCAACCCTCAAAGTTTCTCCGTCTGGCTTTCCTGGCTACACCCTCTCTCTCCAAGGCCACAGTCTTCATCAGCCCTGCTTCTCACACTCTGCAAGGGTTTTTGCCTGGCTGGAAAGTGTCCTTAAACTCTGGAAATGCCTCTTGCCTGCATTTCTCTGATGAAAATTCAGACACCCTATTTTATAATCATAATTTTATTATTTATATGCCACCCCTTAAAATTTTGAAAGGATCCCCATACAGGACTTGCCTTCAGGTGTCTTCTAAAGGTTGTATAATTACTTATCTCCTTGGCTCGGGGGTCACATAACTCTATACCTGCCAACATTTCTCTGATAAAAATAGGGACATCCTACCATACTCTCCAACATTTCTGATGTAAATAGGGACATCCTAAGGAAAAGCCAGGATCCAACCGGAACCTGGGATGGCTTCTGTAAAACTGGGATTGTCCCTGGAAAATAGGGACACTTGGAGGGTCTGAGATAGAAACTCATGCAGAGCAATGATTGCTCCATCCATGTTTGTCTCTGGCCCCACTTGCCGTCCACATGTGGCCCTTGGAAGGCTGCCCAGAAAGCTCTCAGGCTGAGAAAGTTCCCCCACCTTAGACTAGCGTGTTATGCTGGAACTAGGAAAACAGGAGTTGTTAGAAGACTCCTATTCACCTCACAGAGCTACAATTCTCAGAGCTGCCTGGGAAGGTGGATTGGTTGTTAAACCACCCTGGAGATTGTAGCTCTGTAAAGGTGACAGGTCTCTCCCTAACCAGGGTTTCTTGTTCGGCCGGAACTCTCTGGCACCTTCTCAGTTGGGCGCCATTGTAAGAGAACAAGAGAGTTCATGGTGAGTTCTGGCCCTCCTTTTTGTAGAAAAATATAGCACTGCTCCTAACAAACCGCAGTTCCCAGGATTCTTGGGGGGAATCCATTACTGTTAAAGTGGTATCACGATGTTTTAAATGTACAGTGCAGATGGAGTGTGAGTCAGTCAGTTATCATGTGAGATTTGAACTCAATGGGGAATGAACGAAAGCAAGCCTAAGCAAACATGCCCTTTAAAGCGTGGACTTCTAAGTAAGGGATCCAAAGTCATGGGAGGCACATTAAATTTTCAAAGAACTGCCGACAAAGCCTATTTTGCCATCAGGGGCATTGTTTCTCTAGTTCAAAAGTTGTTTTCTAAGTCTGTTTCAGAAATGTAGTGAGTCACGATAGTTAAACTACTCCGCTTGGGAAAATAATGCCCACTAGCACACCTCAGAGAGGATTGTCAATATGGTTTAAACAAGTTGTTTATAAAGCTCCAAAGGCTAGATGCAAATTCTGCCCCCACCCCTCCACAACAACACCATCCTGCAAGCCCTGCGATGTTATTCCACGGGGAGTCTCGCTTTGAATCGCAAGGCTCAGATTTCCCACTACGAACGAACCACCATGTGTAATGAACCACAAACATCTAGCCACAGGGAGAAAATACCCTTATACAGGAGACTCCGCAGCGAAGCTGCCACCAACACTCGGAGGCTTTGTACGTCTTACAATGACAGCGCCACATCTGCATCGTGAGCACACGCGGAGCTATGTGAGAGAAGCAAGCCTACAGCTAAGCTGCGGATGGCCTCAATAGGAGAAGTTGTGGGGGAGGTATAAACAGATTTGCAGGCAGGTTTTTGATGTGTTTGACTTTCAAAGTGAGACAAAAGGCAGGCAGCAAAAAGGAAAAGATGCAGAGGGAGGGAAAGTGTCTTAACACGAAAGATGGTAGCACTGAAGGAACCATAATGGCCTGTCTAAAGAACCAGATTCCTCCTCTTACCCAACAATACGTACGTACTTCTACATCAACCAAATAGAACAGCATTCCCCTGATCCACCAAGCTTATAACTCCGAGAGAGAGAGAGAGAGAGAGAGAGAGAGAGAGAGAGAGAGAGAGAGAGAGAGAGAGAGAGAGAGGGAGAGATTCATTTGACATGACTTATTTTTGAGAAACCCATGCTGGGTCTTAGAATCGTAGAATCCGAGAGTTGGAAGAGACCACAAGGGCCATCCAGTCCAACCCCCTGCCAAGCAGGAAACACCATCAAAGCATTCCTGACAGATGGCTGTCAAGCCTCTGCTTAAAGACCTCCAAAGAAGGAGACTCCACCACACTCCTTGGCAGCAAATTCCACTGCCGAACAGCTCTTACTGTCAGGAAGTTATTCCTAATGTTTAGGTGGAATCTTCTTTCTTGTAGTTTGAATCCATTGCTCCGTGTCCGCTTCTCTGGAGCAGCAGAAAACAACCTTTCTCCCTCCTCTATGACATCCTTTTATATATTTGAACATGGCTATCATATCACCCCTTAACCTTCTCTTCTCCAGGCTAAACATACCCAGCTGCCTAAGCCGTTCCTCATAAGGCATCGTTTCCAAGCCTTTGACCATTTTGGTTGCCCACTTCTGGACACGTTCCAGCTTGTCAGTATCCTTCTTGAACAACATCCTTTCCTAAGTGCTCACAGAACGACCATTGGATTATTCTGATCTAGGACCTTTCCTGGTACCAATGTCAAACTCACCAGTCGGTAGTTATCTGGGTCTTCTTTCCCCCCTCTGTTGAAGATGGGGACAACATTTGCCTGCCTCCAGTCTGCAGGGACCCCACCTGTTCTCCAAGAAATCTCAAAGATCGTAGACAAAGGCTTTGAGATTACATCTGCAAGCTCCTTTAGTACCCTTGGATGCAGCTCATCAGGCCCTGGGGATTTGAATTCATAGCAAGGGTAGTGTAGTGAGGATCACAACTAAAATGATCTGCAAACTGGCACTAGCTGTTCCAGGGGTGTATCCTGAGTAATACAGATGGTGTGGATGCAGACTTACACATATACATTTCACTGAGGACCACGGTCTTTCCCACTTCCCACTCAAGCCCACCCTTGCCAGATTAACTGTGAGAAAGCTTCAGAATTCCTATGCATTATGTAGCGACTCTCCAAGGACTACTGCCAGTCTCTGAGTAGTGCTTGACAGATATGTGCCTTGCCGGGAAAGAGCTAGGCTACAAGAAGAAGAAGAAGAAGCCTCTCTAATGGGAACTGAATGATGGATATTACTGCCTCCGATCCCTTAGCTGTTTTTCTGACTATGCCTAGAGGAGGCTGCCTTGTGTCTTCTGCAGTTGCCGGACAGCCATTCATTTTCCTCCCACAGTAATTAGGGCAGACAAAGTGAGTGGCTGGACTTGTCACACCATCTCCTAGTCTTGCTGAGTGCACAATGGTGGTTGCAAAGCTAAATGAGACGAGAATGGAAAAGCAATTGATACACTAAAAGTGCTTCTTGCTAGGCCTAGCGGGATGAAGAAGTCAATGGCGAATAGCATATGCCTGTTGTTTGCAGGACTTCTTACGCTGCAGACTGAGGCCATTTTTCTCCGAATTGCTACAGCGATTGATAAGAGCAAACACGGCTCTCGTGATATTTATTCCTGCCTTGCAGGGGGTTGGACTAGATGACCCTTGGGGTCCCTTCCAACTCGACAGTTCCATGATTCTGTGTAGTAGAACTGGGTTGTGATTCACAATCATTTTATTTTATTTATTTATTGAGGCACTGATATATTTTAAATCTTTCATAAATATTTATGTGCATGTGTGAATGCTGTCGAAATGGCATAGAAAGTACAAGAGAACCACTCTGAAAGGAGATGCAAATTCAAGCCAATGCATGTTTTATTTTACAGGTGCAAGAAACATAAGGGGCATCTTGATGCTACAGCCCAAATCCAAGACAGCCTTCAAGCAAGATGGTGACCTCAGATGTGTTGGGGAACAACTCCTATCATTCCCAGCCAGGATGGTCCAAGGGCCATTCTATCTATCATCTATCTATCTATCTATCTATCTATCTATCTATCTATCTATGAAATACTTGGCACAAAGAGGGGGGAGGGAATTGTCATCAGGACTGCGACATGCAGGGAGGGGAAGTGTAAACCTCCTCCCCCGGTTGCAATCTCTGTGAAATCCCCACTTCTCATGGCTGCCCCCCCCCAAGCTAATTGGACTGAATTTCATGGAGCTAATTGCTGGGGAGGAAGGGCTCTCCTGCCCCTATTCTCCCCATGTCTAGTGCTGGATTTCAAAAACACACACAGCATGATCACATGGTTAATGCCTCATGTAGTAAGGCACCATGTGTGATAATCCTGAGCTAGGAATGGATAAATCCACCAATTTTGGTTTCCAGTTTCTAACTTTTCCAATCTTATATTCAGTTTGCTTCATTTCTACATCAACATGCTCCTTAAAAAAATCAGCATGAAAATTCATACAGATTTGTATATGTATTTCTCCTCATATACTCCATTTTGTATGCAATTTCCTCCTAATGCAATGCATAAGTGTTGCAAGCTGTTTTGCCTTTTGCACATAATCTTCATTTCTGTGCAGTTTCTCCTAATACGCATTTTTGTTTGTGTATTGTTTCAAGAACTGCAAGTGAAAAGGCAAACTGAATGAAGTTATATATTTACTATTATAAACCAGTCTAATTTATACATTGCACATCATGAACTTGTTGCCTCCTCTGGTCCTTGGGAAGTGCTATTTGGAAAGGATGCAGCTAGTGAGCCACCTGCCAATTTTGCTTTCAATACAATTTGTTTTTACACTGCGAATCCAGCATTTGTGCGGCAGTGGACATACATTTGCTACAGGTCACTGACGGTGAGCTAGTAATGGGATCACAAGGTGGTGATTTACCACAACCTACTTGTTACTTGAGGAGGAGATTGTGTCATCTGCCTTTAATACTCTTAACTGACATTAAGCCATTAGGGCATGTATTGCAGTGGTGAGAAGAGGGTTGCTTTCTGCTGCTTGAGGTTCAGCTGCCTGGTGCCTTGTTATGATTTTATTTCCCTTCTTTTTCTGCCACCGTGCACAACAGTGAATATACTCAGAGTAGACCCATTGAACCCAATTGAGCTACTCCATGTATGGCTAATGTTGGATATCACTTATTGCATTTAAATGGTTTAATCTGTTTGAATGCTTCTCACCATTATATATTTGTGGAAATGTGGTATATAAGCAAATTGGCTATGAGTACTCTTATTTTCACCCTTTCCTGACTCTTTCTCCCAATTCTGTTGTGCAACAAAGTTCCCATTTGCTGGAATATGTTCAAACAGAGCACTTCAAAAGAAAGTTGTTCTTTGAAATCTGGAGAGTAAGTACTACAAAGCTTAGTCTAGCTATCATTTCTGGAGCTGTGTTCTTTAAATGTTCAGATTCCCGTCTTACCCAAACACTCTGGAAGCCACCATACTTTTCAGATCTATATATTTATAAATGTAGACACTGCGTGCGTGGAGGTAACACCCTTGCACCGTAACTGCTGAACCGAATTGCATCAAATTAGGGCAAAACGTACCTTGACCATCAGGGAGGGATCTGGCATTTTAAAAAATTAAAAAAAGCACACCTTTCATAACTAAAATGATTAAACACAAAAAGTGGCGCCCAAATTAGACATCACCAGCAGAAGGTCTGAAGACTCCAGCAGCATCCAATAGAAAAGCAGATCGTGCGCTGTCAGCAGCAAAAGCTATGAAGGGTGGCGCCAAATAATGACATCATCAACCGAGCAACTGAAACCACCAAGGCGGTCATTACCAGACAACCTACAGAGTCAGGCCAAGGAATGGAGATACAGAGTACAGGCCTCGGCTCGCATTTAAATACTAGCCCAAGCCAAGGCCGACAGACTAGGCCTCGCCTCTACTTTAAAGCCTAAAAACTAGACCTCAGCTCTACTTTACAGACTGGGCCTCGGCTCAAACTAGGCCGCAGCTCTAATTTACAGCCTACAGACTAGGCCTCAGCTCCACTTTACAGACTCGGCCTCAGCTCTACAGCCTACAAACTAGGCCTCTACTCTACTTTAAATACTATCCCGAGTGGAGCCCTGGGTGGGGGGTGAGGGGAGGAGGGGCCCAAATACGTCATGGGCTGATGTAGGGTGGAGGGAGGGGGGAGGGGGGACGGGATACCTCATGGGTCGCTACAGGATGGGAGTAATCACAGGGATGAGACACAACAACGGGGGGGGGGGACACCTAGTCCGGGGGGGGGGAACGGACACATCCTCCCCCTTTCCTGGGAAACAAGGACCTTGAGTCAGGCGCAGCAAACAATAATAAGAAAACAAAAATAATTAAAACAAAGAATCCAAGGACAAAGTTTATACATCCGGAAAAGCATATTACATCAAAACACTAACCTAAAACAAGTTATGCAACCATTACCATTCAAAACACAAATGATACTACCCCCCCCCCAAAAAAACCACAGCAACGCGTGTCCGGGTCAGCTAGTTTATTATAGAAATACAGCTAATATCTGTACAATTCACGCTTTTGTGAAATATTTGCATGGGATCAACTGCTTAGCCTGAATACAATAAGCCATATACTTTCTTTTTTGGAAAATGTTTATGCAGCATACAAAGTGAGTTTTAAAAAATTCTGAAGATTAAATGTATAGGGATGGAATTTTCTGAAAATCTTGATGTCAAGCTTATTTACATGGATTATTTTTTTTACCTACTTCACATCTTGCACCTTAATCACGACAGGAAGCAAGTCCACACACCCTACCTGGTTCTGCTAAAAGTGTCAAAAAATACATATTATACATATTATTATTTGCATAATATTATACACATATACACTCCAGATTTCCTAAAATAACCAACACATAACATATGGCAAAGGACATAACTGTATAAAATTCACATGCATTAATATAAAATTATGCTGCAGAAACCAGAGTACTGCACAGGCATATATTGTACATATAAGTATTCTTATGCACATATAATTTTGCTTCTAATTAGTCAGGCTTTCTAAAAAATAAACTCTGACAATGTATGAATGGCTCAGACATAAGCGGATGCTCAATACAAAGAGGCTGCCCAGTCTGGGCAAAGCAAGATCAGGTAGGAACTGCCTCCTCCAGCTCTAGTTGGAAATTAACATAGGAGGGAATAAGGGAAGGCGCCTGCCCAGTAATGAGGGAAGAGATGCACTGAGTATTAAAAAATAATGGTATCTTATCTAGGAACACAGGATGCTGCCGAATATAAGGTCAGACTATTTACTCATCTACACAAATATTGTCTTTTCTGACTTGCAGTAGCTCTCTAGGGTTCCACGTGAGGTTCCCCACCCCCACCCCCATATTACCTGTTACCTTATCCTTTAAAAAACACACAACTAAAACGGGAAATGCTAGCTATTGAACATGGGACATTCTGCATGCTGAATGAATCAGATGTTTCTGAAGAAGAGTCTTATGGCTGACTAGTGGCAGCTGCCTCTGTTCACTTCGTTCACCAACCCCTCAGCCAACCCCTCTGCCTTTACATTGGTCCGAACCCTGCTTCCTCTATACCTCACCCAACCCCTCAGCTTGAACTTGGCCCTTAATGCATTGTTCTCATTCATGTATTCAGCACCTTTGAAGTCTCGTCTCTTTCTTTTGTCTGGGAGATTATTATAGAGAAAAAGCACTAAAGACAAAAGCTTTAAAGGCAGAGTTGCAAAATGATGCTACATTCTCTGCAAAGCGATAGACAGGTCACATCCGCACCATGAACTTCAAGCACATTCAAAGCACTTGGCTTCCTGAGAACTATGGTTTGTTGCGGGTACTGGAAATAGTAGCTCTGCGAGGGGTAAACTACAGTCTCCAGGATTCTTTGGGAGAAGACATGCACTTTAAGTGTGCTGTAAATTTATGGTGATAATGTGACCTGGTTTTATTTGACCCAGATTTAGTTGTGAACCATTGGCCACATTGAACAACTTAAGGTCCATGATGATATACGCGCAACAGTGCCATTCACATCAAATGCCGCATCCAGCCAGTTCTATGAGACACCAGTGAGTAAGTCCATGGCTCCTCCCTGCTGGATTATGTCTAGGGGTCTCAGTTTTTCAGAAAAAAATATATAAATGAAATAGCAGACGACACTCTGACAATAGGTCACACAACCATTTGACGTATTTGTTTGGACTGGGAATCTCTACTATGGTAGAATATTTATGATTAAATGCCCCACCAAAGCTGCAGCCTTTATTTACAGCTATACCTTCAAGTAAACATGAATATATTATGTAGCTGGCAGAAACTAATTTTAAAACTTGTGTGGGCAGGAGAACATTCAAGAACGCTTGCTACAAATTTTTTCAATGCAGTAGCTATAGGGAGGTATGGATTTATCAAATTACGGCCTGCAGTTAAATGTCACGGATGGGTTGCCAAGTGTTCTGGGGAAGGAGAAGCTCTACTTTATCTTCCCCTTTCATTATATTTCTATTTTTGCTACATCTTCTTTCCTTGCTTGCTTCAGCTGTGCATTCGAGCCTGTTTAGCCATTATTTTGGAGCATGCAGGAAGCTGATTGAGGTTAACCCCAGCCTCTACACAACCAGGGGCTAAATTTACATGGAGTCTAAATGCATATACCCAAACATACATAAGCTGGTGGGCATGTAAATCTAAAACTTTGCAATACCCAGGCTCAGGGCTTTTTTTCAGCTGGAGCTCAGTGGAGCTCAGGTCCGGCACCTTTCAGGCAGGCGCCATTGCCATTCTAAGAGAACAAGGGAGTAGTTCATGGTGAGCTCCTGCACCTCTTTTTCTAGAAAAATAACACTTACCAGGCTGAATATGCAAGCATTAAGAGTGTGGACAAGGCCCAAGGGTGGGATAGAGGGGTATGCAAAGCCCTGACCATACCTGCCAAGTTCCGGCCTGAGAAATAAGGGACTGGACCGGAATTAGCAGACCGGAAGTAGCGCTGCCACCATTTTGGAACTGGGCGGAGCATGCTCAGAAGCGACTTTTGATGCTGCTCTGCCCTGTTCCAAAATGGCCGCCGCACCAGAAGTCGCACTGCAGCCATTTTGGAACTGGGCAAAGCAGCATCAAAAGTCGCTTCTGAGCATGCTCCACCCAGTTCCAAAATGGCCGTCGCGCCAGAATAAACCAGGGAAAAACAAAAAAATTCAATTTTTTGGCTGGGGACAGCCAGAAAAACGGGGGTTTCCCAGGGAATACAGGAGACTTGGCAGCTAGGGTCCTGACCCCAATTCATGGAGCTCCAGATAAAACCGGATGTAAGAGAGAGGGCTTGCAGAGAGCAGCCCACTCTGCTTACTTCCATCAGATGGGAGAGCAGCAGCAAGTCTGGGAGTTTAAATCAGGAACAGGAAGGGTTAAGACGGGTCCAGGGCTCTGCAGAGTCCTGGTGGCTCAGCTCCAGGCTGGTAGCAGGGAAGCAGGGGAGGAGCTAGCTTCAGCAGGGGCTGGAAAGGAGGTAGACCGGCACCTCAGGAGCCTGGTTTGGGACCACGGAGGACCCATAGAGCAAGGAGGAGGGGCGTTTGGATGCCCAGGCTTAAAAGGGGGGTCAGAGCCCACGAGACGCCATTGTGGGCTTCTGCCCCATGCAGAGCAGACATGATTTGAGACATCTCACCACTGTATATAGCATGCACAATAAAACTATGAAAATCCAGAGGATGTGTGGAGTGCTTACTCGGGAGTAGCCAACACCCCATCTGTGATAGCAAGCCCACAATCTTTTGATGGCTACCCCGAGGGAAGAGGGCTGCAAATGTAGCAGCCGGCATGAAGTTGGCAGCATCTAAAGCAGAAGAGAGAGATGCCAAGGGAGGATTGGCATGCGTGAGGGGTGTAGCAGAGAGCAAGCTGCAGCCAGCACCCTGCAACTATGGAACGGCTCAAGCACCAGGTAGGCACCCGGGCACAGGGGAAGCCAGGCTTAGTGAACCGAGCAGCTCTGAACACAGCCAAGCCAGAGGAGTGGAGGCTGGACAAGCAGAGAGGACACTCGGGACGGGCCAGCACTTTGTAGGGCGACCCTCAGCACAAGCTGGCTCTAAGGCTGAGAGGCATGGTGGCGTGGAAGTGCAGGAGGCTGAGAGGCGAGTCCGGGCAGAGGGGACAGACGGAGGGGAAAGGCAGCGGCCACAAGTTCCCATACAGTCCCTGGAAGGCAGCTGCAGCCCAGCACAGACCCCTCCAGCCAGATGTGATGCAGAGGGACAAAGCCTGCGCGCGGGTACTTTCAAACGCTGACGCGGGAAAACAGAGGGAAGAGAAAGGCGGGAGATGCCTTTACAATGCACCCAGCCACTGGGTGGAACACTGCCCCCAGAGGAAGGAATGGCGAGAGCAGGCAGGAACAGACACAAGCCTGGATGCCAGATCAGGAGGGGAGGGGCCAGGCAGAGCACCAACAACTGAGCCCTCCTGTAACACCCCACAGCACGACAAAGAGATGGAAGTAAGTCTGCAGCTGCCAAGAGGCCAGACCCAGGAGACAGTCGGGCTTCTCTGCAGGGGCAGCAGCAATGATTTCCTATCGGTGGACTTTGCTAGGCAGAATCAGATTCCCCTTTTCGCAAGGAAGCTTCCCATGAGCGTCTCGGCCATAGACGGCAGGGAATTGCAGGAGGGTGAGGTCACGCAACAGACCCCCTCTCGGAAGATGACAGTGAACAAGCACGCAGAAGTGCTAGCTTTGGACTTAATGGACAATGACCCTGTGGGCAGCCAGCGCCGGGGAGATCTCACCTTTGGAGATGCAGACGGCAAGGAGCACTGCAGGAAAGAAGGAGAATCCTCAGGATCGCACCACATCAGCTCCCCAGGCGGATGGAACGACGCAGAGGCGGGGATGCAGGAAGAGAAACTGAGCCAACTCACCAAAGAGGACACTTTTACCCAGAACATATGGAGGGACTTGAGGGAGGGAGAGGGGGCAGGGGAAGGGCTTGCAGAGAAAGAGGGGTTACTCTTTAGCAATGATGCCCGGTATATGCCCCAGGACTCCCTCAGAGGGAAGATTCTCAGGCAATATCATGACAACCCCACGGAGGGGCATGCAGTACATGTCTTCACGAGGCTCACACCCAGTAAGGCCAGTCTTGGGCGAAACCCCAGAGCCTTCCCAGAGCAGGGGGAGGGGGAGATTGGGGGACCACCTATTGAGGCATGGGGTGAGAGGAGGGAGACAGTACACCAACAACTGGATGGAGACGTGGCAAGGGGCAATGAGGCTTACAAGGAGGGGGCAGACCATCACAGGGGACTGGAGAAGGTCTTCCACGGAGGGGACAGGGTCTGGCTGTGGTCAGAAGGCCTTCCCATGGGAGGAAGGGGGAAGAAGCTGGCACCCAGAAGGCTGGGGCCCTTCAAGGTTCTGACACAGATCAACCCTGTCACCTTCAGGGGGGAAGTACCTACAGCGAGAAAGGTCCATCCCGTGGGTCACAGGTCTTTGCTCTCACACTTCAGGGAAAGCCCAAGGTTCAGAGGACGTGACACACATCCAACACAAGACGCTGACAGGAGGGAGGGGGAGGAAATCACACAAAAGACACTAGACAGAAGGGTGGAGGGAGAAGGCAGCCAAGAGGTTCCAGAAAGAAAGGAAGAGGAGGAGGTCTACAGTGCCACAGCGAGCCCGGGCTCCCGGTGGGGGGAGGGGGGGTTAAAATGTCTGATGGCCAGGCAGGGCACTCCTGCTTCCCAAAACGCGGAGGCAACCACGCACACCATGCAAGGGGAGGACCGCACACTGGAACTGCACGCTCCTTTCTCCCACAGACCCAAACCACCACACGTCAGTAGCACAGGGAACACAGAGGGGGAGGGCGATCCCAGGTGGGGAGCAGGGGAGACGCAGACCCAAGGAGCCCTCCGGGAATCGGAAGCAATTTTCCAGAGGGAGGAGGAGGATGACAACGGAAGGAACTACACGGACCAGCCACCCAGCACCGACTGGGAACAGGATTTTACACACACTACAGAGGAGGAAGACCTGTCAGGCTTCCAGCCCTCTTTACAGACATCAGACCAGGCAAACCAGGCCTCAGAAAGGGGGGGGGAGCCTGGAGGGGGGGTGGATGTAAGAGAGAGGGCTTGCAGAGAGCAGCCCACTCTGCTTACTTCCATCAGATGGGAGAGCAGCAGCAAGTCTGGGAGTTTAAATCAGGAACAGGAAGGGTTAAGACGGGTCCAGGGCTCTGCAGAGTCCTGGTGGCTCAGCTCCAGGCTGGTAGCAGGGAAGCAGGGGAGGAGCTAGCTTCAGCAGGGGCTGGAAAGGAGGTAGACCGGCACCTCAGGAGCCTGGTTTGGGACCACGGAGGACCCATAGAGCAAGGAGGAGGGGCGTTTGGATGCCCAGGCTTAAAAGGGGGGTCAGAGCCCACGAGACGCCATTGTGGGCTTCTGCCCCATGCAGAGCAGACATGATTTGAGACATCTCACCACTGTATATAGCATGCACAATAAAACTATGAAAATCCAGAGGATGTGTGGAGTGCTTACTCGGGAGTAGCCAACACCCCATCTGTGATACCAGCGATTTGCTTTTGAGGAGTAATTATTTATGGCTCTGTCTAACATCTCTGTACTTTGATCAATCAGTGAATCAATCAATCAATCAATCAATTAAGGTGTGTCTGTGGTTGGGTGGGTGTATCTGCTTGTATTGAAAACACAACCACAACTCTCGTGAGCTGCCAAGAAAATCACAGTGAATGTTCCACCCCTAGCTTGAGCAGCGATGGTTGTGCAGCCCCGACACTGTTCTGAAAATGCATCCCCAAATCTCACAGTGCGGTTCCCCAGCTGCAGAAATGCATACACTAAAGTGTGAATAAAAGTGTGCGTAAAATAGCATATAAAAATGTAATGTGCAAAAATGTATTACATTTGGGGAAATTGCTTTGCAAAACTGCATATTAGGCAAGTCTGACTAAAGAAATATGTACATTAGTAAAACTTTGCACTAAAATGCTGATCAACTTTTATGAAGCCTTTAAAAAAAATCACACACTGATGTGGAGAAGTGAACTTAAGATTGGAAAAAATGAGAAAAAGATAAAACCTTAAATTGACAGATTTCTCATCGCCTAACAAAAAACAAAAATTTATTATCAGCCAGGCTTCCTGGGTCCTCCTCACACTTCACCCTTGACTTAACCACAAGTGAATACAAGTTCCGTTCATCCTTTAATTAATTTCACTGCACTCCAGTGTCATTCTGCGTGCTGATATTAAGATGATACTTTAAAATTAATTGCTTTTTCAATAGCTAACTGATGGGGTAAGAAGTGTGACAAGGAAGAGTGCCAGGAAGCAATACTAGAGGTTCTGGCGATTTTGTTCTAAGGCTGAACTGCATTACAGGCGCCAAATTTCCACCCAGTATTATGCATATTGTATATGTGTACACCTATTCAAAGTATACAAATTAAAGTGGGTATCATTATAACAAGAGCGGCCAACCAGATGCCTATGGGAAACCTGAAGACAGAACTTGAGCACAGCAGTAATCTCTGCATCTGTGATTTCCAAAAAACAGTATTCAGAGACATACAGCTTCCAATGGTGGATAGAACGCGGGTGGCGCTCTGGTCTAAACCGCTGAGCCTCTTTGGCCTGCCGATCAGAAGGTCGACAGTTTGAATCCCTGTTATGGGGTGAGCTCTGTCCCAGCTTCTGCCAACCTAGCAATTCAAAAGCACACCAGTGCAAGTAAATACATAGGTAGCAGTGCGGCGGGAAGTTAAATGGTGTTTCCGTGCGCTCTGGTTTCCATCACAGTGTGCCTTTGCTCCAGAAGTGGTTTAGTCATGCTGGCCACATGACCCAGAAAGCTGTCTGTGGACAAATGCCAGCTCCCTCGGCCTGAAAGCGAGACGAGTGCCACAACCTCATAGTCGCCTTTGACTGGACTTAACCATCCAGGGGTCTTTTACCTTTACCTTTAACATAAACACTATAGCCAGTAGCCATTGATACTATGCTGCAGATTAAATTTAGTGATGATCCCTGGGTCTGAGGGACGCGGGTGGTGCTGTGGTCTAAACCACTGAGCCTAGGGCTTGCCAATCGGAAAGTCGGCGGTTCGAATCCCCGTGACGGTGTGAGCTCCTGTTGCTCAGTCCCTGCTCCTGCCCACCTAGCAGTTCAAAAGCATGAAATGCAAGTAGATAAATACTGGTAGGTACTGCTCCAGCGGGAAGGTAAATGGCGTTTCTGTGTGCTGCTCTGGTTCACCAGAAGCGGCTTAGTCAGGCTGGTTGCATGACCTAGAAAAACTGTCTGTGGACAAACGCCGGCTCCCTCGTCCTATAGAGCGAGATGAATACCGCAACCCCAGAGTCGTTCACAACTGGACCTAATGATCAGGGGTTTGTTGTTGTTGTTTAGTCGTTTAGTCGTGTCCGACTCTTCGTGACCCCATGGACCATAGCACGCCAGGCACTCCTGTCTTGCACTGCCTCCCGCAGTTTGGTCAAACTCATGTTCGTAGCTTCGAGAACACTGTCCAACCATCTCGTCCTCTGTCGTCCCCTTCTCCTTGTGCCCTCCATCTTTCCCAACATCAGGGTCTTTTCCAAGGATTCTTCTCTTCTCATGAGGTGGCCAAAGTATTGGAGCCTCAGCTTCACGATCTGTCCTTCCAGGGAGCACTCAGGGCTGATTTCCTTAAGAATGGATAGGTTTGATCTTCTTGCAGTCCATGGGACTCTCAAGAGTCTCCTCCAGCACCATAATTCAAAAGCATCAATTCTTCGGCGATCAGCCTTCTGTATGGTCCAGCTCTCACTTCCATACATCACTACTGGGAAAACCATAGCTTTAACTATACGGACCTTTGTCGGCAAGGTGATGTCTCTGCTTTTTAAGATGCTGTCTAGGTTTGTCATTGCTTTTCTCCCAAGAAGCAGGCGTCTTTTAATTTCGTGACTGCTGTCACGAAATGATCAGGGGTACCTTTACCTTTACTTTACCTGGATCTGAAAAAGTTTGGAGGCTTACTTGCTACATACTTTTTGATACTTAGGAGTTCAGAGCTGTGTAAACAGTGTTTTTTTTCTTCAGAGATCCCTATATATCATCCAAGCATGAGATGAAGAGCCCTGATCTATCAATCTAAAGGTCTGCCCAATCTCGATTTGCATTTTTGGCAGACTTCTCAGGAACATAACTAAAATGTAGAGGAGGTGACATAAATGAGCCAGGACGAACAGCAGACAGGAGCTGGGATGAAGAATGGCTCTGCTTATCTGTCAGTTCCCTCTGCAATATTTTATGTCAGCACAAAAATTGGGACTGCGGTGATCCTGGATGGAATATTGGATCTCGGTCCTATTGGAATACCACATGATACCGTGCAGTGAGAGCTGCAAAGTTTCAGCTCCTTGTAGAGTGAGTATAGATAGGGGGAAGGTGGAGCTCCAGCTCTGTCAATTGATAGGTTTATCATTTGGCCAACGACCAGCAAATGGTGATAAACAGAGAAGTCATTTCTCCTTTCTGCCTTGGGCAATTTGCTTTCTCCAGGAAAGAAAGAAAAAAAAACTCAACATTGCTTTCCATAGATGTTATATCAGAGGTCACTAAGCTTTTTTGAGCCTGTGGGCATGTTTGAAAGTGGAGAAACTATTTCAGATACCATGTACACACCACGGCTAAGTATACACCACAACCTATGATACTGGCAACAACAAAATGTTTCTTTCAAGCCTGGTTGAAAGGGAAGGGGACCCCGTGAGATGTTACAACTAGGGATGCATATCTATACCCATTTTCCTGAGAGTAAGCCCAACTGAATTCTACAGGACATGGTTCCATAGAGATCTGCATAGGATTGTGCTAAAAGTAACGACTTAGCTTGATTGCATATATATATATACCCAAATCTGTATCTTTATATCTCAATGTGATTGACAAAATAGAGTAAGTTCATGGTGGTCATTTTGGTAACCCGCCAAATAGATGGCTCTCCTACTGGTGCTAAGTGATAGACCTAGGAAACTTGCTGGGGGAAATATCAGTCCAAGGTTGTGTCTAGGGATACGGGAGAGATTTGATTCAGTTCACATTTAAAGGTTAAAAACTACTCAATGCACACTTTCTGAAACAATCTAAGAACTGAAACACAGAGATCCTTCAAAAATTCTCTGAATTTTGAGGTGCAATTCTCCAGCCAAGTAACATGTACACAAATGCAAATGAGAAACTGCCTAAAAATGCATACTGTATATTAGTTAAAATAACGCACAAAATTATATTACTATTAAGGAAAACTGGCTTGCAAAACATGTATATTAAGGGAAACTGCATACAAAAATTTGCATATTTGCACTAAAATGCTGATGAATTTTCATGATGACTTTTTCTTTTTAAAATCACAAACTGATATGGAAACTTGGAGAATGGAATTTGCCCAGTTATCTTTTAAAGTCACCCAGGTTGGCAGCCAACTTCCTTCTGTGGAGCCAACATAATTTAACTATGCACTGAGTGAAGAAGTCCTTTCTTTTTATCTTCCCTGAACCTTCCAACATTCAGCTTCATTGAATGTCTGTGAGTTCTAGTATTATGAGGGGGGGGGCCTTTTCTTTGGCTAATTTCTTCACATGCCACGACATTGGTCTGACATGTGTTTTGTGGATGGGGTGAAGAAGAGGCTGGGACAGAAACTGTGGCACAAGGATGCAGGCATGCATATGGCAGAATGGTTATCTAAACACAGGTCTCCTCTCCCTTCAGTCTCTTTGAATTTCTGGCTCCTGCCCACCATTCCTCTGATACTGTAAAGGTTTATATTGGTCACTTTAGGGCCAAGTGGGAATTTTTGACCTGCTTGTGCCACATTGACTCCATGAACAGATTTTTCACCTACTCAGTACAGTAGCCCTGGTACAAAGAGGGACAGTTGATGTCAACTGACCACATTTGCAGAAAAGTAGGGGATGGATTTAGGGCCAGCATCCTTGGGCACCTTTGAGGGTAATAGACACATTTTGAGGCTTGCCACTCAGGGCTGTGAGGCTGCGGTCAGGATTTAGAGTGTCTCTGGGGCTGGAGTTGTGGGGTACTTCTTTGCTCACCTCAAAGGGCTGGAACATATGGAGAAAGGGAGGTTAAATTTGCAAATTAATGAAATGTAGACCTAGTTCTACCCATTTACATGCATCTTGCCCCTATTGTTTTCACCTCTCTCCCTGAATATGATTCTGCGGTCTTTCTACATGAAGCAGGCATTGCCTCCAGGCTGGTTCAGATCAAGGTGTGCAGCTTCTTAAGCAAAAACCTTGCCATTTCCACCTTCTCTCCAATGGGAATTCTGATGAAGGAATACAAACCCCCTGCCATAATAGCTGCAAAGGAACTTAGTTCTCGGTGCTGCTTTTGTATCCACACACTAGTTTCCAAGAGGGGCCTCTTGTAGGTGCAGCAGGACAACCTTGAAAAATGGCTACCCATGGACTTCCGGTCTGCCGCGCTGGAAAATGGAGGCGCAGAAACCTCGCGCTGCGAGGTTTCTGGCATCGCGGAGGGGGGGAAATCCGCGGGGGCACGCGGATCCCCGTAAATACCCCTGGTTGAGCGTCCAGGGGGCAAATTTTGCCTGGCGGAGCTCCAGAAGCGACTCCTCAGCTGCCCAGGAAGCCCGCAAGAGCCCCTGAGAGCCAGCCGAGTGGCAGTCGCGGGAGCCATTTTAGGCATACCATCGTTACCTCCAAGAAGCGAAGCTCCGAGCCTCCAACCTGCAGGCGGTGGATTCTTCCTGAAAAAGTTACGATCTGGACGAAGTAAGTTGAAACCAATCAATTTGAAACAAGAATTTGGCAGTGGGAGGCGGAGATTAAAAAGGGAAGTCATCTCCCCCCGATTGAGTAACTAAAGATCGCAGCAAGCTAGAAAACCCAGAAATGCTGTAAAAAGAGCTTTTTCCTGAGGCAGAGTAAAGGAAAAAGTAAGCGGTGTATTTATCTCTGCAAAAGACTGAGATCCAGCATGAGAAAAGCCCCCTGCGAGCCTGGAGTCGGGTCAAAGGAAAGATCAGTCAGTTTGCTGATTAACGTCACAATACAAAGGAATGTGTCTGGCTGAATGTGAGAGACTGAGAGCTGTAAACAGTGAAAGAGGATTTGTTTTGCCTTGAGGCTGCTCAGTATTGACTCTGAGGAAAAGAAGGAGTAAAGAGAGAGATTCTGACCAAGTGGGACTGGATTCTTGGCTTTTTGCCTATTTGTTCACTTTTCATATATATTGGACTAAAATTTCAACTCCACGGCCGGTCTGTACAAAGATGGAGGAGGCTTTAGACAAAGGAATAGGAGAGAAGGTTCCAGAGAGTGGACAGGAAGTCACACAGTGGGACTTAATATTGGCAACAATTTTGGATCTTACTAAGCAAGTGAGCATCTCCAAGCTTGATGTAAACTTTCTGAGAGAAGAGACTGTCGAGACATTTGTTTTTGACTGTAAAACACAGGATCCAACAGATATAGAAGATCAGGAGAAGGGAGAAGAAAAAAGATTGGAAGACCAGGACTGTGCTGGAGTGACGTATGTAAAAAACATAGAAGAGGAGAAAGATAATACTGAAGGACAATATGCTGAACCAATGGATTTATTTCCTGAAAAGAACACTGTTCTACTGGTGGGAGGGGTGGAACAGGGAGGGAAAGTAGGAGAAAACACTGTTTCACTGGTGAGAGAAGTGAAACAGGAGAGGGTAAAAGCAAAAAAGCACCCCAAAAAAGAGGTTGGGAAAATCAGCGCCCCGGTGAGAGAGGGGAGGACACAAACAGTTGGGGGGCAGAAAGAGGATGAAAAGGTGCAAAGATACAAAGTGATGGGATTACAGAAGAGGGGGGCAAGAGTTCGGCAAAAGTTGGTATGGGACAGACTAGGGGTGGGTTGAGAGGTCTTGGATTATTTGGTATTGTCTGAAATAATATGGTCTGATCTCGGAATGTATTAAGGATTGTATGAAGAACCTGGCTGATTCATCTGGAGACTTCGATTCCAGGGAAGGGGGGGTGGGAACTTTGTTGTGTGGGTGGAAGTAAATGGGTAATAAATTAGGATGTGAATCTTATATATTTTTGGGTAAGGGAAAGAGACTAGGGATTAGATAATAATAATTTTGGAGAGAGGATGTTAAGAGAAAAGAGGTTAAAGTACAAGGAGAATGGATAATAGCAATGAAAAAGATGAAAAAGTTGAAATTTAGAAAAAAGAATGTGAAGTTAGAATGGGAAAATGCGAGAACTATTTTTAACAATAAGAACTCAAGAAGGGGAAATGAGGAAGTCTGAATCTGTTTTTGTTTTTTGTTTTTGTTTTGTTTTTTGTCGGTTTTTTAATGTATTTTTCTTTTTTGTGCCTTTTTCTTTTTTCTTGTATTTCTTGTTAAAATCTAATAAAAATTATATTAAAAAGAAAAAAGAAAAAAGAAAAATGGCTACCCATGAAAGATTTGTCATTAGATCTTTAGTGGCAGATTTGCTGTTTAGCTTGGTTGCTGAGGCAACTGCATTTTCTATTTTTGTGCAGGTATTAGAACTAGCAGCAGCAACAATGTAGAACTACCCGCTACCTTCCTTTGCAGGCTACTGATTCATACTGTTTGACCTTTCGTGGTTCTTCGATGCGGATGCAGAACTTCCTCAGTTCGTAAGCATTCTGCAGATTCATCCTTGAAAGATTTTCTGTGCGCTTTGTTGTAAGGATTCGAAAAGCATGGGAAGACATCGCATTATATAACATAAACACATAGGACTTACACAAATGCAGGCAAACACCCACACCACACAGAGATGCAATGAGGCAGCTTAAAAATTGCCTGTGTTCTTTTGCAGGATATGCAGCATTACTGCATAACCTAAGGAAGCATGATGGTAATCTATCCGAAAGGATTTTAGGGAACACAGATTTTGTGGCTGCTGAAAACTGTCACAAAGGAGGCATGCAAGCAGGCTGTTAGAAAGAGGAGCAAAATCAAGTTTCATGGGCAAACACTGCTGGCTTCATAGGTGCCAGCCCCATGGGGCACTGGGTGCCCAAGCACCCACACAATTCCCCATGAAGCACCCACAAATTTCAGTGCCAAGGCCATGTACGCTGCATGGCACCCACAGCCCCAAGAACCCATGGTTGAAGGCAGGGCCAGATTGAGGTTTGATGAGGCCCTAAACTGCTGAAGGTAATGGGGCCCTTTATATGTCCAGCTGTCCTTTGTCAACAACAAATTGTCACTGTTTTTTCTGTTGAATATATGCTATATGGCAATTTATGGGCCTACAGTGGTACCTTGCAAGACGAATTTAATTCGTTCCGCGAGTCAATTCATTTTGCGAAAAAATCGTCTTGCGAATCGTGGTTTCCCATAGGAATGCATTGAAATTTAATTAATGCGTTCCTATGGGCAAAAAAATAAATTTCAATGCATTCCTATGGGAAACCGCGATTCGCAAGACGAATTTTTCGCAAAACGAATTCGTCTTGCGAGCGCATTCGTCTTGCGAGGTACCACTGTAATAGGTATCTAAAGCCATCTGCACATAACAAAAGGCTAGCAGACGGGGCCCATTGTTTACAACGTAGGAGCCTACGCAACACAAAACACTGTTGCTGTACAGTATGTAGGTGTTATTTTATTTATTTATTATCTTGTTGTTGTTTAGTCGTTTAGTCGTGTCCGACTCTTAGTGACCCCATGGACCATAGCACGCCAGGCACTCCTGTCTTCCACTGCCTCCCGCAGTTTGGTCAAACTCATGTTCGTAGCTTTGAGAACACTGTCCAACCATCTCGTCCTCTGTCGTCCCCTTCTCCCCCAACATCAGGGTCTTTTCCAGGGAGTCTTCTCTTCTCATGAGGTGGCCAAAGTATTGGAGCCTCAGCTTCAGGAGCTGTCCTTCCAGTGAGCACTCAGGGCTGATTTCCTTAAGAATGGATCAGTTTGATCTTTTTAATCTTATATTTTGGAAATGTACATGCAGTTTTTTCCCCTTTAATTTTTTTGGGGCCCCCCAAGAGGCTATAGCTTGTTTAGATTATACGTAAATCCGGCACTGGTTGAAGGGCCAAGCTGGCACGCCTGGCTGGTTTGTTAGTCAGAAATACTGTGAGAATTTTTTTGAAATAGGGATCAAGAAGCTAAGCACATGAGAGGAGATGTGATCACTGACATTTTTGGGTAAGGTGACAGAAATGAGGAAAGTCAAGTGCCTGGAGGTGGCTGGCATTAAGAGTGGTGAACAGGATTGTTCCACAGGGTTGTTTAGAGGGGGGAGGGGAATGGGCAGAGGGAAAACTATGCAAGCCGCACTGAGTTCCTGGGAGGAAAGATGGGATATAAATATAATACTAAATAAAATAAAACAAAACAAAAATAAATTGACAAAGCAGTTAAAATTTACAAAAGTGTTAAAAAAACAACCCCAGAAATATACAAAAAATTAAATCACTATTGGAAACTAAATTGTAAGTCTAAATTATATTTAGACTTACAATTTAGTTTCCAATCATTACCTCAAACTACGTTGTGAATTCATGGCAGAACAGCCATTAAATAGCTTCCCTACATATCCAGTTTCAGAAAACTAGGATGTTTTAATGACCCTCACATCACTGAGACGCTTGATTTTGCACATCTGCTTTTTTTCACCATTTGGAGCAAGAATATGTTTAGTTTTGAAGCAAGACTTTAAAGCCATCCAAAAGCCGCCTCTGTTATTTTTTTGGGGGGGGGGTGGAATAAAAAAGCATGCAAATAATTATCAATCTTTAGACTGTAATCATTGGCTCTGTCACTTTAATACAAAAGAAAACTGTGAAATATTCTTTAAAACTGACACATCACAGCAGGATACATGCATATTTAAAATATGCCTTTCAAGAAAGAAGTCAAAAATTAAGTTGTTTTCTGTTCCCATGGCAACAAACTAGACATCTGTACCACCATCAGATTCATGGAAGAGCATAGCTGCCAAGTTCTCCCTTTTTTTAAGGGAAATTCCCTTATGCTGAATAGGCTTCCTCGTGAGAAAAGGGAAAACTTGGCAGCTATGTGGAAGAGGCATGTTGCCGCCTGATCTTAAGGATTTTCAGTGGGACCGAATCAGAGGGAAGCCTTAACTGCTATGAATCTGTGCCCCCACAGATGTTGTGGGATGTGATGGCTGGGGCTGGGGCGGGGGGTGGGGAGTTGAAATCTTCCAACAATTGGAGAGGTACAGGTTTCTCATCCCTGCCCAAATGGATACTACACCCCATCTTTCTGAAAGTAAGGACAGGGGAGAAATTTGCTTTGTTTTGCATTTATAGGAGAACGTATCTAATTGGCACTTCCTGAAACAATGCATGAACCCAAACACTGCCATGCTTCGAAATTATCACTTTCCCGAATTTGTGCAGCCACGTAATATGCACAAAATTGCATATACCAGAGGAAAGTGTGCATATAAATGCATATAAAATGCACATACAAATTGTATAGTGTAACAATGGGTGCTAGTCTGGACTTCTCACATGATTTCTGTGGATCATGGCACTGGAAGAGTTGTCATGAATTTAATATAAAACATACCCCTTATGAACTCTCTGGGGTTGGTGGCACAAGTGCCTATCTTCTATCTCCTATGTGACCTGAAAAGAAAAGCTAACATCCTGACTCTAATAGTGAAATATACTTGGAGTCGAGTGTGAATTTCATGCTCTGCATTCAGCTCATAGTAGCAATGAATGAAACTTTCCCCCAAATGTCTACTATATATACATTATTTACACAATGGGCCCTGTGTGATTGGCTAATTCCTGGCTGCTCCTGTAGGCCAATCAGATTGCGGATTCACTTCCTCCAGAAGCCTGATTGGCTGCTCCTGCAGGCCAATCAGATCACTGATTCACTTTCACCTGGAGCTGGATTGGGTGGCTCCTGCGGACCAATCAGGCTGCTGCATTCTGGATCCTATTGTTCTAGGATTCAGCTCAGTACATAACAAATAGTTTGAAGAACGATGAGAGCACTAATTCTTGTACAGTATTTGTCAGGGAGGTCTTTTTACCATTTATTAGTCTCCTGTAAGCAGGAGCCAGGCTACAAGCAGACAATGAAGAGCTGTTTTAGGGTAAATTTATAATCCAAGAATTACAGAGATAAAGGTGTGGTCTTCCCAAAATTATGGTCATGTTCATGTCAAACTTGCATCACAAAAACACAAAAAGTACACTAGAAGGAACAATTAACGCTTTCTTGCATCACAAAAACACAAAAAGTACACTAGAAGGAACAATTAACGCTTTCTTGCCCAAGAGACACAGATGAGGAAACATATCACTGAGCGAGAAAGGAAAGGTGTATTGTGCTGACCTTTAAACTAAATTTAGAGTTAATTTGGAAACAAGGGTTGTTTATATATATATATCAAGCTCACACAAGCAACAGAGTGATATAACCATAATGTGGTTACAGGTAGGTAGCCGTGTTGGTCTGGGTCGAAGTAAAATAAAAAAATTCCTTCAGTAGCACCTTAAAGACCAACTAAGTTTTTATTTTGGTATGAGCTTTCTGAAGAAGTGTGCATGCACACGAAAGCTCATACCAAAATAAAAACTTAGTTGGTCTTTAAGGTGCTACTGAAGGAATTTTTTTATAACCATAATGTGTGTTGGAAGCTGCCCAGAGTTGCGGGGGGACGGGGGGACGGGGATCCGGCCAGATTATATATATTATATATATATATATAATCAAGATTACAGCATAAACCAGCTTGGAGGGACAGGATGGCACTTTGCTTTCACGCAATGTTTCAGCAGCATATTTGTTTCCACCGTTATTTCCATTACTGATGAGAAAAGACGAAGCTTTAGGGTAGTGGAAGCACACTCTTCCACAATGCTGGGGGCACCTCAAGATGTCAGGAGTCACCTCAAGCAGCAGAATGGGATCCGCCACCCATGGCAGAGGTAAACTATCACCACAATGGCAGCGCAATTCTGTGTGTGGTCACTCAGAACTGAACTCCCAATGTATGCAATGGGCTTCACTCAATTGGTAGTTAAGTGTGTTAGGCCTGCCGTCCTCAGCACCATGTAACATCGATCGCACATCTCTTTTTGGACAATTTGGTCCACACCTAACACCATCTTAGAGAAAAACATGCACATGAAGAAAAGGTGTTGGTGGTCGCTACATCCAGCGCTGAAGCAACTCACTTCTGTTACCGCTTTGCCTGCTCAAATAAATCTCATGTTTTATGCAGCTTAAAGGATGACGAAAGAAGAAGAAGAGTTTGGATTTGATATCCCGCTTCATCACTACCCTAAGGAGTCTCAAAGCGGCTAACATTCTCCTTTCCCTTCCTCCCCCACAACAAACACTCTGCGAGGTGAGTGGGGCTGAGAGACTTCAAAGAAGTGTGACTAGCCCAAGGTCACCCAGCAGCTGCATGTGGAGGAGCGGAGACGTGAACCCAGATTAGGAGTCTACCACTCTTAACCACTACACCACACTGGCTCTCGTATGGATTCCTCTGTGTAGTGCAAGTGAGAAGTCATATACAAACTCCAGCACTAAATGTGTCCAATAAAATAAGTTAATAAAATGCTGTCCAGCCAGAAAGTATTAAAAGTTTCTACTAGTCATGATCCAGTTTCTGAAGTTCCAAATATCCAGTCTGTGAAGGCAGTGACCGATATGTAAACCCAACCTAATCTCCAAAAATAGTCACCAGTGCATATTACTGAAACAAATTGCTTAGCGCTGTATTGTATTTTGCTTTGAACTAGATCCCATCCTGAGACTATGTAATTAAGCTCGTTTGACAGATGCAGTGCAAGAACCTAATCTGTGGGAAATCTTTCAGCTCAGGATATTCTGAACACTGCTAAGTACTACAGGTTTATGTTACATGTACACAGCTGATGGGCACCAGAGCCTTGAATGAAATTTGAAAGTTGCTAGGAGCTTCTAAAAGAAGAAGAAGAAGAAGAAGAAGAAGAAGAAGAAGAAGAAGAAGAAGAAGAAGAAGAAGAAGAAGAAGAAGAAGAAGAAGAAGAAGAAGATAATCTTTTTTGCCTATTTAAGATAAATAAAATAGATCTCAATGTCTTCTTTGCCTTCCTTTCAAAAAACCTTCATCTTATAAACTCTTGTTATAAGAGGGATTCTAGCAAGAAGAGATACATTGCCATGTGTTCCACCCTGTACCCAGCTGGGTTGTCAGCAGCAAAGACTTTATTTGTTGGAGTGATGAGCACTGCACAGGTGCCTATAATCAGCTCAGGCAAAAGAAAAAGAAGCCTGGCAAAGAGTTCATATCCAAAACAAAATAAAAATAAAAATTCCTTCCAGTAGCACCTTAGAGACCAACTAAGTTTGTCATTGGTATGAGCTTTCGTGTGCATGCGCACTTCCTCAGTTACACTGAAACAGAAGTCACCAGTCTTCATATCCAAAGATTCACTTCTACATTACTTTGAAACACTTCATGTGCCTGATGAAGTGGGCTGTAGTCCACAAAAGCTTCTGGTACATTAAATCTGTTAGTTTCTAAAGGGGCTGCAAGATTCATGGTTTCTGAAATCACAACATCACAAGCGGAACCTACAAAAGAATGTTGCCATGGGGAGTGTTCCCTGTTCAGGGGTTTAGCCACTCCACTCCCCCATCTTTTGTCTCCCTGTGGCCACTGAGCACACACAGATATTATTGGACTGTTTACTCTCCCCTTAAGTCTGCACCCCCAAATATATATATTTTAAAAAAATAATAATTCTGCAAACCTTGAAGTTCCCCCTATTTGGCTGATATCTCTCCTGTTGAGTCTGTGGGGTGTCATTTTTACTACATAAAACATGGGTAGCCAATGTGATGCTCTCCAAATGCTGTTGGACTCCAACTGTCGTCAACTCCAGTCAGCATAGTCAACGGTCAAAGGTGATGGGGAGTTGTAGTGCAGCAACAACAACTGGAGGGCACCATTTTGTGGACAAAAGCAATAACACAGCCTGAACATTGGAAATAGCAAGAGCCGCAGAATTCTAGGGATGCAATCCCATGCGTGGGTATAGTGCAATTCTCTGCGCATCTCTTCATGTTAGTCTCTATGGTTAGAGATGTTAGTCTCTATGGTGTTTGCTAGGGCTTTTCCCCAGGTAAGTGTGCATAAAACCTGAGCTCAGCTGGGCTTACTTCCAAGCGAACACACATCAGATCTGAATGTGTGGCGAGCAAGGATCTAAAAACCACCACCTACACAAATTGCAGCTCAGATAGCTTTTCCATTTTCCAAAAAATGTATTTCATGTGCCCTTTGTTGTTGTTTGGACTCATTACGTTATTTGAGTTTGTTTGCTTTTCCCAGGTTGATGCAGATTAGAAAGCTGCATTTGGAAAGCAAACAAGCATTGCATTTTCAGTCATGATTCATTTGGCATATTAGAAAGCTCCCGAAGAGAGAGCAAATGCCGTTTTTAAATATTTATTTTTATTACAGGTCTCTCCTGCCCTTCTGTTCAAAGGAGTCCAGGGCCGCAAAGAAAGAAATCAGCAAAAACAAAACAAAACACACCATTAAAAAACAAATGGAAACATGTTAACTATTTGAAAACATTAAGAACCTCTAAAACCATTTTAAAGCTGCCCCATAATATCACAGCTAATAACTTTAAAATTGCCAGGAGTGGCATATTTCAGCCATCAAATGTCTGAATGCAGAGAAATGTTTTCAAGTCCCTGCTGAATGTTAATACTGAGGGAGAGAGACACACCTCACTCATTCCACAAATGGGGAACAGCCACTGGGAAAGCCCCGCCATGGCTCAGTGGCAACTGGTCAGCACTAAGAGAAGGCACCATCAACAGGTCCTTGGCTGATGATCATATGGGTTAAGGTGATTGATAGGTCTCATTGTGCATTGTGGAGAGACTGGCATAAAAAAGTGCCTGAGAACTAGCTCTACATCTGGCCCTGCAATACAATGCAACAACATGTAGGGCAACCGAGCACTGATAAGGGATGTTTGAGGTGTCACTGAAGCAGCTGACCGCAATGGAATAACTAAAAAGATGGCATCATTAGTGGAGAGATGATAGATCTTGGGTGTCAAGCTAGAGAAGGAAGATATATTTTATAGGAGAAAGAATTGTACCAAAAAGACATAGAAGACTTTGAACAGCCACTCCTAATTGCTGAATGTCTGACAGTCGATTTACATTTGCACAATGACTATCACTCTATCATTTTAAACTAATCATCCGCAAGGTGTATTTGTCTGGGCTTTCAAATTAATTATTACATGAGCTGGATGTATAAATCTAACATTAATTGTTTAACAGTTTGTCTGGTTCCTCCTCCTCCTCCTGCCATCATTTATGGGTTTTGCAGGTATATCAGTTTTTTAAAAAATAGATGTGATGAGATGTCAATCAGTTAATTTGTCCTGATTTTTTAAAAAGAATTTCCCACAACTGGGACTAAACAAATTGGTGTAACTGGAGTACTAAATATTATCACGTGGTTATCAATTAAAAGCAATCAGATAAAACTATTACCCTGAATCAAAGACTATTGAACATGTTGTCTATCAATGCTTTCAATGTATCTTCTGGAGATTTCACAGCTCAGTGGTGGGGCATCTGCTTACATGAGAAAGTTCCAGGTTCAATCTCTGACATTTCCAGGTAGTGTTGGTAAAGACTCCCTGTCTGAAATTCTAGAGAGCCTCTGCCAGTCAGTGTAGACAATATTAAGAACATATGAAGAGTGTTGTGTTGGGCTTATAAAGTCCAATATTCTGTTCTCACCATGGCAACCTAGAGGCCTGTAGGAAACCTACAAGCAATACCTAAGCTCAAGAGCACTCTGCCCTCCTGAGGTTTTAAAACAACTGGTACTTAGGAGCACACGCCCCTTACCACAGAGGCAAACCCAAGCCCTTAATGACCTTTATCCTGCAAGAATTTGTCAGACCCTCTTTTGAAGCCACCCAAGCTAGTGGCCATCACTGTCTCTTGTGGGAGCAAACTCTATGGTTTATGTGCTCTTTGAGGGAATACTTTATTTTCTCTGCCTGGAATCTTCCAATATTTAGCTCCATTGGATGCCCACGAATTCTGGTGTTACAGGAGAGGGAGGAGGGAAACATTTCTCTATCCACTTTCTGGATAGTTGTATAAATTTCTATTATGTTACCTTTTACTCTCCTTTTTTCTAAAAGGTAAAGGTAAAGGGACCCCTGACCATTAGGTCCAGTCGTGACCAACTCTGGGGTTGCGCGCTCATCTCGCATTATTGGCCGAGGGAGCCAGCGTATAGCTTCCAGGTCATGTGGCCAGCATGACAAAGCCGCTTCTGACAAACCAGAGCAGCACATGGAAACGCCGTTTACCTTCCCGCTGTAGCGGTTCCTATTTATCTACTTGCAAATGCTGTAACCTTTCTTCGTAGTGGAGTTGCTCCGTCCCTTTGATAATTTTGGCTTCCCTTTCCTGAACCTTTTCCAACTCTACTACTTTTTTGAGCTAGGTGGTCTGATTCAGTACTAGGCAGCTTCCTGTGTTAGTTCCCATGAGTTTTGGCAGCTTGATAGGAATTCCTCAGTGAGATGAAGAGCTGCAAGACAGCTCACTCACTACCACTGATCTTCCTCAACACTAGCCACAAGAGGGTTGGCAGTTTGCATCCCCGTGCCAGAGTGACCTCCTGTTGCTTTGTCCCAGCTCCTGCCAACTTAGCAGTTCAAAAACATGACAGTGCAAGTAGATAAATAAGTACAGCTGCGACGGGGAAGTAAACAGCATTTATTTGCACTCTGGTTTCCATCATGGTGTTCCGTTGCACCAGAAGCAGTTTAGTCATGCTGGCCACATGACCCGGAAAGCTGTCTGTGTACAAATGCCAGCTCCCTTGGCCTGAAAGCGAGATGAGTGCCGCAGTGGCAGAGGAACTCTCTTTGGCACCCGCATGTGCATGTGTGGCATCCACAGACTGTGCATGTGCGGCATCCCATGCGTGCACACTCCGTATGGAATGCTGCACATGCACAGTCCGTATGGGCTGCCACTTGCATGACAACCATACAGGCTGCCACACGAGCGGCATCCTATATGGACTGCACATGTGCGGCATCCCATATGGAGTGTGCATGCACGGCAGCCCATACGGTCGCCATGCAGCTTCATTGAATGTCTGTGAGTTCTAGTCAAAAAAAAAATTAAAAAAAATTCTTCCAGTAGCACCTTAGAGACCAACTAAGTTTGTCATAGGTAGGAACTTTCGTGTGCATGCACACTTCTTCAGATACCAGTCATAGAATCATAGAGCTGCAGAGTTGGAAGGGACCACAAGGGCCATCTAGTCCAACCCCCTGCAATGCAGGAATCTTTTGCCCAATATGGGGCACGAACCCATGACCCTGAGATTAGGAATTTCAGGCTCTAGTGACTGAGCTAACCCTGCCAGTTTATGCTGCTGAGAGCCCAGGCACCACCTTGAAGTAGCATATTTGGCCATAACATGGAAGGCAGAAGGGGAGATGATGGAATTTGCAATAGTCACCCAACAGTTAAGGCCAACAAGCGCGCGCACACACACACACACCAAGAATTCTGGGCACCGTAATTTGCTATGGGTGGCTGGAAATTGTAAATTAAAATATTCAGAATTCTTGGAAAGGAAAAAATGTACTTCAAATGTACTTCATACTTGTATGGTGTACAAGTCCTTTGATGAAAAGTTGACAAGAGTTAGGTTATGTTTCGCCTGGAGAACAGACAAGATATAGCTGTCTTCAAATGTAGAAGGTGGAGCAACTTTGTCCTCCATCACTCCAGAGGGTTTTAACTCAAACCAATAGTTTCAAAGGACAAGAAAGTAGACCTCAGCTAAACATTAAGAGGAACTTCCTGAAGGCATGATCTCCTTGTCAATGGAGCAGGCTGTCTTGGAACCTGATGGACTTTCTTGCATTTGAGGTTCGTAAGCAGAGACTGGATGGCTATTTGTGGGGAAAATTCAGTGAAAGCTGGATTTTTCGTGAGTCTCAATGTCCTCAGAACTTTGATGGGATGAGATTCTGAAACCTGTACAGTCAAACCTTGGTTTATGTCTAACTCTGTTTGTGACCGCTTCAGCAAGTGACCGCCGCGGACCCGGAAGTGTTTACATCCGGGTTCCGCGGAGTTGGATGCGCAGACGCAATCTGCGCAGCGTGCGCAGAAGCATGCCTTTGGGGAGCGACCGCAAGCGACCGAGGTACCACTGTACTTCTATAATCAAGGCCCACCCTTGTAAAAATGAGGTTTTCAGGACCTTTTCAGCCTAAATGTCCCATTGTCTCCCTTCTGGGGGGGGGGGGACACCTACTTCTCCCTCTGTTGATATTCTCTCTTTTTGCAGGTTTGGTGAAAAAGAAATACTTTCATGCTTTACATACAGCCCAGCTCTGGCCTTATGTTTTGCTTATGTCTATCTACATTATCAGATATTGAAGGTAACCAACGGGGACTGGGAAAGAGAGAAGTTACAAGGCTTTGCACAACCAACTATCAGAGTTACAAATGCCCTGGAGAAGAGATGCTGTTTCTAAAATATTCTCAGGAAAAGATACGTCTACCCATCTCACATTATCCCTCAAGCAGTTGTTCTCCCCCTGCATATACCAAACCACACAATGAGGCCTGCTAGTGGAGAAACCAGCAATTCACAAGCCAGCAGTGTTTCAAATTATTTCCCTTTCCCACCCAGTATTCATCAATCGAAAATCAGCAAATTTCATGAAATGTGCACATGCTCTCGGTGGCAACAGCAACAATCTGGTTTTGAATCTTCTGGATTTCTTTTACTCAAATTTAGATGCTTTGGTGTGTTTTGATATTGGTGTTTTACTGGTATTGAATAGACTGTACGATTAGAGATTTTAAAAGTATTAAGCAGTACAGAAATGCTTTTAAATATATTTTTTTTCCAAAGCTAGCTGTTTCATATTCATGGGTGGAATGAGGGGGCAGTTGCACAATCCCAATATTTTCAGCTTTCTTTTTTAAAAAAAAGAGAGAAAAGGGTTCCAGCATTTCTAGAACATGAGGTATGAGGGAATTAGGGAAAATATACAGGTACAATTCTTCACATAGTTTTGCAAGAAACTAGCTTTACTCTCCCTCCCTCACCATGGAAAAATCCCTATGGACACACATCTTCCTATCTTCTCCACAGAATGTTTCTGTGTAGTGCTAACCAAAGATTTGCAGATATTATTTCTTTAAAAAAATATATGAGATTTCCCGCTGCCTCTTTTTCTTGTTCTGCTACAAACTGGCTAGTTTGCCAAATTTTCTCTGGATATTCTCCAGCATTTCCTTTGGTGATGGCTGTCGTTCTTTTCTCCCTCCCAGAATGATACTAGGTTCAGGGCATTGTAAAGTATTCAAAATGGTTGACAAATCGCAGGCCGAACGGAGGAAGACATTCGAAACAGAGATTTGCAACCGACGCAATTAATGCAACAATCAACAACCAACATTGTATAACATCCCAGAAAACATTCTGCAATCAAATCAGGATGGATACACAATAAATTTGGAAATTACATCAGTCCTTCTTCAAATTTACCATGTCTTAAAAACCATCTTCTTCTCTTTTATCAACTTGTGCTGGCAAGATCAACATGAGAGGCTATACTCTGTGCTCCATCATAGTTAGAGGTAGGGTAGGTGGCCACAAGAGGGAGAACAGTTTCTGTGGTGGCACTTTGATGATGGAATGTGTTCCATTGAACCAGACTCCCTCTTCTCTTAATTTCAGACAGTTAAGGACCCGACCCTGGGGTTGCGGTGCTCATCTCGCTTTATTGGCCGAGGGAGCCGGTGTACAGCTTCCAGGTCATGTGGCCAGCATGACAAAGCCGCTTCTGGCGAACCAGAGCAGCGCACGGAAATGCCATTTACCTTCCCACTGTAGCGGTATCTATTTATCTATTTGCACTTTGACGTGCTTTTGAACTGCTAGGTTGGCAGGAGCTGGGACTGAGCAACGGGAGCTCACCCCATCGCGGGGATTCAAACCGCCGACCTTCTGATCGGCAAGCTCTAGGCTCTGTGGTTTAACCCACAGCGCCACCCGCCTCACACAAAGCACCATAAATGCTGCTGCTGCTGTTTTTCATTAATTCTGAATCTAAGAAGAACCTCTGTGGAGCAAGTCAAAGGCCCGTCTAGTCCTGCATGCCTTCCTCACATTGGCCAACCAGTTGCCTATGAGAAGCCCAAAAGCGGGACCTGAGCACAACATTACTCTCCCCACTTGTGAGTCCCAGCATCTGGTGTTCAGAAGCACACGGCCTCTGACAGTGGAGGGAGGACAGAGCCATTGTAGCTAGTAGCCATTCGTAGCCTTGTTCTCCATTATTATTATAATGCTCTTAAAAGTTTTGTTTTGTTGTTTTAAATGATGCTCTTAGCTGCTTTGAGTACACCTTATACAAAAGTGGGATCTTGCCATACATATGTTAATAATAATAAAATAATAATAATAATAATAATATACTGTCCATCTGTCTGGGTTGCCCCAGCCACTCTGGGCAGCTCCCAACAAAATATTAAAAACACAATAGAGAAGTTTCTTAAGAATTACTTCTGTACCTTAAAATGGATGATACACAAATGAATTCTAGGACTACATTTGGAAATTTGTATCATTTCTGTGAAAAGGCTAGCAAATCAGTCTCTTGTTGGGCATTTAAATAGCTAAAGGGTTTCCTTAAGAATGAAAAATCTCATGCGATTATATATTTTTACTGTGCAGATGGATTTGTTTTCACATTCAAATGAACTGAGATCTCATATTTACCATTGCAGTTGCTTGTTTAGGGTTCCCTTTCCACCCTTCCTTTCATTTTATCCTCCAGACCTCACATTTCCACATATCTTTATGCGCAGTTCAACTGCTAAGAGCATGTCCAAATCATATTAGAAGTAACACGGACAGTGCCTTGGGGCTACAAATAGATGCTGGCTGAATGATTAGCTTATCTTTCAAGCTTGTTATCTGATTTTTCACCTTCCTTCAGGAGCAGTTGAAATTTCTTTCTGTTCTCTAGTCTACATCGATATGAAAAAGTATAAACATACTGGAGGAGAATCTGTCATCAGTAATGGGGCTCAGGGCTGCTATTTTGTTCCTATGGAAGGGAGTCCACAGCACAGAGTTATCCACTAAGCACAAAATTTATGAAATGCAAAATTCACTGGGAATGCTGCATTGAAGGCAATTAAAGTGAGGGGACGCACGCACACACACACACACACACACACACACACACAAGGCTGCTTTTTTTTAAAAAAAACCCATAGGAGGTAGAGCTCTTTTTCTCCCAGCCAAGCATTTCAACAAAAAACCTTTTCAAAGATTTGCAGCACCTATTAAGACCGCGTTAGAGGATATGGACTTTTTCTGGGCCACCAAATTAACGAACCATAATATGAATAGATTTAGAAGGACTGAAAATATTTTCACTGGCTTGTCAGGCTGCTGCCATCTCACATGGAGTGGAATCTGAGACTCCTGCAGGCTTTAATGCTTCTTTCGACAAGGTAACATGTGGTGCTATTGGAGAAGGCACTGTGCGTTGAACTGATTTGTTTTCGAGTTCAGTCTGGCCGTGCAGTGAGTCTGTGAGCTCATTTGCCTCCGTGAGCAGGGCCTGTTGCATGACAGGTCCCTTCCAACTCTACAATTCTATGATTCTAAACTTTGCATCACATGCCATTTTGATCTTCCTCAATTTGGCACCACACGCCAAAGCCTCTTGACAACGTACAATAAAAATGATTAAGTACACCCCATATCAATGTAAGCACATCCCATATCATTGGTGCCAATGTGAAATCAATAAAACAAAGCCACAGCAAGGAGGACAAAGGGATGGAAACCAAAGAACCCTACAAGAAAAGAGCAGTCATCAACAGACTGACAGGGAACAAAAATTAATGATCGAGATAGCGAAAGTTGTTAAAATTATGACATGATTAAGCTAGCAAAAGCTAAAATGATTATATCCTGTTGCCACCCTCCATACTTCAGCAGTAAGGCCTGCATTGTTGATATTAGGGTCTAGGTAGGCACATACCGGTAAAAGTAGAGGCATTTTCTTAGGTATGGGGTTGGGAAGCTCAGGTCAAAGGGCCAAATACAGCTTGATCTGGTCCTCAGAAAACTCTCCTGTCCATACACCTTCTCTACAGGAGAAGGACACACCCTTCATGGGTTCTGCTTTGCACCTTTGGCTTGGTTTGAATGTGTCCTTTGGCTTGTCTAAATGTGGAATAGAGTGGGGTGCGTTTATAAACCTATCCTACTGTACAAAAATTACTAGGTTGCAGCAACACTCAGAATGCCATCTGCTTCACTGGCACTCCAAAAAATACTGATGCCCCAAGCAAGTAAATGTTGTACATTAATGCACACAGGCGGTGTATTTTTTTTATTATTATAAAGGAGCAAAGCTGCTTTGGCCGGGGGGGGGGGGATTTATGGTTTATGTAAATCTGTGCTTAACCATTTTTATGCATGTGAGCTCGACCATTTCTCTGGTGGGAATTTTTCTACTCAGGAACACCTTCCACCCAGCTATTTTCCCACTCATGGACTAGGGTAAATGTAGATCTGGAACCCCACAAGAGAGAAGGAAAGAGCTCGTGGGGCAACCTGGAACAGAAAAATAACTCAATTCACATCCATCTAAATCTGCATGATTTCGGTAGAATGTCAGTTGCACCTCTTCATTAATAGGGATTCCCACCCTCCTGTCTTTGACTCTACAGCTGGTCTGTGATCTGGAACTAATCCCACAAGTTTGTTGTACGCATGAAGGGCTCTCTTCATTTCTGCATCACACATTAATTCTCTCTCTCTCTTTTCCCTCTTTCTCTCTCTCTCCCCCTTTATATAAACCACTGACAGGGCCATTCTTTTCAGCTGCAGCAGTTCAAAAGCTGCCTACCAGACGTAGGAGGCAAAGTACTGTGTAAGTAAATGAAAGATTAAAATAATAAAGCACTAAAAAGTATTCTGTAAAACAGCTCTGCCTTAGTCTTATGGAGACTTAAAATTGGGCAGGTGTTCATCATTAGTAGGTACCGAAAGATACTATTTCTAATGCATAATTCTAAATAGCATCTACATTTTCTAAGCTGTGACATACCTGAAACAAAAAGAGTCAAAAATGCAACAACAACAAAAAGATCACTAGTAAAGGATGGCAAAGCTCCAAGACCCATACCTTGGTTATTTGATTATTCTGCTCATATGAACCTAAACACAACACCCTTTCAATGTAGCTCAGGTTGAGAGATAGCAACTGGCCCAAGGTCAGTTGTATCTGAATGGGGTGCCTGGAACATGTCATGGGTCCCAGATCAGGAATCATACAAAGCCCCCTACAACAGTGGCCCCAAGAAGGAGATGGATCCACTCACTGCCTGGTCCTTGCCATGTAGATCCACTGTCACTGAAGCCCTCCTTGAAACTGAAGAGGCATCTCTGTCAGCAGGCACTGATGACTGGATCACAGTGAGGATTAGGAAAGACACAAGGAGCCTTCTTGAAAATGTTCCCCCAACTTGAATCCCCACTGCCTAGAAGAACTGAACACCTGCAGGGAAAGGCACTGGCCCGTTAACTGTCCAGATGCAGGACTCAGGCAGTGGGGTTCTCATCTTGATCACCCAGCCCAGACTATCTGTCAGTTACTGCAAGGCACTGCTGAAACAACAACGTATTTCTGCTTTGGGCGCATGGCTGCTAGCCATGGTCCTGAACCATCACCTTACCCCTTGTCCAGGGTCCTGACCTTGCTGCAGTTTCCAGATCATTCCAGAACTCCAAGTTCGCTATTCTCCATTTTGTTTGGGCCACCGCCTTCCCTTGGAGCTGCTCATCATAATGGATCAGGAAGGATCCCTGCAGCTCAGCGTTCTAACCATTAAGCCACACTGGCTCTCCATACAGTCCTGTTCATATTCTGTAGTGCACCTATTTGAAACTTTGGAAGATTTAGCAGAAACACGCTATACATGTGTGCCTTCAGTGTACAAAATTAGTAAATTTAATCCACTCATTTAGATTCAGATGGCTGTTTTCCTTCGTGATCAAATCAGTAAGTTCTCTCAGTTTGCGATCTTAGTGAGGAGAGTATTTCTGGCTGTTCCTGGAAAGGGGTATGTATAGAACCATGGAGTTGAAGGGGGTCTTGTAGCCCATCCACTCCAACCTCCTGCTCGATGCAGGACATACAGAGCTAGAGCATCTGATTGATGGCTGCCTAGCACCTTGGTACTTGAAGAACTCCAGTGAGGCAGAGACCACCACCCCTCTAGGTCATTGGTTCCATTGAGAAACTGCTCTCACTATCAATAAATTTCCATAGAGCAGAGGAAGCTGCCTTGTTCTGAGTCTGACCATTCTGATTCTGTCTATCCTGATTAGCAAATGCTCTCCAGGGTTGCAGATGGAGATCTCTCCCAGTCTTACCTGGAGACGCTGGTAATTGAACCTGGGGGTGCTCTACCACTGAGCTACTTCCCTTCCCTAAGGGACCCTATTTCCCCCTCTGTGACTTAAGCTTATTAGGACTAGTTCTGTACCATGGGATGGCAGAGAATAAGTTTTTGCCCTCTTCAGTGTATGTATGTATGTATGTATGTATGTATGTATGTATGTATGTATAAACTATTCTTCAGAACAATAATTTCACAAAGCAGTTTACGATCACTGAAATGCATTAATGGCCATCAATAAAATACAACAGCAACAGGGCTTGCCTGGCTCCTCCCAGAGTTGAGTTCCTTTAAAAGGGGGCCACCACAGAAAAGGCCTTGTTCCTTGTGCCCACTTTTGTTGATGGACATCTGCCATAAGATATGAGTAGGCTGTTAGGGGTGCTAGGGGTCTTTAAGGTAATCTGGTCCCAAATGACATTGAACAACAGAGGTTTAGATCAGGGTTAGCCAAGGTGGTACCCTCCAGGTTTATTGTTAAACTACAACTCCCATAATCCCTGTCCATTGGCCATCCTAGCTGGGGATGATGGGTGTTGTTGTCCCACAACATCTGGAGGATGTGGAGGATGGCTATCCTTGTTTTAGATTATTGTTACTCTTTCCATTTGGGAGGTAAACAAAAACTGTAAAATTATAAGCTCCCTTCTTTGTTCCTAGCCAATGTCATTTTGCTCTAAAAAAGAATAGAAGGCTTTATTCCCAGGTGTTTGGATAATGAGGGAGGGAGGGAAGAAGGGAGGGAGGGAGAGAGGGAATAATGAGAGACAACCTTCAGAAAGCAAAGTTTATGTCACAGTGCATCAGAGCTGGAGGAGCAGAATTATCACCAATGAATTTGCAATCAAAAGAGGCTGGCCTTCAGAGAGATTAACAGATATGTAACCTTTTATTCACCCGACCCTATACACATGCTACCATATGGCTACAGGTTTAATAAGAGAAGCTTCCAACTGTATAATACTTAATGCAATATTGTACGTTCCAAAGAAAATTCAAACACAGAAGGTGATTAAATCCTCTGTTTGCTAAGTAGCTGTGTGCAAATTCAGTGAAAGGGCAGCTAGTTTACAGTGCCGAAACTTTACACAAGAAAGCTGTGGATATTTCCCAAGTACGCTCAGCTCTCACATTATATCGGTATCATCCTAAAGCAAACTGGTTAAATATTAACTCGAGAGAAACCTGCAGCAAAGGCTAGAATCATAGAATCATAGAGTTGGAAGAGACCACAAGGGCCATCCAGTCCAACCCCCTGCCAAGCAGGAAACACCATCAAAGCATTCCTGACAGATGGCTGTCAGGTTTCCGCTTAAAGACCTCCCAAGAAGGAGACTCCACCACACTCCTTGGCAGCAAATTCCACTGCCGAACAGCACTTACTGTCAGGAAGTTCTTCCTAATGTTTAGGTGGAATATTTTCTTGTAGTTTGAATCCATTGCTCCGTGTCCACTTCTCTGGAGCAGCAGAAAACAACCTTTCTCCCTCCTCTATATGACATCCTTTTATATATTTGAACATGGCTATCATATCACCCCTTAACCTTCTCTTCTCCAGGCTAAACATACACAGCTCCCTAAGCCGTTCCTCATAAGGCATCGTTTCCAGGCCTTTGACCATTTTGGTTGCCCTCCTCTGGACACGTTCCAGCTTGTCAGTATCCTTCTTGAACTGTGGTGCCCAGAACTGGACCCAGTATTCCAGGTGAGGTCTGAGAAGAGCAGAATACAGTGGCACTATTACTTCCCTTGATCTAGATGCTATACTCCTATTGATGCAGCCCAGAATTGCATTGGCTTTTTTAGCTGCTGCATCACACTGCTGACTCATGTCAAGTTTGTGGTCTACCAAGACTCCTAGATCCTTTTCACATGTACTGCTCTCAAGCCAGGTGTCTCCCATCCTGTATTTGTGCCTTTCATTTATTTATTTTTGCCCAAATGTAGTACTTTACATTTCTCATACAAACAATATATTTAAAGCACATATTTAAAAATCCTGGGAACTGAAGTTTGTCATGAGTGCTGGGAATTGTAGTTCTGTGAAGATAAGTGACAGTTCCTAGGGTTCTTTGCAGGGATTTGTTTTAAATGCAATTCAAATGCATGGTGCATACACGGGCAAAATGTACTACTGATCAGGGTGCCAACTACCCCCGCCCTTTTATGCACCTCTCCATTCTGCACTTAAAGAGACAAACACCCCATCAAAGACCCACCAACACAACAAATAAACCCTTTCTCTCCCCACGCAGTTCTATGTCCCTCTGATTATTTCTTGAAATGCATTTCTAACTTCATGCAGAGGTGGAAGCAGTGCCCATAACAGACAGCTGGTTGGAATACCCAGCACACATTCCAACATATCTTTCAATGTCCAAGGTGCACACAGAGTTTGGAGGAAGTGAATCTCCTTCTGTCATATATGTTAATTCATACTAGTTCAGGTGTGGAATGATGGGTAAAGGATTTAGATACACAAAAGCAACTTAAGGTAAGAGGATGGGCGGATAGAGTGGGAGAAAACAAATACTTGCTCTTTGCCACAAGTCTCTGCCTTCCAGTCAACTCTCCTGCCCTTGTCTTTCCCTTGCAAACCTCTGCAAACCTCCCATTCTCCCGGTTAGTCATGCTCTGCCAAATTCCTTTAGAGAATGTGCCTAGCATATCCCGAAGAAGGTTTGAATCAATACATATTTCTAAAGACTCTGCCCTTTACTCGATAAGAGGCTCCAGTTGTACAGCAAAGTGTTTATTTCTGTCTATTTGTTAAGATTAAGGTGATGTCCATGAATATATCTGTTTTGTTTTATTGTAAATCACATTGGGATGCCTCACAAGTGATTTATCAATGAAATGAACAGCAAACAGAGATAGTTCTTTGGTGCTGTCCCTTTGTGTGACAACGAAATAGAAATCTCAGCAAGGGGAGGCAGGTGAAGACAGGGAGCTCTGCAAAAGAGAGAGGGCTCTTCCAATGGTTCCCTTTGACTCCTAAAGGGTCACTAGGGGATGATGTGGCTTCAGTGAATAGGAGTGTCTTTTACCAACTTTGACTTGTATGCCAGCTACAGCTGTTCCTAGACATGAATGATCTGGCCACAATGGTCCATGCATTGGTCCCCTCAACACCTGGCTACCACAATGTACTCTCTGTGGAGCTGCCCCTGATGTTGGTCTGGAAACTACAGTAAGTGCATCATGCTGCTGTGAGGTTGCTGTCTAGAACTAACCATCACCAACATATATGTGGAAGCAGCTGCATTGGCTGCCTATATGCCACCAAGCGAGGTGCTGTGACTTGTTTAGAAAGTCCTAAACAACTTGGGAGCAGGCTACTTGAGAGACCGTATCTCCCTTTAGGCCCCTGCCTGGCCACTATGCTCCATGACAGAGGACCTTCAGGTGGTACCAAGAGATCCTATGATTTGCCTTGCATCTCCTAGTAGCAGGGCTTTCAGAGTTGTGGCCCCTTTGAGGTGTAATTCATTATCAGTTGAGATAAGGCATGCTCCAACAACCTTCTCTTTTAGACGCATGCTCAAGGCCTTTTATTTTCAGTCTTTACTGAAAGGATTGTTAAAATCGTTGTCTGCTAATCATCTTCTAGTGTTGCAGTGTTATGTTAACCTTTATTTACTGTGTAAAGGTAAAAAGACCCCTGACCATTAGGTCCAGTCATGAACGACTCTGGGGTTGCGGCGCTCATCTTGCTTTATTGGCCGAGGAAGCTGGCGTACAGCTTCCAGGTTACGTGGCCAGCATGACAAAGCCGCTTCTGGCAAACCAGAGCAGCACACGAAAATGCCGTTTACCTTCCAAGCCGGAGAGGTACCTATTTATCTACTTGCACTTTGACGTGATTTTGAACTGCTAGGTTGGCAGCAGGGACCGAGCAATGAGAGCTCATCCGATCACAGGGATTCGAACCACTGACCTTCCGATTTGGTTTTCTGTACACCACTCTGATATATCCTAATGTGAGCAGTTGTCTTTTAAAGTAAGTAAAATAAATAAGAAATGGGTGTCAACTGATGAGAGTGTTGGAGGAAGGCAAAGGGTTCCTCTTTTCTTGGGCCATGAATGGGTGCAGATTTAGCCTGCTGCACCCCTCAACCAACAGTCTCTGTAGTAGAGACTGCTGCCTCCCATAACAGATGCCTCCCTGCTGCCTCCCTTACCACCCATGATTATTGCTGCTTCTAATGGCTTATTGTGTAGAAGAGCTGGCTGAGTGTAAACCATCACAGTGCCCCGCCCCCAGATTACTCAAATACTACTTGTAGATGTTCCCCCAGAATATAGAGACTCTAGACTAATTACGGGGACCTGTAACTACAGGGACCACTGCTCTTTGTCCTTATGTCCCATCGCCAAGCACCAATATGTCTTCAGACCCTTGGCCATGAAGATAATTCTCTAAGGCCTGGGCTGCTTGCTAAGACAATAATAATAATCTACCTCTGGAAAGCACAAGTATTCCCAGTAAAGAAGAATGCGGCACATTCTTTCCATCATAAAATTTGCCTGCTAAACTAGTATTTGTTAACTAGTGTGATGTTTTTGAGAAGGAAAGTGATTTCACCTTGAGCTTGATCATACTCAACGAGAGCCTTCTTCCAGAGCAAGGGTGGCTAATGCCCATTTTGAGGGCAACTTTGAGGAAACTGGAACTCAAGGGTAGAACTGCCTTACATGGAGATGGTCCCTGGTTCAACCACCAGCATCTCCAGGTAGGGTTCTGAAACCCTCGACAGCCACTAACAGTCATTGTAGCCAACACTGAGCTAGATGGACCAATGACTCTGACTCAGCGTAAGGAAACTTCCTATGTTCCTGCCAAGCAATTTTTCTCTCCCACCCAGCCCTTGGCAATTTGCGGGGCAGTGACAAAAAGAAAAACAATAAACATATACATAGTGCTGAAGTGGGTGAATTGCCCTCTCCCTGGTCATCAGGTGGATCATTTGATGAATGGAAAGGGGAGTGGTGATAACCATCCCCAGTTGATCTCCATGGATTAGTTAAGGTGTGTGCATGTGCACCTGTCTGTGTGCCCACATGTGTGAGTGTGCATCCTGTGTGTATGCATGAATTTGCAAGTGTGCATGCAAGAGTAGGGCTGGCCGCACCCACTGCTGGCAAGCATAGAATCATAGAATTGTAGAGTTGGAAGAGACCACAAGGGCCATCCAGTCCAACCCCCTGCCGAGCAGGAAACACCATCAAAGCATTCTTGGCATATGCCTGTCAAGCCTCTGCTTAAAGACCTCCAAAGAAGGAGACTCCACCACACTCCTTGGTAGCAAATTCCACTGCCGAACAGCTCTTACTGTCAGGAAGTTATTTCTAATGTTTAGGTGGAATCTTCTTTCTTGTAGTTTGAATCCATTGCTCCGTGTCTGCTTCTCTGGAGCAGCAGAAAACAACCTTTCTCCCTCCTCTATATGACATACTTTTATATCCTGGAAGTTTGGTGATTGCCTCAATTAGGGGGAAAAACAACAACAAAAACCCCAAAAAGGTTAGCCACCCCTGTCCTGTGGCTGCTAATAATGATCAGTTCCCTAGCTTTATTTGCTAAGCAAGACTCCAGCTGCAATCTTACTCATAACTTACTTGGGAGTAAACTCCACTGAACACAGTGGGATTTAGTCCTGATCAAGCAACACATAAGATTGTACTATCTGAGTGACTTTCCCAAAGCCACCCAATGAATCTGGGCAATTTAAAGCCATGTCTCTTGGGTTCAACTCCAACACTATGAACTGCATGACATCAGAAAACTCCATGGGTTGTTCAATGATTAAGTCACAACTCCGCTCATAAGAGAGCCTATGAATGCCACCATCTCCCCCCCCCCCTATTATTGGAAAAACAAGCCATTCTGACATCAAATGTTGTATGCTGGAAAGGAGGCATTAAAAAAATAAGATGTGTGAGATTAATTGCAATGGATTGATTGGCCAAGCAAAACAAAACAAAACTTCAGTCTGCAAAGTTTCATTTATGACAGTCTTCAGTTCTCTCTCCTTTCTACTTTGTAGAGGAGAAGATTTGGGATAACAAATGATATTTTATAGGGACAAGCATGTTGCTTTGCCTGCATTTCACAAAAAGCAAATCCTTCCCTGTCCTTAGATAGCAAGTCACTTACAGGCCTATGAGTGGTAATTAGAACTCCAAAGACCATCTAACTTAGTTTAACAGACACTGCTGTTTTGCACCAACCAGTAAGTGCCTGGAGAGGCAAGCTTTTTCCCAAACAGAGCTTGGAGTGTCACCTATTAATTCCAAGTCCTAAATGCAAGTAAGGCAAAAGGTGAAACACCCCTTGCAATGCTGCTCCCCTGAATACTTACTCTGTAGAACTCAAATAAACTGGAAAACCTAGAATACAGAATATAGGGGACTCTGCAAAAGAAGAAAGAAGAAAAAAAAAAGACTGAAACCTAGGTAGGACTGGAGTGACTTTCTAAAGGCGTCAAACTTTTCTTGCTGCATCCATTTATTGGCCTCTAGAAATTTGGTGGTGGGGTTTATGCAAAGATTTCCTGGTTGGTTAGCAGACAATCTCTCGCAAAGTGGGGGTGGGGTGGGGAGTGAGAGAAGACACTGAAACAGTGTGAATAAAGAGTTGTCCCATACCTATATTTCATGCCCGTCTGCTTTGCAGTGGACTCTTTTAAAGAAATGTGGTGCTGAGGGGTAAAGGTCCCAAGACTGCGAGCGATAATCGCCACCGTCCGGAATTTCGCCCGGGCTGCATTGACTGAGTTCGGGGTGGTGGTGTTCTGTTTGCTGATGAGTCGGTCTTCCCCATTCCGGTTCTTGTTGAGGTTGTGCTCCGTGCACGCGATAGAGACTTGCATTGCGCTCTCGCCGAGCCCTCCTTGACAGAAGAGAGAGGACCCCTTTCGGGTGGCAGAGCACGACTGCGGTGCGCCGGAGGGGCCGGTCCCTCACAATGCAGCTGCAGGAGACTTCAGAGGGGCGCTCTCCAACTTAGGGATCTGCTGCAGGACGGAGGCGACCCGAGGCGCTGTCCCTTTCGCAAGTGCTGAACTTGCTAGAAAGCCAGAAACACCAAACGAACTGTCAACGCGCGTCTTGATCGATCCTCCACACTTTGCAAGGATTCCTCTCCCCGCTTGGACCCGGCTCTTAAATCGCCCCCTCCATTTGCTCTGTGGCTTTCAGAAACCTCGAGCCTGCATCGTCTTCACCGCAAACCCAAAGCAGCAGCATCGGGGCTGCTTCAATGCTGGCTTGACTCCGCTTGCTGGATCGAAATCAATGCAGGCGCGTACTGCAAAGATGCGTCTGCAACACCCGGTGGACAAGGAACACCGGATCACGGGGCAGGTCTCCGCAGACCCAGGATATCCATCTGAGCCTTGGTCGGCTCCTGCAAAAAAGCCTCCTCGGGATTCCCTTGTCTTTTTTTTTTCTTCCACCCCCTGACAGCGAGGTGAAGCTGCACTGGATGAACCAGGCGCTGCAGCTGTGAAGCTGAGCATGCAGCGCTCCCTTTAAGAAGCTGGCAGAAATCGGGAGAGGGTGGCTCGCTGGCTGGCTGGCTCCCTTTGTGTGCAGCAGCAAGCCAGGCACTTGCAATGGGTCGGGCTGTTCGGATAACTGGCAGCGCAGCTGAACTGAGAGGAGGCACCCCCCGCCCCCCACAATCACGCTGACTGCGCCCAGCGATGCTCCATCATGCTGTAGCGTCTCGAAGAATGGTGGGAGGGGAAAGGAATTACTATTCCAGGGCACGCTGCCGAATTAACTCCTTAATCCCTCTCATCTGCCATGCTTAAAGCCCCCTCTGCCTTCGCAATCCGTCCTTTGCCAGGAGGGCCAGGGGTTAATCTCCTCTCCTCATAAAACAGGTCCCCGGCTAAAATAGATATCCTGTGGCACGCCCTTTGATCCCCGTCACACAACTCGCTGCAAAATCAGATTATCCCCAATGACTGGGACAAAGGGACGGATGCGTGCCGAGGCGCAGGGCGGCGGTGTGAGTGCATGCAAGAGCGTTCAGACATCCGTCATACGCTGGATTGCTGGTGTTTAGCTGCCCGCCCACCTCCAATGCTTAGGGTGACACTTTTGGCAGGCCACAACATCTGCTCCCCACCAAAGGGAATAAAATCCCACGTCCCCAAACACCTGCTGTTATGTGTAAAAAGGTTTAATCCTGCACATGTCAGTAGCTAGTCAAAGGCAGAGAGCAGCCATGTGTACAGAAGCTTCATTCCTAATGAGCTGGAGGATTGTTGTGTCCCTTGGACCAGTCTCTGTCTCAGCCTCTTGTCTCAACCTCTTAGCTCTCCAAGACTCCATCTGTGAAATGGGAGCAAGAGCAGCCTGCTTTATGGAAAGAGCTGAGCTGCCAATCCCTCTGCTTGACTTTGATTACCCCTTTTAAAGACTAGCAAATTGAATTAATTAACTGAAAATTCCACACTGTGCTGGAACTGGGCCTTTCATGTGGTGGCACCTACTCTTGGCAACTCCCTCCCCTTGCACATCAGACAAGCACCTCCTCTATTGTCTTTCTGTTATTGCTAAGTTCATTTTGCTAAAGCCTTCTTTATCCCAGTTGGTGTCTGTCTTGGATTTCCATTGGCTTTAGGTACAGTATGTGCTGTTGTTTTAAGCTGTTTTTTTATACAGGTAACTTAGGTGCATTTAACTTGTGTGCATTGACAAATATTTTTAAAGGGGGCGAAAGGGGGGCAGGCATCCAGGGTGTTTGTGGAAACTTTGGCAATCCCACCTGCCATTGCACCCAATGTGTTTTGCCTTTATGCAATTTTGGCTTCAAACACTATCCCCAGAATGTAACCTATCTGTAAGTTGAGAATTGCCTGTGTGTGTGTGTGTGTGTGTGTGTGTGTGAGAGAGAGAGAGAGAGAGAGAGAGAGAGAGAGAGAGAGAGAGAGAGAGAGAGAGAGAGAGAGAGATTGCTTTGGGATGCTTCATGGGAAGTGATCAATAAATGAAATAAATGAAATAAAAACAACAATAGTAATTTTTTGAATTAGTGTTGTCTTTTCATTGTGGTCCACTTCACATACACACACACACACACACACACACAGGCATGGCAGTTGCGTTCCAGGTCATTATGCATGTTGTGGGAATACACGTAAGTCCTCCCCATCCTGTTCCACCCTCGTTCCAGCCCAAAACATTCCATTGATGGTCATGTGCCAATCAAACACATGTAAAAGGGTTGCCACCAGTATGGTGTTTGGACACATAGCTCGGAATTCTCTCGCACCTTCATACTTGGTTCCCCTATCACATTTTAAGATGTTCAATGACAGAGAAACAGTTCCTGAAACAATTGCTGAAGTTGGCGTGGCAAGGTTTTTAATATTATTTTATTATGTCTTGAATTTGTTGGTTGCTTTATCTTTATCTTACAGCCAACTCTGGACTCCAGCATCCCTGCGATGTTGTGCTCTTTATTCCAAAGAACAGTGTCTGAACTCTGTTGCCCTCTAGGAACAGTTGAACTCTGTTGCCCTCTAGGAACCTAGTCTCCAATTTGCTTGAATTTGTGTATCAGAAAAATGCATTCCCTCAGGGGCCTGGAGCAAAGCAAGCCTTAACTTGGGTCTCAGCTATACAGCTGTAAATATAACATTTTAAGTGTGTCGTAAAGTGCATTATACAAATGTGACATTAGCTGGCGGTGGTGAGCTAGGGCAAATTCAATATATTTTTCAAAAAGTTTTTTAAGAAAGCATTTTCACAACGTTTTTTAATATGTGTCTGGACTCCACCTTGGTTCCATCACAAGCTGAAGTACCCAAAATAAGGGAGAAGTTGCCCCTCACTAGTGTTCTGTGCCAGAACTTCAGACACTCTCCTAAAATGCAAATGAAAAGGGGTTGGGGTTTTTTTTTTTAAGTGCGTGCGTGTGGGAGCATAACCAAGACTTTCTAAGCCACTGTGCATTTAAAATAGGCTGCATCTAAAATATCTTGAAGTTGACAGGACATTTTTTGCCACAGCGATGTGTTCAGAATAAGGATTTGCAACTGTGACACTATACTACCTCAAATACATGAAATGACCAGTCAGCCAAAGGCCTTTGCTTCCATCAGCCATCTGGCAATGCTGTAGAGCAGCTCTTGAAAATCTTGAAAAAACCCACCAGCCTAGCTAGGTAAGTGCAATTGGGGTAGTTGAGTGCTGAAGAATCAGAAGACCGTGGAAGGGAGTGCTGGCAAGCATTAGGAGGAACAAAAAACTAGGAAGGCGCCTCCAGTTGGGTGTTATTGTTTTTTGGAGGGCGGGAAGGTGTATTCTGCAACATGTCATTGACACATGAATAGTGCATTAGATGTGGATTTATAGTGGGCAGTTCACACTTCATTTTACTTTATTACAGTTGATCTGCGATGCTTCCTGAATGATACTACTAGATTGCCATCTAGAGGGGCACTTTTGTAGTAAAGCGCAACAAAAGCGAGACAGAAAATAAACACCCCGGAACATTTGCAGCATAAAAGGTTATACCATTTCAACAGGGGAGTGCAGTGAAAGGAAGCAAAACAGTATAGAGTATTGAAAGAAGGATCTCTCATATATATCTGCCCTGATACCACCAAGAATGCAAATCAAGATGAATACACAATAATTGGGATATCTGTAGAGTCCCCTAGACCAGGGGTCAGCAAACCTTTGCAGCAGGGGGCCGGTCCACTGTCCCTCAGACCTTGTGGGAGGCCGGACTATATTTTTTTTGGGGGGGGGATGAACCAATTCCTATGCCCCACAAATAACCCAGAGATGCATTTTAAATAAAAACACACATTCTACTCATGTAAAAACACACTGGTTCCCGGACCGTCCGCAGGCCAGATTGAGAAGGCAATTGGGCCGGATCCAGCCCCTGGGCCTTAGTTTGCCTACCCATGCCCTAGACCAGGCATCCCCAAACTTCGGCCCTCCAGATGTTTTGGACTACAATTCCCATAATCCCTGACCACTGGTCCTAACAGCTAGGGATCATGGGAGTTGTAGGCCAAAACATCTGGAGGGCCGCAGTTTGGGGATCCCTGCCCTAGACAGTCTGGAGTGCAAGAAGAAGCAGCTCTAATCATTTCAGAGTTACTGAAATCGGTATGTGTCCTGTGGTGACACTGACAGTGTTGGGTCAACTTTCTCCCTGAAGGTGTATAGTCCTTAAGCCAGTGATGGCAAACCTATTACACGCGTGTCAGATGTGACACGCAGAGCCCTCATTGCTGGCACGCACCCCATCGGCTCATTCATGCTGTTGTTGTTGTTGTTTTCCCCCCATTTGTTCTCCCGCTCCCCCTATAGCTTGTCTCCGCTAGAGCTTGTCTCCACTACAGTTTGTCTCTGCTGCTAAAACCCGGATCCTTTGTTGTTGCTGCTGCTGGTAGCCAGAGATTGGTTTTTTAACCCTTTCTGTGCTGTTTTTTCCTGGTGCTTTGGCAGACCATGATTGGGTGTAACAGCGTTCGTTTTTTAACCCCCTTCTGTGCTGGGTTTTTTTTTTTTTTGGCACTTTGGCAGACTATGTCGGTGCTGCATGTTAGTTCCAGCGAAGGTATTATTCGTCATTTATTTCTGTTCTCTTTCCCCCCCCAAAAAGCACAGCAGCTTTGGGGCACCCCCCAAAAAAAAACAAAGCAACTTTTGCACCCCCCAAAAAAACCTCCAAAACTTTGGTCAGCAGCTCCCCTCAAAAAGCTCAACAAATCTGGGCACTTTGTGATAAATAAGGGTTTTTTGGTTTGGTTTGGTTAAATAATTAGTTTTTGGTTTATTAAATACAGTTATATCTTACAATTATACATTTTTGTTATTTAAACTATAAATATCGTGAAATTATGGGTTTTTTCTCGAAGTGAAACACCACCTGAGTTATGCTCGGTTTTTTGGCGAATTTTGACACACCAAGCTCAAAAGGCAGCATGTGAGCAAGATCTAGTGACATTTTTTTTTTGAAGCTAGGAGGGGGAGTCAGGGTGGCATCCAACTTAATTTTACTCAGAAATGACCCATCAAAATTAATTAATTGAACTTACCCATAGCCATTAATTTCAATGAGTCTACTCTGAGTAAAACTAGTTGAATGCCACTTTACATGCCAGGGGAAGAAAAAAAAATGCAGATCAAGGGAAGTAATAGTACCACTGTATTCTGCTCTGGTCAGACCTCACCTGGAGTACTGTGTCCAGTTCTGGGCACCACAGTTCAAGAAGGATACTGACAAGCTGGAACGTGTCCAGAAAACCACTTCCGTGCCTTTGCCGGAGGTGGAGTTGTGGGCAGCCCGACGAGCCCATTGCGTGGGGGCTGCAGTGTCAGCCCCTACGCAATGGTAGCTCCCGCCTGCGTCACCCACGCCCCTGTCCAATAGGGATGAGGGGGCGGGGCCGCAGCGTTTAAATCCCACCGCGCTGCCGGAGCTCGCTCTCTTTATCCCAGTTCGCCGGAGCAAACAGAAGCAGTTGTTTTCTCCGGGCGTTGCTTGTTTTTCTCGTCGACTTTGTGGCTGCTTGCTCTCTAGGCTTGTTTTTTGCCCCCTTTTGCTCTTTTCTTGGTCTTACAGGTTTTCCTGCAGGAGCTGTAACTTCGTGGCGTTGCCTGCGATCAGGGGATCGCCCGTCAGCTGTGCCGGCAAGCGCGCGTCAGCTGTTCATCGCGGAGAAGGAGAGGAACGCGGGCGACGCATCGCGCTTGCTAGCCAGAGCCCCTTACCTTATTTTCCTAGGCTTTGGGGGGCATCGAGGAGCCGTGCCTGGAGGAGACGCAGGGGTGATCGTCCGTCACCCGTTCACAGCGCCAGTCAGCTGTTTCAGCATTTGGGAGCGTGGGGAGCTTCGCGCAGCCTCAGGAAGCCTTAAGAAGCTATCCCAGCCACCGACGTACTGAAAGCCGCTACCGCGGAATTTCTAACACTCCAGGAGGTGCTGACCGGCTTAGGGTGCAGAGTTGAGGCGCCTGCCTCCTCGCCCCGCTTTCTACGCAGGGATCGTCTTGCCAGGACCGCCCCGGTCGGTGAGCTTGCCGCATTAGCGGTGGGGGTTCTTTCCTGGTACCTAAGTGGGTTATTTCGCCATTTCTCAGCCTCCCCCTCCTAATCCCTTGTTAAGTTAGCTTTGTGAGGGCACTGAGGCGCGAGCGACGCCATTTTAGTTGGGGGCAGAGAGGCTGCCATTTTGGGGAGGTCCTTAGAGCCTTGCGACCGACGCCATCTTGTTTGGGGGCAGGGAGGCCGCCATTTTGGACAGGTCCTAAGACCCACGTGGCCGACGTCATTTTGAGAGGGGCGCTTTGTGGAAGTAGGAAGTTGCGGTCGCCATTTTGAGTGTGGCGCTTTGTTGAAACAGGAAGTTCCGGTCGCCATTTTGAGTGTGGCTTGTTACTAGCTTCAGCCTCCTTTGGCCTTGCAACTGGCAGTATCAGGAGCTGCTCGTTCAGATCGGCTTGCGTGCTGTATCTGGGACATAGCAGTGATTGGCGACTCCAGCTTAATTTAGCTCATTTGTGGGGCTTGCTGGCATCGAATTAATTATAATTGCGCAGATTAATTCGCCATTTTTATGATCTTATTTTCAATCATTCAGCGTTCGGTTAAGTGACCTGGAAGTTTCATTGGGCAGACTTCTCTCCTGTATTTTCATTAGTCAATTAATTATATAGGTAAACTGGTTTCTTTTTTGGGCAGTTAGTAATAATTCCTGACTGAGGTGATTGGGCAGACTTCTCTCCGGTATTCTAACTAGGCAATTAATTATATAGGTAAAATAAATTGTGTATTGGGCAGATAGTAATAATTGCTACTATCTGGAATTAATTTGGGGTTTGATCATTATCGGTTGGCATTGGTTCCGCCTTCTGAAGTGTGGATAAATAACTCTAATATCATTGGGAATTGATTTGCAGAATATAGAAGTAGCTGATTGATTATTGTATATTTCTCAGTGCCTGATTGTAATCCATTTGAATTAGCTAGTAAATAATTAAGAAGTCACAAATAATAATTGTAATAACAATAATAATAAATATATAGATACAGCCAGTAAATAGATAAATAATAAGCCGAATAATAGGAAAATACAGGCTTATACATAGATAAATATAGTTAATAAATATATAAATAAATAAATAATTTTTTTAAAAAAATAATAATAAGGGAGGAAATTAATTTTATAGCTATTGTCAAAAGTCCTTGTGACCATGGCTTCTAAGGGCAAGCAGGGCCCGTCCAAAAACCTGGCAGCTAAGGTGAATCCTAAGGCTTTCGCCCAGGCGGTTAATGCATTGCAATCTATTTGCGGCCAGCTGGGCCCTCTCTGCAGCACGCTGGTCCCACTAGCCGAAAGCCTACAGGATGAGTCCCCACCTAATTCACAGGATTGTGTAGCAGATACCCAGTTTGATGACCAGGATGGGCCGTCCACCTCTGCTTCCTTTTTCTCTACCTCCACCTCTGGGGGGGTTAGCGACGTGGCTCAGGGACCGCGTACCCGGTCGCAGAAAGCACGTTCCAATACTCCCAGCCAGCAATCAGTGGCTTCAGGGTCTCAGGCGCCTGGCTCCCTCAGCGGGGCGGCCCAGTCTGTTGCGGGTCAGCAGGGGACCCAGCCTGCGGTGGCTGCGGCTCAGCAGGGGGCGCAGGCGCGCGATTCGACCACGGATGACGAGGCGGCAGGGCGCGCAGCGGGCGGAGTCGCGGGATGGAGAAGACCGACGCCAGGGAGGAAAAGTGAAGAAGAAGTCGGAGAAACGTAAGAGGAGCAGAAGGGACGACTCGGACGACGACACAGGTACGTCCTCGGATTCGGAATGCGACATCCCAATGGAGGATTATTGGGGTGTGGGGGAAGACCAGATGGGTTTCCCCCTCTGGGTGCATAAAAGGAGGGCCAGCTCCCATCGTAAGTCATTTAGGGGTACGCTGGAGTGGCGCGACGGTGCGTTAATTCCCGACGAAAAGTATGCCACGATTTCGGACACAGATATCCTTTTGGGTTCTCATCTGTCAGACAAGAAGAGGGAGAAAATTTTAAATGGGGACTATATTGATGTGTTCACCATTCTTCCCCTGACTCAGATGATGGGAAAAGGGGAGAAGCGCCGGGATTACAGGGGTCGGCGATATAGAACGCCTCGGGCCGACCGCACTTTTGAAAATTGGTTAGAGGGCATACACATTTGGGCGGCCGTGATCTCTGTGGCATATCCAAAGCGAGCGGTGCACCTATTTGCATACATGGCCGACGTTAGGTTGGCTCACAAGATGGCGGGGGAGACGGCAGCTTTGAACTACGACGAAGATTTCCGCAGGAATGCTTCAAAAAAACCCAAAAACGCGTTGGGACCAACGGCACCAACACTACTGGAGTAACCATGTAGTGCCGTATGTTGAGAAAAAACAAACTGACCCCCCGAAAGCAGGCAGGTTTGAGCCCAAAAAAGACCCGTGGCGTAGGGTCTGTTGGGAGTTCAATAAGGGACTCTGCCAAAGGCCCAACTGCAAATATACTCACGAGTGTGAGAAGTGCTTGGGTCAGCATCCGGGGGTATCCTGCTTCAAGGGGAAGCAGTCCTTTCGGGGGGCCAAGGGCAATTCTCACCAGGGCCCCAGATACCCCCCCGGTGTATCTGACAAGCTGGATATCTGACAAGCTGGATATCTGACAAGAAGGATACTGACAAGCTGGAACGTGTCCAGAAGAGGGCAACCAAAATGGTCAAAGGCCTGGAAACAATGCCTTATGAGCAACGGCTTAGGGAGCTGGGTATGTTTAGCCTGGAGAAGAGAAGGTTCAGGGGTGATATGATAGCCATGTTCAAATATATTAAAGGATGCCATATAGAGGAGGGTGAAAGGTTGTTTTCTGCTGCTCCAGAGAAGCAGACATGGAGCAATGGATTCAAACTACAAGAAAGAAGATTCCACCTAAACATTAGGAAGAACTTCCTGACAGTAAGAGCTGTTTGACAGTGGAATTTGCTGCCAAGGAGTGTGGTGGAGTCTCCTTCTTTGGAGGTCTTTAAGCAGAGGCTTGATGGCCATCTGTCAGGAATGCTTTGATGGTGTTTCCTGCTTGGCAGGGGGTTGGACTGGATGGCCCTTGTGCTCTCTTCCAACTCTAGGATTCTATGCTTCTATGTCTATTACAATGTTTGCATTTCATATAATTTATCTTGTTTCTCCCCAAAAGAAAATGCTACTCTGGCCTCGAAAATTTCATCAGACAGTGCTCACATGCTGCCATAGCCTTAAGCACCAGAAGCTCCCTTTTTGAAAAAATTAAGAAGAAGAAAACACACTCAATGCCATTTTCTGTGCTTTTTAGCTGCACTTGCGTAGAGTAATCAGCAAACCAAAGGGACTGGCTCAGACATTACGCTGCTAAATATCCTAGCATCTTAAAATGTCGCTGCTAGAGTTACGCCACACAGGCATTCCATTTTTAGAAGCACAAAGGACACTTGCACCTGTAATGCTCTGTATTCAAAAGTCTATTGCAGCAGAATCTCAGAGGTTCGAGACAGGGGTCAGCAAACTTTTTCAGCAGGAGGCCAGTCCACTGTTCCTCAGATCTTGTGGGGGGCCAGACTATATTTTGGGGGTGGAAATGAACGAATTCCTATGCCCCACAAATAAGCCAGAGATGCATTTTAAATAAAAGCACACATTCTACTCATGTAAAAACATGCTGATTCCTGGACTGTCCGCGGGCCGGATTTAGAAGGCGATTGGGCAGGATCCGGCCCCCGGGCCTCAGTTTGCCTACCCATGGTTTGAGACCAGACATGCTCCAAGAGCGAAGCAATAACAGTGCACTCCTCTTAAACACAAAATGAGTTAATTGAGTATGAAACATGGACAGCATCTATATAAACACACCGTGCAATTGAGAGATAGCAGGTGCCACAACCATTGCATAAGTCTGCACTATAGTGCAAAGTTTTCACCAACAGACGGGCATGCTTTTAAAGTAACGCAAAATATATCGCTACAAATAAACTGTTTAATCCCTCTTCCTCAAACAAACAGGCTCACAAACTTCTCACATTAAAAAAAAATATATACTTTTAGTCAAGTTCACCAGAGTAAGAACATCTTAAGATAAATAGGAATCCTTGGCTGCCAACAGCTCCTTGTCCTTCACCAGGAAAGGAGGACAAGTTCAGTTTTGTTTCCATTTGAATGATGAACTACCTACCGGTAAGTCACACCCTTTGAATCAAAATGCAAAGCAAACAAACAAACAAACAAAAACCAGCTGTCCTTCAACATTCGCTTATCTTGTGGTGTAGTTCTCCAAACCAAATAATAAGTAGTAAACACATATCTTGGGGGGAAATGTGGGTGGAATTGCATCTATTAGTAAAGAAAAATAACATACAAAAATGCATTACATTATGGAGCATTACTTGCAAAAATGTGTGTTTTATTTATTTATTTATTTTACTTTTATATTGCATTCATAACCTGCCTTTTCCTCCAAGGAGCTTGAGGTGGCATACAAGATTTCCCCGCTCCCCATTTTATCCTCACAACAACCCAGTGAGGTAGGTTAGTCAAAACTACATATAAAAATATGTTTATTAGGAAAAATCTAAACAAAAATTCTGGTGAATTTTCATGATTTTTAATAATAATAATAATAATAATAATAATAATAATAATAATAATGGCAACACATTTCTGCAGAAACGTGCAGAACTCAATTGGAAAAAATGATAAAATCAAAGAACTGATTCTGGCCATCTAAATTTTTGCCTTTTTGGAATATTTTATGATCCCAAGCTATATTCCAATACATATTTGAAGCAGTAGCAAAATGTCCCTCAACTAAACCTAGGGTGTGGAGTTGGGAGAAGTCTGCTTCCATGGATCATTTTTTGTTTGAAAAATGCTATGGAGAATATTTCTCCCAGTATGTTCTTAGCAATGCCTTGGACACATAAGCATTGCAGTGGCAAAAATCGATGTATTTCTTGGAATATTTCTTGTCTCAAGCTTTTATTTCTTTTGTTTTCAATTAAAAAAACTCTGAGCCTTTAAATCTCCACCAATGGGTCATTTGTTGTTGTAAAAATCTTCCCTAAACACATGCTAGTTGGAACGAAACACACACACACACACACCTCAATAGCAAAAATCAAGAGAGCATGGGATATTTTTTGTACCAGGAAGAAAAATGTGAAGAGCATATAAACACAAATAATTATATCTGTATGCTGTCTTTCCACAGTTCAAACCACACTCAAAGGCGGCTTACATCAAGAAAAAAATGTGTAACTACAACATAACAAAAGTAGTCATGAACAATAAATAAAATGTAAAAAATATGCAACCAAACTGAACAATTTCCGCATAAATAACAAGACGATTAAAAAAAGAGAGATACTAAAAACCAACAGCAACAACCCCTGCCAATAATTCCAGCCCAAACAACACCCTATCAAGTATCTGAAATTTGACACCAATGTTTCCTACAGTGCAGGGAACAGTGTCCTAGAAGGACTATGTCATAGGTCTACTTTTGAGTAACTTCTGCAATGAGAAGTGCATCTGTGAGCCACCCAGAGTGGCTGGGAAAACCCAGCCAGATGGGCAGCGTAAAAATAAAATAATATTAAAAATAAATATTATCAATCAGTCAGTCAATGTTTATTACGGCAAACAGCCAGCATATCAAACCAGAAATTCTGCATAATTCTCTACATAAACAATAAAAAGGACTGATATGGGGTTTTAACAGGCAATATACTAATTGAATATACAATACTTAAAATACAGGTCGAGCGGAATAAAACACCATAAAAGAATAAGAGATTTAACTAAGAGCTGCAGCAGCAATATCATCATCGGAGGGCAGGACAAATTGTTATAATATGTTATTCAATAAAAGAGATTTACGTTTTTTAATAGCTAAGGTGCAACATTTGGCCACAGCGTAGGATACTGAGCTCAAAGAATCTTCCAGAAGGAATTTGCGTAATGTTTCGGGGGGGGGGAATCCCAGATAATATTGCAAGGGTGTGAATTTTGATAATAGGGGTAAGATGAGTCGCGATCGTTCTTCACTATAGAATTCACAGAATAAAAGAATGTGAATGACAGATTCCACCTTGTTGGACATGCATGGACAAAAGCGCTCTTCGATTAGTAGAGGCAAGAATTTGCCGTGTAACACAGCTGAAGGCATTGCATCAAATCGGGCTCTGGAAAAGGCCCATCTATGAGATTCATAAATAATATTGGATAGATACGGGGCAACTGCCAGATTAGGCCTAGATTTTAGACACCTGTAGTTCTTAGCCAACCTAGCAGTTCGAAAGCATGTCAAAATGCAAGTAGATAAATAGGAACTGCTACACTGGGAAGGTAAACAGCGTTTCCATGTGCTGCTCTGGTTTGCCAGAAGCGGCTTTGTCATGCTGGCCACATGACCTGGAAGCTATACGCCGGCTCCCTCGGCCAATAATGCGAGATGAGCGCGCAACCCCAGAGTCGGTCATGACTAGACCTAATGGTCAGGGGTCCCTTTACCTCTACCTTTTAGCTCTTAGGAAGTAAGGCATAATAAATATTATCATCATCAGGGTGCAAAACCGCAGTGCCAAAGGTCTGGGATAACAAGCACTATGTGTTAAAAACAAAGCAAGATGCTGAAGACCCAAAGAGCTTGTTCCCAGCTGGAGATTCAGGTGTCCAGGTTCATCTTAAGACTTTAAAAAATACTTCTTTCACCTTTTTTCCCTAAGGGCCCCCAAAGCTGCCTCTGCACCCCCACCCTCACATTGGGCACAAAAGCATTTAAATGTCATTCATTATATAAAAAGCCACTTATGCATTCAATAGCAAATGCAGAAATCTGCACCCATGAGTTCCGTAACTATATATATATATCCCCCTGTGTTCTTCGTTCCATTTCTCCATGCTGCAACTGCTACAATTATGTATCTTTTGTTATGCATGATGCTCTGCTTATCGCATTGAAGACAGTAAGGCGCAGAGTTGAAAAGAAGGGAGGACGCAGTGTAAAATCCAGATGCAAGGCTAATTTGAACAGTCGCAGCACAAGTGGTCCATGGTGCCAGATGGAAACATCATTTTCCCAATGAGAGGATGAATAATTCCTTAAACCACTTTCCTGATTAGAACCCCAGAGTCCATCTTTCCTGTAGGTACGCCTCAGCCATAGAACTAAGGAAGGCTAGAGTCACACACAATTTTCTAAACTGAAAAGACACCGTATTGTTACAGATCTGAGCTACCAGAGTCTATTACCGGTAGTGAATAGTAGACATTAATAAACAGCAGTATTTAGTTATTTGGGATATGAGGGGGAAAGACAAGGTGCTGAGGACTTTCTGGTTTGCATCGCCGCAAACACTAAAATGACACAAAAAGGGGCAAAAATGGCAAAAATAGTGCGGAAATAGCGTCTAGAAATCCCACAAGGCTTTGCAAGTGCAATCCCAGGAGTCTTTGCACAGACCTTTGAGACCTGTGTAGAGTTGAAGTTTGAACAAGGGTTTAGAAGGAGCAATTGTGGTGGAGTTGGGTGGATTTTTGGTTTTTTAAAAAGGGTTTTTTCAAGGGTTTCCAGAGGTTTAGAGGGGAGTTGGCTGTACTAGGCCATTAAGGGCCCTTGGCAATGCAAATGAATTGTCCTTTCATGCTGCTCAGCAGAGTGGACAGAGAGAGGAGATCGGGAAAAGGTTGCCAGGGTAACTGGGTGTGATGTCACAGGAAGATTTTGAGCTTTTTGCACCAGGCTTGGAAGAGCTGGGGCTGGAGGGAATGGGCTGTGTTATGCAGGGTGTGTTGGGGAAAAGAAGAACAAAGGAGAGAACCATTTTGGCTGGAAAGGCAGCAACCTAGAGGCTGAGGAACATGGCTGGCTGCTCTAGACTCAAGCAGCAGGGAGAGACACTCTTGAGATGACCATGGTGCAAGATCTGCAACTCCCTCAATCTACACTCAGGTTGTATATTTGGGAATAAACCACATATCTTAAACTCACTGCAGTCTCAATGGAAACATGGCCCTGGGTGAACACACTCTGCAGAGATTGGAGGCTGGCGTGCCACCTTAAATTGTAACAATCTTATGGGAGGACCATGATGCAAAGCAGGGGGAGGGCACTCTACCCCTCTAACTATATGGTGTGAGCCCTACTTAAGTGGCTGCCCTGAATTTGACAACAGAGGTGCCAGGCAGCAGGGCCGTCTTAACTGTTGTGTCTAGTGGTGCACGGCGGCACAGCGCTAGGCTCCCAGAGTGTAGAGCGGGTTCTTTTGCTGCGGGCTCTGTGTGAGTGCAGGGCCAGGCAAGGCGCTGAGATGCTGGCCGGCTCCTCCCTGAATGCCTGGGATTGGCGTAGGGCTGTCAAGGGGCCCATCCAGCGGCTCCCATTGTTATTGGCACCATGCTGAGAGAGGCTTTCTCTGGCTTCCTCCGGCTTCCAGCGAGGCTCCAAGTCCCCGCCCTGCCCCAAAAGGAGGAGGACACAACAGAGGGGGCTGCGGGTGGGGAGGAAGCCAAGGACTGCATCCCTCCCAGCCCCACATCCCCTTTTGCTGCCTCCTGGGCAGCTCCTCTTGCCTGGGTGGGGATCGTCGCTGATCGTACCATGCGCCGCGCACGCTGTCCCTATGGGCACCATGTGCATGCTCCGCTCTATGGGTGCCCCCCAAGAGGCTTCCTCCACCACTGCGCCTGCCCCCCCATGCACTGCTTGGCAAGAGGGAGTTTTAATAGTTGGGTATGTGGTGGGGTATGATTTCTATTGAGTGTGACTGATAAGGGTCCCCTGCTCCCCCCCCCAAGAAATTAAAAGGGGCGGGGGAGCTGTTTCTATGATGTGGGCTGGACAAAGCATCTGTCTCCACCCTTCACCCATTGCCTACCACTTTTATATTCGGTATTTCTGATCTTGCAACGCAGCCTTGCGATTTCATTTTGCAAAGGTCACCTTCCTGGGGCAGGTGATAATTAAAAGCAATATAAAGGTATAATTTCTGCAGCAATGGTAATCCTATGTAAATGCACCTGAGAGTAAGCCCCATTGTATACAGAGTCAGATTTACTTCTGAGTAGTGCTGCAGGAAGGCATAGGATATGGGAGGGGATATCTGTCTCTCTTCTCTCACTGCTACCTCCCCCCCCCCACACACACACCTCCAGTTTTATCTATTGATGCTAGTTGAAAGAAAGCTGGTGCAAAACATGCCAGTGTAAAGGGACAAAAAGAGGCATGTGGACGCGGGAAGTGGGATTATTATTAATTATTATTATTATTATTATTATTATTTGAATTTATATACCGCCCTATACCCCAAGGTATTGGGGCACTTCACTGAATAAAATCAAAATATAAAACCACAAAATACATAATGAAAATAAAAACATCAACCCTAATAACCCTCCACTCCCAAAAGCCACATTTTAAAAGGGCATAGGATCATCACAACATTTAAAGTCAGACAATACACAAAGCCGCTAGTTGAAAAGACCATGATCTCAGAAAGGTCTGCAGGAATATTTATTGGCAACCAAATTGGCTGGGTGCCTTTCTGATACGGTTAAGCTGCATCCTAACTGTTTACTGGTTCTTTGTTTATGTTTACTGCTTTCTTTTCCCAAGCAGAGATAATGTGTAAGTGTGGTGTCAGCACCCTAAGAAAAGGCCAACAACTCTGGGGAACCTTTCCTTTAAAAAGCTCAACAACTTTGTCCCCCCTTTAAAAAAAAGGTCCCAGACAACTCTGGGAAACAGGGGGCAGGGGGAGCGGAGGGATATTTGCACCGCCACGCCGGATATGCTTAAAATGGCCCTGCCAGGCAGGTTGTATTGGAAGTGGGGCTTGACTAGCATCACCAATGCTCACTAGGTCAACCTCTCGTTGTGATTCTGCTTGATTTGGCTGTAGTTTCAATTCCCTCTAGACCTCTTGAGTTACACACATAGGGGCCAATATTGCTGTTGCTGTTCCTCTCACCCAGGTCTTAATATTGACCACTAAGGAGACTGATATTTAGGGACTGGAGAATCATGCCTAACTCCTTTAGCAGCATCCTCAGCAAGCAGCCATACGGAATGACTTTGGCTACTCTAGTTTCAGAGGCTAATCAGCCTGGCATGGGACAGAGGATATGATATGGAAAAACTTTCCAGCTTTGAATGGTTGCAGATGCCCTTCTGTCATTGCCTATGCAGGTGGCTTCTTAAAGAAACCCATCAAATCACAGCTGTTGAAAACGTTAGAGGAATGTTGTGACGCTGCTACTAGCAACCGACTCAGCATAGTCAGCAACACACAGCTTGAAGGGTTGGAAGCATAGCTGTGATTCAGAATCACACTGAATGGTGATAGAAAACTTTCTGATTTAGTCAACTCTGCTCTACAGTCCATTGTTCGATCTCATACAAGGTATTATGTGATTCCTTGGATCGACACTGTCACCATAGAGATCAGCTGGTCAATCCAGAAGGGTGAGACAGAGCAAGTGGTTTTTCTTCAACTGAGCTGGGAATCCTTGTGCTATCTACTCTACTCCGAAATTCAGCAGAATGGGACATCCCTATGTGCTTCGGAGAAACGTTGGAGGGTATGTAATGGTGTTAACAGTGCTGATGATAATAATAAAACTCTTCTTAACCATGCAGATCCTATCAACGTTTAGATAAGAGGGCTGCTGTAGTGCAAGAGGGATTCTGGAAAAAGCTTAACTTTGGGTCCCTGTTCTGTTCAGCTTGGGGAGAGAAGCCAAGGTTGGTATTTTGGGAAGGTGCCTGGCTTTTGTTTCTGGTGCTCCTTTAAGATAAGCTTTTCTCCTCTTCCCTTAATTGCCTTGGATCTGGGAAGGTAGGGAGTGACCCAAACTCCTCAGATGGTTGTTAATCAGCTGTTGCCTAGCTGCAGTGAATAGCTGACAAGTGATTTATGGTTTTGGTCTTTAATCATTGGTCCCCTGGGAGGGTTAAGGGAATCCTGATTGGATCATCACCAGAATCCCACGAGGGGGGATTAGTATACAGTAACTAGTTGGCATCTAAGATGCTGATTAGAGTCTGTTGGTGGACCAGAGAAACACGTGCTGTCGTTGGGAAATCCATTGGTGGTCTGCCAAGGATTTGAGATTAAGTGCTTTGATTTATATGGAGTCAAATTCTTTCTGTTGTGAGTATTAGTTTAGATATATTAAACCATGTTTTATTTTTTTGTTTGCGACTATTTAAAGAATTGTGCACCTCTTTTAAGTGGTACTTTTTATCTAATAAAATTTTGGTTTATATTTCTGTGTGGTTAATTGCTCTTGGAAAGTGAAGCTGAGTTCAGTGTCTAACCAATTCGGTCCCTACAAGGAAATTTTTGGGTGATAAAGGGCGGCACATCAGAGTGAGCCTACAGTGTGTAACCTGAGTAAGGCTAGAAGTTAATCTCCCAACACTTCTACTGGGTTATACGGAGCGGGAGTGGTGGCAGCCTCCTTGGGTTCCTGTTTTGCCAACAGATAGTTGGTCCCTCTGTGTTCTCTAAGTCTTCTGGAAGTGGGGAAGTTGGTGATTATGGAGGGGCCTATTATCACTACAGCTGCTACCTGCCATAGAACAATGTACCCCTTAGTGTGATAACAGCTGCTCTAGCAGAAGGCACCAAGGTAATGATATTGTTGGGATGAGGACAGAAATAGAACGAATCTGCGAGAGAGGTTCAGATGCCAACCTTGGTGCTGCTGAAGTTTACCCTTCTCCGTGGGTTGTGTGTTTGTAATCCGCTGGTTCCAAACGGGCTCAGAAGAAAGGCCAGAATCCCACTGTGACTAATGCTGCCGCGGAGTTGCACAAGAGAACAGCAAATGGCTTGAAGAGATTACATCCCTCTCTGATTGCAAGCTGGAAGAAACAGTGTTTCCTCACATTATTTCCTGGAGCGTTGCCTAGGACGGCTCATTTAATTCCGTCTCCTTGCATTCAAATGACTACGGTAGGCTTTCAGAATGAACGTGCTGCAATCCTTTATGGAGGGCAGTGGGCAAACGGGCCGCTGCCGGCTCGCTTCCTGCTCCTTTGATTGGTTATTCAGACTTGCATGCACAAAACACATTATCTGTGCACCTTTGGGGGGAACAGCCAGAGGACGTTAGCAAAGCATCTGCTTTGCATTCAGAAGGTCCCAGCTTCAATCACTGGCATCTCCATATAGGACTGGGAAAGGAACGCTGCCTAAAATCCTGGAGAGCCTCTGCCAGTCAGTGTAGTCCAGAGCCTTCCAAATTGTGCATTGCGACACGTTAGTGTGTTGGCTGCAGTGTCCCTCCCCACGCTCCTCCTGGGGCTGGAAAGAGGATAGTGTAACTTCCAGTTTGCTAGTAAAACTGAATTACTGTGTCACGAACCGATACATGTCTAAAAAGTGTGTCACAAACATGAAAAGTTTGGAAAGCTCTTGTGTAGACAACATTGAACTAGACGGAACAATGGTCTGACTTTGTGTAAGGCAAGGAAATTTTGTCTTTTTTTATTTTATTCTGGAATGACAAATTGCAAGAGGTGTTAATCCCTTACATTTCATTAAGATAGATTTGACCTTTAGCTTTAAGAGCATTCTTCACTATATTTTGTAATCTTATAAGCTGCCCTTGATTATGTATATGTGATTATATATATATATATTACTCTGAGTCAACAAAGAGCACTTGTGTTAATTAAAATCACCCAGATGTTTGAATCACATGGTGGGACGCAGGAGTACACATACTCCTAAACATTTTGTGAATCTAATCATTAATCATTAATCTAATCATTAAGGGGCAGTATTTCAATATGAGTAGGAAAATGAGAGTACCCCTAAACATTTTTAGAGGAAAAAAGCACTGTAAATAGGTAACCTATAAAATGTAGTGAATTGTCAGCTGATGATAAGTCCACAAACTCTGGTATATAGGATGCTGCTTCGCACAGCAGTCAGTGTATGAGCCCTACAAATTTGAATATTCTGATCTTGACATTCTGCATGCAATTGAATTTTTTTTTTATGAAACATTCATTTTGAAGTATAACCTAATTAATAGCAGTGCTATGTTAGTTGCACATGATATAAAACTTTTGGAAAATATATATATAGTAAGAATAATATTGGAGAAAACTAGGTATTGAAACCTGCTTAACCTAAATCATATATTCCAGTTTCCAGCGGCCCTTTAAAGTATGCTTCACACAGAGTATACGCAGTCAGAAGTCGACCTGGCTAAGAAAACACCACCAAGACCGTAGGGAATTATTTCCCTTATATGAAACCCCTTACTAGCTGTACACTTGTAAAAGTATACAGATGAAAATACAAATGGTTGGGTTTCTTTAACTGAAAGCCAATCTGACTCTAAAGAGACTTTAAAGTAAAGATAAATGCTTTCTCTCTTAGCAACTTTATCTACCCACATTCCAACCTTCAGACCATTCCAAACCTCCCACAAACTCCCACATAACTCCCATTAAACTACCCAAGAATTAACAGCAAACTAGCTTTATAACTAAACAACTCTCATACTAAGATTCAACTAAGGAATCTCTTAAACTGAGAGTCTCTCTTATTAAGATTCAACTTGGAATCTCTTAAACTGAAAATTAAATCATACTGAGAGATATTTAACTGAGAGAGTGGTCTTCTAAGAGATCTAACTAAGAGATGCAGAAGGCTTTCTGGCAGAGCCTTATATACAAGGAGCAGAGCCCATGCCTGTGAGTAATTAACAGAAATCACCGGCACCTGTTTCTCTTAAACAGACAGTATTTACATTAGACCGTCTCTAAAGTAACTTGACTATTCAAAAAAATCCAACAGAAACTGCACATCTGAAGAAAAAAACATTCTGACTGTTGTGGGAATTCTCTTCTGACTTTAATTGAGATGACTGTGTTTTGCATTGACAACACTGGACAGGCATGCTGGCTTCCACCCAACATTTTGGGTGCCCGGCACATGTGTGTGATGTCACGTGTGTGACATCACACATCGCTGCCACAGTGGGAGGGGCCAACGGAGTGGCCTGCCGCAGCTGCAACATGTTGGGTTGCCCGGCCAGGCACCCACAGTAAAAATTTTGTGGGTGCCTCAGCAACCAAGGCCCCCAAGAGATGGCACCTATTACCCTGGATCTCTCTGGGCAGCCCAATCCAGGAGCTATCTATATGCAACTCTTCCAAAGCCCAGTCAACCTGGTCCTGGTTTCAGCAGAATCTGGTGCACAGCCTTAGCTGAAGTGGCAGTGTGCCATTCACTGTGCTATATTAGTCTCTACTGTTCCAATCCACAGTTCTAAAAATGCTAAATCAGGCTCTCTAAAGTGGCACACTTTTAAAAGGACAGCAAGTGCACTCCTCCCAGACATCTCTTAAAGGGCAGAAGCATAGCGCCAAGACAAGGCTGAAGCCATGCACTCCCTGCTAACAGCTGCTTATTGCAGGTTGTAAATAAAAGCAGAGTTTCCAAAACTCCTGTGAGACACCCTCTTGCACAACCCAGGTGGCACCAGTAAGATTCAATAAAGCCAGTGGGACTACCTGTGAGTAAATTTGCATAACCTAACATTTATGGGTGCCTCCCGACTGTCACTGTTTCATAGGGTGGATTCAAGCACATTCTGGAACTTTAGGTTTGCACAGTTAAAGTACTGAGCCGTCCTAGTGCAAAAAACACACACACATGTGCACTTTTTGTAGCTAGGAAAGTGATGAGGAAAATGCACTGAAAAAATATGGGATGAACAAGCAATTAAAGGGACAGCATATAAATTGTTGTTGTTGTTGTTTAGTCGTTTAGTCGTGTCCAACTCTTCGTGACCCCATGGACCATAGCACGCCAGGCACTCCTATCTTGCACTGCCTCCCACAGTTTGGTCAAACTCATGTTCGTAGCTTCGAGAACACTGTCCAACCATCTCGTCCTCTGTCGCCCCCTTCTCCTAGTGCCCTCCATCTTTCCCAACATCAGGGTCTTTTCCAGGGAGTCTTCTCTTCTCATGAGGTGGCCAAAGTATTGGAGCCTCAGCTTCATGATCTGTCCTTCCAGTGAGCACTCAGGGCTGATTTCCTTAAGAATGGATAGGTTTGATCTTCTTGCAGTCCATGGTACTCTCAAGAGTCTCCTCCAGCACCATAATTCAAAAGCATCAATTCCTCGGCGATCAGCCTTCATTATGGTCCAGCTCTCACTTCCATACATTACTACTGGGAAAACCATAGCTTTAACTATACGGACCTTTGTAGGCAAGGTGATGTCTCTGCATATAAATACCCGTAAGCAATTCAGGATGAATCCTTATTGTGATATAACCACCCTATGGACAAATCAGAATCAATGCTCAATGAAGACCGCAAGCAAAATAGGATGAAAGGTCAACTGAAAGTGTACAAAGGCATGGAATATTGTGGTATTGATCATATATACTGGAATGATATGGTGTTATGGTCTCTCAAGGGTGTCTCTCTCCCCCCACTCCCCATTCCTGCTAAAGAGGCAAAAACTGGTTGGTCAAATTTAGCCAGGCAGACCCCCTTTAATAGAAAGGTCAGCACTAAAGGGTCCTAGAATGGTCTTTCCTTTGTATGGCTAAGTAAATGGCAGGAGAATTTATGCAAAGGGGGATTAGCTTCCCCCTCCCCCTCCCAGCTACAGAAATGTGCTAATTTGATGGGGGAAATGAGCAGTTCAGAGTCAAACAGAGGCGCTACAGATCAGAGAGCTTAAATGGAACTCCGGAAGCATCTTTAGACTTGATCCACCCCCATGGGAGCAGTAAACTTTGGGTTATTAATCTGTGAATTGCCACCTAATCTCAACCAGTATATTTGTAAATAAATGCAAATGCCAAAAAAAAAAACCCCAAAATGCCAAAGGAAACCAAGCATCAAGGTAAGTCCTGGAAGACTTGAAACCTTGGTGCTCAGAGAACCAAAAGGACTATACATTTCTTTAAAATAAAGTAAAAAAATGCTGCACAGGGTGGACATATCCCATCATGCATGGCATGGTTTTCACAGGCATTGCATGTGGTATTGTGAGGTCCCCTCCAAAAGCACAATCTCTTGGTCAAATTTAGCCTCCGGAAAATCTAGGCATGAAGTCTTTCCTTTTGGGGGGAGGGGCTGGCTCCGGTGACCCCTCTAAATCCAACTTCTGCGAAGAGGAAGTTAGCAAGGGATAAATAAATGTGTGCATCAGTATTCAACCTTGCTCCAAATATACACACCCATGTGTGTGAATTCTCACATCCACCCCAGGTCTTTGCAAGCTGTCCTATTGACTTAATTGTGCTATCTGTGCCACAAACTCCAGCATGCTTGTAATTTATGCCATCAAAACGTTCCAGTGTTTAACTGGTAGCCAGAAATTGACTGTATTTGCACTGTTATGTTTTTGCACAATTATTTATTGTTTCATATCATTTTTTACTGTAAGGAGCTCAATGCAATATAGAGGTGTCCCCCCCCCTTTTGTCTTCACAACAACAGTGCAATGTAGGTTAGGGTGAGTGATGGTGACTGGCCCTCTCAGTGAGGATTCGAACCCAAGCCTTTCTGGTTCTAGTCAGGCACTACGGCACAGGGGCTTTTACTATTGTTTTATGGTTATCCAAGTGGATAGCTCAGTTGGTCAGTGTGTGGTGCTGATAAATCCAAGGTTGCCGGTCCGATCCCCATATGGGACAGCTCCATATTCCTGGATTAGATGATCCTCAGGGCCCCTTCCAGCTCTACAATTCTATGATGGGACCACTAGGCAGAGAGTAGATTTTCCCCTTCACTCTCCCCGATTGGTGCTGGCTGTTACAATCCCATGTTATTTTGATTGGCAGTACTAGAATCCTCGAGAATACCCATCTGCTTTCTATAGCTGCCCTGTCTTCATCTATGAAATTTAACTGGCAGCCTTAGCAGAGAGTGCTGTGTTTGAAGTGACAGAAAGATAGAGACCCTTAAAATTCCAATGGGCACATGATAGATCACCACCCCATGCTGCAGGGGGGAACTATAAATGCTGATGTGCCACTTAAGAAAAAGTAATACTCAGCCTTAAAATATAGTTCAAACTCTGGAAAATCTGGAGAGCTTCTTGGCTTACTTTAATTGGATCAGCTAAACTTATAAATCTTCCAGGATGAAAAATATATCTATCTGTGTGTCAGCACATGCATTCAACTGAGACACCCTGAGGACTAAAAGCACATTGATCAGTGATTGCAGAGAATTTAAAACCTAGCAATGCACAGCTACCCAGAAGTAAGCCCTACTGAGTTCCTTGGGGCTTACTTGCAGAGATGTGGATATAGGATGGCATCCTACATTTCACATATCAAAAGGGCTTCTTAAATACCATACTTGTTTCTAAACTTGCCCAGTTTCAGTTTCCTAAATATGTGGAGCAATCACTTAAAGGAGAGGGTAATCTGCTCCTCGTTGCAATTAATATTTAAGCTACCTCTTAGGAACAGTCGCTTATACTTCAAGAAATATGACTTATGGTCTGAGCCCATGATCAGATCTGTCCTTAAGAACAGGACATAACTGAGGCTGTGACAATAATGCAGAGTCACAGATGGACCCAGGAATGGGGCATGGCACAGATCCATAGTGTTCTGTTATTTTTTTAAAGCACCATTTTGGTAAGTTTGGTAAAATGCATCTCATGCTCCAACAGAATGTGAGAAAGTGTTTCTGTAATTCTAATCAGGCTTTGGGGCGGGCTGTGCATGATAAGGCAGCCTCCACTTCTATTAACCCTCTCCTGTCCAACTCCATAAGAACCCTACAGGACCAGCCATGGTGGCCAATCAGGTGCCTATTGGAAGCCAACAAGCAGGAAATTGGTGCAATATCGCCCTCCCACTTGTGATTCCCAGCAACAGGTATTGATATATAGTACCTCTGTTACTAGGGATGCGGGTGGTGCTGTGGCTTAAACCACTGAGCCTAGGGCTTGCCGATCAGAAGGTTGGCGGTTCGAATCCCCGCGACGGGGTGAGTTCCCGTTGCTTGGTCCCTGCTCCTGCCAACCTAGCAGTTCGAAATCACCTCAAAGTGCAAGTAGATAAATAGGTACCGCTACAGCAGGAAGGTAAACGGCATTTCCGTGTGCTGCTCTGGTTCGCCAGAAGCGGCTTAGTCATGCTGGCCACATGACCCGGAAGCTGTACGCCAGCTCCATCAGCCAATAACGCGAGATGAGCGCCGCAACCCCAGAATCGGTCACAACTGGACCTAATGGTCAGGGCTCCCTTTACCTTTACCTTTACTTCTGTTACTGGAACTTAAGAACTTATTGGATCAGACCAGTAGCCCATCTAGTCCAGCATTCTGACCTAAGCTAAGCACAAGAGCACTTTCTTCACCTGCCATTCCCAGCAACTGGTATTCATTGTACTGTCTCCACCTGGGATGCAGGTGGCAGTGTGGTCTAAACCACTGAGCTTCCTGGGCTTGCCAATCGGAAGGTCGGCGGTTCAAATCCCTGTGACAGAGTGAGCTCCCATTGCTCCGTCCCAGCTTCTGCCAACCTAGCAGTTCGAAAATATACCAGTGCAAGTTGATAAACAGGTACCAATGTGGTGGGAAGGTAAACAGTGTTTCCGTGTGCTCTGGCTTCCATTGCACCAGAAGTGGTTTAGTCATGCTGCCAACATGACCCAGGAAGCTGCCTGTGAACAAACGCTGGCTCCCGAGGCCTGAAGCGAGATGAGCGCCACACCCTTTGACTTAACTGTCCAGGGGTTATTTACCTTTACTGTCTCCACCAGTGGAGGCAGAACATAGCCACAGCTTTTTTTACAGCTGGAACTCAGTTCTGGCACCTCTCAGGCGGGCGCCATTGCCATCGTAAGAGAACAAGGGCCGTGTTCCATCGTGCACCGCTTTTTCTAGAAAAATAGCACTGAACTGTGCCATTGTGTCTAGTAGTCATTGGAGTCATGTGTGTCATCTTAAGCCAATCTCCTAAAATGCTGTTATTTATTAAAAGAAAAAAGAAATGCCCTAAGTAAAATAATAACATGAAGCAAATTCTCTCAGAAATAAAACATAATTAGGGAACAGCACACTCTGGGACGGAAAGCTTAATTTCTCTGCACTAATGATTATATACTCCTGAAGTCTGAGGTCTGTCATGTAAGATCTAGGCAGGGGCCCTGGCTGAACAGCAGCATATTTGAACAGCCTGCCAAAATAGTCATCTGACTAGGCAATGGCTAGTTTCACATGATCACTTTAGCACTTGCTACCAACAATTTCTGGGCACGGCATGGATTCATGTGCTGAAACGCATCTCACGACAAGTTTCAAGAGGCAGATGGCAGAAGCCACTGGGTGCAGAAAAGCAAATGTAATGCCAATGCATATCAGACCCCTGAGGCTTCCTTCGGAGGAAACTGCCCCCCCCCCCGGGCCACCTCCAATATGTAACTATAATATTCTAGCTCAATTTGTTTTGCTCCAAGTTAAGGGAAAGTAGATCAGGGGAAATACAAAAAATGTATTCTGCTCAGGTTCGCTGCTCACAGAGAAGCTGCTGTCTCCAAGCTGGACTAACACCAGACAATGTAAGCTCATACAAGGACATTTTCACTTCTCTTCTTACTGTGGTTAGAGCATTCTAGCAACCAAGCAAGAGGTTGGGGGCAGCTTGAGTCAGGATCAAGCTAGACGTGCAGTGAATTCTACATGTGGGTTGGATGCTGATGGGTAGAGTAATACAGCCATAATAATAATAATAATAATTTATTTATACCCCGCCCATCTGGCTGGGTTTCCCCAGCCACTCTGGGTGGCTTCCAACAGAACATTAAAATACAACGATTTATTAAACATTAAAAGCTTCCCTAACCAGGGTTGCCTTCAGATGTCTCCTAAAAGTCTGGTAGTTGTTTTTCTCTTTGACATCTGGTGAGAGGGCGTTCCACATGACGGGCGCCACTACCGAGAAGGCCCTCTGCCTGGCTCCCTGTAACTTGGCTTCTCGCAGTGAGGGAACCGCCAGAAGGCCCTCGGCGCTGGACCTCAGTGTCCGGGCAGAACCATGGGGGTGGAGACACTCCTTCAGGTATACTGGACGGAGGCCATTTGTGTTGGGCCGAGGTTGTGTGAATTAGGTGGAGGTTTTCCTCTGCCCAGCTCTCCTGGTTCAGCCAACCTGCCAGCAGCTGAATGGGCAAGTGGACAGAAGGCTCACTGATGAGTTCCTGGCTGGCAAGAGCCAGCAGAAAGTCCCTAAACAGGATGTTCTGCATCATAGAACTGAACGCATAAAATAAAACTATACTTTCACACCTCTTGCCTATTTCAGTCAAGGCAACATATCCCTCCAGAGTAGAATCTGTGAGAGTGGAGGTCTGGCCTTCCCAGGGTTTAAATTGATGTACAAGGGCAAGGAAAGGCCACCAGTCATCCAAAAAAGTGTTCTGTTCTCTCTCAGAGTATAGTGAGCCTCCAATAAGTTTACCAGCAAGTTCCAATTGCCATATTCAGCCTGTCACCTACCCAAGGCAAAGCCTTCTTCGTTTCCCCCAAATGGGCCATTTCCATTCAAGATGCAATTAAAAATGTATTTTATTATTGGAGCCTGAATAAATGAGTGTGCTATTTTGCCCTTGGAAAATAGAGAGAGTGAAGTTCCATGATGCTCTCCTGTCGCACCACTTTCCTAGTGACTTGTTGATATCTATTCTTCATTAAGGACATTCACAAGTAACACAGGGGTGTGTGAAAAACCATTTTGGATTGCAGCACTCTTGATCAGATGAGCACCATACACTTCAAATTAATTTGATCTGTCAAGCTTCCTAATGGCATTCTCTTAAAGAATAATAGCAGATACTGTAATGAACCTATATAAAAATTAATTAAGAATCCTCCACGAGTTTGATATAGGAAATATCAGTCAATGTCCTTTGCTGTTGCTCAGCCAATACTCTGGTTTCGAGGATACCAGCTCAGTCAAGAGCAGCAGATGCCTAAAACTAATTAGAAACATAATTTGAAAAGATAAACTTGATCACTGCAGAAAGTACAACATAAACCAGATCATAATGATTTGGTGTAATATACATCATGCATTAAACTACCCTCTGAAAACCTTTCCGTATTAATGATGAAAGATACCAGTTACATTGTCTAAATGGTTACAGCCTCATTTATCACTAACACCACTCCTGCCCAAAATGATTTTTTTTAATCAGCTAGCCATGAATTGTGAAAGCACAGAAAGAGAAGCCAGCCCCATTTTTTTGCAGGATTCCTTCACTGGTATTTTTTTTAAAAAAAATTGGACACCACAGTCTCTAAATGGGGAGAGGTTCAAGGAGTTCCAGTAAAACATTAGAATCATAGAATTGTAGAGTTGGAAGAGACCACAAGGGCCATCCAGTCCAACCCCCTGCCAAGCAGGAAACACCATCAAAGCATTCTTGACATATGCCTGTCAAGCCTCTGCTTAAAGACCTCCAAAGAAGGAGACTCCACCACACTCCTTGGTAGCAAATTCCACTGCCGAACAGCTCTTACTGTCATGAAGTTCTTCCTAATGTTTAGGTGGAATCTTCTTTCTTGTAGTTTGAATCCATTGCTCCGTGTCCGCTTCTCTGGAGCAGCAGAAAACAACCTTTCTCCCTCCTCTATATGACATTCCTTCAGTTGGGTTTCCTTGGAATGAAGATCACTGGAGACCAATAGTGTTTTCTGCGATATAAAATTTTATTTATAATCCTATACTGGCTGAGTATGAAATTCACAGCATGAACACTCCAGTGGATCCTGCCTTCCCGTCAGGTATTTTTTGCATGGGAGTAGAGCACCCAAGCCACAGCTTTGGATTCTGCACAGAAAGCAGTTCAGTTCTCTGTTTCTTTCCAGTCCCCGTCCCAAAACTGCCTGGCCATACAGAGAGACCTTGATGACATCATCTCCAGCGAAAGGAACAGAAAGAAATAGCCACTTCAGTTCACCTTCCATAAAGATCTCCAGCTAGATTCTGTACAACTCATTGCCCTAGCTGACATTACAAAGCAGATACTTAACAGACTAGATTATTTTCTTAACAAAGAAACTGGTTTGACCTTTTCCCCTTTCCCTTTTGCAATCTTCCTCTTCTGCGGAATTTTTCAGCTTTAAATTCACAGGAATGTAAGGGACCCTCAAACGACACCCAACTATAACTGTTTTGAAGTCTCGGACCCTGTAACTTTCCTTACTGGAAAAAGTCAGATTTTGAAAAAGAAGGTTTTTCGCGCAAAGGCGCCAAATCCATTTTTGTTGTGTGGTGTGAATTTGTCAGCCTGCGACTGAATCCCATCTGCAAAATAACGGCAGCTTGGAAGCAGCTCGAGAAGGTGAGAAATGTGGATTTCTGAAATGGGATGCTTCAAAGTTCTTGTTGGTTAGTTTGTGTAATCGGTACATCCTCCAGTACAGGTTTGCACCAGCACTCCATGTAAATGAAAAGCCGGGGAAAGGAAACGAAGGTTCATTAACTGGATTATAATTTATAGGCCTGTACTTTTCACATAAGAATCTGGAGAAAGTCAGTGGAAAAGAGCAAGGCATGCTCCTTCACGCCATGCAGCCCAAGTAACAAGTGCCATAACCCAATTTTTCCTTTCCTACTGAGCCAGCACTTCAGTGTTCAAAGCAGAATGCATGCTGCCAAGATGATAAAGCTCCACTGCTCCAGTACGAGGCCAGCGTTATAAGAAAAAGCTCGCCGCCTTCCCAGAATAGACTCTATTGCAGAGGAGACTCATCTGTAACTTCCTGTGGACAGCCTTTCTCCTGCTGCAACACGGATATGATTGGCACTGTGCAGCTGATGCCAAGCATTCCTCTGTGTGCATGAGTTCCCTGTGTGGCAGTGTGCTATCCCTAATAGAAGTGCTCCTGTTCAGAGTGCCAGCCAGCCAGCCTGCCATTTGCCATGGCCTTGGACTAGGAATCTTCAGCTGCAGAGTCCTCCTGGGAGACCAGGGTTCGAATCCCCATTCAGCGACCTTAGGCCCATCACCATCTCTTAGCCTGTCCTACCTCACACAGATGTTGTGAGGGTGAAAAGCGGGGGAGGAGAACCATGTACACCACCTTGGAAGAAAGTGGTGGTATATAAATATAATAAATACATGAATAAATAAATAGCAGCAGCACCAAGGGTGAGAAAGATTCACCCCTTCTAGTCCTTCTGCACATAGCAGCTTCTACACAACTGGGAATCCTCATAAGTCAGAGCTCCCAACAGCACAGAAGCTTATAAGCTTCTCCAGTCAAATGCATGCAGGAGCTGTCTTCAGATATTTGCGCTCAATGTGCAAAGGTCTCAAAGGAGCCTCAGCACATGGAGACAATCTATGCCTTTTCCCTGTAAGAAATGTCCTGCCTGTATCTAATAGCAGAGACCTCCAACCCGCCCCTATCTTTTGAAAAAGACAGGCAGACTCCAAAATGTCAACTGTTTCTTCAAACCTCCAAAGAAATACATGCAGTCAGTCAAACCATCTGGGACATCGGTTGTTATAAAAAGAGCTTTTATCTGCAGACTTCTAATCAAAGTAATTCATTCAGGAGGAACAGCAAATGAGTAATTATCCATATTATATCACCAGTCTATATATTGATACACGAGGAAATTTTAAAGGTTCCAAATCAATGTTAAATAGGAACACAGGAAGCTGTATTGCACTGAGTCCAACAAAACTGCAAGTAAAATGTAAACATTTGGAGAAATGCTGATTTATTTATTTTTTTCATTCGGCCTTAAACAAAAAGAGACCTGATGCAGAAATGCGGTGAAAATAACGTAAGGTTGAAGACATGAGAAACAGAGAGACCAAGACTGACAGATCCATTTATCCCTATCTGTCATCCCACACAAAAATCCCTGCACATTTTAGGAAATTCAGCAGACTACAACGCCTCAGAAAAAGTATCTATGCCTACAAATTTCATTGACTTCTGCAAACATTTTTTTAAAAAAAGTATAGGCCTTTGTTTATCTCCACATTCTAGTTGACAAAGACATCTAATGGTTTTTAAATGAGTCAAGGTGACCAGCTTGGATCCAGGGTGAAGCATAATGTTACTCTGTGGTTCTAAGGCGAGGCAACCCCCTATCTCAAAGACGGAGAATTCGACAACCCTTCAGAGGCCACTGACCATAGCTGTCAACTTTTGGATTTGAAAATAAGGGATCAGCAGCCTCACCTGTCCCGAGGACAGTCTACGGTATATCAGTGGGATAGCAGTGGGAAACGGCACTGGAATAAGGAAATTTCCAGCAAAAAAACGGGAAGGTTGACAACTGTGGCTTGGAATAAGGGAGTTTCCCGCAAAAAAAAAGGGAGGGTTGGCAGCTATGCCACTGACTGATGTCAATCACCCAACATCATGTGACATCAGATGCTTGAAACTTCAGGCCACAACTCCAAAGGAAGAATCAGGGTCACTCTCACAGTGAGCTCAGTAAATGCATCTAAAGTAAAGAATACCATATTAAGATGACTGAAGGAACAAACTCAGTCTAAAGCCTGCAGCTAACTCCATCAAAAGTACTTTGTAAAAATCTCTGCAGAAGTTTGATACTCACATCTCTTGGCAAAAAAATTTGGAGGCAGAAGTAAAGAAATCCAAGCGAACTATTGTACCTGGTGGTTGGCAAAGAGAGCTAGCTGCTATTTGACTTTTTCTTACAAAAAACAACACATGCTAGCATATTTGCAAGTATCAGTGCAATTTACAGTTTGCAATGATTACACATATACATCAGAACAAAAGAGATTTCTATACCCATTGCACAACCTTGAAGTAGCTAATCTTTTGGAACCATTCAGTACACCAGTTAACACAATTAATTCCCTGTTGGGAGTCTTAAATGACTGCCTGGGAAATTCACTTTATTAGACCCATTCTGAGGGAAGAATATGATGTCTTTGAATCAAACCAAACAGTTCTCAGGCTGTCAGGCAGGAGAGGAACCAACCCCCACGGCAGGTTGCCAGGAACGGAAAAGGAAAGGAAAAGTCCTCACCAACGGCTTTTTATTCAATATTCACAGAGGGAGGCTTGGGAATAATGGTGTTGCCCCAAGTGACTCTCCACCCCCTCCCTCTCTCCCACTTCCTCATGCATCATCGCTACGGGTGCTGAAAAGTGCCATTTGCCTTTGAGCTCTTTGCTCTCCTACTTTCAATGCTCGCCGGATTCTGGGAGGGGGGTCTGGAATGCTTTCTAAAGACACTGTGTCCATCAGCTTTTCCTCTCATCTGCCTCTGAGCTGTGATCTCCCTCAAACCCCTGTTGTAATTCTGAACTATCTTCTTCTTCTCTGGAAGGTTCAGGCTGGGGAGGTGGTCTCCACCATTCCTTCTCTGCCCAGTCCCTGACACAGGCTTACTCTCTGCATGACATTTTCTCCCTATTGAGAGATAATTTCCACATTAGGAAACCTGTGCATATCATCACTTGTGAAGTGTGGCACAAACATTTATTCCGTACTGAGAGTACACCGATCAAGAAACTGACTCAAACCACACTTCCCCAGCACATACAGCCAAGAGGAGGGCCATAGCTTGATAACAGTGTGCATTGTGGTTTGTATGCACCTAGGTTGAACCTAGAATGAACCAAGGTTCAATCTCCAGGTAGAGATTGAAATCCAGGAGTGCTGCAGGCAGGTATAGGCAATTGAGTTACAAGGACCATAAGGCAGCTTCCAATGTTTCTACTAGGGCTGGGCAATATCTGCTTTCCAACATTGCAATATACCATGATATCTGAAATAAGGGTGGAGCTATGTCGAGGCATTGGCTGGCTTCATGGTTTTTCCCGCATCATGATTTTTGCCAGCACCTGATCCTGTGATTCACTGGCCCCTGCAGGAGGCAGGGGAGAGCTGAGCCAGCAGAGTTAACAGGGGCTGCAGGAGTTGAATGAAGCCTTGGTTGGCCTCACATTGTGATTTTTCCAAAGCACACACCATGATTCGTGATGTATTGCCAGGTCAAAAATTATGAAACCAATATCACTGTGTGGACTTCAAACCAGTTTCGGACAATATATCACCCAGCCCTAGTTCCTGCAGTAAAATAAATGCTTCAAAAGTGAGAGCAAAGAGGGAGAGAAAGAGAGAAAGAGATGAAATGATCAAACAGCATTTCAGACAAATTTGTTCTTGATCCTGGTAAGATGCAGTTAATCACCCAAACCATATATTCAGTGACTAACAAAACAGAGATGTGAAATTCTTGCAGCAAATCGTTTCGGCTTCCTCCTTTGTGAGCTGCTCTGGTTAAAATGATGCTGTTTTTAAGGTGGAAGATGCAGGGCTTTGAGGGTAGAATGCTCAGAGGGGCTTCCTTTGCTGAACTGCAGTGGTGCTGGTACTATTCTCTAGGTTGAGGCCATGCATTACTGATGTACATCTAGAAGTTCTTGCTTTTAACATCATTGGATTTATTGGCATCTCTGTAGCAATTATTGACAAGTCTAACAGCCTGTGGTCCTCCAGAATCACAGTGTATAGCAACAGGGTTGCTCCATTTTTTTGGGGGGGGGGTCAAAATCGCCAATATATGGTGTGTTACAGAGATTATTGCCAGGTTGGGAGAAGACTTGTGTATGAAACAGATCTCCAGCTGCCATCAACATGAATTAAAGACCTTTAGATGCTAGTACCAACAGCAGCACTGAAGATGGAAGGATCACTGAATGGTCTATTTCTATAACATTCTGGGCTGGGTTTCAGCAAGTGCTGAATATTCCCCCCCCCCTTGCAGTTTTAGTTTCTGTAACTCAATTCCACCAGGAAAGCTAGACTAGTCACTGATTAGTATTGCTTTACTATTTAACTTATACTAAAATTGATATCCTACCAATAAACTTAAATAAAAGCTGTCTTGGTAGCTTTTTTCAGCCCCAAAGGGATATAGAAGGACATTATTTACAACATATGAAGTTAAATTCTCAGTGGAGCTCATGCAATCAATAAAACAATAAAATCATAGTAAGGCAATAACACACTAAAATCACAACCAAGAGGCAACACATAAAAGTTGCAGCCTCAGCCTCCTTAAACCTCCCAGCTCTTTTCATTTAAAGATCAATTGGCTCTGCCAGGTTAATGTTGACCAGCATACAAAGCATCGTATTTCATTTCCTAAAAGCCCTCTTTCACATAAGTCTTAGTTATATCAACAAAGGAATTCTGTGAGTCCCAGATCACACAACATAAATTATGCATTGGACTCAGACTTCTTGCTATACATACGTTTGTCTGTACACCCCCCACCACCACCACACACACACATATGTACAGAAGCTACAATTCTGAAGTCTAAGTATCTGGCTAAGGTCAAATTTGCTCCAGTTACAACTGCTGTTTAGGCCAAAACATTCCAAAGCTCTATTTCAAAATATAAGATGCTTCCAAATTAGATGTTTACTCTAGAAATGCCATCTGTTGCTCATGCACTTTTTGTGGGGGAACCAGACCACATCACTGCTACTAGGGTTGTCAGACTCAATAGAGGACAGGACTTCTGTGCCTTTAATTGCCCTGCTCTCTTTTGAGTCTGGAAACCTTAAAGAGAAACCAGCAGACCCTGTTCCGCCTGGCCTTTGGGTTGGACTTAGTCTGACCCCTGTGTTTTCCTCCCTCATGGCTTGGATTTATGGACTACTTAAAATGAGGCTGCATTTTAAATTTTAATACTTTATTTTAATCTGTATTTTAATTAATTGCTTTTTATGTTTTATTGTAATTTTATTGGTGTGAGCCGCCCTGAGCCCGGTTTTGACTGGGGAGGGTGGGGTATAAATAAAAATTTATTATTATTATTATTATTATTATTATTATTTAATTTCCAAGCAAAGCGTCTGCTGATTTCTCTTTAAGGTCTCCAGACTCAAAAGAGAGCAGGGCAATTAAAGACACAGAAGTCCTGTCCTCTATTGAGTCTGGCAACCCTACTGCTAGCCCATTGCATTCTTGATTTTTCTGTGTTGTCCTCCCACTCCCCCTGGAAATGATTAATCAGTTCTTGTTCTCATGGAAGTAAGTTACTGTTTAGTTTTTTAAAATAGCCGAAGATTTCTATTTCTCAGTAAATGAGAACAAAAAATACAGAGAAGATTCCAGGAATGTGTTCATAGCTGCCAAGTTATCCCTTTTTTTAAGGGATTTTCCCTTATTCTGAATAGGCTTCCTCGCGAGAAAAGGGAAAACTTGGCAGCTATGATATGCGTTCTCTCTCTCTCTCTCTCTCTCTCTCTCTCACACACACACACACACACACACACGTCTGTATACCAGGAACTAACTAATTATGTGATAATGTAGCCCTCAATAATTATTAATGTTGCAGCTATGCTGAACAGGAATCAATTAATGGCAGAAACATCTAATAAAAGTTGTGGGAACTTCTGCTGATCATCACTTACTTCTGGGTAAACATTATTGAAGGCTCTTGGCCACAGGACTAGATTCTGATCTTAAGCACTGTGTTATATTTAGTGTTGGCTGGAGCCACCGATCTCATTCCACTTTTAGCTGATGGCAGGAAAGCAGTACCTCAACAGTGTTCAAGGTCCCCTGCCTAGCAGCAGCCTTAGTTTCATTCTCTTTGCTAGCGAACCAATTTAAACTGAAACAAGTCAATTCCGAGGGGGGGGAAAGACAGCAGACACCCAGGGGCTTATGACCAAGTCTCTTTGAAGCGATACCTTAACTGTGATTCCTGCTATCTGAAAACACTAAAACCTCCATCAATATCTTTTCTAAATTCAGTCCAGTCACTGCTAAGAGATTTGCAAGGTTGGATTTGACGGAATCGGCGCCCACATGAGGCATGCAAAAGGTAGCATTTCAAATTTCAAGGACTAAAGCGCTCAGAGAACGTCTGCTCTATAAAGGTCCAAAAGGATAGGGGAAATGAGTCAATTACCAATTACCATACAGAGGAGAGAGACCAAGCAGTGCTTAGTTGCTAAGGGCTCTCTCTCTCTCTCTCTCTCTCTCTCTCTCTCTCTCTCTCTCTCTCTCTCTCTCTCTCTCTGTGTGTGTGTGTGTGTGTGTGTGTGTGTGACACCATTCACACAGGTTCCTTTGCCCTCCTGCAGCTTCCTTCCCCACAGCATTGCTCCAGGCACTTCAATTAGCTCACTTTGGTATTAAGAGTTCAGCTAGAGGAGAAGCAAAAGCAGCTTTTGTAATGGAGGTAATGGACTATGTGGGATATCTTGCCGGAGGGTTACCGTGTTTCCCCCTTTTTAAGACACCGTCTTATAACTTTTTTTCCTCAAAAAAACACAGGGTGGCTTACTTTCGGTGGGATGTCTTATTTTTTTATTACTGGTACGGTTTTTACGGCTCAGGGCGCTGCTGGGCTCTCTTGAGTGCTCGGCGCTGCAGCAGCCACCTGTTCTGAGTGGCGGGGCTGCAGGAGTCCTTGGCCGGGCCAGGCGGAGGCCGCTGGCTCAGGCGCTCCGCCTGCCACTGCAGGGCGCTCCAAGCTCCTTGGCCGGGCCAGGCAAGGAAGAAGCAGTGAGCCCAGTGGTGGCGGCAAGCATGGAAGCGGCAGGGATGACTGTGGGCGAGAAGGTGGAGCGCGGGAATGCAGCCAGCAAGGCGAGAGCGCGATCAGCTGTTAAGCGGAGCTCTTGGAGCGCCACTTCACAGCTGATCGCACTCCTGCAGTGCCGGCCGCATGGAGTGACTCTGTGAGTGGAGGTGCCTGTGGGGGTTGGTTTCCGCAGCGCGGAAGTATGCCTTATTTTCGGGGTATGTCTTATACTTCTCAAATGCTTAAAAACTCTGCCATGGCTTACTTTACGACTACGTATTAAAAAAGGGGAAACAGGGTACCTGCACGGTCCCCACAGCTGAATTTAGGCTTCTGCTTTCACCATGACTGGGGCAGAGCCTGATTTAAACACAGGCTTCCTCAACCTCGGCCCTCCAGATGTTTTGAGACTACAATTCCCAGCATCCCTGACCACTGGTCCTGCTAGCTGGGGATCATGGGAGTCGTAGGCCAAAAACATCTGGAGGGCTGAGGTTGAGGAAGCCTGTTTAAACACATTGGTTTTAGCCATCATCACATCTAAGCTGGTGTAACCACATGTAGCGCTGATGGCCAAAGAGCCCTCCTCTTCCTCCAGGCCTAACCAGAGTGAAAGCCGCAGAACAACACAGGAGTAGGGAATCTCTTTCAGCCTGAGGACCACATGCAGTTCTGGGCAATGTTCCAGGGGCCACTGCTCAGTGGTGGTTAAGGCCACAGGCAAAAGTGGACAGCAATGAATGTCAATGTTACCTCTGTGCAGTAGGCTAGTTTCTACACACACACAAACACACACCACCCTTCTCCATCTTTCACCCAGGCAAGCAACGAACATTAACAGAGTTTGAGGAAACATTTCAGCCAATCCGAAACACTCAAGGAGGGTACAAAGCATGACCGGTGAGGGGTGTGGCACTCCAAGAGCCAGAGAAAGACACCAGAAAAGTACATTGAAAAATTTGGAGACGTGCCAGTTTCTAAGGGTTGCTGCATTGCAGTTTGCATCTTTTCCCACAAAAGTGCAAATTTGGCAAGTTCATCTTTAAATGCAAACTGAATCTAATCTCTCCTCCAACCCTGTCCATTACACAATTTCTCATTTACATCCATAACTGAGAATTACTCATCTTTACACCCATTGTTTCCTGAAATGAATCTAAACCATGAAAAAAAAACCCAATACATAGCTGCCAAGTTTTCCCTTTTCTCGCGAGGAAGCCTATTCAGCATAAGGGGAAATCCCTGTAAAAAAGGGATAACTTGGCAGCTATGCCCCAATACCAGCATAAAGGTTCACCTGATCAAAAACAGCATTTATTTACTCTGATTTTTTTTTCTCCTTCTTCCTTATGGTGCCTGTTTCCTTGGCATATTACCTCATAGGGCAGGTGGGCTGGAGAAAAGCACATTATTGCAGTTCCCCAATCTCTCTGCCAGCAAATATTGAAGCATAGAGGAACACTGCTTGAATGTTTCAAAAGTACAGTAAATGAAAAATTCTCTTTTCTGTTTCAAACCAATTTGAGTTCCCTGCCTCTCTTACAAATGCATTTCTTCACTTTTTCGGTTTTGCTGATCGGAAATGCTTTTCACTTTTGTGAACGTTGCATGGATAAGATGGTATGAGAGCTCACTAGTGTGTAGTTACCCCTGGGGTACTGCATTCTAACCCAAAATGATTGATGAAGGAAGACAAGTAGACATGGCAGTTTCTAGGATAGTAACAACAGCCAAATGACAGTGATTGCCTCCAGACTTTTGGAGGACAGATTCAAACACAAGTTTGTGCAATTAAAGTGGATTGCAGCTGTCATATAACCTTCCCACAAACAAATTAGGATAAATGCTCAGTATAGACCAAATGCACACTCTAACCTCTGCATAGGTTTTGCATAAGTAAATTAGGAGGAATACTCAATAAACACCTCATCTGGAGGAGCCCCGGGGACACTTTAAGGAAGTGAAAAGCACTATGTCTACAAAAGACAGGTAGAAAACAAATTGGGGCAATTCTCTTTTTACAGGTAGTGTAATCAGTAGTATGGAAGCCACTTTGAAATGTTATCACCACTTCAGATTGCAGTTGTTCACACAATCAGCTCCCAATTAATTTGCAATGATTTTCCAAGAGAGAGAGAGCTAACATGAAAGGAGCAAAATAATAATAATACTTTCCACAAACAGCTTCCCAAGCAGGGCAGCCACTCTGCTGTTTTCTGTTCAGGCAGCTACTGTGCTTTTGACTTCTATGCATCAATTGGACCTCAAGCAATAACTTGTTCCTGCCAAGCAAGCATGACAGAGCTCACCAGCTCTGCCTCAGCCCATCTCCAGTCCCCTGCTGTTCCAGAATCCCTGGACATGGTTCAATGGATGGAAGAAGAGAGAAGGGAGAGATTTTTGTGTAAGGTGAGAGGAATCAAGATCCGCTTGTTTTGGTCTTAGTTTGCTGTAACCGAATGTTCCCGGTTTGTGTTTTTTCTTTGCTTGTTTTTCTTTGATATGTAGAATCTTAATAAACTGTTCTTAAAAACTAAAGGAGTGGGGGTGGGGGGAGATTCAGCTGCTTTTAATATCACTTGTTGTTCTTTCCTCTCTTTAATTTCATAGGAACTATCACAACGATGCCTATACATTTCCTACAGTTACATCCTCCACCCTTTGAATCAAAGGGATGTGTGCCATTGGCATACATATCTAGCTCATGGATTGTTCTGTGGGTTTCACATGTCTCTCGCTTTTTATGAAAAGGGGAGGGGAGTAATTATTTCAATGCCATAGGTTTGGGCCATTGTGTGAGTGCCTGTGAAATTATTGCTTTAAAAAACAATTACACATTACAGTAGCGCCTGTTCATCATGCAAAGCTGCTAGCTGACCAGGGCCTAACCTTTTTAAAAAATTAGTCTAATTAGTCAAGAGAATAAAGCAACCACATGAACTCATTCTGGTGCTGTTTTGTTGTGGGAAGGCAGGGAAATGGTCAGTTTTGAAACTGCATTTTAAAACATCTCCTAAGAGGCTTAAAATTAATAGGCTCTGGTTGAGCAATTTTCAGCCAACAGGACTGGTATGAAAAATCCCAAGAAAACATTAGTAGCAAATGTATAGGGAAGGTTCTACTGTGGGACTATTACTCGTGGTAAGGGAGTAATTAAGCATATAAATGGGGAAACTTTTTCCACCTGAGGATCGCATTCTCTTCTGGGCAACCTTCCAAGGCCACATGGCAGTGGTGGGAGGGGCCAGAGGCAAACGTGGATGGAGCAACAAATGAAAATGTCACCCTATATGGTTTGGGACCCAAGTAATCTAAAATAGTGCCCTTCCCAATACCAAGCATCTGAGCCTTATGATCACCATAGGAAACTCTGTTGGTGGTGGGGAGGTGGTGTCTCCATTGGATGGAGGTGAGCCATGACAGGGCCTTCTCCATGGGCGTAGGCAGGGGGGCAGGAGGGGGCAATTGCCCCCCCTAGAAGCAGGGCCACTGGCCAGCCTGCCCCACTGCCCGCCCGGTGCCGTCTCCCTTCTCCCTGGCTGGCTGTGGGGCGGGCGGCGGGAAAGCACCAGAGCCGCGCAAAGCGTTTGGCTGGCTTTCCCTCCCCCGCCCCACAGCCAGCAAGGGAGAAGGGAGACGTCCCTTCTAGCCGGCTGGCTGTGGGGCGGGCGGAGGGAAAGCCAGGCAACCGCTTTGCGCGGCTCTGGGGCTTTCCCTCCAGCTGCCCCAGCGATTGCAGAGGGGGAGGAGGGGATCGGAGCAGCCCGATTTCGGGCTGATCCTGGCTCTCCCTCGTCCCTTCCTATCGCGGAGGGGGAGGAGGGAGTCGGAGCAGCCCGATTTCGGGCTGATCCTGGCTCCCCCTCGTCCCTTAGTATCGCGGAGGGGGAGGAGGGAGTCGGAGCAGCCCGATTTCGGGCTGATCCTGGCTCCCCCTCGTCCCTTCCTATCGCGGAGGGGGAGGAGGGAGTCGGAGCAGCCCGATTTCGGGCTGATCCTGGCTCCCCCTCGTCCCTTCCTATCGCGGAGGGGGAGGAGGGAGTCGGAGCAGCCCGATTTCGGGCTGATCCTGGCTCCCCCTCGTCCGTTCCTATCGCGGAGGGGGAGGAGGGAGTCGGAGCAGCCCGATTTCGGGCTGATCCTGGCTCCCCCTCGTCCCTTCCTATCGCGGAGGGGGAGGAGGGAGTCGGAGCAGCCCGATTTCGGGCTGATCCTGGCTCCCCCTCGTCCCTTCCTATCGCGGAGGGGGAGGAGGGAGTCGGAGCAGCCCGATTTTGGGCTGATCCTGGCTCCCCCTCGTCCCTTCCTATCGCGGAGGGGGAGGAGGGAGTCGGAGCAGCCCGATTTCGGGCTGATCCTGGCTCCCCCTCGTCCCTTCCTATCGCGGAGGGGGAGGAGAGAGTCGGAGCAGCCCAATTTCGGGCTGATCCTGGCTCCCCCTCGTCCCTTCCGATCGCGGAGGGGGAGGAGGGAGTCGGAGCAGCCCGATTTCGGGCTGCTCCGATGTGGCCCCGGCCCCGCCCCTTGGCCCCGCCCCTTGCCCCCCCTGATTTTCATCCTGGCTACACCCCTGGTCTTCTCAGTGGCGCCCCCTCATTTGTGGAATTCACTCCCTATTTAGGTGCATAAGTCTCCCTCACTATTAACTTTTAAGACAAATTAAAACAGTCCATTTACCCAGGCATTTGATGATTGAAAGTTCTGTCCCTGGTCACTGTGAAATTATTAGTGATTGCTTTTAGGAGCTTTGGGCTCTTATTTAGAAGTTTCAATCGTATTGTTTCACTATTGACATATTTACCAACCTGGGCTCCTTTGGAGGATGGTGCAGGATATAAATTCAATGAATAAATAAATAACTGTTATAGCACAGCAGGCTAGTTTCTGGACACACTGACATATCCCTCTCTCCTTCATCCAGAGAAACAAGAGACATTATCAGGAAGGCAATGTCAGGCTATGAGAATGGGGCTAACTCATTGGTAGAGCATCCATGGTAGACAATACTGATCTTGTGTATCAATGGTCTGACTCAGTTTAAACCATATTCCCATGTTCTTAGATCTCCATGCCAGGTGGTGCTCCAAGCAATCTGGAGACAGAATAGACTAGAATAACACAGCATGGTATAGAAACGGGAGAATCAATCTTGTGGACTAGCTATTGGAGCTTGATTGTGCCTGAACCTGTTGCCAATGCTCAAAGAAACCCACTGTGCCATATAGAATGCTTACACCATCTGTGCATTAGCAGAGGGAGGCAGTGCTAAAGAAGCCCATCAGCACCAACCTGATATTTGTTGAGCTGCGTTTTGGGAGCAAAACATAAAAGAGATTTGGGAAGTGTTTAAACCTTAGTGGACAATGACTTCTACTTCTGCTTCTTTGATTCCACACTGTGGGTGCATAGAGGATAACAAGCTCTTTTTCGGAAGTCCACAAATGGATTTTGGGGGAAGGAGTTGCTTTTGCTACTTCAATATATACACTTTCATATTGATTTGAAACGTAAGTGAACATTCTGTAACTTCAGCTCCTGCTGACTTGGAAGGTACCTTTCAATTGTGTGCAATTGTTCGTCTGCCACATTTGTTTTTGAGATTTTCACAGTAAGAGAGAACGCTTAACTCACTTAAGTTCAGGTTGAAAGCAAAGCCATTCATTATTTCATGCTGTTTAATTTAGTATGGAAAACAATGAATTGTTAATAAGACACTCATCAAATTCTCATAAGCTGATTTATTTATACAATGATTAGCTTTTCTTCCTCTCGTGCAATGTTAACAAATCCTGCTAATTCAGCTTATTGTTGAATAGTAGAATGTTAATACTGCAACTTATTCCTCTTCTTAGCTAGATTTTGTTCATTACCCTCCACCCCACACACAAACTTTTGTTTATATTCTACTTCTTTAAAGGTTAAATGGTGGAAGTACTCAGCAGGCAGAAACTTGCAGAGACCCTCCAAGGTTTTCCCAGGTTCGTTCCATTCTCCAAGGTGTTAAAAGCATACCTTACCATGGTTTTCATTGGGGGATCTGCAAGAGCTAAACATGAAATTGCTTAATAAAGACTTGCAATATTTGTTATAGCTTATGAACATTGTGCAGTTGTCATACCTCCTTCATTTATGGGAGATGTAAATTTTATTTCAAGGAACACACTCAGGACAAACTTCTGAAAGGTTGGACAAAAGGAAATGCTAAGTTGTCATGTGTGCTGAGTTGTCATGTGTTCCTGCACAGTTCTCAGATGGGAACGTCCCAGGTACTTGATGCACATACGGTAGTTCACAGGAAACTGGCATTTAAGGTAGTGCCGGTCCATAAGAACTGCTAGATTAGACAAAGCTACATTTTCTTCCAGTGTTCTGGTTTAAATGGTGGTCAAAACTATGTCTCCAGGGAGCAATTGTACCACATTACACTGAAAAACCCTCCTCTCTAAGGCCCTGTCATTTGCAGCAAGGTGACTTGAGCATGTGGTTGTCATGCACAAAATACCTGTGGTTGCTACATCTTTGTTCCCAAAATCGGGATGTCAGGAGGGGCACACCTTATGATCCGGTGCTCACATGTCAACAAGGTCACTGACTCATGCCAGAGTGAACGTCTTTTAGTCCGGCACATTGGCACGATGATGCATGCCAGATCGCCCAAAAAACGGAACATTTCAGGATGCAAACAGAGGCCAGGGCAGTTGCAGGCATGTCATAGGAATCAGCAAGGTTCAATACATAGAAGACAAATTGGTGTTCCACATGTGTGGCTTAATATAGAGAGCACTCGGCACTGAAACTATACCAGTAAGCCAAAAAATAAATGTGTCTATATTTCCCACCAGGTTTCTACACACATGTTATGAAACTAAAAAAAAAAAAAAAAACTAACTCAGAAAGTAAGAAGGGGGTGTTTTCTTTTTCCAAGGTTGGCATTGCCAGGATTTGCCATTGCTGGGCACATGCCAACCCCCCTGGCCTAACTTCTGCTGCTCATTGCTGACCTCACCTCCCATCCTGCCTGACAGCCCTATGGGTTAACCCCAGTGGAAGACGGCAAGTGAAGGAGAAGTGATGACTGGGGTGAGAAGGAGGCATACCCATTCAGAGGAGGGCAGACATTGGGCTAGCAGCACAATCCTAACCACGTCCGCTCAGCAGTAAGTCCCATTGAATCCAATGGGCATCACTCTTAGGTAATTGAGATTGGAGTTGCAGTTTAAGTGACTGTAAAACAGAAACTATTTAGGGAGGCAACACAGACATCTACCAGACCCTCCCCACCCCACCCCAAAAAGCTATAGTTTCCAAGTAGTATCCCATTTCTTCCAACAGTCTTCTCAATTGAGGAAAAGGTTGGAAGAAGTACTACATCCAGCCAAAAAGAGAACTGCGGGGAGGAGGCAACTATAATGCCTTAAAATCTGAGAAGAAGCAGGATCAGTTAAAAGCAACCAGCTCCTAAAATGTGCTACAAGCTCAGATGCAAGCTTCACTGCAGAACAACCCCAGTGTAAGTATAAGCAGACCAAGGCAGGACTGATCACGGACCAGCCAGAAGTCCAAGTGCAGTCATCTCACTAAATTAAAAGCACACTCATCATCTGTCAGTGAATGCAGGTACCTGTATAGCATCCCTGTGGCAGCTTTGACAGTTTGCTGTATCAACAGTCCATGCATGAGCAAAAACTTCTCCAGTAGCTTTTGTTCTGCTGGGCTCCTTAGTTCTCCAGGCCAGCATCTTACTGGAAGGCAAACTTTAGGAATCGTTTTTTGCCTCGGATCTTTCAGAGGTGTTTCACTAGACTTCTGCACACCTCTTTTGGGGGGTGGGATATCAGTACACACTGGCTTGTACAGATTCATCTTCCACTGCAAAAGCCAAGAGCTAAACCCCACACCACTCAGATGTCAGTGTGGTGTAGTGGTTAAGAGCAGTGGACTTGTAATCTGGTGAGCCGGGTTCGCTTCCCCGCTCCTCCACATGCAGTGCTGGGTGACCTTGGGCTAGTCACACTTCTCTGAAGTCTCTCAGCCTCACTCACCTTACAGAGTGTTTGTTGTGGGGGAGGAAGGGAAGAGGAAGGGATTGTTAGCCATTTTGAGACTCCTTAAGGGGAGTTAAAGGTGGGATATCAAGTCCAAACTACTACTCCTCCTCCTCCTCCTCCTCCTCCTCTTCTCCTTCTCCTTCTCCTTCTCCTTCTTCTTTCCACAGGCTTCTCTAAGAACCTCTCGCCATTATGCTTCTGTTTTCAGAAAATGCTGTTTGCTCACTAGATCCCCAGAAAACACTGCTCCATATTTTCCATCCAGTCCCCCAGTAGGTTCTCCTTACCATCTCATTTTAATGAATGCATAAAACGGACCACATGGTCACAAATGGTCAAAGGGAGCTGGGAACCGCCATGGGAATGGAATGACAACCCTGTTTCTCATGCAATTATATTTAGATAAAGAAAAATATGTTTGTTTGGGATTCAGCCCTCAGTTCCAGGCTCCCACAGAGTTTATTTAAAGTCAAGAATGATTGTGTCATCCCCAAATATCCTATAATAATAATAATAATAATAATAATAATAATAATAATAATAATAATTGTATACAGTAGTTATTTCTTTGTTGCAAAGAAACTAAATCTCTTTTTCCTCAAGGTAGTTGTAGAATTTTCCCCAATGCTGAACTTAGAATGTTTTCTTGCTAAAAATAGTTCACCCCTCACCTGCCAATCTATTCTGAGATGTGGTTGTGAGTTTATCGTGAGCTTGCTACCCTGTTTCTCCAAAAATAAGACGTAGCCATAACATAAGCCGTAGCAGGATTTTTAAGCATTCAAGGAATATAAGCCATACCCCGAAAATAAGACATAGTGATAGGTGCAGCAGCAATGCCGACCGAGGCAGGAGTAAGAGGGGAAAAAATAAGACACCCCCTGAAAATAAGCAATAGTGTGTTTTTTTGAGGAAAAATAAATATAAGACGGTGTCTTATTTTCGGAGAAACGTGGTATGTCATGGTTTGGAATTGGTGCCTGTGGTGTCTTTAGTGATGAGTTCACTTCACATTCTTATCAATCTCCATTTCTAACCCTTTTCTATTGCAAGAATGTCTTTGCAGTAGCTAAACTTCCCCCTTTGTATCACCAGAGGGCAAGATTGTTCACATAGCCCCAACATTTTGTGAACTTTCCTTATTACTCCTAGGTCTTTGAAGGCTAGGGCTCCATTGCTGCAGGACATATATTCTTTTTTAAAAAAAAGAAAAGAAAAGTTAATTTGATCACCTCTTCGGCAAGGCTATCCCTCACTCCAAAGACATGGTGAAACCAGCAGTGCACCTCTAACCACACCTCCTCAGAAATAAGTCCAACTGAATTAAAAAGGGCTTACTCCCAGGTGGGTGGGACTATTATTTGTGAAACACCTTCCACATATATGCCCCAAGGTGATTTACAGACGTATCATTTAAAGCAGATAAAATCAATTTAAAAACAACACAGGAACAACCAAGCATAGGTTTATGAACCAACACTAAATGAACACCTAAGGCAAGAACTTTCTCAACTAGCTGGTAAAGCTTGTTGAAACTACAATGTACCCAGGTGTTTCCAGACAGTACAGATAGTATTGATGATATTTATTTCACAGCCTTAAAAACTTTCCCAGGTTCTATCAATGCCGTTGAGTGAGGTGTTCTATTGGTGCCTCCCAGAGTAGCCTCTGATACACCTCTTGAGTATTGGCTATTCCCCACTCCCACCCCACCCCAATAAGCTGAGGCACAGCATCAGACCCTTGAGAAGAATGTCCTCCTCTCTGGTATAAACATCCACAGAAGCTAGAATAACCTTGCCTCAGGCATTTATGGCTCTGGGGAGCTGTGTTGTAATAGCCAGGCCATCCCTAACCCAGTCTTTCTTTCCGTCAGTAATCCATCAAACAGAGTGTCATTAGATAATCAACTCATTTGATGATGATTCATGGCCTCAACTAATCTCTAAATCTTTCAAAAGCAGATCAGTCAAGATTGATCTGCAAAGAGAACATGCTTTGGAGAAGATTATATTTCCGTGCAACAGAGAGACTTATTCCTGCTTTGCAAGCAGTGGTTGACCAATAACCTGTGGGATTTGGATGACCTTGCCAATGGCATTTGTTGAAATGTTTCACCAAGGTCTTATCTCCAATTCCTGGTTATAATACATAAGGTCAAAACTTGTTTCTAACATCTGTTCTGGAAACCTGATAGATACTGTTGTACTCTCTGCCATGCATAAGCAAGCACAGTTGGACAGATCCAAAATTCCAGCAGTCAGGCTGATATTCCAGCTTGCACATTGAGCAGGAACATCCCAATCTTGGACACACTGACAGTTTTCAAGTCTATAATTTAGCAACACACCTTCAATCTCCTGTTCTTTCTTATTTGGGGAGCTGTGCTGGAGGAAGTTGCATGATGCCACAGAGGTCATTGCAATGAACCGCATTACTCCGAATGGCTAATCTTGTCTTGTCTGGTTGGGGAATTAGCAAGAGCCACACCATTTACTATGATTAAAATATGTACTTATGCAAAGACGTTGGCAATGAGTAAAATGACTTTGTGGATTAAGTACCAATACAAAAATATAATCTAGCACAGGTACCCCAAACTCACATTGCCTGGAACATTCAATGCTTATTCATCGAAATGTGGGAGAAATTTCAAATTGCCAACATCAACTGCAGGCTTCTGCTATTGATCCCAGAACTATACAACAACAACACAGAAATGAGGGTCAGAGTAGGTTCAAATGGTGGTGTGACAGATGCTTTTAAAAAAAAACTGCAAGAAATGAAGCAAGGTTGCCTTCTAGATCTCACTCTTTCTAAGTTATATATTTATGATTTGATGCCATATGTAGCCAATGCAAACTCCCCCTCTCCAGTAATTAGGAACATATGATTTAGTGTTCCTCCGTCTTTCCCGATTGCGGCATCAAAAATCTCTTGGAGGTGTCCAGCTCATACGGTAAACAGGAAAGCCCATCTATAAATGAATCTAAGACCAAGATGCAAATTTGGGCAGACACAGTCCTGGGTATAGATGATGCTTGGATCAGCAGACTATATAACAGACTTGCTCATTTAGATGCCTGGGTATACTCTTTAATGAAACTCTGTCTTGAAAGTGTCATAAAGAGATAGTGAAAGGAAGGTTTAAAAAACCCCTGGGTGGTTAATTCCAGTCAAAGGCAACTATGGGGTTGCAGCACACATCTCGCTTTCAGGCCAAGGGAACCAGTGTTTATCCACAGACAGCTTTCCAGGTCATGTGGCCAGCATGACTAAACTACTTCTGGTGCAATGGAACACCGTGACGGAAGCCAGAGTGCATGGAAACGCCATTTACCTTCCTGCCACAGTAGTACCTATTTATCTTCTTGCACTGGTGTGCTTTCAAACTGCTAGGTTGGCAGGGGCTGGGACAGAAGCAACAAGAACTCACTCCGTCCCAGGGATTCGAATCGCCAACCTTCTGAAAGCAAAGGCACAGATAACCACAGGGGCATTGATGAAGTTCTATTACAATAAGGGGGGGCAGCTGATTGAACCTCCCTAAAGGTATTTGGTAGCTTACCCAAATGCTTTATGATATTGAAATATGGGGCTCCGATTCAAACTCCGTTAAAGTTTTGGAAACTGTGCAGAACCATTTTTTCCCTGGGAACAATACTCTTTACCATCAGGAATACCAGCAGCTGTTCTTCATACAGAATCTGGGTGGCTACCAATAAAGGCAAGAGCGGGCTGTATTCAGTTAAATTATAACAATTTTAAAGCTTAAAAATGGCTCCTATGTCTATTGAGCATTTTCCTACTCTGTGCTATATGGAACTGGATGATAAATAACCTCCAAATAGCAGCTTGTCAAATGTTTTAGACTATTGTTATTTTCCAGAACTGAGCTCTGCTTTGACCTTGAATAAATTCAACTAAGGGATTGGCTCTTCTGGATAGAATCTGGATGGGACTTGCAACCAATTAGAAACACCAAACTTTTCCTAGGTATCCATTATCTGTTAACCTGTCCCTTATACTGTAGACCCAAGAGATCACTTTCTGAAAACTTCATTCACACAAGCAGTAGAAATGGTCCAGTTTCTTTTGAGTGACAACAATACCTCTGTAACACAGAGAGTGGCCCTCTATGCACTGGCTGGGGAAAAAAATCAGGAAAAATGAGTTAGATAAAATTGCTATAAATTGTTGTGGTAATTTGGAAGTTTAAGTTGAAATCAAGTTGGATGTGTGTTTGTTGGTGTATCTGGTAATCTCTGTATTATATCATGGGTGTTGGTTCATATTATGGATGTATTATCTGTATTGTTTTATTGGTACTGTTGCTGTGGGTTTGTCATGGTCTTTGGCTAGAACAATAAATTTATACTGAAGACTGAATTATTCCTATTGCAGAAAGAGGGGTGGGGAGTGGAAAGATGGCCTTATATGCAATAGAAGCAAGTGTCAGAGAATCAGGCAAGTAGAGTGGGTACCTAAACACACCAGGTGGGAAAACTCAGTGCAAATGACTGGGGCTTGGACTAATGCAAAATTCTGCAGAAGGTAGAAAGGCAGGGCAAAGTGCTCATAATTACCTGTCCAAAGGAACAGGGATGTGGCTGAGTTTAGGGTGGCTGAACAGTGATTATGAAAAGTGGATTGTGGGTCCTTTTAGTATAAAATGAATAAGCTTGCACACTTACTCTGCTTCCTGAAAGGTTACCCAACAGACTCAGGCTGCGATGGAGTGACTGAATTATTTATTTATTTATTTATTTATTTATTTGTACCCCGCCCATCCGGCTGGGCCTCCCCAGCCACTCTGGGCGGCTTTCAATAAAGATTAAAATACATTAAAATGTCACACATTAAAAAAAATCCCTAAACAGGGCTGCCTTCTAAATGTCAGGTAGTTGTTTATCTCTTTGACATCTGATGGGAGTGCAATCCACAGGGCGGGCACCACTACTGAGAAGGCCCTCTGCTTGGTTCCCTGTGCTGGACCTCAGTGTCCGGGCAGAACGATGGGGGTGGAGATGCTCCTTCAGGTATACTGGGCCGAGGCCGTTTAGGACTGAACGTAAACAAAGCTTTATAGGCACCCCCTGAGCCAAAGTTTAATTCTGCTCTGGGTTCCAAGAACCTTCCCAATAAAGTTCCAGAAATAGATAAAGCTTCCTTTGGAATAATCCTGGTTTGTGCCTCAAGCAAGGAAACAGATGGAAAGGGGAAGGAGGCAAGGGAAGATGGAAGCAAGCTGGTCCCTGCAGGTGCTAAATGGCAGTGATTTCCACTCCAACCTGTATTTGTCACAATCAGCATGTTTCTGTTCTACTGCAGTTCAGCTTCTTCCAAAATACCGTATTGGCCCAAATATAAGCCACACTTTTCCCCCCAAATTCCAACCATGAAAAGTTAAAGTGCAGCTTAAATTTGTGACCTTACAAAAATTAGCTTTTACGGTATCATTGCTGAAACAGACATGGAGCAGGTGTGAGTGCCTGCGGAATTTTAAGTGAGCGGCTTATATTCGGGTAATGTCTTTTTTTTTTCCCCCTCCCTGAATTTTAAAGGTGAGGCTTATGCTCGGACGGGTGCAGCTTATATTCGGGTCAATACGGTACTATGCTATTTATCTCACTGTCTGCTGATTAACACAACTTGCAGAACTATTTGCATAACCTTTTTAACTTACATTCATTTCAATGTAAAGGAAACATTGAAACAATGTTTTAAAAGTAATCAACTTTGTAGCTTTGCAGCCTTAAAAACAACAGCCACAATGTGGAGGAATACTAACTGTATCTTCTTGACCGACTTCCATTCCTGACCAGTGAAGAAGATGCGAACTGCAGCACGTTCCGCTTCCTTTTCTGCTCTCATCAGAATTCTCCTGAAATCCCTGCTTGGAGCAACAGGGTTGAAGCAGACTTGGAAAAGAGCCTCCTGGGGGATTTCCTAAAAGCTGAGCAAAATGATGCTGCCTCCCAGGCAGAACAAAGCTTGGGACCAAGAGATGCCCAGTTTCAGGAAAGGCTCTTCCTTGTGGCCATTACCGGTAGCTCCAACAGAAATGGTGGTCTTGTTAAGGGCAGGGCAGGGTAAAAGGGACATTTCGTGACAAAAGATCCAGGTACTAAACATCACAACATCATTTTCCCACCAGAAAGTGGCAGAGGTGTCTGGCCAATGTGGAGTCACAGTCAAGATAGCTAAGGGTGCATTAAGATGTTGAGATTATTGCATTATTTTTCCTGGTTATAATGCTAGTGCTTCTATCCCAGTTTCTAATGTTCCTTTGATGCCGCATTAACTCTTGCATTATAGAACTGTGGTGTGGGTGCGTGGGTGGGTGTTTATATTTTAAAAAATCAATATACTGCCATGCCATGCTAAATTTCATTCCCACCAGTGAGCATGGTGTGACACAATGATGGATGTCATCAGATCACCCATGAAAACAGTGGGAAAGAATGGCTGTCCAGGGTGGGCAGCGGTTGCAACCCATCACAGTGGCCCTGCTACTGTCCAGAGCAGGTTTACCTTGCCTGGGCTGAATCAGCCCCGCGGAGCCCCCTCCGTGGGCCAGATAGTGAGCGTGCGTGAGCGCCTGCGCCCGTGATTTTCGGCATCTGCACAAGTCTGCACATGTGCAGATGCAATTCCTGGCGTCTGTGCGTGCATCCCCATGCCACGCCACTCCGGTTAGTGGCACGGTGCGGGGACTCGCTGAGCAGATGGCTCGGTTCTGGGGTGGCTCATGGGCCAGTTAAACGGCCTCCGTGGGCTGTTTCCAACCCATGGGCCACAGGTTGCCGATGCCTGGTCCAGAGCAACTCCATTGCTGCCACAGCCATTCGTTTCTTCCTCAGGAGCATCATGGGCCCCCACCAGACCCAGTTTGAATTTGCACCAATTGGCAGCGGCCGGGGGGGCGGGCGCTTGGGAGCAGACCTGAGTGCGGCATTCTTCACTCGGGTCCGGTCCCACCTTACTGTAAAGCTGCCTTATACAATCAAACTATTGGTGCACCTAGTACTACGGTATACATTCCAGTCATCTGATTCTTTGCAATTTCCCAGGCCAGAGCCAAACTTAGAAGTATGTGCAGTATAGCTGAGGGCCTCCCAGATTGTTAGTATACATTGTTAGCTGAGAGGATACATTTGAAACATGACTGCAAGAAATGCCATTGCCAATGCTAGTATTTTAGTGTGTTGCATTGCTTCTACTCTTCATTTCTCCTGTTCCCCAGTTAAAATCAATGGAGTCTGGTCCATTAGGGCCATGAAGGTCTTCATTGGTGCCCTCAAATAGGAGCATCAGCCTAAGTAGTTTTTTAACAGAGTAAGTCGACTCCAGCACTTCTGAAAAAGAACATTTTGCCGTATAATGTGCAATTTCTAAGCAATGTGTGTTAAATGAGCCAGATACATGGCTCCCGCCTATCAGTGTTCTTTGTCAATGAGTGAAGTCACAAATATGATTGATACGTTACTTTGAAGCCAGGCCCTAGATGTCCCTGGGATCTTAACAGGTGCAACAGTGGTGCAATTGGAGTGATGGCACAGGGCCCATGCCAGCAGGGACCCCAGATTCTTAAACAAATAAGTCTCTAGTCCTTCTAGAAAGGAAGGTATCAAGATAATGTGCAGACCACCTTCTAAGTCTAGAGTTGCCAACCCAACACAAGCAGAGGGGGAAGGATTGACGCTTCTCGTGGTTCTGCAGCACACAGAAGTGGGAAGATCCCACTTCTGATTGGGGTGCCACCTCCAGGGGGCCGAGCCCTTTGCTACCCCCTATATTTTGGGGGGCAGGGCCGGCCGGCCCAAAAGCTCAAAGGCGAAATGAAGAGCCAAGTGTGATGTGGCTCCATTGGCTGGCTCCTTCCTCTTTGCTGCAGAGGACAAGAAGGCTCCAAGCAGCCTCCTACTGGTGGCAGTGCAAGGAGGAAGAGGAAGATCTGCTGGCCATTGAAGTCATGAGGCCACCACGTTTGGCTTCATCCCTGGCTCCTCCCAGCACCCTAACATCATGCACATGACGTCAGGACATCGGGACATCCTGTATCACATGTGAGATGTTGCCCCCCCCATTGCCATCATAAGCTATTGCCTCTGACCAGGGCCGTCTCAAGCACATCAGGCGCCCGGGCGCCGTGGTGCGGAAATTGCTCCGGTGCCCCCACCCCGCGCCGGCCTCTCTGATGTTAGCTCTTCCCCTCCTTTCTGAAAGAAAAGATTTGCCTGGGCATTTGTTGTGGGGACGAAGATGGAGAAGAGAAGATTGATAGCTGCCACCCCTTTGGGTTGTTGGAGGATGTTGTGGATGGGAGAATAGCTAAGGCCATTCCACCTCCTCCGTTTTGATAGCCCATGGAATGACTTCTTGAAAAGGAGGGGGGTCAGACACCCCCGCCCAAGTGTCCCTATTTTCCAGGGACATCCCTGATTTAGAGAAGCCATCCCAGTTTCTGATTTGATCCCAGAATGTCCCGCTTTTCTTTAGGATGTCTCTATTTTCACTGGAGAAATGTTGGAGGGTATGGAGTCATTCACCCCCCGCACTGATTGAAGGCAATCCTGTATAGGGAAGTTGTTTTTTTAAAAAAATGTTTAATGTTTTATTATGTTTTTATATATGTTGAAAGCTGCCCAGATTGGCTGGGGCAACCCAGTAAGATTCATGGGGTATCAATAGTAAGATTATCATTATGGAATGGGACGTCCCTATTTTCATCGGATAAATGTTGAAGGATATTAAGTGCTGTGCCTGTTTTTCTTCTCCTTTCTTTCCTACCCAATGAAAAGGGTTGTTGAAAGAGGGGCAGGGAAGCCTTCTTGTCCCCTGGAGGCCAGGGACTTTTTCTGAAAAAAAGTGGTGAGAGGAAGTGCCAAGGTCTGCTTGCCTCGCCTTTGCTTTGCTGCCCACAGGCCTTGTGGCACAAACAGCAGTCAGCTGCTCTGGCCAGGGAGGGCCTCTTGGAAAGTATGCATGTTTGTGGAGTGCTGGAGGAAAAGAACAGGACCCACCCATTTCCTATTTGTTTTGTTGCTAGCCAGCTGCATGGAGCAGTAGGCAAGCACAGCTGTTCATTTTGCATTGTAGCAGACAGCTACTTGAGGGACATTATGAAAATATGGGGGTGGGAGCAGGGTTGGAGGAAGAAATTCTGGAATTGTCCTGTTGCTGCTGTGCTTGTTTTGCTACCTGCTGGCATGTGGTTCAGGTAGGCACTTGAGAAGGGCATCAGTTGAATATGACGACATGGAAGCCCTTTCAAGTTTCTGCTTCATGCCATAAGATTGTTCCAAAGCTGGTGTGGACGTGGGAGGGGGAGCCCTGTGTAGAGTCACCATAATTATTATCACCTGTTCCCACATTGTTCCCAAGTTGTTTGGGAGCAGGGCAGTGTAGAGCCATTCATCATTACTATCAGCATAACTATTGTCACATTTTTCCTGATTGTTCCCAGTGTTGTTGTGGGTTTTTCTGAGGGTGCGGGGTCATCCGTTTTAGAGGCCACATAATTATCATCACCCTTTCCTCCTGCCTGGCTCCCGGGCAGCATTGTTCCCAAGTTGTTGGAGAGAACAGGGAAGTGCAATGCAAAGGCAGAAATGTTATTACCAGATCCTCATACACTCGTAATACCGACCTTGTTTACTCAGGCAAACAAATAGGGACCCTGAAATGGCTGTGTCCCTTGGACCATATATCTGCCACTGTCTCAGACAGAGGTCTTTCCCAGTTCTACAGTAAGGGCTCCTTTTCATTAGAAGACATTAGTGATTGAACATGACCTTAGATACCCAAAGCATATAGCCTGCCCTGTGCTATAAAGTGGTTATTTACTTCATCCATGCAAATACAGAGAGAGACATCGGCTGAGCACAAATCCTATAGATCTTAGATATGGGTCAACAACAAGTGGCCCATAGGCCAAATTTCACCCTAAATTGATGTTATCTGGTCCCTCCTTTTGTTGATGCTAACTATAGTCTAAGAGAAGGATGGAGGAACCTGTGGTCATGCACATGTGGCTGTACTGTAACTTAAATCACGTCAATAGTTAGTGGTAGCTCAACAACATCTGGGGGGGGGCACAGGATCCTAATCTCTGGTGTGGGAGAAGTCAAAGAAACTATTCCTTAAAATTGTATGGATACCCAGCTCTTGTTTTTCTGTTTCCTTTTCTGGAATTTTGCTGGGACTTGGTTTGTCTTCTTTGTTCTGATTTATCTGCTTGGCTCAGTTTATGAAATCAAATATTGATTGCTGAACTGAAATGGGGTGCTACTATTTTAAGAGCAAAAACTTGTAGCTTCCTGCAAAAGCTCCCCCCCCCCCTGCGCATTTCGAGAACCCTTTAAGCTGTGGGGGAACCAGAGCGAAGTCATAGGAAAAGCAAAGCTAGCAAGCCAAAATTCTCCCATTGTCTGACTACGCCTGATATATTAGAAGCTGCCCTCTGACCAAGTCACAATCACACTCTCAAAGTAGCCACTCCGTAACAACAGGGAAACAACAACAACAACAACAACAACAACAACAACAACAACAACAAACCCACACCAACAAACCTGTATCTTTAAAATACATGAAAGCATCGCCGCAGAAGATAACTTCTGTGAATCATTTGTGTACTCAAAAAGGTATCGTTTCAGGTATCTGTCTTTCAAGGGCAGCACATTTAAGGAGCTTACCTGTGTGGCATGCCACTCATATAGGCTACGGTGTATTCATGGGATAATTCGCATGCCTTGAGGTACCAGGTCATTTCCATTTCACGCAGGAGGGCTGCCCGCCGGGCCTTTAGCTGCATCTGGTCCAAGGTGGTCTTTCTCGTGTCCTTTTCCACAGGGACCTTTGGAAAGTGTGTTGGCTTCTTCATCTCGGGGTTTCTCACAGTCCCCCCAGTACGAGCTGCAAGCATCTTGGTGCTTTGCCGGTTCAAAAGGCACACACCATCTAAGTCTCTGGCTTGAAATCATACAAACTGATTTTTTTTTTCCAGCAGGCACTTTCATCCCTCTACAACCTTATCCTGGTCGCAAAGCTGTAATCAGATACACATCTACAGGGCTTAAACTAGAAAGCAGAGCTGTACCCTTTCCATGGACACATCTGGTCGCAGCTTTCTACCTTTTGATGTCCTTGACTGCAACAAGCACATTAATTTTTTTCAAAAAAATAAAAATCTGGAGCGAATCCGGAGCAGAGGCTGAGTGTGGTTTCTCTGTGTAAAAAGCAGGGGCACTCTGCACATGCTCAGAGCCACTTGGCTACTACTTCACTACTTGGCACAAATTGGAAGGCAAGATTGCAGGAGATAGAAAATTTCATAACGAAGGGAGAGGGATGCAGGTTTAGCAGATTTATGCAGCATGTGAATTTCACTGTGTACAGTCTTTATAACTTCACACTTTCACTTGCTCCATCGCTTTCCCAAGGGAAAACTTGCTGTTTCCCACTGAATCGGAGCAAATATCAACTGAGTTTTATCCAGATTGACATTTGCTCTGGTTTAGTGCTAAAGAGTGAGTTTTCCTGGGGGGGGGGGGAAGAGGCACAACCACTCAGACACCTGTGCCTAGAAAACATGGAAACAGTGGCAAACTGCTTGGCCCCATGCTTTCTAAGCACAGGACAAGTGGAAATGTAGAGAAACCCCACATCTCTGTTGGGGACTTGCAAGCATCAGGTTACACCCCCATTTTTGCCAACCTGGAGCCCACCTGTTGCCCAATTCTGTGCCATGCCATGAGAGAAACACAAAAGTTCCTGATGAAGCAGAAAACAGATGCAAAGAGAAGCATAACAGCCTTTATATTAGCATTTCTTGTTTATTTTATTAAATGATTTGCAAGATTACTTTTAAGTCAATGTTGTCTAAACTCTTTTTAGTAGTGCCTACTTCTTCATCTGTCAAAAAGCCACAAAAATACTGCAATGAAACAATGGAAGGAGATATACGTATATATGCATAAAACAAAAGGCTGTGATTGGTATTCAACTAAGTTTCACCCAGGATAGACCCACTGGGTCCATTAATTTGCTCAAGGCAGATTAACTGGACCCACGAGGACCATTAATTTCAATAGGTCTGCAGTGAGTGAAATTTAGTTGAATACCACCAATACTTTGGCCACCTCATGAGAAGAGAAGAATCCTTGGAAAAGACCCTGATGTTGGGAAAGATTGAGGGCACTAGGAGAAGGGGACGACAGAGGACAAGATGGTTGGACAGTGTTCTCGAAGCTACGAATATGAGTTTGACCAAACTGCGGGAGGCAGTGGAAGACAGGAGTGCCTGGCGTGCTATGGTCCATGGGGTCACGAAGAGTCGGACACGACTAAACGACTAAACAACAACAACAACAACAACAACAACCACCTCATGAAAAAAAAAGTCCAGAGGTTAACATAGCTGAAAATCTGTGGAACAAGGTAGGTTTCCTCGGTTACAAGTTGACATTGTAGAACGTTTGCACGGGGTTTTATGTAAGCAAATCAGGTTGAATGCTCGGTTAACAGGTTGACTGGAGGAGCCCTGGCTTACATCAGATGGTTATCCACAGCTTGTAGGATTTGAAGGAGGTCTATGCAAAACGAAAGTTCACTTTTTCATGCTTTTAATTTTGTGAAACTAACAGCACTACCCTAGGAATGTCTTCTGAAAAGTAAGTCTCTGTTTAGTAGGGTTGCCATATCTTGAAGAGCAAAAAAGAGGGAAACCCCCCCCCCCCCGAGCTGCACCCATGGGCCTCTTTCCATGGCTCAGGCTGGCAGCGATTGCGGCACGCAGAGTGCCCTTGCCTGCGCACCTCTTTCCCTGGCACAGGTTGGCAGCAGCTATGGTGTGCAGAGCAGCCCAAGCGCAAGTCTAACCCCTCCCCCCCAAACCTGGTCATTTCCATTAAAATGTAAAAATGTAAAAAATCCGCACAGATGAGCATGTTGACCCCCAAATGGAGGACATGTCCGGATTTCCCCGTACATATGGCAATCCTATATTTAGTTCAATGGGACTTACCTGGAAGTAAGTGTAACATTGTAGTTGCAGCACAGAGCTAATTCAGAAATGCAGAAAAGATAGAGGCTGTTGCTTAAAACATTAAATAAATACAGTTGCAGCTGATCTGAAGTACAGTATCAGTTGTTCATTTCATAACAAGCCATTGTCAAGGCAGATATTCCCTTAACACAACTGTTTAATGTTAGCATGCATTAATCCGTTCAGGTGGCAATACCTTCTTGGCCACCCAGGGTAATCCCAAACCAGCCTATGAAAAATGTAGAACTGATACACAGTGGATGGCTTTGCTCCTAGAACAGGGATCTAATGGTCTTTAAATATTGATTCCGGGATTCTTCAACCGAATTTCCATAACCAGTTCAGTTTACTCACCGTCAGTTGATCAGCCATAGCCAAGCTGTTAATGTACAAACCAAGGCAAAACGAATCCTTTGTGGAATCAATGGACACAATTTTCCCACTTAGTTTATGGGAAGCGTTCAGAGACTATTTGCGAGAGTGTATATCAAATAGGAGATTTCAGAAAGGAGGAACAGAACGAATTTTTGCAAGGTACAGTTGCGGGACAATGGAGAAAGCTCTTGAACCCAAGGGGAATTAATTGGCATACAGTACTAGCAGTTCGAAAGCACGTCAAAGTGCAAGTAGATAAATAGGTACCGCTCCAGCGGGAAGGTAAATGGCGTTTCCATGTGCTGCTCTGGTTTGCCAGAAGCGGCTTTGTCATGCTGGCCACATGACCTGGAAGCTATACGCCAGCTCCCTCGGCCAATAATGCGAGATGAGCGCACAACCCCAGAGTCGGTCACAACTGGATCTAATGGTCAGGTGTCCCTTTACCTTTACCTTTTACAATCACAATACAGGTCAAATGAAAGTGTGGATAAGCTCATTAATTTCAGTGGGTTTACTCTGAGTAACACATAATTGAATACCGCCCAATGGTGATGCCAAAGGCCATTTGCCCTGAATTCCAGTTGCTGGGAACCACAAGTGGTAAAATGTGATTGTACCCAGCTCCTTTCAGGCTTCTTCTATGCACATGGTTGGCCACTGTCAGAACAGGAAACTGGTCTAGATGGGCCATGGAGCTCATCAGGCTCCATGTACTCCCAGGTGAGTGGGGTTAAGATTGCCACCCAGCTTGTCCCATTGATTTCAGTGGGACCTAAGTTCAACAAACTTAGTCTTGCTCCAACCCCATGAGTAAATACTTTCCATGCTGCTACAAATGCTTGTTCGAAAGACAGTAAGGTGAGGCGTGCTGGGTATCCTTTCAGCATGATGCTTTGTCTTGTAGGTGAGCTCCTGTTAGAAGGCCAGCTTGTTGTTTAAGGGAAAGGGACACAGTTCTGCAGTCCTGACTTGGGGAGGACGACGTCCCGTTCAAGCTCCTGTATCAAGATTCATTGACTAGTCCATAAAGAGACAGCAGAGCTAGGAAGTGGTGGTTGATTGTGTGTTTAGATCTGTGTTTTTCCAAATAAGCAAGTCTCTGCTTCTCTTAAACCTGCCTCGCACCGTGTAACCCTGTGCTTTGTTTTCCGAGGAGAACAAGGTTTTGGTTAAATCCTGCTTTTAAGAAGCGGCGAGAGTGTTGCTTCTTCTGCAAAGGATCCATGTATGGTGTTCTCATTGTGAAATTATGATATTATATTTTATTGACAGCATTTCCTTCTGTTATCTAGGAGTATCACTTTGAACCTAGAGGACTCCCGTCTTGCATTTGGGGATTCCATATTTTCTCAGTCCAAAGTGTGTTTCCCAGTCAGTAAGCACTTAGTGGCAAGTGCCTCAAAAGCAAGTACATTCATCCCGGCCTCCCTCCATTCTCGTGAAGATCTGCTGTTTCATCAGCGCTGAGTTCATGCACAATCTGACACACAACAGAGCGACTTCTTGCATTGACCCAGAACAAACAACAGCTGCGCTTGCCTTGCTTCCACAGTCCTTTTCTTTGGGTCTTGTCACAGAGAGTCAGATTAGAAAGTAATGCTTAGGCTGTCCTCTACTGGTGTGGAGACCTTCCTACACTTGGAACTTGACTGCTGGAGAAAATGGGGCCTGTTATTAAACATTTCACATTAGAAAGCAGTGTGCATTGCAGACATAGACCCACAAGCCTCAATTTTATTTTGATGTGTTATGGTGGGAATTGTAGCCCGAAACTTCTGAAGGGCACCAGGTTGGCGAAGGCTGCATCATGCCACTTGGGTTATTTCCTAACATGGAGCGGGGAACCTCGTGCCAGCGGAGGAAATGCAACCCTCTGAGCTGCTCTGCCCTTGGGATTCTCTCCATGCAACCCTGCTCCCAAATCGGATCGTGTCTCCTCACACCACATATCCTCCAACATTTCCCTGATGAAAATGCAGGAGTCCTATTCCATAGTATAGTAATACTACTACTACTACTACTACTAATAATAATAATAATTTAATTATTTATTCGCCACCCAGTAAACACTTTTAAAAATCCCTGTACAGAGCTGACTTCAGGCGTCTTCTAAAGGTTGTATAGTTACAGTACTGTTATGTACTGAGCTGAATCCTAGAACAATTGGATCCAAAATGCAGCAGTCTGATTGGTTCGCAGGAGCCACCCAATCCAGCTCCAGGTGGAAGTGAATCTTCAACCTGATTGGCCTGCAGGAGCAGCCAATCAGGCTGCTGACAGAAGTGAATCTGCAACCTGATTGGCCTACAGGAGCAGCCCTGAAGTAGCCAATCACGCAACGCCCATTGTGTAAATACAGGTAATGTATATAAGCAGACGTTTTGGGAAAAGAGCCATTCTTCTCTTCTTCTCCTTTGCTACTATAAGCTGAATAGAGAACATGAAATTCACTCTCGACTCCGAGTATATTTCAAGTACCTATCTCCTTGGCTCAGGGGTTGCATAACTCCACGCCCTCCAACATTTCTCCAGTGAGAATAGAGACTTCCTAAGCAAAAGTGGGACATTCCAGGATCAAATCAGAAAGCGGGGCGGCTTCTGTAAATCTGGGACTGTCCCTGGAAAATAGGGACACTTGGGGAGGGGGTGTCTGGGAATGTCCTGCTTTTCCCTAGGCTGTCCCTATTTTCATCAGAGAAATGTTGGAAGATATGGAGTTATGTGACCCCCCCGAGCCATGGAGATAACACAACCTTTAGAAGACACCTGAAGGCAGCTCTGTATAGGGAAGCTGTATATGTTGGAAGCTGCCCAGAGTGGCTGGGGCAGCCCAGTCAGATGGGTGGGGTACAATTATTATTATTATTATTATTATTATTATTATTATTATTATTATTAACAGGACGTCCCTTTTTTCATCAGAGAAATGTTGGAGGGTATGAAACCCTGGAGAGTCAATTCCAGCTAGACTAACCAGTAATGGGCTAGGTATCTATCTCAGTGCGTCTCATGGTCCTGCTCTGAAGGTTGAGCATTGAATGTGCATCATTAGTGTGACCATCAGGCATTTGTTAAAAGGAGGGGGAAGCAGCATGCCTATCCCACCCTTTGCAGCAAAGCTATATCCACCCAGTTACACGCGGGCTGTTTCATCTGCCATTTCCTGAAGTGCGATAGAGGAGGTCTACAAACCAATTGCTGGAGAAACCGCTGTGCTAGGCTCGCTTTGAGGAGAGGGCCCGCTGTGTTCCGTTTACCGCAAAAGCCTGTTTGAACAAAGGAGCCATGTGGTCTGTTTCCTGGCTTCCGAGCTAATAATAAACAGCTTGTCAAAGGCCTCCCAAGGGGCTGTTGCCAGCCTCACCCATTCCCTGCGGGGCACAGCTTAAGTGGGTGCTTCAGTTCGCTCCTCACAATCAACAGGTTGATGACATTCACTGCTCCTATTTGAAATAATTTCCTCATCAAGAGATGCATGGTTCCCCGCAATGTAGAAATATGGCCTCTCCATCCATAAAAATAAACCATAAAAATAGACATCCGAACTTAGGCAAGTTTGGCTTTTTGAACATGGGCGTACCCAGGATCAAAGCTAGGGGGGGCACAGCAGCCACGCTCCCAGCCACCCGATTGGCTAGCTGTCAATGATGTGGCCAGGTTCCCCCCAGGAGGCATTTTCAACGTCCACACCCCCCCAGAGAAAAGGGGGCCGTTTACAAGGCAGCACACGGAGCCACCCACGCTTGCACTCCTGCCTCGCCCGCTCCTTTATTGGCAGCAGTGACTAAAACAAGGCAGCAGCTGCCTCCGTTAAAGGAAACCTGGACCTGGACCTGGGCTAACTTCAGCCCACACTCTTTCAAGTCACAGCGAGCACAGCACAGAAAGTGCTGCCCCACAATGCTCCACGGCTCTTCATTTGCATGTATGCAAATGAGGTGCCGCCAAGCAGGCCGAGGCGGAGCACAGCAGGCAGCATCCCTGCCTGTCCTCTCCCGCTGCCCTGATGGGTACGCCCATGTTTTTGAAATGTGGCTCTGCCATGTCGTGTCTGGTTACCGCTGGGTTGTTGTTTTTTAGGACTATTCATAGGCTAGTTTCCTTGGGGTTAGCTGGCCCTCTTCTGGCCAACAGGCTGAAAAACATCCCACCTGGCAGGTAGCTGAAAACTACCTGGTCCTAAAGCTAGGTACCTGTTATCTCAAGGCCCTTTTGGTAACAATGCAGCTCGTGAAAATCCTTCTAGTTAACCTGGGCTTGCAGCAGTTGTAGATTTTGGATGAGGCGTGCCCATCACTCACAAAATGCAATCACCTGGGAGCACTCTTCAATAGTGACTTAGCCACTGCTGTTTTCTGCTTTGTCCCCATTCTGAAAGGAGTGGATATCACATAGTACATGGAGGAGGGGGAGATGCAGGTCCAAAAGCTAAATGTGACCTTCTGGGCTTTCCTGTCTGGCCCTTGTAGTCTCCCCTGGCTACATCCCCAGACCCCTCCAAGTGTCCCTATTTCCAGGGAAGTCACTGATTTAGAGAAGCCGTCCCGGTTCTGATTTGATCCTGGAATGTTCCACTTTTCCTTAGGCTGTTCCTATTTTCATTGTTGGAGGGTATGATCTGACCCCTGAGCCGTCTGAAGGCAACCCCATATAGGGAAGGGGTGTGTTGTTGGTTTTTAATGCTTAATGTTTTATTATGTTTCTACAGTGGTACCTCTGGTTAAGAACTTAATTCGTTCCGGAGGTCCGTTCTTAACCTGAAACTGTTCTTAACCTGAAGCACCACTTTAGCTAATGGGGCCTCCTGCTGCCGCCGTGCTGCCAGAGCACGATTTCTGTTCTCATCCTGACGCAAAGTTCTTAACCTGAGGTACTATTTCTGGGTTAGCGGAGTCTGTAACCTGAAGCGTTTGTAACCTGAAGCGTTTGTAACCCGAGGTACCACTATATATGTGTTGGAACCTGCCCAAAGTGGCTGTGGCAACCCAGTAAGATGCATGGAGTATAAATAGTAAAATCATCATTACAGAATGGAATGTTCCTATTTTCATTGGAGAAATGTTGGACCATCCCTCACTGGTCCTGCTTTACACTCATCTGTTTTGTTGCCTGGCTGTAATGTGTCCTTCAACTCTCATAATGCCTTCTATATGAAGGACTGTCTCACCAGAGTGGTGCATGCTCTGGTTATCTCCTGCTTGGATTACTGCAATGCGCTCTACATGGGGCTACCTTTGAAGGTGACCCGGAAACTCCAACTAATCCAGAATGTGGCAGCTAAACTGGTGACTGGGAGCAGCCGCCGAGACCACATAACACCGGTCCTGAGAGATCTACACTGGCTCCCAGTACATTTCCGAGCACAATTCAAAGTGTTGGTGTTGACCTTTAAAGCCCTAAATGGCCTTGGTCCTGTATACCTGAAGGAGCGTCTCCACCCCCACCGTTCAGCCCGGACACTGAGATCCAATGCCAAGGGCCTTCTGGCGGTTCCCTCATTGTGAGATATGAGGTTACAGGCAGGGCCATCTTAAGTATATTTGGTGCCCTGGCGTTGTGGTGCGACAGATCCCTCTGGCGCCCCCGCCCCGTTTTCCAGTGCAGCGCCCCCCCCGGGCGGGCGCCATGGCGCCCTGTGCCACCCAGCCTGGCCGTAGCAGCACCCGCCCTGTGGAACGTCCTTCCATTAGACATCAAGGAAATAAGCAGCTATCTTAATTTTAGAAGACATCTGAAGGCAGCCCTGTTTAGGGAAGCTTTTAATATTTAATGCTGTATTGTTTTAATATTCAATTGGGAGCCGCCCAGAGTGGCTGGGGAGACTCAGCCAGATGGGCGGGGTATAAATATTATTATTATTATTATTATTATTATTGTTATTATTATTATTATTATTATTATGACAGAAGTTTATGTGTGTACAAGCCTACTGTACAAAGGTAACATTTGAATCAGTTGCTCCACCCACTTTTGCCTCTGGCCCCGCCTACCAGTGTGGCCCTCAGAACATTGGCCAGAAGGGAATGTGGTCCTCAGGCTGAAAAGAGTTCTCCACCCCTGCCCTATTAAGGACCAATCTGGATTCTAGACATCTTCACTCTTCTTTTCCTGTTCTTCCCACTGGAATGCTGTGAACGAAATATGATCTACACATCCTGTGGAATGAAATGTCAGGGAAGTGGAGGTGGGAGAATTGACCGGATTACATTAGGCTGTGAGTCATTTTAATTTAAAAATAAAAGCTCACCAATCAGAAAATTAGCACAGCAGGGAGTGGATTATGAAGTAACCTTCCACTCAGATGTTATTTCTCTCTCTCCCTCCTTTCTCACTGAAAATGTAATACGTGGGAGAACATTATTGGATTTATTCCCTGTCCATCGATAAAATATCCAGGATAGTTTACAAAGTTGAAAGACAACACACAGAGAGAAAGAGAGTAAAATAGAAAAGGTTTTCACCAGGTGCCAAAATGATGCTAGTGTAAATAGATGTCAGGGACTGGCTGTATGAAGGAGGGGCAAGAACCAAGCTGGGCAACCCCCAAGGGTAGAAGGGGGTTGGTGGTGGGACAATGAGTGGCCAGAGGGAGAAGAGGGAGAAGACAGGGAGGAGGTGTTGGAAGCTGAAGAGTTAACAGGGCTTAGTGAGCAGGAAGAAGCTGTGACAGAGAGAAGTCCAGGATCAGGGGCAGAAGCTGAAGCAGGAGAGGAGGGAGACCAAGAGGCAGAGATGGGTCCACTTGTGAAGAGGCATGGGTGCTTCCCCTTCCTGCTGTGATGAGCTCCCCTCCCCTCTGGTCTTCCAGAACCAGAAGAGGCATGAAGAGGGTGGAGGAAAGTTAGCTTCACACAGACGCAGTCTCAGATTGTTTGAGGGAAACCCTGAAGAGGAGGGGACATAGACGGCTGTGGGGAGGTGGGGACCTTCAGCCTCAGCAACAGCTTCATGGGGGCAAGACCTGCAGGAGATGAGTCTGTGTGCTCATTAGGCCTGAGACTCCTGTGCAGACCCTGTTTTGGCTAATAAAGAGTTAACTCCAGCTTGCTCGGTGTGATTTACTGCTGGCTCGCTCCTGTCAATAGCTGGTTAACCTCAGGGAGAGCATTCCAGAACTGATAGCCACTGTTGTGCAGTGGTTGGAGTGTTGGACTAGCACCGGGAGGACCAGGGTTCAAATCCCTATTCTGCCCTGAAGCTTACCTTGGGCCAATCACCATCTCCCAGCCTAAACTACCATGTATGGGTGTCAATAAAATAGAGAGCAGTGAGAACCATGCATGAGGTTTGTCAACATGTTTGTAAAGAGAAAGCAAGGCCACCAAATGGACCACATAAGCAACCAAGACTTAGGAGAGTAGGGGGGGTTGGGGGGGTTGTTTTGTTTTTTTAAAGGATTTTTTTAAGCAACCCCCTTTTCTGCAACAGCACAAGAGGCCCACTTGGGGCAGCAGAATGACTTGGACCAACCCTGAAATTACAGGAGGCTAACAAAACAAAAGCAAAGCAGTAACCATGGCAGCAAGGTCGTAAGCAATTAGTCTGAGAAAACAAGGCAAGAGTGGAAGCTGCCTCAGTGCTACGGATGGAGCAGAACCCATTTTTTCTTCAGCCAAGGATGCAGCCCAGGACTTGACATAGTCCAGTACAAGGTGCTTTCTATTGCATTCTGCACACATGTACACAGAGAAGATATTCACCATCACAAGAGAAAAGAGGTAATAACATGAACAGTTAAGATGTAAATGAGGCACAGTTGGGAACAAGCGGAGTGTTCCTCTATTAAGGTGAAGCAAGCAGTGTGTTGGTGTTGAGGCCTCAGTCCCAAAGGAATGCCAGCTATTAACTGGAACAGCTTGAACAAGTATTTCTCCTTTCCCTTGTGAAAAGCAGCTGTTGTATTTTTCTTGCCACAAACGGCGCTGAGCAAATTAGACAGACAGCATCTGGCTGTAATAATCGTCTCCCCACAATCTGAGCCTGTCACTTCCACTGTCCCTCCTCCCTAGAATTCTATTTGCAGGCTCATCCTTGGTTGACAAAACCTTTGTTTGTTTGGGCTTTTGAACTGGTGGGGAAGGGCCGGCTCTAGGTAGACCCTCGGTGGTGTGGTGCGCCAGGGCGCTGGGCCGGTAGGCAGGGTGCCGCGCGGCAAAGCCGCACGGAAACCATGCTGCGCCCTGTGAGGGCGCCGGAGCGATCTACGCCCCTCAGCGCCAGGGCGGCCGACCTGCTCGAGACTGCTCTGCTGATGGGGTATACAAAGAGGTGTCTCGCCCTAGTTCCCCAAGCGGTAGGAGGTTCCAGGCTCTGCCTCAGACTCTGTAATGATGCCTCCAGCTGTTGGCAACTCCAGACACAGGTTGCTTCCACAGGCATTCTACAAGCATTGGTACATGGGTGGCACGATGGTCTAAACCACTGAGCTTCTTGGGCTTGCCGATCGGAAGGTTGGCGGTTCGAATCCCTGCAACGGGGTGAGCTCCCATTGCTTTGTCCCAGCTCCTGCCAACCTAGCAGTTCGAAGGCACACCAATGCAATTGGATAAATAGGTACCGCTGCAGTGGGAAGGTAAATGGCGTTTCAGTGAGCTCTGGCTTCCGTCATGGTATTCCGTTGTGCCAGAAGCGGTTTAGTCATGCTGGCCACATGACACGGAAAGCTGTCACTGGACAAACACTGGCTCCCTTGGCTTGAAAGCAAGATGAGCGCTGCAACCCGAAAGTCGCCTTTGACTGGACTTATCCATCCAGGGGTCCTTTGCCTCTTTTTTTTAACCTTCTACTCTACAGGCCATAGAGTTTTCTTGGCAGGGATACTGGAGTGGCTTGCCAATTCCTTCTCCAGGTGGATCACGTTTGGTCAAAACATAACTTCTCTAAGTTATTTAAGCCCCTTCGCCACGACAAGAGAGTCCCATGGACTGCAAGAAGATCAAACCTATCCATTCTTAAGGAAATCAGCCCTGAGTGCTCACTGGAAGGACAGATCGTGAAGCTGAGGCTCCAATACTTTGGCCACCTCATGAGAAGAGAAGAATCCTTGGAAAAGACCTTGATGTTGGGAAAGATGGAGGACACTAGGAGAAAGGGACGACAGAGGATGAGATGGTTGGACAGTGTTCTCGAAGCTACGAACATGAGTTTGACCAAACTGCGGGAGGCAGTGGAAGACAGGAGTGCCTGGCGTGCTATGGTCCATGGGGTCACGAAGAGTCGGACACGACTAAACAACTAAACAACAACACTCTACAGGCATTGCTTTTCCACAATTAGCTGGATTCAGAATTAGAATGAAGGATTCACCCAAGTTCTTAATGTAGTATGGTATAGGGTTGCCAGACTCAATAGAGGACAGGACGTCTGTGCCTTTAATTGCCCTGCTCTCTTTTGAGTCTGGAAACAAAGAGAAACCAGCAGACCCTTTGTTTAATTTCCAAGCAAAGGGTCTGCTGGTTTCTCTTTAAGGTTTCCAGACTCAAAAGAGAGCAGGGCAATTAAAGGCACAGAAGTCCTGTCCTCTATTGAGTCTGGCAACCCTAGTATGGTATTATCTGGTAACACTTGGCCTCAGGGTGTAAGTTTACTTGCACACAAGTGAGGCACGTTTATCAAAAGTCCTTTCCAATCTTAAGCAATGTTTTCCCCCTTAAATAGTCAGCTTGTTTTAATGCTTCCTGATGAGGTTAAGTGGGGCATTAGTGATGTATACTGTAACTACTTGAATAGCCTCGCTTAATTGCCTGGATGCCAGTTTTTGTTTGTGGAATGGAGTGGGCTTTAATTACTGTTTCCTGATTATTTTCTTTGAATTGCTACAGGAAAAATAAGGTTAGTTCACTATTAAAAAGAGGAAAACAAATTTTAAGAATCCTTCCAGCAGCACCTTAGAGACCAACTAAGTTTGTCATTGGTATGAGCTTTCGTGTGCATGTTATTAAAAAGGAAAAGAGAGAGAGAAAAGATAAGTCTCCTCCTCACTGCAAAACGTCCTCTCTGCATGATCAGGAAGAATCAGGTTTTCCAGTCATGGGAAGAGAACCAGAGGCATATTCATACAGACGCTAGTTTCCTCCCTTCAGAATGAATCTATGTAGGGTGAAGTAGGGGTTGCTTTCATTTGTGAAAGCAGTTATAAAGTCAGAATATGAATCTGAGACCCATAATATGAGTGTAAATGGGATGGGAGGAATCTCCAAATTATTGTTTGTTCGCTTGGGTTAGTTTTCTGTGCCACTTGTTGCACTCCAACGTTTCCACACGATTAAAAAGAAAACCCAGTTCAAATCATTAGCTCCTTATAAGCATTTATCTCTGACCATATGAGCAAGCCATCAGCTTAAATGAAGCTTGTCCCACTCTGCCTTAACACACCAGGAATGCTTCTGATAGGGACAATTTAGCAGCACCAGATCATTGCTGTTCTGCTTTAAGGCAGAATAGCAACTCAGCTTTCAAGAGACCAGTTTATCAAGCTTTCTTCCTGATTTGTTTGTGCAAAAAAAAAAAATCAGGGAGCTCCCATGACACCAGCTCTTTATGGAGCATTTGTTTTGATATGTTTATAGGAAGATTGTACAACGTCACGCCAAGCAATTATTACCTCCGTCCCTACTTCTGTGTAAGGATTGCAGTGCAACACATGCACGCCCCCCAAAAACACCACCCTAGGGCAAGTATAAGGTAGTGCTAGCAATGAACTTCAACTGAAAGGGGGAAAGGCGCTTCATTCAGGGGCAGCCCTCCAGGTTTCTCCAATTTGTCCTCTCCCCAGGCCACACCTCGAGTGCTTTTGCTTGGCTGGAATGTGTTCTTAGGCTGTACTAATGCCCCTTGCTCAGCAACTTTTTTTGTCAGGATTTTCACTGTTTGAAATATGGCAACCCTAGGTGTATAGAAACCTCCAGATTTTGCATGACCCAGATGTAAAGGTAAAAAGGTAAAGGACCCCTGGACGGTTATGTCCAGTCAAAGGCGACTATGGGGTTGCAGTGCTCATCTTGCTTCAGGCTGAGGGAGCCAGCGTTTGTCCACAGACAGCTTTCCAGGTCATGTGGCTAGCATGACTAAACTGCTTCTGGTGCAACTGATGGAAACCAGAGCACACAGAAATGCTGTTTACCTTCCCGCCACAGTGGTACCTATTTATCTATCACTGGTGTGCTTTCGAACTGCTAGGTAGGCAGGAGCTGGGACACAGCAACGGGAGCTCACCCGGTAGCAGGGATTCGAACCGCCGACCTTCTGATCAGCAAGCCCAAGAGGCTCAGTGGTTTAGACCACAGCGCCACCCGCATCCCAGACTTACCTTCCAAGTCCCGGACTGCAGAATCCGGGAACGGCAGCCCTGTGACACCGGAAGTTGCGCCGACGTAACTTCTGGTGTCGCTTTGCCCTTCTATGGGCACCCAAAATGGCCGCCGCCGGCTTCGAAAGTTGCTTGTATGCATGTTAGGAAGTGCGTCGACGCAACTTCCATGTCGCTCCGCCCATCTATGGGCACCAAAAATGGCCGCCGCCAACACCGGAAGTCGCGTCTATGCACTTCTGGACATGCATAGATGTGACTTTTGAAGCCGGCGATGGCCATTTTTGGTGCCCATAGAAGGGCAAATCGAAAAAAATGGCCGCCGGCAGGAGAAAACAACGGAGAAAAACGGGAGACGAAGTGATACGGGGGACCACTGGGGAAAGGTAAGTAAAAACGGGGGGTTTCCCGGGGAAAACGGGGTACTGTACTTGGCAGCTATGATCCCAGATGTAACCCAGAAAGGTAGGACTGACGTCCAACTAGTATGTGACCCTCAGCTGCGAAAGCTTTACCTCTCCTGGCTGAAATAAACAACTGGAATCCAGTTACACTGAGGCATATTCTGCTACCCAATGATAATCCTTAGGCTCCTTTGCACTGAGCAAGGGCTAACCTGTTCCTGGATGGCTACAAAATGTCTGCCACTAAAGACAAGAGCAATTTTGCCTTGGTGATAGTAAGAACTGCATTGCCGTTTTCATGCCACATCACCTTCCTGCTACTGCAGTTCCTCAAGTGCCCCATTTATCACTTTGGTTATGCTGACAGGGCCATAAATAAACGCCCCTCGTTTAATTTACAGAGCCTAGTGGAGAGCAAGGCATTTCTAAACGGAGGCCTCCATATTTCAAGCTGACCTCAAACCTGACTCATTTCCTGGATAGGATAGGTGGTGACGCAGATTTTCCGCAGGATGGTTTACTTCTCAAATTGTTAATCTGAAGGTGGGCCTCTTTCCTTGGTGATATTTCAAATAATCCTAAAAGAGTGTCAGGGTAGGGAAAGTGCATGTCAGGGAATCAGGAGGGCAAACTGCAAAATTAATATGGCCCGCATGTTTTGTCAGGATTGGGCCACAGTCAGCAGTCTGGAGCAAGTCAGGAGCCAGCCAGGAACTGGGAGCCAACCATTTCTGACACATTGTCATGGGCCAGGAGTCAGCTTCACCTGTTTAACAGCAGCCTGAAGATGGAGAAGGTGAAGTGACTCCACCTGCAACTGATCAGCCTAAGCCTTCACAGAGGAGAAGGTACTGATGAGAACCAGCTGGCTCTGGCCTTCTTAAACAGAGCTCTCAGCAGCAGTCTGATGCTGGAAACGGTACTTCCTGGTCCTACCTTGCTGCTTCCTGTTGGACCCTTGGCTCTGCGATCATCTGGATTCCCTGATCTCTGGACTGTTGGACTTCATATGTGGATTCTGCTCTCAAGCAAGAGTTCCTGAGAGACTCTTAGCCTCTGCTTGTTCAGCAACAGAACTGAAACAGGGCTACGACACACAGGACTCTTCCAGACTAGCCCTTGTCCTGCTGCTTCTCCCTGAGGAAACCCAATCTTTGCTGCTGAATCAGAGCAAACATCCACTGGAGTTTCTCCAGATTGACATTTGCTTCGCTAAAGAGCAGGTTTTCCCAGGGAAGATGGCAGGGCAAGGGCAAAACCACTTGGACCTGTGCTTTCTAGGTACAGGACAGGCAGAAGTGTGGACAAGCCCACAATGTTTATCTTCTAAGCCAGGGGTCCCCAAACTAAAGCCCGGGGGCCGGATGCGGCCCACACAAGCCAATTGTGTGGCCCCCGATGACCCCTGCCACCGCCCGCTCTTACCACCGTGCCGCAGTGCGGTTGCCCATCTCCGGGTCAGTGCGGCGCCGACCCGGAAGTGCACCGGAAATGACATCTGCATATGTGCAGAAGCCATTTTCTTCGGCATCCCACACCAGAAAAAGCAAGTGCGCGCATGTATGGGAACACGTTCCCCCGCCCTCCGGCCCACCGTGCAATCAGCACTGGAGGAAGTGGCCCGAAGCCAGGTAAGTTTGGGGAGCCCTGTTCTAAGCTACTGGACAACCTTGCTGACAGCTATTGGATAGAGCGTAGAAGAATTGCTGTTTGGGGGAAGGGCCGTAGCTCAGTGGTAGAGCATCTCCTTCATGTGCAGAAGGTCCTAGTAAATCTGGGTCCATGTCCCTGGGCAGCTGCTGCCAGTCAGTGTAGACACTACTGGGCTAGATGGACCAATGGTCTGTCTGGTTCTGTTTTGCCAATGTTTTTAGTGCTTGTGAAAAATTAAGGGCTTTTGCAAAGGAATGGTTATAAACTTCCATCGTTCCCACTCCACTTTTCAAAGGTAAAGGGAGGGATAAGGTAAAAGAGGTAAAAGAGAAGTGCTAAAATTGTGTGACATGGCCTGCAGCAGGCTTCTTGAGGAACAGAAAAATTAGCCCTTTGTGGCTGCATGATTGCCAACCCATCATCATAGCAGAAAAATGCCGCCGTTTCCAGGAAAGGGATCTTGTGTCCAAACCATTGTGTCAAATAATGCTCCTCATTTTGGCGCTCTGGTCTTTGAAGCTGCTTTGTGTGGTTCTTCATGCCTCCCATTCGATTTATGGCAAGTATGGCTTTGTTCCCCCTCCAAAGCTTCCAGTCAGAGGTAGGAGGAGGGGGGTGGTAAAATCAATGTTGCATGAATCACACGCTGCATTGTGGAGATTTACTTTGGAATTGCTCCTTTTGTTTGATAACATATTGCCCACATGCAGTGCTAATGCCAGGCTGTTTTGCACCCGAGGCATCTGCCTTCCCCCCAAAATTGCTGATTTCAGTTTTCAAAAGCAAATGTCTCGTAGTAAAAAATGAAAAGCAATTCTAATGGGGAAAATTGGGGAGGGGGGTGTAATGTACTATTTACTTTGAAAGTGATAAAATTCTTCAAAATATGAAAAAATAAAATATTTTCAGGAATCATCATCATCAACAACAACAACAATTTATGAGTTACAGAGAGATAACTGGAAGTCAAATCTCAATTTTCCTTTTTCCCCCCCTCTTTTCGTTTATCTTATACTTTTTTCCTCTTTTTCTTCTCGTTTTTTTTCCTGAGCCCATCTGATATGAGGTATATGTTTTTGTTTGTTTGTATTCTTTCTTTGTGATTGTGTGTTTTTTCTTCTATGGATTCATCTGGGATAGATAGATATATGTTGTGATTATTGTTTTTGTAATGTTGTTGTTCACTGTGATCTTTTAAATGGAAACTAATAAAATTTATTTTATAATAATAGTGATAATAATAATAATAATAATAATAATAATAATAATAATAATAAAACAATTATGTATACCCCGCCCATCTGGATGGCTCCCAAAAGAATATTAAAAACACGATAAATCATCAAACATTAAAAACTTCCCTATAAGCTATAACAAAATCTAATCTGTATAAAACTCTGCCCCTCAATGGTCAGCTCTGAGTCCTAGGAATCTGCCTAGTTGGCCTAATGATAGCACTGGCTCTGCCTGCATTGATTGGCGGTTGGCGGAAGTTCAATACATAGAGCAGCGGTCACCAACCTAAGGCCCATGGGCTGGAAGTGGCCCACGGAGGTTGTTTGACTGGCCCACGAGACGCCCCTGAACCGAGTTGTCTGCTCGTGCTCTGCACTAAACTTGGTTCTGCAGTGCTGGAAATCGCGTCTGTGCAGACACAGGTGTCAAAAATTGCGGGCACACATGCGGCAGATGCCAAAAATCACAGGTGCAATCCAGCCCACAGAGGGATCTCCGCGGGACCGATCCAGCCCAGGCAAGATAAACCTTGCTGACCCCTGACATAGAGAGTTGTCTCTATATGGCTGTGCTTCTCAAAAGACTAAAAACCTAAAGTCCCACGTAAAAATGGCAGGGAGTCATCCTAAATGTTGGCACCCCCCCAGTTTCAGCCAAAGTGTTTTTCTAGGATGTTGCCTGCACTTTAGACTAACAGCCCCTTCGCTCTCCGAGAATGTCTACCGTGACATTATCCACACAAAGCCTTGGCTGAACGTTGAACCCTGTAATAAACAGCAGCCCTGCTCAATAAATCTTTTGATGGCCCATGGAATTAGAGAACTAGAGTAAGCTCATTAAAGCCACTCAGTTGATTATGACAGCAATTTACAGTATGTTGTGCTGGGGCTCCCGGTGGACCTCCTGCGCTTTGCTGAAAGGACAATGCAATCATTTGCAACACAGCAGTTGAAAGAGGGGAGGAGAAAGCGGTGGATTTCTTCATGAAGGTGGTGGGGAGAGCATTGAGTATATGAATGCTTTGCACAGATCAGTAAATCCAGCAAACTGTTTCCTGGAAAATGTCCAGATCTTAGTTGCATGTCATAGTGAAGGTGGTCAGTCATGCTCTGCATTGCTCATGTGAAAACAAATTATTAGGTTTCAATTAAAAGATTGCACTGGGGTTTAAGTTCCCTGGTGGGTGACTTGCAGCTCTTCCTGCTTGTAACACTGCTCTGATTTAGTGCTGGGCGCCTGGCAAATGAAGCCTAGCTCCTTGTTTTGATCAGTGGGGACCGTTCATGCCCCTTCCAGTAGATCCTAGAAAGGTGAAAAACTGCCTTATTTTGAAATAATAATGATTTAATTATTTGTACCACGCCCATCTGGCTGGGTTTCCCCAGCCACTCTGTGCGGCTCCCAACAGAACATTAAAAACACAAGAAAACATCAAACAGACCGATCTAGCAGACTCTCTTTATGTTCTTCGATGCAGTTGACGCAGTGCGGTAGTATAACCCTTCCTGAATTGTCTTTGTGGAAATAATAATAATAATATAATAAACATCAAACAAGAAAACATCAAACATTGAAAGCTTCCCTAAACAGGGTTGCCTTCAGATGTCCTCTAAAAGTCTGGTAGTTGTTTTTCTCTTTGACATCTGATGGGAGGGCGTTCCACAGGGTGGGAGCCACTACTGAGAAGGTCCTCTGCCTGGTTCCCTGTAATTTGGCTTTTCGCAGCGAGGGAACCACCAGAAGTCCCTCGGCACTGGACCTCAGTGTCTGGGCAGAACGATGGGAGTGGAGACGCTCCTTCAGGTATACTGGGCCGAGGCCATTTAGGGCTTTAAATTGCCCTTAAAATATGTCTCTTTGAGTACAATGAGATACATGAATGCCATTTGGAGGAAGTCCTTGGGTGTGTGGGGAAAGTCTGGAATAGTTCCAGACATGCATTTGCATGTCACTCGGAATTCATTCTGTCAGAATGCTCCTAGGAGCAGCATTCCACCAGCCCAGAGTCACTGCTGTCCTTTGCCAAAGTTCTGCCGAGATCAAGAACAAGTGTCACATTGCTGGGTGCATCTGAGGTCAAGAAACAGAACACCACCTCCTGAGGCTATAGAGCACCATCAGCAGATTTCCCCTGAGTGCCCATAAGGCAGAGGGCCAAAACAGATGCTCATCCATACGCACTGGAACATGTTAAACCTCACCAGGTGGTTTTCTTTAATGAAGCTTTGCAAATGGGAAGTCTTCATTTTGTGCCTGCTCTACAAGCCAACTTACCCATCCCTCTTGTTATTATGTGATCATTTATTAGGGGAATTAAAGGGGGGAATTTGCAAAACATCTCAATGTTTGTTTCTAAAAAGCGATTCTAAAGCAAGTAATGCACACAAACCAACAAGACACATTTTACCTCTGTAGGTGCTCTTCGTTTGCTGTGTAGGACCAGAGCAGACCCTTCGTTGCTTGAATGAAAATATTATGCTATCCCCCCGCCACACACATTTCAAAGGAGAGAACCTGGCTTGATTGTCTGCTGAATCTTACTCCAATGCTGGCAGCAGATTAGCTGTGGTTCAGATTAGCTGTGGGGGTGCAGAATTGGCCAAATGGCATTAGAGATGAAAGAGAAATGCGTTTAAAGGTGAGCTTACCTGATTTCCACTTTCTGAATCAATGCACAAATCAAAACTCAGCCGTCCTTCCAAGTTTGCACACCTCTGAAATTTGCAATGCCAAGTAATTTTGCCCCAGCCAAGTAATGCATATAAAGATGCATATACCCAGGTAAAGTGTACCTTTAAAAAATGCAGATGTTCAGAAAATAATGTACAAAAATGCATTATATTAGGGGAAATTGCTTGCACTGATTTGTAAATTAGGAGAAAATGGCACTAAAATGCAGATAAAATTTTCATGAGGAACTTTCCCTGCCACTGCCCCAAAAAGCACAAACTGATGCAGAAATGTGGAGAACTGAGCTTAAAAGACTGAAAAAACAAGATGTTGAGAGAAAGTGAACCTGAGAGGTTTGTCCATGGCTAATGTGGACTGCAGTTTCCTAGGTTTCTAGGTCAGGCGTTCCCAAACTTCGGCCCCCAGATGTTTTGGACTACAATTCCCATCTTCCCCTACCACTGGTCCTGTTAGCTAGGGATCATGGGAGTTGTAGACCAAAACATCTGGAGGGCTGCAGTTTGGGGATGCCTGGTCTAGGTATATCCAATCAAAGAGTGGTCAGCTCACAGGGTCTGTATGCTTAGGGACCTTATTCCCATTGGCTCATCTCGCTCACTTACTATGTCACAGATAGTGACTGGTTGACTTCCAGATGTTGGTGGGCTACAACCCTCATCATCCTTGATCATTACCAATGCCCCCTGGGGCAGATAGATGCCCACAACACCTGGAGGGCTTCAAGTTCCCTAGCCCTAGTCTTCTCTGACTGGCAGAGGTTCTCCAGGGTTTCAGGCAGGGAACCTTTCACAGCCCTGCCTGAAGATGCCAGAGATTGAACCTAGGACTTTCTGCATGCAGAGCAGGTATTCTGCTGCTGAGCTGCAGCCCTGTAGCCTACAGATCCTGCAAGGCATGCACACGCAAACAGCTCATATGCCCATATGTATGGTCCAATCATGCCATGGGGCGGGGACACCATGCACAATTCCTGTCCTCTGACCATGCGTCAAATGCATGTGCATGAAGAACATCTTCACAAGCCCAACAAAACGTGGCTTTAAAGGCTGGTGATGGAAGGCACAGTAATGAGGTCCATCTCAAGGGCTGCATCATTTAACTGGTTCATGCAGAAACAATGCAGAAATTCCTGTTCTGGAGGTAGCTGCCACGGCTTTTTGGCAAGCTCTGGAAAACAGGCAAAATTCCCAGGCAAAATGCACATGGACATGAACATAGTCCCAGCTGCCAGACAATTTGCTCCTGCTGATGAAACCATTGCAGAAAACAACCTTTACAAACAAATCAATATTTGTTTCCCCCCCTCCCTCTGAATAACTTGGCTCAACGAAGAGCAGAGGTGTATACAATGCAAGGCACATAAGGTACAAAGCATACCAGGCTGTTAGATGTCTCAGTAAACACTGCCTCTGTTCCCTGTAATAACACCAACAGTAACAGAAATAAATGGAGCTGGGAAAACAGGCAGGGAATACTACCCCCATACCGCTGGAGAGCCAATGCTAGGGATTATGAAATGCTCCAGTCCAGCCAAGGCAGTGCTGTTATTACAACTCACTACCCTATTTTGGCTGTTTCTGCAGAAATCTCCCAGCAACATTCCTCAGCAAATCTACCCCTCCTTTAGCAGCGGAGAGCACTGTCAGTCCTGCTTACCTGGACAGGGCTGAGGCTGCGGGGGGTGGGTGGGTGTGTAACAAGGTTGGAGCCACACTGTTGCATTGATGGGAGCAGCAGGTTGGCGGCAGCACACCCAGTGGTGCAGCCATGGGCTCCTGACCCCACTGCCATCCCTGCTTAGTTGCACCCAGGTAAGCAGCATCGCCACTGGCCTTAGGAGGGTGGCTCTGTGGCTCTGCTCCACCACAAGCTCTGCCAAAACCCTCTCTCTTTTTAGATCAGTACATTTATCCCCATATTTTCTAAAATGCATCTTGAATGATAAGTCATTTTGCACAATCAGTGGGGGGGGGATTCTTCTACAAGTGCATTTTATTTAGTCAGCAGTGTGCCAGCTGCAACAAGCACACATTTCTTGGCCTGCTCATACTGGAAACCCATGCATTTTGTGAGCATGGCAACCAATTTACCTGACTAATTAGGAACATATACTGAGTCAGACCATTGGTCTATCTAGCTCAGTACAGTCCACAAGGACTGGCAGTGGCTCTCCAGGGCTTCAGACCAAAGTCTCTCTCCCAGTCCTACCTGAGATGCCAGCGATTGAATTTAGGACCTTCTGCACCCAAGAAAGATGCTCTTCTGCTGAGCTATGGTCCTTTCCTATAGTTTGCTTTGTGCATCTTCAAGAAGAGCAGCAGCTCCCTGATAGTACACAGAAAGCTAATGCAAGCGTGGCCAACTTGATACCTTCCAGAACTTTTGGACTACAGCTCCCATCAGTCTAAGCCAGCATGGCCTCTGGGCAGGAATGACGGGAGCTGTAGTCCATAACATCTGGAGGACACCATGTTGGCTACCTCTAGACTAATGCAATTTTAGGCTGTATTAAAAGTGCCATAGTTCCTAGGACGTGAGAAGCAATCATGCCGCTTTGTTCCACACTAATTAGATCGCCTCCCCGTAACCATAAAATAGCATGGTGCAAGTTGTAAATAATTTGATTTATTGGAAAATATCACAGGCACTCTCATGCAGTTAGTTGATACTATGCTGAGAGGGTTGGTTTTTACATGGAAAAGTCACTGGTTGCACGGTTTTGAATGGCTGGCCTATTATGGGTGGAATCGTAGGGGTTGAATCCTAGGAACCATGAGTCAACTTCCACTCATGGAACAAGGATCCCGTCTTCTCCTTCCTGCTGCCTCCTCCACAAACACGCACACCAGAAAGCCTCTCCGGAGAGAAGGGACCCTCCTGAACAACATAGCCGGAGGCTGCAGCCGCTGGTGGTGTGGCGACTATTGGCCCCTTCCCTTGTGTGAGCAGAAATTTCTTTCTGCTTGCAGAGGGTTGGATCCAAGCTAATATATGTCGTTGTGAAAATACAAAGCTCCGCCTGTTATTTTCTCAGCAAGCAATTAGCTATGCTTTATTTGTGCTATTATTCCCCAACAAGCAGAAGGGGGGATGGGGACTTTGGTAAGGCATCTTCTTTCTCTCAGCATAGAGATGGGAAAACGTGTGCAAAATAAACTAGTGGAGCTGGTGACAGGCGAAAGCTTTAAAAGTTCTAATCTTCAAGAACCGTAGAGACAGTAGTGTTGTTAACTTCACTGGTGCACGAGGCAGAAGTTGGTGGCGCGCTCTTGTCGTTGGTGGCTGCTCTTCCCCCTACTATCTCTTCTGTGTTTCTTAAAGGTTTCAGCAAGATAATGTAGCATTTCGGCACAAATATGCACCCCAGCAAACCAAAGCTGGAAGCCAGGATGGCGAAGATCTCCACAGCCACTTTGAACTTCCCTCGTGTGCTTAAATAAGCAGGCACAAATGATATCCATACGATGAAGAAGACCAACATCCCAAAGGTGACGAACTTGGCTTCGTTAAAGTTATTGGGCAGCTTGCGAGCCACAAAGGCGGTGAGGAAGCTCAGGATGGCGAGGAAGACATCAAAGCCAAACATGACACACAAGTACAGAATGGAGCCTTCGTTGCATTCATAAATGATTCTTGTGATGGAGAACTGAGTGTTCTTGTACATGCGAGGAGGATTCAGTATCAGGTAGGCACAGACGATGCCCACTTGGGTAAGGACAGACATGAGGACAATGATTTTTTGGAAAATCGGCTTCACCAACATCCGCGCTTTCTCAGCAACCTTTGAGTTCATGGCCAGCTGTGTCAGGCAGAGCGTCACTGTCTTTCCCAGGACACAAGACAGGCAGACGGAAAAACCCAAGGCTAAGGTCACCTGCCGGGACATGCAGGACCAGTCTTCTGGCTTACCAATGAAGAGGATAGAAGTCATCAAGGTTCCAACAAGAGAAAACTGAATGAGGAAGCTCAGCTCCCGGTCGTTGGCTTTCACAAGAGCTGTGCTCCTAAACTTGATATATACGCCAGTCACTGACAGGACGACGAGAGCCCCAAACACAGACAGCGCAATCAATGTCATCCCTAAAGCATCTTCGTAAGCCAAGTACTCCACCTCCTTAAGCACACATTTATTTCTCTCGTCGTTGGACCAGTAATCTTCCGCACAGCCTGTGCATTCCCTTGCATCTGGAAAAGAAAGAAATCAGAAACTAATTGTTTAAAAATGCCATAGGGGAGCCTCAAGCCCTCTTCAGACCTCTCTCTCTCTCTCTGGCTCTTGGAATCCTCCACCCCCCTCTCTGCCCCTGCTTCACACCCTAAGCCTGAGTGGAATGTGCCCTCTACTAATGCCTGGATAGCTCAGTTGGTTAGAGTGTGGTGCTGATAATGCCAAGGTTGCAGGTTTGATCCCTGTATGGGAAAACTGCATATTCCTGCATTGCAGGGGGTTGGACCAGATGATCCTCAGGGTCCCTTCCAACTGTATGATTCTGGTGCCTTTTTTCCTTGTCTGGATGGAGAACACAGAAAGGTGAGTGTATGTAAAAGGTAAAATGTCCTCTCAATTGCCTATTCAATCTTCAGCTCATACTCTCTTTCTCCCTATTGCAATGAAGCCTCTGAAGAAAAAGGAAGGAAGGAAAGATAAACTACAACTGTAGTGGAATATAGGATTCCAGTTTGAGCCAATGCAAGACTTGGACTTGAGTTAATTTTCAGCTCTCTAGAGTCTAGGCCAAGGACAGGGAGCCTGTAAGCCCCCCCCTCAAAGCTGTTACTCCAGCTTCCACCAGCCCCAGCCAGCATGACCAATGCTGAGGGGTGGTGGTGGTCTATTGACATCTAGAAGGTCTCAGGTTCCCCATCCCTGGTCTAGACAAATGTCCTCTTTTCCCCCATTGGCTAAAATGCTGATAGGCATCCATACCTGTTATATTACTGATCTGTCCTTCGGCACACCTTATACAATCATAACAGCATGAGGGCTTTCCTTGCAGGATCCCCTTCCGATAACCAGGTTGGCAGTTCAGATTGCATGTGGAGCGTGGACGCTGAAAGGCACAGAAAATACCTTTTATTTCTCCCATGTATCAGTTTTTGCCATGCAACAAGGAGGTGGCTATGTGGCTGTTATATTTCCCCCTCCTCAGTGACTTGGAATGATGCTAGGCCTTTCGTGGAGATACAAAATGGCAGGCTGCCCACAATAGTTGCTACTAATGCTGAAATCTTTGACAGCAGGGGGAGAGAGAAAGCAGGGGCGTACCCAGGATCAAAACTGGGGGGGGGGCAAGAGAGGGGAAGAGAGAGGGAAGGAGGGAGGGAGGGGGGAGAGAGGAGGGAGGTAGCGAGGGAGGGAGGGAGCGAGGGAGAAAAAGGAAGAAAGGAAGGGGAGAAGGAAGGATGGAAGGAAGGATGGGGCTCCCGTCCGCCGTCCGGCCCCGCTCAAGCTGCTCCTCCCCCCTCCCACGTTCCTGTCGTTGGCTGCTGCTGTGGAGGGGGCAAAACCAGCCCGATTTCAGGCTGCTTCTTGCCCTCCCCACATTCCTGTCGCTGGCTGCAGCCACGGAGGGGGTGAAAACAGCCCAATTTCCATAACCCGCAGCGACTTTTCCCCTTCAGTTTTTGGACGGAAAAAGTGCGGGTTATGGTCCATAAAATACAGTAATTTTTTGTTGTTGTTGTTGCTTCTAGGGGGAGCAGCTGCTCCCCTGCCCCTCACTGGGTACGCCCATGAGAGGAAGTCAGAAGTCATGCTGGTGCCATTGCTAACTGGCAGCCTCACTCTCAACAAACTGTTGGGGGATTTCTCCTGCCCTTGGAGAATCACTCAGGATACAAAAAAAGGTGGAGAACTTGGGAGGCCATTTTTACTCAGCAGCAATCACATCCACGTGTCCTGAGTTCATTAGGTGCCTAGCAATGTACCTGGCTGAGAGCCTTGTTAGGTAGCTCTCAAGGAGATTCTCAGCCAGGGATATTGCTAGGCACCTTTCAGACCTGGGACACAGGTTCATGAGACAAATGCGCATGCTAATTAATACATATCGGTACCATTGGACAAATTAAGATGGTGGGAAGTTTGGGGTCTCATTGGCATTGCACCTTGCAGCGAGCCCAGTTGTCTTGTGAGCAAAAATGAAAATAATAATAATAATAATAATAATAATAATAATAATAATAATAATGGAAGGGTGCAGTAGATTCATGGCTCGGGCCCATGGGCCACCCCCTACCACTTCCCCTGCTCTCTGCAAGACTTTAGAGCAGCAGCTAAGTATGATAAGTGGTAATATATGCAACAGTCAAAGTTCTGCAAGACAGTTCGGATTGGGAAATATAGAAATCTGCTTTATGTTGAATAGGGTTGCCATACGTCCTCTTTTTCCAGGACATGTCCTCATTTTCAGGATAAAAAATTCTGCCCAGGCGGATTTTTTAAATTTGGCAAAATGTCAGGTATTTTTGTTTGTTTGTTTGTTTACAGTAACCCAAGAAAAATATTCTAGTGCATTGGTCTCAGATCTAAGGCACCCAGCTAAGCTAGTCTGCAGCAGAGAATCAGAACAGAGCAGCATCTTAAATAATTACACACTGTATAAATCCTGTCTCTTGTGGCTGAACTAAAAGGACGCTGGCTCAACTACAAGATCTTGGAGAGGGAGTCTGGGAGGGCAAGAGTTAACATCCCCCTGCCCTTAAGTAGAGTCCATATGTACATGTTAAACAGTTTAATAAATTGTTCTGTTCACAAAATTGTTTGTGAGCATACTTACGTTCACAAAGATGTGAACACGAGCCCAAATTCTTTCATGTGGCAATTGAGGGACCAATATGTATTATTATTATTATCTATCTATATAAAAATGTAAAAATCGTGGAATCTGGGGTTCCACTTTTCTCCGTAACCGCTTGACCGATCGTCCTGAAATTTGGACACAACGATCCAGGCCACTCCTAGATTGTTGTTGGGAGCAAAAATCCCTCAAATCACACACCTGCGCAGGTACAGAAATGCTTTTCCACCAACTCAAACAGCGCCCTCAAGTGGCGTAGTACCCTCCTCCACCCCCTCCCTTCCTGAGAAATCTAAGCCACACCCACAAACCGAATGACATCATCATCAACCAAGCAACTGAAACACACCAAGCCAGCCATTTTATCTAGGACTTTGTTTTTGGCCCCTGACAGGCTGCCACTGGATATCCATCTGTCAGAGGTATCCAGGACCTCCTCAGATATACCCAACACCAGCGTCTGGACCTCCTAACAACCTAAAAGTATACCTTTCCCTCTCACAGTCCCTCAATCTTCCAACTTCTGATCCATTCCCACTCAAACTCACATCCTCCCAAGACACTCAGATACTCTTTCAGCAACCTTGCTCCCTTCCTAACCACCGTCCAAAAAACCTCTCCAGCACGTCCTGCGACCCTTTCCCTCTCAGCATCCTCCGATCCTTTCCCACTCACAAATACACCTCCCCGCAAGCCCTCACAAACTGCTTCCTACAGCTTGCTGCCCTCCGAAACAGCCTCCTACAGTGCTCTCCATCATCCTCCGATCCGATCACTCTCACAGGCCCTCAGATCATTTTCCCTCCGTCTTCCTCCCCTCCTAAACAACGTCATCCGAACCTCTGTAACACCGTCCTCCGAACCTTTCCCTCTCAAAATCATAAACCCCACAAGCCGTTAGAGACGCTTTCCGCCATTTTGCAACCCTCCGATCGTTCACTATCACCGTCCTCCAATCCTTTCCCTACACACCCCCACAGCCCCTCAAATACTATTCCGTCCATCTTCCACCCCTCCTAATCTACATCCTCCGAAAATCTGCAACACCCTCTTCCGAACCTTTCCCTCTCAAAATCACACTCTCCTCAGGCCGTTACAGACGCTTTCCGCCATTTTCAAAACCTGCCAAATTTCTTCAGCAGCGTCCTCTGATCCGTTCCCACTCACAAACCTCCAAGCCCTAAAATACTTTCAAACCTCTAAATAACCTCCTAAGCAACAACCTCCAATCCATTCCCTCTCACCCTTCTCCGATCCTTTCCCTCTCACAAAAACAACCCCCCCACAAACCCTCTCAGACGCTTTCTGCCATCTTCCTGCACTCTTAACCAACGTCCTACAATACTCTCCATCAGCGTCCTCCTCTCCGTCCCTTTTCACCCTTCTCCAATCCTTTCCCTCTCACAATCACCCGCCCAAACCCCATCAGAAACACTCCCTTCCATCTTCCTACCCTCCTAACCACATTCCTTCAATCCGTTCACTCTCACCGTCCTCCGAGACTTTCCGACTCAGAAACACACGCCCGCACAGGCCCTCATATACTATTCCCTCCTTTCCAGCAGCGTCCTACGACCCCTTCCCTCTCTCAAATCCCCCAAAACCCACATATACACTTTCCAAAAAATTTCCTCCCCTCCTAACCACCTTCCTACAAAAATCTCCACCACCTCCCTCTGCTCCATTCCCTCTCAAAATACCCCCCCATGCGCACATATACACTTTCCGCCATCTTGGTTGCCTTATAACCAACAACAACCGACCCTTACCACCAACATCCTTAAAACCATTCCCTCTCACCATCCTCCGATCCATTCCCAATCACAATCACACCCTCTTACCATCACTAAACACCCCCCCCACATTGCCAAGTGCAGGTCAGGGCCTGCCGGGGGGGGGGGGTGCCACAGGCCGCAGCAAGGCCTTTGATTTATGTAGGCCCCTACACTGCAAGGGGTTTTTACTTTACCATATTGCCCCACTACCCCCCCCCAAAAAAAACCCCAAAAAACCAACATTGCCAAGTGGAGGTCGGGGCCTGCCGGGGGGGGGGTTGCCACAGGCCGCAGCAAGGCCTTTGATTTATGTAGGCCCCTACACTGCAAGGGGTTTTTACTTTACCATTTTGCCCCACTACCCCCCCCAAAAAAACCCAAAAACCAACATTGCCAAGTGCAGGTCAGGGCCTGCCGGGGGGGGGGGTTGCCACAGGTCGCAGCAAGGCCTTCGATTTATGTAGGCTCCTACACTGCAAGGGGTTTTTACTTTACCATTTTGCCCCACTACCCCCCCCAAAAAAACCCAAAAAAACCAACATTGCCAAGTGCAGGTCGGGGCCTGCCAGGGGGGGGGGGTTGCCACAGGCCGCAGCAAGGCCTTTGATTTATGTAGGCCCCTACACTGCAAGGGGTTTTTACTTTACCATATTGCCCCACTACCCCCCCCAAAAAAAACCAAAAAACCAACATTGCCAAGTGGGGGTCGGGGCCTGCCGGGGGGGGGTTGCCACAGGCCGCAGCAAGGCCTTTGATTTATGTAGGCCCCTACACTGCAAGGGGTTTTTACTTTACCATTTTGCCCCACTACCCCCCAACCCCCCCCAAAAAAACTAACATTGCCAAGTGCAGGTCGGGGCCTGCCGGGGGGGGGTTGCCACAGGCCGCAGCAAGGCCTTTGATTTATGTAGGCCCCTACACTGCAAGGGGTTTTTACTTTACCATTTAGCACCACTACCCCATAAAAATCCACAAGACAAAAATAAATATGTCTTATTTTATGGGTATGTCTTATTTTAGGAGAAACAACTGATTGTAAGCCTCTGTGTCTTTTTTTTATTTTTTTAAAAAACCCGCCTTCTGTTGACATTTTAGAACGCGCTGGGCCTGGGCCAGGTAGATAATGTGACCCTGTTTTTAACCCTTTTGTTACTTTTTTCATTGTAATGATTGTGAATATGCTGACCAAGGCCCCCTTTAGATTCGGAGGCCTGCGCCAAGTGCCCCATATGACCCCCCTCCTTCTGTCTGGGCCTATCTGTTGCTACAGGGCTGTGGGGCTTCGCTATTTGTCCCCCCTCCCCGGGTTGGGATTCTTTAAGTAGTTCTCTGGGTCCCAGGGCACATCATCACCCCCGATCCTTAATCTAAATATATAGAAATGTTCACGATGCATGCGCAGAGACCAATGCATGGAGATTCAGGGGGGAAGGGGACAACAGAGGGCTCAGTCAAAAGTAAATACTGGGAAATGGAACCCACAAACTGACAGCTCCTTCTCCAAGGATGGGGGCCAATGTAGGAAGATACCAGGGGTAGGGGCCAACACTCCCCAGGAACAACAGAGGGTTCAGACAAAAGTGCATGCTGGGAAATAGAACCCAGAACCTAACAGTTCCTTTTCAAGGGTGGGGGCCAAGGTATGGAAATACAGGGGGGAGGGGCCAACACTCCCCAGGGACAACAGAGGGAAGGGTATCCTACGGAAACACAGGGATGAGCCGGGGTGGAGGGAGGAGGGGCAGGATACGTCATGGATCGGGACAGGGTGGGGGGGATCACAGGAAAGAACCACAGCAACGTGTGGTCGGGTCAGCTAGTTATTATTATAATTATTATTATTATGTTGTGGTTGTTGAACGTTTAGAACAGGAATCCCCAAACTGCGTCCCTCCGGATGTTTCGGCCTACAACTCCCATGATCCCTAGCTAACAGGACCAGTGGTCGGGGAAGATGGGAATTCTGGTCCAAAACATCTGGAGGGCCGAAATTTGGGGATGCCTGGTTTAGAACATTGCTACTACCAATATATCACAGCTTCTATAGCCTACATATAGTTAGGGGTATTTAAGATGAGAGCTGTCAAAGCGATCCATAGTTAAAACTAGAAGTTGGCAAAAGTGTCCCCTTTTTTGCTCTTCAAAATATGGCAACCCTAATACTGAGTCAAACCACTGGCTCAGCTAAACTCAGTTTTTTCCACACTGGCAAAAAAAAAAGAATGGCAGGTGAAAATATTTGAATATGTGGAACTCGCAAAATTGAGAGGGAGAATTAGGAACCAAACAACACAACAGTTCAGTAAAGAAGGGGATAATTACAGAGTATACTTAATAGAACATTGTTCCCATATGAAACCTTTAACATGCTTTGACGAACTCTTGCAATAAAATATGGTATAAAGAATACAGGCAATATGTCTTAAGTCAATTGTTATAACAAATGCAGGTGTTGAGAAAACGAAGGACCCACGCTGAGAGAGGCGGAAGTCTTAAAGGATGGGAGAACTTTATTTTATGTATATGTAACATTTATTTCATAGTAACATTTTACTTTTTATATAACATATTTTTATTAACAGATGGGTAGTATATTTTCTTTTTAATTTTGTGATGTAACATACAAATTCATACATATGAAAGTAAAGGGACCCCTGACCATTAGGTCCAGTTGTGACCAACTCTGGGGTTGCGCGCTCATCTCCCATTATTGGCCGAGGGAGCCGGCGTATAGCTTCCAGGTCATGTGGCCAGCATGACAAAGCCGCTTCTGGCAAACCAGAGCAGCACATGGAAACACCGTTTACCTTCCCGCTGTAGCGGTTCCTATTTATCTACTTGCATTTTGACGTGCTTTCGAACTGCTAGGTTGGCAGGAGCTGGGACCAAGCAATGGGAGCTCACCCCGTCACAGGGATTCAAACCGCTGACCTTCTGATCAGCAAGCCCTAGGCTCAGTGGTTTAACCACAGCGCCACCTGTGCATATATATATATGCAAAGAAGGGAGGGGGAGTTTTGTTCACACTGGCAGCATTGTCCACACTGAAATCAGGGCTTGAACCTGACACCTTCTTCATGCAAAGCAGGTGCTCTACCACTGAGCTATGGTACGTCCAATAAAATGTGTGTGGTTGCTTGTGTAGATACTTGAAAAGCCCAATCAAAGGAGGTGTGGAAAGAGGGCATTATGTCTCCATAGGAGACATTATGGGTCTTTTGTAGCCAAAATCTTCCAGGGCAAGAGGACAAGTCATTGCAGGCTCCTTGTTGCTGTAGATGCCACAAGAACAAGCCCTAATATTACCCTTCCTCACTTGTGCTTTGAAACAGTAGCCGGAAAGCATAATCTTTAGCACTGTGGTGTTAATCTAGAAGGAAAGGGCATGTGAGGAGTACTGAGAGTAGAACGAAGTGTGTTTTATCAAGGGATACAGATAGATGTGACACTGGTGATGGATGGTCTGTTGGTGAATTTACTGCGGTTGTTTTTGATTGAAATAGCAGCTGGGGGTGGGGAGAATCACACAGGGATAGTGATGGCATGCTGGTGTTTGCCCTTCTTCTCCAGGCTGTTTTCCAAATGAACATCCTGGCCCCAGCTGCTATTTGCCCCCTGGAGGAGGAAACTCAGAGGCAGCCACAGGTTTTCTGAAAACCTCACACAATTTGCTCACGGACTTCCAGCTGCCAGGCCCTGTTGCACATGCAACTTTGGCTGTCATGCAAAGTTCACGGGCAATGCTAGGCTCTGGATTTCCAGCAACAGCAGTGAAAATGAGCCACCAAATGAGCCCCATGGCTAGCATGGGATGTGAACCTGGATCCAAACCCAATATTGTACATACTAGGTAGGATTGAGCCCCTTTTATTCTCGTTCCTCAAAGAGAAACCCTTAGACTTGTTTTAAAATTAGGGTTACTACTGCTTTCTGAAACGGCCAGATTGATTATAACAAACAAACTTTACAAACAAACAAAAAAAGACAGTTGGAAACCCCACCAGTTGCCACATGGACTCTCAAGGGAAATCATATAAATTCTTCTGAAATTCACTTTACGTCCATCGGGGTTGTGAATCTTAGAAGGAAATAGGAGAAAACCACTGAAGATATGGAAAGTCTATAAACTACAGTATGGAACCATACTGATAAGAATAGTATGGTCAAGGAAATAAACAACTATCTGACTTTTAGAAGACATCCGAAGGCAGCCATGTTTAGGGAAGCTTTTAATGTTTGGTGTTTCATTGTGTATTTACTACTCTGTTGGAAGGTGCCCAGAGTGGCTGGGGGGGGGATACTCAGATGGATGGGGTACACATAATTTATTATTATTATTATTATTATTATTATTATTATTATTATTATTCCTGTGGAATTTGTGTGAGTTGCAGTAGCATGGATGGTTAAACTAGAACAGTGGTCCACAAACTTTTATGGCCCACGACCTGCTTGGTTCCATATTACAAAATAATTTCAGAAATAGACTGGAAAGAGAAGTTGCTGAACTGCAACATATTACCAAGTTTAAAACCATGGAGAGACCTGGTCTGAATAAAGACATTGGATTCTTATCTCATTATACATGATAAAGCTATCTTTAGCCATCTCACCCCTTACTTTTTCCTGTAAGACCAATTGTAGTCGTTAACAGTCGTCAGCAGGTTTACCACACCTATCAGCCAATCACCCATTCCCACCACCCTTCTGAGTAATACCCCTCCCCACCCTCTCAGTATATATATAAGGGTCTGGTGACTTCTGTTTCAGTGTATCTGAAGAAGTGTGCATGCACACAAAAGCTCATACCAATGACAAACCTAGTTGGTCTCTAAGGTGCTGCTGGAAGGAATTTTTTTATTTTGGTTCCATGTGGTCATTCCCAGTGCCCCCTACTCTATAAAAAAACATTATTCAGAATAGTGATTTGTATGACCCAATAAAGAAGATAATAACACATTAAAATTCAAAACAGTAACAGTTAATTTCACATATTTGAAATCCAATTAAAACTATTTAGCTTAATTAATTCAACCAAAGTGATGAACTTCATCCACTGATACCAGCTTTCCCCCTGCCACCCACTTGCTTCTTAGCAACCCCCTCTTGGGTAATTCCACCCCCACCCTGGAGGTGGCACCACCCATTTTGGAAATCACTGAACCAGAGGAAGGCATAGAAAATGCAATTCACTTACTGCTCCTGCTGGATTATTCCAAAATATTGAGTCGTTCTGGATATGAAATTCCATATCGGTTTCCCCCGACATGTTAAATGTTCCAACAGGCACAAAGGCAACTTGGCCATTCTCACCCTTCTGCCAGTTTAGAATGTCATATGAAGTATACACGTCTCCCTTTTGATCTATGTCTACGTCCTCTCCAAGAACCGTAAATTGCATTTCATTCTTCATGTAGTACATTAGCTACGAATCAGGAGACAAAAGTAAGGATGCGTCAAACTTACATCCAGGCTGGACGACTGTCTAGGCTGGACACTTCAGCTTCTGTAAAATCCAGGCGCCAGAATTCTTGGGTATGTGTGTCTGTGGGATGGGTGGGCGAGTAGGGTTCGAATCAGTTGCCCTGTGGTTACCAATTCATTCCCAGGCTCAGTTTCAAATAATAGTACTAACTTCTACTGTTTAGGATATACAGTAAGTGGGGAGCCTGTGACCATCCCTCTCCCCACCCCCCACCCCCCAAAAAGAAGAAGTTTCTGGACAATAGTTCCCATCATTCCTAGCCACAACCCTGCTGGCTTGAACTGCTTGGAATTTCAGTAAATAAATATAAAAATCAGGAAGGTATTGGTTTTCCATCCCTGACTTTGGGTCAGGCTATTGAAGTGCCACCCCCCCCCCTCCATATGTGCACTGTGGTGCCACATACTCTCAAGAGATCCTCTCCATTCTTGGATATTTGCAGAACATTGACTAAATGCTTTCTGTCTGTATTTGTCTTCGAGACTATGCGAGCCAACAGTTTTTCAGGATGATTTGTCCTGCCAGAGCAGGGATGCACCAGGACATCCTCCTGGTTCTGTTGCTACTGTTGAAGAGAAAGCTGGCATTTTTAAGATAAGATAAGATATCTTTATTGCCATTGTCCCCTTGCGGGAACAACGAAATTACTCGGTTGCTACATCCACTCAGATAAAGCATTCCGCATAATCCAAAATTACAAAACCTAATTAAAAACAGTAAATGTAATACAAAATAACAAGTAAAATAAAGATGACTTCAAAGTCCAGGCTTTCCATTTAAAAGCCAAAATCGCTCTAGAGAAGAAACTGTTCCTGAGACGGCTTGTTCTTGCCTGCATTGTTCTACATCTCCGTCCCGATGGCAGGAGCTCAAAGAAATGGTGACCAGGGTGTGTTGGATCTCTTGAGATGTCTAGAGCAGGCATCCCCAAACTGCGGCCCTCCAGATGTTTTGGCCTACAATTCCCATGATCCCTAGCTAACAGGACCAATGGTCAGGGGTGATGGGAATTGTAGTCCAAAACATCTGGAGGGCCGAAGTTCGGGGATGCCTGGTCTAGAGCTTTTCTATGGCACCTGGTGGTGTAGATTTGTTCTAAGGTGGAGAGTGAGCAGCCAATAATGCTCTCTGCTGTTTTAATAATTCTACACAGCCCTGCTCTGTCCTGAGAAGTACAGCTTCTGTACCACACACATAAACCGTACGTGAGCACGCTCTGTATGGCACAGTGATAGAAGGCAAGCAGCAGCTTTTGTGGAAGATGGTTTTTTTCTTAAAATTCTCAAAAAATACAGTCTCTGCTGCACCTTCTTCACAAGCCCCCTTATATTAACACTTCAGGACAGACCCTCCTGTAGCTCAATGCCGAGAAATCTAAACGTTGTTACCCTCTCCACACAAATTCCGTCAATCAAAAGTATCGGATTCTTATCTCATTATGCATGATCAAGCTTTCTTTAGCACCTCAGCCCAGGACTAATTGCAGCCATCAGCAGCCATTAACACCCATCTACAGGTTTACCACTCCCATCAGCCCATCTCCCATTCCCACCCACCCCCACCACCCTCTGTATATATATAGGGTCTGACACTTCTGTTTCTAGTGTATCTGAAGAAGTGTGCATGCACACGAAAGCTCATACCAAAATATAAACTTAGTTGGTCTTTAAGGTGCTACTGAAGGAATTTTTTTATTTTGCTTCGACTCAGACCAACACGGCTACCTACCTGTAATCAAAAGTCTATTGACTATGTCCCTCTATAAATAGTTCGTTAACTATTTGCAACCTCAAGGATTAGCTACTGTGGTGGCACTCCATGGGAGTTGCTCTTGAAAACACGCTGGGACCTGAAGCTAGGGCAGGGTGGCACAGCTTGCCTGTTGGTGGCCATTTCAGCACTGAGGTTCCTGTTTTAAACCCCTCCATGGCCAAAGACTGACAGAAAGCACCTTTTCCCATATGGTAAGGTCATCTTTGAGAATCCTGCTCCAGGTTCCTTCCCTATGGGGCTTTCTCAGCGATTGCCCCAGCTTTTGGAAATGCCAAAGATGTACTATTGTATCCTTCTGATCTGATTTTTGGGCCCTTCTGTTTATAAAGGACTTTCAATACACAGGCAAACTTAAGTCCAAGGAAGTCGCCCCATTTGCACAAGGACTTTTGTTTGCAAAATGGGTCTTCCCTTCCCTCTCCTCTCTCCATGCACCCTCTCCAATCTGCTCTAGAAGGTTCAGGGAAGCCCCAGAGCAGATTTGGGAGGTGGAGGGAAGTGGTAGGGGAAGCTTTTTTGCCAGGTGCGCCAGGTGGTGGGGGCTGAGGGGTCTTCAGCCCTCCCACTTTTCAAGGAGGGAGCTGGGCTCCCCCAAAATCCTGTGACCCCACTCCTCTTCCCCACTGATGTCGCATGGGGAGGAGGAGGCAGAAGGTGGAGCCCAGAGGCCCTGCTCCACCTGCACCTTCCTGCTAATGTCACATGGGCAAGAGGAAGCTGAGCGCAGAGCCTAGCTCTGTGCTTCGCATTCCCCACCCAGCACACAAGCGCCAGCATCACAGCGGCAGGGTGACCTTGTGACCCAGCCCACTAGGTAGGGGTGGGACACATCACGTGTTGTGCCATGTGACATGCCCCCACAATGGGGGGCAAGTCTGCACCCTTGTTTGTTGCTGAGCCATTAAGTCATTGTGCAAATGGGACACTTTACTTGAATACAATCCTTAAAATGACATCTTCTATGTCCCAGGCAATATAACTTGCTTGCTTTCTTATTGGGTTTAGTTTCGACAAACCTTTTAATGCCACATCTTGTCTTTGTAGAAATGTCTGAGATCTATTAAATTTCTGCAAAGGATTCTGGGGTCTGTTCTAAAGACCACGCTTTGTTTTCATGGGAAATGGCTTTGTGCATGTGATTGTGTGTGTGCATATGTATGTATGTATGTATGTATGTATGTATGTATGTATGTATGTATGTAGAGATGAGGGATATATTCTATTCAGTTTACAATTAAAAGTGAACCTACCTAATTTGCACTTTATGAAACAGTACCCAAACTGAAACACAGCCCTCTTTTGAAATTTGCATTTCTCTGAATTTCACAATGAATTCTCCAGCCAAGTAATATGTACAAAAATGTGCAAAATGTACAAAAATGTATATTGTACAGTGTCCATTAGAATGCATCTCTTAAAAATTTACATTTGCAAAAATTGCTTTGCATGAATGTGTATATTAGGAGAAATTCACAATAAAATGCTGGTGAATTTTCACGAGGACTTTAAAAAAATACAAACTGCTATGGAAATATGGAGAATGCAACCATTCTCTTTTGTCATGCAGAACATCTTATATGGAGGATTTTGATTCTCCTGTATCCGCAACAGTTTTTATTTGCCTGGCAGTGCACTACTGAGTGGACTGTTAAAGGTGTGTCAATTCTGTTGCCTCTTTGCTTGCCTGAAGGGGGTCCAGATTTCAGGAAGGATGGGGCTTGCAATACCAGCTAAGAGAGTTTATTTATTCTTAAAGAACAGCAGCTTACTATATGAGGCACCTGGGAACATCTATCCCTACAATAGCATTTGAGGGAAGTCACAACCTATGAGTCCAATGTGGATTTGAGTGGAGGGATGCAAAATTCAGTGAGATTTCTCACGCGGCATGTGTCCATTGGTTTCCTGGTGCTAGAATGTCTGTATCATCAACAACTGCTTTTCATGAATGGCCACAGTTAATAATGCTGCCTGCATTTTTCTGCATTTATTTCCTTCTGACCATGTGTGGGTGGGTGTGGGTGTGGGTGTCTGTGTACCTATCTGTAACTCAGGATAATACTTCATGCTTAGTGGACTGTAGTCTACAAAAGCTTATGCTGTAATAATTTAATGTGCTACAAGAGTTTTCATTGTTTTAACTGCAGCAAGTCCAAAGGCATACATCAATTCATTCAAACAGTAGCTGTCAGTGGGTCAACTTTGGAAAACTGGGGGGGGGGGGTGAATTGTAAGGTTGGCCCAAAGACAATGGGGGTCAAAAGAGGGGTGCATTATATTGGTAAAGGGACCCCTGACCATTAGGTCCAGTCGCAACCGACTCTGGGTTGCGGCGCTCATCTTGCGTTATTGGCTGAGGGAGCCGGCATACAGCTTCCAGGTCATGTGGCCAGTATGACAAAGCCGCTTATGGAAAACCAGAGCAGCACACGGAAATGGCGTTTACCTTCCCACTGTAGTGGTACCTATTTATATACTTGCACTTTAACATGCTTTCAAACTGCTAGGTTGGCAGGAGCTGGGACCGAGCAACGGGAGCTCACCCCATCGCGGGGATTCGAACCACAGACCTTCTGAGGACCTAAAAGAATGTAATACATTTATATTATCTTAGCAAAACTTACAACAGTGGTGGACATATGGGAATGTGGCTCAGTTCTGGGAGAAAATATTTGTCCAAATAAAAGCAATTACTGGACAAAATGTATCTTAATGTTCAGAGCTGGTTCTTCTCAATTTTTTCAAGCGAGACAATATTAACTTACAGTCTAAATCTTTAATCAGTTATTTTCTACTAGCAGTCAGGCGCATAATAATGAGATACCAGAAGAATTTAAGGGGGTGCTTCATGGACAAATTGGTACAACAAAGTATGGTGAATAGCACTTGTGGGGAAATTAAACAATAAAATAAAATTTGCACAAGGCCTGAAGCACGAATGGGGATTGAATGGTACAGTTTTATTACGTATACAGTGGTACCTCTACTTATGAATTTAATGCGTTCCAAATGCACATTCGTAAGTTGAAAAAAAAATTAAGTCGAATCCCATAGGAATGCATTGGGAGAAAAAATTTGTAAGTAGAAGCAACCCTATCTAAAAATTCATAAGTAGAAAAAATCCTATCTAAACCGCATCCAAGATGGCGGACAGAGCTCCATTCGTAAGTAGAAACATTCGTAAGTAGAGTTATTCGTAAGTAGAGGTACCACTGTATGGCTAAAAACATATATCATAAATGCCCATCACATTATAAAAATTTTTGGTTAACTTAAACTGTTTATCAGCTTCTGTATGAATTGTAGTCTGGGAATAATAACTTATGTTATTTGATTGATCTTTTGTATGTATTGGTTAAACACCAGCTTCTGGGTTAGGATGAATTATGCTATTATGTATGTGTATGTTGTTGTTATATGTTTGAAAGAAATTGATAAACTAGGGAGAGAAGGGGGGAAAGAAGTTATGTAGTGCTGGTACTATTATCCCCATGCTACAAATGGGGAGCTGGTGGCCAATACCACCTGCTTGGTTCATGGTGTAGGCTAGAGTTGAACTGGGAACTACGCTATTCATAGCTCAGTCCTGTTATACAGGGTCTCGGACACAGGTGCCCTGGAGGAATGCTTACTTGTGAGTTGAAACACTGTGGGGACGGTAGGACTACAGCAGGATGGAGGTGGAAGATGAGCAAAATGCTCTAGTGGACACATCTTACCATACATCCATAACAGTTTTGATGTTCACAACTCCTTATCCTTACACACACACAAATTCCACACCCTTTTGCAATATATAAGATCTGCCATTACTCCTAAATTGGTGCCTACCTGCCAGGGCTCAAACTCGTCTATCTTGGCACAGTAACTGCCGGATTGAAATGGTCCATGTCCATCTTCACAGGTGCGTAATTTCTCAAGGCCATGAGCAACAGCATATACAGCCTTGTAGACATTATAAGTTATCCTAAGTTCTGAAACATCCAGGTAGGTATTGTTAAGTTCTGCAAGATTCTCCTTTCCTGTGCACAAAGTATCCGAAGCAAAATTTACTATGTTCTCGTGGCCAGTTACATTTTTTCTGTTGTCTGTATTGTATGATATGTTGGCATTCGGCCAAGTGCAGTTGAATGCAGACTGCCAAAATTCAATTGCCATGTCATCCTCAGGATCTTCACCTGGACGTACGTCGAGAAGAAATTCTTTGAGGCCTGGTATGTCACCCTTTCGTACACCAAAACCAATAGCCCCACCAAGGAGAGGGAAATATTCAGGCCTAGCGATTAAGGCTGATGTGACCCATGCTTCACTTGCTATCCAGGTTATACTACTGATGTTGCTAATTATCATCTCTTCCAGTAAAGGATGGAAGTCGATATCAGACGAGTAGACCACAATTACCGTAGCAGTGCTGTTCTTTACAATTTCGACAACCGATTTTATCTTTTCCCTGGAGTAAATTTTGGGGATTGTTTCTGAGAAAGCAATACAGGTATAGGTGTTTTCCACTTTTTCTTTAAAGGCTTTGACACCATATTTGCCATAATCATCATCGGCTGCTATTGTGCCTATCCATCTCCAACCAAAATGGTGAACTAAGTCTGCCATTCCTTGAGACTGTACAGCATCGCTTGGAATAGTGCGGAGATAGGTAGGGAACTGGTACTTATCAGAGAGAAGCAAAGAAGAGGAGGCGTAGCCAACCTGAAAGAGAGAAAAACAAGCAAGGTTGAGGCAAATGTTGCTGTCCCGTGCACTATTGATTTCTCTCAGCCGTTTGCTACTACTGGACAGAGTTACTACTACTCTGTTGACTGAGAGTAATGGAGGCAAACAGGAGGGACTACAGTTCATTAGTAGAATGTGATTTGCATGCAAGACATGTCAAGTGCAGTTCATGTCATCTCCAGTTCAAAGGACATCAGGTAGCAGATTATGGGAAATACCCCTGACTTAGACCCTGGAGTATCATTGCCAGTCAGAGTAGACAACACTAATCTAAATGGACAAATAGTGTTCTCTTTCTATGACCAAGTGGCTAAGGACCAGGAACTTAAGGAGCAGCAGAAAGGTCAGTAAGAGGCAGGCAAGGGTGAGGGAAACTAACATACATGTATTATCTAAGTCTAGGAGGGCACTGGGAAGACAAACTGCTTGAGCCAAAGAAGGGCCAAAGAAACAGAAGGGTGATGGGGAATAATCCCACACTTCAGGTAGCTGGTTCTTGTTGAAAGGAAGGCGTATAGACAGAAGAAGAAGACTGATTTTACTAGGATCTGTCATGATGCCATCTAGCTTCCTTTAGACCAGGCATGTCAAACCTGCGGCCCTCCAGATGTTTTGGACTACAATTCCCATCTTCCCCAACCACTGGTCCTGCTAGCTAGGGATCATGGGAGTTGTAGGCCAAAACATCTGGAGGGCCGCATGTTTGACATGCCTGCTTTAGACAGACACTTTGATTCAGATCCTTGCCTGTAATCGACGCTGCCTCCAGAGTTATCTTAACCAGGTCCTACTTCCAAAAGTTGGCCTTGTACCTCTTTATGAAATCTTCACCAGTGCTCCAACCTGACTTTGATCCCTGGAACTAATATTTTCTGACTTTATGTTCACAATTACAGACGACAGGGGAACTCCTGGTACAGGGGATAATAGCTTTGATGCACAGGAAACTGAAGTGGTGCTATATAAACCTTCTGAAGGGCAAGAAACTACAAGAAGGGAAGTAGCTCAAAGGAATGACTCATGGTTTCAATTGTCCCAATACTAATGCACAGAGTATGGGAAACAAGCAAGACAAATTTTAATCTTAATACAGGATGGCAAATATGACTTAACAGGCATTACTACCGGTAAAACCTGGTAGGATAAGACTCATGACTGGAATGTAGAAATTGAGGGGTATAACCTGTTCAAAAGGAATAGGCCAAACAGGAAGAGACAAGGAGTATTATATTTAAAGAATGTGTACATTTGTGAAGAGATCTATGACCTGGAGCTTGAAAAGCAGATTGAGAGTATATGGGCAAAAATTGTAGGAGAGAGAAACAACAGTGAACTTACTGTGGGTGTCTGATACAGACCTCCAAGTCAGAGTGAAGACTTGGATGATGCCTTCCTAGGGCAGACTACCGAATCTTCAAAAGGAGGGATATACTATTTATGGGAGACTTCAACTACTCCAATATATATTGAAACTCAAACTCTGCCAAGAATGTAAGGTCCAACAAATTCCTCTATTGCCTCACTGACAATTTCATTTCCCAGAAGGTGGAAGGAGCAACAAGAGGATCATCTACTGTATCTTGGGTCTGGTCCTCACCAACAGGGAGGAACTGATCGACAAAGTGAAAGTACTGGTAACCTTGGGAGGAAGTGATCATGTCCTCCTGGGTTTCATTGTACACAGGCAAGGGAAAGATGAGTGTAGTCACACATGCACTCTGGACTTTAAGAAGGCTGGTTTCAAACAGCTTAAGGAAATACTGGGTGAGATTCCATGGTCAGAAATACTCAAAGAGAGGGGAGTCCAAGATGGATGGGATTTTCTTAAACTTTCTACTGAAGGCACAAATACAGATGGTTCCAACAAGAAATTGAAGTGGGAGGCACCTAAAGAAACCAATGTGGCTGCATAAAGCGCTTACAGATGAGATGAGATTTAAGAAGGGCGTGTATAAGAAATGCAAAAAAAGAGGAAAATGTGAAGGAAAATGATACAACAGTTGCAGGAAGAAGGTCAAGTGGGCCACAGCTCAGGCCTGCAAAAGAGATTTTTCCACAAAACAGTTCATAATAGCAAAGCAAATTAGAACTCAAAAGAAGAAAGCATTACTTCAACTGTTTTGTAAAGGGGTGAGACTTGCTCCTGTGTACCTGTTTGTTTAGTAGTCATGATTTTTGTAACTCAAGCTCAGAATGTACTGACTCATATTTCATAGTATTTGTGCGCACTTTGCTCAGTATGTCGAATTGCAAAAATCTGCCACCCCATTCCTTGCAGAATGCATTGTGCAGACTGTTGCCACATGGGTTGAGAACTGACCAACCCATTCACCCTCAAGCCAAGGCTCAGCCATGGGGCAATTTAGAGAAGTGGACCAATGAGCTAGAATGGAAGGCAAGGTAAAGAAGCTGGAGAGGCAGGACTCGCTGGCAGTTCTAATACATTGCTATTTTCCATATAACCCCTTTCAAAACTTCCACAGAGAGAGGGAATGTGGTTTGTTCTGGAGAATAAAGACTCCATTCCTGGCTCTGCTGCCCATGCCTTCTGTATATGAAGGATTGGGGGATTGTGGCCTTCCAGATGTTGTTGGACTCAAACTCCCAACATCCCTTACCATCAACCATGCTAACTGGGGCTGATGGGCATTGGAATCCTGGAAGGCCATAATTTCCCCTTCCCTACAACATGTCCTTCTGATATCAGAAGAGGACCTTCGGTTGGTTTCTTACAGTAAAAGCTTTATAGTGGCGGGAAAGAACAGTTTTCACCCTGAGAGCCACATTTCCTTCTGCACAACCTTCCAGGGGCCACACGTTGGGCAGGGCCACAGGCCACAGGCAGTGGAGCAACAAATACAATTTTTACCTTGGTACAATAGGCTAGTTTCTACACACTCACACATCCCTCTCTGTGCTCCATCAGACAAGCAAGAAGCATGGCCAGAGTTCAAGGGCACAGTCCAGCCAGGCAGAACACGCAAGGAAGGTAAGAAGCAAAGCCAGTGGTGGGTGTGGCCTGGGGAAAGGGGTGTGGCCTGGAGAGTGTCCCAAGTGCCAGGTATAGAGGCCTAGAGGGTGGCATTCCGTGCTTTCCAGGATTCACGATACCTGAGGGAAATAGTAAAGCCCAAGGATTCTCGAGGATGCAATGGAAAGAGTTGATCCACCAGCTCCAACGACTGCTGCTAGAGGAGCACCGGTGCTGCAACGGAACACAGGGGTTGTTTCATTCTGCCCGGTGAGGAAAGCCAAGGAGTTCTCAACCGTCTTGGACATTGTATAGCATGTGTCGTAGATCTGGTAACCCAGTTTTATGCCTGGCAGAAGATCCTCGTCCTTGTTTATGACGTTTATGGCGTGTATCATGGCTTTGACCCAGCGGTAACCCCGGAAATTAAACCTGCAGAGAAGAAGAATATGAACGCATGCAGGACTTTCTCTAAAAGAAGAAAAAGAACACTAAAAGAAAAGCTGCATCCTCCGCATTCACCAGAGGTTGTTCATACTGGTGAGACCTGCTGTAGAAGAAGCAACCTCCACAGATGGGGCCAGAATGGGGTGAGGCGGAAGAAGCCTCCCCTCCCCCAAGTAATTGCCCACTCCCATTGTTGAACCCCATGGTTACTTCAAGGATAAGCACTTTCCGCAAACAAATTGTAGCAAATCACTGAATCATGTGCTCCAGGGATGGGGAACTGTGGGCCTCAGGATGTCGTCGAACTACAATACCCAAGATCTCAGGCCATTGGACAAGCTGGCTAGGGCTGATGGAAGTTGGAGTCCATCCCTGCTATGCTGGCATTTAAAACCAGGCTGAAATCCTCAGCATCCTTACTTGGAAGTTCACTTCATCAAAATCAAGACGACTCATTTAAGAGAAAGTATCTTTATAGAATGGGAGCATTAATGTGAAATACACTGATTTCTCTACTCCATAAATCTAATCAACTAAACCCAATCGACTAAAATTCATTCAACCAGATGATAGTCCTATTTCTCAGCATGTAGTAAAGTAAGGCAAATACTACTGCTCCATGTTGCAGATGTGTGCTGAGGCGAGACTTTAACCATTAAGGCCTTGTTCATGCATAGTTCTAACCACTACATTATACCAGCTCTCAACTGCATCTTTAGGTTTCTTCATGCTGGTGCATAGAGTCTATGCCATAGACAGAGGTTTTTGGGACTGTTTGCATGATCAGAAAATTTATTACATGATCATAGCCCCAAGCAATAAGTACCATATGAAAATGACTTGAGGTGATTTCTTACGTGGCATTTTTGAAAACATTTGATGTACAGCAACACAAGAACAGTCACCTAGATTGCATTGAAGCATGATATCTGTTGTTGTTGTATTGTGACATCTGACTATAGACAAGATGAACAAGGATGGGGAACGAGCTGTGTACACTACACCTTTAAAGCCTATTCATAGCCTGTTCTCTCTCTCAGAGAATTCTGGGCACTGTAGTTTAACCCCACCCTAGTTACAATTCCCTAACCCTTAACAAACTACAGTTACCAGAATTCTTTGAGAGAAAGAATGTGCTCTGAATGTGCTTTAAAGGTATAGTGCAATTCTTTCCAAAATTTGGGGGGGCACTGTCTCCTTGGTTCCATAAATTCATCCCCAGTGCCCCCCAGCCTATAGAAAGCATTATTCTGAATAGCAGTTTGCACAACCCACTAAGGAAGATAATAACATAATAATATTCCAACAATAATAACCATTAGTTGCACATTTATTCCAATGAAAAGTATTGAGTTTAATTAATTCAATAACATTGATGAACTTGGTCCAGCAATACCAGCTTTTCAGAATCTGGTAGTCAGCCCACTTTGGGAACCACTTGTATAAGCAAATACACTGCCCTAATGTGAAAGAGAAGAAACTGGCAGAGTTTTCCATTTGATCACAGCTGCATCCTCAACTGCATGTGTTTTTTCTTCCTGTGCCTGATGGGCTTTTGCTTGAACCCTCTGCAAGCTTATAAAGGATGGTTTCTGTTTTTTGTTGGTGGATGTATTATTTCTAGTTTTTGAAACAGTATGACTTGTTCAGGGTCAAGAGTAAAAACAACAACAACAACAACAACAACAACAACAACAACAACAACAACAACAACAACAAAACACTTCCTTTATCACCCTCCAACTCTCTAGATTGACATCATTTGGGGAAACTTGGGGAAAATGTAATGCTTCCATTATTCACCAGGCCTTGCGTTAAGAGGCTTTCAGGCTGTAATAGAAGGAGGGGATTATTAGAGTCTTTGCAACACAGTTCTCATACACCAGAGTCACATTCACACCATAAATTTGATGATAAACAGTCAAAGCTTCCACAAAAGGATCCTGGGTGCTGAAGTTTGTTAAGGGTGCTGAGAGTTTTTATGAGATCCCCATTCACCTCAAAGAGTTGCAATTCCCAGAGCTCCCTGGGAAGAGGGATTTATTGTTACACCACTCTGCGAATGTGGCCTAAAGGGGTGAAGGAGATCATCCGGATCGATTTTACCTCCCTGTTTCATTTATAGAAGCATAGAATTTGAAGTGTAGGTGGGCTCCCACAAAGCAAAACACAGTGATAACAGCAAGAACCTTTATTGAACTAACAGAACGGGACCACGAGGCAAAGCAACTGCTTATATACATTTCTGGAAGCCTGGGCCACTCCCACTCTCAACGTGATTGGCTGTCTAAACTGGCCCAAATCCTATAATGTTCTGTGATTGGATATCATGTATTGAATCAGAACACAGGGGCTCAGAATCGTTAGTCCAGACTCAAGTTCAGGCAAACACAGACTACTGAATAAATAACAGAATTGTAGAGTGGGAAGGGACCATGAGGGTCATCTAGGCAAACCCCTTGCAATGCCAGAATCTTTTGCCCTATGTGGGCCCATGATCCTGAGATTAAGAGTCTCATGCTCTACCGACAGATCTCCATGTAATCTTGGAATACCAATACTTTGAGATGTAGTATGTCTTGCCAAGTGAGATGTGTCAGGTCTAGGGATGGAGGAGAAATTCAGTTTTGTATTTTAATGTGAACCTATCTAATTTGCGATTCCCAAAATATTATGTGTACTGAAGCACAGCTATCCTGTGTTTCACACCCTACTAAATTTTGGGGTGTGGTACGCCAACAAAACAGTAGGTATGAAAATGCACATACTGTATTAGGAGGATGTATGCATAAAAATGTGTATGTTAGTAGAAATATATTATATTGATGGGATCTGGCAAATATATGTATAGTAGGCAGAACTGCATGCAAAATTAGGAGAACATGGGACTTTCTGAAAGCAAAGCAGTTCCTCTGCCACTGATCTAGGGCCCTTCCCTGGAGCCCTTTAAAAAAATGCTTGGAAGGAAACAAGGAGTGGGTTTTTATGTGACAGGAGTTTGTGTTTGATTCTAGGAATGACTATCACAAATTCCTGAGCTTGAATATAAGTACCGGTAAGTTCATCAGACTGAACCACTGTTTCAACCTGGTTCTGGCGGGTGAACCTTAGAATTCTGATTAAAACATAGCCAAATACCATCCATAGATCCCATAGGGCTGGTGTCTCCCTGTCTATCCCTGTGCTAAGGCTTCCATAATAGTACTGTTTAAATACCCTCTACCTATTGATTAGCAGCTAAAGAATTCCCAGAAGAGAGCAAGAAGCGAACCTACGACTCTCTTCCAGTTTACATAGCAGTTGGTAGAAAGGTCAGCTATATCCCTGCTTTGTATTCAGAGTGCATACACCACAATCTGGCAATGCATTCTGGTACGTGGTATTACTCCCATTGAGATGGCTGCAATTCCTAACAATCATTGATGCCAGATACTTTATTGTTACAGAAACCACAGTGAATTCTTTTGTCACTTGCCAGCATACACCCTGGAACAACAGAAACGAGAGAGAGAGAGAGAGAGGAATACTTTCCCCAATTAAGTCTCAAAGGATTGGTGGAAAATAAAGCTTGCCAGCCTCAGAAAAGAAGAACATTTATTGGTTTAATTGTATCACTTACAGTAAGTACTTATACACTCTTGTTTTGGTTATTTCCTTTCTTTCACATTATTTTTTCACTGAAAACATATTATTTGTGTTTTCCCTGAAAACGTGTGTGTGTGTGTGTGTGTTAACTATAGAGCAGGTGGGGGAAAGTAGCATTGCCTGTACAACTCCCCTGCCAATATCTTCTCTCACATGCACTGCAGATCTTGAGATACACACACACCAATTCACTCCCCACAAAGGGCGCGTGAAGTTTAAAAGCTTCCCTTAATATTTCTAATGTCACTGTTTTTCTTGCAACTATTTTTCAATGCCGTATCTCTACCTTCTAATCCATCCCCTCATGGGACTAATTACAATTAATTAAATGAGCCTTATTTGAAACAGCTGCTCAGAAATCCATTGGCACCAGGAGGGCTGGGCTGGTGCGGAAACTCAGTTTGCAAAGCTAAGCAAATGCTGGCTACTAAAAGGAGGGTGTCCACATTTTTGCAGGAACTCCTTCCCCCGGTACCAGCCATTGTGGCAGTGGGGTGAAGGAGAAATTTAATGTGAACCTAACAAATTCGTGCTTTCCGAAACAATATTCATACCAAAACACAACTATTATTCAATTCCCCGAATTTTGCAATGCTGTTCTCCAGTAAAGTCCTGTATAGGAGTAACATTTGAGAACAGCGTGCCAAAAAATTCATTGCATAGTGAAAATCGTTATGCAAAAATATGCATATGAAAAAAAGAGACAGAGACAGAACTCTTCTACCCAGCACAGGTGGAATCTCAGGGTTGTGGATTCAAGCCCCATGTTGGGCAAAAGAGAGAGTTGGCCTAGATGACCCTCATGGTTCCTTTCTAACTCTACAATTCAATGAATCTACAGTGGTACCTCGGTTTAAGAACAGTCCGGTTTTAGAATGATTTGGTTTACAAACTCCGCAAAACCGGAAATAGTATCTTGGTTTGAGAACTTTACCTCGGTCTAAGAACGGAATCCGAACGGTGGAAGGGCACCAGCAATGGGAGGCCTCATTAGGGAAAGCGCGCCTCGGTTTAAGAATGGTTTTAGTTTAAGAACGGACTTCCGGAATGGATTAAGTTCGTAAACCGAGCTACCACTGTATAGTTCTATGGCACTGAGAAAGAACTGAGAAGCAAGACCCAGAGCAAACAAAGATACTACCCCCTGGCTGTTCTAAATAACTTCCATCACTTATTTTATTTTGTATGGCTTGCTTGGGCTGCATTTGATCCCAATGCTGGCTTGGTGCATCAGTTTTGCTGTTTACTGAAAGTTAAAGCTCTAAATAGCCTTGGACCCCAGGGCATTGTGAATTTTCTTTTACACCTCTGTGATTAAGTCCCTCTTCTGATTAGAGCAGGGGTCAGCGAACCTTTTCAGCTGTGGGCCAGTCCACCATCCTTCAGACTATATTGGGGGGGGGGGTGAACGAAGGCAGATTGAGAAGGTGATTGGGCCGCATCCGGGCCTTAGGTCATCTACCCCTGGATTAGAGGATCATGGGGCAACTTTATCCAGGTAAGTGATGCTAGCAGATTGTGCTTGTAAGAAATGAGTTAATATCTGATTGATTGCCCTTTTTGCCACAAGCAGAAGAAAAAACAAACAAACCAGAAATCCTGAGCCACAAATGTGCACACCTGCCCTAATTGATCTATTATTCTCCAACAAATAGCTTACTTGGTTAAGAGACAGCATTTTCCATCACACATAATTAGAGAACCTCATGGCAATAAATAAATAAATAAATACAGTTCATATTCTAGATAAACGTGATGGATAGGTAAATGTGGGGGGGGAGGTATTGTTTTGTTTTTGTTGTACCTTGGTTCTTGAACGGCTTAGTTGTTGAAGAAATCGGCTCCCAAATGCTGCAAACCCAGAAGTATGTGTTCTGGTCTGCAAACGTTTTTTGGAAGCCGAACATCCGACACGAATTCCACTTGAGTGCAGGAAGTTCCTGCAGCCAATTGGAAGCCACACCTTGGTTTTTGAACTGTTTCAGGAGTGGAACGGACTCCCGGAATGGATTAGGTTTGAGAACCAAGATGTTTGTTGTTTAGTCGTTTAGTCATGCCCGACTCTTCGTTACCACTGTATTTATTTTGTGTTTTTATTTTGTGTTTTTATCTTGTGAACTGCCCTGAGATCTTCAGATGAAGGGTAGTATGTAAATTTAAACACCAACAACAGCAGCAGCTATAGTCCTCTGCTGTTTTCTTGCCACAGATTCAGACTGGGAGATTACACATGTACAAAGTGCATATATATTACATCTACTACATATTTTGGAAAGTTTGTTTTGTTTGCTACACATTTGCATGCCTCTTAAGTTATCATAACCAAATTTGTTCTTCAGATCAAGAAGCTGGTTCTCATCTATGTTTGGATGCATTTGGATGCCATTTTGAATCAAGATGGCTGACAGAACCATTCAAAACGGCACTAATTTGAACCACTTATTTAAAAAACCACATTGGTTGGGAGTGGGGGGAGGCGTTCCTAGAATTCCCAAGCAGTGCCATGCACAGGGCTGTTCATATAATAACAGACAGAATGAAGTCTGAATGAAATGGGAAAATGCTGATGTGGCAGAATGGATGGTAGACTCCCTGCCAATTAGAAATCATCAGGGAGAAAGTTTCCATTCCAGCTTTCCCTACACTGTCTCAGTGCTCTATTTGGCATATAGAAACCATTTTGTCATAAATGAATGAATGAATGAACAATTTGCATGGAGTTCTTTAAGGTTGGGGAGGGCCATTCCAAAATGCATATTTCCCCCCACCATCAGTCTCAAGTGGTATAATCCATTCTACCCACTCAGCACTGTACCTCCTCATTCCACTCCAAGGACAGACTCCAGCTAAATAAATTCATTGTCAGGGTTTGACGGGACAAGGAGGAATGGTGGGAGCCCCCAGCCAGGGAACCCCCAAGGAAAACCCCAGAGGAGGAAGGCTCAGAACCCAAAGATTGGTGGCGAAACACTGAGGAGAGGTCAGAGGGAGAGGATTCGGAGAAGGTGCTAGATACCAAAGGGCAACAGTGACAGGAATTGCACATGACACACAGTATGTGATGCTGGTGTGACATCACACACATCCACCACATGCCAGACCCCCTCAATCTTGGGGGCAACCCAGCGCCTTTGCCTTCCATGGAGGAAGCTTCTCCTAATGTCCAGCCACAATCTGCTTTCTTGTTAGTTCTATATCCTCTGGAGAATGCTTGCTGCAACTTCTGATATCCCTGCTGCTATGTGAAGACATAAGGACACAGGTGGCACTGTGGGTTAAACCACAGAGCCTAGGGCTTGCTGATCAGAAGGTTGGCAGTTTGAATCCCTGCGACAGGGTGAGCTCCCGTTGCTCGGTCCCAGCTCCTGCCAACCTAGCAGTTTGAAAGCACGTCAAAGTGCAAGTAGATAAACAGGTACCACTCCAAGCGGGAAGATAAACGGTGTTTCTGTGCACTGCTCTGGTTCGCCAGAAGCGGCTTTGTCATGCTGGCCACATGACCTGGAAGCTGTACGCCAGCCCCCTTGGCCAACAACACGAGATGAGTGCCACAACCCCAGAGTCGGTCACGACTGGACCTAATGGTCAGGGGTCCCTTTACCTTATGTGAAGACATTGTCACTCTTGCAGCAGCAACAACAACAACAACAACAACAACAACAACAACAACAACAACAACACAGTGGTACCTCAGGTTAAGAACTTGATTTGTTCCAGAGGACCACTCTTAACCTGAAACTGTTCTTAACCTGAGGTACCACTTTAGCTAATGGGGCTTCCCGCTCCGTCCACACCACCGGAGCACAATTTCTGTTCTCATCCTGAAGTTCTTAACCCAAGGTACTATTTCTGGGTTAGCGGAGTCTGTAACCTGAAGCATCTGTAACCTGAAGCGCTTGTAACCCGAGGTACCACTGTAATAATAATAATAATACCAATTTGAGGGCCCTCTGGCACATAAGAAGAAGAGATTGCTGGACCAGACAAGTGGCCCTTTTAAACTAATTTCCTGTTCCCACAGTGGCCAACCAGATGCTTGTGGGAATTCTGCAAGCGGGATCTGAGCACAACAGCAGTTCCAAGTAATTGGTATTCAAAGCATTCTGGAGGTAGAAAGTACCCATCAGGTTTAGAAGCCGTTGATAGCCTTATCCATGAAGTCGTATAATCCTCTTTTAATGGCACCAAAGGTGGTGGCTTCCGCTACGTCTTGTGGGTGCTGCAACCACATACCTGACGAGAACCACTTTTGTTTGTGCAGGCAACAGTTCCCCCAGGACCCAGTGAAGGACCTTCCATGGTGTTGCTGCGGCCTTGCCCTGATAGAAGGCCTTGCCTGCCTCCATGTTCTCAGAGGCCGAGATGCCCAGAGTGTTTTCTCTCGGTACAGTCGTTGAAGCCAGAGAGGCCCAAGGTGAGAGGGCTGTACAGAGCACAGTCTCACCCACCCACCCCATAATTCAATTCCTTTCAATATATGTACCTCAACTGTTTCAGTAGGCAGAACTGGCGCAACTACAGGAACTACATACCGGTAATATCAGTTCCGCATTTGTAAGAACTCAGCCATTTAGCACCTGAACTTTGGAACTCCCTGCCTATTATAATAATAAAAATAATAATTTATTATTTATACCCTGCCCATCTGGCTGGGTTTCCCCAGCCACTCTGGGCGGCTTCCAACAGAAAAATAAAATAAAATAATTAAACATTAAAAGCATCCCTAAACAGGGCTGCCTTCAGATGTCTTCTAAAAACTTTCACTATACTATGTTTTTCAGTGCCTGCTAAAACATTCTTGTTTAGACAAGCCTACCCAGATGGCTTAGAGAGTTGAGAGTTTTCATCTAGGGTAGCCATATTTCAAAAAGTGAAAATCCAGACACAAAAGCTTTGTTTTTCCTTTTCTTTTTGCAAGATCTCAAAAAGAAAACAAAAAAGAAGTTTCTGAGCTACTTTTAAGGAAATGCAGCAAAATCTACACTTCCGGCATGGTTTGCCATATGTACGGATTTTCCCGGACACTTAAACTATTCCTGCACGGACACTCTTTCCAATGGCTAAAGTCCGGCAATAACATCTGGAAAATTCCAGGTGCACGGCAACCCTATTTTCATCTGTTTTTAGTATTTTGTATCTTTTAAAGTACAACTGTAATTGTTTCTTAATTTTCTTGTTTCATTTTTTTTGTAAACTGTTTTGAGGGTTTTTTTTATAACCAAGCGGTGCATATGCATGCATACACACACACACACACAAACAAACAAACAAACACACACACCCTTTTAAAAAGAAATGTAAGGCTTTATTCAGCTAATTCAGTGCACTAGCAGAAGCCAGTGTAAAGGATTCTTCCTAGCACAATTGAACTTTTCTCCTCTCCTTCCTCAGCATGCCCCTCATGCTCTCCCAAATCTCCCCCAGAGGGTCAGGATGACCCCCAGAACAGTGCATAAGGGAGGAGAGGGGTGATTGCACTAATGGAGCCATATCGTTAGTGCTATGGCGAATCCAACCCAGTGATCTTTATTTAACAATAACCCTCATCCCCCGCACCCACATCCCAGGTAGCATGAGAGAAGCATTGCTGCTTATGGTGTAAACCCTCATCCCACTGTAGGCTCTGACCTCAACAGTGATGGCTCAATGCTTTGGCGCTCAAGATGCCCTCAAGGGGCTCTGCTCCATGAGTTCAGCCCACCTCTCTCCTGCCCACAGAGGGCAGGACTAAAAGCAAATGGGTGGAAACTGCAGGGAAGCAAGTTATGGCAAAACAACATCCTAATGGAGAGAGGTGTTTGACAGCGGAACAGTCTCCCTTGGGAGGTGGTGGGCTCTCCTTCGCTAGTATTTACTGAAGCAAAGGATGGGTGGCCATCCCTTCAATATGCTGCCAACCAAGCAGGAAAACCACTTCAAACAAACTGACCTTTGCTCATAGTTTATAACTTCAAAATACCTTCCATATCTGATGAGGAGCATGGGGTGCTGTTTTGCAATGAGTCAGCCCAATGAGTCTAGTACAGGGTCTCCAACTGTCTGTGGACTACCATTCCCATCATCCATGACCACTGCTCCTGCTAGCTAGGGATGATAGGAGTTGTAGTCCAAAAACACCCAAGTTTGGGAAACCCTGATCAGCTCTCCAGGTTTTCAGACAGGGAATCTCTCCCAGCCCTCCCTGGAGATGACCGGGGATTGAACCTGGGACCTTCTGCTGCAAAACAAGATGCTCTACCTCTGAGCACTGGCCCTTTCCAATGAAGGTGATGGCAGGACAAAAGAAGCAAATGCCTACCCACCTGAGCATCTATGTCTATATTATATATCCCCTTTCGGCCTCTGATGCACTTATTGTCTATCCCCAGCTTGGGATACAGTGGTGCCTCGCTAGACGAATTTAATTCGTTCCACGGGTCTTTTCTTATGACGAAAAATTCATCTAGCGAATCCCATAGGAATGCATTGAAATTTTTTGAATTTTTTTTGCCCATAGGAACGCATTAATTGAATTTCAATGCATTCCTATGGGAAACCGCGATTCGCTAGACAAATTTTTCATAAAACGAATTCGTCTAGCGAGGCAACCTCCGCTCGAAAAATCCTTTTGTTAAGCAGAAATTTCGTTAAGCAGGGCATTCGTTAAGCGAGGCACCACTGTATTGAGAAAGCCCTTGGCCAGCTATCACCATGAATAACAACACACCCACCCATGCCTTGCCACAGTTGTTTTTTCAAGCAAGGGAAAGGCTGCCACTCCAGAGCATCTTTTTCATGTGGTCCCAGCTTCCATCCCCACCATCTCCCAGCTAGGGCTGGGAGAAAATCCCTTTGTGGAACCCTACAGAGTCCACCTGAGCTCAATGGACCGCCGGTGCTGACTCTGTATACAGCAAAAACTCTCTGGAGGGCTAGAGAAGAGGAGGAAGCAGCTTACCCCTCACATTTTGGCGAATTGGGCGGCGTGCTGGTCGGATCTTCTTCCAGGATGGTCCTGAAATGCATAGGAAACATCCCTCCAATTACGTGCATGGCATCCTCCGCGTTCACATAGCCACGCAGATCAAACTTCCCAAGCAGCCGGCACTCTTCTTCTCCCTCCTCCCCAGCTGTGTCTTCCTCGCCTCGGGTGGGCACAAACACGTACAAGGCCTGCATCAGCAGCCCTGTGAGCAGCCAGAACTTTGCACGGGCCATTTTAACTCTGAGCCGCTGGAAGGAAATAATTGCTGCTTCCAAAAAAAAAAAGAGCACAGGGTTTTTATGAGGCTCTCGCGTGTTGACTGTTCGCCAGCCTATGAAGGAGAACGACTGTTCCCAAGAGGATCCACACAGGTGGATTCTCTTTGCTGCGACAGCTGCCAAGGCACAAGCTCGTCTATGAAGGGCTGGAAGGATAGGAAAGGTTGTTGTGGTTTTTATTTTTTATTTTTTTAAAAAGAACTGCTAATAAAAACGAAGTGACCCACATCATTTCATGCATTTACCTTCTCTCATACTGATGCCATTTCCCATCTTTTGCTTAGATCTTTAGCGCAGGTGCCTGAGTACAAGGATTAATAAACAACAATGATTTAAGAATCATTGCTGGATCAGACATGGAGTACACTTAGGCTACATTCACGCCGCAGTTTTAAAGCACTATAGTGCCACTTTAAACAGTCATGGCTTCTCCCAAACATTCCCCCAAACATTCCATAACACATTACGGCATGGGTAGGCAAACTAAGGCCCGCGGGCCCGATCAGGCCCAATAGCCTTCTCGATCCAACCCGCGGACGATCCGGAATCACCGCGTGGATCACCAGCATGCGCGTTCTTTCCCTCTCCCTCACATGGCGGTGGCGCCTCCTCCCTCCCTCCTCCTGGCTTCTCCCCGCCCTGCCTAGAGGAGGAAGGGGACTGGGCTTTGTTGGTGCCAGCAGCAGCACTCGAGTGGCCACCATTTTAAGCAGCCCCCCTCCGGAGCCCTTTCGCGTACCGCTCATCATTCCTCCGCCAGCCCTTGCCGCTCGCAAGACACAGGTAAGCAGCCACTGGGGCTCGTGCTGCTCCCCCCCTCAAAATATAGTCCAGCCCCCACAAGGTCTGAGGGACAGTGGACCGGCCCCCTGCTGAAAAAGTTTGCTGACCCCTGCATTAGGGTATGAAGGTGCCACAAGTCTCTTTGCTGCAACAGATCAACACAACTTACCCATTTTAAAATCCCCAATGGGAAGCTCTTTCCAAGCCTAACTGCTGCATGTATGCAGAAGCAATGCGGGCAGATCATGGGCCAGATGTAAGCCACATCTGGCCTCTTGACTGACATTCCCCTCCCCCCCTTTAAAGCAGCAGCTTTCAATCATTCTCTCCCCAGGGAGTCGGCACCTTTACTGAGGGACTCCAGCATGCTGGAGGTGCATTTTAGAGAAATCTGGGGGTATGTTCTTAGGCTGTCTCTTTGTCTATGCAGGTGACAGTGGCTTCAACCAAATTAAAGTGAGTTGTGACTAAGGCCCCATCTGCACTGCACATTTAAAGCAGTATTGCACTGCTTTCAACACTCTCATGGCTTCCCCCAAAGAATCCTGGGAACTGTGGTTTATTAAAGGTGCAGAGAGATGCTAGGACACCCTTTTCCTTACACGGCTACAACTCCCAGAGTTCCCTGGGAAGGGGGATTGATTGTTAAACCACTCTGGGAACTGTAGCTCTCTGCAATGCAACAACCATCATGGCTGAATATCTACTGTAGGCTTAGAACACTGAAAATATGCAACCTACCTACTGTATACTTCTTGCCAAAAATGGGATGGTTATACCAGAACACAGACCAGCCACCCTGGATTTTGCATACTTTCCAAATCCCCTGTTGAATAGTGCTGGGCCTCATGTTGTCATCAAATGATACATCACTCGATGTGGACTTGGTTGCTCTTTGACCCTGTCGTTCACCTTTCGTTGGAACTCTGGTTTACCTTTTGAATTGTCTGCTTATGTGCTATGTACTTTAGCAAGATTATGATGTGAGTAAATAATATATCCCTGTATGTCAAGGAAGGCCGGGGTACATGGTGGGAGAAATGGCTGCTTCTTGGAAATTGGCAGAAAAGCACAACGCAAATGATCGGCTGGAGCACCTCACCTATGAGGAAAGGAGGCAAGATTTGTTTTTTGTTTTAGTTGGGGGGGGAGCTGTGAGGGGGAGGGGGACATGACTGAGTTTTAAAAAATTAGATGTGAAGAAAATGAACGGAGAGGAAGTTTTACCTCACTCTTGCGTAACCAGAGTTCTAGGGAACCAGGGTTATCTGATGAAGCTGAATAGAAGATCCAGGACAGGCAAGACGAACGACTTCTTTACACAGCACAGCCTTATGCTGTGTGATTCACTTCCGCAAGGTGTAGTGATGGCTACCCAACTTAGTCTTTAAAAGGGGATTGGGCAAATAAATTCATGGAATATAAATCCATCAACACTGGGAGAGGGCTATGGCCCTCATCTTCTGCCTAGATGTTGGCCATGGTTAGGAACAAGATGCTACGCCAGATGGGCCTTTGGTCTGATTCAGCAGGACTTTCCTTATCCTCTTATGAACTATCATACCATGACTACTGGAAGCCAGTGTGGCAAAATGGTTAGAATGTTGGACTAAGACCTGGGAGACCAGGGTTTGAATCTCCACTCAGCCATGAAGTTCCCTGGGTGCTTTGAGGGAGTCACTATCTCCTAGCCTAACCTACTTCACTGGATGAAATGAGGAGGAGAACCAAATAGTCATACCTCAGGTTATGGTCGCTTCAGGTTGCGCGTTTTTGGGTTGTTCACTGCGCCGAACCCGGAAGTCCCAGAATGGGTTACTTCCAGGTTTTGGCACTCTGCATGTGCAGAAGCACTAAATCGCGCTTTGCGCAGAAGCGCCGAATCGCAACCTGCGCGTACGCAGATGCGGCACTGCGGGTTGCGATCGCTGCAGGTTGCAAACGTGCCTCCCTTTCGGATCACGTTCGCAACCTGAGCGTCCACTGTACACCACCTTGAGATCCTTGGAAGATGGAATATAAATGTAATAAATAAATAGATAGATACTGTGAGGAGTGGGATCTGGTCTCGAGAGTACTTAGGTACTGGGCTGAAAGGGTTGGATATCTACATTTAAATTGCTTCTGGTTGGCAATGAATAAGTCACTTCCTTCTTGTCTGACCTACCTAACCAGGTTGTTGTGAGAACATAGTATAACACTGTGTGCTGTCCTAAGATCCTCTGGGGCGATGTTTGCTAAAAACCAATATAAACACCTCATGACTTGTCACTACTTGTCTTTACCTGGTAGCAACAGAAAACACCTGAACCCCAGAAGGTTACGAAATCCAAAATGGGCACCAGGGGAACAGATCCAGTGAAGGCAGAAGTCTTGTTTTCTTTTTTCCTCTGCGGTTATGATTCTAATGGAAAGGCTGATATTCAGGGAGATGTGAGAGTCTAGCTGTGAATTTGACAGGCCCCCATTGTATCTCCTTCCTACTCCTCTTTCCTTTTTCCTTCCTCTACCTATTTAAATCTTATAATTATATAATTAGGATGTTTGGAAAAAAGAGAAAAGCAGAGTTGTGAAATCAAAAGGCTGGAGGCGGAAGTGATGGTTACAATTTTTTATCCACCCCCCCCCCCATAAAAAACATCATTCTTCTGTAAAACAATTACTTTTAATATGCATCTATTCAGTTAGCAGACTGCAGAAAACCCCAGAGCTGCCATAGTGTAACAACGAAGAAATCTTCAATACAAATACATTTTAAAAAACCAGGGTTGCAAAGTGGGCATTGCAGGTCAGCTATCTTATTCATTTTCACAATCATGTACTGTACAGCCTTTCCTTCTAGGAGCTCAAGGAAATGTATTTAGTACTTTCCTGTGACATTTAAACAGCACAACCACCCTGCGAGGGAGGTTAGTCCCAATGACAACAATGTCAACAAGAGTACTGTACCTCACACTCATAAGATGCTGGTTATTAAAATATTAAAGGGTGCAATGTTTAGAATAAATTGGGTTACAGACGCTTCAGGTTACAGACTCCACTAGCCCAGAAATAGTACCTCGGGTTAAGAACTTTGCTTCAGGATGAGAACAGAAATTGTGCTCCGGCGGCACAGCGGCAGCAGGAGCCCCCATTAGCTAAAGTGGTGTCTCGGGTTAAGAACAGTTTCAGGTAAAGAACAGACTTCCGGAACGAATTAAGTTCTTAACCAGAGGTACCACTGTATACATGTTTTAAAGGCAGCAGATAAAAAGCGAGGACATCAGCTTCCTCCATGGCTTAATAGAGCTATGACAGCACAGCACAGCACTGCAGAGTCTCCTAAGTGCTCTGTGACCTTTTTATCTGAGCTGGTTCCTGAGACGAAGTGAATTGGCTGAAGATTGAGCGCAAATGGGAGGCTCGGACTTCGTTAAGTAGACCTCAACAGAACTTAGATGGATTTTAATTTTAATTTTTTGCATATTTTCATCTTCCCTGAACCTCCAGCCTGATTTCATACAATTACATATACTGCAAATACTGGCGGTGAGCGCCAACAGGATTGTAGCTGAAACAGCACCACAGAAAAGCAAAAGTGTTGTATTAGCGCAGCGAGCTCAGAGGAACTCTGACATTTGGCAAAGCACAAAAAAGCCACTTTAAAAAATACTTAAGGGGGGGGGGCAACCTTCCCCAAAAGCCCAATGAAGACTAAGTATGCACAGGGCCAAAAGAGTGTTTAAAAGTCCCTGGGGGGAAGGGGACCCCCGAGATGGCAGGGGACGGGCAGTGGAATACCTTTACTTACCTCTCACACTCTGCATTAAACAATCACTGATGATGGTGACCTGAACCATTATTATGGTTTTAAAGTTCTGCATCCACCTTTATTTTATTTGGAGCTAACCATTGAGATAGGACATAATCTGTGTGTCTAGAAATGTTCTTTGCTGCACGTTTTTTCCAACCTTGCGTTCTGAAGTTGTTTCACGCAACCAACAGGATACCCAAATACAGTGGTACCTTGGGTTACAAATGCTTTGGGTTACAAACTCCGCTAACCCGGGAGTAGTTGCTCCGGGTTGTGAACTTTGCCCCAGGATGAGAATGGAAATCGTGCAGCAGCAGTGGGAGGCCCCATTAGCGAAAGCGCACCTCAGGTTAAGAACATTTTCAGGTTAAGAACGGACCTCCGGAACGAATTAAGTTTGTAACCTGAGGTAGCACTCTACTTCGATATATCATCAGAAACAACGCCTTCCCACACTTATTGCTCTTCTGTAGTTATAATATTGTTGTTGTTTTGTTGTTTAGTCATTTAGTCGTGTCCGACTCTTCGTGACCCCATGGACCTAACCCAAAGCTACTCAAGTCAGCAAGGATGCTACTCTTCCTTTAAAACACCAGGTGGCAGTAAAACACTGGCAATAGAGGGAGATGTAGGTTTTCACACACACAGTTGTCCAGCTCTTCAAAAGTATTCTGAATTTTGTTTGTCCCTTTGAAATTACACAAGTCACCTTTATTGCCAGGTCTTGGTATGGAAAGGGCTTTTGGTTTACTTTTTCATGCAGGGCAGGCAAAACTTAAGATTTGTGACTCTAGCGCTTTGCATTTAATCACACAACTGTTCCTTCTGCAGCCGGCTTGTCCAGGATGAAAAGAAGGCCTCTATGTTACAAAAACAGCAGCCCCATTATAGCTGGCATGCAATAAAAGCTCGTCATTTCCCTATTCCCTCTCCTCTGCTTCAGGTGAAACAATTTTTCCCACAGCACGAAGTGAAGGAGCACCAAGCACCCAGCCAACTCTCACCTGAACAGCATTCCCAGACCTGTTTTGTTACCATGTTAAGCAGTGACAGTGTGTTGGGAATATATAGAAAGATGATGGCCCACTAAGAATGTGCAAGTTCGCAGGAGTCTCAGAATGGCACTTTTTGAAGGCGCGATTCATTTTTTGAACACGTACGAAGACAAGAAAACGTTTACACAAAAGAACCAAGCCACTCAAATCATCTGCAGATATTTATATTTAAAGCAACAATTCCATTTTCTAATACTAATTGTCTTCCAGCTTACTTCCTGAGAAAATGACAAGAATCACAAGAAACGCTGAAAATCTCTTGCTGTGGCTTAGGATTAATTTATTTCAAAGCTTTGTGCAAAATATTAGCCCTTATAAGGGCATGGGTATCCGTGCGGCAACAAGAGCGCTTATCGAACTTTCTCCTCAATGTGACTCGAGGAAGCAAACTTAAATAAGAGTTCAGCATCCTACAAGGATCCTTGAAGCAACCTTCATATAGTAGCAGATGTTTAAGTCTTGTAGCTACGAGTCATCTAGCGACACAACCATTTTAACATTCTGATCAAGCATGGCTACTTGAAAGCACGTCCCATTGATTTTAGTGGTCTTTACTACTAAGTAAGTTTAGAAAGGCAGCCTTGAGCCTTTAAGCATCAAGCAGGCATTCTGTGGTCAAAAATAAAAAGCAGAACCTGCGACATTCCTGTAATTTTTTGGACAGCATCTAAAACAGCACCAAGAAGAGGAATATAACCTTCCACTAACTTACTCCCTGGGATCCTAGCTTACGTCTGGAAGTGCGTTGCTAACACACACAGTAATACAGAATAACAATAATATTGGCTATCACTTTGGCCGTATGTTATTCAGTCCTATATTCCAGATAACCTCGTTTCGCACTCTGAAGTCGCTAACCGACTTGGACCAGTGGGAACATTTTGAATTTTGCGAGAGTGCTGAGGTCACCAGTCACAAAATGGCTGCCATTTTGCGAGGGGTAACACAACATTAGAAAGAATGTGCACATCGTTGCGTCCCCTTCCCATCCCCTAGGGCCTAGGCCTTCTATTTACCATGGGGAGTCAGTTATGTCCTGCTGGTTCTGCTTGTGGAGATAAAAGGCCCAAGAACCCAATTTTTCCCCAATGGCAAGGCTTGGGTTGCCACCATTACCAACTTACCTGGCAGTAAGCCTCATTAACAACAAACCTGTTGTTGAAGTAGACGTGCATACCATTGAACTGTAAAGTGAACCATACAGTTAACTGAACACCAGCTCCTGCACAGCAAGAGACGCTCCTAAAACATGGGCTTGGGGTGGGTGGCGAACAAGGTTACGCTTACATCATTCATATGAAAAAAAGGTGTTTAAATCCATTCCAGGATGCACAGAATTAACACAGAAGTAGACTACAGCTCCCATCATCCCTAGCTAGCAAGACCAGGGATGATGGGAAATGTAGTCCAAAAACAGCTGGAGACCCAAGTTTGGGAAACACTTGCTCTAAAACAATTTTATAAAAAAAAATCTATTCACCCTTGCATTTCCACCCTGACCTCGCCAGCGGACCAGTCTGTATTAAGTGATATGTCTCATGCGAAGGGTGCTTGAGCCTGGGGTTCTGGACTAGGCCGCAGAATACTAAGGTCACATTTTGAAGCTTCAGACACTTTTGATGGCTTCTCTCCACTGCTTGGCCTGCCATAGTTTTGTTTCCGTGATACTCCTCTGCTTACCCAGAAGAGCCAACTGTTGTCCACAGCAGGCCTTCATCATTTAGGGCAGTGTTTCTCAACCTTTTTTGGGCCACGGCACACTTGTTCCGTGAAAAAAATCACGAGGCACACCACCATTAAAAAAGTTTAAAAATTTAACTCTGTGCCGCCCTATATTATAATTATGACTGTAAGAAACACTTGCCAAATATTGCTTTCCGGCGGGCCAGTGTTGTGTATTGGTGGCCGCCAGGCTCGTTTGCACTGAGCTTTGGGAAAGAGGAGGAGAAATATTGCTTTCCGGCGGGCCAGCATTGTTTATTGGCGGCCGCCAGGCACGTGACAATGCAAATCACCCTTCTCACCGCCGTACGTCGCAGCACACCAGCCAGCGTCTCGCGGCACACTAGTGTGCTGCGGAACAGCGGTTGAGAAACGCTGATTTAGGGAACAAATTCCAAAGTGGGGAGTTAAGGATTGGAAGGAGTGTCTTTAAAATAATAATAATAATAATAATAATAATAATCACACAAGTATCCAAATGGGTAACTTTTATTTGTGGATAAAAATTAAGGCTCACAGTACTTATCATTTACAAGCAGAAAATGTTTCCTTTCTTTTAAAAAAACGAGAATGCTAGGAATTATTTCCCTATACAAATTCCTTTGAATACGTTGACATGTCTCACTGAAGGACAAGAGAGGGGTAAACAAATTGAACAAGAGCAACTGCATTCATAAGCTACATTCCCTTCTGGACCACAAGAAGACGACAATCTGTGTTTCTCCATCCGGCTGAGATTACATGAATGAACACGATGAAATACATTCAAGGACTGGAAGGATGGCAATGAAGCTACATTCCACTTCCCTCACAAACTGTGTGTAGTTTTTTAAAATAAAAAACAAAAAATACCCTGCTCCATAGAATACTGGAATCTGGATTCAAATTTAACAAATCACTCATAATGCTATCCCTTTGACATGTGTTTGCTTCTGGCTGCAATGTTAATCTTCTTAAAGTTTGCCAAACCCCCATTTTCTTCATGAATCTTTTTTTAAAAAACAAAACAAGCTTATAAAGTTGTAGCCCGGAGCTGACTTAAACATATACATTTGTTAAGATGGAAATCCTATAATTTGACTATCTGTGCATCTAACATAGTGAACATGGACACAAAATACTCTTAGCTCCAGCCGCAAGGGTTACCGTCAGTAGACACACCACTCAGTTAAAACCTCTGGCTCTTATGAATGGAACCATGCATTATATATACCTCATTTCTCTAGCTTGGACCATAACCATAATAGAGTTACATATTATATGTTAAACATCAGCTTTTAGAAAAAAAAGGACATTTGAAATGGCCAAGTAAACATCAATGTCAAAGCACAGCAATAGCTCAAGGAACATCCCCTTGTTATGGGCCTGACTGTCTAGGAGGCATCTGAATAAAGAGTTCCCACCATGCAAGAGCAATCAGGCTTGCAAGTGATCATTACATTATAGTCTCAGGTGCCATAATCTCACCAGCAGGCATAAAGAGGAGTTCCTAGTAGAGTTTGCTAAGTAGACACTTGGGTCTGGATTGCACTTCTGCTGACTTGACCACACCCATTCCCAAACACGGACTATACAGGAAAGCACTTCGGTTGCACACCCTGGGTTTGGATGAAACGGGCAAACAGATTTGCAAATCGTCTGCCATGGATGCTTCACAGTTGAGATTCCTGCATTGCAGGGGGTCAGACTAGATGGCCATTGGGGGTCCCTTCCAACTCTACAATTCTATGATTTGCCTACTGCATTCCTACACACTGGACCATGCCACCCAAGCACAATTCAAAGTGTTGGTGCTGACCTTTAAAGCCCTAAACTGCCTCGGCCCAGTATACCTGAAGGAACGTCTCCACCCCCATCGTTCTGCCCGGACACTGAGGTCCAGCGCCGAGGGCCTACTGGCGGTTCCCTCACTGCAAGAAGCAAAGCTACAGGGAACCAGGCAAGAGGGCCTTCTCAGTAGTGGCACCCACACTGTGGAACGCCCTCCCATCAGATGTCAAAGAAATAAATACAGTAACTACCTTACATTTAGGAGACATCTGAAGGCAGCCCTGTTCAGGGAAGTTCTTAATGTGTGACATTTTAATGTATTTTAAATCTTTACTGGAAGCTGCCCAGAGTGGCTGGCGAAACCCAGCCAGATGGGCGGAGTACAAATAATAAATTATTATTATTATTATTACTCGCTCAGGTACATGTTCCAAGACCTCCGCAGGAAAAGTCTTCAGGAGACAACAAACCTTCCTCATGTGGCATGGTAAGGCAAGTTAGCATAGCAAGAGAACCACCAGCTCATCCCAGCTCCCCAGACGCCAGGGACACACGCCCCATCATCATAATGGTTTTATAGTGAGTACCTTTTGCCCTTATTTCCCCTTTATACGTCCCGCTGCTTTATTCCAGCCAGATGCTCTACCACACATCTGGCGAGACCATCCAGCCATCCCCTGACCTCTGCATCTTAACCAGCCATGTTTTTTGGTTAATTCACATAAGGACAGCGGAAATCATATTGAGCAGAAGGACCCTTTTTTTGTCAACAGATATAGCATTAAACAGGAGTGACTAGTTCGCTGCCCCTCCACAAGTTTTCACTTGTCCTGCGATGACCTTCCGATCAATCAATGCATGGCGGAATGGTCGCCTGTATCCTGCTAATCAAGGTAGTAATACTTGGGCACTCGAGAACTACCGGGTACAAATCAAAGTTTGTGTAAGGTCGCAGTGATTTGTGGTGCACTAAGGCCGTATTCAGAATGGGTGAGTGAAGTCGTTGCAGCCCTATTTATGAGAAGAAAGTATTCTAGCATTTTAAGTCCTCTTCTACCATTTTAACAGCTATGGCCTCCCCCCTAAGAAACTCAGGAACTATAGTTTGTTAAGGATGCTGGGAATTGTAGATCTGTGAGGCGTCAAACGACAATTCCCAGCACCCTAAACAAAGTAAGAGTTTTCAGGATTCTTTGGGGGAATTTGACTGTGGATTAAAGAGTGCTTTAAATATAAGGTATGGATGTGACCTTAACGCTGTTCTCCTGTCCATCTACCCTGACAAGATGGGAGGGGTGGCTAATACCCCAGAGGACAGGATCACACTTCAAAATGACCTTAACAGATTAGACAACTGGGCCAAAGCAAACAAGATGAATTTTAACAAGGAGAAATGTAAAGTACTACACTTGGGCAAAAAAGAAAGAAAGGCACAAATACAGGATGGGAGACACCTGGCTTGAGAGCAGTACATGTGAAAAGGATCTAGGAGTTTTGGTAGACCACAAACTTGACATGAGTCAACAGTGTGATGCAGCAGCTAAAAAAGCCAATGCAATTCTGGGCTGCATCAATAGGAGTATAGCATCTAGATCAAGGGAAGTAATAATACCACTGTATTCTGCTCTGGTCAGACCTCACCTGGAGTACTGTGTCCAGTTCTGGGCACCACAGTTCAAGAAGGATACTGACAAGCTGGAACGTGTCCAGAAGAGGGCAACCAAAATGGTCAAAGGCCTGGAAACAATGCCTTATGAGGAACGGCTTAGGGAGCTGGGTATGTTTAGCCTGGAGAAGAGAAGGTTAAGGGGTGATATGATAGCCATTTTCAAATATATTAAAGGATGCCACATAGAGGAGGGAGAAAGGTTGTTTTCTGCTGCTCCAGAGAAGTGGACACGGAGCAATGGATTCAAACAACAAGAAAGAAGATTCCACCTAAACATTAGGAAGAACTTCCTGACAGTAAGAGCTGTTCGGCAGTGGAATTTGCTACCAAGGAGTGTGGTGGAGTCTCCTTCTTTGGAGGTCTTTAAGCAGAGGCTTGACAGGAATATGTCAAGAATGCTTTGATGGTGTTTCCTGCTTGGCAGGGAGTTGGACTGGATGGCCCTTGTGGTCTCTTCCAACTCTATGATTCTAGAAGCAGCCCCACTTCAGTCAAAGCTATGTGGCTCAATATTGAAAACCACCCAGATTCTGATCTTTACCCAAACCAGAGCCGAGAGGTTAACTCTATTTATCCTTCTGACTTGCTGGTAGTTTATTCTTCAAGAAATGCACAAACTAATTTATATCTAGATTGGCCCTGCTGCCTCCAAAGCCCAATCACATACGAATCGGCATATTTTAGAAGACCTTGGAAAGGTGTACACAGAGAGCAATTATTCCCCCTCGCTTTTCCAAAGCAGCCTCATATAAAATATAAGCCCAACACGAATGGTATGAATGATAGTTCGGCACAAAGACAAAGACAAAAACTGAGAAAGGGCAGATAAGATTTTGATGGCTGCAATGTGGATTGTTACTCCCTTTGATTTTGCCTGAACCGCAAGATGCATTTTCAACTGTATACATAATTCATGTTTGGCTCCCTTGTAACTGATTTAATGTACATTAAATATAGATATCACTGCACGGTGGGGGAAATGTATGCTTTTACATTTTTAAGCAAAACTTGCTTTTAAAAAACATTATGGAGGAGGGACAGGAGAGCAAGGCGGGGAGACACAGTCATTATTTGAGCGCCAGATGTTGTTGTTGTCTTAAAAGTCAACACTTATTGCCATGGGCTTAATACTCCAAACGATATGGAACAGGAATTCATACAGTACGCAGCAGAACAAATTATACATTGATTCCACAACTCAACAATACCTACTACTCCATTTGGCAAAATATTTATTTATAATAAATCTGTTTCAAAAGCAGTTGTTGGTCGCTTCCCCCCTCCCCAACCCCATTATTTTAATAGGCTCCGACATTGGTTTTGGTAAATGTAAATAAACGGTCTCTTTTTACACAGTATACAAAAGAAAATGAAAATAAAAAAATGAAAAGAGACATTGAAATGACGTAACAGTAGAAACAGTCAGTAAGACCAAAAAAAAAAGGCAAAGCAATATGAATCTATCTGCACGTAGGCAATACTGCCCTAATTATTTACCCGTACGTATCCTCAGCCCACTTACCTTGCTCCCCGCCCCCCGCCCCCAACATCATTCTTAATTTGCAGATTATGCTCCAGGAAGAGGGGGGGGGGAATCACATGTGATATAGCAGCAGCTCCAGCGACTCTGTTTCACAGTACTGCATGTCAACACTGGGAATGGTTTCTGATATAATTTAAAACTGCATACAGTACTTTCATACAAGGAGAGGGAGGGAATAATTATTCCCACTCAGTTGTTCCTGGTGGTTTTGAAGTCAAGTCATACATCACCCGGGAGATGCCAGGAATCTTCTTAATCTCTGCCACCATCTTCAACACAACCTGCATTTATTTAGGAACAAAACACAGTTAGAAGAGCAGTTAAGTAGACAGGCTGCCAGGTTTGAATGAGGGATAAATCGGGGCTGTAATGCAAGGCACAGGATAGTCATTAGACTATTTTACCTAGCTGTCTAGAAGGGGGTAGGAATGGTGCATCAAATTTTTAAAATATAGCTTGGTATTATTTTGTTTGCAAACAAACAAACAAACAAAAACAGGCAAACATTTTGGAGAGGCAGCTCATACACTTACAGGTGAAACTTGGAAAATTAGAACACAGTGGTGCCCCAACTTACGAATTTAATCTGTTCCGAGGGCACCTTCGTAGGTTGAAAAATTCGTAGGTTGAAAAAGTCGAAATGTGCCATTGGAAACGCAATTTCCCATAGGAACGCATTGGAAACAGAAAAATTCGTAAGTCGAAGCAACCCTATCTAAAAAATTGTAAGTTGAATAATCCCTATCTAAAACCGCCGCGGTTTCCTTTCGGATGTTGAGACATTCGTAAGCACGCGGCCATTTGCCCCATTCGTAAGTCGAAAAATTTTGGTTGTCGAGTCGTTCGTAAGTCGAGGTACCACTGTATCGTCAAAAAGTGCATTTATTTCAGTAATGCAACTTAAAAGGTGAAACCAATATGAGATAGATGCATGACATGCAAAGCAAGATATGTCAAGCCTTTATTTGTTGTAACTGTAATTATTTGTCATTAGGCAGGTCAATTATAAATGGAATGCAATTAATGAAATGTAATAGCGATGTTTATTTTTGTATTATTGTAACTATTTGTTTTATTACTGTGGAATTTCCAAAAGAAAGCATTTGTAAAAATAAAAATAAGTTGCATTACTGAAATAAATGCACCTTTTGACGATATTCTAATTTTCCGAGTTTCACCTGTACTATAGTCATACCTTGGAAGTTGAATGGAATCCATTCCGGAAGTCCGTTCGACTTCCAAAATGTTCGGAAGTTCCTGCAGCCAAGCGGAAGCCGCGGAAGCCCTATCAGACGTTTGGGTGCAAAAGAACGTTTGCAAACCGGAACACTCACTTCTGGGTTTGCGGTGTTTGGGAGCCAAAACGTTAGACTTGCAAGGCATTCGGGATCCAAGGTAAGACTGTACAGCATAGGCCTCGGCAATGTACCGATGCATCGCCCAGGAGCGGTTTGAGGGCCAGAGCACACATTTATTTCTGTGCTACAAAAATGAACTTTTAAACCATTTTGAATAAAGGAACAAGCAGTGTTTCCATATTAGCAAAGAAAGAAAAGGCAGTTCCAAATGATTATTCTGAAAGTTTTACCTCTTCCGGTATCTCATTGCCGGGAGTCGCTGCAATACCCGTCATGAAATCACTAGTGATGAAGGTCCGAACAACCACAGATCTTTGACAGGAAGGTTGCTTCTGAAGGGGATCTCGGTCAAAATGCAATGGTGTCAAGATGACTGGCATCTGGCTGATTTTTCCAGCATAACCTTGGCATAAGAAACCAAGAATATTGCAATTAACAAACCGTTATATGGACCGAGAGAGCCGGCGTAGTATAATGATAGAGCACATTGTCGGGAATGATGAAAGTTGTGGTTGAACAACACCCAGAGGTTGACACCTCCCCCCTCCCTTGATTACAGTGCTGGACTAGGACTTGGGAGACCAGAATTCCAACTCCCGATTCAGTCGTGAAGCTCACTGGGTGGTCTTGGGCCAATCACTATCTTGGCCTAATCTATGTCACAGGGTTGTTGTCAGGATAAAATAGGGGGAGGGAGATCATTTTGCCATCCTAAGCTCTAAGGAAGGGCAGGATACAATTGAAAACGAAGAGCAGCATAAAGACAGACTGTACTCCATGGCACAACTCAGAAACTGCTCTTGGTTAAGAGTTGCAAGCATCAAATTAGTTTCTATTAAAACTTTCATGTGATTCACTTTTGATGTAGTTTTTCTGCTACAAAATCAAGAAACTGCAGTGTCCCAGAAAATTCAACTTTCTGAAGCCAGGGTTCTACAAAAGAAACATCTCTTATGCAACCAAAATCTGGGTTGCTTGACGAATTCTGAACTGCTGTTAAGTGTCTTTGCCAATGGCGACTCAAGGACAGCAGACCTCTTAGCAATGAACTAAGCCAGGCATCGGCAACCTCCGGCCCATGGGCCGGATCCGGCCCACGGAGGCCGTTTATCCGGCCCACGAGCCGCCTGGTCACCAAGCCACCCACTCGACAAGTCCCCCGCGCGCTGCACTAAACCGGCGCAGCGCGGCAACTTGCTGAGCGGCGCTGGAAATGGCGCCTGCGCCAACGCCGGAAATCGCTTCTGCACAGGCGCGGTTTCCAGCATCTACGCAGCCGCAGAAGCGATTTCCGGCGCTGCGGACATGCGCAGAAGCGATTTCCGGCGTCCTAGACATGGGAAGTGCGGCGCCAGAAATTGCTTCTGCGCATGTCCAGCCCACTGAAAATAGTCTGTGGGAATGCTCCGGCCCATGGCCGGAAAACGTTGCCGACGCCTGAACTAAGAAATGACCTTCCACTGAACAAATGCACATACTAACCAGACTCCCTGAGAATATTATGAGCCTCAAAATCAGCTTGCCGCAATGTGCTGAGGACTCCTGTTGTCAGGAAAGTGGGAGTAACGTCTGTGGGAGGTTCTTTGACAGGTGGGCCAAACACATAGACAACTCTAAGGAGGGAAAAAAATGAAGCGTTGGAGTGTGTGGTTTATTGCAAACTGAATAATGCAAGCACTACGCTGGCTAGGGCTAAAAGGAGTTTCAGTCCCCAACTTCTGAAGGGTGCCAGGTTAGGGAAAGATGAGCAATGCATCTATAAAATACCAGAATAGCAGACAGTAATTTAAATTCTGGCTTTGTCCAACCATGTAAAACTTGGGTGCACAGTGCCTTTAATTCAAACAGACAGTCGTTCAATCATTTATTTAAAAAGCCACGTATCCCGTTTGGAAAACATTAACATTCAGAATATGTGCAGTCTTTTTATTCTAATACTAAAGCAAAAGTTTGCTTCCTTCCCTTGCTTTAAAAGCCCCCACTGTTAAGAGCATTTATGCCTGCAGTACTTGACGCTTAGCTTTCCAGTATACAGTGGTACCTTGGTTTGCGAACAGCTTAGTTCTTGAACAACTTGGAACCCGAACACTGCAAACCCAGAAGTAAGTGTTCAAATTTGCGAACGTTTTTCAGAAGCCAAACGTGCTCCGTTTTGAGTGTTACGCTTCCCTCCCGAGTGCTACGCTGAGGTCTGACGGCTGGCAAATCCCGAGCACCCACACAGCATGGAGGTGATATTTGGAGCGTATATTTGGCACTTTAGTTTTTGCTATTTATTTTGCGTTTTTGTTTTGGGGGCTTTTTCGGTCCATTGTTGTGGCTGTGTGGAACCCAGTTCACTACATTGTTTATTGCTTTCATTTTATGGCTCAATGGTCTCGTTAGATAGTAAAATCCATGTTAAATTGCTGTTTTAGGGGTTGTTGTTTTTTTAATATATTTTTTATCAAAGATTTCTTGGTTTACAAAAGTATGTGCAATGTCTCTTTTTCAAGTCACATTTTCTACAGATCCGTTTCATTTGTTGAGACATTAGTGTTGCATTAGGAAGAAAGGGGGGGAAGAGGTGAAGGGGGGCATGGTGAGTGGGGTTGGTGGCAATGCGTCTATGCTACTTAGTGTGGGGGAGGGGCATAGGTGCCAACTCCCAGATTGAAAAATCCGGGATTGGCACCAGAAGTCGCTTCTACGCATGCTCTGCCCATTTCCAAAATGGCCACAGCGCCAGAAATCGCTTCTGCGCATGGCCAGAGACTCCAGACATGCGCAGAAGGAGCCTCCCTGGGCCGGTAAGAATCCGGGGGATTTACGGGGTTTTTTAAAATCCGGGCTGCCAGCGGGAAATGGCTGGGAAAACGGGGGTTTCCCGGAGAATAGGGGAGACTTGGCAGCTATAGGAGGGGGGTTGTGTCAGTGTCGCTTGTGCACGTTCTCTTTGCTATTCGCTTGTACTCCTTTGGTGGTGAGAGAGGTTGGGGTTGGCCTAGGGTGTGGTTGTTTGTTTGTGATTGGCTGTGGTGACCTTTGTTTTCATGTGTGAGTGGGGTGGGTGGGTGTTCCTAAATCAGGTTAGCCCAGGGGTAGGCAACCTAAGGCCCGGGGGCTGGATGTGGCCCAATCGCCTTCTCAATCCAGCTTGCGGATGGTCCGGGAATCAGTGTGTTTTTATATGAATAGAATGTGTCCTTTTATTTAAAATGCATCTCTGGGTTATTTATGGGGCATAGGAATTCGTTCATTTCCCCCTCCCCCCAAATATAGTCCAGCCCACCGCATGGTCTGAGGGACGGTGGACTGGCCCACGGCTGAAAAAGGTTGCTGTCCCCTGCGTTAGCCAGATTGATTCGTATGCTGTTGGTGAATTCTTGTCGTTGTCTTGTTGGGCTGCGTATGTCCCCGTGTCAGTTTCAGTTTCAGTTTTGTCCCCGTGTCAGTTTCAGTTTATTGGTTAGTTTTTCTAATAAGGCTGTTTCCCATACTACTTGATACAATTGGTCCATGCTTATTAGGGGTTGTTTTTAAAAGTCTGGAACGGATTAATCCATTTTGCATTCCTTTCTATGGGAAAGCACGCCTTGGTTTTGGAACGCTTTGGAAGTCGAACTGACTTCCAGAACGGATTAAGTTTGAGAACCAAGGTACCACTGTAGTCAGTACAGGGTTGCCCTGAACATCATACTATGATCGCACAAAATTACAATTAACAGGCCATGAAATAAAACATCAAACACACACATTAAAGATCCCCGGGCAAATAGTCACAAAATGGGCTTGCAGATAAAAAGCTGGGACAAATCTGTTAGTGGAGCATCTGACTCTTCCCTCCCAACATGGCTTATGGGACAATATTATAAACAGAGATGTGAAGGCCTGGGACTAAGGCGGAGAACCCAGTTTTCCCTTTTTCTAAAAAAAAACAAAACCTCATACGAATTATTTTCTCTTTTTGAATCGAGTGGAATGCTTTTTTAAGAAAAACAACAAGGCTTTACTCAGAGTTTATAGTGTGAAGAGCATTTTAGCTCCTGTGCCCTGTAACTGACATATACAATACTCAGATCCAAAATGCATTTCTGCACCTAGAGGGGTGCTTGCCATCTTCATGAGATAAGCTTAAAGATAAAGGGACCACTGACCATTGGGGTCCAGTCGTGACCAACTCTGGGGTTGCGGCGCTCATCTCGCGTTATTGGCCGAGGGAGCTGGCGTACAGCTTCCAGGTCATGTGGCCAGCATAACAAAGCTGCTTCTGGCAAACCAGATCAGTGCACGGAAATGCCATGTACCTTCCCGCTTGGAGCAGTACCTATTTATCTACTTACACTTATCTATGAGATAAGCTTACAGAGCCTTTATTGCTTGTGAATTACTACTGGCCTCCATTTGATGGTCTCTGGCCTACAAGTTTTGAGATACCAGACGTGGCCTCTCTCCCTTTTCACCTCTCCCATCAATTCACTGTGACACTAACAGTGCAATCCTACGCATGTATTCAAAGGGACACACTCACAGGGTAGCAGCTGACGACATTCATGCAAGCCTACGTGTGGTTACACAGAAGTAAGCACCGCTAAACAGAGTGGGGCTTACTTCTGAGTCAAGGCAATTCTGTCATAAATGTTATGACTGTGCCAAAGTACCATTTTATTTGATAAATAAGTTGTAACTGGTGCGTTTAATGTGGTTAAAGCAATAAAATAAGTTTAGGTTTGATAACGACGGTATTGCATATGTACTTCGATTCCCAGCAACCCTAAAACAAGATCCCCGCCCTGCTGGCTTCAAAATTTCCAGAACTTTTACATCTCCAATTTATAATAAGCTCTCAAGAAAGGCAGTAGCATATTCTTCTATATGGTAGTTTCGTTTTTACTTATCATGTGTAAGTTAAAAATGTACCAAAGCAAAAATGTTAAGCAAACAACAAAATAAGCAGCAGCTGTATTTTTTAAAAAATACTGCAGATATATACCGGTTTATGTTGTGACACATGCGGGGGATGAGTCTGGCTAGGAACATAAGGGACTCCCAGTGTGGAGCATCTTTGCTGGAGATCCCACATACATAGCTGTAGGAGCGGCCATCGCCCTGCAAAGCAGCAAAACAAAATCGACAGCTGAAACATTTGCATTATCTGAAACCTCATCTAGTTCTTTCCTTGCAACAAGTTATATACCGTTCGACACTCCAGTTTGCACACTGCCGTGTACGGTGATGTTGGGAAAGAGGTACAAAAGATCAAGTTAGCAAAAATTAAACCAGGAAAAGCTCACTTGAAATGCCTGCTGAAATTATGCCTTCCCAAAATGCCTGAAATTCAATAGGGGGCAGGTCCTACATGATGTCAGCCAAGAGGCAGCTCCACAGGACCAGGCACAGAATGCTGAATATGCACAGATTCCGGCAGATATGAGCCTTGCATCTCGGTCGTGGGGGACCACTGAACATGACTCCCCTGAACACTTCCGGGATCAGACAGGAATATAAAGCATCAAGAGGTCTGTACCCTGGACCCAAGTTAAGGACCTTGCAAAGGACTGTCCCGTCTTAAACATCATGATATATCTATACAGTGGGACCTCGGTTTAAGAACAGTCCTGTTAATGAACGATTCGGTTTACGACCTCCGCAAAACTGGAAGCAGTGTCCTGGTTTGCAAACTTTACCTTGGTCTAAGAACGGAATCTGAATGGTGGATGGGCACCAGTGGGGGGAGGCGTCATTAGGGAAAGCGCGCCTTGGTTTAAGAACGGTTTCGGTTTAAGAACAGAGTTCCAGAACGGATTAAGTTCGTAAACCGAGGTACCACTGTATCACAACGTCTGAAATAAGGATGCAACTATGTAGAGGCAAATGGAGAACTAGCAACTGATACTATTTAGGGGTCTAAAACTGATGCATTTTTACTTACCTTTAACAGCTGTTATTTTATAGTAATAAGCAACAGGAAGCAAGAGCCATGAGAGAACTGATTCACGGTTCACGGCTCCACGGTTTCCCCCATATTGGAATTTTTTACATAGTGTGCACGCACACTTACGCACACACTGTGATTCTCGATATATTGCCAAGTCATACATTATGAAACTGTTATCATGAATCGAACTTCAAACCAATTTGGGATGATGTATAGATATATCACCCTGCCTACTGGTAGCATATGGGCACAGTCGTACCTCAGAAGTCGAACAGAATCCGTTCCAGAAGTCCGTTCAACTTCCAAAACAATTGGGAACCAAGGCGCAGCTTGCGACTGGCTGCAGGAAACTCCTGCAGCCAATCAGAAGCTGTGGAAGCCGCGACGGACATTCGGGTTCCAAAGAATGTTCGCAAACCGGAACACTCACAAGGCGTTCGACTTCCTAGGTACGACTGTACAAGCTTTTAAGCACCAGAGTTATGGGCTTGTGAAAGCCCACCCTTATTGACTCTAGCTTGCAGCATCTTAAATCAGCCAGAGCGTCCAGGCCAGGCCCAAGTGTTCCACACATGGTGCATTGCAATAATCAAATTGCCAATCTAGGAATCACCAGGGCGAGGCAAGACCGTTTCAAGGATGTCACTGGCAAAAGGCACTCCTAGCCACCTGAGCCTCTAAGCAACTAAGATTAATCCAAGCGCAGCCCCAAACCGCGAGCCTCTTCTTTCAGAGGGATTGCGACTCTGTCCAGAACAGACAACTGGCCTATCTCCCAGAGCCAATAAAGCTACAATGCATGCAGTTCCGAGCCTTTAATTGGCTTTGTGTCTGACAGGTGCCTGAACTGCCCCAGGAAAGCAGAACTGGTTTTTTTGTTTGTTTGTTTGTTTGTTTACTTATTTATTGAAAAGCATTTCCCAACCCCCAACGTATTTCAAGTATCTCTAGGTGGCATAGAAAAATAACACAAAAAAATAATAGGACGGTATAAGGAGGACAGCAAAACAAGTCTTATAAAAGCAGAACAGGTAAAAACAGAATTTTGTCTGCAGTGAGCAAATTAGTAGGAATATATGTATGAGCCTCCAGCTGCTGCTTCTCCAATGGAAGCCTGAACCTGATGGAACACAGTGTGAGTGATGCTATTTAATCTCAAGAATACTTCAGGATTCCCTAGCCTTACCAAAGTGACCATTCAGACATTTAGAGGCTGTCACATATATTTTTAAAAAATAGCTCTTCCGTTGCTTAATCCCAATCCGTTTTGGACGTATTCTACCCACAGCAGCATTCAACGCACTCACCTGCACTCCTACAGTTTTGATTGGCATCAGAAAGGCATTCAATGAATGTAGACTTGTGATTTGCATCAGTTTCTCCTGGTCTTCCTCAGTTGTACATGCTTTGACCCTCTGCAACAGTGTGTGAGGCTGGGCAAAAAAGGAAAAAAAGTCCAATCAAAACATCTGAGATTATTACTCGGCTACATCTCACTGGGAGCCAATGTTTGGCATAGAGGCAGAGATTGGAAAATAAGGGGTTCTTCAACAAAGAGGCCAGAAGTGTGGTTAGACCAGTGCTGCCAATCAGGTCCAATCAGATTTGTTATTTCTAAACCACCCAGCATCTACTACACACGGTACAAATATAGAATCCATGGGTTATTTGTGGGGCCTGCCTGGCATTTTTACATGAGTAGAATGTGTGCTTTTATTTAAAATGCATCTCCGGGTTATTTATGGGGCACAGAAATTCGTTCATTGCCCCCCCCCCCAAATATATATATATATAGTCCGGCCCACCACAAGGTCTGAGGGACAGTGGACTGGCCCCTTGCTGAAAAAGTTTGCTGACCCCTGAATCAGAGGCATTCCCAGTTGGTAGGCACTTGGCTTGTTGTTGTTGTTTAGTCGTTTAGTCGCGTCCGACTCTTCGTGACCCCATGGACCAGAGCACGCCAGGCACTCCTGTCTTCTACTGCCTCCCGCAGTTTGGTCAATCTCATGTTCGTAGCTTCGAGAACACTGTCCAACCATCTCGTCCTCTGTCGCCCCCTTCTCCTAGTGCCCTCAATCTTTCCCAACATCAGGGTCTTTTCCAGGGAGTCTTCTCTTCTCATTGGAGCCTCAGCTTCAGGATCTGTCCTTCCAGTGAGCACTTGGGGCTGATTTCCTTCAGAATGGATAGGTTTGATTGTCTTGCAGTCCATGGGACTCTCAAGAGTCTCCTCCAGCACCATAATTCAAAAGCATCAATTCTTCGGCGATCAGCCTTCTTTATGGTCCAGCTCTCACTTCCATACATCACTACTGGGAAAACCATAGCTTTAACTATACGGCACTTGGCTACTCCTGTGCTAAATGCAAGTTAACATGGTGCTCTTCAAATGTTGTTGGATTCCGACTACAACCAATCCAGCAAGCATAGCAAATGGCAAGGAATGCTGGGAGGTGTAGTCCAGCAACACTGGGAGGGCACCTAGGGTTGCCAAACTCAATAGAGGACAGGACTTCTGTGCCTTTAATTGCCCTGCTCTCTTTTGAGTCTGGAAACCTTAAAGAGAAACCAGCAGACCCTTTGTTTAATTTCCAAGCAAAGGGTCTGCTGGTTTCTCTCTAAGGTTTCCAGACTCAGAAGAGAGCAGGGCAATTAAAGGCACAGAAGTCCTGTCCTCTATTGAGTCTGGCGACCCTAAGGGCACCATGCTAGCTACATCTTATATAACTAATACAAAAGAAGTTGGGGAAGGGAATACGTTGTAAATTGATAGGCTATGAAGGATCAGAACATAAGGGTAGAAGAAACCAAGACAGAACACATAAGATGGGGAGGGGAGGGGATTCATCTTGAGAACTTTCTTGAAGGAAGAAAAGACACTGCAGGGCCTACTCTGCAAACAATGGCTTAAGGAGAACTGACAGGGAAAGCCAGCATAATCTGATGGGAAACACAGGAAGGGAAGGTGAGGATATGGAGCAGGAGGGATGGGAAGAATGTCATGAGGGTTCGTCAGCAACTGGCTAAAGAGACAATTAAGCCAAGCTTATCTATGGCAGTGGCTTATCATAATCCACATAGGAATTTAAACCCTTCAATTCAAGGCACAATAATTACCTTTTTAACACTCGCAGAAAAGTCTGCTATGATTTTCAAAATGTTGTTCGTTTCAGGGTAGTCTTTGCAAACGTACGGTTCTTCGGCACATATTACCCTAATTGCAAGGCCAGGACCTGGAGAAAACAGTATTGGAAAAGCACCGTGGAATCGGTTACCAATATATAAGTGGCAATTTGTCTTTCAGCAGTGCTACGTACATGACTGCACTTGTAAGTGTTTTGGCCATGCTGCCATTTATCTGCAACATGCTTGGCTTGCATATGCAAAAGCAGCAGTGAGGTCTGAAGCACTATTTACTCTTATTGTGAGGCTTCACTTGAAAAAAAGAGAAGAAAATATGCTCCCTCCTGCTCCCAGCTCCATGTGCTACTTCCTTGATCTCCCTTGCCCTATGTTTGGTTTCCGTTTCTCCTCCCCACCAAATAGCCCAAACCCCTTCGCATTCTTCAGCTTGGAATAGTTTACTTTGCATTGTTTGGAAAGACGATCACGCAGTGAATCCTGCAAGACCTGCTCCCTGCATACCAGGCTTGGGAGGCCAGGGCCTTGACTGACTCTAGCTACAGTGGTGCCTCGACTTACGAATTTAATCCGTTCCGAAGGCACCTTCGTAGGTCGAAAAAAGTCAAAAAGCGCCGCTGGAAACCTGATTTCCCATAGGAATGCATTGGAAACGGAAAAATTCGCAAGTCGAAGCAACCCCATCTAAAAAACCCTATCTAAAACCACCACGGTTTCCGTTCGGATGTCGAGTAATTCATAAGCGCGCAGCCATTTGCCCCATTCGAAAGTCAAAACATTAGCTTGTCGAGTCGTTTGTAAGTCGAGATACCACTGTACAATGGCTGTTTCTGCAGCTCAGGATGGCTACAGATTGGGGGGGGGGCATAGGCAAACTCAGTCCTCCAGAAGTTTTGGGGCTACAACTCCCATGATCCCTCACCACTGGTCCTGTTAGCTAGGGGTGATGGGAGTTGTAGTCTTAAAACTTCTGGAGGGCCAAGTTTGCCTATGCCTGGTCTAAGGGTCGTTGCTGGGGTCAAGATTTAGCTTTGGAGATGTATTATTTTTGCTTACACGTAGGTAGCCGTGTTGGTCTGGGTCGAAGTAAAATAAAAAAATTCCTTCAGTAGCACACGAAAGCTCATACCAAAATGCATGCACACGAAAGCTCATACCAAAATAAAAACTTAGTTGGTCTTTAAGGTGCTACTGAAGGAATTTTTTATTATTTTTGCTGTTAACCAGGTGTTCTTTTTATGGTTTAATTATAAATCATCAGTGGCTTGTTAAATTTCATTGCTCATTTAATAATAGGAGGCGTCTCCATAAGCTTATTGCTCAATGACCATTTAAATTTTGTGACGGCGTGCAACTGTTAGCGAGCCGGGTTAACCTTTTGATGTTGTGAGACCCGTTGAGCACCGTTAAAATTATGGAAAGGCAGCATACAAATAACGCCGTGTTGGAATTGCATACAAATTCAGTAAAAAATTATAGTTTTAAAGAAGATTCCACTTTAAACTGTGCAGGTTTTTGACTACAATAAAGTTTCTATTGCAAAGTTTTGATACAAGCACCAACACTGTCAATAATAATAAAATAATAATAATAATAATAAATAAAAATTTTGTACCCCGCCCAATTAGGCTCCAACCACAATCATATGTATACACACTTCCATGAACAGAAAATCTTTCCTTGTGCAGAAGAGCACCAGTGGATCCACTTCTTGGTGAATTCTGCTAATGCGATGATCCCCTGGGCTGCATCAAGGATCACCATGGCTGAGCATCTGCCAGGAGCCCACATTACAGCAGGGGGTCCACCATTAAGAGCCCCCTGGGAGATAGTCTCACTGAGGGAGGAGGCCCCTGTGACGGATGTGTTGCTCAAAGTCCCCTCAAAACCTGGAACAGAAGCCACCTCTACCTGGGAATGGGTGTCTTGAGACCAGCTCTTCAGGCAGACCCAGTTCTCTCCCAAGCACTCTCACTTCATCCTTATGGAAATCTTTCAGTGGTTCTATTACCTTCCCCTGCAATGGAAAACAGCGCATTTCGCATTCAGGCCCTCTCTTTGGAGTAATACAGAACTAATGAGAAAACAAATCTAATACAACGATGCCGCTATACAACTGGGACAGTACGGTAATTGAAACCTCGCCTCTCCCACCCCAATGAAAACTTCGCAGGAGCCAAGTTGGCAACAGGGAAGTGATTCAAAGCACTTAGAAACTTAAAATTAATGCAGTCTAGCTGTTTTTGGTCTCCTGGTGATTAAAACAGAACAAATTTACATCATAGACTGGATCTGAAATGGTTGTTCTGTTTATCCAGTATAAAAATCTCTTTGTAAGTTGCCCTGTATACAAATAGCCATGAGATGTTGGATGAGTATTGGGGTGGGGAGAAGGCCTTTATACGTGAAAGGACCACTACCAATTTCTAAAAGTGTTACTTGGAAATACTGCCTAAAATGCTCAATGCTACATACAAAGCCAAGAAGGAAACGCAGCAGGTCTTGTTTTCCTGACCACAGTCAACTGGCCCACCTGAGCAATTAGACGCAACTTTCTATTTACCTCTTCCCTCAGCTTTCTGATGAGCTCGGTGTCGTTGTGATGAGTCTTGATGACTTCTGCTTTGCCACTGGCAACCACAGAAGCACTTTCAATGAGGTCGGGCCTCAACGTTCCCTGAGCGAGGAAGACTTCTTCCGGTTTCAGGTTCATTTCTCCAATAACTTCATTAGCAATCTGTGGGGTTTGGGGGTGGGAGAAGAGGAGAGAGAAGCGGAGAAGATGCTTCCCTGTAATCAAGTCCTCAAATTTTATTACAAACTGTAGGCTTCATTTTTCCTCGAGAACTGCAGCCCTCTCTGCATGCTCAGGAGATATTCATGCTCATTGCCTTCCACTTAGTACAGGGGTCCCCAAACTACGGCCCGGGGGCCGGATGCAGCCCAATTGGCCTCCCAATCCGGCCCGCGACGACCCCCGCCGCTCGCCGCCGCCCGCTCTTATGGCGCGCAGCGCGGCAGCGCTCTTCCAGGTCGGAAAAAAGCGCTGAAAATCCTTTGTGCGCATGCGTATGGGCCTCTCCCGAGCCAGAAGAGGTCATTTCCGGTGCACTTCCGGGTCGGGGGAGGCCCATACGCATGCGCACAAACAATTTCCGGCGCTTTTTCTGACCTGGAAGCGCGGCGCCGCGCCAGTAAGCGCCCGTGCGCATGCGCACGGCCGCGCACTCCCCCGCCCGCCGGCCCGCCGCGCGATCGGCATGGTGGGAACCGGCCCAAAGCCCAGTAAGTCTGGGGACCCCTGACTTAGTAGGAAGCATAAATTTAATTTACCAACGTTTATCCATCCCCTTTTATTGTTAATGTAACAACTGATTTTTACCAAAGCTATGAACTCTGTAACATTGGGAAGGAACCATGAACTGTATGACAATGTAGCCCTCTTTATATTTTTTCAACCATAGATATTACACTATTACAATATTACAATGTCTAAATGTATTGTTTCTGTTGGCACAACAATAAGCGTGTGTGTGTGTGTGTGTGTGTGTGTGAGAGAGAGAGAGAGAGAGAGAGAGAGAGAGAGAGAGAGAGAGAGAGAGAGAGAGAGAGAGAGAGATATGTTTGGCATTTACACACTGTCTTTCTACCAGTTTTGTAATCATGCAAGCTGTTAGCAAAAATGCATTCACTATTTTTTAGCCAAGCTAGCAATAAATAAACTCTTAAGAGTCTGTTCCAGCTGCTGCAGCAACCTCTTTCTAATGATGCAAGCATTCCCTTTATAGCTATTTGTGAATTAAGTGTCAGGGTTAGAGAACAAGTGCTTTAAGGGCCAGCTCGCCCTGCCAGTGCAGAATTACAACATGGACATTCTGAGCGTACACAAAATGCAAAGGATACTGGGTGACCTCTACTGGACAAAAGGATGGGTTCTACTTTAAAGCCTATTACATTTCATCTATATTAAAAGCTGGACTCCAGTTATAGGTACTCTGTTGAGGAGGGAGCTGCAGCCCTCGAATAATCAACTACTGCCACCATTTCACTGATCTTCCTGGCTATTCCAGAGCTGTGGAACTTCCTTTAAAAAAAGGAAAATAACACTTCTCAAGCCAGTAAGGCTCAACCTTGTTATTCCTATTCAGATCTCCTTACAAATCTATACCACAGACACCAACTGACAAGAAACATCCGGGTGAAACATCTGGAGCTACCACCAAGTCATTTAACCAGAGACCTCTAAGTCCAAGGAAAAAGTGAAATAAGGACGTATTAAAATAAGAACAATATATTCTAACTAGCCATTACACTTGAAATATGTCCTAAAGGAGGTAACCTTAGGTCTTCATAATGAGATGGAGGTTGACCCTTTGGGGTGTAATATCACTGTGACGATGTCTCAGTCATGCTACGAGCACATCTCTGAAGAATGCATCCCTAAAATGTTGGGAACTGCTGAATTAACAGAAAATAGGCTTTCTCAGCTCTATATCTAGGGTAGAGGTTTTAATTTGGAAGCAAAATGCCCAAATGCCCAGCTAATGGGTGCAGAGAAAGAGAGAGAGAGAGAGAGAGAGAGAGAGAGAGAGAGAGAGAGAGAGAGAGAGAGCGCTAGCAAAAGTAAAACTTTAAAACTGAAAATTCAACATGCTCCTCTTGAAAACTAGGGTGGGTGAGGGTACACTCGAAGTTTCTCCCTAAATTCTAGAACAGATACCTTCACAAAGGTGTCACCAATAATTTTGCGTTTTTCCTCGGGACTTGTTGTCATATTCAGTGTTTTGCTAATCCTTTTGCGTGGAGTTCTGTCTTCCTCAGAGATGGGCAGAGTTGTTGTGCCATTGTAGAACGAATGAGCTGCATTTACCACTGAAGAAACAGACAAGGTTTGCTATTTAGAAAAACTCTGAAATGTCCAACTAAAACATCCTTTTCCAAGCAAAACATTTCCTCTGCTTCCCCCCCCCCCCCCGGCCAAGTTATACTATAGCAGGTATAGGCAAACTCGGCCCTCCAGATGTTTTGAGACTACAATTCCCATCATCCCTGGCCACTGGTCCTGTTAGCTAGGGATCATGGGAGTTGTAGTCCCAAAACATCTGGAGGGCCGAGTTTGCCTATGCCTGTACTATAGCTTTATCAATTGGTGGTGGTGGTGGTAAACGGACCAGTTTAAACACAGGGTACTAAAGAAAAAACAACAATTTGGCAACTAAACTGTAGAATCTAAAACCATACTGAACGCTGGCTTTTACAGACTCTTGTTTATTGTCATAAAAAAGGCAAAATTGTAAACTGCAGCCAGTCATTACCCATAAGACAGAGAAATTACAGTAACCTTTCTTCCATGACAGTGTGTAAGCAATCCCAAAAGATGACAACGAGAGGAGGCTTGTTATATTATCGCTACTATTGTCACGGCACTTTAAAAAGCAACAGAACCAAGAGACAGGTCCCTGCTCTGCAAACCTTACAATAGAGACATGGGAGAATCAGAGATTACAGGCAAGGAGTATTGACAACATCTGGTCTGGGAGCAGAGGGACTACCTCACAAAGTCTGTGTCTTTCTTGCTTCAGGACTCGGCCATTTTCCGAGAACAAATGACTATCCTAACTTAGAGCCACTGGAGAATGCATTGAACCAAACATTTCATGGGAAAATATGGCTAATAATAATTTATTATTTATAGCCCATCTATCTGGTTGGGTTTCCCCAGTCACTCTAGGCGGCTGCTAACAGAATATTAAAAACATGAGAAAACATCAAACATTAAAAACTTCCCTAAACAGGGCTGCCTTCAGAAGTCTTCTAATTGTCAGATAGTTGTTTATTTCCTTGACATCTGATGGGAGAGCGTTCCACAGGGTGGGTGCCACTACTGAGAAGGCCCTCTGCCTGGTTCCCTATAACCTCACTTCTCGCAGTGAAGGAACCGCCAGAAGGCCCTCGGCGATGGACCTCAGTGATGGGCGTGGAGACGTTCCTTCAGGTATACTGGGCCAAGGCCATTTAGGGCTTTCAAGGTCAGCACCAACACTTTGAATTGTGCTTGGAAATGTACTGGGAGCCAATGTAGGTCTTTCAGGACCAGTGTTACATAGAGCGTGGTTAAGCCCGAAAACAGGAGACGTATACACGGCAGATGGGGTAGCTTCTAACATTGTGCCAAGAGAACTTTTATTTGTAATCAGCAGACTGCCCTGTTGGTTTGAAGTTCCAGCAGATGTTTTCCAAGAAAAAAAAATCTAAACTGGGTTGCACTCCCAGAGTTGTTGGGCGAGAGGTCCCATCACTCCTGGCCATTGGCCATGCTTAATGGGACTAATGGGAGTTGGAGTCCAACAACATTTGGAAGGCACCATGTTGGCTAGCTATAGCTGTAGAAGAATCTGCATTTTCTGGGCTGGAGACACTGAAAAGCAGTTAATGGTCTGAAACGAATCTAATGTTCAAACAAACAAACAAACTTATAAATGCAGAAACTGGCATTATGGAAAGAAACCGGAACTTCAGTCCCCCCCCCCTTTTTTTGTATTTGTGAAGAAAGGAGTGCTGTTGTACCTTTGACTTGAATTCCCAACTTTTTGAGTGCTTCTTCCACAGACTGGCTTTCCCTCTTGCGCATGAATCCATTATCTATATGCACTGCTATCACCTGGTCTTGGTTTAAAGCACGGTTCAGTAAAGCTGTACACACTGTTGAGTCCACGCCTCCACTGAGTAAAACCTGCAAGGGTGAGAATCATTAAAATGAATTTCAATCAACAGAAAACTGCCTTCACCCACACACAGAATTTCATTTGCTTTACTACCTTCCCATAGTTTACTGAAGTATCAAAGCCACCATACACCAAACATGGTAGGATAGCATCCCACACTTTTTGTAAAAAATGACATAGGCTAAAGCAGCCTTTGCTGACCTAATGCCCTCCAGATGTTTTTGACTACAACTCCCATCTGCTCCAGCCAGCACAGGGGGCTGATGGGAGTTGTAGTCCAAAACATCCAAAGAGCACCTGGTTGGCGAAGGCTGGGGTGAACCATGTAAACAGGAAGCAGTAAGTTGCATTATAAGCAACTGCTATTCTTGTGAAGAGGAATGAGCATTGAAATCAAACTTTAAAAGTCTTACCAGGACTTTTGACGAGCCTACTTTTTCTTTTATGTCTCGAATACACTCCAGTTCTCTGTTTTGGACGGTGAAGGTGCCGCTGCAGCCGGCAATATCATAAAGGAAGTTTTTCAGCATTGCTTTTCCATTCACTGTTAGGCTAACTTCAGGGTGGAACTGGGCTCCGTACAGTTTTTTAGACTCATTTGCTATAGCTTGGGGTGTAAAAAGAAAAGAAAAGTCGGAACACTTAAGAATCACATCAATATGGACAAGAGACCATTTATATTTGGGTGGTGAATTGCAAATAAACAATAAAACTAACCAGACGGAAGTATTTGTTAAAGTATGGTTAAATTTTGTATCTACCATCATCCTTCCTGGGGATATTTAAGCATATGCTATTGTTGATCTGTGTGTAGATGCACATTATTATTATTATTATTATTATTATTATTATTATTATTAACCTATTAGTCACTTTTTTGTCAAAGTTAACACAAAGCAACTTACAACAATAAAGAACACATAGATTAAAACCTGTATAAAAACAAAAGAGAAAAATCTAAAACACATAGCATAGAATTTAGCTATGTGAGGCTAAAATGTGGTTAATCTGAGGCAAGGAAACAAACAGTATATGCTGAAAAAAATACATTGGTACCTCGGGTTACAGATGCTTCAGGTTACAAACTCCACTAACCCAGAAATAGTACCTCGGGTTAAGAACTTTGCTTCAGGATGAGAACAGAAATTGCGCAGCGGCAGCGGGAGGCCCCATTAGCTAAAGTGGTACCTCAGGATAAGAACAGTTTCAGGTTAAGAACAGACCTCCAGAACGAATTAAGTTATTAACCCAGGTACCACTGTACTAGAATAAGACTTTCTTTTTGTAGTAAGGATTGCTCTTGGCTTACTGGTCATGATTCAAGTGAAATAAACCCTGGTCTGGACGTAACACTGAGCCAGGAATCATGGCTTGCTCCCCACACATGATAGCAGGGAGGCTCAGAACCACCCAAATTATCCCGAATGTGCCAAACCATCAACTGTGATTGCCCATGATGTGATCTGGGTCAAAGCTGTTTCCGACATGAATTCCTTTGGAAGATGATCATAACACTGTGGTATCCAAACTTCTCTAATTTAAAAAAACTATTTAAAAAATTAACTCCTTGCAATTCATCACTGAAAACTAAGATGACGGCCACACTTCTCTGTTTCAATTGGACCTTGCCGATACACATTTTTAAATCCTTAAGCTTTGCTAGGAATCTAAGATGCAAAATGTTTGCCATTCAAATGTACAGATATGGGAGATTCCCAAGTTGCACTAGACACACTGAACTGAATGGACTTAAGTCTGTTGATTTCAATGGGTTCATTCTCAGTACTGTATGGCTAATGTTGGAAATCGCCCATTAGCTTTGCATTGGTTTTTGTTCCACATTTTGCTTGACAGGTTCTTTATGAGCCAATCAATGGTTAACAGTGAGGAAAACACAAACCTGCTACAACATTTCCAGACTGTGCAACAACCTTGAATCCATCCGCTACTTTATCTACACTATCTCCATGAGTGAGGAGCACAATCTCGTCCTTCTGAAGTCCCCTAAATAAAAACAGGAAAAAACATGATCACCAAAACAATGCATATTATTATTATTATTATTATTATTATTATTATTATTATTAAAAGCCCTTAATGAAAAATTAAGTTCTATTTATTTATTGCACAATTAACATTTTTCCATATTTCTTCAAAATGGTTCAAAAGGAACAGATTATGTCCAGAGCAGAGAACCGTATTTTTCCATGTATAAGACACCGGCATGTAAAAGCACCCCCTATTTTTGAGGACACAAATTTAAGAACGGGGGGGGGGGTGGCTCAGAGTTGTTTAGCTTTTTTTGGGAGGGGTTGCCAAAAATTGCTCTCCCACACGCGGCGAAAATTCTGCCCCTTGTCTGTCCCCTCACCGGCAGAAGCTGCCAAATGCTCGCCCAATTGCCGCAGCATCAGCCAATCAACACCAGCCCTTGACGCAGCAACCAATAGCACACCCAATAGCTGCTGACAGCTGCAGCAGCAGCAGCAACCAATCAAACGTCCACCCATGTATAAGATGACCTCCACTTTTTAGCATAATTTTTAAAGAAAAAACCTAGTGTTATACACGGGAAAGTACGATTATTGGGGAGGAGCACAGGGGGCTGCAGGAGGAGGAGGGGAGGGGTAAGTCTTCGTCCTGCTGGTGAAACGCTGAATCCAACCTACAAGTTTCCATTAAAAACTGCCCTTTATAAACCTCAAGGCTGTCCCACAAATTAGCTTCCCCTTCCACTGTTTGGTGACAGAAGTATCTGCATACCTGAACAATGAACATGTGTTATCCAGCGTGATGCTGAAGACTCCATCTTCTCTGACATCTTTCTTGTGTACTGTGCCGCCAAACACCTTATTCATCATCTGACAAAAATCAGAAAAAGTCATTGAGCTCCCACAATTCAGTCCTACCATCAGCAACACTGGGCTCCCCTCCCCCTTTGCACTACCACCACCACACACAAAATTAGCCAGGGGTCAGGCAACACATTCAGCATGGTGGAAACCCGTAGCCAGCTACAAAGCTGCAGCTAATTTGGATATTCAAATTCAACACTGCAAGTAATTTCCACAGGATTCGTAATCCAGCCTCTCTTCTGTTTGCCTGCGCTGCTCCCTTCTACAGGTGAAACTCGAAAAATTAGATTATCATCGAAAAGTTCATTTATTTCAGTAATGCAACTTAAAAGGTGAAACCAATATATGAGATAGACGCATGGCATGCAAAGCGAGATATGTCAAGTCTTTATTTGTTGTAATTGTGATGATTACGGCGTACAGCGTATTCTAGTTTTTCGAGTTTCATGTGTAAACTGCTTTTGAAGAAATAACACCAAAGTGTAGGTTTGCTTCAGGTAAAAATCAGCAAGGTAAATTTTGGGAAGTGTGACTACCCCTCTCCTTCCTTCCTTCCTTCCTTCCTTCCTTCCTTCCTTCCTTCCTTCCTTCCTTCCTTCCTTCCTTCCTTCCTTATGTTAACCTCCACAAAGGAGAGGTGCATTTGCCTGTTTCTCAGCATACATTTTTTATGGGTGGGATCCAATAATACAATGTAATAACAGAGCTACTGGTGCCAAAACATTCTGAAAAGGGTTTGTGGTAATTTATTGTAGCGAGCACATATTCAATATTTGTTGGTTGTTTTATTGTTTTGCAGAACCATTTCTAATTTTTTTAAAAAGAAGATTATTCACACACCTAAAAGATTCCTCTGCAGAGTCTAATAAGCAGTTTGGAGGTATGAAAATTGCTTCAAGCTACGATCACAAGAAAACATCTACTGGATAACCGCATCTCGTGTCATTGGATAGCCACTGAACCCAGTTTCAATTGCTTGTAAATGCTTAGGCCTTAATCTCACTGACAGTTGAATTGGCAAACCTGTCTCTGGATTATACTGCTCAAGGCTGCAGCTCAAAACGCATTGCTCCTCTATTCTTCCGATTCCCTATACAGTACATGGAAGAACATCTACTGTTCTGTGCTCAGGGCATAGCTGCCAAGTTTTCCCTTTTCTCGCGAGGAAGCCTATTCAGCATAAGGGACAATCCCTGTAAAAAAGGGATAACTTGGCAGCTATGGCTCAGGGTACGGATCAGGCTTCCTCAACCTCAGCCCTCCAGATGTTTTTGGCCTACAACTCCCATGATCCCTAGCTAGCAGGACCAGTGGTCAGGGGTGATGGGAATTGTAGTCTCAAAACTTCTGGAGGGCCAAGGTTGAGGAAGCCTGGTCTGGGTTTTCCTGGATGGAACGGCAATCATATAAGTCCCTATCTGGAGTCAAAGCGCTACAACTGTAAAACAAATTTGTTACCTAATTTACTGTTTGCGAGAACTAGGCGCCATTAATGAGTGCGTTCAGGCAGGTGTGTGTGTCCAAACCATCATAAAAGTGATCTAGGTGCATGGTCCTTCAGGATAGCTCAGTTGGTTAGATCATGGTGCTGATGATGCCAAGTTTGCAAGTTTGATCCCCTGTATGGGACAGCTGTATAGTCCTGCATTGCAGGGGTTTGAACTAGATGATCCTCAGGGTCCATCTTTACAATTCTATGATTCTATTGTCTGCATTGAACATATGGAAACATGCAAGGCACTGCTTTTCCTGGTTTCCAGATCCTTTAGTGATATGTATTTATAAAGCACTAGACTATCTGCTTCTTTATTACAGTGTTCATACAGATGGGGAAAGCCATTCATTATTCCTTCAGCATCGCATCATAGCAGAAGATTATCCGTTCCACTCAACCAGTGGGGCCAATGTTTCTATCTTGGATTACAGCCTTCGCCGACGACAGACTTGTGCGTTTAAGCATGACTATTGCAGTGAGCAATCTGAAAACTTGCTTTATTATTATTTCTCACTATACTGTATTTGATCTCTCACAAAGCCTTGCTATTCGAGGGAGTTCTGTTTTGACACGGCATCACGCTTGACTCGTTTCCACATTGTTGCAGCAAACTTTTAAGCAGCGGTATTTGATTTCACAGAGACGAGCAGACCCCGTACACAGTCTTTTGCAAGCTCACTCAGGGTCAGTCCTGGGGCTGGTGTTGTTGTTCCTGGATTTGCGCACTAATGCGCTGCAGCACAACACTGAGATAGTCCCACTTCCCGGCACAACACACACTTTGGAATTTGTATAGACAGAAACCGAGGTACCACTGTATAGCCCTAACCCAAAAGAAGAAGTTGCTGAATTACAACTTATCACCAAGCTCAAAACCATGGAGGGACCTCGTTTGAACAGAGATATCGGATTCTTATCTCATTATACATGATAAGCGATCTTCAGCCATCTCAACCCTTGCTTTTTCATGCAAAACCATTTGCAGTCGTTTTCGGTCATCAACAGCTATCAGTCAGTCAATCACCCACTTCCACCACCCTTCTGAGTGATCCCCCCTCCCCTCCCCATCCCCACCCCTTCTCTACATAAGTGCCTGGGGACTTCTATTTCACTGTATCTGAAGAAGTGTGCATGCACACGAAAGCTCATACCAAAATAAAGACTTAGTTGGTCTTTAAGGTGCTACTGAAGGAATTTTTTTATTTAGGTTCCATATCACTTACTTCCAATGTATAAAAATGAACTGTATAAAATACTTTCTTTTCAAAAAGAGAAACACAGCCACATTGGACCTCTCAGCCTCATTCATGCTGCTCTCACAGAAATCTGGACTTCTCTTGCTGATATCCCTAGGTTCATGCCCTGCTCTCTATTTCACGATTCATTAAACTTTTCCCACTAGACCCATCCTGCAGGGCACATGGCCAGGTAAACCACAATGATTCTCATGGTCTTGCCAGTTCCAAATGCTCCTTCCCCTCTTCCCATTTGCTTTAGAAGTTCATGCTCATTTTAATGTATGCAATTCTCCTGGCTCTCGGTCATCAACCCCCTGGCCTTTCTAAGTTCGTATTTACCTCTTTTCTCAGCTGCTCTTCTTCTGTGCTCTTGTTCCTGGCCATGTCAGGATCTATATTCCAGAAGATCTCTCTCTTCTTCTTCTTCTTCTTCTTATTATTATTATTATTATTTATTTATACCCTGCCCATCTGGCTGGGTTTCCCCCGCCACTCTGGGCGGCTTCCAACAAATACCAAAATACAGTGGTACCTCGGTTTATGAACACAATTGGTTCCGGAAGTCTGTTCATAAACTGAAGCGTTCATAAACTGAAGCAAACTTTCCCATTGAAAGTAATGGAAAGCGGATTAATCTGTTCCAGACGGTCCGCAGAGTACTTAAACTGAAGTGTTCATAAACTGAAGCGAACTTTCTCATTGAAAGTAATGGAAAGTGGATTAATCCGTTCCAGATGGGTCCGCGGCGTTCGTAAACCGAAAATTCATAAACCGAGGTGTTCATAAACCGAGGTTCCACTGTACATTAAAATCACAGATTAAAAACTTCCCTAAACAGGGCTGCCTTTAGGTGTTTTCTAAATGTCAGGTAGTTGTTTATCTCCTTGACCTCCAATGGGAGGGCGTTCCACAGGGCGGGTGCCACTACCGAAAAGGACCTTTGCCTGGTTCCCTGTAGCTTTGCTTCTTGCAGTGAGGGAACCACCAGAAGGCCCTCGGCGCTGGATCTCAGTGTCCGGGATGAGCAATGGGGGTGGAGATAGGACTGAGGCCGTTTAGGGCTTTAAAGGTCAGCACCAACACTTTGAATTGTGCTCGGAAATGTACTGGGAGCCAATGTAGATCTCTTAGGACCAGTGTTATGTGGTCTCGGCGGCCGCTCCCAGTCACCAGTCTTGATTCTTGTATTCAAGCCTTCTTCCTCCATGCCAACTCATTCTGCTGGTCACAACTTAGGCCTTGTCACATCTTCACGCCACTCCAACTTTCGCTCCAGCTAAGGTATGTCAGGTCTAGCCTTTCCAAATGTCATCCTTTTCTAGCTACCTAAACTCCCTATTCTATTTTACGTTGATTATTGCAATCATTTGCTTACTGGTTTTTTTCCTACCCCTCCACTTAAACCTATTATCTCTATTCTCAACACTTCCCAAGTGCTTCATTTTCTTCTCTTCATGCTTTAATCGTGTTGCACCTCTCTTGAGGTTTCTATCCACTGGTTTCCTCTATTGAAACGAGACCACTGCTGACTTCCAAGCCTCTTCACGGTCTTGGCCTGTTACCATCTTAGTTGTTTTCTCTCCATTCTCCTCCTTGATCTCACCATTCATCAGATACTAATCTTCTTACTAAGCTTCCACTCTCCGTTGTGCTATTCCTTGTCCACAAGTATTCTCTCTCATGACCCCTTCGGGCACGGAAATCTCCCTCTTGATATATTTGGCAGCCTTCCTCTTTGTTCTCATTTAATAAATTATTAAAACACACATTTTCTCTCTCTTTCGCATTTCATTCTTGATAACGTCCTGCTTTGATTCACTTGTCTTCTCATCATCGGGGCTTTTTTCCTGCCCTCTTAACTTTTTGCTGTTGTTCCATTTTTTCCCAAACCACCACCTCTCAAATTGTTATCTGGATTGGGAGCCTACAGAACAGGGACCTCTGCATTATAGTCATATTCAGGACTTCGTGTATCTTAAGCGCTTGTTTTTTTTTGTAAGTAAACCTAAGGCCTGTGCGTGTAAAGTTCTCACAGTGCCTCAATGAGAGCCCCGTATTAATTTGCGTAAATGCTAAGTATCAAAGCAAACTTAAATACCAATACAAGCCCATTTAATATAACTGACAGGCCACAGCCATCCTGTTTTTTAAAATTATGCATGTTTTCCCCTCAATAGCGATGGCCTCAAAAGGCTCATGAATCACCACACAGCAGGCTTCTGTACACTTTGAACAACAGATGTGCTTGCAAAATCCTTGTATCCATGCATAGATTGCACCTGGGACTGCACTGTGTGTGATACGCAAGGAATTAATACACAACCATTTCTCAATTTCTTCAAAGGGGCGCTCATCTGCATCTGCTTAAATCAACTTCAAACATAATTTTCATGCACTGTGCAGCTATACAACACACACAAAAGCCAGCAATTTGCTTCTTAACTGAGCTACAAAAAACATACAGCCATAAAATGATATTTGCACCTGCATGCCATAGCAGATTCCGAGAACTGGTTTGCCTATCGTAAATATTGCTGGGTCGAACCAGGGAGCATCTTCTGCATAAACTGAATTTGGTCCTCCAGATATGATAATAGCCCTGCAAAAGAAACAGGTATTTTTTTAAAAAAGAAAATAAAAAAGTAAAGATTGGTTTTTGGAACTAAACCACTTTAATAAAATTTCCATTTTAATACCTACTTGCAAAAAACAATAACAAAAAAACACCTTTATAAAGAAAGTTGTGGCATCCTGATCTATAAAATGAGCTAGCTGTGCTTTACTGTAACAGTGAATTCTCAAGACTGACATTAAAAACTTTTTTTTAAAAAAAAAGTTCATTAGTGCAGCTTTTAAAAAATTAGAAGCAAATAAGAACCACCCTATAGATTTCCACCTTTCTAAATTTCAGCATCCAGCAAAAACAAAAAAATTATGCTATATGCCTATGACTCACATCTCCCTAGTTTAAAGGTTGTGGGGTATTATTGATTTAAGAATCTGAAGCTTCTTTGTTAATTCTTACCAAGAATAATTCTTATAGGTGTTGTGAAAACTTTTTTTAAAAAACCACCCCATAGTTTATTAGCATTTTTACAGTATTACACAACAGTATAGTCCTTTATTCCCCTTCCTCCCTCATGCCCAAGTGTAGAGAGAATCTTGCAAATGAAATATATGTTGAAACAGTGAACATCTCAAGGCAAGTTAAACATTACATTCTTCAAGTGTCTGCATCTGTACCAGGGTGGATTTGATTTAAATCAAATCAATTTAAATCACTAGTCAGTAAGACTTGATTTAAATCACTAGTCAGTATGACTGGATTTAAATCATTTTTTTTTACAGAACGACTCATTCTTGCTGGTATAATCTTAATATTTACAACCAGATGAAGGTTTCATTTTTGGAATGATAAATTTTCAGAGTAGTTTTTACAGTTATATCAAAAATTACTGATGTGGTTATACCGTGTTTCTCCGAAAATAAGACACCGTCTTATACTATTAGAAATACACAGACAGATAATTATGAAACTATTGTTTATTGGAAGGAGGAAAATAACCATTTCCTTAATAACAATTTAAACAATTGATTTAACTAAAACACTAACATTACAGCATATGTATCCAGTTAACTGTTGTGGTTAAATTGATTCCCCACCCCCCACCCCCTAAAATAAAAAACTTAAGACAAAACTTAAAACAAATCCTTATTTCCTGATGAATAGCCTTTGGACTATAATGTAACTTAAATATAAAACTATCTTTAGAAAGATTTTTCCTCCGAAAGCATTTTATTTTAAAAATCTGCTCTTAATTTTAAAAATCTGATTTAAATTTAAAAAATCATTGATTTTTATCCACCCAGATCTGTACATGTTAAGCCACAATATGGTTTCCTGGAACCATGCAAGCATGCTGGCTTCTGGAAAGATCACACCTGCCTCTTCCACATACAGGGCAGCAGGTAAGCCAAGATTTGGATTAGCATATTGTGTGGACCACGGTTGAGGCATTTCCTCCCTCTCCATAAGCTGTAATCGCAGCACAAACATTGGCTACAGAGTTCATGCTTAGGGAAGAGAAGCTTCAAGCCATCCTCTCAGGTTTGGACAACAAGCTAAAGCAAACACCAGCTTGGCAGCCTTGCAACTAAGCTAAAAAGCCCATGGAGAAGGAAAACAGGTCCAATATGCTCCTCAGAAGCCAGAACATTCGCACCAAGCCATGGTCTAGCATAGCATTGTGTGCAAATCTGGCCTCTGTCTCATTATGGAAGTTCCAAGTTCATCTGATATTCAGAGGTCCTCAAGATTCAGGCGAACATCCCCCTCTCACACTGTTCTTTTCACTGCTACTGTTTCCACAGATATGGGAACAGGAAGGACAAAGAGGCCTAGGTCCAAGACCTAATCCTTTCCCTTCCTGTGTGTATCGCAGTGGTATTGGGTCCATATCAGTTACCAGTAGGAGAAAGGTGAAATGGAAACGTTATGATTTCCGCCTTTAGAATCACTCTTGGTCCGAATAGTTAAAGCTATGGTTTTCCCAGTAGTGATGTATGGAAGTGAGAGCTGGACCATAAAGAAGGCTGATCACTGAAGAATTGATGCTTTTGAATTATGGTGCTGGAGGAGGCTCTTGAGAGTCCCATGGACTGCAAGAAGTTCAAACCTATCCATTCTGAAGGAAATCAGCCCCGAGTGCTCACTGGAAGGACAGGTCCTGAAGCTGAGGCTCCAATACTTTGCCCACCTCATGAGAAGAGAACGACTCCCTGGAAAAGACCCTGATGCTGGGAAAGATGGAGGGCACTAGGAGAAGGGGACGGCAGAGGACGAGATGGTTGGACAGTGTTCTCAAAGCTACCAACATAAGTCTGACCAAACTGTGGGAGGCAGTGGAAGACAGGAGTGCCTGGCGTGCTCTGGTCCATGGGGTCACGAAGAGTCGGACATGACTAAACGACTAAACAACAACAACAAGGTCTAGAAACAGCTCTGAGGTTGTCTGGTTAAGACTTGGGGACCACTATTCATGCATGTTTTGGCCTCACATTCCACACAAAATTTCACTTAATGATGGATTTGCCTTTGACAACACAGCAGCCCTGCTCCTAATCAGAGTGGGCTGCACGAAGCACATTACATCACTTCCCACTTAACTATATACTGTATTTTTCCGCGTGTAAGACAATGTTTTTATATTTAAAAATTATGCAAAGAATTGGGGCTCGTCTTATACATGGAGAGTGGAGAGCTGGGGTGGGCAATTGATGGCTGCCGCACGTAGGAGATTGTCAGCAGCATTTTTGCGGGTTATTGGTGGGTGTGTCAAGGTCCTTTGGCTATTGGCTGCTGCTGCAATTGGGTGGGCGCTGGGCGCTTGCTTTTGCTGAGTGTGCAGATGTGTGCAGATGAGCTCAACAACTCTGGGCAAACTCCCCCCAATTTCTCAATTTTTACTCCCAAAAAAGAGGGGGCATCTTATACCCGGGGCGTGTTATACACGGAAAAATACGGTATATCCCACTTAAATATATATCTCAAAGTAATTTAAAATCAAAGTTTTAAAAATATACAATAAAAGTCAAAGTAATTTAAAACCAAAGTTTAAAAATGCAGATTTTTTTATTTTTTTAAAAAAAATCTGTCAGGGGAAAGAGTTAACTTAGCATCCTCACATACCAACTTCAAAGCATGGCACCTGATGTACTTTAAGCCACTTGATCCTTTGATTGCACAAATTGGCCCTTAGAGCCTTAAGGAGGTGCCCTAATTACTCAGGGCACTTCCTGAAGGCTCCAAGTCTATTCCTACCTCCTGAGAGTCTCTATCCAAGATACATATAGGTTTTAAGGGGCGGGGAAATTGTGGTACATTTCTTCTGGGACAGAAGCCGTTCACATGGGGAGGGGGGGGTAATTCACGTGAGACTCATCACTACAATTCCTGCTCAGCTCAAAGTTTTACACTTAAACAGGTTTCTTGGGATAAGAGTGGGCTACAAATAAGCTGAGCAGACAGGCAACTAATCGGTTTGTTTTTAACGTGGGAATTGTAATAAATCTGCAAGCTCCATTTGGCTCAGGCATTTGCTGGATTTCTGAACCAAAGTCCCTGTGCCGTTCATACAAACTATGAATGTTCAGACAGACCATTCTTATGTCTACTGTCATACCTACAAAAATAAGCAGAAGTGAAGCTCGGGGTGGGAATAATCTCCAAGCTTTTTCGCTGGAATGTGGAAACGGAGTGTGTGTTTTATACAGCTTCAGCTCAAGGAAACCACAAGCTGTTTATTTGACTTTGTAACAAAAATGGAAAAGTTATATTCCCTTAGGAGAATAAGCATACAGAGGGAGCATTTTCTTCCGTGTGTTGAGCTTAAGTTGTGAATGTTTCTGTTGTCACAATCTTTCCAAAGGAAAACAGGCACACTTTAGAGCGAGGCACAGGCAAACCTATGCATCAGGCAAAGAATAATCTGAACAGGAAATTTAGGGAAGACAGTGTTGTCATGGGAAGCCCATTATCTTATGCAGGAACAGATTCCTTGTGAACCTTTACTCCTGTTGTGAAGACAGACCATCTAGAGAAGGGATGGATGTTTCAAACAAGCATGGAAAGGAAGTGGGAGGAAGGCATATGTGGCTGTTCCTCCTGCCACATCCCACTACCCCTGGTTTATAACACCCTAACCCACTTCATGATCACTTCAGGAACTCGTGGAACTGGCTGGATTTCCAGACCTCTCTGGGAAACGTTTATGAGGATTACTTTCCTGTTGACAGCCTTGTTGAACTATGAAATGACCACAAAACCATCTACCTGTTCAACTCCTGCTGCTCATTCTGTTGACAGAGGCTCCCTCCTTCCATTTAACAGAAGACAAAGCCCTGGATTTGTTTTTTGTTTAAATGCAATAATAGCATTTAAAGACTGTGCCACAGAACTGGTAGGTTTAGGAAAACAAGTGCATACCTGTTGTCTCTGCTGCTACTGCGTTTTTAACATTCTGATTAAGAAAAGCTTTTTACGGGGAGGTAAATGGACATGAAATCTAGGTTTAAGCTGTTACCTTCTGGATTCAATCCCACAAGCATGCTTGAATTCATTCTCGTTGGCAAATCCTAGAGGTGGCTAACCTGCAGGCCTTTATTTGATGTTGGACTCCCAAACCTCATCAGCTCCAGCCAGCATATTCAATAGTCAGAGATTACGGGAGTTGTAGGCCAGCAACACCCGGAGGACCAAAAGTTAGCCACCGCTATTTTTATCTTAGGCACTAAAATAATATTTTCCTACGGCTGCTGTACCACTCATCTGTTTTTTACCAGTAATGCTTGCTTTGACATTGACTGGGATGCCATTTCTCCTATGAATCTTGTTAGGCCCCAATTGTGGCACTGGGAGTTCTAAGTCAAGGTTGCTCCCACCATCCTTGGCCACTGGCTGGGGCTGATGGGAGTTGGAGTCCAACAGCGTCTGTAGGGCTACAGGTGAGCTGCCCCTGGTCTAAGTGTGTGACTGTTCAAATAGCTGCTTGAAAAGCAATTACTTGCTCCTAAACTGAAAGGTCCAGAGGGTGCAATAAGCAGATTGCTTGTTGTCTTTCCCCCTCACCTACTAAGGAATCCTGATGGATTCCACCTTAATGCTACTAGGGAGAAACAGCAGAAAGGTTTCGAGTGAGCTTGTCCTCAGCATGCTGATAATACCCAACTTGATCTTTCTGTTCCATTCAACCCTTACTTCCCACAATCACAGTGTCTCAGTAAAGGGAAAGCTCACAGGTCTTCTGATCTGAAATGGGTCAAACCAGGAATCCCACCACTGAACTTGAATCTGACCCAGTGTTTGCCATATCTGAGCATGTTAAAGAACATGCCAGGATGGTCCTTGATGGGTGAGCTATTCAAACCCCCCTCCCTCTCAAGACTAGAACTCTTTCAGAAGGATTTTGCATGTGTTTTAAACATCTGATATATTGAGTGTCAGATCCAATCTGCATTTGCTTTTTTTAAAAAAGCGGGGCAGTATGTTGTATGGTCTGTATAATCTCACAATATTCATGGCAATTGAATGACTAAATGCCCCCTCTATGGAACACTCCCTAAACATAGGAGAAACGTAGGTTATAGTGAAGGTTCTAGAGTAGACTTCTATCCCGTACAGTGGTACCTCCGGATGTGAACGGGATCCGTTCCGGAGCTCCGGTCAGATGCCGAGGAATTCGCAACCGGAGGTGCTGCTTACGCGCATGATGCGGTAGAGCGCTTCTGCGCAGGCATGTGCAGCGAAACCCAGAAAAATACTTCCGGCTTTGCCGCGTATGTATCCCAAAGGATATGTAACCGGAGGTGAACATAAGTAGAGGTACCACTGTACTAGTCTTCTGCCTGGCAAGGGGAGCATTCAAACACTCAATCCTCCATCTCCACCTTCTAATGGTACAAGGAGTCTTGGTAGACCACAAACTTGACATGAGTCAGCAGTGTGATGCAGCAGCTAAAAAAGCCAATGCAATTCTGGGCTGCATCAATAGGAGTATAGCATCTAGATCTAGGGAAGCAATAGTACCACTGTATTCTGCTCTGCTCAGACCTCACCTGGAGTACTGTGTCCAGTTCTGGGCACCACAGTTCAAGAAGGATACTGACAAGCTGGAACGTGTCCAGAAGAGGGCAACCAAAATGGTCAAAGGCCTGGAAACAATGCCTTATGAGGAACGGCTTAGGGAGCTGGGTATGTTTAGCCTGGAGAAGAGAAGGTTAAGGGGTGATATGATAGCCATGTTCAAATATATGAAAGGATGTCATATGGAGGAGGGAGAAAGATTGTTTTCTGCTGCTCCAGAGAAGCGGACACAGAGCAATGGATTCAAACTTCAAAAAAGAAGATTCCACCTGAACATTAGGAAGAACTTCCTGACAGTAAGAGCTGTTCGGCAGTGGAATTTGCTACCAAGGAGTGTGGTGGAGTCTCCTTCTTTGGAGGTCTTTAAGCAGAGGCTTGACAGGCATATGTCAAGAATACTTTGATGGTGTTTCCTGCTTGGCAGGGGGTTGGACTGGATGGCCCTTGTGGTCTCTTCCAACTCTATGATTCTATGATTCTAATAATCCCAGGATAAGAAACCGTGTACATTTTCCTCAGTACATCCCTCACTAGATGTTCCAAAGTTGATTATCAGAAAATTGATTTGACAGTCAAGTTACTCATGCTAAATAAAAGCACCGTTCAAGTCCTCCTTCTGGCTTCCCAGACAAAGTTCAGAACTTAAAAGGTAAAACACAAAACAGAATGAATCTTACCGGAATCCCTGTTCTTTGATGGCAAAGGCAGGTGTTTCCAAAGGGAATATCTCGGACTGGACAAACAGTTCTCTGACTCGGCGATCTATGACTTTCCCATACTGCGCTCCAGCATCAAGTATCACTACAGCTCCGTCGTAGCGGCAGAGACCATCCTTGAGATCTTCTCCAGCATTCTCCAACTGTGAACATTATTTACACAAACACTTTTATCACTTGGATTATCAGCGCAGAGCTAGAACAGAAAATTAAACTACTTTTTAAATGAGAAGTAGCTAAGTTAATTATTTAAGATACTTGCAAGCTCTTGCTTTGGGAAGTCTCTTGGAATAATTAAGAATACATGGTTTTTTTTATAAAAAAAACCAACAACAACCACCCTAGACTGTAGCATTATATGTAATAAATAGAAAATTTAGGAGAAACACATTGCATTAGTCACATTTAACAGATACTATTTATTAATGAATATAGATGCAATGTTGGTCATTTTGCACCCCTTCCTGGGGCTCTAACACATCCTTCCTTTTTTCCCATTGCTTCTGCTAGAAGCAGCATCTAGTAATTGAAGAGGCAACACTTTAATGGGAGAGGGTTACCCAAGAGGAAGCTTGGAACAGCCCCTCCGCTTGGGCAAAAACGTACTACAGTACTTTCAGGTGAACAGGATGGGAAGATTTTAAAAATGAGATGAGACTGCATCCCTAATCAGGCTAAGGATGTGTCACAATAAATTACTAGCACTAGCTGCAGAGACAGGTGGCCTAATAAAATGTGTATTCTAGCAACCTTTGTGGATGTATCTGCAAGCCTAGCTTAGAGATTCAGGCGGTATAGGATGTGAAATTGTTTATAATTTGTGTGTGTGAGTGAAATTGTGCAATTGCTTTTATTGTGAAACTGCTTTGAGGTATTTCAAGGGAAGCGACTGATAGATGGGCATAAATAAATGAATTGCATCCATGAAGGAAATAAATGGGGCTACTTCCATACAAATAGGTCTGCCGATACCATATCACTCTCCTTCACAGTATGAACCAGAATGCAGTAGGGCTTCAAAACTGGTTTGAAGTCCATATTGTGATATCGGTTTCATAATTTTTGACCTGGCAATATATCGTAATCATGACGTGTGTGCATGCGCGCTATGCAAAAATCACAATGAGGGGAAAACCGTGAAGCCAGCCAACGCTTCTCTCAATTCCTGAAGCCCCTGTTAACTCTTCTGGCTCAGCTGTCCCCTGCTCCATGCAGTGGGCAGCAAATCACAAAAGCAGTCACTGGCAAAAATAAGGATGCGGGAGGGAACTGTGAAGCCAGCCAATAGCTCCATCCTTATTTCAGACATCGTGATATATTGGTATAACACAATGTTTAGCTGGTGATATATCACAATGTTGAAAACCAGAGTTCGCGCAGCCCTGACACACACTTTAGTAATTTTTTTAAGTTAAGGGTCTGACACCAATCAGAAGAAAACTCACAAACACAACACTTCCTGTATACTGTGCAACATTAAGCATTTTCTCCTTGGCGCATAGGCTGCCACAATGGAATGCCCAGGCACCATTCGCATCCCCAATGGGATGAGGATGACGATGACGATTCATTCCATTTCTATACCACTTTACAGGTAAAACTCGGAAAATTAGAATATCATCGAAAAGTGCATTTATTTCAGTAATGCAACTTATTATTTTTTATTTTTCTTTTAATTTTTACAAATGCTTTCTTTTGGAAATTCCACAGTAATAAAACAAATAGTTACAATAATACAAAAATAAATATTGCATTTCATTAATTAAATTCCACTTATAATTGGCCCGCCTAACGACAAATAATTACAATTACAACAAATAATTTTTGCATGTCATGCATCTATCTCATATATTGGTTTCACCTTTTAATTTTCCGAATTTCACCTGTATGTTTTAAAGAACAAACCTCAAAGCATTTTACAGCACATTGAAACATCAGATAAAGCAATCCAGAATAAAACTATTCCAAGGGAAAATATTTCAGATCCTTCTCTAAATCGCCAACCTAGCATCCGGAAAGCTCCATGTGGTCGCAACTGGACCTGTACCAGTCGCAAAACGTGTCTGGCGCCTGGCTAATTTTGAACACTGTTTATGGCTCAGGTGTGCATGAACTTTGGCAAGAAAAGCTCCCCAAAATCAGGAGCTGGAGGTGGAGGTGGTACTGTTCTGTTCTGTTGGCCAGGCACAGACACAAGTATTTTTATACTAGGCCTCTACAGCCCAGAGGTGTCGTGTTACCTAAAGACTGTCGAGGGCCCAGGCATTGGCAGAGGAAGAGGAGTGCGGGAAGAGCGCACCGCCCCCGGCAGCGCGATCCCAGTGGGGCGCCATCACAGCTCTCCCCCGCCTGCACTGGGTGCCACGGCCCTGCAAGCGGCGTGCCCCGCCCCGCCTGCTCTCTGCCCCCCCCCCCGGTGCCGCAGCATGAAGCTCCGCCACTGGGCCCAGGCAGCACATCCTTATCTGTTTACCTAAACTCACCAGACTTAGGTCCCAGCCTGGTTCCAGCAACCATGGTTCAAGTCCTAATGCCCATGGCATCAGGAAGCCTTGTATGTCATTTGTGAATAAGCAACCCTTCTTGAATTTAGAAATCGAGGCCGCTAGGCATCATTCCACGCATGGTCTTAAGGAAGAGGTACGGAATGGGCAGCACATTAAAATACTGCAGTCAGTCATGCATCGCATGCATCTCACTCTAATCAATTTGATTTTGTAAGAGTGCAACTGGATACAAGATTACAGATTTCGACCGGGTGTTAAGGCAATCTTGTAGCGTTTGTGTGTGTTTGTGTGACTATAACTGCCAAATGCAGAAGTAACAGAGGATTAAATATAGCAATATCCTCGGGGTTTAGAGGTTTGCAGTGTTTATGTACTACATCTGTAGTACAAAATACAAAAGGCTCTTCTACAAGCAAAAATGGAACATTGAAGGGGAATTCTTTGGGAGAAGAAGCTTGTTTTTCTACTTCCGTTTACATACCACCTTTCCCATAGTAAAGTAGCACTAATGGTGGCGAACAATATTCCAGAAACTTTTATTTCCTCTCCGTTCTCCCTTCTATTCTCCTCCTTCCCCAGTTGTGGTCTTCCTCTTGAATGGGACATGGGTGGCACGATGGTCTATACCACTGAGCCTCTTGGGCTTGCCGATCAGAAGGTCGGCGGTTCGAATCCACGCGACGGCAGTGAGCTTTTGTTGCTCTGTCCCAGCTCCTGCCTACCTAGCAGTTCGAAAACATGCCAGTGCAAGTAGATAAATAGCTACCGCTGTGGCGGGAAGGTAAACGACGTTTCTGTGAGCTCTGGCTTCTGTCACGGTGTTCCAATGGGCCGGAAGCATTTAGTCATGCTGGTCACATGACCCAGAAAGCTGTCTGTGGAGAAACACCGGCTCTCTCGGCCTGAAAAGCAAGATGAGCACTGCACCCCATAGTCGCCTTTGACTGGACTTAACCATCCAGGGACCCAGGTGGCACTGTGGGTTAAACCACAGAGTCTAGGGCTTGCTGATCAGAAGGTCAGCGGTTCGAATCCCTGCAATGGGGTGAGCTCCCGTTGCTCGGTCCCAGCTCCTGCCCACCTAGCAGTTCGAAAGCACGTCAAAGTGCAAGTAGATAAATAGGTACCACTCCGGCGGGAAGGTAAACGGCATTTTCGTGAGCTGCTCTGGTTTGCCAGAAGCAGCTTTGTCATGCTGGCCACATGACCCAGAAGCTGTCTATGGACAAACGCCGGCTCCCTCAGCCTATAGAGCGAGATGAGCGCCACAACCCCAGAGTCAGACACAACTGGACCTGATGGTCAGGGGCCCCTTTACCTTTAACCATCCAGGGATCCTTTACCTTTTACCTTCCTCTTGCATGCTAACTATGGTTAACATCACAACTTAACCAAACTGAACTCTAACATAGGTAGTTCTAAACTTTGAAGTTTGAAGCCACTGAATTCAGATTCTGGATAAAACAAACTATAGCTAGGGTTCATTTTTAGCAAGGGCTCTATTTTTATACTTTGTCGTTTCAACTTTTACTTGTGAACTGCCCAGAGAACTTTTTAATGGGTTGTACAGAATTGCTGTAAACACACACACACAGGAGGAGGAGGAGGAGGAGGAGGAGGAGGAGGAGGAGGAGGAGGAGGAGGAGGAGGAGGAGGAGGAGGAGGTATACCTGATCTCTTTGCCATGATTATGGGACTGACAAAATGTAAAGTGAGCCATGACAGAACACCAGAGTTATATCAACTGGGGTCACATGACCAAACTTTAACTAGATTTTTTTGCCACTGAATTATTAGAGAAAGGAAATCCCTTCTGTCCTGGCATTAAGTGCCACTTTTCACCTAGCCATTAAGGAGATGAGAATTGAGGAATTATTTTAATAAAAAAAAATGTGGAAGCACACTTGAGAGTGCTCTCCCAATTCTCCACCTTCCTCTGTACCGCTGGCTTGAAGGTTAAAGCCACAGCTTGAACATTCCTGCGCTTGATGTCATATACTGTATGTCAGACCCAGGATGGTGGCTACAGTTTACCAAAAACTGCCTGGTGGGCCAATCTCCGAGGCCTGGCAGGCCTAATTAGGTCTGTGAGCCAGAGGTTCTCCCCTGCATTTAAGGTTTGTTATTTATTTAGTGTTTATTTGTTAAATTTCATCCAAGGATCGCAAGGTGGTATAAAAACACAAAAAATAATGTAACAACAATCGAAATAACACACACACCCTGGCCACACACAGTTGAAAAGGCTATAGAAGGTCTGGATGAAGAGGAATGTATTTGCCCAAGGATATGGAATGAAGGCACCAGGCAAGCCTCCCTGGGGGAGAGCATTCCACCAACAAGGAGCCACCGCAGAAAAGGCCCATTGCCCATGGAGGGAGAACAAAGGAACAAAACTTTTAAGTCTCATAAAGGCAAACTGGATGTCAAAACCATGGGTTGTATTTGCCATGCACTGGAGTAAGGAAAGTTGCCTTTTGCTCAGGCTGATTGAACGGCGAATAGTTAAGTCATGTCATAATACAGGGGGCGGCAAATTACAGCGCCTGGGCAGAATCAGGGGCAGAGCCACCACCACTCGGCGTCTTCCTCCCATCGCCGTCGCCACCCTGGCACTCCTGTGGGCCAGAGAGCGAAGCGGACAAGCTCGCTCTGCCTACCTGCTTCACGAGAAGAAGAAGCATTGGTGGTGGTAGTGGCAGCCCCTGGGAAGGTAAGTGCAGCGCCTTCTTTCTCTAGGCGAGGAGGAAGCCTGTTTCGCGCCACCACCAGCAGCCCTTCGGCGTATGAGGGAGGCGGCAAACAGAGAAGGCGGCTGGGGCATGTGGGGAGGAGGACTACTTGTCCCCCTTGCAGGGGACTGGCCCCCTGCAGGAAAAGTTTTCTGACCCCTGTCATAATACCATCATGTGGATTCACTCTAAGTGAATGCAGAGTACTGTTGTCAGTAGTTGCAATAGTAGGATTCTACATAGCACATAGTTTCGAATACAACTGAAATTAGATAAAGGGGAAATCATTAACGAGCTAAGAACATTTGAATTGAAAAACTTCATTCAGGAAAGAAGGCTCTGACGGGAGACAAGGGAGGTCAGAATAAAATTACAATAGGCCCTTTTCTTCCCTTTTCAAGATTTCAGATTGTGTAGATTAATTCAAATCACAAGCGTCCGCGCTGAAATAAATCATCTCATTCATGAGAAGTCTGCAGTTATCTGTGACTGATCAACCAAACAAACCAATTACATGATGAAATATTATTTTAAAAGTCATCTCATGATCTGCTTTACTGGCAGTTTCCTGTGCAAGTTCTAGAGATCATGAATACCCCAAATTGAAACAAAGATGAGAGCCCAATCCTATAGTAGCCTATCCTGCAAAATGTCTCTAATGTCAAAACACTCAAAACACCAAGGACTGGTTTAACAAAAGTCATTGACATTACTGATGGGTGGGTGGGTGGGTGGCATGCACATGTTAACTAGCTATGTAAGTAGCTGGGAAAGGGAGAGGGGAAATAAAGGAATCAAATAAATATAAATCAAATCTATAATATGCCTTACCTTGCCCCTATACTATGGAATTCCCTCCCCAGAAATGCACATCTGGTGCCTTCATTGAACAGTTTTCATCATAGGCTGAAGACACACTTCCTTTACACTGTCTTTCTGACACCTTATATATATATATATATATATATATATATATATATATATATAGGACCCAGCTTAGTCTTCTGATTCTATATTGTTTTAACTGGTTTTAAAGTTGCATTTTTACCTCTCTGTAATCCACCCTAGGTACTTACAGAGAAAGAGGAATGGGAATTATTATATTCACCATCATCCAAGATTATTTTGCACTGAAAAATGCGTATCACAAGTGAATTTTAATGCCATTTGACCAGGTGATGTTAAAAAAAGCTTTTGCTGTGGCAGAGGCAGACACGAATGCCCAAGTAAAAAGTGCAATTTCTATACAATATCAACCACAGGGCTCTGAAGATCAGCTAAAGATTGATTTGGACCTTCCCACCACAATATTCTCAGAATCAGCATAATCAGGGATAAATAACAATTTAAGGCAAACAGATTCCCAGCATTAAATGAAGTCCGTTCGACATGCTTGACACATACGCTCTCTCATCTCAATTCAGAGAGCTGTTCTGGGTTGCCAATGTTCATACAGATTTCTCCCCCTGCCCTTTTGTTTTTAAGTTGAGAAACTTAGCGGTGGACCTGGAAGGTCATCCCTACAGGAGCAGTTCTCTGTATCTAATGTGCCTTCCCACAGCCCATCTGCCACATTCACTTTTTGCAAGGCAAATCCACTGGTTACATCATGTGGAGAATATTTCTCATACTTTCCCTAGTGACAGCTATGTGTTTAACTTATCACAATGACTGTTAGTTGTCAAACCTCTCACCTGACAAGGCTTGGTCATAACAAATGTCCCCAACGTGGAACTGGCAAGAGGAAGTAATTGGGAAATTGTTTCAAAGATGAACGTGGGAAGGGGGGGGGGCGGCTCAGTCAGACAAAATCATAATGTTCCAAGTTCCCAAAAAAGAGCAGCAGTACCCACTCACCCACCTATGAGCACAGACTCCCAGGCAACAACAGCTGATCGAGGATAATTCAGTTTCCCTAACACAAGGGAGGGAGAGAGAACAGGCCGTCTTCATCTGCACACATTATACCAGGCTTCCCCAACCTGGTACCCTCCAGGTCTCTTGGACTACAGCTCCTGTCAGCCTTAGGCAGCATGGTCAGTGCTCAAGGATGATAGGGCTTGTAGCCTTGTCAAACTGGCACCAGAATTTCCACTGAGTTTGTGGTTCGGATGCTATGACAGGGATGAGGAAATGTGACCCTCACAGGTGCTGTTGTGATTCCAGCTCCACAGTCGCAACCAGCATCACTCATGGTCCCAGATGTTGGAAGTTGTAGTCGGACAACATCTGTTAGGTACCAGGCTAAAGGTAAAGGTACAGGTACCCCTGACCATCAGGTCCAGTCGCGGACGACTCTGGGGTTGCGGTGCTCATCTCGATTTACTGGCCGAGGGAACCGGCGTACAGCTTCCAGGTCAGGGGTCCCCAAACTAAGGCCCGGGGGCCAGATGCGGCCCAATCACCTTCTAAATCCGGCCTGCGGACAATTCGGGAATCAGCGTGTTTTTAAATGAGTAGAATGTGTCCTTTTATTTAAAATGCATCTCTGCATTATTTGTGAGGCCTGCCTGGTGTTTTTACATGAGAAGAATGTGTCCTTTTATTTAAAATGCATCTCTGGGTTATTTGTGGGGCATAGGAATTCGTTCATATTTTTTTTCAAAATATAGTCCGGCCCCCAAGGTCTGAGGGACAGTGGACCGGCCCCCTGCTGAAAAGGTTTGCTGACCCCTGTTCCAGCTCATGTGGCCAGCATGACTAAGCCGCTTCTGGCGAAAGCAGAGCAGCACATGGAAACGCCGTTTACCTTCCCGTTTGAGCTGTACCTATTTATCTACTTGCACTTTGACGTGCTTTTGAACTGCTAGGTTGGCAGGAGCTGGGACCGAGCAACGGGAGCTCACCCCGTCGCGGGGATTCGAACCGCTAACCTTCCGATTGGCAAGCCCAAGAGGCTCAGTGGTTTAGACCACAGCGCCACCCGCGTCCTAGGTACCAGGCTAGGGAAGGCTATACCCACTAGGTACCAGGCTAGGGAAGGTACCGACGTTCCATGGCCACAAAGAAGAAACTGTGGAGGCATCGTGGAGAAAGCTCAAATGCTACCAGCAACCATCTAGAAAGAAATACCCCCTAGAAAAGTTTTGAAGGAAGGGGGACAGCCCCCTAGCATTCTAACTGGATAGCCCTAGTCAGTGAACACAGCAGCAGGTTTATAAAAGATACCATAGAGCAGTGTTTCTCAACCTTTTTTGGGCCAAGGCACACTTGTTCCATGAAAAAAATCACGAGGCACACCACCATTTAAAAAGTTAAAAAAATTAACTCTGTGCCGCCCTATATTGACTATATAATTATGACTGTAAGAAACACTTGCCAATTGCTGTGTTGGTTGCAATCTCCTCTAATAAGGCTTCACAAGCCGCTGATTTCTCTGCCAGCACAATCCTTTGCTCAGCAAGTTTCAGGTTGAGCTCATCCAGCCAGCTTCTTTAAGTTTGTCTAAAACCACCCTCCCGTGGTGGTGGCTGTTGAGAGCTGCGCTCGCCCCGCGTCGTGACCCGGCCGGCTCCTTTTACTTATTGGCGGCCGCCAGGCACGTGACAATGCAAATCGCCCTTCTCGTCGTCGCACGTCGCGGCACACCAGCCAGCGTCTCGCGGCACACCAGCCAGCGTCTCGCGGCACACTAGTGTGCCACGGAACAGCGGTTGAGAAACGCTGCCATAGAGAGCACCTTCCTCATCGTTCCTCCTGCCAGAAAGCATTTAGAAAACTCCAGTATTACCAGCCATATGCCGCTAACAGCAAACAAGCTTTTGTAACATGCTATACACATGCATGTTTTTAAAAGGGAGGGGGCAGGCTGCATTCCTGTACAAAGTGAGTTACACAACCCCCGTTGACTTCAGTGGGCTCACAAAACCCTGCACAGAATCAGGCTGCAACAAAAGCAAAAATCGTCAGAAGATTTGTGCAACAAGTAAGGAGTTCAAAGCTTCCTTATGTAGATGAAGAGGCTGGAGATAAATAGATTCATAGTCTGGGGAAACTTTTCTGAAAACTGAATACTTTGTCAGAATGGGGCTCAGGCTGCAAAACTGTTTTTGTGTTGCATATTGCGACCTGCATACACTTAAGAACTGGAAGTGCAAAGAAAAAGTAGCTGAGCTTGTGCAGAGAGATGAGAGAACAGAGCAAAATTACTAAGAACATGTCCAATAAAAATTCTACAGTTGACACAGTTGGTTCTGCGTATTCTCATCACTCTCACTCTTATTCACACATGCTTATTTCACTCATTCACCCCCCATCTTGCAAAATTAGGTGGGTTACATCACCTAGGCCAGTGATGGCGAACCTATGACACGCGTGACAGCACTGACACGCGTAGCCATTTTCGGTGACACGCGGCTGCACGCCGAGAAGGACGCATCTCTGGGGGCCTTGTGGACTTCTGGCGAGGCAAAATGGGGATTGGCACGTTGTTGCGGAGCTCTTGAAAACGGCCAGCGTACCTGCGCTCCCTGACCGGCTTCGGAGCCTCCAGGATTGCCACCGCCCTCGCGCGAACATCAGGGGAGCTGCCGAAGCTAAGGGGTCCCAAGGCCTGAGACAACCTACCTCGAGGCGCACTGGCACCACGGAGAGGGAGGAGAAGGAAGGTCCCAACCTCACCGCTGCAACCACTGCCAATACCGCCACCATCAATGCCACTGCATTTAAAATAACTTTAATAATTTCCCCCCTTTTTTAAACTTTTTTTTTTTAAAGTGACACACCACCCGAGTTATGCTCGGTTTTTTGGTGAATTTTGACACACCAAGCTTAAAAGGTTGCCCATCACTGACCTAGGCAGCTGTTCTCTACCATACAAAATGACCCACCAGATCAGAATACTGCAAGTCTAAAAAGGTAAGCAAGGCATTTACAAGAAGGCAATGCCAGCCTCTGGAACAGATGCTCACTGGGGCAATCTATCAACAACATGCAACACCTTTGTTAAGAGAGTTATCAAGTCGAGGTTTTCCTACTGTCATAGCTGCCAAGTTATCCCCTTTTTTTACGGGAAATTCCCTTATGCTGAATAGGCTTCGTCGTGAGAAAAGGGAAAACTTGGCAGCTATGTACTGTGATCTGGGCAGGATCTGAGAAGCTGCCCCCTCCCCCTACATCCTACCTTGGTCACTCAGGTGTGTGTGTACAACATTAATACCCCATCTGGTAGAATTCTATCCATTATATTTTATCTGCACAGCCGGAAAATGAATTTCTGGAACCAAAATGCTTTTTCTGTGCAGCCTGAGCAGCAGAAAAAGAAAAAGAGGTCAGAATAGGCCAATATATATGTGGATTGTCCCTGGATCAAGTTGCTTTTCTTCTCAAAGCTCTTAACCTAGCTCAAGGTTACCATCTGAACTAGCCAGATGCTTAACTGAGAATCCATCACAGTCTGTCCATCAATAAGACTTTAGAACTGTCTTGCCCCAAAATAGCAACTAGACGTTTTGCCAACTGTAACCCCAGTTTAAGGAGCCATTTGGCACCTAGTTTATCTTATAGAACAGGATATCTCATAGAACCATGGAGTTAGAAGGGAACCTAAAGATCATCTAGTACAACCCCCTGCAATGCAGGAATATGCTTTTGTCCCTTATGGGATCGAACGGCAACCTGGGAGGTGTCAGCACCACGCACGAACCAACTGAGCTACGTCTTATTCATCTTGAGATTCCAACACTGCCTCAAAAGTGAATCAACTTCCAACACTGTGCTGTGTTTTCTTTTCTCCCGTGCTTTCTCAAATCAGTCTATTTCATTTCTGTTCCTTTTAATGTTGCTTGGTTTTCATAAAATCATAGGACCGTAGAGCTGGAACCAGGTCATTTAGCAATGGGTTTTATATTTATATTTCTGCACACTGCTTGGGCATTCTCTGGGCACTTTATAAATTATGAAATAAACGATGTCTCTTCCATACCATTAATGCCTTTAATCTGAAACACTTGCTCAGTGGTAGAACATCTGCTTTGCATGCAGAAGGTCCCAGGTAGGCCTGGGAGCATCTCCAGGTAGGCCTGGGAGAGACCCATGTCTGAAATCCTGCAGACCTGGTGTAGGCAAATAGTGAACTAGCTGGACCAATGGTCTAATTCAGTGTAAGGAAGCTTACTACATTCCCCTTCCCCAACTTATTTGAAGAGCCAGAAAAGGGAATTCCAAGGAAAAGAGATTGCGCCCATTTGATTCAGCCTTGACAGCCTAGACAAATAGGATTTTGGCTATTTCCCACCACCACCTAGTAGCATATTACCAATCTAGTAGCGTCTCTGCTACTAAATAAAATGTACAAAGTTTTCTCTGCTAACAGGAAAAAGGGCCATGGGGTCTGACTCAACATAAGCCATTCCAATCCACTTATGTTTATAAACTACAATTCCTGCTTGATATTTATTAAATGTACACATTAGCATCCTCTGAAATAGCCTAATACTGGAGTGCATCATTCCTCGGTCTGCTTGGTAGAATATAAACTTTATTGCCTTTGAATTGAATCTAGCTTTGCCCATCTATACAGAACTTTGAAGTTCTGGAAACTCTTACAGTATTTGAGAATTAGGGTTGTGTGTGAGACACACACACTTATAACATATTTGCTGTATCAAAAGGGGGGGGGAGTGTTGCTTTAAAGTTAATTCTGGGGGGCCGTGAGGAACAACCATCAGACACCATAGAAGCAATTTTGGTCATACGAGTGAATCTTTCCAAAGGTGAACCCGGGGGGGGGGGGGTTGTCTCCACCTCACCCCTGACCCATGCTCAACGGGGAAGGGAAGAGCAATTCCTCCAAGACTTCTTCCCGCACCAGTATTAAAACTTCAGAATGAGTGTGCTTTCAAAACGTTCCTGTTCTCAAAGATCCTCAAACGGGTTAGACACACTTTACAGACAAGCATGCACTCAAAAGTAAGAGTGTGCGTGCGAGTGTGTGTGTGTTGTGCAAAGCCTTTCACCATCCCCATAAGCAGAGTTTAAGGGGTGTTACGAGAACTTACAGGCAACTGTAAAAGTATGAGGATGCAGTAAAAAAAAAGTCTTTTTTTTTTACCGTAGCCAAGCCCACCACAGTTCTTAAACACTGTTTCGGTCAGGTACAAATGCCCACACACAAATCCCCATCTAGTAAAAGGGGGGGTGGGGGGGAAACTGCCCCATAGCAAGCAGCTGACATTGCTTAGGCTTATGGGTGGAAGAGGTCTTTTGAAAAGAATCAGACTTGTGAAAAAGTTCTCTATCTCTCTGCCCCCCCAATAATAATAATAATAATAATCCAGCCTGCTCTGCCAGTGGCATAGGAGCCGATTGCCTTTCTTTGACCAGTAATAGGGGTGGGTGGGGGGCAAGAAAAGAGAAAGAGAGAGAGAGAGAGAGAGAGAGAGAGAGAGAGAGAGAGAGAGAGAGAGAGAGAGAGAGAGAGAAAGAGAGAGGGGGGGCTCGTTCTGCCAGGCAAGGAGGCAGCAGCCGCAGCAGAAACAGCCCATGTGGGGCAAGTGGCAGCGGGAATGCGCCTGGAGGGGAAGGGGAGGGACTACCGCGGACTTTGGGGGCCGGGCGCTCGCCGAGCTCCTTCCTTCCCGGGTGCCCGCGTTGGGGGAGGCGGGTGCCAGCCACCCTCCCTTCCTCTTCCTCCCCTCCCCCCGCGCCTTTTCTCCCCATGTGCCCGGCGTGAAGCTGCCGCTTCTTCCTCCCTCCCGCAAAAGGGGGACGCCGCGCAAATGGAGAGGGAGAGGGGTGTCGTTTCCTGCCCCTGCTCTTAAGAGGCGAAGCTTCGTGGGGGTGTTTTGCTTTTGTTTTTTAATGGGTGGGGGGCCACCCTAGAAGAAGCCGGGCTCGCCCTTCGCCCCAGATAGCTCCCGCCTCCGGCACGACGCGCCGCCGCCACCACACACAAAGCCCCCCGGAGGAAGCTCGCCCGGCAGGGCCGAGGGAAGGCGGAGGGGCCGCGCTGCCGCTCTCCCTTCCCCGCCTGCCTCGCTCGCTCTTCCCCCTTTCGCCTCCCCGTCCCTCCCGCCGCCGGCGCCGCGGCACTGACCTTGGCGTCTCCATTGCACACAGCCATAGAGCCGGCCGGGGTTGGAAACACCGGAGGGTTGGAGGGGCGGCCGAGGGACGAGCTGCTGCGCGCCCGGGTCCGTGTGCGCACAGCCGCCGGAGGGAGAGGGCGCCGGGAAGCAGCGCGCAACGAGGCGGGCGGGAAGGAGGACGAGACTACCGAGGGGCCGCCGCTCTTGCTGTTGCCGCCGCTGTGCTGCCTCTCCGCGGCCGAGATGAGCTAATCCTGCCCGCCCGCCCCGCCAGGACGCGCCGCCCGCGAGGAGGAGCCCGGCGCCCCGCGGACCGCCTTCTTCGGCGCCGGGCGGGAGAAGAAGGGCAGGAGCGAGAGCGGCGCGCCGAGCCCGCCCACTGGCGGACGGAGAAGGCGCGGGGAGGCCGCCGGGGGAAGGAAACGCAATGCTGTCCGTTTATATAAAGAGGGAGACTCGCCCGTGGGGTGTCCACAGCTCGAGGAATAAAGGCTGGGATGAAAGCAGGGAAATGCAGGGTTTTTTTGGGGGGGGGTTGCCCCGCTTAGATGGCCGCGATCCTCGGCAACGCTTTTTTTTTTACCCGAGGGTAAATGCAGCCGGTTGCAGTTGCGCCCGGCCGGAGGGAAAACGGGAAGAGGGGATTTCCTACCCAAAGTCTCGAGGAACGTAAAGGGTTAAAAAAAATATGTCACGGCACCAGCTTTTGAGAGTCCGCGAAAGCCATGCCACAAAAAAAATTGTCTTTGGAGTGTCTCGATATTTTTGTAAAACGCTTTGATGGGTTGGGTTGGGTTTTGGTGATGATTTGTACACCGCCCATCTGATTGGGTTGCACCAGCCACTTTTTAGCAGTCAAGCGGTGTACTGTATAAATTTTATGCAGTAAATAAATAAGATACTCAGGGCATTAGCGGGGTGAGGAAGCTGAGATCATCCAAGTTCTTCCTGGACTTCGACTCCCATCAGACCCAGTGTTCACAGATGATGGGAATTGTAGTCCCAGAGAGTCTCCAGCCTTTGATGTGTTGCATAAGGCAACTAACCTCATGGTCAGATTTCCTGCCTCCTTTCCACAATCCTATCAGGGTTTTCCCACGCTTGGGTCTCCAGCTGTTTTTTTGGACTACAACTCCCATCATCCCTGACCACTGGTCTTGCTGGCTAGGGATGATGGGAGTTGTAGTCCAAAAACAGGTGGAGACCCAAGTTTGGGAAAGCCTACCTAGATCAACTAAATTGTGTTTTGAAAGTACTGCAAATGGGGCAGGAGTCAGGGTATAAATATCCAAATAATTATTTTAGATCTACTTTAGCTTAAAAACCTTTAAAATTGTCTCCCTCTTGTGATTACCTCACTAGGAACCTGCTTATGAACTTGGAACGTACATTGGCCACAGGCTCCATCTCAGGATGTGTCTGGGGCAAGTACGTAGTCCTCAAGAAATCTGAAGCAAAAGGGAAGCAGGGTTCTTGATCACAACTTCCTAATTTAGTTATTGCGTCCCTTTTTCTTAGCAAGTCTACTCAGAGTTAAATACCATCTGTAAATCATTTTCAAGTAGCTCTCCGTCATATATGCCACCTTCTTCTCAAGGACCTCAAGGTGGCATACATGTTGTACCCCTGATCTAATCCCCACAACAAACCTGCGAGGTAGGTTAGGCTGAGACAGTGACTGGCCCAAGGTGAGCTTCATGGCCGAGCGTGGATTTGAATCCTGGTCTCCCAGCTAATCAGACACTCTAATGACTACGAAATGAAAAATGCCATACTACCGTATGCCCTAAATTTGATATCCACTACCACGGGTGGGTGGGTTTTTTGTTGTACCTCTGCTCTAAAACCTCTGCTCCAAAACCTCTGCTCCAGGGGCTTCATCCTGGAGTGAAATACAGTACCTTGGATGCTATCCACTTGAAAAAGAAAAAGGAAAACATTTTTGCTGGCACCAATTGACAGGGGTAAACTGCCCCACTCCCACGTTGTTCCCCAAGAGCAGCAGGTTAGGCTTTGGGTCTACAGAGGCAAAAGTAACAAGAGATCTGAGGTGGCATAATGGACAGTACCACTTCAGACTGCAGGTGGTGGTGGGTGCCTTTCAGGATTGCTGCCATGCGTCAAAGAATAATAATTCCTCCCCTTCAAGTACTAAATGAGTACAGCTGGGAACACTCTGAGCTAGACCTCCTCTGAGGTGCTAGACTTTTGCAAGTGTGTGTGGTGTGTTTTTTTTAAGTGCATGGAGGAAACATTTTAAAGGGCCATCCCCCTGCCTGCAGTGTGAAGTGGCACACTCAGCTCTGCCACCGCATCAGAATTCTACCACCTCACAATAGCTCTGTTTTCACCTTTGTTATGTATTCTGAGAGTAGGAGCAGGACCCTGCTGGCTGGCTTGCTTCCCTGGTCTCCATGTGTTCAGATGAAGGCGACAACAGGCGCTATTGTGCACAAAAAAGGCACTTTATGCACCTGGTGCAATAACCCTCTTCATGTGTTATGAAAGGGCGGGCAGCAGCGTCGAGAGTCCTAGCTCTGCCCTTTATGGTCATTTGTGTTACCCTCAATTTGCAGTGATTGCCTATACATGAGGCTCCTTATGCACTTTAGAAACCTGGAAAATCAATGTTCAGGGAGACTCCACGAATGCTGAAGGCACCCCCCCACACACACACACACACACTTAGCGTGCTTTTCCTTGCTGTGCTTTTCCTTGCTGCCCACTTCATGGGCAGGTTTGCAATGACAAACCTAGACAGCATCTTAAAAAGCAGAGACATCACTTTGCCGACAAAGGTCCGTATAGTTAAAGATATGGTTTTCCCAGTAGTGATGTATGGAAGTGAGAGCTGGACCATAAAGAAGGCTGATCGCCGAAGAATTGATGCTTTTGAATTATGGTGCTGGAGGAGACTCTTGAGAGTCCAATGGACTGCAAGAAGATCAAACCTATCCATTCTGAAGGAAATCAGCCCTGAGTGCTCACAGATCGTGAAGCTGAGGCTCCAATACTTTGGCCACCTCATGAGAAGAGAAGACACCCTGGAAAAGACCCTGATGTTGGGAAGGGGATGACAGAGGATGAGATGGTTGGACAATGTTCTCGAACCCACCAACATAAGTCTGACCAAACTGCGGGAGGCAGTGGAAGACAGGAGTGCCTGGCGTGCTCTGGTTCATGGGGTCACGAAGAGTCAGACATGACTAAATGACTAAACAACAACAACAAATCATAACACCCAAGGAGGGCTTATATGCATTCAATCGTGCACATGCAGAGTCCTTTCTCAACACCACATGACCGTTTGGAGCTTGTAGGCGAGGCCAGGGGCTACAATCACTGTCTCCACATATGAACATGTAGATCAGGGGTGACTAACTTTTTCATTGGCCCAGGGCCCCAAACCATCTAGGGGCCGCATGGCAATGGTAGGTGTGGCCAGCCACCCCACACTATCATGTCCACCACACAAGCTCACACACCCCTTATCAGCTAAATGAGGGCTATCTCCAAACATAAAATGACCAATCTGCATCAAACTCTACTCATAAAATGACCCACCTGCAATTTGCATTCCCCACTCTCCACTCAGTGTTATGTAATTTTTTGCCTTTCCAAAATTGAGGGGTAGAGGTCTTGGGATGATAAACCTTTGCTGGGGGGGGGGGGCTGGACCAGGCCCTCTGAAACTGGGAGTTAGCTCCCCTGTGAGAAGCGAGATGAAGGCTAACACTGCATGTGAAGTCTTCTCTTCTACCAGACAATGGAACTGGGTCCTCTAACATCTACAGCAGGCATGTCAAACCTGCGGCCCTCCAGATGTTTTGGACTACAATTCCCATCTTCCCCAACCACTGGTCCTGCTAGCTAGGGATCATGGGAGTTGTAGGCCAAAACATCTGGAGGGCCGCAGGTTTGACATGCCTGATCTACAGGTATGGCCAAACTTCCTGTCTAGGTCAAGGAAAGGAAGCCGGGCTCCTCTGGAATCAGCCCGTTTCTAACTTTTCTGTTTGTTTTCCCTATGATAAGGGTTGCACCCTGCCCATTGTAATGGTTCTCAGCATTGCCACATTATTTGAGTGACAGTTCTGCAAAGACTGCTGCTGAGGGTGGTGAAGCAAGGCAGCTCAAAACCAGACAGGAAGCAAGACTTTGCCATCTTCCTTTTCCAGCGGCTGCCCTTGCGTAAGCCTTCACTAACCTGGCACCTTCTTGATATTTTGGACTACAGCCCCCATCAGCCTCAGGCACTCGGACTGTTCTGGCTGGGGCTGATGGGAACTGTAGTCCAAGACATTTAGAAGATGCCACATTGGTGAAGATTGCCTTAAAAAGAGCCCTTCTCCCGGCCTAGGATGCCTCTCAGAACCAGCATAGGGCCTGGAAAGCACCCTTGGAACACCTTTACAACATTTTGCTGCCTGAGATGAAGGGCAACATACTTCTCAACAATTTCATGCACAGAAGGAAAATGGATTGGTAGTTAAATCTCATTTCAACACTGGTGATGATGTACGGCATCTGAAGGCAGTGGGCTAGCTCAGGCATCCCCAAACTTCAGCCCTCCAGATGTTTTGGACTACAATTCCCATCTTCCCCAACCACTAGTCCTGTTAGCTAAGGATCATGGGAGTTGTAGGCCAAAACGTCTGGAGGGCTGCAGTTTGGGGATGCCTGGGCTAGCTTAATGGGTGGGTGGGTGGCAGGCCATGCAGGGCAAACACAACTCTGCCCTTCAACATTTTGCTCGCCCTCCCCATCCTCCATCATCTGCCACCTGAGGCAGCTGCCTCAATCTGCCTAACAGAAGGGCCAACCACGTTTGTGATATTCTTATGGGTGTTTAACTCCTCCTTGTTAAGGCTGAAATACACTGTACACCGATATTTTCAACGGATGAAAACCATTCAGATTTTGGTTTAGCTGAGCCCCAAAGTTCACTTTAAGTACACAAATGGTTTTGGCCTTGTTACGTTAGTTTGACGTTTAGCAAACTGAAAGTTAAAGCTGGATTAATTGGCAAGTCAACAGCCGAAGTTCAAGGTTGGTGGATTAGATGGTTCTGTATGCGATCAGACTTTGCAAAAGAGCTGGCCTTGCCAAAAGCAAACCAGACATTTCAGTGGCAGCCCTAAAAAGACTTTCAGTCCCTTAAATCTCAAGTGGACCCACAAGGCTTCAATACAGATGCTGTTGAGGTCTTTCAGCACTTGTGACCAAGGGTGTACCTAAATCTTCCATAAGAGTCCCTTACATCTTCCCTCCCAGTTCAAAAAAATAAAAGTATCTCTGTGTGGTTATTGTTACACCAAACCATCTTCAGATGTTACTGTTTTCATCTCTCAATCTGCAACCCTAAGTATACTTTCTTAAAACTAATTTCCATAAGGAAATCAATTAGATTTATTTTCAAGCAAGACATACTCTCTGAACATGTACGTAGGAATACGTTTACTTGAACTCGGTATTTGAACAGAAACATAAGAATAATTGAGATAAAACAATGTGCTCCTTTTCATATTGAAAAAGAAAACCACGCTGAGTTCACCGGGGCATGCCCAAGACATAATGGCACAGCCCGCAGGAATTGGAGTTTGCTAAGGGTGCTGCTTTTTAGAGCATGGATAGAGAATATCAGGTTCAGAGACCAATGCAGACCTCTAGACTGCTCTGTTGGGACTCAGGCCATCCTCTCTCCAGTCCTGCTTTGCACCCTCCTTGAGGGCCTTTGACTGACTGAAAGCAGGAAAGCCAGGGTTGCAAAATGGGGAAGGAAAACGGGAGAGCCAGGGGGATGAAACGGGGAATGAAAATGCAGCGGGGAGAGGAGAGGGAAAGTAGGAAAGCCATAGGGACAAGATGGGGAACAAGAGTGGCAGGGTGGGAAAAAGCTGGAAAACGAGGGGAACAAAAAGGAGAAGGAAAAAGGAGGGCGCTTTCCTGCCAAAACTGCTCCAGGGAGAGGGAGGAGGCATTTCCGCTGCTAACAAGCAAGCAGGCCGCAGGGTGGCACAGTACCCAGAAGCAAATTTGCTGCCCCACCCAGAGTGTGTCAAGGCAGGAATTGGAAGTAGGTCAGCAATAACTCACAAGGTGCCAGTGAAGTTAACTCTCTGTTTAAAGAAACAATGCAGCTTAGGCCTAGTGAGCATAGCAACTCTTCCCAGTAGGTCTTGCCCCAATGAGACAGTTGTGAGGACTGAAGGTCCCCACCTTACCACGGCTCTCTAGGTCTCCCCCCCCCCTTGGTCTTTTCCAAGTAACCTGAGGCTCCTTCTTCTTGCCTGTCTTTGCTCTGCCCTCTTCATACCTCTGAAGGTTCTGGGAGACCAGTGGGAAGGGGAGCTGGTTGCAGCAGGAGGGGAAGACCCCCTGGCTTCTTCACCAGCCTGACTCACCTCTACCCCTTGGCCCACCTCCTCTCCAGCCTCCACTCCTGCCTCTGATTCTGGGCTGCTCTCTGCCACAAGCTCTTCTTGCTCACTAAAGCAGGCATAGGAAAACTCGGCCCTCCAGATGTTTTGGGAGTACAACTCCCATCATCCCTAGCTAACAGGACCAGTGGTCAGGGATGATGGGAATTGTAGTCCCAAAACATGTTGAGGGCCGAGTTTGCCTATGCCTGCACTAAAGCCTGCTGCCTCTTCAGCTAACACCACCTCCTCCCAGTCAGCTCCTTCTTCTCCCTCCAAGCACACATCACCATCCCACCACCAATCCCCTGGCTCTGAGCCTTCTTCCCCTGGGAGCTCCCTTGGGGGTTCCCCAGCTGGTGCCTTCAGCCAGCCAGTCTATGACAAGTGCCGCTTGAGGCAGCTGACTCAGAAAGCCTCATGGTAGCGCCGGCCCTATTGCAACACAGTATTAAAAACAATTTAAAATGATTTGGCGCAAAGGGATCTCTCCTGCCCATTTAAGGCGGCCCTTTATGGGTGCTTTTGCCTGATAAGGTGAACAAGCAGAAACCTAGCTAACCAGGGCAAATTCAGTTCCTGACAAAATCCTCTATCCCTCCTAACTGCAGCTGATATTGCTGCAGCTTATCTGGATGGGGTTGGGGTGTGGCAAGGGGGTAGTGTGGTCCAGGGTGCACTGGTCCACCACTGCTGCCAATCTGATGTTTTATGCAATGTGATGCTACAGCCCCAACCTTGCTGCTGATCTACTCTGCCCTGCCCAGGTAAGCTGCAGGGCCACCAGTATTAATGTTCAGTTTCTGTTAATTGGTTCTCATGGGAAACTTACAGATTCTTGCTTCATACAATTAACTCAAGGCAGTGTCAATTTACTCTTGGCAGAAAGCCAAGGTCTGCCTGACCTGGAAACTACTCTCTGATTGGTTAACGGCCAGCACTGAACTCTGTTATCTAGGAATGCTAGCACAGTTGTTTCTTGTTGGGTGTTAGGAGTAGGAGTGCTGCGTGTGGTTGGAGAGAGAGAGACAGAGAGGATTTATTTTGCTTTGCTTTGTATGCAGAAACTCTGCTGCTTTTATTTTCTTTTAATAAATCCTGTAAATAGTTATTCTGCGTCTAGCCGACTAGTCATTTCCACCTCAACTAGCTTCTGCGCTGTGCAGGAAAACTCTGCTGCGTTTGGGCTAAAGCCACTAGAGCTATGCCTGACACTTCAAAATTCTAAGAGTTAAGAGGGTTGCTGAATGATTCTGCCCAGTCCTACTGGCCACTACTGATTTTCCCTTAAGCTCCCAGCTGTGTATCTATTTCTAAGCCCTTAGTTTTTGAATGCAACCTAAAGGAAGGATAGGTACAATTTCTCTCCCTCTTTAATTCTCCCTTTCAAATTGCATTCCCCCCCCTTCCCCTCCACCTCCTCTGAAGCTGAACTGCACAGCCATACCACAACCCTGCTTCCTCTCTCTGCTCCTTGAAAGCCTTCAACAGTCCATCAGTTAATTGCTTCTTTTAATATATTCTTCCCAATGAACCCTCATTTGCAGAAAAGCTCTGATTTCATTTCCATTGCTCTCCTGAATACATTGCACGGGCGCTCTGCTGTCTAGTCTAAACAATCCAGAGTTACTCACACTTGACTCCTTTTGTGTTATGCCAGTGTTTTGGTTCCCGGGTCTGCTCAACCAGCCAGCTAACAGCCTGTCCTCTGGCAGAACAGAGCAAGGGTCATGGTGGAAAATGGTCTCTTTAGATGCGATTCATCTTCATTCATTATTCCCTGAGCAAGAGCAAGCAGTCTGCAGATGTGCTTGGAGATGTGTTTTGAAGGTGGACGGACATGCAATGCCACGCCATAAATCCGGGATGTTGGTTCCCTCAGCCTCTCTTGGATAAACACCATTTTGCTTATCCATGCCTCATTCATTTTCCACTGCCACCAATTCACTCCGAATGCTTTCAAAAACCTCCTAGCACCTGGCACAGAAGGCTTAAGTGTGAGAGACGGACACCAGCACTAGAAACAGGATAAACTTTAAACGGAGATTGTTGCTTTATTAAAGGAATACTGTGTACTCTGCACTCCGAGTAAGCTGCTCCTGTGTCTGAGAAAATGGTCAGGACGGGGTTGCACTCCCCCTGATTTTTGCAGTCTGGGGTGCTGCTTCTGAATCCACCTCTGTCACTGGAGACTCGGGTCGCTTCAATGGCTAGAAGTGCCTTTTACCAGCTGCAGCTGGTTTGACAGTTACGGCCGTTCTTGGATGGGGAAAGCCTTGCCACGGTGCTTTATGCATTCGTTACTTCAAGACTGGATGGCTGCCCTGTGCCCTGCATGGGGCTTTCCTCGTGTGTGATCCGGAAGTTGCGGTTAATGCAGAATGCTGCAGCACGATTGCTGACAGGAGCGAGGCCTTGTCAGCATATAACTCACTCTTCACCTTAGAACAAATCTACACCAGGTGCCATAGAAAAGCACTAGACATCTCAAGAGATCCAACGCACCCTGGTCACCATTTCTTTGAGCTCCTGCCATCGGGACGGAGATGTAGAACAATGCAGGCAAGAACGAGCCGTCTCAGGAACAGTTTCTTCTCTAGAGCGATTTTGGCCTTAAATGGAAAGCCTGGACTTTGAAGTCATCTTATTTTACTTGTTATTTTGTACAGTAGTATATTTACTGTTTTTAATTAGGTTTTGTAATTTTGGATAATGCGGAATGCTTTATCTGAGTGGATGTAGCAACCGAGTAATTTCGTTGTTCCCGCAAGGGGACAATGACAATAAAGATATCTTATCTCTTATCCTATTTGCTACTGGGCCAGGATCAAAGTGTTTTTATTAGTGACAACTTGAGACCAATTACCTATGAGATCGCCTTGCTCCACATGTGCCTGCTCAACCACTTCGATCAGCGTAATACCCATTCCTCATTTGCAAGAACTCGATCGTTTAGTGTGGCAGCGCCTGGCCTTTGGAACTCCCTGCCTGTTGAGATCAAGCAGGTGCTTTCACTGTACTCTTTTCAGCACCTGCTAAAAACATTCTTGCTTAGGCAAGCCTACGCAGATGCTTAGAAAGTCGTGGTATTTTTAATCTCAGCATTTTAACTTTTGTGTGCCTTAAAGTACGGTTGTGAATTTTTCTTTTGTAAACTGCCTTTAGGGTTTTTAATAGTCAAGCAGTGTATAAATTTTATGAAATGGGACAATGGCATCTGGCTGTTAAGCAGAAGGTTGGTGGTTCGAGCCCAGCCAGGGACAGCTGTGAGCAGGTTTCCTGCATTGCAGGAGGTTGGACTAGATGACTCTGAGGGTCCCTTCCAACTCCACAATTCTATGATTCTATGACCCAAAACACCATTTCTGAAGTGCCAAATTAATCCCAGCCAAATACATCCACAATTCAGCCTAGCAATTGGGGTCAATCTGTCTTTGACCCCAGAAATGTCCTCGGGTAGTACAGGTGAAACTCGGAAAATTAGAATATCGTCGAAAAGTGCATTTATTTCAGTAATGCAACTTATTAGTTTTTATTTTTATTTTAATTTTTACAAATGCTTTCTTTTGGAAATTCCACAGTAATAAAACAAATACCGGTAGTTACAATAATACAAAAATAAACAAAAATAAACATCGCTATTACATTTCATTAATTACATTCCATTTATAATTGACCCGCCCAACGACAAATACCGTATATTCCGGTGTATAAGACGACTGGGCGTATAAGACGACCCCCAACTTTTCCGGTTAAAATATAGAGTTTGGGATATACTCGCCGTATAAGGAATACGACGCGGTGTATAAGATGACCCTCAACTTTTGAGAAGATTTTCCTGGGTTAAAAAGTAGTCTTATATTCAGGAATATACAGTAATTACAATCACAACAAATAAAGGCTTGACATATATTGCTTTGCATGTCATGCATCTATCTCGTATATTGGTTTCACCTTTTAAGTTGCATTACTGAAATAAATGCACTGTTCGACGATATTCCAATTTTCTGAGTTTCACCTGTACTTCTGGCTGTTTGGATAGCTTCGCTTGTGTAATCTTCCTCTGGTGGGAAGTAGACCCAGGACAGCCTGAACCTTCTGATCGGCAAGCCCAAGAGGCTCAGTGGTTTAGACCACAGTGTCACCCGTGTCCCTTAACATCATACTGGGTATTAATATTCAGGTTTCTGGTTTCTGCCTGCCCGCCCCCCCGCCCCTCCCTCACCCCTCCAAATCCCCAACTGTCTATCCTCAATTTACTCTGTTAATTCCCAACAGACTAGAACATCCAGCCCATCAGAGCTGTCCAATCTCGAATGACTTTACTTGGTTAATAAAGTCTCACCTTTCTCTCCGCTCAGAATTACTGCCAACCATGCTTGCGACATCGCAACAGTACAAGGCCTCGAACTTTGACCGTCACAGAATACAGCATTTCTCCACAGCATCAGCTGGTGAATCCAAAAGCGCTGAGACGAGGCCATGAGCCTATTCCATTTACATATACCCGTTCTCTCTCACACAAGCAGGCACATCTGAAACCCTGCAAACCTACTGTTGGAGTCTTTTCCTGAGTGCAGTGCCAATCTGGCCCAAAACAAAGCAGCATTGTAGAATTGTACAGTTGAAAGGGACTCAGAGGGTCATCTAGTCCAACCCCCTGCAATGCAGGAATCTCGACTAAAGCATCCATGGCAGATGGCTTTACAGCCATCATTCATATGGTACCGAATGTGTCCGTAGGAGAGAAAGGAGCAATCCTATAAAGTTTTGTTCAAACCTGAAACTCATATCCGAGCTGAACATCTGTCAAATGAGGTTGTTGCATTCCACACGCCCCCACCCCACCCAGTAAATGGTGTGATAAAGAAAGATATTTCTTCTTTTCCTTGAATTGAAATGTCTGCTAATTATTTTTTTTTTCATATTATGCATGCATATATGTCTATATAGTGTCTTATGGGAAGCTCAGCTGTATAGCAGAATGATCTCTCATAAGTGGCATGTCTGTTCTTTCCAATGCTACAAACGAGAGACTAAAATCAGAGGTTACCAAAAGAAAAAATGAAAAGAATGAAACTGGCAACTGCTTTATACTTGCATTAAACCACACACACCAAAACATCCCTTCTGAAACACTATTATGCATATTATATGAACTGAGAGACTTAGTACCCAGTCATAACACATTTAGAAAGACAAATGTGGTGATTCCCCCCCCCCGAAGAAATTTGAATAATTCCCCTCTTTTACAAAGTGCTCTGTAATTAATCCCCTGTCATCTGCGGGAGATGGGTCGTTATCCAAGTCATCTTGATTCATTGACTAAGATCCATTTTGTGTTAGTTTTACAAAGGTAAATTTAATTAGAATTGCCATTTCGCAGCATTCTTCCTCTTCGCCAAGCTCCAGCATGAATCCAGCCACTTTCTTGTACTAACTATACTGTCAGGGCAATAGCTGATGAAGGTTCAGATGAAGGGGAGATTATGTGGTCAATATTTTGAAATCTCCTGTTCCCAAAACAAAACAAACCCCTAGGATCTGGGCTTAGGGAGGGGAGGAAATGAACATTTTAAAAAACCATAAGAGGCTGTTGAATCAGGCCCATCTATGAGAAACACACAAGGAGGACATGACATGAGCGCCATGGAACTTTCCCAGTTTATCCTTCCCAGCAAGCAAAATTGGAAGTGGGATCCTGTATGACCACCCCATAGCATGATGAGCACAAACCATCATGAATCTACAACAAAAAAACATGTCTAGAGGGCCCTTTGTAGTAAATAGTAAATTAATAATAATAATAATAAATAATAATAATAATAATAATAATAATATCTTTATTACGGTCATAGACCAGCAAAAGAGAAAAACACACAAAAAACCCCAATAATATATAAAATAGATAGTTCTTAAGTATCATCTTTGAGCAATACTGTTTCCTAATCCTATTTTAAATTAAAATTAGGTTAAAATTTAATGAGGGATAGTTCCCTTTAACTGTTATCCGCTATGAATTAATAGGCGGCTTTATCACTGTTATTGATTGATGTTACGGCGTGTCTTAGTCGTGACGTGTAGTAACAAAATTTAGCTACATTCTTAGTGCACTCTGGATTAAAATCCACTAGTAGGTATCTAGTAAGCGTTTCAGTTGAGCGGCCTGGTAAGTTTTTTTTAACAAGGGTTCATAAATAGTAATACGTTTGGGGGATTAAAGGTTTTCCATCCTGCGCTGTGTAAACTCACCTTGTAGTTTCATGTTCTGCTCACTAGAGGTTGCTAGCTGCTGCTGCTGTTTTTTCAAACAGATGAAAGCACATTTATAACAAAATTGGTATACCAATTGATTTTTTTTTAGATGTGAATATGAATAAAAAGCCCACCAAGAAAAAGCAGCAACAGCTCTCTTGAATCCAATTTAAGGCTGCAATCTTGTCCTACACAAGCTTACTTGGGAGTAAATGCCACCGTACACAGTGGATCTTTCTTCTGGGTAGATATGTACAGGATTACTCACCTGGGACGTAACATTTGGTCAGGGACACGATGTTTGTCACAGTAGGAGATCCCATTCCTTCACATTAATATTTTCTTCAAATAGAAGCCGTGCAAATAGTCTGGAAATATCTAGTGTACGCAGCATGATTCACTGAAAACACACAGACATACATTCTCTATCTAAAAAAAAGAAATGGGGGGGGGGAGATGTAGGGGAGTTATCTCATAACTCTCTTTACCATGACTTTGTTCCACTTCAGAAATCACACCCTTTCTGCTCAGTTTATATTAGAACAGCTTTCTTTGTAGAATCATATTCTTAGCTGGTTTATGCAGGGCTCAATCTAGTTTGCAACATAAACTATCTGATAAGCCTCTAGCGCAATTTGATAGCAGGCCTGGGCTCCACTATTGTTAAACACAGAGTTTTAGAGGTGTTTTCTATTCCAATTTTGGAGTTTATGCTGTGGCCAAAACAGACTTATTTTTCTGCTGGCTGCTTTAAACTTTTGCACATACTGGTTTGTGTATTGCAGGCATAGGCAAACTTGGCCCCCCAGATGTTTTGGGACTACAACTCCCATCATCCCTGACCACTGGTCCTGTTAGCTAGGGATGATGGGAGTTGTAGTCCCAAAACATCTGGAGGGCCGACTTTGCCTATGCCTGGTGTATTGGGTTGGATTTAGACTAAGTTTCAGAGGAAGCCTAGGCACGTCTAGTCAGAAGTAAGTTTTACAGAATCCAATGAGGCTTGCTCACAAGCAAGTATGCATCAGATTGCAGCTTAAATTGCAATCCATGCCATTAAGTTAGTCATTGCTTAATTTAAGTCCCATTGATAGTCCAAGTCTAAACCTGTCTCCTTGGAAGCAAGCCCTCTTGACTTCATAGGCCTTAGGCTTAGGTACTAAGTGAGTTTAGGATTGCAGCCTGACATAATGAAGTTATGTGCTGCGAAGAGTGTCTTCCTGCTTTTAGTTTTGTTCCGATTGCATTTACTCGAACTACATGTTACCGCACTACAGATTGCTATGCTCTATTTTGCTAATCTTTCTTTTTCCTTTTATTGTCTTTATTCATTTCTTACAGGGTTCCTTGTGGCAGGGAAGAGTAGGGGAATAAGCTCCCTGCAGGTGCACCTTCTCTAGCCAAAGACTGGGACCCACTTTGGCTTTTCCTTTGCCATGATTGTCTTCCCAATAGGGAGAGGGTGCTCCCTTCTGGTAGTTCCCTGGCTAGCAGCAGAGGGCAGAGTGTCCTACAGGTTCAGAGCCAATAATAAGCTGGCATACATTTGCAAGTTGGGTAGGGTGGCCAGGTAGAAAGGAGGGCCAGGGCTCAATGCCTTTAAGCATCACACAGGCATTGAGGTTTGTGCTCTTACCATCAAGTGACAAGTTGCCGCTGCCCAAATCCTTTTTTCTGCAAATGTGTCAGAAGGAATAGTCAACAAAGTCATAGAATCATAGAGTTGAAAGAAACCACAAGGGTCATCTAGTCCAACCCCCTCCCTGCCGTGCAATGCAGGAATCTTTAGCCCAACATGGGGCTCAAACCCACAACCCTGAGATTAAGGGTCTTGTGCTCTAGCAACAGGGCCACCTCCGAGTAAGGAGCCTTGCTCTCTTTTCCATCTGGTCCCCCAAACGTACGCTTGACATTACAGTGGTACCTCTACTTATGAATTTAATGCGTTCCGAACACACATTTGTAAGTCGAAAAAAATTGTAAGTCGAATCCCATAGGAATGCATTGGGAGAAAAAATTCGCAAGTAGAAGCAACCCTATCTAAAAATTCGTAAGTAGAAAAAATCCTATCTAAATCACATCCAAGATGGCGGACGGAGCTCCATTCGTAAGTAGAAACATTCGTAAGTAGAGGTACCACTGTACTAGGTTACACACAGTTTCTGATCACACATAAAACATTCATTTTGCAGCTTCTAAGTAGAGGCAGGGGATTAAGATCTGCCTGGAGAGTGGACAAAGCAAAAGCAGCAGGGAGGCCAAAGGCAAGCACAAAATAACACCCACAGTGCTGGCAGGGCCATGCGGAGATCTGTTTGTTCAGCTGTGTAGGTTGTAGTTCTAACCCAAGGGTCAGCAAACTTTCTCAGCAGGGGGCCGGTCCACTGTCCCTCAAACCTTATGGGGGGCTGGACTATATTTTTTTGGGGGGGGAAATGAACAAATTCCTATGCCCCACAAATAACCCAGAGACGCCTTTTTAATAAAAGGGCACATTCTACATGCTGATTCCTGGACTGTCCATGGGCTGGATTTAGAAGGTGATTGGGCCGGATCCGGCCCCCAGGCCTTAGTTTGCATCCCCATGTTCTAATCAGTATTTAAAACACCACTGGGCACCTCTAGAACATTGATTTCATTTTCAACCAGGGACCCTGAGTGCTGCCCACACAGCAAGGAACTGAGTGATTCAAGAAAAGAGCAATTGCTTGGGGAAACGAGTGAGGACTTTACTCTCCCTGTGCCTGACTTTGATATTCTGCTCTGATTTTAATCCATGGATATCAAGCTTGATACACAAAGCTATGAATCACTTACTCTGGAGCGGTCTTGGAATTATCTCACTAGCATCCGACGAAACAATTGCATACAATTCTGGCATGATCCAGACTATTGGTTCCGACCCACACTGTACATTTTAAGCACATTGCTTCCCACAAAGAATCACAGAGCTACAATTCCCAGCACCCTTAACCAACTACAGTGCTTGGGATTCTTTGGAGGAAGTGAAAAACAAAAGAGAATACGAAATCAACCTGTAAGTCACAGATGTTGCATGGAGAGGCAACCAAGTTCAGTCCCTGGCCTGGATTTGAGGGCATCCTGAGCAAGTTTGCAGATGACACCAAATTGGGAGGGGTGGCTAATACCCCAGAGGACAGGATCACACTTCAAAATGACCTTAACAGATTAGGCAACTGGGCCAAAGCAAACAAGATGAATTTTAACAGGGAGAAATGTAAAGTACTACACTTGGGCAAAAAAGAAAGGCAGGCACAAATACAGGTTGGGTGACACCTGGCTTGAGAGCAGTACATGTGAAAAGGATCTAGGAGTTTTGGTAGACCACAAACTTGACATGAGTCAACAGTGTGATGCAGCAGCTAAAAAAGCCAATGCAATTCTAGGCTGCATCAATAGGAGTATAGCATCTAGATCAAGGGAAGTAATAGTACCACTGAATTCTGCTCTGGTCAGACCTCACCTGGAGTACTGTGTCCAGTTCTGGGCACCACAGTTCAAGAAGGATATTGACAATCTGGAACGTGTCCAGAGGAGGGCAACCAAAATGGTCAAAGGCCTGGAAACGATGCCTTATGAGGAACGGCTTAGGGAGCTGGGTATGTTTAGCCTGGAGAAGAGAAGGTTAAGGGGTGATATGATAGCCATGTTCAAATACAGTATATAAAAGGATGTCATATAGAAGAGGGTGAAAGGTTGTTTTCTGCTGCTCCAGAGAAGTGGACATGGAGCAATGGATTCAAGCTACAAGAAAGATTCCACCTAAACATTAGGAAGAACTTCCTGACAGTAAGAGCTGTTCGACAGTGGAGCTTGCTACCAAGGAGTGTGGTGGAGTCTCCTTCTTTGGAGGTCTTTAAGCAGAGGCTTGACAGGCATATGTCAGGAATGCTTTGATGGGGTTGGACTGGATGGCCCTTGTGGTCTCTTCCAACTCTATGATTCTATGATTTCCAGTCGAAAGGACCACAAATGTTCCTAAAACATTTTGCAAGGCTGTCACCTTTCACATTCAAACAATGCTTTCAATGTTTAGTCGTTCCTGCAGGAGCCAGTCCAAAACCTGAGATCACCTTTTTTCCATACCACCACATTCAACCAAGGGACTCAAGATAGAGTCTTTTTAGTGGTGGCTCCTGCCTTTGAACATCCCTCCCCAGAGATGCTTTCCTGGTGACAACTTTGCTATCTTTTGAGCAGGAGGCAAAAAACGTTTATCTGTACAGTTTGTTTTTATCACACAAAGGGTTTTAACTGCTGCTGCTGTTCTATTGCTCAATGCAATAAACATTTTAAGTTGTTGGGTTTAATTACCAGCTGCTCTGACAGCCTAGTGTCTCAGACACTGGCATAAAATAGGAGGAGATACAGCACAAAATAAAATATTCCCACAGCAATGATTATTGGTATCAATTGCCAGCAGTGAACACATTTCTAAACCAATGTTCTCAATAGGGGTCCCAACACTAGTTTGGATGATGAATACAGAAACAAAAATAAAATTGCCATTTTGCTTTATTGAAACAACAGATAGAGATTCCGAGACTTCCTAAGGGGTATGGGTCCGTAAACGTAGCACTTTCAGCAAGGTAATTGTGTGGTCTCATATTTATCAACTGACAGAACTTAAGTATTTTTTTTAAGCTTAAACATAAAGAGAAAACCCAGGAAACGCTTTTGGTAAAATAGAAAAATTAAACACGTTTGTTCCATTTTACAAGTCAGCTATTTTTAATCATGCAATGGTCCAGCCGTTCTGTTCTGTTCTTCATTATGACTAACAGCTCTTTCAAAAGCAAACCTATTTTTTGTGTACCAGTGCCTCAATTTACAGCACATTATAAAGGAAAAAAATGAACAGTCAAAAAATATTCCAACATATACATTATACTTATGTTTCCACTCTCTATTACAGTCAAAGTAATTGGTTTCATAGAGTTCCTGGCCATTACTTATATGTTTCACACTTTAATCAATTTGTCATCCATCTGAGCAATATTTTAGTTTTTTTTCTTCAACAAGTATGTACACCTTCAACAAGAATGTACATCTGCAAATCCTTTGTAGATTAACTTGCTTTGTATATAGTTTGTATCAAGTAAATAGTTTTAGCCTTCTTTTTAAAAAGGCAAGTTTATTATTCAATACTTCTACAGTCATCTCTGATGAACCTTTGAATATACAGTATAAAAAGAATATTCTTCAAACTATGAACTTTATAGCCAATAGAAAACCCAGAAAAAACAACTTAAGCTTTGTAAATCTAATCAGAACTGAAGACAGCACCACAGAGTGCAGATGAGAGCTCATCAAATAATACTTTTATCACAACTCAGCATATCTCCCCCCCCTTGACAATTTCTCCTTTCACATGACGTGATTATTGCTATAGAAAACATTTTCTTGTGAACCTTATATACAAGTGAGAAGATGTGTTCCACTTTTTGTGAGGTAATTGTACTTGATTGCCACGAATGATCAAAATTGCTGTCAGAGAATCTCTCATTATCCTGAAAATGGGAAGCAATTTTAGGCCAAGAGTATCACGTTATTATTTACTCCAATTAAGGGAAAACCATATAGAACTTTAAGTAGACCTTTTCCCCAATTTACATCATTTGTAGCCTGCACCTGAAATTATATCAAGCAGCATAATTTACCTCTCAAATAATGCAGATAGCCTTCAATAACTACAGGTCTCATTTTGTTCTCATTTAGTACAAATCAGATAAGTGAAAGGTGGATGCTGAACCTATAGCAACTCCATAGACTCTGCTATCTCGGGTGCAGGCACAACTCAGGATATGCTTCCAAATCTATAGGAATTCCTATGCAAAAATCACATCCGTGATGAGTGTCCAAGAATTCAACACAAGTTTAATACAAATGTGTTTAAGTGCAATAAAGTAATGCTGAGCACTCCTTTCACTCTCGGTGTATGTTGAAATTTCTTTTAAGGTTTCTCATTTTTTAGGAAACTTTTAGTTCAAGCTTTGCTATCGATTCTGGGTTTTAGTTTTATTAGCCATTCACAACATTTACTCTACAGCATCAGACATTTGTTTAAATGCATAGCCTTTATTTTTCTTGGCACCCTGTATAATCAGTAATACAGAACTGGAAAACATAGAAAGCCTCACTGGCTAATTTCCTGTGCATGTTCTGCAAGCCAGACACCTTTTTTCTAGAAGCATCCCCTCCCTAACATTGTCTAGAGACAGTTAATAAACGTTCTCTGTTAACAGGCTTTTCATTTATGCTGTGGCAAAAAAAAAAAAAAATGGAAATGATAAACACAAGTTTTAGCCACTAAATATCCTCTCATTAACTATCGTACACATATAGTATTAAAGTAGCATCACTTTATTTGTCCCACCTAGCCAATAGGGATGGATCAAAATTAAGGCAAACAAAATAACAATGAATGAAAACTAAAAGAACTTAGTGAGAGCGCCAAGGATTTTTCATTCAAGTAAACAGGTCTGATTATTCATATGAACTGAACTACAAGATATTAATACATTATCACCATGTTCGAATATGCCCGGGGGGGGGGGGGAGGAACGGACGGACTAGAGTGTCTCAAATCCTATGAAGTTTACTAACAGACCCAAAACCCAGCAGACACCTTGCCTTCAACATCAGCTTGATCTATAGAAATCAATAGGTGCAACTCTTTGCTGTCAGAGATCAGCATTATCACCTAACAAATGCCTGCAAATCAAGCAGCTTTTAAAGGCGGAGGATAGACCAATAAAGATGGCATCCCTATATTCTACCAGCCAAATCTAAATGAAGTTATTGGAGCTCAACCAACAGAACACACAAACAACCTGCAATCTCAGCACACACTGCCCACCTGCAGAACATATTAAACAGGTGGCCATAGGGAAGCAATGTGTAACCCAACTTCCTGCCAAAGTCACTAGTTAAATAGTACGGTAGTTCCTGGATGTTATCTAGTTTAGGTCCATGAATTCAATCAGAGTATTGCTGTTTTAACTAGTTGATGAATATCATTGATAGGCTGCAATCTTAAAATCCTATTGGGAGCAGTCTAGGAGTCCTCCCTATTATTGTAGAAACAAACAGCTTGCTATAAATATAGTTTTAAGGTTGCAAGGGGTTCCCTGAAATCCACAAACCACTTAAACAGCTATAAATCTAAGTACTGGGATCTAGGGTGTTGGTGACTTCGGTTATACATTGCTTAACGGTGGGCCACTTTGTTCTGCAGAAGGAGAGGAATATAGATCAAGGGAAGACTAAGAATGTTTTTCTCTCTGTTGGTTTTAAAATCTCTTCCAACCCTATGATCCTAACTCTGTTTCCCTGGAAGTAGGTCCCACTAATTTCAGTGGCATTTACTCCCAAGTAAGTGTGCTTAAGAGCTGTGTAAACTTCCTTTTCAAACAGGCTTAACATTTATTTACACTCAGAAAAGAGCTTTAAAAGAAAAACAGTACACCGTAAATCACAGATTCACTTGGAATCAAGAATTAATATCCATTTCAGAAAGAACTGACCTCTTGAAATAACCAGTAAAACTGAGACAGCATCAAGAGTATGACACTAGCCTGCCACACCTTTTGAAGGTATTTTAATATCATGAGAGATGTACAAAATACATCCAACAACATACTATAACAGTGCCCCTTCCTTATGTGATATACATTGTCTTGTACATCCTTAAGGCACTAAAGAGAAGTTTCCCTCTTAATAATGAGAATTGCAAAAATCGCTTTACCAGTTGTAGGAGATTCCAGACAGCAGCCAGGAATGATTGAATGACTGTTACATTAGAACGATATGAATGTCCTAAAACATTAAAAGTATAGACAAACCATCACCATTTCTTTCCAAAAGGCACCACATCTTTTGCCTAGTCCTCTTTGGGCCTCATAAAAGAAAAAAACAGCAATCCTTGAGAAACAGCACACAGTATTTGCTTTTTCAAGCAAGCTGAATTCACTGGCCTTATATGTGCCCCATATCTTTTGGAAGCCTGTTCTTCAGTACTAGGTCAATATGCCTGCCTGCCTCTCTACCAGGTGTGATCATCATAAGTGCCTAGTGAACTGCTTCTCTCATATGAATGCTGCCCTGAAGAAACCACTTCTATTTGCAAATCAAGTGCCTTGAAGTCAGGTGTACACATTAAAAGAAAACAAAAAAGGTAAATTTTCACCACTATAAAAATATTCCTCTTATAAATCTTTAAAGCTTGTAGAAGCCAGGAAAATACATTTGAGAGAATCTTTTGATACTCATTGTTTTCTCCTATAAAGCGTAGTTATGGTCAGCAATTAAAAGGGGTCGTGGAAAATGTATCAAATTGATTGTTCTCTCTACAGCTTATTTTACCATACACATTCAACGCTTACATTTAAATCAAAATGTTATGGTTTCATCAAAGTTTTGTTTAGAGATAATGTTAAAGAAATCAATCAGAAGAAAAAAGGCAGACACTGCAAGTTAGCAGAACAGCTCTGTAGTTTTAAAGTGCTGTTTTGAGTATGATTATTTATTCATTTTTAACTTAAGGAAATGTTGGTGTGTGTGCTTTTGTAACTGATCCATATACTACTTTCCTGGCTTGGTTTTTTGGAACGTTATTTGGCATAAACTGGCCTTTTTTTTTCCTACACAGATGTATTTATTCTTTTGTGTACTCATTATGGGATAAAACCATAACAACTTTTGTCAGTGTTTTCCTATGAACTGGTTCTCCTGCATTTCCATGAAGATGCCCTTTCGTTCTGCAGCTTTTTGAATTTGGGACCAAGAAACAACCACCAAACAAATCCCAAAGCCACGCATATTAAGGATTCCACGTAATAACCATCCAAGGTAATAATACAAGATCCACCTTCTTTTGTACAAAGCTGCAAGAGAGAATGGGAAAAGGGCGTCAAAAGATGTTATACGGATATATGTATTAACAGAATAGGTAAGTTAAAATGCATTGATGAAATATTCTAGTTGAACACACTGCTTTTATCCTTAAAAATATAGCATGTTGGATGATATCTAACTAAGTGATACCCCCACTAAAATCAGTGGATGTTAGGTAAAGGTAAACGGCCCCCTGACCATCAGGTCCAGTCGTGTCCGACTCTGGGGTTGCGGCGCTCATCTCGCTCTATAGGCCGAGGGAGCCAGCGTTTGTCCGCAGACAGCTTCCAGGTCATGTGGCCAGCATGACAAAGCTGCTTCTGGCGAACTAAAGCAACGCACAGAAACGCCATTTACCTTCCCGCCGGAGCGGTCCCTATTTATCTACTTGTACTCTGATGTGCTTTCGAACTGCTAGGTGGGCAGGAGCTGTGACCGAGCAACAGGAGCTCACCCCATTGCAGGGATTCGAACCGCCGACCTTCTGATCAGCAAGCCCTAGACTCTATGGTTTAACCCACAGTGCCACTTGGGATGTTACAAAGTCCATTAATTGCAACAGGTCTGCTCAGAGTATGACTAACTTTGGTTACCACCCATTAATAATAATTTTCCTATTACAGGTAACTCGTAACTTTTGCACATTTAAATTGTGTGGATTCAGCTTTACATGCTTGGCAAAATTTTTAAAAAAACATTAAGAAGGGGGTGGGCATCTAGGGAAAAAAGGCTTTTCCCCAGATGCACCCCCTTCTCAATTAAAAGACTATACAGTACTTTTGTAGGGAGTAATGCAGCTGCCTTAAGCTTCATATTGCCCATCAGTGATGTCTACTGGAGGAAGAGAATTGAAGCATGTGGGTTGTAGCCAAAGATGAAGGAACAATTATTCTTTCAAGATGATCTTATACAAGCATTCTGGAAAAGTCTTACAACTTTGCTATCACACTACTATGTGGCTAAAATCGCACTGTTCAAACCCCATAAGGTGAATAAAGTGAAGGTCTTGCATATCTAACAGAGGAGGTGCAAATTATCTCACTTGATAATATGCAAGAGCAAAAGCTATTCCTAAGATGCTTTTTAAATGGGGGGGGGGGATATCAGTGTAGAAAGTTAGTGTCACTGCATCAAGGCTAGTGTTGGAATGAAAGAATCTCTTATAAAAAACTTACTTCTGCAGCAGCTGCAGATCCACAGTTATGTCCCTGAGCTCCGACACACTCCTTCACTGTAAGTGGATCCACAAGCCAAAGAGCTACTGTTGCCGGCCAGTTTCCTCCTAAATTCGACACTGTGTTAAGTAGTGTCATGTACGTTCCGCCTATGAGTGGGTCACTAACTTTGGCATTGAAAGCCATTATAGCAACATACATGCTGTACAGCGTAACCTGGGGGAAAGACAAATGAACACAAAGAGAATAATGCAAGAGAACAGCTTCAAGTAGCAACTGTTATTTTAGTGAAATGTCTAATGGACACTGTGGAGCTGCCTTTTAACATGAAATGTAGTCAAAAGGTGCCAGCTGTTGAGAGCTGCTGGGGTCTTGGAAGACCAAAAATTCCCACTTTTACAAACAAAACAAAACAAAACAAAACAGTGTTTTTGCAACAAAATAACCCTCCAACACAAGATTTCAGTAAGGAAAACACTTACATGGTGCGGTGGAAGAGCTGGGGAAAAAAAATCACATCTGGCAATCTGTATACTCCTAGGCTTAGTTTGGTCAGAATAGAGTTTACACTTCCAGAGTTAATGCTAAATGCATTACTTCTGGTAAATGAGCCACTACAACTGCCAGAGGGCTGTGAAAATATATGTCCCTGGCTTTATAAACTCGTCCACCCATGTATAATCTGAAACCAAAGGGGCACATTGGTTGACAGACGTAAAATATACAGGCATTATTTTCAGCTCTCCTACCCCACTATATTTAACATGGAAAAGAAAGAAACTGGTCCATCCTTCTCTAGTATTAACAGTAAGAGTAAAGACTTGCAGATAGCAGACAAATGTATTTTAGGAAATTAAATATACCTTAAGTGGTAACAAAGCCTAAGCTCAATACATTGTTCATATATATATCAAAGCCTTGTATCTACACAGATTCTACACAGATTACTCAAACACACACACACACACACACACACACACACACACACACACACAGAGAGAGAGAGAGAGAGAGAGAGAGAGAGAGAGAGAGAATCTTATTACCTGATGCAAAGCATAACTCAGAAGCAATATAATATAGTAATAGATGGGAAATCCTCCTTCGTATTTTACTTTGGGAGTCCACCAAACCAGGAAAGCAAATTCCAGCCCAAACAGTAACCTGTAGGGAAAAGATAAGGGGCAACACCTTGAATACCCAAAACTCCTCATCATGTCTGCATTAAACCAATACAGTACAAGCTAGGAAGGCAACCCAAAAGTTTTGACAAGGGGTAGACCTGAGGCAAGGCAGAGTCAGATTATGACCCAGTGGTGATTCACTGGCCAGTTTCTGGTGGGCTACCTAACAGATGCAGATTTTGAAGAATGCTGATCTAGGTGAACCTTGGGTTGATTCAGTAATGCACCTTAAACAACGTCTGCTTTGCACACGACAATAAGCAACTGTGCAAATGTGCCGGGTCACACACACTTTGCTCTTCCCTGGGCCTTTTAACATCAGCAGGTGGCAGCTAAATCCAGGTTTTGCTTACCAAATCATGGTTAAGGTGTCTCCCCCTTGACCATGATCTGCAACTTTGCAAGTGGATTTCAGGAATTCTAGTTAAAAAGAGGCAGGCCATACAAGACTGAAATCAGGCCCTTTGACAGTCAACATGGTCCCCTCTAGATGGGCACTCCAAGGCCCATCAGCCTCAGCCAGTCAATGATGAGGGACGATGTAGAGGTTCCAATCCAAAGCATATGGAAAAAACTATGTTGGATACTCCTACATAACCCATTGTTTCCCATCCATATAAGCTGGAAGGAAATGAGTGATCCATGAGACACATTCTGTGGTCTTCATGGAAATGAAAGGCCCCCAAATGACAACAAAAGATAAAACGATAAACACATCTAAAAACAATTCCTATACAGATGCAGACTGGGAAATATCTCTACTTAAAATACTTGTTGAAAGAGGAAGGTCTTCAGCAGGTGTCAAAATGTCTACAGAGGCAGCACCTATCTAACATTTAGTAGGAGGGCATTTCAAAGGGCATGTGGCACAACACTTAAGGCCCAGTTTCAACATCACACAGAATGCAGAACTCCCTTTAAGATAGTATCTGCCGGATGCCTTCTCCTGCAGAGCAAAATAACTCATTGGGTATCTAAAGACTGATTTAGATATACCGATTCCATCAGAACCAATACCTTGAACTTAGCCTTGTCCATATGGGGAAAGTCATCTAATGAAAGCTAAGTGTGGAAAAGAAAACACTTGTTCTGACACAAATGGAATTTTAACCAAGCACAGCTCTTGTAAAGGAGCACTTCACTATAAATTGCGTAACAAACAAGAGCGGGGAATTTCAAACCAATAACCTCTGCAAAGCTTTCCAAGTAAAAGCCTAACATGCACATCTCATTGCTTTTAATGGTTACAAAATTATAGCTTCACATTAACAGAGCTGTGTATTAACAGGTTTAACTATCAAGAGGTTTTTGTTTTTTTACCTAAAAGGCATAGCTTTGTAAAATGTGTTCAGGGGCTGTGGACCTGCTGTGTATTTGCTGATAATCAGAGGCAATATGATCTGCAGTGGAACCATTGGAACAGCAAGAAGAGCCAAGTGTTCTTTAGGTACTCCTTCTTCTACCAGTTTGAGGCCTGTGACTGCATCTGCTGCTGAGAATCCAATCTGCAACATAAAATCCTTTTTACAATCTTACGCACATTTTCAACATTACTTTTTCTGTAATGTTGTATTGCTGTACTGATATGTGGTAACTTATTCATGGTCACCCATCCCTGGACTTTCTGGAACTTGAATCCAGATCCAAGCTCCCAACACTGTGGTCCAGAATAGCAAATCAGTATTTAAGAAGCAGACCGGGAAAGGAAACCTGTGGTCCTTCAGACAACTCAAATCATCCCTGATCATTGGTCATGTTGACTGAGGTTTATGGGAGTTGGCACCAACAATTCCACAGGTTCTCAACCCCACCTTTGGCTTAGACCAGTGGTTCCCAAATATTCCCCCCTTTTTTCTGCTCACAACAGCAATTGTAATGCACTGTACTGGATGATGTATGATTTTAATTGTATTTTAATTGCTTCTTTTTCTCTTACATTGCTCAGTTATTGAATTCAAATAGTAATATAATAAAAAGAAACAATCAAAATACAGCTAAAAATCAATATTACATGCCACATACTATCTGAATGAAGCTTGCAGGCCACGGGTGGTTCATGGACCAGTTTGGGAATCACTAGCTTAGACAAATTAAATTGTGCCCCTCCGCTTATAAAACATTATGCAAAATCCATGGACATTTAGACATTATGCAAAAACCATGGTTTGCTTCTTTGCCTGAGCCCGTGTCAGTTTATAAACCATGGTTTGTGGTGGGCCATCAAAGTAGGGTATCAAACCTTGATTTGAGATTGCTTTTTAAGTTACAAGGCTATCCTATTCTATAAACCACAGTGGCTCTTAGCCAAAGAAACTTTGACCATCATTTTAACATATTTCCCCAAACCATAATCATAATATAATCTGTTTTAGTCTCTTGTATTCAGATGCCAGCTTCTGGAACAATTAATCATTCCAACATTTGTCAGGAAGCAACACAGCTGATAACCATATCAGGGCAAGTATGGGAGCTATACAGAAATAATTACTATATTTGATCAATAATGCAGTGCTAGCATGGCTTCATAAATATAGCCCAAGTAACAATCCAAAGAGGCAGTGTTTATATTAAACAAGTAGGAACTGCAACAAAATGTTACAGTGTGGACGACTCTTGTCCAGGGTTCCAGCTGTCTAGCAAGACCTTCTTCCGGGATATTTAACAGAGCTCCCCCTTGCATGCCAATACCTCCCTCTTTCAGCTATGATACAGTCACTGAGAAACAATCCTGCTGGTTCTCAGGAGCGGAGTTTGTTTTTAGAACAAACTCGTTCAACAACTGTTTTTTTAATCCAGCTCCCTGGCAGAGAAGCTTCGGTAGCGTATTGTTTATGCAGTCTTGCAAATTACAAAAAGTTTTAAAGAAAAAACCCTAGGAAAAGTTGAATGATCGTGCTGTAGTTTAATAAGCTGAGACATGCTCAAGCCTTCTGCCCGTGAGTTTTGTTGCTGTGCTACCAATTCCCTCCCTGGCATGCAGCAATATGCCACAATGCCAGCAATTAACCGTCAGAACCAGAAAGGGGGGGGGCTATGGCGACTAGGTTCAGAACAAGGAACTTGAAACTGTAGTAATCATTTTTTTTCTGATTCAGACATAAGAGGTAATTATGGTTAATTGAGGACTTCTAGAATCCATTGCAGCACACTATGGGGCAATCGTCATAATCCTTTCATATCTCTGCTGATTAGGTTAAGATATGACTGTTCAATTGCAGCCATCAGGGAGCCAATGACAACGGCTCTGTTCCTCTCTCAACTGACTGCATTCAATGAGCTCTCAATCAAAGAAAGAGCAACCCTATGGAGACCGAGCATGAGGCTCCCTCTTTTCCCTCCCATCTCAGAGAACGGTGTAGAAAAATACAAAAAAGTAACAGCAGTCAGCATTACAGAGCTAACAAGGCTTATGTTCTCTGTTAGAGACAGGGAGAAAACAAAAGTGGGAGCTTGCCATCCCTTGGAATGCCAATTCTGAGGAGTCCAATAGTTTGAACACCTGAAGCACTGAGAAATGCAATCTTGTTATCATTTCATTGGAACTCCCTGCCTATTGACATCAATGATTTTGACACTAGCTAAAAGCATTTTAAAGGGACGCGGGTGGCGCTGTGGTCTAAACCACAGAGCCTAGGGCTTGCCAATCAGAAGGTCAGCAGTTCGAATCCCTGCGATGGGATGAGCTCCCGTTGTTAGGTCCCAGCTCCTGCCCACATAGCAGTTCGAAAGCACGTCAAAGTGCATGTAGATAAATAGGTACGGCTCCGGTGGGAATGTAAATGGTGCTGCTCTGGTTCCATGTACGCTGGCTCCCTCAGCCAGTGAAGCGAGATGAGCGCCGCAACCCCAGAGTCATCCGTGACTGGACCTAATGGTCAGGGGTCCCTTTACCTTTTTAAGAGCATTTTTATTTAGGCAAGCTTATCCAGACATACAGAAGGTTGACATGTATTTTAATCTGGTTCATTCCTTCTCAATTTATTCCCACATCAACTCTGTAAAGTAGGTTAGGCTGAGAGGCAGCGACTGCCACAAGGTCACTCAGTGAGCTTCATGGCCAAGTGGGGATTTGAACTCTATTCTCCCAGATTCTAGTCCAACACTCTTAACCATTACACCACATTGGCTTCCCCCTCTGCACACAAAGTAATGTCTGTAAAGGGCTCCCAATCTATTGCTCCTACAGAAGTGCATACCTGAGATGACACACATATTGCTCAGCTACAATGCTATCTCATAACTTACACGGTTTAGGACCTCAATACCTTAAGGACCACCTCTCCCCATATAAACTGATCCAGACCTTGTGCTTGTCACTCAGGGCCCTTCTCTATGTCCCCACTCCTGAAAGGTTCAGAGAGTTACAACATGAGAATGGGCCTTTTCTGTGATGGTTCCCTCATCTCTGAAATACTCTTCCCAGAGAGGCTCACCTGGTGCCAGCGTTACATGTTTTTAGGTGCCAGGTGAAAACATTCCTCTTTACCAGGATGTTCAGCCATTAAACAATCTATGGCCTGTTAAATGTGGCAGAGGGGACGGACTGTTATGATTATTTTATTATGATGTTGTCTATTATTATGTTCCGTATTATGCTTGTATTATAATGCTCCGTAAATTATGTTATTAATGTTGTACACCACCCTGGGATCTTTGGTTAAAGGGTGGTATATAAATCAAATAAATAAATAAACATCAATAATAGCTCTCTTCTCAATTAAGATGTTTTCTGGCATAGAAGCTCATAAGACTGACATACAGGTCCATGAATAACAGTAACTTATAATAATGAGACACATTCCCAAATGATAATCACAAATCATGTACTCACTTTTGCTGTTAAAATCAGGGCACAAAATGTAAGGACTGCTGGCATTTTTACTATTGAGAAGAGCAGCTTGTATGTATCCATGATGCCTTTTGTTTCTTCTTTTGATGGGTGTCTTTCCCTATCTTCTTTTTTCAGGAGTGCGACCAAGGTGGTAGTTATTAAGAAAACAGCACCCCAGAAAAATAGGAAATCTGAAAGGGAAATGAAACCTTTTACATTATGAAGACACTTGATGTGAATAACTTACTATTTAAAACCAATACTGAGACTAGCTGCAACCTTCATGAAACAATTAACATACCATCCAATATGAAAAATAGCTTTCATAAAAACAATTCATTTATGCTAGATTATTAGCTCATCCAAATAAATAAGGGGCTGTATAGGAACAAGCAGTCTACATAGTGCAGCCTTAATCTTTACCAGAAGAAAAGATGTCAGATTAATCCCTGTAGGAATGGATTTGGAGACCACAATGTGAATAAGCAAATTAAGTTAAGAATAATAAAAATTAAGAACTCATTTAAGCAAATACTCTTACCCCCAACCTCAAGAACCCTACTTACTTAACAAACTGGAACCGCCTTGGTAGTTCCACTGCCCTCAAAAGTTCAAGCAGGGTGTTATGGGAGAGAGAATTCTTTGTGGTAGCTCCTAGTTTGTGGAATTCCCTCCCCACAGAAGTGCATCTTGCACCTTCATTATATTATATATATTGTATTAATCACTTTTTTCAGAAAAGTGAACTCAAAAACAATGACATACACAATTTCCAACATATGCTAAAGACACACCTCTTTGCTCTGGTCTTTGGCAATTGAGACGTATGTTTTCAGGAACCACCCTATTCATGTGAATACAATGGCTTCTAAACTGTTTTAATATATGATTACACCTTACATTTCAATTGTGTGATTTCAACCTTATGCAGAATGTTATGGTGGCAGGAAATTAGATGTGTGAAAGTAATGCCTCTCTTCCCATTCTTGAAGGGAATTCTGAAAAAAACTATATTTAACAGGTCTTTACCAATTCTGCTTCTAGTTGTAAACCTATACTATAACTCAGGCCTGTCCAACCGGTTGATCGTGATCTACCTGTTGATCGTGGGCTCCTGACACACACACACACACACCCTACAAAAAAAGAAGGAAAAAAGCTCAACAACTTTGCCTCCCCCTGCCCCGCAAAAGTTGAACAACTCTGGTCAATCCAATCGGTAGGTCACTGCCAGTTTTTTACAGTGGGAGTAGATCACAGTCTCTTGGAAGTTGGACGTGCCTGCTATAATCGTTCATTTTGCTTTAGGTCCTTTCACCATAGGTATCTGAAGTATGTTACCTCTCATTATTATTACAGTGGTACCTCGGTTTATGAACACAATTGGTGCCAGAAGTCTGTTCATAAACTGAAGCGTTCATAAACTGAAGCGAACTTTCCCATTGAAAGTAATAGAAAGTGGATTAATCTGTTCCAGACAGTCCGCAGAGTACTTAAACTGAAGCGTTCATAAACTGAAGTGAACTTTCCCATTGAAAGTAATGGAAAGTGGATTAATCCGTTTCAGACGGGTCCGCGGAGTACTCAACCTGAAGCGTACTTAACCCGAAACATGGGTGTAATGGGTTCCGGAAGTCTGTTCATAAACTGAAGCGTTCATAAACTGAAGCGAACTTTCCCATTGAAAGTAATGGAAAGTGAATTAATCCGTTCCAGATGAGTCTGCGGTGTTCGTAAACCGAAAATTCGTAAACCGAGGTGTTCATAAACCGAGGTTCCACTGTATTGTTAGCAACATGGACGAGGACAACTAGCTTAGTTTAGCTTATTAATTAATTAAGATGACATGGCAGCTCCATTTTTAAGCAAAGTAATCTGGGCAAAATGTGTAAATGCAGAATTGCTATCTAGCATGAACCAGCAAGTGCCAAAACTTCTGTAAGATAACACTGCATTTTCACAAAGTGTGCTTATATAGCAGCATGTGTTCTTCCAGGTTTCACACACACACAGCAGCTTTTTTATCAAAAGAGCGTATCAAGATCAGACAGTTACTAAACAAATGTGAACCTTCAAAGTTGGGCAGCTGATATAGCAATCTTGAATAGCAAATCCACACAGGTAATTCTTTTTGCAGTTCTATAAGAGGGGTGTACCTGAAATGTTCCATGCTAGACCAATCCATCACCACTTCTTACCACACTACACATGAACAATTGTCAACCTGAAGAGGACATAGAAGCTTGGGGGGGGGAGATAAAAGGCGCTCTCAGATAGATCTGCATCATTACATTCGCTTCAAAAAATTTATACCTGAAAGCGATACAATTCCTCTGGGTTGAGGCTGAAACCGCAAATACTTGTTGCAGAAGGAGGCTGATTCCAGAGCCAAGAACAAGACATTTCCCAAGAAGTAGCCAGCTGTCTGGCCCACAGAGTTACAAGTGGAAGCATAGCCCACATTCTCCCGAGACAACATAGTCAATGCCCAGCCATCTACAGCTATGTCCTGAGTGGCTGCCAAAAACTCAAACAAGAAGAAGGTCACTGTAAGGGCAACCACATCTGGGCTTTTGCCATCCTCCTCCCCAAGCAAAGAGTCCACCTGCCTGGAAAGGTACATCATAAAAAGCCCCAAGGTGTATTGAGTGGGCACAAGCCACGACTTGCGTCGGCCAAAGCTCTTGAAGTACACGGCATCCACCAGGGGGGCCCACAGCAGCTTCAAGCTGAAAGGCCAGAAGACGAAGCTGAAGAAAGCTTGGTCCGTGTAGCTCACGTTCTTGCTTTGCAAGATGAGCGGGATGCTGCCCGCGAGACCCAGCGGGATGCCCTGCAGCACGTAGAGGAAGAGGAGCAGCAAGATACTGCCCAGCTCCGCTCGGTAGCCCCGAGGTGTCCCAAGCGGTGTGACGCTCGGCTCTTGGAGAAGCGCCTCTCGGTCATCTCCCACTTCGGCGGCCGCCCCGGGGCGGCCATCCCCGCAGAAGTCCGGGGGCGGGAGCTCCCTGTTCAGCATATCCGCGGAGTTCTGGTAGGAGCCCGGCCGGCGCTGCCGGCTGCTGTCTTTGTAGGAGATGGTGGGGGACATGTCGCACACGTAGTCCAGCGCCGTCGTCCTCGGGACAGGGGAGCCTTTCCCCCGCCGCGGCAGCAGGGCAGCTCAGGGCTTCCAGTTCCGCGTCACCTGGAACAGGGGCCCGGCCTTCCCTCCTCCGCCTCCGACCTGGGCCAAACCCGCTCCAGGTCAGAGGGGTCCCCTCGCACCCGCTAGAAGGACGGAGAAATCGAGGAGAGCCCGGGAGCGGGGGCTTCAGTCTCGTCAGCTGAAAGTCACGGGCCTCCTCGCGGAGCTTCCCCACCAAAACAAAGCAGCGCCGGGAAGGCGGCGGTAGCTTCTTCCTTGTCGCGGCCGCCGACAAAAAACCAATTTCCCTTCTCCCGGCCCCAAAAGTCCGTTGGGAAGCAAGGAAGAGAAATAAAATCCTACCGGCCCCCCAGGCCCACCCCAACCCCACTTTATACCCGGCACGGTCCGACGTGTCAAAGTTCCCCGGCTGGAAACACAACCCGGCTCGCAAAGGTACCGCCAAGGCAGCCAAAGAACTCTGAGCAGCCGTGGTCCTATCTGACTGGAGGAGCTGGCGAGCTACGTCACCGGGAAGCCATCCTATCAAGAGGAAGAGGGAGGAAGAATGGATAGGGAAAGAACTATAGAGCAGCTCTTGGCCGGCTCGATGGAACGGCAGCTTCGCTTCCGGTTCTCAAAGGAGGTGCTTAAAGGCAGGGCAGAGCCGCAGAGGCGGGAAAAGATCCGAGAGGGATAGAGCGGCTTTTTGGAGGCCGGAAACGAAGAACCGCGTGCTACGCTTGTCCGTTGCCGTTCTTTTTTTTTGAGCAGCTGTAGGGGCTGCGTTGTGTGCGCCTGCTTCAAATCGAGTCTGTCAAGTTTTGCAACTGCCCAATCCTCACTGGTAACCTGCAAACACCTAAGCACCCCCCCATTAACCCTAACCATGCCTCCCCCAAGAAGTAAGTTCCCTTAGGTGCCATTGCCCTTCCCTCTTCTGGCAAATAGGTGTATAGGGCTGTAGCTGGTTTACCTGCCTGGGAGCAACCAGGAAAATTCAGTAGTTCTGAGAAGACATGGTTAGCTAGGGTTGCCCTCCTCTCCTGTGTTGTCCCATATTCCAATACAATGTCCAGTATTGATAGTTTTGTATCCCCCCCCCCGCCCATGGTGTGAAAGGTCATATTTAAGCTCTGGGTAGCCAAGCTCATACGCGATTTACAAATCCATGCATGTGTTGACAATAGGCTGCAACAGATTGGTAATGGGTTACTTTGAAATCACTTATTATTATTATTTTTTTATTATTATTAGAATTTATATACCGCCCTATACACGGGGGTCTCAGGGCGGTTCACAGAATAAAATCAAGATATAAAACCACAAAATACATAATAAAAACAAAAACAACACTTCAGCACCAGATACAAAAATAAAAATCGCTCCTCCCGTATTTGGCCAGAATAAAGGGGGCAACTCTGTTTAAGACTGCGCCGTAAACTGTTTACGGCAAACCACGAAGGGGAAGCTAGGAGAAGGAAGGAAGAACACCGGCGTCGACTCAAGCTCTTGGTGCATTTTTATTGCAGCAGCAGCAGCAGCAGCAGCAGCATTGAAGGCGCGACTCCTGCAAGCGTCCGGCAAGCGGCGCTGCGCCCTGGTGCGCGCGGAAGCCCGAGGAAAGGAAGGCGCAGGCAGTGGAGGCGCCAGGTCAGCCATGGCGGGGCAGCGAGGCGGGGAGCCAGCGAATTACGTCTCTCGCCTCTCGGCATGGGCGGACGAGCACCTCACCCTCGTCCGGGTAGGAGCAGTGGCGAGGGAGGGAGCCGGTTGGCGCCTCGGCCAGGCGCGCTTGCTTGCCTTCGCCCTTAGGTTTTTGGGAATTGGCTGAAACGAAAAGAGGTCAGAACGGCGACGACCAAGACAATAAATGGGCATGTTGAATCTCTGCAGCCCTTGATCCCTGCTGCTTCTCCAAATATGTCGTGGCCGCGCACCATCGTTGGGGATGGGCACTAAGCATATGCACAGAGGCGCTCTTCCCCTTCTTGATTGCGTGCCCTGGAGGCACGGGAGGGAACAGGTTCTGGGTTGTCGCTCTGCTGCGCCAGGCTATAGCAGGGACCCGGGGGCGGATGGAGGGAGGAACATGGTTCCGCCTTTGCTCACATGCACGATTTGCTTCACTGGCCGAGGGGGAAACGGGATGCCTTTGGTCCTCCTTGTGAGGGAAGGGTTTGATTTCGTGGAGTCAAACGATGTTCCTCCGCAGTCCAAAGACGTTAGGAAATACTAACTTGTAAACGTCTTCTCCTTCCTTCAAAGTATAAAGTGTGTTTTGTCATGTGGGGCAAAGAGGAGTTGGGGAACGGGAGTGATGCAGACTTGGGAAATAGTTCTGGAGACAAGACTGAATTCCACAGCCACGAGGTCTGTAGCCCTGATCTAAATTGTGGTTGCATTTACACTTTTAAAAGACCTTCCCCGTGGCTGCAATTACACTTTTAAAAGACCACAGGTTTAATTTTTTAAAAAATAAGCTGTTCAATTAATTAAGGCAACTTTTTAACTGTTCAAAATATTTTTAATTGATTAATTGTCTAATCTGGAGGTTTACACCACATCAGCTGGAATCATGGGGTCTCAAGAGGGAAATTCTTCAGGGGTGCAACGTCTTGAATACTTGCCTTTTTTCTCAGAAAAAACACATTTTAAGGTTTATGGCAGCACATATAGCACAACCTTTTTGAAAAAGGTTTTCAGCTTCAAGGCTGAAGTTCTAAAAGCTATTGCAGCCAAGAGATATTTTACTTGGTTGAAACAAAAGCAATAGCGACTTCTGATTTCTCAGACTAATTGCACTCGTATGCACAGAAGGAAGTTGGTTTATGAGGCTTGCTCCCTAACAGGTGTGTTTAGAAAGGATTGAAGTATACAAGTATGCAAATATCAGGAAATCAAGGAATCTAGGGCAGTAGATCTTCTAGCACTAATGATCAGGAAATGCCTGAGCATAAAAGTGTGTTAAAAATAAAATTAAAAAGTTGGAAGCTTGCTACTATCCATGCTTCCCAGAATACTCATGAAAATTTATGCACATGCCTTAAATAAAATTTAGAGGATTAATCTATTACAATTCATTTCACTGAGTTGCCGCTCTGCCTGGACTCACTCTTACTAGCAGAGATTTGGGCAAGGTGTGAACATCAGCAAAGGCTTGGATAGACCTATATGAAGCTGGCTGCATAAGGAGAGGCAGTGTGGAAGAGCATCTGTTGCTATTCACACTCTGGAGAGAGAGGAAGTGAAAGTGGTTGAGGTTCAAAATTGTGTGTGTGTATGTGTGGTTACCAGAGGCTATTCTGGGAGTCAGATGGGAAACCTCTGGGTTCTGCTGGGCTGCCTGCGGAACCTGGGTCAAAACCAGTAAACAAATAAAAATAGACAAAATAGATTTTCAGTTTGTCATATTTTCTAAGATTTATAAATGACTGGCTCATTTGTGATGGGCAGCAGTTTCAGAATGGCAACATCTCTGAGCAAATCCAATATGTCAATAATCTGTAGTTTAAACAAAATAAAAAAAATCCTTCCAGTAGCACTTTAGAGACCAACTAAGTTTGTCATTGGTATGAGCTTTCGTGTGCATGCACACTGAAGAAGTGTGCATGCTGGTTCCTTGCCAATGTCTCAACAAATGAAACTGATCTGTAAAAAAAGTTACCGGAGACATTTGCACATATTTCTGTAAACCAATAAAATCCTTAATAATAATAATAATAATAATAATAATAATAATAATAATAATTGTGCATGCTCACGAAAGCTCATAACAATGACAAACTTAGTTGGTCTCGAAGGTGCTACTGGAAGGAAATTTTTATTTTGTTTAGACTACGGCAGACCAACACATGGCTACCTACCTGTAACTAGATCTGTAGTTTAGTGTGCACAATGGTATGATGGCTGTGTTCAAGATACCTTCCTAAGCATATTTACTCATAACCCAAAGAGGGTTCTCTAGTGGTTCCTTGCCATCCTGGGAACAAGTGAGAAGTGGGGCGCCACAGAGTTCTGTCAGGGTTGAAGGAAGTGGGTGTGCTTAGCCTGGAGAAGAGGAGACTGAGAGATGATATGATAGCCATCTTCAAGTATCTGAAGGGTCGTGGCATAGAAGAGGAAGCAAACTTGTTTTCTGCTGTTCCAGAGGGTAGGATTCGAACCAGTGGATTCAAATTACAAGAAAAGTGATTCCAACTAAATGTTAGGAAGGAATTTCTGATGATCGGAACTGTTTTGAGAGTGGAATGGATTTCCTTGGAAGGTGGTGGACTCTTGTTCATTGGAGGTTTTAAAGCAGAAGTTGAGTGGCCATCTGCCTGGGATTCTTTAGCTGTGATTCCTGAATTGCTGGGATTAAACTAGATGACCCTTGGAGTCCCTTCCATCTTAGAAGTCCCAATTATTTTAATGAGGTTTGGGGTTGCAGTTATTTGCATTTTCCCACAATCCTATGTATATTTACTCCAAAGTAAGCTCTACTCTAAAACTGCTTTGAGGTTTGTTTGCTTTTTACTGCCAAGTGGTATATAAATTTTATGGAGAGGGAGATACAATCCCAGGAGGAAGCCATGTGGAATTCAGTAAGACTTACTTCTGAATAGGCCCAGTTAGGATTGTGCTGTTAGGTAATGAATTCAGCAGATGCCCAAAAATAATTATAAATTTTGTATCATTTACTTTACTTTTATTTATTTAACTTTTTCTTTAAATAATGGATTGCTTAGAGAAAACTAAATCTGAGATCCCTTTGTAAACTTAGTTTTTTTGTTGTTGTTGTCTAGATTAACCGAAACCTAAGTCAGAAAACCTTTCTGACACATAACTCTGGCTGCTTTCAGATATGTATTTTTTGCTTTCCTCTTTATAATGATAGCATGATCTGGCTTCAATTAAATGAAATTCATGCAGTAGAGACTTAAACAATAAATGAAATAATTTATTATGTTATTTTCTGCAGAACATCAGCACTGGAATGGCGATAGCTGGAGTAATTTTACTTGCAAAGAGTGTAAAATTGGTAAGTTATGTATTGAATTTAATCATGTTTATGAGTTGCCTGAAGTGGTTAGGTGCTGCACATAGGACAAGTTCAATAATGAGCAGTAATTGCTTGCTTATCTGCAAGTTTTAGCCAAAGTCTATTATTGCAATTGAGCCTTTTCAATCTGAAGTGTACTTTTAGCAGAATATTTAGATCTCTAGCCTGCTTGATCCCTAGAGTAAGCTGAAATTTTAAAACACAAGCAGATTCACTGCAGTCGGTTTTCTAACTAGAATGAATATAAAATAAATTACTCTCTGTTAAAATGGAGGGTTTATCTTCTCAGGGCCAATTGAAATGAAGAGGACTTAAGAGTCCTTCCCAGAACTGTCAAACTTTGTTGATTTTTCACTCTTTAAAAGATTTAAATGTCTGGGGACCACCATATCTTAAGCAGCATCTCTCCATATATCAATCCACATAATCATTGAGATCTTGTTGGGTAATGCTCCTTCAGGGAGTGTTGTAATTGCCAACTAGGTACAGATTGGCTGATGCATGGAACAGGGGCTTTTCACGCGTTGCGTGAGAGATTGGCTAAAAAACAGCCTCATGTATTTCCTTGAAACTCATAAACTAGTTGGGCATTCGTGTTTCAAGGCTATGTATAGTGTTTGTGTCCCAGGCTAGTCATGTATTTCACAGACAAAACATATTTGGCCATTTCCCAGCCAAATCCTTATTTGTTAAGCAAGCAAATGAGGAAAGCTGACGTGGAAGGCAGCATTGTAACAGTTGCTTGATGGCCCAAATCAAGCTTCATTTCTTTAAATCACTAGGTTATTAACTACTTTGAACAGGACTATGTTCTGTGTAAAAACAGCTGCTTTTACATGCATTCTATTAACCTTCCATTGCTATTTTATGTTGCGTTGTTTCTCTCTCCCCAAATCACCCAGGATGTTTCTCTTAAATTATGTTTGACTTCCTTTGTCAGTACCTGTATGGGTCTTCTGGCACATGGCAAATAAATATTGACTTTCCTGGGCAGTTTTCCACTTTGCAATCTATGTCGATCTCCTCCTATGAGTATATGAATCATTTTCTTGACAGTGTGGAAACCTATATTGCTCAAATGGGGGGTTGTAATTTACGCATGAGATAGACAATAGGATCACTGTGTAATTGTTTTTAAAAAAACTACCTTCACATGATTTTTGTTTTATTCGCAGAACTATCTGATGAGATACATTGCTTTAGAAAAGGTATCTTATACATTCTCCTTCCCAGATGGAGAACGGGATACCCCTGTGTGTGTGTGCGTGCGTGTGCGTGTGTGTGTGCGCGCGCTATTTTGTTTCATGTGTTCAATTTGTGACGGGTCCATAAGCAATCAAGTTTCAAATGTCTCAATGTGCCAACTGGGATTTCTAAAGACCAAATTGACAGGCCCCCGATTTCTTCTTTTTAGGAGCTGTCATCTCAGGCTGGTGATAGTGAGTGGCTGTGTGTAAGGGCCAGTGCAGAAAAGTGGTATGTGTGAAGCAGTAGCAATTTTAATAATAGTAGCAGCAGTACCATGAGCAGTTGGTTGGCAGGGAGTAAAAGAGAAGATAATAGCAATGTTAAAGACATATTACCACTTCATTGACTATCCTCCCTCTTTGCCATTGGAACGCTTTGCCTCCTGCCGTCCATCTGGCTCCTTCTTTTGTTGCATTTAAACACCTTCAAAACTTGGCTGCTCACCATCTTTCTCCAACTCAGTCTTCCACCTTTACGGTCCCCCACCACTGCCCTTGCTTTGAATTTCATCTTGTTTCTTGCAATCCCGAGGGTGGGCTTTTACTTTGTTTTTAAAAGGTAAAAGATAAAAGTAAAGGACTCCTGGATGGTTAAGTCCACTCAAATTTGACTTTGGGGTTACAGCGCTCATTTTGCTTCAGGCTGAGGGAGCTGGCCTTTGTCCACAGACAGCTTTCCGGGTCATGTAGCCAGCATGACTGAACCGCTTCTGGTGCAACAGAACACTGTGACAGAAACCAGAGTGCACAGAAATGCCGCTTACCTTCCCTCTGCAGCGGTACCTATTTATCTACTTGCACTGGTGTGCTTTTGAACTGCTAGGTTGGCAGAAGCCGGGACAGAGCAACGGGAGCTGGGATTTGAACTGCCGACCTTCTGATCAGCAAGCCCAAGAGGCTCTGGTTTAGAGCACAGCACCACCCACGTCCCTTTGCTTTTATATGCAACTTGTCTAGTTGAGATGTAGCCTAGGAGTCGGCTTCAGTGTGTGAGCAGGTCTTGTTATGTTTTTAATTTTTAATTAGTCAGCGCTGTGCAGTTTCTGTGGCCGAACATGGCTTCACTGGAGTATTTTCCGTGTAAGAATATGCAATGTCAGTTGCTTTTGGAAAGCCAGACGGAGCGCAATCAGCAGACTTGTTTCATTATGTTTATTTACAGAACCTTCGGATGTTGTTTGCAAGGTCTTCTGTTTCTGTGAAGAGACCTTGCAGGACAACAGGAGAGAAGGATTGGGTAATAAATTAATTCCTGGTGGCCTGACCTTCTCAATAATAGAAGCCAGATGTGATATGAGCAACATAGCAAAAGACCATTCTGGTGGTAAACTCTACTTACTCTGCTGGGCCCTGCTCCATTTACCAGCTTCTCCTACATCCGTACTGCTTTTTCAGAGGTGGGCATCCACCGGCCACACTTCTCTTCTCCTCCCCACCCCCCAAAACCTGGCTCCTTTTCTTTCTGAGATGAGTTGAGGCTGAGGACCTGAACCTTTACATCCCATTTTTTAGAGAGGGAAATGTGCCGAAGTTGCATTGTAGGACATCTATAGGGCGACATCATATGTTAAATTTTGAAATGTATCAGGAATATACTTTAAAATGGTAAAATGCAACAAGCATGTTTGCAAGCCCATGTCTCACACAGATAATACTCAGAAGGGAACTGTGAGAGGTTGCTCTCCTTTGTTGAATGTGTACTCATTGGCAGCCCATGATGTGTGAAACAGCTCTTAAGTTAAAAGAAGAAGAAAGGGAGAGGATATACACATATATTTTCTCGTAAGGCCTGATTTTATTCAATTGTTTCAATGTATAGCCCAATGTATATGACAAACCTAGACAGCATCTTAAAAAGCAGAGACATCACCTTGCCAACAAAGGTCTGTATAGTTAAAGCTATGGTTTTCCCAGTAGTGATGTATGGAAGTGAGAGCTGGACCATGAAGAAGGCTGATCGCCGAAGAATTGATGCTTTTGAATTATGGTGCTGGAGGAGACTCTTGAGAGTCCCATGGACTGCAAGAAGATCAAATCTATCCATTCTTAAGGAAATCAGCCCTGAGTGCTCACTGGAAGGACAGATCGTGAAGCTGAGGCTCCAATACTTTGGCCACCTCATGAGAAGAGAAGAATCCTTGGAAAAGACCCTGATGTTGGGAAAGATTGAGGGCACTAGGAAAAGGGGACGATAGAGGGCGAGATGGTTGGACAGTGTTCTTGAAGCTACTAACATGAGTTTGACCAAACTGCGGGAGGCAGTGGAAGACAAGAGTGCCTGGCGTGCTCTGGTTCATGGGGTCACGAAGAGTCGGACACAACTAAACGACTAAACAACAACAACAACATAGCCCATTCCATGTCAGGTGCTTGTAGGTGAGTTGTGATATGTGGATCACAGAGTTAAACTGCTTCATAGAATAGGTTTATAGAGTGACAGCTTGCCATTGAGTGATACCTGTAATGGGTTATAGCTTGGAAACATTTGCTGGTATCATGTTATGTGAATTAAATGATTACTGAGATCTATCGGGCCGTTATAAGTTCTTCATTTATTTATTTCCCCTCCCCTGTCTCTTTCCTTTTTTCATGAAAAGACAACCAAATTCACAACTGCTATGGAAATACCAGTGGAATTTATAGAGAAGAACGTTAAGTTGCGGGGACGGTTGCACCGAATAAGTGAACGAGGATTGGAGATTGAGCATGTTCCCATTACCCTTCCAATCATTTCATCTTTGCAGAGAAGATGTAAGTAGGATGAAAGACATGCATGGCCAAGTTAAACATTATTTAACTATCTGCAAACTTGATACTCTTAATAGCATGATTGTCACAGTCTGTACCTTTCCGCTCATTTTGTCCTGACCTCACCCTTCCACACAATTCCACCACCCCAATCATGTGGGTGTGTATGTACAAACTCAGTATAACACTTCATGCATTTTATGAAATGGACTGTATTCCCGGAAAGCTTATGCCTTTTTGGTTTTGATACTTAATAATATCCCGATCTGCCTGGTATCACTGAATAGAATCCCCAGAAAATGCATCCGCAAAGCAAATACAATATGTGCTTAGACATTGCAAAGGAATTTGAGTGCTTTAACTGCAATCCTAGCTACGTATTTAATTCAATGAGGCTTGCTCTCAGGGTTAGGATTGCTGTCTTAATCTCTTTGAGAAATCCATGGGAAATGAAATCCAGCAAAGTGAAAACAGAATCGCAAGGACCCAAGGAGTTGCACAACTTGTTCCACTTAACTCAAAGGCGATTCAGGGTTGCTTTCCCCCATGCTACATGAGATACAACTGAGGAGAATTTCAAAAGCCATTTGCTTGGGGTCTACCGCTCAAGGAAAAGGGAGCAAAAATCTTACTGAGCTGAGCATAATTAAGCCCTTGGGCTAAAAGTCATTCTTAAGAGCAGTGATTCTGGAATTCTAGAACTATTGTACCTACCATGTGTTCCTTTCTTACTTCTGCATGGCTTGATATAGAGATAACATTGTATTTCCATAACAGTGCCGCACAGATGAAAATAACTGAACCATTGACTGTTTTCCTACTTCAAAGACAGAGGTCCTAGTATTTTTGAAGTATAATCCATCCTATCCTAGCTATAGAGTGAACATTTTCTAAACGAGGACTACTTCAAATGTTACAGCCTGAGCAGCTTGTACTTATAGTATAAAATTTGAAGCACATACTCCTTATTTTCTCAAGCCTTCTGCACACCTTGGAAACACATGTTGTGGAACGAAGGTTACCTATCACTCCTTACAGGAGATTATTTACAAAGGTTGTCTATGTTATTTATGTTCCTCAAGTGTTGTTCTGACAGGTGCACAAGGCAGGTGTATAACCTGTACCGTTTAAATAAGCAACGTCAAAATATGTTTTCCTTTTTCATGTCTGTATGCTGATCACTTTTGATACCGAAAGCCGTACAGTACTGTTGGTCTCTGGTGATGGAAGGTTCTTATATTCCACATCATTGGAAATATGAATGAATGAATGAATGAATGAATGAATGAATGAATGAAATCTTCATTGCTAAAAGCTATAAGCCATCACAACTGGTCACAATGCGTAAAATACAAATAATTGATTTAAAACTGAACAGCAAAGCAAACATACAAAAATGCAAAAATCACACCTGCATAAGTTAAGCACTCCACATCTCACACTTACCCTTATGATACTTAAAAAAATTCCTTCAGTAGCACCTTAAAGACCAACTAAGTTTATATTTTGGTATGAGCTTTCGTGTGCATGCACACTTCTTCAGATCTGAAGAAGTGTGCATGCACACGAAAGCTCATACCAAAATATAAACTTAGTTGGTCTTTAAGGTGCTACTGAAGGAATTTTTTTATTTTGCTTCGACTCAGACCAACATGGCTACCTACCTGTAACTAGAACCTTATGATACTTGTCTAGGTGCCTAGCCCTCAACTTACTTGCAGCCAAGGCAAATTTTGCAACCAGTGCAGTAATAAATATGTTCTTGCCAGCCAGCAAAATAGAGATTTGCTCAAGGGGGAGGGGGTTGGAAAGAGAGCAAAGGATGTAGTCAAGGAATTTTTTGTCTAGGGGATGTATATAAAGGGCACCGTAACAAATATGGTTCAATGTCCTCCATGTCTCCCGACTCACAGGTGCAGAGTCTTGGTTATTAAATCTTCCCATTAGATTTGTGGAGGGCATGCACTGAAAACACAAAGCTGTAATTGCTTTTCTAAGTGGTCCCAGCGTGAGATCAATAAAGTATTGCTCCAGCCCAAAATATGTTTTATATATTGGATACCAGGATGCGTATGCCATCTGGGAAAGGGAATAAGGGTCCCTCCACTTAGAGTCCAAATAAATTTTTTCTTTGATGAAGAAGAAGAAGAGAAGAAGAGTTTGGATTTGATATCCCGCTTTATCACTACCCGAAGGAGTCTCAAAGCGGCTAACAATCTCCTTTCCCCTCCTCCCCCACAACAGACACCCTGTGAGGTGAGTGGGGCTGAGAGACTTCAGAGAAGTGTGACTAGCCCAAGGTCACCCAGCAGCTGCATGTGGAGGAGCGGAGACACGAACCCGGTTCCCCAGATTAGGAGTCTACCGCTCTTAACCACTACACCACACTGGCTCTGTGTTGCTTGACTCTGTTAGAGGCAAAATTTGGTAGGGAGTCCACATTAATCCCATAATAATGGAGAATCTTGGAAATATTACAAGGCAAATGATTTCTGAAGTAGCTTTGGCTCTATCAGCCCGTGGCAAATGTTAACTTTTAAAAAAGCCCCCCCCCCAACCCACTGTTTTGGCTGTAAAACCAAGAATATTCACTCAGGTTGCGAAATTTTCCATGTAAACCTAGCAGATCAGAACCCCAGCTGCTTAGATTTATTAAGCCAGCAAAATGTCTCTGACAATGTTGTAATTAAACAATGTTATTGTGCATGCATCCTTAGGGAATTTGGATGGTTTATTGCTGATCAGACTTGCTGGTGTGGAGCTAACACCAGATGGCACGGTCTGGTTGAAAGAAGAGGTAAAACCCCCACAGATGATGTGGTTCCAACTTCTGGGAAGGAAGGACTCGGAGCTCGATTGCCTTGTGGTAGTAAGTAAGGTAAATAAAAATGGGGTGTGGGGGGTGGTGGATATGCACCCATGAAACCTAATCCTAAGAATGTATACTGAAGTCCCCCTGTGTTCACTGGGACTTATTGCCAAGCAAAAATGCATAGAACCGCAGCCTTAATTTCTGCATATTTAATATTTTAAGGTGTTGTAGTGTGGCTGTTGTTTTCTGTAATTCTTGTGCAAGACACTCAACAGCGCTATCGATGTCCATTCCGAACAGGGTAGATTTTCCAGCATCTGCCTAAATGAAGAAATCCTGAGACGAGGGCTTGGCAAGACAGTCCGTATTGACGGACTAGCTCACGAATCTCGGATATACTGGAAACTCCACAAGAGGCTCCTTCGAGCTGAATTGAAAGCCGTGAGGAAAAACAAAGGAATCTGGAAAGAAGCAACGTTAATTGAGAAACTGAAAGAGCGTATAAGAAACAACAGATACATGCAGAAGTTAAAACAATTTGCAACCTGGCTAAGCATCCGCTTCTAAAATCGATGGGTTTGTAGAGGGGGAAGAACACACACACCAGATGGAGAAGGATGCAACACTGTCAGAATATCACAACTAATGCCTGGCCTTCTGTTGGTGGCTTCTGGCTAAGGGGAAGAAAACAAAAACATCACAGAACATGTTTCTGGAGGAGATAGATGCACATTGCGTATGCAGATGTTGGTTTAATTCAGATGTAAGTTGTCCAAAAATATAAAAACAAAGAGACCCAAATCTAGGCCATGTAACATTCCAGCAAGAGAATAAAACTGAAAGCTTGCTTCATAGAGGGAAATACTGGAATTAACTGGGGTATGTCTCGTCCATGCATGTGGCTGCTGTCAGTCCATCCCTAATTGTGGAAAACCTGAACATAGCTGCCAAGTTATCCCTTTTTTTAAGGGATTTTCCCTTATGCTGAATAGGCTTCCTCGCGAGAAAAGGGAAAACTTGGCAGCTATGAACCTGAATTGGGCAGCAGAGTGGAGAAGCTTTTCCCCCCCCTGTGAGGTTGTGAGTGGAACATAGGCTCAGTTCCCAGGAGTGGGAGCCACCGTTCTTAATCAGCTAGTGCTGATTTCTTCTGCTGCATCAGCCTGTGATGAGGTGGTAATGTACTGAACAGTAACTTGAATTCCTAAATGCTCTTTTGGGGTAAATTTAGTTCACGGCATCAGCATGAGCATAACACCTTTGCTGTAAACTGATGCAATTTGACATTGGTGCTGGTTGCCTGCCATCAACTGAAAATGTGGGCATTTGCCACCAGTGGGCTCCGTAGTCTCTGTTCCCAGGGATATTGCAAGTGTATGTTATCATACATTGTACCATGCACGAGCTTTAAAAATCGGAATCGCAGTTCTTGGTTTTTGTCCCTGGGAATATAGCAGGACTGTTCTAGAAGAAGTTGCTCTCACTTGACTCTGGTTGTATTCTGAGGTTTGGTTCTAATGCAATTTGCTGTCTTTGTGAGTTGTGATTGGCTGAAATCCACCGAACCATGTGGGGAAATGGCTTCTCATGAACAGCTTCCCATCCTCTACTGAGCAGGGCCTACATGGCAGCGTTACAAACCACTGCGCATAGTTGCGGCTTGCGTGAGTTAGGCCTTGGTTGGTTCCATATTCGCTGAACAGACTTAAAAGTAAAGTGGCACTGCTTACATGGCTTTTGAACTGCTTTCTAAGGTTGCAGTGCCAATTCTACTCACTTGCTTCGAAGTTCCATTGAAATGGAAATTCATTCCTGTATGACCTTCGTTATGTATTCCTGCCAAGATTAATTGACATGATGATCATAAGATCTGAGCACTTGACTCTTGTTTACTTTGGTGGAACATTATGTATGCCTGTTTGTTCTGAACCATTTAATTTATATGCTTAGCTAGAATTTGGCGGCCCGATGATAAGGCTACTATTTTAATAATCTTGCTAAACAATCTAGAATATGATAATATTGTACACGGCGGATTAAACAGACTAGTATTTCTCTTGTTGTCCTGTATAATTTTTGCAAATTGCTCCCTTAAAAGGAGCATGTCATATATATAGTCATTAAAAGCTTAACATGCTTAGTTACGTATTTTCTATACCTTGAAGAAATGAAGTGACCTTTTCCTCTCTTGGAAGTTCACTAATATCTTGTTCCTTAGCCGTATAGCTGAAAGCATCACAACTGAAAATGTGGTTTGTATGTGCACAGAGCATCTGTTACCGGCTATGACAGATGGGCCTTGGTGCACACACACACATTTTGAGATTGCCAACAGTGAGGAAAGCCCTTTTTGTGAGCCTGGATCTCAGGACCGTACCTTATGTCTTGTTGAAAGGATAAATCAATAGGCAGTGCCATATTACCCAAGACTGTCATGGTTGTTTATGACTCCTAATAATTAATACTATGTGCATGGGTGTATCAACAGAAGAATGGAGAAAGAGTTGAGGAATTGAGCTGGATCCTTTCTCAGCTAAGAGGCATTAAATTGGAAAGAGGGGCCTTGGCGAGGGGCTTTGCTAACTGCGCTGAAGAATAATCATGTCCTTCCTGGACAGTCCTTGGCTCTAACACAATGCCTTTTTTAAGGCAGTGCACAGGCTGTTCCTCCACCCCTCCACGCCTCTCAGTGAACCCAAAACCAGGCTTTTCATTGCAGTAGCTGTGCAGATTGCAAAACACCCGTGCAGTATGAAAGAACAAATGAAAATATGCACCTGTGCAGTATGTAAGGCTCTGCAGTTCTGTTGTGTCACCTTAGCTCCTGATGAAGACCTGAGCCTGTCTTTCAACAGAAGCTGAGCTTTTCCAATAAGGAAGGGGGGGCAGCTGGGGGCAGGGTATTCAGAGCCGGGAGTTTCCTTTCCCCTCTTCTACCCCCCCCCCCAAACTTTGCTCCCAAAATACAACCAGAACTGATAACACTTAGGGGTTCTGTTGGGTAGCATTTCTGGATCAGAGCCCAAGGCTCATTGTTTTTTGCTACTTATGCCATATTCTGTTCTGTGTTTCCCCTCCCCCACCCCTTTTTTCTTTTGCATAGAATAAAGTTGTGCTTTTATATTACACTAATGGAATTTCAGGCAGATGAGATAAACTTTGTATTTGTGCCTTGTTTTGTTTTTGCAAGCATTTCACCTGTAGGAGTTATTTAAAGAAGAAGAAAAGAAATGTCATGTACAGTGCTTTCCTTACCTACCAGTAATATTAGACAACAACCTAAAAATATATGTCATTTGAATGTTTTGAGAAGTAACTTTTGAAAATGAGTTTTAAATGGCTTGGCTGCTTTCGAATGACACCAAACATCTTGTCTCTAAGTGAGATGAGCATCCACTTCTGTTACATTTGCTAGTAACACTTCAGTCAATTTGTACTAATTGCTCAAGGATCACTCTTCATGCTACGTATGAGTCAATTTTGACTGATGAGCAGTGATTGCGGAGAGCTTCTGGTAGTCTGTGTTGGCCAACAATGCTATCAGTTTGCATCTCTGTGGGATACTTCCAGCATCTTTTCCCACACTCCTTAGACCATTCTTGCTTTTAGATGTTCCGGACTACAAATCCCATCATCCCTATTGGCCATGCTGGCTGGGTCTGATAAGAGTCGGGAGTCCAAAATCATACTGAGAGCAGAAAGTTGGGGCAGGTTGGGCTGTTGCTGCCCGTAAGGTTTTGCTCCTTTCTGAAAATGACGCCACTGTTTAAACACTATGTGTGTATTTTTTTTGTCAAGCAAACTTTAGAATTAATAGCTTGGCCTTGAAAGAGATGCTGAACTGAATCTATCACTAATGTTTCCTATGCAAATCTCTCAGAGTGCAGTTGTGCTCTAACCATAGCTGCCAAGTTTTCCCTTTTCTCGCGAGGAAGCCTATTCAGCATAAGGGGAAATCCCTTTTAAAAAAGGGATAACTTGGCAGCTATGGCTCTAACATTAATTTGGGAAAGCACACATATTGCCCCTACCCCTGCTCTCTCTCCCACCAGCTGAAAGACAGCGAAGAAGCAGGTTTGCTGGCCAGAATAGCAGAGCATATTCCCGCCTTCTTGCAGGGCTGCACTATTCCAGAAGAGGAACTGTGAATGTGTTTAGGCAGGGGCGAAACTAGGCTTTATTTCACTTGGGTCAAAGACACAGTTGGCATCTCCTCACATGCACACACCCAGGCTGGGGCCTCAATGTTACCTCTCTGGAGGCTTCACCTGGGGCAAAAAACTGGCTAGCCCCCCCCCCAAAAGCTACAGCTCTGGTTTAAGGATTTGCATACATGGTGGTGGTGTCATGCATGTGCTGGAGAGAGTATCGGACTGGTTAGACTGGGATCTAGCATGGAAAACAGCCTCCTCTCTTGAGTTCTGAGAGCCAGGAGCTTCTGACACCATCTTAAAGAATCATAGAATTGTAGAGTTGGAAGGGAGCCAAGGGTCATCTAGTCCAACCCCCTGCAGTGCTGAAATCTCAGCTAAAGCATCCATGGCAGATGGCCACCCAACCTCGGCTTAAAAACCTCCAAGGAAGGAGAGTCCACAACCTCCTGAGGGAGTCTGTTCCACTGCCGAACAGCTCCTACGGTACTGCCAGAAAGTTTTTCCGAATGTTTAGCGGGAATCTCCTTTCATGTAACTTGAAGCCACTGGTTCAAATCTTACCCTCCGGAGCAGGAGAAAACAAGCATGCTCCCTCTTCCATGTGACAGCCCTTAAGATATTTAAAGATGGCTATCGTATCTCCTCTCGGTCTCCTCTCTTCCAGACTAAACATACCCAGCACCCTCAACCATTCCCCGTAAGGCTTAGTTTCCAGACCCTTGATCATCTTGGTTGCTCTCAGGAGTATGGGCAGGAGTCAGGCTCTGGGGCCTGTAGTGCTTTGCAGGACTGGGGCCTGCCTCAGCTTGTGCTGGAGAGGCAAGGAGTGGTCACTCAGGTGAGGCCACTTGATACCTCACTGCACCTGGTGGCAGGAGCTGGGAGGGATAAAAGCTCAGCATTTCCCTTCAGCTCTTTGCCACAGCAACGCTATCCCTGCCTGGTTGCCTCTGGCCTCTTGCTCTTTGGACCCTTGCCTTGCCGACGCCTTGACCCTCGACCCTTAGACCCTTGCCTTGCCGACGCCTTGCTCCTTGGACCTTTGCCTTGCTGGCGCCTTCTCGACTCCCAGACCTTTGCCTCTGCCTTGCTCCTTGACCCTGCGACTGCCTGCTGCTGGACCATCAGCCCTGCACCTGTTCCTGCTTCTACATCACCATCTTGCCTCTGGTCATGAAGTCCTCAGTCAGGGCTTCAACCGCCTGCCGACCGGACCGTGACAGTTGCCCTCCTCTGCACATGTTCCAGCTTGTCAGCATCCTTCTTAAATTGTGTCCAGAACTGGACACGGTATTCCAGGTGTGGTCTGACCAATTTGGTTTACAGGACTTGAGGAAGAGCACAAGTGAAACTAGCCTAAACTTTAGAGATAATGAATTTTAGAATGCTTTAATTGCTGCCCTCTTTTAGTCAAGCTTTTATTAAGAAGGGGACCTAAAAGAACAGTCTGGGAAAGGCTTGGAAACTTGCACATCCTTTCCCTGTACATTTTGGAAATAACAAGGTAGAAACAAGTAACTTTGTGGCAACCAGGTGGGGAAACTGAATTGGGGAACTCTGGAGAGTTCATCAGCATCTATTTTTACTGTGTAGCAGCATCTTCAGTGATTAAGTGAAGATTCATTGCTGGGGTGAAGATAGTAAAGAATCCTGGAGAAACAGCATTACCCTGTTGTTAAAAGTCTGGGAATGCGATAAATTGCTTCATGGTGGCCTCAGCGGCTGGTGGACATAATACTTCCAAATTTCTATCTAGAAACATGTTTGCCTCTTCCGCTATTCTGTTGCAAGAATTGGTTGACTCCACACATTTTACTTTCGTGGTAAGTGGAATATCGAATGGAGCTTTCGTTGAGACTCAAGTCGTTTTGTAAAACCCAAGTTTCTAGTCCTACTGGTGAGGGAGTAATGCTTGGAAACTTGTCAACTGATGATTCCGAAATCCATGTAAGGGGTTAAAGTGGTGAGCTTCAGTCGGAATAGGGGGGGGGAAGGACAGCCACGAAAGGAAACATAGCTAATTAATAAAAAGAAGGGGGAGACAGTGCTTCAGAATGCTTGCAGCGTTCTGTTTTGTAGCATGCCTGATAGATTTTCTTCAGGCGGGGAAAGAGGCTCTTGCTCTGCTTATTGTATGTATCAATTTGCTTAGAGCACATAGTTAAAAATAAATAAATAAAAATAAATCCACTTTACACCTGTGGTAGGCAGTGATTTGAGTGGTGTGGGCAAAGGAAACTTTATGCAGAAATAAGCGTCTCCACACCCATCATTCTGCCCGGACACTGAGGTCCAGCGCCGAGGGTCTTCTGGCGGTTCCCTCGCTACGAGAAGCCAAGTTACAGGGAACCAGGCAGAGGGCCTTCTCGGTAGTGGCACCCACCCTGTGGAATGCCCTCCCAGCAGAGGTCAAAGAGAACAACAATTACCAGACCTTTAGAAGGCATCTCAAGGCAGCCCTGTTTAGGGAAGCTTTTAATGTTTGATTTCTGTATTTTAATGTTTTGTTGGAAGCCGCCCAGAGTTGCTGGGGGAACGCGGCCAGATGGGCGGGGTATAAATAATAAATTATTATTATAATATTATTATTGTCTCTAGATGGGGATTGGGACATTGCTGAAGGGAACATGACTGAGGAAGCGCCATCAACTTTGGTGTCTGCCCATAAAAGCAAGCCTAGAGGGGATGGATGTCAGCAGATTCCAGGGACCCTCTTTGCTGTGAGGTTGGGGGAGCTGACTTGTAGGGTTGGGCCCTTGGTGAGAGCCAGGAGAGAGAGGTGCTGAGTGGGGTGGAATGTCAGGAGAAGAAGGAATTGATAACAGTATATATTTCTTAGTAATTTGTTTTATTGTGTATTTTTGTAACATTTGTTACAAAGCGGCTTTGTCATGCTGGCCACATGACCTGGAAGCTATACGCCGGCTCCCTCGGCCAATAATTCGAGATGAGCGCGCAACCCCAGAGTCGGTCACGACTGGACCTAATGGTCAGGGGTCCCTTTACCTTTACCTTTACCTTGTAACATTTGTTGGGGGACCCAGGTGGCGCTGTGGTTAAACCACTGAGCCTAGGGCTTGCTGATCAGAAGGTCGGCGGTTCGAATCCCTGTGACGGGGTGAGCTCCCGTTGCTTGGTCCCAGCTCCTGCCAACCTAGCAGTTCGAAAGCACGTCAAAATGCAAGTAGATAAATAGGAACCGCTACAGCGGGAAGGTAAACGGCGTTTCCATGTGTTGCTCTGGTTTGCCAGAAGCGGCTTTGTCATGCTGGCCACATGACCTGGAAGCTATACGCCGGCTCCCTCGGCCAATAATGCGAGATGAGTGCGCAACCCCAGAGTCGGTCACGACTGGACCTAATGGTCAGGGGTCCCTTTACCTTTACCTTTACCTTGTAACATTTGTTGGGGGACCCAGGTGGCGCTGTGGTTAAACCACTGAGCCTAGGGCTTGCTGATCAGAAGGTCGGCGGTTCGAATCCCTGTGACGGGGTGAGCTCCCGTTGCTTGGTCCCAGCTCCTGCCAACCTAGCAGTTCGAAAGCACGTCAAAATGCAAGTAGATAAATAGGAACTGCTACAGCGGGAAGGTAAACGGCGTTTCCATGTGTTGCTCTGGTTTGCCAGAAGCGGCTTTGTCATGCTGGCCACGTGACCTGGAAGCTATACGCCGGCTCCCTCGGCCAATAATGCGAGATGAGCGCGCAACCCCAGAGTCGGTCACGACTGGACTTAATGGTCAGGGGTCCCTTTACCTTTACCTTTACCTTGTAACATTTGTTGCCTCAGTTTGCTATATTGTGGTACAGAAATGGTTTAAAGGATGATTATATAAAGTGCAGGGTCCTGTCCTACCCCCCCTCCACAATTCTTTGAACTAAAATTGCCTACATCATAAACCTATTTATTATAATTATTATTATTAATCATTATTCAGCACAATTATTTTAAATTGTTCAACTGTTTAAAGCAGGCATCCCCGAACTTCGGCCCTCCAGATGTTTTGGACTACAATTCCCATCATCCCTGACCACTGGTCCTGTTAGCTAGGGATCATGGGAGTTGTAGCCCAAAACATCTGGAGGGCCGCAGTTTGGGGGTGCCTGGTTTAAAGCATGGCTTTAGAGCAGGATTCGCAAGCTAAAACTGGAATGAAATCCTGATCTGGGGGCATTCCATTGTTGATTTGAATAACGTCAGGATTTTATCGTATCTTTTAAAGAAGAGGTAGCTTCGCCCTCTTTTGGTTCCCAAAAGGAACATTCCTATTCCGTTCGGATAGACCACTAGCTAGTGTTTGCCAAGGTCCAGAAATAGCTGGTCAAATTACTTCGGCGTGAGATAGGAAATCCTTGCGGGCAGGTAGACTATTTCTCTGGCAAGTCTCTTGCTATTTTAGCAGGGGTGATAAAAGGTACCCAATTCCAGTGGGGACTTGCTTTGTTGGCATTGTAGAGACGCACAACTTCCCAACCATGACACATCCAATTACCTTTGGATAAAGTTTCTTCACTGGGGGGTGGGGGTCCTGAGATGCTTCTGCTGTGAAACTGCAGTCACTTGAGTTGAATGGAATGACATCAATGGGCTGTTTCTATGGTTTCAGCCAGCCCCTTGCTGGACAGGGATGAAAAGGTGAAACTTAAGCTAGCTGCTCCTAGAGGTCACAGTTCTCCCCCTCCACCCTCCCCTCCTCAAAGCTGTGTCTCCTAAGCTGGCAAATCAGACTGACAATAATTCTCTTTTGCAGCCAGTGTTAAGAACAAGAGTGATGCCTCTCCCCCTAAAAAAGACTTGCACAGTTTCTCAGATTCTTCCAAATAAACAGAAGAGTCGAAGCAGCAAACGGGCTAGAGAAGGCTTTGCTCAGACCTCACCGCAGCTGTGAACTTGCTACAGCTGCAGTCCTTGTACATCCGTGAAGGATGGAGACTTCATTCTGCACAAGCATGTTTAGGCTTACTCTGCGCATGGCTTTAGGAACTACATGTGCCATCGGGATTCCCAAGTCCCATCCGTCCAAGCCAGTGGTCAGGGATGCTGAGCTGTGGTCCATCAACATCTGGAGGGCAGCCACGGGTTTGCCCAGCCTCAAGCAAACCACCACTCTCTTGCGACCTCCTTCCCATACCATGCCCACCTGCACATAGTTTTTTTTTAAAAAATCCATTGCATAGGGTTGTTGCAAGGATTACAGAGTCAAAAGACAGAGAGGCGGCTCCAATGCTTGAAACGCCCTATGTAAGAACGCTAGGCAATAGGTATCACTATTATTTGTTCATTAACCCGTCATAAAACGTGATGCAAATCAATATTGTTATGCTCTGCGCAAGAATGAAAGGCGGGGGGGGGATGGGGGAACGGACCTGGGTGCTTGGTTGGGGCTGTTTTCCATATAAGCTTTCATTTTCCAGTATTGAGATTTCACTCTGATTTATCTGGCAGTTGCTTAAACAATGTGCCCCAAACTTCCTTGGCTTTCTCACTGGAGGAGAATTTGAAATAGGTGAATGAAAAGCTGCTCAGTTCCTCCAAGCAGACTTTGAACCGGCAAACAATAGAGGCAGGTTGAATTGGGTACGGAGGCGAGGATACGCTGGAATTCCTGGCGCTGGATTTCTCCAGGCAGCACTGGAGGGTCCTCAAAATGAAAAGCAACATGTGCAAAGCTGGAACTCCACTGCATTGTTGTTTTATTTAAAAAAAACCGCACAACCGTGCATTTTTGTAGTAGGAATGTGATAGTGTCGTGTCAAGTTGTGGACTTTTTTATTTACAGTAACTTGTCTGCTATTGAGCACTGACATTTCTAGAGGTGGCTGGAGATACTTAATGGCTTTGGGGGATTTTGTAGTGAGCAGTGATTGTTTTCTAGGACACATTTCGCCTTATCTGGTGGGGCAGTATATAATGTGGCACAAAAAGGAGGCTGAGGCCTGGTTGAAGAAGGGCCTTGCAGCAACACCAAGGCCAAGCAGATGGTGTTTCCTGCAGTGGCCTCTTTTATTTTTCTTGTACATTTATTCTCTGCCTCAAGGCAAGGCCCATGGTTCCCCCGATTCTATCCTCCTAGGGGCGTAGCTAGCTGCTCCGGCACCTGGAGCAGTGGGGGTGGGGCGATCTGCCCATGGGGGCACCACACAGGGGCAAAGCGGCAGTCCGCCCAAGGGGGCAGCACGACGAGCTGCCCACGGAGTCCGAAACAGCAGCGTGGGGCCCCAAGCCACCGTGTCACTCCCAGGAGAGACGCATGGCTTGGGTGCACTGCAGGCCAGGTCCCACAGTAAGTGCCACCCTCCCGCGGTGTGCCATTTTGTCACCCCCCCTCAAGGATGACACCTGGGGCGGTCCGCACCCCCCCCCTTCCTAAGCCCTTCTATCCTCCCAAGAAAAACCACCTTGTAAAGGTAAGTTAGGCTTACAATGTATGTGACTAGCCTAAGGCCATCCAATGAACTAAACTACTGAGCGGAGATTTGAATCTGGATTTCCCAAGTACTAACCTGGCACTGACCACTACACCACATTGGTCCTGCTTTATGGAATAGCAGTGCCTGCCTTGATGCTCGCCTCATCCTCCATACTCAACTTTTTTAAAAAAGTATTATTTTTGTACTGATTGATCGCTGCTCTTTCTCCCTTGCGACCCCTTTTCATGGGAACTGCCTCTCGGGGAAAACCTGTGGGGTGCTTCCTCCCTTTCCCCGCCCTTTCGATCCACAGCAACTTGAAGCAGAGCTTTTCAGTGCGGCTGCCCCTCTTCTTCGGAAACAGCATCCCTGCTGAGAAAACTGGCAGGCCCCTACTAGCTGTACTTTCAAGAAGCAATGGGGAACATTTTCATTTCAGCAAGCTTTCCCAGCTGGATGAAAAGGTGCTCATAGAATTATAGAGTTGGAAGGGACCCAGAGGATCAGCTCATCCGACCCCCTGCAATGCAGGAATAGGCAGCTGCCCTATACAGGGATTGAACCCACACCATGCTCTAACTGAGCTATCTAGGTTTATTTTGTGCTGTTTCAAAACTTACTTTAGTCTGTTGTGGGTTTTTTTGGTACTGTTTTTAAAATTTTTTATAGCTGCTTGAAATATGTGTTTACAGTTTGCCTTGAGACATACATGTACGATGTGATTAACAGCAACAACAATAAATAATGATCTCCTCTCAGCTTACTTTTCCCATGAAAGCTTTGGCACAACCTCCTGCTACAGCTAAACCTGTAACTCAGCATCACAGCCGCATCATAGGATTAAAGCAGAAGGCTCCCCCACAACAAAGCATCCTGGGAACGGTAGTTTCTTAAAGGTGCTGGGATTGTAGATCTGGGACAAAGTAAACTAAAGTTTCACATTACAGGTAGGTAGCCGTGTTGGTCTGGATCGAAGTAAAATAAAAAAAATTCCTTCAGTAGCACCTTAAAGACCAACTAAGTTTTTATTTTGGTATGAGCTTTCGTGTGCATGCACACTTCTTCAGATGCACACGAAAGCTCATACCAAAATAAAAACTTAGTTGGTCTTTAAGGTGCTACTGAAGGAATTTTTTTTAAAGTTTCACATTGTTCTTTGATGCAAACCATTACCGTTTAAAGTGCTATAAATGTGACTGCGCAACTGCAACAACCTCGTAACGCTTCCCTGTTTAGTGTTTACCCCTCTGCCCAGGCGTTCTCTCGCTTTTCTCTGTTGTTTCTCCCCAAGTCGGATTTGATTTGCAAGCCCCTTCCTTTTTTCTTGTAGCCTGCAAAGCTCAGTGCATGGATATTGTAATATATAATCTTTGTTATATTCTTCTGATAAACAAAACCTTAAAAGATGAACCATGTGCCCCATATGTTTGTTTAACAAAATTCATAGCCTGCTTCATCAAAAAGCTGAGGTGGGGGAGCCCAGATGTTTTACCTGCAGTCTATAACAATTGCACGGAGTAATGACACCGTGTAAGATAAGGTACTGTAGCAGTCAATCCGATTTTAACTCCGCATCTGCTAAGTGAAGTGTAAGAGAAGTTAATTAACTTCTGGCAAGTCTCCCTGCATGCTGAGCTGGGAATCCCCATCCGGCAGAATCCACGCCGGGTTTCTCAGCCCTCCGCCGCGCCGTCGGGGGTGGTTTGTTGTATGTTTGAATGAGAAAAGCAGGTTGTGGCGGCAGCCGAAGCGAGCTGGTGCCGGCGCGGATCTCTGGAAAGTACTGCAGAAACCCTACAAAGCCAAGCCTGATTCTGGGCGGCGGAGTAATAATAATAATAAGAGAAAGCAAAAGTCCCGAAGCTGGGAACCGAGAGGTGAGTGCGAATCCTGCAGAGGAGTGGGGTGCTTTGCAAGGGGGCGAAGACCTCCTGGAGCGATAGGCCGTTGGAAGGGGCTTTTGGGAGGCTAGCAGCCTCGCAGTCACTTTGTCTATTAGGAGGGTGCAACCACATGGGCGTAGCCAGGATTTTTGTTGGGGGGCGGGCAGAACCTGTTAAAATATGCATTTTATTGATTTTTATTGATTGGGGGACGCAGCTGCCCCTCCCTGCCCCCCTTGGCTACGCCCATGGGTAGGGGGCTAAACCTGCAATGTGAACACCCACCCACCCCGCACCGGATCCTAGTGAGTCCTTCTTTGCATTGCTGATATTGTAGGGTGGTCTTTTTTGTTTCGCTTTTTTTTTTTGCCTCAAACTGGTTGCGACCCAATTCACCTGCGCCCCATCGGGGCGAAAAGAGAAGCTCCCCTGAATTCCTGGGAAATACACCGGTGGATCGTGTCCCCGATCCTGGCAAAAACGCCCCGGCCGAAGCGCGTTGATTTAAGCTGGAACGCAAATTTGCAACTGCTGCAACGGCATCTTCAAATAAGCGAGGGCACCACAACCTTATCCTCCGCTCCTGTGCATGTTTGCTGGAAAGTCAAGTCCCACCGGGACTGTTGGGCTGCCTTGCGCCACTGCAAAAAAGCGTGCAGACAGAGGATTATTAACCGGCTATCGTTGGGACCACTGGAAGCTGATGGATGGAAAGGGGAAGGTGGGGGGTAGGAGAGTTTTGCCGCCCCATCTTCCCGGGTTGCAGCTCGCTTCTTGTAAAAAGTCGTTTGGGAGCCAAATGGGAAGAGGGTGCCTTTATTGTCTCCCATCTGGTTTTCCAGATCGTCCCTGGTTCCTGCCAGGAAAAAGGTCATTGCTTGGAGCTTCTCTCACCAAAGGGTTTTCCCCACCAGAAAAGCATCACCCTCGTTGGCAGCTCCTTTCTCCACTCCCTCCCTTTGCGGTTGTGGGTTGGAGAGCTCCCTTTGTTGCATGTTTTGGAGGGAGGGAGAGAGATAACAAGTAAAGGAGAAGCTGGTGGGCAGGATCAGCTTCCCAGCAGCGTGTATTCTCATTGATCTTGCGATAAATTGTCCGGCATTGACTGTGTTTGCTCAGCCTGGTCCAGGATTCTAAGGTTAAAATATGGACCAGAAGCCTTTCAGCTGATTTTGGTGTGTGTGTGTGTGTGTGTGTGTGTGTGTGTGTGTGTGTGTGTGAGAGAGAGAGAGAGAGAGAGAGAGAGAGAGCAGTCTTGGATTTTCTCATCCTAAGTGACTAGCAAAGTCAACAGCTCTCTGCTTCAGTTTGCAATCTGTATTATCATTTATTATCATTGTATTTCATCCAATTTGTATACCACTTGATTGTAAAAACAACAACAACCCAACAACAGCCACCCACCCTCAAAGCATTTTGGAATTGTTGAGGGCAAGCATAATCAATATTGTAAAGCACTTTGTAAATTAAAAGAAGTGCTGTATGAGTGAGAAGTTATGCCATTCTAGGCTTGGAAGTAAATCCCAGTTTATTTCAATTGGGGATTACTCCCAAGGAAATGATTATAACTACTGGTAGCTATTATATCCACAGCTGTGAACACTTGAATGCACTGTATAAATGTGGAGCTGCTGTTGTTGGTAGTAAAGCTGTTAGCTATTGTTTATTTAAGGCAAATGCGATTTAGAAGGAAAGCCAAAATGTTCACTTTGCACATGGTTCCATTAACTTTGGGGGTGTCTAGGAAAACTTTGCACTGCTCTATTTCCCTACAACTGATATTGCTTCCATGAAGGTGGGAAAAAAAGATACATATGTATTCATAACTTGTACTGTGCTTTTTCAAGTGTGAGCGTACATTTATCCCATGTGGTGTGTATTCACTTTTTCTGTATTGGAAACTAGTTATCAGCAAAGTAACCCTTTCAGGTACAGGACTGCAGGATGGATTTGGTTCCTTACACATCCCCCTTTAAAGCCCTCAGTTACATATTTCTATCTATCTATCTATCTATCTATCATCTATATTGTTTAGTCGTTTAGTCGTGTCCGACTCTTCGTGACCCCATGGACCATAGCACGCCAGGCACTCCTGTCTTGCACCGCCTCCCGCAGTTTGGTCAGACTCATGTTGGTAGCTTCGAGAACACTGTCCAGCCATCTTGTCCTCTGTCCTCCCCTTCTCCTAGTGCCCTCAATCTTTTCCAACATCAAGGTCTTTCCCAGGGAGTCTTCAGTGGGTCTTCGTTTCCTGTAAGTGAGTGAATTAATTTATGAGTAAATGTACAGAATGGGCTGCAGGACCAATAGGCTATTTATTTATTTATTAGAAGGAATGTCCCAGAATTCCTCTTCTTCTTTTTAAAGTCTCTATCTTATCACTGACAGCACTGTAGAGAAGTGACTGCCTTAATGAGGCCAAACACTTTGGGTGTTTCTGTTTTGATATTGGATGAAGTTATATGTAAACAAAGCCAGCAGTGAACGGTTTGATGATTGATCTCCAAGTGAAGTGGGGAATGTGCTCTTCCTATCTACGGTGGAGAGGTTTTTGAGAAATACGGATGCCCAGTTTCCAAATTTCCCTCTCTTGCAGTATATGCTCTATGTATTAAACAGATGAGTTGATTTACAGGAAAGTCGAGCAAAAGGTGAACCCTTTGATGAGTAGTTGATTGTTTTTCCTGTTGGCTTCCTGGGTCACCGTTCTGCCCCTTTAAGGCACTGGTGAGATGTCACTGCTGACCCAAGAGAGCCATTAAACTAGTTGGAAAAGCACCATTTCCTTGCCTTTCAAAACAAGAGTCTTGGTCTCTGTGCCTGTTTACCAACAGGATTACATCTGGTGCATGTCAATATGCTTAGGTCTCCTGTGTCAACAGTCTTTGCAATTCTTTGGACCAGCTTTTGCCTTTGTTCTTCCATCTTCTTTCAAGCTGCCAACCACTGCAGGTTTGTTTTTTTAAAGTGCTATGATGTTCACCCAGCAATATAACTTTTGTTGGTGACCTCCCCGCTTCCCTCTTTTTCTTGCACTGGATTCCAAATAAATATCATTGTTTCCTCCAATACAGTTGGTGTGCATTTTGGGGAGTCCGCTGGTTGGTAGCTGATATCCTGGCTCTGTGAAAAGGGGCAGGATCAACATCTTTGGGTTGTATGATAATAAAGGGATGCCTTTCTCTTTATGCAATTGATGTGTCCATTGTCGCAGTATAAAACAGTTCAGGCTTCTTTTTTTCATGAGCTGGTTCAAACTTAGAATATCTCAGTTGAGACTCCCATTTCTCTTCCTGTCGGTTTTTCATAGGCAGGAGTTTACTTAGTCATGCGAGCAAGGAAAATGTGAGAATCGTGGAACTATGTTTGGAATCTTGTTAGTTTCTATCCCAGCAACAGATTCAGAGTCTGAAATTCGAGGTGGGGGACAACGACCCCTCTGATTTTAAAGCTGCCATAATCGCCCAGAGTTTTCCAGGTTCAAATTCCCTTGCTTCTGTTGCAGCCTAGGCTATATTGCAGAAGAACATGGAGATTATTCAGCTGGATATAAGTGATGCATTACCAGAACACCCCCCCATCTTTCTTCCACCTATTTTTGTAGACTGCCATCACCAGCTGGTGGCTCTGTGTCTAGCTGTGCAAGGTTTAACAATGCTGACTCAACTTGTGAGGTTGCCTAGGAAATGGAGTAAATGCCTCCGTCCTTTCACCCTGTGAGGCCTATTTTCCAGGATGACTGAAATCATCAGCACTGGGAGTGTGTGTGGAGGGAGGGCCTATCGTCTCCTTGGAATAGTAGTGTGTTTAACCATGGCTACTTCAATGGCAGGAAGTCTTTCAAGCATGTAATGATGGAACGGTGCATTTCGCATGAATGGGTTTCTACAAAAAAGCTATAGGATCCAAACAGTTTGAGGGATCCAGGGAAGGAGACTCACCCTAGCTACATTTATACAGTCATTAGCTTTGGAGAGTCCTGAATAGTAGGTTCTAGCACCCCTCCCCCCCCAAAAAAAAATCTGGTACAACCTTCCTCTCCAACATATGGAGCATGGCAGGGTCCCATGATGTGGATGTAACTGTGTGTGTGGCCACCAAATACAGCCCTCTTCATGCGATGGTAATCATGCATGGGCATATACCCGAAGGAGCGTCCCCACCCCCATTGTTCAGCCTGGACACTGAGGTCCAGCTCCGAGGGTCTTCTGGCGGTTCCTTACTGCGAGAAGTGAGGTTATAGGGAGCCAGGCAGAGGGCCTTCTCAGTAGTGGCACCTGCCCTGTGGAATGCTCTCCCACCAGATGTCAAGGAAATACAGTAAACAACTATCTGACTTTTAGAAGGCATCTGAAGACAGCCCTGTTTAGGGAAGTTTTTAATGTTTGATGTTTTATTGTGTTTTTAATATTCTGTTGGGAGATGCCCAGAGTGGCTGGGGAAACCCAGCCAGATGGGTGGGGTGTAAATAATAATAATAGTAGTAGTAGTAGTAGTAGTAGTAGTTGTTGTTGTTATTACAGTCATACCTCAGTTTAAGTACGCTTTGGTTTGAGTACTTTCAGTTTAAGTACTCCGTGGACCCGTTTGGAACAGATCAATCCACTTTCCATTACTTTCAATGGGAAAGTTTGCTTCAGGTTAAGTATGCTTTGGGTTAAGTACGGACTTCCGGAACCAATTACACTAGTTTTCAGGTTCCTGCCTTCCATCCAGTGTAACATGAAAAGTATTCTTGAGTCTTGGGCTAGGAATGGATGGCTGTCCTCGCATTCAGTCTGAAAGAGGTTTAGGCTTGTTTGACTATTCCAGGAGTCGCCAACTTGGTACCCAGGGGCTCCATGGCTGTTGTTGTTAATTAATTTTTTATACCGCCCTTCATCAGGGTGGTTCACAGACTAAAACACAAGTAAATAATTGTGTACAAGGCTCTTCTCTACCCCACCCCTATTTAATCCACAACAGTCCTGTGAAATAGATGGAGGATTAGCAACTGACCCAAAGTGAGAATCGCATGGCTGAGCAGAGATTTGAAATTTGGTCTCTCCAGTCTTAGTCCAACATACTAGATACATTACTTTAGCACCCTGGCTCTTACGAAATGAAGAGTCAGAGAAGATATTTGGCTAGTACTGTATATGGCAAACTGACTTGAGACCAGCTTGCACCATACATGTGAAATGGGTACATTTACCGTAATTGTTAACATTTTAAAGGACAGCAAAGAAAAGAACTGCTGTCGACCTCGTTCACCCGTAACGCTGAGCCAAATCGTGGCTTAGTGTGAAAGAGCCTTGACTACCGGTACAACTCATGGTTTGTTTCAAGAACATGCAAAGCCAAACTATAGCTTAGTTCAGCGCAGCAGCAGAATGACTGCTGGCGGCCATAATCTCCTTCCTGAGAGCGTGCTTATTCATACTAAACTGTGGTCTGGCTTTGCGTTACGTGTGAACCAGGCTGTTGTCTGGCTGGTGCCACTTTTTTTTAATATATATGGTTGATGTGGAATAAAAAATGGAGAGAGTGAATAACTGTACGCTTTAGCTAGCGTAGGTTGTTTCATTCAATTTACAAGATGTGGGAAGTGCAAAAACCGATCCTGTGGAAATAAACCTTTTAGGTGAATTGACACACCTCCTGGCAAAACACACACAGGGGGGGGGGGAGGTTGAGTAGGAGACAATTCTGTATAGATTGAAATGTAAATTGATGCTGCTCCGAGTGTCAATGAAGATTAATGACCTCTTCACATGTCAGTGAGCAATGGCTAGTCCTGCAGAGCAGCATCTGTACAGCAAGCACAGAAGCGCATGAAAGCGCCACTGATTAGTTTGTGGATTTTGGCTTAAGCGCTGGGTCACATATTGAATGCATAGCTTGGCCACATGACCTTCCTATGGAAATATGTGAACCCTTCACAGGCAGAATTTTATTAAAAAAAAAAAATACACACCATGAGTGCTGTTTTAGTGGTCCACTCAATTCCCTGCTCTAGATCTGCTTCTTGATGTCCTTTAACCAGAGATTATAGTGGGACTTTCTGCATGTGAAGTTTGTGCTCAGTGAATGAGTTTTATTTATTTATTTTGGGGGCATGTTTATGCCTCCCTTTAGTGTAAAAAAAGGGGACGGGGAGGAATTGAACCCAGGGTGAGTGGGCTTGCAACGAAATAGCCAATAATTCTAATGACTAATCGTAAAATGCAGCAGGATCGATAGCCTGCCCTCAGCTCACACCAGATGACTACAAAGTCAGGGCAAGTGAAACAGTACTTGCCATCATTTGAGATAAAAGAAAAGCCGGCACCAGCAAGAATCGATGGGAGGCATTCCACAAATAAGGCCATAAGAGGAACCTTGTTGGATCAGGCCAAAGCCCTATGTCTAGTCCATCTCTAACATATTTCTATCCCCTTCCAAGGCCTGACGGTTCCCTACTCAGGAGTATATTGCCTGGGATCCAGTTTTGCAGAGTGACCCCAACCATGTCTACTCAGCCCTATTGCACTTTTACTCCTAGGTAAATGGGGTTAGCTACACAGCCTTGGCCTCCAGAGGCAGCAGGAGGCAAGGCACCTGTTCCCTCCATGTCCCTGTTGCCCACCCACCCCACACCTGTGTGAGCCAGACTTCAGGTATGTCACACAACAGATCAAAAGGCAGACAGGTGGCAATACCTGCAAGGACACAAGCTCCGCTTACATCTCATGCTGAATCGGGGATGAGCCTTTGTTGTCAGGTGGCAGGTCCAAATCTCTAGAGACTTGGTGGATAAACACACATTAAAGACCCCTTATAAGAAAAGACAACAGCTAAGCACCAGGAGCCTACAGCTTTTTTAAGACTGCTTGGGTCTAAGATATCCAAAGAACTGTTTTCCCCCCAACCAGCCTCCCTACTCCTCATTCCTCTAACATGGTTGGCCAAGACTAGAGACAGGGCCCTTTCAGTAGTGGCACCAAAATTATTGGACTCTATTCCATGAAACTTGGAGGGCCCTTCTCCGCTTGCCAGCTTTAAAGACACAGTACCAAAAGAAGACCCAGGTGGCGCTGGGTTAAACCACTGAGCCTAGGGGCCCCAGGTGGCGTTGTGGTTAAACCACTGAGCCTAGGGCTTGCTGATCAGAAGGTCGGCGGTTCGAATCCCTGAGACGGGGTGAGCTCCCGTTGCTCGGTCCCAGCTCCTGCCAACCTAGCAGTTCGAAAGCACGTCAAAGTGCAAGTAGATAAATAGGAACCGCTACAGCGAGAAGGTAAAAGGCGTTTCCGTGTGCTGCTCTGGTTCGCCAGAAGTGGCTTTGTCATGCTGGCCACATGACCTGGAAGCTATACGCCAGCTCCCTCAGCCAATAATGCGAGATGAGCGCGCAACCCCAGAGTCTGTTACGACTGGACCTAATGGTCAGGGGTCCCTTTACCTTTACCAAAAGATCAGGCAAATGGCCCATCTAGTCCAGGGTCCTGTTCTCACAGTAGCCAACCAGCAAGCAGGATTTGCTTCCAGCTGTGGTGGCCAAGTATAGCCATCATTTTAAAAGTAAAATAAAATCAGGAGGGCTTTTAGCCTCACAGGAAAGCAAGGTTTTCTCTGAAGACTGCAATTTATCTGCTGGGCTTACCCTTGTTGCATTGTGTTTGACCATACTGTTAGATCATGGTGCTGTGTTGGGAACTGCTGCTCACCTTGAACAATACGTATGGTTTAGAGCAGGTGGGAGAGTCCCACAAAAAAAAATATTTGAAAATATATATCGCTAGCAGCTGATACGAGTTGTGGTTCACAGCATCTGGAAGGCACCAGGTTGGGGAAGGCTAGTCTACACTGGCTGGTAGCAGCTGTCCAGAGTTTCAGGCAAAAGTTTTTCCCAGCCCTACCTAGAGATGCCCTGGATTGAACTTGAGACCTTTCTGTGTGAAAACAGATGCTCTACTGCTGAGCTACAGCCCTCCCCACCAAAGGGGGAACCAGAGTGCTACGCTTAAGTAAAATGTGATAGTCTGTTACTACTGTGCCCTATGCATGATTTGAAAATACCAGAGTGATTTGTCTGAAATCACTCATGTCAGTTGAAAGTGAGGTCCGTCCGGCACCGAGGGCCTTCTGGCAGTTCCCTCCCTGCGAAAAGTGAGGTTACAGGGAACTAGGCAGAGGGCCTTCTCAGTAGTGGCACCCTCCCTGTGGAACGCCCTCCCTTCAGATGTCAAGGAAATAAACAACTACCTGACTTTTAGAAAGCATCTGAAGGCAGCCCTGTTTAGGGAAGTTTTTAATGTTTGATGTTTTATCGTGTTTTTAATATTCTGTTGGGAGCCACCCAGAGTGGCTGGGGAAACTCAGCCAGATAGGCAGGGTAAAGGTAAAGGGACCCCTGACCATTAGGTCCAGTCGTGGCCGACTCTGGGGTTGCGCGCTCATCTCGCATTATTGGCCTATTGGCCGAGGGAGCCCGGCGTATAGCTTCCAGGTCATGTGGCCAGCATGACAAAGCCACTTCTGGCAAACCAGAGCAGCACATGGAAACGCTGTTTACCTTCCTGCTGTAGCGGTTCCTATTTATCTACTTGCATTTTTACGTGCTTTCGAACTGCTAGGTTGGCAGGAGCTGGGACCGAGCAACAGGAGCTCACCCGTCACAGGGATTCGAACCGCTGACCTTCTGATCAACAAGCCCTAGGCTCAGTGGTTTAACCCACAGCGCATTTTCACCATGCAGGGCACCTGATAAGAGAGTATTTGCTAAATCATTGCAGATGACAACCCTTTGTCTGTACTCTGCAGATTAGCAGAAAATTTAAAGGAATATCTAATCATCATTCTGTGTTACCTGCCACTTGCCTCTGGGGACGTATTCTGATGGCTGGTGATTAGTTTGTGACATAATGACTATTATTTAGCGTTGGGTTTTCTGAGTCTGCCTTCCTTACAGGGGGGGTCCAGACAGTTACCGGGGAGATGCAAGCTTCTTCTGGCATATCCCGGCAGAGCCAGGTGGCACAATAGAGTCAGTTGCACGTCCTTCCCTTTCAGCTGATAACCAGAGGATGTCTTTGCCTCCCTGGGGTCCACGTCCCTCCTTTGGGGGGCCTTAAAGTGTGGCTTCCCTTTTCCTTTGTACTGCTTGCCCCTGGGGCAAAGACATCAGTCAACGCTGCTAGGCAAGCCATCTGTCTTTGTTTTCTCATTAGGAGAGGGTTTTAAGTAACCTTAATGGGGAAAGGAAAGAGAAGCGGACTGCTTGACAACCCCGACTCTAGAGAGGACCTATCGAGATCAAGATCATGTGGTGACTTGGCCTGCATACACACCATACTTTTAAAGCACACGGCTTCACCCAAAGAATCATGGGAACTGTAGCTTACTCTTTACAGAACTATAATTCCCGACACCTTTAAGAACCATGGGAGCTGTCCTTTGTTAATGGTGTTGGGGGCTGTAGCTCTGTGAGGGCTAAGCTATAGTTCTCAGGATTCTTTGGTAGCCATGTGCTTCAAATGTTTGGTATGTGCTGTGCAGTGCACACACAACAGATTGACCTGGGAAAACCTTAAGGTGCTAGAATGGACTCTGGGAGAATGCCATGTTTGAAATCTCATTATTTGAAAAAGGAAAGTGGCAGCTCCATCCCCCCCCCAAGCTCTATTGCATGGCCCTACAGAGCCTAGGGCTTGCCAATCAGAAGGTCGGTGGTTCGAATCCCCGCAACGGGGTGAGCTCCCGTTGCTCGGTCCCAGCTGCTGCCAACCTAGCAGTTCGAAAGCACACCAAAGTGCAAGTAAATAAATAGGTACCACTACAGCAGGAAGGTAAATGGTGTTTCCGTGTGCTGCTCTGGTTCGCCAGAAGCGGCTTTGTCATGCTGGCCACATGACCTGGAAGCTGTACAACTCGGCCAATAACGCGAGATGAGCACCACAACCCCAGAGTTGGTCACGACTGGACCTAATGGTCAGGGGTCCCTTTACCTTTACCATTAGGCAGAGTGAGGCACCTGCATCAGGTGGCTAGCAAGGAATGGTGGTAGGTAAGTGTGGGAACACAGAACTTTATAGGGCATGCATCAAGTCTGTGGTGCTCAGCTGCTGAGGAAGATGCTGTCCCATCACTCTGGTTGTAGCTCAGCCGGTTTTGGTATGGGGAATGGGGAGGCTGGCCCTGGTCAGTGGCAAAGGTCTTCACTGCTTTCCGCTGTGCATGCTTTCTGCTTGTATTTCTCCTGTGCACGCAGACATGGAGCACACCTATGTGGCCATATCCAGTTCACTCTTAATGTATATGGGGAGCCATAAGTCAATCCTGCATCCCTGTGTGTCTCTCCCCCATGATACATTCACTCATGATACATGCCATCCTTTGTATTAACTCACTTCATGAAGCTTGAACATATAGCTTTGTCCAAGATGCAGCACTGATCTGGAAGTAATAGGGTCACCTCCTTGTTGACCTCACTCTTTCTCTGCTCTACTCTTCAAAAGGGTTTGCAAAATCTTGTAGTGGCTATATTGTTGTGTGGTTGTTTTGTAGTAAGATTTAGACTACCTAATATCTACTGTATCTATCTATCTATTATCTTTATACTTTTATGGTAACTTTGAGGAACCTTATAGTTCTCCAGATACTATTAGACTACAGCTTTCATCATCCCGAAGTGTTGGCCTTACTGGCTGGGGCTTGCAGCATTGCTCTTTGATTCATTTGTGGCTATTTCTGGGACACTTTGTGAAATATTGGCCAAGAAAACGAGCTGCTCTAATTGGAACGTGTTCCATGTCTTTGAAACAAAATATAAAAAAAATCCTTCCAGTAGCAGCTTAGAGACCAACTAAGTTTGTCATTGGTATGAGCTTTCGTGTGCATGCACACTTCTTCAGATACACTGAAACAGAAAATACCAGACCCTTTATATATAGTGAGACCGTGGGGAGGGGTATTACAGTGGTGCCTCGCTTAATGAATGCCCTGCTTAACGAAATTTCCGCTTAACGAAAGGTTTTTTCTAGCGGAGGTTGCCTCGCTAGACAAATGCGTTTTACGAAAAATTCGTCTCGCGAATCGCGGTTTCCCATAGGAATGCATTGAAATTCAATTAATGCGTTGCTATGGGCAAAAAAAATTCAAAAAAAAATTCAATGCATTTCTATGGGATTCGCTAAACAAATTTTTCGTTATAAGAAAAGACCTGTGGAACAAATTAAATTCGTCTAGCGAGGCACCACTGTACTCAGAAGGCTGGTGGGAATGGTGGGAATACCTGCTCTGTGTCTTTGTGTGCCTGCTGTTCCAGTGTGCCTGCTGTTCCAGACTTGGGCTCTGGCAGTGGGAAAAAGAGAGCATTAAATAGCCATCTGTGTCGATCAATAGGATTCCCTGCTGATTAGGCAATATATTTGACTGATAGAATTGAAACAAAAGATGGGGTGGGAGGCATTGAAGGAAGCGGAGATTAGTTATCTCCTCACCCAGTGAGCCTCTCATTTTAATGCATTTAAGCTCTTTGGACCTTAGCAAAAAGATGAGACTAGGATTATGACTCTGTTTTCAACCTTGTTGACAATTCTTCCACCCAGTCTGAGCTACAGTATCTTTCAGGTTGCATGCGGCATATATGCATCTCTAAATAAATAAATAAACAATAAGAAAAAAACCAACAACAAATGGAAGTGTCTGGATCTTTACTGGCAAGAAGGCCAATTAGGTCAAAACAGAAGGATCCTTTCCCAGGGTCTTTCGGCTTAGGTGACCTCATCTTTGGTTCACTCTTGAACACAAGATGGAGACTAGCAGCCAAAGCCGCCTAACAGGCCACAGGTTTTCCACCCCTTGCCTAAGTGGTCTGCTTAAATATTTCTCAGAAAACAATCCCTCTCTCTTCCTATACTGTGATTCTTTGTGTGTTTCCCCCCAACGTCAGGGTCACTGGCATTCTGTTACAGACATCTTATCCCATCTATTGGATGGCAAAAACTAATTACTGTAGACTAGTTCAGATTCTTTCAGCATTTAATCACAGGGTTCTATGGAGACACTGAGTTATTATAGTTGGTGTAAATCTGGTTGGTTTCATCTTGATTCTTTGACCAGAAGGCTCTTGTTTTTGCTGTTGTGGATGTTTTGTTGTTGTAATTTGATGACAACAAATTGTACATTCCCTCTCTTGCTGTTTTCAGGCTTGTCTAGAAGGTTCTTTTGATGTCTGCACTCCCAGGAAGGCTGCAAGAAGTGTCCCTTAATCCTCTAGCCCAGCTTAACATGCACACATTATTTAAATTGTTCCTAGGTAACTTCCTTTTGCTTTGGAACAGGACAAGGCTTCCAGGGAGAGTGTGATGTGATCGGCAGTAATATTGTCTAAATTAAATGTGCTTCCTGCCTCTTTGATTTCTGGGAGGTAAGAACAGAATGAGAGTTGGTTTGTAGCATCTTGTAGCCTCTCTAGCCATATTGGCAATAGATTCAGCAAGCCAAGCTAGATGGAACTGGGCAGGCTGAAAGCGGATATGTGAATTGTTCTTAAGTACCACACTAAAAGATTCTTCCAAACTGGAAGAAGCCCAGCGATTTTCAAAGGTTTGCTCTTAAATTATTTTATTATTATTATCATTTATTAAACTTACATACATCTCAGGGTGCTTCACAAGATAAAATGCACTGAAGGTTAAACTGAGAATAGAAACAGAGGGTATTTGACTAATATTTGCTGTACTCATAGAGTCCATCTTATAATGGGTCTTGAGGGAATCTACAAGGTTTTTTGTTTGTTCGTTTGTTTATGTGGAGGCAAAGTATGTATGGTTACCAACAAACAAACAAAGACAGACAAACAAACAGAAAATAACTAGCATCAGAGAACAGGTTTAAATTTCTGGCAGATTTGGTGGGTGAGTAATGGCGAGCTGTTTTACTACGGTAGACCTGTCCTGAGAAGCTGGGTCTATCTCTCTGTTGTTTCTCAGTGGGCTGCTGGCTGTAGGTAGGCCTGGAATCCAAGCAACAACTTTCCACTTCCCTCTAAAACACCCAGTTCTTTCCCTAATTCCCTGCAGGAGTCTGTATCTGTTTCCTTCCTTTCAGTGTGACCATACTTGTTACAATTTATCAGTGAAACCTAGAGTTTTTAGTTACTTACCCATAAGCAAGGGGGTCATCAAGTTGATGTTGATGATGGCTTGTTTCCCCCAGATGCCTTTGGGTGCTTTTTGTCTGCAACTCCTGTCCTAGGGAAGAGCTGTAGGATGGCATGGTTTGCATGCAAAAAAGTCCCGGGTTCAAGTCAGATCAGGCTGAGAAAGACCTTAAAACCCCAGGGAGCTGCTGCCGATCATAGCTGGAGTAGATAGCATTCAGCTAGACCAGGCATGTCAAACCTGCGGCCCTCCAGATGTTTTGGACTACAATTCCCATCTTCCCCAACCACTGGTCCTGCTAGCTAGGGATCATGGGAGTTGTAGGCCAAAACATCTGGAGGGCCGCAGGTTTGACATGCCTGAGCTAGACAGACCAACGGCTTGTCTATTATGAAGTGATGTGGCAGTTACTTAAATTTCCCCTCTATTCACACATTTGAAAGCTTGGCCTTAAAAATACCTCCCTTTGCAGGCCCTGCATTGAGCAAACTGGATTTTGCAAGGCATCATTTGTAGGATTAAAGAAAAGAGTTCTCAAAAATTAATTGAGTGAGATTATGGGAACAAAGGAAGCCTTGTGGAGAGAAATCCAATGGTCAACTTCTTAATGAGTTATATGTTAGTCCCTGAAAATAATAGTGGCAATTGTTTGCATTGTTTGGGGCCCTGGCTCCAAACAATGGACAAAACCATAGAAGCTGATGGAGGGTAATTGTTTTTTTTATTTAAAAAAATGGTTTCCTCCCCTTTTGGTACCAGTATCTTCAGTTTCACATAGATATCTCACTGCATTGGCCTTGATCATGAATTTGCTCATTATGCATTTTCATTGGAACTCTCACGAGTAGCTAGCAAAACACCTGCCCCTATGGTATGTCTAGGGGGAGGGTTTGTATATTGTACATGGTGTGTGGGGGGGGATTCCTTGTGGAATCTGGCTTTACACCGTCAGGGATAGAGCAGCCATAAGAGCATCTCCATGTGCAGATATTCTTTCCATAGTTCATGCAAAGGGGAGAAACTTCAGAGGGATGCATTTGGGAACACCATTGTATGAGGGTCTAAATCTACCCCTTGTATCTCTGGAGCAGGCTTGGTTCTCCAAAGCTAAAGTTCTTAATAGCACCACTGTGGCTTTTGCTTGCACAGAGCCATCCTGGATTCAATTCTGTGGTCACACTAGATGAATATAAAGCAGGCAACTTGTTAAATCCAAGGCCGGAACAGAACCTTCTTGCAGACTGAAAAGACAGGTCATTCGGTAGAGCGTGAGACTCTTAATCTTAGGGTTGTCGGATCAAGCCCCACATTGAACACAAAGATTCCTGCATTGCAGGGGGTTGGACTAGATGTCCCTTGTGGTCCCTTCCAACTCTACAATTTTTGATGTACCCATTATTTTAAGGGTGGGGAACCTGTGGCCACGACATACCTTCCAACATTTCTCCAATGAAAATAGGGACATCCCATTCCACAATTTTAAAATTTTTTTTTTTTACTATTTATCTCCCACCCATCTGACTGGGCTTCCAACATATATAAAAACATAATAAAACATTAAACTTTTTTTATAAAAAACACCAAATTCCTATACAGGGCTGCCTTCAGACAACTCTTGGGATGTGTGTGTGCGCATAACTCCACGCCCTCCAACATTTCTCCAATGAAAATAGGAACGTCCTAAGGAAAATTGGGACATTCTGGGATCAAATCGGAAACCGGGATGGCTTCTCTAAATCAGGGACTGTCCCTGGAAAATAGGGACACTTGGAGGGACTGCCCTGATTTGCTGTTGGACTCCAGCTTTCTTCAGCCCCACCCAGCAAGGCCCAAAGGCGATGGGAGCTGCTGTCCAAAAGCATTTAGAGCAGTGTTTCCCAACCTTGTGCCTCCAGCTGTTTTCAGACTACAATTCCCATCATTCCTGACCACTGGTCTTGCTAGCTAGGGATGATGGGAGTTGTAGTCCAAAAACAGCTGGAGGCACAAGGTTGGGAAATACTGGTTTAGAGGGCCATGGATTCCCCAGCCCTGCTGTAACATAACATCTCAGTCTAGTAGGTGGAGACTGTTGGAACTTGGCATTTTACAGCTCACCTGGCAGCCGCAGACAACAGGGGATTTAATGCAGAGAAATAAGCAGGCTTGTAGGAGAAGGGCGGATCTCTGTCAGAAAAGTTTCTATGCTTTCTGTGGAGCAAAGGAAGCCCATCCTTTGGCCTCCATCTCTCCTTGGGCTGCCCACTTGGTGGAAAGCAGGCTAATAAATTGCCAATGCTGGATTTCCCTGCTGGCAGAGAAGGGGGCTTGGAGATGCCAAATAATACTCTTTGGGCAAGCTATTAAAAATAAAGAAAGGGCAGGCTAGTAGCTTAACGTGTGCTTACTTACGAGGCTGCTTTATTCATCCTGAAAATAGTGCATGAAAGCTACCAGAGCATGAAAGTACCTTTTGCTTTGATCTATAGAACCTGTTATGGAAAAATTGCCCCTAAAATGCACAGCCTTTTAGGAAGGACGGACGCAGATCGGAAGCTCCAAAATTTGCACTAAGTTCAGCTCCGCCGGGAAATGACAGAGACCACACGATGCTGTCAGGAAAAACAAACTGATCCTTTTATTACAGAAAAGAAAGAACTACAGCTGTAGGGTCCCTGCCTCAAAGAATGTAGGAAGGAACCCCGGGAAATGGTGCATCTCCCTTTTATACCTTTCTGTCCCCACATGGAAATCCCTGGACTGGGAGGGACAGGAAAGACAAGGAAAATGGGTGCTTAGGGGATTAACTGGGTGTTGATACTATTTCTTCATATGGTGAAATGTCAATTGTTCTCCTTCTTGCTGATGAGTTTCCCTTTGTTTGATCAGTCTAGATGGGAGTTGAGGTGGGGACGTTCCTGGCGATTGCCGAGGGGTTGGGGTCCATCCGGCAGGTGTTTCCCCCCAGGTCACGCAAGGATGATCCCTGGGATTATGTAAAAGGTGACACTTCTGGAGGTTTGAATAAACTGTCCCAGTTAATCCATCTTTGTCCATGTGTGTCTTTTGAATCAGGGTGGCGATGGGGCAAGGTTCAGGTGGGCTGGGGTCATGCATGGGTTATGCAGCATTTCCTTTTACAGGAGACATATCTAATACAGAGAATTCTATGCAAAAGGTAGTAGTCCTGATATATAAAGGTTCTGAGACATAAAACAGCAATTCTAATACAGAGAGATCCTAGCATACGTCATGAATAAGACAGCAATTCTAATACAGAGAGAATCTAGCATAATTTAAGGCAAAAGGTTCTGTAGTGATAATCTAAAGGAGTCTGGGGCAGAGGGGAAGGTGGAGAAGGGAAATGTGCGAGCTTATGCTAACTGTTGTGCATATGCAGATCCTTAAGCCTTCCTTAAGGCAGGTTGCGTCCAAGCGGGAGGGGTGAAGGTCTTTGAAGTGGAGCGGAGATGGGGAAGATGGCGTTGAACAGGATTCTGGGTATTGCAGCTGTCAAATTCGGTCACCCCTCTCTGTTCATTAATAATGGTGTCCTGATTCTCTCTCCCCCCTATAATTTTCTATAACAAACCTTTTAATGAGGGTGAAAGAGGAGAGCGCAAAATATGGTCTGAAGCTCAACATCAAAAAAGCCAAGATCATGGCCACTGGTCCCATCACCTCCTGGCAAATAGAAGGGGAAGAAATGGACGCAGTGAGAGATTCTACTTTCTTGGGCTCCTTGATCACTGCAGATGGTGGCAGCAGCCCCGAAATTAAAAGACGCCTGCTTCTTGGGAGAAAAGCAATGACAAACCTAGACAGCATCTTAAAAAGCAGAGACATCACCTTGCCTACAAAGGTCCGTATAGTTAAAGCTATGGTTTTCCCAGTAGTGATGTATGGAAGTGAGAGCTGGACCCTAAAGAAGGCTGATTGCCAAAGAATGGATGCTTTTGAATTATGGTGCTGGAGGAGACTCTTGAGAGTCCCAGGGACTGCAAGAAGATCAAACCTATCCATTCTGAAAGAAATCAGCCCTGAGTGCTCACTGGAAGGAAAGATCCTGAAGCTGAGGCTCCAGTACTTTGGCCACCTCATGAGAAGAGAAGACTCCCTGGAAAAGACCCTGATGTTGGGAAGGATTGAGGACACTAGAAGAAGGGGACGACAGAGGACGAGATGGTTGGACAGTGTTCTCAAAGCTACGAACATGAGTCTGACCAAACTGCGGGAGGCAGTGGAAGACAGGAGTGCCTGGCGTGCTCTGGTCCATGGGGTCACGAAGAGTCGGACACGACTAAACGATTAAACAACAACATAGGAAAAGATTGGAGAGCATCCATCACCACACCTAGAGGGCAGCAGGCTAGCTTACGAGGTGCAGGTGTAATAATGGACAAAACACCTTGCCTCTTTTGCCAACAGAGACTGGCTACCTCCCTCCTCCCTCCCTCTGCTCAGTGGTGAGGCTGGCCTAGGCTGAGATGGGGTGAGAAAGCAATGGATACTTGAATACCTGCATTGTTAAACCCATATCCCTTGGCATGCAAACTGTTTCTCTTCCTGCTTTCTATGAGTGGGCAGTAATTTTGTGAAAGTGAGCCTAAGCACCTTGATGATGGGCTAATTGCAGATAACTAGAAGTTGTCCAGCCCCAGCCAATAATTGCTGAAGCATTTTGAGTAAAGCAGGAATTAATTTTTTTAAAATATATATATGAGAAATAGCCCCCAAAGAATTCTTTTATTAGGAATAATATCACTGAATTGTTCTTCCTTTCAACTTAATAATTACCTTCACTTACCCCTCCTTAATTTTGCAGGAGAGTTGTCTTTGATGCTAAGAAGAAAACCTCCTTAGGATGAGTTACTGGAACCTGGATAAGAGAACCTGTCTGCAGTACTGCAGGCATTTTTTGGTGGACAATGGAGTTTTTCATGGTAAGTGGCACCTTACCCCTCTAGCTTCTGCCGTCTCTTGTTTCTTACCTCCCTTTAAGTGTGGCTGAAATTACACAGTGGGGCCTACATAACAGATGGTCCTTATCTAGCTGCAGAGATCCAGTCTAAAGGCCGAATTTTATTCTGAGAAGCGGGGCTTTCTCACTCGCTGGTTTGTTAACACTTTCGTAGGCTTTTAGCGGAAAGGGAGCAAACCTTTGGGAGCAAAGCAAAATTGGCTGCGTAAGTGTCAGCTGCCTTGTTGATATCATCACGCTGTCATTCTGATAGTTGCACTTTGAAGTCGGAATCTGATATTTTGTGGATTCTGGTGTGCACTTCCCAGACCAGAACATACTGCAGTTATCCTTTTGGATTTTGGACTTTTCTGAATTTTGCAGTGCAGTTCTAAGCTTAAAAAAACCCCTCTCAAAAACTGTTTCGAAATGTGGCTTTTGTGAGCAAATGCAATACAAAAATGTATTGAAATGCAAATTTTTGGCTTGATTTTTTTTTATAAAAAAATGCAGGTTAACACAGAAGCAGGAAGGAATGGCTTTGGTTGCTGCTGTTGTTACTGTTACCATCTAACCAACTGCCTCAAGGGGATGTGAGGAAGAGGAAACCCAAGGCTTATACAGTGGTACCTCTACTTACGAATTTATTGCGTTCCGAACACACATTTGTAAGTCGCAAAAATTTGTAAGTCGAATCCCATAGGAATGCATTGGGAGAAAAAATTCGTAAGTCGAAGCAACCCTATCTAAAATTTCGTAAGTAGAAAAAATCCTATCTAAACCACATCCAAGATGGCGGACGGAGCTCCATTCATAAGTAGAAACATTCGTAAGTAGAGTTATTCGTAAGTAGAGGTACCACTGTATTATCCCCTTCCACACACCCCCACATAAAGTGTGATTTGCAACCGTTTGCTTGAGCTTTAACCACCGAAATCCTACACTGGGGGGCAGTATTGGACTTAAAACGAAAGAATTTCATTCCTTCACATCGTCTCAAACAGCCTTGTAAAATCATAAGAAATGATATATAATTAGATTTCTCTTGTCTGGAGACATTATTAAACACAGCGACTTGCAATTTTGCAGCAGTTTTTTAAATAAAAGAGGTATAAAACGGCATTTCAGTGTCTAGTATTAAAATGAGAATCACTTTTTATGACTGCTTTTTCAAAGGGTGGCGTGTTTTGGACCCCCTATCCCAGTAGAAGCTGCCCAAGCCCCTTGCAGCATATAGGGGTGTCTCTGAATGCAAATTCAGTGGTGTTCTTGCTGCTGCAGCTGCAGGTTTATTTGTCTGCTCCTGCCCTTTCTTGCCTGCTATGAGCCAGAAGAAATGGTGGTGGGTCCTTGACTTAACTCTATACACCTTCTCAGGCTCGGTACCCAGGATCTGCATCAGCCAGGGGCCCCTCAACCTTTGGCCAGAAATGGTGGCAGAACCCAAAAGACCACCAGAGAACTGGGCTTTGCTCCTCTTGCTATGGCCAGGTGCGCTTTCCACTAGGAAATGTGGAACTTCCAAAGGGTAGAATTCCTTGATATTAGCATTTTTTTGTTTGTTTCAAGATTCAAAATTACATTTTAACACTAATCCTATTCTACAATGCTAATGACTTCCTGCTCACCGACCCTCAATGTTTATAATTGTAATTTACATATAATTGCATTTTAAAGTACCCTCATATTGAGTTTCATCCTCTTCATCAGGTTTCTTAATATAATCTACTATTTCCACCCCACCCCCCTTAAACCGCAAACCCTGCTATGGACTTAGAGTTGCTTTTAAAATAAATTGGAATTCAACAACACCTGAAGGACGCCACATAGATACCCCTGGTTTAGTGTGATATGTGAATATGGCCTGTATCTCTTTAGTTCAGCTGAAGTATTCCCGAGGAGAGGAGAGGTTATTTGTATTCATTTTCATTTCTGCCTGCCTGCCTGTGTGTGTTCTACAGAAGTTACCTGCTTTGATGCTAATTGTGATGCAAATGTGAAAAGGACCGAAAAGCCAATATTCGTCTTTTTTGTTGTTGTTCTAAAGCTAGAATTACAATTAGCTTGAATTAATTTAAATTCTCATCATACTGGAAACACAATATTCACCAGGTTGCTGTTGTGAAGTTGAGAATCCTGGAGATAATATTGATTAGCATCTCTCATATATTTATTTTTTGTGTGAAGAAACTATGAAATATATCACTAGGCAATGATTTTATCCTGCCTCTTCATTATGCTTTATGTTTGGTTCAAAAATTAATCCATGTTTCAGGAGCTGAGGTCCCCCGCCCCAGGAATTAATCTGATTAAAGATAGCAACATTTTGTTTGTGTCTGCCCTGTCTTCTTCCCTGTTGGAGCTACTACTAGGTGTGACTGCAAGTAAGGACTTGGGAACCTAGGAACCAAGCAAGTCCTCCTGGTCTAGGCTGCTACTAATCTCGGGGTTATTCTTTTTATTATTTCATTTTTTATTTATCGCATTTCTATACTGCCCTTCATCTGTGGCTCAAAGGGTGGTTTACAATATAAAAACCCAAAGATACATAACATAATAACAAACAAAAACAATACCCCTTCATGGTTTAAAAGGCCATAGATTGTTTAATTAGTCAAAGACCTGGGAGAAAATGAATGTTTTGCCTGGGGTCTAAAGATATGTAGTGAAGGCTCCAGGTGAGCCTCCCTGGAGAGAGCATTCCACAAGTGGGGAGCCACTGCAGAAAAGGCCCGTTCTTGTGTTGCCTCTCGCAGAGGTGGCTGGTTTCTTCATTTCTTCTGTCCCTTGCACTGCTGGCTTGTGGCCCCCTCCATCTTTACTCAGAGAGAATGTGGCCCTCGAATGAAAACATCTTGCCTATCTCTGATTTATTTAGGACTTATAATTTGTCAATTATAGCCTTTTTCTGTTTTTAGATTAGCCTTATAATATTTGCTTGATTCGCTTATATCTATAGTCTCAGGAATGTTAGGGTCATTCAATTGCCTAAGCGGAAAGCAGACACGACATGTTTAATGAACAGCTCGTTTTCTTTGATCAGTTCCAAGAAGAGCCCTTTCCCTTTTTTAGTGCTATTATTCCTGGTTTGGAGGGAATTATTCTTCCCCCTCTCTTTTGATGCCTGTCTGATGCATACAACTCCTTGTTTAAAACTGCATTTAATAGCGGTGGATCCACTTTGCTGTATAAAATCTGTTCCTTTCTTCTCTGCCTTGGAGACCTTGGTCTTAAGAATGAATTGAGTGGTGTTAGAATCCTGTTATCCTGTCATCCTGGCTCGCAGAGAAATCTATCCCTTGCTTTCTTGCTTAGTGCAGTTAATTTGGTTATGTTAAGAGTATCTGATTGTAATTTTCCCACTGAGCTTACTGTGATAAAGTCATAATTGGACATGTAGCATAGGGAACCTCCTTGCAGTCTCGGCAGGAAACGAAACATGTGAGGACTGATTCATTTTAAATCCCAGCAAAGGAATAACAGAGCAATGTCCAATGACTAATGATGGTTTTTAGGCTCAGGGAGGTGGTCGTAAAAAAACCCAAAAACCTACGTGCCAATTTCACACAGTAACTAGCAGCTGAATGTAGAAGTCATGCAAGATGGCATGATATTTGTGTCTCTGAACATAAAAAGATCTCTGCAGGATCACACCAAAAGCCTATCTATGCCATGGTCACACATTGCATTTATAGCACAATGATACCTCTTTAAACAGCCACGCCTTCTCCCAAAGGATTCTGGGAACCGTAGTTTATGAAGGGTGCTGAGAGTTGTTAGGAGGTACCTGGTCCTCTTACAAAGCTACAATTCCCAGAGTTCCCTGGGAAGAGGGATTGGTTGTTAAAGCTTGTTGCTCTTGGTCATATGGTTTTTGAATTTCAGTGTGTGAGATTCGAAAGTCTGGACACGATTATATAGGATTTTCAGGCGCAGAGTCCCGAGTATGAGATTACTTTAGGGAATCCTTTCTGCAGTGACTTCTCTGCAAAGGATCTCTTGCACATTGCGGAGGATTTGGGAGGAAGGGGGTATTCTTGGGAACGGCGTGAACATGGATAATGCTATAGAAAAAAGAATAGGGCGACTCCTATTTCTGGACCTCCCCTCTTGATGTGCCTCGCACCCTCGTAGAAATGTGGAAGGTTGCATTCTGATCTTCAGGGCAGGGAGGTAAAAGGTGTTCATCAGTGGGTGATGAGCCATCTGGCAGAAAGTCACCCCCAGGACTCTGTAGACAGCAAATCAGAAGGCCGAGAGTGGAGATCAAGAACAGTGAGGATTCTGTTGGGAGAGATTTGGGAGGTGTGAACTGGGCTGGGTTTTCTGCAGGACAGACAGGTGCCTGCAGAAGAGAGTCTTGCCTGGTGTGGTCTGCAGAAGGGAGTTGAGTGGGAAGATGCTTTGCAATAACTGCTGCTAAGTGGAATGTGGGCACCAGGCTGAGATGAGGAATGGATGGATTTCTCTGCTGTGTTCTCCTTTCCTCAAAGGGGAGCTGCTCTATCCCTTTGACCAAGTCGGTTGCCTTCTTCTGAACCTTCCCCACGATATCCTTTTTTTTGAGGTGAGGTGGCCGGAACTGCACATAGTAACCCCCAGTGCAGTCGCACCATAGATTTGTATAAAAGCATGATGATGAAACGACCAGCTTTGTTTTAAATTCAAAGCCATCCTCCCACTGTGAGTCACTAACCATCCCTTGAACTGACTCTCCAGGGCCTCAAGCAGCAATTTCCCCCTTCTCCTGCCGCTTTATTCCAGGCACCCCCAAACTTCGGCCCTCCAGATGTTTTGGACTACAATTCCCATCTTCCCTGACCACTGGTCCTGTTAGCTAGGGATCATGGGAGTTGTAGGCCAAAACATCTGGAGGGCCGCAGTTTGGGGATGCCTTGGGGATGGTTAGTGACTAACTAAATTGGGAAATCTGGGGCTCCCGCTATCACTCTGTGGGTGGATACTGGACTTTCTCTCAGAACGCTCCCAGAGGGTCCGGTTGGGCCCTTATATGTCAAACATGCTTAGGACTAACACAGGAACACCACAAGGATGCGTGCTTAGTCCGCTCCTTTATACTCTTTATACATATGATTGTGTCGCTGCCCACCCTAGAAATAGGGTTGTCAAATTTGCAGATGACACAACCGTGATCGGGCTCATCTCTGATAAGGAGGGTGAAACTGAGTATAGAGATGAGGTGGAGCGGCTGACAGAGTGGTGCAGAGTTAACAACTTGCTCATAAACACAAAGAAAACTAAGGAGCTTGTGGTGGACTTTAGGAGACAGAAGAACGAGGTCCAGCCACTCTTGATTGACGGAATTTGTGTGGAGAGGGTAACAACGTTTAGATTTCTAGGCATTGAGTTACAGGAGGATCTGTCCTGGAGTGTTAATACGAGGGGGCTTGTGAAGAAGGCGCAGCAGAGACTGTATTTTTTAAGAATTTTAAGGAAAAACCATCTTCCACAAAAGCTGCTGCTTGCCTTCTATCACTGTGCCGTACAGAGCGTGCTTACGTACGGTTTATGTGTGTGGTACGGAAGCTGTACTTCCCAGGACAGAGCAGGGCTGTGTAGAATTATTAAAACAGCAGAGAGCATTATTGGCTGCTCACTCACCACCTTAGAACAAATTTACACCACCAGGTGCCATAGAAAAGCACTAGATATATCAAGAGATCCAACGCACCCTGGCCACCATTTCTTTCAGCTCCTGCCATCGGGACGGAGATATAGAACAATGCAGGCAAGAACGAGCCGTCTCAGGAACAGTTTCTTCTCTAGAGCAATTTTGGCATTAAATGGAAAGCCCGGACTTTGAAGTCATCTTATTTTACTTGTTATTTTGTAGTATATTTACTGTTTTTAATTAGCTTTTTGTAATTTTGGATTATGCGGAATGCTTTATCTGAGTGGATGTAGCAACCGAGTAATTTCGTTGTTCCCGCAAGGGGACAATGACAATAAAGATATCTTATCTTATCTTATCTTATGCCTGCAGTTTATTCCATTTCACTGGAAATGCCCAGAATTGAACTTAGGAGGTTTTTCTTTCTTCTTTTTGCATGCAAAGCTTGTGCAAGGCTTACTCTCTTTTCCTCCATCTGTGTATTGCAGCGGGATAATTGGTACTGTTGGACAAGGTGTCATTCGAAGAGGCTTTTCTGGCATTGGCAATCTTCTCACTGAGGATACCCTCCCAAATTCCAAGAAATGAACACTTCTGAGGGCAGCCAGTAGAGGCCAGCAGGCATCTCTCTATGCGTTTAGGAAGCTCATTTCGGCTACATGGAAACTCTGCCTGAGCGGCGAATAAACATTCTGTGCATGTTAAACCCGACCACTTTCATGACTCAAAACTTGCCTGAGGGTTCCTTGTCCTTTTCTAATGTTATTAGGAAAAGCTGTTAATAGCTCTATTTGCATGATATTAATATTCTGATCTGCTTATGTCAGAAATTCCTTGTCACAAACATTCAGGCTGCTGTTGATGATGTCTGGTACTCCAGGGAGACTCTTGAATGCCCCAAAGCTAAAATGCCATACATACATAACCAGAGAGAAGGGGAGGGAGAGATCAGAGCTCAGATTAGATCAAGTGTTATTATTTTTTGCTGGTACTTTTCTAGTGGGAATCTTTAATTTGCAGCATGGAGGAAGGAAGGAAGGAAGAAAATAGCCATTTGGATTAGATGTGCCAGAGGAATGACAAATTTATAGGCTACTCCAGGATTGAGTCTCTGGACATGCACAAAATATTCTAGGACCAACTGATTTAAAAGGGGAGTTAAAATGCTTTCATGTACCCCCCCCAAAAGCATGGAAACTCTAAACTTAAAGCTCCTATTTTAGTACTGGCACAATGCAAGGAATATATAGTTCATTTGAACCAACCCTAGTGAGTTTTAGGTGCATTTCAGAGACACACCTGTTCACTCAGGTAGATATCCCACACTTTTGAAGTGTGTTCTGCTGATTAGGAATGTCAGTGCACCCCCTTCCTTGTTTGCATCTCATGTGTCCTTTTTGAACATCTGAAGCGGGCTTTAGAGTGCCTGCAGGCTCCCTGTGCAATTCTGTTTGGTGGTGGGGAGATGACCCTTCTCCCTGGACAGTAGTGACTTGAGGTGTCTTCTGAACCATGGCATTGACACATTAATGGAGCAGTGGCGGTGGATTTAGACAATAACGTCAACCCGTTCTGCTTTATAAACTGTTCTGCAGTGCTTCACCGGTGTTTGTGTATTATTGCTATCTGGAGGGGAACTTTTGCCCTTCAGGGCTCACCCACATTTCCCTTTGCCTGGCTGCTTTCCTCCAGGGAAACCTGCAGTTTAGTGCTGAATCGGAACAAATAGCAATTGGGGTTTCTGCAGTGGCTCGTCTCCACCCTTGCGCCATATGCAGAAGCCAGCTTTTCCCTTGTTTGGTTCCTCCTTCACTGAGCTGGCTTGCGTGACACAGGTACCTATGTCTTGCTTTCCTATGTCTTGCCTTCCTGCACATTTGTCCAGTCTAGAAGAGCCAAACTATGGCTTCCGGAGGCAGCATGAACGTGCGGGCTCCCAGAGAGGAACTAACGGCTGCCTTTTCCCTCCACATTTTACAGTCATACCTCATGGTGCGTCCGCTTCAGGTTATGTCTTTTCAAGTTGTGTCCCGCGGCAACTCGGAATGGGTTACTTCCGGGTTCACCGCTCGTGCATGTGCAGAAGGGCTAAATTGTGCCAAGTGCGTGCGAAGACATGGCACTTCTAGATTCAAACACTTCGAGAGTTGTAAACGTGCCTCCGGGATGGATTACGTCCACAACTCGAGGTTCCACTGTATTGCCATGCTGCTGTAAGCCAGCATTGGGCTTAGCGTGTTCCCTGAACTGGGGCTGGTGGCTAAACTCTGTCCCTGCTAACCATGAGCTGTAGCCAAGGGCTGTTCTTTTATACATATATAGTCCTTCTTTGCAGTCAGCTATCTGCATTCCATTGTAAACGTGCTTCTGCCTGCTCTACGTTCTTGGGCTTATTCCTGTTTGTGGAGTTGGGGAACACCATGCAGACAGGTGCACGTTCAAAAGGATACACCATGCTTATTTTTAGCAGTAGATCTCTGGATACATGTCAGTGAAAAGCCAGCCTGCGGCTGTATATTCCACATAACTATTGATCTCTGAACTGCTAATCCTACATCTCTTCATTTCTTAGAACTCTGTGCACGCTATGCTTTCCGGGGGGCGGGGGGGGGATGGCAGGCCAACATCCTGTCTTAGTTTATCCCAGTACGTTTCCGAGCACAATTCAAAGTATTGGTGCTGACCTTTAAAACCCTAACTGGCCTTGGCCCAGTATACCTCAAGGAGCGTCTCCACCCACATTGTTCACTGAGGTCTACCTCTGAGGGTCTTCTGGTGGTCCTCTCTCTTCAAGAAGCAAAGTTACAGGGCCTTCTTGGCATTGGCGCCTACCCTGTGGAATGCCTTCCCTACAGATGTCAAGGAGATAAAGAACTGCACAACTTTTAGAAGGCATCTGAAGGCAGCCCTGTATAGGGAAGTTTTTAATGTCTGACGTTTTATTATTTTGCTTGGAGCCACCCAGAGTGGCTGGGGAAACCCGGACAGATGGGCGAGGTATAAATAAAATGATAAGAATAAGAATGACCCTGTTCATGACCAACACAAAGTGGAAACATGCTTTAGCTTAAAAGGGTGAGTTGCTTCCAGGAGAGATTGCCGCATCTTGGTTTCTCCTTGCTCCTTCTGCTGCTGGGCTGCTGTCATCCAAACCATGGTTTGCCTTAGCATATCATCCAGTGTTTCACTCGTCTAGACATGCTGTAACCAAGTTTTGTTCTTGTTGTATATAGGTCATGGCTTGTCTCAAGCCCAGTTTCAGATGATATGCTAAGCAGGATTGGAGTAGGAGCAGAACGTTCATGATCTTCTCTCTTAGAACCTGGAGAAAACCCATCTGCAACACGCTCATGATTTCAGTGTGTTGACTTCTGCCTATATTATTCCATTTTGGGAAAAGCTTTGGGGGCTGTGTTTAGTGTTCCGTGGCCTTTCATGGGCTCATTTTATAATATCTGAATTGGGTAATTTGGGTTGCAACACAATGCTTATATAATGTTGTTTTTCCCCTCCGTATTTATTGTAGGAAAGCAAAGTTCTGCCCTCCACTAATCACTCTCTTTGACAAAAAGTAGCAATTTTTCTATGACTTTGGATAGTGAAAGAGAAAGGCTGGCGAAGCAGAAAATTAAAATTATTGTGAGGCTGCAATTCTTAGCTTTAACAAGCCATGTAGTCAGTGTTTTGTTGTTGTTGTAAGGAACATTTTGTAAGGGGAGAGGGTTCACTGTGACTGTTATGCTTAGGCCACTTGGCTACCTCACTGTGCCCTTCCTGCATTGCAGGGGCTGGACTAGGTGACTTTGGGGGTCCCTTCCAACCTTGGTGATAGCTTCTGCATCTATGTTATCAAGATTAGGCTTGGCATTTTATTTGCTGTCGGATCTTACTGATTTACCCCTGACTGATTGAAGGGCTTTAGTGCTGTCTACAGAGGTAGCATCCCAAGATCTTTTAGCCACATCTTTTTCTCATCAAATTGGGCCACTCTCCATCTGCTGTCGGCCTGCAGTCAATTGATACTTAAGCCTTTATTGAATTTCTTACCTGCCCTACACCATAAAGTCCCAGCAGATTAGCACCATAGGAACATACGAAGCTGCCTTATAGCGACTCAGACCATTCATCTACCTTGCTAAGTATTTACACAGATGAGTAGCGGCTTTCCAGGATTTCAGACAGGGGTCTCTCCTAGCCGTACCTGGGAGACTGATAAGAAACTGCAAAACTGCAAAACTCGGCTGCAGTCCTTTCCCCTATAAGGCAAGGGATGGCTTGTGCTCCCCAAATATAAAGCAATAATCCGGAAAGCAATTTATAAACAATATAAAAATACAGTTTTAGAATTGGTTAAAAAGTGCACAGTTGTCCTTCGGATATCAAAGGCCAGAGCCAACAGGTGCGCCTTCAGTGTGGGATGAAAGCTGTGCAATGAATATGCCAACTCTTCTCTGTGGGGAGCCAGTGCCACAGTTTATGGGATGCCACAGAGAATGCCCTCCTTTGGACTGCCAGTTCTGAACTTCTGAGGGTGGTGGAAGTACCAAGAGGGCCCCCTCTGCCAATCTTATCACACAAGATTTGTAGGCAACGAGGCAGTCATCTTGACCATATTAATGGTCATAGAATCATAGAATCACAGAGTTGGAAGAGACCACAAGGGCCATCCAGTCCAACCCCCTGCCAAGCAGGAAACACCAGCAAAGCATTCCTGACAGATGGCTGTCAAGCCTCCGTTTAAAGACCTCCAAAGAAGGAGACTCCACCACACTCCTTGGCAGCAAATTCCACTGTCGAGCAGCTCTTACTGTCAGGAAGTTCTTCCTAATGTTTAGGTGGAATCTTCTTTCTTGGAGCTAGAATCCATTGCTCCGTGTCCGCTTCTCTGGAGCAGCAGAAAACAACCTTTCACCCTCCTATATGACATCCTTTTATGTATTTGAGCATGGCTTATCATATCACCCCTTAACCTTCTCTTCTCTAGGCTAAACATACCCAGCTCCCTAAGCCGTTCCTCATAAGGCATCGTTTCCAGGCCTTTGACCATTTTGGTTGCCCTCTTCTGGACACGTTCCAGCTTGTCAGTATCCTTCTTGAACTGTGGTGCCCACACTCACTTATTTTGGTTTCCGAAACGACAGCTTGGGTGGGTGGGATTTTATTCTTGACAAAAACGCTAATTTTGTCAGTGTTAACAACAGCACCTTAAGAAAGTGTGGTCCAAAGGAACCATTTCATTTAGCATTTGATTTCTCCTAATGAGAATGGTCAAGAAAGGCTTTCAAATGTATCTGCTTAAAAGCCGCTCTGGGATGCTCTGCAGAGTTTCCCATTGAATAGATTGGCTCTCTGCGCTGATGTTGGCAACAATTTGAGTGGAAAGCAGGCAATCCTGGAAGGACAGAGATGGCTCAGATTCAAGGTACGTCTAAGCCAAACCTGCCTGTTTGGACAGGTGTTGCAAAAGAAAAAGAAAAAAGAGGATTGTCGTTTTGGTTTTCCCCTTTCCTTTCTAGACAAACTAATTATAATCTCAGCGGCTTTCTTCATGGGTGCAGCTGCTTCAAATTGACTGTGATTGACAGTCCTAGGGATCTGACATAAATCTTACATTTCAGCTCTAGGCTACTGTCCCTGTCCCCCGTCTGTTCAGGATGAATAAATGCTGCCCACCCTTTCTCCTTTTGTGTGGCAGTATATGTAGCTTTTAATTTTTTCAATACCTAAGCTTGGCTTTCTGTGACTTTCCTGCTAATTAATGCACCATCTTCTGTATCTGAAACTGAAAACCATAGATTTGTAGCTCTGTTGCCAACATGACTTGGCATGACACATCCATTTATGTCAGGGGTGCCCAAACCTTTTTCAAAGAGGGCCAGATTTGATACCCCAGAGTTGTTGAGGTTTTTTTAGGATTGAAGTTGCTGCGCTTTTTTTTTAGGATTTTGCCCCAGGACATATACTGCCACAGGGGCCAGATTAAATCAATAGACGGGCCCCCAAAATGGACTTTGGACATGCCTATTTTATGTGATAAGCAAGGCAGCATTTTTGGGGTGGTCAAATCAGTCTTATTTCTGATCTGCATCTCTTTCCCCCAGAAGTCCGTTCCCTCCTGTTTCTGTATTATTTTTGACCAGAGTCATGATGGAGCACGCTAGCCAATTCCACAAGAGGCTCCATCACCATTGTCTAACAAGGTCAACAGAGAGGTTAGAGTTATTCATGGACAGAGCCAGTGGGGTGGACTAGGGTGACCAGAGTTTAAGTCCCCATTTAGCCTTGAAGCTCATTGGTTGACCTTGGACTGGTCATTGACTTTGAGCCTAACCTCCCTCACAGCGTTGTTTTGAGGATAAAATGGAGATGAAGGGAGAACCATTTACACCACCCTGAGCTTTCCTTGGTGGAAAAGTGGTATGTAGAGAAGAACGTGAGAGAGTCTGCTGGATCAGGCCAGAGGCCCATCTAGTCCAACACCCTGTTCTTACAGTGGGCAACCAGTTGGCTGTTGGAAACCAGGGAGCAGAACATGAGCACAAGAGCATTCCACCCTCCCGTGGTTTTACAACAACCGGTGTTTGGAAGCTGCCTCTGTGGTGTAGTCATAATCCACAAGCCAAGGCTCAAACTTGAAGAGCTGCGTGATGGATGGTGGAACAGAGGAGCAGCAAGTGAATCTGAAACTGAGTGCTCTAAATAGTTGCAAGATCTGGAAGTTGGTGGACAGGCAGACTAAGAGTGAGATGTAGAGATACCTAGAGGAATAAGGAAACCATACATTGGTCTTTTTCTGGCCAGCTTCTCTTAAGCCTGATACTGGCTTGCATGGAGCCACCCAATGGTTTTGGTACTGAGTTGGAATTTAAACTGGAAGCTCTGTGAAACATCAGTATCTTTTCCAGAATCATGGCATTGCCTGATGACATGGAATAGAAGTGAAGGACCTGTAGCCTTCCGGGTGTTGCTGGACTCTAATGCCCTTCATCCCTAGCTAGCATGATGGGAGCTGTGGTCCATGAACACCTGTGAGATCACAGGAAAACCCCTCGAACATGTGGCAGGAAACTCAAATGACACACAACAAAGGCTTTGGAACAAAAGTCTGTCATATAAGTATATCCAAGTCTGTGCTCTATTCACCAACAGTTGATTATTCCAAAACGGTTCCTGGAAGCTTGTTTTACAATTTCATTAGGTCTGGTCTCCAAATTCTCCTTTTAAGTTAATTAGATGCAATGAATAGACGAAAAAGAAAGAAAAAAGCTCCAGCAATAAACCTCAGAACACAGCCGCTCTCTAATGCCAGATCAGACCAAAGGCCCACCTAATTCAGCATCCTGTTCTCACAATGGCTAATCAGATGCCTGTGGGAAGTTCACAAGTAGGACCTGAGGGCAACAGAAACTCCCTACTTTTGAGTCTCAGCAGCTAATATTCAGAGGAAAGGACCCCTGGATGGTAAAGTCCACTCAAACTTGACTTTGGGGTTGCGACGCTCATCTCGCTTCAGGCTGAGGGAGCCGGCGTTTGTCCACAGACAGCTTTCTGGGTCATGTGGCCAGCATGACTAAACCGCGTCTGGCACAATGGAACACTGTGACGGAAACCAGCGCGCACGGAAATGCCGTTTACCTTCCTGCCACCTATTTATCTACTTACACTGGTGTGCTTCCAAACTTCTAACTTGGCAGAAGCTGGGACAGAGCAACGGGAGCTCACCCCGTCACACGGATTTGAACCGCCGACCTTCCGATCGGCAAACCCCAAAGAGGTTCAGTGGTTTAGACCACAGCACCACGTGTCCCCTGCAGTGCGGGCAGAACCTACCCAGCATGTCTAGTAGCCACTGGTAGCCTCACCCTCCATGAATGTGTCCAATTCTCCTTTAAAGCCATGCAAGTTGATGGACATTGCTACATCTTGTGGGAAAACAACAATTTATTATGGCATTGGGCTGCGGAAGAGAGCGGTCTCTGTGCTACGAGTAACAGGGCAGATTTGCATGTTAGCACAGCCAAGTCGATATATGAATAATGGGTACTTTCTCTAACAGCAACACACATGCAGATGTGGAAGATGCACAGGTCTCAGATGCACACATCTCCAAAGTGTGTTTTGCTTGCTAGTGCTTCTCATAGTACCAAGAGCCAACCGGAGATATAGAGGGTTGATTCAGATGTCCATTTTCCACATGGAGGACTACTTGTAAACTTAGCAAGCAACCAAATGGGGAATTGGTTGTCTGTAGCATCCAGACTCCTTTCTCAGGGCAATCTTGGCCTGTTTCTTGCAATTGATTGTGGAGACATGGTAAAATTCTCTTCGTTGCATCGTTTTGCAATGTGGTCTAGACTGCTGATGGGAGCGGACAGGATGTGATAGTTCTGCTAAAGCATTTGTTCTGGCTGCTCATAAGCTACTGGTTCACCTTCTAGGATATTGCATTGATATATGTAGCTCTGAATAACTTAGGTCCTGCCCAGGGTACCTTAAGGACTATTTGAGAAGCTCATCTGGAGCTCATCTGGAGGAGCAGGTTTTAGTCCCCCATGTTACAGAAGCCCGAATGGCCTCACCTAAAAGTTGGCTGTTTTGTGTTACCATGCTGTGCAATACTCTTTCAGCAGAGAGGTTCTCTTGACAAAGGAAGGAGCAAAATTATCATAAGCAGGTGCTAACTTCACGAGTATTGCAATTATTCTTCTGGAAACTTCAGTTGCTCTGTTTAATCTGCGGGATATATTTACAAATTCAAGATAGCTCTTGGCTCAGGAGAAGATTGTGATGTTTTGCACTCAGGAAAATTGTGGCTGTAAAAGTCGCAGGGAAGGACTCTTTCTGCCAGCATTTCTTCTTTGCAAGCAATTTCAGTTAAAAACGAGAATTACACAGGAGCACATTATATCATAAAGTAGCAAAATGAAAAATAACTTCACTGAGATTTGCTTAGGGATGCTAAATGTTAAAGGCTGTGAGACATAATTGGTGTCTAATGCTGTGTAATTGAGAGGAATCTGATTATCTTGGGAGTAAAGGAGAGAGTGAGTTCAGCACAGTGATTTGCATTATTAATATTATTGTTACCAGCCCATCGACAGCAGGCTGTAGGGTTGGTTACAACAATTTAAAATTCAGACATAAAAAAACAGCTAAAATGAATTATCATCACAGAAATAGGGTGGAGTCCTGAAAAACACACCTTGTGTTTCAAAGGTCAGGATAAAGAGGAGGGTCCTCAGCTTTAGCTGAAAGTGAAGGTGCCGGACACATCTCTGTGGGGAGGGAATTCCACCACTTAGGGGCTGTCACAGTGAATGTTGCTACTGTACCCCAACCCCAACTTCTGTACCAAATTTAGCCTGACCATATGAGGCTAAGCCTCTATGGAAGGTCCATGGTGAGTTACCCAACCCAACCCAACCCAACCTCTTCTAGTTGTCTTAAACTACTCTTTTAAAGGAAATAAAAAAAATCAGTCCAGTAGCACCTTAGAGAGCAACTAAGTTTGTCATACCTATGGCTTTAGGTGCAGAGCTTGTGCCAGGTCAGTATTTATCAGACGTAGTCCTCCTTCACTTAAGAAGGATGCGGTGGGGAGATTAATTCTGGGCTTGAGGTAAGGCCAAACCAAATACCATGCACATTAAGAGTGCTGTTTAATAATACAAAATGACATAAAAACCTCTCTAGAGCTCTTCTGATAAGACTCATTCAAGGCAAATGGTGGTACTGGCAGGTAAGCCTTGTTTTTCCTGCGACCTTCATTCCTCAACCCCATTGTTCTGCATCAGACCAAAAATACCATAGGGACAGCAAGGATTTTTTCCCTGTTGGCAACTCACTTAGGTGCCAGGTGTCTCCGGTGAGAGTAAGCTGTAGATGGCCTTGTTGACAACCAACTGCTGACAGGCAGCTGGAGAAGAGTGTGTTTGCGATATACCCCCCCAGGCTTTTCTCCTCCGGTTTGCCAGCGCTCGGTTGAAAGACGGAGGGAGCCTCTTGCAGGGAGTTGGATTCTAGCTGGCTTTGCTGAAGAAGAGTCAGGATCTGCTGCTGTACTTGATATCAATGCTGCGTAATATTCTTGGACGAAATTGATTCTCTCGAGCAGTTTTACACTGAGGCAAACCAGTGGACCATCTACTGCAGCCTCCTCTGGCAATGACTCCTAGCATCAGAGATACCGTGTTTCTCATATTATAAGACACGTCTTATATTTATTTTTTCCTCAAAAAACACACACTATGGCTTATTTTCAAGGGATGTCTTATTTTTTTCCTCCTCCTCCTGCCGCGGCCAGCATTGCTGCTGCGCCTATCACTATGTCTTATTTGGGGGGTATGGCTTATATTCCTTGAATGCTTAAAAATCCTGCTATGGCTTATTTTATGGGTATGTCTTAAAATATGAGAAACAGGGTATATTTAACTGAAGATGCCAGAGGCTAAGCCTTGGCCCCTTAGCAGGGAGACCAGTGTGTTTCGGAAGTCATAAGTGCTCAAACAATGTCGGTGGTTCTGTGCCTTTATTAACTGCATGGCTGATGAAGAACCAGGACGGTACAGTTGTTAAGAGTGTTTGCCCAAGACCTGGGAGACCAGGGTTCTAGCCCCCACTCAGCCATGAAGGGCCACTCACTGCCTCTCAGCCTAACCTACGCAGGTTGCTGTCAGGATAAAATGGGGAGAGGGAAATTCGTGTGTGCCACCTGGAGCTCCTTGGGGGGGGGAGGTGGGGTATAAAAATAATAAAATGAATGGCAGGCAGAAATTTCAAGGTACACACCTCCCCATTGCCCACACAGAAAGGGATATCTGTAGAATTTCAGTCTGCCGTGTTCAGGGTTCGTAGACTCATTTAGGCAAAAAAGGATGCTGAACCTAATTATATGCTTGCAGTTTTGATTTATTTAAGTTCAAAGCAAAGTGGGAGTACAGTCCAATTAACAATAATTTGCAAGCCCTTTCTTTGTTAAAGAAAGTCTTGGAGAAGCTCATTGTGCTGTCTCTGTCTGCTTCCTTCCACTTCACAAATTCTCTCAGCTAGAGATTTATTTTTTTTAGATGGTATTCTGCTTTCTTTTATTCAGCCTTCAGCTTGCGTCACTCCTCTGATTTTAAAACCCAAAAGTGGGGGTGGGTTCTCTTTTCCAAGGTGCGAAGGATTTCCTCCATGACGTTTGAGAGACCTGCTTCTCACAGTGCTCTGTGCACAGTTTGTGCCTTGAGGTTTTGAATCATTTCGCTGTGCATGCATCTCTCATACCCAAAGTGGTCCTGCATTTCTACAACAGCAGCTGCACAGAGCAGAGCCTTCCAGGCTTCCTCTCTGCCTGGGGATTTTTTTCTTCTTTCCCTCCCTACCTTCCAGTTTGGAGCAAAGTTATCCAGGATCCCCATTTGGATTTTTAAAAAATGATTCCAACTCTACGGTCCTATGATTCTGTGACTGCTAATCTTCCCAAATCCATGCTGCGGATAACATAGACTTCAACTTGTTTCGTAATGGACAGGATTGAAAAAGTTCATGGATACTTCTAAGAATTGTGTTGCAAATATTCTACCCCTGGAGATGTGAATGAATTTGGGCTTCTGCTTCAAGGAGACTTTCTACTCTGCCTGCCAATAATGTATAACAATAACAGATTTAATGGCAGACCTCGAAGTATATAAAAATTTAAGCCCAGAGAAAGGTAAGGATGCCATTCACATTCCTATAACTCTTTGGCAGAAAGGCATGATGTTCAGTCTCTTTTGGATTTTAAGGTGCATTTCATCTCGGTGACTGTTAAATTACCATTTCTATGTGTTTGGGAAGCTGGTTGTTGTGAGATGACTGTCAGTATGATGGAATATTTTAAGCCTGTTTCTCTACACTTCCTTTTATTTGATGTAGGATTGATTCAGAACATCTTCATGTGCAGGTAAAAGTCACTTCTGTTCATGCATGGAGGAGTCACCAATTTTCTTTCTCTGAAAAGCCTCTCCAGAGAATCAAAGGACCAGAGTACCAGGCAAAGTGTCACTGTGGTTGGTAACGAGTGGGAGCTGCAGCCCAAGGGAGAGAGAAAGTGTCTCTTCCAGCTGAGGTTTATTATTATTATTAGAGAGTCTTTGGACTCAGCCCATTTGTAAACCCTAAAAAAATGATAGTTCTCTCTCTCTCCTCCCTACAAACCTATGCTTTGTTATTGTCACTTTAATATTAAATCATCTGTTGTGCATCATCTTTGAATGAAGGTTGCTTTCTTGTTGCCCAAATGTATTCTTGAATGAATTGTTCAACCAACCATTTTTCATGGGGTGGCATGGCTTATGGTGAAAAGTGGGTTAATTTAGCCTTAAAAGTTGAAACAAGCTGCTTTCATATTTCTAACGATCGGGTCAATCTGTCAAACACAAGGCATCGTACATAAATATAATCTGCCGTACATGACAACATGCATCGATCTTCCTTAGCGGTGGGAGAAGGTATTGAGTCTCGACCTATAAAAACCGGAGTTTTTCTTTAGTGCGATAAGAGACAACATTTCTCCATTAAATTTAGTAGATTGTAATGGGAACAGAATTATGCTCTGGGTCCCGCAGGAAGCCTGGCTTCTCTCGATGCAAAGGGGGATTGTTGATTCTTCTTGAAAACAGAACTTTCCCACTGCTCTGACCTTTCCCTGCACTTCTACCTGCCCAATTTTTACCAAGTGCTCCTCCAGATAAACAGGATGGGTTGAAGGGTTTGAAAAGGCAGCTTGCTGCCGGGGTGTGTGTGTGTGTGATTCACCTCAGAGGTTTTCTTTGTAGTGTTACCATGATAGGTTTGCTGCAGCTTGTGGGGAGATAAGTGGTTCAGATTCCTTGCGGTACTAGAATGTCGTGTGTGGTTGTTAACTGACCGTTAGTGGAAATTCTTCAGCTTTTATGCAACATGTGACCGATGGATGTTGGTGGGTGCAACACAGGCACAATCTCAAGCATATCCAGTTGACTTACCAGGTCTTCAGAAGGTAGCTTCAGAAGTCCTGCCAATTGGATTAGGGAGCACTAGGCTAACCTGCCCAGTAATCTGACTCTGTATGAGGAAAGTTCCTCTCTCTTTCCCCAGTCATATACGTAAGTTCATTCTGGCTTTTCCTTGTTGATCCTCCTCCTGTTTTCCTTTCTTTTGCACCCTGATGTACTTTGTCTTGATCTCACAGGCTACAAGGCTGAAGGCAGGGCATATGCATTTTAATTTTTGTGCAGAGCCTATCATGTTTAGGGGCCTTGAAATGCAATGTCACCTCTTATTTAAATAGGTGTATATATAGATTCAAAGAATCATAGCATTGTAGAGTTGGAAGGGATCCCAAGCGTCATTCAGTTCCCAGCCCCCTGCAATGCAGGAATAATTATGCAAAATCTTCTTTTAAACTAGCCTGCTAAGAGTCTTAAGTCACCTGTGTTTCTGTGCTAGCTGCAGAGAAGCGGTTTTACCTTCTATGTAGCCAGAAAGGAAATGCAGGCTCGTTTTTCTTTTTCTTTTTGCAGGTTGTAACAGCCCTGGTGTTATGTTATTATAAGATGATCACATGGAGGAGAAAAGTGGCTGGTCAAGTTCTCCTCTAGGACAGCGTGGTGTAGTGGTTGGAGTGCTGAACTAGGACCTGGAGACCAGGGTTCAAATCCCTGCTCAGCCGTGAAGCTTGCTGGGTGACCTTGACCCAGTCACAATCTCTTAGCCTAGCCAGCCTCATAGGACTGTTGTGAAGATAAGAATGGGGGGGAAGAAAGCTTCAGGGTGCGATATAAATGCAGTGAAATAAAAAAAGTATTAAAATAAGAAATAGGATGCGGTTCCCAAACTGTGGCCCATAGCGTGTTGGTGAAGAGCACTGGGAATTAAAATTCTGGAGAATTTGAATTGCAATGCAATAAAATGCAATGTAAGAAATAAAAGGAGCAATAAAAGTGCAAGTCAAAATTGCACAGCTCCTAGCACAGCACATTACAGTTGCTGCAACAGGCAGAAGAATGATTAAGTGGTCCGCCAAAACCTTCAGCAATTTTCAGTGCGTCCCTGGAGGAAAATCAAGTTTGGGAATCAGCTGTCCTAGAAAATACCTTTTGATTTTTTTGGAAAGTAATTTGAGGTAGCATTTCCTGACGGGTCACACTTCTGGCATGCTGTTTAGAGCAGAGGCCAAATACACAGAGGGTTTAGTTTATCTAGAGTTCCAGGAACTGTGTTTATATTTTTGGAGATCTCCTGTGTTTTGTATACAGAGCTTGGGGATTAATTTCATGCATATGCTGGAGCAGAAACTGGCAGTTTGCCAGTCCATCTGCCGTATGCGCAGTGTTTTATAAGGTAATGGATATGTGAATAAGAGTTTAATAATTGACAAGGATTAGCTTTGTAAAGGGCAGCTTTGCTAAAGTCCTTAAAGTAGCAGAGGGAGGAAGAGAAGACCTAATTGGTTCGGCCTCAGCAGTTACTTTTTTTGCACGTACCAGACCTTGGCAGCTTAAAAAAATGTGTGCCTCCTGATAAAAACGCTTCAGACAAACATTTTATGTCGCAGTTGATTTACAGGTAATATTTTAGCCACTTTTCTCTTGGACAACTGTGAACTAAGGGCCTATCCACATACCTTCAATATGATTTACGTGTCTCTGATTAACATAGCCCGTGTTCTCACCACGGGAAGGCGTTTGCCTGTCAAAGACTAGGGCATGTTCACTCAATCCCTTGAGATCCGCCCAACCACGGACCTGCCCCCTGTGCTTTTCATTGATGCCACTCACGTAACTTACGTTATACTTTTAATGCAGTGAGATGAACAAGCGATGTTCCCCCCTTGGCGGTGCCTGTTCGGCCACATATATATAGAACCTAGAAATCTGCATGAGTCTTGACCGCATCATAAATCACAGGGCTGGAGCGCCTGCCAGAGCTGTGTAAAAAGGAGGCTAATGGGAATTGTAGTCAAAAAGACCTGAATGCTGCTGTAGATGGTTTTGGATGGAGCCCAAGTAATGGAGCACTTTGGACAAGTTAAAAACATCCTTGGCTATGGAAATCCCTTTAAAGGAGAGCCTGTTGGGTCAGTCCAATGGCTCATCTAATCCAGCATCCTGTTCTCACAGTGGTCCTCTTGATGCCTGTGGGGACCCACAATAAGGATCTAAAGTAGCATGCAGGCTCTCAAAAATCCATGCCTGAGGATTGCTCAGACTTGCCTACTTAGGAGTGGCCTCTAATTAAAGTTTGGGCATGGGTGGCGCTGTGGTCTAAACCACTGAGCCTCTTGGGCTTGCTGATCAGAAGGCCGGCAGTTTGAATCCCCGTGAGGGGGTGAGCTCTCATTGCTCTGTCCCGGGCATGGGTGGCGCTGTGGTCTAAACCACTGAGCCTCTTGGGCTTGCTGATCAGAAGGCCGGCAGTTTGAATCCCCGTGACGGGGTGAGCTCTCATTGCTCTGTCCCAGCTCCTGCCAACCTAGCAGTTCGAAAGCACGTCAGTGCAAGTAGATAAATAGGTACCGCAGCAGCGGGAAGGTAAATGGCATTTCCGTGCGCTCTGGTTTCCGTCACGGTGTTCTGTTGCACTAGAAGCGGCTTAGTCATGCTGGCCACATGACCTGGAAAGCTGTCTGTGGACAAACGCCGGATCCCTCAGCCTGAAAGCAAGATGAGTGTCACAACCCCATAGTCACCTTTGACTATGACCAGACTTAGCCATCCAGGGGTCCTTTACTTTTTAAAGGAGGGGAAGAAATTGCTGCAGATTGTCTTCTGTCTTGATTTTGTACTGTGGTTGCCATCTGCGTTGGGCAGAGAGTGTTTTTATACGTTGAGAGCGAACAACATTTCTGTATTCCAAGTAGTACAATCTAACGTGCCATTCCAATGGGACCAATAGAAAGCTTGTTAATGAAGCTGTTTCTGTTTCTGAAACTTTTGTTCTATGTGCTTATTGCTAGCTCCCCCCCCACTCCCCTCTTACTGTGATTTCTTCCCTTATGCGTGTATATTGCTTCTTTAAAGCATCCTTATGGTGTGTGTTTTTGTGGGACTTGGGTGAGAGCGACAGGCCCTGCTTTTGCCTGATGTCCAGAGGTTTTGCTGAATGTGTGCATAGAGCACTAGGCACATAGATGAGCAATGCATGAACAGGGCACCAGAAAAATGCCCTTGCCAGTTATACAATTCCTGTTTATGTGGCGAGGCCACTGTAGAAGCAGAAATCATGTGTGTAGACAGCAGAAATGTCATCAGAATGGTTCCACACAGAGAGAAGGAGAGAGATGTAGGGAAGAACATCTGCACATAGCTCATGTAGCAAGGATTCACTAAAAGTACTTATTGGTTTGTCAACGAAACAAACTTTTCCCCTCCCAGGCTGTCATAACATAGTTGGTTTTCAATGTCAGGATATAAACAAAGGAAAGGTCAGTGCTTAAAAGGGGATGATAATTTCCTGATGGAGCAGTCAGCTGCACCGATTGTGATCCAGAGTGCCCAATAAGCCATAAGATCTTTTTTTTCAGCACAGTTATTGTCATTTAGGATAACAAGGGAGTGCTTGCAGCTCTCTCCCTCATCAGAGACATACAGTACATGAACTCAGCTTGTGCCAGGAAAGCTGCCCCTGATCACTGCAAAATGCTTGTGTTTCTCTCATGCTTTTTTTTTTTGCAATGAATGAAGGCTTGGGCATGCTTGACCTGCAAATTCTATGATTTTACTGATAGGGACCATGCAGAGATGACACTGCTGGTCTCTTAACTGCATGTGTAGCAGTGCAAACATTGCAAATGCTAGCATAAAGAGGCCCTTTAAGTACTGACTGCTCATGGAACTCGAAGAATGTGCATCTATCTGATACTGCCCAGAAAAAAAACCATACAGTATACGGTTCTTTTAAACTGCAGTAATGCATTTATGTTGGAAGCAGTATCACCTACAATTTAAAGCTGCAAGGCTTAATTTCTGCCAAGATTCAGCATGGATTCACGCATATATGTCAGGGGGAGGGAGCTGGTCCCACCTGATCCTTATCTCCCCCATGAACCATGGGGCTGCCAACCTGTCTGTCACGGTGGCTGGAGAAGGCTACTTCAGAGTAACGACTCTACACAGCTCTGCATTTTATGGTTTTATTGGTGCTGAGTATTTACAGTGCTAATGGCAGTGCTATCTACAAAGACCCATCTGTTTAGCTTGAGTCAGAACCTCCCAGTGGCTTTTGGCGCGTTTTGCACCAACATAATAACTTGGAGAGACCCATCCTCTTCCCCCGACGCCTTTTGCGAAGTTCCGGAGTTGGGGGGACTGGCCTGCCCCCCTTCCTTTCCCCTTCCTGTCCCACCTGGGACGATGGCTCTCTTTCCCTGCCAGAGCCTTGGAACCCACTTCCTGTTTCCCCACTTGAGCTGGAGCTTTCCTTCTTTTCAGCCTCGCTAGGGTCTGGGCTGGAACTCAGGAGGGGAGGGGCTTCGCAATATCCCTTGCCCCTCACATCCATTCCCCTCCCAGGCCCCCCTTCTCCCCTCCCTAGAGGCTGCTCGGGTGTCAGTGGTGACTGAAAACCTAGAAACTCCGTGCTGTCCGATCCGGTTGGTGTGAACACCTCCCCCCAGTCCCTCTGTCTCCCTCCTTCCTCCTGTGAAGAGGGAAATCCCAAAAAGTCCGTGGCCTCAGAACTGGTGGGGGTGAAAATCTGCTGCCAGTCCACCTCGTCCTCTGACTGAGTGGACCTCGGAACTGCCCATATCTCCTCCTCCGTGTCCTCAAACTCTGCTTCCCATCTCCATGGTGAACTGCTTTCCCCCTCCTGTGTTTCCTCCTCCTCCCATTCCCGTTCCATGTGCCAGGGCTTGGGCCTGTGTGGGAAGAGGGCGTGGAATTCTTCCACTAAGAATTCCTCCTGTATCTGAGTGGCTGGTACCCACTCATTTTGGGATGGCGGGGCGTCCTCCCATGCCATGAGGTACTCCAGGCCCCCCACCTCCCTTCGTGAATCAAGGATGGCCGTTGCTTCATTGAGTGGCTCCCTGCCTCCACCCTCCCCCCCCTCCCTCGGGGGTCTGTGCGCTGTCTTGGAACCTGCTACTTTCCCTGTACGGAGACAGCAGCGATCTATGAAATACAGGGTGCACTCTCATGTCCTCTGGCAGTGCCAGCCTGAACGCCACCGGGTTTACCTGCTGCGTGACCGTGAAGGGGCCCAACCTTCTGGGTGCCAGCTTTTTGCACCTCCCTCTGGTGGGCAGGCCCTCCGAGGACAACCAAACCTTGTCCCCCACCCTGATGACCTCCCCCGGTCACCTGTGGCGATCTGCCCCCTTCTTGTACGCTTCCTTGGCCCTCTCCAAGTGCTCTCTGAGCTGCTGGTGCACTGTCTCCAGTTCCTCTGCCCAATCCTCTGCCTGTGGGCCCTCCTCCTCCTCCTCCCCCTCCCTCTCCGGGAAAGATCTGAGGTCGCGCCCGTAGTTGGCCTTAAAGGGCGACACCCCTGTGGAGACGTGGACCGCATTGTTGTAGGCAAATTCTGCCAGTGGCAGGCGATCCACCCAGTCCGTTTGCCTCTGGCTGACGTAACATCTCAGGTACTGCTGCAGAATGGCGTTGACCTGCTCCGCCTGTCCATTGGTCTGCGGGTGCCGAGCCGTCGACAAGCTGACCGCCACCTGCAGGAGGTTCATGAGCCGCCGCCAGAACCTGGAAACAAATTGGCGGCCACAATCCGAAATAACTCTTAAAGGTAATCCATGCAGTCGGAATATGTGGTCAACAAACAGTTTGGCTGTCTCTTCTGCAGAGACCGCCCTGGCACACGGTATGAAATGGCACATTTTGGACATGAGGTCCACCACCACCAACACTGCGGTCTTGCCCCTGGATGACGGCAGGTTGGTGATGAAGTCCATGGACACTACTTCCCACGGCCTGTGCGGTGTGGCTAATGGCTCCAGCAACCCTGCTGGTGGTGCTCTGACCACCTTTGCTCGCTGGCAGGTGTCACAGCCCCTTACATAGTCTCTGACATCCTCCCGCACCCCTGGCCACCAGAAGTGTCTCATGACTAGGTGAGTGGTTTTGTCCCTTCCGAAATGACCCGCCGTCGGGTTGTCGTGCATCTGCTTGAGGACCTTACCTCTGAGCTGGTTGGTGGGCAGGTACAGGGCTCCCCTGTAAAAAAGCAACCCCCTCCTTTCCTCAAAGTCTCTTGCCTGCTCCCTCCCCCCTCGCAGCTCTCTGAAGATGCGGGTGGCAAACTCATCTGCTGCTGTCAGTGCTGTGAGTTCTGCCTCGCTCACCACTGCTGCTCCGCAGGACCATGCTGATGGGGGGAAAATGTGCCGGGGTGCTGGTGGCAACTCCTCCTCCATGTACTCTGGCTTGCGGGAGAGGGCATCCGCCCTGACGTTCTGCTCCCCCGGTATGTAGTGGATGGAGAAGTTGAAGTGCGAGAAGAACTCTGCCCACCGTATCTGCCGCTGGTTGAGCACCCTGGCTGTTGTCCAGAACTCCAAGTTCTTGTGGTCCGTGCACACCTGAATGGGATGCTTAGCGCCCACAAGGAAGTGTCTCCAATGCTGGAACGCAGCGTGGATCGCGAGAAGCTCCTTATCAAACACCGTGTAGTTGCGCTCTGGCTGGGTCAGCTTTCTGGAGAAGGCGGCACAGGGTCTCCACTCTCTGTTGGCATCCAGTTGCAGCAAAATGGCGCCCAAAGCTCTGTCTGAAGCATCGGTTTCAACGCGTAGGGGCGCATCCTGCACCACGTGGAACAGGTTCTGGTCGGAAGCGAACACCCTCTTGAGGCTTTCGAACGCTGCTTGCGCCTCTGGTGTCCACCTGAACTTCTGCTTGCCTCTCAGGCAGTCCGTGATGGGAGCCGTAACGCGAGAGAAGTTCTTGATGAACTTCCTGTAGAAGTTGGCGAAGCCTAGTAGGCGTTGGGCATCTTTGCGCGTCCGGGGGCTGTGCCAGTCCAGGATGGCCTGCACCTTGTCCTTGTCCATCGCTAGCCCCTTGTCTGATAGCTTGTAGCCCAGGAAGTCCACCTCCCTGGTGTGAAACTTGCATTTCTCCAGCTTCGCATACAGGTGGTTCTCCTTCAGGCGCTGCAACACCTCCCTGACATCCTTCACATGCTGCTCTGGGTCAGTGGAGTAAATAAGGATGTCATCCAGGAAGACCAGGCATTTCTTGAAGAGGAGGGACCCCAGGACGTGGTGCATGAAGGCCTGGAAGCATGCTGAGCCCCCTTGCAAACCGAAGCGCATCACCAGATATTCAAAAGAGCCCAGCGGCGTGAACATCGTGGTCTTCCACTCATCGCCTTCCCGGATTCTGATCAAGTTGTACGCCCCCCTCAGGTCGAGCTTGGTGAAAATCTTGCCCCTGCGTGCCGCTGTCAGCAGATCATCCACTCTGGGCATTGGGAAAGCCACCGGTTCCGTCATGGAATTGAGCCGTCTAAAATCCACCACCAGACGGCGCTGTTGCGTGTCTTTCTTGTCCACCCAGAAGACCGGGCTGCCTCCTGCTGCCTTGCTTTCTCTGATGAACCCCCGCTTGAGGTTCTTGTCGATGAACTCCCTCAGATCCTCCAGTTCCTGATCTGACATGGAGTACAGCTGCAGAAGTTGGATTTGGTACTCTTCAGCAAAGTTTCTCGAGAAGAAGTTCGCCGAGGCACCACTGTCAATTAACGCGAGTACCGTCAGGGGATAGCCATTTGGGAGTGTTAGCGTCACTTCTAGAACCACCCCTGCCCTGGGGGGGGGGTGGGCTGTCGCTGCTCCTCGCTGTGCGGGTGGGCGGGTTGGGGCCGGTTAGTGCTAACTGTGCCTGGCTGCTGCCCCTTGTCTCCTGCAGCCAGGCTGTCTCGTTTCCCTGCTGTGGTGCTGCTTCAGTGGGGGACGGCACAACCGTTCCCGCCCTTCCTTGCCACTCCCTGCGATGAGGGCAGTCCCTGACGCGATGCTGGGGGGAGTTGCAGAGAAAGCAATTCCCGCCTCTTCCCTCCTTGCGTCTTGGCGCCGCCGGGGTTTGAAAAGCCCGCACGCGCGCTCCACCGATCTCCATTGGTTCCGGCTCTGAGTTCGGTCTGGGCGGGACTAGGGGTGGGCCCTGGGGTGGGGTTTGGTAATGTGGTCTGTCCTGGGAGCGTGGGAACCAAGGCTTTGCTGCGCGCGTCGTTTGTTTGTCATTCCATCTGGATTCCTGCCTCACCCCCACCACTAGCGCCGCTTTGCTTAACTCATCCATCGTCCGCGGTTTCGGACCTCTCGCTAGTTCATCCTTAACGTCTGAGTGCAACCCCAGGTAGAAGGCTGATTTCACTGGCTCACTGTGCAAATCCCACCCCAGTTTGTGCACTAGCATGGTGAATCTCGCCCAGTAGTCTCGAACTGTCGATTTCCCTTGTGTTAAGTTGTGAAGCTGCTCTTTTGTGGCTTCCATCTCCGAATCACTAGCATACATGATTTTTAACGCTTCTAAGAAGAGTTTTGCATTCTTTATGCAATTTTTTTTTGCGCGATGAGCGGTCTGACCCATTCTCTGGCAGCCCCCGTCAAATGCTCTATGATAAAGGAGACTCTGTGCGCGACATCTGGGAACTCTGCCGCATGCAGTTCCAGCGCATAATTTATTTCCGTCTCAAAGCCTAGGTACTCTCTCGGGTCGCCGCTAAACTTGGTGACTAGGCTCTGTCCCCTCCTCACTTGGACTAGCTGGGGCTGGGGCACCCCCCCACCTCTTGCAGTCTTTTCCTCATCCAGTTTTTTCTGTAACTCCACCACCATCACCCTGAGTTGCTTCTCAGTCTCATCTTTCGCTCTCACCTGCTCTGCCAGTTTGTTCAGCTCCGCCCGCGTTGCTTGTGCTTCTTCCTGAGCTGCAAGTAATTGCTGGTGTGCCTGCGTTGCCAGGGTCTGTGCGTTCCGCAATTCCTGTGCTGTGGCCTCGGCTTCCAGCCTCCACTGCTCAGCTTCTTGCGCACTCATCGCTGCCGCTCCAAAGTAGCCAGAAAGACTGGGAGGTTGCTGTCACGGTGGCTGGAGAAGGCTACTTCAGAGTAACGACTCTACACAGCTCTGCATTTTATGGTTTTATTGGTGCTGAGTATTTACAGTGCTAATGGCAGTGCTATTTACAAAGACACATCTGTTTAGCTTGAATCAGAACCTCCCAGTGGCTTTTGGCGCGTTTTGCGCCAACATAATAACTTGGGGAGACCCATCCTCTTCCCCCGACGCCTTTTGCGAAGTTCCGGAGTTGGGGGGACTGGCCTGCCCCCCTTCCTTTCCCCTTCCTGTCCCACCTGGGACGATGGCTCTCTTTCCCTGCCAGAGCCTTGGAACCCACTTCCTGTTTCCCCACTTGAGCTGGAGCTTTCCTTCTTTTCAGCCTCGCTCGGGTCTGGGCTGGAACTCAGGAGGGGAGGGGCTTCGCGATATCCCTTGCCCCTCACACTGTCAATCACCCCTGATGTCAGAATGATGCCAGGTAACTTGCTCTTTCTTACACAAATGACCAGCAGATTAACAGTGTTTGCAATGCATCACAGATGAGCTATGCAAACGTCAACGATCACTTTTGGTTTGTATCCAGTGTGGCGCTAAGTTAAAGTCACTTAATGGCATACTAGTTGGCTGGCAAAGTGTTTTGCAGCAGTGAAATGTTGTTGCAGAAAATAAATGCGCAAGCAGGCTGCTGGTAACGTCATTTCACAATAGGCTGCGCAATCTGTTGAACAAGTTTCTGGTAGCACAGTTGGATTCCTCTGTTGTGCAGCATTGAAACCCCTAGTGCAAGAGCACTTGTGCTAGCAGGCAGAGAACTTTGGATGCACCCCCATGGGTTATATTGCGCTGCTTATTTTTCTATAGCATGGGTAGGCAAACTAAGGCCCAGGGGCCGGATCCGGCCCAATCGCCTTCTAAATCCGACCCGTGGATGGTCTGGGAATCAGTGTGTTTTTACATGAGTAGAATGTGTCCTTTTATTTATAATGCATCTCTGGGTTATTTGTGAGTCCCATGGACTGCAAGAAGATCAAACCTATCCATTCTGAAGGAAATCAGCCCTGAGTGCTCACTGGAAGGACAGATTGTGAAGCTTGAGGTTCCAATACTTTGGCCACCTCATGAGAAGAGAAGACTCCCTGGAAAAGACCCTGATGTTGGGAAAGGAGAAGGGGACAACAGAGGACGAGATGGCTGGACAGTGTTCTCGAAGCTACGAACATGAGTGACCAAACTGCGGGAGGCAGTGGAAGACAGGAGTGCCTGGCGTGCTATGGTCCATGGGGTCATGAAGAGTCGGACACGACTAAACGACTAAACAACAAACAAAAGGAATTCGTTCATTCCCCCCCCCCAAATATTGTCCGCCCCCCCACAAGGTCTGAGGGACAGTGGACTGGCCCCCCACTAAAAAAGTTTGCTGACCCCTTTTCCAAAGCAATGTACAGTGAAACAAAATTAAAACAAACATCTGTTGAGGACAAATAAGTTACCATGCCAATGCCTGAGAAAAGTGAAGTAACAAATGCCTCAGAGTATGTGCAAAGTGCCCTCACCCTTGTTCCCGAGAAGCCAAAACAGGTTAAACGCATGTCTACAATGAAGAGACAGGACTTCAAGGTCAGAAGATGTAATTTCCATGCAGTTATGCGTTGGCACCTTTTGCATTGAAAAACTAGTTTTATTATTCTAATATTCTTACACTAAGACACCACTGGAGGGTAGTGGTTGGCCATTCAGTGACAGAAGTGGGAAAGAGGTCACTAGGGGGGTGGGGGGGAGAGAGGGGAGGTCTAGTTCACCCATGGTCTGCGTTTTGCCTCTGGTTTGGCAGAACTCCTGAGTTTAAAGACCTCTCCATGTAATAATCCCCTCCTGATTCCTTCCTTCTGGCTGGCAATAAGTCTAGGCTGGTGTCTTGGAGGCTGTTATTAATGGTGCTTAAATGATTCTGCAACTCTGAGCACCTCTGTGCCTTTAAGGTCGGACTTTAAAAAGCAGACCCGTAATTCAACAACCCCCTTTAATAGTACTTAACTTTCTATGAGCCTTTTGGTACTTGGGGAAGGACCATAACTCAGTGCTAGAGCATCTGCTTTGCACACAGAAAATCCCAAATCCAATTCCTGGCGTATCCAGGAAGAGCTGGGATAGATCCCCATTTGAAACCCCAAAGAGCCGCTGCCAATCAGTGTTTACATTACTGAGCTAAATGGACCAGTGGTCTGACTCAGAATAACACAGCTTCCTATGCTCCACTACCCTCTTGTGCTCATACCCTTCTCTAAGGGCTTATCAGCACTTAGCCTTCCTCTGCTCTTTCCAGGCAGGGTCTGTGATTTATTGCCTTGTATCCAAGCACCACATTTCTCTCTCCCCCCCTTTCCAGAGCATTCCCAGCAAAAACCTGCTCTTTAAAGCTCAATCAGAGCAAACATCAAACTGTTGAAAACACAAATTGACGTTTGCTGGCATTCAGCTTTAAAGAGCGGGTTTTCATGGGGAAAGCTTGGGGCAGAATCAAAACAAAATGCTCAGACATAGAGCATTTAGCCGCAGGCCTGTGCCTGGAAAGTGCGGACAAAAATTAAGTGTGGATTAGTCCTAAATTAGTCCCCATCCCCCCCCATGCTCTAGCCCCTCTCACTCCCCTGTTATCTCCCTTGTAACAATTTCTAGTATTGCAAACTCCTTGTGGCAGAGATGTGCCTTCTCTTTCTTTGCTCAAGTCCACGTTCATGGATGGAGGTACATAAAGAACAACAACTTTGGCTTTGCTAACGTAATAGGTAGAAATGGGAGCTTCCTGTTGGGCTTCTCTCTATCTCACGGTCATTTCTTCTGCTTTGGCTGTCTTTGGGATTCTGGAAATAAGACTGTGGAAAAGAGCTGAGAGGCAAAGTGAGGGAGAAAAGCAAGCTCCAGGAAATTAAGGAGCTATTGAAATCTGCCTAAAACATACTTCCAGGGAACAACCATTAATTCACTCTTTCTTTCATTGGCAGTATGAAATATTTTAAAAACTCTACAGGTACGCGTAAGAAATATTTTTGTATGAAAATGAGATTAAATGCAAGTGATGCATTAATACCAGCCTTCCCCAATGCGATGCCTTCCAGATATTTTCGGACTCTAGCTACCATGATCCCTGACTGCTGGACATTTTGGTGGGGCTGATGAGATTTGAAATTGGCAGACTAGATTAGGGTATCTTTGGGAATCACCTCTCCAGTGACAATGAGCTTGATCAGGCATCCCCAAACTTCGGTCCTCCAGATGTTTTGGACTACAATTCCCATCATCCCTGAACACTGGTCCTGTTAGCTAGGGATCATGGGAGTTGTAGGCCAAAACATCTGGAGGGCCGCAGTTTGGGGGTGCCTGAGCTTGATGAATTCACATACAACCATAATCCACATCGTTTTTGTTAAGAGTTGCTTTCTGTGCTTGTCACAGGCTAATTGACTGCTTGAGGGCGTGTCTTGCCTTTACATGTTCTTCTCATGAATCTGCTTATCTAAAAGGCTGCTGCATCTTCTTCCATCGGAGCAAGAAGATTTTTCCATAGCGCCCCCCCCCCCCGGTATCTATAAGGAGGAGGGAGAGGCCACTTCAGCAGCACCCACTTTTGAAGGAGCTGGATGATGGGCAGCACTTAACACACTGCTCTGTCTTTTCTCATGATTCACGCAAACTTTTCAGGTATGGTTGCCTTCAATTTCAGGCACTGAGCGAATCTGCAGGGAGAGATGGAGACTGTGGGCTGAATCCAATCAAGGCAGGGTTCACATTACCTGCCTTTGAGCATAGCAAAAAGTTTGTGTGTGTGTGGGGGGGGGGAACAGTGTTAGAAACTCAGATATATATAGACTAGATGCCAAATGGCTCTTAAATAAAGGTTGCACTTGCCCAAACTGAATGTCTAGTTGCCATTTTTGGGCAAGACAGCTCTAAAGTCTTATTTTTCAAATGATGGACTGGTTGATTCTCAAACATCTGGCTAGTTCCGATTGTGCAGCTAAAATGTAACTGATAGAATTCTACAGGATGGGGTATTAGTGTATGAAAACATTTCAGATCCAAGGATTTCCCGATGGTGGAGATGTCAGGTGCCATTCTGGTGCCCAGGCATCTTCACTTGGCCACAAGTGGTTGAAAGCCACCTGCAAAATGTGCCTGGCTGATTTCAAACACTATTGGAGGGTTCATGGCTCCCTCCCCCCCAGCTATTCACATCAGCATGGCTTCATTAGTGTCAAATTTGTCTCTGTTTACATATACACAGTGGTGGTGTTGATAGGGCGGGGATGTGTTCAGCTTCATTCACACTTACTGGAAGCAGCAGGGGAAGTTGTTTCCTCCCCTGTGGCATCTTTCCACTTAATCTAGTAACCTAGGAATAGAAGGAACCTCATGATAGGGACAGGAAGACTTCAGAGACTGGTATGGAGGGATGCCACTTCTGTAACTCTTTCCATGTAATTCCACCCTTCATACGTTGATTCTCCATTATGGTACCGAAACAGCATGAGAAGGAGAATTCACCACTGTGTCACTCCTGGGAACTGCAGCTTGATTCACAGAGTGCTTTGGGGTAACTTTATTGGGACAGGGTAGGCTATAGAGATGTATAATTAAAGCATGTACTTGCTGAAGACAGGGGTTCTGCATCTTACAGAAAAGTGAACTTGAATCTTCACATGCAAGTGAATGGATGGGATCGCAAGACATTTGTGCCTTCTTACAAGAGGGTGAAAGGGATCGCCATAATATATGCAAAAATCTGCAGCTTTCCCTAGTAACTTGCATCACTCTGGCTGGGTTTCCTGCTTACACAGTGGCTCTCTCAGACCCTGCATGAGCTGGAAGTGGAACAGTGTGCGCTGAGAGAGACCTAGAGAGACTTTTAGTACCTGAGCCAGTATCCAGAGCCGAACCTATCAGGCAAGTAGATATATCTCCTTTTTTATATTTTGCCCTTCAAGATTCCTGCATGGGGAATCTGTGCCTGAGAGCTGCCTTTATAGACCAAAATCCTGTGCGCTCTTGAGTTTGCTTGGATGGAACGGCAGAGGTTGGTGCAGGAAAATCCAGTGCCTTTGGCTGCTGAAGTTAGATCTAAATCACTTTGGGAGGGAGGCAGAGCAGAAGAGAATGTATTCAAGATGGAAAAAAAATTATTTTCTGCTATGGATCTGGGAGTTTTCATAGTGTTCCCCTGGGCATAATCAGACATGAAATCAGAAGGTGCTTTTTATCTGCTCCGGTGGCTGAGATAGTTATTTCACAAATTAACCCTTCTTGGAGGTCGACAGCCCCTTGCCGCTATGTAGGAGGAGCATTTGCTCTGAAGAGGTAGAGAGTGATTAATGTATTTTTTTTTATTAGCAAGGCTCAGCAGGAGGATCTTTTGATGTCCAACATTGATTGCTTAATAACAAATTACTCTCCTTTTCTTGACCTCTGGAGAAGGTTTCACCCTGGGGTGGATGAAGATGATTGTTTTACCACACTTCTTCCAAAATTGCAGGATGATACCCTGACTTGTTTTGCATGCATACGGAGAAGGACCCTGAGAGTATTTCCTAGGGTGTGATCCTGTAGGTGCATGACTTCTGGAGCCACATGGGCAGAATCTGTTGTGTGTTCCCTTCCTATTCGTTCATCACTATGAGGGAGGAAATTGACTAAGTGTGGAGCACTCATACAATTTGCCCTATACAGTCATACCTCGGGTTACGAACTCCGCAAACCCGGAAGTATTTTCGCTGCGCATGCGCAAAATGGCGCTTTGGGTTACGACCATTTCGGGTTACGAACTACGTCCTGGAACGGATCGTGTTCGTAACCCGAGGTACCACTGTACTCATGTTTTGCTTCATCCTTGCAGGCTCCCCTGCAGCACCGGCTCTCGCAGCAGAAAAGCTGCTCCCATGCACAGCTCTTTATTCTGCTTTCCTGACATTTCCTCACTTGTTAATTTCTGCGTTTTGTGTGATCTTTCACACAACATAAAAAACCACTTCTGGAATTCCAGTGGAACCTGGCAGAAGTTTAGCATTGTTTTCCAGGAAAGATTTGTTTGCAACCCCGTTAACTCAGAAAACCACAGGAGCACCGCGTTGCAGTTTCATGGGATGACATTTTAGGACAGTATCACAGCATACAGCTCTTTCCCACTGTTAAATTTTAGTGCAACGTGGCGCTGTGTCGATCAGAAAGCCACAACGCAACAGGCACTGCAGTATAAAAGGAACGTTAGGAATCTGGACAGATGTGTTAGCATTAGAACCACTAAAACTAATGCAATAAGCCCCATGTCCAAATTCAGCTTGTGAAGACAGTCAGACAATCAACTTACCAGCAATTTACGTGAACACCCACTGAGGGAAGGACCATAGTATCAGTGCTGCCTGTAAAGGTTCCGAGTTCAATCCCTGGCACCCCCAGTTGAAAAGGATCAGGTAGCAAGTGATGGAAGCAACCCTTGTCCCCAAACCCTAGAGAGCTGTTGCCGGTCAGAGTAGGCAATATTGGACTAGATCAGCCTTCCCTCCAGATGTTATGGACCACAAGCACTGTAAGACTCTGCCCAGCACGGCCAATGTCCAGGGGTGTTGGGAATTGTAGTCTAAAACACCCGGAGGGCACCAGTTTGGGGTAGGCTGGACTTGAACAAATAGTGTGTTGTCAAGGTGCTTCCCAGTCAAAAGAATGCACACAGCATAGAGTTAACTTTTTATTGTCAAAGATATCACAATCACTTCTACAACTCTGGAGACACCCACACACCCACACCCACACTCCAATCTGGAGTCTAGGCAGCTATTTCCAGATCAGCGCTCTATGGAGCAGTTGCAAAGTGCTTTCCCCAATGGCCTGCACACATGTAGTCGGAGACTACGCCTTGCATGGAAACGGCCTCTGCTCTTCCCTCTTCAGGTCTCTCCTGGTTCTGGGAGCCAGTGGTGCAGGAGAGGGTGGGGAAGCACCTGGCCTTTCACTTCCCTGGCCTGCCCTTTCCTCCTCTTCCCCCAGCTCTGAAGCTTCCCCTGCCTCTGATTCTTGCCTCCTGGCTGGTACAGGCTCACACAAACCACTGTCCCCCCTCGTGAAAAAGGGCCATGGGTGGCACTGTGGTTTAACCACCAAATCATTGCGAATTTTTGTAGATAGAATTCTTAGGTTGTTTTTTAAAAAAAGCAAAAAAAAGCATAAAATTTGAGTCTTTGTTGTTCTGGAGATATTAAGGAGAATGTGTGGCTCTGTTCTGCCCAATGGTTCGGTAAGCAAGTCTGCTCCTGCCTTCCAGCATTCTAGTCTAGCTGCTCTGAAGTGTAATTGGCCATTGAAGAAGGAGAGCGATTGCTTGTTCCTCATTGAGAAGAACCATAGCAGGAAGTTATGTGGTGTTCGATAGCAGTCCTCTAGACTAACAATATCTGCACATGATTAAAGGTAAGACCCTTTTCGACGTACTGATTTCTGGATTCATCTGAATTTAATTGCAAGCCTCTTTCACAGGTGTATGCCATATCTGTTACGATGGCACTGTTGTGGTCTGGATTCTGTGAATTAATCTGCACCATAGACTGTTTTTGCTTTGCAAAGGAGGCTTTTGTTCTTTGCAGTTTTAAAGATTTTCTGACCAGCTTTATCTCTAAAGCGAAAGAGTATATTATCAGAAAAAGCAAATGCTCATAGCAGCCTTCCCTAACTTGGCACACCTCCAGATGTTTCAGACTACAATTCCCATCATCCACAGACAGCACAGCAGCCTGGAAGTTGCTGAATCAACTCTAGTCAGTATTAGAATGGCAGGCACTAGAGACAGGGCCTATTTTGTGGTGACCCCATGACAAGCCCTCCTTAGGTCAATACATAAGGCTGTGCAATGACTTTTAAGCTTAAAAAGAAATCCAAACTGCTTTTGTGTTGGTACTTTTCTCCTGGTGGTTTTTAAGTGTGCTCTTTATGCTCTCTGTTTTTCCACTTGTATTATTTTAGTCATCTTGTTGCTGGTTCTTCCTGCTGCTGTGATGATTTTTATATGAGTTATATAGTGTCTCAGATGTTTATATTTTTTTGTGATTTGTAATGTTACCAGTTGTTAACTATTTTTAATGTGGCCATCTGTCATGGACGCTTTAGCTGAGATTGCAGAGGGTTCGACTAGATGACTCCTGGGGTCCTTTCCAATTCTAAAATTCTATGATTCTATGATTGAGATCTGCCTTGGGAGGACAGTCCTGAAAGGCAGCCTATAAATATGGAAAATTAAAAAATCATAAATGAATTAGCTCCAGCCAGCAAGGTCACTGTGGATGGGCCAGGGATGGTGGAATCTGTAGGCGAAGGGCGTCTGCAGAACTGACATATTGTTTGCCCTTGCCTTAGGCTTTTAGAATCCTGGACCAGATTGAAACGTCAACTCTTCACACTTTTCTTTCAGTGGTACAAGGGCTTTCTGTCGAAAAGCTGTTCCCCCTCGTAATAGTGATGATTAAGCTGCGTAAACTCATTAGGCATGTTTGATTAATAAAACTTATGTTCTGCGTGGTATAATGAAGTGGCAGGAATATTTGCAATTAGTTTTGGGCAATTAGCCACATTTAGAGTTAAGTGGTTGCTTCTTTTTTCTTCCGTGCTTGATAAAAAAAGAGAGGCTTACTACCAATGTGGCTTTGAGTCAGAAAATTCCCTCGCCTTCACAGTCTCATCACAACCGTCAAGGTTGCGATGTCTAGTGGTTCACAAAAATGGCACTGCAAAAGGAGCAAAAGCACGGGTGGGGTGGGGTGGGGTGGCTTAAAATGTCAGCTTCTGGCTGAGGCCAGCTAGTCTATTATCCTGTTCTCATAGTGGCCAGCCAGATGCAGGCCTGTCTTTAGGGCAAGGCTGAGTGGTGCCTTGCGCCACGGCGCTCGCCCAGCAGGGGCGCAGAAGGGGCGCCAAACATTGTCAGCCGCGTCCCTCCTGCCCGCCTGCCCATATAGGGAAAACCCATTTTTTACTTACCTTTTCCTGGTGGTCCCCCGTATCACTTCGTCTCTGTTTTTCTCAGTTATTTCCTCCTGCCGGCGGCCATTTTTTTTCTTTCCGATTTGCCCTTCTATGGGCACCAAAAATGGCCGCTGCCATCTTCAAAAGTCGCATCTACGCATGTCCGGAAGTGCATAGACGTGACTTCCGGTGTTGGTGGCGGCCATGTTGGTGCCCATAGATGGGCGGAGCGACACCGGAAGTTGCGTCGGCGCACTTCCTGACATGCGTACAAGCGACTTTCGAAGCTGGCGGCGGCCATTTTGGGTGCCCATAGAAGGGCAAAGCAACTTCCAGTGTCAAATGGCTGCCGGTCCCGGATTCTGCAGTCTGGAACTTGGAAGGTATGTGCCTGCCTGCCTGGGCTGGGCTGCAGCGGGGAGAGAAGTGGCCCGCCGGACCCAGTGTGTCTGCGCCTCCCACCACGCAAGCGCACTGCCGGCAAGGCCAGGCCTGAGGGAGGAGGTGGATCATGGCCACCTCCATGATGGGCGCCTGGGCGGTGGAGGTAGTGAAGCAGCTGCTAGGCTGGGGCTGCACCGAGCGGAACACCGCTGCCAAGGTGAGCGGGGCTTGGTCTCCCCCTGCTCGCCGCGCCCGTGGAGGAACAGAGCGAGGGAGACAGGCAGACAGAGACGGGGGCAGGGGCAGGGAGGGGAAGTCACCAGCCACCCCACTGACAGGCCTCCGGGGCAGAGCCAGTGGGGCGAACGGGAGTGTGCGGGGCAGGGGACGCCGGGTACGGGGTCCTTCCACGGCCCCCGGGGGGAGGCAGCGGTGTCGCCACAATGCACCCTTCAGTCCGTGGGGGAAGCCAGTCAATGTGGTGTCGTATATATAAGTGCATTGTTAATAAAAACGAGCATTGTTAATAAAATATGTTTCCTGTTCCCCCCCCCCCAAGCAGAGATAATGTGTAAGCGAGGTGTCAGCTCCCTAAAAAAGGTTGACAACTCTGGGAAAGGGGGGCGGCGGCGCTGGAGGGATCTTTGCACCATGGCGCTAGATATGCTTAAGACAGCGCTGACCAGATGCTTACCTTGGCTCTCAAACTTAATCCATTCCGGAATTCCGTTCCAAAACCAAAGCAGTCCAAAACCAAGACAGGTTTTCCCATAGAAAGTAATGCAAAATGGATTAATCCATTCCAGACTTTTAAAAACAACCCCTAAAACAGCAATGTAACATGAATTTTACTATCTAATGAGACCATTGATCCATAAAATGAAAGCATTAAACAATGTACTGCAGTCACACAATCAATCAATCAATCAATAGCTGAACTGGGTTCCACACAGTCACAAAAACAAAACAGAAAGAGCCCCCAAAACAAAACTGCAAAATAAATAGCAAAAACAGACAGGCCTCAACATAATACTCAAATCAGAAGCATAACACTCAAAACGGAGCATGTTTGGCTTCCGAAGAAAGTTTGCAAACTTGAACTCTTACTTCCGGGTTTGCAGTGTTTGGGTTCCAAGTTGTTTGAGTACCAAGGTGTTTGAGAAGCAAGGTACCACTTTATAGGGAACCTGCAAGCAGGAACTGGGTGCAAGAGCTGGGTATGTTTAGCCTGGAGAAGAGAAAGCTAAGGGGTGATATGATAGCCATGTTCAAATATATAAAAGGATGTCATATAGAGGAGGAAGAAAGGTTGTTTTCTGCTGCTCCAGAGAAGCGGACACGGAGCAATGGATTCAAACTACAAGAAAGAAGATTCCACCTAAACATTAGGAAGAACTTCCTGACAGTAAGAGCTGTTCGACAGTGGAATTTGCTACCAAGGAGTGTGGTGGAGTCTCCTTCTTTGGAGGTCTTTAAGCAGAGGCTTGACAGGCATATGTCAAGAATGCTTTGATGGTGTTTCCTGCTTGGCAGGGGGTTGGACTGGATGGCCCTTGTGGTCTCTTCCAACTCTAGGATTCTATGATTCTATTCCTCCTGCAGTTTCTAAACTGACTTAGTGGGCCCATGCAAGCTCCCATTCCCTCAGCTCCTGCCCCTAAACTTGCAATGATACTGACCTACCGTACCTTACAGGATGGTTGTTGGAAGGCTTATTGACATAGGGCAGGCAAACTGCTTTGGACCGTTTGAAATGTGCTACATCGACATCAGGCGTTAGGATAAAGAGATCATAGTCAGGCAGTGTCCTTGCACATGATACAAGTTGTTCAGTGGCCTCAGTGGCCTCAGACTAGGGATGGTCTATTTCTGGTCTGTGACACTTTTGTATGGTTACAGGTAGTTAGCCGTGTTGGTCTGCAAGACCTCTGCCCCCTTTTCCTCCATTAACTTGTTCATTTTTGTTGTTGTTTAGTCGTTTAGTCGTGTCCGACTCTTCATGACCCCATGGACCATAGCACGCCAAGCACTCCTGTCTTCCACTGCCTCCCGCAGTTTGGTCAGACTCATGTTGGTAGCTTCGAGAACACTATCCAACCATCTCGTCCTCTGTCGCCCCCTTCTCCTAGTTATTCAAGCCCCTTCGCCACAACAAGGCATTGATCCATGAAGGGGTTGTTCATTTTCAATTGTATTTTTTTTGAAGGCAAAATCTGCACCGGAGCATTTAGGAAGTGCAAAAGCCGACGGATGATTTACGTTCTGATCTGCACATTTGTCTAGGAGGTGTGGATCGAGTCAGTTCATATCAGCGTTCAGAAAGCATACATTTCCTCAAGCATCCCAAACTCAGCCTGAGCACGCTCTGAGGCTGTTTTGGACCTAATGGACAGGGTTTGGCTCTTGGCTGTCAGCTGACTTCAGTGCTCAGGCAGGCTGGCGCTGCCACCTAGAGAACGCCCTTGAACCACAGAGCCCCCGTCTGTCAGGCTTACAGTGCAAACAGGGAACTCCATGGCATACAAAGTGAGGAACTGGATTTTGACCGATGCAGACCTTGGCTCTAGACACACGTGGAACACTCTAGAGAACTATTATAACCCCCATACAGGCACACCTATCACCAGTGCCCAGTGTCTTATGATAATTGCTATTTAAAAAGGTGGTCTTCTTCTTCTTTGGTGATCACTCGTAGCCGAGTAAGATTGTCTTCCATAAACACGGTTTTAACAATGGGTCCGTAAGTGACTGTGGAGGCCATTTCTGGATCCACACGTCGTTCTACAGTGGGAACATTGGTTTCCAGGTGGGAGTTGATCACGGTGTGGATTTGCCAAGCGTGCCTTCCTCTTAGCACGTTTCTCCCTTGCGTCCTGAGATCGAGTTTCTTCAAAGCCCACGACACCTTTGGTAAAGGCTGTTCTCCAACAGGAGCGCCCGCAGGCCGGTGTTTCCCAATTGTCAGTGTTTATACTACATTTTTTAAGATCTGCCTTGAGACAGTCTTTAAACCTCTTTTGTTGACCACCAGCATTACTGGAAGACGATCATCAGGCATCCGCACAACATGACCAGTCCAACGAAGTTGATGTTGAAGAATCATTGCTTCAACACTGGTGATCTTTGCTTCTTCCACTACACTGATATCAGTTCGCCTGTCTTCCCAAGTGATGTGCAAAATTTTACCTTTTACCTTTATTTAAAAAGGTATTCTGATATTAACTGTAAGCTCCCTTGGAAGGATTTGTATCCTGAAAGGTAGGATAGGTAAAGGTAAAGGGACCCCTGACCATTAGGTCCAGTCGTGACCGACTCTGGGGTTGCGGCGCTCATCTCGCATTATTGGCCGAGGGAGCTGGTGTACAGTTTCCAGCACATGGCCAGCATGACAAAGCCGCTTCTGGTGAACCAGAGCAGCACACGGAAATGCCGTTTACCTTCCTGCTGTAGCGGTCCCTATTTATCTACTTGCACTTTGACGTGCTTTTGAACTGCTAGGTTGGCAGGAGTCAGGACCGAACAACGGGAGCTCACCCCGTCACGGGGATTCGAACCGCTGACCTTCTGATCAGCAAGCCCACAGCGCCACCCGCGTCCCTGAAAGGTAGGATATTAAGCATTAATGGCTACCAGCTACAATGGTTATGCCGTACCGCCACTGTCAGACGCAATACGCCTCTTGCTGGAAACCACAGGAGGGGAGAGGGCTCTTGTCTTCGGGTCCTGCTTGCAGGTTTCCCACAGAAATCTGGTTGGCCACTGTGAGAACAGGATGCTGGACTAGATGGGCCTTTGGACTGATCCCACAAGGTTCTTCATTGGTGGATTTCACAATTGTATTCAGGGCTTGGAATTGTATTCATGAGCTTAGAAACAAAAGTTCACGTTGCTTTCAGAGACTTCTAAGCAGGGTTGGTTACTGTAAACCTGCTATAAGAAGCATACAGATTTCCTGCATTGTAGGCAGCGTTAGAAACTCAAGATACATAAACTATGCACTAAATGGCACCTTAAACCTAGGTTATGGTTGCCATAATGAAATGTCTAGGCACCATTTTTTATTATTTACAAGATTATGAAGCTGAAAATGAATTGTGTATATCACCAGCACTATGGAGATTATAGTTATCATTCTGGCATCCAGAGATCTCCACCTTGTTGCAATTGACCCAGGGAATTTCTAACATTGAGTGGGGGGTTGGACTAGATGACTATCAGGGACCCTTCCAAATCTATGATTCTATGAAAAATGTTCTGTCTCAAGACTGGGGAAAGCGTAACAGAATAAATGGAAATGATGGTAGGCAGAAAAGAAGCTCAGGTATACCCTTGACATAGGCACGAATAATTCCATGGATAGACAGTCGCAAGCATATGTCCTTCTATGTTTTGTTATATAACAGGTGCCCAAAGGAGAATAACAACTGACAGCTTTGTGATGCTGAATTATAGTCTAGATATTAGCACTGCACTTTGGGATTTAGATAAAGTGCACTCTCAGAAGGAAAAGAAAGAATAAATAGCATTAGCTGTGGATGCTCGGAGCGCAAGTTACAGTTCGCTAGCAGAGACCGATCAGGGGCTGATGGGAATTGAAGTCCAACAGCTTTAGGCTCCTCATCTCTGCCCCAAAGAATTCAGTGTAATACATCTTTCATCTGCACAACAGGTGGGTAAGGATTTGAACCCAAGATCCAGTTCTCATAACTAATGGACCTCACTGGCATATGCTAACCAATATGTCACCTGCTTTCCTGTGGTTGGATCCCACAATACACTGCTTAATGTTTGGATAAAGGTGTGGGCAACTTCAGACCTGGGGACCAAATATGGCCCTTCAAGCCCCTCTCTCTGGCCCACTGGACCCTCAATAAGCAGGTCCCTTCCCCACCCCCACCCTCACTTGCTCTGCTTGGCATTCTCCTTGAGGGTTTTTACCTGGCCTTTGAACTCTGATAATGCTTCCTGCTTGCCTAAAAGGAGAATAGAGCCATGTGTGTATGTAGGAATTTAGACTATTGCACCAAGTTGGAAGTTACATTAATTGCTCCATCCACCTTCGCATCTGGCCTCCCTACCACTAGCACGTGGCCCCCAGAAGTTCAGTGGCAACCATGAGCTAAGTTAAGGATGTTGAGAACTAAAAGGAAGAATAGTCACTTGATCCAGGGACAGTCCACATATCTATTGGCCTACTAGCTGGCCCTGCACGCGTTGCTGTGTGTTAGTCTGTGAAATGGAGGGTAATAGCCTCCCTTCAGATACCCCTGAGCCTCAGAGTCCCCCTGAGTCGAGGCGAGATACTGTGGAGAGGGCAGGTTTCATCCCTGTGCCCCCCCTGTTCTGACCCATTACGTATCCCTGCCCTCTATTCGCCCCCCCCACCTCCACTTGGCCTAGTCTGCAAAGCCGAGGTGAGATACTGTGGAGAGGGCAGGTTTCATCCCTGTGTCCCCCCCGTTCTGACCCATTACGTATCCCTGCCCTCTATTCGCTCCCCCCACCTCCACTTGGTCTAGTCTGGAAAGTGGCCTAGTCTGCAAAGCCGAGGTGAGATATTGTGGAGAGGGCAGGTTTCATCCCTGTGTCTCCCCCCACCCTGTTCTGACCCATTACTTATCCCTGCCCTCTATCCCCCCCCCTACCTCCACTTGGCCTAGTCTGGAAAGCGGCCTAATCTGTCTGATAATGGCCGCCTTGGTGGTTTCAGTTGCTTGGTTGATGATGTCATTTGGTTTGTGGGTGTGGCTTAGATTTCACAGGAAGGGAGGGGGTGGAGGAGGGTACTACGCCACTTGAGGGCGCTGTTTGACTTGGTGGAAAACCAGGTCTACACCTGCCCAGGTGTGTGTTTTGAGGGATTTTTGCCCCCAACAACGCTCGGGGAGTGGCCTGGATCGTTGTGTCAAAATTTCAGGACGATCGGTCAAGCAGTTACGGAGAAAAGTGTAGAACGCAGTTTCACGATTTTTACATTTATATATATATATATAGATTCCAACCTCTTTTTCTTAATGGCTCCTGCTCAGGCTGCACAGAAAAAGCATTTTGGTTGCAGAAATTCATTTTCCAATTGTGCAGATAAAATGTAACGGATGGAATTCTACAAGGTGGGGGTATTAGTGTGTGAAAACAGTTCAGATCCAAGGATCTCTAGATGGTGGAGATGTCAGGCTCCATTCTGGTGCCCAGGCATTATCACTTGGTCGCAAGTGGTCGAAAGCCACCTGCAAAATGAGCCTGGCACCTGGCTGATTTCGAACACCAAAGGGAATGTGAAATAAGTTTCCCACCTCGGGTCTGGATAAAATATGAAATAGGGGTTATTTGGGAAAGAGCCATGTCATAGCTAGTATCCAAAGTTATGGGGCATCATTTATTCAGGAAGCCAGCTGTTTCCCCACTCTCGGTGCTAGATACAATATGCCTTGTTTAGGCATCCTTTCCAATGCTGTGCTTTTATTTTTGTTATTATGGCTGCTTTGTAACTTTGCTGTTGATGCTGCTTAGTGCTTTTATCTCTGTCGTTCTCCAGATCTGGTCTGCAGGTCTGCTGTGGACCTGAAAAGAAGAAAATACATAAAATTTCAGTAAATACCCCCCTGGGATTTGTGCTGCTGCTTGCCATTGAATTAAATTTTCTGATTGTTCGGACATTTCATTGTTACTGAATTTTGCTGGATTTGTGCCTCCGGCCTTCATGTTGTTTATACCACTTTAGGTATTTAATTTAGAAGTACAGTTTAGCTTCCTTTTTTTAATAATTACACTTCCATTGTTGGGCAGTGCTCTTTATGGTTGGTTTAATCTTCCCTTCGTTTGAATGATGGTAACATTAATAATTCTATAAAAGCCTATCACTGTAAACCTGCTTTTTCCTCTGGGATTGTAATTTTTAAGGGTTGCTTTTTAAAAAGAAAAGAAAAAAACAATGCATTAGGCCTTCTAATGGAAGAGCATTTTCATCGGCTTGTAAAATCAAAGTTTATTTCCATTTGTAATTCTGCAGCAAATAATTGTACAGTTTGTTACACTGTTTTTCTCTCTGGTTATGTAAGTGTGATTACGTGCATATCCACCATAACTCCAAGGTGTTTTCCCTGGTCAAACGTCAACAGCTCAGGATGTGCAAAATTAGAGGTAGCGGTATGTGTGTCACTTTAAACTTGCTCTATATTGAACCACATTTGCCATTTTTTGTTGTCTATCCACCCAACTTAAGCTATTTTGTGGGATTCTCAAGAAATCTTCCAACAAGAAGAATTGTGGGATAAGAGAAGTCTTGAGAGACCTCATATATCTTTCTAAGGTGACAGCCAGTGTTTATTTATGTCAACCATTTATTTCAACCACTCTCAGAGTATGATTTAGCTGGATCGTGCCCTTATGAACAGCAGCACACAGTGGCTGCAGCTGGGTGATCAAATCCTGGCTTAATTAACTAAGAAGTGCATGAAGTTTGTTCACTTGCACACAACCCCTTTCCTCCAACTTTGCTCCTTCCTTCATCGAGCAGTAAAACAAACCATGAAGTTATCGTGAACCATAGTTTCCCATTATTTGTGAACAGGGAACCATGGTGAAGCAGGATTTGAATACAATATCTTTCAAAGAGAAGCCTACTGTAAGAAAATGACAGAGGGCCTTCTCAGTAGTGACTCCCACCCTGTGGAATGCCCTCCCACCAGATGTCAAGGAAATAAAAAACTATCTGACTTTTAGAAGACATCAGAAGTTTAGGGAGGTTTTTAATGTTTGATGTGTTTTTGTGTTTTTAATATCCTATTGGAACCGCCCAGAGTGGCTGGGGAGGCCTGGCCAGATGGGCGGGGTATAAGTAATAAATTATATTATTATTATTCTTGTTCTCTAGAGTTGTTTCTTCTCAGCAGAAGGATGTGGCTGCCACTCGGCTCGTGTCAGTGGCCTTCCACTGTCCTTGTGGATGGGCATTTATTTCTGAACCTTTTGTAAGTGAGAAGGAAATGCATCACGAAAAGCAATTTCTTGACTTTGTTTGCTGTTGAAAATGAAGTTTTTATAAGTTAACTCTTTCAGCATGTGGCTGCTGCAGGAGCAGCATGGCCTGGCTTGACTTCCAGCCATTTCAATCTGTTCTGACCCACTTAAGAAGAGCCCTGATGGGTCAGAACAAAGGTCCATCTAGGTCAGCGTCCTGTTTCCCCACAGTGGACAACCAGATGTCTCCAGTTAATCCACAAGCCAGGACTTGAAGGCAATAGTCTCCTCTTGTAGTTGCTCCCCAGCCACTAATATTCCATGGCAATTCCACCATTGCAAACACAGGTTCCATGTTGTCAGTGGTAGACCTGTTCTCCATAGCCATTGGTAGACAAACCTATGGACACATGCACCATAGGTTGTGTACCACTGTGGTTTGGGGAAATGAATCTATTTTATTGTGATGCCTGACAAAGTCTACTGAACCTTTTGTTTATTGTATTCCCTCTGCGATAATGTGCTCCATGCAGTTGTTGCTCTTTGTGTCTTTATTATTTGAACGCTGCTGCTCTTGAAAACTCAAAAAACAATCTTTTTTTTTTTAAAAAAGAGCAGTGCTCTTTCCCAATTCCTCTTTCAGCTGCATTTTCCTGCGTCTAGTGGATTTGACTTCTACCCAGATCCCTTGGGAAAGTATAGCTTTTCTGAGTTCTCTCTCTGTCTTGGTGGGTGGGTGGTCCGGGGTGGGGGGAACGAACATGACCAGAGTGGGTGGTGTCCACATCAATTGCTTTAAAAAATCCAAATCTGTCCACAGGCCTAAATAGGCACGTGGCTGCTGGTCTGAGTCAGTAGTGTGGGGAAATGAATTCATGGTACCCAGAGCACCTCCAGGACCTTGGAGAGCTCCCAGGGCTTCGTTTTGCATTCTTGGGTCTTGCGGGATTGGGGAGATGGGAGTACTGTGAGAGGGCAGTTTATTTATTAAGTGTATTATATTTGTGTATCGCCCTTCATCCAAAGATCTGGTTTGCAGCATAAAAATACAAACTAAGCACACAATGCATAATAAAAACAAGAAGAAAAACAAAGCAAACCAACAATCCCTTATCCCAACCTTCCCCTTTCTCACCCCTCCCCCCACCCCACCTCCCGCTGCTCAAAGATGGAGCCAGAGCAGCCTCATCCTGTGAACCATTCATCTCACAGGATAAAATCCCTGGGTCGTGGGTCAAAACCCCCATTGGGTGGGGGGAGCAAAGGGTTCCACCATTTAGTTAAATATGCATGTTGAATGCTTGGCATATAGCCTCCTATCAGTATGTCTTGAAAAACAACACCTCTCATTTTATTTATTTTCCACACCCAATTCTAGAATTTGCTCAGTCAGACAGGCCTCCTTCTTTGCGCCTGCTTGTCTTGGGAACTGGATCTAGAAACGCCTATAATTTATATAGATATAGATACATTTTAAAAAATCATTTATCATTTGGGGAGTGCTTTGTGGTATAGCAGTTTACACACACACACACACACACACACACACACACACACACACACACACACACACTTTGATGTGCCAATGTGTTTTCAAGGTTGCAGAGAATATGTGTGTTCTGAAGCTACCACCAAAGCCCAAGGAATTCCTGTTTTTGAATTGTTTGCTGCTGTCCTCTGATGCTCTTTGCAGGCTGCAAACCAGGCCCACTTTAATTTTATCACGGTTGCAGGCTTTGCATTATTCAAAGAGAGGCATAAACTGCTTAGAAACAGGCCTCTGGCTCGGAAACTGCCTGCAGAGGGGTCAGTGTCACACAGCCCTGTTATCCGAGCGACTCAGTAATACCAAGGGTCTGTACCAAGGCAATCTCAGGATGTTAAAAGACCTCATTTTACACGGGGATAAATGACAAGCAGGAGGTGGTATTGGCTGCCGCCGCCGCTGCCGCACAGATTAGAGGGCTCTGTGGACATAAGGCCGTGTGTGGGCTACTACTTAGACTCGCGGCTTAGCGGTCCCAGTCCGGCAGCTTTTGATTTGCTCAGCGCCGCACAGCGTCACTTTGGGCTGTGGAATAAATATCATCTGCCTGTTTTGAGAAGCTTCTGAGCAACATCTGGACTCCTCGCTCTCCAATGGCTTCTTCTCTGGCTTCGGAGGTCTACCATGTGGTGGGAAGTGTGGGAACTTCACAAGTTTGCCGCTTGGCCCAAATGGGTTGGTAGCCTCTTTCAGAGTTTCAGATTCAATGTTCTCCCTTTGCAACAGGGAACTGAAAGACCAGCAGGGCGGGTGGCGGGTGGCGGCAGCAGGATGTCACTGTCAGGTGTGATTCCCAAGCTATTTATTTCGACAGATGCTGCTGCTGGCGCTCCGATCTGTTTTTGTTTTTAAAAGATTATTTGAAATGCTTGCGTGATTAGTTCGGGCGTGCTGCTGGGCTGATTCCATTTCAAATAGCAACTACTAATTGTTTGGTATCCCATGCTTTTGCGCGATTTGTTCCTAAATAGCAAGATTCGTCTTTTGTTTTCAGTCTGGCTGTTGTTCAAAACAGCTGTTTTGATTTGCTAAATAAAACGGCTGGCAGCTGAACCTTAATTTACGCTCGCCTGGAGTTGCCACACTGAGTTCAAGGGAATGGACTATAGGTAAGAATATAAAGGATTGTCGCTATGTGGTCTGCTTTTATGTAGTGTTTGTTAGCAACTAAGTCCCTCCTAAACAAAGATCACAGAATCACTACTTGCTTGCTTAAAAGGGGGAATTGTTGAGCTTTGATTTTAGGGGTTCACACAGTTACGGTGTAGTTTAAGGACATTTGTTCTCCATTGTTTAAGAGGGCAGGGCTAGAGCCAAAGGGTGGAAACTGTAGGAATCTAAACAACCAGCTGAATTTCCTAAATTGCCTTGGGAAGCGGTGGGCTATGTTTCCCTGGAAGGGTTGTAGCTCACTGTTAGAGCATCTGTTTTCCATGGAGGAGGTTCATGGCAGCTCCAGGCAGGACAGGAAGAGACCCCTGGCGGAAACCTTGGAGAGCTGCTGCCAGTCAGTGTAGACAATACTCAGCTGGATGTACCAATGGTCTGACTCAGGATAAGGCACCTTCCTATGACCCACAAACTGCCAGGATAGGTCAGTTGGTTGGGGCATGGTGCTGATAACGCCAAGGTTGCAGGTTCGATCCCTGTATGGGACAGCTGCATATTCCTGCATCGCAGGGGGTTGGACTAGATCAGGGATCCCCAAACTGCGGCCCTCCAGATGTTTTGGCCTACAACTCCCATGATCCCTAGCTAACAGGACCAGTGGTCGGGGAAGATGGGAATTGTACTCCAAAACATCTGGAGGGCCAAAGTTTGGGGATGCCTGGACTAGATCCTCAGGATTCCTTCCAACTCTCCAATTCTGTGATTCTTCCATGACGCTAAGCTTTTAAGCAGAGACTGGGTGGTCATCTCTTGGGGTGATGTAGTTGGATCCTGATTTGAGACGGGAGTTGGACTATGTGCTCTCCAGAATCCCTTCTGACTAACTCTAATGCTAAGGTAATGCTGCAGGCCCAAAGGATGGGACCAGATTTCTATGGCCATGGTTTTGTTTGTAGCAGGATGTTCCATTGTCAGGCAATTTTTGATAATGCACTCACAGAATGGAAGTGCAGACTAAAATAGGCTTTTGTTAGGCTTTCAAAAGTTACGGCGATTTGTCTACCTCCAACCTCCATATATCTGCAGGCACAGCCAGATTATAGATTAAAGCCCTGTGTTACTTAGTTGAGTCCTTGTTGAAAAATATAGTTTTCAATGTTTTTGAGCCACCTGTCATTTCCTCTCATTTGCAGAACAGAAAAGCAACAACCGCATTTCTGTATATACTCACGATTCCCCCCCTTGAAAATCTAACAAAAAAAAAAACATTCACACACATATATGAATGATATCACAATATGGTTTTTGTATAAGTGAGTATCATTTTCAGATGCACATACATGTGCATTATATGCCAAATGTTCTGAAATACTTAAATATGAAACGACAGAGCCTGCCTGTTCATGGCTAGTATGTCGATTCCATCATCTAAGGCAGGATGTTTGTACAGGCCAGTATGTATATCTAAAATTGTGTGTTCTTTTCAGTGCCCCTCCCCCTCAAATAAGTGCTGCAGCAAGTTGTCTTTATAATACAGATTTTCAAACTTCGTGTTCCTAATTAGGGTTGCATAATCCAAACAAACATCAAGACAAATCCTGACCTGCCTAATGGGTTTGTTATTTGGTAATACAGTTTAGCACCAAAGAATTTTATATTGTTCTTTTTCTGTGACGAATTCCCATTTGTGATCCCTCCTTCCCCACCTAAAGAGACTCCATTCCTGGACAGACTTTTTCTTCATGTATCATTACAGTATTCTCTTTTGATAACATAACTCAGTGGTTCCCAACAGGTGGTCCGCGGACCCCCAGGGGTCCGCGAGCTATGCCAGAGGGGTCCACAAGATGCTATTAGAATAAAAAATATATTAAATATATTTCGTATGATAACAGATTTTTTTGTTTTGGCCGCTTCCTGCATGAGCAGAGTCCAGCGCAAAACTAGAATTAGATAGAGGCAGTAGTTCTGCTGTATGCCATTAGGTGGCGCTTTACAAACACTACTGTTTTGCAAAGAGGCAGCGCACGCATTCTACTAACGCTCACCTCCCCAAGATGCTTTGCGCGCGTCGGCTTCATTTGTGCGCTACTGCGCAGGTACCCTGTCTTCTCCATTCCCCTCCCTCCTCCCTGGCGTGTGCTGCCTCTTTGCAAAACAGTAGTGTTTGTAAACAAAGCGTTGTTTTTCGCGGAAGCTACAGTTCGCGTAGTTAAAAATGGACCGTTGGTTAAAAAGTGGTTCATCTCATTAAGAACTGAAAATTAAAACTAACTGTATGCTGATGGTGTACTCTGTTGTAACTGTAAAAAACATATAAATATAAAATATAAAAAGACTCTTAATTTGGCTCTCACTTTTTAATTTTAGGATTAGGAATTAATGGGGGTCCTTGTCACAATAACGGCTTGATAAGGGGTCCTCAAGAAAATTTTGTTGGGAACCCCTGACATAACTCATACATTAGGGCAGTCTTTCCCAGCTTGGTGCCTTTCAGATGTTTTGAATTATAAATCCTCTTCAGTCCCAGCCAGTAGTTCAGGAAAGATGGCTGTTGTGATTCACTCTTATACATTAATGGTTAGGGGGAAATTCATTTTCTTGAACAAATTAGTGTCTTATTTTCCTTTCGGAATGTTACCGACCAGGCTTGTCTACAAGTAGGTTTTCTGTTATGGCATGACACAAGTACAATTGTTTGACGAATAAGTTTAACCAGGTCACCTCTGGAAGTTATTATAATGTTTTTGAAGGTTCTGTGAAATATAGAACAATGCTGTAAAATAAGGGCCAGATTTTGTGTAATGCAGGGAATCCGTGAGTCTGACCTCTTAATACCCCTTTCTTCAAAACCACCATGAATGGGAAACAGTGGTGTTGGGGGAAGTTTGGATTAATCCCTTTCCTTTCATGGTTTCCCCAACTGACACCATCTTCCCCTTTATAATACGTAGCTGCTTTTAGCCCTAGTGGCCAATGACTCATCAGTTCCATTGTCAAACAGCTCTCACAGTTGTGAGATTTCAGCTACTGTTCAACAGGTATCTATCTTCCTGTAAGTTCAGCCTCTCAGATGAAGTCCTGTCCTTGCGGACAACAGAGGACATGTCTTTTGCCCTTTTCTATGTGACAGTTCTTCAGGTATTTGAAGAATCTTAACATGTCCCCCTGAGTCTTCTCTTCTTCAGGTTGAGCATTGCCAGTCCCAGTCTTTTCTCATTGGACTTGTTTTCCATGCCACTGACCATCTTAATTGCCCTCCTCTGAATCTGTTCTGATTTATAGAAAGCTCTTTCACATAGCAGATTCTGCACTCAGCTTGTGTAAGACTAACTCTCTGCTCTTGGAGTTTGAATTGCATGAACAGGGTCACATAAGTAGGGAGAAATGGGAGAGAGTTTATGTAGGGGGAAGATTGATACAGAAAAATTCAATCTCATATTGTATGTAACAAAAATGAGTCAAATAAAAAAAATTGGGCTTGATGCATGGCATAACTAATCAATATTATAATAGCAATCAAAAGGACCACTTAAGTTAGAATATGATGATTTCTATTAAAAAATGGGTTTTGTATCATTCTGCCCCAACTACGGGGCACTTTGATATAAAGCGTAAATTGTATGAGAATGGTCATTATTTGCAAAAATTTAATGAAAAAAACATTTTTATTGTGAGAGATCATAATCAGTCTTACAATTTGTTACTTAAAAATCTAAATTACGTATCAAAACTTGTTTCACACGTACCGGTATCATAGACTTTATGGCAGGTTTTCTTAACAAAACATCAAAACATATTAATCTTTCCTCAAACACCTATCCATTAAAAAAAAACCTTTGGAAAAACTTTAAAAAAGTATAAGAACTCACATTAAGTAGTCAAAAAATTGTAATTTAAACTAAATGCTTATAAAAAAGAAGAGAATTACTTAACGTTTAGCTTCTATTGCACATTATATCCACTTAAGTCAATAGAAGAAGTATAAAGAGATGATGTTCGAGATGTGCCCTTTGAGAAATTTGGTTTTGGCAACTGCAAAACAACATCCTTGAAATCAGTGCTTGCCTTATCTTCTACAATGGGGAAGACAAATATACAAGATCCTGGTTTTTCCCCTGAGATATGACACTTGACAATCAGTCATATTATACTTAGAAATGACTTTGGCCACGTAGTAAACAACAGTTTTGTTTTTCTTTTCAAATTTAATGAGTTTAGACATTTCATGCAAACTTGTATATTGGGGCACTATTGTACACTAGCGGGGCACTTTTATACCTATCAATGTGTATCAAAGTGACCCAATGGACATTTTCAAAAAAACTAACAATTATTAATAAAATTACTGAACTTATTTAAAAATCACATGTAATCCTGATTACCGAGTGGAATAACTTACCTTTGGTATTCTTAAATCTTAATTAAATGACATAAAACAGTGTTGGAACACTTCTACATTTCACATAATTTTTTAGTTGGGTGTGCTAAAAACACACCTACTCATGTCAAACGCCAACAGCTAACTGGCGGGCGGCGCGGTCGCAACTGTTATACTCACACATGTATAGACAAATTTTAGTGATGTCGCGACACGAGTAACATTTCTCAATAATGAAATATTGTTGGTGTATCAATGTGCCCCGCTTCCCCCCTACTTATGTTTAAACTTGAACCAAGAACATATATTGTTAAGGAGAAATGAGTATGTTAAAGTTTTGGCATTTGTGTGTGTATGGGGTGGAGGGAGAAGCACCCTAAAATATTTTCTTGACTTGCCATAAAAACAGGTGCTGTTTTTATAAATTGGAATTTAAGTTGCTTAACCTTTATAGAGATTAAAAAATGACATTTTAAAAGATTTGTATCGGCAGAAGTAGAAAAGTACCAGAAACCCTTGGATTTACAGTTATGAGATGGGTCATCTGCAGACTGTCAGTATTGTGTTGGAAGATTTCAAAAGCATGCTGGAAATTTAGGTTTGGAGTACATCTAGAACTGTTATACATCTGGATTTTCCCAGACATGACTGCGATTTCAAAGGCGGAAATGACGTCTGGGGGGAATTTCTGAAATGTGTATTGTATTTGTATTGGATTTGTGGCAAGTCAATTGAAAAATCAGGTTTTTTGGCGTTTTTGTAAAACTTTGGGTTTGTAAAACTTTTGGGTTACTTTTTGAAATATGGCAACCCTAAGTACATCAGTCTAGTACAAGCCTGTTTTAAAACACAAACTTGTGGAATGAACAGGTCATTACCATATTTTTTGCTCCACAAGACACACTTTTTTCTTCCTAAAAAGTAAGAGGAAATGTCTGTGCGTCTTATGGAGCGAATGCATGGTCCCTGGAGCTGAATTGTACAGGGGCGAAAGGCAGATCTTGCTTTTTCTTTTTTTGTTAGAAAGAGCTAAAGGCTAACAAGAGGGGAAGAGAGTGTTGAAAGGAACCCGCTCAGCAGCTGATTGCAAGAGATCGGGGAGGGAGATAAGGAGCTCCCTTCCCTGCTCCGCCCAGGCCCCTTGCCTAGGCTTCAATTGTTGTCAATAATAATAATAATAATAATAATAATAATAATAATAATAATAATATATTATTTATACCCCGCCCATCTGGCCGGGTCTCCCCAGCCACTCTGGGCGGCTTCCAACAGAAAAATAAAACACAATCTATTAAACATTAAAAGCCTCCCTGAACAGGGCTGCCTTCAGATGTCTTCTAAAAGTCTGGTAGTTGTTTTCCTTTTTGACATCTGTTGGGAGGGCGTTCCACAGGGCAGGCGCCACCACCGAGAAGGCCCTCTGCCTAGTTCCCTGCAACTTGGCTTCTCGCAACGAGGGAACCACCAGAAGGCCCTTGGTGCTGGACCTAGGTGTCCGGGCAGAATGATGGAGGTGGAGACGCTCCTTCATGTATACTGGACCGAGGCCATTTAGGGCTTTAAAGGTCCGCACCAACACTTTGAATTGTGCTCGGAAACGTACTGGGAGCCAATGTAGATCTTTCAAGACCGGTGTTATGTGGTCTCGGCGGCCGCTCCCAGTCACCAGTCTAGCTGCCGCATTCTGGATTAGTTGTAGTTTCTGAGTCACCTTCAAAGGTAGCCCCGCATTGCAGTAGTCTAAGCGGGAGATAACTAGAGCATGCACCACTCTGGCTAGACAGTCTGCAGGCAGGTAGGGTCTCAGCCTGTGTACCAGATGGAGCTGATAGACAGCTGCCCTGGACACAGAATTGACCTGCGCCCCCATGGACAGCTGTGAGTCCAAAATGACTCCCAGGCTGCGCACCTGGTCCTTCAGGGGCACAGTTACCCCATTCAGAACCAGGGAATCCTCCACACCTGCCCGCCTCCTGTCCCCCACAAACAGTACTTCTGTCTTGTCAGGATTCAACCTCAATCTGATAGCCGCCATCCATCCTCCAACTGCAGAGGGAGACATGTGACTGGCTGATTAGATTTTCTGTCTGGAAACTGTAGAAATAGATCCCTTTCCTTTCCTAAAGAAGCTGCAGAACTGTGAGTTGAACCCCATAAAAACAGGATTTCCCCCCCTTTGCAAGGTAAGCTGAACAACTTTGAGCTGATCCTCAAAAATGGAGCTTTCCCCCTTTGCAAAAGAAACTTGCTCAGATATTGAATGGGGGGGGGCAAAGGCACCTAGGCCTCTAGGAGTTGGCTGCTATGCCTAGGACAATTCAAGAAAGCTTTTCCCCCCCTTGTTTTCCTCCTCTAAAAACTAGGTGCGTCCTATGGTCAGGTGCGTCTTATGGAGCGAAAAATACGGTATATAAAAAACCCCAGAAGCAAATCAGGATGAATGCAGGACAAATGCTCAATGCTGCTGTTTTGTTGTATAAAAATTATAGTTATAATTTCTTAAATAGGCTTCATTCTAATGTTACAAATGTTTTCAGAGGCTGATTAATCCCCAGCTTTCCTTCGTATCGGATGAAAAATAAAAGGATTATGCAGTATTTATTCTGTTGATAAGTGCTGCAGTAATTACTTAGGCATCAAAGTGCTCTTTCAGCTATTTGTTGTGTTCTCTTTTTCCCTCCTCAGTTGAAAGATGCATGAGTGTAATGCAGTCTGGGACTCAGATGGTTAAACTGAAGAGCGGGGCCAAAGGACTTGTGCGCCTTTTTTACCTCGATGAACACAGGACCTGCATCCGATGGAGGCCATCCAGGAAAAGCGAAAAAGCAAAAAGTGAGTTCTTTCTAAGATGCGTTTTTGTGTGTGCGTCTTTTAGATCTATCCTTAAAGCACAGGTACCTATCCATCACTCCTAGTCCCTTTAATGTAGCCCAAATCCCCTTCCCAGTCTTCTCACATTTAAACCCTGTTCCCGTGGTTAAGTTTAATGCCATATAAAACTTAACTATGCTTAAGATTGGCAGGGGGAGGGATGTGGGTAGGGAAGTGGAGGGTTGTATTTGATCCCAAAGCTCTCTCCTAGTAGTTCAAATACTGGGTACAGTTCTGGGTGCCTCACCTTAAAAAGGATAGTGTACTGACAGCATACGAATCAACATGGCTAACTTGACAACACCCCCCCCCCCCAACCAGAAGCAAATCTCACTGCAGCCAACCCAAGACAACCAACCAAGCCCTAGGATGCCCCCCCAACCTCTTTCACTATCAAGGAAATATAACAAGCAAACCTACCCAAGTGACACTGACACAAAACCCCACACATCTCTTTGGCGATCACTCGTAGCCGAGTAAGATTGTCTTCCATTAAACACGGTTTTAACAATGAGTCCATGACTGTGGAGGCCAATTCTGGATCCACATGTCCTTCTACAGTGGGGGACATTGGTTTCCAGGCAGGAGTTGATCACGGTGTGGATTTGCCAAGCGTGCCTTCCTCTTAGCACGTTTCTCCCTTGCGTCCTGAGATCGAGTTTCTTCAAAGCCCTTGACACCTTTGGTAAAGGCTGTTCTCCAACTGGAGCGCTTACAGGCCAGTGTTTCCCAGTTGTCAGTGTTTATACTACATTTTTTTTAGATTTGCCTTGAGACAGTCTTTAAACCTCTTTTGTTGACCACCAGTATTATGCTTTCCATTTTTAAGTTCGGAATAGAGTAGCTGCTTTGGAAGACGATCATCAGGCATTCGCACAACATGACCAGTCCAACGGTGATCCAGCGAGTGAGCCCACACATACCCTAAGTCAGGCTTCCTCAAACTCATGCCTCCAGGTGTTTTTGGCCTACAACTCCCATGATCCCTAGCTAGTAGGACCAGTGGTCAGGGACGAAGGGAATTGTAGTCTCAAAACATCTGGAGGGCTGAGTTTGAGGAAGCCTGCCCTGTAAGTGATCTGTAGAAAACACAACCTGAAAAAGAGACAATGCACATTATTTTGTAAACAACAACAACAACAATAAGTGTAGATTTGGGAAGCGTTCAAAAAAGGGCAACCAAAATTTACAAGGTGTGACTGCCCTGTGAGGAAAGATTGCTGCGTTTTGGATCTTTTTAGTATAGAAAAACGGCAAGGAAGAGCTGACACAATAGAAGTTTTATAAAATTATGAGTGGCATGGAGAAAGTGGATAGAGAATCCCCCTACCTCCAGGGGCGTACCCAGGATCAAAACTAGGGGGGGGGGCAAGCCATGGTCGTTCAGGGGCGGGGTCAAGGCACGGGAGGGGAGGGGCCACAAAGTGGGAATGTGGGCGGGGCTACAGGGCCAGCGGGCCCGATGACTCTGCGGCGGCAGCTGCAGTCACTAAATGAACCCCCTAAACTCTCACACGAAATTCCCCTGCTCTGAAGCAGGGCCGTCTCTAGGTCCGGGTCCGGTGGCGCGGGGCGCCAGGGCACCAGGCCACCAGGAGCAAAGCTGCGCCCGCTGAGAGGCGCAGCGGAGGCCGCCCCAGGCGCGCCTCTCAGCTGTTCAGTGGCTTCAGGCTGCTTTCCGGAGGCGCGCGGGCCTGGGGCCACCTCCGCCGCGCACAGGGGCGTCGCAACAGGGGGCGGGCAGCACCCCCTGGCCCAGGGCCAGCCCTACGGCCAGGCTAGGTTGCGAAGGGCTCCGGCCCTCCAGGCGGCAGCCGCGCAGTGAGCTGCGCCCGCCGTGCCGGGAAACGGGGCGGGGGCACCAGAGGGATCCGTCACACCACGGTGTCAGGGCGCCAGGTATGCTTAAGACGGCCCTGCTCTGAAAACACCACTCCCATCCATTTATGGCTAGCCACCCCCTGAAAAACCCATTTGGGCCCCGCTTTCCCTCCTCCAGGTCCCCCTGAAGCCTTGCCAGTTCCCACCCTTTATATCTGGGATGGGGAAGGAGCTCAGAGGTCTGCTAGTCCTGGGGGGCCATCCCCCCATGGCCTGGGAGGATACTGGGGACCCCCCAAGCTGAGACCCTCAAAGAAGAAGAAGAAGCTGCCACCGCCGCCTCCCCATCGCAAGGGAGCAAAAGATGGGAAAGGTGGGGTGGCGCAGCGCAGGCGAGCGAGCCCCCCCCAGCTGCGACCCTACGGTGGCGACAGCGGCTCCCCCACCCTCAACGCCCTTCTCTCGGCAGGGGCAGCAAGGGAGCGCGGCTGGGGGGGGGGCGCATTGCAAAGAAGGAAACAGCAGCCAATGCCCAGAGAGGGCAATGCACGCAGGGGGAGCAGAGAGCTGTGCCGCCCCCCCACCCCCGGCAATAGGAAAGGAGCTGCCTGGGGGTGGGCGAGGAAGGGTCACTGCCGCTGGGCTACTCCTGCCGCCGGCAATCCGGCGCAAACGCCCCCCCACAGCTTCCTTGCAGCAGCCATGACCACCGCCTTCGGGCACCGCCCCCCACTCCTCCTTTGCGGGCTTCTGTCCGCCGAGGCTGAACTGGCTCCTGTCGGTGCACTTCCTCTCCCGGCCCAGGAGGAGTCTCAGTAGCAATTCCTAACTCAGGGGGGGGGGTAGGGGGGGTGCGGAGGGGGGAAGGGGGCGATTCCCAGCCCGCGGCACCGACGATCGCAGTGCAGTCTACTGGGAGGCAGAGCGCAGCAGCGGCTGCAACCAATGCAGGGAGCCGCGTCTCCTTCACTTGCCAGCCCAGGAGAGCTCTTAGGCAGGATAGGTTGCCGCCCGGCAGGGCTTTCCATTGGGAGGCGCGAAGGCTTTAGTGGGCGGGAATTGGTGCAAATGTAGGCAGGGCGGGCTGAGAGGAGGAGCCGCCGCCGAGGAGCCACGGCACCAGCAGCGTTTCCTCCCCCCTCCCCTCCCGTGTCAACAAGCGGGGCGCCTGCGCAGGGTATTTGCTTCCCAAGTCGGGCCCATTGTTTGGTCTTCTAGGGGGGCAGCAGCACCCCCCTGCCCCCATGCTGGGTACACCCATGCCTACCTCTCTTACAATGCTAGAAGTGGTGGACATCCAATGAAGCAGAATATTGGGGGATTCAGGACAGACAAGAGAAAGTACTTCATGAAGAACATCGTTCAAATATGGAACTCACTCTAACAGGGGCAGTGATAGCTACCAACTTTAGTTGGCCTTAAAAGAGGATCGGACACATTTATGCAGTGGCGGAGCTACCTGCTCTGGCACCGGATGCGGCATACATTGGGGGGGCATGGCTGGCACGCATCCCAGGGGTGTGGCAAACGTCCCAGGGATGTGCGGCAAGCGCCCTGGGGGCACGGGGGCGGCCATGATGTCACCCCCTGGATGGCACCTGGGGCAGACTAATCCCCCCGCCCCCACCTTCATCCGCCAGTGCATTTGTGGAGGGGCTATTGTGAACTAGATGGGCCATTATTTAGCCTGATTCAGCAGGCTTTTCTTAGGTTCTTATGGTTAAGGAATTAGGAGCTTGGTATGTACACTGGTTTACAGTGTAAAATGTATCCAGTATCTTTACCTGTAGTAGCTTAAGCAATACACAACCCCTCCCTCCCTCCCTCCCTCCCTCCCTCCCTCCCTCCCTCCCTCCCTCCCTCCCTCCCTCCCTCCCTTCCTTCCTTCCTTCCTTCCTTCCTTCCTTCCTTCCTTCCTTCCGAGTTCCTGTTTTGTGCCTCCCCATCACTTAACAAGAGCACCCCTGATACCCCCCAGACATTTTGGACTCCATCTCTCATCAGCCTCAACTGACATTGCCAGTACTGAGGGATCTGGAGGGCATCAGCTTGGGGAAGAGTGACTTACATCTTCAGAGGGATGCAGCCTTGCACAATATCTATCAAGGAGCCTTCTATAAAGCCACCCAAAACCTCCTCTTTAATCATTTTTGGCCTAGCTCATTAAGGTAGAAGGCGAAATTGCAAGGAGCAATATGGAAACTTGAAGCATCTGAGCCCTTTCACTTTTCGGGTTTCCCCCTGTTTTATTTTGCTTTTACAGTCATAATTGATTCCATCTACAAAGTGACTGAAGGACGGCAGTCGGAAATATTCCATCGCCATGCTGAAGGCAACTTTGACCCGAGCTGCTGCTTCACCATTTACCACGGCAACCATATGGAGTCACTGGATCTGATCACCTCCAACCCAGAGGAAGCTCGCACCTGGATCACCGGCTTGAAGTACCTGATGGCTGGGATCAGCGATGAGGACTCTCTTGCCAAGCGACAGAGAACACACGATCAATATCCTTTGGGGAAGCTAGATTCTGGCTCTCTATCTGGGGATTCTGGTTGGTGGAGAACCTGTGGGCCTCCAAACATGATTGGATGGCAGCTTCCATTGGCCACAACTAGCTTGGCTGATGTTCAAGAATGATGGGAGTTGTCATCCAGGAACACCTGGAGAGCCACAGTCTCTCCATCTCTAGCATCATGACATGCTTTGAGGTACAAGGTGTGCCCTAGATTTAATCTCTGGTCATATTTTGTAAAAGGCTTTAGTTTAGATTGCCAAGATTTGCTTTTTTTCTTGCTATTTTTGATTAATATCTTAGATACCACCCTGTGGGGTGATATTCCCCACTTTCCCCTTTTCTGGAAGGTAATCAGGATTAACAGAGGTAGAGTTGTACATACACTGTGGTTGTACAACTTTGTCTCTGTTAATTCTGATTAAATAATAATAATAATAAACCTGGTGAGCTGCTGAGTCCTTCTCAAGGTCCTCTTTGGCAGCAATGCCCTGGGATTTTAGTTGCACCCTCAATAGGTAGTGTGAGGCATCTGCATTTGGTGGCAGAATTAAATACCTTTGCAGGTAGGCAAAATTTGTTACTATACTAGTACAATATTGCATTTTAGCTTTTCCTGCATGCAAGCATCCCTGGACTGTGGCCACTTTTAGAAAGAAAGAAACGTTAAAGTTCAAGCCAGGACTATGTTAGCTGGACTGCAGATGGTTCAGTTTTGCTCAGAGACAAAGCAGAGAGGGAAAATGGAAGGTGAAAAATAAAAATAAAACTAGGTGGGAGGCGTTTCCCTATAATCAATCACTCAATCAGTCTTTCATGTCACTGTATGCTAAAGACAAAACAAGGGCGGAAGACACTGCAAAACTGGAGTAAATTCGGGGAGGGGTGGTTGGTGGTGGGAAACTCCACTTGAAGATTTACTTTCTCCAGAGTATTAAACTAGCTGGAAATGAAACAAATTATTCTCCAGCAAAGATACGGGATGGTGGCTCCCATTTCGTTCAACCCAGGTTGCCCGAGCAAACTGTGAAAGTCGGGGGACGCTTTCTTAGACCTAATAATTCCCATCTCCAAATTTCAGCTCCAACTGTCGGAAGACAGAGGAGCGCTTGCCAGCCTTTTGTGGCAAATTACAAGCTCCATAAACTCTTTCCGAACTTTCTATATTTATCCCTGACTTTTGGAGGCCCTGCACGCTGCTGCCGTGTGTTTGGTTGTGCTGAAATGCGACTTCAAGCCTTGTTTGCATTATCGGTCTTGGCAGCTGGGGAGGCGGCAGGGAGAAATGACCCCTGTAACAGCTCCAGCTGGAGTGGGAAGAGAACAGAAGCCACCAGGGAATGTGGATTCGAAAGGGGGGGGGATGCATCAGTTGGGGGGGAAGGCATAGGGAGAAAGTGAGCAATAGGGGAAAGGTTCCATGAAATTGGCTGGTTGGCCAAGAGACTATTGCAGAGCTGGAGAATGTAGACAAAAGAACAACTGAAACGGCAATCTTCCACATACCTATGACGGAGGAAGCTCCGTTGAAGTTAGCGGGGCTCACTGCCAAGTAGACATACAGCAGTCAAGGGAAGTATCTGGAAATGGGGAAGGGCTGCAGCTTGGTGGTAGAGCCTCTGGTTTTCATGCAGAAGGTCTCAGGTTCAATTCTCAACATCTGCAGGCAGGGCTGGAGGAGATCCCCATCTGAGACCCTGGAGAGAAGATGCCCCGTTAGTGGAGACAACACTGAACTAGATAGATACAGTACTAGATAGACTGAACTAGATAGGGATGTGGGTCTTGCTGTGGTCAAAACCACTGCGCATCTTGGGCTTGCCGATCAGAAGGTCAGTGGTTCAAATCCCCATGACGGGGTGAGCTCCCATTGCTCACCAACATAGCAGTTTGAAAGCACAAAGTGCAAGTAGATAAATAGGTGCTGCTCCGGCGGGGAGGTAAACAGCATTTCCGCGTGCTCTGGTTTCCGTCACGGTGTCCTGTTGTGCCAGAAGCGGATTAGTTATGCTGGCCACATGACCTGGAAAGCTGTCTGTGGACAAACGCCAGCTCTCTTGGCCTGAAAGCGAGATGAGTGCTGCAACCTCATAGTTGCCTTTGACAGGACTTAACTGTCCAGGGGTCCTTTACCCCCCCTTTTTTAGATAGACCAATGATATACAGTAGCATTCTGTGTTCCTGTCATCACTGCGAGGCACATCTAAAGAGCTTGCAGCTTTTTGAGTTCAGGAAAAAGGACAATGTCATATGGGGGAACATGGTAAAAGAGTGCAAGAATGAATTAAACGGAATTTTCCAACGCCACTTATTCACACATTGCTTAGGACTTGGGGCTATCCAGCTGAGTTGATTTGGGGTAGGTTTGGAACTGGCAAAAGGAAGTATGTTTGCTCTCACACTACACAATTGGTTTGTGTAACTGATTAGCTCAATATGTGAGAATAGCCACTAGTTCAAATACTTTAAAAAAAATACATTTATGGATGTTCGCTACAGCAAAACAGAGTCTCTCTGGTTTAGAGGCAGTGCTCTCTGAATACTGGAGGAAGAGGAGGCATTGTGCACTAGCTTACTCTACTCATTCCCATCAGAATGAACCAATGGTAGGGAGTGTTAACTAGGATGTATTGAAACCAGCCCACTTCAAGCTATGGGCTTGGCTCATTTCAGCAAATCCAATATAAGGCTAACCACAGTTCCTGGTTTAAAGAGAACAAAGAACTGTGATAAGTCGAAAAAAATGCATATAAGTGCTGGACCGGGGGGGGGGGGGGGGAACACAAGCCAGAGGCTCATGTATGCAATGCTAAACTCTAGGGCCTGTTCAGTCGTAGCCCCACATCTATGGGATGTCTGCCCTCAGGAAGAAGGTGTGGCCTAGTTGCAGGTGAATTGAAAATGAAGTCTAGAAGCATTATTATTTTAATCCATTTTTTTCATTGTTGCATCTTGGTTAAATTTTAATTGTTTGTTTTAAGGAGTGTACTGTGGATTTATATTGCCATGTACACGACCTTGTGAGAGCAACTGCCCTGAAAGCTGAGTGTGTGTGTGTGTGTGTGTGTGTGTGTGTATTTATATGTATTTGTATATATATGCATGGAGAGGTGGAAACATTTGCAGTGTGTGTGCGCTGTCCCTTGTGGGGAAAATATCATGTGTGAACTGTTTCTCGTTGCCACACCCCCAAATAGTTTGTCAGCCTGTGCCTGATTTATATGACTCACCTCTTTCCTTTTGCATTCTTCAATAATTCAAAAACAAAGCCAGGAACATTTTGGTACAAGCCGTTTACCCTTTCCTTAATTCATCTGCACTTGGGTGAAGCAGACCTTTCAGGAAGCAGACAAGAATGGCGATGGCTTGCTGAATATTGAAGAGATTCACCAGTTGATGCATAAACTGAACGTCAACCTGCCCCGGAGGAAAGTAAGACAAATGTTTCAGGTGAGCATCTTTCCTTGCCCTCCCGGGGGCTTAAGTGTTAGTCTCGTGTAATAATAATAATAATAATAATAATAATAATAATAATAATAATAATAATAATTTATTATTTATACCCCGCCCATCTGGCCGGGTCTCCCCAGCCACTCTGGGCGGCTTCCAACGGAAAAATAAAACACAATAAACTATTAAACATTAAAAGCCTCCCTGAACAGGGCTGCCTTCAGATGTCTCCTAAAAGTCTGGTAGTTGTTTTCCTTTTTGACATCTGTTGGGAGGGCGTTCCACAGGGCAGGCGCCACCACCGAGAAGGCCCTCTGCCTAGTTCCCTGCAACTTGGCTTCTCGCAACAAGGGAACTGCCAGAAGGCCCTCGGTGCTGGACCTCAGTGTCCGGGCAGAATGATGGAGGTGGAGATGCTCCTTCAGGTATACTGGACCATTTAGGGCTTTAAAGGTCAGCACCAACACTTTGAATTGTGCTCGGAAACATACTGGGAGCCAATGTAGATCTTTCAAGACTGGTGTTATGTGGTCCCGGCGTCCACTCCCAGTCACCAGTCTAGCTGATGCATTCTGGATTAGTTGTAGTTTCCGAGTCACCTTCAAAGGTAGCCCCACGTAGAGTGCATTGCAGTAGTCCAAGCGGGAGATAACGAGCATGCACCACTCTGGCTAGACAGTCTGCAGGCAGGTAGGGTCTCAGCCTCCGTACCAGATGGAGCTGATAAACAGCTGCCCTGGACACAGAATTGACCTGCGCCTCCATGGACAGCTGTGAGTCCAAAATGACTCCCAGGCTGCGCACCTGGTCTTTCAGGGGCACAGTTACCCCGTTCAGAACCAGGGAATCCTCCACACCTGCCCGCCTCCTGTCCCCCACGAACAGTACTTCTGTCTTGTAAGGAGAGAATCCCGAGGGCATCGACGAAGATTAATGGGCAGGCTGTGGGATGCCATTAATTGAAGAGAAGATGGGGACAAGCTAATCATTGTGGCCATGTCAGCATCTGGACTCTTGCTGGACTGCTGACATCTGGCAGCAGGCCTCTCTCAAGGAATTATAACATTTAGTTAATTGCAGGCTGGATGCTGAAATCTGCTTTGTGTTGATGCCAGTAATTGATCGCTCTTAGACCCAGTTGCTTTGAGTGTCCTCTGTATTTAGCTGCACTATTGTGCTGTGAGTTTCCTTGAACACAGCAGCGCTACGTATTTCCTTTCTCATTCTGCACCCATAACTTAGCAGCTCCCTAGTATTAGAGCCATTGCGGTGTAGCAGTTAGTGTTGGACTTTGGGAGGTCTGGATTCTAATCCCCCTTAACTAAGAATCTCGCCTTGGCCCAGTTACTCTTTATCTCTCAGTCTGAGCTACCTCCCAGGGTTGTTTTGAGGATACAACTGCATGGGACGCGGGTGGCGCTGTGGTCTAAACCACTGAGCCTCTTGGACTTGCCAATTGGAAGGTCAGCAGTTTGAATCCCCATGACTTAGTGAGCTCCTGTTGCTCTGTCCCAGCTCCTGCCAACCTAGCAGTTCAAAAGCACACCAGTGCAAGTAGATAAATATGTACCACTGTGGTGGGAAGCGTTTCCATGCGCTCTGGTTTCCGTCACGGTGTTCTGTTGCACTAGAAGCGGTTTAGTCATGCTGGCCACATGACCCGGAAAGCTGTCTGTGGACAAACGCCGGCTCCCTCGGCCTGAAGCAAGATGAGTGCTGCACTCCCTAGTCGCCTTTGACTGGACCTAACTGTCTAGGGGTCCTTTACCTTTTCCCAACAAGGAGGAGAAGAACCATGTATCTCCTTAGGTGGGGCATAAATGTAAGGATGTACAGACAAGCAAATACTAACTTTAATGGGATGCAGCAGCATTTATTAAATATGTTTTGAAACTCCCACTGTGTATTGAGATGACTGCTCCTTCTCAGGAGCAGGGGAGATAGGCAACGGAAGTGGGTTTTAAAAGTTGGAGTTCTACAAGGAGGGTGGCTCCTCCAGAGAGCTGGGTCATGGCTGGGCGATTGTCCCAGGACTGGCAGGGGTATGGCTGTCTTGGCGGCAGCAGCACAACCTGCCTTTTACTCTGAGGAGGTTCAAGGAGCGGGTGAACAAATTCTTTGCTTGCTTGCCCTGTGTCTTTCTCAGGTAAAGGAGCTCAGCAGCGGCTACCTTGCCCACACCCAAATGTTTCTCACTCTTTAATTTGATGTGTAGGGGAAATCTGTAATGATGGTGGATTTGGACTGTGGTTTTTGACGCTGCTGCCGGGTCTTTATTTCCTGCAAGAACTGTGTGCTGTTCATCTTCAAATAAACTCAAATGCACAAGCACCAGTTCATGCCTAGGGGCTTTGACTGTTTGGGACAAGTGCTCTGTTGCATGGAACCCGTACATGGGATCAGATGCCTGCCTGTTTGAATTCCTCCGCGGAAGGCTGTGCCCTCCTCAATGGTTGTTACACCTGTGTGGTGGGAGCAGCACTAAAAGTGTGCCTGCCCTGCCCCCACTCCATCAACATTACAAATATGCCCTACACATGAGTATTGTTTGAATGGGGCTAATAATGAGGAACCCTTTTCCACTCTCCCTTCTGGAATGGCTTTCAGCCAGCTGCCTGAAACTTAGCAGGGAAAGCCAAAAACTTCCTTCATTGAAAGCTCGTTACTCCGGGGACTTAACTACACAAAAGGAAGAGTATACTTGGGAAGAACTGCTGTGAAATGTTTTGTAAATCCCAAGCAAATCCTCTTAAGCTGATGCTGAAAGTTGTTTTTTTTTTTAAATAAAAATAAAAAAGCCATAATAGCATGTAGTAAGTTATCCACCTTTCTTCCCTCAGGACAGACTCAAAAACAGCAATCAAAAGTAGAGTTAGTGTTTGGATATTTCTCCCCCTGAGTCCTCTGTTGTTGTAGGCTTTTAATGTTGTTGAATAGCATTTTGGCAGCAGAAATGAAACAATCTGAGGCCGTGGAATTCCACTCACCCCCAACCCCCCAGCCTCCTGCAACTTGGTGTAAAATTCAGAGGCAGCACTGTGCTGATTTTCATTCAAAGCCTCACATTTAAGCCTCATATTTAAGGCTGCTATACATTTTCTTGGGTGTAAGTTCCATTCAGCTCAGTGGAGCTGGAGATCAATGTATTTGAAGACGTTACCTTTGTAAAATTATTTTAATTTGTAACATTTCTCTCCTACCTTTCCTTTCAAGAAGCTCAAGGTCGTGTCAGCAATTTCCCCCTTTTCTCTGCTCAACAGCTCTGTGAAGGTGGCCGGGCTTAAGAGATAGCGACTGGCCCAAGATCACCCTGTGAGCTTTGTGGCTTATTTGGAGTTTGAACCCGAGTCTCCCTCCAAATAGTCCAATGCTCTAACCACTGTACCATGCTGAATTTTTTTGCGTGGGATTTAGCAGTGGACATTTTGAATGCTGATCAGTGTCACTTTTGTAGTTACCTCCCACTTGGACTACTGCAACAAGCTCTACGTGGGGCTACCTTTGAAAGTGACCTGGAAACTACAACTAATCCAGAATGTGGCAGCTAGACTGGTGACTGGGAGCGGCCGCCGAGACCATATAACACTGGTCTTGAAAGACCTACATTGGCTCCCAGTACGTTTCTGAGCACAATTCAAAGTGTTGGTGCTGACCTTCAAAGCCCTAAACGGCCTCGGCCCAGTATACCTGAAGGAGCGTCTCCACCCCCACTGTTCAGCCCGGACACTGAGGTCCAGCGCCAAGGGCCTGGTGGTTCCCTCACTGCAAGAAGTGAGGTTACAGGGAACCAGGCAGAGGGCCTTCTTGGTTGTGGCACCCGCCCTGTGGAACGCCCTCCCACCAGATATCAAGGAAATAAACAACTATCTGACTTATAGAAGACATCTGAAGGCAGCTCTGTTTAGGGAAGTTTTTAATGTTTAATCTACTATTTATTTACACACTATGTACAGACATAAGCATAATGGTGTCCGTTCTCTCCAGCTCCAAGAGAACAACAGGCACAAGTAAAAGTGAAAGTACATTACAAAGTACATACCGTGGTGCCTCAATTTACGAATTTAATCCGTTCCGAAGGCACCTTCGTAAGTCGAAAAATTCGTAACTCGAAAAACGCCATTGGAATGCATTGAAAACTCGTAAAATTCGTAAGTCGAAGCAACCCTATCTAAAAATTCGTAAGTCGAAAAATCCCTATCTAAAGCCACTGCGGTTTTTTTCCGGATGTCGAGACATTTGTAAGCGTGCGGTCATTACCCCCATTTGTAAGTCGAAAAATTCGGTTGTCGAGTCGTTCGTAAGTCGAGGTACCACTGTACAGCGGAAGAGATAAGACTGTCTTCTGTTTCCCACACTCTTCTCAGACAGGCATGTGATTTAGAGCCAGTGTGGTGTAGTGGTTAAGAGCGGTGGACTCGTACTCTGGGGAACCGGGTTCGTGTCTTTGCTCCTTCATATGCAGCTACTGGGTGACCTTGGGCTAGTCACACTTCTCTGAAGTCTTAGCCTCACTCACCTCACAGAGTGTTTGTTGTGGTGGAGGATGGGAAAGGAGAATGTTAGCCGCTTTGAGACTCCTTTGGGTAGTGATAAAGCAGGATAACAAATCCAAACACCAATCACAAATGCAGCATCGGAGGAGTGAAACTGCTAACTTTATCATGTTTTTAATATTCTGTTGGGAGCCACCCAGAGTGGCTGGGGAAACATAGCCAGATGGGTGGGGTATAAATTACTGCTGCTGCTGCTGCTGCTACTACTACTATATTCAAATGCAGCCAACTCTATCCTGTTTTCTGGGAGATTGGGATCGGGGTGAAGGAAGGCGTTGTAACACCCGGGGCGGGCGTCGCTATGTGGGGCGCATGTGCGGTGTCACTACGTACGACACATGCACCGTATGTAGTGACACCGCACACGCGCTGTTTGCTGCCGGCGCTGCTCCAGCGCCGTACGGACGGTGCCGGGATCCTCTGCTTGTGGCTGCAGCCGCAAACGGAAGAGCCTCCATTTGCGGCTGTAGCGGCGATGGAGGGGTCTGGGCACCATCTGTATGGTGCTGGAGCGGTGCTGGCGGTAAACTGCTATACAGCACTGTGTGGCGTCACTACGTACAGTGCATGCATGTGATGCTGCACATGCGCTGTACTTAGCGGTTTGCTGCCGGCGCCGGGATCCTCTGCTCGCGGCTGCAGCCGCGAACGGAGGATCCTCCACATGCGGCTGCAGCAGCACAATGGCTGCTCGCGCCGCTGCGAGCCCCCGCGGGATGACTTCTTGTAACCCCCGCAGACATGGAACCTGGAGCGTACCGCCCCCCATGCCCTCCCGTTGCGATGCCATTGATCGGGATTCCTTACAGTTCAGCTTTTAATCCTTTTTAAAAATCTCCTTCACTTGTCTGTCACTGTGTCTGTCACAGCCCATTTTCTGCTACCTTGGCCTTCCTTCTGGCTCTCGCTCTGGACCCCACTTCTGGCATCTCTCCCAGCTCCTGACTCACGTATTTGTCCTCCACTGCTGCCTAGCTCTGGTGACTCAGGCTGCTGCTATGTCAACACGGCATGCATTTAGGTTGACACATGCAGCAGAGGCAATTGAATATCCCTCCTGGCTTGGTGTGTGTTGTTGGCATACAGAAATGCTGCTGAATGACAATCACAGAAATGGCTTGGATTTGGGATTGGTTGATGGATCGGGCTGGTTCACACCAAACCATAGCTGATTCCAAACCATGGTTTAACCATGAATGGCTTCCTTCTCCTCTTCTGTGCATGACACAACTAAGCCTTAGTATAGCGTTTCGCTTGAAACAAGTCACAAACTGTAAGTCAGGAGGTTATTTCTGGATTACTGCTCATAGTTTATTTGGAAAAGAAGGAGAAGCAAACCATGATCAAGGTTTTGCAACATAACAAACATGCTACCGTATGTATTGTTTGTGCCACAGTGTGGGAAGGTATGTTCATGATTAAACCATTGTTTAAAAAGAAACCATGGTTTGGCATGGCATGTGAAGTGATTCATTGGCTCAAGGTGGATCTATACACAGGAAAAAAAATGCTATCAATAAGTCAGAATTTTAATCGTTATAGCAAAAGAAAAAAACTTTATGGGAAAAATGCTTAGAAATTTATTTTGCTCTCTGGCACCATCTGGTGTTGCATGTTTATAACGCATTCAAAACGCTGTTTCTTGACTAATGTAGCCGAGTCCTCAGATAAGATCCCTAGGTTTGTTATAGTTTTGTCTGACGTGTTAATTTCAAGCCACGCTTATGGTCATCGTTCTGCCTCCAGACACTGCTGCAGCACAAAGAAAGGTATGAAATGGAGTGCCAAGAGGGTGGAAAACAAAAGCAAATAAGGAGCTCTGAATATGGTTTGCCTCTGGTGTGTTTGGAAGCTCAAACTGTGGTTTGGAATTCTAAATGATGGTTATACAATGGATGGAGCACCTTTCCCCCTCCAGATCTTGTCGGACTTCAGGTTGCATCTCCAGCCAATGTGGTCAACAGTCAGGGTTGAGGGGAGTTGTATAGCAACATCTGGAGGGCCCCAGGTCTAAATTAAGTCTGAATTGAGTCACATGGGTATTCACAGTTATCTTTTCCTACTGTGAAGAGTCTGCCATACTACCCAGCATACATAATTGGTTATGCTTGTTCCTCAGGAGGCCGACACCGATGAGAACCAGGGAACCTTGACCTTTGAAGAGTTTTCTGTGTTTTACAAGATGATGTCATTAAGGCGCGACCTCTACTTACTGCTTTTGAGCTATAGTGACAAGAAAGACCACCTCACTGTCGAGGAATTTGCTCAGTTTCTGAAAGTGGAACAAAAGGTAGGAAAACCAAGAAATAAATGTAGATTCCGTCTTTCCGTTCACATGCATCAAAATGTCTTTGGCTTCTGTCTCAATGTCCAGCCTTGAAGGCTTTTGAGATGAAGAAAGTGAAGTCAGCCGTACAGGAAAGAAATAATTTTGCATTCAATTGTCTCGAAAATATTTACCAATTATTCTCCCTTGTGTTTGTATCCCTTAAATACAAATATTGATATTGACAATTCATAAATCGTTTATTGATTCTATATGGTCTTTATTGTCATGCTTTTGTTATATGGTGCCTTGGGAATCTTGTGCCCTATACATTTGTTAAATAAATGGGCGTAAGTGCCCCTTTCTGGATCTCGAGCAATTAAATGTCTCTAGCAGGTAAAAACATGACCTGCCAGGTAAGGATTTGCAATTCCTACCTGTCAGCAAATTTAGTTTATGTATGGCAGAGTGAAGGAGTCCCCTGTGTTGGAAAAATACTTTTGCACCAAACATGTTTCTATAGCACGGAGGGAGGTATACCGTATTTTTCCGTGTATAACACAACCCCATGTATAAGACGACCCCTATTTTTGGGAACCCTCAATAGTTGTTGAGCTTCTTTTGTAAGTTTGCTGAGCTGTTGAGAAGCTTTTCGACGATCCCGCGCTCTGGCTGACGGAACTGGTGCCGCAATACACCGCATACTGGCACTCACCTAAGCCAGGAAGAGAGGGTAAGCAGCCCCCTCTCCGACATTTCCCTGCTACCGCCGTGGCACCAGCTCTTGCTTACTTAGCATATTAACCCGTGTACAAGACAACCCTCAATTTATCACACACACAAAAAAAATCAGAAAAAGGTCGTCTTATACATGGAAAAATATGGTACTTTTAAAAGGCCAGGACTTTTGAGGGATCCAATAAGGCAGACTGTGGACTTCATCAATATGCCTGTGGGCCACAGGCGATAGACGCTGCCCACACCTGTTGTAAATAATTGGTTTTTTGTTTCACTGCTGCTCCCAGCTTCTGCTTGTCATCTGTTGTTCATTAGCAGTACATTTGTCAGCTGTCAGGCGCCCAGCCTCTCTGCCCTCTCCCCATCACAATTCCGTAGGTGCTTTTGGAGTGAACTCATGCAAGGCAGTTGTACTGTGTCCATTACTTCACCTTGGATCAGTGGCTTTGAGAAACACCTGCCATCCTTTCAAAGGACCGCGTGCCTTGTCAGCATTATGACCTCCCTTCTGGAGACAAGGAGGGGTTCCGGTGCGATGGCCAGCTCACTCAGCCTTGACCTGCTGCCAATGAGTAAGAGAAGATGTGTGAGAAACACAGAGGCGAGGGTAATGAGAAGTCGCTGGGGCTTGAAGGCTGCTGCTTGTTGACCAGTTGAAGTTAGTCCAGTACAAGGGTGCACAGACTCCATTTTATGCATTTATTTTTTGCCCAAGCCCTGGGGCCAACCACGCAGGCCCGGCCACCGCAGCCTTTGGGCTTGAGGGCAGGGAAAACATGTTGCTCCATCTCCGGAGGAGGAAAGAACTTAAAACACGTTGCAGAGTTTCAAAAGAATAGACCAGAGGCAGTTAATATTTCATTTCAGCAGAGCTTTACTGCTACTGAAGGCAAATGAGCATAATGGTCACAAATCCAATACGTTCAGGGTGGGCACAGTCCATAAAAATCCAGTTGCAGCACTTACAATAAAACTTACAGTGCTTATAAGAAGTCTAAACTTTAACACTATAGCATGCAGAACAGAACACCAATACAAAGAGACAGAAGGAGAAAGTGAGAAACTCCTTCTGGCCCTACTATTATAGTCAGCACGACCTTGACAGAAAGATAACAGAACCAGCTTCCCAGGAAGAATAACCCAAACAAGAACTCTCTGCCTGTTTCCTTCACATAGAAAGAAAACTTTCCAGAACACTCTTGAATTAATCGGAAGTGGAACAATCTCTACACATCAGATCAATACTTTCTGTACTAAGAAATGCAAACTGACCAAACAGTCTCTTTATTTTGCAGTATATAGTTGTTGCATATTTCATAGGATCATAGTTGGAAGGGACCTTGAGGATCATCTAGTCCAACGCCCTGCAATGCAGGAATATGTAGCTGTCCCATACGGGGATTGAACCTGCAACCTTCGCACTATAATTATCAGCATCATGCTCTAATCAGCTGAGTTATCCAGGTTTGCTGCCGTGAAGCAGCATTAATAAGTGAGGACGAGCCCTGCTGGATCAGGCCCAATGCCCATCTAGTCCAACATCCTTCCCTGATTCCCTCTCTGATTAAAAACAAGTAATATGTACAGTATATTTTGTTTGCAAGTATCCTGTGGAACTTTCACCACCCTAGGAGTTGGGTTGGTTCATGATAAAAATCATTATCGCACTTTTCCTTCAAGGAGTTCAAGGTGGCTCCTCTTTTTCGCCCTTTTCTCCTCACAGAAACCCTGTGAGGTAGGAGAGAGTTAGTGGCTGGTCCAAGGTTACCCAATGAGCTTAATGGCTGAGTGGGGATTTGAACCCTGGTCTCTAAGGTCTCCATCCAACACTAACCATTACTACAGAATACAGACGGACTCTCTTATCACCCGTACTTATCACAGTATAATATTTCTAGAACACACTATTTGATGATCACAGCACTGTGTACAAGAATACATAAAATACTTCCTAAAGAAGAAAAAAATCTTAAGCCAGCCTCCCCCAACCTGGTGCCTTCTTGATGATTTGGCCTAGAAAACCTATCAGCTTCAACCAGCAAAGCCAAGGACAGTGATACTGGCAGGAAAAGCTGGAATAATAATAATAATAATAATAATAATAATAATAATAATAATAATAATAATAATGTTGTACCCCACCCATCTGACTGGGTTGTCCCAGCCACTCTGGGCATACGGTATATAAAAACATAATAAACATACCTGCCAAGTTCCTGTCAGAGAAATAAGGGATCGGACCGGAAGTAGCAGACCGGAAGTAGCGCTGCCGCCATTTTGGAACTGGGCGGAGCATGCTCAGAAGTGACTTTTGATGCTGCTTTGCCCAGTTCCAAAATGGCCGCCGCGCCAGAAGTCGCACTGCAGCCATTTTGGAACTGGGCAGAGCAGCATCAAAAGTTGCTTTGGAGCATGCTCCGCCCAGTTCCAAAATGGCCGCTGCGCCAGAATAAACCGTGAAAAAATAAAAAATTCCGTTTTTTTCAGCTGGGAACAGCTGGAAAAATGAGGGTTTCCCGGGGAATACAGGAGACTTGGCAGCTATGATAATAAAACATTAAACCTTTACAGGGCTGCCTTTGTAAATGTTATACAGTATAATGGAAAGCTTTCCCTTCCATTTTTGTTTAACCACAGTTTGTCCTTTTGTTTAAACAAACAAAATGTGGTTAAAGTTAACTCTGGTTTGTTTGAAACAAGCTAACTTTAAATTGCCACATTTTGAATCCTGTGATGAATGCAGAAATGCCCAGGGCATTTGTCTGGTCCTATTTTTGTTGGATGACCATTGGTTTTTAGGACCCAAGGATGTTTATATGGTACTTAGTCAAATCTAACTAACTAACTAGCTGGGTAACTACAAGAGAGAAATTCTTTCTCTGACCCGGCAGTGTGTCTCCATGGATGTGGATTGCCCTCCCAGCACCAAATTTAATGTCTCTTCAGCACTAGACAAAAAACACTCGTTGCTACAACCCCCCCATCCCCTTTCATTATACTTTGCATTGCTTTAACTCTGAGAATTTCTTTTCGCTACTTTGTCTTTTGCCTTACTTTTTGTGTCTGCGCAGTGTTTTGTTTTTCCACTCTTTGCTTTAAAGTGATTTGCTTTGGTTTTATAGTTGTGTTTCTGCTGCATTCTAATTGCCTTTTATTATAACTCTGATGGATTTGTTCTGTCTTGTGTGCTGCCTAGCTACTGTTAAAAGGCAGTTTATGCACTGAATGAATGAATGAATGAATGTGGTGGTTGGTTGGATTCCCAGATTTAGATTGTCTTCCTTCTAGTCTTCCCTGTTTAAACTTGCTGTACTTCATACCTTTTCCCTCTGCACAGATTAAGAAACACTTAGAAGTCCCTAGTTCCTTACATCTTGGACCAAATACTGCTTTTTCTGGGGGATAATTTTACTCCTGCAGGTCTCACATTCTGATCACCATGTGGATTAAACCAAAGATAATTCAGATTAGCTTCAGCACCTGTGAAATGCTGAGCTTATTATTTAACTATGTCTGTACTGTATATATGTAATGCTCTGGAAACCAATAGGCTTTGACATCAATACTAATCTCATGAGCTGAACTGGAAGTGATAAGTACAGCTTTACTACACTGGGACAATTGAATCTGTAGAAATGACTAGATATCGAAAACATTGGGTTCTGATCCAGCTACACTGCAGTGCTGTGTTGAGCCCCATTGATTTCCATGGGAAGTGTTATACTCCTCTTTCCACGGAAATAAGTAGAATTTAAATATGCTTCATTTTGATTAAATTTTGCTGAGGCCTTGTAAGATTTTTGATTTATTAAATTAGCACCCTCTTAATTGCAGTATAGGGGGACCCAGGTAGCGCTGTGGGTTAAACCACAGAGTCTAGGGCTTGCTGATCAGAAGGTCGGCGGTTCGAATCCCTGCAATGGGGTGAGCTCCCATTGCTCGGTCCCAGCTCCTGCCCACCTAGCAGTTCGAAAGCACATCAAAGTGCAAGTAGATAAATAGGGACCGCTCCGGCGGGAAGGTAAACGGTGTTTCCGTGCGCTGCTCTGGTTCGCCAGAAGCAGCTTTGTCATGCTGGCCACATGACCCGGAAGCTGTCTGCGGACAAACGCTGGCTCCCTCGGCCTATAGAGCGAGATGAGTGCCGCAACCCCAGAGTCGGACACGACTGGACCTGATGGTCAGGGGCCCCTTTACCTTTTACCTAATTGCAGTATGCATATATATTAAATGATGTGCCGAACCATTGTATTATTTTATATTATGAACCTGAACCATGTTTCAGTGTTGCTAGGTACTTGAATTTAGAACCACTGTGCCCAATCAAAGTAAATTATGCAGTCCTGATCCATTAGTTCACCCTTGACCTCAGTACACTGCTGTTGCATACCAAGTAGCACATTTCAGAAAGCATTTTCCCCACTTCTGAAAAACTAGCTGTTCTCCACTCATCAAGGATTACGAGGCAGGACATGAAGGGGCAGATCTGAAGATTAGCAGCTCTTATCATAGATCAAGCTGATTTTGAATTCTGACAAGACAGGCACTATGTGTTGTGTAGTTCCTGTGTCTGATAAGTTGGTCAATTGCCTGCCCTGGATAGGAATTGCACTCTCCCGAGTTGATCACATACCGCTTATTTATTTATTTTTTAAAAAACATTTTAATTGATTTTCTAATAAAAACAGCCAATTAACATATCTATCAAATCATAATCATAATCCAATTAAAACAATAAACTAAAATTTTTAAAAACAAAACTGCAATCCAAATTAATTATTAATTTTTCCAGGTTTCCCATAGTCTGGACCTCTGAAGTATATCTCCAATATCTTCGTTCTTGCTGCCTTCTTGTTGTTCTCATATTTTCCACATTCCGATCTTAATGCTTTAAAGTTATCCGCCCCTGGCTATGCGATTTTCATCAATCATGTCAGAAATCATATATCCTTTCATCCTTCGAGTGCAGCTTTACAGTATTTGTATATACAGTGGTACCTCGACATCCGAATGACTCGACTTCTGAAGGTTTCGACTTATGAAGTCGACAATCCCGGAAGTCTTTTCGCCGTGCACACGTTCTGCTTCTGCGCAGAAGCGCAAAATCGCGCTTCATGCATGTGCAGAACGGGCACTTCGACAACCAAAGACTTTGACTTGGAACGGATCATCTTCGTAAGTCGAGGTACCACTGTATATATATTTTCATCAGTCTATTTGCCAGCGCAGCTTTTCCTGACTTCATTCCAATCTTCCAATCCGGGCTGGTGTCCAAGTCTATCATTTGAAATTTAATGACGCAGTAACTTCCACGTTGTTGTTACTGATTTCCCATCGTTAAATTGTTGTTGCAATGTAAATGAACTGTATTCCACAGATATAAATCATTTGGCGATCAATCAGCTTTCCCGGAGACCACACAATCCCCCCCTCTGGGCCCTAGAAGGGGGGTTGCTAGACATCCATTTAGCCTTCTCTCTCGCTCATGATGAAGAAATTCTGCAAACAGATGCACTGTATGTTATCCCAAATTGTTGTCTCAAATCATTATAAAGTCAGCTAGCAAGTATTTCCCACTTCCCTCGAAAAAGGGAGGAATTCTCATTTTTCCGTGCTGCGTCATATTAACAAGCACCATCTTGTTTCTTCTTTTATCTTCATCAAGTCTTTCAAGTCTACGTAAAGCTGCACAATTGAATACTTAATTATAAATAGAAGTCCATCTGTACTTTTTTTAAAAAAAAGTTTCTTAATGAGGCTTGGCACAGAAAAATAATTGTAGGTATTGAGAAGAAGAAAAAAGAACGTAACAATCACCTCCATAATCCAATCACCATGATGAGAATCTCTTTGAAGTCCGAGCTTAAATACCAGGGACTGTGCAGTTCTGCAGGTTTTTTCTCAGTCTTCTTCGGTCCAACTATGTCTGTTTATTGTCCAAATCTAATTATTTTATTAAACAGATATTTCCGGCTATGAGAGTGACTTTGGAGAGTGCCAGCCGTGTCGTGCTCTGGGACCCAGTGTCCTGCCGCTTGCACCTTGATGCTAGCTGGCAATCTCGGACGGTTTGTAGGTCTACGAGACAGTCCTCCCCCACCCTGGGGAGTCTGCCAGGGCTAAATACCCCCATATCAACCCTGAATTACCCGCACGGCTGAGGTCCGATCGTGTGGGAGTCAGCGATTTCTCACCGCCGGAAATAGGAAGCCCTTGAGTTGATCATATACTGCTTGACCACAGTAGTTTATAGACACTGTTGACTTGAAGATTGGATTCCTTCCCTTGTAGTTACTGCAGAATGCTGAAGCACATTTATTGACAGGAGTGAAAAGGCTTGTTCATATCTCAGTTGATTAAGCCAGACTATTCCCGTCCAACACACGTTATAGAGTCATTTTTACACCCCCCCCTTAATAGTTTTTACTGAGAAACAGGATACAAATTTGACAAACAAATACCTAAACCACAAAGATAAAACAGTGCATCAAAGTTTGGGCACATACAGTGGTGCCTCGCTAAACGAATTTAATTCGTTCCACAGGTCTTTTCTTATAACAAAAAATTCGTCTAGCGAATCCCATAGGAATGCATTGATTTTTTTTTGGGATTTTTTTTGCCCATAGGAACACATTAATTGAATTTCAATGCATTCCTATGGGAAACCGCGATTCGCTAGACAAATTTTTCGTAAAACGCATTCGTCTAGCGAGGCAACCTCCGCTAGAAAAAACCTTTTGTTAAGCAGAAATTTAGTTAAGCAGGGCATTCGTTAAGCGAGGCACCACAGTAATTGGAGAAGATGGTGTCTTTGAGATACTATTGCTAGAAAAAAATATTAGAGTCTTAAAAAAGAAGCACCACTCTATCCTTTAATGGTGGATATTTTTACTACATATCTCCCGGGCAATCTGCTTTTGAAATGTTAATTATCTTTTCCATTGATTGATATGCTGTGTGTAAAAATATGCTAATGCAAGTATGAATAGTAACCATTCTAGAGGGTATTTCTAGGGAATCTGTTTTAAGTGATTCAAGTGTAGATGAGAACATGAAATTTCTTTTCCATCAGGAAACAAATGAAATCAAAGCACAAAGAAAAAGATAACGAATATTATAAATGAGGTCAATTTTGGATTGCCAAGGTTTTAGTGAGACATAATTTGAATGAATGGAATCTGGAGAAGCATTAACAACTCCCCCTTCCCTTCCTCATGGTTATGTGATGGATATTATACACTGCATTAAAATGCCATTGAAATCAAGCTGGGATAATAGGTCCCTCTAGAGCAGGCATCCCCAAACCGCGGCCCTCCAGATGTTTTGGCCTACAACTCCCATGATCCCTAGCTAACAGGACCAGTGGTTGGGGAAGATGGGAATTGTAGTCCAAAACATCTGGTCTGGAGGGCCAAAGTTTGGGGATGCCTGCTCTAGAGTGTGTATTATACTGTAAAATCACACATGTTCTTAAATGGTTCTTACTGTTGCTCCTGTCTTGTCTATGGCACCTTAACTGTGTAGCACTTGGAAGAATCAAGGCTTCAGCGAACGTCCTGAAATCTGCCCCTGGTTCAATGTTTTGTGTATCCTCCAGTGCAAACACAGGCCTCCTTTACAACCAGATTTCCCCATTCACTTGAGCTCTGTGGAGTTTCCTTCACCGTTGAACTGAATGAGAGTGTCCTCTGTGGAGGTGCTCCATGCAAACACACTCTCTCACACCCTTCAGGAAAAGTTTGGCCAAGTCAACCAACTCTTTAGACTCGCTGGGTTCCATATAGCCCCCTTTTTAAAAGCCGTTGCGTTGACTGCCAGTTTGTTTCCAGGCTCGGTTCAAGGTGCTAGTGTTGCAAAGCCTTAAATGACTTAGGCCCTAGCTATCTGAAAGATCACCTCCTTCTCCACAGACCCTCTTGGGTGTTTCAGATCAACAAAGGGGGCCTCTTGGTAGCTCCACTGCCCTCAGAAGTTTGAAGGTGGTGGCCCAGAATCAGGCATTCTCTGAGGCAGTGCCTATGTTATACACTACCTTCTGCACCTTCCTCATACAGTTCTCATTGCACACACATTGTCACCCGAGATATGCATTTTCGTGGAGCTTGCTTATTCCCGCAACTGTAATTTGGTCTAATTGCTTTTAATATTGAATTTTGAATTGCTGTAACCCTCCCTGGGGCCAGGCGGTAGAGGCTGGGCAATAAATAATGCTAATATAGGGAAATTAAGTCGATCATATGTGGTAGCCAGAAGGCCTCATTCTTAAGAGAGATTCCATGTTTTTAGATTGCTAAGGATGAAATTGAGGAGGGAGGATTAAATGGTAGAGCCTGGATGGGAGGGGAGGGGACTTCAGCTTCTGAAGAATGCTCTGTCAGAGCAGGACAGTGTGCAATCTCTACTTTGTGGTGGTCATATTTGGTACGTGCTTGGCTGCTCTGCTATATTTCTAATAAGGACAGAACAGCCAATGGTGGTTTGTGTATTCACACACACATTGCATATGGCCATGATGTAGTCCTGGTCTTCCAGTCATCGCTGACTACAGCCCCCCCTGTAATTTCATATCTGCCTGTGGGGTTTTTTTTGGCTGGAAATTCTTAGAACTGCTGCTTTAAAAGGACTGCCCACCACAGTCTTGGTTGGCTGGTATAACAAGGCCCCATACACAGACAGACATCGTATTTGTTGTCAGCCTCAGGTGCTAGACATTACTCATTATCTGTTGGCCTGCCCCTTATGTAGAGACCCAAGAGATCACTTTTTGAAACATTTACACAAGCTAGAAGGTACACCCCAGCAGAAATGGCTCAATTTCTTTTGAGTGACAACAATAGTAGTACATAAAGTGGCTGGGGGGGGGAACAGGAAAAAGGAGTTAGATGGAATCTCTACAAAATGTTTTGGGGATTTGGAAGCTTAATCTGAAATCAAGCCAGATTTAAGCTTGTTGGTGTCTCTGGTAATTTCTCTCTTGCATCATGAGTGTTTGGTTATATTATGGATTCATGTTCCGTGTTACTTTATTAATACCATTGCTACAAGTTTGTCATGGCCTTTGGCTAGAACAATAAACTTTTCAACTAAAGAACTAAAAGGACTGGTGGGTGGGGATTGAGAGTAAGGGATGTTTCACATGCTTTGATTTCCAGAAAGTGTCCTTAAATTGGCACAAGACAGTCTCTCTCTCTCTCTCTCTCTCTCTCTCTCTCTCTCTCTCTCTCTCTCTCTCTCTCTCTCTCTCTCTCTCTTCCCCCCAACCCCATATGTTATGGTAGAACAGGGCAGGGGGAGGGATAACTGTTCAAACTGTTAAAATGGTTGTCCTTCTGAATCAGCAGCCCAGACTTCCCCCCCCCCCCACCACAAGTGCATCGGGAAGCATGTATTTTATTGCCCTGGTGCAGTGAATTGAAGCTCCCCACTTTGAGGATGTGAATTTTGTTGATATACCACCACAAAGCAACATGTAGCCACTTCTTCAGCAGTGGAAAGAAGAGTGATATAAGATATAATATTGAACCAGGACTGAAAGCTTGGCCCAGACAGCTCTCCTGCTCGGACAGATACAGCTCTAGTTGTGATCACCAATTCTCCACAGTGTTCATCTTTAGAAAGATAGCAGGGATGCTTATGGGGGGAGGGGGAAAGGGCTAATGTACCCACAAGAATCCCCAGCTCTCTAAAAGGTCGTTGAAGAATATTTTTACTGACAGTTGTATTCATGGTTGGCTGCGTGCTGAGTATGACCAAGGGATTTCCAACGAGATTCTGAGTCTGGCAGTAAGTTTTGGCATCTTGGTCACATACTCTGCAGGATCAGAAATGTATCATTGCTGTCTTTGGTGCAGATGAGCAATGTGACGACCGAGTATTGTCTGGACATCATAAGGAAATTTGAGGTTTCGGAAGAAAACAAGACCAAAAATGTTCTGGGTATAGAAGGTAACAACTTTCAGATTTTCCCTGTTTACTCAAATGACATCTTATATTGCTTTCATGCAGCAATATTTTCTCTCTGGCAAAGGTTTGGTATGAGATTTATGTGTGAGAGCAACCAACTATTATAAGGATTGCCAACGTGGCCTTCCCTCGGGCACTCAGGGTCTTCTTTCCCTTTTTAAATTAGACTTGAAAGAAGCATTCGGTTTTTGCCAATAAAAATGTATGTGTTGTATGCTTTGCACCCACGAGAGTTTCTCTAGCTTGGCATAGGAAAACAACAACAAAAGGTTAAAGTGTGCCCATTGGCCCCAAAAGGTTGCTGACCCCAAAACTGTTCTATAATTCAATCCCAATGATACTTCCAATGGTTCTTCTTCTTCTTTATTTAATTTTTTTTAAAAATCAAACTTTATTTATTATTTTTTAAAAATCATTTCACAACCCACCCACCCCCCACAAAATTACAAAAACCTTGCCACAGGACATTGTCATACAATACACCCTTACTCTTGTAGACAAATTATAAACTACACATAATTATATCATATTTCATATCGTTACATATTTTTACAATACTGGAAAAGCGATCACCTTAAGAACAAAAACACACAAACAAACAAACAAAGCTAAAAAAAAGACTTCCACCGACCACGCAACGCTTCCATATACACTATTTTACTGATCTGTATTCCTTATTTTTCTTTTAACCTTCTTTAATTTTTATTTATTTAAATCTGTTATCCCCATCCCTCTCTTGGCTCTTCACGGGTTTATTCTAAACTCAACCATCTAATTTTCCATTCCCACCACCCATCCCAAATGCTGCTAGGTCTGAACTCTTAGGGTTTGTTGAGTGCACCACTCATCTGGATGGGAAATTGCTCACGTGGACGGCGGCTGCACACACAGTTTGCCATTCCAGTCCCAAAACCTTGTGCTAGAAAGTGGAAATTCTGCCCATGAGCTGTTTGGTTTCAGCTCTCCCTTTTCTTCTTCCTCAACAGCTGATAAACGGGGCTCCCTCGACCTTAAAAGGCCTATATAGATGCATGCCATTTTAGCTTGTATGCAGAACTCCAAATTGTTCATAGTGGAAGAGAAATAATTCTCAAACCCACAAAAAACTAACGATGATTCCCCCCCCCCGGACGGTTTCTTGAGTAAATTCCGACAGCAAGGACAATGATTTGCTTGCTAGCGGAATGATTTTGTTGATGGAACAGCAGTAGTCAATGTGAGCAATCTTGCCTAAATCTGTACATTGAAGTTGGCACAGTGGAGCTCTCTAGGGTCTGAGATATTTTTTCCTCCTTGTCCTCCCCTGAAAGCCTGAAGAAATCAGACAGTCTGAAAACAAGCTTAATAAACAGGGTTGGGTGTTTGGGGACCTTCATAGCCTTCTGTTGCTGTTTATTTATTATTGAAACTTTCTTATATAGCTCTACTTGAATCTCATTTTCTCTCTCATCGTTACTTTTTGTTAAAAAAAAAAAGGTCTGAAGACTCCATTTATCTGGTGTTACTTCTTTCTACTCCTTGGTTTCAACTGGGAAAGTAGTTGTTTTTCATTACATTACTGATGAGAGAGGTTAGACTTTAGCTTAAATTGGTGGAGGAACCCATGGAGAGTTTGGGTTTTTTTTAAATTGTGTTCTCCCCCCCCCCGTTTCCTGACCCTTTCTTTTTTAATTCCCTATCCCCTCCACCTCCTCATTTATTTCCTCCAAACACAAAGCCCAAGCACGGTTCATCGGATACTTGGGCAAGTTTATTATCTCTCTGTTTGTTGCTCCTTCGAAGGCTTCACAAACTTCATGCGGAGTCCCACCTGTGACGTGTTCAACCCGCTTCACGGTGAGGTGAACCAGGATATGGATCAACCCCTTTGCAATTACTACATTGCTTCTTCTCACAACACGTACCTAACTGGTGACCAGCTTCTGTCTCAGTCTAAAGTCGAGATGTACGCCCGAGTTCTTCAAGATGGCTGCCGATGTCTTGAAGGTGTCCTCTTTTTCTTTATTTTATACTGTATTAGGTTGGAATATGTTGGGTTTTGATAAACTGCTTGCTTACATCTGAGTGGTATAGAAATTTTGTGAAATTAAATGAATAAATATTTCTGTAGGGTTTGCACTAAGTTTAAAGGTTAATTCCTCAGAATAGGTGTGTTTGGACAGACAGACAGACAGACAGACAGACAGACAGACAGACAGACTATGCTGCACGCGGATCAACATTCGATCTGGCATATCACTATATTTGTAGCACAACTAGGTGATTTACTGCTGAAAAACAACAGGAACGAAAAGCCCCCTGGCTGCATACAATTTGAAATGCTGCTTCTTTCATTAGAATGTAATGTGATGCTGCAGAAGACTTGTTCCAACACTGCTTCTTCTTCTTTTTTCTTTTTTGAAAAAAATGAAATCTATATTGAAGCTGCTGAAACGATTCTTTGCAGTTGTTTGTAAAGAGCATGGTGCCATTCAGAAAGTTAGATTTCTGAAAATTGAATTTGCAAAGGCACAGTGTTAAGTGGGTCACTTATATGCAAAGGTAAGGGATGGTTTGAAAACATCACTGCTAAAACTGAGTTTGGTGTTCATTCACATACATATGAGAAACTCCGTTAGCCCTTTGGCAAGTTAAACAAATAATACTAACCATTTTAAATCAAAATCCAATAATAAAGCCATATGAGCATTCTGTTTACATAAGGTACTGCGTTGCTATCTCTGTTAGCAATTGAAAAAGATTACTTAAAAAAAGAAGTCCCCCAAGCAGAGGTGATGCTAAATATGTCAAGAGCAACCACTTAAATAAATATCAGTAACCACATTATTACATTAATAGCCACATCATTTTTTAGCACTTTGGGGGGGGGGTGGAGGAGGAATAATAGCAGGTGTGGTGGTGGTGGTGGTGATTTTCACTGGGGCTGCAGCAAACAGCGAGGGGGTGTTAACCCTTTCACTCCCACTGTTATGCTGATAAAAAGTGCCTGCTATTAGCTCCTAGGAGGGACGTTCCCGCTGATTTAATTTGGCACATAAATATTTATTTCTATCAGTGTAGAAAATTCTGCAGTTGTCTCAGACAAGGGCACCAGCTCTCATTTATTGGACTGATCATGGCATATGCCAGTAATTCTGCCCAAAATATGTTTGTTGTCAAAACACAAACATTTGAAGTAACATGTAATTGTAAGCTTAATAAGATACTATTCCAGCCTGATCCGGAGTCTCTTGTTGAATTCAGTATCAATGAATGGACCTCTCTGGGTGCATTTTTCTCCTGCACCTTCCATGGAAGTAATGTGAATGAGGAAGCTCCATGTTGGCACGGGAGCTCTGGGTGCATAATGCAGTCTTTAAGATGCGATTGCTTAATTAGGGAGCATATGTTGAATTCTTGGGAACATTGCTTGGAGCACTGAGCACCATGGAAGCGAATGGGGCTGGGACTAAGTACCTATGGGAATAGATTCAGGTACGGTAGGTAGCCGTGGGGATACCTATGGGGATGTTAAGGATAGTAGGAGAAGATATATTGGTTAAATATTATCCTCCTTTCACTCACACTAGTGAGTCATGTAGTTGAGCAGATTCCCCTCAATACAGCAGGAAGCTAGTCTGCAGATTCCTTTGAATCTCTTTAGTTAAGCAATGCAGTCTGGCTTGATCAGACTGGATTATTCCTGGTGTCCCCTTTGAGCCCTCTTAAAAGAATAAAGACAAAAGAGTCTTTCCTTAAAAGTAACAAGAAGTTTCCTCACATTCAGTTCACAGTATGATCCCTGAAGGCAGACTTTAGCTTGTAGTTACAGAACATAGTGTGAGTCCACGAGAGCCAGCAGATAGCAAAATACATTAAGGGAACAGCGTCAAGAGAAGAAAATGGCAGCAAAAGAGCAGCATGGAATCAAGAGAGAGAGATGGCTGTTTGACTCTGCTCTTTTATGGAGTCAGCCAGGGTCACGCCCATCTCCTTGGTCACACACAGGGGGAGGATGCTCCAGACCAGTGGGACAGGAAGTTATACTAGCTGGAGTAACATCCCCCTGCCTGTGTCCACTCTAGGGAAACAAGGAATGTTGTATTTCACTGCTCCAATGGATTATATCTCACAGTAAAGGTAAAGGGACCCCTGACCATTAGGTCCAGTCGTGACTGACTCTGGGGTTGCGCCGCTCATCTCGCGTTATTGGCCGAGGGAGCCGGTGTACAGCTTCCAGGTCATGTGGCCAGCATGACAAAGCCGCTTCTGGCGAACCAGAGCAGCACACGGAAACGCTGTTTACCTTCCCGCCGGAGCGGTACCTATTTATCTACTTGCACTTTGAGGTGCTTTCAAACTGCTAGGTTGGCAGGAGCTGGGACCGAGCAATGGGAGCTCACCCCGTCGCGGGGATTCGAACCGCCTACCTTCTGATTGGAAAGCCCTAGGCTCTGTGGTTTAACCCACAGCGCCACCCGTGTCCCTATACATCTCACAGTACCAACAGCCAATTTGGACTCGAGAGGCATGCTAGGAATGGTTGACTGCATGGTAAGATAGTTTTAAGTGAACGTGCATCAAGGTGAAGAAGATTTGGTTAAGGAGGTCCCTTTTGTGTTAGAGTATTTTTATATAATTCAGATCTCCTTCGACTGTCCCAACATATGACTGTTCCAGAGAACCAGTTTTGTGCCATACATGTTCATCAAGTGCAGGACCAAATTAACTACCAGATGGTGGGCAAATCATCAAACTTCCATTACAAAGATATGAATTCTTTGTGCATATTCCCCCCCCCCTCCAAAAAATTCAACTCTAGCCAAGTAAAAGGCTATAGTCAGAGCTCTTACTCGGACTTCTGCCGTAGTTTTCTTGGCAGGTATCCTTGCTAATTACGCTTGATGATAATGACAGCAGAACAGTCAGCTTTAATCATTTTGCCAGCATGAGATTGTGGAAAAGATGAGAATTGATGCATGTAATAAGAGAATGTTCATTTGTTGAGCAGGATTTCCACATGCCAGATCTTTGTGTGCGTGCTTGGAATGCCTCTTCCTCTCCTATTATCGCGAAAGAAAAAGGGGGAAAGTTTATTCTTTGGAAGAATATTTATTTAATGTGCAACTTTCTTGTCTCAACAGTTGACTGCTGGGATGGTCCTGATGGGGAGCCAGTTGTGCATCATGGCTATACTCTTACATCCAAAATACTTTTTAAAGATGTAGTGGAAGCCATCAACAAAAATGCCTTTGTTAAGAATGAGTAAGTATAGCAGGGACTTTGAACAATTCATATTAGTACAGTCGTACCTTGGAAGATGAACAGAATCCGTTCTGGTAGTCCGTTCGATTTCCAAAATGTTCGACTTCCAAGGCACGGCTTCCGATTGGCTGCAGGAGCTTCCTGTAGCCAATCGGAAGTCACAGAAGCCCCACTGGACGTTCGGCTTCCCAAAGAAGGTTTGCAGACTGGAACACTCACTTCTGGGTTCGTGCCGTTCGGGAGCCAAAACATTTGATTGCTAAGGCGTTTGTCAACCAAGGTACGACTGTACATGCATTCAATGTACAATAATGTCATAATCTCCTGTTACTAAAGTCACACAGTGATTAATGTAAATCTCTCCCTGTTGCTGTGTTGGGCAATAGATATAGAACACAATATAGATTTTAACCTCTAGTAAAAACTCTGAAAAAGTGATTTGAAATTTACAGCATGTTATTCTTTGAAGGAGAACTATTTGAAAATGATTCACAGGTGGTTTTTAACTCTAAGTACTGTAGTCTTGCTAAGATTTACAAGACAGAATCAGATAAGTGCTGGAAATGTAAGGAGGTGGGGGGAACATTCTTTCATATGTAGTGGACATGTAAAAGGATAAAAGAGTATTGGGAAATGATCTATAATGAATTGAAAAAAAATGTTTGAAAGTACTTTCCCAAGAAACCTAAAGTCCTTTTCTGTTGGGGATAATTCAAACTGAAATTCCCAGGTGTGAGAAAAGGTTACTTATGTATGCAACAACTGCGGCCCGTGTTTTGTTAGCCCCAAAATGGAAAACGAGTGAGGTCCCAGCCAAAGAAGAGTGGCAACTTAAGTTGACAGAATATACACAACTTGCAGACTTAGCATACAGAATAAGAGAACAAGAAGAACATATGTTTAAAGAAGATTGGAAAAAGTTTATTGAATATATTGAAAATACTTGTGTACAGCTGAAAACACTGGCAGCATTAAGATAAATTCAGCAGTGTAAATACGTTTTGATGGATGCAATAATGGAATAGTGAATAGTATAGTTTTTTTTTGTAAAATATGCAGGGATTTAAGATATGTAAAATGAACCATGGAAAGAGATGAAAGGGAGTCATTGATATCTTAAGGATGTAAAATGTATATTTGAAATTGTAAAGCAGAAAAAAGTGCACAGTGTAATGTAAATCCCTCCCTGTTGCTGCATTTGTGTTGATAGACAACTTTTTAAACTCCAGGAATTAGAATAATAGAATTCTAGAGTTGGAAGGGATCCTGAGGGTCATCTAGTCCAACACCCTGCAATGCCGGGATCTTTTGCCCAATGTGGGACTCGAACCCATGAGCCTGACTGAGCTACGAGAGTCACAACCTCTCCGACAGCCAACTACTTATTATTTTTATTTATATTATTTATTAAATTTATATACCACCCTGCATCACATCTCTGGGCGATTCAGAGAATGAAATTCAATAATTCAAGTTTTGCCTACATCCTCTTCCTTACAAGTGGCAGCGCTGAGACTAAGGGGGGGTGGGGGGGGAAGAGGAGACTGATATGCAGCGTCACTCCGTGGATCGGATGCAATAATAATAATAATAAAAAATAATAATAATAATAATAAATTATTTATACCCCGCCCATCTGGCCGGGTTCCCCCAGCCACTCTGGGCGGCTTCCAACAAAATATTAAAATACAGAAATCCATCAAACATTAAAAGCTTCCCTAAACAGGGCTGCCTTGAGATGCCTTCTAAAGGTCTGGTAATTGTTTTTCTCTTTGACCTCTGGTGACCTCTGGTGCAAGTCAGAAGACAGGCAGGTGAAGGCAGACTCAGGTTGGTGGAGACATGATGTAGTTTTATCAAATTAGGTATAGAGTGGAGAAAGTGGATAGAGATAAGTTTTTCTCCCACTCTTCATAATGTGAGAGCCTGGGGTCCTCAAAAGAAGCTGAAGTTATAAAAAGCCAACACACCACAATAATTCTGCATTGTGCTGTGATGGGTTAGATGTTTGCCGAGATAATTTTTTGAGACCTTGGGGGTCCCTCCCCCTCTTCTCCCCTCTTCCTTTTAGATTTCCAATTATATTGTCTATCGAAAACCACTGCAGTATTCAACAGCAAAAGAAAATTGCCCAATACCTCAAGGAGATTTTCGGTGACAAGCTGGACTTGACTTCGGTGAGCGTGGGAGATTCTAAGCAGCTTCCAAGCCCTCAGAGTTTGAAAGGCAAAATCCTAGTCAAGGTAAAATGATGTTTTGTTAGTTGCTGAATTGTTGCCCCCCCCCACTGCCCTCTCCTCTTTCTGTGTTCCTTTTGAAAGGTGATATTTCACCCTCCATAGTTGTGCTGAGGCTTAGCATGCATTGCCAGAACTGCGAGATGTAGGTTTGTTCCAGAGACTAAGGTGGGATTGCCAGGGCAGCAAATTCCTTTCCCACCTTGCCCTGCACTTTCCCTGTAATGCTAAAGAGCTATCAATTTATTTGTATTTGCCTCCGACTGGAAATGAAGGCACTTGTAGGAATGTACTGGGGTGGGCTTATTACAAAGATAAGTTTATTTTCTGTATATTTTTTATTGTGAGAGTTTTACGCTTACAGAGGAATCAAAGACATTGAGCATAAGATTGCAGTACATCAATACAGCAAATGAGAGGCACAACTCTTGTTGCCATCCGTCTGTCTTGAGAGACAATGGAGTGTGCCTTTGGGGGTGAAGTCAATCTTAGAGCCGGCTCTAAGGCAAGGCTGGGTGGTGCAGGGCGCCTGGGCGCCGGGCTGCCAGGGGGGCGCTGTGCGGCTGCGCCCACTGCAGCGGCGATGTGTGCTGCGCCCGCCAGACAGCTGCAGTGGGAAACGGGGTGGGGGGGCACCAGAGCGATCTTCGCACCAAGGCGCCTGGGCGCCTGATATGCTTAAGATGGCCCTGGTCAATCTGCTGTGTTAGCAGCACCCAAGTGGCCTGGGCAGGGTGTGTGGAGGTCCTGGGCTGCCTAGACAACAAGACCCCCCTCTTGGCCTCACTGATTCGGCCCAAAGAATAGAAGAACAATACGTTTGGCACCAGCATGAGTGCAGGGGTTGCCAGAAGGAAGCCAACAGGGTGCCATCCAACCATCTTAGGGCCTCCACTCCAGGTTTTTGTAGGGTTTGTTCCTTAACCTTTTCTTCTCCCAAAGATGTCCCACAAGGCAGCGGAGGAGAGGCCCAGCTAACAGTCAAATTAAAGTAAAGATAAGTCAAATGCAAGCAAGCAACACCCCCATCCCACAACCATAATGTGTGTTTTTTTAAGTGCCTGGTTTGATCAGAAACAAAATAAAACCCACCCACCCCATTTGGACCACAACAGGAGCTACCACCTTCATGGGAGATGAACTGGAAATTGTGTGACTCCTCTATGTAGTTTGTCCCTGAGTACCCTTGTATCTAATTTGCTTTGCATATGTACATTATGAAACCAAGAGCAGCAGTGATTTCCCTCATTGACTGTTCAGTGTCCGTAAAGGGCTATAGAGCTTGAGACCAGGATACCTGAAAGTTCATCTCACCCTTTATATACCTAGCCAATCACTGCAACCTGCAGGTTAGGGCACCTTGCATATACCATCTTATCAGGATATCAATTCTGAGCAATGTAAGAAGCAGGCCTTTAGGGCTGGGGAATCCTTTGAAATCCACTCCCCTTGAATATTAGAAAGACACCGTCTCTGTTGTCCTTTTGGTGCCTGCTGGAGATCTTCCTCTTTGAACAGGCCTTTGGAGATTTCCCCCAGTCTGCTTTGGGACTGGAGTTGTTTAAGAGATGTGTGGTGTAGTGGTTAAGAGCAGTGGACTCGTAATCTGGGGAACCGGGTTCGCGTCTCCGCTCCTCCACATGCAGCTGCTGGGTGACCTTGGGCTAGTCACACTTCTCTGAAGTCTCTGAGCCCCACTCATCTCACAGGGTGTCTGTTGTGGGGGAGGAGGGGAAAGGAGATTGTTAGCCGCTTTGAGACTCCTTCGGGTAGTGATAAAGCAGGATATCAAATCCAAACTCTTCTTCTTCTTCTATTGCTTGATCACTTGTTGTTTGCCACCCTGGGTTTCTTTGAGAGAAAAGGTGAGATAATAAATTTTTGTTAAAATTTACTTAGGCATGTATACAGGGCTCTGTGCCGGATCTCCATTCAGCTGGCCAGCAGCAAAGGCTTAATACCAGCTGACAGAAAGCCAGAGCCAGAAAACATGATGGCTTTTCTGAGTAGAAGAATCGTTCCAGTTTCTGACTCTGCCTTTCATGGAGCAGAGTTGCAGCTGGAGAGCTCCGCCTTGGGAATACAGCCAACTTCAGTTTTGTTGTTGTTGTTGCATATTTTCATTGGGGAAACAGCAATTTGACATCTGAGTTCTTTAAGATCTCTAGGGTGGGCACCACTGAGATCTGGTGCCTTTTTAGCCCTAGAGCTTTGTCTTTTGTTGTATTTGTTGGACTAGTTTTGTCAAGACACTCTCCCCTCCTCAATCAATCAATGAATGAATGTGCAGGCATGGATTTCTGTCCACACGTGTTCTAAATGAAGATTAATGCAAAGTTTAGTTTCTCTGCAGACTCTCTGACCCTCTTTTCCCAACCCTTTCGTTCCTTTATCGTCTGATAGTCCAGTTGCTTCTCTTGTGTGTTTCCAGCTTTGGATCATTTGCCTCCATGTTCTTAGCAACAATATTCCTTCGATTGCCTTGGTTGCTTGTGTCGTTGCCAGCTTACAAATCTTTCGCTGGAGTTTTATGCCTGATTTGGGCAAGTCTTTGACTTCTTGAAAGAAAGTTGTTGTGCCTCCCCCCCCCAATAGCTTCCTAATAGTTTCTGAATGGTTTTCGAAGGCAGCCCCAGAAAGAGCACACTGCAGTAGTCCAATTGCAATGTAACTAGTGGATATGCAACCATGGGCAGGTTTGATTGTACCAAGGATGGGTCAACTGTCTAAGCTGGGCCGAAGCACTCCTGGAATGTTTCCACCACTTCCTTCTAGCCAGTCTCAAGGCAACTTTCTACTTCCCGAGTGTGACATTAGCTTGATCTGGTGGATTTTTATTTCCTCTTGATTCTGACTTGGATAAATAACATTGCAATAGTGATCAAGTGATTTCAATTGATGTGAGGAGAGCATCCTCTCGTATCACTTTTTGCTTTTAATCAAAATCAGAGGCTGGTAAAGCACATGTTTCAAAATGTGCATTTAATTTCCTGATCGTCAGTCTCAGTCAGACTCGAATACCACAAGGGAGATTTTGTCTCTTTGAATAATATTACTGATCCTGTGAGTCACTCTTGTACACCACTGATCAGTGGCCATTAACTGTTGCGCCAAGCAAGTAAAAAGATAACAGGTGTATAAAGTACTCTGTACAGTGGTCTTGCAATTAGCCACTTAATCTGACCAAGTAACAATTCCTTCCAGATGAGTATCACACTTGGAGAGATTGATCAAAAACACATTGGGTTATATAATAATAATAATAATAATAATAATAATAATAATAATAATAATAATAATAATAATATTATTATTATTATTATTATTATTTATACCCCACCCATCTGGCTGGGTTTCCCCAGCCACTCTGGGCAGCTTCCAACAGAAGAATAAAATAATTGATTAAAGATTAAAAGCCTCCCTAAACAGGGCTGCCTTCAGATGTCTCCTAAAAACCTGGTAGCTGTTTTTCTCTTTGACATCTGATGGGAGGGCGCCGCTACCGAGAAGGCCCTCTGCCTGGTTCCCTGCAACTTGGCTTCTCGCAACTAAGTTCTATTAAGAGTAGATCCATTGAAATTAATGGACCTTTGTTAGCCAGGCTCGTTAATTTCACATTGGATACAACCGCTTGGATGCAAATTATTCATTGGTATGGGTGAGTATGTGGGCTGGTAATTGATGGCCTTTCTCTTTCCACCTTCCTATAATCCTTTACTTGGGATGAGTCGTTCAGCCCTGTGTCTGTATTGTATGTCACTGGACATTCAGAAACACTCATGCAGAGATAGAATCATAGAAACATGGGGATGGAAATGACCTTGCAGGCTATTTAGTTAAACACCCTACCCAATGATGGCAGAAAATCCAGAGCTAGGTGGCTGTGTTGCCTCTGCTTGAGGACTTGCAATGCGGGAAATCCCAGGCTCCCACTCCCAAATTGATTCAAGAGTTTCCCAAACTGGGGTTTCCAGCTGTTTTTCAACTACAATACCCATCACCCCTGGCAACTGGTCCTGCTAGCTAGGGATGATGGGAGTTGTAGTCCAAGAACAGCTGGAGACCCAAGTTAGGGAAACTCTGATCTAGCTGCTCTTACCATCAGAAACTTTCTCTTTCTTTCTGCTCAACTGAAGTCTACCGTAAGCCCATCAAATGTAGCCATAACCTCTGGGTCAATGGAGAATAAGTCACCTTCTAGGTCAGTGGTGGTTTTAAAAGAGGATTAGAGAAATCCATGAAGAATAAAGCTATTAATGGCTACCAACCCTGATGGTTATGTTCTGCCTTTGCCATTTCCTGGAAGGCACAGGAGGGGAGAGCTCTGCTGCTGCTGCCCCACCTTATTATATATATATATATATATATATATATATATATATATATATATATATATATATATGTGTGTGTGTGTGTGTGTGTGTGTGTGTGTGTGTGTGTGTGTGTGTATGTATATATATATTTACTTATTTGGTTTTTCAGATTAAAGATTTACAATCACATATCCAATATACAACATAAAAACAAGATTCCAAAGCATCTCCTGGACTTCCCTCCTCCCCTTTGTGGGTCCTATTGTTAATCATTTCCTCCTGCACCTCTTATGATAATCCAAATCTTTTACAACTTCATTATGCCCAAAATTCACCATTAAACCACAAGTGTTACTCTGATCGTACTAACGATTTTAGCTGTTTACAATGGTTTTTTTTAAGATAAATTATAAATTTCCCCCATTCCTGATTAAAATTCTGGTCTTCCTGATTTCTGATTCTTCTGGTCATTTTAGCCATTTTGGCATAAATGACTTACTGGTATACCTCGAATGGTTGCCATGTGGCTAAGAAGTGACCTTGAGCTCCTTGGAATAATGTGGGATAGAAATGTAATTTTTTAAAAAAGAAAAGCAATGTAATAAATAGTTTTTACAATAGCAAAATATGTGCTAATCAGCGATGAATTGCATGCAGACCCAAGCTTGGTGCAACTTTCGCAATTAGTACTGGATAAATGTGCTTCAGTTTGCAGTGTAATCCTAACCCTAGCTTACTAGGAAGTAAACCCTACTGAATTCAAAGAGGCTTACTCGCAGGTAAGTGGGACTAGGATCATAGCCTTTGCCTGTACTGAGCAACCCATAATTTAGCACAAGCCGCTTCATTTGTTTTGCATCCTTATTTGCAGCCAATCTTAACGATGCTTAAGATATTCTGATGTAATGCTTAATGAAAACGAATGGCTTAATGAAAATGAATGGTGCAGTGTTTTGTCTTCATTAGTGCCAGAGATGGCAGAGCTGAGTGTTTTTCCAGCTTGGAACTCAAAGAATTTAGGGTAGCCAGTGTGGTGCGCTCAGTATGCTATCAGACTCCATCACTGCTGGTCATTGGCCGTTCTGGCTGGGGCTGATGGCAGCTGGGATGCAGAAGCATCTGGGGGGGCACCCCATTGGCTCCTTCAGATATGAATAGCAAAGTAATGCAAAACATGTAGCGGGGAGAGCATCTTCTTTGTCATGGCTATGTAATAATGACAAGCTTGTACCAAACCACTGACACTTGCGTACTGTATTATATAAAGTGATATCGCACTACGCTAAGTGGAACCAGCATGATGCTCCACATTTGGAGCTTGCAGGCCTGTTCTGACCCATTAGTGTCTGAAAGACTCAAGATACTCATTTACAACTATGTCAGCAATCCTTAGTGTACATCTGTCAGAACCCAGGCTGAGCTTCTAATTTAGGGCTGCCCAGTAAACTTCGAAATAAATCTTCATCCTGTAGTTCCATTCTCTGTGGGTGACACAGTGCATAGCTCAGAATTAAAATTGAAATAGTGGCTAGGTTTTTAAAAGAAAAGAAAAGGAAGGGAGGGAGAGAGAGAGAGAGAGAGAGAGGGAGCGCTTCATGTTGAAAACATAGTAATTTCCTGAATGCACACCAGATCAGAAAGATATGCCAGCTGTATTCTGCAGGGATCACTGCAGGATCCAGCACTGTGTCCAAATATTTCAGAAATTCATTGCATGAAAGAGCAGAGTGTATGCATAATAACTGTGCAGGTCATTTGGATCCCTTCCAATTGGGATTCAGGCCTCATCATGGGACTGAAATTGCCTTGGTCACTCTGGTTGATGATCTGCGGTGGGCTAGGGACAAAGTTGAGAGCTGTTTCCTTGTTCTGCTGGATCTCTCAGCGGCTTTTGACACCATCGACCATGACATCCTTCTGGACCGTCTAGAGGGGTTGGGAGCTGGGGGCACTGTCATACAGTGGTTTCGCTCCTTCCTCCTGGGCCATGTTCAGAAAGTGGGGGGGGGATGAGTGTTCAGACCCCTGGGCTCTCACTTGTGGGGTGCCTCAGGGTTCTGTCCTCTCCCCCATGCTTTTTAACATCTACATGCGGCCCCTGGGAGAGATCATCAGGGGGTTTGGGCTGGGTGTTCATCAGTATGCGGATGATACCCAGCTCTACCTCTCTTTCAAATCAGAACCAGTGAAGGCGGTAAAGGTCTTGTGTGAGTGCCTGGAGGCTGTTGGAGGATGGATGGCAGCTAACAGATTGAGGTTGAATCCTGACAACACAGAAGTACTGTCTCCGGGGGACAGGAGGCGGGCAGGTGTGGAGGACTCCCTGGTCCAGAATGGGGTAACTGTGCCCCTGAAGGACCAGGTGCACAGCCTGGGACTCATTCTGGACTCACAGTTGTCCATGGGGGCGCAGGTCAATTCTGTGTCCAGGGCAGCTGTTTATCAGCTCCATCTGGTACTCAGGATGAGATCCTACCTGCCCACAGACTGTCTCACCAGAGTGATGCATTCTCTAATTCTCTAGTTATCTCTTGCTTGGTCTACTGCAATGACCTGGAAACTACAATTAATCCAGAATGCTGCAGCTAGACTGGTGACTGGGAGTGGCCGCCAAGACCATGTAACACCAGTCTTGAAAGACCTACATTGGCTCCCAGTACGTTTCCGAGCACAATTCAAAGTGTTGGTGCTGACCTTTAAAGCCCTAAATGGCCTCGGACCAGTATACCTGAATGAGTGTCTCCACCCCTATCGTTCTGCCCGGACACTGAGGTCCAGTGCTGAGGGCCTTCTGGTGGTTCCCTCGCTGTGAGAAGCCAAGTTACAGGGAACCAGGCAGAGGGCCTTCTCGGTAGTGGCACCCACCCTGTGGAACGCCCTCTCACCAGATGTCAAAGAGGAAAAAAACTACCAGACTTTTAGAAGACATCTGAAGGCAGCCCTGTTTAGGGAAGCTTTTAATGTTTAATAGATTATTGTATTTTAATATTCTGTTGGAAGCCGCCCAGAGTGGCTGGGGAAACCCAATAAATTATTATTATTATTATTATTATTATTATTATTATTATTATTATTATTCGAAACTTGGAGGGACCGCAAACAATTTGGAAGATTTCAAAGAACATTTTGCAACCCTGTGTGGGTGGTGCTATTTGAACATCAAAAGCAGACAGAATTATGTGATGCCTACATATTTTATAGAATCATCACAGAGGTCTTTAGATGACTTCAATATATTTTATCGTAAGGAAATATTTCTGCTGCATAATAAAGATGTCCTCGATTTGGCTTTCAAATGACCGTCGCAATTTTGTGATGTAATGCTCATTTTTTTCAGGGTAAAAAGCTCCCGTATAGTCTTGGAGCGGATGCTGAAGAAGGAGAGGTTTCTGATGAAGACAGCGCTGATGAAATTGAAGATGATTGCAAGTTAAAGGTTTCTTACGTAAGTGTGCTTAGCTACTTCTCTATAACGAATTTTCCAGCAGTTGCATAGAGCTGCATTTCACACATAGCTTAAGTTGAAATGTGCATTGCATGCGACATTTTCCCGTTCAAGGACCTGAACCATGTTTTAATAGCCCTACTCTCACTTGCCTGAGTACCGAGCTTCCCTGTGGTGAGGCTCCTTGCTGCTGAGGTGTGCTTCCGGGTACAAGAACTTCTTAGCCATACGTTGATATTCCCACTAACATAGATTTTAAGCTCCTTAAGGCAAGGGGCCTATATTTTATGAAACTCTGAAAAGTTTGATGTGTGTTGATGCTGCTGGGATAATGAGGATGATTAATCATGGCTTGGATCCAAATTGCCCTCTGGTGAAGAGAAAAGACTCCTTCTGTTGGTGGAAGGGATTTAGATCCAGCAGAGTCTCCTTCTGGGGGAAAGGGGGGAAAAAACACTGCAACACATCATACACCCTTCTGCACTGTTCTGTAGGTTCTCTCAATTCTCTAGAATTTTGAGAGACATAGGGAATTGGATTCTCATGAGAAGAGTTCCACATATGAGACACCACACACGCACACACACGCACACACACACAACTTATCACCAAGCTCAAAACCATGGAGGGACCTGGTTTGAACAGAGATATCGGATTCTTATCTCATTATACATGATAAGCGATCTTCAGCCATATCAACCCTTGCTTTTTCATGCAAAACCATTTGCAGTCGTTTGCGGTCATCAACAGCTATCAGTCAGTCAATCACCCATTTCCACCACCCTTCTGAGTGATCCCCCCTCCCCCTCCCCACCCCTCCCCACCCCTTCTCTACATAAGTGCCTGGAAACTTCCATTTCACTGTATCTGAAGAAGTGTGCATGCACACGAAAGCTCATACCAAAATAAAAACTTAGTTGGTCTTTAAGGTGCTACTGAAGGAATTTTTTTTATTTTACTTCAATCCAGACCAACACGGCTACCTACCTGTAAACACACACACACAGTAAAGGACCCCTGGATGGTTAAGTCCAGTCAAAGGCAACTATGGGGTGCTGCCCTCATCTTGCTTCAGGCCAAGGGACAGCTTTCCGGGTCATGTGGCCAGCATGACTAAACCACTTCTGCCGCACGGAGGAAACGCTGTTTTCCTTCCCGCCACAGCGGTACCTATTTATCTACTTGCACTGGCGTGCTTTTGAACTGCTAGGTTGGCAGAAGCTGGGACAGAACAACGGGAGCTCACACTGTCGCGCAGATTCAAACTGCCAGCCTTCTGATCGGCAAGCCCAAGAGTCTCAGTGGTTTAGACCACAGCGCTAGTGCTCTCTCTCTCTCTCTCTCTCTTTGTGTGTGTGTGTGTGTGTGTGTGTGTGTGTGTGTGTGTGTATCTCCCTCATTTCTCCACCATGTTGTACATTGACAGTTTGTTTCTTCTGTCTCCACTAGCTCTTCTTTCCTCTTGCTGTTTTTCATTTGTGTCTTGTCTGGAAGCGGGTTTTTTTTTAAAAAATAAAATCTTTTGCTCGGGGGCAATGCAGCAAGGCTGCTCAGTCATGAACAGATGGTTTGTTCCAGCTCAGAGGAGTTCATCCTTGACTGGCTCAAAATATTTCACATGCATTTATAATCTTTTACCAGTCTGGTAGGGAGTTGGTCCGTCTAGGCAACTGGCAAGGTGACTCCAGTGATTTGCAGGTCAGCATGTGACAGTGTGGATTTTGGTTTCTCATTCTCCACCTTGCCCACAGTGGAGCTCTTATGTTTACCAAGATGCCTGCAAAACGAGCTCTTTCCTGCCTGTTTCCTAATTTGCATCAGCTATTGGGACATAAACATTTTGCAAGCAGGCTGGGAATTGTTTTGCTGCTTTAGATATTACAGGGCCCCATCAGATTTGGTTCAGAGAGAGAGAGCAGCAGGTGCTCATAATACTGTTCCTCTCTTAAACACTTTTACCACAGGGTACTTCAAGATTATCCGCCACTCATACTGCAGCGTTGTCTTACATTTATGCATAAAAGGGACCAAATTGAAATCAGATGAACACATTAATACTTAACAGACATGAGGGAACCTTGAGAGCATTCCCATTTTGAAAAACCGTTTCCTAAATGGTTGTTTCAAATGGAGAAGCTCAGAATGCTGCACAACACTGGATCATCCCTTTTGTGCCCTCTGTGAGACTGTCTTCCGCAGAGAGATGATGATTTGTCTTTGGGTGCTCAAAGCACAAGGCAGAGAAAATGCACGCAGTGACCCAAGAAGTTATATCCCCTCAGTGCCACCTCTGCACAAACACATTGTATTTTCCTGTAGCAACAGCCCCAAAGCCACAGTGGAGACCAGGAAATGCCTCTTGGGGAACAAGATCGATGACTCAGAGCAGAGCTTTTAGTGTGGCTGTTCTGTGGAAGAGCATTCCTGTCAGAATACAACATGTGCCCACTGCCTGCACTTTCTGAAAACAATTGGAGGCATTTTAGACTTTCCTAGCTAGATAAATGGGTCTTTACCATGAGTATCTGTTATGTATGGTTATCATTTTGTTTTAAATGTATCTGCTGCCTTTGAATCATAGAACCCTAGAGTTGGAAGAGACCACAAGGGCCATCCAGTCCAACCCCCTGCCAAGCATTCCTGACAGATGGCTGTCAAGCCTCTGCTTAAAGACCTCCAAAGAAGGAGACTCCACCACACTCCTTGGGAGCCAATTTGTTTTTCTTTGTGTGCATCTCCTTGAGATGGTTGTTTAGAAGGCAATTAATAAATCAGTAGTGATGATAATAAAAATTATAATACCCAGCCAGAAGCAAGGGTGTGTTTGCTGCATCCCACTTTCTTGTCCTGCTGTAAAAAGGAACCCGGGTCACTGCCCACAGTTTCAAGTATAAAGCTGCTGAATATTTCAGGCTAACATTATGGAAAGCATCACATTTCCATTTCCTCTCTCTTGCACTCTCAGAATCTGCTGTAGAGGCTCCCCTAACCCTCTGGAGCTGACTGTGAGTTGCACACAGGGAAGTTCCTTGCACCTCCTGTAGCATCGGATACAGCACTCCGTTAATTTCATTTGTCTACTCAAACACCTACATAGTCATTGTAACGGTTTAGTTGAGTAGGAAATGGTGCTCAGTGTGTCATTGGCAACTAAGGAGAGGCCTTGCACATCACCTCTTGTGCTTCCCTGCTCTACGCATATGTATGGGGTGTCCATGAAGCCATCACATGACCGCTTTCCCCATAATAAGCTCTCTAAGCCACACTGGCTCTAGGTATATCTTAAGTATTTCTGAGGGATCCTCATGTTCATCAGTTTATTTCCAGGTAGTTTCGGTTGTGTTGTTCTAAAAAAGAGCTCATCTGTTTCGTCTCTGTGGTTGGGTTTTTCCCACCCCCACTCCCAATTTATGCATCTCATTTTAAAAAAAGTTATCTAGATGACACAGTAAAATAGATAGACTTAAAAGCAACATTGCAAACCCTTGCTGAAGCTAAGCCAGCAACAGATAAAATCCACCCATTAAATCCTATATAGACAGACACGAATTCACACTCCAACAACCAGTCCTACAGAAGTGACAGGTCTTACTGCTAAGATAACGTAGCCCAACCATCGGAAACCTGGTGGCCCAAAGATCTCTTGGACAACAGCTCTCATCCGCCTCGCCCAGTAGCTGGGTTTGTAGTCTAAAATTTATGGAGAGGCCTAGGTTAGTGAAGGGACGCGGGTGGCGCTGTGCTCTAAACCACAGGGCTTGCTGATCAGAAGGTCGGCGGTTCGAATCCCCACGACTGGATGAGCTCCCGTTGCTCGGTCCCTGCTCCTGCCAACCTAGCAGTTTCAAAGCACGTCAAGTGCAAGTAGATAAATAGGTACCTCTCCGGCGGGAAGGTAAACGGCGTTTCCGTGCGCTGCTCTGGTTCGCCAGAAGCGGCTTAGTCATGCTGGCCACATGTCCTGGAAGCTGTCTGCGGACAAACACCGACTCCCTCGGCCTATAGAGTGAGATGAGCGCGCAACCCCAGAGTCGTCTGCGACTGGATCTAACAGTCAGGGGTACCTTACCTCTGGGTTAGTGAAGGCTGACAGCCCGTTGAGTGAGGCAGTCCCCAAATTTGTAAGGGAAATACTGAGGGAGGATTGACTCTTTAGGGAAAGTGTCACTGGTTTTTATTGCCACCCCAGGAGTTCTAACAGGCAGAATATTAGAATGAAAAACCACCTTGAAGAGATTTCCCCCCCCTTTTTTACACAAATTCACTACTACTGCAAAGAACCTGTAGGGAGAATCAGTTTACTTGGGAGTGGAAACAACTACCCTGCTCTGTTTGCTTAAGAAAAGAAAAGAAAATTCCACTGAGCATTTTGCATTGGTCTGACTGATCTATTTCAGAGTAATGGCACCACTGAGCACCAGGTGGAATCTTTTATAAGGAAGAAACTTGAATCCTTGCTAAAGGAGTCTCAGATCAGGGACAAAGAAGACCCCGACAGCTTCACAGTGAGAGCACTCTTAAAAGCAACACACGAAGGTTTAAATGTAAACTTCAAACAGGTAAGATTTCTCTTTCTTCCCCTCCCCGTTTCTACTGAGTTCTTCTGTCTCTAGCATTGTTGAGATGAGGTTGGCATTCATTGCAAGTTTGCTGTGAGAAAGAAAAAGCCATGCTTTGTTTTATATAAGAAATGTGTCTCAGTGAAATTTGCAAAATGCATTGTGTAGGAGCTGCTTTTTAAAAAGAAGTTACTTTCCCACCTCCAAAAACAAAACAAAATAAGGAAGCAGCATACCTTTGTATTTATGTATGTATTTGCAAATAAAGATTTACAGTGGATGTTCTGGGTTCTGGGTGAGAATGATAGTTCCGCATTTGGTTCTTTTCTGGAAAATATGGGTTGCAGAAAATGCACCTGAATCACCTACAGTGTGACCTACCAGGATGTTTAGGAAAAACAGTAGCAGTGTTTTCCTTTAAGGAGGTATTTAATGTGTCTCATGGCTAATGGTATTGTGTGGAGTGACTTGCAGTTGATCTGCAGTTGTGCCAAACCATGGTTGTGCCAAACCATGATTTGTGCCAAATGTTGTGCCAATCCATGGCTTGGCATGGTGTCCATATCAGCAAATGGTAGTTTCAAGATGGTCTGCAGACCAATTGGTCTGAAGCAGATTTGCAAACCATTGTCTACACCAGTGTTTCCCAGCCTTGTGCCTCCAGATGTTTTGGGACTACAACTCCCATCATCCCTGGCTAGCAAGACCAGTGGTCAGGAATGATGGGAATTGTAGTCCGAAAACAGCTGGAGGCACAAGGTTGGGAAACACTGGTCTACACTAACTGTGATTTGCCATATCTGAATTAGGAAACCATAGTTAATGCCTATTGCTCTGCCTCAGAAATCTGCCTTGCCATAGAACTCAGCCAGATGGGCAGGGTATAAATAAATTATTATTACTATTATTATTATTATTATTATTATTATTATTATTCTGACAGGACTTTAAGTGAAAGCACACAAGTGTCTCTCAGCGGTGGTTCACTAAGCCTGCTTGAAAACACCCACAGCTTCACTTTCCAGGCTGCGCACAATCCACCATACAGTGGCTTGTATCCTCCACAACGGAATAACATTAAAATATGCTGACCAAAGACATAATAATGACAAGATTGTATGTGGCAGCTTAAAACCAAATTAGAATCTTATCTGCCCCACATCGCCACTCTCCCTGCCCTATCATACAGCTCGGGACTAAGTTATCGAGAGACTGCCTGATCCCTTGTAGCCCCAGTAGGTTCCAAAGAGATCAGAAACTTGATCTGTCTTGGAGCAGAGCTTTCAGTGTGGCTGCCCCTCTTCTGTGGAAGACCCTTGTCAGAATATGACAGGTGCCCACAATCTACACTTTCTAGAAACATCTGAAGACATCTTTTGTTCTGACAAGCTTGGCAAGCTGGATGAATAGGTCTCTGCCATTAGTGTTTCCTCTTACTTTTTAATTAATTTTCTGTTATTTTCTATCATGTTTTAACTGGTTTTTTTTAGCTGTTTCTATTGTATTGTGTAGATCAGGCATCCCCAAACTTCGGCCCTCCAGATGTTTTGGACTACAATTCCCATCATCCCTGACCAATGGTCCTGTTAGCTAGGGATCATGGGAGTTGTAGGCCAAAACATCTGGAGGGCCGCAGTTTGGAGATGCCTGGTGTAGATCGCCTTGAGACATATATGTGGAAGGTGATTGATTGATTGATTGATTGATAGTATCGCCATCTTAGACTGTATAATCATCCACCATAGGTACTGTGCGACACACACACACACACACCCCAATAAAATTTGTCTCAAGAAGAAGGTCAAGAAACGTTTTATCATCAACCTAAATAAATATAGCATTAAAAAAAGCAATGAATGGCGGAAGCTTTTCTAAAAGAGATTGGGAAACCATTTGGGAAATCATTCACAACCTATAGTTAGTCTTTTCGAAGCAACTTTGAAAATGTGTGCTAAATGTTTGATTCTCATACCTTTCAAAGTTCTAAAAACTATCCTGCAGGGTCATGTTAAAAATATTTTTCTCTGTTGGAGGCACAGACCTTTAAGGGACAGAATCTTTTCATATAAAGGGGAATATTTCCTTTGACTGTCAAAAAGTCAGTATGTCTTCTATTCTCTGATGCCAGCAGCTAACATTCCTTTCTTAGCCCTAAGAGTTCGGCTCAAAGACTCTCGTCAGCGACTTTTAAATAAAGAAATATATAGTTGGACACCAAGTGCCAGCTTTCCCCTCTGTTCTTCCCATGCCCACTCATGGCTTCTCCCAAAGACTCCTGGGAACTGTTGTTTGTTAAGGATGCTGAGAGTTCTTGGGAGACCCCTATTCTCCTCACAGAGCTACAATCCCTCTCTCTTTGCAGGGAACTCTTTATCCTCACAATATCCCTGTGAGGTTAGATTCGCCTGAGAGGCTTTGAGTGGCCCAAGGTCACCCAGTCAGCTCCATGGCTGAATGGAAATTTGTACCCTTTTCTTCAAGGGGTTGTCTGTCAGATGAATTGCTACACCACACTGGGTTTTCTTTTTATTACTGCAGCAGGGACATAAACATCAAAACCAATCACAGAGCAAAACAATCCAATAAAACCGGTTAGTGAAAACAAGCAGCCAAATAAATGGGCAAAGACCTTTGCCATTTGGTGGAAGACCACTACATGGAGCCCAGCAAGCCTAGGTCAAGCTAGGGATTGTGGGAATGTTGTGGATAGTAGGAGAGGATATATTGATTAAATACTATCATTCCTCACTCACGCTAGTGAGCTAGTAGCAGAGCACATTCCCTTGTACATTGCAGGAAGCTAGTTGATGGATTCGTGAGAATCATTTGAGTTAAGCAACCCATTCTGGCTTGTCCCAATTAGATTGTTCCTGGTAAATCCCCTTTAGTTCCCTCTTAAAAACAATAACAACACAACAGTCTTCTTTTAAAAGTAATGATAAGGTTTACTTACATTCAGTTCACAGTATGATCCTGAAGGCAGGCTTTATCTTGTAGTTACAGTTACAGAAAGAAGTGTGGGTTCATCCTCTGTGAGGGATGAGCCCATGTGCTGTTGGCTGAGAGCCAGCAGACGGCAAAAGGCAAAATGGAGAGAAGGGATCAAGAGAATCAAGAGGAGGATGCTCCAGACCAGGTGTGATAGGAATTCCTCCTGGCTGGAGCAACATTCCCCTGCGTGTCCACTCTGGGCAAACAGGAAATGTTGTATTTGACTGCTTCAGTGATGCTACATCCCACAGGGATGAGTAATGTCCCCGGAAGAGGAAAGTGAAAGTGATGCCTAATGTTAAATAGCCATCATTTGCTAGTGCATATGAAGAGGAAGGGGTGGAAGAGCTGTGAGTGAACTATGCTCTCCCCCCTGCATGTGTCAAAGAGATACCCCAGGGTGTATCCTGCATCCTCAACTAGAAATACATCTCTGGAAAAGTAGGTTTGAGTTTGTCGAGCTTGACTAGCCAAAAAAAGAAAAGAAAGGAGAAGCCATTCCTTGTCCTTCACAAAAAAGCTAATGGAAAATACATTTCTGCCACAGGCCGTGCATTTATGTAACTGGAAGGTTTTGTGCTGTGAATAGTTGAGGCAATGTATTTTGGTGCCTCTTTTCAGCTCTTCAAAGAGATAAAGGGATGTGATGTTCTGACAGCAACACTGGGTCCTGCCACACATCATCAAACTGATGACCCAGGGGATCTCTCTTACAGCAAACCTCAGGTGGCTTAGCAAACATCAGTTCTCTCTCTGTCACTTTGGGTTGTGTGTGTGTGTTATTTTTTATTCCCTGTTTATCTACAGGTTTCGGAAGTGTGAGGTTTGATATGTTTGTTCACTTGGATCACACTTTCATTTTTGATTCCTCTTAAGTCGATTCTTCTTTTTCCTCTCTTTATTTGGGCACTAGATATCTGCTTCATTTGCATTCCTGCAACCCCTTCAAATAACTTAATTATTGGGAGTACAGACACAAGCTAAATATTACAGTCTGTGCTGATATATATAATATTTAGCTTATATTCTGTGATGAGAGTTCTGGTCCAAAACATGAGGTGAGCCCCAGTTTGGGGAAGGCAGATTTTCACATATAGTCCCATTCTTCTGGGAGCAAATACAATAGATGCGTTTACTAAAAAAAAACACCAGTTCCTCGGTCATTGGATTCTTTGCTTATTTTGCTTCCATAGAACTCGGATGTAAAAGATACTGGCAAGAAATCCCACAGTAGACTAATGAGCAATTTTGGTAAACACAAGGTAAGCAGAGCTAAAACTTCCACCTACGTTTTGCAGAGTTATTATTATTATTATTATTTTATTTCCAGAGCAGCTTCTGTGTACGTGGTGCTTTACATAGAACAGGTATGACAAGTCCCAACCTCCAAGGGGCTTGCAATCTGAAACAGTCATAGGGAAACAGCAGAGGAAGCTGGGGGAAATGGAGGCACTGGTCGGCAAGAATAGGCAGTTCTTATTTTTATATTTATGTCCCACATATCCTCTAAGGATCTCTTCCTCTTTTGACCTCACAACAACCCTGCAAGGTAGGTTAAGCTGAGAGAATGTGACTGGTCCAAGGTCAGCCATGATATAATTGGATCCCTCGCATGGCACAGAATCAAGAAAAGAGCCTTGATTCTCAAATATCTAGTCCAGGCATCCCCAAACTTCGGCCCTCCAGATGTTTTGAACTTCAATCCCCATCATCCCTGACCACTGGTCCTGTTAGCTAGGGATCATGGGAATTGTAGGCCAAAACATCTGGAGGGCCGCAGTTTGGGGATGCCTGATCTAGTCCAGCATTCTTTTTCCACAGTAGCCAGCCAGGCAGCTTATACAAAGCCTGCAAGCAAGACTTAAGTACAGGATCCCTCTCCTATTCATGACCCCCAGCTTTGATTCACCAGTTCTTTCTGCAGGTAGTAAGGCCAATGGAAAACATAATTTATTTCTTTAAACTTTAGCTGGCAGTACATGCTTTTACACACACACACACACACACACACACACACACACTCCTATATGTAGCTTCTTTGGTTTTCAAGGAACTGAAAAAGGACAATTAATGAGCTGTTATTCATTTAATTCGCAGATGCGTCCCACAACTTCCAGCTCATATTTGCTAATGGGGACCATTGACAATTGAAATTCCCAGCACACTGATGAGAGAACAAATGTTGTACAGTAGAATGCGTATGAGAGAAATCAGCCTCTGGAGAACTTACAATTACTCACTACTTTGAAGACTGCAAAATATTTCAGTAATGCAACAATTCCAGCTAATTAATCTAATTAGGCTTGCCCTAATTTTTTTTCATGTCTGCATGAAAAACAGAATGAATATTCTCCTTAATGACCACTGCGGAAATTGATTGACTTTCTGCACTTCTGGCAATAAGAGATATTTAGTGATGCTGTACTGGAAGCGTTCTCCCTTTGAATTTAAAAATTTAAAAGTCTGCTGATTTGAATGAATTTCACAAAAATCCATTTAGCTCATATGTATTTCTTTAGAAGAATTGTACCCCTGTATGTGGGAGGGTTTTGATATATTCCCCTTTAGATGTTGGCATTGCATTTTGCTGGACATCCCCGCTGGCATCCTTCACCAGTCGCATACTTTTTCTTTGACCTTCCCATGCCACTCATTCAATAATGAAATACTGACGTTTCAGGGTCGACAGAGAAATAGACTCATGGGGAGAAAAATGCCTGGGTTGTTTTCCTCTTTCTTCCTTTCCTTCCTTCAAAATACATTGCTGTCTGCGAAAGTAGGTATAAAATGATTGTGGTAATGGGTTTCAGCACTCTGCATAACTCTCCCACCGCTCCCCATAAAAGAATCTTAAATTATGCAAGTTTGAGGACTTTATAGAAACCTAGTTTTCTGTAAACTGGCTGCTCTTTTGTAAGCAGTTTACAATTGCTGTTACAACTGAAGTTTTGTTCAGTTCTCTCACCTTTTGGTATGTCCCTAGCAGGCAGTAAGGTGGTTTGCCATCAAATTCAATGGAAGAGCTCATTCTTTCTCAATCAAATAACCAATTATTTCCCAGTCAAATCAACAGGACTTACCAGCTATTAATCTTGGCTGGAGCAAAACCTTTGTTAATTGAACATAACTCTTGGCAATAGTGCTCAGGGCACTGTCTACTAAGCAGTAGCTCAGTGACAAGAGTACATGAATTTGCATGCCAAATGTTCCAGGTTCAATCCCTGATCCTTCCATTTAAAATGCTCAAGGGAGTAAAGAGTGAGGGAAATCTCCTTTTGGGACCCTGGGAAGCTCCTGTTAGCCTGAGGCTGAATTCACATGGCAGCTTATTCTATTTTCACGTCATTTCCCCAACTCTTCATTTCTGTATTCTGTTTGAGCTTTCACACAACATAAAAGCCACACCCAGAAATATAGTGGAATTTAGCAAAAGTTGAGGACAGTGGTGCCTCGCAAGACAAATTTAATTCGTTCCGTGAGTCAATTCGTTTTGCGGAAAATTCGTCTTGTGAATCCCATAGGAATGCACTGAATTATTATTTTTTTGCCCATAGGAACGCATTAATTGAATTTCAATGCATTCCTATGGGAAACCACGATTCGCTAGACGAATTTTTCACAAAACAAATTTGTCTTGCGAGGCAACCTCCGATTGCAAAACCCATTCATCTAGAGAAAAATTCGTCTAGCAGGGCATTCGTCTAGCGAGGTACCACTGTACTTGTTTCTGGTGGGCAGGTGGGGGTGGGGGAACAAACTTGTTTGCAGATAACACAGAAATGAGCACTAAACCTGTTCTGTATTCCACTTTATTTCTGGAAGTGGCTTTTACACCATGTGAAATCTCAATCAGAAAGCAGAAATTAACAGTTAGGGAAACATTGTGAAAATGGGGAGGTAAAAATGGGGGTGGGGTGGGGACTTCAGTGCGAATGCAGCCTGAGCAGACCACACTGTAAATGAATGGTAACTTTCTAATAGTTCGCCACACTGTTAAATCAGATGTTGTTTTCTCAATCAGAAGGCGGCAAAACCAAGGCCCAAATCTCATAGCACATCTGATGATGAAGATTCTCAACAAAATTGTTCTGGGAAGGAACCTGGACAGCTATACAGGTAAGTGATTGTCACTTTCCCCCAGCCATTCTACTACCAAATCAAGCAGTCTGCAAATATACAATTTCCCCGGAATGTAACAGACGTTAGCTTTTTAGAGTGAATAAAGCAATACTAGGTGTTTGTGTGTGAGGACATATGCAATTTTTAGATGAAAACAGGCAGAACCAAAAATACCGCCTGTCTAAACTCATTATGCTACTGAATGTAATAAACAAAGCATATATTTGCTGCTGATCCAAAACTCCCTCTTCCTATTGTCCTGCACATCTTGCCTTCATTTAATAAGAGAAGTCATTTCTATCTAGAATCTGCTACTTCTGTTGGAGAGATGTATCTGGAAGGCATATCTGTATGAAGGATGGGTTGGGGGGTGGAGAGGCAGAGGTAGGGTTAAAAAATGAATTGGAGTTTTAGAAATGGCCTCACCTCTTGGCCACCTTATTTCTTTCCTCTGTTTGGTTGTCTTTTATTTTGTAGCGTGCCTTCTAGTCAAGTAATAACTGTTCTTGTTTAAGAAAAGGCGTTGGATTCGTCTGGGCTTAGTAGTAGGATAGAGAGAGAAGCTGACAAATCTATCCACTTTCCTTAGAAAAAAAATCCCCCTCTTTTACCATTATTCAGCAGGTTGGGTCGGCGGAGAAAAACGATGAAGCTGTGTCGCGATCTTTCTGATTTAGTGGTGTACACCAATTCTGTAGCAGCTCAAGACATAGTTGATGATGGTAAGGCTGTGGGTGAATACTGGGGCACATCCTTTTCCTGCTGTCAAATATATTATTTGCTCCTGTATAAGGAAGTAGCAGGGGGTGCCTGGCACTGGCTAGTAATTCAAAGAAACAAGCAAAGATTTTTAAATGGATAGAGTAATTTGTGAGTTTGGGGACACAGCGTTTGCAAAAAAAAATGCTGAAAACTACCTCCTCCTCCTCCTAGGGAAACCTCGTTCCTAACTGCCACACCAAATTAGGCGGAATTACACCCAAGTCACATTTGGGCCTGCCATCTTGATTCAAAATGGTGCCTGGTGTCCAAATGTAGATGAAGACCACTGCCCCCCCCCCTCAGGAACCCTTGTGCCGAGTATGGCAACAATATCTCAACCCATAAAGGAGAGACAGACAAGCAGGCAAACGGCTTCCCCAAATATATAGTAGATGAGCATGTGGGAATTTCTCCTGTTTAAGTTGAGGTGAATATGAGTCATTTGATATTGCCACTATGCTGTTGCACAAATCTTATTGATTTGTGATCCTTCTGTAGGTTTCGAGGTTATAACAATGGGAACTTAGTGGGGGAAGGGTGTGGGTTTAGGTGCTTTGTGCATTGCAATGGCACCCTTCTTACTTTTGAGCTTAAAAGGTGATGCTCAAGTGCCATTTGAGGCAATTCCCAAACATACACCTGGTTCATGCAAAAACCCAGCCCGCTTTGGTAGTATGAGTTTCTCAGTCCCTTCCTTCCTTTCCAGCTTGGCTCCTGCCTCTTCTGCCCCTTCCTGTTTTATGGGCTTATCCCACCCGCTTGCAGTGGCTTCCCTCTTCCTCCACTGGCACAGTTGCATTACAAAACAGGATTGCTGTTCTCATCTTCCTCAGAATCGAAAGCTGTGACAAGTGGTGTCGCTGGTGTCGCCTTCAACATGTAAAAGTGACATGTTCTTTCCACCGAAAGCAGCCTCCAGTGTATGACAAGTGACAAGCTTCTGCTTAGGGATAGACTTTAATTAAGAGGATCTGTCCCGTTATAAGCATTATCTGTGGGGGAAGAAGAGGTTTTAAACTCCAGGGGTAGTTTTTGTGCTCGGTGTGCAGAGAGACACCTTTCTTGATTCAAGCACATTTCAGCCAAGGTTGGCATGTCAAATGCAGATTGGGGTGAAATCACTGCATATTCTTGATGAGCATCTTCAGAGAAGTAGTCAAAATCGAGCTGGAAACATGCTGACAGCTCTTTCATGGAACAATCCCACCTAGTGAAAATAGTTGGAGTATTCTGAATTACACAGTGGGAATTTCTTGATTCTTTAATTAGGGCTATGTGTCTCCTGCATTTTTTTATTTTTTTTTTTAAGTTTGGTTACAAGCACAACAGAAACATCAAGCCTGAGAGTGGATAAATAATTTGGTATCCTTTCCCTGCCCTACAAAAAAAGGGACGTGAGCCAATCCTAGATAAACATGATTCCAGTGAGAGAGTTAAATCCATGCTTAGTTCTTTCTCAGCTGAAATTATAACCCATATTTCTAGTCCTCATGGTTGCAAAATTAGGCTTCAAGTTGAGTCTGCTTCATCTGGTAAACCTCAGAAGTGTGAGGAAGGACGAAGGTATAAGAGTATTCTGGCCCCTTCCCTGTCATTTCAGCAAATATTACAAATGTGTTTAATTTTATTATTATTTCAACAGGCCATGAAATTGACTGGTTTTTTTTTCTGTTGCAGAATTTGTTATCTTTATTCAAAATTATGAACACATCTTTTTGATACTGAGACCGTTTTCTTCCAGAAATGCCTTGAGAAATTTGGTCCTGTCCATTTCTGAATTCTCCACGCGTGCTTAATATATATTCAACTCAGGAAAGCCTGTTTGAATGCAGTGCTTTGCAAAGAATAGCACTTGTGGTCCTCCTCCCACCTCAACATGCTCACCATCTGAATATTAGACCTTCTCCATTTAGATAAACAAGTTTTGTATTTGAACATCTTGGAGGAACTAGTCATGGCACTGAACATGTGTTCTGTTTGATAATGCAATTGTAGATATGGTTCGAAAATGCCAACTTGAATGGTTATGTATATGAAACTAAACTTATTTCAATGCCCATTATATTTGGTGATTGAGGCTATAGCAAACAGCCACTTTGTAAGAAAAGGGGGGAGTATTTGATCATGCTGCCTTGGTAAATGGCGGCTGTGTTCCCTTCCCATACCCATAGACTTCATTTGCTCTCACTGAAAGCATAACATAGCATGGCACCATTACATTTGCAGGATGACCCTGACTGGCTGAGATGACTTCTTTTTTCCTTTTTCCATTAGTTATTCATTACCAAAAAATAAAATAAAAATAGCTATTTGTTACAAATGAATCCTTTCCACTTGCAGAGCTTTAAATAGTTAAGTCAAACATGCTCCTTTTGCCAAGTCAAGAAAGTGTGTTTCGGGCTGGTCTCTCACTCAGAATTTAAAGTAGTCAAGAAAGGTGAAGGTGTCGGTCCTTCTCCTGTTTCTGAAATTGAGTTTTCACCTTCATTGTCAGGAAAATATTTCTCAATGAGGCCCAGGGCAGCTCAGTAGACAAAGGTGTTCTCACGAGTCTGGAGGGCTTTGATTTTCTCCAGGCTCCTGAGCTCTTCCACCAATAGAAAGTGTTTCAAGTATAAAGTGGCACTGAAGCCACAGATCAGAGGAAATAACAGCTGTTTTAAAATGCACACTTAGAGGGGAGGGGAGGCTTTGGGCATAACTCCTCAAAAGCACATTTATTTCCAAATTGTCCTCAGGCAAACGTATGTGCGTTTGTGTGTGTGTACACACAACACATGTAGTGTCATATCTTCTTTTCCTTGGTTATTTTCCTTTTCAACATGTAGGATCTGTGGGGAATGTATTATCCTTCAGCGAGTCGAGAGCACACCAGGTGGTGCAGCAGAAGGCCGAGCAGTTTATGCTTTATAACCAGAAGCAGCTCACCAGAATCTACCCATCTGCATATCGGATTGACTCCAGCAACTTCAACCCTTTGGCGTATTGGAACGTGGGCTGCCAGCTAGGTGAGTGCTGCAGTGTACATGTGCAAGGTATATGCGCACAATGCCCAGGTGCCTATTGATCTACTTTCAACCGATTTTTTTTCAGATGTCTCCTATCCCAGCTGCCTGCTGGATGGGGAGGAAGATAAGGGAGGGCAGGAGGGGATGGGAGAAGAGTGTCAGAAAGTTACAAAATGATATTTGCTATTGCTTGAAACCCTATTGTTAGGAAATTACACCATAGTGATGTTTTAGCAGACTGCAGTAAAGCATTTTTTAAAACTGGCAAGAGAGAAGGAGGAGGAGGGGGGGTGTCAGAAAAGAATAGGGATGTCAGAAGGAAGAGGAGAGCTGTTGGAAAGAGAGAAAAGAGGTGTTGGATAGAAATAAGGGGGGGTATGTCTACACTTGGTTCAGATCTCACCAACTTTTGACTTTGGCACTACATGCTACCAGCATGTGGCTCCTAACAGATTGCCCCAGAGGGAATGCAGCCTTCAAGAGAAATATATACTTTGTTCATTAAATCCCATTTATCTGCTTAAAATAAAAGGCACTTGCATTATGGGGAGGGGGAAAGGGTACAAAACTATTTTATGGGCAGGATCCAGGCTAACTTAGGAAGCAGTCTTAACCCCACTTAGCTGAGAGTAAGCCCCGTTGAATTCAATAGGACTTAACCTGTGAGTAGACATGGTTAAAATTGTAAGTTGAATCTTGTTTGCATTGAAATTAACGAGCCAGATTAGTTGTTAAGTCCCTTTGATTTCAGCAGGAATGAAGCGCCACTAACTTAACTCTGGGTTTATCTCTATGAGCAGAAACCACACAAGGTTTTGTTAGATGCATGTGAAGTTTATGAGTAACACAAGCTGTTGCTAATTTCACAGTGGCGTTAAACTATCAGTCTGATGGGCGTGTGATGCAGTTGAACCAAGCCAAGTTCAGGATGAATGGCAACTGTGGATACGTCCTGAAACCCCAGCAGATGTGCAAAGGTAGTACCATTCAATATATGTTAATCCCCTAATGCTAGTATACATGCATTATTTGTGATCAAGGCTCCCTTTATACTTGATCATTGAACATACTGGCTGGGAGATGTAGTCCAAAAACATCTTGAGGGCCGCAGGCTCACCATCTCTATTGTCAACAATCAGGCTGCAATATGTTCGTTAATGGTAATAATGACAATCCTTCAACAGTGATAAATTTTTAGGCAAAGCTGTTAGAATTAATGGAGCTGACTTGTTGAGGGGTGGGGTAAAGGTAAAGGGACCCCTGACCATTAGGTCCAGTCGTGTCCGACTCTGGGGTTGCGGCGCTCATCTCGCATTATTGGCTGAGGGAGCCAGCGTACAGCTCCCAGGTCATGTGGCCAGTATGACAAAGCCGCTTCTGGCGAACCAGAGCAGCACACGGAAACGCCATTTACCTTCCCGCTGTACCTTCCCCCTATTTATCCAATAACCAGAGGAGGATAAATGAACTAAATAATAGGGTGGTGGTGGAACCATTGCATTAACTGATTAGCACAGGTCTGACCTTTTACCCCATGGCCAGTGCTGGATTTACGTATAAGCTAAATAAGCTATTGCTTAGGGCCCCAGTCTCTTGGGCCCCCTAAAAAAAGTTAAAGGAAAAAAACAACTGGATGTGCATTTCCAAAATATAAGATAAAAAACAAATAAAATAAAACCAACATGCAGCAACAGTGTTCTGTGTTGTGTCGGCTCCTATTTGTTATGTGCAGATGGCTTTAGATACCTATTAGGTCTATAAACTACCATATAGCATATATTCAACACACAAAAAACAGTGACAATTTGTTGTTGATAAAGGACAGCTGGACATATAAAGGGCCCCATTACCTTCAGTACAGTGGTACCTCGGTTTACAGACGCAGTTGGCTCTGGGGAGCCGGTTGCTCCCCCAGCAGTCCGTAAATGGAGTGTCTCTTCTGCGGGTGCGCGAAGCGCCGATAGAGCGCTTCTGTGCATGTGCGCACTGCGCAGATCGCTTCTGCGCATCCGTGCATTGCAGAACCCGGATGTAAGCGTTCAGAAACTGATTGATCGCAAACCACAGCAATCGTAAACCGAGGTACCACTGTAGCTTAGGGCCTCATCAAACCTAAATCCGGCCCTGCCCACGGCCTATGAATTGTGTATGTGAAGTACCTGCAGTCATCCAGTTTGGCAGGCAAACACATCCCCCAAAGTAAAAGAAGAAGAAAATTCTGGGAGTGGGGGTCATTGCATAGTTGAATTTGTATGTTACTTGTTGGCTGCCTGCTTTTATTTAGAAGTGCATAAGACACACAGAACTCCTTATCTGAAGGACTGTACCCTTCTGCACTCTTTGCACCCTCTAGGGACGTTCAATCCTTATTCTACAGATCCACTGCCTGCTTTCCCTAAGAAGCAACTTCTCCTCAAAATCATCAGTGGGCAGCAGCTACCGAAACCTCCGGACTCAGTGTTAGGAGACAGAGGAGAGGTAAACAGTGTTGATGATAGCTTTTGTGGATTTCCAGTCTCTGAGTATGGATGTGCACATTGCCTACAGTACTTAAGGATACGTGCGACGCACACCTGAATTTTATTCACCTGCAGCTGCTATCTTATTAATTTACCATTGCACTGAAGGCTAAATTGTGAAATTCGCCATGCCTTTCTTTTTAATAATTTAGGGACATATTCCCTGAGAGTTTCCGGCTTGGGAGTTTGCAAGGCCCAATAATTTGTATCTTTACGGTTTCATAATATTCAAAATACAAAGGTGGGGGCTCACAAGCACAGGCCTATCTCTTCTCTATAGAGTTAATGCAGCTAGAGAAGGCATCTAATTCGCATAGTCATCTTTTCTGTTTACTCAACACTTGGCCTCATTACTGCATTTTCTGTTCACCTTTCGTGACACTTTGGATTGCACCCTGGAGGGATGGAAAGGTTCGTTAATAAAATTTGTCCTCTTGACAGTGTGGTGCAATGAAGCAGCTACTTAACTCTCTAATGTGAAGTACATTTAAGAAAATTGGTGGAATGCCCTCCCTGTTGGCGTGCATCTGTCTCCCTCATTAACATTCAGGAGGAGTTTAAATACATTTCCGCTCACCCAGGCATTTGATGGTTGAAAGAAACTGTTCTTGCAAGCCTTCAGTTGTGACTCTATGAGCCTATGTGGCTGTCTTCAGAGATGTGTTCAGGTGTTTTCAATGTTTTTAGATGTCCCAAACATGTTTTTATTTTATGTTTAATTGCATTGCTTTCTTGCTTGCTCTCCTGGACTCCTTTAGGAGGAAGGGCAAGATAGAAATTTAAAAAACAAACAAACTTAAATGAACATTTTAAGCAACACACCGATATTTAGAACAGACAAGTGAAACAAATTTCCAATAGTAAAAATAAGAGCTTGGATTATGGCTCTGCAAGGTCTCAGGAAGGGAAGTCTATCCTGGGATTCTTTAACACAGGCTTCCTCAAACTCGGCCCTCCGGATGTTTTTGGCCTACAACTCCCATGATCCCTAGCTAGCAGGACCAGTGGTCAGGGATGATGGGAATTGTAGTCTCAAAACATCTGGAGGGCTGAGGTTGAGAAAGCCTGCTTTAACAGGTTCTTTAAGGAACCTGTGTCCCTTTCAGATGCTATCTGGATCCAACTCCCATCCACCTCAGCCAGTCAGGGATGATGGGAGTTGTAGTTCCAGCATCATCAAGAGGACCCCTGTAATGGGAAATGCTGGTGATGTCAAGAAGGTGTTCAAGCACAGAGCTGTGGGCCACAATATTCTCAGTGTGAGGGAGTGTTAGACTTGAGCCCCAAATTGCCTGAAAACAGCCTATGCTTGCCTCCAGAATCCTAATGATCTCTCTCACCCCCTTGCTATAAAAGAATTATCAAGACTATAAGAGATGAATCCACATTTTGGCTTCTGAACTAATTCAAACCTCAGGTTTTGCTGTTAATTACTTGGTTGTGATCTAATATAATGGGAAATTGTAACCTAATATATTATTCTGGTAGGTCTATAAAATTGCTGTCTTGCGTGCGTGCTTTGGAAAGAGGAAATAATTATTTGAAATATGCATTTTGTGTTTCCCAAAAATGTCTCAAGCAGATAATCGATCCATTTGTTGAGGTGGAAATTATTGGGTTACCGGCAGACTGCTGCAAAGACCAGACCAGGGTGGTGGATGACAATGGTAAGAGGCTGCAAGCTGTACGTATGCTTGTTATATGCAAGCTGTAAGTGTTGTCAGGAGGGACTGATTGTAAAACTGCTCTGGAAATTGTAACTCTGTGAGGAGAATGGGGGTCTCCTAAGAACTCTGAGCACCCTTAACAAACCACAGCTCCCAGAATTCTTTGGGTAAAGCTATGACTGTTTAAAGTGATATCATATTGTTTTAAATGTATGTTATGAGTGTGGCCTTAATAATGTTCCTTCAGGTATTCAATTTCTCCTCTCCTGCCAATTTCAGCTCCCCATTTCTACTGGGCATATGTGATTAGCAATGATTTTATATCAACTCAGTACTTTTCTATTATTCAAGACACTTGCCATTTTGCCTATATTCTTCTGCCCTTGGTATCAGTACTTCTCCCCCCCCCCTATTTTGGCTAAGCCTCCATCTGCAAATCTACGGTTTGCACTTCTTTATTGTGAAATTTGGCATGTTCTTTCTGCCAGCAACAATAAGTGCTTTTGAAATCAGAATATCAAGCACGGTTTTCGTGAAGATTCACCGGAGCCCTCCAAAAGGGACTGTCCAAAGGTTAAGTTATCGCTTAAGCGCAAGTAATTTAGACAGAATCTGATGTTCGTTTTAGCAGATATGATCAGTATGAATGACAGGCCACAGTTGCTATAAAGAGTAGGCTCAAATTCTGTAGATAATGAGGAGGTTAAACAATGGGTTAAAAAAAATCCTTCTTCTCGAGAGTTATGGAAGAGGGCAGGGCCAAGCAATTACTGAATTTCTGTCACAATGGACAGGAAGCGACAGCACTGAAAATGTGTGTTAGCCAACACAATACTCAGAAACAGCCATTCAGAAGTGCTAACAAAAATGTCATGTTATTTGTTGAATGGCTATTGATTTCCTCATCACTGCTAGTGTCAGGGTAAGAAATAATTGCTTGTCCTCCTGCTCTATCAAGCTTTGGAGCTACCTTTTGGTGGGTGGCCTTATTCTCACCCCTGAACTTTCAACTTTCTGTTTTCTGTTGGAATATCATATTAAAGAGGTCACTTCTCCTTTTCTTGGTCATTTCATTTCATTCATTTTATCAGGGAACATATTAAAAAGAAGGAGAGAAAGAAGCATGTCAGTGGATTTTTTGTTGGTTTGAGTTGAAGTCGTCTATAGCATCAATACTGGGCATCCTGTGGCTGGGCCAGCCTTAGGCATTATTTCCCCCAAGATTTGGCCTGCTCCCTGTCCCTCTGTGGTTCCAATCATGTCCCCTTTGTATTTGTGGGGGAAAGGGGATGCAACTTCTCATTCCATGCAGACTGACACTGTGGACCCAACCTCTTTATGTTAGCCGGGTACTTACTGGAGTGTTTTTGAGCGAAAGCTCACATGAGTTGTGGGAATGGCCTAGTGGAACTTTCATCTTGGCTCCTATTGCTAGAATTGACCTGAGACCACAGGCATTTGCCTGAGCACAGAAATGCTGCAAAATGTCCCTGGGGTGTGCACACAAGCACCACTCCTAATGTATGAGTGCGCATTGTCAAACCCACTCAGATGAACAACCTTCTCATGTTGAGCGGGAAATGTCTGACATGTGACAAGGTCTCCTGTTCAGGCACAGCACCAGAGTAGTGTGATGCTTCATGATAATACTTGGTAGGTACTGACATCAATTATTGGGTAACAGCATATTTCAAAAAATTGCATAGTATAAAAGATAACGCAATTCGCAAATAGTATAATAGTATAAAAACGTTGCATCTGTTTTTCTTGCTTCAATTTGGCCTTGCACCAGTGTCAAGGAACATGCTTATAAACTTAAAAAAGAAGATGATGAATATACTGTAATGCACAAACTTTATTACAGTGTTCATGAGACTTTAAGCCGGTGGGTGAAATTACCTCTGTTTTTGAATGGAAGGCAGGATAACAGGAATTTCTGTATTCTTTGGGGATGCTGTAATTTTCAGGTACTAGACTAAGAGCTGGAATAACCCAACACAAAGTAAGACACCCCTTGGGCTTTCAGCGTAGACTCATTCGGTGGTTTGTTAACAGGGCGAGTACTTAGATGACTTGTTTCTCTTCCCGCACTTGACTTCTTGTGTTCTCTGCTCCTTACAGGGTTTAATCCTGTCTGGGAAGAAACTCTCACTTTCAACATCCACATGCCCGAGATAGCATTGGTTCGGTTTCTTGTTTGGGATCATGATCCAATCGGCCGAGACTTTGTTGGACAAAGGACTGTCGCCTTCAGCAGCCTTATGCCCGGTTAGTGCCTCTGCTTACCTATCTTTGATCAGCAGCAAAGGCAAGGCTGGCAGTATGGGTGAAATTACAATATGTCTCAGCCTGTGCTGGTGCTGTAAGTTTGTGGGATTGGAAGGGAGGGGGCTCTAACTAGGTTTCTTTTCTGCTCAGAAAGCTTGAGATGTGGGGTTTTGTTGGAAAGAAGGAAATGCATAGGTGTGAGGGACAAGGGGTATCGCGAAGCCCCTCCCCTCCTGAGTTCCAGCCCAGCCCCGAGCGAGGCTGAAAAGAGGGACAGCTCCAGCTCAAGTGGGGAAACAGGAAGTGGTGTCCAAGGCTCTGGCAGGGTAGAAGAGCCATCGTCCCAGGTGGGACAGGAAGGGGGAAGGAAGGGGGGCAGACCCGTCCCCCCAACTCCGGAATTGCGCAGAAAACGTCGGGGGAAGAGGATGGGTCTCCCCAAGTTGTTATGCTGGCGCAAGACGCGCCAAAAGCCACTTGGAGGTTCTGATTCAAGCTGAGCAGATGTGTCTTTGTAAATAGCACTGCCATTAGCACTGTAAATACTCAGCACCAATAAAAGATAAAATGCAGAGCTGTGTAGAGTCGTTACTCTGAAGTAGCCCACTCCGGCCACCGTGACAATAGGCAAACAAGGCAAAACAGCAGTCTTCATCGGAGTAGGAAGCTGAGTCAAGTCATTATGTGTGGCAGACTTTGTGACCAGGACTGAGTGGGGATACTTGCAACTGTTGTCTTTGACGGCCATTCAAGCTTGGGCTGTTTCCCTAGTCCTTTTATCCCTGGACATTCAGGCTATGTTGCAGACGTTTGTGCCTCGACTAGTTGTGCCTAGATTGGAGTGCAATCTTTTTCTCTGGGATGTGGACATAGCCATGATTGCTTATGCCTTTACAACAGGCATCCCCAAACCATAGCTGCCAAGTTATCCCTTTTTTTAAGGGATTTTCCCTTATGCTGAATAGGCTTCCTCGCGAGAAAAGGGAAAACTTGGCAGCTATGCCCCAAACTTCAGCCCTCCCGATGTTTTGGACTACAATTCCCATTTTCCCTGACCACGGGTCTTGCTAGCTATGGATCATGGGAGTTGTAGGCCAAAACATCGGGAGGGCCACAGTTTGGGGGTGCCTGCTTTACAACCTTGAAAAGCACAGATTTCACATTTTATGCCTAATGTCTCATGTGTACAAAGGAGAAGGTAAAATAAGCCCAAGCCTCATCATTGTCTTGTTTTATCCTCAGCCACCTAAAGCAGGCCTGTATGTCATATATTAACATGCATAGTTTGGTGTGGTAGCATCTTGACGTATCAAATACTAATTGCTGGTTTCCACTTTCACCAGGCTACCGTCATGTTTATTTGGAGGGACTGACTGAAGCCTCTATATTTGTTCATGTAACAATCAATGAAATTTATGGAAAGGTAAGGGGGACTTGTTGCCATTTTGCAGCCTGCAGTGTGGTCTTCCAGATTTGTTGGTTTTATTATCAGGGCCGCAATGCCCCAAGGGCCACCTTTCTCCATATGAACCAACCCAGACCCTGCAATCATCATCTGAGGCCTTTCTTCATGTGTCTCCTCCATGAGAGGTCCAGAGGGTGGCAGCATGATAACGGGCTCCCTATTTATGGAATGCTCTCCCCAGGGAAGCTCGCCTGGCACCTTCATTACATATGTTTAGGCACCAGGTGAAAATGGTTCTCTATAACCAGGCTGATTAGCATTCTATAACCTTTTAAATGTGCTTGTGGGAGCAGTAGTTATTGGTTTGTTTTGGTTTCGTTATGCATTTTGCATTCCCGTTTCGTATTTTTGTGTCATGAACTGCCCTGTGAACTTGAGATGAAGGGCAGTTTACTAATTTAATAAATAATAATTTAAAAAAATCTTGTGTTGAGAAACATATAATGAACAGTGATGAATCTGGGAAATAAAATATACCAGACATGTCCAACTTTCAAGACACTGCGGTCTACTCCCACTATAAAAAAAATTGGCAGTGATCTACCCATTGGATTGACCAAAGTTGTGGAACTTTTTTTAGGGAGCCAAAGTTGTTGAGCGATCAACCGCGATCGGTCATTGACACCCACCCACCCACTGGTCGACCAGTAGATCGCGATTGATCTGTTGGACACCCCTGAAATATAAAATGCCTCTTCTCTAATGGAGCCCTCAGGGCAACTTCCAAAATTATGGCATAAATTACAAAACAAGTAGTAAACGGAACGTCAGAGTTTAATTAATTAATTAATTATTAGAAAACAAGTTACCCATTTTTAATGTATGCCATCCTGTCTCTAATGTTTGCCATATCTTCCCACCCACCCACCCACCCCCCAAACATAAAATACATAAGAACAATATTTCTGGATCAGGCTCAAAGTCCATCTGGTCCAATATCCTGTTTTGACCATCCATTAATGAGTTGCTTAGTTCACTACCATGCTTCCAAAGTATACATTATTATTATTATTATTATTATTATTATTATTATTATTATTATTATTTGAAAGTTGGTGTCTGTAGCCCCTCTTCAGCTGTGGGGAATCCATGGGCTTTAATATATGAAGGGGCTTACCTAAAATATGCTAGTTAGCCCCACTCCCTATACTGCTGTGTGTCATCGGTCTGAAGATGGCCCATGCCTTGCCCCAAATGTAATGTTCCAGCTTCTCTAATAAATTAATTAATTTTCCTTATCTCTGTTTGTGATCACTGGGGGAAACCAGTGCAGTGGTTTGCAAGACTGGGAAGGGACCCTCAGCAGGTATTCATTTTTTTTTTTTGTGAGAGAAGAGGGTTCTGTGGCATTTGTTTCTCATATAAGTACTGAATATAGTTATATATTGCAGCAGTCTTAATTGGGGGTTTTGTTTAGTTTTTAAAGGTATTTTTTTTTTGAGGTTGAGTTTGGATGCATCTTAATTAAAAACTGCTGCTATTCCATTTCATTTCAGAAGATAGGAGATTTAAAAACTTGCTCCAAGTTTTAAAATGGCAAAAAGTCATCTTCATGAAATTATGAAATTTCATAATTTCAGCTTTGGGTGGTTTTTTCTTTTATTTATGTGGATGAATATTTTTTATAGCTGAGGGGCTGTAGCTCAGCTGGAGAACCAACGCTTTTCATGCAGAGAGTCCCAGGTTTGATCCTTGGCATCTCTAGATTAGGCTGGCAAAGCCTGAAGAGTTGCTGCCAGTCAGTGCATGCAGTACTGAGCAAGGTTGACCAGTGGCATGATTTAATATAAGGCAGCTTGCTACTAGCAATTCAAGAATCCTTATAAGATCATGACACAATCAGAGAAATGCAATGTGGTGTATTAACAGAAAGGATTTTTAAAATGAGAAAAGGGAGTTTTTCAATCAATATTTTTCATATCAATGATTATATCAGTGAGTTGGGATTTGGGGACTTAATTTTTTCCTCCCTGTACCAGGCATCAGTCATAAAACTCATCAATGCCTATTATCTTCTTGCTTAAATGTTCCAGTGTTTCTTTTGACAGAAGGCTGAATGCATATTTTATGCTCAGCTCATATAGTTTAATGAAGGCCACACCATTAATAACTGGATGCAACTTAGTGAGCACTGGTAGGTCAAACTAGTTGAAGGTCTTCGTCTGCCTTACAGGAGGGTTCAAGCCTGTAACAGAAGCCTGGGAACCATGTCACCTAGCTACAATGTTAGAGGACAAAATCCTCTTCTTCCAACAGCTCCAGACAAGCACCTTTGCTCAAGCACCTATATAGACTTTCTTCCAATAGCTGCATTTGGATGTAACAATAAACAATGGTTTGTTATTACAAGGGATGAGCCTGGGTGAACCATGGGCTCATCTGCAATCTCCGCCTTCTCGAGTGGAACCAAAAGGAGGAGACTGGAAGCTTTTGCTTCTGTTTTACCAAAACCTTCATAAATTGTGATTAATCTTAATTATGTTTTACTGAAACAAGTCCCCATTGAACCTTGGTTTTATGGTTCTGGCTTATTTCAGTGAATCCTAGGTTAAGCACAGTTTAGGGCAGGCATCCCCAAACTGCGGCCCTCCAGATGTTTTGGCCTACAACTCCCATGATCCCTACCTAAGCGGACCAGTGGTCAGGGATGATGGGAATTGTAGTCCAAAACATCTGGAGGGCCGAAGTTTGGGGATGCCTGGTTTAGGGTTTGAATGTAATTCTAAACTGTGGTTAAATCATAGGAAGAGGTAGGCAAATGAGTTAACCCAAGGCTCATTCCTATAACAATAACCATGGTTTATTGTTACAACCAAACACCTGCTATGAGTCAGGCACAAGTGATCTCTGTCCTTCCCAGCTTCAGAATCTGAAATCATAAATTTGACTTTTACTCTCATTGGGTAAGGAGAGCGAGATTACTTGATTTACTGTGGCATACAGCTTCCTTATTTTCAGCCTCCTGCAGACTTCCCTCCAGATGTTGTTGATGACTACAGATGACTACAACTCCCACAACCTCTGATTGTTGCCCTGCCCATGCTGGCTTGGGTGGATGGGAGCTGGTTTCAAACAACATCTGGAGGGCCTGGCCTACTGTACCTGTTATAGGTTTTCTATTGGAACCATAAAAATTGCCAGCTATTACTTGATGCCCTTCAGGACTGCAATGTGCAAGATAGTCCCGCTCTATTCTCATTAAACCAGATTTTAGACAATGGAATTTTGAGGTTAGACCCCTTTATCCATCTTGCTTGGTGGACGTGCTTTATTGTCAAATAAAACAGTGTTTGTTTGTTACAGTGAATTTATGGCTGCTGTTGATTGGCACACCTTTTTATGTTTCTCCCCTGTCTACCTAGAGCTTGAGGCTGCTGCTTTTTGTTCCTTGTTACTCAAATCTTGTGGCTTTGAGTAACTCTTTTTTCCCTGGCGCATCCTTGCTTGGTGGAGATTCCTTTATCGTTGCTGCATGGACATAGAGCTTTGGCACATTGTCTCAGGGCTTATTTTAAATAGGTGGTGTATAAATGGGCCAAAGATCTCTACCAGTCTCTAGTTCTGAGGAGGGTACAGAGTTAAAACATGTAGAGTTATAGCCAGAGGTCCAAGTCTGATGGAATCCAACAGCAGCTAGAGAGAGCCATGTTGGCTACCCGTAATTCTATGACAAACACGATGTATCCTGTTGTTTTCATTGTGACCAAATTAATGGAAATTTAGCCCGTCATTCTGTGCCTTTCTTTGCCTTTCAGTGGAGTCCCTTAATCCTCAACCCCAGTTATACTATAATGCACTTTCTAGGAGCCACAAAGGTAGCTTTTATTTAGCATGTCACTTCTGCACTTGCTGGGCACTCCTTTTTTTAAAGGAGACACCCCTAACCGCATGATCTGTTAAGTGCTGTGTCACTTCATTGCCCATCAAGCATTTGAAACCTTGGCCTGCTGCTGCTGCTGCTTCGAAGTAGCCCATGTCATAAAATGCCCCAGGATCCCAGGGCAGCTTCTCACCCCAGGACATTTTTCGCAAGCTTGTCGTGTGTGATTAGGAGGCCTCTCGTAAAACTCCTCTGCTATCATGGCAGGCTGCCTTCCTGACGGAGAGAAATCCCCTCATACATGCATGAACCCATGGCGAGCAGTGCCTGTTTTCTCCTCAGTTGACCAGGTGTGGACATGCTTGGCTTGGTCACTTTGCTTGCTTGCTTGCTTGCTTGCTTGGGATTCTTCTCCATTCATCGCCCAGATAATGTACCCAAGCAGCTGTTTAGAAATGTATTTTTGTGTGTGAAATAGGCCACATTTTCAAAAAACCGGTAGTATTTCCCTCCTTTTCGTTCCCTATTCTTTTTTAGAACAAGCAACTGATAGGGCTCCGAGGGCTCTTTCACAAGAACCCCAAGCATAATTCCGTGGAAAACAGCGCTAATTATATTCGGAAAAGGTCGATTGGGGAACGTATTCTCCGGCGCACTGCCAGCGCGCCAGCAAAGGGCAGGAAGAAGAGCAAAATGGGCTTTCAAGAAGTGACTGAGCTTAAGGAGAGTGTGTCTGAGGCAACCAATTTGAAAGAGAAGGAAGGAATCCTGAGGCGTACGAGTAGAAGCTTGCAGGCACGTCCCATCTCCATGCCGGTTGACAAATACCTTCTGGTGGGCTTGCCATCACCGGATCAGGAGGCACCTCCTGTTGCTGACACCACCAAAACCGAAAATACTTCTGGTAAGTTTCTTCTATAGAGGCCTCATAAATGCTTCTTAAAAACATATAGATGTATTCAAGCTTTCATAGATTCCAACTCTTGATTTTTGTTTTGTTTTGTTTTGTAACAGTTGCACTTTTACCTAGTTTCTAGGAAATCTTGCTGAGTGTTGTTTTTATTGTTTTTTATGTAAAAGTGTTAAATCCTATTGCCCTTGGTGTCAGGAAGAAAATCTGCAACATATCATAGGTATAGGTGAACCTTAATTCATCCATACAAGAATAAATTCAGTACCAAGCTGTGAGACAGCAAATGGGCTTTATTTATTTTTCTTTCCTGGTATGCCTACCCTCTGATATATTGGAAAATAATATATATGATGATAATATTGGAGAAAACTGGATATTGAAACTTGCTTAACCTAAATCATATATCCCAGTTTTCAGTGGCCCTTTAAAGTACGCTTCACGCAGAGTATATGCAGTCAGAAGTTGACCTGGCTAAGAAAACACCACCAAGAGCGTAGGGTATTATCTCCCTTATATGAAACCCTTTACTAGCTGCACACTTGTAGAAGTATGCAGATGAAAATACAAACGTTTGGGTTTCTTTAACTGAAAAACAAACTGACTCTAAAGAGACATTAAACTAAAGATAAATGCTTTCTCCCACATTCCCACTAACTCCCACATAACTCCCATTAAACTACCCAAGAATTAACAGCATTCTAGCATCATAACTAAGCAATCATACTAAGATTCAACTAAGGAATCTCTTAAACTAAGAACAACTGAGAGAGTGATCTACTTAGAGATGAATCAAACTGAAAGAATCTAACTAAGAGATCTAACTAAGAAATACAGAAGGCTTTCTGGCAGAGCCTTATATACAAGGAGCAGAGCCCACGCCTGTGGGCAATTAATAGAAACACAGACACCTGTTTCTCTTAAACAGACAGTATTTACATTAGACCGGCTCTAAAGTAACTTGACTATTCAAAAAATCCAACATGATAACCGCAGTAGCCATAAATGATTATATTCTGCTTATTTCTTACTCATTTAAATTTACAACACACGCAAGAGCAAGGAATATCTTGGAAACAGACCGGCATTTCTATCAGCTTTAGTGGTTTTTAGTTTTATGGGACGCGGGTGGCACTGTGGTCTAAACCACTGAGCCTCTTGGGCTTGCCGATCAGAAGGTCGGCGGTTCAAATCCCCGTGAGGGGGTGAGCTCCCGTTGCTCGGTCCCAGCTTTTGCCAACCTAGCAGTTCGAAAGCACACCAAAAAAGTGCAAGTAGATAAATAGGTACCGCTCTGGTGGGAAGGTAAACAGTGTTTCTGTGTGCTGCTCTGGTTTCGCCAGAAGCGGCTTAGTCATGACCCGGAAAAACTGTCTGCAGACAAACGCCGGCTCCCTTGGCCTGTAAAGTGAGATGAGCGGCGCAACCCCAGAGTCATCTGTGACTGGACTTAACTGTCAGGGGTCCTTTACCTTTACCTTTAGTGGGTATGCCACTGTGATGACCATTCCTGGAACAAGATAGCTTGACCACAGTAGTCAAAAGTATTCATACCTTCAAGACGAGATGGCAAAAATGTGTGAGGCTTAGTTTGCAGGTGGCCTGGTTCATAACGCTGCCACATGATTGTTGACAGGAGTGAGATACCTCCAGCATATTGTACCTCTGTTCAAAGGTGTGCACAGGCTGCCCATTGGTTGATGGAACAGGCTCAAGATTTTACTATTAGTACATAAAGTCCTTAATAGCTTGAGACCAGTTTAGTTGACAAATCACCTTGCCCACTCAACCACTTTGATCTGTGGAGCTTGTGCTTCCTTGGAGGTTTTTAAGCAGAGGTTGGATGGCCATCTGTCAAGGATGCTTTAGCTGAGATTCCTGCATTGCAGGGGGTTAGACTAGATGACCCTTGGTACCCTTCCAGCTCTAAGATTCGAAGTGCCACATGATGTCCATTCTGTATCTGCTAGGTGTTGAAATTTCAGTGTGGCGACATCAATGTTCGCTATACTGTTTTAGGCACCTGCTAAAATCTTTATTTTATTGAAACAAGCCTATTCGGTTGTATAATTTAATATTTGCTTTATATTAATGTACGGTATATTGCTTGCAGATTTGTTTTTTTAATTAAGCAGATTAAGTTTTTTAAAAAATATAAACAAAGGGAGGCCTGACCCTTGTAATCTTTGGCATAGTCAAACTCTTGTGCTCAAACTCTTCTTTTTGCTTATCCAACGGTCAGGTACTTTAAAAAAATAACAATAAAAATCCATACACAGGGAATTGGAAAAGGTCCCTATATATATCCTTACTGACTCTAGAGGTAATAGGTCTGCATATGAATAGATTCCAAAATCTGTGATCCTACTGTGTTATCGAGATGATATGCAACGGCGATGAAGATTAGCCTGTTTCATGGCAGTCTTGAAAGCGTTTTAATCTGACATCACTCTTTAGTTCCTAGAACTATAGATATGCAGAAATAGCGAGAAACAAAATGTACCAGTGAAACTGAAAAGGAAAAGTCACTTTCTTTTCATGAAAGCCAGATGCTTGTCTAAGGCCACTATGCATGGGAGTCCAGGATTTGGGCGTCTAATTCAAGAATTTTGATAAGCATGCCTCTTGTTTGCAGATGGTGTTTTAACAGAGCTGTTTTGTTCTGTCTTTGTTTGCCATGCTTCTGTATAGTACAAATCTGAATAGGAACCCAGCTGAAGGTAATGGTTATGGTACCTCATTGACATTCTTTGCAACAAATATTACATCACGCCTGCAGTGATGTAATGAAACATTAAAGAAAAGCTTCAATGAAGTGCTATATATTTTCTCATTTCCTCATATCACATGGATAATTTGTACTAAACTTGCACAATCCCATAATTAAGTCCTTTCACAATTGTGATCGATTTTTACATTCTCCATTTACCTATTCCAAGACAAAATGTAGCCATAAAAAGGTGGACGAGCATCTTCCTAACCACTGTTTTTGTGTTTTGTTTTTAAATTGATATAGCAAAAAGTAAAAAAGCTACCAAAGAGGACCAAGCACACCTGAAAGAAGCGGTCACCTCCTCTTCTCCTGAGAAAGATTTCTCATTTGCAAAGTTTGCATCTCCATTTAAAAGAGAGGCCATCGAAGCTGGCATTTATGTGAGCTCACCTGTGTATGAAAAGCCGGAAACCCTAGACTTTGCCATTGGGATAGCTGAAACCTATTTCTCCACGGAGTATTGGAAAAGTAATCTTTCCAGCGAGTCTGTTCAACCAAAGGAGGAACTTGAAAGGGACAAGAATGAAGGTATATGTTGCATGGGTCAAAAGATGTTGAATGATGCTCTATTTTGCAAAGAGAGAGAACTAGTAGCTGGAAATTCTCTTTCTCCAGGACAACAAGAAGTAACTAGCATTAGATCTCATGCAGTAGTAAATAGTACTATAACCAATTCCCCACTACCTGATGTATCTTCACCTACCTGTAGTGATGTCCGTGACTTTCATTCCATACCAGCCATACAAGATAGTGACATTTCTCATCTGATCAGTGAGGTCTCTTTAACAGACGAGAGTGATGTGGGCAGTTCTGTCTCAGCACTGATAGGACAGTTTGATGTCACAAATGACCAAACTAAGTTGACTGTTGTTCCAAGTCCTCCTGGAATTAGCAAAAAGATTGACAATAGGAAGCCTGCACATGTACCACAGATGTCTCCAAGTGGTCAGAATACATCTTTTGACCACAAGTCTCCTAGTGTAATGCCAAAAATTACTATGATATCAACCCCTCAGACAACAGAGTGTTCGCTGTACACAATTATCCATGAGGCTTCGCTTTCTCCAGCCTCTCACCAAGCATCAATTGGCAAACCTCCTTGCAAGGACACAACGTATGTTGAAGAAGATACTTGTCCGGTGTTTTCTTGCATTTCACCTGGGCTAAATGCAAGCACTAAAAGGAAGTGTGGAGCCAACTGGAACTCTCTTAGCAATAGCAACTCTTGCATCTCTGACAACTCAGATTTGGAACATACAATAGTTGTCCCTTTCACTTGTGTAAATTCTACAGGCAGCAGTCTAATGGAAGTTGATGGAGAGCTGCAGGACCTATTGATAACTGCCTATGAATATAAGAGAGAAGATATGAGCCAAGTTGCTTCTCCTCTGAAACTTAAGCATAATCAGGACACTCTGTACTATGACAGTTCAGTCTGCAGAAACCTAACTAGTGAGGATCTCTCCAACGCCAACCTACTTGAAGACTTCAAGTTCAGGAGCAAGAAGAATCAATATCTTCCTTACCCAGAACATCATTGTGTTGATCTTTTGTACCAAAATTATTTGCACATTTCAGACACCCAAAATGAATTGTTAAACATCTCTCCTACAGGTAACATGGAGAACTCTCCTGCTCTTAAGCATTCTCTGCCTTCTCCCTCAGCTCAAAAACAACCAAGTCCTTGTAAATCCAAGAGCCTTGGAGACTTAACATCAGAAGACATCTCGTGCAATTTTGAAAGCAAGTACAAGTATATCAGCAGAGGTTTCATTACATCTGGCATGAGAGACAAGATGGTGACGGCTCTGAAGGCTAAGAGACCACAGGCTACAGATTCCCTGACGGAACAGTTACGAAAGCTAGTGTCCTTTGATCAGGAGGACAGCAGCTGCCAGTCATTTTGTAACAAGCAGGATGACGATTGCCCTAAAATGTTGGTCAGAAAACTGTCGTCCAGGAGTCAGAGCAGAGTGAGAAACATTGCTAGTCGTGCCAGGGAGCGACAAGAAGCCAACAAGCAGAAACTTTCTAATGCTAGCAGTAATGTAGCAGACGTAGTCCTTAGAAATAAGCCTCTTGTCCCTCCTCACATTATCAATAGACACTCCACTGGCTCTTACATAGCAAGCTATCTGGATAACTTCAATACAGACAATCTGGTGGACCGAGGGGTTCCGGAGGGTGCATGCACATCATTGCGCTATGCGTACCATGACCGGTTTTATACAGATGACTCTCTTTTAGAGGCCAAGCCAAGCGAAGACGATAAACCAGAAATCTATTTTCTCCTGAGACTGTAAATTGTATAAATGTACATCTCCATTGTTTACAAGCTTTCTCACAGAATGAAGGATGACCCGTAAGCAACGTAGCCATTAGCATTTAAATGACTCGGAAATGTATTCTTTTCGCTACTGTTTGAGCCTTGTCATGAATTAATGTGTCCATTGCCATTTACAGTTGATGTAAATAGATGTTGTAAAACTTTATGTACTTGGTCTTTTCCCTCATTTTTTAAAGGAATTATACACAAAGAAATGTTGTTTGCATGACATAAAATGCAAGAGGTCCTGATGTCTTGTATTTGAAATGCTTGTACAATAGAATTTGGTATGGCTATTGATTACCACAAAATGCTGCACTCAATACAATGTTTCTTCCCTCTTTTGCCTCTCTCCTTTAGCTACTTCTAAGGAATTTTAGAGTATTTTATTATCTCCACGATGTTCCCTCCTTTGAACCTAATCACACAGCTTTTTAATTGATACCATTCTCATCAAAGAAATTAAATACACCTATATTTATTAGAGTGTGATCATGGTAATAGTAAGCACACTGAGGCGGTGCTGTTTTACGCTAGTAAAAGGGATGATGGGGACACACATTTTTAATTCCAAATGTTGAAACAAAGGTTTTGAATTTTCAAGTACAAATTTCAGATTTGGGGGAGGAAAAAGTAAAGGTAGCAAACTTAAAGCCTCACTTCATTGGCAGAAGGGAAAGAAAGCTTAAATGACAGTGACATGTCTTAAAATACACATTAGGATGTGAAGTTTGGGTTTCAGGATTTCATGATTTTGTGGGGGGGGGGTGAGAAATGGCCTCAGTCATACTACCATTTGTGCTTTCAAAGCACTGGCCTGCTTCTCTTGTGCTGAGACTCTACTGAGTATGCACATGAGGAATAATATACCCCTGACTCTGAAGGGAACGGAGCAAGCATTGTCCCCAAGAAGTTCTGCAATGTTTATGGACCCCCACTTGTCTCTTGAATCATGTGTTCTGTTTGCTATCTTTGTTTCAATCTACACTTCAGATCTGTCTACAATTGCTGACTTTTTACATTGGGGTGGCTAACTTCTGGAGTTGTTGTTGCTGAACTACAACTCTCACCATCCCTGATAATTGACCATACTGGCTGAGACTCATGAGAGTGGTAGTTCAGCAACATCTGGAAGGCTACTGGTTGTCCACCTTTGTTTTACATGAACCGAGAACCATGTTGATTTGTTTCACGTGTCTGTATCTCAGCATTGGATATCTGCCTGTTTTGAAACCAACACAGTTGATTAAACATCTTCCTACCCTTTGGGTGCATATCCTCTTAAGAATTATATAGGTTCACTCTTTCCACGTTGGTTGCCTGGCTGTGTAAACTAAGTGGAATCTGATCTCATGGAACTAGAGAGTTTAAATCCTGCCCAGTCATACATAGTTAATTAAATACTAGGGTTTTTCTAAGGGTATCGCCAAGTTCCAAAATATCGTGCTTGTATTTGTGACTAGATAAACAGTACTGCAGCAGCATCTAGTGACAGAAACCAAACACTGGATGATCAGGAAAAGGGGGAGCAGCTGCATCCCATTCAAACATTCCTTGAAACTTTCCATTTTTGAAACTTGCATGCAAAACTTGGGTGATCCAAGCACAGAGGCCCAGTGCAGATGTAACATTCCTGATCCTCCGATCATGGTGTGTCATGGACTTTCTTCCTTTCTGTGTGATTTCCCGCCTTCTCTTCTGTGTTTTCCTTTGACCATGACGTGATATTTCATTTCTATCAGATGTAGCCATGGTTAACATCAAGATTACCCATGTCACCAGTGTTTGGAATCAGGGTTGGTGGGTTTTCCAAACCCAGGTTTCAATGGAATCTAGCTCATGTTAACCATGGTTTAAATTGATGCAGTTGCAACAATTGTGTTGCTTTACTCAACTATGTAAAGTTTTTTGGGGGGGGGGGTTGAGGGGGGAGGGTTGAAAGGAAAAACAGAATCCAAAAAAGTTTGTCATTAAAAACCTACCTAAGATTTATAAGACTATCATATCTTCTTTTCCAATAGAAGCTTTTTCACATTTCTCTGGGATCTATTAGATACCCATCTCTGATGGTCATAAAGGTGAAGATGATGCAAATCTTGGGCTGCATACTCACCATTCATTTAAATCACGTGACTTCCCCCCCAAAGAATCCTGGGGACTGTTTAAGAGTGATGGGAACTGTAGCTTTGTGAGGGGGAACCTGCAGTTCCCTGGATTATTTGTGGAAATTGTGTGCTTTTAAATGTATGGCCTGTTTGTCCAGCCTTGCTTTCCATGTATTTTGTTCCGTATATTTGGCAGTGAAAGACAGCAGCAAATTGGTGCAGAATAGCCACATTAGGAGCTATTGCCAAAACACAAAGGCTTGCTTTTAAGTTATGGGCCGATACACACTGTCTGAAACACTATTGTTTTGCACCTCCTTTCATATGAGGGGCAAAAGAAACCCTAGTAAACCATGATCACCAAGCTAACAACTAAACTTGGTTTAACCCTGGGTAGCAATTATGGTTTGCTAGGGTGAAACAAACCATGCTTCTGGGTTCAGATGCCACATTAAGCTAGCCACTTCGTGGTTTAGTTACCCACTCATGGAAAAAAAATGCAGCAAGAGGGCTCAACTCATGCACAACAAGCTCAGAATTATGTGCAAACATGGCCACACTTATTCCACACTTAGAATAGGAAAAACTAGGCTGTTCATCATGCGCTTTTGAGACAAGGGCTTTTTCAGGAAGAGTGATTGTAAAAGAAAAAAGAAAAAAAAACTTGTCCAAGCTCTTTCCTGTAGACTAGAAAAATGCAACATTATCCTAGAGGGTTTGTTCTCATTGTAAGCTGAATTTCTGGTTCAGTGTAAAAGTAATACCTCTTTTTCTTTTGTAATACAAGATATTATTTGTATTCATGGAAGACAAACATTAAAATAAATTCTTAAGCACCGAAATGCATGTTTTTGAAAAAAGAAACCAAGTTGAAAGACGCTGTCAAGTGAGTGGCAGTTTATAACAGCAGTTGTTCTGTCTTTTCACCCACATTCACTCTTTTCAAGGGGAAAATCACTTCTCAATTCACAAGATGGACAGTCATTCTGTCTAACTCAGTGTAGCCTGAAGGACTGCACTTTTTCACAGTGGAGGCTGCAGAAGTATCCGGCTTTGAAATAAAACTTGCATAGGCTGTATCTTTCTTGACCTGGCACACACTTCTGCAACAGAATTAGATTAGCTTTCAACACACCTGTACAGAAAGCTTTGATTCCTAACAATAACCAGGGCACTCTATCCTGTGCACACACTATTTATTCTTTACTTTGAATAAATAGTTTTAAAGGTGGAAAGTAAACGCACTTGTTCCGTATGCACCTATGACATGAAGATCTCTCATTCCCCCATAGGTTAAAACAAGGTAAAGGACCCCTGGACGGTTAAGTCCAGTCATAGGCGACTATGGGGTTGCAGTGCTCATTTCACTTTCAAGGGAGCCAGCGTTTGTCCACAGACAACTTTCCAGGTCATGTGGCCAGCATGACTTAAACCGCTTTTGGCACAACAGAACACTATGACGGAAACCAGAGCACACGGAAATGCCGTTTACCTTTGTGCCGCAGCGCTACCTATGTATCTACTTGCACTGGCATGCTTTCGAACTGCTAGGTTGCCAGGAGCCATTGTTTGTAAATGGCTGTATGGCAGGGGTCAGCAAACTTTTCCACTGTCTCTCAGACCTTGTGGGAGGCCAGACTATATTTTGGAAAAAAAATATGAACAAATTCCTATGCCCCACAAATAACCCAGAGGTGCATTTTAAATAAAAGGACACATTCTACTCATGTAAAAACATGCTGATTCCCGGACCATCTGTGGGCCAGATTTAGAAGGCGATTGGGCCGCATCCAGCCCCCGGGCCTTAGTTTGGGGACCCCTGCTCTATGGCAACAAGTCTAGTCTGTAGTGTGGATAACGACCAAATGGGCATGGTTTTCTCTTTTTACACACTTCATTCTGCTGCTGCTGCTGCTGTTTATAGGGAGGACAAAGAACTCAAGAGGGATACAGTTTCTCACTTCTCTCATCCATTTCCTGGCAGTCAAACACTCCGAGTACTGGAAATCATGTTCATTCTCTCCCAAACTTTCAGCCATAACTTCACAGACTTAAGAACTGGAAACGTGGTGTTTCTTTAAACACACACCCAGAGCATTCTTAATTCTTCTGTAAGGCAAATTACATATTATCTTAAATATGTGGTGACACTGATCCACCCCTCCTTCTAGCACCTATTGATGGTAGCAAATACTGTTTACTAATAGGGACCCAGACTGTAGGAAGGGTACCTAATATTCAAGCTATTGCACATTATTTTTAAAACGTTTTAGTTAATAAAGTTATCCCCATTTAGAAACCCAAATGAGTGCCTTCCCTCTTTATTGTGGGGGTTAGGGACAAGAGGCCTTTCCTCCCTCTGCTGATTTTTATAAAACCTGGCAGTAATGCAATATGACAAAAATGAGAAAATCTCCATCTAAATTAATTTGAAAGTAATACGTTTTTCAATAATGATACTGGGATGTGAAACTGAAAACCAGTTTAAGAACAAAATGATTTCAAAACCAATGAAGAAAGCAATTTGGTCTGACTGACGGAAACCCAAGAAGTAGTGTACCTGCTGAGAAACAGGAGTTTATATTGAAGGGGATGTGAGTATTAAGTATTTGGTCTAATTTTTTACCTACCATTTGATATGAGAAAAATAAAGGAAGAGCTTCATTGGAAATAGAATGAAAACTTCACAATGTATCAGTGGAGGCTGGTTCATTAGCAAATGGGGCACTAGCCCACCAACATCAGTCTGCCCTTAACTAGTCCCTCCCTCCTTAAACCAGCTCAAGATACAGCCCTGCCTGTCAGCTTCCTTCCCCCAAGTCTCAATGCCGCCCAGCAGGAAGGAGAATTAGTTACCTCTGCCTCTTGTTAGATGTGGCTCCACCTACTGTCGGCCTCCTTGGCTTCCGCCCAATGGGCACCAACCACAGTGGTAAACTCTGGGCTTTCAAATTTCAGTGGCTCCCTGTGCAGTGCAAAAATTTGGTGCCACCCACCTCTTACCTTCCGTTCCAAGTTGTTGTGGCGCCCCTTGTAGAACCCTCTCAGCTCGGTGCCCGGTGGCAGATGAACCGGCCGTACTCCCCTAAATCTGCCTCTGCCAGCCACCACAGCAACACTCAGCTGGTTTTCTAAGAAATGAGTGCAGTCGTCCCTGACTCTTCTATACAGTGGTATCTCGGTTTATGAACATAATTGGTTCCAGAAGTCTGTTCATAAACTCAAGCGTTCATAAACTGAAGCGAACTTTCCCATTGAAAGTAATGGAAAGTGAATTAATCCGTTCCAGATGGGTCCGCGGCGTTCATAAACCGAAAATTCGTAAACCGAGGTGTTCATAAACCGAGGTTCCACTGTATGTGAAAAGGGACAAAGGTGTTCATTTGCGCCAGTGCTGCAAATGGAGCTTTCCCTCTTATTTAACACACTCCATGGAAATTTCAGCTGCAGAAAAACAGACACAAGATTGCTAGATGTGTGGGCAACCTCTAGGGTGGGCATGTATTCCACATTACAAACGATAGTCCTCCATTTGAAGGTGTCCACTGATCTAGGAGTCTTGGTAGACCACAAACTCGACATGAGTCAACAGTGTGACGCAGTATGATGCAGCAGCTAAAAAAGCCAATGCAATTCTGGGCTGCATCAATAGGAGTATAGCATCTAGATCAAGGGAAGTAATAGTACCACGATATTCTGCTCTGGTCAGACCTCACCTGGAGTACTGTGTCCAGTTCTGGGCACCACAGTTCAAGAAGCATACTGACAAGCTAGAACATGTCCAGAGGAGGGCAAACAAAATGGTCAAAGGCCTGGGAACAATGCCTTATGAGGAACGGCTTAGGGAGCTGGGTATGTTTAGCCTGGAGAAGAGAAGGTTAAGGGGTGATATGATAGCCATGTTCAAATATATGAAAGGATGTCATATAGAGGAGGGAGAAAGATTGTTTTCTGCTGCTCCAGAGAAGCGGACACAGAGCAATGGATTCAAGCTACAAGAAAGAAGATTCCACCTAAACATTAGGAAGAACTTCCTGACAGTAAGAGCTGTTTGACAGTGGAATTTGCTGCCAAGGAGTGTGGTGGAGTCACCTTCTTTGGAGGTCTTTAAGCGGAGGCTTGACAGCCATCTGTCAGGAATGCTTTGATGGTGTTTCCTGCTTGGCAGGGGGTTGGACTGGATGGCCCTTGTGGTCTCTTCCAACTCTAGGATTCTATGGTTCTAATCTATGATTGAGGGGGCCTCCAGTTCAATTCCAGTTTCTAAAGATAAAGAACCCTCAGAAGGCAGACCAAGGGCCTTTGAGTTGCCCATCAATACTTAGTTGGACAGACATGCAGCAGGCATATAGATCACTTGGTCACAGTCTTCCCCATTGCGGTGATATTTAAATCACAGTCACTGGATTGTATCTAAGGTAGTAGTGAGGAACGTGAAAATAAATAATAAATTATTTTTTTAAAGTATTCTCTCTCCGCACAAGGACCCTCTTCCATAGCCCTGGAAGTTCTTTTAAAAAGTGGTGATATTTACCCATCACTATAGAAGAATGGGTGACCTTTGAGAGAATGACAAGCCAGAAAGAAGACGGAAGGCGATAAAGCAGATCCTATGCCTATTGCACAGTTTCTGCTGTCTGTAGCTTTCAGCATCTTAAGGCATCCCCTGCTGAAATAAACCAAGCCGGACAAAGATGCAATTCCCTAAAGGTCTTTCTGTCCTGAAAGAAAACCAGTGTGTTGCCAGTGCTTCCCATCTCCTTCCCATAGATGGATCATATTATGGCCTGAATGTACCACTAGCAGCAACTGAAAAGAAGTATACCTCCCCACTACTGCCCCCTTCTCTGTCGTTTCCCTTCCTGTATGTTAGCTGACATAGATTAGGCTGCCTTCCTGGAAGACCTCTGACTTTCTAGGGTACCCTGCAAAAGATACTTGCAAGAGGTGTGTGCAAAGAATGCCAAGTGATGTATTGGTCCAGTTTCTCATTTAATGGAGAGGTCTGCTGGCTAAAAAAAACAACACCCACCCACCCAAGTGTGGAATAGGCAATTATTCCAATTTGATGGGAAATAGTGGTTTGCACCCCATATGAATTAATTTGTTTGCACTCTTCGAAAGAGCGCATTTATTCAACACCGTATTATCCATCTACTTAACAAATTGGTAGAGTATGTGAGCAGCACGAGAGCCTACCAGCATTGTTAACAAATCCTAGAATGTCCCATTAAAAAAATATTAAAATTAATATACCACTTTCCATTTAGTAGAAAATGCAAGGGGCGTCCAGCATAATAAATACAAAATCTATTAAAATTGATGAGTGAAATAACAACAGCAACAACAATATAGTAACCAGGGCATCAGGCACTGGCACTCAGTGTCAGGAAATGTCTGGGTGAACAGATAGGTTTTCACTTCCTGGTGTAAGCACCCCAACAATGGAGCCTTCCTGATCTTATCTGGGAGTGCATCCCACCTAGTATGCGCAAGAATGGGTGGAAGTAGGGTGCTCCCCCTCTCACCGGATGCATTTCTGAAGGGGTACAGTTGGGGTGTTGGGGGGGATAGTATTTCTGGGGTGGTTTGTTCACTTTTGGTCCCCACCCTGCACTCAGCCTTCACCTGTGGCTCCTAGAAGTTGTCAGCATGAGACAGCAGCCACACCCCAGGAATGGCTTCGACTGGCCAGCTAAACCAGGCGTTGGTTAGCTGATGGATAATAATAATAATAATAATAATAATAATAATAATAATAATAATAATTTATACCCCGCCCATCTGGCTGGGTTTCCCCAGCCACTCTGGGCAGCTTCCAACAGAAGTATTAAAATACAATAATTTATTAAACATTAAAAGCTTCCCTAAACAGGGCTGCCTTCAGATGTCCTCTAAAAGTCCGGTAGTTGTTTTTCTCTTTGACATCTGGTGGGAGGGTGTTCCACAGGGCGGGTGCCACTACCAAGAAGGCCCTCTGCCTGGTTCCCTGTAGCTTTGCTTCTCGCAGTGAGGGAACCGCCAGAAGGCCCTCAGTGTCCGGGCAGAATGATGGAGGTGGAGACGCTCCTTCAGGTATACTGGACCAAGGCCGTTAAACCCTTGACAAGTTAGTGACCTCCCCTGCATGCAAAGACAGGCTACTGCAGATTGAGCGAATGAGGCCAATAGAGGGGCCAACTGTCAAGAAGGCTGTTTCTTGTGCGTTACAGGGGAAAAAGAGGCGGATGGGGCTCATCAACCTGAGAAGGCAGCCTCTCTAGGAGAAGGAAAACTCTGACCCCAAACCTCTGCTGCCTTGCGGGTTATCTTCAGAAGAAGAAAAGGCTAAGGAGTAAATCCTACACAAATCTGGAGTGGAGTCCCTAAGACAGTTGGATGGCACCTTGTATGCCTACTTCTGGCAACTCCTGCAGTCAAATTGGTGCCAAATGTATTGCTCTGCTTTCTTTTGGACCACATCAGTGAGGCTGAGAGGGGGATCTTGTCTGGACAGCCCAGGCTTGTGGCCTGGAGAAATCACTTTGGTGTTGCTAAACTGGTCCTGGAACTACTGTATTTAAAGCTTTGTAAACCAAACCAAACTTGGCCTGGTAACTAATCAGCAGCCAAAGCAGCTTCTTCCACAAAGGTGTTATGTATACATGGCAGGGAGCTTTGTTGAGCTACGAAGCTTCTGCATTCTGGTCCTGCTAGCAAGGAATGATGGGAGTTGTAGTCCAATGACGTCTGCAGACCCAAGGTTGAGAAAGACTGCTCTCATTTTTGCAGCACTGTCTGATTTCATATCATTTACAAATAAGGAGGCATGTGGATGGATGGTTCTTCCAACCTATGCTAAAACATGAGTTGCTTGAAAATACAAACAAGATACAAGTCTTTTTATTTTGTCTTATTTTACTCTTATTCTATTTCTATTCATATGGCACACACTTTATAAGAAAGCAAGGGAATTAAGATTCAACATATTGGCAATTACGGCGGTATTTACCTTTTCAAATACATAGACGTATTTGTTAAATCTCAACAATATTCTGTTGTACTCATGTTGCATGTCTGTGTTAATGCTGCGCCGTGCTTCATTTTTTGATTTTGTTTTCTGGCAGCTTCTCCCCCATTTCTTATTCTTCCTTCTGTCAATTCCCCCCCCCTTATATTTTTAAAACATAAATAAAAATTATATGGAAACCCCCCCAAGTACCCTTGATATGACAAGCAAATTGTGCACAAAGCATTGCATGTGCTTATAACAGATGTGGTAGGAAACACTCCTTGGCCTTCATTATGTATGTATAAGACAATAGAGTGACTGATTTTACTGATTACTATTCTGCTTCAGTGTGCAAAACCTGGAAGCAACAATAAATTGAATTTCTTTGGCAGATTATCTTTAATGTCCTTTTGCTGATGGAGAGACAAATTAGAAATCAGAAAAGTCTGTGACTCAGTAATTTATTGGACAAGAAGGCTTCCTCCCCCTCAGTGTTTCAGAATAACTCTAATCTAATCTTTGCTCTTCATTTCCTCCAAGCAGAGTACCTGGGTTAAGACCAAAAAGTACTGAAAAATAGTGCCATGATGACTCTTCTTGACATCTTCACACACATAATCCTGGGCGGAATTAAAAGATTACGATCTGCTGGATGTTTGAAGATGCAAGAAATCCCTCTGGACTACATCATTTTGTAATATTTTTGCAAGTCCTATATTGAAAAGGCTTTGCTTCTTTAGCCTTAGCTCAGCCAAAGGACAAAGACTTAACAGTCAGCAACACAACTTCCTGTAGTCTTTTCTGTTCCTTGTTTGCTGGAAATGTCTCGGACTCTCGGCTGAATTGACTGCGGTCTTGACAACAGTTGTAGTAGGAACGGTTTGGTTCCTACCAGCAAATCCCTCTGATATTATAGTAAAATACATTGGAAAACAAAACAAAAACCACAAACGTAAACACAGAAGAAATGAAATGGTGTTCTTAAATTAGAGCTGTGTCCAGTTGTCTAGACTGAGCATGGATTTTCCAGGAAGTCACTTCCTTTTCACAAGGGGTAGTAGTGAAACCCTCAACATGTTGCTGCACTGTTGTTGTTTAGTCGTGTCCGACTCCCCGTGACCCCATGGACCACAGCACACCAGGCACTCCTGTCCTGCACCGCCTCCCGCAGTCTGGTCAGACTCATGTTTGTAGCTTCGAGAACACTGTCCAACCATCTCGTCCTCTGTCGTCCCCTTCTCCTAGTGCCCTCAATCTTTCCCAACATCAGGGTCTTTTCCAGGGAGTCTTCTCTTCTCATGAGGTGGCCAAAGTATTGGAGCCTCAGCTTCACGATCTGCCCTTCCAGTGAGCACTCAGGGCTGATTTCCTTAAGAATGGATAGGTTTGATCTTCTTGCAGTCCATGGGACTCTCAAGAGTCTCCTCCAGCACCATAAGTCCCCAAATCCCTGAAGCCTGGCCTTGCCAGAGGCAGCTGAGACTCGGAGGCAGAGCTAGCTGCTCTGGCACTCAGAGTGGCACACATACTGTGCACCTGGGGGTGGGGCACCCACCGCACCCCCTTCCTCCCCCAGTGCTGAGACTAGCAGGAGTTGTAGTCCCAACAATATATTGGGAAGAGGGGAGAAACTACATTGAACAGCCCTACTTGCACATTCTATCTTGCTACTCTAACCTTAGACTTAAGCTTTACAATACCACACAGAGGACTTTGGTTCTTTTCTTGCTGTATTATCTTCTGGTTCATGCCGCTGTACCTTTTACACAATAAAAGAGACTGCAGAAAGCCATGTCTTTGGAGATAATTGCCTTCAAAGTAAGTAGCCTTTAGGACTGGTAATTCTTAAGCCTAAAGGCTACTTACTTTCTGTGCACACAGTTTATTGATTTGCATTTCTGTTCCAACGATCTTGCATCACTACCATCATAATCTTGCTTCGCTTCTCATCAACAATATCCACTAGCTCACTAAACCCACCTTTTCCTCCTAAGAGCTCTGCCACTGTAGAAAATGTCCTGAACCCCTGTCCTAAGGTAAAGGTAAAGGGACCCCTGACTATTAGGTCCAGTCATGACCGACTCTGGGGTTGCGCGCTCATCTCGCATTATTGGCCGAGGGAGCTGGCGTACAGCTTCCAGGTCATGTGGCCAGCATGACTAAGCTGCTTCTGGCAAACCAGAGCAGCACACGGAAACACTGTTTACCTTCCCGCTGTAGCGGTACCTATTTATCTACTTGCACTTTGATGTGCTTTCGAACTGCTAGGATGGCAGGAACTGGGACCGAGCAACAGGAGCTCACCCCGTCGCGGGGATTCGAACCGCCAACCTTCTGATCGGCAAGCCCTAGGCTCAGTGGTTTAACCCACAGCGCCACCCACATCCCAACCCCTGTCCTTACCTGGTGGCAAGTCAGTATGTCAAGTCCCCAGTCCAGGGTCAATCCAGGTGTCCAAAATCCTGCAGGACTCTTGGAGTATCCAAGCTGAGGTCCATCAACATGAGCAGTTGAGCATCAGCTCTGGTGCCCTTTTGCATGCTGATTGCAGCATCTGGGCTTGATGAGGCAGGTGACTCTCACCTGTTCCAAGCCTGTTCCAGCTGATGAATTGGACCCCTCCTCTTAAAGCTAGTGAGCCCCAGCTGTCTGGCTAGTGAGCTGGACTGTGAGCCCTTGCCTGTCTCAGTCTCCTAGAGCCCACTGCTCCCTACGCCTCAGAGCCTGCCGTGTTTGGGGAGACAGGGGCCCCTCTAGCTCTGGTGATGGTCCTGCTTTTCTGATTCCTGTGCCCTGACCCCCATCCCCTTGTCATCCTCTCTCACCCTGTGAGTACTTCCTACACCGACCTCTCTTTCCCCATCCTCCGCTTGCCCTGGTGTATCCCAGCCCTGGTTACACCCCTTGCCATGATGCTCTTCCTCCTCTCCATAATCCTGCCAGTTCATGGCAGAAAATAGTAAACATGGCAATTATGACAGAGGTGGGTAAAATAGGAACCGCCAAACTCCATTAGAATCAATGGAGACCGAGCACTTGCTTTTTCTATGTAGTTCACATACACACAATCTACAGCATATTTTCTTGCCCCTGAAACCCTTCTTGAGAAACTGGTTTAATTCCAAAGATAGGAGATCGTTGCAGATTGAGTCTGCCTTTGCCCTGCAGTGTGCCCATTTGAAAACAGATGGAAACCGAAATAGGCAAGATTCTGGCATTGGGGTGTGGGGTGCCCTGCCCAATAACATTGTGGGTGGGCATATGCCAAGATTGCCATCACCACTTCCTCCTTCGGGGATGAAAAGGTGTGGTTAATCAAACCAAAGGGAAGGCTTTCAAGCATGAATCGAGCAACCACACCCATCCTGATGGCAGGATCTAGGGTAAAGCAAGATCGAAAGCAAGATCGTAACACACCCTGGGGACCCCACTGCCCCTGGTACGAGACAAATCTCTCCAGGCGTTGTCTGGTGTTGCGTCCCCCCAGGATGGACCTCAACCTTCATCCCGGAGCACTCAGCGACACAGGTTGGATGATCCCGTACACGCTATTAATCAGCAGAGTCTGCAGTGACGTCTGGAAGCGTAAATGTGAGCATTATTAGCTTTATTTTGCAATATTTACAGGACAAATCATATTGGTGTCTGTCCTCTTCTTCAGCTGCAGTCAGAGAGAGAAAAACACAGTGCAACAGCACAACATAACGGAAGAGATAAGATGTAACTTCCGTCCTCAGACTTTCCCAGCTCAGGAAAGTAAACAGTGACGTGACTTTGCAGCCACATATCAGTGCTACAAATGGATATTGAGTGTACATAGGACTAGTGTTTTATGAGCAATTGTTCTGAAAATTGAGAGAACTGTCCCTGGGGGAAAAGCCGGGCAAATTGCAGGAAAATAGGCCCATCCATAGTTTTTGGGCTGGGGTCTTGAGATTTGATCTGTGGGGGAGGGAAGAATATAATATAATATCAGGAGAACATTCTAATTTCATCCATAAAGCAAAAGCAAGGTGCGCAACAGCTTCCTGTCCACGTAATAGCCATGGCCAGAATAACAACAGACGCAGGCCAACATTGTAGCGCTGCGCAAACAATTGATTAGCTATTCAGAATAATCCGGTTGCACATGCTTGGTTGACTTCAAAGGTTTAAAGCAGAGGCATGAACGGGGTGAATTTCTAGACTGATTGTACAGTTACGGTTTTTTAAAACCATACTTTCACAGTGTGCCACCCTGATTGCAGGAAGGAAGCTGCTGGAGGGATGCATATCATGTAGAGCTATTCCACGTCTATCAGCAGATTGCAGGAAATTCTTCTCAATGAGAAGGATCTCGGGGGCTTGAGAGCACTCATCTTAATTTTCCAACACTCAAGGACACCAGGAGGCAAAGATTTGCTCTGGGGGCATCGCTGTTTATGAAGCACATTGGTTTATTGCAGAAAGTAAAAGGTTACAACAGCTGTAAAAATGCTAGGCAAAGCAGAACCCAATAGTTCAATATTACGTGTGACTAAGATGGTTTATGTGTTGTGTAAATCCACTAAAGGCTTTGTAAATGGCAAGCTGGGGTGCTGTTTCGTTTTCAGCAAGTCGAGCTGTGCTATTCCCAAGAGGAGCGGAAATCTAAGATTCATAGCCTTGGATTATTTGTCAATGGCAATCCAGGCGCCACTGCTCAGTCGCTTTGCAGGCATGGCCTGTCATTGCCAGTGCTTTCAATTGAAATGTGTGATGCTGCTGAAGTTAGTAACTTGCTCTTAGTTGGGGATGGGGGAAAATTTGATTCCATTTACATTTAAAGGTGAACCTACCTGATTCAATCTTTCTGAAACAGCCAAGTCATGTTTTAAAAAAATGCACGTACTGGAGTGAAGTGTACATATTAGTGAAAAGAACATACTGTACATAAATGTATTATTTTAGGAGAAATTGCTTTGTAAAAATGTGCATATTAAGCCAAATTGTATGCAAAGATCTGTATATTAGAAGAATTGGCACTGAAATGCTGCTGAATTTTCATGAGGGGACACACACACAACACAACACAACACAACACAACAACAACCCACAAACTGATGTGGAAATGTAGAAAACTGTAGTGGAAAAAATGAGGAACTGGAACGGACGAATTCACCCACCCCTCACTTACCCTTAGATATCCCATCTTTGGCTCTGCAATATGTCCCACAACATCCCCCCCCCCCAGAGTAAGTAATGAACCAACCAGAGCTAGGAATGTTATTATTATTATTTATTAAATTTATATATCACCCTTCAACTGAAGATGGCAGAGTGGTAATGTAAAGGAGTTCACTTTCTAGTTACTGATTCCCATGTGTTTTAGCACCAGTCTCTTACCCATTCTATTTTCATTGGCAATGCAAGTGTCAAGTATGGAATATCCAATCCCATCTTGCGGATTGGCCTTAGAAATTTATCTGTGACCAGAAACGTTTGGAGGGCAACCCTTGTTTGGGTTCCTTGTTTCCTGCCTGCAAAACGCAAGAAAGATATTAATTTACCTCAGAATGCTGATATCCTGGATATACGGTAAACCCTGCTTCATAAGAAATAAAGGTGCTGTTTCGACACGTCTGTCTCCAGACACTCCTGTCTCCCTCACAAAGCTAATCTCGCGTGTGCGTAATGAGCCTTAGACAAGCTGCCAATATTTCTAAACAAGTGGCTAAGATAGCAGGAGCCAGGTTTACAAGATTTCCACTTAACAATGCTGCCATTTGGTGTGAAATAATATGCTCTAGCTCTCAAATCCATCTGTTCAGCTACACGGCCTTTGCATGCAAATCAGTCAGTCTTGCACATATACAAAGGTGGCTTTGAGACAAATATTCGACAGCTTAAATTGAATTGGGGTCGTGCAATAAGGAATGCCTAAATATCTTATGTTTTTATAAAGAAGAGTTTTTAAGTTTCTCATCGCCAAGTTTGGAGAGTGGGACAGAGTGGTATTGCGGTTGTACTTTTTGGAGGTTTTGACCATATTTGGAGAGTTTGACTATTTTGCACTTCTCAGTAAGGCAAGGTTGTTGGACTACAACTCCCATCACCTCTGACCATTGGCTATGTTATCTCACGCTGATGGGAGTTGTATTCCAACAACTACCAGAGGGCAACAAGTTCTCTACTCCTGAGATATGGATTGAAAGGTCAAGCCAGCCTCAGGTCAGTAGCCTAGTTAGGAACACAAAGGGCCTTCTCGTCAGGACTGGTATAAGAATGGTTGGATAAGAACCAGGGCCTGGGGCCACTGTGGATGACACTGGTGCTACTTCATTTTCAACTGGAAATGTAGAGGCCTGGTGCCGAATAGAGAAGCTCGGGGCTGGGAGGCTGCAACACCTCTCCTTCCCCTCAAGAACCTGTGGTATCTGGCATTGTGTTACATAGGGATGCTATGTTGGGGTTGGAGGCAGTAGGCCCTTGGAGGAAAGGAGAGAGTGGAAGCCACTCCTGACCCAGGGCTAGGCCCAACTGGGATTTGTTTGTTTTTAAAAGTATTGCACAGCCAGGCAAATAAGCCTAGGTAAAGGTAAAGCGACCCCTGACCATTAGGTCCAGTCGTGACCAACTCTGGGGTTGCGGCACTCATCTCGCGTTATTGGCCGAGGGAGCCGGCGTACAGCTTCCAGGTCATGTGGCCAGCATGACAAAGCCGCTTCTGGCAAACCAGAGCAGCACATGGAAACGCCGTTTGCCTTCCCACTTGGAGCGGTACCTATTTATCTACTTGCACCTGCCAGTATCTAGTAAATTCAAGAAGACAACAGCAGCGGAGAGCATTTGCCCAGGATTTCCTCAAAACAGGTACCAGAGCTCAATGCCTTATGACAAGACAGACCATTTTTCTGGAGTACAGTATTGCATACACTGGATGGGCAGCAGTTCTACTGGTTTTCAGATAAGAAGAGTTGCCCTGCCCTACCTGGAGATGTTGATGATTGGAACTGAGACCTACAAGCTCATGCTCCACCACTTTGACACTCAAAAGAGCAAAGCTATGAAAAAGCAGTTGTCCACACAGAGATGGAAGGGAGCAAGCTACCGTAGATTGATTTGGGGTCTTCTGTTGGGTTGGTGGAGGAAGTAAATGCAGTATTGGTTTTAATTCTACCTTACGTTCATTATGTTTGATTGCCAAACAAACTGTTGACTTCTTCATTCCTGCAGAATCTTTACAGGAATCCTAAATAATATGAATAGAGATGTGAAGGCCCATAAAAAATTCGAAGTTTTTTTCAAATTGTTCCCAATATATTATGGTGGGGGATGGCAAAGAAAAAATGGAGGGAAATGTTTCTCCCCAGCGCTGTCCTCCTGCTTTGCCTTCACACCTCTAGATGTGAAATTAATAAGTTCCTGGAAGAACAGTCCAGGAAAAATGTAACCCCCCCATCAAAAATCAATTGTGTACAAATTTTTGCAAGAAGAACACGTGATCTTGTGAGCAAGAAAGGGGTGTGTGTGATTCTCTAAAATGCTTGCTTTTAGTGGGTACAGGCACTGGCGGAGGAAGAAGAGTGGGGGGGGGAGCGCACCGCCCCAGGCAGTGCGATCCTGGTGGGGTGCCATCGCAGCTGCCCCCTGCCCGCGCTGGATGCCAAGCCCCCGCAGGCGGCGTGCCATGCCCCCAGGACACGCACCATGCCCCCGGGATGCATGCTAGCCCCGCCCCCGTCTGCTCCGCCACTGGGTACTGGTAGCTTCCGAATGAGCTGTAGAAAACGTTCATTGAGAGGTTAAGAACAAAAACAAAACGGAAACATAATGGTGAAATAAATTGACTGATGTTGCCCTGGGTAAAACTGCAGGAAAAAAAGATGATTGTAGAAATGCAGAGAAAGGAAGGAAAAAAACAAGATGACTTTGACTTTATGTGTTATATCTATTCAGTTTTGATATATGGTGATGTGCTGAATAGTCCCTGGGACTTAAGTATCCAGTGCAAGGCAATTTATGTTGATTAAATGGCCCGCTAGCTACGAAATGGCGCAGTGCCGAGTCTCCTGGAATGCATAGAGCTATCCTGGATGTCACCCACACTTGCATTAGAAGGAGCTAAAGGAAATATATATTGTTGCATGCCACCCGAGTGGCACAAGATTCCAGGGTTTCCAGGTGTTCGTGTTTCCTTTGGAATGAGAGACAGCAGAGACTGTGGTGTCTTTATGAAATATGATATATTGTCTATTGACACATATATACAACCTAAGCATTACGACCCCAAGAGGGTCTTGCTTCTTCCATAGTCACAGCCATGGATTCTAGCAGCAATCAGGCATGGCTCTGTCTCTCCAACTCTAGCCTTTGTGAGTTGATGGAGGGGACCCACCCTTTTGCTATCTGGCACAGAGCCTCTTCCTTTGTTATCTTAAGGCCCTATACTTTGTCGCACCGCGAAGTCAAAACACAGAGTCTTCACAGTAAATGAATAAAACTTTACTGGGGTGAACAGGCTTCTTTGCACAATTTGTACAAACAAAAATAGAAGAGAGCAAAGTAAAAATAAATAAGGAGCACACTGAGCCCATGTATTTATCCTTCCTGGCTCCATGTAACTTCCTCTAATTGAAACAATATTTGTACAGTATAAGGAATGAGTCAGAGTGTAAGTGAATAAATCTGCACTTTTCAGCATTTTCCAATACTTTACTGCTTCTGTTCTCAAAAGACCTTTGTCACATGACATACTTATAGGGCCATTACCTCAACAGGAAGCTAGCCTGGCTATTCCAGCAGTTGAATCTGTGCTGGATCCAGGAATTAGAAGGAGGCTCAGGCATATAGCCTACCTCCGCACAGACTTATAACACTATATTGCCTGACTCTGTACATGTTGGATTCTGGAAAGGAGACTTGAATAGAACAAGTACAATAAAGAAATAGTCTCCTACTTTTATTGATGTGTATTCATTGCCTAGGGGACCCAGGTGGCGCTGTGGGTTAAACCACAGAGTCTAGGGCTTGCTGATCAGAAGGTCGGCGGTTCGAATCCCTGCAACGGGGTGAGCTCCCATTGCTCGGTCCCAGCTCCTGCCCACCTAGCAGTTCAAAAGGACATCAAAGTGCAGGTAGATAAATAGGGACCGCTCTGGCGGGAAAGTAAACGGCGTTTCCGTGTGCTGCTCTGGTTTGCCAGAAGCAGCTTTGTCATGCTGGCCACATGACCAGGAAGTTGTCTGTGGACAAACGCCGGCTCCCTCGGCCTATAGAGTGAGATGAGCGTCGCAACCCCAGAGTCAGACATGACTGGACCTGATGGTCAGGGGTCCCTTTACCTTTACCTATTCATTGCCTATCACTTATCTAAGCTTTTACAAGGAAAAGGCTAATCACAGGGAAGTCACCTCTCCCTTTAAGAGCTGTCCTGGAGTTGTTTTCTGCATGCTTTTCACTGACAAGGTTCTGGATAATTCAAACCAAAATAAAATCCTGACCTCCTTTCTGCCCAATTGCAATTGTATAGCTTTGGTTTAATACCCTATTACCATCTGGAATCCAGTTGTAAGTGAATCTATGTACATTATATAACTTGAATTGGTTTATACAACAAGAAGGGGGGGGGAATATAATATAGCCTTAAGCCATTTTAAATTGGGATAAGTCCAGTGCGAGAAATTTGTTCCTATTATCTAGTCTTGCTAAATTTGGATAAGTGCATGAACACAATTTAAAACAACAACAACAACTGTGGTTTTGCAGATGTCTTATACGATCATTCTCTATACTTTGCTGCTTGTTAATGGGCAGAATGATTTCCCTGTTATTAGTGGCTTGTTTAATAATAGTGCTTATTGAACCAAGTGCTTAATTTTTCAAATGGAGATCTGCTGCGACTCAAGCCTGCCTGGTCACATTGTCAGAACTGAACTTGGAAGCCCTACCTTCCAATCATGTATATACTGGAATTCTGCACATACTCAGAAGCCATTTTATTATCATTCCATTTTTTGCTGCAGGCACCGAAAGCAGGTTGTAGGAGACTAAGCCTTGGTGGGTCCTAGTTAGGGATGGGTGCACCTCTTAATTGTGGTTTCTCTTAGTTTCTCATTTTTCCAATCTTAAATTTGGGTCTCCACATTTCCACATCAATGTTTGACTAAAGTAAGTTCGCAACTTATGCAGGCTTATGTTCTGATATTACTCCTAAAGCCAAAATTGCATAAAGTCAAAATCCATTAGGTAGGGTTGCCATGTTTCAAAAAGTAAAAACCAGGACACCCTGAGCTTTTTGTAGGAAGACCTCAAAATTGTTGAACTTTTTTTTTAAAGGAAACCACTGAATTTTAGAATAAAACCCGAATGTTGTTGGACAAAAAGCCCCTTTTTGGAAATCCCCCCTGGACGTCAATTCTGCCTTTGAAATCCCAGTAATGTCCAGGAAAAAGCCCGACATATGGCAGCCCTACATTAGGTTCAATGGTGGATGGGAGTGCCAAAGTTATTTTCCCCACAACCTCACCCCCTTTCCACCCCTTCTTAATTTTTAAATATTTTTTGCCAGCCACATAAAGCTGAATGAACAAAAGTTAAATGCCAGTAAGTTGTGGGCTTACTGAATTATTATTTTTAAAAATCCTGAAAATTCATCTACACTTGAGTGCAGATTTCTCTTAATATACACATTTCTGCAAAGCAATTTTGCTTAACATAATGGATTCTTGTATGTTATTTTCACCAATATATGTATTTTTATACACACTTTACCCAGGTATGTGCATTGTTTTGCTCATATTGCTTGGCTGGGGGTCTGCATTGCAAAACTCGGAGAAGTGCAAATTTCAAAGGGTTCTACTTGCCCTGTGGAACGGGAGTGCTAGCAGAGGTTTGGCAGGAATCACCCCTGCTTACTTTCTGTTGAAAGTATCTGTTGAAAACTGTATTATTCCTTCCCAGCCAGCTTTCATGGGTGCTTTTCTAATGCTTCCCCTATTGCTATGATGTCTTTATAGTTGTTGCTTTTAATCAAAGTGACTGTAATTTTCTAGGTTGTGTACTGCCTTGCTGTATTTTTATGAAATGTGGTACATAAATATCGAAATAAAATAGATAAAAATAAAATCCCAAAGTTGACCAAGGAGATGAATGTTCTATGCATCCCCTTACCCTGAACCCTGATGGGGACTGAAATCAGACCCCACCTCCCCTGCAGATCTTAAGGATAAAGTTGCCAGTATCAGAGGAGCTGCTTCTACAGATATATGTGGGTCAAGCCTCTGTACAGCTTAGTAACCTAACACCTTGAATGAAGTCCAGTGCAGGCCTTTTAGGACAGGTGTTATACGATCCCATCTCGCTGCCCTAGTTAGTAATCTGGCAGCTACAATTTTCACTAGGGGTGGCTTCCAGATTGTTTTCAAGTGCAGCCCCATGTAAAAGCACGTTGCAACAATCCAAACATGGGATCATGAAGGCCTGGGTAACTGATAGCAGGCTATTCTGATCCAGGAACGGCCACAACTTTGCAAACCAGCTGGCGCTGTAAATAGACACCCTTTGCCACTGACGTCACACGGATCTCCAATAACAGCTGTGGCTCAAGGAGTACACCGGTTGAGACCCGACCTGCCTGTGCAGTGTCTCGCCAGGATGGTACATGTTCTGTCTGGTTATCTCCTTCTTGGACTACTGCAATGTGCTCTACGTGGGGCTACCTTTGAAGGTGACTCGGAAGCTACAACTAATCCAGAACGCGGCAGCTAGACTGGTGACTGCGAGTGGCCACCGAGACCATATAACATTGGTTCTAAAGGATGTACGCTGCCTCCTTCATTAGCTTAGGTGTGGGGACAAATAATAAAAGATCCTAGTCCTAAAACCATGTATTTGATTGGTAATGTGTTTAAGTATTTTTAAGTCCTTTTGAGTCCTATAGGACAGTATCTTTCCTGTTCTCCTTCTGAGTATTTATTGTGATGGCAGATGACCCAAATGCATTAATATTTCAGAGAAAGTTGATATATATGTAAAAGTTGCATCTTACAGCACATGCACATTACCTCTCAGTTGTATTTTACATGCTGTATTCAGTATTAATCCCTCCGCCAGCTTAGTCACATGCATCACTAATTTAATTAGTATTCATCTGGAATGAAACATCCTTTGGCATTTGTACCATTTGAACTTTGAGGGGTACGGGTTTAAAAATAGCTAGGGGGGGGGGGAAGCCATTCTGAACAACTTGGGGAACACCTAAAAATATTGCTAGTTGAAATTATTATTTATTGAGTTTATATACCACCTGTGAGGGACAGAAGCTACAGGCAGGTCCCTCCCATCTTAAGTACCAGCTCGTCGCCCAGCGCTAGTGCTAGTAGGGAGGGAGATAGCTCCAGCGGCGACTCAGGAAGTGGTGACCGAGGCTCAGGCAAGGTAGCGGAGCCCATGCCTAGTGTGGGAAGGGAAGTGGGAGGCAAGGGAAGAAGGCCGATCCCGCCGACCCCAGAATTGCGCAGGAAACGACGGGGGCGGAGATTCAGTATTCCTAGACTACTTTGCTGGAAGAAAACACGTGAACCTCCATTTGGAGGTTCTGACCCCTAACTGACAACATGTACATAGCACTGTTCTGCACTGTAAATAATCAGCACTAAATAAAAGCATGAAAAGACAACGCTTTGAGGAGTCGTTACTCTAGAGTAGCCGCTACCGCGCCTGTGACACCACCCTATACCTGGAGGTCTCAGGGCGGTTCACAGAAATGATCACAACATACATAATCAGAATAAAAACCACAAACGACCCCCCCCCAAAAAAAGAGCCACATTTTAAAAGGGTATAGGGTGTCAAACAGATCAACCAAAAGCCTGGTTAAAAAGGAACGTTTTTGCCTGGCCCCTAAAGGTGTATAATGAAGGCGCCAGGTGAACTTCCCTGGGGAGAGCATTCCACAGATTGCGAGCCACAGCAGAGAAGGCCTGTTCTCGTGTTGCCACCTTCCGCACCTCTTGAGGAGGAAGCGCATGAAGGAGGACCTCGGAAGATGATCTTGGGGTCTGGGTAGGTTCATATGGAAAGGCAATCCTTGAGGTATTGCTGTCCTGAGCTGTTTAAGGCTTTATAGGTCAAATTCACTCTAGTACTGATCCAGAGATGGTTACAGTGGTACCTAGGTTTCTGAATGTAATCCATTCCAGAAGATCGTTCAAGTTCCAAAACGTTTGAAAACCAAGGCGCAAAGGGCGGCCTGCAAATTCAATAGAGAAAATTGGGGGGGGGGAGCTCAGCAGAAGCCGTTCAACTTCTGAGATGCGTTTGAAAATAGAAGTGTTTGAAAACCGAAGCACTACTGCATCACATATAAAAATTTGCTCTGTGTGTGTGGCTGACAGATCAGAGGTGGTACTTGTACTTGCTTTTACTTTTACCACCTCTGATCTGTCAACCACACATGCAGAGCAAACAAGTAAAAACCATATCCGGCCATAATCCAACAACATTAGAAATAAAGGGAGAAGAGAGGAAAACTAGAAGATGGAGAATAAATGAAGCAATTCTGAACGATAACAAAATTTTGGAAAAGGCCAAATCAACGTTAAAAGAATATTTCGATAATAACTTAAATAAAGAGACAGATATAAATATAGTATGGGACACTAGTAAGGTAGTAATAAGAGGCTTTTTCATCCAGCAAAATATAATTCAAAGGAAAGAAAAGGAAAAAAAAATAGAGAAACTTTTAAGGGAAGTAAGGGAAAATGAGAAAGATTTGGCCCCAAACCCAAGAAACGAAGTACCAAAAAACAACATCAAGACACTGCAGACGCAACTCTCCATGATCCTGAATTACGAAGTGGAACAAAAAATCAAGAAGATAAGACAAAATTCTTTTGAATTTGCCAATAAGCCAGGTAGGCTGCTAGCATGGAAGCTGAAGAAGAGACAGAAGGAAAGAATAATAGAAAAAATAATGGAGGACGGGAAAATAATAGAAGACCCGAAGGAAATCAAAGCAAAATTTATAAAGTAACTTATATAAAGAAATGAAAGGGAATCAGGAGGATATGGAAAAATACCTAATAGAGAATAAAATCCAGACAATAAGAGCAGAGAAAAGGGAACAATTAAATCAGCCAATTGCAACAATGGAGGTGCACCAGGCAATTACGAAAGCAAAAGTAGGAAAAGCACCTGAAACAGATGGTTTGATAGCAGCATATTATAAAAATTAGAGGAAATCTAATAACACCAATGAAATTGGTAATGAACAGAATTTTAAAATGTGGAATAATACCATGGGAAGAAGCCTTTGTCGTATTGATACCAAAACAAGGACAAGGCATGACACTTATTAAAAACTATAGGCCCATATCACTGCTGAACAGTGATTACAAAATATTCACTGACATTCTAGCCAACAGATTGAAAAAATTACTAAATGAAACTATACATAAAGATCAAACTGGCTTCCTGCCAGGTAGATACATACACAGCAACATGAGGAATGTAATAGATTTATTAGAATACCTAGAAGAAAGATTAGACAAAAAGGCTGCTTTTTAATATCAATAGATGCGGAAAAGGTATTCGACCAGGTGTCGTGGGACTTCATGCAAAGGGTCATAAAGGAAATGAAACTGGGGGAAGATTATATTAAAGGTATAGAAGCAATATATAGGAAACAAAAAGCCAAACCTATCCTTAATAATGAAGTAACAGAAGAATTTAGTATAGGGAGGGGGGGACAATACAAGGTTGCCCCTTGTCACCATTATTATTTATTATGGTATTGGAATTATTGATGAATGCCATAAGAAACGATATTAAAATAAAAGGTATTTTATTAGGGAAAAAGGAATATAAGATCAAAGCATTTGCGGATGATCTGATTCTGACTGTTGAAAACCCCAAAGAAAGCATATTACAGATAATTGAAAGAATATTCGAATTTGGGAAAGTAGCCAGCTTCAAGTTAAACAAGAATAAAACCAACATGATAGTCAAATATGACCAAGCAAGAAAAGGAAGAACTACAGGAGATATCAGGATTAACAATAGTAAATAAGACCAAGTATTTAGGAATTTGGCTGACCAATAATAATATTTAAAGATAATTATGTAAAAACCTGGAAAGGAATCAAAAGAGATTTAGAAATCTGGAATAAGTTAAGATTATCACTTGTTGGCAGAATATCGGTGGTTAAAATGAATGTGTTGCCTAAAAGGATGTATCTATTCCAAATGATACCGATAATTGGAGGAATTGGAAGTCTTAGATTATGGCAAAAGGAGATATCCAAATTCATATGGCAGTATAAAAAAAACCAAGAATTAAACACAAACTTCTAATAGATAAAAAACATAGAGGTGGATTTGTGCTACCTGACCTAAATTTATATTACGATACTGTCTGTCTAAATTGGCTAAAAGAGTGGATTGTATTAAAAGATGATTTGTTAGATCTAGAAGGCTTTAATAATCGTTATGGTTGGCATGCGTATTTAGCTTATGAAAAAGGAAAAGTACACAGGGGATTTATGAATCATGTCATAAGGATATCATTATATAAAACATGGACAAAATATAAGGATCTCCTAAAACTGAAAACACCATGGTAGGCATTACCTCTAGAAGCAATTACAATAAAAAAGAAAAATATGGAATTAGAATGGGTCCCATATAAAGATCTGATTAAGGAAAAAGACAGTAAATTGATAATTAAAGATTATGAGGAAATTAAACAACTCCTTATGGGTTGGATCCAATACCATCAATTACATGAAGTGTTCAGGACAGATAAGAAAAAAGGTTTCTCAAACGAACTTTCATTATTAGAAAAAATATCAAAAATGTATGATACATTATTGGACTGGGAGGTCAAAGACGAACAGGTCAAGGAGGTCAAGGTCAAGTGGGCTTTAGACATTGGGAAAACCATTAACTTAACAACATGGGAAGAACTATGGAAAAGGAACTGGAAATTTACAGCCTGTGAAGTATTGAGGGAAAACCTAATCAAGATGTTTTATAGATGGTACTTAACACCTACCAAAATAGCTAAAATGTATAAGACAAAAACAAATCTGTGCTGAAGGTGTGGTAAAAGTAGAGGGGACACTTATACATGTTTGGTGGACCAGTGAAAAAATCAAAAGCTTCTGGAACACGGTGTATGACAAGCTTAAAAAATGTTTAAGTATAACTTTATAAAAAATACAGAAGCTTTTCTACTAGGGATAATGGACACAGGTATAGCAAGAGAAGATCAGAAAATATTCCTCTATGCCACAGGAGCGGCAAGGAACCTAAATGCTAAAAACTGGAAAAAAGAAACTGCCAATAAAAAAGGAATGGCAAGATAAACTGTTAGAGTATATTGAACTGGCTAGATTAACAGAGGCAATTAGAGAGCACACTAGACAAGAGTTTCAAAAAGCATGGGAAAATGCAGAGAACACTTCACAAAACAGTGCCCTAAAATACAAACCAGGATTTGTTTAGATTACTGTCTGCAGGAGACTTTGTAGATATAATTAGAAAAATCTTAATAATTATTCATAAAGGAAACAGTTTATAAGAAGTAAATCAGGAGGCCAGATACAGGATAAAGGAAGTCTTTTATTGGGTTGTTTGTATTGTTGTATGTTATGTTCACTGTATGCTATGTCCACATTTAATGAGGGTGGATTTGTGTATTGGGGGGTGGGGGGTTTGTGTTATGTTGTAAATAAAATTCCAAAAATAAAAATAGACAGATCAGAGGTGGGTAGCCCTACACCTCTCACTGCCAAAGTGAATATCCATGCACTGCCAAGAACATTCACTGACAACCCACCTGAATTGTGAGAACATGAGAACAAGGCAAATGAAATTGGCTGCAGTCCTGTAAATTGTGGAATAGTCAGTGGAATACAGCACCCTGCGAGAAAGAAACAAAAGACAATGCCAGCCTCTCTATCTATCATGGCGGCCAAACGCCTTCCTGTATACAGTACAGTAGTGTAAACCCTCTTTTCGAAGGGCTCCTTTATCTGAAGGTCTGCCCAGTTCAAATTTGGTTTAAAGATAAGGAACCCCAAGAAGGGAGAGCCGCAGGGAACTTGAAGTTGCCTGGTCAGTCATTCCCACCATTCTGAGATGTATTGCATTACTATTTAAATTATAGCCATTGTTTCTAAATGTGCAGGGACGCCTTTTTGCTGACACATTCTCCCCTTCCTCTCTATGGTTTAAACTCCTGTGTTTCACAGGCTCCAGGCTAGGAGAGAACCCTGCCTGAAACCCTGGAGAGCGGCTGCCAGTCAGTGTAGATAATATGGAGCTAGATGGGCCTATGGAATGATTCAGTATAAAATCAGCTTCCTATGTTCCTGCGATCTTCGAAATGCCCGGCCCTAAACATTTCAGCTGTCTAGTTCAACATACTGATTGAAAAAGAAAAACCTAAGCAGCAAAGCTATGATATTTTCCCCAACTTACCATTTGCAGTGAGTATGAGGTCCTTGATTGCCATCTGCTGGTAACAATTTCAAAATTATCTTTCATTCTGAATACTGTATACTGTAAAGGGGTGGGGAAATAAGTCACACTTTTGAGTCTTTTTCCCCCTCCGATACACTTTCCACCGGAAATTGTAAGTCTTGTTTACTACAGCCACTTCGCCCAATAAGTCATGTGTTTCAGCTAAGAGGGATATCTAACTTTCCTCTGAAAGAATGAAGAAGAAGAAGAAGAAGAAGAAGAAGAAGAAGAAGAAGAAGAAGAAGAAGAAGAAGAAGAAGAAGAAGAAGAAGAAGAAGAAGAAGAGAAGAGTTTGGATTTGATATCCCGCTTTATCACTACCCGAAGGCGTCTCAAAGCGGCTAACAATCTCCTTTCCCTTCCTCCCCCACAACAAGCACTCTGCGAGGTGACTGGGGCTGAGAGACTTCAGAGAAGTGTGACTAGCCCAAGGTCACCCAGCAGCTGCATGTGGAGGAGCGGAGACACGAACCCGGATCCCCAGATTAGGAGTCTACCGCTCTTAACCACTACACCACACTGGCTCTCTGATACTTTGTTCCTGTGATCCAGGATAGGTGACATGCAATAGCAGTTTAAAAACACAGCACCAATCATTCCTGTGTTCACAGCTGACATTAGTAAGACCTAATGCAGATGCTATATAGATATGTATCACTATTCATTAAATGTCTGGCAAGCCCTTATGCCCTGAGGGGCTTACACTCTAAAACAGGGGCAAGCAACTGAATCAGGACAGTGGATCTTGCGGATGCCTCATAAATTGCTCCAGGATCTCAATATGGCTTCAGTGGGTGGGATGATGGTACTGTGAAAAGAAAATGCAATGGATAGAGGAGGAACATATGAAAACTTTTCTGAGAGTGCAATTCTAAGAGGCTGAAGGGCTGTGTACTAGATCTGTCTACTAAGTACTTCAGGCTTGCACCAACCAAGGTAGGCTGTATGGGGGTTGTATCCTTACCATATATTTAAAGCACTCTTATACCACTCTAGCAGCCATAGAGAATCCTGAGAATTGGACTGTATTAAGGAAGTTTCCCTCACAGAGCTACAATCCCCAGAACCCTTAACAAACTAATCTTCCCAGGATTCCCAATGACAGTTAAAGTGGTTATAATAGTGCTTTAAATGTATGGCGTGGATGCCACCTCTCTCTTTTTCTCGCTTTGTGGACTTTTTAATTTCATAGAATCCTAGAGTTGGAAGAGAGCACAAGGGCCATCCAGTCCAACCCCCTGCCAAGCAGGAAACACCACCAAAGCATTCTTGACATATGCCTGTCAAGCCTCTGCTTAAAGACCTCCAAAGAAGGAGACTCCACCACACTCCTTGGTAGCAAATTCCACTGCCGAACAGCTCTTACTGTCAGGAAGTTCTTCCTAATGTTTAGGTGGAATCTTCTTTCTTGTAGTTTGAATCCATTGCTCCGTGTCCGCTTCCCTGGAGCAGCAGAAAACAACCTTTCTCCCTCCTCTATATGACATCCTTTTATATATTTGAACATGGCTATCATATCACCCCTTAACCTTCTCTTCTGCAGGCTAAACATACCCAGCTCCCTAAGCCGTTCCTCATAAGGCATCGTTTCCAGGCCTTTGAGCATTTTGGTTGCCCTCCTCTGAACACATTCCAGCTTGTCAATATCCTTCTTGAACTGTGGTGCCCAGAACTGGACACAGTACTCCAGGTGAGGTCTGACCAGAGAAGAATACAGTGGTACTATTACTTCCCTTGATCTAGATGCTATACTCCCATTGATGCAGCCCAGAATTGCATTGGCTTTTTTAGCTGCTACATCACACTGTTGACTCATGTCAAGTTTGTGGTCTACCAAGACTCCTAGATCCTTTTCACATGTACTGCTCTCAATTTGTTTTTCAACTCCTCCTGGGCACAATAGTCGCAGAATCTCAACAACAACAAATTGTTTTTGAGCTGCTTTTAAGGATATTCGCCAGAAAATCAATACATCTGGGTTTTTTTGATATCGGGAATTCTGCCCGGACGCGATTTCCGACGGACGAATCCAAGATATGTCTGGGAAGTCCCAGACATACAACAGGGATACTGAACCCAGTAGGTCCAATGCCATCACCTTCTTGCCCCACTACTTCCACCCACAGAATTTCTAATTTTCAACCCTAGAACTGGCTATCACTGGTGGAAGAACCACCAGTGGTAGTTTTACACCCATGGAACTATTCAAGGGCCTAGCAGAGGTGTCTGTGGTAGATGTCCTCCTTCATTGACAAAACTATCTGTGGAGAGGCATCTTCACTTCTTAAGCATCTGAAATCACTGTCACTGGTTCTGGGGAATTGGATTGCAGTGTTTATTTACTTGCAGATTTTGCTGGCTCTTCCACTACGTTCAAAGAGGTTTCCTACATCTTCTTCTGTGAAATATTTTTTTCCTGCCTCTGCAGGGAGATGATTGGCTTATGCTTATGTTTTAACTTTTTCTGTTGTCTGTGTCTAATTAAATCAGGAGAAAAGTGTTCAGACTTAATGGATGCAGTTATTAAGGTATTAATGTCTTGCTTTCCACTACAGAAGACATTTGAGACCCATGGTATGGGTGGTGCTAGCTTAGAGCAAGAGCAGTATTCAATTCTGAAACTCCCTTGAATAACAAGTTCCTTCGCTGAGTTCCTTTAAACTTTGGTTTCGCCCTCATCCGGGATTCTAAATACTCTGTTTCCTGATTTAATATACATTCTAAAGTCTGCTTTGTGAAATCCCAGGAACCTGCTTACAGCGTTGCTGAACATGAACTTGAAATTGACTTATCTTCTCCTAGCTCTATGCACAGCCATCATATTCATCTTGGTCTGGGCTTTCCAAAACAGAGGAGGGAAGCCCATGCTTTGCGACAGCCATCTTCAGGAGATGGGACGGGAGGAAAGAGGCCATGGAATCTACAGCCAGGTATTTGCTGATTTAACTCCGGAAGAGATCATGGAAGTGAAGATCTACCTGCAGTACAACCTGGGGGTGCCATTGGTAGAACCTCCTCAAGCCAAACCATCGGACAACTGCATTTTTTCTATCACCCTTCAGCTTCCTCCCAAAGCTGAAGTGCTGCAATTCTTGGACCACCAAGGGACCAGGCCCTCGCGGCAAGCTCTGGCTGTACTCCATTTTGGAAACCAGGAGGACCCAAATGTCACAGAGTTTGTGGTAGGTCCTCTTCCAAAGCCAACGTACCACCAAGATGTCACAGTGCAGAAGTATGGAGGGAAGTTGCCTTACTACAAAAGGTTTTTTTTGGAGAATGAGCTGAGAGAGATCCATACTTTCTTGAGGAATAGGGAATACCCCAAGGCTCCAAACTTCATGCAGAAAGTGCTTTATTACAATGGAAGCATGTATGGATACTCCTATGGAATACCACCTGGACTAAAATCAGGAGACCGGAAAATCTGGGTTGCTCATTTCCAGAATGTCCCTGGTAGTTATCTGCATCCAGTGGGATTTGAAGTCCATATGGATCTCAGCAGCCTAGACGTTTCTCATTGGAAGGTGCTAAAAGTCTTCTATAATGGACAGTACTTTGAGGACATGGAAGATATTGAGAGACAATTCATTTCAGGACATGTTAAAGTAGCCAAGGTCAAAAAGGCTCCTTTGGATGGAGGCTATTCCTCACTGAAGCAGAGGGTTCCCCACCAGAGACTAGGCCCCTTGCACTATGAACCTCGTGGTCCCCGCTACCGCATCTGGAATAACCAGGTTTTCTTCATGTCCTGGAGTTTTGCCTTTGGCATAGATGCCAATAGGGGGCCACACATCTTTGATGTAAGGTTTAAGGGTGAGAGGATAGTTTATGAGTTAAGCTTGCAAGAGGCAACTGCCATCTATGGCTCTAACAATCCAGCACCTATGCAAACCAGATACATGGACTTAAGCTTTGGCATTGGTGCACGTGTCTCTACACTCACCCAGGGCGTGGATTGTCCTTACCTGGCTACTTATTTGGACAGGAACTTTTTTCTTGATTCCTCGTTGCCCGTCACTCGCAAAGGCTCTATCTGCATCTTTGAGCAGAATGCTGAGGTCCCTGTGCGACGCCATTATGACAGCTCAGAAGGTGTATTTTACGGAGGGCTGGTTGATTCTGTTCTGGTCTTTAGGTCCGTATCTGCAGTTAATAATTACGATTATGTTTGGGATTTTATTTTTCACCAAAATGGAGCTATCGGTGTCAGGGTCCATGCCAGTGGGTACATCCAGTCTGCTTTTTACTTCGGCGATGCCTTGGAATTTGGCAACAGGGTGGAAGAGTGGACCCAGGGAGCAATTCACACTCACAGCATTCATTTCAAGGTGGATATGGACATTGGTGGTAAGTGGATGTCTCTTCTGTGACTGTTCTGTGCTTGCTAAGAGCTAATCCCTGCTTTTTACACAGGTTGTGGTGTTATTTTTCACCCTAGTTTCTGCCCAGGGACCTTTGTTTCCAGGATTATTTTGTTAGATTTCATGGAGCGTTTGGTTAAATTTGCCTTTAAATATTTGAGAAAACGCTGCCTTTTATTTTCTCTTTCTGAGTCCTAGCAGTGGCATGATTCTGTATCTGTAGCTCATACATACTGGTATGTTCTCCTTGTTACAGTTTTCATGACTCACTTACCAGAGGTTTCTTCATTTTCATGCCTCTCTGTCTATGAAACGCACCAGAAAACACACATAAACAAGCACTCAAGGCCAGTGATGGACAGTTTGCAGAAAATGTGAGCTGTTCCTCCTCTCCAACACCTGAAAGTCACTAGCACAGACATAGAGTTTGGGCTATCCTGTGGCTAAGACCAGCTTGCACCCTAATGTTGCAGAAACCTGTCAGCTTTCACTGAAAGCTCATGATGTTTCTCTTGGCACCCACACGTGAACTCATCGTTAATATTTATCCAGGTAACCAAGTAGCACAAGGGAGCTGAACGTATAGATTATGTATTTTGAGTCACCAGGGACAATGTAACTGATTGTCTTTTCTGCATGTGAACTCATTGGCTCCTCTTTGGCCTCCTCCAGATGACCTGTTTATTGAACACTCATCCTAATTTGCCTGCATAAAGCTCAGCTGGAGGTTAGATCATGCTAATGAAACAACCCCTGTGTTGCAGACTTGAGTAAAATACCAACAAAAAGGAGGCAACACGTCGACCAATTCCACGGGCGAAATATATCTGTTTTTATCTTTGCAAAATGTAACAACATGCGAGACAGTGATCCAAGGTAATCATACTGTTTCGGTTTGGTCTTTTTCAGTTTTTTAACTTCAAAAAATAAATCAAATAAATATCATTAGTTATGTCATACATCATATTCAGGCCAATGGCCAGTATGAGCATGAGTCTATACAGTCTATAATATTTTAACATTGAAAAAATACAGGAAAATACAAAAATAAAACATACCTTAGCGTTTGTAAGCAATCTGCGGAACAGGGGTCATACACATATGTAACCACTGCTGCCTGAAGCAAGACATAGAAAGCTTAATATACAGTTCCACCACAGGTAACACCCTAGTTAATCAAGGCTATTGAAATTTTAAAATAACATGCAACCTCAAGATCCTGAAAGTAATATAATTAGATGAAACAATTCAAATTTAACTCAGAGTTCAATGCTTCTGGATGGAGCGTTTTGAACATAAAAATAACTTGTGATTCTTTTTGTCTTAATAATTTTACATAATCACGTTTAGCGTTCCCCTTCCTCCTGTTAATCCACAATACGGTGTACAGCAAGTCCGAGTCTGAATGATTGTTAGCTTAAAAATGCTCAACCAGGGGTGCTTCCTGAACTGCATTCCTAATGCGGGATCGGTGTTCACTGATTCGTGTTCCCACAGACCGGATTGTTGACCCTATATAAAATAAATTACATGGGCATCTAATTAAATATACTACCTCTTTTGTTTGGCATGTACTGAAATGGTTGATAACAAACTTAAATTTGGTCTTTTCATTATGAAGTACCTTGGTTTGCAGGGCCAGAGGGCAAGCGGGACACCTGCCACATCTAAAATGTCCCACAGGACCCCCAGGGATACGGGTGCAAGATGGTCTGTTAATGTCAGTATGCACTAATAAGTTCTTAAGACAATTAGTCTGTTTAAGTCCTATCAAAGGAAAATCTGAGCAACCTGGCACATTCCAAAGGATGTGCCAGTGCTTCCGTATCAACTTAATGATTTTGTCAGTATAAGGTGAATACTCTAATGAAGCTGTAACTCTGCCAAAAGTCCCAGGTGGGGCAGGCCGGTGTAAAAGAGTGGAGCGTTGTTTAGCACTAGATTTAATTCTAGCCTTCTCAATCACGTCAGGTGGATAGCCTCTAGCCTGTAATGAGGTAGCTAAGGACTCAGCATTACTGGAAAAGTCCTCATGGCATGAGGAATTCCTCTTAAGCTGTAAGAATAACCCATAAGGTAAATTGTCTTTAAGACGTTTAGGGTGAAATGAGGAGTAGTGCAGAAGTGAATTACAGTCTGTAGGTTTTTTGTGGGGCCTCACCACTAATTGTTCATTATGTTTAAAGACCTCCACATCAAAAAAAAACACATAATATAGTACTGTGGTGTCCAGAAAAAGATAAAGAGGAATGCAATGAATTCAACCAATTAGTAAAGCTAATAAACTCATTCTCATTTTCAAACAGAAAAAAACAGGTCATCAATGAATCTGCAATAAAACAACATTGCCTTAGCAAAAGGATTGTTATTCAGAATATATGACTTTTCAAAGGCACCCATAAAGATATTGGCTACAGATGGCGCTATAGGAGACCCCATCGCTACCCCTTGAATCTGAAAATAAAATGTGTCCAAAAAAAACCGGAAATAATTTTTCTCAAACACAACATCCAGTAAGTCCAACAGAAAATCAGTGGGAGGATAGGGGTCAGGTCGTGCCCGCAATAAATTACTAATGATAGCTCGTGCCTCATCCAACGGTATACTTGTATATAATGAGGCAACATCCAAAGACGCAAGGACTGTGGATTCAGTGACCGCTCTATGTTCTATTAACCTAATGAAATGGGCGGTATCCTGAAGATAAGCAGGTGAGTCTTTGGCAAAAGACTCGGGGAAAAGAATCTAAATATTTAGCAGTGGGTTCCAATACTGACCCCGTACCTGAAACAATAGGTCTCCTGGGAGACCAAACCGAAACAGTATGATTACCTTGGATCACTGTCTCACATGTTGTTATATTTTGCAAAGATAAAAACAGATATATTTCACCCGTGGAATTGGTTGACGTGTTGCCTCCTTTTTGTTGGAGGTTAGATCATAGCTGGTCTTCATTGAGCATTATTTTCATTTGTTTGCTGGGCAGATATACAGCAACAAAAGTCCACCCTGACATAAGAACAACAACAACAACAACAACAACAACAACAACAGCAGCAGCAGCAGCAGCAACAACAACAACAACAACAACAACAACAACAACATATTATTTATACCCCGCCCATCCTGCTGGGTTTCCCCAGCCACTCTGGGCGGCTTCCAACAGGATATTAAAGCCATTTAGGGCTTTAAAGGTCAGCACCAACACTTTGAATTGTGCTCGGAAACGTACTGCCAATGCAGAATTCTGGATTAGTTGTAGTTTCCGGGTCACCTTCAAAGGTAGCCCTACGTAGAGCACATTGCAGTAGTCCAAGCGGGAGATAACTAGAGCATGCACCACTCTGGCAAGACAGTCCACGGGCAGGTAGGGTCTCAGCCTGCGTATAAGATGGAGCTGGTAGACAGCTGCCCTGGACACAGAATTGACCTGAGCCTCCATGGACAGCTGTGAGTCCAAAATGACTCCCAGGCTGCACATCTGGTCCTACAGAGGCACAGCTACCCCATTCAGGACCAGGGAGTCCTTCACACCAGCCCACCCCCTGTCTCCCAAGAACAGTACTTCTGTCTTGTCAGGATTCAACCCTACTTGTGGGTTCATTGTGCAACCCATTCATTCATCCCACACAATTCAATGCATTTCCTAACCACAAAATCTCATCTAAATAAAAATAAAAATCTAGTGGGCTTGTTGCACCGGTTGCCTTTGATCCACTTTAATTGCACAAACCTGAAGTTCCAGTATGTGCTTGAATCTTTCCCATGGAACACTGGCATTTTGGAGGCACCCTTTGAGGAACACTGAATCAAGGCTTCATACGTTAACATTAAATCCAAGTCTACTGCATCCTAAGCAAGTTTCAGGGGGCAAGCAAACCTGAGTTTTAGGCAGTACTGCAGCACTCCCAATGCTGTTTTGTTCCCATGAAAATCACCCCTGCTCAGAAATTCACCCGGGGTGGGTGGGTAGGGTGGGGGAGATCCCATTGGTGCCAAGGATTTCCACCCCACATGGGTAATTTCCACGCAGGATAGGATGTCAGCTTAGCAGAATTTAACATAGCTTACCCGTGGACTGCAGTCCCAATAGTAACTGGGCCCTCCCACTTAGTATTAGTTCATTTTTTTTAAAAAAACAACAACAACCCCTGTACATAATGCTGCATATTATGAATTTTGTGTCATGTGTAGTTAGCCTCTAAGCGGCAATGGCTAAGAAAGGGGGAAAAAATCCACCTTTGTAGTTCTCTTCGGTTGTCAGGTCCCCTCCTTTAGCACCCTTTCACTAGCATCCAAAGTTTCCCATGTGGCCCTCTCTGCTGCAGTGCCAGACACCCCCTCCCAAAAGCTTCTGCTGGAGGAGTGGGAACCCACAATTCCTTTTAATTGTGTAGCGAACAGTTACCTTTGCATTAGTTAATTGATTTATTAGGTGATTAAGTCAAGGCCAGTGTTGTGCAGGTTTACTCATGGATGCAGATTTCTTGCAGACTTGCATTATGGGTCACCTGATGCATGTCTGCCATCTCATGCCACACTCTCTAGGATCTTCCAGTCTTATGTTCCCCGCCATGCAAAGCCATTTCTACATGACTTTCCAGAAGCTTTGAATGTACCAAGGGCACAGTTCAAAGATAGCTCTTGAATGCAGTGGAATGTGAGCATGAGAGTGCTGTCTCCATTGAAACGAGAACCAAGGATGATCTGATCGCCAAATGAATAACTGAGTGTAAGCAGCTTTTCTGTGAATTGCCCTCTAAGCTGTGCTACAGTGTTTGTCACCCATAGCTGCCAAGTCTCCCGTATTCCCTGGGAAACCCCCGTTTTTCCAGCCGTTCCCCGCTGGCAGCCTGGATTTAAACCTCCCCCCGTAAATCCCCCGGATTCTTACCAGCCCAGGGAGGCTCCTTCTGCGCATGTCTGGAGTCTCTGGACATGCGCAGAAGCGATTTCTGGCGCTGCGGCCATTTTGGAAATGTGCAAAGCATGCGTAGAAACGACTCCCGGTGCCACTCTGCCCAGTTCCAAAATGGCCACAGCACGACTTCTGATGCCACGCTGCGCCGATCCCGGATTTTTCAATCTGGGAGTTGGCACCTATGTTGTCACCTAAAGCATCTACAAATTCACTCATATACTGAACAGCATGGAAATTGTAATGTTGCATATGCACCATACATTTAAAGCATACCGGTGCTGGGAATTGAAGTAGTGATGGGTAAACTACAGTTCCCAGGATTCTTTGGGAGATGTGTGCTTTAAATGCACAGTGTACACGCAGCCTAAGTTAAGCCAATGCCATGCTACTTAGTCTTATACTTTGCTCTTCTTGTCTGAATCTTCCTCTGCCCCCTGGAGGTAATGCTGTACCTAGAGTCAGAAGGAGGAAGTCAGAGTCATGCTATTTTGAATATTCAGTCAGTGCAAGCTTTTCAGTTTGCTGGACAGAACAACCCCTATTCTCCTTCCCCATTGTGCTGCTCTGGGGGTCCCCCCCCCCTTGTCACTTTTGCAGGATGGTGGTAGGAGATGGGAGAGGAAAGCCCTATTGTGCAAATGCAAGTCCTTCACAGGGCTTCCACTGACCGAGGCTGGCCCTATGATGTGTCAGAGTGAGACAGCTGCCTCAGGCAGTACATGCTGAGAGGCAGGGAAAGAGTTGTGAGTGACATTTGGTCTGCCCTATACCCCCTATGCCCTCGGGTGCAGTGTAAGATACCTTCATTTCCCCTACATTGGAGTAATAATAATAATAATTTATTATTTATACCCCGCCCATCTGGCCGGGTTCCCCCAGCCACTCTGGGCGGCTTCCAACAAAACAGAAATTCTAAAATACAGAGATCCAATACAGAGATTCAACTGCCAATCAAACTTGGGGGAAGGTGCCATCTTGTCCTTCACCTCAGGCAGCAAAATGTCTTGAGCTGGCCATAACACTGACGGGGCTTGTTAGGGGAATCTCACTCTGTAATATGTCAGGATTAAATAATTTGGATACTATTAAATTCTCAGCTCTGAATTCTGGCAACCTGCAAAGCTTGTTTTAAGCTGCAGGGCACAAGCAAAACCAGCCAGGTAACTATTCAAGAATTACCAAAACATCAAACTTGCTCTGACTTTCTCAGAAATTGTGCTGATAAATTAATTGAGTTGCTGATTAATTCGAGGCTCGTGCTATGCAGGATTACTCACAAGTGCAGGACTCTTGCTGACTATCGTTTTGTGTCACCCGATGCTTGTAGTCTCCTGCCTCTCTCTCTCTATGATCTATCAATCTTCTGTTCCCCACTAGGCATAGCCTTTTTCTTCCAACACATGACATTCTCTCTGATCCAAATAGTCAGCATATAAGGAAAGCAGAGAGTCAGCTTTAGTGTTTTCTCCAGTCTACAGAAGAATGGGACTGGGGATGAAAAACCAAGCACAATGGAAATTAATTTGTAAGCCAGCACAACAATGTGAGCTGGCATAACGCGTTTGCATGCTATGGAGGTTGATGCAGGTGCAATAATGTACACTTCCCATGCTCTTTAGTGGTTGAGTAAATATATAAGCAGTAGAACTCTTCTATTGAATCAACAGTGGTTTTGATCCTATGAAATAGTACCGAGATGTAGAGTACCAGTCAAAGAGAATCACAGGAACTGTAGCTTGCTAAGGCTGCTGACCTCACAGAGCTACAATTCCCAGCACATTTACAGGATTCTCCATGACTGTTAAAGTGGTGCAATAGTGCACCACCTTGAGAGTGCACAAGGCGGGTGTAGAGAGAATGCACAATTGTGGGCCTCTCTGGTGATTGGAGAGGTCTTGAATCCAGTAGATCCAAGGCCATCATCATCTTGCCTTGCTCGCACAATGTCAACCTTCAACACTGGATACCACTGCTGAAAGAACTACCAGTGGGAGCTCTATGCTGATGTACCGTTCATGAGCATCTTCCATTGGCAAAGCTTTTCATCATCAGAGAGGCAGCTCCACTCCCTCCAGATTTTCCCCAATGAATCCAGGGACATTTTTCAACTTCAGTTGGAATGATAGCATTTTGTCAAGGGACTGATTCGTAAATCCAGGGACTTCAGTATTACTCTTTTGTAGAAAATTCAGTAGAAGTCAGTGGTGCGTCAACTTCAAGAATCAGGCACATGTGGGTCAATTGGCTCTCGCATTGGATCCTGTTTTCAAATATATTCCCCACATCTTCCTCCTCTAAACATTTTTGTTTTTGGCTGCTTCTGCACAAAGACAATTGCTTAATGGCAGTTTATGTTTCAACTGCTTGTGTAGGCTGTGTCTAATCCAATTACGAGAAAGGTGTTCAGACTTGAAAGATAAGCTAATTAAGGTGTGAAGGTGTACATCATTCCTTTGCTCTGTGTAAGACCTTGGAGATGGTGTTTGCACAGATGAAGAAAACCACGCAGTTTTGAAACTCACTTGCAGAGCTGGTCTTTTCCCCAACTTCCTTCAAAATTCAGGGTTTTTTATTTATTTATTAAAAAAACTCCAGGAACCTGCTTACAGCATTGGGGAACATGAACATGAAATTGGCTTATCTTCTCCTAGCTCTATGCACAGCCATTATATTCATCTTGGTCTGGGCTTTCCAAAGCAGAGGAGGGAGCCCCAAGCTTTGTGACTGCCATCTTCAGGAGATGGGACTAGAGGAGAGAAGCCATGGTGTCTGCAGCCAGGTATTTGCTGATTTGACTCCGGAAGAGATCATGGAAGTGAAGATCTACCTGCAATACAACCTGGGGGTGCCATTGGTAGAACCTCCTCAAGCCAAGCCATCAGACAACTGCATTTTTTCTATCACCCTTCAGCTTCCTCCCAAAGCTGAAGTGCTGCAATTCTTGGACCACCAAGGGACCAGGCCCTCGCGGCAAGCTCTGGCTGTACTCCATTTTGGAAACCAGGAGGACCCAAATGTCACAGAGTTTGTGGTAGGTCCTCTTCCAAAGCCAACGTACCACCAAGATGTCACAGTGCAGAAGTATGGAGGGAAGTTGCCTTACTTCAAAAGGTTTCTCCTAAATAATGAGTTCAAAGAAATCCATACTTTCCTGAGGAACAAGGAATACCCCAAGGCTCCAAACTTTATGCAGAAAGTACTTTATTACAATGGAAGCAATTTCGCATACTACCATGGATTGCCACCCGGATTAAAATCAGGAGACCGGAAAATCTGGGTTGCTCATTTTCAGAATGTTCCTGGAAATTATCTGCATCCATTTGGATTCGACATCCAGGTTGATCTTAGCAGCCTCAATGTTTCTCACTGGAAGGTGTTAAAAGTCTTCTATAATGGACAGTACTTTGAGGACATGGAAGATATTGAGAGACAGTTCATTATGGGACACGTTAAAGTAGCCAAGGTCAAAAAGGCTCCTTTGGATGGAGGCTATTCCTCACTGAAGCAGAGGGTTCCCCACCAGAGACTAGGCCCCTTGCACTATGAACCTCGTGGTCCCCGCTACCGCATCTGGAACAACCAGGTTTTCTTCATGTCCTGGAGTTTTGCCTTTGGCATAGATGCCAATAGGGGGCCACGTATCTTTGATGTAAGGTTTAAGGGTGAGAGGATAGTTTATGAGTTAAGCTTGCAAGATGGAGGTTCCATCTATGGCTCCAACAATCCAGCGTCAATGCTGACCAGATACATGGACTTAAGCTTTGGCATTGGTTCAAGTGGCTCCACTCTCACCCAGGGCGTGGATTGTCCTTACTTGGCTACCTATTTGGATAGGCACTATTTTCTTGATTCCTCGTTGCCTGTCACTCGCAAAAACTCTATCTGCATCTTTGAGCAGAATGCTGAGGTCCCTGTGCGAAGACATTATGACCGCTCAGAGCCTCCGTTTTATGGAGGGTTGGTCGATTCTGCTCTGGTCTTCAGGTCCATATCTTCCGTTGCTAATTATGATTATGTTTGGGATTTTAAATTTCATCAAAATGGAGCTGTTGGTGTTGCGATCCATGCAAGTGGGTACATTCAATCTGCTTTTTACTTTGGCGATGCCTTGGAATTTGGAAACAGAGTTGAAGAGTGGGCACTGGGAGACATTCACACTCACAACATTAATTTCAAGGTGGATATGGACATTGGTGGTAAGTCTATGCCTCTTTTTTAACTTTTATGGATTGCAGTGATTTCTATTGATGGTAGCGGCTGACTTGCTGCCAGCTAATAGCTGTTTTTTTAAGTGGTTCTGAGGTTATTTTGTTTCCCAGTTCTGCAAATGGACCATTTTCATGTTTCATGGAGTTATCATGAGTATGCGTTTTCCCACCTCACCTGGCAGAATGCTGCATCATCCTAGGATGCATAAAATAGGTGAAGCGTGTGGTGTATGTGTAGGAGGGAATTGTTGTGTGAGAAAGTTTAGGTCGATTCTGGAACCTTGGAGACACAGAGGCATGTTCTGAACACAAGTTGGGTCAGGGTTTCCCCCCTGGATGTCTAATAGAGAAGCACAATCTGTTCATGTGTTAATGCTGTGCACCCACCCATCCTATGCTCAGGTTCCATATATGTGTAAATAAAACCATACATTCTATAGACATCACCATCTCCACTGACCTTCATTCCATGGAAACAGAACCCTGGGGAAGCGCTTGGCATTCATGGAGTCTCTCCTCAAAATAGGTCTTGAGGGAGGCAAATCCATGTCTGCTTCTAATTCATTCAATGAATTATGAATGCACATCATTCTCAAAGTATTATATGGGCCCTTTGGGGCAACTGGTTGAGCTCTGCATATTTTAAGACCAAGGTCCATCTAGTGGCAGGCAGGCGGCGGGGGCCGGTCACTTCACTTTTGGTAGTGGAACAGAGCAATATTCACAGCAGGGTTAAAAGGCTTCCTATTGAATAGATTCGGGAGTGAAATTAAAACACAATAGTACATTCTGAGAGCATTTTGTTGTGATTACTTTATATTAATCAGAGAAGTATATGCTCCTCAGAAATAGATGCACATGAGCTAATACATAATTGATGGAGATTGCCCCCATCAGGGCAGTCTCGAGCAGGTTGCGCGCCCTGGCGCTGAGGGGCGGAGATCGCTCCGGCGCCCCTGCCCTCGCAGGGCGCAGTATGGCTTCCACGCGGCTTCGCTGTGCAGCGCCCTGCCTACTGGCCTGGTGCCCTGGCGCCCTGCGCCACCGGGACTCTACCTAGAGCCGGCCCTGGCCCCCATGTAAGTTAGGTTCATTCATTTCAAGGGGTCTTCTCTGAGGAAAACGTAGTTGAATGCCAACCGTTGAACGCTACCTTGCTCTCTTTTTTATATGAACTACTTTTTCTCATCCATAGTCAATTTGTAGACATGATTTACCTATTTAATTTGTTATGTTAAGGTCCCATCTTTCTTCCAAGATTAGGGGGTTGCACTACATGACCCTCGGGGTCCCTTCCAGTTCTATGATTCTATGAAACTCAATCTAAATGGTGTACTTGGCATTCTGCAAAAATCTTCCGTCTAGCCACTTGACCAAGATCTCCCTCATTTTCCAGTAAGGGCTGCTTTGTTGCCATGGGCAGCCATCCAGGGAGGCCCAGGAGCCATGGGACCAGCCAGTAGCCAGGGCTGAAGCCTAAGGGTGCAGAACCAAGGACATGCTAGACATCCGGGGCAAAGACCAAGACAACAACAAAGGACTAAACAAAAGAAGGGACTAAGGTGTAAACAGTAATACTGGGGCACACCAAAAGATCTTGATATTTGAGCAAAGCTTAGCAAGAAATAGTCTTTCCTGTCCAGGATAACCCAATGGCTAGTTTGGAGTCAGCCCATGGCCTGAAGGTACTTCATTAAGAAACTCAGACTTGCCATTCAATGGTTCACCACATGGGAGTATTGCACCGAGATCGAGCAGTTCCTGACAATTACGTGTCTTCAGGTCATGTCTTGAGGAATCAATCCACTCTGCTTTCTCATTCAATTTTAGAGTAGCTGCTGTTTTAAAAAGAATTCAAATACTACTGCTTCTTTGGCTATGACCCCCTGAAATCCTGCTGATCCAGGACAACAGAGAAGGATAAATCTCTTCTCCACATAAAATAGTTTCCTTTTATGACGATGATTGTTTCCCACCAGAGGGTGGTAAAACCACTTGAGATCCGAACTGCCATTGAATTACATAAAGGCATACTATGCAGATTTCTTCACGACCTTTCAGAAGCTGTGAAAGTGCTAAGGGCACAATCCAAAGAAAGCTCTTGACTTTAATGAAATCTAAGCATGAGTGTGCTGTCTCCATTGAAATCATCCAGCGGTCCTTTACCTCTTCCTTTGACCTTTACCTTTACCTTTACCTATATGCACTGTAGATTTAAAGCACGTTTAAAGTATTTCCTTCCTCCCGAGGAATTCTGAGAGCTGTAGTTTGTTGTGGGTGCTGGGAAATGGTAGTTGTGATGGACAAACTACAGTTCTCAGGACTCTAAGTTAAGGCAGTGCCATGCTGCTTTCACTTTCCTCTTCTCAACTCAATCTTCCTCTGCCCCCCGGGGGATGTACATGACAAGATACTTTCATTCCCCCTGTATTGGAGTAAGATTCAACTGCCAATCAAACTGGCTTCTGCATGTGCTTTGGGGCTGGGTGCCATCTTGTCCTTCACCTCAGGCAGCGAAATGTCTTGAGCTGACCCTGCCACTCACGGGGCTTGTTAGGCGAATCTCACCCAGTGATTTGCCAGGATTCAATAAGTTAGCTACTTTTAATTTCTCAGCTCTGAATTCTGGCAACCTGTCCCTTGCAAATCTTCTTTTAAGCTGCAGGGCACAAGCAAAACCAGCCAGGTAACAATTCAAGAATTACCAGAACATCAAACTTGCTGTGCCTTTCTCAGAAATTGTGTGGATAATTCAGTGGTTAATTAATTTAAGGCCAGTGCTATGCAGGCTTACTGACAAACACAGGACTCTTGCTGGCTAGTGTTTGGTGTCTCCTGATGCTTCCTTCCTTGCAGTCTCCTGCCTCTCTCTCAATGATCTTTGATGAACAGCCTTTCCCTCCCAACACATGACATTCTCTCTGACCCAGATATTCAGCATATAAGGAAATTAGAGGCTCACTGCGCAGCTCAGCTTCAGTGTTTTCTCCAGTCCACAGAAGAATAGGACTGGAAATGAAAATCAAGTGTAAATGCATGGAAGCCGATACGAAAACAACAGTGTGAGATCCACACCAGACATTTTAAGCATGATGATACCACTTGGACAGTTATAGAGAACCCTTGGAACTGATTTAGGATGGATCATAATAGCTCAGAGGTAGAACATCTCCACATAGGGCCGGGAGCAAATCTCCACCTGAGATTACTTATGCCAGCTCCAAGATGTTATATAGAGAAAGCCCCATTGTGGGCCTCTCTGTTGAATGAATGAGTCTTGAGCCTCCAGAATGTCTAATACTGAACCCTAAGAGTGCATGGTGGTGGTGAAAGAACCACTCTACATCCATGGAACAATTCACGGGCATAGCTGAGGTGTATGCGGCAGACGTGCTCTTTCATTGGCAAAGCTCCATCAATAGACAGGCACTTCCATACCCTCCTAACCAGCTCCAGTCACTGTTCTGAGGGTGTGGCCTAAGTAAAGTTAAGTGCTGCATCAGCTAGAAGACTCAACCACTAGGAAGTTCTGCTTTTTTTCTGCAAAGCTTGCTCTTCCAAACATTTTTTGCACCCTCTACATAAAGAAGATTGCTTAAGAGTGGTTTGTTGTATCTCGGTAGGCTGCATCTAACTCAATTAGGAACAAAGGTGTTCAGAGGACATGACATAACAGGTTATCAAGGCTTGAAGGAAAATATCACTGCATTCCTCTTTACAGAAACATTGAGCTGCATCATACCGTCGGTTGCTTAGATCAAAAATATTACTGAGGTTTTGAAGCTCACTTGCATAGCAGGTCTTTTCCCGAAACTTTGGTTTCACCCTCATCCGGGATTCAAATACTCTGTTTGCTGATTCAATCTGCATTCTACAGTCTGCTTTGTGAAATCCTAGGAGCCTGCTTACAGCGTTCTGAACATGAACATGAAATTGACTTATCTTCTTCTAGCTCTATGCACAGCCGTCATATTCATCTTGGTCTGGGCTTTCCAAAGCAGAGGAGGGAAGGCCATGCTTTGTGACAGCCATCTCCAGGAGATGGGACTGGAAGAAAGAGGCCATGGAATCTACAGCCAGGTATTTGCTGATTTAACTCCGGAAGAGATCATGGAAGTGAAGATCTACCTGCAATACAACCTGGGGGTGCCATTGGTAGAACCTCCTCAAGCCAAGCCATCGGACAACTGCATTTATTCTATCACCCTTCAGCTTCCTCCCAAAGCTGAAGTGCTGCAATTCTTGGACCACCAAGGGACCAGGCCCTCGCGGCAAGCTCTGGCTGTACTCCATTTTGGAAACCAGGAGGACCCAAATGTCACAGAGTTTGTGGTAGGTCCTCTTCCAAAACCAATATACCACCAAGATGTCACAGTGCAGAAGTATGGAAGGAAGTTGCCTTACTACAAAAGGTTTTTCTTAAACAATGAGTTCAAAGAAATCCTTAATTTCCTGAAGAACAAAGAATACCCCAAGGCTCCAAACTTTATGCAGAAAGTACTATATTACAATGGAAGCAATCTCATAAACTTCCGTGCATTACCACCTGGACTAAAATCAGGAGACCGGAGAATCTGGGTTGCTCATTTCCAGAATGTCCCTGGTAGTTACCTGCATCCAGTAGGATTTGAAGTCCATGTGGATCTCAGCAGCCTAGACGTTTCTCATTGGAAGGTGCTAAAAGTCTTCTATAATGGACAGTACTTTGAGGACATGCACGATATTGAGAGACAGTTCATTATGGGACATGTTAAAGTAGCCAAGGTCAAAAAGGCTCCTTTGGATGGAGGCTATTCCTCACTGAAGCAGAGGGTTCCCCACCAGAGACTAGGCCCCTTGCACTATGAACCTCGTGGTCCCCGCTACCGCATCTGGAATAACCAGGTTTTCTTCATGTCCTGGAGTTTTGCCTTTGGCATAGATGCCAATAGGGGGCCACGTATCTTTGATGTAAGGTTTAAGGGTGAGAGGATAGTTTATGAGTTAAGCTTGCAAGATGCATCTGCCATCTATGGCTCCAACACTCCAGCGGCAATGTTGAACAGATTCATGGACCTAAGCATTGGCATTGGTTCAAGTGGCTCCACTCTCATCCAAGGTGTGGATTGTCCTTACCTGGCTACTTATTTGGACAGGCACTATTTTCTTGATTCCTCGTTGCCTGTCACTCGCAAAAACTCTATCTGCATCTTTGAGCAGAATGCTGAGGTCCCTGTGCGACGCCATTATGACCGCTCAGAGCCTCCGTTTTACGGAGGGTTGGTCGATTCTGCTCTGGTCTTCAGGTCCATATCTACAGTTGGTAATTATGATTATATTTGGGATTTTATGTTTCATCAAAATGGAGCTGTTGGTGTTGCGATCCATGCAAGTGGGTACATTCAATCTGCTTTTTACTTTGGCGATGCCTTGGAATTTGGAAACAGAGTTGAAGAGTGGACATTGGGAACAATTCACACTCACAACATTAATTTCAAGGTGGATATGGACATTGGTGGTAAGTCTATGCCTCTTTTTTAACTTTTATGGATTGCAGTGTTTTCTATTGCTGGTAAGTGGATGTCTCTTTTGTGACTTTTCTGTGCCTGTTTGTGGCTTGCTTGCTTGCTGACAGCTTATAGCCCATACAGAAAGAATCATAGAATCATAGAATGGGGGACTTGGAAGTGACTCCGAGGGTCCTCTAGTCCAACCCCCTGTAATGCAGGAGCCAAAGCTATTTAATCCCTGACAAGTGGTCCTCCAACTTCTGTTTTAAAACCTTGAAGGAAGGAGAGCCCCCCAACTTTCAAGATGGTGCATTGAACTGTTGAACATCTACTCTCAAGAAATTCTTCCCATTGTTTAGCCATAATCGCCTTTCCTGTAATTTGAATTCATTGGTTTGTTTCCTATCCTTTGGAGTACCAGAAAACAAGCTTTCTGCATCCTCCATGTGACAGCCCTTCAGATACTTTTAAGAAGGCTATTGTATCTTCTCTATGTCTCCTTTCTTCCAGGGTAAACCTATCCAACTCCCTCAACCATTCCTCATAAGCCTTGGTTTGCAGACCCTTGATCATCTTCATTGCTCTGTTCTGCACACATTCCAGTTGTCAATGTCCTCCTTAAACTGTTGCTCCTTCTTAAAATATGTTTTCCTTGTTACGGTTTACACAAACAGCTTACCAGTTACTTCCTTTTCATGCCACTCTCTCTGCCAAGAGCAAGGGAAAAACAGGCATTCAAGGCTCAGGGAACAACAGTTTGCAGGAAACCTGAGCTGCTGCTCGTCTCCAACACTTGGAGTTTGCTACCACAGACATAGATTTTGGGCTGTCCTGAAGCCAAGTACAGCTTTCGGCCTGCAGGTATTCTTGTGACTTGTATGTTTATAGAATCTGCAATCTCTTGAGATTTCAGCAACAGACTCACTTATTCTGTGTAAGGCCAGGTGGGAGAGGCTGGAGCTGATGCCTTGCTGTGCCTTTCTCAGAAATTGTGTGGCTAATTCAGTGGTTAATTAATTTAAGGCCAGTGCTATGCAGGCTTACTGACAAACACAGGACTCTTGCTGGCTAGTGTTTGGTGTCTCCTGATGCTTCCTTCCTTGCAGTCTCCTGCCTCTCTCTCTATGATCTTTGATGAACAGCCTTTCCCTCCCAACACATGACATTCTCTCTGACCCAGATATTCAGCATATAAGGAAATTAGAGGCTCACTGCGCAGCTCAGCTTCAGTGTTTTCTCCAGTCCACAGAAGAATAGGACTGGAAATGAAAATCAAGTGTAAATGCATGGAAGCCAATACGAAAACAACAATGTGAGATCCACACCAGACATTTTAAGCACGATGATACCACTTGGACAGTTATAGAGAACCCTTGGAACTGATTTAGGATGGATCATAATAGCTCAGTGGTAGAACATCTCCACATAGGGCCAGAAGCAAATCTCCACCTGAGATTACTTATGCCAGCTCCAAGCTGTTATATAGAGAAAGCCCCATTGTGGGCCTCTCTGTTGAATGAATGAGTCTTGAGCCTCCAGAATGTCTAATACTGAACCCTAAGAGTGCATGGTGGTGGTGAAAGAACCACTCTACATCCATGGAACAATTCACGGGCATAGCTGAGGTGTTTGTGGCAGACGTGCTCTTTCATTGGCAAAGCTCCATCAATAGACAGGCACTTCCATACCCTCCTAACCAGCTCCAGTCACTGTTCTGAGGGTGTGGCCTAAGTAAAGTTAAGTGCTGCATCAGCTAGAAGACTCAACCACTAGGAGGTTCTGCTTTTTTTCTGCAAAGCTTGCTCTTCCAAACATTTTTTGCACCCTCTACATAAAGAAGATTGCTTAAGAGTGGTTTGTTGTATCTCGGTAGGCTGCGTCTAACTCAATTAGGAACAAAGGTGTTCAGAGGACATGGCATATCAGGTTATCAAGGCTTGAAGGAAAATATCACTGCCTTCCTCTTTACAGAAACATTGAGCTGCATCATACCATCGGTGGTTGCTTAGATCAAAAATATTACTGAGCTTTTGAAGCTTACTTGCATAGCAGGTCTTTTCCCGAAACTTTGGTTTCACCCTCATCCGGGATTCTAAATACTCTATTTGCTGATTCAATCTGCATTCTACAGTCTGCTTTGTGAAATCCTAGGAGCCTGCTTACAGCGTTCTGAACATGAACATGAAATTGACTTATCTTCTTCTAGCTCTATGCACAGCCGTCATATTCATCTTGGTCTGGGCTTTCCAAAGCAGAGGAGGGAAGGCCATGCTTTGTGACAGCCATCTCCAGGAGATGGGACTGGAAGAAAGAGGCCATGGAATCTACAGCCAGGTATTTGCTGATTTAACTCCGGAAGAGATCATGGAAGTGAAGATCTACCTGCAATACAACCTGGGGGTGCCATTGGTAGAACCTCCTCAAGCCAAGCCATCGGACAACTGCATTTATTCTATCACCCTTCAGCTTCCTCCCAAAGCCGAAGTGCTGCAATTCTTGGACAACCAAGGGACTTGGCCCTCGCGGCAAGCTCTGGCTGTACTCCATTTTGGAAACCAGGAGGACCCAAATGTCACAGAGTTTGTGGTAGGTCCTCTTCCAAAGCCAACGTACCACCAAGATGTCACAGTGCAGAAGTATGGAGGGAAGTTGCCTTACTACAAAAGGTTTTTCTTAAACAATGAGTTCAAAGAAATCCTTAATTTCCTGAGGAACAAGGAATACCCCAAGGCTCCAAACTTTATGCAGAAAGTACTATATTACAATGGAAGCAATCTCACAAACTTCCCTGGATTACCACCTGGATTAAAATCAGGAGACCGGAGAATGTGGGTTAATCACTTCCAGAATGTCCCTGGCAGTTATCTGCATCCGGTTGGATTCGACATCCAGGTAGATTTCAGCAGCCTAGACGTTTCTCATTGGAAGGTGCTAAAAGTCTTCTATAATGGACAGTACTTTGAGGACATGGAAGATATTGAGAGACAGTTCATTACGGGACATGTTAAAGTAGCCAAGGTCAAAAAGGCTCCTTTGGATGGAGGCTATTCCTCACTGAAGCAGAGGGTTCCCCACCAGAGACTAGGCCCCTTGCACTATGAACCTCGTGGTCCCCGCTACCGCATCTGGAATAACCAGGTTTTCTTCATGTCCTGGAGTTTTGCCTTTGGCATAGATGCCAATAGGGGGCCACGTATCTTTGATGTAAGGTTTAAGGGTGAGAGGATAGTTTATGAGTTAAGCTTGCAAGATGCATCTGCCATCTATGGCTCCAACACTCCAGCGGCAATGTTGAACAGATTAATGGACCTAAGCTTTGGCCTTGGTTTAACTGGCTCTACTCTCACCCAGGGTGTGGATTGTCCTTACCTGGCTACTTATTTGGACAGGCACTATTTTCTTGATTCCTCGTTGCCTGTCACTCGCAAAAACTCTATCTGCATCTTTGAGCAGAATGCTGAGGTCCCTGTGCGACGCCATTATGACCGCTCAGAGCCTCCGTTTTACGGAGGGTTGGTCGATTCTGCTCTGGTCTTCAGGTCCATATCTACAGTTGGTAATTATGATTATATTTGGGATTTTATGTTTCATCAAAATGGAGCTATCGGTGTCAGGATCCATGCAAGTGGGTACATTCAATCTGCTTTTTACTTTGGCGATGCCTTGGAATTTGGAAACAGAGTTGAAGAGTGGACATTGGGAACAATTCACACTCACAACATTAATTTCAAGGTGGATATGGACATTGGTGGTAAGTCTATGCCTCTTTTTTAACTTTTATGGATTGCAGTGTTTTCTATTGCTGGTAAGTGGATGTCTCTTTTGTGACTTTTCTGTGCCTGTTTGTGGCTTGCTTGCTGACAGCTTATAGCCCATACAGAAAGAATAATAGAATCATAGAATCATAGAATGGGGGACTTGGAAGTGACTCCAAGGGTCCTCTAGTCCAACCCCCTGTAATGCAGGAGCCAAAGCTATTTAATCCCTGACAAGTGGTCCTCCAACTTCTGTTTTAAAACCTTCAAGGAAGGAGAGCTCACCAGCTTTCAAGATGGTGCATTGAACTGTTGAACATCTACTCTCAAGAAATTCTCCCCATTGTTTAGTCATAATCTCCTTTCCTGTAATTTGAATTCATTGGTTTGTTTCTTATCCTCTGGAGTACTAGAAAACAAACTTTCTGCATCATCCATGTGACAGCCCTTCAGATACTTTTAAGAAGGCTATCGTATCTTCTCTATGTCTCCTTTCTTCCAGGGTAAACATATCCAACTCCCTCAACCATTCCTCATAAGCTTTGGTTTCCAGACCCTTGATCATCTTCATTGCTCTGCTCTGCACACATTCCAGTTGTCAATATCCTCCTTAAACTGGTGCTCCTTCTTAAAATATGTTTTCCTTGTTACGGTTTACACGAACAGCTTACCAGAAGTTACGTCCTTTTCATGCCACTCTCTCTGCCAAGAGCAATGGAAAAACAGGCATTCAAGGCTCAGGGAACAACAGTTTGCAGGACACCTGAGCTGCTGCTCGTCTCCAACACTTGGAGTTTGCTACCACAGACATAGATTTTGGGCTGTCCTGAAGCCAAGTACAGCTTTCGGCCTGTAGGTATTCTTGTGCCGCGGCTGGGAAGCATCCAATGGGCTGGGGGGGGAATGCTAGCCATTCCCCCCCACGCGAAGGCCGCGTGTGCCCACAATATCTCCTCCCCGTGAGTCGGGAAGAGATTTTCTCTGATGGGTTGAAAAATGTGGAATGGGGCACAGTGGTCTACTGAGGGATCAAGAATCCCAAACTGGAGTTGGATCTACAAATTGGCTCTAGGTTAACCTAATGTGACATTCCTTTCAATTGTGCAGCAAGCTGCTGTCTGTGTGGATTTTCTTTATTCAGTTACGGATTGCCCTCCTTCCCCAGATTTTCATTGAGACTGTTGTGCTTAGTGAGGGAAAGATTAAGCCTTCCTGCTTTAGCCAGGATTCTGATAAAACCTGGCTCCTCACATGGTTATGAGGCTTGGGGACAGGAAGCTACCATTTGGCACAAATGAATGCTTGGTTGCTTGCTTCCTTTCTTAAGTCTCATAGCTGTGCAAAGAACTAAATTTCGTTCAAATCACATCTGGGGAGGGAAGGGTTTAACCTCACCTCTGCATGTGCTATGGCCGCAATGGACTTAATACCTGTAATTTAAATAAAGGGGGGGACCAGTGTGTGCACTACACATTTAGAGTAATGTTTAGTTTGACCCTCTGGCAGTCTCCCCCTCTTCCCTTCCAGCCTATCAGAAATTATTCAGGAGGGTCTCAACCCTCCCATGAGGCTCTTTTAGGCCACCACAGATAGGTGGAGGAAGGGATGGGAAGCCTTCCTTTGATGAACTTCCTGAGGTTATTTTATCTTAGTGTCTAAGCTTTGATTTGTCTTTATTAAAATATTTATAGCTTGCCGCAAGGCAGCTAAGAAAACTCAAGCCAAATAAAGTACAGTAGGCATTTTAAAATAGCAAGATAAAAATGAGTTAAAGTTCAGCAGAACATAATGCCACCAAATTTAATCATCTCTTCATATCTGTCTGGAGCCTGACAAATGCTGTCTAGATCTGGAATCAGCACTTTACATGTCCCCGCAGGTGTCAAGGAACCTGATTTGCAGCAATGCTGAAGGTGGTTCTGCAAGTTATTTGCATTTGCTTATTTTGCTGAGACCATTGTAGACTCATTCTTCTACAGGGCTCAGCAGCCTGTGAAATCTACTCCCACTTCTAGATGTGTGAAAATAGATGAGATTATGACCATAGCATGGTCTTTGCTGACCTCGGTCCAGCAGATAGGATCCAGGTGTAAGGTATTTGGCATGCAACTTGGGTGGCTTCCAGTCAGAACGACCACCCAGGTAACTGCATTTATAATTGGCCAGCAGATATTTTTTTCTGGAGCATAGTGGCTACTTTCCCCACACACAGTTGACCTGGCTGTGATTTGTTTCATAAACCAAGCAGTTCCAAATGCCACAGAGTGTATGAACTCTCCCATAACTATGATACCACCACGATGCCACAATGTAAGGGAAGGGCTGTAGCTCAGTGGTATAAAATTTGCTTTGCATGCAGAAGGTCCCAGGTTCAAACTCAGACATCTCCAGGTAGGGTTGGCAATGAAGGAGCAATGGAGAGCCCAGTCAGTATGTACAATATTGAGCATGACCCCAGTGGCCAGTAGCCCCTGTCCTCTCCCTTCCTTGGCCGGGAAAGATGGGGGAAGCTGCCAACCACTGAGCCACATCATGCCACTCTTGGCTCCAGTATCAGCCTCCTCTTCTTTGTCTTGCTGTGCCACCGGCTGCTTCCCCCACCCCACCCCATATGGTGGGAGGAGAAGGAGCCACCAGCCACCAAAGCTGCACCACGCCTGGCTCCACATTTGCCCTCCTCTGCCATCTGAACATTGGGGATCATTAAAAATATTTGGGGGACACAAAGTGCCTTGGACCCTAGGAGTTGGCACTCATGGTTGCATTTCCATGTCAACAAAAGCTGCGCTTGTGTGGACATGACCAAGCAGCTGAAAAACATGGTGTCTCGACAGTTGTCTTCATTTGTTTTCTCTGCTAGGTGTGAAAAATTCCCTGGTAGCCAATGACATGGCTTTTGAGACAGTCAAGGCCCCTTGGAGCCCAGAGAATAAGATCCACCGGATGAAGATAGTAAGGAAAGTCTTGGACACTGAGAACAAGGCTGCCTTCCGCCTTCACGACAACATGCCAAGGCACATATATTTTGCCGCCAACAGCACAAACAAGTGGGGCCATAAGCAAGGCTATCGGATCCAGATGGTCAGCTTTTCTGGAGACCACCTGCCAGAAACAGATCCAATGGAGCGAGCCATCAGTTGGGGAAGGTAAGTGACTAATTTTTAGATGCTGAAACCCAAATGGGAAACCCAGGGACATAGGTAGCTGCCTTATACTGACCTTGGTTCACCTATCTCAGTATTGTCTACTGTACACTGACTGGCACGTCTTCTGGATGTCAGACGGTGTTCTCTCCCAGCCCTACCTGGAGATGCTGAGGACTGAAACCGAGGCCTTATACATACCATGGCCCTTCTTCATGAAATTGAGGCTCCTTAACTCCAAGGGTGTTGAGATTTTGAGTGCTTTGGTTTGTGTCCATCACTCTGTCTCTCTCCTGGCTCCATCTGAGTCCCTGCAAACTTTGATGATGTCTGAAACTTTACCGGGGGGGGGGGATGTCCAATGCCAGGGCTCAGCAGAATATGTAGTCATGTGGTCCAGGAAACAAAATTTAGGCCACTATGTAAGAAGTTGAAAACTAGGACGTTCAAGGTCGCTTTCTCGGAAATGCTACCTGTTCCGTGTACAGTAGACAGGGCAAGCTAGACAGGCACAGCTGAGACGTCTCAATATGTGGTGTCAGGAGGAAGGTAAAGGATTTGTTATGCTCTGGGGAATGTACAAAGGAGAGGAACCAGACTGCTGGTGTGTGATAGAGATAGATGATAGATAGATAGATAGATGATAGATAGATAGATAGATAGATAGATAGATAGATAGATAGATAGATATAGATATAAAGTCACAGAACCACTTTTATTCTGATCATGGGCTGAAAGCCAACAGAAGCTGACGAGGGTCCAGTTTGGGAGGGTGAAAATGTTAATGATTGTCCAAAATGTATAGGGGAGAACTAGACATTGCACAGGAGCACATGATAGAAGTTCAAAGCACTGCAGGGCAAAACACGCATGCCAAAGATATGTGGAGAGACACACAGTGTATATGTTTTGATACGGTTATGCTAGAAGCCTCACAGTCAAGCTGGGATGTTTGGTCTTAGATAAAGTGGGTATAATGGGAATCTGGTAGCTTAGTGTAAGCTGGTGGGACATGGTTATTATCTCTGGATACTACTCAATAGGAAGGACAGGGAAGAGCATTCTGGAGGTGGTGTTTCTGTTTGTCAAAGAAGATATGGATTCTAACAAGCTAGAAACCCCCAAAGTCGCAGGCAGCTCTAGAGAAGCTAAATTTGGGAGCCTATCCACCTTCTTGAGAGAATGACCAAAGTCAAGCACTACCACAACTGTGGGGAACCCGTGGGCTTCTAGATGTTTTTGGACTACAACTCGCTGCCGGCCATTGACCATGTTGGTTGGGGTTGATGGGAGTTGGAGCAGAACACCTGGAAGGCAGCATACTAACCACCCCTCTTCTGTAGCTTACTGCTGGATCTCCTTCTTAGGGTAGCTGGGATTCCATACAGTAGTCTCAGCTGTGAACTGCTTTTCAGGTACAAGCTGGCTGTCACCAAACGGAAAGAGAAGGAACCATTTAGCACCAGTATCTATAACCAGATGGACCCATGGACACCTTCAGTGGCCTTTGCAGACTTCCTAAACAATGAGAGCATTATCAATGAGGTGAGTCGTGATCCCTATGGGCACTGACAGATCTACGCTATCACCCTGAATCCACACAGCGACTGGAAACTTTGGATATATTTAAAAATATACAGGATGAGCAGATATCATGGGAGTGCATCAACAGCAGCTCATTTTATCTGAAGCTTCTCCTGCACCATCCTTTTCTCTCACCAGGCCTTTCCCTTGGATAACCCTTTAACATGGTTCGTTGTGTCTCCCTCTGGCAGGACCTGGTTGCCTGGATCACCGCTGGCTTCCTGCATATTCCACATGCTGAGGACATTCCCAACACTCCAACGCTTGGGAACGTGATTGGCTTCTTTTTGAGGCCTTACAACTATTTTGACGATGATCCTTCCATGGATTCTCCAGACAGCGTTTTCTTCAGCAGCCAGCAGGACCCTACTTCCTGCGACGTCAACTACCTCGCCTGTGTACCAAAAACAGCTGCGTGCTTGCCCAGCTTCCCACCTTTCACTTATGAGGGCTTCCAAAACATGACGGTGCTCTGATGCCTTCTAATTTTGGGATGGTTGGGGATGTTTTGAGTTAGGGAGAGGGTGGGTGGCTGCTGAACAGCTCAGCATGAAATCTGTGTATACCAAGAGCAGCGAATCCCAGCTCCATCCAGTGTCTTTGAAACCCAAATCTTAAGCCTTGCTTCCACACATTGCACATGTTCGCTAGTTGCATTTGCAAGAATCTTTTGCTGGGACACTGTGCTGGGCAAACAATTAGATCACCATGCATTTTACATCGCTTGCTGTTTGCCAGACAAAGCTGCAGTGTGCCTGCGGTTGTGATAGCACAAGTGACCATATTTGCCTAGCATACTATCAATTTACGATGCCATTTGCCTTCCAGTAAACTCAAGCCTATTACCAAGAAATTTAGTGTGTGGCTGCTCACAAATGGCCTGTCAGGAAGATTTATGCACATCAGTTCTGTCAGTGTCAATCCAAAACCAGATTTGTTTAGCAAAAAGCAGGGATAGGGTAGAAGGAAATGGAAGTCAAAAGTTAAGCAGTACATTGGGTTATTCTTTTTAATACACCTGAATTATATGTAATTTTTTAATTTGATATTTCTGCAAGTAGCAGTACTGATTATAGTTTTAATGGAAGCACACCTCCAAAACTCAATTAATTTGGTGTCTTTGGCACCGTTTTGCTGAATTGCTTTTCAATTTGGTAAAAGGCAGACTAGATTGCTATGCTTAAGTGAATGGGGTTTTGTAGTGTCTCATTCCACAGACGTCAGGAGAAGTCAAGCATCACTCCACCTGTCTGGCTCAAAATTTAATCCCTGTCATTTTTTTAAACACACTGGGGCACCTTTATAATGGGCACTGTCAAGCTGCCACATTGAAAGACTCAATACAGGTTTTATCAATAATTGTGTATCTGTTTCTTAGACATATGTCCACATCTCCCGAGCATTGAGAATTGCAAATGTTATAAAAAAATGTATCTCAATCATTCTTAGTGGCAAAGAATCTTTCAGCGGAGGAAATGCAGGTTTACTCCCTCTGACCGCCACTGGGAACCTGAAGACATTTTCTATTTCTGAGTTTGCAGCTTTCCCAAGACAAATATGGTACCTTTCTGGACATCTGGGCAGTCTACATCAATCTTTGCCAACCTGGTAAACATATGCATTATTTAGACACATCTGGGTTGACACCAGCATCCTGCAGTCAGGATAGAACATGAGACTTTTAATCTCAGGGTTGTGAGTTTGAGCCTCACTTTGGGTGAAACTTTCCTACATTGCAGGGGGTTGGATGGCACGACCCCTTTGGTCCCTTTTCCATTTCTGTGATTCATTGAGCTATGATCCTTTTAACCCACTAAAACCCAGTGAAAGAGAAGGTCGGACCTCTTCCCGTGCTACTCAGAATTATGTCTGAACCAGGAATTGTGCTTTGTTTCACTCAAACAAACCGTGATCAGTCAAGGTATGTTATTGGCTTAGAATTATGGTTTGGAGTAAACAAACCATGATCCCTGGTTGGGATGTAATGTGGGGATTATAGTTTCTTTCTCCCCCACATGAATTGGGAGCAGCTGCAATAGCTGCAATAGCTGCAATAGCTGCAATAGGCTAGGAATGGGAGGCTCCACCAATTTCAGTTTCTCATTTTTCCAAACTTAAATTCAGCTCTCTACATTTCCATAGCTGCCAAGTTTTCCCTTTTCTCGTGAGGAAGCCTATTCAGCATAATGGAAAATCCCTTAAAAAAGGGGATAACTTGGCAGCTATGCATTTCTGCATCAGTTTCTTTTTTAAAAAAAAGTGCTCATAAAAAAATCATTTGTTTTTTAGGGCTTATTTCTCATATTCTGGGATCCTATGGGAGGAAGGGTGAGATATAAATTTTACAAATAATAATCTAAACATTTAACAAGCCTCCCCCCCCCCCGAATCTATGCATTTAGTATGCCATTTTCACTAATACATACATTTTTGCACACATTATTTGGCTGGGAAACAGCATCACAAAAGTCAAAGAAGTGTGAATTTTGAAGGATGGCCGTGATTCGGTTCACACATGGTTTCAGGAAGCACAAATTGGGTAGATCAGCCTTTAAATGCAAACTGGAACAAATTCATCCCCTGTCCTTCCAATCAGCCCATGCACAGTAAACAACGGTTCACTCTGATGTCCAAACTTGGCCAGTGTACTTTATTATTACATTTCAATTGTATCTGATAAGATATGATTCATGGCACAATACATCCATGCTTTAAGTTTAGGACTGCACTGCTTTCCTTGTCTAGAAATTGCATGCTCACATATAGCAGGTCTTTACTTCTTTACTCATGTAGATGTCAGAACAAGTGTTTACGGTCAGGCATGCCAACTCGTAGGGGACAAGGCAGTTTTGGCCTCCCCAAAGTATTTTTTGTGGGGGCTGAGCCCCCTCAATATTCAGTTTTGGCCTCCCCAAAGTATTTTTTGTGGGGGCTGAGCCCCCTCAATATTCAGGGGGCATTTGGCTCCGCCCCCTGGCTCCTCGCAGCATCACACATGTGACATCAGGGCATCGAATGGTGTTGCACACGGCCTCCCTCAATCGTCCTAAGAAGATGGCACCTCTGTTTAGTCCAGACCACTCCGTATTTACAGAAGCTGTCCCAGCTTCTGAGAATGTCCCACTTTCCCTTTGGACGTCCCTATTTTCATCAGAGAAGGTTGGAGGGTATGGAGTTATCAGATCCCGAGCCATCTGAAGGCAGTCCTGTATAGGGAAGGGTTTTTGTTTTTTAAAAATGTTTTATTATGTTTTATGTATGTTGGAAGCCACCCAGAGTGGCAGCCCAATCAGATGGGTGGGGTATAAATAGTAAAATTCTTTTTCTTATTATTATGGAATAAGATGTCCCTATTTTCATCAGATAAATGTTGGAGGCTATGCAAGCCATTTCTGCTTCACTTTCATAACTTTCCTAAAATGGCTTGCATTATGTCCTTAAACTTTGCAAGTTCCAGGTCCGGTTTTGCTGATCTGCACCCCCCCCCAGCTTTTAACTAAATGAACATACTTAAATAAACTGCTGCTGGGAATGTTAACTCCATGCCCTTGCTCAGAACAACAAGGACTGGAAAGGAACCAATCTCAAAGGTCAACACGTCTTGTTGGGAATACATTGTTCGCGGTAGAAATTATTTCCACTAGATCAGGTGTGTGTGGTATATAATTAGCCGGAGCACAACAGATAGGGCTGGCATGGCACAAGAGCACCCTGGCCAAAGAGGTTCCTTTGACCCATATTTGACCCATATTTCTGTGTTATAAAGGGAACAGAACCATATATCTTTCTACAAGGACCTGGATCCTATTCTCTAAAGGTCTGTTATCTCCAGTGTCAAATTTAACCTGCTTATCCTTGTCTCCTGGCATGTCACAATACACCAGGCATCACTCGGCATATGTTTAGCGTGAGAACACAGAACAACAGCCAGTGATATGTTTCTCAGACTGTCTGAATTTATTCAGATTTGACCATCATTTAATTTGCCTCTGTGCCACCTCCTGTGGAGGTGAAAGCAATCATTTCATGGCCACTCCCACCATTAGTCAAAGCAGGGGCTGGGAATTTCAGGCCTGGGGGTAGACTGTGGCCCTTCAGGCATCTCTATCTGGCCCTTACAGTCCTCCCTAAGGAACACCTTTGTCCCAGACCACCCTGATCATCAGCCCTGCTCCACACCTTCTTTGACTGCTTCTGTCTGACTGAAATGTGTCCTTGGCCTGTAGTAGTGCCTCTTGCCTGCCTGAGTGAAGGCGTCTGTCTCTGTATATTTATCTATATCTATTAGGGTGATGAGCCGCAACCCCAGACTGGACCTAATGGTCAGGGGTCCCTTTACCTTTACCTTTATTAGGGTGATGACTCTATTACAACCTCATTTCCCTGTATCATAATTTGATGAGCTTTCATTAAAGATTAGATAAAATATTACTTTCAAAAAGATTTGATTAAGAAAAACCTCACGCACAAAATGATTTAAAAAATTTTATTTATCAGTTTTTTGACCATTTTTGAAGTCACTGTAAGCAGATATAAAATTGAACCCAAGCTTTAGAGTCACATAAATACAACATTATATAGGGTCATCAAACACACAAGGAAGCTTTTTTCAGCTGCAGTAACAGTATAGACGCCGCTAGAGGACGATGTTTTGCTACCTCTCCTATAGGTTCTTTTCCCAGCATGCCCGGCAGGGTCTGCTGGCTGAGTTTTGAGGTCCCAAAAAGGGGCTTTTACCTTGCGCAGGTGTGACATTTGTATACCTTATGTTGCTAAGAACACTCCCCATTGTGGAATGTGGTGTTGTGTCCAAATTTGATACAATATATATATAGAATTGTTAATACAATTTTATGAAATGGTAAAACGGCATACAAAAAAATTAAAAACGGTTTGTGCGTGACCCTTTTTAAATATTTCAATGGAATATACCTCATTTTAGTCATTAATTTGCAAAAGTTCATCCATTTGTGCTACAGGAAATAATTTTTGAGAAAAAAATATGAAAAAGTCATCACCCTAATATCTATATATTTCTGGGTGTTTTCCCCCAAGGGTGTCTCTGGCCCCACAAACTAGGGGAAGCCCAGCCAGATGGGTGGAGTATAAATAAATAAATTATTATTATTATTAGTTCCCAGAAAACTACCCACAAGGCAATGTGGTCCTTGGGTTTAAAGTGGATCGTCATCATGAGGAAGTTGGTTCAGGCAACAGATGCTTTGAGGTGGTGCTGATAACAAGAACCAGCAAGGTTTTGAAGGGCACAACTATGTGTGCTATCCAGGCTGGTCTGTTCCTCCTATGTTCCAGTGCTACCCTTGGGTGAGCTAAAGGATATTGTCCTATCACCCATGTTGAAATAAAATTCAACCAGGCCTCCTCCAACCAGGGCTTGGAATGCTGAAATAAAATTCAACCAGGCCTCCTCCAACCAGGGCTTGGAATGCTCTGCCCATCATTACCAGGTCTAGAGCTTTTTCAGTTTTGCTCCTCTGGGCTTGTGGACTTCCAATTCTTAGAATGAATTTAAGAGACTAGTAATCACCTGTGCAACAGACTTCTCTATACTTCTCTGCCTATTTCCCTGTACTGTACTTAATGCCTAATATCAACATTCCTTGCTTGCCAAGGAGATGGACATTTTATAATGTGCCTGCTTACTTCTTTTAACGCTCAAGGCGTTAAAAACTTTATAGATGTCTACTGAGGGAACCAGTCAAACAGATGTTAATGCCATTAACAGCATGAAAGTGTTTGGCAAAAGAGGATTTTGACCATTAAGGTCATAAGTTGTAACAGAATTAAAATTTTCTTGCAGAAAACAACAACAACAACAACAACAACAACAACAGGGGGGGCAGACCTTGGTCTTTCAAATTTCAATGGTGCCCTGTGTGGGGCCAAAATTTGGCTCCTCAAGTCTCGCACCTCAATTTACTATGTCATCATAGCTATGACATCTTGTGGCACCCCCAAGGCTAGGTGCCCAGTGCGGTAAAACCAGTCATACTGCCCTAAATCCAGCTCTGTTGAGGACAGGGGTGTACCCAGGATCAGAATTAGGGGGGGGCAAGGGGCAGGGGCAAGGGGCGGAAGGGGAGGGGCCACAGTGGGAATGTGGGCGGGGCTTCGTGGCCTGCGCCTCCCAGCTCTTCCGAGGAGGCGGCCCCAGGCTCCCGCTCCCGGCGCGAAGCTCCAGAGGTGCGTGGGGAACGCGAGCCTCTGGCTGCCTCCTCCGTTTACGCTCCCCGCTCCCGCTTAGCGCTCCTCAGCTTATGCTCCTCGCGCGCCTCTGGAGCTTTGCGCCGGGAGCGGGAGCCTGGGGCTGCCACGCTGCACCCCTCAGCCTTTTGCTTTGGGGGGGGGGCAATTGCCCCCTCCTGCCCCCTGCCTACGCCCATGGTTGAGGAAGGATACAATTTGTGCATCTCTCCAGGAAATAATTTTTGGATACAATTTGTGCATCTCTCCACTGGGATAGATGTGTATAACTGATTTTGCTTGAGACTGAAAGCCTTAATCAGCTGTGAATCCTGTTCCTGCTTCTGTCTGATTGTCACCTCTGAAACACCCAAAATATTACTTATTTACTCTTTTACTTATTTACTACTCCTACTCATAAATTAATAAAATTATTACCCATTGCTCACCAGCAGGTCCTAGGGAGAGTGACAACAATTCAGAATTAAAACCGTTTTACAGCCACAAGAATTTTCATTTGTTGCTAGAAATGGATCATTTCACTGATGTCTTTATCATGACAGTTTTTGAATTATTTGCAGTATAAATGTTGATATCAAACATATCCAGAGCAGTCATCAGAGGAGTCTTTTATAGAGATTTATGTACAGTACTTTCTTCCATTTTCCCCAAGTGTTTCAGTCCTCATGCAAGTCTCTCTTTGCACTTTGTGCCCAAAAGCTATAAAATAGAATTGCATATCAGATCCATTTTTCCAGATACCACACAATGTCTTGTCCAAGCTTAAGTGCTGTCAAAATACATATATATATATACACAGTATGAGAAATAGTATTTCATCTAACAAAATGTGCCAGCCCCTCTCACTAATCTTCATTTATATACAGGATCCTGCTTAGTTGTTCTAAGGCAGTCAAATCATGGATTAGATTGCTCATTAGGGCTTAAGTGTAAGAGGGAGTGGATTTTGTCCAGCATAATGAAGGTAAATCTGGGAAGCCTGAGAGGAAAGAAAATGCAATGAATGCAGTGAATTTTAAACTGAGACCAGGCAGAACTCTACATGCAGATTTATTCATTTGCTGCTTTATTCGTTTTTCTGTCTGAAGTAACCCCCCAATATCTAGGTACATAGGAACCAAGGCTAGTCAAGTTATTTTTGCATCTGAGGTGGAAAATCCTATAAGCACCTCATGTGTAAGGAAAACATAAGAAGAGCCTTGCTCCGTCAGGCTGGTGGTCCATCCATTCCTGCATCCTCTTCTCACAGTGGCCAACCAAGATGTCCATGGGAAGCATGCAAAGCAGGACCTCAATGCAGCAGCATTCTCCCCATTTATGATCCCCAGCAATTGGTATTCAGAGGTATACTGCCTCCGACAGTGGAGGTGGTAGAACAGGCTTCCTCAAACTCGGCCCTCCAGATGTTTTGAGACTACAATTCCCATCATCCCTGACCACTGGTCCTGCTAGCTAGGGATCATGGGAGATGTAGGCCAAAAATATATGGAGGGCCGATTTTGAGGAAGCCTGTGGTAGAACATACAATACAGTAACAATAAACTATATGACTAACAATCTGGTTGCTTTTCATGGTACCCAAACTCAGCTGCCTGAAATGGCCATCTCACTTTGCCTAAGGGTAGGGCTGGCCCACATAAGTACTCAAACTGAAGAATGTTGAATTCTGCACCATAGTCTAAATCAGGCACCCCCAAACTGCGGCCCTCCAGATGTTTTGGCCTACAACTCCCATGATCCCTAGCTATCAGGACCAGTGGTCGGGGAAGATGGGAATTGTAGTCCAAAACATCTGGAGGGCCGAAGTTTGGGGATGCCTGGTCTAAATCCTATGCAATTTAATGTGTGGAAAATTACATTCATATCAGACTTGGTTATATCTAATGAATTCAAGCCAGCCTTTCCCAACCTGATACCATCCAGGTATTTTGGATTACAACTCCCATCATTCCTGACCATTCCCATGCTGGCTAGGGCATGATGGGAGTTGAAGTCCAAAATATCTCAAGGGTACCTGGTGTGGTCATTAGCATTACACCAGAACAGAGGATACCTCCTAAAATAGGAACAGAAGCTTACGGCATCCAGAGTTTTGTGATTCCTTGTTCCCATAATCCCTATTCTCCTTTTGGTCCAGCTAAAGTTTATTCTGTTTTGGCCTGGTGATAAAAGTGAAATGACACTCAAGATGAAAGAGTCAAATATAAGTCCTCCACTTTGGAGCAAAGTTTTAAGCAAAGCTTCATTTAATTCAGGCATCCCCAAACTTCGGCCCTCCAGATGTTTTGGACTACAATTCCCATCATCCCTGACCACTGGTCCTGTTAGCTAGGGATCATGGGAGTTGTAGGCCAAAACATCTGGAGGGCCGCAGTTTGGGGATGACTGATTTAATTCCTAATCCCAGTGAAAAAAAGCATCAAGTTCGTGGTTATATCTGTGCAGGGATAAATTGCAGCATGACATGTTCTGTAGCTCAGGGATAGTCAATGTTGTGCCCTCTAGATGTCATTGAACTACAACTCCCATCATGCTTGACCATGCTGGCTGGGACTGAGTTGTCATCCAAGAACATCTGAAAGGCACCATTTTGGCTACCTCTGCCTTAGCTTTATTAGAGTCATTATAAAAAAAGGTACCAGAACTTCCTTGACTGACCAGTGAAAACACCACCTGAGAATTCTCCACTGCTCTACACTAATAATGGACAGAATGACCTGTAAAGTGTAAGGTCTCAAATTCCTTTCTTTTCCAACCATTGAATGCAGATAACTTACAGCTTACACTAGTGAGAGAAGCAGGTGCAATGCATTCCAGATTTTGCTCTATTTAAAGCTCCAGAAGCCTCAGAGATGTAACAGAGATGTAACAGCAGAGTCGAACATTAAATCAGTTCTGCTTAGACACACAAGAGAGGAATGGAAAGATCAGGTATGGTGAAAAGCCAAAATGTTTTAGAATTGTTGATCACATGTGTGCAAAAGTGATATATAAGCGTTTAGTCCTTCCTCTTTAAGATTGTGGTTGGGGCTCTTTTATTTTTAGGGTACTGCAATCTCATTTATTAGCAACCTAGTCTTGTTTTCCATTGGATTATTTAAAAAGTGCTTTTTATTTCTTCTGCATTACTTTATTGTTTGGTAATTCTACAAGCATCCTTTCGTAGGAGTGAGAAGCTGAATGCTTTTCCTTTCTCAACAGAAAGCTAAAGTTACTAGCTCTATGGATGAACCCAATGCATGTAATCTTAAATGGTACTCTGATTTAAACGTAGCTACCATGCTGTAAGAATTAAGTTTGAAAACGTACCCCATGTAAGCACAGTACATTATGTACCTTTCAGGAGAATTGAGCATCACAATTCTGCTTTACATTGCTTTTGGTTATCGATTAATAATAGAAATTGAAACTGTGAACAGATTTCTCTTTTAGTTTCAATAGCAAGTAAGACAGAAATTTGGCATTTAATATTTACCGACACTTTCTATACCGTTTTTGTACCACTCCCCGAGTGGAGATAAACTTAGATGAAAGTTGCAGACTAAAACATGATGCTCTGTTGTATCTTTGTCTTTATAGCATTCATTTGAGCCCCTTGCCCAGCAGCTGATGACATGCTGGGACTCTTCTGTCCCCCTGGCCTCTATCCAGCTGTGGCGGAGGTGAGGTTGGTGCAGTGCAAACACAGCAATGGAAACGCAGTGCTCCTGCTGCCACATTTGCAATATGCCAACCTTGCCACCACCAACCCTCCCCCTCTCCATCCAGGTTTGCTGCAGCAACCCCGTTGGATGGAAGTTAGTGACGCAGCCTCCCCACGCCATCCACTGCCGTCCTTGCTGCTACTAAATGTTCATCAAGAAGACAGGATCATTTTTGTTGCAACAAGCTGTCATTCATCCTCTCCCCATCTAGGCTTATTTTTGTGGTTGGCATCCATTTGTCTTGGGAGACAATGGAGGAGTATGCCTTTGGGAGTGAAGTCAAACCATCGGAGAACCACAGTGCTTGCTGTGGCTCTAGAGACTGATGCAGGAGAGAAATGTTCCGTTGCGGCTGGGGCAAATGAAGGCGTCTGGTTGTGCCACTGCAGACGCATCATGGCATTTCTTCTCTCTGCGCTCCTCCCACTGGTCATTCCTGCTCTGGTCACTGCTGTGGATACGTGACCTGCTTGTTCAAATCGTACCTCCTTAAAAAATAATCATCATTTATTTGGTTTTTCAGATTAAAATTTTACAGTCACATCTCACATCAAGGAATCTCTTGGACTCCCCTCTTCCCCTTTGTGGGTCCTATTGTAAATCATTTCCTCCTGCATCTTTTATAATAATCCAAATCTTTTATCTCTACATTGTACCCAAAATTCACCATTAAACTACAAGTGATATTCCAATCGTAGTAGCAATTTTAACTGTTTACAATGGTCTTTAAGATAAGTTATAAATTTCCCACATTCCTTATTAAAATTTTGGTTTTCCTGATTTCTGACTCTTCCGGTCATTTTAGCCATTTCGGCTGAAGTCCATTAAATTCATCCGCCATTCTTCTCTGGTAGGAACTTTATCTTCTTTCCATCTCTGGGCCAATAACATCTGTGCAGCTGTGGTTGCATACATAAATACTCTTTTCTGCTCTCTTGGAATTTCGGCACCTAGGACCCCTAAAAGGGAAGCTTCAGGTTTTGTTGCAATCATACCTCCTGTTACCTGGGAGTAAGCTCCACTAGTTTCAATGGGCTTACTTCCAAATGGGCATGTATAGGCGTGCACTGTAACCTGGTAGTCTTTATGACCATTTTAATTATTATTTTAAAAAATGCACACTTCTTCAGAAAGCTCATACCATGACAAACTTAGTTGGTCTCTAAGGTGCTACTGGAAGGAATTTTTTTATTTTGTTTCGACTACGGCAGACCAACACGGCTACCTACCTGTAACTTTAATTATTATGTTTTCGTATTGAAGTTTTGTTACCTGACAGAGAGAATGCACAAATATCATCTCTGGGATGAAGAAACCAATGAACTCATTTTATGTATTATCCTAGAGGGAGTGGCTTTGGGGGATATTTATTCTGGCAACCTGCACTGATGTCTGCCCCATGTATTTGTGTGCCATTGGCAGGCCTTCATGCCTTTAATGATTCCCCTGAAACAGTATCTCTCCCAGGCAGCTGCTCATTGCCTCATGACATATGGTGGGTGTTTCATCGTCTCTGACTCTTCCCCTTTCATTGTCTTCTGTCAGCTAAATTGGATCTTGGTTAAAGAGCATGTTTTACGGCTTTGCTCTCTTAGAACGCTTCTGCAGTTTTCCACCACCCTGTTACGGAATATTAAGTTAATAACTCTTTTTATGTTATATATATGAGTGAGCGCAAATGAATGCTACAGTGATGAACTGGTGTATGTAAGGTTTGCATATTGCAAAAATGTCTGCAAAGTGCATTGCATTTCTGGGTGCTCTATGCAGCCTCAAGCAGCAGGATCCTTCCCAATGTTGCACAGGTAACCCAAGTTTAGCCCGTGTTGCAACAGTGTCAAAAATAGTACCATTACACTGTGTCATGCAATCTTGTGATGAAATTGTTCGCTTAATGCAGAACACAAGACTGCCTAGACTGCTGTACCAGTCCCAGAGCTTCCTTCCTTCCTTCCTTTCCTTTCCTTTCCTTTCCTTTCCTTTCCTTTCCTTTCCTTTCTTTCTTTCCTTCTTTCTTTCTTTCCTTCTTTCCTTCTTTCCTTCTTTCCTTCTTTCCTTCTTTCCTTCTTTCCTTCTTTCTTTCTTTCTTTCTTTCTTTCTTTCTTTCTTTCTTTCTTTCTTTCTTTCTTTCTTTTTAAATAAATATCAAGCCCTCGTAGAATGAAAGTTATGCAACAACATGTTCAGGCAACATTCAGAGCAATTGCTTTCTGCAATATTAACCAGTTCCCTTCTTTTGTTGTATTTAACAGAGTTGTGATTGCCTCTGAAATTCCCTTCTCCAAATAATGGAGAAGGGATTTCCCAATTCATTTTGAAGCTCTTTTGGGGCTTTCCTTGCTATGTGTGACTCTAATTTTTCTCTAGATTCAAACAATGTGGTACTGCCAGGTGGAGATTAGTCTGATGCAAGACCTAATAACATGAACCTGGAGTTCTTTGCATGGTTTAGGGTTGACGGGGCCCTTGTACCTTTAACAACTTTGTGGCACACAGACATTCAAATGTGATATATATATATATATATATATATATATATATATATATATATATATATCAGAGACGGAGGATTTCTAAAGGAGCTGACACACCTGAGACACCTGACAGGGCAGCAGTGCCATTCAGACTGGATATGTGAAAATTCCAGGCAAATAACAGGCAAATAAGACAGTACCAATAAGTCCCCAGTGACTTCATGCCAGAGGAAATCAATTTCAGCTGCAGTGCTGAAAAGCACTGTCTCTCAGCCTAACCTACATGGTTATTGCGAGGATAAAGCAGAAAGGAAGAAAAGTACATCACCTTGAACTCACAGGGGTGGATGGGCTAGATGTGTAATATAAATAATAAATACACAAGGAGACCTGTGGAACGAGACTTTTTAAATCAACAGCTGTTGAATTGATGTTGGGTTTTTTTAATAAAAAAATTGCTTATACAGCTGGATGTAGCTGGGGCTGTTATGGGTGGGGAACAGGGGAGAACCACAGTATAATTGATTGTGTATTACTGTATTTGTTCCTAACGTACACTCAAAATGAATTTTAAATAAATAAATAAATAAATACAGTGGTACCTCTACTTACAAATAACTCTACGAATTTTTCTACTTACAAATGGAGCTCCGTCCGCCATCTTGGATGCGGTTTAGATAGGATTTTTTCTACTTACGAATTTTTAGATAGGGTTGCTTCGACTTACGAATTTTTTCTCCCAATGCATTCCTATGGGATTCGACTTACAATTTTTTTCGACTTACAAATGTGTGTTCGGAACGCATTAAATTCGTAAGTAGAGGTACCACTGTAAATAAATTGGCAGTCCTTTCAGTGGGCAAAAAGTGAAATCTCTTCACTGCACATAGTAATGACTATTGCTTATATCACCCACCTCTTTTAGCAACCAAACTAAGCTGCTGTTTTACCCACTATTAGCAAGCAACATGTCCGGTACAAAAACGGTGTCAAAAGGTGATTATTTAGCGCCTGAGCTCATTGTTTTTAATTGTTAGTTGTGGTTTTAAAAGTGTGGCTTTAATCGAGGTTCATATATTTACTTTGTAAAATTTATACCCTGCTGGATGGTAGAACAACAACCACCACCCATCAAAGCGGTTTACAGAAGTAAAATTACAGGTGAAAATGGTTAAAAACAACCACTTAGAAGATAAAGATCAGCAGCAAACCAAAAACAACATTCATCACCATTCCACATATCTATATATGCTGTTTATATGCTGTTTTAATTTGTTATATTGGTATGTGTGTGTTTATATGTCCCACCCTGGGACCATACAGTGAAGGTGAGGTTGTAAGTATTTGTAACAATAAGTAGATCCTTTTGGTTTCAATAGGAGAAATGTAAGCAAGTGCTTCCTCCGTGTTAGGAAACTGGGTGGATTGTAAAGTGTTTGGGTTTGTGGGGACTTGGATCAGAGCCAGCGCCAGGCTACTGATGCTCGCACAATGAAGCTGTGCAGCATTCTCCCCCTACCCCTCTTGTTCTTGCCATGGTTTCCTTGAAAAACTCCCCCCTGCCAGACCTCAAGGTAGTCGTTTTAGCAATGGGAAGGTGGTGTCGCCACTTCTGAATGTGAGCCAAGGATAGCTCCCTTTTGCAAAGGCAGCGCCTTAACTTACCCCAAATGAAAGTCCACGGACTATAGGTCAATGGAAACAACAGCTTTCATGATCTATATGGCAGGGTAATTGGAATTTGGATGCCTTAACCATCACAGTGGATGGGATGGATGCTTGGCTCCCAAAGTGGTACTTCCTTTTAAAAAATAAATAAAAAAAATCTCTTTATTTATATTCTTTAAAATATTACAAAATAGAATCAAATAAACAGAAAGAAAAGGAAAAAAAACATACAGAATAATAAAGAATAATAACAGAAACGCATAGAACATGAAATTCTAATCAAATAACATTAACAAATAATGAATAAGAACAAAGAAAAACAAACCAAAAACATAATTTACAAAGCAAATAAGACAAAACATAACAAAAACAAAAGTTGACTCCCTAAAGTTTGTACACCGCTTCTCTTTATTTAACTTTCCCTTGTATTGCTTTATCTAAATTCTTATTTTCATAGATTCTCTATATTTCCCTGCTTATCTTTCAATTTAAGCAATTTCACCAATTCAATATTCATATCTTCTTTGATCAAATAGTCCTCAACACATTTCCATTCAACTTTACACTTCTGTTTGGGGATATTCCTAATTGCAGCAGTCATTTTGGCGAGGTTCATGAACTCTTACCAGTTTTTCTTGCCATTCAAGGACCGTTGGAATTTTTTCACCCTCCCAATTCTGGGCAATGAGAAGCCTAGCTGCTGTGCAGGCATGCAAGAGTATATTTTTCCTATCTTCTGGGGCAGGGGTTCCCAACAAAATTTTCTCGAGGACCCCTCATCGAGCCGCTATTGTGACAAGGCCCCCATTAATTCCTAATCCTAAAATTAAAAAGTGAGAGCCAAATTAAGAGTCTTTTTATATTTTATATTTATACGTTTTTTACAGTTACGATTTAGGTTCAATGGACACTGACAAGATCGGTTCGAGAGTCACTGACTTACTTGCTTGAACATCAAATGCATTATCTTCCTCTTCATCTGCAGGCCTTTGTCGTTTTAACGAACCACTTTTTAACCAACGGTCCATTTTTAACTACGCGAACTGTAGCTTCCGCGAAAAACAACGCTTTGTTTACAAACACTACTGTTTTGCAAAGAGGCAGCGCACGCCAGGGAGGAGGGAGGGGAATGGAGAAGACAGGGTACCTGCGCAGTAGCGCACAAATTAAGCCGATGTGCGCAAAGCATCTTGAGGAGGTGAGCGTTAGTAGAATGTGCGCGCTGCCTCTTTGCAAAACAGTAGTGTCTGTAAAGCGCCACCTAACGGCATACAGCAGAACTACTGCCTCTATCTAATTCTAGTTTTGCGCTAGACTCTGCTCATGCAGGAAGCGGCCAAAACAAAAAATCTGTTATCATACGAAATATATTTAATATTTTTTTATTCTAATAGCATCTTGCGGACCCCTCTGGCATAGCTCGCGGACCCCTGGGGGTCCCCGGACCACCTGTTGGGAACCACTGTTCTGGGGAATCATCTAGTACCATGCTCAATAAGAATAATTCTGGCTTCTTTGCAAATGTTATTTTTAGCATCTTTTTTCAATTTTAGCAGGCGGAAGTACCCAAAGTGGTACTTCTGCCTGCTAAGGCAGAGAACAGTGATTGGTGGTACAGCTGGGTTGAGCCACAGAGAGACTCTAACTGAACTGACTGACTGCTGGTGGCTGACCTGACTGGGCTGGCTGGCTGGGAGAGGTATCCTTTTCTAAACCTTTGGTGGGTTCCCAGTCTCTGTAATCAAAATATTCCTCTTGAAGACCTTCATATGTTATGTCTCCAACCACCATGTGAATAAAACCTTCATTTTCTTCCCCCAGAGCCAATCCCGTATTCCACTTACGTTGTACCTGCCCTCCTCTTGCTTGGATGGCTTGCAGGGTGCATATTAATGGTTTGGTTTGTCTTCTCTTAAAAGAGGGTAAGTAAGTCCTCCCCTAGGTGTAGCAGAGAAGTGTTTTCAGGTCATCACTATAATTTATTAACTGTTGTTTCTGTTCTGCAGGAAAGAAGCCTTTGCAAAAGAACTTCGGGAACTGGAGGAAGAAATGCCTATTTCTTATTTAAATATACTGTGCAAACTACTGCATGTTACAATGGAGACATGACATATACTCTCTGCCTGCAAAGTGCTTAATGCAGAACTAATAACCAAAGCAATTTTGTAGCCTTTAAGAAACTTTTGTATTAAAACTGAATTGGATGTTTGGGGTTAGAATGCTATTTGTTCATCTCTTTTTTATTTTTTTTAAATATTCTTTAGTTAAACAATGGCAATTTTACAGAAAGAAAATAAAAGAAATTATCTCAAATCAAATACATACAAATCATGTATATACAACATATATAAAAGAAGGGAAAAGATATAATAATAATAATAATAATAATAATAATAATAATAATAATATGAAAAGAAAAACACAAAAACATCAAAAGAAAAAGAAGAAAAGCAAAAAGAAACACCCTCCACCCTGTGGTGACTTCCAGCCATTTCTCTATTTCGGTTTCTATATCCAAAATTCTCTGTATACCTTTTTACCTATTTCCTTCCATTTTTGTTTAAATCACTTGGGCCATTCACCTGTCTGCTAAGAGGTTAGCATTTTCCACATGGTCTGCCATATAATTGTTAAATTTTCTCCAATCTTTACCAATTTGTTGTTCTGATATGGAATGCCGTTTGTTCATCTCTTGCTACCAACTTCGTTTTTCTCGTCCACGGAAACAAGCATTCCAATGTGTGTATTCAAAGGCAGTATAAAAATTCCTCCTTTGCCCTGGTTATGGTTGGAAAAAATTGGATTGTTTGTACTTAATCCTACCACCCTATCATAGATAATTTATTTTCAGTTATTATACACAACTGGGGTGTAATTAACCCAGTCAGTAGAGCACGGGACTCTTAATCTCAGGGTTGGGAGTTTGAGCCCCACATGGGGTGAAAGATTCCTGCATTGCAGGAGTTTGGACTAGTTGATCCCTGTGTTCCCTTCTATGATTCTGATTCTGTATCTTAAGATTTGCTTCTGGCGCAGGTGGGGAATCTGTGGTCCTCCAGATGTTTCTCAGCTGCAACGCCCTGGCCATTGGCTTTCCTGGCTGAGGTTGATGGAAACTGGAGTCGAACAAAATCTGAAAGGCCACAAGTTTCTAAGGACACTTTAGGTAAAGGTAAAGGGGCCCCTGACCATCAGGTCCAGTCGTGTCCAACTCTGGGGTTGCGTGCTCATCTCGCATTATTGGCCGAGGGAGCCGGCATACAGCTTCCAGGTCATGTGGCCAGCATGACAAAGCCGCTTCTGGCGAACCAGAGCAGCACATGGAAACACCGTTTACCTTCCCGCTATAGCGGTTCCTATTTATCTACTTGCATTTTGATGTGCTTTCGAACTGCTAGGTTGGCAGGAGCTGGGACCAAACAACGGGAGCTCACCCCGTCACAGGGATTCGAACCGCCAACCTTCTGATCAGCAAGCCCTAGGCTCAGTGGTTTAGCCCACAGCGCCACCTGGGTCCTCAAGGACACTTTAGTTGTGTTCAAATGTTCAAATGTTCAAAAGGGATTCGAACCGCCGACCTTCTGATCAGCAAGCCCTAGGCTCAGTGGTTTAGCCCACAGCGCCACCTGGGTCCCCAAGGACACTTTAGTTGTGTTCAAATGTAGTTCTAGGAAACAGAGCTATTTAAAATGTGGAAGCCTGATCTTTAAAATATGACAGAGGATTCTGGGGGCATAGGTGTGCATGACTAGGTGGGAAGGGTAATATAATTTGGAATACATTTAACTAGATTTGGTTTTTGCGGATTAAAGGCTAACCAGAATAATGAATTTTAGGTAGATTAGTAAGAGAGCTTCTTCTCGTGCCCTTTGTTTCGATTGCACTTCTATCATATTCCTATGGTGTAGACTGGGAAATCCTTAAACACACCCACACTAATGCCATGGATAGGACAAGACTTCCAATCAATAATCATGATTCCACCTCACAGAAACCCCTTGCTCTTAAACTATAAGCTCATTGCCCAGGAAGACTATTTTTCTCCCAACAGAACTCCCACTATCTGGCGTTTTTGAGGAGTGCTGCCCATCTGCTGTGTTGCAGTGCATGGAGTGGAATAATCATGGAGAGAGGCTCTTCATGCCAGCCTAATCACTTGTTCCATCTCATTGTTTTCCTTTTCTTTTGTTTCAATAGCCCTCTGTGTAAAATGCAATCTGAAGTCTATTTTGTACCTAGCACAGCCTAGCCTAATTAACAGTAGTAAGTTCCAATGTACTTTCTCTGGGCACAGGACTGCATTGCAGTTTAAGACTCCAAAACACACCCTGCACTCTTTCGTGAGACTGTTGAAAATTGCAGGCCTGCCGAGATTCTTCCATTGTCACTATTTCACTTAACAGCCAACCTGAAGAAGAGTGCTGGAGGACTCAAACGTTTGCTCGGTATTTCAAGGCATTTTGTTTGGCTCTATGGCTATTTAACACCCTTCAACATTCTCCAGATGAAAATCAGGATGCACATCTTCTGGTGCCACACTGCTGCATGAGCCAGTGCCTGACGGCAGCCATGACATTGCTTCCCTGGAAACTGGAGGCAAGGGAGGAAGGGGAGGAGAAGTGAAGCAAATGCAGCCCTGTTTAGGGGAGTTTTAAATGACTGATGTTTTAATGTATTTTTAATCTTCTGTTGGAAGCTTCCCAGAGTGGCTGGGGAAACCAAACCAGATGGGCGAGGTACAAATAATAAATTATTATTATTATTATTATTATTATTATTATTAGACCATCCCAGGAAAATCATGGCACTTGAAGGGTATGATATATTAACTAGAGACAGCAGGAATTCAGCCTGGGACTTTCTGCAGGCCAGTAATGTATTTTACCATTGAATTATGGCCCCTTTCTTTAACAAGCTTTCTTAAACAAAATAAAATAAAAATCTTCTAGTAGCACCTTAAAGACCAACTAAGTTTGTCATTGGTATGAGCTTTTGTGTGCATGCACACTTCTTCAGATACCAACGAAAGCTCATACCAATGACAAACTTAGTTGGTCCCTAAGGTGCTACTGTACTGGAAGGAAATTTTTTATTTTGTTTTAACTACAGCAGACCAACATGGCTACCTATCTGTAACCAAAGCTTTCTTAAATTAAGACAATTGGACCTTCTGATCCAGTACTGTGGAAAGGATAACCAGTGTGGTGCCCTCCAGATGTTGTTGGACTACAACTCCCATCATCCATGACCAGAGCCTATGCTGGCTGAGACTAATGGGCATTGAAGTCCAACAACATTTGGATGGCACCATAAGGACATAAGAGGAACCTGCTGGATCAGGCCAGTGGCCCATCTAGTCCAACATCTCTTAGTGGTCAGCCAGATGCATGTGGAAGACCCTCAAGCAAAAAGCAGGTACAAGAAATTCTCTCCTCCTGCAGCTTCCAGCAATTGGTTTTCATAAGCATCACTGCCTCCGTGGTGTCTACCATCAATCTATGGTGACCACGACCTGCTTTTTTTATTAATTTATAGCCCGTCCCTACACATTCTATAGTAACGCAGGTGGCGCTGTGGGTTAAACCACAGAGCTTAGGGCTTGCCGATCAGAAGGTCGGAGGTTCAAATCCCCATGATGGGGTGAGCTCCCATTGCTCGGTCCCTCCTCCTGCCAATCTAGCAGTTCAAAAGCACATCAAAGTGCAAGTAGATAAATAGGTACTGCTACAGCGGGAAGGTAAACGGCATTTCCGTGCGCTGCTCTGGTTCACCAGAAGTGGCTTAGTCATGCTGGCCACATGACCCGGAAGCTGTACACCAGCTCCCTCGGCCAGTAAAACGAGATGAGCGCCACAATCCCAGAGTTGTCCGTGACTGGACTCTAATGGTCAGGGGTCCCTTTACCTTTACACATTCTATGATATAAGTTTGAACAGTACGATCTCTGACTCATGGAATATATAAGGCATTTATAGAAGAAATTGCACACCTCAAACCATTTTGCATGGTGTTTAACGAAAGACAAGATCAACACGACGCTACATTGCAGCCTTTCCCCCATATGAACGACTGGTATAGTAATCGCATTGGCCACTGTCTGCCACAGGGTGGGGCTGCGTGCTTCTAATATCACTTTTTGGAGCAATGCATCTGGAGCCTATCAACCAGTAGATGGCACTGCCTTTGCACTCATCGGCTGCTGTGCAACAATTAACAAAACGCAAGGAGGTGTTTCATTTCTCTCTGTTTTATTTATGGACTCTGGAGGCTATAATTAAAACCCCATAAACTGAAACTGAAGTGTGAGGAAAAGAGAGAAAATGTTTTGTTGATGTGAAAATGTTTTGCTTTTCGCTTATGCCCTGCTAAACGCAGGAGGGGAAACACATATCAATTTTGAAAACACACACACACACACACACACAATACCACAACAAAGGCAAAGTTCCAAAAGCAACTCCACACTCTCACATGTATGTTAACCCTTACCATGTATTCAGATCCCTCTCCTCACCCACCCGGAATTTCCATAATATATATCACCAAAACCACCTTGTTAATGGTCACACTGTCAGTATTTTGTTTTATGGCATTGCAACTGCTCATTATACATTTTTATATCCCTCGGATCACTTTTTCCTCTTTCTCCTCCCACCCCAAGCTATATATTCCTGACAATTTAGGATTACATTTCATGGCTACGATATAGAGGTCCCTAATTCAGGAGTGAGCAGACACCAAATTTGCAGGATCTTGTCTTTATACTGCAATCTCGTGGATGCTGGCCCATTTGGGTAAATGGGGAACTTCCCTACCAACTTCACTCTGCCCCAGCCAGCACCTACTTTCCTACCATCTTCCTTACAACCCATCCAGGGGGTGGAACTGGGTGCCATCTTCCTCCTCAATCTCAGTGTTACCTGAGTGAAGAATTCAGCAGGGAGGTAGATGAGGACAAAACTAGGATGAGTTGGCTCTGCCTGTCATTGGTTCTAGCCTCACCTCCTGTGGTCCTCCTGCTTTCTGCCCTACCAGTAAACAGCATATGTCAGGGGTTGGCTTTTTTTAAAAAAAGTCATTTCGATTTTCTTTGCATCAGGTGGGGCCGTAGCTATTTCTACAACACATGCCCTTCCTATTCTTCTGCCCACTAACCTGCCTGCTGAGTGACTTTTTCACAGTCAGTCCTTGTTGTGCCGGCTCCATTCTCAGAAAAGCCTACGCAAGATTCCTTATTCATAGCAAAACAACAGCATTATGTCTCTGAACACCAGTTGTTGAGAATCACTGGCAGTGGGCAGAATGCTGCTGTGTTCATGCCCATATTGCTGGCTTCCCACAGGTGTCAGGCTGGCCATGGTGAGAACAGGATGCTGGACTAGATGGGCCATTGGCCTGATCCAGCAGGCTCATCTTGTGTTCTTTATGGTGCTTCCACTTCTGAGGTCTGTAGAAGCCTGGCCTTGCTTTAACAGTTCTTCATTCTGTACACCTGCTCTGTCTGCACTGGCACTAGCTTTACAGCCTCCATCTGTGCATGAATCCTGCTACCTGCCTCGCCCAAGGCCATGTTGACTGCCTGATGGCCATAACCAAAGACATGGTTATGTTGCAATTCTCATTCAGCATCCTGATTCTGCACCACCAAATCCCAAAAGGAACTTGGCTGGCAATTTTAACAAGAGCAGAGCCTAGCCTGCTTTCGTCCTGAAAAGTGACGAGAAGTGATTCATGATGTTGAGCACCCTCAATGGTAAACAAAACTTCTTTTTTTAATGTTCAAGATTTGATCTCTCTAAGCAGGAGGGAAAAAACACCTGCAAGCATCTTTCTGACATCATGAGGCCAGTTCGCACAGGTGAGCAGCCCACCTTTCCCTCCTTCAATGCTGTTTTGTCCCCTCACAGATCTGTGTGAAGAAATGGCACGGGACCTGGCAAATTGCCCTCTTCCAAGGAGCTTATAGCTATTCCTGCTCTGCCTCACCGCAATAGGGTGGGCTAGGATGGTAGTGGGGAAAACAACTGGACCTGATTGGGCCTGATCCTTTTGTGTGATGATATGAGAACAGCTTGGGATCCAGCAGGTCCCTGGCTGTCTCATCCTTGGCCTCAGACCATCCCACTTGGGGGCCTTCCTCTGATTAGCATCTGTAGGCAGATTGCCAAGAATATCCCTGCTCACCTGCATGTTCAACCACTGGTGGAATACCTCCACTTAATCCACACACACACCCCTTAGCCTGGTATAAGCAGGGTTGGATTGATCTGTTTTTTTAAAAATCCATCTAGAATTATAACAATGCACTCATCGTTCACCGTACTAAATAGTCAGCTTGTGTATCATTATGCAGCCCAATTGGCAGGCCTCTGGGGACCACAATCAGGGCCGGCCCTAACATTAGGAAGAATGAGGTGGCCATTTTGAGTGGTGGATGCTGGAAGGATGAGGGGTGGCAATGAGGTGTCGGAGGACAGAGCTCCCTAGCTTGCTGCTTGCTCTTTAAGCTAGACTGCTGGGGTGATGTTGTTGTTGTTTAGTCGTTTAGTCGTGTCCGACTCTTCGTGACTCCATGGACCATAGCATGCCAGGCACTCCTGTCTTCCACTGCCTCCCACAGTTTGGTCAAACTCATGTTCGTAGCTTCAAGAACACTGTCCAACCATCTCGTCCTCTGTCGTCCCCTTCTCCTAGTGCCCTCAATCTTTCCCAACATCAGGGTCTTTTCCAAGGATTCTTCTCTTCTCATGAGGTGGCCAAAGTATTGGAGCCTCAGCTTCATGACCTGTCCTTCCAGGGAGCACTCAGGGCTGATTTCCTTAAGAATGGATAGGTTTGATCTTCTTGCAGTCCATGGGACTCTCAAGAGTCTCCTCCAGCACCATAATTCAAAAGCATCAATTCTTCGGCGATCAGCCTTCTTTATGGTCCAGCTCTCACTTCCATACATCACTACTGGGAAAACCATAGCTTTAACTATACGGACCTTTGTAGGCAAGGTGATGTCTCTGCTTTTTAAGATGCTGTCTAGGTTTGTCATTGCTTTTCTCTCAAGAAGCAGGCGTCTTTTAATTTCGTGACTGCTGTCACCATCTGCAGTGCTGGGGTGATATCACCCCTTTAAGAATGGTTTATGGGAATGGGCTAGAACCTCAGAAATAATGAACTTACATACAGCTGTTTCCTGTTAAGGCTTCAAGGCTGGTGTCATAAGGTAATTGGGTGGAAGAGGTGAATGCTCATGGTCTAAGTTCCCATAAAACCTGGAATGGTGGAAGCTCTTGTCAGCCAGCCAGCCAGTCAAGTGTCTATTTGGGCTTTTGATAGCATCTTGCCCCCTTGCTGAGGTTTAAGTGTAAGCGTTTATGTTAATTAGCTGGATAAGTCAGTATTTGTTATTTTCTTACCTTCTGAGCTATTTTAATCTGTGTAATCATTTGGAGTTTTCCCTCTCTTGTAGAGTTTTGTTGTAGTAAAGTCCGTGTATGATTTTATGAAGCTTGGTCTGGTCTGAGTTCATGAACCCTTCAATTTTGACGACGCTTTTTCGAGCAAGGGTCATTCACCACAACTGCTGCTTTCAGATAGGATGGGGGACAATCCCCTGCCCCCATTGTCAAAGATGCATTCAACTGTCATCCCAGTCAGCTTCTTCATTTGTAAAGGTGACACCTACTTGGCCATGGTCTCAGGGAGCAAAAAGTCTCTGGCCAGGCCTGCACATTATATATTCATTTGCAGTATGTCTTTCCTCTTAGAAAATCCCAAATTGGGCCACCTCTATGATTAGGCAGAGTGAGGCAGCTTCTGGATAATTCAACCAATGTTGGGCTTCATGAAAGGGCAGCAAATTTTTAGTTATTTAATTTGTCACTGGTGTGCTTTGATTGCCGGGGAGGGTGAGGAGTGGTGCCAAAATAAGGTAACATGAACACAAGGATGGCCCATAACAGGGCCGTCTTAAACGCCCCTGCCGCTGTGGTGCGCCGGATCTCTCCGGCCCCCTCCCGCCCGTTTCCCAGCGCGGTGGGCGGGTGGGTGCAGCGGCGGGCGGGCGGGCAGGCACAGCACGATCTCTCTGGTGCCCTCCCGCCCCGTTTCCCAGCGCGGTGGGCGGGTGGGCACTGCGCGCCATGCGGCACCCACAGGCGCAGCTGCGTGGCGGACCGGCGGATCGGCCGGCCAGCGGGCAGGCGCAGCTCGCGGCGCCTTTCTGGCGGGCCGGCGCCATGGTGCCCTGCGCCACCAGGGGTCCACCTAGAGCCGGGCCTGGCCCATAATATGTATAAAATGGTGCTATGCTGCGCTCATGAAGGTGTTAGTCCAATACGGTACACAGGGCATGTTCTGAGGGCATGGATTACGCATTGTAAGGCTTCTCTGTGGTTCCTTTCCAGACTTCCTAACATAAGGCAAATGTTAAATAACTTGCTCTTAATGTTGAAAAATGATCTGCTATCAGAATTGTTTTGTTGCTCTGCATTTTCCCAGGCAACTTGTCATTGTCGCAAAGAAACTGCGAGGTGAATGGAATAGGTGGGGGGGGGGGCTCACCTTGAACAAGTCTCCTCAAGGCACATTGAGGGGAGATCTGGGAAGCAGGACAATGGAATAAGAATGACCACCCCACAGAATGGATTCCAGTATTAAGCCAGTGTGATCTATAAACCATGCTAAAGAGGCTCATTTGAATGTTTGGAACTGATGATGGGCTGTAGTTGGCCTCTATTTTTAGATTCTGTTGAAGAGCCAGGCTCCTTTCCAAAGAGCATTTCAAGCGTTGATGCTTCCCTTGTTGATCCTTTTAGATCCCCTGTCTCTTGCGCTTTGGGCTAAGCGTAAATTTATATGCCTGGACACCACGTACAGGCTGCTTAAATAGTTCCATGCAATGAGGGCTCCCAGCAGTTGTGGACTTTTCTTTTTTGCATGTTACTAGTAGTTGTAGCTCGCCAAGGAATAATAGCTATTGCACCAAGCGATCCGAAAGCAGTTTTCGCTTGGGAGTTGAAACATGTAAGGCTACATCCACACCATAAATTTAAAGCACAGGGATTCCCCAAAGAATTATGGGAGCTGTAGCTTTCTGGGAATTGTATCTCTGTGAGTAGAGTTCCCAGGATTCTTTGGGAGGGGGGAAGCCATTTGCTTTCGACACTTGAGATGTATATTTTTAGAACCCATGTTCCTTCTGTGATTGTAAGTTGCTCTAAATTGATGTGACCTGCCTTGGGACCTTGGGATAAAGGGCAGGTTAATAATAATAATAATAATAAATCTAAATTATCTAGAATAAAAAACCGAATCACCTGCATTTGGGAGTGTGGTCACAGGCTTTATAGTCCTTAGCTCTACCCCTAGGGTCCTCTTTGACCACCTTTTGCACCCGCCCAGCCCACTTTTTCTTCTATTATAGGATTTCTAGTCCCTTTGCAGCCAAGGAGGAATTTTTTGCCTGCCCTCAAAATGGCTGAGGTGGGCAGCTTTTTTTTGCCTACTCTGTATTTGATTCTGGGAGCATAGAGGTTTAGGGGTGGATGCAGTTAAATAGGTTAATTTGGTTGCAAGATTTATTTGCCACGTTGTTGGCAGGAAGGTGTGGGAAAAGTTAATGAAGGGAAATGTATGCACGCTTAGGCCCCTTTGAAGCCAGCTGCTCTGGGCTGTGGGACCCTTAACCTGAATATAGGCTCACATGCTGTGGGGCTCCAGGAATGCATAGGGCAATAAGGCCTTCCTACTCACCATAAAGTGGGCCCCAGGCTTTGAGGCTACCTGTGTTTCTCCGAAAATAAGACACCGTCTTATATTTATTTTTCCTTTAAAACCCCCACTATGGCTTATTTTCAGGGGATGTCTTATTTTTTCTCCTCCTCCTGCCGCGACTGGCATTGCTGCTGCGCCTATCACTATGTCTTATTTTCGAGGTATGGCTTATATTCCTTGAATGCTTAAAAATCCTGCTACGTCTTATTTTATGGCTACATCTTATTTTCAGAGAAACAGGGGATACCTTGTCATGCCCCTTGGAATGGGCAGAGTTTGGCTCATTCGAGGTTGAGTTTTAAATTAGCTTCCTGCACTTCTCATTTCCCTTATTATTAAAAAAAGGTCCCTTGTTCAACCTATTGTTTGTATTTTCCCTGTGTTTATTACCGGGTCCTGTCAAGGGGAAAGTATTAGGCCTTCTCTGTCTCATAGACCTGAATGGGACGTAGAGCAACTATATTTGGTCCGTGACTTTTGGCTGCTTTCCAAAGGCCTTGGCTTGTTTGGGCAGCCCTGGTGGCATGATGAATCAAATGTCAAAACCGAGAATTGAGTGTGTAGCCTGATACAGTAACTGATCAGCTGAAGCAGCTGCGATTTCCTGGAAGTGTTTGCAAATGTGTGTGCAGAACACTGAAGATCTGGGGGTCACCCCACGCTGTAGCGCGCCTCTTCATTGGGGCACAAAATTGCATTCCCCGCTTCCTGTTGTTGTAAGAGATGCTTCTAGCAATTAAGCCTGCCATGCATTGGCCTACAAAATGCATTAGTTAGCAGTGACCTTGCTTGCTCCAAAAGGCATGAGCCAAATACCAATTACAAATGTTGAATTGCAAACTAAATTACAAATTAGGGGAATAAATCAAAGGCAGGCCAAGTCCAGTAACAACTGCATTCGCGATTGACATATTTGCTGCCATCTCTATTTATGAGAAATAGAGTAGTCTGTACCAAATGTGGCAACATACCAATGCTCACCTCCCCCCACCCCAGTCATGGGTACATTATTTGGGCACCAAAGGTACCCATCCCTTTAAATGTGTTGTTGATTATGAGACAAGGACGCTGTAGTATCACCTGACAGACCATTAGTCCACATCACGCCTTCCCACTATGGTGAGGAGGACTTCAAGTGTAGCCCAGAGCAGCAAGCAGGGGGCAAGCTTAAAAGGAGAAGGGGAACGGGAATTGCTTGGAGAAGCAATGATTGCCTTGTCTCAGGGTTCAGTCACTTGTCTCCCATGTTTGTACCTACCAGGTGCGCCAACTTTAGGGAGTGGAGGTGTCTTCAGTCCCCTCAGTATTTGTTTGAAGTGGGCCCAGACCCCCCTCCCCCTTGTTGAGGGGCCCATCGCAGAAGGCTGCACCATGGGAGACACCATGCGGACTGGCAAGGCCTGGCGTGAGGCCGCACCGACCTGCACAGCGCCTCTCTATGCTGCTGGGACTGGTGTGATTTAGCGGAAGGCTGCACCGGCCTGCACACTGTCAGCAGACGTGTTGCCTGTCACGCATATGCTCTCACCAGCACGCAACATGCGCCGGTCCCACCAATCTTGGGGGCAACCCGGCGCCTCTGGGACCTACTGCCCTGTTACAAACTCTGGATTTGACTACAAGTGCTTTTCTCGATAGGCTTATTCGTTTTACTGAAATTAACACTGCAGCCATAGCCTTTCCTTCAGCTAATTCTAAACATGGCACTGACTGTTGAGTAATTCAATGTACAGTGGTACCTTGGTTTACGAACATAATCCATTCCGGAAGTCAATTCCAAAACCAAAAGCGTTCCAAAATCAAGGTGCGCTTTCCCATAGAAAGCAATGCAAAATGGATTAATCCATTCCAGACTTTTAAAAACAACCCCTAAATCAGCAATTTAACATGAATTTTACTATTTAACAAGACCATTGATCCATAAAATGAAAAGCAATAATCAATGTACTGTACTATAAAATAAATAAAACAGTATTGTAGGTGATTTAAAAAACTAAAAAAAAACCTTACCTGCACTGATGATAGTCATTGTTTGGATGGGGGGCTTTTATCCATTTCCGCAGTCACACAATCAATCAATCAATCAATCAATCAATCACTCAATAGCTGAATTGGGATCCACACAGATCCCCCCCAATGCTCCTGTGGGAAATGCTCCCTAGAGCTACTGTGAGAACAGATTGCTGGAGTCAATGGACCTTTGGCCTGATGCTACAAGTGTTTCTTAGGTCCTTAAGTTTTGTCTGAGGTCTGAGTTCCTCAGTCACAAGGTGGATTTCTCAGCTTTTCCTGCTGTCTTGATGCATCACTGTTTTCATCTGCATAAAAATCCATCAAATCATGAAAATCCAATAAACCTGGCATCTGCACTTCAGAGCAGAATGGTTCTTAGTTTCCATATGTTGGTGGCATTTACATCTAGGGACGCAGCTACATTGGTAAAGAAAAGGCGTTTTAAATGCGTTATAACACTGTGGCACCAGATGGCGCTGTGGAGTTCCATCTTTTGGCAACGTGATTTCCGATTATGAGGGTTACAATGCATTTTCCTGAAACTTTTTTTTATGTGTCTAGATCCAGCCTAGTTCATATATGCATACATTTTCTTCATGCTGTTTTGGATGCAGATAACCAACAATGTGGAGAAAAGTGTTTATGACACTAAGTGGATTTAATTGCACAGCCAATTCTGTCTTCATGGCTTGGGGAAAATATAGTGGCAATTTCAGAAGCAGCTGCTGGCTGAGTGTTTGTGTGTGGTGGGCCACCTGCTTCACACCGGCGTTGCTGCAAATGGCTTCTGTGATTCTGTGTATGACATCATGTGGAGAAAATAAGCATGCTGAAGTCTATGAACCGGCTCTTTGTTCAAGTCCTCAACGTTGGGCTTTGAGGGTCAGTTGAAACAGAGCAGCTGAAAGGCCCAGGAAATGAAGCAAGGCTCATGTGCTCCTTCCATGTTTCCCCTCAGCAGGTTGCTTGTCCTGACAGGAACTTTTTGGACCTCTATTTTAGAAAGTGTGAACAAAGTACTCAAAGGCACTCTGAACAACATTCCCTCTGAGGTCCATCATGTCTAGGGAGAGTGGAGAGAATTGTAGAGTTGTAGAGTTGGAAGGGACCTTACTTCCAGAAAGTAATTCCTGGTGTTTGGTTGGAATCTCTTGTAATTTGAAGTCATTGGAGCAGGAGAAAACAAGCTCGCTTCATCTTGTGTGTGACAGTCCTTTACATATTTGAAGATAGCTAGAATGTCTCATCTCTGTCTCCTCTTTTCCAGGCTAAACGTACTCAACACTCTCAACCATTCCTCATAAGCCTTGGCTTCCAGAACCTTGATCATCTTGGTTGTCCTCCTCTGCATGCGTTCCAGCTTGTCATTTTGAATTCTGAGTCTGCCTTCTGCGGCATTAGCAGTTTGGTGTCACCTGCAAATTTCATGAGCACCCGCCCAATTCCTTCATCCAAGTCATTTATAAAGATGTTGGAATGGCAATGGGCTCAGGTCAGAATCCTGCAGCACCCCACTTGTTACTTTTTCTCCAGAATTAATGAGCACCCTGTGGAATGAGCACCCTGTGGAATTCAATTCGGTTGTCATTTAAATGTGAACCTATGTCATTTGCTTTACCTGATACAGGGTGCCTACCGAAACAGAACAATCCTTCAAAATTCACACTCCTCTGAATTTTGCAGTGCAGGTCTCCAGGCAAGCAATGAGTACAACAGTGATATACTAGGATAAAGTGTGCATAGAAACACATATATTCATGAAAATAACATACAAAAATGCAATATATATGGGGAAATGGCTTGAATAATTGTGCCTACTAGGCAGAATCGCATACAAAAATGTGTATGTGATGGGTGAAATTCACCCTAAAATGTTGCTGGGTTTTCATGAGAACTGTTTTTTGTTTTTTTTAATGATGTGGGAATGTGAAGAACTGAATTTAAGCGGGGGGAAATGAGAAACTGAGGGAAACCTAATTTGACAGGTTAATTTATCTTTGAGCCAATCATTCTGCCCAGACTAGTGATCAAGAAATATGTATATGATCTCTCATTAATCATTTGTTCCTCCCACACTTTTCAGTGTATTTCACTATTACTTTCCTAACCACAAAAGTTTTGGGTTTTTTAAAATAAAAAATAAAGTGGATTTTCTGTGCCAAGGTGACACAAATAATGCACTTCAATTGTGCAGATGTACAATTTTCAGCCATCCTGCCTACAAAATACTTAGAGTCTGGAGGTGACCTGAGTCCTTTCTTGGATTGAATTGAATCTAATAAATATAATTTCTAGAACTAATCCAATAAATAATTTTTGTAGGTCTTATTAGGCTGAATTGGAACAATACAGTGAGTTTCTAGGACATGTTTTACCCGATGGTTACTATAGCAATGTAATCATAAGACAATCAGCCACAACTGTGTTAAAATAGAGTTGACTTGAAATATAATTACTCACGAGGAGTTGGTCTGAAACCTGGAGGGAGGTGGGCGTTCTTAAGATATGTACCTGGTTCCCTGTGTCAACTCAATAAACTGAAGGTCATTGCATGCCAGACAGAGGTGTTAGTGGGAAGTTCCTCTGCCCATTTATAAATGCTATTTAACTCGGATGGGACTGAACTTCTGCTAAAGCAGATTACTGAAACACATTAACCCCAGTGACTATTCTGGTCTGCAAGGTGGATCCTTTGCCTTCGATCTCAGAGGGTTTCTGTCCACAGGCATGAGGATCAAACACAACAATACCAAGGTGACACAGGTACCCCTTAGAGATTAGAAAAGTTCAGACCTAAGGGTGCACCCCACCCTCAGTATTGCTGGAGAGGTGTAACATGCCAATTTGACAAAATGAGATGGCACTGAAGCCTGAAGAAGAAAATGAAACAAAAGGGCAACCATAGAAGCAGGTCACCAGACACCTTCACTGCAAGCAGAAGTCGAAATTTTCCAATTCATCACTCAATGTACATTGAAGAGATTTATGATGGCACATGGAATTTCAGCTTCTGAATCTCAGAAATCATGGCAATGAATCTGATCATTCTTCCGCCAAGGAAAGCGGTGTAAACCCATGTACAGGGCACGCTCCAAGAGCCACTTTCCTCCAACTTAATAGTGTCAAATGAGTGTGTGTGTGTGTGTGTGTGTGTGAGAGAGAGAGAGAGAGAGAGAGAGAGAGAGAGAGAGAGAGAGAGAGAGAGAGAGAGAGAGAGAGAGACCCTTCCATGCCAAGCAAAGATGTACTGCAACAGTATAAGCAATAAGGGACACGTGGCTTAAATTTAATTATCACAATGCTTTATCAGATGACAAACTTGAAAATAAAATTTTTGCACAGGCAGTCCTCAAATGCTCAGAAATGGACCCATTCGAGTCATCAGAGGTATCAAGTAGTAATTTATTTGGAAAGATCTGTGTGTTTCAGTGCCAGAAGCAGTATGTTCCTTGGCCACCTGCAGGAGGGCATTTGAAAACTATTGTAGAAGATTTAAAAGGTTTATCACTAGTAAGGGTCCACATAATGTAAATGCCTACATATGTACCATTATTACTGAAGCAAAATGTCCTGTTCGTTCAAAGGAATCACAAGCAACTTTTGTGCTACATTTGAAAGTCCTAACATTTGTAGAACCGGCTTCTAGAAGTTCTTCTCAAAACCAGTCAGTCAGTCTGTATATCTTATTAGTAGAGACTTAATCATCTGTTGAATGGTTTGTACCTTGACACTCTAACAAAACGCACCCATTGTAATGACATTTAACAATTCATGTCCGGTATAATTCAGAATTAAATATAAAAAGTATGGTGATATATATTATTACAAATACTTTTTCGTCCTCTTCTTTGGAAAAAAAAGACAAAGCTTTGAGAAAAAGCAGGAAAATCTTAGAAAAAACATGGAGTTTTTGATTACAACTGCAGTGATTACAACATATGCTAAAAAAATTCCATAAATTATCTACAGTGTAGGTTTTGGCTGGAAAGCAGCAAACAATAAATTTGGTCAACAGTTAATCCCTTAAGTAGATTACACTTTCGTCTTTGGGTTGTTCTCACGACGATGGCTTCACAAAAAAGGAAAAGGAAAAGGAACAGAAGAAAGCTTGGAGACGAGTCCATGGGGTGAAGACGTCTTGTATGGGCAAGGGTGCCATATGTAATATGTAAGTCAGAAGCGCTTTGCACCACTACCTGCCTCCCAAGAGGATGAAAACAGTAGTGAGGAAGGAGAAGATCTCCTTGGTGGCTTTGCCTTCATCCAGTGATTGTGGATGTCAAAGCAGAGCATAGGATAGTGCCAACCACAACTTCTCAAGAAACAGCACCCATAAGCAGATGTTTGCAGGCAAGCATTGCCATCTCACATATGGTTCCACATCTCACCTGTATTGTAATGCTCACCTGTTCCCTGCTGATCCTGCACGTCTTTTGTTGTAAATACAGAAATTCCTTACGTGTGACAAGCTTTCTGCCACTATGGCTGGGGCCATTGGTGTTGTCTAGATGCAAATTGCTTTTTTTTTTAAGGGTGCACTGAGTATTGAGCATTTACAAATGGCAAATCGCTAGGGTCCCTTATAAGGTTCTTTTTTCCTCCAGGCCCTGCAGTTCCCAAGGCCACGCTGGGAGACACAAGCATTTGGTAAAGCACGCAAGCCGTAATAGGAGATGTGTGAGAAACCACACCGTAGGCTTTTGGCTCACTTGACACATGTCCAAGCTAATGTGTTACTTGGTGCTCCCTTCTTTCATCTGATTTATAAATATCGGAACACCTTCACGGGACAGCAGGTCATTAAGGCTGAATGTACTTTCCTGGAAACAAGATTCACTGAAATCGGTGGGACTCACTCTCACAGAAAAAACGTGGCGATGGAAAGGGTAAAACATGAAATAGAATCTGCAGGCGAAATGGAAAGCAGGATTAAAATGGTAAGATCATTGCAGGGAAAGAAATGAAGAACGCTTAAGTACGCAGTGATTTATCATTTCCCGAGTTTTGTCAGAGTAATTGTTGGCAGTAGCTGCCTTAGCGAGGTTTTCTCCTCCTCCTCCCTTTCTATAAAATGCATCGTTTGGTATGTCTCTGTTATCGTTCCTTTTTTTTTGGTGACAAATCCACTCTGGCCATCCTCAAAACATTCTCGATTTCTGGAAAGCTTCTCCTCCTTCAAGTCCACTCTACGTAGCTTCATCACCAAACACGGCACTTTTTCACGGGATCCATGTATTCCGTATTGGTACACTTAAAGGCTTCAGAAAACTCTGCTGTGTTCTGCAGTGTTCCTAGGACCCTTTAAAACAAGAAGAGAATATGTTAGTTCCGCTTCGTAAATAACTACACCCAGGGCAGCAACTTCTGCTGCTTGCTCAGGAAGCATAGAGTTTATAGGGAGACGACTATGGTATCTTAGCACTGCGTGAAGAACATCCCAGTATCAGTCCTCAGCACCTTCAGCTAGGGCTGGGAGAGATGATTTTGAAAAATTGGAGAGCTGTTGCCAGTCACTGTAGGCAATACTGAGCTAGATGGACCAATTGTCTGACTTGGTATAATAATAATAATAATAATAATAATAATAATAATAATAATAATAATAATTTATTATTTATACCCCGCCCATCTGGCCGGGTTCCCCCAGCCACTCTGGGCGGCTTCCAACAAAACAGAAATTCTAAAACACAGAAATCCATCAAACATTAAAATACAGAGATCCATCAAACATTAAAAGCTTCCCTAAACAGGGCTGCCTTGAGATGCCTTCTAAAGGTCTGGTAGTTGTTGTTCTCTTTGACCTCTAGTGGGAGGGCATTCCACAGGGTGGGAGCCACTACCGAGAAGGCCCTCTGCCTGGTTCCCTGTAACTTGGCTTCTCGTAATGAGGGAACCGCCAGAAGGCCCTCGGAGCTGGACCTCAGTGTCCGGGCAGAACGATGGGGGTGGAGATGCTCCTTCAGGTATACCGGACCGAGGCCGTTTAGGGCTTTAAAGGTCAACACCAACACTTTGAATTGTGCTCGGAAACGTACTGGGAGCCAATGTAGATCTTTCAAGACCGGTGTTATGTGGTCTCGGCGGCCGCTCCCAGTCACCAGTCTAGCTGCCGCATTCTGGATTAGTTGTAGTTTCCGGGTCACCTTCAAAGGTAGCCCCACGTAGAGCGCATTGCAGTAGTCCAAGCGGGAGATAACTAGAGCATGCACCACTCTGGAGAGACAGTCAGTGGGCAGGTAGGGACTCAGCCTGCGTACCAGATGGAGCTGATAAACAGCTGCCTTGGACACCGAGTTGACCTGTGCCTCCATGGACAGCTGTGAGTCTAAAATGACTCCCAGGCTGCGCACCTGGTCTTTCAGGGGCACAGTTACCCCATTCAGGACCAGGGAGTCCTCCACACCCGTCCGCCTCCTGTCCCCCACAAACAGTACTTCTGTCTTGTCAGGATTCAATCTCAATCTGTTAGCCGCCATCCATCCTCCAACCGCCTCCAAGCACTCACACAGGACCTTCACCGCCTTCACTGGTTCTGATTTAAAAGAGAGGTAGAGCTGGGTATCATCAGCATACTGATGGACACCCAGCCCAAACCTCCTGATGATCTCTCCCAGCGGCTGCATATAGATGTTAAAAAGCATGGGGGAGAGGACAGAACCCTGAGGCACCCCACAAGTGAGAGCCCAGGGGTCTGAACACTCATCCCCCACCACCACTTTCTGAACACGGCCCAGGAGGAAGGCGCGGAACCACTGCATGACAGTGCCCCCAGCTCCCAAGCCCTCTAGACGGTCCAGAAGGATGTTATGGTCGATGGTGTCAAAAGCCGCTGAGAGATCCAGCAGAACAAGGAAACAGCTCTTACCTTTGTCCCTAGCCCGCCGGAGATCATCGACCAGTGCGACCAAGGCAGTTTCAGTCCCATGATGAGGCCTGAATCCTGACTGGAAGGGATCCAAATGGTCCGCTTCTTCCAGGCGTGCCTGGAGTTGTTCAGCAACCACTCGCTCAATCACCTTGCCCAAGAATGGAAGATTTGAGACTGGGCGATAGTTGGCCATATTGGCCGGATCTAAAGATGGTTTTTTTAGAAGCGGTTTAATAACCGCCTCTTTCAGCAGGTCTGGGAAGGCTCCCTCATGGAGAGAAGCATTTACCAACCCGCGAAGCCCATCGCCCAGCCCTTCCCGGCTAGCTTTTATAAGCCAGGATGGGCAAGGATCAAGGAGACAGGTGGTTGGTTTCACTCGTCCAAGCAGCCTGTCCACATCCTCGGAGGTAACAGATTGAAATTGATCCCACAAAACTTGACTAGACAGGACTCTAGCACTCCCCCGCCCCGGCCCTGCTCCCACGGTGGAGTCTACCTCTTCCCGAATCTGAGCGACTTTATCTGCAAAAAACTTTGCAAAATCATTGCAGGAGATCATGTGGCCCATACTGGGCCCGGATGGAGCAGGTGGTTCCGCTAAATTGCAAACCACCTGGAAGAGTCTCCTGCTGCTGTTTTCTGCAGATGCGATGGAGACGGTGAAGAAGGTCCTCTTCGCCGTCGCCATTGCCACTTGGTAGGCTCGAAGTTGAGCTCTAGCCCGTGTCCGGTCTGATTCAAAATGAGTTTTCCGCCACCGGCGCTCTAGCCGTCTCAATGACTGTTTCATCACCCTCAGCGCTGGGGAAAACCACGGGGCTGTCCGGGCTCCATGCAATCTGAGAGGGCGCTTCGGAGCCAGACAGTCAATAGCGCTGGTTAACTCCGCATTCCAGCGGGCCACCAGGGAATCAGCTGAAAGGCCATCGACATGGGATAAAACATCCCCTACCACTCTCTGGAAGCCAATTGGATCCATTAAGTAGCGGGGGCGGACCATCCGAATCGGTCCCACCTCCCTGCAGAGGGGAAGGGTTGCGGAGAAGTCCAATTGCACCAGAAAGTATGCAGCAGTTCCATGAAATATACCAGGGACGTCCAACTCCCAATAGACTGCGATCTACTCACAGTATTAAAAAACCGGCAGTGATCTACCCATTGTCATAAAAAAATCTAGCAGTGATCTACCCAAAGTTTTTGAGCTTTCTTGGGAAGCAAGATTTGTTTAGCTTTTGTAGGAAGCCAAAGTTGTTGTTGTTGTTGTTGTTGTTGTTGTTTTGCATTTTTTTTTTTGCTTCTTCTAAGGAATCATAGAATCATAGAGTTGGAAGAGACCACAAGGCCATGCAGTCCAACCCCCCTGCCAAGCAGGAAACAGCATCAAAGCATTCTTGACATATGGCTGTCAAGCCTCTGTTTAAGACCTCCAAAGAAGGAGACTCCACCACACTCCTTGGTAGCAAATTCCACTGCTGAACAGCTCTTGCTGTCAGGAAGTTCTTCCTAATGTTGAGGTGGAATCTTCTTTCTTGTAAGATCGCTGGGAGATCGCTGGGGGGCCAGAGATCAACCAGGATCTACCAGGAACACCCCGTGATCTACCAGTAGATCACGATCTACCTGTTGGACATGCCTGAATATACATTTTTAAAAAGCAACCATCTTCTTTGCAATGTGGCTGTCATTGCAAAACCACTCCCCCCCAGAGCTAGCTCTCACTGTGCACAGGGCAGTTTCTTGGTGGAAAGGCAACAAGGAATGGGAAGCTGGAATGTATAGCATAAAGGCAGGCCAGGAGACCTGTACATCCTTTCCCTCGCATAGATTACCAAGGAAGGCGGAAATGAATGCTGCCATCCCACAATGCATAAGTGATGATGCCCTCCTACTCACCACTAGGAATTACTACCCAGTGGTTGTAACAGTTACTATTGGCTGAATGAGTTGTCCAAAGTGGAGTGCATATATTTACAGCTATCTCGTCAGTAATGAAATGCAGTGCTTGTTACAGAACTCTAAACCGTGTCCAAACAAAAGATATACAATGATCTCAAAGAATGAATCAGCAATGCAAATGGAGAAAAGGCACACCAGGCAAATGTCCTGGGAACTGCCCCATCCAAAGCAAACACTGCAGCTGAGAAATTCAGCTGAGTGTAGGATTTTGGAATATAATTGCATCAGGGAGAAAGTCACAGATTTCCTGGAAAAACAACAACAAAGCCTTGAGAGCACACCCACATGAAAATACCATTCTGAGGCCAGCTTCAGGAACAGTTGATGCATTCAATAAATATTTGGTTATGCAGGGTATAAAGTGAGCATTTGCAAAAAAGAAAAAAAAAGGAATACTGACGAGAAGTATACCAGGTAGGTAAAAGCACAGGCTCAGAATTGTATAATAGCAGCACAAAGGCATTCACTTATCTATCACAGTATCTTTATATTTTCCATTATTAATCCACTTTGATTTTAATAGAACATTGCATTTCTCAAATGATATTTATCTGGACCACCCTGTGAACTCAGAACAGGTTGGAGAAACCGATGTCTTATGACGGGTAATCAATGTATACAGTACATTGCAAACTGGATTTTTTTTCTAACCTGTTCAGGTATGAACACAATTCTAAGGCCACATTTCCGTGTGGCTCTCCACACAACACTACTGGTGGCAGTAGTACTGTTGTGTACTGTTGAAGGGATGGAGACGATTGTTGCTCTCCCACACTATGATGAAACACAAATTGTTCCAGGAAGCAGACATTAAAAAAACATGTGGTGGAAGCCATTTGAACCTACGTCTTCTGTTCTAGAAACAAGCATCTTAGAATGCAGGGAATGTGTAAGTGGTGGACCTGGGTAATATCCGCGCCCCCCCCCCCAGCCCTTGTGCTGCCTTCCCTTGTGACGGGCTTTGGAAAGGAGGCACAAGGTTCTGGCAGGGTCCTAGAGCCTTCTTACCTTCTTCCCAAAGCTGGGAAAGTGCTAACTAGGCTTTGGGAAGGAGGGAAGAGGACTTTGTGACCCTGTCAGAGCCCTCACATCTCCTTCCCAAAGCCCTCTTGTGGGCAGTTAACAATTACTGCATGTCAAAGAGTCTTAAAGATGAACATGTTTAACTATGCTGTTGACTTTGGTGAGAAAAGTGTGCATTTGTGTGTTGTTGTTGGGTGTGTGTTTTTTTAAGTAAAAAAACTCTGCTTCAGAAAATGGATGATTTAAAATACTAACCTGAATTTGCCTGGGCTGTGGACGTCTGTTTTAATAGAGTTGACAGCATATTCCGGCCTGTATGTCCCACACCATACCTTTAAAAGAACACGTGCACACACACAAAAAAGAAATATTGCAGAAATGATTATTTAAAAGCAGTGACACATTAGTTTTGATTTCCAGAGCATTGGTCATGTTAATCTGTTGCAATTGTAGCACATGACCTGCCATAGGGTTTAAAGACTAACAAAACGTATTGTGGCATAAACTTCAGCTGTATTTTCCTGTAGTGGGGATGTAGAAAAGCTGTCCCATGCAGCTCTTCTTCTTCTTCTTCTTCTTCTTCTTAAGTGAAGTCTCTCTCTCTCTCTCTAACACACACACACACACGTGTGTGTATTCAGTGCTTATTTTTTTAATTAAAAGAAATTATTTATCTTAGAGAAGCAAAACCAGCAAGTGCATCGACTTCAGGGGTTCAGTAGGCAGCCTCTGTTATCTAGCAATGGATAGCTCAGTTGGTTAGAGCATGGTGCTGATAATGTCAAGGTTGCAAGTTCGATTCCCATACGGGACAGCTGCATATTCCTGCATTGTTGGGGGTTGGACTAGATCAGGCACCCCCAAACTACAGCCCTCCAGATGTTTTGGCCTACAACTCCCATGATCCCTAGCTAACAGGACCAGTGGTCGGGGAAGATGGGAATTGTAGTCAAAAACATCTGGAGGCCCGAAGTTTTGCTGACTTTTTCATTTTTTTCTCAAAAATTATTTCCTGTAGCACAAATGGACGAACTTTTGCCTATTAATGACTAAAATTAGGTATATTCCATTGAAATATTTAAAAAGGTCATGCACAAACCATTTTTAATTTCTTTGTATGCCGTTTTACCATTTCATAAAATTGTATTAACAATTCTATATATATTTCGTATCACATTTGGACACAGCACCACATTCCACAATGGGGAGTGTTCTTAGCAACATAGGGTATACAAATGTCACACCTGCGCAAGGTAAAAGCCCCTTTTTGGGACCTCAAAACTCAGTCAGCAGGCCCTGTCGGGCATGCTGGGAAAAGAACCTTACAGGAGAGGTAGCAAAACATCGTCCTCTAGCGGCATCTATACTGTTACTGCAGCTAAAAAAAGCTTCCTTGTGTGTTTGATGACCCTATATAATGTTGTATATATGTGACTCTAAAGCTTGGGTTCAATTTTATATCTGCTTACAGTGACTTCAAAAATGGTCAAAAAACCGATAAATATTTTTTAAAATTTTTGTGCATGAGGTTTTTTTTTAAATCAAATCTCTTTGAAAGTAAGATTTTATCTAATCTTTAATGAAAGCTCATCAAATTATGATACAGGGAAATGAGGTTGTAAAAAACGTCATTACCCTATTGGGGATGCCTGGACTAGATGGTCCTCAGGATTCCTTCCAACTCTACAATTCTATGATTCTATGTATATTCCTTCACTTCAATTAAAGGCCAGAGGAATATGTCATGAGGTAACTGTGCAAGCAGGGATGCTGCAAGGCACTGGGAGAAACTTTTAATGGAAAGAAAAACACCCACTCACCACCCTCAGCCACCTCACAGTGGAAAGGGAAGCTATGGAAATCATATAGACATTCTAAAGAGCCCCCAGAATGAGGAAGAGAAGCAGAACCATTTTCCTCTGGGAAGAAAACTTTCAGGAAATCAGAGAGCAGGTTCCCTCTCGGCACTAGTACATGACCACACGTTAACTGCGCTTTACAGACTCACCTCCTGGATGCCTCCGTGCACTTAGCTGCGATTAACTTAATCTGACAGGCCACTCTCCTCTCGGCCCCGCTGCCATGAAGGCTGCTCGATTTAGCAATTCTGCCAGTTCACATTAAAAGGAGAAAAGCCAGCCTGCTGTTTCCAACTTAGCTGTGAAATTGCAACTCAAAATAATTTCCAAAGCTTTCAGTCAAGCAGAGTATAATACCTGTGCAAAGTTCAGAAAGAACAGCTGCTTATGGTTGAAGTTGAGTCCGGGGAGCAGCTTCTCATCTCCATTCTTCTGTACAAACTTTTCGTAGGCCTGCCAAAGGAAGAGGAAGGGGAGAGAGATGATGGCCAGCTTGAAATCCAACCGAGCTCGAACTGCGATGAGAATCAAGCACAAAACTAGGGAAGGAGAAATCGTAAGATTTCTGGTTGGTGCCACCTCATGTCCTTGTCTATGGGCACCTCCAGGAACATTATGCTAACATGTTCTTGATCCAATAACCGTGCATTAGTGGTGGGCTATTATTATTATTATTATTATTATTATTATTATTATTATTAGGGACCCAGGTGGCGCTGTGGGTTAAACCACAGAGTCTAGGGCTTGCTGATCAGAAGGTCGGCGGTTCGAATCCCTGCAACGGGATGAGCTCCCATTGCTCGGTCCCAGCTCCTGCCCACCTAGCAGTTCGAAAGCACACCAAAGTGCAAGTAGATAAATAGGGACCGCTCCGGCGGGAAGGTAAACGGCGTTTCCGTGCGCTGCTCTGGTTCGCCAGAAGCAGCATTGTCATGCTGGCCACATGACCCGGAAGCTGTCTGCGAAAAAACGCAGGCTCCCTCGGCCTATAGAGCGAGATGAGCGCCGCAACCCCAGAGTCGGACACGACTGGACCTGATGGTCAGGGGCCCCTTTACCTTTAACTTTTTATTATTATTACTCTGTGTTATTAGTTGCCCTACAATTCTTCTACAAAGCTGCCACATTTTGGGGTGGGCAGTGGGGGGTGGGCTATAGCACAAAGAAAGCAGGACAAAGACAGAGACAACATGGTATGAAAAGGTTATGGGATTTCAGGAGGAAGTTACAGAGCATACACCAGTTGGAAACGAAGCAATGTGACCATTCCAAAACAGCTGTTTTCGTCAGCTGATGAGCAGACACTTCATCCCTGCTGGGTGCTGCTTCAGAGTGCAGGGATCACAACGTGAGCATGAAGATGGCCCAGTGCCACCTTCAGAATATACGGTATGTGGATGCCACACAACTCCTCCAGCACAATATAAGGAGAAATTTAAAAGCAAGCCAGTTTTCCCTTGCGGAAGATATCGCACAACTCACAACGCACTGGGACCCATTAGTAAAAATGGCTTCCTGTATGCTGTGGAACCACATTATACCAGTATAAAAACCACATGGAAGGAAGATGGCTTTTATGTCTCTTATGTTGGCATAGTTCATCTTGCTTTACTGTGAGTACACACTTGGGAAAACCTTTGAAAAACGTAAACGAAAGATAAAAGAGCCATAATCTCAGTACAAGCAAAGAATGACAGTGTGGCTCTTACTAGAATGCACTTTGTCCTGGACATTCGGCTAATAATTACTGTGTGTTCTGTACTCTTAATTAAGATAACAGGAATAGAAGGGAGGAACTGTTTTTTCCATGGCTGCCCTTGAGAAAGATTCACATCGGAACAGTATTTCACAGACAGAATATGCTTTCCTTATTTTTTTAGCACCATTTATTTACCTACTACAACATTTTCCCAATTCTTGCTTAATGCCACAGTGATAGTCCAAGCTTCCCACCTCATTAAGAAACATTCTTCCCAAGACACATGACTAAGTTAGGTCCCTTCATGCTCAGGGGGGTCTACTCTGAATAAAACTTAGCTGATTACCACCCTGTTTCTTGTTCATGTCAAGTCTGAGTTGTGTGCATGTAGTTTAGTTTATGGAAATGTCATAACTCATTTCTTCCTGAGAAACCCACACAATTTTGCTTTTTAGATATTTAATACTCTGGAGCAAGCTTCCTCAACCTCTGCCCTCCAGATGTTTTTGGCCTACAACTCCCATGATCCCTAACTAGCAGGACCAGTGGGAATTATAGTCTCAAAACATCTGGAGAGCCGAGGTTGAGGAAGCCTGTTCTGGAGGGTCTCAGCAAGTCTGCATGGAATTGGAATTTAATTAGCATAGCCTAAAAGCAACTTCCACAAGCATAGCAATGATGATGAGAAGAAGAAGAAGAAGAAGAAGAAGAAGAAGAAGAAGAAGAAGAAGAAGAAGAAGAAGAAGAAGAAGAAGAAGAAGAAGAAGAGGGTTCTTATAGTCCTCATTTGTGGACAACTGTGGAAAATTGGAAAGTTCTTGGTATATAGCTTTGGTGGGGACCCTATTGATTTGACTCATCAAAATTATGTTTGGTGATTTCGTTTTATGGCGTTCCAAATTCCACAAAAGAAGCATAATTGTAGCTTAGAAGGACAGAAAGTGTGAGGCATGGTATGAATGAGTTGCCTATAAATGGATGTGGAAATTCTGAGGCAATGGGGAAAGAGAAGCATAACTCATTTGGCTGCTGCCCCACTTTCTCCCTTCATGATTTATGTGTGCATTTGCAAATTTACAAATGCAACCAACTATACAATTTATTTTTTTAGATACCTAGGATTTTCAGTATTGTAACAAGCTACCTGGGCACTGTGCTGCTCACCCTTGTTTGAATCTGGGCAGACTGAAGGCTTACAGGAGCTACTTCCTTTCTCCCGGAACTTTGAACCTGAGCTTGATGCAAAAGCACAAACCTACACACTTAGAATTAAAGAATTGTGAGGCTAAGAACCTGGCGACATCTTTTGTTTTAGTACCAGAACTCAACAGAACTCACTGTTCCTCAACACAAAACTCTACTCTGGGTTATCACCTCTTCTTGTGTTCAGCAGTTGTTGTTTTTCTTTAGGGCACAGGAGTCGTCATTTTGTTGTTGCTACTGTTAATCAACTGGTGGTCAAAAACGCTTGTTGATCTACTGCAGATCACCTGGAGGTCCACCAGTAGATCCCAATCTACCTTTTACCCACCCCAGTTGCTGGACCATCTATATCAAGGATGGAAAATCTGGTTCAGATATTGTTGGACTCGCTACTGCTATCAGCACCATGGAGCATGGCCAATGGTTAGGAATTATGGGAGTTTTAGTCCAACAATGTCTGGAGGGTCACGGGTTCCCATTCCCTGCCTTCCTTTCCTGTCCAGCCACTGATGGTGCTTGCAATTGCAAAAAAATAAAATAAAAAATTATTCCGAACCTTCCTCCCGGAAAACAGGTAAATTGTGGCACATGCAATAAATGAATAAATGAATAAATAAATAAATAACTATTTATTAAATTTGGGTACTACCCTTGATTTGAGGATCGCAGAGTGCTTTACAATTCCCTAACTCTCTTTGTAAAGTTTTCATAATGAAGAGGGAGAATGAAGGACAGGGAGAGGAGAGGGAGACTAGGGATGAAGTAGGAAATGAGGGATGTGGTCTTGAAGGGAAGAAACATGCATAAGGAGGAAGAGTTCTGTTGTACTGAAGTGCTACTTGAGGGTTTCCCCTAGGCATCTGGTTGGCCACTGTGAAAACAGGATGCTGGACAAGATGGTCCGTTTCTTATGTTCTTATGAGTACTGATTAGACCCTGGAGGCCAGGTAACTAAACTTCAGGGGTTTAATAAAGCAGCATATAATTATTATTTTAAAAAAATTTAAACCCCAAACAACCCAACATTTTAACGAATCTGCACCAACTAAGAAGCATATGAAGTAAGAGAAAATGGGCATTTCTTACTCTGTATGCTTGTCTGATGCCACCATTATCGGCAATGTTTTCACCAAGGGTATTGATGCCGCTGAGCTGCAGAGAAAAAGGAAGAAATGAAAATGCTACTGACTTTTTTTTTTTGCCTGAGTGCAGAATGAAATTCTTGGAAGAACAATGAGTCATGGCTTGAAGGTCAGAAAATGGATTATTCCCAACCATCTCTAGATGTGGAATTTAGAATATGAAGTCTACAAGGCAACATCCAGAGGGCTATGACAGTCAACAGGGGGAGAGCTACAACCAGCAGAGCTCAGTGGGAGCTCTCCATGGTGCTGTTAAGACCAGACTATAACTGGTCGCATCTTGCCAAGTCCAGCTACTTTATCGTGAACCTGTCTTTTACCTTGATGTGACCCTGCTCACTGAGACGTTACATGACATGACCTTTATGGAAGAGTCTTGGTTGCATGGGAGATCTGCCACCACTTCCTCCGATCACCCCCCGCCTCAGCAAAACAGCATTGCTGAATTACTGATTCTTTGTCATTTTCTATTTTGAGTCGTCTTTTTCTTTGGCGATCACTCGGAGCCGAATAAGATTGTCTTCCATGAACACAGTCTTAACAGTGAGTCTGTAAGTGACTGTGGAGGCCAATTCTGGAGCCACACGTCCCATTAGCCACAAATTGGCTGTCTTTGAATACAACACTGAACCATTGTTTAGTGCTACGTGCCCAAGCAGCAGTTAGCCTGAGCTTTATCAGTGAGCCTTTGACTCGTGCACGTTCCCCTCTCCTCCCTCCCTTCAGAGAGGCCATGAGGAGGAGATTGAAAGCTTTTGCTTCCTGTTCTAAATTAACTTGCTTTGGCTGATACACCAGGAACCACCATAACTGGATAGAAATGAGCTGGCCACACTTTCTGGAAACCTCCTGTTCAGACTATTGCTGTGTGTTGGCCTTAAAATAGTCTAGGAACTGAAATTGGTCCAGAATAGGGCCAGGAATATATTGATTGGGACTGGATGTTTCAACTATATCACACCTGATGCTCCCCAGTCCATTTCTGGGTACATTTTAAACTGCTGGCTTTAACTTTAAAAAGCCTTAATTGCTTGAGATTAGGTTACTTGTGAGATTGCCTTCTCCTGCACATACCTACTTGAAACCTATCCTCTAGAGCAGGCATCCCCAAACTGCGGCCCTCCAGATGTTTTGGCCTACAGCTCCCATGATCCCTAGCTAACAGGACCAGTGGTCAGGGAAGATGGGAATTGTAGTCCAAAACATCTGGAGGGCCGCAGTTTGGGGATGCCTGCTCTAGAGAGATCCTGCTCCAAGTGCCTTGTTCAAACCTCTCTAGGTTATTCCATCACTGAGAAGATCCTCTTTCTAGTGGTCACGCCTATACTTCTAGGGGTGACCACTACGAAGAGGATCTTCTCAGTGAAGGAATAACCTAGAGAGGTTTGCCCAGTGGATGCTGCCAATCTCTTTATCTTGGCTTTACAGGAAGATGAGATGGGAGGGCATAATGTGCAACCAAAAGATCACAGACATAACACTAGACCATGATTTAATGATATATCTGAACTGCAGCATTATTTCTTGGACTTTATCTGTGAACCTTGGCAAAGGCACCTCTGGGAATACAAATCATTGAAATGTAAGGGGTTATTTGCACCTATGTAAATGTCTTTGTTCTATGGAAGTGCAAAGTTTGGTGGCTCAACTACCATCACAATATGCCACTACTAAATGAATTGCACTGGCTGCCAATTAGCTACTGGGCTAGGTTCAAGGTACTGGCACTGGTTTGCAAACCCCTACAGAGCTTGAGACCAGGATACCTTAAAAATTGTCCCACCCCAACCAATAAAAGCTTTTTTCAGGAAAGGGCAGTCTGGAGGTACCATCCTATCAGGATGTCCAATCAGCATGATGTTGGAATTGGACTTTGAGTGTGCTGGTACCTGCCCTTTAGAGTTTCCACTGCATAACAGACAGGTGCCTTTTCTATTGGTTTTGTGCACCTGCTAAAGATGTTCCTCTTTCAACAAGTCTTCAGAAATCTTTATTTCAATTGGGATCTGTCCTGGACCTGACCTAACCTGGTATTAAATTTATAGTTTTTAATTGTTTTTATGTGCAATTGCCTTTACATAACTGTTTTATATATGTCATTATATTGTAAAATGCTTTGAGATGCCTCATTGGGAGGAATTCATAAATGAAAGAAATATACAAATATTAATAGAAACTAAATTTGGCCTACAGCAGGTCTGTTCACAGAGTTAAGTTTCCTTTTGAAGCTGTTCAGTACCATCTCCCTCCATTACCATGTGGAATATGTTTCATCTAATAAAATAAAAGAATGTGCATCAAAATGTAAGCATTTCAATAAGAAAGAAGGGACATACATTTTGTCCACCAGCCAGATCCCATTTGAAGTTTCCATACTGGTTTACCATGCACTCAGACTGCTTCTTAAAATTTGTTGCAGATGATTGACTCCACCAGTCTACAAGGTCCCCATTCTCATTGAAATTTCTACCTGAAATAACATATACACATAAGAAATTTGCAATGATAGTCTTGAAGACACTGGAAATACGAAATTGCCTTGTGCTGTAGCAGACTATTGATCCATGGAACAATATTGCCTACTCAGAAAGGCTCTCCATGACCTCGGCTAAAGGTGCAAGGATTGAATCGAGGATCGTACACACCAGGTTGGGAAACTTTTTGCCTTCCAGATGTTGCTGAACTCCAATACCAAGCAGCCCCAGCATGCATTGCCAGTGTCAGATATGGGGATCTGCTACTGAGAGATAGTCTTCTGCCTAGCAACAGGAGTTTGCACCATCAGCACACACTTCCAAGCCAACATCAGTAGTATGTGCAGTGCTTGACTCAAGCACCACTCACTTTCAGCACCATCGCCAATCCTTTTTGTATAATGTTCTATCATAATGTATGGAGGCATCAGACAAAATATGAAGGTCTTTGACTTTTCTGATGGATTAATCCGATTCCAGCCAGGTGCTCTGCTTGATTCAGGAACCTGGGTTCCTTAGCATTCACCAAGCTTGTTTCCCAATGTAGGCAATGATGTACTCATCCAGTGGTTGGCAGGAAGCTGCCATTTGCACATTCACTGATCCTTTGGAATCTGTTCAGTGGCTGGCCAAGACCACAAGATCATCCCTCTTGGGAAGATGTAGGGGGATTGGAAGAAAAGAGGAATATTCGGCACCATGGCGTGACTGATGTTTCATTCAGCTGCTTTGTTTATAAGGTGCTGGTTGTGAATGAGGAAATGTTATGTTGCTGGCATAAATCTTTCGGTTCTTGCTTTATGGTAAGGGTGGGGAAGCTGTGGCCCTCTAGAGGTTGCTAGATCACAACTTCCCTCATCCCTGGTCATTGGCCATGCTGTCTGCGGCTGATAGGAAATGGAGTTCAACAACATATGGGGACTACTGGTTCCCCATCCCTGTTTTATGGGCAGTATCATGTAATGCAAGAAATGCCAAGAAGCACACAAGCGAGGGCCTTGCACACTTGCTGTTTACAAGATAATAATAATTGGTGCTTCTGGTAAGATGTAAAGCCACCCTTAGCTCATGGGAAACGTATAACAGAGATATTATAAAGCACACTGCCACACACAAGAAACAGGGCTTGATCGTAAAAGAAATTAAATCAGGATTGTCTCTCTTCATGCACCATACAGATTAGGTCAGGGCCGTCTTAAACGCCCCTGCCGCTGTGGTGCGCCGGATCTCTCCGGCGCCCTCCCGCCCCGTTTCCCAGCGCGGTGGGCGGGTGGGCGCAGCGTGCAGCGTGGCTCCCACAGGTGCAGCTGTGCGGCGGACCGGCCGGCCAGCGGGCGGGCGCAGCTCGCGGCGCCTTTCTGGCGGGCCGGCGCCATGGTGCCCTGCGCCACCGGGGGTCTACCTAGAGCCGGGCCTGGATTAGGTAAAGTAATACCAATGGTGAAACATGAGTTCTCTTTCTTACCGTTATCGTCAAAGCCATGCGTGATTTCATGCCCAATGACCATGCCAATGCCACCATAATTCAAGGATTTAGGCTGAGCTGCACTGAAGAAAGGTGGTTGCAAAATGCCAGCAGGAAAGACTGCAGAGAGAGATATGACACCATAGATGACAAGTTAATCTTTGGTACCAGCTCAAACTATTTGCAAAAACACAAGCTCAATGAAATAAACACCCTGGAAATTTTAGCCAATGATGTGGCTGATTAATTCAAACTACCTCTCCTTCCCCTTCCACCCGATTGTCTTGCTCTTTGATCACCAGGTGCCCTTCAAATTCATGCTCAACTGTACGGGATCCAACAGCATGATGCAATCCAAGGCTGGAGGGGAGCAGCTGTGAATAATGTGACCCCTGCAGGTAGGGCCAATGGTGCGAGGATGTAATTGAACGTCACACTTAGTGCAAGGATTTTTCTGTCCTTCTCCTCTCCTCACCTGCCTCTTAAACCTGCTCTAGGAGTTCCCCAAACTCAACTCTCTGGACCTCTAGAGTACATTTGGGGAGCACGTGGGACACATGTGTGGGGAAGAGAATGGGAACACCCCACTATACAAGAGGAAATCCTTGCTCTGATGGGACATGGTAGCTGCATACCTCTCTAAGTCTTTCCTATGAAAATGAGAGACATACCAGGGTAGGGCTGGGGAATTTGTGTCCCCCCCATGTTACTGGACTACAGTTCCCATTATCCCTGTCTTTGGCCATGCTAGCTGATGGAGTGCAATACTACCTTTTACCTACATGATCTGCACTGACCACATGGTCATATTAATTATGACCACATGGTCATATTATTTCAGCATGATGCTGAAACATTTGCTATTTTCTGGGTCTGCAGGTTCAGGGCGCATGAGTTCCCAAAGCCCACCCACTCCTTTCTTGCCCAGAGCACAATGGCTCTCCTGTCCATAAGCCATGGGTGTGGTTTTCCCTCTGTTTTCCCTCAACAACATGCATTTCCCATCCTCCCCTTCCTTTCAGTTTCCTCCACTTCCTAGATTCCAACCCCTCTTCTCAGCCTATTGCCTACTCTCTTTTTTTGTATTTTGTTTTCAAATATCCTGCTCTCCAAAATTGCAGCTCTCCTGTCCCATAGCTCCCATAAGTTTTCCTCCAATGCTTCAAGCTGAAATTTCAGGATCTGATTAACAGGGCCTATTATGTTTCTTCCGTAATCACCCAACTCTCAGAGGAACTGGTCCAGATGTTGCAGCCAGCAACTGTTGGCTTCTCCAACCCTTTGCTAAGGTCACACTAACCATCTGTTGTCTTGTGGCGCTCCAAAAATTAGGGTATTGCCATCATTGGTTGTTTAGAAAGGAAAGGGAGCTGCTTCCAACTTGTGACAATACACCATGGAGGCATTCCATTTCCCATGGTTTTCACAAATTTTAGGCTGTGATTGGCAAGCACAACCCAGCTTACCAAGGAAAAACAGAAGGTGACCATTGCCTCAGGGAATAAAAGTATATTGACTTTAGGTTAAACCACCTCCACCACACATTGGTTTAGGGTAAAAGGATACACAAAAATAAATGCACCAATCCCTACACATAGGCTTATTGTGTTTCCTTTGCAATTTAATGAACTGCTTCACTTTTCATTGCAGCCCTTGAAAGTGTCAAAACATTCTATTAACTCTGTTAGAGAAATGCAACTCTAATGAGTGAGATGTTTATTGCAAGCTACTTCATAGCAAACCAATGCTTGCTTATAACATTTGCAAAACTTGAGCAATCTCCAGCAATGCCAGAGAGATGAGAATTATTCCTATGAGGCTCCCCCTTCCTAACTAGTAAAACATTTGCCCATATCCACGAGCCATATAACTGTGAAGAGGGAATTGCAATTCTTTTCCCGGCTGCCCATTTAAAGACTGCCAGGAATAGAATCCAAATTTCCTAAATTCTTGTAACTTGAGTATGTCCACAGAGACTTTTGCCATAATATGTTTATGCACTGAATGTGGGCACAGTGGAACTAACTCTTTTTGTTAATGGATGAGTAAGCATTCCTGCTAATGTGCTGCTCCGCTCTGTCTTGCTTCTACATAGCACGGCATTTCGCTGTGCTGCACTAGAACCCTAAAGTTTTGCGGCTTCATTTTGACCTAAAGTACGGTATATTCCAACCTATTTCAGTTTATTCCAACAGGGCCAAGCTCTCTTCCTCAATGTCCATCAGATTTCACACCAACTGTGACTAGGATGAATTTCCCACAGCTGTATCAAGGTTGTCCTCACTTAGCCATGATTTCAAGCATGATATTCTGCTTGTTCTTCTTCAGAAAGAAAACAGCTTTAGGCCTATGACACCAGAGGCCTAAAACTGGTGTGTGAAGAAGCGTCAGGAGCTGTTTCGATCTGTGGTCAGCTCCTTCATACAGTCAGCCCCTGAATTGCAGGTGGCAGCTTCCAAGGAGAAATACCTTCAGGTCCTAGGCAGAGTCTGTCCACCCATAATGTTCATTGGGTCCTTCAGGACAGGAAGGAGTATAAGAGAACTTCTTGTCACAGTTAATCCTTGACTGCAGAACTGCATTGCAAAATTCTGAGAACTGTGAATTTTAAAGGATGGCTTCAATTTGGTTCACTTGTTTCAGGAAGTGCAAATTAGGTAGATTCACCTTTCAGTGGGAACTGAACTGAATTTCTGCCCCATCCCTAGTCTAGATTCTTTCACTTTCTTGATTCTGTCTGCATTCATAGGTGATTTCACTGGCTCCAATGCAGCTAGGCTTGATGCACAGAAGAATCAGTGTAGGATTTTGTTGGAGATGTTGTTTGGATGCCTAATTATCATCTTCCAAAGCAACTACTCTATTCCGAACTTAAAAATGGAAAGCGTAATGCTGATGGTCAACAAAAGAGGCTTAAAGACTCTCTCAAGGTAAGTCTTAAAAAAAACTGGGAAGCACTGGCCTGCAAGCGTTCCAGCTGGAGAACAGCCTTTACCAAACGGGTCATAGACTTTGAAGACACTCAACTCAGGACAAAAGGGAGAAACATGCTAAGAGGAAGGTGTGTTTGGCAAACTCTCACCATGATCAACTCCCACCTGGAAACCTAAGTCCCCACTGTGGAAGGACGTGTGGATCCAGAATTGGCCTCCACAGTCACTTACAGACTCACTGTTAAAATCGTGTTCATGGAAGACAAACCTACTCGGCTACAAGTAATCACCAAAGAAAAAGAAGTCCATCACAGTGAACTCAGATGTCCTTGTTTAGGGTAAATTCCACTTTCTGTTGTGTTAATAAAGTGTGAAAATATGGTCCCAGAATAGTTGCAAACCATCACTTTCATTTCAGCATTACAGCTGGCAAGGTCATCTCGCACAAAAACTGACATCATTCTTTTTACACCCCTGCTATGAAAGTTCAGCATGCAAGACTTGCAATCTGGTTTGAACCTGGCTGAATGCTTATCTTAAAACCTGAAAAATTCATTAAAGAATTCCACTTTTACTGGGCAAGGACTGCAGGGTCACAACTCATGCTTTTCTTCTATGTCTGTCTGTCTGTCCAAATGTCTGTCTGTCTATCCTAATTTTATACTATTTAATATAGCAATAAAATCTAAGTGTTTTAGATAAAAATCCATAAAAATGCAACAATGACATTCCATAAAATTCCCTAAAAACTAGATAAAAACTAAATGCAATATTAAAACAAAGTAAAGCTATATCTCACAAAAAAAAACCTGAGCAGTAAATACCGTAAGAAATACATGGCTGACGTCTGTGTTCACAGGCACTTCAGGTGTAGAGGGCTATGCTAAAATATTACTTTTAATACTAGTGGTCTGTGGAGAAAACATATTGCAGAGGGATAGAGAGCTTTGATGCTTTCTTTCTAAGCATCGGGGAGGGGAGGGGGAACCCTACCCTCATCATCTTGTAAGTAAGTAAGTACAGTGGAACCTCGGTTTATGAACACCTCGGTTTACGAATTTTCGGTTTACGAACGCCGCGAACCCATCTGGAACGGATTAATTCAGTTTCCATTACTTTCAATGGGAAAGTACGCTTCAGTTTATGAACGCTTCAGTTTATGAACAGACTTCCGGAACCAATTACACCCATGCTTCGGGTTAAGTACGCTTCAGGTTGAGTACTCCGCGGACCCGTCTGGAACGGATTAATTCACTTTCCATTACTTTCAATGGGAAAGTTCGCTTCAGTTTATGAACGCTTCAGTTTATGAACAGACTTCCGGAACCAATTACACCCATGCTTCGGGTTAAGTACGCTTCAGGTTGAGTACTCCGCGGACCCGTCTGGAACGGATTAATCCACTTTCCATTACTTTCAATGGGAAAGTTCGCTTCAGTTTATGAACGCTTCAGTTCATGAACAGACTTCCGGAACCAATTCTGTTCATAAACCGAGGTACCACTGTAAGTAAGCCAGCCTCCCTTATCCCGAGAAATGAACAGAACCCCCCCTTTTTTTTCAATGGAAGAATGAGGTAAATAAAACAGAAAGGCAAGTTTAGTCCAGCACTGAATCAGGATGCAGGCTTCCCCCATTCTTCCAAAGAGTTGGCAGTAGTGACTGCATCAGTAAATTGAATACAAAATAAATAAGCAATAGATTAATTCAGCAAAGGCGAAAAAGCACACGCTCCAGTAAAATGCTTCTAAATCACCCCCATCCAACTTGATTTGTGCTTTGTTGAGTGTGTCAAGTTGATACTCTCATATTTTCCAAAGGAAGCAAGAATGAAAACGATGCTTCCTTTGCAAAAGCAGCTCATCTTTAAAGCATCTGGCCAATGTCAATAGGACCAGAAACCAAGGAAACTACGAACCAGAACATGTTTTTGAACGTCTGTAGTAGAACAGCATTTCGGATAACAAGATTGCTTGCTGCAGACACACAACAACAAAATTATAGTATGGCATGGTGTAGCAAGGTCCTCTAGATGTGGTTGGACTAAAATTTCCATCATCCCAGACTACTGGACTTGCTGTCTGGGGCTGATGGGAGCTGGAGTCCCTGATGTTATTGTACAGTGCAGTACAGCATAAATCTGCTGAGCCGGTAGGGAGACGGAGACTGTGTTCATACAGCAATTTATTGCATTTCCCCGGTGGTTCCCTAACTGTTAATTTCCGCATTATATTTGAGCTTTCACATATTGTAAAGCCTGCTTCTGTAAACATAGCCTTATTATAGCATGAGTTTAGAGCTCATTCACATGTTATTTGGGGGGAGAAACAGATATTTTTTTCCAGAAGCACATGACACAGAAATGGATACTAAACTTGTGCTATACAGTACTCTGCTATATTTCTGGAAGTAGCTTTTACATTGTGTGAAAGCTCAAACAGGGTGCAGAAATCAAAAGTTAGGGAAACATCAGGAAAGCAGAATAAACTACCGTGTTGAAGCAGCCAGAGAGATGAACAAGTGATTAAGTCCACTTTCTGACCTGATCTGAGTTGAGACAGGGGACAAGAAATAACCTGTTTCTCACTACATGGCCAGAAAGAGTTTCTAAGAGAGAGACAGCTTACCAATTTGATTCCTGCTTGCTGAATAAAAAGCATTGACGACAGCTGCTCCACTTATCCACCTATGAAAAATTGAAGAGACATGGAAATGTTGATGCTGGATGGCATCAGGGCCGGATTTAGGTTTGATGAGGCCCTAAGCCACTGAAGGTAATGGGGCCCTTTATATGTCCAGCTGTCCTTTGTCAACAACAGATTGTCACTGTTTTTTGTGTTGAATATACATGCTAATGAATGCCTAGGGCTTGCTGATCAGAAGGTCGGCGGTTCGAATCCCTGTGACGGGGTGAGCTCCCGTTGCTCGGTCCCAGCTCCTGCCAACCTAGCAGTTCGAAAGCACGTCAAAATGCAAGTAGATAAATAGGAACCGCTACAGCGGGAAGGTAAACGGCGTTTCCATGTGCTGCTCTGGTTTGCCAGAAGCGGCTTTGTCATGCTGGCCACATGACCTGGAAGCTATACGCCGGCTCCCTCGGCCAATAATGCGAGATGAGCGCGCAACCCCAGAGTCGGTCACGATTGGACCAAATGGTCAGGGGTCCCTTTACCTTTACCTTTACCTTTATACATGCTATATGGTAATTTATGGACCTAATAGGTATCTAAAGCCATTTGCACATAACAAATAGGAGCCTACACAACACAAAACACTGTTGCTTTATGTAGGTTTTATTTTATTTGTTTTTTATCTTATATTTTGGAAATGTACATCCAGAGGTTTTTTTTCCCTTTAAATTTTTTGGGGGGGCCCAAGACAGTGGGGCCCTAAGCTGTAGCTTGTTTAGCTTATATGTAAATCCGGCACTGGATGGCATCAGCAAGTGGGGAAAACTGAATGACATTGAATCTCTCTAAATCTGAATCTCATTTTTTTAAAAAAAAGAAAAGCCCCCCCCCATAAAGTAGAACCTTAAAATTGTAGAGTTGGAAGGGATCCCGAGGGTCATCTAGCCCAGTGTTTCCCAACCTTGTGCCTCCAGCTGTTTTCGGACTACAATTCCCATCATTCCTGACCACTGGTCTTGCTAGCTAGGGATGATGGGAGTTGTAGTCCCAAAACATCTGGAGGCACAAGGTTGGGAAACACTGATCTAGCCCAACCCCTTACAATGCAGGGGTCCTGGGTGGACTCAAAACACCAACCTTCTGGTTAACAGCTGGATGCACTGATGCAATGTGTCACAGGAGGCAAAATCCCACTGGCATGTTTTCCTGAATTTCAAGTCTCGTTGAACTGAATGGATGCCATGGAGGAATACAGTACACCAGGGTCCCCAAACTAAGGCCCGGGGGCCGGATGCGGCCCAATCGCCTTCTGGTCCAGGAATCAGCATGTTTTTAGATGAGTAGAATGTGTCCTTTTATTTAAAATGCATCTCTGGGTTATTTGTGGGGCCTGCCTGGTGTTTCTACATGAGTAGAATGTGTGCTTTTATTTAAAATGCATCTCTGGGTTATTTGTGGGGCATAGGAATTCATTTCCCCCCCCAAAATATAGTCCAGCCCCCCCACAAGGTCTGAGGGACAGTGGAAAAGTTTGCTGACCCCTGCATGACTACACCCTACTGTGAAAAGACTGAAAGCTTGATTCAGCATTCAGTTCCCTGGCATGCTTGTTTGCCTGTCAGCTCAGCTGGGCAAATGGGTGGGCAGCATGACTAAGGCCACTGCCACCCATGGAGGCTCCCTACCGACATGCTAATGAATGCCCATAGATCATGACAGAGGCTGCTCCCTAGCACATGCATTCAGTTTTACTCCTCCTGGACCTTTGCAAGGAGCTCTGGTTTAGTGGGAAGCTGAGTTAGCATTAATCACAGGTCACATTGGTGCTGACATACCACTGAACTGCAGTTAAGGTCAACGGGGGACAGTTTAGGGGAATTGATCCTGAGAATGTGTGTGCATTGCCCTCCCTGCAAGACTTTTCCGTTCCAGTCCTTTCATAGGAACAGTGCACACAAAGAAATTATGAGGTACAGTATTTCATTTCCTGTTTGCTGTGATACTAGGAATAGAATCCAAGATTCCCCAACTTTGTCTTAAAATCATGAGACCTGGTGCAAAGGCAAGAATATCTCCTTTAACATGAAGTTGCTGCAACCCTTCTGGCTACCAACAGGCGCCACTTTTGCAAATAGCTAGATGGAACCATAATATTATTATTTTTTAAGCATTGCATTCACAGTGCAAATAATTTAAATACGTACTCTTCCTTGTCCACTTTTTCTCTAAGCTTCTTCAGCCTTTCCTTCTGGCTAAAGTTTAAGTTCTGAATAATGTTCTCAAAATATTCGTCTTCTTTGTAGTGCAGCTTACAAGAAAGAGAGAGAAATGCTCGTGTTATTTGCTGGAGGGTAGGGAAAAACTAGAGGGGCGTTGTTGCTCGAGTGGTATTCTTCCCCAACTTCGTACTCCCCATATGTTTTGAACTATGGCTCCCATCAGCTGCAATAGAGGAACTTCTGTGTGGACTGTGTAATAAGGCATAAGGCTTTTCACTTATACCTCCAATGTAGACACTTGGTACCTGCTACAATTATATCTTAAACACTCTCTGCTGTCCAAAATAGTTTTTCATATGTACTTACATCTTTGTATTCTTCATTCAGCTTATTAGTATCTGTCAGAATCTCATCAGGGTAGCCAATCCTTTCTTTGATTGCTTTAGCCTAAAAAATAAACCATGGACACCGGTGAACTGGAATCAAGTTGTACATTCAAACATAATAGGGTTGGCCAGAAGTCACCAACAGGCTTTTCAATTTGCTCTTCTAGATTTTGCAAACCAGATCCAGTCACTGGGTGGTGGTCTAGGCAACTGCTACTTTGTATATGATACCAGTTCCCAAAGTGTTCTTGGAAGCAATGGAAAACTCAAGTCTTCCTTGTCCTCCTTGTATGTTGAAGATGCTCTTCTTTGCCATGGCCTCGGACACATGAGATATGTATTTTTATGGTTCACTCTGTTCTTGGGACTGTGATATATTTTAACTGTTTTTCATGTTGAATTTTAGATGGCTGTAACCTGCCCTGTGACCTGCTAGTGAAGAGCAGGTAACAACAACAACAATATCACCCAAGTAGGGCTAGGAGAGCAATTTGCCTGAAGCCGAAGGAAGTCACTGGCAGTCAACACAGACAATACTGATCTACTGGTAGTTGGACCAGTACAAAGCAGCCTCCTATGTTGCTACGACCATGAAATAAGCCCATATGTCACACCAGGGCTTCCCAAACTTGGGTCTCCAGCTGTTTTTGGACCAAAATTCCCATCAGCCCTGACCACTGGTCCTACTAGCTAGGGATGATGGGAGTTGGTCCAACAACAGCTAGAGACCCAAGTTTGGGAAACCCTGTGTTACGTGAAGAATGTTGTACCTGTTCCTCTCTTTGCAATGAATTATTTCTGATCTTCTCTTTTGGATAAAGAAAGTAACAGGCTTTCATTGGCCTCCAAATTACTAATTCTATTTTTTTAAATACATATAAAAAATTAAAAACTTGCCTTTTCTTCTGCTTTCTTTTTGGTTTCTGCATCCATCCAACTGAGCTCATCAAGTGTGTGTATAAAAACCTCACGAATCTGAGTGATCATCGCTTGCACCTGAGGATGTACAATACAATAAGATTAAATCACTCAATTTTTATCATACATGGGTGAGATCCTGGCATGTTGCATCCCAGTTGCCACTGATGGAAGCATCGGCTTTTGTTTTTCAAAAAAGACTGACAATGACTATTTTAATTTTTCAGGGTCAAATTATTGCAAAGCCAAAGCTACCAAGGAATGGAGTTATTGCAAAAACAAAAACAAAAACATTTGTTACTTAAAACATTTCTATGCCTTCAGATGGAAATATAGTGGTATATCTATGTAGATCTATATTGTTTTAAATACTAGTTCAGCTGCCATGGCTTCCACTAAAGATTCCTGGAAAGGGGAGTTTGGTGAGGTTGCTGAGAATTTGTGGTCCTAGCCTCCTCCTAACAGAACCATAGATGCTAGTACCAAAAAAGGTAAAGGACTTTTGAGGGTTAAGTCCAGTCAAAGGCAACTATGGGGTGTGGCACTCATCTCGCTTTCCAGGCCAAGGGAGCTGGTATTTGTCCACAGAAAGGTTTCCAGGTCATGTGGCCAGCATGACTAAACCGCTACTGGCTCACGGAGGACTGTGACAAGTGCCAGAGTGCACAGAAACGCTGTTTACCTTCCCGCCGCAACGGTGCTTATTTATCTACTTGTGCTGGTATGCTTTCAAAATGCTAGGTTGGCAGGAGCTGGGACAGAGCAACGGCAGCTCACCCCATTGTGTGGATTTGAACTGCCAACCTTCCGATCGGCCAGCCCAAGATGCTCAGTGGTTTAGACCATAGTGCCACCCATGTTCCATAGATGCTAGTATCCCTTAGTGAGAAGTAAATACTATTAAACCAGCAGTAGCTTGTAGTTTAGAGCCAAACTAGATGTGACTCGCATGAAAACCCATAATGTGCACATTTTTGTTATGTAAACAGGAGCCAAGCTGGGAAGCTTGAAGAGCCTCATAACAGTGAGGGTGGCTAGTTGGGCTGAGGATGCTTAATTCTTTCTCTTCCTGCTGTGGCCCTGACTAGAATAGGTCATGGGTCGGGACAGCGTGGGCCCAATCACAGGGATGAGCCGGGGTGGGGGGAGGAGGGGGCGGGATAGGTCATGGGTCGGAACAGGGTAGGGGGAGTCACAGGGATGCGCCTGTGTAAACATAACATGCGTAAAACAGGGGGACTCTGAAGGTGTGGTGAGTCTGAAGGGGGAGTCTGAGGCTTCATTTAACAGACTGAGCCACAGCAACGCGTGGCAGGGCCAGCTAGTAATCAATATAATTCTTCCAGCCACAAACTCAAAGGTATAGTGCCAGGTGGCAATACCTGCTGCTCTGCTTATGGAGACACCCCCACCCCCAGTTGTGGGAGTAAACGTCCCATCTTCCATTGACCATCTGTTCAGCAGGAAGAAGACAGAGCTCTGCAGATCACCATTTCTTTCGTGGATACACAGATCAAGGGGAATTGTGATTATATTAGGACTCATGATTAGCTTGGGATACATTATTCTTATTGGCATGTTTCCTTATTGGCCATTGCTCCTGTGAAGAAGGCTGCAAACCCCAATCATTTCTTTTGAAGCATTAGACAGAATAAAAATAAAATGGTATTTGGAAATCTATTCTAAGACTGGGGGGGGGGTCAATTTACACACCCCTTCCCAGAGTGCATTAAACTGAGTTTCCTTTCCTGTAATCTACTGTTCTTTAGCACCTTCACTCTACAACATGCAAGGACTTCTAATCTGCATCATTAGCTAATAACTTGGCTTACAGTCCAGGAAGAGCTACATAATCCCATCATCAGCCTGTCTGCCAAAAAGATGTCTCTTCCAGCTTCTTAAGCCTACTTTTCAAAAAACTCCGTGTGCGAGATGTAAAGTTTCATCTTTGCTTTTGGCACCAGAGTTCTGTCCTACTGAGTGCCAAACAGAGAGAGAAACGACTTCATCCTCATTCACCACTGCACTAGGGGGAAAAAGTGACTTGAAGTATTTTGTGCTGCAACAACATCACTGCTTGTGCCATTCCTACCAATAATCCAAAGCTAATGTCTGTTTAAATACCCAGTAAATAAATAATCAGTTAATGATCTAAGAGTGTTACCACGTGTTTACTGTCTCCAGCAAATGCTTCTTGTACATACAGCCTTCCCACAGCATTCTCCATGTTGCCATTGACATAGTTTGCGCAACGGCGCCAGACAGCAGCATCCGAGGTTGTGCCGTAAAGCACCTGTTAAGCATAAGCATTTGAGAAATTAGTGACAAGCAAGAGGAGAGACTTTGTAGCATTACTAGGTGCTTTCAATTAGACTCAAGGGTTTGGTGTTAATAGACATTAAGTGATATTTAAACAGGAACACAGGTTAAGTGAGCCCATGCGAGTCTCTTTGCATCTTCATGTTTGCAGCTCTGAAATGCTTTCCCGCCCCCATCTGCTGCTCCTGCCATTGCATTAGCACCGCACCACCCACTTGGCCTCCTCCTCCTCTTCTTCTCAGTGAGTGACAGTAACCCACCTGTGGAAAAGCTAAAGTAGTGGCTTTGTCCCAACCAGTGAGCCTCTTCTGGATATAAACCCACTTTCTAGGTAATATGGAGGGCCCAGTGTGGAGACACCATTCAGTCAAGACTGCATCCTACAGGGGACCTAGACTGCTGCAGAACAGCTGGCTGGGCCTGTGTTCACTGCGTACTACTTTTTGATACAACGGGAGTTCCTTCTTTTCCCTTTGGTGGATGCTGGGGGCAGGTAGTTCAGTGGAAGAGCAGTGGTTTTGCATGCAGAAGGTCCAAGGTTCAATCCCCAACATCTCCAGGTAGGGCTGGAGAGGTCCTCTGTCTGAGGACCCTACATAGCCACCACCAGTCATTGTAGACCAGGAGTATTCAACGTGGTGCCCTCCAAACATTGCCAGAGTCCAACTCCCATCTACTGTGGCCAGCATGGCAAATGGTTGGAGATGATGGGAGTTGTAGTCATGGAGAGTGTGCCACGACAGCAGCTAGATGATCCAATGACCTGTCTCGTTACAAGGCAGCTTCATCTGTTTATATGTTCCTGCGAGAAAGCTGGCAGGATATTAAGGGAGCAGAACTCAGTCTCAAACTCAAAACTCTGGCAACAGGTGGGCTGAGGAATTTCCTGCAGAACTGGTTTGCAAGTGCCATACGGATTACTGTCATATCTCTCCCCTGCAGAAAGAGCTCCCAGTCAATTTCACAGCTCTGCATGCAAACCATTAGAGCTAGATGAAACTTTGCAGCTTCAGTGAAACTTACTACTGTTTCATGTGCCTTCTATTGCCTGCAAAGAAAGCAGTATCCTTGGGCTGTGTAGATTCTACCTTCAGTGACCTTGCTGCACTAGGTGAGAAGAAGCTGAGGCTTAAGAACTACGCTATGATAGAGAAATCTGATACAGTCGTGTTAGTAAGCATCAAAGCAATCTTCTGGCAAGCTGAGTTCTTAGTTCCACAGCCCACCACAGCGGTTTTCTTGCTTTATATTTTGAAAAGAAGTATATTATTATGGAAGGGTCAGTTATTCTGACTTCAGAAAGATGCTGGCTTTGGGGTGATGGCAATGTAGAAATTTTCATGGTTACGTTCTGGAATGCAGTTTTTATTCACCAGTTTTTAATTTTAAGACAATTTTAAGACAAACAAACATGAATCCATTCATTGCTTTGTTTTCAACTGTAGCCCACAATAACCCTTAAGGTCCCATTATCTCCTACCATATCAGTGTACTGTCAAAAGAAAAAAAACATTCTTTAGGGTCCAGTTTTGCCACAAGACCTTGAAACAGTGTATGAGGGAACTCTTGGAATTCTACTGCTTATTTCTGCTTGGATACAGAGTGATTCTGAAGCCTGCTCACTCGCGGTCCGCTCGGCTGGCCCCGCCTCCACCAAAGCCACCGACTGGATTATTTGAACCGGGGTTTGACAGGAACCCCCAACAACTGCGGCGTCAGGGAGGCAGGCCAGTACAACCAGCTCGTAAGTCTCATGTGGCTCAGGGGTGCTGTGCGAGGTCCCACAAAGGGCGCCCACAATCAGAGGGGTGAGCGTTCATTCTGGTGCCACTACCAACCTTGGCACAGCACCAAAAGTGGGGGGGAGCCCACTTTATCAGCCACACATGTTGCCAACAACCTGTGCATTTCAAAAAACCTTCATTGATCACGGTAGAATCTTTCCAGAATATATCCAGTGCTACATGGGGGTAACATGGCCTGTGCTGAGAAAACTGTTCACCTCATCTGGCATGGCCAATGGTCTGTGATGATGGGAGCTGCAGTTCAACAGCCTTTGGGCATTGCCCATGCCTGGCTTACAGCTTAGTAGGTAGACAGTGAATTAAGCAAGCAAGCAAGGATGCAAAAATGATGTTGTTTCCCCTCGCTACTGAAATAGTTCTTTCTGTATCTTTCTCCACAGTTGCCAGTTCACTTGACCTTGTGTCTGAAGTTCTAAGTAATCATTTATGAATTCCACCCTTTGGACGAAATTAAAGGCGCTGTAAAAAATAGGTTGTTTTCGATCCTAATAAGTGCATAAAGAACAAGGCAGAGAGGAGGCGTTATCAGTAAAACTGGAAGAAAAGAACAGTCTGCCTCTAGTCTAACTCCCTTGAAGACTGCATTGTTCCAGAATCCCCCCCTTTTTTCTTTTCAACAGGCCTGTGATTTAGTGCTGCAAAGGAATATCTGAACAGAGTGGGGCCATCTTTCGACTTCTAATTTGTTTCGCCCCTACAAACACTCATATAGACACCTCAGATCCCGAATTAAAGACAACAAGGGCTGCAATCCATCCAAAGTTAAGCTCCTTTTGGCCTCCTTATTTCAAGAGAACAACATGGCTCATGCACGCTTCCCCGCTGAAATCAATGGGACTTAACTTTGGTTGGATTGTGCCCTGTGTTTGTAACACAATGCAGCATATAGTGATGATGGATTTGGTATTTCTATGTTTCATTAACTGCCTTGGGCACTTTTTCTTAAAGATGGAGTAGCAAGCTATGAATCGAACACATAATATAAGCAGGACCCATCTGCTATGGTCAATTCACTAGTGGCCATGAAAAACACAGCACACACACACACACACACCACGCACAATTTTCCTTTGGGTGCAATCTCCTGTTTAAGAAGAGCAAAAGAAACTCCAGTTTTCTGGACAGAGAACTAATGGAGCAGCCTTCTTCAACCTGGGGCAAGAAGTCGGGGAAGGTTGTATTAGAGGTAACATTTACCATTCTGTATCCACCATCTGAAAACATGCATGGCCACAATCCAATGACAGTGCATTTTTCAGAAGAGAAATTGCACATGAGGTTCCTGGCTCTGCCTTTGTTTATCCAGCTATACTGACTTATCTTTCCTTCTAGAGATGTGCTGGCCCAACTCCATGACTCCTAATCACAATGACATGTCGACACAGCCCAGCTTTTGCCCGTCTCCATCCAGCCAATGTCTGGGCACCCCCAACAACCACATGTACTTTCACCTCTATGGATTCTGAAACCTGTTTATCCAGTTCAAGAAGAGGACAAGATGGACTTATATAAACCTCATGCCCCTTGAGCTTCTTGGAGAAAAGGCAAGGTAAACAAACAATTGCCTGTAAAATAAAAAAAATCCTTCAGTAGCACTTCTGAAGAAGTGTGCATGCACACGAAAGCTCATACCAAAATAAAAACTTAGTTGGTCTTTAAGGTGCTACTGAAGGAATTTTTTTATTTTACTTCGACCCAGACCAACACGGCTACCTACCTGTAACCAAAACAATTGCCTGCTTTTTCCCTTGAGTGATTTGCAAGAGCTGTTTAGGTCAGGCATCCCCAAACTGCGGCCCTCCCGATGTTTTGGCCTACAACTCCCATGATCCCTAGCTAACAGGACCAGTGGTCAAGGAAGATGGGAATTGTAGTCCAAAACATCTGGAGGGCCGAAGTTTGGGGACGCCTGGTTTAGGTGATCAGGAGGGCACCTGTGTAGGTCTCAAAACTGTATGGGACGTGTGTCCCTTGGGATTTCAGAGAACGTTTTAAAATCTGTTTTCCAAATATTGGCTCACCCATATCAATTCTACATGCCTGTCCCAATGCAGTTTTTGTTGCGCTCAGATTTATATGTGCCAGAGCTTAGATAGGGATGTGCTGTTTTGTTTTGTTTAAAAAATATGCATTTCATGAGGACAGGTGCTCCTTCAGGTATTTGGGACCCAAGCCATTTAGGCTTTAAAGACCAATAGCTGCAATGTGCATTGGGCTCAAAAGGAAACAAGACACCCAATGGTGTCATTATATATTAGGTTTGATGTGCATGGACCTGGTTGCATTACCAGCAAGTGGTATGAATGCAGATGCTTGTATATGCCAGCAATACTCTTTATGAACGCCTACAGCTCCCTCAGACGGAATAATCTAGCTTGGCATTGTCTACACTGACATTGGCTCTTCAGGGTCTTGGGTTTGATATCCTTAAGTGAAGACCGCTTCTTTAAAAAAACATCTTTAGATACGGTCAATATGGCCAACTATTGCCCAGTCTCAAATCTTCCATTCTCGGGCAACAACAACCTTGCCCAACAACTCCAGGCACAACTGGAGGATGCGGACCATTTGGATCCCTTCCAGTCAGGATTCAGGGCTCATCATGGGACTGAAACTGCCTTGGTCGCACTGGTCGATGATCTCCGGCAGGCAAGGGACAAAGGTGAGAGCTGTTTCCTAGTTCTGCTGGATCACTCAGCGGCTTTTGACACCATCGACCATAACATCCTTCTGGACCGTCTAGAGGGGCTGGGAGCTGGGGGCACTGTTATACAGTGGTTCCGCTCCTTCCTCCTGGGCCGTGTTTAGAAAGTGGTGGTGGGGGGATGAGTGTTCAGACCCCTGGGCTCTCACTTGTGGGGTGCCTCAGGGTTCTGTCCTCTCCCCCATACTTTTTAACATCTACATGCAGCCGCTGGGAGAGATCATCAGGGGGTTTGGGCTGGGTGTTCATCAGTATGCGGGTGATACCCAGCTCTACCTCTCTTTCAAATCTTAATATTATGTTGGAAGCCGGCCAGAGTGGCAGTGGAAACTCATCCAGATGGGTGGGGTATAAATAATAAATTATTATTATTATTATCATTATTATTATTATACCTGGGCATATTGTCTTCTGCCAAATATTAGGGAAGGGCGATTCCTGGACTGTCCGCAGGCTGGATTTAGAAGGCGATTGGGCTGGATCTGGAACCCAGGCCTTAGTTTGCCTACCCATGGTTTAGACACTGCAAATCTTAAATGTTAAATATAAAACAAAATATGAATTTCTGCACCTTACGGAAATTATTCCTTGTGTCCCTGTAGGTACGACTTAGTGTGTTTACCATATCCATTATGTATCGCCAGCTCACGTAGTTCTGAATTTCTCTAAATAATAAAACAAGAAGAAGAATCTGGTGACATTTCTATTTAAACAGTGGAACATATTAGCAATGTAAAAAGCAAAACTTTAAAATGTATCTTGCATACTTACCTGGGAGAGTATTTATTAAGGATAGCTTTTAGCTTGTTGAGATAGTCTGGAGCATAAACAACCACATCTTCAGTTTCACCAATATTAATTTCCACAGTTGACATGACATGATTTATGAATGTTAACCAGTTGAATTGCTGGAAGAAAAATACATGCACTTTAAGTAGGTTCAACAGGTGAACAAAAGTGTAAGAAAAATGCATTGGTGATCATTAACTCTTTTATGGTTTCTTGTGCTGAGTGACTTGTGTGCCTTGGGAAGATTTCAGGCTGCAATCCTCTACACCAGGCATCCCCAAACTTCGGCCCTCCAGATGTTTTGGACTACAATTCCCATCTTCCCCTACCACTGGTCCTGTTAGCTAGGAATCATGGGAGTTGTAGGCCAAAACATCTGGAGGGCCGCAGTTTGGGGATGCCTGCTCTTCACTCATTTGGGAATAAGTGTCATTGAACACAAGGAGACTTTTTTTTCTAAGTAGACATGCATATGTCTGTCGTCTTCTGTATTCCTTAATTATATATTGGATTTACATTTTGCCAACCTCACCTGGGATGGCTTACAAGCAAAACCAACATGCCACAACTATAATAGCAATTTAATATTATATGTTGGGGTGGGGTGGGGGATCTAGTGAGAATCAGAAGTATATTATATAAAAATTGAAATTTTGAAAAAAGCAACCATTTTTAAAAGGAAACAATGCTGTCCTCATCATTTATGAAAAGTGCCATTCGCTTTTGCCTGTTGCCTTTTGGCTCTCCACAGCCAGACTGCTGCTGTAAACAAATTCATCATACATAACAAAGGGGGCGGGGAGCCCATTTGGTAGATAACAACAAACCTCTGTCCAGTCATGTGTCTTGGAATCTCTTGGCCAATAGGCAATAAACTAAACTGAATTCATTTCAATTAAGGTTAATGAGCTGTAAAACAATCCTAAGTGCCCTTATGTTTTGATAACTCTCTTGATAATCAAAGGGACTTCCTGGACATGATCCAACCATAGTTGATTTGGGCACTCTGATTCAAACCAATGATTTTATTTTATTTTTAAATCAATGTTGGATGCAATTTTATATTTCTTTTTTTTTCTTTTAGGATTTGATATTTGAGTTTGAGAACTGTTAATTTGGCATGAAAAAATTCGTATTTGACTGTTAACATGTTTACAATTTCCCCGCCAAATGGTAAAAGAATGGATGAAATTTACCGAATGTTATTGCAAATGTCATGTCCAATGTTGACTACTACATGATAGCTGTGTATACTGGCAAATACAGATTGCTATTCAGCTATTGGATGCTAACTGTTGCTGATGTGGAATATTGATGTTTTTGAGGGACAGGAATTCATTTTAGTTCCAAACCTGATTTGATGAATCTGCTCAGTTTGCCACCCTCCCTTCCCCAAAGTCACTGTTGGTTACCTGGATGGGGCCAGAAAGGGGTGGCAGCAAAGTTGGGGCCACACAGTTGTACCGACAGGTAGTATTGTAATATGCCCAAGACCCATGAAATATTAGTTTTGTTTTATATTTTCTCTATTTTTGATTAAATGCCTCCCCCCCTTTGCATATAAACACGTAAAAAAACCAAAGCAAAACATTAATATGTTGAAAGGCAAGTTCGCCAACACAAAAGTCCCTTAATCAATTGACAGGCTTATAAATAGATTACAAAGGCCAAGGACCTCAGCCTTTGGACTTGCTGAAAGTGTTGTATTAGACTTCAACCATTTTTGATAGAAAAACAATCCCTACCAGTAAACTTTGTCTAGCTGTCAAGTGTTTGACTTACAAGCATGAAACACTTGATATATTTTCTGTGGATCCTGATCTACACAGCAAGATATGCATGCCGAAGGAGCCTCATTCATTAGCATAGTTCCAAGGCTTCAGCCATTCTTAATCTGGCTTGATGCTTGTATGTTTTAGATCCCCCTAAGTTCCAGTAAAAAATAGAATAAAACCTGCTCCCACTTTCCTGAGATATGATGCTGTGGCAAGGTTGGGGCTGCATGAGTGCGCCATTGAAATCACTCGACTGGCTCTGTTCAGGCTTAACCTCAGCACTACTTCATTTCTAGTAAGCAGCAGCTATGTGCAACTGGGAAACCAGCACTGCAGCCCTGCCTTGCTGGACAAACCACTTCTGACTATTTAGCATGATCATCAATTGTTTCAAAGGGCACCACATGCACACCTCTGTTGTCTTTTTTCTTGCTTTCACCACAGAATACAATACATTTTCAGTTCAAAAAACGAGTTCATGTCACAATACTGCATTGATTATAGCCAGTCACTGAAGGTGAAAAAAACCTTGTTATTGATCTTTTACCTGGTGATTAACTTCAAAAGTGAAGTTCTTCTGGACACTGGCAAGTGTCATTTTATTGTACAGCAGGAGAGGGTCATTTCTGTCATCAGCTTTGGTTGTAGCCTAGAAAAGCAAATTAGCAGGACACAGAGGAGATTCTTTGAGGAAGCAGCAGCAAAAACAGAGACACGGAGAAGCATCAAACAGACAGGCACCAAGATCTCTGAAGGAATATAATGGAAGGTGCTTAAGCTGTCTTGTTAAAATATGGCAGAAATCGGAAATCACATAGCTAGCTAATTTTATCAGTCAAATGATGTTGTTGAAAAATAGATATCCTGAAAAAGTATCTGCCTCTTTCCCTCCTGATCTGTTTTCCTAGGCTCTCAGTTGTAATAAGCTACATCCCCGAGAACATAGGAGGATGCTGTCTCCAGGAGCCCAGAGAGACAATTGCAGCAAGGAAATTATCTTCTCCCCCACTTGGGCACCTGTTCTGCCCTCCCACCTCATGTGGTAACTGCGAGCATCATCAGTCTACTAAAGCAGGTATACAATTCTTCTTCTTCAGAGGTGTCATCAAGGCATGACTTTGGGACAGAGGTCAAAATGCCCATGCAACAGAATCAGCAGGGTTGGGTTTTCAGTTAGAAATGAATGAACCAATACATATTATCATCTAAAGAAGGAGCCACCCCACCCCACATAAGACCATTAGTTCCATAGTGTGCCCCACTGATTGTATCAGTTTGTAGAAGGAGAAGGAAAAGGGCTGAATCTAATTGTGTCCTTCCATTCAAAGCAGGGCTTTTCATCAGCTCCATTAGCAAAAATAGGTGAGGAGGGTATTTTGACCAATCTCGCCCTCTCCCTGAAAATCAGTTCCAGTGGGTTGGGTGACCCTCCAAAAAACAGCTTAAGATCCCCACACTAAACATTTTAACCTTAATCTCTGTTAATTGTGTGCATGAAAACAGAAGAGCTTATTTACATTTGCAATCTCTTTCTCAAGATCCATAACTTTGTTCATTTCTGTGGAAATGTGGTTCTCATCGATCGCAAGACCTCTTTCCTGGCGGATCAGCTTTGCTACGGAAATCATGAAATCAACATAGGCTAAACATGCCTGTAAAGGGGAAGGGGAGGAGGGGAGGAAGGAAAAAAAAACAACACTTTTGCAAATGCATGTTGGATGTTATGCAGAACAGCCAAGTTGATACATGTGTGATGTAGTCACTGTCTTTTTCTTGAAGCTTAGGGCAGAAATAAACTTGGCATGGGGCTGCCACCCAAACCAGCATGCCTGTATTGGATTCTCTATATTTCCCACAAATTGTGTTGAATTTCATGACATGGTTTCCCCTCCCTTTGTCTGCAACAGCGGCAGCTGTTGTGCAAAAACAACAACAACAACAACAACACACCCCACCAGATTTTTTTCTCTCCAGTCCCAATACTCTCCAACTTGTTTTAAAAGTGCTCTGCAAAATACGAAAAACAAGCATAAAAATAACAATCTATCCCACCGAGCTCAGTGCAGATCAAGTTACAAGAAAGGAGATTCCGACTAAACATTTGGAAAAAGCTTTCGGATAGTAAGAGCTGTTCAGCAGTGGAACAGACTCCCGCACGAGGTGGTGGACTCTCCTTCCTTGGAGGTTTTTAAGCAGCAGTTGGATGGCCATCTATCATGGATGCTTTAGCTGAGATTTCTGCATTGCAGGGGGTTGGACTAGATGACTCTTGCGGTTCATTCCAACTCTAAGGTTCTAAGATTCTGTGATTCTATCATTAAAAGACAAATACGAGACTAAAGGCACAAGAACACAACGTGCCCAAATTAACCACCAGCAGTTTACATTCATTTACTTAAATAGGATGGGGAAATGCACAATCTGGTGAGTCCCATTTGTGGGTAAGTGAACTTACACAGGATGGGGAGGAGAGAATGTGCTCTAGGGATGCTGCTGTCTGCACAAGTCCTGCATTGAGCACTGAACTAGATGTGATGCTAATCATGACATTTGTTCTTAAGTGCAGGATTTTTCTTTCAGAAATAGGCAGGGAAAGGGGGGCAAAATATGGATCTGGATCCTGGCCTAAGGGACTTTTTAGCCATTTGTCCCCTACTGTGATCCTGAGCCGAATCAGGCCTCTTATATATTTAATTTGCAGGAGAAGGAAAAAAAACTCCCATCTGAGTGAATGGGAAGTCCAACCTTCCATGGCAGGATTAACATGGCATCTGGATTGACTCACAGTGTTCTGTGCCATTCTACTTTATTTTACCCTTTCTCTGAACAATAATTTCTTTTACATGCACCATGTTTTCTTTGCCCTTGGGCATTATATTTTTAAACAGTCACAGCTTTGTTAAATTACTATTATTGAAAAGGAAAATGAATAGTTAGCTCAGGGTGTGGGTGGGCGGGGGACTCACAACAATCCATGTCAAAACAATGTTAACAATAATAACAAACCCAACTGGCAAATGGTTATATGTCTCTAATTAAGACCAATCACAATGCTGTACCAGTCCTTCCTTATGAGCATAATTACATATTTCCAAGTGTGTACTTAAAACCTGCTGCATGAATTGCAGATTTCCTAAGCAGCTTACTTAATTAGAGTTTCTGAAACTGTGGTTTCTAGACTGCGGCATCAAGCGGATGAGCTGATGCCATATACTCATTACAGGAACAATGATTCCTGTGTAGTCAAATAACCAGTGTATCTTCTTCAGGTATCTGTAGGAAGTTCTGTGATCGGAGCCGACCCTACCATAAGGCAGAATTATGGGATGGGAGGTGCTGCCCCATCCCCAGTGCTGAAGGACAACTGAACTGTAGGTCCAGTTGGATTCCATGTGCGAAATTAAAGGGTGCTATCTTACCTTTGGACTCAGGCAGCAGAATGTCTTGGACTAGCCGTGCCTGTGATGGATGTTCTGCTTCTTATCAAAGATTCTACTCCCAAAGTCAGACCATTGGCCAATCTAGCTCAGCATTATCTACACTGACTAGCAGAACAGAGGCAGATTTAGATCAGCACAACCAGTTCCACCACACCGGGTGCTGGCTCATATGCAGGCTTACTTCTCATGCATATGCAGGGTAAAGGTAAAGGGACCCCTGACCATTAGGTCCAGTCGCAGATGACTCTGGGGTTGTGGCACTCATATCGCTTTATTGTGGCACCCGTCCTGTGGAACGCCCTCCTATCAGAGGTCAGAGAGAGAAACAACTACCTGACATTTAGAAAATACCTAAAGGCACCCCTGTTTAGGGAAGTTTTTAGTCTGTGATATTTTAATGTATTTTGATGTGTGTTGGAAGCCGCCCGGAGTGGCGGGGGAGACCCGGCCAGATGGGTGGGGTATAAATATTATTATTATTATTATTATTATTATTATTATTATTAGCCAAGGGAGCCGGCGTACAGCTTCCAGGTCATGTGGCCAGCATGACTAAGCCGCTTCTGGCAAACCAGAGCAGTGCATGGAAACACAGTTTACCTTCCCACCAGAGTGGTACCTATTTATCTACTTGCACTTCATGCTTTCGAACTGCTAGGTTGGCAGGATATGCAGGGTAGGTTCCTGCAAAACGGGGCCCATGTGAATGAGGCCAGCAGTGTTGGCTTGAATTTCCTGTGCCAGGTGTCAAAGTGGCATAACTTGATGTGACAATATGAACATAAAGAATTTCAAGATGTGATGGGACAATTTCATTTTAAATACGGAAGGAATTAAGGTATAAAGAAACTAGGACATCAGAAAGGTGGTGAAGACATATTAGCCTCAGTGAGGCTTCAGAATTAGTTAGGAAGCAAGCAGTTTTAGAGCCGCTCTTTTTAAGAGAGAGCTGTAGGAGATCCTTGTCCCAGCATACCTCTTTGTATACTCCAGCACATTCATAGTAATCGCGGGAAGGGAGTCCAAGTCCAGGCTGATCAATCTATAAAACCAATATTAAAAGATGTTCACAGGCTACAGAAAGAATGGCAATCCATGGACAGATAAATGTTTGGGGACCATGGCACCTACTTTCCCCACAGAGATGGCTGCTGGGAAGGACTGGCGTCATAAAACTAGCATCCCATCAACTACATTGCTGTGCTTACTGGGAGGGGTTAGGGATGAGTTGTTGGGGAGGTGCATGTGCAATGGCAGAGTTAATCTGGTGCAAGCGTAGCACCAGCCCTGCACTGACCTCGCTGCGTCTTGACTGTCTCCTGCCAAGTAAGCAATGTGATGCAGCTGATGTGAGGCCAGATGTGTGGTGATGCCCTTCCTCTCCCTATCAGCCACCTTGGGCTATGTTTTGAGACATCATCAATGATAGGAGGCAGCATCATGTAGGGTCCCATGACATGGGCCCCAAGTCTTCACAGGGCTGTGATTGTCAGCCCCAAGCTGTGTGCTTCTATGGCACACTCTTTTGTGGACTACCACTAGGAGAGGGGATGGAGGCAATATAGAACCTAAACCTGAGATGGGGAGCCTGTGGCACTCCAGATGTTGTTGAACTACAGATACCATCTCTAACCATTGGCCATGCTGGCTGGGGTTGGGTTGATGGAGTCCAACGGCACATGGTGGACCACAGGTTCCATATCCCCATCTTAAAACATGGGGGAAAGGAAATGCAGAGGAGGTGGCATTGACCCATGCACCTTTCTGGTATTTATATGCCCCCCCACAACAAACACATTGTAGGCAACACACATTCTGTTCACCTAAAAGTCAACTCTCACAGTGTAAGAGTATTGGTGTTGCTGTTACGGAATTCGAACAGCATTCTCAGAGAAGATCATGTCATCTTGACTTAGCCTGACTAAGCGTATTCCGTACATTGCCGGGAAAATGGGAGTACGTGAAACCTGAAATGGAATGATTGATTGAAACAGGTTTCCCTTAATAATAAAATATGGCTAAACAAGAAAAATGAACAAAAATACTAAGGGTAGCTAGCACAGGGCGCTCCACAGTGGACTACAACTTCCATCATATCTGATCACAGGCCACGCTGGCTAGGGGCTGATGGGAGCTGGAGTCAACATCTGGAGAGCAAGATGTTGGCTATGCCTATGTGCTCACAGAGCATGAGCTAGTTGTATATATGCATGACACTCCTTCAGTGACTGCCACACAACTGTCTGTAGGCGAAGAATAGATGGCCACTGCTGAACTCACACCTCCTTGTGGTTGTGTGAAGCTGCTGTCTGCACCTCTGTCCATAAGGTACTCATAGCATTCCCAATTCCCATCATTGTGGCAGCTTGGTGGAGCAGGGGAAAAGAAGTATAGAAAGGCCTTTCTAAGCATGATCAACTTACATGGATTACATGTTGCGTGGAGTTTTTATCATCTGTACCAACATACAGGCTAATGATGACCTTCTTTCCATACTGAGAGTTTAATTCTGCAATAGACTTCTCCACGTTCCACGAGGTGCCTAAAACAGCAAAAACACCCTCACACTCGGCATTTTGACACATGTAACCCTACCCCTCATGCAACCCTACCCCTATTTGGAAATGGAGCTGGAGAAGAACAGTCCTACCGTAATCGACGTCCCAGGTGTCTGATGCCACAGGCCAATCAGAAAAAGTTGGCAAGATGTCAATGAGTGGTTTGCCTCCTCTGCTATCAATAGCGGCTTGTGGGTGGAGAGAAAGACTTCCATGAGTTACTTATCTTAAAAGCACATGACACTGACATATGGAAATAAGCCTAAATACACACACACACACACACACACACACACACACACACACACTTCTTCAGAGGCCTTCTATCCCCTGGCAAAATTTATTTGAGACCAAATAAATTCTTGGGGCTGGGGTGAGGAAATTGGTAAGCAAAAAGGGAAATAATAGCTAGCGGATAGAATATGACAGAGAATATGGTGTTTTTAGCACTTCCTTTCAATTGTATCCATTCTAAACCCATTTGAGACGAACTTAGTTGGTCTCTAAGGTGCTACTGGAAGGATTTATTATTATTATTATTATTATTATTATTATTATTATTATTATTATTTGTCTTGTGTTAATTTCCATATGAATTTATCCCCTACTGTTTCTTCTCCTCTCATCCTGGATGGATATACCTGCTAAGTTGTTGCAGTCCCTTCTTTTCTATTGTGACTTGTTTCCACATATTTTGAGTGGATTCCTACAAGAATGTATTTTCAAGTGTTGGCAGGACCCTCCTAAGAGATCCTGCTAGCTACTTGCATGGGAAACCCATCAACTAAGGCTGTGTACACACTATCCCTTTGAAGCGTATTGAAAGCACGCACTTTCCTGCATAGAATTATGGGTACTGTAGTTTACCCATCTCAGAGTTACAATTCCCAGCAATCCTTAACAAACTGCAGTGCCCAGAATTCTTGGAGGGGGGAAATGGACTTCAAATGTGCACATGCAGCCTTAGAGCCCTTCCAGATTACTTGTTTATTGAGCATGCATCCTGCTTTGTTTGCAGGGAAATTAGACAAAGTTGGCTATTTACTGAACATTCGTCCTGGTTTGTTTGCATGGAGGCTAGATGGCGTTGCACCAAAGCAAGCTGTATTCCACACTTTCTTATCAGTTTCCTTTATCTCAATAAGTTTGACCTGTGGGGAAAGTGGGTTTGCTGTGCAAGAGCTTCAAATGTGCAGCCAGAATTTGCTGGTACGTGATTGAAACCCACCACAAAATGGTGAGATGCCAAAATGTGGAAGAGCTATTTTAAAAATTTCTATTGGCCTTTCTAAATGCCACCTCAATGTTGCTAGGATATATTGAAATTTGCAATCAGAATATTTACATATCATAATATTCTACAGGAATGATTTTAAAATAAAATAAAATAAAATAAAGAAGCATAGAGGGAATAAGATAAACCAATCCCTTTGTTAGTATTAGTTTAAAACAGGTTCTACTGTACTGCACTGATCATATTGTACGGAAAAACCCAGGTATCATCAACAGCCACAGGACTCTGGGACACCTCTATTTTCATCAGCTCCTGAAGTCAGTCTGGTTATACTTTGCACCACTTGTTCCTGTTAATATTTTAAATTCTAGAGTGCCTTGGGTGCCTTGGCAGAAAGGCGGTATATAAATGCAAATAATAATAATAATAATAATAATAATAATAATAATAATAATTCATTTATTCCCCGCCCATCTGGCTGGGTTGCCCAAGCCACTCTAGGCGGCTTCTAAGACGTAATAATAATAATAAAACATCAAACATTAATAGTAACAATCTGATCCAATATAAAAGTCGCAATAACTTTAAAATCAACACACAACATTCAACAATCCATCAGAATCTAATAGTAAACAGTAAAATTAAACACCAGCGAATAATAGTTAAACAGTTCGCCCGCAATAGAGAACTACCAATCTATAATCAATAAAAGTAACAGCAAGTCACAATGCATAAAATACAACAAAACATACAAAACCACGTAAAAGGATCAAATTGAGAAATAAAGAAGCACAACTTATAAATACCCCTGAACTCCTCTCTTCTCAGCTGCTGCTGTTGTTCTCAAAGTCATAATCTGGGGCAAGGCAGGTGGAAAAGCCGTTGCCTCACGAGGAACAGAAAGTCTCTCTCCCCTCACAGTTCATACATGTCTTTATATTGACCCTACCAGGGTGCCACAGAGCCATAGCTGTCAAGTTTTCCCTTTTCTCGCGAGGAAGCCTATTTAGCATAAGGGAATTTCCCTTTAAAAAAGGGAGAAATTGACAGCTATGCACAGAGCCAAATGGAATATTTTTTGCTATTGAGTGGCGTTATCTGGGAGCTGCAAGAACACAGAACAGAGCTCCATACCCTCCAACATTTCTTCGATGAAAAATAATAATTTTATTATTTACACCCCAGCCACTCTGAGCGGCCTCCAACATATATAAAAACAGAACATCATCTAAAAACTTCCCTCTACAGGGCTGCCTTCAGACATCTTCTAAAGGTTGTATATTTACTTATCTTCTCAGCTCGGGGGGTCAGATAACTCCATATCCTCCAACATTTCTCTGATGAAAACAGGGACATCCTACCATACCCTCCAACATTTCTCTAAACATTCCTCTGTCCTAAGGAAAAGCGGGACATTCTGGGATCAAATCAGAAACTGTAAATCTGGGACTGTCCCTGGAAAACAGGGGCAATTGGAGGGCCTGTGTCTCTCCCATGTGACAATCTGCAAAGGAACTTACTTTCGTTTACACAAGACCTGTAGAGCGTTTTTGCTTTCTTGACAGCTTCTATATCATCACTCTTTTCCTTGTCGAGGACGTCTGAAAAGAAGGGGGGAATCAAATGTCAATTAGAATTGGAGAAAACTCAGGCCCAGAGGCCAAATGCAGCCCCCCAAATGCAGTCTCTGTGTGTCCTCATGACTGCTCCCCATAGCCCTTCCTTTGCCACACCCGCTCTCCCCGGCTATACTCCTCAACTGCCTTGCTCTGCACCCTCCTGGGGCGTCCATGCCTGGTTGAAATGTATCTTGGAACTTGGATCATGCATCTTGTTTTGCTGGGGCAGAGGATATAGTAGGGTGTGCACAGAAAAACTATCCTACGGCACAAGGCCAAATTCCCATGTGTTGCTGTGATCACTTTTGTCTCTAGCCCTGCTCACTGCTGGCATGTGGCCCCTGGGAGGCTGCCGAGAAGACAATGCGGCCCTTGGGATTCAAAAGGTTCCCCGCTCCTGTTATAATGTAATTTAAATTGTTCCGTTCTGCAGGTGTCGGTTCACACTGCACCTTCAGTAACAATAACTGACAACCTCAAACAAAGAGCGTAATTTGAAGCCTCTTAAGTTTGCAAATGTTCTAAGGTCCACTTCACATTCTTATCTAGCCTCTCTTCTCAGCCTCACTGGATGTCACAGCTATAAGTAACACGGACAGCGTTCCTAGAACTATTTTATCTAATTTGGAATGCAGGCTGCTCTTCTTCTTCTTCTTCTTCTTCTTCTTCTTCTTCTTCTTCTTCTTCTTCTTCTTCTTCTTCTTCTTCTTCTTCTTCTTCTTCTTCTTCTTCTTCTTCTTCTTCTTCTTCTTCTTCTTCTTCTTTTTAAAAATGCATGTAACCAGATGCACTAGAAACATCATATTTATATGCCTATAAAACATTTACAAACACCCCCAGTGTGTTACATGGTCAAATTACACTGCAACATACAAAGTAACTTGCTAGAGTCTCTTTCTGACGCTCTCTTCTCTGCAACAATTGTTTTGGTCTTTAGCAGCGTCTTTCAACATATGCAACTAACTATGAACGTGTTGCCTGTTTCAGAAACTGTTTATAATGGAAGCTTCCTTTCTACAAATCCTTTATTGATTACATTGCATGCATGTTCAGTACTCTGAACAATACATTTAATAGCAGGTACTGGAGGTGAGTTTATGGAACTAGGTAGTTGGTGGCTAGAAAAAAAAAAAGGGAAAACACTGTTCTAAGAGAAGTTTGAGATGCAAACCAATACAGTGTTTGCTTCCAAGCCAGAATTTACTTTCCTCCTTTTTTATGTTTTGAAAAGATACATATCTTGATAGAACTGTCATATGCTTATGTTTAGAAAATGCCTAGATTACCATACCTAAATGCAGGATATATAATAATAATATTTATACCCTGCCCATCTGGCTGGGTTTCCCCAGGCACTCTGGGTGGCTTCCAACAAAATATTAAAATACAATCGTGCATCAAACATTACAAGTTTCCCTAAACAGGGCTGCCTTCAGATGTCTTCTAAAAGTCTGGTAGTTGTTTTTCTCTTTGACATCTGGTAGGAGGGTGTTCCACAGGGCAGGTGCCACTACCGAGAAGGCCCTCTGCCTGGTTCCCTGTAACTTGGCTTCTCGCAGTGAGTGAACCGCCAGAAGGCCCTCAGCACTGGACCTCTCAGCCTACATACCAGATGGAGCTGTTAAACAGCTTCCTTGGACACAGAATTGACCTGCGCCTCCATGGACAGATGTGAGTCCAAAATGACTCCCAGGCTGTGCACCTGGTCCTTCAGGGGCACAGTTACCCCATTCAGGACCAGGGAGTCCTCCACACCTGCCCACCTCCTGTCCCCCCAAAACAGTACTTCTGTCTTGTCAGGATTCAACCTCAATCTATTAGCCACCATCCATCCTCCAACCACCTCCAGACACTCACACAGGACCTTCACCGCCAACATTTGCTGCCAGTAAATTTAGCATCATTCCCGGCTGAGTTGGCCTGACCCCCCCCCCACCTACTTCTCACACCTAGGACAGCTGTCCACTCTTTCAGGGTCACGAGGACAGTGGATTCAGCTGTTCAGAGAGTCAGAATGCAATGCTGTGCTCTTCCTTCAGACTAAGACCAAAATTCCCCCGAGTCTGAAACGGTCTCTGTTTGCTTTTGCCAGACACAACAGAACAATTCCTAAGCTTGCGTCCGCATAACAGAAAAACAGACTAGGGTGATTTTAGGCAGTCTGGAGTATGGAAGAACTTCTATAAAATGCATGACCTGCTGACACAAAGTTGGAGGAGTGGAAAAGAAGAGAAGACCAATGGTCCCAAATGTTTTGTTCACAAATTTATATCCCACTGACCTTTCAAAACAACTTCGAGTTCATCTCTCAAAATGTCAAAGTTACTATAACGGGAACTCGTCTCTGGAATGATGTTCTTCTTTAACCATCCTCCACAGGCATACTGGTAAAAGTCTTTGCAAGGCTCTGAAGTAGCATCCATGTTTTCAATGATTCGGGCAGCTGACACAAGAAACAGACATGAAAGAAAATTAAAAATAAAAATGAGGGATTTTATGGAAGAAAAACAAGACAACGTTTGAATTACTAATACAAAAGGGATGAAATGTAGTTGCATTTTTCTAAAGTAATGTTTTCCTATAGATCTTGGTAGCCTTGCAACTACACGCTTTGTTGAGACTTAGTGGAGCATACTTCCAAGCAGAGATTGATTCATTGGTTTGTACCTACACTGGGGAATAGCTTTCAGGATTAACACAATGAATGTACTCAGTTACAAAGTTACTGTATTTCTTCCATTCTACCCTGAGAAAAAGATTGTGAACAGAGAGGGGAACTTTACAGCTGATTCATGTGATTCAGAACTTGGATCACATCACAAACCAAACCAGATCACTTCAGATGGATCTGGCTGAAAGACAGCCCCTGGTTGCCCCCGGTTGGGTCAGCTTACTCAGAGCAATTTGGAAGTGTCAAGAGATTGGGGTGTGGGGGGGGGGGAAGAAAGGCAGGTGGCAGGCCTTGCGAAAAGCTGAATGGGGCTGTTTGCAATAAAGCTTTCAATAGCCCTGCACTGCACTTTGAATGTATGTGCCTGTTCCTGGAGGGGAACACATACACACACAAACAGCCAAACAGCCCTGGATAACTCCGACCTGATCGGCAGTGATCTGGGACTGCCTCAATGCAATTCAGCTGGAATTGAAATTTCCCTGAATTATCCCAGTTCTGTCTGGGATCAGGAAGTTGACTGGCTCCTACCTTTCAGGTGTACTTGTATAAGAGAGATTTTTGGCGAGCAAAGTACGTCAAAATTACTTTGAAGCAGCAGGCAGAACAATCAGCACACCGCATGGTTAAAGTTTAGAGCAGGGAATACGGTCTTTCCCATGAAGCTATGATGATAGGATATCTTTAAACCACAGGTGGAAATCCTGCAGCCCTCCAGATGTTGCTGCACCACAGTTCCCATCATCCATGACCATTGGCCATGCTCGCTGGGGCTGATGGGAGTTGTAGTCCAACAACATCTGGATGGCAGCAGGTTCCCCGTCCCTGTTTTAAACTTTTGGAGTTCGCTGAGAGTTCTAAAAAAGAATAGGTTAGTCACCTGGTGGTTGAGGAGAGATTGCCAAAGTGAGGGCTCTTCCAGACAATCTGCTCATTCATTCATTCCTTCATTCATCCTGATTTGCTTGCACAAAGCTTACAGAGTTTGATCTATGGTGAACAAACATTCTGATTTGCTTATATTACAATGACCGTTCATCCTTCACGTTTTTTGCAGGGCATTTACATGTCTTTCTGTTAATCATTCATTCATCCCACTCTGAATTCTGCCAGTGACTTGAATAGTTTCATACAGAAGTTAGACTTCCCGCATAAACTTGCCCATAGACAAAGATTATATTCAGAATCGGTCTCCAGAGGTTAAGTAACGGTTGTAGAGCAGTGTGCCAACCATACCATTAGGCAGAGTGAGGCAGCTGCCTCAGGCGGCTGATTTTTTGGGGTTGTGAAAGGGCAGCAAGTTGTTACTTGCTTAATTTATTTATTACTGTTGTATTTTTACTACAAAGGAGATATTATCGGAGGAATTTCTGCCAACAAACAAACAAACCTTGGCTGGCCTTCAGTAGTGTGCACCTGAAGGAGAAACCATTTATATAGTAAAGAGTCCTGTCATCTTTGGGTGAAGGGTGGTATAGAAATTTAACAAACAAACAAACAAACTGCTCACTCCAGCCATGGAAACAATGTCTCCATGTTTATCTTGTATGTTGGGTGCATACACACCATATTTTAAAGCACATTTAATGTGCTTTAAATGTATGGTGTATACACAGTCCTCCTCTTGCGTCTCTTCTGGTACTGGGCAAAGATTCTTTCTTTCTCTCGGGTCATTTAAACTGTAGGAAATCTTACAGCTTTTATTCTGCTCCTTGGTTTTGCATTTGTTTCTTAATTGCCTTGCTGTTTTTACACATGAACTCTGTTTGAAATTATACACTGAACATTTTTTATGGTTTCCCCATTTATTAATGCTTGGGAAATCCTAGAAACCTACTAGGCAAGGGGCCTGTCGCTCTTGCACCTCTGGGTTGCTGCACAGCATCGCCTGTGGAAAACTAATTTATTTTATCCTATTCTCCACACTCAAATTGTCAAGATGAGGTTCTTCCTTTTGAATGGCGATGCTCTTTTAAATTATAGTTAAGGACTCTCTTCTTTCATGGAGTGCAATGTGACTTGAATTATTTTGTGATTTTCTCTCGGGAGATGGAAAGGTATTTCAGAATGCATCTGAAGAGAGCGTAATGAGCCTTACTACCCATGGATGTCCATTTGATGAGCTGGAATACTATGGATTTGCTTTAAAATAGCAAATTAAAAAGTCTGCCTGGCTGGCCCTCTCACTCCGCAAAGGATCTTAGCCTTGGTTCAGGTGTTCACCTCTGTGCATTCTCAGAATGCATGGGAGGAAGAGCGTAGAGCTGCAGGATCTTGATCCATCTCCAAAATCCTCATCCTTGATGGCTCAAGCTCTGACCTACATGCATTGAATTGGAAGGTTTGAAAGGGGGATTCTCTGAGCATTTCACAGAAAGTGCTTAGAATCCTCCGCAGGTTTGGGAACTCTGATCATGCAGAGTTTCCAGTCATGTGCAACATTCTATACATGCCCTGATGAACCCTTCACACTCAACACAGGAAAGCTACAGCCGGTGAGGAAGGAGGCATCATGGGTAATGCTGGCATGTGAAGTCCCATTAGTACCACCATGTGTTCTCAGGCCAGTGCACTCCGAATTCATGTTGGAGGGAGGGCATTAACTTTTGAAAGGGGGCATTTTTCCAATGGCCAACCCACTGAACTCAAAATTGCAACAGATGGGTTCACACCTCAACTTTGAATATAGTGGGCTACTAAAATACTTCTCAGCTCCTAACTAGGTAGGTAAAAGTAAATGACTCCTGGATGGTTAAGTCCAGTCAAAGGCGACTCTGGGGTTGCGGCGCTCATCTTGCTTTCAGGCCGAGGGAGCCGGAGTTCGTCCACAGACAGCTTTCCGGTGCCATGTGGCCAGCATGACTAAACCGCTTCTGTGCAATGGAACACTGTGATGGAAACCAGAGTGCACAGAAATGCTGTTTACCTTTCCACCACAGCATTACCTATTTATCTACTTTCACTGGTGTGCCTTCGATCTGCTAGGTTGGCAGAAGCTGGGACTGAGCAATGGGAGCTCACTCCATCATGGGGATTTGAACCGCCAACCTTCTGATCGGCAAGCCCAAGAGGCTCAGTGGTTTAGACCACAGCGCCACCCGCATCCCCTACCTACCTACCTACGCCATCACAGGTGTAGTGCACAGAACAGATAAGGTATTAGAAATGCCTGCTAGAACAGTGGCTAGCCGCTAGCCTGTTAGGACCATCAAACAAATGGAAGTATTCCTGCTCTCTCTCCTATAAGGTGAGGTCCGGTCCTGGCAATGTAGGTGGCTGCATCCACACCTGCCCAGTGATGTTGTGGGTAGGCATGCCCCAATATTGTGGTGACCACTTCCTTTTTCATTCAGCTGGAGCATGTGCAGGGAGAAAAAGACGTTGATAACCTAATCAAAGGGAGGGTTGTCAGGAGGCACACCCAGGCTTGTGGATGGCAGAATCTAGAATCAATCTAAATTGAAAGCAGCATGTTGGATTCTGTATTGAGAAAAAACTACTTCTTTGTGCTACAAAGGAGTACCAAGTGCGTGCATAGGCTATATCTAGGCAAGTCTCTCTCATAATCATGGAGCCTACAAAGCAAACGTCCTAACAGAGAAAGTTACAGGTAGGTAGCCGTCACATACAGCTCCCAAGTTAAAACAGCCACATACAGCTCCCAAGTTAAAACAGGACAACGCATCATCAGAGATCTACAGCCTCTCCTGGACAACGACAGCTCCCTTTCTCAAGCTCTGGGAGGAAGACCTTTCATTGCCTACAGACAGCCACCCAATCTTAAACAACTCCTCACCCACAATGATACAACCACCAGACTTAACATGGACACTGGTACCAGAGCCTGCAATAAACCCAGATGCCAACTTTGCTGCCACATACACCCGGACAACATCATTACTGGCCCCAACAACATCCAACATACCATCTCAGGACTATTTAATTGCTCATCTTCTAACATTGTGTATGCCATCAGATGCCAACAGTGCCCTTCAGCTCTCTATATTGGACAAACAGGCCAAACCCTACGCCAAAGGATAAATGGACATAAATCTGACATCAGGAACCACAAGACAGAGAAACCAGTAGGAGAACACTTCAATCTCCCAGGACATTCTATACAAGATCTCAAAGCAGCTGTTTTATTACAGAAAATTTTCAGGAACAGACTGGAAAGAGAAGTTGCTGAATTGGAACTCATTACCAAGCTTAAAACCATGGAGCCACCTGGGATGAACAAAGACATAGGATTCTTATCTCATTATGCATGATCTAGCTTTCTTTAGCGCCTCAGCCCTTGCTTTCCCCCCGCAGGACCAATTGTAGTCATCAGCAGTCGTTAACAGCAATCTACAGCTTTACCACTCCCATCAGCCCATCACCCATTCTCACCCACCCCCACCACCCTCTGTATATACATAAGGGTCTGACTCTTCTGTTTCAAGTGTATATGAAGAAGTGTGCATGCACACGAAAGCTCATACCAAAATAAAAACTTTGTTGGTCTCTAAGGTGCTACTGAATGAATTTTTTTTATTTTGCTAACAGAGAAAGTGAGTCGCTGCTGGGTAGACTTTGCAGACCACCTATTAGGAAATTTAAGTAGTGGATCACGCACTTTCAGTCCTAAAACTATCTAGCATTCACATTTGGTTAGATAATAGCTAGGCCTTCTATTTCATCCAAGTGACAAAGACTTCTATCTTAAGTACAACAACAGAAAAACCTGTGGTGGAGGGTTCTGCAGATGAGGCAGCTGCAGACAGATGGCTTATAAGCTTTATGGTCGACATTGCCAAGTTGTTAATTCTGTGAGACCAGAACAAATAACATTGAGGGAGGTATTTTAAGGCAGGCATGGTTTTTGGGGTGGTTTCCCCCCCCTTCTGCTTCCATGACGAACATGGATTCCTCCCAAATAAGATACAAGGGTGGGAGTCAAAGGAAGATATGCTTGGCAATGTCGAAGGTGAGAAGAAAGAGGTCTGTGAAAAGACGTTCAGATCTGAGGAGAAGGAAGTAGGCGGGCACAGTTTCAATCACAGAAAATCCAATCAGAAATGGTCAAGGCAACAGCTGGAGGTCAAAACGTAAATCGGCAGATACGCCTGCATGCACGCCAGACATTTTAAGCACATTATTTCGCCCAAAGAATCCCAGTTGGTTAAGGGTGCTGGGAACTGTAGCTCTATGAGGTGGACACCCTCCAGCAGTTAGCAGCTGGACAGCAGACTGAGCAGGCAGGCAGGTTATCCTTTGCACACAAGGGTGGCTTCCCCTCTGAAATTTGGCCTAAATTTGCTTCCATTCATATAAATCATCATATGGAAAATCTATGCAAATTTTTGCCCTAGGCTTATGTCCTGAGTTCTTTAAGCAGGGTCCCAGAAGCCTCCCTGAGGTGCAGAGAAGGCAAGCTGTCTATGTCAGAGGCACAGCTGCCAAGTTCTCCCTTTTTAAAGGGAAATTCCCTTATGCTGAATAGGCTTCCTCGCGAGAAAAGGGAAAACTTGGCAGCTATGGTCAGAGGTGTAGAACCTCTCAATTTCATCCCCCACCCCCAAAAAAGATTGACATCAGGACAAAACAAAAAACAGGAGGATGGGGTGTGTGTGTGTGTGTGTGTGTGTGTGTGTGTGAGAGAGAGAGAGAGAGAGAGAGAGAGAGAGAGAGAGAGAGATGCCTCTCCAATAACTTTCTAATTTAGCCCTACTAACTGTCATGTGGAAGACAGGAGTGCCTGGGGTGCTATGGTCCATGGGGTCACGAAGAGTCGGACACGACTAAATGACTAAACAACAACAACAAACAGGGGCGTAGCCAGGATCAAAACTAGGGGGGGGGCAAGCCATGGTCGTTCAGGGGCGGGGCCAAGGCACGGAAGGGGAGGGGCCATGAAGTGGGCGGGGCTAAAGGGCCAGCGGGCCTGATGACATCGTGGCGGTGGCAGCAGCGGCCACCTTGTGCTTCTGGGGCTGGTAGCGTTGGCGGCTACCCTGCTTGGCTGGAGAGGACGGGAGGGTCGGGCAGGCGAGAGGGGGTGGCAGGGCGGGCGAGGGCGAGGCAAGACACGGCCGCAGCCACGACGGCTCCGAGGCGTTGCTGCATATCAGCATAATATTTCAACCATGGTTCAATCCCCACCTTAGGAAAAAAAATCCTGCATTGCAGGGGGTTGGACTAGATGACCCTTGTGGTCCCTTCCAACTACAATTCTATGATTCTATTGATATATTACCATAGCATATGCATCATTCTGCTTTCTTGAATTGTCCTACTCCTAGGCATAGCATCCAACTCCTAGAGGCCTAGGTGCCCCCCCCCAATTACTGGTAAATACCGTATTTGAAAGAGTCATCCCCCCCATGTTGATGGGCTTTCTATGTGGGGCTTATCTGCCCACCCCCCGTATTTTATTAAGGATGGAAGAGGGAGGGAAGGAAGGAAGAAATAGAGAGAGGGATAACTCATATTTGTGGGTGCCTCTGGGTGACGCTGTGATGCTGGAACTCTGCATGTACAGGAGCCTTGTAAGCAGCTTTCTCTCTGCTTGATTTACAGCAGGCACGTCCAACAGGTAGATTGTGATCTACCAGTAGATCACTGGATGTCTGTGGTAGATCACTGTTAGGTCACTGGCACCCCTAAAAAAAGCTCACCCAAAATTTTCCTCCTCCCTCAAAAAAGTTGAACTATGACCTGAAGCCCAAAACAAAAATGGGCCTCCCTCCCTCCTAAAAGAAGCTCAACAAGTTTGACCTAAACCCCAAAAAACAGGGCTTCCCTTCCTTTAAAAAAAACTCAACAGCTTTGACCTGAACCCCCCAAAAGGGGGTAGATCACCCCCAGTTTTAAACTCTGAGTAGATCAGAGTCTCTTGGGAGGTGGCCACCCCTGATTTACAGTATACAGATGCAGGAGGAGGGGCAGACTGGAACACCAATGCTTTTTATAAACATCACTGTGTCTGTCAAAGCTACAGCCTCCCCCCTTTCTTATTCACTTCTTTTTAGCCTTGCAGAGCCACCTTAGTCAAATTGAATCCTCTGAGTCTGCACCCTCATTAAATCGCCAATAGAACTCTTAATGCTCCTGAATGCTCATTAACAACTCCCACTTAAGAACAATAGGGTGAAATGGTCAGCTATCGAATCTTGCCTGGGGATATATGCTCCATTGTCTTAACTGCTTAACTACTGGTAGCCACTTTGCTTTATTTATTTGATGTGTTTTTGTTACTGCTGTGTCCCCCCCCCCAGCAAGCGGAGACTTAGCTGCTCTTGCTAAAGCAAAGCCCTTTCCACTTCAGTTTTTGGAGGGGAAAGGTGCTGGTTATGGTCTATAAAATACATTAATTTTTTTGCTTCTGGGGGGGCAGCTGCCCCTCCTGCCCCCCTGCCTACGCCCATGACAACAAACTGTCATACTTCTTGATAAACTACCCAAGAGCTTCAAATATCTCTTTCTCATTTTTCGATTACTCAGCACAGAACAACCTTGTCCAATCCCTCTACGGCAGGCATCCCCAAACTGCGGCCCTCCAGATGTTTTGACCTACAACTCCCATGATCCCTAGCTAATAGGACCAGTGGTTGGGGTAGATGGGAATTGTAGTCCAAAACATCTGGAGGGCCGAAGTTTGGGGATGCCTGCTCTACGGCATATGGCTTGGGCTTATTTTAAAATAGTAAACAGAAAGGGGGGGGGAATCACACAATTCCTGTGTTTTAGAGCTTCCTTCCAGGAGAATTGGTTCCAAGAATGGCGGCCACAAATAGAGTGATCCTGAGACACTCCCAAAGTCCAACTGAGGCACATGGTAATAAGTGTGGGATGATGGGAGAAGGAAGTCAGCCCTTAACAGCTTAAGCCACACATTCAATCAATCCACTCTCACTGTTTGCCATTTAATTATTTTAGTGCCGCCCCCTCCTTTTCCTCCCAGGAAAGAAAATAAAAACAACCCATGGTGGGAATGAATAAGTCTCATGAATTTAGCTTAGCTGTGATTAGTAGAATCCCAGAAGGCTGCACAGGCACCATGCATTGCAGCCAATAGCCAACGGGCACTTGGCATGGTGTGGCTCAGCGGGGCAGGCAATCTGCTGCACCTATTGCTACACCCACATGCTGCCGAACACCAAATGTATGTATTTCTGCATCCCTGGGAACCCCCTCAGTACCACTCCTTTATTTTCGAGTTGCCTAGCTTCACTTCCAGGCTGAAAAGCACTTGAGTTTGCTGTTGAAAAGAAATATATGAATCTTAACCAGTGGAACAGTCACTCCCATCTGCAGTCCGATAGTATTCAAAGAGGCTATTAGAAAAGTAGTCTTTTTTTAATTTTAAAAAAATCCAATTTAAATCCCCCATAATTGCAGACGGGAAGAAAGAACATGGATCACAATCTGAAATCCTGGTATTATTGCCATTGTCGGGTTTTTTTCATATATTACTTAGCAAATGCTGTGGTTCTTCACAACACTGAATTTATCCAATTCATTGTGGATTGCTTCACCTTGCACTGGTTCCAGGAAAATGGAATCTTTGATATGACCTGGCTGAATGCCTCTAGATTATCGCTGCAAGCTGTAACCAGTTTAACGGAGTACTGTGCTGGAAATGTCTTTTTAAAACAAAACAAAACAAAACAAAACCACCCACCATCAATTAACGAGAGAAAAAAATGCATTATTATGAATTTGGGAGGGAGGTGGTGGAAGAAGGCTGTATGTGAGCTCCTTCTAACCCCTGGATTCAGCAAGTATTAAAATATAAGCCAGGCTAGCTTCCTGCATTGAGGCGATAGCCTGGGAGATGGGCCATTAAGGGAAACAAAGGAAAGGGACAAGGCAGAAGGATGAGGCAGAGTTTAGAGCTGAGATTCAGTGACGTGACCCTAGAAGTAAAGAAGCAAGCTGGAGAGAGAGTCAGAGAAACTTTTGAGAGTTTGATTTCTGTTGGCATCCAGTGCTGGGCTTATGGAGGAGGCAAGACTGTCTTGGCATATAATGCTGGGAACCCCTCCATGGTAGGTTTGGGTTGCATATATGTGTAAACAAACCATATATCATAAAGACACCACAGTTTTCGCAGTGTCACTTTTCCATGAACCCTGGCTGAGTGCCTTGAACCCATGGAATCTTGCAGCACTCAGAGACTGGGGTTGCAGTGGCGTGCAACATTATTAAAGGGGATAAAAAATGTTGGCAAAGTTCTCGTGACTGGGGTTCAGGCTATTTGTTCCCCTTGCCTTGCTTTTTTTAGGCAGCTGAAGGGAGTTTGTGATGCGTTTCCTTTATTTCACCCTACAAAGCATCTCGCCAGCGGTCTGCACTTGGCAGCCTTCCTTGGTGCCACAGTTTAATTGAAAACCCTGAGCAAGACACATCAGGAGAGACATCTCCTTCCATGAAGCATTTTCAGATCAGGAAGCACAGAGTGGCTGCAAAGTCCTAAAGAAATATTTGCAATCATTTACCTATTGATCAGTTGTTTACACAGCTGAAAAGGTTTAAAGAGTTTGTATCGCTGATGGTGATTAATTTAGGTTAAACAGTAGCCTAGTTTATCAGATAGATAAGCTACCCCAATAAGCAAAATAATCACAATACCTGCATCAACTATGTCCCATTGACTCATGGAAACCTGATAGTGTGACCTTGGATAGTCAAGATCCAGCTTTGCTGTCGCAGTTTAGATTAAAATGTATTAATCATCAGATGTTCTTTTGACCCCATGTAGACTCATCATGGATATAAAACTTCTATCCAGTATAAAAATGGACATCAGCCACATTTGGCAATATTATCAGCTCTGCTTGGAGTTGTGTGTTTCTAGTGACATTCATCACAAGGTTCTGTATTTGCTGAAATCTGTTCAGAGTATGTGCCATCTCCATACATATTATGCAAAATGTGTAGCGTTTTGAATTTTCTTTAATCAATTACAGGTGCAAGGAGTGGGAGAATGGGCTCCAGGTTCTTCAAGGGACCACAGCAAGCAGGGAGGAGAGTTTTATCTCTTCCTTCCCAGACAAATTCCACACACACAAAAAAACCTTCCCAAACCCACAGCTTTAGAGATAGTTCTCATTGGTACCAATTAATAAAAGGAACAAATGACCTGAAGACATAGCTGTATGTATGGTACTCAGTTTGTGACCCTGCACCCTGTGCCACTGGGCCCATCACCTCCTGGCAAATAGAAGGGGAAGAAATGGAGGCAGTGAGAGATTTTACTTTCTTGGGTTCCATGATCACTGCAGATGGTGACAGCAGTCACGAAATTAAAAGACACCTGCTTCTTGGGAGAAAAGCAATGACAAACCTAGACAGCATCTTAAAAAGCAGAGACATCACCTTGCCGACAAAGGTCCGTATAGTTAAAGCTATGGTTTTCCCAGTAGTGATGTATGGAAGTGAGAGCTGGACCATAAAGAAGGCTGATCACCGAAGAATTGATGCTTTTGAATTATGGTGCTGGAGGAGACTCTTGAGAGTCCCATGGACTGCAAGGAGATCAAACCTATCCATTCTGAAGAAAATCAGCCATGAGTGCTCACTGGAAGGACAGATCCTGAAGCTGAGGTTCCAAAACTTCGGCCACCTCACGAGAAGAGAAGACTCCCTGGAAAAGACCCTGATGTTGGGAAAGATGGAGGCGAAGGGGACGACAGAGGACGAGATGGTTGGACAGTGTTCTCGAAGCTACTAACATGAGACTGACCAAACTGCGGGAGGCACTGGAAGACAGGAGTGCCTGGCGTGCTCTGGTCCATGGGGTCATGAAGAGTCGGACACGACTAAACAACAACAACCCTGTGCTAACCCAGGGGTCCCCAGACTTACCCGCCTTTGGGCTGGTGCCCGCCGTGCCGATCGTGCGGCGGGCCGGAGGGTGGGGGAGTGCGTGCGCAGTGAGCCGGAGGGCAGGGGAGTGCGCACCTGTGCGCATGCGCACACACATTTACTGGCGCGGTGGCCCAGTTCCAGGCCGGAAAAAACGCCGAAAATTGTTTGTGCGCATGCTTATGGCCCCCCCACCCGGAAGTGCACCTCCCCCGACCCGGAAGTGCACCGGAAATGACCTCTTCTGGGTCGGGAGAGGCCCATACACATGCGCAGAAATGATTTTCAGCGCTTTTTTCAGATCTGGAAGCGCGCTGCCGCACAGCGCACCGTAAGAGCGGGTGGCGGGAGCGGGTGGCGGGGGTCATCGCGGGCCGGATTGGGAGGCCAATTGGGCTGCGTCTGGCCCGCGGGCCATAGTCTGGGGACCCCTGTGCTAACCTGATGTTTCTCAAGCCACACTAAATTAATCCATCTACTTTTTGTGCGTGAAGAAAGCATCAACTCCTGATTTAGAAAAAAGCTCCATTCTGTTAGTTCCTAGCAATCCATTGTCTCCAGTATGACCGCCTCTTCCCATATAAACCAACCCAGATCCTCAGATCATCCTCTGAGGCCCTTCTTTGTGTGCCTTCTCAACTAAATACAGTATGATCCTATAGTTGTATTGTGCTATTGTACTATAGGCAGCTTAAGAGGGTTTTCACAGCCTAGAAATATTCTAAATAAACAAACAAACCATATCTCAGTTTTAAAAGCAGTTTGCTATATTGAATGGGAGTGGAAGGCGGGGAAGGCAGTCATTCAAGAAATGCAAACCCAGAGCCCGTTTTATTCATATCCCCAAGATACATTACTTTCAGGAAAACAAGTTGAAATGTTACAGTAAAAAGAAAAAAAAGCTTTGTAAATCTTACCTGACTTTATACAATCTGAAGTTTTGCAAACACCATCTGGGGGAAAATAAAATAAACATATTTATATTGTTATTAAAACCCCTAATAAACTTAAAAAACAGCTTAACAACTTGGGACCAGTTTACCTACCAGATTGCCTTACCCCACCACTTGGCCATTCAACTGCTTCAATTGGCAGAGTTGGCACTATTGCCAATTCGATTGGCAGAATTGGTGCCACATAATACCTGTTTCACATTTGTAAGAACCTGATCGTTTAGTGTGGCAGCACCTGCACTTTGGGAACTCCCAGCCTATTGATATCAACCAGACTGTATTCTTTTCGGTGCCTGCTAGAAACAGTCTCGATTCGACAAGCCTGCCCAGATGCTTAGAAATGCTGGTACAAATTTTAATCTGTTTTAGTATGTTAACTTCTTGTATGTTTAAAAGTATTGTTTTATTCTCCCCCCCCCCCCATTTTATGGTTTTCTCTTCTGGGGGTGCCATGGAGTGCCCGGGGACAGGCAGTCAAGTTGTGTATCCACAGCAGTGACCAGAGGAGAAATGACCACTGGGAGGAGCACAGAGAGAAGAAATGCCATGGTGCATTTGCAGCAGCACAACCGGACGCCTTCATCTGCCCCAGCTGCAACAAAACATGTCTCTCCTGCATCGGTTTCTACAGCCACAGTAGGCACTGCAACCTTCCAACAGTTTGACCTCACCCCCAAAGGCACGCTCCTCCATTGTCTCTGGAGACAGACGGATGCCAGCTCCACCTTGGGAGGGCAACTGCATTCATAGATGGTGATTTAGAAGGCAGTTAATAAACCAATGTCAATAAAAATAATAATAATAATAATACTAACCCCCCTTCACCATAAGGTCCCAGGACAGGTCACAACAATTTTAAAATAACAATATTAAAACAGTTTATCCATTTGGGACAAGCAATTTACAAGGAAAGGGAATAGAAAACATCTTGGGAAAATGTGTCAGAAAGTCTTGAGCTTCATTTTGCTTGGCGTAATCTTGAACATTTCCTAAGTTATTGTAAATTGTTTTGGGGGGGTATGAGGGGGGGGAGATGGAAACCTGAATGAATTCTGCTGCTGATTCCATCTGGTCTTGTGGATTATAAATTGAGATTTGAATAGAAACTGCAAAAAGGGAATCACATTGACATATGCAGTAGTAAAAGCAGAAATGACCATGTAAGACTGAGCTTTCGTTTTACCGGTACCAATTGTGTACATTTTCTATGACCGTTTATGGCTTTCATGGGAAGAGCTGCTGTTCTTTTTTTAAACAGCTCTGTGTGCAGGATGGAGAGTTTGGGGTGTTTGGGATGGACAGGAAAGGTCCATTGGGGTGAGAATGTCCCTGCACATGTTCCTTAGTAGCCAGTGACAAAGTTGCCAGACATACCTTCTGTTAGGGAAATTACAGCTAAATGGCCATGGGAGGCTAGAAGGTGATTGGAGAAGATGAGTCATCCTTATTCCAGTCTCCCTCTATCTATAAGGAAGTGGCAATCTAGGTGTGAGTGGAAAGCAACAGAGACCAGGCAGAGCTTCAAAGAGTCATATAATGTTAGAGTTGGAAGGGACCCTGAGGGCCCTGCAATCTTGCTCACAGTGGGTGGGCTCGAACCACCAACCTTCTGGTTAATTACTGTCACTGAGGAATGCTTTTGAGTCAGAAACAGAGAAAGAGAGAGGGGCAAGGGCATTCTATGCTCTCGGGCATACTGTTTGTGATGATCTGATATTGGGCAATGAGTTTTCCTGATGGAATGCACAAAGAGAGGGCCACCGAACTTGTATATTTGCAAATATACAAATACAGCATGAATACTCGTTACAATCTGGAGGCATAAACCTCCAGTGACTCCTTCCGAAGGAAGCTTATCAGTGCTTGGAAAAATAGGACAAGCCTGTAAGTCAGCAAATTCTTTTTCTACGTTTTAGGCTCCTGAATCTCAGAGAAGCCAGTCCCAAACAAAGGTTTGTCGAACCATTCTAGGCATATAGTTATTACACAAAAAGCACAACACAGTTTTTAAAAGTCAGCTTGCTTCCCAAAAAGAGAGAGCATTGCCTCCTTCTAAATACAGAAGCTAAAACATCCCAGCAACATCCCAGCTAACAAGTTCAGATGTACGGTACTAAAGCATCTTACCAGGGTATTTTAATCAACCCCTTTTCAAGGTGATGAAATTTTGTGTCCGTGCTTTTTGCTCCCCCCGCCCCCGAAGTTCAGGTTCTTCTACTCACCATCATAGGTTGCATACAGAATGATCATGGTGACAGCTATGATAGCAAGGAGAGCAACGACAACGGCAAGCCCGATTTCCAGTGCACTCCAGCGCAGTTTTTTCTTTTCTTTTGCAAGGTTCATTTCAGTTATATCCATCTGACTTTCTGACTTGCCCATAACCTAGAGTCTGGGACAAAGAAAGAAAACAAAGAGCAGTGACTGAAATGCTTATGGAAACTTCCAAGTTCCTCTTACCTAAGACCCATTTTTGTTCCAGTGAGGAAGAGGAAGTATTGGTGTGTGTTTTTTTTAAAAATAAGAAGAATCAAAATACATCTGTTAGTCATGATGGCAAAAATAAATAAATGACAGTCCAATTGACACTTTGCCACTTACAATCCACAGAACAATGTCGTCCTTACACACACGAAGAGCAGCTAAAAAAGGGGATGAAAACAAAGCAACACTTGGTTTTATTGCTAACATATCTACGGTACTTTAATTGCACTCCTCTGCCACAAGAGTTCACAGGCAAGCGAAATGCAGCCCTTACTCATTGAATAAAAATTAACCTAACCTTTCAAACTTTGATCCTTTGCCAATGATCAAAAGTGTTCCATTTTGCCTCTCTGGCATTTTCCAAGTCATTTCAACTATTAACGACTGATGGCTCCTAAAGTAGCTGAGGGAGGGAACATCATCTTCCCTCTGAACTCAAGTCTGGCAAATTGCCATTTGCCAGACTTGAGTTCAGAGGGTGGTTGGGAGCAAATGTGTCCCCCAAGTGTCCTGATTTTCCAGGGACAGTCCTGGAATTATGAAACCATCCTGGCTTCTGATTTAATCCCGGAATGTCCCAATTTCCCTTGCCGGTGTTGCTGGGAGGAGGCCGAACTAGCACTTGTCCTGAGCGGCGGCAATAGCAAGGAAGGATCCTGTTGTCTCTCCATGGTTGCCGCTGCTGGCCTCCTCCCTTTGGGCAGCTCACAGCCGCTGCTGGAGAGTGGGCAAGGAGGAGGAGAGGCTGCAGCCACTGTGGCCCAGCTCCGTGCTCTGAAGGGCAGGAAAAGCACAGAGCCACCCTGGGCAGGGAAGAAAACGGGAACAGAGTAGAGCACGGGTGTCAAACACAAGGCCCGGGGGCCAAATCCGGCCCGCCAGACCTCGTCATGTGGCCCGCCGAGCGCCCCAGCCAGCGGGACCCAGCAGTGGGACCTTGCTGCTGAAGCGCCGCGCCAACAAAGCACCGACAAACAGCTGGGGCCAGGGAAATGCTTTTTGCCCCTGGGTCCCTTCGCGCTCTTTTCTGGCGCTGAATCAAGGCGGCGACCCCCCCTTCCCTTTCTTTCTTCCTCTCTCTCGTTCTTATTCTTTCTTTCCCTCTCCTTCCTTCCTTCTTTATCTCTGTCTTCTCTCCCTCTTTCTTTTTCTTTCCTTCTTTATTCCTTCTTTCCTACTCTTCTTTCTCTCACCTCTTTCCTTCCTCTCTCCCTCCTGCTCCCTCTTTTCTTTCTTTCTTTCTTTCTTCCTTACTTCCTTCCTTTCTCCCTTCCGTCCTTCCCAACTTTCTTCCTCTCCCTCATTCTTATTCTTTCTTTTCCTCTACTTCCTTCCATCTTTCTCCCTTTCCGTCTTCTCTCCCTCTTTCTTTTTCTTTCCTTCTTTATTCCCTTCCTTATTTCCTACTCTTCTTTCTCTCCCCTCTTTCCTTGCTTCCTCTCTCCCTCCCACTCCCTCTTTTCTTCCTTCCTTCCTTCCTTCCTTCCTTCCTTCCTTCCTTCCTCCCTCCCTCCCTCCCTCCCTCCCTCCCCTCCCCTCCCCTCCCCCTCATCAGAAACATAGGATGCTGCTTTATACTTCTGGCCCTTAAACCCTGGAACCAGGAGAGCAGCTCCAGTGAGTCAACCTCAGCCAGTCCCTTTGGTGAAGGGTGGTGGCTCACTGGCAGAACATCTGTCCTGCATGCAGAAGGACCCCAGCATCTCCAGGTACTAGTAGCTCTGCAAAGGTCCTGCATGAAACCCTAGCGAGCCTCCACCACCCAGTGCAGTTACCAAAAATCATTTTTCAATAAATTGTACAATAATTGTACATTTGAATATCTACTTGCCATTATTCTGACTATGTTTCTGCTTTCAGAGCTAGTTATTACTTACATTATTACAAAAAACAGTAATAATTGAATGCAGTGACAATAATTTATGATAATAAAGAGTGGACACGTAGTCCTACAGGTACAACTGGCCCTTTGAGGGTGACCAAACTGCTGATGCGGCCCCCGATGAATTTGAGTTTGACACCCCTGGAGTAGAGCATAACACAAGGAAACTTGGTTTTTTATTTTAAATTGCTTTGTGCATCTGTGTCTAATCTTGCCCATTTCCAACATTTATTTCTTGGTGCGTGTTTTTCTTTTTGTAAATCTACGAAAGAATAATAAGAGAAAAGATAAAATTGGGACGGAGGGGTTTTCTCAGGACGGTGGAGGGTGTGTGTGCTGTGTCCCATTGGTGAAGTGGTGAATGGTGGAGAAAACCCCCCCCTCCTGAACCTTCCAGAGAAGAGGAAGAGAGTATAGATTTACAACAGTGGTTTGAGGAAGGTCATGGCTCAGATGTAGACAAAGAGCAGTCGGGAAATAATGGGAGAGGAAGTGAGCAGAGCCGGAGCAGCTGGCTGACATGTTATCACTAGAAAGCATTCCAGTCCCCTCTTCTCCCAGAATCTGGCGGAAGAGCAAAGGGCTTGTAGGCAAATGGCCCTAAGCGGCCACCATAAGGTGGGTGGTGCTGGTGACGACTGAGGAGAGAAGGGGGAGGGGGAGTTTACTTGGAGGAAAGCTATTACTCCAAGAGGCAGCATTCTCAGCCTCTCTCTGTGAATATTGAATAAAAGATACTGGTAAGAGCTTCTTTGTCTGTCAATTCCTGGCCACCTGTCCTGGGGGGGGGGGGGGAATTGGATTTCCTGATGCCTGACAGTGTGCAAAAATGGGGCGTCAAGGAGGGCCAATTGCTGAGGAGTGAGAAATGTCCCGATTTTCATTTAAGGAATGTTGGAGGTTATGCAGCAGAGGACCACAAACTCTGCTGTCCTATGGACTCCCTTCATTCTACACATTGCTAAAGCAATGCCTCCAATGATGCCATCACGAAAACATGAGCTTCACTGGGGCGATATGCACTCATGGGGAAGAATGACTAGTCAGGCTTCCTATGATGTATGGGCCTCACAGCGGATTCATCAGACAACAGACAACACTCCAGTGCTTGTCGTTATTGTTGATGTCAGTTGCATTGTAAATTTTTGAACGGACAAAGCAATAAATGCATCTATATTATATATGAGTTGAGTGGGGGGGGGAATAGGCTGTACGCAGAGACCCACCTAAACCCCTGGATCTAGCAAGTGTTACAATATAAGCTTCCTGTTGCTACTAACATGGGTCTGACCAAACTGCGGGAGGCAGTGGAAGACAGGAGTGCCTGGCGTGCTCTGGTCCATGGGGTCACGAAGAGTCGACACGACTAAACAATAACAAAGCTTCCTTTTGAGGTGATCACCTGGGTGATGAGCCATTAAGGGAACAAAGGAAGTGGGTCTGTGGGAAACTGTCAAATGGGAGGGTTGCCTGATAGTTAGAAAAAGGCAAAGGCAAAAATTGAGAGTTGTAGTGAGGTGCGCCAGAAGATATGCAGCAAATAGGAGAGATAACATTGTTTGATTTCTGTTTGACTCCAAAGCTGTGGCTGTGGGAGAAACAAGGCCCTCTTGGGGTGATAATGCTGTGAATGCCTCCATCGCTTAGGTTGTCTATATGTGTAAATAAAAAATATATCATAAAGACACCACCGTCTTCGCTGTGCCCTCATTCCCAAAAGAAACATGAACTTGGGGGAAGCGCCTTGAACCCCTGAAATCTCGTAGCACTTGGAGATTGGGGTGGCGTGCAACACTACACACACACACACACACACACACACACACACACTGAAAATGATGAATGTGAGAAAAATTACTGCAAAATCAGCAACAGCTGAATACAGCTGAACACAGTCCAGCACTACCCCAAGGTACCGTAAATCCTGTTGAATTCTGTGAGGTAAGTGGGACTATGATTGCTTGGAAGAAACAGAAAAGATCTCTGAACTTCTCATGGTGCTCTGCTGGGTATGTTTCCCCCCTTTGGATTTTGTATTTATCCAAAATAAGCTGCAGAGGCTGAAGTCTTGAATGAACGGCCCACTGATGACTGAGGAGAGCGGGGAGAGAAGAGGGAGATTAATGTTGGGCAAGTTTTTGTTGGCTGGTTTGTTGCCAGAGGCATTCAAAATCACTCCTCCTCCTGCTTTTGTTTTTGCCATGTGAGGGAAAAAAATAAGGACTCTCATATCATTTCCTGCTCATCTCTTTGCTGCCCCTGCCATTATCCTAACATACCTAACATTTCTGAAAAAAAACATCATTTCATGCGCTGGTCCAGCCCACCCAATGCTATAGCACAGCGTCTCCGAACTAAGGCCTGGGGGCCGGATGCGGCCCAATCGCTTTCTCAATCTGGCCCACGGACGGTTCAGGAATCAGCATGTTTTTACATGAGTAGAATGTGACCTTTTATTTAAAATGCATCTCTGGGTTATTTGTGGGGCATAGAAATTTGTTCATATTTTTTTCAAAATATAGTCCGGCCCCCCACAAGGTCTGAGGGGCAGTGGACCGGCCCCCTGCTGAAAAAGTTTGCTGACCCCTGCAGCATCTCCAGCTTTTCCCCTCTTCATAACTTGTTCATGCCCTGATTGCTGCTTTAATGTTGCATGGCAGTATTTAAAAGCTGGCATTTCTGTTTACCCATACAGTGATTTTTATGAGCCTTTTTATTGTGTGTGAAATATTCCGGCCTCCTGAATGGATCACGAAAGGTCACGTTTTGAAAATATAATAATTGCCGGCACTCTGGAGGGGTTCTGATGAGCGACAGCGACTTTCGGAGGTCTATGTGCATCGGCTCCCATTCTGCGAAAGCAGGAGGGGTGAGTGCATTTGAACAGCGATGCAACACTGGCTTCCGGACAACAGCATCTCTGCTGCTCACTGAGATGGTGTGGGGATGGGACAGGGCACAGGTGAGTGTGAGTGGAGGCTGCCCTGCACAGACCCAATCTTACCACTCCTATGCCAGTAAATGACAATGCTGCCACTGTGTCAGAATCCTGCCTTGCATCCTGCCCCCACCCCTCCCTCACTGCCAGGTGCCAGGTGCTGAGATGAGCACCACCACCACCACACCCCCACCAGACTGTCTTCTACTGGGCATGAGAAAAATTTTTAAACTTAGGCCCGATTTTTTCCCATGTGATCGGGTCACATGAATCCAGCCTCAATTATTCCAAGACCAAAACGACCTTGTTAAGCATGGTAAATGTATCTTCTCTCACATGAGCAACATGTGTCTAAAATTTCAAAGTTTGCAGTAAAGAACTGTCTCGTTACCCCTTTTGGGAAGAGTACAACTTAGTTACAGTATTTTTCGCTCCATAAGACGCACCTAGTTTTTAGAGGAGGAAAACAAGGGGGGGGATTCTTTTCTAGAGAGAGCCACGCAGAGTGTGTAAGTGTCTCTCCCTTTGCTTGCTTGAGCTGGGAGGAGGGGCGGAAGGGGCTCCCATCCGCCCCTCCTCTCGCCTCGCTGTCAAGCAGGCAGACCTTGAGGACAGCCTCAAGGTCCGCATCCTGCCATGCATTCTACGGAGGGCTGCCTCCAAAGACGCTTCGGACACTTCAGCCAGTGCAGAAGTTGGCAGCCAGATTGCTCACCAGGGCAAGGCGGGTTAAGCATCTGACAAGGATCCTGGCTTGACAGCAGCAGCTGGGACCAATTCCAATGGCTGCTTTGGCTTCACAACAACCCTGCGAAGTAGGTTAGGCTGAGAAAGTGCCCCGCTTGTCTCAAGCTACCAAGGGCCATCGCCATTCCTCTGCCTTCCATGAACCACCAGCAATAAGTTTTAGAATCATAGAAGCGTAGAGTTGGAATGGGTCCCCCCAGGGTCATCTAGTCCAGCCCCCTGCAATGCAGAAATCTTTTGCCCAATGTGGGGCTCAAACCCGCAACCCTGAGATTAAGAGTGTGTCTCATGCTTTGTCAACAGAACAATCCCTTCCTTGCAGTGAACTTGAATGAGAATGATTGGGGATGTAAGCCCGGGCATTTTTCCACATCTAAATCTAGCATTTGAATCACTGCAACATACAAATTCATCAGATAATTAGATCAGCATTCTCAGATGCAAGCAATGGTGTTTGAAGGTGGGGGTATGTCACCCCCATTTTATCCATGCTAGAGAGACAGTGTGTCACAATGGTTAGATCGCCAGACTATGGCTGCATGCACACCATCCATATAAAGCAGATGGCTCCCCCCAAAAAATCCTGGGAACTGTAGTTTGTTAATGGTGCTGGGAATTATAGCTCTGTGTGCGGTGAACAGAATTCTCATAAACAGTGTTCATTTAGTGCAGCCACTGTTTAGCTAAGGAATTTGGATGAATCAGAAGAGGTGAATCCAATGAATTCATCCCATCAGCAAATGAGACTCCTTCTCCTCTCTGCATGTATCCCCTGCACACACACACCCCAAATCTGCTCCAGGGAGTTGAACTGGGGAGAGGGCACCAGAGGCATGTGGGGAGAAGAAGGAAAGTCCCATTGCACAGATGGAAGTCCATGAGCTTAGATACAACCCCTTACACACACTCTCCCGCCCCCCATTAACTGGTGATAGAAAGCAGGAATGTGATGGGATTCTTAATACCCAGGTTCTAGTGACCACATAATATTTAAGAAGGTGAATTGGAACATACAGTATCTGAGTCAAAGTTGGGTCACCCTAATTTGCAATGTATGGATAGTCATAGCAACCTGCTTTACAGTAGTTGCTGTCAAGGATTACTGAATGTAAGTGAAGCACTTTGCACACCCCAAACAACTGCACAAATCAGCCTTCTCTATGCTGGTGCCCTCTTAGTTTTGGGCTGCAGATCTAATCATTGCTGACCACTGGCTGGAGCTGATAGTGATTGTGGTCCAATATGTCTGGAAGGCACCAGGTTGGAGGAAGCTGACATGAATTCAAAGTGTGATGGGTAAGTTATTTAATCACATGGCGCTGTGGGTTAAACCACTGAGCCTAGGGCTTGCTGATCAGAAGGTCAGCGGTTCGAATCCCTGTGACGGGGTGAGCTCCCGTTGCTTGGTCCCAGCTCCTGCCAACCTAGCAGTTCGAAAGCACATCAAAATGCAAGTAGATAAATAGGAACCGCTATAGCGGGAAGGTAAACGGCATTTCCATGTGCTGCTCTGGTTTGCCAGAAGCGGCTTTGTCATGCTGGCCACATGACCTGGAAGCTGTACGCTGGCTCCCTCGGCCAATAATGCGAGATGAGCGCGCAACCCCAGAGTCGGTCACAACTGGACCTAATGGTCAGGGGTCCCTTTACCTTTAACCTCAAATAAGTTTGCCATCAAGGCATAGGTGGGGATCACTTACAAGATCACTGACAATTCAGTTTTTAAAAGGTAGCCCATGCTGTTAGAAGGAAGCAACACCTTTTACATTTTCTTATTTCTTATTTCTCAATTATGATAAACCATAACAATAAAATCGCTTCCAAAGGTAATCAAGTGTGCCCTTGAATCTCAACCCAAAAGATCAGATGTTCACGTATAAAATCTCTTCACTGACAAAGTAGCTGAAACTTTAGGCAACCCATCTCCCAATTAAAGCATGCAGATTACGGCTTAAAATGGTTCTTGTCTATGCATACTCACCTGGGAGTAAGCCCCACTGAACTCAAGAACTTGTATATCTGAGCACACATGTATAGGATTACATTGCAAGACAGCCAAACCCGTCCTTATCATACGCCAGTCAAGCAGAAAGTTCGATCTTCAGTCCTTAAACTGTAGGTGCATGAAGTCAAAATTACAAAATGCCTCAGCTTCTTAGTTTGGTGAGTGCTTTAATGTTCCTAAATTGCAATTTATTTGCACACCAAGAATCACCTGCTTTGACATGCAAATGTGCTCTGTGAAGACAGCATAACTTCCCCAAGGGAGATAGTTTTTATTATACTACTGCTGGAGTGTTTCCATTATTTAAAGGCATCCCACTGATTTGTTCTTACCTGCAGCTTTTTAAGAAAACAAGCGAACACTATAGGCCACCTAGCAAAGGTCTATTTATGTGATCATTCATTTATACCACCAAGACCTGGGCATAATTAAAGCAGACAGGAGCTTAGGTATTAGAGTTCTGTTCTATTTCTCCTAGGGCTTCAATGATACTCCCCCAGTTGCCCTCTAAAGTGTAGGCAAAACAGGCAGCTCCAATTATTATGTTTGGCAGCAATGGAAATTAGCAATCTGAGCTTGAGTTTTCATTTTCAGTCCACCTGCTTCAATCTGACTTCTTGGAGCGGCCTACATGTTCTTTGAAATATGCCAGGCCAGGTGATATGGACTTGCTGGGGGTGGGAACACTATTCCTTTAGGTTAACTCATTTAGAAATGCATTTCCTTAGCAATGGATGATTCCAAACACTGCATTGGCAGTTGAGGCTGAAGTTGGCTCCTGCTTCCTAGTTCCTTACTCAGTCCAGGTGCCTTGTGGGATATCTTTTTGGGGGGTCGGGGTCAGGGAGGCTAAGGAGTAAATCCTATACAAATCTGGGATGGAGTCCTTAAGATGGTTGGATAGCACCTTGTATGCCTCCTTCTGGCAACTCCTGCAGCTAAGATGGTACCAAACATATTGCTCTACTTTCCTTTGGAACACATCAGTGAGGCCTTTTTTTGTCTGGGCAGCCCAGGACCTCCATATATGGTAGCTTGCTCCCTCAGAAGGTCACTTGGGTGCTGCTAACACAGTGATTTGATTTCACCCACACAGGTGCACTCCATTGTCTCTTGAGACAGATGGATGCCAACAAGCTCAATCCAGGCATGTGGAATCAGCCAGAAGAAGCAAGTACAGTGGTACCTTGGTTCTCAAACACCCTGATACTCAAACAACTTGGAACCCAAACACTGCAAACCGGTTTGTGATTTTCCCCCCCGGAAGCTGAACATGCTTCGTTTTTAGTGTTATGCTTCCGATTTGAGTGATACACTTCCGTTTTGAGTGCCACACTTCTGTTTTGAGTGTTATGCTGAGGTCTGTCTGTTTTTGCTATTTATTTTGCATTTTTGTTTTTGCGGCTCTTTTTTGTTTCGTTTTTGTGACTGTGTGAAACCCAGATCAGCTACTGATTGATTGATTGTATGACTGCAGTACATTGATTACTGCTTTCATTCTATGGCTCAATGGTCTCATTAGATAGTAAAATTCATGTTAAATGGCTGTTTTAGGGTTGTTTTTAAAAGTCTGGAATGGATTAATCCAAAATGGATTACTTTCTATGGGAAAGAGTGCCTTGGTTTTGGAACAGACTTCCGAAACGGATTAAGTTTGAGAACCAAGCTACCACTGTATGTGCATCTCTGCTCCCTAACATAACCTTATAAAGGTAAAGGTAAAGGGACCCCTGATGACTCTGGGGTTGCGGCGCTCATCTTGCTTTACTGGCCAAGGGAGCCAGCGTACAGCTTCTGGGTCATGTGGCCAGCATGACTAAGCCGCTTCTGGCGAACCAGTGCAGCACCCGGAAACGCCATTTACCTTCCCGCCGGAGCAGTACCTATTTATCTACTTGCACTTTGACGTGCTTTCGAACTGCATGGTTGGCAGGAGCAACGGGAGCTCACCCCGTCGTGGGGATTCGAACCGCTGACCTTCTGATTGGCAAGCCCTAGGCTCTGTTTGTTTAACCCACAGCGCCACCCGCGTCCCCACATAACCTTATATGTTACCACAAATTCATTCCTGCCAGCAGGACACTCTCCATTATAAGATGCCAAGAATCATGTCTGGCTGCAAGTGGGAAGCAATTGCAGCCTCATGTTTATTACCCAAATAAGTGTTTTTGCATACATAAAACTTATTTCAAGTTTGAAGCTTAGGTCAAACATTTAAAGGTAACATAAACTGTGTAATGTGCTTCTGGGAAAATCCCATTTGATAGCTTGTAGTAGCTTGTGTATACATGTGTACCAGGGATGTGCATTCATACATTTCACAATTTATGAAAATGCATTTCTTCAGGCCACATATTGACATGTATTGAAGACATACATAGCAGATAGGTGTGTCGGTTTCATTTCAGAGAAAACGCTTTTGCAGGAAAGCGATGTCTCAAGGTGAAATTGACATGAAATTGGCAAATAATGGTATCTAACCAAAACCGAAACTTTCTAAGGCAATTAAGGTCATGGCATGAATTGTTACCAAAAAGTTGGGGGGAAAAACTCCTTCCATTGAGAAAGGGTATGGCTACTGGGAGAGTTGAAATTGTAAGATTCAGATTGCAGTCCTTGGTCATCAATTGACTTGTCAAACAGGAATCTAAGGTGGTTCTCACCTTTCAATTTAAATGCATGGAATCAAATCGTCCTGCATCTAAGGTGCAAACATTGACTGAATGTAACACCTTCTGAGAGAAGAGCTGTGAACTGTGATACCTTAGGAGACACAATTAGTTTGGAGCGTTCTCATTCAGCAAATACATTGGTATCTGAAAATAAGAGGCATTTTTGGTTTGGTTTCCTTGTGTTACTCATAAATAGGGGGGGGGGAGAGAATGATGATTTAGTAAAACAGGTCAGCGACTTTCTGGAATAAAACACCATCACTTGATAGAAAGTTATGTGGCAACTTTTCAAAGAAGCAAAGATAATTGCATACACCTACAGTTCCCACAGAGTTTGCTACAGGACATATTTGAATTTGTTACTGATAAAAACAGATAATGCATCCATAGCAACACTTCCCTGTTCCTGGATTTCAGATTTTATTCATTTCAGTGTTCTCCTGAATGTTTATCTGCAGAGTGAACAACTAACAAGACTGGGTAAAAAGATGTCAAGACTTCTGGGGGCCAATTACTACTGTTTCAATAACATCATCCATGCATTCAAATATGATACCCAAGAAGAACAATATAAATGGCAAGGCAATAAATTGCAAAAATGAGAAAGAGAGCGAGAGAAGGTTTCTTGGTGGGGAAATTAAAACATCAGCTTGTGGGGTAGTGCCAGGGCAAATTTAAGCATCAAGGGTAATGGAGATGGATAAAGTATTGTAAACACACACTACTAAACTCTGGTGATCAGATATTTCAAGAACCACAACAATCTATTGTTCTCTTTGTAAATATCTGTGTGACTCTGAGCACGTTTCATGTTTCCTTAAAAGCCACAGTAAAGGTTGCAATTGTAATTCTTTAAAATGCTTCAAAGAATAGGATTCAAATAAGTGATACAACAAGCAGTGAAATGTTTGTGGAGGGGAGAGAGATTTGAAAAAGTTATGTTAAACAGCCCATATGTTGTTGCTGTTATAAAAATATTTAGTACTGAGTTAATGAAGCAATTTTTTAAAAAATAGTAATGCTTATTTTCTAAGTAGTACATAATTGCTTTTAAAAATTGGCAACGGTTAAACATTTATAATAAAAGTATGAAAAACAAAGTTTCATTTTTAATTGATGAAGAGTAACTTCATGATTATAAATAATTCCAGGATCTGCCGCTGGTTCAGATTCTTACGTCACACTTACAGGACAGTGCCTGTTGATTCTAGGTTAACCAAGAATCTATCAGCTTGGCGTTCTGCACTAGATATCAGCACGACATATGAGAAGTTCCACTTTGCACATAAAATAGGCATTGGAATTGTATGTGTAAATGTAACCTTTTGCTGCATTTTAACCAAACCCACACAAGCCTGCTTCCCAAGAGAAGTGAAAATGTAGTTTTACTCCCATGAGCAACTGTACAGGAAGATGAGAGAGCTCACCCTGCTCTCTGGGACAAACAGAGCCATCACACTCTTCCAAAACTCTCCCAACAACTTGCAGCCTTAGGACAATAGAGTCTCGACAGCCAAAGTTTCATGCTTACAGAAATATAGCAATGTACAAATTTACTGATGCTGTTGGGAAAATGTCAAAAAGAAGAAGGTATCAATGAAATGAAAGCCTTAAATTTAGTTCTCTGCTTGCACTTAAGGCTCGGGGTGAAACGCATTCAAAAATACACGGAAACCAAGTTTGGAAGATAAGCTAGATGCTATGAGTCTACCTCTGAGGCAATATGCATGCTGAAGTTAATCAGAATCAGATCGCTACTAAACAGCCAGAGGAAAACATGGGGTGCTTTGAAAAGCTGTATAAGTTGGCGGAAGCAATACCTTTTCTCTGCCACCCCCCCAAAAGAGAGAGACGTAGAGGCTCCAGTCTGCTAAGAAGAGACCCCCTTTCTGCTCTCGAATCCCAGAGGGCGTGGGGGGCTGATTATGACTGCAAAGATGCAGCCCAGGGAGAAAGAGGGGGGTATATGGAGCACTCAGCACATGCTCAGAGGTACCCTTCTCCATTCTTGGCAATGCACAGTGATGAAAGGGCTGAGATTGGCTCGAATGAAGCCCAATACCTGCCCGGCTCCTCTCCTGCTTTCCCTCCTCTGCAGAGAAGCTGCGCTCAGATATTCTGGAGAAGTGATGCCCCGCTCTTCATGCCGGGACTGCCCTCCTTTCCACCCCTCTCTGCCCCCTCGCCTTTCTCTAGTCAGGATCCCGCTTCTGGGTGTCACCGTCTGTACCCACCCACTCTCCTGTTCCACGGCTCGCCAACTCTACCTCTCCGGTCTCTCTAGACTTACCGAGCTGTTCCTGGGAGAAGTTCGGGGCTGATGTAAATAGACACATCACCGACCGATGGAGAGAAGAAAGCGCAAGCGGAGGGGGGGAGAAAGAGGCGCCGCCGTGGGAAGACCCAGGAAGGAGGAGGAGGAAGAAGAGAAGAAGTCAGCCGGCAAGAGCCTCTAGGGAAGCGGCGGCGCTCAGGTCCGCGAGACGGGATGGAGGGGCGGAGAGGGGGCGGTGGCAGGCGCTGCGCTCCCGGCGCCCCCCCTGGACTCAGGCGGCGGGTCGCGCGAAGAGCCACCCAGGCATTGCCAAGCCAGCCGAGGCAGCCGCGGATCAGAGAGAGAGAGAGAGGAGAGAGGGGGTTTTACTCTTCCCTTGCAGGAAGAGAGAGAGAGGTGGGGGGCGAGCTGCGCTAGCTGGTTGTGATCCAGCCTCTCCGCCAAGCTTCGCTATTCTCCGCTGTTTCTGGGGACTTTCAAAAGGTCTTGCCTCTTATCCTGATTTCTAAGCAGAGACTGGGCTGGGGGCAGGAAAAACGCACAACTCCTCCTCCTCCTCCCCCTCTTCCTCCTCCTCCTCTTCCTCATCTCGCTGTCTGTCTGTCTGTCTGTCTGTCTGTCTGTCTGTCTGTCTGTCTGTCTGTCTGTCTGTCTGTCTTTGGGGAAGCCCAGATGAGGCCAGGAGCGAAGCTTTTGGTTCCTATCCCCACAAGATTAGTCAGGCCCTCCAAGAAAAAGAGGGACCCAATGGGTCATAGAAGCCAACTCCTAGGAGCCAAGGGGTCTTCACCCCACTCCCATAAAATATATGAGCGGGTCGCACCCACCCCAAGTTGATAGGCATTGCCATGTCCCGCATTATGCAAGGTGGTGCTTACCTGTAAACAAACCCCCCCCCAAATATTTTATTTAAGTTGGCACCCCTGCCACAAGCAATCTGGACTCCAGTTTGGCTTTGCTCCCATGGCCCATGAAGAATGGGAGGTGCCCTCACCTTAACAGGCAGGCAAGACTTTGTCCATACATATGGGGTAGTAAAGGACGATAGCTCAGTGGCATAGCACCCTTGGTTCGAGGACTAATCCTCAACATCTCCAGGTAGGGATGGGAGATGACCACATTTGAAATCCTAGAGAGGTGCAGCCAGTGAATGTAGACAGTACACTTACTAGGTGGACCAGTGGTATGAGGCCTCTCCTTCATGCTTCTGATGCAAAGCAGGGAGAGCTCTGCTGGGAGGCAGCTTGAAATCCACTTTTTGGGAAAGAGCAGTTTAAAAACAACTGTCCTATTTTATTTTATAAGAATTGGGTTGGTTGTGCTGAGTTGGTTAACTCTCAAAGGATCTTCCTTAAAGGCTCCACCAGGTCTATCTTTTTAAAAAAATTAAAAATAATACTTTATTCAATCTTTTAAAAGGTACAAACAAACAAAGACAAATATAACAACATAAATTCAAACAACTTAAGCCACCCAACATAAAACGATACCTAAATAAACCAAATTAATCCAAACCCATTGGGCAAATTAAGCAAATTGAACAATAAACAAATTAACAAATCAAAACAAACCCCAAAGTAAAAATATAGGATCTACACATATAAACATAAAAATCTATTCAATATACAGTAGCTTAAAATTGACTTCCAATCGTTAGTATATCGCTTCCCTTAATACATATACATAGCTTGCTTTTCCTCGGCTCCACCAGGTCTATCATGGGTAGGTGAAATATGGTGTGGCCAAATGTTAGCCCGCCAAACCACTATGGAGGACTACAGTGAACCCAAGGTGAAGTGATGGCGATCTTTCACTTCGTTATAATTGGATTTTGGATCTTCTTCTTCTTCTTCTTCTTCTTCTTCTTCTTCTTCTTCTTCTTCTTCTTCTTCTCCTCCTCCTCCTCCTCCTCCTCCTCCTCCTCCTCCTCCTCACATGCTATTTTTTCCTTTCTTATGATTCATCATTGTGGTATAAGTTCCCGTGCATTTTGTGCACATCTGTGAAATTTATTTGCCATGGATTGAATTCCTTGCATTTCATGGTATTTCTGCCCCACTGTTAACATTTTCTCCCAACATACCTCTGTTGATCTCTCTCTGTAACTCGAAGACCTTGTTGGTCATTCCACAGCTGGCAGATTGCCTTCGAGTGTCAATGGATAAGTGGACCACTTTCACATGCCACTGACCCTCTGAAACACCCTCCAATAGGTTCATCTGAGGATAATAGGGCTTCCTTCCACATAACTCCTACAGCGTCAACTCCCATTGAGCACACAAAGAGCCCTGCTGGATCAGGCCAATGGTCCATCTAAGACCAGCATCCTGTTCTCACAGTGGCCAACCCGATGCCAGTGGGAAACCTGCAAGCTGAACATGAAGGCAATAGCACTCTGCCTGCCTGCGATTCACAGCAACTGATATTCTGAGACACAATGCCTCTGACAGTGGAGGTAGAACAAAGCTGTTGAGGCTGGGTAAACAATAATTGTTAATTCATTTGCATGTTGTTGTTGTTGTTTAGTCGTTTAGTCGTGCCCGACTCTTCGTGACCCCATGGACCATAGCACGCCAGGCACTCCTGTCTTCCACTGCCTCCCGCAGTTTGGTCAAACTCATGTTCGTAGCTTCGAGAACACTGTCCAACCATCTCGTCCTCTGTCTTCCCCTTCTCCTAGTGCCCTCAATCTTTCCCAACATCAGGGTCTTTTCCAAGGATTCTTCTCTTCTCATGAGGTGGCCAAAGTATTGGAGCCTCAGCTTCACGATCTGTCCTTCCAGGGAGCACTCAGGGCTGATTTCCTTAAGAATGGATAGGTTTGATCGTCTTGCAGTCCATGGGACTCTCAAGAGTCTCCTCCAGCACCATAATTCAAAAGCATCAATTCTTCGGCGATCAGCCTTCTTTATGGTCATTTGCATGTAGTTTCCCCCAGTTTTAACCTTTAAAGCCCTCTACGGCCTAGGACCCTTGTTCCTATGGGATCGCCTCTCCTGGTATGCCCCACGGAGGACCTTACGGTCTGCAAATAACAACATCCTAAAGATTCCAGGCCCCAGAGAGATCAGAATGGCCGGTGGAACGCTCTCTCACAAGAGATTAGGGCCCTGCGGGATTTGACATCTTTCCCAGCCTGCTCACAGGTGCTTATAATATCAGTGGAAACAGTTGGTAACCACCTTCAATTTTAACCTGAAGATTGCCACTTGTCCAGCTATTTTAATTTGTTTGAATTAATTGTGGGATGTATCTTAATTTATTGATCACTTGTTTTTATGCATTGCCTTACTTGTATGACGTTAGCCGCTCTGAGCCTGGCTTTGGCCAGGGAGGGCAGGATATAAATAAATGTTGTTGTTGTTGTTGTTGTTCATGCTTTCCCTCAACATGCTGCTTTCAATTGATATTTATTCTAGAACTGGCCATCCACAAGAGTGGGCTTGATTACTTGATATGCATTTGAAATCCCTTCCCTTGCTTAGGTTATCCATGCCTTTCCCTCTTCGTACCTGGTCCAGGTGAATGATGGAGGAAGCGGTGATGGCAATGATGGTATGTGCCCACTCGCAACATTATCAGGCAAGTGTAGATATGCACCCAGACCTCACACCAGCTACATGGAATGGAAGAAGTGGATAGGGAGACATTCTTCTTCTTCTTTCAGGCAACTAGAACCAAGGGCCATCCAACATTGGAAGATTCGGGACAGGCAAAATAAATTCCTTCTTCATGCAGTGGATGGCTACAGAATTCATTTCCACAAGATGTCGTTACTGATGGCTTTAAAAGAGAATTAGGAAATTCCATGGATGATGGCTGTGCCCTGTTTTTACTCTTGGAGACAGCATGCCTCTGAACACTTGCTGGGAATTAGAAATGGGGGGGGGAGCATTGCTGCGCCCATGTCCTGCTTACATGGACATCTGGTTGACCACAGTGAGAACACGATTCTGGACTAAATAGGCCTTTGCCTAATCCAGATGGATTTTTTCTTAGGTCCTTCCAAGATGCTGAAGGGTGATGGGCATGGCAAGGACAATCAGGGGTGCCATCTAGTGGGGGCTGAGAAGCCTCCCCCCAAATTTTCAAGGAGGGGACTGGGCCCCCTTCAATATCCCCCTCAATGTGTGCGCATGCCACACAATGTGCTGATGTCAGCACATCACATAGCACCGACTCCCTCAATCTTGGGGGCAATCATCATTTTTTCCACAGTGACACAATCAAGGATTCCATGTGTGTGAGGCTGAGGGCCAGAGTCAGAGGTCAGCATTGCCACGTAAGCCATGGTAGTGTCCCTTACCCCACTGAAAAAGCACAAGGAGGCTCTTAGACAAAGGAACCACACGAGTCCATCACTAGTGCAAGGATATGGGAGGGCTTTGGAGTGGAGATGGCGTGCAGAGATCAAAATATAGTGTGATGCAGCAGCTAAAAAAGCCAATGCAATTCTGGGCTGATGGTATATCATCTAGATCAAGGGAAGTAATAGTACCACTGTATTCTGCTCTGGTCAGACCTCACCTGCAATACTGTGTCCAGTTCTGGGCACCACAGTTCAAGAAGGATACTGACAAGCTGGAACGTGTCCAGAAGAGCGCAACGAAAATGGTCAAAGGCCTGGAAACAATGCCTTATGAGGAATGGCTTAGGGAGCTGGGCATGTTTAGCCTGGAGAAGAGAAGGTTAAGGGGTGATATGATAGCCATGTTCAAATATATAAAAAGGATGTCATATAGAGGAGGGAGAAAGATTGTTTTCTGCTGCTCCAGAGAAGCGGACATGGAGCAATGGATTCAAACTACAAGAAAGAACATTCCACCTAAATATTAGGAGGAACTTCCTGACAGTAAGAGCTGTTTGGCAGTGGAATTTGCTACCAAGGAGTGTGGTGGAGTGAGTCTCTTTCTTTGGAGGTCTTTAAGCAGAGGCTTGACAGGCATATGTCAAGAATGCTTTGATGGTGTTTCCTGCTTGGCAGGGGGTTGGACTGGATGGCCCTTGTGGTCTCTTCCAACTCGATGATTCTATGATTCTAGTGTCGCAAATTCCATTATTTGCTTCTTCAGAAATGCAAATGGTGTGTGTATGAGGGTGCTCAGGATTCATTCCTGATATGATGAGCAAATGACCCAGAATGGACATCAGTGAAATGAAGATGGATAGACAGCAATTAAGTCAAGAAGCTGGCGCTTCCTGAAAAAGGATGGTGTGAAAAGTGACAGAACGTTTTCATATACCGAACAGCAAGGAATAAAAACATCCCACAGTGTGTCGAAATGTCTCCATTAAGAAGATGAGCACTGATATCTCATTCTCTGCTAATAAAGCTATAAATGCTGACAACAATAATGATACCCTGACTTCAAAAAGGAGAGGAAGAAATGGCCCCCAAATTAATCAAGACATCTCAATTTCAACATTTTTTTTATTAAGAAAACAACCCACCATGGTTCTTTCAAGCACTGCCACTTCACTTATCACACCAACCCATCTACTTAAAAGGCCCATCTCAATGTCCTTTTTAATGCAGCTTTAAAAACCAACCCCAAGCCCTACCCCATTATCACCCTTAGCTTTCTAAATTATACACAATGGGGAAGGGGGAGTTTGATGGCCAGAAAACCACTTTGGTCTGTACATAGGCCAAAAAGTTTTCCATCTATAAAAACTTAGTTTATAAATCCAGCATAGAATTAAGAGGGAAATGGAAATCTATCTGAGAATATAACTAGAGGAGAGAGAGAGAGAGAAAGAGAGAGAGAGAGAGAGAAGCGGCAACCTCTTCTTTTATTTTTATTTTTTATTTAATGGCTAATGTAATAAAGATCTCTAAACAGTTTACATTTAAATAATAAAAACATTGTTTAACAGTGGCCTCATATGTAAAATATCAACAGGTGCTACCTCCTCTTCTTTCGTATGCCAAGGAAGGCTTTATATCAGGCATCCTGAAACTTCGGCCCTCCAGATGTTTTGGACTACAATTCCCATCTTCCCCGACCACTGGTCCCGTTAGCTAGGGATCATGGGAGTTGTAGGCCAAAACATCTGGAGGGCCGCAGTTTGGGGATGCCTGCTGTATATTGTAAACTGCCTTGTGATCCTCAGATGAAGGGCAGTATAGACATTTAATAAATAATAATAAAGTCTTCACCAAGACCAACTTTAAAACAGGCACCCTGCTGGGAAATTATTTTTACTCTCCAAACATCACTTCCTCCTGTCCTGAGGTGCCTACATATGCCTCACGAAAATAGAGGGATTATCTGTAACAGCAACACAGGAGGCATTTTTTTCTAAGGACTACAGCTTGGGATAAAGAGTTAAGCTTCCCCTCCCCGCATATTGCAGCCTCAATTAAAATTGTCCTTCCTGCCACCTATTATTAAATAAAAAGTCCTAGACGTCATTGCTAACAAAGTACTTAGCAGCACATCTGTAATTTGTCCCTAACACTATTGATTTTCTTTGGGGACTCCAGAATCATTATCAATCCAATAACTTTAAAGGAATGCGCTTTATAGTTCTTGATTTGTAAAAAGTCACATTGAAAATCCATTGCAGAGTAACAAATGGGCTTTAAGGATGGAACTGTGGCTGCAAACCTCTTGGAACATAGATGGAGTCCCTTTTGAGTTGATGGGCAGAAGAGGGGGCTGAATGAGTTCGATTCAGAAATGTGACATGTCCAGAAGTGCAATTGCAAGCATGTTTACCTGGAAGTTAGACCAAGCGAGGTTGATGGAGCTTACTCCCAAGTCAGCGTGTGAAAGATTGCCTAAGACATATTGAAATAATTGGACCTGAATTGCACTGCTCAGTACTTTTATCCATGGATTTCAGTCCCTGGGTTGTGCTTTAAATGCCAGGTTCCCGCAGTTCACTTATTTAGGCGCATTACTTCTCTGTTATATACCCAAGGCAACTGTTCCCAACTGCTAGTGTGCCATGAGAAATTGAGTAATAAAAGAACAAAGGTTTCCTTAAAAGCTAAAGCACCTATGAGCAGATGAATTTGTCCTCTTCATCTCCGCACAATCGCTCTGCATATGACTCTTTCCAACCAGTGGCTATGTGGCTTTTGTTTCTGTTAAGGTGATTCTGAAGCAAGGTGCTTGGGAGGGATTCAGGGCTTGTTTAAAGTGAGCTGGGATCTGTCACTCACAATTGAAATACTGTACTGTAGGTTTCCTGAAGCACTTCATGGTGCCTTGGCAACCTGAACATCCATAACAAACACTACAGACAACTCTGCTAAAAGCAAAACTAACATCCCTAAAACAGCAAGAGGGGTTGTGGGGGGTGAGGTAGAGAAAAATCCAGGTGGAGAGCTGATTGGTCAAACTTGTAATTAGAAGGAATGATTTATTCAGACTCTCCAATCCTGGTGTTTTGGGAATGGACAGTGAATCTTCTTTTGGTTCTCTCCCCAACCACATCTACTTTAAAGTTGCCTAGCATGAAAATAACCAGACTGATTTGTCTGCAGTTGATAAGTTTCTTACTTAGGAGCATCTCCCTGATGTCAGCTATTTCCAGGCTAATTGACTGGGGGGAAACAAGGGGAGATTAAGGGAAACCCTTTTACCCACACCGAAATTGTAGAAGCAGTGTTTGTGATATTTCAAAAAAAGACACCCCGAACGTTGTTGAGCTTTTTTTTTTTTTATAAAAAACAAACAAACCCCAAAGTTGTTTTCAAAATGACTCACCTAAGACCCAGCACAAAGCACCACTTTTGGAAATTCCACCGGAAGTCAATTCCCCCTTTGAAATCCCGGTAATGTCTGGAAAAATCCGGACGCATGGCAACCCTAGTTTGTGGGGAAATCACTGCAGACTTCCTACTGAAATTTGGCAGGATGAATCCCTTCAGGAGGGGTCCCCAGGCATGAAAATGCCATCCAATTCCTCCCCAAAGTAAAAGAAGTTACAGATATTCTGTTTTTCTTTTTAAAAAACAAAACATTGAAGGCACCCAGCACTGTCTCCTGATTCATGGTTTACAGAAGTAGATGGCTGATTCTGTCCCCACAGTGTTACAAATTAACATTCAGATAATTGTGTTGTTTGCACTGATTTCCAAATTTATGTACATTGGTTCAAATTTATGTATATTGGTTCTGTGTGTGTGTGTGTGTGTGTGTGTGTGTGTGTGAGAGAGAGAGAGAGAGAGAGAGAGAGAGAGAGTCTTTTGAAATTAGTAGAGCTTGGGGGGGGGATGACTTAAAAACTCCACACCTGTCATATAATAAATAGTACTGCCTGTACACAAGAATGTAGTGGGGGAAAGAAAGTCATTGAAAATCTGTATAGTGTATAATTGGAATTATCCATGCAAGGAGTAAGGGGAGGGGAGGAATCGATTCTGCCTTCAGATTTCCCCCCCTTTCCCCCCCCCCGTTTTAAAACCCCTCCCCCCATCATGTTCATGGTAGGCATGTGTGCACAAATGCTTTTAAATTATTGTAACTAAATGCTTTTAAAATAGGTTGTTAATACACATGTGCCATTTAACCCTGTGATGTGAAGGAAGAAGTATGAACCACCCACCAAGTATTGTTGTTTAGTCGTTTAGTCGTGTCCGACTCTTCGTGACCCCATGGACCATAGCACGCCAGGCACTCCTGTCTTGCACTGCCTCCCGCAGTTTGGTCAAACTCATGTTCGTAGCTTCGAGAACACTGTCCAACCATCTCGTCCTCTGTCGTCCCCTTCTCCTAGTGCCCTCAATCTTTCCCAACATCAGGGTCTTTTCCAAGGATTCTTCTCTTCTCATGAGGTGGCCAAAGTATTGGAGCCTCAGCTTCACGATCTGTCCTTCCAGGGAGCACTCAGGGCTGATTTCCTTAAGAATAGATAGGTTTGATCTTCTAGCAGTCCATGGGACTCTCAAGAGTCTCCTCCAGCACCATAATTCAAAAGCATCAATTCTTCGACGATCAGCCTTCTTTATGGTCCAGCTCTCACTTCCATACATCACTACTGGGAAAACCATAGCTTTAACTATACGGACCTTTGTCGGCAAAGTGATGTCTCTGCTTTTTAAGATGCTGTCTAGGTTTGTCATTGCTTTTCTCCCAAGAAGCAGGCGTCTTTTAATTTCGTGACTGCTGTCACCATCTGCAGTGATCAAGGAGCCCAAGAAAGTAAAATCTCTCACTGCCTCCATTTCTTCCCCTTCTATTTGCCAGGAGGTGATGGGACCAGTGGCCATGATCTTGGTTTTTTTGATGTTGAGCTTCAGACCATATTTTGCGCTCTCCTCTTTCACCCTCATTAAAAGGTTCTTTAATTCCTCCTCGCTTTCTGCCATCAAGGTTGTGTCATCTGCATATCTGAGGTTGTTGATATTTCTTCCGGCAATCTTAATTCCGGCTTGGGATTCATCTAGTCCAGCCTTTCGCATGATGAATTCTGCATATAAGTTAAATAAGCAGGGAGACAATATACAACCTTGTCGTACTCCTTTCCCAATTTTGAACCAATCAGTTGTTCCATATCCAGTTCTAACTGTAGCTTCTTGTCCCACATAGAGATTTCTCAGGAGACAGATGAGGTGATCAGGCACTCCCATTTCTTTAAGAACTTGCCATAGTTTGCTGTGGTCGACACAGTCAAAGGCTTTTGCATAGTCAATGAAGCAGAAGTAGACGTTTTTCTGGAACTCTCTAGCTTTCTCCATAATCCAGCGTATGTTTGCTATTTGGTCTCTGGTTCCTCTGCCCTTTCGAAATCCAGCTTGCACTTCTGGGAGTTCTCGGTCCACATACTGCCTAAGCCTGCCTTGTAGAATTTTAAGCATAACCTTGCTAGCGTGTGAAATGAGCGCAATTGTGCGGTAGTTGGAGCATTCTTTGGCACTGCCCTTCTTTGGAATTGGGATGTAGACTGATCTTCTCCAATCCTCTGGCCATTGCTGAGTTTTCCAAACTTGCTGGCATATTGGGTGTAGCACCTTAACAGCATCATCTTTTAAAATTTTAAATAGTTCAGCTGGAATATCATCACTTCCACTGGCCTTGTTATTAGCAATGCTTTCTAAGGCCCATTTGACTTCACTCTCCAAGATGTCTGGCTCAAGGTCAGCAACCACACTACCTGGGGTGTATGAGACCTCCATATCTTTCTGGTATAATTCCTCTGTGTATTCTTGCCACCTCTTCTTGATGTCTTCTGCTTCTGTTAGGTCCTTACCACTTTTGTCCTTGATTATGGTAATCTTTGTACGAAATGTTCCTTTCATATCTCCAATTTTCTTGAACAGATCTCTGGTTTTCCCCATTCTATTGTTTTCCTCTATTTCTTTGCATTGCTCATTTAAGAAGACCCTCTTGTCTCTCCTTGCTGTTTTTTGGAAATCTGCATTCAGTTTCCTGTATCTTTCCCTATCTCCCTTGCATTTTGCTTGCCTCCTCTCCTCCGCTATTTGTAAGGCCTCGTTGGATAGCCATTTTGCTTTCTTGCATTTCCTTTTCCTTGGGATGGTTTTCGTTGCTGCCTCCTGTATAATGTTACGAGCCTCCATCCATAGTTCTTCAGGCACTCTGTCCACCAAATCTAAATCCTTAAACCTGTTCCTCACTTCCACTGTGATAAGCAGTGATAAGCAGAAGGATGGTGTATTTCAACCTCACCCCCTTTCACTCAACAATAACAAATTACCACACACACCATTGTGGCAATAGTAGAGACTGCAGTTTCTTGGGTAAAAGGGAAAAAAACAAGCCATTTTTTTCCTTTCAAAAGGGGAAATTAAAACACTTATGACAGAAGTAATTTAATATTTATATACTGACTGGTTACAATTAACACCCCCACCCCAAAAGGGTAAGATTTATTATGGGTGCTTGGAGACATATATTGCAGGATTTTTTCAATATGTCAATATGTCATATTCCCTCCAGGTTCCAGGTACTTCCCCCAGAGGGATAGGGTAGAAAGAGCAGTAGATATTCTCAAGGGACTGATGATGAAGATTTGTTGTTGTTTAGTCATTTAGTCAGGCACTCCTGTCTTCCACTGCCTCCCGCAGTTTGGTCAAACTCATGTCGGTAGCTTCGAGAACACTGTCCAACCATCTCATCCTTTGACGTCCCCTTCTCCTTGTGCCCTCCATCTTTCCCAACATCAGGGTCTTTTCCAGGGAGTCTTCTCTTCTCATGAGGTGGCCAAAGTATTGGAGCCTCAGCTTCACGATCTGTCCTTCCAGTGATGAAGATACCAACTCACAAAAGTAGCCATTCCATTGATATGGAAAGTCTTCTAGTCCCTGGCAGTTGATTATGTAACTCAGATTCTAGGCTCTGCCCTCCAGAGGGAAGGCAGGTGGGCTCAGGGGTTGTTCCACGTGAAAGCAGTACATAAAGAACACTTGGAGTTATGAAATCTGAAAACCACAGAGAAAAGCAGGGGAGACAAGCAAGTCTAAAAACACACACACTAAATTATCTATAAAACTATTGCTTCAGGGGATACCTCACCATCACTAGCCAGGGAAGATCATAAAAACAGGGCTGGTTCCTGGTTTAAAGTGGCCCTGGGTAAAATGATCTTTGGTGGTTTCTTTCTTCTGCAGGGGGGGGGGGGCTTTGGTGTTTTTTTCTGCCCATGGGGAGAGTCTGTAGGCAGATTTTATTTGCATTCATTTGAATGCAAGTAAATAAATAGGGCACAAGGAGAAGGGGACGACAGAGGACGAGGTGGTTGGACAGTGTTCTCGAAACCACCAACATGAGTTTGACCAAACTGCGGGAGGCAGTGGAAGACAGGAGTGCCTGGCGTGCTATGGTCCATGGGGTCACAAAGAGTCGGACACGAGTAAACATCTAAACAACAACAAAGACAAATAGGTGGTGGAAAGGTAAACGGCATTTCTGTGCGCTTTGCCATCTGTCACAGTATTCTGTTGCACCAGAAGTCATGCTGGCCACATGATTCAGAAAGCTGTCTGTGGACAAACGCTGGCTTCCTCAGTCTGAAAGCAAGATGAGCACCGCACCCCATAGTCACCTTTGACTGGACATAACTGTCCAGGGGTCCTTTACCTTTTTTTAACCTTTACACCAGGGATGGTTGGAGCAGGACTTCCGTGCACACCCCTGTCACCACGTTTTTTTTTAAAGATCACACACACACACACACCCCATAATGCATTATTGCAGCAGAGCAAAGACCCTGTGGAATGCCCTCCCATCAGATGTCAAAGAGATAAACAAGTACTTGACATTTAGAAGACATCTGAAGGCAGCCCTGTTCAGGGAAGTTTTTAATGTGTGGCATTTAAATGTTTGTTGTTGTTGTTGTAAGCCGCCCAGGGAGGCTGGGGAAACCCAGCCAGATGGGTGGGGTACTAATAATAATAATAATAATAATAATAATAATAATAATAATAATAATAATAATAATAAGGTTGGATATTGCCCTTTATATGTTGTTCCAGAACGTAATGAAGACCAGAGTTCTAAAAATCTTTCTGGTTGCTCTTGCTTGCCCTTATTTTAAACATTGTGTGTTCAGACACGAACATAGCTCTGGAACAGTATCTGCATTCATCCTCTGTTTTGGAGCTGCAAGTTTGCTTTTTATGACAGCATTTTCCATCACTGAATGCTTGTGAACTTAAGAGGAACTTAAGAACAGCAATGCACATACATAGTGTCTGAGGGTTGCTTTTTTTTTTTTACAGTTATCATCCACTTTAAATAATGACAAATTATGAATACTCCAGCCATTCATTACATCAGAGGGGTAAAATGAGAATGACATCAAGAGCCTTTTTCCAACCACAGTGTATAATCATGGATGACGATGACATAATCACAGTAAAAACAACTGAGAGTCCTTGTGGCACCTTAGAGCCTCACAAACAGCACCATGGGCGAAATGAGTTTCTGTTGACAATAGCCCACTTTGACAAAGCCATAAAGGGATGGCTTTGATTAGCAGGTCATGTAATGCAAAGGACAGCTGTAATTTGCTCTCATTTATTTGCAGAGCCCAATTGTAAGCAAAAATAAGAATAAAGGTAATGTACAGAGATAATGAATATAGCAGTATTTTGTTTTAATTGTGGAAATATGACACGGGGGGGGGGAGCAGTTTCATAATTCCTAATAGTCCTTAGGGTAAAGGTAAAGGGACCCCTGACCATTAGGTCCAGTCGTGACCGACTCTGGGGTTGCGGCGCTCATCTCGCATTATTGGCCGAGGGAGCCAGCGTATAGCTTCCAGGTCATGTGGCCAGCATGACAAAGCCGCTTCTGGCAAACCAGAGCAGCACAAGGAAACGCCATTTACCTTCCCGCTGTAGCGGTTCCTATTTATCTACTTGCATTTTGACGTGCTTTCGAACTGCTAGGTTGGCAGGAGCTGGGACCGAGCAACGGGAGCTCACCCCGTCGCAGGGATTCGAACCGCTGACCTTCTGATCAGCAAGCCCTAGGCTCAGTGGTTTAACCACAGCGCCACCTGGGTCCCTAGTCCTTAGGGTAGGGTTTCTCAAACTGTAAGCCAGGACCCCCCCCACTCGCACCTAGTAGGCCTTGGGCCACTTTCAGGTGGGCTTCAGTGGCATGGATTGCCCAGGGCCTCCTCCCTTGCCTGCCCAGCCCCCTAAGCCATGCTGTCACCATTTGGTTAGACTAATGCCAGCGCCAAGAACTCATTGCATGCTGAATAAAGGTATCCATGAGCTAGACAAATCCAGAGGGGTGAGGGGTGGAAAGGAGGTCTCCCTCATGTGAGGGGGAAGGGCCAGAGGATGTGCTGAAGGAAATTTGAGAGATAAAACCTTCATTTACATTATTATCATGAAAAGTCAACTGGGAACAAAGATGAGGAAGGAGTGAATGTAAAAGAACCAGGCAGGAGGGGTGAAAGAAACTGGATTATTTCTGGCGAGGAAGGTACAAACTGGCGAGGAAGGTACAAATTGAGTGTGAAAGGAGAATAGTTACCTGGCTGGCTGGCTAGTTCCTAAGCGACCAAATCTGTGGATATTTCATTTTGCACACGAAAGCTCATACCAATGACAAACTTAGTTGGTCTCTAAGGTGCTACTGGAAAGAATTATTATTATTATTATTATTATTATTATTATTATTATTATTATTTGTTTCATTTTTAATGGATATCTGAAATAAGTAAAAGCTGGCATTTTGTCCAGCAGGTGAGATATGTATGCTCCACTTCTGAAATCAGTGGTGCAGCGAATCAGAATTTTGCTCAGAGGCCACATCCATACCCACGATTCTGCACTTTTAAAAAGAGCTATCCAGTTCTTATAGTCCAGGGGTCAGCAAACTTTTTCAGCAGGGGGCCGGTCCACTGTCCCTCAGACCTTGTGAAGGGCAGGACTATATTTTGGAAAAAAATATAAACGAATTCCTATGCCCCACCAACAATCCAGAGATGCATTTTAAATAAAAGGACACATTCTACTCATGTAAAAACACCAGGCAGGCCTTACAGATAACCCAGAGATGCATTTTAAATAAAAGGACACATTCTACTCATGTAAAAACATGCTGATTCCCGGACTGTCCGCGGGCCGGATTTAGAAGGCGATTGGGCCACATCCGGCCCCCGGGCCTTAGTTTGGGGCCCCTGTTATAGTCTATTCTGCTGTCACAAAGGAAGTGGAAGGAAGAAACAGGTCAAGTCAAGTCTGGGCAAAAGCTGAAGGCAGTTATGTTAAAGGCAGGTCAGCACCCTGGGCAGCTCCCAGTGAGTCAATTTGCTAAACCTTAGAACAGGGGTGTCAAACTCAAATTCATCGGGGGCCGCATCAGCAGTTTGGTCACCCTCAAAGGGCCGGTTGTATCTGTAGGACTATGTGTCCACTCTTTATTATCATAAATTATTGTCACTGCATTCAATTATTACTGTTTTTTGTAATAATGTAAGTAATAACTAGCTATGAAAGCAGAAACATAGTCAGAATAATGGCAAGTAGATATTCAAATGTACAATTATTGTACAATTTATTGAAAAATGATTTTTGGTAACTGCACTGGGTGGTGAAGGCTCGCTAGGGTTTCATGCAGGACCTTTGCAGAGCTACTAGTACCTGGAGATGCTGGGGTCCTTCTGCATGCAAGACAGATGTTCTGCCAGTGAGCCACCACCCTTCACCAAAGGGACTGGCTGAGGTTGACTCACTGGAGCTGCTCTCCTGGTTCCAGGGTTTAAGGGCCAGAAGTATAAAGCAGAATCCTATGTTTCTGAGGAGAGGGAGAGGGAGAGGGAGAGGGAGGGGAGGGAGTGAGGAAGGAAGGAGGGAGTGGGAGAGAGGAAGGAAGGAAGGAAGGAAGGAAGGAAGGAAAGAGGGGAGAGAAAGAAGAGTAGGAAATAAGGAAGAGAATAAAGAAGGAAAGAAAAAGAAAGAGGGAGAGAAGACGGAAAGGGAGAAAGAAGGAAGGAAGTAGAGGGAAAGAAAGAATAAGAATGAGGGAGAGGAAGAAAGTTGGGAAGGACGGAAGGAAGGAAGGAAGGAAGAAAAGAGGGAGCAGGAGGGAGAGAGGAAGGAAAGAGGTGAGAGAAAGAAGAGTAGGAAAGAAGGAATAAAGAAGGAAAGAAAAAGAAAGAGGGAGAGAAGACAGAGATAAAGAAGGAAGGAAGGAGAGGGAAAGAAAGAATAAGAACGAGAGAGAGGAAGAAAGAATAAGAACGAGAGAGAGGAAGAAAGAAAGGGAAGGGGGGGTCGCCGCCTTGATTCAGCGCCAGAAAAGAGCGCGAAGGGACCCAGGGGCAAAAAGCATTTCCCCGGCCCCAGCTGTTTGTCGGCACTTTGTTGGCGCGGCGCTTCAGCAGCAAGGTCCCACTGCTGGGTCCCGCTGGCTGGGGCGCTCGGCGGGCCACATGACGAGGTCTGGCGGGCCGGATTTGGCCCCCGGGCCTTGTGTTTGACACCCGTGCCTTAGAATATGTTGTCTCAGCAAAGCATCTCTGTCCTTACAGCAGTCTGGCAAGGCATATACAGTGGTACCTCAGGTTAAGAACTTAATTTGTTCCAGAGGTCCATTCTTAACCTGAAACTGTTCTTAACCTGAGATACCACTGTAGCTAATGGGGCCTCCTGCTACTGCCGTCCCGCTGGAGCACGACACCGGAGCACGATTTCTGTTCTCATCCTGAAGCAAAGTTCTTAACCCGAGGTACTATTTCTGGGTTAGTGGAGTCTGTAAACTGAAGTGTCTGTAACCTGAAGCATCTGTAACCCGAGGTACCACTGTACTGCTGTTGGACCCACCTTCTTGAGAAGCTATCTGTGTTGACCATTTTCCCAAGTGTTTTCTTTCACAATTTGAAAGGGATTCGTCCTCCAAGTCTGAGGAAGGCAGGACAGCTGCATTGTCAGTTTGGGAGGGCCCGTAAGGGGGAGGGTACTAGATGTTTCCTCTTGAGTGAGGCAACATAATTCCATATCACTTGTATCTCCCTCAGGGTAATTTATGGGACTGGGTTCAGGGACCAAGACATCTGACTAGTTTAGCTATTACAGTGGTACCTTGGTTCCCAAACTTAATCTGTTCCAGAAGTCTTTTCCAAAACCAAAGCATTCTAAAACCAAGGCATGCTTTCCCATAAGTAATGCAAAATGGATTAATCCATCCCAGACTTTTTTTAAAAAAAACCTAGAACAGCAATTTAACATGAATTTTACTATCTAACAAAACCATTGATCCATAAAATGAAAGCAATAATCAATGTACTGTACTATAATTAAAGAAGACAGTATTGTAGATGATAAAAATTAAAATTATTTTTTTCTGACTTGCATTGATGATAGTCATTGTTTGGATGGGGGGCTTTTTATCCATTTCTGCAGTCACACAATCAATCAATCAATCAGTAGCTGAACTGGGTTCCACACAGTCACCAAAACCAAGTCACAAGCCACAGTCACAAGTCAGTCCCATAAAATGAAGAACAAGTCACAGTAAAAAACAAAAAAGCTACACCAACAAGAACGCAAAAAAGAAGCAAAAACAAAAGCTCCAAATATCACCTCTGTGTTGTGTGGGTGCTTGGGACTCAACAGCCGACAGACTCAACAGGAAGCCTCTGATTAGCAGCTGGGGACTCAATTTACAAACAGAACACACTCAACAGGAAGAGGAACATGTTCAGCTTCCAAGGCAAAGTTCACAAACCGGAACACCTACTTCCGGGTTTGCAGCATTCTATTTCCAAGTTGTTCATAAACTGAGCTGTTCTAAAACCAAGGTACCACTGTATTAAATAAGATTTAGCCTCAGAATGTTTATTGGAGAAGAAAGGCAAGTTGTCTAACTGTTGAGAGCTCCCCAAAGAGTTCCTAGATTGCAGGCACTCTAAAAGGAGCTGTTATATCAGAATATAGTTTGCCACATCAGAGAATATGGGCCACTTAAATTCTAGGGCACATTAGATATTGTTTTCTCCCATATGAACTTACTGATGCATTAGAATCATTCTTGGGGGGGGGGTCTCCTTTATGTGCCCCCCATTGTCTGATGAACATGGGGTGGCTGCTCTAAAGCAGTCTTCCTCTCTTCACCTTTGCATGCTTTTAGTTACTAGGTAAATTGGTTTCTTTCTTTCTTTCTTTCTTTCTTTCTTTCTTTCTTTCTTTCTTTCTTTCTTTCTTTCGAATGGCTTTTGAAGTTCATTGATGATTTTTGTTACTCAGCAATAATTGCTGCTGTCATCTTAATTCTGCTGCTTACTATGCTCCTGAAAAGAGGATGCTTTCGTAACAAAGTTTATATAGATGCCATTCCCCAAAGCAGATTTCTATGGTGAAAAACAGAACTGCTTTCCTGTTGGCTGTCACATTTATAATTCTGGTTGTGCAGACAGTAATAATAATAATAATAATAATAATAATAATAATAATAATAATAATAAGTTTATTTATACACCGCCCATCTGGCTGGGTTTCCGCAGCCACTCAGGGTGGCTTCCAGAATGATATCCAAATACAGTATGGTGAAAGGTCCAATGCAGGGGGAGGCAATGTAGTGCCTTCCAGTTGTTGATGGATTCCATGTCCCATCAGCCCCAGAAAGTATGGCTAGTTGCTAAGGATGATGGGAACTGTAGTCCTGTAATTTAAGCACCACCTGTGATTTTTACATTGCGATTATAAAACGTGGTTTTAAAACATCTCTGAATTGTATGCATGAGAGATGTTTTGTGATTTTTTTAAAAAAACAAATGTGCTTCTGTGCTCAGTGCAGCTGCACAGATCCGGGGAGAAAAATACATCAACTTTGTTCTACACAACATTTTTGATGTCATTTTTGGCCACCATGACAGCACCAATCTGTTCTGTAGTTTCTGAGTCTCAGGAAAAGCTGCTCATGACTCTTGGGGCATAATTGAGAGAAACATACTACTCAAACCCTGTGACCACCTAGCTTGAGATCATAACAATCCCCATTGTTTGGGAGCCTATTTAGCCATTGTGAAATGTGTAAAATAATAATAATGGAACAGTCCTGAAATGACACTTAATCCAAGTGTGCAATATGTATATTATAAACTTAGGGTGGTATCCAAGTAACTTCTTTCAGCACAAAGATTTCTGTTTGTGCAATGGGACTCCCCACCCCCATCTCCTTGCACACATCCTTTACCCTTTCCTACCCTGTTCTGGAGGATCGGAGGAACCTCCAGAACAGTTTTTGGAGGGCCACGGATGGAGGAGGTGGAAAAGTTCCATTGTGCAAATGGAAATCCTTACACTGATGGAATGAGGAAGCTGGATACAGCTCATGTTGGTTACATCCACATGCTACATTTTTAGCTTTAAACTTAAATAAGCTGAGATATATACCTCATGAATGTCATAGCTGAAGAGTTTCTTTTCTGTCTGTGAGCTTCTGCTGTTGACCGACGGTAACAAACAAGCACAACCCAGTCGCCCTAAAGGAAGAGATTTCCACCCCAATACTCTGAGTGAAAGACTCACTTACCTGCTTCTCATTAGGGTCTTGTTACAGCTAGCCTTGCTCTGGTGCTTCTGGGCTAGAAGTGAAGTCCTAGAAGTGTGGGCAGATGTACACCCTGCGTCTTCAGGACAAGCACCCTGGAGAACAGCTTGAATGAAAGCAGCAAGCTGATCCCGGTTTATGCCTTGAAAGTGTATTCTGCCGATCCTTATACAGGAGGTGGGGTTGCCTGGAACCTCCTTTCGTTCAGTGGATCGATTGACACTCAGGTCCAACCAGTTCTTCAGCGGGGTTGCTGTTGACTCTTGTTGGATGCTTCTCACCAGGGCATGTTCTCCAGGGGTAAAATCAGCAGCCCTTTGTCAGAGTGATAGATGGTTCTCTGGCTCTCACCGCAATCTCTACTCATGTCTCTATCGGTTTTCCAAGCCTGTGGTTTGGGGTGTGAGTCAGCAAGTGGCAGTTGGAGTTTGTGGTTCGGGTGAACTTGCAGGACCTGGGACAAGCTTTCTCAACTAGTTCTGAAGAGATGCAAACAGTGAACCGGCACTTTACAAAGAAATGTTATTTTCTCTCTCTTTCTGCTGCTTCAAGAAGATAGGTTAGGAAATGTTTGCTTGGCCTGGCTGCCGAGCGAGTCTATCACTTGCATAATATGTGGTTTTACATTTGGCAGAGATTTCCAGCATCCCCTTTTCTTTCTGTTTTGTTAGGTGGGATTTTTTTGGTGTCTTCTGTACTTTAGCACTAGCCTGGGGCTACCACGACATTATTTATACTTGCAGCGTCACACTGTAATGTGCAGAATCCACACTAAAAATAGCTGGAGTCTGCTCTTCCATTTAGTTACCATTTGAATTCTCCTCATGTATTTTACTGGCGCCCCATCTTAATCGCAATTTGTTTGCTTACATTAAAGAGCATCTTTTAATTTATTTATTCTCATGATCCTATCTTTTATAGTCCTATTACAGGACTGTCTGTCTCCCCAAATCTCTCTGGTTGCCAGCGCTTACATGCTTTGTGACAATGTAGAGTTACAGATGGTCCCGATACTGTTATTTTATTATGTTTGGCATGGCAAGAACACATTTGTTCCCTTGTTATTGTGCTGTGGTTGACTTGGCTTCTATATTTCCTGCTCCACAACCAGAGATTGTGCTTAGTATTGTGTCTGATTGCTCCGCTGTGACATATTAAAATTATGTAATTAACATGAGGTGCTGGAATCTGTCTGCTCAGGGCAGTCTTGAGCAGGTTGGCCGCCCTGGCACTGAGGGGCGGAGATCGCTCCGGTGCCTCCGCCCTCGCAGGGTGCAGCATGGTTGTCGCGCGGCTTCACTGCGCGGCGCCCTGCCTACCAGCCCGGTACCCTGGCGCACCGCGCCACCGACGGTCTACCTAGAGCCAGCCCTGTGTCTGCTGAAATGCTGAGCACCTGCCATTTTAAAAAGGAACATTGGAACACCATGCCCCAGATTCGAAGTGCCACACTTGCTTTGCTAATAATGACATTTGCACGGTCTTGTCAGTGTTAGGAGGTCTCCATGCTGAGAATCCAGGTGTGGAGCTTCCTCCCCCATCAAGGAAGGAAATTCCACATAAGCACTAGTGCACTTCTTATGCCAATGAAGGTCAATAACAATAACAACCACTGGTGCACCTGTGCATGCAAGGAACATCAGGATTTCATTACAACTCATGTAATACTTAAGTCTTGTCTTTCTTTGCGATTAGCAAATGCTGGTTGATGTCCTTCCAAGTAATAAATCATGCTTCAAATACTGGTTTTTTTGGGGGGGGTGAGGGGTGCATATCAACTGAGACGAAACAGCATTTCTATAGCCTGTTTTCCTTAAAACAACAGGCAACAAAAAGGACATGTTTTCCATTAACGGCTTAACTATTCTTTTCTGTTAAATGGCTAAAGCTTATACATGGCACTTAAGTGAGGTGTGTCTCTCGCTGACCTCATATCCCCCATAAGCACAGCTCACACTGATTATTAGCTGAACAGAGAAGAAACAAACTTTTCGACAAAAGAATAGTCAGGATAAAAGAGGAAGGAACTGAAGCTGAGCCAGAACCCAGTCGAATCTAGAAGACATGCAGTATTCATACAGAGGATGCCTGGGAACCCATGCAAAGTGCCAATGCAGTGAATAAGCATAGTTAGCATCTAAGGCGTGTCATTCCCGTTGTTGTTTTTCCCCCCCTTGTTCTTCCACTCCTCCAACAGCTTGTTGCTGGTAGCAAGAGATTGGTTTTTTAACCCATTATGTGCTGGTTTTTTGCGCTTTGGCAGACTATGTCGCTGTTGCGTGTTACTTCCAGCGAAGGTATTATTCGTCATTTATTTCTGTTCTCTTTCCCCCCCAAAAAGCGCAACAGCTTTGGGGCATCCCCCCAAAAAAACCTCCAAAACTTTGGTTAGCAGCTCCCCCAAAAAAGCTCAACAACTCTGGGCACTTTGTGATAAATAAGGGGGTTTTGGTTTGGTTTGGTTAAATAATTAGTTTTTGGTTTATTAAATACAGTTATATATTACAATTATACATTTTTGTTATTTAAACTATAAATATCGTGAAATTATGTTTTTTCCCCCAAAGTGACACACCACCCGTTATGCTCGGTTTTTTTGGCGAATATTGACACACCAAGCTCAAAAGGTTGCCCATCACTGATCTAAGGAGCTCAAATCAACACCCAAGGGGACTTTGTTGCAATAGGAGGTTTGGGCAAGAAAGCCTGCACATTTGTACATTTTAATTTTAACAGTTGATTTCTAGGAGGGGATGCGGCAACACAGAAAACAACCACCAATGTTTTACTCACATTGGCCGCCCTGCTGACATCTAACTCTCAACTGACTAGAACTGCCAGCTAGAATCAGACTGGTGTCTGCTGGACCAGTAACAGAATTAACTCTTAATGATCCCTGTTGTACTTCCAACAACCTTTGGGTCTGCTGGATCAGGCCCATGGGGCATCTAGTCCCTCATCCTGTTCTCACAGTGGCCAACCAGATGCCTATGGGGAAACCCTTCTTGCGGTTTCCTGCGACTGGCATTCAGCAGCATTGCTGCCTTCCTTTGTACTTCATACAGAAAAGTCAAATGCAACCCAATATTTTTCTCTTGTTAAAAAAAATATTTAAAGTGAATCTGGTTTTAGCTTTGAAGGAATTCTTTTCGAAACTTTAGCTCAAACATCTCCACTTTCCCTCAGTTTCTGCTGTAAGGGCACAAAACTGTGAGGAGATTTCATTGCTTCCAACGTAAGAGTTAAAAGAGAGGATTGGTAGGAAATCAAATATGTCAGATGCTGGAAGGAAGCAGGACGTTAAATGAAGACATACATACACCTATGCTAAGATGCTTTATGTTTTCTAGTTGCTCATGTTTGAGCCTTAGATTATTATTTTTTTAATGGAAAGCTTCTAGATATTTTTAATCCACAGCAGTTTCTCAAGAACAGCAATGTAAAAAAGATAATCAAGAAAAGGGGTGTTATTTTAACACCATTCAAAAGAAAGGAGAGGAGGCACAGTTTGTTGTTTGTTTATTCATTCAAGTATTTCTATACCACTGCATCATAAAATAGCTCCTCCTGCGTACGGCATTAAAACATCAAACACCATTTAAAACAATACAGATCATCATTAATGTGACTGGCTAATATAAACTAAAGTAAAAATTAAAAATCTACAAAGGGCAGGGTCTTCAAGAGATGCCTGGACTGCAAAAAGATCAAACCTATCAATTCTTAAGGAAATCAGCCCTGAGTGCTCACTGGAAGGACAGATCGTGAAGCTGAGGCTCCAATACTTTGGCCACCTCATGAGAAGAGAAGACTCCCTGGAAAAGACCCTGATGTTGGGAAAGATTGAGGGCACTAGGAGAAGGGGACGACAGAGGACGAGATGGTTGGACAGTGTTCTCGAAGCTACCAACATGAGTCTGACCAAACTGTGGGAGGCGGTGCAAGACAGGAGTGCCTGGCGTGCTATGGTCCATGGGGTCACGAAGAGTCGGACACGACTAAACGACTAAACAACAAAAAGTATCAAAGACTTCCCTTCTTCTCTTTCCATGGTTAATTTTGCATACCATAAACCCCTTACGTAAACTAAACCATTCAATATTCCATTATTACATCTGTCAAAACTTATTTACACCGTTGAATTTATCTTAATGCTGCCAACGTTTTCAAGTGTACACAATTCCCCCCCATATATTCAATAAACATTTTCCGATCTTCTTTAAACATATCTTGTTCTTGTTCTCTTATTTTATATGTTAAGCCTGCAAACTGTGCATATTCTATCAGTTGCCATTCTTCTTTAGTTGGGACCTCACTCGTTTTCCATTTGGGGGCTAACAAAACACGGGCCACAGTAGTGGCATACATAAATAACCTTTGCCCCCAACATCCTGGTGAGTGACAGCACCAACGCTGCCGGGGGGCGGGGGGGCGGGACGGACAGTTGCTGCTTCATCCACCCACACATAACACCACCGTACACGCAAACACATTCTTTTCCTGTCACCTTTCAAGTACTTGCGTGGAAGCAAACAAATCAAGGCTTAAAAGCAAAGCTGAAGCAAAATATACAAATGCCACCCTAGGTTCATTTGGCAGCTTGCAAATTTCATAATAAATGTCAGAAAGAGTTCAAGGAGATCAATACCTGTCTGGTTAGATTCGTGTGTGGGGTGATGAAGCAGTTTGACTGGAACAGTGACCAGACCTGTAACATGTTCCCTAGTGCTCTGCAAACAGAGTGTTGATTTCCATGATATGCCGTTTCTTTCCCGTCTAGTATTGTTTGAAACGATTGGGGGCAAGATGCTATTTAAAGCAGAGCCAGTGCAATTGAATTTCTTGTGGATTTTTTTAAAAAAAAATTAATAATATTGCAAACTGCTGTGGAAATATGGAGAACTCATTTTAAGGTTTGGAAGAATGAAAAACTGAGAGCAACCCAAATGGTCAGGTGGAGCCATCCCTACATAGGAGTGGCCATGTCGCACCCCTGCTCTCGTGCTCACACAGAGAGGCGTGCCTTTTAGAACAAACACAACATTGAATGGAATGCAGAAGGGATGAGTTTCCCAACGACAAGACAACAAATCAAGGAGTGACATAATGAAATGTGCAGGCTAAGAAGTAAGACAAGGCGAAGAATGAAAGACTGAATGGGAGACCTAAGATGAGATAAGGGCAAGTTGACTAAGGATTTATAATAATCCAACGGAGATAAAATGAAAGAATGCAGTCAATAATGGGGACTGTCAATCAGAAAGTCAAAATCAGAAAGATTAAGAAACTAAAAGTGAGGGCTGGACCTTAGCAGTGTAGAAAACACGAAATGATTTTTTTATAATTACTTAGAAAGTATCTTGAAAACAAGAGAAGAGTGCAAAAAGTATCCTAAATGCAGAATTAATAACAGAAGGAGAGGAAGAGACCAACGTGATTTCATTTACCAGTATTTGGTCTAAATAAAGTCAGGTCACTTTTCTGGGCAAATACCCATCCAGAATGACTTACAAAAAAATGAAAATTAGGGGAGGCATGCAAAACCCTCTGTTCTGAAAGTGTGGGAGATTCGAAAAGGCTTTTGCAAGCCTCCTCCTATTTTCCTTTTAAATAAAAAATGATTTTGACATATGGGCACCTAGCCCACCTGTCAATCATGTGATGCCATAATGTTGCAAAATGATTGAGAGGTGAGCAGCCTCACCCATCTGTCAAATTTGGCCTGAGAGGTGGATTCTGAGAAGTATCTGGCCTGAGAAACCAGAAAGGCTCCATACGCTTGGTTTCAGGTGCGGAGCAGGTAAAGGTGCATCTTCCTTCCAAAAGTGCTCTAAAACTTCTAAGCCTGTTCCCCTGAACTGGGAGTCCTGTGTTATCAGGACTGCTGAGCAGAGCTTCCAATCAGGTTCAGCCACACTCTAATAGATGCTTCATTCAGACCTTCCCTCTCAACATGGGAAGTTCAAGGGCGGAATAAGTAAACTTAGCACCCATGGATATATTTAGGGTGGGGCAGATGTGCATGCCATGCCCCCTTACACATTTTTGCCCTTTCACGTTCAGGCCGAGAGTATTAATTGGGCTCCGGCAGACCTAGCTGCAGACCGAAAAACAGGATCAATATTAAATGAATGAGCAAAATGCTTTCTGTTGTAGATATATAAAGATCTTAATGGGAGCAGTTTACTTATGGCAGAGGTTTTCAACCTCTCTGAATCCACGGCTCCCGTGACCAACTACATTCTTTCTGCAGAACCTCTGTGGGACGCAGGAGCCCAGTTATGTCACCCCTTGCCTGCAGAGTTGGCACCCTTTTACAAAACAACCTCCCATAGGAAGGGTTCCCCTCAGACTCCTCTCTTCTCCCCTCTCCTTGGGAGTCCTCTGGGCAGCCACTGCTGCCGCCTCTGGTCTCTGAACTGCCCCCACCCCACCGCAAAGAGAGGTGCCTGCTCACACTGCCCCACAGGGGCCTGGGACTTGTCTGTCCATTCCCAACAGCAAGAGCTGGTGGACTGGTTGGCTGGACTCCCTTGCCTGCTTGCTTGCTTACTCTGAAGTCACCTCAGCTCCTGGCCAGCCCCAGAGTCACTATTCGCCTGCAGAGCTTGTAGCCAGGGCTGCTGCAAAAAATAGCTGTGCAAGCCTTTGGGAGGCAGAGACACAAGAGGACATCAGTGGAGGGAGGGAAGGAAAGAGGAACAGAGACCAGTGTTGCCCACAGCACCCCTGACCATCATTCAAGGCACCCCAGGGTGCCAGGGCACACTGGTTGAAAACCACTCACTTAAGGCATCTTTTTGCCCAATACATGCCTATTTGATCACTTTGATCTGCAGAACTCACTTTTTTACAAGTCCCACATAATGCCCAGTTTATCTTTTACTGCGTCAGCACCTTTAAAACTCCCTGTTTTTATTGACATTCGGCAGGCTATCTTCGTTTAGAAACCACCTGAAAACTTTTTTGTTTGTCAAGCCTGCCCAGACATACATACTTAGATTTGTTTTTTTAAAAGTTTTTATTTCATCTTTGTTTTTAATGATGGTTTAAAAAGCAGATCCACAAGGAATATTACTTAAACCATATATATATATATATATATATATATATATATATATATATATATATATATATATATTCTCACTTCTTTAATCTATATATGTTACACAACTCACATAGTTTTTACTTATTTTCAAATTCTCCCACCCTCTGTGAGTGTTGACAGATTTTCCCATGCTTAGAGATTTCCAACATTTTCATTATAACACAGACTTGGCTAATCCAAGGAGGCTGTTTCCCCCCACCCACCCCCCACCAGCCCGCCTGCCGAATTTCATTATTGTAATCTTAGCCATAACAGAAAGCAAAATTGGACCGATATTATATTTCTAACACCAGTAGCAAATGATTACATCTCGCTGAGAAATCTCCTACGTAGTTTCCAACTATGAATCGGAAGAGTTTCTAAATTCCGTTTGAACATCAAGTGCACACTCCCCCTTCCAACTTTCCTCAGTGAATTGGCTTTTGAAAGGCCAAGGGCTGCTGGCTGCTGCTGAGATAACAGGGACCAAAGAATCTGCGACAGGTGGTACCAACTGTTCAACTTCAACTCCCAGCCAAAACAATCTGACATCCCATTGTGGAGGAAGGGGAGGAATAAGAGCAGCAGGCAAGTCTGGAGGAAGGGAAGGAAGGAAAGCCTGACTTTCTTAAAGCACCCTGTTTCATTTTCTCCCCAAATCAGTGTGGCATGCCATGTTGAAATTTCACAACCCTCTCAACTCCTGCAGGGAGAGAAAACATGCCACATAAATGCTGCATTTGCAAATTTGGGGCAATGGGAAAATAACCACACAATCCTATGCAGACGAAGCAGGTAGAAAGTTGCGATCCTGTGCCCCTATATGTGAGTCCAGTTAATGCAGCTGAACTTACATTAAAAAGGTAAAGGGACCCCTGACCATTAGGACCAGTCGTGACCGACTCTGGGGTTGCGGCGCTCATCTCGCGTTATTGGCCGAGGGAGCCAGCGTAGAGCTTCCAGGTCATGTGGCCAGCATGACAAAGCCGCTTCTGGCGAACCAGAGCAGCGCATGGAAACGCTGTTTGCCTTCCCGATGTAGCAGTACCTATTTATCTACTTGCACTTTGAGGTGCTTTCGAACTGCTAGGTGGGCAGGAGCAGGGACCGAGCAATGAGAGCTCATCCCATTGTGGGGATTCGAACCGCCAACCTTTTGATCGCCAAGCCCTAGGCTCTGTGGTTTAACCCACAGCACCTCCCACGTCCCACATGTAATGTAGGTGAGACTTACATTAGGGATGGACAAATCTCTCAATTTTAGTTTCTCCCAGTATCTTGGTTTTATAATCTGAAGCTCCGTTTCCCACATTTCCACACTGGTTTGCATTTTTTTTTTTTAAAAAAAAAGCCATCAAGAAGAGTCACCAGCATTTTAGCATTCCTTCTTTTAATACGAATATTTGCCCAACACGGAACTTTTTGCAAGTATTTTTTCCTAACAGAATGCCTTTTTGTATGTTATTGACATTGATATTTGTGCTTTTATGCACACTTTCCCCTAGCATAAATGCATTTTGTCCACATTCTTTGACTAGAGAACTCTGATGGAAAATTTTGAAGGAAATCTGTGATTTGGTTTGCATATAACCTAGGGAAGTGTGAATTGGATAGGGTTGCGTTGAAATGTGGAGCAAACTGAATTTCTCCTCCACCCCTACATCTGTAGACACACACAGGATTTTTATTTTATTTTTAGCCCACTGAAATTGGGTTCTCTCTTATTGAAATAGATGGGGCTTACATACTTAAACTGTAATCTAAAATGTTGGATCCCTCTCCCTATTGTCTTGCTATATGCTGAATGGCATAAGAAACTGGCACCTTACATTGGGTTGGTCACTATCTCAAAGCCAACAACTTGCAGGAGGGTCATTCTATATCAAGTGATCCAACTTTTTTTTTACTTTGTGGCATCCAATTTTCTTAATATTTTGTACACTTGTTGAATGATCAAAACTACGTTTCAATCTAAAAATTTAATTTTTCATCTCATCCCATTTTTGAGTTATGAGAGCTGAGTTATGAGGTTAAAGTTATGAGTTTGAGTTATGAGGTTAAAAAAAGTTGGATCATTTGATATGGAATGACCCAGGAATGTTGCTGGGAGCAAGGGGAGGTAGGTGAGACAGCAAGTATTCTATCCTGACTTCTTAGGTGCCAACTCCCTGGGTCCCTGGGCGCACAAGCACCTACAGAATTCTCCACGAAGGGGCCAGGCACCCACAAATTTCAGTTCCAGGGCCATGTATGCTGCATGGCACCCACGACGCCAGGCAATCACTGTAACGGGGCCAAGCTGACACTCCTGTCTGACTTTCCTGAAGGAAAAATGGACTGAAAACGTATTAATTAAATGATAAAATGAAGCGGGATTTCCCCCACCAAATGTTTACATTCCCATAGAAAGGATGACAATTTTGTAAGATAAGTTTACAATATACAGAACTTCAGAGAAAAAGTAAAATAAATATTTAAAAAGATTCTCAACTATCCAAATACACCTCAGGCAGCCTTCCAAGTGCTTCTCCCCTTCTCTGGCATTAAGAATCACAACATCAATGAATCAAATGGCTAATAATTTAAGGTCATTTCCTGACACCCCAAAACAGCTGTCTGAAGTGGTCATGCCAGTCTACCTAATGATAGGGCTGGCCTTGAAAATGAAAGCTGCTCAGATGAATTTGTTCCAGCTGCATTGAGAGATATTCTATTTATCAGGGGGTATTTCTTCCGATGCTCCTTTAAAAAATGAAAAGAAGGAAAGCTGCCCTTCCAGGGAGTGACTTTCATTGATGCTCAACAACTTTTCAAAGATATGATCAATGACTCTAGAATTGCCTCACATGAGAAAGGCTTCTAATTCCTCCCGATTGCAGCCCCACACTGCACAAGGCATCACCTATATATTGTCATCTGCAACAAGGGCCTTTAAAAAATGGATTTGCTGAAGTGCAAATAAATTCATTCTCAGAGGCTGCTATAAATAAAACATCAGAATATACCACTTTGGGTTATGAATGAATGGCTTTCTTTGCAGATTTTTGAAATATTATTCTTGCTTTTGTGAATCACAGAGCTGGCAAGTGAAATCTGTAATACAGTTCTAAAGCAATTCTGCATTTTTAACTATAAAGGTGTATGTCATTTTCTTTACTTTAAATCAGGCATACTTTGATAAGTGATGTTGCACTAGGGGAGTTTTTAACTACTTTCCCCGCGTCTTCTCCATATCAACATATTCCCCTCCCCAAAGTTGCAATTAGGGGGGAAGTCAGTTTTTGGATTGGAGGGATAATTTACTGTGAGAAAACCATGTGAAACTGCTCCCTTTCCCAGGGCTGCTTTCACAATCATATTAACTCAGCCACTGCCACTCTGGCTGCTTTGAAGCAATGGGGAAAGTGTCAGAGTTGGTCTTGAGAAATCGGCTGTATTTCTCTGTTTTCAGCAAACCAGAGCCCCAAACCAAAATCTTGCTTTACTAATATTTTATCATGCCACTGAGATATATTCTATTTTCAGTCTGCCAATTTCACTCTTTAAGGGCATCTTGATTAGCATACAGAGGCTTTAGATAACATACATCACTTCGAGAGCCAGTGTGGTGTAGTGGTTAAGAGCGGTAGACTCGTAATCTGGGGAACCGGGTTCGCGTCTCCGCTCCTCCACATGCAGCTGCTGGGTGACCTTGGGCTAGTCACACTTCTCTGAAGTCTCTCAGCCCCACTCACCTCACAGAGTGCTTGTTGTGGGGGAGGAAGGGAAAGGAGAATGTTAGCCGCTTTGAGACTCCTTCAGGTAGTGATAAAGCGGGATATCAAATCCAAACTCTTCTTCTTCTTCTTCTACATCACTTCATTAGGCTGAATGAGAATTGGGCTTTGATTTTTAAGGAAGAAATAATGCGAAATGTGGAGCTGAATGAATCTCAGTGAAACTGCACAGGCAAAAAACATAAGAGCCTGGCTGGATCGGGCCAAAGGCTTATCTAGTCCAGCATCCTGTTCTCACAGCAGCCAGCCAGATTCTCATGAGTAGCCCCGAAGCAGGACTTGAGTGCAACACATTCTCCCCTTTTGTGATTTGCAGAGAGAATACTTCATAGTCATGTTGCCTATGATAATAGAGGTAGAACAAAGCTGTTGATATACTTATCCTCCATGAATTTGTCTCTCAGTGTTTAGTGTGATGTTCAGGCAGGGTGGCATTCCACACCTGGCTTCCCAATGCCAAGTGCCACTGCTGCTTATTGACAGGGGATGGGGCATCTTGCATCAACGCTGCTGAAGAGTGCACTTCACCTGAGGACAGCAGGAAATCAATGTTTCATTGTGTTTTTATATATGTTGAAAGGTGCCCAGAGAGAGGTGGGTGAGTGGGGTATAAATAATAAAATTGCCGTTGCTGCTGCTGCTGTTATACGTCCCTATTTTCATGGGAGAAATGTTGGAGGGTGTGTTGCTCTCCAATGCTATACACAATAGGGATGTTTGGAGCCTGCTCACAGCACAAGCACAGTACCGGTGTTATAGAGCTCTGATCCTGTTGTTGTTGTTTAGTCGTTTAGTCGTGTCCGACTCTTCGTGACCCCATGGACCATAGCACGCCAGGCACTCCTGACTTCCACTGCCTCCGGCAGTTTGGTCAATCTCATGTTCGTAGCTTCGAGAACACTGTCCAACCATCTCGTCCTCTGTCGTCCCCTTCTCCTAATGCCCTCAATCTTTCCCAACACCAGGGTCTTTTCCAGGGAGTCTTCTCTTCTCATGAGGTGGCCAAAGTATTGGAGCCTCAGCTTCACGATCTGTGAGCACTCAGGGCTGATTTCCTTCAGAATGGATAGGTTTGATCTTCTTGCAGTCCATTGGACTCTCAAGAGTCTCCTCCAGCACCATAATTAAAAAGCATCAATTCTTTGGCGATCAGCCTTATGGTCCAGCTCTCACTTCCATACATCACTACTGGGAAAACCATAGCTTTAACTATACGGACCTTTGTTGGCAAGGTGATGTCTCTGCTTTTTAAGATGCTGTCTAGGTTTGTCATTGCTTTTCTACCAAGAAGCAGGCGTCTTTTAATTTCGGGACTGCTGTCACCATCAAGGAGCCCAAGAATGTAAAATCTCTCACTGCCTCAATTATTGTTATTTTTAACTACAACTCCTATCCCAGTTCTGGCTGGAGCTGATGGGAGCGGTACTCTGAAACATCTGGAGCATACCAGGTTGGCAAAGGTTGGCGTAGTAATTCTAAACTTGACACAGCATAAGGCAGCTTATCATGTAAAGGTAAAGGGACCCCTGACCGTTAGGTCCAGTCGCGGATGACTCTGGGGTTGCTGCACTCATCTCGCTTTACTGGCCGAGGGAGTCGGCATACAGCTTCCAGGTCATGTTGCCAGAGTGACTAAGCCACTTCTGACGAACCAGAACAGCCGCACGGAAACGCCGTTTACCTTCCCTCTTGGAGCGGTACCTATTTATCTACTTGCACTTTGATGTGCTTTTGAACTGCTAGATTGGCAGGAGCTGGGACCGAGCAATGGGAGCTCACCCTGTCGTAGGGTTTCAAACCACTGACCTTCTGATCGGCAAGCCCTAGGCTCAGTGGTTTAACCCACAGCGCCACCCATGTCCCTTTTTAGCTTATCTTGTGCCATTTAGCAAATCCGAATTGTACAACACAGCCAACCACTCATTTTGGAAATAGACTCCAATAAATGTGTTATAAAGAGGGCAAGTAAAGATTTGGTATTTCTTTATTTTTTATTAAAAAACCTGTAGATAAATAAGACATGCTGTAAGAAGCAAAGTCTATCAAACCCAGCGAATCTGCTCTAATGTGACCTTTTGCTGCATGTGGTCTGAATTAGTCATTTCTGCTTCACCCACAAAGCCTTGGTTTATGTCAGTAAGAGATCATTGTTTCCCTCCCCCCCCCTACTCCCACCATGAATTTAACATCTGCATCAGCCAAGGTAAACAAGTAATTAACTTAAAAGGCATAGGCTGAGTACTAAACTATTATCACTTGCATTCAGCCTCCCCCAAAGACCATCATTATGCTAAGCCAAAAGGATGATTAGGCCACAGGAGGCCCAGCAAAAGAGTTTGGGAGACTCATGAATCTTAAAGATAAGGCCAAGATTATTGTGATCCTGTGCCTTTCATTTCAATTGGGCCCTGCTGAAATCTGCAGAGTTAAGTTTTTAATCAGTGCCAATGAAAGATAATGTCACTCTGCGGCAAATGATTTTATTACAAAACTTGTTATTCAGAATAAGGTTTTGCTTTGTAGCCGAGAGCATCAGACCACATGAATTGGTTATCTACCCGTAGCATGAGGTAACGCACACATAGACACGCACATTGACTGAAGATGTTTTCAAAAAACTGTTGTATGAATACACTTCAAAAGCAGAACGTGTGCCTTTTATTATTATTATTTTTAGTCTTGGAAACTGCATGGTTCTCTGACTGTAATGGGTGATCCTTGAGAGTTTCCTCTTGTGAATGGCTTATCAGCTTGCCCATGTTTTCCTGGTGTGAAGCAGCCCGCCTGCCAGGAGGTACCAAAACCTGCTTTTACATTATCTTTTAAAAAATAGTAATATAAAATTATAATTTTCATTTATATACATTACAACAGTTTGACCAAACTGTGGGTGGCAATGGAAGACAGGAGTGCCTGGCATGCTCTGGTCCATGGGGTCACGAAGAATCGGACACGACAACAACAAACAATTATTTTGCCAAGTTTTAATATACGTTTCCGAGCACAATTCAAAGTGTTGGTGCTGACCTTTAAAGCCCTAAATGGCCTCTGTCCAGTATACCTGAAGGAGCGTCTCCACCTCCATAGTTTTACCCGGACACTGAGGTCCAGTGCCGAGGGCCTTCTGGCGGTTCCCTCGCTATGAAAAGCCAAGTTGCATGGAACTAGGCAGAGGGCCTTCTCGGGTAGTGGCGCCCGCCCTGTGGAACTCCCTCCCATCAGATGTCAAAGAGAAAATCAACTACCAGATTTTTAGAAGACATCTGAAGGCAGCCCTGTTTAGGGAGGCTTTTAATGTTTAATAGATTACTGTGCTTTATTTTTCTGTTGGAAGCCACCCAGAGTGGCTGGGGAAACCCAGCAAGATGGGTGGGGTATAAATAATAAATTATTATTATTATTATTATTATTATTATTATTATTATTATTATTATTAAATATTTTAAATTTTGACTCCCTTCCCCCTCTTTCTGCAGTTCCTTACATTTATTTTTATCCTTTCCTGTATTCCCCAAATTGCCTTAACTTATTCTTTTAATCGTCTATTAATATATATATATATATATATATATATATATATATATATATATATATATAACTGCAGGTTTTTACAATAATCCTGCCAATGTCTTGATCTATTTGCAGTTTGTTTGTAAATACTCAGTAAACCACTTCCTTCTCCTTCTAAAAAGTTTGTTGTCTTGATTTCTTATTCTTCCAGTAAGTTTTGCCATTTCCGCATACTCCATTAGTTTCTGTATCCAATCTTCTTTCGTCCTTCCACTTTTGGGCAAATAATATTTTTGCTGCTGTAGTTGCATACATAAATAAATTTCTATACTGTTTGGGTAGTTCTAATCCTATAATTCCCAAGAGAAAAGCTTCTGGTTTTTTACAAACGTTATCTTAAACATCTTATTCAATTCATTATATATCATTTCCCAGTAAGCTTTAACCTTATTACAAGGCCACCACATGTGAAAAAGTGCCTTCCATCTGCTTTTACATTATCATGCATATTATTCTTTTGTGATGAACAGAAACAACGTACATTCCAAGCCACCATTTCTCTTCCTGCAGTCTCCCATTCATCTCATTTCTGCTAACTTGATTACAGAGTTGAGTTTGTGTGAGTTTCGATTATGCACAAAGTTGCATTCTAAAAAAAAACTGGAAGCTGACACTATCGCTGCTGTAAGTGCAGGGAAATATACTTGTGCAATGGTGCGTGTGCGTGCAAATGCACATATCAGGGTCGGCCCACTCATGAGGTAAGGTGAGGTGATTGCCTCAGGCACTTTAAAAAGAACAGCCTGCTAAGAATCTAAATAAGGGGAGACTGGAAATGCCAGAAACTTTGTCATGTAATATCTTTATTGAAGATTAAGATCAGAATAAAAGCTGTCCTGCAAATTCGATACACTATTTTATGTATCAGGTTCTAATTACAGTACAAGTCAGTCCTGAACTTATTTGTTTGGGGGGTCAAGGAAAGAAGATATACAGAATATTGTATTGCAATACCTTCTGGGGTATGTTTGTTTTTGACATAACTCTCCATTTGACAAAAAGAATTCCACCAAGAGCTCCACCTTCAGGTTTGTCTTTCTTTTGGGGAGGGTGTGATGGCAAAAGATGTGAAACATGGTGTTTTAACTAGATATTTCCACTGAGCACTGCGGAACATGGCTTGTAAACACAATGTCAAGTCCCACATCCATTTTCAGTGCAATATTCATCCTCCCTATGTCTGATGCCGAGGCAGGAGAGCCATTGCTAATGTAGTCAAGGTGACACCATCCACAAACATATTGGAGGTATCTGTAGACTTAGGGGAACCCCAAGGCTGGCAAAAGTCTAAGAAATCAAAACCCTAAGCAGGCATGTCCAAAGTCTGTTTCAGGGGCCTAATCTGGCCCGCCGGTCGGTTTAATCTGGCCCCTGTGGCTGTTTATTTCCTGGGGTAAAATCCTTTAAAAAGCCACTTCAATCTTTTTTTTAAAAAAAAGGTCAACAACATTGGTTGGCCCCTTGGTTGGCCCTCACGGTCCTTCACTTCCTCAAATCTGGCCCTCTTTGAATAAAAGTTTGGACACCCCTGCGCCTAATGGGGTACCACAAAAACAGCTCAGTGAGGGTCCTCAGTGGCCATGGAATGTTGAGGAACTCTTGGGAGAAGAAAACGGAAAAAGTGATGGGAGAGGAGGATGCAATGGAGTCTCGTGGATGAGGGCATGGCTGGCTGGATCAGTGAGCAGGAACATTCTACACTGCAACACTGTGTTGCGAGTCCATCTTCTTTATTATGAAGCGAGAGCTCTTAGATATGGTGTTTTAATTGTATAGAGTTGTTTTGGAACTACCTACCACTGGTCCATGGTTCTGAGGCTCAGTCAATTTAGCACACCCCAAGTTTTCAAACCTACTGTTGCATTTCTCTCTCTTGCTGTTCTCTTTCTTTCTTTCTTTTTTATGTACAGATGCTTCTCCTTTCAGTAGGGAACATAATGCAGAAAAATGCTCCCTTGAGGATTTGGTTTCACTTCAACACTGTTCCATTGTGCTTTTCAGTAGATTTTTGTAATGGCTCCGTGACTGTTTAAGCGTAGATGCCTGAAAGTTGGAGCAGAAGTACAATAAAGCCCCTTTCTTCACCCTCTTTCTTTCTTTCTTTCTTTCTTTTTTGCAAAACACCAAATCACAGAAACTGATAGCACAGATGTAGAAAAAGGATTGGCCGTCAGATTTAAAGTGCACTTAAGAAAGGAGACAACTATAGAAAGGGGCTAAATTTTAAATTTAGATAGGATATCTTTGTTCTTAATATTGCACTTGAATATTTAACATTTGAAACTGATATGAAATAGCATTTTCTGTGAAAGTTGAAATGATGAGACTTCTAGGGGTGGCATAGCCTGTCAGTTTGGCTTCCTCGTTTTTCCAGTGCGAAATTCACTTATCCAAGTTTGTGATGCAATTTTATTTGCTTTTTTTAAAAATAAAAAAAATCATGAAAATTCATCAGTGTGAATTTCTCCTAACGTACACACTTTTATATGCAGTTTTGAGTAACGGACACATTTCTGAAAGCACTTTCCACTAATATAATATATAGTACTCTCCTTAATGCTTGTATTTTAATGCACAGTTCACCCCAATATTTCCATTTTTGTATGCATTTTTCTGGCTAGAGAACTTCACCACAACATTTAGAGAAGTGAGGATTTCAAAGAATAGCTGTGTTTCATTTTACTCTTTGAAAGAAAAGAACATGCAAAATAGGTAGTTTCTCATTAAAATGCAAACAAGACACCACACAATTTCTTCTGAGCCATTCCTTTCGCAATGAGAACCTGGAGTGTGATGTTTTTGTGAGGCAGAGACATACAGATAAAAACATATGTGCTCCTAGATTGTGCCACCTTCCTGAGGACAACTGATTGAGGTAGAAAAATCTCTTCAATGCTCATCCTTTTCCTGAACAAACGTGAAAACCACACCACAGCAGCAGCAACAACTTATTGATAGTGTGGGAAGTTCTCAATATGGGAATGTTAGGGATGTGGATTAGGATATATTATTAGATAGATCCTATCCAAGCTTGTGTTAGCAAGCTTCCAATATTAGCAGAGTGACATTCCCCTTTTGTGCGCAGCAAAGCATGTGTGTTAGATTCGCTAGAATCTCTATAACAATATTACACTTTATAGTTCAATATTACACTTCCTGGCAAAGGTCCCCTTTGTCCCTCTTAAAAGAAATACACAACACAGTGTTTATAAAATAAGATAGAGTTTACTTACAGTTTCATCCTGAGTTACAGCATAATCTCAGAAAGGCAGGCTTGCTTAGAAAAGTTACAAGTATATATACATCTAGAGACTACTCAGTAAAGTAAGACTCCATTTGGTCTCACTCTTGGCTGCAGGCCTAGAGTGAGAACCATGCTAACTAGAGATTCTCTGGAGATGTGTCCTCATCGAGGAAGGAAGTAGCTAAGAGAGAGAGTGATTGCAGGCTAGGGCTTTTGTCTAATCCAACTCATTTGCATGTCTGAGGGAACAGGAACTGACCTGTAGTCAGGTGTCCCTCCAGGTGAGTTCCTGTTAGTGGACACTCTAGGAACTGTTGTGACTTGTCTGCCCCAGTGTTCCATCCCACAAACCCCTTCTCAGGCAATTCACAACATTCATTACATACAAAACAAAACATAAGCAACTTTATTCAACCACCCAAGAGTCCCAGCTTGACACGCAGGTTCTGGAAACTCTGTCTTGGCAGGGGTGTGGTTAGGATGTCTGCTGTCATCTCCGATGTGCAGCAGTACGACAGTTCGACAAGTCCATCTTGTATCATCTGGCGAACGTAGTGGTACCTGACCCCAATGTGTTTTGAACGTGCTAGGAACTTCTCATTCTGTGCCAGCTTTAGACAGCTTTGGTTGTCCTCCAGCAGGCTTATAGGTTCCTTTCTCTCCACGCCAAAGTCTGTTAGGAGTTGGTCCAGCCAGGAAATCTCTCTGCACGCTTCTGTAGCCGCAACATATTCCGATTCTGTAGACGATAAAGCTATACATTTCTGTTTATAACTGCCCCATGTGATAGCTCCGCCCCCATACATAAAGACATGCCCGCTTGTGGATTTATAATCAGAATTATCACCCGCCCAGTCAGCATCAGTGTACCCAATGAGCTTAGGGTCACTGACAGCTGGTAACTTTAATTTACAATCCATTGTACCCTTAAGATATCGAACCACCCTCTTCACACCAACCCAATCATGCTCAGTGGGACTACTCACTTTCCTGCTGAGAATCCCTACTGCATTGGCTAAATCAGGTCTGCATGTGGTAACTAAATACAAAAGTTTACCAATTGCTGAACGATACTCTGTGTTGTTTGGCAGCAGCTTCGAATCCTCTTGGTTCTTTAAGAAGTCTGTAGCCATCGGGGTGTCGACGGGTTTTGCATCCTGCAATTGCATACTCTCCAACAGTTCAATTATCTTTTGCTTCTGATTAAGTAGAAATGAACCATCCTGTTCTCTTTCCACTTGAATCCCAAGGTAATACTCAACTGGTCCTAATTCCTTCACTTGCACTTCCTTGTTGAGGTGCTGGACTACATTTTTATAATCCCTGTCATTTGACGTTGCGATTAAAAGGTCGTCAATGAAGGCAAGAATATAAGAAAATTGTCCATTACTCTGCTTAGTGTACAAACACTTGTCAGCTTCACCTTGCTTGTACCCAAGTTTCACCAGCATTCCATGCAATTTTAAGTTCCAGGCTCTGGCTGCTTGTTTTAAACCATACAGTCCCTTTTGAAGCTTGCAAACCAAATGTGCCTCATTTGGCTTTATAAAACCTTTAGGCTGCTTCATGTAAATTTCTTCAGAAATTTCCCCATGCAAAAACGCAGTAGCTATATCGATGTGTTTCACCTCCATCCCTTTAGATGCTGCGATGCTTAAAAGTAATCTTACGCTACTGTATCTTACTGTCGGTGCAAAGACTTGGTCATAGTCGTGGCCATATTGCTGTGAAAAACCTTGTGCCACTAGTCTTGCTTTGTAACGTTGCACCTCCCCTTCTGAACCCCTTTTAACCTTGAACACCCATTTGCTCCCAATTGCTTTCTTACCAGCAGGTAATTCTGTGAGTGTCCAGGTCTTGTTCTTGTGCAGTGCGTCAATCTCCTCCTGCGCGGCTTTCCTCCAGAGACTGGCTTCGGTGGCTGGCATCTGCTCTACCTCTTCCCAAGTGGAAGGTTCTGGTGGAGATGCCGACCCTGCAAAGTAGGACAGTCGTAGTGGCGGAACGCCCTTGTTGGTTCTGGATGAGCATCTGACCTCTGGTTGTGCAACCGCATCAGCATCCTCCTCCTCCTCCAACGCTGGCATGTCCACGTACAGCTCCTCCTCTTCGTCTCTGGTGCCGCCAGGGGTCTGGACCTCTGCGTCTTCTGGGGTGTCGCCTGTAGGGGGTGTTGTGACACTAGAAGGTATATTAGTTCCTTGTGCTAAAGGAAAACTTATAAACTCTTCATCTGGTGACTCTCTAGAACAGTCAATAACTGTGTTCTTTGTATCAAACTTTCCCTGTTCATCAAAATGAACCACATGGTATGGGTCTACTCTGCCACTCTTTGGATCTAGAACTCTATATCCCTTTCCTCCAGGAGCATATCCAACCAGGATACCTGCTTTTGCTCTGGAGTCAAGCTTGTGTCTGCGCTCTTTGGGCACGTGGTAATAACAGACACTTCCAAACACACGTATGTGCTGCAGACTTGGGACTCTCCCGTGCCAAAGTTCAAATGGTGTGCGTTCTGCACCCTTTGTAGGCAATCTGTTTTGCAAATAAATCGCCGTATTCGCCGCTTCACCCCATAGCTTCTGTGACAAGTTGGCCTCTTTTAACATGCACCTTGTCATCTCCATAATAGACCTAAACTTTCTCTCAGCAATGGAGTTCTGTTGAGGCGTGTAAGCAACTGTAGTTACATGTGCTATGCCTTCTTGTGCCATGATGGCCTTCATCTGCCGTGAGCAAAACTCTCCACCATTATCCGAAATTAAGGTGGAAGGAGCTCTCTGGAATTTGTTCTTCACCATGTTTAAGTACAGTTTGAACAATTCCGGTGTCTGACTCTTTTCTTCTAGAAAATATCCAACACAATATCTTGAGAAGTCATCTATAAATATCAGAATGTACTTATTGTTTCCTAGGGAAGGTACATTCAGCGGACCACATAGGTCAGTATGAACAGTGTCCATGACTTTTGTGCTTCTCTTCTCTGTACAACGTGGGAAGGAAGGCTTGACTGCCTTTTCAGTTATGCAAGTTGTACAGTTTGGCATTGGTGTACTGCAATTCTTTACCTGTAGACCTTTTACCAGATTTTCCTTCTGCATTTTCAGGATAAGGTTGGTATCCCTGTGTCCAAGCCTTTTGTGCCAGAGTTCCAGATCTGGTTGATCCTTTCTGCTGGGTTGTGCAACCCTTGCAGACTCATTCTCTGAAATATCAATCTCATACACATCATTGATTAGTTTGGCTTGAATAAACACTTCACCATCTTTTATCACATTGCATTGTCCATTTTTAAATATAATTTTAAAACCTTTCTTGTCCAAGCTAGACACACTTATTAGATTACAGTTCAGCTTTGGTGCATACTTAACATTACTCACTGTAGTATCAAAAGACTCATTGTTCACTTTGAAATTCAAGTTCAAAGATCCTGCACCTATTGACTTTATAACATTTCCATCAGCAATTTCAATCTCAGACTGTTTATTATTGTCTATTTCATTGAAATATTCCCTTTTATAACAGAAGTGGCTGCTTGCTGCACTGTCCAGAAGCCACTTATTGCGCTTTCCTTCACAGCTCTGGAAAGCTACATTTCTTTCTTGCAATATCATTGCACGCCCACGACCCCCCTTCTTTTCGCCTTTTGGTGGAAAGGGGCGGGATTTATTCCTAGGTGCCCGGCATTCCTTCGCCATGTGCCCTTTTAAATTGCAGTTAAAGCAAATTATTTCCTTTGGCGTTTGTCTGGACCTTTGAAAATGCTTGGAAGCATAATTAGTGTCCTTTCTCCCTGTATTCCTTTCTGAAGAATCAAGGTAATCTCTGCATTCCTCTCTCAAATGATCAATCAGTTCTTCAAAAGTCAGGTCCCTTTTGTGATCCATGCAACTCTTGAATGAACTGAAGCTTGGTCCTAGAGATGCTATCAAAAATGAAACCTTTGTTTCTTCATCAAGGGCTTTAGTAGTAAGATCAATCCTCTGAACAATTTCACTAAATTTGCTGATATGGTCAGTGAATTCTTCTCTTGAATTCATCCTCAGCGCAGTTAATTTGCTCATCAAATTCCTGTAGGAGTTCTTAGTAGATGCTCCATACCTGCGCTCAATATCTTTTAAGATTTTAGCTGCATCATCTTTGCTATTAACTGATGTTGGATGCCTGTTGCGAAGTCCACTCAAAATTATGTATCTGGCCTCGCTGTTCATGCGTTTCCAACTTGCTATCTTAGCTAAATCCTCTGCTGCTGTGCCAGTAGGCATAGGTTTTTCAATGGCATCCAAAACATTCCTTGCATCTAAAAATGCTATCAGGCGTTGCTTCCAAAATACGTAATTGTGGTCATCTAAAGCCATTAATCCTAGGTTAACTCCACTATCAAAATCTGCAAAAGCCATCTTGGAATCTCAAAATTCAAAAATTTGCCAAAAATTCCAAAATCAAAATCTCTAAAAATATCTCAAAATGCAAAATAATCTTCACTGCCTCTGAGTTCTCAGTGCTGTAAACTCTGAGGGAGGGGAGGGGTAGCTAATCCCCTAGGCACACTGGATAACAATAGACCATGTGCTTACCAGGAAGTTCTAACTGAAAAAATCCTACTCAGTTCAAAATCACAATCCAAAGCAATCCTTCAAAAATACACAAAAATACGCAGTTCTGGGCCGTAATAACCCTTTATGGGAATGTTAGGGATGTGGATTAGGATATATTATTAGATAGATCCTATCCAAGCTTGTGTTAGCAAGCTTCCAATATCAGCAGAGTGACATTCCCCTTTTGCGCGCAGCAAAGCATGTGCGTTAGATTCGCTAGAATCTCTATAACAATATTACACTTTATAGTTCAATATTACACTTCCTGGCAAAGGTCCCCTTTGTCCCTCTTAAAAGAAATACACAACACAGTGTTTATAAAATAAGATAGAGTTTACTTACAGTTTCATCCTGAGTTACAGCATAATCTCAGAAAGGCAGGCTTGCTTAGAAAAGTTACAAGTACATATATATCTAGAGACTACTTAGTAAAGTAAGACTCCATTTGGTCTCACTCTTGGCTGCAGGCCTAGAGTGAGAACCATGCTAACTAGCTACTTCCTCCCTCGATGAGGACACATCTCCAGAGAATCTCTAGTTAGCATGGTTCTCACTCTAGGCCTGCAGCCAAGAGTGAGACCAAATGGAGTCTTACTTTACTAAGTAGTCTCTAGATATATATGTACTTGTAACTTTTCTAAGCAAGCCTGCCTTTCTGAGATTATGCTGTAACTCAGGATGAAACTGTAAGTAAACTCTATCTTATTTTATAAACACTGTGTTGTGTATTTCTTTTAAGAGGGACAAAGGGGACCTTTGCCAGGAAGTGTAATATTGAACTATAAAGTGTAATATTGTTATAGAGATTCTAGCGAATCTAACGCACATGCTTTGCTGCGCGCAAAAGGGGAATGTCACTCTGCTGATATTGGAAGCTTGCTAACACAAGCTTGGATAGGATCTATCTAATAATATATCCTAATCCACATCCCTAACATTCCCATACTCAAGAGGCTGTTTGATAAGGAGATGTGCCTTATTGATTAAACGTCTATGATATGTCATAGTGACTGGAGGTATATGCCTGGTGTTGTGACTCGGGTTATAAGCTACGGAACGAGGTAGGAATATTCCTGAACTATCTATGTTTTCACTTCACTAGCTGCTGCAAATTGAGGAAAGGGAAGGGTGAATGCAGTATTGCTGCCGGTAGTAGTAGTACCGGTAGGAGTGGGACCCAGGTGGCACTGTGGGTTAAACCACTGAGCCTAGGGCTTTCTGATCAGAAGGTCGGCGGTTCAAATCCCTGCAACGGGGTGAGCTCCCGTTACTCGGTCCCAGCGCCTGCCCACCTAGCAGTTCGAAAGCACATCAAAGTGCAAGTAGATAAATAGGGACCGCTCCGGCGGGAAGGTAAACGGCGATTCTGTGCGCTGCTCTGGTTCGCCAGAAGCGGCTTTTTCATGCTGGCGACATGACCCAGAAGCTATCTGTGGACAAACGCCAGCTCCCACGGCCTATAGAGCGCCGCAACCCCAGAGTCAGACACAACTGGACCTGATGGTCAGGGGCCCCTTTACCTTTACCTTTAGGAGTAGTAGTAGTAGTAGTATCATTTGAACTTATTAGTCCCTTGTTACACGCACAAAAAGGTTTTCAAGGAACTAATTACTCAGCATGTAGGAGCCCTGCCCAGCTACTCCTTGGTGTGAGATTCACCATCATACCATGCTTGCTGCAAACCCTCCAAGTGCCCCTATTTTCCTGGGACAGTCCCAGATTTTCAGGAGCCATACCAGATTCTGACTTGATCCCAGAATGTCCAGCTTTTGCTTAGGACATTCCTATTTTCATTGGAGAAATGTTGGAGGGTATGGAGTTTAGCAACCCCTGAGGCAAGAAGATAAGAAACTACGTACAGTGGTACCTCTACTTACGAATAACTCTACTTACAAATGTTTCTACTTACGAATGGAGCTCCGTCTGCCATCTTGGATGCGGTTTAGATAGGATTTTTTCTACTTACGAATTTTTAGATAGGGTTGCTTCTACTTACGAATTTTTTCTCCCAATGCATTCCTATGGGATTCGACTTAATTCGTAAGTAGAGGTACCACTGTATACAACCTTTAGAAGACATCTGAAGGTAGCCCTGTGTAGAGAAGTTTTTTTAAAAAAAACCACCAATGTTTTATTATGTTTTTGTATATGTTGAAAGGTGCCCATCTGACTGCGGCAACCCAGTCGGATGGGTGGGTGGGGTATAAATAATAAAGTAGTAGTAGTAGTAGTAGTAGTATGTCCCTATTTTCATGGGAGAAATGTTGGAGGTATGTTGCTGTCCAATGGTATGTTTGGAGCCTGCTCACAGCACCAGCAGAGCACCAGCAGAGCACCAGTGTTATAGAGCTCTGATCCTATTCTCTTGTATATCAGCACCTTGGCTCAGAAGATGTAAAGCCAGCAAGCTCAGTCTCTGCATTCCAAACCAAATTCAGACCACCAGCCAGGTGCTGTGCACTTCAAGGTGCTTGGCCATTTGTCTGTCTTTGAAGTCCTGGGCACACTTCTCAAGCCCAGTGGCAAATGGCCTACCTGTCCCTGTTTCCAGAAAATGTGGAAAGAACAACTGCCATTAATTTTGCATTATGCCGTCACCTTTTGCTAAATTTAGCAAGAAGCATTTTGTTCTAACAAAAGCAGAACAAGGACCCTTCATTGGTGGGGTTACGTAAGACACACAAAGACCAGCTTTTCTTGAAAAATGATTCTTAAGATTTACAAGGATGTTTGTCTGAAGAAAGTTCCGTAGGTGATGCAGGAATTTAAAGGAAGGACACATCAAAATAAGCCATTGAAAAGAAAACAGCTGAAACATGTACAGGCAATAAATTTAAGGCCCGAGGCTAGTCTTAATTATAATAGTTCTTTAAAAGTTGCTGACGATTCTGATGCTCTCTGACCTTAAAACCATGCCTAGTTTTATTGAGTAGACGTAAGTCAAACTCAGCTGGCAAAATCTCTCACTGGGCTGGGTTAGAAAATGCTTCGAGACACACATTGCATCTCCTCCTTTCCTCAAAGGTTAAACAAGCACAATATGAGGACTGGATGGAGTGTATTCTTATGAAGAGTTTTGCTCTTGCCAAATTTTGGTCATTTATATGATTTCTGAGTTGTTTTGCACAACACCAGTGGCAAAGCTTTCTAATGATTTGCCCAATAACTTTTTATTTAAAACAAATCTTATAGGAGTATGATCCAGACGGACTCAAAGAAGGAATCACTTTATTTCAAAAGCATTTTTATCTTTTGGGAACGCTTTAGTATCATTGCACTTGGGGAAGCTGCTGGAGTTGTCAGTCTTCAGGAGCAGAACTTGCCTTCTGGGATCAGAGACAGCTTCCATTCAGAAAGCAAAAATGCACAGCAGCACAATCCTATGCATGTCTTTTCAGAAGCAAGCTCGACTGCTAAGTGATTATAGGATTGCAGCCTTAGGATCTAAGTCATTGTTTCCCCATTACAACCCCCTTGAATGGTCCCTTCCTTTTCCTTTGTTCCCATTGCCATTTTAAATTCCCACACCCACATAACAGTGATTCCAACAAGGCTTTTACTATGCTGTAATAGAAAGTGCATGTGTGTGTATCTATGATTGAGGCTGTGGACGAATATGATAGCCATGTTATGATATGATAGCCATGTTCAAATATATAAAAGGATGTCATATAGAGGAGGGTGAAAGGTTGTTTTCTGCTGCTCCAGAGAAGCGGACATGGAGCAATGGATTCAAACTACAAGAAAGAAGATTCCACCTAAACATTAGGAAGAACTTCCTGACAGTAAGAGCTGTTCAACAGTGGAATTTGCTGCCAATGAGTGTGGTGGAGTCTCCTTCTTTGGCGGTCTTTAAGCAGAGGCTTGACAGCCATATGTCAAGAATGCTTTGATGGTGTTTCCTGCTCGGCAGGGGGTTGGACTGGATGGCCCTTGTGGTCTCTTCCAACTCTATGATTCTATGAATGCCAGCTCCCTTCGGCCTGAAAAGCGAGATGAGTGCCACACCCCATTGTTGCCTTTGACTGGACTTAACCATCCAGGGGTCCTTTACCTTTACCTGTTGAGGTTGCAGGATGAGGGTGACAACAAAATCCATACTGCTTTGTAAAAGAAACACAAAGGGAGAATAGCAAGCCTTAAGGGAAGAGGAAGAGGCAATAGGATTTAAAAGTAAATGAAAAAAAAAGGTTCTGGGAAGCAAATATTGCTTTGATCTCCATTACATACACAAGTCTGTTTTGAATCGGCTTGGTTGTATGGCAACCAGCATGCCTGAAGCCTTTTCCAAAAAGTCTCCCAAAATTGTGTGGTTTGGTACAGACTGTGAAGCTGTATTTGGCTGACAAAGTATTTGGCCGTAATGTGGACATTTTGAATGAGGATTATATCTTACTTTGACTTATAAGGTAACCAGCTTTCTCCTTGCAGGCCAAGCTGTCTTCACACTTTATCTATCAACATAAAAAAGAACATGTACCTGGCAAGAACACACGATGAGTGTTTGGCTCGCGTTCTGAGCGTTTTTGCAAATGCCTCATTGCTCTCTTTGATTCTGTTGCCGCTGCTGGTCCAGAGCTTGTGCACTAAGACTTTGATGGGTGAAAAAACTGGAATTAATTCTGTTGAACTGCACCAGGAAACCAATACCTACACCACAGTTGAAATATTAACCTGCAAAGGGATGATGCGGAACGATCTTGGTTTCGTCAAACCATTGTCACCCTTACAACACTAGCAGTGCTCAGGTGCTATTTCAACCTAGGCAAAAACATAACATAGGCACACACGAATGTTCACTGCTGAAGGCGAAAACACCCCCTGCTCTAGATCCCATGTTGCACAACATTTTCTAAAGTATAGATCATTGTTTTATATAATAATTGTACTTGAGCTGGACATTCAAATGTGGAAATCATAAACATTCGTGCCAAAAAAAATATGGTTTGCGTCTTTATTGGAATGAGCTAACTTGGTAGCAAATACAATGACTTTTTCCCTTTCAGTCTTGTCCAGGAATTCTACCGCCTTATCATTTTACATCGCAGCTTATCCCTTGAACATTGCAGTTGGATTCCTCATCCGAGTATTTTGTCTATATTGCTGTTGTAAATGTCCTTTTCTGGCTTTTGCTCCAAAGTGCAATAAGCACTTAAAATTCCTTTTCAGTTTGTGAGAGTGACACACACACACCCCTTGCTGCTTCAGTAACAGCTTTTCTCCTCAAGTCACGTTTCAGTTATTTCGTTAACCTTGGATTAAATGAATGAATGAATTCATGCCCTACCAGGGGGTTTCCTAGAAACAACTGCTTGGCCATTCAGGAACTCTTTTAGGAACTACATACTACGTACCTGCCTGGTCCCTTTGCATCTATAGACAAAAGGTGAGGGTTTTTTTGTTTTTTCTTTACATGAAACATACTGTATTTCTAACTTTATTAGAGGCTGACATCTGTTTTGTTTTTGTTTTTAATGTGCTCTAACCAACAGCGACTCCAAAGCCAACTTTCCCCTTCTGTTCTTCCCTTTAAGGCAAGGTCTATAGCTCAATGGTGGAACAATTGCTTTGAATTTCAGATTTTATCCCCACCATCTACTGGTAGGGCTGGTAGGGAGAGAGATCCCTCGAGATCTGCACTGCTCACTGTACACAGTACTGAGCTAGAGGGATCAGTGGTGTGACTCGGTATAATTCTAGGGTTGTCTGTTTATATTTTATTTGGAGCTAGACTCATCGGTATGGAAAATTCCAGCTGCATAATTAAGTGGTTTAAGAAGGAAGGCAATTGCATTTTCCCCTTATTTTCTTCTTTCTGATTATGTTGTGGTTTGCATTGATGCATGATGTGCTGCACACACAGGATTTAATGAGCAGCAGTGTAACTACTCTCCTCCGAAAGGTGTAATTATCGTAGGATTCTAATCTGAAGACCTGAGGACAATACGACAGTATGGTGATTTACTAACAATCTTTCCTTTCGTTCAAAATATGACCGTTCCCCTCCCCTTTATGGAAACTAAGTCACTTTCCACACAAGAAATTAACACAATCTTAAGTTTTTGTTCATTTATTCTCTTTCCCTGTTTTATTACCCCCCGTTCCCCATGTTTAGGGTGGGTCTCGTGGCCTCACTACACAAGCCACAGAATTCCAACACCGAAAGAAAGAAAGAAAGAAAGAAAGAAAGGAAGGAAGGAAGGAAGGAAGGAAGGAAGGAAGGAAGGAAGGAAGGAAGGAAGGAAGGAAGGACAGCTTTGGGGTGGACAACTCAGAAAAGTCTCAGAGAACAGGATATTTAACATGTTCTCTAACTGCTGCTTCTTTCCTTCATGACCCTCCCCAAAGATGCCCACCTTGGGATGGAGAAGTACCTGGGTGGAGTGAGCATGATTTGAAACAGATTTAGTGGGCGGAAGACAAGTTTGCAGGTCTGGTCTTCAGCCAACCCCATGTCTTAATACAGTGGTGCCTCGCAAGACAAAATTAATTTGTTCTGCGAGTCAATTCGTTTTGCGAAAAATTCGTCTTGCGAATCGCGGTTTCCCATAGGAATGCATTGAAATTTCTTTCTTTGCCCATAGGAACGCATTAATTAAATTTCAATGCATTCCTATGGGAAACCGCGATTCGCAAGATGCATTTTTCGCAAAACGAATTCGTCTTGCGAGTCACCATCAGATCGCAAGACGCATTCGTCTTGCAGGGCATTCGTCTTGCGAGGTACCCCTGTACTGTGCATGATCTCAAATTTCACAATAGCCCTGTAATGACGGCCATCCTGCCTTCAACATAGAACACCATACCTAAGACTGCCTAGTGAGTGCATGGCTTCTAGCTCATTGCTTGTGCCATAAACTCCCAAGAAAGGTTTAGAATCCTAACATCAATCTGGGGAGAAAAGAGGGAGAAACAAAACTGAAATGTACTTGGAGTCGAGAGTGAATTTCATGCTCTTTATTCAGCTCATAGTCATCAAGGAGAAGAGGAGAAGAAGAATGGCTCTTTTCCCAAAACCATCTGCTTATATACATTATTTACACAATGGGCCTTGCGTGATTGGCTACTTCAGGGCTACACCTGTGGGCCAATTATATTGTGGATTGACTTCTGCCTGCAGCCTGATTGGCTGCTCCTACAGGCCAATCAGGTAGCAGATTCACTTCTGCCAGCCGCCTGATTGGCTGCTCCAGCAGGCCAATCAGGTTGCGGATTCCCTTCCACCTGGAGTTGGATTGGGTAGCTCCCGCTGATTCTGAATCCTATTGTTCTAGGATTTAGCTCAGTACATAACACCCCTCCCCTCTAAGTTCCAGTCCTGCCCGGGAAGTTGCATTCGTAGTCCCCAAGGTCTGCTGGCCGCCTCCGTGTGCGTTGTGGCCTGGGGTGTTCCTTGGTCAGGGGTTCTGGTTTTGGCTCGTGTTCCGAGGCTGCTGGCTGTGCCGGGGCTGTCTGGTCTGGCGCCACTGAACCAGTAGGTTGTGGCTCTAGTTCCGGTGTCCTTCCAGCCTCGGGGCGCCCCTCTGTGCCTACTGCTTCTGCTTCCCCTGCCCACCCCTCTTGCTCTACAGGCCTCACTGCCCTGCTGTCCCCTTGGGACCCCTCTGTCCCGCTCTCCTCCCGGGTTCCTCCTGGGAACCGTCGCCGTAGCTGGTCGCAGTGGCGGCGCCAACATTGCCCCCCTTCCGTTAGTACCTCGTACGACACGGGACCGGTCACCTTGGTGACTGTGGCGGGTACCCATGCTGGGCCTGCCCCAAAATTCTTTGCATACACTGGGTCCTGGGCCACAAATGTCCAGGGGTTCCTGCCTTTCCCCACCACTACCTCATCCTGAGCTCTGTCGGGGTGAAGTCGGTCCAGTCTGGTTGCAAGGCGCCGGCCCATTAGTAGTTCAGCTGGGCTCCGGCCCGTCGTTGTGCTTGGGGTGCTGTGCTGTACTAGAAGAAATGCGGCAAGGCGGTATTCCCAGTCCCCTTGTGTCATGCGGCGGAGGCTGTCCTTGGTGGTCCGCACCATGCGCTCCGCTTGGCCATTGGTGGCAGGGTGGAATGGTGCTGAGCGGATGTGGCGGATGGCGTTCTGCGCTGTGAAGGTCTGGAACTCCTCTGACGTGAATGCGGTTCCATTGTCCGAGACGAGGGTGTCAGGGAGCCCGTGGGTTGCAAACAGCTTACGTAGTACCCGGATGGCTGCCGCCGTAGAAGTGGACGGTACCAGTGCGACCTCCAGCCATTTGGTGTAGGAATCCACCACTATGAAGAATGTTTTTCCCTGGAAGGGGCCAGCGAAGTCCACGTGCAAGCGTGACCATGGATGTCGGGCGGACTCCCAGGGCTGGACTGGGGCCCTTGGGGGATCCGGGCGGGATTCTTGGCAGGTCTGGCAGTGTTGGACCCAGGCCTCTATCTCTCTGTCAATCCCCGGCCACCACACATAACTCCTGGCAAGGGCTTTCATCCTCACTACCCCTGGGTGTGTCTCGTGTAGGGCTGTGAGGACCCTTTTGCGGAGGGGCTGGGGAACAACAACCCTGCTTCCCCATAACAGGCACCCCTTGTGGGCCGACAGTTCATGTTTGCGGTTTGTGTAGCCAGCGAATTCTGGCCCGGGGCTGCTGCTGGGCCATCCTCGCCACACCCAGTCCAGGACCCGGGAGATGACCCTATCTTTTGTGGAATGGTGCGCAACTTCTTGTGCCTGAATGGGTCGGTCGGGAAGCAGCTCCAGGGTCATAACCTCTTGCGCAGGCGCTGGGTCGGGGCCTGTTTCTGGTAGTGGTAGCCTGCTGAGGGCGTCTGCGTGGCCCATCGCCTTCCCAGGGCGGTGGATTAGTGCATACTGGTAGCCGGCAAGGAAAATTGACCACCTGAGGACACGTGGAGACAACACTTGGGGGGTCTGCTTCTCGGGGGCAAACAGGCCAAGCAACGGCTTGTGGTCAGTCACTATGGTAAAGGGCCGCCCATACAAGAAATCATGGAATTTTTTTACGCCCTTCACGATTGCCAGACCCTCCTTGTCAATCTGTGAGTAGTTTCGTTCGGCTGCAGCAAGCGTCTGGGAGAAGTATGCCACCGGCACCTCTCTTCCATCCGGGAGTTGGTGTCCCAGGACAGCGCCGATGCCATAGGGAGAGGCGTCGCATGCCAGCACCACTGGCAGCCTCTCGTCGAAGTGTGCCAAGACCGAGTTCGAGACGAGCAAGTCCTTGACTGCCTGGAATGCGGCCCTTTGTCGCTGGCCCCACACCCAAGGGGCCCTTTTATCTAGGAGTCTGTGTAGGGGCTCCGCTACCGCTGCCTTATGGGGAAGTTCAATAGTCCCAAGAATGACTGAAGTTCGGGCTTGCTCTTGGGCGCTGGGGCCTCACAAATGGCCCGTACCTTGTCACCGGTTGGATGGACCCCTTCTGCGTCCACCTTAAATCCCAGAAAGTCCACCTGCGGCACTCCCAGTAAACACTTTTCCCGCTTCACCTTGAGGCCCGCCGTCTGGAAACGGTGCAGGACGGAGCGGAGGCGGTCCTCAAATTCCTCTGGTGTGGGCCCGGCGATCAGTACATCATCGAAGAAGGGGGTGACGCCAGGAATCCCTTTAAGGAGAGAGTCCATTAGATTCTGGAATATGCCTGGTGCCACGCTAACGCCAAATTGCAGCCGCTTTACTCTGAATGCCCCTCTGTGCGTCACGATCGTCTGAGCCTCTGCTGTGGCTTCGTCCACAGGCAACTGTTGATACGCTTGGGCCAAGTCCAGTTTGCCAAAGATTTTTGACCCAGCCAGGGTGGCGAGGACATGGCTGACCACTGGCACTGGGTATGCATGGGCCGTGAGAGCCTTGTTTATGGTGCATTTGTAGTCTGCACAGATGCGGACCGAACCGTTAGGCTTGACGGGTGTGACAATTGGAGTTTCCCAGGGGGCGTTGGGCACCGGCTCCAGCACTCCTTGCTCCACGAGCCGGTCCAATTCCTCGTCTATGCGGGGTTTCAGGGCGAACGGGACCCGGCGGGCCTTGTGCCTGATGGGTCGTACAGCGGGGTCTAGCTGTAGGGCAATGGGGGGTCCTGTATATCGTCCCAATGCCCCATCGAAAACCCCTGGAAACTCTTTGCATATGGCGTCCACGTCCACTTGTAAGCTAGTGCGGTTCACCCCGGTAACGGCTAGCCCCAGAGGTCCAAACCATGCCAGTCCCAGTAAGCTAACGTAGGGGCCCTTAACTACCAGCAAGTCCAATTGTTGCTTTTGCCCTCGATATTGCACCCTGAAGGTCCCCACCCCCATTGTAGGGACCTTACGTTTCTGGAAGTCCCGGAGGGTGAATGGGGCCGGCCTTAGTTTGGGACCCCCATTAGGGCACAGTTCCCTTAATGTTCGGGCCGAGATTATGGATAGAGTTGAACCCGTGTCCAGCTCCATGCGGCATGGGGCTCCCTCTATCTGTACCTCTATATAAATTTTCTCTGTGCTGGGATGGGGCAACTGGAATACCTGGTAGTCCGTGATCTCCGTCGAGTTGCCTTGGTGCATGGTGCCGTGTGACCTGGGGCTCCTGGGTCGGTCATCTGATGCTTGTCGACGGGTGAGTCGAGCCCGACACACCCGGGCGATGTGTCCCAATTTTCTGCACTGCCTACACTCTGCGTTGCGGAAACGACAGGTCCTCCTCTCGTGGTTCTCCCCGCAGCTTGCACAGTTCCCTCCTCCTCGTCGAGGCTGCTGTGGTGTGTGTGCTGCTTGAGTGCGCCGCTGTACTCGGTGTACTTCCTCCCTGTCAGATTCGGATTCGTCGGTGAGGTCTTCGTGGTAGACCCTCGGTTGGGATGGCGGGGCCGGTCGTGCCTCTTGCGTTGACCTCTCGGCGGCTTCGGTTGCCAGGGCTTCCTCCAGAGCAATCTGGAACGTGAGGTCTTTTTTGGCGTAGAGGCGTCGTTGCAACATCTCGTCCCTCAGGCCACCGACGAGGCGGTCACGAAGCATGTTCTCCAACTCTGAGAAGTTGCATAACCGGGCGGCTTGGCGGAGGGAGGTCACAAACCCAGTTATGGTTTCCCCCGGGGCTTGCCGCTTTGCGTAGAAGGCATTTCGGCAAGCTACCACCGAGGGCTGTGGTGAGAAGTGCTCCTTCAGCCGTTCCATTATTGTTTTGTAAGAGATGGTAGCGACATCTCTAGGTGCAAGGAGAGCCCGGGCGATTTCAAACGTGTCCTCTCCACAGACGCTGAAGAATGTCGCCCTCTTCATGGCATCGTTGGTGACTTCTTTCGCTTGCAGGAGGAAGTTGAAACGGGCGGCGTACCCTTCCCAGTCTCCTGATGCTGGTTTGAATGGCGAGAAGCTGCTGTCGGTTGCCATTCTGGGTTCCTTGGGTCCTGGAGCTGAAGCCTGGATGCACGGTGCGATGCAGCGGTGCAGCAGGTGGCGGTGCCGCGGTGCAGTGCGTGGTGGCGGTCAGCTCAGCAGGATCCCATCCTCGTCGCCAGTGAGATGTACTTGGAGTCGAGAGTGAATTTCATGCTCTTTATTCAGCTCATAGTCATCAAGGAGAAGAGGAGAAGAAGAATGGCTCTTTTCCCAAAACCATCTGCTTATATACATTATTTACACAATGGGCCTTGCGTGATTGGCTACTTCAGGGCTACACCTGTGGGCCAATTATATTGTGGATTGACTTCTGCCTGCAGCCTGATTGGCTGCTCCTACAGGCCAATCAGGTAGCAGATTCACTTCTGCCAGCCGCCTGATTGGCTGCTCCAGCAGGCCAATCAGGTTGCGGATTCCCTTCCACCTGGAGTTGGATTGGGTAGCTCCCGCTGATTCTGAATCCTATTGTTCTAGGATTTAGCTCAGTACATAACAAAAACAAAACAAAACAAAACAAAACAAAACAAAACAAAACAAAACAAAACAAAACAAAACAGATGATGATGGAATCACATCAGTTTGGCTCCTTTGTTCAGGCACTTTTATGGACTCCCACTTCCCCCATTTCAAGTGCAGCCAGAAGGTGAATTACATGTTTTTTATTCTATGTACCTCATATAACACACACACACACTTCTATTTCCTGTGATTCCTATTTATTGAAGTCACTGGGAGAAAGCAGCACATTCCAGGACTTCCTGTAATATTTATGAGCTGACCACACATTCAGAGCAAGGCTTGGCATATACTAATATTAATGATCTGGCTGCAAAAAGCTGGCTCCTTGTGGTGCTGTGTCTGTTTCTTTCTTTCAGAAGCACACATTTGGAACCGAAATAAAAAGCAGTAACACACACTAGACTGCGCTAAACATGGATGGACAGAAACAACACATTGTTATGAGTTTGGGAGGGGGGAGGCTGTGTGAGACCCTTCTAACTCCTGGATCCAGCAAGTGCTAAAATATAAGGCAGGCTGTCTTCCTGGGTTGAGGCGATAGCCTGGGTGATGGGCTATTAAGGGAAACAAAGGAAAGGGACTCTGTGTGAGATCGCAGAGACGGCAAATGGGTGGGGCCAGTGCCGGATTTACGTATAAGCTAAACAAGCTATAGCTTAGGGCCCCCCCCACATTCTTGGGGGACCCCAAACAAATTTAAAGGAGGGGGAAACTGGATGTACATTTCCAAAATATAAGATAAAAAACAAATAAAATAAAACCTACATACAGCAACAGTGTTTTGGGTTGTGTATGAACCTATTAGGTCCATAAATTATCATATAGCATATATTCAACACAAAAACAGCAACACTTTGTTGCTAACAAGGACAGCTGGACATATAATGGGCCCCATTACCTTCAGTAGCTTAGGACCTCATCAAACCTAAATCTGGGTGGGACCTCTCTCCCAGCTCTCAGTTAGAAGGATGAACCTAGAGTTTAGAGTTTTCATGATTTGGGCCAGAAGTAAAGCAGCAAGCTGGGAGAAATCACAAAGGGAAAGAGCAGTGTTTGATATCTGTTTGAATCCAAGGCTTTGGTGATGGGAGAAGCAAGACCCTTTTGGGGTGCTGATGCTGTGGACTCCTCAATCACAGACTCAGTTGTGATTCACGAACCCTGAATAAGCACCTGGAATCCCTGGAATCTCATAGCAATTGGGGTTTGGGGTGGAATGCAACAATATGTACTGTTGTTCCCCTTTGTGTGTGTTTTGTGGGGAAGCTGCACATATTCTGTGTCTGCTTGAAGGGAGTTGCCTCCGCTTGCTAATACCCTTGGGCTAATACTCCTCTTGACCCCATAGGAGGAAGCCAAGGATTAGCACTGTGGGTTAAACCACAGAGTCTAGGGCTTGCTGATCAGAAGGTCGGCGGTTTGAATCCCTGCAACGGGGTGAGCTCCCGTTGCTCGGTCCCAGCTCCTGCCCACCTAGCAGTTTGAAAGCACATCAACGTGCAAGTAGATAAATAGGGACCGCTCCAGCAGGAAGGTAAACGGCGTTTCCGTGTGCTGCTCTGGTTCGCCAGAAGCAGCTTTGCCATGCTGGCCACATGACCCAGAAACTGTCTGTGGACAAACGCCGGCTCCCTCGGCCTATAGAGCGAGATGAGCGCCGCAACCCCAGAGTCGGACACGACTGGACCTGATGGTCAGGGGCCCCTTTACTTTTACCTTTATCTACTCAAGCAATTTGTTCTCACAGTCAGTGCCAGATTTACGTATACAGTAAGCTAAACCAAGCTATAGTTTAGGGCCCCACTCTCTTGGGGCCCCCAAAAAATGTTTTAAAGGGAAAAAAACCATGGATGTACATTTCCAAAATATAAGATAAAAAACAAATAAAATAAAACCTATATACAGTTAGAGCTTAATAATTATTTCACTATTAATATACTTCTTATTTGTATTTCACTATTAATATACTTCTTAATTACATAAAGTACATATTTTGTTATGTGCAAATGGTTTTAGATACCTATTAGGTCCATAAATTACCATATAGCATATATTCAACATAAAAAAACAGTGACAACTTGTTGCTGGCAAGGACAGCTGGACATATAAAGGGCCCCATTACCTTCAGTAGCTTGGGGCCTCATCAAACCTAAATCCGGCCCTGCTCATGATGGCCATGCCTGCAGCAAGAAGTGCTTTGAAATGTACACCTCTGGTGTCAAGGGATCTCTTTCCATATATTCTCCATATAAAATAAAAACAGCAGTGCTTGGTGTGGTTTTGTGCAATATCAGGTAGAACCCTCAAGGGGGAGGGAATTGTAGCATTATGATGCCACAGATAGAGAGTACAGTACCTGTTTGGTTTGTAAAATGTAAGGCTTGTCAGCAGTAATGTTAATAATAATAATAATAATAATAATAATAAATAATAATTTTTTATTTATACCCCGCCCTCCCCAGTCAAAACCAGGCTCAGGGCAGCTCACACCAATAAAATTACAATAAGACATGAATGAAAAGAAAACAATTAATTAAAATACAGATTAAAATACAATATTAAAATTTAAAATGCAGCCTCATTTTAAGTAGTCCATGAATCCAAACCATGAGGGAGGAAAACACAGGGGTCAGGCTGAATCCAACCCAAAGGCCAGGTGGAACAGCTCTGTCTTGCAGGCCCTGCGGAAAGATGACAAATCCCGCAGGGCCCTGGTATCCTGTGGGAGAGGATTCCACCAAGTTGGGGCCAATACTGAAAAGGCCCTGGCCCTAGTTGAGGCCAATCTAGCCACCTTATGGCTCGGGATCTCCAGAATACAGTTTTGGAGTCCTCCACGGGGCAATCATAGCTGCCAAGTTATCCCTTTTTAAAAGGGATTTTCCCTTATGCTGAATAGGCTTCCTCGCACTATGGCCAGATCAGGGCGAGAGAGGTAAGGGACCTGGCACTGGTGGGGCAGAAGGGAGGGAGGCCCACAGTAAATGGAGCCAGGCCCAATGACTGGCAGGGCCATATAATTCTAGTTTTATCCCCATCATCCTCTCTGCTGAGATCTACAAGGGGGAGAAAGCGGACAGCTAGTTCCACCCCCTGGGTTGGTTTTAAGTAAGAAGGCTGGCAGGAAGGTGTTTGGTGAATGACAGGTTGGTGGGGCAGTGCCCCATAGCCCTGATAAATAGGCCTTCACTGGATTTCAGGTGCTCCTTTTGATGAGGTGAAATCAATGGTCCACCCAGTCCAATGCTCTCAACTTTTAAGAGGTGCAAGTTACCAATGAAACTAAACTTAATTGCCTTCCTTTCAAATATATGGATTGTGGTCAGTCCCAGGAGGAAATGCTTCTGAAATAGTCATATCCAGAAATCACCAGAAATAGTCATATCCAGAAATCACCAGGGGAACATGTCAGCCGCCCAGGACATACTGTAACTGTCATGAAGGTGGCTATTCTGTCCCTCAGACCATGTGGTGGGCCGGACCTTTTTTTTTTGCGGGGGGCAGGAATGAATTCCTATGCCCCACAAATAACCCAGAGATGCTGTCAGAGGATGTTGTTGCAACTATTCTAGAGTAACGACGCTCCACATTCTTGTCTTTAGACATTTTTATTTAGTGCAGTCTATTTACAGTGGAACTGGTGTGTAGAACATGTCTGCTTAGTCCGATGCAGAATCTGGCAATGGATCGCCCCTCGACTTCTTCCAGCATAAGAGTCTCGGGACGGCAAACCTCTTTCCCCTCCTTCTCCTGCGTAATTCCGGAACCGGGGAAAAAAAGGGTCTATGCTCCATGTTTTCCTTCTCCCCCCCTCTCTCTTCCTCCCTCACGTGTAGCAGGGGCTCTTCTGTGTTGCCGGAGCCCTGCATCCCTCTTCCTCCTTCCTCACTGGACTCCTCCCCCTCCCTGCTGGCATTGCTGCTATTGGAGGAGCTGCTCTTGATGATGGGAGGAGGATCCCTATATTCTCTTCCCCTTACAGATGCATTATAAATAAAAGGATACATTCTACTCATGTAAAAACACGCTGATTCCCGGACCATCTGTGGGCTGGATTTAGAAGGTGATTGGGCCAGACTTGGCCCCCGGGCCTTAGTTAGCCTACCCATGTTCTTGGGTACAGGAAAACTCCAGTGGGAAGTCACTAAATTATAATATATCTCTGTATACAGTATACAGTGTATCTCTGTATACAGTGGGTTTATTTTTTTTAAAAAAAACCCACACTGCTTTTGACCAATGTCAGTATGCTTGCATTACCACCAAAGTTAATAATAATAATAATAATAATAATAATAATAATAATAATAATAATAATTTTTATTTATACCCCGCCCTTCCCAGTCAGGACCGGGCTCTGGGCGGCTAACAACAAATAAAATCAACACAAATATAAAAGAAACAATTCAGTTAAAACAACAGAATAATACAATGTTAAAATTCAATTTTAAAATTAAAAATCTACGAATAAGATAAAACCATTATGAATAAAACCTTAGGGGAGGGTAACCGTGGGGTCAGACTGCGTCAGTCCGAAGGCCAAACAAAACAGCTCTGTCTTGCAGGCCCTATGAAAAGATGACAAATCCCGCAGGGCCCTAGTCTCCTGAGACAGAGCGTTCCACCAGGTCGGGGCCAGTACTGAGAAGGCCCTGGTCCTGGTCGAGGCCAGCCTAGCCACCTTGTGACTCGGGATCTCCAATATGTTATCATTTGTGGACTGTAATGTCCTCTGTGGGTCATACCGGGAGAGGCGGTCCCGTAGGTACGAGGGTCCTAAGCCGCTTAAGGCTTTAAAGGTCAAAACCAGCACCTTGAACCTGATCCTGTACTCCACCGGGAGCCAGTGCAGTTGGTAAAGCACTGGATGAATATGATCCCGCGGCCGGGACCCTGTAAGGAGCCTCGCCGCGGCATTCTGCACCCGCTGGAGTTTCTGGGTCAGTTTCAAGGGCAGCCCCGCGTAGAGCGAGTTACAATAATCAAGCCTAGAGGTGACCATCGCATGGATCACTGTGGCTAGATCAGGTTGAGAGAGATAGGGGACCAACTGCTTAATGCGGCGGAGATGGAAAAATGCCACCTTGGCTGTGGTTGCAACCTGTGCCTCCATGGAAAGGGAGGCATCCAAGGTTACCCCCAAGCTCTTGACAGAAGGGGCTGACACTAATTGGGCCCCAGTGAAAGATGGAAGTTGGCCCCCCCGCCCCATGTCATCCTGACCCAGCCAGAGGACCTCTGTCTTCGAAGGATTTAGCTTCAGCCGACTCTCACGTAGCCATCCAGCAACAGCTTCCAGGCACTTGGTCAATGTGTCTGGGGCCGAGGCAGGACGGCCATCCATCAACAGATAAATCTGGGTGTCATCAGCATATTGATGACAACCCAGCCCAAAACTCCGGACAATCTGGGCAAGGGGGCGCATGAAGATATTAAAAAGCATTGGGGAAAGGATCGCACCTTGCGGGACTCCACACACCAAGGAGTGCCGCGGTGACAACCCCCTCCCTAGCGCCACCCTCTGTCCCTGACCTGAGTTGCCTTGTTAATTGATCATTTTACTGCCTTGTTAATTGGTCACTGTAGCTATGCTGTTTTCTGGTAATTGCCACTGTCTGCTTTTCTTGGCGTTTAATTTCCCTCTGACCTCATCCTTTTACACACACCCAAATTAGAATGACACTTTATGCACCTGAAAGCTCAGAAGAGCTCATGACATAATAATTTTGTTAATCTTTAAAGTGCTATGAGACTCTTGGTTGCTTTGCTGCAACAGACTGACTTTGCTACCCTTTTGGAAACCGTTGTAGCCATAATCCCCATTCTTTTTTAAAAATTCAAATGATTTATGCAAAACTCTTTCAAAGCCTAGTCATAGAAACTGCATAAAGTAGCACTGGCTGCAGTCCAGCTCCCAGTTACATAATTTTGTGCTAGATTGCAATCATAAAGAATGATCCTATAGGTCTACTTTTTCAATCGTGGATATAGAATGGAGTGCTTTGAAAGCCACAAAATGAGGGTTAGAAAAGAATTCCAGGTCTGATGGTGCCCACTGAGTATTGTGTAAAGTTGTTAGATAATCACTCCTAGAGGTGAGTGTCAGAGATGCAAACATTGGTCAAACCCAAAATAGTCTTCATATGTAGGGGGGGCCAAACAGTAGGATTTGCATCACCAAAAAGGGGAACAAAAGAGAGTGCCAATTGGCTTTACGTTTCCACACAAATGTAGAAAAAAGTATAACTTAAACAGAAATATAACAACAACAACAACAACAACAACAACAACAACAACAACAACAACAACAACAAGGCTCTTTTTTTCCAGAAAGGTGAACTCAAAGAAACTTACAAAAATAAAAATAAAATCAAGAGTAAAAACAACCTAAGATGTTCAGCAGCAATATGTACAGAAGAGCAAAACAACCCCACTATAAGATAAGTAGAAAATACATCTCATTGTAATAGGAAAGATACCAAGTGATTTGTGAGTCTCCTCAGTCTGTTGACTAGGTGCTGCTAATTGTTGGTGGGTGAGTTCAAGGCTCCTGATCTCCCTGTTTATGGCTCCTTATCTTTTAAACAGAATTGGACTAGACAGTCCTCAAAAAGGGGGCACTTTCAAACAGGGTGTCAGCCCTTCAAAATAGAGGACCACCCTTTGTGAAGTAGGACACATGGCCAAGCTATTTGTATGTTGCCGTTTAGGCATATGGGACCAGCTGGCCTTATTTATGGGACAGAATGAGTCTACCCAACATATGACTAACCAATACAACCTTTCAGATTAAAAGCATGGCCATCCAGATACTTCATAAGCCTGTTGTTTGCTCATGACTGGAAAAAGTGTGTGTGTGTGCGCGCGCACACACACACTGGGTAAGAGGGGTCCTCAGACACCTGGAAAGGGTAAGTATTTTCAACCTGAGGGCCATGGCTCAGGCTCCATACCCAGAAAGTCATTTGGACATTTCCAAGTAAAGTTATAAAACAAAATGTGAAGACAACTCTAAGACTTTGGTGCTCAGCAGGCAGCACTATTGTTAAGGATATTTAATCACTGTTGCTAAGCAATCAGAAGAATGTATTCTGCTCACATAAATCTGGGATTCAGAAGGGGGGATTCCTGGATTGCAGAATGTGAGTGCAGGGAACCCAATTCACATACAGTGTACCGGCCCCTGGAAATGGTGCTGGCATTTCTGCTGAGCACCACATTCTTTTCTGGCCAATGTTCTGGAAGTTACATACCAGTTGTGGCAGGGCATAGAGATAAAGGCTGGCAATAAAGCAACTAAGGTGAATTTTACATTTGTAGAGTAGGATAATTTTCACACACTCTCTCACATGCCTCTCTTTCTTCAGTACAGGCAAGTAAGAAGCATTTGTATAAGCCAAACAAAAACAGTCAAGGAGAATGCACAGCAGGGCTACTGGTGGTGAGTCTCAGCAGAATGTACGGCTGGGGGAGAGGCCTGAGGTCCACCATCTTTGCTATACTGCATGGCTGTCAGGCTGCAGTGCAAACTGCTGATTGTATCTATATTTTGATAATTGTATTGCTTCTACTTACTTTTAAAGTCTGGTATTATCTGTATTTTTATGAATATTTTGTGTACCAAGTTAAGCTGTTTTATTTTATTTTATTAAGCAGTATATAAATCTGATTTTATACAGTGGTATATCTGGTTGTGGACGGGATCCGTTCCGGAGGTCCGTTCGGATCCCGAGGTTTCCGCAACCTGAGGACCGCTTCTGTGCATGCATGCGTGGCGAAACCCGGTCAAATACTTCCAGATTTGCCACTTTCACATCCTGAAGTTTACGTCACCAGAGGGTTACGTAACCGGAGGTTCTACTGTATTCTTAAATAACTTGTGAAGGCCAGGAATAATGAACTAAGGCTGCTATCCTACCCATGTACCTGGAAGTAGAGATGAGTGAACCTGTCAATTTAGATTCCTCTCCACTCTCTCTCTCTCTCTCTCTCTCTCTCTCTCTCTCTCTCTCTCTCTCTCTCTCTCTCTCTTAAAAAAAAGTTCTGTTCTCTACATTTTCACATTAGTTTGTGATTTAAACAAATCAAAAGAAAACTGCCCTGTCCCTACCTGGGAATATGCCCCACCAAATTCAGTGGGGCTTGCTTCTGTCTAGACATGTTTAGGATTGTCCTGTAAAAGTGCTTGCTCCAGTATTGCATGCTTGATGGCCCTGCTCATCGCTCCGACTGTGGCATTGACAGGATTTGTGCTGTTGGAGATAAAGTCACAGGAGGACAAGAGGAAACCAAGAAGGCCTCCCTGGGGTTTCTAATTTACAGTTTATGTTCCGCCAGTGGGAGAGAGATACACAAGGCCTCTGGCTGCATTCCTTTCTCATAAATGCAAGCTTTGGGGAAAATAAAAATTGACAAACTAGAGTATTTTGATGTCCTTCAGACTTGTGGTTTGTAAACTCTTCGGCCTTTTTGTGTAATGTGCAAGTAGACCACAATTGCTGCAATTAAATAGTCTGATCAACAGCAGGAGAAGTCTCCATTCAGCTATAACCTGGGACTGTAACACAGGGCCGGATTTAGGTTTGATGAGGCCTTAAGCTACTGAAGGTAATGGGACCCTTTATATGTCCAGCTGTCCTTTGTCAACAACAAATTGTTGCTGGTTTTTGTGAGCGCCGCAACCCCAGAGTTGGTCACGACTGGACCTAATGGTCAGGGGTTCCTTTACCTTTACCTTTATATGCTATATGGTAATTTAGGGACCTAAAAGGTAAAGGTAAAGGGACCCTTGACTGTTAGGTCCAGTCGTGGATGACTCTGGGGTTGCGGCACTCATCTCGTTTTACTGGCCGAGGGAGCCGGCGTACAGCTTCTGGGTCATGTGGCCAGCATGACAAAGCCGCTTTTGGCGAACCAGAGCAGCACACAGAAACACCGTTTATCTTCCCACCGGAGTGGTACCTATTTATCTACTTGTACTTTGACGTGCTTTCGAACTGCTAGGTTGGCAGGAGCAGGGACCGGGCAACGGGAGCTCACCCCATCACAGGGATTCGAACTGCCGACCTTCTGATCGCCAAGCCCTAGGCTGTGTGGTTTAGACCACAGTGCCACCCGCGTCCTAAAGCCATTTGCACATAACAAAATATGTATTTTATCAAAGGAATTGTTGAACTGAAATACAATTAAGAAGAAGTATATTAATAGTGAAATACCAATAAGAAGAAGTATATTGGGGGGGGAGCAAGAGAGTGGGGCCCTAAACTATAGCTTGTTTAGCTTATCCATAAATCCTGCACTGCTGTAACATGACTAGAAAGAACATAAGTCAGTATTCTAATCTTTTTTGGGGTGAGGATGGGTGAAGAACAAAGATACACATTTGTGATTGAGTGGGCCAGGTCAAGGTGAAAAGACAGAGGACTGGAGCTGTCTTAGGGTGGAACAAGTTCATTAAAACAGCCAAGGTATGGAACTAAATATTGTTACCTGCTCTGAGCAGTGCAGTATCCCAGGGGTACCAGGTATTCTTGCCAGGGTTTGTGTTTCTTTCAGGATAGTGAGGCACAGCAGAAACTATGGTGTCTTTATGATACATGGTTTATATCACATACAGTGGAACCTCGGTTTATGAACACCTCGGTTTACGAATTTTCGGTTTACGAACGCCACGGACCCATCTGGAACGGATTAATTCACTTTCCATTACTTTCAATGGGAAAGTTCACTTCAGTTTATGAATGCTTCAGTTTATGAACAGACTTCCGGAACCAATTACACCCATGCTTCGGGTTAAGTACGCTTCAGGGTGAGTACTCCGCGGACCCGTCTGGAACGGATTAATCCACTTTTCATTACTTTCAATGGGAAAGTTTGCTTCAGTTTATGAACGCTTCCGTTTAAGTACTCCACGGACCATCTGGAACAGATTAATCCACTTTCCATTACTTTCAATGGGAAAGTTCACTTCAGTTTATGAACGCTTCAGTTTATGAACAGACTTCCGGAACCGATTGTGTTCATAAACTGAGGTACCACTGTATATACAACCTGAATGGTTTTGACTTCTCCCACAGCCACAGCATTGGATTCAAAACAGACACCAATGTCCTGCTTTTTGAGTCTCTCACCAGCCTCCTGCTTGGTAACTCTGTTTCATAACTCGAACCCTCCATCTTTATCTAAACTCTGGTCTCTCTTAAGAGTCCCCACTTTTCAATGTGCTAAATTGCTCATTACCCCCAGGCTATAACCTCAAAGGAAATTTTACATGTGTTGATTGCCTAGGATTAAAGGGGGTGGCTGATACACAATTTTTGGAAAGCTTGCCTAGGTTAATTAATGCTTCACATAGGCCAATAGCAGAGGATTAACAGCATCTAACACACACCTTAGATACACATGGGTCTTGCTATTTCCCGGTTCCAACACTCCAGCCTCAAATAAATCCTAGGACTTATAAACCTGCAACAATATCATTGTGAGAGGAACATGAGGTTTCCAACCTGCTGCTTACCCCCCCCCCCTCCAAAGGCAGGGGAAAATCATGGTCAATTCATATTTCTAGATATCATTTACAGAGCGAGAGATGGTTAGAAACAGCATGGGAATAGTGGATCAGCTCTGAAAACTAGAACCTGGAGTCATCCGATGAAGATGAATAGTGGAATATTGACCAGATGTCCTCTGTACTAGCTCAGCCTGCTGTCCAGGTTCTAGCTGTTGATGGGCAACTCCGAAGCACTCCCTTCATATTGTTTCTTTTGGACTAGACAGCCCTCCAAACAGAGGAGTCCTTTAAAGAGAAGGTGGTCCTCTGTCAAGTAGTACACATAGCCATCCTGTTTCTCAATGAGGTAGTACAGTGGTACCTCGACTTACGAATTTAATGTGTTCCGAACGCACATTCGTAAGTCAAAAAAAATTATAAGTCGAATCCCATAGGAATGCATTGGGAGAAAAAATTCGTAAGTCGAAGCAACCCTATCTAAAATTTCGTAAGTCAAAAAAAATCCTATCTAAACCTCATCCAAGATGGCGGATGGAGCTCCGCTCGTAAGTAGAAACATTTGTAAGTAGAGTTATTCGTAAGTCGAGGTACCACTGTACTAGTTTGCATTCAAAACTCCCCATTCAAAGTCTTATATCAAATGGGAAGCAAATACCTGTGTCAAAGTTTATGTTTGTAAAATTCTGATTCTTCTCGGCTCTAATTGAATCAAAATAGTGTTACTCTTTTGGCTGCATACCAACATTTTAACAACCTGTTCTCTGTCATTAGTATAACACACAGCCTCCATTTAGAAGCAAATCCCAGTCCGTCCGTCCCCCCCCAAGTTCAGATAATATTGAAACAGATGTGGCCTTTCCACCAAGAATGATATAAATTGATTTATTGATTTATTGATTTCATTCTTTTTCTTCCCTGTCCATTCATCTTCAGGCTGCAACCTTGTTATTATTGTCATAAAAATAAAATATATACAACTGGAATCTTTCTGAGCTGATTCCCAGTCACTGAAATCTGGTTTACATTAGAGAAATGACATCTTATGTGCAAGGATTTCCCACTGACCAGACCAGACCACCCCATGAGCAATCTGCCTGGCTGTTTTGGTTTCATTCCACCAGAGAGTGAAAGAATCCTATGACTAGCAAGGAGACAAAGAAAGCAGGATTATAATATACTTGCTGACAGAATTATGCTATAGCATGAGTTATAGCAGAGTTTCTTGTGGTTGTGGGGTGGGGGAGGGAATGCATTGTGACTTGAGTGAGACAGATGAAGCTTGAACAGAAAGAAGGTTGATATTGCCCTAGGGTAGAACTACTAGATGTTGTATCAGCAACTGTGCATTCCAAAGCCCGCATTTGCCACAACAGGTTGTGGCTTAATAGCAGGTTAGCACTTAGCCTTCCACTAGTTGTCTTCTGCAAATGCTCCGCAAGGCTGGTGTTTCCTTAAGTTTGCGACCCAGCTAAAAAAATAAATAAATAAACCAATGTAAATGGTCCATTAGGGATTTGCAGGGAAGAACTGGTGGGTGGGAGGAAGAGTTCAGCACTGCTTGCCTAAGAAGAAGTCAACATGAATTGTAGAAGGAATTTTCTGTATCAGAACAAAGACCTGTCTGGTGGTCTAGCATTCTTTCCCCACAACAGTAATTCAGGTGCCTCTGGGAAACCCACAAAGAGGGCAGGGGTGCAATACAGTGGTACCTCGGGTTACAGACGCTTCAGGTTCCAGACACTTCAGGTTCCAGACTCCGCTAACCCAGAAATAGTACCCCTGATTAAGAACTTTGCTTCAGGATGAGAACAGAAATTGTGCGGCGGTGGCGCGGTGGCAGTGGGAGGCCCCATTAGCTAAAGTGGTACCTCAGGTTAAGAACAGTTTCAGGTTAAGAATGGACCTCCAGAACGAATTAAGTTCTTAACCCGAGGTACCACTGTAGTCCTATCAGCTGTTGTTCCCCAGAAGACTACCTATTACTGGAGGTGGTACAGTCCATCATGAGCAATAGCTAGAGTTGAAAGGAGCTGTCAATTTTGGTTCTCACTTTTTCCATTTCCATTCCTATGAATTCAGTTACCCACCTTTCTGCAGCAATCTCCCAAAAAAACTCCACAGAATTTTTTTGGGGTGTTTCGGTCCAAGTTTCTCCTAATAAACATATTTATGTTCTAGTAGTACATTTATCCTAATAGAATGGTGAAGATGATATGTGGGGAAAGAATCCCACAATTTAGGGAAGGCCACCGAGAAAGTCGCCTCCCAGACTGCCATTCCTTGCACTTCTGAAGGTGGTTGGATATAACCTAAGTAAATATCAGACAAGTCGCCATATTGCCAAAAGATTTGTTGGATTTTGGGTTTTGCATCCATTACATAGCTGCCAAGTTCTCCCTTTTTTAAAGGGAAATTTCCTTATGCTGAATAGGCTTCCTCGTGAGAAAAGGGAAAACTTGGCAGCTATGATCCATTATCTCATGCAGAAAAAGACTTTTGTTCCCTGAGAAGTGATGCAGCTTAGTTGAGTAATTCATTTGATTTGATGATTTGTTGATACGAATGTTTTTGTTTGTTTTAGCATACTAATGTAATATTTTATTGATTTCAGGTCATTCATCACCTTGATATACATATATATATTAAATGCTTCGATAGTAGAGAATTATTTAGAAATAAATAAAATCATAAAATAAAAAATGACCATTAAGAGATGATCACAAGTGGAATGTTTTTTTTTAAGGACCTGAAACAGGATGAATGAACAAATGCGGGTTTAGGAAGGAATTGTCCAAAAGGTCAGATTGGATGAAGAGACTGTTTTCATTTCTGAATCCTCTGGAGCGTAGGCTTGCCTGTTTTGCTCAAATCATCACTTTTGTAATTATTTTGATTTCCATATAAACCACTTTGAGAACCAGGTGGTAAAGTGGCCTAGAAATTGAATAAATAATGTATCAAAATAATGTAGAGTCATTTGCTCTGCGGGTATCTCCAGCTCTTTGTTTGTGTCCTGCTGTTTTTGAATTGTTTTAATAAGTCACTGGAGGGGTGGTGGTGATGGGAAGATCACGTGTATTAAGAACCTGGACTAAAAAAGGTGGAATGACTTGTTGGCTTAGGCAGGGAGATTTGTTCAGTTTACCATGGAATCCACCCACAGCTTTACCACTGAGGGCCAAACTAAACATAACGCTAAATGCATCTTTGGATTGTATGGGCAGGTGTTCCATAATGAAGGAGAGTATCTGCTGGGGATGGTGTCATCTAGATGTAAGTAGCAGCTGCAAATAATGTATTTTCCTCATTAGGGAAAGAAAGGGTTAAGTCCTCCTTCATTCCATTTATTCAGAGTTCAGGGAAGAGGGCAAAGAAAATGGTGTTCAGTTTGCCAAGAGACCTGGACTTCAACCTACATTTAGGACTGGTTCTAGAGTGCTTGCTCTTCTCGGGCCGAATAAGGTCCAAGGACTTCGTAAGAACTCTCTTCTGCTTCACATTTTTTTCCTGCAAATGTTCCAGGGAAGTTTTATTGCATGTGTGTGTGGGGGGGGGGGTTGATTCCAAGAAAACAAATATCCTATGAAATGTTTATTGCCCCCAAAGCAATTTAAAAAACAAACAAACATGTGAGTCCGATGGAATAAAACATGGAAGTTTCCAATTCCCAGGCCTTGAAGAAGAGCTAAGGAGCTGGCATCCTGGACCCTCCATTCCCTCCTTCCCACTTCACAGATTTGTAGAGATTTTAACTGTTCAGTGTAATAGCAAGGTAATTATTTGTGACAATGAAATCCTTTGATGTATTCATTAAAAATGAAACATGTGGAAGTCATTTATTATACACATGGAACCAAAGAACAGGGATGGCATTAATGTCAGGAATGATGCAATGCAATTTCTCTCTCTGTTTAAGCGCCAACTGAGTCTGATTAAGGCACAGACTTGTTTGGAAACTGTAAAGGATGCAAACATGTTCCTCTTTGGGTTTTAATCCCTGGGTTGACCTGTGTTTCCCTCAGTTTCAGGTATCCTCAGTTTCAGGTATCCTAATGGATTCAATCTACCAAGAATTGCATAGCCAGAACAAGTTTCATTCTAGCGATTCTGATGGAAAGGGAACTACATTCACATTGTACATGATTCATAGCTATTTCTCCTAAAGGGGCCCATGTACCAGATAGCTCTTTGATAAAACATACCCGTTACAGCTGCTAGGTTTCTCCTTTCACTTTCTTTCTGCGAAAACCCGCAAGGAGATTTTGTTAATCTAATTGCATAGTGGTTTGCTCCAGTGCCATATATTTTAACTGGGTGTATGTTAAAATTTGTATGGATTTTATTCCTTTTATTGGGTCTGTGATTGTATAATAAAAATTGTATTGCTAAAAGCAGCATCAACAGTCTCCACAACAATATTTTCATCTCTGACAAACAGTATAATTAGCATCTGCTGCTACTGATCAAAGGCCCAGCAACATGAAAATGTATTTAGCTGTCGCTGGAACAAGAATCCAAATATGAATGATTTTAATCACCGTTTTATTGATCACATTTGAGTCATCTGGCACTATCCTTATAGTCCTCTATCTCCTCTGCAGATGATCCAGCAGTTGGATGGGCTTATTACCCTTCTGGTTCTTTGGCTCCCTGCTGTTTTATGTATAGATAGCCTCTATCTGTGTTCTCTTAGCCAGATCTTGTGGCCAAATTTCTATTTATATGCTTTACATAAGGAATAACAGAATAGCACTCATCATTTTATATAGCAGCATCTTGCTACCTTGGGATTTATTTCCATCAACCCTTCTGCCCCTATTGACCCCATCTGTAGCATGATGGAAGCAAAGGAGGCTATTTTTGGTTCACATTTAGCACATACACATACAACCCATCTGGAATCCAGGGAGTTGGCATAATGCTTACAGGATTCTTGAGGGTCAAAGTCTGTTAGGCATTTCTCTTTCACCACCACTTTGTCCCACAGAGGTAATAAAACTGAGGCTGCGACATGGACATGATTGAGATCGCAGGCATTAATAAGAAGGAAGGCAATCTCCCCTTCCCCATCTTCCAGAAGCTGCTGATTTTGCCATTCTTCCAACATGGAATACTTCAGGACTCATGATGATAGATAGATAGATAGATAGATAGATAGATAGATAGATGATAGATAGATAGATAGATAGATAGATAGATAGATAGATAGATAGAGTGGTACCTCTACTTACAAATTTAATGTGTTCCGAACGCATTTGTAAGTCGAAAAAAATTGTAAGTTGAATCCCATAGGAATGCATTGGGAGAAAAAATTCGTAAGTAGAAGCAACCCTATCTAAAAATTCATAAGTAGAAAAAATCCTATCTAAACCACATCCAAGATGGCGGACCGAGCTCCATTCGTAAGTAGAAACATTCGTAAGTAGAGTTATTCGTAAGTAGAGGTACCACTGTAGATAGATAGATAGATAGATAGATAGACAGATGATAGATAGATAGATAGGTGAAAGACATGGGAAAGGAGAGAGGATGGAAGTTTGTAGCATCCTTGCTAACATGAACACAAGCCTTGTTACTTCCATACCACAGCAACTTGCCAAAGTTACTCCCCCCCCCTTCAAGGTACAAATGTGCCTACAGATACCTTCCTTGGCACCTACAGTACTCCCTCAGCAGAACTTAGTCTTCAAAGAATCACAAAATCATAGAATTGTAGAGTTTGAAGGGACCCCAAGGAAATCTTACACTAAAGCATTTCATGAAAGATGGCCATCCAACCTCTGCTGATAAACCTCCAAGGAAGGAGAATCCACAACCACCCAAGGGAGTCCGATCCACTGCCGAATTGCTACACCAGTGTGGTGTAGTGGTTAGGAGCGGTAGACTCGTAATCCAGTGAACTGGGTTCGCGTCTCCGCTCCTCCACATGCAGCTGCTGGGTGACCTTGGGCTAGTCACACTTCTCTCAGCCTCACTGAGTGTTTATTGTGGGGGAGGAAGGGAACAGTGGCATAGCTAGCCACCTGGCTGCCCGAGGCGGCAAATCCGAAAGCTGGGGGGCGGGGTGTCCATTGCGTACATGCGTCGCGCATCACGATGCATGCGGTGTGGCGCCGTGGCAAACCCCGCAAGCAACCCACGGAGTGAGGCAGTCTCGGTTACATTGGGGCTTCTCCTCCCTGGCGGCGGCCGTGTTACGCAGCGGTGGCAGCGGCAGCTGTTCAGAGGTAGTCAGCCCCGTCCAGCCTGCTTCCCCCCGCCCAGCCTGCTGCCTGGGGTGGTGTGCCCCCTTCCCCCCTATTACTATGCCTCTGGAAGGGAAAGGAGATTGTTAGCTGCTTTGAGACTCCTTGTTGTTGTTGTTGTTTAGTTGTTTAGTCGTGTCCGACTCTTCGTGACCCCATGGACCATAGCACGCCAGGCACTCCTGTCTTCCACTGCCTCCCGTAGTTTGGTCAAACTCATGTTCGTAGCTTCAAGAACACTGTCCAACCATCTCGTCCCCTGTCGTCCCCTTCTCCTAGTGCCCTCAATCTTTCCCAACATCAGGGTCTTGAGACTCCTTAGGGTAGTGATAAAATGGGATATCAAAACCAAACTACTACTCCTCTCCTCCTCCTCCTCCTCCTCCTCCTCCTCCTCCTCCTCCTCCTCCTCCTCTTCTTCTTCTTCTTCTTCTTCTTCTTCTTCTTCTTCTTCTTCTTCTTCTTCTTCCCATTAGAAAGGCCTCCCTGATGTTTAGTCAGGGCATTGAAGGCATTGGCTCAGGTCCTGCCCTCCAGAGCAGGAGAAAACAAGCTTGCTCCATCTTCCATGTGAGAATAGGATAGGTTGTGGTAAGAGCTTGATTGCAGGGGTGTGTGGTGTCCCCAACAGTTTCCCCTGTATGCAGATGTGCCCACGAGGTCCCCAAAGGATGGCAAAACTTGTCCTGCATTGTCTCAGATAATCTGTGATGTGATGTTTAACGCCTGGGGGCAAGAGTTGGCACAATTGTAGTGCAGCTGAAAGGGCTGTTGATTTTCTCAGTGGGACCTCCAAAGCAGCTGAGCATGTAAATGGGGACCTGTGTAGATAAAGCATACATGGCCCAGTGGTAGAGTATCCCAGGTGCAACCTCTGGCATCTCCAGGAAGGGCTGGGAGTGATTTCTTGTCTGAAAAACTGGAGAGCTGCTGCCAGTCAATGCAGACAATACTGAGCTAGATGGATTAATGACCTGACTTCCTATGAGGCAGCTTCCCATATTCCCTGTCTCCCAAAAAGTAGTCCAGTTAAGTTAATTTAGACTCTGAAATAATTTTGCCCCCTTCCATTATTAGTACAACAGGGCTACTTTTTTTCCACTTCTAAATCCAATGATGAGCATAACATCGATAACTTGTTATGGTGGGTTTTTTTTGTAATCATCTTTATTCAAATACTGACATCTCCATTGTGCCTGGTTTATCATTTGTACATCTGGAGAAAACTGGAATGACCTATGAACGATCTGTGCTCAGAAATATATTCAGTATCGTCCTTTAAAGTTCCAAAGTTGTGCAAGCTTCAGAATTGTAAGATGTTGCAAGGCTGCTTCGTTAATACTGAAGGAAATCCTAATTCTTTCATTTGTGTGGTTTCCATTAATGCAGCTTGACCCAAAACAGATTTCTTAATGAGACAATGCTATTGGGCTGGCTTCCCTGAAATCAGATGCCTAGAGGCTGTGTAACAATGCCCAATTTTCACATGTAACCATAAGTCTATGAATGTATTAAACTGTGCATTTTGTAGCTCATTTTCTTAAGAATTTACAGCATTTAAATGGGCAACTATAAGCTCATATACTGAAAATTATTTACAGGGTATATGTTTGTTAAATCTGTCACCTGCCTTTTCTTTCTGATGGCACTCAAGGGAAAAAAATAAGAATTGAAATAAAACAATAACATACAACAGAGCAGCAATATGATACCAAAGCAAAAACTATGAAAACAACACATGAATAAAACCGATACAAACAAGTTTAAACCAGTTGCATCACATTTACAATGCCCAGAATGCCAAAATCTTTTCCCAGGATCAGTTTTCCCCAGTGATGCCAATTTCTGGAAGGATCTTGGAGATGTGTTCAGAAGGGGAAACATGGTAAGTCTGAGATTCAAACATGAGACTAACTCAGTTCTCCTCCTGAGCAGTGCTCATTTCTCTAGTCCCATCTTTGCATTATTAATATTCTATTTTACTTTTTTTATATCCGGTCCTTTCTTTAAACAATTGACTTGCTATCAAGGCAGGGGTGTTTTAACTAGTAACCTGGGCTATAGCAATTTGCATTAAAAACAACAGCAGATAAAATATTTTGAAATGTACAACATGCACCCAATTTACATTAATTGAATTTGCTGTATTACACTTTTGTTTTAGTTTTAAAAAAGAAAGTCCTGTTTTTGTTAACCACAGTGGCCTTTCTACGGCTGGCTCATGCAGAACCACACATGAGAAACATAGTGTGTGTACTAGTTGGCCATAAATATAACAAAGGCACAATTTCCGCAGCCCCCAGCAGCACTTTCCCAAGCAATAAAAAATTGCTGTTGGTTGTGTTTATAATCCGCTGATTCACTTATCATGTTTCCTCCACATGACTGTGAGCCATCCAACTCTGTCCGAACTGTTCGTACGAAGGGGGGTGGGAATTGCAGCATGACAATCCCTTCATGTAAACAAAGTCTCTTCCTTGCGCACCTCTGCAAAACGCTTATACCCAAAATCATATGATATAAGAAAAAAAAAGGTAAGCCAATGAGAAATATATTTCTCAAGTATGTCTATTTCTCTGGAAAATGCTTCTACAGCCATGCAGAGCAGATTCTTCTGCAACTGCCATCGAGGGTGTAACCTCCCCTGGGATAAAAGCTGATTGGTTGAAAACAAGTTCCATTGATTTGGAAACCCCCTTGCTACAAGAGATAGTAACAGTTCCCCCAACTCTGCTCCCCCCTGAGCTGTAGGAGAAAGCATTGCTTTTGCAACTTCTGTTCTTGAGGATTCATGAATAAAATAATCAAAGCACTGTATTGAGAGGTAGAATTACAACACCACAAATGGGATTGGGGCATTGGCTTCTTAACACAATGCTGTTAAAAATACATGCATAAATTGGTCAATTGCTTCAACTCCCCATGTTTTACAGAAGATCCAAGAACAGTTTCATCTATTTTATGATTGTATTGTTTTGTGGTGGGATTCACCTAACAAGCCCTGTCAGTGGAAGTCTAGGACAGGGCTCCCCAAACTCTGCTCTCCAGATGTTTAGGGACTAGAACTCCCATCATCCATGACCACTGGTCCTGTTAGCTAGGGATGATGGGAGTTGTAGTCCCGAAACATCTGGAGGGCTGAGTTTGTGGATGCCTGGTCTAGGACTTCAACTTTTGTAAAAGGGTTTCCCCCCCTTTCCTCCTCCATGTGCCCCCCAACATTGACTCAGGGGGCTCAAGAGAATCAACGGTGTGCAGCAAGCTGAAATGCCACATTTATCATAGTGTGGCACTGAATTCCACCCTTTATCTGTTTTTTATAATTGTTTTTTCTATCAGGGCAGTCTCGAGCAGGTCGGCCGCCCTGGCGCTGAGGGGCGGAGATTGCTCCGGCGCCCCCGCCCTCGCAGGGCACAGCATGTTTTCCGCGCGGCGCCCTGCCTACCAGCCCGGCACCCTGGCTCACCGCGCCACCGGGGGTCTACCTAGAGCCGGCCCTGTTTTCTATTGATGCAACCTGATATGTTATGATGGATAAGAATAATAGTTTTTTTAAAAACAGTTGTTTAAAAAGAGGAATCAATCAGCCAAACTGAGCAAATAAAAAGGAGTCTAGGAGTCTTCAGCCTCCACCATAAGAACATAAGAATAGCCTGGTGGATTAGTTCAATGACCCATCTAGTCTAGCATCCTGTTTTCACAGTAGCCAACCGGCAGCCTGCGGGAAACTGTAGATTATGAGCACAAGACCTCTTTCTCCCTTTCCCCCTTTCCCAAAGATCCACCATAAAAAGTCATGTGTTAATTAAAAAGCCAAGTGTTGTAAATTACCCTGTGGTCTTTAGGCAAAAGTTGACAATGAAATAAGATAGATAGATAGATAGATAGATAGATAGATAGATAGATAGGCAGTGGGGGGGGACATAAAGATGGGGTCAGACTTGTGACTTTCTGAACAATCTGCTACCATGTTGCACTAAATTTTAAAAGACTGGAAAGAACAGTCTGCCTACCAAATTTCTTCACATGAAATTACAGTGCAGAACTGCCATGATTTAGCAGGGTTAACAGGGTTGCCAACATATTTCTTTTCCCTGGAAGCAAATAACATGGAAATGAGTGCTAATCTTCCACTAGATTCTGCTAGTTTTTCAGAAGTGTCTTCTGTGTTGGAAACTCCCATTTTTTTAAAAAAAAAAATGGTACCACCCACCACTAAAACACTGCCTAGGACCCTGGAATGGATCAACTAGATCTGGAATGGATTTACTAGATTTACTACCCAATGCACAAGGCCGAAGCCCCTGGTTCTAAAGTCAAAGGGCTTAAACCCTCCAAATGATACAGGTAGGTAGCCGTGTTGGTCTGAGTCAAAGCAAAATAAAAAAAAATCCTTCAGTAGCACCTTAAAGACCAACTAAGGTGCTACTGAAGGAATTTTTTTATTTTGCTTCGACTCAGACCAACACGGCTACCTACCTGTAACTAGAACTATGGAAGGCACCACATTGAGCCGCATGAAATGGAAGTCCATCAACCTCTTCTGTTTCTAATGTATCTGAAGAAGTGTGCATGCACACGAAAGCTCATACCAAAATATAAACTTAGTTGGTCTTTAAGGTGCTACTGAAGGAATTTTTTTATTTTCCTCCAAATGATGAAGCTCACTTCCATGGAGGCAGCAGAGGGGGAGACTATTGGAGGTAGGGGTGCTTGTTGGTTTGTGGTGGGTAGGACCCATTGGAGACTGAAGGTCTGCTAAAGCCCACTGCCATGCCTGGGGTGACCTTTGTTTGTACTATGGCATGGGAAGAAAGAGGGAAGCCCTTCCCCATGTGCTGTGCTGATAGAAACATAAGAAGAGCCTGCTGGATCAGGCCAATGGCCCATCTACTCCAGGATCCTGTTCTCACTGTAGCCACCTAGATTCCTGTGGGAAACCCACATTCTGGTTGTGGTGGCTATATGCTACTTCCAGGATTGGAAACAGAATGCTTCTAATTATCATTTGCTGGAGAGCAACAGCAAGAGAATTATTATTATTATTATTATTATTATTATTATTATTATTATTATTATTATTTATATCCTACCCATCTGGCTGGGTTTCCCCAGTCACTCTGGGTGACTTACAACATATTTAAAACCACGACTCCCATGAACTGGCTGCATAAAATGCTAAGCAGGCAGAATAAGGTCCTGCCATGTCCCAAGTTGGCGTTCCACAATGAAACCTCTTAAGTGCAATAATTTGGCAGCCTGCTTTTGCCACCTAAGTTCCAAATTCTTTTTCCGTTTGTGATCTGGCAGCCTTCCATAATCTTTCTGCTTCCCCCTTCCTTCTTGTCTTCCCCACCTTTGCACTCTGACACATTCTTGTTCTCGTTACTCTCCCACAATTCTAATCTTTTCGTTTCTAGGTTCAACCTGTATATTTGTAAATAAAAGCAAAGATTACAAAATCATTCCCTCCAACTCTCCCGATTTTAGCGGGACATCCTGGATTTACACAAGCCATCCTGGCTTCTGATTGGATCTGAGAATGTCCTGTCCTCACCCTCCAGAACTGCCACTAATGTCTCCAGGAAGGAGAATTAGCCAGCACTTGTCCCAAGGCTGCTGCCAGCCTCTGTTGGGCAGCTTGTAGCGGCTGCTGGAGAGCAGGCTGGAGTGAGGAGGAGGAAGAAGAGAGGCCACCACCGCCAGAGCCGTCTTTCCCATAGGGCTAAGTGGTGCGTCTCACCAGGGCACTGCCCTCTCAGGGGCACCCCAGGAAGTGGGGGAGCTGCGCGGCTTTGACGGATGCCTCCCCTTTCCCTGGATGCCTGCCAGCTGCGCCCCACCAACCATAAGGCTGGCAGGCATGCAGCTTCCCTCCCAATCCCCGCAGAGGCTTAGGATGGAAGCTGTCCCCCGCCAACCATATGGCTGGCGGGTACGCAGCTTCCCTCCCAAACCTCTGCAGGGATCACTCTCCTCCCAAGGAGGCTGGGGAGGGGCGCAACTTCACTCCCAAGCCTCTGCGGGGATCGCTTTCCCGCAACAGCATGGGGGAGACTTGCCCCCCGGATGGCTAGCAGTGCACAGCTGCGGCCACCCCAACACTATCTGTGGTAATTTGGGGGCGCTGGGCGGATATTTGCACCCCGGCACCACATCTGCTAAAGACGGCCCTGACCACCACCAATGCCCAGCTCCATGTAACTTGCAGCCAGCAGCTGTTGTGGGGCTGGCAATTGGGGAGTGGGTCTGTGAGGGGTTTGAGGGGCTTCCTCAGGCTGGAGGGGGGCCGCGGCATGGCAAGTGGGGAGTCATACAGCGACACGGTGTTCTGTGATTCACGGTAGATGCACATACTGAACCACAATCACGAAGAAACCACGCACAGTTGTACAATGTGTAATTTTTGATAAAGCTGCCCCTTAACCCAGATTCATAACTAGGTTGAATGAAGCAAAAAGAAAATAAGAACATCTTGCCTTGGATCCAAGCCCAGGATCCAGTAATTGTTGGACACCAATGCTCTACTTGCCTTTATTTTCTCCTCCAGTCCCAGAAAAAGGAATGCTAAGCCAAAAGAAATGGTTTTTTTTAAAAAAAAATGAACAGAAGTTTGTTTCCCCTCATTTAATTTTTGCTCATGTGCCCCCAAAGCAATTGAAGCTTGGGCAGCCTATATTTAATTGGGGTTTAATTCAAACTTTCCCCTGAATTGTAAAATATTAAAGGAACAGAACCCGGACTATAAATAACAGCTCTTCCTGCTAACGATGTTCTTAACAGCATTTTCATTGCAGATATTTGTCAACATCTATGAAAAATGCTCCATCAGTTTAGCCCATTTAGTATTCTAAAGGCAGGAATGTGAGGAAGGAGTGGGGGAGATTTGCTACTAAATGAATTAACTGAACCAGCTGCACTGGAAAGCAAACCCTTCTGATTTTTTTATTCCTCACTTGCAAAAATGCACTGCCTGGCGTACATGGTGCCTTCAAATCTTATTAAGTTGCTGTGAATATACAGATAAATGAGTAAGAGTTGGTGTGGAGTAGTGTAGTGGCTAAAAGCATGAGCTGTGAACCAGAAAGTCCCTGGTTCAAATCTTATTGTGAATATATTTGGTGGCTTTGGGTATTTATTGTGTTCCTAACACATGCAAGCTTTTTATAGCATCTACATGATGTTGCTGGCATCAAAATGCCAGCCCCTATTCCCCCCCCCCATTTAATCTGGATTTTTCATTTCTGGAGGAAATCCAAGAAGAAAACAACAATCTGTTATTAATGTCCCTGTCTGCCCGGAAGCATCCTTCAATGAATCTCATAGAATCATAGAATTGTAGAGTTGGAAGGGGACTCCAAGGGTCTTCTAGTCCAACTCCTTGCAATGCAAGAATCACAGCTAAACAATCCCTAACAGACGGCCACTTACCCTCTGTTTATAAACCTTCAATGAACTACATTCTGAGGTTCCACTGTTCCACTGTTCCACTGTTAAACAGCTCTTGTTGTCAGAAAGTCGTTCCTAATGTTTAGTCAGAATCTTTTTGAATCCATTGGTTCAGGTCCTACCCCCTGGAGAAGCAGAATACAACCTTTCTCTACCTTCTATGTGACAGTCCTTCACATATGGTGGCTGTCATATTGCCTTCTCCAAGCTAAACATGCCCAACATCCTTGACCGTTCCTCATAATGTTTGGTTTCCAGACCCTTTATAATCTTGGTCACCTTCCTCTGCACATGGTCCATCTTGCCAATCTCCAGTTTCCCGTATTTAATTACCCCTTCCCAAATTGCTTTCTTTTTTCACCACTCAGAAACACACAAACCTACAAAGACTCATGTAAAGTAAAGGACCCCTGGATAGTTACTTCCAGTCAAAGGCGACTGGGGTTGCAATGCTCATCTCGCTTTCAGGACGAGAGAGCCAGTGTTGGTCCACAGACACCTTTCTGGGTCATGTGGCCAGCATGACTAAACCGCTTCTGGCACAACAGGACACCATGACGGAAACCAGAGCACATGGAAACACCTTTTACCTTCCCGCCACAGCAGTACCTATTTATCTACTTGCACTGGTGTACTTTTGAACTGCTAGTTTGGCAGGAGCTGGGATTGAACAACAGGAGCTCATGGGGATTTTAACCACTGACCTTCTGATTAGCAAGCCCAAGAGGCTCAGTGGCTTAGACCGCAGCGCCACTCGCGTGTGTTATTCATAGAAGCATACACAGATAGAGTCGCTGCCACCCCTTCACATCAGGTCCTCTCTCTATAGCTGGGGGAAAGAGAAGCTTTGATCAAGCCCTGATAGTCTCTTCCATTCAAAACATTAAAGAGAGATGTCATAATACGAATTTGTGGTACAGCCACACTTTGAATACAGTAAACAGTTCTTTTTGTTGTGCCTCGAAAGAATATTGTAAAGCTGGGAGAAGGGGGAAGGATATCAAGGGGCTGGAGCAGGTTCCCTACAAAGGCTGTTGTGCGCTAGTCTTGCTTTTGGGCTTCCCACGGGCAACTGGTGAAAACAGTATGGTGAGTTAGATGCGGCAGGTATCAAGGACTGGCTGGACGAAGAGAAGGGATGGGGGGCTCTAGCCGAAGAACCCCCAGGGTGAACTCCAGAGGAGGAAAGCTCAGAGCCAGGGAACTGGTGGTGGGACACAGAAGAGTGGTCAGAAGGAGAAGATTGGTGGTAGGAGCTGTCGGAAGCTGAAGGGGAAACAGGGTTTTGCACCAAGACAGAAATAAACTCACATAACCAATTTCAAAACAATGTGTATGGTAATTGAGGAAGTTGCTTAAATCAGAGCCAAGGCGTTATTCCTAACTCTGGTGAAATAATGATTCCCACCCCACCCCCACCCACCCTGTAATTTCAAAAGACTTTGGTTTCAACATTCAATCAACTCAAACTCCGCATTACAGGAAGATTTGTGTGCCCTGCTTAGTTACATATTTCTCCAGTAAAGTGTGGTTGAAGAAATGTCCATGAAATAGTGTTTCCTGAAGAAAATGTCCATTAGATTAGTATTTCCCTGTCCCTCAACCAAGCAGGAGCCAGTGAGTTAGGGGGACCATATCAAAAGTGACGTCACGAGACGCAAGTTAGTTTGCTATGCTGTGTAGTTTTGGCAACTCAATGCTGAGTCGAAATGTCCATGCCATTTTATAATGGCTGCAAATAGTGGAATCTCATGCAAGCCTAATGAGAAGCAAGACTCATTGTACAGCAGGGCTTACTTTCAAGTAAAAAGATATTGGATTGCAGCTGAAGTAGATTCACATATGCATAACAGAATGCAAAACTCTGAGAAGAATGCAGAATCATTTCTATTATTTGCCGGGAGGGAAGTCTTATTGTAAAATATAAACCAGGGGCTTAAACTAACAATTTGTTCTCTGTTTCTTTCTTCTCCTTCTTTCCACTTGCCATTTTTTATCCCTTCTTTTGATAAAAAAAATTAGCTGTTGCATAGAACACCGGCTGATACTTAGAAATTAAACGACGACAGGGGTTCGTTGGGAGATTTCTAGCAACACTAAAAAACGCATGTTGTTCATTGGAGAGCAAGGAGATAACAAAATAGGTCAGCCAGCAGGACGATTGTTAAGAGTAAAATGATTAGTTATGACATTTCAAACACAAACAAAACATCTGTCACACTGTATATGGCTTGCTTTGTTCCAATGTGTTTTCCTGGGTGGAGCTGCAGCTACCAAGAGGCGTAAGAAAGGATTATAAAGTAGGATGGGTAAGCTGTATTATTCCTAAATAATAACTAGCAATGATGCTGTCAGGGTCAGACTTTGGAGCAAAAGTCCAGGGTTCCAATCAGCAAAAATGAGCAGGTGGGCCCCCCAACACAGCAGCTGCTTTACCATAATTTGAAGCAGGTGAAGAAATACCCATTACCTTCTAAAGTGGGGGCTTCATGCAAGTAGGGATAGAGTAATCTTTTGACTTCTGTTCTCTCAGTTCCCCATTTTTTCCAATTTTAAATTTATCCCATTTCTGCAGCAATTTGCAATTTTTCATGAAAATTCATCAGCATTTTGATGCAAATTTCTTCCAATAAACAAATATAATATAATGCACTTTTGTATGTTAGGTGGTGTTTTTTGTTTTTTGCTTATATGTGCATTTTTATCTACACTTTATTCTAGTATATGCGTTTTTGTATATGCTACTTGGCTGGAGAACACCATTACAAAATTCAGAGTTGTGTGGATTTTGAAGGCTGAGCATTGCTTCACTTTGCATATTGTTTCAGAAAGTGTGGATGCGGTAGGTTTACCTTTAAACATGAAATGAATCAAATCACCCACCACCCCTAGCTGTAAGGCCATTAATTCTAGAGTCTGAAATTCCCTACCTGCACTACTAGTAACAAAGCCCTGATCCAAAATCAGCTTGTTTTCATAGAATCATAGAGTTGGAAGAGACCACAAGGGCCATCCAGTCCAACCCCCTGCCATCCAGTCCAACCCCCTTCCTCCATACTATACCTTTTTTATTGTGCCGAGTTGGTGTCACTGGATCTGAAATTACTGGTCCCTTGCCTTGATAAAACAAGCCGCAGGAGTTGTAGCTCAGTCATAGAGCATCTGCTTTGCAGGCAGAAGGTCTCTGGTTCAATCCCTGGCATCGCCAGGCAGGGCTAGAAGAGACCATTCCTGAAATACTGGAGAGCCACGGCTAGTTAGTGTAGACAATATTGAGTTAGATGGACCAGGAAAGGCAATTCCCTATTCTCCTGAGCAACATTATGCCCTGGGAAAGGGTTAATATTGTGAATTTGTATATACCTTTTCACTAATATCAGGCATAGGCAAATTCGGTCCTCCAGATGTTTCGGGACTACAACACCCATCACCCCTAGCTAACAGGACCAGTGGTCAGGGATGATGGGAATTGTAGTCTCAAAACATCTGGAGGGCTGAGTTTGCCCATGCCTGACTTATATGTTTATTTTTAATCCACTTAATATTTGCATTTTTATATAAAAATAATAATTGGCTGGATAAACCACACTGCGAAATTCAGATGAGAGTGAATTCTGAAAAATGTCTCTGTGTTGGTCTTCATATTGCTTTGGAACTATGAATTTGATTGATTCGCCTTCAAATGTAGATTGAATCAAATTTCTCTCCCATCCCTAGACACCATGAATACAAACCCCACAGGTATCTGCATGTTAGATGCTAATCCAGACCTAATCTGAATGATGAAGCATTTAGGAATCTATCTGCTACACAGAGAGAGAACATTTCCTGCTAAGATACAAGGAAATCCACTTGAAAGCATAACTGGTATTGCAACAATATGAATAGCATTGTTGAGGCATGCTTAGTCCCAGGAACAAGGCCTAAAACAAATGAACATTGACTTGAGTTTCTTCATCCAAAGTAGCCCTGAGTCAAAATCATTAGCAGTGAAAATTTTGCACCAGTGAAAACTTTTTGCACAAGAGAATTCAGAAGCAGCTGTTGATAACTTTGTTGAACAATAGATTGCACAACATTAAAACTCAGCAACCCCCTGCACTAGCAGAGAATGTTGGATACGTCTCAATAGTATTAGACTTGAGGCTTGAGCCTGACAAGAGGTTGCCTTCATATTGCTGGAGGGACTCAAACACATACCAGATATTTAGATTTGTGCAATTAAAGTGGATAAAAGGGCTCTATCCCCCTAGCTAAGGGCAACAAATCCCCTTAACAACCACCACCACCCCTACCACCAGATTGTTCATAGTTAGAAAATTCACATAGAACTGCAATGAAAAGTGTGGGATGAAGAAATTAAGAAGATGTATATATACCCCACAAGAAAATCAGGACGAATGAATGCTCCTTGTCGTAGAACTGCCCCATAAACAAATCAGAAGAAATGCTCAATAAAGACCAGTCATGGTTTAACCTGTTTATGAATGAATGATCAATGAACCTGTCATCTGGAGGAGCCCAGATATTTACATGAGCCCTATCTGGTTATTCCCACCCTCCCTTGCAATAAACAGGCCACAGGGATGCTGAACTTCTGAATGTTAAGGATGAAATTCTTTAGCTGAAAAATCTGAGGTTCCTAAATTATGTAGCGATCTTACTCGGGTACAAGAGCCTCCTTGCTGCAGATATTCAGCCCCTGACATGTGGGAATGGAATGGAATGACATGTGGGAATGGAATGGCTTCGGGAATGGAAACAGGGTGTAATGGATGTAATGGATTCAGATAGATAGTCGTGTTGGTCTGACGCAGTCGAAATAAAAATAATAAAAAATTGTCCAGTAGCACCTTATAGACCAACTAAGTTTGTTCAGGTATAAGCTTTTGTGTGCATGCACATTTCTTCAGACAATGTAATGGAGTCAAAAGATTCATCCCTACTCATCTCCTCCCATGATGGTAATCGAGGAGGCAGATAACTGAATGGCTACTGATAAATGACTTTCTGTACAGCACACCATCAACATGGGGTATTGGGGACCAGTGCTGTTGCTCCTGGCACTATCCACTGGGCAACCATCACATTCTATTTCCACCTACTTTCATTTGCACTATAAATAGAGGATATGAGTTATTTATGCTCCTTGACCAATAACCCACTTGAGCTACATTGCCCAGCTTTCACAAAAGCTCCAATCTTTTGGCTCTCACCTGTTATTGTGTCTGTCATGCTAATCGTTGCGGCTGTCAGGAAAGATTTATTTCTTTATATGTGATGTGATGGGTAGAGTTGCCAGTTATTCATTAATATTACTTACACTCAGTGAAGATATTCTAATTGTCCTGATAACCTGTAACCTCCATTAAACGCTTTAGTTGTTAATTTGCACATGATCCATGTCAGTGTGGCTCTCTCGGTGTCGCTGGGATGCCTATCTGATGTCTACGTACATATGTCAGGACAAAAGTATGAGGAATAAAGACCCGGAAAATCCTGTACCAGGACAGCCTGATTCCTTATGCTCCCCATTGATCCTGAACTCCCCTCCTCTCCCTCTGCTGAGGTTCGGTTGGCCTTTGCCAGGTATTGCTATAAACTAAAATAAAAACATAGCTGAGAAGCAAGGAGACAAGAAAAGGCAGGAAGGATTAAGCTGAAGAAGTATTGCTCCCGCAAACATCCACGACGTTGTAACAGGTTTGAAGAGGGAAGTATGAAGTGGTCTGGCAAGCATGGAACCCACAAGACTAAAACCTTGGGAATCTACAAGCTGTCTGGTTATAGGGGGAAAGCTTCCTGGCAGACGTTAGTTCCAACACAAAAGGTGACCCAGACTTAGCTTTTGCCCTATGCTTTCCAGGCACAAGTCCACACTGCAAAGCTCTGTCTCCGAGTGTTTTTTTGCCCTGAAACATTTCCTGCTCTTCAATGCTGAAGCACAACAAATAGCAACTCAGGTTTTCCCTGTTTGCTCTGATTCAGCGGCAAAGTGCGTTTCAGTGGGGAAAGCTCTGGAGCAAATAAAAATTGCTCTGACACAGAACTTTAATGCATGGACTCTACTGTACTTGGAAAGCATGGAGGAAAGGTAGATAAGCCCTAAATAACAGTGTTAAGCCAGAAAGGGACACTAAACACTAACTAATTCAAGTAAAGGTAAAGGGTAAAGGGGCCCCTGACCATCAGATCCAGCCGTGTCCAACTCTGGGGTTGCGGCGCTCATCTTGCTCTATAGGCCGAGGAAGCCAGCGTTTGTCCGCAAACAGCTTCCGGGTCATGTGGCCTGCATGACAAAGCTGCTTCTGGCGAACCAGAGCAGCGCACGGAAATGCCGTTTACCTTCCCGCCGGAGCGGTCCCTATTTATCTACTTGCACTTTGATGTGCTTTCGAACTGCTAGGTGGGCAGGAGCTGGGACCGAGCAACGGGAGCTCACCCCATTGCAGGGATTCAAACCGTCGACCTTCTGATCAGCAAGCCCTAGACTCTGTGGTTTAACCCACAGCACCACCTGGGTCCCTAACTAATTCATGTACTGAATTATAAATACCAATAAAAGTTTCCTGCTGCAGAGTGAGAGTGAGGTGATGAGGGGTCTTTGGCCAATGAGCACTCACAGCCAAATGTCCCTCATAGTGAAATCCAATTAAATACATCTAGAATTAATCCAGTTACTGATGGAAGATGTTTGCTGGAGGAAGCCTTCAGGACCAGAGGAGAACATAAGCTTGCATTAGATGTGGTAAAAATTCTTAGCATTCAGCAGCACTTGCAATTATGTTGAAACAAAATTTTAAAAAATTCCTTCCAGTAGCACCTTAGATACCAACTAAGTTTGTCATTGGTATGAGCTTTTGTGTGCATGCACACTTCTTCAGATACACTGAAACGGAAGTCACCAGACCCTTATGTATAGTGAGAGGGTGGGGTGTTACTCAGAAGGGTGGTGGGAATGGGTGATTGGCAATTATGTTGTTAGCCATGTGGCGTGCTCAGTCCCATACATGGTTGCTGCTATGGGAGAGTATCCTACTTAAGCCAGTGTTGCTTTCTCTTCTCCTTTGCTGTGGCATTACACACCCTGCTCAGAGCGTAAGAAGGAACAGTTCTGGGACACGTGTGCAGTGTTTCATCTGAACTGAGTTTCTCTGTTACAAACTGTGTGTTCACTTGTGAAAAGGAAGCAAAAATTACTTTCTGAGACCATAATTGTATGTGAAGGGAGTGAAGGTCCTGTGTGAGTGCCTGGAGGTGGTTGGAGGATGGATGGCGGCTAACAGATTGAGTTTGAATCCTGACAAGACAGAAGTACTGTTTGGGGGGGACAGGAGGCAGGCAGGTGTGGAGGACTCCCTGGTCCTGAATGGGGTAACTGTGCCCCTGAAGGACCAGGTGCTCCATCTGGTATGCAGGCTGAGACCCTACCTGCCCGCAGACTGTCTCGCCAGAGTGATGCATGCTCTGGTTATCTCCCGCTTGGACTACTGCAATGCACTCTACGTGGGGCTACCTTTAAAGGTGACCCAGAAACTGCAATTAATCCAGAATGTGGCAGCTAGACTAGTGACTGGGAGTGGCCACCGGGACCACATAACACCGGTCCTGAGAGATCTATGTTTCCGAGCACAATTCACAGTGTTGGTACTGACATTTAAAGCCCTAAACGGCCTCGGTCCTGTACACCTGAAGAAGGGTCTCCACCCCCACCATTCAGCCCGGACACTGAGATCCAGCACCGAGGGCCTTCTGGCGGTTCTCTCATTGCGAGAAGTGAGGTTACAGGGAACCAGACAGAGGGCCTTCTCGGTAGTGGCACCCACCCTGTGGAATGCCCTCCAGCAGATGTCAAGGCAATAAACAACTATTTTACATTTAGAAGACAACTGAAGGCGGCCCTGTTTAGGGAAGTTTTTAATGTTTGATGCTGTACTGTTTTTAATATTCGGTTGGAAGCCGCCCAGAGTGGCTGGGGAAACCCAGCCAGATGGGTGGGGTATAAATAATAAATTGTTGTTGTTGTTGTTGTTGTTGTTGTTGTTGTTGTTGTTGTTGTTGTTGTTGTTGTTCCTGGGAGAGTGCCTCAGTAGCTATCTCCCCAACATGCCCCATGAACAGGGAGTTCCCACAGTGGTGAAACAGATGCCTCTGGAAAGCCTACAAGCTGGACATGAGTGCAACAGTATTCTAAATTAAAAAAGGAACCAACTGTTCCTCTCTTATCTTCTGTAGGCTGCAGGTTCCTACTCAGATACAAGAGGCATTTCATCCATCTAGATTTTTTCCTCCCATCCGCCTTTTGGGCTGTTCTGTGAGTTGAGTAGTGCTCTCCCTCCCGAAGTGTCAACAACTTGGTTTTGGCCCCAATAGACACTCAAGAATTTTGCTGTACGCCATTCATTCACAAAACTTTCATTCCTTTTACAGCAACTCCGTCAGAAACTGATTTCCATTCTGAGCTCCACTCACAGATTGACTTCGAAAATGTTTCAGCTGGCGAAGGGCTGTTGGAAAATGAACAGTGGCTTTGCTTGGCATGGGAAATGTTATGTCTGCAACTGAAGTGGCAGAACAAAGAGGGGTGCAGGTCTAGAAAAATATGCAGATGCTTACAGGGAGGAAGTGAGAATTCTTCATCCACCAGGGCTGAAAACACCCCGCCCCGCCCCCGAGTTAAAGAGGGTACTGTTATGCTAAGTTTCATTACTTCAGATGGTGAGAAGTTCCATGGGTGAAGTATTTCCCCAGGTTAAAAGGAGATTTATTGGCAATTTGTAATATTTGCATTTTACTTTATTTTCAGATTAACCATACCGTAGGTGAAGGCAAAGCTTAAAGCTTAAAGACAGCCATTGCTTCCATATCAGGTCTCCAAGGGAAACCACTCCTACCCCCGCAACCTCCCCCAATTAAATTCTCTGTTTCCAGAGGGGTAACCATATTTCCCTCTTGGAAATAAAGTAACAAAGAACCTTGTAGCATCTCAAAGAGTAATATAAGCCTCCATGGACTCCAATGCAATAAAATGATCTCTTGAGTTTCAGGTGTATGTATGTGTATCTAATGTGTACCTGGATGATTTGGGTAAGGGGTTGTACACAGTGAGGTCATAGCGAAAAGAGGGGGGGCAATTATTATTGTGTAATTAGCAGCGGTGATTGACAAAAGAGTAGTTGATAACACAGATATCCTGATATTGGAAAGCAATAAAACTCTTTTGTCTTGGTTCAGTCCACAAGTAATAGCACTGAACCTCTTGATGCATTGTAAATTAGTCTCCGTGAAAAAACACACATGAATGGACACAAATCTGAGATCAGAATTGCAATATTCAAAATCCAGTGGGGGACCATTTCATCCTTCTAGAACATTATTAGAATGACCATTTTGGAGCAGAGGGAATCATAGAATTGGAAGAGACCCTCATTTTACATTGCAATACATTTATTTCAATACATCAAGAGTTGTATCCTGAATTCTGTTTCTTTTTAATTTCACCCCATCGGTTTCAATTGGACAGGGGTGATTAACGCCAGCTCTGGGCTGGCATTGATTGAGGGAGGGGTGCCCAATCCCGGGGGCTTTTCCATGAATGAAGGTGCTAAGGCATGCTCTTTCAGAAGCCTAACACCAGCTATGACCAATGGGGACAGCTGTGGACCTTGCTGTGGGCATACAGGGAACACTAACGTGGTAGAGGTGCCTGGCCCACTGCTTCTGCAGCAATGGAGGTACCCCTGAACAGATTCGAGGGTTAGGATTGCTCTGCCTAGAAAAGAGGCATTTGGAAAATCAACTTATTTCTTGAGTGAAGTGGTCACTCAGATACTCCACAACAATGCTATAAGCAGCAAGTGTTTTTCTCCTGATCACTCAGATTATACTCTGAAATGCATATAAATTGTGATATAATAAATATACAAATCAACTTCTTAAAATAAGGCCTTTTGGCTCAGTTTTCTTCTTTTTCAAAACAAAAACCCAAGGTCTACTAGCTCGGGTTTTTGGTTTGTTTGTTTTTAAAAAAATAAGCTCTAATACCTGCTGTGTAGCTAGTAGAAATATCAATACTCTATCCACTCGCACCCAGCATTTTACTGGGCTGTGCCTATTGTGATACAGTATCTTTCCAAAGATATGCAATATTTATTTCCATCTACCCAACCGAAAACATGCCCAGACAATAAGCTCAAAAACTAGACAGCTTGTGTGTGAGGCACAGAAAAAAGGTGATTCAGAAAATGTCGCCCTCCTCATCATGGGATACAAGCATCTCATATTTAATGGATCACTGAAACGGAATCAGATGTGGGTGACTGTCTTCTGAACTTCCCAGTCATGGGATGTCTTAGAGAAGTCAGAGGGTGCTTTTGTTCCACACTGGACTGATTGTGTTCTTTTGTATAATTTTGTAAGCGTATAAAACAGTATCACCAGAGGACCAATGGGAATCACACAGGAAAACCACACTTGAGTCTCCGGTTGCAGCAGGCAGTGTTACAACACACAAAAGAACATCTTTCTCATTTTTGAGGCTATTGTGCAGAGATCCATTACCAATAATGCCTGTGACTTCTTGTGAATACTGAGCCCTCTTTATTTCAACCAGGAGAGCAGCAATGCCTTTCGGAGTAAAACCTCACTGGGCTGAATAAAACACTGCTCTGCTGCCTAATAAATGGCAAAAACCAAACAGAAGCAGTTAAATCTGCACTTAAGGTTGCATGGTATATTTGCAGCTATGAAAAGACGATAGATGTTAAAGGGCTGAAGCAGGAGCAGCCGATGTGGTAGCCAATTGGCTTACAACATCCATGACCCCTGACTTTTGGCATGAGAACTTAAGAAGAGTCGGCTGCCAATGGCAACTAGCCCAGCATACTGTTCCCACAGTGGCCAACCAGAAGCCTATGGGGAACTAGAAAGCAGGACCCAAGCACAAGAGCACTCTGCCCTCCTGTGGTTTCCAGAAACTGCTCTCCAGATTCATTACAGCCCCCAACTAATCCAGAAAGTGGCAGTTAGACTGGTGATGGCCGCCAAGGCCATATAACACCGGTCCTGAAAGACCTACATTGGCTCCCAGTACGTTTCCGAGCACAATTCAAAGTGTTGGTGCTGACCTTTAAAGCCCTAAATGGCCTCAGTCCAGTATTGTATACCTGAAGGAGCATCTCCACCCCCATTGTTCTGCCCGGACACTGAGGTCCAGCACCGAGGGCCTTCTGGCGGCTCCCTCACTGCGAGAAGCAAAGCTACAGGGAACCAGGCAGAGGGCCTTCTCGGTAGTGGCACCCACCCTGTGGAACGCCCTCCCATCAGATGTCAAAGAGATAAATTTACTACTTGACATTTAGAAGACATCTGAAAGCCGCCCTGTTCAGGGAAATTTTTAATGAATGCCATTTTAATGTATTTTAATCTTTGTTGGAGGCTGCCCAGCGTGGCTGGGGAGACCCAGCCAGATGGGTGGGGTACAAATAATAAATTATTAGCATCATCATCATCATCATCATCATCATCATCATCATTATTGGAGTCCAATAACATCTGGTGGTACCACATTGGCTACTGCTGGGTTATAGTAGAATGTAGCTCCCACATTGGAAGATATCACTTAATCCATTGATATAGGTTGTAAAACAATGGTGTTCAAGGGGTATGGAGTAGAACCTGATTCTATGCTCCTGTAAGCATATCACAATACACAAAGGAACGTAGAAGGCTACCTTATTATTAGCAGTAGTGGCCAGAAGTGGCTCGCTGGGTGGGGGTGAAGTTCCTACACCAGCTTCTCTGTAGGTGGGTTGCTGTTGCTTACCAGAAAGGAGATGGGGTGGGATAGGGAATCTGTGAGGTCAGATTCCAGGATTCGGTTCCTGAATTTACAATACACCTCATTTGGCTGTGCCTGCATGTCACAGACCATAGCTGCCAAGTTATCCCTTTTTTAAAGGGATTTTCCCTTATGCTGAATAGGCTTCCTCGCGAGAAAAGGGAAAACTTGGCAGCTATGGTCACAGACATCCCTAAACACACTTACCTTGGGAGTAAGTTGCACTGAATTCAGCGAGGCTTACTTCTGAGTAGTCACACATAGGCTTGCACAGCATATCTTGTTAGTTTCGTTTTGCACTCAGTGTGATAACTTTGTATAGATTTTCCACCTTTTAAATTAAAGGAAATGAATCAGACACAGCTCTGGGAGGGTGAATATGTTCCTGCCAACTAGTCAAAACTAGTCAAAACCTTCTGGAAATAAGCTCAGAACAGTTGGTTTTCCACTTGATTCAGAGTTAGCAAATAGCAAAATGTTGTTGTTAATTATCATCATAAGCACAACAAAGAGACGAGAGATATAGAACACTAATTGATCATAGTTACAGGTAGGTAGCCGTGTTGGTCTGAGTCGAAGCAAAATAAAAAAATTCCTTCAGTAGCACCTTAAAGACCAACTAAGTTTATATTTTGGTATGAGCTTTCGTGTGCATGCACACTTCTTCAGATACACTAATTGATCATTTTAAACTGTTGGAAATTGTGGTGCAATAGTTGTTATAGGGACTATTTTAATTTGTTCACATGCTTATAGGCTGCCATCTTTTCAGAGAATTTCAAGGCACTTTGCAGAAAACAAAAATAATGGCAATAAACAGATGTTAAAATATGGGTATAGCAATATCTATATCAGCCAGTGGCAGGAATCACCACAGCATTGATGTCCAGAAAATGTTTGGGGAAACAAGTGTGCTTTTGGTAAACACTGGAAGCCCACTAGAATTTGTGCTAAACTTATCTTACTGGAGAGACTGTTCCATAAGACAGGGGCCAACCTCAAAAAAGGCTTTCCTCCTGGCTGCTGCAAGATGGGCTGACATGGGCCAGGACACAACCAGGACATCTGTATCCAAATAGCTTATTTAATGGGAAGGTCTATTAAAAAAAGAAGGCGTTCTCTTAGGTAATCTGGTCCCAAGGGGTTTAGGGCTTTATAAGTTAATAATAAGTCTCCAACTTGGCTTGGTAGCTAATTGGCAACCAGTACAGTTCTTTTAACAGGTGTGTCACATGGTCTCGGGGAGTTTCCTTCATAGTAGTAGGAACCTGGCCTGTCGAACTGCTCTCTCCATCCAAGAAGTGTCCTGGCTGCAGATGAAAAGAGAGATGGAATCTGGTTCAGCAAAAAATGCCAAAGGTGAATGAAAGCTGTAATTAGCCCAGAACAAAAGCCCTCCAGAGAGCACTAAGAAAATTGTTTCTTCTTAGGCAATAGGCCACAACATATCTCCTTACTTCAGGGTGAACTAAAGCAGCATTGTGCGTTACTGGGAAGCACTAGAAGGGCAAAGCATATTGTGCTTCCATTTGCTTGGTTTCTCCAAGGCATGTGCAAGAGGTTGTCTTGTGTCCCTCCCCTCTGCAGAGACACTGGAAGAAGGGGGGAGAAGGGGCTAGATTGGCTGGTGAGGCAGATCCCTCCCCTCTGCAGGGGTGAATAGGGACAATCCTGATGCGAATAAAAGATTTGGGGTGAGGAGCGACCTTTCCCATAACTATTTGGTTATCCAATTAGGTCTTACCAGTCAGGACCTTATGTTGGGTCCCCCTGTGGCTGCTGTGGGCAAATGAGTAAAAACAAAACAAAACCACTTGCACACTTGGTTAAAAAAAAAGCCCATACACACACAGATCGGCCCTAGAACTGGCCAGACTTATGTTATGGGTGCCACAAATAACAAAGGCAGGCGAGGTTTTCAGACAGAAGTGGGAAGGGTAGTGATCCTGTCTTCTTTTCACACATGGAGTCGCTGCCTTTGCCTTGGCACACATTCCCAAAAGTTTGGTCCTTGCTGTGCCAAACAGGCCTCTTTTCTTAGAAACAGATCACAGGCAGGTAGGTAGCCGTGTTGGTCTGCTGTAGTCGAAACAAAATAAAAAAAATCCTTCCAATAGCACCTTAGAGACCAACTAAGTTTGTTATTGGTATGAGCTTTCGTGTGCATGCACACAAAAGCTCATACCAATAACATAAACAGCTTTATAGTAGACAGGGAGCCCTGCTTATTCATCAAGGCCCACATTATCTTTCTTCTTCAAATACTTCCCCTTGACTCAGAAACTAACCATATACACACTCACAACCATCGGACTGTATTGTACTAGAAATAACTGACACCCATGCAGGCCCCCAGAATCAATTGTCATCTCCCTAGTTGACCTTTCTCAATGAGGCCTCTTAAGGGCAATGATTCAGCAGGCAGCTTTTGCCGTCTGAATTCTGGAATTTATTCACTGCTTGCTCTCTTGCAGTTTTCCGCAGTCTTTCTTCTTCCATTCTTATCTTTCCATCTTTGCATTCTGACACGTTCTTGTTCTCTTTCTTCTCTCACAGTTCTAAACTTCCCTTCTTTACCCAGCACTGCCGCTTTGAACTCCCCTTCCCTCATTTCGTCAAAACTGTGCCGCTCACTACATTGTTTATGCTTAGATATTGGCCAATACTGCTAAAATTGAATGCATCTTCTGCGCAGTCTTACTCTCATCATTTATTTGATCTTTTCTATCATAACTTTGCTTTGATTTTGTTTGTTATTATTATACCTGATAAGGGACGCGGGTGGTGCTGTGGTCTAAACCACAGAGCCTAGGGCTTGCCAATCAGAAGGTTGGCGGTTTGAATCCCCGCGACGGGGTGAGCTCCCGTTGTTCAGTCCCTGCTCATGCCCACCTAGCAGTTCGAAAGCACGTCAAAGTGCAAGTAGATAAATAGGTACCGCTCTGGCGGGAAGGTAAATGGCATTTCTGTGCGCTGTTCTGGTTCACCAGAAGTGGCTTAGTCATGCTAGCCACATGACCCAGAAGCTGTATGCCGGCTCCCTCGGCCAGTAAAGCGAGGTGAGCGTCGCAACCCCAGAGTCATCCACGACTGGACCTAACGGTCAGGGGTCCCTTTACCTTTTTTATTATACCTGATATGAACATGTGTTGTTTGACTGGCCAAGTGGGACGTTTAAAATATGACTGAGCAATTAAAATATTTACCCTTGATACCAAAAAGGTCAAATGGGACCTACAACAAAATAATTCTGTGTGGTCTGGTGCTGTTGAGTTCTCCAGCCAGCCAGCCAGCTAGCCATGCTCTCTTCAGGATACTCCATTTGATTTCTCCTCCCACCCATCTTTCTGCCTCCACTGATAGTGGAGAAGCGGTGACAGCAGCAGCGGCTTCCGGTGAGATCTTATGAGAGCTCAGCAAGATGGTGAGATCTTGCTGGAACCCACTGTCATTAGTGCTGCTTCAGGGGCACCACCACACAACCCAAATCAGGAATGCTTTGGCGGGGAAAGGCTGGGGCAGCAGCTCCCCGTTGGTCCTCAGGTGGCAAAATGGGACACACTGCCCCTGCGTCAAAGGGTGACATTGAATCACTTTGCATACTCCTTATTTTTTTAATATATTGCGTAAAAATTAAAAGGGGCAGAACCAACTTGAAAAGGTGGGACCACTAATGACATTGGGATTGAAGGACTGGAGATAATGTTTGTTTATAGAAAGTGGCTTTATTGAGTGCTATATTGGAGTGGATGAAGCGAGTATTGATTATAGTGGACAGATGAATCAGAAGACCCTTACTTTCTGAATTTTCTCCCTCTCTTAACCTGTATTCTATTTCAATTTCTTTATTTCTATTTCTTTAATCCTTTCCTTCCCCATTTCTCTTTATGTTTTTATTGTATTATGATCAAAGTCTTAGTTTGGACAACAACAAAAAGAGGAAAAGGTATCTGATGTTTTGTATTTTTCCATATAAACCCTAATAAAGTTTATTTTAAAAAATGAAAAAGTGGGACCAATAAAGTTTCTCTCTTTCCTTATTAAAAGTCCTTCCACACATCCCCTTTCTGACAGCACCTATGTCCGTGGTAGATGCTTGTAATGAGATATGGGATTAAAATAATGATGTCAATCAATCCCTGTTTCCCCCACAAGCTCATAATTAAGTAACTTTACCCTGGATTTGTCCACTTGAAATGGCACCAAATCTCCCACGGCTTACATAAAGAGGCGGAAAAAGAAACCCATCGGTGTTGACACCAGCTCCAAAAGGCCACTGAAGTGCAAATAAGCAAAAACCCAGAAAAGGTAAATAAGATGCAAGCCACTAATTGCAGCTTGTTTGCACTAATGAAATCAAAGTGGTTCTGTTGGATTACGAATAATTATCCAGGCAAGCACAGGAGAAGCAGAAACACAACGTTGAAAAAGAGGTCATCAAAGAAATTTGATCTACCTGCAATCAAAGGATCTTGGAGGCATTGTTGTTGTCTTGATCTGAGAGAAGGAGGGAGGCATGGCAGGGAAGGTCTTGTCTAACCTTTATTGATAAGAGCTAACAAACTGGTAGCTTGAAGCAGGTCTCCCTTTGATTAAAACGACTGTTTATTTTCACATCAAAGTGTCCAGTCCTCAAGAATGATGACAGAGCAGACATTTGTGGGTCTTGAGGACTTTTCACGACTGACTAATTTATTGTGGCATAAACTTTCGTGGGCTAGAGTCCATTTCATCAAATGCACGATGTTCTGACTTGTACAATATATTTACACATGGTGGGGAGATTGTAAACACGGCAGTGAAGTTGAAGGGAAACAAAATGCGGAAGGTGACACATACGTTATTAACAAGGCAGGTGTTTGCTGTCGAGCTCTGTAAAATGTGGGTTTAATCAATTTACAGTGGGGGTGGGGGTAGGAAGGGCAAGTGGTGGTTGTTGGCAGCCTGTATATAATTTTGCACCTCACAGGAATTCCTGGGCTGAGTGTCATTCCAGGGCATGGTGTGTGGAAAGTGGTAGGTGAATTCTGCAAAGTAACTGTGAGGGACAAGGGATACAGGGAAGTCCCTCCCATCTTAAGTTCCAGCCCATCACCAAGCGCTGGAGAGAGTAAGGAGAGCTCTGCCTCCAGCGGAGAGTCAGGAAGTGGTGTCCGAGGCTCAGGCAGGGTTGTGGAGCCCATGCCTCAGGTGGGACAGGAAGTTGGACGCACGGGGGGGGAGGCCAATCCCCCCAACTCCCGAATTGCGACGCAAACGTAGGGGGAAGAGGTTGGGTCTGCCAAAGTTGTGGTGCTGGAAGAAAACGCGCCAATCGCCATTCGGGAGTTCTGACACCTCACCTTAAGGATGCATTTTCATTGCTCTGAACACTGTAAATAATCAGCACTTAATAAAAGCCTTAAAAGACCATGCTGGAGTCGTTACTCTAGAGTAGCCATACCAGGCCCTCTGACAGCAACTCCCGAATCTTTTTTTGGCTACTTTGGAGTGCAGCGATGAGCGCTCAAGAGGCCGAGCATTGGAGGCTGGAGGCCGAAGCAGCGAAGCAGGAGCTACAGAACCTCACAGCGCACGCACAGCAGCAATTGCATGCCGCTCAGGAGGAAGCGCGAGGGGCGCAGGAGGAGCTGAACAAGCTGGTGGACCAGGTGAGGACAAAAGAGGAGACTGAGAAACAGCTAAGGGTGATGGTATTAGACCTGCAGAAAAAGTTGGAAGAGGAGAAAGCCGCTAGAGGTGGGGGGGCACCCCAGCCGCAGCTAGTCCAAGTGAGAAGGGGACAGAGCCTAGTCACCAAGTTCAGCGGAGACCCGAGGGAGTACCTCGGATTCGAGACAGAAATAAATTATGCGCTGGAATTGCATGCAGCAGAATTCCCAGATGACGCGCACAGAGTCTACTTTATCATAGAGCATTTGACGGGGGCCGCCCGGGAATGGGTAAGACCGCTCATCGCGCAAAAAAATCCTTGCATGAAGAACGCAACTTTATTTCTAGAAGCTTTAAAATTAATGTACGCTAGCGACAGTGAAATGGAGGCCACTAAACAGGAGCTTCATGACTTAACACAAGGAAAATCGACAGTTAGGGACTACTGGGCGAAATTCACCATGCTGGTGCACAAACTGGGGTGGGATCTGAACAGTGAGCCAGTGAAATCAGCCTTCTACCTGGGTTTGCATGCAGACGTTAAGGATGAGCTGGCAAGAGGTCCTAGACCGCAGACTATGGATCAGCTCAGCAAAGCGGCGCTAGCGGTGGGGGTGAGACAGGAATCCAGATGGTATGACAAACAAGCGACGCGCGCAGCAAAACCTTGGTTCCCACGCTCTCAGGACAGACCACATCACCAAACCCCACCCCAGGGACCGCCCCCAGACTCGCCCAGACCAAGCCCAGAGCCGGAACCGATGGAGATCGGGGGAGCGCGCGCGCGGGCTTTTCAAACCCCGGCGGCGCCAAGACGCAAGGAGGGAAGAGGCGGGAATTGCTTTCTCTGCAACTCCCCCCGGCATCGCGTCAGAGACTGCCCTCATCGCAGAGAGTGGCAAGGAAAGGCGGGAACGGTTGTACCTTCCCCCACTGACGTAGCACCACAGCAGGGAAACGAGACAGCCTGGCTGCAGGAGACAAGGGGCAGCAGCCAGGCACAGTCAGCAGTGAACAGCCCCAGCCCGCCCACCCGCACAGAGAGGAGCAGAGCCAGCCCACCCCTCCCAGAGCAGGAGTGGTTCTAGAAGTCACGCTGACGCTCCCAAATGGCTATCCCCTGACAGTCCTCGCCTTAATTGACAGTGGTGCCTCAGCCAACTTCTTCTCGAGAAACTTTGCAGAAGAGCACCAGATCCAACTTCTGCAGCTGGATTTTCCCCTGCATGTGGCCACCATTGATGGCAGGGAGTTGCTGGGAGGGGCCATCACTCATCAACCCCCCCCCCCATGAGAATGACAGTGGGAAGGCACTCAGAGACACTGGCTTTCAACGTCACGACCATCTCAGACCCCCCCATCGTTTTGGGAATGAGCTGGCTGGCGCGCCACGACCCCTCCATAAGTTGGCACCAGAGATGCATCACGTTTGGGTCGGACTTTTGTCTGGAACATTGCATGCAGCACCAACCAGGGGAGGGGCCTCCGATAGCCACGGTGGCCACCATGCACGTCAAAGGGGGTGAGGCGATACCCAAGCCGTACTGGGACCTGCAGGAGGTCTTCAGCGAAGCGGAGTCCGACCACCTACCTCCACACAGGCCTTTTGACTGCCAGATCAACCTGGTGCCTGGGGCAACGATACCCCCAGCCAAGCTGTACGCCATGTCAGACCAGGAACTGGAGGATCTGCGCGCTTTCATCGACAAGAACCTCAAGCGGGGGTTCATCAGAGAAAGCAAGGCAGCAGGGGGCAGCCCGGTCTTCTGGGTGGACAAGAAAGACACGCAACAGCGCCGTCTGGTGGTGGATTTTAGACGGCTGAATTCAGTGACAGAGCCAGTGGCTTTCCCCATGCCCAGAGTGGATGATCTTCTGACAGCGGCACGCAGGGGCAAGATTTTCACCAAGCTAGACCTAAGAGGGGCGTACAACTTGATCAGGATCCGGGAGGGCGATGAATGGAAAACCACGATGTTCACGCCTCTGGGCTCTTTTGAATATCTGGTGATGCCCTTCGGGTTGCAAGGGGGCTCAGCCTGCTTCCAGGCCTTCATGCACCACGTCCTGGGGTCCCTCCTCTTCAAGAACTGCTTGGTCTTTCTGGATGACATCCTTATCTATTCCAATGACCCAGTGCAGCATGTGAAGGATGTCAGGGAGGTGTTGCAGCGCCTGAAGGACAACCACCTGTATGTGAAGCTGGAGAAGTGCAAGTTTCACACCAAGGAGGTGGACTTCCTGGGCTACAAGCTGTCAGACAAGGGGCTGGCGATGGACAAGGACAAGGTGCAGACCATCCTGGACTGGCACAGCCCCAGGACGCGCAAAGATGCCCAACGCCTACTAGGCTTCGCTAACTTCTACAGGAAGTTCATCAAGAACTTCTCTCGTGTCACGGCTCCCATCACCGACTGCCTGAGAGGCAAGCAGAAGTTCAGGTGGACACCAGAGGCACAAGCAGCGTTCGAAAGCCTCAAGAGGGTATTCGCTTCAGACCAGCACCTGTTCCACGTGGTGCAGGATGCGCCCCTACGCCTGGAGACAGATGCTTCTGATAAAGTTGTGGGAGCGATTCTGTTGCAACTGGACACCAACAGAGAGTGGAGACCCTGTGCCTTCTTCTCCAGGAAGCTGACCCAGCCTGAACGCAACTACACAGTGTTTGATAGGGAACTTCTCGCGATCCACGCTGCGTTCCAGCACTGGCGACACTTCCTGGTGGGCGCCAAGCACCCCATCCAGGTGTGCACAGACCACAAGAACCTGGAGTTCTGGAGAACGGCCAGGGTGCTCAACCAGCGGCAGATACGGTGGGCAGAGTTCTTCTCGAACTTCAACTTCTCCATCCACTACATCCCGGGGGAGCAGAACGTCAGGGCGGATGCCCTCTCCCGCAAGCCAGAGTACATGGAGGAGGAGTTGCCACCAGCACCCAGGCACGTTTTCCCCCCATCTGCATGGTCATGCGGTGCAGCAGTGGTGAGCGAGGCAGAACTCACAGCACTGACGGCAGCGGATGAATTTGCCACCCGCATCTTCAGAGACCTGAGAGGGGGGAGGGAGCAGGCCAAAGACTTTGAGGAAAGGAGGGGTTTGCTTTTTTACAGGGGAGCCCTGTACCTCCCAACCAAACAGCTGAGAGGTAAGGTTCTCAAGCAGATGCACGACAACCCAACGGCGGGTCATTTCGGAAGGGACAAAACCACTCACCTAGTCATGAGACACTTCTGGTGGCCAGGGGTGCGGGAGGATGTTCGGGATTATGTCAGGGGATGTGACACCTGCCAGCGAGCAAAGGTGGTCAGAGCGCCACCAGCAGGTTTGCTGGAGCCATTAGCCACACCGCACAGGCCGTGGGAAGTAGTGTCCATGGACTTCATCACAGACCTGCCGTCGTCCAGGGGCAAGACCGCAGTGTTGGTGGTGGTGGACCTCATGTCCAAAATGTGCCACTTTATACCGTGTGCCAGGGCAGTCTCGGCAGAAGAGACGGCCAAACTGTTTGTGGACCACGTATTCCGACTGCATGGATTGCCTTTAAGAGTTATTTCGGATCGTGGCCGCCAATTTGTTTCCAGGTTCTGGCGACGGCTAATGAACCTCCTGCAGGTGGAGGTCAGCTTGTCGACGGCTCGGCACCCGCAGACCAATGGACAGGCGGAGCGGGTCAACGCCATTCTGCAGCAGTACCTGAGATGTTACGTCAGCCAGAGGCAAACGGACTGGGTGGATCGCCTGCCACTAGCAGAATTTGCCTACAACAATGCGGTGCACGTCTCCACAGGGGTGTCGCCCTTTAAGGCCAACTACGGGCGCGACCTCAGATCTTTCCCGGAGAGGGAGGGGGAGGAGGAGGAAGAGGGCCCACAGGCAGAGGATTGGGCAGAGGACCTGGAGACGGTGCACCAGCAGCTCAGAGAACACTTGGAGAGGGCCAAGGAAGCGTACAAGAAGGGGGCAGATCGCCACAGGCGGCCGGGAGAGGTCATCAGGGTGGGGGACAAGGTTTGGTTATCCTCGGAAGGTCTTCCCACCAGGGGGCGATGCAAAAAGTTAGCACCCAGGAGGCTGGGCCCCTTCACGGTCACGCAACAGGTCAACCCGGTAGCCTTCAGGCTAGCACTGCCGGAGGACATGAGAGTGCACCCAGTGTTTCATAGATCACTGCTGTCGCCGTACAGGGAAAGTACCAGGTTCAGGAACAGCGATCAACCTCCAGAGGGAGGGGGGGAGACGGGAAACGCCCGACAGCTCAATGAGGCAACTGAGATTTTAGACTCAAGGAGAGGGGTGAGAGGGCTGGAGTACCTGATAGCATGGGAGGACACTCCGCCATCCCACAATGAGTGGATACCGGCCACGGAAGTACCTGAGGAATTTTTAGTGGAAGAGTTCCACGCCCTGTTCCCCCACAGGCCCAAGCCCTGGCACATGGAAAGGGAGGGAGAGGGGGAGGAGCAGGAGGAAGGGATAGCAGGTAGCAGCTCCCCATGGAGATGGGAAGCGGAATTTGAGGACACGGAAGAAGAGGTGTGGGTTTCACCGAGGTCGACGACGTCAGAGGCAGGAGAGGACTGGCAGAACATTTTTACTCCCACCAGCTCTGATGCCACTGACTTCTTGGGGTTTCCGTCTTCTCAGGGGGAAGGAGAGAGATCGCAGGATTGGGGGGAAATTTTCACACCCACGGGCTCGGATGCCACGGACTTCTTGGGATTTCACTCGTCCCCAGCAAGCAGAGAGCCACTAGGGAGGGGGAGAGAGGAGCCTGGGAGGGGGGTGGATGTGAGGGACAAGGGATACAGGGAAGTCCCTCCCATCTTAAGTTCCAGCCCATCACCAAGCGCTGGAGAGAGTAAGGAGAGCTCTGCCTCCAGCGGAGAGTCAGGAAGTGGTGTCCGAGGCTCAGGCAGGGTTGTGGAGCCCATGCCTCAGGTGGGACAGGAAGTTGGACGCACGGGGGGGAGGCCAATCCCCCCAACTCCCGAATTGCGACGCAAACGTAGGGGGAAGAGGTTGGGTCTGCCAAAGTTGTGGTGCTGGAAGAAAACGCGCCAATCGCCATTCGGGAGTTCTGACACCTCACCTTAAGGATGCATTTTCATTGCTCTGAACACTGTAAATAATCAGCACTTAATAAAAGCCTTAAAAGACCATGCTGGAGTCGTTACTCTAGAGTAGCCATACCAGGCCCTCTGACAGTAACCTTCTTTTTCAGGGGGAATAAAAAGAAAAAAACCTCCGAAATTTCCTCAGAAAAACATCTTCTGAGACGTTTTAATTCAGCTCTATTTGATACATCTTAACTTCTCTTCACCTCTGTGGTTTCCACTAGGCCCCACCGCTAATTACTTCAAGCTGGCTTCCTCGTCACAACCTCCAATTTCAGACAATAGCAAAATATGTGACCTCCCATGCATCTCAAGGAAATATCTGAACGGGAATGTCCCTGAGGTACAAAAGAGGGCCTTGGGCCATCTCTCAGGAATATGCATCACAGCAAATAGTGAGATGATGTGTGAACATTGGCTCCAGCAATTGCCAAGCTGTCAATGAATATTTCTGGTCAGGTTGCTAAAACCACAGAGAGGGCGACGTCTTTGGGGGGGAAAGATGGCTGGCACATTCTCTCTCTATTTGTTTTGCTATGCACAGGTCAGATGAGCAGGTCTGAAACCATAGAAGAGAGTTATTCAATCAACATTTCCCCTCGGTTTCTTCTGTGAAAACAGTTGGTTTAACTGAGGGGAGCTGACCTTTTCTGTTTACATTCCACAGATTGTTGTAACACTTGCTCAAATCTATTCTCTATGGTGGGGAGGCAAGCATTTTGATACAATCAACTAATGTGAATCCAAAAAAGGGCTGGAGCTGAAACAATGGGACTGCTAGGACAGCGGTTCAGCAGACAGAGAGAAATGTTTCACCTTCTCTAATAACACCAGAACTTGAAATTGTAAACTAAAACCCATAGACATTAGGTTAGGACCAGGCCAAAAAAACACCTGCTACTTCACAGAATTCCTAATTGATTTAGGCGGCTTTCAAAGGGGATTTGACCAATTCTTCGACTATGTAAACCTGGCAACATTAGCCAGAGATCTAATGGGAAATACTAAAAGTAAAGGGACCCCTGATAGTTAAGTCCAGTCACGAACGACTCTGGAGTTTGCGGCACTGTGAAAAACCCAAGGATTGATCCAGATTGGGCTGTATCCTGAAATATTTGGATGGCTTTCTCCAGTGAGTTGGATTCCTCATCCAGGACAGGATGGATCCATCAAGGGTGGGGCAACTGAAATATCAGGACAAGGTATTGAAAACGATGAAAAAGGAAGAGACGGAATTACTGAGAAATGGAATCCCATCTCAGAACGGAGAACAAAAAAGAACACAGATTGGCATAAAATGTGCGTCCGTGCAGAGAAATAAATTTAGACATTTATTAATATACATGTGGTGACCATTTTGTGGGTGTTTGATTGGTGTGCAACTGCCAATGCGTTTGCTATTTTCAGCCCGGAAGGGGGCATGGTGGGCTTATGTGCCCTCCACCAACACGTGTAATGACCAAGAAGAAGAAGAAGAGAAGAAGGAGAAGGAGAAGGAGAAGGAGAAGGAGGAGAAGGAGAAGGAGGAGGAGGAGGAGAAGGAGAAGGAGAAGGAGAAGGAGAAGGAGAAGGAGAAGGAGAAGGAGAAGGAGAAGAAGAAGAAGAAGAAGAAGAAGAAGAAGAAGAAGAAGAAGAAGAAGAAGAAGAAGAAGAAGAAGAAGAAGAATTTGGATTTGATATCCCACTTTATCACTACCCTAAGGAGTCTCAAAGCGGCTAACAATCTCCTTTCCCTCCCTCCCTAACAACAAACACTCTGTGAGGTAAGTGAGGCTGAGAGACTTCAGAGAAGCAGCTGCATGTGGAGGAGCGGGGAATCAAACCCAGTTCACCAGATTACGAGTCCACTGCTCTTAACCACTATACCACACTGGCTCCCAAGAACACAACCCCCATGCAAACAGGGAGTTGCCTGTAATTTACATAGAAATACAATACAGTGGAGAAGGCTGTCTAGGTGCCAACTGCTGATAGGCAGCTTCAAGGCACCTTTTGCTCTCCCTTCTGACGGTTCTTTATTTTTAAACTGCAATTGGACAGCTTTTTTAAAAAAGAGGACTCCTTTAGATAGAAGGGTGTGCTCTGACAGCCCCACAAATGGAAAGCTTTGGGAAGATAAGACATGTGGCTATTACTTAGGTACCTTTCCGAAGCAAATTTCAAGTCCCTGATATTACGAAGGACCTTCATTGCCTTCACTGGTTCTGATTTGAAGGAGAGCTAGAGCTCTCAGTAGCATCAAACGCTGCATCTCAACAAGAGAGAGAGAAGAAAATCATGCTAGATGTATCCTTAAGTTCCCCAATCACCCTTAAACCAACCTGGGAGGCAGATATTGGTATAGAGGTGTCAGTTAAGAGCTGGAATAATATTTGGAAGCCAAGGTCGTTTTGCTCCAGATCAAGAGCAATAATAGTACTGCTCTATTCTGCCTTGGTCAGGCCTCACCTATTTCGCCAGCAGCGGGATCAAAATATAAACATTGCTCTGTGGTCCTAGAATTTATGTAGTTTCACTTGATTGAGATCAAGCCAACCTAGGACTTGCCCTAGAGCGTATTTAATGACACTTGTAGCTATTAAAAACACAGGAAAATAGTAGCTAATTGGAAAAATTCATACCAGGTTTGGGCAGGGCAAGGGGGTTAATTCTTGACCACTCACTCGCCGTTCAATCTTTGTGCTGCTGCTTGTTTCCCTGAAACTGTCAGCATGCCGGACAAACTCTGGAAGGGAGAAAATATAGTTACGGTCAGATCCAGTACCAGTTTCAAATTTTGGAGGACCCTCCTATTTACCCTTCAGTGGGGACCCTCCTATTTACCATTGTTGCTACTCCCCATCCATGCTCTTCGACTTTTTCAAGCCCCAAACTGGGATGTGCAGATTCCGGGACACGACCTGCACCTCGCTCTCACCCCCCAAAAAATTGCAGAACCAAAAATGGCTGCCAAGATCTTGCAAAAGAAAAACAGGAGGTCCCATTTTCATTCAGGGGATCCTCCCCATCTCTGGGCCAAATTGTTACCACTTGATAACAAGGTGTTCAGCGGCTACCCAGGCATCTGAAGCATGCGACCAGTGTTTTATTTTTATTTTTTAAAAAAATATTTTTATTGATTTTCTGAGCATTACAAAGAAAAAAGACAAAGAACAAAAAGAAAAATACAAAAAAGAACAATTGAAAAATCTTAAAAATAAAAATAAGATACATCCAAACTCACTTTTTAGGGAACCATATTCTTATACCTTAACAATATAATACCCCTTAACCAGATTTTGCTCCCCTGTAATTCCTTTACTCTGTTGACTTCCTCCTCCCCCCCCTTCCACGTTTCTATTTATAACTAATATGGCACTTTCTAATTCATTCCTCCATTCTTTGTTCTAATTCACTTATTACATTACTATTCCAATCCTATTCTTACATACAAACATAAAATAATTAAAAAATCTCCTTAGAATCTGGAATCTATAATAACTATTTAACATACAGTCATTTCTCTCCTTTATTTCACTTCTCACCTCTTCAGCCTATTTTATGATGTGTTTTAGTGTGCATTGTTTATTTTGGATGGCTTTAAAGGAGGACTAGAAAAGTTAACTGATGCTGCTAGCCATAATGGCTATGTGCCACCCCCACTGTCGGAGGCAGTATGCTTGTGAATCCCAGTTCCTGGGAACACGGGGGGCGAGCTCTGTTGTGCTCAGATCCTGCTTGCAGACTTCCCACAGACATCTGGGTGGCCACTGTGAGAACAGGACTTTGGAGTACATGGGGCCTTGGCCCGATTCAGCAAGTATCTTCTTGCATTCTTATTTTATGATTTGGCTTTGCTGTTTTATGTTCTGTGCTCCACCCTGGTATCTGTCTAGATCAGCCTATATTTTCTCCCCGCCCCCAAGCAATTTATTGTGGCTCCCAAACAATTTGATTTAAATAATAATCAAATAATAATAATAATAATGGATTATTTGTACCCCGCCCATCTGGCTGGGTTTCCCCAGCCACTCTGGGTGGCTTCCAACAAAGATTAAAATACATTAAAATGTCACACATTAAAAACTTCCCTAGACAGGGCTGCCTTCAGATGTTTTCTAAATGTAAGGTAGTTGTTTATCTCTTTGACATCTGATGGAAGGGTGTTCCACAGGGTGGGTGCCACTACCAAGAAGGCCCTCTGCCTGGTTCCCTGTAGCTTTGCTTCTCGCAGTGAGGGAACGGCCAGAAGGCCCTCGACGCTGGACCTCAGTGTCACGGCAGAATGATGGGGGTGGAGACGCTCATTCAGGTATACTGGACCCAGGCCATTTAGGGCTTTAAAGGTCAGCACCAACACTTTGAATTGTGCTCGGAAACGTTTAAAGGTGCCCCAGCGAGTAGTGCTGTTGAGCCCCATGATTGCACCGCTATGAGTAGTGAGGTCTCAACCTCTCCACTGATCGGCAGTGGGATAGGGTAATTGCCACCTCTTTTTTAAAAGGGCCCTTTTTCCCAGCACCATTCTTAGAAAGATGATTCCATCCTTAGATTGTTTCAGAGAAGCTTAGGAAACAAGAATATGAGTTTCTTTCTGTTTCCTCTACTTGACCTTCTAAGAATGACGTGACATCAGAAGGAGAATGGGTCCCTCTTAAAAGTGAAAAGCGTGTTGGTTTTGTCTCCCTGGGGGAGCTGCCCTCCTAGGGCAGGAGGGGACTTTCTGACATCAGCCCTAAAAAGCATAAACACTGGTGTGTGTGGGTGTGTACACTGCTGAGGCTATAGCTCCCTCTGCTGTGTATGTTTGCGTGCATACAGATGTGTGCATGAGTGTGTGCGCTGGCTTGCAGCCCTTGGGCAGGTGGCAAACCCTCAATGTGACCCTCAGCCTAAAAAAGTTAAGGACCCATGGCATAGATGAATGGTGGGTTATAAATATCCTTAATACATGCATCTAACAACAACAACATTTGTTCAGGCTCTGAAATCTGAAAGTTGCCATGTTTAGTTTAGTGTAGAACTCCATGCAAAAAGTTCAAATTATGACATGAAAGTATGATTCCAAAATTTAGAGTCGCATTCATAGCTTCAGATATGGATGTGGAGTTTTGCTTCATAATTCATTCATATTCTCCATGATAAATAATCCATGTGACACAAACCCTGCACTTTTACACCAATAGATTTCTATTAGGAAATCACCGCTTTAAAACTTCTCTCTTTCCTGCTTAGCATGCTTGTACAAAGGCTGACATTCCTTGCCAGTTACTTTCTTGGCTTCAGAGACAATATAATGAGTAAATGGCTCCCTCTGGTGGCAGGAAGCAATCTGCTTTCCGTTCTAGATAGAATATCTTTCCTGGGCTAGTAAGATGTTTTATTAAAATACAGCCAAATTCTGCAGTGACGGAAATGAGGAGAATTTCAGTTTACATTTAAAGCCAAATTTACCTAAACTGTACCTTCCGAAACAATACGTGAACCAAAGCACAGCCATCCTTCAAAATTCAGACTTCTCTCTGAATTCTGCCAAGTAATGTGTTCACAATGCATATACTGGGGTAAAGTATGTATAAAATGCAGGTATTGGTGAAAAACACATTCAGAAATGCATTATATCAGACAAGACTGCATACAAAATGTGAGCCAGTGATGGTGCAGTGGTTAGAGTGTCGGACTAGAACCTGAGAGGCCAGGGTTCAAATTGTCGCTTGGCCATGCAGTTTGGTGACCCTGGACCAGTCACTCACTCTCAGCCTGACCTACATCACAGGGTTGTTGTGAGTATAGAATGGAGAGAAGAGGGCCATGCATGCCACCTTGAGCTACTTGGAGGTAAAGATGCTATATACAGGCCCGTCCTAGCCATAGAGACTAGTGGCACGAAGAACCACGGCGCCGGGCACTGGAAGGGTGCTGGAAGGGCGCCAAGTGAGCGCAGGGTTCTGGCGATCTGGCCAGGACTGCGCTCCTTCTCTGAGAACTCTGCGCTGCGCCTCCTTCTCATTTCCCCAGCGCTGGGTTCCGCTCAGTCGAGCTTCACCACCAGCGCGTGCACAGCGCCCAAGCAGCTCTTGCTGGTCACGCGGTGCGTGCACTGGTGGTGAAGCTTGACTGAGCGGAACCCAGCACTGGGGAAACAAGAAGGAGGCACAGCGCGGAGTCCTCGGAGGTGGCCTCCCGCTGCTGCCGCGGTCTGCTTGGCACTCCCGGGCCCTTGGAGAGGCGCTGGAGGGGGGCGCTGGAGGGACCTAGCGCCAGGGCGCTGGGTGGGTTTAAGACGGCTCTGGGTATATAAATGTAAGAAAATAATAAACAAACAAACAAATAATAGGGGGACTTTAAAAAATCCTTCACGAACTGATGTGGAAAAATTGGAGAACCAAAACTTAAGGAAGGAAAAGTGCAAAATGGAAAGAAAACAGTTCTCCAGCCAAGCAATATACATAATAGTGCACAAAAGCATGAATAAAATGCATACATTGATTAAAAGAGCAAACAAATATTTATTGGATTTGAGGAAATGGCGTTGCAAAAAATGTTTATGCTGGGCAAAATTGCATTAAAATATGTGTATATTAGGAGAAGGGGATGCGGGTGGCATTGTGGGTTAAACCACAGAGCCTAGGGCTTGCCAATCAGAAGGTCAGTGGTTCAAATCCCCGTGAGGGGGTGAGCTCCCGTTGCTCGGTCCCTGCTCCTGCCAACCTAGCAGTTCGAAAGCACGTCAAGGTGCAAGTAGATAAATAGGTACCACTCCAGTGGGAAGGTAAATGATGTTTCCGTGTGCTGCTCTTGTTCGCCAGAAGCAGCTTTGTCATGCTGGCCACATGACCTGGAAGCTATACGCCAGCTCCCTCGGCTGATAACGTGAGATGAGCGCCGCAACCCCAGAGTCGGTCACAACTCGAGCTAATGGTCAGGTGTCCCTTTACAGTGGTGCCTCGCTAGACGAATGCCCTATTAGACTAATTTTCCGCTATACGAATAGGTTTTGCGATCGGAGGTGGCCTCGCAAGACGAGGTTTTTTTTCTATGGCCGCTGCTTCGTCTTACGAAGCATGGCCATAAAAACCTCCGATCACAAAACCTACAGGGCATTCCTCTAGTGAAAGGGGAACGAGCTGCAGCACAGGAAGAAGGCAAAGGAAGATCAGCTGAGAGGCGCTGACAGCTGTCACCGCCTCTCAGCTGATCTTCCTTTGCCTTCTTCCTGCGCCGCAGCTCATTACCCTTTGTGTTCTGCTGGTCTCTTCCAGTGAGGGGCAACCAGCAGAGACCAGCGGAACACAACGGAAGAAGGGGGGAGAAGTGGATTCGGGGACATTTTCGCTGGCTGCCTTCCCCAAGCCAAGGGGAAGGCAGCTGGCAAAACACCCCCGCACCGGCACGCTTCGGGCGGGGGGGAGGGAAGAACGGAGGATATGATGGTCCTCCGTTCTTCCCTCCCGCCACCCTACAGAGCCAAAGGCTGGATCTGCGGGCGGGGGGATGGAAGTTCCTTCCCGCTGCCCGACAGATCTGGCAACCCCGGGATCTGTGCTTTCTGTCGGTGGTGGTGGGGAGAGGAATGAACGGGAAGGGCTGTGCTTTCTCCCTATTCGTTCCTCTTCCCTCACCACAGACAGCAAGGAGAGCTGCAGGGCTGTTGCCGCCTGTCTCCTTGCCTTCCAGGGAGCCAAGCGAGCAAGCGCCGCCACTGCCGCCAGTCCCCGGAGCCCATAAGAACGCATTAATTAACTTTTAATGTGTTCCTATGGAAACGGTGCCCCGCAAGACGAATTTTTCATTGGACGAATTGACCGCCGGAACAAATTAATTTCGTCTAGCGAGGCACCACTGTACCTTTATATTAGGAGAAATTTGCCCTAAAATGCTGCTGAATGACTGGTTGATTTTTTTAAAAAAAAAATCACATGCTGGAGGACTGCAGTGGACCTATTCTAAAAAGACAAAATGTGTTTAGCAGAGTATAACCGTGCAAAGAAGCTAACTGCATCATGATGGATTCAAGTTTAAATTCAGAAGAATTCGTTCAGAAATATGTACTGCTTTCTTTCATTGGAAACTCTCTTCAGAGCCCCACAGATCTTTAATTACTTGAGCATAGTTCTAAACTGAGATTTGCCCCAAAGGGTTAGCAGCCTGCACATTAAGTAGCACTGCAAAAGATTGTCCACCTGAATTACAGACAAAATGCTTAATATTTAGGACTAACATATTATATTATATTATATTATTCTATATTGTTGTTGTGGTGGTGCTGTTTTTTGTTTAAATGCAATTTAACAAGCTTGGGATAGATATCATAAGAGATACTATAAAATTCCCTTCAACAAATAAAGCTAACCTATTAGCTGCTGTTTGCAGTCTGAAATCTGAAATCTGCTACCGGCTCTGCACTTTGCCACGATGTCCCAGAGAGAGTGATATTCCTCTTCTCTGCTAATGCTGCAGATGACAGCCTGAGCATGGTGGCACCTAGCTGCCCACTTGGCCAATACAAATTGCTAGATGCCCAATCTATCTCTGGAGTAGAGCTTGGGACAAATACAGTATGTACTCCTCTTTGAGAACCTTGGAGGAAAGGTCAGCTACATGTGCAGTGACTGAATATGCAGTGTGGTTCACAGCCCATCCCTGTCATTTTGAGCATGAAAAAACCAGGTCTATGTGTTCCACACTAAAGCATATCAATTGTGCTGAATATTCAACTCTGTTCAATTTAATATACCAAGCAACACTTGATTCAAGGAAATGAAAGCCTTGTCTTGCTTAGCAACAAATAAAACCATCCAGGTTGGGTTGTGTTTTTTTTTAAAAAAATCACAGTGTTACATAGTTGTCTCTTGTAACAAGTGCATTGATTGTTTTTAGCAACAGAGCAGCAAAAAAGCAAGCCTGGTATGTTATGAAAATTGGCTGCATCCTCAAAAGAACCTCATTGAACACCTTCCGTAGCAAATGTCCTTGATAAACCTGGTTTGGAAGGAGAATCAATAGAGGGAAATAAGAAAGAAAATAAGGTGCTCGGCTTCACGGTGTAAGAGAACTTATTTTTATTATTATTTTTCAACGTTTCAGTCAAAGGGCACAGCAGGCTAAGCAGGAACAGAAGAGAACAGTGTCTGCCGGTAAAAATGTCACCCTATTCCTGGAGTGCAGAGCAGCCATCACGACAAACAACATATCTGATGCTCTTGTGCCACCTTTCTGCATTTTCCACCTAGTGTGCAAGATCAGGTGCTTCCTCCTTACCATGGCAGCAGATAGAAGAGGAGAAAGACTGAGCACACCAATTGTACCATTGCAGGAGATGGATTCAGCTGACCTTCACTGAAAGGTGAACACACAGGTCTTAGCCTTGCTGCAATTTCTTCTGCTGGTTTTCTGCACTATGGATAGGAGAAACTGTCCATTTTGGTTCCCATTTTTACAATCTTAAATTCCTCATTTTAGTATGGATTTCTCCCAAGAAACACATTTTTGTATGCAGTTTTGACTAATATACCCATTTTTGCAATGCCATTTCCTCTAACACAATGAATTTTTGCATGGTTATTTTCACTAATATAGGCATTTCTGCACACACCTCCCCCTGATATATGATTTTTTTCATAAACATTGTTTCATTGGAAAACAGCATTGCAAAATTTGGGCAAGTGTAAATTTTAAAGGATGGCTGTGTCTTGGTTCTCACATTGTTGGGGAAAGGGTGAATTTGATGGATTTGGCTTTAAATGTGAACTGAATCAAATTTCTTCCCCGTTCCTAGTGGCCACATAGAGGTTTTGGAGGGTGGGGAGAGGGCTCTTGCATCATTAACAAGAGAAACTTTCCCCATTGCTGTACCTCCAAATTTGTTGCATGGAAGAAGATGAAGTTTGTATCTCTTACTTTCCCTAATTCAGATCCCTTGCCACAAGGTCAGGTCTGGGTTCGATGTGAACTCACCTGCTTCAAAACCTTGATGGCACAGAAGACACATTAGCTAGTACTTTGGTCTGATTGTACCACATTTTATCTGACATCTTAATTATCATATTATAGGCTCTTTCTCTCTCCCTGTCACTCGCAGAGCAAGTAACATAGATGCACAAGGAAAGTCATTGACAAGGGCAATTTTATTATCATGTGTCATTATGAAACCTTATTTAAAGCAGCTCTATCAGCCGAAAGCCTTCCCTCCCCCCAGCAGATGCTGTGCAAGGCAAATTACACACCAAAAACAACAACAACAAAACTTACCCCAACCCCAGTAATAATAATAACCAGTTCTAAGTATTTAAAGAATCTCTCTCTCTTTTCTCCACAGGTTAAAGAATTGTCCCTGCGTTTTGTCCAGAGAAAATATATACCGAGTAAAGCAGGTTGTGTGTACAGTTTTGCACCTTTTGAGAAAGCAGGGCAGGAATTTAAGAAAGTAAACTTATGGTGATGACAGTTCCAGTGGTGGAGCAAGGGGGCAGAGGGGGCAGATCAACCCAGGTGGTGCTTACCTTGGAGGGGGGTGGCATGCTGAGCACGAAGCCCAAGGTAGTGTGCAAGCCCAGGGGTCCCGAGAGCCCAGCGCAGCACTCACAAAAGCAGTGCGGGGCTGGGCTTGCAGGGCGCCTGAGCTGCTGCTTTCCCCCACAGCTGCCCTCTGGTGGCCAGGATGGATGCAACAGGCACATGCCAGGAGCTCACAGCGTACTCGAGCCACCGCGTCTTTCCTAGCCTCCCTCCACCTGGAGGGTTCCCAAGAAAGACACAGTTGCTCCGGTGGCACGGCTTGCCCCCACAGCACGGCACGGCCCCATGAGCGCCCACACTACATTGCTGGGTAGTTCTTTATTTGAAAGAGTCCTCTGCTTTAGTCCAAGCCTGGTTTAAAGATGAAGAATCATTTGGGCAATCAGTATTTATTATTAGCATTGTTTTTAAAAATATATCCCACCCTTCCTCCAGAAAAACAAAAGGCAGAGTGGCAAACACACAAAGCAGTAAAGCAATGGAAACCAAGGCAATTCCTTTTCAGATATAAACAGGGGGAGATCTCTCTGTAAAAGGCTCACTGGATGAAGAAGGTAGGCATTTCTCAGTGGGCACTGAGAAGACAGCAGAAATGGCATCTGTTTAACATTTAACAAAAGGGAAGTGAGGTTACAGGGAAGAAGGTAGAGGGCCTTCTTGGTAGTGGCATCTGCCCTGTGGAACACCCTCCCATCAGATGTCAAACAGATAAGCAACTGTAATGTCTTTTAGAAGGCATCTGAAGGCAGCCATGTATCATTATAATTATTATTCCAAAGAGTGTCACAACACTAAAGGCCCAATTCCAATATGATGCGATAGGGACCTCGTGAGAAGACAGTGTCTGCAGAAGGCTTTTGCCTGCAGAGCACAGTGTTCAACTGAGTATTTAAAGAGTGAGATGATCTTTCAGGAAAATGGAGCAGGTCACCTGGTCACAGTCTCCCCCATGGTGCAGTTACTACACCATAGCAACAATAACTGCCATTAGTGTAGAATGCTGCAGCCTGATTGCTGACAAGAGCGAGCCCCTGTCAGCAAGTTATATCCTTACTCAAAGATCTGTGCTGGGTGCCAAGTTCTTGCTGGGCCAAATTCAAGGTTTACAAATCTCTCAGCAACAAATGGGATCCATTTACTTGAAGGGTGACATGACCCAATGTGGTCCACTTTGATTTGTGGTACTGGCACTTTTTACAAGTGCCACATGGTGTTTGTTCCACACTTGCAAGGATTCAATTCCTATAGTGTGGCATCACCCAGCGTCTAGGACTCCATGCCTATTGATATTAGGTAGATGCCTTCACTGTACCCAGTGATCATTACTGAATAGATCGGGAATGAGGAGCTTGTGGCCCTCTAGATGTCATAGATTGGATTGCAAATAAAGAGTTAACTCCAGCTTGCTCAGTGTGATTTACTCCCTGCTTGCTCCTGTCACTAGATGTTGCTGGACTTCAGCTCTCCTTATTCCTGACCACTGGCTGGGGCTGATGGGAGTTTGAGTCTGGATGACCACGGGTTTCTAACTCCTTGAATATATAGACCCATGGGTTGACTCAATACAAGGCAGCTTCTAATTTCATTTTGACCATATGGTCTGAAGCTCAACATCAAAAAAACCAAGATCATGGCCACTGGTCCCATCACCTCCTGGCAAATAGAAGGGGAAGAAATGGAGGCAGTGAGAGATTTTACTTTCTTGGGCTCCTTGATCACTGCAGATGGTGACAGCAGTCACGAAATTAAAAGACGCCTGCTTCTTGGGAGAAAAGCAATGACAAACCTAGACAGCATCTTAAAAAGCAGAGACATCACCTTGCCGAGAAAGGTCCGTATAGTTAAAGCTATGGTTTTCCCAGTAGTGATGTATGGAAGTGAGAGCTGGACCATAAAGAAGGCTGATTGCTGAAGAATTGATGCTTTTGAATTATGGTGCTGGAGGAGACTCTTGAGAGTCCCATGGACTGCAAGAAGATCAAACCTATCCATTCTGAAGGAAATCAGCCCTGAGTGCTCACTGGAAGGACAGATCCTGAAGCTGAGGCTCCAATACTTTGGCCACCTCATGAGAAGAGAAGACTCCCTGGAAAAGACCCTGATGTTGGGAAAGATTGAGGGCACAAGGAGAAGGGGACGACAGAGGACGAGATGGTTGGACAGTGTTCTCGAAGCTACGAACATGAGTTTGACCAAACTGCGGGAGGCAGTGCAAGACAGGAGTGCCTGGCGTGCTCTGGTCCATGGGGTCACGAAGAGTCGGACACGACTAAACGACTAAACAACAACAACATTTCGCTTAATTAGAGATATCTCAAAGTGGCGTACAGGAAACCCAATAGAGTGAAACTAAAAAATGAGTTAAATCAATAACATTGGAATTCAATTAAAAAGCTTGCTGGAATATACCGTATAAATAAAAAAATTATTTAGTAGGTGCCAACTGTTCAGCAGAGATGTGTCAACTGGGAGTTCCATAAAATTGGACCCACAATACTGAACACATGGCTCTTTGTAGAAACAAGCCATGCAGCTGAGCCATGGAAGAGCACTAGCAGAAAATCCCCCTGAAAAACTCAGGGACTGAGCAAGGATATAAAGCATTACCTGATATATCCTGAACCCAAGTTGTTAAGAGCCTTGTAAATTAATAGAAGGACCTTGAACCTAGGCCAGTAGTGTGTGGGCAGCAAGCATGTGTTCATATATAATACGTATCTTCATGGTTGTGAAATAACAACAACAATAAAAGCAATCTATCAAAAATCAATACATGGAAACATCAGATAATTATTCTCTTGTCCCACTCTCCTGTCACATAATGAGGTCATTCTGCTCTCTGGAGCATCCCATTTCTCATCACCTACATGATAATGACCTTGTTCTTCCTTCGTTTAGATTTCTGGATGCTGCTGAAAAACAGCAATGGCAGGACCTTTGTTTTAGTCATTGGGTTTGCCATTAAATTCAGATGACTGTCCATGAGAGCGACTGGATTTATGTTTCATGGAACTGCACAGCTAGAGACAAACAATCTGCTGCCATTATTAAAACGTAGAAAGCGGACACAGTATTTATGATATCAGTCATGCCCGAAGTTGCATTGTGTTGATTGTTAATGCTTCTCTTCTCTTGTTGTCCCACTTGCTTTTGATGACCTTCAATCATGGTGTCCATGGCAACCCATAGAATGGGATGCTGTGCAAGCGAGAAGATGTTGCAGTGTGAAAGAGGAGCTTGACTTCCTTAGGTTGGATAGGTAGGAAAATACATGTTCTCTGTTCCAGAATTTATCATTCTTTGTAAACATTAAGCCTCTATGGTGGAACATTAAGAGAATGAAGAATATGACCGTAGACAAAACCTCCTGTACTGTTGGTATGCTGTTGACTGTAGACATTCATTTGTGCTTCCAGTTCATAAATTACTGATGGTGTGGAGGTCCTGTTGGGTGGAGAAGCAGGCACACAACTATCCCTTCCACCTCTCAGACGACCCCAGAATTTAAATGCACATTTGACACCACTGTGTCAGAGACATGGCCGGCAGAGAGGACTCTGCAGAGGGGGAGGAAGAGGCAGAGGGAAACAGGAACTTGATTCATTCACACAACAAAAGTGAGATAAGCCCGTCTCACTCTGGATTGCTGCCTGTAAGTTTCCGCAGCAGCACAGAGATGAAGGAGCAGGATGCAGGTGGTAGTGGGGGTGGGGGTGGATTCAACTCCAGAGGAGGAAGAATTGGCTGCACCTGAGTCTCCAAGAAGTAGGAAGCAGAGCAAGCGATTAGAACAAAGGAAGACCAACAGGAAGCGGGGGTGGGCTTGGCGTATATCTGGCCTTGGAAGGGGCCAGAAGCCAATTGAGTCAACAGTGAAGTATGGGAAGCTCGGATTGCATGCTGTAAGCTTGTTGTTGATAAATAAACCTCAACTAGTCAAACTGCCAGCGTGTTGTGTCTTGTGTGGGAGGTGCTAAACCTGACACACTGTCCCATTATATGAAAGACAATTTACATGAACATATTCTTAATTTATTATTGCATTTATATCCCACCTTTTATCCAAGAAGCTCAGGAATCATGGTGTACATGATTCCCCCTCTCCCCATTTTATCCCTGTGAGGTAGGTTACGCTTTGAGCTCCACTCAATGAATGGGGATTTGAACCCCCGTCTCCCAGGTCCCAATCCAGCATTCTAGCCATTACACTGTACTGGATCTCATAGCCATGTGTCTTATGCTGAGAACATTGTTCCTTCAGCCCCGTATTGTGAATACCAAGGGTAGCCCATGTGATGCTATCCAGATGTTATCAAGCTCCAACTCTCATCAGCACCAGCCAGCTTGGCCAATGGTCAAAGACATTAGGAGGAGTGGCCTGTCCAAAGAGTATAAAATGCTATATTAGGAATGGCATTTTTTTCTTTCAATAAAAATGGGAGGGATGTGCATGAACCAGGCACAAGTAATTGTAGGTTTGGGGTGCCTGTTTAACATATGAAGCTCATCTATGTAGTGGATAGTGCTATTTTTGGGCAATCAGTATTTATTATTAGCATTGTTTTTAAAAATATATCCCACCCTTCCTCCAGAAAAACAAAAGGCAGAGTGGCAAACACACAAAGCAGTAAAGCAATGGAAACCAAGGCAATTCCTTTTCAGATATAAACAGGGGGAGATCTCTCTGTAAAAGGCTCACTGGATGAAGAAGGTAGGCATTTCTCAGTGGGCACTGAGAAGACAGCAGAAATGGCATCTGTTTAACATTTAACAAAAGGGAAGTGAGGTTACAGGGAAGAAGGTAGAGGGCCTTCTTGGTAGTGGCATCTGCCCTGTGGAACACCCTCCCATCAGATGTCAAACAGATAAGCAACTGTAATGTCTTTTAGAAGGCATCTGAAGGCAGCCATGTATCATTATAATTATTATTCCAAAGAGTGTCACAACACTAAAGGCCCAATTCCAATATGATGCGATAGGGACCTCGTGAGAAGACAGTGTCTGCAGAAGGCTTTTGCCTGCAGAGCACAGTGTTCAACTGAGTATTTAAAGAGTGAGATGATCTTTCAGGAAAATGGAGCAGGTCACCTGGTCACAGTCTCCCCCATGGTGCAGTTACTACACCATAGCAACAATAACTGCCATTAGTGTAGAATGCTGCAGCCTGATTGCTGACAAGAGCGAGCCCCTGTCAGCAAGTTATATCCTTACTCAAAGATCTGTGCTGGGTGCCAAGTTCTTGCTGGGCCAAATTCAAGGTTTACAAATCTCTCAGCAACAAATGGGATCCATTTACTTGAAGGGTGACATGACCCAATGTGGTCCACTTTGATTTGTGGTACTGGCACTTTTTACAAGTGCCACATGGTGTTTGTTCCACACTTGCAAGGATTCAATTCCTATAGTGTGGCATCACCCAGCGTCTAGGACTCCATGCCTATTGATATTAGGTAGATGCCTTCACTGTACCCAGTGATCATTACTGAATAGATCGGGAATGAGGAGCTTGTGGCCCTCTAGATGTCATAGATTGGATTGCAAATAAAGAGTTAACTCCAGCTTGCTCAGTGTGATTTACTCCCTGCTTGCTCCTGTCACTAGATGTTGCTGGACTTCAGCTCTCCTTATTCCTGACCACTGGCTGGGGCTGATGGGAGTTTGAGTCTGGATGACCACGGGTTTCTAACTCCTTGAATATATAGACCCATGGGTTGACTCAATACAAGGCAGCTTCTAATTTCATTTTGACCATATGGTCTGAAGCTCAACATCAAAAAAACCAAGATCATGGCCACTGGTCCCATCACCTCCTGGCAAATAGAAGGGGAAGAAATGGAGGCAGTGAGAGATTTTACTTTCTTGGGCTCCTTGATCACTGCAGATGGTGACAGCAGTCACGAAATTAAAAGACGCCTGCTTCTTGGGAGAAAAGCAATGACAAACCTAGACAGCATCTTAAAAAGCAGAGACATCACCTTGCCGAGAAAGGTCCGTATAGTTAAAGCTATGGTTTTCCCAGTAGTGATGTATGGAAGTGAGAGCTGGACCATAAAGAAGGCTGATTGCTGAAGAATTGATGCTTTTGAATTATGGTGCTGGAGGAGACTCTTGAGAGTCCCATGGACTGCAAGAAGATCAAACCTATCCATTCTGAAGGAAATCAGCCCTGAGTGCTCACTGGAAGGACAGATCCTGAAGCTGAGGCTCCAATACTTTGGCCACCTCATGAGAAGAGAAGACTCCCTGGAAAAGACCCTGATGTTGGGAAAGATTGAGGGCACAAGGAGAAGGGGACGACAGAGGACGAGATGGTTGGACAGTGTTCTCGAAGCTACGAACATGAGTTTGACCAAACTGCGGGAGGCAGTGCAAGACAGGAGTGCCTGGCGTGCTCTGGTCCATGGGGTCACGAAGAGTCGGACACGACTAAACGACTAAACAACAACAACATTTCGCTTAATTAGAGATATCTCAAAGTGGCGTACAGGAAACCCAATAGAGTGAAACTAAAAAATGAGTTAAATCAATAACATTGGAATTCAATTAAAAAGCTTGCTGGAATATACCGTATAAATAAAAAAATTATTTAGTAGGTGCCAACTGTTCAGCAGAGATGTGTCAACTGGGAGTTCCATAAAATTGGACCCACAATACTGAACACATGGCTCTTTGTAGAAACAAGCCATGCAGCTGAGCCATGGAAGAGCACTAGCAGAAAATCCCCCTGAAAAACTCAGGGACTGAGCAAGGATATAAAGCATTACCTGATATATCCTGAACCCAAGTTGTTAAGAGCCTTGTAAATTAATAGAAGGACCTTGAACCTAGGCCAGTAGTGTGTGGGCAGCAAGCATGTGTTCATATATAATACGTATCTTCATGGTTGTGAAATAACAACAACAATAAAAGCAATCTATCAAAAATCAATACATGGAAACATCAGATAATTATTCTCTTGTCCCACTCTCCTGTCACATAATGAGGTCATTCTGCTCTCTGGAGCATCCCATTTCTCATCACCTACATGATAATGACCTTGTTCTTCCTTCGTTTAGATTTCTGGATGCTGCTGAAAAACAGCAATGGCAGGACCTTTGTTTTAGTCATTGGGTTTGCCATTAAATTCAGATGACTGTCCATGAGAGCGACTGGATTTATGTTTCATGGAACTGCACAGCTAGAGACAAACAATCTGCTGCCATTATTAAAACGTAGAAAGCGGACACAGTATTTATGATATCAGTCATGCCCGAAGTTGCATTGTGTTGATTGTTAATGCTTCTCTTCTCTTGTTGTCCCACTTGCTTTTGATGACCTTCAATCATGGTGTCCATGGCAACCCATAGAATGGGATGCTGTGCAAGCGAGAAGATGTTGCAGTGTGAAAGAGGAGCTTGACTTCCTTAGGTTGGATAGGTAGGAAAATACATGTTCTCTGTTCCAGAATTTATCATTCTTTGTAAACATTAAGCCTCTATGGTGGAACATTAAGAGAATGAAGAATATGACCGTAGACAAAACCTCCTGTACTGTTGGTATGCTGTTGACTGTAGACATTCATTTGTGCTTCCAGTTCATAAATTACTGATGGTGTGGAGGTCCTGTTGGGTGGAGAAGCAGGCACACAACTATCCCTTCCACCTCTCAGACGACCCCAGAATTTAAATGCACATTTGACACCACTGTGTCAGAGACATGGCCGGCAGAGAGGACTCTGCAGAGGGGGAGGAAGAGGCAGAGGGAAACAGGAACTTGATTCATTCACACAACAAAAGTGAGATAAGCCCGTCTCACTCTGGATTGCTGCCTGTAAGTTTCCGCAGCAGCACAGAGATGAAGGAGCAGGATGCAGGTGGTAGTGGGGGTGGGGGTGGATTCAACTCCAGAGGAGGAAGAATTGGCTGCACCTGAGTCTCCAAGAAGTAGGAAGCAGAGCAAGCGATTAGAACAAAGGAAGACCAACAGGAAGCGGGGGTGGGCTTGGCGTATATCTGGCCTTGGAAGGGGCCAGAAGCCAATTGAGTCAACAGTGAAGTATGGGAAGCTCGGATTGCATGCTGTAAGCTTGTTGTTGATAAATAAACCTCAACTAGTCAAACTGCCAGCGTGTTGTGTCTTGTGTGGGAGGTGCTAAACCTGACACACTGTCCCATTATATGAAAGACAATTTACATGAACATATTCTTAATTTATTATTGCATTTATATCCCACCTTTTATCCAAGAAGCTCAGGAATCATGGTGTACATGATTCCCCCTCTCCCCATTTTATCCCTGTGAGGTAGGTTACGCTTTGAGCTCCACTCAATGAATGGGGATTTGAACCCCCGTCTCCCAGGTCCCAATCCAGCATTCTAGCCATTACACTGTACTGGATCTCATAGCCATGTGTCTTATGCTGAGAACATTGTTCCTTCAGCCCCGTATTGTGAATACCAAGGGTAGCCCATGTGATGCTATCCAGATGTTATCAAGCTCCAACTCTCATCAGCACCAGCCAGCTTGGCCAATGGTCAAAGACATTAGGAGGAGTGGCCTGTCCAAAGAGTATAAAATGCTATATTAGGAATGGCATTTTTTTCTTTCAATAAAAATGGGAGGGATGTGCATGAACCAGGCACAAGTAATTGTAGGTTTGGGGTGCCTGTTTAACATATGAAGCTCATCTATGTAGTGGATAGTGCTATTTTTCTAGAAAAAAAGATGCCAGAACTCACCATGAACACCTCCTTTGTTCTCTTATAATGGCAAAGGTGCCCACCTGAGAGGTGCTGGTGAGTTCTGGCTGAAAAAAGGCCCTGCCCATTCCCAAACGGCATAAAGAAGACTGCCACATCCAATAATGTTAAGAACTGGGGAAGATATCCTGTGTCCGAGGTACTTTGCCACCCAATTTTGTCATGCCACTGATCATTGTTCTGGATCTATCTTAAAAGGCATTAGCCCAAAGAAATCAAGCAAATTATTTATGCCTGAAGCACTCCTATAGAATTTTCCATAGCTACCCTGGAAATCATCCATGAATGAGCATGTGAATACAACAACAACAACAACAACAACACAACAACAACCACAACAACAATTTACAGTTATATGGCATAACTGCATTCAGTGAACTGTATCTACAGTGTAACGGTTCTTCTCTAGCTGAATATATATTTCCAGGTGCCCAGCATAGCCACAGCACCATGGCTCATTTTCCTGGAGCACCTGCTAAAGCCTTCACTCCAGCAAGGGCTCCAAAGGCAACAACATTGCCCTTGCACCTCACACCTTACCTTCCAAGTCCTGGACTGCAGAATCCAGGATCGGCAGCCGTGTGACACCGGTTTCCCGGGGAAAACGGGGTACTTGGCAGCTATGATCTCACACTTGCTGTCTTTGTCAGTTCATCTCTCCCTTCTAAGAAAGTAAGAAGTAACTGGAAAAAAGCCACCACGGCTTGCATTCACCTTGTCTTCTCCACCTGGGCATAAAGCAGGGCTTCAATGCAGCCCTCCAGAATTCTCTACCTGGCCCTCAGAACTGGGCCACGCCTACTCACTATCCCCACTTGTCTTTGCCTGGCTGGGATGGGCCCTTGAACTCTGAGGATGCCTTTGGATGGAGAAGAGAGATGGGTGTGCATCATGTATGTGCAGAAACTAACCTAATGTACAAAGTTTCTTTTTTAAAAAATGAATTGGTCCACCTACTTTTGTTTCTTTCCCCACCCAGCACTGCCATGTGTCCTGTAGAAGGTTGTGCAGAAGGGAACACAGGCTGGAAAAGATTCCCCAAACCTAAAGAGGGTGAGAAAATGGGTGATAGTGGTGAGGGGGCCTCTCTAGGAGGCCAAGCTCTACACACAAACCTGGTGCCAACACTGATAATTGCCACCAAGTCAAGCTAGCAAAGGAAAACCAGCATCTGAACTTAAAACAAAACTCACAACCTGACAAATATCTCGGAACATTTCATCCTTTTCATCTCTCTCTCTCTAGACATTCTTTCCATCACAACGCTAAAAATAGGTTTGTAAGTTATCCCCCGCCTCACCCCACTCTGACAACAGCCAACACAAAAATAAGTCTCTGATAACTTAAGGCCCTATCATGAAAGAGGTGAAAAAGAATCACAATATACAATACCCAGTGAGAGGAGGATTTTCAAAATCAGAAGCCATTACAGATGTCTATGTAGTGCTAATGAGAGTTAGCTGACAAAGCTACCTTTCTCTGCCATTACTCTAATTGCACTTCCATTTTAGCAACGAGCTTCATTCTAGCCTTAAAAAGAAAAGCTTTCTCAAAGGAACTTACGGGATCCTTTCAAGTATATGAATTATAATAGAAGCTGGAGGGAACTTAGCTGCTTCTGCAGCAGCAAAGTCCGAGAAAGCAGGGGTAGCAAATGTGTTGCCCTGCAGATATTGTTGGGATTCCAGCTCCCAACACACCCAGCTAGCATTGCCTGTGCTTAGGGATGGTGGGAGTTATCATCCATGGCATCCTGATACCACCTTGCCAGGGCACCACCTTGGCTACCCATGAAACAAAGCATATAAATGACAAGAATGGACCTGGCCTATTTAATTCCTTTAAATATACTGGAATGCAATTTCAAAACGGAGAAAGCACTTTATCTTATAAAAGATAGTGGGTTGTGGAAGGGCTGGAAGAAGTCCTAAGGTTTGGAGGTGGGTCTGAGTTAGCTAGAGCTGAACTAAGGGGGTGTGGTTGTAAAGTTAAGCTATTTGATTGGCAGCATGGCTCCTAGTTAAGCTCAGTGACTTTCGTTTTTGGCCACTCTTGCTATGGTGTTTGAATCCTCCCCGCCTGCCCGCCGCTTTCTTTTGCAGGTTTTAGCCTGACATTCCATTGCCTGTCATGGGGTCACCTGTTGAAGGGGCCCAGTAAGAATTTTGCCATTTGTCTGATTGGCTGTTGCCATTTGGTTTTTGCCTACTGCTTAGCAAATTGTCACAACTTGTTAGGTTGGCGGTTAGGCTTTTGGTTATTGAATTTGGTTGAAGAAGGGGTGTGGCATCCAGATGCCTACCCCCCTTCTTAATGTTGCTCCACATAGAAGTATTCTGTTAAAGGAATCCTGGGGCTTTCACTCTAGTCCTTACATCCCCGCCATAGGCGGGGCTGGGGGGCCATTACAGAGGGCGAGCCTTGGGGAACATTCTTGGTAGAGAGGGGGAATGCCTGGGCACAGCTACCTCCTCTCCCATGGGTGTTTACCTGACTTCCCTATACGCATTGGGAAGTCGGAGCTGGTATTGTCCCAAGTGGACAAATGATCTGAGTCCTGTCCCAGGCGGGGCAGATGAAAATGGTCCTTCCAAGAGAAGGACAAATGGTTAACCAAAAGCCTAAGCCAACACTCAAATTAAAATTGTATTTAAATAAAGTTGTGGCCAAAATAATGCCAAAACCCAAACCTAAAATATTGTGTCTGTTGTGAGTTATTAGGGGGGATTTCTGTTAGCCTCGTCACACAATAGCCACCTGCCATCCGCCACATGAACTTTGACCCCTCTGGAGAGCTTTCTTCTTTGCCGTCCTACAAATTTCAGGAAGCCACAGCCAATTCTCCCTCAAGTGCCATAAGAAATTGGTGCCATAAGAAATAAGAACTGGTCGATGTGTTGCCTCCTTTTCTCAGCATAGGAAATTCCTAGCAGAACTTTGACACTGCCCTTCCTTTTTATTCTTCTGAGTTGCAGCAATGCCTTCTTCAATTGACCCAGTTGTTTCATGTTCCTCTCTTGCAGTGGTTGCCAATGAAGTGTCCTCCAGATCTTTTGAACTACAACTCCCATCAGCCCCAGCTAGTGCGGCCGGTGCTTAGGGATTATGGGAGTTGTGGTCCACCATGTCTGGAGGACACAACGGTGCTCTGTTTCTGATTTAATTGAGGTATTCTGTTGGTTTACATTTGTGCTTACCATAATTTTTGCTTGTTTTCAACCTGCAAGTTTCCTTCTATTTTATTTATTTATTTCAAAATGAATAAAATAATGAGCCTGTGCTTTTTTGAGTCCTTGCTAGCATCCTTGTGAATATCACTGTACATCTCAGCAATCTCTCTTTCTAAAGAAGAGGCCAGTGCTTTAGGAACACAGGGAGCTGCCTTATACTGAGCCACACCATTAGTCTAGCTAGCTCGGTATTGTTTGCAATGACTGACAGCAGTTCTCCAGCGTTTCAGTCTGGGAGTCTCTCCCAGCCTTACCTGGAGATGCTAGGGATTGGATCTGGGACCTTCTGCTTACAAAGCAGATGCTCTACCACTGAGCCATGGCCATACCTCTTCCTCCTTTGCTTTGGCAGTGCCTGTTTACACAGCATTGTATGCAAAGAGAAAGGAAGTTCTGTGTAAATAGTTGCTTTGCATGCACATCCACACGTAGGCTTGAAGCCAGAGATAATAGCACAACTGTGATCTAGCAAGCATCTGTGCCCCAAAGATGATGTCGTCCCAGTTCTTCTGGTGAGCCATCTGTCTGCGCTTGTTATCTTTTGGGCCACAAGCTGCACTTTACATGCACTCAATATGTGCAGAATAACTGATGGGATTTCAGTACCTTTGCTTGTCGGTGCTTCTCTTTGGGGACATCGGGCGGAAGCCTTCAAATGTGCTGAATTTGAATGAACCTTGGGATAGCCCCATAGTCCTCATTAAGCAATATTTTCTGCAAAACAAGGGATGGGCTTTAACTGGACCTCAGCCATGCTTCCAATCTAATGACTTGGCACTGGGAAACAAGGAGTAATAATCAGGTTATTTGGGAAGTGTGGAACACGCTTCCTCCCTAACGTCGGTATGATCGATATATTCAGTAGAATGAGGTGGGGGTGAAATGGAAGTCCTGCGATGACCCAACGGGCTGTACCACTAGCTACAGATTTATACGGGAGGGGATACTGTCTCTGAATGCTCTGCTATGCAACTATTTGACAGCTGTGCTGGTTTTCTGGTTTTCATGGAGTTTCCTCCATGTGGCGATCACACAGGGACCCACAGACGTTTCATGGTTGATTGATCCCTGTGCCACCACGGTAACTCACTGCCACCAATCAGGTGCTTCCTGGTAATCACTGAGTCCAGTCCATACCTGCCAAGTTCCTCTCTGAAAAATAAGGGACCGGACCAAAAGTAGCATACCGGAAGTAGCGCAGTGGCCATTTTGGAACTGGGCAGAGCAGCATCAAAAGTCGCTTCTGAGCATGCTCCGCCCAGTTCCAAAATGGCCGCCACGCCAGAATAAACCGGGGGAAAACAAAAAAATCTGTTTTTTCAGCTGGGGACAGCAGGAAAAACGGGGGTTTCCGTATAAACGGGGGGGGGGGGGGAAACGGGAGACTTGGCAGCTATGGTCCAGTCAGGGGTTTTAAAGTGAACCAAAAACTTCAGTTTATTTCTTACAAGTATAACAAGTGTATGGTTTCAAAGTTAGTGTTCAGTCAATATAGTAACTGAGTTCCTATACTGGCCTATACTTTCCTATACCTTCCACCCTCAAGTTCACAATTCAACCAACCTCCTCCCAGTTCTCAACCAGAACTGCCTAGGTTCTTATCTGTTCCTTTCAGATGCCGACTGTCACTGACTCAGGTTTACTTTCTCACGCAGCTTAAACCAACCCACAGACTCCCCTCAGCTCAACAACCACAACTCTCTCTTCTCATCTCTTATCTCTTCTCTCATCTCCTCATCTATCTCATCTGTCTTAACTCCTCCCCCCTGGGCTTGTCTTATACCAGGCACCCCCAAACTGCTGCCCTCCAGATGTTTTGGCTACAACTCCCATGATCCCTAGCTAACAGGACCAGTGGTCGGGGAAGATGGGAATTGTAGTCCAAAGCATCTGGAGGGCGAAAGTTTGGGGGTGCCTGTCTTATACTCTTGCTGACTCCGCCCCCTGGGTCCTCATTGGCTTTACAGTTAACCATTTCCATTCATACTGGGGATTACATCACTCTCTTCATAGGCAAACGCCACACTCCACAATACCCATTTTCATGGAGTAAGGAACCATGCATATATGTGATCTCACTTGTAATTTGAAGTGGTGGGTCCATTCTACCACCCGGTCCCCAACTTCATTCTCTTCCCTAGGTCTCTCAACAGATCTAGAATTAGAAAGGGAGGTATATGAGGGTGTCTGGATTCAGTACATTTCGAAGTTACTTTTTATATTTAAAAAATTGTAATTGTTTTGGTTTAGGCTATGGAAGACCCGTGCTTCTCTTGGTATGTTTTATTGACAGTAAATCACATGGCTGCAACCAATGGTTCTTTATTGACAATTGCAACGTGTGTGTGTGTGTGTGTGTGTGTGTGTGTGTGTGTGTTCCATTTTCCTTCCATTTCATTGAAAAGCAAAGTCTCAAGAGGATTAACTGGGAGTAGTCATATTATCTGGGATTGTGCCAATTGGGGCATGTCAGGATGTGTTTTCAAACATGTACCTCCCCTCCACACTTTTCATGTTCTGCCAGTGCAAACACTATTGCAAAGTGCGAATTGATCTTGAAGGTCAAGCTAGATGGGACAGCAGGAGATGCATGATTGGATTTTTCACATTAAAAATAAAATAAAATTGAACGGCAGCTATGGGGAATAGAAGAAGTTAATAATATGTCTACCTAAAAGTTTTACCTTCTTCGAGCATCTTCCTGCCTGATGTCAACCTCCCTGGATCGCCCCCTCCACCCAACAGAAGGGGGGAGTGAAGCACCTTTAGTCTTGGGAAGGAGAGAGGGAAAGGGACGCTAGCTTTCCTCCCCCCACTGTGTTTGATTAGGGTTTTAAAAATTCAACTAAACATTAGCCCCACTTCCAGTCTTATTTGGGACCAGATCCCAGGCAGGTGGGAGTGGTCCCCGTGTTGAACCATTCATAGTGGATGCTTCTGCACATGATAAAGAGGAAGAAAGCCGGATGAAAGAGTTTTTAATTGCCTCTCTTTTGCTATTGATATTGCCTTTCCTTGATTGATTATACTTTTTTAAATTTGCCAGCAGGAAGCCGACAGCTTTGGATAAAGTATGAAATGGAAAGATACATAAACTGGGCATTGCTTATTTTCAGATGATGAATGTAGAGTTAAGTGCTATGTCATTTTGTAGGCCGTAGCTCCAAGCAGCATGAGAGGAACAATATTCAATATTTCCTGTACCCAGAAGTTTCCACTTTTTCTACAAGAAAGATGGGCTTGATTAAACATCTGCCCAATGGGGAGAGAATTCTTCCCTTGCTCTAATGATTAACCATGACATCATTTCTGAAGATAAATGTTTTGCAGGTGTTACATGAATACACATTGTCATTAATTACAGTACTCCAAACATATATAACTGTTCCAAGAATCTTTATCATCAAACACCTGAAAGTGGGCTAAAACTCTGTTGTGAGGATCCACAGGTGAGACAAACATCTAGGACTGGATTTGCAAACTTTTACATAACGAGCCCCTTTAGGAAAAGACTTGGACTTTCCTAAGTGAAACAGTAGTTCTTCAATCGTATATGGGGATCTAGGCTGGATAAATGATTGGGCTTGGGTTGGCACAATGACTGTGATACCAACTCAGGGTCGAGAGCATCCCATTTCAGGGCTTTCCAAGGGCTCCCATCAGCAGGGATGCTAGTGAACCTGTCAATCACCTGCAGATCTGGTGGCCAGCAGGAGGCTGGTTGAGCCAGAATAGCTAGGCCAGGCTTCCTCAACCTTGGCCCTCCAGATGTTTTGAGACTACAATTCCCATCATCATCCCTGACCACTGGTCCTGCTAGCTAGGGATCATGGGAGTTGTAGGCCAAAAACATCTGGAGGGCTGAGGTTGAGGGAGCCTGAGCTAGGCAAAGGAATGCCACCACCTAATCCAACTCAACCACCCAGCTTGCTATAAAGGATGGGGGCTTAGGTTGTTCTGTTATTCTATTTGGACTAAGATGCCACTTTTAAAACAACAACAACAACCTATTTTACATTGAAACTAACTGGCACATTAGCCCATTTCAGGTGTTCTGCCCATCAACCAACCAGTGTTTACAAAAATGCATGTATCGGGGGTAAGTGTGCATAGCAATGAAGATATTAATGAAAATAGCATACAAAAATGCTATTGCAGAAATGTGTACATGAATCAAAACTGCATATAAAAATGTGTTTATTGGGAGAAACTGGCACTAAAATTTTCAGTTTGAATTTTCAGTTTGCAAATTATGGAGAAATGAATTTAAGATTGGAAAGGTGAGAAATTGACAGAACTGAAACTGAGAGATCCACCCAACCCTACTTCCATCACAAGAAAAAATACAGGATTTTAAGGTTCCGAAACCAATCTATACCTCTACAAGCAACTAGGTTCCAGCTCAATCAACTGTACATTTCTGCAGAGAGTCAGCATTCTTGTTCAACAGTGTTGCCAAACTGGAAGGCATTCTTAGACAGTAGACCGGGAGGCCTGAACCCAGAGACTTTTGTGGCAAGCCCCAGATTGACCCTTCTCCACTTTTTATTTAATTTTATTTCGTTTACAGGGTGGCTGGGCAGATTGCAAAGTACATTGCTGACAAATCTCAGCCACTCACTATCTTAATCTCTGAGAAATGTCTGCACAAATGAACTAGCATATGCAAACTGCATAGTTGGCTTGTTCCCTAAGCCCTTTGAGTAACTAGCAATGCGCCTGTAAGTGCTTATGGCATCAAATGGACCGTGTCAACTTATTTTTTAAATTAAAGGTCCTACAGAGGACCTTTGGCCTTTTTATCCTTAGTGGGCGCTACTCTTAACTAGCTCCTGGCTCCTCCCAGGAACAAATAGCTCTGACTATTTGGTCTACTGTGGCAACACTGCAAGCCCAATGGATCTTTGTCAACCAAACTATTAGTCATCCATATCAAGTTTCGGGCTTGACTTCAATCATGTATTTGGTTTTGTCTCTCCAACACTTACTGGCATCTTTACCTTCATATTTATCATGCATCTTTGGCCAGACCTCTGTCCATAACACACATGCCAGTAGGGCTGTTTTCCTCCCACAACAAGAAATACTGGCTTCCTGAAGAACAAACATGCATATGTGTTTTTCATCCAGAGGAAATTTAATTGTCTTGCTCACAGGTTGTTGTGAAGGATCAGTTAATGTTTGTTTAGCTCCTGGAAGACAGTGCTATGAAAATGATATATGGAGTTGGGGAGAGGAAGAAGCAATTTCAGATTGCCTTTGTCAAAAGCCAAGATAGCAAAGGAAAGCTACAGGTTTAACCATTTTTGGGAAAGCGCAGAGTTGATTACTTTTAGCACTTGCTGTGAAATACGGCTCTTGCACCTGCTTTCCTTTATGGCGCAATGAAATAATAACCTACAGCAGGTAGTGGCTGGCAGCCCTTTGTTCCGGACCTTTGTTCAATAACAAGCATGAATTATGACTGCCAGCAAAACTGGAGGCCACAGAAAGGAAGGCAAGGAGCAAACTTGGGGAACAAATACACACTGGAGAAGAAATAAAATTAACTGAAGGAGAACCAAAGAGAAGAAAAGGGGTCCACCATTTAAACTGAAGACCAAGCTAGATATGGCAAATGAAGGGGGGGGGTGTCCTACTTTACATGGGCAAGTCCTCTGTTGGAAAGTGCCTTCTCCTTGAAGCACTAGTCAGTTTGATGATAAAGACACCTAAGAAGGGAGAGCAGGGGGCGTGAAGTTGCTCATTAACGACTGGTAGGGCTATGCATCAGATTCCATCAAGGTCCAAAACAAAGTGGGCTAATTTGGGAGGATCTGGGCAGGGACGGACTCTGGCCTTTCAAATTTCAGCAGTACCCTGTGTGAGGACAAAATTTGGCGTCCCCTGCCTCTCACCTTCCATTCTGCTCAATTCATATCATAGTTGTGGCATCCCCTAGGCTCTAGGCCTAGTGCAGCAGAACCAGTCGCACCACCCTAAATCTGCCTTTGATCTGGGCTTCAACTAACTTGGGTGGAGACTAACCTTGGAGGGCCCTGGTTCAGATCAGGTCATGTGGTGTGATCCAAGGCAGTCAGGAACCTGTTGTAAGGCAGGGTGTGGGACAGGCAGGCAGACCCAGTGTCCCCCCAACATGGAATACACCTGAGAAGCAGGATGGAATCCTTCACTCAGCACCTGGTGACTGGAGGATTCTATCCTGTAGGCTGCAAGGCACTACCCCACAGGACTGAACCCTCCTGTTCACAGTGCAGAATCATTGGTTGTATATTGTAGTGATATTTTATATTGTTTATTGTGGTTATTGTATGATTGTATGTAGACTGTTTATTTTCTGTTAACTGGTCAGAGCACGAAATGTTTTTTTGTGGAATATGGTGGATATAAATAAACTGACCATGAGTTACTTCGAGCTGCTTCTGGATTGGATCGCTTTAGGCTATGCTCCCTCAATGAGAAAACTGTGTGCATATTTTCAGAAAGTGACAGGTCAGGGCCAAAGGAGGTTAGGTTCTATATGCAGGGAAGGGGTTTCCTCAGTCTCAGTTCCCCAGCCATTTGAAGCCTGAAGTACAGTGGTACCTTGGTTTATGAACACAATTGGTTCCGGAAGTCTGTTCATAAACTGAAGTGTTCATAAACTGAAGCGAACTTCCCCATTGAAAGTAATGGAAAGTGGATTAATCTGTTCCAGATGGTCTGCGGAGTACTTAAACTGAAGCGTTCATAAACTGAAGCGAACTTTCCCATTGAAAGTAATGGAAAGTGGATTAATCCGTTCCAGACGGGTCCTCGGAGTACTCAACCTGAAGCGTACTTAACCTGAAGCATGGGTGTAATTGGTCTGGAAGTCTGTTCATAAACTGAAGCGTTCATAAATTGAAGCGAACTTTCCCATTGAAAGTAATGGAAAGTGAATTAATCCGTTCCAGATGGGTCTGTGGCATTCATAAACCGAAAATTCGTAAACCGAGGTGTTCATAAACTGAGGTTCCACTGTAGTGCAATTACATCTGAGTTTTTCTAATTTTATAACCTGCCTGTCCCTGTGAGATGGACTGCTGCCAAAGTCCAGTTAGTTACTTTAAAAGCCATTGATTTAAATGAGAGAGTTAAGTGCCTTCTTATCTTCTTTGTATTGAAATCAATATGCTTGCAGCCCCGTTTCAGCTGCAGTTTTTGAAACCCCAAACTATGTGCTCCATTCCAGCCAAAGTGACATCTAAATAGAAACACCTAGCCATGTTGGGGAATCGCAACCCCACCCTGGACCCGCGCAACATGCACACACACAGAGACGTTCATCTGCCACCTTCATTATAACAATCCAGTATTGTGGATTGCCATATCAACAACTGCTACTACCAGGCTTTGAACAGTGGGAAACATTCAATTGAAAATGTAGTCTAAGATAACAGCTAGGTAAAGGTACCCCTGACCATTAGGTCCAGTCGCGGATGATTCTGCTGTTGCGGCGCCCATCTCGCTTTATAGGCCAAGGGAGCCAGCGTACACCTTCCAGGTCATGTGGCCAGCATGACTAAGCTGCTTCTAGCAAACCAGAGCAGCGCATAGAAATGCTGTTTACCTTCCCGCTGGAGCGGTACCTATTTATCTACTTGCACTTTGACATGCTTTCGAACTGCTAGGTTGGCAGGAGCAGGAACCGAGCAATGGGAACTCACCCTGTCGTGGGGATTCGAACCGCCAACCTTCTGATCAGCAAGCCCTAGGCTCAGTGGTTTAATCCACAGCGCCACCTGCGTTCCTAAGATAACAGCTAATCTCACACTATAACAGGCAGCCAAATATCTCATTAGAAGTGGGGCTCCTTCTCATGGTGAATGGAAGAAAGTCTAGCCCAGCTCCTTGAGAATGAAGAATGGGGATTGCCCATTGGGAGACCAAGATACCCAAGACAGTTCATTAGGCTTTGGACATGCTTTTCTAACCAGCAAAAGTGCTAAGCAAATATTTGGTAACAGTAAATGCATTCCCCCCACCCAAAAAGTGTTTTCTTGGCTCTTTGTTTTCTTCATGGAAACCTTGGTGTGATACACTGCATAAGCCATAAATATTTCTGTATTGACCTTCACATGCTATTATTTCATTTTAATGTTTCTTGTAAACCAAAACAATCCATCTTGTTTGTTTCTTAAGAATGCATTTGCTAATGTCTGCATACAAAATAAAAACAAAAATCATGCATTCAACACAGGCCATTAAAATAAAATAAAAATCCAGAGAGATCTTTTTAAAAATCACACAGATATTTAAATACAGCTCTTTTGGAAAATGCTGAAAGTAGCCTCCTCCACTAGGAAATCCCATCACAACCTGGTGCCAGTATGCTGAGATGGTTAGAGTTTTGGTATGGGAGACCCAGATTCTAATCCTCGTTCTGCAGTGAAGCTCAGTAGGTGGTCGTGGGCAGTTTTTCTGTCTTACACAGCACAAATTGATTGTGAAGTTTATCTAGAGGATATAACAAAAGAAGCATCGGGTGGTTAGTAAAAAGCTGATCCTTGAGATGCATAAAGCTCTTTGTTATGCATTCTACAAAGAACTTGGAAATCTCATTTCAAAATGGATCTAGTTCTAGTTCAACATGTCCAAAAGGGAACTAATCCCAGTTCGCGTTCATCCTTCACCAAACTAGCTTGGTTCACGTTCAGTTCACAGTTCAAGTCAAATTGATCCAAATTATCCTTGCCAGAAAGTTTTCCTCATTCAGGATGTTACAGCATACTGTGCTGAAATAGAAAAGATACTTAAGAAGGCTAAGAAAAAAATCAAAACACACACAACATGGAATATGAAGTGTTTATTCCCGCCCCAATAATTGTGGTCTTTAAGCTTAAAGGTTGGAAGAGGCTAAAGAACCAAAAGCAACCCCCTTTTTTTTTTTTAAAAAAAATATGAAACTGAATATGAACTAAAAATAATTCGAAATTCTACCGCAAAATGAATTCAATTCATGCTCAGTTCACTTGACGGTTATGAGTTCCACTTTCTGGTGTAGCTCAAAGTTTTTTGAACTAATTCAGTGAACTTGGTTGAACTGACTTAGTTCATTCCAAGCATTTTGTTTCTACAGCAGTCACAAATCTCGGCAACATATTGCATTGAATGTAGCCCCTGTTCCATACTCTAGCTATGATTATTAAGGAACTACCATGGACCATAGGGACTCTGAGGAGAGTAAACTGAGAACGGAAAAACGAGACCACAATGAACGTGTGAGGGAAACAGCATGTCAGAAAGGAGCTATGAGAATGCAAATGAGAAGAACTGTTTTCTGCTGTGCTGCACTTTCTTTGGTGGTAATAAATATTTGGTCAGGGGAAAACTATTTGCTGCAAAACAAAAACAAAAAAACACCATGCAGCAATTGTAGAGCCACACAGAGATTCCAGGGCTAAATCAGCCTGTTAGTACATAGCTGCCAAGTTTTCCCTTTTCTCGCGAGGAAGCCTATTCAGCATAAGGGAAAATCCCTTTAAAAAAGGGATAACTTGGCAGCTATGCTGTTAGTAGCTTGATTATGAATATTAGTCTACTAGCTAATCTAATGGATTCCAAATACTCCAGTTATTAATTTTCCCATCTTGATTCCCCACATTCACCCACCCACAATTCCATTATTATTATTATTTTAAAAAACTGTTCCTTCAGATCTGGTATAGCCTTCATCAATGGCTTCCTGGTCTGGGAATGGATGGAGTTATCTACACAAATATGATTTGCCTGCTGATAAAGAGAAGTAAGGGCAGACCTTTTAACATCACAGTAATCCAAGTTTATGCACCAACTACCGGTGCTGAAGAAAGTGAAATTGACCAATTCTATGAAGACCTACAACAACTTCTAGAAATGACACCAAAGAAGGATGTTCTTCTCATTACAGGGGATTGGAATGCTAAAGTAGGGAATCAAGAGATAAAAGGAACAACTGGCAAGTTTGGCCTTGGAGTTCAAAATGAAGCAGGGCAAAGGCTAATAGAGTTCTGTCAAGAGAACAAGCTGGTCATCACAAACACTCTCTTCCAACAACACAAGAGACGACTCTACACATGGATATCACCAAATGGGCAGCATCGAAATCAGATTGATTATATTCTCTGCAGCCAAAGATGGAGAAGCTCTATACAGTCAGCAAAAACAAGACCTGGAGCTGACTGTAACTCAGATCATCAGCTTCTTATAGCAAAATTCCAGCTTAAACTGAAGAAAGTAGGAAAAAGCACTGGGCCAGTAAGATACAATCTGAATCAAATCCCTTATGAATACACAGTGGAAGTGAGGAACAGGTTTAAGGATTTAGATTTGGTGGACAGAGTGCCTGAAGAACTATGGATGGAGGCTCGTAACATTATACAGGAGGCAGCAACGAAAACCATCCCAAGGAAAAGGAAATGCAAGAAAGCAAAATGGCTATCCAACGAGGCCTTACAAATAGCGGAGGAGAGGAGGCAAGCAAAATGCAAGGGAGATAGGGAAAGATACAGGAAACTGAATGCAGATTTCCAAAAAACAGCAAGGAGAGACAAGAGGGTCTTCTTAAATGAGCAATGCAAAGAAATAGAGGAAAACAATAGAATGGGGAAAACCAGAGATCTGTTCAAGAAAATTGGAGATATGAAAGGAACATTTCGTACAAAGATTACCATAATCAAGGACAAAAGTGGTAAGGACCTAACAGAAGCAGAAGACATCAAGAAGAGGTGGCAAGAATACACAGAGGAATTATACCAGAAAGATATGGAGGTCTCGTACACCCCAGGTAGTGTGGTTGCTGACCTTGAGCCAGACATCTTGGAGAGTGAAGTCAAATGGGCCTTAGAAAGCATTGCTAATAACAAGGCCAGTGGAAGTGATGATATTCCAGCTGAACTATTTAAAATTTTAAAAGATGATGCTGTTAAGGTGCTACACCCAATATGCCAGCAAGTTTGGAAAACTCAGCAATGGCCAGAGGATTGGAGAAGATCAGTCTACATCCCAATTCCAAAGAAGGGCAGTGCCAAAGAATGCTCCAACTACCGCACAATTGCCCTCATTTCAGACGCTAGCAAGGTTATGCTTAAAATTCTACAAGGCAGGCTTAGGCAGTATGTGGACCGAGAACTCCCAGAAGTGCAAGCTGGATTTCGAAAGGGCAGAGGAACCAGAGACCAAATAGCAAACATGCGCTGGATTATGGAGAAAGCTAGAGAGTTCCAGAAAAACGTCTACTTCTGCTTCATTGACTATGCAAAAGCCTTTGACTGTGTCGACCACAGCAAACTATGGCAAGTTCTTAAAGAAATGGGAGTGCCTGATCACCTCATCTGTCTCCTGAGAAATCTCTATGTGGGACAAGAAGCTACAGTTAGAACTGGATATGGAACAACTGATTGGTTCAAAATTGGGAAAGGAGTACGACAAGGTTGTATATTGTCTCCCTGCTTATTTAACTTATATGCAGAATTCATCATGCGAAAGGCTGGACTAGATGAATCCCAAGCCGGAATTAAGATTGCCGGAAGAAATATCAACAACCTCAGATATGCAGATGACACAACCTTGATGGCAGAAAGTGAGGAGGAATTAAAGAACCTTTTAATGAGGGTGAAAGCGGAGAGCGCAAAATATGGTCTGAAGCTCAACATCAAAAAAACCAAGATCATGGCCACTGGTCCCATCACCTCCTGGCAAATAGAAGGGGAAGAAATGGAGGCAGTGAGAGATTTTACTTTCTTGGGCTCCTTGATCACTGCAGATGGTGACAGCAGTCACGAAATTAAAAGACGCCTGCTTCTTGGGAGAAAAGCAATGACAAACCTAGACAGCATCTTAAAAAGCAGAGACATCACTTTGCCGACAAAGGTCCGTACAGTTAAAGCTATGGTTTTCCCAGTAGTGATGTATGGAAGTGAGAGCTGGACCATAAAGAAGGCTGATCGTCGAAGAATTGATGCTTTTGAATTATGGTGCTGGAGGAGACTCCTGAGAGTCCCATGGACTGCTAGAAGATCAAACCTATCCATTCTTAAGGAAATCAGCCCTGAGTGCTCCCTGGAAGGACAGATCGTGAAGCTGAGGCTCCAATACTTTGGCCACCTCATGAGAAGAGAAGAATCCTTGGAAAAGACCCTGATGTTGGGAAAGATTGAGGGCACTAGGAGAAGGGGACGACAGAGGACAAGATGGTTGGACAGTGTTCTCGAAGCTACGAACATGAGTTTGACCAAACTGCGGGAGGCAGTGCAAGACAGGAGTGCCTGGCGTGCTACGGTCCATGGGGTCACGAAGAGTCGGACACGACTAAACGACTAAACAAACAAAAGAGAAGTAAACGTTGATGGACTAGCAGGTATTGGAATTTACCATTTGTGGCCCATTGCATTATATTAGGAACGGCCCTATACCAAGTCAGCTCACTATTATTTTCTCCAACTGGCAACAGCTTTAGGAGTTTCAGAGAGGTGTATTTCCCAGTGCTACCCAGAGATTGTGGGGACTAAATCTGCATCCGTCTGCATGCGGAATATGTGCTCTGTTACTGAACTGCATCTGCCTTCCTCACCCGTTGCATCTAGTCCATTACAGCAGAGATTGGGATGGATAGAGGGGATATGTGCAATATATTTATTAAAATACAAATATATGCATGGCATTATGAGAACCTTCATCACCACCGCCCCCGGTTTGGTTTTCAATTCAGTATATTTTTTTATTTAAAAAAACCCTAAATAAGACAAAATATGCTAGATGTTTACCTAAGGGTACAAATGATGTTGTTTATATGAGGGGGTGGAGAAAGTTCAGCGTATATGTGATAACAATGTATAAAGTGGAGATAATGAGAATGCAGGAGTATATTTTTCCCAAATGGAAATACGAAAAACACTTCATCAATCAGAGTATTTGCTTATTCATTGAGCCCGAAGAGCAGAATGACATCTATTATTCACTATTTTCTGTCATTAAAATAGATGATCATGGAGAATAGTCAGTCTGCTGGAACAAATAAGCTAACACACCAGTTCCACAGCCTGATTATTTGCTTCTGCTTGTTTCTTCACGGCCTTTGTGTGATATTTTGATTTCTTCTGGTGGCATGAATGAGATTCATGTAAAAATCTGTGCAATAGATTTTGACAAAGAATTCATTTGAAAAACAGCAACAAGTATTCACATTCATAGTCTATTTAAACAAAGGTGTGTGTGTGTGTGTGTGTGCGTTTGTGTGTCTTCAGCAAGGTGACCAGGGCCAGTTCTTGAATTATGAGAGAGGGTCACCACTTTTGAAGGCTAGGGGGACTAAAATTGTTTTTTTTTTCATAAAAAGTAACTCAAATAAATAATTGCAAAGGAATTTTAGAGAAGTAAGGTAATCGGGAAACTCAGACTAGAGAACCAACTATGCTAAAGTTCTTCAGGGTGGAATTATAGATGGCAGAACAAGTTTCAATTGTGCCAATGTGAGGGAATTGAAAAAAAATTTTATTGAGGTGGATGTGGAATGCACTTCCATCTTCTTCACCTTAGGCTTTGGTGAAACTTTCCCCCAGGAAGAACAGTAATGCTCCTTCCATGAGAAGTGGAAAGCTCAGGATACTTATGAATGAAAATTTCAAACTGTGTCCACAGCCTAATAAATAAGCACAAATAGGTAAGTGTAATAAGATGAGATTCAAATCTTCTTTTTTAAAAATCCTCACAAAAAATTATCAGCATTTTTGTGTATCCCCTAATAAAAAATGATTTTTTTGTACACACATCCCCTCCCCAAGATATCTTATATGTGAACAGGTGTGTGTCAATCTGAACTTTTTCTACAGATCATGGCATAAGTATAAAAAGTTGATCTAACTTAAATATGACATGAGATTCTCTATTACGAACTTGCTTGACCCTGAAACCAGCTTTATCACAAAGTGTCCTGGAAGGCGTTCTGGAAACATCCTTGTAGAAAGGTCAGCACATGTAAATCAAGCTGTGGGTAAATTCTACCTAACACCTGAATGGGGGCCATAGCTGTCAAGTTTTCCCTTTTCTCGCGAGGAAGCCTATTCAGCATAAGGGAATTTCCCTTTAAAAAAGGGAAAACTTGACAGCTATGATGGGGGCCATCAGGATAATGGTGGGATAACTTTGAGTCATGAGACAGACAAGGAAGGCCTTTCTTGCCGTTGTTCACTAGAACCATGTACTTTCAACTGTCAATTAAGCAACATGGGCAAAGTGGGAAGGAAGCAGGAAACCTTGGGATAAAATTCAATAGCATAATAAAACAATCGAAATTATAAAAATTGTTTTCTCGAGACCAAGATGTGTATGCGTGATAGGACTGCTGAAATTGTAATTTTGCTGTCGGAAGCAGCATTTATATATTCTGTCAATTTCATTTCATTTCATAAGCCAAGCTTTCATTATTCCTTTTGTGTGGGAACTTCTTGTGGGCATAGGGTAAGGGTAAACACATATTCATAAACAGACATACGTTCTGACTCTAGCAAAAGATCCCAGACCTCTTTGTAGTGTGTGTATGAATGCACATGAGTGCCAGACATACTTGTAACAAGCATTTCTATGCATTATATGCATTTTCATGCACATTTTATAACCTAGCATATGCATCCTTGTAAACAAAACTGCTGTTTTAAAATGTGGATTTAAAAAAACAAAAACAAACTGTAGTGATTTTTGTAACTCTGCAAATCGACTTGGATACTTCTTTATTGCGTAGTATATAAATTGCCTAAATAAGTGTTTTCTTAATTTTAGTTTATTTTAAAAATGATGTAAACCACTTTTTATTGTACGGCACATACATAATCTTTTTTATTTTTAAAAAATGTGTTATGTTGTCTATTCTTATGCTTCATTTTATGTTTTGATTACTATGCTCCAAAAAATATATTTTCAATGTTGCACACCGCCCTGAGATCTATTGATAAAGGACAGTATAGAAATCAAATCAACAGCCACAACAACATTACTTGGCTGAGGAATGGCACCGCAAAATTCAGAGACGTGTGGATTTTGTGACCTTCCAGTTTGCACATCGTTTCAGAAACAGCAAATTAGGTTGGTTCACCTTTACATTCAAACTGAATCCAATTTCTCCGCCATCCCCAAGTGGAACAGGCAAAGATTAAGTGTTAAGGAACATATTACATGCAAATTTGTGTAAATGAACCCTGCGAATCTCTCTCTCTCTCCCCCACCCAGGAAAGCTGTGGTGAGATGAGGCAATTTGGAATGGAAAACCAATGTGGAGGAGTGCTTAACCTTTTCCCTCAGCCTGTTCCTTCTCCACTCCAAATCAACCTCCAGCAGCTTTTCTTTCTTTGGGATTGCAGAAGTACCGTATTTTTCTGTGTATAAGAGATAGATGATAGATAGATAGATAGATGATAGATAGATGATAATAAATTTTTATTTATACCCCGCCCTCCCCAGCCAAAGCCGGGCTCAGAGCGGCTAACACCAAATATAAAACAACTAGTTAAAATACAATCCAACAACAAGACTAAATACAAAAAAAAAATTAAAAATTCAGCCTCATACAAAAGGGAAAAAGAAAGGGAAAATGGGGGAGGGGATCAGGTTGGCTCCAGGCCAAATGCAAGGCGGAACAACTCTGTCTTACAGGCCCTGCGAAAAGAAATCAGGTCCCAGAGGGCCCTGGTCTCAGGAGACAGAGCGTTCCCGCAGGTCGGGGCCAGTGTTGAGAGGGCCTCTAGTTGAGGCTAATCTAATTTCCTTTGGGCCTCTAAGGTGTTACTATTTATGGACCTTAAGGTCCTCCGCAGGGCATAACGGGAGAGACGGTACCGTAAATACAAGGGACCTAGACTGTAAAGGGCTTTAAAGGTCAAAACCAGCACCTTAAATCTGACCCTGTACTCCACCGGAATCCAGTGCAGCTGGATAAGCACTGGGCAATTATGCTCCCATGGCAGGGACCCCGTGAGGAGCCTTGCTGCAGCATTATGCACCCGCTGGAGTTTCTGGGACAGCTTCAAGGGCAGCCCCGCATAGAGCGAATTACAGTAGTCCAGCCTGGAGGTGACTGTCGCATGGATCACTGTGGCCAGGTCGGGGCGGGAAAGGTAAGGGACCAACTGCTTGATGTGGTGAAGGTGGAAAATGTCACCTCAGCTGTTGTAGTAACCTGTGCCTCCATAGAAAGGGAGGCATCAAGGATTACACCCAAACTCTTAACGGAAGATAGAATTGAGAGGGGCCTTAACAATTTGCAAATGGTATTTAACGCCAGTGAAACTTGCTAAGATTTACCACAAACAGGACAATAAGTGTTGGAAATGTCAAAAAGCGGAAGGAACATTCTATCACATGTGGTGGACCTGCCCACTAGTTAAGGATTTCTGGGAAAAGATTTATAATGAATTGAAGAGAGTGTTTAGGAACACATTTATTAAGAAACCAGAATCCTTTCTACTGGGCATGGTAGGAAAAGAAATACCTTCAAAGGATGTGAACTTGTTTTTGTATGCCACAACTGCTGCTAGAATATTATTAGCAACGTACTGGAAGACACCAAAGATACCTACAGTGGAAGAATGGCAAATGAAGATGACGGACTATATGGAGCTTGCGGATCTGACCGGAAGACTACGCAACCGGGGAGAGGAGAAGATGGAGGAGGAATGGAAGAAATTTAGAATCTATTACAAAAAATATTGTAAAATTGATATTTGAAGAGTAATTTAAGCAATTATGGATGCTGCAGGTTAATGAGCTAGAAAATTGTTTTTGTTTTTGGAAATTTAGAGTGATAAATTGATTTTGATAGTAAAATACAAGGAAAATTGAAATGTGTATATAGGGAATGAAAATAGGATTAGAACCTGCGATGTTTGATATGCAATGAACCGTTAGAGGGGGGCCTCGAGGAGGTCCATTATAGATATTATAGAAATTTTGAATTATGATGTATGGATTAGTTTTTTCCCCTCTTTGTTTTTTCTTTTTTCCTTATTTACCTTTTTTATTGTTATTATTTGTAAATTGGATGTGGTAATGGGACATGGAAATTTGAACCTTATTGATGTGTGTTCTTTTTTTGTTTATTCTTTGTCTTTGTATTTTTTGTATTTAAATTTTGAAAATCTTAATAAAAATTAATTTAAAAAAAACAAACAATTTGCTGTCCTTTCATGTCACCACTAATCAGCTGCCTTAAGACAGCTTCCTCACTCTTTCTAATGGTAGGACTGGCCCATAACATTTTTGATCCCCAATGGGCTACCTTTGGGGATAAACCAATACAGAATTCGCAAGAAGGGAAAGGTGGTTGTATCTGTGTGCTTAGGTTGTAGAATGTTCCCAACTACAGGACCGCCTCTCCTGGTATGCCCCGCGGAGGACCTTAAGGTCCACAAACAACAATATTCTGGAGATCCCGAGCCATAAGATGGCTAGATTGGCCTCTACTAGAGCCAGGGCCTTTTCAGTACTGGCCCCAACTTGGTGGAACGCTCTTTCCCAGGAGACCAGGGCCCCGCGGGATTTGTCATCTTTCCGCAGGGCCTGCAAGACAGAGCTGTTCCGCCTGGCCTTTGGGTTAGACTCAGCTTGACCCCTGTGTTTTTCCTCCCTCATGGCTTGGATTTATGGAATACTTGAATTGAGGCTGCATTTTAAATTTTAATACGGTATTTTAATCTGTATTTTAATTAATTGTTTTTATGTTTTATTGTAATTCTGTTGGTGTCAGCCGCCCTGAGCCCAGTTTTTGACTGGGGAGGGCGGGGTATAAATAAAATTTATTATTATTATTATTATTATTATTATTATTATTATTATTATGTGTTCACCATAAACACCATTTGATACAGTCCTCTCATTTCTGACAGAAATCAATTTGGCAGCATGCCATGTTACATTTATTAGATCAGAACATGCAACATTCTGTTTCTAAGCGGATTCTTCCTTCAAAAGTTCTTCCAACCAAGTTTCCACTCTCTGCTTTTAAAAATTGCCAGCCACAAGATACCTTCAGAAATAAATGAGTTTCATTATTAGTTTTCTCAGGTTTCATGCCATTCAGCACCCTCTGTTGAACCAGCTAATTGGCATATAGATGACAGATTTCCAATAGAGTTGCCAAGTTTGGCAACTTGCAGGCAGAGTCTCTGCTTTTAGGGCTTTTTTTTAAAAAAAAAATCATTCCTTTTAAATTCTGCAGATTCATCAAGCACAAACTAAGAAGCATAGGAGGTGAGGCTGGCTTTCTGTCCAGAGGTGCAAAAGAGATAATGATCCACTCTGCAGTCTTAGAGTTGAATCCAGCTAAGTTAGACTCAGAGTAGACCTACTGAAATCAAAGGACATTACTAACTTCTGTTCATTGATTCCAGTGTGTCTATGCTAAGTATGACTTAGTTCAGGCATAGGGAACCTGAGCCCCTCCAGATGTTGGACCCCCAAATCACATCAGCCCTAGCTAATAGGACAATGAGTTGTGGTTTGGTAACATCTGGAGGGCCACCCTTTCTCCATCCTTGACTTAGTTGGCTACAACCCATAGTTTCAGCCTGAATCATATTTTTTAGCTATTCTTATTGTTATGGTGATTTATAGTTTAGATTGCTTTGATGGTGTGATTTCTGTGTTGTAAATTATGCACTGTGTTCCACCCTCCAATTTTTATTATGGATGAGAGCTTAGAAATACCTGCTGTGGATTATAACAAATCATTTAACCAATTAAAAGTGCTGCATTAAGACGAAAAGTAATAGCTACTACATGATAACCTCTTCATTTCACAGTAAGGTAAATGAGAACCAACACGCAGCTTGGGATGATGATAGATGTGAGCAAAGAAAGAGCCATTCTTCCAGCAGCGCAAGATGTTATTACTCATGTTCAGAGGATCATAGGGAGCTGCAACTAGACCACTGGTTCATCTAGCGCAATATAGTTTGCACCAGGGCCGTCTTACCCATAGGCGCTAGGGGTGTGGGGCACCCGGATGCCAGGCTCTCAGGGGTGCCAGGCAGAGAGTCCGGGGCCCGAGAGTTGAGTCCAAGGAAGAGCCCGCCCATCGGTCGGAGCGCCGCGGTGGGCTCTTCTGCCGCAGGTGGCTCTGAGCCACGTGTTCAGGGGCAACCGAGCCAGCGAGACGTTGAGGCGGCCGGCCGGCTCCGCCCTCCTGTGTGCCTGGGACTGGGCAACTGGAGGGCATTGGGTGGATCTTTGCACTCCAGTGCCGCATATGCTTAAGACAGCCCTGGTTTGCACTGACTGGCATGGTCTCAGGTAGCAAATTTTTCCAGCCCGACCTGGAGACATCAGGGATTGAACCTGGGACCTTTGGCGTGCAAGGCTTGCTAGAGCCCTCCCCAAAGTCCACAACTTTCCTGTTAAGTGGACTTTGATCGCCATGCCTCAACAACAATGCAATCCTATATACCTACTCAGAATAAGAGCTACTGACTTCCGTGGGACTTAATCCCAGGAAAGTGCGTTTAAGATTGCAGCCTAAATCTAGCCAAATTACAGACACCCATCAAGAACAGAATTCACAGGGCAATTTTGTACAGTTATTTAGCATTTCAGGACGGATTGCTTTGAACATTTGAAAGCTTATTTTGTTTTCTGCAGTTCTGGGTGAGCTATAAATAGCACCATGTAGTGTCATGGGGGAGGCAGAAAAGCCTTCTAAATACAGTCTTTTACTGAGCTGGGACCTAAATTATTCATTTATTAACGCTGTTCAGAGAGCTTCAAAGACAATGTGGTAAATGCCTGCTTACTCCACATGTGAAAATTTAGGACAGTCATTAATGTTTCAGTGATTGCCATTATAATTATCAACAACAACAATTTTCTAGTCTCTTTGCATTTAAATCTACGGGGGTTAGTTATTAGGTCCTATAGGAGGAGCCTGTTCAGTTCTTTTTTAAAAGCAAGAATATCTAGCCTCGGAGACGTCTTCTTCTTCTTCTTCTTCTTCTTCTTCTTCTTCTTCTTCTTCTTCTTCTTCTTCTTCTTCTTCTTCTTCACAGATGTAGAACTATGTACGCATCACTAATTTGCTTCAAGTGGGTACAGGAACTGTGCAATTCGCACAAATTGTAATGAAAGTGATTCAAGTACTTTTTAGAAAGTTAAACAAAAGACTTTCTGGAACAATAGACTAATGCAGAATAATGGATGGAAATTGTGGGGTTGTTTAATCTCTTTTATTGCCTTCAATGTAATAATGAAGATCTGGCAAAATGATGCGCTGAATACTTTTAAAAAAATTACAGGAACTGTGCCTAAAATCAGGAAGCAAGTGCTATTTGCATGTGCATAATTGCTAGTTATTAATGTGAAGACATTCAAATTAGCGGTGAGAATATTTGATTGCGTGTATATATATATATAGAGAGAGAGAGAGAGAGAGAGAGAGAGAGAGAGAGAGAGAGAGAGAGAGAGAGAGAGAGAGACTAGGATTCCACCTAATGCCTTAACTGCGCAAAGATGTGGCATTTTGCTATGGGGAAGGCAGAGCCTCTAGACGTGTCAATTTGTCTACAGGTAAATTCCTTCCCGGCTCCAAATATGGCAACCATTAGTGACCATAGCAAAGTCAGGAAACACAAGGAATCAAAACATGTTTAAAGAGAATAAAACGTGAGGAATGAAGCAAGATTAAAGCAGCAACATGAAAAGCAAAATACGTTTAAATCGCATGATAAAGAATTGACCTAAGATTAGTAAATGATCAGTGATTAGGGAACTGCCCAGAGTGGCTGGGGCAACAGTCAGATTGGCGGCATACAAATAATACAATGATAATTATTACTATTGTTATTGTTGTTGTTGTTGTTGTTGTTGTTATGGAGGGAGGGTTTGCTCTTTTGTCAACTGTGCTGAGGGAGGCATGCGCAGCTGGCATTTATGTGTCGCTGCCAATGCCTGGTCAACCAGCGAGACACTGCCAACCAGGGGGTTCTGATTGGATCATTTTCAACTTACCTTTTTTTCTTTTACAGGAAATCCAACCCTGTGACCCTGCCAGCTGGGGAAATTCCCAAACAGCTGGCCCAACATGTGTATTCTGGCTGCCAGGGATGGCAGCCAAGGGAGGGGAGCTGCAACTGCCGGCCACCTGAGAAAAAAGAAGAAGAGTTTGGATTTGATATCCCACTTTATCACTACCCTAAGGAGTCTCAAAGCGGCTAACATTCTCCTTTCCCTTCCTCTCCCACAACAAACACTCTGTGAGGTGGGTGGGGCTGGGAGACTTCAGAGAAGTGTGACTAGCCCAAGGTCACCCAGCAGCTGCATGTGGAGGAGCGCGGACGCGAACCCGGTTCCCCAGATTACGAGTCTACCGCTCCTAATCACTACACCACACTGGTGTGAGCGGCCATTTTATGCCACCCTGGGCTCCTTTAGGAGGAAGGGCAGGATAGAATAAACAAATAAATAAATGTGGCAGATAGAAGAAGGTGGCAGATGAAGTGATGTGGATGGTGTGGCGGGGCTACACTGCTCACCTGGCTTCCCTACATTTGCATCACTGCTGCATACCAGGATGGAGAGCTTGGCATGGTTCTATTGTGCCAATACAGCACTCCTGCTGGCATGTTTCTGCATGTTAACCTTGCCCCTTCATCCCTTCTCCTTTCCATCCTGGTATACAGAGTAGCTGCTTCATACACTGTGTTTTTAGATGCATGTCTTAGATGTTTGAAGGGTACACCTAAAAGTATAGTTACAGGTAGGTAGCCGTGTTGGTCTGAGTCGAAGCAATAAAAAATAAAAAATAATGTGCTACTGAAGGAATTTTTTTATTTTACCTAAAAGTATAGTCAAATTTGTTTCTCAAATATGCCTTCTGCACATACACACATCAGGATTCTGTGATTGTCTGTAATTCCCTGTTGCGTCCTCCCTAGTTGGAGGGGGGGTAGAGTTGGGAGTTCAGCTGAATGGCTTCAGTAAGATAAGGACAAACCAAGAGGTCAATATATTGGGTAGCGGCTTTTTATGTGGCACAGAACGAACAGAGAACTCACAAAGCAGTGAGACTAGACTTTAACAAGGTTTTATTACAGCAAGCGTAAATCAAGTCAGACTTATCTCTCAGTATACAAAGGAACGTTCCATCAACGCTCACGACAACCAAACAGAACACAGAACTTACCAGACACAGTTCTTAAAGCTACTGCACATCTTTTCTGTTTCTTTTTTAGAATGATTCCTAACACAATACACATCAAGCAAATTGCAGCAAAAAAAAAGACACTGAGAATAATCTGTGCATCTTGAAATTCCCACTTTTTCCAAGGAAGATATATGGAAGTTGCTTCCTAAGTTACTTCTCTGAAACCAGTGAAACCAGTGCTTATCTGAACATGTCGCACCATAGCCCTACAGTGTCATTTTTTTATATGAATCCAAATGTAGCATTTATCACAGGGATGGAGTTAAAACAGAGCATTAGATATCTGTCCCTTTCCCATATTATTGCCTCTCTGCTGGTCTTCTCTTGATGGCATCTCATTCAGAAGATACTTAATGCAGAAGAAGCAAAAACAAGCACATCAGCATGAAGGCTGGACTTAAATTAAAAAAACCCACTGAAAATATATGATAAAAATAAAACTGGTGGGTTCTTCCTAGAGAACTGACCTCAAATCCCCAGAAGCCAACAGCAGACTATAAATAAATGACCTCAGCTTGGACCTGATTTGGCAGCCTTCTGATAAGCAGAGCAAGTGTAAATTAAATACCAAGGAACAGGTCTGGGCAGGGGATATGAAAAGAAGCAGCTCGGATTACCATGCACCCCATGGTCTGCCCCACTGTTCTTTTTTTGCCACTTATTATATATACACCGTATATTATATAAAGGCCATATGGCAGCTGGAGTGCAAATAGCATACAGCTCACAGTGAGGCAACTGTGTTAGAGCACATAATCCTGCCTACTGAGTGGTAGAGAAGGCAGCAAAGAAGGTATACTTGGCTTCTCCATCGTATCCTCAAGTAGCTGTCCCGTAGAGTTTTTCCAAGTGGTGCAGTGTTTGTTGACATCTGCACTGCTGGAATCCTCAAAAGCCTACTTTGCTTATGCGGCAACTTGAATGCCGCAGTTGCAACAGATGTACACTCTCTAGTCTGGTTGTATGGCACTTTTTGAAGTTTTTGAGCCCTGAGGGACTGTTCAGGTGATCAAGTGCCATCTTGACCCTAGTCTGCTGTAGCTAATCTGAGCTGATCTGGTCGGTCCAAGGTGTGCTAAGTGCACACCCAGGGACACTGATGGGGGAAGCAAATACTGCCCTCATCAGTGATATGGCTACTGCAATTTCTTCTTTACTTCTCTCCCTCCCTCCCTCCTTTATTTCTTTAGTTTGTTATAAAGAACGTATTGCAATGTCAAATAAATTTTTTCCCTTCCAGTAGCACCTTAGAGACCAACTAAGTTTGTCATAGGTATGAGCTTTCGTGTGCATGCACACTTCTTCAGATACCTATTATTGCAATGTATCTGTCGTTGCCAGATGAGATACAGTTCTGAACACCTATTACAGAAATTCTATTTAAAAGAATTAACCGCCAAAATTCAAATCTTTGTGTGTTCCTCGCTTGCTTATAGTCTGTATCTATTCAGAAGTGCACTGTTCAAAGGACCCCAGCGAAGTGTTTCTAGGATTGTAAACTAATCTAGACTCACCCTTCACAGTAATACAAGGAAGAGGCAATTGTGTCTGTAAGTGGTTCTGGCTCTACTGTAGTCAAAGCAGGACACAATTATTTTCTCCACAAATCAGTGTTAGTGAATCCAACAGCAATTAAAACAATAGATGGGATTAATGAACCATATGTTGATGGCATTTTTACAGGAGATTGATTATGTAGAGCATGCTCTGAAGTTGCCCTAGCATAGGAACTCAAGTTCATTATAGATATTATCTCAATCATGGTAGCATGACAAAACAGTGCAGTTTTTAAATATCACAGTGTTTGCTTGAGCTATCCATTTGACACAGGGGGTGTTCAATTAGATTAATGTGCTTTTAAATGTTTGGTATGGCTTGTTTTAATTTATATTTATATTTTATTAACTTCAATACACAATAGCCATTGCAATTTAAATCCAAACAGAGGTAAACAGAAGTAAAGGGAACACCCAGTTGGAAAGGTCTGCAGTGATGGAGAAAATAATAATTTCATAAAACTGCATCATTTTGATGATTCCATTTTCTTTTGAGCCTATGGTCTAGCAAGCTAAACAGAAAAGGTCAGTACCTACCTTTTACAGTATAGAGCAAGTTAATTTAGGTACTGTATCTAGTGGATATTTCTTCTGGGACACTGAAAGGAATAAACTGTTAGAATCTATGGTAGCCATTGTAGGCATGAAAAGAGAATCAGTTGGGCATTGTTATTAATCTTCCATTGTTTTGTAGATAGATGAAAGAGGATATTAGGAGACGCTTAATGACTAGGAAAATTTGTCAAAGACTTACCAAAGAAAGACATTATAGCATGATTATATATAATCACATGATATTATGATGAGGGCCGACCCGAAGAGCTAAATTATTTTGATTGGTTCAGGTTGATGAGATTGGATTCAGCTGCTAAGATTTCTGTGGTCCTTTGATTGGTGAATAGAAATCACATATGTAGCCTGGAAGCATATAAGAAACATTGGATGTGGCTCTTCACAGACTTCTCCTTATTTTTGAGGCTGTCCCTATGTGTCTTTGCATTTCGATAAAGGCATGTACAGTCATACCTCGGTTTAAGTACGCTTCAGTTGAGTACTTTCAGTTTAAGTACTTCGCTGACTCGTCTGGAACGGATGAATCCACTTTCCATTACTTTCAATGGGATAGTTCGCTTCAGGTTAAGTACGCTTCAGGTTAAGAACAGACTTCTAGAACCAATTACACTCATACTTCTGGTTAAGTACATTTCAGGTTGAGTACTCCGCAGACCCGTCTGGAACGGATTAATCCACTTTCCATTAATTTTTTTTTATATTCATTTTTATTGTTTTTCCATATACAAAACAAAACACCCGAAGAAAAGTATCACAAAATTTCATTGTTGTTGTTTAGTCGTTTAGTCGTGTCCGACTCTTCGTGACCCCATGGACCATAGCACGCCAGGCACTCCTGTCTTGCACTGCCTCCCGCAGTTTGGTCAAACTCATGTTTGTAGCTTCAAGAACACTGTCCAACCATCTTGTCCTCTGTCGTCCCCTTCTCCTAGTGCCCTCAATCTTTCCCAACAACAGGGTCTTTTCCAAGGATTCTTCTCTTCTCATGAGGTGGCTCAGGGCTGATTTCCTTAAGAATGGATAGGTTTGATCTTCTTGCAGTCCATGGGACTCTTAAGAGTCTCCTCCAGCACCATAATTCAAAAGCATCAATTCTTCGGCGATCAGCCTTCTTTATGGTCCAGCTCTCACTTCCATACATCGCTACTGGGAAAACCATAGCTTTAACTATACGGACCTTTGTCGGCGAGGTGATGTCTCTGCTTTTTAAGATGCTGTCTAGGTTTGTCATTGCTTTTCTCCCCAGAAGCAGGCGTCTTTTAATTTCGTGACTGTAATTAAACAAATCTATTTCTTACAAATATTATCCTAATAGTACAATCAAATATATACAAATGTTCTGTCGAACGTGACCTCCTTCCTTCCTCTCACTTGGTTTTCCATTTTCTTCTCATCTTTTATGCGCTTTCTCCCTTTTAACCCTTTCTTTTCTCTTAAATATGTCTCATTCTATTCACAGACATGGCTTTCTATCTTTTATGTTGCAGTTTTTATGTTAATCCTACTCGTGTTTTCACATTTTTACAATGTTCCTTTAAATAGTTTACAAATTTGTTCCATTCCTTTTGGAACCTCTGGTCTTTTTGTTCCCTTATTGTTCCCGTCAACCTTGCCAATTCTGAGTATTCCATCAATTTAGCCCGCCATTCCTCTACTGTTGGAATTTCTGTTGTTTTCCACCTTTGAGATAATATCATTCTGGCAGCGGTGGTGGCGTTCATAAATAGTCTCTGGTCATCTTTCTTAATTTCACTTCCCATTAGCCCATTAGCCCCAGTAGAAAAGCCTCCATTTTTTTCGGGAAGGTATATTTTAGCAGCCTTTCTATTTCATTCATAGCTGCCAAGTTTTCCCTTTTCTCGCGAGGAAGCCTATTCAGCATAAGGGAAAATCCCTTCTAAAAAGGGATAACTTGGCAGCTATGATTTCATTGTATATTGACTCCCAGAATATTTTCACTTTTTCACACAGCCACCACATATGATATATTTCCCCATCCTTTTGATTACATTTCCAGCATTTTTTTAAAAAAATCTGTAAATGTTTGCCAATTTGACTGGTGTCAGGTACCAACGGTACATCCTTTCCATGACATCTTCCTTTAGTACTGTGCATGCCGTGAACTTCATGTATTGATTCCATAATTTAAGCCGCAGATCATAATCAATATTGTAATCAAAATCAATCACCCACTTTATCATGGCTTCCTTTGCTTCCTCATCTTTGGTGTTCCACTCCAAAAGGGAAGTTAATACATTTTTGTTAGTAATTTATTTTCCCCCTCCACCAGTTCAATTTGGAATTTAGATTTAACGCTTTCAAATCCATTATTCTTTGTCTTCTCTAAACAAGTCATTTATCTGGTGATACTGTAGCCACCCTGTCACTCTCCCTTGCAGTTGCTCAAATGGTTTTAATTTCCAACCCTCATCTGTTTCCTTTAACATCTCACCATATGTTAACCAATTGGATTTCATGTTCTTCTTTTTTTATAGTCAGTGCTTCTGTGGGCGACAACCACACTTTCCATGACTTTCAATGGGAAAGTTCGCTTCAGGTTAAGTACGCTTCAGTTTAAGTACTCCGCAGACCGTCTGGAACGGATTAATCCACTTTCCATTACTTTCAATGGGAAAGTTCACTTCAGGTTAAGTACGCTTCAGGTTAAGTACAGACTTCCTGAACCAATTGTTTACTTAAACCGAGGGACCACTGTATTTCAATAAAAGCATGCCACGTATACCCTACATCAGGCACGTCCAACAGGTAGATTGTGATCTACCGGTAGATCATTGGATGTCTGTGGTAGATCACTGGTAGATCACTGGCTCCCCCAAAGAAGCTCAACAACTTTGGCTCCCCTAAAAAATGCTCAACATTTTAGCCCTTCACCTCCCAAAAACAGGGCTTTCCTGCCTCAGAAAAGCTCAACAACTCTGACCTGAAACCCTAAAAAATGGGGCTTCCTCCTTCTTAAAAAGATCTCAACAACTTTGACCTGAAACCCTAAAAAATGGGGCTTTCCTCTTCCCTAAAAAAAAACTTAACAACTTTGACCTGAACACCCCAAAAGGGGGTAGATCGCTGCCAGTTTTTAACTCTGTGAGTAGATCGCAGTCTCTTTGCAGTTGGCCACCCCTGCCCTACATCCTTGTATTTTGTGTTCCCATGAGGGACACCACCAGTCTGGGATCCTGTCTTAGATTTCTCCAACAGCAGCACAACCGACAGAGCTGCTGAGAGCCAGGAGCTTCTTGATCCAAACACCCTTAACTCTGGATTCCTGGACACAGCACCCACATTCAGGAGCCCCTCTCAGGAGCCAGGACCTTCCACATGGATGGACTAGTCATGGTGGCTGTGTACTACTTCCCATATCAGAGGCAGCAGGCTGGGAATCATAAGCAGGATAGTGCTATTGCACTCCCCTCATGTCCTGCTTGCAGGAAAGTGACCGGTGACTGTGAGAATGGAGCGCTGTCTTAACTGAGTCCTTATTCTGACCCAGGAGGGCTCATCTTATGTTCAGCATGCGTACGACTGAACCTGAACTTCTGTCAGGCTAGTGTGGCTTAAACAAGAAAACATATATAATTATAGGTGGAAAATTCAGGGCACAGTGCAAATCAGGGGCTTTTAGTATTCTGCTATATGCCCCTGCAAAGAAAGGTCAGTCCTGTAAGAAGCTAGGTTGCAACGAGACCATCTCAGGCTTCCTGAATCTTGCCCGTTGCAATGTGTCTGTCCTATTGCCAAAGCATAAATCAACATACATTTCGCAATTGCAGCCCTTGTTTACATTCTGCCGTCATCATCTCAGTTGGTGACCTTTACAAGTTCTGTTTCTTAGCCCTAATTGCATTTGCCTTTATCAAATCCTGACTTTCCACTTCACTGTGTTTATCGCTTACTCTTTTCCAATAAATATTCAGCGTACCTTCTTTTTTCTAAATGCTCAAGCAATGCACATGGCCAGTCATTCCAGATTCCCTACAAGGAATTCCCTTCCCCATATTTATTTGTGGGAAGGGCATCCCTGGAAGCAGGCAACACCTAGCTCTGCTTCCCAATCAGTCTGGGCTATGCTTCCATTTTAGTACTGGGGGTAGATGAATGCATATGAACTGGAGAACATACGGGATGGCACATCTAAAGATTATTGCATATGACATAGAACCAAATCATGGGCAAGCACTTGTTTGGAAGTTAACATGGTGTTTATGTAATGTGTTAATTACAGCACAATCTTAACAACGTTTACTCAGAAATAAGTCTTATTGAATTCAATGGAGCTTACTCCTAGGTAAAAGGGGGGTCACATCCAATGAAGTCACTCAAAGTAGACCTGTTGAAATTGTGAAGGACCAAACTTAGTCATGTTCATTACTATCAATGAGTCTGCTTTGCATGAAACTTAGCAGAATACCATCCAAAAATGTGAAATAAGATTTTGGCACACATGAAAAAAATTGTTTAGTAAAATTGGTTTAGTAAATTTAGTGATAAAAATTAAGCATTAATTGGGCATAAGACTATTTAATATATTTATTGCAGCTGTCTGGATTATGCTGTAAAGTCTGGCCACTTTATGGGTGAAAGCAAAGCTTGCATATATTATCAGGAAATAAAAAGGGCTTCTAGATTTTAACTGCAGTCTTCAAAGTGTTTCAACACCAGTGTTGAGGATGGAGTTGATCAGGGTAGGAGTTCAGTCAGCTTCATTACATAGAATGGGGAGAGGACTCTCCTTTGCCACTGAGAGCAAAATATTTTGGGCCAAGACTGTTTGCACGTCAGATTTCCCTTCTGCCCATTTTAGAGAGCAACTCCCATGACAGAATCTGCCAGGGTGAACATCTTAGCCCACACTGCAGTAGATCTCTAGCTCAGTCTGCTGACACTGTACTCAGTTGGGGTTAAGTCCTCAACCCCAGCTTTGCTGAGATGTAATTTCCTCATACTGGCTCAGCTGGGGCTCTGCCGTCTGAGCCTAGGCTAGTGTAAGTCCCCCCCCTCCCCCGGGCATTGTAGGAGCATGGTGGGGATGAGATCAGAGAGGTGGGGCTTAGGTTGAATCCAAAGCCTGTTGAGCTTGGTCACGTGACTCAGCAACTCAGCATAGAACACTACTGTATTTTAAAGCCTTGTTTCCCCTCTGTAAGGCTTAGGCAGAGCAGCAGTGACAGCCCTGATACTGAATGGTGTTTGGAAACCACTGAGCCTAGGGCTTGCTGATCAGAAGGTCGGCGGTTCGAATCCCTGTGACGGGGTGAGCTCCCGTTGCTTGGTCCCAGCTCCTGCCAACCTAGCAGTTAGAAAGCACGTCAAAATGCAAGTAGATAAATAGGAATCGCTACAGCGGGAAGGTAAACGGCGTTTCCATGTGCTGCTCTGGTTTGCCAGAAGCGGCTTTGTCATGCTGGCCACATGACCTGGAAGATATACGCCGGCTCCCTCGGCCAATAATGCGAGATGAGCGCGCAACCCCAGAGTCGGTCACGACTGGACCTAATGGTCAGGGGTCCCTTTACCTTTTAACTTCATGCCAGCTCCTTGTGCATATATTTCCCCCCTTTGTTGATTAGTTACACCGCTAATGTAGAAAAGGTAGCATTTTCTATTTGCAAAATTTTCTCTTCTTTTGTCACCCTTTGTAAACATTTGTGGGTCTTTTCCCCCCCCTTTTCTTTTCGGAGAGAGAATGGATGTTTGTTTATGAACAAGCCCTTAAGCTTCTGACTGCTTAAACCTGCTTTTCCCTGCTTTAAGGATGAGCAACAATGCAACGCTGCACAATATTTTCATTTTAATTGGAGGTGGAATCAGATCTTTGGCACAAACTTTTCGAAACACATTTCAAAATATTCTGCGTGCCTTTGATGGTTGGAAGGGAAACAAAGCAAAGTTTATTGTCGTTTTGAACATGACGTGTATTTGCATCCCAATTCACATCCCCTTGAGCATCCAGCCCTCCTCCCAATATTCTTCCTCTGATGTCTCCTCAGTGTGCCACCAACAATCTCTTGGCTCTGAGCCTTCCTCTTGGGGCTTCCCTTGGGGGTTCACTGGCTGGTTCTTCCCACCATTCTTCTTGGTCCAGCCAGTCCCTGACATATGGTAAGCCCAACAGCCATTCTAGGAGGAATTAGTTTATTCAGAGACAGCTTTAAAGTGAGAATTTAAAGAAAGTTCTTAACTATCTCTGCAAAGAGCCTTTGTCGGAAACAAAGCCCCATGCCTTGTTAGAGTAGCCATTAAGCAATGACCCTCAATAGGTAAAGGTAAAGGGACCCCTGACCATTAGGTCCAGTCGTGACCGACTCTGGGGTTGCGTGCTCATCTCACGTTATTGGCCAAGGGAGCCGGTGTACAGCTTCTGGGTCATGTGGCCAGCATGACAAAGCCGCTTCTGGCGAACCAGAACAGCGCACGGAAACGGCGTTTTACCTTCCCGCTGGAGCGGTACCTATTTATCTACTTGCACTTTGATGTGCTTTCAAACTGCTAGGTTGGCAGGAGCAGGGACCGAGCAATGGGAGCCCACCCCGTTGCAGGGATTCAAACCACCAACCTTCTGATCGGCAAGTCCTAGGCTCTGTGGTTTAGACCACAGCGCCACCTGCGTCCCTAATGACCCTCATTGCTTAATAAATAAAATTCTAGCTTTGTTCCAAAAACTGTTTCAACCTTAGTTTGACCCTCTGGGTGAGGGATAGTTGTCATACCTTCCAGCTGGTTATTAAGAAACACTACCACGTACAGATAATAACAAAGCTCTCAGGTGTTCTAATAGGGCGAGCCTAAATTTTAAAACCACCCACAAATCTGCTCATGTGCCTTACTCCTAACATTATTGAGGAAGGTTGCTACAGCATGTAATAGCCGCTGCAGCAAACAGGAAGCTGAACAAGGTGAATGAATTGTTGGTCTGATTCATTAGATATTTTCTTTATGTCCTGATTAGTGATGAAATTGGAAGGGAAAGAGGAGATGAACAGTAATTCCTCAGATGCAGATATAATTAGAGTTTAAAATCAACTGAGCATGGTTCTTGAACACATCCCTTAGAAATTTATGGAAGTTGCAGAAGAACAATTTGAACTAAAGCCAGCGTTCAGCGAGAGCATCCTTTGGGATCCAGGAATCTTATATATATGCACATGGTGGTGGTTCAAACGAGAATATCTGTGAAAGGAAATGAACATTTATATTTAATATGCAAATTTGAGGGGGGTTAGTTCTACTTCTATTTTTTAAAAGTAGATTTTGATTGGGTTTTACACTTTTATATCCCATATCATCATCATCATCATCATCATCATCATCATCAATACAATAAAAATATATAAAAATCCAAAACTCACCCCACCCCTCCCTTCTGGTTCTTTAATTATTTACTTCTGATTTTATTTTACCTTAACTTTAAAATCTTTTTACATATTCTCATATTCTTATCATTTTTATACCATATCTTTCATATCCCCTCTTACATTTTGATTATTTTCCGATTATTGCTCCTTAACTCTTACACTTGTTTTCTTTTGTAAGTGTTTACTCAAACCCTGCTAGTGAGTCCACTTCTTTACAATATTTCTGTAAGTAATTCATAAATGGTTCCGAGTCTTTTTTTTAAACTCTCTGTTGTCTCTGTCCTTAAGTTTTCCTGCAAGTTTCGCTATTTCAGAGTATTCCATAAGTTTTCCTTGCCATGGGATTAGTTCTACTTCTAGATGCTGTCCTACCACATGAGCTGCTTAAATCATGTCTTCATGAATTATTATTATTATTAGTAGTAGTAGTATACTACCCTGCATACACAGATCTCAGGGCAGTTCCCAACATACAATATAAATATAAAACACAAAATACATGATAAAAACAAGAACAAAAAACACAAAGCAATAAACATTCCTTGCTCCACTCCCTCCCACTACATATAATATATTCTTTCAACATCTGCATTCTCATAACATTTTATTTATCTGACCCTCAGGACTCTCCGTAAGCTATTCCTCCTCTCCAGATGACACCCCTCACTGCACTATAGCCTCCTCAAGTGTTTTTGCCTGGGTGGGATGTATTCTTGAACTGTGATACTACCTTTTGTCTGATTGGGTGGAGGGGTGTGTGTGGTTTTTTGCATAGCTGGAATGTAGCCTAATGTACAAAGGCAATCCATGGCTCCACCCATTTTTGCCTTTGGCCCCACCCCTCATTAGCATGTGGCCCCCAGAAGGTTCTCCACCAGGAAACGAGGCTCTCGAGCTGGAAATGGTTCCCAAACCATGTATTATTACAGGATCCCTCCTAAAAGGAATTTGAAATATACACAACGAAAAAAGATGTGTATAAAACCCAATGAATTTTCTCCAAAGCTGAAAAGCCCATAGCTATGTTTTATTTTATTTTTTAATCTGCATCTTAACAGTGCAATCCTGTGTATATCTGCTCAGACATCCCACTGTTTCCAGTGGGACTTATTCCCTGGCGTTTATAGAATTGCAGCTTAACACACATCTTTAAGTTTTAATTTTTAACCAATGATTAATGCTTTTCAATTGTGCTATAGTACACATTTTCATTAAGCCAGGCTCACCATGCATCAAGCCCCAGTATCCCGGGGTAGGATTTTACAGTAATAACGACTTCTAAAGAACAGGATGGTATTTTCTTTTCTCCCCAGTCACTTTATGCTTCTGACTCATGCTATCAGGGCTGCACAATACAATGGCAGTTTCCATAGCAAGTTCCCTGCGGCTCAGATTTTGACTGTAGTAATGCAATAGTCACAAAATACAAAGAACATCTTCCTGTAGTGGACAATCCCGTCGCCCGCTGCCAGAAAAGTAGGGTTCCTTGATGCAGAGCACCATAAGCTGAGCTGAAAATTCTATGTACATTTACCTGGGAGTAAATTTTATTGAAGTCAATGGGGCTTACTTTTGAGTTAGATGCGTATAGGACAAATGTCAGCTTTAGCTGAGGTGACTTTGTTCCTCCTGATCACCCTTTCGGGTACAAACAGTGGCTTAAGTGATGTGTCTTCAAAATCCTTTCTGGGTTAAGTGAGCCTTTTTTTTCATGATTATAGCTGGAATTCTATGGGTGCTGAAAGTCAGAAGAGTTGTCTTGCAATATTCATCATTAAAGAGTCCCTTGGTTGATTTTAAATCACTATTTCCAACACCGACAAAGGTCTGTATAGTTAAAGCTATATTTTCCCAGTAGTGATGTATGGAAGTGAGAGCTGGACCATAAAGAAGGCTGATCACCGAAGAATTGATGTTTTTGAATTATGGTGCTGGAGGAGACTCTTGAGAGTCCCATGGACTGCAAGAAGATCAAACCTATCCATTCTGAAGGAAATCAGCCCTGAGCGCTCACTGGAAGGACAGATCGTGAAGCTGAGGCTGAGGCTCCAATACTTTGGCCACCTCACGAGAAGAGAAAACTCCCTGGAAAAGACCCTGATGTTGGGAAAGATTGAGGGCACTAGGAGAAGGGGATGACAGAGGACGAGATGGTTGGACAGTGTTCTCGAAGCTACGAACATGAGTTTGACCAAACTGCGGGAGGCAGTGGAAGACAGGAGTGCCTGGCGTGCTATGGTCCATGGGGTCATGAAGAGTCGGACATGACTAAACAACTAAACAACAACATTTCCAACACCACAACCTAGGACTAAGTTCAAGTGTTGTTTAGCCCTTTAGGCTGATTCCCACTAAGGCGAGGATCCCTTATATGAAAATATCTGTAGATACAACCTCACACAGGCTCAGTACCTAGGTATTTTTTAAAAAGGGAGAGGTGGAAGTACATTGCAATTTGTAATCTAGCTTTTCAAGCTTCTTAGAGATGTTTTCCAATTGTTCAAAAATATTTTGAACTGTCTGACTGGTCAGCAGGCAGCACTCCTCTAGCAATTCCACCTTTCTGTCAATCAGCCTTTGTGCCACAATTAGGGGAGTATTAGCTTTATCCTTCTCGTTAAATCCAGGGAATGTCTCCTCTGGTGTTTCTGTATGCAGAGAGTTAAAGGTTTTTTTTGGTGGCGATACAGACTCTTTCAGATTGAGGAACAGCGGAAACTGTGGTGTCTATTTGATATATGGTTTGTGCGGGATTTACGTATAACCTAAACAAGCTATAGCGTAGGGTCCCACTCTCTTAGGGGACCCCGAAAAATTTAAAGGGGAAAAAAACTGGATGTACATTTCCAAAATATAAGATAAAAAAACAAATAAAATAAAACCTACATTTTCCCAGTAGTGATGTATGGGAGTGAGAGCTGGATCTTAAAGAAGGCTGATCGCTGAAGAATTGATGCATTTGAATTATGGTGCTGGAGGAGACTCTTGACTGCAAGAAGATCAAACCTATCCATTCTTAAGGAAATCAGCCCCGAGTGCTCACTGGAAGAACAGATCGTGAAGCTGAGGCTCCAATACTTTGGCCACCTCATGAGAAGAGAAGAATCCTTGGAAAAGACCCTGATGTTGGGAAAGATTGAGGGCACTAGGAGAAGGGGACGACAGAGGACGAGATGGTTGGACAGTGTTCTCGAAGCTACGAACATGAGTCTGACCAAACTGCGGGAGGCAGTGCAAGACAGGAGTGCCTGGCGTGCTATGGTCCATGGGGTCACGAAGAGTCGGACACGACTAAACAACAACAAAAACATACAGCAACAGGGTTTTGTTATGTGCAAATGGCTTTAGATACGTATTAGATCCATAAATTACCATATAGCATATATTCAACACAAAAACAGCGACAATTTGTTGTTGACAAAGGACAGCTGGATATATAAAGGGCCCCATTACCTTCAGTAGCTTAGGGCCTCATCAAACCTAAATCCGGCACTGTTTACATATATATACAACCTGAGCCTACAATGTAGGGTGTTAGCAGCATTAACAGCACAAGGGGTTCTTGCTTCACCCATAGCCACAGCCTTGCATTTGAGAAGAAATTAAGCATGTTTCTTCCTCACAGCTGCTTCGTCCTCCAGCTTCTAACTTCACAACTCCACTCCAGCCTTGGTCTTTTCTCACTACTACCCACTTAATACCTGGCAGAAAGCCACTTCTTTTGTCACCTTAACAGCCCATATTTAGAGAGCTATTATCAAGATGCTTGCCTGGCTGTTCCAACAATTTGGATCCTTCCTTAGATGTTAACATTTGCTGGAGCCAGGAATTCGTAGGCCTACTCCCCACCCAAACTCGCAACAGCGTGCTTAATTCTATGCAGATTAAATTTGCTCACATCTAATCCGACCTTTGAGTCTGCTATTACATCAGACCCAACCACGGCCCTCTTTTGTCAGGGGCTGGATAAGTTTCACTGACACCTTTGTATGATTGGTTTATTTTATTAATTCAATTTATTACCAACCCTTCACCATCAGGTCTCAGGTTGAGTTACAACAATTTAAAATTCAGTACAGTGGTACCTTGGTTCTCAAACGCCTTGGTACTCAAACAATTTGGAACCCAAACACTGAAAACCTGGAAGTAAGTAAGTTTTTCCGGTTTGCGAACTTTTTTCAGAAGCCGAACATGCTCTGTTTTGAGTGTTATATGGCCTTGGTCCAGTATACCTGAAGGAGTGTCTCCACCCCCATCGTTCTGCCCGGACGCTGAGGTCCAGTACCGAGGGCCTTCTGGTGGTTCCCTCATTGCGAGAAGCCAAGTTGCAGGGAACCAGGCAGAGGACCTTCTCGGTAGTGGCGCCCACCCTCCCATCAGATGTCAAAGAGAAAAACAGCTACCAGATTTTTAAAAGACATCTGAAGGCAGCCCTGTTTAGGGAGGCTTTTAATGTTTAATCGATTATTTTATTTTATTTTTCTGTTGGAAGCCGCCCAGAGTGGCTGGGGAAACCCAGCCAGATGGGCGGGGTATAAATAATAAATTATTATTATTATTATTATTATTATTATTATTATTATTATTATGCTTCTGATTTGAGTGCCACATTTCCGTTTTGAGTGTTACACTGAGGTCTGTTTGTCTTTGCAATTTATTTTGTGTTTTTGTTTTTGCAGCTGTTTTTTGTTTTGTTTTTGTGACTGTGTGGAACCCAGTTCAACTACTGATTGATTGATTGATTGTGTGACTGCAGTACATTGTTTATTGCTTTCATTTTATGGATCAATGGTCTCGTTAGATAGTAAAATTCATGTTAAATTGCTGTTTTAGGGGCTTTTAAAAGTCTGGAACGGATTAATCCATTTTGCATTACTTTCAATGGGAAAGCGTGCCTTGGTTTTGGAACGCTTTGGTTTTGGAATGGACTTCTGGAATGGATTAAGTTTGAGAACCAAGGTACCACTGTATTAAAAACAGATAAAACAAATCACAGTTACAGGAACTGGATAGGTCCTGGAAACGCATATATTGTAGATGGATACTTGCAGTGGAGGCAGGCTGGATAGAGGAGATGGGGGTATTGCTCTCACCAATTTCAATCTGCCCTTAGTCAGCACCCCCCCCCACACACACACCTTAATTACAACCAGTCCAGAAACTGGCATTGGCTATCAGTTTTATCCTTTCCCTTAATCTCAATGTTGCCCTTGTAGAACTCAGTGGGTCTGCCTGGGTGATGTAATTTTTGAAGTGTTTGTGATTAAGCGTGTCCTCCCTAAAAGAGGGAACGTGTTGCGGTGAGACCTGGAGACTGACCTCCTGGCTATGGGTGAGTCTTTTGGATAGCCACAACACCCGATTGGTAGGTCCCTCGTTGCTAGGTAAAATCTGAGCAATGGGGTGCAGTCTAAACGTATTAAGGGACCTATATATACCCATGCACGTGACCCAGAGCTTCCTCTTTCGGTTCGTGCATCGGAACACTCCCCCTCCTCTCCCTACTTTTAGGGCTTTTGAGCTTGACCTTGCTATGCCGTCGTGTGTCGTCTGTCATTGGGACAGGGGCACAGCAGGAATTTCCCCCACTTGGCTGATTGGCTGTTGCTATTTGGGTTTCGCCTGCCGCGTAGCAAATCGTCACAACTTGTAAGGTTGCGGATAGGCACTGGCTCAGGTGATAGGGCTGGGAGAACGGTCTCACCGTCCCTATGTGAAGGGTATTCCGTTAAAGGAATCCAGGGACTCAACTTGGTTTGGTCAACCCCCGAAAGTGGGTTGTGCCCTTGCCTGAGTCCAGGGGAGCATCTGGGAGGTGAACAGAGTCTGTTCCCAGGCTTCTCACCTACCTCAGGTGTTCACCCTTGGCTGACCTATGATAGAGCTCTGGGTCAGCGCTACCTGGCGGTGTAGGGAGATAGCCGAACCAGAGCCTATGCAACCACTCACTTTTCTGTAATCAATAAAGTTGTGGCCTAAAATTCTGCTACAAACAAAAACTAAAATTTGAGTCAAATGTGTGTTTATTTAGGGGGGAGGTCTCTGGGTTTGAACACGCAATTAGGGTTTGGGTTTGTTTGGTGTTTTTTTTTATTTAAAAAATGCCCTCTTGTTTTTAACATGCAGGGCAGGTGCGTATCCTCAAGGCATCCTCATTTTGAGTACAACTTCCTGAACCATTTGCTATTCCCTGTAAACCAGTATATGAGTTAAAAATTAGTGCCACTTCAGTTCTTTTTTAAATGTACCCTTGACTGTCAACACACAGTGAAGAATGAAATCTGTAAATTTTCTGGTGCCTCGTGTGTCTCCCAAGTAAAGTGTAGTCTGGCAATAGTCTCCAGATATTCTCAGAGAAAATGGGCCTGAAATGACCCTGCAGTAATTGTAAGGGAGGGGGCAACAAAAGGATCCTTTTTGAGCAAATCCCTGAGTGGCTTAGCTCTCACTTGGAGGGAAAATGTACCTGCATCAAGTGTTATTTCTTTGCTTTCCCCTTTCTCCCCCCCCCCCCTTTGCATGTTATCACTCCTTATACTGCCAACATTCACCCCCCCCCCGAAAAATTAGCATCTTCATCTGTAATACAATATCCAATCTTAATGAATACTTACGCAAAGTCCAATCTTTTTATAGATTTGGATCTCGAGAGATCCAGTGACGGTATCATAGCACTTAATGTGAATTTTTACATTTCAGATTGAAAGTACGTCACCAAGAACATTCTTTACCGTATGCGAGTGGCACAGTAAATGTCTCACTGACAACTTAATAACCAATTGTTATACTGTGAATATATATATATATATATATATATATATATATATATACACACACACACACACACACACACACACACACACACACACACACACGGGAGCTCATCATTAATCACAATTTACAACACCAATTGATTTGTGAAGGGTTGGCTTGCTTTCTTCAGAAATTTTTGCATTGTGTTAACTGTCACTGTGAATCATGTTGAAAATTATATCAGGTCCAGTCTCTGCTGAGCTGTTTCAGATGTTACAACAAGAAGGTTGTGATTTTTTTTATCATAGAAGTTGGTTACTTATAAGAGGCCAGATTCTGGATAAAGACAACCTTCTTCCAGTGATTAATCTGCACACAAAAATGTATGCTGGTGTTTTCCCATTGCTCTGTGCAATCTGGTTTTAGCAGATTGTGGTGGCTTTCGACTCCGAACATCCTGATGACCACAGGAGATGTTGCTGAATTCTTTTCCAAATAAGAATTTGGTGGTAGATTTGAAGTTCTGTTCCTGAAGTCCGCACCACCAGTGCTCTAGCTATCATCCAGCATGTTTCATCACACATAGATTCCTAGAATACCAGGGTGCTCCACAGTCCTGGAGAAGATGCTCAAGAGCGCTTGTGTAAATATCATTCTGCTACTCACCATTCTACAGCAAAACAAGAGCCTCAAAGAGATCTATCCACAGGAAAATACCCCAGAGCAATCAGGAATCCATCAGATGGGAAGGGCCATCTTCATAAATTCATAGAATTGTAGAGTTGGAAGGGACCATCTAGTCTAACCCCTGCAATGCAGAATGTTTTGCCGAATGTGGGGATTGAACCCATGACATTGAGATTAAGAGTCTCATACTACCCCAGACCTAAATTAGTCCTACACCCTCGCTGTGGCTCTATCAAAGTTCAATAGCACATTCCAGGCAGAGGAAACCATTTGAAGAAAGTACAGAGCAGAGCTAATGAAGAGTGTGACTTGCAGATAATTCTTAGGGCCATTTAGAGGTTGAATCCTGACAAGACAGAAGTACTGTTTCTGGGGGACAGGGGGCGAAATCCTCGAAAGATTCCATCAATAGTGTCTCCGAAAATTTTTACACATCACTTGGGAAGACAGGGGAACTAATATCAGTGTACTGGATGAAGCAAAGATCACCAGTGTCAAAGCAATGATTCTTCAACATCAACTTCGTTGGACTGGTCATGTTGTGCGGATGCCTGATGATCGTCTTCCAAAGCAACTACTCTATTCTGAACTTAAAAATGGAAAGCGTAATGCTGGTGGTCAACAAAGGAGGTTTAAAGACTGTCTCAAGGCAAATCTAAAAAATGTAGTATAAACACTGACAACTGGGAAATACTGGCCTGTGAGTGCTCCAGTTGGAGAACAGCCTTTACCAAAGGTGTCATGGGCTTTGAAGAAACTCGATCGCAGGATGCAAGGGAGAAATGTGCTAAGAGGAAGGCACGCATGGCAAATCCACACCGTGATCAACTCCCGCCCGGAAACCAATGTCCCCATTGTGGAAGGATGTGCGGATCCAGAATTGGCTTCCACAGTCACTTACGGACTCATTGTTAAAACCGTGTTTATGGAAGACAATCCTACTCGGCTACGAGTGATTGCCAAAGAAGAAGCAGCAGCCTGGGAGTCATTTTGGACTCACAGCTGTCCATGGAGGCACAGGTCAGTTCTGTGTCCAGGGCAGCTGTCGACCAGCTCCATCTGGTATGCAGTCTGAGACCCTATCTGCCCGTGGACTGTCTTGCCAGAGTGGTGCATGCTCTGGTTATCTCCCACTTGGACAACTGGAACGCGTTCTACGTGGCGCTACCTTTGAAGGTGACCCAGAAACTGCAACTAATCCAGAATGCGGCAGCTAGACTGGTGACTGGGAGTGGCCACTGAGAGCACATAACACCGGTCCTGAAAGACCTACATTGGCTCTCAGTACGTTTCCGAGCACAATTCAAAGTGTTGGTGCTGACCTTTAAAGCCCTAAACGCCTTCGGCCCAGTATACCTGAAGGAGCGTCTCCACCCCCATCGTTCAGCCCGGACACTGAGGTCCAGCGCTGAGGGCCTTCCGGCAGTTCCCTCGCTGCGAGAAGTGAGGTTACATGGAACCAGGTAGAGGGCCTTCTAAGTAGTGGTACCCACCCTGTGGAACGCCCTCCCACCAGATGTCAAAGAAATAAACAACTATCTGACTTTTAGAAGACATCTGAAGGCCCTTTTTAGTGAAGCTTTTAATATTTGATGTATTATTGTATTTTAATATTTTGCTGGAAGCTGGGAAACCCAGCCAGATGGGTGGGCTAAAATTATTTATATTATTATTAAGAGGTCTTAGAGGGCCACATTCAGCAACCTGGGCCCAAAGTTTATTGCTTACATGGCATGGGCATTAAGATGGACACCTTTATATTAAATTGACATGCTTTTTGAGGAACAAATGAAAATTGTAACTGTTTTAATTATCATCTTAAACAACAGCTTTTTTTTTTTTGAAAATCACAGTGTGTGTCTGTGTGTGTTTCATTGCAGTTTGAGCTTCTGTTTGGATATTATTGCATTCTGTTTTATGGTTAGCCTCTCTGAAAACTGAACAAATAAATGGAACATTTCTTTAAAAATGTGCGGTGCAGTGTTGGAAATATCCTTAGTGCTTGGTTGCAGACACAAGCGAGACAATTTGATGCTGATGTCTAGTCTAGACATCTGTAATATTTTCTCAGGGTTGTGCTGTTGATTCACTGTACTGGAAAATGTTTTCTCAAATACTAAATATTTAATGCCATCTCTTAAAAAAAAACCCTGCAGTGATGCATATTTCTGTCATCTAAGCTGGGCCATCAAACCACCAAACAAATCTCTGGGTTTTGAGATTAACATCTTTGGGCGAGGGGCAAAGTGTGTGTATTCCCTCATCAGACAAAACAAACACTCATATTGCATTTCGGTGGGGAAATTGGCATGATATTTTGGTAATGGAAATCCTTTTGTGTGCAATCCTCCCCCTCTCTGTCCCAGGCACTGTGTTGGATCCTAATGTATGTGTCAAGTTTGTGCCTAGGGTATGTAAATCCATGGAGTTTCAAGGTACTATAGCAGGAGGGGAGAAACTGTAGCCTTCCATGAAAACTCCCATCATCCATAACTGTTGGTCATGGTGGCTGGGGCTGGTGGGGCTTGGAGTCCAGCAACAGCTGGTGAGCCATTGGCTCCCTATTCCAGATCTATAGAATCCTGTATTTGGGATAATAATAATAATAGTAATAATATTTTATTTATAGCCTGCTCTCCCCAGTCAAAACCAGGCTCAGGGCGGCTGACACCAGAAAAATTACAATAAGACGTAAAAGAAAGAAAAACAATTAATTAAAATACGGGTTAAAATACAGTTTAAATTTAAAATTTTTAAATGCAGCCACATTTTAAAGTAGCCCAAATCAAAACCGTAAGGGAGGAAAACATAGGGGTCAGACTGAGTCCAGCCCAAAGGCCAGCTCCGTCTTGCAACCCTGTGGAAAGCTGTCAAATAGAGCTGAGCTGAGGCCTTTCCACTTTGGTTTCTGCAGGGTAGTCATGAAGGAATACTTAAAATTTGGGGTGGGGCAGGGTTAAGGTTAGGTGACAGGATCACACTTCAAAATGACCTTAACAGATTAGACAACTGGGCCAGAGCAAACAAGATGAATTTTAACAAGGAGAAATGTAAAGTACTACACTTGGGCAAAAAAAAAAATTAAAAAAATGAAAGGCACAAATATAGGATGGGTGACACCTGGCTTGAGAGCAGTACATGTGAAAAGGGTCTAGGAGTCTTGGTAGACCACAAACTCAACATGAGTCAGCAGTGTGATGCAGCAGCTAAAAAAGCCAATGCAATTCTGGGCTGCATCAATAGGAGTATAGCGTCTAGATCAAGGGAAGTAATAGTACCACTGTATTCTGCTCTGGTCAGACCTCACCTGGAGTACTGTGTCCAGTTCTGGGCACCACAGTTCAAGAAGGATACGGACAAGCTGGAACGTGTCCAGAAGAGGGCAACCAAAATGGTCAAAGACCTGGAAACGATGCAGTGGAATTTGCTACCAAGGAGTGTGGTGGAGTCTCCTTCTTTGGAGATCTTTAAGCAGAGGCTTGACAGGCATATGTCAAGAATGCTTTGATGGTGATTCCTGCTTGGCAGGGGGTTGGACTGGATGGCCCTTGTGGTCTCTTCCAACTCTATGATTCTATGATTCTACGAATATGTCCATTTTTGTTTCTTCCATGCGAAGTAGGTTAGGTTGAAGAGGAGTACCAGGACAAAAGTCTCCCAGTGAACCTCATGGATGAGTGGAGATTTGAACCCTAGTCTGAGGCACCCTTCACCATTGCACCACGCTGGCTCTCATTACAAAAAGTCATTACGCAAAGCCATTTCCCCTAACATAATGCAATTTCACATGTTTGTTTTCACTACTATACGCATTTTTATGCACACTTTACCCTGGTATAGGCATTTTGGTTCACATTGCTAGGCTGGGGGGGGGGAGAAACATTGCAAAATTGAGAGATGCACAAGTTTGGAAGGATGACTGGATTTTGTTTCACATATTGTTCTGAAAAGTAAGCATCCTGTAAGTTTGCCTTTAAATGTGAATGAAATCAAGGTATTCTCCCCCATACCTAGCCAGGGCCTTGGAGACAAGTGGCAGTGATCGTTGCAGCTTCATTTTTATATCTTTTCATTTTTACCTTTTCATTTTTATATCTCATTTTTTCTTTCTCCAAGTGGTGGCAGAGCTGTAGTCCCCCGCCAAATTCACCTGACTTCTTGTGCTTGAACAATGCTTGGAAGCCGCTGTAGCATGCTTTAAAAATCTTTCAACAACCATATTCATATCTGGTTCATATTTTTTTAAGTGAAGCTTTTTGGCTTTAAAGAATGGAGTGCAGGCTTCTTCTTTTTTTTCCTAAGGGACATCCACAAAGCCCCTTAAAAGCAAGATCAGTGAGTGCCCTGTTCTCAGGTGTTTGGCAGCTGGCCTCCCTGGGCTTTTGTACTTCTGTTCAAACTCCAGCAGGGTGGTGAGAGCAGAGAGACCACGAAGTAACTCCTCTCGTGAGGTTTCTTCAGATCAGGAAGTACAGGCAACTGCAGAGGCCTCAGAGCACTGGATAAATGTTTAATGGGAAGGAAACCTTGATGGCTGCCTTGAAGCAATGAGGTAAGCACAACTCACACCCACCAAAGCTGTATTGAAATTCTAAGGGCCTTGGGGAAGAGGCAGAAAAATGGAAGGATCTTTGCGATTTGGGGGGGGGAGAATTTTGGGGAATTTATTTTAAGAAATATGCCACGTAATGTACGGAAAATCTGAAAGCACTTTACAAAGAAACACAGCAGCATTCAGTAAGGTTTCCTAAAAACTGGATGGGCACAAGATCAAAGGGAAAATCAATGAGTCAGAGTCCAGGAGAGCTTCAGCAAACATGTAATTGGAGGATAGATTTGGACGCTGCACTAGTCAGGTAGTCAGGATGCATGTGTGCTCCAGGATCAGGCCACTGGGCACAGGGCAAACATGAACAATAAACTTGCAATTTGAAGCTTGCATGGTTAAACAGCAATACAGTGGTACCTCGCAAGACAAAATTAATTCATTCCACGAGTTGTTTCGTGTTGCGATAATTTCGTCTTGCAAAGCACGGTTTCCCATAGGAATGCATTGAAATTTAATTAATGTGTTCCTATGGGCAAAAAAAAGGTCCGTCCCTCGCTTCCCCTTCCCCCAGCTCGCCCTCCAGCCTCGTGTCCAGCGTCGACTCACCCGCCGAGCCCAGGAGCAGCCATAGCAGCCATACGGCTGCTCCAGAAAGTTTTAAGGCTCTGCCGAGCGCCTCCACCTCTCGGCCCAAGCCCGGCCCAGGCCCAGGCGGCTGTGCGGGCGGGGAGGGGGAAGCAGGAGGAGGGACAGGGACAGGCTCCCTCCGTCCTTCCCCAGCAGCCAGACCCTCACGCTCAACCAGGCAGACAGCCTGCCTGCCGTCTATACGCTCGCTCTCCTGTTCGCGCGCAGCCTCTGGAGCGCAGGGTGGTGAGGCTACTTTGTCTTGCGAAGCACAGCCATAGAACAATTCGTCCTGCAAGTCTCCCAAAAAATTGCAAGACGCTTTTGTCTTGCACGTTTTTCGTTGGACGAGGCATTTGTCTTGCAAGGTACCACTGTATTATATCAGCAATCAAGTGGCTCCAAATAGCTGGAATTGCTTCTGGCCTGCACTGAGCCCTTCTGTCACAGATGATGACTGGCTTGTGATATATTTGATTATCATACCAAGAACCTGATGATGAGCCAACCAGCAGTTGTAGCAGGTGGCAAAGAAGTGCTGCTTTTAGAAGGTGCCAGTCAGCCACCATTTACACAATCTATATTTCCCTCCCTCCCTCCCTTCTTGATTCATGCTCTTTACTGCTGAATCGGAGCAAACAGCATTCTGTGGAAAACCTGGTTGCTATTTGGTCCAATTCAGCTGTAAAATGTGGCTTTTCCCAGGGGAGTGTGGTGGGGCAAATGGAGGTGTGGGCGAACCTTTAGTGTAAGCTTTCATGGACTAGAGTCCACTTCATCAGATGTACGAGGTGTTACCCTTCATTGCTCATTGTCGTATGATCTCTCTGCAAGTAAATCAGAATGAATGCTCCATGAAGACCAAATGCAGTCCAATCTCTGTTGTAAGCTTTGTTCAAGCAAATCTGGATGAATGTTCAGGAAACCACTCATCTGGGGGAGCCCAGGATTTCTCAGCACTGAAACTTTGCTTCAGTGGGAGTTAGGCTAGGTCTCTCCTGAATTTAGCACTCTAGGCTTATTGGGAGGACAGTTGTTTCCTCTGAGGAATAAGCACAGTCACTCACCCAGAAATCCTAGCAGCTTATTTCCTGGATACAGAGTTTTAAGTGCTTTTTCTGTCATTCACAGCTCATTAAGACTAGCGGTTTAAAAGATTTAAGAGCAACACTTTGCAAAGGAGGCTAATTGTTCCAACTGGATTTCTGCAATGCCTTCCTAAATTTTCAAGTGATTTCAGGAGATCAAATATTCATAAGCTGGGACTGAGTGGTGCTGAGAAAGCAATACAGCATGTGGGCTTGAGCGCTCAGACTGTTAAGCCGTCATTTGGAATATTTTGCCCCAATTGCACTACGTTTTAACGTGATTGCCAACGAGATTCTGTGTTAGGAGTTCATGTTGTGAGGTGATGTGCAGAAATTTTCCTGTAATGTCCCCCGAGAAAGAGGAATAGCTTTCTGCCATCAATTGTGCTGTCAATGCATGCAGTTATAGATATTGCAGGCCCTCTCCCACATTTCAGGAGTGAGTTTTCTTTGTTGGTGACTTTATATCTGGGCTAGAGGAGGTGGGTTTCTCCAGATATGGTTGGACTCCTGAAATATACAGTCATACCTTGGTTTAAGTATGCCTTGGTTTGAGTATTTTTCAGTTTAAGTACTCCGTGAACCGTCTGGAACAGATTAATCCACTTTCCATTACTTTCAATGGGAAAGTTCGCTTCAGGTTAAGTACGCTTCAGGTTAAGTACAGACCTCCGGGACCAATTGTGTTTGTAAACCGAGGTACCACTGTACTCAGAGTCCTGTAGTGACTTTATGCTCTTTATTGCAACTTGTAAAACAGTGAATGAAATGCCCCCCAAATCTCAGGCTTTTATATACATGAGTCCCGTCTGATTACAAACACAATGAGTCCCGTCTGATTGACTGATTCTGTTTCCCTCCTGGAGCCTGATTGGTCTTTTCCTGCAGGCCAATCAGCATGGGTGTACCCAGCATGGGGCAGGGGGGCAGCTGCCCCTCCCTAGAAGCAGGGCAGCTGGAGATGACAGGCAGGGACGCTGCCTGCTGTGCTCCGCCTCAGCCTGCTTGGCTGAAGCAAAACGGCAGCAGCGGCAGCAAAGCTGCCTCCGTTGAAGGAAACCTGGACCTGGGCTAACTTCAGCCCACACTCTTTCAAGTCACAGCGAGCAAATGAAGTGCCGTGGAGCATTGTGGGGCAGCACTTTCTGTGCTGTGCTCGCTGTGACTTGAAAGAGTGTGGGCTGAAGTTAGCCCAGGTCCAGGTTCAGGTTTCCTTCAACGGAGGCAGCTTTGCTGCTGCTGCCTCGTTTTAGTCACCGCTGCCATTAAAGGAGCGGGCGAGGCAGGAGTGCAAGCGCGGGTGGCTCTGTGTGCTGCCTTGCAAACAGCCCCCTTTCCTCTGGGGGGCGTGGACGTTGACCATGCCTCCTGGGGGGATCCTGGTCATGTCAGGGGGGCGTGGCTGGGGGTGTGGCTGGTGTGCCCCCCCAGCTTTGATCCTGGGTACGCCCATGCCAATCAGTACAGTAGTTGCATTCTACGACCCTACCAGCCTAATAGGCTGATTAACTTCTTCCTGGAGCCTGATTGATTTTCTCCTGCAAGCCAATCGGTTGTTGCATTCTAGGTTCCTATTTGCCTATTGTTCTAGGATCCAAGCTTAGTACATAACAACTCCTATGCCTACCAGCCCCAGCCAGCATGTCTAATAGTGAGGGATGGTGAGAGTTGGAAGACAGAGCAGCTGGAAGACCAAAGGTTAGCCACCCCTACAGTGGTGAAATCCTTGTGGCATGGGGTAATCTGCATTGTGAATAAGGCAATAAAACTTCAGTCCCTTGAACATTTCCATCCCAATCTAGCCATTGCCTAGACTGAGTTTATAATGTTCTCTTCTGCCTGTTTCTTAAAACAGGGGGGGGGGGCAGGGAACCAATGACTCTCCATATGTTGCACATCAACCCTGACCACTGACCTTGGTGGCTAGGGCAGATGCGAGTTTCTTGAGTTCAAGAAAACTGGAGGATCACGGCTTCCCCATGCCTGCCCCAAGATCTATTGCTGATGTTCCAGTGTGATATAACTCCCTTACAACACTGTAGGAGTCATAGCACTGTGACTACAATCCCCTCACCCTTTACTTGCCAAATTGAAGGGGACTTGCATGGATATTTGATTTCATGTGTTTACACATCTCCGCGTGATCTTATTGTAATACAGTGGTACCTCTGTTTAAGAACAGCTTAGTTTATGAACAACTTGGATTAAGAATGCTGCAAACCTGGAAGTAGGTGTTTTGGTTTGTGAACTTTGCCTTGGAATAAGAATGTTTTGCTTCCTGTTGAGTGTGTCCCATTTGTAAATTGAGTCCCCTGCTGCTATGGGAAAGCATGCCTTGGTTTAAGAACGCTTTGGATTAAGAACGGGCTTCTGGAACGGATTAAGTTCGTAAACCAAGGTACCACTGTATGTAGTTACTGACTCACATTACATGCATGAAAAGGGTTAACCTGAGTTTAGGCTATTTTTTAAAATTTTTCATTTCATATCTATACTGCTTTATATTTTATATTTATAAGGAGGTGAAAATCTCAAAGTGGTTTACAAGCTACATTAAAACATCAAATAAAATCTAGGACAAAAAAATTACTGCAGAAAGTTGGATATAAAGTATACATTCAAAGCAACACAATTAAGATAACATATTATCTTAAAGATTTCAAAGGAGGTCAACTACAGAATACACATATCTTAAACATTTCAAAAAGAAAACATTATTAAAGCAAGTCAAATGTAAAATGCACATTTAAAACAGCATAATTAGCAAGAGAATAAAATATTATCATAAGCATAGAACATCCTCTTCTGCTGTTGCTGCCAATCCTGGTTCATGGCAGGCAGCTGTGGAAGTTCAGGCTTGATGGACTGGGTCTGCATTAAGAGAGAAAGCCCAAATCAGGCACCCCCAAACTGCGGCCCTCTAGATGTTTTGGCCTACAACTCCCATGATCCCTAGCTAACAGGGCCAGTGGTCGGGGAAGATGGGAATTGTAGTCCAAAATATCTGGAGGGCCGAAGTTTGGGGATGCCTGGCCCAAATGGTCTCTGGCTTCTTTAGCAGGCTCAGCTTTTGTAGCTAGAGTCAGCTAGCGCCCTTCCTTCCCACTCTAGGTGGGAAAAGGCCTGCAAGGCAAGGAGCAGGTCTTCCAGGTCTCACATCCAAGATGATGTGAGACAATGCTACCATTCAGTGGATTTGTAACTGGCTGACTGACCGAACCCAAAGGGTGCTCATCAATGGCTCCTCCTCATCCTGGAGAGAAGTGACTAGTGGGGTGCCACGGGGTTCTGTCTTCGGCCCAGTCTTATTCAACATATTTATCAATGACTTGGATGATGGGCTTGAGGGCATCCTGAGCAAGTTTGCGGATGACACCAAATTGGGAGGGGTGGCTAATACCCCAGAGGACAGGATCACACTTCAAAATGACCTTAACAGATTAGACAACTGGGCCAAAGAAAACAAGATGAATTTTAACAAGGAGAAATGTAAGGTACTACACTTAGGCAAAAAAAATGAAAGGCACAAATACAGGATGGGTGACACCTGGCTTGAGAGCAGTACATGTGAAAAGGATCTAGGAGTCTTGGTAGACCACAAACTTGACATGAGTCAGCAGTGTGATGCAGCAGCTAAAAAAGCCAATGCAATTCTGGGCTGCATCAATAGGAGTATAGCGTCTAGATCAACGGAAGTAAGAGTACCAATGTATTCTGCTCTGGTCAGACCTCACCTGGAGTACTGGGTCCAGTTCTGGGCACCACACTTCAAGAAGAATACTGCCAAGCTGGAATGTGTCCAGAGGAGGGCAACCAAAATGGTCAAAGGCCTGGAAACGATGCCTTATGAGGAACGGCTTAGGGAGCTGGGTATGTTTAGCCTGGAGAAGAGAAGGTTAAGGGGTGATATGATAGCCATGTTCAAATATACAAAAGGATGTCATATAGAGGAGGGAGAAAGGTTGTTTTTTGCTGCTCCAGAGAAGCGGACACGGAGCAATGGATTCAAACTACAAGAAAGAAGATTCCACCTAAACATCAGGAAGAACTTCCTGACAGTAAGAGCTGTTCGGCAGTGGAATTTGCTACCAAGGAGTGTGGTGGAGTTTCCGTCTTTGGAGGTCTTTAAGCAGAGGCTTGACAGGCATATGTCAAGAATGCTTTGATGGTGTTTCCTGCTTGGCAGGGGGTTGGACTGGATGGCCCTTGTGGTCTCTTCCAACTCTATGTTTCTATGATCTCCAGCTTCTTCAGCAGCCTCAGCTTTTGTAGCTGGAGTCAGTCAGGGGCCTATCCTCCCAGGCCAAGTGGTATCCACTTCCTGCTGCCAATAATAATTTTATAAGCTTCCATCATGTCTTCTCTTACTCACCTTTTCCATAAACCAAAAGGTCCCAAACACTGCAACCTCTTCCTCACAGAAGAGTTTCTCCATCCTCTTGATGGCCATGACAGTTGTGGTGGGGAATATTCCTTTTGGCACCCGTGAAAGGGGGAGGTGATTTTTGCCTGGTTCTTGACCAGGGAGGGGTTTAACAAACCTTTCCCCTCTAGGCACTGCTGTCTGCATGAGATATAGCTCCCCACACATTTAATCAATTAAACAAACCCCTAACGCACAGCTGTATGATATGCCTTCAGCAGAACATCGATTCTGACTCCTACTAAGGACAAATCACTGGGTATAAATGTGGAAAGTAGATAAGGAACATCAATTGCTTGCTGATCTTCTAAAGCCCCTTGGCGAAAGCTAAAACTTTCATAGCAGGTTCTTCCTAATCTGCACTGATTGATTGATTGTGAGGAGCGGTGATGAAGGTGGAGAGCAAAATAAGTAAACACACTAAGGATCACAGAGGGCATGGGAGAAAGCTGACTTGTAGAAAGCAGGATGTTGTGGTGTATGGTTAAGGCTATACTTGTTGCCTAATCTTGAGTAGAAGGAGCACCGAATGAATGGCACTTTGGCAACAGATTGCAGGAGAAGCTGGTGGTAAATAATGCAGTGAACTATATGATTAAGCCATTTTTGTATGGCTGTCTCATTTACCGAGCTTTCTGCAAGTGGAACAAAAACAAAACCTGGTGAATCAATAGCCTGGACAGAAGGAAAGCTAGGCAGGTAGATTAAGAGACCTGGGAGGGGTGACATGGCTCCATTTGGGTACTCATCTCCATTGCCATTGCTGGTCCTGTTAACAAGAGAAGGGGGAGGGTGTTTGGGTCTCTCTCTCACCTTTAAAAAACAACAACATTCAGTTTATATACCTCTAAACAAACATTTTACATAATACCATGTAACAACTGACTTCCCTCCTTCCCTTTCATTGTTCATTTTACTCTTCTATCTTTCCTGCATATTTTACTATAGCCAATCTAATCGTTTCTCCATTTTACATCCTTCAAATATTTACCATGCTGTTGCATTTATCTAAATGCTACCAGCGTTTTCAATTGTACACAATTATTTTCTAAATATTCAGCAAAAAAATAAAAAAATAAAGATTCTTCTTGCTGTCTTATTCTATAAATTAAACCTGCTGCTTCCACAAATTCTAGCAGAATTCAAGCTGCCGAATCTGTAATTTGGTTCACTCCCTGTAAATTCCAACAGATCTTTGTGTGTAGCCCATTGTCTATCCATGTTAATTCTCTTGATTGTGATTGGTTCAATGGGGGAATAACCATAAGGGGTTTTTCCTTTCCAACAAGTTTTTGTGCTTCTCCCAAACCCTATACAAATTTCTCCTGATGATGTGGTTTGCAAAACTTTTATAAATTTTTGCTTTCCCATACCAAAGACATGCATGTCAGCCAAACTTTAAATCATGGCCTTCCAAATCTAAAATATATGCATTTTCCAATACAATCCATTCTTTTTACCAACATAAACAAGCTGCCTCATAATACAGTTGCAAGTCCGGCAAAGCCAAGCCTCCTCTTTCTATTTTATCAATCAAAATTTTATGTTTAATCTTCGACTTTTCCCCTTGCCAGATAAATTTAGAAGAAGAAAAATTCCATTCTCTGAAGCAACTTAAGTTGTTGACAAATTGGATCGATTGGAATAAAAACAACATCTTAGATAATGCATTCATTTTAATGGCTGAAATTCTACCTAAAAGGGAAAGCTTCATTCTTCCCCATATTTCCATCTCTTTTTTAATCTCTTTCCAGTTTAATGTAATTATCTTGAAATAAGTTGAGATTTCTCACTGTCAGCCAAATCCCTAAATATTTCACTTTTTTACCTATTTTTAGGCCAGACAACCTTTCCAAAATCTCTTTCAACATTTTAGTCTTTTCTACATTTATTTTGAAACCTGCCACTTCTCCAAAAAAATTAATTTCCTCTAAAACCTTGGGAATGCTTATGTTAGGTTGTTAGAACCACATCATCCGCAGAAGCCTTTAATTTATAACTTCTACGCCCTACTTCCATACCTTTGATATCCTTGTTTTCCCTCATAGTTTGCAACAGTATTTCCAACATCGTAATAAACTTCAGTGGGGATAGAGGCCAACCTTGTCTAGTTCCCTTTCTGTTTGGTTCTGGGGTGTCAGGAATAGCTCCGGGGGCCAAGAACATGGAGGGTGTGGGACTTCCTCTCCTAAGAGCTCGACTTTTGATCTGAGTAGAAAGGAATCTGAAAGTTTCAAATCTGAGTCAGCCTCCGAAGAACCCCTAATCATGTTGGCTAGATTATCTCCAGTACCAGAGAGGTTGTACTCCTCTGAAGGCCTGGTGCTGGGGAACGTGAATGGAAACTAATAGAAAAGATGCCAAAAAGGAACGAACTGGGTGAAACTCTGAGCAGAAGGATGCCATATTTCTTGTTGTACGTTCCAGCTAGCTGTTAGCTATTATTCTGCTTCTTTCCTTCACACTGTGGTGTGCGTTCATTCTGGCAGGAGTGTGCTGTGAACACCCAGAAGACATACTTGTGACATAAAAAAGGACTCTTGGTAATGATGGTATGTTTCTCCCCCAGTCTGACTACAGTAACTATTTTGAATTACTAGCTGAATGCCAGGTGTTTTCTGAAAGATCTTGCTAATGGCAGGATCAGCCTGTTAGCCGCCAAGCTGGGCACTTAATAATATGCAGCTGGAAGAGGCTTAACAACTGTTCCTCTCTATGTTCGTGATAACAATTCTCTCCAATTAATGCAAATTAAATGGAAGTAAAATGACACAAAAGAGAACTGGCAGCCGCTCTCACAAGATTAGCCTTTTATTACAGCAATGACTGTCAGTCAATTGTATTTTTTTTCTTTCTTTATTACTAAATCTCTGTGAAGCATTCAGTGAAGCAACACATGAAAACAATATGATATCAAAGAACCATCCTTTACAACATCCTTGGAATCCTACCGGTCATTTGTACTTCACTGCGGTGGCAGCAACCATTCTGTGTTATCGAGACACATGCCAGTAAGGGCATGTACACGTGTGTAGGAGATACATAAATGTCTAGGTCCTTAGCTCAAAGTCACAACGTGCCATGGTTCAAAGCCGAGCACACTTAGAACCGGCGAATGAGACGCCAAAGCTTAGAATCAAAGAAGTTGCAAATTCATTGCAAAAGAGAACGATAGATTAATTTGCAGGTTGTCAGCTCTGAAGTTCAATCTGAAGGGCAGCAGAAGTAGGACGACTCCAGAAGGCAGTAGATACGGTAGTGGTCAATGGGGAAAGTTGGTACGCGCCTGGTCTCACACAGTGGAGTATTTGGCACTTACTGGGAGTGGTGGCACAATGGGAATATGGGTGCTGTGTGGGTGCACCAAAGGGAGCACCAGATTGCCACTGTGCACCTGGCTTCCTGCCAGCAGAGCGACTGCCACTCACCAGGAGGGGGGCAGGGTTAGGGGGCAGGATAGATGAATACTGGACTAGATGAGCCACTGGCCTGCTCCAGCAGATTATTCCTTTGTTTTTAGTATCATCAAAGTAGACCCACAAAATATTGCCAACACACACTATTTTAGTTTTTAAAACCAATAAGCAAAGTACTGGAGCTTGATACTGTGCACAGCCCTGAATATGACCTTCTCTACTCCGAACCATTCTTTAGTCCTGAAATTCATATAGAGTACGCTTAGGCATTAGTTTCCCACTTAGATGTAGAAGCCAGCCTTTTCTGATAGTGTTCTTTGGCTGAAAGAGCTCTCAGGTTATATAAAACCAATCTGGAGAGGAGAAGCCTTTCCTGGGTCCAGAAGAAAAGAACACCTGAGATGCACATCAACAGGCTGTTTCTAATGTTCCTCTCCCCAATTTCCCCTGTCTTCTTCCTTTGCATTTTTTCTTTCTTTCTTAGAAAGATGCTTTATGGAGAGGAGTTTTGACATTCTCCTCTCCACATCTCATTCTCTGGATCTTTTCTTTGCTTCTTGAAAGAGAATAAAAGGGTGTCATTGTATTCTCTGGTGGCTTCAACCAGAAATTCTACCTTGCCTTTTCTTTGGTTTGTGTGGCAGAGGTGAGGAAAGAGGAGTAGAGGAAAAATATAATTGAGGTTCTTCTAATTGCATTTCTATGCTTCATCGGCGTATATCATCTGAGAACCTGGAATATTTTGCAATTCACTAAAAATGCTGAATATGCGGCATTTGACTTTAAGTGATTACGTCAAGAATTGTGTAACTTGGAATCAATTGACCAGAATCAAGGATTTATAGTAGTTATGTAAATGTTATTGTATTTCAAGGGCTTCCGAAGCCACTACTGACCCCCCTCGAGGTGTATTGTTCTGGAGCATAGATGTGAATGGGCAACAGTTTAAGCTTAATCTAGATGATTTAAATCTGTTTAGTTCTTCTGAGTTCAGTGAGACTGAAGATGCAATCCTATAATGTCTACTCAGAAGTATATCCCAGGTAAATGGGTATAAGATTGCAATCTTAAGGTAGTTACACCACAACTAGTTCTGATTTTGCCCCCACCCTTCTCCTTGTTTAGTTATACAAGTACAATAGCAACACCAAGACTATGGAGCAGGGAGCTGACAGCAAGTGCAGTGGTATAGCATGGGTTGCCAGTGCTCGGGGTCACGCAGAGTGGGATGGAAACAGACAGAGTATGCACATCACCAGGAGATTGCAGCCCCAGAGATAAGAAAAGAAGAGTTGTTCCGTTGCCTACAGAGGTCACTTCCTAATTCTCATTGAGAACATGTTTTCAATGGAGCCCAGCGATGGAAGCACATGGCTTTATCGAGGCAGCACCAGGTGTTGGAACTTTGCACCCCTAACCATTTTGCTCCTGGCGCGAATGCCCCTGTGCTCCCTTACACTACACCACTGAGCCGGTGACCCATCCTGAGCAGGTTGTCAATAAGACGGCAGGCAGGTGGAAGCTGGATGAGGGCAGACTGAGCTTGGTGGGCCACTGGATTAGCCTCCACTATCGTGCTATAACCCTAACATTACAGGTGCTTCTTAAAGACATACTTGTTCACTCAAGTATTTTCTACTGTTGTTACCTAGCGTTAGCACCTGACTTCATTGTTTCGTTCTTGCAGAAATTGTTGTAAATGCCATGGAATTTTCAGTGAGCAGCAGTATATAAATGCTGAAATTAACAAATGAAATGAAATGAATATAAGAAAACATTGAAGCAGGGGTAGCCAATGTGGTGCCCTACTAAAATATTAAAGTAATAAAAACAATTTAAAAGGCCACATCAGTCTATCTATTTTATACTGTGACTGGCAAGTGGCCCTCCATGATCGCAGGGAACGTGATTTAGTCAAGGCCGGCTCTAGGTATAGTCCCGGTGGCGCCGAAGCCGCGCCGAAGCCATGCTGCGGGCTGTGAGGGCGGGGGTGCTGGAGCGATCTCCGCGCCTCAGCGCCAGGGCACCCAACCTGCTCGAGACTGCCCTGGATTTAGTGTTCAGAGTGTCAGGCCAGGACCAGAGAGAACAGGGTTCAAATCCTCACTTGGCAATGAAGTTCGCTGGATGGCCTTGAGCCAGTCACTCACTGCCTCTCAACCTAACCTACCTCACAGGGTTGTTGTGGAGATTAAATGAGGAGCAGGGGAACCACATACCACATCTACAGCTCCTTGGAGAGGGAGAGAAAAAGTTGGAGAGAAATGAAATGAAATTAGGGGGAAAGATTCCAGGAGATCTCCCATCCACAGCAACTAAACAAGAATCCTGCCTCTGTGTGTGTGTGTGTGTGTGTGCGCGCACACACACACACACACACACACACACACCTTCTGCCTTGGAATTGAACCCAGCCAAAGTAAGAGCAATTGAGCAGATTGGAAATCCTTCCTTTTGGCATTAGAAACATACTGTTCATTTTTGTGCAAGTACAGACACTGCAGAGGAAGCTGGGAGGTTGGAGGAGAAGAGGGGGGGGGTGGATGCAGCTGCTAGGAAACTGTGAATTGATAAGTGCAAAATCTCCTGCTGGCAGAAATTGTGGACAGCGTTGTGGCAGCTGATCTAAATGGGATACGAAACAACAGCAACAGCCCCAATGGCTATCCATTTCCTTTTTGCGTGTGTGCTGTCATTTGTATCGGTGCAGCCACGTCTGCCATCATCAACATGTAGAGCAGGCAGTGTGGCTCTCGCATCTCTTGCTCACCCTGTGTGCGCATACTTGTTGGCTTCAGTGATGGCTTTGAATCTAAAGAAATGAAGCCAGCCACGTTCCCTGTCCCTGTTTCACACTGGTTGCATAAAATCAAGCAACAGCAGTGCTCTCAGCGTGATCAGAGAGCAGAAGCTGATAAATATCAAGCATCTTCGATAAATCAGTGGCGAGACATTGTCTACAGGTCAACAAATACATCTAGAAATTGTGTTATGAACTGAAATAACCTCTGAACAAAATGTAGTTTTATTTTCCAGATTTTTTTGGGGGGGGGGGGTGTTGGACAGGATGATTGAGGAGGCCTCCTACCTCCTCCTCACCATGGTTGGTGTTGCCCCTCTGCCTTCCTTTCACTCTGGCCCCAATCCACACCACCTCCTGGAGGAAAAGGACAAAACATCCTTCTTGTGCCCCTCATGGCTGGCTGGCTGGCTTGCTTGCTTGCTTTCTTGGAGAGGGAAGGTGAAGAGGCTGAGGAGAAGGAAGCTGAGCAGCAGGCCCAGGAGGTTCAAAGGCTCGATAGCAGGCCTCCTACTGAGGTATGTTGTACAATCCTGCTGACTCCTAGTTTGACCATAGAAATTGGCTAGAGAACCCAGGACATATTAGTGTTAAGCACAGAAAGCTGCCAAACCGAAGAGGCCATGATATCATGCCAATCAACAGTTTCCCATTTCTTGAGCTCCTTCCCCAAACTCACACAGGAATGTAAGAATATCTGGCTAAGCTCAGTATTATGCCTACACTATCTAGTAGTGTGTCTCCAAGATTTCAGACTGGGGTCTCTTGTATACATCATTCAACAATAGTGCCACCAACTTGGATGACAAGAGAATTGGACAAATAGGATATCATGTGTGCTGTGGCAGAGAGCCAGCCCAGCTGTACGCCCTGAATCGCAGGGCCGATGACATCAGCATTCAGGAATGTTTGTGTACTTTTGCATTCTCTGTAATATGATGTCCTTATCTGTCTGTTGTACTCGAAGCAAAATAAAAAAATTCCTTCAGTAGCACCTTAAAGACCAACTAAGTTTTTATTTTGGCATGAGCTTTCGTGTGCATGCACACTTCTTCAGATGCACTTGAAACAGAAAAGTCAGACCCTTATGTATATACAGAGGGTGGGGGTGGGTGGGTGGGAATGGGTGATGGGCTGATGGGAGTGGTAAACCTGTAGATGGCTGTTAACGACTGCTGATGACTGCAAATGGTCCTGCGGGGAAAAAGCAAGGGCTGAGGTGCTAAAGAAAGCTTGACCATGCATAATGAGATAAGAATCCATTGTCTTTGTTCATCCCAGGTGGCTCCATGGTTTTAAGCTTGGTAATGAGTTCCAATTCAGCAACTTCTCTTTCCAGTCTGTTCCTGAAATTTTTCTGTAATAAAACAGTTGCTTTGAGATCTTGTATAGAATGTCCTGGGAGATTGAAGTGTTCTCCTACTGGTTTCTCTGTCTTGTGGTTCAGATTTCTGATGTCAGATTTGTCTGTTGTACTGTTGTACTTTATTCTCTGTGTTGTGGCTCTTACAGCCGAGAGGAAGCATCTCTCAGCTGGGGAGTTTACCGTAAAATAAACATTGTGTTTTTAATGAGAAGGACTCAAGGAGAATTATTTCCAGACACAGAAAGCTGAAGCTTGTAAGCTGCAATTGACACTCTGCTACTTTGGAAAGAGAAGAAAGTTTTTCCAAGACCTTTGACAGCAGAAACGCCACAGAGCATGACTGGGCGAAGAAACGCAACTGAGATACAGTTCGTGGGCAGTGAGGTTTTTGTTTATCCCTCCTGCCTCAAGAGACCCTCCAAAGTTCATGTATCAGTGGCTATGTTCTGCCTCCAAAGCTGGGGGCAGTATGCTTCTGAATACCAGTTGCTGGAAACTTCTGGCGGGGAGAGTGCTCCTGCATTCAGGTTCTACCTTTGGGTTTCCCATAGGCATCTGTTTGGCCACTGTGATAACAGGATGCTGGACAAGGTGGGTGTCAGGGAACAGCCTGAAGACGAGGACTGGGGAATGCATTCTATGGCAGACCTGCTTCTCTCTGATGGAGAGCTGGAGAGGGAAGAATTGCCCCCCCCCCAGCGTGTTCAGAAGCACAGGGAGAGGCAGAAGCTGAACAGCTTAGGGGGGGGGAGTTGCCCAGTTACGAGATAATGACGACAGAACCAGAGGGGAGGTGGCAGCTAGCTGAGATGTCACTTGAGAGCATGGAGGACCTCCCCTCAGACTCAGAGGTCTGAACGTATCAGAGAGCAAAGGAGTCAGAGGGAGGGAGGAACTTCCCATTGGCGCCCAAAATGCTGTGGAAGCCGGAAGGATGATTAGACGAGGCAACTGCCCTCCTTGCGGAGAGCTGTGAATTGTGCTTGCAACATGACACTGTAATAAAGGACTATAAGTCTACTGTATCAACTGCTCGTTAATTCTTATCTGTGAAGTTACCAAAGGGAGGGGAGGACTCCCCACGTCTGACAGCGGGCCACTGGCCTGATCCAGAAGGGCTCTTCTTACAATTTTTGGAATGTAAACTTCATACAACATTGCAAAAGCAAATGCCTCCCATGCTTCTTCAGTGGAATTTATTGGTAGTCTTCTATTTCTTCTAAGTAACAGAGTACAGCACTCTCATTCAACTATTCAACCTTGTTTCCATTCACAATCTGCTAGCAAAATAAGATAGTCCATGTGGAGCAAATTGTGAGCCACACTGTTCCCAACCATGTATGTTTTTCCCTCCCAGGTGCATACAAGGTCACAGCAAGGGACACTACTGAATGGGAACTATTCGTGTTCCATGAACCTGGTAATTCTGCTTCCTGAGGAAAGGGTTCGAGCTGTCCCTCTAACCCAGCTTTATCCCAAACTGCAGTCTATATATTTGGTTCCACAGGACTTGAGGGGGACAACTAGGAAATTGCCATCTGCTGCCTCTGTACAACTTTTTCCTCTTCATCTGTTTCATTTCAATTTCTTGGAAACCAGCATGCAATATTAAGAGTGTGAGGGAACCCTGACGTCTAGCTCCAATATAGTGATTAGAGGGGGGGGAATTAATTCCAGGATATAGAATTTTTCATTTTGTCAAGGTTTTACAGGAAAGATGGAAAATGAATCTGTCTCCAGTCTGCCTTACATAAGCAAATTCTGCCTAAGGTAACTGGAGAGATTTGTGAAACCAGTTTCTTAGCAATGAATTCTCATCTTGGGCACAAAGTGTTGTATCCACGTGTTCTACTTATGAAGGGCAGGCTTCTATTTGAAGACTTGCCTGCTCCAAGTCTCATTGAAAGAGAAAGAGCCCTAAGAAGGGAGAGCAGGAAAGGCCTGGAGGTTGCCCATCGAAGGTTAGCTCCTGGAGAGCAGATTGAGCAAAGCTCATCTAGCCACACTCTTCTAGCCATTTTTATTTAAATTATAGTATACTTTTGCAACCTTACATATAAACCAATATACAGAAAAATTATGCAGATCTGTGCCATCTCTTTTGTCACTGTGTAAACACTGTGTAAGAGATGTGTCATGGCAGTCCTAAGAGATTGCACAACTAATTATATCTAGAACTTGATGTCGTCCCTCCCCCCCCCAATGTTTAAATAAGGCATTCTGTTCTTGAACGTTGCTTAAACGGAATTGCTATAAATGCCTTGCTTCCTCAATCAGTTTTTTTTCCTGAACAAGAAGCATATCTCTGAGAGTGAAGTTCATCACTGGCTAGCTTCACGTATGAAATCGCCGTCAAATAGTGTTGTGTGTTAATAATAATAATAATAATAATAATAATAATAATAATAATAATAATAATTTATACCCTGCCCATCTGGCTGGGTTTCCCCAGTCACTCTGGGCAGCTCCCAACCGAATATGAAAAACACAATGCACCATTAAACATTAAAAAACTTCCTGAACAGGGCTGCCTTCAGATGTCTTTAAAAAGTAATGCTGCAGGATAGCAACAGGACTGTGTACTTGACCACTGACATTCATTCACATGAGAAAGTATTTGGTAGCTGTTGCAGGAGAAGATCAGTGTGTGGTAGGGCACCTGCGTTGGATGTTAAATGTCTTGGGTTCAGTCCCCGGCGCATCTCCAGGAAGACTTCCTGCTTGAAACTTGGGAGTGTTCCTGTCAGGCAGTTCAGACAATACTGAGCTAAACGAAAATACTGAGCTCACGCAAAGCAGTTTCCAATACACAACCACTGAGGAGTTTGGGCATAGCTGCCAAGTTATCCCTTTTTTTAAGGGAAATTCCCTTATGCGGAATAGGCTTCCTCGTGAGAAAAGGGAAAACTTGGCAGCTATGAGTTTGGGTTGTGTTAATGCGCTTACATTTCTATGCAGCAGAGAAAGCCAGCTTTGAGGATAGCCTTAATATTTTCCGGATTAGATATTTCATGCCCTCACCTCTGACAATCTGGATACGAGAATAAACACCAGATGTTACCTCTGTTTGAGCTGTGACTTTGCAGTAAAGATGCTTCTAGATTCAATGTGGCACCCTGAGCCAACACAATGTTTGTTCCAAAGGCTGCAATGAGGTGGCGGAAAGGCATCTTGAGAGCATTTCTGAAAAGATGCTTGTTGGGCATATGGACTTGGATCTATTTCGTACCTTCCTAGTCAGTAATTGTTATAGATCAGGGGTCCCCAGACTTACCGGGCTTTGGGCCGGTTCCCACCGCGCTGATCGCGCGGCGGGCCGGAGGGCGGGGGAGTGTGTGTCCGTGCGGGCCGGCAGGCGGGGGAGTGCGCGCCTGTGCGCATGCGCACGGGCGCTTACTGGCGTGGCGGCGCGCTTCCAGGTCGGAAAAAACGCCGGAAATCGTTTGTGCGCATGCGTATGGGCCTCCCCCGACCCGGAAGTGCACCAGAAATGACCTCTTCTGGGTCGGGAGAGGCCCATACCCATACACATTTTCCCCAAGCACGTGCATTGTTGCAAGCCATTTCCCCATAACAAAATCCATTTTTGTACATTATGTTTCCTTTTTAAGAATTTTGAAGGAGAATTGTGTTCGGGTCATGTATTGGTTTAGGGAGTGCAACTTTGATAAATCCACACTAAAACATCTCCCTGTCTCCAGGTAGGATGGGGAGAGACCACAATGTGAAACTCTAGGTAGCCACTGCCAGTCAGAGTAGACAGTATTGAGCTAGATGAACCAATGGCCTGACTTGGGATAAGGCACTTTCCTAAGTGAGGAAAGGTGTCATCTTGAACTTCACCTCAGTCAGCAAAATGTCTTAGGCCAGTTCTGGGCAAAGTACAGTTTATATAAACCCAACTGTGTTTGGCTGAGGGAGGTTAGGCCAATCTCTCATCAGCAGAAGTCTTTGTGGCTGAGTTGGGATTTGAACCTGGGTTGCATTTAACCACCATTTGTCTCAGAAACACCATTAGACCGCTGTTGTGGTGCTGGTCTTCTGTGACATTATGTGGGTGGTTACATTTGTGGCTCTGCATATGTGGGGGAGCTACCGCAAAAGAAATACACACCCACTGCAAAGCAAGCAATAACTAAAACAGGAAAGAACTTCAGGATCAACTCCACGGAGAAGCACTGTGAATGCCCAAAGCCTATTTTTTAAAAAAAACAAAGAAAATTCCCAGCCATTGGCTGACAAAGTCTTTTTACTGGACAAGCCCATCAATCATCATTATTTTTGATTTTAAATCACTTCCTTGCGTGCCGAGGCCCCCAGAAAATCCCCCCCCAATAACTCAGACAGACACATTAATTTTGGTTTGGTTTTGGCATAATTTTGGCCACAACTTTATTTAAATTACAAATTTTAAATTGAGTGTTGGCCTTAGGCTTTGGTCAGTCTTTGGACAGGACCAGCTCCGACTTTCCTACGCTAGGAAAGTCAAAGAAACACCCTATAGTGAGGAGATAGCTGTGTCCAGGCCGTCTCCCCACCAGAGATCTTCCCCAAGGCTCGTGCTCTGTATTGGCCCCAGCCCCGCACCATTGCAGGGGTGTAAGGACGAGAGCCCCGGAGCCCCAGGATTCCTTTAACGGAATACTTCTATAAGAGCAACCCTGAGGGGCATGCGCCTCCATGCGATACCCCTCCAAAAATTTATCAACCGAAGCCTAACCACCAACCTAACAAGTTGTGACTATTTGCTAAGCAGTAGGCAAAAACCAAATGGCAACAGCCAATCAGCCAGGTGGCAAAATTCCTACTGGGCCCCTGAATACAGGCGACCCCCTAAGGCAAAGCAAGGTCACTCTAAACCTGCAAAGGAAAAGAAGGTGGGTGGGAGGGAGATTCAATCACCAAGCAAGAGTAAGGCTGGAAGCTAAGACGCTGAGATTTAAACACTCGCCCTGTCAATCAAAGCATTGCTACATGCATTTTACCCCAGCAACACTCAGCCCTCCAATCGCCTCGTCTCCCTTACTTTAGACCCACCCCTAATCACACACACAAGCTTTTCTGCTAGGCCCTTCCGCAATCCTCATTATTCCCTATGGGGGTTAATGAGCTTTTCCACAGCTGCAGGATTGCCCTCCAAGTACAGCACTTCAGGTACTGATCTCTTTACCCAAGCATAGGTAAAGGGACCCCTGACCATTAGGTCTAGTCGTGACCGACTCTGGGGTTGTGGCGCTCATCTCGTGTTATTGGCCGAGGGAGCTGGCGTACAGCTTCCAGGTCATGTGGCCAGCATGACAAAGCCACTTCTGGCGAACCAGAGCAGCGCACAGAAAAACCGTTTACCTTCCCACCGGAGTGGTACCTATTTATCTACTTGCACTTTGACGTGCTTCCAAACTGCTAGATTGGCAGGAGCAGGGACAGAACAATGGGAGCTCACCCCGTCACGGGGATTCGAACTGCCGACCTTATGATCGGCAAGCCCTAGGCTCTGTGGTTTAACCCACAGCGCCACCTGCGTCCCATTACCCAAGCATAAGGCTTGCTAAAAGTGGATAAGATCTCTCTCTCTCTCTCTCTCTCTCTCTCTCTCTCTCTCTCGTGTGTGTGTGTGTGTGTGTGTGTGTTTGAAATAGAATTATTTATGGTGCCAGGGCAGAAACGGATTCCCCTCAGGTTTAAAATACATTTCTTGATTAAACACTCTGTACATTTCATTAGCATAGTGACCTTTTCAGTCTTATTAATTCACAACTAAAGGGTTCACCAGCTGCTTTGGGGGCGGGAGGGAATGACAACCAGAGGACACTGATATTCCTTATTCAAGGAAAACCCATCTTTGTGTTTATCAGCATTTTCTGATCAGTTGGCAAGGGTGATGTTTCCTTCTACATGAAACACAAATCTGATAGATCCTTCCCCTCCATCCAGGAGGACTGCAGAAAGAGCTATTTCAAAGCAGATATCTTGAAGAGATCTTTCGTTCTGATGATATCCTATTCCAAATTACACACCTGAGATTAATTGGGGATCTTTTTTGGTTTTTATTTTCACTTATGGCAATCTGAAGATTCAGGGGTCTCCCATGTGGCACCTAGAGGATTTTCCTGGCACCCAGAGGGTTGCCTCTCTCTGCCATGGTGAAATTGGACCAGAAAGAAATGTTCTGTTGTAGTCAATGGAATAGGTATGGTCTGGCCTGACCCGATGGCAAAGACCAGGAGGAGAGTGGGCAGCAGCCTCCCCACCCCTCTCCTACCTTGAACTGTGGTGCACAGGTGGGGGCCCTCTTAGCCCCGCTCCCCATGGAGACGTGCCCTATGCACCTGCCCCAAGCAGTGTGGGAATATGCTCTGCCACTGCATGTGATGTCTACAGCAGTTTGCAAATGTGCTCTCACACACCCCAACAAAAAGGTTGGCAAGCCCTGTTCTATCTTGTCAGGAAAGAAGCAGCCCCTGTTTCCTCTCACCGAACTGTTCCATTGCATACTTGCAAGATACACGGTACCTCAAACATTTATATAGTGCCAACATTAAGTCAATCACAGCAGCGGACAGCACAAAATCAATGATAAAATTACATTCATAAAACAAATACAATCATTGATTGGAACATAGCTAGCTGCCTTGTCCCTGCAACCTTTCCTAATATGAGAGTCATTCCATCCTATTGATGGCTGCAAGAGGGGTTTTTTTTTTTGAGGGGGGGAGCCTGTTCCCATTGGTACCCATGTAAGGGAGGGGTGTTTTTTGCCTGGAACATGACTGCTGAGGGAATTAACAAACCTTCCCATCCAAGCACTGCCTAACCCAGCAGGCTCGTCTTATCCTCTTAGCACCAAAGTGTGAACTTTGAAAGCCGAATGCATTTCAGTTTGCATATTGTTTCAGAAATTGCAGATTAGGTAGGTTTGCCGTTAAATGCAAACTGAATCAAATTTCTTTGCCGTAGCTAACTGGGACCCTTTCCAAGCGGTAAATGTTAGATCAGCTTTCAGTTGCAAGGTAAAAACAAATTCGATGTTTAGCATCCAAGATCTGAGATGGCTTAGAATTGACTCCAGTATAAGTTTTCTATAAAAACCATTCTGTCTTCAACATGGAATGTCCTCTGTAATCCAAAATATTCAGAGCTCATCAAGAAGGCAGTTATTGAAGTAATATAGAGCTGGAGGAGGGGGGCAGAGGGTGAAGAAAGAGCTGTGAGTGGAGGGGGGCCTTTTCCCATCCTCTGGGACCCCCTGAGAAACTAAACAAACCTGGTGCACCTGGAATTGGGTGTGCAGAGTGCGGCTGAATAGGACACAGCTGTGATTCTGATTCGTGCAACACTGTATTTTTGCGATCTTTTGTTTGCATGGTCTGTTGTTGCTTCAGTTTTCTGTACACTGCTTAGAGTTAATTTTAATATATTAAATGGTATAGAAATTAAATGGTCAATCAATCTGCTGTTGTGGCAAACACAATTAAACCTCTTCTCTAGGCTTCCGTTCGGCATATTATCAATATAACTGAAGCAGAATGTTGATCTGATGCTTCTTTTTGTCAGGGAAATACACCAGGGCAATGACTGCTTTCTACTTCCCCACCCACGGATCACCAGTTACTTGAAATTGTTTGTTCTGTCAGGAATGTACTTTAATGATAGTTGATTGCAGAATGTTCAAAAAGCACTTCGAGTCTCCTATGAACCTCTGTTCTCATACTTTAGATATCAAGTCAGTCCTTGGGGCTCCATTCCAAAGGGAAGGTGCCTTGGTGATGGGGCTTCTGCACTTGTTATCATCCACACTTTTACCTCAGCTTTGTTCTGCAAAATGTTCAATTCTCTGGCGTCTCTATCATACTGATAGATCTCTGTTGCATTCTGGCATCTGAAACAACATGGATACCCTGGGTTTCTTTCTTCGAGTGTTTCTCTTTTCAGGCCAGAGACTTTGGAATGGAAGCAAGCAGATTTCTGTCAGTATATATGATAACTAAATATGCTTGCACACAAATCAAAACATGTGACCAAAGATGTATGTCATGTCCTGGTATCAGGCATGAGTTTTGAGCAGTCAACTTCATATCACCATCTTCATTAACTTCATTAATCCACCACTAACTGCAAAAGTGACCTGTTAGAAAACTATTTTACAAAACTGTTCCATGGTGTACTAGAAGATTTGAAATGAAACACAATTTATTATATATTTTTCTGGCACCCATACATGCTTTTCAACAGAGCAAATATCATTCTTAGTCTACTTACCATCAAACGTCAGAACCTCCACCACCATCACCACTAGAGAACAGATGTATGTACAGCATTATCATAGTAGTAGTTGTCGTTCCTACTTCACAGGAAAAACACCCATTTTAAGCTTAAATTTAAAAAAGTAATTGATCGTAAGAAGGTGTATTTTTCACTCCTTCAAACTGGATGATGAGTAAAGTGGCACTCTGAGGAAAATGACTGATGTTTCAGTAGAAAACAATTTCACTAAGCCAGGCAACAAAATTCTGCCAATAACTTTGAAGCATTCTGTCTTCAAAATACAGTAATCATCTCCTATGGATGACTGGTGTGCCTTGGTGTTGTCATGCCATTCCATTGGCAGATTCAGAGGAAGAGTACATCCTTTGCCTCACAGGCACCAAAGATGGCAAATAATAATAATAATAATAATAATAATAATAATAATAATAATAATAATAATGGGGGGCTTTAACAGCCACTCCTCTGGAGAGGCAGGGCTTCCAACTGAAGTTTCAGTTGGAAAGAGGTACTCACTCACAGAAATAACAGCTTGTTTAGTTGGCTCAGCAGGACCAATGGAACTCTCCAAGGTCCTGAAGATGCTTTGTAGTGGTATCCTCACAGAAGAAGACAGTTATAGGCACAAATTCTGATCTTCCTGAATCTTAGATAATGAAACTCTGGGAACTAAGGTTGGCTGATGCAAAAAAAGGACTGGGGTCCTGTATCTTTAATTGATATGTAGAAGAGGGAATTTTAGCAAGGGTGGCTTGTCATGCACAACTAATAAAGGCATAGAGTTGTTAGGAAACCCCTGTACCTCTCACAGAACTACAATTCCAAGAGTGGTTAAACCATCAAACCTTATTTGAGAGCCAGTGTGGTGCAGTGGTTAGGAGCAGTGGACTTGTAATCTGGTGAACCGGGTTCGCGTCCCCGCTCCTCCACATGCAGCTGCTGGGTGACCTTGGGCTAGTCACACTTCTTTGAAGTCTCTCAGCCCCACCCACCTCACAGAATTTTTGTTGTGGGGGAGGAAGGGAAATGAGTTTGTTAGCCACTTTGAGACTCCTTAGGGTAGTGATAAAGTAGGATATCAAATCCAAACTACTACTACTCCTCCTCCTCCTCCTCCTCCTCTTCTTCCTCCTCTTCTTCTTCTTTTTCCCAGAGAGCTTTGGGAACTGCAACACTGTGATGGGAATAGGGGTCTCCTAACAACTCTTCCCTTAACAAGCTACAATCCCTGTTATTTCTCATGGCAAGCCATGACTAAACAGTGGTATAATACTGCTTTAAATGTATGGTTCAGATGGTGCCTATGTGTGAATGCTCCATCAATGATCAAACACCATGGACTCCCCTCGCATCAACTCAAATATAATAATTTTCATGGCAATCACTTCACATTCAGTGTTGACCCATGGAATCAATTGAGGGTTGAGAAGTCAAGTGGTCTAAATGCATGTGTGAACCAGTCTGGGCTCTGGAATTCCTTCCAACCATATTATTTTATGATTCTGTGGTATGTATTCATTGCTGCTTCAAATCAACTCTGTCCTTTGCTTCTGGATGTAAAATTTACTTTGCAGCAGCTCTGCTGGATATAGGCTGAGGTATCAATTCTGTGCATAGTGCCACAATTTGGTTCCATAAATTCCATGGAAGACAATGGAATTTTAGTAGCCTAGGCACAAGCTTGCTGCTAATTCTCAAGACGAAGAAATTGTGAAAAGGGACAAGGTATTTGGAAACATAGCCGTGCACAAGCATATTCATAACCTGAACTGCTTAGTACCAAGTTGCTATGAAGGATCTCTGTTTAAATTCTGTTCACATAGTTTCTTGCAAGAGAAAAGTATTGCATTTATGACTGATGAGTTGTTCCATTTCTTATACCGATGTGATATATGTAAGCCAATGCAGCACAAATTATTAGGAACCAATTTCTTGCAAATGTCTAATGAGTTATACAGTGTCACATCATGAAACTAAAAATGACAGGTTACGACCCGCTGGGAATATGTGTTCTCATATATTTATGTTTCTTGCAACTGTAAATTAAATTTTCAGTGTGCTGTGAAGTAAAACAAGATTAGTTCTTAAATTTGCTCAGGTCTCATATTTAAGGATTAACTCTGTATAGATTGCTTAAACTCATAAGATGAAAGCATATTATTGCCTTAATATTCCTTATAGGGGTTTTGTTCAGGGAGCGGGGTGAAAGAGGAAAGAAACATTAGTATCAATGAGCTGAGAAATAGAAAATGAAATATTTAGTTAACCTATAAAATGGCATGGTGGAAGCTGAGCAGATTAATGAGTATCCTAGGAGGGGAATTTTTTTTTTGTTTCAAATTAAAGCTTATAGCACCCAGATGATGAGCTTGGGAAGGCAAAGGTAAAGTCTGCAGAGTCTCAGGCATCCTTAGGGACATAGACAGCTTCCTTATACCAAGTCAGACCAATGCTCCCTCTAGCTTAGTATTGTCTATGTTGACTGGTGACATTTCTCTAGGGTTTCAGAGAGGTGAACTGTAGCCTTACCCGGAGATGTTGTGGATTGAATTTGGCACCTTCAGCATGCAAAACTGTAGCAATGGTTAGATCCAACAATGAGACATGAGACAAGGCTGAGTTCCACAAAGACCAACCCCAGGCAAAGCTCGGGGGTCTGTATTTATTAGCAGCAGCTTTGACAGGTAAACATTAACTCACGATGTAACTTCCAGCCAATCACAGAGCAAACCTCATGCATAAACATGTACAGGTACAGGTCACTTCCTGCCAACACCCTAACTTCTCCGCCATAGAGGAAGTGGCTAGTGGCACATCTCTCACACCCCATACCTGTCACATGTCCCTCTCATCAAACATCCCCCTCCTCTCAGTCTTGTGATCCTCAGTAACTTTCCAAACTCCCCATAAGGATTCATTGTGCTCTTCTCACCTCAGCATGACCCATCCCGATCTCTCCCTGTCAGGCTAGATCCAACCAGTTCGAACCAAACCTTTCCAGGTGCATCCAGCCTCCCCCAGCACAGTTGACCCATACCTCACCTTCCTATCTCTCACACTGTACTGGTTTGCCAGTATTACTCTAGCTAAGCCTAAGGATTAGCGGGTTTGCCACGCTACTATCATACACCAACCCCACATGTCCCCTTTCTTTTGTTTAAATATGAACCTAGGCTGACAGGGAGAGAAACAATGTAAAGGTACTGAGTGCTTGTGTAGAAACTTTGTTGCTGCTTTTACGAGCACAGACTGTCAAAGCTTTTAAACATATATAAACTTTGTAACCTTTCAAACCACTTAGCATCAGGTACAAATAGAACAATGTATCAAAACATAAATAAGCATTATAGAAAACAGTGTAACAGTCTCTTCAGGTAGACTATGTATCAGCGCTATAAGATTATTGAGTCTCTCAAGAAGTGAGGGTCCAATAACTTTAACGTATGTTCCAAACTTTAACTAAATAACCCATTTCCTCAACGGAGGAGAAATGTCCCTGAAACAGGCAAGCAGTGTCCATCAGTCCCCTTTTACTGTGGACGATGGTAATCATGATCACGCGGCCTCGCAGAGGTGGATGTCAAACAAGAAAAAGAAGCAAGGAGATGATTTTCAGGTGTCATCACAACGCCATGAACTCTCAGTATTTCAGTAGCCTGCATGGATAAGGCTTTCACTTGACCCCAGGTGACTCGATGATGCTGTAGCGACACACGGTCCCGATTCCTCTGTGGATCCCTCTGCAGACACTCCCTCTGTGGCGGTGGATCCTGTAACTGTAGATTCGCCAGGTCCAGTAGCAGGCTCGACTCCTGCTGTAACCCTTGATGCCATCGATCCTTCCAGTCTCCCGCACCTTGCTATAATCTGGATTGGTTTACCTGTAGGGAAAACACAATTGCAAAACCCCTCCCCCATATATTTCTAAATATTCAAATTATTTAATTTATTAAATTTAGTAAATGATTTAATTTAATGTGTTCAATATAAATAATACTGAAGACCCAAATAATAACGAAGACCCATAGGTATTCCTCCTTTTTTGTTTATGTTTGGCAAGAGACTTACTCTAAGGGCCAAAAACTCTGAGACTTTGAATAGTAACCATGGCATCTGATTATATGTTCACATTTGAGATGCCAGGCACAGCTTCCTATAATGCACCTGCACTTTTTAGCTCCCACAGAATCTTACATTAATATGTTGAGATAGAATTTGCATTAATATTGTAGCGAACCTCAGTGCTACCTGTTAGAAGTTAAATATACTATTCTGATTCACACTGGATACAAACCTTATAATGCAAATATACCAGAAAACCTTCAGTCCTGGCTTTCAGGAAGCAAACTGAGATTTAACAATAAAAATAAAAATAATAGAATCATATGGAAAAGACAAATTCTTCACATTAATCATGTGGAAAGAAGCAATGAAAAATATAAGCATTCTAAAATGCGGAAAAGACTCCAATTACAGGTTCCTGGCTATAGAATATCAAACTTCCTGTTGGGCACCTTCTTAAAAACAGAGCCAAAGAAATAGGCAGTAAAATACAAAAAATATTTAAATAGAGAGCAGCCATGGTTTTGAATGGACCAATATAGGTCAGAGAAATAAGAAAACCATTGCTGGAATGGCACATGCTCTCTTTGTAGAAAAATTAAACAATGCTGTTTTAATCTTTAATAAAATTTGAGATCTGGGAGAATCCCACAGCAAACTTTTTAGTGACAGAGGACAAAGAATGGACCACCCCTTAATTATGATCACAAGAGCAAAATACACCATAAACTACTTGTGTAGCCAAGAAAGCCAACTTCAAGAAGCGTTAGAGGAAAGAAAATGCAAACTGAAGAAAGAAATAGCAGCAATAGGACTTAACAATAAGAAGATAGATTGACATACTATATCCAGGAGAGCCAAATACAAAAAGATCAAAATCTTCATAGGAAATAACAGCAATATGAATAAGCATGAGAAATAAAGAATAAGATATAAAGAATCGCAGCCACAACACATTAAATCTAAGGCTAGTAATAGCCTTGTATTCTCTGACAAAGAGACCCAGAAGATCACAGGAAAATCCAAGAATCTAACATTTAAGAGAAAGATAAAACCTAAGCACTATTGCAGAAATAATCCCAAGAAATTACACAAAAGAGAAATCAAAGAAGAGATCTCATGCCTTCCAAAATGTTGAGAAAATAAAGTATGCAAATAAGGCTTGTAAAAAATTCCAAAATGAAGAAAAAATACTAATAGACTGCTATGCATTCACATACCCCACAGAAATGAACTAAAAAATACTCTGCAAACTGTTTGGTTAAGCTGCATCTATATACTTCAGCAAATAAGGAAAAAAATGAATACTGCCAAGATGGTGTAGAAGCCAACATAGAAAATCCAACTATTTACCAAATTTAGTCCCAAACTACAACTGAATTAAGATTGTTCATGTAAAAACATAGAACCTGCTGTAGCTAAGAAAAAATACAACCATCTTAGAAAGAAGACAACATACAATAAGTATTTGAACTTTACACCATAGCTGATAAAAGAAGAATCGTACAATCAAAAAGAAATAAACACTTTAAATCAAGAGACAATGACTCCTGTAGGTAAGGAATATTATTAATCAAACAAGCTTGTTCCTGGAACTTCCTTCAGAGAAAAAATCACAGTTAATTATTAGTTGCTTGAGCATGTGCAGAGGACAAATCTGTGAAAGGAAAACAATGAGCCAACTCTCACACACAAAGAAGTAGGATTTAAAAGCTCATCCAATGCTAAAAGAAAGAATTAAGTCTTGGAGGGAAAAAAACATTAATCTAAGAAATACTGGAACTCCTTCTGAAAATGAATTCTAGTCAGTCTGAAAAGGAAAAATTCTATAAAGAGTAATCAGAAGTAAATTTCTTACACAAAGATTGAAATCAGATTTAACCAGACTATATAGAGAAGAGGTAAGACTCCCATGTTCACACCTGTAAATGGGAAATAAAATACACAAAGCAAAAATCAATTGCCAATCCTACAATTGGAGACTCATTTTAATGCAAACACTGAAATCCTTTGGAGTTGGGCTACTGGCGATGAACTGGGTAGCTCTTGAAAACAAATGTAAACAGTGAGTTTTCCAGCATTCCCCATTCTTTAACCAAATCTAATTCTGTTAATACCTAAGTGGATATAGGACAACCCTGCATTTGAAAAGGAGGGGAAAGAATTTGTAATACAGACAATAAGCAAGCAGAATATTTTCACTGAACCCTTCAGAAAAGACAATAAAAGCTGACATGGGGAGAGAAAACATAAGCCTTCATTTACATTAGTGTGGAGAAAAAGGTACTTTCTTCAGAAACAATCAGTTGCAGATATTTTAAGTTTTCAGTCTGAACTGGCTACTTTAAGCAGACTGAAAAACTGCCAAATGACAATAGGAAGGTTCCTCTTTTTTAAGGAAAGCCTTGAGCATCTTGAAAACAAAGCCAAAATCTGTTAACCATTTAAACTACCTCAAGGAAAAGAATGCAGATCAAAGCTTCTCACCTTCCTGGATCAAAAGGAAACATTTACTCAGGCATTTAAGCTTAATGCAGTGCTTCTGTGAAGCCTTTGCAAAGCTGAAAAGGAGTCAAACTTCAGAGACAGAAGATGCAAAGCACTAGCACTGTTTAAGCTAGGTTTCTGCCCAATGGAAATCTTTTTGTCACTTAAAACAGACCTTTCGAGATTTGACTGTCTGTACTTCTCCTGCAAGACGCACTATACAAAAACAAATAACCAGAAGGGCCAGCAGTGTTTGCAGGACTGTATCTATTGGCAAGGTGTCATTTTCCTCTTCACAATACTGTGCAGCAGAGAAAGCCATGAGAGCTAGGGCTAAGAGTCCAATACCAACCAGCCCTTTCCACAGAGAGGCAGCCACTGCTGTTCGCCTTGTTCCCTCACCTATCAACATTCCTCTCTGATTTCCTTCTTCCTGCTCCTTCCTAAACCTCATCTGAACCACTCCCCTTGCCTGAAGAGAGTCAGATAGGCTAGGAAATCCCTGGGCATTCAAGCCCTGTGTGACCGGAAAAGCAGCAAGCCCTTCTTCCAGTTCTTCTCTAGTTAACGTTTCTGACTGCAGCTCTCTCTGAAACCCAAGCTGAACAGCACCCCCCACCATCTTTTTCTGGGACAATGGAGAGGTGGACAGTAAACCAGAGGATTCCAAAGGCAATGGTAAAGCCAGAGCCTCTGGAACTGAGATTGGGAGGTCTGTGGCAGCAGCCTCCACTGAGCAATGAGATACAGGAAGGGGGGTTGCCTTTTCACTTATATAGACCCCTACCAACTCAATTGCATTCCTGCACTTCCGCCAAAGCCTTAAAAATCTGGCAGGAGCCCGTGGGGAGGAAAGCAACTGCTTTCCTATCCTGTCCCATACTTTTAAATCCAGGGACCCCTCTTGAGAGTACCACGGGCACTGAAACAATATCTCTTCAACTAACTCTTCTAGCTCTGCCAAACTAGCACCTGTCTGACTGAAATCCCTCAGAATTTCTCTCAGTTCCTGCAGGTGTGCACTCCCTTCCTGAACTGACTCAAGAGAACCCATACTCACGAAAAGAGGGCCGTGGCCGGTGGTACCTAGACTGCTTCGAGTCTTCTTATGAGTAGGGCTGGATCACGTCGGGGTCACCATTATGTAGCAATGGTTAGATCCAACAATGAGACATGAGACAAGGCTGAGTTCCACAAAGACCAACCCCAGGCAAAGCTCGGGGGTCTGTATTTATTAGCAGCAGCTTTGACAGGTAAACATTAACTCACGATGTAACTTCCAGCCAATCACAGAGCAAACCTCATGCATAAACATGTACAGGTACAGGTCACTTCCTGCCAACACCCTAACTTCTCCGCCATAGAGGAAGTGGCTAGTGGCACATCTCTCACACCCCATACCTGTCACATGTCCCTCTCATCAAACATCCCCCTCCTCTCAGTCTTGTGATCCTCAGTAACTTTCCAAACTCCCCATAAGGATTCATTGTGCTCTTCTCACCTCAGCATGACCCATCCCGATCTCTCCCTGTCAGGCTAGATCCAACCAGTTCGAACCAAACCTTTCCAGGTGCATCCAGCCTCCCCCAGCACAGTTGACCCATACCTCACCTTCCTATCTCTCACACTGTACTGGTTTGCCAGTATTACTCTAGCTAAGCCTAAGGATTAGCGGGTTTGCCACGCTACTATCATACACCAACCCCACACAAAACAGTTCCTCTGCCACTAAGTCTATGGCCTTTCCTCTGCCCAGGTCTGCCTGGAGCTTCTTCTATGCCATTAGTCCAGGCCAAGCTAGACATGATGTTAATTCTGAAACTGTCCCCTTTGTGTTTGTTTTTCCTCATGGGGAATTTGGATTTGGACCACTGTATGGGAGGGAAGAGGGGATTTGCCTCAGCTATAGTCCCGATCCACTTTGCCCACTCTCCCATTTATTTATTATTAGTATTATGCTATTGCATCTTTTTGGGACCCAGGTGGCGCTGTGGTTAAACCACTGAGCCTAGGGCTTGCTGATCAGAAGGTCGGCGGTTCGAATCCCTGTGACGGGTTGAGCTCCCGTTGCTTGGTCCCAGCTCCTGCCAACCTAGCAGTTCGAAAGCACGTCAAAATGCAAGTAGATAAATAGGAACCGCTACAGCGGGAAGGTAAACGGCGTTTCCATGTGCTGCTCTGGTTTGCCAGAAGCGGCTTTGTCATGCTGGCCACATGATCTGGAAGCTGTATGCCGGCTCCCTCGGCCAATAATGTGAGATGAGCACGCAACCCCAGAGTCGGTCACGACTGGACCTAATGGTCAGGGGTCCCTTTACCTTTATTGCATCTTTATCCCAGCTCTCTCCGAGGAACTGAAGGTGGTGAGCATAGTTCTCCTCCTTCCCATTTTATCCTCACAACAATAAGATAGCCTGAGAGTGAGTGACTGGCCATGATCACCCAGGGATCTTTATGGCTGAGTTGAACCCTCGTCTCCCAGTTCCTAATCCAACACACTGCACCACACATGGCTGCTGTTTGCCCAGGAAAGAAAACTTGCCAAAGTTGATAAAAGGCACTCTGGATTAGAGAGATATTTTGGTCCTGCTGTGACACCACCCCAGACTTGCAATTACAATGAAAATTGCTTTAGACATGTATTATATTGCACTCGTCTCCTGTACTTCTCTGAGGGTTGGACACTTGGTTCTCTCACACAAGAACCCTGTGAGGTACATTAGGCTGAGAGAGAATGGCTGCCCAAAGTCATCCAGTGAGCTTCACTGCTGAGCAGAGATTTAGTCAGTCTATTGGTCCATCTATGGTCCAGCATTGTCTGCACTGACAGCAGCCTTCCAGTGTTTCAGACCAGAGTCTCTCCCAGCTCCATCTGGCAATGCTGGGAATGAAACCTGGGACCTGTTAGGATTTCATAGTAGATTCTGTTCCACCTTAAACAGGAACAGGCTTGGAAGAGGATGTTGAATGTATCACATGATGTATACTTCCGTTTGTTGTACTATTGTAATGTTAGTTCTCTTGCTTTTGCTTTGCTGGTGAAGACAGACACGTTTGGTCTATCTTCTGAGATGCTTTAGAATAAACGCTTGTAAATATGCAAGGACTTCTCTCTGAGTCTTCTCTGTTGCTGCTGCTGCCGCCAACTCACACTGATCTCTGGAATGGGCTCTGCAGATAACGTGTCCAGACTCCAAGGAGCCTGGATCATGTTACAGTTGGCTACCGGAGGCAGAAGACACCCGGCAGAGGCTTACCGGGGGGCTTGGTGGCCCAGGTCTTCTGCGTGTATGCTATCAGGACCTTCATGCATGCTCTGCTGCTGAGCTATGACCCTTCCTCAGTTTGAAACTGTCTCATCTTTTTCCTAGCAGCACATCCTGTTTGCTCTCAGAATACATGTGCTGTGTACGCCCTTCCCCCACCCCCAGGTCACGTGAATGTCTGGAAGTAGCCTTTTACAAGTTTAACTTCCTTGTGACGTTGTTTTTGCTGCCAGCAGACTCACGTGGCTCTCCCTCTGGAAATTGTCGGCAGGAGGCTCGTGGCATCTTTGCAATCTCTGTATATTTACAGATATGCAGCTTGAACATGAGAGAACAGCCAAGCACTCATTTTAGAACAGACTATAAAATATACGAGTTTGCAATCCTAGAAGACTTTGATAGCTGCAGTCCATCTGCCAGAAGAATATTTATAAATTGCTCACATAAACTAGACTTTGATCAGAGAATCTGGATGATCATATTCTTTTCTGAGAGCCTTTTGATTTTCTGTTCCTCAGACAGCTCTGTGTGTGCTGTGGGCAGTTCAATCCTATGCATGTCTGATTCTTTATGCATCTACTCAGAAGCAAGCCCCATTTTCAGTGTGCATAGGATTGCAGCCTGAGGTATACTATAAATACAAATAATTACTTCATAAACGTGGGTCAAATCCTTTAGGGTCACTTCCAACCAGGAAATGCCACTAATGACTTTTGATGGTATCCCACTATACGCCAGGAAATGCCACTAATGACTTTTGATGGTATCCTACTATACTCCATGCAGAGGAGACCCATTGAAATTAATAGACTGCCTCCACCCCACGCCACCTGAATTACCTTGCCTGGCTGCTGCCTGTCTCATAGTCTTGACAGCAGCACTCTCCAATATCTCAGTGGGCAGTGTGGCTGTTATTTTTGGCTTATTTTTTAGCATTCCCAGTGGGAGGACTGAAAGCACTGCTCTTGCTCTGAGTGGTGTCAGGATGACATTATGTCATCATGTATCAGTGTCTAGAGGCCAACCAGAATGAGAGTGGGCTTCTTCCCCTCACTCTGAGAATCATGGTCACGGTGGGGAGATGTCTGCTAAATGCCAAGATGTTCGGGGGCACCAGTGTGTTGCCATTTCATGCCTCTCTATAAGACCCAAAATGACACACTCCACTTCACATTATTTTAATGATGGGATACTTCAGCTCAGGCCAAGCTATCTGGATAATTATTTCTTCTTGGTCCTGAGACTGCTGCCCATCAAAATCATTCAATGTTCCCATGATTATTTTATCTCCTTTCCAGATGCGGGCCAAACTCCTCAGCACAGCAGCACCTGCCTTGTGGAACACATTGCCCATTGAAACTAGGCTCTGATATTACAATCCACCTTTCACTGGCTGCCAACAGCTTTCTTATATTTACAGGCTTTTCCAGAAGGATGAGTTGTCTCATGAACCATATTGGATACGACTTTGGGGCACTGTTTTTTATTTTATTTTTATTTTTTAATTGGTTGTATTTTTCTTTCTCTTTTTCTCTTTTTCTTTAGATTAGTTTGCTTTTTTATATAAAAAAATTGTACTGCATTATAAAAAGCCTCAATAAAATCTTATATGAAAAAAGCAGCTAGGGGAAATAGAACTCAGAGTGGGGGAAATTAAAAAGTCGAAAATAAACAGCAACAACAACCTTGCCATTTAATCCGGTCTTGATCCCACACATTAAGCAGGTTCCTAGGGGAACAATAAAGGAGAGGCATGCAGCAGTTTAAATGAAAACCAGGAAGAAACGACATCCTAATCAAATCTGATCCTATGAGTAATTCATGAGGGTTCTTGGATGCATAGCAAACACGATGTAAAAGAAAAATGTTGTGTGGTACTACATTATACATTTTCCTCCCTGCTTTGCCTCTTTATGAAAAGGAAAACCATTTTCCACTGCAAGAAACATTGCCAATGCAGTACCAGCTCTCATAGGTACCAAATGGAGAATATGAGCACAATTAAAATACTTTCAATTAATATTTTGGGGGTGTCCAGCACATTCTCCAGCAGAATTATATTTTTGTCTGTATAGTAAAATATAAGATATCCTTACCCATCAGAGTGGTCACAATGCTGTGTGTTGGAGGGTCTGCAACAAGATAGTGTCTGCAACAAGAAAAATGGTTGTCTTTGCATTCTGTGGTGGTTGTCATTCCCCCCTCCCAAAAGAAAGAAATATTAGAGGCATTGTGAATAAATAACAAGGCAGCTGTCAAGATTGCCCAGCAAAACGAAGAATGATCAGCACTGGAGAAATAAATCCACCCACCTACCCCTAGACTGAGAGTTACAAACAAGAACACTATTAGTATCTATTTGTCCCTCTGCATTTTATTGGAATGAATGGCAATTTAACTGAATGGGTCCGAGTGGTTCAGTTTTTCTGAAATAAATGTGCATGCCTAGCCTACTGGTTGGACACTGCCCTGTACCACCACTACCAACCAAAAACCAGTACACATTTTTAAGGCCCTACAGGAATTGTTAGGGGAAAGGATATACTCACCTGTTCTTTGTGGAATCTAAAGCAATGGTGAGATATGGAGAAACCCATGAACTAGAAATCTAATAGGAGTAATATATCCAACACCCCTTACAATGCCCAAATCTACTCTGTAGGGTCCTCCAACCCTCTGAAGCCGACTTAGGGGTGCCCTGGGAAGGGGATGGAAGGGAAAATTCTGTTGCACAAGCAGAACAGCAGCACTGAATGCAAACTTATATTCCTACATTTTTCCAGACACAAATCAGGTACTTGGAATATAACTCCTAAATCGTTTTCAGATAATATGTTATGAATTGTGAAGAAGCCCTACACGATCTCCTTTAATTGTTGCTCTCTTTAAAATAAAAATAAAAATGGGGGTGTTTAAAAGTCACTGTAGGGAACTATCTAGCAATAGCTCACTTTTGGATACACACACACACCTCCCTTTAAAAGATGCGTACACAATTTTAGATTTGCAGATGGTTCTCTGAAGAAGCATAAAACCTTTCTTATATCTTAAGGACAATATGGGGAAAGATGTGTTTGTATGAAGTGTTTTATGGAAGCAGCAATGACAAATGATTATGGTTTGTTTGTTTGTTTAGATTTAGTTCTACTTCTAGATGTGCCCAGATCCTTTCCTTATGAGACCCAGGGAACAACTTCCCCATGGGTGGCCAGGGAGATAACCCCCCGTGTAACGCAATGGGAGGTCTGTTCTTCCAGTTCTCTCTCAAAGCACTTTACACTTTTACAATCTACACACACACTGATTTTGGCACTCTGCAAATACCTTTTCGGTTTCCCAAATGTTTAAAAACTGTTGTTGTGACTTTCAAGTTTGCCTTAGTTCTGTGACTTTTGCTATCTGATCTCTCTTTGTTTTGATTTTAATGTGCTGCTCTCTTGAGTCTCTCATCAGCTGCTGATGCTTGGAGTGCACACATGCCATTGCTGGGCTTTGTCTATGCCACTGATGTCTTCAAACCTCTTCCGTGACAGGTTTGGGGCTCCATGTCATAAGGGCGATCCCTCAAAATCATTGTGAAACTGCAGTGGGCTGGCCCTCCTTTTATGCCCTAGGAGCAGACCAGACCATGTGGAGTGTGCTCTGCTCCTGGGCCCCATCCCTGGAGAGCCAAACACTGCCTCCTATTGGCTCTTAGGAGACAGACCCACCCACCGTTTCCAGTGTGTCTGACTGGGATACCCATATGCAACATGGCGACACAGAGAATGCAACACATTGAGCTTCCTAGCAAATTAGGGTACTGGAATTGAATATGCAGTGCAATGCAGATTAAACAGAAAGGCCATCTAATGCAAATTTATGCTATGCTTTGTAGATGCAAGTTCACTGTGCACGGCCCACAAACTGGATGGGTCCAGTCATTCATACACACAAATCGGTTCTCAAGTCAGGTGGCAAAAATGGATTTGTATCCTTCAGCTGAGAACTGGCAGGTTCCCACATTCAAATCAATAGGACTTTTTGTTGAGAGTAGTTGAGAGCACACACATACACACAAAATCAATTATGTTTCAAAATCATTATAATTCAGCTTGACAGTTTAAGGATACTTAGAGTTCCAATTTTCATTGCAACAGCAAAAATCCACTTTGCAAAAGTTTGTTTGCAACATGCTCATTGGCTCCTACATAGTGTTGATAATTATGACAGCTTGTCACAAAATCTTTAATATTTTCCCATGCCTATAATCTTCTCCCCAAGCTTGAAGTTTATATAAGGCAGCATCCTATATTCCTGTACAAGTCTTCCATAGAACCTTTGGTGTCTGCTCCATGCATTCACTCTACAGCAGAAAGAGAGCGCAGGACCCAGGTGGCGCTGTGGGTTAAACCACAGAGTCTAGGGCTTGCTGATCAGAAGGTTGGCGGTTTGAATACCTGCAATGGGGTGAGCTCCTGTTGCTAGGTCCCAGCTCCTGCCAACCTAGCAGTTCGAAAGCACATCAAAGTGCAAGTAGATAAATAGGGACCGCTCTGGTGGGAAGGTAAACGGCGTTTCCGTGTGCTGCTCTGGTTCACCAGAAGCAGCTTTGTCATGCTGGCCACATGACCCGGAAGCTGTCTGAAGACAAACGCCGGCTCCCTCGGCCTATAGAGCGAGATGAGCGCCGCAACCCCAGAGTCGGACACGACTGGACCTGATGGTCAGGGGCCCCTTTACCTTTATCCCATATTCCTGTACAAGTCTTCCATAGCCCCTTTGCTGTCTGCTCCATGCATTCACTCTACAGCAGAAAGAGAGCACAGAATTGTCCACCAAGGTCTACAAGTGGCAAGTACCGGTATATGCATATGGCCCCTTTTCAGACATTATATATAGAGGTTGATGACTGAACCAGTAGGGAATCGCAAGAACAGGAACATCTTCCTCCCTGCACAGATTGGCCAGATGGGAAAGAAGGTACGAAAGGGGCTCATAAAAAAATTAAGAACCATTCATTCTAGTTATTCTGGCAATGGCATCTTACTTGAACATCTTTTGCATATAAATGAAAGTATGGTCAGATCGCTACATCCATACCAATATTATGAGACAGAGAGAAGTAAAGAGAGATAGATGGATGTTGTAATGCATCATAGCAGATTCATACTACTCAGAATCTCTATACAGTGGTACCTTGGTCCTCAAACTCCAGAAGTAAGAAAACTCGGAAATAAGTGTTCCTGGTTTCGAATGTTTTTTTTTGGAAGCTGAACATCCCATGCGGCTGTCAGCTATTGATTCTGGGGCACCTGCACCAATAAGAAGCTGCGCCTTTGTTTTCGAACATTTTGGAAGTCAAATGGACTTCCGGAACTGATTAAGTTTGGTGCCTTTGTTTCTGTTATTTATTTTGTGTTTTTGTTTTTGAGGCTTTTTCAATTAATTTGTTTTTGTGACTGTGTGAAACCTAGTTCAGCTACTGATTGATTGATTGATTGTGAAACTGCGGATATGGATAAAAGCCCCCCATCCAAACAATCACTATCATCAGTGCAGGTAGGAAAAATTTTATTTTTATCATCTACAATACTGTCTTATTTATTTTATAGTACAGTACAGTGGGCGCTTGGGTTGCGAACGTGATCTGTGCGGGAGGCACGTTTGCAACCCGCAGCATTCGCAACCCGCGTCTGTGCGTCTGCGTACGCGCGGGTCACGATTCAGCACTTTTGTGCATGCCGAAACCTGGAAGTAACCCGTTCCGGTACTTCTGGGTTTGGCGCAGAGCACAATCTGAAAAGACGTAACCTGAAGCAGCTGTAACCCGAGGTATGACTGTACATTGATTATTGCTTTCATTTTATGGATCAACTAGCTGGCCCGGCCATGCATTGCTGTGGTTCATCTCTGTGACTGCCCCACCCTGTCCTGACCCATGACCTATTCTGTCGTCGTCCCCGGCTCATCCCTGTGACTCCCCCAACTTTGTCCCGACCTATGACCTATTCTGCCCCCTCCCCCCCGGTCATCCCTGTGATTCCTCCCCTATTCTGTCCCCTTTCCCCCACCCCCAGCTCTTCCCTGTGACTGGCCACACCCTGTCCCAACACATGACTGTGGAGAGGGAAGCTTTCCTAGCTGCAGTACCAGTGGAGCCCTAGAGGGCTCTGTTTTGCAACCTCTCCTGTGCTCCCAGCATCCCCGGCTTTCTGAGTTTTGTGTTTGGGAACAAATTTGAACGCAATCGGTCAAGCGGTTTCGGTGAAAAGTCTGGACACACAAACATGTCCCTTTTACATTTATATATATATAGATGGTGTCGTTGGATGTTAAAATTCATGTTAAATTGCTGTTTTTGGGGTTGTTTTTAAAACTCTGGAACAGATTAATTCATTTTGCATTACTTTCTATGGGAAAGCGCGCCTTGGTTTTGGAACGGACTTCTGCACTGGATTAAGTTTGAGAACCAAGGTACCACTGTACCTCACTTCATAACAGGAGTGAGACTGTGGACTGAATGCAGACCTCCAAACCTCTCTGTCTGGCCCCAGGCCACAACTCTCACTGGCCATGCTCCACACTCTCCACGAGTGCACTTCCCTGGCTAGAACTATGGTAATGCCTCTTGCTTGCCTGGATGGAGTCTGGAGAGTTGTACTTGTCTGCATGTGGAGAAACCTCTGGATTTTAGGTAGCTGGAATGTATACACTGACTGCTCCTCTTCTGCTAATTTCTGCCATGAAAAGGAATGGCTCTATGTGCTAAAGCTGCAGGCCTGACACTGCCCTCAATGTGGATAGTCCAAAGACTATCCGAAGACCAAAGACCTGATAGTCCAAAGACTTGACTACACCACCAGACAGAAGAATTCTGAAGACAGCTGCTTCTTAGCTGAGAAGGGTGTCGATGCTATCACATGCCATGTAAAAAAATAGCTGTTGTCTGGGTATCCCAGAATTACACCTGTGGTTGGGAACTGACCATGTATTGATAATGACTGTTGTGATCCATATGGATAGAGCTATGTTTCCACCCCTTAAAGTAGGTTTGTTAATGAATAGGCTATAAGTTTGTTGTGGCATAACATTTAATGAGGGCTCGTAACAATGAGAATTTCTACTTCTTGTCCTTGTATGAGAATTTTACACCATGGTGAAGCACCGTGCCCAGTTTGTGCCTGCCTGGTGTGCTGGGGATATGGTAAAAGCATTTGGGTCACTGAGATCAGCTCCCTCTGACAATGATCCAGCATTATCCTCACAGAGAGAATCGGTTGCATTAAACAGCCTTCTGTGCCTTTCGATTCCTGTAGCGAGATGGCCTGATGCACTTTTCAGATGATCGTTGCAATCTGCAGACTGCGGCAAAAAGGTTCACCTTGCCACATTTACGAGAGATATTACTCGACAAATGTGCTCATGAGACTATTATGCTCCATGATGATAGCATGAGGAAGCCTGATACTGGGTGACTGATGAGTGTGGGACTCTCCAAATCATAGGTGCAATCATCATTGCTTGAGGCATTGCAGGCATCCTTTTGCTGAGAATATCACCTCCACCTCATAAGTGCAAACAGTGTCCAAACGTTTAGGGAGTGGCAAACATTAACCCTCAAAATTACCTTCCTGAGGCACGGGCAAAGGTATCCTTCAAATATCTGAGCTTGCACCTCGCATCATTATTTTTCTTTACATTGCAATGTAGTCAAAGCAAAATTCCAAGTATGGTTGAAATTGGTCAATAAATTATTCTATTCTATTGATGAATCCCTAGAAGCTAGATTTTCTCAAATGTGCATGAAACTCATCCATGCATTCTCCTTGCTTCTGGTTGACTTGGCAGAACTTGGCAGAATTTACACACCTTGATTCCCATCAGGGGAAAAGGCGGGGTATAAATAAAGCAATACAAAATCCATGTGTTTTTTCCTCTGGAGAAAAGTACTTTGCAGTGACGTGTGGTGAGATTTTTCGTAGGGGAACAGTTACACCCAGAGGTGCTAACTTGTAAGGGCAATTGTGGGGGGCGCAACATTGCGAGTGTGATGTTGCATGCGTGATTCCCTCCCTAAGTTGGGCAGGAGCTTCCTGGGCTTTGGGAAGGATGCGCCATGGCTCTGACAGGATGCTAGAGCTCTCCTGCTTCTTTCCCAAATCTGGGCAGGCTTTGGGAAGGTGGCAGGAGGGCTCTTGGACCTGTCTGACCATTGCACCTCCCTCCCTAACCCAGGCAGAAGCTTCACAGTCTTTGGGCAGGAGGCACCAGGGGAAACATTTAAAGGACTAGCCTAGTCCCCTTAGGGACCTAGGTGGCGATGTGGTTAAACCACTGAGCCTAGGGCTTGCTGATCAGAAGGTCAGCGGTTCGAATCCCTGTGACAGGGTGAGCTCCCGTTGCTTGGTCCCAGCTCCTGCCAACCTAGCAGTTCGAAAGCATGTCAAAATGCAAGTAGATAAATAGGAACCGCTACAGCGGGAAGGTAAACGGCGTTTCCATGTGCTGCTCTGGTTTGCCAGAAGCGGCTTTGTCATGCTGGCCACATGACCTGGAAGCTATACGCCGGCTCCCTCGGCCAATAATGCGAGATGAGTGCGCAACCCCAGAGTCGGTCACGACTGGACCTAATGGTCAGGGGTCCCTTTACCTTTAGTCCCCTTAGTCCACTGACCGCACAACACTGGTACTTTGCTGGTACCTTTGTTTTCACTTGCAGTCTCACCTCCTGCATCTGTTAGGGCGGTAAAGATGCCACACACTTATGCTCCAGTGAAGTGCTGAAGAGAGCACATTTTCTAGAATTGCAGCCTATCTCCATAGCACAGAACAACAGTTCTAGTTACTAGATCCATTTATCCCAACGGGGCCCTGATGTTTTGTGTGGAAAACATGAGCATTGGATGAGGGGGCGGCAGGGAGAGTAGCCACTGCAGGTCTAATTTCCCATTATCAGTCTTATACAAAGCGGGAAGATGAAGTAAAAACACTCACACACTTATTATCTCATCAGCGGGCAGCCAGGGGCTTTTGTCTGTGAAGTAGAGCTCAGCTAGCCTCCAGAAGGCCATGCAATGGTCAGCGTGAGTTCATAAGTCTTTTGTCAACGTTGTAAGACACGGGTGTCAAACACAAGGCCCGCGGGCCAAATCTGGCCCGCCAGACCTCCCCATGTGGCCCGCCGAGCACCCCAGCCAGCGGGACCCAGCAGCAGGACCTTGCTGCTGAAGCGCCGCACTGACAAAGCGCCGACAAACAGCTAGGGCCGGGGGGGGGGGTAGAAAGGCGGCCAGAGCAGCGCTGCATGGAGCACCCCGAGCCACAGCAGGAGAAGGAGGAGGCAGCTTGCCAAGTCAGCGCCCAGCAGCGCACGGAGAGTCCCGAGCCTCTGTGACACAGCAGTGCTCTGTAGCACTTTGAATCCTCCTCCTCCTGCCACGGCTCGGCGCCTGGAAACGGCTGCTGCTGCTGCTGCTGAAGCACAGACAAAGCACCCAGCAGCGCCCTGTGGAGGAGGAGGAGGATTCAAAGTGCTACAGAGCACTGCTGCGTCCCAGAGGCTTAGGACTCTCCGCACGGCGCTGCCGGGCACCGACCCGGCAAGCCGCCGCCTCCTCCTCCTCCTGCCACGGCTCAGCCTCATGAACGTGAGCTCAGCAGCGGCTCAGCCTCACGAACGTGCAACTCTGAGGCTTTACGCACTTCTCCTAAAACGGACACCCGCTGCCTCACGCTGCATGGGAAATGCTTTTTGCCCCTGGGTCCCTTAACGCTCTTTTCTGGCGCTGAATCAAGGCGGCGACCCCCCCCTTCCCTTTCTTTCTTCCTCTCTCTCGTTCTTATTCTTTCTTTCCCTCTCCTTCCTTCCTTCTTTATCTCTGTCTTCTCTCCCTTTCTTTTTCTTTCCTTCTTTATTCCTTCTTTCCTACTCTTCTTTCTCTCACCTCTTTCCTTCCTCTCTCCCTCCTGCTCCCTCTTTTCTTTCTTCCTTCCTTCCTTCTGTCCTTCCCATCTTTCTTCCTCTCCCTCATTCTTATTCTTTCTTTCCCTCTACTTCCTTCCTTCTTTCTCCCTTTCCGTCTTCTCTCCCTCTTTCTTTTTCTTTCCTTCTTTATTCCCTTCCTTATTTCCTACTCTTCTTTCTCTCCCCTCTTTCCTTCCTTCCTCTCTCCCTCCCACTCCCTCTTTTCTTCCTTCCTTCCTTCTTCCCTCCCCTCCCCTCCCCTCCCCTCCCTCTCCTCAGAAACATAGGATGCTGCTTTATACTTCTGGCCCTTAAACCCTGGAACCAGGAGAGCAGCTCCAGTGAGTCAACCTCAGCCAGTCCCTTTGGTGAAGGGTGGTGGCTCACTGGCAGAACATCTGTCCTGCATGCAGAAGGACCCCAGCATCTCCAGGTACTAGTAGCTCTGCAAAGGTCCTGTATGAAAACCTAGCGAGCCTCCACCACCCAGTGCAGTTACCAAAAATCATTTTTCAATAAATTGTACAATAATTGTACATTTGAATATCTACTTGCCATTATTCTGACTATGTTTCTGCTTTCAGAGCTAGTTATTACTTACATTATTACAAAAAACAGTAATAATTGAATGCAGTGACAATAATTTATGATAATAAAGAGTGGACACATAGTACTACAGATACAACCGGCCCTTTGAGTGTGACCAAACTGCTGATGCGGCCCCCGATGAATTTGAGTTTGACACCCCTGTTGTAAGAGGTACTCTCGGCACAAAGGATAGTGACCCAAGTGTTATGTATGCAGGCATTGTAGGCTGAAGCAAGTCTGTATGCATGCAATGCAGGCCTAGGTCTTCAGGCCTCCTGGAGCTCAGGAGCTTCATCTGCGTAACAAAAGACAGAGAGAACCCTCCAATGACATTGTTAGTAGCTGGCAAGCAGCCAAACCCTGCTGATAGAGGGCCAGTGTTGTGATTCGCTAATTGCAGCATTAAGGCAACCTATCACAGATGGTGTGTGTGTGTTGCCTGGGTCGGCTTAAGGTATATATACTGGGCCAGGTGGGACGTGGTTGGCGCTGTGGTCTAAACCACTGAGCCTCTTGGGCTTGCCCATCAGAAGCATAGCTGCCAAGTCTCCCGCTGAAAAATGTGAGATCAGCAGCGGCGCGGCACCAGAAGTCGCTTCTATGCGTAGACATGCGTAGAAGCGACTTCCGGTGCCGCGCTACCCATGTCTGGGCACCGGAAATCGGGCGGCGCCGGCACCCAAAATGAAGCCTCCCTGGCAGGTAGGAAATCCGGTGAATTTACGGGATTTTTTCCAATCCGGGCTGCCAACAGGAAATGGTTTAAAATATGGGGGTTACCCGTGAAAAACGGGAGACTTGGCAGCTATGATCAGAAGGTCAGCTGTTCAAATCCCCACAACAGAGTAAGCTCTCATTGCTCTGTCCCAGCTCCTGCCAACCTAGCAATTTGAAAACACACCAGTGCAAGTAGATAAATAGGTACTGCTGCGGCGGGAAGGTAAACAGCGTTTCCATGTGCTCTGGCTTCCGTCACGGTGTTCCATTGCACCAGAAGCAGTTTAGTCATGCTGGCCACATGACCCAGAAAGTCGTCTGTGGACAAACACCGGCTCCCTCAGCCTGAAAGCGAGTTGAGCAACGCAACCTCATAGTTGCCTTTGACTGGACTTAACCATCCAGGGGTCCATTACCTTTACCTTTTTTCCTGGGCCAAGTGCCCCTGTTTCTCATTCTTGTTCTTCTTGTTCCTGATGTTCCAATAAATCTGAAGTGAATCTCGGTCTTGGGTCATGCCTGTACCCACCTACACTTCACCAAGTGCTTTATTTATAACAAACTCCAATGAACACTAGGCATGAGAAAAAGTCCAGCACAAATCTATGTCCCTAGCTGCCTCAGGTCCTGGACTTGCTGTGAGCTGGTGTGTAAGTCCTGGACTGGAACACTTCTGAACCTTGCTGAGGTGGAACACACAATTGTTTATTGAATTGTTGGACATGTACCGTACTGGACTCCCTGCCATTAGATTTTCAACCATCTAATGACACTATCTACTATATCTTGAGGGTTAAGCCTACGTTTATGACTTGAATGAAAAGTGAAATACGCGATCAGCAAGCAAGAGGCTGGGTCCTTGGTCAATCCTTATGTAAATTAGGGTTTGATTCTTCTTCAATTTAAAATAATTGTGTGCTGCCAGAAGTGCACTTCCAATCAAATTCTTCATTATTTATCTTGTGCTCCCTGCTCTAGCACTTTGTACCGCCACATCTGTTGATGAGTCAATTGAAATAGAAGCCTTTGATTCCCTTCCCAATTATTTCAGCCATCCCATCCAAACAATAAAAAACCCTGGTAAATGGAACATAGAATAAGTTGTGATATTTTACAGTGTTTACTGTTCACAGCTGGCAGCCTATATTTCAAGCGTAGTTTCAGACTAGGTCCGTTTTGTGATAAATGGCCTCAGCCATTTATGAGCAAAGGTTTCCCTGCCGTTCTCTTTGATATTGCTTTCACTGTACCCAAGGTAGCTTAATGATATACCGTAATCCTGTACAGTGCTATTTTTCTAGGGAAAAAAACTCACCTTGTTCTCTTATAATGGCCGTGGTCCTCACCTGAGAGGAGCAGAAACTGAGTTCTGGTGAATTCCAGCTGGAGAAAAAAAAAGCCCTGGATGTTCCTAGCCACCATGGGACTAGGGCCCCCTCAAGGTTATACATTTAAAGCTTTATCATACCATTTTATGCAGTCGTGGCTCCTCCTCCAAAGAAAAAGTACATTGGGAACTGTAGTTTGTTAAGGGTGCTAAGGGTTGTTAGGAGACCCCTTTTCCCCCTCACAGAAGCACAGTTCCCAGAGTGGGAAGAGAGACTGATTGTAATACCACTCTGCGAACTGTAGCTTTGTGAAGGGATGCACCAAACTTGCTGTGTGCAATCCTGACAACATTTGCATGCAGTTACCTAACTGTGGCTTATCCTTTGATCTTCTCAGTAGACTCCCTTTGAATTAATAGTTCCTGACAATGTTTGCTGTCTTACCTTGCCATGGGATAATGTGGATGAATCCTTTGTTATTCTATGGAATAACAAATCTATGGAATTGGTTATAAAGTTAGCCCAGAAGGCTGTGCACTGTGGTCTGAATACGCCTGAAAAGAAAGATCCATAACTTTATTCTTTCCCCTCAGCTAATTGATGTACACTTTATGAAACAGAAGGGACTGCTTTTTTAAAAAATAATAATAATAATGGTGATTTAAAAAAAAACCTGCATGGCAGCCATTAACCTTCACATGATAAAATATATTTGGCACAGCCTTCAGTGGGTTGGAGTGGGGTTTTTTTAATGGTTCTACTTGCTGATTGAAAAATCTTTTTAATCATTATATGACTGGCTTCTAAACAATGATAAAAAGTGCTAATAGCATAAAGCCAACAGAAATATACTTTCCTCTCCCAGAAACAAGGCAAGACGCCTAAAGCTCTTGATGTTTTTAGATTCGTCCCAAAAAAAATATCTCAGTTATCTGCAAACAGCAAAACATCAAACAGATGACACAAATAAAGAATGAAGGGATGCATAGCAGTATCAGAAGAAACTGAGAATTCACTCGGGACCTGACACAGATGAAAGCAGTGATGCACAACACACAGTGATAGAGAAATGAGGAGCCACACATGGAAGAGGAGCTGAATTCATATGGAACGCTGGGGTGGGGGTGGGGGGCGTTGAATCTCCAGTGTCAATTAACGTCAATGTGATTGACGGGGAAATCATTCCTGGGGAATTAAAGCAGTTTTTCTTTGGAATTAGAAAGAAGTAAGCCGTGAAAGTCCTGCATGAATGTCATTACGGCTTCCATCAGATGAACCATCTCCTGTCTGATCATAGGCCTAAGCTGGTTGCTCTTAACAACCTGTCACTACCATGAAAATATATTAACACACCCTTAATGGTAGGTCTGTCAGAATGCTATGTAATCTTACTTTAATTCCTGTTTCATTCATCCAACAACTGTTGCTCATGTCGCTGTTTAAGCCCAGAATGGGGGAACCTGTAGCCCACCTGATGTTGTAGGGCTGCAGCTCCCGTCAGCCCCTGACACTGTGGCCAATGGTCAGGAAGGATGGGCACTGATCCTGCCACAGCTGGAGGACCACAGGTTCCCATCCCTAATTTAAGACAATTCTTTCCCCACATTGTGCTGCCAATGTAAAGGGGGATCTTCAAGCATGCGGTCCAAACTTACCATTCATGTATACCAAATTGGGGGGGAGGGGTCTTTGACATTTAGAAATAGTAACTCCTGTTCAGGCTGAAGAGTTGAGCTGGAAAAAAAACTGCTCAGAAATCCCCCACTCCAGCTTTCTTTGTGAAAAATATTTACGGTATTCATTTGTCCTCACTTTGTATGATGTTGCTCAACTCACACTGATAAAGTCTGCAAATGTGTCCTGGTTTTGCAGCTTCACCAAGTAAAATTCATTAGAGGAAAGGGTTGATTTCCTTCATGGGCACAAATCGCCCCATGTCTGAGATAAGCCAACAGGTGCATGGTCAACCAAGACAATTGCTATGGCAATGGCCTAGTGCCATCTATATAAGTGATGAAGAAGAAGAGGAGGAGGAGTTTGGATTTGATATCCTGCTTTATCACTGCCCGAAGGAGTCTCAAAGCGGCTAACATTCTCCTTTCCCTTCCTCCCCCACAACAGACACCCTGTGAGGTGAGTGGGGCTGAGAGACTTCAGAGAATTGTGGCTAACCCAAGGTCACCCAGCAGCTGCATGTGGAGGAGCGGAGACGCGAACCCGGATCCCCAGATTACGAGTCTACCGCTCTTAACCACTACACCACACTGCCGCCACATGCCAGCTCAGCAGTCCGGAGTCTTTTGCTGAGTGTCAGTCAGTGAGTGTTGTCCATGAGTCGGAGTCTGTGTTACGACTTGAAGCTGGAGCAGCAGAGATACTTTGTGCTTGTATATATCTGTATCTGTATCTGCAAAGCCTACAAGCTGTATACAGTGGTACTTCGCAAGACGAATGCCTCGCACAACGAAAAACTCGCTAGACGAAAGCGTCTGGTGATTCTTTGTTGCCTCGCAAGATGAAGCTTTCTATGGTCACGTCTCGCAAGACGATTTTCTTTTTTGCCGCTTTTCTTTTTGCCATCTGCCGTTTGTTTCCGCAAGGCGAAAATTTTTGTAAGATGGCACGACCCACGGAACGAATTATTTTCGTCTTGCGAGGTACCACTGTGTGTGTATATATATATATATATATATATATATGGCCAGAACTGTATTACTAAAGCCTAATCTTCTACAGCTGCAAATTATTTTGGACCTTAAGCTGCTTCTGTGTGGTGCCTGGAATAGGGGTATCTCATCTCTTTTTCCCAAAAATTTTTGCAAATTGCCTTCTTTTTGCTGGTTTGTTGTAGTTGTTTCCATTAATTTCAGGCTGGTTTGTTTTCATGCTGTTTCATGTTTGTTTGTTTGTTTTCATGCTGGTTCTCTGTTTTTATTGATTGTATTATCTTTGCGAATTTTAATTTTTGCGAACCATCTAGAAGATGGGCGATATAGAAATGGCATGTAAATAAACTGCCAGAGAATCGTCTTGAAAAGATCAGTCTGTTTGCCACGAGTGCAGAGACTAGTGCCTTAGCTACGAAATCTTTATAATACATAAATGCTACAGACCTGCTTTGCTGGTAGGCTAGAGCAAGGAAGTGCCTTGGCAAATGCCAGTTAAAAGCTTGTTAAGCCGGTCAGTGAAACAGACTGATTAGATCATTGTGGTTCGCATATTGGCATTGTTTCAGATAATCTAATCTGAAGGAGGAAGTCATAATTACTGAGCTAAAATAAGGTGAGTGGGGCTGCCATCCTCCAGCCAATGCAGAGAGTAATTCCATGGAATTAATTGGATAAATGGCTTGAGAATGGCAATGCAAACGACACACAATTCTTACATCAAAAGCCGTTAGGAAGTTACTAGGATGGGCAGTCCGTGTTTTCAGCATAGCTGCCAAGTTTTCCCTGTTCTCGCGAGGAAGCCTATTCAGCATAAGGGAAAATCCCTTTAAAAAAGGGATAACTTGGCAGCTATGGTTTTCAGACAACTATTACTTTGCTCAGCAGATGGATGCTGCTCATGTTTGGTAGCCTAAACCCCTGCAGACACACAATCCCAAACACTCAGTGTTGGGAAGGGGGCAAGACCAGAACACCAACACTGGCAACTTACAGGTAGGTAGCCGTGTTGGTCTGAGTCGAAGCAAAATAAAAAATTCCTTCAGTAGCACCTTAAAGACCAACTAAGTTTTTATTTTGGTATGAGCTTTCGTGTGCATGCACACTTCTTCAGATACACTTGAAACAGAAGAGTCAGACCCTTATGTATATACAGAGGGTGGGGGGGTGGGGGGGAATGGGTGATGGGCTGATGGGAGTGCTAAACCTGTAGATGGTTGTTAACGACTGCTGATGACTGCAATTGGTCCTGCGGGGGGAAAGCAAGGGCTGAGGCGCTAAAGAAAGCTTGATCATGCATAATGAGATAAGAATCCTATGTCTTTGTTCATCCCAGGTGGCTCCATGGTTTTAAGCTTGGTAATGAGTTCCAATTCAGCAACTTCTCTTTCCAGTCTGTTCCTGAAATTTTTCTGTAAGGACCAATTTTCCCACCAATTGCAGTCATCAGCAGTCATCAGCAGTCATTAACAGCCATCTACAGGTTTACCACTCCTATCAGCCCATCACCCATTCCCACCCACCCCTACCACCCTCTGTATATACATAAGGGTCTGACTCTTCTGTTTCAAGTGTATCTGAAGAAGTGTGCATGCACACCAAAGCTCATATCAAAATAAAAACTTAGTTGGTCTTTAAGGTGCTACAGTGGCAACTTAATAAGGCTGGCTGGCTTGGCAATGAAATAAATAAATACTTGGGACAGGTGTGTGGGTGAAAAGGTCGTGCACATAATTTAATAAAATAAGGCAGGTGGTGGCTGAACAAAAATCTCTTGAGGCAGTAAATGAATGAACCAGAACAGAACTTTTCAACTGGGGAGCGGGGAAGCGGCTGGCTCTGATAAGCAAGCAACACAAACCTTAACTGCAAAAAAAGAAAAAGAAAAACCCAGCAAGATAAAATCAAAAGGAATACTTTTTTTTAAAGGACCTGGAGGAATTGAAAGGAAAGGGTGAGTAACGGGGAGGATCTGGTTGCATTGAAGCAAGAAAAGCAAAGTCTCACTCCAACTGCTCCACCTTTTACTAATGCTTCTGTTCTGTAGCCCTGGGCTCCTTTGGGGGAAAGGGATGGATAGAAAATAAATAAGCAAACAACTCTGTAAATAGAATAGGAAACTAGCAAAAGAGCTAAAAGTACATGAGACCAAAGTGACAGTGGTTATTTACATCAGCATGCCACCCCCAAAGCACAAAGATTGGAGAGCCCAGGGGAAATTATTCCCTCTGATTACAGTCATAATGGACCTCTCCCTTCCCTTTCTCTCCAGTGTGGTGTTTGCTCTTTGTCACCCCGACCATGGTGTCCCTATATGGAAAGCTTAGTAACATGAGTATTGCTTTTAGCAGGCAAGTTGTCTGCTGTGTTTTCTTTGACATGTGAATCACTGAGGTGCCACAAGGCACTTCTTGGGATGCTGGTGGTGTTCCTGCATCTGCTCGGGGAGTCTCATATGGATCCTGCTTCACCTGACTAGAATCCCTCTGAAGTACCCAGCATCAGTTTGGGAATCAGTGTTCATCCGAATGTGCTGCACATCCCTGAGCATTACTAAGAATTACTGCCAACACAGGTGGGGTGGGGGGCTCTCCAGAGAATCTCTGCACCTAGGCAGACTCAAATGGGAGGTGGTGCTCCTACTGTTAGACTTTGGCAGCAGACTTTTATAGGCACAAAGATGGAAGGAGCCATTATTCCCAACAATGGAAGAAGGGCTCTTAATACTAATGGAGTTAGCTGAAAAGGTGAAATCAACATGTTCAATAACAGAAAAGTCATTGTTAACATTTGTTAAAGATTGGAAACCTCTCATAGACTTTTTGCATGAAAAAGAAAATGATATCTGGACTTGAGGATTGAAGATAATGTGTGTTTATAGAAAGTCGCTTTGTTAGGTGTTATATTGGATTGGATGAAGTAAAAGTGTTTTTATATAGTGGAAAGATGAAGAATCAGAAGTTCTTTACTTTCTGAATCTTATTCTTCTATCTTTCTCTTTTAACCTCTTTTCTAACCTTCCTTCCTTCCTTCCTTTTTCTTTCTCTATTTCTTCTTTCTTCCCCCACCCCTTTGTGTTTTTAATTATATGTAGATAAAAGTACTAGTTTAGTTTAAAAAAGGGGAAAGAGATTACATTTTGGTTTTTTTCTCTATAAACCTTAATAAAATTTATTTTTTTAAAAAAGACTTCGGTAGCAGTCAGCTTCATAAAACTCTTAGCTAGAAATTTCCCAACAGGTTTTGTAGGTGATTCAGATGAAAATGACAAATGAGTATTAATGTTCCTGTTTTTAATGAGAGAACATTACTGCTTAACAGCAGCATTCTTCATAGCCAAGGAAAGTGAGGAAAAGTTATACCCCTCTAATTGGGTGCCCTGAGCTTCTCCACTTTCTCCCTGGGTTTTGATGTTGTCACGGAAATCTGCATTAGTTTGAGTTCTTCTGGTCTGAGAAGATGCCAGTCATGGGTGGGAGAATCCGCTCTAATTTATGTAGGCGAGAGAACACTGTGGGGAATGTGGTGCCTGAACAGTCTTGTCTTTCATGTCCTCGCATGCATAACACAAAGGAACAAGGCTTAACGTGTGTTGACGGAGGTTTGCACTCCACTGCTGTATGCATGAGGAAGGTTCGGAGTCTTTTCTTTTAGCATTGGGGAGGAGGGGGGATTACAAAGAACTTGAAGTCTGCCCAACTCCCATGGAGAGCTTTGTCAGGTAGTTTTAGAGAACCTCAAATACCCCACTCCGTGCAGCGATACTGGATCTGGCAACAGGAGCCGGGGCTGCAGGGACTCAAGGTCTAATTCCTCTCCTATTTGCTTTCTTCGGAGCAGCACACTGAGATGATCTTAGCCTACCACCGAGCTCCACTTAAGGCAGAAATGATTCCTAGATGAAAGCAGGGAATAGAAAAGAGTTTGCTTGCATGCACGTTCTTTAAAAGTACACAGGGTTCGGCTTGCTCCACTGGTTGGCTCGGAGCAAACCACGGCTTCCCGCTAACTTTATCGCGACTCCAAAAGCGAAAGTTTTAATACGACGTCATCAAAGGGCACGGCAAATTACAGAGTGGCTTAAAATTTAAAGCCATTAGATGTAACGTTAAACATGTATTTGCATTTAAAGGTCATGTCTTGCTTTAAAAATAAATAGCAGCAGCTTAAAAGTATACAAGTGAGACCTGCAATAAAATGTTGCAGTTTGGAATACGCCTGTTCAGGATTCCAGCCAGCCATGCCCTTTTCCTGAATGGACCATTCCATCTCCCCTATCACTGGCCTTCCCTTTTGTTCAGCATTCCATCCCCACTGAGCATGCTCCATCCCAATTTGGTTATTTGGGGGAGAGATTCCCAATTAGACTATTTATTTCTCCATTTAGTTATTTAATTTCTGTGCCACCCTTCATCTAAGGATCACAGGGTGGTTTACAAGTTTAAAACACAAAAATACAATAACATAGTAACAAATGAAAACAACAGAGAGAGAGGGGTGGGGTATAGATTGTCACGTATAGCTATGCGTTTTGTTGTATGGTTTACCAACAGGCACCCGTGCATCCCAGCAGGTGTGGCCCGATGGGGGTGGGGCATCATGTGTGTGACATCATGCACACATGACAGCCCCTCCCCCCATGTGAGGTCCAACTCAGCACACCTACACCAGGCAAACCCCTTGGGGAGAGCATTCCATACATGGGAAGCCACCACAGAAAAGGCCCTTCTCCGGGGGGGTGGGGGGTGGAAGAGGATGGAATGAATTTGATATGTATATTTCATGTGTTATTCTGTAAAATCAATAAAAATCATTTTAAAAAAAAAGAAAAGAAAGGGCCCTTCTCCTTTTGCCTCTCTCCAGACTTCTCGTGGAAGAGGCACATGAAGAAGGGCCTCAGATGATTATTTCAGGGTCCAGGGCAGTTCGTATGAGGAGATGCAGTCCGTCAGGTATTGTGGTCCTGAGCCATTTAAGACTTTATAGGTCAAAACAGCACATTCAAATGGGCCCAGAAACGAATTGGCAGCAGATGCAGTTGGGCCAGGATTGGCACTATATGCTCAAGCCCCCCTTTCCCCTAACAATGTTTTGTTTGCTTAAGTCTGCTGATAATTCCCTCTTGTGCTATAAGTATATAGAATTCTGATTATATTTCAGCTAGGCCAATTTCAAAGCAGAAAAAGTTTTCCAGACCCTTCAAATCAGCCAATTTAGAAACAATGCTTTGCTAACTAATTTTAATTAAATAGAAACAGTACATTGAGACAGTATGAAATGAGCAGTTTCCAGAGGCCATGGGGCGGGGCGGGGCGGGGCGCGAAGCCACCATGATCAGGGAAAAGTTGTTAGGTTAATTTTTTTTCCCCAGCCCTGCTGAAGTTGTTAGGTTAATTAACAGTGCCTGCTACATGACGCTATATATGATTTCTATTTAATGAGAAATTTCTTCTACCATGCTGGGTCATTCATTCCCAAGTTCATCATACTCCTCATTATGGTTTTGTTCATTTCCTCTTCTAGAAGTTTTCACATCCTTGCAGATAGCTCTGGGAGTATTCCAGCTCTAAATGTTACTCTGCTGTTCCCTGTCCTTAGTTTGCTGTTGCATCTTTTTCATGCCACTTAAGAATGTAAGCAAAGCCTTGCTTGATTAAATCGAAGGAGATCTAGGTTAGCATCCTAGCAATAGTCCCCTCTCATTGCCTCCCAGCAACTGGTAGTCAGACGTATCCTGCCTGGGAACCAGAATGCATGTACCATGGCTAGTTACCCTACCCTCCATGAATTTGTAAACACCCTCCCACCTTTTAAACCATCTAAGATAATGTGCACCATCACATGTTGTGGCAGCAAATTGCATAATTTAATAGGGTTACCAGACCTCCAGGTCTGACCGAAAGTCTCCAGCTTTGCCTGGCCCCCTCCAGGTGGCAGGTGAAAGGTTTGAATCTCCAGGTTGGCGAGAGTGCCTTATAAAAACAAGAGCAAATTGTTGAGAAGACTGTATGCCGCTTGCAAGCTTCAGTCCAACAGGAGTTGCCTGCAAATTATAGCATAGGCGCTGTGGTGGGGTCTGCCCTGTTCTCCCAATTAACTTCCGTCCCCAGGACTCTCCACCATGGCATCACATTGGTCTCAAGTTTGAACCCTAAAATCTCAGGGTCTGGGATACTCTTGACCTGGCAATTCTATAGCTGAATTATCTGCTGTATGTAGTATAAACACCGACAACTGGGAAACACTGGCCTGTGAGTGCCCCAACTGGAGAACAGCCTTTACCGATGGTGTCATGGGCTTTGAAGATGCTGGACAAAAGGGAGAAATGAGCTAAGAGGAAGGCACACTTGATAAACCCTCACCATAATCAACTCTCACCTTCGCAGTCACGGACTCACTGTTAAAACTGTGTTTATGGAAGACAATCTTACTCAGCTATGAGTGTTTGCTAAAGAAGAAGATATGAAGTGCTGTGTCTAGCTTGAGTCTCCCTCAAACAACTGCATCAGATGATCCCTGACTCTAGTTTTATTATGAGATGTAGATAGATAGATAGATAGATAGATAGATAGATAGATAGATAGATAGATAGATGATAGATAGATAGATAGATAAATTAGATTAGATAGATAAGACAGAGATATTCCATATTGTATTTCGGTCTGTCTTTCTATCAGTCTATCCAATTTTTATTCCACTTGTCAGACAGATTTTGCCTCTCAAAGTGGTTCGCATCAATGAAAAACAAAACAGGGCTGGCTCTGCTCTCAGGCTTACAAAGGAATGACAACAACAGCAACAATAACAAAAGAGGAGTAGAAGGAAAAAGCTACCCTCACCTGGTTTAATCAGCTAGTCAAAGCCATTCCCAGGGTGTGGCTGCTGTTGCATTCTGACAGCTTCTAGGAGCCACAGGCGAGAGCTGAGTGCAGGGTGGGGACCAAAGGTGAACAAACTACTCCAGAAGGAGCATGACATGTCCCCCACCAGAGATACTGCCCCTCCCCTAAAGCTCAGAAATTTATTGATGCCCTGATTGTGCCTCCCTCAACCTGCTCAGACCTTCACCCAGATTGTCTAGCTGCTACTCCCTGATCTCTGGTTGCAGATCTGGATCCACACCCAACCTTCCCCTCCACAACACCCCCACGAAACTCATAACAACACAGTTCTTCTTGTCTGCCTTGAATCTGTTGGATATTCTGTGTGTGTGAGAGAGAATCATTGGTTCCAGAAACAGAGAAGAAGAAGTTTCAAGAAGCAGCAGAAGGCCGAGATGGTTTTGTCTATGCAAGGACATTATCTGTGGGAACTGTTCTTTGGACATGCGCAGTGTGGCAGGAAGTACTGATAACAATGGTTTTGTGTAACTTGTTGTAACTTGTTGTGAGTCTCCAGATTGCACCTTGCAGTGAGAGAATCTTGGACTCTTGTTGGACTCTAAGCATACCTTGACCAAGGCAGTGGTGAATGTCTGTATATTTTTGCTACTAATATGCTTTTATGTCTGTCAGGTAAACCTCTACATTTGACTGAATCTTTATGGCATCCATGAGTGTTTATAGCCTACTGTGTGTACTTTCAATGCCGAAGATGCTTCCAAGGAAGGAGCTGCATTGAGATGTAACTCTTCTGAGTCTAGATACTGGCACACACACGCAGCAAAAGTGATGCCGGACCCAATCTTTCTAAATCATTCATCAGAGGCTGATGGAATGATCCAACTGAATCTCCCACAGTTCAGCTTCATTAAAAGACACCTGGTTCTAGTAATATGAGCTAGAGAGAGGAAAAAACTTCCTTTTATCTATCTCCTTCATGCCAAGCATAGTTATAAAAACTCATCATGCTCCCTTTCATATTTTTTTCTAAGCGAAAATTAGAATTCCAATTAACCACTGACCTCTGTCATATTTCAGGTAAGTGCTGAAATACTGCTTCAAGCAGTCCTTCTGGTTGCCAGTACTACCAAGGGACGTGGTGGCGCTGTCGTCTAAACCACTGAGCCTCTTGGGCTTGCTAATCATAAGGTTGGCAGTTCGAATCAGCACAACGGGGTGAGCTCCCGTTGCTCTGTCCCAGCTCCTGCCAACCTAGCACTTCAAAAGCATACCAGCGCAAGTAGATAAAGAGGTACTGCTGTGGTGGGAACAGCATTTCTGTGTGCTCTAGCTTCTGTCACAGTTTCCCATTGTGCCAGAAGCAGTTTAGTCATACTGGCCGCATGACCCAGAAAGCTGTCTGTGGACAAACGCCAGCTCCCTCGGCCTGAAAGCGGAGATGAGTGCTGCACCCCATAGTCAAATTCGACTGGACATAACCATCCAGGGCTCCTTTACCTTTACTACCAAGGACCTGAGAGCTTGTATACATTTTTCCATTGTTTTGTTTTCTGGATTTACAGGGAAATTTGCGTTGCTATAGAGCTCCCTATTTGCTTGCATAGATGAACTTCACATAGTGGTTCTTACAGGAACGTTGCTGCCCCCCAAATGAATATGGCTTTGTTCCTTTGCCCATTTACCTGGGGATAAGTCCAGTTTAACACAGTAGGGCTTATTTCTCCACGGACCTGCGTAGGATTGCCCTGTAAACAGCACATTGTAAAAAAAAAAAAAATGTATTGCATAAAACAAGCCAAGCAAGCAGTCTTAATTTCCCCAGTGATTGAACTGAAGAACTTTTATGTCATTGTTTTGACCGATATATTAGAAATGTGTTAATTTTGGCTGCACTGTGAGAAGGAAACAGCCTGTACGCCAGTAACTGGATCATTTTCCTGCTTAGTGTGCTTGATTTATTTGTCTGACAGCTTAACAGATGGAGTACTCAATATTTACATCCACCTTCCTTTTTTGCTCTCCATAAGACAATTATTTCATGCTTGATATACGACCTTGGTCTTCCAAAAAAAAAAAAATGAGATCATGTTTTGGCTCCATACTGTTCCTTCTGAGAATAACTATTTCAGAGGCAGCCAGTAACAAAGCAATAAATATATCCTACCAGCCAAACAGGCACACTGGGAGTATATGATCCATTGAAGGGTAAAAATGTGTTTCATCCTAGCAGTGGTGTAGTTTGTTAATATTAGGTTCTAGACTTAGTGGTCTTACCAAGAGGCTCACTGTTCCTTGGCCATTCTGCCACGCCAAGTCAGCTCCCATTTCAGATGTTGTCAGCTGCTTCTTTGTAAATGCGATGCAAGGTGGCATTGCATGCAACATGCCTGAGTGGGAGCAGATGTTTTCATCGCTGCTGCTTTCCCTGCCTACCTCCTCCTCCTGCAGTCTGCTTTCCAGTGAGTGGAGACTTGGGTACCTGCCACTAATAATTATGCGAGGTGGGGTAATACGCTGCCAGTAGGCCAACAGAGTGGCTTCTTCGACCTGCACACGTGTATTGTTGTGAACTTGGGGGACTGGACAGCAGAGAACTAATGGGAATGAAAGCTGCCAGGAAGGTCTAACCTAAGCACATCCTTTGTTAGGTAAAACAGGCAAGTACAGATGAAGGTTGCCATGGGGACAAAATAATTAGCCAATTGCTTCCTGTGACAGGGACCTTTTGGAAGTGTTGTGATTAGAAGATATCTCCCAGTCTCTCATTTAAGAAATGTTGCTTTCCAGATCTCTCTAGGAATCCAAACTTTGGTAAGTGCCACTCAGAAAATTGGTGTGTGGATAGATGATAGCGATAGATAGATAGATAGATGATAGATGATAGATAGATAGATAGATAGATAGATAGATAGATAGATAGATATACAGAGTCACAGAACGAGCTGACACAGATTAAACTTGGAGTTAACTCTTTATTAGCAGAAAAAGTATCTTCACAGACATGACTGAGTGTCAGGTCTAATGAGCACAGCAGCTCATGCCCTGCTGCAGGTTTTACTTCATGAAATCAGTTGCTGAGACTAAAGGCCCCCACCTCCCCACAGCCAGCAGCGGAGGAAGCCGCTTGAGCGCCTGGGCTGGCGCACCCAGGGGCAGGGTGAGCTGCCCATAGGGGCAGGGTGAGGGCGGGGCGCACTGTGGGGCCTCTGGAGTCTGCCTACCTCCTCCCACTCAGCCGCCCTGCAGCTGGGGGGGGGAAGGCAGTGGGTGGCTCATTTGGGCAGCACGGAGAGTGCGTGCCCAAGCCACGACGTCTCTCCCAGGCTTGGGCATGCTGCAGGCCCCGCGGTGAGTGCCACCTGCCTTGCCTCGCCCCCTCCGGCCCTGGGACTCCTCATAAGGAAGCTGTGCCTGGAGGAAGAACTGTGAGGCGAGAGACTCCATCAGGCAAGGCCTCCTTCCACCTGCCTTGCCTCACCCTCCAGTCTCTATTTTTCAATTTGTATTGTATTGTTTTATGCACTGTGGCTTGCTGTTGTTTTATTGATTATTGTTTTGAAATTATTTATTGTAAATGTTAAGAGTGGGTTTCTGTTTAATTTTCATATGCTGATATTATTCTATACTATTGTAATGATTGTTGAACGTTACATTATTTGATTGCTTATTTTAAAGCTATGTTTTATTATCATATTTATGTATTGCATTAGATTGTTATAAGGTTGTTTTGTATTTCATGAGATTCTGTTTCTTCAGCTTGTAAACCGCTTTGAGTATTGTATGATAGAAAGGCGGCATACAAATTAAAAGTGATGATGATGATGATGATTTTGTCACCCCCCTCAGTGGTGACACCCAGGGCGGCCCCCTTCCTCTGCCCCTGCCCACAGCTGTATATGTCTCCTCCTCTCCAAGGCTTTTTCTAAGCAATCAGAGACTATGTATGTGTGTCTTTGCTCCTCCAATTTAATGCCTCTTCTGGATCTGGATCTGGGAGTCCAGGGGTTGGGGCGGGGGAGATTGTCCCGGGAGGAGGGAGAGACACTTATGAGTCTTTAGCAGCCTGACTCATCTCTGCCTCCTGACCTCCCTCCTCTGACTCTCGTGCTTCAGCTTCTGCTTCCGATTCTGGACTTCTCTGCCACAAACTCTCCCAGCTCACTAAGCCCTGTTACCTCTTCAGCTTCTGACACCTCCCCCGCCCCCCGGTCTTCTCCCTCTTCTGCCTCTGAATGCTCAACATCATTCCACTGCCACTCCCCGGGCTCTGGACCTTCTTCTCCTGATGGTTTCCCAGCTGGCTCCTCCCACCATTTCTCTGCATCCAGCCATCACACACACACAGAGAGAGAGCTGGGTCAGAGTGCTTCTGTTCAGGGTTCCAGCCAGCCAGATAAGGCAATTTCTAGGCCTGTCAATTCTATTCCCCATAATCTGCTTTTCCTCCTCCCGACTTCTCATAGGTGAGGCCATTTTTGCCACATAAGAATCCACATTCAAGGAATCAGGTTGTGTGCACACCACACAGTTAAAGCAGATGACTCCCCCGCCCCAAATGCTGGGAATTACAGTTTTTAAGGGTGCTGGGAATTGTGTTAATTGTAAGGGGGGACGCGGGTGGCGCTGTGGGTTAAACCACAGAGCCTAGGGCTTGCTGATCAGAGGGTCGGCGGTTCGAATCCCCACAATGGGGTGAGCTCCCGTTGCTCGGTCCCTGCTCCTGCCAACCTCGCAGTTCGAAAGCACATAAAAGTGCAAGTAGATAAGGTAGGTAAACAGCGTTTCTGTGCGCTGCTCTGGTTTCACCAGAAGCGGCTTAGTCATGCTGGCCACATGACCCAGAAACTGTCTGTGGACAAACGCCAGCTCCCTCAGCTAGTAAAGCAAGATGAGCGCCGCAACCCCAGAGTCGTCCGCGACTGGACTTAATGGTCAGGGATCCCTTTACCTTTTAAACAACAGTACCCAGGACTCTAGTTATTTGTTGGGGTGATGTGCTTTAAATGTATGCTGTGTACACAACCTTAGTTTGCTATTCATACATAGGAGACATTGCTACATGTACCTTAAACTGTTGCATAAAAATGTCTTATGCTCATTTTTAATGAGTTGATATCCTTCAGTTATTCTTTGATGCCTTTCTCAGCCTTTCAGGCCCAGCCACCCTTTATGTCAGCAGAGTTATTATTGCCTTGTTCTTGTCAATCAAAATTAATTAGCAGAGTTTCTCCTTCAAAACTGCTTTCACTGGGGGGAGGCGGGGACTTTGAAAATGCATAAAAGGGGTTTCTTTTGTTATTGTCATTTTAGGAAGGCTCCACGTCATGCACTTAAATCAATGAAAGTTTTTTTTTATTGTAAATATTCAGTTCCCAGTGCATTGATTGCACACACCCATGTATCTTCCCACACAATGTTCTCAAAACTGGGATTTTCCTTGTATAGTAAGTACCTGCTGAGAGGGAGCTGTTATATAAAATAAAATGAAAACAACACTTGATGTGAACTAATGGAAATCCCTGGCCTTGCCTCATCTCTCATTTTAGTTTCCAAAGATTCTGAAGTTAATGGGGAAAGAAAGAAGGCAAGGATTATATGTAAATCCTGTGAAATTAAAGGGAAGGCTCTTGCAGTTGAGAGGTCTGGCAATCCAATTAATCCCCACCCCTCCAATATTAAGGTTGGATTTGAGTTTTGGGTGTTGCCGGGTTTTGTTTTTGACGGTTGTGCACAATAAATGATGGCCGTTGAACCAGGCAGATACTGTTATGTATTCAGTGGTCTGTGTTTGCCTGAGCTTGAGTCTGGACTAAGGATTCTGAGCCCCTGTGTTCTGATTCGATACCTGGTATCCAATCACAGAACATTTCAGGATTTGGGCCACTGCCATTGGTCCTTAAAACTCTGAGCTATTGTTCGCAGCTTGGAAGTTGAAACAGCCAATCACATTGGGAGTGGGAGTGGCCCAGGCCTTCAGAAATGTATATAAGCAGTTGCTTTGCCCCAGTTGTCCAGTTCTGTTAGTTCAATACCGTGGTACCTCAAGTTACAAACACCTTAGGTTACAAACTCCGCTAACCTGGAAGAGTTACCTTGAGTTGAGAACTTTGCCCCAGGATGAGAACGGAAATCGTGTGCCAGTGGCACAGCAGCAGCAAGAGGCCCCATTAGTGAAAGCATGCCTCTAGTTAAGAACAGTTTCAGGTTAAGCACGGACCTCCAGAACGAATTAAGTTTGTAACTACAGGTGCCATGGTAAAGGTTCTTGCTGTTGTCACTGTGTCTTGCTTTGTGGGAACCCACCCGCACTTCAGATACTATATTCACAGTCACACACAGATCTATCAAAACCAACAACAAACACCCCGAAATTAAAGCAAAACTCTTAGGGCCGGAATGGGAGTGCAGGAAACAACTGAACTGAATGAAATATACTCAGAGTCCTGTAGTGACTTCATGCTCTTTATTGCAGCTTGTAAAACAGTGAATGAAATGCCCCCCAAACCTCAGGCTTTTATATACATTATTTACACAATGAGTCCCGTCTGATTGGCTGATTCTGCTTCCCTCCTGGGGCCTGATTGGTCTTTTCCTGCAGGCCAATCAGCTGTTGCATTCTACGATCCTACCAGCCTAATAGGCTGATTAACTTCTTCCTGGAGCCTGATTGGTCTTCTCCTGTAAGCCAATCAGTTGTTGCATTCTAGGATCCTACTTGCCTATTGTTCTAGGATCCAAGCTTAGTACATAACAGCAGATTGGACTCAAGACAAGCACAACGGTAAAAAAAACCAAGATCAGGATACAAAGGGGCTGAGATTTAGGAAAGGATTGGTGAGGAGTAAGAAATAATAATAATAATAATAATAATAATAATAATTTATTATTTATACCCCGCCCATCTGGCCGGGTTCCCCCAGCCACTCTGGGCGGCTTCCAACAAAACAGAAATTCTAAAACACAGAAATCCATCAAACATTAAAATACAGAGATCCATCAAACATTAAAAGCTTCCCTAAACAGGGCTGCCTTGAGATGCCTTCTAAAGGTCTGGTAGTTGTTGTTCTCTTTGACCTCTAGTGGGAGGGCATTCCACAGGGTGGGAGCCACTACCGAGAAGGCCCTCTGCCTGGTTCCCTGTAACTTGGCTTCTCGTAGTGAGGGAACCGCCAGAAGGCCCCCGGAGCTGGACCTCAGTGTCCGGGCAGAACGATGGGGGTGGAGACGCTCCTTCAGGTATACCGGACCGAGGCCGTTTAGGGCTTTAAAGGTCAACACCAACACTTTGAATTGTGCTCGGAAACGTACTGGGAGCCAATGTAGGTCTTTCAGGACCGGTGTTATGTGGTCTCGGCGGCCGCTCCCAGTCACCAGTCTAGCTGCCGCATTCTGGATTAGTTGTAGTTTCCGGGTCACCTTCAAAGGTAGCCCCACGTAGAGCGCATTGCAGTAGTCCAAGCGGGAGATAACTAGAGCATGCACCACTCTGGAGAGACAGTCAGTGGGCAGGTAGGGACTCAGCCTGCGTACCAGATGGAGCTGATAAACAGCTGCCTTGGACACCGAGTTGACCTGTGCCTCCATGGACAGCTGTGAGTCTAAAATGACTCCCAGGCTGCGCACCTGGTCTTTCAGGGGCACAGTTACCCCATTCAGGACCAGGGAGTCCTCCACACCCGTCCGCCTCCTGTCCCCCACAAACAGTACTTCTGTCTTGTCAGGATTCAATCTCAATCTGTTAGCCGCCATCCATCCTCCAACCGCCTCCAAGCACTCACACAGGACCTTCACCGCCTTCACTGGTTCTGATTTAAAAGAGAGGTAGAGCTGGGTATCATCAGCATACTGATGGACACCCAGCCCAAACCTCCTGATGATCTCTCCCAGCGGCTGCATATAGATGTTAAAAAGCATGGGGGAGAGGACAGAACCCTGAGGCACCCGACAAGTGAGAGCCCAGGGGTCTGAACACTCATCCCCCACCACCACTTTCTGAACACGGCCCAGGAGGAAGGCGCGGAACCACTGCATGACAGTGCCCCCAGCTCCCAAGCCCTCTAGACGGTCCAGAAGGATGTTATGGTCGATGGTGTCAAAAGCCGCTGAGAGATCCAGCAGAACAAGGAAACAGCTCTTACCTTTGTCCCTAGCCCGCCGGAGATCATCGACCAGTGCGACCAAGGCAGTTTCAGTCCCATGATGAGGCCTGAATCCTGACTGGAAGGGATCCAAATGGTCCGCTTCTTCCAGGCGTGCCTGGAGTTGTTCAGCAACCACTCGCTCAATCACCTTGCCCAAGAATGGAAGATTTGAGACTGGGCGATAGTTGGCCATATTGGCCGGATCTAAAGATGGTTTTTTTAGAAGCGGTTTAATAACCGCCTCTTTCAGCGGGTCTGGGAAGGCTCCCTCATGGAGAGAAGCATTTACCAACCCGCGAAGCCCATCGCCCAGCCCTTCCCGGCTAGCTTTTATAAGCCAGGATGGGCAAGGATCAAGGAGACAGGTGGTTGGTTTCACTCGTCCAAGCAGCCTGTCCACATCCTCGGAGGTAACAGATTGAAATCGATCCCACAAAACTTGACTAGACAGGACTCTAGCACTCCCCCGCCCCGGCCCTGCTCCCACGGTGGAGTCTACCTCTTCCCGAATCTGAGCAACTTTATCTGCAAAAAACTTTGCAAAATCATTGCAGGAGATCATGTGGCCCATACTGGGCCCGGATGGAGCAGGTGGTTCCGCTAAATTGCGAACCACCTGGAAGAGTCTCCTGCTGCTGTTTTCTGCAGATGCGATGGAGACGGTGAAGAAGGTCCTCTTCGCCGTCGCCATTGCCACTTGGTAGGCTCGAAGTTGAGCTCTAGCCCGTGTCCGGTCTGATTCAAAATGAGTTTTCCGCCACCGGCGCTCTAGCCGTCTCAATGACTGTTTCATCACCCTCAGCGCCGGGGAAAACCACGGGGCTGTCCGGGCTCCATGCAATCTGAGAGGGCGCTTCGGAGCCAGACAGTCAATAGCGCTGGTTAACTCCGCATTCCAGCGGGCCACCAGGGAATCAGCTGAAAGGCCATCGACATGGGATAAAACATCCCCTACCACTCTCTGGAAGCCAATTGGATCCATTAAGTAGCGGGGGCGGACCATCCGAATCGGTCCCACCTCCCTGCAGAGGGGAAGGGTTGCGGAGAAGTCCAGTTGCACCAGAAAGTGATCTGACCATGGCACTTCTTTTGTTTCGCTTTTACTTAATGTCAGATCACCACCATCCATAGAGGTAAACACCAAGTCCAAGGCATGTCCGCGGCTATGAGTTGGGCCAGACTTATTCAGGGACAGCCCCATGGTGGCCATGCTTTCCACAAAGTCCCGAGCGGCTCCTTGTAAGGTCGTGTCGGCATGGATGTTAAAATCCCCTAAGACAACCAAGCTAGGTGTCTCCAGGAGCACATCCGACACGTCCTGAAGCAGCTCGGGCAGGGAATCCTTGGTGCAGCGGGGAGGTCGGTACACCAAAAGGAATCCTGTACTGCCCCTATTGCCCAACTTCCAGAACATGCACTCAGAAAACTCAGTCTTACCAATAGGACGCCTGGTGCAAACTAATGACTTCCTAAAAATCACTGCAACCCCCCCTCCCCGCCCAGATGGCCTGGGTTGCTGTGCATAAGAGAAACCTGGTGGGCAAGCAGCGCCAAGAACGGGCCCATCGGCTTCATCCAACCAGGTCTCTGTCACACATGCCAGGTCAAATCCTCCATCCACAATCAGGTCGTGAATGGCAGTGGTCTTATTCATCATCGACCTGGCATTGCACAGCAGCACCTTCAGGTCATGTGGGTATCCCTTGCTGATTCCAATATCCGTCCGGTCAGGACCAGACCCGGAGGCAGGGATAGTCCTCAGACAACGACTAAGTCTGCCTCCTCGGTAATCACATGGTCTGGTCTTAGCGTAACTCCTCCTCCTACCCGTGACCACTGAGATCGGTTGTCCCAGTGCATCCCCCCCTGTGGAATCTGCCCCAGCCATTTTGCTTGCTGGGACCCCCTCCCGGGCAGCCCTGACCCCTCCCCTTAAAAACAAAATAAAACCTCTGTAAAAAACAGCAAGAACGGAACAAAAGGAAAACACAAAAAACACAATAAAACAATAAAACCAAAAACAATAAAAATTACAATACACCAAAATTTAACAGATTCCCACACCCAACTAAAAATCCCTCCCACCTACCACCCCAAAGAAAATACCCTCCCACCTACCACCCCAAGAAAATAAAAACATAAAATTCTTTTAAAAGCATTTTAAAAAGAACTCTGTGCTGTTTTAAGTTCCCCTGGGCAGCACCAGCAGCAGAGCAGCGGCGGCAGTCCTTATGAGGCCCTCCAGGCCCCGCCCTAGACCAGGTGGAAGGAGGCAGGGACAGGGCCTGTGGGCACTCACAGCAGGAGAGAGAGTCCTGGGCAGCACCCACCACACAAAAAACACAATAAGACAATACTAACCAAGAAACAAAAATCACAGAAGTAACAAAATTTAAAAAATTCCCAAACCCAAGTAAATAACCAACCCCCCAACATAATGTGTTTAAAATGATAAAAGAGAATTTAAAACATTTTTAAAAGAACTCTGCACAGTTCAGAGTCCTCCTGGAAAAGAAAAGAAAGAGCAGAAGGCAAAGTTTTAAAGCAGGGTCCCCAAACTACGGCCCGCGGGCCAGATGCGGCCTAATTGGCCTCCCAATCCAGCACGCGACGCCCCCCGCCGCCCGCTGCCGCCGCCTGCTCTTACGGCGCACAGCACGGCGGCGCACTTCCAGATCGGGGAAAATCGCCGAAAATCGTTTGTGCGCATGCGTATGGCCCTCTCCTGACCCAGAAGAGGTCATTTCTGGTGCACTTCCAGGTCGGGGGGAGGCCCATACGCATGCGCACAAACAGTTTTCGGCGATTTTTCCGACCTGGAAGCGCGTCACCGCGCCAGTAAGTGTGTGCGCGCATGCGCACGGGCGCACACTCCCCTGCCCTCCGGCCCGCCGCGCAATCGGCGCGGTGGGCACCGGCCCAAAGCCGGGTAAGTCTGGGGACCCCTGTTCTAAAGGGAAACCACAGTAACCAACAAGTACAATCTTCAAAAGTCTTAGAAGCTGCAGCAGCCGCAGCTCTCAACGGTCAGTTTAAGAAATGAAGAACACTCAGCACATGGAACCATTTGCTGATACACTTGTTTTTCCCCGCCCCGCCCCCACACACACCCCAAAAGCATTTGATTGCAAGTGAGAGTAAAGTCCTCCTTTGATTGGACTCTAGAGCTGTCAGTTACAGTGCTACAACCCGCTTCTCTGCCTCCCCCTTCCTCTGTGCCTTCACTTAAGGAGTGAAGTTTGTGGGCATGTTGTTGTTGTTTAGTCGTTAAGTCGTGTCCGACTCTTCGTGACCCCATGGACCATAGCACGCCAGGCACTCCTGTCTTGCACTGCCTCCCGCAGTTTGGTCAAACTCATGTTCGTAGCTTCGAGAACACTGTCCAACCATCTCGTCCTCTGTCGTCCCCTTCTCCTAGTGCCCTCAATCTTTCCCAACATCAGGGTCTTTTCCATGGGCATGTTATGGAGGTGCAATGATGGATGGCAGCCCCAAGCCCAGTGGAAGTTTAACTGAAAAGTCCTCCACAAACAAAGCCTGCTGTTCTGAAACCGTCAGGAGAGTTGGGCGCATCTGATTTAAAGCTTGACTAAAATGAAAGTGGAAGCAAAGATTTCTCTGCCTTTGTTTGAGAAGCTATTCTTCACTAGCAATAACCACCCTCTCTCCCTTGCTGCAAGTTTTTTCCAGAGGCAGCATTGCCATGTGAGCCACAGAGGAAAGTAATTAAATTTAATAGAGGCTCTCTCTGTATATTGAAGTTGCCCTTGATTTTAAATCTTTGGAGAAAAGAATAATTAGATTTGATAGGCTCCGCAGCATCTGAACATTATATTGTAGAGGTATGTCTGTGCTCAGCTTTTGCAAGATTGTCTAGGATGGGCCTCCCCCCCCCCCCCGGCACACTTTCCTAAAGTTGCAAAGGCATTCTTGCTTTGCGTGAGGATGCAGCATTTGAATCTTTAGCATGTTTACGGGAGCAAAGGTTAAACTTCAGAGACTGACAGGAGATGAAAGTGAGGCGAATGCATCATAGGAATAAGAGCTCTTTCTTCTCTGCTATTTTCACTTGCAACAATGGACTTGCTCGTTTATTGTACTGCTGCGATTTTTGCACCAGGTTGCAATTAACTTCATATAGGAAACTGCCTTCACCAAGATTGGTTGATGGCTCAACTTAGCTCAGGATTGTCTACACCGGATGGGTGGGGTATAAATAAATAAATAAAATTATTTATTATTATTATTATGCAATGAAGGCACCAGGCCAGGGGTGCCAGGTATGGGGGGTGCAAGAGGCTTCACCCCCCTCAATATTTTGAGACAGGGGGCTGAGCCCTCCCTCCAATATTGAGGGGGCTGCCATCCCCTGCCGCCCCCGGGTGATCCCCAGCACACCGGGCAGGGGCAGGAGGATTGGAGGGTGATTTTCAACCTCAACGCCCCCACTACGATCGCCAGAGTGTCCCAACAGGCACCCTACAACAAACCTAAGTTACGTATAGCTATGTGTTTTGTTGTATGGTTTACCAACAGGCACCCGTGCATCCCAGCAGGTGTGGCCCGATGGGGGTGATTGTGTTCCTTATGTCATTATGTACTTTAACAGCTGGGTGGGATAACCCACCTGCCAAGCATCTAATGCAGGCATCCCCAACCTTCAGCCCTCCAGATGTTTTGGACTACGATTCCCATCATCCCTGACCACTGGCCCTGTTAGCTAGGGATCATGGGAGCTGTAGGCCAAAACATCCGGAGGGCCGCAGGTTGGGGGTGGCTGATCTAATTTGACATTGGCAGGTGGGTAGGACAACCCACCCTTCAATAATCCAAAGTCTCTTGCACAGTGTTTCCCCCAGTGCCCAGCAGCTGTCTGGGGGTCTGCAACACAAGAGGGACTGCAACACAAGAGGCTTTCCCTACCCTCTGCTCAGCAAAACACCAAGCATAGGGCTTGGCAAGGCTGCTCTCTGCAGGGATTGGCTGACTTGCTTGAGTTCCCCCCAAGGGAGCTCAGTTGTGCAGCTGATCCAGCAAGCTTGGAACTCACCATCCATCAGCTGATGGCCATTGACTCCAGGCCTGCTTTTCCTGGGGATTGGCTGTGCGATGGAGCTCCCCATGGGAAATTCAGTCACACAGCTAATCCTCTCTGCTGCTAAGTGCCAACCAACCCCGGAGCAGCTCCTTCACTCAGGGTTGGAGCAGGTACATAATTGGTTTCATTTGAGAGTACCTGGAGCTGAGCAGCCACAAAGATGGTACAAGACATCATCACAGTAATTCTGTACCCTCCTTAAAATGGCATATTTGCCCCTGCATGGGCCAACCATTCTGAGCATGGGCAAGAAACAGGCAGCAGAGGAAGAGAATCAAGACCTGCTTTCAGCACTGGTGTTAATGCTAGAATGATGTTTGGCCCAAGCTGATGCTGAGCGAGCAAGCAATGTGAAGAAGCTGTTGTCTCTGTGCCTTGCTTCGAGGCATCTAGCTGGCCACTGTAGAAAGCTAAAGGCTAAAGTAGATGGACCACTTGTCTGATCCAGCAAAGCTCTTTTGAAATTCTTCCTGCACTCAAAGCTGCTATATTTATGCAGCAGCTCACCTGACAAGGCACCCAAAGCTTCAGATTCAACCATTTAATTCATTTAGTGTGTGATCTGGCAAGTGGGGAGGCTTAAAATATATTCACTTTCCACACCGCAGTCTCCGCTATCGCTGCAGAGCAGGAGAGAAGGGGGGGAAACAGAAGACCAAGGCAAGGCAACAGACAAAAATGAAGGCTGTAAATCGGTGTGCATGCTTACTTGTAAGTAAGCCTCATTGTTCCCAGCAAACACACACAGGAATGAAAGTGATAAATGCAAATTGCGTTTGCTGATTGCAAGTACCGGTAATTAATGGCTGCTGAACATTCTGATCCTTCACATGCACTCCTAAATGGAAGCAGACTCTCTACGTGACAGATACCCTTCTGTGAAATGGCAGGAGAATGCAGCTGGCTCCCTCAAAGAGACAGTTTTCTGCAGTGCAGATGGAAATCAAGCTATAAATTAAATGTCCATGTACTGTTCGTTGTTGGCACAGATCCTGTGGTGATGACAACAGCTTGAATGGCTCCGAAGAGCACGTATTAATATCACTGGGTGAAGGCCTGGAATGTTGGCTGCCTTGAATATGGTAGATTGTTGCTTTCATCCTTCTCCAAGGTGGGTGATCCTGGGCTTATTTATTCCAGGCAAGTGGTATAAATTTTAAAAATGTAGGTTGTAGCATGTGTCATGCTGGATTCCCCTCCCACTCCTAAATAAGCTAAAAGCATTCAAAGAGGTTTGCGCTGTTTTTACAAAGTTCCTGTGTTTGTGAAACTCAGTAGTACAGCAGAGCAATTACAAAGGGGGGAATCACTTCACTCAAAATCCCCTGTGTTAAAAGCCAGCAGCTACACTTATGGGATGGAGGCTGAGTTCTGTAGTGCTATTGTTGTGCATTACTCTGGTTAATTCCTACAATGTCTTTGTTGATCATGAATGCTTAATATTTGCATTTACAGGTTGGAAATGGGGAATGAGAGATGCTGGTGTTTGTCCATACTAAAAGTTTAAGACAGTGATGGGCAACCTTTTGAGCTTGGTGTGTCAAAATTCGCCAAAAAAACGAGCATAACTCGGGTGGTGTGTCACTTCGAGAAAAAACCCATAATTTCACGATATTTATAGTTTAAATAACAAAAATGTATAATTGTAATATATAACTGTATTTAATAAACCAAAAACTTATTATTTAACCAAACCAAAAACCGCTTATTTATCACAAAGTGCCCAGAGTTGTTGAGCTTTTTGAGGGGAGCTACTGACCAAAGTTTTGGAGGTTTTTTGGTGGGGTACAAAATTTGCTTTGCTTTTTTTGGGGGGTGCCTTAAAGCTGCTGCACTTTTGTGGGGGGGGGGAACAGAAATAAATGACGAATAATACCTTCACTGGAACTAACATGCAGCACCGACATAGTCTGCCAAAGTGCAAAAAAAACCAGCACAGAACGGGTTAAAAAATGAACGCTGTTACACCCAATCATCGTCTGCCAAAGCGCCAGAAAAAACAGCACAGAAAGGGTTAAAAACCAATCTCTGGCTACCAGCAACAACAACAAAAAAAAAAGGATACGGGTTTTAACAGCGGAGACAAGGTGTAGCATGAGGAGCGGGAGAACAAAGGGGGGAAACAACAACAACAGCGCAAATGGGCCGATGGGGCGCATGCCAGCAGTGAGGGCTCTGCATGTCACGTCTGACATGTGTGTCATAGGTTCACCATCACTGTTTTAAGATCAGACGGAGGGAGTCTTTCGCTCATTTTGTTTATTTTCAGTTAGCCCCTTCTTGAAATAACTTGTCTAGGTGATGTGCAATACGTAAAAAAGATACAATGAGATTAAAAACTGCCATATTAGGGAGGGAAACACTGACCATAACAATGAAATGTTTGACCCCTAGGAAGAGCTTTAGAACATCTCATAGGACCTAAACCCACCACTAGTCCCCTGACTACCCACTAAAAGAGTTCACCCACAACAATCCATTGCAAAACCAAAATATCCTTCCCCACCCAAGACCAGGATGAATGCTAGGATTCTGTCAAAAGGGCCATCACAAAAGAGAGGGGGAGGGAGAGGGAGAGGGAGAGGGAGAGGGAGAGGGAGAGGAGAGAGAGAGAGAGAGAGAGAGAGAGAGAGAGAGAGAGAGAGAGAGAGAGAGAGAGAGAGAGAGAACACCGTTAATGCTTAGGAGAATAAAAATGTCTTCACCCAGCATCAAAAAGATGGCAATGTTGGCACCATGCAAACTTTCCTCAAGAGTATTCCACGAGTGCCAATGGACTGAACTTCAGTTTATTGGCTTCCATCCAGTCCATTACTGCCGTCAGACACCAGTTCAGCCACATCCTCTGTCACACCTGCTTGAGATGCAAAAGTGAAATAGAGCTATGTGTCATCACTCTGTTGAAGCCACTGCATGGCTACCGCTGCTTTGTGGACTAAGGTTCTGAATCATGGAGGTCTTTTTATAGATGAGCACCAGAACTTTGAAAGTGCACCATGTTCCTGCTCCTCCTCTGTCCACCTATGAGGGCTGTGTCCCCATGGCTCTACAGGATCTTGCAGAGCCCATGGCCTATGTCCCCTTTTGACCCATGGTTGGGATAACAGGATGAGGGAGATCTCATATGCACCTAAACATCCCAGGTTATGGTCTGAGGCCAGCACATGACATTGCAGTTGCTGAAGCTAAGCCTGAGTAGGAACCACATGGCACTTCTATGCTCAGTGCCCAGAGTTCCAAGATATAAATGTACTAAATATTATCCTAACTTGTATCATTTATTCTTTATAAAATGCAAACGTACTTTCAAATAACTTGATCCCCCCGCCGCCGCCCTTAAGGCTTGTAAGCAAAGCTAAATGTCTGCAGCTTACGTTTCCATTGCATATGTAATAAATATCTTAGCATTACCCCTGGTGAAGAACAGCCAAGGGATAAGGCTAAAAACTAATCAAAGGATACTGGGACATGCCAGAGCTCTTGAACACCTGGTTGCTCAAACAAAGCCTCAGTGGAAACAGGAAACTTTCTTATACCCCTTCCTGTCTGGGAGGATGAGGTGGCCAGCCTTACTGGGCGGAGTCAATTCAGGGCCTGTAGGTCTTTCATTTGCTGACACTTGCAATTCAAAGGTTCACCAAATGGGGCAGCAGCACACAGATCCAGCAGTTCCCAAGGCAGACGCTGGGATCATAGCTGCCAAGTACCCCATTTTCCCCGGGAAACCCCCGTATTTTCTTACCGTTTCCCACTGGTCTCCCGAATGGATTTATATCCCGTAAATCCCCCGGAAAGCAGCTCCTGCCGGTAGCCATGTTTCTGGTGCCGCTCTGCCCATGTATGGGCACCGGAAATTTTGAAATGGGCAGAGTGGCGCCGGAAGTATGCAGACATTTTGAAATGGGCAGAGCGGCGCTGGAAGTCGCTTCTACGCATGTCCGGAAGTCGTGTAGAAGCGACTTCTGGCACCGCGGCCATTTTGGAAATGGGCAGAGCGGCACCAGAAGTTGCTTCTACGCATGTCCGGAAGTCGCGTAGAAGCGACTTCCGGTGCCGCGCCGCTGCTGGTCCCGGATTTTTCAATCTGGAACTTGGCAGCTATGGGTGGAATGAGAGATTTTTCTCGCTCTGTAACTATATGCCTGGACAATACAGAGTTAATTTGCAGACTATTACCTCGAGGCAGGGGCTGGACACATCGGGTGCGTGACTCCTTTTTAGTTCTGCGAAATGCTGGCCAAATGTGATGTGGGCAATAATAAGCCAATAATAATAGTAATAATAATAATAATTCGTTTTGAAGTATTGAACCACTTTGTCAGGCATAACTACGGAGGCCTGAAAACTGCTCGCAATTGAGCAGAAGCAGAGCCTGCCATACAAAGGCTACTCCCAAAGCCTATAATTGAATTGGTGGTGGTGTGGAGAGGCAGAGAGAGAGCTATCTGCAGAAAGATAGCATTATGTATGTACCTGCCTGCTGTTCTGCCTTTAGCCTGTGCTGTCAGCTTATCCCTTTGATCACCCAGGCATTCTCTAAATATACACGTTTATTCTTCTCAAAAGACATGCTCTGTGCGGAGATGTCTGCATTTTGTCAGGTGACTGTAGCAGAGAAATAGAGTCTGATTCTGTCATGTAGTGAAGATGCCAACTCACTTATCTGCTGCCTTACTTTCCAGCTTTCAGGCAGAAGTGGCCCCACCGGGAGGCAAGGCGAACTGGCCACAGAAGCAGGTGGCTTCTGGATGTTGAGGAAGGTGTCGGTCGATGGGAGACCCATCAGTTCTAACTCAGGACCCCAGGGAATTTGCAGAATGAAAAGTTACAAGATTTCAGCGAGACATTACAGGATGTGCCTTGGAAACAAAGCAGTTAGGACTGCCCCCCCCCCAATGTTTGCAAGTGCAAATAGCCTCAAAAGCAGGACTGTGTCTGAGCGGCCCAACAGTATCATGGACACAAATCATAATGAATGCACAATAAAATGTTTTCTGCAACGGCCCTGAGAAAAGGTGATGTGACTTTTCAAACGCTGAGACAGGTAAGTTAACTTGTGGGGACTTGTTTTCCACTTGGAAAGTGCAACTGAATGTACACTTGAAGGTGGTGTGGGAGGTTCCTGATCCCCAAACTCCCTTTCTGATAAGATTTTTAAAAAATCAGGTACTCGGGACTAGGGGTAGGCAAATTGATTGATTCCAGTTTCTTTCAGTTTCTTTCCATTTTCCCCATCTTCTGTTCAGTTCTCCACATTTCCACTTCAGCTTGTGTGTGTTTGTGCGTGTGTGTTTTTTAAAAAAATAAATAAATAAAATAGTCCTCATTAGCATTTTAGCATTAATTTTTCTTAATATATACATTTTTAATTGCAATTTTGCCTAGCACACACATTTTTGTCAGCAAATCTCCCTTATGAAATGCATTTTCTATGTATCTTCATAAATACATGTATTTTTATGTACACTTCACCCTACTACCGTATATGCAGTTTTGTACACATTTTGAAAGATGGCAATGAGAGGCAGTGTGGTGTAGTGGTTAAGAGCGGTAGACTCATAATCTGGGGAGCCGGGTTCGCATCTCCGCTCCTCCACATGCAGCTGCTGGGTGACCTTGGGCTAGTTACACTTCTCTGAAGTCTCTCAGCCCCACCCACTTCACAGGGAGTCTGTTGGGGGGGGGGAAGGAAAAGGAGATTGTTAGCCGCTTTGAGACTCCTTAGGGTAGTGATAAAGCGGGATATCAAATCCAAACTCCTCTTCTTCTCCTTCTTCTTCTTCTTCTTCTTCTTCTTCTTCTTCTTCTTCTTCTTCTTCTTCTTCTTCATCATGAGTTAGGTCAGTTGGCCTTTTTCTACAAATCAAACCGAATTCCTTCCCCATCTCTATTCATTTATTCCATTTCTATCACATCTTTTCCTCCAAGGAACTCAAGATGGCATACATGGTTCTCCCCTTCCTCATTTAATCCCCACAACAAACCTGTGAGGTAGGTTAGGTTGAGGGTGAGTGACTGATCCAACATCACCCAGTGAGCTTCATGGGCCAGATGGGGATTTGAACCCTGCTCTCCCAGGTCTTCATCTGAAACTCTATTTTATTTTATTTTTGGATTTTTTTTTTACAAGTATAAAATTATAACAATACAACCATGCACATCCATATTTAAAGATTCCTCCAAAACTCTGGACTTCCCACCTTCCCCTCCATGAGTCCTATTGTCAACTGCATATTATTCAGCAGTACATATTTTATGTCACTCCATTATCCGCATAGTATTTGCAACATTACAAGTATTATTGCAAGCCTGCTAATGTTTTCATCTGCTTACAGTGTTCTCCACGATAAAATATAATTTTTCCCCATTCTTTGTTAAAGTTTTGGTCTTCTTGGTTCCTGAGATCTCCGATCAGTTTTGCCATTTCGGCATAACCCAACAGTTTAATTTGTCATTCTTCTCTGGTAGGGACTTTGTTTTCTTTCCATCTCTGGGCTAGTAGCATCCATGCTGCTGTCATCACGTACATTAAAAGTCTTTTCTGCTCCCTTGGAATACCAGCACCTTAGTCTGACACTCTTAACCTCTGTACTGCAGGAGTCATGCGCCCCCGCAATGCTATACCTTGTCCCCTTATTCCCCTTCCCCTTCTTGCAACAGTGGTGGCAAAAGCTGAAAGGGAGGTGTTTCTCCCCTCTTTATCTCCCCATCTCTCTCTAACTGCATTCAGATGGCACTTCACTCCATCTCTTCCCAATGCTTCCTTACCTGTTCATTTTCATGTTTTACACACATTTCACATGGTGTACCGTAAAAGCCACTTCTGGAAATCTAAAAAGGTAAAGGGTAAAGGGGCCCCTGACCATCAGGTCCAGTCGTGTCCGACTCTGGGGTTGTGGCGCTCATCTCGCTCTATAGGCCGAGGGAGCCGGCGTTTGTCCGCAGACAGCTTCCGGGTCATGTGGCCAGTATGAAAAAGCTGTTTCTGGCGAACCAGAGCAGCGCACGGAAACGCCGTTTACCTTCCCGCCGGAGCGGTCCCTATTTATCTACTTGCACTTTGATGTGCTTTTGAACTGCTAGGTGGACAGGAGCTGGGACCGAGCAATGGGAGCTCACCCCGTTGAAGGGATTTGAACCGCTGACCTTCTGATCAGCAAGCCCTAGACTCTGTGGTTTAACCCACAGTGCCACCATCTAAAGGATGTTTATCACTCATTTCTGTGCTAATTGTTTCCAGAAAGAAATGTTTGCAGCCCCAGTGGGAGTGTGCACAGGATTATCTAAGAGGCTTGTTGAGTTCATGGTAGGGTTTCGCTCCATGTAACATGTTGTTGCAGTGCAGCATATTAGGTGTGAAGGGAGAAATGTCTAGGGCATCTTCATTCCCATCTGATCTGTAATTTTTGCACAAGTTATTAGGATGAAAGACAGTTAGCATAATAATAATAATTTATTACTTACAGTATACCCTGCCAATCTGACTGGGTTTCCCTAGCCACTCTGGGCGGCTCCCAACAGAATATTGAAAACATCAAACATTAAAAACTTCCCTAAACAGGGCTTCCTTCAGATGTCTTCTAAAAGTCAGGTAGTTTTATTTCCTTGACATCTGGTGGGAGGGCATTACACAGGGCGGGCACCACTACTGAGAAGGCCCTCTGCCTGATTCCCTGTAGCTTCACTTCTTGCAGTGAGGGAACTGCCAGAAGGCCCTCAGAGCTGGACCTCGGTGTCCAGGCTGAACGATGGGGATGGAGACACTCCTTCAGGCAAAGAGATAGCAAGAGAACCAGGACTGTACAAACCCAACACATGTGGTGAGCAATTGCCCTCAGCCATCCCACTCTGTGTATAGGTGCAAAGCATAGACTCATACAATTGTAGAATTGTAGAGTTGGAAAGGACCACAGGGGTCATCTAGTCCAACCCCCTGCAATGCAGGCATCTCAGCTAAAGCATCCTTGACAGATGGGATGCTTCTAATATCACGGAATGAACCATTTATCATAGAAATGGGAACCTGGGAGAAGAAGAGGCTGGATCTAAGTCAGAACTCTCCACAGGAACAAATGCCCAGTAAAAATTCAGAAAATGTTTTTTGTGTGTGACTCATGCAAATAGGTCACCATTTGTCAGCGCAGCCCCCTCTCCCAATCAGCGGGGGAAATCACAGCCCCCTGCCCCCCCTTTGCAATTTTTCAGCGGACAAGTCAGGGGGTCCATCAGTTTTCAGTTCTAGCTTATACTTAGAGCTCAGGAGTTTTGGAAGTTCCACCAGGCTTTGCATTTTGGAGCTGCACAAATCATCCATAGCCATATTAAATTTATTTTATTAACTTACTGAGGGGCAAGTAGCAACAAGGTGGCCAATTTTTGCTGATGGTGCTAAATTGTTCAGGGTCATTAAGTATGAGAAGATTGTGAAGAGCTCCAAAAGTGCTTCTCCCAAAGGAGTGAATGACAAATGCAATTCATTGTAAAGAAGTGTACAGTAATGGATGTTGGGGCAATAATAATAAACATAATTTCACAAGTATATGCTCATGGTGTCTGAACTGGTGGTGACTCACCAGGACTGAGACTTTGGGGTTATAGTAGTTGGTAGCTCAATGAAGGTGTTGACCCTGTGCGCTGTTGCGAAAAAAGCTAATCCCATGCTAGTGGTAATTAGGAAAAGAATTGAAAATGAAACTGCGAACATCATACCATTGCATAAATCTATGCTGCAAACGCATTTGGAATACTGTACGGTTCTGGTCATCTCACCTCAAAAAGGGTATTGAACGAGTTGGAAAATGTTCAGAAAAGGGATACCAAAAAGATCAAGGGGGTGGAGCCACTGCCATATGAAGAAAGGTTGCAGCATTAGGCACAAGAGCACTCCCCACCCCCACCCCCACCCCCGCCATGGCTTCTAGCAACTGGTATTCAGAAGCATTAATGCCTCGCCCATGGCTAGTAACCATTGATAGCCTTCTCCTCCGTGAATTTGCCTAATGTTCTTTTTAAAGGCATCCAAGCTGGTGGCCATCACTCCCTCCTGTGGGAGTGAGTTCCACAGTCCAACTCTAACTGCATCAGTACTTCCTTGCATCCCGGGTCTTAGTCCAACCCCTAACCACAATACGGCCTTTATGGCTTTAACACCAAGCCCGTCCGTCCCCCGTCCCGCCCCGCGCGCACCGCTACGCTTTGCTTAATACCCTCCCTGATGAAGAGTTCTGGAGACCTCAAAAGCTTGCTCACTATTTCGTGACGTTTGGGTGCCTTCCTGAAAGCATTGCTCTGTGTGGATTTTGAACGGCTACTTTGCCTATACTGCCGGTGGGAGCAGGTGGGGGGGAGTGCATCTAACGTGCACTAAATGTATCTGAAGCGCAGCATTTTGGTGTGATCGAGAGTACAACATCCTTTTGGCTAAATGGCATCCCCGCGCGCCCATCTCCGTGGTTAGCCAAAAGTACGGCGCAAGCGATAGGGATTGTATTGCTGAAGGTTGCAGCTGCCTGGAGCGTCTCCAGGCTTGGGAGAGGTGACATTTCTGGCTCGCAGCAGGTCTCTCCTTTTTTGCACTGGGTGGAAGTGTCAGCGTCGAGGGCGTGGCTTGGCAAGGGCGCGCCCCTCTTCCTTGGCTCCTGCTCGGAGAGCCAGCTCCGTTGAGAAAGACACTTTCCTCCCTTCTGCTACCCGGCTTCTGTCTGACTCCTCCCTCCTGCAGCTCTGAATAGTGCAGAGCGAGCCAACGAGCTTCTGCCTTTCTCCCCCCGCTGCTATAGTTCCTTCTCAGCCGGCAGCGTGAGACCGAGATTCTCCTTTCTTTCCACTACCGCACGTTTTCTGGTACCTGCTGGACGCGTCTGACTTGCAGAGCTAAACTTGATCAAAAGGATTATAGAGGATCCGGGACCCATTCAAAAACAGAGGAATCACGTTGCCTTATTTTCTTGCATCTTTTTCTCCCTGGCGCTTAATGCTCCTTTTTAAAACTATGTGACAGCTTGACTGGGCTTGCTTGACTGCATCCTAAGCAGGTCTCCAGGGAAAAGGGTGCTGGACAAGGGATTTATCTATGCAGTCCAACAAACTTGGAGGAGGAGATCAGAAATTCACTGTGAAGCCAACAGTTTTGGTGTCCTCAGATGAGAACTCCCAGAATTGGTGGGAAGGCAAAATAACACCCCACCCATCCCAAGAACCATGTCGGTCACTCTGAGCAATGTCTCATCAAACGGGACGAGCCACCACGGGATTATGGATATACCCAAAGGGCAGAAGCCTTTGAATCTCTTCCTTTTCTGCTTGACTTTTATCATCACGTTCACCACCCTCTTGGGCAGCATATATTCGCTGGTGTCTCTGCTGAGGATGCAGAGCAAAAGTACTGTCTCCATGCTGGTGACTTCTTTGACGGTGGACGATCTGATCAGTGTGGCACCAGCAACAATCTTCATGCTCAAGCATTGGTTGGATGAGATGCTCCCCCAGACCTTGTGCACGGCTTCGGCGCTGCTGTACTTATTCCAGGGCTTTTCCAGCAATCTGATGGGGTCACTCATAGTTTCTTATAACTTCTACAGCCTTAGCAAGATGGGAACCGGCCAAGGGGCCACCAAGAGGCCGGTCAGCATGGTCTGGGCCGTTCTCACTATCTGGATTGTCAGCCTACTGATCTGTATTTTGCCTCTCTGCGGCTGGGGTAGCTATGCCTCCACCCCTTGGGGGTGCCTGACAGACTGCACAAGCTCTTACATTTTATTCCTCTTTATCGTCTACTCGCTGTGCTTCTGCCTCCTCCTCGTGCTTTCCATCCCTTTAATTTATCAGCTGCTGTGTTCAGATGAGCAGCAGCATCTGTACGACGATTATCACCAAATTGCCCGAGGCTATTTCTCCCCTGGGTCACCTCCGACTGGCGGTCGTCACACCCCTTCCCTCTCTCCGGAAGACACTCTGAGCAAAACCTTAAAGCATTTCCAAGGCACTTGTCCAAATGCTGACCTCAAAGTTAGGCAAAGCCCAGTGGACCATTATGGACTGGATCGCTACGGCATGCAAGAGGGGCCCTACAACAGCCGAACCCTCACTGTGGAATTTGCTCAGAAGCGCTTTTCCCTGATTCTGGCGCTGACCAAAGTCACACTTTGGCTCCCAATGATGGTAAAATCAAACCAAGTTTCTTTCTCTATTTGTAATGTTCCGGGGGCTGGGAGGGGAGTATTGGATGAAATTTAAACCATGTGCCATTGAACACAGAGCAAATGAGGCAACTTTCCCATGTAACTTGCACTGGACATCTTCAACACCGGATAGTCCAGTTAAAAGTTACTGGCTTGTTTGCTTTTTAATCATTTTATTCTGTAAGTCCATCAAATCAGCTACTAAGAGTTAAACGGATTGCCCACCAGAGATTCATTGCATATATTACTGTCATTTCAATCAAACCCTGTGCTGTTAGTATGCTGGCAAATCCTGTATCAGCAACTCTTAATTATTTTAGTTTGCTGAGTGTGCAAGAGCCCCCTCCATGCATATCAGTGTCTTCTTATGGAAAGGGCTGGACTTTTAATTGCACGTTCTGATTATCCAGATTTGAGTGAACAGATTTGTATTGAACATATGTTTTCATGGGCATCGACAAAGGATCATGCCAAACCAAGGCTCCAGCTAATTACTTAATTGACTCTGGTTTTATGCTAGGGTAAGCATTCTATGAATAAGCTTTGTAGAGTGAGTCAAAAAAGAAAACCAATTGGAAGGGCAGGCCAAGGGTTACTTTTTCAAGCAACCGGACAGGCTGTGGGTTGACTGCATGAAATCCATCAGAGCATCTGCAGAATCCTCCTGAGGCACACCCTTTGGCAGTGGGTTGCCAGAGGCTGTAAAATGGAAAGGTTTCTCAGAAGCAAAGGTTTGTGTGTTTGCTTATGGTTTTGTAAATAATGAGGGCTGCTGAAAACTGCTTTGCTTCAGGGTGCGGATAAGTGCTGCGTGACACCTGTGAAACTCACTCAGAGCCGCACATAGCACATGTGAATGCCTTGAACTAAGAATCCTTTGCTTTAAGTTTTCTCTTCTCCAGTTCCTTTCCCCAAATTCACCTTGACCCTGAAGCCTTTGAGTTGACCTTTAAATCATCCCCCCAACAGTGATTATGGTTGAATTTCTAAGCATACTTTTCGGGAGTCAGCACCATTGAATGTAGTTCCCCCCTCCATTTGTGGCCTCCTCACCAGTGAGATTTAGACTGTAAGGTTTGTGGCAGTAGGGACCTTCTCTTTTCCTTGCGAAATGATACTCATTGATGGCACTGTATAAATCATCTATCATCATTATCAGTGCCATCATCTGAGAGGTGTGTTTCTGTCTCCCAGCATTACCTCAAGTGGACTTTTATTAATAGCCTCAGGGTCAAAGCTACTTCTCTGCCAGAGCAAAGGCATCAATATTTATTGTTTCACTTGAAGCAACTGACACAGATGGGAGTTGCACTGGAACATTTGCTTCTCAGCATCTGTCAGGATTCAAAGTCACAAAGCTCGTCTTCGACGGATTCCAGAGGAACAAGAATGCTGGTTTGCTGCTGCGCGAACACTCTAGAGTGCAAGAGACCAGAAGCAAGCCCTGATGGGTTCAATGGGGCATACGCCCAGGTAAGCCTAACTGGCTTACAACCATGTGTCTTTTTGTAGATGGCAACCTCATTGTGTATATGTGCTTCAGAGCCAATGCCTATTGAGACCTGCATTCTTTTATAATAGGGTTAACCAATGTAAAATAGGGTTGACCAACCTTATAGATGTAGCTGGGCTACTGGCAATGTTGGCTTGGGCTGATGGGAGTTGGGAATCCAAATTATCTGGAGGGCCCTGTGGTGTCCATCCCTGTTTTAAAATGCCACAAATATTACACTGTTACATATTTAGAGTGTACTGGGAGTTATTGAAAATAAAGGCTAAGGTTATGCATAGGCTTTCAATGAACAGTGGGCTATCAAAAACTGTACTGCAGCAGGTGCATTCCTAAGAACCAAGGTTTTAACAACAACAAAAAGATAATGAGCATGCAGAAGTCATGCGATTCTTGAGCATGACCACAATGCAGTGAGAAATTGGCGATTGTAAATATACATAATGGAACATCCCACATAATCCTTAATTCAAACCCCAGAAGACACAAGCAAATGTGTGGGTAAATTCTGTTCTGAATTCAATTATCCTTTGTGGATTCTTTAAAAGAAATAAATAAAATAAAAGGCAACTTCACATATTACCGGTACCTTTGGTGTACACATGTATGATTCATAAGTGTGCCTATGACAAATGGGTGTGTACCACGAGCAGGGGAGAGATGAGAGGAAATAATACTGATGACACAGAACCATGGCAGAAGATCAGCCACACACTGTATCAAGTACAGCTTGACTGAGGAAAAGCATGGGATTCTGGTGACCTTGTTCCAAACGCAAAATGCTGCCCGAAAGCCTTGACCACACCAAACTACTGCATCATGATGGGAGATGGGCAGGAAGCCAACCCCGCCAACCACCAATGCTATTCCTCTGGCTGTAGCTCAGGCATCCCCAAACTCAGCCCTCCAGCTGTTTGGGGACTACAATTCCCACCATCCTTTACCACTGGTCCTGTTAGCTAGGGAAGATGGGAGTTGTAGTCCCAAAACAGCTGGAGGGCCGAGTTTGGGGATGCCTGCTGTAGCTCTTCTCAACGGGTGCAAGTAATGGTGATATTCAGAAACAAAGATGGGCTGCTCTATGCCCCATAGCCCCTTAAGATGTGGGTTTCCCAGTGTGAGAGGTCATGGAGCCCACCTCAAGTTCCTCTGGACTGAAGTTCCTGCCTAATGCCTTTGCATCTGTATGGTAAAATCACAGTTGTGACAAATAGTGCCACAGGGATGGTAGAGTTAAATATAGGTTCATCAAACAAACTAGCTGCCAAGGCAAGCCAGTTATGAACAGGAAAACATAAGAAGAGCCTGCTGGAACAGGGCAGTGGTCCATCTAGTCCAGCATCCTGTTCTCACAGTGGCCAACCAGATGCCTGTAGGAAATCCAGAAGCAGGGCCCAAGCACAAGAACACTATCCCCTCCTGTGGTTTCCAGAAACTGGTATGGATAAGCATTGCAATTTCCAACTAGGGAGGCAGGGGCTAGCCATCATGGCTTGTAGCCATCAATAGCCCTCTCCTTCATGAATCTGTCTAATCTTCTTTCAAAGCCATCTAGGTTGGTGGCCATCATTGCCTCCCATGGGAGCGAGTTCTATAGTCTAACCATGCACTGCTGCTGCATAAGAGAGTACTTTTTTTAAATCTGTCCTGAGTCTTCAGGGACATGAAACCTGAAGAATCATGGTTTACAGGAAGAAACCCTATACACATACACATGCATAGAGCCATTTACAAACTGATGTTGATTGCATGTTGGCTGGGGAATGTGTCCAACAGGCTTGCTAGTGTCTCATTCACGATGGCCTCTCCATTTTATACACTTCTTGTTCTTGTGGAGAAGCTGGTAAGATATTGTTAGGTTTCTATTTCTTCCCACTGCGAGACAGTCACGAGACTGTGTTGATATATTCCAGCAAAAGACTGTTGGATCACGGGAGCAGGTGTTGCTGTATCCTGTTTCCGTTTGGTGTTTTTCTTCTTCTTCGGACTTCTCTCAGCGAGAGGAGACATGCTTTCCTTTGTTCTGCTTCATTCTTAGCAATAAAAGTAGGTGAGTGCACACATCTCTGCCTCAGTCCGTCTGTGTTTTTACTCTGCAAGGCCAGATGTGGTTACTGTTAAGTAGATTTGTAGCTGATGGAGTAACCAAAACCAAAGAGTGTTCATCAATGGTTCCTCGTCATCCAGGAAAAAAGTGGGGTGCCCCACTGCCACAAGGTTCTGTCCTTGCCCCATTGTTGTTCAACATCTTTATAAATGACATGGATGAAGAAATTGAGGGGATGCTCATCAAATTTGTAGCTGACACCAAGCTGGGAGGGGTAGCTAATGTTGCAGGATGACCTTAACACATTGGACAACTGGGTCAAAGCTAACAAAATGAATTTCAATAGGAGAAATGTAAAGTTCTACAACTAGGCAGGAAAAGCAGCTACACAAATGTAAGAAGGTGGGGGACACCTGGCTTACTAGTAGAACATGTAAAAAGGATCATGGGGTCTTAGTAGACCACAAGCTTAACATGAGTCAACAGGATGATGCAGAAGCAAGATAAGCTAATGCTATTCTAGGTTGTATCAACAGAAGTATAGTGTCCAAATCAAAGGAAGTCATATTATCACTCCATTCTGCCTGGGTCAGACCACATCTGGAATACTGTGTCCAGTTCTGGGCACCACAATTTAAGAATATTGGACCTAAGCATAGGCTATATTGCAGAGATGAAGAACCTTCATCCCAGGGGCCTAATTAGAGCCACCAAGAGTCAGCTGCTTGTAACATCTGTATTACACATTCCATTGGTATGATACTTTCAGGCAGGACTTATTCCTCCAAGGAACCAGACTTACCAAATTTCAAAGACACAAAGAAAAGGCACCTCATTTTATTCTTTTTCTTATTTCTCTTCCTGTAACCTGTGCAGAAATTTGGTTATTTCTCTATGTCAATAAAAACAAATGCGAAAATGAACAAAACAAATGAGAAATGAATAGGCTGTGCACTCGGAATTCATTTGTTTTACTCTCAAATCATATATGTGAATAAAACAAATGGGGCTCATTTTTAATTTGTTTATTTTAATGAATCCACACACTCATGCATCTCCTGAATAGGGCTAGAGTCTCACATTAAAGCAGCTGCTCCCTCCTCACAAAACAACAGGTTGGACACAATCCAGCAAAACATTTAAATGCCTGATTGATTTCAGTAGGAGTGTTAAGCCCATGCTTAAATGAACATGATTTATAAAAGCTTAATATAGTGCAATCATATGTATTTTGTAAGTTCTATTAGGTTCAATTTGTTGTTGTTGTTTAGTCGTTTAGTCGTGTCCGACTCTTCGTGACCGCATGGACCAGAGCACGCCAGGCACTCCTGTCTTCCACTGCCTCCCACAGTTTGGTCAAACTCATGTTCATAGCTTCGAGAACACTGTCCAACCATCTCGTCCTCTGTCGTCCCCTTCTCCTAGTGCCCTCAATCTTTCCCAACATCAGGGTCTTTTCCAGGGAGTCTTCTCTTCTCATGAGGTGGCCAAAGTATTGTAGCCTCAGCTTCAGGATCTGTCCTTCCAGTGAGCGCTCAGGGCCAATTTCCTTCAGAATGGATAGGTTTGATCTTCTTGCAGTCCATGGGACTCTCAAGAGTCTCCTCCAGCACCATAATTCAAAAGCATCAATTCTTCAGCGATCAGCCTTCTTTATGGTTCAATAGGACTTTTTTTGTAGATGATGGGCCATATCCAGCCCTGCAGCTCTTCTGGCAGAAAGGACTTATGTGCATGCAATGGAACTTTATCTTTCTTGCCAGTCTCTTCCAGCCTCCTGTGCACCTCCAAAATCAGCTCCGGAGTGTTGAGGGATGGTTGGTTGCAGATTTGTGTGTACAGTATATAAGAGATGAGATGGAAGTCCCATTGCAACAATAGAACTTTACTGGAGCAGCACTATCTGTACAACCCTCTGTGAGCAACTGAAAGATGCCTTGCACAATTTTCCATTTACCCTTGTATGGTTTGTTTATTTTTCTTCCTTTTACTCATAGTAACAAACAACTAGAGTGTTTTTAATTTCTTTGAATCGTCTCTCTCTTTCAGATTCAAATGGTTGTTCAACACACTGTTGGGTTTCAAAGCCTTTCCTTTGAGATATTCAGCTTTCTGCTAACGCTGCTAGCCGTTACTGTCACCCCAGTATTTGTCTTGTCTGAACACTGGAGTCACCTGCCTTGCGGCTGCATCATCAACTGCAGAAGGAATGTCTACACTGTATCCTCAGAGGAAGGCAAAAGTAAGTACAGAAGGATGATGGGAAGGGACTGGAGGCTAAGCTTCTGACTCTGCCTGGCCCTGAGCAACTTACCCTTCCCAGGGAAAACTGCGCAGAGTTAGTTTGTTTCATCAAAATCTGGTCCACATGGTGCTTTCATATCCCTTTCTTGTATTGTGTGAATGGCTGTTCACATGAATACCACAAAGCTAGGAATGTGTGGGTTTCACCCATGGCAACTTCCTTGATCCCTCTGGATCTGTGGTAGAGCATTTTCTTTGCATGCAGCAGGTCCCAAGTTCAATCTCCAATGAAGGCTAAGAATGCCCAGTCTCTGAAGCCCTGGAAAGCTGCCTCCAGATAATGTAAACAATACCAAGTTAGATAGACCCAGTGGTCTGACTTAGTATAAGATGCTTTCCTGTGCTGCTTCGTTTGAAATCCCCGAGCTGTCCAGTTCTGAACAACTTGTAACCAACCAAGTCAAACACAGCCCATCAACAATACAGTGGTACCTCGGTTTACAACCACAATTGGTTCCGGAAGTCTGTACTTAACCTGAAGCGTACTTAACCTGAATCGAACTTTCCCATTGAAAGTAATGGAAAGTGGATTAATCCGTTCCAGATGGGTCCGTGGAGTACTCAACCTGAAGCGTACTTAACCCAAAGTATGAGTGTAATTAGTTCTGGAAATCTGTACTTAAACTGATGCGTACTTAACCTGAAGCGAACTTTCCCATTGAAAGTAATGGAAAGTGAATTAAATCCATTCCAGATGGGTCCACGGTGTTTGTAAACCGAGGCGGTTGTAAACCGAGGTATGACTGTATTGGATGCCTCCTCACTGATAAACCTGGCTTTTAACAGCATATGGCTACAAGGGGGGAGGGGTCATCAAGTACTTCAGACCTTCAGCCCCAGTGTGTGGCTGGTGGAAGGGCAAGGCCGGTGAGGATGTGATGAAGGGGCAGGGCTAGCAAGCATAACCCTACTCTCCCCTTCATGCAACATAGCTGTCAAGTTTTTTAAAAAGGGATATTCCCTTATGCTGAATAGGCTTCCTCGCAAGAAAAGGGAAAACTTGACAGCTATGGTTAATCGCATGAGGAAATCGACAAGATAGAGCTATAGTGAAGGTCACCCAGTGAGCTTAATGACTGTGCTGGGATTTAAACATTGGTCTCACTGATCTGAGTAACACTGTCTACACTGGCTTTCTCCCAATAAATTTAAAGGTGTAGATGAGAGAGCAGCAGTTTGTTTGTTTTGTTAAATTTAAATCCCTCCCAAAGGAGTCCAGGGCAGGACACCTCAGTGTGTGATCTTTCTTCCTCCGGAAGAGAGCCTCTCTTCTGGACTAGGTGACTAGATTGATGCTTCAGTGTCCCAGCTCCATGTGCCTTGATTCTATGCATGTAACCTAAGAATCATGGCTATCTACATTTAAGGAGGATGTCTTACCGTGTTTCTCATATTATAAGACACGTCTTATATTTATTTTTTCCTCAAAAAAACACACTATGGCTTATTTTCAAGGGATGTCTTATTTTTTTCCTCCTCCTCCTGCCGCGGCCGGCATTGCTGCTGCTCCTATCACTATGTCTTATTTTCGGGGTATGGCTTATATTCCTTGAATGCTTAAAAATCCTGCTATGGCTTATTTTATGGGGATGCCTTAAAATATGAGAAACAGGGTATATCTAAATGCGCACAGTGCAGGACCATTCGAAGAGCTCTGCTGGATGAAACCAAAGGCCTATCTAATCCAGCATTCCCACAGGGGGCAAGCAGATGCTTTGGAGAAGCCCACAGGGACTCTCCTGTTGTTGTTCCCCAGCATCTGGTCTTCAGAGGCATTGTGCTTCAATAGCCATTTATAACCTTATCCTCCACAAATTCCTCTAATTCCCCTCTGAAGCAATCCAAACTGATGGCCATCACTCCCATCTTTTGGGTGCAGATTCTATAGTCTAGTTATGTTCTGTGTGAAGAATTACCCCCTCTTGTTGGTCGTGAATCTCTCAACATGAAGTCCCACCTGCAGTCTTTATAGGCAGCTCACACAGAACTAAACATATTTCAGTAGTTTGACTATGGTTGTTACAGAAATCTTCTTGAAAATGGATCTATGCTCATGACGGAGATGACTTTTGCTCTAAATTGATTCTTCCTCTGGATCTTTCAGAACCTGTTTCCCAACTACAGTGTTTGCTGTGTGTCAAGAAGCAATTTGTTACTGATAGTGCTTTGTAACAAACTGGCTCCGGCTCCGATACAATATTTACAAAGTGAAATATGTGACAGATGGCAAGGCAATGATTACCTAATCATTTCGAAACTGAATTTCCCTTTTGTTTTTGTTTTTTTGCCAAGGGTTATTCTATCTCACCAGCACCCCATGCAAAATATTTACCACGCAGAATTAAGCAACTTAAAATATAGCTCATGTGCCCAGTGCCACCATGACCTTAATACATTTATTTAGAATACCGTAATTATAAACCACCCCGCCCCCGCCCCCAACATAACCAATCTCTGAGCATGGTACATACAGTACAATTAAAACTCATCCAGACTGAACAACCACAATAAGAAAACAATTTAATAACAAAAGCAGATGAAAGAAATAGATTAAAATCCTCAAGGCACAGATTCTTAACAACACAAGTGAGTTGTAAGAACTAAACAGCTAATGTTCTGCAAATGTCTGGGCAAAACAAATAGGCTTTTTGCTTGATGCTTGGTAAAGATGAGGTGCCATGCATACTGCTAAGGCAGGGGTAGACACACTTCTTTGGCCCAAGTGCCAAACCCTTGTCCAATTCCCAGGGGGATCACATGTCAGGAGTGGGTGTGGCAAAAACTGGGTGTGACAGTCTGCAGACACAGAAACACACATACACACCACTTACTGGCTGATCCGTGCAGATCTGTGGGTGGCCGGGGGGGGGGTATCAATCCCTCTGTTCATAAAAATACCTGATCAGATGTATCAGATTTGTATCCTCAAAAGTGCACTAATCTCTCTACATTCCAGTGGTGTGCCTGCTCAGTTTCTTTGTTCTTTCTGCTGCTGCCGCAGCCACCCAATGGGTAGTTTATTGAGTGAGTAAAATAATTGCAAGGGAGCCCAGATCAGGTCAGTTGGCCACCATCTAACTAGCCACTAGCATTAAGAAGGACCTTATAAAAGCAAAAAGCCCACACTATATTTCTTTAAGTGGGCTCTTTGGGAAATCCCATTTCAATTTGCTTCTATTTCTATCCCACTCTGTTCCAAAGATTGGGAATGATAAACAATGGGGATGGGGAACCTGTGGTTCTCTAGATGTTGCTGAACTACAACTAACATCATTCCTGAACAATGGTCATGCTGGCTGCGGCTGGTGGAAGCTGTGGTCCAATAACAGCTGGAGGGCCACAGGGTCCCCATCCCTGGTTTAAAGCTTTGATCCAGAGATTCTCTGCATGCAGCATAGGGCTAACCATATAATCCCTTGCACACCTAGCCTCCAAACAGGTAGGTGGTGCTGTTGACTTTGAGGGCAGCACTCACTTGCTTGGATATGTGGAGGTCTGGGGTTCATTCCTTCCACTTCTCTTTTCCTTTGAGGGCAAATGGGGTGGGGGGGGGGAAGAGATGATGCCTCTGACTAGCAATATCATAAGTGACTTGCACAGCTCCCAATCCTACATCAGGAGGAGTGTTGGATCCAGCCTGGGAAATGACTATGGATGCAACTCCAATTTTCTGCATGCTCTTCTTAATTCTGAAGAGATGCTTCCACCTGCCAATTGCCCTTTCTGAATCAATGCCACAAAGCAGATGTAAAGTATCCAATTAAAATTAGATTAAAGCAGCTCAAATGCAACAGATGCTAAATGCGAAACCATCTGCTAACACACACACACCTCCAGAAAACCAGGCAAGATAAGATTGAAATGGCAAACAAGGGATGGGATCCAGAGTAAGTTAGTTGCAGAGTTCCCACTGAAATCAGTGGGTTATTATTATTATTATTATTATTATTATTATTATTATTATTACCCCGCCCATCTGGCTGGGCTTCCCCCGCCACTCTGGGCGGCTTCCAACAAATACAAAAATACATTAAAATATCACAGATTAAAAACTTCCCTAAACAGGGCTGCCTTTAGGTGTTTTCTAAATGTCAGGTAGTTGTTCATCTCCCTGACCTCTGATGTGGGAGGGTGTTCCATAGGGCGGGCGCCACTACCGAGAAGGCCCTCTGCCTGGTTCCCTGTAGCTTTGCTTCTCGCAGTGAGGGAACCTCCAGAAGGCCCTCGGCGCTGGATCTCAGTGTCCGGGCTAAACAATGGGGGTGGAGACGCTCCTTCAGGTATATAGGACCGAGGCCGTTTAGGGCTTTAAAGGTCAGCACCAACACTTTGAATTGTGCTCGGAAACGTACTGGGAGCCAATGTAGGTCTCTTTTAAGGCATGACTGTCTGGTTCCAACCTAATGTGTATAATTTGGCTGTTTTCACAGTTCATTCTGAAATCAGCAGGACATGTGACTTGCCTTTTAGTAGTCTTATGCATACTAACTCCATGTCAACCAGTTCAAACTACACCTTGCTGACTCTCCTGTCATGATGAGTCAGAAAGTTTGTTTTCAGTTTTGCATGTTATCATCCTTCATATGCTGGGTCCCCCAGAAAACAGAGATCAAAACTACTTATAATATCTGGGAAATCACTCTGTTCTCTTCCTAAAAAAAATGAGTCAGCTAATATTGGGTAATGCCAGATATAAGTTCCAGGTGTGGTGGAAGTAGCTGGAAGACACATTAAATCCATTCCAAGGTATATATATGTATTCAGGGCAAATAATGTCTTCACCCTTGGAGCATATGTCTGTCTTCATTTAGCATTGGTGTTTAAGCATTTGGAACATAAGTTGTTGTTTTTTAAATATTGTGTTAAAGTGTGCAATGCAATCCAAATTTATCCCATTTTAGGGTATATGGTTGTTGTTTTTAATGCCAGTACTGCACTTCCTACCAGTTATTTTTAATGCAAACACTTCTTTCCTTTCTTTAGCCAAAAGAAGAGGCTTTGAATTCAATCTGTCATTCCAACAAGGTTATGGAATCTATAAGATATCTCATGACAACCATCACAGTGACGATGGCAACTCTATATCATACCACAGCTTGCTCAACTATGACTGCGAGAATATAAGAGAAACTCAAAAGGACTGCAACAAAATTGAGTTCAGCACCATCTCTCTGGAGGACAGCTCCCTGCTTAAAGAGAGCACTAAGTGCAAAAAAACTGTTGGCACAGACACCAAACAAGACCTTAACAAGGATAAGTTCATGGATTGCCTGCTTTCTGACAAAATGGGAACGTATAAAAAAGAAGAAGTCAGGAATATTGATAAGTGTGCTTTCTTTGAAGAGAAGGAAAGAAGGCTTTCTCATGAGGAGTGCCGAAAACCAGAACTCTCTGACTGGGAGTGGTGCAGAAGTAAGTCGGAAAGGACCCCACGGCAGGTAGAGTCTTTCCTTGTTTTCAAATCTTCTAAAATTGTCTACTTATATGTGTTGCATGTAATGAATACCTTGCAGGCTTGGTGATCTGTGCCTTACTTCTATGTTTTGCAACTTGAGTGTCTATATGACTAAGATTTATGTGAAAAAGAGCCACAGTTGAGCCAGTGTACATCAGCTTCATGGAATGTATTCCTATTTATTTCACTGGCAATAAATAAAGCCTGAAGACTTTGGTTTACCAGCATTGCAGATAGGGTAGAGCTATAGCAAGTATACTTTACCCTAAAGTCTATTCTGGCACTTAGGATGCAGAGAGAGAGAGAGAGAGAGAGAGAGAGAGAGAGAGAGAGAGAGAGAGAGAGAGAGAGAACCTACTAATTACAAGCAGTATTGTTAGCATGAGCATCATCAGCCATGGGAGGTGGAGAAAGTGCAAAATCATTCTGGGATACACACACACACACACACACACACACACAATCACAATCACAATCTCTTGCACGATATCTCCACTTCCTTCCTTTCCATCTTTTGGGCATGACTTTCTTCCATGCTGTTTTTTCATTTCAGCACCCTTTGACATGCTTTCAAACTGTTCACCAATTTCAGTGCCTGATTGCTGCAAACCACCATGTCTCTTTCTCATCTTCTAATTGAAATAATCATATTTCCTCATGATCGGGGTGTAGTGGTAAGTGCAGGAGCTCATCATTACAGTCCCCATAGCAGTCATCTGGATTCCTCCACTATTAGACACTCACACCCCCAGTACATACCCCATTTATTAGAAACTGCATTGCACTCAATGGGGCTTTGATCTGAGTGCATTGGTTCAACTTATAAACCACATAGAGCTGCAACGCAACTTGTAGCATCCAATTAGAAATGTAGACAATTTCACAAAGAAGTGTGGATCCAAGAGCTAGGATGAATTAAGTACTCCACCACAGGAAAGGAATATCCAGACTCTGCTTTGTCTGACTTCTGATATGCTAACCTGTCACAAACCAACTTGAAAGTCTCATTATCACCTCATTCACTTGTGGGAGCAAAGAGAATCTGTCAATTGCCCTGACATTCTGGTGGATTATGTCATCATTCCTGCTGCGGAAAAAAAGCCTCCCTGCTCATTCACCACCCCACACCACCCTCTCTCTGGATCACATCACAGAAAAGTAGCTTCTATGCAGTTTTAACAGTAAGTGAGAAAGGTGCCTCTGTCTGTGAAGATTCAGCTTTCATTTATTTGAAGCAGGCATGGAAACAAGGAAGGTCATTCATGTACCAACCAGATTATGCAAGATCACTGCTATTTAAGGTGGTTAAATATTGAAAGAAGTAGTGTAAGTTTTAAAAATGGTTTTGACCAGTGCTTTTTTCCCTAGAAGAATAGGTGCTGGTACTCACCATGAAGTTGTTACAGTAAGTGCCACACTTTTTAACAACCAAAAAACGAGGTGCGTACTCTTGAGTACCCCCTGAAAAGAAAGCACTGGTTTTCACCAGTGAAACTGTAGTTCAGCACCCTGGACAGAAATATTCTTTGCAATGCACTCATATTCATGGATACTCTGGTAACTAAAAATTAATGATTTAGACCTAAAGACCAAAGCACTTTCTGGGAATACATATTGGACCCATATTTGCAAAGAAAGCCCAGTACTTGCTGTGCTTGCTGCCCCTGCACATCTATCCTCCTTAGAAATGGTGTTTGCATTCCTCAAGCTGTGAAAGGGCAAGCCAGGGCAGATATTCAAAGTGAGGGCTTCATCTCATGTCAATTCATCTTAGCTTTTTTGAGCTTCTCCATATGTATTCTCACAAATTCCTGGTACTGAGAAATTGAGCCAGACTCGCCTCTCCCCAATGCAATTACCTTCAGGTCAATTTGTTACCTTTTTGTTTGTTTATCAAAATATTCATATACTGTACTACAATATCATAAAAAATGTCAAGGTGGTTTACAGAAATACGTGCGTGGAATTAAAACACACAGGCATTTAAAGTCAAAGACTATCAACTAACTATGATGGGGAAAATGTTTTCTTTAATTGCCTGAATGAGCCTGGCAGCGTATAATTTTTTCAGCAGGCATTTAAAGGTTGAAACAAAAGGTACCTGCTGAATCTCTGGGCTGGGCTGATGACCTTAGAGGCTTGGTTTTTTTTCTTGTTGTCAGGTGAGCCTCATCAACTCGGGACAAAGAACAATGCTCCTGCAGATTACCTCAGGGATTGAACTGGGATGTAAAGGTTTCAGCAATTCTTAATGTACCTTGGACCTTGGAGACCCTCATTCCCCTCACAGACCCCCATTCCCCTCACAATTTCTCTAGAAAATTGAGATCAAAACTACTTATTTGAGGGGAATGCTGCATCCTGATGACCAGGCATCCCCAAACTGCGGCCCTCCAGATGTTTTGGACTACAACTCCCATGATCCCTAGCTAACAGGACCAGTGGTCGGGGAAGATGGGAATTGTAGTCGACATCTGGAGGGTCGAAGTTTGGGGATGCCTGCTGATGACTCTCAGCACCCTTAGGAAACTACAGCTCCCAGAATTCTTTGGGGGATGCCCTGACTGTTTAAAGTAGCACCGTAGTGCTTTAAATGTATGGGGTGAATATGGCCTATGACAGCTTCATATGAACAAATGACTGGGACACATCAGTGGGAAGATTGCTGATGTTCTTGGGTCATGCTTACAGCCTTCTCTTGGACATCTGGTTGGCCATTGTGAGAAAAGGCTGCTGGATGAGCTGGGCCTTTGGCCTGCTCTGGCGGGACTCTTAGGTCTTTATGCCCAATGTGTGATGTCAAAACTAGATGGTTGTGGTGTTTGGGGTTTAATACCCCTGTGTGAATATATCAATAGGAATCACCAAACATTTTGCAACAACAAGCCTCTTAACTTGAGATCTTCCCCAGTCTGCTGCTGTATTAGAATAGTTTCAATGATGTGTTTATTGTTTCATTGGGAAGAAGGGAGGGATATAAAATAACAACACCAAGAATGCCCAACAGAAAGGACGTCTCCCCCACCATTGTTCAGCCTGGACACTGAGGTCCAGCGGCGAGGGCCTCCTGGCAGTTCCTTCACTGCAAGGAAATAAACTGATTTTTAGAAGACATAGGAAGGCAAACCTGTTTAGGGAAGTTTTTAATGTTTAATATTTTATCATGTTTTTAATATTCTGTTGGGAACCGCCCGGACAGCGGGGTATGAATAAATATCAATTCAATTCAACACCTTTATTGGCATATATATAAAATATAAAAACAAGGACAAAACATACAACACATATAGGTCATTAGTATAAATAGTAACTCTACATCATACAGAAATAATGGAGAGCAGGAGGAGGGAAAGGCACACAAGGGATCCTCAGCTATCATTGTTGAAGGCTAGATGTATTGATTTTAATTACCTAAATTCTGGACAAGTAGTGGGCCATAATTCTGGTAATTTCGGGGAAGTCATCCCTCAGCAAGAGCTGGACCACTGTTTCCTTGTTGGGGAGGGTTCCAGGTCTCATAAAGGATAAGAGGGGGCCAAAATCAAAAAAATTAGAAAGGGGACAGTCCAGAATCATGTGAGCCATAGAGTCTACCTCTTTCTGGCCACAAGGGCATAATCTATTCCAGTAGGGCCTTTGAGTCTTCCGGATAACACGGAGGAAGGAAAAGCATTTAGGCGGGCCAACATAAATACTCCGCGATAAAAAGGAGATACCAGGTCATATATATAATTAGGTATCAATCCTTGGTGCGGCGGCAGCCCCAAGAAGGCAGGCGAGCATACTAGAGGTTGGGCAGGATGAAGTTTCTGGAGTTCAACATCAAGCAGTCTCTGCTTAATAAGAGTAAAGATATATGAGTCCTCATATGTCAAGAGGGAATCCACTGAGAAGTCTAGTTGTCTGAGTTTGTTGGAAATATTAGAGAACCATATACAGCTATAGTTGTCTTTCAGAAGATAGGATATCAGGCTATCTGGATTGGTATTATATGAATAAATAATAATAATGATGATGATGATGATGATGATGATGATGGGACGTGGGTGGCCTAGGGCTTGCCAATCAGAAGGTTGGCGGTTCGAATCCCTGCAACGGGGTGAGCTCCCGTTCCTCGGTCCCTGCTCCTGCCAACCTAGCAGTTCGAAAGCACATCAAAGTGCAAGTAGATAAATAGGTACCGCTACAGCGGGAAGGTAAACGGTGTTTCCGTGTGCTGCTCTGGTTCGCCAGAAGAGGCTTAGTCATGCTGGCCACATGACCTGGAAGCTGTACGCCAGCTCCCTCAGCCAATAAAACTAGATGAGCGCCGCAACCCCAGAGTCGGTCATGACTGGACCTAAAGGTCAGGGGTCCCTTTACCTTTTAATAATACAGTGGTACCTCGACATCCGAATGCCTCGACTTCCAAAGGTTTCGACTTATGAAGTCGACAACCCCGGAAGTCTTTTTGCCGTGTGCGCATTCTGCGCCTGCGCTGAAGCGGTGCGCGCGGTCCGCTCATGCGCAGAAGCACAAAATCGCGCTTCACGCATGCGCAGAATGGGCGCTTCGAGAACCAAAGACTTTGACTTATGAAGAGTGCCGCGGAACGGATCGTCTTCGTAAGTCGAGGTACCACTGTAATCTTAGCTCCCTGGCTTCTACAACCAGTTGGTTAGGATGTTGTAGGATGTTGGACTAGGACCTGAGAGCCCAGGGCTCAAATCCCCACTTGACCATGGAGCTCACTGCCTTGGGCCACTTACTGCCTCTCAGCTTAACCTACCTCACAGGGTCATTGTGGGGATCAAATGAGGAGGGGAAGGACCATGTATGCCACACCTTGAGCTTCTTGGAAGAAAAGGTGGTATACAAACAACAACAGCAGCAACACAAACTAATGTGTGGGGCCAGCCTCTTCTGCCCTAGAAGTGCCCTTTGTCCTTTCCTAGACAAAGTTTTTCTCTGCCTGCTTACTGGCCCTCCCTATTCCCTTGGCATGAACACTTGACATTTTCCAAACCGTCGCCCAGAGCCCTGTTGTCAGGGCTTCTATCCACAAGGTCCATTTGCTTCCTGCATCCAGTAGAAGCTGCCATACTGCCTGCCACAAGTACGACATTTGATCTTTCGAACAAACTGGGGAGTCGGGGGGAGGGTGGGAATCTTGCAAGTGCCAAAAGCAGGACTGACTGCTGTACCCTAGGGCTATGGCAAGACAGATGAACCAAGTACTTCAGTTTTATTAATCACGGTTTTATTACTGCAGTAAATTCCAAAGAATATGATGTTTCCCTTACTGCCAATTCCTAAGAGCTTTCTGGTTTTCAACTTTTGAGCAAACGCTTGTTAGTGATATGGAGCGAAGCGAAGACTCATTCTTCAGTGACAATGCACTAATGCTGCTCTGCTTCTAAATGCTAGAGTCAAAAGTGCACTGATAGCGCATATTAGGGGCCCTTTTAAATAGTTATTTTCAATGCAGCGCAGAAATTAAGAATGCACTGCTGTGTCCAAAGGAGGGCTCCTTTTCCAGTCTGCATGTGAAAGAGAGACTTGGACTGATTTCATAATAACACTTGGCTAAGCCTTCAAAGTGCCTCACACATGACTTGGTATTGTTGTTATCCTTACAACGAGCCTGTAAGGTAGGTCAGTATTTGTATCTCCATAAGTAGGACTTGCAACAAAATGTTGCACTATAGCCTCACTTGGTAACAGGACTGTTCAAGCCAGCCAGATTTATAAATTGTTATGGGCTCAATCAATCCAAGTAGCTCTCCCTACTCCAGCATCCCCTCCCACATTTTTTTTAACCCACACTTTCCAGCAGCTGGCATTCAGAAGCATATTGCCTCCAACCATTGCACTACACTAGCTCTCTTTATGCAATGAATTGGTTTTGACACTGTTCTGATAAGTATCTCCTTACAATGTTGGCTCAGCTTTTTTTTTTTTACAATGCAGAAAAGAAAAGATGACAAATGAAATGTCAGTTTTGAGTTCTAGAGTTTATCATGGGGCCCCTAGGGCTCTCCAAATTGGGACAAGGTGCTTGGGGGCAATTTTGTCAGCTATCCAGGCCACATCTGCATTCCTCAAATCAAACAGGGGTTCAGCAGGAGCACCAGTCATATGAGTGATAAAAACGCTTCTAAAATCCATCAGCATCCGTAAGGGGATGGGGGGAAGTCCATTTTAATAAGAGGCCTTGCAAAGGGAAAAGGCTGGTGTAAATCTCAATCTCAACAGCATTCTAACCACGACAAGAGAATACTTGTAAGATATTATGCCTTCAGATCACCTTCTTCGTGCCTAGGAGAGAAACCCAAATCCAGTGTGTGTTGTTGGGACAGCCTTGTTGGGACAGCCCCATGTTTGTCAGGACAGTCACAAAGTCCTGAGCTGCCCCAGATCCTCAGCATAGACACCCCAGAGAATCAGCATCCTGGGGGGGTCCTCAACACCAACTCTCATGTCAACTCTCTGTCAGCTCAAGTAGAGGAACTGCTGGATCTTCTCCACCAGCAGAATTCCAAATCTGTCCCAACACACAATATACAAATACTCCACATTTTTACTCACTCAGACAGCTGGTCTGGAGAGAGTAACTGAAGTTCCATAGACTACAGCAAACTCCATTCATAGCCAATGAGCCTACTCTGGTGCTGATCCGAGTACTCAAGTGGGTACAGCTAGGAGAGACTATTTCTACGCAGGTCTCAAACATACATGGCAAGTCAACCTTCCTCATCCATTATCAAATTGTAGATGAGCAAGATCTTATTGCAAACTGATCTGGTGTTTAAAAGCAGCACTAGCAGATCCAGTGACTAGTAGCCAGTAACTGTTTTGAGCCACCTTTCCCCTTACTTGGCATGCTTCCCAAATGCCATATCCACCCCCTTGCCCACGACAGCTTGATTGCCCTCACCCATCCTTCTCTGTTCTCCACAGCTAAGCTAATAATAATAATAATAATAATAATAATAATAATAATAATAATAATTGTACATTGCCCATCCAGCTGGGTTTCTCCAGCCACTCTGGGCAGCTTCCAACAAAGATTAAAATACATTAAACTGTCACACATTAAAAACTTCCCTAAGCAGGGCTGCCTTCAGATGTTTTCTAAATGTCAGGTAGTTGTTTATCTCTTTGACATCTGATGGGAGGGCATTCCACAGGGCGGGCGCCACTGTCTGGTTTGTGCCATGCACAAATCAAGGACAGGGGCAGTTTCAAAATGCACAGCCCCGATCATTTTACTGGAAACAGACAACAGAAACGGCCACTGACTCACAAATAGCCTAAATCCTCCCTGTGCATGGAAATAGCAACTGAACCTTGCCACACACGAACACAAATTCTTTTTTTAATGGTTTCCCCATCAATGTTGCTGTTGTCAGGGTACTTCTGCCTGTGTTGGCCCAGCAGCTATCCCTGTTCCCTCTACCTAGAAATAGAGTTCCGACCGGCCAGATGTCAATTAAGTGTGAAGGCTATGTTTTCATGCCAGCATGACAGTCCAATGGCTCCAAATGTGGTACAGCAGAAACACAGAGCTGGAGGTAGATGGAAGCCACCTGTTTTGTGGCTCTCCCACCTGTTGGCTGTGCAGTGCTGATGGTGGGCATTCTTAGATAACTTCAGCACTATGGGTTGTTCTTCTTTGGCGATCACTCGTAGCCAAGTAAGATTGCCTTCCATAAACACGGTTTTAACAGTGGGTCCGTAAGGGACTGTGGAGGCCAGTTCTGGATCAACACGTCCTTCCACAGTGGGGACATAGTTTTCTGGGTGGGAGTTGATCATGGTGTTGTTGTTGTTTAGTCGTTTAGTCATGTCCGACTCTTTGTGACTCCATGGACCAGAGCATGCCAGGCACTCCTGTCTTGCACTGCCTCCCGCAGTTTGGTCAAACTCATGTTCGTAGCTTCGAGAACACTGTCCAACCATCTGGTTTGCCAAATGTGCCTTCCTCTTAGCACGTTTCTCCCTTTCATCCTGAGCTCAAGCGTCTTCAAAGCCCATGGCACCTTTGTTCTCCAACTGGAGCACTCGCAGGCCAGTGTTTCTCAGTTGTCAGTGTTTATACTACATTTTTTAAGATTTGCCTTGAGAGAGTCTTTAAAGCTCTTTTGTTGGCCACCGGCATCACGCTTTCTATTTTTAAGTTCGGAATAGAGTAGTTGCTTTGGAAGACGATAATCAGGCAGCCAAACAACACGACCAGTCCAACGAAGTTGATGTTGAAGAACCATTGCTTTGACACTGGTGACGGTGGGCATTCTTGGATAACTCCAGCACTATGGGTTTTAACCAATGCTAGTCCTACTCAGAGCAGACTCACTGGAAAGAATGGACCTAAGTTAGCTGTGTCCATTATTTCCAATGGGTCTGTGCTGGAACTGGAACTGGAGGAAACCCTATGGTTATCTTTTAATGCTCACAATCCAGCAAGAGTAATGTGTCCACAGGGCACATACAGGGCCAGGAAGTACATACACAAAAGTATTTGAGGCACATACTTATCCTGATTCTCTGGAGCAGATTTTGAGAGAATGTGAGTGCAGCCCTGTATCCCCAGGGGTCTACACTTTGCAACCTTTCCAAGTGTCCACACTTCAGTCAAAGCCCAGGAGAAGCTGTCACGAGGCAATTCCTCCCATAGGACTTTTTTCCCAGTCAGGAAGCATTACTGCAGAGCACTGGATAAATGTTTAATGAAAAGAAACACACTTTCCCTCTCACGGCCTTGCCACAATAAGGCAGGTTCAAAACCCCACTCCCCCAGAAATTCTAAAACTCCCTGCAGATGAGAAATAGAATCCTCAATTCTCAGAGGAAGCAAACTTTCAAGAAACTGGAGGAGAGATTTCAGCACAACTCTGGTTGTCACACATGAAAAAAAGAGCAAAAAACATGCTCGTGGTTTAATAATTTTCAGCTCTACTTGCATTGTAACTAGTTTGTTATTAAAATGGCTCAGCACAATCCTATGTATCTCTACTCAGAAGTAAGCTCCACTAACTTCAGTGGGACTTACTTATAGGTAAATGCACATATGTTTGCAGTTTCGCAGTCCTATCACAGTGTACTCACAATTTAATCTGTAAGAAAAAGCAAACAAAGTGTGTTCCAGATCATTTCTAAATGTAATTTATCTGTTGGTTTTAGAGGGCTTAATTTCCCCCCGATAAATATTTATTGCTTGTAACCACAGGCCATTGCAAATTATAGAACTTAATAATCTGCCATTTCTATCCCAATGGGATCCCAAGAAAACCAAGCACAGATGATTAAAAATGACTTGTTAAACATATAAATCAATGTTGTCATGGAAAAACTCAACCGAGAAGTAGCATTACAATACAAAAGCATGTTTTTTAAAACTGAGCAGCAGCCCAGCTGAGAGACAAGATGGATCATTATGGGAACTCACAGGACACAGGTGGGGCAGCCTTCCAGAACAACTAGATGTGCTTAAATGTAGCGCGCGCGCGCGCACACACACACACACACACACACACACCCCAGGCCATTCTGGTGAAGTGCTCCAGAATATCAACAATGTCGACAGAATGTAAAGCTGCTGAGAGGTCCAAAAGAATCACTAGTGTCAGGGTTCTAATTTCAGACACGTTACTGTATAGACTGATAGTTCACATACATTCCAGAAAAGGAAAGGCCTTATCCAGAAAGGAGATTCTCTAAACACCAGGAAGAACTTTCTGACAGTGGAACAGACTCCCATGAGAAGTGGTGGACTGTACTTCCTTGGATGTTTCTAATCAGATGTTGGGTGGCCATCGGTCATATATGATCTAGTTGTGATTCCTGCTTTGCAGGGGGTTGATCCTCAAGGGTCCCTTCCAACTATACAATTCTATGATTCTATATATACTGACCTAGATCGACCATTGGTTTTTTTTTCAATATAAGGCAGCTTCCTTTGTCCTTAAGATAATTTATTTATTATCTTCTAACACTTGTCCATACATGTGATGTGCATGCTGTGAAGCTAGGTTGTCCAATTATTCTAATCTCTAGACTAGCCTGGAGAGTAAAGAAGACTCCAAGAAATAAAAAGTTACTTTGTTGTTTCTGAGCAAGAGCACCGGATCTTTGCAAACCCCCTCGACAAGCACACATCTTGTACAGTATGTTGTTTCCTTGTAGTCTTTTGTGATCAACAGTAGCATCCAAACAGGAGAAATGATGTGTGGTGATAATAATAATAATAATAATAATAATAATAATAATAATAATAATTTATTTATACCCCACCCATCTGGCTGGGTTTCCCCAGCCACTCTGGGCGGCTTCCAACTGAATATTAAAACAGTACAGCATTAAACAATAAATGTCTGTGCCAAATGGTATCTGTGCCAAGTGGGTTACTGAAATGAAAATCTTTTAATAAACAGCATCACGGGCATGTTACGTGAGCTGCCCAAACTGCAGCAACAAAACTACAGACTTGGATTTCCTTTTCACTCCAGGATGTCCTCTTACAATGACATAGAGCTATCCGGTGTTGAATCCTGGAAAATTAATGAGACCTCCCGTCTCAGCTTTCAGAGCCTTAATGACTTCACAGTGAGAATCAGCGATTAGTTCCACTTCTGCAAAACACACACAGACAGACACTTATTGGAATGCAAAAGAAAACAGAGAGCAAGCCTTGAGGGGGTGCGTCACTGCAGGCACATGTAAATCACTGAGCTGATTTTTCTGAGATGAAAATCCAGACATCTGAGCGTGGTGAAAAGGGAGAGAGAATCTTCTCCAGGCTGCAAACACAACTCGCGGCGGGGAGAGGAAGAGCTTTTGAATGGTGAAGATACAAGCATATATGAAGGAACCATTGTTTGAAATGAGTTCCAGTTGATTCCTTATCTGCTGCAAGCACTCTGTTCTTCTAACACAGAGGGGCAAGGAGATTGGGGGACCTGGTGGCAGTTCTTAAAAGATGCCCCCTGTTATGTACTGAGCTGAATCCTAGAACAATAGGATTCAGAATCAGCGGGAGCTACCCAATCCAACTCCAGGTGGAAGTGAATCCGCAACCTGATTGGCCTGCGGGAGCAGCCAATCAGGCGGCTGGCAGAAGTGAATCTGCTACCTGATTGGCCTGTAGGAGCAGCCAATCAGGCTGCAGGCAGAAGTCAATCCACAATATAATTGGCCCACAGGTGTAGCCCTGAAGTAGCCAATCACGCAAGGCCCATTGTGTAAATAATGTATATAAGCAGATGGTTTTGGGAAAAGAGCCATTCGTCTTCTCTTCTTCTCCTTGATGAATATGAGCTGAATAAAGAGCATGAAATTCACTCTCGACTCCGAGTATATTTCACTGGCGACGAAGGGTCCTCACAGCCCTACACGAGACACACCCAGGGGTAGTGAGGATGAAGGCCCTTGCCAGGAGTTATGTGTGGTGGCCGGGGATTGACAGAGAGATAGAGGCCTGGGTCCAACACTGCCAGACCTGCCAAGAATCCCGCCCGGATCCCCCAAGGGCCCCAGTCCAGCCCTGGGAGTCCGCCCGACATCCATGGTCACGCTTGCACGTGGACTTCGCTGGCCCCTTCCAGGGAAAAACATTCTTCATAGTGGTGGATTCCTACACCAAATGGCTGGAGGTCGCACTGGTACCGTCCACTTCTATGGCGGCAGCCATCCGGGTACTACGTAAGCTGTTTGCAACCCACGGGCTCCCTGACACCCTCGTCTCGGACAATGGAACCGCATTCACGTCAGAGGAGTTCCAGACCTTCACAGCGCAGAACGCCATCCGCCACATCCGCTCAGCACCATTCCACCCTGCCACCAATGGCCAAGCGGAGCGCATGGTGCGGACCACCAAGGACAGCCTCCGCCGCATAACACAAGGGGACTGGGAATACCGCCTTGCCGCATTTCTTCTAGCACAGCACAGCACCCCAAGCACAACGACGGGCCGGAGCCCAGCTGAACTACTCATGGGCCGGCGCCTTGCAACTAGACTGGACCGACTTCACCCCGATAGAGCTCAGGATGAGGTAGTGGTGGGGAAAGGCAGGAACCCCCGGACATTTGTGGCCCAGGACCCAGTGTATGCAAAGAATTTTGGGGCAGGCCCAGCATGGGTACCCGCCACAGTCACCAAGGTGACCGGTCCCGTGTCGTACGAGGTACTAACGGAAGGGGGGCAATGTTGGCGCCGCCACTGCGACCAGCTACGGCGACGATTCCCAGGAGGAACCCGGGAGGAGAGCGGGACAGAGGGGTCCCAAGGGGACAGCAGGGCAGTGAGGCCTGTAGAGCGAGAGGGGTGGGCAGGGGAAGCAGAAGCAGTAGGCACAGAGGGGCGCCCCGAGGCTGGAAGGACACCGGAACCAGAGTCACAACCTAGTGGTTCAGTGGCGCCAGACCAGACAGCCCCGGCACAGCCAGCAGCCTCGGAACACGAGCCAGAACCAGAACCCCTGACCAAGGAACACCCCAGGCCACAACGCACACGGAGGCGGCCAGCAGACCTTGGGGACTACGAATGCAACTTCCCGGGCAGGACTGGAACTTAGAGGGGAGGGGTGTTATGTACTGAGCTGAATCCTAGAACAATAGGATTCAGAATCAGCGGGAGCTACCCAATCCAACTCCAGGTGGAAGTGAATCCGCAACCTGATTGGCCTGCGGGAGCAGCCAATCAGGCGGCTGGCAGAAGTGAATCTGCTACCTGATTGGCCTGTAGGAGCAGCCAATCAGGCTGCAGGCAGAAGTCAATCCACAATATAATTGGCCCACAGGTGTAGCCCTGAAGTAGCCAATCACGCAAGGCCCATTGTGTAAATAATGTATATAAGCAGATGGTTTTGGGAAAAGAGCCATTCGTCTTCTCTTCTTCTCCTTGATGAATATGAGCTGAATAAAGAGCATGAAATTCACTCTCGACTCCGAGTATATTTCACCCCCCTTCTTCCACCCAAAATGAACTCATGAAATTAGGGAGCACAAAAAAAGTCTTGTGGTATCCCAAAGACTAACACGTGTATAACGGCATAAGCTTTTGTGGAGTACAAAAAAGAGAGCCCTGACAGAGTGCACATAGGATTCCAAAAAGTTCTGTCACCTAGGCACTGACTACAGTAGTTTAGCTTCAGCAATGGCATTGCATCAGAAGCCATTGGACCATTCTCAAGCTGCACTCAAAACATAAATATACTGTAGCCTCATTTATCCAAAGCATCCTCAAGGGGCTGTGTGAGATTTTTTAGCTATATCCATTGTTGAGTCAGGCAGTCATCCGGAAACAGAAAGCACCTATCCAATTGTTCCCAATATTCACAGGATGTTTATGACAGGAGTGTCTCCAAGGAGTCAAAGGCTGGCCCCAGTGGGTTTAGCTGTTTTCATATCGAGGCTGTTTGTGGCTACCAAAATGGATTTGTTTGGGGAGTTGGATCAACATCATGGAAAAGAGTGGACAAAGGGTGGTGATGCAGAAATCGAAAGGCAGGTGAAGCCAGGCCTGGCCTTACCATGAGGGAGCCTGAGGCGACTGTCTCAAGCAGTGATATCCCGCTGGGATCTAGAGGCAGCATGTAACTAACTAAGACAGATGAGTGATATTAGACCTCCGAGGCTGATCAATTGATTGTGGTATCTGGCCTTGAAGGACCATGGCTCTAATCTTGCTTAGGCCCATGTGTGATCAAAGTTACACACGAACATACCTTAAATATTTGAAGCAGAGGCAAAGAACCTTTTTCAGCCTGAGGGCCACATTATAACAGTAGAAAGGTGTTTGGGGGTTGAGCACCAGTGACAAACTGACACACAATCACACACACACATAGTAACTCTGATTTTCTTTTCCATCTTTGATTTTCATTAAATCCATTGGAGCAGGCATATATACTCCTCGCTAGGTTTTCTTGAGTTTCCTCTGTCAATTGTAGGCAAACCTAGGATCGTTCTGGCACCCGGTTATGTTCTTAGGAGCAAACAAAAGAGCTATAAGTGATTTAGTGAGCCATTCAGAGTTGTGTGTGTACCTGTGTGTACAAGCTAAAGCTACAGCCTTGTCTTCAATTTTCTCTATATACTGTTTATTATTATTTATAAAATCAGTTTTTAAAAAGCTCTTCAACACCTTTATCTTTTCTGACTGCTCAAACCCTCAGTAATCCTAGAAGCATGTACAGTGATACCTCTGGTTACAAACATAATTTGTTCTGGAGGTCTGTTCTTAACCTAAAACCGTTCTTAACCTGAGGTAACACTTTAGCTAATGGGGCCTCCCTTTGCCGCTGCCGTGTGATTTCTGTTCTCATCTTGGGGCAAAATTCTTAACCCAAGGTTAGCAGAGTCTGTAACCAGAAGTGTTTGTAACTTGAGGTGTTTATAACCCGAGGTACCACTGTACAACTGAACTGCAAGCAAAATGTATGGACACTTTTTGATTTTTTTTCAAGAAACACATATCTACTTCTCTTCTGATAGCATTGCTTATTGCTATTTTTTCTTTAAAAAATATTTATTTATTTATTTATTTTTGCAGAGGACATAGCTGCCATTGCATGCTTTCCATCATACTAAAACCCCTTTCCCTCTCACTGAATGGCTGATGGGTGGAAGGCGACCCTGAGGGCATAGCTGCCAAGTCTCCTGTATTCCCCAGGAAATCCCCATTTTTCCAGGTGTTCCTAGCTGAAAAAATGGATTTTTTTTTGTTTTTTCCGGTTTATTCTGGCGCAGCAGCCATTTTGGAACTGGGCAAAGCAGCATCAAAAGTCACTTCTGAGCATGCTCCGCCCAGTTCCAAAATGGCGGCAGCACTACTTCCGGTCTGCTACTTCCGCCCGGTCCCTTATTTCTCCGACAGCAACTTGGCAGGTATGCCCTGAGGGTTGGAAAAAAAATGGCTGCAGGCCATATATTTCATTCTATTTTAATCAAGAACAACCAGTCCCCTGCTATGCTCACTACTACTGTACAATGAAATTCTACACGTCTCCTCATAAATAAATCCTACTGAGTTCCATGGAACTAACTGCTAGGTAAGAGTATATAGGACTGTAGCCATAGACCACTTCCTTCTCTAAAGCAATCATATACATGAGAAATTTGGGACCTTTTTGAGTCCACGGTTCCCTTGACCAACTGCATTCTTTCTGCACCACCCCTGTGGGGCTCAGGAACCCAGTTATGTCACCCCTTGCCTGCAGAGCTGGCAGCATCTCACCCTTTTTCAAACACCCTCTCTCTTTTTTTCATAATAAATTTTTATTGATTTTACATAATAAAGAAAAACATACACAACATATTATCCCCCTTCTTCTAACCCCCCCCCTCCACGAGCCCCCTCCTGCCACGAGAGAGATCCATGAGAAGTGGGCAGTCGAAGGTGGTCCATTTTATAATTGGGTTTGTCCCCACCCCACCCTCCCTCCCCACAGAACCTCCCCCTGCCACCAAGAGGCTCTAGGATGACAAGGAGAGATGCAGGCGAGTGTCCACCCAACTATCTATCTAAACATACATTATTGATAAACAAAATAATACACACTAAATACTAACACACATCAAACACTAAAAATTTTATACCTTATCATTTTTCCTAAACATTATCTCATGGGCTTCCCCCCCCCTTATTGATTTTCATTTTCCAAATCACATTTAACAGTCAAACACCCTCTCTTGTGGAGGGGTCCCTCACCCTCCTCTCCTCTCCCCTTGGGAGTCCCCCTGGTTTCTGAGCTGCCCCGCCCCAAAGAGAGGTGCCTCCCAGAGGCACCATTTGCCTGGGGAGCTTGTAGGCAGGGCTGCTGCAATAAGCAGCTGTGCAAGCCTTTGGGAGGCAGAGATGCGAGAGGGGCATCAGAGGAGGGAGTGAAGGAAAGAGGGACAGAGGCCAGTGTTGCCCACGGCATCATTCAATTTTTTTAAAAATATATTTTTATTAAGAAATTTTTATAAAGAAAAGGAACAATAACATATCTTACCATAATCGAACATTCAAATAATCCGCACAAGAAAAAAAAAATTTACCAATCAAAATAATAATTAATTCTAACTTAATTTCATTCCTGGACTTCCGCGTGCCCCCTATATAGCGATTCATTGCATATCCTTTCACGCAAGTTCTATTCATATTTTATATCTATAATTACCATTACCCCATTTTCTTTATACTTTAACATCCATTATATAATTCTAATCTATATTTTAAAGATCTCTCCCTTAATTCTCAACCTGCAACATACTCAATTGCTTATATTTCTCTTCATATATCAATTTTACAATCCTATATAATAAAGTCCCTATGTCTCTGCGTCCAGTATTCCTTGTGTCCCTGGGTTTGCGCTAATGCGCATGTGCCCCACGGACACAGGGACTGGACGAAGAGGCGGGACGTACACACACAGCGATATCTCCCCCCTCAACCCTCTGCCTCCCGTTCCCCTGCGGCGGTGGACCAAGATGGTGGCATCGGGCCCTGGGGCCGCGGCGAGAGCCGGACCGGGCTCCTGCCGCCGCGGCCCCGGAGCCCGATGCCGCCATCTTGGTCCGCCGCCGCCTCCTCCTGACAACCCTACCTGGCCCGTGGGAGGAGCGGTGGGGCCGCGGCCTTCCCTCCCTCTCTGCGCTCGGCCGCGGGACACGACGGGAGAGCGCTTTGTTTAATTGCGTTCCCGGCGCGCCCCGTGGCCGAGCGCAGAAAGGGAGGGAAGGCCGCGGCCCCGTCGCACCTCTAGCGCCCGTTTTCTTAACGGGCTGAATGAGACTAGTATTTTTTATAATACACTCTAAATTTCTTCCATTCTTCTTCTGTCTTCTCTTCTCCCCGGTCACGTAGTCTTCTGGTCAGGTCAGCAAGTTCCATATAGTCCATGAATTAAGGCGTGCCACCAAACGTAAGGTCGGGAGAAGGCGTTCCGGGGTGCCCAAACGCTTATGCTGGTCCCATAGCCAGAAACGTCCACTCCCGGATTCTGCGAGTGACTGAGAGGTCATGTTTTCTGCTATCTTTGCACTGTAAATACTATGCACAATAAAGCTCTTAAAGACAGAGCAGACTCGGACGTTGTTACTCAAGAGTAGCCACAACAGCACCCTTACAAAACCCAACTGAACTCAAGAGACTGACTGCTGACTTTTCATGCAAGTGGTCGTCCTCTTAGCCAATTACGGAAAATCTGTAATTCCTGCTCTCCATTTTCTATGACAAATAGGAGCCTAAGCAAGGCAGTTTTGTAGCACCCATTATAAATTTTCCTTTGTGGTGCAATTCATAACAAAACACTTATCGTTGTCACCATTTAAATTGCTTATTTCACATGATGTTGAAGGATGAATGTTACGGCCTGTTGTCTGACCTTGTTCTCAGTACGGAATACATAAGCATTCTAAAAGCAAAAGCTGGAATAATGCTGGAAAACAATGACAGGGAAGAAATATGAGTTTCAGACAGTCAAGATAATCCTCCATTAACTCAGAAAGCACAGCATGGGTAGGCGTTGATGTTTCGAAGGTCACCATAACAGATTAAGTGAATTGGCCCTCAATCAGTTGAGTGCAGTATTTCGAGGTTTGAAATAAATACTTTGCATGAACTGTTGGTGGGGAAATACACAAGTTGTACTCTCAACATTTTCAGGCACAAAATTCCATTTTAATTTAAAATATATCTATGCAAATGCATTCAGGCCAAAGATTAAATTTCTGTTTAGAGTATCTCTGAACCACCTTCAACAAAAAGATCCTAGGGCAGTGTACAACTCTCAGAACAAACAAAGAAACATAACAAAATATAACAAGGCAAAATAAACAGCCAGCAAACTAAGAACGGGATAAAATATATACATTTTAAAAGAGCCTGAGCAAATAGGAAAGGTTTCTCATGTCCATATGGACTATGGAACTCACTCCCACATGATGTTTTGATGGCCACCAGACTGGATGGCTTGAAAAGAGGGTTAGACAAATTCATGGAAGATATTAGGCTATCAATGACTACCAGCCGCAATGGCTATGTTCTATCTCCACTGCCATTCAGTATGCTGGTTGTTGGGAATATCAGATAGACAGAGTGGTGTCACCCTCAGGTTCAGCCTGCAGGCTTCCCATAGGCACCTGGTTGGCCACTGTGAGAAAAGGATGTTAGATGGGCCTTTGGGCTCTTATGTTCTTATCAGGTCAAGTTTTCATGCAGTCATAAGCTTACAATGGCCATCTATTCCAAATCTTATTGCAAAACAATGCAACTTGTGGAGTTCTCCTGATGTCTTTACTAATGGGTGGATGTCCTGTTGAGTCGCTTGATTTTCATCTCAGGTATTCTATAGCAGCTTGGTGTGCTATCCTCCTCACCTGATAACTGTAACTTTCACATGTGCCGTGGCTTAAGAGGATGTTATTTGCCTACCAGAGCAGTTTTTTGTGGCTAGAATACCTGTTCTTGTCTGAAACAGAGAATCACATGAATTGAAATGGCTGCTGGAGGGAGGGGTATGTGACAATAGGAGGCTTGTGAGTCTACCCAGCTGCGGCAGCGGCGGCGGCGACAGCAGCAGGCACCAGAGGTTATTGTTGTTTCTGCACAAGTATTGAGAACATGGGGCTGTATCCAACCACTTCAGATTCAAAGTAGACCCAGTGAAATGCATGGGCATGGCTAATTTAGGGACATACATTTCAGTAGGTCTACTCTGAGCACAGCTTGGTTGCAGAGAGCCCATGGAATTTCAGCAGTGAAACCCTTCAAGGTTTGCAAACATTCTTACCTCACTCAGGATATTACTAATCTCTCCCAGAAAGGGGGCATTTTTATATGTGTGTGTAGGTGTGTATGTATGCATGTGTCCAAACAATCACCTGAGATTTCTCCCAGGTGATTCCTTTGATGTTGGGTGGCCCTGTCTTGAAAGCGGTGGCTTTTGAGAAATATCTTGAGGATCCTTGATTGTCTATGCAGTTGTACTCATACAGGTTCTGTCCAGATATTAGACTGGATATGTGGGATGTGAGACAAGACCATGCATGCACTAAATGTGGCTATATCATGTGACTACGACTACTGAGATAGGAGTATGCAGAGTAGGAGAAGTAACTAAAAGTAGATAACAAGATATCAATCTGGGTGGAACTGGGGGATTGTGGCTGGATAGATGTTTATGGATTATTAACAATGAGCTTATTAAATATCTAACAAGCCTATTTCCACAAGGGAAACAGTAGGACAAAACCAGTTATAAACTGCATCAAGTTTGTCCTCCAAATAATTTCAAAGGAATGTAAGCTAAAACATTATTTTTAGTATGCATGCAACATGCTTCCTGTTCTCTCTCCTCCTTAGCAATAAATAGTATTCCAAGTCTCTAAAAAGCGCCAGCGCGTACACACAGACGCACACAGAGCATAATTGCTGTCTTTTCTAAAAAGCCTATAATAAATTTGGATCTCCTTCTGGAGGAACAGGAATACAAGAGGCCACCCCAGATTGTATGGAAACCAGTGATAGGGCAGAACAATGTCGGCATTTACATCTGGAAGCAAATTCACATTAAAAGGAAAACCAGAAAACATTCCAAGAGAAGTCATAAAAGCTAAATTTAGGTACCTTCTCTGACCTTTGCATGGGGTTTTTGGCTACGGAAATGGATAGTTTGTTTGCAGAATCCCTATCCTATTTTTGGTGTGCTACATCACCCTTCAAAATGCTTCTCGTAGTGGTGAGTTCAATATGTCCCCCTTTTAAAAGTGTATTGAAAATGATCCTGGAAGACGAACCTCTAAGAATTTCAGGAAACTAAATGTAGGCAGCTTTGGGGCAGACAGATAAAGTTTATTATAGGAGAGAAAAGCTGTGCCTGATGGAATTTTCCTTTCAGTGCAGTTCTTAAAGGCACAGCAGTTCCCTATCCTCCCAGGAAATGTAGGAACCTATTATATTTACGGCAAATGTTGCTATGCCTGAGCAAATGAATATAGCACACCAATACAGTGTGAGGAGCGAACGACTTTAGTCTCTAGGTCTATACATCAATTGAGAGTGTGCCGTTTTCTGACGTCTTTGCCGGCAATCTGGTAAGCTGCGCTGTGGCTTATTTGTCTCAACCTGTAGTTATCAGCAGCAGCAGAAAAGCTCGTCTAAGGGGGCACAACGCACAGGCAATCTTGTTTCCTTCAATTTGTTGTATACCTAAATGAGTTTGATGTGCGTAGCAGAGCCTCTTGAAATAAGTCGCTCGCAGCAGTCAGAAGAAGAGATGGCAAGTCGAGAGAAAATACGGCAAAGCTTCCTAAAGCAATTTGTGGAGATTCTCAGTTGTCCCAAGAGGCTGGGGAAACCTAGCGAGAGTCGGTTCCGTAAAAGCATTCTGTTGAGAAGCAAGCTATCCCTCACATCAATATCTCATCAAATTCTGAAAAAGAAGAAAAGGCAAGGAAGCTCTACCCAGTGAGAACTAAAAATCCTTCAAAATCCTCCACCATATTGAGCATGTTGTACTTTTTACACCTGCCTGTATGCCTTTCCTCAAGGAACAAGGCCATAGCGGTTAGAGCAGAGAGGACCCTTGGGGTCTCTTCTAGCCCTACGGTTCTATGATTCTATGTTCATTAAGTGGAGATTATTAATGTAAGTTTCTTCCCCCCCCCAATATATTTATTGGTTTTGCAAACATTAAACAAACACACAACAAACACAGTACAAAATACAAAATACAAAAAAACACCACAATACAAAAATACATTAAAAAGAAATACAAAATACAAAAACAATAATCTTATTCTAACTTTATTTCTAAACTTGTTGACTTCCTCCTTCCTTTCTCTCTCAACTGTGTTTCAAAATATAACATCCTTAGTACTTTCCACATCTTATTCCATCTATTTTAAAAATTATCTAAACATCTCATAACTCTCATTAACTTGTCTAACATATTATATCTCTTATTATATCGTATCTTAAAATTCTATTTTTCTATAACACTTTTATCTAATTAATGTAAGTTGCCACCCTAACAACTTGTCTGCATTGGTCCTACAGGCAGTAGTACAGGACCCACTAGAAAATCAGGCATCCTTCTAGGTACAGAAAACAGCCGTCTCAAAGCTGGGTATGGAAAGGAGAAGAAAGTGCTGGGAGGGTAGAAATGAGGCGTATCAGTTACTTAGTTCATGGCAACCTTTGGCTCAGCGCTCACCTAATATTCACTAAAAGGAGTGATTTAGAAACAGGAACCCCTTTTCGTAATTAAACATTCCAGAATCAATACAGCTGGAATTAAATAAAACATTCTAGTACTTGAAGAGAGCCATGAGTGTAGCCAAGGGGCGGGGTGTGTGGGGCAGCTGCCACCCTTAAACCAATTACCGTAAGTAAATAAAAATACTTAAATAACTGACCAATCATGTCGCAGATAGCTCGGTTCTGCCTCCCACAGCAAAAATCCTGTTCCGCTAACATAAATCCTCGCTACACCCATTTACAAAGCTGATGAGGTCAGGAATCAGCCCTTGAGGCAAAGTCCAGTACTTGAGTCAACACAATCCAGGCTACAAGGGGACAGGGATTTTCAGAGAGCAGGGATATTTGGATGCCTGGTCTACTCATGAAAAAGGCATAATGATTTGGGGGCATCAGGTCTACCCATTGAAAAGCAAGGGGGTTTGGACACAAGGTCTATGCATTGAAGAGCAGGGGAAGGTTGGATTCCATGTCTACTCAGCCTCAAGCCAAAATCAAGAGTCACCGGTAGATTCACTGGAACATCATTTTCACATGACTTTGCTAGCTAAAGGCAACCAAGTTAATGGTCAGTTTAAAGGCCAGAATGCAAGGAAATCCTGTGGTGGTTAGCTAAGTGGCCTTAATTCAAAGACATGAAGTTAGAAAAAGTGCTGAATTATGAAATATGGAACCTAGGAAGCTGCCTTCTACCAAGTCCTGTCATTGGACCACCTAGCTTTGACTCTTGCGTTGTAGGGGGTTGGAATAGGTGACTCTCAAGGCCCCTTCCAACTCTACAATTCTATGATTGTATAGCTCAGCACTGTCTAAACTGACTGGCAGTGGCTCTCGCAGGTTTCAGGCAGGGATCTTTTCCAGCCTTATCTGGAGATGCCAGGGATTGAACATGTGCTGCAGATGTGCTCAAGTTCTGAGCTGCAGTGTCTCACCAAATTAGGGTAGGCTACATGAAAGATCCAAAAAATCAGTACAGCATAAGAAGAAAGAAGAGCATTGCTGGATCATCTAAACCAGTAGCATGTTCTCACAGTAGCCAACCACACGCCTGTGGGCAGCCTGCAAGAACAATAGCACGCTCCACTCCTGCAGTTTACAGCAACTGGTATTCAGAAACATTAGTGCCTCTCCATTGTGGAAGCAGAGGATAGCCATCATGGCTAGTAGCCTCATCCTCACAAACAAATCATCTTTGAATGCCATCTAAGTTAGTGGTCACCATCAAGTTGGTCTCGTACTACCTTGAGCTAAAATCAACGCAAATGTGGTGTAAAAATTATGCTCTAAAGAAACTGTATACCTTTGAAGACTTAAGTTTTACTTTAGGTTCTTAGGTTGGATGGTCATCTCTCATGGATGCTTTAGTTGAGATTCCTGCCTTGCAGAGGGTTGGACTAGATGACCCTGGGGGTCCCTCCCAATTCTACAACTCTGTGATTATGTAATAACATCTGGAAGGCACTATGTTGCCTACCCCTGGCTTTCTTGATAAATTTTACATTTTGGGAAACCATGGAAAGAGGGGAGGAAGGTAGTGGCAAGCAAAGCAATGGAAAGAGACAATGCAGTACTTTCAAAGATTTCCTGCATCTCTTATTTTTTAAAAAATGTGCAAGAGAAAAAACGGATCCATAGTGATTACAGGTTCCTGTTCTATTCAGCAAGAATTCATTCTCCTGGAACAATACCAAGAATTCTTGCATGGCCTGTGAGATACAGTCTTGTCTTCTGAAAATTTAATTAGACACGCCTCAAACCATAATCACTTTTTGGACTTGATCTGTGTTAGAACAATCAGCCTTCATTCATCTCAGTTTTCTGGGTGCTTCAGATGCACTAAGTGGATTTCAGACTGAAACTCCAGGCTGTGCGCATTAATGCAGTCTGAGTCTTGAGCGCAAAGCATCCCCCAGATGTTTACAGCCAGAGCTCTGACAGCTGCACAGCCACTAGGTAACACTAGGCAGCTGCCTAGAGCATTGCAGTGTACACGAGTCTCATACAGATTATTTGGAAGTAAATTGTGAAACTTCTTCACTGCTTGGCTTGACAATCTCCATTGTGGAATGAGACACCCTTTCCTGACTTTTACAGACAAATCCATTTTCCAAGCTTTCCCACACTTATTGAAAGTGGGGGCAGGGAGCAGGGGCCAGTCTCGGGATATGGGCTAGCATGGTAAAGGTACATTAGGGAATGTCCTTGACGTTCATTTTCCTGCTGAATAATCTATTCAGAAAGGAATGAGGAATGGCAGGCCTGGGAGCCAAATGTGGACCCTTGGGCATTTCTCTGTTTCTTGTCACTCCCAAGACCACTGTTCCTCTCCTCAGGCCATCAGCCCTCACCAGTGCCCACCACTGACATGTGACTGCCAGAAGGTTTCCCAGAATGCAATGCGAGAAATCCTGGCTTAGAAAGTCCACCATCCCTGCATTAAGAAGAACCATATATTCTATCATTTCCCCTTGTTTTAATGTTGATGCTTCATGTATAGGTTCCTGCAATATGCCTTAAGAAAAAGCACCTTCATTTTCACATCCACCTCAGTAGAATGTGAAATTCTTGTCACACTGCTGTGAATTGGTGTCTTTTCGTAAGTCCATGCAATCAAATATTTTTTCATGCGCCACCAACGTCAGCATATCGAGAGTCCAATTATTTACTGATGAAATTTTGGTTACTTCCCAGTTTCGTAATATGAATAGTGACTAATGTGGCCCTGTCAAACCACAACAGAGATTCTGGCCCCAGTAGCCTGGGGCATGGTGTAGCATAGTGTGGTTTATTTATATACGTACTGCTCTTTGGTCCAAAGGACCCCAGAGCCATGAAGAACATCAATACATATGAAAAGAGAAATATACAATCGAAGTACAATATAATAGACTAGTGTCATTCAGCCCGTTTAATAAACGGGTGCTAGAACATTCGGCCTCTTTCTGTGGCGGCGGCGCGTGGGGGCGGCGGCTGGCCCCTTCCACGGCCGCCGCTTCGTCGGGGCGCTCCGCTGAGTCCAGCTGGCCAGCGGGCGCCCAGGATAAGGCCGCGATTCTTCTGAGGACTGCGAGGGAAACGGTAGGCAGAGTGGTTGGGGGGGGAGAGCGTGTGTGTGTGCGCGCGCGTCAAGTATCTGTGTCCAATCCCAGTGTCCGTGGGGCACATGCGCAGTAGCGCGGACACAGGGACACAGGGTCTGGATGCAGAGACACTTGCACTTTATTATATAGGATTGTACTTCAGAACAGAATACAACTGAAAATTATTATTATTCAACGCTGTCATCAGAAGCAGCAAATTGCATTCCAGTTGGCTTCTTTGCAGGAGCAAGGAAATCATCAGAACCTCAATTGGGTTTCTTACCCAGCAACTTCAGTGTTAGGTTGTCCAAAGGCTGTCTAAGTCTTCTGGCACACCCTTCATTTAGCACTGAACTATGGGTGTTGCAGAGGTTCTGCCTCTGGCTGCCCCACCATAAATGCTTGCAAGGAACTGGAGGAAGTGGTATCAAGCTTGAGTGATAGGACAACAGGCTCTTCGCACAATTCCCCCATTCCCAGAGTACTGCCCCACCCAAAATACAGATGTCATTCTCACAACCACAGCCGACATTCACTGCGTAAGTAGCCCACCTCTTTGAGTCATCCATAGCAACCAAGGATGCTTTAGAAGTCTGTCTATTTAGGTAGCCTTTTTCATGTTTAATATGCTCACTTGATTTAATTTGGTTTTATTAACTGCCATTCACTATTTCTCTTGTACTCCGCTTGCTTTCATTTCTTTACTAATTTTGTTAATTGCATCTTACATTGCTTGCACTTTCTGGGGTTGGGATGTTATGAAGATAGAAGGTCACATATGAGGGAGGAGTGCTTTAGCCAAATAATGCGGCATATCTGTTGATTTAAGGGTATTAATTCCAATCAAAGTTGGATTAGGACTTCCTTTTCTTTTCTATGTCTTAATAGCTCATTGACCCGCTATATATCTATGTTTCTCTAGGTCTGTGTGATTTGAAACAAGCAATGGTGTAAAAAATGTTTACGGCAAAACACTGAAGAGCTCTGCATTTATTTTAAACCACAGTAGCAGATTATTATTTTTTTAAAAAAGTTAAATGCTCTATTTAAAGAGTAAACAAAAAACAACCAACCCCAATTCCTACATGGCTCTGCTTTAATTTAAGAAAATGAAACAACCCAGAACTATTTAGAATTCTACAGGTAGCATTCTAGATAGGACATATAGCTTGAGGTTGTCAGAGGAAATAAGCAAGTACTGGAAAAGCCAGCGTGAAACTGTGAATTTTTAAAAAAATGTAGACAGAATACACTCCACTTGCCCTCCTTTGGGATCATGGAGGAAAGTGAATCCCTTTTACTTCCCCCATAGAAAGCTCCTGGACCTATCTGTATACAATTTGGCAGGCTTAATCCATTCTAAAGGCACTCTCATGCCTGTAAATTTCACCCACTTTGACCAAAAGGCAAAAAAAGTTATAGCAGCTTTAAGATTCCCCATTAGAGTGAAAGGGGAACACAGAACATCATTTTATAGAGTGACTCAGAACATGAGCTATAGGTTGTAGAGGAGGGAGCAGAGCAAATCAGTAACAGAATGGAAGTTTAAACATATGCACGTACTGGTACCTATTAAATACATCACACGCCATTTTTGTAGAACTTGCATTGTAGTATTATAACTCAATAAAGAACCGTGATATTTAAGAAAGGGGACATGTTTTCATAATGTTGATTAAATTCATGGCATCCAAGAAAGCGAAGAGTGCATTTTCAGCAATGCAAATAAGCGAGGGATAATTGGTTTGCCGAGTTTTCAGCAATGAAAATAATAAGTGAGGCACAATTAGTTTGTTAACAATGGCTTGTTGACTTGTGCAAAGCGACATTAAGGAATATTAACAATTTTGTTTCTTTCCAGCGTTCAGGTGGCTCCTTGGCAATTCCTTTGTGTGCATTTCAAGGGACCGTATCTCTCCATGCGCCTACAGGAAAAACCCTCTCTTTATCTACGTATGAGGTAAGCACGGAGGGACAGAAAATAACGCCCACATCGAAGAAAATTGAAGTGTATCGCTCCAAGAGTGTGGGTCATGAGCCAAACCCTGAGGATTCTCCAACCACATTTGCTGACACGAGTGTCAAGATCCATTTAGAAGTGCTTGAAATTTGTGACAACGAAGAAGCTCTGGACACAGTGTCAATCATCAGCAACATCAGCCAGTCATCAACCCAAGTCCGGTCTCCATCCTTGCGCTATTCCCGGAAAGAGAACAGATTTGTCTCGTGCGATTTAGGGGAAACGGCTTCCTATTCGCTCTTCATACCGTCAAACAATCCCAACAACGATATTAACATATCCATCCCCGACACTGTGGAAGCCCATAGGCAGAATAGTAAAAAGCAACACATGGAGAAAGAAGGTTATCAAGAGGAGATACAAATGTTAAACAAAGCATACAGAAAAAGAGAAGAAAGCGGTGCCAGCAACTAAAATAAACGGTTTACTTCAGACCTGAATCATTTGGGTTTTCTGAGTCAATACATTCTGTTCTGTTCTTTTCTTTTTGCTTGGACATGAAATCAGAGTTAAGGCTATTGCTGCGGCAATGGAAAACGTCAGCACATTTAAGATAGAAATCAAGTTATAATGCAGCAAGGGTCACAGTCCTGCATATCGTTTAAGCAGGATTTAAGCAGCCTAATTGCGTGCAGAATTGTAGTCAAAGCTTTTAAAGCAGCTCTAAATGGGCTACCAGGGAAGGGAGGAGATAATGCTTTTTTTTCTAAATTAATACTTTATTGCATTTGTTTTGGTTTTCAGTAATGAGCTACCTACCTTTGGAAATATACAGGATCTGCTTGAAGAGCTGCTTCCGGCCAGAGTTTTTAATCATTTACTTCAAAACTTTTTTATTATAATAAAATGTGTCACAATAAGCTCCTCCAGGGTTCAAAAACCATGATGCTGAATGTTGGAAGATTGAGGACAAACACAGCACATAAACCATGGAATTCAGTAGCGATGATTGGGGATGGGGAGAAATTAAATTCAGTATGTGTTTAAAGCCAAATCTATCAGATTTGCACTTTTCAGAACAAAATGAGCACTGAAACACACCCATCCTTCAAAATTCACACTAATTTGAATTTCGCAATGCAGTTCTCCCACCCAAAAATGTCAAAGAAAATTGCACATATTAGGAGGGAAATGTGCATAAAACAATACATTGGTGAAAATAATCTACAAAATTGCATTATAAGAAATTGCTTCCAAAAATGTGTACATTAGTCAAAACTGCACGCAAAAACATGCTTATTATGAGAAATTTGCACTGAAATGCTGGAAAAAATTCATACACGTGTGTGTGTGTGTGTGTGTGTGTGTGTGTGTGTGTGTGTGTAATGAACCTGCAAACTGCAGAAGAAATGTGAAGAGCTGAATTTAAGACTGGGGAAAATGAGAAATTGAGAGAACCAAAACGGGCCAATTTTCCCATCCCTATTGATGATCACAAATTGGATAGCTTTAAAGGGGGATTAGAAGAAGAAGAAAAAAGAAGACAAATAAGGATACTAACCATAATGGCTGTGTACTACCTCCAATGTTGGAGCAAGCATGCTTCTGAATCCCAGCTGCTGGGAATCTCAAGCTGGAAGAGTGTTTTGCACTCAGGTCCTTCTTGTGGGTTTCTTATTGGCATCTGGTTGGCCACTGTGAGAATGGGATACTGGACTACATGGGACTTTGGCCTGATCCAGTAGGTCTCTCCTTATGTTCTGTAGAAGTTCAATCCCCATTGCATAGATGGCTGCAGAGTTGAGAACACAACAGAGGGGACAGGGTCCATGGGCTTGTCCCAACTCTACCCTACACCCAATACTAATCACACAGGCAAGGGGGTGCCTTTCTGATGATAGCTATAGTATAGGATGTAAAGGATGCAAATTTATATGTTCAGTTTAAGCTGTTTCAAAAAAACACATATAGATTGTCCAGTTTTAATGAACGTTCAAGTCTAGCATGACATCAATCTGTCATTAAACCAGGTAACCAAAATAAGAAAGGAAGATAATCCCTGACCAATCAGAACCAAAGAACAAAAGTCAGAAACAATATGATGCAACATATTGCTCAGTTTGTCATTACTCACAAATTAAAATGTTAAGGAGCAAAAATAAAACATTTAAAACACACACACACACAAAAGATATCCTTAATTGCAAGACTTTGCAATCATTTCATTAACACGGTGAATTTTGAAATGTTTCACATTTTAGATCAATTAAGAAACATTTGCATATATAAATAACAACAAATCGCGTGAGGTTTTTTTTTTGCATAATTTGGTTTTTTTTACTTCTAAACTGTTTGTTAAAATTTAAGTATTTACACCTTGTAAATATGGAAACATGTATTTTGACACAATTACTTTGTATCGTATCGCACAAGCTATACAAAAAGCTGAGACCTTGCATTGCAACTTTTGGTTTTGGCGATTCAATAAAAACACCGTCGCTTACCCGAACCACAGATGTTGGAAATGTAATGTAGCTCTAAAATATTTTGTAGACAGGGACACCAAATGATTCTTCCTGTGGTTATGGGCACACCATGTTTCAAATCTCATATGAGGAAGTAAATTCTTCATTGTGCCTTTGCCTTTACTGTAGTCACATACCAATGGGAAGCTGGCTAACTAATATTAGGCCCTGACTCGTATATGAGAATAACCAGTAGAACAAGTCTTGAAATTTACCAACTCTTATTTATTTCATTTAAATTGCAACTGTCTTACAAGGAGCTGGAGGAACTACTTGATCTTTCCCCACATTTTAACTTCACAGCAGCCCTGTGAGGTAGGTTTCAGCTGATGTTTGGTTTCTGGTCCAAGGCAAGTTTCATGGCTGAGTGGGGATTTGAACCTGGGTTTCTTCAGTCCTAGTCTGACACTCTAATCACTACCCCACACATCTTCTTGTGATTTAAGGTTTTTTACTACTTCAGGAAACCTGTTTCCACAAGAATCCCACCAGGACCGTGATTGCAAAAAACACATTTCATTGATTGAATCAACTACTTCTTACTCTGGTCATGCTCTTACAAAGGCAACAGAAGGGGTGCAGGTGGCTGCCTTTGATTCACTGGTGCTTTGCTTTTAATCTGTGTTGAAGCCATGAGACTGCCAATGGCGCTGATTAATTTATATTTCAGACTCTTTTATCAATACAAAAGGGGATATTCAGCCTTTCAAATTATTAATTCGGAACTCCAATCTCAGTTTGTCATTTGTTGTTGTAACTTGGAAGTCAATGAATGCAGATTGTATTGTTATGGTGTATGGAGAACAAAGTGGAAGTGAGGGGGATCCCTCTTTTTAAATTGCTAGAACAGAGGTGAGGAACTGCAGCCCAGAAGTGAGCTCTCAAAATGCTTGTGTTGGGCTTGCAGAACTGGCTTAGTCATGCTGGCCACATTGCCCGGAAGCTGTCTGCGGACAAATGCCGGCTCCCTCGGCCTATAGAGTGAGATGAGCGCCACAACCCCAGAGTCGTCCGCGACTGGACCTAACGGTCAGGGGTACCTTTACCTTTCTTTTTAGAGGCAATGGTACAAAGCAGGAGATTCCCACACAGGACGCCTGTGGATGTACCAAAGAAAACATTTCTATAGCTGGAATCATTATGTGGTGGGGTGCAGATCTGCCCAGAGAAGTTCTACTAGAAATAAAATATTTTTTTATTTTGCTTTTGTTTTGCTTTTGCTTTTTTTTTGTTCCCAAGCAGGGAGCTCCCAATTTAAATTACAAATTTGTAACTAAGCAAAATTATTTTGGAACTGTGAACTAGCAACAAGACTGTGAAGGGAATATTATAGGCCAAAGTTGTTAGAAATAGTAAAATCATCCTGGCTTTTAGAATCCTGTTCAACTGGGTGTCTTTTCTTTTAAGAGAGTTCAATATTTTGTGTAGGAAACCATTTTACAGCTGATATTTTAACGCTGGTTAGTTGTGTTTATCTTGGGTTAGACTTTAGATGCATTAAAATTTAGCATAAAAGTGGTCCTCAGCTCAACCTGATTGTAAAGTAATGTACTGCTGTTGTATGATAGAAAGTGAATAAATTTCCTTGTACAGCAATTCCATAAACTGAGCTCTCTTCAGTGTCTGATCTGTGTTTTTTCCTGAATTCATGTGTTGCGTGTGTTCATTCATAACGCAGTTCCATCCCATGTCCACATTAATCTGTGAATTAAAACAAACCCAAATTCATATGAAAATTTGCATCAAAATACAAATTGTCCTGCTGATTTAAACGGGGGTGATATTCAAATAAGTCTTACTCAGGGTAGACCCACTGAAATCTGTGGCTGGTATTCAATCTGAGTGGACTCACTGTTGTTAATGAACATAACTAAGGTTGATTCGTTTCACTGGGCATACTCTGAGCAGGGCTTCTTTGAATACAACCCATGGGACTCAAATACATTGGGTACAATGAGTCTACTTGGAGTATGATGAAGGTTAGCTATTCCCCTATGCATTTTACGATAAACTGTGTGTGCATTTAAATATCTATTTTAAAAAACTTATTTTATAACAAAATGTATGTTTAAATATGAATTTTATCTCAGGGCACACATTTCTAAACCCATTTTTTCTCTCATAAAATATACATTTTAAACAAATTTTGGTACATTCTTGGAGCGAAGAACTGTGTCGCAAAAACTGAAGAAGCGTAAAATCCAAATAATTAAGTTTAGACCTGCACTCTAGCCCAGAAGGTGCAGATCAAATCAGTTCAGCTCAGAACCCAAGGAAACTGAATTTCTCAAGCATCCCTAAGTGTAAACAACCACATCCCATTTATTTGTCAGTCAAGAGCTATTTGCTCTGTGCGCAAGGAGACACATTTCCTCTTTCTTCCTCTGGTTCATGCATTAGTGAACACTGGAAATGGGGCATTGCTTATCATTTTTAGAAGCCCTCTTGGATTTAAATTTTTAAACCCCTTTAAATATCTAATGAGAAATGATTTCATCTTTTCCCTCTCTGAATCCCACCCCCACCCCCTTTTCTTTCCCTGTGACCTTTAATGTACACCAGAACACAGGCTTGATATTTGCGGGCAGAAGGATGGTTGTCAAAGTGACCTTTTTGAAGGTGACTTCAAAGAGATGTGCTCCAGCCAGCCCTTTGCAGGGAAGCAGAAAAAAGCTTGGGAATATATGGAAAACAGATGCAACTTACACCCGAGCTTACCGGGTGGCTTCAGACTACTGAATAATGCATTTCACATCACACTGAAAACTGGGAAGCTCAGTATTGAGAACATTCTTGGCTAAATTAGTCAGATTTCTGCCATCACCCCAGAGATCAATTCCTATTTAGTTGGAAAGTGGACCTTAGCAGAACATCAACTCTCTGCTGCTCTGAGCATTAGGAAACAGAACACTTCCTTTGGAAAGCTGAACTCCACTGCTGGTAGAGGCTGACAGCTCATTGGTGGGTTTTAGTTTCAGGGTTAGGGTCAAAGGTCAGCGTGGCTGAGCATCTGCCAAGGGTTCACACCCCAACAGAAAGACCACTGGTAAGTGCTCCTTGGAACTGTTCCTCTACAACACTGTAACCTGCTTGCTTATTCGCCCACCTCTCAGGCCCCTCTGCACTATACATTGAAAGCAGTATCGTGTCACTTTAAAGAGTCATGGCTTCCCCCCAATGAATCTTGGGGGCTGCAGTTTGTTTAGGCTGCTGACAGTTGCTAGCAGACCCCTATCCCCCTCACAATTCCCAGAGTTCCCTGGGTAGACGGATTGTTAAACCAGTCCAAAAACTGTAGCTCTGTGAGGGGAATAGGGGTCTCCTAGCTCAACTCTCAGCACTCTTAACACACAACTGTTTGAAATATATAGTCCAGATGGGGCTTCCTCTGGCCCAGACAACAGTTAGAGAAACAATATTGCCATAATCATATAAAGTATTATGCAGGGGGGTTTTTCCTGCTGAAACGCAGTTCCGGCACCTCTCAGGTGAGCACCATTGCCATTATAAAACAACAAGGGAGGTAGAGGGCCTTCTTGGTAGTAGCGCCCACTCTGTGGAACGCCTTCCCATCAGATGTCAAGGAAATAATCAACTATCCGACTTTTAGAAGACATCTGAAGGCAGCCCTATATCAGGAAATTTTTTATGTCTGATGTTTTTACAATTTTTTATATGCTGTACGCCACTCAGAGTGGTTGGAGGAAACCCTGCCAGATGGGAGAGGTAGAAATGTTGTTGTTGTTGTTGTTGTTGTTGTTGTTGTTGTTGTTGTTAAGTTTTGGCACCTTTTTCTCTAGAAAAATAGCTCTGGTATTATGAACTATTCTACCAAGTTAAAATTATCTCAAATCTCATTAGCCCTAGTATACCAGTGGCACAATGTGTCAGTGCATCTGGTTGTTAACCAGAATGTTGGTGGTTTGAGCCCACCCAGGTATAGCTGTTGGCAGGATTCCTGCATTGCAGGGGGCTGGACCAGATGACTCTCAGGGTCCTTTCCAACTCTACAATTCTAGGATTCAAGTGAGTAAAATTAGCTCATGCAAGTGGCAAATTCTACCCATCTTAGTGGGATATACAGGGAAATTTCTAATCAGAAGTTCAGTCAGTTCAATTGGACTTAAAAGTCTGCGAGGAAAGGTGCAGAGCTCAATGCAGAGCACCTGCTTGGCATGCAGAAGTACCAGGTAAGACTCAGAAGGGTCCCTGCCTGTGATCTGGGAGAGCTGTAGCCAGCCAGTGTAGACAATAGTGAGCTCAATGGACCAATAGTCTCAGTAAAAGGCAGATTCCTATGTTCCGATGTGTGTAGGATTACTCCCATGTAAAGATGTTTAGGCTTAGGCTGCAAGAACACCAACCCAATGCAGGATTGTGGTTTGGGAGCCAGTGGAATGTGAAGTGGAATGACGTCTCTTTCTCTCATTTTGAATAATTTTTGAAATTTACATCCTGTTTGGATTACTGTAATGCCTTTGAAACGCGTTCAGAAACTTCAGCAGGGCCAAGATGCTATTGCCAGATTGCTCACTGAAGCTAGTTTCAAGGACCCCTTGTTCCAACAGCTCCAATTGCTACTGGCCTGTTTGGGGCATACTGTAATTCAGAGGGCTGGTTATATAGTAATAGTAATAATAATACAGTCATACCTTGGTTTAAGTACGCCTCGGTTTGAGTATTTTCAGTTTAAGTACTCCGCGGACCCGACTGGAACAGATTAATCCACTTTCCATTACTTTCAATTGGAAAGTTCGCTTCAGGTTAAGTACGCTTCAGGTTAAGTACGGACTTCCGGAACTAATTACACACATACCTCGGATTAAGTACGCTTCAGGTTGAGTACTCCGTGGACCTGTCTGGAACAGATTAATCCACTTTCCATTACTTTCAATGGGAAAGCTCGCTTCAGATTAGGTACTCTTCAGTTTAAGTACTCTACGGACCATCTGGAACGGATTAATCCACTTTCCATTACTTTCAATGGGAAAGTACGCTTCAGGTTAAGTACGCTTCAGGTTAAGTACAGACTTCCGGAACCAATTGTGTTTGTAAACCGAGGTACCACTTTAGTAATAGTATTTATTATTATTATTATTATTATTATTATTATTATTATTATTATTATTATTATTACCTCGCCCTTCTGGCTGGGTTTCCCCAGCCACTCTGGGTGGCTTCCAACAAAATATTAAAATACAATAGTCCTTAGATATTCCATAAACAGGGCTGCCTTCAGATGTTTTCTAAAAATCTGGTAATTGTTTTTTCCTTTGACATCTGGTGGGAGGGTGTTCCACAGGGTGTGTGCCACTACCGAGAAGGCCATCTGCCTGGTTCCCTGTAACTTGGCTTCTCGTAGTGAGGGAACCGCCAGAACGCCCTCGGCGCTGAACCTCAGTGTCCGGGTAGAACAATGGGGGTGGAGACGCTCCTTCAGGTGTACTGTACTGAGGCCGTTTAGGCCTTTAAAGGTCAGCACCAACACTTTGAATTGTGTTCGGAAACTTACTGGTATTGTACATTCTTGTTTCTCTTTTGTGTGTGCTTTCAAATGGCTTTAGGGTTCTCAGTGCTGTTTTTAATAGGGTTACTTTTTTAAAAAAAAAAATATCCTGAGCTTGTGCTTTAAGCTACATTTGTTTAAATTCATGCTGTGATTTGGTCCTATACAGGGTAAAAGGCGGGGTATTAAATAAATAAATAAAACATATTTTCATCATCCTTTAAAATCAGTCATTTATTCTGAACTATAAATTCCTCATAAATCTCTAATAGGTTTTGTTGTTATGCTAATGGGTTATTTCCATAACACCTTGCAGTATTTAGCAGAGTAATGAATATAAGATTACCATGGCTTGATAAGAGGCTCTGAAATGTTTGTTTCCATGCCATACTGCATCTTATAATTTTAAAAATGCTCACAGGCCAAAAAACCAAACACATTAATCAAATTTTTAATTCTCTTTTCCAAACCCATAAGCAATGCTTCACCCGTCAATTCACAAAGCTCGCAACCAGTGTAATATTTCTGTGACTTCTGTCTGCTTTGTGAGACAATGGAAAGAAATGGTACTATAGGAATGGCTTCTTTACATGTGTAAATAAGCCATTAGAGACACCACTTTCCTATCACTTGAAGTCATCTCAGATGGCTTGGGTGCATGAGAGTCAGAGTCCAACAAAAACTGGAGGGACACAGGTTATCGGATCCATGTCTGCCTTAGGGCTAGCAAATCATATGCTAGTTTTTGACATGGTAAGTTCCATGTGAAGTGACCATGTTGTTTAAATATAGGCCTTTTCTCTAGTGGTGCCTGCCTCACCTATGGAATGCTGTCCCCAACAATTGTTTAGAACAATTTTGGAACTGCGAACCACTCTGAGAGTCGGGCTGACAGCAGGATATGATGTAAAATTAGTAATGAACCAACGATACCACATGAGACTCTTAATCTCAGGGTTTGAGCCTCACATTGGGCAAAAGATCCCTGCATTGCAGGAGTGGACAAGGTGACCCTTGTGGTCCCTCCCAACTCTAGAGTTCTATGATTCTCTGTTGTGTGATCTAAAGGCACAGAAATGTGGCATTATTCTCATGTTCAGAAATGTCTATAGCAACAATTACCATATTGGCCTGAATATAAGCCTCACTTTCCCCCAAAATTCCGACCATGAAAAGTTAAAGTGTGGCTTTTATTTGCGACCTTATGGTATGCAGCCAGGAGTGTGGGGCAAACAGCACCAGGAGCGCGCCCACCCTATGCATGGTCCCCTGTCCTCTCCCCCAAGGCTGGGGAGAGAGCGAGGAAGGGGAAAGGCTGCTGGCAACGCAGTCCCCCCCCCCCGTATGAAGCCAGGATGGAGCGGCTTATATTCGGGTTTTGTTTTTCCTCTCCCCCCCCCTCCACTTTTAAAGGTGCGGCTTATACTCAGGTGCAGCATATGTTTGGTCCAATATGGTATACAAAAAATGGTAAATCAACAGACTTGGATGAAATGATGTACATGAGTGCTGAACTGGATATAACATGGCTATCTAATAAGCCCTCCTCTCCTCCAGTTCTGAAATTGATCGCATCATAGGATCATTGTAGGAAAATGACAATATAGCCCATTATAGCCAGTGTCTTTTATATTTTCCTGTATTGTTTTTTTTATCATGAAAGCAAAGTTCTGCTATAGTAGTTTGCATTTTTTAAGAACCATGACTGAATTGTTTGCAGGCTCAGGCAAGAAGCGCAGCTCTGAAAAAGAAGTTAAATTTCACTGAAGCTGTATGAGAAGCCATGATTTCTGAAATTGCAGCATGCCGGTGTACTACTTACTACAAATGTACATCTTAAATGCTTAGTAATTGGACTCACTGAGATTTGTTCTCTATTTGATGAGATTCTCTGTTGCTTTAAGCTAGTGAATGGAACACATTCATCTTTCATAATCTGTTTGGAACATCTTGTTACACAAAAGTCCATCATGTAACTAGCTTATTATTTTACGTCAGAGTTTTTAAAGAAATAAATGCATACAAAAGATGCATAATGTGTACTGACTTGGCCACTAATAGCTTTGAATAGTGAATGAAGCAAAGAGGTAAGGAAAAGATTAACATCATATTTGTACCCTATTCGAGTATATCACAAAACTGAGCAATTTTGCACAGGCATAGGGCACCACTTTGTATATATTGGAATAAATCCAGTTTTTCAACCCCAGCTAGTAAATAGAATTTTTATTCCACTTGACCCCAAGTGACTACAGTGGTACCTCTACTTATGAATTTAATGCGTTCCGAGCGCACATTCGTAAGTCAAAAAAATTTGTAAGTCGAATCCCATAGGAATGCATTGGGAGAAAAAATTCGTAAGTAGAAAAAATCCTATCTAAACTGCATCCAAGATGGCGGACGGAGCTCCGTTCGTAAGTAGAGGTACCACTGTACCACTAACTTGCCTTCCTTCAATACCTAATCAAACAGACAATTAGTATTGATAAATTATTTCAACAATTTATATACTGTTTATAACAATCCTTTTGAAGCAATATGCAGGAAACTGAATACAATGAAGCTAAAAACGAGCTATTAAATCAGCATTCAATTAAAAGCCCTGCTTGATTAATTATAAAAAGTTTTCAGTAAATGCTGGACATTCAACAAGGACGGGGACTAATCTCAACTGGAAGGGACTTCCATAAAATTGAGCCCACAATACCCACACATGGCTCCTGCCAATTCCCGTCAGGGAATTCCTGTCAGGCCGAGCCAGCATGAAACGCTTCTTCTTCTTCCTTCTTCTTCTTCTTCTTCTTCTTCTTCTTCTTCTTCTTCTTCTTCTTCTTCTTCTTCTTCTTCTTCCTTAAAATTTCATTTCTAAATATTCAGTACGTTTTTACAGACCTTTTTACAGCACTTTTTTACAGACCTACCGATGCAAACCTATGCAGATAATGCACATAATCAGGAAATGTTTAAAATTCAATTACATTTTAAATTCAGTCATTAAATTTCAGTTTGTTGCATTTAGCACTTGACAGCCAATCTAGCCAGCTGTTTAATTACATCAATGGGTCATTGTAGTTTCAAAGGGAGATTTGTTAAACGTAGAGCTTTCGCTAACTGCCTTGTCTGAAAAGTCAGCAAGCACTATGCCATTAATCTATTTAAGAGACTAAGAAAGAACAACATTACCATGGAAATATAACTGTGCTCCTCTAACTACTGTGTAATCATGAACTGAATCCAACATTTGCAGCTAAAACAACCTTTGGTGACAGATGCTAAGCAATGGAGGGAAAGGGAGACATTTTTGCCTTCATGGAAATTGTCTCGAGAGAAGGACACTGCAATTTTGAGAGCTATTTGTGAAAATCTTCTGAAGAGCATCTTCAATTTACATAAGCAGAAGTGATGGCATAAATAACTCTGAAGCTGGATAGATAATACCGTATGTTATGGTTACCTAGGCAGCAAAAAACATTTCTTGTCTTCTTCACCGGCATGGAAAAAGGACTTGGAAGAACAGCCCCAGAAGGCAGAAATTAACAATGAGTTCTACATCAAATTATTTCCAATATCACAAATTCTGTGGACACTCCCCTACCACTTATTTGAAAAACACGCCAGATGACAGATCACCTATAACTAGACTAGTAAAGAACATTCTGAACTCCACATTCTGGGATTTACATGTTTCTAACAGGCATGTGTGTGTGCTACAGTCCCAGTACCGGCTTCATTGGCATTTTCAGCATAAAATTAAACTGGTTGCCAATCTACTTGCCAATGCAAGGCTTTTGGGCAGCTTCTACAATCACAACCACACTATACATTTAAAACACATGGCTTTCTCCAGAGACTCCTGGAAACTGTAGCTTATTAAGGTGCTGGGAATTGTAGCTTTGATGGATAATGGTTTCCAGGATTCTTTGGCGTATGGTGTGGATATAACTAGAACAGCAACAGGAAACACCTTACTCCATCCAGTTACAGGTAAATTGAGCTCCACCTAGTGATTAAACTACAGTGATACTTCTGGTTATGAACTTAATTCGTTCTGGAGGTTGTTCTTAAGCTGAAACAGTTCTTAACCTGAGGCGCACTTTTGCTAATGGGGCCTCCCTCTGGCGCGCAATTTCCGTTCGCATCCTGGGGCAAAGTTTGCAACCAAGAGCAGCTACTTCGGGGTTAGCGGAGCTCGTAACCTGAAACGTTCATAACCAGAAGTACCACCGTACATAATGACACTACTCACCACTCTGCTTCCATTTCCCAAGTAAAAACTTATGTAATGTGGTACAGTTTAATTTCTATATAAGAAGTACGGAGTCAATCTCGTCTGAAAATCGCATTTGGGTTCTCTTACATGAAAGCTCTTTCTCGTCCATAGTTGTATATAGAATATTATTATTAATAATACGTTAATAGTACGTTTCAGAGCACAATTCAAAGTGTTGGTGCTGACCTTTAAAGCCCTAAACGGTCTCGGTCCAGTATACCTGAAGGAGCGTCTCCACCCCCATTGTTCTACCCGGACACTGAGATCCAGCGCCGAGGGCCTTCTGGCGGTTCCCTCGCTACGAGAAGCCAAGTTACAGGGAACCAGGCAGAGGGCCTTCTCGGTAGTGGCACCCACCCTGTGAAATGCCCTCCCACCAGAGGTCAAAGAGAACAACAATCACCAGACCTTTAGAAGGCATCTTAAGGCAGCCCTGTTTAGGAAAGCTTTTAACGTTTGATGGATGGATTTCTGTATTTCAATGTTTTGTTGGAAGCCACCCAGAGTGGCTGGGGGAACCTAGCCAGATGGGTGGGGTAATAATAATAATAATAATAATAATAATAATAATAATAATAATGGTAGTTTATTTTTGGGTTTTCTGGTTTACAATCAATCATAAAGTCCTTATGTCAACCTTTTATCCTGCATCTCATCTGTTAGTTCAGTTTCTATCAAATCTTTAATTAATCCATAGTGCAACTTTTAACTACAAGTGTCATATCAACCCTACTAATTTTACTTGTTTACAATTTTTTTAATTAGATTATATATTTTACCCATTCCTTATTAACATTTTGGTCTTCCTGATTCCTAATTCTTCTGGTCAATTTTGCCATTTCAGCTTAGGCCATCAGTTTAGTCTGCCATTCTTCCCTGGTAGGGACTGTACTTTCTTTCCATCTGTGAGCTAACAAAGTCCAGGCAGCTTAGAATGTTATTTTTAGTGAGGAGACACTGACATTCTGCAGATTTGTAATGGCACACTTTCCTAAAGAAGTGTTATACAAGCTCTATTGTAATGAAAGCAGCATGGTGAAAATTGGAGGTGCTGGGAATTATAGCTCTGTGAGGGATATACAACAGTTTCCAGGATTCCTGGGTGTTTGTTTTAAATGTGTGGTGTGATGTGGTGTGGTGTGGTGTGTGTGTGTAAAAACACTGCAAAGTGGATCAATATGTGCATACAGGGATGCAGTGAACACATACAAACGAGGATAATTTCCAGATACGAAGCTGCTGAAATAATTTAATCTGTTTTGTTATTTAAAGAATTCTTTTTTTTTACTCTTTCAGTTGAAGCCGAGAATGAGGAGATGAAGTCAGGATACTAGACAACAGGATATTACTACAAAGCCTTCCAGCTTCTTTCCTCATGCCTCCTTCTCAACCCCCCCCCCCCCGGCAATTCCTCTGGGGGATCAATCAGTGGTTTGAAAGTAGGGAAGTGAAACAGTAGAAAAATATATTCAGTGAAATGCAAATATTGAATGATAAAAAGGAGCCTTGTGCTAATAAATGCTATTCAGCAGCCACTTACCAGCATCGCACCATTAATCCCCAACACAACAAAAGGAGCATTAATTGCCATTAAAGCCCAGTAATTCCACTAATGATTTCAGAAAGAAAAACAAGACCATTTTTGGTATCTCACAGAGCTGGAATGAAATAAGCTGGATGAGATAGCAACTCAAGCAGTGCATAAAAGTCACAAATATGTATATATGAAAGCAAAATAGTAAAACTATTCACACTCTCCACCAGGTATCTTTGAAATATTTCTAATTCAACATTAAGCTGAAATTTAGATTCAGTGCTCTTTCCTTATGGACTGAAGTGTAGATTTAAAATATTTTTTCATCAATGTATTTATTATTTACATAATTTATATGCTGATTAATAATCACAACAATAAAGTATAAAAACAAATACAGCAAATTATAACTGCAAAACAGCAATAGCCAATTACAGTATTTACCGCTCACCTGTCGCAGCGGTGGGTGGGGTTTGCAACCCGGTGCGGGCTTCCCAAGGCTGGGTGACACCCCATCGTTGTCTGCCTACCCCCTTCCAGCTGGCCAATTGGTGGCTGGCGGTGGGAATGGGGGACGGGACGAGGGCCAGGTAGGGCAGGCTCCTGCCGCCATTGTCCCAGTCAGTCTCTGGAGCGTCACCCATCCTTCCCTCCAATTTAATGTGTTTTCTTGCAGGCTAACCTTTCTTCCTAGGTCAGCGGACATTGCTAGGGTCGCACGGTGGTTGCCGTTTCCCAGAGGTGGGAAGGAATTTTTTTCCTGCTCTGCAGGTTTTGCCTTCCCCATAGCAATTGTCACAACTTTGGCAGTTTTAGACCTTGGATGGTATCCTATAGTTTATCTACAGAATGGGTGATGGCATTATTATGCACCCCCATGTGGTGATTATTATGCACCCCCCATGTGGGGTACCATATTGTCAACCCCTCTAGGGCACATTAAAGACTAAAGGGTTTACCATAGCAGGTGCTTTCATAGAAGAGAGAGAACTTTATCAGACACATTGTTTTGTTGCATAGATGGGGTATAGAGATGAGCAGTGCATTTAGAAATCTTACAGAACCAAATGCAGGGGTCCCCAGACTACGGCCCCTGGGCCGGATGCGGCCCAATCGGCCTCCCAATCCGGCCCGCAACGACCCCCGCCGCCCGCTCTTGCGGCGCGCTGCGCGCTTCCAGATCTGAACAAAATTGCCGGAAATCGTTTCTGCGCATGCGTATGGGCCTCTCCCGACCCAGAAGAGGTCAATTCCGGTGCACTTCCGGGTCGAGGGGTGCACTTCCGGGTCGGGGGAAGCCCATACGCATGCGCACAAACAATTTTCGGCGATTTTTCCGGCCTGGAAGTGCGCCACCGTGCCAGTAAATGGGTGCGCGCATGCGCACTGGTGCGCACTCCCCCACCCTCCGGCCCACTGCGCGCGCACTCCCCCGCCCTCCGCGCGATCGGCGCGGTGGGCACCGGCCCGAAGGCGGGTAAGTCTGGGGACCCCTGACCAAATGTGTACACTCCCCCATTTTAATCATGTGTGCCACTGGGGACAATATTTTAGACCTGTTGAATTTGGCTCTGGTCCATGGAAGATTCTCCCCAAGATCATTAACAGCACAATCCTCTGCTTGAGTACCACTCAGGATAAGACCCACAAACAAAGCTTCCTTGAGCCTTGTGCATAGGATCCTAGCCTAAAACCACAGGTCATGCGCTGTGTGTGTGTGTGTGTGTGTGTGTGTGTGTAGTTTTGCTACAACAATGGCTCAGCGTGTCTGGCTGTTAAATCAGAAGGTTGGTGGTTTGAGCCCACGCAGAGACTGCTGCATTGCAGGGGATGGGACTAGATTATCCTCTGTGCTCCTTCCTGACTCTACAATTCTACAAAACAGACTAACAGCTCAATCCTAACCACGTTTTACTCCCCCCCATTTTTTTATTCATTTCTATAGTAAAATGAAATACATCAAAAACAAAAACATATCAAGTACAAAACAATAAACACAGACACAAAACAAATAACAAAGACAAAATATAACTTTCTCGATTCATAAACTTTCCTTCACATTTTAGGGTGACTTCCTCAAGTCCTCCCTATCTGCAGTTTATTATCATTCATCTTTAGCAATTTCTAAATCATATCTTTAACTCACACTATCTAACTCAGGGGTCAGCAAACTTTTTCAGCAGGGGGCCGGTCCACTGCCCCTCAGACCTTGTAGGGGGCCAGACTATATTTTGAAAAAAATATGAACGAATTCCTATGCCCCACAAATAACCCAGAGATGCATTTTAAATAAAAGGACACATTCTACTCATGTAAAAACACCAGGCGGGCCCCACAAATAACCCAGAGATGCATTTTAAATAAATGGACACATTCTACTCATGTAAAAACATGCTGATTCCTGGACTCTCCGCGGGCCGGATTTAGAAGGCGATTGGGCCACATCCGGCCCCCGGGCCTTAGTTTGGGGACCCCTGATCTAACTTCTATAGCAGTCTCTTAATCCTTCCTTTATATCAAATTACATTCTCTCCTTAAATCTAAACATTAAATTCTAAACCTACAGCTTATAACCACTTCCAAATCAATTCATACTAATCAATTTTACAACATTTCTTTAAATAAACTTTGAATTTGTTTCAATCTTCTTCCACCGACTCTTCTCTCTGGTCGTGGAGTCGTCAGTTCAGCCAGTTCCACAAAGTCTATCATCTTCATTTGCCATTCTTCCACACCTAACCACGTTTTACTTTTAAGTCCTGCTGAATACAATGTGGATTATTCCAAAATAAGTAGGGTCATCACTGCAGTCTGACACAGCCACACTTTTAGGATCCTAGCCTAAAACCACAGAATGGCTACAGCCTATATTATTATTATTATTGCTGCTGCTATTACTGTTAAATGTGTTATAGAAAAATAGGGGTGGTTGGATTTTAAAGCCTATATTATTATTACCATTATTATTATTATTATTATTGCTGCTGCTGCTATTACTATTAAACGTGTTATAGAAAAATAGGGGTGGTTGGCTTTTACAGCCTATATTATTATTACCATTATTATTGCTGCTGCTGCTGCAATTACTATTAAATGTGTTGTAGAAAAATAGGGGTGGTTGGCTTTTGCTGCCCAATTCCCCAAGGGACTAAGTCCCCAAAGCCTATAATCAGTCAGAGATGAATGGAGGCAGGATGCAGTGAAAGCAAGGCAGATCTTTATTTTTCTGTTGCAACAGAGTTCCCTCCCCCCCCTTGCAAGGAGGCAAGACAGACCCAGAACCAAGAAGAAACGTCTCTTTTATGGGTTTGCATTTTAACATCTAGTTACAGCATCTGGGAGGGTGGATACCAGGTTATTCATGGGACAAAAAAATTTAGTTAAAACTATAGCCCCAGAGGGGGGATATTGTTACAGTATAGGAATTTTAAGGTCTTAAAATATTAGCCACTATTCGTCAGCAGGCCCCAGAATGAATGGAAAATTCAGTTTTAGAGTTTGGAAACATTAGTCACACAGAATAGGGTGGGGTCCCGAAAACCCACTTCTCAGGTGACAAAGGGCAGGTTCGGGAAGTATACAACACAGCTACCAGCTACAGCTGTTGGGCACTTGAATGTGCCACAGCTTCCCAACATCCCTGGGCTGCAGCCAGGGCTGGATTTAGGTTTGATGAGGCCCTAAACTCCTGAAAGTAATGAGGCCCTTTATATGTCCAAGCCGGAATTAAGATTGCTGGAAGAAATATCAACAATCTCAGATATGCAGATGACACAACCTTGATGGCAGAAAGTGAGGAGGAATTAAAGAACCTTTTAATGAGGGTGAAAGAGGAGAGCGCAAAATATGGTCTGAAGCTCAACATCAAAAAAAACCAAGATCATGGCCACTGGTCCCATCACCTCCTGGCAAATAGAAAGGGAAGAAATGGAGGCAGTGAGAGATTTTACTTTCTTGGGTTCCATGATCACTGCAGATAGTGACAGCAGTCACGAAATTAAAAGACGCCTGCTTCTTGGGAGAAAAGCAATGACAAACCTAGACAGCATCTTAAAAAGCAGAGACATCACCTTGCCGACAAAGGTCTGTATAGTTAAAGCTATGGTTTCCCCAGTAGTGATGTATGGAAGTGAGAGCTGGACCATAAAGAAGGCTGATCGCCGAAGAATTGATGCTTTTGAATTATGGTGCTGGAGGAAACTCTTGAGAGTCCCATGGACTGCAAGAAGATCAAACCCATCCATTCTGAAGGAAATCAGGTACCCTGAGTGCTCCCTGGAAGGACAGATCGTGAAGCTGAGGCTCCAATACTTTGGCCACCTCATGAGAAGAGAAGACTCCCTGGAAAAGACCCTGATGTTGGGAAAGATGGAGGGCACAAGGAGAAGGGGACGACAGAGGACGAGATGGTTGGACAGTGTTCTCGAAGCCACCCACATGAGTTTGACCAAACTGCGGGAGGCAGTGGAAGACAGGAGTGCCTGGCATGCTCATGCTATGGTCCATGGGGTTACGAAGAGTCGGACACGACTAAACAACAACAATATGTCCAGCTGTCCTTTGTCAACAACAAATTGTAGCTGTTTTTTCTGTTGAATATATGCTATATGGTAATTTATGGGCCTAATAGTTATCTTAAGCCATTTGCACATAACAAAATATGTATTTTATCAAAGGAATGGTTGAACTGAAATACAATGAATTAGTATACTAATAGTGAAATACTATTAAGAAGTATATTAATAGTGTTTTTTATCTTATATTTTGGAAATGTACATCGTTTTTTTTCCTTTGAATTTTTTTGGGGCACCCAAGGGAGCGGGACCTTAAGCTACAGCTTGTTTAGCTTATACGTAAATCCGGCACTGGCTGCAGGCAGCTGTCAAGCAAGAAGTGCCCACCTCAGTCAGGAGCTGGAAGTAAACCTGCATTGTTATTTGCTGTGTTTTCAGCTGCTGCCTTGAAACGTTCGCTCTGTGAGGCTTCACGGTGCACTGACGAGTCCAGCCGCCCCGGGTGGGACCGAAGGAACAGACGGCGAGCGGGACGACGACGCCGCCCGCACAAAGCGAAACACAGTTCTAGAACGTTGACTGGCCGCGCGAGGCGACCGTTGCGACCGTTGGCCCCGCGGCCGCCGTTTCACGCACGCGCTCCTCCTCCCCCTCCTCCCCCGAAAGGGAAGCGCGCCCCTGAGCGCCTCCCTTCCCCTGAGCGCCCCCTTCCCTTCCCTTCCCCTCCTCTTCCAGAGGTAGAGGAGGGGAAGGGAAGGGGGCGGGGCAAGAGAGAGAGACTTAGGGAAAGAGCCTCAATCCACGTCCGCGCCTGCGCGTCAGTCAGAACGGAAGTGATTAAGATTCGGCCGGGCCGGCTCGAGAGGCTCTCGCGGATTCCGGTTCCGGTTCCATCTTCGCGTCTGCCGGCTCGGGAGATTCTCAGTACCTGGAGGCGGCGGCGGCGGCGGCAGCAAGATGAGCTACGAGCACCGTCGGGATTGGGGCCGCGGGGGCGGGCCCCGTGCTTCGCAGTCGTCGTCATCGTCCTCTGGCCGCGGCGGAGCGGGAGGCGGCGGAAGAGGTGGCGGCGGCGGCGGCGGTCGGGGCCGACCCCCTCCGCACCTGAAGGGCCGCGAGATTGGCCTGTGGTACGCGCGGCGGCAGGGCGAGAAGAGCAAAGAGGCCGAGAGGCAGCAGGTGGGTGAGGGGGGTGGTTTCAGGGTGGCCGGCCGAGCGCTGCCTGCCCGTCGTTTGCGCCCCGAGGAGGTGTCGTTTTGGGACCCCTGAGGGGCGTGGATCTTGAGAGAAGAGGCCTCCGATGAAGCCCTTCGTTCTTGAGGAATTTACCTGTCGGCCCGCTCCTTTTGAAGGTGGCCACATCCAAGAGGCCCTTTGAACGCTGGTGCAGCGCGCCTGCCTGTCTCGTTCTTCCTGAGCGGGCTGGGGAAATATCATCATCATCATCATCATCAGAATATTTATATGCCGCCTTTCCATAGTTAAAACAATGCTCAAGGCGGCTTACAGCATGACTAGATTTTCATACCGTAATTACCAACATAACAAAAGTTATAAACTAAATAAAACCCATCAGAAAGTACACAACCAAATGGAAAACAATTTCCACATAATTCATAAAATCTAAAACTAAGAATACAACATTAATATCAATCACAATTTAAAATGACATATATAAAAACAAAAGCTATTTTAAAAACAAAAACGGAGCCCTCTCTGCCCAGCAGCAGCAGAAGCACTCCTTTATGTCAGGAGTGTCCTTTATGTCAGGCCCTACCCCAAGCCCGGTTGAAAGAAGCAGGGCAGGCTCCCAGCAGAAAGACAACTGTTCTGCCCAGTCTTTTCTTGTCAGTGACTAGCTCAAGGCGGCGAATCTCACCCCATTTTTCACAAGTTGGGGGATGTTGAACATCCAGTATCCCATTCTATCTGTCAAATGCGTGCACCCCACCCCCAATGGTAGAAGTTTCTTAGTCAAGAGCAAGGGAAGTCCCCTATAGAGGGCATTGCAGTAATCTTATCAAGGGTTGTATCCATTGCTGCATGAGTGATGTCCTGAAGACTTTCTCAACTTTGTACAGAAGCATTAAATTTAAAGTATAGTAGTAATCCTTAGTATTTATCTAAGTATTATCCTTAGTATTTAGAATATGTAGTCCTGTTCCTTTTACAATATTGAGGAGTGTCAGTCATTGAAATAATTGCAGCAAGATTTTTGAGCAAGGAGTATGTTCTACTTTAAGATTTTGTTAAAATCCATTGTTCTTTCCATATATAGAGAGCTGTGGTGCGTATGGATGAGCGCAGAGAAGAACAGATTGTACAGTTGCTGAACACTGTCCAGAGCAAAAATGAAAAAGAACAAGAAGCCATGTCTTGGTGGTCTGATGAAGAAGGGTAATAATAATTTTTGTTTCAGGTCAAATGTTAGTAGTATGTTAGCAGTATACAAACCAACTGAAGGGTAGTTTGCATTATAAAATAGTTATCAAACACTATACTGTAGTGATTTGTATTCAGTTTCATTTGTTTACGTACTTAATATTCTTATAGAACCCCACATCACATCACAACAGTAAATTGGCAAATATTGGTCGTTGGGAAGAATAATGACTAAAATACAGGCAACCCCCATTTTAGGCGCAAGCAGTATGTGCACAGCGCCAAAACTGGAAGTATCCCGAAAATGTAATAAAAGACATCACTAAAAGGTGGGGCAGGGGTGGAGTGGATCGTTTGCAGGGTGTTTCAGTTGCACACAATTTCACAATGACCTGGAATGCACCCCCTGCACAAATCGGGGGTTGCCTGTAGTTAGTGACATTTATTGAGCTACTTTCATCTCAGGTTTTTGTTTGTTTTGCCTTGCAACTTTGTGGCCTCTTATAATTGGGATAGTACTGTGGCAAAATATCAGTGTGGTGTGGGAGGAAAATCCAAGCAAGCAGAGCAGTGAGTTCTAATCATAGAATTGTAGAGTTGGAAGGGACCACTAGGGTCATCTAGTCCAACCTCCTGCAACGCATGGATCTTTTGCTCAACATGGGGCTCAAACGCACAACCCTGAAATCAAGAGTCTCATGCTTTACGGATTGAGCTATCTGCTTGCCAGCTGCCACCTATGTTGTTTACAGGATGAGATCACTTACTTACTCATAGCTGGACACAGGACTGTAGATCAAAACTATAAATACCAAATTTATCTACTGATGTGTGTTTCTTAGAGCTGGAAGACTTATGCTTAATCACACTTTTTCCAGGTACACAAAGGAGACCCCTCCAAAACCAAAGCCTGTTGTGGAAAAACCTGTTGTTGAGAGGGCACCCAAAAGAACTAGACCAATATTGGAAAAAACATTCCTTGATCAAGATTCAGCATATCTCTTAGAAGAAAATAAACCCGATGTTGATTTAGATGAGCAACTTAAAGAAGAATTGAAAAAGAAAAAAACTGATTCCAGATATATTGAAATGCAGGTAGCCTCCAGAGAAGATTTTGGGGCATGTTGAGGGCAGGAGGGGAAGATGAAGCTCTATTGCAGTAATGTATTCCCATTTGTACTATGCTAGATCTCTAATTGTATCTACCTCAATAGAAGTTTGCATAAATCCTTTTAGCTAGAAATTATAGATATCATTTATGAATTGATCTATGTGGAAACCCTGAGCTGTTTTTCTATGCTGTATTTCACCTAGTAGCCAAGATGATTAATATACTGTAATCAGTGTGATCTGAATTACATTATTTGGTATAATGGGCAGCCCAGTCATATGGGCTTCCTGTCAAGAGCTCTGCATCAGCTTCATATTTAGGATATGAAGATGAACCATATATATTTTTGTACACTGCCTTGGAATATTTTGATGAAGGGCAGCTAATCATCCCCCCCCCCCAATAAATAAATAAATAAATAGTATTTTCATTACATTTTTATCTTTACTGCAGTGAGAGGCACAGGAACTTTAAAAAACCTGACTTTCCTCAAATAACTTGCTTAGGAACACAGTCAGATGTTGATATGGTTCTTGTTCCTCTTCCCCTTTTAGTGGAAAAGGCAAGCGTTAATGTTGTGTTGCAGCTGAATACATTTATTATTAATATATGTGGTTCTCAGCATCTTAGATGTAACATTAACATGCTTTTTAAAAAAAAGAGATTGGTGCTTGAGTTCATAGCTCAACAGCATCACTAATCATATTCAACTTGCTAACCAATTTTGTAAGTATATTATAATATCTATTATAAATATACTCTATTTTCTTCTCTTTTTTTACTTTACAGAGATTTCGTGAGAAGCTACCTTCTTATGGAATGAGAAAGGTAAATACATACCTTGAATACAGTGGTGCCTCGACTTACGAATTTAATCCGTTCCGAAGGCACCTTCGTAAGTCGAAAAATTCGTAAGTCGAAAAATGCCATCTAAAACTGCCGTGGTTTCCCCCCCCAGATGTCGAGACATTCGTAAGTGCGCGGCCATTACCCCCATTTGTAAATCGAATAATTCGGTTGTCGGGTCATTTGTAAGTTGAGGTACCACTGTATGAGCCCTTTTGTCTTAACTCAGATGAGCATTAAGATTTGGAAAAGAAAAATATTTAATGAAATGTTAAAAGGTAACGAGAATTTAGTGGAAAATGTTCATGTGTTCTACTGTGTAGAGAAACACCATTAAACAATTTCAGTCCCTGGTGTATTTTTTAAAGTGGATAATGTTCAGTGCATAATTGAATGAGGGCATGGAAGCATATCTCCACACAACAGAGTGATCACTGTGTGTTTCATCTTTTTGTTTTTGTTTTTAATAGGAGCTTGTCAACATCATAAATAGCAGTCGGGTAACTGTTATAAGTGGGGAGACTGGCTGCGGAAAGACAACTCAAGTTACTCAGTTCATCTTGGATGACTATATTGAGCGAGGGAAGGGGTCTTCCTGCAGGATTGTATGTACTCAGCCTAGAAGGATCAGTGCTATCTCTGTAAGTGACATTTAAATCTATTCTGGGATAAAGTAACCATATTTACAAAGAAGAAAACATTAACAGATTTTCTTTAATGTTAAGGTAGCAGAGAGGGTTGCGGCAGAAAGGGCTGAAGTATGTGGTAATGGAAAGAGTACAGGATATCAAATTCGGCTTGAAAGGTACATGAGCATTTTCTTGTTAGTTTTTATACTTGAAGAATGTCTTTGCACAGACATTGTGGATATAGAACTCATGTTGGTGCAGCAAAGCTGTATAGTTCTGCTGTGCTGTTGCTTACCTAGGGGGTTCTCCTTCCAAAGATGCACAATGTAACTTTTGGTGACATTTTTTTAAAATAATATTATTATCGATTTTTCAATACAAACATCAACCACAAAAGACACTTACAACAAAAACCATAATAACAGTAATAACACAATTTGACAATTCAAATTTGAATACACTGATATACCTATGACTACACCTTTTTTATAAAAAAAACAATATTTTCCCTCCTCTCTCTCCTTCCTCTACTTCCCACCACTATCCACTTTATCACTTAAAAATATTCTTTCCAGATTTCTTCATATTTATCCCTTCTTATTTTGCGTCGACATGCAATTCGTTCATGCGTAGCTAATCTGCCCATATTATCAATCCATGTGCTCAATGGAATCTTTTTGCGGTTCTTCCAATTCATCAAAATAAGTTTTTTTCTTTCTAATATAGCACAGTATATCCATTTTTTAAATTATTTATAAACAGTGGCATTTGTGTTTGCTGTTTGGATTAGCAACAACTTTTAAAATGCGTTAATTAAGCATTGTTGAGTCATACCCTAGACATTCTGTTTGCTGGCTGCATGCTGAGCGTACCATGAAGCTAAACTATGCCTGCTTTCTCAGAAGTCCAGTTCACTTCAACTAAGCTTACTTTCAAATAAGTGTGTATAGAACTGCAGCTTTTATTTTCATTTTGCACAACCTGCTTGAATCTTAGTAAGTGAGTGCAGCTGAAGGTGTACTGACTGCATTATAACACTTAAAAGTATCTTCTGGCTTTTTCAAATGCAATATCAAGAGGAACTGAAGTATTGTTTTTAATGGCTATCTTTCAGCCGGTTGCCAAGGAAACAAGGCTCAATTTTGTACTGCACAACAGGAATTGTCCTACAGTGGCTCCAGTCAGATAAGTAAGTGTTTCTCTGTTTCAAAAGAAAATTTTGAATGCATTTCCTCAAAGCTTTATTAGCTGCTGCTAATAGTTGTATTTGCTGTACTCATTATTTCCATTTATTTCATATCTGCTCATTAACATTTTGTTTCTTATAAACATGGGGGGTTATCAGTTCTGTACTTCTTTTGTTGTAGGGAGTTGGCCAGTGTTAGTCATGTAATCCTTGATGAAATCCATGAGAGAAATCTCCAATCAGATGTTTTAATGACCATAATCAAAGATCTGCTAAGTGTACGACTCGACTTGAAAGTCATATTGATGAGTGCTACGCTGAATGCCGAGAAGTTCTCAGACTATTTTGGTGCGTGAAATAATTACATTTTTACAAGTGAAATAACCCCCTGTATTTTGCTATGAATGCTGGAAGCATCATAGTATAACAAAATACAGGTGTCTTCCTCCTTATGTGAGGGTTACATTGCAGGCTGCCGCTGCTTTCCCACTTGTCAGCTGTTAGGCAGGGAGGCTGAGCAGCATCAATAAAGCCCCACTGCAGCGCCAACTCATGAGGAGACCCTCCCCGGAGCTCAAAGAGGATGTCCTCTTCAGGCTCTGGGGAGAGTCTCCTCACGAGTCAGGAGGACTTTCCAGCTCACTTCCACCACTTCCAGGTTTCAGGTACCGTGCATGTGCGCAATTGTGCAGATGTGTGGAGTTGCCCATACTTCTGAAAATAAATAAAAATATATGCTGTTTTATTTTTTAAATTTATCTCTGCATGAAATGAAATGCTGAATGAATACTTGGCATTTTCATGTAATAGTTCTATGACACTTTAAAAGACACACACATATTGTGGTATAACTATTCTTTGCCAGAGTCGTTTTGTCCGGTGAAGTATCACGTTCCGTGTGCAATAAACATTTTACTTTGCAACTTCAGTGACCAATATCTTTGGCAGCATTTTGAACACTTGGGTTCATGCCAAGGCACTATTGAGCACCATTCAATATTAATTAAGTAATTATACCCCCACCCATCTTGTTGGGTTTCCCCAGCCACACTGGGCGGCTCCCAACAGAATATTAAAAATAGAATCAAACATTAAAAGCTTCCCTAAAATTCTAAACCACTTTGGTCTTTCTAGTAGACTAAAAGCAACCTAATTAGCTTTTTTTGATTACTATAACAATAGCATTTTAAAAAATGTTTCATTTTGTATAAACTCATGCTTTTAGCTATTCTGTAAGTGGTGTCTTGTATCTTGTTTTCAAGCATGATGCAGTTTGCTAAAATGTAGGTGATGCAATATTTATTTCCCCCTTTTTATACAGACAGTTGTCCTATGATCCATATTCCTGGATTCACCTTTCCTGTCAAGGAGTACCTTTTGGAAGATGTAATTGAGAAGCTACGGTTAGTGTGAAGTTGATGCCTCTTACCGTAATTCCTTTTTTCATTGTGACACCAAAACTCAGAGTTTGGACGTATAATGATCCCTGTCTTCTCCCAATATGAAGGCTATATTGATATATTTAGAATGATTAAAAAATATTTTTTACTTAATATGCAAACATTAATGAATGCTATATTTATTTTTGAAGATACATTCCAGAAAATACGGATCGCAGACCACATTGGAAAAAGAGGTTTATGCAGGGGCACATAAGCAGGCCAGAAAAGGAAGAAAAAGAAGAACTTTATCATGAGCAGTGGCCAGATTATTTGAAGCAGCTGAGAGGGCGGTAGGGTTATTTTTCACTTTTGTACAACTTTCATATTTTTGTTACATATGTGACAGACACTTTATGACTGCAATCCTAGCACTTTCTAGGGAGCAAACCATATTTGATGTTTTAATTTGCTAGAAGCCGCACAGAGTGGCTGGGGCAACCCAGCCAGATGGGTGGGTGATATATAAATATATTACTATTATTACAGTAGAATTTCTGAATAAACATGCAGTTGCTTTTTTTAAGAGAGACTGAGATTTGTGCTGTGTGTAAAAGCAAATAGGATTCACTTTGTTCTGCTGTGTTCTTTCAGCAGTTTCTTCTGTAGATCTGTGTTTATTTTTACCAGTCTCCTTTTTTGCTATTTTTTGCTATTTGTATAAAATAAGAGCCTGTGTACTTGTGCTGAAATTAACTATAGCACATAAATAATGCTTTTTATTTGTACTAGGTATTCAGAAAGTACAATTGATGCATTGGGAATGATGGATGATGAGAAAGTTGACCTTGATTTGATTGCAGCACTGATCAGATACATTTGTCTTGAAGAAGAGGTGAGTTTCAACTTGGCTAAATATGACTTCACTTTTTAAATTATTTCCTCTTCTTAATTAGATGAGGTGCAACCTAATTAAACTTAATTGATTCTAAATCTGCTAGATTTCAAGAGAAGAGACTTAAGCACTTACTTAACCTTGACCCTTACTAAAATAAATGGAACTTAAGTAGGCTTAAATTTGACTCATGGTCATCATAATTAAAAAACAGAATATAAGTTGGTGTTGGCTCTACGCAATTATTATAGAGGAAAATTATTTTGTAGGTTATTGTTTTCTTGGAATTTTTCTAGGCAACTCTGCACTTGTGATGTGAGGCATATGAAATCACAGGGATTAATATATAGTTCTTCTCCCTGTATGTGTTAATACTAATACTAATACATAAAGTTGTTTTCACTGTCTTTTTAAAATAGAAATTCAAGAGTAGACTGGAATTTTAATTACTCTGTTGACAAACAAGCAAAGACAACAGCTACAAATGTTTTTCTGTGCTTGTATGTTAAAGTCAGTACTGTACTGCACTAATTTTAGAGAAACAATTGAGTAAATGTTTTTCAGAACCAAATCACACATCCTTTGGCTTCAACAGGGTATTTCAATGTCTCTTGCTCCCAAGCAAACATTTCAGGGACTAGAATATTTGTACTAAGTTCTTAGTTCTAGCTTAATCCCATTTTATTTAACACTGTAAGTGTATCAATGGTATTTTGGTGCTTTGCTCTACTCCCTGAAAAATTGTGATAGTGGCAGTAGTGGTACATGGGGGCAAAGGTAATTCAGAATCAAGTGTTTCTGCTGCATATAATTTTCAAATTGCAAATAATATTAAGAATGTGTTTTCACAATTTGCAATTGCAAGGTTTTAGAAATACCAAAAATACAGTTTACAGGTTGAATTGGATACAATATTTAACCCCTGGTTTGCTTGCACATCTGAATCTGCCCCAGTGGGGTAATCATGGCTTGTTTTTGGCTAACAAATCATGCTCTGAAACCCCATGGTTTAAAATTGGTGCATGGATCTTGGATTATGTTAACTGTAGTCTGCCATTGCATCCAAGTTCAGTACCCTGGTTTAACTCGTTGTGTTAATTCGTTGTGTTGTCCCTTCCCTGCCACCAATCTGAGTGCACGGATGTGAGACTCAAACAAAACTACTTGTGCAGCTAAGAGTTTCTTGCTGGCATTTTCACAGACCTCTGTACCCTCCTCATCCTACCAGGCAACATACTGATTGCACCACTCACTTTGTAAATAAGCTGACTATTCAAAGAGGAGGTGGGACCCTGTGGAGGGGGCACAAATCAACATTAGGTGAAACAAACTAAAGTTGTGAGCGGGATCCAAACTTCCTAAATTGTGGCGTAACAACATGTCTTAACTTGGCCGTGGTGTGTGCTTTATTGGTTGAACTTTGCATCCATGTTGGATAATCGATTTCTCCATGTACCTGTGTTCATGCAGGATGGTGCAATACTTGTATTTCTTCCTGGATGGGACAACATTAGCACTCTAAATGACCTTCTGATGTCTCAAGTTATGTTTAAGTCAGGTAAATCATCTTCTTTGATTTTCTTAAAATAATCTGCTGCGAACTAGGGGTTTTCTTTACAAACTATTACCCAAACCTTCCCAGCACCTTTTGGCAGCACTATCAACACAGCTTCATAGATTGTACATTGTGCCAACATAGGTGTTGATGTTCACCGTCCTAAGCATATGCAAGTTGACAGAAAAGTTCAGAATTCAGCTACCCTTTTCAAATGGATGTTGGCCTACATTAAATAATCTTAAATTAGGATGAGCAGTTAAATTAGCACTGTCAATATGCTTCTGTAACACTTGGAGGGCAGGGTTCTCTGTCTCTAAAGCCTACTGAACTTCTCTAGCTGCCATTCTGAGCCTCTGCCCCTCTTCCTGTTGCCATTGCCCAGCATCTTTCTCCTTTACATGACTGCTAGAACCAGAATTCCTGCTGTCTGTCTTTAATGCAATGCAGTGCAATGGTTGAACTGGCATCCCAACAGCCACTGAGGTGAGCAGTAAGTGATAGCATGTGGGGTGGCATGTCAGTTACAGTGTTGGCTGGTAAGCCCCCCTAACTCAAAAAAAATAATTTGGTTACTGTTAAATGTCAAGGATAGCAGTCTCCATCCTTAATGTGGTTTCGCATGATGACATTGCACAAACATAACCACTGTGGAACAAATGTTTCAAGGATGTTGAGCTTTGTATTTGCTTTGAGAGCAGATGAGTTTATTTGGGTGAATCAAATGGATCACCGTTAATGATTCTAGCAATAAATTTAAAATATTCAAAGGTTTAATTTAAATTATACTTAACAAGCTGCTGACCTCAAAGACTTATTCAGTTTAATGCTACAAGGCAATATTTATGGCAAAATATAGAAAGGTTATGAATTTTATTGGCAGAATAAAATGAATAAATTATTAACTAGTGCTTTCAAAAATATTATTTGTAATGAGAATCTGTGGCTTCTTGAAGAAAATGGTTCATTATTCCTACCTCATTTATATTCTTAAATTTCTCTAGATTTTCAGTTTTTCTTTCAAATGGAATTTTACCTAGAGTAGTACCATAATGCTGATTTTATTTTTCAGATAGGTTCGTTATTATACCTCTGCATTCCTTGATGCCTACTGTTAACCAGACCCAGGTACGTTTTATGATTGACAGTGGTCATTATTTTAATACATCTTTCCCATAACAGAAAATGCATGCATTTGGTAATAGAGTATTCTAAATCTGTATTCAGTTTTTTAAACTAAAGTAGAATGACTGCAGCAGCTGTGCCTACACATAACTTACTTGGTTGGGTCCAGAGAAATGCTGGCGGATCTTCTGGCAACAAATATGCCTCTGATTTTCAGCCACCACCCCATACCTCATAACCCTTTAGTGAAGTATTTGGGGTGGCACTGTGTGTTAAACCATAGAGCCTAGGGCTTGCCGATCAGAAGGTCGGCGGTTCGAATCCCCACGACGGGGTGATCTCCTGTTGCTCGGTCCCAGCTCCTGCCAACCTAGCGGTTCGAAAGCATGTCAAAGTGCAAGTAGATAAATAGGTACCATTACAGCGGGAAGGTAAATGGTGTTTCCATGTGCTGCTCTGGTTCGCCCGAAGCGGCTTTGTCATGTTGGCCACATGACCTGGAAGCTGTACGCCGGCTCCCTCGGCCAATAACGCGAGATGAGCACCGCAACCTCAGAGTCGGTCACGAGTGGACCTAATGGTCAGGGGTCCCTTTACCTTACCACTAGGATGAAGGAGGCAGGGAGGTCATATTCCATCCTCCCCACTTTCCCCTGTTTCTCTGAATTCAAGCGCATATGTTTATTTGTTGCCCAATTATATTTAATTATTTTCAGAAACATTAAAAAACTGATTTCAGTCTTGTTGAGCAGCAAGGAAGGAATAAATTTTTCATATTGTGGAATCCCCATGTCCTTGGAAATTGGGACCAGAGTGTAATAATAATAATAATAATATATTTCTAGTCGTCCCATCTGGCTGGGTTTCCCCAGCCACTCCCTATGATATAGAACACAATGTCTCAACTGGGCTGTGCCATGCCTGTTAAAACATGGGACGCTTCAATCCACAAGCTTTTCAAGAGATCATATCCTTTATTCCAAATAACTGTTTCCTTCTTGGATTGCTGTTGTAATAATACTTTAATAAAATGGTTTCAATTATCCATTAATGCTTAGTTGCTCTGGTGCTTAAATTTAGTGGTGAGTGTATGTATGTGCATGTTTTGATTGAAAGAAATTAAATTAAGTAAACAAATTTTATGATGAGAATGAAATGTCTGGAACAAACACTTTCCCCCTTTCTGATTTTGTTTTTCTTTTTCTTTAGGTTTTTAAAAGGACCCCCCCTGGAGTCCGTAAAATTGTAATTGCTACCAACATTGCTGAGACTAGGTAAGTCTTTGTTTATGCTTCTAGCAATGCTTGAAATGCTTGAAATTAACTTGTTGGCAAGTGTAAATTAAAAGTGTAAATAAAAATGTTTAATTCCTTTATGTAGTGGAACGAGCAATAAAATAAATTAAAAATATTTACAGTAAAGCTGCTTTTTCACTTTGGATTCATCAGATAGTTTAATGTGGAAATTTAAAGTAGAATGGATATACTGTACAAGGGAAAGCAACACATTATCTCATGAATGTCAGAGGTCTCGTGAGTGCTGCCCAATTAATCTGTGGAGTTTCTTTTTGAACGCTGGCACTTTTTGAACGCTGGCAGATTAAAGCACAATGCCTGCAATGTCCCCCCCCCCTTTTCCTTGAAAGGGAAACAGTTTTCAATCTTCCTGGATTGAAAGAAGGGGGGGGGATAAAGGCCGAGGTAAACAATGTTTTTGCTTTTTACTTTTTGGAGAGGAAGAATAACAGAAAATACAAGCAGGTATGGAAAGTGGAGGGGAGACAAAATTAGGGGGGGTGGGAAATGGCTCAGTGCAGAGCAAGAGATCATAAGAAGTTGTGCTTAGAGTTTAGACAGGAAGCTGACTGAGCCTCAAGAGAGGAGGAGGAACAGCAAAGCCTTGCCTTGAAACTTTGGCATTTCCTGTCTTGGAGCTGCAGGGGGAGCTGCATTCATTAAGAAAAACTGTTTACAATACAATCAACAGTTCCTTTTCGGCTTTTATAAATTGGCTTCAGCATTAAGCAATATCTGATGGCCTGTGGAATAAGTTAGGTGTCTCAACTGACCCTCATCCCTACAAGAGTGCACATGAAGCTAGGCAAAAGAAGTTATGACCCAGGCCTTGTGCAGAGTGCCACCCCTCTCCTATGCTTCAGACTCTTCCCACCTCAATATCTATTACACTGACAGGTTGGGAATTAGACAGGAGTGCTGCCTAGACTGGATTGCTTGTTGGTAAAACCCAGGGCCTAACAGTTTCCATTAAGCATGCTTACAGCTGATTATCCTGAGGCTCCAACCCAAAACACGCTTGCTTAAAAATAGAATTTATTTCCAGATTAGCACGCTTAATGTTTTTTATGTAGCTAGTACTATAACTGAAGTTAGACAGGTGCCTGCTGTCTTGATGTTTAGATGGCTGCTGACGACGTTGTTTAAAAAGATTTCCCCTTAAGTATGACCCGGTCATCTTATGTGCTATTAATTGTATCAGTGTAAAAATTGGTTTATTGTTAGAGTTGTTTTTTGTGTATTTTACCTCCTTTTAACTTTTTGCACACTACTTTAGTAGTTTGTGGCTGAGAACTGGTTTATGAATCTGTAAAATAAATAACATAAGCGTGTCTGCCGACAGTCTTCGCTTCTGATATGTTCAGTTAAAGTCTTGCTTCAGTCTGAGCATTTTTAGCTTTTTGGTTTTCTTGCAGACTTCACTCCTTTGTGGATGTGTGCTTGTTATGTAAGAAATATCAAAACTCTAGCAAGTGGTAGTCTCTGTTCATTACGATTGATTACATAGTCACCTAGGACAATTTGCATGTTTCGTAAGGGGCAAGTTCTTTTACAGATGGACATAATCAATGCAAATTGTCTCTATTTGATGTACAAAAGCTTACCATTTCTTCTTGCATCCTATTTCTGCAGCATCACCATAGACGATGTGGTATACGTTATAGATGGAGGAAAGATAAAGGAAACTAACTTTGATACACAGAACAACATTAGCACGATGGCTGCAGAGTGGGTTAGCAAAGCAAACGCTAAGCAGAGGAAAGGTAGAGCAGGAAGGTAAGAGTCATCTATTGTAACAGAATGGACAGAAGCAGGAAAACCTTGGCTATTGCAATAATGAACATTTTCAAATATTTAATAATAATAGTAATAGTAAATTCATTATTTAAAGTTTACTTTAAAGACATTAACTTTCCCCCTCACTTTGCTGACTTTCTCAATTAATCTGAAGCTTTTCCTTTAGTGACTTTATTTGCTGGCTTAGTTTTTTGTTTTGTTTTTTGCCCTCCCTTTGATATCTTATTTTTATAGATTGAATACTCAGAGTGGTATGGTGGAACCCAATGCATTTTAGATTGGAGCATTAATAGATTGGAGCATCCTCTTGTATCATCAAACCTTTGATTAAAATAGGCTCTAACCTGCAAAACTTCATACTAGAATACTTCTATTAGCCTTTAAGCCAGGCATCCCCAAACTGCAGCCCTCCAGATGTTTTGGCTTACAACTCCCATGATCCCTAGCTAAGAGGACCAGTGGTCAGGGATGATGGGAATTGTAGTCCAAAACATCTGGAAGGCCAAAGTTTGGGGATGCCTGCTTTAAGCAGTTACAGGAATTTCTTGGGATTCTTTTTTTACTTTCATAGTCCAACACGACTGTTCTTCAGGGATTTAAACTTAGTTTTAGAAGTTAAAGTAGTTCAGCAGCACAATCTCTCTATTACATTCTAAAAATATGTAGGGGAAAAAATCTTCACTATCTTGACATTTGCATTGTTTGTATTTGTTGAACTCCTTCAAATAAAACCTAAAGACATAAGACTATAGGCACAGCACATGTGCCTAGATGATACCTATAGGTCTTGTAGCCCGATTTCCTCGCTCCCTATGTGGAGATGCCGTGTGAGTGGGGGTTGGGCTCTTGAGCACAAATAATTTATGGAGAGTTAATGTAAATGTATAAATAAATCATGTCTTGTAGATTGCCCTCTTAGCATTTTTTACTCAGTGCATTTCTCTAGATATTATCTACTTACCAGATAGTAAGCAGATAAAAAGAAAGTTCAGCATCACTATCCTTGAAATGTTTTCCTCACTCCACAGTATCGCTACCTGAAAAATACTCCCACTAACTGTGGAAGTACTTAATATCTTCCCACATAATCACTTGGAAATGAATTTGCCTAGAACTTGTGGTGTTCAAGTGCATTGGTGAATACAGAAAAAACCCATTAAATCTCTTTAACTAGGTGTAATAGGTGCATGTGTTTGGCTGCATAAAGTTGCTTCACTCAACAGTTGCCGTTCTATCCTGTGTGAGACCAATCAGGCGTAAACTTTCACTGCATTGCAGATTTGGTGCAATCCCATCTTATAAGGTTATTGTCTCATACTGAGCAAAGGGGAGTGCATTGTTGTCCTTAGTTTTCTGTTGACATATGTCAGACTGGCAGGTAGATACATTATCCTTGCCCACACAATAATTGTATTTATTATTCCCTGTGCCATATATAAAAAGAAGCTGGTGTTGATTTGGTAACATTTCCTTCATTTTGTTGCTGTCCTAGATCAGATATGGCGAACATTCTTTAGCTCAAGGGATGAGTTCCCTTCCAGGGTTTCATGCCCGTGGCAATTTTGGCCAGAGCCAAAAAGGGTGGAGCAGTAACCATGACTCTTACCTTCGAACAGTAGGCTACATTTCAGCCATGCAGGAGCCAGAGGCTTTTGCACATGCGTGCGCGCGCACACACACACACACACACACACACCTCTGTCTAGGCACAGAAATCTTAAAGGGATTCATTCCAGCCAGGCAAAAGCACTCAAGGGGCATAGTAGTGCTGATGAGTGGTGTAGCTTGGGGAAACTCTTGAGGGCCATATTAAGAAGTCTGGAGGGTTTCATTTTGTGCCTATGTCTGGGGTTCCCCACCCCTGTCCTAGATCAGTGTTTCTCAACCAGTGTGCCTCCAGATGTTTTGGGACTACAACTCCCATCATTCCTGACCACTGGTCTTGCTAGCTAGGGATGATGGGAGTTGTAGTCCCAAAACATCTGGAGGCACACTGGTTGAGAAACACTGCCCTAGATTATTGCTTTTCTTTATAATTGCTTCTTGATGGTACACTGAGCCATAGGGTCAGCACTTAAGCTAATCATTCTTTCATTGCAAGTTTTTCATAAAAGGTATACTGCTGAGCAGCTTTTACTACAGTGTCAAAATATTTAACTTCCTCCAGAGTCCAGCCTGGTAACTGCTACCACTTGTACAATGGTCTGCGTGCCAGTTTGTTAGACGATTATCAGTTGCCAGAAATCCTGAGGACACCTTTGGAAGAACTTTGTTTGCAAATCAAGGTAATACATACCTGTTAGGGTAGCCTTTCTGCTAAAGGATTTTGCATCAAACATGAAGATTTCCTCAAGTAGTATTGATCCAGATTATATTACTTTTGTGGTTTCTATTTCCATCTGTGGCAGATGGGATTCTGAGCTCATGAAAGAGGCTTCTCTTCCATATCTAGCAATGGATCTACATTGCCATATGAGCCCTGCAGTTCAGCAGGTTGCACTTTTGTCCATGTGCTTCTCTTGTATGAAACGAGCAAAGCTCTTGCTGCAACTGCCTTGAGGCTGTGGAATGATCTCAATGAGGATTGGTGTCAATCTTGTATGTTACAAGTGCAAAACTTGCTAGTTCAGAAGGGTGCTGCAAAGTACCATCTTGTTTCCAATGCTGTTTAACATCTACCTGAAGCCATTGGGAACAGTTCTTAGGAAATTTGGGGTGAGATGTCATGAGTATGTTGATGATACCCTGTTCTCTGTAACATCTGAATCAAGAGAGCCACTGTATATGGGGCTGCCCTTGAACAGGCAACCCTGTTTAGGGAAGTTTTTAATGTATGCTGTTTTAGCGTGTTTTTAATATTCTGTTGGGAGCTGCCTAGAGTGGCTGGGGAAACCCAGCCAGATTATTATTACAATTATTATTATGACCCAGAAGCTGCAAGTAGTACAGAATGTGGTGGCTTAACCGCTCGTTGGGGCACAATATTAGCATCGTATCATGCTGCTGTTGTAAGAATTGCACTGGTTACCAATAAGCTACCAGGCTAAGTTCAAGGTGGTGGCTCCCCATACAAATATTGTCTCATTCTTTCTATTCCCAACCAATCTCTGTGCTCTGCATAGTGCTGTAATTTGGCTTTGAGTGTTAGTAGTATCTACCCTTTGGAACTACAGTGGTACCTCCTGTTGCGAACGGGATCCATTCCGGAGTCCAGTTCACAATGTGAAAAGTCTGGAATCTGAAGTGCCATATCTGCGCATGTGCGTGGTGCAATTTGCTGCTTGTGCACATGCGTGAAGCGCAATTTAGTGCTACTGCACATGTGCGAGCGGTGAAACCCGGAAGTAGCCCTTTCCGGTACTTCCGGGTCGCCACAGGGCGCAGCCTGAAAAAACAACATGAAGCAGACGTAACATGAGGTATGACTAACTCCTTAACATATCAAATGGACACCATCTCTTGTCTTTTCAGCATCAGTTGAAAACTTATTTTTCAACATGTCTTTTAAGTGGACATTTATGTCCGTGTTTTTATCTGCAACTGATTTGAAATTGTATACGTGAAGTTGTCCTGTATATGAATTTATTATTACATTTTGAAATTGCTTAGAGAAGCTTCATTGGAAGTGATGCGTAAAATGAAATAATAATGCTAATTAATAATAAAAGGTAGTAGTAGTAATAATAATAATTAGCAATAGGAGTCTCTTTTCTGTGGAATGCTATTGAAAGTTCTGTTCCTAACTGTTCATGCCTTTAAAAAATGAGTCAGCGGGAAAGCATTTGATTGATATAATTCTGAAGGTGTTTTGCAATTTAATTTGAGTTTATAAACAAGGATGACCTTTGTTTTCTTTCAGATCTTAAAGCTTGGAGGAATTGCCCATTTTCTGAGCAAACTGATGGATCCACCATCACGTGATGCTGTGTTGTTATCCATAAAAAATCTCATGCAGCTGGTAATTTTTTGTTTATTTCCTGTACTAATATTTTATTTTATGTAACAAATTTGTATAGCACCCTTCTTCCATAGAACTCGGGGCAGTTCACAACTTGTTCAGGCTTGAGAATGTTCATTCATGGTATTTAGAAATCATTCATAAAACTGAGCAATTACAAATGTTTACTGTTGATATTGTCTAAGCTTTATACATGATTTTAGTATCTTAATTTAATAAACTTCTTTTTGTACTAAGAAGTGTAGTTTAAATCTTAGTGCAATTTAAAATTGAACTTCACGCAAATCAAATAATATCTAGTTTTGACTTGGAAATTTTTATAATTTTTATAATGACAGATGTAACTAGAAAAACCAGGACATTGAAATGGAATAAGATAATGAATTTTTACACTGGTTAAATCACAATGGGCAGTGCATGCCATTTTGCTGCAGTTGTTCAGTTGGTATTTTATTAAAATTCAAATAAGCTTTGAGAACAACAGTAAAAATCACCTATTATTATTATTATTCCCTGATGGGACTCTTCCCTGATGGGACTCAAGGCAGCTTACAGATAAAAAGAAAAACTGCTAAAACAGAAAAATCAATATTTAAATATAAGTAAAAATTTACAGAATTAAAACTATATACATACATAAAAACTGTTTAAAACATACCAATAATTACATTAAAAACATCACGGCACCAGCCCTTTAATTAAAAGCAGTCAATTCCTAAAAACCTGTTGGAACAAGAAATTCTGGTGCTCAGAATTTTGTGTCTTGATGATTTGCTAATTTGTGTGTACGTTCATTAATTTGCAGTAGGACATGGCATCTGGGTACTTTTAAAGCAAGCATTTTGCTGAGCGAGATTCTAACAGTGGATGGGGTTTCAGCACCCTCACCCTGGATATCTATCTGAGTTCTCTTCATGATTATTGCTCACAGTTCTCCTCATCCCTGTTTATTCCAGTACATACACTACTCTTTTCTGCTGTTCCAACCTTATTGCTGAAAATTGTAATTATGTAAGCAGGTTGTGCTATTCTAAATAAATGTGAAACTAAATTTCACTGTACCTTAAAACTTAAGGCACAGAATTTAGGCTTCTTTAACATGGATTTCAACCAAATGCTGATACTCTTTTTCATTGTTTATGTTCTTCCTTTTTTGTGCCTTCCCTTTAACAGAATGCCTTGGATAGGCAAGAAGAATTGACTCCCCTTGGAGTCCATTTGGCGCGATTACCAGTGGAGCCGCACATAGGAAAAATGATTCTCTTTGGAGCTTTATTCTGTTGCTTAGATCCTGTTCTCACTATTGCTGCCAGCCTCAGCTTCAAGGACCCTTTTGTCATTCCCTTGGTAAAGTATTTATCGAGAGCTTTAAAAGTAATTTTTGTTCTGAAAAGATGAAGATGAAGCCTTTGATTTCAGAAAGATCCCCTCTTGCAATGTGCTATGTTTTAGTCTTACAGCAAATTGCACTTGGGTATATCTCCTGAGTATTTCTTTCTTTCTTCTTTTTAATACACAGATTAGTCCAACTTTGTGTGTTTTTCTCTTAAGGGTAAAGAAAAAGTAGCAGACGCAAGAAGAAAGGAACTGTCAAAGAGTTCCAAAAGTGATCACCTCACCATTGTGAATGCTTTCAAGGTAGATACGTGATCCATTGACCAGCAGTGGTCTGCAAGCTTCATGGTGGTTCCCTAGCATTCCTGGGTATTTGTGTCTGAAGATGTGAGACAGCACACCCATTGCATGGAATAGTCATTTTCATGGCATTTTCATTGCTGCTTTTATTTATTATATTGTATTCTATTGCATTACAATTTGAATTCTATGGAATTACAATTGTTGCAAAAGGCAGAGAAGTCGTTAAATGGTCTGCCAAGACCCTTAGCAATTTTCAAGTTGTCCACGACAGGGTGGAGTTTGGGAAGCACTGTTCTAGTTGACACATGGTGGATTCACAGGGGGAACATAGTTTATTAAATAAATAATATAAAGAGGATTCAAATATTAGCATAAACAGCTCACATTGCACAGAGATGAAATCTTTACGGTCCATACTAGTTTTACTAGTAGTGGTGACAAACTGGTAAAAAACCCAAGTATGCATTTAGTATGGAGATCATAGAATAATGGAATTGTATAGTTTGAAAGGACCCTGAGGGTCATCTTAAGTCCAACCTCCTGCAATTCAGGAATCTCAACACTCCTCCCCCCTCCATCCAATTTAGCTTTGCAAATATGCTAGCAGTTTACCTGATGCACCACTAGGAGGGTATTAATAGTAGGTTAGCTTTTTATTCCAAGTTTCATTGCTTTCTGCTGTGATTTGGTCTAAACAATTTTAATATATAGGTCTAATTTTAATCCTGTATCTCCTACAACTTGCAGTTCATGAAGTGTTTCTTCCTCTTGTTTTGGAGACCAGTATTAATTATTGCTGTTCTAGAGCTTTTCCCTTTACACATAGTGGAATAAGGGAGTGATATGAATGGTAGCTTCCTTTTAGCTGCTGAATTAGTTCTAATCTGGATGTTTTGGCTTAATACAGTTCTGTGAAAGGAATGAATGCACTCCATAGTCTTTTTTTTAGGTCACTCTTACTGTGACACTTCATATTTCACTTCTTTACTATATTCTATAAAATGCTTTCTGATTCCATCTGGCATTCAAATCAGGAAGGTATAAACATCCGATTCAATTCAGTTACAGTTTTCCTTTGAAAGGACCTATACTAAATAATAATAATAATAATAATAATAATAATAATAATAATAATAATAATTGTGCTTTCAGGGTTGGGAAGAAGCCCAGCGACGTGGCTTCAGGTGTGAGAAGGATTATTGCTGGGAGTATTTTCTTTCTTCAAATACTCTGCAGGTAATAGTTGTTTGTCTCTAGCAAGAAAATGTACACTTTTGAAACAGATTTAGTTTGACATTATCTGTAAGAACAAATTGATCGATTCATGCTGTTCTCTAGATGCTGCGTAACATGAAAGGGCAGTTTGCTGAACATCTCCTTGCAGCTGGGTTTGTGAATAGTAGAAGCCCCAGAGACCCCAAATCCAACACTAACTCAGGTAAATTCTGAAGAGGAGCAGTACGCCAGATACGCTTTGAATTCTCCCTTTGTGAATCGTGATTCACTTGGCTGTTTTTCTCTTCCAGACAATGAGAAGCTACTCAAAGCTGTTATTTGTGCTGGCTTATATCCAAAGGTTGCAAAGATCCGAGCAAACTTCAGCAAAAAGAGAAAAATGTAAGGCTTTTCTTCTGCTTGCTCTTTTACCAAGAATGTGAGTGTGAATATATTAAACAAGGGTTTCTATGTAGTTGGAAGAAGGCAGGAATATATTGTTTTTGTTTGTGTTGCTAACTATCCAGTCTAGGAATACTTGAGTTCTGGGGGAGCATGTGACCCCCCCCCCCCGGTGAGACAACGGCAGGTGATACTTGGGTTAGTTTTGGGATCCTGGAGCTCCACATGAACAGTAATTTTGTGGAGATCATCCCAAGTGAGAACCACAAATTTATTTATTAATAACTTAATTTATTATTTTTTACACTGCTCTTTTTGCTAGAAGAGTCCATTGTGTCTGAAATAGTGGTCCTTTCTGTAAGTCATGCTTAGCACAATAACCAGTATGCAGATTGCTTGTTCCTACAGTGGTACCTCGGTTTATGAACACAATTGGTTCCGGAAGTCTGTTCATAAACTGAAGCGTTCATAAACTGAAGCGAACTTTCCCATTGAAAGTAATGGAAAGTGGATTAATCTGTTCCAGATGGTCCGCGGAGTACTTAAACTGAAGCGTTCATAAACTGAAGCGAACTTTCCCATTGAAAGTAATGGAAAGTGGATTAATCCGTTCTAGACGGGTCCGCGGAGTACTCAACCTGAAATGTACTTAACCTGAAGCAAGGGTGTAATTGGTTCCCGAAGTCTGTTCATAAACTGAAGCGTTCATAAACTGAAGCGAACTTTCCCATTGAAAGTAATGGAAAGTGAATTAATCCGTTCCAGATGGGTCCGCGGCATTCGTAAACCGAAAATTCGTAAACCGAGGTGTTCATAAACCGAGGTTCCACTGTATTTGAATTGAGCAAAATGTAATAGCATAGTTTTGCCACTAGGTGGAGCCACAAATAAAAATTTAAGACTGAACAAAATGAAAAAATTCCTTCAGTAGCACCTTAAAGACCAACTAAGTTTTTATTTTGGTATGAGCTTTCGTGTGCATGCACACTTCTTCAGATCTGAAGAAGTGTGCATGCACACAAAAGCTCATACCAAAATAAAAACTTAGTTGGTCTTTAAGGTGCTACTGAAGGATTTTTTTCATTTTACTTCGACCCAGACCAACACGGCTACCTACCTGTAATTAAGACTGAACATGCAGAGTTCTCTTCATCCGGTCTCCACAATCTGTGTTTTATTTGGTAGGTGGCTAGCAAAAATGAATTGATTATATTTTGCTTTGATGCTCAGCCCTAGGCTAGATAAGTCAATAATAATGGTAGAAAATAGCTTTTCATATATCAAACACTTATTTTCCTCTTGTTTTGAAAATGTGTTTGGTTTCAAAAGAGAAATTGAAATGAGGATAGTATCATAGATAGGACTGTATATTTTTGCTTTTCCCATCACTGGGATTATCCTTTATGCAAGCAATATCCTCTTGCTCAGAATGAAAAAGAGAATAGAGCACACAAATTGCAATGAAGTTGAACTGATACTTTATTATTCTTTAATTAATATAACACAAATCTTTAAAGTAATCTAATACTGTAGTCTGGTTTTGAAGTGGAACTTTTTTAAGAAGTATAGATGCTTAAGATCTTTCTTGTTTTTGCTTTCAGTTCTTGTCTAAATATCATGCAGTAATGTCTAATTTAGAAACGAGTCTTTTAACTGGTGATAGCCCTAATGGCACATTACATCTCTTTTTGAAGGGCAGTTATCTTAAATCTTTGAACGTATGTATATGTTGTTCCTTTGTAGCTGAATTATAAGTGATTTGTCTGTTTCTTAAGGGTTAAAGTTTCCACTAAAACAGATGGAACGGTTAACATTCATCCCAAGTCTGTCAATGTTGAAGAGACAGAATTCCATTACAACTGGCTTGTTTACCATTTGAAGATGAGGACAAGCAGCGTAAGTGGAAATTTATTTTGTATTCTTTTAAGCATAAATGTGGGTGCATTTTAAGTCTCTCCACAGTCTGTTCTGTTGAAGCAATTACAGTCTTAGTTAGCTTAACTAGTCTGGTCTGTGCGCAGCCCCACTCACTGCAGTTACCACTGCACTTTACAAGGGGCCTTGAAATTCCTGGTTGAGAGATGGCAATATCAGTAGCTTTTAATGGTTCAGTCCTGTTCTGTGCTCTCCCTTCTCCCTCCTGATGCCTGCTGCTCAGAGTGGAATTATTTAGATTCTCATGTCCTCCATGCTTCTCCTTATGATCTTACGGCTGGGAGGAGAGCACATTGAGAAGCACAGCCCATGGAATGCAAAAGGGTGTAGTTTTGTTTTGGTTTTTTGACAGGCCTAGGGATATCACATATTTTAGTTATGCCATATGACTACTCTTGTTTCTAGTCAAGAAAGAACAGCAAATATTTGCTCAGCACTTGTTTGTATGTAATGCAACTAACTGTGGGAGTGAAACCTTTCACAATTAAAAAAATAATACTGGTAATTGTCTTGGCTTCGCAAAACCTTGAACCTGAAGTGTTTTCCAGCGATCGCCACATTATTAATATTTCACTTTCAGGGGAACTACACACAAGTTTAAAAGTAACTTGAGATCCTATTTTCAGTATGCACTAGAACATTCTCGTGCCCTATTTTGAAAGTGGTAACATAGTTTATATGCATTCCTTGTTACAGATATACCTGTACGATTGCACAGAAGTCTCTCCATACTGCCTTTTGTTCTTTGGGGGAGATATTTCTATTCAGAAGGACAAAGATCAGGATACAATCGCTGTGGATGAGTGGATTGTTTTTCAGTCTCCAGCAAGAATAGCACAGCTAGTGAAGGTGAGTGGGCTGCCCATTTCATTTTCAGATTTTATTCTACACAAACAACTGTCATGCTCCTGGAACAGCTGATATAGTATGGTGTTACAAAAACATTTTTTTAAAAAAGAAGTTAATGTCTGCTTAGATTGCTGTGTTGTAATTTCCTATAAAGTATAAACTTGAAAGATCTTTTCAGGCATCAGTCCTTTTCAGGCATTTCATTCTGGAGAGAACTGTCATTTTAGGATTTCATGTCAAATGCTCTCTCTTTCCTTCCTAGTTGGGGGATGGGAGGAATTAATCAACAGGGAGATACTGCATTTATTTCTATGTGAGATTTTCCTGCTCCACCAGATCTGTTTTCAGAAAAAAGGCACTTAAAGTGGAGTAATCAGAGTGAATCAATGTTTAGATAAGCACTGTTCATTCAATCCCCCACCTGTACCTTGAGATAGATGAAGTACAATCAGCACCAGATTTTAATGCCAGATGGATAGCTTTTTTCTGAAAGGGGTTGGGGAAGAAGTACAATAGGATCTTAAAAACTATAACATTTCACTTATTTATCAAATACCAACCACCTTATGTTAAATTAACACTGAACTTATCTGATTGATGTTCAAAAATAATTGCCTTTTTATTGTGTTTTATCTCATTTTTTCACATTAGTCTTTTCTTGGCCTATATCAGCTGTTTTTATTGTTGCTGTTAAAAAGTGCTATCAAGAGTGGAGTTGTTAATTTGAACAAGATGTTAAAATATGCAGTTTAACTAAAACACAACTTCAACTATTATTTCAGCTTGAAAATGGGATTCTTTCAAAGACATTGGGTTGTATCCAAATTCATTATTAAAGCAGATGCATTGAAATTAAGGGACAACGCTAATTTCCTTCCATTAGTTTCAGTGGGCTTCCTCTGCGTATAACTTAGTTGGATACAACCCATTGACTCCTTAGGCAATTCTTTTTTATCCTTATGAGAAACTTACTTTGTTTCAAAGTGCCTTATACAGTACAGTTCTTGAATAACTCGAAGCAGATAAAGCCTTACCTAAAGTAAGTTACATTTAATTGGACAGAAAAGAGCTAGTTAAATTTCCAAGAGTTTTGACGTACATTCTTAGCAAAACGCAGAATAATGAAAGAGTGGAACATTTCATTTCCAAGTATGTATTAAGTTTTTGACACTACAGAAAAAAAGAATGACTTTCAAAACTTTCTGCTCTTGGTTTCTTTCTGAACCAACATCCTTTTATCCGCAGGATTTGAAAAAAGAATTGGATGACCTTCTACAAGAGAAAATAGAAAACCCACACCCTGTGGACTGGAACAATACTAAATCAACAGACACTGCACTGCTGACAGCCATTATAGACTTAATCACAACACAGGAGAATCAAACTGCCAGAAACTCTGCCCCCCGTTTCCAGAGCGAAGAATACAGTTAACACTGTTCCTTTTGGCCGCTGAAGAGATGGCAGCTCTACCAGTTCATTGTTGACAGTTTATCTTTGGGCATCTTGGAATTTCATCTTTAGTATCGGTAGTTCATAGCAGCTGTGTATGGCAGCCAACTGTATAAAGTAGCTGTTTATCTAGTTGCCAGTACTGCATAGTTGTATTCTGCATGTATGACGCTGTTTCTTGAGGACTGTAATTGTCGGGTAAAAAGCTGGATGAAACTGAACACAAACTGATCCCCCCCCAAATTCTTCTGGTGTTTACACTGTTTTTCTGCTAACTGTGGAATTGCCACTTTAAGAAAAGTGATTCGCGTTAGTAGCTAGAAGCACCCTATTTGTCCATTAGCCTTTTATTTACATTCTGGAGTTACTAGTAAGGGCATGCTGCTGAGAGTGAAACAACCAAAGTCATCACCCCAAAGAGATGTACGAGGGCCGCTCTGTCAAAAACATTGTCACATTTTAAATAAATGCTTGATGTTTAGATCTTTCTAAACATACGTACTCCTATTCATCTATGGGCCATAGGGTGGGAAATCATATTTGATGATCCAGAAGCTACAGCTGCACATGCCTAGAGACCTAGGTTGATACTCTAAATACCAGCAATTGGCTTTGGAATGGGAGCAGGATTTAGTCTCTAACCTAGACAAATAATGTAGCTTTGAGACTGGGGCTTGCAATAGGCTCTTTCATTCCAGTGGAGCTTAAGTGTACATGAACTGTACACTGAGTAGCTGTTTCAGTGATGCAAAGATTTTTTTGAGTTTCTTTTGGAATATTTTATCAACCCATGTGTCTTTATTAAATGCCTATATGCTAGTCTTTTTCATATGCAATTACTGTGCGCGCTGCATTGCTGTTTAAAATTGCAGGTATCTCCAGCAAGACCTGGAACTGGCAGCTTCTAGTTGAAGATTTCAAATTAATATTGAATAGAAAACATAAGCAAATACAGAGCATTTCATAAAACTCACACAGACAATATGTGTCTCGCTCATGGGACCTCTCCTAAACCAGTTACAAAAATGGTTGTCACAACACTTCACTGCCACCCCAAAATGTTCCTATAGGTTGCAATGGAAGTTTTAAATTTAGTTGTAGAAATATAACCAATGATTGCAGAGGTGATGTTTACCAAGTTTTGTTGCTGAACATGTATATCTCTGATTTCCCATATAAAATCTATTTTGATTTGAATAGACTAATTACGTCAAATCAATTTTCCTTAAAAGCAATGGCAAAATCTTGGGAAACCCATTTTACTAAACATCCTAATTTAGAAATACATTTAGTGAGCGATTAAGAACTCCCATTGCAGGCCATTCACCCATACTATTTTCTGTATAGTATATATGTGTTTCTCCTCTGGAACTGCTGGCTTGTCCCCACCCCCAATTACTGATTTTTCTACCATTTAAAAATTCTGATAAAATTGATGTATCTTGATTAATGAACATAGGTATTAAGTAGAGCTAATGCAATTAAATCTTTTTTGTTAAGATCTTGCTAATGAAAGAGAAATGAGCCAATAATCAGAAAGTACAGTGTGAGGCTTTTCTTCAGACCAATTATGCAAAAGCTTGTGCAGGCTTCTAATTAGCCAAATGGACTATTTGTCTCCAAGGGGCATGTATGGAAACCTCTGTAAATCGCTGGTATTTTCCCCCACAGGCTGCCGAAGTGCCACTAATTAACTTAGGTACATGAGCTAGCCAGTTTCTGTGGGCAAGTAACGCTTGCACTCAGTTGCTTGAACTTCTTTAATAAATACTATCTGTCCGTAAGTGGTCATGCAACAGCTCAAGGCTACATGATGTTTCTATATGGAGATGAAACTGTGCGTGCTCTCTGGCGGGAGGAGAGTTGCACGAATGGGCTTTTTCTTTGCATTAGGTAAGAGCGCTGCTGGAACAGATCAAAGGCCTAGCTAAACCCAATAACCTGTTCTCCCAGTGGCCAACCAGATGACTATTGTAAGGCTTGAAGTAGAAGCCAATGCATGTATCAGCTTTCCTGGTAGGTAAGTTTCAACCCAAATCTTTTGCGACCCTTAATGCACTGACGGTTGCTTGATTTGATTTTGGATACAGAGCACTGCAACTGAAAATGAAAACATACTTAAGATGCAATGTCTAAAATGCTGTTACAGTTCTATTGTGTCATCTACTCCGTGTAATTATATTACTATATTAATGGCATCACCAGTAGCTTATCTGCACATCACTTCCCTCTATCACCCAAGGTAGTGGTTAAATTGAGAAAGCAACAGAAGGCTTTTGTTTGTTTGCCCATACTCTGTATTATACCAGGTGCCAAATACAGATATCACAGGATGCCTTACAAAATATTTCCCATTTCACAAAGGCTAGTGCAGTAAGGATGACTGGCAATATTCATTCTACTATGTTTTTGTAGGTGTTCTCGTGGTCCAATTGGGTTACCGGAGAGTAGAATGCATAGCTTCTTTTAAAGAGTATTCCTGCTTTTAAATACACATGATTCTAAGTTAGAAGATGAGGACTGTACCTATGTTAGTGTAGTATTTCCCATTATGTCTTACTTTTAAGCTCGCTGTCCATTGTATTTTGTTAAAAGAAAAACCATCAGAAGCCCCAGACAGGTCATAAAATATTTACATAGGGCTGGATCAATGATATGGGGGGGGGGACCCCCAATCGTTTCAGAATGATCAAACTAAGCTGTTAGTAACTTGGCAAGTGTTGAATGTGAAATATCAAAGAACACTCCAGGCCTCAATGTGTGAATGTTGAGAGGGAAGGGTTATTCTTTCCACCCAAAAACCCAAAACACCATTTTGACAGTGATGCATGAAAACAATTTAGCTGCCTCTATTTGTACTTCGATGCCTTAGTGAGATTGTTTGAGAGGGCAATGGAAGGGTTTCATATGCAGTGTAGGAAATAATTATAGTGGTTATTGCAGTACTGTGCAAAATGAAATATTAAAACTGCCTTTTAAAAACAAACCCACACGCTGCTTTCAAATGGTGTTAAGAGTATGTTGTAACAGCACACTTATCTGAGTCAAAAGCAGTTGAGTGTTTACTCAAAAATCAGGAGAAATGTAAAATTCAGAATGGCTTTTCTAACATTTCATGGCTAGGCTGGTATGTCATACAGTATATTGTCTAAAACCAATCCTTTTTAGAGTTGTTAAATGTTTACACAATGGGTGGTATCCAACTAAGTAAATTATTAGATTAGCCATTGATTTAAGTGGGGCTACAAAATGATTATTATTTGATATCTCCCTCCCCTTCCCCAAGCATCTTTAGATTTGTGTGGGCTCAGCATGCTATGGGCCCAGTCTCAAATTCCAGCTTGACTTAAAGTGAGTGCATACATTACAATGGTTCAGGAAGGGCACGAAAAGCAGCCGCTGCACAAGAGCAGTTCAGCGCTGCAGCTGTATGTCCTAGTGTAGTTTAAAACCATTCTCTTCCATTGTGTTAACAGTCACTTGTGTCCTTGCTAAGAATGTTATACCACCCAAGAGTTCTGGCTTGGCAGTAATGAATCCAGAACCCCAAACCTACCTTTTGTTTTGTTGTTTTTAAAAAAGAGTGAATCTTTTCCTCCTGGAACGTGGAGATGGCGTATGCTCACCTCTCATCACTATGAACAAAATAGTAATGAGGTGTACATGCCACTTGTATACATTTGTACATGCAAATATTAGTGATTTATCATAGAATTGTAGTGATGGAAGGGACAAAGAGGTCATCTAGTCCAACCCGCTGGAATCTTGCCCAATGGGGGGGCAAGATTCCATGTGGCCTCGAACCCATGATCACATCATGCTCTACCGACTGAGCTATGATGTGGGGCTGAAAATTAATTAGTAACAAAGAATTGATGCTAGCACAAAATTAAGCAATGTTGGCAGTTTCGAAGTTGTGTTTCAGGTTTTTCCAAGTTATGGTGCTTAGGATGTGCATATACTTTATTTATGAACTGTGTGTGAAACAAGCAAACATAACACAGTCTTCAAACAAGTTATGCCTTTAACTGAATTAAAGCCAAACTTAAATTTCACATGTCTTTGGTTCACCTTTACCCACTTTGAATTGCAGTCTGTGTAGAGATTATTCATTGCGTACAAATACTTGGTAGATACTTAGAAAAAGCAAATCTGGGCGTGGGGACAATAAAAGTATTCCCAGATAAAAGAATTAGCGGTTACCTTGACTCGTTAAATGTCTCTACAAGATTCAAAGTAGTCTCACTCATCTTTCATTGGCCTGTTACCTTGAAAGGTTTTTCCAGAGAATGTATGGGATGGCGCTTAGCAAGTCACTCATTGTGTCCTTTTGGGAACAAAGTTTAGCTCCTGTGCAACAAGCAGTTCAGGTGTGAATACTGCTTGTGCATAACAGTAGTAATTTCTGCATTACTAAGGAAAAGAACTGCAGTCTTATGGATGGGCGTAGAAGCAGATTTATTTGCATGCAAAGTGATTAATGTATTGAAAGTAGTGCAAAGAACCTTACACAGGTTCCCACTCACAGCATTGCTTAAAATAAAGGCAATCGCAAAAGCCACAGGCTGTTTCATTTCCACAACTTTTCAAAAAATGTACATGCTTCCTTTGTACCCTTAGGTACACCACTTGCCTTTAAAACAGGGTCTCCAGCGCTTGTAACTAATACATGCTTCAGTAGAAACTAATGTGCAGATTTAAACACTATTTGAATTCATTGTCTGGTTATGTCATGAATATTACAGTACAGTACTATTTTCCATCCATCTGGAAAAATGTCAAAAGATTTTACCACTGTTTTGATTCCTGTAAAGTGAGAAATTACAAAGTTCCTTATAATACAAATGTAGAAAATGCCATGCTTATTTACATAAAAAGGAAACACATTGCAAATGAATTCCTATTTATAAATTAATTACAAATGCAATTACAAATTATCTCTTATTTACATCTTCGTTTGACAAGAAATTCCTGCCAAGACTCCTAAGTGGAGATTTATCATGAGACATTCAGCAGGCAATGAAATCATAACATTTTCCCCTCTCTAGAGGGACAGGGGGAGACAGTATACTATGGCTACAGTCCAGTAGCCTCAATCATAGCTAGCTAGCTGTGATGATGGGAGCAAGACAGCTTAAATAAAATGCAACTGAGTTGCTCTAAATTAGGGCAACACTTTGGAACATGGTCCTTGTGCCCAGCCACTTTAAAATAATTTCCTTGACTGCTTTCACTTCCTATTTTTTGCTTTATCCACGGGGACTAGTATCCATTTCATATCAGTGCACATACCAGATCCACAGGCAAACCTTGTTACACAATATCTTCTAATGCCTCCCTTCAACAGCTTTTTGGGTGGGAGGGAACTGCTAGAACAGGTTTTCAAAAGCACAGGTGAGGACTGAACTTGTTCTCTATACTAATTTTGGTCTAAACACTTACCTTGGACGTAACGTGGAAGTCAATATATTTCTAGCCTTGTAAATGTGTTTCTAAGAAAATGCTACGGGAGATACAGAGCTGACTCTCCAGTGCCTGCTCCTCAATCCAGTTAACACGTGAGATGCTCTCATGCTGTGCATTTGCCTGCCTGCCAATATTCTGAGGCAGGCTTGGTGTTAGGCATCGTACAAAAATGTCACGTAACCTGTTTGTTCAACAAGGTGTTATTAAAAAATTGGAGGCTTGGGGGGGGGGGAGAGGAAATACACGCTCTGAAATTAAAATCCAGCATGCATGCTCGTGTAGCACTAAGACCCAGCTGCTCTTGAAGGCTTTTTAGAAGTAAAAAACCCCATTTATTCAATAAATAGGTAAGGAGGACTTAATGCTCACTTAATCAAGGGGTGTACTCTGTCTTCTCAAGACATTTTCTGAAGGGAGGGTTACTGCAGAAAAGCCCTTTGTTGCTAGCATTGTGAAAACAAAACCACCTACTCATGAGTCTGTTGCCTGGCAAGAATCCCAATACTTGTCTAGCTTATTGAAAGGGCAGGGAATCTCAGACCCAGAAACTCCAGGCTTCTCTTTCTGGCCCTCCGGCCTCTTCCTAGTTACAAATTCTCCCCAGGCCACACTTCTCACTGGTCTTCCTTTATGCCCTCCTTGACTGCTTCTGGCTGGCTGGAATGTTTCCCTGAACTCTGATATTGCCTCTTGCTTGTCCAAAGGAGGACAGAGAGCTGCATGTGTACAGACACCTCTATAAGGAGTGGTGTGGTGTGAAACAGGGCTGTGTTCTTGCTCCAACTCTTTGGCATATTCTCCCTGTTGCTCTCCTATGCCGTCCGCTCAACCGAATATGGAGTGTACTTCCATTCAACCTGGCACGTCTACACAAAGACAAAACTCTGGCAAGTCCTTATCCGAGAGGTGATGTTTGCAGATGACAAAGCCTGAACAGTGCACTCAGGGAAAGCACTGCTGAGTTTTGCCCAAAGCTGCAGGGAGTTCAGCTTCACCACCAAGCCATCAAAGACCAACATCCTGGGTCAGGATGTCGCCAGCGCTCCACGCACCATCATTGGTGGCCACACACTTTTGTCTACTTGGGTTCCAGCATAGCCATCAACACTGAGCTGGACTGAGCTATGGCTTGCCTCTCCAAAAGGGTATGGGAGAATGTGATGCTAGCACCCAGTACCAAGATGAAGGTCTACCAGGCTTGTGTATTGAGCACAATGCTTTATGGCAGCGAGACGTGGGCAACTTGTACCCACCAGGAGCAACACCTCAACGCCTTCCACATGCACTGCATCAGAAAGATTTGAGGCATCACATGGCAAGATGGAGTCTCAGACTTGTGAACTGTAGTGAAATCAACAGAGTGGACATTTAGCCGCATCCGTCACCTATTTCAACAGTCTTTAGTCTTAGCTAATGCTCGGTAGATTCTACTCAGTGGCTCTATCTGGACACCAAAAGATGCACATTTCCAACTGATTGAATAAAGATGTGGACCCCCCCCCCAAGCTAATGCCTGCTTTTGCACATTGGCCTCCCTTGATGACTGAGAAAATTATACAGAAATCAAAAGGGTCTAGCAATGAATGTAAAATGGAAGATAAATTGATCAGGTTCTAGAGTTGGTCTGTAAAACAAAGGAGGCGCATTCAAATTGATTCAAGAGTTGTTAATCCACTGTGATAATCCAAGGAAGTCATAAATCTATTAGGAACTCTTTATAAGTGTAAAATCGGGTTTTAATTAAAAGTGACTATTGGTTATAAAAAAGAAATAAAAAGTTCGACCTGCTTTGTACAGAACAGCCCCGCCAGCATGCAACTGCTTTATGGCTGCTTCCATTCCTAATGATGGCACGTATCTGCGAGTCTTTTTTTCTTACATGCTTCAACTATAAAATGGCCATCTGGATGAGACCAAGAAGCCCCAGATGTTCCTTAGTGCAAACCCTAGAGAACAGATATGGCACTGGGGGTCTATACGTTTGTTTCTAGGCCCAGCAAGCGTCCCATTCTTTCCATGTTCTTCTCAATTGTAGCTTGGCAAGTGATCTCCTTGGCACATTCCATTGGGAACCAACCTCTCTCTCCGTCCCGCAATCGCTCACCTTCATACCAACCTGAAATGTATAATGAAATGTAATATGATGCATCTTTAAAACAGAAGGTCCCTGCTGGATCAGATCAAAGCTCTACTGATCCTACTATACATGTCCACTCAGGAGGAAGTCCAACCGATTTCAATATGGCTTTCTCCCAGGAAAGGGGGTATAGACTCGAGTCAGTATCCCGCTTCACAGAGTGGCCAGCCAAATGTTTTTGATGTGCCCAAAGAAGACCCACTTGCAAGTGATATGCTGATAAATGTTTGCTTTCTGATATTGTGGCCAACTGTCTTTGCAGTATCATACCAATATATCATAAGCAAGATACTAGTTGACCTGGGGCATAGGTCTCCACCAAGTAATGTGTGCAGTAGATTGAAATGTGCAGAAAAATGCTTTATACAGTGGTACCTCGGGTTAAGAACTTAATTCGTTCTGGAGTAACCTGAAACTGTTCTTAACCTGAGGTACCACTTTAGTTAATGGGGCCTCCCGCTGCCGTGCAATTTCTGTTCTCATCCTGAAGCAAAGTTCTTAACCCGAGGTACTATTTCTGAGTTAGCGGAGTCTGTAACCTGAAGCATCTGTAACCCGAGGTACCACTGTATTGCACAGAAAAACCTTACAGAAATGTTTGTATTAGGAGAAATTTGTGTTAAAATGCTAATAAATTTCATTGAGGACTTTCTTTTTTTAAAAAAAAAAACCCGAAAAACTGCAAACCTATGTGGGAAACTGAACTGGATCGATTCACCCATCCCCAGGTCTCCTGTGGCTTATCTTTAAGGCAGGTGCTAAGTATCCTTGTGACGGTATGAAATGACCGTTTCCATTTATGGCAGCTAAGCAATAGGCAATTCTACTCACCATCATTAACTTTCTGAGAAACCAGAACTACATCAGCAACTTGGAGAGATAACTCATCTGATTGCTTCGCAGTGTATGATCTGATGACTTCTACCTGGGTTAGTGCTGAGAAGAGAGAATATTTATTGATCCACATGGTAAATCTAAGGGGAAGCTCAGTTTAAGTGATAACAAAAGACAAGCTGATTGCTTCCCAGCTCACTTTCCAGGAACCAAATGATTTGATAAAAAGGCATTGGTCAACAGCAGGCAAACTACAATGGGTCTCTGACACATTTAAGTAAAAAAAAAAACTGCATTAAATCATGCCCCATTGATTACAACAGAACTTCATGTACCTAGTTGTCTGGATCTTGCGTTTTAGAATGATTTTGAAGTAGAACTTCTATATCTTCTCTGCCTCTTCTCCTTCTTTAAAAGATTCAAACAACCATTTTACCAAGTAGTAAGATACTACAGGAAACACTTAGACATCTTGCAGTCACCCTTAGTGGAGCATGTCTCTTTAATTCACCCAATTTTCCAGAGAGCTAATATGTTTTCCTTTTTGCTTAACACAAAAAGAAAATGGTTCAGAGGGAATTAATAGATGATTACAGTTATGGTCCTTCCCCCACCCCAACTACAAAATACTGAAAGGCAACAGATTTACTTCTATGTTTTAAGATCTGTATAAAGTGCATCTTGTGTCAAAGCCCCGAAGAAGAGTTTCACTGCTCACTTACTTGTCCGGTCCACGGTCCCTCTATCGCTACTCTTCCCAAGTGCAGTAATCCAGCGAGCACGCTCATTCCTGGAAAAGGAGACGAAAGGCTGAAGTGTGTTTTTCAGTTGGCTGATATATGGCCCTTGTGGCACTCCCTGAACTCAAAGCTTCCCTCACTGTTATGGGAAAGTATCTTCATCTTCTCTGAAGGTCTTTTTGTGTCTGTCTGTTGGGAAATCCCACTTCTACATGAAAAGCAAATGTTCAGCCATTGAGCTATGGGCCCTTTCCCAGTAGACACCTCATATATTAACCTTGGGAATATGTCTTCTGAACTAGCTGACGGGGATACTGGGAGAGGCTTCCTGACACCACATAAGTGCTTTTCTGGGCAGCAGAAGGAAACAAGCAGAATCTCGCAATCCAGCATTTTGACAGAGCTCTCTGCAAGCACATACATTTCAAATCTATGCCAGCGAATGCCCATCTTATGGATAAGGATATATTAAAGCCCTGCAGTGCTCCAAATAATAATAATTTAATAATAATTTATTATTTATACCCCGCCCATCTGGCCGGGTTCCCACAGCCACTCTGGGCGGCTTCCAACAAAACAGAAATTCTAAAATACAGAAATCCATCAAACATTAAAATACAGAAATCCATCAAACATTAAAAGCTTCCCTAAACAGGGCTGCCTTGAGATGCCTTCTAAAGGTCTGGTAATTGTTGTTCTCTTTGACCTCTAGTGGGAGGGCATTCCACAGGGTGGGTGCCACTACCGAGAAGGCCCTCTGCCTGGTTCCCTGTAACTTGGCTTCTCGTAGTGAGGGAACCGCCAGAAGGCCCTCGGAGCTGGACCTCAGTGTCCGGGCAGAACGATGGGGGTGGAGACGCTCCTTCAGGTATACCGGACCGAGGCCATTTAGGGCTTTAAAGGTCAACACCAACACTTTGAATTGTGCTCGGAAACGTACTGGGAGCCAATGTAGGTCTTTCATATATTGTTAACAGAACAGCAGGATGGAGAAAATCAGAGTTGAAATAATGATTTTAGTTGAAGTATATACCTTTCCAAAGCAAAAAAATATCTAGGAGGCATTTTGATAACTGATGAAATGGCCAAGAATAATTTCCCACCAAACCATTCATACAAACGGCTAAGCTACGATGTGTTTCAAAAGAACAGATTTAAAGACCTAGGCATGTCGTTATGCACTGGTACCACACAAAGCTTTTTTTCAGTGAAATCTAATCTGTGCGACCATTGTAAAAGGGATTCTCACTTAGGTCATTCAACAGGAGAATACCTTTTCAGGAAAGTTATAGCCGCTTTTAAAAGCCTGGAATCCCAGTTATATATCTATGGTGGTTTATGATGCATGTAAGACAGCTTGAGGTTCATTTTTCAGACCGGAAAGGGTATGAATGAATCCAGCAAACTATTCAAAAACGAGCTATCAAGTCATACAAAGTTTCAGTATATAAAGAAAAAAATGACTGAAAGGAAGGAAAGATGAGACCAGCAGGAGCTGGGGCAGAGCAACAGGAGCTCACCCCCATCGCATGCAAACACTTGCATCCCCCCCTGGCTTAAAAACTCTGGGTAGTTATCAAATGGAACCAAGGCTTGTGAGATAACTTTTCTTCTTGCAACAAATTCCTTTTTTCAACTGAAGGAAGACACTTGCTATTCTAATATTGTTGCAGTATATAAGTGGTTTAATGTTATAAGAAAGAAGTACAACAAGAAATTTCAGGGCTATTTTAATTTCTGGAAAGAAAGATACAGTGGTACCTCGGGTTACAAACGCTTCAGGTTACAGACTCCGCTAACCCAGAAATAGTACCTCGGGTTAAGAACTTTGCTTCAGGATGAGAACAGAAATCGTGCTCCGGCAGCACGGCGGAGGCCCCATTAGCTAAAGTGGTGCTTCAGGTTGAGAACAGTTTCAGGTTAAGAATTAAGTTCTTAATCAGAGGTACCACTGTACTGTAAAACATATTGGGCAAGACTGCATATGGGCCATTGTGTGGATAACCCCCCTTAACACCACAGTTTCCATGGAGACAGATATAATCTTTTGAGTTTTGCGGGATGCTTATGGCATCCCAAGGAATTTTCTTGAGTTTGCACCAGAGCAAAAAAAAGATGTTTCTTGTGGCTATCGTCTACAACTGAACAATCTTTGAAACCTGGCTAGAAGAAAAAGCCTGACCCTCTTCCTCCTGAACTCCAGAGTTTCCCCCCAGGCTGTATCAAATTTTGCTAGACAGTTTCCATGGTTTCATCAAATCCAGTATTGACTACATGAACTACAGCGCTTAGCTAAAATGAAATAAATTGCAAATAACAAAGCCCCAGAACAGCAATAACAAAATCCTGTACATGTTACAATTTTTAGCAATACAATAATGTCATTGCTTAAACTGGGTCTATGTGGGGGATCTTTACATGGAGCAGAACAGAACCAGAAATTCAAACTGCTGCAGGACCCACATTCTTATGACCAGTTTCTGTCAAGCTGAACTGTCAAGAATGTAAACCGATAGCTATTGGCTTGGTTGGGCAAACGGTCTAGTCTAGGATTGCCATTGTCGTCGTTGATTAATTAAATTTGTATACCACTCTATACCCATAGATCTCAGGGGATGTATGTAAGTTAGTGGGATGTATTTCCCTCTGTTTTTTTTATTTGCTTTTTATTATTAGCTACTCAATAAAACCTAGTTTTATTTTAAAATGTGGGGGGAGGGTTTATTGGATTGTTCTTGTTTTTATTTTGATTGTGTATTCTGTGTTTTTATATTGTGATTTTATCCTGTGAACTGCCCTGAGACCTGCGGGTATAGAGCAATATATAAATTTAATAATAAAAAGTTTTCATTTGAGAAAAAAGCTTTTTCTCAGTAACCATTTAACTTGCTTGTTGTGTTACTCAAATTTCAAGACATCATTGTTTGGTTTGGGGTTTTTTGGGCTGTGTGTGTGGGTAAAATCACTCTGAGCTTTCATTATTCACCCCACACCGAAATGCCACACCATTTCAAAAACGATTTCCCTCAATGAGCAAAGGGGTGATAACCAAATGGGATCAGAAAGGATATTTTCTTTTAAGTGCATCTGCATAAGACAATGAATGTAAAGGGTTGGGTCAATCAAGGTCTCAACAGTTACACCAATGCTTATTAGATTCCCCCCCAACCCTTCCTCCTAAAAAAGCCCTGGGCAGCTGAGACAGCCAGAAAGGGAAATAAGAAGATATTCAATTAATATTCAAGGTATCAACGTAAGAGATAGAAGATGTGACGCATATATTGGTTAACACAAAAGTTAATTTAAATTGACCTAGGCATAACCAAGCTCTTCCTTTCCCAAGTATGAAAGCCTCACAAATGATATCATTGGTCTGCATACTGGCACTGCATTCTGATGAGCTGAACAAAGCTCAGAACTCCCATTGCTTCAGATCATCACACACACACACACACACACACACACACGTACATCTCACCTGAGTTTGCTCTTCTTTGACAGGCATCCCCAAACTGCGGCCCTCCAGATGTTTTGGCCTAAAACTCCCATGATCCCTAGCTAACAGGACAAGTGGTCGGGGAAGATGGGAATTGTAGTCCAAAACATCTGGAGGGCCGAAGTTTGGGGATGCCTGTTCTATGACAATTTCACAACAGAGATATTCCATGTTCAAGTAAATTCACACGTGATAGATCTCGTGTGAAGAGAAATAACTCTCAGACTTGAGCTTATTAGTATTTAATGTGAAACTGACCAAAATTTGAAGACTTCTCTCCCCTGCCTCTCCTTTTGGATACTTAGTAGAAGCCACCCACACATTTCACATATGGAGAGGATGTGGGACCAAACCACACAGTAAAAAACAACAACCCAAAAAACCCCAAACAAAACCCCAACTATGTATATTCATCTCCACTTTCTGGGCCTCCCTAGGAATGGTTAGGTTCCCTCATCAATGTAAACAGTTCCATAACATGACTTCCAGCTGTTTCATCTTGTGTGACTTTAAAAATGCAAACGTAAATGATTAAAAATAAGTATTAAAGATAATAATAGGTGCCACTAACCACTGAATGCCTTGATTGCAGATGAAAACACAACACCACTGAACAGTTGCTAGCAATCAAGAGTCTCCCCCACACTTCCAGCATCTGATTCTGTAAAGGCCTCAAGAGATTCCCCACTATCTACTTCCTTTTCTTGCAGTTTTTTTTTTTGGACTGAAATGCTGAGTTCAAAGAGCCATTCTGGCCTGAGATGTAGTTTCTGCACAGTGCTGATGTGTGGAATTATGCTTCTGAAATCTCTACATGAATAGTTTAACACTGTCCTCCAGATATTGATGGACTCCAACTCCCATAAACCCCCATTCAGCAGGACCAATGATCAAGGATGATGGGAGTTACTGTCCAGAAACATCACCTTGGCTTAGGCATGCATTTTGTGAGATAGACTTGAACTGGATAAACTACATTCAAATCCTTTTTCAGCCACAATGGCTCACTTGAGCCCCTTACTGTCTCTCCACCGAACCTATTTTTCATCTAAAAGAATGGAGTCCTGGGCTCTTTCATATAAATTGAACACTGCATTAACCATAGCTGCCAAGTTATCCCTTTTTTACAGGGATTTTCCCTTATGCTGAATAGGCTTCCTCGCGAGAAAAGGGAAAACTTGGCAGCTATGCATTAACATGCCACAAGATTCCCTTCCCCACTGCAAGTCAGGTTCTCCACATTCCTACTTCTCCTTTGAAAATGTTTCTTTCTGCCTTTCTTCCTTCTTGCTTTAACATTTCACTGGCATTGGCAAGCTCGTTATGAAAAACCTCTGCATTACAAAAACAATCATAAGCATCCTAATGACTACCGAAGCCAAAAATATGGATGACACTTTACTGGTTGGTTATCAACAGCTGCCTTGTCTGCATGCTACATTAAACCAAAGTTTAAAATAAACCATGGCTAAATGTGAACAAGCAGTGTGCTGGTGCATGCTACTCAATTATTCCCACAATGCCCCCCCCCCCCCCGTTCCTGACTCAAGTCTTTCTTGTTGCCCAAACCTGGGTCCTTGGTTTGTTTCCTCCAAACAAACGGCAAGTGGTAACCAAGGTTTGTTCTCAACTTACCACTCAGGGTTTGTTTGGAGGAAACAAACTACAAATCTGAGCTCTGGTGACATGAAAAGTCAGACCATGGCTGCTTTCATTTCCTGCACACCCACATATAAGAGCGGGAGCAGAGCATCCTGGGAACTTGAGCAGTGGAAGCCACCTGCTCAACTATCAAACCATAGTTTGTTTTAAACTATGGCTTAATGTAACATGCAAACTGGGCCACTATCTGACATTTATGTTTCTGAGCACAATTCAAAGTGTTGGTGCTGACCTTGAAAGCCCTAAATGGCCTAAGACGTGTATACCTGAAGGAGCGTCTCCACCCCCATCTTTCAGCCCAGACACTGAGGTCCACTGAAATTTGTGGTTTTTCTGGCCAATGAAAATTCAGGCATATTTTACTACCTATTTTACATTTCCTAGACAAAGGCCAGCAGAATCTTTAAAGAGAATAATAGAATAACTATACGTTCCAGTCAAATATATAGATGAACTGAAGTGAAAGACAGATGGAGAAAAATGTGTTATTTACTTACTGAGTTTCAGTTCCCAGCAGGAGTTCAATCTTCTCTCCTGCATGGTTGTTTAAGACAGTTAATCTGAAGAGGTGATTTGCAGAAGTCTGCCGAGAGTAAAGAATAGGTGTGCTGTTTTTTACAGGAGAGGAATTCAGCTCTTCGCTGTCACACTGTTCAACTAACAGTTGATCCCTTAAGGAATAGTCTGTGACATTGTAGCTCTCTTCACTGCAAATACAAAAAGCAGGTAGAAGAAATAGACAATTGCTTAGAGTCAAAATGCTACTAAATGCACCAGGAAGTCATGTTCTGCAATAAAGCAAATTTCAGATTACAGTCCATTGCACATAATTATTCAGACATTTTCAGCCTTTCAGTAAAGGAAGAAGGAATACACTCGTTTGAATATTTACAAAGCACCTGCTTGTCAAGAAGACAAATGAAGTTAATGCTTAAGCCCTGGGGTGGGGGGGAATACATTCAATGATGAAGTTTACATGTATTTGATGTTCTTTTGGTGTCAAAGGTTTGTCTAACTTTGTTTTAATTGTAGGAAAGGATGAGACTAAGCAAATGTAAAAAGAAAAAAGGGGGGAATGAACCGCAGGTTTTCCTAAGTGATTATTTTATTCTACTCTCCATGTGCCTCTTCCATTTGAGGTGAGATAATCATTATACAAAGGGAGAAGGGCTTTTTCAACCAGGGGGCAGAAAGCAGATATAGAATGCCCTCCCAAGGAAGATTTGTCTGGCCAGAACATTGCTATCATTTAGCCACTAGGCAAAAACATTATTTATTTTTCCAGTCATTTTAACTAGTTAAGGAGTTGTGATTCTTTCTTGAGACTTTATCCATGGCTTTTCCATGCATGTGTGTTTATTATATTGTTTGTTTTATGCTTGCATAAGGGTGGCGCTGTGGGTTAAACCACAGAGTCTAGGGCTTGCTGATCAGAAGGTCGGCGGTTCGAATCCCTGCAACGGGGTGAGCTCCCGTTGCTCGGTCCCAACTCCTGCCCACCTAGCAGTTCGAAAGCACATCAAAGTGCAAGTAGATAAATAGGGACCGCTCCGGCAGGAAGGTAAACGGCGTTTCTGTGTGCTGCTCTGGTTCACCAGAAGCAACTTTGTCATGCTGGCCACATGACCCAGAAGGTGTCTGCGGACAAACGCTGGCTCCCTCGGCCTATAGAGCGAGATGAGCGCCGCAACCCCAGAGTCGGACACGACTAGACCTGATGGTCAGGGGCCCCTTTACCTTTACTGCCCAGAAATCTAATATGATGTGTAAATGTCTTAAAACAAATACATAATTATAATCTTTCTTATACTCAAAGCAGAATTCATAATTCCAGATACAGGAGAAGCAACATTCCTTTCTTACTACGCTCTCACAGACAGCTGAATACTGAAAAGCCAAATCAGGGTTTCCCAAACTTGTGTTTCCAATTGTTCTTGGAGTACAATTCCCATCATCCCTTACCACTGGTCCTGCTAGCTAGGGGTGATGGGAGTTGTAGTCTCAAAACAGCTGGAGACCCAAGTTTGGGAAACCCTGCTATACATCTACAGAGAAGTTTCACTGAATTCAGTGGGGCTTACTTCTGAATGAATGTATACAGTGGTACCTCTGGTTATGAACTTAATTCGTTCCAGAGGTCCGTTCATAAGCTGAAAGCGTTCTTATCCTGAGGTGCGCTCTTGCTAATGGGGCCTCCCTCTGGCAAGCGATTTCCGTTCGCATCCTGGGGCAAAGTTCGCAACCAGGAGCAGCTATTTCTGGGTTAGCGGAGCTCGTAACCTGAAGCGTTCGTAACCACTGTATAGGGAATATCGGCAATATCAAACTCAGAGGAAACTTATTAAAGCCAATGCAGTGCCTTTACTTAAATTCACTGGGTATGGTATCCAAAGCATTCATCTTGTTAGACTCATTGAATTCCAGAACTGGAAGGGATCCCCAAGGGTCATCTAGTCCAGCGCAAAAAGATTTCAATTTCCTCCCCATGTACATTCCCTTTCCAAATCTGCTCCAGGGAGTTGGAGGAACTCCCAGAACAGATTTAGCTGTTCCATCAGTGCAAGCATTTCAGGTTGCCAAATGGAGTGATCCTGCTTCCCCCTCCCCCCCCCCCCGGCGTGCTGTTCTGAGGGTTCTCCAAATCCCCTCAAAGTCAATTTGGGGAGCTCAGGGACATGCTGTGGGAAGGCGCACTGTGCTAGCAAAAGTCCTTGCACAGATTCATTAGTAGTTTTGGCTGGGGATGAAGACCTCATTCTTTATGGAATACCATTATTATAATTTATGTAATTTCTCCCATCTTCTACGATGAGACTCCATCAGCAAACCTGACACAGCTCACAAAGTATGTGCATGAAAACATGTCTGCAGCTATAGATCTAGGTGGCAGAAGAGGTGGCTTCTCAAAAGCTCCTACCAAATACAGTGGTACCTCGGGTTACAGATGCTTCAGGTTACAGACGCTTCAGGTTACAGACTCTGCTAACCCAGAAATAGTACCTCAGGTTAAGAACAGTTTCAGGTTAAGAACGGACCTCCAGAATGAATTAAGTTTGTAACCCGAGGCACCACTGTATGTGATAGAAAAGTTGTGTTCAAGCTTGGTGGCAGACAAATTTAGCACTGCAAGTTGAAGAATTTTGTTTTTGCTGTGTGTGTTTTTTCACTTGGGGGAGACTGAAGATCCCTGGAAAAGACCCTCAGACTACAGTGGGGAACAGGATGTTCATCTCCAGAACTATGAACTCACACATACACAACAGGATGTGTAATGCCATGAAGCTGAACTGAAACAAATATGAAGAAATGCTTTTGATAAAGCTTCTTTTTAACCAGCGTAGACAAGAGCTGAACTATAATAGTCTATTTTTACACCAATGCAGAACTTGCTACATGGCAATGTCCGACATAAGTGTCCTTATTCATCTCTTACTGGAACTTGTGGATGAAAGAGATGAAGCAACTTCAAAATGGACAGTAAAATTCAAGAAGACAACGAAAGAATGAAGCTCTTATTGGATTAAGGGATGCACAGCCTTGCCGGCTTTATGTACCAATTGGCAAATGTACTGGCTTCGTTACAGACAACTGCAATGATTATTCCCATACAGAGATAATACTAGCCGTTCACATGGTCTTCCACCTGTGACTTATATCTAGTCTTGCGTTTTGCCATAGAATATTGTAAATTGGCTCTAAGAAATCATCAGCAATATAAATACATAAGGACACACAAACCTGAACCACGCAGTCTCAATACATCTTATAGACTAAGTAACTATCCCATAATCTTTCCCTCTACAGTTTAATGTGGCATATTGATCACTAAAGTCAGAGATATATTGTCCAAAAAGGCAAAATTAGATAATGTATGTGCAGCTCTTCCATGTCCATTAGTTGTTAATTATAGTCAACTGTTCAACAACATAAAATGAAACCCATTGATTTTTATTCCCTTCTAACATACCCAAGATTTCCCCAAAGTCTTAAAGGTATGGTAGCTTCAAACACTTATTGTGTGGTTCACCCCATCCACCCTCCCTGTAATTGATCATACTGTAAATCAAACTGCATTACTTCCAATATAGAGATTCGCTGATTATCCATAACAAGAAAAATGATCTGGATAAAACTGCATTCAAATAGTTATTTTTTTTCTGAAGAAAGTAGATTTCCTTTGGAATGAGAGGGCCTGGTTTTCAGAGGGTGGAGTTAGACAGTGTATGCAATGTAAACAAATATATCTATATAATCAATGCCAACTCCCTACTCCCACCCCTCTCAATAACCACTATTATGGGAGTACCTCTGGAGAAGATGACTAGCAGATGTTGTATGAAAATGGATATGGAATGAGAATGAATTCAGGGAGGAGAAAAATATTCCACTTCACTGAAACTAAAGACTTGCATTCTGATGTGCTCCTTATATTCCAGTTTTTATCCGCACACATGCCAAAGAATGGAAGAACAGCTTCTCAAATAAAACACCTTTCCCTTTTATTTATCGTTTCCTGTTTGTTGGGAAGCTCTTTCATCAATAAATGCAAGGATCTGAAATGCATTTTCGCGACAGATTATTATTTAAAAGTATTATTCTTTGTTGCTCTGTCAACCTGGCAAGTAAAACTGTTTTAGAAATCCAGGCATTGTTTTAATTGGGAAAGGGCTTTTTAATTATTTCAAATCTCTCCCTGGCGAGTGTAGCAGAAGTTCAGTTTTAGCTGGTAACTGTGGACAGGTAACATTCCAAAGTATTATTTGACCTTTGGCTGGCTTCACATTTCAGAAGTCCAGCTGCATTCCATTGCCAGGATTATCTCAGGAACTGACAAGCCACTAGACAGAGAGAGAATTTTAGTGGTATCCCGAGGGGATTGCAGGCCGTGAAGTAAGAATATTTAATAACCATAGCGTCAAAAAAAATGTATCCCTTCCTTAAATGTGTGTGAACCAATTTGACAGGTATCTGTCTTGCTGTTAATGAGGATGCAGAGAAGCCTGAATGATTGTAAAAAAAAAACCTGCTGTAAAATAGACAAACTATAACTGAGTACATTGGGGGGGTGGGGGAATACATAGCGAACCAGGTCGAAAGAAGTATGTTCATACTTCACAGCAGGATTCTTCACCTACATTCCTCTGGAAAATATGATTCTGCATTTGCGTAGCTCTCTGCCCAACATAACCTTCGCCATGGAATTATGCCCCTACCCCGATTATTAGCTTCCAAGGTTTATTTTAGAACCCTTTTAAGGATGCTGCTCTTGTGTTCTGGTTCTTTTAAAATCATTATTGAAGAACATTTATAGCCCACTTAATATTTACCAAAAAAAATGTGGTGTACAAAATATGCAAGAAAAAATATAGAACCATTTTGCTAATATATTGGAGTTCTCCCTAATCACAATTCCTTTTATTTTTTTTGTCTTTCCTAATGTTTTGTAGGAGTACTTCCAGAGCTAATATAAATAATAGCGGCGACAAGGGACATCCCTGTCTTGCCCCCTTGGCAATCGGGATACCTTCTGTTAAGTGTGGCAAGTGAGAGATGATGCCACTCACTTTCCTGACATGAATCAATTGCTATTCACTCTAGGTAAGTAGCTAACTGCATCTAATTGCTACAGGTCTCTAACCCTGGAGCCTTAGGGTCCCTGAGAGGGCATCCCAGGGGCAAAAGGAAGCATCAGATTGCTCTCTGTGTCTCTCAAGACACAGAGAGAGGTCCAACCTCAAAGACGCTTTCTTCCAGCTGCTGTGAAAACCTCCATCGACCTATTGGCATTGTGGCGCCAATGTCAGTAGAACCAAGAAGGGGGGCAGGCCAACAGTGGATCATTTCCCTGGAATGCCCCAAATCAGGGAGATAATTATGTCAACCTTGGAGCTAGCATAGTGAAGTTCCCTCCCAATGTTCTCAAAGGATGTGGCATCAAAATAGCTTCCAGCTCCCTCTGCTTTCCCCACTTTGGTAGTGCAGCCTAAAAATATGAAATCACAATGAGTCTCAGAGCCATCCCATATTTACGTAACTATAAAAAAATGTGTGTTAAATTAATGACTTTAATAAATTAAAGAAAACCCGCCATCTTTCCTCTGTGGCCTTATTTAGGAACAGACATAAACAGATTTGCAGCATGAATGTGCATTTTACGCAATTCCAAAGACTCAACTAATACAAATAAAATACCCCATTGAAGTAAGACACAAATACAACAATGCGCCAACCTCCAACGCTAACAACAATTGAAGTGGTACTTCTCAAACATTTTGAAATGGAACCTGCCTGTAAACCAACTCAGCCTTTCAAGACCCCATTTATAAACTAACTACACCTTTAGAGCCCCTATCGCATTAGTAGATGACACTGAGCCATAGCTGCCAAGTCTCCTGTTTTTCGCGGGAAACCCCCGGATTTTAATCCGTTTCCCGTTGTTATCCTGAATAGAAAAAAATCCTGGAAATCCCTCGGATTTCCTACCTACCAGGGAGGCTCCATTTCGGGTGTCACTCTGCCCATGCCTGGGCACCAGAAATCGGGCGGCACCGGAAGTTGCTTCTATGCATGTCCGGACATGCGTAGAAGCGACTTCCGGTGCCGCGCCACTGCTGATCCCACATTTTTTCAACGGGAGACTTGGCAGCTATGACTGAGCAAGTTTGTGTTGTATTTTTTTTATTCTTGATGAAGCCTCTCTGTTAAAGGGGTCCTGCAATAGGGTTGTTGTGCTGTTGATCTAAAGAAAGAAGAAAGAAAGAAAGAAAGAAATTCTTCATTTCACAACCCACCCATGAACAAATCATGACCCACAGTTCAAGAAACACAAGCATAAAGAACCATCAAAGTATGTCTAATGCTGCATTTTATCTGCTTATAGATGCTTAGTACTAAACCTGAGTAAATCTCATTGCTTGAATGCCTTTCAGCTTGCTTGCTCAATGTTAAGAGTTACATCTAATTCTTTTAATGATGTTATATGGTATGCAAAGAATTTGCAATCTTCTTCTTTAAAATGTACACACAGTTATTATCCCAGTGCTAAAAGTGGCCCTATCTACAAGACAATTCTGGCATGTACTAGCAATCTATGGCTGGATTAATTTTACATCCAATCACCATCACTGTCTGAAGCTTACACCTGTAAGTCCAGTTAAATGCACAGACTGATTAAGTACATAAAATGTTGTAAAGGAGAGCAGAAGAGCTCTCCAGTATTGTAGTAGAGTATCTTTTCTAGAAATGTTGAGGAGTCCAAACTTTTCAAAGTTTATGACTAATTAAAAATGAAGTGGTGAACTGACAAAATTTCAAACAAGAGAGGCTCTAAGAGCCTCCCTTTGTGGTGATAAAAGCTATCAAAAGTCATGACTGGCCCTTCATGGCTAAACAGGAGGCACAAGAAGACATCAAGTAGTCAATACGATTTGATATGGGAGAAACAGCATTTGACTCACTTCAGTCCCTCTCTGAAAAAGATGTACAAAGGAACATGCATGAGTAGCCATGTGTCTTTCAAGTATTGCACAGACATTTACTCCCTTGAACAATGTGCCCTAAATCCCTATCTAAAAGAGGGAGAGCAGGCAACTATTTATCTGTTGTTATCTATATGTCCAGTGCAAAACACTCATGTATCCAGTGCAGTTCTTACCTTTTCTTTTTTGTGATGATGAGGACATCATTGAAGAGGAAGAAGTACACTTGTTGCTTAGAAGTCCTTTTAGAGAAAAGCCCAGTGTCTTCCACATACGCTATCAATTCACCTCTTTTCACTAGCCATCGGGAAGAAGAAACCAATGGAAATGGCTACAAAGTAAGGAAATTGCAATTAAGCCCCTAGTAAGATTTTCTGGTATGTTTGTCCCTCTCCCCCAGAGAGATGCGTGCTCATTTATAATAAACTCTGAGCTCCTTCCAAACCTAGAGTTCTGAATACAAAAGGAAAGGAGGAATGCTCTAAAATAATTCCTGAAATAAGTAGTCACTTCAGCTTTTCAAATACCACAATTAGATCAAGCAATTTATAAATCATGCAATATGGTTTACATTAAGAACAAAAGGCACCATCGTAATGCAAACCAGCCCTGAGGGCTTTGGGGCGCTTTGTGGCAGGTTGCAAATTGTAAAAAGAAATAAATATCTAATAACATTAAAAAGTTAAAAAAAAAACCACTCCTAAGTGAGTGTTTTCATTTGTCCATGATTAGTAAATGTCTCAAAGTTTTCTTCTATATGAGCATTTCTGATTTTGAACAGAAAATGTATGTATTTAGAAAAAAAATCCAAAGAGTATGGGCAGTATCCCAACTAAACAGTTATGCCATTGCAGCAACTTTTAGCTGTGCAAAACAGGTTTGCCTTAACTATCATTTAAGTGTTGGAGCTGCATGGAGCAAACATGATGCAAATAGGTTCCCTTTCTATTCAGCCTCACTGCTTGAAAGTTGACAAACAAGTCTTTACCACTGTTAGCTCACTGAGCTACATCCTGGTTTCTCTGCATATTTAGAATTTTAACCAATGTTAGGAAACAGTCTGGGCAGCAGTACCCACTGATATGGGTTACGAGTGATATCCAACTGAGTCGATTTCAGATGGTCTACTTTGAGTAGACTTAAGTCCAATTATTTCAATGAGTCTGAATATGACTGACATTGGTTATTGCTGTATGTCTGCCCAAACTAATTACAATTAAACAGATTTTGCAGTTGTATCACTGTACAAGCTCCTGGCATTTTGTGTGTGTGTTGTTTTAAACACACATTAAAGTTCCTTAGCTAGCAAAAAACAAACATGCAGAAAGAGAAAACAATTATTTCCAGAACTCTTTATATTACACTGAATAGGAATTACAGTATATGATTATCTGAGACAAATGTTCAGGTAAGGTAATGTATGTGTTAAAAAAAACCAACCATAATTTTCCTGCTGGGTTTGAGCAACTAGACTTCCACCAGCAGTTAAGACCCTTGTTCTGCATGCTTCAAGTACCACCACTTCCTATCAACAACCTCTAATTCCCCAGATAATAAACTGTTTGCTCTAGCTGTGACAGCCCATCATTAAAACGAAGCAAAGGTTAAAGTTTGCACAACAGAAGTATGAAGGAAAATATCACACCTTGATTTTGAATTCCAGCTGGGAGTTGATTGTGTACATCATTTCTGTCCTTTCCATTGTTCGAGCGCCTTCATTGCAGAGGCGAACCAACTGGGAAAGAAGACATTTCATTCAACCAATGTTATTTATATCCATTAAGCTTTCTTGCTTCTCCTTATAGTGCACTATTTTTCAGAGATTCAGAACAGCGGAAAGCAAAGGGGTGGTCAAAGGGATCTGAAAGGCACTTACTTTACAGATAACTTATCATAAATTAGCCTTTTCTGCAAACAATTTATATTTCATTTTTTAAAAATGCTGTTCACATCAATTTTGAAAACACCGGGGTATAGCCACGCCTACCAATGCACAATTCCCTTTGCCTCTTCACTCACAAACCACAACTCCTTTATGTGTTCTATGCAAAACTTAGAAGCCTGATTATGTGTCACCTTGGTAAACATGTTTTCTAAACCAGAATATGGGGTAGTAATTTGTAGGGAACAATATTTGACCAGGACTGGGTGGTTCTTCTCTAGAAATATGCTCCCTGGGCTGTTTTCAGCCTTCAAACAGGCTTACTTCCAGTCTCAAAGCACAGCTGTGAAAAAAACAGCCTAGGACATTTTCCAAGAAGAAATTATGGACAGTTTTAACCTCTCCCACTTGCTGATTTCCCCCTACAAGCACCAGCACCCCCCCCCAGCAAGCCAACACCTTAGCATTACAAGACAGACTATTTGTCTCATAACATGTAATTCTATCCTCAGTCCTAGTATAAAGAATAGCAGGTAAACATTTGGACACAAAATGTGGGACATTTCAAGGAAAGACAGAAACCAGAGTTGGCATCAATGTGTTCCATACACCCAGAGCTTGACTCAAGTATTCATCATTTCATTCTTTGTTCTGTGACGTTAATTTATTCTTTTATCTACTGCTCAGACACTCTTGCAATGGGAAAAACGGACCTATCAGCCAATCACCCATTCCCACCACCCTTCTGAGTAATACCCCTCCCCACTCTCTCACTATATATAAGGGTCTGGTGTTTTCTGTTTCAGTGTATCTGAAGAAGTGTGCATGCACACGAAAACTCATACCAATGACAAACTTAGTTGGTCTCTAAGGTGCTACTAGAAGGAATTTTTTTTATTTTGTTTCGACTACGGCAGACCAACATGGCTACCTACCTGTAACTAGAACTTTCAGAAATCAGTAAGGTTTAAAAGAAGGTAACAAAGCAGGTAACAAAGCCAAGTAGTCTGGTTCATACGTAACGCTAAATTTTAATATGTTAAACTACGAGAAAGAGTCTCAGGGTCACATATTCCCCCCCCCATCATCTGCAAGCATGAAAAGGAGACTGGAAGCATTGATCCTTGGTTCAAATCAGTGTTTCCAGCTGTTTGTGGACTACACCTCCCGTCATCCCTAGCTAGCAGGATGATGGGATTTGTAGTCCAAAAAAAAAACTGCTGGAGACCCAAGTTTGGGAAACACTCATTTAAGCAAACCAGATTTTTTCATTGCATCTGAAGAGGAATCATTGTTGTTGTTGTTTAAAAAAAACTAGCAAAGGAAAAAATCAGGACCCCGCTTTAGGCTCCTGCTTGTTCTTTTGAAGCCCCCACCCACTTACCCACACTGCATCTGCAATCATGTATGATGTCAGATGTAGGGTGGTTGGGTAGACCAAAATGACCTCATGAGCCAAATGGGAAGGCCTAGAAGGCCAGGTTTGGCCCACAGGCTACTCCTGTTTTAAACTAACTGGCCTGTCCTTATCAGATGAAGCAACAGCCAGCCATTAGTTTAAAAATGGAAGTGGATACTTTCCCCTCTGCTCTCCTTTTCCAGTGCAGCCACAAAGTAACTGGAAGAACATGAACCAAAGGCTTGCCCAATATTGCCTTTATTGTTTAGAACAGGCATCCCCAAACTTGGCCCTCCAGTTGTTTTGGGACTACAATTCCCATCATCCCCGACCACTGGTCCTGTTAGCTAGGGGTGATGGGAGTTGTAGTCCCAAAACATCTGGAGAGCCGAGTTTGGGGATGCCTGGCTTAGAATTACATATGAACCAAGACAGTGATACCTTTTAAAAATAAAGGTGCCTAATCAAGTTTTGTAATTAATATTGGACCTTTAACTAAAGCTTGCAATACCACTGGTGTCTCCTGAAGACCTTTTTATGCCAACAGGCCTATGCTGTTGTTTAAATTTCTTGAATAGTGTGACATTTTAATGATTAATTTGTATTGTTTTTATGGTGCTTTATTGTGCGTATTTGCTCGATATCCTTGATATTTTACACAAGTTGGCAGTATGCAAATACTTTTATAAATCATGGTGAGGAACAGAAAACTTTTTGGGAGGGGGGATGGGAAGCCTGTAATATTTTTCCTCTCGTTCTTTCCCCCTCTAAAGCAATGATCAAAACTCCTGAACCACAATAGTGTAGGCTATCGACTCACACCATTTCCCAGATATACGTAGTTCCATAAAAAGCATCATTAAGAAAGATATTGATGGTGAGCACTATTCCCCTTGCTAATACTCGCTACAACTGCAATAAAGCAAGTGATTTCTATATACGTCCCTATTATGGCTTTGCAGACCTACCCTACCCCATTTTTAGGGGAGAAAGAATCCACCTGGAGCTTCTGCGATAGAAAGCAGTTACGTTAGCAATTTCTATTTCTAGCGATTTTGTGTGTAGGAGGCATATTAAGCTATTTTCTCCCTAGTAGCCAATGAATTCAGTGCAAGTAATGAGTAATTTGGAGAAGATGAAGATAAAGACTTTTTAAAAAGGCCCTAAGGGTATATTCTGCCTGAGAACCATTTGGCAAACTGTTAGCAAGCCACCAGAAGCATTTTTTATGAGCCAAAGATAAAAGCCAGGCTTATCAGTGATAATTTAGTGACAACCTCACAGGGTGAAGCAGTACTAGGCAAGGAAAATGGAATTTCTTCTCCTCTTTCCTGGCCTGAATTTTATGCACATCACTCTGCTGTCCTCACAGTTAACTCTCACAATATTGCCTGCATAATATTACCTTGCAACATCAGCATGCAAATCTTGTCCCTCAATAACCATACCTGAATTAACCAATTTCCACATTTCTCCCCCCACCCCTGTACCATTATTTTTTGCTTTTTCCTTTCTAAATCTCACTGTTTTAAAAAGTGGAAATTTGCCTGCATATTAACAACTTAAGTGTAGTCCAGAATGCACACAGCCTTAGGTAAAGTCCAACTTTAAAAAGTTGGAATGCATTTATCCAAAACATAAAAGCCCAGCCCTTCTGATGTGTTTATATTCTGATGTTTCTATTTTCTTTTCTTTCTTAATGTTTTGCTGATTTTGTTGTTGTAATAAACAATTAACTATCCGAAAGTCTTCACCCACTGTTCTTACTCCTTGATCCACAAGCAAAATGGGAAGGGCGTAAACGGGGCAGGGTGGGGGAAGCTGTGGGGTATTTGCTCAGGCCATATATGAATGAGGAAAAATAAGGTTGAGGAAAAATAAAGTAGAGGAAATAAGGGGATGAAAGGTGAATCACTGGACAGGGGATTACATGGCAACACTGGAGATAATTGCAAGGCAATAGCAAGATCACAATTAGAACATATGTAAAAGTCAGGCTGCATGGAAGGAAGCTCTTCTTTACAGCTGTTGGAATCCACCATATTTTGGGTGCTCGTAAGAAGGTAACGTAAGAAGGGATGAGGGTGGCACTGTGGTCTAAACCACAGAGCCTAGGGCTTGCTGATCAGAAGGTCAGCGGTTCGAATCCCTGCGACGGGGTGAGCTCCCGTTGCTCAGTCCCAGCTCCTGCCCACCTAGCAGTTTGAAAGCACGTCAAAGTGCAAGTAGATAAATAGGTACCACACTGGCAGGAAGGTAAACAGTGTTTCCATGCGCTGCTCTGGTTCACCAGAAGCAGCTTTGTCATGCTAGCCTCATGACCCAGAAGCTGTCTGCAGACAAACGCTGGCTCCCTCGGCCAGTAAAGTGAGATGAACGCTGCAACCCCAGAGTCGTCCGCGACTGGACCTAACGGTCGGGGTCCCTTTACCTTTAAGAAGGTAATATAGCTGAGGCTCTATAAATTCACTCATATACTTCCTAATAGTGAGTACCCTGGTATATTTGGCAAAACACAGCTTGCAGGAGAGAAACCACACCTCCTTTCCGCGATGCAGCAACCCACACTGGCACCTGGGGCGGATCAAAGTTGTTGAGCTTAAAACAGCCACAAAATGGTGGCAGATCAAGGCAGTTTGGAAAAAATCAGCTGGCAATTACTGATATCATATTCTGTTGATATTAAACCCATCATTGGAAATTGCCAAATTCTTCACCAGCCTTCTCCTTCATCCCACTGAGTACATACATTTGCTCTGGAGGTACTGTGACTCAGCCTCAATGGAAAGTGTTTTTCCTCTAAAAATTTCTACCCATCTTCTGCAACATCTCCCATTCTTTCGTACTCAACTTGAACCCTATTCCCCCCCCCAAAGCAGTGCACATTTCTCTCCCCCTCATTCTTTACATTTCCTACCCACTAAAAAAGCCTCTCACTCTTTTCCTCTTCCTTTTCGTTCTGAGTTTGCTTAAAATCATACTAATTACAATTAGCAATGTTAACCTTTAATATCAGTTTCTAATTTTATTTAAACACCTCTTCTGGCTATTTTCATTCAGAGGAAGGAAAATTTCCTTCCTGCATCCTCCCGACTGAACTTTTCTCTCTGCTACATTTATTCAGCATGCAAGGAGTTTCTGGTGCGGGCGCTGGTCCAATCGAAAAGCTGTGACAAATCCTAGTCACACTAGTAAAGGCAAATGACAAGACACACAGCATGCTGTGGCTCTGAGGCCTGCATGAAAGTGGCTCAAGATCCACTGATGGTGGAAATTAGCCAGGTACCAAAATATGTGGAACGGTGGCTTTTGCTGAATGAGTTTTAGATACGAGCCTTGAGCATTGTTCTTTCTCCAGAACAACTGGGACAGACAAGTCTCAATTATCCCAGGTTAAGCACAGTTCAGAACATTAAAGATTCAGGCCACTGGCATTAAAACAATGGCATACTGATTTAGTTAAGAATTGCAGCCATAAATAAACCTATGTTAAAAATTATTTACACCAAAAGCCCTGTTGTTCTCCATTTCCAGCTTTGTAATGGGCTTTAAAAAACACACCACCCATTAATAGAATTGTCTCATGCTATTCTGATGGAAATGTAGTTGCATGGAATGCACGTAGGTGTTGTGGTCCAAGGAATTCAGCAAGTCTTACTTCAAGTAAGTGTGTGCATGATTGGGCTTCAGCCAAAACATCAGAAAGTTTGGACAATGGATACAGAACAGAGGATCTAAACCTACCTTGCTTACTTCTTTTAAAGCTCGTTTGCAAGCTTCGTATTTTGGTGACTCTTTGGGCGTTTTCTGGCAAATAGTCTGAAACAAGGAGTAAGGCAATTTAGAGGGGTGTAAATTAAGGTTCACAATGCTGTGGCATTTCTTATTGCATTTGCACAAAGCTGAAAAGTTCAATATTGCAGGGCATGTGTGGGGAATTTCTCGCCCTCCAGATGTTGCTGAAGTGCAACTCCCATCACTCCTGACCATTGGTCATACCTGCTACTGGGAGTTGAAGTTCAGCAACACACTGAGGGCCAAAGATATCCCAATATCTGTTATCAAGAATCAAAATATACCACCACCAGCACCAATGGGAACATGGCGAGGTATGTTGTTATTTCTTTCCAGGAGTTACCATTTGAAACCCAGTTTCAATACTTGATGCTAGCTCTCGATGAGAGGGAAGGATTACCTTCTGGACCCCTGGGTGACAAGGGAGTCAAAGGTGGTACTAAAGGAGAACTGCAGAAAAGCTGAATGAACTCTTCACATCTGTCTTCACAATGAAGGATACAGTGCCTATCCCAGTGCCTGAACTAACTTCTGCAGGAAGGGAGTCTGAGGCACCTAGTGGTGACAACAGATTAAGCTCTAGGCCTAATGGAGAAAAGAAAAGTTGGCAAATCACTGGGTCCAGATGGGACCCATCCAAAAATCCTCAAATACTTCCAATGCCTCTGAATACTACCTGTTGGGAATTGCAGGTGGGACAGGGTACCCTTGTGCTCATGTCCTGCTTGCAGACTTCTCACAAGCATATGGATGGCCGCTGTGAGAACAGGATGCTTAACTAGATGTGCCATTGGCCTGATCCAGCAAACTCTCATGTTCTGACTCTTATGTTCAAACTCTAACCAGGAAGAAGTCCCCCAGACCCCATTTTCAGTTATACTTAACACACTTCCCTCCCTTCCTTTCTACTTCCAAGATGGAAATGGCTCCTTCCCATCATCCCATGCCAACTCTAACAATAAACTGATTCCAAGTATTTCATTAGTGAAGCACCAATATATTTACGATTCTGAACTTCTGAGATAGCAAATGTAATTCAAAAAATTTTCTTTCTGAGAAGGGGTCTGATTGTTACATCAACATTTTGTAGACTTGCTTTCATAAGCAAGCTATGAAAACAAAGCAGAACCAAAGCAAACATCCTGCACTGATATGTTTCTAATGACAAGGGGGACGTAGTATGTTTTTTTGTGAGAGAAGCCAAAACGCTATATTAAACAGTTCCCTTGCAGTATGTTGCTTTTACAGGCAGAATGTAGTTCAGAGAATAATGATTCCTGAATTGCTGGCACACAGACCCGAGCAAAATTAATTACAACAAAAAGGTCTCCATGAATAACAGACCTAGTGCTGATTGGTATAGAGAGTTATGGAGGCAGGAAATCCACCTCCTACTGAGCCACTCAGACCTTTGCAGTTTAGATTTTTCCTCTATCGTTAAGCAGGGACAGTAGTAAAGTTTTTGAAGTAAACAGGGTATCAACTTTGTGAAACACTTGATCCTTTTAAAAGTTTAATGTATTGCCATCACAATTATGCCAAAGCTGAAATTATTGCATAGGCTGCTAAATAGCTTCTGAGCTAAGTTCAAGGTGCTGGTACAGGTATGCAAATCCATATACAGTTCTGATGTCAGAATCAGGCCTTCAGTGTAGCAGCACCTACCTGAACTCCCTCCTACTATGTCAGACAAGTGTCTTATTCTGGTACCTGTTGGAGATGTTCCTCTTCTTCTAAACAAATACAAATTTCAGCTCTTTCTGTTTGCTATATGCAGTCAAATTTAAATACTGTACAAAAAGTATCTGGATGAGGATTTATTTTGGGAAACTCCTCTCAAAGAAACATTTTTTTAGCATCATGTGTTAAGGCTGAAACCCTGATGTGTAGCAATTTATTTAAAAAAGGGAATGTTAGCAATTAAGATGACTAAGTACTATATTTTAGATTTCTTAAATTTGACTGCCTTTTACATAAGTTCTTAACAGAGTGCTTTCACAGAAGTAAATTAGTGCTTTCTCCTAATTACATCCTAGTTGATGGAGCATTACTTTAGACATATGACAACTGGTTTAAAATGGACTATTTTTTACTTGAAACTGTTATGAAAACTTCTTTCATATAAGTTCCCCTCTTAAACTGAGAATTGTTTTGCGACGTTCAGCTATAGAAGCCATTGCTTCAGTATTTTACAAGTAAATACAGTGGTACCTCTGGTTACGAACTTAATTCGTTCCGGAGGTCTGTTCTTAACCTGAAACCGTTCTTAACCTGAGGTACCACTTTAGCTAATGGGGCCTCCCGCTGCCACTGCACGATTTCTGTTCTCATCCTGAGGTAAAGTTCTTAACCTGAGGTACTACTTCCGGGTTAGCGGAGCTTGTAACCCAAAGTGTTTGTAACCCAAGGTGTTTCTAACCCGAGGTACCACTGTAATGATATTCCCATAATAATAATAATAAAAATAACAGTCCTAGCATAAAAAGAATTTTGCTGGATGAGGCCAAAGGCCTATCTAGGCCGCCATCTTGTTTCCCACAGTAGACAACCAGATGCCTATTGGAAGCCCTCAAGCAGGCAACAATCCTGTCCCGCTGTTGTTCCCAACTGGTATTGAGAAGCATGGTGCATCTGAGCATAGAGTTATGACTATCATGACAAGTAACTATTGATAGTCATCCTTCATTAAAGAAACATCAAATACAGGGAGAGAAGTAAGGCCCATTGCTAGCAAGAGTGCAGGGAAAACAATGACTGCAATCCAACACACAGCTAACATACCTAAATCCCAGAGAGGTTGATGGGACCTAGGCTGCCCAGCAGAAAGTCTCCCTTAGACCAGCAATCACATGCCTGAGCAGACATGAGGTGTTAACAATTTCCAAATCGGGGCACCCGGTACAATGGACACTCATGCCAAAAATGAATAGGAAAACCTAGGCTTTTTCTTAACAACGAAGCAATCAACTGAGCTAAAACGGTGGTGGCAGCAGCCAAAGCATGGTTTCTAAAACCAACTTTAAATACAGATATACAGTTTGAAATATGCCGCTCTTACATCCATCAGCAGTGGAAGTCGCGTGACCCTCTGCATTGGGAGAATGAGGAAAGAAATCATAGGTAAGTTTCTGCATTCTTCTTGGGACTCAATCCGCGACAAGACTTCCTTGAATGCTGGATTTGTAGCCCTAACCAAAAACAATAATTTTAAAGAGAGAATTAATTTAGAAGTTACTTATGAATCCTATGAATTTTTTGTTTGTTTCTTTGCCAGGTACTTTTCCAGAAACTGTGCCGATGCTTTTCTGTGCCTAAGAGAGAGAGAGAGATCTCAAATCTCCAGTAATAACATTAAATGCAGGATTTGAGCAAAATCAAGATCCCTGCAGCTAGTGCAGCCCACCTCCCTCCGCGAGTTCTGCTGAATGAACCAGAACATATTAAGAAACTATGAATTATGAATAATTAATTGCCTAATTCAGACCTTGTCCTTTTAAGTTGCAAACATTTGAATAATGTTAAAAGGGCTATTTCATTTATCAGGGATAGGGAACTTCAGGCCCAGGTGGAAACGAGGTCCTCCAGAATTCTATACAGTGGTACCTTGGTTCTCGAACTTAATCCGTTCAACTCCTGAAACTGCTCGAAATCCAAGGCATGGCTTCCGATTGGCTGCAGGAGCTTCCTGCACTCAAGCGGAAGCCACGTCGGACGCTTGGCTTCTGAAAAACGTTTGCAAACCAGAACACTTACTTCTGGGTTTGTGGTGTTTGGGAGACGATTTGTTCAGCAACTAAGGCGTTTGGGAACCAAGGTTTGACTGTATATGGTCCCTGGGACTCTCCCGAGGCTATACTCTTTACTTGCCCTACCTTTCGGCAGCCTTGAGTGTTTTTGCCTATCTGGAATATGCCGTTGGACTCTTACAATGCTTCTTTACTTGTCTTGGAATTACCCAATACAGTAGTAGAAACATAAAATTTACATTTGTTGCTTTGCCTTTGGCTCTACTCACCACACCCATGTGGCCCCACTGGAAGATTTTACAGAAGGAAATGGGCTCATCAGGATAAAAAGAAGATTGTATACTCATGATATAAATAGCAACTTCAATTACTTACAGTAGTTTCTGGAGTGTTCGCTGCTGGTAGACTTCATTTGTGCAATATTTCACATAAGGGTCAAAGGTTGATGCAGTATGCTTTTCCACAATATCACTGATATCATCTATGAAGATATTATTCTGATGCCTTGCTTCAAGCTCTTTAAAGAACCTAAAATGGAACAGAGCAAAACATAATTTATCACAGTATAATATCTGAAAGGCTAAGAGGTCTTCAAGTGGCTTCATAACCAAACAATTATATGCTGCTGTACTGAGATAATTAGAACATCCTACAGAATCTCATGCCAGAGTCATGACCTGTCTCTTTCTCTGAAAATCATACATATGCTGTTATTGCCAGGAGAAATTGAGAGAGAGAGAGAGAGAGAGAGAGAGAATGGAAGATAAATGAATAACCTACCACAATACAGATTACAAACCAACCTATTTCATTGACTACATTACAAGGAACTGAACCAAAAGGAATCTAGGACTATGAATTCATTTTGAATAAAGGAAAGCTTAAACTGAATGGAGCCCATTCCTTGCTTATTTGTACCATTTGGGATGGGCATGGGAGATTAGCTACCTTGAGTGGCAACAGGAACAAGTAGCTACTCCTGGCAGCTGCCACCCACCCCTTCCCATGCTCCAGATGCTATATTGTTTCTGCGCACTGTCCTCCCCCACCGAAAAAAATGGTACCGTAGTTACCATTTCCCCCCCACAATGTATAGCAAAGATAGCTAATGCAGCAAAGTTGAATTTGAATTACGAAACTAATGAAATTGTAATGAATTTATATCAAAGTTGTAATGAATATGAATGGCACAGTGAAACAGATTGAATTTTTTGCACACCTCTAGTTCAAGCAATATACCCATTGTACTGCTTCTGTGTAAAGATGAAAATATAGAAGGTGCAAAGTATTCATGAACCATATAAACTGAACTGCTAACGCATTCAAGATTTTTATGATAAACAGATCCAAATGGAGATGAAGTCATGTTTTCTATAAAATGTTGCATATTTTCTATGCTATTTTATTCACAGTGAAAATATAAAGTCCTCAAATAATATAAACACCATGCAGAAATTTGAATGTTAAGTGTTCCACTCAAATGTAACTTCACAGCACTTATCTAGAGAACATGATGTGTCTACTTCCTATGTTTCCACTACTGTAAAAAAGAACCATGAAATTTGTTCTCTGTAGCCATGTGGACTTTTTATACATTTATTCCTATTATTTCCTTGAAGATTGCTGTTACTACAAGCCAAGGTTTGGTTTGTGGCTTCACTGGATTCTAATCTCTGAAATATTTGGTTATGTGTTATTTCTTATATTACTTATTGCATGTTGCTATTTGTAGGTTTTTTAAGTAATTGAATTTATATCAATATATAATTCCTGGGCAACTATTTATATGTTACTTAAATAGTGGGAGATCAAGCCACAACTTATGGTGCGTCAAGCCAAATATTAAGCACAAGGAGCTGAACAGTGAGCTGTTTCTGCTGCCCATGACTGCAATAATGATGATGATGATGATGATGATGATGTATAGCCAAGCACCAAATCCACAAGTTGTGTTTAGTGAATTACTGTTGTTTTTGGAAGGAAGGGCCACAGCTCAATGGTAGAACATCTGATTTACATGCAGAAGGTCCCAGGTTCAATCCCTAGCATTTCCTGGTACAGCTGGAAGAAACTCAATCTGAAACCCTGGAGAGCCACTGCCAATCAATTTAGACAACACTGAACTAGATAGTCCTTGGTATAAGGCAGCTCCCTGTATTTAGGATAACCTTTAAAAGAAACTCAGGTGTTATGGGTTCCAGAAGAGTACTGCTGTTTTCAGTTCTACAGTGACTTGCTAATTTCCCAATGGTAGTGGGATGGCCTTACCAGAGCATCCAGAGCAGCTTCAGTAGCAAAGGATCAAAGCTGCCATATGAATGAGAGCAGTTGTTGATGCAGAATTTTTCGTTTCCTAGCTTTTGCCCACAGACTTGCACCCTAACCGCACAGACTCCACTTGCCACCCCAGACAGCAGGCTATTCCAGTGCCACAGGTCTAGGAGTGGGAGACCTGTATATGTATGTTGGTAGATCATACATTTGGTAGATCTAAGCCAGCCATGACCAAACCTGGCCCTCCAGCTGTTTTGGGGCTACAATTCCCATCATCCCTGACCACTGCTCCTGTTAGCTAGGGATGATGGGAGCTGTAGTCCCAAAACAGGTGGAGGGCCAAGTTTGGCCATGCCTGACTAAGCAAACAACCGAAAGTTTTGAACAATCACTTTGGCATATGCTCTATTGGCAAAAAATTGCTTACACTGAAGAAGAAATTGGTTTCATTATTTGACATTTTATGGTCTGAAAACATGTTTGACATTAAAACAATTGTGAATTTATCCTGGCTATAAAATTTATGTAATGTCTTCAGAGGGCAGCAGTTTGTAGGAAGTAGAGATTAAGTCAGGAAAGCACAGGATAAATATTCTTTGCTCTTAAAATAATTTGGTGCATCTAAACATTGGTTAATAGTTCGATAATGTACACAAACCTTTTATCTTTGAAGCTGAAATAAAGCTTCATATATTTCCTCACAGGAATTTGGTTGGGGATAAGACATCGTAATAACACTTATGGGTCCATTCAAAATTGAGTCTAAAGCCCTTTTAACAATGCAAAAGGATTCCTTTAAGTGCTTTCCTCTTATCACTAAGAAGGTTATGAGATTAATTAAAGTTTAAACTAAACAAGTTCATGACAGCATATTCTTTTCCCATCTATCTCCTCATTAAAATAAATAACTGCTCTGCAATAATCTAATCTAACTCATTCTGCTTATTCCCATGATGCTCTATTGACCCATCTAAAATGTATACACGGCTCTTTTGCTCTCACTAGTCAAAGAAAAGTTGAGTTTTAATCAATCTTTCTTGCCCAATGAGAAAGTGAGGTCTCTCTGAAAATGTTTTCTCCTTTAATTAACCAGCTCTTGCTGAAGGGCTGTAGCATGGAGTCAATATATTGCTCTGCAGGTTCTTTTCAATTTAGACCAATGCAGAGGCCTCAGTGTTTTATTGGGTCCAATGGAACTTAAAGCAGAAACGCAACTGTGTCTGAAGCACATTGTTCTGATCTAGCATTTCCTTGCATAAATAAGAAGTGTCTGAAGAAGTGTGCATGCACACGAAAGCTCATACCAAAATAAAAACCTAGTTGGTCTTTAAGGTGCTACTGAAGGAATTTTTTTTTATTTAACTTGCATAAATAAGATCTTGGATGCATGCACAAAACTCCACATTCACAAACTTATCTCTGCAGTATCAAAAACAGGTTCTCCCAACTGCAGTGAAGAGGGCTGTGTCAGCCACTGGACCATGGTACACTGTTTCTAAACAAGAGATGGATTCCAACAACTAATACCATAGTCATTCTACAGCAGCGTTTCTCAACCACTGTTCCGTGGCACACTAGTGTGCCGCGAGACGCTGGCTGGTGTGCCGCGACGTGCGGCGACGAGAAGGGCGATTTGCATTGTCACGTGCCTGGCGGCCGCCAATAGCCAACGCTAACCCGCCAGAAAGCAATATTTCTCCTCCTCTTTCCCAAAGCTCAGTGCAAACGAGCCTGGCGGCCGCCAATACGCAGCACTGACCCACCGGAAAGCAATATTTGGCAAGTGTTTCTTACAGTCATAATTATAATATAGGGTGGCACAGAGTTAAATTTTTTAACTTTTTTAATGGTGGTGTGCCTCGTGATTTTTTTCACGGAACAAGTGCGCCGTGGCCCAAAAAAGGTTGAGAAACACTGTTCTACAGCATATGCACTGGATGAGCCAGCAAAGCTATTATGGGTCTTGTATCTAGCCCTCCTTCTGAAACATTGGAGTCTGCAGGTGCTAATGTATCCTGTTTTCTTTAACCCACCTGGGAAACCCCTGCAGCACTCTTGTTGCATATTGTTCACATGTACTTCTCTGTCTCCAAATAATTATGCAGGAAAGGAGGGAGAAAATGTGCATCTTTATAATCACCCGGGTAAAGTTGATCTGAATTTTACAGAGAGGGAGGGAGTTGTCATTTTTGGCATCTGATACTAGAAGCCTTCCAGACATTTCTGGACACCAGTTCCTATCAGCCCCAGCCAGGAATCATATCAGTCAAATGATTGCTGACCATTGGCCATGCAAGCTGGGGCTGATGGGAACTGGTGTCCAGAAAGATCTGAAGGGTCACAGTATCAGAGTATACATCTGTAGGTCCTTAGGTTTCCCACCCCCATCCCTGGTGATACTGTGTGGCTTCATCTTTAAAAGGTACTGTTGAGAGAAGCTGCTTGTGGGAATTCAGTTCCTAACAAGAAGTTTAGGGCCAACAAAAATAAAAACAAGTGTTTTCAAAAGGGTACATTCATGAGTATAATGCTCTGCAAGAACCAGGTGTCTACTGTTTATGGTTGCCTGTGAGCAGTCATCTGTCATGTGCTAGGGACATGAGTGTCCAAAGCACATGGTGAACTCAGCGATGGGCTTCAGAATGGAAACTTTGGTTCAAAAGAAACTGAAAACAGGTTGGAATTTGTTGCAACTCCATACACTTTATAGCAACTGATTAAAACTGTCAACCCTTCTTCCAAGACCTTTGGTGAACTTTCGTTCTGTTTATAAATTCTCTTTTTCCTTGCTTTCATGTGGCCTCTTATGTTGCAACACTCCACAATACAGTCCACACAGAAAAAGCAGCCTTCTCATTATACACTAACGATGTACAACGCCCAAGTTCTACAAAACAACCACAACTGGCTTCCTTTTTACAAATTCAACTGAAAAACCAAAATTCATAGATCTTTTAATACAGTCTGTATACACAGAAACTTATTTTTGCGCCCAAATATCCATTGCAGGGTCAAAGCGAAAGTGTACATGGGTTTTTTTAAATGAACACTAAAAGTGGCTCAACGAAAGTGTTATTTAAAAACGCACACCTAACCATAAAAAGGTACTAGGTACAGCAGCTACTAAATTCTCCGCCTTAGATAAAGCAGGGATTCAAATTCCTAGGACTCATCTGTACATATTACACAGTAAACGGGATAAAAGCAAGAGGTTTTTCTGAACTTTGTTCCCAGTAACAGAGCAATGGAGGCGGAGTTGGTTTCCATAACAACCTTTTTCACCATGTGACAAAAGCTTTTCTTTTACGACACATGATCATATTGCAATCCTAATCCCTACTGAAAGCACTTTGATAAAACATAATAACCTTTGTCAGTACACCTTTGTACACTCTGAAACGTTTTCAAAGGAAGCACAAAATTACAAGCCAGAAACATCAGTAAACAACTGAAACAACTGCTTTTACTATTTCTCCTCTTAACACATAGCACATCTGGCATGGTGTGTGTGCCCGATTGTGTTTACAATGTGAAATAATTATGTAACTAAAACATCCGTGCAAAAGGATGTTATTATCATTATCTAAATAATTAATAACTCTTTGATTATTTCAGATAATTTTGCAAATAGTCCAGCAACTTGTCATTGAGACTGAACGGTCAGCTAGGTCAGTGTTTCCCAACCAGTGTGCCTCCAGATGTTTTGGGACTACAACTCCCATCATCCCTAGCTAGCAAGACCAGTGGTCAGGAATGATGGGAGTTGTAGTCCCAAAACATCTGGAGGCACACTGGTTGGGAAACACTGAGCTAGGTTAGCATGGTTAGCTTACCAACCACATGGAACATTCACTAGTCTTGCATAATTAAACTACCAACACTAGACTTTAGTTGTTTAAATGGACCTGACAATCTTATTAAGTAGAATTAGGACACTGCAGAAATATAAGCAGAGAAAGCAACGGAGATCTGGGGAGGGAGAGTTCATGATGGATGAACTGCTTTTCAGCCTCTAGTTTTTCTTAATTCCCCTCCTGTTTATCACAATGAGGGTAAAATCATGATGCCACACCAGAGCTGGCAAAGTTTTCTGGCTGGTTTGTCAGGGAAAACCAAGGTTTTCCAGAAGCCATCTGCTCCATTCAAGCCCCACAGTTGCCCTCTCCAGGAAGCCTGGGATTGCTCCCTAAAAGAAATATGAAAAAGATTTGTAACAGTGCTTACTGTCAACAACAGTAAGTATGGAAAGCACATGAAAAGGCTAGAGAGAACTGAAAGGGAGTGCTGAGGAAAAAGCAGGCATTTGAAAGAAGCAATGGGAATTATCAGTTTGTGTTGTTGTTTAGTCATTTCCAACTCTTCGTGACCCCATGGACCATAGCACGCCAGGCACTCCTGTCTTGCACTGCCTCCCGCAGTTTGGTCAAACTCATGTTCGTAGCTTCGAGAACACTGTCCAACCATTATCAGTTTAGACTGAGGCAACTGCAGCCCATGCAGGGTGAAGAAGAATCACTGCAAGCTCAGGAAACTAAGGAGCGGTGATTCTATCACCACATTAGCATGCAGAGTTTAACATGCCAATCATGCCTGTGGAAGCAAACATTTTTGACATACCTTAAGCTACGCCACTGAAGCTTTTCATTTTTAAGGCAGAGTCCAGGAACCTGTTTTCCTCCAGATGTTGCACTACAACCCTGGCTAGTGGCCAAGCTAGCTAGGACTGGTGGAAGTTGGAGTCCAGCAATATTTGGAGGCCCACAGGTTTCAAATACTGTACCCAGTTTAAACTGTATGCTTAGAAGGAGCACAGCATTTTAATTCAGATTCAATTAATTCTGTCACTCTCTTGTCCACCACTGGGCATTGCTTTCTTTACAAGATACCAAAAAATCTTTAGTGGAGGTCAATGAATAAGTGTGTCAAGTTTAATGCTTGAAACCCCAAGCAAACATCCAGCCAACTGCACATAGCTAAATATTAATCTCTCACCAAGCAAGATAGTTTTTGGCCCCTGCACAAGCAAAACCTCAACACATGGATAACTTGTGCAAAAGAAAATATACAAGACAGAATTGTTTTGGACACTTCATTTTTGACATCGCAGGTGTAATTTAATTGAAGTTAAAACTGGAACTGAGCCAAAAGGGGGGAAGCTCGCCGCTTTTGTTTTGCTGGGAGATTATTGTGAAAGAGAATAAAGTGCTTGCCTAAGCAGGAATCATTAAATTCACTCTGAATTGGCTGAAACTACCTGGAAGCAGAAAAATAATAATTTAAAAATATTTAAAGTACTTGCACTGTGTTAAAAAAAGAATAAAAAAGAATTACATATGCCAGAGCAATGAGGGACGGGGCAGTGCAATAGCAAGGTCAGAGCTACGGTAATTGGTTCCACCAATGTCCTTGAACTGCTCTGACCTCAAAATAGCCACTATGCCTTGCTCTCTGACTATTCTGGTACACCGCAGCAATGCTACCAGAAGGAAGTCAGGATCTGCAGTGATGTGTCTCCCTGCTAGCCACTACTGAGCAATCCCACACTCTGATAGCTGCCCTGTGTTCCTCTGGGAGAAAGGGCACTATATAAATTTAATTAATAAATAAGACAGTTATCAATCCTGCACTCCAAACTACAGCTACACTGTTGAAAGAGCAGCCATATCCAATACTCACTAAACCAAAAGGGGGGATACAGGGGGGGAAATCCCCAAACAGCAGATTAATTGAGGAGGGGGGCAGCAAGTGCACATCCAGCATTATCAATAAAGCTCGCATATCAGTGCCTGCGCCTGCAACAATGGCCACAAGCAGCCCACAGCCAGACGAAGACAACAGCCACACAACAATGAGGACATGCCACTGGCACACAAATCCTGCATCACAACACCCAACATACAAAGCACTCCATAAAGCCCCCACTCTGTAAGCTGCAGTGACCTAGCCAGCAGCAAAACCCTGCTATTGCCACTACCCAGGCTAGACTGCAGGGCTGGTGTTAAAGGTAAAGGTAAAGGGGCCCCTGACCATTAGGTCCAGTCGTGACCGACTCTGGGGTTGCGCGCTCATCTCACATTATTGGCCGAGGGAGCCGGCGTACAGCTTCCAGGTCATGTGGCCAGCATGACAAAGCCGCTTCTGGCAAACCAGAGCAGCACATGGAAACGCCGTTTACCTTCCCGCTGTAGCGGTTCCTATTTATCTACTTGCATTTTGACATGCTTTCGTATTGCTAGGTTGGCAGGAGCTGGGACCGAGTGACGGGAGCTCACCCTGTCACAGGGATTCGAACCGCCGACCTTCTGATCAGCAAGCCCTAGGCTCAGTGGTTTAACCCACAGCGCCACCTGAGTCCCTGGTGTTAGCATGTCCTTATGCTGCTCACAAGCAGAGTTTTAGAGCACAACACAGAGGTAAGGAAGAGGAGCCTACACAACACACAGCATCCACAACACCCACGAGCTGAAGGGTCAACACAGAGTCCTTCTTAGGGTAAGGGTTCAAAACCGAACCAGGACCAAAGAAGGGGTTGGTCAAGAAACAAGGAGAGAAAACTGATGCAGAGAGTGGGGCGGCCAGGCAAACTGACCAGGGCCCCCCACCAGGGATCTGCCACATTTTTGTTTGAGCTTATGATTTTATTCTAAGAAGAAACCTGCCCTGGACCCCGTCATCTGCATATTTTGTTAAAAACTGATGGGCTACCTAGAAAAACTTCACAGATCCTAATGACTTGGACAAATAGTATTTCCTTTCAAAGAAGCAAACACCGTCTTTTTGTAGCTAGGTGTAAGGTAGGACAGAGATGAACCGATAAGGCACAATGAGGTAACTGTCCGCTTACGGAAGATGCCAAATGAAATGTTATCCTGTACAAGTTTCCACTAAGAGCAGGTAAACAGTAACTCAACATATTGAGCACTGCAGTCAGTGCCTGAGGGCAAATATTATACTGTAGTTGTTGCAACTAGAGAGCTTGATGTACTTAGACCATATCATATCCTTTTCTGTATTTCACAGAAAAGACTAGCCTTGAAGGTAGTTCCTCACTAGCTAATTTTCGGTACAAGATAGAAGAAGGGGGTCTTTGTAATAATGTAATAATGAGACATTTGGTCTTATATGGCACTGTCACAGTCACAGAGAAAACATAGGATGCTGTGGAATATGGGCTTTGTTTCCAATTTAATGTTTCTATATAGCCCTGCAGCAACAATTTCCACAAGTTAATTATGTAAACCACGTTGAAAAGCTTCCTTTTGTTTGTTTGGAATCTACTGAAAGTGACCACGAGAAAGAAGAGCAAATATTTACGTATTTCTATTCACATTGTTTTAAATTAATATTAAAATCACTTACAGTGCAACTCTTTTACTCACGAGTAAACCCAGTGAAATTAATTAACATGGCTTGGTTAGGCCCATGAATTTCAATAAGTCTGCCTCTGAGTAAAATGTAGTTCAACACCACCCTTTGTTGATTTTACATTTATTTATTTATTTTCACATTACTTTGTGCTGCATAGCCAAACAAATGTCAGAAAGACAGAAATACATCTTAAAAAAAACCCAATTTGGATCACAAAGAAGCAACAACTAATTCCCCAAACTTGTTTTGAAACAAGAGAGTCAACAAGTATAAGCATTTCGCAACTGCGATTTTCTCAAGTTGCTGTAATGCAACTGAATAACTGACAACAGGGGTTTAACTTGGGTGAATCTTGTTCCCACACATCTCTAAATGCTTGGAAACTACTCTTTGCTTGATTCCAAACCAGAAGAGATATGGAGAGATTCCAAACCAGAAATTCCTAAATTAAAGAAATCTGTCAAAGCTTTTAACATTGTTCAGATTTTGCAGGGAATCACCTGCCAATTTTTACAGCAACACATTAGTAATCCATTGTTAAAGGACATGTGCAACATATACACAGCCTTTTTTAAAAAAGGAAAACAATCTCTTAAAATATATTTCAGGGCAATGATATGTATCACAACACAACTTCAAAGATCGATCATTTTTAAAGTGTTGCATTACATTTTAAGAAACAATAAAATCCTTAGCTTAAAAATGCAATTTCACAGGCCTATGTCCCTATTGATTTCAACAGGATTTAGCAGCACATAAAGGCTGGGTCCTAAAAACATGGTATCTACGGATGAGGGGGAAACCATAGGATGCGCTTCAGGTTTGCCTATTGTTTCTGCCAGGGCCAGCCCATTACATCTTTGCACCAGGGAAGAAGACCTACATCAGAAACAAGGGGATTATAAATATCTGCTTCAGGGAAAGGGGGGTAATGAAGATCTACATTGGAAACAGGTGGGGAGTGAAGCTCTACATAGGGAACAAGGGAGGGGAATATCTAATCAACCTTACCCAATGGTTGAAGTGGGAATCAAAGGTGATGGCCTTTGATCAAAGGTGGAAAGGTGCTTGTTCTGAATGATGTTGGACAGGTACAGAGCCCAGGAAACCCCAGAAAGCAGCCCTTGCCATTTCTTCCTTAGGGGTGGGAGGAGACCAGCAGCCCCTGTTTGCCAAGAGGCCACCGTGGATGCTGTGGAGGAAGCAAAGCCAACCTCCAAGGAGAATGTAGCAGCTGTTGCTGCCACTGTGGAAGCAGCAGTAGCAACAGGTGATGAATTCCTTGGAGGCCGGATCTGCTGCCCCTGTGGATCCTCCTGGGTGGGCTGCCCCTTCTGCTGTAGTAACTCCCACTGCTGAAGGAACAAGCTATTACATTTTAAAAGTACTTCAGGATTTTTTACATGCAGGCCCAGCTTTCTGAACACAAAAAATTAGTACGAAATTTATCTATACACAGCAGATTCAGATATCCGAGAATTTTGTACTTCCTTGTCTACCTTTTGCTGTTTGGTTGAGGATCTGTGATCTGTATTTCAGTAACTATGAAGTTTCAGAAGGTTTTCCTAGGGTTGTTTGTTTGCTTTAGGGCAGGCATCCCCAAACTGCGGCCCTCCAGATGTTTTGGCCTACAACTCCCATGATCCCTAGCTAACAGGACCAGTGGTCAGGGATCATGGGAATTGTGAGGGACGAGGGATACAGGGAAGTCCCTCCCATCTTAAGTTCCAGCCCATCCCCAAGCGCGGGAGAGAGTAAGGAGAGCTCTGCCTCCAGCGGAGAGTCAGGAAGTGGTGTCCGAGGCTCAGGCAAGGTTGTGGAGCCCAGGCCGCAGGTGTGACAGGAAGTTGGACGCACAGGGGGGAGGCCAATTCCCCCAACTCCCGAATTGCGACGCAAACGTAGGGGGAAGAGGTTGGGTCTGCCAAAGCTGTGGTGCTGGAAGAAAACGCGCCAATCGCCATTCGGGAGTTCAGACACCTCACCTTAAGGATGCATTTTTACTGCTCTGAACACTGTAAATAATCAGCACTTAATAAAAACCTTAAAAGACCATGCTGGAGTCGTTACTCTAGAGTAGCCATACCAGGCCCTCTGACAGCAACTCCCGAATCTTTTTTTTTTGGCTACTTTGGAGTGCAGCGATGAGCGCTCAAGAGGCTGAGCATTGGAGGCTGGAGGCCGAAGCAGCGAAGCAGGAGCTGCAGAACCTCACAGCGCACGCACAGCAGCAATTGCATGCCGCTCAAGAGGAAGCGCGAGGGGCGCAGGAGGAGCTGAACAAGCTGGTGGACCAGGTGAGGACAAAAGAGGAGACTGAGAAACAGCTAAGGGTGATGGTTTTGGACCTACAGAAAAAGTTGGAAGAGGAGAAAGCCGCTAGAGGTGGGGGGGTGCCCCAGCCGCAGCTAGTCCAAGTGAGAAGGGGACAGAGCCTAGTCACCAAGTTTAGCGGCGACCCTAGGGAGTACCTAGGATTCGAGACAGAAATAAATTATGCGCTGGAATTGCATGCAGCAGAATTCCCAGATGACGCGCACAGAGTCTCCTTTATCATAGAGCATTTGACGGGGGCCGCCCGAGAATGGGTAAGACCGCTCATCGCGCAAAAAAATCCTTGCATGAAGAACGCAAAATTATTTCTAGAAGCTTTAAAAATAATGTACGCTAGTGACAGTGAAATGGAGGCCACTAAAGAGGAGCTTCATAACTTAACACAAGGAAAATCGACAGTTAGGGACTACTGGGCGAGATTCACCATGCTGGTGCACAAACTGGGGTGGGATCTGCAAAGTGAGCCAGTGAAATCAGCCTTCTACATGGGTTTGCACGCAGACGTTAAGGATGAGCTGGCAAGAGGTCCCAAACCGCGAACTATGGATGAGTTAAGCAAAGCGGCGCTAGCGGTGGGGGTGAGACAGGAATCCAGATGGAATGACAAACAAGCGACGCGCGCAGCAAAACCTTGGTTCCCACGCTCCCAGGACAGACCACATCACCAAACCCCACCCCAGGGCCCGCCCCCACACCCGCCCAGGCCAAGCCCAGAGCCGGAACCGATGGAGATCGGAGGAGCGCGCGCGCGGGCTTTTCAAACCCCGGCGGCGCCAAGACGCAAGGAGGGAAGAGGCGGGAATTGCTTTCTCTGCAACTCCCCCCGGCATCGCGTCAGAGACTGCCCTCATCGCAGAGAGTGGCAAGGAAAGGCGGGAACGGTTGTACCTTCCCCAGCTGACGCAGCACCACAGCAGGGAAACGAGACAGCCTGGCTGCAGGAGACAAGGGGGAGCGGCCAGGCACAGTCAGCAGACAACAGCCCCCGCCCGCCCACCCGCACAGAGAGGAGCACAGCCAGCCCACCCCTCCCAGAGCAGGAGTGGTTCTAGAAGTCACGCTCACGCTCCCAAATGGCTATCCCCTGACAGTCCTCGCCTTAATTGACAGTGGTGCCTCAGCCAACTTCTTCTCGAGAAACTTTGCGGAAGAGCACCAGATCCAACTTCTGCAGCTGGATTTTCCCCTGCACGTGGCCACCATTGACGGCAGAGAGCTGCTGGGAGGGGCCATCACGCATCAAACCCCCCCCCATGAGAATGACGGTGGGAAGGCACTCAGAGACACTGGCTTTCAACGTCACAACCATCTCAGACCCCCCCATCGTCTTGGGCATGAGCTGGCTGACGCGCCACGACCCCTCCATAAGTTGGCACCAGAGATGCATCACTTTTGGATCGGACTTTTGTCTGGAACATTGCATGCAGCACCAACCAGGGGAGGGGCCTCCGATAGCCACGGTGGCCACCATGCACGTCAAGGGGGGTGAGGCAATACCCAAGCCGTACTGGGACCTGCAGGAGGTCTTCAGCGAAGCGGAGTCCGACCACCTACCCCCACACAGGCCTTTTGACTGCCAGATCAACCTGGTGCCAGGGGCAACTATACCCCCAGCCAAGCTGTACGCCATGTCAGATCAGGAACTGGAGGATCTGCGCGCTTTCATCGACAAGAACCTCAAGCGGGGGTTCATCAGAGAAAGCAAGGCAGCAGGGGGCAGCCCGGTCTTCTGGGTGGACAAGAAAGACACGCAACAGCGCCGTCTGGTGGTGGATTTTAGACGGCTGAATTCGGTGACAGAGCCAGTGGCTTTCCCCATGCCCAGAGTGGATGATCTCCTGACAGCGGCACGCAGGGGCAAGATCTTCACCAAGCTCGACCTAAGAGGGGCGTACAACTTGATTAGGATCCGGGAGGGTGATGAATGGAAAACCACGATGTTCACGCCTCTGGGCTCTTTTGAATATCTGGTGATGCCCTTCGGGTTGCAAGGGGGCTCAGCATGCTTCCAGGCCTTCATGCACCACGTCCTGGGGTCCCTCCTCTTCAAGAACTGCTTGGTCTTTCTGGATGACATCCTTATCTACTCCAATGACCCAGTGCAGCATGTGAAGGATGTCAGGGAGGTGTTGCAGCGCCTGAAGGACAACCACCTGTATGTGAAGCTGGAGAAGTGCAAGTTTCACACCAAAGAAGTGGACTTCCTAGGCTACAAGCTGTCAGACAAGGGGCTGGCGATGGACAAGGACAAGGTGCAGGCCATCCTGGACTGGCACAGCCCCAGGACGCGCAAAGATGCCCAACGCCTACTAGGCTTCGCGAACTTCTACAGGAAGTTCATCAAGAACTTCTCTCGCGTCACGGCTCCTATCACCGACTGCCTGAGAGGCAAGCAGAAGTTCCGGTGGACACCAGAGGCGCAAGCAGCCTTCGAAAGCCTCAAGAGGGTATTCGCTTCAGACCAGCACCTGTTCCACGTGGTGCAGGATGCGCCCCTACGCCTGGAGACAGATGCTTCGGACAAGGCTCTGGGAGCGATTCTGTTGCAACTGGACGCCAACAGAGAGTGGAGACCCTGTGCCTTCTTCTCCAGGAAGCTGACCCAGCCGGAACGCAACTACACAGTGTTTGACAGGGAACTTCTCGCGATCCACGCTGCGTTCCAGCACTGGCGACACTTCCTGGTGGGCGCCAAGCACCCCATCCAGGTGTGCACAGACCACAAGAACCTGGAGTTCTGGAGAACTGCCAGGGTGCTCAACCAGCGGCAGATACGGTGGGCAGAGTTCTTCTCGAACTTCAACTTCTCCATCCACTACATCCCGGGAGAGCAGAATGTCAGGGCGGATGCCCTCTCCCGCAAGCCAGAGTACATGGAGGAGGAGTTGCCACCGGCACCCAGGCATATTTTCCCCCCATCAGCATGGTCCTGCGGAGCAGCAGTGGTGAGCGAGGCAGAACTCACAGCACTGACAGCAGCTGATGAATTTGCCACCCGCATCTTCAGAGAACTGAGAGGGGGGGGAGCAGGCCAAAGACTTTGAGGAAAGGAGGGGTTTGCTTTTTTACAAGGGAGCCCTGTACCTGCCAACCAAACAGCTGAGAGGTAAGGCCCTCAAGCAGATGCACGACAACCCAACGGCGGGTCATTTTGGAAGGGACAAAACCACTCACCTAGTCATGAGACACTTCTGGTGGCCAGGGGTGCGGGAGGATGTTCGGGATTATGTAAGGGGATGTGACACCTGCCAGCGAGCAAAGGTGGTCAGAGCGCCACCAGCAGGTTTGCTGGAGCCCTTAGCCACACCGCACAGGCCGTGGGAAGTAGTGTCCATGGACTTCATCACAGACCTGCCGTCGTCCAGGGGCAAGACCGCAGTGTTGGTGGTGGTGGACCTCATGTCCAAAATGTGCCATTTTATCCCGTGTGCCAGGGCGGTCTCGGCAGAAGAGACGGCCAAACTGTTTGTTGACCACGTATTCAGACTGCATGGATTGCCTTTAAGGGTTATTTCGGATCGTGGCCGCCAATTTGTTTCCAGGTTCTGGCGGCGGCTCATGAACCTCCTGCAGGTGGAGGTCAGCTTGTCGACGGCGAGGCACCCGCAGACCAATGGACAGGCGGAGAGGGTCAACGCCATTCTGCAGCAGTACCTGAGATGTTACGTCAGCCAGAGGCAAACGGACTGGGTGGATCGCCTGCCACTGGCAGAATTTGCCTACAACAATGCGGTGCACGTCTCCACAGGGGTGTCGCCCTTTAAGGCCAACTACGGGCGCGACCTCAGATCTTTCCCGGAGAGGGAGGGGGAGGAGGAGGAAGAGGGCCCACAGGCAGAGGATTGGGCAGAGGACCTGGAGACGGTGCACCAGCAGCTCCGAGAACACTTGGAGAGGGCCAAGGAAGCGTACAAGAAGGGGGCAGATCGCCACAGGCGACCGGGAGAGGTCATTAGGGTGGGGGACAAGGTTTGGTTATCCTCGGAAGGTCTTCCCACCAGGGGGCGATGCAAGAAGTTAGCACCCAGGAGGCTGGGCCCCTTCACGGTCACGCAACAGGTCAACCCGGTAGCCTTCAGGCTAGCACTGCCGGAGGACATGAGAGTGCACCCAGTGTTTCATAGATCGCTGCTGTCGCCGTACAGGGAAAGTACCAGGTTCAGGGACAGCGATCAGCCTCCAGAGGGAGGGGGGGAGACGGGAGACGCCCGACAGCTCAATGAGGCAACTGAGATTTTAGACTCAAGGAGAGGGGTGAGAGGACTGGAGTACCTGATAGCATGGGAGGACACTCCGCCGTCCCACAATGAGTGGATACCGGCCACAGAAGTACCTGAGGAATTTTTAGTGGAAGAGTTCCACGCCCTGTTCCCCCACAGGCCCAAGCCCTGGCACATGGAAAGGGAGGGAGAGGGGCAGGAGGAAGGGATAGCAGGCAGCAGCTCTCCATGGAGATGGGAAGCGGAATTTGAGGACACGGAAGAAGAGGTGTGGGTTTCACCGAGGTCAACGACGTCAGAGGCAGGAGAGGACTGGCAGAACATTTTTACTCCCACCAGCTCTGACGCCACTGACTTCTTGGGATTCCCGTCTTCTCAGGGGGAAGGAGAAAGATCGCAGGATTGGGGGGAGATTTTTACACCCACAGGCTCGGATGCCACAGACTTCTTGGGGTTTCACTTGTCCCCAGCAAGCGGAGAGCCACTAGGAAGGGGGGGAGAGGAGCCTGGGAGGGGGATGGATGTGAGGGACGAGGGATACAGGGAAGTCCCTCCCATCTTAAGTTCCAGCCCATCCCCAAGCGCGGGAGAGAGTAAGGAGAGCTCTGCCTCCAGCGGAGAGTCAGGAAGTGGTGTCCGAGGCTCAGGCAAGGTTGTGGAGCCCAGGCCGCAGGTGGGACAGGAAGTTGGACGCACAGGGGGGAGGCCAATTCCCCCAACTCCCGAATTGCGACGCAAACGTAGGGGGAAGAGGTTGGGTCTGCCAAAGCTGTGGTGCTGGAAGAAAACGCGCCAATCGCCATTCGGGAGTTCAGACACCTCACCTTAAGGATGCATTTTTACTGCTCTGAACACTGTAAATAATCAGCACTTAATAAAAACCTTAAAAGACCATGCTGGAGTCGTTACTCTAGAGTAGCCATACCAGGCCCTCTGACAGGAATTGTAGTCCAAAACATCTGGAGGGCCGAAGTTTGGAGATGCCTGCTTTAGGGGGTCAAAATTCAGTGGTCAGGAATGCATTAGAAATTTCCCCACAGTAATCAGTGGATATTGCAAACTCATTATCTGAACGCTCATCTAATGAATGATTTCCAGAAACGCATTGCGAATTTTGTCATATTTTATTCTTCCTTAGATGAACTAAATGCACTAAGAAACAATTAGCAATGGTAACTGCCAACAGGGAGATTCAGACACACTGTAATAACACAAGATGGATTCAAAAGGCATCACAGGCTAGCTCCGCCTCCAAAGCATGCAGTGGTCATGACCGCCCCCTCCCCACAATCCAAACATTCAGATGGCATTTGAAAAGGCTCTACATGCATAGAGCCCATTCACACATTGGCCAAATAGTGCTGACAGGGAAGCTCCTCATGGAACCCTGCATCCCCTCACACATTCTTTCAAAGCATGGGTGTAGGAGGATATCTGAACTCCCCTTAACAACATTAAAGTGTATAAAAGTTCCTGGGCATAAACAGAACAAAGGGGGAGGACCTCTGCTTAAAACTTACTTCTTGCTTGCTTCGCAGACATCCGCAATATTGGAAAAAAGGTGATGGTTTTCTGTTTTGGTCATTGTAGTGCCCAGTTCTTTGGAGTTCTTAAACATCCGGATCAGGATTTCCAGACTGAGCAAGTATGAATGTTCTGAAGATATAACTTCAAATATAGCCTGCATGTGGGAAGGGGGAGGAGACACACACACACACAGGTCACTTCTTTTAGCTTTAGGAGGCGAAAATCCAGGATCAAAACCCTCCTGAAGCAATGAAGTTCACGGGGTGGCCATGAGCAGGATTTCATGACCTGGATGAGATATATTAACTATCTCGCTTGAATGAACCATGATTTATGGGACTGAGAACTTAGCATAGTGCCTGCGTGATCAGATCCTGATTTCATAGTTTGTTGGCAGTTATTAAAATATATTTCCCCCAGTCTGGATATAATGGAAATTGGGTGAACAAACTTCAAGAATTTTGCATTGAGGCATATGCAAGAAGGGAGGATTGTGTGTAGCCACAATGCTTGTATTTGGTCCAATAAATAAACCATGGTCAGATATCAGATCAAGATCTTTGCACCTGAATTGGACCCTCACAAAGAACCTAACCCTCACAAAGAACAAAACTGGCAATAATGTTAAAGTAACTGTTATACGCAAAGTGCTTGAGAAATCAGTATTAGCAAATAGCACCAACTACAAATGTTTGCAGAAATTAAAAAGCTGTCATTTATAAAATATATGTTTGCTCTTTGTAGCCCAAGCAAAAGGAAGGGATCGTGGTTTTTATTAGGAAACCTTGTATAAGCAAATGCCCCAATTAATGAAAAAAGAAACCCTGCATAGTTGAAGATTCAGCTCCTTGAAAGCAGTGGAAACTGAGAAGCAGCTTTGCCAGATACTTTTGCAAAAGGTCAGCTGGCTGAAAAGGAGATGGGCTGGTCTCCAGAATGCACACACAGGCCTCCCACACAAGCCTTCCCAACCCATTTCTTCTCTTCACTCTGGCAAATCCTACACAGCACTGCCTATCAGCCTCTTCCCCCAGCTTCTTTCCTTCAGGTAGCTGAATGCCTAAAACAGAGTACCTGTACCTGAGAAGGAGGCTTGATTAAAGTATTATTTGACTATCTGTATACCACCACCAGTGTGTGATGATACACTGGCGGTATGCACTAGTGTACAGGACAGGCCCCCGGCCCCAAAGAGCTTACAATCTGAAATCTGACATGGGAAAACAACACAGGGTGGGTAGGGAGCTGCAGGGGCAGGAGAACATGAAATTATTTCTGTTACACATACTTAAAAGCTGGTTGCAGGTTTATTAATTAGCACGTCCCCATTAATGTAAAATATTATCTGGTGCTTCTATATCCACCGGTTAGAAATTCTAATGATTAAGCAGTATATAAATACCTTAAATAAATGAAATGCATGTGTTGTTGTTGTTTGCAATGGGAGGACATTTTGACGTATCAGTTGGGATCATGATGTGGCTTCTATTTAGTTTTTACGAATCCCTCAAGTTATGACTAGGAAAACACAGTGATACATATTCCATCTATAACTTAACTGGAGGGAATGGAAGAAGCCACAGTGCTATCACTCAGGCTTCCCACTAATCATCTTGTCCCCAAATTTATGCTGCACTCACAGGCAATTTGTTGCTTTGGCTGCAATCATAAAGAAAGGGCTTGCCTAAAGAGAGCAGCAGAGTTCTGTAACTAATTTGCTGTGATTTGTGTGTGTGTTTGTGTGTGTTTCAAAGAAAGGACACCAGAGCCCTCGTCTTCAATGCTATTTAAGAATTCTTTGTTCCCAGTTCCATCACAGCCCTCATTGATTCCTTTCAAGCTAAGAAATTCAAGGCAAGGCACAGCAGTTTGTTGAAAGTGAAAATGAGATATGGGTTGGACACTTATACATTCTAGCAAAGCATACAATGAAAAGAAGTTGTTGATTACCCCGATTTCAGAATACTTCAAAACGATCATCCCAAAACACCAAAACAAGGAACGTTTAAGCTCATGCATAATCTAGTGACACTAATCTGAGATGATGATAATGCATTTGCCAATTACTATTTCTTACTCAAGACAAGTGACAGTCCCCATGAGTGACAGTGTGAAATGTAGTTATCGTTCATTTGCACGGCATCAATACAAACAGATGTGTGAAGCTTGATAGCTTATGCATGCTTTGTGGAGCTCTTTAGAGACCAAATATATACAAATGCTTTGTATGTGGCCCTGCTGGAGAAGCAGATGCATTCAAGGATAGAACGTGATAATGGTTTAATGGGGTAGATAGATATGTATTCCATCTCCATCCTCTTTAGTTCAGCCTATTTATTTCTCCTTGGCTTTGTACATTATTTAGCATGTTGCATTAATAAACTGCAACAACACACATCACCCAACACAACCCATTATGTGTGTAATTTTTTATTTAAAAAAAGCCAAACACCTCACTTAATAACTTCCGCCTCTGCCCCCTTTAATAACTGCTTTTAAAAATATTATCTGAAGAAGTGTGAATGCACACAAAAGCTCATACCTATGACAAACATAGTTGGTCTCTAAGGTGCTACTGGAAGGAATTTTTTTATTTTTTGTTTCGACTACGCCAGACCAACACGGCTACCTACCTGTAACTACTGCTTTTAAAAAGACATTTATTTAACTATGCCTGCAGCTTAAACAAACCACTCACCTAAGTGAAATGGCACCAAAGTCCTGACTATCACCAATGTATCCTTTTCCCCCTCTTTGGGAAATTCAACTTTCCTGATTTATGGAGACAGAATGGGTTCATTTCTCACTGGCACATTCTGTCCTCGGGGGGGGGGGGGCTCAAGGGGGGCAGCGTTCATCCCAGCATCTCTTCTTGCCAATGGGAGGAATAGTCCTCTTGCCCTCAGAATAATGTAGGCTAAGTGGCTAAGGGAACAGCACAAGATACAAACCAGGACAGGGAGGGTTAAAACCAGTGGACTGCAGGTGTAGCGATGGCAGATGTAGCACGACAGGCTAGCTTTGGAGGCAGAGTGCAGCTGGCAGTGGAGGACCGGCACTTCCCAGATGAGCATGAAAGGGCAGCTAATGTTGGCATGAGATGCTACCTTAACAATGGAAATGGACTGGACAGAAACCGTGATTTTCTTTGCTGCTCTGAGCCCTGAAGGCACGAGAGGTAAACTACCAATGCAGTTGCTTGTTACCACATTGTATTTGGAACTGACAACAGCAAGTCCCATGACCGCAAAGAGGAAAGGTTTCCAGGCCCACATCTGTCCCAGTTTCCTTCAGCTGCCAAATTGCTCATAACCACCATTCATCAGAAAGTCTTCCAAGCCCTCTGAATCTCAAGTTGATTTTCCTGCCCGTTTTTTAAAAATCCTACTACACATTCTACAGGCCCCTGGGTCCCTACAAGTATGTCTGTGAGCTTCTTTTACCCTGATCTGTAGCGAATAATCATAATCATAATAATTTATTATTTATACCCCACCCATCTGGATGGGTTTCCCCAACCACTCTGGGTGACTCCCAACAGAACATTAAAACAGAATAAAACTTCAAACATTAAAAACTACCCTAAACAGGGCTGCCTTCAGATGTCTTCTAAAAGTCAGATAGTTGTTAATTTCCTTGACATCTGATGGGAGGGCGTTCCACAGGGCGGGCGCCACTACCGAGAAAGCCCTCTGCCTGGTTCCCTGTAACCTCACTTCTCACAGTGAGGGAACCGCCAGAAGGCCCTTGGCGCTGGGCCTCAGTGTCCGGACTGAATGATGGGTGTGGAGACGCTCCTTCAGGTATAACTGAAGAGAACTGCCCTATCCTCTGGCTGTTGCCTAGCAAGTGTTGACGGTGCAACCAAAAGCAGATTTATTTACTTACTTCCCAGTACACACGTAGACTGGACTTAATTTTCAGAAGGCTCTTCAGGTCCTTGCTTGTGATCTTTCCCTGAACAGGAAGTGCTGATCTGAGGTTCAGCCCTTTTCAGGTGACAGATCAAACTGCTAACAACTAGAGGAGATTATCCACATTTATCAAGGGGTACAGCAGTAGCCTCTAATGGACTGATGAGGAGGAGAAAACAGGAAGCTTTTAAGAGTCATTCATCCTGTTCTGCTTTGAAGACATAGGGTAGGATGAAGAGGTCCTATGTGTGGAATTCTGCACACAGAACATTCCCGTTCGTGGGAATAGGGGTGATGATTTCCCCCTAATCCCCTGCAGCCCACAGAATTTTGCACAGGAGGGTTGAAGGGTCATCTGGGACAGTGTGAAAATCATCTCCCCAATTTTTTTCTACGGGCAGCAACGTATGCTGGGGCACCACTCCTGCAAATGGAAGGAGCTCTTCCTTTCACAAGCATAGCTCAGAAAGCAACTAGAGAACTGAACAGACAGAGAACTGAAGAGACTGCTTATTTCAGATATTCACAACATTTGCATACTATTATTATTATTTATTGCATTTATAGATATATCACCCACTTACATTCTATGCAAGCTGCAAAACCCCAGGTAGTCTGTATCAAAAGTTACGATTTCTACTATAATCTAGTTCACAGAAATGGAACAGAAAAGGGAAAAAAAACAGAAAAGCGTACAACAACATTTTTAAAAAGTTTTCCTCCAGAAAGCAAGCATGAAAGGAGGGCAAGCTTATGAAGTAATGAATAAACTGTGGCTATAATAATGAAGGTACCTCTTGCCTTTTCCTTTCTTCTTGGCTGATGGTCTGGTATAGCCCATTCTTCTTCACCTGAAATAAATGATTAACCATTTACATATATTTTTGCAATACACATGTTTCTCCTCTATTGTTTTTCATTGACTGAAATTTTCATTTGGTTGGGCCGAAATTTCATTTGGATGGACCCCATTTAAAACAAGGCATGAGCCCATTTCCCAGACATAGGAACCACCAAGCCATAGAACCTTGTCAGGTTTTAGACTCAGCTTATTGGCACCCACCTAGACCAACTCCAGGCCCTGGTTCAGCACCTGAACAGCACCACCCAATTCAATGGAGACATACAACTAAGTGTCATCAGCATATTGCTGACAAAACACAATGCCATGATAATAGCACTCAGTGGTTAAACTGCATGCAAAATAGAATTTAACCTTGCACGATCCCACAGCACAGTCACCATGAGGCTGAGGAAAAGTCTTCCAATGCTATTCTCTGAACCCCGTCCTGCAAAAGTAGGAGCATAACCACTGTAGAAGACAACACCCCTATACTATCAGTCAGCATCATTCAAAGATAAAGTTAAATAGGTTCATTTCAGTAACTTCTCATTCTTCGGTATAGAGCTTTATGACCTACTGTCTTATGAAGGCTCCTTCAATGAAGGAAAGATGTAAAAGAAAATGAAATCAAACAAAACAAACAGGAAACGGTCTGTTTCAATATTAAGAATAAAGAATTTATGAAGGTAGCTGCAGCACTCAAGAGTGGAAATATTCCTGCACACATTTTAAATAAAAGGACACATTCTACTCATGTAAAAATATGAGTAGAAAGAAGAGAAAGAAGTTAGTGCTTGCCTCCAAAATACGGTCCAGAATGTCCCTCCTTTTCCCCCTATTACATCCTGCGATAAAATGGGAGAATATTTGCTTTACTTTAGAACATTTTGGCATTAACACTGTGCTTAGCTGTGTGCCAACGGAGGTATTCAGCCAGTGAACCTTTTGCTTTTCTATCCAGGATGAAAAACTGAATAAGTACCTGTAGTTCCAAAACAATCTCAAAATACAAGTTTGGCCTGAAAGTACAGGCACATGTTCAAAATGTCAGGTTAATTAATCAACAATTTGAGACATTAAACTGTGCTTACAAAATGAAAGTTTTAGATTTAACAAATCATTGTCTGGTGCAAATGTCTACTTTGTTTGTGTAGTCCTACGCTTTTATACATACAGTGGTGCCTCGCAAGACGAAATTAATTCATTCCGCAAGTTGCTTCGTCTTGTGATAATTTTGTCTTGCGAAGCGCGGTTTGCTGCGGCAAAAAAAAAAAAACAGGGAAAAAACTTCGTCTTGCGAGTCACCAAAAACATTGCAAAATGCTTTCGTCTTGCGAGTTTTTCATTGCACAAGGCATTCGTCTTGCAAGGTACCACTGTATATAGAAGCAGCACTTCACAGTAGGTTTACCTAGATTATTGGTGAAAGCATGCCCATTTTACAGCCATTGAAGGAAATATCTGTATAGTTGTGATTTTCTTCAAACAGTTTTATCTGAGCAGTGATGTGTGATAGTGATTTGCACACACCCCACTCTCCAGCTGGTTTCCTTCCAGTTGGGGCTTGTTTCCTGTGTGCAAGCCTGGCCAGAGACACTCACAAGCATGCACAACAAGTATCCATGTGTACATCAAAACATACAATAGAACTTTTTTTAAAAAAGGTATTTTCAGATCTATGAATAAAAAGCAACACCTGAGAGATGGGGGACATGTCCAACTTCCATCAGCCCAAGCCAGCATGGCCAATTTCCAGGGATCATGGGAGTTGCGGTCCACTAACACCTGCATGACTTTTTGTTGAGTCAGGAGGAAGCGGAGGTTTCAACAGATGTTAAGATATGGACCCATCCAAAAGATTCCAAGTTCAGAAGGACAACAGTGTTTTTCTTGACCTTTAAATCTTTAATACAGTGGTACCTCGGTTTATGAACTTAATCCATTCCGGAAGTCCGTTCTTAAACAGAGGCGCACTTTCCCTAATGAGGCCTCCCTTCCACCATTCGGCTTCCGTTCTTAGATCGAGGTAAAGTTCGCAAACTACTTCCAGTTCTGCGGAGTTCGTAAACAGGGCTGTTCTTAAACTGAGGTACCACTGCAACTGGAGACCTGAACACCTCAAGCAGCACCGCTATCTACCTCAATGACCCTGCTGCTTGACCATCCTCCAAATTAAAATGTACAAAAGGGGCAGCGTAAGCTCCCAGGCAGAACCAACCAGGAGTTTGTGGCTTTGCACCTGCACAGCCCTGACCTTGTTGCAGCCTCATCCTTTCTGGTAAGCAGCAGGACCATTGCTGCCAGGAAGCTATTGCTGTACCTCTGACTCCACCAAGTGACCCATTCCTAGCCTGGGGGGGGGGGCTCTTGGGCCAAAAGGCAGCATAGAAAGAAACTTGGAAATGCAAGTTTAAAAGTACCGGGTATTCAGCTAACTTCTACTCAGAGCCAATCCAATAGAATAAATGATCATGAGTAACCTAGGTACATTAATTTCAACAACTCTACAGGCACGTGTTCAATATGTGCGTGACTGTGTATACGTGCATCACACCAAATCCTGAAGTCACCTGGAAATGTCAGAAGGATGTCACTGAAACATCACTCAAAGGGCGGAACGGAGCCGGGGTATTTGCCAGCTTTTTCAGTGGGTTTCAATTATATACAATTTCACCCATGCACACGGTGCCTTGGGACATAACCCACAGACTCTGAGTGTTAGTTGAATACAATCCACTGAAAATGAGTGGGAGCTTACACGGTTATTTTTTATGAAAAGAACTGAGTTTGCCAGTGATATTACAACACACGTTTACTCAAAATTAAGTTCCACTGAGTCCACTGGTGCTCCTAGGAAATTCAGTATAGAATTACAGTCCATTTACAGGAATGCAGTACACATTTTAGTTCTGTTTATAATCCAGCCCAGTTGGTTCCTTTCAACTTAATACTGTGGAGTGTATTTTCACTTCCACATTTCCAGTGTAAGTATCACACACAGTTCTCTCTAGCTCAACTGGTCGAATGAAGCTATTAACGTTCAGCATCATTTAAAAACATTCCAATATAATTTCCCCTTCACTTCCCATATAGACTTACATCTCATGTAATCTCTCTCATACACAAGTTACCCTCCATTTATTGCATACTGTGGATGGCGCATAGTAGCATTTATTAGTTCTCCAGTTATAGCCACAGAACTGTAAACAAAGAAGGCTTTAAAAGGGGGGGTGGGGAGGGAATGCTTTAACTGTATCATGTCTCAGAGGCCTCGGAATTGTTTTCAAAAGACTTTCTGTTCCCATCCAATGCTGCTTTTTCCATCAAGTCAATTAGGTTGAGAGAAGTAGAGAGAAGCAAACAGCTAGATTAAACATACTGCATGAAAACTGCAGCACAGTGGTAAAACATGCAAAGAGGTTCGAGTCTAAGTGGTCAGCCTCCACCCATACAACCCTATCCATACTTCAAGATTGGTTCTGATATTTTTGAGATCCTTATGTGAGATCAATTAAGATCAGGGAGCCCAAGGGAAATGTCCATTTTCTGTAGCGGCACCACACCTCTAGAGTGCTAGACATGTGCACTGTATTTACACAGGCTTTGGTGCCTTTATTTTTGTAGCTGTACCACATTGTATTTTAACTGGGAGCGCGCGCACACACACACACACACACACATACCACACACTTAAAGGCAGCACTAAAATATTTTAAATGAAGACATGTCTGCTCATGACTAAGGTGAGGTCCTAATTTCAATAGATTTCCCTCCTCCATACACAGGCCTCATGCTGCACATCTTGTTCCTATTAAGCCCCTTGATTTTTGGGAGGGAGGTGTGTTAATTATGCTACTGCAGTAGAGAACGGACTAGAAAAATCTTTTCCAGAAGCAGAAGTCCATTTGTTCTTAGGATCCCAATAAAAAAAAATATTTATTTATATTTACATTTCACACATGCACACGAATGATTTGCATATCATTGGTTGTTTCCCGCTAATTTTATTCAGAGTAGACCCACGGAAACGAATGGACCCAATGTTTTCATCACAACATTTTCATAGAATCGTAGAATTTTGAGTTGGAAGGGGCCTTAAGGATCATCTAGTCCAACCCCTTGCAATGCAGGAATCTCAACTGAAGCATCCACAACAGGTGGCCATCCAACCTCTCCTTGAAACCCTCCAATGAAGCAGAGTCTGCCACCTCCCAAGGGAGTCTGTTCCACTGTCGAATAGCTCTTACCATCAAAAAGTTATTGCTGATGTTTCATCAGAATTTCCTTTCTAGTAACTTGAATCCATTGGTTCAGGTCCTACCCTCCAGAGCAGGAGAAAACAAGTTTACTCCATCTTCCATGTGACACCCCTATCATATCTCCTCTCCATCTCCTATTCTCCAGGCTAAACTTATCAAACTCCCTCATCAACCATTCCTCATAAGGCTTGATTTCCAAACCCCTGCTCATCTCGCTTGCCCTCCACTGAACACATTCCAGCTTGTCAATATCCTTCTTAAATTGTGGTGCCCAGAACTGGACACAGTTCTCCAGGTGTGGTCTGACCAAGGCCAGATTTTATTATGAACAGATGAGTAACAGTTTGCTTTCTCCATTCATTCACAACATTAACATGTCATTTCACAAGAGAAGTTGCCCTAACGCATGGGGGTTTTCTGCTCATCAGCTGATCACACAAAATCACGCACTTTGTATTAATTGTCAATGCACAGTGCAATGCAGAGTTGAAGCTTTCCTTTCTATCTCAGCCTTATGATCTTGCTCCAAGCAACTACATCTATTGCAGAATTTATGACCCAGCAAACTAAAATGCACTCCACCAGCTGTGTATAGTGCCAAACTAAGATTTCAGCAAATCTTCTGGCTTTAGTCCTTGCCTTAAAACTGTAAGAATGGCGTGCAGAGGATGGGAGAGACTGCCAGGCACCTTTTAGTCCACAAAACATGACTTGTGGGCTGTCATGTGGCTTCCTGTATTATGCACTGTGTAGGTCTGACTGTGAAACATGATATAAAATGAACCCCCCAAGCATCACTGAATGGGTTCCCAAGGATTCATGTAATTTATCCCTGTCCGATTCCTTCCTTGAAATTCTACTCTATCAAATAATTCAAATAAGACACACTAAATATAGCCATTTGCCACCATTTTAAAAACTTTAGTAAACTGAGGACAATTCTTCACAGGGAGTGAAGTCATAAACCTGTTCTTTCCTTGCATTCACTTATTTTATTTTATTTTATTTTAGCTTACTGCTAAAAACTGTTGCAAAGTTTTAAAATCATATATAAGAAGCCAACCACAAACCTCTTGAGTGTTTAATTAAATTGCACTTGTAACCATAGCTGACTACAGTACACAAACAAGAAAAAAGAACTGTGACCTCTTGCAGTTTTCTTCTGCTTAACCGTTTCCTTATCTGTGAAACTGCAGGGAAACGAATATCTCTAGCCTATCATAGGTGCAATTCCAATGCCATTATCTCAATACTGGGTTCACACACGTGGCAACTGCACATGTGTCAACCGAGGTCTTCCTCCGCACCTGCAGGGTCCCCTCCACTCCTCTGAAATTAGGCTTGAAAGAAGCCTTAGACAGTGGAACAGATTGTGGTGTGTGTTTGGTTGGGATGGTGGGGGGTAGAATGGTGCCCACAACGTTTTCTCTAGCACGCAAATTTTCACTCCAAGAAAGCTGGCGACTTCTACCTTAAGTGGCATGGCTGTTGCTTCAGCACGGTCAGTTCCCACGCTGCTCTACCGGTAGTAATGTTGAGCCTGCCAATACCTCAGGTGATATAACATGGTTGCTTCCCATTACAGAATCCCAATCCACATGGAATGGTCTGATGAGCAGCCACATGAAAGTACCAACCACAGTACTAAAATGTTGCTTGGTACTATGCCAACAAGCAGCCTTGGGCACGAACACCCTCTTCTCTTCTCTTCTCTCCTCCTCCTTCTCCAGCAGACAGAGAAGATAAGAAAGTGACTCACCTGGTGGGGTGGAGCTGCAAAAATATTCTCCTAGCAGCACTGCAGCTTACCAGAGGGGCAAGGTGGCAAAAAGCTCACGGCCCATGTAGCCCCAACCACCCCATCCTTACACAGCGACGCTGCTGCTTTGAGGCTATTGCTATGGCTCCACTCTGGTACATATGTGTATTACAAACTATGATTTGCAGAGAGCCAGTGTTTGTCTGTACTGGCGTGTTGTGAGACTTAAATTTCCCGCAGAACGACATTAGAATAAACAAGCCTCTTTGCTTATCCTCTCCATTTTCAAGATACTTATTTTCATTAATTCTCTCCATATGGCTATTTCACTGAACATGGCTCTAAGGGTTGCCCCCTTCCCTGCAATTTAAATACCAAAGTAGAGGGATCCTGAAGTCCTAACACAGTTGGCGACTTGTGGCTTGCTTGCATTAAAAAAGAAAAACACAAGGCAAACAAAATTAGGAATGCAAGTCTAGCAGCTGTACCCCTTTACCAATTACAACCATTGGGTATTAGCTACATACCCATAAACACTTCACTTCAGGAAGTAGTTCTGAGGTCAAACGAAAAGCTATAAAACGTTGGGTTGAAAAGGACACTGGGAGATAAAAGAGACTCGCTTATAAGCACTGCTGCATTCCAGTTTGGCTTCGGGCTATTTAACATTATGACACTTACCGCAGACAACTGACTCCACGTTGATCTCAGAGGTTTGTACTGAATAACTATTTTTTCATCTGACTTCTGTTCTTTCAATTCTACCTCTTCATCAGAATCTATATCCAGAGCCTTTTCTTTGTAGTTCTGATACAACACAGCATTTTCTACAACAGCACGAAAAAGAAATCGATTTAAGGAGAGGTTCTAAGTAACATTATTATGAATATGCCTCTCAAACCCTGCGGACAAAGATAGAGGCTTGTTCAGGACAATGGGAGAGCATAGTACATATTAAAGTAACAATAGATCACTGTACCACCAAAAAGACGCCTTCCACCCGAATTCATTAATAGCCTGTGTTCTTTGTTAAGGAAAAACTGGAAACACTTATTTGAAAGCTTGCGCTTACTAGAGTACGAAATGTTAGGGTGAAAGACACCTGATTTAACTACCAGAAGTTAATAAACTAGGCTCTGGGTATTTCCAAGTAAGCACACAATTAAAAAGCAGGGATTTTGTTTTAAGTAAGAACTCTAGTCCTCAGGATTGTAAAGGTGGGCCTGAAACATGTGCATGCAGAGTGTGATAACATCTTAGGGAAATTCCCAGGAAACAACTTTGATGCCACACATTTATTCTCCCCCTGCCCCACAGATGATAGTGGAAACACCAAATAAAAAACAACAACATGCATGTTAAGCAACCTGATGTGCATTTGCTTGAGCTGCATAATTTACACAGGTTATTAAATACAGCTTTCCTTGATTTTATTTTAAATGCAGATAATAGAGTAACCTAATAAAGAAAGTTAACGGTCCAATCATTTATTAATCTTATAGTAACTTGCTGCAAGCCACTAGCTGCATAATCAAATGGAAAGTGTTACTGTAAATGAAAACTAGCAGTTTTAAGGCCTAAGCACCTAAAATTCTCTACCAGAAATACCAACTACTGAAACCGCAAAAGCCGAATTCTGGCACCAGTATATATTACAGTGGGACCTCGAGTTACCAACGCTTCAGGTTACAAACTCCGCTAACCTGGAAGAGTTACCTCAAGTTGAGAACTTTGCCCCAGGATGAGAACGGAAATCGTGTGCAGCGGCACAGCGGCAGCAAGAGGCAGCAAGAGGCCCCATTAGCGAAAGCACACCTCTAGTTAAGAACGGTTTCAGGTTAAAAACGGACCTCCGGAACGAATTAGGTTCATAACTAGAGATACCACTGTATTGAATATATTAACTTAATCTAGTTTCATCTATTATTTCATTTATTCATTCTGACTGCAAGTTCAAAGCAGCTTTTGAGTTCTGTTTTCAAAATATTTAAAACTTGTTCCGTTATTTTGTTAGGAGTCAAGGAGATAAGGTTAACACACAACATATTTAGGAGGGGAGGTTGCAAGAGCACCGTGCCTCGAATCTATAAAGGTAAAGGGACCCCTGACCATTAGGTCCAGTTGTGACTGACTCTGGGGTTGCGGCACTCATCTCGCATTATTGGCCAAGGAAGCCGGCGTATAGTTTCCAGGTCATGTGGCCAGCATGACAAAGCCGCTTCTGGCGAACCAGAGCAGCACACGGAAACGCTGTTTACCATCCCGCTGTAGCGACACCTATTTATCTACTTGCACTTTGACATGCTTTCGAACTGCTACGGTAGGTGGGCAGGAGCTGGGACCAAGCAACGGGAGCTCACCCCGTCACGGGGATTCGAACTGCCGACCTTCTGATCGGCAAGCCCTAGGCTCAGTGGTTTAACCCACAGCACCACCCGCGTCCCTGGAATCTATGCTTCCCTTCAGAAGGAAGGGCTGGATATAAATTCAATAAACAACAATAAAGAAAGCATTCCACTGCCCTTAATGTTGGAAGACCTCTCAGCCTTTTATCCAGCATCCCAAATGATTATGCAATAAATGCATAAGGAACCCCTTTCCCCAAAGACTTTCTCCATGCATTTCAACGGAGGGACAACTCTATAAGCTGCAAAGGAAGCCTATACACATTATCAAGCCTTTTCCATTGAAGTGAAAGGGAAGTTTGAAAGCCACTAACCAGTTTCCCAATTTGAGCAGAACTGGTGTACTGCAGTTTGCTGACTTGTATGCCCACACACATGCATGAAGGGAGGAGAAAAGTGGTTGCTTGCAGGCAGCGGCGGAGGAAGCCGCTTGGGCGCCTGGGGCGGCGTGCCTAGGGGTGGAGCGAGCCACCCCTAGGGGCGGGGCAAGGGCGGGACGAGCCACCCATAGGGGTGGGGCACACCACAGGGCTTCCGTATCCAGTCAGAGGAAAGTTTAATAAAGGATGCCGTATCCAGTCAGAGGAAAGTTTAATAAATTTTCTGCACATGGAAACTTTGAGAAAACAATTTTTACTCTATGCCTAAATTCAAGGAGATAATAACAAGTTCTTATATGGCAGAACTCAGCACTACTAGCAAGAAAATGTTATTGTAAACGCTTCCTTGTGGTTTCAGACCCTTACCACTAATGAACCATTCTGGTCACAGAAGCAAGGCCTCCACCCTGTGCAACACAGAAGTTACTGCCATTGCGAACAAGAGTCAGAGGGCTTTAAACTACTGCCAATTCTCCTTTTCATTTTTTTTAAAAAAATTCTCTAAGCCCATGGTTTGGTTCCAAACATCTGGTCTGCAAAAGGATTGAATTTAGCACTGGGTTTTCACACTTTCGCTGCCATCATATATTAAAGCAGAGGTGGGGAACCTCTGTCAGGCTTAGGGCCGCAGTTCCTCATATGCAAGCTTCTGAGGGCCGCATGCCAGTGGTGAAAGCAGCCAAGTAGGTGGAGCGAGAGTTCGATTCTTACTTTTCCATAGTAGGCTACATGCCAACCACGCCAGAGGTTTCTACATTTACCTCCAGCCACTTCTCTGCATCCAGGCAAGCAGGAAGCACTACCCTAAATTCATTCCTGCTACTCAACAGTACTCAAGGAGAGCATGGAGCAGGACTGGTGAAAGGTGTAGCCTAGGAAGTGGGAAAGGCCTGAGGAGAGTCGCATGGCCCGAGAACAAGGCTCGGAAGCCCACGTTCGGGCCCAAGGCCTGAGGTGCCCCTATATTAAAGCGACAAAACAGCTAAAGGATAAAATACAAGAGGGAATGTTGATGCCTTCTGTTCTGAGGCATAATACAGACCCACAACGGTGGGAAATTCAGAAGAGGCCACATGAAACAGTTTTAAAGTTTGAAGACAAGACATGGCCAGAGAATGGAATGGTACAGATTATAAAGAGAACCAAGTTCTTCTTCTTGTTGCTGTTTTTAACTTTACAATGGATATCCTGAGTAAGAACAAATAAGTTTACATTGAGGCTGCAACTTAAATCCCTAAGCCACTGCACTGGCCCCTCACCACACAAACAGATCCACCAGCCCCCAAAACAGGGTGCTTCAGTGGCAGGGAAGCTCTGAGCCAGTTTGAGTGCCGTCGTTTGATGGTACTATTGTAGCAGTTCCAGGCTGGCATAACTGAAAAAGCGTTTTGCCTGCATCCCACCCTCCACCCTGGCTGGAGGGTGCAGGTGTGAAGGCAATCCTATGCACATTTACTTGGGAGTAAGCCTCCGTGGACTCTGTAGGAGCTACCTCTGAGTATTTTTGCATAAAATGGGGATATGTGTGTCTTCATCTATCACTGCTCTCCCTTTATTTGATTTCTTTGTTGGGTGGAGGCAGCAACTGAACTTGACCCTCTCAGTGGCCACAAACTCACTTCTTTCAGTTTCCTATGTCACATTTCCAGCTGTTGTGCCCTTTACAGTTTAGCTTGAAAGCCACCCTAGAGATTATAAAGTGTGGGAAAATACGTATCATACATAAATACATAATGATGGAAACAGCAAATGGCTTAAAGCAGGCATGTCCAAAATCCGTTTCGGGGGCCTAATCCGGCCCACCGTTCGGTTTAATCCAGCCCCTGTGGCAGTTTATTTCCTGGGGTAAAATCCTAAAAAAAAAAAAACCTCAACAACTTCAACCCTAAAAAAGCAACATTGGGGTAAAAATCTTTTTTAAAAGATCAACAACTTTGGTCGGCCCCCACAGCCCTTCACTTCATCAAATCTGGCCCTCTTTGAAAAAAGTTTGAACACCACTGGCTTAAAGGCTCTGCCAAACAACTGAACCATTGTCCACTAGTCCAAAAGGCATTACCAGTTGATTAACATCATAGAATGGAACATGGCATTGTTTCAAAGTACTGTACTGTAATAAGAACTGAAGCATTGCAAGAAGGAACTAGATCAAAATTGATACTGAAAGCTGAATAAGGAAAAAGAGCCTGGTTGAAGTTGTGACAGAGCCAAATTGAAATATAGCACAGGTAATAGTTCTGAAAAGTAAACCATCACTATGCCTGAAATTTTTGAATAGGTCCAGCCCACAAACAAAAGCAAAGGATGGTATTCAACTAAGTTTTTCTCAGGATAAATCCATTGATATTAATGGCCATGACTAAGTTAGGTCCATTAATTTCCATGGATCTGCTCTGAGAAAAACTTAGATGAATACCACCTGAAGTGACCAACGAAATAGTATGGAAGAACAAGAGGCAATAGTGATGGCAAACAGATCTTCATGATAGAATTTAGGGCGAATGCAATAAGGGGGAGGAAATTCAGAGGTATTCTACTACAGCCAAGACTGATGGCTTGCAGTATTTATAAAGAAGCAACTGTGATATTTATTTGTTCAATTATAAGTCACCTACATAGAAGGTTCAAAATTAGCAGGGCACCAGGCGCATTTAGCACCTAAAGATTCTCCATTTGCGAGCACCTCAAAAAGTCTGGGCGCCATTTTTTGTGCCTGGCTGACACTCAAGGGTTACTGAAATGTATGTGCTTTGAAGCCTCGAAGTATAGGTTAAGGATAGACAATATGTTAAGGAGTTTAACAATAAGTGTAATGTTTTGAAAACTGAAGTATGGTGCCAATATTTTTATTGTAAACGGCAAATTTAACATGTATTAACAATTTCTGTTACAAATGTGAAATTAACAATTTGTCACTTATTTGAATTGCATATTAGTTCATTCTTATCAAAATAATAGATAAAAAGTGTTGCCAATGGCGACTAGACATTCTGTTTTGGCGCCCACAACCCAGGTCCCAAGAGCCATTTGGCTCCTAGTTTTTCTATCCGGGTTTCTAAGACTGCCTAAATCATATTATCTAGCCAACTTAAAACAAAAACAGCAAACAGCAAAATCACAAAGCAGGAACTATCAACAACAAACTAATATCTGACAAGACAGATAGCTAAATGCAAGAGGCAGAGAAACACAAATTTTGATATCACATATTTTGCAAAAGGTGATTTCACAATCACAACCTTCCAAAACATCAATATACGGTAATGTTGGGAAAACTCTGCAGGTGCATACAATCCCATTTACTTTTAGGCCTACCTCAACAAGCTGAATTCATTGGAGGTCCTTTTTTTAAAAAAAATGCCTCTTAAAAAACATATTAAAGACAATTTAGTTATACATAATTTTGCTTAAAACACACAACTCATTTGGCTCAGTTTCTCCATACATCCTTTTTTTGAGGTTTCACATCAAATTGTCCCCCCAAAAAATGTTCTTACCGTCTCCATCAAAGGTCCCTTGTCCTTTTGGCATTTTCTTCTAAGATTATTTTAAAAGAGGGGAGAGAAAGGGAAAGGAAACCAGTGAAAACAAGAAGGTTCAGCAAATAGCAAAAAAAGACTAAAACTGAGTTTCAACTGAGCTTTGCATAAAAAATAAGTTCAAATCAAATTATTTACTTTAAATATGCCACTTCCCTTCCTGTTACAGGATGGATCATCAAGTTATGTCAGAAGTCAGCCATATCAAAAGGTCTATGATGTTTGGGAAGTTGTGGCCCTCAATTAGACCCCTTCAGGGGGAAATGTGCACATGTTCTTGCTACCTTCACTAAAATTAATTTAAAATTAAATTGAAATTGAAAAAGGAGGAGGTTCGCGTGTATACCAGATTATATCACATGATGCATTTTAGTAATGAATTTTCTATCATTACATAATAGAATAAAGTCTTCAGATTTAAAACAACAACAACAACCACCCGAGAAATATTTCCATTTAGTAAACATGCAAGTGACTTCATTTGTTTGGAACAGTCTTTGAAGTTGATGACATTTGTCTAAGACAGGCAAGGTTGTCTTCCATTTGCTGTAGTTACAGCTTCTTCTAGTGCAGCCTTCGCATCAATCTGCTGCCCTGCATATGCCACTGGACTGCAATTCCCATCAACCCCAGCCAGAATGGTAAAGGATGATGGGAGCTGCGTTCCAAAGTGTTTGGAGGCACCAGGCTAAGAAAGGCCGCTCTTGAGCAATGGTTTATAGACGTTTTGCTGATGGCCACTTCACAAGATAATCCACTTACCGTAAATAGGTGTACACTAGTGAAAAACAACCAACTATGTATATCACCATGAATGCAAAACAATTAAGTGTCCACTCTGCTACATGGGCGTGTGTTTAGATGCATGACCCCTAATTATGGTTAGCCCTTGAGTGCTTCACTATGCAATCTTAAGGCATCCTGCAGAAATTTTAATCAAATGTTTGTTATTAAAAGTATACAAGACCCATAAGGTAGGGTGTAAATTAGAAACATCAAAATTATGACACGTTCAGGCAATCAAGGGTTTCCGCATCATCTTAAACATTCATTTAGCAGCATCTTAATGCATCATTATCTAGACACAATATAATTAAGCCTGAAATCTTATGACATTTACCTGGGACATAAACCCACTGTGTGATCAGGCTGTAGAAGGCTAAGCATTCTACTTCAGCAAAGACATTAGAGTAAAATGACTACTATAAATGCTGCTTATACATAACTGCTGTTTATATACAGTATGTTTAACCTAACTTTCCTCATTAGACTTCTCAATGGTTTAGCTTAGGTGCAAAAGCAGTGTTGTGGAAATGCTGCCTGCACATGGAATTATTTCCTTTATTCACATACAAAAGGATGTGGTAAGTGGGGTACAGGTGACAAACCTGTATTCAGCGGTGAGTAATGAATGAGAAGTAGCTATTGGGTCCTATTTCTGTACAGTGGTACCTCTACTTACGAATTTAATGCGTTCCGAACACACATTTGTAAGTCGAAAAAAATTGTAAGTCGAATCCCATAGGAATGTACTGGGAGAAAAAATTCGTAAGTAGAAGCAACCCTATCTAAAAATTCGTAAGTAGAAAAAATCCTATCTAAACCGCATCCAAGATGGCGGACGGAGCTCTGTTCGTAAGTAGAAACTTTCGTAAGTAGAGTTATTCGTAAGTAGAGGTACCACTGTATTCTTGTCTACAGGGTGGATTTAAAGGGTAAGTTCATCTGGGCACATCTATGCCCTGCAATGTCCCCCAATCAACAGTTGCAAGTAGTCCTTGCCAATGAGATCAGTGCTGCCTGTGCAATCTGCACAAGCTAATGCACTGGAGAAAGAAGGGTGTCTGCACCTTTTTTTTGCCAGCTTCTCTTGCCCCTGAAAGCGGCTTTTGGGTATGTCATTGTACTTGACCCATCTGATTCACATAGAAGTATGACTGAAGTGCAGTTACAAAGATCATACTTCCATAGAGGAGTCCAACCAAGCAAGACCCAGTGCAGTACAATAGTCAGAGCTACAGCAAGCCTCCACCCACCCTCCTTCCTTCAGCACCGAGGGAAAATGCCCCCCTCTCTCCCCTGCTCCAATGCCTGCTGCATTTCAGACACACAGCACAAAACCAGGAGCAGAAGGGGTTCTGGGTGACAACCAGTTTTCAGTTGAGTAACTAAAGCCAGCCAAGATTCGTGTATGAAAAATAATTCACAATGGGTTTCTTAGCCAGGGGCTTCCCACCAACTTCACAAATGAAACAGCACATCTTAATGTGCCCCTTTAAGAAATAATTTCAAAGGGCCATATTATAGGCTTCCTCAACCTCGGCCCTCCAGATGTTTTGAGACTACAATTCCCATCATCCCTGACCACTGGTCCTGCTAGCCAGGGATCATTGGAGTTGTAGGCCAAAAACATCTGGAGGGCTGGGGTTGAGGAAGCCTGGTCATATTATGTCAAAGAACTTCCTTGGCTTGACAGAATAGGTACTGCAATTACACTACAGCTCAAAAGAGGATTAAAATGTTACAAAAAAATCTTCCCCACTCTAAGAAGATGGCATTCATGTTTAAGTTCTGTTTGCTTTCTGTTCCTATCATCGCTGCAAAGTTGAGAACCACGGCATTCAAGTGCTGGATGGAGAAGACTATGCAGGAAGAAAAAGAAGTGCCCATTTGTTTCCCAGCTGGTGCCAATAAACTGAAGGCAGCTGGTAAGTTTTTGGACACGTGCAGCAGCAAAACACACGCATCACAATACAGAGCTGACCCTGGAGAACGCACTACCCCTCCTTGCCACAAAGCCTCCAACTTTCCTTTAGAATTCAATAAACCAGGAGTCAGCAAACTTTTCCAGCAGGGGGCCGGTCCACTGTCCCTCAGACCTTGTGGGGGGCCGGACTGTATTTTGGAAAAAAAATATGAATGAATTCCTATGCCCCACAAATAACCCAGAGATGCATTTTAAATAAAAGGACACATTCTACTCATGTAAAAACATGCTGATTCCCAGACCATCCGCAGGCAGGATTTGGAAGGCGATTGGGCCGCATCCGGCCCCCAGGCCTTGGTTTGGGAACCCCTGCAATAAACCCTTCTATGGAGCGGGTTAATCTCCCATTCTGCTTCCAGAATGGATCAGAGTCATTTGTTCATGTGTAGGAAGGAGAGGGCAATTATTCTGTCCAGAGAGAGTTGTACCTGCCACCATACCAATGAGCCAATATAGCTCACAGAGGGACACAGACTTGACAACCTGCTCCAACTTAACACTAAGCTGCCTTATAAAGTGAGATCACTGGGCCACTCTGCTTAGTGTTTTTGGCAAAGACTGGAAGCTGCTTTCAGACAAACTGGAGCCTTTCCCAGCCCTACCCAGAAGTTCCATTGATAGAACACAGGACCTTCACAGATGCTCTACACCTGAAGTATGTCTGTTTCCTGTGGAAACATGAGGTTGCATCCAACATTACTTTTATTCAGAGTAGACCCTTTGAAACCAATGACCGACCTAGGTCCATTAATTTCCAAATAGAACTTAGTTGGATACAACCCATAATTTCTGTCTGCGGACTTGCATCTTCCCTTCATGCTTGATGGTGTGTTCAACACACTAAACATAAATGCAGATTAAAGAATGGATTGCCACTGAATTTACCATGAGCAAGTCACTATCTCTCACCTATATCACAGGGTTGGTATGAAGTTAACACACTACTTTGAACTGCTTGAAGGGTGAGCAGGGATGCAAATTTTGCATATAAATAAAACACATTTTTTTCATTTTTAAAACCTATATATCATTGCAACTCATTAACAAGGCAAGTTTCATCGATTTCCTTACCTTTATTCTTCCTAAGCTAGAGAATTTCTCCTTATCTTCCACAACCGCCTTCAGAACTGGCTGGGACATCCTGTTTTTTGTCTTAAAGCTGGCACTGCTGTCAAAGTCAATGCCACTCACAACAGCCCGCCGATAGGAAGTAGACCTCAAACTACGTTTCAGCATCCCTGGGCTGTCCACATCCGCTTCTGCTTCTTCGCCTCCACCAGCTACCAAAGGCAACCCAAGGGTCTCCACCATGCTACGGACCTTGAGAGCCCTCCTGCTTGGTTCCACATTCTGGCTATTAGCTTTGTTGGTTACTTTTATTTCAGTAGCCAAACTCTTAGGGATGATCTGCTGCTTCCCCACTTTCAACGCGACAGGACTGTGCGTACTCAGAACCACGGGCGGCGTTTCTGCCAGCTCATTCTGATTTGACGGCAGTCTTTGGAGAGGCAGATGCTGCTGTTCCAAGGGAGCAGACAGGCAAACAGATGCCTTTTCTGAGCTTTTAGGAAGCTGGCTAGGTTGCAACGCTGAGGCGGTGGTTGTGTTGTTATTTGGCGAATGCACGATTTCCGTAGGCGACAATCCAAGGCTTGATGAGAAAACAATTTGTTCCTTCTCTGGACAAAGTGCTGCTCGATTGGAAATCCTCCCTGGGTGAGCTAGCTTGCTGCTTGCTGAATTTATAGGACCACTGGCTGTAAAATTTATAGAATTATTTGAAACCATTTTCAGGACTTGGGGTGACTGGTCAGAAAGCCTAGGGGAGAGAGCCTTATGCTCCGGAAACCGAACCGTTCCATTTGGCACAGAACCAAGGCCGCAGCTGAAAAGCAAAGGGCTCCTTTGAATGGATCTGCTGTCCAGAGAAGTAATTATAGTTTCATCAGGCTGAGTTAAAGTAAACGTATCCTTGTCTTCCACTGGGAAATCTGTGAAGAGAACCCCACTGGAGCTCTGATAAGACTGAGGCCTGGGTTTGTTCTTTGTGTGCAAATGGGTCTGGTGGGCTGACCTCCTCCTCCACAATGGTGCAATGTTGTTGTTGGAAAAGTCCACTTCATTTGGACCATCCATAACCAAGGGCTACGGTCAACCCAACATCGGGAGAGGAATGCAGGCGGCCCTTTTTAACAAGAAAACAGAAGCAAGTAAAACTTCAATCATTCAGTAGCCTGATTCACACATAACACAAAACTATTACGATTAGGTATGAACCCTACCTAGCAGCTTATATGTGATTTGTTTACTACCAACAAACCACAATCGGAAGCAATGGTTTGCTGTTGGCTTAGAAATATTGGTTTGTTTTAACTATGGCATGGCATTATGTCTGAACCTAGCACCCTTCCTTAACCATGGTTTGTTTGAGCAACCCAGGCACCAATTGGCTGGCAATGTGGTGAAAGTTAAAGAGCTGGAAGCATTTAAAGCAAAGTACAAGGTCCAGCTTAATTTTAAAAACCTGCAGAGTAGGGAGTTTCTTATCCTACATGTACATTAGCTGTTAAACAACAAAGCAGAGGAACTATTCAATTACAGTGGTACCTCGGTTTATGAACACAATTGGTTCCGGAAGTCTGTTCATAAACTGAAGCGTTCATAAACTGAAGCGAACTTTCCCATTGAAAGTAATGGAAAGTGGATTAATCTGTTCCAGACGGTCCGCGGGGTACTTAAACTGAAGCGTTCATAAACTGAAGCGAACTTTGCCATTGAAAGTAATGGAAAGTGGATTAATCCGTTCCAGATGGGTCCGCGGAGTACTTAAACTGAAGCGTTCATAAACTGAAGCATGGGTGTAATTGGTTCCGGAAGTCTGTTCATAAACTGAAGCGTTCATAAACTGAAGCGAACTTTCCCATTGAAAGTAATGGAAAATGAATTAATCCGTTCCAGATGGGTCCGCGGCGTTCATAAACCGAAAATTCATAAACCGAGGTGTTCATAAACCGAGGTTCCACTGTACAGAACTAGAACGCTTGCAAAAAATAATTTAGTATAGGTGGTTGCTGCCACAGTGGTTTTAGAAAGAGAAATAAAACAGGTAAAGTTATTGTTTTTGTTGGACCAACTTCTGTTGATGTGCCATGTCAAGTTTTCATCAATCATACAGATAAAGAATTCTCCATCTTTCCTACAAGCAAAGCCCTCCAAATAATATTTCCTGCAATTAAAACACTCTGAATGGTATTTTATGAAGTTCTGAAGGCAGAGTGAGATTACAGTAGGCATGCCCTCCGTTTCACTTTTTTCAACATGCACCTATGGCCCATAGGTACATCTTGGGGTAAGGTAGAAGGAGGAAGTCCGCACAAGGAAAAAACAAACAAACCAGGGCCTGGGCACATGGTGAAACAAGCAAAACTATGCCATCACTCAGCATTCCTAACCATCACCCCATTTAACACATGTGAAAATAGCCCAGCAACTAGAGGCAAATCCAGGTCATGAATTGATGACTGGGGAAAAGGGAGGGTGGAGCTACTTAAAAACTAGGGCTGGGGTCCAAAGACACACTTAAAATGTTTTTTTAAAAATAAAAATAAAAATAAGAGAGCAGCAGACCACCATGAACATCAGAAACTACCTCTTTAAAAGGCTTCCCAGACACTGCAAATGAGGATCCTATAGCCAAGCAGCAGAAGGTACAAATGAAAACGGAGTGGCACAGTTCCTTAGTTCCTGCCTCAAGTTCAGGTCAAAAGCCTGATCTCCAACCTGATAAGAAAACAAGGAAGTGCAGTGACATCTAGCACACTGAATACAGGAGGGACTTCTGCAAGCCAATTCCTACTGATGCATTTGACAAAGCAAGTACTTGCCTTCGAAAACTCACACCAAAATTAATGTGCTGGGTTTGTTAAATATATATACTGTATATAGATTGTTCCTATCCTTCTGCAGACTAAGCAGCACAGTCCCCATGCAGCACGTTTCCTAAGAAGCAAGTCCCCACACTGAGCCTCGGGAAGAAATCCTGAGTGCATGTTTGCTTGGAAATAAGCTAGTAAAAGGGAAAGGAAAAGGACCCCTGACAGTTAAGTCCAGTCCCGAACGACTCTGGGGTTGCGGCGCTCATCTAGCAACACGAGCTCACCCCGTTGTGGGGATTCGAACCGCCGACCTTCCGATCGGCAAGCCCTAGGCTCTGTGGTTTAGACCACAGCGCTTTCTTTCCTCCGAGTGCATATATGGAAGAGGAAAGAAAGCCCATTAAATGCTGCGAGGCTTGTTTCCATGCACGGAGTTGTCCTCCTCAAAAGTGAACCCTCTACAAACTACCCGCCACCGGAGGCGAGGAGGGAGCTATGAGCCACTTAAGTCCCCTGAACTGGATTGTCACCGGCTAGTGACATGTGGGCTTCCTCGCGCGGTTATCTTTTTTTTGAAGACTTCCGAGATGAAAGAGATCACACCTATTTTTAAAAAGAAAGGCCGCCGCACTTTCACCTCCCGGGCTCTGCTGGAATTCCCACGCCTTTCTCCTCTGCTTCCATGCAGAGCCCCTGGCCCCGTTCCCACCGCCCCCTTCCATTAGCATTCTCGCGGGCTTTCTTCCCCGCCCGGCTCCTACGACCTCCCCACCGAGGTGGCGGCGGCGGCGGCGGCGCGGAATTGGGAACTCAACTAAGAGCCGCTGCTGTCGGCAAAACTTTTTTCTTGTTTTTCACAGGTACGAGAGAGGAGAGCGCGGGACTCCCTGCCTGCGCCACGGAGGTCCCAACCAAGCGCAGGGTCCCCGCGGCGCTTTCCCGCCAAGAGCCCCCCCCACACACACACACCCCACCCAAACTAAGCGCAGTCGCTCACCTCATTTCAGCGCGCGCGCGAGGCGAGGTCGCCCCACCTGCAAAAAAAGAAGCTCCCTCCGCGCCGTGCCTCCTTCTCCCAGGACTGAGGCGGCGAGGGAGTCCCGACGCGGAGCCAGAGCGCACCGCCCGGCGGGAACTTGACCTGCTTGCCCGCCCCAGTCCCCGTCCCTCCTCCTCCTTGCCGCTCCGTGCGCCCAGCGCCGCGGTACCTTCGGCCCCACTCCGCTGCCCTTAGCGCCGCCTCCCCGAGCGGCGAAAGGCGAGGCTGCCTCCCCGCGGGCGCACGGCCAGATGGCGCCGCGGCCGTTGCCAAGGTCCCGGCAGCAGCCGCTTGGGTTTGCATGCAAAAGGCTGAGGCTGAGCCCTGGCGTCGGAGCAGAGGCGCGGGAAGGGCCGCCGAGGGCATGTGAACAGCCCCCTTCCCCGCCGGAGCATCCGGATAGAGCGCGCGGAAATGGGAGGATGGGGGCTTTCGGGTCCACAAGTCGCTTGACCCTTTCCCAAAGAGCCTCACCTTTTAGAATTAAGTCATGATTAAGGAACCTGTGTCTCTCGATCTTGCTTGCGGGGCACTAACTGAACTGTGTTCGTGCTTAGCCAGATACCTGCATGGCGTGATTCCTTTAAGATAAGGGGGGTGTCGGTGAGTAGGTCAACCTTTGGCCTTCCGGATATTTGCTGAACTTCACCCCCGACTATTGGCTGGGGCTGATGGGAGTTGTAGTTCAGCCACATCTGGTGTGCCTCGATTGACTACCCACCCCTGCTTTAAGAGGAACAACTAGCACCTGGAATTGAAAGGGGGGAAAGGCAATAATAAGCTTTGTACACCAAACCAACCATTGGCCTCAATGTGTAGTGTTTGTAGGGAAGGGGGATTAGAAGGAATCCCCCCATGCCATTGGAATGCCTTGGCTGCTTGCAAGTGGCCCAGGACAAAATTCCCTTTGGGGGCTTCAATTTCCAAGTGGCTACATGTCAGTGATGGATATGGCCTGTGGGCTACCAACATAGCTGCCAAGTTATCCCTTTTTTACAGGGATTTTCCCTTATGCTGAATAGGCTTCCTCGCAAGAAAAGGAAAAACTTGGCAGCTATGGCTACCAATCCCCCACAAACACAACACTCAAACACATGTATAGTACATACCAGTACATACAGCACATACCATACATGCATACACACACACACACACACACACAGAGAGAGAGAGAGAGAGAGAGAGAGAGAGAGAGATCTAATTCAGGCATCCCCAAACTGCGGCCCTCCAGATGTTTTGGCCTACAACTCCCATGATCCCTAGCTAACAGGACCAGTAGTCAGGGAAGATGGGAATTGTAGTCCAAAATGTCTGGAGGGCCGAAGTTTGGGGATGCCTGATCTAATTGATGATCTCCACCTTCAATTCTGTAACACCAAGGTTGCAGGTTCAATCCCCGTTTGGGACAGCTGCATATTCCTTGCATTGCAGGGGGTTGGATTAGATGATCCTCAGGGTCCCTTCCAACTCTTTATTGCTGTCATTTCTGCATCCAAAAATAAGCTTAAGACAAACACTGCATAAAGGATAGAACTATTTGGTCATAATACCAGAGGAAATAAAGAGGAGCGTTGTTGGCAATTTTTATAAATCACATAAGCATGGAAGCCTGTGGTTTGAGGGATGTCGCAATTTCACAAGGATTTGGTACACAGTGTGACTTCAAGGAGGAGAAAAACATCTTCTTAGGTAATAAACACAATGATCAAGCCTTCTGCTTCTCACATACTCCGCAAAAGACTCCCTACTCATGTCTCAGCATCTCCCCATTGCCAGTTGCAGTCATTAGAGGACAGGCAGATTTGTCAACTCTCTGTTTCCCAGGACTTTTGCTAGCCAGAAATCCAGCAGGTGATGTTTCTCTCACTCACTGAATTTCATATGATAAATTCCTAAGAGTCCTGCCTCTGTCTGTTAAAGGCACCAGATTCTTAGAGGATATTTCATCTATCTTAACAGTGCAGAGGCAAGATCCTGTTCCTGAGGCAGTGCCTGCAGTTGCAACTCTGTAGAGCAGGGGTAGAGAACCTGTTTCAGACCAAAGACTTCATTTCTTCATGGGGAACCTTTAGGAATCTACCTACATGGCAGTGGTGGGTGGGGGCAACTGATAGCCAGTGTCCACATTAAAATGTTCAGGCACCTTCTCTCACAGTTTGTAAATAAGAAGTAATGTCAAAAACATACCGTAATTATAGGATTTAACTTAGTACAGGAAAAAGGAAATGCTGTTACTGTTCATTTAGATTTAGAACCAATCCTTTCCCTAAGGGTGGATATGGCTGGCATTTCTTTTCTCACTTACTGTCTCAACAGCTGTTGATTATTCCAGTTTTAGGGAAGTAGCAGAAAGCTAGACTACATAGATCTTTATGCTTGCCCAGGGATTTTTCAGCTGGAACTTGCCAGAACTGAGTTCTGGCACCTCTCAGCTGGGCGCCATTGCCATTATAAGAGAACAAGGGAGGTGTTCATGGTGAATTCCGGCACCTCTTTTTCTAGAAAAATAGCACTGGTCTTGCCTCAAGTTTTTGTGGCTGGAGCAGATTGTGGGCATAGGCTTCTCCTCAAAGCTCGGCCTTCCCATTTAAACACCAATCAGTGTCATTAACAATACACCAAGGATAGGGAAACCCAAGTCCCCTCAGACATTGCTGGATTGCTGCTAAATGCTTTTTGGATGCTCTAAATGCTTTTTAATGTTTTTAGATCATTCTGATTGTATTTTAAAATGTTTTTAAAATGTTTTATTTTAATTAAATTGTATTGTTTTAACATTTTGATCCTTTGGGGTGAAGGGTGGGGTACAAATTTAATAAATAAATGAATAAATACTCAGTCCATCAACCCTGACCATTGGTCACGTTGGCTGGGTTTGATGAGGGTTAGACTAACAACATGTGCATCTGCTCCTTCTCTGTGGTGTCCAAGAAGACAAGTCCAAAAAGGAGATAACTAATCCCATGGTCCTACAGTTGTAATCTAGTGTTAAGTTGTGTAGTTTTCCGACTCATTTTCCTGGAGTGCTGTAGAGAAGGAGAAGATACGCACATTGTATATACCAAAGCTTCAAGGAAGCCACGATGATCATTATGCTTTGGTCCAAGGTTGGAGGAGCAGGGGGGGGGGAGGCTGGCTAAGCATCCTTGAATCCAGGGATCATTCTTCCTACTGAGATAAACGCAGCAATGAGCCCTATATGTTCCTTTGAAGATGGCTGTCTGCATGGCTGACAGTTCTCTGATAATAGCCAGCACCAAATGAACCCCTAGATGAGTGAATTCTGGTTACTCCCTCTTCTAATTGAACACAAGAAAAGGAGAGAGTTCATCTCTGTGACCCACTCAAACCTGAGCTGGAACAACACATATTTTTTTGGTTAAATTGAGAGTGAAATATATTATTACTTTCAACCACTGCTACTGTGTCCTTTCTTCTAGCAGATCAAGATAACCAGGTGACAGCAAAAACTGCAACGAATTTAGCAGGGGCAATTATAATAAGATCTATTATTTGATTATTGTTGTAAACCTCCAGGATGTATTTTGTATCGTTAAGTTTTTACCTCTATCTTCAGTACATTATGTTTTATTTTATTGCTGTGGCCAGTATCTGATGCAAATAAAGAGTCTTCTTCCTGTCTATCTTATTACTTTCATAGAATCATAGAGTTGGAAGAGACCACAAGGGCCATCCAGTCCAACCCCCTGCCAAGCAGGAAACACCATCAAAGCATTCCTGACATATGGCTGTCATACATAGGGTACCTTTTAATTTTACATGTTTCCTGTTCAGAGTCAAGAGTTACCTATGTCTCTGCTTGATTAAACCTGGAACCAGCTGTTCAAGGAAGAACACTGTATAGACTGGGCTATGCCAAGGTCTTCCCTTCTCAGCTGTGTGCCTTTATGTTAAACTCAAGAATGAAGATCACTTAGAATGCCCTGGCTGGTCACGGAATAAAGCAAATCACCTTTAATTAGTACATAGTTAAAAGTTTATATAGGTCCTGATATAATGTTGAGATGTTTTAAGCTGAAGTATAATACCAAACACAGGACGGGGTGGAATTCACCTATAGTGGTAGCTGTGCTCTTTCTAGCTGCTGGGATGAAGTATTGGGCACAAGAGACTGGTGAATTAGCTCTGGGACCTAGGCTAACTTTTATACAGTAAGAAACCTGGGTTTGTCACTGGGAATACACCTAGCAGGGAACTGTAATCAATCCTAGCTCTCTCATGACTGTATATATTCATTTGCCAGCAGGTGTTTGGACGATTCACATGCTACATTGTTTGGTGCACCTAAAAAACTGTAATGTGAAGAAGATGCCAGAATTTCCCGTAGGAGTAGAAAACTCCAAGTACCTAGGGTTGCCAGACTCAATAGAGGACAGGACTTCTGTGCCTTTAATTGCCCTGCTCTCTTTGAGTCTGGAAACCTTAAAGAGAAACCAGCAGACCCTTTGTTTAATTCCCAAGCAAAGGGTCTGCTGGTTTCTCTTTAAGGTTTCCAGACTCAAAAGAGAGCAGGGCAATTAAAGGCACAGAAGTCCTGTCCTCTATTGAGTCTGTCAACCCTACAAGTACCTTTAAGTTAGGGTGTCTTTCAGGTCCTTTTTAAACTCTGGAAGTGTTAGATTCAAAGCCTTCCAGAGTATATATTCATCTTTGCATCTGGTAGTCAGTTCCATTCCTGAGTTTCATGCAAAGACATTATTTTGGAACATGCTGCACATGCCTTCTGTTTATTGCTGTTAATCTTGGCTTGCACCTTCAAGTTTCCTGCCACCAGAATTCATTCTGAAATATTTAGGTCATTGTTTCTGAAACTGAGCTTAAAAGGAAACGGCAAAAGCGAGTGCACACTAGCCAATCCTTTGGTATAGGTATTGCCAATTTCCTTGTGCTTGGGCAAAGGGCCCTCTGTGAGGAGGAGTTTGCTTTTTGCTGCGAATTTCAACCTCAAAACATACACACACCAAAAGCTTTGAAACAAAGACTTGGGGCCACAGCCAATCCGCCCTTCGGTATGCAATAGTAATTCAATATCAAACGTTATCTGAGAAGTGAAAAATGTGAAGCTTAAAAATGAATTGGAAGTAGTTTCTTTGGAAACTTAGAATCAAAGAGTTGTAGAACTGGAATGAGCCCCAAGGGTCATCTAGTCCAACCCTCTGCAATGCAGGAATCACAACTAAAGCATCCTTGACAGATGGCCAGCCAACCTAAGCTTAAAACACTCCATTGAAGGAAAGTCCACCTTCACTGTTCCTGTTCCTGTTTTGAATTTTATCGTGTTATCATCTTTCTTAGTGGGTAGTGTGGTCTGCTATTCTAAAGAATGCTTTTTTATAGAGCAGGAGAATGGGTTTATAGAACCAAGGGGGCAGTGGTCCAAAAAAGTTTGGGAACCACTGCTTCAGACAGTCACATGTTTCCCATAAGGTGGGGCCTTTTCATCTCTCAACCTTTCCTCCTATGTGGAAAACACCATCTACTGCCAGACAACAGTGACAAGTTTGCTCTGGGCAACTTTGACACAGGCCGTTGAGGATTGGGCAGAAGGGATATTATCTTGGATGAAACCATGAAAATTAAATCAGTGTTTCCCAAACTTGGGTCTCCTGCTGTTTTTGGACTACAACTCTCATCATCACTAGCTGGCAGGACCAGTGGCCAGGGATGATGAGAATTATAGTTCAAAAACAGCTGGAAAATCAAGTTTGGGAAACACTGATTTACAGTAAACTGTAAGCTCCTCAGTGCAAGGGACCTCTATCTCCCTACCTTTCCATTCCCAGTCAAGAGACATCTCCTTAAAAGGAAATTTCTGATTTGGTAGTGGCAATATCAAGAAGGCCTTTTGTAGGCAGTCTATTTGAATGAAAGAAGTTAATAATACAATCAGCCTGAAAGCAATTCAAAGCTAATGAACATGAGGACTGTGTTTGTAATATTCTTATAATAGGAAGTACTTAGCTGTGTCCTTGGAGTCAATCCAAGCTTTTTAAAAGCTCTTGAAAACAAGATAGATTTTTGTTTTTTGTTACGTATTCAGCTATCTAAGATGATAAATCAGTACTTTAAGGCTCCCTCTCTTTCTCTGATCCTCTTTTACCTTCCAAAACAAATTGCAAATAAATAGCCAATTAGCTCTGTGGTTAAATTTGTAGGTACTTATTTTCATCTCTGTAACTATGGTATGTCCTTTAATTTACATGGGAGAGGGGGGAGGAAATGTTACATTGCAAGCAAGAGCCAGCCTTTTGGCGAGTCCCTAGACTTACTAGGCACAATTCCACCTTAGGCAGAAACTCAAAGATAGATTAGGCTCTGTATTGTGATTGATTTCAGCAGTATCTTTTCTTATCGGCATTATTACTCAATAAGATACAGTGGGACAGCATCCCTTCCTTGCACAGCAGATTTCACTTTTACAAATGCCAGCCAAGATCTATCTCCACCCACCACTCACTTCCTATTCATCCTCTTTTCTTGCACTTATGTTATTAATGAGATCATGCTAAGAGTCCTGCTGAATCAGGCCAAAGGCACATCCTGTTGTCTCAGTGGCCAGCCAAGTGCCTATAGGAATCCCGAAAGCAGGACCCGAATGCTACAACACTTTCCCCCACTTGCGATTTCCAGCAACTGGTACAGACCCTCCAAGTGTCCCAATTTTCTAGGGACATTCGGATTTACAGAAGCCGTCCTAGTTTCCGATTTGATGCTAGAATGCTCTGCTTTCCCTTAGGATGTCCCTGTTTTCATCAGAGAAATGTTGGAGGGTAATAGAATGTCCCCAGGGGTTTTTCCCCTGATGGAACTTGCCAGAGCTCAGTTCCAGTGCCTCTGTTCGTGGTGAGCTCTGGCACCTCTTTTTCTGGAAAAATAGCACTGGATGTCCATATTTTCATCTGGGAAATGTTAGAGGGTATGCCAGGGGTATTCTGAAGGCAGAACTTAATCTTCATGGCTAGCAGCCACTGATAGCCCTCAGCACCTATTGTGATATTAAAGAAAGTGAAAATTGTTTTTCTGCTGGGGTTGTGTCTTCTTTTTTAAAAAAATACAGCTTTCAAAGCTTGTGGCTTTTCGTTTTATCCCTGTCTATTTCTAGTCGCATATCTCCAACAATAACAAAAGCTACAGGAACTTAGAAATAAGGTTTTAGACCCAGCCCACATGCTTATTGCCACTGACATCAGAATGAAAATGATTAAGCTTAAGTCCTGTTGATTTCGATGGGAATGCATTGCAACGAACTTGGTCTGAATCCAGGATCCGCATCCTTGTCACTTGCGGAAGCCCCAAACAATTACAGGCACCCCACTTTCAGTACCTAAAACCTTTTGACCCAGCTGTTTTTATTTATTTATAACATGTATATACTGCTTATGTCCACACACAGAAGCAGCTTACAGCAACAGAACATAAAACCATAGAATAGGTAAAGGTAAAGGGGGCCCCTGACCACCAGGTCCAGTCATGTCCGACTCTGGGGTTGCGGCGCTCATCTCGCTCTATAGGCCGAGGGAGCTGGCGTTTGTCCGCAGACAGCTTCAGGGTCATGTGGCCAGCATGACAGCTGCTTCTGGCGAACCAGAGCAGCACACGGAAACGCCGTTTACCTTCCCGCCGGAGCGGTCCCTTTTTATCTACTTGCACTTTGATGTGCTTTCGAACTACTAGGTGGACAGGAGCTGGGACCGAGCAACGGGAGCTCACCCCGTTGCAGGGATTCGAACCGCCGACCTTCTGATCAGCAAGCCCTAGGCTCTGTGGTTTAACCCACAGCACCACCTGGGTCCCCCTGACCATAGAATAAGAACCACAAAAAGTTTAAAACTTTCCAGAGGTCTGACCTCATTGTTTGCAGAGATTTTTTGAGATTAAGCCAAGGATTGTGTAAAATCCAATCAATGGCTACAGGTTCCCCACTGCTCTGGAACATATATGAGTAAGCACCTAGTCTCCAGAGTCTATGGAAGGCTGAAGGCTGAAGCAAAACAGGCCTGGGTCAGATCAATTGCCTGGATGGGAGACTTTCTGGAAGTCACTTGTATGCTGTTTTGAATTCCATGAAGGAAGATGCATGAGATATACAAGAAAGCAAGACAATGAATTAACAAATGAACACACATTCAATCCTACTCGCAATACGGTATACAGAACAAGGAGTACATGCTGTCAGGTGGCAGCGATGGAGTTCACTCCATACAGAAGCTTAATTTAAACTTCTTGTTGCAAAAATGTGATGTTAGTGAGAGACCAGAGAAAGGACACCAGGAACAAGGAGCAATGTCTTAAGAGCATTTGCTGCTCATGTACATGCATACATGACAGATTGCTGTGTCTGCTGTAAATACAAATTAGGGAACCAGGAGTGCGAAGGGACCTAAACAAAGGGGCCTGAAGAAATGAAGGGGTGCCAATCAACCCTCCCATTTTTCAAAACAGACAAAGTCTTTCATGGCGTAGAAGGAAGGTGGAGAAAAGAGGCCCAGACAAACGACACTTGGGGGACCCCTACGGAGTAAATATGCATAGGACCAAGAGCAGCAACTGTTAACATTTACACAACTATGTTCCTATTTTCGTCTGTAAAAACATGTCACGTGGGGTATGTTGAGAATAGCGTCTGACTCCAGAACATTTGGAGATAAAATGCCACATATGCTTTGAATGATCCCCAATGTAGCTCAGCCCCAAGACATGATAAGCATTTTAAAAGCGGGTCGCCGAATGAAACAACGAACCAGGAAGAAAGCGCATGTGAGATATTGTCTGCCATAGTCTGGGAGAGTTTGTGGTTGCTACTGGAAACGGGGAGGGGGAAAGCTTTGGAAGTGGGCAGAACAATATCTGGAAGGGGTCAGGGCTGCCTTGCCATTGAGACGTCTCGTTTTCTGAGCCTGGTCTCTCTCTCTCTCTCTCTCTCTCTCTCTCTCTCTCTCTCTCTCTCTCTCTCTCTCTCTCTCTCTCTCCCCCCCCCATCCCTCTCTCTTTGTATGCAGAGAGCACATGAGATGACTGTGCAAGGGACAAAAGATGGTGAGAAAAGAAGGGGAAACCCATTTGTCTTGGTAGCAGTGCCCATAAGACACTTGCAATCCATATATATATATATGTATATATATATATATATATATATATATATATATATATATATATATATATATGCGCATCATATATATGCATCCAATGTATGGAAGTTAAATGTTGGAGGATTCAGGGCAGATAACAGAAAGTATTTCTTCATGTAGTGCTTAGTTAAACTATGGAACTCGCTCCCACATGAGACAGTGATAGCCACCAACTTGGATGGCTTTAAAGAGGATTGGGCAAATTCACAGGGGAGGAGAGGGCTACAGTCTCCCTGCTTATTTAACTTATATGCAGAATACATCATGTGAAAGGCTGGACTGGATGAATTCCAACTCGGAATTAAGATTGCCGGAAGAAATATCAACAACCTCAGATATGCAGAAGGATGCAGGTGGCACTGTGGCTTGTGAGCCTAGGGCTTGCCTATCAGAAGGTTGGCGGTTCGAATCCCCGGGACGGGGTGAGCTCCCGTTGCTTGGTCCCAGCTCCTGCCAACCTAGCAGTTCGAAAGCACATCAAAGTGCAAGTAGATAAATAGGTACCGCTCCGGCGGGCTAAACGGCGTTTCTGTGTGCTGCTCTGGTTCGCCAGTAGTGGCTTAGTCATGCTGGTCACATGACCTGGAAGCTGTATGCCGGCTCCGTCGGCCAATAGAGTGAGATGAGCGCCACAACCCCAGAGTCGGTCACGACTAATGGTCATGGGTCCCTTTACCAGATATGCAGATGACACAATCTTGATGGCAGAAAGTGAGGAGGAATTAAAGAACCTCTTAATGAGGGTGAAAGAGGAGAATGCAAAATATGGTCTGAAGCTCAACATAAAAAAACAACCTAAGATAATGGCCACTGGTCCCATCACCTCCTGGCAAATAGAAGGGGAAGAAATGGAGGCAGAGAGAGATTTTACTTTCTTGGGCTCCATGAGCACTGCAGATGGTGACAGCAGTCACGAAATTAAAAGACACCTGCTTCTTTGGAGAAAAGTGATGACAAACCTAGACAGCATCTTAAAAAGCAGAGATATCACCTTGCCGACAAAAATTCGTATAGTTAAAGCTATGGTTTTTCTGGTAGTGATGTATGGAAGTGAGAGCTGGACCATAAAGAAGGCTGATCGCTGAAGAATTGATGCTTTTGAATTGTGGAGACTCTTGAGAGTCCCATGGACTGCAAGAAGATCAAACCTATCCATTCTTAAGGAAATCAGCCCTGACTGCTCACTGGAAGGACAGATCGTGAAGCTGAGGCTCCAATACTTTGGCCACCTCATGAGAAGAGAAGCCTCCCTGGAAAATACTGTGACGTTGGAAAAGAATGAGGGCACTAGGAGAAGGGGACAACACAGGACGAGATGGTTGGACAGAGTTCTCGAAGCTACCAACATGAGTCTGACCAAACTGCGGGAGGCAGTGGGAGACAGGAGTGCCTGGTGTGCTCTGGTCCATGGGGTCACGAAGAGTCGGACATGACTAAACGACTAAGCAGCACCAACAACAACAACAAAGTCATGATGGCTGTGCTCTGTCTCCATGGTTGGGATGCAGTAATGCTTCTGAAGAACAGTTCTGGAAATCACAGGAGGGAAGATTGCTGTTGCGTTTGAGTCCTGCTTGCAGTTTTCCCGCAGGAATCTGAATGGCCATTGTTTGAGGCGGAGGAGGAGGACGCTGCCCTAGATGGGCCATTGGCCTGATCCTGCAAACGCTTCTTACATTCTGTTTTTAGATCACTTTCTAATAGTTAACACAGGCATCCCCAAACTTCGGCTCTCCAGATGTTTTCAACTACAATTCCCATCATCCCTGACCACTGGTCCTGTTAGCTAGGGATCATAGGAGTTGTAGGCCAAAACATCTGGAGGGCCGCAGTTTGGGGATGCCTGAGTTGACATAAGATGAGCCCTACTCTAGATCAGAACAAAGGCCTATCCAGTTTAGGGCTGCCATACGTCCAGATTTTCCCAGACATTGCTGGGATTTCAAAGGCGGAATTGATGTCCGGGCGGAATTTCTGAAAGGTGGTGCTTTGTCCTGGATAGTACTACTACTACTACTACTAATCCTATATAATAATGTCCAAGTTGTCCCTGCGTCCAGTTTGCCCCTCTCGGGCCGGGGGCAAAGGCAGGAAGCGGCGCCGGGGAAAGAGAGCCGCAACTCAGCGCCTCGCTTGCCTTCGCCCCGGCGGAGGCTCCTTCGGGCCAGGCAGCGGCGCCAGGACTCGGGCCGGAGACACCGGGGAAGCGGCAGAGACACCGGGAAAGCGGCAGAGTCACCGCTGCCATGTGCAGCTGAGGAGGCGGCGGGCTGAGGAGGGCGGCCCGGGCCGAGGCGGCGGGCGTTGAGCCGAGGGAGCCGCCGGGGAGGCCGCCTCGAGCTCTGGGCTCCTTCCTTCCTTCCTCCTCCTCCTCCTCCAGCAGCAGCAGCAGGAGCGCGACAATGGTGGGACCCCCTCCTCCCATCTCCCGGCAGCTCCGGCCGCCCCTCGCGGCTCCTCACGGGCGTCGCCATAGCCTCTGGCTGGCTGCTGGAAGAGGAGGAGTAGGCTCGCTGGCCCTGGGATCCACCCACCGCCGCCTCCTTTCCGCCCCTTGGCTGCCTGAGGCCCGACACCTCTCCTTTTCCTAGCGGCGCCCATGGTGTCCTGGCCAAGGAGGTGGCGCCGCGGCCCCGGCTTCTGCCGAGACACGCGCTCTAGCGCCCGTTTTTAAACGGGCTGAATTCCACTAGTAATAATAATAATAATATATCATTCCCAGCCACTCTGGGCGGCTCCCAACAGAATATATAAAAAACCAACAAAACATCAAACATTAAAAACTTCCCTATACAAGGCTGCCTTCAGATGTCTTCTAAAAGTCAGATAGTTCTTTATTTCCTTGACATCTGATGGGAGGGCGTTCCACAGGGTGGGCGCCACTACCGAGAAGGCCCACTTCCTGGTTCCCTGTAGCTTCACTTCTTGCAGTGAGGAAACCTCCAGAACTGCCAGAGCTGGACCTCAGAACTGGACTTTGAGGTTTGCCTAAAAACAGCTCAACTGGTTCTGGCTTTTACTTTTTAAAATATGGCAACCCTAACCTAGTTGAGCATTCTGTTATCACATTGGCTGGCCAGATGCTTATGGAAAACCCACAAACTCTCTCTCTCCTCTCTCCACTTTTGTTCCCCAGCAACTGGTATGAAACTGGAAGAAATATATGGCCATCATGACATGGAAATATTTCATGGAAATATCTTGGGTCTTGTGGTGCAGTGGTTGCGCTAATACATTTCACTAGCATGCCCGTCAACTGCCCGCTAAGTGGGACATCCCAGCTTCTGGTAGGATCCTGGTATTTTCCCAAATTAAATGAAAGAACATTCCTATTAATTCCAGTGGGTCTGAGTGAAACTTAACTTAACGTCACTCACTGAAATTAATGAACCTCAGACTTCCGGTCTGTCGCGGCGGAGAGAAGGACGCAGGGACTTCGCGTGCCGAAGTCCCTGGCCTCGCGGAGGGGGGGGGAAGTCCGCAGAGCGAGCGGACTCCCCGTAAAAACACCGGGTAGAGAGTCCCGGTGACTCACGCGCCCAGCGGCTGCTCCGTTTTGTGGATCCCCCGCTGCCCGAGAGCTCAGTAGAGCGATCGAGAGCCGGCGGGGTGGAACCGCGGGAGCCATTTTGGGCTATATCTTACCTCCGAGAAGCGAAGCTCCGAGTCCTGACCTGGCAAGCGGCGGATTCTTCCGAACAAAATTAAAGGTTTCCATAAAGTAAGTGGAATTTTTATTTGGACTTTAAAATCATCAATTGGAAAAATAGGAGAGACTTTAAAGAAACGGAAGTCGGTCTCTTCCTAATGGCAAACCGGGAGGTGCTTTAAATAAACCTAAGCCGAAAGATGAAAAAGTTTCTGGGACGGTGGACCCGAGAGAAAGAAAGACTTTTTTGAACCTTCTCAGCTCCCGAGTCCGGCACCCCTTGAGGTACAGCATTATTAAGGGGAAGAGCGCTTTGACAGCTGTCAAAAGCTGTCAAACTGTCAAAAGACCGGGTGGATTTATTGTATTGCTGTGAACAGTAAAAATTGACTGAAAATGTGGTAGAACTATTTAAATTGGAATTAAGAATGGATTTGTGATTGAGTTAAAGACAAAGGAAAAGAACAGCCAAAATGGAGTCGATCGTCTAACAGGAAGGAATTTTCCAGCACCCTTTGCTCCCTATCTCCTGTTTGTCTGCGGTTAAGAGAAGTATGAAAACAAAGTATTCTCGAGCCTTCCAGGAGGCTGTGCTGAACTACTTACAAACATGGGAGGACATCTACAAGGAACGGCAACATCCCAATTTATCATCAGTTGAGGCTGAAGTCCAAGTTCAGGACTTAGAGGATAATTTGGATTTGGAGACTGTTGAGCTTGAGACTGTGTGTGAGGAGAAACAACCTGATGAGAATCTTGAAGGGGACTTGGACTATAAAAAATATGTTTGGGATGAAGCAAAGCATGAATTTCAAAAGGAAGAAAAACAAGCAGAGCAAGAAAATGAGAAGCAAAGGAACGTGAAGATCAATGGAACTGAAGACCCTGGAGGGGCTAAAATGTGGGGTGGTGTTATTGAGGGATGGGAAGGACAGGGGCAGGGGGGGACAAAGGCCTGGAGATGGAACTGGGAAAGAACTGGTGTGGGGTGAAAATTTTAGTTAAATGGTTTTGTTTTGGCTTTTGAAAGACGGTTTTCGAAATCTTGGCTTGCTAACGGAAATGCTGATCCAATCGGGGGAAAGGACTTAGGGGGAGGGGATGGAGGGTAAAAAAGGAAGAAAAAAGAGATGTGTTTTCTGGAGGGAGTTAGAAGAATGGCTGAGGAAAGAATTTTTAGGTTTAATACTAATTTTTGTGAGTTCAGAAAGGTGTCTGGGCAGAGAGCTGCTTACCCTCCTCTCCTTACTCTGAGGCACCCAGTGGCAGGGGGTGCCCAGAGGGGTGAGGAGGGGGTGGAAAGAAACCCAGACACAACAATGGAACCTTGGAAGTGCTGTGCCCTACGGGTTCCTCTTGTGGCAGGAGGGGGCCGGTGGGAGGGCAGCATGGAAAAGGAGGAGGATTGAGTTAACATTATAAGAAAAGGATTTTGAATTGGAATAGAAAACCCGCCATAAGTAATTAGAGATTGTCAGGAAAACCAGGAGGAAGAGTATCGAGGAAGTCACAATTACAATGTTAAGATAATAAGAATTGGGAAGTTATATTTTTTCCCTATTGTTGTAGTCTTTGTATTTGTTTAAGTATGTTTATGAAAGAGCTGTGGGAAACCAATCCTCAGAGCTCCTCCATTCCTGTCCTTTCAGTGGCAGGGAGGGGATGTGGGGGGAGGAGGGAGGGGGGAGGCCAAACCCAACTTATAATGGACCCCTTTGATTCTTAATGCACACGGGTACTACCGGTGGCAGAGGTGGACCGGTGGGTGGAGGGAAAACGAAGGGACAGTGTTATATTGTATGTTTTGTTTGTCTTGTTTGTATAAAATTAATAAAAATTATTATATATAAAAAAATGAAATTAATGAACCTTACTCAGTCATGCCTATTAACCTCAGTAGGTCTACTCTGAGTAGGGTTGGCACTGGATGCAACCCTGTATCTTCCAACTGTGTCAATAATAAAAGAAATGCCACTTGGATAATAACTTTGTAAAAACAATAACAAGCTGCAGCATTTGATTGTTTAAAAAGTAGGAAGATTAAAAAGAGTTGAAGATTGCCTTAAGAGAGATTTGCTGTCTCTGGTGTGATATGGGGGGCTGGCTGTTTTCCTGTGCCTTCCTCTCTGCCTGGCAGTGGCCCAGATTGAACATGGTTGATTTAATTAAAGAGTGGCAACTAATATTCTTATGCCCCTTGGCTGTATAGTCTGACTTTGCTTCTGAATTAACATCTCCACTTGATTAAAAATGGGATGTCAAGAAAGCGAAGTTGGATCTTTAAACACACACAGAGGCACACACCTTTTAACTGGTATTTCATAAAGAGCTGTAAAAATTTGGCTGTATGTTGTGTTGTGAGTTGTATTTGTGTTTCTTATTTAGTCAGTAAGAAAACCTCACACTACATTCCATGCTAGGGGCAATGGCAGTTGGGTATTTCTGCTGTTTATCTATTTTTCAATAGTGGGCAAAACATTCATAATGTGATCTCTTAAACCATTGCTTCAGGCAGTCAATTACCTGCTGCTCAGGTAAAAGGGACTGCTGGAATCCCATCATCCCTGGAAGACATCTTCATTTGAAATTCTGTGTGGTCCAAGTCTGGTTTCAAGAACCATAAGTAAAAATGGTAAAAGTTAAAGGACCCCTGGACAGTTAAGTCCAGTCAAAGGCGACTATGGGGTTGCTGCACTCATCTCTGCTTTCAGGCCAAGGGAGCCGGCGTTTGTCCACAGACAGCTTTCCAGGTCATGTGGCCAGCAGGACTAAACCGCTTCTGGCACAACAGAACACCATGACGGAAACCAGAGCGCATGGAAACACCATTTACCTTCCCACCGCAGCAGTACCTATTTATCTACTTGCATTGGTGTGCTTTCGAACTGTTAGGTTGGCAGGAGCTGGGACAGAGCAATGGGAGCTCACCCTGTTGCGGGGATTCAAACCACCAACCTTCCAATCGGCAAGCCCAAGGCTCAGTGGTTTAGACCACAGCGCCACCCACTTTCCACCCAGAACCATAAGTAGGGAGAAAGCAACAGGGGCCTTGAAGTTGCCTATCAACAGTTGCCACCTAGACAGCAACCTGAGCAGGCACCAAAGTCACAGTCTTCCCTACTGTGATATGTGTTGTATTTCTATTTAAATTACAGACTTCATTTCTAGATTTGCACCTACACATATAAATTCGTGCGTGCTGATTTTGGGGTTGATGCATTTCTTCTTTTTCGCCGATGAGCAAGTGGTTTCCCTAGCTTGGGAGGAGATCATTGCTGGCCATTTTGCTTATTGGAAAGGCAATTTGACCACGGTTATGTCTGCCAGGGAGAACTGTGGTTCAAAGTTAACTGCTTATTTAATTCCCTGGGGTTTCCTTTCGATAGTGGCCCATATAGTCTGGTGGCATGTCCAGCCAATTGTGCACCAAATTTACCCAAATTGTGGACTAATGTACAGTGGTTGTGTCAGAGGCTCATTGTGGCTACTCTAGAGTAACTCCGCTTGAGTCCAGTTTGTCTTTAAAGACTTTTCTTGTGCAAAGTATTTACACTGCAGAGATAGGTTAAAACACGACCTCTCAGTCCATATCAGAATCCGGCAATGGCGTACGCCTGTTTCTACACCAGCAAAGTAGTCTGGGTACCCCAAAACGCCTCCCCCTTGACCTGCGTCGCAGTGCTCTCCTTAACTCTTGCGCCGGAAGGAGCGATGCCCTCTCATCCTCCTCCTGCTCGAGGTGGTGGCAGGGCTCTCCAGCATCCTTGAGCCCTTCCCTACATCTCTCCCCTGAGCTTTCCCATCGTTCCACATCCGAGTCTCTCCCCTCCCCCCTGGCTGCTTCAGACCCACTGCTGCTACCTGTGCTTGGCGAGGTGGACGTTAGGATGATGGGGGCTGGCTCCCTGTAGGGAGTCACCCTTACAGGTTGCTTTCAAATTTTAGCACAAGGCCCACTAGCCCTTTTGGCCACTTAGGCGCATTTCCAAGTCAGAGAAATTTCTTGTGTTTACCGCTTGCACATGCCACAACCATGCACTCACACTCATTATCCCTCCCTTGAAGCAAATTGGCTTGGCAAGGGGGGGGGGTGTATTTTGTTTCTCTTTGCCCCAAGCCTAATGGGTTCTGCAGCTGAAAACTTCAGAAAAATCACCCACATGCAAGACTTAAGCTTTTTGGGGAGGTGGGGGAATTTTTTTCTTGTGGTCAAAGTGAAGCGGTTTTCTTTCAAGCCTAATTCCATCTCTGGATGTGTATTGAAGATGCTCCTGGGGTGCAGTTTCTTGTAGGAAAGAAACAATGCAGGTTAGCTAAATGCAGTTGCTTATCTTCTTGCGTGATGGGTAGTCATTCTATTCTTTTCTCCATCCTCACTAGGTTCTTCATCCTGTAAAACCCCCTGTTTCTACCTGATTCAAGTGGACCTGAATACATTTAAAATGCACACCCATGATATATTTATATGCAACAACAACAACAGCAACAGCAACAACAGAACCTGGAGGAAACAACTAATTATCATTATAGTTCAATTGTAAAACTTCAAGGTCTTCAAATTCTTGATTCTGAGAAACTAAGTGTGATGCCAGCAAAGATTTCTATTCTTTCTTTGTTTTCTTTTTCTTAAAAAGAGACTGTAAAAGGGGATTTTTTTTGAAGTCTAAACAGTAAACAAGCAAGTGCATGGGAGCTGCTGAACATGCATAATAGCCTCAATTCAAGCAAAAGAAAAACTCAGCATGCTTTTCTTTTCGGGTTGATTTTATTTCATTTTAAATTAAAATATGCAATGGAAAGCTCTTTTTCAAGCTAAGTGAAGCTGGAGTTTGCATTTCCAACCAAACAAGCAAGCCCCTTTTGGATCAACAAAAAAGACCTTAAAATCTCTCTCTTAAAAAAAAAAAAGAATCTGCTTCCCACAAAGTCCTACAGTATGAGGCATCATTTCACTTACATAAGCTTTCAATTTTGCCTATTTGATTTCCCATCAGTAAACAGACTGCTTCTTATAGAAAGAATTGGAACTGAATCACTGAAAAAAGTGCTATTTAGAATAGATATTATAAAGTAAACTAAATACGTTGAAAATGAAATCCATGCTGAGTAATGGAAAAAATAAATGGAAAAGGGGAGAAAAGAGAGAGAGAGAGAGAGAGAGATCAAGAAAACCATTTATATGATGGAGAAATATTTTATCAAAAGGTAGTAACACATCTTTCTTTAGCTAAAATGAGAGACAGTGATGATAATGCAGTGGCAGTAATAGTAGTAGTAGTAGTAGTAGTGATGATGATGATGATGATGATGATAATGATAATAGATTCAGAAATCTACCAGCATCTATTTGTGGCCATCTAGTTGTGGCCACCATGCGTCCTCTTCTTCCCACCATACTCCAGAGCTCCCCGCCCCCCGCCGAGTTAGACTAGGACCTAGAAGTCCCAACTCAGTGATGAAGCTCTCTGGGTGACCATGGGCCTGTCACTCTCTCTCAGCCTAATCTACCTCACAGGATTGTTGCGAAGAGAAAATGGGGAGGAGCTGGCTCCCAGGGGCCAAGCACCTTCACCGCCGCGCCCCCCCACGTGGTTCTGCTTTTTTGTTTTTTTTAGGAAGTTGGGCTCCCTTAATGTTCAGTGAGTGTTCGGCTCCACCCCCCAGCTCTTTGTGATGTTGCATGCGTGCACATGTGACGTCAGGAGGTTGTGTTGGGTCCCCTCAATCATCTTGAGAAGATGGCACCTCTGCTTCTAAACCATTTAGGTAATAGCACAATTTTTTGGTAATAGCAAGCCCTGTGACTTTGCTCAAAAGATATTGCAAATGGAAAACAACAATGTAATATAATATGTTCTGATAAGTGGACTCAAAGCTGTCCATGGAGGCGCAGGTCAATTCTGTGTCTACCAGCTCCCCCTGGTACACAGACTGAGACCCTACCTGCCAGCAGACTGTCTTGGCAGAGTAGTGCATGCTCTAGTTATCTCCCGCTTGGACTACTGCAATGTGCTCTACGTGGGGCTACCTTTGATGGTGGCCCAGAAACTACAACTAATCCAGAATGCGACAATCACTAGACTGGTGACTGGGTGCGGCCACCGAGACCACATAACACCGGTCCTGAAAGACCTACATTGGCTTCCAGTGTGTTCAATTCAAAGTGTTGGTGCTGACCTTTAAAGCCCTAAATGGCCTTGGGCCAGTATACCTGAAGGAGCATCTCCACCCCCATTGTTCAGCCCAGACACTGAGGTCCAGCTCCAAGGGCCTTCTGGCGGTTCCCTCACTGCAAGAAGTGAGGTTACAGGGAACCACGCAGAGGGCCTTCTTGGTAGTGGTGCCCACCCTGTGGAACACCCTCCTATCAGATGTCAAGGAAATAAACAACTATCTGACTTATAGAAGACATCTGAAGGCAGCCCTGCTTAGGTAAGTTTTTAATGTTTGATATTTTATTGTGTTTTTAATACTCTGCTGGGAGCCGCTCAGAGTGACTGGGAAAACCCAGCCAGATGGACGGGGTATAAATAATAAATAATAATTATTATATGAACACCCACACTGCAGACCTGATCCTTAAAAGAGAATGCAAACCCACCCAGCACAGACCACAACTCAGGGACTGAACGGACTGACCAAAAAAGCATTTCTGTTGACTGGCTTAAGCCTTGTCTTATTAGCTGACATCCAACCCATCACTGCGGCACCCAGACAAACATTCAGGACCTCAGCACATTCCTCAGCATTAGAAGAAAAGTAGAAAATGCCACGAATGTAATGTCTCAGGATATATAGATATGAAATGCAGCTGATTCAGCCACAGATTCAAAAAGATTGTTCTTTTACGTGGTGATGAGAACTTTTCCTGATTGTTACCACAGACATTCATAGATGCCTGAAAGAAAGAAAGAAATATCACCATAGCAATTTGACTTTCAGGTTTGAAGCCACTGAATATTCAGTTCTCCTAGATTTCCCCCTTGACACCATGTGTTTCTGTACATTCATTACTAGGATCAACAATATGCATAAAAACCTCGGCACATAATCAATCTGCATTTTCCTCTTTCTATGAAGAGCGAGAACAGATGTTTAATGAAAACTCTCTTGGCTAATTACGGCTCTCGGTTACATCTAGGCAATATTAATGAAAGTAACTGAGAGCCAAACAATAAGGATCTTTCAATGAGCCCAGTGCCATAGCCTTTGTAAGGAAAATTTACCATTGACCTGAAGCAAAGTTTGGAAATGTTCCCAGATAGGGAGCATGAAATTGACATGTAACCGGGGGGGGGGGGGGAGGACGCTGATTGTTACATTATGATTTAGTACTTGAAGTTATGTCAGTTTCAAAAAAAAAACACACAAGAGAAACTAAATAAGTATGGGGGTACCTCCTCCATCCATTGAGAATAGAAACAACTGAGAATTATTTTGCATTTCAGGATTTAACCACTATGCCTTTCTTACAGGAAGAACAGTATTCAGCAGAAGCTGACGATGCTCAACTGAAATAAGCAACAATGCCGTTTTAAAGAATTGGGATTTTTCCAGAATAGTGCTGAAATTTGAACTTGTTCTTTTTTCTCTTTCTTTTTTAGTTCATAATTTTGTATCTGGTGTTTGAACTGGGAATACAGTAGGCTATATTCCAATCTCCTAGCGATGTAAAAATGATTAAAGTTGGAGCTTTCCTTCTGATGATAAGCTGATTCAAACACTTGCAAGAGCGCACATGTAACACTCCTCTCCTCAAGTTCCGGCAGTTGTCACATGGAGGGAACAGTTAAGAAGGAAGGGAAGGGAGAAATATTTTTTATCTCTGCTTGTTAAGCTGTTTTACAGTCAACTTTTCATCAGGCACAGTGGATGAAACTGATAGAATCTATTCCTTTTCACTGATAGCAGTGGAAACTTCAAAGCAGACAGAATTTCCTCCCCATTCCACCTACTATGCACCCTCAACCAGAGCTTGTTACTCTGGCACCAGTGATGTGTCTTTGAAGCGGCCACTAAGGTTATCAAGGGCAAAAATGGAAGATAAAATGCGGGGGAAATATCTGCTCTCACAAAAGCCTTTGGGAACACACATGTGTTTCCTTACAACTTATTCTAAAGGCAGTTAGATTTTTATTTTATTTTTGAGGAATAGCTAGTGGGAGGTGGCACATAGCTTGCTTAGGGTGATCAACGTAGCACCAATTCAAATCATGTGTGATTATTCTCCAGTGGCACACATTTTCCTGGATAACGAACTGATCCCACACCATGAATAACTGCTGTTACTATGTTAAATTTAATCTTAAAACCGTACAATGCAGCTTTCGACAAAATGCACACAATGCAGAACCGTATGTAAATGTTCAGACATCAATTGAATAAAAGACTACCTAGTGGCTTGCATTGGATTCAGATTAATTTGAAATCTTGAGGTGACATGGGGTGCCTCAGCTGGATTTTTGGCTTGATGGGGATGGAAGCAGGATTTGTGCTAGGTTTCACAACTCAAAGCAGGATTTGCTCGAAGCACTTTGTGGCACTTCACCAATCCAGACCTATCTGCCTATAATTTGGTAGGCTTTCTTCCACCCCGGAAGGGCTGCTGAGCCTGCAAATTTAACTCTTTTCTGTCACAAGGGGAAACATTATGGACTGTTTCGATTCCAAATTGTGAATTGAAACAGGGTGGGGTGAAGCAGACTCGATACATATTTATTTTGGTTTTATTTTTAGGTTTGTATTTGTTCAACAGTGATCTATGATTGTATACGGACAGTGCACATTGTCACCAAATCCTGTTTGGTAACATTGTAGTTGTTATGTACTGAGCTGAATCATAGAACAATAGGATCCAGAATCAGCAGTCTGATTGGTCCGCAGGAACCACCCAATCCAACTCCAGGTGGAAGTGAATCCGCAACCCGATTGGCCTGCAGGAGCAGCCAATCAGGTGGCTGGCAGAAGTGAATCCGCAACCTGATTGGCCTGCAGGAGCAGCCAATCAGGCTGCTGGCAGAAGTCAATCCACAAACTGATTGGCCCACAGGTGTAGCCCTGAAGTAGCCAATCACGCAAAGCCCATTGTGTAAATAATGTATATAAGCAGATGGTTTTGGGAAAAGGGAATTCTTCTCTTCTTCTCCTTGATGACTACGAGCTAAATAAAGAGCATGAAATTCACTCTCGACTCCGAGTATATTTCAGTAGTTCTAGAGTGGGTGACACTGTGGTCTAAACCACTGAGCCTCTTGGGCTTGCCGATCAGAAAATTGGTGGTTTGAAACCCCGCGATGAGGTGAGCTCCTGTTGCTCTGTCCCAGCTCCTACCAACCTAGCAGTTCGAAAGCACGCCAGTGCAAGTAGATAAATAGGTAGCGCTGTGGCGGGAAGTTAAACAGCATTTCCATGTTTTCTGGTTTCCATCAATGTGTCCTGTTGTGCCAGAAGCGGTTTAGTTATGCTGGCCACATGACCCGGAAAGCCATCTGTGGACAAACACCGGCTCTCTTGGCCTGAAAGCGAGATGAGTGCTGCAACCTCATAGTTGCCTTTGACTGGACTTAATCGTCCAGGGGTCCTTTACCTTTTACCTTCTGGACGGTTTTGATTCCGAATAGTGAGTTCAAGTGGGATGGGATGAGGCAGACTCAAATAGGCCCCAACACAAATCTGGCAGCCTCTGCAGCACCTCAGACCTTATCCTAGTGCCAAATCCGGGTCCAAATTGAATCTTGTCATCCTATGATGGCTTTGAATGAATGAATTTATTAATATGGTCGCAGACCAGCATCAACACGCACAATATCACAAATCATAAAACATATCAGAAATACAAATGACAGTACGAATATAACAAGGATTTAAATATAAAAATTAAAATTAATTATTAGCGTACCCCCTGTAGTTAACATTTAGGGGTTTGATCATTATGGGATACCACTTGCTTCCTGCGATTGATTGCAGACACATAGAATTTGGCTACATTTAATGTGTTCTCGGGATTTTTGTCCTCTACCAGATGTTTTAAACTATGGTGTTTGGATTCTTTCATGGACTTTTGCAAAACAGGTGTAATCGCTTCTCGGCTTTTTGGCTAAGATCAAGTGTAGTATGATGGCTTTGTATCAACAGAAAACACTTCCACTTGCATAGGTCCTGGGGCATGTTTTTTGCCTAACCTCCCTTGCCTACTGAAATCTTCTACAATCTACCCTCTGCTGTTTTCTAGGGTTACCTTGTCCTCAGGATCAGCTTGTCTTCGGGATCAGTGGGTGGCAGTAGGTAGAGGTGAACTGAAGAAGACTAGTTGACCTGCCTTGCACAATTACTTTACACAAGCACAACATCATTTGTGGATAGAATCTCAGCCACTTTTCTGTTCCTCTACCACCAGCAATTTAAAGCATTGAAAAACAGAGTTGTATTATCACCTAACTCCATGGACAAATAATAAAGAATGGCAACCAATTTGTAATGAATTTATTTCACCTTTGCCATTTGTCTTTAAATATTACAATAGACTATTGTTATAAATCATTAAATGGTTCTCTTTAACAAGTATGTATGCAAAAGGTACAAAACCCGCTGTTTTACAAAAGAAGAAGAAGAAAGGAATTCATAACGATTAAGAAAGTTCTACTGTAATCACTGCCATGACTTCCATGCCATGTGTTAAGAATCAGGGTGCAAGATTGAAAGAGAGAATGAAACCCTTATTGAGAAGAGAGACTGGAAAATGTTAAAGGCTGAGAATTGACTGGTGGCCAAAAAGCATGCCGAGTGGAAAAACAGACATGGGGATTTGCAAGGACTTGGCAGGCACTTGCTCGAGGAGATGCCAAGAGAGAACACACAAAGTGAGTGAAATGAGTCACGGCTTATAAAGGGAGATAGAAGAAAGGGAAGACATTGGAAGGATGGACAGAGCAAAAGCAGGAAAGCTCCAAAACCTCCAGGCTTTAGATTAAAAAATGCAAGATAAAAATAGATGGAAAGCCCAACATATTCGGCCAAAAGGCCAAGGAAATAGCTTCAGGGGCTTACATTTGCAATGAAGTTGGCCACAGCGGAGATCTGTCTGTAGAGCGACAAATCAGGAATCCAGACTTATTTTCGGCTAGTGTTGGGCACAGTTCCACTCTTTGAACCAGTCAGTCCTCAGGCGTGAAAAGGATGTGTTCCTCATTGAAGATGTTCTCCAGAGAGGTTTAAAAACAGAGACTGGTTCTTGCATTCCTTTGAAGCATTGATACATGCATGCATCGGTGTCAGGGGGAATCTTGGGTGTGGGTAAAGAATTCGGGATTGTCTGTGCGATGGGACCGTTTCCCACAGCGAGTCGCAATTTTACTTGCTTGTCACCACCTGCTGGCTGTATATTTCATATACAGTCTCCCTTTGTCAGCGATATAATGATATTTATTTAAACATCAGTAGGCTCACAATAAAGTTGCTCAACCATTTTCCTGGGGCCTTTGGGTTAAAATGAACCTCATGCAAAAAAAAAAAGCTGCCAATTGAAACTGTTGGCTGCATCTACACTGATGAAAGTGAGGACTATATTGACAGAGCAGCCATGTTACCTGTTGTTTTATTCATTTGTTCATTTATTTAAACCAGGGGTGGCCAACTCCTAAGAGACTGCAATCTAATTTTGGGGGGTTCAGGTCAAAGTTGTTGAGCTTTTTATGGGCTGCAGGGCTAAAATGTTAAGCTTTTTTTTAGGGGAGACACTTTTCTTTGGGAGGGGGGAGCCAGTGATCTATCACAGATGTCCAGTGATCTACAGGTAGATCACTATCTACCTGTTGGGCGTTCCTTATTTAAACAATTTACTGTAAGAGAGATGGGGTGGTAGTGGTGGTGGAGATTTACTCAGAGCAACTCCATTACTCCAAGAGGCAGCATGTCTAAGCCTCTCTCTGTGAATATTGAATAAACAACATTGGTAAGAACTTTCCTTGTCTTATCCATTCCTTTCAACCTACCCTGGGGGTTTGGATCCTCTGACGCCTGACACATCCACACTTCCATCTGCCCCGTAATTTCTAGGCATGAATCCGAGAGGATAGTCTTTTGTCCTACCAATTTTCCTGGGAAAACCCACTGTTTACTGATGAATTGGAACAAATGTCCATCATGTGGCAAATTCAAGTCACTCAGTGCTGGGAAAATGCACTAGAAAGTGTGGGATAACACCAGAGCAGCATAATGACATCTGGGCAGAATTTCACCAAATTTGCAAAATGCCTGGGAAAATCCAGGCAAGGTGGTGATGGTGTAATCCACAAAAAAATACCCCAAAGGCCCCCAAGCTCAACCACTTTGTCTGGATTTTCACTTTTGGGAATATAGCAACCCTAGATAACACTAGCTTTCATACATTGTCTTATATCCCTGCAAACAAATTAAGATGGATGCTCAATAAGCAGGTCATTAGCTAACTAACATCTTGGGGAAGAAGAATGGAAAAACAAAACATTCGGAGGTGAGCCATGGAAAGCTCCCTCTTTTTTCCCCTTTTGCTTTACTCCCACTGGCCAATAGAAGGCACCATTGTTTTCCGAGCTGTTTTCATGGCATACTTTTGTTTCAGCGGAGGCATTGTTGAGAAACATGTGCAGCCTGAATTGGACAGGATGTGACAGAATCCCACCCGAAAATAGTGAGAGTCTGGAAGCCCCCTTAGAGAAAGAAGCAAAAAGAAGCAGGAAACTCTTCCACTGTGGAACAGACTCTATCTCCAGTGGCAGAGTCCATGCTTTGCATTCAAAAGGTCTCACGTTCAGTCCCTGGAATTTCCAGATACAGCTAGAAAGGTCTTCTGTCTTTAGAGAGGTGATCTGCTGATACCAGATCATGTAAACAATGCTATGGTGTGTGTGTGTGTGTGTGTGTGTGTGTGCTGTTTTTGTTTTTGTTTTTGTTTTAACTTGTTTTATTATATTTTGCACATCACCTTGGAACATATTTGAAAGGCAATTAATAAACAAGAGCACTAATGGAGGGTTGTTGTTTCTGTTTGTAACTATGTTGAGTGTTTTTGAGTTTTTATATTGCAAACCATCCTGTGTTCCTCAGATGAAGGGCAGAATGGGAATATAAGAAATGCTACTATTACTACAGCAACAACAGCAACAACAACATAGCAGCAATAACAATAGCAATGACAATCGCAATGAATAATAATAATAAGGTTGTCCTGCAAACAATATATTTGGGCTTTAATGCATCCCTTTCTTCTGCATGAAGCTGCACCCAACATGCACCTGAGGGTGGAGCGAGCTGCCCATGGGGGTGGGGTGAGCCAAGGCAGGGTGCACTGAGCAAAGCCTCTCCGCCACCTCCCCTTCAGCTGTAGGGCGGCTGAGGGAGAGGCAGCGCGAAGTCTGCAGGTGCCCAAACCACCACTTCTCTCCCAGGAGAGACGCATGGCTCAGGCACGCTGCAGGCCCCGTGGTAAGTGCCAGCCCCCGCGGTGTGGCACCCAGTGCCAGCCACGTTTCGTTGCGTTTGTTGATTGAACTAAAAAGCTTCAAGAGAGCCAATTATTTTATTTTACAGTGGTACCTCGGTTTACAAAAACAATTGGTTCCGGAAGTCTGTACTTAACCTGAAGCGTACTTAACCTGAAGTGAACTTTCCCATTGAAAGTACAGTGGAACCTCGGTTTATGAACACCTCAGTTTATGAATTTTCGGTTTATGAACGCCGCGGACCTATCTGGAACGGATTAATTCACTTTCCATTACTTTTAATGGGAAAGTTCGCTTCAGTTTATGAACGCTTCAGTTTATGAACAGACTTCCGGAACCAATTACACCCATGTTTCAGTTTATGAACGCTTCAGTTTAAGTACTTTGCGGACCTGTCTGGAACGGATTAATCCACTTTCCATTACTTTCAATGGGAAAGTTCGCTTCAGTTTATGAACGCTTCAGTTTATGAACAGATTTCTGGAACCAATTGTGTTCATAAACCGAGGTACCACTGTAATGGAAAGTGGATTAATCCGTTCCAGATGGTCCATGGAGTACTTAAACTGAAGCGTACTTAACCTGAAGTGAACTTTCCCACTGAAAGTAATGGAAAGTGGATTAATCTGTTCCAGACGGGTCTGCGGAGTACTCAACTTGAAGCGTACTTAACCCGAGGTATGACTGTAATTGGTTCCGGAAGTCCGTACTTAAACTGAAGCGTACTTAACCGGAAGCGAACTTTCCCATTGAAAGTAATGGAAAGTGGGTTAATCCGTTCCAGACGGGTCCGTGGAGTAAATACTGAAAATACTCAAACCGAGGCGTACTTAAACCGAGGTATGGCTGTATTTAAAAAACTCATATTTTTGCCATTTTGTCACCCCCCTCAGTGATGAGACCCGGGGTGGACCACATCCCCTTCCTACACCACTGCCTCAGCCATGGAAGTTGTAACCACAACATCTGGAAGGCACTAGGTTAGCCAGCCCTGTACTGAGGCAAATCCACATCTGGATACAGCCTGTATATTCCAGAACAAATGTTTTAGGTGTTTGTTGTTTGACTCTTACCTAGGGGTGCCAGAAAGCCCAAAACTGGGAATGGTCTCTTGAAAAAGAATATTTCACGGGGAAGAATTGAATAGTAGAGAAACATCTCATTGAGCCTAGATAATATTACTGCTGATATATCACAGACTGCAAAATACCAGACAGCATTGCATGTTAAATATCAGATAGTGCCAAGCATCAAATACACATCTTTCACAGGGTGAAATCCAGTGGGGTCCCATCCATGAGTCGAGATTCCCATCCCTCTCCTTGGCACTGTAGTCCCACATACACTCACTAAATCTACTCTGGAAGTTTCAAAGACTATCTGGGTAAAATTTGGAGGGCCACAGGAGGCTCTGGGGATAAGGAGAGGAAAGGGAAATCTCATTATAAAAGTGGAAGTCCATTTGCTTGACCCTGGACAGTGCCTTCAAGTTTCATTTGTTTTCCATTTTCCGTTTCTAGTTGCATTACAACTCAGAAGCATTTTCTCTGATTATATCTACCTACCTTGTCCTTTTCAAGAAACAAGCAAACGTTTGCTCCATTGACATTTCCAAGGCAAGATCTGCAGGCTCAAGAGACAATGGCTTACCCGTTGAGAAGCAATCCTATACGCCAGGCTTTGGCTGGGGCTGATGGGAGTTGAAGTCCAAAAATATATGGAGGGCACTAGGTTGAGGAGGATTACTATAGATATTTAATGGGGCGTAAGTCCCACTGAATTCAATGTGAAGATCTTCTGAGTAGACATGTATACGACTGCACACTGCAAGTCACAAAGTTTCAAGCTTTCGGTGCATAGCAAATTACCCCACAAGTTTACCCATTAAACTAGAAAATGATAAGCTCGGTTGCAGACTATCATTCAAATGCTTCATCTATATTCCTTCAGGGTCGGAATTTAAAATATTCATTGAATGCAACGTTGTTTTGTATTATTTAACTCCTTTGCCCTCAACTCACCATTCCCCTCAGGAATAGCTTCTCCTCTTGCTGGTGTAATTACTCCAACTGCCACTAGAAAGAGCTGTTTATCTTATTTTTAACCATTGAAATGTTTAAACCTCTGGTTAGAGGTGTTAAGAGGCTGGTAATTATAAGGAATGTTCATGGCAGGAGAAAAGCTTTTCGTTTTGGGGAGGGAAAATCCCATTAAAACTGTAACGAAAAGTGTAAGGAGGTTTTACTCTCTTTTCAAAAAACACAGTACAATAACTGTTGCTGTTGCCTCTCGAGAATCACAAACGGAGAGGGTACCAGAGAGGGCTGACAAATGAGGAGCATTTGTGTGGTTTTGACTGCTCCGACACAGAAATAATCACTGCCAGCAGCCTAGTGGGTGGGAAAACACTGTAGGGCTGAAAAAAATATTGTAATAAAAATGCTGCTTAAAAAATCCCAGAGATGATAGCTTTGCCACGGGACAGGAAGATCTCGCAAAGAATGTTTGCAGAGATTATTATTTTGCTCAGGTGAAGGAGTCCTGGTGACTTCAGAAAATGCAACATACAGTGGTACCTCGGGTTAAGAAATTAATTCGTTCTGGAGGTTCGTTCTTAACTTGAAACTGTTCTTAATGTGAGGTTCCACTTTAGCTAATGCGGCTTCCCACTGCCGCCACGCGATTTCTGTTCTCATCCTGAAGCAAAGTTCTTAACCCGAGGTACTATTTCTGGGTTAGCTGAGTCTGTAACCTGAAGCGTCTGTAACCTGAGGTACCACTGTATTTGGAATGCTTGCAGATATTAAGCCTGATACAAGTCCATCAGTGGAAGGCATTGATGTTCATTTGCTTCTTGACCATGGGTTCTGGCTATGCTGCAGCCTTTAGTGCATGCCTCGGTTTTCATATGATATCATTGCCCAAATGACATCTTTCATTTATATTTGCAGCAGTGGTGGATGGCATGGTGGAGCTGCAGTTCTCGCCTGACCTCCGGAGAGCTGAGCCACTGCTGCTTACTGAAAAGGAGAGGGGAAGGCAGTGGGGAGGTTGGTGTGGTACGAGTGAGACTTACCACAATATGGAATGCTCCTGTTCAGGGTTCCACCCATCATACCTGCCAAGTTCCGGCCTGAGAAATAAGGGACTGGGCCGGAAGTAGCAGACCGGAAGTAGCGCTGTCGCCATTTTGGAACTGGGTGGAGCATGCTCAGAAGCGACTTTTGATGTTGCTCTGCCCTGTTCCAAAATGGCCGCCGCACCAGACGTCGTGCTGCAGCCATTTTGGAACTGGGCAAAGCAGCATCAAAAGTCACTTCTGAACATGCTCTGCCCAGTTCCAAAATGGCCACCGCGCCAGACTAAACCGGGAAAAAACAAAAAAATCCATTTTTTCGGCTGGGAACAGCCGGAAAAACGGGGATTTCCCGGGGAATACAGGAGACTTGGCAGCTATGCCACCCATACCTTCCCCCCAGGATGCTCCATTCCATCCTACCATGGTGGTATCAGCATTCTCTGACCAGTGAGCCTGCTCAATTCTCATTGGTTCCTCTATTGTTGTTTTCTGTTGGAAAAAGAAGCCCACTTCTACAAACCATTGGGTTCCCCAAGCCCCTTGATCTCTCTCTCTCTCTCTCTCTCTCTCTCTCTCTCTCTCTCTCTCTCTCTCTCTCTCTTGTTAGTGGCATCATTTTCATGACAGATGACACCCCCTTCTCCACCAGGAAAGAAGAGGTGAGGCAAGATCTACATTAGAAAAATGGTGGGTGGGTGGTGGGTCAACATCAGGATCTGCTGCCCCAGTAGATCCCGCCACCTGAGGCAATCCCTTCACCTTGCCTCATGGGTGGACCAGGCCGGGAAACAGGACTACACCTGAAGAAGTGATGGGTACTGCTTGGACAAAAACAGCCTTAAACTGATCGGCAGAGTACATGAAGTGTTACAGGGAATCTATTGTGTGTCTCTTAAGATCACTGAAACAAGCCCTGCTTCAGGTGCATCTGCTATTTTGAGATTCATAAGTGCTTAGTATACCAGGGGCTTCTCAGTAGTGGCACCATCCTTGTTGAATTCTTTGCACAAGAATGCTGACATCATTCCTGAGTCCTGACCACTAGTCCTGATAGGGATGATGGGAGTTGTAGTCCAAAAACAGATGGAGCCCCAAGTTTGGGAAGCACTGGTCTATGCATTTATCTATCCCTCTTTACAGCCATTGATATTACTCACATCTTGCGGTAGTGAGTTTCAGAGTATTGTTAGGTGTAAACTTCCTTTTGCTTGTCCTGAGTCTCCCACTAATTCAGCTTCACTGGATGACTTTTCATTGAGTTCTAGTATCATGACGGAGGAAGAGAAACTTCCCCTCCTGCCATATAGGATTGCCAGATTGTCTTATGCCAGGCTTCCTCAACCTCGGCCCTTCAGATGTTTTGAGACTACAATTCCCATTATCCCTGACCACTGGTCCTGCTAGCTAGGGATCATGGGAGTTGGGGGCCAAAAACATCTGGAGGGCCAAGGTTGAGAAAGCCTGTCTTATGCTATTATGCTGATGGACTACCCATCCATCCCCAGTATGGTACATATAAATTACTTTTCAAAAAATTGTGATATGCTAGGATTGCCTCACTGACTGGGACGTGAGGTACACACAGTGTATGAATGCATCAGCACAGGATTTCAATAAATATTCTGGCTCCAATAAAAGAAACCTTATCAAGTATCAGGAGGATTAGGGTATGTGTATGTTAATTGCATTTGTTTGACATCAGGCAAGAAATCTAAATAGGGCAGTTGGGAATATTCTGAGGCAATGATGTGGTGACTCACTTTGAGCGTCTGTTATGGCAACATGAGCGAGACATAGTAAACGGGTATTTTGCAAAAAAAGCAATAATAATGGGGATAATATTGATCCCCCTGTACTTATTTTCTTCACTTTTCGTCCATGGGGCTATCAGTGGAACGATAAGTACCTTGAAATACCTAATGAGTCCAGTGCTGATTACTATTTTCTTTTAACGGGAGAAATGCCACACTCTTCTTAATCTTGTGGAAGCAGACTAGTGCTTGCTGATCCATAGGCTATCAGACCGTGTGAGCTGAAGAGGCACTGTAAAATCAGACGTGGCAGATGTATCTTCATAACGTAGTTTGTAATGGTCCGGTGGTGCAGCTGCTAGCCTTAAACGGCTGGGGAGAGGAACACATCTGAAAAATTCACAGAGAATTCCAAAAATAAAATCTTGTGCTTGAGAGCATCCCCCCAAGGATGCACGTGGAATCTGCTTTAAAAGATGGCTGACATTATTTTTGCTGCTATTTTTGTATTGGGCTGCCATACGCCCGGATTTTCCCAGAATCGATCCCCGAAATGGCGTCCGGGCGGATTTTTGCCGAATCGGCCAAATGTCCTGGAAAACCCGGACATATGGCAAGTGGAGTGATCTCACTTTTGGGGATATGACAACCCTATAACAAAACCATCACAGTGTAATATGGCCAGGCAGGCAGTCCAGGAACCTGAGACAGCAGGCCTCTTTAGGCATCCAGTGTGAATGCTTGGAAGGGTAATTGTGGATCATGCATTTATGAGACATGCTCCCTGGCCAAACCACAGAATCAAAGAAGCGTAAGGTTGGAAAGGACTCGAGAATAATCTAGTCTGAACCCCCTGCAATCCATGTCCGGCATTCATCTGAAGGGGGATGCCTCAATCATGGGTAGGGTTGCCAACAAGGGAACAAGATCCCCGAGTGACCAGTGTTTCTGTCCACAAGTTGGAAATTTCATGCCTGAGAAAGGGAGCCCCTTCAGATGAATCCTGACTGCCTATTGGCCAGGGAGGGCACCTGATGCATGCCGAGTCACTGAGGTGTTGGGATTTGCCCGGTGCATTCCCACTCTCTCCTTTGCACATTCAGTGTGAATGCCTGTGAAGGGGGCTTCCAGTTCTCACAGAGTGGGTGAACACTTTTGCCCAGTGCCTTTTTTCCTAGGAAAAAAAAATAGGTGATGGTACTCGCCATGAAGTTGTTACAGTATAACTGCCACACTTTTTAACAAAGAGAGAGAGAGAAAAGCACTGCTCGGTTTTTTTTACATTGCCACCACATGTGATAAAACGTACCTTCCACTTCTTTACATTTCCAACACTTTTTTAAAAAAATGACTCCACGCTGCAACATTTTGTTGCAGATTCCACTCAGGCTTCATACACGCCATAAATGCAAAGTAAATGTCAAAGCACATAACTTCCCCCAGAGAATCCTGGGGGCCTGCCAATGATGGTGGGAATTGTAGCTCTGTGAGGGGTAAGCTACAGTTCCCAGGGTTCTTTGGGAAAACTTTCTTTTTTTTAAAAAAATGTTTTTTATTTATTTCAATTTTAAAAACCTTACAAAAAGGACATAGATACAAAGGGGGGGGGAAGGATAAGCATTGGAACATTTCATTGTTGTATACAAAAGAAAAGTTCCATCTTCAAAAATAAAGGGGAAAAAAGGAAAAAGGAAAAGAAAAGTTACAAAATAAAAATAAAATACAAAACCAAGAAAAGTACAGTCTTCCAATCATATCCTGTGTAATTTATGTACATCCGTCTTATTTCACACACAAGTTTCACCTCTATATCCCCTTTTAAATTTCAGCATGGTTCAAATCTAGTCTGCTTTCAGGATTTGGTTGCTTTATTCATTGTCATATAATCATCAAAAATCATCCACTCCTTTTTTATTTTTTGCTTTGTTTGCCCTCTGATTTTTCCAGTGACTTTAGCTAGCTGTGAATATTCCTTCATTAAAATTTGCCAATCTGTTATGTTTGGTGTGCCACAAACTTTCAATGCCTTGCTCTCTTCACTTTGCCTTCTCTGCAATGGCCTTGAAGTTTAACTTCAGATATTCTAGGAGTGATGGCTTGCCTCGTCTTCTTAGACTGTGCGTTATTTAGAATCATAGAGTTGGAAGAGACCACAAGGGCCATCCAGTCCAACCCCCTGCCAAGCAGGAAACACCATCAAAGCATTCTTGACATATGGCTGTCAAGCCTCTGCTTAAAGACCTCCAAAGAAGGAGACTCCACCACACTCCTTGGCAGCAAATTCCACTGTCAAACAGCTCTTACTGTCAGAAAGTTCTTCCTAATGTTTAGGTGGAATCTTCTTTCTTGTAGCTTGAATCCATTGCTCCGTGTCCGCTTCTCTGGAGCAGCAGAAAACAACCTTTCTCCCTCTTCTATATGGCATCCTTTTATATGTTTGAACATGGCTATCATATCACCCCTTGACCTTCTCTTCTCCAGGCTAAATATATCCAGCTCCCTAAGGCGTTCCTCATAAGGCATCATTTCCAGGCCTTTGACCATTTTGGTTGTCCTCTTCTGGACACGTTACAGCTCGTCAGTATCCTTCTTGAACTGTGGTGCCCAGAAATGGACACAGTACTCCAGGTGAGGTCTGACCAGAGCAGAATACAGTGGTACTATTACTTCCCTTGATCTAGATGCTATACTCCTATTTTTGCAGCCCAGAATTGCATTGGCTTTTTTAGCTACTGCATCACACTGGGTGTTTTATTTTTTTTGTAAAAAGCTTATTCAAATGACCGATTTAAAGAATGCCAATCTGGCAATTTACTTTTGCAGCACAATCCTTTCAGTGCCCGTTGAAAGGCAGTCGCATAATATTCAGTCCATACAATGTGCTTGTGCGGGAGGGAAGGAGACTTGCTGCAGGGCCATAATCATAACCGTGTAGGGTATATTTCCTGGCACCCAATGACTTCTATAAGAGGAGAGGATAGGCCCTGCAGTGGATGAAAGGAGGAATGTTCAGCCTGAAAAGGAAACATCTGCAGAGGAGATGAACCTGTCTCTCAAGTTCCACCGAAATTAATGGAGTTTGTAGTGCTCACACAAGAAGCATAAAGCAGCCATGGGATTTGGACAATCATGCATATTTGGCATGTGCATTAGCCAATGGACATTACAAATAAGGGGCCACTTTTCATGAAAAGTATATGGCCCACTATACCTGAAGGAGCATCTCCACCCCATCGTTCAGCCTGGACACTGAGGTCCAGCTCCAAGGGCCTTCTGGCGGTTCCCTCACTGCAAGAAGTAAGGTCACAGGAAACCAGGCAGAGGGCCTTCTCGGTGGTGGCGCCCGCCCTGTGGAACGCCCTCCTATCATATGTCAAGCAAATAAACAACTATCTGACTTTTAGAAAACATCTGAAGGCAGCCCTGTTTAGGGAAGTTTTTAATGTTTGATGTTTTATCGTGTTCTTAATATTCTGTTGGGAGCCACCCAGAGTGGCTGGGGAAACCCAGCCAGATGGGCAGGGTATAAATAATAAATTATTTAGTAGTATTATTATTATTAGTAGCAGTAGCAGCAGTAGTAGTACAGTGGTACCTGTACTTACGAATTTAATGCGTTCCGAACGCACATTCGCAAGTCGAAAAAAATTGTAAGTCGAATCCCATAGGAATGCATTGGGAGAAAAAATTCGTAAGTAGAAAGAACCCTATCTAAAAATTCATAAGTAGAAAAAATCCTATCTAAACCGCATCCAAGATGGCGGACGGAGCTCCATTCGTAAGTAGAGTTATTCGTAAGTAGAGTTATTCGTAAGTAGAGGTACCACTGTATTTTAAAGCCCGGCTTAAGCCAGCACCGCGGGCTGGGGAAAAGGTGTCAAATGGCCTCACATATGACAGCACCAAGGCCCACTCCTGCTCTAGATACCCCCAAGATCCCAAGGAGAAAGAGCTCTCCTCTCTGCTTCTGGAGGCCTAAGGCCAAATAATCCAAATTACACAGAAGCCAATATGACCAAAGAAGCAAGGCTTAACCCAAACACACCAAAAACAAAGAGGTAGATAGATAGTTTCTTAACACCAATTAAAAGATCTGCATAGCATGAAGTTCCTGGGGTTCTTGCACAATTTGGGCAGACCTGTAAGGGAAGTCGCTTGCGCACTGATGTTTCATGCTGGATCAGGTTGTCTGTATGGCAAGCAATGCCATTTGCATTGTCTGAAGAGCCAAAAATCACCCGGTGACGTGCAAGCAACGTAGAGTTCGCTTGCTTTCTCCCTCCCTATCAGTCGTCTTAAAAACAACAGATGGCTAAAAAAATTTTTTAAAATCCTACAGGATCAAATACCACCCACATCCTAAAGCTGCCTCCTTTGAAACATGTTGCAGTGTAGCTAGAAATGTGATGCTGAAGAATATGAATGGGATAAACCGTTCCCAGTAGAAAGCTCTAAGAGATAGATGCCAGGATCTGCTTGACAAATAGCTTCAGCCTTAATAATAAAAAAGCAAGCCCTGAAATATGGGCAGCATGCCAAAGCCACAGGAACCACAAGCTTCTTTGTTTCAGTAATTCAGCCTCCTATTTTAGAGATAGTACACCCAGCACAGAAACATTCAAACTGAACTTCTGGAACTTCTCATCGGAGTCCAGGTATTATTTTGACATCTTTTGGCACCTTGTTGTGATTAAAAGCGCTCAACGTCTTGCCATCTGTGGAAGCCTCCTTTGGAAATCAGGCATAAGGCTGTACATATGGATAAGGATGAGTCAAAACTGTTTTGTGTGTCGAGGTCCCCAAGACACCCTCAAATAAATTCACACTTCACACAGAAATTTTGTTTCAGGTTTGGTGAGTGGTTGCTTAGGCACTGGTTGCGACTATCTGTCCCCGTCTGGATTCTCACTTTTTGAAATATAGCAACCCTGGTTTCTGTGTGAATTAGGATGCGAAAATAGAAATACAAAAACAGGTAGATGGAAATAGAGATTTTCATTTGCCCGGGGGGGGGGGTACGAATCTGGTCCACAAATTACATTTGTCCCAGTCTCTTGAAAAGAGAAGCAATACATTGTTTACTTTTGTTATTCACATTTGAAACGACACTATTATTTTCCTTAGCTCATTGTTATTAGCCATTGTCTCAATACAGTATGTTTATGCCTCGAAGGCTGTAAAGTTGCTAAGAGATGAGACAGAATTGTCCTCATTAGTTTGAATAGGCAACTATCAATTATAGACCATTTCAGGGATAAAGAAATTATTTCTGTCGCCATGTTGTCATGCTTCACAGCAAGAGAACGCCAAAATGACAAATGCTAATATTTTATTGATTGATTTATTTAAAATACTAGCTGACCCGGCCATGCGTTGCTGTGGTTCTTTTCCTGTGACCGGTGTGGTAGTGTTGCTAAATGGTAAAGTAAAAACCCCTTGGCATGCAGGCCTACATAAAGCATAAATGCGGTAGTGCCACCCCCCCGGCAGGCCCTGACCTCCACTTGGCAATGTTGGTTTTTTGGTGGGTTTTTTTTTGGGGGGGGATTAGTGGTGCTAAATGGTAAAGTAAAAACCCCTTGCCGTGCCCCCAAGTGCATTGTTGTGGGTTCCCCCCCCCCCGGGCCTGTCAGGGGCCTACATTAAACAAAGGCGTAGTGGTGTGATAATGGCCGCCTTGGGGGGTTTAAGTTGCTTGGTTGATGATGATGTCATTTGGTTTGTGGGTGTGGCTTAGATTTCACAGGAAGGGAGGGGGTGGAGGAGGGTATTACGCCACTTGAGGGCGCTGTTTGAGTTGGTGGAAAAGCAGGTCTGTACCTGCACAGGTGTGTGATTTGAGGGATTTTTGCCCCCAACAATGCTCTAGGAGTGGCCTGGATCGTTGTGTCAAAATTTCAGGACGATCGGTCAAGCGGTTACGGAGAAAAGTGTCAAACGCAGTTTCATGATTTTTACATTTATATATATATATAGATTATTGTTCCATCTTTCAGTTGCTGGAGGTCTCAAAGATGGATTATAACAAAATTTGCTGTTTTAATGTGTTGCTGTTTAATTAAGTAGTTTGTTGTTTATTTTATGTGTTTTTTATTGCAGATGTTAAATAATGGCTTTTATTAGCTACTTTCTGCGGCTGGAAAAGATGTGATATAAATATTTAAAGTGAAGGAAAGAACAAACAAACAAAATCTGAAACAGCCCTAATAATACTGTATCCATAAAAAGCAGACTGTGGCTGCACTCATATACCTAAGCATAAGAGCCAACTCCTAGGGGCCATGGCCTCCACAATAAAATATTTGAGGGGGCTGCCCCCCCAAGTTAATGGATATTGCCATTCAAATGATGTGTATGCACTGCATCTTGTGATCGATTATGTGGGGCGGGGCTTACCTGGGCCCCCACAATATTTTATTCATGTTGGCACACCTGTACCCAAGCAAGCCCCATTGGATTTAATGCAGTTCACCATGCATAGGATTGGCTGTACATGAAACAAAAAGACGTTTCGGTAAAAAGCAGACTAATCTTCAGATGTATTTACCGAAGGCTCGGGCAAATGAGATGGTTTTAATTTACTATCTAAAAGATTAAAGAGATAGGGTTGTGTCCAACGTTGGTCATGCTCAGAAATTAATGGAGATGACTAATTGAGGTTTACTCTGAGTAAAACTTAGGTAAAGGTAAAGGTACCCTCGCAACGAGGGAACCGCCAGAAGGCCCTCGGTACTGGACCTCAGTGTCTGGGCAGAACGATGGGGTTGGAGACGCTCCTTCAGGTATACTGGACAGAGGCCATTTAGGGCTTTAAAGGTCAGCACCAACACTTTGAACTGTGCTCGAAAACGTACTGGGAGCCAATGTTGATCTTTCAAGACCGGTGTTATGTGGTCTCGGCGGCTGCTCCAAGTCACCAGTCTAGCTGCCGCATTCTGGATTAGTTGAAGTTTCCAGGTCACCTTCAAAGGTAGCCCCACGTAGAGCGCATTGCAGTAGTCCAAGCGGGAGATAACCAGAGCATGCATCACTCTGGCAAGACAGTCTGCAAGCAGGTAGGGTCTCAGCCTGCATACCAGATGGAGCTGATAGACAGCTGCCCTGGACACAGAATTGACCTGCGCCTCCATGGACAGCTGTGAGTCCAAAATGACTCCCAGGCTGTGCACCTGGTCCTTCAGGGGCACAGTTACCCCATTCAGGACCAGGGAGTCCTCCACACCTGCCCGCCTCCTGCCCCCCAGAAACAGTACTTCTGTCTTGTCAGGATTCAACCTCAATCTGTTAGCTGCCATCCATCCTCCAACCACCTCCAGGCACTCACACAGAACCTTCACTGGTTCTGATTTGAAAGAGAGGTGCTTTTAGCTTTACACTGTTTACCTTCCCGCCGGAGCGGTACCTATTTACTTGCACTTTGAGGTGCTTTCGAACTGCTAGGTTGGCAGGAGCAGGGACCGAGCAACGGGAGCTCACTCTGTTGTGGGTATTCAAACCGCCGACCTTCTGATCGGCAAGCCCTGGTTTAGACCACAGCGCCACCCATGTCCCATTACTGGTAGTAAAACTTAGTTGGGTATAATTCATAATGCCAGACCAACAACAACTCTGGGTAAGGTTCTCTCCAGATGGAACAATACCCCATGTTAGCAATTTAAGTCAATTAACTTAAATGGTTCTGCTTTGTTGCTCTCCTTAGAATTGAAACTGCTGCTGCTGAAAGGGCCAGTGATCACCTTTGCTCCCTGCTTTGCTGGTCTGATTCCACCTGGCTGGGTGTGTATGTGTGTGCAGACTGACTCCAGCTACAAAAGCTGCTGCTGAAGGGGCGGGCCAGAAGTCATCTTACCTGTGTATCCCGCTGGACCTGCCCCTCTCAATGCTGAGAGACTATTGGCAATGGGCTGTGGTTTAGAAATTTTTGTTGAGGTCAAGGTTTAATTTTGGAGGTGCTTAATTTTTGCTGTTATTGGTATGATGTTTTTCTATCTTTGTTAGACTTTATTATTTATTATGTGGGGATTGTTTACTTTTATTGTGACATTTTCATTTATTGTTTGTAGCTGCATAAATGTTATGTTTCTGTAATTGTGTAAATCTTTTGACGTTGTAAGTCTGGTTTATCAATGGAATGGCAGCAAACAAATAAGCAATGATGCTTTGAGCATGATTTAGTTCAGCGTTTCTCAACCGCTGTTCCGTGGCACACTAGTGTGCCGCGAGACGCTGGCTGGTGTGCCGCGACGTGCGGCGACGAGAAGGGCGATTTGCATTGTCACGTGCCTGGCGGCCGCCAATATACAACACTAACCCGCCGGAAAGGAAGCCAGCCGGGTCACGACGCGGGGCGAGCGCAGCTCTCAGCAGCCACCACCACGGGAGGGTGGTTTTAGACAAACTTAAAGAAGCTGGCTGGATGAGCTCAACCTGAAACTTGCTGAGCAAAGGATTGTGCTGGCAGAGAAATCAGCGGCTTGTGAAGCCTTATTACAGGAGATTGCAACCAACACAGCAATTGGCAAGTGTTTCTTACAGTCATAATTATATAGTCAATATAGGGCGGCACAGAGTTAAATTTTTTAACTTTTTTAATGGTGGTGTGCCTCATGATTTTTTTCATGGAACAAGTGTGCCTTGGCCCAAAAAAGGTTGAGAAACACTGATTTAGTTGATTATTATCTGGGAAGCCATAAGACAGAAGGCCTTATTAGGTTTCAGGTTGACACTACCTTCACTTCAAATCTGGAGGAACATGACATAGGACTTTCAATCAATGGATATCAAAACAATTTTGAATGGGGAAAGGCTTCAGCAGAGTTAAGCTCTATAACTTGGACCTCAACTTTACACTGGTGACTTGTATAAAGAGGAATTGTGCCACCCAAAAAGGGGGTACCTTCCAATAGATGCCTGTCCTTTGAAAAGCAGGACCAGCATGCAACTTCCCTGACTGCTCTGAGCCTTGGCATTTCCCATTTTAGAAATTAAATTGACGTCTGCCTGGGTTTTCACACTGAAAAGTAAGTTGCTTGCAGAAGCATATTTGCCTTTGTCTCAGGAAGGAGACGGTCTTATTTCTTAATTTCACCACAAAGCGGCACTGAAGCAATTTATTTGCAGATGTCACTTTAAAGGGAGCCTTGCAAATGCTTTGTGACAGCCAGCTATTGGTTTGTTTGTTTGTTTTGTGAAGCTCGAGTCACTGTTATTAATTACTCCTTGAACAGAGAGTAATGACCCTGTTAAGGTGTGTGCGATCTACTTCCATGCAGTAGGACGGTGCCCCCCCTCCGACTCTCTTACTTAGCGAATGTGCTTTTTATGACGTGTGTCTCTTCTTCGCAATTCTAAATGTTCCTTGAAAACAGCTGGATCTAAAAATGAAGATCACAGCCTGCAGTCCAAAGAGCGAGGAAGCAATAATTTACCGAAATGACCAAACAAAGGCTGAGGTTTACGAGCAGTTTACCTCAATTGGCTCTATTGGGATATTTCATAGCCCCTTAGATGCTGTCTAGCAACCCTTGAAGATATCTCAGGTATCTCTAGGCTCAGCAGGAGGGGCCAATGAAATTTCCAATAAGTTGCAAAGCTACATGTGTTTAGTCATTTAACCATGAGAGTCTCTACATGTCTGCATGTCCACTTCCACCCAGATGCAAGTGGATTGCAGCCTAAATATCAGGATTGTACCATGAGCTCTGTGGGGTCTCCTGGCCAGGTAAAGGTAAAGGACCCCTGGATGGTTAAGTCCAGTTGAATTTGACTATGGGGTGTGGTGCTCATCTCTGCTTTCAGGCCAAGGGAGCCGTCCGCAGACAGCTTTCCACGACATGTGGCCAGTATGACTAAACCGCTTCTGGCACAACGGAACACCATGATGGAAGCCAGAGCTCACAACATGCCATTTACCTTCCCGCTGCAGCGGTACCTATTTATCTACTCACGCTGGCATGCTTTCAAACTGCTAGGCTGGCAGGCGCTGGGACATAGCAACGGGAGCTCACACCGTTGCATGGATTCGAACTGCCAACCTTACGATCAGCAACCTCAAGACCGGTTTAGACCACAGTGCCACCCGCATCCCTTTCCCGGCCAAACCCAACTGGAGTCAATGAAATGTTCACCCAGATGGTTTGAGAGCTATTACTACTGTCACCACCACCATGAGTGGCAGCCAGGGAGGGATATTGCAGTGACAACTGTCACCCCGTCAATGGTGCTGCTGCTTGCCAGCAGGGAAAAAGCTGGGAGCAAAGCAGCAATGAGGCTGGTGCTGTTCAAACCAACCCCCATTGGGTTCCATCTTGTAAAAAAGAAACCAGAGAGCAGGTTGCTACAGAGGTAACATTGCCATTCATTTTAACTATGGTTAAGTGGGATGGGGTGACTCTTACATTCATCCCGCCCCCTACTTATTCATCTTTTATTTATGACATAAATCTGACATCAGGAACCAGAAGACAGAAAAACCAGTAGGAGAACACTTCAATCTCCCAGGACATTCTATACAAGATCTCAAAGTAGCTGTCTTACTACAAAAGAATTTCAGAAATAGACTGGAAAGAGAAGTTGCTGAATTACAACTTATCACCAAGCTCAAAACCATGGAGGGACCTGGTTTGAACAGAGATATCGGATTCTTATCTCATTATACATGATAAGTGATCTTCAGCCATCTCAACCCTTGCTTTTTCATGCAAAACCATTTGCAGTCGTTTTCGGTCATCAACAGCTATCAGTCAGTCAATCACCCACTTCCACCACCCTTCTGAGTGATCCCCCCTCCCCTCCCCATCCCCACCCCCTCCCCACCCCTTCTCTATATAAGTGCCTGGGGACTCCTATTTCACTGTATCTGAAGAAGTGTGTATGCACACGAAAGCTCATACCAAAATAAAAACTTAGTTGGTCTTTAAGGTGCTACTGAAGGAATTTTTTTATTTTACTTCGACCCAGACCAACACGGCTACCTACCTGTAACCAGAACTATGCTAGCCATTGGTTTAGTTTAAGTCTGAAACTCACTCCCAACCATGGTTTCAATTTAAACATGTCTTAAAGTTAAGGCTCGATCTAGACACATCAAAGAAGTGTTTCCATTAAACGCATTGTACACTTCATAAAGGGAAATCCCGTTGGCGAAAGACAGGACTCCACAGCGCCATCTGGTGTCACAGTGTTATATAAAACGGTTTTTCTTTACTAATGTAGCTGAATCCTAACTTTGGTTTGTGTTCAGATATAACCATAAGCTGAGTTAAGAAAGGAAGGGAGGGATTTGAGTGAAAGAGGCAAGGGGGAAATAAGAGAATGGACTGTGCAAGCCTGAAATGTGGTCCTTAACCCAGACTTTGCCCTCCAGGTGTAACTCCCATCAAACCCAGCCTGCGCAGCCACAGTAGCTGGGGCTGATGGGGAGGTGTAGTCCAAAACATCTGGAGGTCATCAGGTTGGGGACAGCTGTTGTGAAATGTTAGGGTTGCATTGAGCAACTGCAGAATATTTAACAAGTCCAAGGGCACGTCAGATGTTTCTTAGTGGAGAAAAGCTTTGCTTATGCTCCAGCTCTTCAGAAACAAAGCATGAATAATGCAGGAGGCTCAAGTAGAATTGTGCAGAAAACACAAACCCATTCATGTCTAAAACACCAGCAGTTCAGTTGCTCATCCTCCCCCCCTTCCCCCCCATCAACAGCGTATAAATAAGATTATCCGCCTCCTCACACGAACCCTTAAACAGTCCACTGAGTAGTTAGCGGTTGCATCATTGTGCCAATAAGATCACTATCTATTTAGCTATCTATTTCCAAAATGGGTTATTTTTTATATCATCTTTTCTGAAAAGTATGTAATTGACTTTACTTTTGCTTTGGGGTCAGATGGAAGTCTCTAACTACATGCACCCAGCAAACGATCATTAACATGTTTAAGTCCCTGATCTAATTTGAACACGAGCATCCTTATGGTGCTCCTGGTTTCTCGTAGTTTTTATTAATTTATATTAAAATATTCTTCTTAAGTAAATATCAAATACAAGACAGATTTTCTTATGAGGATGGTATTTCCTTTGTATTATCATACTGAAAGATTTATCTAAGCTAACTTGGAGCCGTCCAGATGTTGGGAGCTACAACTCTCATTATTCCTGATTATTGGCTTATCAGTAATCTAAGACAGCTGGATAGCATTACTTTGGCTTCTCTTGGTCTAAGTGTTGGCAAGTAAAGATTTAATATACAGTGGTACCTCAGTTTAAGTACACAATTGGTTCCGGAAGGCTGTACTTAACCTAAAGCGTACTTAACCTGAAGCGAACTTTCCCATTGAAAGTACAACGGTGCCTTGCTAGACGAATTTAATTCGTTCCGCGAGTCGCTTTGTATAGCAAAAAATTCGTTTTGCGAAGCGGCTCCCGTAGGAATGCATTGAAGTGCGGTTTTCCATAGGGTGCCTCGCAAGATGGGGGGGGAATCGTCTTGCGAGGCACCCTATGGGACGAAAAAAATTCGTCTTGCGAAGCACACCATAGGAAACTTCGTCTTGCGAGTCTCCATTGAAATCGCATTCGTCTAGTGAGGTACCACTGTAATGGAAAGTGGATTAATCCATTCCAGATGGGTCCACAGAGTACTCAACCTGAAGCGTATTTAACTCAAAGTATGTGTGTAATTATTCTGGAAGTCCATACTTAACCTGAAGCGTACTTAACCTGAAGCAAACTTTCCCACTGAAAGTAATGGAAAGTGGATTAATCCGTTCCAGACGGGTCCACGGAGTACTTAAACTGAAAGTACTCAAACCAAAGAGTACTTAAGCTGAGGTATGACTGTATGTACGTCTATGTACGCCACTTGAAATGCCACTTGCATTTCAACCCTACCAACCAGAACTTCCCATTCTGTTTACTCTTACCAGCATGGTGAAGCAGCATATCCACCATTCATTTCACACACTATGTAATAACTATGTAGAATTTGTTGCCATGAATGTTTGCTGAGACCAGAATGGTGTAGTGGCTAGAGAGACTCAGACTAGGAAAACCCAGGTTCTAAACCTTGCCTAGTTATCTCCCGCTTGGACTACTGCAAAAAAGCTCTATGTGGGGCTACCTTTAAAGTGACCTGGAAGCTACAACTAACCCAGAATGTGGCAGCTAGACTGGTGACTGGGTGTGGCCGCCGGGACCATATATCACCGGTCCTGAAAGACCTACATCAGCTCCCAGTATGTTTCCGAGCAGCCTAGTATAGCTGAAGGAGCATCTCCACCCCCATCGTTCAGCCCAGACACTGAGGTCCATCTCCAATGGCCTTCTGGTAGTTTCCTCACTGCAAGAAGTGAGGTTACAGGGAACCAGGCAGAGGGCCTTCTCAGTAGTGGCGCCTGCTCTGTGGAATGCCCTCCCACCAGATATCAAGGAAAGAAACAACTATCTGACTTTTAGGGAAGTTTTAAATGTTTGATGTTTTATCGTGTTTTTAATATTATGTTGGGAGCTGCCTAGAGTGGCTGTGGAAACAGATGGATGGGGTATAAATAATAAATTATTATTATTATTGCTATGGACACTTCATGGTCTATTTGTATGCTTCCCACAGGCATCCTGGGAACTGCAACACTGGATTATGGACCACTGGTCTGATCTAGCAAGGCTCTTATGACCTTTAAAGTAACAACAACAACAACAACAACAACAACAACAACAACAACAATCAAATGTACCATAATAAACAGGAAAGGAAACAAAAACCCCATAATCCATGACAAAATTTACAAATTAAGAATGTCAGTCAGCAAACAATGCATTCATCATCCAGGCAACCATTAGCAGCTAATCATAGTAAATACTTCTATCAATCTGGCAAAGAGAACTCTAATTAAGTCTAAATAAATTGATATCTGTTTTGTTTTTATTACTTCTAGCATATCTTGTCTTATAATAATTATCTTTTCCTTCCAGTATTGAACAAACTTCTCATGTTGTTCTAATTAATCTTTTGGCATAGTATGTCCTTCCAAAAGTAGTTTCAAAGATGAAATCTTAAACATCAGTATTCTGTGCCAAACATTACTTTTCCATTCTCTTAGGGATGGTAAACCTATCTATTTATAATATCCAGCCACTAACATTTGGTAGAAGCATCATTCCTTAAAAAACCCATTAAAAACTTTCATTTTCTACTAAGCCTTCTATCTTCCTTAATAAAACAATCATATATAGGGTTCAAAAGTAACTGTTATAATCTGAATAGCCCCAATTATCATAACCCGGAATTTTATATATATATCTTCACACAGCCATCCAACATGTCAAAAATATGTTAAGCCCTGCCCAAACACACTAGGAATATATTGGATAGATTTCAACATAGTGGTAAGTGGGGTATGCATATGCAGAGTCCATTCTTGCAATGAGATATCTCCCCCCCCCCTTCTTCTGTGTGCCCTCTAAATCTATTCTGGAGTTTTCTCCAACTCTCCATTCGCTTGGCAGACAGAGGAGGGAGGAGAGGTGGCAAGCCCCATTGCACGAGTGGACCTCATTCTGAGCATGCAGCAACTTAGTTGAATCTTGCCCATTATGTTCTTTTTCTGATAGGTATTTTGTTATGTACAAAATACAGCGGGTGGCGCTGTGGGTTAAACCACAGAGCCCAGGGCTTGCTGATCAGAAGGTCGGCGGTTCGAATCCCCGCAATGGGGTGAGCTCCCATTGCTCGGTCCCAGCTCCTGCCAACCTAGCAGTTCGAAAGCACATCAAAGTGCAAGTAGATAAATAGGTACCGCTCCGGCAGGAAGGTAAACAACATTTCCGTGTGCTGCTCTGGTTCACCATGCTGGCCACATGACCTGGAAGCTGTGCGCCGGCTCCCTCGGCCAGTAAGGAGAGATGAGCGCCGCAACCGCAGAATCGGTCACAATTGGACCTAATGGTCAGGGGTCCCTTTACCTTTAAGCTTGGATCCTAGAACAATAGGCCGGTAGGATCCTAGAATGCAACAACTGATTGGCTTGCAGAGAAGACCAATCAGACTCCTGGGGGAAGTTAATCAGCCAATCAGACGGGACTCGTTGTGTAAATAATGTATATAAAAGCATGAGGTTTTGGGGAAAATTCAATCACTGTTTTACAACCTGCAATAGAGCATGAAATCACTGCAGGACTCTGAGTATATTTTATATTTGTTGACCCAGCTGACAACAGACAGATCAACAATTAATGGTTGATATTTTCCCACAATTTTGCTGCAGCAGAAACACTGCGAAGAGATGAGCAAGTAACACTCTGCCTGCAGTTAATTCCATTACAGTATGTATAAAAATATATGATCTCATTTTTTCCCTCCCTTACTGTCCTATTTTTCAGTATTGTTTCTGGGCAAAATTTGGAAGGACACCAGTTCGCCTGAAGACATTCAGTCAACATCTTGCATTATCATGTCACTACGAGAAGCCTACGTTACAACAGAGATTAGTTCAGGGCCACTGTAAGGTCGAGCTTTCCCACATTAGATAGCTTTGCAAACTCCAGACAGTTTACTGTACTTAGGAGTGTGAGGGTGATGCTCTGATGTTTCTGAGAAACACATACTTAAACATAATTAATGTTTTGGCTACGATACTGCTGGGAAAAAAGCGAGCAAGAGCATCGGAATTGGCTGGCTGCAGCCAAGGGGAATTGTGGTCCAAAAAAAAAACCTCTGGAGGGCACCAGGTTGAGGAAGCTTGGGCCATGCCCATAATTACATCTGCCACATTTCATTGCTCAGTTGTCTCAAGGGAAGACAAAGCGATGATTTGTTAATGGCCCCGTCGGCCCCAGAGAAGTGCTTCCATATTTTCGGGTCTGATTCTTCACTGTGACAGATCTAAAGATTACTGGCTTGCAAACGTTTTGTTCACTGGCTTGGAAACTACTGAAAAGCCTCTTCGATACAAAGGGACAAAATGTTCCTGTTCCATTCCATTTCCTACATGCTGGTTCACCAGCTTGAAGTGAATAAAAAAGTGCTGGATTGCCATGTCTGGATTTATTTTCTGACTTGGCCTTTTGCACTATTTGCTCTTCTCTTTTATTGCTGATAGCTGCAGATAAGACACTGTCAGTTGTCCATTGTACCAGCCTGCAGGCGCTGCCTTCTGTATCTCCCCGCCGGCCCCATCCTTGGCGTCTCATATTCAGATGCGAATAATTTGCTGCCCTCAACAAGTGCCTGCTTCCATCTGAACCCTAAGCTTCTTTCTCTCTGGGTACTCTTGTGCCTCTGGCCCCAAACCACTTTGCTGGGGAACATGGATCAGCAGGAAAGCCGTAGCTTCCCCCAGTCTGACCATACATTGTCCACAGAGGAAATCAGATGTCATTTCTGCTTTTAGGCATTAAACATAGCAAGTGATAAGGAGACAAGAATCAAATTGAGAAAGGGGGGAAACTTCCACCAAGGAAACTCAGACAGAACATACGGGGAGGTTAATTAGCAAAGATAAGAGATGCATGGAGATACATTCTAGGGCTGGAACGGACCTAGAATTTAGGCATTTGCCATTGTTTTCCTCTGGTGCCTTTAGCTCTTAGTGCCAGCATTTTGGTCGTTTCCCCCTTGTATTTTAAGAGAGCTAATTCATACAAACCATTTTGCCTGCATGGCCTCATCCTCCTCTTAACAATGGTCTTTTTGTCATGAGAAATCAATTGATTCCATAGGAAGTTGCCATTCTTAAGGAAATCAGCCCTGAGTGCTCCCTGGAAGGACAGATCGTGAAGCTGAGGCTCCAATACTTTGGCCACCTCATGAGAAGAGAAGAATCCTTGGAAAAGACCCTGATGTTGGGAAAGATTGAGGGCACTAGGAGAAGGGGACGACAGAGGACAAGATGGTTGGACAGTGTTCTCGAAGCTACGAACATGAGTTTGACCAAACTGCGGGAGGCAGTGCAAGACAGGAGTGCCTGGCGTGCTATGGTCCATGGGGTCACGAAGAGTCGGACACGACTAAACGACTAAACAACAACAGGAAGTTGCTATAGACACAATTATACCACTGGCCTGCCTAATTCAGTAATTCCCATGCTGATGAGCAGCAACTCTCTAGGGCAGGGCTTCCCAAACTTGGGTCTCCAGCTGTTTTTGGACTACAACTCCCATCATCCCTAGCTTGCAGGACCAGTTGTCAGGGATGATGGGAATTGTAGTCCAGAAACAGCTAGAGACCCGAGTTTGGGAAACACTGCCTAAGGCTATGGATAGGCATTTCCCCAAAACTTGGCTGGAAATGCCAATGACTGAACTTGGACCGTTGTGCGTGCAAAGCACTGAGCTATATCCCTTTCCCATGAGTCAATGGCACCTTCTACATGCTCCATGTGCCCTCTGCATCTACCACTAATTGTGTCATGTCAACTCGTTAGCTTATTTACAGTGCTTTTCAGGATCAGCAGTCCCTAGCTACAAGTGTGTTGTAGGGGCACAAGCTATGTACACAAATTAAAACGACCTTTCTTCAAACTGGAGATGAGATGTGATTGCCTCATGTTAGGGGTAGATCTTCATCTTTAACTACTTGCTCCTAGTGAATGTTAGATCCTAGATAATTTTAGATGTATTATGAATGAATGTGGGACATGTAATTGTGGCCTTCTTGGGATAATTATTTGTGACTGAGTAGTAATTACTACGGCAGACTCCCAAGCACTGTTTCTCTGTGTGCCTGCGAGACATATCCCTCTACTCCCATATTCCAGCCATGCAACAGATATATTTCCTTGATGCTCACATTTGCCTATTGAAGCAAAGCGGTCCTCTCATTTCAGCCAGCCTCCTTCTGTCTTCACTTCCATAAAGACCAAATATATGTTAATGAATCACAGGTGTTCATCCTTTACTCAGAATGAAAGTATGCACCCCTTGTTTTGAAGCTTTAAATATTAGGGGTGGAATCCAACATAGAGCTAAGGCAATAATTCCATCAACTCCTAAATCTGTTCATCCAATCCCCTTGAAGCAGATTTTAGGAAGGGCATGCGGGAGGGAGGGAGGGAGAAAAGTCCTGTTGCACAAGCAGAAATCCTTGCACGGATGGGACTTGTTAGTAGAATACCACCCTAGGGGTCTGCATTGACCACAATATCTGCCTTACATTTGGGGAAGCATCTGGAAGCAATCTAATCTATTTCAGATCCACTGCTGTCATTCCAATTCAATTTGTTATTCAGGACTATATCCGAGTTGTTTAATCTGAAGCTGAATCTAAAAATGACTATGGGTGGAATTTAACTTCATGCTTTTCAAAGCATTCTGACTGCATAAACATTTCAGCTTGCCAGACGGAATGATAATAGAATAATAGAATTGTAGAGTGGGAAGGGACCTGGAGGGCCAACTAGTCCAACCACTTGCAATGCAGGAATCTCAACTAAAGCATCCATGACAGGTGGCCAACCTTTGTTGAAACACCTCCAAGGAAGGAGAGTCTTCAACTTCCCAAGGAAGTCTATTCCACTGTTGAACAGCTCTTAATATTAGAAAGTTCTTCCTGAAGTTTTTAGCGCACCTAATTCTGTTTTTTGGGTCTGCAATGTTTTTCGTGAAGAAATGGGGCAACTGAAAATCTCCTCCCATATTGTCCTTCCTCACATAATCAGCTACAGTGGAAATTCTCCTGCTGTCCCTGCCACTTTTGAACATTGTTCATTAGTACCAGATCAAAAAGGAAGGACCTGCTGGTTAAGTTAGGCTCTCTCTCTTTAAATGGCATGTTCAAATTATTCTTTGCACTGCTTGTGATTATTAACATTGACACTGCTGTCTATTGCTTTGATTCTCAGCTGAGGCAAAACACTCTCTAATATATTTCCAGTGGCTTCATTTGCCCCTTATTATTACAAAGCCAGACTAATTTCTAAAGCCTTATTGTCAAAAATGAACAATACACTGAATCTTTATAAACTCCATCCAATTAATAAAAGCACAAATCAGTTCCATGAAATGCAGCTATTGAGTGTCCTGTGCCTTTTATTTGTTATTATGGTGAAGTTTTGATTTCCGTAAAAAAAATGGAAAACATTTACTGCTTTTCACCAGTGATTAAGAACTCAGCCTTCAAACCCACCAAGTTCATATAGAAGGAATGTTTAGATTTTTGGTGTGTGTGTGTGTGTGTCTCCATATGCTTTAGATTTTGGCTCCAATTGGAACAAATATATTGTCATGAAGAGTTGAAGTGGATGGAAAATGTAATATCTACCCCAAGCATCAGAACCAGGAAACCCCAGGCCTGGGGGCCAAATGTAGCAATTTAATATTTTCTTTCTAGCTCATGGGACTCTTCCTAGGCCACTCACTGGCCCTGCCTCATTACTGCAACTCCTGTTTTTGCCTTGTTGGAATGTATCCTTGAACTGCAATAATGCCTCTTGCATGCCTGGTTGGAAGATAGAAAGCTGTACATGGAGATGTGTGTGAAGACACCTCTGACCTCTGCATGGCTGGAATGCAGCCAATGGTACAAAAGCCTTCCTTGCAGCAATTGTCACAACTTTGGGCAGAAAAAGGTCATGGGTTGGATCCTTAGGCTAAAGCTGAGGGTGTCCCACCCCAAATCCAGGATAAATCTCAAGGTGCCCCAGTAAAGGGGTTCAAGGTAGGGCTCTGTCCAAAAGCTTAGCGGGGGCTAATGGGTCAAAGAGCATTCCTGAATGGCGCCCTGATTGGATTTCCCCATTAGATGTGTGTCAACGTGGGTCTTCTTTCTTCAGGATTGACCTTGCTGGAGCAATCGAGCTGTCTGATTCAGGATACGTACCCATTACTTATGCCAAATCTGACCTACAAATCTGTAGGGTTGCCATATTTTGAAGAGCAAAAAAGAGGACAAATTTGCTGACCGGTTTTAACTATGGATTGCTATGATGAGACTACTGATGAAAAAGAGGGTGTGTCCTGAAAAAAGAGGACATATGGCAATAAAGTTGTGGCCATTTCAATCCCAAACTGGGTGTCATATTTTTTTACAGCGCACACACTGGATTTGCAGCCCCATGAACATTCAATGAAAAGCCAAACTGTGACAAAGAGAGTATCTGCTGTAGAGTCTGCACTAGTCAGACCTCATCTGGGGCACTATGTCCACATCTGGGTCTTGCCTTTTCATACGGATATATGGAACACAATGAAGGCACTTGGAAGGCAATAAAGATGGTCAGTGGTATAAAAAAACAAGCCCTATAATGAAAGCTTGAAGAAGCTGAGCCTTATCCCTATTAATAGATCATTGTCCTTATATTATGCTGCTGCCTTGAACTTCCATTTGATGGGAAGGCAAACTAAGTATCTTCTACAATGGATCTTGATCCCAGGCCTTTATTTATAGAGTGAAATCTTAATGAAATCTCTAAATGATGATAAATGTGTTTTACTGTTTGATCATCTAGATAACGGAAACAGGTGCTGCTCTAGAAAACCTGTGCTTACTTATAGTGTGTGCCCTGTGTTTCCTTGACTAAATTTCCTTAGACTGTTCCCTTAGAATGTCAGAGAATGAGAATGAAAAACCTTTCCCCCAGGATTGTGACCCATTTCTCAGCGTGACAATACAGCTGCATATGTAGGTTATCAGTTCGTAGGGAAGATATAATTAGGGAGTGGAATAGGCCTTGATTATTTTTCTTCTAACATTGATTGACTACGACAGCATATCTTGGTAATATTTATATTGCAGTGAAACCCAATTACTTCCCATTTTACTCATCGACAAGGTTAGGATGACATAAAGCATACAGTGACATTATAAAGGGTAGGGCAGCAAGGACCATGCAATTGCATGCTTAATTTCTTTATCATAGTACACAGGGGAGATTCTCTGCACACAAGTGCCAGTAAACGTACCGTATTTGTATAGCTATTGCCGCATTAATGTTGGGGAATAAACCATATAAAATGCATTTATTGGAGAAAATTACTGATAAAGCTTAGAATGCACTGTTTGTCCCTTAAAACATGAGAGCTCACCCAGCAGTATTAACTTCCTTCCTATAAAGCCAATTTTAGGTCTGATTGGTAGAAGTGTCTGAAAAGGGAAGACTTTGACACTGGATAGTCACATGGCAGGCTCTGAAGTTTAATGCGGATCTCCAGTACAGCCAAGCAATGTATAGAACAAAATACTGGATTGTGTGGGTTTCTAAGTCCCATTTACACATTTCAAACTTGGATTGTTCAGTTGCCCCTTCCCATTGGGAGCCAGGAAAGTTCATCTGCTATGCTCAATGCGGGCTGTAGTTACATTTCTACAATGCAGATGCAGAGAGGGTAACCTCAGGATTGTTACCTGAGATAACCTTGCCTGCATGAACGGGGCATTTTAGGGTGGCTGAGATCTTATTTAGAAGTTGGGCTGTACAGAACAGCTGTGCTTATGTTTACGTGCTAAGTTTCATCCTCACATTTTTCATCTTTTTTCAAAAATAAACACAAAACTATGAAAACTTAAATTATGCTGATTCACCAGATGATTTTTGATTACTGCGTACAGGCAATTTTCTTAATTTACAGATTTTTCCTCCTCTCCTAAGTGTGTTTTACTTTTAACAGATGTTGAGCAGATGTTTTTACTGAGACCAGATGGGAAGAGAGTCTTTATATGGCTAATTATTCAGCATGCCAAAAGCGCCTGTTCCATAACTGGAGCAGCATATTGAAATAATATTTATTCCTATTCCGAAGACACACATTTTATACAAGGGCCATAATCTGAATTATACCTATATTGCTAGGACATTTATGATTCCATGAAGGCCAAGTTACTCTTCTGTACTACATCTGCAACATAACTAACTAGCATAAAACAGGAAAGGAATTTTAGCATGCTTATTTTTAACTTTAGACCTCATGTAGAATTGATGCTTTTGAATTATGGTGCTTGAGGAGACTCCTGAGAGTCCCATGGACTGCAAGAAGATCAAATCTATCCATTCTTAAGGAAATCAGCCCTGAGTGCTCCCTGGAAGGACAGATCCTGAAGCTGAGGCTCCAATACTTTGGCCACCTCATGAGAAGAGAAGAATCCTTGGAAAAGACCCTGATGCTGGGAAAGATTGAGGGCACTAGGAGAAGGGGACGACAGAGGACAAGATGATTGGACAGTGTTCTCGAAGCTACGAACATGAGTTTGACCAAACTACGGGAGGCAGTGGAAGACAGGAGTGCCTGGCGTGCTATGGTCCATGGGGTCACGAAGAGTCGGACATGACTAAACGACTAAACAACAACAACAAAGGTTGGCCCAATGAGTGCTTAGAGGGAGGGGAGAGAGTGGGTGAGTTGCCTTCCATGTGTGATTATTCTGTAGAATAATCAAGGATATTGAAGGATTGCCTGCTTCCACATGAACCAAGGAACAAACCCACAAGCATAACAGAGGAGCATGCCAGAAGCAAAGGTCCAAGGAAAAAAACAAAGGTTACTTCTGTCATAGCAGTTAGGACATATACCAGACCTCAGGAAGAACTTACTACAGTACTCAAGCAAGGCTTAAGTGAAACAGGAAGCTCTCCTACCATATTATCTGGGCTAGGACTATCTATATGGTGGACAACGTTGTTGTGCTTTCATGATGATTCTGCTTATTTTGATATCAGAACAGTTGTGCATGATCCTGTTTCCATCTCCAAAGGTATTGAGGCAGACACACTGCTTCCTTTCTGATCACTGCATGTCCTGCAGCTTCCTGCTGATATCCTGCAACTTTTTCTATCACAAATGCTCTCAGGTGCTTGTTTATTTTGCCCAGCTCTGGTTCCATGACAGTGCAAGCTGGCCTTTCCAGGTGGCAATAACTGGAAAGCATCACAGAACAACTAATAGAGTGGAATGACATGTGGACAGTCCAGCATAAATCCACCATGAATGCACGATTATCACAACAATGGCATGCTGTGGAATCTAATCACCCCCTCCCCCCCAAAACCACCCCGGTCTGGAATGATGCTTTGTTGGCAGATACTGCAATGTGCAGTTTAGTGGCTTACCACATGGGGCAAGCACACACAAGCTCTAAGGTTCCCAACACCATCTGGTGGTAAACAATGCCACAAACGTTTCGACAGATACCAAATTACAGTATCCATGTTATTATGGGTCAAGTGGCCAAAAACGTCTGGATTACCTCTGGCACACAGAACCGCTCTCACACGCCATGCTATGGAGCGTTTGAACTTCCTGTTGAAACTATTGTGGACCTTATATTTCAAGGGAAATGTTTATGTAGTCCGTGGCTGTTTGTTGTGCTTCAGCTTTACAGAGCGCGTTTTCATGAGGAAAGCGCTGGGAATAGAAAAAGAGCTCACTCAGACACGGAGCTTTAAAGCACGGACCTGTGGGGCAAAATGTAAGTGCGGATAAGCCTTTAAACCTGACATTACACTAAACTAACCATTACGCCACTCTAGCTTTCTCCTTCCTAACCTGGGAGTCATTATAATTTAAATTAATGGGACTACATGGTTCTTCGTATTAAGAAATTATCAAATGCCTAAAAGGAATTGTTCATATTCCAAAGAATATTATCTTTTATATTCTTTGCTTGAGAGATGGGAGCAGTTTTGGGTTTCCTCAGTTAACTTTAGATGTCAAACCACAAGAAAGAAACAGTTTTAAAAGATTGTTTTTCTTCTTCAGTAACATGAAGTCATCTCAGTACCTATGCTGCCTCACCAAGATTTCCCTTTCTCAGTCAGGTGGTACATTCCTTGTTGTCCCCCCACCCCGATTCAAGTCTAATTTAAGACCCAAATCTAAACATGTATTACTGCTGCTAGATTGTTGGTTTGTGGGAAAACATCATTGCAGGGAATGTTATATCCTTTGGACGTAATGCTGTGCCTTTCTCCCTCTAGGGTGATTACTGCTGAAGGGTATAACATTCCCGAAATCCACTGACTGCCAGACAGCAGCTTTTATTGTGTTGATCTTTAGATCGGAATATGAACAGTGGACAATGCTGGTTGTGAGCATATGTGCAGCTTAAAGAAGTGCTTCTCAGAGTGTGAAGTGGTCTATCCTTGAGAAGCCCAAGCAGTTGTCTGAGAACGTGCAACCTCCGCCACGATTCCTCACAGCAGAAACCATGATTGGGCTACAAAATAGATGTTGGCATTGAGCACAGGCAACTATGGAGTGATAGTCAAACACAGTGGATAAGTTTGTTGCATAAGCATTATTATTATTATTATTAGTGTTAAATTGGGAGGGAGGCAAAACAAAATGTGGGGCAGAGTGAGTGCAAAGCACAGTGATGAATATTTGCTCATCCATATTAGGATGACGTTATTTGAGCTTTGACTCTGGGCGGTGATTTTCAGTAGAGATTGGGAACCTCCAGATGTTGTGGGACTCCAACACCCAACAGCCTCAGCCAGCAGGTCAGGGTTGAGGGGAGCTGTAGTCTAACAACTTTTGAAGCACCAGAGGCTATTCACCCCTGATTTACAACATTTGACTCTCATGTGCTTCGAGGCTCTGTTTCCTAAATCCACTTTAGACCCTCCTGTAAAATCTACCCATGTAATCTGTCCTAAAGTGGAGAGCCAGTGTGATGTAGTGGGTAAGAGCGGTAGACTCGTAATCTGGGGAACCGGGTTCAAATCTCCACTCCTCCACATGCAGCTGCTGGGTGACCTTGGGCTAGTCACACTTCTCTGAAGTCTCTCAGCCCCACCCACCTCACAGGGTGTCTGTTGTGGGGGAGGAGGGGAAAAGGAGATTGTTAGCCGCTTCGAGACTCCTTCGGGTAGTGATAAAGCGGGATATCAAATCCAAACTCTCCTTCTAAATCCCGTTTGGACATATTCTTGCAGTCACTCGTGCAATTTGCTTCTTGTTGCTCACCACTGATGTCCAACAGAGGACTGAAGACACAGAGAGTGAGTCCCATAGTACTTCCACAGGATGATCATCCCAAATACAACTCTCTAGATGTTGCTATCCTCAGCAAGCACTGCTTTTGAACATGAGTTTTGAAGAATGTAGATCCCACAGCTTTTGTTTCCTCCCAGTGAGTTAACATAACCGGCAAACACTTTCACACACTCCCGGCTTGGCAGCTGATATTCTTCATCCTCTTGGAAAAGCAGAGAATGACAACACCAGGTCAAATGGCAGGTGTGAAAAGGAGCTGGGACACAGTGGGTGTCTGTAAATACAGTGCTTATATAAATAAATCTCTCGTGTTTTAAGGCTTCCAGTTAAAAAAAGTCACAGTGCTTGCTAAGAAAAAGCCTGGTGCTCTTTGGAATCTAAAGAATGTAGCATGTAGTAAAGCACCAAAGTGAAAAATAAATAAACTTATTCATAAGAAGAGTTTAAAACTTCAGTGCGTGCACATCCACAGCTATTTAAAAGCGTAGTTACTTACACATACTGGAGCAGAAAAATAGAAAATAAATTTCCCAGTTATTCAAATGCAATAAATGTAGGGAGTGGGACAGGGAAGCAAATAAATGTCTCCAGGTTGGGTTTTTAAAATGAGAAAGATACAGTGGTACCTCTACTTACGAATACTTACAAATGTTTCTACTTATGAATGGAGCTCCGTCCGCCATCTTGGATGCGGTTTAAATAGGATTTTTTTCTACTTACGAATTTTTAGATAGGGTTGCTTCGACTTACAAATTTTTTCTCCCAATGCATTCCTATGGAATTCGACTTACAATTTTTTTCGACTTACAAATGTGTGTTCGGAACGCATTAAATTCGTAAGTAGAGGTACCACTGTACATTAGAAATACCCCTCTTGGGATAAAATATGTATAAACGCACATATTTTAACGTGAATTCTTGCGCAGATCTTTTTTAAAAATCCATTTGCAGATTACCATGGAAATAGGACCAAATGGGTTTATGAATGAATATACATGAAGGTGACACACTGATCTGTCCATCACTATGGGTGAAAAATAAGGCTGGGCAAGCTCCCTTCAGCTCAACTGGAAACTGGGCCAGCAATTGCAGCATTGCTGAAGAATGATCAGAGGAATGGTGCTCAATTGGTAATAAGTCTGAACAGTAGGAGCTGAGGAAAATCCAAACCAGGTAATTACAAGCTTCAGCAGCAGCACTATTAAGATTTAATATTCAGGTATAGTCACATTTCCAGAAGTCTTCCAGCTGGTGAATAGATGGTGGCGGTTCTTCTTGGGGTATGTCCCGGGCCCACACTGTTCTCTAGCTCCTCCTATTGGAGTCATGGTTTTGATTCAAATAAGCGAGGTAAATCAACGGCAGCATCTTTGCCTCTGCAGCTCAAAGTTCTCTCTGCCAGCCTTGATCAACAATGAAGACTCCAATCACAACCGTGCCTACTCAGAAGTAAGTACCATTGAATTCACTGGGGCTTTCTCCTCCACAAGTGGGTTTAGGATTGCAGCCTTTGTTATGAACGGTTTCCCTCGCGAGGCTGTAGACTCTTCTTCCTTGGAGGTTTTAAAGCAGCAGTTCGATGGCCACCTGTCATGTATGCTTGAGATGGGAATCCTGCATTGTAGGGGGTTGGACTAGATGATCCTTGGGATCCCTTCCAGTTCTACAATTCTACGATTCTATGAAGCTGCTTCAAGAGAACCTATTGATCTCTTTAATTCTTCTGTTACAACTAGGGATTGGGGAGAAAATTGACCCAGTTCACATGTAAAGGCAAATCTATCAGATCTGCAGTCTCCAAAACAAATATACAACTGATGGATTTTCATGAGGATTTTTTAAAAATATATTGCAGCAGGAATGTGGAGAACTGAATTTAAGATTGGACAAACGAGAACTGAAATTGGCAGATTGTACTGTACTGTCCCTTGTCACAGCATTCTTTGAAGGGATCTGTACTGCCAAGATCTGTTCTAGAAAAGTGATTTTGGACTGTTTGATCTTGATAATTTAGATGAACAGCTTGAAACAGAACCTGGAGAGCATGTGGAAAGAATCCCCTTTCCCTGCTCCCATGCCAGCAATAGCTATCCATTCTATGGCAGAACAGCAAACTGAAACCAAGTTGCAATTTTCCAAAACACTACATTTTCTCCTCGTTTCTGAGAGGCCGCAGAGTGGGGCCCAGGAACTCCCTGACACCACTTGATCTCCACCTAGGAAATCTGCCAGGGAGGAACTCCCCTTTCCAAAGGAATATACAAGAATAAACACCAGATGGCTGGACTGGTAATTTTCTTTTAAAATACCACTCAGAAGTTATTCGCACATAGCCATTGGTGGTGAAACAGTGGGAACGAACTGCTGAGATGAGCAAACAAACCAGAGCCTGTGTGGGAAAGAGGAAGGAGGAGGAGGAAAGGAAAATGACCCTGACACACAAACACACACACCATGCTTCATGTTTAAGAGGAAAGATTGGGGGAAGCAAAGGGCTGGGAACATGGGGTTTTGACTTCTTGGAGAAGAGTGAAATACCCCTGAAAATACAGGACAATAATATCTGATATAACAGTGTCTGAGCGTCTCATCAGACACAGGAAGGTAATTAAAAGCACACTGAAAAGATATACCTTCCAAGGAATGTGACAAATTTTATGCCATTTGGTTCAGTTGGATTACTTATGCAACGACATGGGCATAGACCACTGGGCTCTCATGGAAACCTTTAGGAGGACACTTTTCAAAGGTAGAAATGACTGATGGAATCACTTCACTAGCAGAGAAGTGCTGGAGATGTAAAGAGGTGGAGGGAATGTTCTTTCATATGTGATGGACTTGTAAAAGGGTGAAAGAGTACAGTGGTACCTTGGAAGTCGAATGGAATCCGTTCCGGAAGTCCGTTCGACTTTCAAAACGTTCGGAAACCAAGGCGCAGCTTCCAATTGGCTGCAGGAAGCAGAGGCGTAGCAGGGTTTTTTTTTTGTAGAAAGACTTGCATTGCAAAAATAAGAGCACTGATTACACATATCTGCAAACAACAACACACCAATAGCAGGGGTGTGTGCAATCGATGACAGATGGGCGGGCTAACAACGACCAACTCGGTGCTAATCGGGGGGTGCAAGCACCACCAAACACGTCTCAGAGAGACAGGGTGAACAGCAGCAGCAGCGGACGCAGTGGGAACAAACCACCCACCGCCAGGCCCCGGTGCAGGGCGCCCCTCAGGCGGCTGGGAAGGAGCCGGCGCATGAGCTGCTGCTCTGCTGACATCCCTCCGCTGCTGCTGCTGCCGCCGCCAACTCTGCCACTCATGACACCAGCCCAGCCAAACTCCAGCCTGCCTGCCTGCCTGCCTGGACGACAACGACGTGCCTTCCTTCCGGCGGATGCGCGACCCAATTGCCTGAGCCACGAGGTAGTGAGCCAAAGTGAGGGAAGCCAGGAGACATTACAGCCGTAACCCTTTGTGCACTGGGCTCCAGGAGGCAGAGTGGGAAACGCAATGGCCCGCTGTTGAATCTGCGCAGCGTGTGCGCCGGCGTCATGCGGGCCTCCAACTCCCATCATCCCCATGTCAGGATGACAAATGCTCAGGGATGATGGGAGCTGGCCGCTGTGGTTTATAAAATAGGGGGGATGTTAAGCAAGCACACAAACACACGCTCTTGAGTTTTCCTCCCCTCTAAAGAACAGCAATATCATATAAACTGAAAGGCAATAAATGGGGGGTCAGAGTGCCGCCGATCTGGGATGTCAGTGCCACCGCGGAAATACACCCAGTCAGGATTTTGTCACCCCCCCCCCTTTGGGATGGCACCCGGGGCGAACCGCCTCCCTCGCACCCCTCACGGCACCCCTGGCAGCCAGCTCCTGCAGCCAATCGGAAGCCATGGAAGCCCTGTCAGGCGCTTGGGTTCCATTGAACATTCACAAACTGCAACAGTCACTTCCAGGTTTGCAGTGTTTGGGAGCTAAAACGTTTGACTCGCAAGGCGTTCAGGATCCAATGTACAACTGTATTGGGAAATGATCTATAATAAATTGAAAAAAATGTTTTAAAGTACTTTCCCACCCAAAAACCCAGAGTCCTTTCTCTTGGGTATAATTCAGACTGAAATTCCCAGCTGCCAAAAAAGCTTATTTATGTGTGCTACTACTGCAGCCCGTGTTTTGTTAGCCCCAGAATGGGAAACAAGCGAGGTCCCAACTAAAGAAGAATGGCAGCTTAAGGTGACAGAATATGCACAACTTGTAGATTTAATATATAGAATAAGAGAACAAGAAGATTGGAAAACGTTTATTGAATATATGGAAAATAATTGTGTACAGCTGAAAACACTGGCAGCATTAAGATAAATTCAACAGTGTAAATAAGTTTTGATGGATGCAAGAATGGAATACTGAATGGTACAGTTTTTGTAAAATATGCAGGGATTTATGATATGTAAAATGAACCATGGAAAGAGAAGAAGGGAAGTCATTGATATCTTAAGGATGTAAAATGAATATTTTATATTGTAAAACAGAACATTTAATAAAATCTATCTGTCTGTCTATATCTATCTATCTATCTATCTATCTATCTATCTATCTATCTATCTATCTATCTATCATCTATGAGAATAATTTCACTAGAACTGGCTAAAACAGACCTCTTTCTGTTTGTATGGTATCATGCTGTGCTGTATTGTTTGATATTTGAAAAATGAATATTGTTTAGTCGTTTTGTCGTGTCCGACTCTTCATGACCCCATGGACCAGAGCACGCCAGGCACTCCTGTCTTCCACTGCCTCCCGCAGTTTGGTCAGACTCATGTTTGTAGCTTCGAGAACACTGTCCAACCATCTCGTCCTCTGTCGTCCCCTTCTCCTAGTGCCCTCAATCTTTCCCAACATCAGGATCTTTTCCAAGGATTCTTCTCTTCTCATGAGGTGGCCAAAGTATTGGAGCCTCAGCTTCATGATCTGTCCTTCCAGTGAGCACTCAGGGCTGATTTCCTTAAGAATGGATAGGTTTGATCTTCTTGCAGTCCATGGGACTCTTAAGAGTCTCCTCCAGCACCATAATTCAAAAGCATCAATTCTTCGGCGATCAGCCTTCTTTATGGTCCAGCTCTCACTTCCATACATCACTACTGTACTGGGAAAACCATAGCTTTAACTATACAGACCTTTGTCGGCAAGGTGATGTCTCTGCTTTTTAAGATGCTGTCTAGGTTTTTCATCGCTTTTCTCCCAAGAAGCAGGCGTCTTTTAATTTTGTGACTGCTGTCACCATCTGCAGTGATCAAGGAGCCGAAGAAGGTAAAATCTCTCACTGCCTCCATTTATTCCCCTTCTATTTGCCAGGAGGTGATGGGACCAGTGACCATGATCTTAGTTTTTTTGATGTTGAGCTTCAGACCATATTTTGCGCTCTCCTCTTTCACCCTCATTAAAAGGTTCTTTGATTCCTCCTCGCTTTCTGCCATCAAGGTTGTGTCATCTGCATATCTGAGGTTGTTGATATTTCTTCCGGCAATCTTAATTCCAGCTTGGGATTCATCTAGTCCAGCCTTTCGCATGATGAATTCTGCATATAAGTTAAATAAGCAGGGAGACAATATACAACCTTGTCGTACTCCTTTCCCAATTTTGAACCAATCAGTTGTTCTATATCCATTTCTAACTGTAGCTTCTTGTCCCACATAGAGATTTCTCAGGAGACAGATGAGGTGATCAGGCACTCCCATTTCTTTAAGAACTTGCCATAGTTTGCTGTGGTCGACACAGTCAAAGGCGTTTGCATAGTCAATGAAGCAGAATACAGTGGTGCCTCGCTAGATGAATTTTATTCATTCCACGGGTCTTTTCTTATAATGGAAAATTTGTCTAGCGAATCCTATAGGAATGCATTGACCTTTTTTTATTTTTATTTTTGCCCATAGGAACGCATTAATTGAATTTCAATGCATTCCTATGGGAAACCGCGATTTGCTAGATGAATTTTTCATAAAACGAATTCGTCTAGCGAGGCAACCTCCGCTCGAAAAATCCTTTCGTTAAGCGGAAATTTCGTTAAACAGGGCATTCGTTAAGCGAGGCACCACTGTACAATACTTTTTTAAAAAACCTGATAATCCTCTTCTGAATTTGAACCAAATGAAGTTCAATGCTCTTGGGACCATGTTGTGCTTTGTCTAGCCTAGAACATGCCTGGATCACCTGCCTCTATGGGTTGATGGGCATTTGTGTAAGACCACCCTAAGACACCAAGGAGTGTTTTGTGTGTCTGTCTATTTTGGGTATAAAGTGTCGGGTACCTCCTCCTCCTTGTTTAGCTGCTTTCTGTGGAATTCTCCAAAGCATATCATAAAATGCTGAATCTCTCTCAACCATGCTTGTCTCCATTAATAATTTGTTGTGCTTCTAGGTATAGTATAACTTACAGGAGTAACAACAGCGACCTGCAGTGCTTTGGATAAATACTTTGGTGGACACCCTCCATATGTGCTCAGCATGCAGTAACATGACTTTTAAACTTTATATCATATTTCTAACATGCTGGAAAGCTAACGCCTGAAAATATTCATTCTCTAAGAAAATAAGGTGGGAGTGTTCCAATGTCTGTAATATTACTCATAAAAGCAGCTCTTAGCAAAGAAAACATGTTTCAGTGTTCAAAAAATGGAATGGGTTGTATTCGATGTTCATTTGAGCCAGAGTAGATCTATTAAAAATTAATAGGCAGGATTCATCTAACAAAACCCATCAATGGATTCCTGGTTAAAGGCCTTCCTCTTACCAGTGGGGCTTTCCCCCTTCTTCTTCTCCCCTCCTCAGATTGATTGGGGGGTTTAGGAGAAACCCCAGAACAGCGCCAGGTGGACCTTGCAATCCCTTCTCTTCCCTTGTGTGCTGTATTGGGGGTTATCCTGACCCTCCTCCCCCTGAGCCAGTCTTGGAGTGCGCAGGGGAAAGAGATGTGGGAAAGATGTGTGGTATAAGCTGAAGTCCTTCTGACAGGACTGGTGAGGTAAATGCTGAGACTTGCCGCATTTACTTGTAGGGATGGGTGAGTACGTCAATTTCGGTGTTTCTCATTTTTGCAAGCTGAAATTCAGATCTCTTGAAAATTCGCCAGCATTTTAGTGTGAATTGTTCCCAATGCAATGTAATTTCTGTATGCTGTTTTCACTAATACAGTGGTACCTCGGTTTAAGAACAGCCCTGTTTACGAATGATTCGGTTTACGAACTCCGCAAAACCAGAAGTAGTGTCATGGTTTGTGAACTTTACCAGGGTCTAAGAACGGAATTTGAATGGTGGAAGGGCACCGGAGGTGGGAGAGCTCATTAGGGAAAGCGTGCCTCAGTTTGAGAATGGTTTCGGTTTAAGAACAGACTTCCAGAATGGATTAAGTTCGTAAACCAAGGTACCATATGCATTCATGAACATACTTTGCCCAAGTATATGCATTTTTGTGCACACTACATGACTAGGGCATTAAATGTCTATGGCCATGATACCCTGAACACACCCGGTCTTGTCTGATCTTGGAAACTAAGCAGGGTCAGGCCTGGTTAGTAGTTGGATGGGAGACCGCCTGGGAATACTGAATGGCTTTGGTTTTTCCTCCTTTAAAAGAACTCAGGATAGCTCAGTCGGTAGAGCATAAGACTTTTAATCTCAGTGAAACTGCAATTCGAAGAAGCAGTTTGAAGGGTGGTTGTGTTGTGCTTTGAGATAGTTTCAGAGCCCGTGGATTTTGCATGTAAATGCAAATTGAATCAGATTTCTCCCCTATTTACAACCAAGTGTAAATAGCCTAGGGCTTGCCAATCAGAAGGTCGGCGGTTCAAATCCCTGTGACGGGGTGAGCTTCCATTGCTCAGTCCCAGCTCCTGCCAACCTAGCAGTTTGAAAGCACGTCAAAGTGCAAGTAGATAAATAGGCTACAGTGGGAAGGTAAACGGCGTTTCCGTGCACTGCTCTGGTTTGGCAGAAGCGGCTTTGTCATGCTGTTCACATGACCCAGACGGAAAAACTGTCTGCGACAAATGTTGGCTCCCTCAGCCAGTAAAGCGAGATGAACGCCACAACCCCAGAGTCGTCTGTGACTGGACCTAACGGTCAGGGGTCCCTTTACCTTTACCTTTAAATCTTATCATGCATAGGATTAGGCTGCCTATGTTGTAAAAACAAGTGTTAGCTGAGTTGAGAGTGTTTTATTTTGAAGTTGTTGTGTGAAACAAAATGAATAATCTGAGGTTCAAGGCTACAATCCTTCGCATCCTTTCCTGGGAGTAAGCCCATTGAACATAGGGGGCTTGCGTCCATGAAATATTCATAGGACTGTAGTATAAGAAGTCTCACCCAGCTGAAGAGACACTAAAAATAGACCAACTGAAATGAATAGGAGTTGCCAAATAAGTACTGTCATTCCTCTCCACGGCTAGTATGTGTGCCGAAGAACTGATTGCATATGGCGAGATTCCCTTTTAATTAGAATCTTGCATTTGGGGGCCATGCCAATTTGACAGAGCACACACTATTTTTATTTAAGTGGCTCCAGATGTCTTCTGCCCAGTCTTAAGGGGCTTCCCTTTGAATTTTCTATTAAAATATAATGTAAGCAAATGCAAGCAAGTTGTGGTTTGTGTGTGATAAAAATGGACACGCCGTATATATTTCTCATGCACATCTGACATGAGAGTCAGGAGGTTGCGTTTTAGCCAGAGTTTCCACTGTAATGTGTTGCCCGTATTTCCTCATTAATGTCCTGGGATTCCCAAGGGGGCTAACTTAAAATATTAATAATGCAACATAGTCTTTGCTTGCTATGATTGTTGCATGAGAGGGAGAGAGACGGGCGGGAGGATGTATGTTCTTCTTTGCTCCAAATTAAAATCTGTATTGGGAAATAACTTTCAGGGCCATAATGCTTGCCTCACAGAGCCACTGAAATTCCTTTTTCCAAGATGAGAGAGCCCCATTTCAGTATCATCAACCTGAGCGGTGTCCAGGATATGAGAACTGAGATGTTTGGCAAATCAGGAATAGGCACCATGGTGCTACGTAATGCAGGGTTTCCCAAACTTGGGTCTCCAGATGATTTTGGACTACAACTTCCATCATCCCTAGCTAGCAGGACCAGTGGTGAGGGATGATGGGAATAGAAGTCTGGAGACCCAAGTTTGGGAAACCCTGGTCTAATGGAAAATGACTCAGATAGTGTAGCAACATGGCCGCAGTTTATCTTATTTTTAAGACGGCACATAAAAAACGAGCTCATTGGTTGAAATGATATTGAAAGGGGAAATCAGGAGGGTGGAATCTCTTCACAATACTTTGAGGTTATTTCGAAGAGCTGAGGCAGGCAATGGCAGAGGTTTATAAAGTTGGTGGAGAGGCATTTTTCAATTATTCTTCCTCTCTTGTAACACCAGATTTTGCAATGAGTCGTGCTGGCAGCAACAGAATGGCAAAATAACACCGTTCCTTGAACAGTGCTTAATTAATTTGTGGATATATATATTTTGCCACAAAATGTGGTGAGGACACCGAATCAGATGCCTTTAAAATGGGAGGAGACAGATTCATGAAGGATAAGTTAGTAGTAGCAGCAGCAGCAGCAACAAGAGTTAAATCAGGCGTCGGCAACGTTTTCCGGCTGTGGGCTGGAGAATTCCCACGGACTATTGTCCATGGGCCGGACATGCGCAGAAGCTATTTCCAGTGCTGCGCTGTCCATGTCCGCAGCGCTGTAAATCACTTCTGTGGCTGCGCAGATGCCAGAACTCGCGCTTGTGCAGAAGCGATTTCCAGTGTCTGGACATGTGCAGACGCGGTTTCCGACATCTGCGAAGGCGCAGGCGCAATTTCCAGGGCCACTCGGCGAGTCCCCGTGCCGCGCTGTGCCGGTTTAGCGCAGCATGCAGGGGACTCGCCGAGCAGGCGGCTCAGTTCACGGGTGGTCCGTGGGCTGGATAAACAGCCTTCGTGGGCCGCACCTGGCCCATGGGCTGGACGTTGCCGACCTCTGAGTTAAATGCACCCTCCGGGGTCCAAGGCACTGTATCTCATCTCCTCCCAACAAGCTTTCATTAATGAAACAGCATGGTGATACAGCATGATGGCACACAGGCAGGAAGGTGAGTGAGCAGCATGTGTGGCAGGTGGCCCAGGTGAACTGTTGGGGGGGGTGCTTCACAGAACAGTTTGGCAAACCACTCTGTGATACGTCTGTCCCTCTCCATTAAGCTTGGCTTAGTGAGGAGGGGCAGGCTCCTCATAAAACAGCTCTCTGAAGCACCTTTGTCCTTGTGGCAGGATTGGGATAACCTTTGAAGGAAGTGGGTTGGGGTGAGCTGTGGGGCAGCAACATAGATACTTGAAGGGAGATGAGGGGAGGTTCGAGTGAGCTGTGGGGGGAGACGTGAGGGGTAAACAAGGAGGGGTTGGCCAGGTATGGGGTTGGCAGAGGGGATGGCTGCCTTGAGTCTGTATGAAATTTAAGATTCTTAAGAAATTTAACAAGTATTAATTAAGTAGAATAGTAACACAACCTTCTGGAAATACATGATAAATATCCTCTAATGACAGTTCTTAGGAGTTTCTACGCAGTCCTCCAAGCTGTGTTTGATTCATTAAAAAAAAATTTTTTTGGGATACTCCTAAAAGTCTTTTTACACCTGCAATAATGCAAGATCTCATCCATTTTTAAACAAATATTGCCGAGTGAGTGCTGGTGCACTGGAATCACACAGGAAGAGGGAGGAATAGACTCCCTGGCACAAAATTAAAAGTAAATCCCCCCCAAAAAACTTTAAAAAGTTATATATCAAATGTGTGCCTATCAGCCTGGAAGTGAAATGGGGTCACTTCCAAATAAGATAGTAGCCTCTGCATATATGGGACAATTCCTAGGCATTTTTTTAAAAGCAATTTTCTTACATTTTTACCCTGGCTTTCTTCCATCATGGACCCCAAAGAGTTATACATGTTGGATTTTGCAGAAGGGATCAAATTGCAAACTGGAAATTTAGGTTAGGGCAATTAAAGTGAATTGTTGGTGCAACAAACCACTAAAAGCAAATGCAGAAAGATAGAAAAAACACGACTTTTTTGCGATTAGGAAGATGACAGGGAAATGCACCAAAAAGTGTGGGATTGGTGGGAAGATGTCTCACCTTCTTGCAAACAAATCAGGATGAATGCTCATTGTTGTGTAGCTTCCTGACAAATGAATGAGAATGAATGTTCAACAAGGAGAGGGCAGAATATAACCTCCATGCAAGCTTTGTGTTAGCTTATCAGTCTGAGTGCTCAATAAAGTCGAGGAGCCCTTAATCATGCAATCGGTTCTGAATTCCATGTTATACAGGTATTGTTCCCTACGGCTCAAGAGGCACAACCCACTGACTGACAATGGACTAAAAAAAATGCCAATAAAAGAAGCTCATTGCTTCATCCACAAGTTCTCTTTTATGCTAGCTCAAAATGAATGATTAGGTAGTGTTTCTAGTTGCACAAGCTTCCTTAAAAAAAAAAAATCTCCCTAATGTAAGGTCCTGTGGGTAGTGTTAAAGGACACTCAATGCAGCTGCAATGTTTACTCAAAAAGAGGAGGCTCTTTTCCTACGAGTGCACTAGCATTGACCTCTTGGATCATGCAGTATAGATGTTGGCGTAGCAAAGGAGCATATCGTTTTAATGTGATATCACATGGTTTGGGCCAGACTGTGGAACTGTAGTTCTACTTGGTAGCAAGGCTACTCTAAAATGTAAATGCTACAGCTGCTAAAAATGGTGTTAAATAAATCTGAATGACCCAGAACATATTCTTCTCGTTAGACCAAGGTCTCCCTAAGTCATCTTCAGCCTGCTGCATACAAGTGCATTGTTTCCTTTGCAAAACAGACATAACAAGTATAAGAGCCAGCTCTAGGGGCCTGTGGGTGCTTGGGCACCCACAATAATATAATTGTGGGGGCCGGGCACCCACAAAGTCAATGAGAAAAGCCAGCAGGTGGCAGCGGCGCTGCCTCCAAGAGAGAAGCAAGATGGTACCCCTGATAACAAGGATGCTCATCATAGACTCGTAGAATTGTAGAGCTGGAAGGGATCCCAAAGAGACGTCTAGTCCAGCCCCCTGTAATGCAGGAATCGCAGCTAAATCATACATGACAGTCATCCAGCATCTGCTTAAAAATTTCCAAGGAACTCCAAGGAGCCAGCTCCCGAGGGCGACTGTTCCACTGTCAGGCAGCTCTTACTGTCAGAAAGTTCTTCCTGATGTTTAGTCAGAATCTCATTCCCCTTAACTTGAAGCTATTGATTCATGTCTTCCAGAGCAGGAGAAAACAAGCTTGTTCCCTATTCCATATGGCAGCCCTTTAGATATTTGAAGATGGCCTTCAAATAACTCCTCTCAGTCTCCTCATTACCAGGTTAAACAACATACCCAGCTCCCTCAGCTGTTCCTCATAAGACTTGGTTTGAAGACTCTTTACTAACCCTTCCCCAGCCACACCCCTCACTGGCTCTATTTTGCATCCTGCTTGAGTTGGATGTGATATGCACATCCTGGCTGGAATGTGCAATTGAACTAAAATAATAGAATCATCATGATAATAGAATCAACCTTGATGGCAGAAAGCGAGGAGGAATTAAAGAACCTTTTAATGAGGGTGAAAGAGGAGAGCGCAAAATATGGTCTGAAGCTCAACATCAAAAAAACCAAGATCATGGCCACTGGTCCCATCACCTCCTGGCAAATAGAAGGGGAAGAAATGGAGGCAGTGAGAGATTTTACTTTCTTGGGTTCCATGATCACTGCAGATGGTGACAGCAGTCACGAAATTAAAAGACGCCTGCTTCTTGGGAGAAAAGCAATGACAAACCTAGACAGCATCTTAAAAAGCACAGACATCACCTTGCCTACAAAGGTCCGTATAGTTAAAGCTATGGTTTTCCCAGTAGTGATGTATGGAAGTGAGAGCTGGACCATAAAGAAGGCTGATCGCCGAAGAATTGATGCTTTTGAATTATGGTGCTGGAGGAGACTCTTGAGAGTCCCATGGACTGCAAGAAGATCAAACCTATCCATTCTTAAGGAAATCAGCCCTGAGTGCTCCCTGGAAGGACAGATCGTGAAGCTGAGGCTCCAATACTTTGGCCACCTCATGAGAAGAGAAGAATCCTTGGAAAAGACCCTGATGTTGGGAAAGATTGAGGGCACTAGGAGAAGGGGACGACAGAGGACAAGATGGTTGGACAGTGTTCTCGAAGCTACGAACATGAGTTTGACCAAATTGCGGGAGGCAGTGCAAGACAGGAGTGCCTGGCGTGCTATGGTCCATGGGGTCACGAAGAGTCGGACACGACTAAACGACTAAACAACAACAACAGCTGCTAAAAATGGTGTTAAATAAATCTGAATGACCCAGAACATATTCTTCTCGTTAGACCAAGGTCTCCCTAAGTCATCTTCAGCCTGCTGCATACAAGTGCATTGTTTCCTTTGCAAAACAGACATAACAAGTATAAGAGCCAGCTCTAGGGGCCTGTGGGTGCTTGGGCACCCACAATAATATAATTGTGGGGGCCGGGCACCCACAAAGTCAATGAGAAAAGCCAGCAGGTGGCAGCGGCGCTGCCTCCAAGAGAGAAGCAAGATGGTACCCCTGATAACAAGGATGCTCATCATAGACTCGTAGAATTGTAGAGCTGGAAGGGATCCCAAAGAGACGTCTAGTCCAGCCCCCTGTAATGCAGGAATCGCAGCTAAATCATACATGACAGTCATCCAGCATCTGCTTAAAAATTTCCAAGGAACTCCAAGGAGCCAGCTCCCGAGGGCGACTGTTCCACTGTCAGGCAGCTCTTACTGTCAGAAAGTTCTTCCTGATGTTTAGTCAGAATCTCATTCCCCTTAACTTGAAGCTATTGATTCATGTCTTCCAGAGCAGGAGAAAACAAGCTTGTTCCCTATTCCATATGGCAGCCCTTTAGATATTTGAAGATGGCCTTCAAATAACTCCTCTCAGTCTCCTCATTACCAGGTTAAACAACATACCCAGCTCCCTCAGCTGTTCCTCATAAGACTTGGTTTGAAGACTCTTTACTAACCCTTCCCCAGCCACACCCCTCACTGGCTCTATTTTGCATCCTGCTTGAGTTGGATGTGATATGCACATCCTGGCTGGAATGTGCAATTGAACTAAAATAATAGAATCATCATGATAATAGAATCAACCTTGATGGCAGAAAGCGAGGAGGAATTAAAGAACCTTTTAATGAGGGTGAAAGAGGAGAGCGCAAAATATGGTCTGAAGCTCAACATCAAAAAAACCAAGATCATGGCCACTGGTCCCATCACCTCCTGGCAAATAGAAGGGGAAGAAATGGAGGCAGTGAGAGATTTTACTTTCTTGGGTTCCATGATCACTGCAGATGGTGACAGCAGTCACGAAATTAAAAGACGCCTGCTTCTTGGGAGAAAAGCAATGACAAACCTAGACAGCATCTTAAAAAGCACAGACATCACCTTGCCTACAAAGGTCCGTATAGTTAAAGCTATGGTTTTCCCAGTAGTGATGTATGGAAGTGAGAGCTGGACCATAAAGAAGGCTGATCGCCGAAGAATTGATGCTTTTGAATTATGGTGCTGGAGGAGACTCTTGAGAGTCCCATGGACTGCTAGAAGATCAAACCTATCCATTCTTAAGGAAAACAGCCCTGAGTGCTCCCTGGAAGGACAGATCGTGAAGCTGAGGCTCCAATACTTTGGCCACCTCATGAGAAGAGAAGAATCCTTGGAAAAGACCCTGATGTTGGGAAAGATTGAGGGCACTAGGAGAAGGGGACGACAGAGGACAAGATGGTTGGACAGTGTTCTCGAAGCTACGAACATGAGTTTGACCAAATTGCGGGAGGCAGTGCAAGACAGGAGTGCCTGGCGTGCTATGGTCCATGGGGTCACGAAGAGTCGGACACGACTAAACGACTAAACAACAACAACAATAGAATCATAGAATTGAAGAATTGGAAGGGACCACAAGGGTCATCTAGTTGAATCCCCTGCAATTCAGGAATCTTTAGCCCAGCATGGGGCTTGAACCCACTGCCCTCAGATTAAGAGCCTCATGCTTTACTGATGGAGCTATCCTCTCATTTGCCTGGGTGGAAGAGAGATGGGTGTGTGAAAGTGTGCATAGAAGCTAGTTTGCAACAAATGGTAAAATTTATTTCTGTTGCTCCATCCACTTTTGCTGCCACTAACATGTGTCTCTCTCCCCCCCCCCCCGAAGATTGCGCAGGAGGAAATGTGGCCCTCAGGCTGGAAAAGGTTCCCAAACCATAGACTAAACCATGCCAGGCAAGTCTTGGAGGGGAACCAAATTGTGTTCCATTGCAGGCCCCTTAAATTACATTCAAAATAGCTTGGCCAATGTTCGATCAGGCTTAGAGTTCTGCTGTGATTGCTGAACGGAATGACAATCAGCATGTAAAATTAGCAAAGGAACATTTTGCTTGAATCTTTGGAATACGTAATCCCCTTCTGATGAGCTACATTAGCTAATCTGAGCTCTGAGGTAATTTCCCCTGTGAAATGGTAGAAAGATAGGATGGGGGAAAGCTGGACACGCCACATGTAATCAGCCTTCGAGCGCTGCCCACAATCAAGGTTTCTTTCAAGCTATTAAGCTCCCATTTGTTTGGAATGGCGGGTCTGCAGCAGCCCATCACATTACAGCGCTTGTAAAACTACCTGCAAAACTCAGAAGGTTCAATTGACAGCCTCTCCCCATCCATTTCTATAAAAAAAAAAACCTATGGTACTTGTGTTCTGTTCAAATCTCCTCCCTGAAAAGAGAGAGAGCTATAAATCACAAGAGATTATGATAGCAGGCTAATCTGATGGCATCACAACTCTGCATCCCATTCCCCCTTCTAATACATTGTGTTTGCCCAGCAGCATCCAGGTCCCAAAAGCTATCTATCAAGATTAAACAACATCAGTTCCCAGGGCATTTTGCACCCATTATTTTACTGATGAAAACCTCTCAGATCTAAGTCAACTTCCACCAGTTTCTTTAATAAGTGGGTGAATGCCATTTTGCTCTTTTTCTCCTAATCCGCTACCCTGCTGAAAGCTTGTCCATGCATGGAAGAGGGACTTTGCCCATTCATTTGATTATCCTTAAATGCCTTTGATAAGGTTGCTCTGACTGACATTGACACCTCATTAATAGAACATGATGTTCTGTCCAGCTACTTTAAAGGACCGATTAAGCTTATATCGGTGGTGCTGTGGGTTAAACCACAGAGCCTAGGGCTTGCCAATCAGAAGGTAGGCGGTTCGAATCCCCACGACGGGGTGAACTCCCTTTGCTCGGTCCCAGCTCCTGCCAACCTAGCAGTTCGAAAGCACGTCAAAGTGCAAGTAGATAAATAAACATTCTCTAGCGGGAATGTAAACGGCGTTTCTTTGTGCTGCTCTGGTTTGCCACATGACCTGGAAGCTGTACACCGGCTCCCTCGGCCAATAACGCGAGATGAGCGCCGCAACCCCAGAGTCAGTCACGACTGGACCTAATGGTCAGGGGTCCCTTTACCTTTAAGCTTATATCAGCTGAAAACTGCACAGTAACATTACACATTTATAGTGATTGCATTCATGCGGGCATCCAAGACTGGACCAAAAGCAAAAGCATATACTGTATTGATGAAGAAACAAATCATTCCTAATAAGTGTGGCAATTGGTGTCCACACAGGTTCACACTTCCCAGCATATATCCTTTGGATGTTGTTAGGCTCCAGTTTTCCCCAAACCCTGCCAGAATAGCTGACAGAAATTTCGAATGATGTCATTCTGCAACATCTGGAGGGCCACAAGTTCCCTATCTCTGGAAAATGTCTGCCACAATGGCTTTTGTGGTCAAATTCTATCCCACTCAGAATATAACTAGCATTCTATAGAGCCTGTTAAAGTGTAAATAGAAGCATCACTGGAAATTTTTTTTCGGAAGGATGACTTTTGTGTCGAGGAGATGTGAAATAAGGGTGGCATTTTCTCTGCAAAAGTCCTTGTCTCCTACTTATTTCTTATGTGAATGATCGATATATTTAGTGTTTCAACAATCAGGACATGCTTCATATTTCACACTTAGCTTGTTAACTTAATCAGCCCACCAATGTGCATTAAGGGAAGTAGTACGCCTCATCTTCAACCACATGCCAGTGATTTTTCTAGTACGTTTCATAGATCTGATTAAATCTGGCTCTTGCCAGGGCCCCTTTACAGCCTTATCCCAAGCACGTTTACTCAGGAGTAAGTCTCACTAAAATGGCATTGGCTTTGAAATCAATTCCCTCCCATGCGCTGGCAGAGTTTGCCAGTGTAACTGTGATGCTAGTGGTAGCCTTTTGCTCATGTTGCTTGTTAATTTTTCCACCTGGGTACGGTAGCTTTAGGCTGCATTGGCACCAGATGGTTTCGAAAAGACCCCTCTCTTTTTAGGAGGTATAACTTGAGGATAGGATTACTCTGCAAAAATCTCTTTTATAATTATTGCGGTTCAATTTGTTGGGGGAGGGGAAAGCCTCACATGCCGTACTGTAAACACCATTAACGACGTGAGGATTTTAGTTTAAATCATGCTTTCGATCACACAGTCTAATAAGCATAAAAGGAAAATAGCTTCTAATTTTGCAGCCGTCTGGGATTTGCATGCCCTGTTCTATTACCCAAAGGCATAATAACACTCATAGCAATTATGATTATGGAGAGGGATTAAAAAACAGCATAAAAGGAATCTGAATTAAATTCCATCAAGTGCACAGATTGCAAGGGATGCAGATGTTCTTGGTAGAGAGGGTGAATTGCCCATAAATACAGTAATCATATTTTTATGTAAAATAATTAATGTAATTCATGGAAATGATCCTGACCACACACTTCTTTCATCCAGCTAGGGCTTCATTTGTGCTGAGCTGATTCTTCTCTTCATGGCTGATTTAGCCCATTCTACTATGATTACTTTAAAATGGAGTCAACTATGGACCACCTTCCTATTATTTCATTTTTGTCACACAATTCCAGTTTTTTTGCACTAAACTCTTCCATTTCAGATCGGCAAGCATAAGATTGCTGTACATAAGAATAAATTACGGTGCCCTGGAATAAAGCACCCGTGCAGATGGGAGTCCTTTATTTGGAGGGCTGACCAGTCCTCGCCTGGTTTAAAGATAACCATAAGAAGAGAAATCAAGGACCTTGAAGCTGCTCAGCCACAAAGAGCATGTTACATGAGGCTCTGTGGCACCTATGATATATGGTTTATTTACACACATATACAACCTGAGGTGGAATCTACACACATATAAAAAAAATGCTGTGAGAATGCTTTTTAAAAAAAGTTTTGAAAAATACATTGAATTCAGCATAGCTCACTGTCACCATCTAGTGTCACAGTTGTATCTTGCACTTTACAACACATGTAAAAAGTTTCATTTGCAGCTGTACAGCTGAGTCCTCAGTCTACAATAGAAGGGTCCCCAACATTGAACTCCAATAGGGTCTTGCTTTGTTTATAAGCACAACATCCAGTTTAAGCAGACACTGGCTATTTTTCTCTGCCTCCTGCACTCTGCTTGTCACATAACCTCATCTTTCTCAGCTTCTGGCCCACATTATATTCTCTGTTCTAAACCTCTGGCTTTTCTAACACAGAGAGAGGCGCTTCTCCCTTCTCTTGCCATGTTAATGACCCACTACCCACTACACCCTCAAGGAAATTAGTCTGAGTTAATCAGCACCAGCCTGCCTTAATCACTTGCTAATTCAAGAGGGTTTAGAAAAGTCTAACGCAGAGATCAAATACCCACATGGGTCTAACGTCCCATCTTAACACACAAATGCTTATTAGATTCTAACATTTACTGAGACCAGACGTTTAGCACCCACAAACCTATAACAACAGCATCACTCATGGAATTTAGTGCCGCAGGAAGTGGTGGCAACCATTCATGCTGATGGATTAATAATAATAATAATAATAAATTTACACCCCGCCCATCTGGTTGGGTTTCCCCAGCCACTCTGGGCGGCTTCCAACAGAATATTAAAATACAATAATCTATTAAGCATTAAAAGCTTCCCTAAACAGGGCTGCCTTCAGATGTCTTCTAAAAGTCTGGTAGTTGTTTTTCTCTTTGACATCTGGTGGGAGGGCGTTCCACAGGGCGGGTGCCACTAGCGAAAAGGCCCTCTGCCTGGTTCCCTGTAACTTGGTTTCTCCCAGCAAGGGAACCGCCAGAAGGCCCTTGGCACTGGACCTCAGTGTCTGGGCAGAACGATGGGGGTGAATTTAATAAATTAAATAGTGGGTTGGACAAATTCATGGTGTGCAGGCCTGCCAGTGGCTGTTACCACTGATACCACTGAATTCCAGTTTGCTGGAAGGCAACAGCAGGGAGAGACCCAGTGTAGTGTGCTGAGAACCAGTGTGGTGTGGTGGTTAGAGTGTCGAACTAGGAGCTGAGAGATCAGAATTCAAATCCCCGCTCATCCATGAAACTCACGGTGTGGGTTTAGGCTTGTCACTGCCTCTCAGACCAACCCAACCTATCTCACAGGGTTGTTGATGATTTTTGCCACCTTGAGATCCTTGGAGATAAAGGTGGGGTGTACCTGTAAAAGATAAATAAATATTGCTTTCATGCACTGCCTGTAGGTTTCCCTTGGCTTCCATGTGGCTTATGTTTGTGGTCAGTGAAATGAGAGCTTAGTGTTTTGATTTGTGGTTGAGGCAAACCTTGGTTCAGCTCGGCATGACACCGCAGTACACAGGGAGGAGCAAAATGGCTGCAAGCTGCTCTCCGGGAGCCTGCACGTTGACAAGGTCTCTGTAGGCAAAAGCTTAGCTGGCTGTGTCATGTGAGCCAGGTCAATGTTTCTTGACATTTCCAACAACCATGCACATGTGGCTTTACTCCATTCATATCAAAGCTGGAATAAACTCGTCTGGCAATGTGAAGCTATCACTTTCAGTTGCTTAGTGAAGGCCGCTGGTTTCAGCAGCATTCCATGGCATCAAGAGACAAAACGTTCTGCTGACTCAGTTCTGTTCTGAGAACGCGCAAACCAAACAGATGATTAAAAAATGTGTCTTGTTCTACCTCAAGGCTATTTTCATCGGCATGAGGAATGGGTCTTTATTTACCAGCTTGTCGGTGGTTCAGAGGTCTATTATCTCAGATTCTAAGGCTTCAAGGCATGTTGTTTGTGATGAGCTGGCCTTGCGTTCTCTTGTCGTGGGAGGAAAATTGTCTTCTGAGCTACGTCGTTCCAGAAGCCAGTAATTTATAGTTCTGCAGAACCTGTTTAGATATTGTAGCAATTCAAGAACAAGTGAGAGATTTGCAGCAGGGAGGTCGAATGTTACTGGCAAATGAAACAATGAAACAGGCACCCGGAGCCTCTGGTCATTCAGATGTTGTTTAATTGCAACCCCCTTAATCCATTAACCATACTGAATGAGGCTGACGGGAGCTACAACCCAGAAATATCCAGGAGGGCAACACAGATTCCCCATGCCTTTAATAAAGCATTATTTAATATAGTGATACTATCTAGGTGCTTTATCAGAACATCAAGATAAACACCAGTTAAAAGAAGATATAAGTAAATGAAAGAACCCCAAAGTTTGTAGAAGTACAGAAACAAACCCTCAGTGCCATAAGGATTGAGCATGTTCTGTGGCACATAATGTTGAGTGTCTGTAGTGAGAAAGGGGAGTAAAAACCCAGCCTTTGTGGGGAATGCAATGGAGTATCACGGGAAAGGGCATGGCTGTCTTCAACCTTGAGCAGAGCACCCCACACTGGAACATATTGCTGCACAGAATCATGGAATTGTAGAGTTGGAAGCGACCCCAAGAGTCATCTAGTCCAACCCCCTTCATTGCAGGAACTAATGCATCCATGACAGGTGGGTGGCCAACCTCTGCTTAAAAACCTCCAAAAACTACAAGAGCAGATCCCACTTGTATAGTTCTGAAAACTCCCTGTGTCGAACGTGGGCCACTGAATTCAGGCTAAATGCAAGTGCTCTTGGTAACTAATGTATTTTATTCCCAAGGATTATGTAAGTTATGTTCTTTGCCAGGGAGCTGCATGGAGATAAGCACAGGCCCACAGCAATTTTTTCCTGGTTCAAGGGAAGAGACGCTGGTGGTGGTGGCAGCGGAGGCTGAACTATATGTAAGAGGAGAGTGCACAGTTAATTCATTGTTCCTTTGTACAACACCCCTCCCAGCTGTGATTTGAATGGCATTAATGGTGTTTCGAAAGAAAGAAAAAACAAACTGCATGTAGGCAGAAAGCTGAAAAAGTGTTGATAAGCTGTTGCCTATCTAAACATAGCTCCTGTGCCTTGGCTAAGGTTAGAGGTGGGTGGCAAATCTCTCCTCTCAGCCTTCCTTTGGAGGGCTGTGGTCCAGTATGACTCCACGCACCCCAGCCTCTTGCATAAAAATACATTGCAATTTTGTTGCTATTTACTTCTGAGAGAACTGAACCAGCTGCTTCCCACATTTCGCTGCAGAAAACAAAACAAAAAACCCTGATGCATCGTTTGTGATAAAGTTTCAAATATTCCTGTCTTTCTGCCTTTCTCCTTCATCTGTCCATTTCCCCTGGGATGTAATGTGCCAAATCATTTTCACCGTATTGTAATTTTCCAGTGTTAACGTGCAGCAATTCTTCAGCGTTAAGCATTTCCTGACTTTCCAAATAAAAGGAATTGGGGGGGGGGGGTATAAGGAAGGGTGAGTCTTAGAGGAGCTGATACACTGTCTTTAGACACTTAATTAATTGGATTTGCCTTTTGTCTCTTTATATTTGCCATTCAGAAACAAACATTGGGGAAGTGGCAAAGTGCATCAATACATTCTGGTGTCAATTTTCTTGGGTAGAGACTCTGTCCCTAATCACATTTAGGGATATTCCGTAAGTCCTATTATGTGTGATTAGTATATTGGGGGGAGGGTTCTTCATATCTAACAATTCAGGTCATGAAAAGAGGCCTGCTGAATCAAAGCAAAGGCCTTTTGCCTCCAACATCCAACAGTGGCCAACGAAATGCCTATGTGAAGTCCACAAGCAGGATATCAGTACCATGGAAATCTCTCACTCAGGATCCCCAGGAACTGTTATTCAGGGACTTTGTTGGCATCTGCCTGTCTTGAGAGACAATGGAATGAGCCTCCGGGGGTTAAGTCCAACTGTGCATTAGTGGCACCAACATGACCACCTTGAGGTGCAAGCCTGGGCAGTGTGTATGGCGGTCCAACCATCTTAGGGACCCCACTCCGGATTTGTGTAGGCAGCAGAGGTTTAGGATCAGAGTTTTCCTTCTCCTAGATAGGCTACCTTCCCATCTGCCCCCTTGCTTCCCTCTACAGCATGTGCAGGAACCACCTTCTTGATGTCTGGACCCACTATTGGTCTTGTCCACTCAATCTGCCACCCAGGCTACCCTCACCTGGTTTAGCTGGCCAGTGGATGCTGTTTCTGGGGTGTGGCCGCTGTCACATGCTGACAGCTTTTGGGAGCCACAGGTGAGAGCTGAGTGTAGGGTGGGGACCCAAGGTCGGCAAAGTACCCCAGAAGGAGCATGACGTGTCCCCCACCAGTGGTACTACCCATCCCTTAACACCCTATACCAGGGGCGTACCCAGGATCAAAACTAGGGGGGGGGCAAGGGGCGGGGGCAAGGCATGGGAGGGGAGGGGCCACAAAGTGGGAATGTGGGCGGGGCTACAGAGCCCAGGTGAAATCAAAATAAACAGTAAAAACTACAGCAAACTGATCACATATTTTAGGAAGGGGTCCCCAGAGTTGTTGACCTTAGGGAACTGACACCACACTTGCGTATTATACCCCAGAGGACAGGATCACACTTCAAAATGACCTTAACAGATTAGACAACTGGGCCAAAGCAAACAAGATGAATTTTAACAAGGAGAAATGTAAAGTACTACACTTGGGCAAAAAAAAAATGAAAGGCACAAATACAGGATGGGGGACACCTGGCTTGAGAGTAGTACATGTGAAAATGATCTAGGAGTCCTGGTAGACCACAAACTTGACATGAGTCAACAGTGTGATGCAGCAGCTAATAAAGCCAATGCAATTCTGGGCTGTATCAATAGGAGTATAGCGTCTAGATCAAGGGAAGTAATAGTACCACTGTATTCTGCTCTGGTCAGACCTCACCTGGAGTACTGTGTCCAGTTTTGGGCACCACAGTTCAAGAAGGATACTGACAAGCTGGAACGTGTCCAGAAGAGGGCAACCAAAATGGTCAAAGGCTTGGAAACAATGCCTTATGAGGAACGGCTTAGGGAGCTGGGTATGTTTAGCCTGGAGAAGAGAAGGTTAAGGGGTGATATGATAGCCATGTTCAAATATATAAAAGGATATCATATAGAGGAGGGTGAAAGGTTGTTTTCTGTTGCTCCAGAGAAGCGGACACGGAGCAATGGATTAAAACTACAAGAAAGAAGATTCCACCTAAACATTAGGAAGAACTTCCTGACAGTAAGAGCTGTTCGGCAGTGGAATTTGCTGCCAAGGAGTGTGGTGGAGTCTCCTCCTTTGGATGTTTTTAAGCGGAGGCTTGACAGCCATATGTCAAGAATGCTTTGATGGTGTTTCCTGCTTGGCAGGGGGTTGGACTGGATGGCCCTTGTGGTCTCTTCCAACTCTATGATTCTACATCAACTAAGAATGTGTTATCCCTTTGGTTGATATTTTCCTTCGATGGTCTTGAGTATTTCTTAAGTTGTCCTATTATTTTATTTTTTCCTTTTTTACTGTAATTCAAATCTCAAATGTTTAAGATGAGTAGAAAACATTTAAATACATTTAAAAAAACCTTTTCAGTATCCAGAATATACTCTCTTTACGTGCTTGCTCAAAAGTTAAGTTCCAACTTATGTTTGAATGAGATGGAAATAAATTGTTGGTTCTGGGTCACTATCACTTTTTGAAGGTACACATTAAAAGTGGATTATACATAAAAAGTCTTTAAAAAGCCTAAGGGAATGTGTGCACACGCACATGCATATATATAACATATATATGCCACCACTCAATTCACTCTACCACTTGAGCAAGAAAAACTTAAAGAACTGTAGGTTAATTTTGAATAGGGAGCTACTACTAGCTAACTCAATCACTATAGAGCAAGTTTTCAGCTTGTTTTCCACTTCCTCACCCCAACTCCTACCAAAGCATGTAGTATGACAGTGTAGTCTGGCCCATAGGATGAGCCCTGAGTTGTTAAATATATATAATCAACCCCCAGTTTCCAAATTAAATTTTACTAAGATTACAGCTGGAAATATAAATTATGAAGGAGAAAACAGATTGGTAGCATAAAAAAGAAACAGAACACATTACTATCTATGGTAATATTCCAATTCTACAGCAATTTACCTACAGCAATTTACAGCCCACTGAATTTGGCAGACTTACTTCTGAGTAGACATGTAGAGGATTGCCTAACATAGGCTACTTACAGCATAATCTTAAAAAGGATTCTCAAACTTTTTTTGTAGAAAGGAATGATCACACATGATGTTCAACAGGTGATATTATTTCCTAAGAAATACTGGTAATCCCCATGTTTAACTTGTGGAATCAGGGGAGAGGATTGATGGGAAGAAGGATTTTCAAATTGGGGGGGGAGGCAGACGTGAACCTGAAGCGACGGCGGCGAAGGGGAGAAAACCAGCGGCCGCCTAGAGGAGAAGAGGGAAGTCTGGGGGTGGGCGGGGGGGGGGAGAGAAGGGAACCAGGCTTGGATCGGGGCCTCCGCGGAGGTCTGGAGCGAAGCCCCGGCCTCCGCGAAGCGATCCGAGGCTCCGTTGCTGCAGCGGTCTGGCAGGCGCCGAACGACTCCCGACGTTCGGGAGACCTTTGAGCACAGCCGCGCTGTGCGCATGCGCCCTGCACGGCAGCCGCCGGAGTCCACAGCCGCGCTGTGCGCATGCGCCCCGCTTTGCGCGTGCGCAAAGGTCTCCCGAACGTCGGGAGCGTCAGCCCTTGCCCCCTCCCACACAGCGCGGCTATGGTGGACTCCGGCGGGCGCCTCAGGCGCCGCACGGCTCGGGCGCAAGAGACTGCTGCGGGCGCCGAACTCGCGCTCCGCTGGGCTGTCCTCTGCCTCTGCCCACCAGCCCCGCTGGCAGCGCCACTCTTGCCCGCAGCTGCCCGACCGGCCCTGCCTCTAGAGTAGGGCAGCGGCCCCCCCCTGCCCCGCGGTGGGTACGCCCTTGCCCTATACATACCTCAGGGGCATGACTAGTAGCCATTTGTCTCTTAAGCTTTCTTCTTCCACATATGTATTTTTCACCTCAAAATAGCCCTTGATTTCTGTGTACCTTTAGCAATAAGCAATGCTCTGTCCCATTAAATGCATTGCTGCATTTAATCTAGGGGGTTCTTACAGTGGCTAAGTAGACACCTCTGGGAAGCACAGAAAATGGACATGGGTGCAATAGCGCTCTCTCCCTCCTGATACACCACCATAGCAAGTAGCCATTGATAGCCTTATCCTCCGTAAATTTGCCTAACCTATGAGTTTGGACAGCCATGTCAGTTGGTAGCCATCACCATATCTTGCGTATTGTGCAAAGAAGTACTTCGCAATCATTTTTCTCAAAGCATCACTGGAAAACTGCAATGCACTCTACGTGCGGCTATCCTTGAGGCTACAGTGGCTGTAGAACGTGGTGGCTAGGTAACTACAACAACAACAACAACAATTTATTTATACCCCGCCCATCTGGCTGAGTTTCCCCAGCCACTCTGGGCGGCTCCCAATCGAGTGTTAAAAACAATACAGCATTAAATATTATAACCTCCCTAAACAGGGCTGCCTTCAGATGGCTTTTAAAAATAGGATAGCTGCTTATTTCCTTGACATCTGTTGGAAGGGCGTTCCACAGGGTGGGTGCCACTACCGAGAAGGCCCTCTGTCTGGTTCCCTGTAACCTCACTTCTCGCAATGAGGGAACTGCCAGAAGGCCCTCAGTGCTGGATCTCAGTGTCCGGGCTGAATGATGGGGGTGGCCATTTAGGGCTTTAAAGGTCAACACCAACACTTTGAATTGTGCTCAGAAACGTACTGGGAGCCAATGCAGATCTCTCAGGACAGGTGTTATGTGGTCTCGGTGGCCACTCCCAGTCACCAGTCTAGCTGCCACATTCTGGATTAGTTGTAGTTTCTGGGTCACCTTCAAAGGTAGCCCCACATAGAGTGCATTGCAGTAGTCCAAGCGAGAGATAACTAGAGCATGCACCACTCTGGCGAGACAGTCCGCGGGCAGGTAGGGTCTCAGCCTGTGTACCAGATGGAGCTGGTAGACAGCTGTCCTGGACACAGAATTAACCTGCGCCTCCATGAACAGCTGTGAGTCCAAAATGACTCCCAGGTTGCACGCCTGATCCTTCAGGGGCACAGTTACCCCATTCAGGACCAGGGAGTCCTCCATACCTGCCCACCTCCTGTCCCCCCAAAACACCAAAACAGTACTTCTGTCTTGTCAGGATTCAAGCTCAATCTGTTAGCCACCATCCATCCTCCAACCGCCTCCAGGCGGTTCACAGGACATTCACCGCCTTGGCTGGTTCTGATTTAAAAGAGAGGTAGAGCTGGGTGTCATCTGCATACTGATGAACACCCAGCCCAAACCCCCTGATGATCTCTCCCAGCGGCTGCATATAGATATTAAAAAGCATGGGGGAAAGGACAGAACCCTTAGGCACCCCACAAATGAGAGCCCAGGGGTCTGAACACTCGTCCCCCCCCCACCACTTTCTGAACACAGCCAGGTTGATTGTGGGGGCAAACAACTGCAAGTATATGACACCTTGCTTGAGGGATTTACCATAGCTTCCAATCTGCTACTGAGCTAAGTTCAATGCTTTGGTACTGAGGCCCATGTTAATTGAGAGACCACCTCCCCCCCCCACACTTCATTTTATTATTATTATTATTGCATTTTCTATTTTACATAAACAAATGAATTAAATACATAAACATAGAATCCCTTTTGACTTCCCTCCCCTCCCATTGTTGATCTTTATGTAATGATTTCCGCCTCTGCATCTCTTTCATAACTCTATTTTTATAAATCCTTTGCCAATCCATAATTCAAAATTTTACTACAAGTTTTCTGTCAATCCTACCAATGTAATTTGCAATTGTTTGCAATACCGTTTCAAATAATTTTTTTAAAAAATCTCCATTCTTTATTAAACACCTCCTCTTCCTAGTTTCTAATTCTTCCTGTAAGCTTTGCCATCTCTGCATAGTTCATCAGTTTTGTCTGCCACTCTTCTTTGATTGGAGTTGTACCATCTTTCCATTTCTGGGCTAATTTCTGGGCAGTCGTGGTCACGTACATAAATAGTTTTGCCTGGTCCTTCGGGATATCTGGTCCTATAATACCTAAAAGAAAAGCTTCTGGTTCCTTAGGAAAAGTTATTTTCAACATTTTTTTAGTTCATTATATATCATTTCCCAGAAATCTTTTATCATCTTACACGGCCACCACATATGATAAAAGTACCCTCATTTTCTTTACATTTCCAGCACCTTTTAGACTTTGATTAGTCTTAGCTAATTTGCTAGGAGTTAAATACCAACAATACATCATTTTCATATAATTCTCCTTGTGTAACATGTAAATTTTAATCCTGTTGTCCATAGTCCCTCTGCTAATTCAATTTGGGAGACCACCTTACCCCTTCTATACTCAGGAGGTCATTGTAGCTTCTCCTTCAAGTTTCAAATATACCAAATGCACCTTCCACAGTAACTCGAAGCAGGGCTTTTAGTGTGGCTGCTCCAGTTCTGTAGGACAGCATTCCTGTCAAGCAACTGAATATATATTTGTTCTGACAAGCATTCCCAGATGGATGAATGAGTCTCAGAAATGGGTGTCTGTTTGGTATTCTTTCTTATTTGCTCTATTGTCTGAGTTGTTTCAATTTTTCAATCTGTTTTTATTGCATTTTGTACATCACCTCGAGACATCTGTGGAAGGCAATAAAAAATAAATAACTACTGAAAGCCTTCAGAAATATTTGCTTCCCCCCCTAAAAAATAATACCTGATGCTGCTAAGCAACTCTTGTTAGAATTATCTAACTCTGAAACTTTGTACTGACTTCTACATTTGAAAGTTTTAAAAAGGGCCAGAAAACCCCACACATTTCTGTGATTAATTAAATTAATGAGTAGAAATTGTCAGTACTCTGGGACTTCTGAATGTATAAGTCTACCTCACTGATCTCTTTGAAAATAGGTTAAACTTCTTACCGCTTGCCCCAAATCTCACATGAGAAGATTGGTACATCTGTTGTCAACTAGGCAAAACTGTTTTCTATTTCGTCAAGGAACGAGAAAATCTAGAAAGTTAGGGACTGTGATGACAGGGCTTGCAATAGTCATGCCTATTAGGCTCCATTTGGTAACAATATAAGAATATGTTTAACATCACTATATGCAGGATGGCAGCCAATAATATGCTTAAAGTAAGTACTGTATACCCTTTTTGCTAAACCTAGATTTCATCCAGCCGAACATTAAGTAGAGGAAGGCAGTTGCTGGTGCCTCTGGCTGCCCTATGAAAATGACATAAGCAATTCCTAGAGGCTGAGCAGCATGATACAGGCAAACCCTTTTTGTGAGGAATGATATTTGTGGGGTGTGGCACAAACAGATCCGGCCCACTCATAAGACAAGGTGAGGTAACCGCCTCGGGTGGAAGGATTCACAGGGGCAGCAGATCCTGATGTATTAACAAATGGAGGCGCCATTTTGTGATTTGCCTCAGGTGCAAAAATGTCTTGGGCCAACCAAAGAGCAACACACAAGAGGGAATTAAACAAAGAAAGCTGCCTTATTCAGATAGTAGGACAATCTAGTTCAGTTCAGTATTGCCTACCCCGACTGACAGGGCTGCTCCCAGTTTTCAGCCACGAGTCTTTCCCAGCCCCGCTCAGACATGCCCAGAACAGACCCTCCAAGCATCCCTATTTTCAAGAAACAGTGCTGGATTTACAGAAGGCATCCTGGTTTCTGATTTGATCCTGGAATGTCCTGCTTTTCCCTAGGAGCTCCCTATTGTCACCAGAGAAATGTTGGAGGGTATGCAAGAATTGAACTTGGGTTTTTGTTTTTGTTTTTGTTTTGGGAAGCATGTGCTCTACCAAGGAGATCCAGCCCCACCCCTCATGAGAGACAGCACTGTGGCCAGTCTCCTCTGCTCTCTTGAAAGGAAAGGGGAAATCAGGGGCACCTCATTGTGCTATTCATGAGCATGCCTATGATTTCACAGTAAAATGTCCTCAATTCATTCCCACCCACCCACATACCAAGGCAGGCAAAGACCTTGCCAGCTGCTTTCTAGTGCCAGGAAAGCACTCACCAGCTGCTGAAGAGGTCCTTGGGTGATGATGATGGGCATTGCCTTGGCACCTATGCAAATCTAGAGGCTCGACATAAGAAAGGTAGCTTCTGATACCACCTCTCTCTTCATCTCACCATCCCTCCCCTCCTGGAAGTCCTTCCAGGAGAATTGTTGCTCCTACAACTTGCCATCTGATCCTCTGCATGTGTATGCAAGTCCCAGTGAGTTCAGTAGTGGCGTTTAGTATTCCCACGGGAACTGCGGTTCTGGAAGGGTGCTGGGAATTCTAGCTCTGCAGGAGTAAACTACAGTTCTCAGGATTCTTTGGGTGAAGCTGTGTGCTTTAATTGCATGGTACATATGCAGCCCAGCTCTCTTATGTGTATATATATGGCTGCATACTTACCAGGGACTTGCATGCACATGCACACGGGGAAGCCATGTGTTTAAATGCGCTTTAAATGTACGATGCACTTAGCCTAAGTACCATGCAACTCAACGGGTGTTTCTTCCGAGTACAAGTGTATAGGATTGCAGTGCTGGAATCCCATTCCTCATTATAATGGGAGATCAATATTAGATCAAAAGCAAGGTGGAGTCTGGCTGTCTCCAGTTGAGGCTATTACTATTAAGAGACAGTGGGCGACTTAAAGGGAATTGCTGTACTTTATGGGGAAAGGGGTGGGCAACCCAAACTGAAATCAATGGAAAATGTAAGGGAGCCATGTTACGAATTGGTTACAATACCACCAGTTACATAAAATGTTTAAATTAGATAGAAAAAATGGTTTTTCAGACCAAAGCTCACAATTCGAAAAATAACAAAGAGAAACTTTTGTCTAAAATGTATAATCTGTTATTAGACTGGGAAACAAAAGACGAGTTTGTTAAAGCCTCAATGACACACTGGGCAATAGATATAGGACACAATATAGATTTTAACCTCTGGGGGGGAAACTCTTGAAAAGTGACTTGAAGTTTACAGCATGTTATTCTTTGAAGAAGAACTACCTGGAAATGATTCACAGATGGTATTTAACTCCAAGTAGGCTTGAAAAGATGTATAAGACTGAATCAGATAAGTGCTGCAGATCCAAAGGGGTGGAAGGAACAGTCTTTCATAGGTGGTGGACTTGTAAAAGGGTACAAGAGTATTGGGAAATTATCCATAATGAATTTTAAAAATGTTTTAAAGTACCCCCCCCCCACCAAACCAGAGTCCTTTCTCTTGGGGATAATTCAGACTGAAATTCCCAGGTGTCAAGAAAGGTTACTTATGTATACTGCTACAGTCATACCTCTGTTCTAAGCAAAAAATTGCTCTTATTCCCTTATGGGGTACACAAGAGCCTTATTGGGTTCTCCATCGGTCGGAGAATATATAACAGAGGCCAACCAGAGGAGTTTGAGAAGCAAAGCCTTTATTTGCTGTTGCAACAGGGTCCTTCCCCTCACGCAGGAGAACAAGGAAGGAACCCAGAACAAAAGAGAACCTCCACTTTTATCAGTTTCCCCATCACCAAGAAACGCCCCAATACATCATTCCTACATCACAGCTATGTAATCAATACCTCACAAAAAAGGAGGGTTCAAGGTAGAAATCTGAGCACTTTTGACACCTCTCCTAGTCCTCCTATCACCCCTCCCAGGTGTGAATTCCTAAACACAAAGAGAAATTAACATTTTCATAAGAGTTGATCACTGTCTTTTGTTCAGAGGAGTCTTCCATTGTGAATGAGATACCATTGACAGGGAATTATGGCTCCCAAGTTGCTAGTCATGTGGAAATGTGTGCATATGCTGATCCTTAAGCCTTCCTTAAGGCAGGGTTGAGTCCAAGCGGGAGGGGTGAGGGTCTTTGAAGCGGAGCGGAGACGGGGAAGATGGCGTTGAACAGGATTCTGGGTATTGCAGCTGTCAAATTCGGTCACCCCTCTCTGTTCATTAGTAATGGTGTCCTGCAACACACACACACCCAAAATATGATTTTATAACACCTCGGTTTAAGTACGCCTCGGTTTGAGTATTTTCAGTTTAAGTACTCCGCGGACCCGTCTGGAACAGATTAATCCACTTTCCATTACTTTCAATGGGAAAGTTCGCTTCAGGTTAAGTACAGACTTCCGGAACCAATTGTGTTTGTAAACTGAGGTACGACTGTACTGCAGCTCGTGTTTTGTTAGCCCCCAAATGGAAAATGAGCAAGGTCCCAACCAAAGAAGAATGGCACCTTAAGTTGACAGAATATGCACAACTCGCAGACTTAACATATAGAATAAGAGAACAAAAAGGACATATGTTTAAAGAAGATTGGAAAACGTTTATTGAATATATGAGAAATAGTTGTGTACAGTGTAACGGTGTAAACAAACAATTTAGAGGTTAAATGCATCTAGACCGCAGTGTGCCTGCCATAAGTCAACATCACTTTCTTCATTTTGACCCCGATTTTGCCTCATTGCCTCAGTTTCTGCTGGGTTGGCCTTTTAATTTCATAGTCACATATTTCTACAGACAACAGAACATTATAAAATGTGGGGTTTTTTGGGGGGGAGGGGGTTATTATAAACGAGACTGTGTGTGTTCTTTTAAATCACCTCAGCACGAATCCTTCCATTAACAATGAGAAAAATATGCCATAATTAATTCACAAGAACCACTTTTAATATGATTATAGGAGCATCTATTTCTAGTTTGGTGGGAGTGACAGTGGAGGAAAGAGGGAGGAAGGGAGTGAAAAATGAGAGAGAGAGAGAGAATTTAATTATGCGTCCAACTATGACCCCAGATAACTTCAGCATCTTTTATTTCCCTAGCAACCACATTATACTAATTTAACGAAATGTTACAATGAGCATTACACCAATGCCTGAGGGTTTGTTTGTTTGTTTTAAAAGAAAAACAAAATACCCCAACCCTTCCCTGAGATTCAGGTTCCCCCCCCCCGACTAATATTTCATCTTAATTAATTCCACTATGAGGTTGGGTGGGTGGGAGGTGGGAGAATCTATTGAAGGATATTTGTGCAAAAGGCAACGATAATGGTGTGTTAATATGGATAGATGTCAGCAAAACCAAATGTAAAAAAAGTGGATGCGTTCAACCAGGGCAGAGTCAGAGAATGCCACATTCTTACTCAGAGATTCGGTGGGCAGAGAGCAGGAAAGGGAGCTTATAAATATTTCAACTGGGAGGGAAAACACTTGAAAGACTGTTTTGTGTGAAAGATTGTTCTCCCCAGAATGCTAAGAAGCAAGGCAGTTTTACAGCAGTGCTAATGCATGTATCCATATTGATCTAGCAATTAAGCCAATTTTTATGACTGGAGGTAATAGGGGCTCATTATTGACATTTCCATTTGGTTTCATTCCCTTTGCACCTCCCCCCCCCATGACAGCTGAAAGAGATCCCCCCCTCCCCGGTTATCTTTTCAGTGTGTTTAGCTGCACAATCTAGCTAAAGATAAGCTATTTGAAGTCCCACTGGATCCAACAGGAGAGCGTTAAGAATGGCACTGGGCAGGTTTATTGGCCCCTCAGTCCCAGATGGGGGTGGAGTGGAATAATAGAATTATAAAATTGTAGATTTGGAAGGCACCCCCAAGTGTCATCTAGTCGAATCCTCGGCAGTGCAGGAATCACAGCTGAAGGATCCCTGACAGATGGCCACCCAAACTCTCCTTCCAAACCTCCCATGAAGGAGTGCCCACCACTTTCCAAGCTAGTTGGTTCCACCATCAAACAGCTCTTACAAGCAGAAATTCTTCCTAATATTTAGCCTTATGCCCATGTCTTTTCCCCTCTGTGGCTACCAGCAGTTCTGCATGTGGGGTGGAAAGAAGTTGGGAAATTGGGTCAGGAGCTAGAAGTTAATTCCATCCCCACCCCCCAAGCTTTGTTACTGCCTTTTTTTTGGAAAAAAACGGAGTTCCAATCACATAAATCCCTTATAATATTCACTTTGGTCCTGAGTGAGCAATAACTCACTGAGTGAGCATCGACCACAGCAGTTATAAACCGTTCTGGATGCAAAAACATTATCAATGTAGGTATTAAAGGCAGACACAGTGGCTGACCTTGGAGTCTCAAATTTCAGCGGTGCAACACCAAAATTCGGTGTCCTTGCCTCTCATGCTCCAGTCTAAATAATAGTTGAGGCATGGCATCCCCACCTGCGACTGAGCTGGTCACGCTTCCCTCAATCTGCCTCTGCCAGGCATCCCAATGCATGGCTCAATGAACTCAGCGCAAGATCATTCTAATGACCAAAATGATTTTGGATTCTTGGTAAATTATATTAATACAACCTGAATTTAATTCACAGGCACTGGTTGTATCTTGATTGGCCAAAGTCAAGCTTCACCAGCCTGGTGCATAGCTTTCTGGGCTGATGGGAGTTGTCGTCTAAAAATATCTGGTGGCAAAGGTTGGCCAAGGCTGCTCTAAGCACACATCTTCACTGTAGCTTTCGGGGCTTATCATTTTACTAGCACAGAGCCAAACAAGAAGCTTAGAACAAGACGGCACATTTTACGAACTTCAGAAACAGGAAACGGAAAAACGGCACAGCCGGTGCCAAAACCTGAATGACCCTCCTCTGTTATGTGGAATGCCAGTAACCAAAGGTGGACAGTTCACAAGCATATCCGAGCTATTTCTGAACTCTTTAGACATCCCCATGTAGCTGTGACCTAAATGTTTCAGTTTAAAGTCCCCCCAGATAGCAGATGTTGGCACACAAAAGATCAGAGGCAATAGGAACCTCCCCCCCCCCTGTGCTGCATCTTTCTGGAAGCTGTAACAAGTGCTATGAACGAAGCAGTGTCACTCTAAGAATGATATTATATACAGAGACTTCCCTGCCCAAGAAAATAATGGTGGTTTTTTGGTACCTCTTTCTGAAACTATTGATTCACAGTGCAGTCCTAGGCTGCATACACATCAACCCATTTGTTGCACAGAAGTATAGTTTATCTTAATCCAGAGTTCTTGCTCATCTGCAACATGCTGTTTTTAATCCAGTTTTTAATCCATGCCTTTTCCCTCCTGGCACATAACCCAATGGATGAAGATGGGCATCTCAAGGTAAAGCTGGGAAAGTCTGAAACATCAGAGAGCCACTGCTAAATCAATGCATGCCCAACTAAATGGTCTGACTTGGTGTAAGGCAGCACCCTGTGTTCCTACAAAGATGCTGCTGTTGCCTTCTTCACCTTGGACCCTTCCAGATGTTTTAGACTACAACTCCCATTGTCCCTGATCATTGGCCCAGCTGGTTAGGGCTTATGGGAGCTGGCGTCCAAACATGTGAAGGACACTAGGTTGCTGAACAATGGATAGGAATAGGGCTTATCCACACCTGCCTTTTGCCCCTCTTTTTCCAGGCACAGGTCCACAGCTCTTTGTCTTTTGCACCAGAGCTTTCTCAAGAGAAAACCTACCTTTTAGAGCTCAGTTGCAGCAAGTAGGAATCCGGGTTTTCTGCGAATTGCCATTTGCTCTGATGCAGCTTTAAAGAGTGGGTTTACACAAGGAAAGCTCTGGGGCAAAATAAAAACTAAAGCCCTCAGACATTGAGCTTTAAAGTATGGAGTGTGCCTGGAGAGAACAGAGGAAAGTTAAGTATAGAGAATCCCATAGTTGTCATAAGGCCCCATGGAGGACTTGCTCTTTCAGCTCAGTCAAATAGTTTTCAGCCTCAGAATAACTGTCAATAATAAGCACAGGCAACTGAAAAAAAAATATGAAGCCCCAATATATTCCATCTATTACTACTGATTGGCAGACCAACTCTGCATTACAAAGATGTGTGCAGGCAGGACGAGAAGGCCAGCAACATCAACCCTGTTATGTGGGAATCCCTTGCAGATGAACACAGTGCTTGGAGACAGGAGGTCAAGTCACGCATCCATAGCAGTGACCAGAGGAGAAATGAACTCTGGGAGGAGCACACAGAGATGCATTTTGCAGCAGCACAACCAGATGCCTTCATCTGCTCCAGCTGCAACAAAACATGTCTCTCCCATGTCGGTCTCTTATGGCCACAGCGGGATCTACAACCGTCAAACAACTTGACCTCACCGCCAAAGGCACCCTTTCCCATTGTCCCCTAAGACAGATGGATGCCAACACAACTATCATACTATTGTATAAGTGTGGCATCCCTCTAGCATTCTGTCTCAATGGGCAAGTTCTTAAGTTAGTAAAAGTTTAGGATCTAATCCAAAAACTCTTAATGAAGTTTCATATAAATGCAGTTACTGCAGTTACTGTTGGGAACATCACTGAACATGTTCCTTAATCCCCCCACAGCTATGAGGGAGCTCAACTTCCAATTTTTTAATTAATTGATAATACGAAATAAAAATGACCCTTAAACTATAATATCTGGTTGGCATGAAATTAATTTCACCTCTCATAAGGTGACCTGCTGGGGTAACTCATTGTGGACATGAGTGGCACAACAATTGCCTCCAAAACAGTGAATGCAGCCAGAATAGATCTCAGTCAAAAAAAAATGAAACTATGGATAAATGTATTGCCCACTCAGCGAGCTCTGTTTTACTTTGGTTGAAAGCCTGTCCTACTAGGCTGGTAATTTGGACAATGAGCCCCATGTTGCAGAAGCTGGCTCCTTCTCCAGAGGACTTTGTCCAGTTTGACACGCAGGGCCGTCTTAGGCACCTTTGGCGCCCTGGTGCCCTGGTGCGACGGATCCCTCCGCCACCCCCCGCCGCCCCGTTTTCTAGCGTGGCGGGCGGGCAGGCTTAGTGCTGCGCGGCGGAGCGGGCGGTGGGCAGGCGGGAGCAGCTGCGTGGCACCCCCCCTGGCGGGCCGGGGACGTGGCGCCCTGCGCCACCCAGCCTGGCCATAGAGCCGGCCCTGTTGACACATCACAGATGCCAATTTTAGTATTTTGTTGGGAGCCGCCCAGAGTGGCTGGGACAACCCAGTCAGATGGGCGGCATATAAATAATAAAATTAGCATCATCAGCACCATCATTATTGTTATCATTATCATCAGTTTATGCTATCTTTATAGCATGTAGCAAACTGCCAAAGTATCTATACAAATGAACACAGGAACATAAGAAAATCCTGGCTGGATCAGGCCAAAGGCTCACCTACGCCAACATCCTGTTCTCTGAATGGCCTGCCAGATGTCACAAGTAGGAGCACAACAGGTGCGATTCCCAGAAACTCGTATTACGATAAGATAAGATGATAAGATAAGATAAGATAAGATAAGATAAGATAAGATGATAAGATAAGATAAGATAAGATAAGATAAGATAATCTTTATTGTCATTGTCCCCTTGTGGGAACAACGAAATTACTCTGTTACCACATCCACTCAGATAAAGCATTCCACATATGTTATGGAGAGTAAATATGAAGTTCACGGCATGTATAGGAATAAGAGAAAATATATTAAAAATGGTGTATAGATGGCATCTGATGCCGGAAAAAAATGCAAAAATATATAAAACCAACACGGATAAGTGTTGGAAATGCCAAGAAAAAGTGGGGAGTTTTTATCATTGTTGGTGGAAGTGCATCAAAGTAGCTGAGTTTTGGAATGAAATTTGTGAAAAAATGAAAAAAATGCTGAAGATTACATTTGAGAAAAAACCAGAGGCCTATCTTCTAAGTATGACCGAGAAAATATTTTTCTTTACGCATCTGCGGCAGCTAGGATATTGATAGCACAGAAGTGGAAAGGGGAGAATCTCCCGACAATCCAGGAATGGCAAGTTAAATTGGTAGAATTTATGGATTTGGCAAAGTTAACGGCGACGATTAGAAATATCCTGAAGCAAAAAATAAAGGCTGAGTGGAAATTCGTAGAAGAATGTTTGGAAAAAAAGAATATAAAAACAAATTTAGTGATATGCCTATGACTAGCAAATCCCTTTCTTCTTTGTATAAAGATTTAGGCAGGAATCACTATGTGTGTCATGATATAGAACCAGGAGACACATATTGGCCACTAACGTTCAAATTAATAGTTAATTACTCTTAAAAAAAAGAGCCCAATAATTCCAATGGTAATAGAAGTCACACAAAATCATTAGAAGCTGGGGCACATTGTGATTAATCACCCCAGTGTTGTATTCTGAAGTTTCTATTTTTACATTGTGCTTTCCCACCAGCTTTCAGAATCCTGATTAGAAGAAATGATTTCTTTGGCTGCATGCATGAATCATCTTAATGTCATCAGCAGCTACAATAGTAGCCGGCTAGCCGCTGCTTAGTCTTGATTGCAAAGCAGTGTTTTGAGTGTGTGCATTATGTTATGTCAAAGCTAACTTCAGATATGTGGTGAATGTTGCTGTTCAATCAGGATTGCTGACAATCTTCAAAGGATGTTGTGCCTGCCCAAAAGCCCAGAGATACACTCATGAAGATTGACAGTCGCATAAATGAGACTTCATTGTTCACCACTATGTATGTCATAGAATCATAGAATCATAGAGTTGGAAGAGACCACAAGGGCCATCCAGTCCAACCCCCTGCCAAGCAGGAAACACCACCAAAGCATTCTTGACATATGCCTGTCAAGCCTCTGCTTAAAGACCTCCAAAGAAGGAGACTCCACCACACTCCTTGGTAGCAAATTCCACTGCCAAACAGCTCTTACTGTCAGGAAGTTCTTCCTAATGTTTAGGTGGAATCTTCTTTCTTGTAGTTTGAATCCATTGCTCCGTGTCCGCTTCTCTGGAGCAGCAGAAAACAATCTTTCTCCCTCCTCCATATGACATCCTTTCATATATTTGAACATGGCTATCATATCACCCCTTAACCTTCTCTTCTCCAGGCTAAACATACCCAGCTCCCTAAACCGTTCCTCATAAGGCATCGTTTCCAGGCCTTTGACCATTTTGGTCGCCCTCCTCTGGACACGTTCCAGTTTGTCAGTATCCTTCTGATGAGCAAGGGCATCTAGTGCTCTGCAGATATTCACAAAAGCTGCCTGGCTGGCATGGTCAACATATTTACACATGAACGTTGACAGTCTCCAAATTTCAAAGACTCTTTGCAATGTTGTATGAAGCTGAATGTTGGAAGATTGAGGACAGACAAAAGAAAGTGCTTCTTCACACAACACATTATGAAACTATGGGATTTGCTCCCAGAAGGGGCAATGTTGGCCACCAACTTGGGTAGCTTTAAAAGAAGATGAGGCAAATTCATGGAGGAGAAGGCTATCAATGGCTACTAGCCATCATGGCTGTGCTCAGCTTCCACTGTTTGAGGCTGTATGCCTCTGAATCCCAGTTCCTGGAAATGGCAGGAGAGGAGAGTCCCATTGTGTTCAGGTTTGCAGACTTCCTACAGGCATCTGGCTGGCCATTGTGAGAAAAGGATGCTGGATTAGATGGGCCACTGGCCTGATAACAGCAGGCTCTCCTTATGTTCTTGAGATGGTTGAGGCCTCACTCTCTCTGTTTCCAAATGATTATTAGACTTCCAGTATAGGTAGAAAGTTGAAATTTTGTGCGCAAAAAGTTCAAGGCACTCTGATTACTGGAAAACCCTGAAAACAAGACATTCTTACAAATCTCACTTGTAACATCCATGGATACCAGGGGAGCAGCCTGGAATGCAAGCTGTATTTACTAGTGTAATAATATGTTTCTTACTATGGAAACCGCAGTGATATACTTTGCCAGAGAAAACATAAAAATATTTACACGCCGTCATGATTTTATGAAGACACTGGTGAGGCACAGGAAGATGCAAAGGTAAGAACTTGAGAAGTTTCTGCAGTAGCGTAAGATAAGACTCAGCAAAAGAGGATTTTAAAAGCAACAGGATTTGCTTTGCAGAACACCAGACTGAGGAAAAGGCTCTTGAGGGTGATAAATAGGCTCATGTTGTAGAAATCCTAGAAGGATGAATACAGAGTCAGACTTTAAGTAGAGCTTTAACAGAAACGTTAAAAAAAACCTGCAAACAAATGGGTGTAGTAAACGATGAGATGGCTGCTGCTGTTACAGAAGGGCAGATCTGGGAAGGGGACATTTGGAGAAGCGGTGCTGTAGGGAGTACTTAACCCTTTTCCTGCACACCACTTTTCAGCTTCAACTTCTCCTGTGCTGCTTCCTTACCGTCATCCCATTCCACACATTCCTGGGATAAAGGTGTATCTGTAATCTGGCAAATGCACATTTCAAAGCAAGCAAGCAAGGAAAAAGCAGCTTGTAGAGACAAAGTTGCCATGAACAAATGGCAGGTGATGGGAGGAGGGTGGATTAAGCACTGCACCCTTCAGCCTTTCTCCATTGCAATTTGCCCCTTCAAAACTATTTCCCCTAATGATTTTTTAAATTCATGCATTCAATATTTTTGGAGCACCACAGTCCTATTGGCTCCTGGAAGCTTTCTTTATGTTTTAGATTTATACCCCATGTTTCCAATACTGCATTAGCCTTAAGGCAGCTAATGCAATAAACAAAGCTAAAAAGTAACAAGTTAATGACAACAAGAAAGCCACACACTTTACCAGTAAAAGCAACAAGAAAGCTGGTAAAATGAATTAAAGTATCAAAACAGCAATTAAAATTATGTCCAGCATTAAAAGCTATAAAAAGAATGAGATGGATCAGGTCAGGCCCAGGTCAGGAAGTCAGCATTTCACTGTGAATTTATTGCAATATACACCTTGTTCCAAAGTGATTTCCCTTACTATCATGCATTTATTTCCACTAATACATGCATTTACACAGACACATTATGCTAGCACATGCAATTTTGTACGCATCACTTGGCTGGAGAACAGCCCTGCGAAATTCAGAGAAGTGCAAGTTTCTGAAGGAAATTTCTGGTTCTCATATCATTTTGGAACATGAGAATTAGGCAAGTTTACATTTATTTATTTTTAAAAACTGCTTTGAGGTGTTTTATAATTAAGCAGTGCACACACTGTATGAAATAAATAAATTTAAAGGCACATCATATTGAATTTCTCCCCTTTTGTGGAGGATGCAAGGCTGTGGGAAGACCCAAAACATTCCAGAAGAAATGAAACAGGCAAGTGAAGCAGAGGCTGTAACCAAACCCAGTTCTCTTCTCTAACTTAAATGCCACTTACCCAAGTTAGTTAAACCACCGTTGAAATGTTATTGTTCAGAACAGTAGTGCTACAGTTACAGAGCACTTTGGACCTCACACAGCATTCTCAGATAGGAAACACTTCAAAGTGACCTTTTGTGAACCATTTCTTTTCTTTGTAACAGCGACAATAATTTCTCTTTCTGTCTTTCCATCCTACAGTCAGAAGAGTCCTCCCCGTCTCATTTTTTATAGACAGCAATATTGACATAAACGTATTGCACTCAGAAGCTTAAGCGACAAGAAGCCAGCTAGAAAATCTGTTCCAAATGATATAGTGACAGACTTGGCCTTTCTGAGATAGCAAGAAAGGACTAAATCACTACTTACCTCTCCAAAAGCCATTCTGACATTCCTCCCCCCACCTCCGTCCTTTGAATAAATGTCAGAAGGGAATGCATTCAAGTGTTCCCAGATAACCCACCTTGAAACCTTTTAAAAAGTAGAAAGAAATCTAACAACAATCTTGGTTTCTTTTGTGAGCTTGAGATAGTCAACCTTTAACAAGTGGAAATATAGAAGATGCCTCCATAGATGCATTATCTCCTCTGATATTTTTATTTTTATCCACTCCTATTCCAAGTGTTCAGTCATTTCACATTTGAAATGCTAAAGGATTCTGACACCAGACTAGGCCTTCGTTTCCCATTCATTAGTTATCTGCTCCCCTAGACTAGAGTACTCTAGAACACTTTACATGGGGCTGCCTTTAAAGTTAGTTTGATAAACCTCACTTGGTGCAAAATGTGGCTACCTTAATCGAAGGGGACCAGAAAGTCTGAGCACTTAACACCGTTTTTTTGTTTTTGTTTTGTTTGCCGCATTTGTTGACAGTATGTTTCTGAGACCAATTCAAAGTGGTAGTGTTAACTTTTAAAGTCCTAAATCAGGGATGAGGAAACTGAGGCACTTCAGAAGTTGTTGGACTACAACTTACTGGCCAGATACAGAACTAATGGCAGCATCTGCCCTGTGACTTATTTATGTATCCATTTGCTTATATGCTGGAGTCTCAGCAAAGGGCATTGAAGAAACCGATTGGCTTCTTTTTACTTTGCTAAATTTAAAAAGCTTTGACACCCACAGGGCGCTAAAATGAAAAGAACAACAGTTGTTGTTGACTTTTTTCTTCCCAACTTTGTTGTCTGTTCTTTGCTATATATTCTTTCATACTCTCAGGAACATTTCTTGGCTGGAACGTAAGCCTGTGCTACCTATTAATTTGCTGGCACACCTTCTCCCACAGTTTCAGCTTTTCACTATTGCCCATTATGACTCTGCAAGCCATTCTAAGCTAACAAAAGTTTGGGGAGCTATTTTCCAGAGGGAGAGAAAGCAATACGTATCACGAGGAAAAAGCTGCAGTTTTCTTCATCTTCTTTCTTACCTTAAAATACCAGCAAGCCCAGAATTCACTGGCTTAAAAGCCTGAACCAAGTACAAGTGAAACAATCTGAACAGTTTGTGCTGTTTTGTTGCAGTTCAGTGGAAATGGGATGCAGGTGGCACTGTGGGTTAAACCACAGAGCCTAGGGCTTGCTGATCAGAAGGTCGGCGGTTCAAATCCCCACGACGGGGTGCTCCCGTTGCTCGGTCCCAGCTCCTGCCAACCTAGCAGTTCGAAAGCACATCAAACTGCAAATAGATATGACTGTAAATAGGTGAAATAATTTGAAATAATTTTTATTTGATTTTACAAATAATAGTTTATAACAATCCAAATTACATATCCATATTTAGAGATTTCTCTAAATCTCTGGACTTCCCATCTTCCCCTCCATAGGTCCTACTGTACACCCTCTTGACTGCATATTATTCCACAATCCATGTTTTGTATCTTTCCATCTTGTCCACAATGATCGTAACATTACAATTGTCATTAAAATCCTTCTAGTGTTTTCATCTGTTTACATGATCTCCCAGATAAATTATAATTCCCCCCCCCATTCTTCTTGGTTCCTGAGTCTTCTAGTCAGTTTTGCCATTTTGGCATAGTCCAACAGCTTGATTTGCCAATCCTCTTTGGTAGGGACGTTATCTTCTTTCCATCTCTGGGCTAGTAGCATCTGTGCGGCTGTTGTCACATACATAAGTAGTCTTTAACCCAAAGCAACTTTCAACCAACCAACCAACCGAAAAACAGAACAGGATGCTAGACTAGATAGGCCACAAACTTGATTCAGCAAGCTCTCCTTATGTCATTATGGTGCTTCTGTTCCATAGGCTGATGTGGAAGAAGAATCAGATCATTCACATGTTACCCACCACACATTCTTCAGGACTTGATCATTTCACACACACACACACACACACACACACACACACACACACACAGACGTTTCAAGGCAATTGGCATGAAACTGATCTTCACAAAATACTTCTGGAATGTGCAGCAGTCATCTCTCTCTCTCTCTCTCTCTCTCTCTCTCTCTCTCTCTCTCTCTCTCTCTCTCTCTCATTATTGCTAATTTTCACAGTTCTGTCTCTTTCATTATCTAACCAGGCACTATAGCTTTTGATTCTGAAAGGAGAGTCAACTGCCACTGTTGTGGTCAACCAGAGCTGAAGCCAAAACTCTCGTTCAGCAGAGTGGGTGTCAATTACTGTGGTCAGCTTTATGACACTAGATGTTCCAAAACAACAACAACCCCTATGATGTATTCCTTTATTAGACTTATTTTTTTATTTCATTTAAATAACCGTAGAAAGTAAAGATGGGAACATAATTTGCTTAACAAGATGTCAAAACCTCTATTATTTTAACGTGTTCTTTAAAAATCTGACATTCTTGTATCCTCAGAACTCATTTAAGTAAGAAAACTAAACATCCAGTGCCACGATTTTTAATTAGCTCGTTATGTTTTGTGAAGCGCATTTTATACAGTAGAGAATTAGGCACGTTAACTGGACAAAGGGGGTGGCAGTCAGCTGAAGGGTTACACAGAGTAGAACCACTGAAATTCATCAGAATGACTAAATTAGAGCCATTAATTTCAGCAGGTCCGCCCTGAGTAGCTGGATATCACCCAGGGTTCCTCATTTTAGTCACTGGTGCATTGGCACAGTTGAAGGACTGATTTTAGTCAGGCAAAAACACTTTAGGTGATCATAGAATCATAGAGTTGGAAGAGACCACAATGGCCATCCAGTCCAACCCCCTGCCAAGGAGGAAACACCATCAAAGCATTCCTGACAGATGGCTGTCAAGCCTCCGCTTAAAGACCTCCAAAGAAGGAGACTCCACCACACTCCTTGGTAGCAAATTCCACTGCCGAACAGCTCTTACTGTCAGGAAGTTCTTCCTAATGTTTAGGTGGAATCTTCTTTCTTGTAGTTTGAATCCATTGCTCCGTGCCCACTTCTCTGGAGCAGCAGAAAACAACCTTTCTGCCTCCTCTATATTACATCCTTTTATATTTTTGAACATGGCTATCATATCTCCCCTTAACCTTCTCTTCTCCAGGCTAAACATACCCAGCTCCCTAAGCCGTTCCTCATAAGGCATTGTTTCCAGGCCTTTGACCATTTTGGTTGCCCTCTTCTGGACACGTTCCAGCTTGTCAGTATCCTTCTTGAACTGTGGTGCCCAGAACTGGACCCAGTACTCCAGGTGAGGTCTGACCAGAGCAGAATACAGTGGTACTATTACTTCCCTTGATCTAGATCAGGGGTCAGCAAACTTTTTCAGCAGGGGGCCGGTTCACTGTCCCTCATAACTTGTGGGGGGCTGAACTATATTTTTTTGGGGGGGGGGGATGAACGAATTCGTATGCCTCACAAATTACCCAGAGATGCATTTTAAATAAAAGGACACAGTCTATTCATGTAAAAACACCAGGCAGGCCCCACAAATAACCCAGAGATGTATTTTAAATAAAAGGACACATTCTACTCATGTAAAAACATGCTGATTCCCGGACCGTCTGTGGGCCGGATTTAGAAGGCAATTGGGCCGCATCTGGCCCCCAGGCCTTAGTTTGGGGACCCCTGATCTAGATGCTATACTCCTATTGATGCAGCCCAGAAATGCATTGGCTTTTTTAGCTGCTGCATCACACTGTTGACTCATGTCAACTTTGTGGTCTACCAAGAATCCTAGATCCTTTTCACATGTAGTGCTCTCAAGCCAGGTGTCACCCATCCTGTATTTCTGCCTTTCAATTTTTTTGCCCAAGTGTAGTACTTTACATTTCTCCTTGTTAAAATTCAACTTGTTTGCTTTGGCCCAGTTGTCTAATCTGTTAAGGTCATTTTGAAGTGTGATCCTGTCCTCTGGGGTATTAGCCACCCCTCCCAATTTGGTGTCATCTGCAAACTTGATCAGGATGCCCTCAAGCCCATCATCCAAGTCATTGAGAAAGATGTTGAATAAGACTGGGCCCAAGACAGAACCCTGTGGCACCCCACTAGTCACTACTCTCCAGGATGAGGAGGAGCCATTGATGAGCACCCTTTGGGTTCAGTCAGTCAGCCAGTTACAAATCCACTGAATGGTAGCATTGTCTAGTCTGCATTTTACCAGCTTCTTTACAAGAATATCATGGGGCACCTTGTCAAAGGCCTTGCTGAAATCAAGATAGGCTACATCCACAGCGTTCCCTTCATCTACCAGGCTTGTAATTCTGTCAAAAAATCAGGTCAGATTAGTCTGACATGACTTATTTTTCAGAAACCCATGCTGACTTTCAGTGATCACAGCGTTCCTTTCTAGGTGCTTACAGACTGCTTAATGATCTGCTCTAGAATCTTTCTAGAATCATAGACAGGGCTGGTGGACGGTGTAACCCAGGGAGCCTTTTGAGGGCCAAATAGAGAGGGTTAGAGAGGGTGGGGTGGATGCATTTGGCTCCCAGGCCTGAGGTCCCCCCCTTCCTCTATGGACCAGACTCCAAAAGTTCTAATCCCAGAACTAGCCATATCTGGAACAACACTTCCTGTCTGTTTCCAGCTGTCTTAAGTCCTAATGTCAGTATTTCAAGAGTTTCCTGAGCATGTGAACTTTGACTACCACTGAATCAGAAACCATCATACATCCTGTTAAGCTCCTTAAGGGGATGTCAGTTCCACTTAACTTTGCAAATATGGAAATATATGCAATCTCTCTCTCTCTCTCTCTCTCTCTCTCTCTCTCTCTCTCTCTCTCTCTCTCCCCCTCTCTCCCCCCTCTCTCCCCCTCTCCCTCTCTCTCCTGAACACTTCATCGGCATGTTTTCAGAAGACATTCATTACTTTTAGCAATGCATGTAAAATACCTAGAATTTGCAAAGCGATATTTCTGCACATGGGCTGTGCTGATCTCACGACCCAACCTCTTCAGCCACAGCTATTCTAACCATCCTTTGCACCAAAGCTCTCCAGCAACTTCTACGAGCAGATGCGGAACACCCAATTACAGACCAAGCAACTTGCATGTGTATTGCTGCGTTCCCAACCTGCTTCTTTAAATAGATCTGTGGAAAGCACACAGGTGGGCCCTCCAACCAACTGTCGCCATGTCAGTCCTGCCGATAGCTGCCGGCATGCTGGCAATTAGCAGTTTCTCAGTGCAGGCATTGTGCTCGGCTGCATTGGTTGGCCATCCCTGGTGAACTAAAACAAGTGGGTAGTGACATGAGATCAGAATTACATACTATGGATTACAGTGCCCCGGAATCAATAAGCATAACCACAGGGCTTGCCAGTGTGCTACTGATTGCATTGACATTGCTGTTGCTGCTAGTGTAATTTGGGAGGTAATTGTAGTTTCGTGGGAGGAAAAAAAAAACCTTAATCCACTTCATACCTATTGAGACACTCTGGTGGGATTCAGGTTCTTGGAAGCATTAAAAAGCACTCCTGATGCTTAAGATACTTGTTCTTGCAGGCTAATTAAACCATGTTTTTCTCCATTGTAAATGGACGTGCCTCTGAGGGAGGTGTTCCTCTTTTTGCAGGCTGAAAATGAGAATACCAGTGTTACTCTGTGAATATATAAGCTTGGTATATGGTATATACCATGGGTAGGCAAACTAAGGCCCCAGTCGCCTTCTAAATCCGGCCCACGGACGGTCCAGGAATCAGCGTGTTTTTACATGAGTAAAACGTGTTCTTTTATTTAAATGCATCTCTGGGTTATTTGTGGGGCATAGGAATTCGCCCCCCCCCAATATAGTCCAGCCCCCCACAAGGTCTGAGGGACAGTGGACCGGCCCCTGCTGAAAAAGTTTGCTGACCCCTGGTATATACAGTGCTTTTTCCCCTGGGGGTACGCAGGGGTACGCATACCCCTGAACATTTTGTGAACGTAGGTTTGGCCTCATTGAGGGGCAGTATTTCAATATGAGGAGGAAAATGAGAGTTCCCCTAACATATTTTTTTTTAAGGAAAAAAAAGTACTGCGTATATATGTTTCTGATTTATGCACGTCCGATTGACGTGCGACTGACCGCATGCATTGTGGTGACCCAGAAATGGAAATGGCTGGGCAAGGGGGTCGCTTAAACAACAGGAAGAACCCATCCTGTATTTATTTATTTATTTATTTAAAAAAAACAAAAACAAATGGACAACAAAATTGCATACAATTTTTGCAAATTGTTTTCGAAACAGCACACCCTCCTCCACCAGAGGAGAAGAGAAGCAACTGCAGCAGCTTCCAGGTTCTGGCAAGATCTCACAAAAGCCTTGAGAGATTTTATAACAGCCTTGTGAAATCTCACAAGATCTTGCTGGAACCCAGAAGCTGCATGACCCCTGATGATCCTTGCCTTTTGCCTTCTACCCAGGATACACTGGGCATTGCAGTACTGTATAACTTTTGCAAAATGAGCAAAACCATCACCACGCCCGGAAAAAGAAAAAGAAACTCAGCTGTGTCTGTGTGTTCTGCTAGTGTGTTCCAAACATACTGATGAAACATTACAAAATCTTTACTTCTGGTGAAAAGCCTCACAATTTAATTTCTCCTGAAATAGCCAGCAAAATGTATCTGCAATGAAAGAAGAATTGGTTTAAGGACAGGGTGCCCTGAGAGTATTAACAACGAAATGTTAGGAGACTTTCTCTCCTATTGATCAGATTCTTTTATATTGTGCCTAATACAGTATTTTACAAAACAAACATGCCTATATATATATATATATATATATATATATATATATATATATATATATATGACAAGAATGCCATAGTTCAGTGGCAAAGTTTAGCACATGAAGAAAGTCCCAGCTTCAATGTTTGGCATCTCCAGGTGGGACTGGGGGGGGGGGCACATGAAATCCTTGAGAGTTTTGCCAGTCAATGTAAACTAGTGTTGAATGCAACCTTCACCTACTTGATACTGGACTGCAACCTTAATCATTTCTTCCCATTGCCTTTGTTGACTGGGTCTGAGACTGAAGAAGGCTGGTCTACACGGTAGACTAGGGAAGGAGAACATGGACCCATCTAGATGTTGCTGGACTACCAATCCCATGATGTGTATGGGGTGTTAGGGGAGGGGAGTACCTTTCGTGAGGGACATGCCATGCTCCTTCTGGGGTAGTCTGTCTACATTTGGCCCCCACCCTGTGCTCAGCTCTCACCTGTGGCTCCTAGAAGCTGTCAGCATGGGACAGTGGCTACACCCCAAAACGGTTTTAATTGGCTGGCAAAACCAGGTGAGGGTAACCAATGGGTCTCAAACCCTCAGTGAGTTAGGGTCTTCCCCTGCATGTAAAAACAGGCTCAGGGCCATCTCAAGCAGGTCAGGCGCCCTGGCTCTGAGGCGCGGGGATCGCTCTGGTGCCCTCGCAGCACGCAGCGTGGCTTCTGTGCGGCTTTGTTGCACAGTGCCCCCCTGCTAGCCCGGCACCCTGGCGCCCCGCGCCACCGGGACTACACCTAGAGCTGGGCCTGAACAGGCTCTGGCAAATTGAGTGTATGAGACCACAGTGGGTTTAGAGCTGTGTGATCTATTGATTAATGTTCTGAAACAGGTATGACATTCAGATCGCAATACCGGTTTCAGACAACTTGAGCTGGCAATAAATCGTGCCAGCTCAAATCGCTTGCAGATAGCAGAGGCGTAGGCAGACAGGCAGATGAAGCGTGAGAAGGTTCTGGGTGAGCACCTTCTCAGACTGTCTGCCTGCAGCTTTGAGGAAGACCCCTGGCCTGTGCCTTTGAAGCTTTTTGCCCCCCCCCAGCTGCACAGTTCAATGGAGCCCCAATACCCCCCTGTCTCACGTGGATGGATGCTTTGTGGTTAGGATGTCCAGCTGTGTTGGACCAAGAAAAGTGCATGAGTCACTGTGGCTGAACCTGATTACCTGATTCCACTCTCCTGAACTTCCAGAACCTAATTTGGAAGTCCAGCAGAAAGAGTTGAAATATCCTTTTATCGACAGAGGAAGACTTTCAGGCTAATCAATTTGTTGCAGCTTCTAAAGGATCCTGGGCTTACTTACTTGAGGATTCAGTATGTGCCTGAAAAACCATAACAACAACAACAACAACAACAACAACAACAACAACAACAACTTGTTCTTATGTGATATTCTGTAGGCCAAAGGCACTCTGATGGTCCCTTACCTCAATGTGTTAGACTACAATTCCCATTATCCCTGACTACAGACCATGCTTGCTGGGGCTGCTAAGAGTTAAGAGTCCATCACATCTAGAGGGCAACTAGGTCCTTGCTCCTGGCAATCTTAGGGAATTTGTTGGGCTGTGATTTCCCCTATGATATCAACTTATTGCATGCTTCACAAAATCTGTATGGAGTGAAGCCATTTATTTTCAGTGCTTTTCCTACCCCCTTCTCTTTTGGAAGAATTTCAATAATATCAATTACATCTCTATAGATCCTTGTTAAGCCAATTACCATTCATTTAACTGCGACCAAATGTTTAGACATAAACGTTCCAGTTAGGGTTTAAAGTACCATTTATATGCATGGCTGAGCAGCAGTTCTGAGCCATTTATCCATTTTTATAGGGCAATAATACTGGGAAGGACAATGAAAGCTGCTCATTTACAGTACATAGTTGTCAGAATACAAATCCCGGTACCTTTGCAGAGAGCCTCATCCCAATTGGCCTGAACCCAATTACATGTCCCATATAATCAGGAACCATATGGCAACCTGGCAACTGTGAGGTGGACATTAGTGTACAGTCCTTGCAGATGTTTTTTAATAGAGGAATGCCAGTGTCAGTCCCTACTGGGTGATTAAGCAGCTTGAACATTGCAGAAGACAATCCAATTTCGGATTGTTTGGAACCAGATTTGATAGGGTCCCTCGACACATGGAGATAACCTACACAAATACAGAACTCATGTGCCTAAGCTCTATACATCAGGGTTGGGGGCCATATATCACCCTGCGGACCACATTCCTCTCTGCACTACCTTTTGGGAGTCAGAAGCCAAAGGTGGGCCAGAAGCAAGAATGGGTGGAGCACTGGATATAAGTTTTATGTTTGTACAATACGTGTCAGGGACCGTGCTGAGGAGGGCTGCACAGATGAGGAATGGTGGGAGCCTCCCCCTCCCCCTGCTCCTGATCAGGATCCTGAATCTTCCCAAGAGCAGTAGGACAGTATAGATTTGGAACGGTGGTTTGCAGAGGGGCATGGTTCAGAAGACAAAAGTTGGGAAGAACTGGGTGGTGAACAGCTAGCAGAAGAAGAACCGGGAGAGAGAGAGTTAACAGATTCTGGCTCACTGGAAAGTGTCCAGCTGATCAGTCCAAGGTCAATGGGATTAGATAAGGTAGCTCCACAGAAGGCACAGTGGGTGTGAGATCAGGTTGCAAGACAAGGAAGTGATGAGGGTGAGACGGGGGAAAGTGGGTGGAAACCTTAATTGGGAAGAGCACCTTTACTCCGAGAATGGACTCTTTGGTCTTTCACTGTGATCATTAAAATCTCTTTATTTGATAAGAGACTATTTTTGCTTTGTTCTGCTTATCCACGGCCAAAGAGAGGGCCTCTCCCCCAAAGCCTGATAATACAGTAGTTTCTACACAGTCTCACACAACCCGCTCTGTCTTCTATCCAGGCAAACAAGAGGCATTATTAGAGTTCAATGACACAACCCAGCCTAGGAAAAATCCTTGAGGTGCAAAGCAAGGCTGGGGAGAGGTGTGGTCTGGGGAGAATTCTGAGGGGCACATGGTGAGGGCCTTGAGGGCCACATTCAGCCCCTGCGCCTGAGGTTCCCCACCCCAGTATATGCACACAGAGCCAGTGATCACATGGAAGTTGGAGGCCGGGAGCGGGGGTTTGGTCCTGTACTGGGGCTGCTACACAGCTACATTGCACGTGCCTGAAACATGCCTTTAGTATTGCAGAAATACACTCTGTGCCCACACATTGCAAGATGCGCTCCGTCACCTGAAAAACAAAATCAAGTGAGAAATGTGAGAAAGCTAATAATATCAACTTTACTACTGCCATGGCCTTTGAAGCTAATAATAGGAAGTTCTTCACACATTAATATCCCTGGATCACCTTCCCAGGATCTTCCACCTACCCAAGAAATTAGAGCTGTCAGAATTCTGTCAGAATTCAAAGTAGGCTTTCTCAGCTGTGTCCTCACCTCCCTCTCCCACCATGAGTTGAAACTTCTCTGAAAGCTACCTAACCTTTGCGTTCTTCAGAATTTTGGCAGAGGAATGAAGCTTTATTTTTATTTTATAATCAGTTCCCTCCTCCCTCAATATTTGTTGTTATATATTAAGATCCCTGTGGCTGTATAGTGTGTTAGATTTCATTCAACTTTTTAAAAAAATGTTTTACGCTTTTAGACTTTATTGTAATAGTTGAATAGTTATATGTTGTTGTTGTTGTTGTTGTTTAAGAAAAAATCATTTTTTAAAAAGAGGCTAGTCCCTTTGAATCCATTGGTTCAGGTCCTACCCACCAGAGCAGAAGAAAACAAGCTTGCTCCATTTTCAACCATTCATTATATATATTCTAAATTGTAAAACAAAAAATTTAAATATATATATATTTAGAATATTCATTTAAACAACCTTAAAATGTCAATGACTTCCCTTCTCCTCTTTCCATGGTTCATTTTGTATATCATAAATCCCTGCATATTTTGCATAAACTAACCCATTTAGTATTCCATTATTATATCTATCAAAACTTGTTTACACTGTTGACTTTATCTGAAGGCGGCCAACGTTTTCAAGTGTACACAATTTTCCTTCATATATTCAAGAAACATTTTCCAATCTTCTTTAAACATATGTTTTTCTTGTTCTCATATTCTATATGTTAGGTCCACAAGCTGCACATATTCCATCAGTTTAAGTTGCCATTCTTCTTTGGCTGGGACCTCGCTCGTTTTCCATTTTGGGGCTAACAGAACATAGGCTGCAGTAGTGGCATACATAAATAACCTTTTTTTTGACACCTGGGAATTTCCATCTGAATTATCCATAACAAAAAGGACTCTGTGTTTTGTTTTGTTTTTGTTTCTTTGAAAGGTACTGTTAAACACTTTTATCAATTCATTATGGATTATTTCACAATACTCTTCTACCCTTTTACAGGTCCACCACATATGAGAGAACGTCCCTTCAACCATTTTTCATAAGGCTTGGTTTCCAGCCCCTTGATCATCTTGGTTGCCCTCCTCTGCACACTGGACTTGGCACCCCCTTTTTTTGCTGCCGCATCACTCATCTGACTCATATTTCCCCGGGGCCGTCTCAAGCACGTCGGGCGCCCTGGCGCCGTGGTGCGGAGATCGCTCCGGCACCCCTGCCCCGCTCCGTTTCTTGCCGCGGCTTGTGGGCGGGTGCAGCGCGCAGCACGGTTTCCGCGTGGATCTGCTGCGCGGTGCCCCCTACCGGGCCAGCGCCCTGGCGCCTTGCACCACCCAGACTACCCCTAGAACCGGCCCTGCATTTCCCCCTTGTTAGTGTCTTGGATAATCTGTCCTAGTTATGCTATTACCATACTGATGGGACATTGTATTGGGAGTTGTCTGTGGACATTGCAATATTGGGAGCAGCAAGAGATTGGAAACTCAGCACAAGGAAGTAGCTAGGGAAGGGCTTCTCTTACAGTCCACCAGGTGGTTGAACGTAATGAGAGTCCTGCTAGATTGGCCAATGAACAATCTAGTCCAGCACCCTGTTAAGAGTGGCTTGTAGGGAACCCACAAGCAGGACCCCACTGGAGGAAAAGTGAGCAGAAATTTGGATCCCCTGGTAAAAGTCTTATTCTCCGTCCACTTTAAACTTTATATTGTCATTCCCCCCCCCGCCCCCGGTTCAGATGAGGGGGAAACTTTTATGTTTCTCCAGGGGGCAGGGTTGTAGCTCAGTAGCAGAGCATGGGCTTTGTGCTCAGAAGCTCCTGGGTTCAAATCCTGTCTAGAGAGCCCCTGCTAGTCGGTGCAGACAATAATTATGTAGATGGGCCAATGGTCTGGGTCAGTGTAAGCTTCCTATGGTCCTCGTGCCGATGAAATAAATTTGTTCTCCAGAAACCACAAAGCTTTACCTTGGCTTTGATTCGTAACATAGTCACAGTAACACTTCATTATATTATGATCACAATCTTCTGCCCTCATTTGGGTTTACTTCTTTATTTTTCTTTGTATGTGTGCTAATGAAAGAATCAGGTTGCTGCCATTTCCATAAAATAAAATAGCTCATTATACTCGATACATAAATAAAAATCAAGTTAATATGTCACATACATGGCTGGGTAATCAAGGATGACATTGAAATCTCATTTGCACAGCATGTGTATTCAGGTTAAAAATATTTCTCAGCACAGCAACAAAAGAGACTGTGGTAATTAATACATGTGCCAAGGATTTATTTATTTTTACAAAAACACTTTATGATAGAAAATTCGTCATTCAGAATTAGCTATACAGATAAGTTCTGCCTTTTTCTTTTAGCACACCTGTGATTGATTTGAAACAAGGCATTTTATTTTCTCAGCTCAAATCACGATGCATTCAAGGAGATTGCATTTTCATTGTAAAAATTGCTGTCTGGGTGTCATAAGAGGAGCCAGTGTAGCGTAATGGTTAGAGTGCTGGACTAGGACCTGGGAAATGAGGGTTCGAATCCCCGCTCTGCCTTGAAGGTCACTGGATGACCTACCTCACAGGGTTGTTGTGAGAATAAAAGGGGGAAGAGAAGAACCACATACTTTGTATTGAGCTCCCTGGAATAAAAGGTTTTATATAAATGTAACAAACAAATAATATAATATAATATAATATAATAATAATACAGCTTTAGTTCATGGCATGTAAGTTTAAAATGTATAAAAAATGACTCATGCTCCTCATCGCAGGATTTCTAGAGGCATCCCATTGGCCACTGTGGAAAAATATATATGCAGGAGTGAGTGAGCCTTTGATCTGGTCCAGAAGAACTCTTCTGATGGTCTTATGCATAGAATCATAGAATCATAGAGTTGGAAGAGACCACAAGGGCCATCCAGTCCAACCCCCTGCCAAGCAGGAAACACCATCAAAGCATTCCTGACAGATGGCTGTCAAGCCTCTGCTTAAAGACCTCCAAAGAAGGAGACTCCACCACACTCCTTGGCAGCAAATTCCACTGCTGAACAGCTCTTACTGTCAGGAAGTTCTTCCTAATGTTTAGGTGGAATCTTCTTTCTTGTAGCTTGAATCCATTGCTCCGTGTCCGCTTCTCTGGAGCAGCAGAAAACAACCTTTCTCCCTCCTCTATATGACATCCTTTAATATATTTGAACATGGATATCATATCACCCCTTAACCTTCTCTTCTCCAGGCTAAACATACCCAACTCCCTAAGCTGTTCCTCATAAGGCATCGTTTCCAGGCCTTTGACCATTTTGGTTGCCCTCTTCTGGACACGTTCCAGCTCATAAGTATCCTTCTTGAACTGTGGTGCCCAGAACTGGACACAGTACTCCAGGTGAGGTCTGACCAGAGCAGAATACAGTGGTACTAATACTTCCCTTGCTCTAGATGCTATACCCCTATCGATGCAGCCCAGAATTGTATTGGCTTTTTTAGCTGCTGCATCACACTGTTGACTCATGTCAAGTTTGTGGTCTACCAAGACTCCTAGATCCTTTTCACGTGTACTGCTCTCAAGCCAGGTGTCTCCCATCCTGTATTTGTGCCTTTCATTATTATTTTTTGACCAAGTGTAGTGCTATTTTTCTAGAAAAGGGGTGCCGGATCCCACTGAGAATGCCTCTTATAATGGCAATGGCACCCACCTAAGAGGTGCCAGAACTGAGTTCTAGAGAGTTCCAGCTGAAAATTAGCCCTGGTCTTAAAAGAGACCCAAAAGCTCAATTCACACATCATATTTCTTCAAGGAAGGAATCCGACTCATACGGACAAAAATGTGCATAGTGTGAATTGGCTTGATGTTTGCACCTGGTGCAGGATGTCGGCTTTGTCAGTCAAGGCCTATATCTTAAAACTGTAGTGTAAGAAATGTCCTGTAACTCAACAGAAAGAAAGGGGGGGGGGAAACATTGGTAGTTGTAGAAGAAATCATCTTGCTCTCAGTGTAAACAGGATGTGTGTAGGTGTGCTCAGCTTGTCCGTAGTACAGTACATGCAGTACTATACAGAAATAGCAAAAAATATATCCCAGATATCAATTGTAGGCTTGGGTATCGCTATTGTATCAAGGAGCGAAATATACTCTTGCAGTGTCAGTTTGTGCTTTTGCAAGCAGGAAAGGAGCATTGTGCAGAGAGCCATCCTTTGTGCGGGTGAATGCCTGGGGGGGGGACAGGAGCGTGTCCCCAAATCCCACACTTTTCCAAGTTCCATTTGCATGGGGTTTCCCTATTCATTACACTGACATGCAACATCTGTGGCTCTCAGCAGAGCAGAAGATTCTCTGTCCCTACTCTATCAGATGAGAATCTCTAGCTCAGGCATTCCCAAACTATGGCCCGTGGGCCGGATACAGCCCAAAGGACTAATTTATCCAGCCTGTGGGAACCCCTGCCACCCGGTGCCGCCACCCGCTCTTACAGGCGTGGTGCAGTGTGATGCAGCTGCCCACTTCCGGGTCACAGGAGCACCGGAAATAGCTTGCGCGCATCATTTCCGGCACACTTCTGGGTCAGAGGAGGCCCGTGCACATGCACACAAGCTATTTCCGGTGCTCCCGCAACCCAGAAGTGTGCCAGAAATACCGTGTGCGCACTTGTAAGGGGGGGCTCTCCCGCGTGCTCCCAGGGCTGGCTCTAGGGGTAGTCTGGGTGGCGCAGGGCGCCAGGGTGCTGACCCGGTAGGGGGACGCTGCGCGGCGTAGCGGCACGAAAACCATGCTGCGTGCTGCAGCCGCCCACCAGTCACGGCAAGAAACGGAGCGGGGCGGGGGCGGCAGAGCGATCTCCGCACCACGGCGCCCGGGCGGCCGACGTGCTTGAGACAGCCCTGTGTGCTCCCCCGACCTCCGGCTCGCCACGCGATCGGCTGCAGGCACCAGCCAGAAGAAGAAGAAGAAGAAGAAGAAGAAGAAGAAGAAGAAGAAGAAGAAGAAGAAGAAGAAGAAGAAGAAGAATGGTTGGAAAAGATCAAGTTTTGGTGTCTGCAGATGTTGATGTGACTTCTTCTACGACAGGCATAGGCAAACTCGGCCCTCCAGATGTTTTGGGACTACAACTCCCATCATCCCTAGCTAACAGGAGCAGTGGTCAGGGATGATGAGAGTTGTAGTCTCAAAACATCTGGAGGGCTGAGTTTGCCTATGACTGTTCTACGATCACTGATTTTTCTAGGTCACTGTGATAAAAATCCCCAACCCAACGACCTAATCCACTGAAAGCTTGGTTTTCGAGTGAATCGGAATCCGAATGATTCGGAATCCGAATGCCAAAAAACCAGAAGTAATTGCTTCCATTTTCGAACACGCTTCAGAAGTCAAACAGCTTCCGAGGTGTTTTTCTCCATTTTTTCATTGGATTTTGCCAACTGACCATTGATCCTCAGTTTTTGAACGTTTCAGAAGTCAAATGGTCTTCCAGAACGGATTATGTTCGGAAACCAAGGTTCCACTGTGCTATAGGTAAAGGTAAAGGGACCCCTGACTATTAGGTCCAGTCGTGGCCGACTCTGGGGTTGCAGCGCTCAACTCGCGTTATTGGCCGAGGGAGCCAGCGTACAGCTTCCAGGTCATGTGGCCAGCATGACAAAACCGCTTCTGGCCAGAGAACCAGAGCAGCACACAGAAATGCCGTTTACCTTCCCGCTGTAGCGGTACCTATTTATCTACTTGCACTTTGATGTGCTTTCGAACTGCTAGGTTGGCAGGAGCTGGGACCGAGCAACGGGAGCTCACCCCGTCGTGGGGATTCGAACCGCCGACCTTCTGATTGGCAAGCCCTAGGCTCAGTGGTTTAACCCACAGCGCCACCCACGTCCCCACTGTTCTATAGACTGTGTTAAATCTGGGCTCCTATAGTAACTGTTGCTACCATTGTTAAACAATTGAGGTTTAGAATTCCTAGTTGATCTACTTCAGATCTTCCAGAGATCTATCAGTAGATCCTGAACATCAGGCTTATTCTGCAGGCCATATGTTTGAAAAGCTCTGAAGAACGACGACAAAATTTCGCTTGGCATGTGTAATATCTGCCAAGTCTGCAATCCGATGCTCATTTACCTGGAAGTAATCACTGCTAAATCTAGTAGAGTTCCCTGTACCAAATCTGATCATTTAATAGCCTGAGAACGATGTTATATTCATACACCATACATTCAAAGCACTGTGCTATCTCTTTAAGCAATCATGCTGCCCCTGCCCCCCCCCCCCCGGGAGCTTTACTTTCCTTGCGCAGAACCACAGTTTCCAGAGTTCGCTGGGAAGAGGGATTGGCTGCTAAACCACTCTGACAATTTTAGCTCTGTGAAGGGTCTCCTCACAACTCTCAGCACCCTTCACAAATCACAGCTCCCAGAATTCCTTGGAGGAAGCCATGAAAAGTGGCATCATAGTGCTATTGTGTGAATGTGGCCTAAGCATAACTGCCAAGTTGCTGTCGGAGAAATAAGGGATCGGGCCGGAAGTAGCAGACCGGAAGTAGTGCTGCCACCATTTTGGAACTGGGCGGAGCGTGCTCAGAAGTGACTTTTGATGCTGCTTTGCCCAGTTCCAAAATGGCCGCCGTGCCAGAAGTCACACTGCAGCCATTTTGGAACTGGGCAGAGCAGCATCAAAAGTCGCTTCTGAGCATGCTCCGCCCAGTTCCAAAATGGCCGCCGTGCCAGACTAAACTGGGGGAAAACAAAAAAATCCTTTTTTTCAGCTAGGAACAGCTGGAAAACGGGGATTTCCCGGGAATACGGGAGACTTGGCAGCTATGGGCCTAAGACTGAAAAAGATCTCATCCCTTTGGACAATCACTCTTTTTGCTGCTGCTCTTGACAACTGGGATGAGACGGCTGTTCAAACCTAACCGTTACTGCCAGCCAGCATGCCTTGAACCAAGAGGCAGCACATTCACAATTCTTCTCTTGGAAGCACAACTCCTTAACCAGGGAAAGTGGCTTTCTTTTCACCCCGGTTCATTTGTATTCTGGCTGACAAGTTTGTGGTCTCAGGCCCTGTTGTTTCAGGCCGCGTTCAGGCTAACAACCAGTTCAATGAGGATTTTCTCTGCCACACAGAAAGTGATACTCCTGTCTGGTGACTTGCTGTAGTGTAGTACAAATTGTGTCATAAAAAGCTGCGGCAGTTCATACTGTTTCCTGCGCAGATGAGTAGAACAGAAACGATTGCTCCGCACAGAACATTTCATTCCAGTTAGTCTGAGACAAGAAAGGGAGGCTTTGCTTGCACAGAGCAGAGGTGCTACCCTGGTTTTTGATTAGAGCTCATGGCTGATGAGCATGTATCTGGTGTCCGAATGCATACAGTGGAACCTCGGTTTACGAACACCTCGGTTTACGAATTTTCGGTTTACGAACGCCGCGGACCCATCTGGAACGGATTATTTCACTTTCCATTACTTTCAATGGGAAACTTCGCTTCAGTTTATGAACGCTTCAGTTTATGAACAGACTTCCGGAACCAATTACACCCATGCTTCGGGATAAGTACGCTTCAGGTTGAGTACTCCGCGGACCCGTCTGGAACGGATTAATCCACTTTACATTCCTTTCAATGGGAAAGTTCGCTTCAGTTTATGAACGCTTCAGTTTATGAACAGACTTCCGGAACCAATTGTGTTCATAAACCGAGGTACCACTGTACTGTTAACACTATGAAAAGTAGCAGCAACATAATATAGCTTTGTAATTGACTGTTCATGTTATGACTTTCAATGTGCTCTATTAGGGGGTTGAAAAGCAGCATTAATTCATTCATCTATTTATTTATCCTGCCCTTCCCAGGGCGAGAAACATCAAAATGTTAAAAGCAATACAATACATATTTAAAACTTTTCAGATACAATGCATATTTATTCAATACAATACGTATTTAAAACCCAAAAGAACGATTGAAAAGACATCTAAAAAACATTCAAATAGCAATCACATACCTAACATGTCCATGTTTCTATTAGCAAACAAATTATCCTCTGAACTCTGACAGCATTTGAACAATCGTTTGTGTTTACTTTAGGGATGTATTGCAGGGCCTTAATTTATTAGCGGTATTTCTTTATCTTTTTTTTAGTGCTGGTGTATTCCATTTTGTGATTGAATTGTTGCGCACCACCTAGAGGACTTGGTTAATAGACGATTAAGAAAGATAAATGATAAATAAATCTTTAACAAAGATAAATGTATTAAAAATTGCCTCCTTTCTTACTGGCCATTTTGGGTGTTAATATCAGCAGAGGGAGCCCTCTTGGTAGTTCTAGCTGCCCCAGATTTTTGAGATGTCGGTGTGCAGCCCAGGAAAGGAGCAGCTCTTAATGTGTTCATTTAATGAGCAATTAATTAAAATTTGGTACTGTGTTGAATCCAAGTAGCTTCCGCTACCGATTTGGAATGGCTTGCAAATGGCATTTTCTGCCATGAAGCCATATAACAAAAAGAACTTGAATAAGGTGCTGCCCTTTCCCTTTTTTTTCAACAATCACAGCTGACTGAATTTGGACAGGAAACGCTTCCTCAATTGGACCAATATAATGTCGACATAATTATTCTACACTTTACCAAAAACATCCTGGATAAACACAATATGTCAGCCTTTCCTGGCACAGCCAAGAATGGTGGCCTAATGATTAGTAGCACAGGATGGGGACCAATATATCCATGTAAAAACCAGGAGGCAACAGATGGTGGGGCAACACTAAGACATTCAAAGCATCATTAATATGTTTACCAATAGACATTGTTTATTGTTTAGAAATAAATAAGATACTTACCTACCCTGTTGTCCATAATAGTCTCATGAAATATCACTAGTTATAACTAGAGCCATTTTTTCTACTTTAGAATCTTTGTTGGGTGTAAACAAATATTGGCTATGTGTATTTGCAGAACTGGAAATAGAGTTTGTTTACAAATGGATGTCCTCACTAGAGGACCATGGCAGCCTTGGTGGTAGCTTGTATATCCACCACAAACTAAACATTCATGTCATCCTCACACCAGCTCAAATGCAATTCAGTAGCAATCCATCGAATAGTGAGTGATGAAAAAGCTGGCAGTGTTGGTATTTATGTATACTTAACACAGATACATTTGGTTCCCTTAAACCACCTACATTCATTCATTTTAAACCCGATGCAGCTGAATCCAGTGGGTGTTGTTTAGTAAGTTCTCTTGAATTGACCTACCTGAATAGAATTACTTCCAAGGAAGCGTGCAGGTGCTACTGTATTTTTTTCAGATTTCTTCCACATTCTGGCTCTTGATCAGGGGAGAGGCTATAAATTATCGGTGAAGCACATATTGGTGAAGCACATGCAAGATGTCTTAAGTTCTGTACTTAGCCCATAAGATTGAGAAAAAGATCCATCCGAAATCATGGGGAACTGCTAGCAATCAGTGTAAGGAAAAGGTAAAGGGACCCCTGACCATTAGGTCCAGTCGTGACCGAATCTGGGGTTGCGGCACTCATCTCGCGTTATTAGCCGAGGGAGCCGGCGTACAGCTTCCGGGTCATGTGGCCAGCATGACTAAGCCGCTTCTGGTGAACCAGAGCAGCACACGGAAATGCCTTTTACCTTCCCGCCAGAGTGGTACCTATTTATCTACTTGCACTTTGACGTGCTTTCGAACTGCTAGGTGGGCAGGAGCTGGGACTGAGCAACGGGAGCTCACCTCATCGCGAGGATTTGAACCGCTGACCTTCTGATTGGCAAGCCCTAGGCTCAGTGGTTTAACCCACAGCGCCACCCGCGTCCCAGCAATCAGTGTAGAAAATGCTAAACTGGGTGGACCCATAATGGTCTGATTCAGGCAGTGCTGTAGCTATGGGGGTGGGGCTAGCTGGGTTTTTTGTCCCAGGTGGAGCCTCCAGAGGTGGGTCATTGAGGCTCCCGGACTGTGTGTGCATGGGTGTGTGTGCCAAACTGGGTCTTTGAACCAGATAAAATAAAGCCTAGTTTTGCCCCTGGATTCAAGGTGAAGCAGCTTCTGTTGATGATGATGCGGACAGTAACTTCCTTAGGTCAATATTTACTTTCGTTGCTTTCTTCTGTTAATTAGTTGTTCAGTTATCTAATTTCTCCCCCTGAGCAAAGATTATTCTGGGCGGACAAAAAGACCACCCCCACCCCCACCCCTGCTATGTTTTCCACTCCAAAATTTTCAGTTTTGCTACCAATAGGAAGCCCTGGCTTAAAACAGGTGAAAGGAGAAGCAGGGAGTATTGAAAATAATTGGCCTCATGGGTTCTGGGTAGTATGTGTTTGTTTGGAAGCTGTGCAACAGGCAATTCCAGATGGGAAATTTCCTAGGAAGCTGTCTTAAGCCAGGTCCGACTCTTTGTTCTTCTAACTCGATATTTTCTGCTCTGATTGGTAGCAGGCAGCACTTTTAGGTCTCGAGTAGAGGTCTTTTTCGTTATCCTCTACCCATAGCTGCCAAGTTTTCCCTTTTCTCACGAGGAAGCCTATTCAGCATAAGGGAAAATCCCTTTAAAAAAGGGATAACTTGGCAGCTATGCCTCTACCTAATCCTTTAAACTGGAGATGCCAAGAGTTTAAGCTCTATCATTGAGCTAGGGTTTCTCCTCAAATGCACTTCTTGAGTGTACAGCTTGCTGATTCAGTGCATCACTTGCCCAAATAGGGAGTAGTACAGCGAGCATAGATGGGAAATTCCACCACTGAATTTGGGGTCACGTTATTGCAAAAAAAGAGAGAAAAGAATTGACAGTGCCAAAAGCTGCCATCCAGATATGGGTCCCCTTCAGATATATCATACAAGTGAACTATATGGACTTCCTCTTCCTCTCTTATGGAAAGATTTCTTGTCTAGCGGGACACCAGAGTTTTCCATTCCATCCAAACTGTGCAAATAGTGCTTTTTCTGTAGTTCTGATGCAACAGCAATAGTTTGCCATAAAAGGGGCACTTAAGGAAGGGATTGGAGCTCAGGAGAAAAGAAGGAGGTGTCCAAATGTCCAAAGGCCAAATATGACCCATGTAATGCCCGGCCCAACTTGCTGTCACATGCAGCAAACAACATTCTGTTGCTCTTTTCCACTAGTGGGCCAGTTTGGGGGGATGAGCCATAAGGCACATTGCCTTTTGTTGATTATTCATCCTGGTGTGTGGATAATAAGGAGATAGTTAAAGTTTTATCATAGTACTGAAAGTGTTTAAGAAGCAGTCTTCTTCCCCTTGCAAACTGACGTGGTATGAAAAGAGACTGCATTCACTCAAGAGCCAAGTGGGGTGATGGCGGGGTATTTCAGGAATCAGCAAATTCCTGATGTCAACCAAGTTAACTACCACACACTTGGACCATCCAGTAGCTGGCTTCAGCACTCCTTGAAGCTTGTGGGAAAGGACATGGCAGGAGAGCGCTCTCCTTTATTGTCATGCATAGCCCTGGCCATCATGCTCCCCCTAGGAATGCAAAAACATTCTGCCCCAAAGAGGTTGACTCTTTGTGAACATTCCGTAGAACTGGAGCATAAAAAGTTGACTTATACCAAATCACGCCATTGGTCTATCTAACTCAGTATTGTCTACACAGACTGGAAGCATTTCAGATTCTCTAGGGTTTCCAAGAGGGGCCTTTCGCAACCCTGCCTTGGGATGCCAGGAATTTAACCTGGGGCCTGTTGCTTGTGCTCTGCCTTTCCCACAATGCCCTTGTGCACTGTCAACATTGAGAAAGCATGAGTGGAGGCTTCCTTTTCAACATTCCTGGCACACGAAACATCTGTCCTGCTAGAGAGTCCCAAGTTCCCCTGGCTGTTTTCTTGTGACATCCTATTATATCTCACCCCTAGCCTTAAGCTGAACTACCTGAAGCCATTGCTGCCAAATTTCACATAGATATGGACACCAAGAACTCAAACAGCCAAGCGGTTTAGGTACCCCAGCACCTGCGAACTCCACAACCACAGCCACACACCATCCACCTGAATAGGACAGAGTGATAATCAGCCCTTCTTTCAGGTTGGCCAGGTTTCCTACGCTGCAGAGAACAGTCCTCTATTTGGAAGCCTGCCTGGTCTAAGTCTCTCTTAAAGGACGATAAAAAAGGAGAGCAGCAGGGACCTTGAAGTTGCCCATCGACACAGCGGCGGAGCGAACCAATCGGGCACCCGGGGCGGCGTGCGTGCCCTGCGCCCAGGGGCAGGGCCAGCTGCCTGCAGGGCGAAGCTAGCTGGGGCAGGATGCTCTGAGGGACTTCCGAGGAGTCTGCCCTCCTCCTCCCACTCAGCCACCCTACAGCTGGTGGACCATTTGGGGCAGCGTGGAGCCTGCGGGTGCCCAAGCCACTGCATCACTCCTAGGAGAGACACGTGACCTGGGCACGCTGGAGACCCCGTGGTGAGTGCCACCCAGCATTTTTTTCACCCCCCCCCCCCTCAGTGGTGACCCCCAACACACACCCTTTCCTCCGCCCCTGCATTGACAGCAGATTGAGCAGGAACACAGGTCACTTTAATGATTGAATTTCCATTTTTAATTATAGTAATTATTTCTGCATTTGAATATACACATTTTATGGAAACTGATGCCCTCTTTTGAAACCCCCCCCCAAGAAGTGGAAACCAAGCTTATTATGTTCACTGGCAGGTAGTCAGCCTTTTGCGCTGCCCCCCCCCCCCCGCTTATCCTACGAGCCAAAGAATGTTATATTCAGGCTTTTCCCTTCCTGTAACATATTTAAGATGCAGTCTTTCTGCTTCAAGCCAAGTAGCATCTGCGTGATTAATCCTTGTGAAAGTAAGGGGCATTTGGGAAGAGCGGTTTCAGCCTTGCAGCCTACGGTCTCCTCATTATGATTTTCAAGATCACTGATTCTAATTATTCAGCGCTGCATTGCGAGTGTTCTGTACTTTGAAGAGGAGGCAGAATGGCACAAAGGTTTCTAAGAAAGAAAAGAAAAAGGTGTCTCCAGTATCTGAGACGTTTGGCAGAACTGATGGGAGAGCAGAGATCTGCTTTTGCTCATCAGTCCCTGGCAACTAGCTTTGCACCGGTGCACAAGAATTTGTCAGATGCATAGGCTAAAACCAGGGCAGCAAACCTGACACATTGCTTCCAGCAACTGCCTCGGGATGCCCTGTCCCAGGCACTTTACATTTTAGGTGTACATCTGAAATCTCCCTGTGATTTTTCACTGTGTTTTTGTAATTAGATTTTAATTGTAATAAAAATAAACCAAACTAAAAGTAAAATGCAAAGAAGACTAGAAAGCACCTCAAACAGAGGACCAAGTTTGCAGATGACACCAAATTGGGAGGGGTGGCTAATGCGCCAGAGGACAGGATCACACTTCAAAACGACCTTAACAGATTAGACAACTGGGCCAAAGCAAACAAGATGAATTTTAACAAGGAGAAATGTAAAGTACTACACTTGGGCAAAATAAAAAATGAAAGGCACAAATACAGGATGGGAGACACCTGGCTTGAGAGCAGTACATGTGAAAAGGATCTAGGAGTCTTGGTAGACCACAAACTTGACATGAGTCAACAGTGTGATGCAGCAGCTAAAAAAGCCAATGCAATTCTGGGCTGCATCAATAGGAGTATAGCATCTAGATCTAGGGAAGTAATAGTACCACTGTATTCCACTCTGGTCAGACCTCACCTGGAGTACTGTGTCCAGTTCTGGGCACCACAGTTCAAGAAGGATACTGACAAGCTGGAACGTGTCCAGAAGAGGGCAACCAAAAGGGTCAAAGGCCTGGAAACGATGCCTTATGAGGAACGGCTTATGGAGCTGGGTATGTTTAGCCTGGAGAAGAGAAGGTTAAGGGGTGATATGATAGCCATGTTCAAATATATAAAAGAATGCCACATAGAAGAGTGAGAAAGGTTGTTTTCTGCTGCTCCAGAGAAGCGGACATGGAGCAATGGATTCAAACTACAAGAATGAAGATTCCACCTAAATATTAGGAAAAACTTCCTGACAGTAAGAGTAGTTCAACAGTGGAATTTGCTACCAAGGAGTGTGGTGGATTCCCCTTCTTTGGAGGTCTTTAAGCAGAGGCTTGACAGGCATATGTCAAGAATGCTTTGATGGTGTTTCCTGCTTGGCAGGGGGTTGGACTGGATGGCCCTTGTGGTCTCTTCCAATTCTATGATTCTATGATTCTATGAGGAAGACAGATCTTCATGGAATTATCAATCACATATATATAAAGAACTATGCAGAACTCACATCCTCCCCCAAAGTAGAAATCAATTAATATAAGCCATGTATCAACAACAGGACGTGTCCTGGAAAAAGAGGGCACATGGCAACCCTACCAAACAAATCACTGCACTCTACAACTGAGGGCCGTCTTCAGATACCTTCTTATCAGGATAGTCCATTCCACTCAAGGTAGGAATCAAGGCTTTAACGTCATGGCACCCACCCTTCGAAATTCCCCCCTGTTAAAAGTTAGACAGGATCTAGTCTGCATCTGTATTGATTTTTTAAATGTTTCTATTGTTTTGTTGCTTGCCACCCTGGCCTCCTTTGGCAGGACATAAATTTAATCCACACCAACCACAACTTACATTGTCTAACATTTCTACTACCAATATTGTTTTGGTTCCTACTTTCTGCTGGGAAGAGAAATGAGATGGCATCTGCTCTAAAGTAGCACCGGCAGAGCCATGATGCAGTAGTTTAATTTCATTTCATTATGGATGTTTATATTTTAATGTTTGCATGACTGGCTTTCAAACTTTGGAAATGACTTGGAAGCCATTTTGGCATTAAGTGGTGAATAAATCAATAAATCAATAAATAATAGCCAGCCTAGCAGGGGAAAGAAGATCAGGCTGCCCGAACTTTCATATGCAGTTAGAATGCTTTTCTTTCTTTCTTTTAATTTTAGGGGGTGGGGGGAGGAATCGTGTTTGCTAAAAAATTCCTTCGGCTTTTGAAAATGAAAGCTTTTTTTTTGGAAACCCCATAATAATCACTTACAAAAAGAGATCAAAACACTAAGATTGATAATTGAGACAAACAAATACATGGCCATATTTATTTTCTTCATTCCCCATACATGCCGTTTTATTTTATTTTCAGGGACAACACGCTATTAAGGACCTCGAGTAAAAATACTGTAGCAGCCTAGGAAGCTAGTACCAGTTTGCTCCTTTTCATTTAACTTACATCCCTCCTCCAGAAACATCCTTTGCACGTTATTAGCTAGATGTAATGTGGGTGGGAATGTGTTGTTCAGGTTGCCATGGCAACTCTTTTTTTAATGAGTTTGGAGACTTTATTATCAAACTTAATACATTCATAATTACAGCCTCTCTCTCTCTCTCTCTGTGTGTGTGTGTGTGTCTGCATAGAAGCCCTTTTCTTATTCTCCACCCCTGTAAAAATCAGGTTGTGGAAGCAAAAGGCGACACTTGAAAGATGAGGCAACACAAACTGAAGGCGCTCCATATTGTTGACCAGAGAGAGAGAATCACTATTACCAGACTTCCGGAACGATCCCATGCTTATGGTGCACTCAGGTCACTGATAAATATGCAATCTGTGGTTTTAATATGCTGGTTTTAGAATTCCCAGAAACATTCAAAAGTGAGAACATTCGCTGCCACAGTTTGTTCCAAATGATTAATGGCAAAAGTATTAAGGACTGCAGATAATTCTCTCTAATGAATGGCATGAAACTTTTATTATTATTATTATTATTATTATTATTATTATTTCATTTCTATACTGCTTTATGGGGACCCAGGTGGCGCTGTGGTTAAACCACTGAGCCTAGGGCTTGCTGATCAGAAGGTCGGCGGTTCGAATCCCTGTGACGGGGTGAGCTCCCGTTGCTTGGTCCCAGCTCCTGCCAAACTACCGTAGCAGTTCGAAAGCACATCAAAATGCAAGTAGATAAATAGGAACCGCTACAGCGGGAAGGTAAACGGCGTTTCCATGTGCTGCTCTGGTTTGCCAGAAGCGGCTTTGTCATGCTGGCCACATGACCTGGAAGCTGTACGCCGGCTCCCTCGGCCAATAATGCGAGATGAGCGCGCAACCCCAGAGTCAGTCACGACTGGACCTAATGGTCCCTTTACCTTTACCTTTATACTGCTTTATATTTTTCAGAAAAATCTCAAGGCAGTTTACTGCATATCAAACATCAATAAAACAATGCAGAATAAAACATTTCTGAAGGAAGTCAAATATAAAGTGCACAGTCAAAGCAACACAATTAACAGGAAACCAACATACATTCTCAAATATTTCAAAATAAAACATTACAAAGGAGGCCAACTACAGAATACACATTTAACACAAAGTTAACAAAACCTGGCGCAAAATGGAGGCAGGGAACTGCCGTGGCTGCATTAAGTGCAGCTAAACCCCGCCCCTACTGGCTGGCTACTGGAGGCGTGGCGCGGCAGCAAGGGCAGGTAAGGCAAGGGGCTGACACGCCCCCTTGCCAACGCAGGAGCGGCTTCCGTTCACAACCCCTCCCCTCTGCAATGAGGAGAGACTTTATAAGCATGGCACGGCTGTTTGGGAGGCACAAAAAGATGGGGCAAAAGAATCCAATAATTAGGATTTGTTGTCAGGCATAGCGATGTGCCTCTGGAGCTTCTTTAGTAGAGCTGGTGAGTCTGGGTCCCCCCAGGGGCAGAGCAAGCGGGGGGTGGGAGGGGTTCTGCCCCGGGTACCGCCCTGGAGGGGGTGTCACTCGGGGCTGTTCCCCTACCCCTCGCATCGGCCGAGCGATTGGGCACCGCAAGTGTGCCTGCTGGAGGGGGGTGGTACTCGGGGCCGCACCCCCGCCCCGCGATTGGCGCCTGAGCCTGGACGCTCCATTTAGAAGTCGCGGGGGCGCGCGATCCCCCTCTACTTGGCACACATGTGCAGCATCCCGCTGCACATGCGTGCTAGGTAGAGGGGGATCGCGCACCCGCGACTTCTAAACGGAGCGTCCAGGCTCTAGGTAGATAGCCCACTGGTGCAGCAGGCGCGCCACACGAGTGGGCTATCTACCTGGAGCCTGGACACTCTGTTTAGGCTCCGTTTAGAAGTCCCGGGGGGGGGTGTTATGATCTCCCTCTACGTAGCGACGCTGCGCCCCCCCGGGGGCATGGCAATTTGCCGCCCCCGGGTGTCGCGGCGCCTCGCTACACCCCTGGGTCTCGCTCCCTAGGCCAGGTGGGAAAAAAGCCTTGCAGGGAGCAGCCTTCATGACTCACAGGCATCAGGTGATTTTATTCAGCAAGGAGTCCATATCAAAGCACAAAATTCCCATCATGTGATTATTTATTAACGGTCTCTCTCTCTCTCTCTCTCTCTCTCTCTCTCTCTCTCTCTCTCTCTCTCTCTCTGTGTGTGTGTGTGTGTGTGTGTGTGTGTGTGATGATAGGTGATTACCAAATCAACGCAGGGTCAACCTCACCATTAGGAAGAGTTCCTTATATTCCAATTGTGAACACTTTATGTTTAAAAGCAAGTTTTTGGTCCTCATGATTTGCAAAACGACATTTAAAAGCATAACTGTTTCCTCAAAGACTGTCTTGCAGTGTAACCCAATACATATCTACTCAGAGGTAAGCTCCGCCAAGCTCAATGGAGCTTCATACAGGTAAACAGATATAGGAATGCATTTTGATTTGAACCCCTATGGTTTACAAAGAGATGTTTCTAAACATTTGAGATGCCAAGGTTGGCATTAACATAACTGAAGATACTTGGCCAGCAATGTTTGTGGGGGTGGGGACCTCTTTTTCATAATACAGCAGCTAAGTGGTACATGGCTCTTAGAATATAAAAAGAATATAAAGGTCAATTTTGTACCTTTTTGGTCTAACTTTATTTCATTTGTAAGCAAGGACAGACATGAATCAATGAATATGACTGATGAATGAATATACAGTGGAACCTCGGTTTATGAACACCTCGGTTTATGAATTTTCGGTTTATGAACGCCGCAGACCCATCTGGAACAGATTAATTCACTTTCCATTACTTTTAATGGGAAAGTTCGCTTCAGTTTATGAACGCTTCAGTTTATGAACAGACTTCCGGAACCAATTACACCCATGTTTCAGATTATGAACGCTTCAGTTTAAGTACTTCGCGGACCCGTCTGGAACGGATTAATCCACTTTCCATTACTTTCAATGGGAAAGTTCGCTTCAGTTTATGAACGGTTACTCCGCGGACCGTCTGGAACGGATTAATCCACTTTCCATTACTTTCAATGGGAAAGTTCGCTTCAGTTTATGAATGCTTCAGTTTATGAACAGACTTCCGGAACCAATTGTGTTCATAAACCGAGGTACCACTGTAGTGAATATAGTGACTCGGAGTATTTTAATACTTTAATTCAGGCATGTCCAAAGTCCATTTTGGGGGCCTAATCCTGCCCACCGGCTGGTTTAATCTGGCCCCTGTGGCAGTTTATTTCCTGGTGTAAAATCCTAAAAAACCTCAATAACTTCAATACTATAACAACTTTCATTGGCCCTTTGGTCGGCCCCCACAGCCCTTCACTTCATAAAATCTGGCCCTCTAAGAAAAAAGTTTGGACACCACTGCTTTAATTCATGGGTAGGCAAACTAAGGCCGAGGGGCCGGATCTGGCCCAATCACCTTCTAAATCCGGCCCGTGGATGGTCCAGGAATCAGTGTGTTTTTACCTGAGTAGAATGTATGCTTTTATTTAAAATGCATCTCTGGGTTATTTGTGGGGCATAGGAATTCATTCATTCCCCCCTCCCAAAAAATATATAGTCCCCCCCCCAGGGTCTGAGGAACAGTGGACCTGCCCCCTGCTGAAAAAGTTTGCTGACCCCTGCTAATTCCTTTCCTTTGGTATAATAGAGTTCATGTTTTGCAATGTTGTCTTGTTTAAATAGTTCTAGTCGCTACCTTCCATGCATTCACATACCTGTGGTTTATTTAGTTTGGTTTTTATTTGATGTCTGTATTTGTTCAACAGTGATGTATAATTGTATATGGACTATATCTATTGTTTGATAAAATTGCATTTTGCAGAATCCGGTTTAACCTTTATCTGACTAGTAATAAAGTTAAAATTAAGATTAATAAAATTAATATTCAGATAAAGGTTAAACCGGATTCTTAATAAAAATAAGAAGTAGACGAAATTAATGATCTACGCAGAATTGGACAAGATGACAAGAAGAATTTGAAACCGACAGGACCAGAAGTTCTTGAAAGATTGGACTAAATTTGAAAAATATTTGAAAGACAATTGTAAACATCAAATCATGCTAGTAGGCCTGCAGGAAGTTTTGTAAGGAGAATTATATGAAATATTACATAGAAAAATTAGGAGATTAATAATTGGTTATGTTAATTAAAAGTAATAGTGAATTAAGGAATACGAGAAGAAATTATGAAGATTGAAAATCTCTAGACGCTGTTGATGGAAGTCCAAAATATTGTATAAGATATGAATGTGAAATGATGTGTTTAAAAATATGCAACAAACCAATAAAAATATTTTAAAGAAGAAGAAGAAGAGGAGGAGGGGGAGAAGGAGGAGGAAGTAGAGATGAAAAGATGGAGAGAAGACACGTTCCCTGCCAGAGAAGAATGGCAAACCAAGCTGATGGACTATGCCAAAGCAGATGGAAATATGGGCAGGATTTTGATTTAGTTTAACAATTTGTAGTTTAACAATTACCATGGATAATATGGACTGATATAAAAGTTAGAGTATGGAAGAATATGCAGTTCCAAATGTTGAAAATGGGACCCCAAGGAGGGGGTGGGGGAAGTCCATATCTATATGGATAGATATTTGGATTTTTATAACTTTGTATTTGTAAAACCAAATAAAAAATATTTCTAAAAAATAAAAAATAAGAAAGGCTCTTGACCATTTGCAACAGGCTGAAAATTCCAGTGCTTTAACCAGATTAAAGCAGCTGCATGGCAGGACAGATAAGAACATAGGTAGCTGCCTTATCTTGAGTCAGACCATGGCTCCATCTAGCTCCCTACGGTTTATACTGACTGGCTGTTGCCCTCCCAGGATTTCTCCCAAGCTCAACCGGAGGAGATGGAGACTGAACCTGGGACCCCTCTGCACGCAAAGCGGATGCTCTGCCACTGGTCAAAACTATTAATGTATTAATTTTTCACTCTCCTTCCTTGGAGGCTTTTAAGAAGAGGTTGGCTGGCCACCTGTCATCGTTGCTTTAGTTAAGATTCCCGCATTGCAGGGGGTTGGACTAGATGACCCTCGGGGTCCCATCCAACTCTACAATTCTATGATTCCGTTTAAAGCACTCAGCAAATCAGCAAATAAGCCTTCTCCCTTCAGTTCACGGTTGGTTCCTAGCATGATCTTCCATCGGGAACAGGCTTCCAACCTCTGATTCACAAATGTGTGTGTATTCTTAGCAGCAAGCAGCAGGAAAAATCTTGAAGTAGACGTGAGGTTAATTGGGGGAATGCAATTAATGTTCATGTCTTTTAAAATGTAAAAGAGCAGCTGCAGAGATCCAAGCAGAAGCAGAGCTGCAGGGAATGTGAAGGGAACGTTTCCCTCCCACTCAACCACCTGGTCATGGTCCTGACAAAAATCAGGTCTCCTTGCCTATTCTATTATTATTATTATTATTATTATTATTATTATTATTATTATCATCATCATCTTCATCATCATCAAATTTGTTTACTGCCCTTCATCTGAAGATTATAAGGTGGTTCACAACATAAAAATACAAAATGAGAACACAAAACGAATAATAAAAACAAAAACAAACACATACCAATAACTCCCTTCCCACAATAATAATACTATTATAATATTTTATTATTTATATGCCTCCCAAATGGACATAGAATGTTAATCAACCAAAGCCTGGTTATAGAGAAATGTTTTCAACCGGTGCCTAAATATATGTAATGAAGGTACCAGGCGAGCCTTTCTGGGGAGAGCATTCCACAAATGGGGAACCACAACTGGCAAGGCCTGTTCTTGTGTTGCCATCCTCTGGACCTCTGGAGGAAAGCCTCAGATGATTATTGCAGCATCTGGGTTAGTTCATATGGGGAGAAGCAGTCCTTGAAGCATTGCAGTCCTGAGCCATTTAAGGCTTTACATGTCAAAACCAGCACTTTGAATGGAGCCCAGAAACTAATTGGCAGCCAGTGCTGGAATCCCTGCTTAATAAGTGTGGAACCTTATTTATTTAAGGGACGCGGGTGGTGCTGTGGGTTAAACCACAGAGCCTAGGGCTTGGCAGTCAGAAGGACGGTGGTTCAAATCCCCGTGACAGGATGAGCTCCCTTTGCTCAGTCCCTGCCATAGCTGTCAAGTTCTCCTTTTTTTAAAAGGAAATTCCCTTATGCTGAATAGGCTTCCTTGAAAAAAAGGGGGAAACTTGACAGCTATGGTTCCTGCTCCTGCCAACCTAGCAGTTCAAAAGCATGTCAAAGTGCAAGTAGATAAATAGGTACCGCTACAGTGGGAAGGTAAACAGTGTTTCCGTGTGCTGCTCTGGTTCGCCAGAAGCGGCTTAGTCATGCTGGCCACATGACCCGGAAGCTGTACGCCGGCTCCCTCGGCCAGTAAAGCTGCAACCCCAGAGTCATCCGCAACTGGACCTAACGGTCAGGGGTCCCTTTACCTTTACCTTTGTTGTTGTTTAGTCGTTTAGTCGTGTCCGACTCTTCGTGACCCCATGGACCATAGCACGCCAGGCACTCCTGTCTTGCACTGCCTCCCGCAGTTTGGTCAAACTCATGTTCGTAGCTTCGAGAACACTGTCCAACCATCTTGTCCTCTGTCGTCCCCTTCTCCTAGTGCCCTCAATCTTTCCCAACATCAGGGTCTTTTCCAAGGATTCTTCTCTTCTCATGAGGTGGCCAAAGTATTGGAGCCTCAGCTTCACGATCTGTCCTTCCAGGGAGCACTCAGGGCTGATTTCCTTAAGAATGGATAGGTTTGATCTTCTTGCAGTCCATGGGACTCTCAAGAGTCTCCTCCAGCACCTTTACCTTTACCCCACCATTTTCCTCCAGAGAGCTCAAAGTAGCATACATGGCTGTCCGTCTCTTTAGTTAATCCCTACAACAAACCTATGGGGGTAGGTTAGGTTGAGAGGCAGTGACTGGCCCAAGGTCACTCATTGAGCTTTATGGCCAAGTGTGGATTCGAAGAACCCTGGTCTTTAGGGTCTTAGTCCAACCAACAACTAAAGCACAAGAGCAGAGAGGCCAATAGGATCTGGAGAACACGAGGTTGGATACCCTTGCTATGTGCAAACACATGGCTAATTGCACGGTTGTCAGGACCTGGGACCTGGGTACAATCCCATTCACCCAGCTCCATTCATTCATTGAGCATTCATTGATCTTCAAATGAAAGATAGTATCTATATTTAATAAATAGTAACTATAGTAATAGTAAAAACATCATTATCAACAACCACAATAGATGCACCTATGTAGTAAATGCACTATCACCGAATGTTGCAATTGTTATGTGGCATTTAATAGAGTAGCTTACTGTAGCTAATCTTAGACCATTGTTAAACGTACAAGCCTCCCCACAAAAGAGCTCATCTCCTTGACAATAAAGACAACATTTAATTGTAAGGTTGGAACCTTACTAGTTATTAGAAAGCCTTTGAACAGGGCTTCGCACTTCACATCCCCAAGTCTTAAAAGGCTACACTCTTCTTAAACTGAAGGGTTAAAATGTTTCCCGCTGATATGGCTTAGAGCTCATGTTACAGCTTAATTGTATAATATGTAATAGGATTAAATATCATAAGCTAAGCTTTAGGTTAAGTAGCAAAATGTAATTGGAAAACAATAGGAAATAATAGGCCATGAAACTCAGCAGAGGAGACTCTTGCATCACAAGCATAAAGGGGTGTGTGTGTGTGTGTGTGTGTGTGTGTGTGTGTGTGTGTGTGTAATGAGGGCTCACATAAACATCTGTCTGAAAGAGACCAAACACCAATGGCTGCAGAGACACAGAAAAGCACAGCATTGTCAGATTGTTTATAGCAGGCAGAGGGCCTTCTCGGTAGTGGCACCCACCCTGTGGAATGCCCTCCCACTAGAGGTCAAAGAGAACAACAATTACCAGACCTTTAGAAGGCATCTCAAGGCAGCCCTGTTTAGGGAAGCTTTTAATGTCTGATGGATTTCTGTATTTTAGTGTTTTGTTGGAAGCCGCCCAGAGTGGCTGGGGGAACCCGGCCAGATGGGCGGGGTATAAATAATAAATTATTATTGTTATTATAGCAAGAAGTTCCTTGTTCCCCTACAGGTGTTAATGCAATCATCTCAGCAATATCGGGTAAATCCCCCCCCTCCTCCTCCTCCTCCTCCATCTCCTCTTCCTTTTTTCTTCTTTCTCCCCCTTTTCTCCCTTTCCTTTGTTGTTTTACTCATCAAAATGACTCAAAGCAACTTACAAACAAATGCCTGTTTATGGACTTGTATCAAGATAATATCAATCTGAAATTTAGCCATTCTGCACAGATGATTCATTTCATTTGAGTATAATGTTCTTTCCTAGAAAATTGGATCATCTCTGCATCTCCAATAGCAATCATAGTTTCTCTTGGCTTACAACATCTAGTGCTCTTATTCCTTGTGTAATCAGGGAGTTATCACCAACCCACTACTGGAAAAGGTTAAAATTCTTCTCATTTATCATCCATTTAAGCTCTACTTCTCACTGGCTGTAATTTTTGCATCTTACTGCGATTCAACGCCCACCAAAAATTTTCTCCTTTATATACCCACCAACTAAGATTTTACTTTATGCTCCTGACAAAGAGGATTTAAGTCTATGAAAGCTTCGTGTAGGCAGGCTGATAACCAGCTGATCATTTTAATCCTTTTATACTGCTTTTATGGTGTTTTATATTTTCTTGTCATTGCTAGTGTACACAACCATGTTATGTTGTAAGGATATGAAGTAAAAAGGTAAGGTAAAGGACCCCTGGAAGGTTACGTCCAGTCACAGACAACTATGGGGTTGCGGCGCTCATCTCGCTTCAGGTCGAGGGAGCCGGCGTTTGTCCACAGACAGCTTTCCGGGTCATGTGGCCACCATGACTAAACCACTTCTGGCGCAACAGAACACCATGACGGAAACCAGAGTGCACAGAAACACCATTTACCTTCCCACCGCAACGGTACCTAGTTATTTACCTGCATTGGCATGCTTTTGAACTGCTAGGTTTACAGGAACTGGGACAAAGCAATGGGAGCTCACCCCATCACAGGGATTCAAACCGCCATCCTTCTGATTGGCAAGCCCAAGAGGCTCAGTGGTTTAGACCACAGCGCCACCTGCATCGCCTTGTAAGGATACAGAGACACAGCAGTAAAATAGTTTTTTAATCAAATAAAATCTTGCCAATCAATCAATCAATCAATCATTTTATTTGTTAGCCACCTTTCTAAAGTTTAAACCATACAACAAACTCAGTTGTTCTGAAACTTCAAAGAAATAGGCAGGGGGGCACTTTTAAAAGCTATCTTTATGAAGAAATGAATAAATAAAATTGTCAGGAGGCATCTGGGGCTGCGTAAAATAAAGATGGAGGCTTAGTGTGGATTCTGGGCCACACGTTGTTCATCTGCATCCCAACAAACTCTATCGGGAGACATCAACTTAATCGTAGAGAATATTATTCAACTGTGTGCCCGATCTAGGAATCAAGATGGGGAAGAAATTGCATTAAGTTCACATTTAAAGGCAAACCTTCCCAATTTGTGTCATATTAGGAGAAACTACTTTGCAAAAAAATGTGCATATTAGAGGATATTGCAACCAGACGTATATATTCAGAGAGATTTCTCACTTAATTTTTGATATATTTTCAGCAGGACTTTCAGATATAAATCAGGAACCGATGTGGATACACGGAGAACTAAATTTTAATACTGGGAAAACGAGAAGCTGAAATTGACAGGTTGTGCATCCCTAAAAAACAAATGGTCAGTCAGGTGGTATAAGTGTATTAAGTCTAAGATCTCAGTCAATACAAATATTGTGATATATAGTGGTACCTCTGGTTAAGAACTTAATTCATTCCAAAATAGGAGAGACTTTAAAGAAACGGAAGTCGGTCTCTCCCTAATGGAAAATTGGGAGGCGCTTTAAATAAACCTAAGCCGAACGACGAAAAAGTATTTGGGACTGTGGACCCGAGAGGAAAAAAGATCTTTTCGAACCATCTCAGCTCCCGAGTCCGGCACCCCTTGAGGTACAGCATTATTAAGGGGAAGAGCCCTTTGACACCTGTCAAAAGCTGTCAAACTGTTAAAAGACCGGGTGGATTTATTGCATTGCTGTGAACAGTAAAAATTTGATTGAAAACGTGGTAGAACTATTTAAATTGGAATTAAGAATGGATTTGTGATTGAGTTAAAGAACAAAGGAAAAGAACAGCCAAAATGGAGTCGATCGTCTGAGGAAGGAATTTTCCAGCACCCTTTGTTCCCTACCTCCTGTTTGTCTGCGGTTAAGAGAAGTATGAAAACAAAGTACTCTCGAGCCTTCCAGGAGGCTGTGCTGAACTATCTACAAACATGGGAGGACATTTACAAGGAACGGCAACATCCCAATTTACCATCAGTTGAAGTTGAAGTCCAAGTTCAGGATTTAGAGGATAATTTGGATTTGGAGACTACCGAGTTTGAGACTGTGTGTGAGGAGAAACAACTTGATGAAAGTATTAAAGAGGACTTGGACTATAACAAATATGTTGGGGATGAAGCAAAGCATGGATTTCAAAAGGAAGAAAAACTAGCAGAGCAAGAAATTGAGAAGCAAAGGAACTTAAAGATCAATGGAATTGAAGATCCTGGAGGGGTTAAAATGTGGGGTGGTGTTTTTGAGGGATGGGAAGGACAGGGACAGGGGGGGGGGGCAAAGGCCTGGAGATGGATTTGGGAAAGAATGGGTGTGGGGTGAAAATTTTAGTTAAAAGGTTTTGTCTTGGCTTTTGAAAGACGGTTTTCGAAATCTTGGCTTGTTAACGGAAATGCTGATCCAATTGGGGGGAAAGACTTAGGGAGAGGAGATGGAGTGTAAAAAAGAAAGAAAAAAAGCTGTGTTTTCCTGAGGGAGTTATAAGAATGGTCTAGGAAAGAATTTTTAGGTTGATGCAAATTTTTGTAAGTTAAGATAGGTGTTTAGGCAGAAAGCTGCCTACTCTCCTCTCCTTACTCTGAGACACTCAGTGGCAGGGGGTGCTCAGAGGGGTGAGGAGGGGATTTAATGGAACCTTGGAAATGCTGTGCCCTACAGGTTCCTCTTGTGGCAGGAGGGGGCCTGTGGGAGGGCAGCATGGAAAAGGAGGAGGATTGAGTTAATATTATAAGAAAAGGATTTTAATTTGGAATAGAAAACCCGCCATAAGCAATTAGAATTTGTTAGGAAAACCAGGAGGAAGAGTATCGAGGAAGTCACAATTACAATGTTAAGATAATAAGAATTGGGGAGTTAAAACTCTTCCCTATTGTTGTTATGTTTATATTTGTTTATGCATGTTTATGAAAGAGCTGGGGGAAACCAATCCTCAGAGCTCCTCCATTCCTGTCCTTTCAGTGGCAGGGGGGGGATGTGGGGGGAGGAGGGAGGGGGGAGGCCAAACCCAACTTATAAAGGACCCCTTTGATTCTTAAAGCTCACGGGTATCACTGGTGGCAGAGGTGGACCGGTGGGTGGAGGGAAAACGAAGGGACAGTTTTATACTGTATGTTTGTTTTGTTTGTTTTGTTTGTATAAAATCAATAAAAATTATTATATAAAAAAAGAAAAGAACTTAATTCATTCCGGAGGTCCGTTCTTAACCTGAAACTGTTCTTATCCTGAGACACCACTTTAGCTAATGGGGGCTCTTGCTGCCACTGCGCCACTGGAGCACGATTTCTGTTCTCATCCTGAAGCAAAGTTCTTAACCTGAGGTACTATTTCTGGGTTAGTGGAGTCTGTAACCTGAAGCGTTTGTAACCCGAGGTACCCCTGTATAGTCTGGTTTTCTTGGATTCACTGCAATCCTGAGTCATGCACGGAACCAGAGAGTGGAGACTTAAAGGGAGGAGAGGATCCACAATATTCCCTTTTACACACATGGAGTGGTTATAATCAGGGCCGGCCCCACACATTTTGGTGCCTGATGTTTATTAGAAATTGGGGCATTTGGTTCACAGCAGCTGTGTCTCCCACTCTAAGGGAAGAGGAAGATGCAGTGACAATAACGCGGTGCAAACACACTGGCAGAGCCAATATGTTGCTATGGCCCCAACCTCACTACCACCTCAGTACAGAGACGGAGCTAGCTGCTCTGGCACCCGGAGCGGCACACATGCTGTGCTCCCGGGGACGGGACAAGTGTCCCGGGGGCACCACCCAGGGGGGTGGCGCAGCGATGTCACCCCCCTCAGGGATGACACCCTGGGCGGACCGGACCCACCGCACCCCCTTCCTCTGCCAGTGTCTCAGTAAGTCACAGCAACAGTGACCAGAGGTCAGGTGAATAGTCCTTCCCTCCACCAACCATTCCTGCCAAAAAGAAGCCCCAAAGAGCATATGAGAAAACATGGAGAAAGAAGAAAACATGTCAGATGGAGTTGGGGTGAAGAACGTCTAAGCTTTCCTATTTGAACTATGTCAACAGATGGTTGTAATCCATGTTCCCAGAGGGCTGGGTGGGTGGAAATATAGCAAAACATATCGCAATCGCAACCTGTTACGCCACTTCATTCCAAGGCAGGTTTACAACATAGATGGCTTGATATATATTCCTGGCTTGATTGTGTGGCAGATCATTTACAATGGGCCCTGCTTTTCAGCATATATGTGCCATCTCTCATTTTGTGACTGCAACATGTTTTCTTGCTGCCTTCTGCAACGATACAAGAAGGCTCTGCAAAAAGTCAGTACAGGGAGCGAGGGGGCGGACATCTGGAAGCATCGCTCATCTCTGCAAGAGTTCCTGCCATTCCCTCCGGTGAGATGCACGTGCCAATTTTTATGTATACAAATGTTAAACTTTCCAATTTCCTAACGTTTAAGCCAAGTTTTAAAATAGCTAAGCAGAAAATAGGAAGAGGGGGTAGAGGTGTGTGGGGGATTGCACACAGCTTCTGGCCAAGAGAAATCTTATTTTAGGTTGCAACTGAGCCCCCCCCCCAAAAAAAATGAAGATTGCTTGTAATGTATGTGCAGGTAGAGAAAGAGAGAGCTGTCCTCAATTCCATGTGTTCGTGCCGATTTTAGAAAGCACACATACAAGCAGGAACGACTTACTTGTCTCATGTGACAGAAGAGGATTAATGGATCCAGAAGGACTTGCGAAGGCCTGTTCTGCCACCTGTGCTCATTCTGTTTGTGTATAAATAAAGTAAAAAAAATGGCATAATGCTTGCAAAGAAGCATCTTTATAAAACAAAAGAAGCCTGGGAAAGTGCTGCAATCCCTGGGAACTTCTCACCACCCATGAGTGGAGAGTGAGCATAACAATGTCTACACCGTTGGAGTCAGTATGCCTCTGAATACCTGTTTCTGGGAATCCCAGGTGGGCAGACTCCTGTTATGCTCATGTCCTTGCAGGCTTCCAAGAGGCATCTGGTTATCTCCTTTGAGAACAGGATGCTAGACTAGATGGGCCATTGGCCTGATCCAGCAGGCTCTTCTTACATCCCTGTGTGGCATGTGCAGTTGAGCGAGGTGGAAATGAAGATGAGCTTGCTGGATCAACTCCGTGACCCATCTAGTTCAGCATCCCTGCTCCTCACAGTGGCTGACTAGAAGCAGGCTAGAAGCAGGACATGAGCACAACAGCCCTGCCTCTGATGGTGGAGATGGAACCTACGTAGCTATTGTGGCTAGCAGCCATTGATAGACTTGTCCTCCCTTAATTATTGTTAGAACAGTGGTGGGGTTTTAACTTGGGTGGGTATGGGTGCTATTTTATTTGGAGGGTGGGGTTGTTTAAAATTGTGAAAAGAGGTTAATTTGGATTTTTGGATTTGCTTAGGAGCTTTTATTAGGCAATGTATTGTTTATGAGTGTCTATACCAGGCATCCCCAAACTTCGGCCCTCCAGATGTTTTGGACTACAATTCCCATCATCCCCGACCACTGGGCCTGTTAGCTAGGGATCATGGGAGCTGTAGGCCAAAACATCTGGAGGGCCACAGTTTGGGGATGCCTGGTCTAAACATTAGTATTGTTAATTGTTTTGATTATTTTTTATGTTTTGATTATTTTGATTATGTGTTTTATGCTTCATATGTTGTAACCGTGTGTTGTGAACTGCCCTGAGACCTACAGGCAGAGGACGGTATAAAAGTTTTAATAAAATAATATCACCATCTAATTCTCTTTTAAAGCCATCAGGAGGGTTCTGGGGCAGTCAGAATCTCCTTTCTTGTAATCTGAATCCATTGGTTCAGGTCCCACCCTCTGTAGCAGCAGAAAGCAAGCTTGATCCCTCTTCCACGTGACAGTCCTTAGGCGATCTGAAGATGATTTGAAGAATTAGAATATTAAGAGGATCTACTGCTAGTATATTCTGTGATTCTCCAAGTGAATGACAAGCTTAAACATAGCAGTATAAACTAATGAGTAAATTAAGATTTTGTTATTCTATTTTTGTAACATCAGAAGTGACATTTTGAAGGCATTTAAATGGCAGCAACAGTGTGTTCTGACTATAGAGCCCATTAGCTAAACCAAGAATGGCACCTCTTGGCAATCCACAGTGGCACCCCAAACAATAATCACACAATTAAAAGCTGATGAAGAAATCAAACTGTTTAGTGACAGTGCTTTTCAATGGGGGAGGCAGATACTTTTGACTGTATCACAGATTTCAACCCACCTGTTCTACTCAGAAATGCAGCTAATAAGAAAACTAGTTCGTGAACTGAAACACAGCTATCCTTCAAAATCCACACTTTCCTGAATTTTCTGATGCAGTTCTCCAACCAAATAATATGTAATAGATGCCTATATTGGGGAAAATGCATATTGTTGCATGCCATCCCAATTGCAGAGCAGAGAGATGTTCCAGGGGTTCCAAATGCTTACCCAAGATTTGGGTAAAGAGACTGTGGTGTCATAATATATAGTTTATTTACACATATATACAATCTGAGCCTACAATGGAGGGGCTCACAGCATTAACACCTCTGTAAGTTTTGCTTCTCCCATAATCACAACCTTGGCTTCAATCAGAAGTCAAGCTTGGCTCTTCCCTCTCAGGCTTCTGGCTGCTCCTAGGCCAGCTCTCTCACCCCACTAGCTATTGTCCTTCTCACTACCAGCTGGGTGAGGGAGGGAGGGGAGGGAGGGGAGGGGAGGGGGCCGGTGTGGTGTAGTGGTTAAGAGCGGTAGACTCGTAATCTGGGGAACCGGGCTTGTGTCTCCGCTCCTCCACATGCCACTGCTGGGTGACCTTGGGCTAGTCACACTTCTTTGAAGTCTCTCAGCCTCACCCACCTCACAGGGTGTTTGTTGTGGGGGAGGAAGGGAAAGGAGAATGTTAGCCGCTTTGAGACTCCTTCGGGTAGTGATAAAGCGGGATATCAAATCCAAACTCCTCCTCCTCTTCTTTTCTTTCTTTCTTTCTTTCTTTCTTTCTTTCTTTCTTTCTTTCTTTCTTTCTTTCTTTCTTTCTTTCTTTCTTTCTTTCTTTCTTTCTTCTTCTTCTTCTTCTTCTTCTTCTTCTTCTTCTTCTTCTTCTTCTTCTATTTGTCCTCTGGCATGCAACAGCTTCCCTAAGAGGCATTACGGTCCTTGCCTGGCTAATTTAACAATGGGCTCCTCCATTATATTTTAACTCTTACTGGATCCCGGAATTAGAAGGGACTTGGACCTCATACACCCTAACCTCCCCACGAAACTCACAACAATTTATAAGGGAAAAGAATAGTGGAATCGCCATCCTGATATGATGGTATTTACAGGAGGCCCTCAGCTGTAGAGCACAGCAATCAGTCGGGTGAGAATGTAAGGGGTGAGATTATCTTTCAGTTATCCTGGTCAGTGCCGGATTTACATATAAACTAAAGAAGCTATAGCTTAGGGGCCCACTCTCTTGGGGGGCCCAAAAAAATCAAAGGAAAAAAACTGGTTGTACATTTCTAAAATATAAGATAAAAACAAATAAAATAAAACCTACATACAGCAACAGTGTTTTGTGTTGTGTATTAGGGCCTCATCAAACCTAAATCTGGCCCTGATCCTGGTGCCAAGCTGTTTGGGGCTCTATACACCAAAAATAGCACCTTGAACCTAGTCCAGTATTTCACTCTCAAAGTCTTATGCGACCAAGTACCTCAAGCTTTTGGATTGCGTCCATCTACATTCTCTCTCCAAAGCCTAACCTTGGGCTAACAAAGCTACAAGGTTTCCCTTTCATGAACTTGCAGCGTTCAAACAAAAATTATAAGTGACTCTCACCGATGGAACTATGCAGAGGGAAAGGAATAAGAGGGAAAGTTAAGAGTGGAATGCATGGCATCTCAAATAGATGCATCTGTCACATGATGTTTGCCCAGAGTGACTGACACGAGGCTCTCATCAAGGGTCAGCAGGGGATGGCCAGGCATCTGGTGACAGTCCACATTCGAGCAGGGGGCCCACCGAAAAGAGACTCCTGGACCTGCTTCTCCTCTTCACAATTGCAACTTGTCTGCTTGCTCACCAGCCTCTCTCCGGCCTTGACAACAATGGGGTTCAGAAGGAGGGGAGGTGTGGGTGCAAATTAGTCAGCTGTACAAAGATAAAAATTACATTAGTTCCGCTACCTCCTTTTGCCTCCGGCCCTTGGAATGGTATCCGGAAGGAAACGTAGCGGGCTGAAAAAGTTTTCCTGCTTCTTCTCTACTAGCAGATCTCCTAGAGCCAGTGTGATATAGTGGTTAAGAGCGTTAGACTCGTAATCTGGGGAATTGGGTTCGCATCTCCGCTCCTCCACATGCAGCTGCTGGGTGACCTTGGGCTAGTCACACTTCTTTTGAAGTCTCTCAGCCCCACTCACCTCACAGAGTGTTTGTTGTGGGGGAAGAAGGGAAAGGAGAATGTTAGCCGCTTTGAGACTTCTTAGGGTAGTGATAAAGCGGGATATCAAATCCAAACTCCTCCTCCTCCTCCTCCTCCTCCTCCTCCTCCTTCTCCATCATCCTTGCAAGGTACATTGCTCTGATGGTGTTATTATTGGGGTACAATTTGTGTGTGTTCAAAGGAGCCACTGAGATTTTTCTAAGAACTGTATAGGAGCAGAAAACCACTTCCTGGCACCAATCACTAGGCCTATGTTTTAGGTGGATTTTTACATACTTTAGCTGGATTTTATTTTATTTTTTTTACATATTATAGATATTTTAAAACGTGTTTGTTGGTTGTCCTGTCATGTCCTGTGTCTGTGTGATATTCCTTCCCCTCAGTCACACTTCCCAAAGAACATGCCACCAACTGAGGCAAAGAAATGTGTTTTGTCGCTTTTAAAGGTTGATGCGTTTGAGTAAAACTATTGCATGAAGATGTATTATCTCAGCGGAGCAGAAGGCTGCCTTCTAGTCAGCTTTCCAGGCAGCAAATTGCATGCAATAAATTTTACACGGCAGTGTACTGTACTCCATAATGGAATAAAATAAAATAAAAATACAATCACTTTCACTTTCACTGTTTCATTTTACAACAGAGTTTAGCTTCATTTTATGCACATGAGTTAGCTTATATGGAAAAAAAAGGTTCCATATTTCATGCTGTGGCTCTCTGCTTACCCTTTACAGCTGTTTAAAAGGAGAGGTGTGTCTGCAGCACTGTTTAGTTTATCATCAAAATCCTGAGTGGATACATCCAGTGATGAACAATCGAGTGATGCGCATGCACACATATGAGCCAGCCCATGCTCTAATGCAGGGGTGGTCAACTTTTCTACAACCAGTAACCCATCCCTCACCATGAATCTCGAAGCTGTCCTCTTTCCTGAAGGGCAGCCATAAGTCTGACCCAAATCCCACAGACCATCTCCCCATCCAAGAGATCAGAGTCTATAAAATACATTCCACCCTGCTATAAACACTCCCAGGCTCTGGATACTGCAGGGTAATGCAGACTTCTACAATTAGGTCTGCAACTGACTGGAAGTCTGGCCACAGCTTTGAATCAATGACGCATCACTAGTGAAAGCTGTGCTTTTGTCATTCAGCACAAAAGTCTGGCAGCCACCTGTGTGCCCAGGGATGGCATGAGCTTCCAGGGTGAAAGCCCAAAATTTGAGTGCATGTCCTTTGTGGATTAGAATTTCAGCAGAGATGCCACTATCCCTGGAGATGACTGTTATAATATACATACATTTACTGACTCACACTTACATGCATGAAAGGGTTAACTGGAGCCCTGAGTGCAAGTAACCAATGAGTACGCAGCAGGCTCTCCCCCCCCCCCCCCGCCTCTGCTTCCTGGAACAAGCAAGGAGCTGCACCATGACTCCCAGCTGAAAGAGAAACCAAATGAACTGAATCTCCTGAAAAGGATATTTTTACAACCTGCATCTTTGCTAAGCCAAAGATTGCATGATCATTTTTGTAAGGAAACCAAGTTCTTTTCTTTTTAAGTGGTTTGGAGCCATTTTTCTTTGTTTTACTGCTAACATATGGAGACTTCTTTGCTGTAACTTCAGAAACACTGTGAGTAAAATCTTATTTGCAAAGCTAAATGTCTGTGATTTATTCTAGCCTAAGTATTTCTGTAGGACGCGGGTGGCACTGTGGTCTACACCACAGAGCCTAGGGCTTGCCAATCTAAAGATTGGTGGTTCGAATCCCCGTGATGAAGTGAGCTCCCATTGCTCAGTCCCTGCTCCTGCCAACCTAGCAGTTCGAAAGCATGTCAAAGTGCAAGTAGATAAATAGGTACCGCTCTGACGGGAAGTTAAACAGCATTTCCGTGTGCTGCTCTGGTTCGCCAGAAGTGCCTTAGTCATGCTGGCCACATGAGCTGGAAGCTGTCTGCAAACAAATGCCAGCTTCCTCGGCTTATAGAGCGAGATGAGTGCCGCAACCTCAGAGTTGTCCGCGACTGGACCTAACGGTCAGGGGTACCTTTACCTTTAAGTATTTCTGTGGGGAACGTTTGATTAAAGGCAGATGAGGGTAGATGTATATTTAACCAAGTTTAAACATGCTTGGAGCAATCACCATTGTGTTAAGAAATCACAATGGGAGAGTAAGAATCTCTCTCCCAAACCTATCTCTCCAACAGCTTAGTAAGAGCTTCTCCTGCAGTTTGGTGCCTATTATGTGACCAGCATGGCAGTGAAGTTGATTGCATAAAGCAAGTCAAGACCTAGTTGCTTTATTAGTTGATTAACATTAAATAGGTTTTAAAAGACCAGCTAAGTTGGTACTTCAGAAGTCTGTTTCATTCCCAAGAAGGACTGAGGCTAAATGGTAAAAATGATGAGGCTATATGAACACAGTCCCTGTCAAAGCATTTAATTGCAGTTTTCAGAGAACAAGCTCTGCTATTTGAACTAGTAACATTCACAACACAGAGATAAGATATTAACTTCCCCACTAGGCAAACCTATGACAATCTGAGACATTTGCCAACCCAAGTATTCATATGAAGATTGTGTTTGGAAGTCAATAACCCCGTATTTCATCTCTTTGTGCTTTAATGGACATGTTTCACTCCACTGTGAAAGCATATGCACAATATATGCCACAAAAAATGGATGGAAATGACAAATAGGTGAGCTGCATAATGGGCTAAGGAGACAAATGTGTCAATATGACACGCAATGAATAAACATGTGCCAAAGACAAGACATACCCATGTTTTATTGCAATACTCAGTGCTATTATTTACACATTTTGTGTTTGGGACACTGTCTTAGGGAAACACTAACAAAGTGTTTTAACATTAGCCTTCTGTAAAACTACAGTGGTGTAGAGTAAAGATTTAGCTCTCAAAAAACCAGTGCAATGCAACAATGAAAGAGAGTTGTCAAAAGAAATTCACCGCAAAAACAGAGAATAGCAAACTGAAACTGACACATTTTCCCCCGAGGATGCAGAAAAGGGCCTGAGTATTTCCTCCCGAAGCAAAATTTATTCAAGGAAAGAGCAGCAGTGTAGACAACTTGGAGGTTAGAAACGACAACTTCTAAACTTTATCTGCCAGCCAGTTAAAACGGTCACCGTTGTGGGTTTCAGATAAATCAAATGCACAAATGAGGAAGCAATCACTTAAGAGACATGGGGTCTTCTAGTCTTCTGCAATCTTTCAGGTGGGATTCCATCACATCCTGGCAAATTCCAGTTGCACAATTCCAGTTGATTGGGAGGGCTTGCGCAAAAAACTCCCTTCCCCCCAAAATTAGACGCCTTACAATAAGAAAAGTGACACAAAAATGCACTGGAAAGTGTGGTTTGTTTGTTTTTCCATAATAGAGGATTCTGTGATATGGTCCAGGACACACATAGTTTGAGGTGGTCACTGGCTGGCCATCATAGCTGCCAAGTTATCCCTTTTTTACAGGGATTTTCCCTTATGCTGAATAGGCTTCCTCGCGAGAAAAGGGAAAACTTGGCAGCTATGCTGGCCATGCCCAGTAGAGATCAGTATCACCCAATGTAGCACACACCATGTGTTTTCATTTTTCAGGGAATCATGGAGCTGGTGGGAGGCCTTGTTAATGCCATTGAGCCCAACCTCCTGCTTGATGCAGGAAATTCGCATCTACAACATATCTAGCTGATGGCTGTTCATCCTTTGTTTGACACCTTTTGGTGTCATAAGATCATAAGAAAAGCCTACTAGATCATGTCAATGACCAGTCTAGTCCAGAATCATGTTCTCACAGTGGCAAACCAGATGCCCATCAGAAATCCACAAAGCAGAACCTAAACACAATAGCTCTCTCCCAACTTGTGATTCCCAGCAACTAGTTTTCAGAAGGATATCGCCGCTGACGGGAAAGGTAGAATAGACATCATGAATAGTAACCATTGATGGCCTTATCCTCCAGAAATTTGTGAAATCCTCTTTTGAAGCTATACAAGTTGCTGGCCATTACTACATCTTGTGGAAGAAAATTATGTAGTTTAGGCACTGTAGATACCTCTACACCAGTGTGGCATAGTGGTTAAGAGTGGTAGTAATCTGGTGAACCGGGTTCACGTCTCCGCTCCTCCACATGCAGCTGCTGGGTGACCTTGGGCTAGACACACTTCTTTGAAGTCTCTCAGCCCCACTCACCTCACAGAGTGTTTGTTGTGGGGGAGGAAGGGAAAGGAGAATGTTAGCCACTTTGAGACTCCTTCGGGTAGTGATAAAGCAGGATATCAAATCCAAACTCCTCCTCCTCCTTCTCCTCCTCTCCTTTTTTCTAAACCTGGGTTTCCCAAATTTGGGTCTCCAGCTGTTTTGGACTACAGTTTCCATCATCCCTGACCACTGGTCCTGCTAGCTAGGGATGATGGGAGTTGTAGTCCAAAAACCATTGAAGACCCAAGTTTGGGAAACCCTGCCTTAAACTTTAAAGCTCCAACTGTTGTAACCTTTTCCTGTTAGAAGAGTTTCTCCACCCCCTTGATCATTTTGGAGATTCAAACCACGAGGTGATTTATAAACATCTCAGTCCACATAATGCCCCTTTTCTTCAAGGACTCCCTGATATTGCCCTGAAAATGGACCCCCAAACTGAAATCTCAGGGTAAAGCCTGAGACTTGGCAATGCAGATCACGAGTCCTTGGTTATGTGGCTGGAACATGAACCTTGTTGCTATGCTTTTATTCTATCAAAACAGTGACATCACCACATTTTAAATAGGCTGACAACTCAGGCAGCTTGGCAGCAGTCTGTGAATGAGCCTGTACATCAAAGGGGGTTCCGAACATCCTATTTGAGGAAGGAAGTTTGGCTTTAACTGGGAAGCAATGACAATACCTACTGGTTTTCCTCACACACTGTGGCAGAAAGCATGCAAGCAAGAGCACAACCCTTTTGTTTTGTGTGCATATTAAGAGTTTAAATATTCTGCACAGTATTGGTTGATTTTGATAGCCTTTGCTTATGAGTACACTTACTTGAGAATCATGTGCTTTTGATCTGCAAACTCTTGATTCGCAATAACCCTGCAATGACCTTCCTGTCACTCATTTCTCCCTTTCACAGGATTTCCTTTAATTTCTGCAGGATGTTCAGTGCTAATGGAGGAAGATTGCCACATTTCCCTCTGACTGCACAACACCACAAGCAACTTAAAATAGTGCTGAGGCTTCCGTGGTATGGCTTTCAAATGTTGTGGGTGGCATTTTTTCATGAGCTGCATGTATTTCAGTTACTCAGATATCCCTCCCTCCTATTTCAAATGAAAAGAAAAGTATCAAAGTATACTCGCTTCATCATACTCAAGAACGTCATCTAATGGCAGTTCTTTTATGTATGACTCTCTTTTTATATTCATTTTTAAAGAAAATGTACCGCTTTGTTCTTACCATTGTTGTTTGAGGCTTGCTGTTGTTTTTCTTTGAAGTTGCAGCTCTAAAATACTTAATAAAAAGATAAGGCAATATCATCGCTAGTCATGAGATAGGAATGCAAGAAGGCAGCAATCTCCATTGTGATCTGTATTTGTCACAATCAGAGGCGTTTCCATTCTACTGCAGTTCAGCTTTTGTCAAAAATAACGTTATTCTTCTTGTCCACTATGGTTGAATTCAACATAATTAATTACATACTTAATGATAAAAAATTTCCTTCAGTAGCACCATAAAAACAACTAAGTTTTTATTTTGGTATGAGCTTTCGTGTGCATGCACACTTCTTCAGATACACTTGAAACAGAAGTCAGACCCTTATGTATATACAGAGGGCGGTGGTGGTGGGGGGAATGGGTGATGGGCTGATGGGAGTGGTAAACCTGTAGATGGCTGTTAACGACTGCTGATGACTGCAATTGGTCCTGCGGGGGGAAAGCAAGGGCTGAGGCACTAAAGAAAGCTTGATCATGCATAATGAGATAAGAATCCAATGTCTTTGTTCATCCCAGGTGGTTCCATGGTTTTAAGCTTGGTAATGAGTTCCAATTCAGCAACTTCTCTTTCCAGTCTGTTCCTGAAATTTTTCTGTAATAAAACAGCTGCTTTGAGATCTTGTATAGAATGTCCTGGGAGATTGAAGTGTTCTCCTACTGGTTTCTCTGTCTTGTGGTTCCTGATGTCAGATTTATGTCCATTTATCCTTTGGCGTAGGGTTCGTCCTGTTTGTCCAATATAGAGAGCTGAAGGGCACTGTTGGCGTTTCAAGTGTATCTGAAGAAGTGTGCATGCACATGAAAGCTCATACCAAAATAAAAACTTAGTTGGTCTTTAAGGTGCTACTGAAGGAATTTTTTTATTTTGCTTCGACTCAGACCAACACGGCTACCTACCTGATACTTAATGATGTCATTAATGATGTAATTCCATATAATTCATTTAAATGCAAAGGAAACATCCAAAAAATGCCCGTGCCCGTGGGTGTGTGTGTGTGTCATTAGTTACTTATCATTTGTGGACTAAAAATCAACAATAGAAAATACCGATTGCCTGATTTCTATTCCTCACCATAGAACACGTGAACTGCAGCAATTTTCACTCCCGTGTCTGCTTAGAGTAGAATTCTCTGCCATCTCTACTCACAGCAAACCCCTTGAAATCAATGGACTTAAACAAGAAGAGGACTTCTCAGAGCAACCGGGCATCTGCCAGAGATTGAACTTGGGATCTTCTGCATGCCAGGCATCTTGCTCTACCACTGATGCCAAATCTAAACCTGGAAGAAAAGTGAGGGAAACATCTTAGGATGGAAACAGCTAAATCCACTGCTAGCAGTGCATCTTTAAATATTGACTAGCTCCCACCCACCCCCTTCCAGTACTAATTTAAAAGGAGGTCATTTAAATTTTTTATGCAGGTGACATTTAACACCTGCAACATTGAAGCTGTTGTATGTTCCTTCCTTTTATTAAAATTTATCTCAGCTCTACTTCACCGAGCTCAGTGTAGCAAGTATGGAATTCCCAGGTGGTGCCCATTTCAGGGACTGGCCATGCACACATATCTGCTTAAGCTATATAGAAGCACACCAGGTGTCTCCAGACACACTAGAAGATGCAGGAAACCTGAGTTATAGCATGCAGATTTTACCTATTGGTGGATTTGTCTGAGGCAGGCAGGTAAGCTGACGCACAGGTCTTCATTTAATCAGAAGCAATTCGTCTAGGACTGTAGGGTATTGCATGCTCAGAACAACAAGGTAGCAGAAATGCCTTAAGGAAGGTCATACAAATTTGTAATAGGTCGTGCATTACTGTAATTTGGCTGTTTGATCTCTGGCAGCTCTGAAAAGACAATCTGTCAGTGGGACAGGATTGCCGTTAAATAAAATGATGATCATTTATGTTTTTTAATCTTGTTTATATGTTAGGTCTAAATTAGACGTGACATTAAATGTGCGACTGAATCAATGTGTCTTTTTTCTAAATTGCAGCTGTCAAGGGAGGGCAATCAGGACAGTGGAGGTTAGCCACAGTCTCTGTGGAAAATCATCTCACTTTGGGAAAGGAGAGTCTGTTGCTACGGTACTAATGGCAACTCACCTTTTACACTGCTAAGAGTAGCTTGAGGAACTCTGATTTTCATCAGGACTTGGGTAGAGCAGGGATTAAACTCTCCTCTCTTCATGCCATGGTCCCTTATTGCTGTCACTAGAAGAACAAAGAACAGAGACATTGGGTGAGAGTCAGCTGAGGACTACTTACAGAAGACCCATCGAAGTCAATGGGCTTAAGTAATTATTTCTACTATTGTTTGCAATAAACAAAATGGACTCCTAACTCCTCTTGTCTCTGAGTTTTATTGGCCTAACTCAGAAGATAAGCCATTTTTGGCTTGTAACAATACCTGCCATCACCAATGTTGCTGGGAGAAAGAGGGGAAGATGCAAGATGGCAGTGAGGCCAGTGCGGAGCAAATGCACCCGTGTAACTCATTGGGTGTTCCCTCCAGTGTGTTTGCACTGTGTCAGGCTTGCTCCGTCTACCTAGCTGCCATGCTGCCAGTGACAACTACTGCGGCCTACTTGGAGTGCAACTAACATTGCATGTTGTTGTTTAGTCATTTAGTCATGTCTGACTCTTCATGACCCCATGGACCAGAGCACACCAGGCACTCCTGTCTTCCACTGCCTCCCGCAGTTTGGTCAAACTCATGTTTGTAGCTTCAAGAACACTGTCCAACCATCTTGTCCTCTGTCGTCCCCTTCTCCTTGTGCCCTCCATCTTTCCCAGCATCAGGGTCTTTTCCAGGGAGTCTTCTCTTCTCATAAGGTGGCCAAAGTATTGGAGCCTCAGCTTCAGGATCTGTCCTTCCAGTGAGCACTCGGGGCTGATTTCCTTCAGAATGGATAGGTCTGATCTTCTTGCAGTCCATGGGACTCTCAAGAGTCTCCTCCAGCACCATTAAAAGCAACAAAGCATTCAGCAACACATCTGATTTCCCCTCTCGTTTGATTCCTTCTGTAAGAGCCTGCACACTTGCTAGGTCTAACAAGTGTTTTATTGTGTCCTGCCTGTGTTGAAAGTGTGCTTTCTTGAGACAAGAGAAAAGTTCTTGACGGTGGCTGTATTCAGATGATCACATAGCTTGCCTTTGTAAGGTTTGTTTGGCTTAGCCATTTTCCACTGAGGTGGTGAAAAGGTTCCTATTCCGACAAGCCTAGTTGTAGATTTTACGGTGGCTGAACCCATGGCAGGGAATTAATATTACTCCATTAATGAGTGAAAGTCTAAGATGGGAAATAGAAAAGCAGATGAGGAGTTTTGTTTAATTTTTTTGAAAACCATTTTAAGTGAGTTTGCACAATTTTCTGACCTTCTGTCTTCTGCAGACCTCAAAGGGGGAAGCAAATGAGTGGTGAGGATGTGTTCCAAAACACTTCTTTTAGGCAACAGGTCAGTGTGGTGTAGTGGTTAAGAGCGGTAGACTCGTAATCTGGGGAACCAGATTCGCGTCTCCGCTCTCCACATGCAGCTGCTGGGTGACCTTGGGCTAGTCACACTTCTCTGAAGTCTCTCAGCCCCACTCACCTCACAGGGTGTCTGTTGTGGGGGAGGAGGGGAAAGGAGATTGTTAGCCGTTTTGAGACTCCTTCGGGTAGTGATAAAGTGGGATATCAAATCCCACTTTATCTTCTTCTTCTTCTTCTTCTTCTTCTTCTTCTTCTTCTTCTTCTTCTTCTTCTTCTTCTTCTTCTTCTTCTTCTTCTTCTTCCTCCTCCTCCTCCTCCTCCTCCTCCTCCTCCTCCTAAAATGATTTCAGTTACAGGTAGGTAGCCGTGTTGGTCTGCCGTAGTCGAAACAAAATAAAACAATTCCTTCCAGTAGCAGCTTAGAGACCAACTAAGTTTGCCATTGGTATGAGCTTTCGTGTGCATGCACACTTCTTCAGATTTCAGTCAGGTTATACAACATATTGATACTGGAATTATAGAGGTGGAATGTAAATGGCCACTTTTCCGATCACCAGTGGCAAGCAGGATCGTATTCACAAGACCAGGAAGGGAAATTTTGCCACGGAAAATTCTTTTTTCCCAGGCCATGAAGAAAAAGAAGAAGATGAAGAGGAGGAGGAGGAGGATATACAAGCGGACCGGCTTGTATTTTCTCTCTTGAGCTAGTAACTTCAGTGTGCTAAGTTTGAAGTCTGGTTTATTTAAATTTTAAATTCATAGGATGCTAATGTTTACAGCACAGCCAATTCAATCAGGGAGGTGAGAATCCCCATGAAATAATCTTATGACTTACATCAGCGGGGTGTTTCTTTTCTTTTTTTAAAGTATTCTGACAACTTAGTTGCCGATGTACGAAGGCAGCATAATTCCACAGGGAGAAGCAATATTAGCTCTGCATCATGCTCGCTGTGCTAACATCTTGGTCTGCAAGCAGTGGGGGGTGGGCGGCGGGAGGGGTTGCGGAACACACAGTTATACTACAGAGACGCACAGCAAGCTGATGCGCTGCTGAGATTTGGTGCCATTTTAATATATTCTGCTTTCTGTAGGTGGCATTATCACACTGAGCCTTCCGTCAATCAAGCTGTAACTAGCACCAACCACGGCATGAGATTTCACCCTTTTGTGAGTACTGAAAATATTGCTGCTTAGAAAGCGCCAGAGTCAAAACAACTTGCACAGCTGGAATTTCTGCCACAATTGCGACGGACAGCTGGGTCCCGGCATCGGCTGTCGATGTGACCAGGGCATGTGTATCGAGGCTTCATGTTATTTGTATACAAAACAAGAGTTCGCTTCTCTGCTGGCCTCCCCTTGGCTATGAGACACCAACTGTGAATGCGGGGAGCGCCGATTTCTCAGCCGTCGTGGCTACTTTTCAAAAAGGTAAATGTTCCACATGTCCATTTCCCCCCAGCAGAGATGTCGTGGCGGGGAATGCTTTCATCTGCCGAGTTTCTGCACACCATGGAGGTGTTCGTACACATGCTATTCAAATTGTACATTAAAAACAACAACAACCCATTTTCAAAGGGTTCAAAGGGAATGCCAGGTCCAGGGCTCAAATGTGGCCTTCCAAATGTGGCTCTCGGGACTCTCCCCAAGCCACACTCCCTTCCTGGCCTTGCTCCTTGTATTTCTTAAGTGGTTTTGCCTGGCTGGAATGTGCTCTTGGACTGTAATCATTTATCTCGCTTGTTTGAATGGGGGCTGTAGAGAGCATAGAACAGCATAGAAGCCTCTGGCTTCGGCATGGGAGGAATGTAGCCTATTGTACAAAGGACAGAGTCACATCAATTGCTCTGCCCAATTTTGCTTCTGACCTCCCACCTAGTCATGGAATTCCACCCGGTAGGTGCATGAAATAAGCAGAAGTCTACACAATTCTATGTTGCCCTTTGCATGTGGTTAACTTCGAACAGTAACCAGAGATACTGAGCACAAACATAGTTCCTTAAACGCTAGTATTTGGTGGGCAGATACTTTTGTATGTATCCAGTGGGGTTTTTTCTGGGGGGTCGCGGAAAAACATTTTGTGGATCTTTGTACTTTCGTCCATTTAAAAAGGGACCCCTGACCATTAGGTCCAGTCGTGACCGACTCTGGGGTTGCGCGCTCATCTCGTATTATTGGCCGAGGGAGCCGGCGTATAGCTTCCAGGTCATGTGGCCAGCATGACAAAGCCACTTCTGGCGAACCAGAGCAGCACACGGAAACGCCGTTTACCTTACCTTCTACTTGCATTTTGACGTGCTTTCGAACTGCTAGGTTGGCAGGAGCTGGGACCGAGCAACAGGAGCTCACCCCGTCACAGGGATTCGAACCGCCGACCTTCTGATCAGCAAGCCCTAGGCTCAGTGGTTTAACCCACAGCGCCACCATTGACTGTATGTATTTTTTCATGATTTGAACTATAATATGGTGATTTTCTTGAGTCCTAAACATTTTTAAAGGAAAAAAAGCACTGTATGTTTCGGTATACATTTCCCTGTGTATGCAGCCATCCAAGTAATAAAGGTTAGGACCATTTTAGACCATATGCTTACAAAGTTTCATAGGGGAGTCTCTCACCTTGATCCATAGCCACCCGCAAGCTACACTGGATGCTCAGTGGTCCATGGATTGGCATGGATACAGGAAAACATGAAAACATGGTCGCTGCTGGCAACATCGATCACCTGCTGGAGGTAGTATAAGGGGAGGAGAGGCCTGAATTCAGCCCTCACGCTGACCAAAGATGGGAGCATAGACGTGGGATTTTAGGAAATCATTACAGCTTACTCACATAGTCCAAAATAAAAGTTACAAGAACAAAAGTTTAAAGTTGCCCTCACACTTCTTTGCCACGGTTGTTGTTTATGTTGTTGCTTTCTGTGTCTTGGCCATTTCTTGACCCGAGTCACTGCTTTGTGAGATTGTTTGTGCATTTGGGGGGTGGGGGTAAAATGGAATTCAGAGTAAAATGGGCAAATTGTCTGTTCATTCTGGAACTAGTGGGTGAGTACAAACCCTCAATTATTTTCCAAAAGGAAGCTGAGCACATCCTGTGTGGCGACTTCTTATCCCATGACTGACTTGGTTACGGAGGGCATAGGGAGAAGGGAGTCTCTTTCTTCCTACATGCACTGAGGGTTGTGATAAATTGCAGGGATCAGCATGCTGACTGGGTGACACAGTATAGCAGAGGTTGCCAACATATTACAGGGAAGTTTTTAATCTTTGGTGTTTTACTGTGGTTTTATAATTTGTTAACTACCTATAGACACCCTGTATTCTCAGCGTCTATACTCTGGAACTCCCTGCCTCATGTTATTCACTCTACTGTTTCAGCAAGCCTATCCAGACATGTAATTTTATAATACCCATTTGTTTCTAAAACTGTCGGTTTTATCTATACAGTATTCAAATCGTTCTATTATGTCTTTGCTTTTTAAAAACTTATTGATTTTATTTTATTAGGATTTTCTTTTGCATTGCATTATGTAACACGGCTTCTTTATATTAAATTAAGTGGTATAGAAATCTTGTGCAATAAATTACAATAAATATAGAAGCCACCGGCCTGCCACTTCTCACAACCTCCCTGCCATGCCAAGCCTTACAGTTTTCTTTGCCCTCACAAGCGAATGAAAACACCCATCCACATACACAACGTGCATAAACTACCCTGGGACCTCTGGGTATAAGGCGATATATAGATTCAATAAATAAATGTATAGTAAATAAATAAACAGTCAACCTGTAAGTGCCTTAGGAACAATTCCTTTAACCTTAGAATCATAGAGTTGGAAGAGACCACAAGGGCCATCCAGTCCAACCCCCTGCCAAGCAGGAAACACCATCAAAGCATTCTTGACATATGCCTGTCAAGCCTCTGCTTAAAGACCTCCAAAGAAGGAGACTCCACCACACTTCTTGGCAGCAAATTCCGCTGTCGAACAGCTCTTGCTGTCAGGAAGTTCTTCCTAATGTTTAGGTGGAATCTCCTTTCTTGTAGTTTGAATCCATTGCTCCGTGTCCGCTTCTCTGGAGCAGCAGAAAACAACCTTTCACCCTCCTCTATATGGCATCCTTTAATATATTTGAACATGGCTTAGCCTACAGAGCACTTGCTAATGTTGCCACAGAAAGTTTAATTTTGCTTTATACAGACATAGAGAGTACATTTTGTTCTGGGTAATTTATATATCAGCTTGAGCCGATCAGAGTTAAGGTGATGTCTTTGCCTCTCGGCTGTGGCCTGTCAGAAGTTTTAATTACAGCAAATGCTTCGGGGGTACTCCTGTAATTCTAATGGACTGGAACAGTCCACAGGCAAGACATGTCAGGTCAGGAGGGAGAATGAAGTGTTGTAAAACACTGATGAAGAAGTAGATGTGTGAAAGAATAAAGGATTCTGACAACAAGGGGGAATAAATGCTGTATTGTGCTGCAGTGGAGTAAACTAAACTCCCAGTATTGTACTGACTTTTCTGGGCATGGTTTTTGCTGTTTTTGCAGTCGCTCCTGCACTGGTCTGATAATATGCGTGCATGTTTCACTCAGTTAAACGGCAGGATAGGCCAGAATCTGTCCTGGGGTGTTTCTTATGTCTCATACCCCTGATGCTTGTGGTGTGAGAGTTTGCCACCAAACATACTTTGGCATGATCATTGCATGTGCACATGCAAGGTCATAGGGAAAGTGCAACAGCATAGAATCATAGAATCATAGAGTTGGAAGAGACCACAAGGGCCATCCAGTCCAACCCCCTGCCAAGCAGGAAACACCATCAAAGCATTCTTGACATGTGGCTGTCAAGCCTCTGCTTAAAGACCTCCAAAGAAGGAGACTCCACCACACTCCTTGGCAGCAAATTCCACTGCCGAACAGCTCTTACTGTCACAAAGTTCTTCCTAATGTTTAGGTGGAATCTTCTTTCTTGAAGTTTGAATCCATTGCTCCGTGTCCGGAGCAATCATTCAGCAGGGATCATTCAGTTTGCAGCTCAAGGGTTAATTTTGTTAATGTCAAACTCAACTAGCCAATTGTTGCTGGCGGTGGAGGTGTTGCTTACCAATCAGGCAGAGCAGCATTCTTTCCATTGAGGCAGCAGTTGAGCTACTTGGCTAGATCAAGGTGGTCCAATGCACAGCCTAAGAACTGTATCTAGCCCTTGGTGCATTTTTTGGGTGGCCCTCAGCAACATCTGAACCTTCACAGCCCAGTTCCCATGCTGCCTTCCACCTTCCTCCTTCCCAAAACCAAGTTAGAACTTTCCCAGCTTTGGGAAGGAGGTAGAAGGGCTCTAGGATCCTGCCAGAGCTTTGCACCTCCTTTCCAAAGCCCAGTGCCTCACTTACCCAACTTTGGAGGGCAGCATGAGGGCTGGGATTGAGAAAGTGTCAATTTTCTGCCTTGCTTCCCCCTTCCTGCATGTCAAGGCAGTGTGCGTTCCATGTCAAAGTAGCCTTGTGGCCCACTTGGCATGAAAAATTAAACTACCCTGGGTAGTACTGAGGGAGATTTTCCTCTGTATGTTTGCTTGTATGTCTCCCTACTATGTACAAGAAAGGAAGTAAGGCAGTCAAACCTCTGTTTCTTTCTCCTCAAATTATACACTGTCTTTGTTCGGTTTCCTCAGCAAAGTATTATCAGGATTTATTTCCTGTTTGGACTCTGTCTGCGTTATTTAAGTGGTTTTGCTAGCAATCCCTACCCACTTCTCCTGCCAAAGAACAAAGATTTACAACAAAAAGAGAGTCAAGCATAACCGGACAATAGTTAGACCAAAGGCCTGCTGCTGCAATGTTGAAGTGGTGAGAGAGAGGGTATAAGGAAATTCCACAAGTAGTGTGTCATTGGCAACTGTTTTCTTTCAGTTTGTAGTGGCTTCTGTTTAGGTCCTTTCACTGACAAGCAAGAGTTGCCAATTTTTGCATGCTGCGCAGGGCCGGCCCTAAGGCAAGGCTGGGTGGTGCAATGCGCCAGGCTGCCAGGGGGGCACCGCGCTGCTGGGAAATGGGGGAGGGCACCAGAGGGATCTTCGCACCACGGTGCCAGGGCGCCAGATATGCTTAAGACGTCCCTGATGCTGCGGTTAAACGATATCTTATAGAGCTACATTTTCTCCATTCTAAAGTGTTAGTGAAGTTTTCATGGAGTGTGAGAGCAGTAACGTATTCGCTTGAAGTTTCACTGCGGTTGTACCTGCCCCCTAAACAAGCAAAGCACCCATGCTGCAAACTTTGGCATGCCACCACTGCAGGCTAGTTCGCTTGTCCTGCTGCACACAGGTGCAACCTGTCCTGCGCATGTAACAAGTGTTTGCGTGAAGGTGTGTACATTTAATTATTTGTGCACCTCGTATGTTATTAGTATAATCGTCATCATACGTGCTACATACATTGCTAAACATATTACAGTTTTTATCAGGTTCAGTCCATCAAACAGCACATTACATGAAAATAAAGCAAGGGTCTTCCTATACAAATTTCCGTTACTGGTATATCATTTAGAATCAGTAATAAGCTAATATTTCTGTATATGATCAGACTAGTTTTGATATTTAAGTGAATCATTGTTAAAACATTGGAAACCCTTAACTTAGATTTGGCAGCAGCGCTGTGTGTGTGTGTGTATTGTGTGTGTGTGTGTGTGTGTGTGTGTGTAGTGTAGTGTAGTGTGTGGGGTGTGTGTGTGTGTGTTTGTGTAGTAAATTTGTACCACCTAGAGTTGCCATATGTCCGGATTTTTCCAGACATGTCCAAGATTTAATTGGTGAAATTAGCATTTGGGGGGGGGGGTTTTGAAAAAAATGGCAAAATGTCCGGGGTTTTTTGCCAACAGAACCAGGAAGTGTGTGTTTGAGTATCACCCTTTACCATTTGGGGGCAAATAATCCGCCCCAAAAAACGCAACAGCTTTTGTGTCCGGATTTTTACATCTTGAAACATGGCAGCCCTGGGAGCAACTTATTGTATAGTTGTTGTCGTGTCTTCTGTCCCCAAACCTGAAATCTGAGAAAATGTGCCAACTTAAGCCATTACAACGGAGTCCCATATTTTATCCACTCAGTTATTTGTGTACACAGGTGTACAGATTTTTATAGCTGTTGAATTCTATTAGGTTATAGTACAACTATTTATGTACACTACCACACAAATTGTACACACTTTGATGTAGCATGTGAACACTTAGAGGGGTTGTTGCTGTTTTTTTACAATCAGGCGGTGTATAAATTTTATGAAAAACCCTAGTTTTTCACGACCACTTTATGCTTTGGAGACTCTTGAGAGTCCCATGGACTGCAAGAAGATCAAACCTATCCATTCTTCAGGAAATCAGCCCTGAGTGCTCACTGGAAGGACAGATCGTGAAGCTGAGGCTCCAATACTTTGGCCACCTCATGAGAAGAGAAGACTCCCTGGAAAAGACCCTAATGTTGGGAAAGATTGAGGGCACTAGGAGAAGGGGACGACAGAGGATGAGATGGCTGGACAGTGTTCTCGAAGCTACAAACATGAGTTTGACCAAACTGTGGGAGGCAGTGCAAGACAGGAGTGCCTGGTGTGCTTTGGTCCATGGGGTCACGAAGAGTCGGACACGACTAAACGACTAAACAACAACAACAACATTATGGTTTAATGCATAGAGGTCTGCCCCGGCCATATCATGCATTCATTTTAAATGGGCTACTGATGTGCAAAGGTGATTAAGCAGTGCAACAGTTCCTGATTAAAATCAGCTGCCAGGGAAGGCAATAGGGAGCGTCATTCCCGTAAATTATAATGGAGCGGTTGCATATGTAATCCAATTTGCTCGTTTTTGTCAAGCAATACTTGCAGGCAAAGTAAGAAGCCAAGATTATGTCGCACAAACAATCGGCTTCAAATATAATGGGCAGATTTACAGAACTGGATGCAGTACAATGCCACGTAATTAGATGGGATACAACGTGAAGGCCCTATTTGCATATGAAATAATTTGAAAAGGGAATGGAAACGATCCAGGGAGGGCTAGCAAACAAATGGTGCAGCATGTTCAGGAGGCAGCTGGGAAGGCAACATTTCATACCTGTGCATAGCTGCAGGCGTTTTCTGAAGCGTTTGGATACCCCCAAAGGCAAGGAAATGCAAAACCAAGCAGTTCCTGTCCTCAGGAACCAGAACAATATCCTAAACTTTGTGCTGTGACATGTGGTAGGTAAAACAACAACAACAACCCAGAAGTTTGGGACTCATAGATCACCGATAGATCACATGTCTCGCATGCCAAAGATCACATATTTAGTCGCCAACGTGGACAGCTCAAGGATACCAGAGAAGAGCATATACCCCAGATCTTTGAGGTCTGCTGCCAATGAGAGCAGAAAATACTTAGGCTTGCCACACATCAAGAAAGTTGCTGACCTGTCCTGGTTTTCAGGTGTTAAAATGGCGTCAGGGGGGAATGACAGGAGAAACCCAGACGTATGGTTGGAAAAAGCAGCGAAAACAGCTCTGAAAGCTTAAAATCACTATTTTTGAATCAGGTTTCCCCCAGAAAAGCTTAACAATTTTGGTGGTTTCCTAAGAAAAAGAAAACTGAACCACTTTGTGGGTGTCAGGAATTTTACTTTTTGAAATATGGCAAGTGCAAAAAAACTGGACTAAATATACCAATAGTTTGACTCAGTATAAGGCAGTTTCATCTTTCCATATCTTTCTATTCAAGCTCTCTGAAACCCAAGAGTGGGGCACCTGTAGCCCTCTGGGTGTTGCTGGACTTCAGCACCCATCATTCCTGACTATTGGCTTTGCTGGTTCCAAGTTGGAATCCAAGAAGACCAGGAGGGCCCCACAAGTTCCCTCTCCTGACAGTGGCAGACCTAGAAACCATTAATTTGACACCAGAATTTAAATTTATTTATTTATTTCAAAAAAGCGTTATTCTGTCTCGAGAGATGCTGAAGTGCTCCTCCAGGGATGAAGCCAAACAGCTGGAGAATCACAGCACCTGCTGTGGCTGCAGAGATTGGTAACTTGCAACAGCTGCCTCCTATGCTGTTTCAGCTGCGTTAGCAGCACTGAAGTGACCTCCCTGGGGCGCAAGTCTGGGCAGCGTGTATGGAGGTCCTGTGATGCCCCGCCGACAAGACACACACACACACACACACACACGATCTCACTGATGTAGTTCAAAGGAAAGGAAAGCAATACATTTGACGCCAGCTTGGCTACAGGAGTTTGTGCAAAGAGGCGCCATCCAAGCGTCTTAGGGACTGTACTCCAGATTTGTATAGGGTTTACTCTTTAGCCTTTTTTTCTCCCAAAGATGTCCCACAAGGCAGCGGGTAGCATTACACAAAGTTTAACAATAATAATTCTCCTCCTTGGCCTTCCTGCCTTTGGTATCATGCCTGTTTGCTGGTGAGCTGGTAATCCCTTTATTAGGAGGAACCAGAATGCCACAAAGTCCTGAGCAAGGCTCTCCAGAACTCTTCATCAATCTGGATGGTCAGCAAACCAGGGGGCAGGGGGGAGAGCAGAGAAAGTTGGGCATGGCATAGGTGCCAAGTTCTGGATTGAAAAAGTGAGAAGGAGCGACTTCCGGCGCCGCTCTGCCCATTTCCAAAATGTCCGCAGCGCCAGAAGTCGCTTCTACGCATGTCCGGAAGTGCGTAGAAGCGACTTCTGGCGCTGCGGACATTTTGGAAATGGGCACAGTGGCATCGGAAGTTACTTCTACGCATGTCCAGAAGTGTGTAGAAGCAACTTCTGGTGCCGGTGCGGCACCAAAAGAACATGGCCGCCGGCAGGAGCTCTGTAATCCGGGGGAATACGGGGTATTTTGCCATTAGGGATACCTGCGGGAAACGGTAAGAAAATACGGGGGTTTCCCGGGGAAAACGGGGTACTTGGCAGCTATGGGGCATGGTGCGGTCCAAAAAGCCTTCCAAACACATGAAGGCCTTGCCATGCAGGTCTGAAGGGTGCTTAAAGGTCTCCCTGGACTAGGGCCGGCCCTACGGCCAGGCTGGGTGGCGCAGGGCGCCAGGGCGCCTGCCTGCCTGCCGCGCAGCTCCGCCCACCGCGCTGGGAAACGGGGTGGGGCAGGGCGGGGGCGCCGGAGGGATCCATCACACCATGGCACCAGGGTGCCAAATATACTTAAGAAGGCCCTGCCCTGGACTCAGCAACCCTGTGTCATCCAGGTTCCCGACTACAAGGAGGTTTCTAAGTGCCATTTCAGACCTTCTCTCTCAATCCCTGAAGGCCAGACCTTCTGCATGCAGCATTGCGACAGTGTGGGGAGGACTGGTGCATGCAGCCACAGCTCCCTAAACATGTTTTGCTGCACACTTGTGTGCCAAGAGTGGATGACTGAAGAGGACTGAGTCTCTCCAAATCTACAAGCTTCAGCAGTTTAAAAGTGGTGTGCAGGAGGAGTTATGCAGACATCATTAGATTCGTTTACTAGGTGTCAGACAGATTTCAGTGCTCCCAGACATAGTGTGGGATATAAACGTTGCAATAAATAAATCATCCTTTGGCCGTGAAATTCATAGTTTAACTACTCACTGTGTGAAGAAGTACTTGCTTTTTCTGTGAATCTTCCAGCATTCGGCTTCATTGGACTGCCTCAGGTTATAGAATTAGGACAGAGAAAGGAAAACTTCTTTCTGCTCATTTCCCCTACACCAGGCAAAATTTTAGACTCCCCTATCATGCCCATCCTACTCACCATTTTGCTAAGCTAAATTATCCTAAATGTTGTATCCTCTCCTCATGCTAAAGTTGTCCCAGCTCCACAATCATTTCAGTCACCCTTTTCCTGAGATTTTCCAGCTCTACAATATCATTGTTGAGGTGAATGTGTAGGTGAATGGGAGTTGTGCAGCCAGGATGGTGCACAACATTCTAAGTTCAGTCACACCATTGACTTCTGGTGGTTCCCTCACTGTGAGAAGTGAAGCTCCGGGGAACCAGGCAGAGGGCCTTCTCGGTAGTGGCACCCGCCCTGTGGAATGCCCTCCCATCAGATGTCGAGTAACTATATAACCTTTAGAAGACATCTGAAGGCAACCCTGTATACGGAAGCCTTTCAATGTGTAATGTTTTATTATTATTATTTATATGTTGGAAGCCACCCAGAATGGCTGGGGCATCCCAGCCAGATGGGTGGGTTATAAATGTTGTTGTTGTCCTGGTTCCACAGTGGTCCGCCGGATATCTCCAGCAAGCCCAAAAGGTAGGCATGAAGACATCAGTTCTCCCTTCTTCTTGCTGTCAGCAATTGATATTTGATGGCCATTCAGTGTATCTGGGTGTTTCATAATGCCATTGTGGCATTGATAGACATATCCACCATAAATGTGCTTATGATAGATGTGTAGGAGTTCTTCAGCAGATGAATGGAAAGTGACAGTAAAATAATAATAAAATGATCTGATGAAGAAACACTGGTTGAGTAAACTTGTGGTTGAACCCTAGAACCAAATTCTCCTGTAGTCACTAACATAATCCTAATTCTGGCAAAGCCCCAAGCATTTTGATCAAAACTATTTATGGAGTTGTGTTAGCTAATCGATTTAGACTGTTGCCAACATACAGTATATGCATCAAGACTTCCACAATTAGCCCAAGTAAACCAACCAACCAATTGGCCATACCCATGTCACAGGATGGAGAAGGGCTTTGGGGTTTTTTGATTTGCAAGGGCAGAAAATGTATAAATAAAACAAAATCCACTGAGTTTCATCAAATTCAAAATAAAGTTCAGCGAAAAGGTTATATAAATCTTCTGGGAATTAAGCGAGAATGAGTCCTACTGTCAGCTAAATATAAACTTGGCAGATTGGCTCAGCCTTTTTTTTTCTTGTCTTCTTTCTTTTCCTAAAAAGAAGGTTATTTTTCTCCCTTTTTCACATGCTTTATATTTGGGAACAAGGAGAAAATTATTTTTAATCTTCTCCAGTTTTCTTATTAGCTTTCATAACAGCCAATATTTAAAGGAAGTCTCTTATCCCACGCCTACATAGTGAAATGTGCATGCATGCAATAAAATATATTTACTCCTCTTCCCACGTGTATGCTGTTCTGGGGCACTAGCTGCAATGGGCAGAGTTATGGAGGAGGTGTCAAATAAAAACACAGAAGCAGAATTGCCAAGAGTAGTTTTGCCAAAGAACTAGAAAAAAGGAAGGAAGGAAGGAAGGAAGGAAGGAAGGAAGGAAGGAAGGAAGGAAGGAAGGAAGGAAGGAAGGAAGGGACAAATTCTGAAGTAAACAGAGGCTGGCAGTTAAGAGTTCATCTGCAAATGTTCCTTAGCTGCTGTATGACTTGCACTGATTTCACAGAAACTCAGATACCAGAAATTCCAGAGACCTGGCTTCAGTTTCTTGAAATAATCATGTGTGGGATCTATAGAAGTCCTCTTGAAACAAACATGAAGGGGATCAAGGAGAATGAGTGCAATGGAATGCTTCCTTTGAGTGCTTACTTGAAGTGGAAAGTGCAGGATTCACATTCTTAAATACAGCACATGAATAGACCATCTTGACTGTGAGTCATGGAAAACCTACCACCTGCCTTGCAGGCCTTTTTTTCCCCACCTTACTTGGGAGGGCAGGGCCCGGACTGACTCCACCTGCAAAAGCTGAGGCTGTTGAATAACCTCTTGGGGTGGAATATTGTTTAAGGGGTTTGTTGGGTGGGCTTGTGGTTGTTGTTATTGATATATTTTTTTGTATCTTAATTTTAGATCATATTATGATTTATGTGGAAATGGTTGTAATTACGTATTTTTTCATGCTGTAAGCCACCTTCAGCATGGTTTGAACTATGGAAAGGTGGCATACAAATAAATTCATACCCTCCAACGCGACGCGGGGGGAAACTGGGACACCATCTTCCAGGGCCACACTCCTGCACAAGTCACATGACCAGAGCAAGATTGCGGCCTCCCAAAAGTGCTTTTTCGGGGTGAGATCACACCCCAAATTGTGAGAGAGTATGGTGCCCAAAATGGCCACCATGCTCTTGTGGTGGGAAATGGGATATCCCAGTTTTTTTGAGACAGTTGTTGGATATGTTATGTATTATGTATGTAAATACAAATTAATACCAATGTTTGAAAGGGGCAGGGAAGAGACTGGCTGCCTCTAGCTATGATCAAATGAGAGTAATACATGAGAGAAATCCTAAGAAAGAAGAGAGACTTCAAACAAGTATCTGGGAAGAGGGACACTATTCTTCTTGGGCTATTGCTCAGCACCCATCCCTACAAGACAGGTGACTGAAATGAACAGAAGACTACACCAGCCCAGCTGGGAGCTTTAGGAACTCAGGTTGGTGAGTGGTGCGGCCAGGGGACAGGTGTGGGCCAGACAGAGAAGCATGGAGGGTTACATTTGCCCTCAGGCCTGAGGTTCCTCGCTTTTCCTTTCCATTGACTGGCACGCATCTGTGAAACCTTGCCTTTCTCCTCACAGAATGGCTACAGGAATATGACATGGCAGATTTAGATTTTCTCCTCAGTTCTAGTGTTGTTATGATGGCATAGCTGCCAAGTCTCCCATTTCCCCCGGGAAAACCCCCGTTTTTCCAGCTGTCCCCAGCCAAAAAAACAGATTTTTTTTGTTTTTTCCCAGTTTATTCTGGCGCGGCGGCCATTTTGGAACTGGGCGGAGCATGCTCAGAAGCGACTTTTGATGCTGCTCTGCCCAGTTCCAAAATGGCTGCCGCCCCTACTTCCGGTATGCTACTTTCGGTCCGGTCCCTTATTTTTCAGAGAGGAACTTGGCAGGTATGTTATGATGGAAAGAACCCAGCATTGGAGGAGGAGGAGGAGGAGGAGGATTTTTTCTTCCTGGACAAAACGGCATAGGCTGTGACCTTCTCCATGTGGTTCCTTCTAAGTCCTGGAGACAAGCGTTGAATTCCTCTCAGGAGTGACCTGAACGTTTAGAACAGCCCTTCAATCTCTGTGCAAGCAGGATTCCTCTGCCCCCCACCATCTATTTTACTGGGATATTCACTAATGCAGCCTCCTATGGATTCATTAGCTATCTGTTATAACTTCCATGTACATATATAGACCTCAGGAGACATGTTTATAAGGTGGATCTCGCTGTCACCCACGACACTTCACACCTCGTGGGAGTTAAAAGAAATACATACACACAGCTCAGAGATCTTGGAGAATTATTGACTTGCATTTGAGAAAGTAAATAATCGGAACCTGATGCTTCCCACGAATTATTTCGCTGGCTGCCTCTTTGGCAGCATCCTTCCATTATCCATGGATCTATCACCGTTTTTATTTCAGCACATCAAGGGACACCATCTTTATTCTTCCTAGCAAAACACTTCTAACATTCAAAATTAAATTCATATTTTATTCATGTTTGAAAAGACCTTCCAAAGGAAAAAGTCACTGGAAGCCTTCCAGCTTGCTAATAATGCCGTCTGAGAAAAATCAAACACAGATTTTTCTTTTTCTTTATCTGTGTGAATAAATGCATCAAACTCCTATGGTTAGGCAAACTTCTTGTTAAGCAAAGGGACCAGACTTACTGAGAAATCAGCATTTCAACAGCCTTCTAGAAGAGAATTGGCTCTGATGACCACACAAAGAGTATGGTTCCCTCCCTCCCATACCCTGAAAGCATTGCCAAAAGGGCAATTTAATGAGAGGCATTCTTTTCCCTTTTAACTTTATTCCTGGCCATGAGTATTTTTTTAATGCAATTGACCAATGTATTCTGAATAACACACACTCGTGTGTGTGTGTGTGTGTGTGTGTGTGTGAGAGAGAGAGAGAGAGAGAGAGAGAGAGAGAGAGAGAGAGAGAGAGAGAGAGAGAGAGAGAGAGAGAACAGGATTTTTCATTATTTTCCAGAAAAATAAAAACTTCTAAATAACAACAGCAATCAATGTGACCAGATGTGTCTGAGGCCTCGGAGGTGTGTAAGATTTGGCCACTTGTATGTGAGAATCCACCAACAGGTAGCACAGAATCATGTTACTGGTTTTTAAAGAAGGTGATTGGTTTGGGGATGTTGGGGATAAAGAAAATGAAGCATCACATAGACACACACTCTACTAGGTTTCCAAAATCTTGATATATTTAGCCATATGGTGATGCTAACATACTGTAATTGCACAATTCCCTTGGCAGGTTTGGACTAGAACCTGGGGTGCCAGACTCCAGTGGAAGATGGAGGATTGGGAGAGGGAAGCTGGAAAAGATGACAGTTCTTCCCTCTGCCTTCCCCATGATCCCTTCTGCCTCTCCTTGAGGCAGGGAGAGCATTGTTGGAATCTGAGGTGGGCTCTAAGCTGCAGCCTGGGGTGGCAAAGCAGGATTCTGACAGAATGCATGTGGTGGGTTCATCCGTTTTGACTTTAAAGTTGCATGAATGAAAGGCACAAATACAGGATGGGTGACACCTGGCTTGAGAGCAGTACATGTGAAAAGGATCTAGGAGTCTTGGTAGACCACAAACTTGACATGAGTCAACAGTGTGATGCAGCAGCTAAAAAAGCCAATGCAATTCTGGGCTGCATCAATAGGAGTATAGCATCTAGATCAAGGGAAGTAACAGTACCACTGAATTCTGCTCTGGTCAGACCTCACCTGGAGTACTGTGTCCAGTTCTGGGCACCACAGTTCAAGAAGGATACTGACAAGCTGGAACGTGTCCAGAGGAGGGCAACCAAAATGGTCAAAGGCCTGGAAACAATGCCTTATGAGGAACGGCTTAGGGAGCTGGGTATGTTTAGCCTGAAGAAGAGAAGGTTAAGGGGTGATATGATAGCCATGTTCAAATACTGTATATAAAAGGATGTCATATAGAAGAGGGTGAAAGGTTGTTTTCTGCTGCTCCAGAGAAGTGGACACGGAGCAATGGATTCAAGCTACAAGAAAGAAGATTCCACCTAAACATCAGGAAGAACTTCCTGACAGTAAGAGCTGTTCGGCAGTGGAATTTGCTGCCAAGGAGTGTGGTGGAGTCTCCTTCTTTGGAGGTCTTTAAGCGGAGGCTTGACAGCCATCTGTCAGGAATGCTTTGATGGTGTTTCCTCCTTGGCAGGGGGTTGGACTGGATGGCCCTTGTGGTCTCTTCCAACTCTATGATTCTATGAGTTGATGTGGAAAACTGGTTGGACTAGCTTCTCAGCTCTCATGCAGTCTTGAACTTATTGTAACTGACCCTGAACCCATGCAACATGGTCATTGTTCCAAGACTAGGCACATCCTAGTCAACCCTTTGCCTTGTGAGAGCTCTGGAACAGATCTTTGCTTGCTGCTGAGTCTCTCCCATTCCTCTGGCTCAATAAATATGCTTTCCTCGCTCACACACATTTACTCTTGTGGTTTTGGGATGGGAGCCAGGACAGGTGATCGCATATGTATTACCTTTCTAAATCTCAAGCAAATACTGATACCTCCTGCTCTCATATCCTCGGTACTAAATGCAGATTGCTTCCATTTCCTCCCAAAGGCAAGCTTTCACTATTGGCCAGTTTTCCCTGCTTCTCCATTCAAAATAAGAGATGAACACTGAGACAAGGAGGAGAAGCACAGAGAACGAGAAAGAAACTGATTAGATTCTGCCAACATATTACACCTGAAAGAGCTCCACTGGCTGCCAATTTGTTACCTGGCCAAGTCCTGGGCTTTCCTATAGGTATGTATATAAAGCCCATAATGGCTTGGGACCAGTTTACTTAAGAGCCTAAGATAAAGACAAAAGAGGAGCTTGCTGGATCAGACTGTTGGCCCATCTAGTCCAGCATCCTGTTCTCACAGTGGCCAACCAAATGCATGTGGGGAGCCTCTAAACTGGACATGAGCTCAACAGCACTCTGTCCACCTAGGGGTTACATATGTGTATGGTGTTTCCTGCTTGGCAGCGGGTTGGACTGGATGGCCCTTGTGGTCTCTTCCAACTCTATGATTCTATGATTCATCATACGTTCATCGAATATTTCATGGGGCAACAAAAAATTGTGCTGATGGTGCAACTGAATTGTGCAACTTGAGCTGATTTGATCTATCTGATGTGATCATTGGCTTCGGGCTTCTCCAGGCCCTCAAATATGCTGACTTCAATGGGTCTCTCAAAATGCTCCGAGGACATTGCACAAAAGCTGAGGCTGTCATCCCACCTACATGCTGATTAACAAGAAGGAGCATCTGAGTCAGGTTATCTGGAGTTCTGCCACCTCCCAGAAATGTTTATGAAATGACTCTTCTGCAAAAACGTATCTAAAAAATGTCAGCTGCTTTTGTTCTGAAATTTCCAAACACCACTCTGGGGTAAGGGGTAAAATGTGGGAAAGACAGTTAAATCTTTACAAAAGCAGAGGTACTGAAAACATTTATTAGGGTTTTTGCCATATGCCAGATATGACATGTCTCTATTTTTGGCTTCTGCACACATTTTTTTTTCTAGCACTTTTTACAGAAGCATGCAGAAGGCACCAGATTCAGTCTGGGCTGAGAATGACTCCTAGCTAGGTGGTCTGACTTGGAATAAGACAGCTGACTTAAAGGTCTGCTTGTATCTTCTCATTTACAGTATATACTTATTGGCTCAAATGTCTTAGGCCAAATGCTTTTAGTGTGTGCATAACTACTATGGTAGCAATTTCAAAGGATGTTAATTGATTTTCCATTAAGGACATTGTGGTGCTCAATTTGCAGAGGAAGCCTGAGGATGATCTGAAATGACTGGCTCTTTTATAATTTTTATTAATTTAAATAAATTAATATGTTGCTTTGGGGGAGGCTTTTAACATTCTTTCTTTCTTTCTTTCTTGCATTTTTCCATCAGGAGCCCAAAACTGACAGATGTCAGCACCTGCGCAGGTGTGGAAGCCATATTCCATGTGAGAGACAAACTTCAGTTTGCTATAGCAGTCATAGCCGGGGCTATTTCTTCTGTGACCCGAGATTCAGAGTGTAAACAGGATGACTGGGGGAGGCTTGCAGACACTGTTCTTCTCCAACACTTCTTGTGACTGCTAGCAGGAGCCCAAATTGCAAGAGACATCATCATCAACATTGTGGGATGTGAAACACATAGCAGTCAAGTACAACATTCCTACAATGGACATGCTAGGGGATGGCCTGTTTCCTCCTGAGCTGGGACAAACTTCTTCTGCATGTGGGCATGGCCTAATCTGGGCAAGGGGAGCACACCTCCTTCTTTTGTTCTTCCCCATTTTTGTTTTTTCTACGTGTGAGCAGAAGTGACTAATTCCCTTATGGGATAGTTCCATATGTATATATACTTTTGTAACAAGTCTGCCTTTAGGAATCCTAACTGTGAACTGAATGAATGTGAGCAAATTACTTTTATATTGACTTTAATAAGGTTGTCCTGTCTATTCTTTTTAAGAGGGACATGAAGGGATCTTACCAGAAATCTTATAGAGAGAGGCTCAGATGAGCCTGCAACAAGGAAACTGCTGTGCGTTTAAATGGGAATGTTTAAACTCTGCTAAGACATGGAACTTGCTAACGCAAGTTAGGAAGGATACCATTAAACAATATATCCTCTCCTGCCTCCCTGAACATTCCCACCAACACCACCATGGGAAAGGAAGTCCTGCCCAGTCATTTCCTCTGAGATCTGTCATAACCCCGAGACAGAGAAGCAGAACAACATCTGGAACATCTGAGAGAATGAAGCTGAACATTGGACGATTCAGGGCAGATGAAAAGGAGGTCCTTCTTCACACAGTGAAGCTGGGTGTAGGGCTGGGTGTAGGGCTGCCAGTATGTTAAAATAAAAACAAAAATAGCAACCAGCACTTTTCTGGAATACAAGACCATTCATCAACACTGAAGTCTTTATAACTTAGCTGAACATAAGAGTTTGCAGTAGTTGTGCAAGTGTCATCATCTTGCCCAATTTTTTTGTGTGCGTGTGTGTGTGTGACCTGGTAAATGGGGAGGAAGTGGGATTTGCTGGAGGAGAAACAGAAGATAAGGGGAACAGTGTGAGAATCTATGCTCCAAATTGTCTTTTTGACATACAGTACCTTGCTTTAAAAATGGGGGCCAGAATGATTGGCAGAATTAGATTCTTACCAGAACAAAAACCCTCCCTCATTACAGGGGAAAAAGAGAGAGAGAAATGTTCGTGCTGAAATGATACAAAGTAGATGCTTAATGGTATCCATGGAAACTCCCACCTGTCTGAGGTTCTAGTGTGCCCGTCCAAGGTTGCTCGATATTTTAAAAGCAAAGGAAAATGAAAAGAAAAAGCATGAACAGAATCAGAATACTAGAATATCAGCTCTATTAACTTGGCTGATTTCCATTCAGCTCTAAAAAATTTTTTTTCGAAAGGAGGTTAAAATCTCTGCATCAGTCTTTCGTTCAGATGCGGCACCAAAACGAAATCTATCCTCTCACTCCTGTTTTGCAGCCCACCTGTATGTTCAGAAGTATAACATGGTACAGCCCTCCTGGGACTATTAGGCGTAAGTACAAAGGCAGGGAGTTCTATGACAGAATGTTCTCCAATGCCACAGTGGCCCCATCACATAGTATGCTAGCATATTAGGAAGACAGGGTGAGCAAGTAACTTGTACTTTCTGTTTTTAACATACAACACATTCAGTTTCAGGATCATCTTCTATAACAACAACAAACTTTTATTTATATCCCTCCCTCCCCGGCCGATGTCAGGCTCAGGGCGGCTAACATCATATATATAGCATTAGTATAAAATCACAATACAGTGGTGCCTCGACTTACGAATTTAATCCATTCCAAAGGCACCTTCGTAAGTCGAAAATTTCGTAAGTCGAAAAACGCCATTGGAAATGCGATTTCCCATAGGAATGCATGGAAAACAGGAAAATTCATAAGTCGAAGCAACCCTATCTAAAAATTCATGAGTCGAAAAATCCCTATCTAAAACCACCGTGGTTTTTCCCCCAGCTGTTGAGACATTTGTAAGCGTGCAGCTATTACCCCCATTCGTAAGTCGAAAAATTCAGTTGTTGAGTCGTTCGTAAGTCGAGGTACCACTGTAATTAAATTACCTCCTTTAAAAAAGGTCAAAGTCAAATTAAAGTCTAATTAGATGGCTTTCCACAGGGTTAGGGTTGGGAATTCCAGCTTGGGAGAGAGATGGGATATAAATGCATTAAATAATTCCTAAATAATAGTAAATAAATTTGCTAAATAGCAGCTATGGATAGGATCAGGTCCAGGTCCATGGTACTGCAGGTGGGGAGAGGGAATTTAACCCATTGGGCTTGCCCTGGAGATTCTTCCCTGATGGAGTGGCATATAAAATTAGTGAAATTCATCCTCCCAAATGCAGAAGGCGTCAAGTTCAGTCTGCAGCATCTCAGGTAGGGCTGGGAGAGATTCCTGCCTGAATCCCTGGAGAGCCACAGCCTGCCAGGGCAAACAAGCCTGAGCTAGATGGACCAAAAATCTGTCTCAGTATATGTCAGTTTCCTCTGTTTCATCCATTCTACCAACAGCACTAAGAACCAGGCGCTATAAAGCAGTGGAGTAAATTAAGAAGGTGTTGGAATTCAGTAAGAAAAAGGAGAATGGAGAAACCATGCCGCAATATCAGTGTCGGCACAAATTCACATATTGTCAGATTGGTTTTTATTGCAATTAATGCAGGGCAAGTCCAGCAAAAAGCAAAACAAAATAAACACCGAGAAGATTCATCCTCCCTGAATCCTGACAGCCTTTCAGCCAGCATAGAGTTAGTTATTGAGCTCCAGCAGGTAGTGAATATTTTATGTTGTTTACTCTGAATACGGGAGGGAGGAAAGATGCTGTTAAAGGGCTGGGATGGAGAGGAAGTTGAAGATAAACAGGCCTCTATGGCTGGGTCCATTTTGGCAATGACCACAGTCACCTTTTGAGAGCTTGGGGTCTTTCTGTTCTCTTAGTATAGGGGTGGACAGAAGTAAGGCTGGGACCTCTCTGTGATTTGCAGCCATTTGTAAGGACTCCTGACTCCAAATGGTTTAATCTGTTCTGGGTGTTCCCCCAGCCCCAATGTGAGGCACACATGGAGGAAGAGGTGAGAAAGTCCCATTGTGCAAACACAGATAGCACTGCTTTGGTGGGCTGTATGGGGTGTTAGGGGAGGCGTAGTGGGGACATGTTTGCATACCTTTGGGCCCCACCCTGCACTCAGTTCTCATCTTACCTGTGGCTCCTAGGAGCTGTCAGCATGCAACAGTGACCACATACCGGGAAATGGCTTTGACTGGCCAGCTAAACCAGGTGAGGGCAGCCAATGGGCCTCAATGAGTTAGGGACTGTGCTTGTATGCAAAAACAGGCTTGATGTAGATTGAGCAGATGACCAGTAATAGGTCTAGTGCAGGCATCCCCAAACTGCAGCCCTCCAGATGTTTTGGCCTACAACTCCCATGATCCCTAGCTAACAGGACCAGTGGTCAGGGATGATGGGAATTATAGTCCAAAACATCTGGAGGGCCGAATTTTGGGGATGCCTGGTCTAGTGCGTATTTTGCTGCTTGTTGGGAGTGCTTAAGCTGTGTTTCTGCCTGTGCTCATCTTACATACGACCAGGGATGTAGGAAGGGGGGGTGTACCGCCCTGGGTGCCATCACTGAGGGGGGTGACATTCAGCCCGTCGCCTGCCCGTGACTCCAAAGCCTACCTTGAGCCGTCAGGGTAAGGGGGGAGCTGTGCTGCTTTGCCGGTGGCATTCCCACCGCTTCCTCCTTCGCTTTGACAGCTTGGGGGAGGCTTGGGAGTCGTGGGCAGGCGGCGTGCCGAATGTCTGCCTTGGGTGGCTTGCTCCATCCCAGCTGCAGGGCGTGCGTGACACTCCGGACACCCAAGCGGCTATCCCATGCCTGGGAGGGTACCTTCTATGCCATGCCCCCTCCCCTCAGGAGCACGCCGACCCTGGGCAGTGAGGGCATATGCTCTGCCGCTGCATACAACTGCCAATTAGCTACCAGGCTAAGTTCAAGCTGCTGGTACTGGTGAATAAGGTCCTATGGAGCTTGGGACCAGGATCCCTAAAAGATCATATCATCTCTTATCTATCCAACCATTCACAGTGCTCTGCTGAATGAATCCTGCTGGTACTATGTTATCAGGAAGTCCTGTCTAGACTGCGTCAAAATGAATCTTTTTGGGTGGTAATGCCTAGCATTTCAACTCTTCCCAGTTGCATGTGAGACAGATGCCATCTCTATTATCTTTTTGCTATCGGTTGAAGCCTTCTAATATCAGGCAGTAACCGTATTGGATTTCAAATTGTGTGGGGTTGTTTTATATGTGTTTTTTTATTATTGTACTGTGAAGTTGCTTTAAGATACTTTATAAAAAGTGAAATAAATTATGAATGAAATAAATAAAATATTTGTAAATGAACACCATAAGCTTCCAGCGACAATCCTTCTAGAGGGTACTGATTCTGGATAAGAGTTGTGTCCCACTTGGAGAATTAAGAGTGTGTGTAATAGGAATAAAATAGACAGGCTAAATAAAAACTTCTCCCGTGCAATAAATGTTAAAATTCACTGTCTGGAGTGATTGGAGAGGGGTAAGGTCCTATGTAGCAGGTTTGCCGCCCATTTAGCAAACAGTAATTTAATGATTTAAGAGATCCTCTCGGAAACTTTCTCCAGCTTCTCAAACTGACAGAATGATAAATTGGAGAATCAGTACATAATCAATGGGAGTCAATCTCCCGCCAGAAGTAATTTTAAAGAAGGAAATGAAGGTTCGAGGTAAGAGCGAGACATCACTGTTAAACAAGCTTTGGTTTCTTGCCTTGTGTTGTGATGGTGGTGAATTTATTTATACCATGGGCGTACCCAGGATCAAAACTAGGGGGGGCAAGGGGAGGGGCCAAGGCACGGAAGGGGAGGGGCCACAAAGTGGGCGGGAACGGCGAACTCGCGCTCCGCCGGGCTGTGCCCCTCCCTAGAAGCGGGGCTGGTAGGCGGAGGCGGAGCCCAGCCCAGCGGAGTGCGAGTTCAGCGTTCCCGCCCGCCGCGCCGCGCTCTCTGGTTCCCCGCCGCGCTTGGCCTTGCCAGAGGGCGTGACGGGGAGCTGGAGGGAGGGCGCAGCGCAGCGGGCGGGAACGGCGAACTCGCGCTCCGCTGGGCTGTGCCCCTCCCTAGCAGCAGGGCTGGTGGGCGGAGGCGGAGCCCAGCCCAGCGGAGCGCGAGTTCAGCGTTCCCGCCCGCCGCGCCGCACTCTCTGGTTCCCCGCCGCGCGTGGCCTTACCAGAGGGCGCGACGGGGAGCTGGAGGGAGGGCGCAGCGCGGTGGGCGGGAACGGCGAACTCGCGCTCCGCCGGGCTGTGCCCCTCCCTAGCAGCAGGGCTGGTGGGCGGAGGCGGAGCCCAGCCCAGCGGAGCGCGAGTTCGGCGTTCCCGCCCACCGCGCCGCGCTCCCTGGTTCCCCGCCGCGCTTGGCCTTGCCAGAGGGCGTGACGGGGAGCTGGAGGGAGGGCGCAGCGCGGCGGGCGGGAACGGCGAACTCGCGCTCCGCCGGGCTGTGCCCCTCCCTAGCAGCAGGGCTGGTGGGCGGAGGCGGAGCCCAGCCCAGCGGAGCGCGAGTTCAGCGTTCCCGCCCGCCGCGCCGCACTCTCTGGTTCCCCGCCGCGCGTGGCCTTGCCAGAGGGCGTGACGGGGAGCTGGAGGGAGGGCGCAGCGCGGCGGGCGGGAACGGCGAACTCGCGCTCCGCCGGGCTGTGCCCCTCCCTAGCAGCAGGGCTGGTGGGCGGAGGCGGAGCCCAGCCCAGCGGAGCGCGAGTTCAGCGTTCCCGCCTGCCGCGCCGCACTCTCTGGTTCCCCGCCGCGCGTGGCCTTACCAGAGGGCGCGACGGGGAGCTGGAGGGAGGGCGCAGCGCGGTGGGCGGGAACGGCGAACTCGCGCTCCGCCGGGCTGTGCCCCTCCCTAGCAGCAGGGCTGGTGGGCGGAGGCGGAGCCCAGCCCAGCGGAGCGCGAGTTCGGCGTTCCCGCCCACCGCGCCGCGCTCCCTGGTTCCCCGCCGCGCTTGGCCTTGCCTGAGGGCGCGCCGGGGAGCTGGAGGGAGGGTGCGGCGCGGTGCGGCGGGAATGGCGAACTCGCGCTCCGCCGGGCTGTGCTCCGCCTCTGCCCACCAGCCCTGCTTCTAGAGTAGGGCAGCTGCCCTAACTTGCCGCATGGTGGGTACGCCCTTGATTTATACCCCACTTTTTCCCTGACAGGGACTCAAGGCAGATTTTTGTGATATTCTTTAAGATAGTGACGTGTTAAAGGTTGCTTAATCTTGTCTATTGGAATGTTTCAAAGTTTTAAACGCTTGCTAGATTAATTTTTTAATATCTAAATAACCTAGAAATATGGCTATGATTTCCAATCCAGCCAGGTCATAGTGGAACTCATTCCATTTCTATCCATTTATTTGTGCTATGGTACATCTGAGCTACAAAATAGGCAGAATTGTTTTCTTGAAAGCATTTGAGAGAGGACAAGACCTGAGGACTTGTGCCCTGGTTGTGAGCCCCTGTTTGGTGTACAAGTCAGAAGGCTGCTTCATTGATGCAGTTGTCTCAAGGCTGACTCCTGTTCATGTGTACGCATCACTTCCTTACTTGATGCCTTGCAGTTGGCTGACTCCATTGGAAAACAGTGTGTCTATAAAATAATATTTATGATGGCTTCTTCATACATACAGTACACTTGATGCTGAAGGCAAATGGTGGACATGTATACACATGAGCCAACCAATGTCTGGCTTCTTCACAGGTGATGTGAGGAATAATGGATAACTACAAAAGCTGGACCATAAAGAAGGCTGATCGCCGAAGAATTGATGCTTTTGAATTATGGTGCTGGAGGAGACTCTTGAGAGTCCCATGGACTGCAAGAAGAACAAACCTATCCATTCTGAAGGAAATCAGCCCTGAGTGCTCACTGGAAGGACAGATCCTGAAGCTGAGGCTCCAATACTTTGGCCACCTCATGAGAAGAGAAGAATCCTTGGAAAAGACCCTGATGTTGGGAAAGATTGAGGGCACTAGGAGAAGGGGACGACAGAGGACAAGATGGTTGGACAGTGTTCTCGAAGCTACGAACATGAGTTTGACCAAACTGCGGAAGGCAGTGCAAGACAGGAGTGCCTGGCGTGCTATGGTCCATGGGGTCACGAAGAGTCGGACACGACTAAACGACTAAACAACAACAACAAAAGCAATGGCAAACAGTTACTATGATTAGCTGGAAATGGCAATTGCTTGCAAAATGACATAGAATTAGGTATGTCGGTAGGAAAAATGGGGAAAGGCCATAAGTTGGTGGAATAGCACATTACTTTGCATGCAAGAAGTCTCAAGTTCAGTCCTAGCATCCTCCAGGCACAACAGTACATGGCTCACACAAGTCACCTGATCATGCAAGAAGTTTGCCTCACCCCTGCTGCCACAAGCGAGCTGCTGGCTGGTAAACATTTCAGTGAAATGGGAACTTGCATGCCTGTGATAAGACCAAAGGGTGCTTTGCATTCTATCCTGTAAGAATGAAGCATTTTAAATACCAGTCTATTTCGACGGGAGAATCAAGTGTGCATTTAAATATCTCTCCCCAATATCAATGGAACCAAATGGTACTTAAATTTGCAGCTACGTGTCCCTCCCCACCCCACTTTTTTGGCATCCTAATTGTGGTATGTGAACTCCTTGATAATACTTGGATTCCAGTGGCTTTCATGCTTGTGAAATTGTCACCGTGGCTAGCATTATGCACCATTGGTCTATTCATTCACTTGGCTTAGGCAGACAGATGCTGCAGTAACCTGAGCAAAATTTCCATGATCAGTGGGATTGAACCACCACCACCGCAGCAATCCTTTCTGTCCCTTCCAATGGCACAGCTAGGTGACACTGTGCAAATATTTACACAGCTTGCTAGTATGCTATAGCCTTCCGTGGAATTTCATTCCTTCCAATGGCAGAGGCCTGGGACTAAAATTGTTCCCTACGTATTGCTTCCTGTTTCCTGCCTGTTGTTAAAACCACAAGCCGGCATCTGATCTCTTTCTTTTGTCCTTTATTTTCAGATCAGATTCAGAAGGAAATCTTGTCATTCATTCCATCAGCCTGTTCTGTACTAGGCCCGAAATAGTTAATCAAAAGCAGGACTTGGCCTTTCTGCAGGAGATGAGATTTCATTCATATTCCTTTGTAAACAAGTTAACAATGAAGTACTACTCTGCTCTCATTCCCATAAAATCACCTTAGCAACACCTATAGCAAAACAGCTTGAGCTGTCTCTCAGAGCTAACCGGCACATGGAGACCAGGAAAGCTTCCAAGGTTAGAAGGAAAGAAAGGAAAAGAGTAATGCTGCTTGCTTTTGTTTTTTTAATTCATCACCAAACCTTGCACATTTATATTTTTATATAAGATTTTTATAATGTCTTCCAATCTTTACAAGGTCCCCCAATGTAGTTTTCATGCATAGAAAATAACCCCCTAAATGTCGAATTTAAGCAATAACATAATTCCAATAAAATATTAAAACTCATAAAAAAGAAGATCTATTACTATCAACCAATGGAATAAAAATGTTTTTGTTGCCTGCTTGAAAACCAACAATGATGAGGCCAGTAAAATCTCCCTAGCACTCCATATGGGGTTGGTCTGGGCTCCATAAGCTGCAAGCTACCACCAGCATGCAACATATTGTTGGCAGAATTTGCAATGGTTACCAATCTCCTACCTGACCACCATATCCCTAATATGCCAGTAAGTCACTGCATTGTGCAGGACAGTTTCTCCTTAATGTGCCATAATTATAGGAAGTCTGCTCCACAATAATTTGGAGCACGGCTCTCAGTTTGGTTTCCTTGTTCTATGGAATAGTATCCCTTTTAAGATATGGCAGGTGCATGTATTATGAGGCAGCCTGTTTGTGTTGGTTAAAAGAACAGATTGTATTGGGCAATGCAGACATCTTAGATTTAGAGGGCCATGAACTGAAATTTGGCTGACATGCATGCTTCTGGTATGGGAAGGTTAAAATCTACAAGAGTTTTAGGAACCACATTCTTAGGAAGAATCTGTATAGAGTTTGGGAGATATATATATATATATATATATATATATATATATATATATATATATACCTGCTGGGGGAAAAAACACCTTTATGGCTATCTCCCATTGAAGCAATTACAATTAAGAGAGTTAATATGGACAGATAATGGTCGACTTACATGTTTTGTTAGCCCCAAAATGGAAAGTGAGTGAGGTCCCAACTAAAGAGGATTGGCAAATTAAGTTGATAGAATATGCAAAACTTGCAGATTTAACACATAGAATATTGGAGCAAGAAGAACATACATTTAAGGAAGAGTCCTAAGCGCAGCCAAAAACCAAGGATTTCCTTTCTTTTTTCCATTGCAAAGCTAAGCATGGTCTGGTATGGTTTCAATTTGGATGGGTGTGTGGGTGTGGGTGTTGAGATTCTGGCACTGCAGGGAGTTGGACTCCCAACTCTAACCTTCCACGATAATCCATCTTCTCAATATGCTAAAATAAGTCCCTTTCTAAAGGCAAGGACTCTACTATCCCAATTCCATCAAGAATTCACTCTTTTCTCAGTGAGAAAACAACAGGTTATTAACAGGCCTTCAGTGTCCCTTTACTGAGCTACACAGACCAGTACCAGTACTTTTGCTTGGTGTAAGCCTGTTTCCTTGAAGTAAATTTGTGGGATGCCAGTCAACCTCACAGCTACCTGCATGGGGTATTTTTATCAGCATCACTCAGTTGTCGCTAACTAGGGAGTAGTTCTGGACCTGCTCCACCCCTGGATGCTCAGATGACCGTAGTGGCCAGGGGTGCCTTTTCTCAATCGAGGTTGATGCAGCGATACCCATGGTTAAACACTGCAGTTCTAGCATTGATAACACATATTTTGGTTAAATAAAACTGGGCGGCTGCAGCATGCTTGGGCCTTCCTGCTGAAAAGTGTCCACAAACACAAATGGATCCAGAATGGGGCAGCTTAGATAATTAAACTGGAGTTGCATATTGGGAACATGCCTGCACACACCTTGAAACATTTACGCTCCCTGCTGATTCGTTTCTGAACTGAGTTCAAAGCAATAGTGATCACCTTTAAAGCCCTTAGTGCTTTGAAACCAGGTTAATTGGAGGAGCCTCTTATCCCACTGGAATGTACCCTTTTGCTGTAGTTCTCAGCAGAGGTTCTTTTATGTGTGGGAGACAGAGGATCTTCTACTGTATGGCAAATACCAAATGTCTTAGTTTTTGTTTTGCTTTGAAGTAAGTGTGTGTGTGTGTGTGTGTGAGAGAGAGAGAGAGAGAGAGAGAGAGATATTCTATGTGAGCATAACAGGGTCAATGTGGGAATGTTCAGGAATGTGGATGAGGAGATATTGTTTAATATATCCTATCCCCGCTTGCGCTAGCAAGCACAAAACTTTAGCAGAGTAAAACATTCCCCTTTTGCAAAATACACAGCAGAAGAACGTTTGCGCAGGCTTGATTTAAGCCACTAAAATAAAGTGTATTTTCCTGGTATTTCCCCTTTTTCCCTCTTAAAAGGAAAGACACAACACAATGCTCTTAAAAGTATAAAAGATGTTTACTTACAAGCATCTCGAGGTACAGCACACTCAAGAGGTAGACTTGCTTAGTTAAAAGGTAATATATACATTGTGAAGTTCACTTATAAGAAGTGAGACTCCATCTCATCTCTCTCTCTAGGCTGGAGGCCTTGAGGGAGAGACTCACTAAGATGTGTGTAGTCCAAGAGGTCTGGTCCAAGAGAGGGAAAATGGCTGTTTCCTTCAGGATTTATCTGCCACTTCCTCAACTCATTTGCATGTGAAGGAAGAGGAAACTACGCTTAGTCATATCCTCCTCCTCAGTCCTCCAAGTGGACTATCTAGGGATTGTTGTGACTTGACTGCACTTAACCCTTTGCATCCCACAAACCCCTTCTCAGGCAATTCACAACATACACAAAAACATACATAAATAACTTTAATCAACCACCCAAGAGTCCCAGCTTGCCACGAAGATCCTGGAACTTCTCTCTTGGCAGGGGCTTTGTTAGGACATCTGCAGTCATCTGGTCAGTGTTGCAGTAACACATTTCAACAAGTCCATCCTCGATCACCTGGCGTATGTAGTGGTACCTGACCCCAATGTGTTTGGTGCGTGCAAGGAACTTTTCACTTTGTGTCAGCTTCATACTGCTCTGATTGTCCTCCATCAAGCTGACAGGTCCCGTTCTTGGCACGCCAAAGTCCTTCAGGAGCTGATCCAGCCAGGGGATCTCTCTGCAAGCTTCCGAAGCCGCAATGTACTCAGATTCTGTGGACGATAAAGCTACACATTTCTGTTTATAGCTGCCCCATGCAATAGCTCCGTCCCCATACATAAAAACATAGCCACTTGTGGATTTATAATCCTTATTGTCCCCAGCCCAATCCGCATCAGTGTACCCAAGCAGTTTAGGGTCTCTGACAGCTGGCAGTTTTAATTTACAGTCCATGGTTCCCTTTAGATAACGAACAACCCTCTTAACTCCAGCCCAATCATGCTCAGTGGGACAACTTACTTTCCTACTTAGGATCCCCACTGCACTTGCCAGGTCAGGTCTGCATGTGGTAACCAAATACAAAAGTTTGCCAATCGCTGACCTGTATTGCGTGTTGTTTGGCAGCAACTTCGAACCTTGTTGATTCTTCAAGAAGTCTGTGGCCATCGGTGTCGCAACTGGGTGTGCGTCCTGCATCTGCATGCTTTCAATCAGTTCAGTTATCTTTTGCCTTTGGCTGAGTAAGAACGATCCATCCTCTTCTCTCTCAACTTGAATTCCCAAGTAGTATTTCACTTTTCCAAGTTCCTTGACCTCTACTTCCCTGTTGAGGTGTTTGACTATGTCTTTATAGTCTTTCTCATTTGACGTAGAAATTAAAAGGTCGTCAACAAAGGCTAAAATGTACGAAAACTGTCCATTCCTTTGTTTGGTGTACAAGCACTTATCAGCAGTCCCTTGCTTGTACCCAAGCTGCACCAGCATCTCATGGAGTTTCTGGTTCCAAGCCCTCGCTGCTTGCTTCAAACCATAAAGTCCTTTCTGCAGCTTGCACACTAGATGTGCCTCATTTGGTTTAATGAAACCTTTGGGCTGCTTCATATAAATCTGCTCAGAAATTTCGCCGTGAAGAAAGGCTGTCGCAATGTCAATATGGTAAACTGACATTTGCTTAGATGCTGCAATACTTAAAAGTAGTCTGACACTGCTGTATCGAACTGTCGGTGCAAACACTTGATCGTAATCCTCTCCATACTTCTGGGAAAAACCTTGTGCCACAAGCCTAGCTTTGTAGCGTTGCACCTCCCCTTCTGAACCCTTTTTAACCTTGAACACCCATTTACTTCCAATTGCTTCCTTACCAGGAGGTAGTTCTGTGAGTGTCCAGGTCCTGTTCCGATGAAGTGCATCTATCTCCTCCTGAGCAGCTTTCCTCCAGAGACTGGCTTCATCTGGTGGCATCCTCTCTATCTCTTCCCATTTGGAAGGTTCCTGTGGAGACGCCGACCTTGTAAGGTAGGACAGCCGTAATGGTGGAACACCTCTGTTGGTTCTGGATGAGCGTCTGACCTCTGGTCTTTCGACCGCATCAGCTTCCTCATCCTCCTCCAGCAGTGGCATATCCCCATACAGCTGCTCGTCATCATCTTCGTCTCTGGTGCTGCCAGGGGCCTGGACCTCCACGTCTTCTCGGGTGTCACCTATAGGGGGTGCTACGACACTAGAAGTTGGATTAGTACTTTGTATTGGTTCAAAAGGAAAAATCACAAATTCCTCATCCTGTGGCTCCTTGGAACAATCAATGGCAGTGTCCTTTGTATCAACTTTGCCTTGCTCATCGAAGTAAATTACATGCTGCGAACTTGTCTTGCCAGTTTGCGGATCCAAGACTCTATATCCTTTTCCTCCAGAAGCGTACCCAACTAGGATCCCTGCCTTCGCTCTGGAATCAAGTTTGTGTCTGTGCTCCTTGGGCACATGATAGTAGCACAAACTTCCAAATACACGTATATGTGACAAATTTGGGGCTTTTCCATGCCAAAGTTCAAATGGTGTGCGCTCTGCGCCTTTTGTGGGCAGTCTGTTCTGAAGATAGACTGAGCAACGAGCCGCTTCACCCCACAGCCTGTGTGACAAGTTAGCTTCCTTTAGCATGCACCTTGTCATTTCCAAAATGGATCTAAATTTCCTCTCTGCAATTGAGTTTTGTTGGGGTGTGTAGGCAACTGTGGTCACGTGTGATATGCCTTCTCTAGCCATGACGGCCTGCATCTCATGTGAACAAAATTCCCCACCATTATCGGACATTAAAATGGAAGGGGCTCGCTGGAACTTGTTCTTGACCATGTTAAGATAGTCCCTGAACAATTCCACTGTCTCACTCTTCTCCTTGATAAAGTAGGCTACGCAGAATCTCGAGAAATCGTCCAAAAATATCAAAATATATTTATTACCTCCTAGAGAAGACACATTCATTGGTCCACATAGATCTGTATGGACAATGTCCAATACTTTAGTGCTTCTCTTCTCTGCACAACGTGGGAAAGAAGGTTTAGTTGCTTTCTCACTAACACAAGTTATACATTTTGATGTTGGTGTATTTGTGTTGCTTTGCTTTACCTGCAGACCTCTCACAAGATCACCTTTCTGTAGTTCCAGAATAACGTTGGTGTCTCTGTGTCCAAGTCTCTTGTGCCAGAGTTCCAGACTTCCTTCGTCCTTTTGACTTGGTTGCGCCACCTTTGCAGACTGGTTCTGCTGGTTCTCTGAAACATTAAGCTCATATACACCATCCTTTAGTGTGCCTTGAACATAAACTTCATCATGCTTAGTCACAATACATTGTCCTTTTTCAAATGTAATTTTAAAACCTTTCCTGTCCAAACTGGACACGCTGAGTAAGTTGCAATTAAGCTTTGGTGCAAACTTAACTTCAGTTATCTTAGTATTAATTGTTTCATGATCTACGTTGAATTTCAAATTCACAGTTCCTGAACCAATTGCCTTTACAATGTTGCCATCAGCAATCTCAATTTCAGAGGTTTCATCCCCATTAATCTCATTAAAATACTCCTTTTCATAACAGAAATGAGAACTCGCTCCACTGTCAAGAATCCACTTATTGCGCTTATTTTCACAATCCTGGACAGCTAAACTCCTCTCCTGCATCAACATGGTTTGCTCATGACTCCCCTTCTTAACACCTTGTGGTTTTGAGGGGTGGGATTCAACTTTATCCCCATTTTGACTCTTGCAGTTCCTTGCTATGTGGTTTTTCCCATTGCATTTAAAACAAATTATTTCTCTAGATGTCTGTCTGGACTTTCCAAAATGCTTGGATGCATAGCTGCTATCCTTCCTCCTTGGATTCCTTTCTTGAGAATCAAGGCTATCTCTGCATTCCTCTCTTAAATGGTTGATAAGCTCATTAAAAGTTAAATCCTTTGTGTGATCCATTATACTTTTAAATGGAGCAAACGTAGGTCCCAATGATGCAAGCATAAACGTTACTTTAGTCACATCATCAAAGGCTCTGGGAGTAAGGGCAATTCTTTGAACAATCTCAGAAAAATTCTTAAAATGCTCTGTAAACTCTTCTCTAGAATTCATCTTCAACTTGAGTAACTTATCCAACAAGTATCTATAGGAACTCTCTGTAGATTGTGCATGAATGCGTTCAATGTCCTCTAGGATCTTAGATGCATCATCTTCAAAATTTATCATTGATAGATGCTCATTCCTCAAACTGCTCAAAATTATGTGCTTGGCTTCATCATTTTTAATACTCCAAGCTTCTATCTTAGCTAAAGCTTCTGCATCGGTTCCTGTAGGCTTTTCTTCCTTAATGGCCTGCAGAACACGCCTAGCAGCAAGATAAACTAAAACGCGCTGCTTCCACTGCACAAAATTATTGTCATCCAGCAGCATAAAACTTGGTCTTGCCTCACTATCAAAACTGGAGCTTGCCATCTTAAAACTTCAAAAATTTCCAAAATTCAAAAATCTTTCAAAAATCAAATTCAAAATCTCAAAAATATCTTCACTACCTCTGAGCTTTCTCAGTGCTGTAAACTCTGAGGGAGGGGAGGGGTAGTTAATCCCCCAAGCACACTGCAGAACAAAGAGACCATGTGCTCAACCAGGAAATCCTAACTGGAAAAATCCTACAGAGTTCAAAATCACAATCCAAATCAATCCTTCAAAAATACACAAAATACGCAACTCTGGGCCCATAACCCTATGTGGGAATGTTCAGGAATGTGGATGAGGAGATATTGTTTAATATATCCTATCCCCGCTTGCGCTAGCAAGCACAAAACTTTAGCAGAGTAAAACATTCCCCTTTTGCAAAATACACAGCAGAAGAACGTTTGCGCAGGCTTGATTTAAGCCACTAAAATAAAGTGTATTTTCCTGGTATTTCCCCTTTTTCCCTCTTAAAAGGAAAGACACAACACAATGCTCTTAAAAGTATAAAAGATGTTTACTTACAAGCATCTCGAGGTACAGCACACTCAAGAGGTAGACTTGCTTAGTTAAAAGGTAATATATACATTGTGAAGTTCACTTATAAGAAGTGAGACTCCATCTCATCTCTCTCTCTAGGCTGGAGGCCTTGAGGGAGAGACTCACTAAGATGTGTGTAGTCCAAGAGGTCTGGTCCAAGAGAGGGAAAATGGCTGTTTCCTTCAGGATTTATCTGCCACTTCCTCAACTCATTTGCATGTGAAGGAAGAGGAAACTACGCTTAGTCATATCCTCCTCCTCAGTCCTCCAAGTGGACTATCTAGGGATTGTTGTGACTTGACTGCACTTAACCCTTTGCATCCCACAGTCAACCATATATATTAAACACAAATATTCGAGATGACATTTCATACCTTTCACAAATTAAGCTCTTCAAAAAGAAATTTCCCAGCTTGAGTTTGAGTGTTATCATCCTAGATCGAGAAAACCTCACATTCCAGAAGGCAGTGTGGAAGAAGGATGAACTAGGATGAATTTGGTGAACTAGATCCATGATTCCCCTTTTAAATATAGGATCTCTGGAGGGGAAAAATGGGGGCCGCATTCCTAGGAAGTGATCCTGTCCAATGACATCTCATGTAAACCAGATCTAATGAACTTGTGTGTGTGTGTTTTCTGCTAGAACTATTTGTCAAATTCTGGCAAACCAACCTTGAACTGGAGAGCTATTTGTGGTTTTCCAGTGCTTGACCATTTCCATTCTGAACACTGTAACGAGGAACCGCAGATTTGTGCCTGGAAAGAGTGGGGCAACAGATAAGTGTGGATAAGCCCTATGATAGCCAAGTGCTTGAGTTTTGGTTTCATTCTAGAATACTGAACCCATCTTGGTTGATACCCCCAATACCAGCAAAGGTTGGCATCAAGACATTTTTCACACAAATATTTTTTTCCTCTGACACACAAAAAGGGATCTTTATTTTCAGAGGATTCGATCAGTATCCATTCCTACTGCAGCAGCACTAAGCATTTCTCAAGTGTGAAGGCTTAATGTGAAGGCTTCTTAGCACAACATCATCTGTGGAGACTTAGAACAGTGTACAGCCTCCTCAGTTTTATATTTATAATGTTTCAAAGGAATAGCCTTTCAGAAGGAACAATGCACAGAGGAATATTAAAATACGTGCTTCACAATCCTTCCTCTTCATCAAATACTATATAATGAGAAAGCATAAAAATTAGTGAAAAAAGAAAAGAAAAAAATAGGCCAAGAACAAGGACTTTGTGGACTTGACAAACAAAGGCTTGCTCCACTGAAAATTCAGCAGAGAACAGAAGAAGTCTTAGAAGATCTGAATCTGTAGCAAATTAATAGTGGCCAGGGTCCAAGGGAGCATGAGATCACTTCTGTGAGGCCTTGTTTTTTCTCTGGCAACCACCATTCATTGCCACATAGCAATCTGCTTTTGAAACAAAGGAGAGTTTCAAAAGCTGCTTTTGCTATACAGTCAAACCTCGGTTGTCGAACGTAATCCGTTCAGCTTCCGAAATGTTCAACAACTGAGGTGCGGCTTCCGATTGGCTGCAGGAGCTTCCTGCACTCAAGCGGAAGCCACGTTGGACATTCGGCTTCCGAAAGTCATTCGAAAACTGGAACACCTACTTTTGGGTTTTTGGCATTCGGGAGCCAAAATGTTCCAATATGGAGGCTTTTGGGAACCAAGGTTTGATTCTATCTAGAGAGTCAGCTGTTCACAAGGGAAACAATAATAGAAAATTCAGATTATCAGAAGTCCTTTGCATGCTATAGAGCTTTTTTGGATCCCACCAGTCTGTCTTTTGAGCAGTCTCTCAAGCAGTAGCTTCCCCCTTGTCAATATGATCTGTTATGATCTGTAGTTACAAATCCCTATTTTCATATAATTACTAGGGGGGGGGGGCAGACCTTGAGCAAACTGGCCTCCCTGTAAATTAAATATATAGCATAAACTTGCATCTCTTTGCATGTTTGCATGTTTTCTTGGATAAATAAGCCACTAAGCTTCTTCACTACTAACTATCACCTTCCCCTTAAGTGCATGCTAACTGCTTTCTAGCAGATTTGCATAAGCCTCAAGCTGCAAATGCAAGCAATGGCCACTAACTGGATTCTTTCATGGCCAACTGCCTACAAGGCTAGGAACTAGATCCATGATTCCCAAACTCCCCCTCCCTCAATGGACCATTTGAAAATTGCTGAGGGTCTTGGGAAATCCCTTAATTATATTTTCTGCCTGTTGTAGCAATTGTAAGGCACTGTGCTAGATTGAATTCCACATAATTCAAATTTAAAAATTCCTTCCAGTAGCACTTTAGAGACCAACTAAGTTTGTCATTGGTATGAGCTTTCGTGTCCATGCACACTCCTTCAGATACACTGAAACAAACTTAAAACCGTGGAGAGACCTGGTCTGAATTGGATTCTTATCTCATTATACATGATAAACTTGATATACTTGCTTTTTCCTGTAAGACCAATTGCAGTCGTTAACAGTCGTCAACAGGGTCTGGTGACTTCTGTTTCAGTGTATCTGAAGAAGTGTGCATGCACACGAAAGCTCATACCAATGACAAACTTAGTTGGTCTCTAAGGTGCTACTGGAAGGAATTTTTTAATTTTTGTTTCGACTACGGCAGACCAACACGGCTTCCTACCTGTAACTATAATTCAAATTCTAAGTGTTCTTCACAGGCACACCATGGACCACTTGATTGAAGCTCATTGATCCACTCCCCCATTTTCCCTTTCTTTTCCCCTTTTGTATGGGGCTGCATTTTTAATTTTTAATTTTAATTTTAACGTATTTAGTTTTGTTATTTAATTGTATTTTAACTAGTTGTTTTATATTTGGTGTTAGCCGCTCTGAGCCCAGCCTTGGTTAGGGAGGGCGGGGTATAAATAAAAAGTTATTATTATTATTATTATTATTAACCACTGGTGGTCTACAGACCACAGTTTGGGGACCCTTGGAGGTAGATGCTTGGTATTGTGGAGGCACAGTGATGGTTACGTTGCCCACTGAAAACATTACATAGGTCTTTAGTTGTTGTTTTTCTTCATTTAATGAGCAAGACTGCACTCCCAATGAATTCAGGAAGGTTTGCTTTGTCCTTTAACTTCTTCTTTTTTAAAAAAAAGCTTCTACAGATCTTCAGTGTGCCTGAAGCATACTGTGCTTCCTTATATTCCCTGGTCCCTTGGGAAGAGTAGGGCTGTTCATCACAGGGCTGCCTGTGGAATGCCTGAGCAGTTGAGACAGCCGGGGGGAAATACACCCTGCTTTCTCAGGGAGCAAATGAGGCGGGGTTGGACATAATGCACATAATATTTCAAAGCTTTTAATTGAGACTGCCCTTTACTGAAACTATCTAGGACGTGTACAGTCCAGGTGAATTAAGCCAGTCAGATTTTTATTTTGTTAAGTTCTATAACAATTTGGCGAATAAAAGAATTAAACTGAATAAATATGAGATCCATATGAAATCACAACTTCTGTGCAAACAGAAAAGAAAATATTGAGTTGACTTTTGCTAGCTTCAGAGATTTTAGCATACCGTAGGTTAAATTCTCCCATTGAAATCACTGGGACACTAAGTTAGGACTCATCTTATACAGCTGCAGATGAAACATTTTAAGTGTGTTTTAAGTGTCATATACAATGAGACATTAGGTGGTGGTGGTGGTGAGCCTTATGGAAAATTCAATGCATTTTTTAAAACGCTTTGTTTAAAAAAAAGCATTTGCAGAAGGGTTTTTATATGTGTGTAGATTCCACCTATATCTGGGTCATGCCCTTTAATGTTCCGTCTCTGGGATATTAAGAAGTAAGCCTTTCATTCAGTTGTGCTGCAGAATAAAACTTAATTCGGACACAGATGCAAAGTACAGCAAGTCAGATATTGCAGGGTATCTGCTGTAATAAAATAATAATAATAATAATAATAATAATAATAATAATATATTTATTATTTATTATTTATTATTTATACCCCGCCCATCTGGCTGGGTTTCCCCAGCCACTCTGGGCGGCTTCCAACAGAAATATTAGAATACACTAATTTCTTAAAGATTAAAAAGCTTCCCTAAACAGGGCTGCCTTCAGATGTAATTAATGTATTACACATGCTTTTCACAGCCTGCACTGGCCCCTAGATTTTTTTTTTCTAGATGTCAAATAAATCCAAGCACCAGAAGCATGTGCAATGCATGAATTGCAAAGCAGAAATATGTTTCTCCTGGCTCTATAATGTCATTGCCAATATCCCTTGCGATAGCATCAGCCACACTTTTGACCTAACAACCCTCCACCATGGCACATGGTATTGTACAGTCACTGAATGCTCCCTGTGACTCACGGATGCTCAAATGCAAGCATATTGCATGGGAGTCAGCAAGCTCCTCAGTGGTGGCCGAGCTTTCATTTCTGCCACTTTTTTCTTTGACTTTGGAATGTAGGAGGAGGAAACAACTCCAGTGATGAGGCCATGTGCGCAGGCAGAATAATGTATCATGTGCTCGATTCATGAGATCATGATCCAATGCACAAAGGGGGCTTGTTGTCACAGAAGCCCAACTGTGTTCATTTTGTGACCTCCCCCCCACCAAACATATCCAGAACACAGATTTTTGAATGGCATTAATTTTGCATTAAGAGAACTAGTTCTTTGCTCTAAGATTCTTATTTGCTTCCTAATCTTCATTTTATTGGAGAAGTAATTTTACATCTGAAGAAGGGTGATCTACAGAGGAATCCTAACCATATCTAGTCAGAAGTAAGTCCTGTTGAATTCAATAGGTGTTACTCCCTATTCCCTCCACAGAACTACAATTCCCAGAGTTCCCTGGGAAGAGGGATTGACTGTTGAACCATTCTGAGAACTGTAGCTCTGGGAGGAGAGTAGGGCTTTCCTGAACAACTTTCAGCACCCTTAACAAGCTGGATTCTTTGGGAGGAAGCCATGGCTGTTTAAAGTGGTATGATACTACCTTAAATGTGTAATGCAGATGGGGCCAAAGTGTGTGTGTGTGCCTCCACATTAACCAAATAGCCCTCATTTATTCTCATGATGAACCCATGGGGTGAGTTCTAGTGGAGATATCCCTAATATTTATCAGGGATCATATTTATCTGGTTGAGGTATAGCTGCTGAATGAAAAATGTCTGTGGCTTAGGAAATGGTCTTGCCTCCCATGTTAGAAAAAGAGGGAATAGATTAACTAGAATAAGGAAATAGAGGAGAGAAAACGATACGGCTTGCCTTTAGTGTACGACTCTTGATAGTGTCAAGCTTCTTCTGTAAATATGTATATAGTTTTCACCAAGGAAGCCAAGTAAACTAACTTATTTGACTTTCTAATTTGTGGTGATGTTGAGTTCAGCATAACTGCAGGCCATCCACCATGCTGGGTTGCAAGCATGAGGGATAAATTATTAGCTATAAATAATTTGTCTTGCTCTTGTTTCAAATAACGTTGCAACCATGGAAAAGAATATTTCAGATGCAAAGGAAGTGATCTGTGTGGTTCTACTTCCAGCTTTACAGAACTGAGGTGCAGGGAGGAAGGGAGTCAAAGAGAGGAGAGAAGGACGCATTAGCCTTCCTTCCTTGTTAGAAAACTAGGATTTCAACTGTGAGCCTAGTGTGCTATCACTGCACATAACTCAAATCTTGGGCTGTGTGCAGCATCAAGTCTTCTAACTGCCAGGTGGTATGTACGAATGTGCTAAGTCCCTAACAGGTACCTGCAAATCAGTCTAGTGATTCAAGCACCATGGAAAGCTCCAAGTGAACCACTTACTCTAATGAAGGGTGAAGGTATTTTGAGTCCTTGTTGAGAGCTTCTATCCAGTCCATCCCTCCTAAGCTCAACCTGCTCTGCCTGAAGAGTGTGACTCCTTAAAGACTGACCTCCTAACCTGAAGATAAAGTGCTCCTCCTCTCTTCTTGCCCACTTGCATTCCATATGCAGTTGTGTTCCTTTTCAGACTTCAATGATGTGTTCCAATCCTTGTGAGTTTTTTGTTTGTTCATCCCTGGTAGGGCAGGACCTGTCTTGTGGGATGTTTCCTTCCTTCCTTCCTTCATAGAATCATAGAATCATAGAGTTGGAAGAGACCACAAGGGCCATCCAGTCCAACCCCCTGCCAAGCAGGAAACACCATCAAAGCATTCTTGACATATGCCTGTCAAGCCTCTGCTTAAAGACCTCCCCCACACTTCTTGGCAGCAAATTCCACTGCCAAACAGCTCTTACTGACAGGAAGTTCTTCCTAATGTTTAGGTGGAATCTTCTTTCTTGTAGTTTGAATCCATTGCTCCATGTCCGCTTCTCTGGAGCAGCAGAAAACAACCTTTCACCCTCCTCTATATGGCATTCTTTTATATATTTGAACATGGCTATCATATCACCCCTTAACCTTCTCTTCTCCAGGCTAAACATACCCAGCTCCCTAAGCCGTTCCTCATAAGGCATTGTTTCCAGGCCTTTGACCATTTTGGTTGCCCTCCTCTGGACACGTTCCAGCTTGTCAGTATCCTTCTTGAACTGTGGTGCCCAGAACTGGACACAGTACTCCAGGTGAGGTCTGACCAGAGCAGAATACAGTGGTACTATTACTTCCCTTGATCTAGACGCTATACTCCTATTGACGCTATACTCCTTCCTTCCTTCCTTCCTTCCTTCCTTCCTTCCTTCCTTCCTTCCTTCCTTCCTTCCTTCCTTCTCCTGTGAGCTATTGCCTGTCTTCTATAAACTTCTGCCCTGCAGAAACTGGGGACTTGGTCATCCCTTATCAGTAGCTGACGGGGAGGGTGGTGAAACTGAGTTCATTGCATTGCCTGAAAGTTCCAAGCCTTCTGCAGGACAAAAGTGAGTGAATTGCATTAGGACTCCTTGTTGATAGCTCCAGTGAATAATGAAGTTCGTCCATTAAGCTATAAGACACAGGTTTTTAATGTCAAGTAGTTAGGACAACATGTGAAACAAAACATGTCCCAAACTACCTTCATTGTCAGAGGCATTATGTTTTTAATTATCAGTTGCTGGGAATCACAGGTAGAGCAGAGTGCTGTTGCTTTCATGTTCAGCTTGCAGGCTTCCCACAGGTATCTGGTCAGCCACTGTGAGAACAGGATGCTGGGTAAGATGGGCCATTGGCCTGATCCAGCAGGCTTGTCTCATGTTCTTATGAAGAAGTGCTTAGGTTTGATAACACCTGAGAAGTTCACATTTTTAACTATGTGTGACTCTATCGTGTTTTATAGTATCATCCTTCAACACTCTAATTAAGAGTTTTCCATCTATTTTATCCAGAGATTTTTCCTGCTAAAAGACTGATTAGACCAGAGATTTGAAAGGACAGGGGTAAGAGCAAGGAGGATATGAATGAAGGATGCTGAGGATTTTTACATCTGGGTGTAGTTTGACCAATTTCTATGTTGCATGAATTTTTTATTATGTCACAGAGGGGGGTATAGTTTTAGATGCATTTTCAATAAATCAAAATAAAATACATATGGAGATCTGGAAAACATTGCCTGCAAATATGCATGGCTTCCAGTGGGCACTTTATAGAAAAAAGCAAAAAGAAAGCTTACCAACGCTCCAGCAAGTCTATTGTGTTTGAGCATTTCTGCAAAATGGTTGGCTTTTCAGTTCTGCAAATTGCTAAATTGCTCTGAGAGCTATTAGCAGGTACAGAAAAGAAAAAAGAAGGGAGGTAAGCAGCAGCAGCAGCTTAACTTTCTGTTTCTTCTTGATTTGATTGTCAAGATTGGCTGGAATTTTGAATAAAATGTACAAGATGAACAATAGGGTGCTAATTGCAAGTGATTAGCCACTGTTCCAAAATGCTGATACTCACCCTGAGCTAGCACCACACAGGATTTTCCTCTGGTGCCACAGAGGTGGCCATATAACTCCGAAAGAGAGAGAAAATATGCACTCAATACAGTCAGCTACTTTATTCATCCATTTGCCTTGAATTATTATTCCCACGCACCCAACACACTTACTCTTTGCTCATTATTTTTGCAAATCAGTCCATGAGGAAAGATTTTTCATAAATAACTTTTGTTCCAATTTTCAGAACAGAAGGAAAAAGATACCGGTAACTTCGATGTGGTCGAATACATGGGCTCATTTAGAAACCAAAAGAGATGACACTAATGCTTTGTTCCAGAGCTGCTGCTTCTTGTTTTATTTTTAATTTTTAAATCCAGTAAATACTGAATTTTATACTGAACAATATTAACATATTTTAGAATGTGCAAATAATTAAGCACACAAACAAATAATTATAAATCAAACTCCTTACCATCTTTATTTATCTCATGCACCATCACAATAACCTTGCAAATGACATAGAAAAAAATTCCTTCAGTAGCACCTTAAAGACCAACTAAGTTTTTATTTTGGTATGAGCTTTCGTGTGCATGCACACTTCTTCAGATACACACAATGAAAACATCTGTTTTCATTTTACAGATGTATTAGAGCTTTTTCATACATTGTGTGAAATGGGGAGAGCAGGGGAACAGCTGAGTCATATCTCTGCTTTCCTCAATGTTGATGCATATTGTGAACTATGGACTATGATGGCTGATACCCCTGTGGGTCAGGGGTCCCACTGAAAAGTGCTTCTATTTTATGAGTCACACGTAGTCATAGGCTGCAGTCCTAACCCTGCTTATCTAAGCATAAGCCCCATTGGACTTCCTTCTGAGTAGACATGTTTAGGATTGCACTGATAGCCTGTGTGTTTCAATAACACATTTTCCACAAAAAAACATTGGGCTCAAAGCATTTCACAAAAACCAGACACCTGAAATGCAATATAAATACAATAGCCAACACACACACCACTGCAATATAACGTTGAAAGTTCAACAATTTACAGTTCGCTGAAAATGTATCTAAAGTGTAAATGAGCAGGAAAAATAACAATAGGTCAATGAACAAGTCATTATTATGCACACATAAAACAATGCACTTCATATTCTATGGCTTTTATTGTAATTCAGAGTTCTTTTTCATGATTTTACGTTATGCTTTATGATATTAACATTTTGTAAGTTGCTCCTTATGTGGCAAAGTAATACATTGAAATAATAATTATAATTGTTGTTGTTGGGCCCTATCCGTTCTACTCAAGAGTAGATCCACTGACATCAATGAACCTAAGTTAGTTGTGTCTACTAGCGTTGATGAGTTTGCTCTGAGTAGGACTAACTATGGATACAGTTTATTATGATGGTGGTGATTATAATAAGGATGATGATTGGCTTGGAAGCTGCAGGTATTGCAAAATATGACAGCTTAGCAACACACTGGGTGTTTCAACGCAGAAACCAAAGGTGCTTTTCCATCTTGGAGGTCCTGCCAATATCACTGCACCAGACCAAAGAGCAAAATAGCTTGAACAAATCCTGGTTTGGAAATCTAACAAAATCTAGGAAGCCCACAGACCCCCCCACCCCCACCCCCATTTCTTGTTTAGAGGACAATTCCACTCCTTCCTGAGCTAAAGAATAGGGACCCGTCATTTTTAGACATTTCCAAAATAGTTCTCACTCTCATATTTCCTGTTTTCTGTCCCTCCCCACACTTTTCTGCCTTAAAGGATAAGCAGGCCATCACTATCAAATGAAACGGTTTGTAAAGTTATGTTGATAAAGCTCCACCGAATCTCCGCAAGGCACAAACTAGTGCGGTGTGTCAATTTCTTTTAATTATCAGCTTCTTCAAACCACTTCCCTCCAGCGCTACATTGCAGTTCACTTTTCAGTAATTAATGTCCATGAGCTGAATTTAATAGGACATGATTACAGGGCAGAGGATAACGGCATTTTGCTCACTTTAACATGAGATGATGACAGCGAGGCACTGAGGAACGAAACCAATGTTCTGCCTGGAACTTTGACCCGACATCTGAGACATCTGACAAAGCTCATTCACCTGACGTGGTCTTCAGAGTAAAGACACATCCACACCACGCTTGGAACTTGCTGCCCATTTCTCCAGTTCAGACTAAAACTGCCCTTTCGGACTAAAACTGTCATTTCAGCAGTGTAGCAGCTAAAACTAGAGACTCCATCCCTTCCTAGCTCTTAGCCAGATCCCAATCTATATAGGTAATTCCATATACTTTCCCTTTCTCCCAAGTGCAGATAAGCAGGCATTTCAACAGTGGCCCTAAAGTTCTTACCTAGCTTGCTCCCTTCTCTCCTCCTGTGGCTCTGAGGGAGGTGGGGAAGTCAGATAACCAGCCAGGAACCCAGGTACTGTAGTTGTTTTAGTGCCCTCCAGTCCTGGAGCAGGAATCTCCACAACCAATGGTTCGTCAAGGCCAGTGTCAGTGTGGAGATATGCTGGTGGAGGTGTTGTGCTTTCTATGATTCTCCTCCAAGGAGACCTAAGGTTCTCAGACTTGATCCCCAGCACTTATGGCAGCAACAGGCTCTTCTTCCAGGTCATTGCTCAGTGGTAGAGCATCTGCATTGCATTTGGAAGATCCAGGTTCAATCTCCAGGTAAGGCTCAGAATGTCCTCTCTCTCAAACTCTGGAGGGCAGTTGCCCATCAATGTGAACAATACTGAGCTGGATGGACAAATGGTCTGAATATGAGTTCTACCACTCCATGTTGACCTTCGGCCATGCTGCCCACAGACTTAGGCAACTAGGGATCTGTCAGCGGCATGTGCTGAACTCAGTATGATGGTGTTGGTGATGGTGATAATTACAGATTTACAGGAAAAAATACTGCCTTTTAAGATCTAATAAAGCAGTGGCTTTCAACCAGTGTGTGGGGGCACCCTGGGGCATCTTGAATGATGGTCAGGGGTGCCGCAGGCAACACTGGCCTCTGTCCCTCTTTCTTTCCCTCCCTCCTCTGATGCCCTCTCATGTCTCTACCTCCCAAAGGTTTGCATGGCTGTTTGTTGCAGCAGCCCTGGCTACAAGCTCGGCAGGCAACTGGTTCCTCTGGGACTGGCCAGGGGGCAGCTCAGACATCAGGGGTGGCAGCAGCGGCTCGCAAGGATGAGGGGAGAAGGGGCTGAGGGAACACACCACAAGGGAGGGTGTTCAAAAATGGCTGAGAGGCTGCCAGCTCCGCAGGCAAAGGGTGACAAAACTGGGCTCCTGAGCCCCACAGGGGTGCAGCAGAAAGAAAGTAGTTGGGTAAGGAAGCCATGGACTCAAAAAGGTTGAAAACTTCTGTAATAGAGAGCCCCTAAAATGGTTTGTGTAATTGAAAAAACACACACGATCATATAACAATTGTTAAAATTAAAACTTTAAACTCATAAAGGCTTCTAATGTGTATTAAAAGCCATTCAAAGCTAGTTGGAATGTTTGCACTGCCTGGCATGTGGGAGGCAGTTCCACAACCAGGGTGCTGCCACAGAAAAGACCCTGTCTCACATTCCTGCTAACCAAACAACTTTTGCTGGTGAGACGTAGCATAGGGCCACACACGACAGCTTTTTGCACATGAGTCAATTTTTCAGACTTACCGGGCTGTGTCCCAGTTCATACAATACATTATCTTTCAGTATCGGTGGTCATGAATGTCTTTCCTGTCAACACAACAAATAGCTGTATTTGCAGCAATGTAAGGCTGCCACATTGCACCACCCCCTGCTCCCCCATAGAGGTGGCTTCTGGCATACCCAGTTCTCTACTGAATCATGAGCCAGGAAGCATCCCCAAGTGAATACACCCTAATTAAGCACATATTTGTGTGGCTGAATTATGAGTGCTCTCATTTGTTAATGACATCGGTCTCATAGGGGAAAAGTTGATAGAATAATGAGCCAAGCTGCTGCTGATCTTTCACAAAGTATGCAAATGCCCCTATTGTTTGCTGTCCAAAATAATTTCAGCTCAGTAATTGTTTTATGACACAAGAGGCAATAGAAATCCATTTAGTTAACGGAGATCCTTGAGTTTTGATTAAATTTGACTGTGGCTTATCAGTGCACTCTGTGAATAGAAATGAAAACGTCCTTCATGTTTGATCCTTTTGGTCTCTTCTCCTAAGGATGCTGCTAAATCTGCAGTGCCGCAGTTGGACTGAATATTATTATTTTTTATGTTGTGTTATTTTCACAATGTCCTGTTCTTAAGGGTCCTGTGACCTGCTGCAGTAGCAAGTCTACAGTTATGGTTGTCGCACAAGGTACTACCAGCACAATTTGTGTTGAGCTGACATTGTGAACTAACCTGGGGCACCATGCAAGAGCACCTTTTAGGAAGGGCAGAGAAGGGCAATATCTCTCTCCCTCCACAGCCCCATTTCCATCCAGATTGATTATTCATTGGGAGCACCAGTGCTATTTTTGTTAAATGAAATATAATGGATTAACCAGGAAAAAACCTCTTTAAACCTACTGCTCTTTTGCAATTAAATGTTCAATAAATCAATATAAATAAATGCAAATGCAGCACTTTGAATCATGTTGCGAATCCTGCCCTCCACCTTAAAGAAAAACCATTTCAAATGACACCTGAGGGGCATCATGTTGGCAAACTGTGAAAAACTGATACTGCTAAATATAAATGGATGGATCAGTCATACCATGTCGCTTAGCTATGCTGATGAAGTGTGCATGCACACGAAAGCTCATACCAAAATTAAAACTTAGTTGGTCTTTAAGGTGCTACTGAAGGAATTTTTTTATTTTGTTTCGACTCAGACCAACATGGCTACCTACCTGTAACTCATAAGTCTGTAAGTCATATTTCTTAATTAACCTGCATCTTTATAATAAAAAAATTTGCAACTAAGTATGGGATTTATTAATAATGTGTTTTCTCTATACATTTGTATTTCTAAACACGTTTCTAAATGCACAACAACATAAGGCAAATCTGCCAAATAAAAGCAATGGCCCATCTCGTTTAGCATCCTTCTCTCACAGCTAGCAACCTGGTGCTTATGGGAAGCCATATTGGAATACATATTTCTATGCAGTTTGGAAAGATGTGAAATCTGTTGGATTGCTATGTTCCAAATCTGCACATCAGTACAGATTTGTTGCAGATCAGGACAGTCTGCACTGGAATTTGCAAATACAGGTATCTAATTTCTCAAGCATCCTCACATTCACATATGTGGGTGTAGATGACTAAATCTTGGTAATATTGACTTCAGTGCTGCTGCTTGCTGTATGGTCATCTATAATGTGTCATGTTCTTCTCTTAATGCCACAATTTTGAAAATTAAAAAAGGAAGTGAAAATTGAGAAGAAGAAGAAGAAGAAGAAGAAGAAGAAGAAGAAGAAGAAGAAGAAGTTGTATAGTTTAATTGAACCTTGAGCTAAATATTAAAAAGACCAACAGTCATGTGGCTTGTCAATAGCTTTCAACTGAGGCATCATCTGATATGGATTATTTGATGCATCCTTACAGTGGCTAATGGAAATGACTTTCATGTCTTAGCCCTACAAGTTTCATTTATTATAAATACACTTGTTTAATAAGTGGGTCTCTGGAATATTAATTTAGAGAAGAGAGGTCACAGGTCAGCCGCCACCACCACCACCACCCCAATTTATGAGTATGACTCATACTTTGGTTTCATTGTGGAACATCATTGCTCTCCCTGTCATCAACCAACAGTAACTATGATGTAAATTAGTCCTGGATGTACACTAGGGTTGGGATTGTAAAACCAACCAAATAAAAGGCAGACTGTTCTGCTCTGTCACAGCTCCATGAATATCAAACATAAATTCCTGGGGGTCAGGTTGATCTGCCTCTGTGGAGTCTGAAGACTGGAGCAGAATGACAGCCACAACAAAAACTCTCTTAAAAACTCAACAAATGGATATCCCTCCCAAGTTGCACACATACCTCCCAAATAAGGAAGCTCAAGGACAGGGATGCATGACCTTGTTGGCTCAGTGGGTAGGATCACATTGAGTCAGGTCATTGATCCATCTGGCTCAGTGTTGCCTACAACGCAGCAGCTCTTCTGGGTTTCAGGCAAGGGTCATTCCCTGTCCTTTCTGGACATCCTGGGGATTGAAGCTGAGAAGCTCTGCATGCAAAGTAGGTGATCTACCACTGAGCTATGACTCATCCCATAACAGACAACATTGGGATGGGGGATAGCCTGGTAACCTCAATCATGGAAAGCAAAGCATGATCTAATCTACGAATTGTCTATAGCACCCCATTCTCTGTTACATTTGTTGGTTCTTCTAGAAGTCATTTTCAATCTTTTTGAGACCTGGGACTCACCTTTAACCCAAACATGCATTTGGGTACCCAGTTCTTATTTATTTTTTACCATAGATTTGTATGGCAGTAGTTCTGCTGCTGTGACAACATCATAGATCAGGGGCATAGGACCAATATTGGTCCCAACTCACTAGCTGTAAACCAATATTCTAGAGCAAGCTAAGACGAAATGCTGTAGACAGGCTTTTATACATGGATGTATACCATGAAGTATTGACACTCATTATCCATAGGATACGTTATCATCTACCTAATGACTTTTTTAAAAAAATTAAATTTGTATATCGCCCTTCCTCTGTAGATCTCATGGCAGTTCACAACCTAAATGACAATATAAAAACAGGAAAATACCGTACATAATAAAACTTGCATAATAAAGGCACCAGGTGAGCCTCCCTGGGGAGAAGCCACTGCAGAAAAGGCGCGTTCTCATCTTCCCTCACTCTGGACTTCTCATGGAGGAGGCATACGAAAAAGGGCCTCAGAGGATGATCTCAGGGTCTGGGGTAGGTTCATATGGAGAAAGGCAGCCTGTATTGCAGTCCTGAGCCATTTCAGATTTTAAAGGTCGAACCAAGCACTTTGAACTGGACCCTATTGTTGAGGCAATAATATTTTAGCTGAATAAACTACGATACAAATGATAATTTTGCCATACCTTCACCTACCTTGCTCCTTCCTTTATGAAAAGCAGCAAAACATGATAGTCCGAAGCGGCTCACTGTACAGGGCCGGCTCTAGGGGTAGGCTGGGTGGCTCTGACATGGAGGCAGAGCACAGCGGCAGACTTTGGGTTCTCAAATTTCAGTGGTGCATTGTGTGGCACCAAAATTTTGAGAGCCCCTGCCTCTTGCTTTCTATTCTACACACCACAGTTGCAACACGCCCTGCAGCACCCCTGAAGCTCCATGCCCAGTCAGCGGTGGAGGGAGCCTCTCGGGCACCTGGTGCGGTGCGTCCTGGGGCAGGGCAAACCACCACACAGCGCCCATAGGGAGGGATGGGATGGTGTATGTGGTGCCCATAGGGATGGGGCACACCGCAAGGCCTCACCTGCCCTACAGCTAGGGGGAAAGCAGCGGGCGGACAGTGTGGAGCTTGTGGGCACCGGAGATGCATGGCTCGGACACGCTGCAGGCCCCACGGTGAGTACTGCCCACCATTTTGTCACCCCCTCCTTCAGGGTGACACCCGGGGCAGGTTGCACCCCTGCACCCCCCCTTCCTACGCCCCTGTGCCCAGTGCAATCAAACGAGTCATGCTCCCCTAAATCTGCCTGGGCAGAGTATGCCCATTATGACTATTTATCCTTCAGAATTTGTCCAGTCCTCTTTTAAAGCCATCCACATTTGTGGCCATTACTGCCTCTTATGGAAGTGAGTTCCACACTTTAACCATGTAAAGAAATACTTCCTTTTTGTCTGTCCTAAATCTTCCAACTTTCAGCTGCATTTGGATATCAAATAATTGTGTGTGTTAGCTGGAGAAGAGAGACAATTGGCAGCATCTTTAAATATCTTAAGGGCTGTCATTCAGAAGATGAAGACTTGTTCTCAGTTGTTCCAGACGGCAGGTTCAAAGCCAGTGAGTGGAAATGGCAGGGAAGCAGATTTTGCCTTGGGAGAAACTTCCTGGGACAAACTTGACAGTGGGACAAGCTTCCTTACAAACTGGTGGACTCTTCTTTTCTGGAGCTATTAAAGCCCAGGCTGGGTGGCAATCCCTTGAGTAGGAGGGTTGGACTAGATGGTCAAGAAAGTCCCTTCCAACTCTATGATTCTAGGAACTGGGCCATGAAGAAGAGCGCCTGATATTTGTGGCACAGCAGAACAAAAAGGTGGAGCCAGAGAAAGAAGCATTATTGGTCTGCAGTTAGTGAGGGTATGTGAAACATTCAAAATGACATTCAAAATGTAGAAATTTGGGAGGTGGCGTATTATTATCTTTGCTCATCATTCTAGCTTCACTCATATGCAGCAAACAAGGGGATGTTGCCAGAATCTGTTTATCTCCTCTGACTTTTAATGTAATACAGGAACTAGTTGCTGATTGAAGAAGCTTTTTGGCTGCATATTTATTAGGCAGCCTTGGAGAGAATTTAATTAGGTAATCAAGGCAGAACATCCCTATATATTGTGCTGATTCACTTATATACTTAAAGCATCCAACAGTTGTTTCCCAAAATGCAAACCACCTTCATTTTAGTATCTTTCATGTTTCAGCCCTCTCTTCTCAGTTATTTTCTGTTCTCCTCAAGTTTACTGTGTTTTTGATATAAAACCACTCTGGAACGTTGTGACTGCCTCCCAGCCACCCTGGGTCTTGTGCCACAATGGGGAAGGAGATCTAGCCACAACAGTGTGTGGGCCTCAGTCTGCATACTCTCCCTGCTGAAGGACTTCATACATTTCATGTTGATGCCCAAAACTGGGATGCGCATGTTGCCGGTGGATCTCCTGGGGGAAGTCACGTACCCCATGCAAGTTCACAGTGGCCGAAAATGGGATGTCCTGATTTAATTGGGGCAGTTGAGGAGAGAAAAGAGGAATATTTCTATAAGGCTGCTGTTTTCCCAATCAGCCTAAAAATAATAATAATTTCTCCCCAAGAACAACTCAGGTAGCAAAGAATTTGACTTAAGGCCCTGCCTGGTAAAGGACAGGTAATAATAATAATAATAATAATAATAATAATAATAATAATAATAATAATATTGTAACCCACCATGTGAGCTTCAAATGAAGAGTGGTATAAAAATTGTAATAAGAAGAAGAAGAAGAAGAAGAAGAAGAAGAAGAAGAAGAAGAAGAAGAAGAAGAAGAAGAAGAAGAAGAAGAAGAAGAAGAAGAGACCTCGGGGTATAGGGTGAAATATGAATTCAATCAATCAATAATAGCAAATTTCATTACCTTCACAGACTGTAAACACAGGTAGGTAGCTGTGTTGGTCTGAGTCGAAGCAAAATAAAAATAAAAATCCTTCAGTAGCACCTTAAAGACCAACTAAGTTTTTATTTTGGTATGAGCTTTCGTGTGCATGCACACTTCTTCAGATACACTACAGACTGTAAACAGACACTTTGGTTTCGGCAGAATTCCTGGGAGTATATAAAAGCCTGAAAGAGTGTTCCCATGAAAATGTGGACCTTCTGCTAAGGATAGTCATCCATCTTCTTTCTTTATCTTTTTAAGAAAGCTGTTCTCCAGTAGCAGGTACATTGCTGCAACTTTGCACGACTCACAATTTTTTTACGTTTGTAATAAGAACCATTTTTGTCTCATATATACCGGTCCATGTTTACAAAAGCAGTCTTCCTGTTAACACATTTTTGCATGTTACTTTCATCAATATATGCAGACTTCACCCTCATACATCCACATTTGTACATATTACGTGGCTGGAGAACTGCACTGCGAAATTAGGAGAAGTGCAAATTTTGAATTATGGTTGGGTTTTGGTTCACATATGGTGTAATGGTTCAAGTGTTGGCCTAGGACTTGGGAGACCAGGGTTCAAATCACCATTTGCCTATGAAGCTCACTGGGTCACTCACTCTCCGCTTGGCCTACCTCACAAGGTTGCTGTGGGGATTGAATGATGAGGGGAGAACCCGTATACCACTTTGAGCTCCTTGGGATGAAAGGTGGAATATAAATGTGGAGATGATAAAGAAGACAAAATAATAAGAGCCAACTGAATCAAATTTCTCCCTGATCCCCACTTCAGAGAAAACATTACTTGACATGCTCAGAGGAATTGCAGAGCAAAGTGACAGGTAAGAGGGAGAGTGCTGATGCCATGGCCCAGGCAGACATTGTCAGCCACCATGGCAGAGGAGCTGACATACAGCCCACCAATAATATCTTGTCCTGGGCTCCCTCACACATAACACCCTCACTGTTTTGTTTGTAGGCACATTCTTAGATAAGCTTTCCAGATGGGTCACGATAAAATGCTGAAAACAACAGTAGAAACAACCTTTAAAATAAGGCACGTTATGATCAATAAATATAATATGACAAAAACATGAGTCAGGAATTGTTCAAATCTCCAGTAGTAATGTTCTTTGTTAAGCGGGTGCTTTCTGAAATAGGACCAGCTTTCTGAATTCCATTGGCTGATAAAAGCTTGGAGGAAAGTAGGTAACCTCACCTCCTTGAGCAGGGAGTTCCATAGATTGTAGAGTCTGCCGGGACGTGGGTGGTGCTGCGGTCTAAACCACTGAGCCTCTTCGGCTTGCCGATCAGAAGGTTGGCAGTTCGAATCCCTGCGACGAGGTGAGCTCCTGTTGCTCTGTCCCAGCTCCTGCCAAACTAGCAGTTTGAAAGCATGCCAGTGCAAGTAGATAAATAGGTACCGCTGCAGCGGGAAGGTAAACGGTGTTTCCATGCACTCCTGGTTTCCGTCACACTGTTCTGTTGCACCAGAAGCGGTTTAGTCATGCTGGCCACATAACCGAAAAAAGCTGCCTGTGGACAAACACCGGCTCCCTTGGCGTGAAAGCGAGATGAACACTGCAGCCCCATATTCACCTTTGACTGGACTTAACCATCCAGAGGTCCTTTACCTAGAGTCTCCTGCCACACCTCAAGTAGAAGAGGTTGTTGTAAGAATACCCCGCCTTCCCAATGAACAAAAATCTCCATATATGGCAAAGGCATGAGGCAATAGGTTTTCCTATTAGTAGAAAAGAGAGGCTGCAGTGGGCTTCACATCTTTTGCAGGTAGAAGAGAATCAGTGATACCGTCTGTATGTTTTTCACATAAACAGGAAAAGTTATTTCCTGGTTTGGCAAGCACATTTCCCAATACAGAGGGCTTCTTCCTCATCTGTCTCCCCACCTCCCTCCTGGGCAAATGAGTGCAGCAATATTTCAGCACATACTTATTACTGAATATTTTAAAAATGATTGTTTGGTCACTGGGGAGAAAGGGGGGGTCATGGCATTTGTCCACATCCTGCTTCCACCACAGGTGAGGAATCAGGCGAAGCATGGCTAAGCTGACACAAATTAAATGACTCTAAAGCAAACTCAGGTATCTTGTGGCATGCCTAGCAATGGTCATAGTAGTGAATTGCTACCTGTCTCCTAATTTTCTCTTCCAGAAACCTACACACACATACACGCTTGTGCTTGAGGATGCAGCTGCAAAAGGAAGGGGACATGCTGATTGCCCTAGCACTAGGCTACACAGTGGTGCAGTTAGGCCAAGGCTGGGGAGCCTGCAACCTTCCAAACGTTGTTGGACTCCAACTCCTATAAGCCCTCGCCAATGTGGCCAATAGTCAGGGGATTAGAGTTGTAGTCTAGCAATATCTGAGGGGCCATAGGTTCCCACTCCTGAATTAGATAATTTTAGGCTCTCTGACTGGTGTTGGTGTTTTTGTTTTTGTTTTTCTACAAAACCTCACAGTGTGTGTCAATTCATTTGTTTCAAAATTGAGTACACCCCCCCTACTGTATTTGGGGACCCCTCTACTCATTCTGTTGAGAGGGACCCTAGATATCTGCCCCCATAACCTGCCCTGGTGGCAGTTTCATGCAGCATCCGCCATGCTATGAGAAGGACATCGTTCTTTTATGCATTAGCATAAGTTGTAGAACACATGCTTTGTATGCAGAAGGTCTCAGGCAGGGCTTGGCTAGACCCCTGTCTGAAACCCTGGAGAGCTTCTGCCAGCCAGTGTAGACAGTACTGAGCTAGAGGGACCAACAGTCAGACTCACTTTAGGGCAGCTTCCTATGTTCCTTCCAGGGCAAGGCCTGAACACAGCCAGAAGCACTTGATTTGAAAGGGGGGGTCTTGCTTTGTCCAAATGCTTGACAGTTAAACACCTGGTTTAGGGTACTCATTTGCATACTGAACTATTGCTGGCTACAACACTTCTCCTTCCCTGTGCTTTTAAGGTGATTATTTGCATTGATTGGCGGCTATGTGCCATATATCACTACTTGAATTGATCCACTCTGGTAGTTTGGTTCAGATCATATTGACTCCAGGGACTCAGTGATGGATTAGCAGTTGCAAACAAGCAATCAAACTCAAACTTATCCATATTAGGTCCAGGCTATATTGAATAAGTCGTCAGTCTATCTTAGCATGATTAGCCTTGTCTAAATAGTTTGTAGGTTAATAAAAAAAACAATAATTGCAAGTTTCCTGCAATTCCAGGAAACCATGGGGCATGGTGCCCCTGATTTGTTGCTCAAACATGGAGAGACTTATTCACTGACATCCTACCGCACTGTTTCTGTTGGTGCTTCTCCAGTTCCCAAATCAGCATTGGAATGAAGGGCCATTTCTTTCGCATGTAAAAGCTGCTATTGTAAGATGATAAAGGCACATGAGCGATGGCAACAATACTTCAGGCACTCACTCCATCCCTACTCTTTGCTGTTAACCCACTGTTAAGTGCTCCTGACTATGCACTCTGGCTAATGCTCCAAGGGTCCTGTTTTAAGCATCCCAGATTGACAAAAGCCACTCCACTTTCCAATTCCAATCCTGGATGTCCCATTTTGGCTCCTGTGCTCTGGCCATGCCAGAACATGGAACCAAAAGGCAGGCATTTTTCTATCCCGCCCTGTGGCGTGAGTCAGTTGGCTCACACCAGAGTGTGGGACCAGAACACAGAATTTAAAGACACATCAATTTACCTTGACCCCAGGCATCACCATTCTTCTTCCTCCTTCTGTTGCGGCACTTCTGGAAGCTGGATTCCAGAAGTACGTCTGTGGTCCCGGCGGAGGAGGAGGTGCCCTGATTTGCCCTTCTTAAATGTTTATTGGGGAAGGTATGGGATGTAAGTGGCTTGCTGGGTCAGATCAAGGCCCACCCCATCTCGTTTTCCTTACAAGACTCCTAACAAACTAGCAGGAGTGATGGGGTCTGCTGTCAATTGGCCAGTGGTCTACTGGTGAAATATTGCATTCCGTGAGAGATTTTACTTTCTTGGGCTCCTTGATCACTGCAGATGGTGACAGCAGTCACGAAATTAAAAGATGCCTGCTTCTTGGGAGAAAAGCAATGACAAACCTACACAGCATCTTAAAAAGCAGAGACATCACCTTGCCGACAAAGGTCCGTATAGTTAAAGCTATGGTTTTCCCAGTAGTGATGTATGGAAGTGAGAGCTGGACCATAAAGAAGGCTGATCGCCGAAGAATTGATGCTTTTGAATTATGGTGCTGGAGGAGACTCTTGAGAGTCCCATGGACTGCAAGAAGATCAAACCTATCCATTCTTAAGGAAATCAGCCCTGAGTGCTCCCTGGAAGGACAGATCGTGAAGCTGAGGCTCCAATACTTTGGCCACCTCATGAGAAGAGAAGAATCATTGGAAAAGACCCTGATGTTGGGAAAGATTGAGGGCACTAGGAGAAGGGGACGACAGAGGACAAGATGGTTGGACAGTGTTCTCGAAGCTACGAACATGAGTTTGACCAAACTGCGGGAGGCAGTGCAAGACAGGAGTGCCTGGCGTGCTATGGTCCATGGGGTCACGAAGAGTCGGACACGACTGAACGACTAAACAACAGCAACAATTGCATTCCGCCATCTTAGCCGCCATGGAGCATAGGAACCTGAGTCAGACCATTGGTTCATCCAGCTCAGTTTTGTCAACACTGAATGGCACTCCAGGATCTCATGCAGAAACATTTCCCAGCTGTTCCTGGAAATGCCGGGGATATTGTACCTGGGACCTTCTGCATGCAAAGCATGCACTCTCCTAGTGGCACATTACATGAGCTCTCTGTATTCCTGGGCTTAGGACAAGGCAAGCACTGCTCTGTTGCATGCCGAAGTACAGCTTATTCCTGGCTGTTTAAATTTTGAGCAAAACAAAAACATTCAAATGGCAAGGTTTTTTTTTCATGACACACAACAAGAAAATGATTCTGAGAACAGAGTGTAGCCTGCATCTACCCACACAGTAATTACTGTTCTCTCTCGAACTCTGAACTCGCAGTAATAGTCAACACAGAAAAGACTCTAAATTACAGCCGAGCTACTTATGTTTGCTTTTTGACAATCCGCTTTACAAAAAGCATTGGCAAGGTTGGTTGGTTAGTTTGCAAAGCTGTTTGTAGTAGTTTATCTGTTCCTGCCGTAACACTTCTGGTGGCTGAGCAGAATCTATTAGCCATTTTGTTATATGGTAGGAAATCATGTTGCATACTGGTGTGGCTTCATTGGAAACACATATGAATGGAAAGAGTAGGGTGGCGTGGGGTGGGATCTAATTTGGTTCACATTTAAAGGTGAACCTATCTAGATTTCAGTTTCCAAGATAGCATGAGAATGAAAATACAACCATTCTTCACACGTCTCTGGAATTTGTGATGCACATCTCCAGCATTTACAGAAATGTGCATATTTGGGAAAGCTTGCATGAGAGTCCTTGCAGCAAGTGGACAAAAGGGAAGGAATAAAAAAAATTATTACTTGTACGCCGCTCATCTGACTGGGTTGCCCCAGCCACTCTGGGCAGCTTCCAACAAAATATAAATAACACATAATACACCAGACATTAAAAGCTTCCTGATACAGTAGTTATTGAAGGATTTTTTTTTTAAAAAAATGGTGGGGTAGCAGCCTGCCCAACTGGTGGGATATGTCACATATTGATTTGTTTTAGGTGTACACCTAATGGTTGTTTTTTTTTTTAAGTATATGCAAGGATGTAGACTAGAGAACGAATGTGGCAAAGCAGGTGTTTTTACGTATATCATAAAAAAGCACACTTTTTCTGAGAGCTCGGATTGGCTCTCGCTCTTCACGGAATGACATTCAGTAGCAAACCTGGGCTAGATGCTGCCTAATGGAAGAAAAAGCCCTGTGTTTCTATCTTTTTCCTGCTGTTTGTTATGTTAATGCAAACACAACAGCCACAGCTCACAGCTGCCGCAGAAACACTGCAGAACAGTGAGGACCCTGTTAAGAGCAATGATCAAGGAACAGAGGCATGATGATAATAAGGGTTCTCATTGATACACCACAATGCTATTCCCTTTGCTTCAGCAGAAATCATGGCAGGGAGTTTCCATGCTTCCTCATCACACAAAACTTCCCAGATGTCGTCACCCCTCTTACTATGGGTTCGGCTTATTAAAGCAGGTCTTGTGCTATTCACAGTGCTATTCACAAACACATTTTTCCTCCACCAATCATATCTTCTTGAGTATGCACGATGCTCATGAAACCTTAATCATGTGGGCAGTAGAATATTAGCCCCATTTCCGTCTCCGGAACAAATCTTCTCCAGAAAATGTTAAATCCCCTCTGCCTCCAGTCTTAATTACAACCTAAAATTACATTTTATTTTCTCTCAGGTTCTCATTTTTCTAATCTTAAATTCAGTTCTCTGCATTTCAACATCAGTTTGCAATGTTAAGAAAATAAAACCCACATAACACCCCATTAGCACCCTTTCATAAGTGTGTTAATTAGAATCCATCCTATTCTACACATGCTCATATGTAATTTTTGCCTAAAATACACATTTTTGCAATGCACTTCCTCCTAATATATCATATTTGTGCATGTTGTTTTCACTGGTTTGTACATTTTAATTCACACTAGACTCTAGTATGTGCATTTTGCACATTTCATTGGCTGCAGGATTGCACTGCAAAATTCAGAAAAGTGGTAATTTTGAAGGATAGCTGTGTTTCAGTTTGTGTATTGTCTGGGGAAAAGCAAATTAAGTAGATTTGCCTTTGAATGTGAACGGAATCTACCCTATCCCTATCTTGGACTGAAGCTGACACAGCAAGCCTTCCTCTATGCCTATTTCTGACTCTCCTGAGTTCTTCCCTTGAGAACTTTGTCTCAATCACTTGTTTTCTTCCTCTGCAACCTCTCCCACCTTAAAATTTTTGGACCATAAGCTCATTGAGGTTGAGACTTGGGCCTCCAGAACTATTTTTTCCATAAGCAATTTCATGCAGATGTAATCGTTAAATTGTCTAAGGCTGCAATCCTAGCCCTACTTACTTGGGAATAAGCCCCATTGAATTCAATAGAACTTGCTTCTGAACAGACATGGTGAAGACTGTGCTGTAATTCTAATATACTCGCAATGCAATCCTAACCAAGTGCTATTAAATAGCAAGTGCTATTATATTCAGTGTGACTGACTTCCAATAAGTGGGGTTAGGAATGCAGCCTTAATCTGTTAAAACACAGGTCAACGCCCTAATAAAACATCAACCTTCATTTAAATATGAATGCTACTCTTTGTAGATATTCTGCAGTCCATACACCGATAAATGAGGTACAACACTTCATATAGGTACTTGTCTTCATGACATACAGAAACAGTGATGGTAAGACTTCGTTTTAAGCTTCTTAGAGCAAAATGAAAGACACCCAATTGAACGTCAGCCTGCAGGAGCTACTAAGGATGTCATACAAAATCTACATAAATAAATGTGCATTTATTCAGATAATTGCAAACGGAGTCGGAACAGAGCATATGATCAGATTCATTGTAATGGAAAAGGAATCAGAAAATTGTCTTCTGAAGTTTACCTAGGAAATATTCATAGCGGGGGATTGCGTTTTCAGCTGGGGTGTTTGGGATATGTCTTCCAAAATCCTGACACCTATAAGGTTTGGAAATTAACTTCCTGGTCATAGATTTTGACATAATTGTAATGTTTGCAAGAGACCAAGGTAAACAAAACAAAACAAAAATCCTGTTCTCCCCATACATTTAATGGGAGTGGGGACTGATGCCAAGGTATTGAGAGAATGTGGTGGGACCAGTTATTTCCTCATGCATAATTCTGAATTTCTTGCTCTAATGAGCCCTTCTGCATTTCCATGGCAATTGTCACTCACCTAGGTGAAAATGACTTGGTTGAGGGAAAACTGTTGCTAAGCCTCAAAAATTAAATGAGACCTGGAAATGCTTGACTTCACAGCCCCCGGTCTGACATATCCTACCTTATCTCTATTGGTTGGTTGGTTGGTTATGCAGGCTTGGAAAGGAGCCTGTAATGTCAGGGGTTTCAGACAGGGTAGCCAGAGGAAATAATGGACTGGCTTCCTGAGAGGAGCTTAGAATCCCCTTAGGGAACTGGAATGTAACCTTGATTCACACGTTGTGACATTTTTAAAGTATCAGTCACACCACCATTTAAACCTACTCTGACCCTCATACATATCTGTGTTGCTGCATCATAGAATCATATTATCACAGCATCTTAGAGTTGGAAGGTATGCAAGGGTCATCTAGTCCAACCCCCTGCAATGTAGGAATCTCATCTAAAGCATCTTCACTGTATCTGAAGAAGTGTGCATGCACACGAAAGCTCATACCAAAATAAAAACTTAGTTGGTCTTTAAGGTGCTACTGAAGGAATTTTTTTATTTTACTTCGATCCAGACCAACACGGCTACCTACCTGTAACCAAAAAAAACTTAGTTGGTCTTTAAGGTGCTGCTGGAAGGAATTTTTTAAAATTTTGTTTAGATAACTATATACAGTATGTAACAAAGCAGGAGTCCTGTCACCATTAACACATAACCCAGGCGAATGAACCTTCTCAGAATCTTCAAGAGACAAGCACCACACAATGGCTTTAAGTGCTTATTTCAAGGACTCTTCACAGATTTAAAAAATGACAACAGTGTGGTATAGTGGGTAGACTCTTAGGGTTGGACTAGGAAGACCCAGGTTCAAATCACTTCTAGAACTTGCTGCTTCAAGCAAACCACTGTTTCTCAACCTGACCTACCTCACATGTTCTGGATAAAAATCATATAACTCCCATTGCCCTGAGCATATACAGGTGAAACTTGGAAAATTAGAATGCCGTCGAAAAGTGCATTTATTTCTGTAATGCAACCTAAAAGGTGAAACCAATATATGAGATAGATGCAAGACATGCAAAGCAAGATATGTCAAGCCTTTATTTGTTGTAATTGTAATTATTTGTCGTTAGCCGGGTCAATTATAAATGGAATGTAAATAATGAAATGTAATAGCAATGTTTATTTTTGTATTATTGTAACTATTTGTTTTATTACTGTGGAATTTCCAAAAGAAAGCATTTGTAAAAATAAAAATAAAAATAAAAAATAAGAAGTTGCATTACTGAAATAAATGCACTTTTTGACGATATTCTAATTTTCCGAGTTTCACCTGTAAACTGTCCTTTTTTTCTGTTGTGCCATTGTTCAGCATAACACTCTGTAAACTGCCATTCATTTTTTTAAAAAGAGTTCAAGGGCTGCTTATTCCTGGGTGAGTGTGTCAAAGATGACAGTGGTCACTGAATATATCTTCTGCTCCCCACAAATAAGTTCTTCAGTTGAAAGAGGAAAGTGAAAATAAAATGGTTGGCATATGAGGACACTTGAGAGCTAGTCCACCCATACTGAATGATGATAATTTTGTTCCTGGTGTAATTGCCTCATAGCAGATATCCCACATAACTGATGAGCAAAGAGTGTTCCATCACATTTGCTGGACACAGTTCACTCTGCAAAGAAGATCTTGCAAGAAATATGCATTTCCTAACTGAAATAATCCTTACTTCCCATGCATTTCTTTCTTCTTTTGGTCTCATCAGTCTACCAGTTCTCTCTCTGGCTCTATAGGCCTCAGCTTGTCTTGACAAATGAATGCATTGCTTTGGGCACAAGTTCAGACATTTATCAACAACTGTCTCGTACAGATATGTTCAAAGACGTGGCATGAAGTTCCTCTCTACATTTTTCTTCTTTGGCCCAGAAACCTTTTTGACTAGCCTTCCTTGAACAAATTCATTTCCTGTTAAATAGTGAAGCGAGGAAATAATCACACTGATATGCTGAAGAAGGTGGTTGGGAATTCTGCACAAAAGCCTTCCTGTTTATGCATTCTTAGGCCATGACAGATCAACTAATATTCCTCATATGACCACTCCCTTAAGGATTTATTGAGTGCTGGGATGACAGAGGAGGAATTGTCTTGGGTTTGGGTATATAAAAAAGCAAAAAAAGGGGGGGGTGTTCTCAAATGTTTTGCAGGAAATTTGCCTGAAAGTTTTTAAAAAACAAAAACAAGCCTTTCAGGAATTCATTTGGAGACAAAAGAGGGGGGGAAAGGAGTGGAGAAGACATACAAAGAAGTTTATTGCCACAGCATAGGAAACAGAAGAGGCAGCAGACCTGAATTTGTAATTACTAATTTTTGAAGTGACTCTTCTCTGAATTTCCCTGAGGATGGGCCGCCAGTCACTGTCTCTCACCCTAATCTACCTCACAGAGTTGTTGTGGTGATTAAATTTGGGGGGGGGGAGAGAGAACCTTGCATGGCACCTTGGCCTCCTTGGAGGGATAAAAGTGCAACATATAAAATAAAACATACTTTGGGGGTTGGTGATGGGAACATAACAGAGGGAGAGGGGTCGTAGAACCTAAATGGCCTCGGTCCTGTATACCTGAAGGAGCGTCTCCACCCCCATCATTCAGCTCGGACACTGAGATCCAGCGCCTAGGGCCTTCTGGCGAGAAGTGAGGTTACAGGGAACCAGACAGAGGACCTTCTTGGTAGTGGCACCCGCCCTGTGGAATGCCCTTCCAACAGATGTCAAGGAAATAAGCAGCTGTCCTATTTTTAAAAGACACCTGAAGGCAGCCCTGTTTAGGGAAGTTTTTAATATTTAATGCTGTATTGTTTTAACATTTGATTGGAAGCCACCCAGAGTGGCTGGGGAGACTCAGCCAGATGGGCCGGGTACAAATAATAACTTATTATTATTAAAATTCCTTCAGTAGCACCTTAAAGACCAACTAAGTTTTTATTTTGGTATGAGCTTTTGTGTGCATGCACACTTCTTCAGATACACTGAAACAGAAGTAACCAGACCCTTATGTATATTCAGAGGGTGGGTGGGGGATGATGGGAATGGGATTATTATTATTATTATTATTCCTTCACTTTCTGTCCCTCATGTGATTGAAATCGCAGAAGAAGGGGGAACCCCTGGGCCACGTTCACACAAGACATTTAAAGCCCTAGGTTCCATTTTCAACAGTTGTGGCTTACCGGTACCTGAAAAAAGTCTGGGGGCTGTAATTTGCTATAGGTGTTAAGAGTATGGTTCCTGGAGTTCCCTGTGAAGAGAGATTGATGGTGAAGCCACTCTAAGAATTGGAACTCCAGAGAGGGTCTTCTAACAACTCTCAGCACTCTTAACAAACAACAGCTCCCAGAATTCCCTGAAGGAAGATTTGCCCTTTTAAAGTACTGTAGTCTGGTATTGCTTTAAATGTCTGGTGTGAATATGGCCCTAGTTAGGGCAAGGGTTAGTCTCATAGCAGTTTCCCACAGCCAGACTGTGGCACTAAATATGGAGCCCAGATCAATTTGTTTAGCTGGTGGAAGGCAAAAGCAACTACCTGTACATTGTGCTGATCACAACAAGCCTTTATTTATAGATTTTGATTTGATTTATTAAACTTTATACTTTTAAAGGGGTCATAGCTGCCAAGTTTTCCCTTTTCTCGCGAGGAAGCCTATTCAGCATAAGGGAAAATCCCTTTAAAAAAGGGATAACTTGGCAGCTATGAAAGGGGTCTCAAAGTGATGTTCAATAGCTGCTCAATAGATGTTCAATAGCTGCTCAATAGATGTTCAATACAATAAAACGTCATACAAACATATCAAAACAATACACAATATCTGTAAAGTAATCATGATAAACACACTCACACTGGGGACTCACTCTGTATTTCTCCTGACACAAGGTGACAAAGGTGGTCTCAGTACGCCCCAATTGAAATGGATCTGGAAAACCCCAAAATGCCTCAATTGGTCAGCAACCACTCACTCATAAACCTCACCAAGGAAGGAGATCTTTTATACTTGGTCCAATAATTAATTATTCAGATCTTCCAGGTCCAAGGAGGGTTTCTGTTTATAGAGATACCTATATATAAACCTTGTTGTGCTCATTAGTCTGATGAATGTGGAAATAATTTGCTGCAGTGATTGAGTGACTTCAAAGAAGATGCTGAAGGCATGGTTCAAATGTCCTGATGTGCCACAGTGATGCCACAGCAGCCCAAAGGCTGTGCTTAGAAGTTCCTCACCCCAGGAGAGGAAGGCCTGCAGGAGGCAAAGCCAGATGCAATTGTTTTTCTAATGCTCGTTAATGGCCAATAACCGACGGTCGCAAACGGCACACCTGTACAGTAGAACAAGGAAAACAAACGTGCTCATGGTGTCCTGAGAATTCTCTAACCACATTGCTGGGGTTATCATTCAAAATGAAAGCGGCAGTTTCCCACATCAGATACGGTGTCAAACCACATCAACCAGCTCAAAAACTAAGATTGCAAAGGGGCAAAAACATTTTCATAATTTCTTTGCAATGCTCTTTCAATTACCCTTCCACTTTATTGCACCACTAGATTCTGAATGGAAGAAGAAAACCTCATGTGTTTGCAGAATTGAGTCATATGGCTATAAATCATCTCTCTGGTGGAGTCAGGCAGTTGAAATAAAGCACAGGGCACCAAGGGAGAGAGCTGAAAGGGAACACCCTCTGTGATATGTAGCACAGCATAAGCTAGGTAAACATACGTGGGTACTTTTTATTTTCTCCTAGTCTATGGAACCCTAATTTCCACTTTTACATGGAAATGCTAGCTGTTTCAATGCTTGAATATAGAAATCCTGGCTATAGATGCTAAAAGAAAAAGGCACAGCTGAGAATAATGATGTAAAGCAAATCCCACCCATGATTTGTAAGCTACTGAGGTTGTGATCTTTTACGTTAGCAAATTATCCCAGAATGCGAAAACCAGTCTGTTGCCAAGTTGCGCTTTCCTTTTTGCTGCTCCCTTTAATTTACAAGAAAGGAGGCAGAAGTACCCTTTGCAGAATCGTAAACTGTGGTCTCTAACAGCACTACGAGCAGCGGTCACTTCTCGCCTCTTGCAGCCCACATTCCTGACGTCCCAACGGTGGCATGCAAAGTGCAAGAACAGCAGTCTGTATCAGTGACTCACAGCAAGACAGGAACTCTCAGCAGATCCACCCTTCCTTCCTGTACTCTATCAGCTGAATCGCCAGAAAAACCACAGGCAAAGGCGAGAGCAAAGAAAATGGGGGGGGGAGGCAAAGCATCACTCAGGAACGTTTAGAAATGCAGTGCCCTTACTCCTACATTGCAAACACACACGCGTATGAAAAACGACTTTTTAAGTCCTTTGACTGCTTCTTTTCCTGCTCCTGCTATTTCTCGAAAATCTCACATAACTGAATCGGTTGCAGAGCTTTTTATTCCCAGCAGTGAATGTTACTTAACCAACTTCTACAGTCTTGTTGAGGAATACTGGCTTTCTTTCTTTTTGTTTTTTGTTTTTTAAAAAAATAACAATGAAAAAAGTGACTGGGCTGTCCTGCATTTTTGAATTTCCCTTTCCCCTCATTGTATGGGATCGATAATTTTGTTTTACGTTTTCCAAAGGTTAAGATCCTAGGAACATAAGAAGATGCCTGCTGGATCAGTCCAATGGCCCACCTAGTCCAGCATCCTGCTCTCACAGTAGCCAACCAGATGCACGTAGGGAAACTACAAGCAGGATCTGAGAACAAGACGACTTTCCCCTCCTGCGGTTTCCAGCAACTGGTATTCAGAAGCATACTGTCTCCGAGTGTAGAGACAGAACATAGCAATCATGGCTAGTAACCATTGATAGCATTATCCTCCAATCCTCTTTTAAAGTTGGTCAGCCCTGCATCCTGGGGGAAACAAGTTCCACAGTTTTGCTATGCACAGAATGAAGAATTCCTTCCTTTTATGTGTCCTGAACCTCCCAACATTCAGCTTCATTAGACGTCCACATGTTCCAGGGATACGAGAGATGCCCATGAATACTTCTATAAACTTCTTTCATGGCACCTCTTGCTCAGCTTTCCTCTCAAGTAAAAAACCGCAAATGCTGAAACCTTTCCTCATAACGGAGTCACTCCATTCCCTCCTTCATTTTGCTTGCCCTTTTCTGAGCCTCCCGTGGTTCCTTTTTTTTCGAAGGCCTTGGACTTTTAATAGACTTGAAACTGAACTGCAACAGAAAACAATGACAAAGGTACAATTATGACGAAAGCAGAAAGAATGTGCGACTGAACCCACACCACACCGGGAACCGCTGTGGTTTCACATCTTCTACTTATATCCTTTGAGATGTAAATCTTTTGCAGCTTGAGGGTCACATTCCTTTTTGGGCAACCTTTGGGGGAAGGGTGGCAGCACATGCCAGAGGTGGGTGGGGCCAGAGGCAGAAGTGGGTGGAGCAATGGATAAAATTTTTACCTCTGTACAGCACGCTAGTTTTTGCACATACTCACACCTCTCTCTACCCTTAATCCAGGTAAGCAAGAGGCATTTTCAGAGTTCAAGGATGCATGCCATTATTATTATTATTATTATTATTATTATTATTACCCCGCCCATCTGACTGGCCACTCTGGGCGCCTTCCAACAAAATTTTAAAAAATACAATAAAACATCAGACATTAAAAACTTCCCTAAACAGGGTTGCCTTCAGATGTATTCTAAAAGTCAAATAGTTTTTTATTCCCTTGACATCTGATGGGAGGGCGTTCCACAGGGCAGGCACCACTACTGAGAAGGCCCTCTGTCTGGTTCCCTGTAATGTCTCTTCTTGCAGTGAGGGAACCGCCAGAAGGCCTTCGGAGCTGGATCCCAGTGTCCAGGCTGAACGATGGGTGTGGAGACGCTCTTTCAGCCACGCTTCCAGCCATGCAAAAGCACATGTGGATGGCTGGGTGTACAAGGGTGTACAAGGGATGAGACGATCTTCCAGATATCCTGATTCCAAGCGTTACACATTATCTCAGTGATCCTTGCAACAGCCCTGTAAAAGTAGGTTGTACTGTACAGAGAAAGTAGACCACCCAGTAAGTAAGTGACCAAGATGAGATTTGAACCAAGGAGTTCCCAGTTCACATTCTTAGCCACCATCCAAACCCCCTGTTATTTACATTATAGACCATTTCATTTTTAAATCTGCTTTGCAGACAGAGAAAATGTAGAACACCCATTTGACCGACACTTTTAGTGCAAGGAGGGTGCAAACTGAATAGAATTGCATGAGTGTTGCATTGGCAAATGTCAAGGGATTTGGCCAGTCCCCAGAGGGTAGCTATGTCCAAAACTGCACAGGATACAAAAGCAACAGAAGTGTGCCATACTTTTATTAGGACAAACCAATAGGAATTAGTCCTAATAAAGTTACTCTATTACTGTTGCTTTTGTGTCCTGTGCAGTTTTAGACATAGCTATCCTCTGTTTCCTGTTTCAGTGAACAGTTCAGTTTCTGGGATCCTAGGAAGGTACCCAACACCAAATCAGACCATTGGTGCATCTAGTTCAGTACAGTGGAACCTCGGTTTATGAACACCTCGGTTTACGAATTTTTGGTTTACAAACACCGCGGACCCACCTGGAACGGATTAATCCACTTTCCATTACTTTCAATGGGAAAGTTCGCTTCAGTTTATGAACGCTTCAGTTTATGAACAGACTTCCGGAACCAATTGTATTCATAAACCGAGGTACCACTGTATTGACTATTGTAATTGGTAGAGACTCTCCAAGGCTATTTCCAGGTCTTAAGTGGAGATGCTAGTCAGGAATTTTCTAGTACCCACCCTTCCTTCCTTCCTTCCTTCCTGACCACTTTATTTCAGCTGTTCCTTGCAGGGTGACCATTACAGTGAATGGGTTTGAAATGCTTGTTTCCTGAATCCAGCATTAATATCTATCTCCTCTGGCTGTGTCTTGTGGGAGTATGATGTCTCAACACTACATCTGAGGGCTATGAGATTTTCAATCAAGTCATTAAGTGGAGCTTGGTGCTTTTGAACTGCTGCTAGTGGGAAAGGGGGGCAATGAGAATTCCGTTTATATAACACGTTAGGAAGGTTTTCAGTTTGACCTTATCAGTTTTGCTTCCCACAATAGGATTGCTTTAAGGTCCCTTATGACAATCAATCATGTCTGGAGGAACTGAGGTTCTTGAGGTCAGCCGGGAATGAGAAAGCAAAATAGAAAACAGTGCACGAGGCTGCCTGTTTCTCGAGTATCTTTGCTACATTACGGCAGGACAGCAAGTTACCTCGAATTCCCACAGCAGCTTCATTTGTGTGGACTGATTTCCGGAGGTGGGAGCGGGAGGTTCATTTGAAATTGTTTCCATAAGCATTCTCCACGATCACAATTTAGTTATTCTGCTGCAATTTCCTTTTTTGTGGAACACAGCCAAGCATTCTGTTTCAATTTGTTCATTGATAGTAAATGCTATTTTCTCTTTTAGCATTGTTTCCTTAAACTGTGTTCGCTCTCTCTCTCTCTCTGGTTTGCTATTTCCTTTTGCGTTTGCTTGTTGGCCAAACAAAGCCCATGGGGCAAGACATAGCATCAGTCATGATGGAGCAAGCAGGAGGCAACAGGGTGGTGGTCACAGAAGCCAGATGTCCACACTGCAGCTGACCAGAGGACAGGATGGCTTAGAAAAAATCCCAGGCAGATAACTTTTCCTCCCAACAAGTTCCAGAGCAAAAATGAGCTCATCTACACTTAGGGTTGTCCTGTGATTTCTAAGCAGGGGTCCAACAGCTTTTTCTTTTATCCCGCCACTGGGAAAACCCGCAGTTTACCGCTGAACTGGAACAAATATGAATACGCTTTTCTGCAGACTGACAATTGTCCCAATTCAGCGGTAAACAGTGGGTTTTCCCGGGGAGAGTGGTGGGACAAAAGAAAAACCTCTCGGACCCTGCCTAGAAATCAGGGGAAAACAGAAGAAATTTAGGGAGAAAGAAAAGAATGGATGAGCCCAACATCAAAGGTTCTGGGCTGCATCAATAGGAGTATAGCATCTAGATCAGGGGAAGTAATGTTGTTGTTGTTTAGTCGTTTAGTCGTGTCCGACTCTTTGTGAACCCATGGACCAGAGCACGCCAGGCACTCCTGTCTTCCACTGCCTCCCGCAGTTTGGTCAAACTCATGTTCGTAGCTTCAAGAACACTGTCCAACCATCTCGTCCTCTGCCGTCCCCTTCTCCTTGTGCCCTCCATCTTTCCCAACATCAGGGTCTTTTCCAGGGAGACTTCTCTTCTCATGAGGTGGCCAAAGTAATAGTACCACTGTATTCTGCTCTGGTCAGACCTGACCTGGAGTACTGTGTCCAGTACAGTTCTGGGCACCACAGTTCAAGAAGGATACTGACAAGCTGGAACGTGTCCAGAAGAGGGCAACCAAAATGGTCAAAGGCCTGGAAACGATGCCTTATGAGGAATGGCTTAGGGAGCTGGGTATGTTTAGCCTGGAGAAGAGAAGGTTAAGGGGTGATATGATAGCCATGTTCAAATATATAAAAGGATGTCATATGGAGGAGGGAGAAAGGTTGTTTTCTGCTGCTCCAGAGAAGCCGACACGGAGCAATGGATTCTAGCTCCAAGAAAGAAGATTCCACCTAAACATTAGGAAGAACTTCCTGACAGTAAGAGCTGTTCGACAGTGGAATTTGCTGCCAAGGAGTGTTGTGGAGTCTCCTTCTTTGGAGGTCTTTAAGCAGAGGCTTGACAGCCATATGTCAAGAATGCTTTGATGGTGTTTCCTGCTTGGCAGGGGGTTGGACTGGATGGCCCTTGTGGTCTCTTCCAACTCTATGATTCTATGAAAGGTCCAGCAGTGTAGTACCTGTAACTCTTCAAAAGGAAGAGTTCCAGGAAACATAGCAAATGGCCAGTGATGATGGGAGTTGGAGTACGAAAACGTCTGGAAGGCCACATGTTGCTCATCCCTTCACCATACAGTAGTGTAAACTCTTCCTTGAAGACTTACTTCAGTGAAGGGGATTCACTATTCCTTGGCACTGTGTTCTCCTGGTACAACCATTGATGCCCCATTCAAGTGCTGGTACTCCTGATGAAGTGGTTTGTTGTAGATCATGCTTTGCTGAAATCTATCCTCCAGTTTCTCAAAAAAAATTATTCCCCTGCCAAAGATGCATCTATTTTTCTACCCCATTTTCGGGGCAACTGAGAATTTCTCCAGAATTTTGGTGAGCGTGGGGTTGAGCATCATTGTGAGGTGCTTGTGGGTAGCGTGAATAAGTCTCTTTCCACGGAACATTTCCTCAGCGCACTTTCAAGTTAACCCGCCTGTGCTCAGAATCATAGTGCCTCTGCGATTGAGACATAAATACAACAATAATGAATGTGGGAAAGTTTTGTAAGCCATCAGAGAAGCAGGTAGTACAATGTTGGGTTATCAGCTCAGTGGCATCAAAACTCCTCTTTTATTACAAGGAGTTGTGTCTTGAGCTGGTTGATGTTGCCGGCCTTCATGTCCCATTTGCAGACATTTTTGTAACGCAGTTGCCTCACATGCAGAAGGGCCCAAGTTCGATCCCTAATGTCTCTAGGTAGGACTGGGGGAAAGTCCTTATCTGATACCCTGGAGAAGTGCTACCAATCAGCGAAGACAATTTTGAGCTAGGTGGACCCAAGGTCTGGCTCAGTATTAAGACAGCTTCCTTTGCTCCTATGCTGGCTGGGTGGGTGGGATTCTAGCCCGGCAGAGTCAGAAACACATTTTATTATGTTTTATTATTCTAATTGTGAGGCTGGGAAACAGTGTCAAGATGATCAGATTGACTTTGAGTGACTCATTACAATCAGGGAGCTCATCCCACAGAGTCTGCTAAGATCAGAGTCATCTGAGGATGCTCTTCCTCCGCACTTTGGAAGAAAAGAGCCACTCCAAAGAACACTCAGACTCCTAGTAGGAGGTGAGGTTCAGCTGAGCATTGCAAAGTCTGCCAGAGGCAGAGAACAATTGCCCTGCAATTCAACCTAGCAACTAAATACCAGCCTTCTCTGGACATTCAGCCTGAATTGTGCAGGGGAGGGGACTAGGGGGCACAGGTGCTACCCTTCCCCATGTTTCTGCTTATGCCATGAAGTAGTGGTGCGTGTCATGGGCAGAACAGCAGAGCTACACTCCAGACACATAGGTACTGCTTACCTAGACGGGGCAGGGCAGGTAGAAACTCTGGGGCCACAGGGCTGCACCCTGCATGATCAGGATTCATGACTGGGAACCTTGGTAATGCAGAGCTCCAGATCATGGAAAGACTACTAAGACCACATTCACATCATATATTTAAAGCGCTATACCACTTTAAACAGCCATGGCTTCCCACAGGGAATTCTGGGAGCTGTCGTTAGTTGAGGGTGCTGAGAGTCCTTGGTTGACCTTTATTCCCCTTCCAGAGCGGCAGATCCTAGAGTTCCGTGGGAACAGAGATTGATTTTTAAACCACTCTGGAAATTGTAGCTCTGAGAGGGGGCTAGGGGTCTCCTAACAATTCTAAGCACTCTTTACAAACTGCAGCTCCCAGAATTACCTGTGGGAAGCCAGGAATGTTTACATACCCTCCAACATTTCTTCAATGAAAATAGGGACATTATTATTGTTATTGTTGTTATTATTATTATTATTATTATTATTATTATTATTATTAAATTTTATAATTTATACCCCACCCATCTGGGTTGCCCTAGCCACTCTGGGTGGCTTCCAACATACATAAAAGATAATAAAACATTAAACATTTTTTTTAAAAAAAAACTTCTTTATACAGGGCTGCCTTCAGGTGTCTTCTAAAGGTTGTATAGTGACTTGTCTCCTTGGCTCAGGGATCGCAAAACTCCATACCCTCCAACATTTCACCAATGAAAATACCCTACAATATTTCTCTGATGAAAATAGGGACATCCTAAGGAAAAGAGAGACATTCCAGGATCAAATCAGAAACTGGGACGGCTTCTGTAAATCTGGGACTGTCCCTGGAAAATAGGGACACTTGGAGGGTCTAAAGTGGTATCAGGGTGCTTTAACTGTATGTTGTGAGTGTGGTCTGAGACTAAGGAGGAGGAAGCTGATAAACCATTCCACCAGCTGCATCGGCTGAAAGTAAGAAGGCAGGCAGGTGAGATCACTGGGATAATGCCCCATGTGCCCGAATGAACCAGCCATACCTTGGAAGAAGGGTGGGGTCATCGTAGCATGCTTAATTTTAAAGCAAACAGATAAAGGTTTCTACTACACCCATTACAAAGAGTCTTGCACTATATAAGGCAGCACCTTGAGCACCCTGCACTTTAAGGAACTTGGAAATGTTAAACACCTGCAATGTTAATGGAAGACCTGCCAAAGGAAGAACCCTTCTCCAAATGTTAACAGCTCCTGAGCATTTCGAGAACTTATTTCAACAGCTTCTTCAAGCTAAATTATCGATGACATTTTGGAGACGGAACCAAACAGATGAAAATTGTGCTCCCCCTCGGAGACTTAAATGAGCACCCTGTCAAATCTGATATGGCACGTCATCACTTCTTGATTATATGGTTTATAGGCACTCCAATCGCTCGAGAGTTTAGCAAGCTATGTGCACACTTCCAAATATATCCTAAATATAAATAACAGACTGACTATATATCAACATTTTAACCAAAACAGAAAAAGCTATCTGTTAACTCTAAAGGGACTAGCATGCTTTTTAATGACAGAGAAGGATGAGTCATTAGTTATGTGGTTTGTTCTTTAGGCAGCATTGCCAGGATGTGGCCAAAGGTCAGGCATTTCTTGCTACAGAGCCTACAGTTATGGGTGCCAACAATTTCATTCCAGCTATGCCTGGATTCTGAAAGAGACAGCAGAAGGATAGTTGGCTCATTCTAAGTGGGATACATATCAGTGAAATGTATGTACTGTTTCTGTAAGAAGCTGCCTTATACTAGGCTGGACGTATTTGTTGAATGGTCCATTTAGCTCACTTTTGTTTCCTCTGTCTACTCTCCAGAGCTTTAAGCAGAGTCTTAGAGTCTTACTATTTGACCCTGTAAACTGGAGATGCCCAGGACTGGAACTGGGACTCCCAAGGAAGTTGCCTCACAATGGGCATGTTCTCCATCTGAAACCCTTGTTAATCTGTGCAGATGATCCTGATCTAGGTGGGATAGTGGTCTGACTTAGTGTGGAGAAACATTCTGCATTCTGCGCAGGGCCAGATTTAGGCCCTAAGCTGCTGAAGGTAATGGGGCCCTTTATATGTCCAGCTGTCCTTTGTCAACAACAATTTGTCACTGTTTTTTTTTTGTTGTTGTTGAATATATGCTATATGGTAATTTAGGGACTACAAGCACTCTTTAATATTAGATGACAGGTACAACAGCTTGGACCCAGGTGGCGCTGTGGTTAAACCACTGAGCCTAGGGCTTGCTGATCAGAAGGTCAGCGGTTCGAATCCCTGTGACGGGGTGAGCTCCTGTTACTTGGTCCCAGCTCCTGCCAACCTAGCAGTTCGAAAGCACGTCAAAATGCAAGTAGATAAATAGGTACCGCTACAGCGGGAAGGTAAACGGCGTTTCCATGTGCTGCTCTGGTTTGCCAGAAGCAGCTTTGTCATGCTGGCCACATGACCTGGAAGCTATACGCTGGCTCCCTCGGCCAATAATGCGAGATGAGCGCGCAACCCCAGAGTCGGTCACGACTGGACCAGATGGTCAGGGGTCCCTTTACCTTTACCTTTACAACAGCTTGACCTACATTCAACTGTGCTGCACTGCAGTCTGCAGCTGCATGCTACATATGCCATGAAACCCGTCCATGCAGAATGTAGGCACCCTATATATAGAAATCAGCAAACCAGTGATATTTTAGGGGGCAGGCTAGCAGGCAGGGCCCATGACTTACATCATAGGAGCCTAGACAACACAAAACACTGTTGCTGTATGTAGGTTTTATTGTATTTGTTTTTTATCTTATATTTTGGAAATGTATGTCCAGTTGCTTTTTCCCTTTAATTTTTCGGGGGGGGGGGGGGGTAAGCTATAGCTTGTTTAGCTTATACGTAAATCCAGCACTGATTCTGCTTTCAGTATTCTCTGCCCCAGGGGTGCCTCACCTGTGGCCCTCCGGGCGTTGCTGAACTAAAACTCCCATCATCCCTGACCATTGACTATATTGGCTGAGGTTGATAAGAGCTGTTGTCCAGCAACATCTGGAGGGCCCTGGAGTTTGCTACCCCTGGCCAACAGCAGCTCTCCAGGATTTCTGAACCTTTTCCAACCCTGCCTGGAGATTCCAGGGATTGAACCTGGAAGTTATTGAATGCAAGCCCCAGCCATTGAGCTCTGGGCCCTCTGCATGAGAAACATGTTCTCTACATTCTTTGCTACACATTCTCCCCTTCCACTAAGATTCTGCAGCTGTCACCCCCTGCATTAGAGAACTGTTTTTACTCTCTCCTGTTTTTATTTAAATACAGCATACCCCCCCATATACCCAGTGCATAGATTTCTTTAATTATCTTATAATAAATAACATTGTTCTTTTAAGTCAGGAGATTACTCTGGTCTTTGCAACCAAGTCGCTGGCTCCCACTGTGCTATTTCCTCTGTTTAGGAAGCAGCTTTTCCTGACACTGATTGACAGAGTGTCACAAGGCTGCAGCAGTCTTGTGGCAGGCATAATGTGAAGAGCAGAGAAATCAGAGAGAGTTAAAAAAACAACAACAACAACCTTACAGGTTTTGTAGAACTGGAACCAGAAAGCAATTTCCCAAATGCAACAGTAAAAATATGAATAGAAGCTGCTTTAAACCTAGTCAACACTGGTCCACATAACTCTGCTTTATCCAAGCCCACTTGTGATGGCTGTCCAGGGTTTTTGGACAGCAGTCTTTTCTAGTCCTAACAGGCCTGAATCATTCAGGTACTTCCAAACACTACACCTTGAGTTGTGCCTTAAAAATGGACCAGTAACCAATACATCTCTTTAAGTATTGGAGTACAGTGGTACCTCGATATCCGAATGCCTCGACTTCCAAAGGTTTCGACTTATGAAGTTGGCAAACCCGGAAGTCTTTTCACTGCGCGCACGTTCTGTGCCTGCGCAGAAGCGGCGTGCACGGTCGGCGCATGTGCAGAATGGACGCTTCAACAACCGAAGGATTCGACCTACGAAGAGTGCCGCGGAACGGATCGCCTTCGTAAGTCGAGGTACCACTGTAATAAGTTTGCAGTGCCATCTCAATTTGTAGGCAAGAAGGTAGAAGAAAAGGGGTATTATAGTATGAAAAGAATGGGGCCCTGCAACAACAAAAATTGTCATGTATCATTAGCCCCAAACAGGAGCGTTCCTATTCACGGTTTCAGCCAACCTGACATTAGACCCTTATTGTACTGTTCATGGCTTGTAATGAGAGAAATTACCAGCTAAATCCATGGCTCCTTGTCTCTAAGTTATAAATAAATTCTGATTCATTGCTTGGCTTTTCTGGGCATTTTAATTGCAGCGAAAGTAGCTTTCAGATTGCTAAACAGTAGTTTCCCTTTTTTAAATCAATTTACTGGAAGAAGAAAAAAACTATTTCCACTGAGTCAGATAACCTAAATTCCAAATGCAGGTAAATTCTATTCTTGAAGCCAGTTCCTTGCAAAACACAATAGGAATTTAAGTGTTGGTTATCCTAAAGCACCAGTGAATAACCTCGGTGTGAGGGCCGGATCTCCTTCCCACCAGCACATTTCATGGCTCTCCATGACCTCACGGATATTAGCAAGGGTAGCAAAAATTAAACAAAAATAAAGTAGACACAGGACCCAGCTCTCTGGTGCGGATGCAAATTGCCACCTCTCTGGTTATCAGAATAATCATCTGATGAGCGGATAGGAAGTTGTCACATGTCTTCAGCACACCTGCACAGATCAGCTGAGGAAGGAGTCTCTCTTGGTTTCTTTCACTGTGTGTCAGCCTTTGCAAATCCCATGCACATATGAGTGGATGCGCGAGAGTGTGGGGTGGCCACCCCCACTGTTGGCGTGAAACCCCCAAGTGTTGGCTTGGGTGAACACAACCCTTGGGCTAAAATAGTTTAGCCACCCCTGTCCTTAAGTTTCAGAGAGATAATAATCAAACATGCAGATTAGCAGAAGCTTCATCTTCATATGGCAAAATGCTAGTGGCAGCACAGTGAGTTGAAGCAGATAGACTTGTTCCAACAGATTTGGGTCACAAAGGCAACAATAGCCACACTTTCTCTCCAGCTGTCCTAGTTGGGGCTGCCGCCGCTGCTGCAATGATTGCTTGACTGCAGCCAAAGAACCGAAGTTTTGTTCATTATTTATATTTCTAGGGTTGCATCGAATGCCGTGCTGCGTAATTCGCTCCATCAGTACAGGGCTTCAAATTTGTGCAATGGAGCTTCCCTCCTGAACACCTCCTGAAGCTGTTCTGGAGTTTCCCCCAATCTGTCTGGTGGAGATTTGGAGGAGGGCATGAGAAGAGGAGAGAGGCAGGGAGGTATACATGTAAATCCCGGAGCTAAAAGATGCTGCCCTTCATAAGTTCTGCCCCACAGGCATAACAAACTGTACAAAACACACAGAGCCATAGATCCAAGTTAAAACAATGTTTTAAAGGGGAAATGTACTCAAATTGGAGTTCATTGAGTTTTGCTGTTTCAGATAGGTATTATGCAACATTAAGGTAAAAGGTAAAGGTAAAGGAGCCTTGGATGGTTAAATCCAGTCAAAGGTGACTATGGGGTGTGGCACTCATCTCGCTTTCAGGCCGAGGGAGCCGGTGTTTGTCCACAGACAGTTTTCCGGGTCATGTGGCCGGCAGGACTAAACTGCTTCTGGCGCAACGGAACACCATGGTGGAAACCAGAGCGCATGGAAACGCTGTTTACCTTCCCACCATAGTGGTAGCTACAGTCATACCTCGGGTTACAGAGGCTTCGGGTTGTGCACCACGCCGGAACGGGTTACTTCCGGTTTTGGTGCTCGTGCATGCGCAGAAGCACTAAATCGAGCTTTGCGTATGCACAGAAGCGTCGAATCGTGACCCGCGCGTGCACAGACATGGCCCCGCAGGTTGCGAATGCTGCAGGTTGTGAAAGTGCCTCCCGCACGGATCACATTCGCAACCCGAGTGTCCACTGTATTTACCTACTTGCACTGGTATGCTATCAAACGGCTAGATTGCCAGGAACAGGGACAGAGCAGCGGGTGCTCACACCATCGTGCACATAGACCCAATCTGCACTGTGCATGTAAAGCTCTACCATGCCATTTTAAACAAACATGGCTTCCCCCAAAGTATTCTAGGAACTGTGGTTTGTTAAGGGTACTGAGTGTTGTTAGAAGACTCTTATTCCCCACACAGAGCTACAACTCTAGAGTGGCTTAATAGTCCATCCCTCTTCCCAGGGAGCCCTGAATTTCCTTGCTGCTGACAAAATAATCTGGGCGACCCGCTGGATGTTATTGGAACTGTATCTATTTGCTGATGAAGAGCTGCAAGAGCAAACATGGAAAAGCTGCACATACTTCATTTGCAGCAGAGAAGAGCAAGTAATGATACGGAGTCCAGGCAGCTTCTGTTGTTGTTGTTGTTGTTGTTGTTGTTGTTGTTGTTGTTGTTGTTGTTGAAAATGGGGGCTTTTTTAGCTCAGGGGGCCATACTCCCTTCTGGGGAACCTTCTGAGGGCCACATGCCAGCAGTAGGTGGCTCCAGAGGCAAAAGTAGGTGGAGCAACAAATGTAAAATGTACTTTTTTACAGTAACTTAGTTTCTACAATCTACATGTACTCCCAACCTTCTGGCCAGACAAAAACACTTTGCATAATCAGGGAATCAGCTAGATTGGTAAAGAAAATGTGATTTATGTGTGTTGTATATGCAATATAACACTCTGCCACTAGATGGCGCTGTGGAGTCCTGTTTTTCCCTACCAGATTTTTCTGTTTAAATTTACAACACATTTAACTGAAACGCTTCTTTGATGTATCTAGATGCAGTCCAGCAGTGCCTGAGTGCCTAGGAAGAGCTCTGAGTGCTCCCCTGGCCTGAGGTTGCCTACCACTGCTTTAAACCATAGTTTCAGCTTAACTATGGTTTCAAGCTGATTGCACAGTGTGCTGGTGCAGAGGGCAAAGGTCACAGTCACTTTGCTGCTGCTGCCCTGCTGCCAAGAGCTGTGTCATGGGGTGGTGGCTTAGCATTCTCAGAGAATTATGGTGTTGGAAGAGACCACACGGATCTGTTAGGTTTTTCCTTTAAGACTGATGTGGTCAATGGTGCTACACAGAGATGTGTGTTTGTAACCTTGTTCTGAATGATAGCACACCTGTGAGCTTTTGCTAATTTGAATATTTGAAGGTAGAGTTTGCTTACTGTAATGTGATTGGGTAATTGACTATTTTGAATTCTGTATTTAAGCAAATGGTTCATGGGTGTGGTGGTGGTGATGTATTGTGAAATGAGAGGAAAGGAGTAGAGGAGTGTGTTGTATATAATTGTAAATAAAAGCAAGCAAAGATACTGAAGACGACTTTGTTATTTCGTCGACCCTGCCGCTGTTGCCACTCAGTTGGTGCGTATTTTGCCCAACAGGATCATCTAGTCCAACCCCCTGCAAAGCAGGAATCGTTTTGCCCAACATGGGACTCGAACCTACAACACTGAGAATAATAGTCTAGTGCTCTACCAACTGAGCTATCCCATGTGATTCCTGAACCCAGGCCCATGGTTTGTCTGTCTCCACACAAGCTACAAGCTGTAGCCAAGGTTTGTTCTTTGCTTCCCACTCGTGGTTTGTTTGGGGGAAATTAACCATGAGCCCAGGTTTGGATGTCATGCTCGCTCTAGAAGGGCTCTAAAAGGTTTGTTAGACAAGGCTTACACATGTGGAAACCATGCTGGTTCTTCAGCAATACTTTTTCTTCTATATGCTTTGGAATTCCGTCTTTAGAGATACTTCTCACCAGTTTACCTAGAGCAAACATATTGCCAACCTGCCTGCCATTTGCTGGATCTCCTCTGTATTAAAACTGGAACTTGGGAAGGCCACATTCTAGTCCTTGGGTATGGAGGCTGATCTTGGGGACAAGTTAATGTATTTTGGTTGGAAGACTGGAACATAAGGAGAGCCTGCTGGATCAGAGCAGTGACCCATCATCCTGTTCTCACAGCAGCCAGCCGGATGGCCATGGGAAGCATGCAAGCAAGACCTGAGGGCAACATCACTTCTTTTTCCTGCAGTTTCCAGCAACTGTCATTCAGAAGCAAATAACCTCTGACAGCGGAGGCAGAATATAGCCACTGGGGTTAGTAGCCATTGGTAACAATGTGGTGCTCTCCAGATGTTTCAGACTACAATTCCCATCAGCCTCAGCCAGCATGGCCACTGGCCAGGGAGGATGGAAACTGTAGTCCACCAACATCTGGAAGGCAGCAAATTAGCTACTCCTTTTCAAAATACTGGAGAAACTGAAGAGGTATAGCACTAGTTGTTGTTGTTTAGTCGTTTAGTCGTGTCCGACTCTTCGTGACCCCATGGACACAGCACGCCAGGCACTCCTGTCTTGCACTGCCTCCCACAGTTTGGTCAGACTCATGTTCGTAGCTTCGAGAACACTGTCCAACCATCTCGTCCTCTGTCGTCCCCTTCTCCTTGTGCCCTCCATCTTGCCCAACATCAGGGTCTTTTCCAAAGATTCTTCTCTTCTCATGAGGTGGCCAAAGTATTGGAGCCTCAGCTTCACGATCTGTCCTTCCAGTGAGCACTCAGGGCTGATTTCCTTCAGAATGGATAGGTTTGATCTTCTTGCAGTCCACGGGACTCTCAAGAGTCTCCTCCAGCACCACAATTCAAAAGCATCAATTCAATAGCACTAGACCCACTGCAAATCTCCAACTGCATCACACAGAAGTAAACCAATCTGCACTTGAGACAAGAAATGAAAGAAGGTGCCAATCAGAAAACACGACTGATTCATTTCTAAGTTTTGAATCAATGCTCACAAAAGCATGCACATACGGTAACAAAAACAAGAAAGGGATGTATGGTATTCTTCAGCAAAGTATTGCCATTACAGTTCCATTTAGAAAAGGATGATGGACAAGCAGGCTTTAGTAAACTGGCCTGTAAACTGGGATTAGAATACTGATGTGTTTTAACAAGGGGGTAGGGGGGAATAAATACAGATTTGAGAGAGGGCCTGATCTTTATCTAGTCAAGGAGTCATTGGGGAGGAACAGGGTTAATCCTGATAAAGAACAAAGAGAAATAAGCTGTTTTTCTAGCAGTTCCTCCATCCTGCCGTTTCACTTCCCGCTTGCCAGCTCATGGTCATAACGCTTCCATATTATATCTGCAGGTTTCTATGGTGATCAGCATACAAATTGTCTGCCCAACCATGTGTGAAAGCAATCATCTGATTTAGGCACAAGGAATAAAATAAAAAAAATAGCGTTCAGAGATAAAATTGTTCCCTCAATGAGAGGATCACAGTGCTGTGCCGAATGACACAAGTCGTGGCATTTAATTATGGAGAGAGGGGGTGGGGGGGTGGGGAAGAAATGTCCCTGTGAAAAAAAGATTTGAGTGGCAGGGTTGGTGATAGGCTATTGGGATGTCCTCAAGCAGGGCCAATCATAAGGGCCATGTAGGTGAGAGCGCCACTTACGCCGGATGCAAAATAAAATATCTACACCTAGATGCACATGTAGCACTTATTATATATAACTCAAAAGCTGTGATGTTGATGAGAAGGCACAGCAAATTAACCGGGGGGGGGGCGGCGGCTGGCGAATGGTCTGGCGGCCCCTGATGCTGCAGCAATGGTTGAGCACAGCAGGTGCACCTAATCATTGCTGCTCTTCTGTAAGGGGAAAGTGGGGCAGTAACTCTGTGCCAATATGTCTGGGATCCCAATAATGGGTTGTATCCAAGGCTGGCATTCTGCATGTGCAATGGAATGTTCCCCTCCTCTGCAGCTTCCTGTTAACCCCCTAAAACTGCTCCAAAGGGGAGCCCTCTGGAACACATTTTGGGGGCTGCGGTGGGGAGAGGGAGGGGAAGATCCATTGCACAAGTGGAATAATAATAATAATAATAATAATAATAATAATAATAATAATAATGATAATTTTATTTATACCACGCCCTTCCCAGTCAAGACCGGGCTCAGGGCGGCTAACAACAAGAATATCAAAGCAAGCATAAAAGAAATAATTCAATTAAAATGCAGATTAAATGCAACCTCATTTAAATATCTGTAGGATAAAGCCTTCGAGGAGGCTGCTTGCACAGCCCTGGAGACAACCCAACATTCTGTCCGCCTTTCCCCAACCTCAAAAAATGGCAGGCGTTTTCCTTGGGACCATGGTGTTGGGGGGGGTTAAATTAGTAGTCCCCCCCCCACGCTGAATGCCTAATCAGGATCCCCACAATGTAATGGGTGGGTGGGTGGAAATATGTGGGTGGGAATATTTTAATTGTGGATGTTTATATTTTTAATCTGGGGATGTGGGTGGTGCTGTGGTCTAAACCACAGAGCCTAGGGCTTGCCGATCGGAAGGTCGGCGGTTCGAATCCCCGCGATGGAGTGAGCTCCTGTTGTTCGGTCCCAGCTCCTGCCCACCTAGCAGTTTGAAAGCATATTAAAGTGCAAGTAGATAAATAGGTACCGCTCCGGCAGGAAGGTAAACGGCATTTCTGTGTGCTGCTCTGGTTTGCCAGAAGCGGCTTTGTCATGCTGGCCACATGACTCGGAAGCTGTCTGCGGACAAACGCCACATCCCTCGGCCTGTAAAGCGAGATGAGCGCCGCAGCCCCAGAGTCGTTCATGACTGAACCTAACAGTCAGAGGTACCTTTACCTATATTTTTAATCAGAGAACTGAAGCATCAGAAGGTATCCCAAAGCTCATCTAATCCAACCCCCCAGGAATGCAGAAATCTCAATTACTGTATATCATACATGGCAGGTGTTTGTGCCATTGTTTTTTATGCTTGTTTTGACATCAGGTAATTGTGATAGCAATGCCGTTTGTAAATGGAAGGGTTAAAGCAGGGGTAGGCAACCTAAGGCCCGTGGGCCGGATGCGGCCCAATCGCCTTCTAAATCCGGCCCGCGGACAGTCTGTGAATCAGCGTGTTTTTACATAAGTAGAATGTGTCCTTTTATTTAAAATTCATCTCTGGGTTATTTGTGGGGCCTGCCTGGTGTTTTTACATGAGTAGAAGTGTGCTTTTATTTAAAATGCATCTCTGGGTTATTTGTGGGGCCTGCCTGGTGTTTTTACACGAGTAGAATGTGTCCTTTTATTTAAAATGCATCTCTGGGTTATTTGTGGGGCATAGCAATTTGTTCATTCTCCCCCCCCCCCCAAAAAAAATAGTCTGGCCCACCACATGGTCTGAGAGACGGTGGACCAGCCCACGGCTGAAAAAGGTTGCTGACCCCTGGATTAAAGTGATAGAGTTGATAGAGAGGAGTCGGGGAATCATCGAATCGTAGAGTTGGAAGGGACCACAACAGTCAGCTCATCCAACCGCCTGCGATTCAGGAATCTTTTGCCCAACATGGGGCACAAGCCTGTGAACCTGGGATTAAGAGTCTCATGCTCTACGAACAGAGTCACCGATAAAGGGCCATCTACACCTCAGTTTGATGTGGCTTAAAGTGGATTGTGTGCCACACTTTCTCCTCCCCAAATCCAGAAATTCCCTATGCTTTGAAAATCCAAATAGGGGGTTGGATTTTCATGGTCAAAAAATTGGCAACTCACCTTCTTCTTCTCCGCTCTGCCCTGGCACAGTAGCTCGGCTGGGGAGAATGCAGCATGCATGGCATCGTGCTCAAGTGCTGGGCTCATTGAGCCCATACACTTAGACAACCATACCGTCAATTCTTTCAAGTAAACTAAAAAAGAGAGAGGAAACTCTTTTGCTAATGTAACCTATTTTACGAGAGCTGCTGTGCAGAAAAGCTTAGTGTGACATTTTAAAAGTTTCTTCTTTTTTTTAAGCTCAGTGATGAATCGAAATTCAATATTTTTAATTTGGGCACGGTGCATATCCTGTCCCCGAATCCCTGTAAAATGAAAAAGCACTCCAAATAAATATCCCTATTTTCTTACAATAAATCCATGCCTGTTCATGTGTACTGATTATGATTTTCTTTTTCGAATAAAATATAGATTGCATGCATTAAAAAGCACTCAGCAGCTGACACCGACTGTCCACTTCAGATGCAAGCCAATGCATTATTTATGGGGAGACGGCGGAAGGGCTCCGCAGTCTACTTGCAAGCCTGATCCTGCCTGAATCTACTTGGAAGTAAACCACACTCATTTCAATGGAACGTATTCTCAAATAGGTGTGTATAGGTGAAAAGGCAGTACTGCGACAGACAAAAATAAAAGTCCAGCCAGGCTTTTCAGGGTTCACTTGCTATCAGTGATAGAGGAACAAATGAACTTAAAAATGTTAAGGCTGCAACCCTGCATACACATACCTGGTAAGGTAAAATGGTAAAGGACCCCTGGATGGTTTAGTCCAGTCCAGGGGTTCCCAACAAAATTTTCTCGAGGACCCCTCATCGAGCCACTATTGTGACAAGGACCCCCATTAATTCCTAATCCTAAAATTAAAAAGTGAGGGCCAAATTAAGAGTCTTTTTATATTTTATATTTATACATTTTTTTTACAGTTACAACAGAGTACTCCATCAGTATACAGTTAGTTTTAATTTTCAGTTCTTAATGAGATGAGTTAAATCTGTCCTTTGAGTCCATTATTTCTGAAATATTAGGTTCCAAACTTGAAACTTTCACTCTGAAATCCGACCCCATGTCGAGCCGATTCCTATATTTGTTTTTCATGAAACACATGGAAGAAAATGCTTGCTCACACCGATATGTGGTTGCAAATGGAAGGATCTTTTTCATTGCCTTATCTCCAAGATTCTTGTAGTCCTTGCGGCATACAGCAGAACTACTGCCTCTATCTAATTCTAGTTTTGCGCTAGACTCTGCTCATGCAGGAAGCGGCCAAAACAAAAAATCTGTTATCATACGAAATATATTTAATATATTTTTTTATTCTAATAGCATCTTGCGGACCCCTCTGGCATAGCTCGCGGACCCCTGGGGGTCCCCGGACCACCTGTTGGGAACCACTGGTCCAGTCAAAGGCGACTATGGGGTTGTGGTGCTCATCTCGCTTTCAGACCGAGGGAGCCGGCATTTGTCCACAGACAGCTTTCCGGGTCATGTGGCCAGCATGACTAAACCGCTTCTGGTGCAACGGGACACCATGATGGAAACCAGAGCGCATGGTAACGCCGTTTACTTTCCCGCCACAGTGGAACCTATTTATCTACTTGCACTGGTGTGCTTTCGAACTGCTAGGTTGGCAGGAGCGGGGACAGAGCAACAGGAGCTCACCCCGTCGCAGGTATTCGAACCGCCGACTTTCTGATCATCAAGCCCAAGAGGCTCAGTGGCTTAGACCACAGCGCCACCCGCATCCCTACATACCTGGGTAACACAGTGCATACCCTCTAACATTTCTCCAATGAAAATAGAAACATCCCCACCAACATTTCTCTGGCGAAAATAGGGATGCCCTAAGGAAAAGCAGGACGTTCTGAGATCAAATCAGAAACTAAGACAGCTTCTGTAAATCTGGGACTGCCCCTGGAAATCAAGGACACTTGGAGGGTAGCAGCGTATCTGAATCCATAAATGGGATTGGTCTCCACACTCCTTTATAGCACAATCCTGTGCATGTTTACTTGGAAGTAAGTTGTGATGGACAGGCCTTGGGTCTGCCTCTTTGTGACCCAAGGACCAGTGGGAGATGGGGAGTAGATCAGACAATCAGGCGAGAAGAGGGAGGATTTAAGTTAAAGGCTGACACTTAGTAGTCAGATAGGGACAAGAACTTTCTAAGAGAGCGCAGGCAGAAGCTTCATTGACTACGAACTCCAAATTTTGGAATCGCATCAAAACCTTTCGCATGGTTTTGTATTCGTTTCGTAGGGTGAACCCTGTGTTTTGTAGGGGCCCCTGAACTGAGTAATTGATACATCAGACTGGACTTCCTAGTTAACACCCAGAAACCCAACATTCTCTACAGCATGAAGAACAAAACATTGGCACAGGTTTGGAGTGAATGTTGGAATGTTGGGTGTGTATAAATTATCCAGTTTGTGTGCCCCTACAAAATGTGAGGTTTACCCTACAAAACCCACCAAAAGATACCAAATTTCAGGGTTAATAGTTAATGAAGTTCTACCACTTTTCTCTGCCACCAGGTTTATTATGCATACAATTAAGGAAACATTTTCCATGACAGTAAGTTGGTGATCTGTTTTCAACTTTTTTGAACCACATTTAAAAGAATTCTTTAATGAAATTGCCATATGCAATTTTTTTTTAAATAAATCAACAAATCTGAATACAATTTTAAAAAAACATTTTTGTGTATAGTCTGCATCACAGAATTTGGACAGTGGCATAGGGTTGCCATATTTCAAAAAGGAACCCAAAATTGCTGAGCTTTTTTTAAGGGAATTGTTTACCTTTTTATGAGAACAAGCCCAGTCCAGCAACACACAGAGCTTGAATATAGAAAAATGAAACTGCCTGAGTCATACTATTGATCCTGATACCTGCTAGGTTGTTGAGCTTCTCTTCCCCCCCCCCCAGCTTTTTGGGGAAAACCTAATCCCAAAATAGTGATTTTAAGCTTTTGGAGCTGTTTCCTCTGCTTTTTCTGTCGCGTTGCCACACACCCGGGTTTTCTGTCGCGTTGCCACACACCCGATTCGGCAACCCCACCCCATGCCATTTTTACACCCGAAAACCAGGCAAGCCTACAGTGGCGTAGCATTGCGCCCTGCATCATAGCTTGCTCGCTCACTCTTCTCAAAAGGGCCTAGCAGAGTTAATTTTGCAACACAGAGAATGGGCCTGAAACTTAAATTCTCGGATGCTGCAGCAGAAGGAGGAGTCACAGCTTCTTCCACTTGCTACTGCCGGGTACCTGTGGTTGTGGCCCCTTCAAGATTTAAAGCATGTGGCCCTTGGTCTAACTTCATCTTGGTGATAAGAACCTGGAATGAGTTAGGGGAGGGAGATTTTGCAGGAAAGGCCAAAGTGGATCAAGTGGATGAGGATACAGGCCCCTGCAAGCTATCTGTCTGCAGGCCTTTCCTTTGGCAAAGTTATCTGTCCTTCTGGTAGCCTGCTGGGTGAAAAGGAAGAAAGGGAGAGGAGGAGATGAAAGGGATGTTCTCCTCCCACTTTTCCTCTGGCCTCGCTCACCACCGGCTTACTTCTTACTTCCAAGGGAATGTAGCCCTCAGCAGGAAAAAGACCCCTGCCACTAGTTTAAAGGTATTATGTCCCACCCACTTCGGCTGCAAGAAGGAAAAGCAGCTGTGTGCTTTTCACCATGAGCAGAAAGACAAGGACAGGGAGCATAAACAAATATTGCACATGGTTCGAGCACGGCAAGTCCTGCCTCCCACTAGACAAACTGAGACAAACTGGTAGAAATGAGAGCATTGTCGAGATGCAAATTTAAATCTGACAGGCCAAATAAATCTATTGTTTCCCCTTGCTATGACTAATGGGAAACCCGTGATGGCATCTCCAGGAGCAGGAAAACACTGCAGTCTCAAAAGAGCGGCTTTCTTCCAGATACATTTAATGAATGGTTGAGGAAGAAGGGATAGACAATACGATTCAAAACCCACAGAGCTTTAGCATCTCATGAATGAAATGAACAGGAATTTTTCCTATGGTACATAATGTCTTTTTTCTACTTGCACTGGTGTGCTTTCGAACTGCTAGGTCGGCAGGAGCTGGGACAGAGCAATGGGAGCTCACTCCATTGCGGGGATTCGAACTGCCGACCTTCCCTTCCAATTGGCAAGAAAAGGCAAAGTGGCCCTACATGTTATGGTCATCTCTTGACTTTTTGTTTATGGTTATTTTGCAATGCAATATTTATTCACAAGGTATCCTGTTGGAACAGCTGGCAGAGCTTGGCAGAGCTGGGAACCAACCGGCTGAAACTGAGATGTGCCACATCCTAACCCAGCCAGCCATGCAGAGATGATGGGGTTAGGATTGTGTGGTTATTATAATGCACGGGTGGCGCTGTGGTCTAAACCACTAAGCCTCTTGGGCTTGCCGATTGGAAGGTCGGCGGTTCGAATCCCCGCGATGGAGTGAGTTCCCATTGCTCTGTCCCAGCTCCTGCTGACCTAGCAGTTCGAAAGCACACCAGTGCAAGTAGATAAATAGGTTCCACTGTGGCGGGAAAGTAAACAGCATTTCCGTGTGCTCTGGTTTCCGTCATGGTGTCCTGTTGTACCAGAAGCGGTTTCATCATGCTGGCCACATGACCCAGAAAGCTGTCTGTGGACAAACGCTGGCTCCCTTGGCCTGAAAGCGAGATGAGCGCCGCGACCCCATAGCCCAGGAGTCCTTTACCTTTTTACCTTTACAATGCGCTATGCTAGATGCTGCATGGTGTTAAACTCCATTTTTATTGCTTCTTTTGTTTCTTATATTGCAATGCAATTTCCATTCCAGCGAAGGCAGATAGGCTCTGGGATAATGATGAGAAAGCTTTCTCTCAATTTATCATTACAATATGAAGAACAGTTCCCAGGTGGGATGGCTGTGCAAGCCTGAGACAGCAAAGAGTGTTGTGGCGTGCCTATCAAATGTGTTTCAGTACAAGCTTAGTGGACTACAGTAACAGAGATGGGCTCTGGTCCACAAATGTGTATACTATCATCAGTCTGGACCGGACACATGCATACATAGAATCATAGAGTTGGAAGGGACGCCATGGTCCAACTCCCTGCAATGCAGTAATATGCATCCATATGGGGATCAAACCCACGAACCTGGTGTTATCAGCACCACGCTCTAGCCAACTGAGCTAACTGGCACAGGATTGTATGGCAGGTATGCATTTTTCCATGTATCAGATGGCCCCCCCACTTTTGGTGTATAAGATGCTCCCCACTTTTTGGTGTATAAGTTGCTCCACACTTTTGGGGACCCCAAATTTAGAAAATGGGCATATGCACTATCCGTATATAGGACGCCCCCCAGATTCTTAACCTTATTTTAAAGTAAAATAACCTAGTCTTATACACAGAAAACTACGGCACATAATTTTATTTGTATGCTGCCTTTCCACAGTTCAAACCATGCTCAAGGCTGCTTACAACATGAAAAAAAATATGTAACTGCCACAGAACAGAACAACAAACATAACAAAACATGCAACATAACAAAAGCAGTCAATAATCAATAAATAAAATATTAAACAATACACAACCAAACTGAACAATTTCCACATAAATCACAAGGAGATCTATAATAAAAATACAAAAATGGAACAATAAGTACTTCCAAAAGGTCAAGATCCTGCAGCTTCTGCTATGACTAATGGGAAACCCGTGATGGCATCTCCAGGAGCAGGAAAACACTGCAGTCTCAAAAGAGCGGCTTTCTTCCAGATACATTTAATGAATGGTTGAGGAAGAAGGGATAGACAATACGATTCAAAACCCACAGAGCTTTAGCATCTCATGAATGAAATGAACAGGAATTTTTCCTATGGTACATAATGTCTTTTTTCTACTTGCACTGGTGTGCTTTCGAACTGCTAGGTCGGCAGGAGCTGGGACAGAGCAATGGGAGCTCACTCCATTGCGGGGATTCGAACTGCCGACCTTCCCTTCCAATTGGCAAGAAAAGGCAAAGTGGCCCTACATGTTATGGTCATCTCTTGACTTTTTGTTTATGGTTATTTTGCAATCCAATATTTATTCACAAGGTATCCTGTTGGAACAGCTGGCAGGGCTTGGCAGAGCTGGGAACCAACCGGCTGAAACTGAGATGTGCCACATCCTAACCCAGCCAGCCATGCAGAGATGATGGGGTTAGGATTGTGTGGTTATTATAATGCACGGGTGGCGCTGTGGTCTAAACCACTAAGCCTCTTGGGCTTGCCGATTGGAAGGTCGGCGGTTCGAATCCCCGCAATGGAGTGAGTTCCCATTGCTCTGTCCCAGCTCCTGCTGACCTAGCAGTTCGAAAGCACACCAGTGCAAGCAGATAAATAGGTTCATGGGCGTAGGCAGGGGGGGCAGGAGGGGTCAGCTGCCCTCCCCTAGAAGCAAAAAAATTAATGTATTTTACAGACCATAAGCAGCACTTTTCCCCTCCAAAAACTGAAGTGGAAAGGGCTTTGCTTTAGCAAGAGCAGCTAAGTCTCCGCTTGCTGGGGGGGGGGGACACAGCAGTAACAAAAACACATCAAATAAATAAAGCAAAGTGGCTACCAGTAGTTAAGCAGTTAAGACAATGGAGCATATATCCCCAGGCAAGATTCGATAGCTGACCATTTCACCCTATTGTTCTTAAGTGGGAGCATTAAGAGTTCTATTGGCGATTTAATGAGGATGCAGACTCAGAGGATTCAATTTGACTAAGGTGGCTCTGCAAGGCTAAAAAAAAGTGAATAAGAAAGGGGGGGCTGTAGCTTTGACAGACACAGTGATGTTTATAAAAAGCATTGGTGTTCCAGTCTGCCCCTCCTCCTGCATCTGTATACTGTAAATCAGGGGTGGCCACCTCCCAAGAGACTCTGATCTACTCAGAGTTTAAAACTGGGGGTGATCTACCCCCTTTTGGGGGGTTCAGGTCAAAGCTGTTGAGTTTTTTTTAAAGGAAGGGAAGCCCTGTTTTTTGGGGTTTAGGTCAAACTTGTTGAGCTTCTTTTAGGAGGGAGGGAGGCCCATTTTTCTTTAGGGCTTCAGGTCATAGTTCAACTTTTTTGAGGGAGGAGGAAAATTTTGGGTGACCTTTTTTTAGGGGTGCCAGTGACCTACCAGTGATCTACCACAGACATCCAGTGATCTACTGGTAGATCACAATCTACCTGTTGGACGTGCCTGCTGTAAATCAAGCAGAGAGAAAGCTGCTTACAAGGCTCCTGTACATGCAGAGTTCCAGCATCACAGCGTCACCCAGAGGCACCCACAAATATGAGTTATCCCTCTCTCTATTTCTTCCTTCCTTCCCTCCCTCTTCCATCCTTAATAAAATATGGGGGGGGGCAGATAAGCCCCACATAGAAAGCCCATCAACATGGGGGGATGACTCTTTCAAATATGGTATTTACCAGTAATTGGGGGGGGGGGAGAGGCACCTAGGCCTCTAGGAGTTGGCTGCTATGCCTAGGAGTAGGACAATTCAAGAAAGCAGAACGATGCATATGGTATGGTAATATATCAATAGAATCGTAGAATTGTAGTCGGAAGGGACCACAAGGGTCATCTAGTCCAACCCGCTGCAATGCAGGGTTTTTTTCCTAAGGTGGGGCTTGAACCATGGTTGAAATATTATGCTGATATGCAGCAACGCCTCGGAGCCGTCGTGGCTGCGGCCATGCCTTGCCTCGCCCTCGCCTGCCCTGCCACCCCCTCCCGCCTGCCCGACCCTCCCGTCCTCTTGCTGCAGAGTTCCAGAATCACAGCGTCATCCAGAGACACCCACAAATATGAGTTATCTCTCTCTCTATTTCTTCCTTCCTTCCCTCCCTCTTCCATCCTTAATAAAATACGGGGGGAGGCAGATAAGCCCCACATAGAAAGCCCATCAACATGGGGGGATGACTCTTTCAAATACGGTATTTACCAGTAATTGGGGGGGGGTAGGCACCTAGGCCTCTAGGAGTTGGCTGCTATGCCTAGGAGTAGGACAATTCAAGAAAGCAGAATGATGCATATGTTATGGTAATATATCAATAGAATCATAGAATTGTAGTCGGAAGGGACCACAAGGGTCATCTAGTCCAACCCCCTGCAATGCAGGATTTTTTTCCTAAGGTGGGGCTTGAACCATGGTTGAAATATTATGCTGATATGCAGCAACGCCTCGGAGCCGTCATGGCTGCGGCCGTGTCTTGCCTCGCCCTCGCCCGCCCTGCCACCCCCTCTCGCCTGCCCGACCCTCCCGTCCTCTCCAGCCAAGCAGGGTAGCCGCCAACGCTACCAGCCCCAGAAGCACAAGGTGGCCGCTGCTGCCACCGCCACGATGTCATCAGGCCCGTTGGCCCTTTAGCCCCGCCCACTTTGTGGCCCCTCCCCTTCTGTGCCTTGGCCCCGCCCCTGAACGACCATGGCTTGCCCCCCCCCCCTAGTTTTGATCCTGGCTACGCCCCTGAATAGGTTCCACTGTGGCAGGAAAGTAAACAGCATTTCCGTGTGCTCTGGTTTCCGTCATGGTGTCCCGTTGTACCAGAAGCGGTTTCATCATGCTGGCCACATGACCCAGAAAGCTGTCTGTGGACAAATGCTAGCTCCCTTGGCCTGAAAGCGAGATGAGCGCCGCAACCCCATAGTCCAGGAGTCCTTTACCTTTTTACCTTTACAATGCGCTATGCTAGATGCTGCATGGTGTTAAACTCCATTTTTATTGCTTCTTTTGTTTCTTATATTGCAATGCAATTTCCATTCCAACGAAGGCACATAGGCTCTGGGATAAAGATGAGAAAGCTTTCTCTCAATTTATCATTACAATATGAAGAACAGTTCCCAGGTGGGATGGCTGTGCAAGCCTGAGACAGCAAAGAGTGTAAATGTATTTCAGTACAAGCTTAGTGGACTACAGTAACAGAGATGGGCTCTGGTCCACAAATGTGTATACTATCATCAGTCTGGCCCGGACACATGCATACATAGAATCATAGAGTTGGAAGGGACGCCATGGTCCAACTCCCTGCAATGCAGTAATATGCATCCATATGGGGATCAAACCCGCGAACTTGGTGTTATCAGCACCACGCTCTAGCCAACTAAGGTAACCGGCACAGTAATGTATGGCAGGTATGTATACATACTGCATTTTCCCGTGTATAAGATGCCCCCCACTTTTGGTGTATAAGATGCTCCACACTTTTGGGGACCCCAAATTTAGAAAATGGGCATATGCACTATCCGTATATAGGACGCCCCCCAGATTTTTAACCTTATTTTAAAGTAAAATAGCCTAGTCTTATACACAGAAAAGTACGGTACATAATTTTATTTGTATGCTGCCTTTCCATAGTTCAAACCATGCTCAAGGCTGCTTACAACATGAAAAAATATGTAACTGCCACAGAACAGAACAACAAACATAACAAAACATGTAACATAACAAAAGCAGTCGATAATCAATAAATAAAATATTAAACAATACACAACCGAACTGAACAATTTCCACACACCATATATTCCGGTGTATAAGACGACTGGGCATATAAGACAACCCCCAACTTTTCCAGTTAAAATATAGAGTTGGGATATACTTGCCATATAAAAAATACGACCCGGTGTATAAGACGACCCCCAACTTTTGAGAAGATTTTCCTGGGTTAAAAAGTAGTCTTATACACAGGAATATACAGCAAATCACATGGAGATATATAATAAAAATACAAAAATGGAACAATAAGTACTTCCAAAAGGTCAAGATCCTGCAGCTTCTGCTCTGCACTCACACACTGGGAATTTTTTGTTCCCAGAGGCAAGACACCTCTGATGACCCAGAAAGTAGAGGTCTGTTTGCTAAGCAATGTGGTTACATGGAGTTTCTCCTCTCTTTAGGTTTTTGAGAAATTGTGAAATGCAACAGCAAAATGATGATCATTCCTATTGTGATGCTACTGTGATGTAGGCACAGCTACGTGTGTATTCCGAACCTGAAACACGTATCTATAGCCACAGAGCTTCAGTGGCATCATCCACAAGCTTGGTGATTTGGGCATTCTGTTCTCGGAGTCTGTTGCATAGTTAACCCTCATTTCCACTGTCCGTACTGACTCTATTAAAACACCATTATCAAGACATGCTCACAGTTTCAGTCAGGAGTTCCTCTGTACTCCCCAATCTAATAGGAAAGCAATTTGATATGCATGGAGCTATTTCAGATGCAGGCAGGGTGCCAAGAGAACACTACCCAAAACTTGGGCATCGTACATTTCCAGCACAAAGTTTCTTTTATGTCAGGTATTTCACAAGATGGTGCATTACGGTGCCATATGTAGCCTACTTTGCATTGGTAATTGAAACAAATTGCAAGAATCCCCCCAAGACCTCTGTAATGTTTGTTTGTCAGACTGAGCGCTACCTTTGGGAAGCGCTACATGCACTTCTGTGGTTTCATGAAAGAGAAACGGGAAGCGCTACAAAATGAAAAAGGAAATCATGCAAAGTTGAACCCCAGTGAGCAATGGCTCGGATATTGGGATGGCTCAGATATGAAACCACAGTATGAGCAGGTATCATGAACTGGCAGGGCAACGGGGAGAAGGAACAGGATCCTGGCAATGGGTGTAGCCAGGGGATTGGGGAGGGGTTAGTGCACAGAAACCAGAGGGGGCCCCTGAGGCATAGGGAGCAGCCAGAGGTATGCTCTCGAACAGTGTTCCCCAAACTTGGTTCTCCAGCTGTTTTTGGACTACAACCCCCATCATCCCTTACCACTTGGTCTTGCTAGCTAGGGATGACGGGATTTGTAATCCAAAAACAGATGGAGAACCAAGTTTATGAGGCAGAAGCAGACAAGGGCCCACAGCCCACCTCACTAGCTGGCCAGGTGGGGCTTTTTAGCTCTGGGAGGAGGGTGTGTGATTCCTCCACCTGAGCACGCTTGTAACAGGTGAGGGTCACCTGCCTCATCAAGCCCAGATGCTGCAATCAGCATGCAAAGTACAAAAGGGCAGCAGAGCCGAGGTGCTGTGTCTGCTCAACTTCCAGTGTTGATGGACTGCAGCATGGGTGGTCCATGGGATTGGGCTTTTCAGGACGGAACTCCTGGATCTCTGACCCTGGATTAGTTGCAGAGGCGGGACCCCAGAGTTGTAGCTGGAGTTGGGGGGCGTGGCGCACTGGGCGTCACACCACAAGGGTGGCACTGCGGGGCCTGCAGTCGCCCGAGCCATGCGTCTCTCCTGGGAGTGATACAGTGGCTCAGGTATCTCCCCAGTGCCCGAAACGGTAGTGTGGGGCTGCATCTGCCTGCCGCCTCCCCCTAAGCACTACAGCTAAGGGAGAGGAGGCAGGCAGACTCCCTGCAGGCTCCGTGCCACTCAAAAAAGCAACACGGGCCTGCAGGGCGCCGGAGCGGAATGAAGCTTGGGCACTGGGATTCTGGCATGCCCTGCCTCACCCTGTGGGTGCCTCGCCTTACCCTGCACCCAGGCACCCAAATGGTTAGCTGCACCGCTGCTGGTACCTGGCCTGACTGCTGGACTTTGGACTTGGCTGACTGTATTGAACCTTGACTATGTTTCCTGACCGTTGAGCTTTGGATTTTGCTTGCCGTATTAAACCTGGGCCATGTTTCCTGACCTGTTGGATTGCCAGACTACTTGCTAGCATTTGCTCTTGCATACACCAGTGGGACTAGTCGCCAGGTATGCTGGGGTTGAGTTCAGCAGGAAGGCTTCTCAGGCTTGCACACGGCATCCTTCCCCATACTCTTCCCCTTCCCCACACCCCCTTAAAACCTTGGTTTCAGCAAACCATAGTTTGCCGTTTCATCCATGTCTGCAAACTATGGTTTGTGCTTCTTCTACAATCCAATGATCATCCCTGACTGTTGGTTATACTGGCAGATTGCCATGCACGGGGAATTCCATAACACCTGGATAGTCACAAGCTCCTCGTACGTGCCTTATTGCATATATCAGAACAGTGCAGCACCTTATGCATAGAACTGTCTTTTCCATTCAAACATGAAACACACTAGCAACATGTAACACACTAGTAACCAGTGGCGTAGCTAGCCACTTGGGTGCCCGGGGCATCGCATGAGCCGTGCATGGGGCTAGCTGGGGCAGGGCGTGCTACGTGGAGCCTGCAGGGAGCCCTGCGCTGTGTTCCACACTGGAGTGCGCCTTGCAGCCCTAGTGCCGCCCGTGTTGCCCAGCCCCCTCCGTCCCCCTTCCTCCGCCACTGCTAGTAACACCTGTGAATCTTAACCATCTTTAAGCAGAAAAGTAACTTGTAATGTTCCTTTTCATTGAGTTCAAGTAGATGACTTCATTTTGTATTGCTTGGATTTCAGGCTAGACTTTCGAGTTTCGACACAGTTTTCACAACCGACAATGCAACACTTCCTTAGTGTGCGCCGTGCAGCAAGTAATAGCTGTTGATGCAAAGCCTGCCTGGAGGTCACTGTGTGGCTCAGAGTTAATTTTACAAAGTGTAAGGGAAAGAGAAGACACCACCTTAGAAATGATCCTAAAGCACTGCTGGAAACGGCTTCAGTGCATTCTTCTCTGTATATGTAGCCACATCATGATTCAATGTGTGTCAACAGAGGAAGGAAAATAAGCCACAGTTCCCTAGAGGACATGTACACACAAGATATTTACTAGGGAACTGTTTTAGCACATATGATATCTGGGCTGATCTGACCATTTCTAAAAGCAAACCAATGAAATTATAATGTTGTATGAAAACCCTCAACACAGTAACTTCTGTGCGCATGTGTGCGCATTGTGCAGGATGAGTAAGGATTTCTGCATGCTCAGTTTCACTTTCTTTTCCTTTTTCTTTTTTTATTAGGCAATTTACAAAGCCCTGGGACAAGTTGCCCCTGACATTTGACAGCCTGCTTTAGTATTAAAAGCCTTTTAAAAAAAAGTCAGTGGAAAAATGATAGCATTAGGATTTCAATTCCCAATGTGTGATTTTTCTTTTTGTGAAAATGCATTTATTGAGATTTTTCAGTTACTAAAGAAAAACAAGATGTAGAGACAAGAGTGAAGAAAAGAGCATAGATGTAGGTATATTTCTTTTACAGGTGGCAGCAAGGAAAGAAGATTGATGCCATTGTAAAGAAGTCTCTTCATGTAAAAGGTGAGTTCAGATAAGTGCATCAATGAGACAAGTCATATGTTCTGAAAGACGGAAGCTACAGAATGGCCTGTTACAAAACTCCACCAGTCTGCAGCAAAAGTCTTTCCCCACCTCCACCCCTTCTCCTGATATAACTGGTGTTTTTTTTTGTTTTTTGTAGTAGGGCTCTCCCAACATTCAATTCTGATAAGCATGCAATAACCCCACTTTGGGGGTGTAAATGGAGAACCTGAGGTCTTTTGGATCTGACTGTAGTCCCTAAATAGCAGGATTTTTTAATATTAATATGTTAATATCAGACATTTAAAGTCTGAGCAGGTGTCCTTACAACCCCACTGCTTCTTTTATCACTCATGTTAGAAATCAAAACACCAGTTACTTCTCTCTCGCTGTTATCTGCTCATAATTGCCCACCCCACCCCCAGCAAACTTGACTCATCACCTTCTCAGCACAAAGCCGGGAATACCTGTCCTTGTGGTTTTTATGCTTCCGTCTAGACATTTATTTATTTTTAGGCTCTGCATGGCGGTTGCATTACATACACCTGAAAGGAAAGGTAAACAGTGGCAAAGGGACAGGCCACAAAGCATTCCAAATACAAACGGAATATTTTGCTACACCCAGACAATGGGGGGAAGACTTTATACAGGTCCGTAATCAGAAATGGTGTTTGTGGGAAGGAAGGACAGCAGAAGTCACTACAGGCTGGTGGTTTTTAAAGCTTTCAGGGGATGTCTATAGTGACTGGCAAAATTCACAGTTCTTGTATTAATTTACAAGGTCCTTAACACCTTGGGTCTAGGATACAACTTAAGGATCCTTACATCCCTGCTGATCACAGAGATCTTAATGGCTTACCCATGGCTCAAACGTAAAGCTTCTATCCACCAGGAGTCCTGCATGCAGTATTTTGGGCCCATTTCCCTGCTCCCCCTTTTTGTAAACTGCTTAGAGCTTTTATGTACAATCAAACAGTACACATATTCTGTCAAATAAATGGGGTGTGTGTGTGTGGAATCTGTGAAGCTGCCACTGGACTCCAGCGGGTTAAGTTTGTTACACTCTGCACTGGACTTTGCCCATCATGTATAACAGATATCTATGGCATGTGGTGATTTTAAAAAAATTGTAGGGGAAAAGTTAGGGGCAAAGGCAACAGCTTGTGAGGGTGACTGGGGGGGTGGCTGTCATCTCCCATGGTGACAATTGCCCTTGTTTTTATTGCATGCCCACACCATTCTTAAGACCTTCAGGGGGCTGAGAAACATTCCCTCCTTGAATAAATCACTGCCACCACCAGAAGGGGGTCCTTCCTCAGAGCAAGGCATTTGAGGAGAAGTGGCCCAGAAGAGTGACATCACCACTGCCACTTTTCCAGGGTGACTCAAGTTTAAAAATTGCCTAATTAAAATTGCCATTAACTTCCAAACAATGATTTAATATAATTTTGAGAATGTCTCGTTGCTTCAGAACAGCAGTGGTTTCCCAGGCCAGATTTCCCAGGCTGCCTCATTTTGACGAAGGGCCTCTTTCCCTTCCTTAGAACAAGGCAGAGATGGGGGGGGGGAAGGCAGAGATGCAGCAGTGAGAAAACATTAAAAGATATTCTGCAGGTACGCTACTGAATTTTCCCCGAGACACTAAAGCAGAGTTATCTGAACACACAAGGTTGTAAAATGGTGGTGGTTCCAGAGTGTGCATCCCAGTTGCACAGTTTTAAAGCACATCTCTTTAGCTGATATGCAGCCAGTATGGGACTCCAGTCTGCAGAGCAAGAGGAGACAAAGAACAACTGAAACCACCTCAAAGGAAAACAGATATTCAGGCAAAAGGCATTGAATGTGTGTCTGGGGGGGGGGTGTAGTGTTTGGCCGTAGCTGGAGACGGGTGCTTAACAGTTGTCATTCCTGAAGATCAGAAGAGGAGAGGTGTAAATTGAAAAGAGATGTCCCACCAGTTCCTGTCAGACAGGAGGCAAACATCACCTTGGACATTTGAGTGGATGCTTAGGATTTCACAGGAACAGGGAAAAGGATGTTAGAATCAAAGCATCAGGTCCCCTTCCTGCAGTTCCTTTGCTTTTTAACACTTCCTGTGGGCAGATTTCATCCTATTTTATTGCTTCCATATAAGCATAAGTAAGGGATAGTGAAACTTGACCTTAATGTATTGCAGCTCAAGTTCCCTCTTTTTTTTGTAAGAAGGTAGCAATTTTTTATTTTTTTTTAAAAAAGGGAAAGCAGTCTGTTTTCATACATTTCTAGTATAAATCATCAACTTCATTCATAGAAACTTCATATCTTTAGTTCCTAGTATACGTACTTACAAAATCTCTTTTTCAAAGGTTCTCAGTTTCCTTTCAAATGTATGTCATTTTAAGTATTAGGTAGAAGACAGCGCTTTTTGTAAGCTGAGGGAGTAAACTCATTTAAGTGATACCTAAAGTATAGGCCCAGTCATCTTTTATCAATCAAACCCACAAATTTAGAATTTTAAACATTTTAACACTCAGAAAGTTTGCAATGGTCCTATCTACACTTCTGGTGGGAGCATCCTGGGGTACAAATTTCTTGGAGATCAATATTCCCTCAGCAACATAATGGACCAACCAGTGGTTCTCACCCCAGAATTCCCCTTACTGAATATATTTGTGAATAACAACTCAAATTTACACAGCAGAAAACTTACGAGGAGCTAGACACATGATCACTAGACATTAGGAAGGGCTTGCAAGTGTGGGGATAACTAACTGGTACAAACTGGTCTGGGAAAGACTGACAAATAAATTAAAGATATCTAAGGGACAAAATAAGAAAGACTAATTTACTTCTGTCTGGTTTGATTTCATAGAACATGAAGAAGCCTCCTGCCTAGTTTAGCTACATTCTCAGCTTGACAATATCGCTTCTCCTCTTATGTTTCATATCCTTTTTACCTGTAAGAGAGTAAGAAACTTAATCTCAATACCATTTGGGGAATAAGGGGAAAAAACACCACCACTTGCCTGTTCTGGGATAGCTTGGTTATTGGAAAGGCTATCATACTACACTGCATGGATGCCTGGCGCTGTTCTTCTATGTTTCGTGTTTGATCAAAAGCACTGTATCTCAGTGATCCAAGTTAGCATTTTGGATAATATGTTGTCCACATGCTTTCCACTGGGTGGTCTTATATGCAACCTGATTGACCATTTCATTCATTTTGTTTACAGTGATATAAAATTTGTATATATATATATATATATATATATATATATATATATATATATACCAATCATTTAAGTACAGTGGTACCTCGGTTTACAAACACAATTGGTTCCGGAAGTCTGTACTTAACCTGAAGCATACTTAACCTGAAGCGAACTTTCCCATGGAAAGTAATGGAAAGTGGATTAATCCATTCCAGACAGGTCCGCGGAGTACTTAAACTGAAAATACTCAAACCGAGGCATACTTAAACTGAGGTATGACTGTATAGAAATTGCCCCAAGTAAGCCAATTTCTGTCTCAATTCTTGGATCTACTTCAGCAGGAGTGGGGAGTCTCAGTTCCAGGGCCCAAAAGTGACTCTCCGGGCCTCCTTATACAGTTTTTTGGATTCTCTTTAGCCCCTTCCCTGGCCACATCCTCCAATGGTCCTGCCCTACATGCTTCTCAGCTGCTTTTGTCCAACTGGAATACGTACTTGAGCTATGATAATGCCTCTTGCTTGCCTGGATTGTAAATGGCCAACAGCATGGGTTGATGGGAGTTGTAGTTCAGTAACATCTGGAGGACCAAAGATTCCCTTGATCTAGGATCTCGTGGGCAGCCTCCAATGAAATGATTCCACTAGGATAAGGACTAGGATAAGGCTGTGCAATTGAATTTCCCTGCCTCCTCCTTTCCCCTTGCCCCCTCCTAAATCTGTTATGGGTTTTCCTCAACTTTCCAGGGTAGATTTTGGGGGGGGTGTTATTGGGGGGGCAGGTCCCCAGGGAGAGGAAGATCCATTGTTCAAGTGGAAATTCTTGTGCATAAGTACTTTGTTGGATATCTCGCTAACAAATGTATTGTGGTATATGCTCTCCTGGACAACAGACCACTTTACAAAAGCTCACGCGGTAAGAAATTCTTAGTCTTCCAGGTGCCACAAGACACTGTTGTCCTTGCTGTAACTAACAACTATCCTCCTGCAAACTGTTACAATGGAAGGAGCTTATAGTGTTAGTGGCAGAGCCTGGGATTAGAACTCAGGAGCTGCTGCCTCCAGCTACCTGAGCACGGCAGAAAATCTTAGCATTCACAGGATTAGCCACATAAATAACAAAAAGTTCAGACAGGCTAAACTGAAAACAGACAGAGCTAAGCATTGGGCTTCCTTCAGGCAGATGATAATGCATCTGGACCAGAGACACTTTGTTGGTTGATAAGCTTGGCAAGATTAGTGTAAATAACTACAGAAGCAGAATGCTAATAGAAATGGCAGTCAAGGGTATCTGCTAAAAGCCAGGAAAACATATGTAAGTAGGTAGGTAGACGCAGACACACAGACACAAAATGCCTTTAAGGAGTTGAAATGTTCATTTAGTTCATTCAACTTTAAAAGCAAACTCGCCATTAATTTGCCAATGTCTTGCAGGAATATTCTCTTTATATAATCTACAGTGCACAGTGGCTGCACTATGACACATAGGTATCCATGTTCTCTCAACTGTGATCTTTTATTTTCCACTATTCCAGAGATGTCCAGCCGATGGGCTACATGCAAAAAGTCCAGATAACAGCTATAATGTAGCACGGAGGCGTACTTATCAGACTGCCGATTCCGATCTGTTTAAGCATGCCAGACTCTGTGCCAGATTATGGCCTATAATATAAATAATACTCCTGCAATGTAGTGGAATGGTATGCAGACCAGAAAAAGAAAACAGACAGTAGTGGGGGATATCTACAATGTTTCTGGGTTAACTAGGGAACAGTGACAGAAACACACTGAGTAGGGCCTAGACTTGGTCATATTTAGAGAAGACCCACTGGAAGTGATGAAGATCTCAAGTCTCATTTATTTCAGTGGCTCCTGTTCCATGAAGACTAGACAGTGGAACCTCAGGTTGCGGATGTAATCTGTGACGGAGGCACGTCAGCAACCCGCAGCATTCGCACCCTGAAGCGCCGCATCTGCGCAGGCGCGATTTGGCGCTTCTGCACATGCACGAAGGACGAAACCCGGAAGTCACCCGTTCCGGTACTTCCGGGTTTCCCCCAGTCTGCAACCTGAAAACACGTAACCTGAAGCATCCGTAACATGAGGTATGACTGTATTTGTTTAGGTCTCTCCTGTGTGGCCAGACAGACTAGGGCAAGCAGAGGAAGAGGGTAAGCAAGAGGGTTCACCTCTGAATTGCCTGAGGGCAACTGATCTTACTACAAACAGAAGGAAGGCACAGCCTTGTTAAGGGAAGCAAGGAACCACTGCAGCCACCTCCTGTACCAGTACCATTCCCAAACCTTAACAGTGCCAATTTCTTCAGCATGGCATAAATGGGGGGAGATTTGCAGGGGCCAAGAGTGAACTACTTCATGGTTACTCTTCATTGAGTTTCTTACTGACGGATTACACACTTGCAAATAAAGATGCCCCAAGCTTGAAAGGGCACCCAAGCCCTGGTTAAACAACTTTTCTCAATTCACTCAGATGTTTCTACAGTAGCCGTATTAATACATTCCAGGAGCGGCCTTATATTGCAAAATATAAAACTTAACTCGTGGGCATTATGAAGGCATTAATCTTCCACCTGTCACTAATACTGGCTAGGCAGTTTTTCAACTATCTGCCCTCAACATTGCTAGTTGGCCCTTTGGGGATTAAATCTGTAAAGTGCTGCCTGCAAAAGTGTTATTAGAGGTTACAGCCACACAAAATTAGCATCCTATATAATAATTTCCATGTTGTCCCTGCGTCCAGATGTCCAGATGTCCCGTGTGTCCCTGGGGTACTGCGCATGTCCCCCAGAGACACAGGGATTGGACAGCAGAGACTGCCCGCGCGCACTCTTCCCCCCCCCCCTCTGCCTCCTCCAACCGCTGGCCCGTGAGGAGCGGCGGTTGGAGGAGGCGGGGGGGGAGAGTGCGCGCGTCCTTCCTGTCGGCGGCTGGGGGAGAGGAAGGAAGGAGAAAGCGCTCCTCCGTTCCTGTCCCCCTGCCGCCGACAGCAAGGACGGGTCCCAGGGTTCGGAGAAGCGCTGCGCAAGCGCTTCTCCGAACCCTGGGAGGTCTCCTTGCTGTCGGCGGCTGCGGGAGAGGAACGGAGGAGGAGAAAGCAGCGCTTTCTCCTCCTCCGTTCCTGTCCCCTTGCCGCCGACAGCAATGACAGGTCCCAGGGTTCGGAGAAGCGCTGCGCAAGCGCTTCTCCGAACCCAGGGAGGAGGTCTTGCTGTCGGCGGCTGCGGGAGAGGAACGGAGGAGGAGAAAGCAGCGCTTTCTCCTCCTCCGTTCCTGTCCCCCTGCCGCCGACAGCAATGACAGGTCCCAGGGTTCGGAGAAGCTCTGCGCAAGCGCTTCTCCGAACCCTGGGAGGTCTCCTTGCTGTCGGCGGCTGCGGGAGAGGAACGGAGGAGGAGAAAGCAGCGCTTTCTCCTCCTCCGTTCCTGTCCCCTTGCTGCCGACAGCAATGACAGGTCCCAGGGTTCGGAGAAGCGCTGCGCAAGCGCTTCTCCGAACCCTGGGATGTCTCCTTGCTGTCGGCGGCTGCGGGAGAGGAACGGAGGAGGAGAAAGCAGCGCTTTCTCCTCCTCTGTTCCTGTCCCCCTGCCACCGACAGCAAGGACAGGTCCCAGGGTTCGGAGAAGCGCTGCGCAAGCGCTTCTCCGAACCCCAGGATTCTAGCGCCCGTTATTAAACGGGCTGAAAACCACTAGTCCAAAATATATACCTAGTGCTCTCATTTCAAATGTGCATTATTAGTCTACACGGCAGAGTTCATATCCACCAATGGGCTAATTATACCAGAAGCAATATTACCTAGTGACTCCCTTTCAGTGTTCTTTTCTTTTCTTATTTAAAATCAGGGAGAAGCCATGGAGAGTTTCATTCCAGATACAGCCCACTGAGCATTATTGGATCCTGCAGATCAAAGTATACTGGCCTCTCGTTAGTTTAACAACACTCTGATTCTTAATAAGTACAGTGTTTTCAAGCGCTGAAAGCATTTCACACACATTGCCTCATTGCAATCCTAATGACAACCCCATAAGGCAAGACAACAGTAATATTATCCCCATAAGGCTGAGAGTGTGTGACCACCAGTGAATTAATGTCTGGGGCAGGACTTGAACCAGGGACTTTTGGATTTGTAGCTCATTCTCTTGGACACTACACTGCACCAGCTCTTTAACATTTGAATAACCAGGCTTAACTGCTGCACCCTTCAGCAGATACACAGTGGTACCTCGGGTTAAGAACTTAATTCACTCTGGAGATCCGTTCTTAACCCGAAACTGTTCTTAACCTGAGGTACCACTTTAGCTAAAAGGGCCTCCTGCTGCCGCACAATTTCTGTTCTCATCCTGGAGCAAAGTTCTTAACCCGAGGTACTATTTCTGGGTTAGCGGAGTCTGTAACCTGAAGCGTCTGTAACCTGAAGCATCTGTAACCCGAGATACCACTGTATTCATTTCAAAAAAGTTGCAAGTTTTCTTTCCTGTCTCCTGTGACTTCATCAACAGTTGCATAGCAAGGAGAAATCCAGCAGTTCTTATCATTGCACCTACACACTTAAACATTTACTCTACCAGAAAAAAAAGGTTTGTCAAACTGTTGGAAGTACAAAAGCAGGCATCATTCAGTTTGTAATTTAAGGGTTAATTTTATTAGTCTTAAAGTCAACTAGACAGGAGGGGGTGGATGTGTTGCTGAGTAGCATGATCTTTGTTGAGGTACCGTAGCACATACCCTGATTGGCTGTGTAAGGAAGTTTTTACTCTGAATGTTTGGTCTAATGTCCCCTTGATATATTCAAGGCCTGGTATGAGAAAGACAAAACTTGTCTGTTCCTTTCTCCTCAGATTATACAGCTTTATAGCTGCTGCTCCAAATACAGTCCACAAATTCTTTGCTACAGAATACTTTGCCCTAGAGCAAGTGATTTATAGATGGCCTATCCCTTCTGCTACTGTGTCCAAGTACACCAATAGGTACCAAGGTTAGATTTATGCACAAGTTAAGTAAACCACCGTTTAGGGCCTCAGATTATGAGGGGCTTCTAAATCCAAAAGTCTACATTTCAAGTTTTATACAATTGGTTAAAAAATAAACTTACTGCAAGATATACATTTTATTTAGATTCTTCGTTTTCGCTTACATCCTCCCCTCTGTACTGGTCTATATCCAACTACATCACTTTATTATTTCTATTTGCATTGGCTTTTCTGTTAGACTAATGCACTTCCTTTTTTCTTTTTGCTAAAACCATGCAGCCTCCTAACTTTGACATAGCCTAGGGCTCAGCATGTCTTACTCCAGCTCTGATGGGCATAGGGGGAAAAAACCTTTTCTGCCTATGTGGGCAAAAGGTATTCCCTTAGAAAAGAGCTGCACAAATTATACCGTGGTCACATATACAGAGTTTAGAAGAGAAAATGTGTCTTTACAAATTTAGCAACTTTCCTTTGGAATCTTACTCAATATGCATCAAGAAATTGCAATAAAACACCCAATAATTTATTGCTCCTTTTCCAATACAAGTAGAGATCAGCTGCAGGTTTCTTGTTATGACTCATGGATATTTGGTTGACCCAAACAGGGCTAAGGGCTATTTCAAATGTATCTTATTACTTACGACACATATTTGTCAATGTCTGAATGGTCGGAATGCTTCCTTGTAAGAAAAGTGTATGACAAAGGAACATTTAAACTGGTCATAATTTGATAAATATGCACACGAAAGCTTATACCAAGAACAAACTTAGTTGGTCTCTAAGGTGCTACTGGACAATTTATTATATATATATATTTCGACTGCGTCAGACCAACACGTCTACCTAGCTGAATCTATAATTTGATGAGACAGACACTAAGCTTGATGTTGGTCAAAAGCAACTTAGACATAACTTTCCCAATCAGTGAATGGCATTTTATTCAATGGAACAAAAGGAAAAGCTGTCCTGTTAAAAATAAAATGGTATTGAAATTGAATGTTGTTTAGATAGATTTTGTCTGGAACCTAAAATTAAGCTTGCTTAGGTTGGAGCTACAATTGGTAGCAAACACAGGATTCCTAAGCCCATGTTTGCTTCCGACAGGCAGTCTGGGATCCCATTTGCAAAGGACAAGCAGCAGGAAGGAGGTGTGCTTAATCCTTCCCACCGCCTTAACTCTGCAATCTCTTCCCTTTCACCCAGCCCCAGTTTTGGATTTCCTAATCAAGTGAAAAAGAGCAAGAGTCATTCCCAAAATGAGTGCCAAAATTATGGTTAGAAAATGTTACAGAGGAGAAGTGGTGGCAGTGGACGGGCAAAGCATTGCCTTGCCAAACACTTCTGCCTGACTCCATTCTCAACACTGGAGACAAACACAAGGCTGGGAATCCAGTCTATGAAATCAAACATCTAGTAGTGCCTATAGATAACTTGGGAGACTAATCCGAAGTTGCATTAACGCAGTTGTACTGCTGAAATAAAGGAGGCTGACCCGGGAAGCCACTTGGATGCAGACACCCATAATTTACAATAGGGCGGGCCCAACTTTTCGTACCTGCAAGAGAACTTCAACACAGAACCCACAGGCTGCGCACTGCCTTGTTGCGCAGGTGCAGGGAGTGAGGCCAGAACTTGCCCCATCCCAAGCCCTCATGCTGCCTTCCCAAAGCTGGCTAAGCAAGATGCCGGACTTTGGGAAGGAAGTGTGAAGCTCTGGCAGAGTCCTAGGGCCCTCCCACCTCCTTCCCAAAGGTGGGAGCGCCTTAACTAGGCTTTAGAAAGGAGGTGGGAGGACTCCAGGACACTGGCAGAACCCTCACATCTCCTTCCCAAAGCCCAGCACCTCGCTTACCTGTCTTTGGGAAACCAGCACAAGATCTGTGAGCAGGGGTGTCAAATGTTGCTGAGAGCCACCCAAAAAGGCATAGAGGGTTGCATGTGAGTCTTGGGCCAGCCATTGGACCGCCCTGATTTAAAATATAACTTTGCCTTTAAATGCACATCTCTCTCAAAATATACATCTCTGAACTTCTCAAAATACCTTTACAAATATATTTATAACTGTATTCTACCAATGTTTTCCAGGTGTGAAATCCAATAGATAGCTACATTTCAATCTGCACAGTAGTCCAGGAGGGGCAGGTCAGGTCAGTTTCTGTTGGAAACTGCAACACCCAAATTCCTCATGCGGACAGGTGCATTTGGGAACTATAAAAAAGCTGTTCTGAGTTCCTTGGAGAAAGTGATGCACCAGTGTATAAATTAGTAGAAACAATTTTCCTCCTGGTTCATGGCACACTGCATAACTTTACCCGATATTGTCCCAAAGCAATACCCCAACACACAATAATGCACAATGACAAGTATTATAGCAGAAAACATGTCAGACTAAATTCAACTCCTGCTTGGCCACAAACTCACTGAGAGCACAGCACTACTCATGTCTACTCAAAAATAAGTCTGACTTGAGTCCCAGGTAAGTGTGTACAGGAATGGTGCAGCCTGAGTAATACCATCAGCCTATAATTTGCAACTTTATAGTGGAACAGTTTGACTTACTTTGGGGGTTTATGAACGATGAATGACGAGAAAGATTACAAAGCCCTTTCACACTCTTAAAACAGGCTTCCCAGACTAAGGCCCGCGGGCCGAGGCTCTTTTATGTGGCCCCCGGCGGCCACCCACTCTTAACGTGGCTGCCCACTTCTGGATGGCTGGCGCGTCGGAAACAGCTTGTGTGCGTGCGCAAGCGTCATTTCTGGCGCACTTCTGGGTCGGGGGAGACCCGTGCACATGCGCACAAGCTATTTTCGGCGCTCCTCCAACCCGGAAGTGCGCCGGAAATAGTGTGTGTGCATGCGTATGGGTGCACTCGCCCGCCGTGTGATTGGTGCTGTGGGCTGGGTAAGTTTGGGGACCTCTGCTCTAAAAGCACCCTAGAAAATGCATGAAACTAAGTAGCTGAAACACCTGCTCAATTGAGTTTCACGTCCGCCTCCAAGTATAAATTCTTGAAGCCACTTTCATAATCTGTAACAGACACATCCATCCCTCTTCACTACAAAAAGGAACCATGACATTCTGTTTGGTTCTTTAAAAGAACAAGAAAAAAATGCAGTATCGTAGGAAAGTTCATTCCTTAAACGCTGGTGGGAGTTTATCAAGAATCCATAAATTCAGTGTGCTTATGCAGAATATGTCTTAGTCAAGGTACCACCCTTAATATTTTGGCAAGTGATTAAAAATAAAACCTGAAAATACTTCAGCACATGTTGTCTTCATGAAATGTGGTGCTGAGAGTATTTCAGTTTCAAATGTCTGAGAAGCCCCTATAAGAATACAAGCGGCTCAGTCAGAGATCACAGATAAGATTTTCCATTCAGTAAAAGGACCCAACCCCCCCCCCCCCCGCAAGCCAGCATGCTTCCTGTACCATTAGATACCATCTCCATAACGTAACAAATAGCGAGGCTGTAGTGATAATGACCTGCCTGCCTAAGCTATTCTTTATACAATCTGAAGTTGAAATCAGATATAAATGGAGATTGTCCATATAAGTACAGCTACTCTTAAGTGTTTCTTTTTCGTCTCCAACAATTCAGAAAGACAGCATGACTATAAAGACACCCACAGCTCTATCCTTGGGGTGTACAATCTCTGAAGATCTATACGGATTTTTAAATCATCAACATCAAACACAACTATTATGGGTTGCAACCAACGGTGGCTTTGCCTTAGCAGAAATAGCCTCTGCTTGTGCAAATTAGGTGACCTGCTTTTTGCTCAACTCCCCTATCCACTTCCCCCAAAAAGCTAATTTTACTTTTTTCAGGGCAGGGGGGACCCTCCATAACTGAATAGGATATAATGTAGACAGCTGCAGTAAGTCCTGGCATCTGCTCCCAGTTTCACTTAAAAAGAAATGTTATTTTCCTTATGAGTAAAACTGCACAAAATTCTTGCCATACCTTTGTTTAAAAATTGTTAAGATTCCACAGAATGGCCACTCCTGCTTTCAAGCTTTCCTGCCAGATTCCCATGATCTCTCTAAAACACAAGTACCTAACCCGAACTCCCATCCTGTTCAACACTCTCCTAAACTTCTCTTATACAACAGCTTAACAGCCTATAGAGCGAGATGAGCGCCGCAACCCCAGTCGGACACGACTGGACCTGATTGGACCTGATGGTCAGGGGGCCCTTTACCTAGGGACCCAGGTGGCACTGTGGGTTAAACCACAGTCTAGGGCTTGCTGATCAGAAGGTTGGCGGTTCGAGCTCCCGTTGCTCGGTCCCAGCTCCTGCCCACCTAACAGTTCGAAAGCACATCAAAGTGCAAGAAGATAAATTGGGACCGCTCCGGCGGGAAGGTAAACGGCGTTTCTGTGTGCTGCTCTCGTTCGCCAGAAGCAGCTCTGTCATGCTGGCCACATGACCCGGAAGCTGTCTGCGGACAAACGCTGGCTCCCTTGGCCTATAGAGCGAGATGAGCGCCGCAACCCCAGAGTTGGACACGACTGGACCTGATGGTCAGGGGCCCCTTTACCTTTTTAAGGCCTGGATTGGAAAAGGTTGAGCAGCGGGAGAAAACCTCTGTGAGCAGTAGCAGCAATTGGGGCATTACACAAGCTATATCCTGAAACCCCTCCCATCCTTGGCACCGTTTAACTCTCCTTTTCATTATGCTAGGCTGGATAAATGCTTCTGACAATGCAGTTAAAGCAGAAGGCTGCAATTCCCAGGAAGGAATGGTTTTTTTTGGCAATTTTGCTTTAGCAGATGCAGCAGTTAACCCCCCTCTCCTTATATTAAACTATCCAGGTCCCAAGAGCACTGATAGCCTATATCAGGGGTTCCCAACAAAATTTTCTCGAGGACCCCTCATCAAGCCGCTATTGTGACAAGGACCCCCATTAATTCCTAATCCTAAAATTAAAAAGTGAGAGCCAAATTAAGAGTCTTTTTATATTTTATATTTATACGTTTTTTACAGTTACAACAGAGTACTCCATCAGTATACAGTTAGTTTTAATTTTCAGTTCTTAATGAGATGAGTTAAATCTGTCCTTTGAGTCCATTATTTCTGAAATATTAGGTTCCAAACTTGAAACTTTCACTCTGAAATCCGACCGCATGTCGAGCCGATTCCTATATTTGTTTTTCATGAAACACATGGAAGAAAATGCTTGCTCACACCGATATGTGGTTGCAAATGGAAGGATCTTTTTCATTGCCTTATCTCCAAGGTTCTTGTAGTCCTTGCGGCATACAGCAGAACTACTGCCTCTATCTAATTCTAGTTTTGCACTAGACTCTGCTCATGCAGGAAGCGGCCAAAACAAAAAATCTGTTATCATACGAAATATATTTAATATATTTTTTATTCTAATAGGATATTGAGGACCCCTCTGGCATAGCTCGCGGACCCCTGGGGGTCCCCGGACCACCTGTTGGGAACCACTGGCCTATATACTTCCTCCTCCTCCTCCAAGGCCTCACAACTATTACATTATCATTATGTCAGTTGTGTGCTGCCTGTATGAACAACTCTAGTGGAAGCAAATACATGAACAGGCGCCATCGCAGTTATAATAAAACACAGGGCATGGGGCGAGCAAAGAGGGAACAAACTGAGAATTTGGTTCTGTTCAGCTCCAGAGGTTTTCACACAACAAAGATCAGACTTTGAGCAACATGGAAGAGAACCCATAGTGAATTGTGGAATCCGGGATGGATCCATTCCAGCCACGGGCAATGATAGGCTATTTTGAGCATCCCACCAAGGCTTCCCTGCAGCAAGGCTTTGGAACATGCAAGGCTACCAAAGCCGCAGGATGCGTCCAGGCTGTGTTTTTTCTGGAAACTGATTGCATGTGGCAGGTCCAGAGTCTGTTCCACAAATACTGTACTTCCACTCTGGTCAATACCCTACACTCTGGTCAGGATAAAATTATGTCTATGGCCTGTTATACCCCTTGTAGTTTCAGCTCATTTAAGTGACTATTCTCCAACAGTTCCCCAAATAAAACGCTTACTAATGTGTAAGCGGGTGGAACTGTGGGTTAAACTACAGAGCCTAGGGCTTGACAAGCAGTAGGCCGGCAGTTTGAATCCCCATGATGGGATGAGCTCCCGTTGCTTGGTCCCAGCTCCTGCCCACCTAGCAATTCAAAAGCACGTCAAAGTGCAAGTAGATAAATAGGGACCGCTCCGGCGGGAAGGTAAACGGTGTTTCCGTGCGCTGTTCTGGTTCGCCAGAAGCAGCTTAGTCATGCTGGCCACATGACCCGGAAGCTGTATGCTGGCTCCCTCGCCCAATAAAGCGAGATGAGCGCCGCAACCCCAGACTCGTTCACGACTGGACCTAATGGTCAGGGGTCCCTTTACCTTTAATGTGTGTCAGGTAGGTCTGGAAGTTCCTTTTAAAAAAACTTTAGGAAGCATGTGCACAACTTAGGAAAGAAAAAACCCCACATTCTCATAACTGCCTCACAAAAGTGGTATTTGATATTGATAGTCCATTATGTTCTTTTTGTTGGATCCCTCTCTGGTAAACATCAGTAGGCTTGAATCTATAGCATTATGTTTTCTTTAATATAAAGAGTAACCAGATACAAGCTGAACTCTGAACTGAGCATCATTAGTCACTTCCTTTAGAGAGAACCTAAATGAGCACAAAACCTGAGCAGTCTAGAGACTTGTTATTTTATGGTATGGTGTGCCCGTTCTGGCTTAAGCACAGCAAATGCAAAGGCATTTTTTAAATAAAAAAACCCAGAGAACTACTTTTATTTTGAAGAAAGTCTCACAGAGCTCAACAGAACCTGCTTCTGAATAAGCAAAACTAAGCATCGCTGTCCAAAAGCGCTTCGAAATTAAGACACTACCTCAAGTTCAGTTAGATCAAGACCATGAAATGGTTTCACTGCTTAAACATTGCCCACATTTGCAAGGTACCGGTAAGTTCACCTGGACAGCTACGCCAAAGGTGCAAATAAGTTTGTGGGGTTTGATATTTATAGTTTCCAGGCAACTAAATCTGCTTTAGTAAGTCCCACAGTGTTAACATTAGGAGACATATTGCAAGGTTAGCCTAGACCAGAGTTTCCCCAAACATGGGTCTTCCAGGTGATTTTGGACTACAACTCCCATTATCCTGAGCTAGTGGTCAGGGATGATGGGAATTGTAGTCCAAAAACAGCTGGAGATGGAACTTTTGAGATAGCCAGGGGTCAGCAAACTTTTTCAGCAGGGGGCCAGTCCGCTGTCCCTCAAACCTTGTTGGGGGCCGGACTATATTTTGAAAGAAATGAACGAATTCCTTTGCCCCACATATAACCCAGAGATGCATTTTAAATAAAAGCACACATTCTACTCATGTAAAAACACTGATTCCCGGACCGTCCGCAGGCTGGATTTAGGTGATTGGGCCAGATCCAGCCCCCAGGCCTTAGGTTTGCCTACCCATGTCCTAGACTGTAGAGTTCTCTGTGAGGGTGACTTGAACTTCCTTTATTTAAAGGTTTTTAAAAATACTAAAATTATGCTATATATGATCTGGTATAGTAGAATGGCACAATGTGAATTCACTAAACATCACACATAAAAAATCCACCAAAACAAGTTGTTGATTTTTTTTAAACAAGAATAATTTCTTTCCTGCTTCTCAGTTCAACCCACTGCAAACCAGGCAAGCTTTCAAATCAACCACTTCCACATCGTAGAACTCTTTCCTTTACTGACTAGACTTAACAAACTTTTAGTTCAATTAACCAATTCAATATTCACTGACCCTTAATTGATCCACTAACTCCACTACCATTTCTCTCACACTGCAAAACGCATCCTCATACATGAGTGTTGACCTGAATGTGTGAAACCTATTTGAGAAGCAGTTCAGTCTTTTCTAATGAAACACATTCTTCAGTTTCCACTGAAACTGAAACAATCAGTCTGCTAACTGATTGCTGGATCACAAATGAGGCAAAATTACCATTTCATCCCATTCAATGATTCATGAAACATGAGGGGTTTTAAGATAAGCAATGCACTCTGAACTGCATTTACACAGAAGTTACCACTGAATTCAGTGGGCCTTCCTTAGGATTTCAGCCTGTGTCTTCCAAATGTTTTAATGATCGATACAGTGCAATTCATAATTTTTTTATCTTATGGCAGCTTCTCTGACCTCCATGTAACTTTACTTGTAGTGAACCTGCTAAAAATTGGGATGCACAACAAATTAGAAGAGTATCTAGATGTGCAATGTATTTAAAACATGATGCATACCTGCACATATAACATAATTTAGAGCAGTGCTCCCATCATGCTTGATCATTGGGCTAAGCTTGCTGTGGATGATGGGATTTGGAGTCCACCCACATCTGGGGAGCCCAGGTCAAGGAGCACTGATTTAGATGATTCAAAATCAAAATACCATTATAAATCAGTATTAGCTGTATACACCAAATCTCACAGGCCGCAAATCCCTTTTCTCAAGTCATGTTATTAGGCCAGGCTTCACCAACCTGGTGCTACGATGTTTTGGATTACAACACTGCTCAATCCTAGGCTATGCTGATGGGAGTTCTAGCCCAAAACATTTGAAGAGCACCAGGCTGAGAAAGCTTTTAGGCAGTTATTTGTGTCTGACCATTTGCAATCTACTAGGATTGCACATTTAATCACAATACATAAAAACCCACAAAACTTTTCTTTTTGTAAAAAAATGGCAACTGTATTAAAAGATTTTTTTAAATGAATAAAACATCTATTAAATGTCTGTCCAGGATTTAAAATTACAGTTATTGAGATTCTGTTTTCCAGGTACATCACATTACAATTCTTTTCATTGCTGGTTGAAGGTATATCTTTTACAAGGAGAACACACACACCCCCAAAAAATAAATGCTAATACCTGTGAACTTGAATTTTTTTTAATTAAAAAAAAACCCCTGAACGCCATGGAAACTAAACCGAAAAAGGGCTCAAATGGGAAAATAAGAAGAAATTAATTCTGTTAATAATAGGCCCTTTTGTTCTGGCTTGCTCTGTATGATCACTGAAAGGAAACGGTTAAGTAGGGGTTTTTTTAGTAGTAGATAATGGGATTCTTGGAACCTCCACAGGTTGGCACTGGCTGCAACAGCTGTTTTGAAGGCACTCTACAGACACAGGGTTGCTGTTGGCCCTGCATCACATTCTAGGAAGTATTTGTACTTTAGAGAGCTAGTTGTCAAAATTGGTTATTGCCAACCCCCACCCTCCTCGAATTAAATTAAACCATCTCCTAGCCCTCCCGCCCTCCCTCCCGCACCAAACCCCACAAAAACACACAACTTAAAAATTGTGCAGATCTGTAATGTTTTCACAGCAGATTTCCTTTTTAAAAAACAACCAAAAAGACAAATAAATGAATGCTCTCCATTCCCTCCCTTTCGATACAGCAGGTAAACAAAAATAGAAGATTTCACAATTAAATCAGCAGACACTTCTCTGGCACCTCGCACACCGTATTGGCATCAGTGTTATTTAAAGTCCTAGGCAGTACACGTGCAATACTTCTTCAGATGGGACTGGCTTGTTAACAAATATTCCAACTTTGCATAGAAATCCGCAAGAACGAAAAGTTTCCTAGTCACTGCTGGAGTTTGGGCTGGCAAGTGGAGGGTCTTTCTCTTCTCCCCTCCCCTCCCCGAACACAACCATCATTCCTTCGCTGCTGCTCCCCATCATCTCTTGTTAAAAGCAATGGCTAATTCCCCCACTTCTCTCTGCAAAAGAGCAGAGACACACAAAAATACTCCCCCACTGGTTCTCGGTTGCCAATACAGCCCTCTCTGCAAAGAGGTACTTACAAGAAATAAGCAACAATCAAATGGATGGCATATATATGTTGGAAGCGCCACACTTCCAACCGGATTTGTGTGTGTGTGTAAGGGGGGAGTGGGTGGGGTATTTTTTTGCACCAGATGTTAAGGAGAGACAATGCATACCCATGACACTGATAACCACCAGCAGCAGCAATAGCAAAAAAAAAAAAAGCCTTAACCTGGAAGGAATCCAGGTGCAATGCAAAATTGTTTCAAAAGCTGGAATTTCACAGGAGGACAACATTGCTGCCACAGCCGCCGTCTGTGTGTGTGATGGTGTTGTAAACCTTTAATTCAAGAAGAAAAAAAGAGAAAAAATAAAAAATAACCAATAGAAAGCAATACAGTCGTGATGTCCTCTCCTCCTTTCAGAGAATCACGCAGGAAGAGCAGCATTGATCGTCCCCGTTGGGTTGGGAAGCGTAGTTCATCTGCCGGACAATCTCGGCAAAGAGTTCGTCCACCGAGGCTTTGTTTTTGGCTGAAGTTTCCATGAAGGGGCAGCTCCAGTCTTCCGCCAGGGCTTTGCCTTCCCCGAACGAGACCTCCCTCTCGCCCTCCAGGTCCACTTTGTTGCCCACCAGGATCATGGGCACCTTCTCGTACCTCTTGACCCGGATGATCTGGTCCCTCATGGGCTTGATGTCCTGGAAGCTCTGCTGGTTGACGAGGCTGTAGACCAAGATGAAGCCTTGCCCGTTCTTGATGTACAAGTCCCGCATGGAGGCGAACTGCTCGGTGCCGGCCGTGTCCAGGATCTCGAGCACCGAGGGAGAAGAGTCCACCTCGATCTCCTTGCGGTAGAAGTCCTCGATGGTGGGGTCGTACTTCTCGATGAACGAGCCCGTCACGAACTGCACGGTGAGCGCCGACTTGCCCACCCCGCCCGAGCCCAGCACGACCACTTTGTATTCTCGCATGGCTCTTCGGGCGGCGGGCTGCGCGCCTTGGCCGGCCGCCTTCCCTCGCCGAGCCCGCGGCGGCGGCGGCTGCTGCTGCTGCTACGCTCTCCGGCTCCCCTCCCACCCTCCGAGAGAAAGAAAGAAAGAAAGAGAAAGAAAGAAAGGAGGGGAGAGGGAGGCAGGCAGGGGGAAAGCCGCCCCTCGACGGAAACGGAGGCGCCCTTTCCTCTCTTCGCGGGAAGGCACTCGAGGGGCGCTGAGGCGGCCGGGTGAAAAGGGCAAAGGTGCCCGCCTTCCCCCGCGCCCCGGCCCAGGCAGAAGGGGAAAGGAGCGGCGGCGAGAGCTCCGAGCCGCTTTCGCAAGGCAAGAGCCTGCGCCTCAGCAGCACGACGACCAGGAGGAGGAGCAGCAGGAGGAAGAAGAAGGGAAGCGGCGGCGGTGGTAGCTGCTGCTGCTGCTGCTCGGGGCGGCGCGGAGGCGGCGCGCTCTGGTTCCAGTGGCGTCTCGGCCGCGGGGAAAGCTGCTGCTGCTGCTGCTGCTGGGCGAGGAGGCGCGCGCCGCACGAGCCCCGCCGCGCTGCTTCGGGGCGCCCCTCGCGAGGTCCATCCCGCCTCCTCCTCCTCCTTCCTCCTTCTTGGCTGGCGGCCGGCCCCGCGACGCCCTCCGGTGAATCACTCGCTTCCCTCGGCTGCCGACCCCATTGGGCGCCGGGGCGCTCCCCTTCCAACCACCTGAGAGGAGGAGAGGCAAGGCGCGCGCGCACGCCCCGTTCGCTCCGCTTCCTCCGCTCCGGATTGGCTGCCGGCCCGCTGCTCGTCGAGCGGCCGAGGCTCATTGGCCCAGGCAGCGGGCTGCCTCGTGGATGGGTTCTGGAGAAAGGGGATTGGCCCGGCAGCAGCTGTTTCTTTCTTTCTTTCTGGCGCGCCCCGCCCCCTCCCCCGCGCGCACCTCCTGGTTCTCCTCCAACTCCTCCTCCTCCTCCTCCGCGCCCTCCCGCGAACGCGAGAAGTTTGGGCGGATAGTGTGGGAAACGGGGATGAGCAGCGTGGGCGGCGCTTGGGGGGCGGGGAAGGGAAAGAAGAATGGGATGGTTGGAAAGGCTGAAAAAAAGCAAGCCGGGTAAATGGGAAGCGGAAGCCTCGGTGCACCCCGAGAGGAGCCCTTTCACTGCTGTAGGGCACAGGGAGAGGAGAGCGAGGTGCAAGGATGGGATGGGAGGGCTGCAGGAAGTAGGCTTAGCTGACTCAACGGAGCAGGTTTGAGCAAGTTGTCGGCAGGGCAGTCCGTTTCCTGCCTGAAGCCCAGTGGAGTTCAATGGTCCTTACTCCCAGGTAGTGCTCACAGTTTGCAAAAGAGCAGAATCTGGTGGCCCTACAGATGTTGTTCCACTCCCATAGCCCCTGAACCCTGGGCTGGGTCTGGGGCTGGTGGGAGATAGGGCCCAGCATCTGGAGCAGTGTTTCCCGAAATTGGGTCTCTAGCTGTTTTTGGACTGCAATTCCCATCACCCTGACTACTGGTTCTGGTAGCTAAGGATGATGGGAGTTGTAGTCCAAAAACAGCTGGAGATCCATGTTTGGATGACACTGAACTGAAGGGTTAAGGGTTCCTCCTGGCTGCTTTGCATGCAGAAGGTTGCAGGTTTGGTCCCGGCATCCCCATCTAGGTCTAAAGGAAATCAGCCCTGAGTGCTCACTGGAAGGACAGATCGTGAAGCTGAGGCTCCAATACTTTGGCCACCTCATGAGAAGAGAAGACTCCCTAGAAAAGACACTGATGTTGGGAAAGATGGAGGGCACAAGGAGAAGGGGACGACAGGATGAGATGGTTGGACAGTGTTCTCAAAGCCACCAACATGAGTCTGACCAAACTGCGGGAGGCAGTGGAAGACAGGAGTGCCTGGCTTGCTCTGGTCCATGGGGTCACGAAGAGTCTGACATGACTGAACGACTAAACAACAACAACAATCTCCATGTAGGTCTAGGAATGTCCCCTGTCTGACACCCTGAACAGCCTCTGCCAGTCAGTGGAGGCAATACTGCATTTCCTGTTGTCTACAACAGAAAAGCAATACAGTATTTATCCCACAATCCAGAATCATCCACTCCAAATTTACATTCATCCTATGCTCTTTCTCCCCTTTACTTGCACACTGGATATGAATATTATCCATACATAATATCGCTGAGGATGACCATGCATTCTACCCTTGAGTCTTGGGCTACGGAATATTTACATCATTATTGATGTCAAGGTCAGATAACTTCCTTTTGAGATTTATATAACTCTTGTAATGGGAGCAATATATAAATTTCATAAACCTAAACTTTAATAATAAAACCTAATATTTCCTAAGTGTTGTACATATATTAAAACATAAGCAGTTCCTGTCCATAGACTCACAATATAATGGGCATGATAGGAAAGGAAAAAAGAATGTGGAGGTGAAAGGAAAGCAAGTGCTGGAGCAGCTGCTCCTTTACTGGCCAATGGATGGGGCCAGGTTGGTCTCCTCCTTGCCATGATGTGGAGGATGGTTGCAGCCTCCAATGATGGTGCTCTAGGCTGGTGCTCTAGGCTGAGGCCAGAGTATACCTCCCTTAATCTGCAGTCAGGGTGTCTTTACTAGTGAGTATTATTTAGTTGGGACCCAGGTGGCGCTGTGGTTAAACCACTGAGCCTAGGGCTTGCTGATCAGAAGGTCGGCGGTTCGAATCCCTGTGATGGGGTGAGCTCCCGTTGCTGGGTCCCAGCTCCTGCCAACCTAGCAGTTCGAAAGCACGTCAATAATGCAAGTAGATAAATAGGAACCGCTACAGCGGGAAGGTAAACGGCGTTTCCATGTGCTGCTCTGGTTTGCCAGAAGCGGCTTTGTCATGCTGGCCACATGACCTGGAATCTATACGCCGGCTCCCTCGGCCAATAATGCGAGATGAGCGCGCAACCCCAGAGTCAGTCACGACTGGACCTAATGGTCAGGGGTCCCTTTACCTTTACCTTTTATTATTTAGTTAGGAGAGGGAGAACATAGGCAGTTTTCCACTCTGACAAAATAATGCGAAGTTCTCCAAAATATGTATTGGTTTATGGCAAAGGTTAATGGCCTACAGACTCTAGCCCTTAATCAATTTTAGAAATTCTATTTTCCATTCAGCTGCAACAGATGAATCATTTGGGTCTGACATGGGGCAGCTGCCATGTGATAAGATTATTTTCTGTTTCTTCCTTTTTAATAACAATCAGACAGGCTGCAATTTGAATTACAAGAAACCCTGGCTGTTTGCCGTAATTTGTGCACACTATTCCTCTTTGTCAATCAGACATTCCATTTAAGAAAGAAATATAGGAAGTCACCCGTTATTGTTGCACATTCTAACCTTTGCTCTTTTCATACACTGGCCTCTCACTATAAAGGGATTTGCTTCCTTAGATTTGCAAAATGCATTGCATAAGTGTAAAAAATACACTAAGTAAATGGTACTGGACCGGGGGGGGGGGATCACAATAGCAACAAGCTGCATCTTCTCTCTTGTAATGGATTTCCTCCCTATTCTATTCACATCTACTGAGTTATTACCAACAGTCCCTGGTTACTAATGACAGAATAATAATGCATTATCTTTGAAAACCACTATTCCAACAACATTGTAGAGCTTTCAAGGAAGGCAAGCCTGCTCATTAGGACGCTGTTTTTTCCTTTTACTGTCTTGCCAGCTGATATATTCATCTTGGAGTATGGATGGGTTGAACATCTAATTCGGTCACGTTTGGACCTTGTGGACTCTCGATCATAGGTTCATTGCATTCCATGCCATGCCGCTCCATTTTGCTCCATCCTATTTTGTGTAAAATGCACACTTTTCAATACATGCAGAGGCCAGCTTGAGCTTTTCACAGAATGTACAGTCAATGGCAGCCACATGTTCATTCTATTCACTCCCTTTATGTTTAGTGTGCAATAAACTTGAGGTAAGTCGCTTATGGCTTGGCCCCATCCGTCAAGCAAATAAGGAGCAGTTAGACAGGAGCTTGCTCCCTTGTCACTACCCTGCATGGAAAATACCACACCACTCCAACCAGTTCCCGGGATTGTAGAGCCAAAGAGAGGCACACTTGGGCCTCTGTCGTGAATTTTAGGTTGGCTTAGGGCCACTGGGAGGCTGCACTCTCTGCTTTCCAGGAATAACATCATGGCAAGGGTGAGTCTAGCCAAGTCCCATTCATCAGCCAGTGATGATTTACATGCATAAAGTCCCAGACTTCACCTGCAACATCCCAGTAGAGCTGGGAATGCCCCAGCCTCGAACCCAGGGGAGCCAAAGGCACAGTGCACTTGCTTTTCCTCATCCCTACCTTCATGCTTTCCTTTCCTTTCCCCTCTCCATTTCTTTTGCATCTTGTCTATTTGATTGTGAGCCTGCAGGCAGCAACTGTCATTATCCTGTCATATTTGTCCCAGTGCTTAGAACATTTTAGGCACTTAAGAGTCGACAGCAATAATAATTAGCAATGTTTCTGGCTTTGTGGGGGAGAGATGTATAGAGGAAATCAAGTCCCCAGTACGTATTGTATATGCAATTGCCCCATTTCATTATTGACGTGTTTAAAAAAATATCCCTTAGCCCATGTCTAGAAGAGATATGGGTCTGGCCAACGTTCAAGATGACTGACTTCTTTTTGGCCAATGGGAACAAGGAGATTGCAAGATAATAGTAGGTTTTGCTTAGACTTCCAGCTAAAAGCCGGAAAACATTTCAGGCTCTGCACGCATGTTGACTGTGAGTCTGACAATGGACATTTCTTCTTTCCTAGAACAGTTAATTATTATGTTAATATCACATGCCAGCTTTTACTCTCTATTTAAGCATTGCTTGTAATTTTATCTTTCCTTAATTTTATGTTGCACTCTCGGAAGAAAGAAACACAAATGGTCTTCAGTCTCTTTAGCGGAAGCTTAAAGAGGTAATGTGTGAATTGGGCCTGGGAAGGAGGGAGCTAACTATCTAATAAGGAGTGTGGATGTTTGCGTCCCTTTCCATCCCCTTGAGAGCATCCCTGTCAAAACAGAGCTAGTTAAAGCATTCGGCATTGTGGGAGATTTTCAATTTATCACTTTGCCAGGGTTCAGAATCAGCTGGGGTGATGCTCCCCAGCTGGGAGCAAATTAAGGACAGATGAGCCTTTTTAAGTCCAGCAGTTCATAGGCAGCCTCACTGTAAATAGTTGAAAGCATAACCACCTGGATTTCTGCCTTCCCAGAAGTTCTTAAAGCAGCCTTCCCTCACCTGGTACCCTCCAAATGTTTTGGACCACATTTCCCATCAACCCCAGCCAGTATGACTAGATATTATGGTAGTCAGAATGCAAAATATCTTGAGAGCACCGGATTGGGGACGGCTGTCCTAAAGGCACAGAACACTGTTTTTTTGGGGGGGAGTTTGCAATCCTGTACACATAGTCCCCCAGTCCTGCCCCGTTATACCATTCCTTTACCCCTGCCCCCCAAAGCAATGAAAAATATCCAGCAACAGAAGTATGGCCAATCAAGTAATACTATCCCTTCCCCCCCAAAAAGAATTATGAAATATCATGAAGACTAGGCTTTGTTTCTTTTTCTTCCTTTTTAAAAAAATCACATAGGCACCTCCAAAACACAGCATAATGCAAATGTCACATACTATACAGTAAATAAAGGGACCCTCTTGAATAAGTCCATAACATAATGTAAAACTTGCACTTATTTCAAGATACAGGTAGGTAGCCGTGTTGGTCTGAGTCGAAACAAAATAAAAAAATTCCTTCAGTAGCACCTTAAAGACCAACTAAGTTTTTATTTTGGTATGAGTTTCGTGTGCATGCACACTTCTTCAGATGTGCATGCACACTTCTTCATACTTCGTGTGCATGCACACTTCTTCACACTTCTTCTGACGAAGTGTGCATGCACACGAAAGCTCATACCAAAATAAAAACTTAGTTGGTCTTTAAGGTGCTACTGAAGGATTTTTTAAATTTTATTTCAAGAGTTTCAATTTATATACTGTAGTATGTGATAATTGCAACTAGAACTTTTGCTGCAATCTCGGACACACTTAAACTGGGAATGAAAACCATTGAAAACAATGGGCCTTTCTTATTTCTGAGTAAACGTGGAGGATTGCACCATTAATCATTACTTACAATAACAGTGCTCTACCTTTTCTTTTTTCTTTTTCTTTTTTGCTTCTCTGAACTTGTTGTTATTGTCTAGCCACCTAATTTCATGCAACGTTGAAAATTTCAGTTGGTGGAAATTTCTTTGAAGCAGCCAAGCTTCAGAGCATCCTTGGCATTGGATGTATGTCCCTCACCACTCTACATCAGTGTTTCTCAACCTTTTTTGGGCCACGGCACACTTGTTCCGTGAAAAAAATCACGAGGCACACCACCATTAAAAAAGTTAAAAAATTTAACTCTGTGCCGCCCTATATTATAATTATGACTGTAAGAAACACTTGCCAAATATTGCTTTCCGGCGGGTCAGTGTTGTGTATTGGCGGCCGCCAGGCACGTGACAATGCAAATCGCCCTTCTCGCCGCCGCACGTCGCGGCACACCAGCCAGCGTCTCGCGGCACACTAGTGTGCCACGGAACAGCGGTTGAGAAACGCTGCTCTACATCACAAGCAAGGATTGAGAGCCCCCAGAAGTCTGGCTTTGGGTATTTATGAGACTGGTCATGCTGAACTCAAAATCTTGTCCGGCAAGCTCTCCAGAAATCCGTAAACCTTGCAGTAGCAGAGTCCACCTACTTCAGCATTTGGTTTTTCCACCATGCTTGGTCAGATGCCTACAGCAAACTCCCTTTGGTGACACAACCAACCATCATTAATTTCCAGCCTTGGATACTCTGAAGCAGATAATAGATTTCTTGTTTGATAGCTGTCGATGAACTTGCAATAATGCAATAGAATCAAAGAGTTGTAGGGGACCTTCCTGGCTATATTGTCCAACCCTCTGCTTGATGCAGGATATCAAGAGCTACAGTTGATTTAACATCCATCCTGAAAAAATGGCTTCAGAGAACTTAAGTCACTGCTTTGTGGTCCTGCTTCATGTATTTCCTTATTGTGGCTTTTGGATTTGCATTCGGTAGGCAAGGGCGAGGTGGAAGAAGTGGTGAGAGCAGGGCTTTTTTTTCCAGCCAGAACTCACTGGAGAAGAGTTCTGGCACCTCTGAGGTACATTCCTGGCAGCTCTTTAGGTTGGGGCTGTGTGCCGGTGGGTGGCACACTGCCTGGGGCTGTGCAGCACGACTATTGTGTTGCCACGGCGATCGTATTGGCACGGCAATTGCGGCTGTGCAACAGAGGTGGAAGTCAGCAGCAGTGTCGCCAAAATTGGCGGTGGGGGCAAAGAATGTGGGGGTGGGTGATCCCCCTTTTTTAAAAGCTCAAGTTCCACCACCTCTTTTTCTAGGAAAACAGCCCTGGGTGAGTGAACACATTATGCTGTGGTTAAAGGTAAAGGTAAAGCAACCCCTGTCGTGGACGATTCTGGGGTTGTGGCGCTCATCTCGCTCTACTGGCCGAGGGAGCCGGCGTACAGCTTCCGGGTCTTGTGGCCAGCATGACTAAGCCGCTTCTGGTGAAACCAGAGTAGCACACGGAAACGCCATTTACCTTCCCGCTGGAGCGGTACCTATTTATCTACTTGCACTTTGATGTGCTTTCGAACTGCTAGGTTGGCAGGAGCTGGGACCAAGCAACGGGAGCCCATCCTGTCGTGGGGATTCGAGCCACCGACCTTCTGATCGGCAAGACCTAGGCTCTGTGATTTAGACCACAGCGCCTCCGGCGTCCCTATGCTGTGGTTAGATAGGCCCAAATATGCTCCATGAGAGTTGGTTTGCCTAGGTGGCTATGAGCATACAGGCAAACCAAACATGGTTGCAAAGAGACTGGATTTAAATAGATGTGTTCTGTTTGTTCAACACAGAGATAATCACAAAGCATTTCATTTCCAAATGGTATATCGTTAAATGACTCACATGAAACTACTGCACTTTGTTGTGATTGCAGCAGGAGCCGGTTTATCTTCTGACCAGGAAGTTGCCAAATACTGCACGAGTAATGCTGGTTAATGCTGAGTCACCCATTTCCTACTTCTCTAGTGCGTTTCTGTGATACATGGGTAAACAGGTACTTTTTTGGGCGAGGAGGGGTGCTATAGAGGAATTCCAAACACGATATACTTCTCATCGCACTATATATTCCCACTTTCAACTTGTGTTCGTAGTCAAATGGAAAGGTAAGTAGAAGAAATTAGGAATTTAAGCTCCAGGCACTGCAGATTTACTGGTAGCTCTTACCTGGGCACAGTTTACCTAGGCATTCTCTAACGTATTTGTTCCCAGCTAACCCTACCATGTCCTTTACCTGTTGTATTCGGCATCAGCTTATGGCCTCTGTATACCTTCTGGACAATCACGTCCAATCGTGTGTAAAGCAAGGGGAATGGCGTGATTTAAGGTGTAAAACCGGCACACATTCCCTCCCTTTGCTTGAGCTTTTCTTCCACAGAACCCCCCACCCTGCTCCTTTGGGATAGCCAGGAGGAAGTTAACAATATTTACACATTATTGGGATAGTCCCACATTTTAATAGGCTGGTCTCCTGCCAACCCTTGCACTTTGCTTCTTTGTCTGAGCCTCTGCCTGTTCTGGTGTGTGGCTGTTTCATCCCTGAAGCGTAGGAAGTTGCTTTATAGTAAGTCAGTCCATTGGTTCACGGAGCTCAGTCTACACATTCTGCAAGGCTTCAGACATGGAGTCTCTCCCAGCTGTACCTTGAGATGTCAGGGATTGAAAGGGGGACCTCCTGCATGCAAAACAGATGCTCTGTCGCTGAACTCTAGCCTTTCCCTGCTGCGTTCATGTGGACTGGCATGGACATCACTTGGAACGAGAGACATGCCAGCTGCTTCTCTTTCTGAACACCACCAGTCCTTGAGGAAATACAACAAATTGTTCAGAGTACTAGAAATATGTCTAAAAGTAAACATTGGTTTCATGCTAAATGTTGTAATAATGTGTTTGGGAGTGAATCTGGATGTTCTCTCACTTCCCAATTCAGTTGTGAAAAAAGGGCTGTTCGAGAGGTCATGTTGGCTGAAGAAGCTTAGCCTGGCAAGCTTGTTGAGAGGAAGGGCTTTTGCCTAACTAAATAATTGGTCAAATATAGGTAATTTGTTTCCACGGGAGCTAATGGCCGGAGATTCTTCTGGAAGGAGCATATCTTTCTCCCCCCCCCCCACCTGACAGGAGGTGACATCAGCGAGGGCTCTGTCTGTGTGAAATACAATGAAAGCGACTGGCAATTTTGAAACTGGGACTGAAAGAGACACAGAGGCCTGACTTGCCCTCTGTAATGAATCACATTATGGTGCTGGAGGAGACTCTTGAGAGTCCCATGGACTGCAAGAAGGTCAAACCTATCCATTCTTCAGGAAATCAGCCCTGAGTGCTCACTGGAAGGACAGATCGTGAAGCTGAGGCTCCAATACTTTGGCCACCTCATGAGAAGAGAAGACTCCCTGGAAAAGACCCTGATGTTGGGAAAGATTGAGGGCACAAGGAGAAGGGGACGACAGAGGATGAGATGGTTGGACAGTGTTCTCGAAGCTATGGACATGAGTTTGACCAAACTGCGGGAGGCAGTGCAAGACAGGAGTGCCTGGCGTGCTATGGTCCATGGGGTCACGAAGAGTCGGACACGACTAAACGACTAAACAACAACAATGAATCACATGCTATGACATTGCGGAGCCCCATAGAAATGTGATGGGGAGCAGGGTCTTTTGAAGTCTTAATACTGTGAGCCTTCCATCTCATGCTTGGCATGAGTAATCAAACCTTGAAACACAGGAACATCTTCAGTCCTCTGTAAACTTCATTCCCAAGGAACAAATCTGGAACTCCTCACCACCCCCACCCCCAGAGATCGTGGTGTACAACATAATTAACTTGTGCTTACTTATCGCCTAAATCTGCTTTAGGAATTTGAAACTAATATTTCAAAAACATCCAGTGGTAATCCTGCTAGATTCTACTACTAGACGCCGTATTTACCGTTTTTTATATCAAATTTGGTTTCTTATTTTGATGTATCTGTTGTTGGATATTAGGAACATACTCAGAATTAACTGACGTGCAGTTTCACTGTCTTGTAAAATATTTCAGCAGTCCCTTCATGCTCATAACAAGTTTGACTAAACAGTGGTGTAAGGATGATTTTAGTTACCATGTGCTTGTGGAAACAGTGGATATTCTAATCCACATTTGCAGTGGTCTCATAGTCACAAAACGTTTCACAGTTCATGAAATAGGGAAAGTTTATTCAGCTTGGGGGGGGGAGTTGAGAGGGAGGGAGAGAGATAAGTTTGTACCTGTGACATTATTAGACCCTCTCCTATATGGAACATTAGACAATCTCCCACCCTTCCGTTATGAATAAATGGACTACAATGGGTTTTTTAAATGCTATTTGAAGCATATTATTCCACATTGATCCAATGAGGAAACACGTTTATTTTTTTAAACACATACAATAATATGTTTTTTTAGTTTTTATAGCCGTTTGTAGCAGTTTTCTACATTGCTTTACTGAAAGCAGTTCGGAGCCTACCTAAAAATGTCAAAACAAACATTCAGCAAAAATCTCATTACCTTCCTATACCGATTTGAAATCGGGCTGTATGTTGCACACTACCTTTTTGCAGCTGCCATCTATACATTCTTGTAAAATAAATATGGGGAAACTGGAAAGAAACACTCTGCACGATTCACAGATCCATTTGGCCTATATGGAAAAAAATGCCATCAAAATATTTACAAGTGGCAAGAAAGCAAAATCTCCCCCACCAAGTACGATTGAATCACAAGCAACCAAGTCAATAGCAGCAATAAATACAATGCAGGAATGCCACAGACTAGGCACCATTTGCATGTTTTATGCTTTTCGTTCCTTTTTCTGGCCCTTTTGTTGACCAATTTGATTTGGGGCTTATTATTCTACTTACTGCCCTGCCTTGTGACACTCCACCCAACTAAATGCCCTTGAGCTAAAATCAAGGAAACCAGTATCTGAAGGGGGGGGGGGAGGAAAGAACAGATGATCAAAAGCAAGCTGTACTTTGCCTCTCTGAGCTTAACAAGGATCACCCAGTGGCTGCCACACAATCGAAGCTTTAAAACTTTAAATGAGCGTATAGACCCGACAAGCAAGATCTTTCTCCAACTTTTACAATCCCTCGCTGACAATGGAGGCAAGGTTGTTAAGAGTTCGGCAAGGTGTCATGTTCCTCCACAAAAAGCATGGTTTGCTCCCGCCCTCGGCTTGCTGCTATTATATGTGTTAGTATGAAGAATGATGAGATGGTTAGACCTCCAAAGGCAGGCAGTCAGCTTCGTTGATTGTGCAATAGATATCTTCAAAATGAGTTCATTAGAGATTGGTTCTGAGAGAGGATATTTTTTTCTGTTTCTTCTACAGGCTTGTGGCACTGTACAGAATAGCAGTTTTAAAGTGCAATCCTACGCATGTCTACTCAGAAGTAAGCTCCATTGAGTTCATGCTATAAGTTATGTGCAGGTTTACAGCCTTGTAATGGGTTTGCTGTTTCCTGTGTTTCCCCATTCATTATAATGGGCAATTTAAAAATGTGTTATCATTTCCTCCCTTTTCATAAATAGATAAAATTAATAGGAACAGGGGCCCTTCCAGACCGATAGGTTTAGTGACGTTTTGTGGGGAGAAGTAAAAGGGATTAACTTTCCCTTCCCTTAGAATCCATATAAGTTTCATATTTTTTTCAGAGGGAGGCCAACCAGAGAGGGCAGGCAGGAGGACCTAGGGTCTCCAGCTCAAAGGGGGGGGGTCTCTCTTATAAATACTTGTTAAATTGTTGGCATTTGATACATTTTGCAACCTGTTTTCATTTATATTGGAACAAAACATGACATATTTGCTATTCAAATTATGTTTCACTCTTGCTTTTTTGGTGCCGTGTTTTGTTTTCATGTGTCAACATTTTTAAATTTTTATGATGGCTAGGGGCTTCAAAAGCTGGAAGTGGTCTGGGACGTTCTGGACCTCTGAGAGGGCCCTTTGGGTGTTTGCTTCTTGCTTACAATAATTAACAAGTGACTTAGAGGTGTGAATTCTTGGTAGTACTTTTAGTTTAGGAGGAGGAGGAGTCTTTTATTTGAGACTTGTTAGGCTTGGCTAGATCTCTAGCTTGCAGTTGAGGCGAAGCAAGTGGCGGCAGCCTTAATTTAACTGTTCTTATCATCAGCTGCTCAGTTGATAAACTTATCGAATGCATTAAAAAAAAGCTGTTAGATGAAAGGATAAGGTATTTTTGGACCACTGCAAACAGCTATTTTCATGTGAGTGAGCCCTGTTTGCTTCCTGTTTATGAATAACCGAGGATAATTTGTATAATTACTTGTTATACGAAGGCTGAACCAAAGTACAAGAACGTGAAGTGGGCCCTTGTCCACAGAGGCTTATGCCACAATGAGTCTGTTGCTCTTTGGTACCATGAGATTCTTTTTGTGTGTTTGCTGAAACAGACTAACAAGGCTGAAAATATAAGAAGAAACCCAATGGATCTTAGATTCTTAACAAGAAAGCCCTTTGCACACACCAAATGCCATGTGACTAATGTGAACATTCGTGTTATTCAAACTCTATCCCAGACATACAGAGTAAATCATTAGTCTTCAGCTGGTGCCACCACCATCACCCCATCGTCATTTCTTTCCATTCAGACTTTAGGAAACATACAGGAACTAGCAGCACTGTCCTGTGTATACATTTATTTAAAAGCAATTGCGTGTGGAGACCCTTTAACCTGGCCTAGAAATAAATTCAAACAGGACTCAAATTTTTGGTTTGGTTTTTGGCAGAATTTAGGCCACAACTTTATTGATTGCAAATCAAGTGAGTGGTTGCATAGGCTCTGGTTTGGCTAGCTTCCTGCAGCATTTCAGGCAGCGCTGACTCTGGGCAGCAACCATAGGTCAGCCTTGGGTGAACACCTGGGACAGAGGTAGGCAGGGGTGTCTGCCACGCCTCCCCCAGATGAGTCCTGAACTCAGGCTCAGGGCACAACCCCGCTCGGGGAAGACCAACCATGAGTCCTTGGATTCCTTTTAAAGGAATACCCATCACATAGGGATGGCTAGGCATCCTGCCACCCCTATCAACAAGAACCAGAGCCTATCCGCCAACCTTACAAGTTGTGAAGATTTGCAATGCGGCAGGCGAAACCCAAATGGCACCAGCCAATCAGCCAAGTGGGGGAAATTCCTGCCGTGCCCCTGTCCCACAGACAGACAACACACGGCGGCATAGCAAGGCATAGCTGCCAAGTACCCCGTTTCCCCCGGGAAACCCCCATTTTTTCTTACCTTTTCCAGGCGGTCCCCCGTATCACTTCGTCTCCCGTTATTCTCCCTTATATTCTCCTGCCGGCGGCCATTTCCCCCCCCCTGATTTGCCCATCTATGGGCACTGAAAATGGCCGGCGCCAGCTTCGAAAATCGTGTCTACGCATGTCCGGAAGTGCGTAGACACGACTTCCTTTTTTGTGCCCATAGATGGGCAGAGCGACACCGGAAGTTGCATCTACACACTTCTGGACATGCGTAGATGCAACTTTCGAAGCCGACGGAAGCCATTTTTGGTGCCCAAAGATGGGCAAAGCGACATCGGAAGTTGCGTCTACGCAACTTCCGGTGTCACGCGGCTGCCGGTCCCGGATTCTGCAGTCCGGGACTTGGCAGGTATGTAGCAAGGTCAAGCACAAGCTCTAAAATTAGAGAGAGGTAGGCGGGTGTTCCAGTGCACTGAGACCCAAAAGAGAGTCTCAGGGTCATGTGCAGCTGTTAAATAGTGGTCCCTCTAATTACTTGACTGGCATGCCCGTAGCCCAATTGCTCCCCTGTTAGAGGGACCACCAATAGGGTGTTGTGGCTGCTCCAATGGTCCCGCCCCAACACCTAGGCCTGATTGCCGGGTCCCACCAGAATGCGTGCCCTCTTGTTAGGGAGGACCCGATTTATTTTCCATGGGATTTGCTCTTTGCCAAGTAGCCCTGCTCTGGCATCTCTCTCCAATCAGGAACACACAGCTCTCCCCGGTGCCCCCATCCCCACTGGCTGCAGCCTTAGATGTTTGAGCATTGAGTGGTAAGAACTGAAGGGGGGATCTTCCTGTTTGACCGCTTCATGCTGTCAGGCCCAATGCCACCAGAGCATTGCTTTTGCATGGAGGATTCTAAGCATGCTGAGCTGAACATGCAAACCTTCCCCCTTTAGTTATTCCCAAATGTCAGGGCTGAAATCGGCAGGGGCAGGGATATTGGGGACTGGGGCTGGCACATGCTGTCCCACACCTCCCTTTGAGCACTCTGAGAATGCACAGAGGCTAGTATATAATTTATAATTTATAGTCAGTAGGTACTCAGCCTGTGATCAGAACCCTGTGTTAAGCACAAGTTGGAGGCGCAGTGTAATTGGCAGAGACATATCCCTTTGTTACTCGCCTCTTTAGCATTCTTTTTTCACTCTCCCCCTGCCATGCGTTGGTAAAAGGCTGTCCTTTCAGTTGCACAGTTCATGCCAGCAGTTTCAGTCAGGGGTGCATCAATGATGAGTGTACCTGTCTGCTTGGGCTTGTCTATGCTGCAGTTCATCCAGAGGTCAGGATGGCGACACACAAGGAACAACAGTCGGTGGCTGCATTTTGCAACGGCGTGGCAAGCATTAATTCCTCCCTCTCCCTTTCCCCCCAGGGATCACTCACCATTTGTGTCACCAGTTTGCATGTGATTAATACCTAGGTAGAACTTTGCAGATACATGGAGAACAGTGATACTCTGGTATTATTCTGACAACTAATCTGATGCAGCTGTAAACCGACTGCCAACGTTTGAAGGGTGTTCAGTTCTTTGTTGCAAATATGATTTGTGCATGTTTTAGCACTGCTAGTATATGGTGGAATAATATCTGAATATGGTGGAATAGTATCTGAAGAAGTGTGCATGCACACGAAAGCTCATACCAAAATAAAAACTTACTTGGTCTTTAAGGTACTGCTGGAAGGAATTTTTTAATTTTGTTTCGACTATGTCAGACCAACACGGCTACCTACCTGTATCTGTGAATGAAAGCTTTGCCACTGCAAATATTATATTATATTATATTATATATACTCGGAGTCGAGAGTGAATTTCCTGCTCTTTATTCAGCTCGTAGTCATCAAGGAGAAGAAGAATGCCCTTTCCCCCAAACCATCTGCTTATATACATTATTTACACAATGGGCTTTGCGTGATTGGTTACTTCAGGGCTACACCTGTGGGCCAATCAGTTTGTGGATTGACTTCTGCCATCAGCCTCATTGGCTGCTCCTGCAGGCCAATCAGGTTGCGGATTCACTTCCACCTGGAGTTGGATTGGGTGGCTCCTGAGGACCAATCAGACTGCTGATTCTGGATCCTATTGTTCTATGATTCAGCTCAGTACATAACATTATATTATATTATATTATATTATATTATATTATATTATATTATATTTATGCCACAAATATTAAGCCTGCTATGCAGAGTCAAAAGAAGTCCACAGCAGTTCTGCCTCAAACAGCATCATCCTCCTAGCTAGTGATCAGTTCATATGACTAAAACTGGCAACATCAGTTAATATAGCCTATTAGGTCCAGAATTCCCAGAGAAGTCATAATGTAATGCTCTGGGCAAAGAAAGCAATGCACTGAGTCAGTTGTGCAATGCAGAACTTATTGGGAAACTACTCCCTGTGGAGGTAAATACATGCCCTGGAGCACATACCTGTACTTCTTTGAATGGCAGGCAGTGGAAGTTCAGTATAACCAGGAGGCCACATTTCAGGCCCTGTAACTTCATTTAAATAAGAAAGCCCTGAGCGTGCACGCGCGCACGCACGCACGCACACGCTTTCACACAGCAGTTGTGACATGCATTGACTCATGCCAGGTCATTGTCATGCATGACAAAGAGCACACAGCTTCATTTATTCAAATAGTCTGCAACTCGCTTGTGTGAATTCTAGGACAGCAAAGGGCAACATGTACTATATTATCTCCTATTGAAACAGAAATAATCTAGGTTATAGTCGTTCAAGGGAAAGCTGCTGGCAGCCCTCCCCAACCTGCTGCCTTTTGGATGTTTGAACTACAACTCCCATCGTCCCTGGCTAGCATGGCCAGTATTCAGGGAGCTGTAGTGCAAAACACCCAGAGGGCAGCAGGTTAGAGGTGCCTGGCTTTGCAGAAAGACCACAGCCCAGTGACGGAGTACATTTTGCATGCAGAAGGCACTTGAAAAACCTGGAAAGGCACTGTCAGCCTGTGTAGATGATACAGAGCTAGATTGTGAGCTAGATGGACCTGTGGTCGAACTCAAGATACCCTAATGTTGTTGGCATAATGGGGCAATCTTTTCCTGCTACCATTACCAAATTATTATTATTATTATTATTATTATTATTATTATTATTATTATTATTTATACCCTGCCCATTTGGGTTTCCCTAGCCACTCTGGGCAGCTCCCAACACAATTTTAAAAACATGATAAAACATCACATTAAAAACTTCCCTAAACAGGGCTGCCTTCAGATGTCTTCTAAAAGTCAAATAGTTGTTTATTTCCTTGACATCTGATGGGAGGGTGTTCCACAGGGCGGGTGCCACTACCGATAAGGCCCTCTGCTTGGTTCCCTGTAACTTCACTTCTCACAGTGAGGGAACCGTCAGAAGACCCTGGCTGGGCTGAACGATGGGAGTGGAGACACTCCTTCAGGTATACTGGGCTGAGGCCATTTAGGACTTTAAAGGTCAGCACCAACACTTTGAATTGTGCTCAGAAACATACTGGGAGCCCATGTAGGTCTTTCAGGACTGGTGTTATATGGTCTCAGCAGTCACTCCCAGTCACCAGTCTAGCTGCCGCATTCTGGATTAGTTGTAGTTTCCAGGTCAGCTTCAAAGGCAGCTCCACGTAGAGCGCATTGCAGTAGTCCAAGCGGGAGATAACCAGAGCATGCACCACTCTGGCAAGACAGTCCACGGGCCGATAAGGTTTCAGACTGCATACCAGATGGAGCTGGTCGACAGCTGCCCTGGACACAGAACTGACCTGTGCCTCCATGGACAGCTGTGAGTCCAAAATGATCCCCAGGCTGTGCACCTGGCCCTTCAGGGGCCACAGTTACCCCATTCAGGACCAGGGAGTCCCCCACACCCGCCCACCTGTCGTGTCAGGATTCAACCTCAACATTAAAACTTTGTTCAGCAGACTTTGTGGAAGTCTTAACATTTATTCCTCAAACAGGTGATCTTCTCCATCCTTAAAGGTAAAGGGGCCCCTGACCATCAGGTCCAGTCGTGTCCGACTCTGGGGTTGCAGCGCTCATCTCGCTCTATAGGCCAAGGGAGCCGGCGTTTATCCGCAGACAGCTTCTGGGTCATGTGGCCAGCATGACAAAGCTGCTTCTGGAGAACCAGAGCAGCGCACGGAAACGCCGTTTACCTTCCCTCCGGAGCGGTCCCTATTTATCTACTTGCACTTTGATATGCTTTCGGACTGCTAGGAGCTGGGACCGAACAACGGGAGCTCACCCCGTTGCAGGGATTCGAACCGCCGACCTTCTGATCAGCAAGCCCTAGACTCTGTAGTTTAACCCATAGCGCCACCTGGGTCATCCTTGGTCAGATGTAAATATCACTGACTTCAACTGATCTTATTCCCCCAGTAACCAAGCGGGTTTTTTTATTTATTATTCAGTTGCAAAAGCGCACTTCCAGATTCTATCACGGTATCTGCAGCTTACATTTCCTCTGAGAGCTAATGAAATGCTGCCTTTGTTTAGATAAGAGTAAAATATTTTCCAGATGTTTGTTCAGTTATGCAAATGTTAAGATTAAAAATAATAATTCTCAGTTGCCTCCTGAATGTAATCTGGTGGAGGAGCAAACGAAAAGGAACCCAGTCTGTCTATAGGATACCTCCACAGCTATATGGAAATTATGTTCAAATTCTTTCATGTTAAAGAAATGAACAGTTGTGCTCCAAATTCAATCAAAGGAGGGATATGAAATCTCGAGGAATTAACATCTGCAACTGCTGTGGTGTAGTTGACAGGTGGTCTTCTGGTTGCTCACGAATTCATGGCTTGACTTTGTTTTTTGCCTGCCCACTAGTTATGCACCGAGAAATGGTTGTTGTTACTCAGGAGAAAAAAGCCGGCCCACTCCATCTGGTCTTTCTACTGGGACAGGTGTTGAGGTCATAAACCTGCCTTTTATCCAAATGCTGGCTTCACTGATGTGAGAACACAAACTGTTCAAAGGCGGCGATAAAAGGAAACCCTGAATTTCCAGTGAAGATAATGAAGATTTATTCATGCACAAAATGAAAGATGAAGGGGAGACGAAATCAATTGTATGATGATAGCTTGCAGTACTGGTGAGGCTTAACTAAGCATATAAAATGGATTTTTCTGTGGATCTTACAGCATGATTTGCCTCAGCTATACAATTCAATCAATTGAAAGGTGTTGCGCAGGCATGAAAGGATGTGAAAGTGGTGCCGAATAATGCAGTAAAACACAAATCTCAAAAGAATGGAAGAAGTTGTCATTCAGCCTTATAGGTGCTCAAGTCTGAGACTGGGATAAAACACCAAACCACAACATACTCATGCTCTCTCTTTCCCCCTCTTTACACCTGGACTCAGAGAACCCTGTTTTTTAAACAAGCCACGATTTGATTCAACCAGAGGTTAAATTAAGCAGAGTCCTCTAAGTTGGAGCTATCAGTTGGATTACATACTTCTTCAATTTTTGCAATGCCTTTTCAGTTCAAGAAGATGTCCAAAAATATTTTACAGAAAAAAGTATACAAATCTGTACAGCCTTGGAATACACCGAAAAGCATTCAGAAATGTGTGTTTTAGAGGTACAATGTATATAAAATGTGTACAAAATACATAAAATGTAAATTCTATTTTTTGTGCATTTTTTAAAAACCCACAAAAATTGTGCAGACTGGATGCACAATTTATGAGAAGCTGATGCAGAACTAAAATATGTTTAGCCATCCCTAGTGTTGCATAGATTTTGAGTCATCTTTATTCTGAATTCCAAGAACACTGCTGTAAAATTGAGGAAAAATCAATTTTTGTTTTACGACCTCTTGCACTGTGTGACTTTCTTCTGAGTTTTAACAGCTGAATCGATAGGACCCCCTTTATTCCCTAGCATGATTCATATAGGCATCTATTCAAATTTATTCAGACACATGCTTCAGCTGGTCACTTACCTTTCAACCCTTGATTTGCTGTAGTCTTCTTTCTTTCTTTCTTTCTTTCTTTCTTTCTTTCTTTCTTTCTTTCTTTCTTCTCCTCCTCCTCCTCCTCCTCCTCCTCCTCCTCCTCCTCCTCCTCCTCCTCCTAACTGCTATAGAAAGTTCCAAAAGAAATCAGAAAGTATAGAGTTGAGGCCCATATGTGACATTAATATTTGAATCATAACTGATAGTTTGTAAATCAGTCCAATGATTTGGAGGTCATAGTTCAGAAATACCACAAGTTGTGTGTGGTAAAGCAGTCAAAAGATCACACACACACACACACACACACACAGAGAGAGAGAGAGAGAGAGAGAGAGAGAGAGAGAGAGAGAGAGAGAGAGAGAATAACTCAGGCACCCCCAAACTGCGGCCCTCCAGATGTTTTGGACCAGTGGTTGGGGAAGATGGGAATCGTAGTCCAAAACATCTGGAGTGCCGAAGTTTGGGGATGCCTGGATAACTTCTTTAAAAAGCAATAAAGTCTTGATGACTAATTTGACTAATTTGTAAACTTTTGGCAAAATCCAAAGAACGTTAAGAAGATCAAAGACCAAAGGCCCATCTAATCCTGCAACCTGTTCTTACAGTGGCCAGCCACATGCCTGTGGGAAGCCCACAAGCAGGACATGAGTGCAGGCAATAGTACTCACCCCATTTGTGAGTTCTAGCAACTGCTATACTGTCTCTGATATTGGAGGCCGTAGATAACCATAATGGCTATCAATGGATAAGCTAACCTTCTTTGTTTATAAGTTACTGTGTAGAGCAACAAATTTTGGCAGAGCATATAAGGTATGACAGTGTCACCATGCATAGCAATTATTATTATTATTATTATTATTATTATTATTATTATTATTATTATTATTTATACCCCACTCATCTGGCTGGGTTTCCCCAGCCACTCTGGGCGGCTTCCAACAGAAGTATTAAAATACAATAATTTATTAAACATTAAAAGCTTCCCTAAACAGGGCTGCCTTCAGATGTCCTCTAAAAGTCTGGTAGTTGTTTTTCTCTTTGAAATCTGGTGGGAGGGCGTTCCACAGGGTGGGTGCCACTACCGAGAAGGCCCTCTGCCTGGTTCCCTGTAACTTGGCTTCTCATAGGGAGGGAACCGCCAGAAGGCCCTCGGCACTGGACCTCAGTGCCTGGGCAGAACGATGGACAAGCACGAGCTGGACAAGACATGGATAATATATCAGAATTATTCAGTGTAATGTTCAGTGTAACGAGACTTGTTTTCCCTTTGCCAGGCTTAGGCTGGCTCAGCCATCAGTAGCCCCACTCCCAGAGCCAAGCTTGGAACTGATGTAATTTAAGATGGCATATTTATGCTGATTTCCCATATTTAGGATTGCTCCCTTAGAGCAGGACAGTGAACCCTTTGCCATGACCATAACTCTGCAGGCTTGCACTGCCCATGATGAAGACCAGAGAGGAAGGAAGGATAGTTGAGGGAGATCCATAGGGCTTTGGGTAAAGCTGCTGAAGCTCCACCCTCCCATCTTGAAGCATTCCTTTTCATGGTTTTCTGCTGGCTGCCACTAAACTCAAAACATAGTAACCTCCAGTCCCATTAACCCCAGCCAGCAATGTCAACGGCCAGCATTACTAATGGACAGCATGAATTGTCGTCCAATGTGGTCCCTGATCTAGGACCTCTGAGGTCCCACCACCCATTTATGGCTTCCACCAAGACCCGGCTGAAAAACACCTTTAAAATTGCCTTATCACATCCTCCCAAGCTTTCTGCCAACCTTTTCCAGTTAACATACCAATTGGTTCCTCCACAGTTCTTCCACCCCCACTCTATTCATCTTAGATTTTATGTTTCTCTTCGAAGGCTATTCTGGTTTTCTGCTGTTCCAAAATGACTTGCAGAAGGCAAATGACAGGTTCCAATTTTAAATCCACTTAGCTCTCCCCCCACCCACCCTTTAGAATAATCCTGTTTGACAGGCCTCCCCCTCCCTTTTTTAGTCATTAAGTATGGCTTCAGTTCAGACTGAGCAAAAAAAAAGTAGATTAATTGTATTTGTCTAGGGATGCAACTGCTGTGCTGGAGTGAAAAAGAAGGGAGAGGGGGTTTGATCAACAGTTATCAGAGAAGAGAATATTTCAGCACATAGCCTTCCCAGAAAGCACCTGGTTAATTATCTTTCTGTAGCATTTATTTGTTTATTTCTGAATTCACATTGGGATGTTGTTTTAACCTTTTGATGAACTAAGCCTGTGGAGGTCATTATCCTTTGCCTTTTAAAAGGGCTGGTGCTTGTGATGAACGTGCATAAAAGCCATTTTTTATCCTTGTAATTTTCCTCGCGCAGTTCTTAATAATGGACTGTTAAAGAATTCTAACATAGCTTTCCTGCTAATGCGTTATGCTAATCCTGTCCAGTAGCTGAGATTATGAAATAAGAATTGGGTGGGTAAATAGAGGTGGGAGGGAAAGGAGGATTTTCATTTTTATCTTTTCCTTTGAAGGCCATATGGTATTTTGGCAAAGCTTGGGTCAGTCCTAAAGACTGCAAACCCCTTGTTTTGTTTTGTTTTGTTTTGTTTTGTTTTAAAGGTAGAATCTAATATAGCTAAAATTTAGCAGTACACTTTTCTCTTTTTAAATAAGGGCATTCAGATCATGTTCATAGTGTTATGATGGAAAAAGTGTTCCATCTAGACCACTTGCACATTATCAAGAAAGGGGAAACACATCACACCCAAAGTACAAAAGGGGGTCACAGATTTGCATATGATTTGCATGTGCTAATCTGTACGTATAGAATGAACATTTGAAAGAATTGCTGTAATTTACATAGAAATGCAATACATCTCACCACAGTTGGGAAGATTATGAGCAGGTGACCCATGTGCCTTTTCAGTCTGCTCTTCAAGTGATAACTCATGATGAACAAGTAGGTAGCCGTGTTGGTCTGATGTAGTCAAAACACCTTCCAGCAGCACCTTAGAGACCAGCTGAGTTTGTCATAGGTATGAGCTTTCATGTGCATGCATCTGAAGAAGTGTATCTGAAGAAGTGTGCATGCACACGAAAGCTCATACCTATGACAAACTCAGCTGGTCTCTAAGGTGCTGCTGGAAGGAATTTTTTTTATTTTGTCATGATGAACAACTTCAAGGTTCCTCTTGCTTTCCTCTTACACATCACTTGGGAAGACAGGCGAACTACTGTAATACCGGTGTACAGTACTGGAAGAAGCAAAGATCACCAGTGCTGAAGCAATGATTCTTCAACATCAACTTTGTTGATGGTCACCTTCCAAAGCAACTACTCTATTCCAAACTTAAAAATGGAAAGCATAATGCTGGTGGTCAACAAAAGAGGTTTAAAGACTGTCTCAAGGCAATTTTTTTTAAAAAAGTAGTATAAACACCAACAACTGGGAAACACTTGCCTGCGAGCGCTCCAATTGGGGAACAGCCTTTACCAAAGGTGTCATGGGCTTTGAAGACTCGAACTCAGGACGCAAGGGAGAAACGTGCTAAGAGGAAGGTGCACTTGGCAAATCCACTTCATGATCAACTCCCACCCAGAAACCAATGTCTCCACTGTGGAAGGACGTGTGGATTCAGAATTGGTCTCCACAGTCATTTACGGACTCATTGTTAAAACCATGTTTATGGAAGACAATCTTACACAGCTACGAGGGATCGCTAAAGAAGAAGACTTTACCTTTGTACTAGAGTTGGGCTGGACTGTTCTTTAAGCAGAAGGTTGTCTCCTGGTTGCTCTTCAGACTAAGCACTCTTCTCTGTAAACTGGGACCCCTTATTTTTGCTCCATGACTCCATCCTTTGCAGATGCATTTAAAATCAAACGTGAAAGTTTTGTAGCTTTGCAGGTAGGTCCGCAGAGGATCTTTAGACTCAAGCATGAAGTGTTGAAATGCTTCCATGTCTGTACATGGACGCAGACACGGTCATTCACACACTGTCTTGCACTGGTAATGCAGACATGGAAATAAATGAAAAATAATATAGGCGGCTCGCTCATTTCCTGCCATGGAAAGGAAATCAATACTCTGGAATGTTCTTGTTGTTCTGCAGGAGAGGCAGAACTTTATCTCCAAAGACTAATAGCAGTACCTAATACCCTTGGGAGACCCAGGTGGCGCTGTGGTTAAACCACTGAGCCTAGGGCTTGCCGATCAGAAGGTCGGCGGTTCGAATCCCTGTGACGGGGTGAGCTCCCGTTGCTTGGTCCCAGCTCCTGCCAACCTAGCAGTTCGAAAGCACCTCAAAATGCAAGTAGATAAATAGGAACCGCTACAGCGGGAAGGTAAACGGCGTTTCCATGTGCTGCTCTGGTTTGCCAGAAGTGGCTTTGTCATGCTGGCCACATGACCTGGAAGCTATACGCCGGCTCCCTTGGCCAATAATGCGAGATGAGCGCGCAACCCCAGAGTCGGTCACGACTGGACCTAATGGTCAGGGGTCCCTTTACCTTTTAATACCCTTGGGAGAAGGTATGATTATAAAATATGAGTCAGGTTGAGACAGCCAATTCTGGAGTCAATGTGAACGAAAGGATTCAGTGGAACTTTTGCCCTTTGAGAGATCTAGGGTGGAATAATATGCACAAGAAGCAGGCAATAAGCAAGCTGGTGTAAATTAAACCAAAGTTTAAAGGTCAGCACCAACACTTTGAATTGTGCTCGGAAACGTACTGGGGGCCAATGTAGGTCTTTCAGGACCAGTGTTATCTTCTTCTTTGGCGATCACTCGCAGCCGAGTAAGATGGAGGTGTATATTCTTCAGGTATACTGGGCCGAGGCCATTTAAAGCACACACACCCTCCCCAAGAATTCTCCCGGAACATTTAAACAAACCACAGTTCCCAGGATTCTTTGGGAGAGGTGTGTGTGCTTTACATGTAGCAGGGCTGTTTGAAGCTGTCGAACAAGCAAGGATGACTCCAGGTAGCGAAAATACTTGCCACTATCCCGCCCACTCCCCAATTTTTGTCAGTATTTTGGAGAAGGGCTGTAGCTCAGTGGCAGAGCATCTGCCTTGCATGTGGAAGGTCTCAGGTTCAAACCCTGACATCTCCAGGAAGGGCTGGGAATGTTCCCTGATGAAATTCTGGACAGCTGGTGTAGCGCTGTGGGCTAGATGGAGCAATGGTTTGACTCTGTATAATAAGGCTGTTTCCTTCCTATGTCCCAATGTATATTTAGCTCCTCCATTGTGTGGATGAAATCCTCGCTGCCCTGACGATGACCTATGCCAGCCCATTGCTCCCCTAAACTCTCTGGAGTCATCCCTCCAAGCAAGTTTGTTTCTTATTAAAAAATTTCTGACTGCCTCTAATTGGCCTAAAACCAGAGATCTCCTGCAGTTATCTGGAATTCCAAATTTAACAGGGTCTTGCCTGCAAAGCACAACTACCATTCCTTGTTCCCAAATTATATGGTTCAGGATAGAGCTAGAGGCACCTTTTCAAGTAAACTGAACAAGCTTTTTATTACAATTCCCTGCCCATTCCAGTATATAGCTGGAAGAAATGTTGAGCTGCTGCCCACGAAGTCAAACAAGCATGAAGCAATCAAAGAACTGGAAAGCAAAAATTAAACAGCAAGTAGGTTTGTTTCCTTTCCTTTTCTTTCTAAATGTTCCCTGGATATTAATACAAAATGAGAATCCCTGAGTAATTTCCCATTAGCAAGTAAGAAAATGAAGTGCGTAGGTGTCTTATCGAGCTGCCTTGGCCTGCGTTGTACCACCTCCCTGAACACAAGTACGATCGCACTGCTGCATATCATGCTTAATAAATAATTATGACAGATAATAACAGAATTGGAATGTGTGCAATTTAAGATAATGCCACGTTTATTTGGCGAGCCAGACGGGTTCACAAACTGAAGAATGAGGAGCTGGTGGATCATCCAGTCCACTGCTTCTGAAGCAAAGTGAAAATGTTGCCGTTTCAAAATCTTGGAGCTGAGAAAATAATTGATGGATTCATGATTATTGTAATTTAGATGACAATTTGCAGCATTGGGTGTGTGTGTGCAATGAGGTACAACAGATGGCTGACAGGCAAACCTGCAGAAATGGTTGTGTTCTTCTGTTGACTCTTAGGGTAGGCGACATTAGGTCAGGGGTCAGCAATCTTTTGGGGCTGGTGCGCACATTTGGAAGTGGTGTAGACAAGACATGGCCCACCCATAAGGCAGAATGAGGCAACCTTCTCAGATGGCAAGATCCACAGGGGTGGCAGATCCAGCCTCCAAGGAATGTATCACCTAGGCGCACAGCAGGGTGGGTGAGGGGGCTCCTGAAGTTGTGCAGAGTGCCCTTTCTCTCTCCTGTCCTGGCCGACCTGGCCCTGCCCCTCCCGTGCCAGCCGGGCGTGACAATTGGCTGCGTGGCAGCATTGTCCTTCGTGACGGGGTCTCTGGCGCGCCTCTAGGTGGGCCGCCCCTCAGGCGCCGCCACCGCCCGCCCTCCCACTTGCCCTGCTCCTTGCCTCCTGCCCGCACGCCCGCCGCAGGTTCGAGACCTGGCCTCGGCCTCGGCCTGGCGGGTTGGGTTGGGTCGGGGGCATGAGGAGGATGAGAGGCTGGGCACTGCGTGGCACCGCCCCCCCCCAGCAGAGGCCTCCATGCTGGAGGTGGAGGCGGCAGTGCCCCGAAGGACGACCAGGCAGCCTGACCTGACCCCTGTGACACCCCTGAGCCCGGCCCGCCCTCGGCGCCCGGCCTGCCTGTGCTATGTCCCTCCTCTGCGTCCGTGGTGAGTCCAGGGGGGGGGCGGCGGAGGGACCTTTGTGCCACGGCGCTCAATGTGGTTAAAATGGGCCTGGCCACAGTAACCCCACCTTGTGTGTGATGTGATTTCTGACTGTTTGTAGAGGGGGTGTGCTTCTTCTCCATGCCAAAATGCAATCCCTTAAAAGAGATGTTTCTTCTTGGTTCTGGGTCTCTCTTGCCTCCTTGCAAGGAGGGGAGGGAACTCTGTTGCAACAGAAAAATAAAGATCTGCCTTGCTTTCACTGCATCCTGCCTCCATCCATTCATCTCTGACCGATCATGGACTTAGGGGACTCAGTCCCTTGGGGAGGTGGGCAGCAAAAGTCAACCACCCCTATATCAAGGTACACAGGGTCAAGGCCGTCCAGAGCTTTAAAGGTCAACACCAACACTTTAAATTGTGCTCGGAAATGTACTGGGATCCAGGGTAGATCCTTCAGGACCAGTGTCATATGGTCCCAGCGACTACTCCCAGTCACCAGTCTAGCTAAGATGGTCCATTGGCAAACTAAGGCCCGGGGGCCAGATCCAGCCCAATCGCCTTCTAAATCTGGTCCGCGGCAGGTCCAGGAATCAGCGTGTTTTTACATGAGTAGAATGTGTCCTTTTATTTAAAATGCATCTCTGGGTTATTTGTGGGGCATAGGAATTCGTTCATTTCCCCCCCAAAATATAGTCCGGCCCCCCACAAGGTCTGAGGGACAGTGGACCGGCCCATGGCTGAAAAAGTTTGCTGACCCCAATCCATCAGGCTCTTCTTGTGTTCTTAGGTAGTCTATGTGCCTGCTCAGTCCGCTTTTCACAGGGGTCAGCAAACTTTTTCAGCAGGGGGCCGGTCCACTGTCCCTCAGACCTTGTGGGGGGCTGGACTATATTTTGGAAAAAAATGAACAAATTCCTATGCCCCACAAATAACCCAGAGATGCATTTTAAATAAAAGGACACATTCTACTCATGTAAAAACATGCTGATTCCCGGACCATCCGCGGGCCAGATTTAGAAGGCGATTGGGCCGCATCCGGCCCCTGGGCCTTAGTCTGGGGACGCCTGGCTTTTCAGGTGTTAACTTTGACGGGCCATTTCAGTGCTCTTGCACTCCCATCTTCTTTATCCGCATCCCTTCAGACAGAGGAGTGTCTTATGACCGCTTCTCAAACAGAGGCCTTTCTGTTGTGAAGCAGAGCATGCGGCCATCTTAGCTCCATGCCTGATTCACAACATGAAAATCAGGTTTTAAAGCTGAAACCTTGGTGAACCTTGGGGGGGGGGGTTGGAGGAATTAATAGAAAAACCAATAACCCCCCCCCACACACACACAAAGAAACCCTGAACTGCTATTGAAACAAACCACTTGGGCTTTTTGCCAACCCTTTTTGAAATTTCCCTCCAGGGCAGGCTTTGTGTGACCCATGCGGTTGATCCAGCTGGGTTAGTGCTGCTCTATCGCCCACATGACTTTACATGTTCCTCGCAGCTTGCAGAGGGGGGGATTCATACTATCAGACCCTTTGTTAGATGTCAGAAAGCCACAGAGGGGAAAAATGGCATATAGGGGGCCAGAGACAATACTCCATTGTAAAAGGTAACCGTTTCTAAAGGGCGAGGATTGTGTTATCTGCCCTTTGACAGCTGTTTGTCTTCTCCTCTCTCGCTGATTGAGTGAGTTGTGCAATTCCATGGGTTTTTCTTATTCTTATTTAATCTTTACCCACTGACTCAGTTTCAAAGCATTTGGGGCTAAATGCAGGAAAGGGATCAAGAGGCATTGGTTCCCTCCAAAGGAAGCGATATTGTTATTTGCTAAGTTCAGCTCTATCACATTTTTTTACATGGAGAGTCACACCGTCATGGAGAGTCATAAAGGGAGAAATGTAAAGTACTACACTTGGGGGGAGGGAATGAAAGGCACAAATACAGGATGGGAGACACCTGGCTTGAGAGCAGTACATGTGAAAAGGATCTAGGAGTCTTGGTAGACCACAAACTTGACATGAGTCAACAGTGTGATGAAGCAGCTAAAAAAGCCAATGCAATTCTGGGCTGCATCAATAGGAGTATAGCATCTAGATCAGGGGAAGTAATAGTACCAGTGTCTTCTGCTCTGGTCAGACCTAACCTGGAATACTGTGTCCAGTTCTGGGCACCACAGTTCAAGAAGGAAACTGACAAGCTGGAACGTGTCCAGAGGAGGGCAACCAAAATGGTCAAAGGCCTGGAAACGATGCCTTATGAGGAATGGCTTAGGGAGCTGGGTATGTTTAGCCTGGAGAAGAGAAGGTTAAGGGGTGATATGATAGCCATGTTCAAATATATACTGTAAAAGGATGTCATATAGAGGAGGGTGAAAGGTTGTTTTCTGCTGCTCCAGAGAAGTGGACACGGAGCAATGGATTCAAGCTACAATAAAGAAGATTCCACCTAAACATGAGGAAGAACTTCCTGACGGTAAGAGCTGTTCGACCGTGGAATTTGCTGCCAAGGAGTATGGTGGAGTCTCCTTCTTTGGAGGTCTTTAAGCAGAGGCTTGACAGCAATCTGTCAGGAATGCTTTGATGGTGTTTCCTGCTTGGCAGGGGGGTGGACCGGATGGCCCTTGTGGTCTCTTCCAACTCTATGATTCTATGATATCAAAACATGTTTGTAACATAAGAATGGCTGCATCATTGCACATTTTTGCTCCACTGTGTGAGCTAGAAGGGCAATGTCTGCATCCATTTCCCAATACAAGTTTTGGGAAGAGTATCAAAACCAATCATTACACGGTTTTAGTTTAATGGCTGTAAATATATCACAAACCTCTCCCTAATTAGTGTCTCTGTTTGGGTTGTACCTGAGGCGGGTATATCTATTGCCCTAATCATAGTACACTACAAACTGGGGCAAAAATATAGAGCATGAGACTCTTGATCTCAGGGTCATGAGTTCAAGCCTCATGCTGGGCAGCATATTCCAGCATTGCAAGGGGTTGGACTAGATGACCCTTGTGGTCCCTTTTAACTCTTCAATTCTATGAAAATTTCATCTCCCTCAGAGTGTAAGCAGGGATGTGTCTAAATCTACCTGTACGACTTCAGACCTGCTTCTTGTTTGCTTTTACACAGATCCTTTGAAACTTTGTATCCTTTGTATTATTTTTGTCCCTACATTGTAGCAATCTGGAAATTAGATTCTGGTAAACTGAAACTTTTGGGCAAACGTATCTAAAAAAATTACGTTTGCTTCGTATTTTAAGCTTGGTCCTAATCAATACAGGGAGGCTGGTGCTTCCCACTTAAGTGGGGAAAAAAAACAAGTAGCCAAACGGCAACTGACATCTTCAGAAGAAAGTTAAGCCTCTTACCCGTAATCACCCTTATCTAGTTAAATGAACACTGATGAGCAAATGTAGTCTGGGGTTTTACATTTCCAAACAAAAGGCACCAGCCTTGAGGGTCCAATGGCCTTCAGAGGCCTAGATCCATGTCTCACACGTGCTGATGTAATTCAGACTTGGCTTCCTTATGGTAAGAGAACAATGGGGAGATTATGACTTGGGACAATGTGCCAGAAAACCTTTTGAGCACCATTTGCTATCTTATTGACATTCCTTCTTATTTCAATGCACTTTAGTGAGACACCCAAAGTGACAAGGGATTCAGATTGACTGAAAGGATTAGTCATCCAATGGCGTCTGTGTGTGTGTGTGGTGTGGTGTGTGTGTGTGTGTGTGAGAGAGAGAGAGAGAGAGAGAGAGAGAGAGAGAGAGAGAGAGAGAGAGAGAGAGAGGGCTGATGAGCTCCAAAACCCAAAAGGCTTTCTTATCTGTTTGTTTAAACAAGCGCATGTTTAAAGGGGTTTTGCATTCACAGCAGTGGAAGCAAATAGTGGATCTGAGTGAATGGTCTCATTTATCCGGCTAGGGTAGCGAGCCTTTGAGTTATGAGACACTAAGGATACAAAAGAGGGCAATGCTGGCTACCAATGTCAGTTGCAAGTTATTATTATGTTCACACCAAGCAGGAGAACTGAACCTGGGCGGAATAGGTATGCAAGAGGTCACACTTATTCAAAGTAAAAAAAAATGCCCAAGGGAGGTGAGTGGAATGCCAGAATGTTGCGAAACCAAGGCAGGATGCCAGAAGCAAAAACAGGATAGACAGAGCTATCTATCTCTGCTCTTGTCAAGTAGCAGAATTATCAGTTTCGGTTCCCATGCTCCTCTTTTAGGAACCTAGGAAGGTGCCTCCTGCTGTGTCCGTCTAGGTCCATGTTGTTTACACTGAATGGCGCGTAGGCATTAGCACTCAGGACGCAAGGGAGAAACGTGCTAAGAGGAAGGCATGCTTGGCAAATCCACACCGTGATCAACTCCTGCCCGGAAACCAATGACCCCACTGCATAGCTGCCAAGTTATCCCTTTTTTAAAGGGATTTTCCCTTATGCTGAATAGGCTTCCTCGCGAGAAAAGGGAAAACTTGGCAGCTATGCCCCACTGTGGAAGGACATGTGGATCCAGAATTGGCCTCCACAGTTATTTACGGACTCCTTGTTAAAACCGTGTTTATGGAAGACAATATTACTCGGCTACGAACGATAGCCAAAGAAGAAGATAACACTGGTCCTGAAATACCTACATTGGCTCCCAGTACGTTTCCGAGTACAATTCAAAGTGTTGGTGCTGACCTTTAAAGCCCTAAACGGCCTCAGCCCAGTATACCTGAAGGAGAGTCTCCACCCCCATCGTTTAGCTGAGATCCAGCGCTGAGGGCCTTCTGGCGGATCCCTCACTGCGAGAAGCAAAGTTACAGGGAACCAGGCAGAGGGCCTCCTTGGTGGTGGTGCCTGCCCTGTGGAACACCCTCCCATCAGATGTCAAGGAAATAAGCAACTATCTGACTTTTAGAAGACATCTGAAGGCAGCCCTGTTTAGGGAAGTTTTTAATGGTTGACGTTTTATTGTGTTTTTAATATTCTGTTGGGAGCCGCCCAGAGTGGCTAGGGAAACCCAGCCAGTAGGGTATAAATAATAATAATAATAATAATAATAATAATAATAATAATAATACCACATCAGTGAGGCTGAGAGTGGTGTCTTGTCATCTGGGCAGCCCAGGACCTCCACACACATTTGCCCAGCCTTGTGCCCCAGGGAAGTCAGTTCAGTGCTGCTAACACAGTGGTTTAACTTCACTCCTGGAGGTTTACTCCATTGTCTCTTGAAATAGATGGATGCCAACAGCAGGGGCGTAGGAAGATAGGGGCGGTGGGGGCCGTGCGCCCCGAGCGACACGATCCCAGGGGCGCCATCGCCTCTGCCCGCCCTGCCCCAAAATGTGTGCCACGTCACTGCGCACGTCACTGCGCACTGCGCCCCCACCCCAAATGCGTGACATGGCACTGCGCATGGCACCCCCGCCCCCAAAACATGTGCAGTGCCCCGCCCCCAGAACACACGCCATGCCACTAGGGACAGCGCGCCTGCTCTCTGCCCCCGGTGGTGGAGCAACAGCACTGATTGGCAGCAGCTCTCCAGGCAAGAACCTCTCCCAGCTCTCTATGGAGATGCCAGAGATTGAACTGAGACCTTCGGCTCGCAAGGCAGATGCTCCACCCCTGAGCTATGGTCCTTCTCATAGAACAAGCTCCTGCCTCTGCTGCTACAGTGAAAGCCAATAAAAAGCAGGCCAAAATGACTCATTTATGGGGGGCATTTCAAACAATTTTACTGATCCCATTTGAGTTGGCTTCTGGCAGTTTAGGAGTATTTGTTAAACTTTTTAAAACTGTTCGCTGTATTGATTTAAAACAGGCATCCCCAAACTCGGCCCTCCAGATGTTTTGGGACTACAACTCCCATCATCCCTAGCTAACAGGACCAGTGGTCAGGGATGATTGGAATTGTAGTCCCAAAACAGCCAGAGGGCTGAGTTTGGGGATGCCTGATTTAAAACAACAACAAACCGTTATTTTCTTGTTTCCACACACATCGCAGAGTGGTTTGTATAAAATGGTGGAATTTTTGAAAAGTGATACATTATAAATGTTTCACTCCTAACACAGCACTGAATTGTCATTCCAACTCACAGGAGTGGCAAATGTTGCTCAGAGGACAGTGAAGTTTCACAATAGCTGATAAAATCTTCTCCACCCCTAAGAGTCCATTGAGAACAGGCGACACTCATACCCTTCAGCCACTTAACATCAAGCATAGAGCACTTTCTCTCTCCAAAAGTTGTATTGTATGTTTCTACCTTTGGGGGGGGGGCGGAGAGAAATCCCAGTGAATACTGCTCACATAAGTCGATGCCACCTACATTCCTCAGATTCAGTTATGGCCACCTTTGCACATGCAATTAAAATGCAGAAACTTTTATTTATTTATTTTGGTAGATAGAATATGCCAGTATGCAGGTAAAGTAAAGGACCCCTGGAGGGGTTAAGTCCAGTCAAAGGTGACTATGGGGTTGCAACGCTCATCTCGCTTTCAGGCTGAGGGAGCCGGCGTTTGTCCACTGACAGCTTTCTGGGTCATGTGGCCAGCAGGACTAAACAGTTTCTGGTGCAATGGAACATGGTGACAGAAACCAGAGTGCACAGAAACGCTGTTTCCTTTCCCAGCACAGTGATACCTACGGTATTTACCCACTTGCCCTGGCATGCTTTTGAACTGCTAGGTTGGCAGGAGCTGGGGAAGAGCAGCAGGAGCTCACTCCATCGCAGGGATTTGAACCGCCGACCTTCTGATCAGCAAGCCCAAGAGGTTTAGACCACAGAACCACCCGCATCCCATGCCAGTACAGTCATACCTCGGTTTAAGTACGCCTCGGTTTGAGTATTTTCAGTTCAAGTACGGTACTCTGCGGACCAGTCTGGAACGGATTAATCCACTTTCCATTACTTTCAATGGGAAAGTTCGCTTCAGGTTAAGTATGCTTCACGTTAAGTACGGACTTCCGGAACCAATTGTGTTTGTAAACCGAGGTACCACTGTATGCACATTGGCATGACTTCAGGGTCAGAGATCGGCCAAAGGTAACAGATGCACCATGGCATTTCTTCTCTCTGCATCATTCCTCGTCTGGTCACTGCTGTGGATACATGACCTGTCTGTCTGTCTGTCTCCAGGCTAGTCTGCAAGGCATTCCCACACCGTGTAGACAAATTCTTTATCAATGACTTGGATGATGGGCTTGAGGGCATCCTGAGCAAGTTTGCAGATGACACCAAATTGGGAGGGGTGGCTAATACCCCAGAGGACAGGATCACACTTCAAAATGACCTTAACAGATTAGACAACTGGGCCAAAGCAAACAAAGTGAATTTTAACAGGGAGAAATGTAAAGTACTATAAAGTACAGGATGGGAGACACCTGGCTTGAGAGCAGTACATGTGAAAAGGACCTAGGAGTCTTGGTAGACCACAAACTTGACATGAGTCAGCAGTGTGATGCAGCAGCTAAAAAAGCCAATGCAATTCTGGGCTGCATCAATAGGAGTATAGCATCTAGATCAAGGGAAGTAATAGTACCACTGTATTCTGCTCTGGTCAGACCTCACCTGGAGTACTGTGTCCAGTTCTGGGCACCACAGTTCAAGCTGGAATGTGTCCAGAAGAGGGCAACCAAAATGGTCAAAGGCCTGGAAATGATGCCTTATGAGGAACGGCTTAGGGAGCTGGGTATGTTTAGCCTGGAGACGAGAAGGTTAAGGGGTGATATGATAGCCATGTTCAAATACATAAAAGGATGTCATATAGAGGAGGGAGAAAGGTTGTTTTCTGCTGCTCCAGAGAAGCGGACACGGAGCAATGGATTCAAACTACAAGAAAGAAGATTCCACCTAAACATTAGGAAGAACTTCCTGACAGTAAGAGCTGTTCAACAGTAGAATTTGCTGCCAAGGAGTGTGGTGGAGTCTCCTTCTTTGGAGGTCTTTAAGCAGAGGTTTGACAGGCATATGTCAAGAATGCTTTGATGGTGTTTCCTGCTCGGCAGGGGGTTGGACTGGATGGCCCTTCTGGTCTCTTCCAACTCTATGATTCTATGAAATCCACTAATATCAATTGGAATGAGTGGCATAGGCTGTGGCAAAGGCCAAGCTAGACATCGTGTCCATCACGTTTTGCATTACCAAATCACAGCCATTGGGGTGTGGGCTAAGGTAGTAATGATAAAGGTGGGGTACAAAGTGTTATCCACCCGCCACTATATTGTAGACCTGACCACCCCTCTCCTCCTCCATGGCTGCTGTTTAGTAAAAAAGGGAGAAAAACAAGTATGTTTGACAATCCCATGATGAGCACCATGTCTAGTTTGGTCCGCACAGAGACTATGCTATGAGTCACAAAGTCTGGTTTAGATCTTGCTGGTGTCATGAATTCACCAATAGCCTCAGACAACCTGCTCTGCCTGATCAGTTCATATTTGCATTGGCTCAGCCTTTTCCCATTGAACCTGCTCCCTCAGACATGCCCACAACTCACTGGATGCCAGGACTGGACAGCCACCCTCCCTTCTTTTCTGAACAGTGGAGAGGTGCAAAGAGCTTCTTTGTGTGAGCAAGTGTGGCAGTAGCAGTGGAGGTGCCTTTCCCCCGTTGACTGGGACTGGGAAGACTGAAGAGGGGCATGCCCTCACCTTTTTGGGGGCCATATCTCTTTTTCTGCTTCTTTGGATTTAGCAGCCATTTTGAGTCATGCCACACCTCCATGGCATCAGTTTTGTGTTATGCCTTACCCTGCAAGGCAGCCATTTTGTCACTGGTCCCCACAGCACTCTCTCAAAATTCCATATTTTTCCCCTGGTCCAAGAAGAGGATACTGAACTAGATAAACAAATAGTCTGCCTTTGAATAAGTCAGATCTCTTATGTTCTTATAGTACGTTATAGTTATGATCAAGGGGATAGCCAGGAGAGAAGGATAGGGAAAAGGTGTAACAAACAACAACAAGAACAACAACAGCAGCAGCAACAGCAGCAACAACAACAACAATAACAACAACACAATAATAAAATACTACTACTACTACTACTACTACTAATTTATTATTTATACCCCGGCCAGCTGGCTGGGTTTCCCCAGCCACTCTGGACGACTCCCAACATAATTGATGATGATAAGGATGAAGTTTTTTTAACACATCCCATCTGTGTCCTTGCAGGACACTTACTATAAACTGTTGAGCAAGTTTATTCCCTTTCTAAAGGTAAAGGTAAAGGTGCCCCTGACCATCAGGTCCAGTCGTATCCGACTCTGGGGTTGCGGCGCTCATCTCGCTCTATAAGCCGAGGGAGCCGGCGTTTGTCCGCAGACAGCTTCCAGGTCATGTGGCCAGCATGACAAAGCCGCTTCTGGCGAACCAGAGCAGCACACGTAAACGGCGTTTACCTTCCCGCCGGAGCGGTCCCTATTTATCTACTTGCACTTTGATGTGCTTTCAAACTGCTAGGTGGGCAGGAGCTGGGACCGAGCAACGGGAGCTCACCTCGTTGCAGGGATTCGAACCGCCGACCTTCTGATCAGCAAGCCCTAGACTCTGTGGTTTAACCCACAGCGCCACCTGGGTCCCTTTCTAGTCATGTGCAATTACTTGTACCTAGGCATCCTGAAAGGTTGCCTAGAATTATGCAAAATAACTAGCTAAATGGCAGTTGAAAAATTGAGATATGTGGCATTTGTTTAAATTGACCCATATAGTTAAAGTGTGAGGGACAATTTGTTTATTTAAAAGTTGTGTTTATTCATTATGTACTAGAATGATAAGGCACCAGAAAATGTGCAGCCCTATGGTTTATTGAGGAAAATTTAATAAAATCTGATCAGGAAGTGGAGAAGCTCAGAATAGCCCAGTCTAGATTACTGCTAAAGGCAATCAATTACTTCTAAAAAAGCCATTGATCCAATTAAATATGCTACATACTGCTGGAGGCAATCGATGATTTAGAGTAATTAATCTAATTAAATAAACTAAAATGCTGGTTGTTACATTACAAAAGACTTCACTGCTCAACATTGTATCCAATGTTTTCAAAGATAAAACACTGGATCTTCAGGCATGTCAGCTCTTATCAAGGATAAACAGTGCTTCTTGGCCCCCAGAAGACATGGGTTATTTCATTAGTATTTTTATTTAGGCTGCTTGGGCCCTTTAGGATTGTGACATACATTACATCTTTCCTACCCAGCAACCATCTCTCTGGGTAGAAAAATATACAGTACATATATACATGGACATCAACATTTTGACACTTACTGTCCCAACATCAGGTAACTCCAGAACAAGACAGGTAAAGGTAAAGGTTAAGTCCAGTCAAAGGTGACTATGGGGTTGCAGCACTCATCTCGCTTTAGGTCAAGGGAGCCAGCATTTGTCCACAGACAGCTTTCCAGGTCATGTGGCCAGCATAACTATATCGCTTCTGGCACAACGGAACACTGTGACGTACGTAGAGTGCACAGAAATGCTATTTGCCCTCCTGCCACAGCGGTACCTTTCGAACTGCCAGGTTGGAAGAAGCTGAGACAAAGCAACGGGAGCTCACCCTGCCGTGTGGATTCGAACTGCTGACCTTCTGATCGGCAAGCCCAAAAGGCTCAGTGGTTTAAGACCACAGTGCCACCTGTGCCCCAACGTCCAGAACAAGATCTAGAGAGGGAAGTGGGAAACTTAGGCTGGAGGGACCTGGCCCAGTCAGTACACCTCTTTCCACATAGCCCTCTAAATGTGTGACAGCAAAGCATGTTTGTGTGTAGGCTCTGGGTGCAGAGACTTAGTCAATGTGGGGTTAGAAGTGGGTGTATCAGGTTCAGTCTTGCTACATAGTCACAGAGCATGGATGGAAATGGCTCATCTCTAGGTCTAACCAACCCTCAGCGTGGTAAATGTTAGACCTGCAAATACTGTATACACACACCTTCAAGTTATGCAAAACTGTTTAGGGGGGTGGGGGAAATGAGGGAAATAGATTTTTCTCTGCGGAGGCATTTGATAGTGCTTAGCTTAGCCCAACATGGTAGTTGATGAATGCAGCTTGCAAGTCCTACCGATGGCGGAGGCTCCTTCTCATTAATTGGCCCTCCTTCTTGCAAGGAACCCCAAGGCTGGTAGTTTTTGAGAGAAGCACAGTTCTCTCTGTGGTTGGTTACATACCATATCTTTAAAGCACATTTTTACCCCCAGAGAGTTCTGGGTTCTGTAAGGTAGTTTGGTGCTGCTCTTCAGACATTGTTTCAGAGGGATGGGCTGAGAAAGGGTCACTTATGACAGGCTTGCAAGGCAGGCAAATGTCAATATCTTCACATTTTAGGCTGGGGGTGGGTGGTTGTTAACAACCCTTACAGTAATTTACAGTTACGCAAATCTAGTTCCATTGTCTTCTCAAACTACCTCTGATCTAGACATGTTATACTCTTTGCTCTCTGACCGTTTAAATGGGAACCCAAATATAACTCAAAACATTCCTTATATCTAAGCATTTCCTATATGTATCATGACACAGCACTGAAGTGATGAAGGAAGTATCATCTGGTAGACAGTTGCTCTTCTACCCAGCTCTTAAAGATACAGACCCTTTTTTATTTGCTTTATATTTATATACCCCCCTTTGTCTCCTCTTCGCCTAAATCTTGAGATTTCACTGTACAGTATCCTCATTCATGTATTCCTATCACTGAAAATAAACAGGCATCTTGGGTGCCATCTAGTGAACACTTCATGGAAGTTAAAAGACATTGCCTCTTTTCTGTAAGTCACAAAACCGCCCTGGTATTGGTTCTGACTGAATTGCACTGCTTGCCAATTTGTTTTTTTGGGCCCAATTCAGTGTTTCTGGAGAAGAGGGATTGACTGCTGAACCACTTTAAGACTTGTAGCTCTATGAGGGGAACAAGGGTTGCCTAACAACTCGGCAACCTTAAAATCTGAAATTCGCAGGATTCTTTTTGGGGGAAGCCATGACTGTTTAAAGTGCCATGATATTATTTTAAATGTATAGTGCAGTTGGCACCTCAGATGGAAGCTTTTACTGCAGAAATAGATTTTCCAGGCCTTTGGCTTCAATGCCACCCATAGATTTATTTTTAAAAAGCAGCCAGAAGTCAAAGCTCTTCACATACTAGTCCAGGCTTCCTCAAACTTGTCCCTCCAGATGTTTTGAGACTACAGTTCCCATAATCTCTTACCACTGGTCCTGCTAGCTAGGGATCATGGGAGTTGTAGGCCAAAAACATCTGGAGGGCCGAGGTTGAGGAAGCCTGCACTAGTCCATAGTCCCAACCTTTGGTGTACAAGGTTCTCCTCCTTCCTATTTCATCCTCACAACAACTCTGTGAGGTAAATTAGGCTAAGAGATGGTGACTGGCCCAAAGTCACCCACTGAGCTTCATGGCTTTGTGGGGTTTCGAACCCTGCTCTCCCAAGTCCCAGTCCAACACTCTAACCATTATACCCCACTGGCCCCCTTTGCCCTTCCTCTCTTTATTCCTGGCTTTTAGATGCTTATATTTCGGATTGAAAGAACGATCACCTATAAAACCTAATGACTTAACTACGTACAGTCTTTGCATCTAGCTTACATAGGATCTAGGGTGGAATGGGGGTAAGCTACATTTGCATCAATGGGGAATTATTTTGATCAGGCTTTCCCTGACCCATAAGATGGGGTCCACTGACTAGTTACCACTAAATTCCCATTTTTGCAATATTGCAATATTGTTGCACTGGATTTTATGTTGCATCTCTGTTGTTGTTTTTTGACACTGTGTTATTGTTTCCATGTTGCACTTTTGTATATACTACTTAGAGATTTAAAAAATATTAAGCAGTTTAGAATTAACAAGAACAACAATATTTTTCTCAGTGCATTTTGTAGTTTCAGAGAAGGATATTTCCTTCAGACTGCAGCAGTAAAGGAAACAGTTAAATTTCCTTTCCCTGTATTCTCTGTAATTGTCACCCCCATGCGATTTGCATTTTTTTAAAAATACAAAAACTAGGAGGAAGATGCCACAAGTTAAATAGCTGTGAAAGACTAAACTGTCACTGAAAATGAGAAACAAGCTGAAACTATACACGACAGGAGCAGGAGCAGATTCATGTGCTACTGAAAACCAGATATTGTTCAATTGCACAGAAAGCACAGTAGGCCCACATATACCTTCCCACAAAGAACCCTGGGAACTGTTATAAGAAAAACTGCTCCCATTCCCTTATGGGGCATACAGAGCCCATATAGAGTCCTTAAGTGGGTTTCCTATTGGTAGGAGAAAACAGAGGCCAACCAGAGTATATTGAGAAGCAAAGGGGCTGGTAAGTCTGATCTTTATTAAAGGAACTGTTGCAACAGGGTCCCCACTCACCACATGCAGGAGGCAGGAGGGACCCCGAACAATGGTGCACAAGCCCAGGGCCGGCCCTACGGCCAGGCTGGGTGGCGCAGGATGCCAGGGCGCCCACACGCCCGCCAGGGGGGCGCAGCTCAGCTCGGTGGGGCGCTGGGGAGTTTCATCCCTCCAAGAAGCCGGGCTCCATCCCTCCGCGCTCTCGGGCTCCGCTTGCCTCTGACTGAGTAGAGGAGAAGGGAGAGAGAGAGAGGCTGGGCGCGGGCAGAGAGGCAGCGAGAGACGCCCGCCTTCTGGCGCTTCGGCTCAAAAGGAGGTGGAGAAACCCCGCTCGCGCGCACCCTGGAAGCTTCGGGCAGCACAGCGCCCCCGCCCGCCTCCCCTTTATATTTATATTAAGTTCTCCAGTGTTTTTTCCCTCTCTCCCCCCGTAACTTTTCTTTTTCTTTTTTTTACAAGCTGTGCCCGCCGTGGAGCTCCGCCCACCGGCCGTGCTGGGAAATGGGGCGGGGCAGGGTGGGGTGGGGGCGCTGGAGGGATCCGTCGCACCAGGGCGCCAGGGCGCCAAGTATACTTAAGACGGTCCTGCACAAGCCCTTATATAGACTTTTGAAATTCCCCACCCTGCAGCCCAAGACCACCCCCAAAAAACATCATACATACATCACAGAAGGAGGTGGTCTACAACAAAAACCTGCCTGCTGGGATACCTGATAATGGTCACTGACTGCATTGCATGGGAAGCCTGGCCATTCTTTTGTGGTGGTTAATGCTTTAGTTTGTGAATCCAGGTCACAGGCTCACCCTATTCACACACAAATATGCCATTAAAACAGGATTTGCAAGCAAAAAGACAGTGGGAAGGCTTTCCCCATTTGCCCCTCTTACTGCAGAGGTCATTGGGAGAAGTCAAATTGGCTTCAGGATTGCTCTCCCATACTATTTCAGACACATGGTTCATATATTTAGATATGTGTGCATTTATTAATACTTATTTTATATCTGAGACCTTAAAATTCTTATAACAGAACTGTAGTTTACCCCTCCACTGTTGGCATCTGCCTGTCTCAAGAGACAATGGAGTGTGCCTCCAAAGGTGAAGTCAAACAGCTGGAGAATCACAACACCTCCTGTGACTACAGAGACTGGTAACTCAAAACTGCTGCCTCCTGCATTGTTTTTGCTATGTTAGCAGTACTAAAGTGACCTACCTGGGTGCAAGCCCAGGCAGTGTTCCCAACACCCTTAACTTGCCAGAATTCTTGGGAATAAGACATGTGCTTTAAATGTATAGTGTGTACACAGCCTGGGGAAGGTGGATTTGATTTCAGTGGCAAAGTAATGCCACTACCTGTGGGTTGCTGAACTCTCCACTCAGTCCTGGATTTAATTCCCACTGCTTTCCTGGTGGCACTATTCCACAAACCAGGCTTGGCTTGGGAAGAAAGCATATACCGGTAGGGGAAATAGTAATAGGGAGCTGAGCAGCAGGCAGAATAGGGCTGAATATTTGTGGCTCAACTTCTTTTGCTCTTTAAATCAGTGCCACCTCCACCTACCCCTTCCTATGTGATTGGGAGAGATCTTAATTTTTAAACACATGGATCTACCTTCATTATTCGTAGGTTGAGCCTTAACTGTATCCCAAGCTCTCCAGTGAGTCTCAACTCTCTGCAATTAAAACTAAATGAATATTTTAATTGTCTGGCACATCATCTAACAGAGGCATATTAATTGATGTGAGCTGCAGAATGCAGCTGAGGCTCCCCTTCTGTGCTTTCAAAAAACAGGAGAGGGCAGGACTTCAGGAGACAGGTGTTGGAAGGGCAACCACAGAGAAAATTCGCTGTGTAAGTTAAGGGTTGTTTCTGTTGCCACTAAGTCAACTAGTCTAGAGTGGGTGGGTTGGGGGTGTTGCATAGCCACCCCAGAAGATGGCATAATCTTGACTGAGGTAGCATACAGAGAATAGTCACTGTTGGGCTGGCTGCATATTCCTGAATTGCAGGAGGTTGGACTAGATCAGGAGTCCCCAAACAAAGGCCCGGGGGCCAGATGTGGCCCAATCACCTTCTAAATCCGGCCTGCGGAAGGTCCGGGAATCAGCATGTTTTTACATGAGTAGAATGTGTCCTTAAAAAAAAATACACCTCTGGGTTATTTGTGGGGCCTGCCTGGTGTTTTTACATGAGTAGAATGTGTCATTTTATTTAAAATGCATCTCTGGGTTATTTGTGGGGCATAGGAATTCGTTCATATTTTTTTTCAAAATATAGTCCGGTACCCCCACAAGGTCTGACGGACAGTGGACCGGCCCCCTGCTGAAAAAGTTTGCTGACCCCTGGACTAGATGGTCCTTGAGATCCCTTCCAAATTTTTGATTCTCTGAGCTTGGTGCTCAAATAGCCTACCCGTGAGGAAGTGTTTTTTCCTGGATGTTTAAAACAACTAAATTGATCTGAGTGAGGCCCGTTAAAAGGTCAAAACCCCTCTGCTTCTTTCTGTTCCAGTTGTATTCTTTCATATCCAGCAAACTTACACCAGGATTTTTTCTTTGGATTCAATCTGCTTTTTTTCAAGTGCTTCTGCTAACACCAGGTACAAAAGATAACACACTCAGAATTCAAGGGGATGTTGTCTCCTATCAGCTGCCGAGCACAATGATTTTTCTGGAGTACTAAAACTGAGTTCAGTCCACAGTCCATTCATACAAAAATCTATTCCTAGTTCCTCCAAGAAGTGGGAGTCAGAAATCACCTGGAGATCTACCAATAGATCTATTAGTAGATCTACCTTCTGCCTAGCCTTGTTCTAATGAGCCAACAACAGACCGTTCTTTCACACAAATACTATTTCCTGCATACGAAGGCCTTTTCAAACAAGCTGCTGATGAAAGAATAAAACCTCCCACTGTCCAGCCTCTTCTTTTTTTTACATTCCACTGAATAAATTTCCCCTTTCTCAGACTGCATTAACTATGTAGGTCCCTTTCAATAGAAATCACTCTTCTACAGAGTGAAGAACAAACCTTTCAAAATGATGCATTCTAACATTCATTTCTTCTTCCAGAGATCTTCTCCTCCGGTTGATTTTCAACTTCTAAGAGGCCCTCAGCCACCTGTTGTCTCCTGGTAAGGCACTAACTCAAAACCAGCAATTTATCTCTCCCATATTTTTGCAATTAAAGTTATTCATTGCTTCTCCCCCCCCCCACCCCCAGTAATGAAAGAGGAAGGGATCAATGGATTCTGAACTGGTTGAGTGATACCTTGCGTAGATGAAAGATTATAAAAACATTGCAGCTTGAAAATGAGAAAGGTTGTTGATGTGTTTTGCAATGCCAGGACTCCAACCTTTGCAATGCCAGGACTCCAATCCTTTAAGAGCTGGACTCCTACTTTTAAATTAGTAACATGATAAATCGTGCAGGGAAACAAAAATGCTTCATTTACAAAACTATTGTACTCCCAACTTTACTGTAGGCTTGTGAAACATGGACCACTTATAAACGTCATCTCCAGCTCCTCAAAAGATTCCATCAATGGGGTCTCCAAAAAAATGTTACATATCACTTGGGAAGGAAGGCGAACTAATGTCAATGTACTGGAAGAAGCAAAGATCACCAGTGTCAAATGATTCTTCAACACCAACTTCGTTGGACTGGTCATGCTGTTCAGATGCCTGATTATCGTCTTCCAAAGCAACTACTTTATTCCTAACTTGAGAATGGTAAGCATAATGCTGGTGGACAACAAAAGAGGTAAATCTATTTTAAAAAATGTAGCTTAAACACCGACAACTGGGAATCATTGGCCTGTGAGGACTCCAGTTGGAAAACAGCCTTCGCCAAAGGCGTCACGAACTTTGAAGAAGCACAAACTCAGGGCGAAAGAAGAAGAAGACGAAGATGAAGATGAAGACGAAGACGAAGCATTTCAGTCTGAAGGTGGAGTCCAAAGTAGGACAATTTCTCCTTGCTGAAACTCCTATTGGAGTTTGGTCTCATTTCTATTGGTATAAGAATATGCAACGATCCCAGGTGACTAAAATTCCTTATAACATTTTTAAATACCGTCTTTTTCCGTGTATAAGACTAGGTTTAAAATTGGGGCTTATCTTATACATGGGTAGTGCTGAGAGGTGTTTTCTTATATACAGAAAAATACAGTATCCTCGTAAGTATTTTCTGCCTCTTAGTCTGGGATCAACATGTCAAATACTCTGTACTGCCAACAACTTGCAAACCCATATCCTAATAACACTTTCATACCTGAGCCTAGCACTCATATTGTGCTTCTGTGAAAATCCCAGCTTCAGTTTCTTTGGAAATAGATTTCTCACCCTCCTTGGTGCAGAGAGCCTCTTGGAAACATAATGGGGAAAACATTGCTGAAGTATCAAAGACCAGGAAATAAATAATAAGCTGAAAGTCTCAAGGCTTTCAGTTGATTTCTCCCAAGTCTATATAAAATAATGCAAGTTTCGCAAGGCTTGATACAAGTTTCCCACATTTCGAAAGTACCGGTAGCAAACTCTGGACCAATCCACAGCAGTTTTGTTATGCCTGTTGTGAGGAAGGTAGTGTATGGCAAGCCTGAAGTGAAGTCCAGTGTTGTTAACCATCCATTTTGGGGGTGGTGTGTGTGTGTTGTTGTTTTTTAGAAATAAGGAGTGGGTAAGGGACTGGGAAATTGATTGCAGCATAATTGAGAACAATTAAGGGAGTTGGGGAATGGACAGAGAGTTTCAGTGGTGTGTGGAAATATGCCTGAATGCCAAACCTACTCATAGTGACATCAAATGGGAGTGAATTTTGCGAGGTCGCGCTCAGCCTCCTGAATCCCAGAGCGACCCCTGGCAGTTCGGACTGGCATCCTCCCCAGGGTGGATACCTGTGGAGTGGCAGGGTTAGAGGCTGCTTGGATTTGGAATAGCTGCTATTTAATACTGGAATAATTGTTAGCATCCAGTGGAAGTTTCCCCAATCAATCCCATTCAAAAGGACTCACTCGGAATTGGATCTGATCAGGGCTGGCCCTACAGCAAGTCTGGGTGGCGCAGGGCGCCAGGGCGCTGCCGCGCTGTGGTGCCTGTGGCAGCCGTGCTGTGTGCTGCGCCCGCCAGACAGCCGTGGTGGGAAATGGGGTGGGGGTGGCACCGGAGGGATCTTCGCACCACGGCGCCAGGGCGCCAGATATGCTTAAGATGGCCCTGGATGTGATGGTGGGAGGAGCTGGCCTTCACCCGACATCGCAAGACTTGTTTCTTTCTCACTCCCCTCGTGCTACGTGTTTGAGTTAAAAGCACTTCGTTACCACAGAGAAATTTATGCAAAAAAAATCACATTCAAAAAATCATCTTCTGCTGCAGAATGGAAGTGCCGTTTTCTTCTGCTCAAGCGGAGTAAGATATCGATCAGCATTGACCTTTACAAATGCAGCATGTCTGTGCTTTGCATAACTTTATCCCTAAGTGCTTGTAGACATTCTTGTGTTTTCTGACAAATACTACTTCTTTTCTGTTTTTTTACAATAAAGAATATTCTGGCGTGTGTCGAGTTGGAATGAAAGACTAGGAACCAAGTATCAACTGCTTCCTTACTCTGCTACGAGGTTAACTGTTCAGAGGTAGGAACTGCCAGCCCTACATGTGAACAGGAAGAATAGTTTTCTAGCCAGATTTTTCCATTCCCCCCCCTCTCTCTTCAATTCCATTTGACCTGAAAGACATTAAGGTTCAAATACCAAGTAACCTCCCTAGCAAGAAAATCCTACAAACAGGACATCACAAGTCAAGAAGCCTGCTATGAAACTTCAGCTGTTATTTCACCTTCTTGGACTGAACATCTGGCCCTCAGCCTATCATCTCCCTTCTAGATCTTCTACCGGGACTCTTGTCTTACTTATTATTATTATTATTATTATTATTCACATTTTTGTTAGCCATTTGGAACACCTATTGCAGTTCCACCAACTCAGAAATTTCCTCACATACCGGTATGTCCTAACTTTGAAAAAAAAAAAAAATCCCCCAAGAAAACTTCAACCAAATCAGAGGGGTTTTTTTTATGCAAGTGCTTTTGGAAAGAATAGCTGGCTTGTTGAAAATTGCTACCATCTAGTGGTCAAATTTTATCTTTGTGTTGCCATAAATAAAATAACATAGCTGTACTTTAGAATAGGCTGCTGATAAGACTTCCTCCTCCCATTCCCGAAAGTGGGTCTGCATGAGGAGAATTGATCTACGTTTGCTAAAGAAAGAGAAGCCGATGCTACTTCAGATCTATATGGATGAAATAAAGAGAACATTTCTCACACATAGGACTAAAATGGCTTTTCACGTCTGTATCTTGATTTCAAAAGAAATTTGTTGGGATGAATCTATATGTGATCTATGGTGGACGTATGCCCTACTTCCTAGAGGACAGTCCTCCATCTGAGGGTTCCCTCTGTTTAAAGTGTTGTCCAGTCCAAGGCCAATTGAAAGATTAAATATCCCTAAGAAGGGAGATCAGGAGCCTTGAAATTGCCCAGCAGCCGCGGACTGAGCAGAAACAGGCACAGCGAGATGCATTGCATTTCTATTTAAAACCATTGCAACTTTTTCAAAATTTGCATCAGTGCCTATAAATTTGTTGTTGTTTAGTCATTTAGTCATGTCCGACTCTTCGTGACCCCATGGACCAGAGCACACCAGGCACTCCTGTCTTGCACTGCCTCCCGCAGTTTGGTCAAACTCATGTTAGTATCTTTGATAACACTCTCCAACCATCTCGTCCTCTGTCATCCCCTGCTCCTTGTGCCCTCCATCTTTCCCAACATCAGGGTATTTTCCAGGGAGTCTTCTCTTCTCATGAGGTGGCCAAAGTATTGGAGCCTCAGCTTCAGGATCTGTCCTTCCAGTGAGTACTCAGGGCCGATTTCCTTTAGAATGGATAGTTTTGATCTTCTTGCAATCCATGGGACTCTCAAGTGTCTCAAGAAATGTATTTGCTGCTAATCCCAGCTGCTTTGAGGCTGTCTGGTAATGGAAAGTGTCTTGAACATTGAGACCACTGTGATCTTTTTTTTTATGAATGGGAAATGCATGCATAGAGTTGGGAAGGGATGCATAGGGTTGGTTCAGCTTTGCTCAAAAGTCCACAGAACCCAAGAGGTGGCCTTGCTTTTCGTTCTGCAATAACAAACTTTTAGACCCTTTATGGTGTTAACATTGCTGTTTTTGCAGAACACCAGCTAACCCCTCTGGGTATTAAGGCGGCTACATTCACATGTCAGTTTCTTCAGTTTTCATGGCTTAGGTCTTGTTAAGTTCCACATTACATATATATTAGCATTTACATGATCTAAAACCCACTTCTGGAACTCTAATGGAACATAGCAGAAGTTGAGTACTCATTTCCATGTTATTTGCTTCCAGGGAAAAAAAAAAGCCTGTTTGAAAATACTGTAATCTGGAAATGAGTGCCAAACTTGAGCAATATTCTACCATGGTTCCACTATTGTTCTGGAAATGACTTTAAATCATACTCAGAATATAATGTACAAGTGAACGGTTAGGAAAATGCTCTGAAAATAGGGTAAGCTGCCATGTGAATGCAGCCTTGGTAAGAAAGGGTGTAATTATATTTGCGTCAAGACATGGTTAAAAGTGCCTTAATGGTTTCATAAAGAAACTTGTAGATATCTATCAGACATCACTGGGGAAGAGATTGTTAAGGAATAGATAGCATTGGTTATGTAAAAACAGATGAAATGTCTTTTTGAAATCTCAAACAGCCAACAACACATAAGCAAATTACATCATTTCTGGAGCAAGGGGGCAGAATTGTAACATGCATTACACTGTCAAGGAGTAAACCGTCAGTCAGTGAACTTGTCCTGAAAAGATGGCTGTCTTAGCCTTTAGGAATCAAGATTCCTGCCAGATTTGCTATTATCCATTTTAATGGATCCTAATTAGCAGAGGACAGCATGCTCCACATTCTTTTCCGTGCATCTCTCAGTGTGAAAGGCATCTGGCAAACAAGATGTTTGATTATTCTAAATAGTCAACAAAGACAGTGTTCTGTAGCAGGAGATCTAAAAGACTTGGGTTGAAACCCAGCTCAGCCATGAAGCTCCCTGGCTGGCTCCTCCAGTCTAATCTACTGAGAGTTTATTGTGAAGATCAAATGGGATAGTCCCATGTTCTTCTTGGCAGAAAGGGGTGATGGTTGGCAACCGTCTGTCTCGAGAGACAATGGAATGCACCCTTGGGGTTGAAGTCAAAAAGCTGCATTAGTAGCACCAAAGTGACTTCCCCAGGTCCAAGCCTGGGCAGTGTGTATGGAGGTCCTGGCCACCCAGAGTACAATCTTAGCCTCACTGATATGGTCCCAAAGCTTGGCTGCAGGAGTTGTCAGAAGGAGGCATACAAGACACCATCAACTCCAGATTTGTGTAGGGTTTGCTCCTTTTTCTTCTTCCGAAGATATCCCACAAGGCAGCAGAGGTTTCGGTTCTGAGGGTCTTACACACACACACACACACACACACACACTTAAACCAAGGTAGGTAATAAATAAAGGGTGGGTAATAAATGAAATTAATGGACCCAACTTAAGTTGAATACCACCCAATATTTTTAAATGCAATTGAAATATCTAATTACAGGTAAGTGTATCTGAAGAAGCGTGCATGCACACGAAAGCTCATACCAATGACAAACTTAGTTGGTCTCTAAGGTGCTACTGGAAGGATTTTTTTTTAATATAAGAATGTCACATAGAATCATAGAGTTGGAAGAGACCACAAGGGCCATCCAGTCCAACCCCCTGCCAAGCAGGAAACACCATCAAAGCATTCTTGACATATGCCTGTCAAGCCTCTGCTTAAAGACCTCCAAAGAAGGAGACTCCACCACACTCCTTGGTAGCAAATTCCACTGCCGAACAGCTCTTACTGTAAGGAAGTTCTTCCTAATGTTTAGGTGGAATCTACAATCAAGCTCCAGATAACATATCACTCTAGAACATCCTGTCCGAAAGAATCTTATACATTGGTGGTGCTAGATTCAGGTAGGTAGCTGTGTTGGTCTGACGCAGTCAAAATATACGGTATATAAAAATAAAAAAAAATTGTCCAGTAGCACCTTAGAGACCAACTAAGTTTGTTCTTGGTATGAGCCTTCATGTGCATGCACAAAGCTTTCAGAAGTGTGCATGCACACAAAAACTTATACCAAGAAGAAACTTAGTTGGTCTCTAAGGTGCTATTGGTGGTGCTGTTGTCTATATTTTACACACCAATATAGTAGCTCGCCTGGCTGCTTATTTAATTACTATGTTTCTATCCTATCTTTCTTCAAAGTAGCTCAAGATGATGTATATGGTTCTTCCTTCCTTGAGACCTCCCTGACTTTCCCAGTCCCCTCCTGCTGTTCTACCTTGGTGGCAGCGGCACCAGTAAGTTGGTGTGTGGCTGGGGGATGGTGGCTCCAATTTGTTATTTGGTTAGGTCTGAAGGCCTCCAGGCCCCGGAGCTTCAGGAGGACTTTGGTGGGATCGAGATCATCCGGGGGGGGGGGGAGGCTCTGTGTGGCCTCTTCACTTGTCATTTGGGGCTCCCATTTGATCGTGGCGTAGCAATTCAAATCCAAGCAGCCACAGACATCAAAGGAGTGGAAATAAAAGGCGAAACCTACAAATTAGGACTCTTTGCAGATGACGGAATGGTCACAACACCAGTCCCATAAACACAGCAACCTCCCTAACCAGATAACTCAACACATTTGCAATAGTGTCAGGCCTACAGGTAGTGTCAGGCCTACAGTCGGAAGCTATGTGCTGCAGCACCCCTCCCCACACCCCAAAAGAACTCACTAATGCCATTTGATCGATGTGGTGATGGCAGCACAGGGACCAGCCAGGCAGCTCAGTTGGTGCTGTTGTTCTCTCGGAGTTCGCCACGGCCGTGGCGCTCTCCATCTTGCCTTGCCGGAAGTCCTCAGCTTCGTGTAAATAATGTATGAAATGAGAAATTCACTCAGCGCCAAGCAGGTAAGAGACAGCGCATCTAAGATGATATGGAAGTAATCGACACATCCATAAAATATTCAGAGACTGCATTTGCACAGGTACCGAGGCATTGCCATCCATGTGGGCGTGATTCAGTGACTGGAAAAGCGTGGCGTGAATCAAACTTAAATACTTTTCACGTATCATAAATGTATATTTTATACTTTTCGAGACAAAAAGGTAAATCAGTCCTGCGCGTCATCCCCGAAGACATTTCCACAGGCTGTAAAGCTTTCAAAACCACCATCCTGTTTGAATTGCACATTGGTATCAAAAGTGATCAGGTGTGAACTACAGGCCACCAAGCGACTTTCCTGTAAAAGGCCTTTTCATTTGACGATAAAGTTGCTATCGAACTGAACCCATGTGTGAACAGGATTCATGCTGTGCGTTTAGGCAAAGTGAGGCACAGGGCCGTCTTAAGCATAGCTGGCGCCCTGGCGCGAACTATCCCTCCGGCGCCCCCCTCCTGTTTCTGAGCATGGCTGCCGCGCGGGCGCAGCGTGGCTACCACGCGGGTGGAGCAGCGCAGTGCTCCCTGGTGGCCTGGCGCCCTGGCGCTTTGCGCCACCCAGCCTTGCCTTAGGGCCGGCCCTGGTGAGGCAGCCCCCTTAACAGCAGAGCGAATGCACCACCAGACCTAGCTAGCCCCACTCCCCCTGCCTGGCTCAGTACTTAGGCCATGCATAAAATGTATGGCACACACCATACATTTTAAACACGATGATAGCACTTTAAATAGCCATGGCTCCCTGCACCAACAATGATAGGAGCCATAGTTTGTTAAGGGTGCTCACAATGCTTTATTCCCCTCACAATGCTATGATTCCCGGAGTGGTTTAACAGTCAACCAGGGGACTCTGGTGATAGTAGCTGTCAACAGATGTACACTCTTCCAAAATAGGTACTTGTGCACCTGTAGAGAGACAGCTTGCACCTGTTGCTGCAGTAGCAGCAGCAGCAGCAGCAAAAAAAGCTAATGCTATTCTAAATTGTACCAACAGAAATATATCTAGGTCAAGGGAAGTAATACTCCTGGTCTGTTCTGCCTTGGCCAGACCACACCTGGAGTACTGTGTCCAGTTCTGGGCACCACAATTTAAGAAGGTTGTTGACAAGCTGGAACGTGTGCAGAGGACGACCAAGAAGATCAAAGGTCTGTAAATCAAGCCTAATGAGGAACAATTGAGGGAATTGGGTATGTTTAGCCTGGTGAAGAGGAGACTGAGAGGAGATACTAAATGATCCTCAGGATCCCTTCCATCCCTATGATTCTATGATCTCCTCATCAACACAAAGAGTTTTTGGAGTTTGGGAACCAAGGCGTTTGAGTACCAAGGCGTTTGAGAACCAATGTACTACTGTACATGATAGAGACAATTTTCCAATTTAATACTTCATAAAGAATAACCCTTTATTCCCTTTTGAAGCAATTGCATCTAGCTGATGCAAATATTTTGAAATTGTTATTATTATTGCCAGCTTAAGTGCAAACCCAGTCATTCACAGTCCAGGAAAATATCTATTTTATGGAGCATCCCAGAACACCATCTGGAACATTTTTGCACAGGTTGTGTGCATTACCTTGATGTACTAATGAAATTGGCCTATTTGATAATTTCATTAAATGCACCCCACAGAGAGAAGGAGCCGGGCATTTACAATAGGATAATGTTGCTTATGCCTTTTTAAAAATTACAGTCGTTTAAAGTTTGAACCCATTAACCAAAAGAAGAGTGAATACAGTCTTCTTAATTACACCTTAAGTGGCTTTCCCTTTTTGTTTTAATTGATAGGAACAGACTAGTTTCACAGTTCTCTCTCTCTCTCTCTCTCTCTCTCTCTCTCTCTCTCTCTCTCTCTCTCTCACACACACACACACACACACACACACACACACAACAGTGGGAAACCATGGGGTTTCTGATTAAATGGTATACAATTTATTCTCTGTGGTATTTCTGGTTTAGTCACATTGAGTTTAAGGATAATTAAAGTTGTCTGTCGCACTGTAATAATCAAACAATTACCTCTAGGGAAGGATGTAAGCCTTTAATAATCCACTTGATTATGTGGCAACAGCTCTCAAAAGTGACAGACTTTGGCGTGCTAAGACTTCTGAGATCCTCATCCTTATTAGAGATTAGACTTCAGGGATGTCGGGCAGGAAAGGAGAATTCTGGGACAGAATACAAAAGCAGCCAAAATGTCTCAGTGTTGCTAGTTCCATTCAGAAACTTAGATTGGCTTTGGCAGTGTTAACTCATCTCAAGGCTGCTAAGCTTGAACATATACCATTGTGAGGCCAGGTTCTTGATCAAGTGATTGGTCAGTTAGCGCACTACAAATTCAAATCCTAACCTGAAGCCCAGCTATTGCAAAGCTTGCTTTGATCTGATCCCTATTTTATGGGTCGAAGTGCATGCTGATGTTGGCATCCATCTGTATTGGGAGGCAATGGAATGTGCCCACTGGAGAATCACAGCGGCTGCTGTGGCTGCAAGGATAGGTAACTCGTAACTGCTGCCTCCTGCGTTGCTTTTGCTGCATTAGCAGCACCCAAGTGACCTCTCCAAGGTATGAGCCTGGGCAGTGTGTATGGAGCTGCCCAGATGACAAGACCTTGCCAATGGTCAACAAAGCGGTTTTTTGCACGTGCTGTAGACAGAAGTGAGGGACAGATGGGGTTCATCAACCTGGGGAGGCAAACCATGTCATCTTGGCTGCTCAGATGACAAGACCTTGCCAATGTGGACCAAGGGAAAGCACCAGGTGTTGCTGGAAGGAGACATACAAGACGTCATCCAACTGTCTTAGGGACTCTAAGTACGTATGGGTTGTTTAAGTGAATGGGGTGTTAAGGACCTCTGTTGCAGGAAGGTCATGTTCCTTCTGGGGTAGTTTGTTCACCTTTGGTTGCCATCCTGCACTCAGCTCTCACCTGTGACTCCTAGAAGCTGTCAGCATGTGACAGTAGCCACACCCCAGGAAATGGCTTTGACTGACTAGCTAAACCAGGTGAGGGTAGTTGATGGGTCTCAAACCCTTGGTGAGTTAGGGACTAAGACAGGCTCTGGTGGATTGAGCAGATGAGACCAACAGTGGATCCAATGGTAAACAACGTGGTTTCTTGCATGTGCTGCAGACGGAAGTGAGGGGCAGATGGGGTTCATCTTCTCTAGGAGAGGGAAAACTCAGATTCCAAACCACTGCTGTCTTGCAGGATATATTTGGGAAAAGAAAAGGAGGAGTAACCACATGTACTAATCACATAAAAAATACAGTGGTGCCTCGCTAGACGAATACCCTGTTAGACAAATTATTCGCTATATGAATAGGTTTTGCGATCGGAGGTTGCCTCGCAAGATGACGAGGTTTTCTATGGTCGCCACTTCGTCTTGTGAAGCATGGCCATAAAAACCTCCGATCACAAAACCTATTTGCAAAAGGCATTTGTCTAGCGAAAGGGGAACCAGCTGTAGCAAGGAAAGAAGGCAAAGGAAGATCAGCTGAGAGGCGCTGACAGCTGATCTTCCTTTGCCTTCTTTCCACACTGCAGCTGGTTCCCCTTTGTGTTCCACTGGTCTCTGCCGGTTGCCACGAGCAGTGAGAGGCAACCGGCAGAGACCAGCGGAACACTAGCTCGGGAAGAAGGGGGGAAGGGGAGGAACGGCTCCATTCCTTCCTCCGCTTCCCCCCCCCCCCCCGCTGCCTGTCCGATCCCTGCTGGCGGGGCGGGGGGAAATCAGGCGAGGTGGCGGGGAGAAGTGCTTCTCGCCCCCCCCCGCTGCCTCGCCGCGCACAGCCGGCATGGGACGCAGCTTCGGAGACCTCCAAAGCCGCGCCCCATGCCGGGGAAGGCAGGCAAGACGGTGATGGGGAGAAGAGCATCTCACCGCCGCCGCCTCGCCGTGCACAGCCGGCATGGGACGCAGCTTCGGAGACCTCCGAAGCTGCGGCCCATGCCGGGGAAGGCAGGTGAGGCGGCGGGGAAAAGAGCTTCTCCCCGCCGCCTCGCATACAGCTGGCATCAGACAGGGCTTCGGAGACCCCATGCCGGGGAAGGCAGGCAAGACAAAGCAAAAAGTAAAGAAAGAATGGGAGATATTTAAAGAATACTTATCGAAAAATGAAATAGCGAAATCCCTAATAGCAGTCTTAGGCTGAACTTGATTTATAATATATGAAAAAATGGTAAGCAGCTAATTTATCTATGAATGTGTGATAAATTAGGAACAATAGAAATTACAGACGGAATAATTGGAAGAACAACTTTCTTTCTTTTAACTTTTTTTCTTTTTTCTTTTTTCTTCCTTTTTTCTTACATTTTTTCATTCCATTTTTTCTTCTTAATCTTTTTCTGTATATTTTTTGAGTGAATTGTGTATCTATGAAATATGTATTGTCTGTTTTTATGCTTTTTAAAACAATAAAGATATTTTCTATTAAAAATAAATAAATAAATTGCGGCAGAATAATATACAGATTCGCAAAATAAACCAGAACTGTGTGGAAAGTGAAAATGGATTAATTCCAATAGAGAATGAAGAGAACCAAGACGAACAAGCATCATTACAAGACAATGTAATTCACCCTAAAGAAGAGGAGGAAGATCCATCAGTCCTGGACAATATAATTGAACTTAAAAAAGAGGAGGAAGATGTATGGAAAATTGTTCCCCCAGTGGGAGAGGGGGAACAAGACTCATGTTCGATTCAAGGAGTCCTCAAAGAAGAACCAGCATGGAATAATGTCCTCCCAGTGAGAGAGGGAGGGCAGGATCCATACTGGGTAAGTGGAATAAAAATTGAGATAGGGCTGAAAAGTGGAAACATAGCTGGATGGCACTGTGCTACAGTTAGAAAATTGGGGGGGGGGGCAACAGGGGACAAAGAAGGGAGAGTGGTGGATAGGTGGCGAAAGAGTGGGAGTGGGGTGAGGAGTGTTGTTGTTTAGTCGTTTAGTCGTGTCCGACTCTTTGTGACCCCATGGACCATAGCACGCCAGGCACTCCTGTCTTCCACTGCCTCCCGCAGTTTGGTCAAACTCACGTTCGTAGCTTCAAGAACACTGTCCAACCATCTTGTCCTCTGTCGTCCCCTTCTCCTAGTGCCCTCCATCTTTCCCAACATCAGGGTCTTTTCCAAGGATTCTTCTCTTCTCATGAGGTGGCCAAAGTATTGGAGCCTCAGCTTCACGATCTGTCCTTCCAGGGAGCACTCAGGGCTGATTTCCTTAAGAATGGATAGGTTTGATCTTCTAGCAGTCCATGGGACTCTCAAGAGTCTCCTCCAGCACCATAATTCAAAAGCATCAATTCTTCGGCGATCAGCCTTCTTTATGGTCCAGCTCTCACTTCCATACATCACTACTGGGAAAACCATAGCTTTAACTATACGGACCTTTGTCGGCAAGGTGATGTCTCTGCTTTTTAAGATGCTGTCTAGGTTTGTCATTGCTTTTCTCCCAAGAAGCAGGCGTCTTTTAATTTCGTGACTGCTGTCACCATCTGCAGTGATCAAGGAGCCCAAGAAAGTAAAATCTCTCACTGGGGTGAGGAGTAACAATGGGTTATTTTCTGATTGATTAAGATGGTCCGAAACTGGAACGATTTATGGAGCTGGCTGATGCATCTGGGAGATCCGGAGTCCAGGGGAACGGGGGTAGAATTAGATTATAAGTGGTTAAAGGTTATTATGATAGAAGAAAAAATATTTGTATGTATGGAAAAAATTGGGGTATAAATTGTGAGGCTAAGGGAAGAAATAGAGATTGATGGGAAAATAAATTTAGATTTGGATTAATTAATGAATTTTAGGTTGAGGGTAGTTGATGGGTTTTTTTTTTGTAGCTTAGAATTGCTTGTGAGATAATGAAAATTTTTTGTTAGAATGATTTAAGATGATAAATGAAAATTGCTTAATTTAGATTTAAAAATGGACCCAGTGTGGGGGGAAATCGAGGAAGTCCACAATGTCAAGTTAATGTAAAAATTGATATGTTTTTTCTTCCTTTTTCTCTTTTGTCTATGTTTTATTTTTATTTATTTATTGCTTTTTGTTTTTTGTTTTTGTGAATTTTTGTATTTTGAAATGTTTGAAAATCAATAAATATTATTTGAATAATAATAATAATAATAATAATAATAATAATAATAATAAATACGTAAGTTCCCGCAGGGCTTAAAACCAGGATCACTGGTTGACCAGGCCTTGGTGTGCTGCTGCTTCTGTCATTTCTACTGATCAGTGAAAGGAACTGTAGAAAATTCTAGTTGAGAGGGCCTTGAATTAAGCAGAGTGAAGCCCTACCAATGGGTAATTTGAGTTGATAGCCTCAAGCAGCTGAATTTAGGTGCCATGAAAGGGCAACAAATGGTTAGTTATTCAACTTATTACCATTGTATTTTTATTGCTCGGAAGAGGGACTTGAGGAGCTAGAATTGTCTTAGATATTGTGCACCTAACCTTAGGAGCAGGGGGTAGTGGTGCTTTAATTTGCTCCACATTTTGATGCAAGATGACTTGATTCATACTTCTAGTGATGTGTCAAAGAGGGGCTTTCAACTAATATTTACTCAGAAGAGAGCCATTGAAATGAATGAGAACGGCTAAGTTATGTCCATTAATTTCAACAGATCTACTCTGAGTAAAAGGTAGTTGACTACAGTATTACCCCTAATCTGCATGCTCCCAATATTTAATGATGGATTTTAAATGTTGACCTGGCAAGCCTGTACTTCACAAGTAATATTATACTGTACTTCATTTTTCTACACACTTTTCTATTCCACACAGGGATTACTGCCACATGGTAAAGGTGCATATTGTATGTGAATTGGTCCTAACTCTGGGGAATTTTTGAATGTTAAATTAGGAAAGATGTGCCTTGAATACCACTGCCGCATAAACAATAAGACTTGCTAATGGGAAAGTACTATCTCATGAAATTATGGCATAATTAGATACTATTTCATTAAAGGTGAAATATAATTATAACTCCCCCTCCCCAAGAAGGAAGTGCTAGAGAATATCAAGGGTTTGCACAGATCCGAACATGTAAAATTAGAAAAGGAAACTCTTTGAACAACTCTGCTTTGTACAACTTTAATTCCCTTGATGACAAGTTTTATTTGGGGGGTAAGAAAAGCACACATACACCCTGATTTCATTAACTGAAAACTACCGGAGTGGTACAAATGTATGCTTACAAATGATCCACATGACTGCATTCAATTTTCAAGGCATGAATTCACACATTTGCTTTTGAAATTTTTGGTTTGCATTGTAGCATTTGAATCTGTTGGTTTTCATCTTCAGAGGGGACAGGAGAGACTCAAATTAACTTCAGCTCTCACACTCGGTACTGGTGGATCCAAGAAGCAAATATTCATGTAAAAATAAATAAATCACAGGGTCAGCCCTGCTTCACAGACCTGGGCCAGTAAAGTCCTACGAGTGCCACTGAATCTGGAAGCAGACAGAAATACATATCCCCAATATTCCTCAAAGCAGGGATAGGGAACTTGTGGCACCCCAGATGTGGCACTCTCATAATTCCTGACTGTGGCCCATGCTGGGTGGAGCTGATGGGAATTGGAGTCAGGCCCGTCTTTAGGGCAAGGCTGAGTGGCGCCTTGCACCACGGCGCTCGCCCAGCAGGAGCACAGAAGGGGCACCAAACATTGTCAGCTGTGTCCCGCCTGCCTACCTGCCTGGGCTGGGCTGCAGTGGGGAGAGAAGCGGTCCACCGGACCCAGTGCATCTGCGCCCCCTGCCACACAAGCGCACTGCTGGCAAGGCCAGGCTTGAGGGAGGAGGTGGATCATGGCCGCCTCCATGATGGGCGCCCGGGCAGTGGTGAAGCAGCTGCTGGGCTGGGGCTGCACGGAGTGGAGCAGAGCGGAGTGCCGCTGCCAAGGTGAGCGGGGCTTGGTCTCCCCCTGCTCACCACGCCCATGGAGGGACAGAGCAAGGGAGACAGGCAGACAGAGACAGGGGCAGGGCAGGGAGGGAAGGTCACTGGACGCCCCACCGACAGGCCTCCGGGGCAGAGCCAGCGAGGCGAACAGGAGGGCGCTGGGTGCGAGGCAGGGGACGCCGGGTGAGGGGTCCTTCCGCGGCCTCCAGGGGGAGGCAGCGGTGTCGCCGCAACACGCCCTTCAGTCCGCGGGGGAAGCCGGTCAATGTGGTGGTGTCGTAATATATAAGTGCATTGTTAATAAACGAGGTTGTTAATAAAAACGAGCATTGTTAATAAAAAAAGTTTATGTTTCCTGTCCCCCCCCCCCCAAGCAGAGATAATGTGTAAGCGTTGTGTCAGCTCCCTAAAAAAGGTTGGCAACTCTGTGAAAAGGGGTGGGGGCGCTGGAGGGATCTTTGCACCACAGCGCCAGATATGCTTAAGACGGCCCTGACTGGAGTCTAACAACACCTGGTAGGCCTCAGGCTTCCTAAAGCTGCCTTACCAAGAATCCTGGACTTCGAGTATTTAACAATATACAGTTAAAGGACCTATCGGAATGGACATAAACCACCGGTACCAAAATGTATGGGAAACACCCTACTAGGAAAGTTAACCAACCAACTTAAACTAGCACAGGGACAAGCAAAGGAGGACTCCTTCACCCTGGTGTGGCTCCCCATTATCATATATACAGCACAACAAGACAATGACCTATCCCCCGCAACAACATATGAATCAATATGGCTAATCTGACCCCAAAACCTCCCCCTTCAAATATACAAACAAACCATACTGCACCCAACCAAATGCAACCAACCAAGCTCTGAACCCTCCAATCTCTCACAATGCCAATAAAAATAAATATATAAATGAAAAACCTACCCACGTGACTCTGACACAAAAACCCTGCACAAACACTATGCAATAGAATGGAAAATCATTATTCCCCCGTCCTTTCTCTCAACCCCATGATGTCTATGACAATTGATGTTTCATACAGAATGTAAACGAACTGTGAAAAAGACTGTATGAATTGAAAGTGAAGACACTGTGTATACTTTTTATTTGTTTGTTTTGTAACACAAGAAAATCCTTAATAAAAACTATTAAAAACAACAACACCAGCGTACAGTTGCATATGCTCTGAAAGTAACAGCTAAGTATCCACTTAAAAGGTCCTGGGGCACAGCTCTTGGACTAGGTGAGGCAGCCGCTTAGGACAGTAAAATATCCTGGATGGAATGATCCTGAACCACAAGAGCCTCTGTGGGAAAGCTGGAGAAAATGTCCAAGACTTCATGGGAGTTTGATTGTGTGATTCTTAGCACATACCAGAAAAGCATCTGTTTTCAAGCTAAGTTTACACATTTGTGCAGATAAAACACCACTGATGTCTGGAGGGCCCGGTCTGCTACAGGCCTGCGATAAGGCATCCTCTTTATCTGTTGCTTGTTTTAAATGAAAGAGAAGACTATAATTATTGATCGGCATCCAACTTTCTTGGGAGACTAGTCTGCATTGTGTGAATTTATACAGAGAGCTAGCAGGAAAAGAAGATAAGAAAGTGTGGGCAAGTTCTCCTTTCAGAAAAGTGAGCTGGAAAGACAACTGACCCAAGAAAGCTATCCATCCATAAATTAGCAGGAAGATATGTCCATCACAAACATTCATTATCTTTCTCAATCACCTTTCTCTTTCTCATTAACTAAAGCACCTGCTGATCTCTGAGTAACTATAGCACAGAATGAAACAGTGTATAAAACTGGTAGTATACCCCCACCCCACCCCAAAAGTCTGGAAGATCAGGAGCCAGAGGTCAAATGAGCCTATAGACTCATAAAAATAAAATGTTTTTTCCCCTTTGGTATTCAAATGTCATCAAGAAGTAGATCCTGCTTCTAAACTAGGTATCTTCAACCTTTTCAGACCCCAGAACCACTTTTAACTCAAACATGCATTTAGGGACCCATTTCTTACTCCCATTTTGTACTAGTTGGAAGTTATTCTCCATGTAGCGCACTGCAACACCGACATACAAGCAGAAAGTGAAATAATGGGGACCTCTTTGCCCTCCAGATACTGTTGGACTCTAGCTCCCATCATCTTGCCGTTTGACCATGCTGGCTGGGGCTGAAGGAGGTTGGAGTCCAATATCAGAAGGATGCAGGTTCCCCACCCCTGAGCCTGACATAGTGGAAGCAAATGGAATCTAGGCAACTCAGCCAGCAATCCAGCATCAGATTCCCTAACAGAGCAATTATTTCCCCTTCAGTCAACTCCCAGCATTCTCCTTCACTGCCCAAACTGAGGCTGCTAAAAGCCCTCTTTCTAATTGAACCCTCCCTCAAACCATGATGGGTATTTCATTCCAAAGGATGGAGCCACAAAAGAACATGTTGGGCCTTTTGCTAAGTCTCTCATCATCCATTACGTTTGTCAGGCAAAACCATAGTGCCAGGCTCATTCTTGCTGACCAAGGCTGCCAAACACATACGAGTAAAAGTGCTCTAACCCTTCAACCTAGGAATCAGAACCTTTTATGATAAACTAGTATCATGAAGCCCGTTAAATTAACGGGTGCTAGAACATCCTGGTGCAAATGTCATCGAATGCTTTGGCCTCAATTAACCACCTCCAGTCCCTTCTTTCCACAGCTGAATCTTTCCTGCCCCCTTCAAATGGCGGGGGCTGGAAATTACATGTATTCGTGTGCCTCGAGCAGTTCTTCTTCCACCACCCCTTTCCCCTCCCTCCCACCTCCCACAGCCCCCTTTGCAAAAGGAGGCAAAAAAGAAAGAGAGCCCGCAGTAATGGGAATGGAAGCAAGTGACCTCATGGAGCACAGACGGCTGAGGCCCAGGCTGTGTGAAAGGGAAAAAGCAGGAGGGGGGGGCATTGAGGCAAAGTAGGCGAGGCGAGAGAGGGAGAGGAAAACACCCCTATCTGCGCGAGGTGGTAGGGGCTTGTGGAAACGCAGGCCTTCTTGAGGAAGGAGCCTTGAACGCGGCACTTGTTTCCACGAAGGGAAGCCGGCGCGCGTGGGAAAGCTCTCCAGGGGACCCTGCAAGGGAAAAAGCAGTGCGCGCCTAGAGCTCTCTCTCCCCGTCTCTCTCTCTCTCTCTCATTCTCCAGGGGAGGCTGGGCTGGGAGAGGGGTAGGAGCAGGTAGAAAGCAGAAAAGCCTTTCCATGAGCTGCCTGGTGCAGCCAGGCTGCTGCCGCCGCCGCCGCTGCTCCTCCTCCTTCTGTTGCTGCTCATTGTCCGGTCAGGCACAACGGTTCCCCTAAGTCTGGAATGCGGGGGGGGGGAGAGACAGAGACAGAGAGAGCGTGTGTGGGAGAGAGAAAGTGCACCGTGGCATTGCCATGGCAACCATGCACGCGGGCGCTCTGCGTTCCAAGTCCCAACAGCTGTCCGTGGGGCACATGTGCAGTAGCGTAAACCCAGGGACACAGGGACTGGACGCAGAGACACTTGGACTTTATTATATAGGATAGCTCAAAAAGAAATAGTTGAGAAAATGAGCTTGTCATAAACGAACGCCTAGGTAAGCTGCTGTCTGAGATGAGACGTGTCGCTTGACAGCACTTGTGATGCCTAATAACGAAGCAGATGCATGAGATCATTAATTGAGTGACTATCCAATATAATAAAGGTCAGCCTTAAGGTGGGATCTCTTTATCAGGGTTCATCTTGATGAAGCCCCACTGCATACTAAGCCTTCATTCTGCTTCTAAATATATCCAAAGTCTTCAAATGATTTCTAACTCTGTGTTGTCCATGGAAACTATTCACATGAATAGCAGTAGACACACAGGAATGAGAAACAAGGCCCTTCACAGATGCTAAATTAGGGCCACATTCTGTCAGGATTCTGTCAGCTGGTTGCTTGCGAAAGTATAAAGAGAAGAAAAAGTATCTTACAGTCCTTTTTTTACTTCAGACTTACAGAGAGAAGCTATAGAACCCAGCCTCTTGGATAATGTCATTGTCCTGAGTGAATCTCCACCCCCCTTTCTCCCACTTCCTCATTTGTCGTCACCATCACCTCCTCTATGGGTGCTGCTAAGTGCCCTCTGTCTTTGAGGTCTTTGCTCTCCTACTTTTAAGGCTTGCTGGGTTCTGGGAGATGGAGGGTCTGGAATGCTTTCTAATGACTGTGTCAGCCAGCTGCTGCTCCGGTTCTTCTTCCTCCTCCTCTCCCATTATTTCCCAATTTTCTCCCTCATCTGCCTCTGAGCCGTGACCTCCCGCAAACCCCTGTTGTAAATCTATACTGTCTTCCTCTTCCTCCTCCCTGGAAGGGTCAGGGTGGGGAGGCGGTCTCCACCATTCCTCCTCCTCTGCCCAGTCCCTGACACATTTGCAATATACATTCAAAGTGCTATGATACCAATTTAAATAGTTATGGCTTCTGCCCAAAGGATTCTTTGAGCTGTAGTGTGTAAAGGGAGCTGAGAGTTGTTAGGAGGCTTCTATTCCCCTCACACAATAACAATTTCCAGAGTTCCCTGAGAAGAGCGCTTGGTTGTTAATCTGCTCTTAGCACCCTTAACAAACCAAAGCTCCCAGAATCCTTTGGGGGAAGCCATAACTGTTTAAAGTGGAAGCATAGTGCTATAAATGTGTGGTGTGAATGTTGCCTAGCAAGGCCATCAGTTTGAACTGGCAGCCGTAAGGTCTGATGCTGGGACTCCAGGCTGGCTCCAAATATTTTGCTGCCTGAGACAAAGGGGAGGATGGCTTCTATATACAGAAGCTGAATTTGAATGATCAGAGGTTGAGTCTTATTTTGACACTGACAAATGCCACTTTCTGAGCCAATGTGCAAACCAAAACATAGCCATACTTCAGATTTGCCCTTCTTTGAATTTTGCAGTGAAGTTTTCCAACCCCTAAGTTTTTGCCAAGTGTCAGCTTAATGTATTTTATTTTTCTGGCTCAAATTGCAATGGCATTTCCTTAAATGCAGTGGGAGAAAAACCAAGGAGAGGCAGAAGACGCTCTGTTTGCACACCCACAGGGAATTATTATATTTGCACATGATGCCAGATTTTGTTCTGTACAAATCAGTGTTGCATTCATCCTAAATCAGTATAATTGCATCAAAGGAAGAAAAGCTGAAACCTCTTTGAAAATGCCAATATATTGTCACTTTGCACCAAGCATCTAACATTTAATTACAAGACGTATCATTGAAAAGATGTAAGGAATAGATTTATGCTTTCCATTTGTAGTATCTTTTTATAAGCTCACCCTTAAAATGAAACTGGATGTTATAGCAGAAAAGAAAGTGATATAGTATATAGCTGGCATAGTGTTTTCTTATTCTAGGGACACGTAACAAGTGTGTAAAAACAGAGGCTTTTTCAGTGCACAGGGCAAGACATGTCAAATCCTCTAGATGGTGTTCCTACCTTTTCCCTGACTCGTTAGGCATAGATAGACAAGTGTCAGAAACAAATAAAAAGACTGTGTGCTGGTTTTTCATGTACGGAAATGGAAAGAGATGGCTCCAAATGAAGAGAAAACACAGATTCCAATACAGTACTTCAAATATTGCAGATGGAGACAGAAACTCACCCCAGCACCACCACCACCAACCCACAGAGTTTATCCCACCCCAGTTTTTCCTGAGAACCTATGCTATTTTTCTACCATCCTCTTCCCCTCTGCAAGTCAACAGAGAGAGAAGAGACTGTATCCCCCAAAATCTGTGAAGGGAACAGAAGCACGTCATCCACCAACAAACTTTGGGGCAAGACCTTGCATAAGGCTTTGCAGGCACCACCAATCAGCTGATGGATAGTGTCTGCAAACCTTTTGGCTGAAACCAGGTTTTTACCTGCCCCACACCTGATCTCACATAGAATCTCAGGTAAAGGGCAGATGGGTGTGGCTTGACTGAAGTAGGCATAGCTGTCAACTTTCGGATTTGAAAATAAGGGATCAGCAGCAGCCTCACGTGTCCCGGGGACAGTCTATGGTATATCTAACATTCCAGGATAACAGTGGGAAATGGCGCTGGAATAAGGGAATTTCCAGCAAAAAAAGGGAGGGCTGACAGCTATGCTCATGGGTCAGGTCTGGCAGGCTTAATTAGGTGAGAGGCTGGAGGTTCACCACCCCAGGCAGAAAATGATGTTCAAGCACCATTATGTAGAATCACTGAATTGGCCAGAAATTTCGGCACTCCCAAGGCACAATGACATGGAAGCTGAACTCCATATTTTTGCACCAATTGTTCACTACAGGAAAGTTCTAGCAAGATCCTATTCATGTGTATATATTTTTATTCCATCTATTATGTTGCAACTATGAATACTTACTTCTCAGCTTTCTAAAAAAATTACTCTAGACATACACTTCACAACAATACTTAAAACAACCAGTGTCACAAACAAACAAACAAACAGTAATGCAATTAAGATGCCATTGTGGTTCCAGTAACGTATTTGAAAGTCTTGTTTTCTTGAGTGATTGGAACAGCTCCTTCAAAGCTTTCCTACTCTACTGGTTGCATATTTTATATCATATATTAAAGCTAATGGATGCTTCTATCCCAGAGGCTGTTAGCTCCATAGGAACAACTTTAAAATCTTGTTAAGAATTTATTTGAATAATAACTAATGCATAGTATCCACATTTTCATAAAGTGCAAAGCAGTGCCACAGATGATTTGACATTCAAAACAGAAGAAGCTGTAATTATGAGTACAGCATTTATTTAGACAGTTCATTATGTATACTATGTTTTGCAGATATTATTTATACAGCAGCTTTCATATAATAGGCTCAGTGCAAAACAAAGAAAAAGAGGAATATGGAGTTTTGGTGAAATACAGGAATACACTCTTCTGTTTATTTATTACATTTATACGTTGCTTTTCCTGCAATGGTAACAAGGCAATAAAGAAGACTTTTCCTGTCTCCATCTCCATTTGATTCCCACAGCAACAAACCTGTGAGGTCAATTAGGCTGAGAGATGGTGGAAGTGACCATTGCCAGGGTAGGAAGCCATGGATTGGAAACCCTGGTAGGAGTTGGGGTAGCTGGAGATAAATGGCATGATCAATTCCAGAGCTGAGGGTACTTTGGCAGGGAATCTCAGTGACTGCTGCGACGGACCTCCCCTCGGACTCTCAAATTCCCCCTGTCGTCTTTTATTTCTCTGTGGTGAAGATCGGGACTCTCTTAAACTCCCTTCTACACCAGACTCTTGAGGTCCACCTAAAATAGGAACCTCCCCTTTCTCTAGGGGTCTTTCAACAACAAGGGTACTCCTATCCAGCTAACGTGGCCAGTTTCAGGCTTGGCTCTGGGTTACTAGGAATAAAGCTCCTTTTGCCTCACATCCAGGGCTTCCTTTGTCTAGGGTCCCTCCCTGTTACTGTTACCTCAGCACACAGGGCAACAATATGGCACTCCTGAGCTTTTCCGTCCCTTCACCCCTCTTTTGGCTGACTCCAGGGCCTGACTTATCACCTTGTAAGTCTCAGTGTCCCTTTCTTCAAGTTCACCACCTTTTGAGCCCGCCCGCCTTGCTGGATCAAACAGTCGACGATATTTCTTAGCACAACAAGAACTAGGGTTTATTTATTATATAACATGACTGTTTCAGTATTTCATTTGTTTACAGCAGGCATCCCCAAACTGCGGCCCTCCAGATGTTTTGGCCTACAACTCCCATGATCCCTAGCTAAGAGGACCAGTGGTCAGGGATGATGGGAATGGTAGTCCAAAACATCTGGAGGGCCAATGTTTGGGGATGCCTGGTTTACAGTATGCTTTCTTCATTCAGATGTATAACTGTAATTCCTACTTGTTCCTTCCTAACCACCACTATCCTGGCCCCACACCCTCTGCTCCCAGTCACCACTCTCCCCCGCCCTCTCCTCCTTGACCAACGGCTGCTCCCTCCTTTTAAAGAGCGGAATGTCCCGCCTCTCTGCAGCCAACTGTCACTCTAACGGAGTAAGTGTAACTTAACTCTTAACATCCTGGAGAACTTCCTGGATGCCAGTGTGGTGTAGTGGTTAAGAGTGGTAGACTCGTAATCTGGGGAGCCGGGTTCGCATCTCCGCTCCTCCACATGCAGCTGCTGGGTGACCTTGGGCTAGTCACACTTCTCTGAAGTCTCTCAGCCCCACCTACCTCACAGGGTGTCTGTTGTGGGGGAGGAAGGGAAAGGAGAATGTTAGCCGCTTTGAGACTCCTTCGGGTAGTGATAAAGCGGGATATCAAATCCAAACTCTTCTTCTTCTTCTTCTTCTTCTTCTTCTTCTTCTTCTTCTTCTTCTTCTTCTTCTTCTTCTTCTTCTTCTTCTTCTTCTTCCTAAACCAGACTAATCCGTCACAACTGCCATCTAAGTTTTACTGAAATGCAGTGACTCAGACGATCCATTCTTCGATGTCATTGTCATGGCCCTGGACCATGACTCCTTGAAGGCAGAGTTCTCTGGCAACTGCAGAGAAGTGGATCCATGCTCTGGTTCATCCCATGCAGGTTCACAGGCACCATTGCCCAACTCCTGAACCCCAAGGAACCTCTGCTGCCAAATTCTGGTGCTTGGTCCATAAACTCCTCATGGGACTAGGAGGCCTCACTCAATGGGAGGGACCTCTAGACAATGACTACCTAGTCCTGTTGTAAAGCTCAGCCAGTTGTCCCAGGACCTTGCTAAGACAACTTGAATATTTGGCCTCAGATGTAGGAGCACTATCCATGGTTCTGAACACCTGCCTTGCTCTCCCACATAGATGCAAACTTTGCCTTGTGATTGTGCCTGCTACTGGCCTCTCCTTGCATGGGTCATCATCCCTACTTGATGGTGGGCACCCCCATAGATCATGACAGGTATCGGGCCAAGAAAATGGCTGCCTCCATAAAATTATGGTACTCAGTGGCAGACCTCTCTGATGATGCCTGTCACTATCAGGCATGGATCCTTGCACCTTTCTGAGGAAGACCCTAGACTTATTAGTTGATATAGCTACAGGAATACTCAGCTTCTAACAATCCTTTCTTTGGAAATCAACATAATCTCTCAGATTCAGAATTTCCTTGTTTCATTCATTTTATTTATTTTCATAGGAGAATTTGTATGCAACTTTTCTGCCTCAGCTGCTACCCCCGCAAGGCTTAAATAAAACAATCAACACAGAATAAAGCCAATTTTAATTGGCATACCATATAAACTGATATGAAGCAGCCAAACTTGAGAGTTTGTTATACCACTCTGTCATATGTCGTGTTTCTTTAGATTCCCAATTCTTAGCACATAGTCACCCGGGCTGGCAGCCAAAATTATGCAGAATAAGAAAATCTCCCTAAAGATACAAAAGCTTGCAAACAGACATTGGGATCCAGTAACAGAATGACTTTAAGAATCTGCCACCCAAAATCTTTTCCCTTGCTGCTTTTGAAATTTACGCATGATCCATTTCCAGGACTAAAAGTAATAGAGTTACTGAAATACCCCTCAGACTATTGATTTATTTGTGTATTTCTAATCTGCCCTTCCATAAAAATGTATCAAACATCCTTAAGACATTAATCATATATTTATCCCGGTCTCATTATAAGTATCCTCCTGGTCATTGGCTAATCCCAACAGGAAAAACCCTATCCATGAGTCATGCCCACCTGGGGAGGGGGGCTGCCTATGGGAGCTGAGAGTGCTGTTAAGTTTGGGTCCTTCTTGCTGGCTTCCCATAGTCATCTGCTTGGCTTGATCCAGCACCCTTAATATTCTTAAGTTTAAACAACATGCTTTAACCCCATACTACATACTACACACTCAACAATGGGACGCGGGTGGCGCTGTGGTCTAAACCACAGAGCCTAAGGCTTGCCGATCAGAAGGTCAGCGGTTCGAATCCCCACGACGGGGTGAGCTACCATTGGTCGATCCCTGCTCCTGCCCACCTAGCAGTTTGAAAGCACGTCAAAAGTGCAAGTAGATAAATAAGTGCCGCTCTGGTGGGAAGGTAAACGGCATTTCCGTGCGCTGCTCTGGTTCACCAGAAGCGGCTTAGTCATGCTGGCCACATGACCCGGAAACTGTCTGCGGACAAACGCTGGCTTCTCGGCCTATAGAGCGAGATGAGTGCCACAATCCCAGAGTCGTCCACGACTGGACCTTATGGTCAGGGGTCCCTTTACCTTTACACACTCACCAACAGTGAATAAAATGTTCCATGCATTTCCAACATTTTCAGCACAGATCAATATATTCTGACAAATATTCTGACAAAATGACTCCGGCGTCAGATTAGGACAGTTCATTCTGAATGATAAATGGCATAATTATTAACTTTCCTCCAACTAGGAAAGATGCCACGTTAAGTATGAGGCACTTTCCCCTTTCTGCAATGGGAAAGAGCCATGTGGAGAAAGGTCAAAGCTCAGTGGCATCTCAACCTATGGCATCTCCAGTCCCTTGTCTGAAACCCCAGAGAGCCACTGCCAGTCAGTGAACACATTACTGATAGGACAGAGTCTCAAACAAAATTGTGCTCTCCCAAGCCCACATTCCCAGCATGTTCACACTTCTGTCTCAGCAAGTTCTGTGTTGGCTTGGTCATGTCCACAGGATGGAAGATGGCTTTATGGGGAGCTGGCTCCAGGCACCAGAACAACTCTGCATTACAATGGTGTCTGCAAACGTAGCATGAAGGATAGCAACATTAACACTGCCATATGGGAATCTCTTGCCTGGAGACAGACAGGTCGTGTATTCATAGCAATGACCAGAGGAGGAATGACGACTGGAGCACAGAGAAGAAATGCCATAGTGCATTTGCAGCAGCAAAACAGGATGCCTTCATCTGCCCCACTTGCAAAAAAAAGTGCCCCTCTTGAAGGAGCGTCTCCACCCCCATTGTTCAGCCTGGACACTGAGGTCCAGCTCCAAGGGTCTTCTGGCGGTTCCCTCACTACAGGAAGTGAGATTATAGGGAACCAGGCAGAGGGCCTCCTTGGTGGTGGTGCCTGCCCTGTGGAACGCCCTCCTGTTCTGCCAAATGCAGCGGTTCTTTTTAAAGATATCGGGACAAAAGGAATTAGGAGGTGGAAGGTGAACCAAAGAACCTTTATTACAGAAAGCAAAACATACATACCCAATGTCCCCAATCTGCTCCCTGGGTAACGAGAACATGCAACCTATCTCAGTTCTCCTCCAGACAGGCAGGCCCTCTTCCTATCCCAAATGCCTGCCTTTTATAGAGAGCCTTCTCTTACGTAATTGCCAGCACCTGTGGTCAACAAGCTCTCTTCCCTTAAAGAAACATCCAAACAGAAGCTAAGCGCGGCTATGGGGCGAACTCTAAGACATGCCATCCTATCTCCTCGTCACAATGTCTTTGCGTTGTTTCCCATACACCTCCCATCAGATGTCAAGGAAATAAGCACCTATCTGACTTTCAGAAGACATCTGAAGGCAGCCCTGTTTAGGGAAGTTTTTAATGTCTGATGATTTATTGCATTATTATTATTATTATTATTATTATTATTATTATTATTATTATTTCTGTTGGGAGCCATCCAGAGCGCTAGGGAAACACAGCCAGATGGGCAGGGTATAAATAATAAATTTGTTATTATTATTGCTTGTTATTGTTATATTGCTGTCCACAGTCCCAGCAAGCTCCATAACTCTCCTATGGTTTGAATTTACTCCCGAAGGTGTACTCTTCAATTGTAACCCGAAACAGAGGGATGCCAACTATAACTATAGATAAATATGTGTGCTTTTAAAAATAAAAATAATAACAAGTCCCGTGGCTATTCCAGTCTTTTAATAACAACTGTGATTTGGATTCAGCTATACAGGTGGAAAACCTTCAGACATTCGTGCTCATGGCCAGGCTAGCCATAAAATAGCTTAACCCGAGGAGCTGTTATGTGACTATGACTCTCATGTTTGAAATGAAACGAAACCATAAATCTCACTTGAGCCTCCTTTTATGATACCCACCACACCTCATTTCAAGGCTGGGAATGGCCAGAGGACACACAGAGAACATTTGGCCTTTCATGCTTTCCATTTAAGGGACCAGTTGCTTAATCTCCCAGCTGAATGCTTTGACACTGGCAGGTGCTAAGGCGAAATAAAGGTAAAGGGACCCCTGACCATTAGGTCCAGTCGTGACCGACCCTGGGTTGCAGCGCTCAGCTTGCGTTATTGGCCGAGGGAGCCAGCATAGAGCTTCCAGGTCATGTGGCCAGAATGACAAAGCCGCTTCTGGTGAACCAAAGCAGCACACAGAAATGCTGTTCATAAAATAATAATAATAATAATAATAATAATAATAATAATAATAATAATTTATAATAATTTAATAATTTAATTTAAAAGGAGATAGGACTATACAGATAACCTAATAAAATTAAAAAGTTCCTCTCAAGTCTTACCAAGTTTCATGGGGTCACTCAGAGATTTTGCTACAGGTTGAAACCACCACACAGGTTTTATTCTACTGTCCCTTTATTCAAAAATCCATGATAAATATTTAAACCCCATACTGAAAGGAAGGATAAGTTGGTCTGACACCTACAGGGTTTCCTTCTTATTGAATCGTTGTAAGCATGGATACATAAAACTGCTCCATACTGAATCCAATCTAGCGCTCTATTGCCTGCTCTGGCTGGGAATAGCACTCCAGAGGTCTTTCTTATCATATACTGCCTGACCATTTCACTGGAGTTTCCAAGGATTGAACTTGTGCATGAAAAACATGTGACCGGCCCCTGCACTATGTCTCTTCCCTAAGGTAAAGTGTGTTACATGGGACATGTTTTCTAATGTGTGCAACAAGACAGCCAGGATTGGTTGATATGGCTGTAGACTTGAGTGCGTCCAACAAAACATAGAAATTTGATTTTGCCAGTGGGGGGGGGAAGATAATGTTTTTAATCATTGGGAAAGGACTTCATTCAAGAGATCTCAGCACCAAGCTGCGCCAATTCATCATGTGCTGCGCTGCTTTTAGCTGGCATTGATCAGATGTGAAAATGCACATACCATGCAACCATTTGCAGACCTGGTATTACAAAGCCAGTGAAGGGTGTGATTCAGTGTGAACAAACAAAACAAATACCAAGCTGGAACACAAGGGAATGAGAAAATGATTTCAAGTGGAACGAAATCAAAGGACCAGCAGAACACTAAGTGTGAAACATACTCAACATCAAGAAACAAGAGAGAGGTCAACTCCAGTTCTGATGTCCTAAGCAACAGAGAGAGCCCGCTGCATATCTTTCATTTTGCTCATCTTTGATCTGTGCAGATTAATTTCTCTGCAGCAAATTCCCCCCTTATTGTTACCATGTAAGGATGTGCATTCATTTTGGAATGCAAGAAAACTGAACTGAATGCATCACATTTTGTTCAGCTGTAAATTTGTTCCAAAATGAATGAGCAAAGGAAGAAACGGATCTGAAAATGGTACTCCCATTTGTCACCATTCACTCCATTCAGATGTGGTGGGACGTATATCTCTTTGGCAGTAATGAAGCTTATTTTCACCAGCTGCCATTTTATTTACTCTCAATACCTCAGGGTAGTCATCATGAAAAACAGTCATTTCTGTAGCTTTGGGAAGTAGCCTGATCTGTTTCAGAGCAGCTGTGTCTTTCCAATTCAACTCATTATTTGGTACTGAATTAAATATGCTGAAGCTCTGCTCCCAACCTCCACTCCCCAACACACACACACCAACACACCAACTAACCACAAAACAACTATAATATTTTCATTCTTGACAAAGTGGATGGAATTTGCAGGCACCGAAGCCTCTTCAGATTGGAAAAAAGTTTGCCCAATTGTAGGCTGATATACCCAGGGTTGCTGAGTTTTTGTGGTAGGGCACCTTAAAATTTTGATTTTTTTAAACCAGGGGGAAAGTCTTTTTTTCATTTTCTACCAGAATTGGAAGAAAGTTTCAGGCAAATCACCCCTCATGAGACGAGGAAGTCTGCCCAAATACAGAATGATAGCTGCACTGGTTCTCCTGCAAAAAACAATTTGTGGGTGGGCATAAAGGAATCATACAAGGGCAGGTTGTGAACAAAAGGAAAGGTGGGGGGAGGAAAAGGTCACCCTGTAGCAAGGACCCTGTGACTCAAGAGTAATTGATGGTGGTCAGATTCTGCCCTCCGCCACAGCTATTGAGGGACACAGCCTATCTCTGTGAGAGAGACTGATCTTTCCAGGGCTGTCTTAAGCATGTTGGGCGCCCGGGCACCGTGGTGCGGAGATCGCTCCGGTGCCCCTGCACCGCCCCGTTTCTTGCCGCGCCACCCCCCTGCCAGCCCGGCGCCCTGGCGCCCCGCACCACCCAGCCTACCCCTAGAGCCAGCCCTGGATCTTTCCATTAATTAGCACAGAGGGAGACCCAGATCCACAAACACAGTTCTTAATCCCTACTCAAAATCATTGTGACTGGAGCGCCCTGGAAAAAAATACAAAAGCTCTCCCCACCTCTCAATCCTCAAACTCTGGTCATTTTGCAGTCAACTTGGTCTCATTTCTCAAGAGGAGGAAATGGTTCTGCATTTTTTGCACAGCCAAAGCTACAAGGCAACCCGAAAGCTTAGGGAGCCCCTGATCTGATTTGAGATGCTGTATTAATGACAATGCCTGACTCAGGAACATGCAGACCTCTCCCAAAGCACCCCAATTCTCTTTGTAACCAGGGAAACACAGAGATCCAATACACTCCCCTAAAAATAGTGATCCCTGCTAGCTTGGAATAAACTTAATGGCTATCTGAGTTTTGTGAGAAATAGTTGGGATTTCTGAAACCAATTCCAAGCCTGACTAAGGGAGCTCCACCCATTCCCTACATCCCAAATAAATGCACCAATGGAAACTGCTGCCTGCTAGGTTTCTGTTTTGGTTTTGCAAAGCTGGTACAATATATATGTGGTGATATTAGCATTTCATAGGCAACCATAGTGGCTACCATCTTATTTTCAAAGTTATGTTCACAGTATTTTCATGTATGTAATTATCACTACTGGAAGGCACTAACTTGTGAGGCTTCATTAAGATCAAAGGGGTGGGTGTGAAGAACTCATTATATTATATAAGCATGAAAACCCAAAATGCTAGAATAGGAATCACCTGAACTTTTTCAGTGCCAACATACCTGATGCAGGTTTAAATATAAATGAATTCTTTTAGAAGCCAGCATCCATTATCAGGCAAGAAAAAGAATAAAGTCAAAGCAAAAGGATTATTTAAATAGGATGAAGCACATGTTTTATCAGAAGACAGGGGGAAATGTTAGTCCTTTAACAACCTGCTTTTGTGCAATACCACTCGCTAACCATGACATGATGGGATGAATCCTCAGAAGAATGACATGTTTTTATTTGGTGTATGAGCACCTAGTGATTGTAACAGAGGTTACAGTCCTGTTCTTATAAGTTTTGTCAATTCTCACACAGATGGTTTCCTTGATCTCCGCTCAGAAGATCACCCACTTCCTGAAGAGCTAAAAGCTAAATTTTCTGCTCCCTTGTAGCAGCCAACAGCAAATCACGATGAAGCTGTACTCAAGTTGCATCCAAGTTTTGTAAAAAGGTTAGAATGTATGTGCTGTCACCCACTACAGTATATCTTCAATCTATTCAGACTCAGAGCCTACTTTTAATCCTAACAAATGCTTGGCGACCCATTTCTTAATCTTTTATCATTGATATGCATGTTGGTAGTGGTGATGTTGTGACCCATCTTGGATCAGGTCTCAGCCCACGAGCTGAAAGTACTCTATAGCATCATACATATCTAGACTCCAGCATATTCTGAAAGATGCAGTTTGCTAAGAGTACTGAGGGTTGTTAGTAAACCCCTGTTCCCCTCATGGAGCTCAAATCCCCAGAGTTCCAGCTGAAGAGGAATTGACTGTTAACCCCTTTGGACAAATGTAGCCCAGGAAGGCATCTCCTAACGTCTCTCAGCTATGAAAGTGGTATCATAGTTGTTATGTACTGAGCTGAATCATAGAACAATAGGATCCAGAATCAGCAGTCTGATTGGTCCGCAGGAGCCACCCAATCCAACTCCAGGATTGCTAGCAGAAGTCAATCCACAAACTGATTGGCCCACAGGCGTAGCCCTGAAGTAGCCAATCATGCAAGGCCCATTGTGTAAATAATGTATATAAGCAGATGGTTTTGGGGAAAGGGCGATTCTTCTCCTTGATGACTATAAGCTGAATAAAGAGCATGAAAATTCACTCTCAACTCCGAGTATATTTCAATAGTGCTTTAAACATAGAATCATAAAATAGTAGAGTTGGAAGGGACCCCAAGGGTCAACCAGTCCACCCCCACCCCCCGCAATGCAGGAATCTCAACTAAAGCATCCATGACAGATGGCCATCCAACTTCTGCTTAAAAACCTCCAAGGAAGAAGACTTCACAACCTCCTGAGGGAGTCTGTTCCACTGTCAAACAGCTCTTACTGTCAGAAAGTTTTTCCTTATGTTCAGCCAGAATCTCCTTTCCTGTAACTTGAAGCCATTGGTTCAAGTGCTACCCTCCAGAGCAAAAGAAAACAAGCATTCTCCTTCCTCCATGTGACAGCCCTTAAGATATCTGAAGATGGCTATCATATCTTCTCTCACTCTCCTCTTTTCAAAGCTAAACATCCCAGCTCCTTCAACCATTCCTCATAAGGCTTGGCTTCTAGGCATATGCTTTCTTTTGAGTTCATTTGACCTATATCCTGTACTTTACCCTGTCAATGAACTCGGTATGAATAATAGTGTGATATTCATCGGTGTTACTGCTAATACACTCAGTCACTGAACTATAATTCCCAGGGCTATTTTCCTATGTGTGAGACAGAGACTCTATGGTCTTTAACATGGTCTACATCTGTGATATGGAAATGCAGACGGCTAAGCCATTTTCTGTATCTCCTTTATGAAAATGTACCATCTGTAGAGTTAAAGCCAATGGAAAATGATTCCCATTGTACATGGGATGTTGGTTTATCAAAAGATTTCTTCTCTCTCCACCACCAGCCTCTTCCGAGCAAGGAGGAAAAATGAATGAAACCTTCATATGTCTCTAATAAGATTAATAATCAAATTAATATAGAAGAAAGTAGGATATATTACAAGCATTTCCATGGCATCTTTATGTTTACTGAATGGAATTTCAGGGCTGCGGGAACATCTCACGTTCTGTTCTTGACAGATTTGGGGCAGGAAGGTTTTGACTTGGCTTAACAAGATTGTGACGCATCTCCATATGGCATGATATCAAAGGTTACCAAATAATTGGTGTGTGTGTGGCAGGGGGAAGGCTGCAAACGATCACATTCCTGACATTTTTATACAGTGTCCCTTTAGCCCCGGAAATGAAAGAGCCTGGATGTCCAGGAATTGCAAATGTCCTTTATTCATGATTGTCATTGCAGCTGTGTCGGGTCTTATAAGCCTGGAGTGTGTAAAATCGAAAACAATAATGAATACAGTTAGCGGCTTCATGCCTCAGCACCCGAAGCAAGAATGCACAAGGGGAAAGTCAATGATAACACGGTTTTTTATCCTCCCTCTGCCACTCGGGGCCTGCAATTTTGTTTAATTGAGTTTGATCACATTTTATCTCTGACATTTAAATCTCTAGAACAAATCTGTGTCGGTTTAAGCTTCAAATGAAGATTAACAGTCAGAACTCAGCTGGCAGCAACGCTTTCCAGGAGACAAAAAAAAAAGAAAAGGTTGGTCAAGGTTGCAAAGGCCTCTGGGAAATCTAGGAGAAAATACTGAAAGCAGGTAATTAGCAAGCCCAACCAAGGCTGCCATTCTTTACTCCTACTCCACCCATTCCCAGAAAATTTTAAAAGCTATTAGCCATCCTGTAATAAAAAAGAATCTAGCAATTTTTTCCATAAATATAAGCATTAGGTGACCTTTTACTGTAAAATGTTATTGCAATTTAAGAGCCCAGCTAATGACAGGACTAACCTTGTCGTTAGCTTGGGCTGTTCTGCTTCCACTCTTGAGACACAAATCATCTGTTTATCTTTGAGCCATAAAGTCTGCACACAACAGCTTTACTGCACCATTTTCACATTGGGAGACATTTGTGGGAAATAATCCCTAACTGAGAAGCAAAAAAATAAATAAATTTTTTTTAATGCCACATCAGTGTGTGTTTTGAAATCAAGTTAAATCGTTCCACTAACTATGCTGTGCAAAAGACTGATATTATTTATATGGACTTGTGTGGAAAAGTTTATTGTCAGGAGGGAGAGAAAAACAACACTTTTGGTACAGTTGCTTCCTAGTTTTACAGTTTTGAATGACTCACAGGGAGTCATTATCATAGCATCCCTTTGATTAAAATTAAGTGTCTGGTGTGGTCCCAAACCATTCACTACTAGGCAAATTGCAGAGCTTGTTTATGTTGAGCATTTCAAAATATAACAGAAATCTCAGCTGCTGAAAAAAATGCTGAAAAAAAGCCTGTTGAAATTGCAATTCAACAGCTTTAAACTTTAGAGCTTCTCTACAACTGTGGTATTGAGGGTCGCAGTCTCTGTGGCCAGGTGAGCTGAAGGTGTGAGAGAATTCATCAGTTATTCACTTGGGTTATGCCATGTTGGTCTTAAAACACGGGTGAGTTGGCTTCAAGTTTGCAGGACATACTTTGTTTGGTATACTAGAACTCAGAGGTCCACGAACTACAGCCAGGTACAAAATAATGGCTTAGGCATGTGGGCAATATGCTAAGAATTAAGGAACAGGGTGCCTCTGAGTACATGCCAAGTACCATTTGTGATCAGTGCCAGAACCAAGCTCTCTCTCTCTCTCTCTCTTGCACACACATATATACATACATGCTTTTATTTGTATGCTGTCTTTCCGCACTTTGAACCATGCTCAAGGCAGCGTAACAACATGACAAAATGCACAACTGCAACATAAAAAAGTAGTTATAAACAATTAATTTAACATTTAAAAATACAAAACTAAACCATTTCCATGTTAATCACAACAAAATCTAAAATAAATATGCAAAAAATCAACAGTAACAACAGAAACAACAACAACCCCCTCCTCCCACATAAACAATACCCCAGCCCAAGGGTCTATCCCTGCTTTTTTCCCCAAGCAGTGGGTGTAGACAGGGAGCGTCTTAGTTGTTGATATTGTTATGACATTTGGGAAGAATCATAGAACTGTAGAGTTGGAAGGGACACTGAGGATCATCTAGTCCGACTCCAACCCCTTGCAATGCAGGACTAGGGGTTGGAAGACAACCTGTTGCAAAGGACTCTGAGAACTATCAAGAAGAAGATGAAGAGGAGGAGGAGGAGGAGGAGGAGGAGGAGGAGGAAGAGGAGGAGGAGTTTGGATTTGATATCCTGCTTTATCACTACCCTAAGGAGTCTTAAAGCGGCTAACATTCTCCTTTGCCTTCCTCCTCCACAGCAAACACTCTGTGAGGTGAGTGGGGCTGAGAGACTTCAGAGAAGTGTGATTCACCCAAGGGTACCCAGCAGCTGCATGTGGAGGAGCGGAGGCGCGAACCCAGTTCCCCAGATTACGAGTCTACCACTCTTAACCACTACACCACACTGGATCAAGAGATGTTGATCTCTCTTTTGCACACCCCTGGACACACTAGTCAGAAAAGGGGCAAGGCTTTAATTGCCCCTCCAAACAACAATGTGAGCAACAGAACACTTCACTCTACCCAGATTTGACTAAGTTCTTTGCCACCTGCTGACGAAGCTATATAATGATACAGGGTATGTCCCATCTAACCATACTCCTGGTCCTGAATTCTTAAACTAGCAGTGGATGGGTTGCTACCACTCCTCCTTCCTACCTCTGACCTCAGACAAGTTGCTGGGCTGTACTTTGCTAAGAGATCCCTCAAAACTGGCCCTGGATAACTTAATTTTGCTGTCTTCAGTGGGTTGCAACCAATTGTACACAGAGCAGACCCATTAAAATGGATGGACCTAAGTTGGTCATGTCAATTAATGTCAATGAATATAAGTTACTTGGCTCCAGTCCCCTATGTCTAAGGCAGGGGTGACTAACAAGATACAACAGTAGGGACTGAGTTCAGCCTGTTTCCTGCTTACCTCCCATTGGTGACAAGATGTAGCATGAAAGTATGGCCTGAGTAAAAAACCACATCATTGCATCACTAGATATAATTACACACCTATGTATCCTGTAGTTACAGAAAAATATTCTCACTGGCAAAAACAGGGATGAATTTCAGCCTTTTACAAGAAAAGAGACAGACAAGACACCCCTTGTTTCCTCAGGACAAAGGCTTCCAGTGTGAGCATCTGCAACAGAGTGAAAACTTCCCATTTAGTGAAAATTGATTACATAATTACATCTGCTTTCTATGATTGGGCAAATCAGCTTAGGGTTGTCATAGCTGGGATTCAGCCAGTTGTGTCCAGGCACAACTTTTGTGTCCGGATTTTCACCTTTGAAATATGGCAACCTTAGAAGAAAACACCTTAGAAGAAGTGGGCCCTTGGGTAAATTCATAATAATTTAATATAATAATAATTTAATAATAATAATAATAATAATTTATTGGCCAAGTACATTTTCCAACATACTTGGAATTTGTTTTGGCTACATTGCAATGTAAACATACACACACTGTTCCACTCACAATACAAATAAGCAAAGAAACCCACCCATAATTGACCTCCACTTTAGCTATTTACCAATTACCCTTTCTGCAATTCTTACAGCTCGTTGGAGAATGGAGAGAAGACTGCTATCACACAACAAAGTTTAGAAGAGAAGTGATAGCCCATCAATAGAAGTTACAGGTAGGTAGCCGTGTTGGTCTGACGTAGTCGAAGCAAAATAAAAAAAATCCTTCCAGCAGCACCTTAGAGACCAACTAAGTTTGTCATTGGTATGAACTTTCGTGTACATGCACACTTTTTCAGATACACTGAAACAGAAGTCACCACAACAGAAGAAGTGTGCATGCACACAAAAGTTCATACCAATGACAAACTTAGTTGGTCTCTAAGGTGCAGCTAGAAGGAATTTTCCCATTTATAGAAGTCACTCATATACAGTACCAGAACAGGCATCAGAAAGGGCTAAGCCACCATTTCCATACATTTAACACTAGCCATGGTTAGAAAGGGAGGGAAGTGGTGGGAATGTGTTGTCAGTTAAATGTTGTGAGAATGCAGCAGAGGGAGAAAATGAAAGCTGGACTCCAGTACCCCTCCAGGCCAGGAGTTGTCAAAAGAACATTGTCCATGCTCTGCCAGTTCCAAGTGGCCTGTTTCAAGGATACCACCTAGGCAATTCATGACCAAGTAGGGTTTTTTCTAGGGAAGTTGTCTGGGTTCAACACTGGCTGGTGGAAGAACTATAAAGTTGCTATAACCTCTGCACTAGTTTGTACAGAACTGAGAGCCAGTGTGGTGTAGTGGTTAAGAGCGGTAGACTTGTAATCTGGGGAACCGGGTTCGCGTCTCCGCTCCTCCACATGCAGCTGCTGGGTGACCTTGGGCTAGTCACACTTCTCTGAAGTCTCTCAGCCCCACTCACCTCACAGAGTGTTTGTTGTGGGGGAGGAAGGGAAAGGAGAATGTTAGCTGCTTTGAGACTCCTTCGGGTAGTGATAAAGCGGGATATCAAATCCAAACTCTTCTTCTTCTTCTCTTATGTCCAGGGTTCTTTCAAGGATGTTGCTCACCTGATGTTACTCACTTTCCTTGGGTGCTTTTTCCTGGCTGGATCATTCACTGAACTGTGATCATGATGGTTCTTGCTTGCCTAGATCCACCTCTGGACGGATAGGGAAAGATGATAATATTGTGGTTATGATTTAATAGAAGACAGGGTGCAACAGAAGGGGAGAAACAGCAACTCCATGGAAAATGGGGTGGGAGGTCGATAAAAAGAAGAGAAAAGATGAAATTGTGTTTTGATTGTATAGCTTAAAAATCTTGTATGGCTGGAATGTAGCCTTCTGTACAAAGATCAGAGCTGCATCCATTGCTCTGCTTATTTTTGTTTCTTGCCCTTCTGCCCATGCCCATCACCAACATGGAACCCCCTGGGAGGTTGTTGGTGGAATGTGGCCTTTGGACTGACAAACGATCCCCACCCTGATATGGAGGGAAAGAGGCAGCCATCTTTGCAGGTTGTAGGTCCTGTTGTACAGATGTTCAGATGTACATTTGGGCCCATTTGGACTATAGCCTCCAAGTACGTGGTCACAGGAAGTCAGAGGAGAGTGACCCTGTGCCCTTCACTCCTCTCAATGAGCGTTTTTAATCTGTTCATCCAAAGTTATTAAATTTCATGCAAATTGTCTGGAACAGGCGAGCCTACAGGGTGGTGCTCTTAAAACCCCTGCATAAGTGTAGCTAGTCACCCATGTCACTTTCTTTCTTATCTCAAGCAGATCAAGATTGTGTTGAAGCCCTTATATGACAAAACACAGCCTGCAGTGGAAGCAGCAGTCTTTAGCATCAGCTTCTGGTTTCCCAGTTTGACAGATTCAACCCAGCACGCTGGAAACTCGAAATGATGCAGTGCCAGCTCCGATGAGCCATTTGTATAAAATTAAAACTCCATTACAGAGGAGCTGTTCTGCCCCTGTCATTTCTTTTATGTTTTGGGGAGAAAGAACAGCATCGAAAGGTAGGTGAGGAAGCACTTTGGAGGCAGGAAGAGGCACCTGCAAAACCACTTTCCTTCATGTACCAAGTGTTCATTCAGAAAGCAACCTGACAAGTTCATCTGCATTACAGCGCACGTCTTAAATGCAAAATATGTTCTAACCATGGAACAGTTTGTATCCTATGAAAACAAGCATGTCATCTGCCGGGGGGGGGGCGCCTTGCTTTGAAAGCTGTTTAAGTTCCATTGCCTGGTTGGCAGCCCAAATATAAAATATTATGTAAAAGACACACGTTTTTGCAGTGCGCTTAAGGAAGTTGCAATTATCTTCTCACTGAAATTGCTTGTGGGATGAATAGGTCAAGAGAAGAGGAACTGGTACAAGGACCCAAGGGCCTTACTGTCTCACAGATGAAATAGGGCAACGGCTGCTTGCAACAGAGTTCAGCTATCTGGCCCTCTCATATACTGTACATAGCTGAAGCTTGAGCATGATGTGAAAATGATGCTTGGCTCAAACAATTCTTCCAAGCAGGCTAAATTTCTGTCCTCTGAACACACACATACATTACAGACAATCCAATTGTGGTCATTTGGCAGACCACAGTAGCTCCTTGTTGGGCTGTAAGCTTAGCCGCTCACAAGTTAGGCATTTTATTAGTCTTTAAAAATGTTAGAGATGCTCATTTTCGCATCTTGCAGAACTCTTTCTCATGCCCTGCTGTTTATTCAACTGTTTGAACATCTACAGTCCCAATATGGAGAGAGCGAGTTGGAGGAGGCTAGCTACATTACAAATATGCCATCGTTGCAAAGTGTCGAGTTATACAAGGGACCACGTTGCAGAATGAAAGGCATGTTTTCTTTGGGAATTAAAATGGCATTGAGATATGTCTGCATCTCCTGTACCAGTGAGGGTTCACAGAATATTTAGGGCAAATACCTGATCATGCCACATGGAAGGTACATTTCATGGAGAATAAGGTTTTTTCATTGGTGTTTGAACTTAAAATGCTCAGCAGAAGTTTAACTTAATACTGAATCCCTGTTGGAGGAGCACACAATTGATATAATCACACTGATGGAATATGCACAGCTTGTGGACCTAGCATATAATAATAATAATAATAATAATAATAATAATAATAATAATAAATTTTTATTTATACCCCGCCCTCCCCAGTCAAAAACCGGGCTCAGGGCGGCTGACACCAACAGAATAAGAGAACAAGAAGAACATACGTTTAAAGACGATTGGAAAATGTTTATTGAATATATGGGGGGGAAATTGTGTACACTTGAAAACGTTGGCAGCATTAAGATAAATTCAACAGTGTAAACAAGTTTTGACGGATGTAATAATGGAATACTGAATGATATAGTTTATGTAAAATATGCAGGGATTTATGATATGGAAAATGAACCATGGAAAAAGAAGAAGGGAAGTCACTGGCATTTTAAGGTTGTTAAAATGAGTATTCTAAATGGCTAAAACAGAAAATTTAATAAAAATTATATACAAAAAAGAAGAAGATATAATCACATTGAGACTCTGAGTTTAGGAAAATAAGAAAGGTACATTTATTGCAGGAAATGCATACTTGATAGGAAAGGTGGAGAGATGCCTTGAGCTCTTGCAACTCAGCAGGAAAGACACAAAAAAGAGACACACTTCACAAGGTAAGGATGCAAAAAAGTAGGACATGAGATCAGTAACCCTTAGAGTATCAGTCTAGTACCTGAGGGAATGGCAGAACAGGTTAGGGCAGAAATGACAGTCTAGGAAACTTGGAAGTTCCTCTCACTATCTACTCTTTCCCATGTGTTGTATCTCAACTTTTCAACCATCATATGGACCACACAGAGTTGGGCAAATTGCAATCTTCAAAGGGGCAAGATAGACATGATGCCAAACACATAACTTAACAGCTACTCCAGAGCGCTCTGGTTTTAGTCAGGTCTGTGGTACATGGGAAGGTGGCTTAACCCTTCTCTCCCACCCCAGCAATTCCACTGAAAATCACCATTGCAATGGCTGTTAGCTTTACAGGCACCTAGGTGAGCATGTCTTCAAGGAATAGTAGCTATTATACGGGAGGGGGGGGGTGTTGGGAATGGGTCAGCCCCCATCCGTACACACTGTGGTCCTGACAAAAGCCACACACCCCTCCACAGAAAAATTCAAACGGCAACATGTAGCAACACAACTAGTTTAGACCTGAGAGGATTCTGATACATTTTCATTTATAGATAATTTAACACATTTATTAAGTGAGAGGTACTTGTGGGATTTTCTGCTGCAGGTGCCAAAATTGGCCAGCGTTGCTCTTGAGTAGTGATGGGGGAGAAATTCGGCTTGGTTTCCATTTTAATACAAACCTGCCTCATTTGCCTTTACTGAAACAACAGGCAAACTGAGACACAACTTCCGTCAGAATGTGCACTTCTCTGAATATAGTTGTCTAATACATTCTGGGGAAGTGGGCATAAAAATGTGTATATGAGTGAAAATAATACACAATGCATGATGTTAGACAAAATTGCTAGCAAATAATTATGTATAATTATTTCTTTTTTTTGGGGGGGATAGCAAACCAATGGAGATTGTGAAGAACCAAAGGGGGGGAGGCGGAATGAGAAATTGAAACTGATTGATTTGTCCATTCCCAATCTTATGCACTTTGACTTTGAAGTAAGGATACTATTTGCTGTTTTGCCTCAGACAGAAAATTGTCTTCAGCCACCCCTTTCAAGGACAAAGTTTTACTGTCCCCAGTAAAAAAAAAGTCTTTAAGATGTATTTTTTAAAAAGCCCACCAACAGAGCATGTTGAAGATTTAGGACACCAAAAGGTAAATTATGACTTTTGTATTGAGAAGGTTTGCAAAAACGTGTTCCATTTCAAAGTGTTGGTGCTGACCTTTAAAGCCCTAAACGGCCTCAGCCCAGTATACCTGAAGGAGCGTCTCCACCTCCATCACTCTGCCTGGACACTGAGGTCCAGCACCGAGGGCCTTCTGGCGGTTCCCTCATTGCAAGAAGCCGAGTTACAGGGAATCAGGCAGAGGGCCTTCTTGGTGAAACACCCTCCCATCAGATGTCAAGGAGATTATGAACCATATAACTTTTAGAAAATATCTGAAGGCGTCCCTGTATCGGAAGGGTTTTAATGTTTGATGTTTTACTATGTTTTTATATATGCTGTAAGGTGCTCAGAGTGGCTGGGGAAACCCAGCCAGGTGGGCGGGTAATAATAATAATAATAAGTAGTCTTTTCAATATGTATAAGTTGTTTTTTCACCACAAATGGTCTTAAAGCCATTTTCAAAATAGTCAGCAAAACAATGCATGAACATGGTGTTCGAAACAATAAAAAAAACACAGGTAAGAGCATAAAACAAGCCTAATGCAATTCACTTGAAATGCCTGCCTTGTCAAGCACCCAGAGTTCAGTATAGAGGAGCCTGTCTGATCTCAGGTAGGAGGGAGTTCCACAAAGTTGAGTCCACAATATTGAATGCACTGGTCTTGGGGGATATGAGTTGTGCAACTGAGTCATGGAGGACCATCAACAGAAACCCCCCAGAAGATCTCAGTGATTGGGCCAGGGATATAAGGAATCATGCAGTATCCTGGACCCAAGTTTTATGGGCCTTGTAAATTTATACAAGAGCCATGAACTTGGCCCCATAACATATGGGCAACCAGTGCAGGGTTCCTTAGACTGTTATGAAAACCAAAGGATTGACTGTTACTACCTTAATGTTGAGAATGAACATCTGTTCTGGCTTTGCTTTCGTTGGCTTGCTCAAAGTAATTGACATGACAGTGGGCTCATTATCCAAAATCAAAAAAGGTTAAAAAAGTAACAGTGGCCAGAAAGCATTGGAATTCTGTTGATGTTGAATCAGTTCAGTTTCTGCTCATGCTAATTCTTCTGTCTCCAAAGTGCCAAGCCAATATTCTTTATTGTTTGTAAATCTAGGGGACTATCTAGATTGGGTCTAAGGTTGAAGATTGGCATAAACAGTGGTCACTATTGCAGATTCTGCAGCCAGGGTATTATCCTGGCTTCCGAACTTACATTGCATGAATACATATCGTCAGGTCAAGTGTTGGGTCATCCTTGTTGCAAGTGTTCAGAGATATCATTGTGGTTTTGGTATGATGTGGATATGGTATGGTCTACCCAACTCACAGGTATAGGAAACCCTTAGCTGCTGGACTATAACATCCACTAGCCTCAGTAAGCGTGGCCAATGGCTAGAGATGATGGGAGTTGTCATTCGGCAACATCTAGAGGGCCAAAGGTTCTCTACAGCTGCTCTGGCTTGGATGCTTCATAAAGCAATATAGGACCAGGACAATGTTGGGCATATGTGGTGATTAGTCCCAGAGCTAGGCCCGAACAAGGAAGGGTTAAATTTTGTGCCAGTTAGAACCCAGAGGGGCGGGCTCAGCCAGGGTATAAAAGCCCCTCCCTGTGGAGTTGGTAGGAGAGAAGAGGGAGAGTTAGGAGAGTGAGAGCGAGTGCTAAGAGTCCGAAGTGAGAGCTGGGTCTGGGAGTGATAGGTGGTAGTTAGCAGACAGGATAACCAGTTATTGTGAAACTTGTTGTGTTTATTAATTAGCTGTTTATAGCGGTAGTAGGCTGGTATAGGTCATCTATTATAAGTTTGTTAAACACTGTTTTTTATCCAGCAACCACAAGCCTTTGTACACACTAAAGCAACTTGTTTATTCACATCATCCTCGTCTGTGGTAAATAAAACGAGCAGGTACCAGTTAGCAGTCTAGTGAGCTGCAGCTGAGGTACCATTTGTCATTGGTGCAGTACTCATAGACCGTGAAACGTCCGGGAGTGCTGCACAGGTCTGCAGGGACCGTGACAGCATCTTTGTTGGTTCCAGGCACTCCATTCTCCCCTGCTGGATTTGGGCCTGGGGAAAAAAACGAAGAAAGGGGGTAAGCAGTAAGCAAGCACAATTTGTTACCATTGCACTCATAATTGAACCTCACAGAGCTGCAATTTGCAGAGTTCCCTAGGAAAAGGGACTGTTACATCCACCCACCCCAGGAATGGTAGTTTGCGTGAGGGGAATAAGGGGCCTCCTAACAACTATTAGCAACCTTAACAAGCTGCGATTTCCCGGAATTCTTTGGGAAAAACCATGACTGTTAAAGTGGTATAAAAGTGATTTAAATATATGGTGCGGATGTGACCTTATAGAAGAGGCAAGTGACTTTCCCACTTGTACAATGTCCATCGTTCCTGAAAAACAAAAGCTATAGAAGCCCTGCAAAATGAACACTCAGTTCCTCACAAGCCATTTATAAAACACCCCACTCTCGATTATTTTTAGCGGGATGTGGTGAAAACTGTATTCATAAACACTGTCGATAATAATAACTGACCCATATAAGGCCTCATTGAAAAAAGCTTGTCTTTATTTTTTGGTTTTGGGGGAGAGGAGCTAGGGGGATAAAAGTACAATCTCAGGAACTAAAAACAAGCTCACAAAAGCAAGAGCTTTAATACGGGGGTCTTGCTCAGAATGATCAAGGCTGTTGCCTACACAGATGTAAGCCTCATTGTGTTCAGTTGGATTTACTCGCAAGCAATTGAGCATATTGTGGCAGCCTTGGCATGTTATCTATAGAAGCTGAGTTGCCATAGCGATATCCTCCCCACCACCACCCCAAAAGATGATTACCAGCTTTATTGCATAGGAATCGTTCAAGAACTCTGCTTCCTGCCTTTAGAGCACCAACCTGCCAAAAGCAGTAATAGCTAATATTTTAGCAAGTTCAGAAAAGTTCAAGACATTTTCAAATGAAAGATGGGGATATCATTTTTTTCGGTAGGATGCTTTTGTGTGGGCACAAAGCTCCATCTGCACAACACACCGGCTGCTTTGAGAGATTTGTCCTCTCCCCGTGCGTCTTCACGATATCTGAATCCAGCCCAAAGCCACCTGTTTGTAGCAATCTTCAAATAGGAGCTACATGTAGAGAGGCAGAAATGAGAAAACAAAGATGGAACGCCATCTTGGGAGCATTTTTGAGAAGCTCAGTGGCAAAGGGCAGACTTTCAACTCAATATGCAAAAGTTCAATCCCTGGCACCGATCCTGAGCAGCAAAGCAGGTTCTGTCCATAGGATAGAACATGGGTTGCGGAAGGGCTAACAAGATATCCCAGATATTTGTTTTAGTTATAGCTTCATTTCCTAGGGTAGGTCTTTGAGTCAATTCCCACAATTCCCTTTACAGCCCTGGATTTTACGGAATGCTGGGGTCCGTAAGCCTCCTGAGGGAGAGAAGTTGGCTGCGGGATATGTAGGGATTTTATAAAATAGAGTAGGGTTAGGGATGTGAGTGGTTGGCGGCGAGCTAGGGCTCGTGTGGCGGTTAGGCATTGGTTCAAATAAAATGGACGAGGGGTACGGATTTTGGTTGGGCCTGACCGTCATTGATTGCTGCTGCCATATAGAAGTATTCCGTTAAAGGAATCCTGGGGCTCCACATGTTTGTCTGTTTATCCCCGCTAGGGGCCAGGACTGTGCATGAGCCCCAGGGAGCATCTGGGGAGAGGACAAGAAGGGCTTGTGCCCCCTGCCCCGTCCTCTCTCAGGGGGTGCTTACTTACTGGCTCCCCTACTAGGCTAGAGGGAGTCAGATCTGTCCCAGGCGGGGGACAGATGGCTGGGGAACCAATGCCTAAGCAACCACTCACCTTATTATTTGTATTTTAATAAAGTTGTGGCCAAATTTAATGCCAAAAACCTTAAACTAAAATTACGGTGTTGGTGTGAGTTATTGGGGGGATATCTTGGTGCCTCGGCATGCAAGGCTTCTGGGGAAGATCTCTCTCTCTCTCTCTCTCTCTCTCTCTCTCTCTCTCTCTCTCTCTCTCTCTCTCTCTCTCTCTCTCATTCTCTCTCACCATGGAAAGCCACAGCCGGCCAGAACCAGCTAGCTAGCTGGGTAGTCATGTATCCCACTTTACACAGGACAGACATCTATTTGAAGGGCTGCTTGCATTCACACGGCACTTTATTCCATTTCCCCAACATTCCTCTTAACTGTTAATACCTGCATTATACTTGAACTTTCACATGTTGTAAAAGCCGTTTCTGGAAACCTGGTGGAATCTTAATGACTTCCAGAAAATATCCATTAACCTAATAAATCGCAGGAGTAAAATGACAAAATCTGCAGTGGTATATCAGCATACAGCTCTTTCCTACTATTTTCATGGGGGAACAGAAGCACACGTGCAGAAAGGGTAGCAATGTTGTCCAACGGCTTTCATCATTTTGTCACACCGTGCCCACTGTGCGAATGATATTCGGCGTGGCTTGCCACCATGCCAAACTGCTCAGCGTTAGCGAAGTGGTGGCCTCGTGTGCCTTCAGATTATACCCTGGGACCACTGTCCCATCTCGTTTGAGCCTTCTTTTTCCAGTCTCTTTGCAATGAATGCCATCTTACAGGGCTAGAGATGAAAGAGAAAATTAGTTTTGCACTGATTTAGCTCACTCGAACACCGATAATCCTAAACCACTGATAATCCTAAATCCTAAAAGTGCTGAATATCGTAGCCAGCATGTTCAGGAATTTCTCTGTAAAGCTTGCTGTGCGTAACCTAACATGGTCGGTTGGATTGCAGATCCCAAAAAGAAATTAAAAAAAAATGTTTTCCTTTGAAGGAGAATTTAGGAGCTGTTTCCCACAGAGGAGGAGACCATTTCTACAGAATCCAATCCAAAATAGCTTTGTTCATAAAAGGGGATTGAAAGCAAATCCTCTTTTCCTTCACGTTGCTGGCTGGTTGTTTTATCTTTTTTTTTTTTACTTCAGCTCTAATTCAAGTCTCCACTTCTAATTATTTTTGTAAGTGATGGTAAATTACAATGCATGTCAGGTCTGCCCTCCTCTCTCTCTCTCTCTCTCTCTCTCTCTCTCTCTCTCTCTCTCTCTCTCTCTCTCATTCTTAATCATTTCCATTATTTATTGGCATATTATTCAACGTCCTTGTGTCTGTTTCAAGAGTCATGCAAAGCTGCGTTCCAGCATGAATTTGCAGATTTCTCCATTCCACACACATTGTTATATTGACAGAGAAGGGCTGATTTGATCTCTGATGCAGCTGGCATTTCCCCAACATTGTTTTCCACTGGGCTATGCTAATTAATGTGCTAATTGATAGTAGACCGTGAAGAGAAAGGGTGGAATGATATAAAGAATGTAATTGCAGAGTGTACGTGGCGGTGACAAACACAAACATTAACTTTGTCCAACATTCAGAGCTTCAATAGTGCTGTGACCATTAGTCTTGCCCCCTCTTATTGGGGGAGGCATTTAACCAGGAATCTTTGGAAGCTCATTGCGGAAACGTCCTGCCTATTGAGATCAAGTAGGCCAGGCATCCCCAAACTCAGCCCTCCAGATGTTTTTAGCCTACAACTCCCATGATCCCTAGCTAGCAGGACCAGTGGTCAGGGATGATGGGAATTGTAGTCTCAAAAACATCTGGAGAGCCAAGTTTGAGGAAGCCTGAAGTAGGCACTGTACTACCCGTACTGAGATCAAGTAGGCACTGTACTATTTTCGGCACCCGCTAAAAACATTCTTGTTCAGACAAGCCAACCCAGTTCCTTAGAAAATGGAGGTAATTTTAATCTATTTTATTATTTTAACTTTTGCGTGTTGTAATTTTTTTTTTCTTGTTTCATCTTTTTTGTAAACTGCTTTGAGGTTTCTTACAATCAAGGCTGGATCTAGACACATCAAAGAAGCATTTCAGTTAAACGCGTTGCAAACTTTGTATCAGTAATCGGGTTAGCAAAAACGGAATTCCACAGCGCCATCTGGGGTCACCGTGTTAGAATGCATAAACAACACATATAGAGCTCTTTCTCCTGGCCAGTGTTGCTGACTCCCAAGTGGTATATGCATTTCATGAAATAATAAACAAATGAACGAATGCAGGCATTGGGAGAGTCGTGGAAGAAGGCAAGACTCAGCAACGCGTAAGGAATTTTGAGGGAAACTGCCGTAGGTGCCTGTGACAAGATTTGGGGGCATGGTATGACACAAAACGGGTGCCACAACACAAAATGGCTACCACATCAAAAAGAATGGAAAAATAAGGGCCACAAAATGGTGTGAACAATCCCCCTCCATTACCCTCCTTAAATGTACCGTTGTCAGCCTCCACCCCATGCATTCACAGAGAGAATTTCTGTGGATCTCATTTCTGTTCAGAACATAGCTGCCAAGTTTCCCGTTTCCCCCCGGGAAACCCCCGTTTTTCCAGCTGTCCCCAGCCGAAAAAACAGATTTTTTTTGTTCCCCCCCGGTTTATTCTGGTGCGACGGCCATTTTGGAACTGGGCACAGCAGCATCAAAAGTCACTTCTGAGCATGCTCCGCCCAGTTCCAAAATGGCCGCCGCGCTACTTCCGGTATGCTACTTTCAGTCTGGTCCCTTATTTTTCAGAGAGGAACTTGGCAGGTATGGTTCAGTATAGAAGAGAGAATTGGTATCAAATCCTGGCCTTGAATGAAATGTTAAAGGTGGTGTGTTCAGTGCAGGAGATTCTGAGCCAGTGCAAACATGGACTGAGCAGCCTCTCATACACTGTGGATTTCCGAGGGGATTGTTACTGAGACCTTTTGTGGGCTCCGCAGGAGGTACTGCAGGTGAGTATTGTGGTAGTAATTCAGGATTACACTTCATGCATCTGATGAAGTGGTCTGTGACCCACAAAACCTTATTTCACAGCAAATGGTTAGCCTTGAATGTGCCACAGGGCCCCTTGTCTGCTTTGGCTACAGCAGGCTAACGTGTGGCTGCATACACACTAAACCTTTAAAGCACATTCTTTCCCTCAAAGAATTCTGGACACTGTAGTTTACCCCTCACAGAGTTACAATTCTCTGCAACCCTTAAAGAACTACAGTGCCCAGAATTCTCTGAGGGAAAGAATGTGCTTTGAATGTGCTTTAAAGATATAGTGTGTATGCAACCACGGTTCTGGAAACTGAAAAAATAACTGTGTTTAAAAGAGAAGCTGTGGAAAGCCTTACATGAAAGGACAACAAAGCTCAGATATGATGCAGAAAAGATCATTCAAATTATGTAAAAATTAAATTAAATCCAGTGGTAATGTTTCCTATTTTATAGGTGCTTTGAGAGTTACTTGAATAGCTGTTTCAGAAATCGGCTCCTCCCTGTAAGGAAGGGGACGTGTTGTGGTGGGATCCGGGCAACCAGGGCTGTGTTGGGGGAGGGACAGTAGGAGCAGCCACAACACCCATTGGTGGGCCACCGGGAGAGAACGTAATTGGCTGCGGGCTTGTCAATCAGACGATCCGGATGGGCCACTATTTAAGCGCAGCACGTGTCGGGAGGGTTCTTCTCCTCCAGCTCTGCGCATTGAAACACCCACCCTCCTCTCCCTAATTTTAGGTCTTCGCTTGACCTTGCTGTGCCACCGTGTGTCATCTGCCGTTGTTGCAGGGGCACGGCAGGAATTTTCCCCACTTGGCTGATTGGCTGTGCCATTTGGGTTTTGCCTGCCGCATAGCAAATCGTCACAACTTGTAAGGCTGCGGATAGGCTCTGGTTCATGTTGATAGGGGTGGAATGAGACCTTATCACCCTATCAAAACAGGTATTCCTCTAAAAGAATCCATTTGACCAATGTTTGGTATTCCCCAGTGAGTGCCCTATCCAGTGTCTGGGCACATGTGGGGGAATCAGGGTCCGGCTGCGAACCTGTTCCCCGTCCCAGGTGTGAACCTGTACGCTGACTCATGGGTGCCCTGAGTCAGCACTACCTAGGTAGCTTTGGGAACCAGAGCCTATGCAACCACTCACTTGATTTGTAATCAATAAAGTTGTGGCCTAAATTCCGCCAAAAACCAAACCAAAAATATGAGTCATGTCTGAAATTATTTCTAGGCCTAGGTTCTAGGGTCTCCACACGCAAATGGAACATCAATCATTATAACACTAGAAAGCTTATGCCATAATAATTTTTGTCAGTGTTTGAGGTTCCATAAGACTGTTGTTTTTGCTGCAACAGACCAACACAGTTACCCCTCTGGAGGTTGTCTCTTTTTTAGTGATTGCAATTCTTGTTTTGACAGTTTAAAACGTTTTTAGTAACTTCCATCAGTTTTGCATGATAGTGAAGCTAATATCTTGTTAGATGTTGTTGTCTCGCCAAAATAATTAATGAGGTTTCCATTAGCTCCTCATAATTGCAGGCAGCTATTTTACAATCAGAATGAAATCACTTTCTGAAGAAGAACAAGTTTTAACAGGTAGCTAGTGTTGCTGAGCATGTGGGGGCTAACAAAGAACATTTTAACACCTAGGTTAGGTGTGATTCCCCCCCTTTAAAGAAAACATCTCAACAAAATTTCAGACCAGCAATAAAAATCATTGTTGGCTAACCAATAAAAAACTGAGCATTAAATAATACTGTATATCACTAGCCCAACGTACAATAAATATATTGGAAGAATATATTTTATTTTGAAAGAAGTTCAAAATATATTTTATTTAGGAAGAAGTTTTATATTGGAAGAAGTTCTAAAGCAGCCTTCACCAACCTCTAGATATTGTGGGCTACACTTCCTAATCTTGCTTGGGCTGATGGGAACTGTAGTCCAAAACATCTGAAGGACATCTGGTTGGAGAGATGATCTACAGGACCAGTTGTCAACAAGAGCAACTGTGATTTAAATGCCACTAATGAATGTTGTAAAATAATTAGTACTTTCTCAAGTGTAGTCCAGGGACACGATCCAGTGATTGGTCTGTACATGATTCCACTTTACTTCAGTCACAGAGACTCCAACCCTTCAGGGATATTTAAACTATGGAACCTGCTACCACAAGATCTGTCGCGGTCACTCTGACCTGCACATCACCCCCGGACGTTTCACGGTCTATTGATGATGTGCCAACGACAAAATAAATACCTTCAGACACTCACACACCTCAGACCAGGATAAGGTAAAATAAAACAAGATGATTTATTGTGTTCATAAGCTTAATGGTTGCAGTACAAATCCTCGATGTTCCAAATTACAGGTGGTTCCTATACCGGCCTATTACCTCTAAATATAAATTACCGGCCTATTACCGCTAAAGTCAACTAAATAAATATTTGTAAATAATCACACAGCTCTGTATCCTGTCTGCCTATAATCACTATCTATTATCCACCTCAATATTAAACCAGCTCTCTCTCTGCGAATAACCAACCAACTCCTAACTTAACACCAACTCAACAACTCAACAACCCCTCTGGCTCCAGGAGTGGGGTTTTTATACTCTCCCAGAGCCCTCCCCCCTGGGTTCTCAGAGTTCTACTAAGATTAACCCTCTACAACCTGGCTAACTTTTAAGCTGATCGCTACAGCCATCAACTTGGGGGCTGTAGAAAGGAGCGTGTGTGTGTGTGTGTGTGTGTGCATGTATGCATGGACAGGGGTTCATTTGTGTATGTACGGGTGTGTGTACATGTAAAATGGTGTGCGCACAGGGATGTGCTTGTGTGGATGAGTGTATCATTATGGAATGGCGTATGGTGTGTGTTTTTATTTTTGAGGGGTTTATGTGTGTCTGGACAGGGGTGTGTGTATTGCCAAAGGTATGTCTATGTTCATGTGGACAGATGTGTAGGTCTATAGATGCTCACCAGCATACAGGAGGCTCTCTCTCTGTGTGTGAATGAGGCAGAGTATGTGTACGGGTGTGTGTGTGCACATTTGGGAAAGGATGTGTGCATACAAGGATGACTGGGTGGGTGGGCGGGTGAGGGTTCATCCTTACAATAAGGTGTGTTCATGTGTTTTTGTGGATGGCTGTATGCACCTGAGTGGGGGACTGAGGTGGGGTGGGGGAGGCAGTTAGTGAGGTTAAGGAAATGTTCAGGGTTGTGGACTAGAATTAACATGTGCATTTCCTTGCACGTTTCCTCCCCAGTTCCCCAAAATGCATATACCTACCTTTTTATACGAAGAAACCTACAATTAAATATGACTAGTCTTGATCTCTTACCTGGTAAATGTCATTGCCTGCATAATGAAAGGAGGATGTTAAATGTCACAAATTCATCATTGTACCTAAGTCTGCTATCAAGATTCAGAGATTGACAACGCTTCAAAAGAAATATCTTTAAACTCCCCCAGAACCAAAGTTCTTCCATTTTTCTTTTCTAATAGCTTGGAATAAATACCAATGTCTCTCTCTTCAAAGGTTCCTCAGCCCCCAAATCCATTTACTTAGCTGTTTATGAAGAAACAGTGCAATAAATATAGGATTATTTTGACCACTTACATATAGATGCCTTTGCCTGCATGAAGGAACAGCAGCCAAATGCAACATCTTAAACTTCCTAGCCACCAAATCTTTCTGTAAATTACTAATACTTTGAACAACTAAGTATTACTATGATGACATAAATGGCCACCTTATATGCGGACTCCACACCCCAGTCTAATCATAACGGACCCGAAACGGGACAGTTCACTCTTTCTAATTCTAGTTAATGAGTGAAACTAACTAATGTCTTCTCATTCCTGCTTTTCTGCCCACAAAGCAGCACCAGGGGCAGGCGTGTTGCGTGCCGAGGTACCAAGACTTCCCACCAAATAATTTCACACATCACACGGAAATTAAGTTTTGGTTTTTGGCATTAATTCTGGCCACAACTTTATTTAAATACAACTGAATGTGAGTGGTTGCTTAGGCATTGGTTCCCATGCCATCTGCCCCCCACCTGGGACAGATCTGACTCCCCAGCGTACTGGGGATGTCAGGATAGGTAAGCACCCTCTGAGAGAGGCTGGGGCAGGGCCACCACGCCCTTGACCTCTCCCCCAGGTGCTCCCTGAGGCTCAGGCGCGGTCCTAGCCCCTTGCGGGGGTACAGACAAACATGTTGAGCCCCAGGATTCCTTTAATGGAATACCCCTAAAGGCAGCGGCAATTTGAGGGGCAGGCCCAGCCAAATCCTTACCCCCCCCACCATCCAATTCGAACCAATGCCTAACCGCCAACCTTACAAGTTGTGACAGTTTGCTATGTAGTAGGCAAAAACCACCTGGCACCAGCCAATCAGCCAGATGGCAAAATTCCTACTAGGCCCCCGAATACGGACGACCCCGTGAGAGGCACAGCAACGTCAAGCGCAGCAAAAAACCCTCCTAAATATAGGGAGGGAGGGTGGGAGATCCGTTTGCAAGCACCCAAAAGCGAAAGCTGCTTGCACCCTTTAAAAGGCTGTGGCTGTCAATCAAAATTAGCAACATAACATTCTCCCCAGCAACAAGCCCTCAGTGGCCATCCAAACTGACCCACCCCTACTGACCAGGGAAGGTCTTGTTACCCTTCCACAACCCATGCTCTCCTTAAGGGGAGAACCTGCTGAATCAGTCAGTCACTGAAAAGAACAGCAGGGCCGGCTCCAGGTAGACCCCCGGTGGCGCGGTGAGCCAGGGCGCCGGGCCAGTAGGCAGGGCGCCGCGCAGCGAAGCCGCGCGGAAACCATGCTGCGCCCTGCGAGGGCGGGGGCGCCGGAGCGATCTCCGCCCCTCAGCGCCAGGGCGGCCGACCTGCTCGAGACTGCCCTGAAGAACAGAGAAGTGCCTGGTGATCAATGGCAGTCCGTAAAACATTTTTCAGAGGTAGTCCAGTGTGAATCCTCTCCTACCCTTTAATCTCAGAAATCAAACCAGAAATCTCTGTGGCAATACCTTTACTGGAAGAAACCATTTCATTCTGATGACATTGGACTCGTTTTGAATTTTTTCTTCTCAAGAATTTGAGAGAAAGGATAGAGATACCACAAAGTTAAGGCTCAAATCACGACACTTCCGTTTTTGTTAGTTTGGTGCTGGGAGTTTCAGCAACTCTTGATGGATTAATACTGCTAACTGTCAACTAATTAATGATTTGGGCACTACGACAGTTGTCTAGCTGGCAGTTGGCAGCTAGATCCTGCAAACCCCACCTTCAAAAGGCGGCCATGTCTCTACCTGCCCCACACCTGGTGTCAAATAAGATCCCAGGTGCATGGAAAGTGGGCATGGTTTGGCCAAGACAGCCTGGCAAATGAAATGGTGAGGCTGGAGGATGCTCACTGCTGGAGCAGGGCACATGGAACATGCCAGGTAGCCAGTGAACTGCAGTTGCATGGGGAAAATTCTTATTAGGAGTACCAAAGGTCTATTAGGTCTCAACTAGGACCAGGGCCTTTTCAGTACTGGCCCTGACTAGGTGGAATGCTCTCTCACAGGAGACATCTTTCTTCAGAGCCTGCAAGATGGAGCTGTTCCGCCTGGCCTTTGGGCTGGGCTCAGTCTGACCCCTATGTTTTTCCTCCCTTATGGTTTTGATTTGGGCTACTTTAAAATGAGGCTGCATCTAAAAAAATTAAATTTAAACTGTATTTTAACCCACATTTTAATTCATTGTTTTTCTTTCTTTTACGTCTTATTGTAATTTTACTGGTGTCAGCCGCCCTGAGACTGATTTTGACTGGAGAGGACGGGGTATAAATAAAAATTTATTTATTATTTACAGAGCATGATTGAGCTACATCAGGAGACAGCTGGAGAGGAACCATCTTCCCACTTCAGCTGTGTATAAAGTTAAAATGCTCTCAGATGCCTGTTTCTGAAGAGGAGTGGAGGAATAGGTAGCCCTTCAATCGGTGCTTGAAAGAGGTCATTCAGTTATTTATTACATTTATATCCGGCATTTCCCATACATGGTTCTCTTCCTCCCCATTTTATCCACACAAGAACCTTGTGAGGCTGAGAGCTGGTGACTAGCCCAAAGGTCAGTGAGCTTTATGGCCAAGTGATGATTCGAACCCCAGGCTCCTAGGTCCTAGTTGAGCACTGCAACCGCTACACTACACTGGCTCTCTTATGTGAAGGTTAACCACTAGGATTGGCTAACCTTCTTTCTCAGGGACACAATACCACATATATCTATATCTACTTAAAATGAATGAAGGGTACTAGAAAATATCACAAATATCTTCCCCTGAAATAGAAAATAGACATGATGTAACATTAATCCCCCCCAAAAAAATATTTACCAGTCAACGTTTATGCAGCATCTTATAATGGATAGCATCCACTTTTTAGAAACTTTGAAGAATGGACAATGACAAACAATTCGCCCAGCAACACAATTCATCTTGGTTGTAGCAGTGTCAACTGTGTGCCTTCACGTCAAGCAGTAACAGAGTGTTAAAAACTGTAACATAAAACTGCTGGTTAAAAAAAGAATAACCTAATTTTAACAGGAATAAAAACAGGAAATCTAGGATTCTGTGTAGTGGGGTATTTTTTTTGCATCTGTAGCATGTTGGGCTAGATAATTTTGAGTCCCCTTTCAACTCTACAGATCCACAGCCCCAAAATCAGAGGAGATGCAAGGACTTGGCTGACCCTTCATTATGTGCCTGTTGAATGGGATAAGAGTCACCCAGTTCAAAACGAAGCACTTCCTCACACAACACATCATTAATTCATGCAATGCCTTTCTACAAGATGTGGTGATGGGGACCAGTTTAGAAGGCTTTAAAAGTGGGTTGGACAACTGTAGGTAGTGTTATCAATGGCTTCCAATAATGATTACTATATGCAACCTCCAGGTTCAGACACTGTACTAATTTCTAGGGAGCAAAAGGAGGAAAATGTCTCCCCTGTCCTAGTTGGGCTTCTCAGAAGCATCTGGTTGGCCAGTGTGGTAAATGGGATGGGTCTGGGTCAACAGGATATCATGATTTTATGACAGGACACCCAATTCCAGCGAGTGCAATACTGGTTATTGGCAATACAGCCGTACCTCGGAAGTTGAATAGAATCCATTCCAGAAGTCTGTTCAACTTCCGAAACGTTCAACTTCCAAAGCGCAGCTTCTGATTGGCTGCAGGAAGCCCCTGCAGCCAATCGGAAGATGTGAAAGCCCCATCAGACGTTTGGCTTCCAAAAGAATGTTTGAAAACCAGAACACTCACTTCCAGTTTTCGATTGTCTGGGAGTTGGAACACTCGACCATCTCTAGTAGGCATCAGTGAAATGACATTTCCAGTCTTAAACAGACATTTGTATCCAGGGCTTTTAAAACTAGAAGGTTTGAACAAAACTAGGCAACCTTTGCCCTAAACAAAAACAAAACAAAAACAAACCACCCCACCTATCAATTGTAAATTTGGCATTACTGTATTCAGCTGAAACATGCAGCCATAGCCCTCCTGACATTGGTCTTCACCGTTGAACAAGTTGCCCACCCGTGCCTCAAGCGAAGGAGAGCAGTTAGAAATTTGTGCCAAGCAGAACCCAAACAAAGGAATGATTATCTCCAGGGCATTTGGCACTGGCTGGTTTCTTGGCCAGGCCTGGAGGACAGGAATGGAAGTGTTTCTGGGGTGGTCCTTGGGTCAGGCTTCTTTGAGTCAGTGTGAAGCTCATTGTCTGTGCAGGGAACAGTTTCCCTTTCATTCGCTGGTTGTAAATTCAGAGGAATTTTCAGGACACGCTGTGCTGTGCTGAGGGGAAATACATAGATATATCTCAAGCCTTTCTATTATGCTTAAGCCTACTGCATCTAATGAGCGTATTGGACACCCCTTCATCAAACTGACCACTGACCGTGTTGACCCTTTGTGTTCAGTTTCCTGAATTGCTATTTTCCTTTCTTACTTCTCCCTTTTCCTCCACCTCGGTTTCAAGGGCTCATGCCAAGACGCAGACAATTTCTTCTTCATTCCCAGGTCAAACTGCAAAGCATGTGGGCACAAAATGTTAGAAAAGAAAAATGAAAAGCAAGATACCCAGACTCTTATGTCACCGATTTTGCTGACAGTGGGAGTTATTGTAGAGAAAGAACTGAAGTGCTGGACGTTATTTTGCTTTTCACAGATTAACTGGGCCCCAAGGGGATTGTTTTTGGGAACAAACTCGACTGTGCCAATCTTACTTAAGATGGCATTTGGTGACCGCTACGGACTAAAAAAGCCCATTTCCCTTGTGCAAAAGAAGGCTGACCTGCACAAACCAGATAATTGTGTGACAGACTGGTGTGTGAGAGAAAAACACAGCAGTATAGGCCAATCAGTCTGAAGATTGCTTCAGACAATTCTAGCAACTGACGTAAGTTACATTCTACCGGAAGGGAAGCATTGGAAGCAAGTCTAATTGGAAGGCAATTTCCTTCCCGACTCAAGGGATAACAATCAGTTAGATCAGGAGCAAGGAACCTTCTTCTGGCTGGCGGACCAGATCTCTATCGTTTTACCCTGACCAGGCTTAATTTGACAGAGGGGCAGGGCCTCCCACCTGTCAATCACCTGGCATCACTAAGATGCCAGTGGATGCTGTTCTTCAAAGCCCTGATCGCTGGGACTTTCAGGTACATGGTGGCCTTTTGCAATCAGCCCTGCATTGCTCTTTGAACCTCTTGTTTTGAAGCTGAGAAAGAAGCAGTTTCGATAGAAATTGCTTCCCCCTCCTGCAGCAATGTGGCTTCCCACCACACACCAGTTGATGGGTGCTGGCAGGATGCCTTCCTCCAGCAAAGCAACAATCAGGAACTCCTTTCAAGCTCCCAGTTGTTCCTTTGAAGCTGTGCCCTTACCTGTCTTTACATCGCATAGCCACACCCACCCACCCTACACCAGATGTTATGCATGATGCCAGGTGTGGAGCAGGTGAGGATGGGGCTTCAAAGGAACAACTGGGAGCTGGAAGTGAGCTGCCAATTGTTTCTTTGCGGGAACAAATCACACTCCCACCACCTATCAGCTGATATCAAAAGAACATCAAGTACATCTGGATCATGTCTGGATCATGCCCCACATAAATCTCTAGCCAAGCTCTGATAGGCTCTCTCTAGTTATGTCCCCTCCTTCAAACTGGTCCTGCAATAAATTATGATGACAGCTCAAAGATTTTGGATGGCCGTCTCCCTCCTAATTGCAGTTTGATATGCTGCCACTTCCTTATCACAACTGGGTCATCAATACTGTATTTCGTAAGAGTTCAGTTCTCCAAGGTCACTTTCTTGTTGCAATTTAGGTGTACACCTAAAATGTTTTAAGAGTGCCCACTCAGAAATATAAAGTGCAAATGTGTTTGCAATTGTGTATTTCTAAAAGTACACTTGTTGGGGAGCTGTGATTGGCTGCAGCTGTCTGTTGTGCAAATACCTGGTTGCAAAACCAGAATGGCCTCTATGTAAAATGGTACCTAGCAAGTTCAGGTGGTGAAACTTTGGCTTCCTACTCTGTGTAAGCATTTGAATTTCTTCTAAAGCAGTCTATTGAGTCATGCTAGTTCCAAAGGCATAGAATTGGCTGCTCTATATATTATAGCAGGCATCCCCAAACTCGGCCCTCCAGATGTTTTGGGAGTACAACTCCATCATCCCTAGCTAACAAGACCAGTGGTCAGGGATGATGGGAATTGTAGTCCCAAAACATCTGGAGGGCCGAGTTTGGGGATGCCTGTATTTTAGCCTTCAGAAAAAAGAAACTAGGCATGGTACTTGCACAGGACAGATCCTACCATTAGGGAAAGTGAAGTGATTGCCTTAGGTGGAAGATGCTGGGGTGGGGGAGCAGGGAGCAGTGGCAGTCCCCTTGCGATTCCTACTGAGCACCCTCACCCATTCCCTTCTGCAAGTCATCAGAGCTATGTATGCTACACGGTCTATTATGTACCCTCTATTGTAGTCTGCCCATCTCGGTGGTGGACATTATCCCATTGCTAGTGTTAAACTTTTAAACCAACTTTCAAACCAGCCAGTTTTGGTATGTAGAATGGGAGTAGGTGGTAACATCTCATTCTTCGCCTCCGGCAGCAACATAGGAACATCAGGAACTGTCAGACCTTTGGCTTTTCTAACTCATTATTGTTGACAGTCACTGGCAGAGGCTCTCTGGGGTTCTTTCAAGCAGGAGTCTTTTCCAGCCCAACCTGGAGATATCAGGGATCAGATCTGGAAACGTTCTACCATTGAGTTACAGCCCTTCTTGCCAGCCTAGTCAGCTCCTCTTTATACAATGGGAGGGGGCGTCTTCTCCTGAGCCTCGGGCAGCAAAATATCACCTGCTGGCCCTGTGCTTCTGCTGCTCTTCAGGGTTTTCTTTTTTTTCGTTTGCAACAAGCAAAAGCCAGCCAATGCCGATGCCACAAACTCAAGTCGTTCCCAATAAGCACTTAAAAGGAGCCATTCCTTACACGCACTCCCCATGTTCTCCGACTGGAAAGCACCAGCCAAGAAAAACCTTTCGGAACAAAATTAAAAATTTAAAAATACCAAAGGGAGAAGGTTTGTACATTTACATTATTTAAAGCTGGTTAATTTGAATTGACAATGTACTCCTATTCCCCACCCCTCCCCGCAAAAAAGAAAAACAAACATTCAAAATGTATTTATTTTGGTATACTTTTGGGGGAGATGGGCAGGAGTGGGCTACACTGTTAGGCGTGAGAAGGAGTATTTGATCCTCTGGGCTATTTTGGACTGTTCTGTTGTGAAACTGACCTTGTAGCCTGTGGAAGGAAGGGTTAATGTTGCCAGCCTTCATGTCAAGTTTGCAGGAATCCTTGTAATGCAGAGTCGGTCTGCCTAAAAACTTGTACAGTACATTAAACACGATGGTGCTGAAGGGCCAGTACTTTTATTTAAGACACACATAATTGATATGAAAATAGTTGTATAGTATTTAGGATTCAAATACACAGCACATTGTATAGAGGGGCATGAAGTGAGACAAAGGCAGGGGGCCCCATGGGCGCGTAGCTTGCAAACTGTTATCAAATGCCTGCCCTTCTCTACACACCCAGTAAAGGAGGAGGGGAGTACAAGCTGGGTTCACAGGACCAGATAAGGGAGAAGGGCGTATGGCAGTTGGCATTTTGGAATACATGTGCTTTTGTAGTTAAGGAAATAAGGTGTTGCCTTTTGTGACTGTATAAAAGTATTGTAAATCCACAATTCGGTGTGCAGGTTGCGAGCTGATTGCACTGCACCATTTGGTTAAGCATATGCTGAGCAAATAAATCTTGTTGTATCCTGCCTGGCATGTTGCCTCTTTGTGTTGGTTCCATTGCTCCTAATACCCGGGTGGGACTTAGGTCCTACAGAGCATTTAATGCCCTGTGTCATATGCCCTTTAGTTTGCCCATATAAATGGGGATGGGAGGGATATGTACATATATACTACACAAACCGTAGTTTCCTTGTGAATGTTTGTGTTGTGCTCATCCGAGCTGGCAGAGGTACTCTATGAAAGGAAAAGTAGGCCTTTCAATTTGATTTTGGTGGGGAAACAGACTCAGCCATTTCTGTGGAACTGTGAAAGTCCAGCAAATGAAATAATACAGGGACTAGAGACACTGGCTGTCCAATGAGGCCTTAAAAATAGTGGGGGAGAGAAGGAAGGCAAAATGCGAGGGAGATAGTGAAAGACACAGGGAATTGAATGGAGATTTCCAAAAAATAGCAAGGAGAGACAAGAGGGCCTTCTTAAATGAGCGATGCAAAGAAACAGAGGAAAACAACAGAATGGGAAAAACCAGAGATCTGTTCAAGAAAATTGGAGATATGAAAGGAACATTTCGTACAAAGATTACCATAATATAGGACAAAAGTGGAAAGGACCTAACAGAAGCAGAAGACATCAAGAAGAGGTGGCAAGAATACACAGAGGAATTATACCAGAAAGATATGGAGGTCTCGTATACCCCAGGTAGTGTGGTTGATGACCTTGAGCCAGACATCTTGGAGAGTGAAGTCAAATGGGCCTTAGAAAGCACTGCTAATAACAAGGCCAATGGAAGTGATGGTATTCCAGTTGAACTATTTAAAATTTTAAAAGATGAAGCTGTTAAAGTGCTACATTCAATATGCCAGCAAGTTTGGAAAACTCAGCAGTGGCCAGAGGATTGGAGAAGATCAGTCTACATCCCAATCCCAAAGAAGGGCAGTGCCAAAGAATGCTCCAACTACTGCACAATTGCACTCATTTCACACGCTAGCAAGGTTATGCTTAAAATTATACAAGGCAGGCTTAAGCAGTATGTGGACTGAGAACTCCCAGAAGTGCAAGCTGGATTTCGAAGGGGCAGAGGAACCAGACACCAAATTGCAAACATGCGCTGGATTATGGAGAAAGCTAGAGAGTTCCAGAAAAACATCTACTTCTGCTTCATTGACTACGCAAAAGTATTTGACTGTGTCGACCACAACAAACTATGGCAAGTTCTTAAAGAAACGGGAGTGCCTGATCACCTCATCTGACTCCTGAGAAATCTCTATGTGGGACAAGAAGCTACTGTTAGAACTGGACATGGAATAACTGATTGGTTCAAAATTGGGAAAGGAGTACGACAAGGCTGTATATTGTCTGCCTGCTTACTTAACTTATATGCAAAATTCATCATGTGAACGGCTGGACTGGATGAATCCTAAACCAGAATTAAGATTGCCGGAAGAAATATCAACAACCTCAGATATGCAGATGACACAACCTTGATGGCAGAAAGCGAGGAGGAATTAAAGAACCTTTTAATGAAGGTGAAAGAGGAGAGCGCAAAATATGGTCTGAAGCTCAACATAAAAAACAACTAAGATCATGGCCACTGGCAGTGAGAGATTTTACTTTCTTGGGTTTCATGATCACTGCAGATGGTGACAGCAGTCACGAAATTAAAAGATGCCTGCCTCTTGGGAGAAAAGCAATGACAAACCTAGACAGCATCTTAAAAAGTGGAGACAAAGGAGTTAAAGCTATGGTTTTCCCAGTAGTGATGTAAGGAAGTGAGAGCTGGACCATAAAGAGGGCTGATCGCCGAAAAATTGATACTTTTAAATTATGGTGCTGGAGGAGACTCTTGAGAGTCCCATGGACTGCAAGAAGATCAAACCTATCCATTATGAAGGAAATCAGCCCTGAGTGCTCACTGGAAGGACAGATCCTGAAGCTGAGGCGCCAATACTTTGGCCACCTCATGAGAAGAGAAGACTCCCTGGAAAAGACCCTGATGTTGGGAAAGATTGAGGGCACAAGGAGAAGGGGACGGCAGAGGATGAGATGGTTGGACAGTGTTCTCGAAGCTACATGAGTCTGACCAAACTGCAGGAGGCAGTGGAAGACAGGAGTGCCTGGCATGCTCTGGTCCATGAAGTCACGAAGAGTCGGACACAACTACATGACTAAACAACAACAAGAGACTCAGAATAATCATTGCAACCATCCAGTTATGTACATTGGTCTCCCACACTGCAGCAACCCTACATCAACAGACTAGTAGGTTCTGGTCCCCATCTTACCTCGTTGATGCATTTCCCCACACCCTCACAGCACAGCCAAATCAGTCCTATTTTAAGAGCTTCAAACCCAGTGGGAGCTGAAGTTCATCTGTTCCCATTCATGCAACTGAGAGTAGCTGACAACTGCTCCAGGGGAACAATGGCACAGTACTAGTGGAAATAATCGAGAGTTTTGCTGGAGCCATGCAGAGGAATGGGGAAGAAATTGAATTCAGTTCATATTTGAAGGCAAACTTACGTAATTTAAACTTTACAAAACAAAACAGCTTCAGCCTATAGCTTTGGTGATTGTCTGTCTTTGGGTTCCCTGAGCTCCTGGATGTTTATTTCTCAGGTTTGGCTTCAATGGTTTAACTCTTCAAGGGATGGTTATTTAGGCTGCTTGCTTGGCCAAAGGTCTCCAATTCCATACCATCCTATTCCATATTCTTCTCACTTCCCTCAGTGGGAAAAGCCTGATCTTCCCAACTCATGTGGCAAGATGTCACTAGCGATGGAGGAGAAATGTATTCAGTCTGCAATGCAGACCTTTAAAAAGTGTTTCTGGGACCTAATATCTTATAAAGCATTGACAACTTTTTTAAAAACTTTTTTTTTAGAATTCAGCACAACTGTACTGCTGCCTCTAGCATTCATTTGCTGCTGCCACTTAACCAGCTTAATTTAGGTGAACGGTTTCTAACTACAATTACGCCATAAATAGATTCCCTTGCGTACATAAGTAGCAGAAAGGAAAGCAATTTTGCCCTCATCATTAAATTTGAAGGTATGTGCGGCTAAACACTTTCCTGTGCTGCAAATTCTGGCAAAGAGTTAAAACGAGCCACTTTTTGAAAGACTTGCGCAACAGCACAGAGAATGGAACATCTCTCCAAAGATAATCTATTTCTTCTGCCGTCTCTCCTCCTGAAAGTATGTTGGACACATGTGGTCTATGAATGGCGAGAGAGAGAGGGAGGGAGGGAAGGAGAGAAAGGCAGCCGGTGGGGTGCTGATGGGAAGAAGAGGCAGGGTCCAGTCTTTCATAGCACAGGCCAGTTCTACAGCAGTGTACACACCACTGCTAAATCACTCCTCAGATAATGCCTACCAAACTGGCAGTACAAAGTGTTTTAGAGTGCTTCTGGCAACTCTCCACTGAGCTACTTGTCAAATGAGGCTTGCTACAGGTTCCAGAAGCCTTTCTTCCTTTAACATCCATCCCACTCCATCCCAGGGGCTTGGAACAGGTAATAGAAATGGAAGAACTGGGACTCCTGGGGAACAACAGCGCCTTCAAGACCTGCCTGCAAGCTTCCCAGGGGCATCTGGCTGGCTGCGGTGGGAAACAGGATGCTAGATTGGATTGGCCTCTGACCCTGAAGGGCCCGTTCTGCATCCTTAAGCACAGAGATCAAAACAAAAACAATCCAGCCAAATAAAAAAGCCAATTAGAAAAAAATATTTAAAAATAACTATTAAAATTATCCCATTATCCAGTTTTTTTAATAATAAAAAGACCCCTTCTGTACTATGCATTTAAAGCTGTAGCATGCCATGTTAAAAATCATGGGAATTCTGGGTAGGAACTGTAGAAGCCTGGTGCCTTCATTATATATTTTTAGGCTTGCCAGGCGAAAACGTTCCTTTTCAACCAGGCCTTTGGCTGATCAATATTACCAGTACATAGCCTTTTAAATGTGTCTCTGGGAGGGAGGGAGGGCTATTGTTTTGCTGTGTTGTTTTACTTATTTACTTGAGCTTCCCCTCCCCCTCTACCAAAAAGAAATGTGGAAGTGAAGGAATCAGGAGCTGCTTGAAATGGGTCTCCATTGAATAGAGAGGATAAGGCCACCCTTGCTTGCTCCTGCTGCCTGTCCCAGAAGACGAAGAGGAGGAGGAGGAGGAGGAGGAGGAGGAGGAGGAGGAGGAGGAGGAGGAGGAGGAGTTTGGATTTGATATCCTGCTTTATCACTACCCGAAGGAGTCTCAAAGCAGCTAACATTCTCCTTTCCCTTCCTCCCCCACAACAAACACTCTATGAGGTGAGTGAGGCTGAGAGACTTCAGAGAAGTGTGACTAGCCCAAGGTCACCCAGCAGCTGCATGTGGAGGAGCGGAGATGCGAACCCGGTTCACCAGATTACGAGTCTACCGCTCTTAACCACTACACCATGCTGGCTCTCATAGAGCAGCATTCTTCAACCTTGGTCCCCAAGTTGGACTGAATATCCCATCATTCATGGCAATTAACCAACAACACCTGCAAACTCAAGGCTGAGCCATAGAGGAGTTGTTCAAAAATTGTTGTTTTGGGATGAGGAGCCCACTGTAGAGATATTATCCTTCTACTTGTGAGCAGGAAGCTCAGCATTTGGTCAAGTAACAGTCTCCAGCAGGGGCGTAGGAAGATAGGGGCAGTGGGGGCGGTGTGCCCCGAGTGACGCGATCCCAGGGGCATCATCGCCTGTCTCCGCCCCCAGTGGAGGAGCATGAAGCTCCGCCGCTGGTCTCCAGTAACTTCATGCCCCATAACCGAAACTGATGCCATTAGTACTTAGCAAGCCTTCCAAATCTCAACCGCAAAGTCCCCTCAGAGATCTCCCAGGAGCAGCTCCCTTATGAAGGCTCTCAGGGTTTGTGTGTGGAGCAATGCAGGCATAAACAGTGGCAAATGCAGAGCCCTTCCCTCTCACAGTTCCTCTGGAACAGTGGCTCCCAGAGTGGGTGGTACCACCCCCTGGAGGGGGGTGGGATTTCCTAGGGGGGGGCACTAAGAGGCAAGGGGGTGGCAGGAAGACACCAGAGGTGTAAATGAAATCTGATATCACCGGATCAATTTTGTTGAGAAAATTAAACTAAAGAGTTTTAATTGGATTTTGAATAAATGTGCAGTTGTTACTGTGTTGAATTTTATTGTGTTATCACCTTCCTCAGTGGATTGTGCAAAACACTATTTTGATATTACACACACACACACACACACACACACACACACACACACACACACACACACACAGGGTAGGGAGTGCTGGGGAGGAGGTTATGGATCCAAGGGAGCAATGAGCCCCAAAAGTTTGGGAACCACTGTTCTAGAAGCACCTCCATTATGAAGGTTGCTTATTCTGGACAGTGGAGCAAGGCAGGTGGAAACAGCCAATTTTCCACTGTCCCTTTCTGATTGTGGGGGTGGGAAGAGGCAAGCATCAGTCTCAACACTAGGAGTATGAACAGTTTAGAGAAGGAAACCCTAAGTAAAGGAAGGATGAATGAATGATTGCATTAATAATATTTTTTTATATATAAAAAGAACCACAAAACCTGTGCTGTGGACCCAAGCAGGTAAACAGGAGGTGGTTATTTGTATTTGAGAGATTGTGGATTTTAAGTGTAGGCAGTTCCTTTCATACAAAAAGATTGCCTTTGTTTTTGAACTTAATGGTTTTTTGTGTGTGTTAGAGAAAGAGCCTGTAGCAACTGTCTCATCAGTTCTAATGAAAGAAAGCCAGTGTGGCAACAGAGACAGAAGGCAGTGCTGCAAGGTCAAAACAGATTGAGCGAGGATCAGTAAGAGAGACAAAGCTGGAGTTGGAGCTTAATGGTTTCTGGGAAGCTGAAAGTGTGTGGAGGCTTCTTCACTGTCAATGTGGTCTTGGAGGGAGCTGTAACTGGCCTTCAGGTCATGGAGAATGTTTGCATACCCACATACTGTACATTTGACATGCTGGGAGGCATGGAGGAGAAATTTGATTTAGCTTATGTTTAAAAGTGAACCTACCTTTAAACGTAGGTTTAAGGTTTTACACTTTTTGACCTGAAATGCAGTTCTCACCTCTCCAATAGTGTGTGTGCATGTGTGTAGTTGCAATCCACCCCCATCTCCAAGCAATGTGAGATCCCAGGGGTTTCTAAGCGCTTAACCCATGATTTGTGGGCATAGTGGAGACTGGCATGTTTATGATCAGTGCTTTTTTCTGGGGGTACTGAAGGATAAGCAGTACTGGCACCTCCCCGGCACCTCCCCGACACTTCCTCCCCCCACTGCCAAGGTTTAAAGTGTGGCACTTACTGTCACAACTTCAGGGTGAATAACAGCACCTCTTTTTCTATAAAAAAGGAGGGGAAAAACACTGATATGGTTTATTTATGTAAATATATGTAATATTTATGTGTAATATATGTAAAATATATGTAATATTATGGAGGAGTTCATAGCATTAACACTCTTTCCAGCCAAGCACAAGCACTCAAGGAAGGAGCAGAACAGGGTCAATGAGGTTGGGGTGTGTGTCCTGAGGGGTCATATTGTCAAGGTTCAGGGAATCCTTTTCCTCCCTCGGTGGCAGCAAAAAAGCAGGTAACAAGAAGAGTCCTTACCACATAATTTATTCAGGATTTACAGAGAGACAAAGGACTGTAGTCCCTATCCATCAACAGCGTTGCTCCAAGTAAAGTCCCACCCCCTACGTCTTCCCTATTCTACGTCACCCCAGCGCTGGCTTGTCATGGTCTGGTCGGTGGGAGATAGCAGGCCCGCCTGAGGACTTCAAGACCGGGGCCAAGATGGTGGTGTGGAAGCAGCAACGGGGTCCAGATGGTGCAGGGCTGAGGGTCCAGCAGCAGGCAGTCTCAGGATCAAGGAACCGAAGGTTGGGAAGCAGGGCGTCATGGAGGCAAGGGCCCGAGGGTCAAGGAGCAAGGCAGAGGCGAAGGTCTGGGAGTCGAGGAGCAAGGCGAAGGATCAAGGAACAGGAGACCAGATACAACAAGGCAGAGATCGTGTTGCTCTGGCAAAGAGCTGAAGGGAAATGCTGAGCTTTTATCCCTCCCAGCTCTTGCCACCAGGTGCAGTGAGTTATCAAGTGGCCTCACCTGAGTGGCCACTCCTTGCTTCTCCAGCACAAGCTGAGGCAGGCCACAGTCCTGCAAAGCACTACAGGCCCCAGAGCCTGGCTCCTGCCCATACTCCTGACATGGCTAATCTGAGCTTTCTGCCTCTGAGTTTTCTGTTCTACTACTCATAATGCATGCCTGGTTCTGGGAGGGGGAGGGTCAGGAATGCTTTCCAAGGACACTGAGTCTGTCAGCTGTCTCTCCCCTGGTGCATCTTCTTTCTGATGCTCCTCTTCCAATATTTCCCAGCTTCTGCCCTCTGCAGCCTCTGAACTGTAACCTTCTGCAAACCATTGTTCTAAATCTATACTGTCCTCCTGTCCTCAGGAAGGTTCAGGAGAAGGGGGGGCAGCCTTCGCCATTCCTCCTCAGTACAGCCCCTGACACATATAGAGCAGCCTGGAGGTTCTTTACTCCCTCCATAGCAGATTATGTCCATACTATACATTTTAGCAATTGTAGTATCTTAGTATACCTACATAGCCTAGGTGTGTGTATATGTGTGTGACCTAATTTTCTCGTGTGTTAGTGTGCCATGTGTTTTGTAAGAATAGCGTTAAGGTCATGCTTTGTCTTCTAGCATGCTAATTTTGTGTAGCTGCTTAAATGGCACAGCAAACAAAACCCATTGCATTTCTATTTCTCTTCTTTTGGTGCTAAAAAAGCGAAGCAGGTCAGTGCCTCTTTGCATCTTATATTATTTCATTCACTTTAAAGGGATTCTTTTTCGGCAACATGAATAGTGTGAAGCCGCTGATATGGGAAACTGAGGCTTGATAAAATATATTGTTAATTATATAAATGAGCAAGTTTTCCAGTTCCAACTATTTCTTCACTAAGTGGAAATCACAGGAAGTGCTAAATGGTTTTCAGTGTGCGTGAAATGCATGCTTGTTTCACAGTGCGCTGGTGTCGCTTATGAGTGACTTTGAGGAAGCTTTGCGTGGCAGAGGAAACGAAAGGCAGACAGCAAAATCTGATGAGCAGAGATGTTAACATGATTTCTCGTCACTTCAGACTCTTGAGCTGATATCCATCTCCTTTCTGGCAGAAGATTGCAAGCCTGCCCTTATCAGAAGGCAGCCCATCTCAAGAGCTGTGCTTGCGGGTAAAGGGCAGGCCAGTGCAAATTCTGAAATACTGAACTTACTTACCTGGGACTAAGTCTCAGTGAATACAGTAGGACTTACTTCTGAGTAGACGTGGGTCACAAGTTGGGCTTCAGGTTGCCCACACCTGGCCTATAGGATACTGCAGTTAATTAACCACCACATATAGCTTGTTTTTCCTGGAAGCCAACTTATCCGGAAAAGACAGCATGAAAGCCCAGCATGAGACCTTTATTCATATTTCATTTTTTCCCCTTATACAACCTCCATACAGGAGGCAATGCATGATACAGAAAGGTGGTCCTGTGAGGGCCAAAACAGACGTAGCACGGGGAAGCCACCATTGTGGTGTAGTGGTCAAAGTGTCAGACTAGGACCTGAGAGGCAGGGTTCAAATCCCTGCTTGGCTATAAAGCTCACTGGGTGACCTTGAGCCAGTCATTGCTTCTCAGTCTAAATTATCTCAGAAGGTTGCTGTTGGAAGAACAGGAGGACCATGTGGGCCACTTTGAGCGCATTGGAGAAAAAGGTGGCTATAAGACAATACATTTTTAAAATACAACCCCCTGTTATATTTTACTTTGGTAAATTATATTTTGATTGGAGCAGCAGTACTGGGGGTGGGAGTGTTTCAACACTTTCCCACATGCAATTTCCCACATCTAAATCACCCACCCAACAAAAAAAAAATGCTATCAGGGAAAAATCAAAGTGGCTTTTTGCAAGCACTGCCAGGATTCAGTCCCAGGAGCCCAGGAAAGTGGCTTATACTTGAGCCAGTGGAGTTGGTCCATTCAATACAGTATTTCTCAGCTAGCAGTGGCTCTCAAGGAATTCAGACTGGAGTTGTTCTCAGCCCCTTCCAGGAGATTCCAGGCTTTGGACCTCAGACCTTTTGCATACAAAGCTTGTGTTCTCCTACATAGGGCATTTCCACCGTACAGCATTCCACTGCAGCCCCTCCTCTGTTCTGATTGGAGGAGGGAAGCTGTATTCAGATCAGGGAAGTGGCATGGAGTGAAAGGTTCAAAACAGCCCACACGTCTGAGCTGTGGCTCTGATTTAAACATCCTCACTCCTGGTCACCGTAAAGCAGGGGGGGGGGGATGTTGGGAGATCCAAATACAAACCTCCCACATTTCATGTACCTTCCATTGCAAGCACATGAAAGAGATGCTCAGTTCACAAAACGGCTCTCCGGTCTTTCTAATGCAATGGAAAACTCCTGCATTTTCTTCCCTTAAAGAAAAGACTGAATGCGGAGGGGGGAGGGGACTATGTGCTTAAAGGTTGCTCCCAGCTAATTGACATCTAACTGAAGACTACTGATGCAGGCTGGGATAAAACAACCACTATTTATCCTTTAAAAAGAAGGTAAAAACACCAGTGTATAGGATGCAATGAATGCAGTCTTTAATCGTAGGTAGAAGGATTGCTTTAACCTTTTCCAGATCTGCTAGGCAATGCCCTTTTATTTGTACCGGACAAAATGTTACAGTCTATCCACATCTTCTTCTTTTTTACCCCCCACCCCTCCCAGCTCACACTCAACCTTCTTTGTCTTCTTAGCATGCTCAGTCTTCACGGGTTTGCTAATACCTCCCTCTTGTTTCTCAGTGGCCCTGTCTTGGCTCCCTTGCTTTCAGCACTCACCACATGAGTGTACAACAGTACACTCAAATAAAAAGCATTAAGCACTGAAGTGAAATTACTATTCAAAGACAGTTTGTCTCTTCTTTTTATACTCTATAGAATCAGGAATCAAGCAAATGTAACTTCTGCCTGCTGGAAAAAGTTAGGAAAACATTTCCAACGATCTGGGATTAAGCATTTTGCTAAAATAAACTGCGTTGTGTTTTGCACTGTTCATTTGCAGAAAAATAAACATTTGAAAATATGAAATCCTGTTGGTTTTTCGCGCACCCACCCTCTTGCTGTTGTCATTTCATACTGCCCTGTTTCATTGTCTCCTCTTCTTTCTTCCATGTTCCCTTTGTTTATGGCTAGTTGTTGTTTACAGTTTGCCAAGTAAACCCACGTGAAGGGTTCAGCACAGGTGAAGAGTGGCAGAGTTATTTAGTAGACAAGAAGAGCAGATTTCCTCAACTGCAAGCTAAAAATATCGCATCTTACCAGAACAGCAAGAAAAAAGGCTTTTGCAAGACTTTCCACTTCCTCAGGGCCCCACCCTAGGGACACATGTTTCTTTCACAACAGTCGTGATCAATTTACTTTTTTCTGGTCTAATTTCAGGAAGCTGCATTCACAGCAAGGAAGGAAGTGCTGCTGTTTGGTTTGTCAGGACCATTTGTGATGCTTATTCCAGGGATGGGGGAATCAGTGGCTACAACTCCCATCTTCCCTGACTCCTGGCCATACTGTTTGGGTCTGATGGGAACTGAAGTCCAACAGAACCTGGAAGGCCACAGGTTCTCCTCAAAATGGAGTCAAACACACATGACCAAAGAGGGCACAGGTGGCGCTGTGGTCTAAACCACTGAGCCTCTTCGGCTTGCCAATCAGAAGGTCGGTGGTTCGAATCCCCATGATGGAGTGAGCTCCCATTGCTCTTTCCCAGCTCCTGCCAATGTAGCAGTTTGAAAGCACACCAGTGCAAGTAGATAAATAGGTACCGCTGCAGCGGGAAGGTAAACGGTGTTTCTGTGCACTCTGGTTTCTGTCACGGTGTTCCATTGTGCCAGAAGCGGTTGAGGTTACAGACACTTCAGGTTACAGACTCCGCTAACCCAGAAATAGAACCTCGGGTTAAGAACTTGCTTCAGGATGAGAACAGAAATTGTGTGGCGGCAGCGGGAGGCCCCATTAGCTAAAGTGGTACCTCAGGTTAAGAACAGGTTCAGGTTAAGAATGGACCTCCATAACGAATTAAGTTCTTAACCCGAGGTACCACTGTATAGCCATCTTTCACCCTGCAACAGAGAAGTTTTGATTCAGTCACCAGATTATATATATATATATATATATATATATATATATATATATATATATATTAGAGTGCTAAGTGCCCATCAATGTCCCTTGAAGGCCTTGTGGACTCATTCTATATAAATAGACTAAAAATAACTAAGCTCAGTAAAAGCTCATGCTCTCAGTTCTTGGGTACTGTACTAAATACCGGGAAAAGTTTTAACTTTTTAGTGATGCTTCTAGGCAATTGTCTGTGTAATGGTGGATTTACACTGTGTGTGTGTGTGTGTGTGTGTTCTTTCCTTTCCCTTTTGGTCTGAAGAACTCTGTGTTGTTTCAAAACCAGCAAGAAAATCACATCGTCCAAGTAAGAGACCCAACTGCGGACTTGTTTTTCTTTTTCTTTTCAGGAGTTATTAAAATCCTCCCATGTTCACTTTAATGTTGGAGGCTGTGTCATAGGCAACATGGCAATGCATGCATGCAATATATCAATATATATTAATAGAAAATATGTGTATCTTGTTCTTACATGGGGTTTCCAGTGATCAAGTCCACATCTATGTAGCCCCATCAGATGCTCCTCACTGAGATCTGGCATTGGACCTGTCATTGGAACTTTTGTGAAGCTTCAGCCTTGGTGTTATCTAGGAAGGAACTGTCAAGTTTGGTTCTCTCAGTTTCTCATTTTTCCAATCTTAAATTAACTTCTCCACATTTCTTTAGCAATTTGCCATTTTTAAAAGAATCCTCACAAAAATTCACCATCATTTTAGTGCAATTGCCTTCCAATAAACACATGTTTGTACACAATTTTGCAAGCAATTTCCCCATAATATAATGTGTTTTATATGTTAGTTTCCCTGATATATTAATTTTTATGTACGTTCGCCTCCTAATATATGCCTTTTTGTAAACATTGCTTGGTCAGAAAACCATAGCACAAATTTTGGAGAAGTGCGAATTTCAAAAGAGGTCTTTCAGAAAGTGCGAGTTTTATAGATTTGCCTTCAGATACTAACAGAACTGAATTTCTCCCCCATACCTAGTGTTACTGAAGGATTCCTTCTATGGAAGCTAGAAGCCTACATCTAAGCCAGTGCTGGAGAACCTCAGACCAGGGCCAAATCAAATGCAGAATCCTGGGATTCTCCCAATGTCATGCCCAACTCCAAGCCACTTCCTCTTGACCAAGGCTATACACTCCACCAGTCCATCTTTGCACTCTCCTTGAGTGCTTTTGATTGACTAGAATGTACCTTTGACCTGTGCTAAAGCCTCTTGCCTGGATGGAGAGACACGAGTATGGAGAGGTGTCTGTCTGGAATGAGGCCTACTCTACAAAGATTAAGGATTGCATCCATTGCTCCACACACACCCTGCTTTTACCACTGGCCCCATGACTCACTGGCAGGGCAGTCCCGAGCAGGTCGGGTGCCCTGGCGCTGAGGCGCGGAGATCGCTCCGGCACCCCTGCCCTTGCAGCGCGTAGCATGGCTTCTGCGCGGCTTTGCCGGCCCGGCACCCTGCCACCCCGCGCCACCGGGACTCTACCTAGAGCCGGCCCTGCTCACTGGCATGGCGCCCCTGGAATGTTGCCCAACAGAGAATGCGGCCCTTGAATTGAGAAAGTTTCCCCACCCCTGCTTTAAGGAGTGGCTATGATAACCCACAGCCTTCCTCAAAGTCTAACAGGTGGCAGATGGTGACTACAACATGCAACCAACTTAACTCTGCCTAAATAAAACAAATTGTAAAGTGGGTGTAACTTCTGAACAGTTTTAGATTTATTTCCCCTGCACTGTAAACGTCATTCTCCTTGGCATTCATGATCCTTCCAAGTAGGTTAAAGGAAGCCATTTCTTGTTGGTTTTAAAACCAGCTTATCTATATGGCCTAGATAATGTCTGCACGTCATTGTAAGTTGCAGTTTTGTGCACTTCAAGTTACAGGAAGTTTAATGCTGCTAGATAAACATATGTTTAAAGCAAACGCTAAGTTGTACAGCTCAGCATTTATTTTCAAAGGAGGAAAATTCATTCATTTTTCCCTGAAAAGAAACGGAAGCACTCAATCTAACATCAGATGAAAACATCCACTGTGGTTTCCTCACTTCGTTTTATTAAATGAATTCTAGCACTGGGATAGGGATGGAACGATCTGTCTGTTTCTGTTCTCTCCCTTTTTCATTTTTCCAATCTTAAGTTCTCTACAGTTCTACAGCAATTTGCAAATATATTTTTAAAACCCTCATGAAAGATCATAATAAGATCCTAATAAGCACATAGGTAAAGGTAAAGGGATCCCTGACCATTAGGTCCAGTCGTGACCAACTCTGGGGTTGCGGCGCTCATCTCGCGTTATTGGCCGAGGGAGCCGGTATACAGCTTCGAGGTCATGTGGCCAGCATGACAAAGCCGCTTCTGGCAAACCAGAGCAGCACACGGAAATGCCGTTGACCTTTCCGCTGTAGTGGTATCTATTTATCTACTTGTACTTTGATGTGCTTTTGAACTGCTAGGTTGGCAGGAGCTGGGACCGAGCAACGGGAGCTCACTCCATCGCGGGGATTCGAACCACTGACCTTCTGATTGGCAAGCCCTAGGCTCTGTGATTTAACCCACAGCGCCACCCGCGTCCCCTCTAATTTGCACATAATAAGATCCTAATAAGCACATTTTTGTATGCGGTATTGACTAATGCACACATTTTTTTGCGAGCAGTTCCCCTGATATAATGCACTTTGCATGTTATCTACATGAATACTTTGTATTCATTTTTAATGAACATTTGCCCTAATATATGCATTTTTGTAAACACTGGTTGGAGAATGACACCCCCAAATTCACAGAAGTGTGAATTTCTAAGGGTGGCTGTGTTTTGATTCTCATATTGTTTTGCAAAGTGCAAATTTAATGAATTCTCCTTCAAATGTGAAATGAATCAAATTTATCTCCCATGGGGAAGCTGTGGCCCTCCAGATGTTGCTAGATTCCAACTCCCATCAGCCCCAGCTGACATGACTAATGGTTAGAGATGACAGGAGTTGCATGAAGTTGACTACTCCTCTTTAAATGCCATCTAGGTTGGTGGCCTGCCCTGCCTCCTGTGGGAGTGAGTTCCACAGTTTAACTGTGCACAGGATGAAGAATTCCTTTGTTTTATCTGTCCTGAATCTCCCAACATGCAGTTCCATTGGATGTCCATGAGTTCTTGCATTATGAGAGAAGGAGAAAGACTTGCCCACTTCCTCCATGCCACGCATAATTTTATAAACTTCTATCTTGTTGCCTCTCAGTTGCCTTTTCTCAACCATGTGGTGTGTTCTTGCCATGGGCTGTGACCAATGGAAGTCTTCATGGGCTGCCCTTGTTTCCCTGTGTTTGATAAGAGACTGAGACATCTAAGTACCTTACTGTGCAACAGAGCTGGCCTTGAGAATCATATATCAGTGGTGGGCAGAGGCAAAAGCAGGCAGAGGATTGAGTGTGAACGTTACCTTTGTACAGTAGGCTTGTTTCTTCAAACTCAAGCCTCACACTCTACCCTCCATCCAGAAAAGTAAGAAGGAGTTATCATTGTTCTAGGATGCATTCCTCCCAGGCAGAAACACCCAAGGAAGGTGCAAAGCTGGAATGGTGAGGCTTGAGAGGGTGTGCGGCTTGGGAAGAGCACTGAGGGGTTGTGTTTAGGCCACATTCATGTCATACATACAGAGAACTTTGATACTGCTTTAAAGTCCTGGCCTCGCACACAGACACAAATTCTTGGAACTGGCAATTTGTTATGGGGCTGAGAGTAATTAGGAGACCCCCAGTTCCCCCTACAGAGCTAGAATTCCCATAATTCCCAGGGTGTGTGTGGATGGATTGTTAAACCACTCTGGGAATTGTGAGGGGAACAGAGATTCCCCTAACAACTCTCTGCACCCTTAGCAAACTACAGTTCCCATAATCCTTTGGACGCAGCCCTGCCTGTTTAAAGGGGTCTCGTAGATGGGATAATAATAATAATAATAATAATAATAATAATACCCCACCCATTTGGCTGGGTTTCCCCTGGGTGGCTCCCAACAGAGGACTAAAAACATAATAAAATTTCAAATATTACAAACTTCCCTAAACAGAGCTGTATTCAGATGTCTTCTAAAAGTCAGACAGTTGTTCATTTCCTTGACATCTGATGGGAGGGTGTTCCACAGGGGGGGGGCACCGCTACCTAGAAGCATAGCTGCCAAGTCTCCCGTATTCCCCGGGAAACCCCCATTTTCCAGCTGTTCCCAGCTGAAAAAATGGATTTTTTTGTTTTTCCCCAGTTTATTCTGGCACGGCGGCCATTTTGGAACTGGGCGGAGCATGCTCAGAAGCAGCTTTTGATGCTGCTTTGCCCAGTTCCAAAATGGCTGCAGCACGACTTCTGGTGCGGCGGCCATTTTGGAACTGGGCACAGCAGCATCAAAAGTCACTTCTGAGCATGCTCCGCCCAGTTCCAAAATGGCGGCAGCGCTACTTCCAGTCTGCTACTTCCGGTCCGACCCCTTATTTTTCAGGCAGGAACTTGGCAGGTATGCCTAGAAGGCCCTCTGCCTGGTTCCCTGTAACTTCACTTCTTGCAGTGAGGGAACCTCCAGAAGACCCTCGGCGGTGGACCTCAGTGTCCGGACAGAACAATGGGGGTGGAGACAGTCCTTCGGGTATACTGGGATGAGGTCACTTAGGGCTTAAAAGGTTGGCACCAACACTTTGAATTGTGCTCGGAAACGTACTGGGAGCCAATGTAGGTCTTTAAGGACTGGTGTAATATGGTCTCGGTGGCCACTCCCAGTCACCTTAAGTTTCTCAGCCCCCACATCTCCACCTTACATGTTGCCATTAATTTTTTTCTTAGTAACTCACTGGAGAAACATAACTTCCTCCCTACCCAAACACATGCAACAAGTCTCAGTGAGCGGCAGACAACCTACAGCTCGAGGGTTTCTTGCCTAAATTTATGCAGGTTAGGGGGCATGTCATGAGGAAAAAAACATGGAGGGGAAGCAAAAATGGGTGGAGATGCGGAAGAAAGCAGGAGGGAGCCGGAGGGGATGGGCTTCTAGCAAGTGTTCAGTACAGCCTTCTGGAAAGAACACTCTTTTCCACCCCTTTCAGCCTTCCAGGTAGGGAAGAAGAGGAAAGAGAAAGAAGAAATGGCAAAGACAGGGGGGCAGAAAAATGTGGTTCTGGTTCCACTCATTGCTGGCTCTAGCACCACACACACAGGCTCTCCCCCCCCCCAAAAAAACCTCCCGAAATTAACCACTCAAAGGGCAAGGTGGTAAGGAAGGGGCTTGTGGTCCCATCCATAAACGTAGCCGGTGCATAATTCTTCTGCGGCAGCATTACGTGGCCAGTTCTCTCTCTCTGAGCCTGTGTGTGTGTGTGTTCCAAATGTTAAGCCTATTCAATGATGTGTGAATCACTGAATATAGAATAAGGCTGTGACCAGATGGTGGGTGGGTGGCTCTGCTTGTTCTCAAAACGTCAAGAGCCAATTTGCAACAGGATCTTATGAGGCATTGTGTGGATATTGCAACTGAAAGCACTGAGCAAGGGCTGTCAATAACATCAGTAACCACTGATGGGTCACCGGCTTGCCTTGGAGAAATCTAGAGTTGCTGGTAAATAGCATCACGCGGGAAGCAGGCCTTCGGATTCACTGAAGACATATTGGGCAATTGTATAATCTTACAAGTGTCCACAACCAGCAGCATGTAAATTGGAGGGCCCATCCAGAAGAATCTGGATTATGTTGCCTATTTGTGCGTAAAGCTCTGGTCCATGGGGTTGGACACAACTAAACAACAACAACAGCAAAAGCAGCAGCTAAAGCTGAATGATCAGGGGTCCCTTTACCTTTTAAAGCTATTGGTGTGCAATGGGAAAATAGGTTTTGTGGGTTTCTTTCCATTTCTGTTTTGCTTACCATTTGTTTGTATTGCACTTGTTCATTTATTTCCCCAAGGAATTCAGGAAAGCCCAAACACTTTCCTGCTGCTTATAACTTTGGTGTTTTCCATCCAAATGGGATCAAAACTGCAGGCATTCTATTCCCCGGGGCACCAGACATGTCAAATTTCAGACAGATAGGAGAAAGACTCCTCATTTTATAGGCAGTTTAAGATGCATGAAGATCCCGCAACCTTCAGTGGGAAACTCAGCAGCGTTTTCCTGCACATTACTTAGGTGTGTTTGGCACAGTATTTACAGGCATTCTAATCACAAACAAACACAAAGAGCACCAGCTATGAACTATATAGGATACTCCGTCTTTGCTTCCTGTAACTTTGCGTCTTCCATCCTAATGGCACAAAATATTCCACTACGCAGGATATCAGACAGGCCAGATTTCAGATTTACAGGACAAATGTTCCCCATTTTATAGGAAGTTAAAAGAATTGCATGGGCATAGCCAAACCGCAATCAACATTAAATTGAGTTTTCCTGTCTGTCGATTTCACTGCCCTACCACTTTCTCCCAGTGACCTGTGTGTGACCTTTACATAGGTCTGTTTCTTTAAGGCAGGCATCCCCAAACTGTGGCCCTCCAGATGTTTTGGCCTACAACTCCCATGATCCCTAGCTAACAGGACCAGTGGTCAGGGATGATGGGAATTGTAGTCCAAAACATCTGGAGGACCGAAGTTTGGGGGTGCCTGCTTTGAGGCAATGTCTCCAATGCAGAGCAGTTGCAAATGAATCATTTTCATTTTGCTTCTGTTTGCTAAAAATATATTTAAAAATCCCATTCATTTTTATTATTAAAACAAGTGGAGGAATGAAGCCTCATTTGTTTATTTTTTAAAAATGAATCTACACCCCTTAGCATGCAGGTTAACAAAAAGAACAGATCTTTTAAAGCAGGCTACTATTCACAGTAGTTTAATACGTATGCTATTTACAATGTACAGGGACCCATATGAATATCATCTTCCTTGGGCTATAGTTTTTGCATAGTAATGAGAGAAAACCTTTCCCTCCAGAGTCTATGTGAAGGGCACCCATCTCAGCATTCATCATGGGAGGGAGGAATTGTGTGAAAACACCCCTAAGCTACGGTACTATCTGAGCTCTGCCAGCATGGCACGTATAAAATGTTGACTTCTATAGATAGTACTTTTACCCCCTTAAAGAAATAGGTCAGGTCAGCAGCAGCCCTTGAGTTACAAGCCATAATTGATAGCCTTGCCGAGTGACTGATTCACTTGTCTGAAAAGAAGGGGTCTCAAATCAATACTGTTCAGAAGCTTTCCGATTCCTTCTGTTTTAGCACCCATACCTTCTAAACTGGAACTTGCAAATATCCCTGGTCTCGAGTTGGTTGTAATAAGACAGCAGCCAACAAATCAGTGTACCGTCACTTTATTTGATTTATTTCATTTTATTTTACTCTTGAAGTAGCTCAGTACAATACTAGTGACTTGTGGAGGCAGTGCAGTTCTACTGTCACTAAAAAGTTACAAGATGCTATCGGCATGCCTTATACAAAAACTGCATGCAACCAACACAGTGCTTTATACAAAATAAAAATTGGACAATCTGGTGTTTTTTTTCTTTATTCATGAGAGTTATGCACAGTTAGTTGTTGTTTCCCCCCTAAACGACTACTAGTTTCAATCCACAACAGAACCTGAGGAGCTTAAATATCAAGTAACACTGTCTCTGTAGGCAAATCAAACCAAATGGCACTGTTAATCCACAAATAAACCTTGAGTTACTCAACAATATTACAGAATGGTAGAAAAATAAAACATTTTTCACATATGCACTTGAAACACACTATAAAGTCCAAATTTGCAAAACATTTAGCACATAAATCACACTCTCTTTTTTTCTTCTTCCTTCATATTTGTTTGAAATGGTGATGCTGATTAAAAAAAAATACACCCTGGACATTATATTTCTTAACAGATACAGTCTGAGAAACTAAATGGTCACTGGTGATTAAAAGCATACAGGCAGCGTTCCTATGAACTGGCTATGCCTGTGTACCAATAGCAAAGGAAACCATTTAAATGTGAAACCCCACAGTTTCTGGATTATGGTGAGGAAGTTAAATTTGAATATAACGAAGGTAAGAGCAATGAAATACTTCCAGCCAAGCCACTGTGCTGTAGGTTTATGGCATTTTTGTGTCTTCCACACACCTTTTGTTTGGACAGCTAAATTGTGCTCTTTATTTATGCATGGGAAACTCACCTCCCCCAAATGCTTTTACACATGAGGCAGCATGCTCTAGAGAATTGAGCAACTCTGTTTTCCAGTTTTATTGCTGCCTAACTGAACATCCCTGGGCAATTAAACTTCACTTCGGCTTCCTATCTCTACAGTAGACAAGATGATGCCATCTGGCTTAAAGGGACACGGATGTGTAACCTGTTTTGTGAACGCAAAGGCAGTCATATTGCTACAGCTCTTTTCCATATCTCCGAGGCTAAGGCAAACAAATGAGGTTTCATATACTTTGCTCACTGAGGAGTAAAAATGTCTGGATGCCAAGATATTGGAAAGCAGAATGTAGTCTGAGGAGGGTAGGGTATTGCTCTACTATAAAGCTCCACTCAAGGCACTAATCTGAGAACAGACTATGTCTGAATTCAATTGCTTTTATTGGAAAACATGCAGTCCACGCAGTTCCTTCAATGTCTGAAGTGCTTTACAATGATAGCCTCTCTTTGTCCTTACCCACAAGCCTGTGGGGTGGAATAGTAGGAGAAGGGAGGTTTCAGGCCACCCAGTGACTGGAGAGGGATTTGAATTTGGGTCTCGCTCAGATTCAACAGTCTGCACACCGCACTGTGGTCAGGCAGGGCAAAACACACTTCTCTATCCCCATTGGCACAGCTAACTATAATACCAAGCTAAATATCACTAGGATGTAATAAATCTCTTATGGAATCCTGCAGAATCTCAAAAGGGTAACAACATTCACTCCACACACACACACAACAACAACAACAACAACAACAACAACAACCCACAGTTTTAATTAGTGCAGGCACACATGCAATGTGGAGAGGCTTCTTGCCTCCCCCCACTCTCTACCACTTTTGTGGGTTTTCTGGAAAACTTTGAATATTTTCATTAGAGTTTTTTCCCATCCTCTCTAGAGCAAGGGTCGGGAACCTCTGGCCATGGGTTTAATTAGGCCTATCAGCCCTGCAAGACCATTTCAGCCAAGCCCCCCCCCCCCCGTCTTAAACCTGATGTCATATGAGAAGCCAGGTGTAGGGTAGGAAAAAAACTTGGCTCAACCAAAAGGGTGTTTTCAGGCACTGCCAATCAGTGTACCTGCCATGTCTGCAAAGTCCATTTCACTGGTGATGTCAGGTGATTGAGAGGTGCGTGGCTCTGCCCACCTGCCAAACCTGGTCCATGAGGTACGGAGGAGATAATTATCAGGCCTGTTGTGCTAAAAATGTTCTTAACCCCTACCCTAAAGAACGATCTAATTTAGCATGCTTTTGCATTTAGTAAATAAAGCTTAAAAGTTCAAATCTGCTCAGTTTTCCTAATATTAATCTGTAGTTGACGTTCATCAATAGTTACTAAACTTAGGGCTCTTTTTTACCATGGAAAAATAAAGAGATAGGAAATGTTCCACTCCACATCACTGCTCATCACCCAAGAACAAACCCCCACCATTAAGGGGGTATGTCAGCACCAACATTAAACCACAGGTAAGACTGAACAGGTTGCCTGTTCAACCAGGATGCTTACAAATCTTCCAGGCAATGTTAAGAGATTGTGGTCCCTTACAAGAGCACTGCTCCTTAGTTGGTCCTCAAAATCTAGTGAAACAATATTCTCCCCACCCGAAATAAATAATGCAGGTTAATCTAAGGGCCAATCTTCACGTGATAGGTGTTTCCCTCCCGTGTCAAGCTGTGCTTGAATCCAGATCATAACCTGAATGTGTGGTTGAAGGGGGCTTTCATCCTTTGCCTTCCAAAGTAAAGAGGTGAGGGGCTGTGTGTAGAGTCACAGGACACAATAAATCCCAAACCCAGATTCTGATACACAAGAGAGCCTTGCCTGAAATTAAGTAGATATCATGCTGAGTACCCCATGTGACGTGGTTTATCTAACTGCTTTCTTTTGTGCTTTGTGGACAACATTCAAAGAGTTAAAATAAATCTGTGAAATTAACTACCTTTGATGTTGTGGTGTTCCTGCCGTAGCAAAGAGCTTTTCCATATTCATGGAATAAATCCAAATGCTCGTTTCATCTACCAGTTGAAAACCAAGCACATCCAGGAAATCTGCAAACACTGAAGCTCTCACCCTGTACTTTTCGTCTGGCTTTGCATTCCAACTAATTACATTTTAAATGCAAAAAAGGCACATGAGTTTCAGACTGTTGAACTTTCTCAAGTAATCACCAGTTCATCCTCAGTACTTGAATTTCTCATAAATGTATAAATTTCTTTCTCCTATTCTCCAAGCAGCACGGAAGCATAACAAGTGTTCCACAGGGCTCTGTGGGATACGCTTTTATATAAGTCACAATTGTCCGCTTCTTCCTTTCAGAACATTTACACCTCTTGACTTCTAAGGGTTGCCTCGAGTATTTTCTATTTTGGAAATTATGCACAACAGAAAAGGTGCTTCTGAAAGACAGCCTTGCAAAATCAAGGCTTTCCGTTAGAGGTATATATCTACACCAAAAACTTTCCCAGAGTCTTGGGGAGTGTCATTTGGTTAGCTGAGAAGTTGCAGTTGGAGACTCAGGGTTCCCTTGAGGGAGGCAATGATGATTCAGTGAGCACAAACCTTCCTCATGCATTCAAGAAGGCAGGTAGGCATCAAGGGGGTGAAGGGGGAGCAGGCATGCTCTAGTCTCACCCCATATGTCCCCTTATGGGCTGGGTACACCTGCTGCCTTGCCCACATGCCGAGCAGGAATGACTGGAGGGTGCTGCGCAGGTGAGCATCCTTAGAAGCGGTTTGAAGCTGGGAACTTTGATAATGCAGGGAGGTGTCTCCACCCAAATGCACAATAGACAGCCCCTTCGGATTTCGCTGTTCAATGCAGGAATGTTGGGCTGGGGCAGGCAGGGAAGGCACAAAGTGGGTAAACACATGATTGTCCTCTCCTCCAACACACTTCATGCTTACCCGCACATGGTCTTCTGAATGCATGGGCAGAGCTTCAGTCTGTGGTGCAGGAAAGTCCTCAAAAATCAGGACAATGAAAATCCTGCTTTCCTCATGTGGCCAGTCTTGCAAGCACGGGTAGGGAACCTATGATTCTGCAGGCAGTGTTGGACTCCAACTCGCCCCCCCAATGAACATAAACAAGGCGTATGGATGATGGGGCTGGGAGTCCAGCAAGATCTGGGGGGCCACAGATCCCCCCATTGCTCTAAAGGATGTGTTGCCTTACTTGGGAGAACTTAGTTGGGGAAATGGGGCAAAACCTGGAACGAGTCGGCTCTGCCTCTGCCTATCATTGGCTGTGGCTCTACCAGCTGTTTGCTCTGGTGCCACCTACTGTTGGCCTCCCTACTGTCCACCCTACCAGGCCCCAATGAGCACCAGCCTCCACTGCCTCTGAGTGAATAAGCAGCAACAGCAGATTAGGGAAAAGGAGCAGTCGCTGCTTCTTCCTGCTGGTCAGCTGCACTCACTGGGAAAAGGCAAACACATTAGGCCAAAATATACCTGCATTGCATTGGAGGGGACAGGATGACGCTCTTGGTTCCTTCCAATTCTCCAATTCTATGACCTTTCAAAGCAGTAATAACAGAAAGGGCTAATAACTAACATGAGATGTGGGCAAAACATAGGTACTTTGGATGTCATTTGATACCCTAGGGCCTAGAAGAACCATTTGGGGTTGAGGTACCAGAGCCCCACATTGGTTGCATCACTCCACAGCTGTCCTTTTCACTTTGTGGCCTCGAGGGAGGGGAGTGTCTCTGTCCCTCAACCCAAATTACCTTGAAAGACAGTTGGGGAGAGAAGCGAGGTCAGGATCATAAAGCACTTTGTGATGTCAGAAAGAACTGCAGGAGGAATAAATAGTCAAAATAAAATATTGTGCATCTGATTGCCTGGGCATCTAATAAAGTATCACTGGCACCTGGATCCTGAAATTGTTTTATTACAGAGATAATGTTACATGGGAGAATATGAAGTCTTAATTCTGACCTTCTTTGTAGCATCTCCAGGTAGGATCTTAGGATCTGCCTGACTGGTGCTCAGAAGGGATTTTGATTTATTTTTTTAATGCCCTCCATGGTTTCAGAAGCTCTTTCTGAAACTCAGTGGGATTTCAGAAACCGACTTCTAATATGGCACAGGTGAGAGGGGCTTTTGAAAAAAAGAAGGTTAAAAAAAAGCCCTCCTGTGTATGCAGATATTTCTAGACAGGTGCGGCATATTGTATTTCCAAAGACCTGTATCTTGACTTTTAAAAAACAACTTTTTGTTACCATATGAAAACAGAGCTTCAGAATAGGCCATGCCATCAAGATGCAGTTGATCCTCTGGGGTTGTAGCTCTTCAGGACAGTAGCCCCAACTGAGAGACCATCAAGTTCAGCATGAGGCTGCTGGGCGTGACAATTTCCCAGGATGAACCTGCACAGGTGGTGGCAGTGGTCTTGATAGCTTAAATTTGATAGGGGGACCCAGATTCATCCCTGTCACCCAAAACAGATGATTGGTGCTTTTAGAGGATGGCAAGCTTGGTGTTGGCTTCAACGGTCCTGCAAGTATCCATGCAGGTCTTGTGACCCATGAAGGACTTGGTCTAAAAGAGGATCCAGAAATGGAAACCTGCTTCCACATGAGAGTCTCTCTTGCTGGATCGGGGCTATAATGTATAAATAGTGAACAGCTGTGCTTTAGAAACTAGGATGCTGCACGCAAACACACAAAGATTTTGCAGTATTTGGGGAGGGGGAGGATGAGCAGATTATGAGAATGTTACACCCCAACATCCATTGACTAATTGTATGGAGCACGGCAATGAACAGAAAAGTACAGAAGTATGTGAAAGATAGCTGAATGTAAAAATGTAGCAAAAGAAAATCATTTCATTCCACCATTGTGCCCTTAATTCAATTGCTATGCCCAGCAAGGCATGCCTCAGTTCAATTTGGTTTAAGGGAAATGTTTAATGTTACATGCTTCTCGGTGATGCAGGGAAAGGTTTTCCATGTTTCCCGACACTCTCACCAAACCTTAACCTAAACAGCTAATCACAAGAGCTTAATTAATTAAAAAGAAGGCTGCCACTTATTTACCACGGTTCTAAATTTTCTTGGCTTTTTACATTTTATTCAGATTGCTTGTTAAGCAAGAGCTTGATGTGCATACATGTCAACATTTGAACAGAAGCCTTGTTCTAATTTATAGTTTCTTATAAAACAAGACGAGAGAGGTTGCAGTGGAAGCCTATGCATATTTACTTAGCAGTAAGCCTCATTGGGTCCAAGGGAGCTTACTCCCAAGTAATTGAGCTCAGCACCACAGTCTTAATGATGCATCTCATTATCCCTTCACTCAACAATGCCCAATTCAGAGTTTAAGTGTAGAATCAAGGAGCATTGTGAACACATGAGATAGCTCTCTTTGCTTGCCATTGCCTTCCTCGAGAAATAAGTTAAATAAATAGATTTTGCAGGTTCAGTAGATTTTTCATTTATGAATTTAAGCTGATTTGTAACTCTGCCATTATTCAGAACAATTCCCTTTCTGCTCATCCTCAGCCTTTGTAAATTAATAAGCAAGATGTAAATAGTTTATTTTTACCTCTCCTGTAAACCGCAGACTTTTTGGAAGGATTTGTTCAAGCCATTTATGAGATTATGTATCCTCTTTATTTTATACAGAAAGAATTTTGTAATAATTCAAAGCACTGCTTGCTACAGCAGAACATTTTTTCAGATACATTTTGGTAGATTAAATGAAGCAAATAAGGCTTTATTTTCAATCCAAACTGTTTTGTGTTTTGAATCTGTCGGGGACTGAGATTCCTGCATCAGTTGGCAGCTTGCATGTTACATTGTTTTTGGCCTATTTCAGGTTATCTTCCCCACTGCCTTTCTCTTAGCCAAAGCACGCCTTTCTAGTGCACGGTTATCGCAGCCTGCTTCTGAATGCTTGAAAAGAGCTGTAGAGAACAGTATTTCCCTAAAAACCCAAGGAAGCTGGAAATGGAGAATTCAATAAGATTGTGTTGGGAAAGGGGTAGAGCATGCAGAAGATTCTGGGTTCAGTCCCCAGCATTTCCAAGTAGGATTGGATCCTGCCTGAAAACCTAGAGAGCCACAGCTGAGCAGTGTTGACAATACTGAGCTTGAGCTTGGACAAACTCTGCTTTCTCTCAGTTCCTAAATCCAAATGTCATGTGCACATGTGGAAATCTTTGAGTGGTGGTGGTGGTGGTGGTGGTGGTGATGAAGCCATGTCAGATCACTGCCAGGCATTGGGAGAAGGTAGGGAAGCACATCATTCAACCAGGCCTTTCTGAATCTGATGTAAATCTTTTATACATTTAGATGAGGCACTCCTCTCCCCGCCCCCCACCTGTGAAAATGAATGACAGTTTCTTTTTCCTAAGAAGAAGAAGAAGAAGAAAGGGGCAATAAAGGCCAGAAAAACTGCTATTGTCGCGCAAAGTGCTGTATGTTAAAAAGGGAGAAATCCAAATGCACTTCTTCATGTTGACAAAAATACAGGTACTGCCAACTAGATAGGTTAAATTATTGGAGAATTTGCACCAACCCCCAAACCTAACAGTGTTCTGATGTGCCCATTAGATGTGTACTAAACTGCTGAGTAGGAGTTGCAAGTTCTGTGTAACCATGGGGCTGTTGGTACTGTACATCTACTATGTTTATAGATTTGTTAACCTTTCAGGGAACAGGACCGTGAAAACAACACAGCACTAATTCTTACAATCTAATCTCTCTCAAACTTCTAATTATTATTGGGGTGGGGCTTCACATTTTCAGTAATCATCTTCTCTATGCACAGACGAACCCTCCCTATATGGTATATGGTAACAGTGAAGATCTATTCAAAGAACGTTCAAGCCCATGCGGCCATGGTCAAACCATCTCAGAAGCCTGCACGAGAGAAGCCCAGCCTGCGCCAAGCTGGCTGCCACATCCAACATCACACAAAGGAGCTAGGTTTCCAGTGCATTTGTTTCCCAACACATGCCGAAACCTTGGATCCTGCATATGGTGATGGGCGAACGCTACCAGATTGTCCTAGTTTGGGAGCCACCATGCCCAGCAGTTTCCCACGAACGCATCATGACCAGATGGTCCTCTGCAACAAGCCCAGATTCAAGAGTGGGGGGGGGGAGAGACAATTGGCTCCGCTAGACCAACTTGCTAGAATCGCAAAGAAATAATTGCCAACAGACCATTACTAGCCTTTCTTGCAATGTGCTTTCGGCAGTGCTTAAGAGAGCGGCCCAGGAACACACGTCTACATCCAGAACTCCTGTGATGAGGAAGCTTATCGGGACATGCAGGAAGGGAGGAGGAGGAGGACCTGAAGTCAATGCCAAACAAAAAATTCAAATCATCTAATATGTTCCAACCTCACTTAATTATTAAACAAAATTCAACTTTAATAAAATAAGCGCCAGGCTTACTTCTCATCGATCAGCTGTGTAGAACGCCGTCAGCCTCCTTGGTATCTCTGCAAATCAAAGGGCTTTTGTTGTTGTTGATGTTTTCAATAAAAAGACCTACATTCAAGGAGGGGGGGGGGTCTGCAATATCCCTGACTCGGGCTGGTCCCTACAGACACACTTTCCAGAATCACAGCAAGGCAGAAACAGGCAAGGGAACTGGAAGCTGGAGAATAGACTACAGCCTTAAAGAAATATTCACCTTCCAGGGGCATTCCTCATACTCTTAAGCCAAGGAGACGCCTTCTTTGAGGGTTTGCACTGCATTTGTTGTGTGTACCAGACTATCAGATAAATTAATTCTTTCAGAGTTAAAAGGGTAAAAACGGAAACTTCCCATACTGTTTTCATACCTGCCAAGTTCCTCTCTGAAAAATAAGGGACCGGACCAAAAGTAGCATACTGGAAGTAGCTCTGTGGCCATTTTGGAACTGGGCGGAGCATGCTCAGAAGCGACTTTTGATGCTGCTGTGCCCAGTTCCAAAATGGCCGTCGCACCAGAAGTCGCGCTGCAGCCATTTTGGAACTGGGCAGAGCAGCATCAAAAGTCGCTTCTGAGCATGCTCCGCCCAGTTCCAAAATGGCCGCCGCACCAGAATAAACCGGGGAAAAACAAAAAAAAATCATTTTTTCGGCTGGGGACAGCCGGAAAAATGGGGGTTTCCCGAGGAAAACGAGAGACTTGGCAGCTATGACTGTTTTCCATTTAATTTTTAAAGAATTTGACACTTACTTTCCCCCTTTTTCCTAGCTTCACACGGCATGTTTTTCAAACAAACAAAACAAAACAAATTGTCCTCTTGTTAAGTTTTCTTGAAAATGCACGAAATTAGATTCTTACATGGGTTAAAAATGAAGGGTGGGGGTAAGGGGAAGGGGGGACGAGAGTGCTTGCTTGCAAAAGGAAAAATTAAACTGTTATTCACAAGCTTGTGTCTCCATTCTGTTTACACTCAGATAAAATGCTGAGAGTCATATCCTCACTTTTTGACTGCACGTTGAGCTCGCTCCTTCTTGAAGCTTTCCTGGTTGCTCTCGACAGCCGTCTTCGGAACGTGTCTCCTGCCAAGAAATACAGAATAGGATCCACGCAGCTGTTGAGGCTCGCCAGACCCCGAGTCACTTGGTAAGTGGCATAAACCCTGTCGTTAAAGGCACACATTTCTGGAGTCTGAAAATCCAGCCTGGCTCGTAGATTCAAGTTTTTCATCACGTGAAAGGGGAGATAAGACACAGCAAATACCGCCAACACTATAATAACCAGGTAAATTGATTTCCTCCTGAGCGGGGAATTGTCTAAATCTTTGTAAATCAGTGCTTTCACGATTAATCCGTAGCAACCCAGGATCAGTATGAACGGGATGCAAAACAAGAAGACCGTGGTGCACATGCTGTAAATGAAGTAGCTGCGTAGGTAGTCGTCTACCGTCGTGTCGTAGCAAGCCATGGTTTTGACTTTCCTTTCCCCGGTTCCAGAGTAGAAGAAGATGGGGGAAATCCCAGTGACCACAACCCCCCAGACCAAGGTGCTGATGTAGACGGCGTTCTTCTTTTTCAGCCGCCCCAGCGATTTTAAGGGGTAGACCACGCCTGTGTACCTGTGCACGCTGATGCAAGTGAGGAACAAGATGCTTCCATACAGGTTGACGTGGAAGATGAACCTCTGCAGCTTGCACATGAAGTTCCCAAAGATCCAGTCGGTTTGATTGAAGTAATAGAAGATCAGTGCGGGAAGAGTCAGGACATACAAGAAGTCCGCCAGCGCCAGGTTGAACATGTAAACCGAGATGCCGCTCCAAGGCCTCATGTGGAAGATAAACATCCAGATTGCCACGCTGTTGCCCAGGAATCCAGTGATGAAGACTATGATGTAGACAGCAGGCAGGTAATAGAACTGAAAACCAGTTTTGGTCAGCAAGCACTTGCTGGTGACATTGTTCGACGTCCATCCGCTGCTAGCCAGCGAGTGGTTTTCAGTGCCGTTCAGGACAGCGGTCAGGAGGACTTCAGTCATGGTTTCTCCAGCAAAGTCACATAGATGGATCTAGAGGCCTGGTATCAGCAAGCGTCTCTGGGGGAAACAAAGAAAGTATCTAAGCTGCAGCACTAACAACACCAAAAGGAAGGGAAAGATCCAGCCTCCTCTTCATGAGTCTGTTCAGACAATCATATCTTGGCTTATTAAGCTGAGGTGTTTATAAGCCTTTTGCTCACACAAGAAGCACCACATCTACTCCCTTTTCTCAAGCCACGGTTAAATCAGGAAGCTTCTAAAACCACATTTCCCCTGTTCATCTGAACCGGGGAAACTACAACTTCAGAACAAGCCCAGATATTAAACCAGAGAAGTCCACACGGTGCCCTCCATCAGCCTGGGGCTGATGGAAGTTGTAGTCTAAAACATCGACATTATCTGGCTAACTCAACTTCAAGCCGTGATTTAATATCCTGGTCTGTTCTGAAGCCATCAACCATAGTTTTGGTTCAGACAAAACAAGAAACTATGGTTAAGTAGAGACTTCCTGGTTTAATTGTGGCTTGTGGAGAAGGGAGGAGCCAAAAAGTGGAGGGCATGGGCAAAAGACTTGTGTATATCTTGACTCAAGAAACCAAAATATGAATGTCCATCATGCAGTTTTCACTTAGCTCTGATCCACACAAAGGGGATTAAACAGTAAACCTTCTGTGAGTTGACTCTTTTGGCGTGCTGACAGTTCTTGTGGATTTGCCCAAGTGTGTTAGCTAGTTGCTATTCCGATGGCTGTGCGAACAGGCCTTGGCATACCATAATTCCAGAATGAGGGGGGCACGGAGCTACTATACTAGCTGCCCGGCAGGTGGCCTGCTGTTCTTATTGCCTCACCCCTTTCCCTCCCAGTAAGCATCAGTGACCCAAAAATGGCCTGGAAGCTGGTGTAGCAGTTCCATCCTACCCCAGCAAGTTCCCCGCTTCTGCCTTACTCACAAAACATTGTTGAGCTTCTTTCCTCAGCTTTCTCTGCTATTTCCCTTCCTCTCACAGACAGCTGCCTTATACTGAGTCAGAGCAGTGTGCCACCCAGCTCTCCATGGCTTCAGCAAAGAGCCTTTCCCAACCCCAGTTGAGGATGCCGAGGACTGGACCTGGATCTTCTGCATGCAAAGCAGATGTTCTACCACTGAGCTATGGCCCTTTCCCTCAATGCCACATTTTAATCTGTTTTTAAGATGTCTCACCTGCCCTTCACCATAAGGTGCCATAAGGAGTATGCAATTATTAAAAAACAAAATGAAAAAAAATGCAACCACTTGCAATTGAAAAACACATACGGCAGTTCCAAATTGAACAGAGCAGTATGAATTCAGCACAAAGCAAAGCAAAATTTAGCAGAGGCATAATTTACTTGCTAGCTATCCAAGACAGCTGTATATTTCGTGCCCCCCCCCCTTTGTCCAAGCAGCTTGCATTTCCAACTGGGATCCCATGCACACCAGGTAGGAAGATGGAGACATGGTAAGGTTCACCTGAAAATTCAGCCAACAAGAGCTATGGTGGTTTCAACCATCTCCAGGGAGCCAGGCTGATTTTCTTCCTCAGCTAGCTCTTCTTGCACTGAGGATACTTCACTTCCCAGTCTGGTTTGCCGTCAACAAAGAGCCAAAATCAGGAAGTGATAGCAAAGACCAAATGGGGGTCGGAGCAGAAGTGACAGAATCAAGAGGTGGTGAAGAGATTACGTTCCAAGTCTAGTCAAGCCAAACGGAGGGGAAGGCACAGAGGTTGCAATCCTGACCCAACAGAAAATAGGGGGGGGGCGCCTCTACTGAAGCTTATGAATCAGGACTGCACCAGTGATACAGGCTGCTATTGGGTTTTTATTTTCCCTGCTGACTCCCCCCCCCTCCATAAAATGAATTAGACTGCAATCCTAATTCCACTTATCTGGGCATAAGCATCGCTGAATTTAATAGGACTTATTTGGGGGAAGACATGGTTAGGATTGTGCTGTCAGTAGAATCACAAAATGAATGTGAGGCCAGTCAAACTGGGCACTTTCAGAATTGCAGTTAACTTTGTTGGGGGTTCCTCTTCTATTTTTATTTATTTAATATTATTATTATTTATAACCCATCTTTCCCGCAAGGAGCTTGGGGTGCCGCAAATGGCCCCTGGTTTATCATCACCACAACCCTGTAAGTCAAGATGGTGACTGACCCAAACGAAGTTCATGGCTGAGTAGAATTTGAGCCCTTGTTCTCCTAGGACCTAGTCTAGGACTCTAACCACTACAGGAACTGCAGCTGAAATTAGTATGTGAACAGTTTTCTGTGCCTAAGCAGGGGAACCAAGAAACAATGTTAGGAAGGTATATGATGTTGAGTTGTCAAGTCTTGAAAATATTTACAACAAAAATATTTTCCAAATAAAGCTTGGGGGGGGGGAGAGGAACACCGAACATTTTGAGATATTTATTTATATAACACATAACATTAACACAGCACACTTTTTGCTGTTGTTCACTGAAATTAAGTCAAATAAACAGATTCTTAAATGATGTAGAGCACTAGAGAATTTCTGGAAACTGGGTCTTAGGGAAGGAGGGGAAATTCAGAAAACCTTCGAACACAGCTTTCGGATTTGAGGTTTTCTAGATTTTTCCCATCCAGTTAATTCTCAGAATTTTTCAGAAGCTCTACATCACTGGAATTCAAAGGCGACAGGAAGGAAAAGAGGGAGAGGGGCCAGGAGACAAAGGGACATAAAGGATAATGTAAGCTAGAGCAGTCTCCACCAACCTGCTGCCCTCTGGATGTTGTCAGACTACAACTCCCATTCGCTCCAGCCAACAAGTGCTAGCTGTGGATGATGGTAGTTGTAGTCTCTGGGGGGCACCAGGTTGGCAAAGGCTGAGCTAGAGAGAACGGAAGATCAGGAAGTAAATTTTACAAATTGAAAGCACAGCATCCTTTGAAACCCACACATTTCCTAATTTTGCAATGCAGTTCTCCAACCAAACAGTATGTGCCTACATTAGGGAGGGCTGTGCATTAAAATGCACTTATTTGTGAAAATAGCGTACAGAAATGCATTGCATTAGGGGAAGTTGCTTGCAGCAACTCAGAACTACACACAGTATTGTGTTTATTAGGAGATTACACACACACACACACACACACACACACACATATACACACACATGTATACACACACACACACACATATTTACACACACACACACACACACACACACACACAGTATATAAAATATGAATACACAGATTATTGTGGAAATGTGGAGAGCTGAATTTGAGGCTAGAAAAATGAGAAACCAAGAAAGCTGAAATGGCCAGATTCATCTATCTCTACCTGTGGTCCTTCAGGCTTTCGGCTGCTATGGAATGTCGTATTTGTATCTGCTGTGAGCCCATTTACGGCGCAGCAATGACAGAAAGGGGGCATGTGAACAATTGCGGACTAGCCTCTTTCCTAGGACGTCTGCTGCCCTTTGCCTGCCTGCTCCTATTATTCCTGCGCGCCTAAAGGGCGGCAGACTCGCTTCCCTTTCTTACCCCCCAAAACGCGCGCGAACGCGGAAGTCCGCGCCTGACTTCGTTCCCAGATCAGCGGGTGCAAGTGCAGTGCAGAATGCTCTCAAAGGCCAGACACCCCTTGGGCATAAACAGAGCGTCTCTTCTTCCCCACTCCAGAGCCAACACACCGTCCCCACGCCCCTTCCCCCCACGCTCCTTGACTGCGCTCCCGTGCGCGCTCGTTTGGACAGCCCGGTTCTCCGTGCCAGCCAACAACACTTTGACTCCGGAGTCAAAAGCTGCTGGGAAATGGATGGGTGGGTGGGTGGGGGTCTTCTAGAACTTGGGACGCCACCGCCTTAAAAACAAACAAAAACCACCCCGTCTCCACAACCTAGGTATTTTTTTGCTCCATAGGGAAAGCAGACCCTAGTTGGCGCGTTCTTAATGAGGTTTCCCATTCTCCCTGCGCTTGCATTGCTCGGAAAGGAGAGCCTTTGGGGGAAATAGCCCCTTTTCTTGGGGGAAGACGAGGAAATCCCCCCTCCAAACTTTGACATCTCGGGCACTTTTAAAAAGAAACCGCTCTAAGGAGAGGGCGCTGATCACGAGGGCAGAGATAGAAACCCATATCTATTAATGTATATAGTTTAAAAAGCGATCGGGATATATATATGGGGTGGAACTATTCCCAAGCAAAAAAGGCGACGCGAGCAGCTGTCGCTCGCTCGCGGGCACGAAACTTTCCCAGGCGACCCTTACCTTCTCCGAGGAGATCTAGCTGGCCCCGTTGCGCCCTGGTGCCGCCGCCGCCGCCACTTCCTTCTTCATGGCGCGGTCGCCTCCGGGCAGCCCCCCGAGCGAGGCGGGCGAAGGGGACGGAGCGGGCAGCGCGAAGCGTGTGCGCCCATCAGAGCACGGTGGCGGCGTCCGGCGCTCCGCTCCGCGATCGCCGCCACATTCCCGCACACGCACAGCCGGGGCAAAGTGCGCGCTGCTGGCTGGCGAAGGAACCGAGGGCGCAGAGGAGGCGGGCGCACTGGCGGCGGCGGCGGCGAAGAAGCAGCCTCCCCGAGGAAGCGTCGCAGGCGGGAGCGGCTCCCCGGCTCCCGCCCCCCGAAGCCCTGCCCAGCGCCGCCTGCTTCCTCGCCGAAGCCGTGCGCTCCCAGGAGGAGGGGAAGCGGGAGGCGGAGCTGCGCCTTCCGCGCGCGCTTTCCTGCGCAGCTTGGTGGGTGCCCTTAACAGGCGAAGTAGTCTATCATGCGTGTGGCTGTCAAGGACTTCGACTCACCCCAGGACTCCCCCTCCCCATTTTAAAGTGATGCTAAGGCTGCTGAGCCCCAGCCCTCTGGGCATGTGCGGAGTGCTCTGTTCTGGAGCCGATTGGGATCAAACGGCGCGGGGCGGTGTCCGCGCTTTACAGCGTGCTTAAAAAGTGGCCACTTTCGTTCGAAGATTGACCAAGAATGTGTTGCGCGTTTGAATCAAGTTCAATGTCTTGATTACAAGTTCTTCCAATGGGTTGGGTTGAAGAGTTGGAGGAAAGAAAGTATTAAACGGTGCTGGCTGGCCTCTGACCTGTCTTATGGGGTGGCCCAGCCTGTCCCACTTTGCTGTATCCTGATATAATGATCTCTGCCAGGTGACAGTTGATGGAGGGAGGTCCCTGGCTTTTTTGCAGTATAGTGCACACACAGCACGCACGCACGCACACACACACACAAGCAGAGCTAAAACTGTTGGAGAGGCTCTCACTGACCTGGAACTTACCTTCTCTCTTTAAACCCAAGCTATACTTTTTCAGTGGTGAGGGCAGGGCACTCAGCACATGCTCAGATGGATTCTCTAGAAGTGCCTTGTTTGTTCCAGGAATGAGCCTGGATGTATAAAATAAATCCAGGGCTAAACCTTATTTGTAGCTCATAATGAAGAAACATAGCAGGACTCCGCCCATCTGGTACATTTTCCTTCCCTTTACATAAAAAAAATAGGCTCCAGTTGTTCATGGTATCTTGCTATCTGATCATATACTATATGTGTATCTAAGACAGGTTCTACAGAGCTGAATGGGAGCTCACTCCTATAAGAAGTGGCCAGAGGACTGTGGCTTGTCTGTGCAGTGTTTACTAGGGAGTGTAATTATATCCAGTGTCATTTACTCCAAAGTAAATGTAGACAGGGTTGCAGCTGTGGCTGGAGGTTTCTTGTTGTTGCTATTGGACGTGTGTCTGATGTGTTGTTGTTTTACAAGGAGTTGCAATTTAGTATTTCAGAACCGTAACATTTTTGGTTTGGTTAAACCGTTACAATGCAGACTAAATATTTTTTATAAATGCTCCTGGATTCTTAGGGGATAGCTGAGGACAGTGGCACTTTGTTATCAGGCTTCATTCTGTTTGGAGGGACAGTTCAAAGTGCTGGTTAAAGCCCTAAAATCATGGCCAGGTTCAAAGCTGGTTAAAGCCCTAAAATCATGGCCAGGGATCAGACCACTCGATGAAGCCAAGCATTGAATGCAGGCACCCCCAAACTCGGCCCTCCAGCTGTTTTGGGACTACAACTCCCATCATCCCTAGCCAACAAGACCAGTGGTCAGGCATTATGGGAATTGTAGTCCCAAAAAACAGCTGGAGGGCCAAGTTTGGGGATGCCTGATTGAAAGACTCAGGCCACAGCAAAGGAAGAATTCCATAGTGAGACCGTAGCAACATATCTTTCAAGTGCCCCTATTTTCCAGCGACAGTCCCAGAATTACAGAAGCCATCCCAGATTCTGATCTGATCCTGGAATGTCCCGCTTTTCCTTAAGATGTCCCTATTTTCACTGGAGAAATGTTGGAGGGTATGGAGTTATGTGACCTCCAAGCCAAGGAGACAACCTTTAGAAGACATCTGAAGGCACCCCTGTATAGGGAAGCTTTTAAAAAAATACTTTTATTGTGTTTTTATATACATATATTGGAAGCTGCCCAGAGTTGTTGGGGCCACTCAGTTAGATGGGTGGGGTATAAATAATAAATAATAAAATGATGATGAAATAAGGTGTCCCTATTTTCATCAGAGAAACGTTGGAAGGTATGTAGCAATGGCCACCAACTCGGATGGTTTTGAAAGAGAAATCCACAAATTCACAGAGGATAACACTAGCAGCAGTCGTTAACAGTCATCAACAGGTTTACCACTCCTATCAGCCAATCACCCATTCCCACCAGCCTTCTGAGTAATACCCCTCTCCACCCTCTGACTATACATAAGGGTCTGGTGACTTCTGTTTCAGTGTATCTGAAGAAGTGTGCATGCACATGAAAGCTCATACCTATGACAAACATAGTTGGTCTCTAAGGTGCTACTGGAAGGAATTTTTTATTTTGTTTTGACTATCAATGGCAGTAAGCTTCCAAATACCAGTTTGCTGGAAACTGCAGAAGGGGCAAGTGGTCAAGCATTTATGTCCCAGTGGTGAGATCAGGATGCCGGACTAGGTGGGCCCTTGGCGTGATGCGGCTGCAAGTATAAATATCTGAGTTCTCTTCCCCCCAGCCTCTGGCAACTCACCACCAGCACCACCAAACATTCCATTTTTGAAAGGCTTCTCAAACTAAAAGGAGAAAGAAAAATCCAATTATATAAAAAAATGATTGATGTATGCAGCTGCCTTATGTTGAATGAGGCCACTGCGTTCCGCAGCCTGATGTTGTCAGCTCTGACAGACAGCAGCTTTTCTTAAGATGTCAAGCATCTTGGTCGTTCCAAGCTCTGCTCTCTAAATTCCTTTTAACCGGAGATACCAGGCTTTGAATTGGGAGGCCTTCTGCATGCAAGACACATCCCGTGCCACTGAGCAATTGTAGCTCTGCTTCTGTAAGCTGCTGAAAGCAAGCTTGTTTGTCTGCCATGCTATTTGTATGCTATGCCATGGGAGCGGGTGTGAGACAATGGGAAGCCCAAGGAAGCCTTTCGTTTGAATCTTGGCTCGGCCCGTCAATTCACAAGGTGGACTTCAGCAAGTCACACACTGCCTTTTTCTCAGCCTCAGATGCCCCCCCTCTGCACCCCCAGCAAGGGATGCTGTTAAGAATTACTGAGATGATGTATGTTATTTATTTGTTTTTATTTATTGCATCTATACCCCACCTTTTATCTCCAAAGAGCTCAAGGTGGGTATACAGTTCTCCTCCTCTGTCTCCTCATTCAATCCCAGCAAAAACACTGTGAGGTAGATTAGCCTGAGAGGCACACTGATTCTCCTTATCTTTTCTAGTTCTGTTATGAAACCTGCCCCTTAAGGTCTCCTCCAGATGACCCATTTCATAGAATTGTAGAGTTGGAAGGGGCCACAAGCACCATCTAGTCTAACCCCCCTGCAATGCAGGGGGTAGAGCGTTCATCCAGATTTGCTTGCACAAAGCTTTCATGGAGTTTAAATTATGTCTGGTTTTTATTGAGCCATCGTCCTGATCTGTTTCCAGGGAGGCTATTTGACAATGAACAGTCATCGTGATGTGCTTGTGCATTGTTTCTTCATTATCCTGTGAAGCCTTCATTCATTTCGTGCTTTTCAAATGCATTTCTCCGACATTTTCCGAACCACCTTTTTTTAATTCCACAGACCCAAACCTCTCAGGATGCATCTGAATGCTACCCACAAAAGGGAAGCAGTTTGGGGGTGGGCAGTGCACCTTACTTTATCCTATGGCAAGATCCATGGGGAATGAGCATCTTCTGCTTAGGATACAGCAAATATCCAGCTTAGACAGCTAATTCCTGGCTCAGCCAAAGATACTCTTTCTTATCCCAGCTCAGCTGGCTGAGTCTGAGCCGAGGCCAGTGTAAATCCCCCAAAGGTGGGGCATCCTAGGGGTCCTCCCAGAGAGCGGGAGGACTTAGGCTGGAACCAAAGCCCGTTCGTCTCATATGACCTTGAAACACAACACAGAGCCATATTTTAAAGACTTGTTTTCTCTCCGGTAGGCTTAGCCAGAGCAGCAGCGGCAACCATGCTGCTGAATGGGGGTTGAATCCAGGGCATTTTTATTCCAGCTTAATTTACAGCTGCTCGCTTGCTTTACACCAGCTTCTTCACCATAGGATTGCTGCCTAGGTCTCCTGACTCCTAGGTCACATCCATACAAAGTACTCTAATATCACTTTAATTGTTACTTTAACAGCAAAAGAAAACTGGGAGCTGTTGTTTGTTGGGGGTGTGCTGGGATGGGTTGGCTTCAGTGCCCAGAATTATTTGCGGGGGGGGGGAGAGCCATGACTGTCCCAGTGGCATAGATGTTCTTTAAATGTACAGTGTTTATGAGAGACCCTAGTCCAACACTCTTATTGCAATCCACTACACTGGCATTTACCGAGTTCACATGTACAGTAGTTTTCTTCAAAGACTGTGTGCATACTTTACTGGCTTAAAATGCAGTTAAGTTGTTCTTTCTTCTTCTTCAGTCCAAATCATAGCTGGTTTGTGGGGGGAAAGCATTAAAACAAAATATTTCATTTAAAAAGAATAAGAGGATAGATATGACTGATCACTAATGTTGCATGCCTGGATAGCTCAGTGGGTTAGAGCATGGTGTTGATAATGCCAAGGCTGCAAGTTCAATCCCTGCGTGGGACAGTTGCATTTTCCTGTACTGCACGGAGTTGGACTAGATGATGCTCAGAGTCCCTTCCAACTCTACAAATCTATTATTTGTAGACCAGCAGTGAGAGCACATTGGATGCAAAGCAAACCAGAGTGTGTTCACAGCCTAAGTTTGCTATCCAATTTACACTTACTACTACGCACTGAAAGGAAGTCTAATTGGACTCAGTTGGACTCACTCCTAGGATCCACCTGCACAAAACTTGCATGTTTACTCAGAAGAAGGCCCCACTTTGTTCAATGGGACTTGCTGCCAAGTAAGTGACAAACTTTTGTTGTTGTTGCAAGTTTTGGCAGTTGCTTGATTACATTTTAATAAGCTGTGGGATATGTGTTGTGTACAAAAGCATCATCTCTGATCTCTTGAAGTACACACACAAATGACAATTTAATGCATTACTTTGTGCTTAAAAGGTTCACATTTGAAGGGACCTTCAGAATCAGCTAATCCACAAACCAGTTAAGCTTAAGTGCTCTGCTTCAAATTGACCAATTTAATTACTGTAAATCTAAGATCAGGATCTCCTTACATGTTAAGTCCTAAGCACATCTAAGCTTCAAGCACATTAACACAGCAACGTGGGTTCTGATTCCAGCCACTGCCTTTAAAATAAACTGAGCAAGTGTGGGGAAGAGAGATTTGGAAGACCCAAGTTAACGAGAAAGAAAGGCACTCTCAGCCTACCTGTTGCGAGAATAAGAATTGAAATAAAAAAATAAGAAAAAGTATACATTGTAATGTGGGCTGTCCTAAATGCATGACTTAGTCTTAGTAGTTTTTTGACTAACAAAATATATTACACAGAGGCATTCTACAAATAATGGGGTTGGGGTTGGGAGGGAGGCAAGTTATATGAAAAGCAGCCTTAAGAATGAGAATAAATAAAGATAAATAAATAAAGAAGCCCTTAACTCTTTCTCCACCCAGGGCCGGCTTACCCATAGGGGTGCAGGGCACCCGGGCGCCGGCCTCTCAGGCCAGCTGACAGCCGCTGCCAAGTGGATCAAAATCCATTGGAGTGCCGCAGGCTTTTCTGCTGTGGATGCTGAGGCAGGCAGCCGGGTCTGCCCTTCTGCACGTCTGAGATGGGCAGGCCGTCAAGAGGCCCACCCAGTGCACACATGCTCTCACATGAGGTGCCTGTCAAGCCTCTGCTTAAAGACCTCCAAAGAAGGGGACTCCACCACACTCCTTGGTAGCAAATTCCACTGCCGAACAGCTCTTACTGTCAGGGTCAGTGAAAATGCCACCTGTGTTTATGCATGTATGGGCGCCAGGAGAGAATATCCAGGGGCGGTTATTTTATTATATTGCAGCGAAAGCATCTATGCCCCCTCCCCCCGGAAATGAAGATTTGTTTGAGAACTTGCGGACAGTATTTAGGCAAGAGAAAGCTTTACACATAGCAGAGACAGGATATGCTTCTTCAAAACCCTTCCATGAAATATCCTTAATTTAGCCGCAAACTTTGTCAAATGGACCAAAATGGGTCCATGCAAAGTGATTACTGTCTTGTAGTGTAATTCCTTGTTCATGCAGATCTTCTTGGTGCATTTTTTTTTAAAAAAAACTATCTCTTTATTTGAGCAAAGGTTGTTCGAAGGGAGAGGATATGAACTGGTTTGAAAAGGAAGGGTAGAGACTTGAGACTGCTTCGCTGACAGGCTGGACGAAGCCTGCTCATTTACTGGATAGATGTTACATTTTCCTTATGAAATGGCTTCTGACAGGTCTGAACGGCAGCCTGTCATGTTGAAAAACTTCTTTCATCTTAGAGACAAACAGTGACAAAATGTTTGTTCACACGGAGTCTTTACAGTTCCTAGGAAACAGTTTATTGCAAGCATGGTGGTGGTGGCAGGGGTTGGCGAATTGCAAAAACGCAGCACTTTTAAAAAGAAGCATTTATTCAAGGGCAGCCTGTGAAAATGGTTATAGTGCTAGCAAGGATGGGTGTTTTAGGTGCCTCACCTAAATGTACAGTCTCAAGAAACTCCAGACGTTGTGTGTGCTTATCTCTTTTCTGCCCAGATGTTATTGCTGCGAATTCCCAAAAAGATGCCTCTGTTGAAGCGATTTTGCTGTATCTATCTTTAAAGTCCATCTAAGGTGAGCATGGAGGAAGTGCGGACAATTGTTACAAGATCTAGGATTTCCTCTCTGACCTTTTCTAGGCTCGGCATTGTGTCTCTTGGAAAGGATACAAGATGGCATGCTTAGTTCTTCCTGGAGGGCTTATTTTATTTTGTCTGTTTTTTTTATTTATTGAAAAGAATAACCCTAGCTTTCTTTCGAAATGAAACTTGAAGCAGCTAACGGGCAAATAATTACATGTGATTGGAAAACACAAGAAAACAGCAACCCTCGTCCTATTTGATGGGAGCTGTTGTCCAAAACATCTGGAAGGTGCCAGGTTTCTTATTTATCCATTTATTAGCTTTTTCTTTTTCTAATTCATTTTTTATTGTTTTCATTTATCATGTCATATATTTTTGTTAAATTTACATACAAGTGATCTATCATACATCTTATATTACATACCAATTTGGGTTTTGTTACACAAAATAAAAATAAAATAAAATAAAGAAATAAAAAATAGTCACTTTACAAACATAACAATGTATCAAATACTTATTTACATCTCTTCTAAAACTCTTATTTATTCTTATCATCTAGCCTTGTTCTCTTGAACTGGACTTCCACTTTTCTTTTCTCCTGGTTTTATTCACCATCCTTTACGTTTCACGCTTTATCTTTTATTGTCTGTCATTTACCTCAGATATTTCCATATATATGTTATTGACAACGACTATATGTCTTTTATGTTGTATTTTCATAATGTTCCTACATTTATTACCTTTTTCAATATCCCGTCTTTCCTTCAAGAAGCTCAAGGTAGCATAGGTTGTTCTCACGCTCCCTATATTATCCTCACAACAACGCTGTTGTCAGACTGAGAGTTGGTAACTGGCCCAAGGTCACCCAGTGCGCTTCATAAATGAATGGGGATTTGAATCCTGGTCTCCCAGGTCTAGTCTGACACTCAAACTACTAGACTGCATTGGTTGGTGAAAGTTGCATTAGACTCATAACAACCTCATCCTCTGAGTGTCGGTGTTTATGTAGCCAAAATGGTACTTCCACACACAGGTGAAAGAGGTCAGCAGACTTGGGGGAACACCAAGGTTGGCAGAATACAAAAACAATTCTTAGCGGGGGACAGGCGGACGGACACTAATGAGAATGGACTGCCCAATAGTTCAGTGAAAACAGGAAGCTCAGCAGGCCTGATATTGCTGGGTCATTAATTTTTAACTATGGCTGTAAGTGTTTTCATGATTTTTTTTTGTTTATTGTCCTGTAAACCACTTGGAGACTTTTTCCTACAATCAAGCGCTTTATAAATTATATAAAATAAAATAAATAAACAACCCTCCCGAAAATGAATATTGCATTTTTTTTTGTTTTATGCAATTTTGCATAATACACGTTTTTACAAAACATTTTTCCCCCTAATGCAATGCATGCTTCTGTTATTTTCACTATTATATGCAATTTTAACCACACTGTTGTGGAATAATCATTTTCGTACACATTGCTTGGCTGGAAAACTGCATTGCAAAAACTGAATAAGTAGAAATGTCCTAAGATGGCTGTGTATTGGATCCTGTGTTGTTTCAGAAATACCGTAATTGTGTAGGTTTCCCTTTAAATGCAAACTGAATTGAACTTCTCCCCCTCTTCTGAAAGTTATACACTTTGCCTCTTGGGTGCTGCACAAGAGATCTTCCCAGACTTCCACAACAGAGCTACTTCATTGCTCATATACACAACCTGTGAAAATGTGACTTTGTTTTTCTGGAGATGTCTGAAGTGTCACATTTGGCCCCATCGTTCTGCCCGGACACTGAGGTCCAGCTCCGAGGGCCTTCTGGCGGTTCCCTCATTGCGAGAAGCCAAGTTGCAGGGAACCAGGCAGAGGGCCTTCTCGGTGGTGGCGCCTGCCCTGTGGAACGCCCTCCCATCAGATGTCAAAAAGGAAAACAGCTACCAGATTTTTAGAAGACATCTGAAGGCAGCCCTGTTTAGGGAGGCTTTTAATGTTTAACAAATTAGTGTATTTTAATGTTTCTGTTGGAAGCCGCCCAGAGTGGCTGGGGAAACCCGGCCAGATGGGCGGGGTATAAATAAATAAATAAATAAATAAATAAATAAATAAATAAATAAATAATAATAATAATAATAATAATAATTACTGGGCCTGAGATTCCCTGCCCCTGAATTAAAATAACACCGTATGGTTATTATGTTGCTTACAGACTGACCCACGAAGGAATGTAATCACAGCACTTCAGTTTAAGCTGATTAAGTATCTTGTCCCTTGGCAACTTCTGTAGGCCTGCATTGATCAAAATAATTTCGCTTAGGAGGTTTAGAGATTGCTGGTTTAGTCCACCCCTTGCTTCAAAGTAGCAACCAAGTATAACTCTTGGCTTAATCAATGTTAATTTATTTACCTCCTTTATCAAGTGCCCATTAAATTGCCATGGCTGCAGCCATTCAATGCACTCATGTTGTAAAATCACAAGACCTACCCCCATAAATGGAATAGCTTCTAGAGAATATACTGACCAGGGACTGATAAGCTGCTGAAAGCTCACCCTTGTTATTAAAGAGGAGAGTCCTATTTTTCCTGGTTGTCAGGTATGTTCTTGGTTTCCAGTAATCATGGCTCAGAAATTCATAATGACTTGGTTAAGTATATCAATTTGTCCAGCTTATAATGTTCAGATGTATTACTAATTGAGCACCACTGTCTCCCAAAGATTGTTCTCTGGCCCAGAATGTTAAATAATCTTCTATGCATTGCATACATGGTTAGTGGTCAGTAGACAAAATGCTCAAAGCCAGCTGTGCAGGCAGCCTTTGATGTTAATCTGTTACTCTCAGTGAAACTCTCACTGACTGATGCAGAACTACAGTATGTGAAAGCCAAAGCCTGCTGTTTTGTCAGTTGGAAACCAAGAATCTTTGATTTGTCTCTTATTGATTGCTTGAATTGTTTAACAGTCTAAGCAACTTTCGGTTTGCTGAATGTCCTCCGGAAATTCCATTGATCGTTCCTTCAAAACATAAGGATCAGACCAAATGCCTATCGAGTCCAGTATTTTCTTGTCACAGTTGCATGTGCGAAGCCCACCAATGGGGCTTAAGTGTTGATAGCCTTCTCTGTGTTCAGAATTAGAATCAGAGAAGTGTAGAGATGGAAGGGAGCCCAAGAGTCATCTAGTCCAGTGTTTCTCAACCAGTGTGCCTCCAGATGTTTTGGGACTACAACTCCCATCATCCCTAGCTAGCAAGACCAGTGGTCAGGAATGATGGGAGTTGTAGTCCCAAAACATCTGGAGGCACACTGGTTGAGAAACACTGATCTAGTCCAACCCCCTGGAATGCAAGTATCTCAACTAAAGCATCCATGATAGACGGCCATCCAACCTCTGCTTAAAAATCACCAATGAGGGAGAGCCCACCACCTCCTGAGGAAGACCATTCCACTGTCAAACAGCTCTTACTGTCAGAAAGTTCTTCCAGATGTTTACTCAGAATCTCCTTTCTTGTAACTTGAATCCATTGGTTCAGGTCCTACCTTTCAGAGCAAGAGAAAACAAGTTTGCTCCATCTTTCATTGCTCTTGAGATATTTGAAGATTGCTATCATATCTCCTCTCACTGTTATATTTGGTTGTTGTCCTGCACCCACCCATAAAAATGCAACTTCTTTCTGCATGTATTTTCTGGGGGAGCAAGTCCATTTCCAGGCAGCTGTTGATCATGGCCAATGCTGTGGAACGGATGCAGGACTGACAATGTCAAATAACAGTCCCCAAGGGGCAATGCGGTAATGCATGTCTGTGCTAACATTATGGGCCAAGAGAGAGATGAGAATACAGAAGAGCTTTTCTGAATGATCCACGAGAAAGCTCTTAAATTTCAAGGCTATTCTGAAATGATCTGAAATTCATGGATTACGAATTCACACCAGGTGCCAAGTAAATTCCCAAGAACAGATTTCAGAATAAGTAACCCAACTAGGGATGTTCAAATCTGTTCATTTTAAAAATTTCCTTCAGTTTCTCATTTTTCCAGTCGTATGTTTAGCTCATCACATTTCAGCATTAGTTTGTAATAGTATGGGTTTTTTTTTAAAAAAAGATTTTTTAGTGTACATTTCTCAGCCCCAGTCAGAACGGCCAGTGGTGAAGGATGATGAGGGATATACTTTAGCAACATCTGGGGAGCACCACCATGGACTGCAAAAGAACTAATGTAGTTTTTATCAGAAGCTGAACTGTAGCAAAACAGAAACAAGGCTATGAGTTTACATAGGTTGGAAGGAACAGACATTGATCCCTTCCTATATCCCTAGGCTCAATCAAACATACTTCAGTAGATGTGGAGGTGTCCTCAGATCTCACCGCCTATATATGGTGCATTTCTCAATAGCCCCATTGTTTGTTATTATATTTGTTTGCCACTTTTTACAAAATGTCCCAAAGCAACTTACAAAATTTTGAAATGCAGAGCAACTTTTCGAACAGTGGAAATCCACAACGCAAAATGCTCTTCATGGGTCTGTAGGTCAGAAAAGCGCAGGTATATTGTTCCTGGCAAAATATGATAGGCCAGAAAACACAGCAGCAGAATGCATAATAGCATTGTTACTTGCTGATGTACAAAGAGATTGTAGAAAAGGATATAAATGTTTTATTATCCTCCCTTTGCACACACGCACACATGCACACACACACACTCATGCACACACACACACACACACACACACACACACACACACACATCATTGCCCTGTGACATTTTATTATATATAAAACAAACAGAATTGTGAGTCATGCAGGAATTAGTAAAGTATGAGCAGGCTCCAGGAAGCAGATATGTTTGGGTATCTTAAGCTGCTGCCTTTCGTAAAGACTCATACATGAAAGAACATGTCATTTTGTAGTGGGTGTTCTTAGAAAACCAAGACAGTGCTTACTGAATTGTGAAATGCATTGTGTGTCATACGACTCAATTACTTTCCCAACCTTAGAATCATAGATTTGTAGAGTTGGAAGGGACCCTGGGAGTCCAGCCCCCTGCAATTTAGGAATCAGAGTGCATCGCTAAACTAAGGCATTCGCTCCCACAGGAGGCAGTGATGACTTTAAAAGAGGAACAGACAAAATTCACGTTATCAATAGCTTCTAGGCGTGATAGCTATGCTGCGTCTCCAACCATAGGAAGCAGTATGCTTTGAAATACTAGTTTCTGGAAACCACAGGAGAGAAGAGGGCTCTTGTGCTGGGCTCTTCTTGAGGGTTTCCCACAGGCATCCGCTTGACTACTGTGAGAAGTCCGCTCACCTTTTAAGCGGCAGGCGCCATTGCAGCCAGGCAGCTGTGCCTCAATACTTTTCTGGCTTAGGGGTAGAGGTATGCCGCCTCCCCTCTACACCACGTCATCTCTGCTGCGGGACAGACCCAGCCAATCAGCTTTGGGGGTGGAGGTGGCCGCGGGCGACTTAACTGTGGCACGGCCAGCCGGGACCCTCTCTCTCGCCCAACGCACCCATCCTCTTTTCATGCTTTGCTATGGCAATTGTCGGTTGCCATATTGTTGGGGCCAGGTAGGAATTTGTTCCACCTGGCAAATTGGCACTAGCCATTTGGTTTTCGCCTGCTTAGTAGCAATCGTCACAACTTTTCTGAGGTCAGGCATTGGGTAAGGCTTTGTTTGGTTGGAGGGGAGGTTGTTGCCTTCGCCTGCCCCTCCCCAGTAAGGGTATCCTGATGAAGGGATCTGGGGTGTAAATACTGCTTGAAGCCTGGACATGGGCTAGGGCCATGTTACATCCCCTACAGAGACCCCTTGGGCTGCCCCTACTTGATGTAAGTCATAGGGCACCCCCTATCGGTGGTTTAACCTTCTGTTGACTCCCTACAGATGGCCAGGAGTCAAGATATAGCCTGGCTTCACCCCAATACCTAAGCTAAACCACTCACATCTGTAACCAATAAAGTTGTGGCCTATTTGAACCCATAAACCAAAATACTCCGTGCCTGTGTGTTTTATTGTTCTCCTGGAAACTTTGCGACTCGGGTGCCTTGGCACACAACAGGATGCTAGACTAGACGTGTCATTGGCCTGATCCATGAGGGCTCTTATTATGTTCTTAAGATCTGATGGACATCTGCTATGGTGTATAGCAGATTTCCCTGCAGTTGGTATGCACTAACTCATCTTCCAAAGCAAGCTGAATCGGCTGAAGGTCAGCTGTGTCCACCTGCAGTCTTGGCTAGATCAATATGCCATTACAAGAATGGCTGCCAAACTATTTTATCTCTTCTGATAAGGAGATAACTTTGACAAAAATAGATACCTCGCGTTCCCTTGGCACTGGGAGCTCCAAGCCATGAGAACAAAAAATGTTCCGTCCCTTGTGGCAACCGGTTTATTTATTTATTTTAAGCCTCTTTTAAAAAAAAAAAGAAAAAGAGAAAAGCCCTAGTCCCTCAGTCATAAAGTCTCCCCCAGAGCAGCTTGCATAACATATATAAAAACACAAGACATTTCCTGCTACCTGGCTTACAATCGAAAATACATAACATAAATGGGGGGAAGGGGGCTGAGGAAGGAAAAGGAAATTAAATAATATTAGGCCCTGATTCTTGGAATTAGTTTGTAGTTCTTATGACGGCTTGCTAGAATGGGAAAAGTGAAGGAGAAAGGGGAGTCAAATGGAGCACAGAGAGCAAGTGAGAGCATTTCAACAAGGGGGTTATTCTGAGCCCCTGAGAATATTTGAAATGGTACCCTAATCACAGGTGCCTGAAAACGGCTAACAACAGAAGCTGCAGAGAAGCGGAACGCGCAGAGGAGCTTCTGGCATTAAATGAATGCATCTGTCAATTTTGATTTCTCTCACTTTCTCATTTCCCCAGTTTAGTTCTCCACATTTGCAGGGGGGGGGGGCTGTTGTTGTTCGTCTTTTTTTCCCTTTTTCTTTTTAAAGCGAAAAGTGTGGGGTAGCTGAATCATAAAGGGGAAGTTGCGTAGAGAGCCCTGCCAGCAATTCAGGCTGAGTGCAAGATTGTCATTGTCATTGCAAGATTGTTCATTGTCATATAACCTCCATGTAAATAAATCAGGGGGGAAATGCTCGATAAAGACTGGATGTAGACTAACCACTGTGTGAGCTTTCTGTGAGCAAATCAGAACGAGTGCTGACTAAATGGGACCTCCTACAATGTTCTGCTGCTCCCATGATGATGCTCTGTATTAAGAACATTAAAAAGAGCCCTGTTGGATCAGAACAACGGCCCGTCTACCGTAGTCCATCATCCTTCTTTCTACAGTGGCAAACCACATGCTTATGGGAAGTCCATAGGTTAGCACAGGTGCCCAATTGCCCTCTCTACTTGTGATCTCCAACAGCAGGTATTCAAAGGCATACTGTCTCTGATACTAGGTAATATAGGTCCATCGATACTAGCCTTGATCTCCCTGAATTAATGGCGTTCATGTTGGTGGCTGTCACTGCATCCCATAGTAGCAAATTCCATAGTTTAACTATGTGTAGCTTAATTGGTAGTAAATAATACAGATTAAGTGACAGAAAAATGCAATTTACCTACAACAAATTGGGAAAGGGCAAATGCACAATTTTGGCACAACAAAACAATAATCTGCCTTGAATTTGAAGCTAGCTCGCCAGGATAATCTGCAAAGGCCTTTCTGTATTCTGAATTCTTTGGAAGAGCTGTCATCCAGTAAATGCCATGATGGGGCATATTACTAAAGTGGGACAAACACTTCTTTCTTTTATCATGTCGATCTTCACTGCGGCTGTGACCTTTACACAAGCTCTCTTCCTCACCTAACAGCAGCTCTTGAATGACAGATTCAGCGTTGCTATTTTTAAAACCCAAGTAACAAAGATTGTGTAGTCACAGTAAAATATCCCTGTATTTCAGCGAGGTCTAAAACAGGTAGCGAGCTGGTGTTTATGAATAAGCGCAGTTCGCCTGCAGAGTTCGCGGTTCGCGGTTCAGACTTTCCGTGTCTGTGGATGATCAGTGCGTGGAGGGTGGGAGTCAGAATGCGTCTGCTGACCAAGGAGCATAGATCCATGGGTCTGTTGCCTCAACGCTTATGCAGCATGGTACAGTGGTTGGAATCCTTGCAGGAGCCAGTGTAGTGTTAAGAGTGTTGGGCAGGGCCGTCTTTAGCACATCGAGCGCCCTGGTGCAGGGATCCCTTGGCCACCCCCCCACTCTTTTTTTTTTAAAAAAAACTCTGCACCTCCAGCTCTTCCCCTCCATTTTTTTTTTAAAGGAAAGCTCTTACCTTCCCTGGAGGAGCGCACCATCTCCCCCAAGCCGGAAGGCGATGAGCCACAGGGCTGGGAAGGGAGAGTGGGGCCTGCAGAGAGGCCCGGTGTCCCGGCCCCGCGGAGCCAGCAGGGCAGCGGGGAGAGTCCTAGACTGTGGGAAGGCATCCGAGCCTTCCCACCAACAGGAACGCCAATGAAACACATTGCTGGGGTGAGGGATGACCCTGACGCTGCAGAGCAGAACAGGGTCCTAGTGCCCCTGCTCCGCTCGCTTACCTCCCTGAGCGGAGATCCTGAGCGGCGCGGCTGGCGAAGGGAAAAAGGAGGCCACCGCGCAGCTCCTCCACTTGCTGGGGCGCCCCTCAGCGCCCCCCTGAGCGCCCTGGCGCCCCGCACCACTGGAGTCAATGGGCGAGGCGGCCCTGGTGTTGGGCTAGGACCAGGAAGACCAGGATTCAAATCCCTGCTCGGCCATGAACCTCATTGAATGACTGCAGGCCAATCACCCAGCTCTCCTCTTAACCTAATTCACAGGGTTGTTAGGAGGATAAAATGGGGATGGGGAGAACTTTGTATGTCACCTCAAGCTCCCTGGAAGAAAGGTGACATATATATATACACACACACACACACACACACACACACACACACACACACACACACACAGTGTTACCTCTACTTACACATAACTCTACTTACGAATGTTTCTACTTATGAACGGAGCTCCATCCGCCATCTTGGATGCGGTTTAGATAGGATTTTTTTTCTACTTACGAATTTTTAGATAGGCTTGCTTCGACTTACGAATTTTTTTCTCCCAATGCATTCCTATGGGATTCGACTTACAAATTTTTTCTACTTACGAATGTGCGTTTGGAACGCATTAAATTCGTAAGTAGAGGTACCACTGTATATATATAAACTAAATACGTATGAACATGTGGAGGCCAATGTGAGGACAGTGGTGTGGTTCTGCTGTCCCTTCTCTCTATATCTAATTCACAGATTCTAAGTGTGAACACAGAGAGAGAGAGAGCTGTGACAAGTCCCGGGTTGGCCATTATCTCAGTCTGAATTCTCCCTCTTTGCTTAGGAATAGAAATACTGACAAGGGCTAAGAAAACCCAGCACTGTTTTGAGGCTAACTGAGACAGGGCTGGCACGCCCCTCGCAAACAGGGACATTTGATACCTATATCAGTGCACACACACTTCTAATTCCGATGCATTCCTGAATCATGGAATCATACCAGAGGCATGTGATTCCCCCACTAAGCATTGACAGAGCACATGAGGGAATTGTGCAGGCTAACTCTGTCTCTGCTTACAGGTAGGTAGCCGTGTTGGTCTGACGTAGTCGAAACAAAATAAAAAAATTCCTTCCAGCAGCACCTTAGAGACCAACTAAGTTTGTCATTGGTATGAGCTTTCGTGTGCATGCACCCTTCTTCTGTCTCTGCTGTTAATGTGAGAAGAGATTGAACATCCCCATTGCCTGTGCATTCAGCTCTACACATAGCCTTAAGTATACATGTAGAGCACACTAATTGGTGTGTTCAGACGACAGTCTAAAACAGGAATAGCCAATGTAGTGCCCTCTAAGATCAGCAGTCTTCACCTGTTCAAGGCAAGGTTTAATGATGCCGCCTTTAACCAAAATATGCTGGTGTTGTGACCCACCATAGAGCAGGCTAGGACCCGGTGGTGGATCCTACCCTACCAGCTGAAGGCCAATGCTCTAGATGTTGTTGGACAACAACTCCCATCATCCCTGACCGGTTGCCACACCAGCTCTGATCACGTTTTTTAAAGCAATTTTGCCTAACAGACATTTTATTGCAAGCTGTTTCTCCCAATGTAATGCATGAAAGTATGCTATTTTCACAAACATGCATTTCCATGCACATGGTTGCAATGTGTGCATTTTTGTACACATTACATGTCTGGAGAACTGCACGGCAAATTTCAAAGGTGTCAGTCTGTATATTGTTTTGGAGTATGTGCGTACGGCTGGCTCACATTTAAATGCAAGCTGAATTGAATTTCTCCTCCATCCCTAGTGACGCATTGCCACATGTAGGTTTTAGAAGATCAGTTGGATGAGCGCAATGTGGCATCTGACAACATGGGACTCAAGACTCAATACCACCAAATAAATGACATATTTTGAAAAGACAAAAAGATAGGCTTTGAGGACAAAAGGTCCAAATTTCACATAGAGCTGTTAGAAGGCAGAACAAAATTATTGTCTAAAATGTATGATCTGTTGTTAGAATGGTATACAAAAGATGAATTGACAAAAAAGGTGATGATAAAATGGGCAAAAGATTTTGGGCACAATATTGAATATGCTGCGTGGTTGAAATTATGGAATCAAACATTAAAATTTACTGCATGTACCGCCTTGAAAGAGAATATCTGGAAGATGATATATAGATGGTATTTAACTCCAGTAAAATTATCTAAAATGTATAGAATGAGTAATAGAATGTGCTGGAAATGTAAGGAGAAGGAAGGAGATTTTTTATCATATGTGGTGGAAATGTGATAAAGTTAAAGAATTTTGGGAAATGATATATAATGAACTGAAGAAGATTTTTAAATACACTTTTCCCAAAAAACCTGAAGCATTCTTGTTAGGAATGATAGGTCAAGAAATTAACAAAGAGGACAATGTATTATTTCTGTATGCAACAACCGCGGCTAGGACATTATTAGCCCAAAAATGGAAGACTCAGGATTTACCGACGATTGGAGAGTGGCAGACAAAAATGATGGACTATGCAGAATTAGCGAGACTGACTAGCGGGATCCGGAACCAGGGCATAGCTGCCAAGTTATCCCTTTTTTAAAGGGATTTTCCCTTATGCTGAATAGGCTTCCTTGCGAGAAAAGGGAAAACTTGGCAGCTATGCCAGGGGGAAACAAGGTTCCTAAGAGACTGGAGTAAATTTGTGGACTATATGGAAAAGAACTATAGAAGTTTAAAAACTCTTGCAGGATTGAAATAAATCCGGCGAATTGACTTTAAAGGGAAGATATAAAGGAACTGCGGGATAAGATCAGATTAGAAAACCTATTGAGGGGAGGGAGGGAAGTCAAGCTCGGCGGAGCATGGTTAATAGAAGATTGTGAGAAGGGTTAAAAGAGTAATGTATGGTATTGTGTTGTTTTGAATGTTTGTATGTTTTTGTTTGATGTTTTTAAATGTGTGTTAATTGGAAAATTTAATAAATTGTTATATATATATATATAAAGACTCAAGCATATAGCCTAAGGGACTATCCCCATATGAGTTAAACTGGAAGCCAAACTGGAGGCGGGGGGGGGGGGAGAGAGGAAGCATTCAGGAGCACAGGAAAGCTGACCCAAATATCAAAAGATAGAACCTCATCAAAAATATGAGCTGAAGCTGTTGTGATTGGGGAAGGTGCAGTAACGGTAAAAATTATTGTGGGGGGAAACATTAAATTCTAGCTATAAACAAACAGCAATTAAGCAGTCATCAGGCTATGTCCAAATAAGCATGCAGAGCTATCAAGCGACATATGGACTTCGAATTGTTGATTGTATGAAGTGTATATTTTACTGCGTGGCTTACAGAGAGGGCTGATGGAGATGAGGAGGGACCTTTTTATCTTAAGGAAAGATGAAAAGCAAAATGAAGAAATGATCTTAAACTTTTCTTGTTTGTTTGTTTATTTGTTTGTGTTAAGCACAGTACTAGTTCTAGGACCACATTCATTTCCTTTTTCTGCTAAAATCTCTAGATCATGTTTTGTTTGCGATTTTGTTTTCTTCTGGCTCTGCAAAAATCAGCAGCAAACTGAAGGTTTTTTTTTAAAAAAAAGAACTAACAAACAACAACCAATCACCTGCTGTATGTTGGCAGAAGCATTACATCCTTGCTTGCCTTCTAGGCATGTCACTTGTGGAACTCTTGCTCAAGTGCTCATGGGTGACCTTTCCCATATACGCTCATTGGGTCTGACCTGGCAGTGACTGACTAGAAACGAATCCTCTCGGATAGCTTAGTAAAGATGTTGACCCAGTGTGTGGCTGCTGGGAAAGAAGGTGAATTCTATACGAGGGATCATTAGGGAAAGGGAATGAAAATAAAACTGCCATTTTCATACTATTTTTTAGTCACATCTTTGAGAATCACCTAACTCAAGGTTGTCAGAAAAGGACAACCAAAATTATCAAGGAATAAGTTCCCTGTAAGGAAGGTTTACAACATTTGGAACTTACAACATTTATAACATTTGGAACATCGTATCTGAAGAAGCGTGCATGCACATGAAAGCTTATACCCAGAACAAACTTAGTGGGTCTCTAAGGCGTTTCCGTGCGCTGCTCTGGTTCGCCAGATGTGGCTTAGTCATGCTGGCCACATGACCCGGAAGCTGTCTGAGGACAAACGCCGGCTCCCTCGGCCTATAGAGAGAAATGAGCGTGCAACCCCAGAGTCGTCCGCGACTGGACCTAATGGTCAGGGGTACCTTTACCTTTTTAAGTTGCTACTGGAAAGTTTTTTAATTTTTTAATTTATTTCAACATTTGGAACACTTTAGGGTTTTTTTGGGGGGGGAGGAGGAATGAGTAAAGAATGAAATGAGAGGTGTGCATAAAATTATATGTGAAAAAAGTGGATAGAGATACTTTTTTCTCCATCTCTCACAATATTAGAACTTGAGTCCAGCCAATCTTGCAGATTCGGGAAAGACAAAGTACTTCTTCACAGAACACATAGTTTGAAAATTGCTTCCAGAAGAAGTAATGGTGTCCACTAACATGGATGGTTTTGAAAGAGGGTTAGACAAATTCATGGATAAGAAGACAATCAATGGCTATTAACCATGATGGCAGTATGTTTCTGGATACCAGCGTCTCCACCCCCATCGTTCTGCCCGGACATTGAGGTCCAGCCCCGAGGGCCTTCTGGTGGTTCCCTCACTGCGAGAAGTAAGGTTACAGGAAACCAGGCAGATGGCCTTCTCGGTAGTGGTGCCCATCCTGTGGAACACCCTCCCATTGATGTCAAGGAAATAAACAACTAACAGACTTTTAGAAAACATCTGAAGGCAGCCCTGTTTAGGGAAGTTTTTAATGTTTGATGTTTTATCGTGCTTTTAATATTCTGTTGGGAGCTGCCCAGAGTGGTTGGGGAGACCTGGCCAGATGATGATGATGATGATGAATCCCAGGTTGGGAGAGTGGTCTTGCAATCAGACCTTTCTTGTGGGCTTCCCATAGGTTTCCCTTGCTTGTGGGCTGCCTACAATGAGAACCAAATGTTGAACATTACTAAATCCTGCAGGGCTCTCCTTGTGTTCTTTTGTTCTTAATCTTTGGGAAAGGCAGATTTGATTTTCCTGAATAAAAGAGCATTAATAGAAGCCATTCAGATACTTAACAGAAGAATATACATTCCTATTCAGAATGATCACTGCCAAAGTTCATGTAAATCATATTCATCCGGTCACTCAGGAGGACAGCTGAACTGTCCCCCTCCCTGGAAAATAGTAAAATTCACCTGGCAAATGATGCTTTGCCAGGATTATTTTGTGTTTGTTGTCAAGCTGGGCAATGTCGCAGTTCCCTCCCTGTGCAAACATGCCTAGAGATCAACTATAGGAGATTTGTAAATATACTTGCAGCCGTGCAGGGAGTATTTTAGTTCATGACGGCTCTGTTTTGTGTGACAGAGACAGGCATATCCTAAACCTGGAGCAGAAAACCTGTGGCCCTTCCAGATGTTTCAGGACTCAAGCTCCCATCAGTCCCAGCCAGCAAAGCCAATGGTTAGGAATAATGGGAGCTGTAGTCCAGCAACAGCTCTTCCAAAGCAAACTAAATTATTCTCACAGAAAATGCTTTGCAACAGAAAAGTGGAACGATCATCCATGTCAATATTTGAGGCAATTGTCATTTTTCTCCCACCACCTGCAAATTTGCCTTTGGTTTTAATGGATTTCAGATGTCTTTGTTTGTCCTCATAATGCTAACCAAACCTGCTGTTATTATTTTCTGGGTTGCTATGATCACTTAAGAAAAGAAGAAGTTGAACATCCACGTCATGCAAAATGAATACTTCGCATTTGTGTCCAGCTCATTTGCTTAATAATGCACCTTGCATTTCACATTTTCAGACAAAATGAGAGATTATGCTGAAAGTCACCTACGTAGGAGTTTTAGCTTGCAATCTGTAGATCATTTGTTCTAACGATGAGCTAATATCGCTGTTTTCCCCGCTGTGTAGGTAAGCAATTGCTGGCAAGAGGGTGCCAGCTTGCCTGCAAAAGGATTCCATTACTGCGTTGAGCTGGGGGCTGGAGTTTTATATCAAGTCTAAGAAAAACTGTAAGATTTTGGTGTCAGATGACTGTCCTTTTACCTGAAACAGGGGTCGCCAACATATGGGTCTCCAATTGTTGCTGTACTACAACATGCATAAGCCCTGGGCAGCATGGCCAATAGTCAAGAACGATGGGAGTTGTAGTCCAACAACACCTAAAGGACACCACGTTGGTTATGCCTGCGGAAAAGTATGCATGCTAATTGTACCACAGAGATCAATAGATCACAGGAGAAATAGAAAAGATGGCCCTATGTGTCTTGATACTGGGTAACTAAAGGGACTTGGGGGACCCTCCAGAACAGCACCCCATCAAGCACCCTATCAAGCAGAAGCCATTGGTAGAAGGCATCATACACACCCACTGCCATGTGGCCCCTGACAGATTACCAAGAGGGAGGCCACCCTTCGACAGAGAAAAGGGTCCCTACTCTGTTCTATGGGCTCTGCTAGGGATGCCTGTGGTCTAAACCACCGATCTTCTTGGGCTTGTTGATCTCAAGGTCAGCAGTTTGAATCCACACAACGGAATGAGCTCCCTTTGCTCTGCCCCAGCTTCTGCCAACCTAGCAGTTCTAAAGCATACCAGTGCGAGTAGATAAATAGGTACCACAGCTTCAGGAAGGTAAATGGTGTTTCCGTGCGCTCTGGCTTCCATTATGGTGTCCCGTTGTGCCAGAGGCAGTTTAGTCATGCTGGCCACATGACCCGGAAAGCTGTCTGTGGACAAACGCCGGCTTCCTTGGCCTGAAAGCAGAGATGAACACTGTACCCCAAAGCCGAATTCAACTGGACTTAACCATCCAGGGGTCCTTTACCTTTTACCCATGGGCTCGGCTGACTTCAGCATTCTGTAAGCTCATAGGTCCAGCTGTTTTTGCTTTTTAAAAATAAAATAAAAGTAAAATTGTGTTTTCATTTAATTTGCAAACTTTATACTGCTGCGTGCCTAGTGAGTCCTGGGTGTGCAGAAACCATTCCATCATTTTTAGGCAGTTTTTAAGGCAGTTTCCATCATTTTTTTTAGGCAGTTTCCATGCTGATTTGCACTTTTCAACCCTATTAGAAGAAATTGTGCTGGAATAGCTCAATCGATAGAGCAAGAGGCTCTTAATCTCAGGGTCATGGGTTTGAGCCCCACATTGGGCAAAAGATTCCTGCATTGCAGGGGGTTCAAATAGATAAGCCTTGTGGTCCCTTCCAAAACTACAATTCTAATATTCTATGAAACCAGAGATCATTGGGATTGATATACATGGGCTCCCCCAAAATATGGACCCCTCTGCTAATGATGGTGACTGTACTTTAGTTCATGGGTGTAGACAGGGGGGGGGCAGGAGGGGGCAGCTGCCCCCCCTAGAAGCAAAAAATTATTGTATTTTACAGACCATAACCAATACTTTGCCCCTCCAAAAACTGAAGTGGAAAGGGCTTTGCTTTAGCAAGAGCAGCTCTCCACTTGCTGGGGGCGGGAACACAGCTGTAACAAAAACACATCAAATAAATAAAGCAAAGTGGCTACCAGTACTTAAGCAGTTAAGACAATGGAGCAGAATATCCCTTCAGGCAAGGTCCACCCTATTCACCCTATTGTTATTCAGTGGGAGTTGTTAATGGGCATTCAGGGATCGCATTAACAGTTCTATTGGCGATTTAATGAGGGTGCAGAGGATTCAATTTGACTAAGGTGGCCCTGCAAGGCTAAAAGGAAGTGAATAAGAAGGGGGGGGGGCTGTAGCTTTGATAGACACCGTGATGTTTATAAAAAGCATTGGTGTTCCAGTCTGCCCCTCCTCCTGCATCTGTATACTGTAAATCAGGGGTGGCCACCTCCCAAGAGACTCTGATCTACTCACAGAGTTAAAAACTGGGCGTGATCTACCCCCTTTTGGGGGGTTCAGGTCAAAGCTGTTGAGTTTTTTTAAGGAAGGGAAGCCCTGTTTTGGGGGGTTTAGGTCAAACGCGTTGAGCTTCTTTTAGGAGGGAGGGAGGCCCATTTTTGTTTAGGGCTTCAGGTCATAGTTCAGCTTTTTTTAGGGAGGAGGAAAATTTTGGGTGAGCTTTTTTTAGGGGTGCCAGTGATCTAGCAGTGATCTACCACAGACATCCAGTGATCTACTGGTAGATCACAATCTACCTGTTGGACGTGCCTGCTGTAAATCAAGCAGAGAGAAAGCTGCTTACAAGGCTCCTGTACAGGTGTACCAGTATCTTCCTTTTGCTGCAGAGTTCTAGCATCACAGCGTCACCCAGAGGCACCCACAAATGTGAGTTATCCCTCTCTCTATTTCTTCCTTCCTTTCCTCCCTCTTCCATCCTCAATAAAATACTGGGGGGGGGCAGATAAGCCCCACATAGAAAGCCCATCAACATGGGGGGGAGGACTCTTTAAAATACAGTATTTACCAGTAATTTCTTTTGGGGGGGGAGGCACCTAGGCCTCTAGGAGTTGGCTGCTATGCCTAGGACAATTCAGGAAAGCAGAATCATGCATATGCTATGGTAATATATCAATAGAATCATGGAATTGTAGTCGGAAGGGACCACAAGGGTCATCTAGTCCAACCCCCTGCAATGCAGGAATTTTTCCCCAATGTGGGGCTTGAACCCACAACATGGTTGAAATATTATGCTGATATGCAGCAACGCCTCGGAGCCATCGAGACTGCGGCCCTGTCTTGCCTCGCCCTCGCCTGCCCTGCCACCCCCTCTCCCCTGCCCGACCCTCCCATCCTCTTGCTGCAGAGTTCCAGCTTCACAGCATCACCCAGAGGCACCCACAAATATGAGGTATCCCTCTCTCTATTATTCCTTCCTTCCCTCCCTCTTCCATCCTTAATAAAATACTGGGGGGGGGCAGATAAGCCCCACATAGAAAGCCCATCAAAATGGGGGGGGGTTACTCTTTCAAATACGGTATTTACCAGTAATTGGGGGGGGGGGAGAGGCACCTAGGCCTCTAGGATTTGGCTGCTATGCCTAGGAGTAGGACAATTCAAGAAAGCAGAATGATGCATATGCTATGGTAATATATCAATGGAATCATAGAATTGTAGTCGGAAGGGACCACAAGGGTCATCTAGTCCAACCCCCTGCAATGCAGGATTTTTCCCCCAAGGTGGGGCTTGAACCCACAACATGGTTGAAATATTATGCTGATATGCAGCAACGCCTCGGAGCTGTCGTGACTGCGGCCGTGCCTTCCCTCGCCCTCACCCGCCCTGCCACCCCCTCTCGCCTGCCCGACCCTCCCATCCTCTTGCTGCAGAGTTCCAGCATCACAGCGTCACCCAGAGGCACCCACAAATATGAGTTATCCCTCTCTCTATTTCTTCCTTCCTTCCCTCCTTCTTCCATTCTTAATAAAATATGGGGGGGCAGATAAGCCCCACATAGAAAGCCCATCAACATGGGGGGGATGACTCTTTCACGTACGGTATTTACTAGTATTTGGGGGGGGGAGGCACCTAGGCCTCTAGGAGTTGGCTGCTATGCCTAGGAGTAGGACAATTCAAGAAAGCAGAATGATGCATATGCTATGGCAATATATCAATAGAATCATAGAATTGTAGTCGGAAGGGACCACAAGGGTCATCTAGTCCAACCCCCTGCAATGCAGGAATTTTTTCCTAAGGTGGGGCTTGAACCCACAACATGGTTGAAATATTATGCTGATATGCAGCAACGCCTCGGAGCCGTCGTGACTGCGGCCGTGCCTTGCCTTGCCCTCGCCCACCCTGTCACTCCCTCTTGCCTGCCCGACCCTCCCGTCCTCTCCAGCCAAGCAGGGTAGCCGCCGCCGTTGCCAGCCCCAGAAGCACAAGGTGGCCGCTGCCGCCGCTGCCGCCACCACGATGTCGTCAGGCCAGCTGGCCCTGTAGCCCCGCCCACGTTCCCACTTTGTGGCCCCGCCCCTGAATGATCATGGCTTGCCCCCCCCCTAGTTTTGATCCTGGCTACGCCCTTGCTTTAGTTCCCACTAACTGTAAACGTCTCTAGAGGAACTTATCACAGAGATATTTATTTCAAAACTAACATGCATTATCTTCAAGCATAAATACAGCTTGATGTTATTGCTTGGCCTCCAAAGCCTGTGATTTTCACTGTGAGAGGTAACACATGCAGTCAATTTCCCGCAACCCCAAAACTACACAGAGCTTTCTTCACTTTACCACAAAACTGCTTTGGCAGCTCCTTCTTTCAGATGTTAGCCCAAGCGACAGAATTTATGTGGTTAGTATGTACAAGATGCATATCGTTGAAATCCTGATGGTATTTCACATACCCACACAAATTTTAAGCTAATCTTCAGTGGGTGGCTTAAAAAATCCATAAGATTCTTTTTTTCTCTTTTGCTTTTTGAACTATTTAGCTAAGGGGGGCTGTGGGAACAGCATTCTGATTTGCATGCAAAAAGTGTTGTTATTGCATGCCACCCCAATCTAATCTCCAAGTGGTGCAAGATTTCAGGGGTTCCAAGCACTTACCCATGTTTCTTTTTGGAATGAGGCACAGAGGAGACTGTGCTGTCTTTATGATATATGGTTTATTTGCACATATATACAACCTGAGCCTGCAATGGAGGGGCTCGTAGCATCAACTCTCCAATCAGTCTTGCTTCTTCCATAGGAACAGCCTAGGATAGGATTCAAGCAGAGATCCAGCCATCGTGCTCTGACCACTGCTTTGCATCTCCCAGTCACATAATTCCTACTCTAAGCTTCTGGCTTTATTCTTTTCCCCCTCCCTCCATATTGAGGGATAAGGCTGCATAAAACTACAATCCATCAGTACCTAGGTAAAGGTAAAGGGACCCCTGACCATTAGGTCCAGTCGTGACCGACTCTGGGGTTGCGGTGCTCATCTCGCGTTATTGGCCGAGGGAGCCGGCATACAGCTTCCAGGTCATGTGGCCAGCATGACAAAGCTGCTTCTGGCAAACCAGAGCAGCACACGGAAACGCCGTTTACCTTCCCGCTGGAGCGGTACCTATTTATCTACTTGCACTTTGATGTGCTTTCGAACTGCTAGGTTGGCAGGAGCAGGGACTGAGCAACGGGAGCTCACCCCCTCATGGGGATTCGAACCGCCGACCTTCTGACCGGCAAGCCCTAGGCTCTGTGGTTTAACCCAGTACCTGTTGACCCACAAAACCAGAAGAAAATATTTGTCTAAATAAGAATGGCTTCGGCATGTACCAGAAGAAAACAGCAGTTGCTGCCTGTTTTATATTAAGTGCGAGCTCATTTCTTAGGGGTGCTGAATATTATTACGAGTTCCCTATTCCCCTCCCAGAGCTACAATTCCCATAATTCCCTGGGAAGAAGGATCGACTGTTAAACCCAGTCTGAAAATTGTAGCTCTGTGAATAGGGCTCTCCTAGAAACTCTCATCACCCTTAACAAACTACAGTCCCAGAATGCTTTTGAGGGAAGCCATGACATGGTACTAGTTTCAGTGTATAGTGTAGCTGGGGCCTCCATGGCAGGGCTTTTCTTTCCAGCCAGAACTTGCTGGAACTCAGTTCCGGCACCTCTCAGGTAGGCTTGTTGTCATTCTAAGAGAATAAGGGAGGTGTTCGTGGTGAGTTCCGGCACTTCTTTTTCTAGAAAAAAACAACACTGCTCCATGGTAACATTCCGTGACCAAACAGTGCTTGTATTTTCACCGACCTATCGCCCAGTTCTCAAACTTGCTTTCTCACCAAGGTGAAATTATCTGTATTATTCTAAAAACAAACTTCCTTACCAATATTAGCAGTTTAAATATTAGCCTATCAGCCTGCTGTAATGTTTGCAACCTACTTTGACTTGGCAGTTTCAAGACGCGGCCAGAGTTTTAAGTATCAGATTCTCAATGTTATGTTTGTTTGAGTGCCTTCCAAGAAGTTCCTTCTATTCATGCGGTGTCGCCTTAAGTCTGCTGTCATTAAGGGCCCATCTTTTGAGAAAGAATAACAACACAATTCTCACCATTTCCCCATTCTCTACCTTCCTTTTTTTTCTTTTAATGCAGCGCTTCCAGTCCATTTCTCCTGTGATCATTCATAAATTTGCTGGGACCCGTTTCAACATGCAACTACAATTTAAAATACAAACAAACTACTGCACATTATGATATTGAAATCTGTATTCTGCCACAACATATGTTTTTATTTCATTTTAAAACATTTACACACTACTTGGTTTTTTTTTTTAAAAAAAAAGGCCAAGAACTATGCACATCAATGAATCATAAGCAATAAAAACAGAATAAAAAAAATCCAAGTGGTAGCCATATTTAAAATACATTAAAATATTTAAATTCGTGTTTTAAATCAATATGCCGGTATGTATTTCTTGGTGTACTTTATCATAAGATGCACATTCTAAAATGCATGCTGGTATGGGTTTTCTGTGCCATTTCCAAATGCTGATATCCTTTCCCCATATTATTGTGTGAATATTGCAGCCACCGGGGGGGGGGGTTAGCAATTACTTGTGGCTTTCATTCACAAAATAGGTCAAAGATGCTCAGTTTTGCCTGCCTAAGGCTACAAGCATAAATATTCTTACTGGGGAAGAAATCCAATTAATGTTTTACTTCTGAGTAAATATTCTTCAACTTATGCTATAAATCTTTCCATCACATCTTGCTATACTGAGCTTTGTGAATAAACTTTATTGCACACACTTAACTGAAGGTTTGTTTGATGGTGCTGTTTGCCATTCTGGTAGGTGGCTTTGGGGGAATGTAAACTTTCCATCCTGTAACAATGGCGACAATTATAATCTCAAATAAACTGTTTCATAATCATCCATAAATTATTATGTGTTGGGCGTTGTAGATGTCAATTTGAAAACAGAACGTAGCCGAAGGGCGTATGTTGCCACCTTGATGAAAGAAAATGAATCGTCTTTGAAAGGAAGCTTCCCGTTCTTTATCAAGCGATCAGATACATACAGAAATATGAGATCCATTCTTTTCACTCTCTCATCCTTAGTGTATTATTTAGCAAGGCCTGCTGCCGCCTGTAAAACACAACTGATTACAGTATTCTAATCTGATACTAATACTGATATCCCGAACTCAGTATTTTTCAGATGTTTTGGATTACAATTCCCATCACCTTCAGTCAACATTTAGGTGCAGCCTAAAACATCTGGAGCACAATACGTTGGCTGGATTAGTTTAGAAAAGAATGACATCTATTGAGGGACTTAAGTGACCTCCTGGGGGAGGTATGCTGCCAGTGGCTTGGAATCCCAACTCCCAATGGTTGGATCAGTGGTCAGGGATGATGGGAGCTGGAGTCTAGTAACATCTGGAGAATGCTGCATTGATACCAGGTTGGGAAATGCTGTGAGTTTTATAAGATTATGCATAGTATAGGGAGGAAATGGACAGAGAGCCATTTCTCTCTTTTCTCCACCCCCTGGTATAACCATAGAACTCATGGTCCCCAAATGAAACTGATTGGAAGCAGATACTGTTATGTATTTAGTGGTCTGTGTTTGCCTGAGCTTGAGTCTAGGCTAAGGAATCTGAGCACCTGTGTTCTGATTTGATACGTGACAGTGATATCCAATCACGGAACATTTCAGGATTTGGGCCTCTGCCATTGGCCCTTAAACTCTGAGTCATGATTCGCAACTTGGAAGTTTTGACAGCCAATCACATTTCTTGCTCGTATCACTCTGTCTTGCCTCGTGGGAACCTCCCTACACACAGACAAAAGACAATTCCCAGAGATTCCTGTGAAGACAGATTGATTGTTAAACCACTCTGGAATTGTAGCTCTGTGAGGGGAATAAGGGTCTCCTAGCAACTCTCAGAGCTTTTAACAAACTACAGCTCACTGAATTCTTTGGGGGAGGCTATGGCTGTTTAAGGAGGGGGGAGGACAGAGAGAAATAGGCAGAAAACTAAGGGGAAGGTGAAACTAAGGGAAAACTAAGGGGAGTGGATACTGCAAGTCAGTCCATATTGCAAGGTTTTGATGCAGGTCCTACTTGTTACGATCTGCTCTTGATTCTTTTATTACAGTACTAAGAGGTTTTCTTCTTCTTTTTAACCAACTGCATCTGAGGTCAATTCCACGCCACACATTTAAACCCCATCTACTGCACCCTTAGTCCACATCTCCTAAGCGCTCCTCAAAGAATGCAGAACTGGGTTCCAAATTTTATACATCTGCTCCTTGTTGGGCTCGAGTATTAAAGGACTGAGTTGTCAACCAGCAAATCCCTGCGTCAAATCTCATTTCCAACACAAATTTCCTAGCTGACTTTGGGACTACCTTTTAGCTCACCGTTTCTAAGATGCAGATAATACTAGTGGCATCCCTTGTAATAATTAATGAGATAACATACAAAGAAATGGTGTGAACATTCTCAGAAAGCAGAGTGCAAATATGTTACAGTATTAAAAGGAAATGAGATTAGTCTGAAATTGTATCTTCTTAATAAGGAAGTGCTGCTTTCTAATAAAACACTCCATTTTCCTCTGGGCACTGTTGACAAATGTAATTGCTTTTAAATATATTGATCTTCATTTTTTTCAGCTGTGGAAGTTAAACTAACACTTCGGTAATCCCATGGGCTTTCCCACCCCTTTTAAAGAGGGAAACTATGATTAATCATGTGTTTCATAGAATTGGAGAGTTGGAAGGGTCCTCGAGGGTCATCTAGTCCAACCCAGAGTCAGAGCTGCCCACATCAGAGACAGAGCTCAAGCTTGAACCCGAGCTGCCTGCGCAAACAAGCAATTTTGTAAAAAAAAAAAAAAAACACTCCAAAAAACCTGGACGTTTGCTTACAATTGTTAAAAAATCCCCCCGAATGGGCATGTAGGCCCCCCAAAACAGGACATGTCTGGGGTTTCCCAGACGTATGGCAACCCTATCTGAGATAAGTGGTGTTCTGAAGATCTTTTATCCATACTTCTGCAAGCCTTGGGGCTTACCCCAAGTCAGCTAACCCTTCCCCCTTGTGAACAGACAGCATCATGTTTAGCTACGCAAGGGCGGGTAGGTAGAGAATTTAGATTGCTATTATTCTATTTGAGTATGTATAGTGACCTTTCTTTGCATAAATGGCACTTGATCAAGGCATGCTCTATAACTACCGGTACATAAATAAGCACTTGGGAGATTAACATCTGACTTCTTAAAACTGGTACTCTAGAAGTTTATTTCAGGAAGTTGCTCTAAAAATACACCCACACAAAAATCACCAGCATTATCATTGCTTGATAATCCCTGAAACTGAATCGACTAGAAATGTAAGAATAGAATGCTTTTGTTATTGCAAAAAGTAGTGCAGCCCCTGAGTAGCTGTGCCTAGTTTTTTTAATCTATCACTCGTTTTAATTAAATAAATGAAGGGGTTGCTCTTGCTTTTGAACAGCTGTTGTTCTATGGCTTTTGTTTTACAGACACTGTGTTTAACTCATGCCGTGTATGTGCTTTGGCTTGGATTCAAAGAACCAAGTTCTCTTCAAAGTTCTCTTAGAGAGCAAGACCTTTCAGCCCCTTTCACCCCAAAAAAGTCACACCGGAAGGTCAGGGAAATTTTCATGAACTGTAGCACATGCCGGGGGCTAGAGCTGAGGTGATAGCATTGGGGAAGGTGATTGAAACTGGGGAGCCTTACAGACACAGGCTGAATGGTCTCCCAGTTTCACAAGGGAGCTTTTAGATCCCTGAAATCATCACAAATATATACTACATATGTAATTGGATACGAGAAGCTCGGTTTCCACTCTGTCAGTAGATGTTTCGCAAAGGAATTTCAAGCATTTCCATGTTGGCTATCCAGCCATAGGTGCTGGTGACAATACAGCAGGGTGAGGAGACCAGCCTGTTTGAGACCGTCACCTTTTCAACTTTCTTCTCCAGGATGGAAACAATGCCTTATGAGGAACGGCTTAGGGAGCTGGGCATGTTTAGCCTGGAGAAGAGAAGGTTAAGGGGTGATATGATAGCCATGTTCAAATATATAAAAGGATGTCGTATAGAGGAGGGTGAAAGGTTGTTTTCTGCTGCTCCAGAGAAGCAGACACGGAGCAATGGATTCAAACTACAAGAAAGAAGATTCCACCTAAACATTAGGAAGAACTTCCTGACAGTAAGAGCTGTTCGGCAGTGGAATTTGCTACCAAGGAGTGTGGTGGAGTCTCCTTCTTTGGAGGTCTTTAAGCAGAGGCTTGACAGGCATATGTCAAGAATGCTTTGATGGTGTTTCCTGCTTGGCAGGGGGTTGGACTGGATGGCCCTTGAGGTCTCTTCCAACTCTATGATTCTAGGATTCTAAGCACATTTTCTATTGCACTGCCTCATGGTTATGTCACAAGAAAAGTGCTGTGCTAACTACCATGGCGACACACTTGGCACAGCTTGATTGCCTGTCCTTTAACCATCTTCTTCTGTTTATAAAATTGTAAGTGGGTGGTTACCTCTCTCAATTCACAATGGTTCATCATTAGCCCTATTCTTGTACGCAACAGCATGGAGCTGAGACTGGGTAACTGCTCCTGCTCCTCATTGAACAGGATGTTTCATACCTGCACACATCAGTGGAAATTTCAAGAGATATCCACCCTTTTGCTTCCATGCCTGTGAGGTACCTGTGAAATCATCACAACCAATTTTGACAGTCACAGAGGACAGGAGGATGCTAGATCATGGTTGTATTAAGTATAGTAATTTAATTCAGTGAAATTCTAAATGCTTGTGTGCATTACTATGTGTTTAAATTTGATTGGTTTGTAGCTGAATTCTGGAGAGTTCTCTAATAATTCCCATGTGATTGGCTAACATTGGTCCCATGGGAGGTATCTAATGAAGGAGACTCCATTTTTATGCGAAGCAAGATGACTGTGTTTTATGAATCCACTGTGAACACTGCTAAGAGTAATAGAGTGTTGGAGTGCTTCTTTTCTGCTAGAAAGAGAAGAGAGCAAAGCTGCTGGGGAAGGTAAAAGTGGGAATCTCTCAAAGGAACTGCAACACATGACCTAATTGAGATACAAAAGGCTGAAAGTGCGGAGCTGTTTGGAAGTTAGAAGAAGAGACTGTAAGCCCATGTTTGAAGAAGCATGAGACTGTAAATATTATGTTTTAATTCATGTATAACTATGAGTTTCTCCAAGTAAAGTTTTTGAATACTAAAGTCTGGACATTGGTTTAATTTCCAAAGAAGGGTGTCAGTCATATATATGATTTGAACTTCTTAGCTGTGATTTTGCTACTCTTACTTCAATGAGTTGGACCACACCTGAGACTTCCCATTAGTGTGGGTGCTCAATGTTTGTGGGTGGGATCATCCATGAGATTTGTTCCCCACTTCTTTGAGAAGAAACCGAGAGAGGGGAGTTTTCTTAAGGAAACAGGCAGTGCCGGGTGGTTTCACTGATCCATAAAGAAATTGTTGTTTAGTCGTTTAGTCGTGTCCGACTCTTCATGACCCCATGGACCAGAGCACACCAGGCACTCCTGTCTTCCACTGCCTCCCACAGTTTGATCAAACTCATGTTCGTAGCTTCGAGAACACTGTCCAACCATCTCGTCCTCTGTCGTCCCCTTCTCCTTGTGCCCTCCATCTTTCCCAACATCAGGGCCTTCTCCAGGGAGTCTTCTCTTCTCATGAGGTGGCCAAAGTATTGGACCCTCAGCTTCAGGATCTGTCCTTCCAGTGAGCACTCAGGGCTGATTTCCTTCAGAATGGATAGGTGTGATCTTCTTGCAGTCCATGGGACTCTCAAGAGTCTCCTCCGGCACCATAATTCAAAAGCATCAATTCTTCGGCGATCAGCCTTCTTCATGGTCCAGCTCTCACTTCCATACATCACTACTGGAAAAACCATAGCTTTAACTTGTTGTTGTTTAGTCGTTTAGTCGTGTCCGACTCTTCGTGACCCCATGGACCATAGCACGCCAGGCACTCCTGTCTCGCACTGCCTCCCGCAGTTTGGTCAAACTCATGTTCGTAGCTTCGAGAACACTGTCCAACCATCTTGTCCTCTGTCGTCCCCTTCTCCTAGTGCCCTCAATCTTTCCCAACATCAGGGTCTTTTCCAAGGATTCTTCTCTTCTCATGAGGTGGCCAAAGTATTGGAGCCTCAGCTTCACGATCTGTCCTTCCAGGGAGCACTCAGGGCTGATTTCCTTAAGAATGGATAGGTTTGATCTTCTTGCAGTCCATGGGACTCTCAAGAGTCTCCTCCAGCACCATAATTCAAAAGCATCAATTCTTCGGCGATCAGCCTTCTTTATGGTCCAACTCTCACTTCCATACATCACTACTGGGAAAACCATAGCTTTAACTATACGGACCTTTGTCGGCAAGGTGATGTCTCTGCTTTTTAAGATGCTGTCTAGGTTTGTCATTGCTTTTCTCCCAAGAAGCAGGCGTCTTTTAATTTCGTGACTGCTGTCACCATCTGCAGTGATCAAGGAGCCCAAGAAAGTAAAATCTCTCACTGCCTCCATTTCTTCCCCTTCTATTTGCCAGGAGGTGATGGGACCAGTGGCCATGATCTTGGTTTTTTTGATGTTGAGCTTCAGACCATATTTTGCGCTCTCCTCTTTCACCCTCATTAAAAGGTTCTTTAATTCCTCCTCGCTTTCTGCCATCAAGGTTGTGTCATCTGCATATCTGAGGTTGTTGATATTTCTTCCAGCAATCTTAATTCCGGCTTGGGATTCATCTAGTCCAGCCTTTCGCATGATGAATTCTGCATATAAGTTAAATAAGCAGGGAGACAATATACAACCTTGTCGTACTCCTTTCCCAATTTTGAACCAATCAGTTGTTCCATATCCAGTTCTAACTGTAGCTTCTTGTCCCACATAGAGATTTCTCAGGAGACAGATGAGGTGATCAGGCACTCCCATTTCTTTAAGAACTTGCCATAGTTTGCTGTGGTCGACACAGTCAAAGGCTTTTGCATAGTCAATGAAGCAGAAGTAGACGTTTTTCTGGAACTCTCTAGCTTTCTCCATAATCCAGCGCATGTTTGCTATTTTGATATTTTTGCTATATTGATCCTTCATGGATCCTTCATGGATCAATGCCTTGTCGTGGCGAAGGGGCTTGAATAACTCAGAGAACTCAGAGAACTCAGAGAACTCAGAGAACTCAGAGAAGCTATGAGCTATGCCATGCAGGGCCACCCAAGATGGACAGGTCATAGTGGAGAGTTTTGACTAAACGTGATCCACCTGGAGAAGGAACTGGTAAGCCACTCCAGTATCCCTGCCAAGAAAACTCCATGGACATAGCTTTAACTATACAGACCTTTAAGAAATAGATATTGTTTATTGTCACTGTACCACTTGTTTACAGTGAGATTAAACAAGCTCCCCCTTCACCCCCCTTCACCCCCCACAATCCCCCTTCACCCCCCACAATCTCTCAGTCCTTGTAAAGAAGCAATCTGTGGCTATCTGAGACTCTGAAAGAGGGCAGGGCAAGCTCCAGCAAGCTTAAAAGAGGGTGTGGTGGCTCTGTTAGCAATCCGTGAAGCTGCTGGACCAACAGTCTCAGAATGCCAAGTGGGAAAGCAAACTGCCCATGACTTTTGGAAAGTCGGTTTTTCACTTGTATTTGGGAAGGGCCATAGCTCATCTGCTTTGCATGTAGATGGTACTAGGTTCAATCCCTGGGATCTCCCTGAAAACCTCGAGAGCCACTGGCAGTTAGTTTGCATGATAGTGAGCTGGATGGTCCGGTGGTCTGACTCATTATACGGCAGCTTGCTGTGTTCCTGCTGTGTATTATACAACAATCACTCAGGAAGGGAGAATCAGAGAAGCGCTTGCTCATTCAAGCAACTACAGATGCCTCCTTAGACGATTGCCCACCTCACATTCTGAGTCTCTTGAGAACTGAGAAATGGAGCATTGCTCTTTTTCTTATTGAAGAGAAGCATTCAGTAGAGCATTGCACGCACCTTTGATTATCCTTTATTTAATTGCACAGATACTCTAAGACATTAAGAAAAAATGTTTTCACTCAGTGGTCTCTTGTTATCAGTTCATCTCAACTGTGCACACTCTTTTTCCGTTCTGAGAGCTTCACCTTAAATTAGTAAGTTTTGAACAATTATTATTTTTAAATAAAAAAACACCACTGTTTAATTAGAGGGAGGATGTTAAATACCCAAATCGTGCAAGCTTCCATATGGAATTTGGAATTCGCAACAACTGCACTGTTATGTTCCTCATTTAATCCAACTCATATTTTATCATTGCTTTTTTTCCTTGGGTTGTGTGTTTCTCGGTTCACATCCTACAAGATCATTACTCACAGCAGAAATGAGTAAAGCCATTACTCACTGCTAAAAATATGGAAACATTGCTTATACCAGAAAGATTATAGATGAAGAAAGTGTTGGGGTGGAGGGGGGGGAGCTCTTGTAAGCAAGCCAAAATTTTGTCTTATTGATTCTACCTCTTGTTTTTATATCTAATTATAATAGCTGGTAAATGGTATTCTGTGTTTTCAGCTGTACAATTTGTATCTGGGGAAATGCTGACCCAATGTAGGAATGTAAGAAGACAACATTTCCCATTCCACCTGGCCTATGTTACACACAGTGTTGTTTCTGCTCCGTTGCAGTTCATCCTCTCCCCAAAATTCTGCTGTTCATCTCACTGTCCTGTACGTATTTGATTCACATAATTAATTGTGTAAATTATATCATCATTGCTTTATTTCACCCCCATTGCTTTGAATGCAAAGGATGTGCAATGCAAATGGCGTCCAGAGGGGGAGGAGTTATCAATTGCGTATCGTTTTCAGGATGAAAGGAACAATGACAGTGAATATTCAGACTCGAGACAAATAAGTGAACCTTGGTGATTTGATTTCTCAAGATGCATTTCCAATCGCCTGGCAAGTTTATGGAAATGAAATCTGAGACCTTCCATTTCTCTAACTGATGCAGTTTGCTCTCTGTTGTTGACTGCTGTTTATGATACTATTATGATACTACTATTTATGATACTATTTCGTAATTGCTTTAGCTCCTGGAGCTAATTTTACTGAAAGTTCATTGATAAGCAGGGACCTTTCACTCTCCATTTGTCTTGGCATTTTGTTTTCTTTCTGCATTTCTTTTCCACCTTCAGTTTCCCTCATCCCTGGGCTGAATCCCAAAAGGAGGAACAGCTCCTATCAACCATGGGCAGGGGCTATGCCTGCTTGCACCTCCCCTCAATTTTTCTAGCCCAGTGCTCTGTGCAGCACTAGGTGACTGGATCTAGCCACCCTTTTGGAAACCCAAAACGCCCCAACCTACCATCACTCTGGGGTACAGTGTGAAACGAAAAGAGTGGTTACACCCAGCTACCTAACATTACTTAGAGCATGGAGAATGCAGCCAGGTAAGCCTGCTGGAGCCCAGCGATGAAAGAAAGAACCCACCAGAAGATATTTGGCCAAGGACCCTTCAAACCTGCAATGGGGCCATCTTTGAAGATGGTTCAGAAACTGCAGCTAGTGGATTTTTTATTTTTATTTTTACTTGGCTAAGTATATAGCACTGATTCTGGCCCAACTGTGCTGGCTGACAATTGGTTTCTGAACCCAATGCAAGATGCTGGTTTTGACCTAGAAAGACTTGTATGGCTCAAGGCCTCAATGTCGTAAGGACTGTTTCCTCCCATAAGAACCTACCTGGACTTTATCACTGTCATCAGTGGTCCTTCTCCGAGTGCCTCTTCCAAGGGAGGTGCAGATTGTGGCAGTGAGAGAATGGGCATTTTCAGTAGCGACTCCCCGATTATGTAATGCTCTCCTTAAGGAAGCTTGCCTCATTATCATCTTTTCAATACCACACACACACACACACACAAAATTCTCCCTGTCTTTTGGTTCTTAAATTGATGTGAGGTTGCTGTTTGATTTGTGATATTTAGCCCGTTTTTTAGGAGGGCAGGTTGGTTGGTGAACAAAGGTGTGACAGAGGATGGTCCCTTTTGGGGGGGGGGGAACACCACAGGTTCTGCTACTGGCAATCTGTCCCTTTATCAAAAAAGTGACAATGTGATAAAGATTCAAAATCGCTCGTCAGACTAATATCCTGGAGGGGGGGGGAAGAGGAAAATAAAAAAAGATGGTTTCAGAGATGATTTATTGTGAACACCTGCTCAAATTTACACCATCATTGTTGTTAGTAGTAGTACTGTGTTGTTTTACTCAGTTAGGTCTATTAATTTAAATGGGTGTACTCTGAATAAAATTTAGCTTTATACCACCCTTCAATTTTATTTTTTAAAAAAATCTGCAGTATAATCAATGTACATAGAGCTTTGGATGTCTAAGCCAAAAGGACAGGTCTCTGCCCCAAGCCACTTGCAAATGAAAGTTTGCCAGAAGGAAGAGAGAAGACGGAAGAGGAGAGGGAGATTACATAATTTTTAAGGCCATCATAAAGGAGGCTGAGCTCCATTCCTCCCCTTTGGTTGGCTCTCTGAGTCTCATTGCTCTTTTGCTACTGGCTTCTGGCTTGTTCTTGCTGGAGGGGTGTGTGTGTGTGTGTGTGTGTGTGTGGCGGCGGAGCACAGAAATAAATAGTCTGGTAAGACTGCTGGTGGAAAGAACAATGAAACTTAAGGTTTATTACTCCTGGCAAGCAAAGCCATACTGATTACAAGCTTGCATGGGGCATCATGTCATGGGGTCAACGAAAGGTTCAAATAAAGAAGAAGCTGCCAGACAGGAAGGAACGAAAGCCTGAGGAAACACTGGCCACAGCCACACAATACATTGAAAGCACCGTGAACACACTTTAAGCAGTCATGGCTTCCCCCAAAGGATTCTGGGAGCTGTAGTTTGTTAAGAGTTGCTAGGAGATCTTTTAGTCCCCTCGAAAGCTGGCCCGTTCCTGCAAGGGTTCCCTCATGTGCAAGTCTCAATGAGTTCAGCAGGGCTTCCTCCCAAATAAGTGTGCACAATTGAGCAGCCTGCTTGCCTGACCTGACCCTTTGTAGAACCAAGGTCCCACTGGGTGGTTCTCTGCCAAAAATGTACATTATTCAGTTCTAGTTGTTAGTGGCATTTCTGCACTTAAGTGCCTCAAAGTAAAACAACAATGAAACCCATGTGGGTGAGTGGAAGCATTGCATGAAGCGAGCTCAAACATTTTCAGTTCTTTGATTTTCAAATTAATATCTCATTTTTATTATTTTATTACTCCCAGTGCTATAATTTTGAACCCCCAAAAATATGAAATGGTGATGGTGCAGAGGATGAAGAGATAGAGGGGTTTGCCTCCCAGTGCATAGATGGTTGTAAAGTAGCCATGCCATCATAAGAAAACACTCTGCTCTAACCTGATGTCATAAAACACCCCAGATGGAATTAAGTGCATGTAATATTACTATGTGCACCTCAGTTCTTCAAGTGATGAGTTGCCCCAGGAAGGCAGTACCTCCCTACTCACTAGGAGGTCAACTGGAAGATTCTGGTGTTTTGTAACATTTATATTTATTCACATGTATACATCTTGAGCTTAGGTGGAAGTGTAGTTTCAAGACAGTTGGCCAAAGTCCACAGCTCATGCTCCAAGAACTCAGACCTTAGATTTCTGTATCCGTCCTTGGTCTGCCTTATGTTGCAATCTACTCTTCTTCTTCTTTTCAAACATAGATAGTATGATGACATCATCCACAGCTAAAAGAGTTGAAAGGTAAGCCCTGGTTCCCAAATGCTTATGCCATACCAGAAGAGTCTTCAACTCTGGTCTAAATCAGGATAGTCAATGGAGTTCCTTTCACGTGTTGTTGGACTGCCAACCCTCATAATTACTAACCATTCATCATGCAGACTGGGCCACTTGAATTCGGCAACAACTGCATAGCTGCCAAGTTTTCCCTTTTCTCACGAGGAAGCCTATTCAGCATAAGGGAAAATCCCTTTAAAAAAGGGATAACTTGGCAGCTATGCAACTGGAGGGTACCATATTAGCTGCCCTAGGTCTATTTAACTCCCATGGCAACATATCACTTGGGATGTGGGTGGCGCTGTGGTCTAAACCACTGAGCCTCTTGGGCTTGCCGATCAGAAGGTCGGCAGTTCGACTCTGTGCAACGGGGTGAGCTCCTGTTGCTCTGCCCCAGCTCCTGCTAACCCTGCAGTTCAATAGCATGCCAGTGCAAGTAGATAAATAGGTACCGCTGCGGCGGGAAGGTAAACAGCATTTCCATGCGCTCTGGTTTCCGTCACAGTGTTCCATTGTCCCAGTAGCAGTTTAGTCATGCTGGCCACATGGAAAGCTGTATGTGGACAAACGCCGGCTCCCTCAGCCTGAAAGTGAGATGAGCACCACACCCCATAATCGCCTTCGACTGGACTTAACCTTCCAGGGATCCTTTACCTTTACCTATCTATCAAAAGATGTCCTATCAAAAGACTTGTGCCTATCAAAAGATTTGTCATGCAGGTTTCAGATACCCCTCTAGTATCCAACCTCCAATCTCATCACAGTATGCCAACTAATAGATGCTGATCTGTAAGCAAGGGATAATTTTTTAAAGCTTATCTGTTAATTTTACTATGAATGATACCCTAGAATTTCCACTTAGATTGGCACTTGGTTGTTCTCAGACTGATGCTAATGCTACTTGGAGACATTCCCTTGGTGTGACTAATTACCTGAGAAAAGGAGTCTATGGGCCATGGCATGGACTTCTCTGCAGAAGTGCAGAATGTATTATGGCGGCACGGGATTTCCCCTCTCCCACCAATCCACCGCTTTATTCAATTTAAGAGGCATCGCTTAAATTTTATTAGAAAATGCATGAGAAATGAGAGCTGAACAAAAAGGAGACCATCACCTCAGATGGGATTTCCAGTCCTCTGTGACAAGGGGTACTGCTCAGTGTTCATGAAGCAATTCACATGGCAACCTCAGAACGAAATTAGCAAACTGTCACACAAGCAGACTGATGCCAACGGGCCCTTTTGTGGAAATGAAAGAGAAGAAAACTGCTCACTTCCCCAGTGACAATTCCGAGAAACGATACGGGCTGCCAATCATCTTAGGAACTTGGGCAAAACATTTAAGAGTGAACTCTCAGCTTTTCCAGATGCAGTTCCTTTCCAAATGGAGGAAACACGTGGCTTTCTTTTAGCCCTTGGCTAGTGCTAGTCATAACCAACAATACAGCAATACTTCTCTCTTTGGATAATTGGCAGGGAAGGGTGAACCATGCTTCCAAGAGGTAATCTTGTTACTGATGGGATGGGCCACTGGTTCCTTTAAGTTTCAAAGGTTTCAAAGGTTTGAATATTAGAAAGGGTCTATTAGTACAGTCTCCAAAGGAAAAAGAGGCAGTAAGAAAAATAATGTATGAAATAATACGGGTTTCTGCACTTGTAACTGCACTTGTAAGTAAGTGATAGATGAACTTGAGGCATATTTTGTACTGGTTATGGGTGCTAGGGATGTCAGGGCAAAGTGGCTCCACTCACATCTGAATGTGTACCTACCCAATTCACAGTTCCTGGAACACTGCAAGGACCAAAACACATCAGCCCTTCAAAATTTGCACTTTGATGAATTTAGCAACGCAGTTCTCCATCCCAAAGAAGTGTACAGAAGTATTCAGGGAGAGTGTGTGCGTAAAAATGCATTGTGTGGCAATGTCCCTCCTTCCCATGTAATAAAGACTCATGAGTCAGTGGTTAAGATTTAATTGGGTGGTTAAGGCCACAACTTTATTAATTAAAGTTGGCTTAGGCGTTGGAACCTAACAGACTATATCCGACTCCAACCCGTGTGTTGGAGTCCTTGAGAAGTTAAGCACCAGAAAGGAGCCCCGCGATGTAGATCTACTAGAGCTCCTCCTGTGGCCACCGAAGGGGCGTGCCCTACGGCCCAGGCAACCCCAGGCTCAGGACCAAGCCTCGCCCCCGGAATCCTTTAACGGAATTACTTCTCCAAATTTGGGCAGCTGATGACATAATCTGCCCCTCCTCCATCTAATTGTTATGCAAATTTCCAACACCTAACCGCCTAACCTAAGTTGTGACGACATGCTACGAGGTAGGCGAAAAACCCATCATGGCTAGCCCAGTATGGGAAAAATCCTACCCAGGCCCCTGGCCAACCAGGGCGACCAACTGACGTCCACAGCAGCGTCCCCTTATCTCTTTTTAAGGGGTGGGCGGGCGGGTGAATTGTTCGCTCCGGCGAACAGGGTAGGAAAGGGACTGCCTTCCCGCCTGCGGAGCGCTTTAAAGTTGGTGGCTCCGCCCCGACCGCTCCCATTGGCGGGTCGGGGGTGACGCAGGCGGGAAGCTACCATTGCGTAGGGGCTGATCTCGCAGCCCCTACGCGATGGTTCAGTCGGGCAGCCCACAACCCCACTTCCGTCGCAGGCGCGGAAGTGGCTTTGTGTGGCAATGTCCCTCCTTCCCATGTAATAAGGACTCATGAGGCAGTGGTTAAGATTTAATTGGGTGGTTAAGGCCACAACTTTATTAATTAATGTTGAGCGGAATTGGCTTAGGCGTTGGAACCTAACAGACTATATCCGACTCCAACCCGTGTGTTGGAGTCCTTGAGAAGTTAAGCACCAGAAAGGAGCCCCGCGATGTAGATCTACTAGAGCTCCTCCTGTGGCCACCGAAGGGGCGTGCCCTACTGCCCAGGCAACCCCAGGCTCAGGACCAAGCCTCGCCCCCGGAATCCTTTAACGGAATTACTTCTCCAAATTTGGGCAGCTGATGACGTAATCTGCCCCTCCTCCATCTAATTGTTATGCAAATGTCCAATGCCTAACAGGGTAGGAAAGGGACTGCCTTCCCGCCTGCGGAGCGCTTTAAAGTTGGTGGCTCCGCCCCGACCGCTCCCATTGGCGGGTCGGGGGTGACGCAGGCGGGAAGCTACCATCGCGTAGGGGCTGATCTCGCAGCCCCTACGCGATGGTTCAGTCGGGCAGCCCACAACCCCACTTCCGTCGCAGGCGCGGAAGTGGCTTATATTTGTGGAGACAACGTGCAAAAAATGCACGGTACTGGGGGAAATCGCTTTTAAAAATGTGCATATGTTAGGCAAGACTGCATACAAAATGCAAAATAGGACTTCAATAAAGAATCACAATGCACAGCTGTGGCAAGCTGAACTGAAGACTGGAAAAAAGAAGGTCTGAAATTGACTGGTTCTTCTATACCTAATGGCCACCAGTCAAGAGGAGCCTGATATACTGGCACAGGCACCCCACCCAAAAAAAACCACTCCAGCGGTTTTCAATGGAGCAGCTTTACCAAGTTCACAGCATCTAAAACTTCCACTGTGCAGAAAGCAACAGTGAGAAGGGTTATAACCTAGCCTTTCCTTTGATATGCTAAATTTGAAATTGCATTATTTTTTTCACCCATGAGGCTCATCTGATATTAACAAGGAACCAAACCTTCAGTGCGAATCCTGTGCAATGCCATTCCAATAGAGCTTAAGAAGTGGTCTTCTCTATGAATTTTTAAATGTTTGCTGGTTGGTTTTTTCATGCTGCCAGGCTTATGCAGACAATTAAAAAGGGGAGTGGGGGGGAACCTATGTAATAGTTAGCCAACGGCCAGTGTTTTTAGTTGTTATGTGAATTTATTGTATATAAAATCGTTATTAAACTGCTTTGATGTGGTACAGTCTAGGTACGGTTTCACTATCTCATTAAAAGTGTGTGAATGAGCCCAGGGATAGTGCTCTGCCTTTTGCAGAAAGAAACCTCCATAGCTGTTTGTACCATAGAAGGAAAGTCTGATTGATCACACTGAGACACCTGGCAGGGTCAGAGGTAGGCCATTTGAGTGTGCAAATGAACTTCATCGCTCTCTCTACCAGAGATGGGCAAATCTTGGCTTCTCATTTGTCTAATTGTTTCCTGCTTGGCAGGGGGTTGGACTGGATGGCCCTTGTGGTCTCTTCCAACTCTATGATTCTATGATTCTAATCTGAATTTCAGTTCTGCGCCGGCCCGTACACTATGACAAGTTGCCACTTGAGAAACCATCACCTCCATTCAACCTTTCCTTGCTTCTTCTGTGTGAGTGTAAAAAGCAGAACTGCATTTCTTGCCCAAGAGAAGAAAATGTCTTTTCATTTCACAAGCAATTTCAAGAAAGGATTAGATCTGATGACTCAAGTCTCTTCCTGTGGGTTTACACCGTCACCTACACCGAGAGAGAGTGAGTCACTATTTTTTTGGGGGGGGGGTGTTGTATCATGCCCAGTTCTAGCTAACACGTGTGTATTGCATGTAAGTAGAACTTTTGCATCAATTCATTGGATTCTTTCTTTTCTTTTCTTTTTGCAATTCTGTTGTCTATATTCAATTCAGTTTAGTTCTATAGATCAGCTGAAATGTACACAATAAGAGAACTCCATAAAGAGATGTCCAGCTTTTTATATTCCCTGCATCCACATTTCTGAAAAATGCAGAAAATGTTTTAGTGAAACTGCTTTTTGTAACCAGAGCTAAATAGAATTTCCGTAACTACAATAAATTTGCCCTGTGCAAACACTCCATTCTTATCTTAACCCACCTGTGAACTCAGTCAGGGATGGGCTTGGGCAGAATCCTCAATCTGACTCTGTAGTCCAACACCAAATGCTGTCCCTCCCATCCTGATTCAAGGCAACACCCCCTCTCTGACCCACCAGTCTGTGTTGGTGCTGTACTGGATATAATTAAGGAAGAGCAGCCAACTTATTTGAGCAGAGTAGCAGCACGAAGCCCACTGAATTATGTGCAGTGCTTGAGATCCTGGCAAAGTAAATCTTAGTAGGTGTTAAAGAGAGTTATCTTGGGAGAGAATTGCATCTTCCTCTCTGGTGAGTGTGCCAGATCTTCTGGTTCCAATTCCAAAAGAGGCAAGGGAAGCCAATGAAAATGCTTAGAGGTTTTCGTATTATCAGCCTAAGAGCCATCTGCCACTGTTAATGGTTGATTTGCAAAAGATCAGAGTCTGACCTTTCCCCTCTTTACTTTGTAAAATGAGACAGATTTCCATCTAAGCTGTAGAATTTATGGGGCATATCATTAACCGGGAAAAATAGTATTCTGGGGACTACCTGGAGTAGGCTTCCTAATACATATATTTAGTTAAGTACCATTATGGTCAGAGTTCTATGTTTCATTACTCCTCCATAAGTCCATGGAATAATTATAATTAAACATATATTGTTGTTTTTTAACCAAACCAGGAAACCCTTGGGTCCCGCACCAGGAGAAAGGTGGGATAAGAAATGAAATAAACGAAAATGGATACATCCTGATAATAAAAAAGAAAAAGGCCTAGAGGAAATATAAATGTCTTAATGTTACGAGATGTTATAATAACTTACGGAAAGCCATTGCTTCCATTTTGCAAATGGACAAGGCTCCTTGACCCTAGTTTCCCCTCATCGAACCCCCTTTAATCAAAACATTGACTGTAAATTAATTCATCTGTGGATGAATATTCTGTGGTTTTTTTGTTCCCAGGTTAAACTATACAGAGGTATTTATGGCCGCAGCCTACCCATTTAATGTTCATTTTGGTGTGTGAATGCTAGGGAAAAGTCTGATGTATCCAGAAAAGCTGTCAGTTTTTATAAAGATCACTGGAAAAGCACAAAGGTGGAGGGAGTTCCACCACCTATTTGAACATATATGTAGCAGTTTCCTTATCTTGTTTTTTAAAAGTTACAGGTAGGTAGCCGTGTTGGTCTGACGCAGTCAAAACAAAATAAAAAAAATCCTTCCATAGCTCATATCTATGACAAACTTAGTTGGTCTCTAAGATGCTACTGGAAGGATTTTTTTGTTTTTTAAAAAATCTAACCCAATTTTAGCCCCTAGCTTAATTGTTTTGAGTTCTTTCACACTTTTGTTTGGCACACTAGAGAGGCATGTTTGAGCAAGCTTTCACTGCTGTTTCTCCTTATATAACATCCATCGCTTAGCACACGGAGCGTCTCTTTCTTTGGCAACTAGAATGTCCTCCCCTGTTACACGTTCGAAAAGATGGGCTCTGCACTTAACACCTGTGATAGCTCTTTGATAAGTCTGTGCCCATTTCTCTGCCATTGATAATGGTGCATCGTATGATGGGTTCTGGAATACAACACATTATTATTGTTCCGTTAAATCCCAAGGAATGTTTGATGGACCCAGGGTCTCTAGATGCCATTGGTTCCACACATGTTACCTGTTACCTTTGCCCAAATTATATCCACCAGGTCCCATTTAAAGACGGCAAGGAATAAGGGCTTCTCATTCATTGTTTAACTGACATTGGAGAGACCCAGGTTCAAATCTTCACTCACCTATGAAGCTGAGCTAGGGCCAGTCACCATCTCTCAGTCCAGCCTACCTTATAGGGCTGTTTGCATATAAAGAGGAGAATTAGGAATGTTCATTCTGCATTGCTTGGAGAACGGGTGAGATTTTAGAGTAAGCAAGCAAACAAACAAACTAATCATTTATAATCATTTCTATTTCTGGCTAACTCACTGCCCCCCCCCTTAGCACTTGAACTGGCTCAAGCTCTAGATATTCATGCCAACAGCATAATCTCTTTATTTTTAAAAGGGGTTTGGCGTATGCAAGTAACATTGCTCCATTTATTAATCATATTAGAATGTAAAAGTAATATGTTTTCTTGAAATAAGCATCATTTGACGTATTCACAGAAAAATTTAATAGCGTGTTAGAAGCCTCACGTGCTGTTTTTGTCTCAGCGCCTACAACTTTCAAGCCAGCAACCAACAGCGCTTGGGAATTGTACTAGATTTTTGAGAGGCAGGTGGAATAATCTAACCCTGCTGTTGGTTGACACAAGTTATGAGAGGGTAAAGGTAAAGGGGCCCCTGACCATCAGGTCCATTCGTGTCCGACTCTGGGGTTGCGGCGCTCATCTCGCTCTATAGGCCGAGGGAGCCAGGGTTTGTCCGCAGACAGCTTCCGGGTCATGTGGCCAGCATGACAAAGCTGCTTCTGGCGAACCAGAGCAGCGCACGGAAACGCCGTTTACCTTCCCGCCGGAGCGGTCCCTATTTATCTACTTGCACTTTGATGTGCTTTCGAACTGCTAGGTGGGCAGGAGCTGGGACCGAGCAACGGGAGCTCACCCCATTGCAGGGATTCGAACCGCCGACCTTCTGAACAGCAAGCCATAGACTCTGTGGTTTAACCCACAGCGCCACCTGGGTCCCTCATAAGCCATCAAATGTACTTTTCGAATTGACTTTGCTCAAATATCTGCTTCACACACACACACACACACACCCCAGTTAACTTTTCTGCTACAGCCAAGCCCCAAACTGTGGTCTACCAGCATTTAAAAGAAAATTTTATGTGTGGTATCTCCGGTGCTGCACTATTTCTAACCAAGCAGTTCCTATTAATGCACAGGAGTAATGTCTCTGTGGTTTTATGAAAATATATTCCCTAAGATCCCTTTTAAAATTACCTTATGGACTCCCCACCCCATCAAAGGTTGTGTAGCAGAGGTGGAACGTATGCCTGTAAAATTATGTATTTACATGGCTCTCTGATCTGGCATCATTCCAAAATTAAAGTGCATTGGGGGGGGGGAACTGAAGTAAATTGGGATGCTTCAGCAGAAAACCAAAATTCCAAAAGGATTTGGCACTGATTTTTCAGATTTAAGAAACCGGTGTCTCGAGCAGATACAAAAGCCTATTAAAACTGCAGAGGCACATAGGCTATCAGGTAACGCAGGTGGCGCTGTGGTCTAAACCACTGAGCCTCTTGGGTTTGCCGATCAGAAGGTCAGTGGTTCGAATCCCCGCAACGGGGTGAGCTCCCGTTGCTCAGTCCCTGCTCCTGCCAACCTAGCAGTGCAAGTAGATAAATAGGTACCGCTACAGCGGGAAGGTAAATGGTGTTTCCGTGCGCTCTGGTTTCACAGTGTTTCATTGCGCCAGTAGCGGTTTCGTCATGCTGGCCACATGACGCGGAAAGCTGCCTGTGTACAGGGGTCCTTAACTGTACAGGGGTCCTTTACCTTCTTTTTTTTTAACATAGGCTATGCACACAGAAGGGCTCGGTTTCATCCATGTAGCTCTGGAAAAGTGCCTTGTCTGAAACTCAGGAAATATATTGCTAGTCAGAGGCAAGACTGTGCAAAGATGGGGCAGAGATCTGATTCAGTACAAGGCAGTCTTTTATGTATTCTAGGACATAGAGTTAATTGGGTTTTCACTGTTCTCTCTGTTACATCAAAGTAACGCATGCACAAGACAATTTAACATCTCCCTCTCTTTCTACAAGTCCCCCTTAGTTCTACACTTTCAAAAAATAAATAAGAAAGCCCCCTCGTTTTCCTGAAGGATGCTGCTGTAAAATCCATGTCGCTGAGATGAAAAGGCTTCATTATGTTTCCAAGTAAATGCATTCAAGGACTGCAGCTTTGGTTTAAGCAGCTATCGTTTTAACACAGCTTTGGCTATAAAATCCAAACCCATCACATCAATTGTAATTAGTTTAAATGCTATCACTCTTTTAAATACCATATTAGTTAAAACCTCTCTTTTATCATGTAGAAAAGCCATGTTAAAATGAAGGCTGGTAAATTAGCAGATGTGTTAATTATGCTCCTTTATGGCAAATCTTAAAATAGAGATTTCTAAACTGACCTCCTTGCGAGAGAGGTGAAAACAAATGCAGACCATGCTTTTAATTATTACATAAACATGGAAACAGATGGGTTTTGCCTTCTGAGAGAGAAGAGGAAAGAGGGTTTGCATGACAACATAGAAGTAGGGAAAGGCTAACAAAGCTATGTATCTATTGGGGGAAGTAAAGGACAGCTTTGAATCATTTTTCAGGCGTTTACTGTGGTTGCTAAAAGACAACTGAGGTGGTAAATCAAAGTGCATTAGATGTAGATTATAGACAGATACACCCCAAGTCACATAAACTTGATTAAAGGGGTAGGGATATGTGATGTACATAGATCTTATAGAATCATAGAATCATAGGGTTGGAAGAGACCACAAGGGCCATCCAGTCCAACCCCCTGCCAAGCAGGAAACACCATCAAAGCATTCCTGACATATGGCTGTCAAGCCTCCGCTTAAAGACCTCCAAAGAAGGAGACTCCACCACACTCCTTGGCAGCAAATTCCACTGTAGAACAGCTCTTACTGTCAGGAAGTTCTTCCTAATGTTTAGGTGGAATCTTCTTTCTTGTAGCTTGAATCCATTGCTCCGCGTCCGCTTCTCTGGAGCAGCAGAAAACAACCTTTCTCCCTTCTCTATATGGCTTCCTTTAATATATTTGAACATGGCTATCATATCACTCCTTAACCTTCTCTTCTCCAGGCTAAACATGTCCAGCTCCCTAAGCCATTCCTCATAAGGCATTGTTTCCAGGCCTTTGACCATTTTGGTTGCCCTCTTCTGGACACATTCCAGCTTGTCAGTATCCTTCTTGAACTGTGGTTCCCAAAACTGGACACAGTACTCCAGGTCTGACCAGAGCAGAATACAGTGGTACTATTACTTCCCTTGATCTAGATGCTATACTCCTATTGATGCAGCCCAGAATTGCATTGGCTTTTTTAGCTGCTGCATCATACTTTTGACTCATGTCAAGTTTGTGGTCTACCAAGACTCCTAGATCCTTTTCACATGTACTGCTCTCAAGCCAGGTGTCACCCATCCTATATTTGTGCCTTTCATCCCCCCCCCCCCCAGTGTAGTACTTTACATTTCTCTCTGTTAAAATTCATCTTGTTTGCTTTGGCCCAGTTCTCTAATCTGGTAAGGTCATTTTGAAGTGTGATCCTGTCCTCTGGGGTATTAGCCACCCCTCCCAATTTGGTGTCATCTGCAAACTTGATCAGGATGCCCTCAAGCCCATCATCCAAGTCATTGATAAATATGTTGAATAAGATTGGGCCCAAGTCAGAACCCTGTGGCACCCCACTAGTCACTTCTCTCCAGGATGAAGAGGAGCCATGAATGAGCACCCTTTGGGTTCGGTCAGTCAGCCAGTTACAAATCCATTGAATGGTAGCATTGTCTAGCCCGCTGTGAGGACTATGGGTTAACAATACTGGAATGAGATCCACTTTGCTGTCCAGACAGTGGAATGTTCACAAACATTTCATCTTTTAAAAAGTTTAAAAAGTTCGTGGCACATAACCTGAGAAAGGAGTAAGATAGCGCTGTCACAGAGTCAGTTCCAGTGATACACAGGTAGTTAACCTACGCTTAAAACACAAAACATTTGCTCACATGGTTGGTCCATACATTAAAAGATAGAATGCATGTTAAAACTATCAAATATGAAACAACCAACAATCAAAGAAAAAAGGTGCAACATAGAGAACATTAACAAGTCAGGGAAATGGGTACAATTATCAGCACAGCCGCCTTCTAGAAAAAAAATACCTTTACAGAGTAGCAGAAAGCCATCAGGGAGAAGGCTCTCTCCTGTGTCATAATCTGCCTCAAGCAAGCAGAGAAACCAAGCACAGAGGTCACCGGGGATGTACAGAAGTCCTAAATAGCCAGGCAGATCCATATAGGAGAAGATATCCCTTAAAATATCCTGACCCCAAAACCATTTAGGACAAGGGTAGAGGAAACTGTGGCCCTCCAGAAGTTGATGGAGTCTAACTCCTACCATCCCTGGCCTTGATGGGAGGGTCCAGGGATGCCCAGATTTAGGGCCTTGAAGGTTATAGCCAGCATTTTGAACTGGACTTGTAAACAGAAGAGATGGTATGCTGGAGTTGAACAATCATGCTGCCCCGGTCTGTGTTAAGTGTTGAGGAATCACAAATCGACCGTCTCCTGCCATTGAGGATTTTTGGGGCGGGGGTTTAGTGGTGAAGAGACAGCCCTTTACTTCCCCACATAAACTTTGAATGAGCAACATTATCAGGATGCTCAAGGTAGGCCTCTGTTCAATAACAAAGCATCAACATTTCCATCCAACACACTTAACCAAAGCCTCTTTCCCGGAGTGGCGTTCACTCCCTTCTTTGTTTTATCTCCGTGAGGCAGCAGCAAAGAGTCCTCCTTCAAACAGGGAGAGACAAATGGACAGACTGTTCTCCAGGCCCCTTATCTCTTCCCCTTGCAAATCCAAGCGGGGTTAATCACAGCAGCGGGGAAAGAAAAGAGAAGCCAGCCATGGGTGCCTCTGTCAAGTACTGGCACCCGCACACTGATTGCCCCGGCAGCTTGTGGGCTTCCAATCCCCCCAGCAAAACAAAACAAAACAAAACAAAACAAACCTTTACAGCAAGCTAGTTTTGCTATAAACTGCCATAGCAATTGCACAATAAAGAAAGCTTTCACTTATTCCCTCTGCCTCTCCTTTGGTTTGCAGTATTTCTCTGCAAGTGGCATTCTCTTCTCTCTGTGTAATCAGACATTTTGTTTCAGGGAATATCCTTTCAGCCAGGTCTCGGGCTGGAAGATTAATCCCCATCTAGTGGTTCCACTATTTTTGTTTGGCACTGTAAGGCATTGTCAAAATGGAATTCTGTTATCAGTCTGCCGTTCAGAGGATGGGCAATTCTGTTTTCTTATATTCCTTTGTGCTCCACTCTACCTTTTGCCGCTCTTCCAATCTTCCTCCCTCCTGTTTCCAGAGTGCTCTGTTGTCCAATTATCTGCTATGCCATGTCAATAGTGATGACTGCAACCGAATAACTAGCTGACGCAACACAACAGACATGGAATTGGGACATTGTGCTTCAACTGTGCTTTGGAGAGGTTACTGACATCCACACTATTCTAATTGCATATGCCACCAATTCTTTAGTATTTGTCACACTGCCTTTCTTGGCCTAGGCAAGATTCCTTTCAAAACAGGCAATGACTCGGAAACAGCCATTTCCCTCCACCCTTTTTTCATAGCTATGCAGATGACTTCTGATAAGCAGGAGCTCTCAGTCTTAACAAAAGCTGGTTACAAATTTTCAGTAGGGGCATGCAGTATACAGTGGTACCTCGGGTTAAGAACTTAATTCGTTCTGGAGGTCCGTTCTTAACCTGAAACTGTTCTGAACCTGAGGTACCACTTTAGCTAAGGGGCCTCCCGCTGCTGCCGCCGCACCGCCACCACACGATTTCTGCCGTCATCCTGAAGCAAAATTCTTAACCCGAGGTACTATTTCTGGGTTAGTGGAGTCTGTAACCTGAAGTGTCTGTAACCTGAAGCGTCTGTAACCCGAGGTACCACTGTAGTCTTCAAGGACGACACTGCAGAAATGCACATAGAATAGATGATCGTTGTCATTGTTGCTTCAAGAGCCCAGTATCAATGGCTCCTTGCATGTGGAAAGGTGAAAGCATGCCACAGAGAAAGTTTCTGGCCTGCCTTTTTTGCTTTCCACTGGCAAGAAATGACGGCTCCACACATCATTGGGGGGGGGGCGACTTTTGCATGGACGCGCGCAGCCCCCTGATCCCAGAGGCGACTCCCTGGTAGTTAGGGGCTGGCACCGCCTTCCCAGGTAGGATGCCCGGGGTCTCCGCCTATCCAAGCCTGGCGTCCAATCCTGCCTGGGGAGGTGTTGCCAGGGGATGGCCAGGTAAGGGGAGGGACTGTCCGGCTCACACAAAGAGAATTTGAATCTTACCCCCAAGCACCCGTTGGTTCCAGAGCTTCTCCCACCCTCCACACCCTCATTCAAGTTCTTTTGCAGGTTAACCTTTTTCTCTACAGGTTCACAGGTGCTGCTACGTCAAGGCCGCTGTTGAAGGGTCAGAAATGAATTTTGCTGCTTTGGCAGGTTTCGCCTTTCCCGTAGCAATACGTCACAACTTTGACGGTGTCAGGCCTTGGGCGGAATTCTTTGGCAATTTTCCTAGAGGGAGGCGTGTGAGGCGGAGACCTCACCCCTTTTGCGGCAACAAGAGCGGGGTATTGGGGGAAGCCTTGGCCATGCCAATAGGCGTCATCGCTTCCCCCTTTCCAGCGGCGGTGAACAGGGGACGGGCTCTCTCTGCTTGAACATATGTTCTCCAGAGCCAGCCCCAACCCCCATACATGTGGATAACCCCAACGCCTCCCAGAACCCCGGCTGGGGACTGGGAAGGATAACGCCCAATGCCTGAGCCAAGGTCTCCCTACATCTGAATCTTAATAAAGTTGTGGCCAATTTGAATCCCATAGCACATTGTTATGCATCCTTATTCCGCTCAGCGGGTCGCCTGGGGCTTTGGGGGACTCCGCCTGTCCATGCAAATTGCAGCTTCTTCTGCCTGCGTTCCAGAGATGACTACACCACCTTTTTGCTTGCTAGAATGTTTAGACTGGCCTTGATATGTTACTGTCAAAAAGTAACAACCAGACAGCTGCTTCCCTTGGTATTTGGAAGCAGGGGGAGTAATTGGTCATACGCATTTTAGTTATGAAATGCTAAATCTATATAATTTTTGTTTGTGGTGTTCTGGTTATGCAATAAAGGTTCACTTGGCTGCCTTAAAAAAACACAAACGTTTTCCTTGGACTTCGAAATTTGTTTTAGCCTGTTCATTCCCCTTTGGGGATTTCATACTGCAAAATACTTGATTTTAACTATTGTTGTTACAATTGTTGTTGTTGTTGTTTAGTCGTTTAGTCGTGTCCGACTCTTCGTGACCCCATGGACTATAGCACGCCAGGCACTCCTGTCTTGCACTGCCTCCCGCAGTTTGGTCAAACCCATGTTCATAACTTCAAGAACATTGTCCAACCATCTGGGCCTCTGTCGTCCCCTTCTCCTAGTGCCCTCAATCTTTCCCAACATCAGGGTCTTTTCCAAGGATTCTTCTCTTTTCATGAGGTGGCCAAAGTATTGGAGCCTCAGCTTCAGGATCTGTCCTTCCAGTGAGCACCCAGGGTTGATTTCCTTCAAAATGGAGAGGTTTGATCTTCTTGCAGTCCATGGGACTCTCAAGAGTCTCCTCCAGCACCATTTACAATTTACGTTGTAAACTACCCTGAGAAATTATAGTGTAGCCTATAACTGCTGTAAGCTAACAAACCAAGGGTGGACCTACACACAGATGACCCTATAAATAAGCCAGAAATTAATTTGTTACAACAAAAGAAAAACACTATGTAAATTCGCATAGAAATTTCTTTGTTCTCCAGCGCCATCTAGTTGCATGCTTATAACACATCCTAAACGTTGTTGTTTTTACCATTGTAGCTCAGTCCCACTCTACATAGTGTCTGCTTATTTTCCATTGTGAATGCGTAACTGGAAGGGCTGGAATGAAAATGTCCCTGGAAAGACATTGCTTTGGATATCCCTGCAGGGAATATACAAGCCTGTCCATGTGGAACTACACCGTCCCAAAACCGAAAGCAGAAAAACAAAGGCTTTACTGACTGTTGATTTTCTAAAATGTTTGTTTTTTAAAAAAAAATATTATTATTATTATTTTAAAAGTGGGGGGGGGGACAGAGAAATAACCTTTGGAGATGCAGACCCCCTTAGGCTTCCCCCTCCCTACTACAGAACTGCTTGAAAACTGCTTGAGACAGGAAGATAACATTACAATCTTCCTGGAAGTGACTGCAAAGGAGCAGGAGGCTGAGGCCTTCTGGGAGCTGGCTGGAACCTGCCAGCTTTTTTTCATTGCAGGTCGGCTCACGGGGGGGGGGGGGGCTCAATTGATACCATCAGCCCCAGAGAGCAGCTGGTCCTGCTGTTCTTCCTGCAAGGCAAGTGGAACTGATGGCTCCTGTGAGGGAGAAGAGGGGCTCAGCCCATCTGGTGAGAACAGCAGCAGATAAAGATGGCATATTCTTGCTTTCTGTTGTTGCTGCTGTTGCTGCTTTTCCTAGCAGGACAGGTGGCACAGCCCAGCTGGTTAGAGTATTAACTTTCCTCACCAGGAAGGAAGGAAGGAAGGAAGGAAGGAAGGAAGGAAGGAAGGAAGGAAGGAAGGAAGGAAGGAAGGAAGGAAGGATAGTGACATCGCCTCTCTACATGGAGGAAGATGGGGCATCTTATAGCCCACACTAAGAGGGCACTAGGCTTCATCAGCAAATTAAGTCACAAAGAAATTTAACAGGAGGGTTAAATGGGAGTGGAACTCCCATTACCAGGCATCCTCCTTCAGAAATGGAGAACTGCTTCTCTGACCAGATGCCTCCTAACAGACTCTTTTGCCGTATAGTCCTATTTCATCCCACGAAAACATTATTCATATCTCAGATTTCTTATCCCTGCGATTACACTGGAAGACTGACTCCCCAGGCTCTCTGGCTGTATCAGCAGTAGGTGGGTGGATGAGCAACACACAGCCTGATGGTCTTCTGCAGTCCCTGGGAGTCTGAGTTGTCCTTTCCCCCTTCCTTCCTTTCTTCTTCCTAAAGGAGATAAATTTCCAGACCTCTGCCTTAAACTATCAGAAAAAAGGGCCGGCCCTACCTAGAACTGTCTGGTGTTTTCCTGTTCCATTGGCACGCTCCGCTGGCGTGTTGAATGGGCACTCTGCACATGCCCCAACCATACCTGCCAAGTTCCGGCCTGAGAAATAAGGGACTGGACCAGAAGTAGCAGACCGGAAGTAGCGCTGCTGCCATTTTGGAACTGGGTGGAGCATGCTCATAAGCGACTTTTGATGCTGCTCTGCCCTGCTCCAAAATAGCCGCTGCACCAGAAGTCGCGCTGCAGCCATTTTGGAACTGGGCAAAGCAGCATCAAAAGTCGCTTCTGAGCATGCTCCGCCCAGTTCCAAAATGGCCGCTGCGCCAGAATAAACCGGGGAAAAACAAAAAAAATCTGTTTTTTCGGCTGTGGCTGCCGGAAAAACGGGGGTTTCCCGGGAAATACGGGAGACTTGGCAGCTATGGCCCCAACATGAGATATATGTTTTAAATATATCAGGCATTGCTGAATATATTAAAACAAAGAGGCAACTCAAAAGAGACCCAAGGGTTGGATTTTTAGCTCTCTAGTTTCTAAGTCCATACATTGTGCCTTGTTTTCTTCTTTTTTTAAGGCTGACATTTGAAAGTAATCGTTGCCGTTTCCATAGGAAAAAAATAGAAAGGCAATGCATTTGCCACTCCTTGCTTAGCATTTGCTTTATTTATAAATATAGCATGCATCATATGATGTCATCAAGTAGGCACAGAATCTACCACTCATTAGATCTTCAGATGCTCACCACCGCATAAGGTGAGATATTGCAGCATATGCTGTAGTCTCTCAATCACTTATATGTAGAAAATGACAGATGAGATTTGATTCACGCCCTCCCCACTGTTGATACTGCTGTAAGATGATGCCGGGGGGGGGGGGGGGTTGGACAAAAGAAGGTTAATGGGCCAATATGGCAGAGTACTTTTGTTTTTAATAGGTAGACTGTAGCCAATATGTTGGCATGGGAACTGAATAGCTACCCAATTGCTTCTTGAGACAGGTTCATTTTTGGAGATGTTCTAAAGAGGAAAACCATTTAGAAAAGGGGGCAGGCATGAGGTAATCCAGGTGTCTGTGAAAAGAGATGGCGATTGCGGTCATAGAACCAGAGAGATCGACAGCTGAGTTTTGGGATCTGTAAGCATCCCAAGATGGCGACCAACTCTCTGGAGAGCGGATGTGAAAGCAGTGGCTTGTCAACTGTTCTGTGTCTCCACCTATGGCCGGCCTGTATATTTGTAAGTAACTTCAAATGTGGAGGGGAAAATGGCAATAAACCTCCAGATACCTCCTTCCAAAGAAAACTCCTTCTAAAGAAAGCCAAACCCTCATCATCATCATCATCATCATCATCTATTATTATTTATACCCTGCCCATCTGGCTGGATTTCCCCAGCCACTCTGGGTGGCTTCCAACAAAGGATTAAAAATACAGTGGTGCCTCGCAAGACGAATTTAATTCGTTCTGCAAGTCAATTCGTTTTGCGAAAAATTCGTCTTGTGAATCGCGGTTCCCCATAGGCATGCATTGAAAATTCTTTTTTTGCCCATAGGAACGCATTAATTAAATTTCAATGCATTCCTATGGGAAACCGCAATTCGCAAGACGAATTTTTTGCAAAACAAATTCGTCTTGCGAGTCACCATCAGATCGCAAGATGCATTCGTCTTGCGAAAAATTCATCTTGCAGGGCATTCATCTTGGGAGGTACCACTGTACATTAAAACATCAGTCATTAAAAACTTCCTTAAACAGTGCTGCCTTCAGATTTCTTCTAAATGTCAGATAGTTGTTTATTTCTTTGACATCTCATTGGAGGGCGTTCCACAGGGTGGGCACCACTACCGAGAAGGCCCTCTGCCTGGCTCTGTGCCCTTACAACTTCTCACTGCTCGAAGTGGATGTAACACACAAAATAATTTGTTAGATAATATAAAAACATAACGAAGAGGAAGCGGTTCTGCTACTATTTCTGAACAGCAAGGGAGGAAAAGGGGGCTCGTTTCATATTTGCACTCGCAATTCTGGGAGAAGGTGGGTCAAAAGAAGCAAAATGGAATCAGAAAAGAATAATGTCTGCAACAGGGCTGTGGGAGTAGCGCGCAACCTTGGCTGATGTGCATTGAGAGGCTGTTTACCGGGCTAGGCCAAGGCTGTAGGAATATATGCCAGTGCCAGGAAAGAGGAATGTAAATGAAGGACATTTAAATGTGGTTCAATAACGCTCACCATTAAATCATCAAAGCTTTAAGGCTGTCATGCCGTTGAGGTTATAGTCATCTCAACAATTTCCCCTCCCCCTCTGATTGTTGCTCATATAACATTTATCTTTGAAATTCCTTTCATTTGCGATGCAAGGAAACAACTGCCCAGCTCTGCAGTGAGTCAGGCTGCATGCAGGCATTTATACAGCAAGCAGAAGGGGGCACAGGGGGATGAAGGGAGGTACCCAGTCTTACCCAGCCCTACCTGGAAATGCAGGGGATTGAATCAGAGACCTTCCACATGCAAGGCAGATGTTCTGCCACTGAGCTACGTCTCGTTTAGGTAGAAGACATTTAGGAATGAAGTGTTGGAATCCTGGAAGCCAAGACACAAGTTTGGGGCAAGCGCTCTTTGGTGAGAGGACCACAGCAAAGGCGTAACACCTCAAAACACGCAGCAAAGAAAAGCGTGGAAATATAGGCCGTAAAACATTTTAAATGTCCCTGTCTTGTGAGTCCCCAAATGTCCCCTTTTAAAAAGCTCTTTCCAAGCTATCCCACTTCCCTAGCATAGAGCTAGACCACACATTTGGTAAGTCATAAAATGGTTTACTTTCAAAGCTCTTTCCACAAGGTCAGATTCATGTGCATGTCTATACAGCAGTCAGAAAGGATGCGCAGGCAGTTAACATGTTTCTTAGTTACAAAAAGGTAAAAGTTTCTAAACTATTGGTAGAGGAAAACACTAGTTTCAGACTCTTTTCTGGTCCGAAACAAAAAAGGTTGCTTAAAGTCACGTGCTGGAGCAACCAGCTCAGAGCTCCTTACATGTTGAAGTCCACACAGAGAGTGAGAGATAACAAAGGCTTAGTGAAGCTTTTGTTCTCAAGGTGGGACATGATTGCATAGGGTAAGCCTGGCAGGACAGCTTAAACCCTTCACTGATTAGATTCAAACTTGGGTTAGATGTGGAGCCCTGAATACAGGAGGACTTCACAGTATCTTTAGCAGAACTACAGGATGAACAAGTGGAACAGTGGAGAAGGGCTATAGCTCAGTGGTAGAGCACATACTCTGCAGGTCCAAGGTTCTATCCCTGGCATTTCCTGGTAGGACTGCGAAGTTTTCTTGCCTGAAACTCTGGAGAGTCTCCGACAGTCAGTATAGAGACAATATTGAGTTTTATGGACTCATTCTAAAGCAACTTTCTTTGTTCTGTGAGACCCACAGCTGCTTGTGGAAGGGCATACCCTTCAACATTTCTCCGATGAAAACAGGGACCTCCCATTCCATAATGATAATTTTACTATTTCTACCCCACACATCTTACTGGGTTTCCCCAGCCACATTGGGCGGCGTCCAACATATAAAAAAGTATAATAAAACATTAAACTTTTTTTTTTTAAAAAAACTTCCCTAAGCCTTCAAATAACCCTCCAACATTTCTCCAATAAAAATAGGGGCATCCTAAGGAAACCTGAGGACCCAGGTGGCGCTGTGGTTAAACCACTGAGCCTAGGGCTTGCTGATCAGAAGGTCGGCAGTTCGAATCCCTGCGACGGGATAAGCTCCCGTTGCTCGGTCCCAGCTCCTGCCAACCTAGCAGTTAGAAAGCACGTCAAAATGCAAGTAGATAAATAGGAACCGCTACAGTGGGAAGGTAAACGGCGTTTCCATGTGCTGCTCTGGTTTGCCAGAAGCGGCTTTGTCATGCTGGCCACATGACCTGGAAGCTATACGCCGGCTCCCTCGGCCAATAATGCGAGATGAGCGCGCAACCCCAGAGTCGGTCACGACTGGACCTAATGGTCAGGGGTCCCTTTACCTTTAAGGAAAAGCAGGACATTCCAGGATCAAATCAGAAACCAGAATGGCTTCTCTAAATCAGGGACGTCCCTAGGAAACAGGGGCACTTGGAGGGTCTAGAAGGGCTGGTTATGGAGAGAGGAGGTCAGCAGAATAAAACTGGAAGGGCATGGGAGGAATGCAAAGGACAAGTAGCTTGTTTCCTTGGGCGAAACACCTCTTAGCACCTTGAGAGGGTCTCTCCCACAGTACCTTTCGGCCGCACTGAAGCCTTGTGAAAACTTTTAATTTTGACGTACTTCTCAAAGGTTTCTTTAAACGTTTTATGAGATGGTGTTCAAACTCTGAGAGTAACCCAGTTTCCACACACAAAGCTATGTTTCCAAAGCTGAAAAGTTTCACTGGAATTGAAGCCGTTCACTCTGGCTGGGCCTATCCGTTCCCAATTTGACAAATTGATCAGATTTCCAACACGAGCATTCTGTTCCTATTTCTGGGCACTAGCATTTCGCTGACCCTTAAAAAGAGAAAAGAAGGTATCAGAGGGCTAGAGGAAGCCTTAGAGCAAATTAGCCAGTTAGCCATTGTTAGCGAAAACACAAAAAATTTCCTGGTGGGGGAAGTGTCTAATTAGTTCATTCCCTGTAAACAGATCGTAAAGGAATTACATTCACTCATTTTCTACCACAGGTGAAATTGTCGATGCAGAGGAACTGAGTGATGTCTGAATTAAATGAACAACAAGAGAGACAAACTGGCTGGTGAACTAACATTGCTAATGAGCAATTATAGGTGGAACTTTTTTTCCTGCCTAAAGCACCCTCCCAAGCACTTTATCTTTAATGAGGCATCGTTAAAATGCCTGGAAGGAGTGTGGCTGGTGAGCTATCTTAGACGATTGTCAAGGCCACTGAACTCAGGCAGTCTGGCAAGCAATGTAGAATTTTATCAAACGTACAGTATTCATACTCTTGACAAAGTTATCTTTACCTCGCCTGTTCCTTAAGTCTGCTTATAGTTAACAGAGGCTGGAGACACCCAACTGGGTTTTAATCTGAAAAGAGAGTTGAAGATGGTTTCAGAGAGGCGATATTTCTCTAATAACAAACACACACTTTTCTGCTGTCCCACTACCTCGAGTCAAGCAGGTTTTGTAGGTTTTGAAGCAATACACAAACCTGCAAGACCTCTTCACCATACACACACTATGAGTAGCTCTCGCAGTCTCTCTAAAAATGCTATCAACCAGATGAACAAAGAAACCCAAACAGAGTACAGCTCTATCCTAGTATGTTTCCAAATACAATTCAAAGTGTTGGTGCTGACCTTTAAAGCCCTAAACGGCTTTGACCCTGTATACCTGAAGGAACGTCTCCACCATAGCTGCCAAGTCCGGGACGTAAAGATCTGGGATCGGCAGCGCGCGCATGACCAGAAGTTGCGTGTCGCAACTTCCGGTGGCGCTTCGCCCTTCTATGGGCACCAGAAAATGGCGGCGCCAGCGCCGGAAGTTGCTTCCGCGCATGACCGGAAACACGTAAAAGCGACTTCCGGCACCGGCGCCGCCATTTTCTGATGCCCATAGAAGGGCAAAGTGCCACCGGAAGTCGCGTCATGCAACTTCTGGTCATGCGCGGAAGCGACTTCCGGCGCCGGCACCGCCATTTTCTGGTGCCCATAGAAGGGCAAAGCGGCACCAGAAAAATGGCCACCGGGCAGAAGCCGATTTAAGGGACAATACCGGGATTTTTCACTAAACGGGAGACCGCCGGGAAACGGTAAGAAAAAAAGGGGTTTTCCTGGCGGAAACGGGATACTTGGCAGCTGTCGTCTCCACCTCCATCATTCAGCCCAGACACTGAGGTCCAGCTCTGAGAGCCTTATGGCGGTTCCCTCACTGAGAGAAGAGAGGTTACAGGGAACCAGGCAGAGGGCCTTCTCAGTAGTGGCACCTGCCCTGTGGAACGCTCTCCCACCAGATGTCAAGGAAATAAACAACTCTCTGACTTTTAGAAGACATCTGAAAGCAACCCTGTTTAGGGAAGTTTTAAGTGTTTTACTGTGCTTAATGTGTTTTATTTGTTGGAAGCCACCTAGAGTGGCTGGGGCAACCCAGTCAGATGGGCTGCATATAAATTATCACCATTACCATCATCACTGCAATACCCTCTTCAACCCTTTTGGGTCTCTTTCTTCCTTTTTCTGTTTCTTCTACATTGTACCTGCTTAAAAAGTAAGTTTCTGGAATGAATATTTTAGCCAGTAAAGAGGATTAAGATAGAGTCCAACAGCCAATTAGTCTCTCTGCTTGTCTTTTCTTCCCTTTTTCTATTTTAATTCCCTCCCTAAGTAATATTGAAGTTTGTTATGAATAAAGATGACTCAATGGCATGATATATGGCAAAGTTGAATAACCCACTTGAAAGAAGAGACATGCAAAACTGTCTGGAGGGGTGGGGGGAAATGGACATAAATCATAATGTATGCAAGAAACAAGGAGATACAAACCTTGAGAAACAGGAACAGATGAATCTGTCAATTCGTGTTGCTCTCAGTTTCTCATTTCCCCCACTCTTAAATTCAGTTTTCCAAATCTCCATTAGGGCTCAGGACCTCAATACCTCAAGGACCATCTCTTTCCATATGGACCTACCTGGATCCTTAGATCATCCTCTGAGGCCCTTCTTCATGTGCCCCTTCTACGAGATGTTCAGAGGATGGCAACACAAGAACACACCTTTTCTGCAGTGGCTCCCCATTTGTGGAATGCCCCCTCAGAGCGGTTGACTGTCACCTTCATTATACACCTTTAGGTGTCAGGCAAAAACATTTCTCTTCAACCAGGCCTTTGGCTAATTAATTTCCTATATCCATTTAAATATAACCCAGGTGGCACTGTGGGTTAAACCACAGAGCCTAGGGCTTGCTAATCAGAAGGTCGGCAGTTTGAATCCCTGCGACTGGGTGAGCTCCCATTGCTCAGTCCCAGCTCCTGCTAACCTAGCAGTTCGAAAGCACGTCAAAGTGCAAGTAGATAAATAGGGAATGCTACAGCGGGAAGGTAAACGGTATTTCCGTGTGCTGGTTTGCCAGAAGTGGCTTTGTCATGCTGGCCACATGACCTGGAAGCTGTACGCCAGCTCCCTCGGCCAATAATGCGATATAAGCGCGCAACCCCAGAGTCGGTCACGACTGGACCTAATGGTCAGGGGTCCCTTTATCCATTTAAAATGTGTTTGTGGGAGGCAGGGTTGGGGGGTATATTTGTTTTGGGGGGGGAGTTGTTCTTGTTTTTATTGTGTATATCATGGTTTCATATTGTATTTTTATGCTGTGAGCTGCACTGAGATTTGCAGATGAAGGGTGGTATACAAATTTAATAATAATAATAATAATAATAATAATAATAATAATAATAATAATAATAAACAAATCCTCGTAGAAATTCAGTTTGTATTTCACTTAATACAAGCATCTTTGCAAACCAGTGTACCCTAATGTAAGGCATTTCTGCATGTTAGTTCACGAATAGATGCATTTTAGGTGCATCTTTCTGTAGCATATGCATTTAAGTGCACATTACATGGCTTGAGAACTGCATTGCAAGAACCAGCAGAATATCCTGAGGGTGAGGAGGTGGCAGGCCTGAGTCAGCCATCGCTCATGGTTAAAGAAAGCATCTCCTTTGCATTCAGAAGGCCCCAGTTATTGTGATAAAAGAAAAAAAAATATTTGAATGTATGGAAAAATTTTGGGTATAAATTTGTTTTTTTGTCTTTTTTTCTGTGAATTTTTCTAACTTGTAATGTTTGAAAATGAATAAATATTATTTGAAAAACAACAACAACAACAACATCTATTCTGTATTTATAGGTAGGTAGCCGTGTTGGTCTGACGTAGTCAAAACAAATTAAAAAAATTCCTTCTAGCAGCATCTTAAAGACCAACTAAGTTTTTATTTTGGTATGAGCTTTCGTGTGCATGCACACTTCTTCAGATACCAGGAATTTTTTTAATTTATTCTGTATCTGAGACCTTAAAATTCTTACATCAGTCCCAACTACTGTGAGCAGTGTGGGTGTAGATAAGAGGGAGGCTCCTCTGTTCAGTGGAAACCCTACTGGTTGGGTAGTGGTGCAAAGGTTTGGAGTGCCCCCTAAGTTTGCAATCCTGTGCACATTTTCCTGAGAGGAAACCCTATTGAACACAGTGAACGAGCATGTATACGATTGTGCTGTTAGTCTGGTCAAATAACTGAATTCGCAAGAGCTGCATAATCTGTTCTTCCTTTTCTTCTGCATGGAAATTCTCTTCTTGTTTCTGTTGTCTGTTGTCTTACTTTTAGTCTGTTCACACACATTTTTTTATCACTGCTTCTGATATGTGGTTAGGACCCTCGTACCTATGGGACCGCCTCTCCTGGTATGCCCCGCGGAGGACCTTAAGGTCCACAAATAGCAACATTTTGGAGATCCCGAGCCATAAGGTGCTTAGCCAGGGCCTTTTCAGTACTGGCCCCGACTTGGTGGAACACGCTCTCACAGGAGATCAGGGCCCTGCGGGATTTGACATCTTTCCGCAGGGCCTGCAAGACGTGTGGGAATGTTAGGGATGTGGATTAGGATATATTATTAAATAGATCCTATCCAAGCTTGTGTTAGCAAGCTTCCAATATCAGCAGAGTGACATTCCCCTTTTGTACGCAGCAAAGCGTGAGCGTTAGGTTCGCTAGAACCTCTATAACAATATTATACTTTATACTTCAATATTACACTTCCTGGCAAAGTCCCCTTTGTCCCTCTTAAAAGAAATACACAACACAGTGTTTATAAAATAAGATAGAGTTTACTTACAGTTTCATCTTGAGTTAACAGCATAATCTCAGAAAGGCAGGCTTGCTTAGAAAAGTTACAAATATATACATGTGGAGACTACTTGGTAAAGTAAGACTCCATTTGGTCTCACTCTTGGCTGCAGGCCAAGAGGGAGAACCATCCTAACTGGAGATTCTCTGGAGATGTGTTCCCATCGAAGGAGGAAGTAGCTAAGAGAGAGAGTGGCTGCTGGTCAGAGGCTTTGTCCCAGCTAAACCATCTCATTTGCATGTCTTTAGGAACAGGAACTTAATCAGGTGTCCCTCCAGGTAAGTTCCTGTTAGTGGACACTCTAGGAACTGTTGTGACTTGTCTGCCCCAGTGTTCCATCCCACAAGATGGAGCTGTTCCGCCTGGCCTTTGGGCTGGGCTCAATATGACCCCTATGTTTTCCTCCCTGTGGTTTTGATTTTAAAATGAGGCTGCATTTTTAAAATTTAAAATTTTAAATTGTACCTTAACCTGTATTTTAATTATATGTGTGTTTTTTCTTTTATGTCTTATTGTAATTTTACAGTGTAAGCCACCCTGAGCCCGGTTTTGACTGGGGAGGGCAGGGTATAAATAAAAATTTATTATTATTATTATTATTATTATTATTATTATTATTATTAGGGGCTTATTAACAGGGAAATCCTATGCATGTCTATAAAATTAGGGAATTAGGAAAATATAGAGGGATATATAATCAGAGTTGGAAGGGCAGCCTTGACAATCTCTACAAAATATCGCTTGAACTGTATTAAACTCCAGAAATATATTTTTTAATATATATATATATATATATATATATATATATATATATATATATATATATATTTCTCTGTCAGGACGTTTCCGGAGAGGCTAAGCTAAATATGCTCTTCCTTCTTCTTCCTTTTTTTACACACATATCTGGTGGCAAAGTAAAATTATATGCAAATGCACTGGAGCGATACGGTAAAGATTTTCAAAGAAGCTGTCGGCAATATGCTCAATATGCTCACATTTATACCACAGGAAGTCTTGCTTAATGATTTAAGAAATTGTGTAAAAAGCCAACAGAGGTTATTGGTGGATAACCTGCTAGCAGGTGCTAATATATTTATTGCAACAACAACAAAAGTGGAAGACGCATTTAAAAAGAAGGGGGGGGGAATCATTTGGGGAATAGTGCAGAAAAACTTGGATATAATCATAAAGTTTAAGGTAACTGCCGATACTAACATGTGGATGGGTAGAGATGGAACATTATCAGTGCTTGAATGTAAACTGCTTTATTTTATAGACCATAAGCACAGGCACGGAAAGTGTGTTTTGAATATATTACAGTTTAATATATGGAGTCTAGCATTGTTGCCAGAGCAATCCTAATAGGGTAAGAGAAGGAGAGTCTGTGATGGAAGAAATGCCCTTGAGCCAGAAAAATGGAAGCCTTACAGGACAGGAAACAAATACTGTACACCAGTTCTAGGTTGTTTAGTCGTTCAGTCGTGTCTGACTCTTCGTGACCCCATGGACCAGAGCACGCCAGGCACTCCTGTCTTCCACTGCCTCCCACAATTTGGTCAAACTCATGTTCGTAGCTTTGAGAACACTGTTCAACCATCTCATTCTCTGTCGTCCCCTTCTCCTTGTGCCCTCCATCTTTCCCAACATCAGGGTCTTTTCCAGGGAGTCTTCTCTTCTTATGAGGTGGCCAAAGTATTGGAGCCTCAGCTTCAGGATCGGTCCTTCCTGTGAGCACTCAGGGCTGATTTCCTTCAGAATGGATAGGTTTGATCTTCTTGCAGTCCATGGGACTCTCAAGAGTCTCCTCCAGCACCATACTTCAAAAGCATCATTTCTGAGGAAATCTGTCAATTTCAGTTACTCTCAGTTTCTCAGTCCTCCACCTTTCTACATCTGTTTGCAGTATTGTTTTTAAGTCCTTGCGAATATTCAACGGGATTCTAGGGCGACTTTTCTCCAATAGGCACACGTTTCTATGCAGGTGTGCCTAAAATACTCATTTTTGAAAAGCAGCCCTCTCTAATACAATGTGTTTTGTATGTAATTTCCCCGATATATGCATTTTACCCCAGTATCTGCATTTTTGTACACACTACTGGGCTGGAGAACTGGGCTGCAAAATTCAGAGAAGCACAAATGTTAAAGGCTGGACATATTTGAGAGCCAGTTTGGTGTAGTGGTTAAGAGCAGTAGACTCATAATCTGGGGAACCGGGTTCGCGTCTCGCTCCTCCACATACAGCTACTGGGTGACCTTGGGCTAGTCACACTTCTCTGAAGTCTCTCAGCCCCACCCACCTCACAGGGTGTCTGTTGTGGGGGAGGAGGGGAAAGGAGAATGTGAGCCGCTTTGAGACTCCTTAGGGTAGTGATAAAGCGGGATATCAAATCCAAACTCTTCTTCTTCTCATCTTATTTCAGAGAGTGCAGATTAGATAGATTCACCTTCAAATGCAAGTGGAAACAAATCCCCATCCCTAGTTCCAGCGTAGGAGTTCTTCCCTCGGACCCCGCTGTTCGAGGGCAGTGTCTAGAGAGAGAAAGACTTTGTCTCCTATAGATCTAAGCCTGGTCCAGTCCACCTTTGACATGCTGCCCCGACAGCAGAGTAGTGGCAGTGGAGGTTTCCAGCACTATTCCCAGGAGGCAACCAAGGCAGGTCCGTCCTGTGGAGCACAGGATTACAACCGTCACTTGGTATAAAAGGTTACTATATGTGGTGGCAATGTAAAATCATTCAAAAGGACTGGGAAAAAACATATAAAGATTGGAAAGGAATGTGGAAAATGATTGTTGTTAAAAAATTGAAGTTATGATTTTGAGATGTACAGGTTTTGATGGACTCATTGAACAAAAGACTTTGTTCCTGTACTTAAGAGTGGACACCCAGCCAAGATCAGCCAGCTCCTACAGGAGAAGCCTCCGCCAAAGGAGATTGGCAGAATAAGCTATTGACGTATGCAGGACAAATCAGTCAACTTGAAACCCAAGAAAGAAAGAGGACTTTGAATTTTTTTTAAAAAAAATGGGCAAATGTTTAATGCATATCTTTTAAGATTTGTGTACAGATTTTTACATTAGTATAACTTTTAAAAGTAACTTGTAACAAGATGAAGAAGGTTTAAAATTGGATTCTTAAGGATATAAGGCTTTAAGGACCCGCATGAACGAATAGTATAAAAAAAAACTGGAACCAAGAGGGGGAGTGGAGGGAAGTCAAGCAAAAAATATGGTTTAAAATTTTGTTTAAGATTTTTCTTTCTTTCGCGTTATGCATTACAGTCATACCTCGGTTTACAACCACCTCGGTTTACAACCACCTCGGTTCACAAACACTGCGGACCCACCTGGAACGGATTAATCCACTTTCCATTACTTTCAATGGGAAAGTTCGCTTCAGGTTAAGTACGCTTCAGGTTAAGTACAGACTTCCGGAACCAATTGTGGTTGTAAACCGAGGTACCACTGTATTGTTATTGTTATTTTTGTTGTTATTTTTGGAAAATTTATAAAATGTCATCAAAGCAACAACAAACAACAACAACAACAACCGTCACTTGGATTTTAAAATCAGTAAAACAAAGACCCTTGAAAGCTCTGTTCATGACAGTATGATAATCCACACTACTGATACGTGTGACTACCATCACTTGAGGTCAAGGAGCCTGTTTAAGAACACAAGAGCAGTCCTGCTGGATCATATCAAAAGCTTATCTAGTTCATTGGCATCCTGTTCTTAAAGTGGCCAGCCAGATGCCTATGGAAAGCTTGCAAGCATAACCTGAGTGCGAGAGCACCGTCCGTGTTTTATAATTCCCAGAAACTGGAGCCATCCTGATTCCAACAATGGCTGGAGAACATAGCCATTGTGACTAACAGCCATTGAGAACCTTCTTCGTGAATCTTTCTAATACCCTTTTAAAGCCACCCAAGTTTCTGGCTGTCGACTTCTTTATCACATTAAGCCACGGTGCCCCACTCACACACACAACAAAACAAATATCAATACAGCCAACTAAAGACAACCAACCACACCCCTGGCCACCCCCAAGCTCTCTCACTACCAAGGAAATACAGCAAGCAAATAGAAAGGGAACCCACACAAGTGACGCGGACACAAAACCCCACACATACACTGAGTAGAAGAATAGAAGCATTGCCACACGACCCCACCCCACTCATCATTCCCCCTCCCTTCTCTTCTTTTCTTCCTAACCTAACACTGTATGCAACACTAATGTCTCACAACAAATGAAACGGATCTGTAGAAAACACAGCTTGAAAAAAGAGACAATGCATGTATTTTTGTAAACTAAAAAAAATCTTTAATAAGAATATATTTTTAAAAGTTTGGCCAGGATTAAGCCTCTACGTTGGTGCTTATTGTGGGATGGCCAATGGTCTCAATATTTTTGGAATGTCCTGCTTGTGGTATTTCTTGGGTGTGTACTGCCATAAGCCAAAAAACATTAAATCGGAGTCACTGTGTTTCATTGAGACAACAAGAAACTAAATTGATTTTTATGTTTAAGACATTACAACCGGACGGTTTAAACTCAGATCTTGACCTTTCTGTATTCATTTAAACGAACACACCAGCAGTATAACATACAGTAATCATAGAGATACTGTAAGTGTTATCAGTACTCACATTCTTCTGCCCCCTCCTAATTGTCATCTTTAATTATTATCACCTGTGAACCAACTTTTTGTATATAAGTGTGCTCCAAACACAGGATTTTTGCCTAGTCAATACATGCTCAAACCAAAAATACTCTGAATACAAGAAATGTAAGTATCTCTTTATGTGTACATGTAATTTAGAAATTGTATTACTGTATTAGTTCAAACAATAATTAGAATTTGATTTGTATTACCAGTGAATATGTAAATGAGAGAACCTTTTGGAAAAAAACCTGAGCATTGTGGCCTAAGCCAAGATAAGTGGTTTCATACAAATTGTAAGTACTGTCTTTGATATTTGTTTTGTTTATATGTATATTAGTGATTTAGTTCGAATACTAATAAGACCTGGTTTATACCACCAGTGAATGCACTAAACATAAAAGCACAAGGAGAAACTACTGAAGAAGCCCGTCATATGAGCGAAACAGGCAAAAAAACGCCGGCAGCCTGTCTACCATTGACACCTCGTTCGACCTGCTGCCACTTTGCTGACCGCTATATAGCTTCAAAGACTATAAAGACTGGTTTGCCTTTTATTTGTACATGCTATCTGTTTAACGTTTGATTTTGGCTCCTGTGTCAGCACTTGTATATGGTTCTCTTATTGTTTTCTCTTTGGATTAATTATACTTGATTGAAACTTGATTGAATCTGGTGCCCTTGCGTGCTGCTTGTTTTGTATTGGACTTTTGAAGAAATTGGCAGCATTAGCCCATTATCTCTGTTTTTATTGTGGGATGGCGGCTCCTCATGTACAGTGGTTCCTCGGTTTATGAACACAATTGGTTCTGGAAGTTTGTTCATAAACTGAAGCGTTCATAAACTGAAGCAAACTTTCCCATTGAAAGTAATGGAAAGTGGATTAATCTGTTCCAGACGGTCCGCAGAGTACTTAAACTGAAGCATTCATAAACTGAAGCGAACTTTCCCATTGAAAGTAATGGAAAGTGGATTAATCCATTCCAGAAGAGTCCGCAGAGTACTCAACCTGAAGCGTACTTAACCCGAAGCATGGGTGTAATTGGTTCCGGAAGTCCGTTCATAAACTGAAGTGAACTTTCCCATTGAAAGTAATGGAAAGTGAATTAATCTGTTCCAGATGGGTCCACAACATTCATAAACCGAATATTCGTAAACCGAGGTGTTCATAAACCGAGGTTCCACTGTATACATATTTTTGCACCATCCACAAGACGTTGTTGAAAACAGTATGCCAACCCATTTCCCCCATTTAGTTTGGGTTTACCATTTCCAGGGTAAAGCATAAGTTTTCTAAAAAGTCTGCTGCCAATGACCTGTTTGCAAATGGAAGCTCCTGCCTGGAAGCATCCCTAATCAGCATTCCTAATTGCACAGAAGATCAAGACTTTAAAGTCTTGCCCTTCTTGTGTTTACTCAAAAATAAGCCCCACTCATTTTCATGTGAGTGTGCAAAGGATATTAGCCTAAGATACATTTAAAAAAATATTTTACACTATATCAAACAGGAAATAACTTAGTGACATGTTCTAACAATATTTATCTTTATGTTGATAATGAGTAGTGAAGCCTGCTTACTACAAAGTAAACAAAAGATGTAAACTGGAACAGTGCAAATGGCAGGAGATGAAAGTTTTTTTGGCAAGGAATAAATGTTTAATATTTGCAATAATCTAGAGTATATGAATGTTGTTGGTCTTGGACCGGGAAGCTATTCTGTAGCTCTTAGCTGTTGTCTGAAATTTAATAAGAAATAAACAAATTTGTTGCATATCATTTGTCAGTTAAAAGAGCAATTAAGGGTGAATGGGTGATAATTAGTAGTTGGGAAAATCAAGTTAGAAGGAGACACAATTACATTTCAGTGTCTGTGTATTTTTTTCCTTAGGAAAATGAGGTGCCAGACTGATTAACTTTGGCAAGTTTCATTGCCTCTCCAAATAGAACTTCGACCATTTGAAAGCGGCAACCAGTCGTAGCAAGCAGAAATCACATAGCAAACCAAGATCGAGTGTCCTTAGAGTGCTGTATTTGAACAAGGGAGCCCTGAGGTCAAACCCCAACTCAAAGCCAGGTGACCTTGAGTAAGCCACTCTCAGCCGAACCTACCTCACAGGGTTGGAAAGTTAAAATGGTGGACAGAGGAACCATCTATGCCAAGCTCAGTTCATTGAGCATTCTTTCTATTTACATCAAATCTTGGCTGACAGAGTTCCTATTATTATTGTTGTTGTTGTTGTTGTTATTGTTATTAATTTCATTTATGAATACAAACAGCTAGAACAGTGTAGTGCTATTAATCACAAAGGTCCGGGGAGAGAAAAGAAGAAAGCATATCTTCAAAATTTTGCACAACAAAAACCCAAAAAGGTTAATAAGGGCAAGGGGAAACACATAAAAAACAATCAAAAGCCAAGGGGAAGATAAACTAACATAAAAAATTTAAAACAAGAACTGGACAAGCTTAATCTGTTTTCCAAGAGTGGTCGTGATCCCTTAAAACAAGATGCAATCAATGGGGTCAAGTGAGAAAGAAGAAAGAGGTGGGTGTTTGTCAATAAATCATGTAGAAAAATATCCCTCTAAGGCATTATCAAACCATCCAGTTAATGTATTTGTCCAGGTTTTAAAACTTGAGCTGAGCAAGTTGCCCTTGGCTCACAATGGATTGTCAAGGAGGTTTTTCCGTTCTCAGCCGTCTTCCTGCCACTGGAATGGAGAAAGCTGCCTCATAACAAGTCAGGCTATTGTTCCATTCAGCTCAGTATTGTTTACATTGTGCTCTTCCAAACATCATTCAGATGTTGCAAATAGGTTGTTATCAATAGGTTTGTTTGCGTTTCATTTACCAGATTTCCCCTAGAAAGGTAAATTTGGATTATATTTTGTGGGGGGCAGGGGGATATACAGATCGACAGGTCTCCAGAGTTTCAGACAGGAACATTTGTCAGCCCCACCTAGAGCCTCCAAGAATGAACCCCGAGACCTTTGGCATCAAAGCTTGTGCTCTGCCTCTGTCAAGCGCTGCAGTGCCTACAAATCCCCATTTGACATTAAGGTCTACGCATGACTATCCAGTTCATTCACCACTGAGGAGATAGCAGATCCAACCTCCAAGGAATGTGCTGCTGCAGGTGATGCATTCCTTGGAAGATGAATCTGCTGCCCCGTGGTTCCTGCTGTTGTCTCACCTTGCTTCGTGGACAAGCTGGCCCTGCTACTGTAAACATAGGTAGGACTGACCTGCTGGGAGCCTGAAGAGTCCTCCCCTGCTTCTTTCCAGCTGGCTTATGGTGGGGCCTGACAGGCGCCATAAAGGAGTGCTGCTGCTGCTGCTGCTGTTGCTGCTGATGGGCAGAGAGGGCTCTGGTTTTTTAAAAAAGTGCTTTTATTTTTTATCTATGTCATTTTAAATTGTGTTTGATATTAATGCTGTATTCTTAGTTTTAGATTTTATGATTTATGTGGAAATGGTTTTCCATTTGGCTGTGTACTTTCTGATGTTTTACTGTTCATGACTTTTGTTACGTTGGTAATTACATAAACCTTGCCATGTTGTAAGCCTCCTTGAGCATTGTTTTAACAATGGAAAGGCGGCATACCAATAAAATGATGATGATGATGATGATGATGATGATGATGATGATGATGATAAACGTCACATAAAGCCCAGTTCCTTGGAGTTAAGCATTACTTCTACTAATCAGAGCTCTTTCATAGATACTGATGAAAGCATCATTTTAGTTCCCATGCATGCATCCATGTACACACACACACACACACACACACACACTTAGCTCAAGCTTGGCAAGGAATCGCTTCCATTCAGTGAAAACAACCACCGCAAGAACACACTTCACGACTGAATTTGGTTTCTTGGCAAAAGCACAGATATGTTGTAATATGCTGACTCTGTGTGTTTCTGTCATTGTTTAGAAATTGCTATGGATTCCTGGTGATGGCAGTAATCCTAGCGTGCATTAGGGCAATCGAGTTGTATGCCAAATGGCAATCTTCAGAGCTCCTTGCCAGCTTATTTGCCTTTTGGATTTGCTGGCACCTCCAATCTCCGCTTGTGGCATGGTGGGCAAAGGGATGATTTAGTGCTTCCTAGCTCGCCTTGACCTCACCCCTGCTCACCGCTTGCAAAACACACACACACACCCCTCATATTTTGTGGATAGTTTGACTTAGTGCTCCTTTTCATCTTAGGAGTCAGTGCCAGAATGACCCTTAGGAATGAACATGTCCCTCGCATCTCCACAAAGGATGCTTCCACAGAGCAGTTTATTGTGCACTATGGGACGTGAAATATGAATTGATGCTTTTGAATTATGATCCTAGAGGAGACTCTTGAGAGTCCCATGGACTGCAAGAAGATCAAACCTATCCAGTCTTAAGGAAATCAGCCCTGAGTGCTCACTGGAAGGACAGATCATGAAGCTGAGGCTCCAATACTTTGGCCACCTCATGAGAAGAGAAGACTCCCTGGAAAAGACCCTGATGTTGGGAAAGATGGAGGGCACAAGGAGAAGGGGACGACAGAGGACGAGATGGTTGGACAGTATTCTCGATGCCACCAACATGAGTCTGACCAAACTGCGGGAGGCAGTGGACAACAGGAGTGTCTGGCATGCTCTGGTCCATGGGGTCACGAAGAGTCGGACAGGACCAAACGACTAAACAACTACAACCACAATTCTAACAAGGGCTGTGCTGCTAGCTAGAAGGGCATTAATTTTTTCACTTCATTTTTCTAATCCCAACCACCCCCTTCCCCTCTGCCAGAGCTTTGAGTGTGCATATGTATGTGTGTGTTTGTGTTCTCGCCACTTGGGGGAAATTAGATATCACAGAGTGTAAGGCAGTACTCTTCCTGCAGTTTTTTCTCTCTTCCAAATGTAATGTACACCACATGCCAAAATAAGTTGTTCCTTCATTGCCAGCACTATTTAAAGCATGAACACGAAGATCCTGTATTCTTGACTGTTTATAGCCCACCCACCAAGCTTACCCCAAAGCTTAACCCTCACCCCACACCAACATTCCTGCTCTACTACACTACAGGGCTGTCTGGTTTTACCCCACATCCACTGTGCAATGCATAAAAACATGCCATGGTCCCTGCTTCTCTGTAATATGCCACTCTGTATATCTGTGAATTGGCCACCTGTCACTGTGCCATTACAGAGTCCCGATGGCATTAGCTGAAGCAACATAAATAGATAAAAACAAGATGCAACTCTAGACTCCCTATTACAAAACATCAATGGCATCTTAAGAAAATGTCACGGCATAAAGACATCCTGCAGAATCAAGCGGTGATCAAGGGTCCAGTGTGGCTTTATTCTGAGTGCTCTCAGCTTGCATGTTTTAGGCTGCTACAAGGCAGCTCCTGCCCACCTAGCAGTTTGAAAGCACGTTAAAGTGCAAGTAGATAAATAGGTACTGCTGCAGTGGGAAGGTAAACGGCGTTTCCGTGCGCTGCTCTGGTTTCGCCAGAAGCAGCTTAGTCATGCTGGCCACATGACGCGGAAAAACTGTCTGCGGACAAACGTCGGCTCCCTTGGCCAGTAAAGCGAGATGAGCGCCGCAACACCAGAGTCATTCTCGGCTGGACTTAACTGCCAGGGGTCCTTTACCTTTTTTAAAAAAGGCAGCTTCCTACATCTGCGTATTCTCAGATTGCTCAGTTTCAGTCTGCTGCCTGTATCACAGCCCTTCCTACTGGACCAGAGGAGATGACCTGTGTCTGTCTTTCTTTCTTTCTTTCTTTCTTTCTTTCTTTCTTTCTTTCTTAAAATCTTCTCATTTATTGTCTTTGCGATAAATTTTTACAGACCATGCACAGCCTTTTTAATTGCTGGATGCTTGATACAATGATACAGTGTCCAGTGGCCTGAGCCAGCTCAACTAATTTTACCATATTTATTTCTGTGAAAGCACTCTGGAATGAGGTGCACCCTGATGAATCGGAGCTGTGTACTTCCCGGCTCTCCCAAGAAACAGTTACCTTGGCAACTGCTGCAGCAATTGGGACGAGCTGTCCAGCACTTCCAATGGCACACAGAATATTATCATCCGTCTTTTCTCCATGTTTTGGTTGTTATAGAAGGAAAGCTTGGGCGGTTGTGTGGGCGTGTGTGTTACACAATCAAGATAAGTGCCTCTGTGTGATGTCTTGTATGTAAGTCTTTGCTCATTTCTTCCACACACCTGTCACTGACATCTCATTCATTCAAGCTTCTTGCTTCCCTTATCAACTTACTGTGTCTTGAGTGTTGTTCATATGTTTCAATGTCTTGATCGTCTAACATATGTTCAATGCTAGGAAAGTTCCTTTAAAAAAAAAAGGGAAGTAGTTCTAATTCAGGTTCATCCAGCCCAATAAGGAACTGGTTCCTGTTCATTTTTAAATGAACTAGCTCAGTTCATGTCCATCCAAATGAACTTTTTAGTTCGTGAAATGTTCACCCTTGGCAAAACAAAAACAAAAACCTGCAGCTTTAACTTTTAAAAAGCACTTTTTTAAAACTTGGGGAAATCACCGTCGCTTACAATGCAATCCTTAAGTCCTATGGACCTCACTAGTATTTACACACAAATAAGTAGGGTTAGGATTGCAACCTCAGGAAGGGATCAAAAGCTGGATTGTCCGTCTCCAACTTATACGTAGGTGCTATGCGATACACCAGTATAGTTCTCTGCTGCTTTGAATTGCACTTGATTTTGTTGCTACAGCACAGTTCGGGATTTGGGGGCCGCTCCACCGAAGGCCTCCTTGGGAAGGCAGAAAGTGAACAGTTAGGCAGTCTCTGGGATTCAAGTCTTTGTTTTCCATGAACACCTGGGCCACAATAACAGGTGAGTGCTAAAAATGGATCCCTCCCTTCTTCTCTTCAAGCCACTCACAACAGGCCAATCCCTGCCAAGATCACTGAGTGGGGCAATCGCAAAGCAACTGGGGTGTGGAGCACATCCTAAGATGATCTATGATCTATCCTCCCTCTTGTTAATTTTGGCACAGGGACATTTGCTTGTAATTAGTTATGTATCATACTCACAGCTGGTGTGCTCTCTACCTCATTAGAGGCCGACCCACATGACTCTCTCACTCGTGTTGTTGGCTCCTCCAGAAATTCTGCAAGGTGGGTGGAGTAATTAAATCAATAACCTGAGATCAAATGAACTTGCTGGCATTTCTTCAAGGCAGATCTCCTCTCTTTAAGTGCATATTAACTCCATAATAGATGAAGAAGACACAAGTGGAGGCTGAATCTGAGAGGCACGGTCGCACAAGCAGCCATTTCTTATCTATCACACCACTTTCTGGCTGAAGAGCAGATCATTGAAACCAAATGTTACTTTCAGAACTCTTCCAGAAATAATCACTCGCAGGGGGCAGTTTGACAGAAGCAGGGCCGGATTTAGGCTTGATAAGGCCTTAAGCTACTGAAGGTAATGGGGCCCTTTATATGTCCAGCTGTCCTTTGTCAGCAACAAATTGTTGCTGTTTTGTGCGTTGAATATATGCTATATGGCAATTTACGGACCTAATAGGTATCTAAAGCCATTTGCACATAACAAAATATGTATTTTATCAAAGTAATTGTTGAACTGAAATACAATTAAGAAGTATATTAATAGTGAAATACAATTAAGAAGTATATTAATGGTGAAATAATTAATAAGCTTTAACTTAAAATGATTGGGGGCCCATTACTTACATCATAGGAGCCTACACAACACAAAACACTGTTGCTGTGTGTAGGTTTTATTTTATTTGTTTTATATCTTATATTTTGGAAATGTACATCCAGTTGTTGTTTTTTTGGGGGGGGGGCAAGAGAGTGGGGCCCTAAGCTATAGCTTGTTTAGCTTATACGTAAATCCAGCACTGGATAGAACTGTCGTTTCAGAAAAGGCAGAGTTCACCTTTAAATATGAACTGAATCTCTCATCCTACCTTACTTGCGCTGGAGGGGAGCAGGGAAGGCGGACTCACCAATCAGCTTGCAGAAATACAGTTCACACTTTGGACCCTTCTTACAATTGTCAGAATGCTTCCTCAATGGGATAGAACGACCTAAATTGGACCCAGGTGGCGCTGTGGTTAAACCACTGAGCCTAGGGCTTGCTGATCAGAAGGTCGGCGGTTCGAATCCCTGTGACGGGGTGAGCTCCTGTTGCTTGGTCCCAGCTCCTGCCAACCTAGCAGTTCGAAAGCATGTCAAAATGCAAGTAGATAAATAGGAACCGCTACAGCGGGAAGGTAAACGGTGTTTCCATGTGCTGCTCTGGTTTGCCAGAAGCGGCTTTGTCATGCTGGCCACATGACCTGGAAGCTATACGCCGGCTCCCTCGGCCAATAATGCGAGATGAGCGCCACAACCCCAGAGTTGGTCACGACTGGACCTAATGGTCAGGGGTCCCTTTACCTTTTTACACACACACACACACACACACACACACACACGCATATATATATATATATATATACACATATATATACGATAAATAAATGAGTAAGTTAAGTTAATTTGGATATGCAGAAGATATAAAAAAATTAATTTAAGGAACCAAACCACAGAAAGAGGAGGAAGGAAGTCAAGTTTTAACATTTCAAAATGATTGTAAAATCAGTGAAATGTATATATCTGAAAAGTATAAATAATTTTTTAAAAAATGCTTCCTCAAGTTTGCAATGTTGGGGGAGAATTTTGGTCAGTGCTATCTCCTATTATGTTCGGGGGGGGTTGGGGGTATTGCTCAAATTTTTAATCTCTTTGCTGCTTTTTGATCCATCTTGTGCCACTCATCAGTTCTCTGAATCTGCGATTTAACTATTGCTTGCAATCCTTTTCTTAAATCTGGCAGCCACATCCTAGAGTGAGCGAAGAAAGTTTAAGTCCTCCATTCTCTCTTGAATTGTGTTAAGAATTAAATAATAATTACATGCCATTTTGGAAAGTAAGAGGCATATAAATTTATTATTTTTATTTTTATAATAATAATAATAATAAGAAGAAGAAGAAGAAGAAGAAGAAGAAGAAGAAGTAAAAGTGGTGTTTTCCCCTCTGAAACCTGAGTCTGTTCTGTTGTTTTCCACCTGTCCTTTGCTTCTTAAACAGATGATTACTTAAAAAAAGAACCTTATTTGATCAAGGCATAAAATCCATCATACTAAGAAGAGATTGTTAAAATCATTTAAACGTCAGATCAGTTAAATTAGAGCACTAAAAATTACATTTGATTATAGTAATTCCAAAGTAAATGAAGGCAGTCAATTTTCCTCCCTAACGTGTCGTTTTGGAGGAAACTTTCTGCTAACAATGATCCTTTGTTTAAACATGTGCTATCATCAAAAGTGGAGTTAGAATAACACATTTTAAAGAGTTTGGTTGCATGCAATTTAATGTTATTCACAATCTTTTATGGCCCAACTCATTGGTCCCTCTTTTCAATTTCTGACCTTTAAGGCCCCTGTTCAAATTCATTTCCTCTACAATACATTGTCATCAGTGTCCTAATTTAATTAAGCAATGCTGCAAAATGCAGGGGGGCCACCTGGAGAACCACAGATTTCTCTTTCAGTCTTTTGGAGGTCTGAGTCATTGTGTTCCTGTTGATGACAGAAAGTCCATCAACTTGGGTCTAACATCTCTCAGCAACCACCTCCCATTCCATGCCACATTATGACCTCTGAGTTCCACTCATTTTTAACAATACCACTTGCACGCCGTCTGGTTCAAATGCCTTGTATATAAGCTCACAGGTGTCTCCCTCTTTGAGCTCAGTTAACCTCTAGGCTACTCAGAAAATACCAAATCAGCCCCAAGGCGAACAATCTACATAATGAAGCCAAAGCAATCTATGGCTTTTATCAACAGTCCACGCCCAAGTAGGATAAGGCCCAGAGCATGCAAGAAGGTATTTGGGGGGAAGACCCACTTGGAAGCAAATTTTCTGCTCCCCTAACTGAATAAAAGCAAGTTTTAACTTTTCCTTGTTTATATTCATCACCACATATATATATATATATATTTTCCTCTCGTGAAGTGACTGAAAAGCTACGGGCTGGAAATTTTTGGGACTAGTCTAAATTCAGGGCCTCAATGCTGCAATTGTGGCCTGTCATGAAAAGCCTCTAACTTCAGCCATTTCTTCTCCTCAATTTTGTGTCTTAGGAACACAGGGAACTGCCATACACTGAGCCAAACCCATTGGAGCATCCAGCTCAATATTGTGAAGGATGCTGGTCATAGCTGCCAAGTCTCCCGTTTTCCCCGGGAAACCCCCGTTTTTCCAGCTGTCCCCAGCCGAAAAAACAGATTTTTTTGTTTTCCCCCGGTTTAGTCTGGTGCGGTGGCCATTTTGGAACTGGGCAGAGCATGCTCAGAAGCGACTTTTGATGCTGCTCTGCCCAGTTCCAAAATGGCTGCAGCGCGACTTCTGGTGCGGCGGCCATTTTGGAACTGGGCAGAGCATGCTCAGAAGTGACTTTTGATGCTGCTGTGCCCAGTTCCAAAATGGCCGTCGCGCTACTTCCGGTATGCTACTTCCGGTCCGGTCCCTTATTTTTCAGAGAGGAACTTGGCAGGTATGATGCTGGTGGCACTTCTCAAGAGCTGTGTGGTTGCTGAACTTTTTCGGAATACTGCTTGCTGCTTCCTTCTTCCCTGGGACCAACTGCTTCTCCTGCATATCTTCCCTATTTTGTTATTTCATGTATATACTGCTTCATATTTAAAGAGAAATTTCTAAGCAGTTTATATATGCCGATGAAAAAAGAATTAATATAAAAATGCAATATAAATTCCTGCAAATATCTCCTGAGCAAGTGCTTTTGTGACATCAGCCACTCTCAGCCAATGGTGCCAGAGACTTCATCAGCATCATATAAGCTTCCTTAAAACATGTTGATATAAATATTTACAAAACCTGGACTTGAATTTCATACACAGCACAACATGCATAGGATTGCACCACAAACAATTTAATTTAACAAAAGGTAACACTGTCCCAGAGCAAAATTTATTTGGGTGGCTCATCACTGTTGGAGGGTGGGGGTTCAGTTATGCAAGCAGCCCAGTACATTAAGCTGTGTACAAGAAACTGGAAATATCCCAAGCTACCAAAAAAACCATTATTTTTATTTATAGAGTGCACAATATTTAATAAATTAAAAATATATGTGCTATTGCACCCTTAGAATCATTCCCTTGATTCTGTGGTTGCTTCTTGCTTAAAGGTAAAGGTAAAGGTACCCCTGACAGTTAGGTTCGGTCGTGGACAACTCTGGGGTTGCGCGCTCATCTCACTCTATAGGCCAAGGGAGCCGGCGTTTGTCTGCAGATATATTTTCCAGGTCATGTGACCAGCATGACTAAGCCACTTCTGGCAAACCAGAGCAGCGCACGGAAACACCATCTACCTTCCCGCCAGAGCGGTACCTATTTATGTACTTGCACTTTAATGTGCTTTCGAACTGCTAGGTGGGCAGGAGCTGGGACCAACCAACAGGAGCTCACCCCATTGCAGGGATTTGAGCCGCCGACCTTCTGATCGGCAAGCCCTAGGCTCAGTGGTTTAGACCACAGCGCCACCCACGTTGCTTCTTGCTTATGATTTGTTAATCATATCTGTGCATGAGCCATTTTGATATAACTTGATGTCAGCTATCCACTAACAGTTTTGCTTGCCAGCTAGAACACTTTTGGGGGAAATACTCATGATTTTCTGGTTAAAGAGTCTGTGACATTCTAACAACCGGTTTTTAAAACCACCTGCTACTACAAACATAATGGATGATTGGGGGTAAAGGATGGATTCAATAGCGACGAAGCACTAAACATCGAGACCCACGGATCCAGAAATAGCTATCACATTTTTTTCACATCTACTTCTGCTCATACTTAGAATCATGTATATACCAATTTAGGTCCCAAAGTCAGAATCACGGCATCTTGTTAAGATTTATGCTTCTGAAAATTTGGCACACACAGTCCATTTCTCCTTCCAAGTTCTTTTGGTGTGATTTATTTTTCCTCAAATTAAAAAGGAAAGATTCCGTCTGCATGAATTAATTCATCTCTGCCATGTTCACAAGCCTTAGGGTGAAGAATATATAAAGATTTACATATCATTGGAAGCTCGATCAGTGTCTAGAACAGTTTATAGATGGAGATTTCAAACCAGTGCATTAATTCAGTAATCCCAACTACAAAAGTAGCCATGTTGGAAGTTAAAATCTGAATAAATGTTGCTAATGTTGAGACTTCCAGACCAAGCTAAACTTTCTTTTAAAATATGCACCCGAAACATTCGTACCTGACTTCTTCGGCGAGGAAACAATGCTTGTATTCTTGGAGACTTGGCTAATTGTGCTAAAAATATGTCCAGCATGGTGTAGTGATTACAGTATTGAACAGAGAGCTGAGTTCAAACCCCCACTTTATTGTGAAATTCACTGGGTGCCCTTCACTATCTCTCAGGTTTAACCTACTTTATGGGGTTGTTGTGAGCAGGGCAGAATGGGGGGGACAGGTGGGCCAATGATTTTGAGGGGGCTACACTGAGTTCCCCCCTCAAAGGGGAGGCAAGGGGGGGAGAGACCCTTTGGTAAAGATTATTTGAAATGAGGCCTACATTTGCTACCTGGTCTGAGAAGACCAACTTTGCATGGCCCTGGTTGTGAGGATAAAAAGGATGAGGAAGAAGAGAACCATGCACAGTGGAAGAAGGGTAGATTACAAATGCAATACATAAATGAAGTCTTGCTAGTTATCTTCCTCCGTTGGAACACTTCAAGTAAATGACAGTGCTTGTTAGTAGCTTGTGGTATCACTGGGGATGGAGATGGGAGTGGAATTGTTCAGAAGGTGTGTTCCGTAGAAGTAGGTTCAACTAGAGCTACTAATTAATGCTGTTTCATCTCCCTCCCCTCCAGGGAATATAAGATGTGAGTCTTTGGCACAAGCACACTTGCCCTGTGACTCTCAACTGGGGGAAATAAGCTGGTGAGGAAAACAAACAGCAACCAGAGCGTCAACAATAACCACCAGTCAGATCACAGAGGGCTACCATCTCATCAGACTCCCCCGGAAGGTGGTGGACTCTCTTTCCTTGGAGATATTTTGAGGAGAGCTTGGATGGCCATCTGTCATGGATGCTTTAGTTTGAGATTCCTGCATTGCAGGAATGACACTCAGGTTCCCATCCGATGCTACAATTCTACGATTCGTCAACATCTGGGCTGGGCATCAGGACTAGGGGAGTGGGAATAGAGGAGTTTGCAGCACCTGCCCTCGACTTTTTGAGTTTTACCAGTCCCAGTGCTCAGCACTATCCTGATAGCAAAGGACCGCTGGTGAAGGTGTCTGACTTATCCACTTCTGCCCACAGAGCTGCAGCGAGCCATTGTAGCTTGGGGCATTGTGAAGAACAAAACACCAGTCAATAAAACACCAGTATGGAGGCGGACGATTGTATGTGGGCTGAATTATCATTTCTGTGAGCACAGAATGTTTGCCATACACTCTGACCAGTTCTGAAAATGAATAACTTTCTAGAATGAGCAGATAAGGACACAGAATGTTTGTAACTTTTAAAAAAACAAACAAAAAAACCCCTATCTTTGAACCTTATCCTGGTACGTTTTCAAGCACAATTCAAAGTGTTGCTACTGACCTTTATAGCCCTAAACGGCCTCGGTCCTGTATACCTGAAGGAGCGTCTCCACCCCCACCATTCAGCCCGGACACTGAGATCCAGCACCGAGGGCCTTCTGGTGGTTCCCTCATTGCGAGAAGTCAGGTTACAGGGAACCAGACAGAGGGCCTTCTCGGTAGTGGTACCCGCCCTGTGGAACGCCCTCCCAGCAGATGTCAAGGCAATAAGTAACTATTCTACTTTCAGAAGACAGCTGAAGACGGCCCTGTTTAGGGAAGTTTTTATTCAGTTGGAAGCCGCCCAGAGTGGAATTGCACCGGACAACTGATTTTTCAGGGGAACCCTAAGTATATTTATCCAGAGGTGAGTCTGATTGAGCTTTTTGGGGTCAGCTCCTTGATAAATATGCTGAGAATTGCAGCCTTTATGTTTTTATCCTTTTCATAAACCAGAATGAGTATTTCCTGTTAGGGACTAGGAAGTCAGCATTAACAACAACAACAAAAATAGATAAAATAAATTTATCATTAGAGTTATGATTCTTCAGCTGATATAAAATAGTTCCCTTTGTGTAATGTTTCCAGGGTTGCACTTAGGTAATTATAAGACTCTGGACTTAATGGTCTTACCAGGGGCAGGTGAGCTCTTTAGGTGGTACTATTTCAGAACATCATGTGCCCAGCCACACTTCAGATGGTAATGTCTTACTTCAAATGGTCTTACAGCTCCCTGCCCTTTAGATGATAATGTGTACTATCTCACTTCATTCGAAACATGGTGAGTCAGCCCTGCTGCATTTGGGGGCTCTCCATTCTGCAGAGCGGGGCCCTGACTTCTGCCTGAAAGACCTGCCTCAATGTTACCACTGAATATTTCAGGAGCTGCCTTTCTCCTCGCCCCCCCCCCCCCCCGTCAGCAGCTCCTTGCTTTTCCTCCACTTTCCTCCTTTGTTTTGCAAAGCACTGAGAAACTGTGGAACTGAGGCTTTCAAAGGCAGAGTTGTCAAAATTACAAACCCCACCCCCAATGTATTTATGCTTTGTTGTTGTAAGGTACATTAAGAAACTAATAGCGTTTCCAGCTACAAGTGTACAAGGAGAGGGCTGTGCATTACATAGGCAGAGAAACTTAATAGTCTCTTGTACTTGCATTACAGCCATGACTCACTTATTGATCTTGAAAACAAAGCATGCCAATCTCTGCTCTATTAAGTGTTTTGGCTGGGGTTTTCTGGGTCTGAAGGCAGTATTGCCTTTGCGGAATTGTCCTGGAAGTGTTATTATAGGTATTTCCCTTATAACATATTCTTTCCTTCAAGATGAGTCAGGGGAACCAACTGCAGGGAGCAGGGCCGTCTCTAGGCCTGGGCTGGGTGGCGCAATGCACCAGGGTGCCTGGCCACCAGGGGTGCTGCTGCGCCCGCCAGAAAGCTGATGTCTGAACACCCTATGGCTCCGCCTCCTCCTCCTTTCCTTTGGCCCGTGGGGATCCCCTCAGCCGCTGCCCGCCGAGATGTTGTCGCCTGCGGGAGCAGCGGTGGCGAGAGCGGCTCCCGAGCAGCCTCATCCACATCTGGTGCCCGCCGCCCCACCACCACCACTCCCGGGGCACAGGCGGCGGCGTGGCAACCGCCTCCTGCTCCTACTCCTCAGGCCGCTGGGAGCGCAGCGAGAGAGCGCAGACGGAGGCAGCGGTGGGCCGGTCAGCTGGCCGGGGAATAAGCAGTGCACTGCGGGACCCGGAATTCACCGCTCATGCTTGTTTCCTCCGGTGCGGATGGCAGCCGCTGGGCCACGCGGCCTCCGGGCTGGGGAGGTGGCGGGAGCTGGGCAGCTGCCTGCGCCCTGGCTGGGGCGGAGAGGGGTCGGCGGCGTGACCTGGGCTGGCAGCGGGACACCGCACAGCAGGTGAGGGGTGGCGGGAAGCCTGGGCTGGTGCTGGACTCTGAGCCAGGGCGAGAGAGAGCAGCTTGGGGAAAGGGAGGGGACACCGGAGGGATCTTTGCACCATGGCACTGGATTTGCTTAAGATGGCCCTGGCAGGGAGATAGAACTACTCAGCTCTTCCCTAATTCAGTTTATCATTCTAGTGTATTGTAGGGTTGTTGAGCTATTTTAAAGGAAATTTGCCCAAATCTACACTTCCAACATGGGTTGACATGCGTCCGGATTTTCCTGGACATTTCAGCGGTTTCCGCCCAGACACTGTTTCCGACTGCTGTATTCCAGCTATGTCCAGGAAATTCTGGACATATGACAGCCCTATTGCTTTGCCACGCCTCCTAAATTTAGATTCCACTAAAAGCAAGTGAAGTCTATGCCTTTCACCTCTTTCACCTATTGATCACACAAAGGGTCAACGCAAATACAAAGGGATTCACGGTCTGCTCCCATACCATGCTCCAATGGCTACCAGTCTGTTGGTTTGGTTTTGCTGACCATGGAAAGGGCTTTTGGAAAAGAGGGGCAGTTTAAAGATTCAAGCCACACAAAAGTTGCACGATGTTAGGTGATGTAAATAACGGTGGATAATAAAGTGAAAAGGTAAATTAAGTAGTCCAACTGGTTACGATGTTAACTCCTTTCCCTGCTTCTCTGTAGGGAAGACTGAGCCTGGGCAGATGCATTGGGGGGGGGAATTAGAGAGAATGGGTGAGGTGGCTGCTCTCCTTCCAGCTTAAAAGGATGTTGGGCTGAGAGACGAACCAGTCTGTTTGTCACTGATGTTCAGTTAATCTGTTTTATAAAACACAATTCCAGAGGCTGTGATTTTAAAAGGAAAAGAAAAAACTTTAACGCCTAAACTGTGCCTGATTCACAACTGTGCCTGAGAGAGAGCAAAGGGGTGTCGTTTAGCCTTCAATAACTGAGGGGTATTGATCGCTTCAGAATAGGAACCCTGAATCAACAACCCATGGAAACCATTTCTGGCATCTTCGATAAAGCACCGAAACCTATACAAGCGCAGGGCGGCTTGTGAGCCTATAACCAACAGACACCAGTGAGAAAGAGCAGGATTGCCTTTCAATTCCAGCAGGTAGCTGCCATTTTTGAAAGTGCAAGGCTGAAGTTTCTTCACTGGATCTTTAAAAGCCACCATTAGCATCTATATAATTTAAAAGGCTGCAAGTAGATTGTGATGTCCTGTTTCAGAAGCAGCATCAGTTTTAAATAATTGATTTGATTTGCCATTTCCAAATTGGGCTGGGGGGGGCGAGGGGAACAGAGAGGGGGGGCTGATGGAGGCATTTCAACTTAAGGATTCCTTAAGCAGCAGCCTGGTTATATCTGAAGAACAATAAGCATCTCTTTGCCTTGCTTGGGATATTTTCAGTCTTTGGGTCTGCTGGCTCTTCAGCTTTCCATCCCTGAGCCGGCCACTTGGGCTATTTTATGTTAGCTTTCTATCCTAAATTTTGTACTTCCTTTCCCTTTTTTAAAACGATGTTTCCTTCTTTTTGGCAACATGCACATATACAATACCCCCACTGAGCTGTACAAACTAAAGGGCTTGTTCATCTCTCTCAGGCCAAACAGTCACTTAGGGAGAGGGGGTGAATTTCATTGGGACCATGTGTACAGTTCCTCAGAGACCCAGGAAAATGCAGCGGAGTTTTAGTGCATGGTATCAAACAATGCATTTCAGAATCTTTTGTAGCTGCCTACTTTGTGTAGGCAAAGCTACAAAGAGCTACTTTCTCTGACCAAACTGCAGGAGGCAGTGGAAGACAGGAGTGCCTGGCGTGCTATGGTCCATGGGGTCACGAAGAGTCGGACATGACTAAACGACTAAACAACAACAACTTTGTGTAGAGTTTGAGGCCTAAAGAACACCAACAGGTGTGTTTATGTGACAATTGCTAGGGAAACGTGGGTGGGAGTTCTGGGCGTTCTTTATCTTATTTTATCAGTTTATATGAAGCAGTCTACACATAATATAAAAAATACTAAGCAGTTTGCAAAGAGAGAGAAAAATCTAGACTAGAATACAAGTACAGTCATACTTCTAGTTACGTTCAACTCCTAACAACTCCAGCCAGCATGGTCAAGGTTGAGAAATGATGGGAGTTGTGTTCCAAAGCTTCTGGAGGACGCAAAAATTCTGTCTAGCAGGAAAATGAAAGTGCATAGGGTGTAGTTTAGATGTGGAACAGCATTTGTTTACTTGTGTGTCCTCTAGCAATGCTCCTTTGTTGTGGCTTTCGAACCAATTTATATTTTTAAAAATACTTTTCCTTTTTTAAAAAATTGTTTCCTGGAAAGCCAATTCTGGGCCAGCTAGATTGGCTGCAGGCAAATCTCACCATGCCGCCTTAAAGTAAACAGTCGTTGAATAGACCCTTTAAAAGCTTACGTGATCTTTGGATAAGGACTGCCATGAATGAACAACAACAACAAATCAATTCAATTCAATTCAATTTAAAGAGGCCATTTGTAAATTATTTGTGCTGCACCTTACAATGGAGGAAATTGGGAAGTATGGAATCCAAAAAAGAAAGCCCCACAAATGTTGCTACTGGAATAAATGGGTTGTATTCAGTGCTGGGACTCCACTCATACTAACAGACCTTTGCTTGCACAATGAAGCTGCCAATTCCTCTCCTTACCTCTGCATACTCAGAATTGACTCCAGAGGGTTGAGGGTCCCTCTGGAGCAGATTGGGAGGCAGGGAGGAGGAAAGGAAAGTCTCAGTGGAACAGACTCCCACGAGACGAGAGGTGGTGGACTCTCCTTCCTTGAAGGTTTTTAAGCAGACGTTGGGTGGCAATCTGTCATGGATGCTTTAGCTGAGATGCTTGCATGGGAGAGGGTTGGACTAAATGACCCCTGGGTCCCTTCCAACTCTACAATTCTGTTATTCTATGGTTCAGTGAGGCATTTGTTAAATTTGGGATGAAAGGTCTTTCTATAGAATTGTTTAATTGTTTCTCCAGTTTCTCAGAAGTTCCTGTGAAATGTTGGCTGGTGTTTCCTTGGCTGATGCTGTATGTGTCTGATTGATTTATATGCACATTGCAGCACAAATCACAGCCCACAACCTTACATTTCATTCTTGCACTTGGCAATGTTAACTCTGATCCATTGTGACAGCTGATGAAGCAATAGTCAGATTTGTAAATGGTAATTGTAGTTAGCATGTATATAATGTATCACATTTACTCATCCCTTTAGTCTGACAAACATTGCATGTTTAGTGGCAGCAAATCTAAATAAATGTTTTCATGCTTTCATACATTGGAAATCGTGACAGACCGTGCAGCTTTGTAAAACCACCTTCTTTCCTTTTGAGTTCCCTTCATCTCTACAGAATGGCCTTGCATTTCTGTACAAAGCCAGCAAAAGTTTCTTTCCCCAAATTCTCCATGCTATTTATGGTGCTGAAATTTAGCGGTAGCCGGTGACATGTTCTTGGGAGCAGAGGTAAAAGTCTCCTCCAAAGAATTCAGAAGATCCTTTCCCAATAAATTTTCGCTCACTTAATGTTGAATGAAACTCAATTCTTATCGGTGGTTAAAGGAATGAAGGGCGACAAGCCCATTGTTTCCTTCAACAATATAAAAATAATTTGTTGTTGTTTAGTCATTTAGTCGTGTCCGACTCTTCGTGACCCCATGGACCAGAGCACGCCAGGCATTTCTGTCTTCCACTGTCTCCCGCAGTTTGGTCAAACTCATTTTAGTAGCTTCGAGAAGACTGTCCAACCATCTCGTCCAACCATCTCGTGAAAATAATAGTTGTGTTCAAAAGATTTGGGAGGGGGACAATTTCACCGAATATTCTCCCTTGGGAGGGCTAGAATCTTCTACCAGGGAGTTTGAAGAAGAATTTTTTTCAAAAAAATATTGTCAGGTAATTCATTTGAGAAATTTCAGCTAAGTATGTTGTCTCAGATGGTCTTGCTTTGCCGAACAAGCTGTGTGTGTGAAATTTCGCAACATCCCCAAAGAGATGACCTGTGAATGGATGTGCATTATAGCTAAACACATGTGTGCTGGGGCTTTACATGCAACAGAGAAGTGTAATATTGTGCCCTGTTCGTACCACTATTTATACGCTCATTATTTGCACTTCATCCATGGGCAAGGGTGGCAGAGAGCAGTGCTGAAATTTCTGGGAATTGTAATTGCGAAGAGTGCTGTTGTGCTCATGTCCTCTTTACTGTCTTCCCAGAGGCATCTGAGTGGCCACTGTGAGAACAGGATGCTCGACTAGATGGGCCATTGGTCTGATCCAGCAGGCTGTTCTTATGCAACAGAAATGTTTAGGAATCACATGCTCAACTAAGAACCATGTGCACAAATCAGTTATGCATCCAAATGTACATCAGAATGATGATGATAGTAAATATTATTATTATTATTATTATTATTATTATTATTATTATTATTATTATTACCCTGCCCATTTAGCTGGGTTTCCTCAGCTACTCCGGACAGCTCCCAACAGAATATTAAAAACCCGATAAAACATCAAACATTAAAAACTTCCCTAAACATGGCTGCCTTCAGATGTCTTCTAAATGTCAGGTAGTTATTTATCTCTTTGACATCTGATGGGAGGGCGTTCCACAGGGTGGGCACCACTACCGAGAAGCCCCTCTGCATGGTTCCCTGTAACTTTACTTCTCTGAGTGAGGGAACTGCCAGAAGGCCCTCGGCGCTGGATCTCAGTGTCCGGGCTGAACGATGGAGGTGGAGATGCTCCTTCAGGCATACTGGGCCGAGGCTGTTTAGGGCTTCCAAGGTCATTACCAACACTTTGAATTGTGCTCAGAAACATACTGGAATGCACCATTGTGTATGGGTGCTCTTTATCCACCATGCTTTCACTGAGATGTGCACCCACATTCTGACACATCTAGTCACACCATTCCTAAGCACAAGAGCTGTACAGATATCAGGCATCTGAAGAAGTGTGCATGCACACAAAAGCTCATACCAATGGCAAACTTAGTTGGTCTCTAAGGTGCTACTGGAAGGAATTTTGTTGTTTTGTTTCGACTGCGGCAGACCAACACAGCTACCTACCTGCAACTAGATATCAGGCTGTTTAAGAAAACTCTTTAGATGTTTTTATTTTGATCCCTATTTACTCATCCACTGTGTTTTGGTCATTGTTACTGCTCTTTTTTCTTTTTCTTTTTTTTAAGGCTGCAATGTGGTTTTAATATGTAATTTTATATAGTATTATGTTTGGTCAATGAATTTTTGTAAAGCAACATGGGAGGGCAGTGTGTTCTTAAAGGCAAGTTAAAAATTCTTTCATAAATAAATGACACCACTGAAATTAATTAACATGACTAAATTAGGTCCGTTAATTTCAAGAGGTCTACTCTGAGTCCTTCAAGGGAGGGCCTTTTGCTGTTAGAGTACAATTGGCAATGGCCCTTTGCTCAGTGGTAAGTAGGGTTGCCAGAAAATTTTGATGGAAATGGGAGCAGAAATTGCCAGTGTATACTTATATGTCCCATATCTGGAGCGGAAATCAATTCAGAGAATACTGATAGTCGCTGTTTTTCTTTCTTTCAGTCCACAAATGATGCATAATTGATTGTGCCTCCCATCTTTTGTGTTGCATTTCCTTTACAATGAAATGAATTGGGTGGAAGAATGTAATGACAATGTATTTGACATAACTAATTAGGTAAATTATATAATTTTGCCACAGTGGATAGCAGAGCAAATGATGCAGTTTGGGACAGAAGGTGAACTGCAGCAGATTGGAAACAGCACTGCATGTGATGAATACAGAGCAGAATGGGAAACAATCCTTTTTTTTCCTTCCCTAGCAATAAAGCACATGTTCTGAATGCAAAAGAGCTCAGTTTCAATTGCTGAAAGCTTCAGTTGAATGGATCAGGGAGCAGGTGGTAAGAAAAACCTTAGCATGAGGCTTTGGAGAGCTGCTGCTGATCAGAATATCAGAATAGAAGGACAAAGAGTTTGGCTTGTTATAAGGCAGCTTCATACTTCTACTAATGCCTTGTCAATTTCATCTCTATAATGGAGGGACTTTCCCATACCTGAGGCAAAGGTGAGAGGAGAGCCTGCCAGTTTCATGGCTGATCTTGCAGCTTTTACAGGCATTTCTCCAAACTTTTACAAGGTAGGCCTCCAAACCCTTCTACTCCCCCCCCAACCAATATGTGTTTCAGCATCAAGCCACTAAGCTTATCTTCTCCAACCAGCCTGAGAAGTTTTGCACATGCAGCCAATGATCATTTCTGTTGCAAGGGAAATTAAAGCAGATAGAACCAGACATAAGGCGTGGGGTTCTGGGATATTGTCTGCACCAGTAGAACAACAATATCCACATTAAAAGAAATTGAAGCTGACAGCCCTATTTCCATGGCATCCCTTTGATTTTAGTTGCCTTCTTTGATTTGGTGCAGCATTTTCTGGAAGCTCACATGCAGAGCATGGCCATAATAGGGCTGTCATTTCCATGGCAGCCCTAATATTATGTTAATTCAACGAGGATTCATTCAGGCCCATCTTCACAATAGCCTCACAAATTGTGCTACAATTCATCAATCATATGTTGTTGCTTTGCTCTAATTTTCAGCAATGTCATGAGCCCAACTAGAACGGGCTACCTTGTCAACCCAAGTGCTTTCTCATTGAGTCTCCCTTGTTACATCTATTTATTCCTTATTTTTTAATGCAGCCCTGGGATATGTGGATCTTTTGCTTATTAGAAGAAGCAGCGTTGGTGCTGCAGTGTTGCTGGACAATGAGCACCAGAAACGACATACAAATCAGTCTGACTTGTGCTGTGAATCAGCCAGTGGAATATGAGACAGTGCTTTATGGATACACTAAGAAATATGGAAACCATGCTTTGAACTTCAGAGGTCTATAGTCAGTGCTTTTTTCTATTTAAAAAAAATGTTTAGGGGTACTCTCGTTTTCCTACTCATATTGAAATACTGCCCCTCAATGAGGCCAAACTTAGATTCACAAAATGTTTAGGGGTATGCGTACCCCTGCATCCTCCCCAGAAAAAAATCAGTCTAGTGATCAGAAGCAGAATAAAATGGCTTTATTCCCTAGTTCTGTGATTAAAAAAGAGCTGCTCCTTTGGGTAGGGAAAATAGCCCATAGGATATAAAATGACCCCTAACTAATCAGAAGATGTAAAGTAAATGGCTCAAGGGGGTTTAATCCCTAGTAAGTGTGTCTGGAATTGCAAATTTGCTTGTCTTTTTCCTAAACGAAAAAGCTTCCAAACGTAAGGTATTCAATCCCTTTGATTTTAGTTGCCTTCTTTGATTCGGTGCAGCATTTTCTGGAAGCTCACATGCAGAGCATGGCCATAACCCTTACCTATAGTTTATTGAAACAAGCCAACTTCAAACCATGGTTTATAAAGTTGGCTTGTTTCAGTAAACTATGGGTAAGGGTTATGGTCGTCCTCATGTGAGGTTCCAGAAAACGCTGCACCAAATCAAAGGAGGCAACTAAAATCAAAGGGATGGAGTACCTTCCTTATGTTTGGAAGCTTTATAAACAATGGTTTGAAGTTGGCTTGCTTTCAGTAGACTGAAATTAGACAGACCACAATTTGTCCGTGTTCAGACATAATGCTCAAAATGGAAGTGAGATCTTCCGAATGCCTCCTCGTGGCTGCACCGGAGCAGAAGAGAAGCAAAGGAGAAGCACACAAGGCTGAGACTTGTTTGAATAATTATAAACCAGGAATGGTGAACCTGTGACCCTCCATCTGTTATTGACTACAACTCCCATCATCCCTGACCATTTGACATGCGGGCTGGAGCTGATGGGAGTTGGAGTCTGGTATAATCGGAATGCTCGCGTGGCTCCCCATCCCTGCGCAAAACCCCAGGTTAGCACTTTATTCTAACAAGGCCAGTGAGTCCACAGAAGAGCTGGGAACCGAATCTACAATCTCCAGAACCCCTTCAGATTCTTAGTAACAAACCCACGGTGACTGTTATGTGACCGGTGATCCTTGTCACAAACTTGAACTGGACCAACTTTGTTATGAACCAGCAAGAGAATTCTTATGCAAACACCTCCACTTATCTATTTTCTTTATTAGCAACAATCCAGCCCAAGCCATTTTGCTTGAAGGATGCAAAAACTTCACACCAACAAAAATTGTTTGACAAAGCCACATTCTGAGTAAGAACCCACCCTTTTTAAAAAAAATGCTAAAAAAATCAATCCAAGGGCTGCCACACCAAATGTTTTAGACTTGCTTCTACACATCCTAGTCCCCCACCTGCTCCTTTCCCCCTCTGTAGCTGCTGGGCACTTTAAAAAGAATATTAGTGTGTGTCTTCATCATCCTAAACTGCGAATTAGAAGTGAAGGGCTGAGGCACACATTGCCCAATTTAACAATTTGACTTGTGGTTGGTGAGGACATAAATGAAAGCAAGCATGAAACAGCTGTTGCCTCTCTTTTTTTTGAAAATAGCCTGGTAGCAAGACTACTTACGAGAGTAAGGCTGGCAGTGTTTGATGTTTATTTTTAAACAAAGTGGTAAGAATATTTCCTAGGAATCCCATATTCCTTTAGGGCAATGCTGGGAAGCTGAAGGTTCTAATTAATTAGCTATTAACTAGCCTTTCCGAAATTAAAAGACGCCTGCTTCTTGGGAGAAAAGCAATGACAAACCTAGACAGCATCTTAAAAAGCAGAGACATCACCTTGCCGACAAAGGTCCGTACAGTTAAAGCTATGGTTTCCCCAGTAGTGATGCATGGAAGTGAGAGTTGGACCATACAGAAGGCTGATCGCCGAAGAATGGATGCTTTTGAATTATGATGCTAGAGGAGACTCTTGAGAGTCCCATGTACTGCAAGAAGATCAAACCTTTCCATTCTGAAGGAAATCAGCCCTGAGTGCTCACTGGAAGGACAGATCGTGAAGCTGAGGCTCCAATACTTTGGCCACCTCATGAGAAGAGAAGACTCCCTGGAGAAGGCCCTAGTTTTGGGAAAGTTGGAGGGCACAAGGAGAAGGGGACGACAGAGGACGAGATGGTTGGACAGTGTTCTCAAAGCCACCAACATGAGTCTGACCAAACTGCAGGAGGCAGTGGAAGTCAGGAGTGCCTGGCGTACTCTGGTCCATGGAGTCACGAAGAGTCGGACACGACTAAATGACTAAACAACAACAACAATTCTAACAAGGGCTGTGCTGCTAGCTAGAAGGGCATTAATTTTCTCACTTCATTTTTCTACTAAACGACTAAACAGCAACAGCCTTTCCAAATTTCTTAATATAGTTTTCATATTTCATGTGAGTGTAGCTCATAGCTGCCAAGTTTTCCCTTTTCTCGCGAGGAAGCCTATTCGGCATAAGGGAAAATCCCTTTAAAAAAGGGATAACTTGGCAGCTATGGTGTAGCTGTGGGTTGTTTTCACAAAGTACAGTTACTAGGGCTGCAGTTGCAATCGGTTGATTACATTTGCATATGAAGCAGTTCTTCACATGCAATAAGTATCTTTTCTTTGTTTTTAGGTTATCTGGGAAGACCTTGTATGCGCAAGAGAATTTTAATTGCTTGCTATCATAAGTTTTTATAAGCACTTGCAAACATATTCCAAACACCTGATGGTCTTTCATTGGGGCCATCATTTTAGCAACTACTATTTTCGATGAACTCACTATGAATGCCTCCCTTGTTCTCTTATAATGGCAATGGTGCCCACTTGAGAGGTGTTGGAACTGAGTTCTGGTGCATTCCGACTGGGAAAAAAGCCCTGGTTTAAGTTTATTTAAAGCCTTTTAAAATGGCTTAAACAGATCAGATTGCTAAACATGGCAAAACCATGACCTATGACTTTGTCATTCTACTCAGCAGCTCGGAATGTGTTGGCACAACTGGGTGTCATGTGAATTGTCTGTGTCTATAACACCCTGAGCATGCCTTTTAGGAATAAGCCAGTTCAGACTTCTTTTTATTTATATGGTGGCAGGCAGAGATCATAGTGGCATGGTGAAGATGCCTGGATTCACGTGGTGGGCTGCAGGACATTCTTATAGCTGCCACCACAGGGAATAATAATAATAATAATAATAATAATAATAATAATAATAGGTAAAGGTAAAGGGACCCCTGACCATTAGGTCCAGTCGTGACCGACTCTGGGGTTGCACGCTCATCTCGCATTAATGGCCGAGGGAGCCGGTGTATAGCTTCCAGGTCATGTGGCCAGCATGACAAAGCCGCTTCTGGCAAACCAGAGCAGCACATGGAAACGCCGTTTACCTTCCCGCTATAGCGGTTCCTATTTATCTACTTGCATTTTGACGTGCTTTCGAACTGCTAGGTTGGCAGGAGCTGGGACCAAGCAACGGGAGCTCACCCTGTCACAGGGATTCGAACCGCGGACCTTCTGATCAGCAAGCCCTAGGCTCAGTGGTTTAACCACAGCGCCACCTGGGTTATTATTATTATTATTATTATTATTATTATTATTATTATTTATACCCCGCCCTTCTGGCTGGGTTTCCCCAGCCACTCTGGGCGGCTTCCAACAGAAAAATGAAATAAAAGAATCTATTAAACATTAAAAGCCTCCCTAAACAGGGCTGCCTTCAGATGTCTTCTAAAAATCTGGTAGCTGTTTTTCTCTTTGACATCTGATGGGAGGGCGTTCCACAGGGTAGGCGCCACCACTGAGAAGGCCCTCTGCCTGGTTCCCTGCAACTTGGCTTCTCGCAATGAGGGAACCCCCAGAAGGCCCTTGGTACTGGACCTAAGTGTCCAGGCAGAATGATGGGGGTGGAGACGCTCCTTCAGGTATACTGGACTGAGGCCATTTAGGGCTTTAAAGGTCAGCACCAACACTTTGAACTGTGCTCGGAAACGTACTGGGAGCCAATGTAGATCTTTCTTGTTATGTGGTCTTGGCGGCCGCTCCCAGGCACCAGTCTGGCTGCCGCATTCTGGATTAGTTGTAGTTTCTGGGTCACCTTCAGAGGTAGCCCCACGTAGAGCACATTGCAGTAGTCCGAGCGGGAGATAACTAGAGCATGCACCACTCTGGCGAGACAGTCTGCAGGCAGGTAGGGTCTCAGCCTGCATACCAGATGGAGCTGATAGACAGCTGCCCTGGACACAGAATTGACCTGCGCCTCCATGGACAGCTGTGAGTCCAAAATGACTCCCAGACTGCGCAACTGGTCCTTCAGGGGCACAGTTACCCCATTCAGGACCAGGGAGTCCTCCACACCTGCCCACCTCCTGTCCCCCACAAATAGTACTTCTGTCTTGTCAGGATTCAACCTCAATCTGTTAGCCGCCATCCATCCTCCAACCGCCTCCAGGCACTCACACAGGACCATCACCGCCTTCACTGGTTCTGATTTGAAAGAGAGGTAGAGCTGGGTATCATCCGCATACTGATGAACACCCAGCCCAAACCCCTTGATGATCTCTCCCAGTGGCTGCATATAGATGTTAAAAAGCATGGAGGAGAGGACAGAGCCCTGAGGCACCCCACAAGTGAGAACCTAGGGGTCCGAACACTCATCCCCCACCACCACTTTCTGAACATGGCCCAGGAGGAAGGAGTGGAACCACTGCATGACAGTGCCCCCAGCTCCCAACCCCTCTAGACGATCCAGAAGGATGTTATGGTCGATGGTGTCAAAAGCCACTGAGAGATGTAGCAGAACTAGGAAACAGCTCTCACCTTTGTCCCTAGCCCGCCGGAGATCATCAACCAGTGCGACCAAGGCAGTTTCAGTCCGATGATGAGGCCTGCATCCCGACTGGAAGCGATCCAAATGGTCTGCTTCTTCCAGGCGTGGACCTGGAATAATAATTTATTATTTATACCCCACCCATTTGGCTGGGTTTCCCCAGCCACTTTGGGCAGCTTCCAACAGAATATTAAAAACACGATAAAACATCAAACATTATAAACTTGCCTAAACAGGGCTGCTTTCAGATGCCTTCTAAAAGTAAGATCGTTGTTTATTTCCTTGACATCTGATGGGGGGGGCGGGTTCCACAGGGCAGGTGCCACTACTGAGAAGTCCTCTGCCTGGTTCCCTGTAACCTCGCTTCTTGCAATGAGGGAACCACCAGAAGGCCCTCAGCACTGGACCTCAGTATCTGGGCTGAACGATGGGGGTGGAGATGCTCCTTCAGGTATACTGGGCCAAGGCCGTTTAGGGCTTTCAAGGTCAGCACCAACACTTTGAATTGTGCCTGGAAACGTACTGGGAGCCAATGTCGGTCTTTCAGGACTGGTGTTATATGGTCTCAGCGGCCACTCCCAGTCACCAGTCTAGCTGCCGCATTCTGGATTAGTTGTAGTTTCCGGGTCACCTTCAAAGGTAGGAAGGACAGCAGTTAACTGGCAGAAAACAAGCTCTGTACTCTGAACCACCTAGGTTAATCCCCAAGATGTCCAGGTAGTGCTGTGAAAGGATCCTGTCTACAACCCTGGAAAACCACTGCTAGTCAACACAAACTAACCTTCTCCAACCTAGTGCTCTCCAGATGTTGATGAACCACAACTCTCATCAGACCCAGCCTTCATGATCAATGGCCAGGCATAAGAGGACCTGTCATCCAGCAACATCTGGTTGAAGAAGGCTAATGTAGACTATGCTGGACCAAATGGGCTGATTTGGTATTGGTATAAGTTAGCATATAAGTTAGCAGGTTTTTGCAGTGGGCCTTGGGGCAAGTAGTTTGCATGCCATGCTACCTTGATACCAAATGATGTTTCATGTGCCCTCAAGTAGAATACTCTTCAAGGGATTCAAACTACACATTGATTGGTGATTGTCAACCAGTTTTCAGACATCAATCATGCCCATAGAAGTGGACAGTCCTATCTTAAACTTTGCCAAAGCATTGATTCACCAACACATTGCCTTCTTTCCAAATGCAATATTTAATGTCCGTTTCAAACAGAAGAAGTCTCTAAACTGAACTTCTATTTCTGGAAACTTGCATGCAGGAAAAAACAGAGATTGCCTCGCCTTAAAAAAAAATCCAATTTGATTTCTTATTAGCTGGTTTGCCGAGTTCCACAGCAGGCAAGGTAGGCAGGAAAAGAGTCCAAGAAATACTTAGTGACGTGAAATATATGACAGAGGACTATTTCAGGAGCAGAAAGAGTAGAATTAGTAAAGGAATTAAGTGAAGCAGAACATTTGTGAAGAATGAGGGCTTAGCTTAAATTTCCCCCTTTATTTGGGAGGATAAGTGAGCAAGAATCGATACAAATGCCATGTAATCTAAATCACATACGAGAGGCCTAGTGGTACCTAATTTGATCTCATATCACGAAGCAGCTCAATTATGCTGCCTCACATGACAAATGTCACAAAATTCTGATAACATTTTGCATGAATTAGAATAAATCTAGTCTGATATTCCTTTGGAAGTTCTATTTGGAGTGTTAACAAAGAAATAAGAAATCAGGTGCAACAAGAAATTAAGTCCAGATATATCTGCACTTGCGCATAAGAAAAATTTAATACAATAAGATTGAGCTCACTGTTTTGCAAATGGGAAAATTATTTCAGTGGATAAGTCTAAAGTCTTGATAGAAAAATAATATATTTTATCAGGACAAGATAAGGGTCAGATTTCAGAAGCTGCCTCCATTGTTTTTTCAATACTTAAAAATTAGAAACTTTTAAATCTCTAAATTAAGGCCTGCTGATTTAGCCAGGTTATTGACAATTTGGGGAAGTGCAATCACAAGGGGAGGTAGTTCAACTAAGCTTTAAATCAATTTAAAGGTTTGCTGCCAAAGACACATGATTTCATTAGTAGCTTTAAGCACAAAGGACAAGCTTTTAGAGAAGAAGGTACTGTAGTTTCAGCACAAACAAACAAAAAGACAGTATTTCAGTCAATCAAAGCAGTATCATTTAGCCTTACTGCCGGGCAAACTTAGCATAAGTAAATTATTATATTGATAGTATTGAACACCAGCTCAATACAATAGGGTAATTTCTTTTACTAAATGTAAATGCTGAAATCTAGAGTCTTTAGGGTACATGTTTTACATACGGCATATGGTGGAGTATCGGTATGCACACTTGTTTTTGTTTTTACTTATTAATTTTTTAATCCCTATTTTCTTTGGGGGATGCTGCTGTCATCATTCAAACAGGAGATGAGGTCACCATTACTATTTTTACCTGGTCCTTGCTCCCATCCTGACCCCTTTTTTTGTCCATCAACGGTCTCTACCTCCACAAACCAGGACTCTGTTTTTGCTTATTTGTGAGTGGAGATGGTGGCTCGACAAAATACTCAGGGAAACTGGGCAGAAGCAGTTGACTGCATTGTCTCCTACTGAGCCAGACCAAAGACCCTTCTGGTCCACCATTCTGTACTGTATGGGGAGGTGAGTTATTGCTTTTGTTTGTTATTGTTGTTGTTTAGTCATTTAGTCATGTCCGACTCTTCCTGACCCCATGGACCACAGCACGCCAGGCACTCCTGTCCTGCACCGCCTCCCGCAGTTTGGCCAAACTCATGTTCGTAGGCTTATGACAGGTCTTTTTAGGCTTATGACAGGTCTTTTTGTGTTTATGACAGGTCTTTTTGTGTTTCTTTTATATTGTAAGCCGCACTGTGATCTTCAGATGAAGGGTGGCATGGGAAACAGCAACAACAACACCCGCAGGCACCCTTGGGCTGACTACAGAATTCTATAATTGCAGAGTTGGAGGGGACCATGAGAGTCATCTATTTGTTTAAAATTTACTGCATGTAGCTCGTTAAAGGAAAACTACATGAAAATGACATCTCGTTGGTACCTAACCCCAGTTAAGATTGCAAAGATGTATAAAAACTCCACCAAAACATGTTGGAAATGTAAAGATAATGACAGTACCTTTTTGCATATGTGGTGGACTTGTAAAAGGGCAAAAGACTTCTGGGAAATGATTTATAATGAGTTTTTAAAATGTTCAAGATAACCTTTCATTAAAAAAAAAAAGCCTTTCTGCTCAGAATAGTGGGGGGAGAGATACCAAAGAACCTAAAGATATTGTTTATGTATGCTACCCTGGCCGCTATAATGTTGTTTGCCCAAAAATGGAAAGAAGAAGGTGAAGCGATGAAGCAAGAATGGATAACGAAGATGATAGACTATGCCAAAATACCAATGACAAACTTAGTTGGTCTCTAAGGTGCTACTGGAAGGAATTGTTTTTATTTTTTTGTTTCGACTACGTCAGACCAACACGGCTACCTACTGTAACTATGCCAAAATACTGTGAGGGTCAGGCAACAAGACGAGAAGAAATTTTCACAAGATTGGGAAAAAAAATTATAGAATATGTTAACACTGTAAATATGTTAAAACATTAGCAGGGTTGTTGTAACATTTATGATGGGTTACATTTGGACAATATACCGGTATTTATTAATAAGAATTGAAATTTATGACGATTGATTGAATTTGGAAGCTGGGGGGGAAACAAACAGGATGAATTTGGTGAACAATTGAATGTAAAAATGTTGTTATCAAAACTTTTTGGAAAATAAATAAATAAATACAAAAAGTGAGTCATCTATTTGCCCAATGTGGGGCTCAAATGCATGACCCTGAGATTAAGAGTCTTCTGTGTTACCGACTGAGCTATGCGTTCAGTCAACTTCATCCACAGACATTCATTCTATCCAAAGTGCATTTCATGATTGATGACACATTATTTTGGGTCAAAACTGGAGGGAAATCAGCAAGCTAAAGTAACATCACAGCAAGCGCGAAGCTGTCTCTGGATGCACATATTTCAACAAGCAGTTGTTGCACTCTGTTGCAGAAATAACAAGAAGAGACTTGCCACGCTGGTTGCTTATTGAAAGACTGAGCATTCTGGTTCTCCCCCTGCTTGTCTAATTCAATCCAAGGGAATCTTATACTTAACCGGAGCTGTCAGTTAACAAGTATCTATAGGGAATGTGATTAGTTGCCCTGTTTTGAACACCTACCCTCTGATGGAGGAGGAATAGTGCCAGGAGATTGCTGCGTCTTGAGTCCTGTGCTCAAGACTGCGTTGCTACAAGTTTGCGAAGGAACAGAGGGATCAGCCATCCTCCGGCAATTACATGCAGTTTTTAATTGCAGGCAGCATTCTTGTTTGCCTTTCTGAAGGAGGGTAAGCGACACACTGAGCTGTTGCTTTGAGGCACTGCACAATTCATTTCTGAAAGGTAATTAGCTGGGGGTGGACATGACAGGAAGTGAGCCTGACTGTGTAGTCCTGGCACATCCCACCCTGGTCTGAACTCTCCTCTAACTTCTACTTTGGCAAAGGTAAAAGTCTGCAGCCATGCCAAGCATATGCAGCTAGTGACAATCATGCATGGCTGTTCAATCTTCCATGGGTCTGCACACTTTCAGGACAAGCAACCCCCTGCTGCCTTTGGACGTTTCTCCCACCAACCCATTTCTGAAGCTAGTTGTTCTCCAAGTTGTCCGTCTCTTTCACCGACTTCCAGTAAATATAGAGTTCCCTGAGGCATTGGATGAAACTGATTATCACAACCCATTTCAATCTGGTTCAGACCCCATTGTGAGACAAAAACCAGCCTTGGTTGCTCTGATGGGTATTGCTGGCATCTACCTGTCTTGGGAGACCATGGAGGAGGGTCCTTTTGAGGGTGAAGTCAATCTGTCGGAAGGTTACAGCACCTGCTGTGGCTGTAGAGACCAATACAGTCATACCTCGGTTTAAGTACGCTTTGGTTTAAATACTTTCAGTTTAAGTACTCAGCGGACCCATCTGGAACGGATTAATCCACGTTCCATTACTTTCAATGGGAAAGTTCGCTTCAGGTTAAGTACGCTTCAGGTTAAGTATGGACTTCCAGAACCAATTACACTCATACTTCGGGTTAACTGCGCTTCAGGTTGAGTACTCCGCGGACCCGTCTGGAACGGATTAATCCACTTTCCATTACTTTCAATGGGAAAATATGGTTCAGGTTAAGTACGCTTCAGTTTAAGTACTCCGCGGTCCGTCTGAATACACTTCCCATTACTTTCAATGGGGAAGTTCGCTTCAGGTTAAGTATGCTTCAGGTTAAGTACAGACTTCCGGAACCAATTGTGTACTTAAACTGAGGTACCACTGTACGAGAGAGACATGTTTTGTTGCAGCTGGGGCAGATGAAGGCATCTGGTTGTGCTACCATAGATGCACCATGGCATTTCTTCTCCCAGTGTCCAGCTATGGATGGACCCCTTGACTGTCTGTCTCCAGGCACTGCGGTCATCTGCAAGGGGTTCCCACATGGCGGAGTTGATGTTGCCGGCCTTCATGCCATGTTTGCAGACATATTTGTAACCTTCAGAAGAAAGACAGACGAAATTGATCCTGCCAGGTCTCTCAGTGGCTTTTGATACCATTAATGACAGTATCATCTTGGAGTATCGCAATGAGTTTTGGGTTGAAAGCATTGTGTGACAGTGGGCTGCTCCTACTTATGGGGTCATCCTGCCAGCTTTGCTGTAGGGTGATATAGAATACCATCTTACCCCCCCCCCCAAACAGTATTTGACATCTACGTGAAGCCATTGGGAGCAGGTAGTAGGAGAATTGGGATGAAGTAAATTGGGGTGATAGCCGGAAGAGGCCATGCATAATAAAGACTAATAAATGGAACCTGGACCCGAGTAAGACAGAGACTCTGAGGCTGACCAGTCTGAGACTTGGGAAATTTCTTCTAGATGTTTTGCAACTCCTTTGGAAAAAGCTCCACCATTTTCCTCAGAGGCCCTGGTAACTTTGGTGGCAAAGATAACCCTTCAGCAGCTTTGGTTGGTACATCGACTGCACCATATTTCTTGGACAATGATAGCTTGGTCACTGTGGTCCACACATTGGTAACCTCCCAATTTGATTACTGCAGCATATTCTCCATGGGCCTATCCTTAATCATCATTCAGGAGCTTCAGCTAGTGCAGAATGAGGCTGGCAGGGGTACCCACTCCTTGCAGATACGACAGGGCTCAGCTAGCCCGAGAAGTGTGTGCACACTCACTGGTGTTGCTGCACGTCTTGCACTGGTTCTGCTGACAATGATTCTTTTTGTAACAGAACTGGTGGTGGCTGTGGGAGATGAGACCTTCTATATGGTTACTGAAAGCAAATCAGATTTTTGAATTCATATTAATTTATGCTAAGACTGTCAAATCAATATTGTGCCAGCCTTTATGCACAGTATTCCTGCATTAACCTCAGCTGGTGACATAACATCCCTATGCAGCATTAAATGGAAGGCCAGCAGCAAGCTAAGCCCTTCTTGGCTAACTGGCTTGAAATTTGTCTTTTAAAGTCTTTCAAAAATGTGCAGTGAAGCCTGAGCACTAAATTCTTCATTATTTCGAACACTTATTGTCTTGTGGGAAAACCATTGTGTTAAGCAGACTCAATTTAACTGTAAATGTTTGATTGCATCAAATCCTCCTCCTAATGTGCTTGAAAGGTTTACGATTTGGGTCATTCATTATGCCAATTTTTCTTTAGGGTATTCTGTTCCTGTGGTCACAGATTTGCAACCAAGTCCTAACAAAGGCTGCTTCGAATCCAGCAAGATGTTGTGCAGCAAAATAGAACATTCTACAATTAAGCAGCGACTCAAAACTTTCAGTACTTTGTTAACTATGATACAGATTCTGGGCAATCCTGGGCTGTCTCTATTTTGCAGTGGAATTCAATCACATCCCAGCAAATTCAGCTGTGCCTTTGGATCTTAAATTTAGCAGGGTGGGGTGGAGTTGGATCTGAATTTTATATATTATTTGCTCATTTATTTTATATATATTGTTTATTTTAAGCTGTTTTAATCTTGTTTCCATTCTTATTTGTAACTTTCTTATTTGTAATTTTCTTATTTTTAGAGGGAGGAAACCCCACATAAACAGCAACAACCATAATAATGATGTAAAGTGTATAATAAATTTTCAGTTGGAGAATCAATGCATTTTTGATAGATTATAAATGACTGCAGAAACACGACGCCCATTTGGAAAAAATGCACATTGCCTTTTACACATGATAAGACATGTAATTCTCACCGCGGCTGGTCCCATTCAGAGCAAATGTATAGCTTGGCTTTTTGAAAACCACTGTATCTCATTTGAAGAGAACACATTTCTTTGGACAATAAGACAAAGTGGAAGTCATTCATATTGCACATGACAAGTGATAATTGGAGAGGGGGGTCAAGGAAAATCCATGTGCCCAAATTTGAAGCTGCCTTAGAGATAGCTCCAGCTCTTTGTTGAAGTGACGGCAGAAGAGATGGGGAAGGATGAATAGCTGTCATTTCCTCCATGTATCCTGGGGAAATTGGTGTGACAAGAAGACAATCCAGCTTAGCTGTCAGTTTTATAGCAGGGTATCTTAGTGATTCCCCACCCCAGAAACTCAAAGGAAGTTTGAAATATGGGTAGGAATGGAGTGGAAGGATGCAAGAGGAAGTTCTGGAATTCATTGATAAAAACCCTTCAGCAGCTCAAAAGTTGTGTGCTGCTGTTTTAAAAGGAAGGCGAAAAAATTGCAGTTGGTAGCTTGGGGATGCGGGGGGTGGGGCAGGGACAGAATTTTGGTTGCCTTGAGTCATAATCTTTTAGAGATGTGCTCAAAGAATGAGAGACTCATGCCTGCTTTTGTAGTGCAGGCTACCCGCGATTTGTGTGGGATTTGCATTTCAGGTCATCATGCTTGTCAGCAGAGCATCCATAAGACTGCCCTGCCATGTTCTGCCCTCTTATGGGTCAAAAAACAGCACATACATGCATGGTGCTTTGAATACGCCCCCCCCCCCAAAAAAAGGTTGGTCTCTGTACAAATAAAATTCTTACCTTGGTGATGACTGATTTTTGTAAAGAGAGGAATGGTGCGTTGAAGGGCCCATTGTAAGGTATGTCAAGAATGGTGCATTCCCCATGGTGCTTTTGTTTGCCTTGAACAAGATAAAGCGACCTACAAATTTAATAAATTTAATAAATTCCAAAGAAGGGCAGTGCCAAAGAATGCTCCAACTACCGCACAATTGCGCTCATTTCACACGCTAGCAAGGTTATGCTTAAAATTCTACAAGGCAGGCTTAGGCAGTATGTGGACCGAGAACTCCCAGAAGTGCAAGCTGGATTTCGAAAGGGCAGAGGAACCAGAGACCAAATAGCAAACATGCGCTGGATTATGGAGAAAGCTAGAGAGTTCCAGAAAAACGTCTACTTCTGCTTCATTGACTATGCAAAAGCCTTTGACTGTGTCGACCACAGCAAACTATGGCAAGTTCTTAAAGAAATGGGAGTGCCCGATCACCTCATCTGTCTCCTGAGAAATCTCTATGTGGGACAAGAAGCTACAGTTAGAACTGGATATGGAACAACTGATTGGTTCAAAATTGGGAAAGGAGTACGACAAGGTTGTATATTGTCTCCCTGCTTATTTAACTTATATGCAGAATTCATCATGCGAAAGGCTGGACTAGATGAATCCCAAGCCGGAATTAAGATTGCCGGAAGAAATATCAACAACCTCAGATATGCAGATGACACAACCTTGATGGCAGAAAGCGAGGAGGAATTAAAGAACCTTTTAATGAGGGTGAAAGAGGAGAGCGCAAAATATGGTCTGAAGCTCAACATCAAAAAAACCAAGATCATGGCCACTGGTCCCATCACCTCCTGGCAAATAGAAGGGGAAGAAATGGAAGAAATGGAGGCAGTGAGAGATTTTACTTTCTTGGGCTCCTTGATCACTGCAGATGGTGACAGCAGTCACGAAATTAAAAGACGCCTGCTTCTTGGGAGAAAAGCAATGACAAACCTAGACAGCATCTTAAAAAGCAGAGACATCACTTTGCCGACAAAGGTCCGTATAGTTAAAGCTATGGTTTTCCCAGTAGTGATGTATGGAAGTGAGAGCTGGACCATAAAGAAGGCTGATCGTCGAAGAATTGATGCTTTTGAATTATGGTGCTGGAGGAGACTCTTGAGAGTCCCATGGACTGCTAGAAGATCAAACCTATCCATTCTTAAGGAAATCAGCCCTGAGTGCTCCCTGGAAGGACAGATCGTGAAGCTGAGGCTCCAATACTTTGGCCACCTCATGAGAAGAGAAGAATCCTTGGAAAAGACCCTGATGTTGGGAAAGATTGAGGGCACTAGGAGAAGGGGACGACAGAGGACAAGATGGTTGGACAGTGTTCTCGAAGCTACGAACATGAGTTTGACCAAACTGCGGGAGGCAGTGCAAGACAGGAGTGCCTGGCGTGCTATGGTCCATGGGGTCACGAAGAGTCGGACACGACTAAACGACTAAATACAACAAATAATAATGGTGTATCTACTGCTGAGTACCAGACCATCCTTTGTTTGGGGGGGGGGGGTGAGTGGAGTTTTCTCCCAAAGGAATGGCTTCCCCCAGTAAAGTCTTTATTCCTTGCCACTATGAATAGATGGCAGCTTTGTTGACACCTGTGTTGGTGGACATTTTACTTTCCCCTTTCCTCTCATCACTTCAGTTTCTTGGCTAAGAAGTGGGTTTTCCCTCCCAGATTGCAGCCAATTCATCAGATCCACTTGGAGGAGAACCAGTCACCACCTGCAAAGCTGTTCACCATTGTTGTCCACGCTGGCTTACATTTTGGAAGGCATGGAACTAAAAGCATGGGTAAAAGTAAAGGGACCCCTGACCATTAGGTCCAGTCGTGGCCAACTCTGGGGTTGTGGCGCTCATCTTGCATTATTGGCCAAGGGAGCCGGCGTTCAGTTTCCAGGTCATGTGGCCAGCATGACAAAGTCGCTTCTGGCAAACCAGAGCAGCGCACGGAAATGTCATTTACCTTCCCGCTTTGAGCGGTACCTATTTATCTACTTGCACTTTGACATGTTTCAAACTGCTAGGTTGGCAGGAACTGGGACCGAACAATGGGAGCTCACTCCATCGCAGGGATTTGAACCGCCCACCTTCTGATCGGCAAGCCCTAGGCTCTGTGGTTTAACCCACAGTGCCACCTGCGTCCCAAAAGCATGGGTAACCAATGTGATATTCTCCAGATGTTTCTGGACAACAGTTTCTAGCATCCCTGACCGTTGGCCATGATGGCTGGGGCTGATGGAAACTGGAGTCCAACAACATCTGGAAGACACCACATTGGCTGCAGTGTGCAGAATCAATGCTGCATAAGAACACTAAGAAGAGTTTGCTGAATCAGGCCGATGGCCTATCTAATCCAGTATCCTGTTCTCACAGTGGCCAACCAGATGCCTGAGAGAAACCCGCAAGCGGGACCCAAGCACAAGACCACTCTCCCCTCCCCTGTGGTTTCCAGCAATGGTATTCAGACATGTTACTGTTTCTGACTGTGCATAGATTGTACGGTTCTACTAGTGGTATCGTCTTGTGCCATTCATTATAATCAAAGTTAGACATGGAAAACAAATAATTTCTATCCTGTTAATTGTATTACCCTCTTTAACAGAAGACACCTTTGAGTGTCACATGCACGAGCAGACAGAGGACGAGTGAATGACTCCCACTTCCTGTAGAAAAACCAAAGAGGGGCTCAGGCATTCTACCTTCCTCATGCTAAGATGCAAAAGGTCCTCTACATTTGGACACATATTTCATGGTGCCAGAAGTGAGATGTATGTGTCTTGACTTCAGGTGGCGTTCATGTGCTGTGTCAGGAACACATGGGTATCACATGGCAGGACAGAGTCTCAAACAAAGAAGTGCTCTTCCAAGCCCACATTCCCAGCATGTTTGCACTCCTGCCTCAGCGACATCTACCCTGGCTTGGTCAGGTCCACAGAACAGAAAATGGTAGGACCCCCAAGGATGCACTCTATGGGGAGCAGGCTTCAGGCACCAGGTCCATTTGCAGACCAACTCTGAGTTACAAAGATGTCCGTAAACAGGACATGATGTCTGACAACATTAACCCCAACATGTGAGAACCCCAACATGCAGATGACCACAATGCCTGGAGACAGAGGGTCAGGTTGTATATTCATGGCAGCAACCAGAGGAGGAATGATCACTGGGACATGACAGAGAGAAGAAACACCAAGCTGCACCTATGACAGTGGGTGGCACTGTGGTCTAAACCACTGAGTCTCTTGGGCTTGCTGATCGGAAGGTCGGCAGTTTGAATCCATGCGACGGGGTGAGTTCCCATTGCTCTGTCCCTGCTCCTGCCAACCTAGCAGTTCGAAAGCATACCAGTGCAAGTAGATAAATAGGTACAGCTGTGGAGGGAAGGTAAACTGTGTTTCTGTGTGCTCTGGCTTCCATCATCGTGCCCCATTGCGCCAGTAGTGGTTTAGTCTGTGGACAAATGCTGGCTCCCTTGGCCTGAAAAGCAAGATGAGCAACACACCACCTTTGACTGGACCTAACCATCCAGGGGTCCTATACCTTTACCTACCTATGACAGCAAAACTGGAAGCCTTCACCTGTCCCACCTGTAATAAAACGTCTCTCTCCTGTACTGGTCTCCAAAACCACAGCAGTCACTGTAACTCTCCAATTGTTTGACTTTACTTCTGAAGGCGCACTCTTCCGTAGTCTCTAGAGACAGACTGATGGCAACTTGGCAACTTTTTGCAATATGGCCTTTCCCTAAATAGATCACTGAGGTGACTCCAGTTAGCTTCTTTTCATGTGGTTAAGAAATATCTTCCAAATGTCATCTCCCAGTAATATCTGCTTTGTGCCCTTACATAGAGACCAAAGGTATAGAGGTTGTGGTACCCAATTTATTTCTGCTTGAATTCATTTCCTTACAAATATAGCAGAATAAAGTCCATGCTCAAATTCAAATGCATAACTGAGGTTGAATATGCATTGCACGTATTTCATTATATTTGCATTGCCTTGGGGGGGGGGAATTAAAGAGAAGCTGCACACAGTTCTAGAAATTAACATTACTGGGAGACTGTCCAACAGTTACAGGCCTCTGATTCTTGTACCATTGATTATAATTAGGCCATGTGTCAGGTGTGGGAATCGAATTCCCAATGCTAACAGTGGTGATTGTTTAATAGATTTGCAGCTATTGATTGTACAAATATTTGGATACCACAGTGTACATTTGCCAGCTGGGTTTTTGTGCAAAGAAGTATTTACATTCAATGGCAGTTTAGTTGCTCTTAATGTAATACAGTACAGTGGAACCTCGGTTTATGAACACCTCGGTTTATGAATTTTCGGTTTATGAACGCCGCGGACCCATCTGGAACGGATTAATTCATTTTCCATTACTTTCAATGGGAAAGGTCGCTTCAGTTTATGAACGCTTCAGTTTATGAACAGACTTCTGGAACCAATTACACCCATGCTTCAGTTTATGAACATTTCAGTTTAAGTACTCCGCGGACCCGTCTGGAATGGATTAATCCACTTTCCATTACTTTCAATGGGAAAGTTCGCTTCAGTTTATGAACGCTTCAGTTTATGAACAGACTTCCGGAACCAATTGTGTTCATAAACCGAGGTACCACTGTACTATGTTACCCCAGTGCCCTGCCTATTGGGGAGCGGAGGATGAGAGGAAGTTTCTCATTCATCTCTCTCTCTCTCTCCCTCTCTCTCTCCCTCTCCCACCCCCAATCTATCTACTGTATTTTTCCATCTATAAGACACCCCCATGTATAAGACTACCCCTATTTTGGGGGGCTCCGATTTAAGAAAATGTGGGGGTGGCCCCCGTGTATAAGACGCCCCCAAATTCTGGACATTATTTTTAGGGGGAAAAACTAGTCTTATACATGGAAAAATATGGTATATCTGTCTGTAGCTGTTTGCTGCCATGATATTATGTGATATGTAAGCATTTTTAACAGCAGCAGCAGCAGCAGCTAAAAATTGAACAAGGCAAAGACTTTGCACTAATGGCATGACTTCATGAGACTTCATTGTGTTTCTTTCCCTGGACACACCCAAAATTAGTTATGTTTTCATTTGGATTGATGTACTAATAGTATCCACTTCCATCCCTGGGTTTTTCCATCCATTGCTGGGTTTTTAAAAAATAGAACCTGAATATCTACCAATGAGTGGCTGCTTCTGTCAAGCTGCGCATGCCTTGCCAATTGTTGTCTGAAAAGCCTCACCAATTATATGCTAAATCAGACACAAAACAAAATGTATATTATATGTATAATACCTACAAACGTGCCAAGCCCTTTGCTGTACTATATTTCCATGGCACAGATTTAAAAGTGCATTAATAAATCTGAATTTACATACTGTAATTGCATTGTTACATGTATCTGCTAATGTGCTGTTTGCTTTAGAAAATCTGGAGTCTATGTGTATGATATTATATAAAAATTAATGTATATTGTATACAGGAATTGTTCATATATACAGTATTTTTAGTAGAACTGGGTGCGTGGGAATCTCATCTTTCACTGAGATTAAGGAGCAAGACAGAAATTAGGGAAGAAACAACATTGAAATGTTCAGGAAACCCTATTCCTGTTTGTTTGTTTGTTTGTTTGTACTGTACTTCTTATTTTGATTTGCTGACATTAGTGATAAGGAACCTAGGAATCTCTCCCATGGCTAATTCCTTCTTCAAATTAAAGAAACAAAAGGAGAGAAAAAGAAGGAGAGAGAGGAAACAGGCACCACATGCCAAATCAAATGAAAAAGGAGAAGCACATTTATATATTATTAAACCCCTTAATCGCTGGCTGATAAAATGTGTCTCTGGGTTACATTTCACTACAAAAAGCATAGCAAATGAGCAAGAGAATCACCCCTTCCCCTGTTATCTGGATTGGCATTCCAGAAAACACCAGTCCATCAGGGAATAAGATGGTGTCATGAATAAATTCTGGTCTTATCATGATCATGTCATCATGTCAGATGGCTTTAAAAGTGATCAAGAACAGCCACAATTATACAGGGTGGAAAGCAGTTGTGGCTTTTATGCTGTTGAGCTAGAGGAAAAGGGGGAAATGTTTCCATTTGTCCAAGTTAAGGATGAGTAACCCGTGACACTCCAGATGCCAAGACCTGCCCACCCACCTGCAGCAACTCAGGTGACAGAATCCACAGGGGCAGCAGATCCCAACATATAATTTTATTCAGAGCCGGCCCACCCATGAGGCAAGGTGCCTCAGGCTGCATGGTCCATTGGGTTAGCAGATCCCAATGTAGATCTTTCTCCCCCACCCCTTGTTCCTGATGCAGATTCTCCTTCACCCCTTCTTCCCTGGCAGGGAGGAGGACCTTATTCTACAGTCCGCCTCAGGTGCCAAAATTTATTGGGCTGGCCCTTCCAGATGCTGTTTAACTCCCATCAGCCCCAGTCAGCGTGCCTAATGGCCAGAGATTAGTCCAACAACATCTGGAGAGCCACAGATTGCCAATCCTGGTAGTCCAACAACATCTGGAGGGGCATGATGTCTTAGGCCATCCCTGGCCTGTCTTAGACTGTAATAGAAGTGTGTGTGTTTTTTTCTAGTGTGGTGAAATCATGGTGTTGTGCATTCTGTTCTGAAAGTAAGATCTAATGTCGATCACAACAGGAGAAAGTACTCATTAAAATTGAGTTGGCAATGAATTCTTGCATCTCGGCTGAATGTAAGATTATTTATAATGGTAAGTCAGTGCTGGAGATAGATTTTTGTGGGATGAAGTTTTGTATGCCAGGGCAATGATTATGGAGCATGGATGAGTGGTATCTTGAAAAGAATCATTCCATTATCTGATTCTGATTCCATATGGTCTATGCGCAGTTGCCGCCATTATAATTAGCTTCCTTGAATACCTACTGAGCACTTAAAATTGTTTTGCTGTCTTTCAAATCCTGTGCCCTCCGAACAGCCTGTGCTGATCTGCCAAGGCTTTTGCAGAGGAGGTTTCGTTGGAGTATAATTTGGCAGGTATCCCAAATAAACTTGGCAGAATGGGACAATAAGATGCAAAGCAAGTTTCCCACTCTCCTCTTTAAAGAAATTCTCTTTAAAGACAATCTTCTGACATTATAATAGAATTTAGCTCTTGTTGAATAATATTTTGTGATGTGGATAAAAATAGACACTCAAATGGGACCCTGTGTGTTCTGTACACTCTCAGTTTTGAAGTGCAAGGTACGGCATCTGGTGCAAAGCTTGGTATCTTCAGAATCTCAAGAAAGAAAGAAAGAAAGAAAGAAAGAAAGAAAGAAAGAAAGAAAGAAAGAAAGAAAGAAAGATTTTTCAAATACTTATGGTTCTGAAGGACAGTTTATAAATACTTGTGCAGTGTCTGATAAGGAAACTCAAAAGCAAGCCATGAGTTAGGCATGCATTTCACTGATCAATGTGGGCCGCGTAAGATGATTAGTACCTGCATACCTCTTTATCAGGGATGCAGGTGGCGCTGTGGGTTAAACCACAGAGCCTAGAGCTTGCTGATCAGAAGGTCGGCGGTTCGAATCCCTGCGACGGGGTGAGCTCCCGTTGCTCGGTCCCAGCTCCTGCCAACCTAGCAGTTTGAAAGCACGTCAAAGTGCAAGTAGATAAATAGAAGGTAAGCGGGAAGGTAAACGGCGTTTCTGTGTGCTGCTCTGGTTCACCAGAAGCGGCTTTGTCATGCTGCCCACATGACCTGGGAGCTGTACGCCGGCTCCCTCGGCCAATAAAGCGAGATGAGCGCCACAACCCCAGAGTTGGTCACGACTGGACCTAATGGTCAGGGGTCCCTTTACCTTTACCTTACCTCTTTATCACTCTACTATAGATACTATTTCCCTCTACACACACCTGGTTTATTCTGTCAGCAGAATTTAGGCTTAATTGGCAGGTTCCCATAGGTGCTTTATATGAACATGATGAGATCTTGACTGAGCATCCTTCCTTGGGTTCAGAGATGACGCAGGTGATGGTCCAAGATAGGGCATCCTCAGCGGTGGCACCTCGTTTCTGAAATGCTCTTACATGGTACCAACACTAGGACATAATCCAAATTTCCCCACCATGTTGGTGAGGCTTTACAAAGCACCAGAGACACCACTGAACCAACATTCCTGCCACACATAGGCCTGGCGCTGTTGCACAATGGTAGTAAGACCATATTAGGATCCAGTGGGTTAATCTTAGCCTATCCCCTCCCTGCCTGCATTTGTTTGTTTGTTTGTTCAAAATTTTGTCAGTTTCAACTGTTTTAGCTTGCTGCTCTGTTTGTTTTGTACCTTAGTGTTTTGGTCTTGTTAGGCTTGTTGTTGTTGTTCAGTCGTTTAGTCGTGTCTGACTCTTCGTGACCCCATGGACCAGAGCACACCAGGCACTCCTGTCTTGCACTGCCTCCCGCAGTTTGGTCAAACTCATGTTCGTAGCTTCGAGAACGCTGTCCAACCATCTTGTCCTCTGTCGTCCCCTTCTCCTAGTGCCCTCCATCTTTCCCAACATCAGGGTCTTTTCCAGGGAGTTTTCTCTTCTCATGAGGTGGCCAAAGTATTGGAGCCTCAGCTTCACGACCTGTCCTTCCAGTGAGCACTCAGGGCTGATTTCCTTCAGAATGGAAAGGTTTGATCTTCTTGTAGTCCATGGGACTCTCAAGAGTCTCCTCCAGCACCATAATTCAAAAGCATCAATTCTTCGGCTGTCAGCCTTCTTTATGGTCCAGCTCTCACTTCTGTACATCACTACTGGGAAAACCATAGATGATTATTATTATTATTATTATTATTATTATTATTATTATTAACCATAGCTGGTTAGGCTTAAGGCATACTAATAAGTTGTTGTTAAATAGGAAACAAGTTATTTGCCCATCTAGCCCCCCTCTTCACCTGGAGGGCCTTAGCAGGCTCATGTGGCAGTGATACTGGGAAGCTGTCACTGGACAAGTGCTTGGATGCTGCCCCTTTAAATTTCCCACAATGCCCAAGGATTGTGGTTAATTAAAATGGCAGATAGACACAGCTTCTAGGAGCACGAGGCCCATGAAATAAAAAAGCATTGAGGCTCTAGCAGCTGTCCAAGGATTTCAGGTGCTGATGTTGGGTCTGACAATGGATGCATTCTGTCCCTGCTTCTGATCCTTCCTTTCTTTGAGCAAACGGTATTCATTCTGTCAGAATTACTTCCACTGCAACCCACAAAGCAGAATTCCTTCACAGGGGAAGTATTGGGTATTGGCAGCTTTTTAATATTTGTCCAAAGAACCAAAAATTGGGGGGGGGGGTCCATTGGTAATATTTCATTTGGACAGTGTTTGCTTTTCAGCCAAGCTGACAAAGAAGAAGCGGAAAGAGAGGTCTTTGCTACATGTACAAATTCAGTTGCCACTCATGGATTGTTTCATGGGACACCTGCATGCAAAAAAAAACACAGCAACATTTCACGTCACCACATTCCATTAAGGAAATGGAGAGGCTGGATGTGTGGGGTGGGATGATGCTTACTCACTGCATGAATCTCATCCAGAGCAGAGACTAATATCCATGACAACATACTCTGCAAGCTAACCAAAGGAGGAAAAGAGGTGGGTGCTGCTAGCCCGCTCATGCTGCTATCAACCACGTCTTTCAAATAGTGGTATCGAAGTATTTTTGCTTAGAGCGTGCATAGCCCTAACCAAGTGTTCGATTTAATTACATGCAGTGGTGTGGTGGCCTGAGGTCACAGGGGGTCAAAGACTCAGTACTATTTCTGCAGGGTCCTTGTCCCAATCATCATGAAAGAGGAGCTTTGGGGCAACTGTATGCTCCAAAATCAGGAGCTTAGGAATGCTGAAAATGCAAGGTGTTTCAGTATCAAGAGGAAAGATGTGATTTCTTTTGTTACCTGTAGACTTTTTCTTTCTCAGAAATAACTAGATTTCATTGCTCATCTTTGACCACCCACCCACCCATCCCCTAAATCTTTGTTTTAAATATTTTGCTTCAAAAGCATCCTTGCCCTACTCCCAGGAAAATCTCCATAGCTTTTTAAAACCGATTAAACACATCATTCATTATTGTTATGCTTCACATGGCAGGAATACATTGGCACAAAACAGGGGATTTAAAGCTGTCAAACACAGAATCATGTATACTGGAAGCATCTAAAAGTTAAATTAGCTGGAGTGTTGTTTCAGCAGAAAAATTTTCTGTTTAAAATATGCATTTATGAAAGAAAATGTTGCAATAAGAAATGTCATATATGTGATTAAGTGACCAGGGCAGGCTGCAATCCTAACCCTACTTACCTGGATGTAAACCCCATTGGACTGAAATAAACTTACTTCTGAGCAGATGGTTAGAATTGCAGCCATAGATGGTTTTGTGATTGGCCACTCGTAGGGGTGTCAGAGAGTTCTGCCAGAAACAGAAATGGGAGCTGAAATTTCCACATTTTCCGTGATCTTCTGAAGTAAGGAATGGAAATCATGCCATCAAACATGTGCAGTACTCACCTATTGTTGTTTTTAGTCTGCAAATGTTCCACAAATAATTACATTGTTTGCTGCATTCTTTTTATGTATTCCTTTCACTGAAATGTATTGAAATTAATTACATCATTAATTATGTAATTTTCAACCATAGTGGATAAAGAGAAGAATAACAGAGGTTTTAGCAAAAGTCAAAGTGCAGCAGAGTGGACTCAATGCTCATCGCAACCAACCCAGTATGGGAGGGAAAACATTACATCCCTAGCCATAGGCGACTTCATTATCTCTGTTTTTAAAGTGCTGCCAAATTCTTTGTTTTTGCTACAAAAGGTTAAATGAGAAGATAACAGATTTGTTGATGTATCTGTTGATGGCTGAGACATGCATGCCTGTTATGTGTGTTCTAATATAGGTAAAAATACGCATATTTCTGCATCAGCTAATCACGAAGCTGGAGAAACTAACAACAAGTCCATTGCAGCAGAGCAGAAAATGCCACAGGAAAGTGTGAATGAATATCAGAATGGATCGAACCACTTTTGTACGACCCTAGAAGCGGCAGGTTGGGGCCGACCTTGCCACTTTCCTAATGAAAGCTGAAGTTTAATTAATACTGTCTCCCTCATGGCTCTACTTTCAATGACAAAATAATGGTTAAGCTATTTGGAATCATTTCCTTGCTGCATAAAATATGCCCTAATTAGTTAAAAGAGCAACCAATTAGCGTGTAGTTTTCAGGAGACACAAAGTGGATTCTGTTGCTTAACTTAAAAGAAAAACTGAGACGGGGCCGTAGTGTTAGAATAGATAATGACAGTAAAAGAGGAAGCTTTTAGTACATTTGCATAATATCCTCTCTCCTCCCTCCCTTCCTCTATGTATCTCACACTTATTAAAAAGCAGATAGGTGTATTGAGCCAGGGGATCTTAAGCAACAAAGTATTTCAGTCCATCACTGTGCTAATTACCTGATGTGCTAGTGGCCTTTGAGGCCAGAACACACCACAGTGTGCTTCTTCTTCCATCAACCCAAAACACCTCTGCCTCTATTTCCAATCTCAGTGGTAGGTGGCATTTGCATAGCACACGCTTGTTAACGTTTTAAGTTACTCGCATCAAATACTGTTTCTCATGCGGCAACCAAATTGGATGAAGCAAATGAGGTTATTCTCTGCTAGGGATAGACGACGGATCTTTCCATTGTGACCGATTTTGCGGCCGATTTTGTTTATTTGTTTCAGTGGTTCCCTCCACAAACCCTTTGCTAGTCTTGTGTCACTCTTCATAAACATCCAAATACAGGGCAACATTTGAGAATTCTTTTAGGCTAAATAGGATTGCTCTGTGGCAAATAAATAAATAGGACCCAGGTGGTGCTGTGGGTTAAACCACTGAGCCTAGGGCTTGCTGATCAAAAGGTTGGCGGTTCGAATCCCTGTGACGGGGTGAGCTCCCGTTGCTCGGTCCCAGCTCCTGCCAACCTAGCAGTTTGAAAGCACGTCAAAATGCAAGTAGATAAATAGGAACCGCTACAGCGGGAAGGTAAACGGCGTTTCCATGTGCTGCTCTTGTTCGCCAGAAGTGGCTTTGTCATGCTGGGCACATGACCTGGAAGCTGTACGTCGGCTCCCTCGGCCAATAATGCGAGATGAGCGTGCAACCCCAGAGTCGGTCACGACTGGACCTAATGGTCAGGGGTCTCTTTACCTTTACCTTAGGATTGCTCTGTAATCAAATAATAGGAAAGTTATGTCGTGAAACTCCCTAGGATCTATGGATGACGGGTGGTATACAAATTTAATAAATTATAGTAATAGGATAAAGTGTGGTGGTAAATTTTCAAGGTTCTAAGAGGTTGCTGTAGTTTTTCTGTTCTTTGTTGTTGTTGTTTTATATGCTGCCCATCTGACTGGGTTGCCGCAGCCACTTTGAGCGACTTCCAACAAAATAATAAAACATGAAAAACCTCAAACATAAAAACCTCCCTGTACAGGGCTGCCTTCAGATGTCTTCTAAAAGTCAGGTAGACATTTATTTCCTTGACCTCTCATGGGAGGGCGTTCCACAGGTAGGGGGTGACTACTGAGAAATGGTTCTTACCATTCAAAAGGCTGTAAATCTTATAAATGAAAATAAAATCTTATAAATCTTATAAATAAAAGAGGCTTCTGTGCATTAACACCTGCCTAGCACACAGATATTTATCAGGCGAAACTTTCCTTGGCATGGACATGAAAGAATATGTTATATTTCAAACAATGCATCTTGCGCAGTTTATTTATTTTTGTGATCATAAGTTGTTTTAAACAGTTTTTAACATTGTGTTTCGTTTGCTGTAACCCGGCTTGGGACCTAGGAGCAAAGGGCAAGTAGTCAATTTGCTGTAAACAGCAGCAGCAACAACAACAACAACAATAACGATAAATTTCAAAGCAGGTAAAGCACACATTTCATATATTTTAAAGAGACAACAACCGTGTTTCCCCCTTTTTAAGACACCGTCTTATAACTTTTTTTACTCAAAAAAACAGACGGTGTCTTATTTTCAGGGGATGTCTTGTACCTTAAGGCCTCCTCGGAAGGGCCAGGCCACTGGCTCAGGGTGCTGCTGGGCGCTCTGCACGGCACCGAGGCAGCAGGCTGCTGGCTCGGCGCTCCGCCCAGCGCTGCTGGGCGCTCCGGGCGCTCGGCGCTGCAGACCGCCGGTTCCGGCGGCGGGGGGCAGGCCTCGGGCAGCTCTCCCCCCAAAAGAAGAGGCCAGGCGCTGCACAGCCCTCCGAGCGCTCGGCGCTCCGGAGTGCTCCGCTCTGCAGCCGCCGGTTCAGGCGGCGGGGCGGCAGGCCTCGGGCAGCTCCTCCCCCCCCCAAAAGAAGAGGCCAGGCGCTGCAGGGCGCTCCGAGCGCTCGGCGCTTCAGAGCGCTCCGCTCTGCAGCCGCCGGTTCCGGCGGCGGGGCGGCAGGCCTCGGGCAGCTCCTCCCCCCCCAAAAGAAGAGGCCAGGCACTGCAGGGCGCTTCGGAGCGCTCGGCGCTTCGGAGCGCTCCGCTCTGCAGCCGCCGGTTCCGGTGGCAGGGCGGCAGGCCTCGGGCAGCCCCAAAAAAAGAAAAGAAAAGAAGAGGCCAGGCGCTGCAGGGCGCTCCATGCGTTCACTGCAGCAACAGCAGCCGGTTCCAGGCCCCTCTGGCTGGCTGGGGCGCTCGGCGGTCTCGCATGGAGGTATGTCTTATTTTCGGGGGGTGTCTTAGATTTCACTAATGCTAAAAAATGCTGCCATGGCTTACTTTCTGACTACGTCTTAAAAAAGGGGAAACACGGAAGACGCACCTTGACAATGTGGAGGTGGTGAATGGACTGGTTTTGAGTAGGAATGGATGGCTGAAGTATTTTTTTTTCCAGTGGATTTTTAGGCCAGTGCCTCTTTCCCTCTTTATTTTTTTTATTTTTTTAAAAAGGCTTCCACAGTGTCTTACATAGAAGATCAAGTTAGACAAGAGGGTGAAAGATTGTTTTCTGCTGCTCCAGAGAAGCAAACACGGAGCAATGGATTCAAGCTACAAGAAAGAAGATTCCACCTAAACATCAGGAAGAACTTCCTGACAGTAAGAGCTGTTCGGCAGTGGAATTTGCTGCCAAGGAGTGTGGTGGAGTCTCCTTCTTTGGAGGTATTTAAGCGGAGGCTTGACAGCCATCTGTCAGGAATGCTTTGGTGGTGTTTCCTGCTTGGCAGGGGGTTGGACTGGATGGCCCTTGTGGTCTCTTCCAACTCTATGATTCTATGACAATCGGGCTTGCTAATCTTAGCCCACACTTTTTCTCCCCTGCTGCGAAGTGGTGCGGGGAGGGTGGCATTTGAAGCAAAGGAGTGTTGTGTGCCAGAATGGGCTGCCTTACCCTGCTACTCACCACTTCTTCTTGACTGCAACACCATCTCACCCAACCCACCTCGGGTCCCAAAGCAACCCCAGATGTCTTCTAACATGCCAGTGAGGGAAATCTCAGCAATATAGCAAACAGATATTTTTCTTCAGAATAAGGCATTTGAACTCTCACATCATCCACTCTTGGTACCACAAAACAAAGTCATCTGCGGTAAGGATGGTAGAAGAAGGTCCACCTCCTGCTCTTTAACTCATCCCACCAGCATCAAACAGGCCTGGGTCAACTCCATATATTGCTAGACCACAACTGCCCATCATCCCCAGCCATTGGCCACACTGGCTAGGGTTGATGGCAGTTGTAGTCTGGCAACATCTGTGACATTTCCATTGTGCTTTCCTACCCCAGTCCTGCAAGGCCACCAAGATAGCTAAGTACCCCCACCTGGCATCCTGTTTTCTGGTGAGATGCATGTTCCCTTCATGGAGAAAGGAGATGGGTATAGCTGTAACTCTTTCCCCGAGGGACACACATGTTGCCAACTGCATCTCACTAGAGAGATTTCTAAATCATGCTGTCTACTAGACTTCAGAGCTGACTGAGCGGAAAACATGAACTTGTAAGAGACAGAACCAGCCCCATGAGATTCTCCTAATGCCTTTTAAAAAAGGCATATTTATGCAAATCCACACCTTTGGCAGTGATAGTTGTCCAAAGGGAGCTCAGAGAGATTATTCCGTGGCCCCACACTGATTTTACTGTCACAAATGTACAGACTTGTGCATGTGTATGGAGATGGGGGGGGGTGTCTGCTGCGACTTGGAGCTGCAATGGTTTTTCAAAACAAGGCATAACTTAGTCCTGGGGCTCCATTTACCCCTGTGACTTAATAACCTAGTTTGACTCTCCCTGACAATGGCTTCCTCCCCGCAACTGGAATTTCATGTTCATTTGTCATGTCCCATTTGTCCCAGCCTTAGTCACTGGAGTAAGAGCGACTTGTTTTGGGTCATGGAGAGGCTGAAAGAAGAACTGATCTGCAGAAAAAGCAGTGGGGCGGGGGCAGATTTGCCAAGCCATCCTGGGTGTTCCAATCTTGAGTTATTTCCACCAGCCCCACCCCACTAGCCTCCCACTAGCATATCCAGAAGGAGAAACATGGCAATATTAGCGTTCCCATTTTCAGTACATGTGCATGCCAAGACCATTGTCTGACTCCCTTCTTACTTATTTACAGCAACAATTGCTGCTATATTATAGCAACCCACCACTGCTCTCAAATTAATCTGCCCACAGTGTGTGGCACCTGCTGGGGCTGATGATTACGCCACTTTTCTGTAAACCACCAAGGTCTGTGAATGACAGGTCAGAAACAAGAAAAATGACATTAAAACCAAAGCACAGCTAACTTTAAATAAATACATTTTTTAAATACTGCTGAATGCCAGGGGTAGAGAAACTTTTTCAGCCTGAGGGTTTCACATTCCCTTGGGGGAACCTTCTGGAGGCTGCATGTCAGTTGTGAGTGAAGCTAAAGACCAAAATTGGCAGAGAACGGTACCTTCCAGCCACATAAGTCAGGGGCTTCTACACACACAAAAACAGTCTTCCCCATCCTCTGTCCAAACAACCCAGAGGCATTATCACACAGTTCAGGGACAAATTCTAGCCAGGCAAAAGCACTCAGGGAGGGGCATGGAGCAGAACCAATGAAGTGGGTGTCCTGGGGAGAAGAATGTGGCTTCATAAATGGGTGTGGTCCAGGGAAAGTCTCAAGGGCCAGAGAGCCTTAGGCCTCCTGGACCTGAGGTTCTCTCCCCAGACCTAATGCAATAAAAATCTCCAAGTAGGTTTTTTGTATTTAAGAAAACAACTTTTTTTTCTTTACAAACTGAGACTCGTGATGATTTAAGAATGACCTATCACTGATCAATAACACCTCAGTCAAGAAGAAGCCTTAAATGAGATGGGGTGGGCATCCAGGCAGTGGCCATGTCTCATGAATGCAAAAACAGGAAATTGTCTTGGCTAGCTCATCATCAAAAAGCCCTCTCCTTGGATACACTAGTTGCTTATATGCAAAGAGTCCCCCCCCCCATGGGAAGCACTGAAAAACAAGATATGCCACACACTCCCCCAGGAATGAATGGCTCAGTCTATTTCTGCTTCATGTCAGCTTTTGCATGAGTTCATCAAAAAGTCTGTTCTCCCTCATTTCAGCATCCATCTGTGATTTCATTAAGAATGCACCCCAAACGCTTGTTTGATTCTGTTTTCCCCCCTTAAAATGCACATTTTTGTACATGGGTTTTTATATATAAAGACATAGCAGATTTGACTCTAAAATATGCATTTCTATACACTTTTTGGAACATTTTTCTACTCAAGAATTATATTGCAAAATTCAGAGAAGTGCGAGCAGTGATGGATAACAGCAGGCACCCCCAAACTTTGGCCCTCCAGATGTTTTGGACTACAATTCCCATCTTCCCCAACCACTGGTCCTGTTAGCTAGGGATCATGGGAGTTGTAGGCCAAAATATCTGGAGGGCCGCAGTTTGGGGATGCTTGGATAACAGCATTCTAACCTGCATCTGTTCTAGAACAAGGGTGACCTTCAGATGTTGCTGAACTCCAATTCCCACTAGCTTCAGCCACCATGTCCACTAGATAGACGTGAAGTGAGCTGGAGTCCAGAAGCATGAGGAGGGCCATAGGTTTCTCACCTGCGATCCAGGAAGTGGAAATCAGGCCAGTTTTTCTTTTTAAAGCAAACTGTGTGAAATTGTCCAGGAGATTTATGCCCCGCCTGCAGTCTGAAATGGTACGTTCCAGAATTCCACAATCTCATCCTGTGTACAGAATACGTCTTCTTCTTGCTTGACATCTGCAGTATGGAATCAACAACGGCACACTTTCTCCCAGAAGCTCAAAGGTGAGATAATGAAAGCTGGATCAACCCACACATGGGGCAAGGTGAGGCAGGCGCCTCAGGTGGCAGATCCAACCTCTGAGGAGCATGATGCTCACCACTGCTTGCCCACGTCAAATGGCAAAACAACCTACGCTGACCCTGCTGGACCATGAGGAAGGAACCAGGTTTCCAAGAGGAGCAACTTTGCTGTGAGAAGGTGCTTTGGGGGGGGCACCTTTGTCATGTGGTACAGAGCTTCTGATGCTGCCTTTACAGTGTGGACAGGAGTTTTGCAAAAGGACCTCCCATTCTGTAAATGTAACATGAGTAGGGGCCTTAAGGCTGCCATCCTATCCACAACCAACCTCGGAGGAGGGATGTAAGAAGGCATCAATTTCTATTCCAACCCATGTTTGTCTAATGATGATGATGATGATGATGATATTATCAACAACCGGGTTTGTGTCTCCGTTCCTCCACATGCAGCTGCTGGGTGACCTTGGGCTAGTCACACTTCTCTGAAGTCTCTCAGCCCCACCCACCTCACAGGGTGTCTGTTGTGGGGGAGGGGGGGAAGGATATTGTTAGCCACTTTGAGACTCCTTCGGGTAGTGATAAAGCGGGATATCAAATCCAAACTACTACTACTACTACTACTACTACTACTACTCCTCTTCTTCTTCTTCTTCTTCTTCTTCTTCTTCTTCTTCTATTTGTACCCCACTGTCAGGCTTTGGGGACTCGGCTTCTTCCACCCCTTTGGCCGTAGATAAGCAGGACAAAGCGAAAAGAGTCCCTTACCATTTAAAGAGTCTTTAATGATCGCAGAAAAAGAACAAAGCAGCCATTCTTGGAATGACGGTGTTCCCAATTAAGGTTTCCACCCACTCCCCCTCTAGTCACTTTGGTGTCTTGCAACCTGATCTCGCAACCACTGTGCTTTTTGTGTAGCTGCCTTATCTGCTCTACGTGACCTTGGACTGATAGGCTGGACACCTTCCAGCGAGACAGTCTGTTAGCTCTCTCTCTCTTCCAGTTCTTCTTCCCTTTGCTGTTCACCTAGTTCATCCCAACTTTTATCTTCAGAACTATGCCTCTCTCCAAACCACTGTTCCAAACCTAGCTGCTCCACGGCAGCTTCAGGATCCTGGTCATGAGCAGGGAGAGGAGGAAGAGGCTCCCACTATTCCTCATCAGAACAGTACTCCTCAGCCTGGTCTCTGACACCCATTCATCTGACTGAGTTGCCCCAGCCACTCTGGGCTGCTTCCAATCGATATAAAAATAATAATAAAACATCAAACTTTTTTTTAAAATAATAATAATCCCTATACAAGGTTGCCTTTAGATAATCTTCTAAAAGTTGTATAGTTATGTATCTCTTTGACATCTGATGGGAGGGTGTTCCACAGGGAGGGACCATTGCTTCCATTCCACTGCAGTCCAGCTTCCAACATCTCGCTGTCTGCTGTAGCAGAATGTTACATAATTGCAGAAGTAATTACATAATCATTGTCTTATTCCACACCATTCATTTACGTGCAAAGGAAATGCAGTGCAAATGGTGGTTTGCGGGATGGGAGGGGGAAATCTTCAACTACATATTGTTTGCAGATTGAAAGCAACAACAGCAAATACCGATCGCATTTGCTGGATCAATTTCCTTTCCGGCTAAGCGACAAATAAACTAACACCGGCAAATTTAGCTCCCATTTCCATTTCTGCAAGAATTCTCTAATCTGCCTACCTGGAAGTAAGCCCCACCGAACTCAATGGAGCTTACTAACTGAGTAAAAGTGCGTAGGATTGTTCTGCAAGTGCGCCTTTGGTGTGTGGGAGGAGGTGAAACAGGAAGATGGGAAGAAAACAGTTTGTTCAAAGCACATACCAAGATGACTGAAAAGTGAGGCTCCGAAGAATCAAACTGTCTGCTTCTCGCAAGGCTCTGTAACCATTTGTTGCACAGCCTCTCACTTCCGCCGAAACTTGACCTTTACTTTATGTCAGCCTCTGTCACAATGGATGTAGCAGATGGCACTGAGGAACTTAAGTCTTTCTGAGAAACAGGGCAAGAGAGGGAGGAGGGCTTCAAGACAGCAATGTGACAGCTGAGCACACAAATGAAAAAGAGAGAGAGCTGTTACTGGGATCTCTCAGTTACAACAGGCTGAGCAGCTAAATACACACTATGTTCAAATGGGCATAACAGCATCCCCATTCTGCTTGCTTTTAAAAGTAAAGCAGTTTGGAAGAGGGGCATTTTGATCAGAGCAGCCTTTTTTCTAGCTCCAAGTAACAGGCTCCCAGGTTTGTGAGGCTAAACATAGGACTGCCATTCATCCGGATTTTCCCGGACATTACCAACTGAACAACTTTCGGGTTTTTACTTTTTGAAATATGGCAACCCTATTAAACACTTGTTCTGAACCAGGTACAGGGGGAAGAGAGGAAAAACAGGTTGGGAGAAGTGGGGTAATTTGGAGCAAAGAGGTTGTGGGGAGGTTAAGGTGGAGTACCCCTCTCCACTGCTGTTTCTCTGCTGCAAATTCCCTACCTCGCCAATGCTACTTTTCAAATATCGCTGGGATATGGTTATTTGGTCTGTTCGTGCATAATGAGCACCCAAGGAGTTTTATTTTGCGAGCATCTGGCTTGAGCGCTCACAAAATGCTCAGAGGGGCTCGCAGAGCCCCTGCTTCTGCAGGGGCAGGAGAGTCAGCGGATGTGGCAAATGCAGGTATTCCAGCTCCCCGGTTGAGCACCCCTCCATCCTGGAGAAAGGATTGGGATATTAAACCCAGCATCCCTGGCGGGAGGACCTTCTCCCAAGTGGAGAAAGGATGCAAACAACATAAACAACATAACCTTGACACTGGGGATGTCGAGATACATTCCCAGCCCCCTGCTCAGCTGGGAAAAGCTGCTGCTGCTGCTGCTCTCACCACCTCTGACTGCCCTTTCTCCTGTCCCAGGTGAAAATATACAAAGAGCCTGCTGATTCTGGCCAGTGGCCCATCTAGTCCAGCATTGTGTTCTCTTGCAGGTACGTGCTTGGTCACATGAGGGACTAGATGGGCCATTGGCTCTTTGTTGGGGGGGGGCTGCAGAAGAATGGAGTGCAGAATTGAAGGTGGCAGTTGTGGGCGGCCTTTGGTGTTCCCATCTGGAAAGTGGGCAGGGGCCCCACTTGCTTCACTGGTGCTCACATACTGGTCTTGCAACTCTCTCTCTCTCTCTCTCTCTCTCTCTCTCTCTCTCTCTCTCTCTCTCTCTCACACACACACACACACACACACACACACACACACACACACTTTTAATATGCCCACGACATCCCTAGGAACATGCAGTTAGCCCCTCAATTTGTTTTAGCTGAGAAATGTCAGTAACAATAACTCATTTCCCCCCTGAGCACTCAGCTGTCGTCTTTCTGTCTCTTAGCACTCCTTCCTCTCTCCCTGTTTTTCAGAGAGCCTTAAGTTCTTTGACGCCATCTGTTCCATCCATTGTGACAGTAGCATTATCAAAAGAATACATCTGCAATTTCCCCCCTTCATACACTTGAAAATAGACGAACTGCACAAAATAAAAATAAAAACTTGCATATCAGCGTCTTGCAAGTCACAGGCAAGCAATTGGGGAGCAAAAAGATACCTCGAGATTTAACTGGCAGGGGAAGAAACCAAGGAAACATTGCCTAGCTTCATAACCCCACCCATTGAACTGCATAGACTTGCCTTGAAATATAGACTCATAGAATTGCAAAGTTGGACCAGACCCACAAGCATTATCTGGTCTAAGCCCTTCGATGCAGGAATCACAAACTAAAGCATCCCTGACAGGTGACCCTCCAACCTGATGCCTAAAAACTTCCAGTTCTTATCATCAGAAAGTTCTTCCTAATGCTTATTACAACACAGTGTCATAAAATCAGCCCAAAGCAGGCAGGGATAAAAACAAATTAAATGTGTTTAGGGTTCTTCTAGAAGCCAAAAAGAGAGGGGTCGTATGCATATGCCTAGGGATGCAGAGTGACAAATTGGAGCAGACCTTCTAACTCTGTCAGTTTCCTTCTCGCACGAGGTTGTCTTCTGGACAAGGACACTGCCTAGGGGTTGATTGGGTTTGCCACTGTGAAATTCTCTCAGGGCTGCTGGCTCCTTCTCATTAATACAACATTTTGATTTAATGCTCGGTTGGGTGTTTAAAAAAACATGCAAGCGGAATTGCTTATTTTGCCCACCAGTGCTATGGCACACCTGTCAGAATCTCCTCTTCCTTCCCAGGCCTGGTAATTGGCTGCTGCATAACTGGCTGCATAGCAACAGGCAACAGATAGGGATGCTTCCGTTACCTGCTTTCTGCCTGTGTTGAAATCGTTCAGGTTGTCATTGGAGTGAAGCTTGGCCGAGGGAGATGGCTCCAATAGTGCGAAGGCTGCTCTAACCCTGGGATGTCCTCCTAGGTTATCCTGCCAACTGAATAGCTGATTAGAACATCACCCATGACAGGTGTTATGTGCTGCATTCCAATTAAGCCAAAATACCTATTGGGAATTTTTAAAATGAGACCTTCATCTCACCCAATTGCTTCTGTGCTTGTTATTTTGCAAGCCCACGATCAAAAGAATTCATACTGAGCCTTGGCTTTTGAAGAAAGAAAGCAGGGAGGGAAGGCCTTCTCAACACCAACAGATCATAACACAGGGCTTGGATCTGGCTTGCATCATCGTCATTCTTTATTTGCATAATTAAGGAAGCAGAAAGGCTAACAAGCAGAAGGTAAGTTTTTGAGGTACATTTAAATAACATGACTCACCTTGACGGGAGCAAGAAGGCCTGTTTCAAGTCGGGTGCAAGTTAAAACTTTGATAGCATGCTTTCCTGGCATAAACAAGCTCAGGTGCTCAGGGCTGCTTGCTCTTAATTTCTTTCCTTTGCACATTTCCATTTAGAATAGTCAATTGTTTATTGTCGTCTTCACAAACCAGTGCTTCCTTGCCAGTCAACATGGTTTCAATCTAAAACCAAACCTTGAAACTCTTGATATCATATGCTATGCATAATAGGGAGTTTTCCAGATTAAGACTGGGAGCTGCGCTGTGTTGTGCTTTGTTGAGGTGCCCGGTTAATGAAATATAAGTGGCAAACAGTGGTGTAGCAGAGGAGGAACATGGAGCAGTGTAGCTCCAGGACTTTATTTTTCCAAGCAGGAGGGATGATATCATCCACCTGGATAATTCATGGCCTGGACCCACCGCACTCTGGCAACTGATTAAGGCAATAATGAGGCTTTTAAGTTTTACTATTGATTGTGTCCCATTAGCATGGGGATGGTCAGAGAGTGAAGCCAGCTTACTATTTTACAACCAGCATCTGATCCTAATAAATTGGGTTGGATGTGTTGTGCAACCCCAGCACCGTGGTCCTGATTTCAATCAGGTCTAAGGTTTAATCCCTGGCATCTCCAGATAGATGTCAGGAGCAAGCCAGCAGTAAATCACACTGTGCCAGTTAGAGTTAACTCTTTATTAGCAAAAACACACTATGCACAGGAGTGTCAGGGTGACACTGTTGTCCCTGCCTCCCCACAGCTGCCCAAGTCCCATCCTCTCCAGGGTTCCCCCCCCCCAAGTCTTTGCTCCTCTCACTTCATGCCTCTTCTGGTTCTGGGAGACCAAGAGGGAGGGGAGCTTGTCACAGCTGGAGGGGGATACACCTGTGACTCTTCACCAGCCTGACTCATCTCTGTCTGTTGGCCTCTCCCCTCCCACCCTCATGCTTCAGCTTCTGCCTCTGATTCTGAACTTCTATCTGCTACTGACTCTCCCCTCTCACTAAGCTCTGTTACTCTTCCGCTTCTGATACTTCCTCTTCCCAGTCTCCTCCCTCTTCTCCCGCTGACCACTCATCGTCCTATCACCGCTCCCTAAGCTCTGAGCCTTCTTCCCTTGGGTGCTCCCCAGCTGGTGCTTCCCTCCATTCCTCTGTAGCCAACCAGCCCATGACAGCAGAGTTGAGCAAGATTCCTGTTTGAAACGCTGGAGAGATGCTGCCATTCATGTAGACAATGAGCTAGATCAGGCTTCCTCAACCTCGGCCCTCCAGATGTTTCGAGACTACAATTCCCATCATCCCTGACCACTGGTCCTGCTAGCTAGGGATCATGGGAGTTGTCGGCCAAAAACATCTGGAGGGCCGAGGTTGAGGAAGCCTGAGCTAGATGGACCAATGATCTCATGTGAGATAAGGCAGCTGTCTATGTTCCTTAAAATAAAAAACTATAAGAGCCTGCCATCACTGCTACTCCCCCTCCTCAAAAACACTGCTGCTGCTGCTGCTGCTGCTGCAAGGCTAGCCTGCAGCCCTGCCCTACCTCAAATTATTATCCAAACCTGGGCCTGACCTCCATCCTATCCATGGGTCTCCAGCCCTCTGTTTCTGTTCTAGCTCTTGATCTTCAGTCTTTATTACCATGCCTCTTTCCTCTTTCCTGTGTGCCTGCCCCCAACTTACCTGTGCTGGATTCAGACTGCATGGCAGCCTGTTGGAATCCAGGCCCAAGGCCTGAGAAGACCTCTCTTTATGCATCACATCTTGACTTTTCCAAAGCACAGCATGACTTTTCGGCTTCAAAACGAAACCCAGCATAAATAATATAGAAAATAGCTGGCATTTCCTTTGAAGAATTCATCAGACGGTGATCAACCCTATCATAAATTCTTTTGCGTGCAGGTAAAAGGTGACTGCCATCTCAAGTTAAATGCCAGCTTCCTCGCTGAAAGTATAACATATACGGTATTGACTTCATGAGATGTTTAATTTGAATAAGCTGCAGGCTGAGTTTTGCTGTAGCAAGCTCTGATACATACCTTGCAGATTGCACAATGCTTCCATGTTCCAAGGAACATAAAGATTTAATTTGAATGAAAAGTGTCTCTGTTTATTAGAATTATGGCAGACCATGCTATTAGATTGAAACTGCATAGGAAAGACATATGTACAACTCATCAACAGATATGCCTAGGGTTGCCATATGTCCAGATATTCCTGGACATGTCTGGAATTTGGCCATCAGGAACCGTGGCAATTTTGGCGATTTCTGTTGGGGGGGGCCCCTCGAAAAACTCATTTTTTGGAAAATAAATAAATAAAGGCTCAACAGCTTTTCTGTCCGAATTTTCACTGTTTGAAATATGGCAACCCTACCAAAGTGGGTGGCGCCTCTACCTGTGGGATGGTGGGATTACCTGTGGGACGCTAAGACGCAAGGGGGGGTGGCAAGGGGGCACTGGAGATGTAAATGACCAAACTGGTATCACTGGATCAAGTTCATCAACTATGTTGAATTAATTAAAAGAAATAGCTTCAATTGTTGAATGATTGTTTACTCCTTTGAACTTTATTGTTCACGCTTTTTATAGGGTAGGCTATGGGGCACTGGGGATAACTTCATTAAACCAAGTTGTGGGGTGGGGGAGGGGGGATGGCTCAAAAAGAAAACAGTTTGGGGAGCCCTGGTCTAGACAGATACATTCAGGATTGATTGTAGTGGATCAAATGCAGCCTCACACAGACATCAGTGTAAGACAGAGCAAAAGGAGGACTCAAGAAGCATTCTATAATTAATACTGTGTGTTGATATAGGATGAGAAATGAAGTTGGAGGTGGGTGGTGGAGCGATCGCTTGGGAGCTCATTACCGAGTCTTAGATGTGCTTGTAGAACTTGCAGTCCTCTTTGATATCTCAGAGACCCACAGAGGGGGTTTAATCATACTAGGGTGACACAACATGAACCTCCCACCTGGCTACTGCATAGAGGTTAACCACAAAAAGCTAATCAGGAGTTCTGACAGATGGGATTCTAAACTTCTCTGTTGATGTTGATTCTTCTTCCTACAGAAATGGTATTTCTACCTTTTTATGTAGACAGCCCTATATAAGGTTCATCAGCCGTTCGTTTTAATCATTTCCTACTGTTTATATGGTGTTTGATGTTTTATGGTATACACTAATGTGTGCTGCTACAACACAGTGTGATTTGGAGGCATATACATACATACCTGAAGGAGCGTCTCCACCCCCATCGTTCTGCCCGGACACTGAGGTCCAGTACCGAGGGCCTTCTGGGGGTTCCCTCGTTGCGAGAAGCCAAGTTGCAGGGAACCAGGCAGAGGGCCTTCTCGGTGATGGCGCCCACCCTGTGGAACACCCTCCCATCAGATGTCAAAGAGAAAAACAGCTACCAGATTTTTAGAAGACATCTGAAGGCAGCCCTGTTTAGGGAGGCTTTTAATGTTTAATAGATTATTTTATTTCATTTTTCTGTTGGAAGCTGCCCAGAGCGGCTGGGGAAATCCAGCCAGATGGGCGGGGTATGAATAATAAATTATTATTATATTATTATTATTATTCTCTAAACAAATAAATCAAGCCTGGTTAATTGTGGCTGAGCTCAACATCTCGTAGCTGCAAGCATTTCTAACTAACTTGCAATCTTTGTCAAATTTACGTGGAACAATAATAATAAATTAAAAATTAAAAAATTGGCTTCTCCTGTCAGATAATTATAGCATGATATTCAAACCCCCCTGGCCTCCTCTGGGCATTTTTCAGTATCGTTCAGATTTTTGGCAGAGTGTCAGTAAATTTCCCCAGTTCAAGTAAGATTCAGCAGGAAAGAACCTACTTTGTTAGATAGGGATTAGACCAGGCATCCCCAAACTTCGGCCCTTCAGATGTTTTGGACTACAATCCCCATCATCCCTGACCACTGGTCCTGCTAGCTAGGGATCATGGGAGTTGTAGGCCAAAACATGTGGAGGGCTGCAGTTTGGGGATGCCTGGATTAGACTCTCTACAAAGGGCCCCCTGCAACAAAATGTTGCAGCGTGTGCTTCTTCTGCTCAGGATTGCAGCCATTCCACTCCACTCCATTCCTTTCCATCTCCCCTACTTTTCTTCCCCCCCCCCTCTCCCCTCAACAGTCAGTCAGCATTCTGTGTCCACTGAGCATGCTCAGTTTTCACAGAGCTGTTCCCCCACCCCCGCCCTTCTTCTGCATTTGGAATGATGTAGACTGGAATGGACACACTTGTGGCCAATCCAAGCTATATTAAAACCTTGAATTTCTCCAATTATTTCCATAGGCAGCTCTCAGCTCCATCCCTGGCAACATTTTAAAATAGCTTCTCAGTGTGAACCAGTGTGAACCTATCCAGAAAATGAGGGGGCTCTCTGTCGCCTTTAATATCTCTGTGGTTGCTTCCTCCACCATTCTTTTCCAGCAATCCCATTTTATTTCCCTACCCTTCAACACCTGGTTTTCAGTTCTGTTTGAGAATGAAGGTTCTTCCCTTAAGTTTGCTTGCTTCCCAGATTGATATCTATTTACTTATTACACATGTATATACCTCCTATATAACATAGCTGCCAAGTTTTCCCTTTTCTCGCGAGGAAGCCTATTCAGCATAAGGGAAAACCCCTTTAAAAAAGGGATAACTTGGCAGCTATGCTATATAATTAGGTTCTCTGGGAGGTTTACGGTGACAATACTTTTTCCTTCTTCTTTTTGGTACTCCTGCAAACCTTGAGGTTGCCCTGAATTTGCTGATATCTCCCTCATGTGGCGGGAGGAGGTATGGTTTTGGCTACAAGGGAAGATTCTATGATTACACACCCTCCAAGTGTCCCTATTTTCCAAGGACAGTCCTGGATTTACAAATGCTGTCCCAGCTTCTGATTTAATCCCAGAATGCTCTGCTTTTCCTTAGGTCATCCCTAAGGTCATCCCTACACCGAGGAAGTAACTACGTCTAGAAGACACCTGAAGGCAGTCCTGTATAGGGAGGGGTTTTTTGGTACGCAGGCTGAGACCCTACCTGCCCGTGGACTGTCTCGCCAGAGTGGTGCATGCTCTAGTTATCTCCTGCTTGGACCACTGCAAAGCGCTGTATGTGGGGCTACCTTTGAAGGTGACCCGGAAACTACAACTAATCCAGAATGCAGCAGCTAGACGGGTGACTGGGAGCGGCCGCCGAGACCACATAACACCAGTCTTGAAAGACCTACATTGGCTCTCAGTATGTTTCCGGGCACAATTCAAAGTGTTGGTGCTGACCATTAAAGCCCTAAACAGCCTCGGCCCAGTATACCTGAAGGAGCGTCTCCACCCCCATCTAAGTTTGTTCCGAGTATAAGCTTTTGTGTGCAGTTGGTCTCTAAGGTGCTACTGGACAATTTTTAAATTTTATTTCAACTGCGTCAGACCAACACAGCTACCTACCTGAATCCACCCCCATCATTCAACTCACTGCGAGAAGCGAAGTTACAGGGAACCAGGCAAAGGGCCTTCTCGGTAGTGGCGCCCACCCTGTGAAATGCCCTCCCATCAGATGTTGAAGAAATAAACAACTATCTGACGTTTAGAAGACATCTGAAGGCAGCCCTGTTTAGGGAAGTTTTTAATGACTGACGTTTTAATATATTTTAAATCTTTTGTTGGAAGCCACACAGAGTGGCTGTGGAAACCCAGCCAGATGGGTGGGGTATAAATAAATTATTATTATTATTATTATTATTATTATTATTATTATTATTATTATCATCAGAGATATGTTGGACAGTTATTATTTTGTTTTGTTTTAAACAGTTTTGTTACATATACAGGCTACAACCACCTTTGGAATGGCTGTAGGAACTGAATTGAATTTCTTTAGAATAGTATTTCACATCTCATGAAACTAATAGAGGCGATGCTATTCCAGAACTTCTCTTCCAGATGATATTGTTTCTCCTACCACACAGCCATACAATGGATGCTAGGAGGCTGTCTGGAAGTAAATATATTAGAATTGGAAACCTCATTGCCTAGAGGAATGGAGAGAGTCAATGAAGGATAGTCATGCTTATCTGCACACTTTATTATAGTCAAAAGTGGTATTTTCTATATTCTGGTGAATATATCATATTGCCACTGTGCTTATTACAGCACACAGCACTGTGTTCTGTCAACAAATATAATCTGATGCAACCAAATAAATTGCTCTTCAAGGGAATTGGGGCTTGTCATGTGGATTGAATTACTGTGCCAGAACAGCATTAGCTCTACTGCTACTAGCCTTTATTGGCATAAGTTAAAAGAGTAAAATCATAAAATCATGCAAAGTCATCTAAACACATTGATAATCCAAGCACATGCACTATATAAAAGACTGGATAGACAACCATTGAATAAATCAGGCAACTTTAGATTTAGTTTTAAAGATCTCGGCTGAGTACCCCCAAACTATCTTGGTAGTTTTGGGAGTATCATCCCTCAACAAATATTGGGTTACTCTTTGTAAATCGATATTTTGAGCTGTAAGGGGGTCACTAGGAGATCTCTGCAAAGGGTGTTGAGAAGAGGGCGATCCAAAATTATGTCATGTATTGTACCTGGTGTTTTCTTATGGAAGGAAGTTTTAAACGGCCCACACATCTTCTCATTCACTCTTATGAAGGCTCTTATAGGTAGGTACCCTTAGCATTTTTAGATTTGACAACTGCTATCGTCTTATTTGGAAGTCAAGTTTGCTATTGAATTGCATTATGTTGTTGCACCTTTAGAATATCCCATGTTGAGACTTCAGAAAATTATAATGGGAGCTCCATGGACCAGCTTCAGGAGTTGAACAATTTGTTGCAGCATGCCTTGTGGGGGGGGGCGGGGGGATCACCTTGTCGAAGAGACTGGAGTCTGATTCCCTCAAGGCTAGTTATCTGGAGTGCAAAACACATTCAGGAATCTGGAGGCAGACAGGTTTAATTGCTATATCTCAACACCTTCTCCGCACTTCTCCTTTTTTTTTGTTTACTATTTTTAATATTGGGTTATATCTTCACTGATTCATTTTTCCACTTTGCAACTGTTATGTACTGAGCTGAATCCTAGAACAATAGGATTCAGAATCAGCGGGAGCTACCCAATCCAACTCCAGGTGGAAGTGAATCCGCAACCTGATTGGCCTGCTGGAGCAGCCAATCAGGCGGCTGGCAGAAGTGAATCTGCTACCTGATTGGCCTGTAGGAGCAGCCAATCAGGCTGCAGGCAGAAGTCAATCCACAATATAATTGGCCCACAGGTGTAGCCCTGAAGTAGCCAATCACGCAAGGCCCATTGTGTAAATAATGTATATAAGCAGATGGTTTTGGGAAAAGAGCCATTCGTCTTCTCTTCTCCTCCTTGATGACTATGAGCTGAATAAAGAGCATGAAATTCACTCTCGACTCCGAGTATATTTCAGCAACTATTTTATGAGGGTGGCTAATCCGTCTCTCTTTCCCTTAAAACTACCAGCACAGATCGTTTGCCCCATAAAATCATCGTTTTCTGCGAGTTCTGACTGGTATGTTTAATTCCTTTGGGCTACATAGTAGCGTGAGCACCAGGTGATGTAATCACTTTCCCAAAATTTGCATGCATCTCTGTTCCGTGCTGTTAGTTTTCCCCTAGAGCCTTTCAATCTCCAGCAGTGCCAGCGCTGCCTCTGTCCTCTGCCTCCACCTTGATGCTGAAAAGAAAATGAGCCGTGTGTGTGTGAGAGAGAGAGACACTTTGTGCAATTGGCCAAATGCTCCTTTTTGTGCAATATCCCTGTCCATTTAATTTGACTGGGTGCCTTGAAAGATGGGCTGTAGCCAAGATGGGGCCAATGGTTGCGCTGCCCGCCTGGAACACTTATTTTCCCAATGTGAATTGGGTTGCATGAAATTGGCTTTTTAAACTCATGAGAGGACAACCTCAAGTTAATGAATGAAAGCTTGTTTTTAAGAATGGGAACAATTCTGGTGTGGCGCTCACCCTCGACCAGCCCACCACCAAAGTTGCAATAATGCTCAAATGCCACCCACCTGGCACAGTTCTGTTCACTCAAGAATACTCCTGACTCAGGGTGGATTTTCTCTTCAGGATCATAAACACACTTATGCTAAAGTCACACTCAACAACAACAAAACCTGGTAGCCATTAGGTAAAAGGCAAAGGACCCCTGGACGGTTAAGTCCAATCAAAGATGACTATGGGGTTGCAGCACTCATCTCACTTTCAGGCCGAGGGAGCCGGCGTTTGTCCGCAGACAGCTTTCCGGGTCGTGTGGCCAGCAGGACTAAACCGTTTCTGGTGCAACGAGACACCGTTACGGAAGCCAGAGCACACAGAAATGCTGTATACTGTACCTTCCCGCCGCAGCAGCACCTATTTATCTACTTGCACCAGTGTGCTTTTGAATTGCTAGGTTGGCAGAAGCTGGGACAGAGCAACAGGAGCAGGGATTTGAACCGCCGACCTTCTGATCGGCAAGCCCAAGAGGCAAGTGCTTCTGATCGGCAAGCGCCACCCGCATCCCAGTAGCCATTAGGACAGTGAGTAGGACAGCCTGCTCAACAGGGGGGGGGGGAAGTAACTTAAAATGATATTGGAAAACTACCACCTGTGGGGCCAAACTAAATGCTACTTTAATTCTCTATTTGGCAACCAGTGGGAGCTCCCTCATAATTTAGTAAATGAAAATAATAGTTTCTCTTCAACCAGGCATTTGGCTAATTGACATTCTATGGCCTTTTACATGTGTCTGCAGGGGGTGGGTATTAGTTTGTTTTGCTTTCGTATTTGTTTCGTTATGCATTTTGTGTTTTCATTTTGTATTTTTATGTTGTGAACCTATGGTCTTTGGATGAAGGGCAGTATACAAATTTAACAACAACAACAACAGACAACTTAACTTATAACTTCACATATAACTTCACTGAGGATGGAGGAAGGTTTTCCACTGGCATTGCACCATTTGAGGGGAGGGTAAAATCTTCCCTCCCTACCTGCTGATGTCTCAGTGAGAAATGAAGTGGTGGTGGTGACCCTGAACTTGTAACTTGTAAATGAAGAAGAAAAATAGCAGCAGTATTTAGTGTAATGTGTACTTTGAGCTGAAGTTACCGCATACTCTTAAAACCCCTTATTAAATTGACTACCGCAGTGGCTAAAAGGGTACCCACACCACAAAATATTTAAGGATTATATAGAGTCAACCCACACACAAAACCTGTGGGGACACACACACACCCCAACACACATATAACCCTGCCCTGCAAAAAGCAGTGTACCCCAGTGTTTCTCAACCAGTGTGCCTCCAGATGTTTTGGGACTACAACTCCCATCATTCCTGACCACTGGTCTTGCTAGCTAGGGATGATGGGAGTTGTAGTCCCAAAACATCTGGAGGCACACTGGTTGAGAAACACTGGTGTACCCATCATACCTAGCGAGGAAGATAAGGCAACAGCCCTGAGACCCTTTGCAGCAGGAGGCCTCGATGAACTGAATCCACTAGAGGCAGGAAACCCCACAGATGAAATATGGGCCGGAAGTCAGACTCTGAGATGAGTCCTCATGTTTTAGTCCCCATAAAACCTCTCATTTGTGTGTAGTAAAAAAAGAAGCAGCAAAAACATATCTGCCCTGCTGGCTGTACAGATCAGATCTAATAACAATCAAGCAGCAGGCTTGCATGTTTAACTAATGAAAACGCCCATGAGTTAGAATCTAAGAAATAAACTTATACACAAGGAGAGAAAATACAGTTTGTGCTTTGCTGAATCTGTTCCATCACTAACTGATTTGCTAACTATCAAGGTCCTGCTCCAAAGTGCTTGCAATCCACATTTTGCCAAAGGGCAAGAGAAAAGCCTATTCTTGTTAGAGGCTTTGTTTCCATGTGACACAAGTGTCATGCAGGCTTCTCATGCCATTTAGGACCAGGAAAATGAGGGTTCTGAAAGGCGTTTACACCAGTAAAAAAAGAGGGAAAGGGTGGAGTGAATTTGCATTCTGCAAATTACAAAGTGGACAGCATGGACCAATTTTCAGTACCGGTAGTAGTAGTAGTAGTGGTAGTAGTAGTAGTAGTAGTAATAATAATAATAATAATAATAATAATAATAATAATAATAATAATTTATTTATACCCCACCCTCCCCAGCCAAGGCCAGGCTCAGAGCAGCTAACACTAGATATAAAACAATTGATTAAAATACAACTTAAGAACAAGACTAAATACATTAAAAATTAAAAATGCAGCCTCATGCAGAAGGAAAAGGAAAAATGGGGGAGGGGATCAGGTTGGCTCCAGGCCAAATGCCAGGCGGAACAACTCTGTCTTACAGGCCCTGTGGAAAGAAATCAGGTCCTGTAGGGCCCTGGTCTCAGGAGACAGAGCGTTACACCAGGTCGGAGCCAGTGTTGAGAAGGCCCTGGTTCTAGTTGAGGCTAATCTGATTTCCTTTGGGCCCAGGTGTTACTATTTGTGGACCATGGTAGCAACACAGGCATATCTTGTTGGATTTTTTGAATAGTCAAGTTACTTTAGAGCCAGTCTAATGTAAATACTGTCTGTTTAAGAGAAACAGGTGCCGGTGTTTCTGTTAATTGCTCACAGGCGTGGGCTCTGCTTCTTGTATATAAGGCTCTGCCAGAAAGCATTCTGTATCTCTTAGTTAGATCTTTCAGTTTGATTCATCTCGTAGTAGATCACTCTCTCAGTTGTTCTCAGTTTAAGAGATTCCTCAGTTGAATCTTAGTATGAGAGTTGCTTAGTTATAATGCTAGTTTGCTGTTAATTCTTGGGTAGTTTAATGGGAGTTATGTGGGAATTTTGTGGGAGGTTTGGAAAGTGGGTAGATAACATTGCTAAGGGAGAAAGCATTTATCTTTAGTTTAAAGTCTCTTTAGAGTCTGTTTGTTTTTCAGTTAAAGAAACCCAACCGTTTGTATTTTCATCTGCATACTTTTACAAGTGTGCAGCTAGTAAGGGGTTTCATATAAGGGAGATAATTCCCTACGCTCTTGGTGGTGTTTTCTTAGCCAGGTCAACTTCTGACTGCATATACTCTGCGTGAAGCGTACTTTAAAGGGCCGCTGGAAACTGGGATATATGATTTGGGTTAAGCAAGTTTCAATACCCAGTTTTCTCCAATATTATTCTTTATATATATATATATATATATATATATATATATATATATATCCTCCTCCTTCGGCCCAATCCGCTGCTTGGATACAGGTGTATTTGGACTGGTGCCCCTGATAGGAAGTAGACAAAGTCCCATGGTGTTCAGAGGATCTTATTTCCTAGGTACTTGCTCCCACGGAGCGCTCTCCACATACTGCACAGAGAAAGCACGAACAGGGCGATTATTGGACAGGCATCAAGCAGCAGGCTTTGAGGTGGCTGGAATCACAGCCATTGTGATTAGGATTAAGGTGCCCCGAACCGCGGAGCTGCAATCAGCAGGTGGTAATCATTATATAACTTCCTCTGATATTGTTTCCTTTAATTAGTAGGGCTGAAATCCCAGCTGTCTGGAGAAAGGTTTTTGAGAGAACATTCGCGCATCTTCAGGCAACTGTTTTCACGATTAGCAAACCATAGCCATCCCTGCTAAATCCCCAGGCGTTCGAAGCAGCATATTAATGAGCACACATCTCGCTCAAGTCGTCTGTGTTGAATTCAAGAGGGAAAGAAAGGTGCAGTGGGCTTGTATAGCGACCATCACCATTGCCGCTCAATGTAAGCTACCCATTCTAAGCCTAGGAACCCACAAAAGAGCTTAGACTATTTAAAAAGCATGATGGGAGTGCCCACAATATATGCATGCTTGGATGTGCATGCTTCTTCTTCTTGATAATTATAAACTGAGCCTGCATTCTGACTGGAAATTGCCATGCATTACTGAAAGGTGTTAAACAGCAACCGATCTCCAACAAGTCATTTCTCCTCAGGCATTTTAATGTTTGCTCAGGGCTCTTCATTAGGAAGTAAACAAGAGGCTCTGCTTTTTGACTGTTAGATGTAGGCCTGGGTTAAAAGTTTTAGGAGAATTTTGTGGCTTTGGAACACCTGGGATCTTCTACATGCAAACCCTACTTTTTGAGGGGATAGGGAATGTAGGGCCCTCTGCCCTCTGCAGAGGTGTGCCTGGAGACCTCTGCAATGTTTGTGAAAGATCCATTCCCATCTCGGGATTTGTACTAGACTGGTGGGACAGGGGAGCTCCCGGAAGAAAAATATCGGGAATCTGCTACGGTATATGCATGGAAGGAACCAGAACATGACACCATGCAAACTTAGACTGCATTCAGATTCTTATTTCTAAGTATGGCGGACCCTTTGCATAGCACAGTTGGTAGAGCTTGAGTCTCTTAATTTCAGGGTCATGGGTTCGAGCCCCATGTGGGGCAAGAGGTTCCTGCATTGCAGGGGGTTGGACTAGATGACCCTCATGGTCACCTCCACTGCTACAATTCTATGATTCTAAGAGTCACCAGCTGTCTACCACCATTCCCACCCATCCCCAAAGCCTGCAGAAACACACACACACACACACACACACACACACACACTCCCCCTCCCAGAATGCCTTCCCTCTGGACCTGTTTGGTGCACATTGGTCTCAAGCAAGCAAGACAATTCACTGAGAGCCAGTGTGGTGTAGTGGTTAATAGCGGTAGACTCATAATCTGGGGAACCGGGTTCACATCTCCGCTCCTCCACATGCAGCTGCTGGGTGACCTTGGGCTAGTCACACTTCTTTGAAGTCTCTCAGCCCCACTCACTTCACAGAGTGTTTGTTGTGGGGGAGGAAGGGAAAGGAGAATGTTAGCCGCTTTGAGACTCCTTAAGGTAGTGATAAAGTAGGGTAACAAATTCAAACTCCTCCTCCTCCTCCTCCTTCTTCTTCTTGTAACTTTGCTCCAGTTCAGATGTCACATATTACTAGCCCAGAGAACATGCATTAAAGCAGGGGTGGGGAGCCTGTGTCTCTGCAGATGTTGTTGGACTACAACTCCCATCATCTTTAGGTCATGCCAACTGAAGCTGATGGAGTCTAACAGCATCTCTTACAATGACACATTTAATAGTAGATAAACTCTGGTGGTGTTGGCAAAAGACAGCACGTAGCACCATTCCTTGAGCATAATAGCCTGAGCCTCCTCAGCCAATCAACAACCCAAAATTTTCACAAACGCTCTCTTTCCTCGACAAGACACATTTCCCCTTTTTATGTTCAGGCACATTCCCGAAATCGCACCACATTCCAATGCTGACACCTGCTGGTACAGTGTGTTATGCCAAGCTATTTCTCATCTTAGAGAAGATACAATGACAGGCAAAAACCAGCCTGCTTTGCAGTTGCAACACTCAATTTACACAAGCCTGATCGCCTGTTTACTTATTATTATTTTTAACATCAATAGATAGTACTGTGGTGGTCTATTTGATTTTTTGAGAAAAGTGGTAAACAGCTTTGCAAATACTCAAATGCTTTTGCAATAGAGGTCAAATCCAATCAATGCTGGTGGAATAAATAAACTGGTAAAGCAAAATTGTGTATGTGTATTTTGTTTTTGTTTTTTAAATAAACCTGAAGGTCTTGTTAAATGACAGTCCTATCCTATGTTTACAGGTCATGTCCCAAGTTTTTGTTCTTTCTAAAACCCTTTCTCTTCCGTGCGTGCCTTTGGCATACATTGGAAAGGTTGGACAAATCAGTTCTAAATCTGTGAGCAAAGGGCAGGAGTGTGATTACTTGTCTGCCGTATATGACAAGCACTTTTCCAATTGCTCTGTGCCTCCTGTTTCATGTTTTGCTGACCCAGTTGGAAGGTTCAGTTCAGAGATAATGGGTGGATCAAACCAGAGGAAACTGTGCTCAGCCAAAAGCAGTTTTGCTGTAATCTCTCTCCATGCAGCTATTTTTTCAAAGCCTGCTTTGATTCTTTTCTTCCTAAATGACTGGAGCAGAAGAAAAGGCGGGGACAGATCATTTGGAACTATTTTTTTTTTCAAAATAGGTAGCTTTTAAAACAGAGTCTTTATATATCTGCTAAATAAATTTTTGTCTCATCCATCCTTTTGTTGCATCCATCCTTTCTTCCCTCATCTAATTTTATAGCCTCCTCCATTGCTGCAATTCATATTATCAGGCTCTCAGGGCATATGTTGCACTCTTACAACATAGGCTTTTTCCGCTTGTGCAATTATTTAACTGAATAAAGCCCAACACATTCAGAAGTTGCATTGTTTGCAGTAAATAAATGTGCATTTAGTGTATTAAGCAGTGAACAAATGTGTTGCTGCTCAATGGGGCTTAATCTGTACTGCATTTAGATTTGCAGCCTCAGGCACTGTATATATTAATAGTGCTACAGAAACAAGTAACACTTGATCCGAATGCTGTGGGGTTGCCATGTGAGGATATTAATTGCAGTTTTACTATTTTTTATTATTGTTACGCTGCTGTGTTTTCAATAGGCAAGATGGGGTGAAAATTCTAGAAACCAGTCAAACTGATCTTTAGACAAGGATGCAAGCAGTTATTGTTACCTGCAGATATGGCACTAATAAAAGGTGGCAGGGATGTTGCAGTGCAGCTGCAAGACTTTAAATGGGTTGGAATGGGGTGCATATGCATGCAACAGAATCATAGTACTAGTTTAGCTCTAGTTAATGCATTAAGGGGGTAAGGCCATACAGTAAGCAGTCCTGCCAAACTTGACTAGGTCACATCCCCTCACCTTGGGAGGGTTACCCAAGAGTTTGTTCATTCTCTTCCACCATGTGAATCCAGCCAGAATGGATGTCTGAGCTAATGCTCCGAGCTTGGACCACATGGCTTTAGCAAGCCATCTTTGTGTTTCTCTACAAACAATTTAGAAACTCTTACCTTTTTGAAACTAAGTTAAACTGCCTGTCTTTTCTTGCTGCCGTATGGAAAAGCACATGAATTTGTCCTTGGGAAAGTTTGCAAGTAAACCATTTGTAACTTACCAAACATGTGGTCTCTTTTTCTATGCTAAGGGAGGCTTTGGAAGAAACTTAAAATGGGATATTTTAAAGATCTGACAGCCCATATTTCTACCCTTTACTTTCCTGCAAGTTTTGTGATTTTAAATCTCTGCTGGGGCACTGTCCAAGAGAGCATTTGCGCCAAACCTGGACCTAGTCATCCAGGGAATTCTTTCTTTATCCTTTAACCAAATTATAACAAAAAAAGAAAGGTACCCTGGTGGTCATCTAGTCCAACCTTCTGTGGTATGCTGGTTCTGCAGCACAGGATGCAACAACATCCCTGGCAGATGACTATCCAGCCTCTGCTCTCCAGCAAAGGAGAGCTCACTACCTTCTGAGGCAGTCTGTTCCAAGGGCCCAATTTGCCTATCACTTTAAACCCCTTAAAGTTTAGAGTTTAACTATAGTTAAGCTTAACTAGAGTTTAAAGGTGAACTGGGGCACAGGGAGGAAATTCCTGCCATTCCTGCTACACTACAGGGAGCTAAGCCACAGTTTGTAATAGTCTGAACCCAAAATCCTGGTTTCTTTCTCTCCAAACTAACAATGAGCTGCAACTAAGATTTCCTCATAGCTGGCCGCTTGCAGTTGGGGTGGGGGGGAGAAACCACAATGTAATCATCTCCTTATGCAAGAGCACACAGCAAACTCACCTTTAACTATGGTAAGTGCAAATCGGCTAATTGCCAAGCAGCTTTTACCATTAAGATATTTTTCCTTATACTGTATTTACTCGACACCTTCTCCCTTGCCATTTCTACCGGTTGGTGATAACCATGCCCTCTGTAGCAACAGAGGGAAAGTCTGCTTCATCTTCTTCATGACAGCTCTTCAGGTAAATGCACTTTGGGCAGCAACGAACTGGCCCTGAACTGTAAATCTGTGCTCCCATATAGAATACATGTAACAATGAGATTGCAATGGACATACCTGCCTTATTTTGCACAGGATTTCTTTTCTGCGTTCTTCATTTCACAGTCCAGTGAAGAAAAGCGTGAAACAAGGGAAGTGGGAAGTGGAGTGTCAGCTTGGTTTTAACCAGCAGGTTCCCCAAAACTGGGGGAGCTCAAGGAAAAGCTGTAGTCAGGAGCGGGGAACCTTTGCATCCTGGTGACATGACTCCCCCACTTTCATGGGCCAACTCTGACAGGTAGGCAGGACTATCCACCTGACAATAATCTGGCACATGTCAGGTGCTTGACAAAGGTGCTAGCCTGCAAGTGGGGGAGCAGGGAGGGTATAGTTTAAAGGGATTGTTTAGCTCTGTGCACAGTGCTTCTCAAATACCCCCAAACCAGCTGATTTGTCAGGCATTTGGGAAGCACTCCACAAGCCCCTTTTGGCCAAGTCTTGCCCTCACCTGCTCCACACCTGACCTTATAGATGATGTCAGGTGTAGGCAGATGGGGATGGCTTTACTGAAATGGCGTCACGAGCCAGGTGAGGAGGCCTGGTGGTTCAAATTTGGCCCGTGGTGCTAGAGGCTCCGCACCCCTGGGCTAGGCCGAGGCCCATTGCGGAGCCCTCACATGGCTACCTACCTCAGAACTCATTTCATCTTCCTAATACTCCATTCAAATGAGAGAAGATAAGCATGGTATGTTGAGAGCCAGTGTGGTGCAGTGGTCAGAGTGTTGGACTAAGAGACCAGGGTTCAAATCTCCTTTGGCCGCTTAATTGTCTCCCAGCCTAACCTACCTCACAGGCTGTTGTGAAGATAAAAAGGCAGGAGGGAACCATGTCTCTCGCTTTTATCTCTTTGGTAGGAAAGATGGAACGATAAACGTCAGAATAAAATAAACCAAATGTATGATGCGGCAATATATGCAGAATCATATATTCAAAGCCAAATGCACTTTTTTTTTGTTGTTGCAGATTTTCAAGAGGGGTTGAAACAGCGAATAATAATGGGTGGTGCTTAAAGACCTTAAGTTTTGGTAAACACTTGTCCAAATCCCCCCCCCCCTTTTTTAATGCCTGGATCAGCAAGGTGTTTTGAAGCACTTCCAAGGGCCTCCATGCAGATCTGGCTTTGCTTCTGACAAGCCCCAAATTTCTCTGAGACGCTACACTTTGGTGACTCCAACACAGACCACTACTAGAATGTAGTTCTGACTCGCCATTTCAAGTGAGGGGTGGGGGTGTCCCGTGACCTTTCCGGACTGTCATGGAAGGCAGGTGAGACAAGGCAGGCGGGGTCATCATAGATGCATGACTGTTGAATGGTCAGCAGTTTCTAGCACAGGTACAGGCCACCCCATTCCTTCCACCAGTAGGGGGTGTGGCCCTCCTTTTTGCCACTGACTGTGCTGTAGCAGCTCAGTACTAAGAAATATATTCAATGCGGTGCTTAAGGTGAGCACTCCATCAGTGCAAGAAGAGATTGCTCAGCTCTGGTGTGTTTCGTTTTTCTGAATCAACTTTTTAACTGAGAGGGTTTCTTCTCCCCCTACCCGCCCCCCAACAAGAAAACACACACATTTAGAAAACACACACACACACACACACACACACACACACACACACACACACACACACACATTTAAAAAGTATACCCTTATTTATTATATTTGTTATCTGCCCTTCATCCATGAAGGCCACAGCAACAACAAATTTAAAATGCAGATTACTATCAAGACACTAAATATGTAGCTCAAGTGTAAAAAGGGAAAGAGATGCCCCTTCACCATGTGATGGAAACCACACAATGAAGGTGCCAGGACGAGCCTCAGTGGGGAGGCAATTCTACTACTTAGGGGGCTGCCACGCAATATACCCTCTCCCAGGCTGGCACCCCCAAACTTCTGAGGGCGGCGGAAATACCAAGAGGACACCACATCACCCTCCAGCTTAGAAACAGAAAAGAAGATACTACAACAAAAGAGAAGTTTTATTAGGGCAATTTAACTTTATTTGTTTATTTATTTTCTCCATACAGCTAGGTCAACTATAGCAGTAATAATAAAATAAGCAGAAAAACAAATTGCGGCCCAGGACAGAGTACATAATTTGGAGCAACTACCAAGCAAATTTAAGTCTGTGATTACATAATAGTAAAAAACCAAGCACACCTGTCCTTTCAGCAGATGAAAGTTGCAGGGGTTGCCAGGAAGTGCAACGTGTTCTAATTCATCGGTGTGAATTATTACCAGAGAGAATCCAATCCAATCATTTTCTCCCCAAACCCCACCCCACCCCGGCCCCTTCACTTTGGCTTCATATATATTACATGGTTTCTCAAGTGCTTTAGGTTAGAAATGGTTAATTTTGATAAGGTTTTTTTTCTTTCTTTCCACCTGCTAAAAGAACAGGATCACTACAGCAATAAAAATAATTACATAACAACTACAGCTATGATGTTTTGTTTTGGTTTGCCTGTTGACGAGTTTTTTATTTTTAAACATTTTTGTGAGCATGTGAAAGTCAATATCTGTTTCTGTTTGTGTGTGTGTGTGTGTGTGTATTTCTGTGTGTCGGTGTGTGAATAATAAAACTACTGAAATTTGTCAGAAACTGTTTTGAATAGAATATATATCTTTTATATATATCTATATCTATATATATTTTCTCTTTCTTTCTCTCTCTCTCTCTCTCTCTTTGATACTTTAAACATGCAGTAGTTGTCTTGAGTAATGTACGACATATCTGATCCATGATTTCCCTTTAATGGTTTGAAGTACCTGTTTGTTTGAAATTTTGTTTTCTAAAAAAATAATTTTTTATTTATTTAGTAATGATCTTCAGGCAGATTTGGACCAGTGCAGCTTTTTTTAATTATTTAACTCGGATGTTTTGGCTCCCAAACGCCGCAAACCCGGAAGTGATCGTTCCGGTTTACAAACGTTCTTTGGAACCCGAACATTCCGACGGAGCTTCCGCGGCTTCCGATTGGCTGCAGGAGCTTCCTGCAGCCAATCGGAAGCCACGCTTTGGTTTCCGAATGTTTTGGATGTTGAGCGGACTTCCGGAATGGATTCCATTCAACTTCCAAGGTACGACTGCAGTTCGATACTGCTTTAATTGTACAGTGCAGAAGGGTCCTTAGTCATGAGAACTGGGAATGAGGGCCAATCTTTCCAGCAGAAAGAATCCTGGCAAACTAGAAGCTGTTCACATAAAGCAAAGCAACTTTTCCCCCCCCAAGGGGTTTGGAGTGCTAACTCTGTGCCACTTTTTTTGCAAGCAATTTTGTTCAGCCTGTCTTTTTTTTTTAATTAGCCTTAACAAAACTCCTTGTATTTATAGACATTTTTATTCAAAATAAGATCTTACTATTATACAGGTTTCTCTCTTTTATTTTTTTATTTTTGACTATATACAGAAGTGCAAAAGGTCAACCTTCTCTCTATACTTCCCCACATGCTAAATTGCAGCATAATCAACCCTCAGGAGTTTGCACACGCACTCATACATATTATAATTCTTGTTATACGTAAACTTTTGAGTATTTGGATTATCAACAAAAAGTCCCTTGATCTATTGATTATGCAGCTTATTTATAACAAGGCCTGATATTCAGGGATTTCAAAAAAATATTTAAACAATATTTTAACATTTGAAATGGATACAGTAGAAAATAAATTTTTATTCTGATATCTAGGAACTAGATTTTTTCTTTTATAATTAATTACAAACAAAATAAATCATCAAAATATTACTCAGTTGTCTGCCAGGATTGTTGCAATAGCAACAACTTAACTTCTTACTTAGCAATGATTATATAAGATATCCATATAAAAGATCTTTGTTCTTTTAATGAAAACTAGACAAGAACTAACAATGACTGATATTCTTACATTGTAATATTAAATCAGTAAAATATAAATCATTTAGTTAACAATAATACGAATATTCATGATACTACATGTAAATTCAAAACTGCATATGCTATGAAGAAAAAAAACTTTTTAATTTTTTTCTGTATTTTGAAAAATTCATTAGTTAAAATCTAATAAAACAAAATTCTATAAACTGAAATGGCATTCGTCTGGTAATAGAAAATGAAAATGATCTAATAAATGTTAAGAAATAAAAACTACTATTTTAACAAGGAAAAAAAATAAGTAGTATTCTCTAATGTAAGTAAACTACAATAACATGTGAAGTCACCTATACTTTCTTAACACGATTGAAATTACATTGGTATGGGTTTTAACCCGTAATGTAATAATCTAAGGCTTTAATAGATGTACAGTACAATCAGTAAAATCAACACATCATTCTTTTTTTTTTCTAGAAAGCATCTCTCAAGCATAAAAACCTGCAAGTAAACTTGGAAGTACGGAAAGTTCTAGAACTGAACTCTCTCCTCTTCCATTCCATAGACTACCAGTGACCTGGCCCTCACCTCAGCAACCCTTTAGCTTTGCTGAACAGAGCAAAATATATCCTTTACTAGCTGCAACAGCCAAACCACAAAAAAGATTTCCTTTGGATGAATCCATTCTTAAAAACTTGAATGCACATCTATGTTTTTGTTTCATTTTTGTAAAGGCTTTCTAAGGCTATAAGCAGTTAAATCTGAACAGAAGAAATCACATATAAAATTCATCCCAATATTTAACCCACCCGATACCTATTTCTAATTAACATCTCCATTTATCTCATTGTTTTGGTTTCTTTTTTTAAAAAAAAATCGTGCATCTGATGTCAGTGCTTCTCTCATGATTAGAGTCACTATTTTTTTTTTTGAAGTGCGTGACTTTGAAGTGATGCATTTGAGAAGAAAGCGAAAATCTATCTCCTCCAACACTTTTAGAGTCTCTTGGACTTCTGACAGAGGTTAGAAATTCGAAGCGAAAGAAAATTCCTCAAATGTTTTTCAAACAGTGTCTCAGAAATGGCTTTTCCCTTTTTTTAAAAAGGTTTGTTTTTTTTTTAAAAAAAATGTATATTGTCTATTATATGGTATAGTTTGCATAACTATTATTATGGATTATCATAATTTATATAGGTTTATATATCCAGTATGTGTAGGAATAACCTGGGTTTAAGACTGGTATTTGCTTATTTTAAAAATGTGCTGCCTACTGTTAACTAAGGTAAAACTGGCCATTTCTGAGACAGCTTTGGTTTAAAACAGAAGGGGTGCCCTTTGACTGATTAGCAACTAGGAAAACAAGCAAAATTAAAAACGTGGCTCTTAAAAGTAACACTGCAGAAATAATACTCTACTTTTGATTACAGTCTATGGCACTTCATGAACATCTTTAACAACATGGTACTTAAAGCCATTGATGTGCTTTAAAAATATACACAGTTGTGGTTTATACTTGGCACATTCATCTCTGTCAGATACCTCTTTTTACCACTTCTTACAATCTATTACATTTAAAAATATTAACTCTTAAAAGCGGAAAAAAAAACACGAAAGGAAAATAAAAATTATACTGTGCATGCACGCTGTCTTCTATAATGGCAATTTTAAATACAAGGTGCACCTTTCGTTATTTTATTTTGTAAACCTTGAAAGAAATAAACTTATTTTAAAAAATTATATCTTGGTCTACAGACGTACCAATACATAATGGATCTAGGGCTACATCACAGTCTGTCTTTTCAAGATGACGTACATGATTATGTAGGAACGAGTCTGCCAGCGCATACCTCTGGTGCGTAATGCGCTGCTTTACCTGTGTGCTAGAAAAGATAGACAATGCTGTAGTCTTTAGACAATATGATCACCCCAGCACAAATATCTATTCAATGTACAAAGTATATAGGCAACAGTGTGCAGTGGATTTCCGAGTTGTCATTTCGTCTTGTTAACATGCAATATGTGGATGTCTTACTGCTGAGGAAATTTGGGTGCTGTTATCTGACGGTATATACATTATGGCTAATGACCTGTTCCGTTTCTTCATTCAGTCACACTGTCCTCTTTTCTTTTATATGATCTGTGGAAAATAATAAAGAGGGTGGGAAAGGGGTCGCCTTCGTTTATTCGACAACTGCAGCTATTTCCCCCTCTACTTTACTTCCATGCAAGAAATACCACGACCACCACCTTCGATGCTATTCAAATATAACAATGATGGCCCCTGAACACTTCTAATCCAAATGCACTGAAATACGACATACACTACTAATTGATCAAGCATTTAAATCCACATTGATTGCAAAATCTGTCCTGAGTTAAAATGGGAAGCGATGTGCAAAGTTTTCCCTTTTTTGATTTATTTAGCTTTGACCGCATCAGCACTTGCTAAACACCTGAGCACAAACCAGGATATAACTAGTACTAATTATTATGTGCCATTTTTTGATCTCACGTTTCCCCCCTTTCCACCCATACTTATCCTGGATGGCTTTACAAAGAGGAAGAAAATTCATGGATGACAAAGCTATCAATGGCTACCAGCTACAACGCCTTTGCTCTCTCCCTTCTCTGTAACAGGTAGGTAGCCGTGTTGGTCTGGATCGAAGTAAAATAAAAAAATTCCTTCAGTAGCACCTTAAAGACCAACTAAGTTTTTATTTTGGTATGAGCTTTCGTGTGCATGCACACTTCTTCAGAACTGCCTTCTCTGTAAGAGGCAGCTTGCCTCTTTTGTACCAGTTGCTTAGAATCACAAGTGGGGAGAGAGCTGCAGCTATCAGGTGCTGCTTGAATGTTTCCCATGGGCCTCTGGTTGGCCACTGTGAGAACAAGACTCTGGACTAGATGAACCTTTGGCCAATCCGGTGGGGCTCTTCTTATCTTCTTAAGTGTTTGAACTGTAGCCAGACTGAGGAGCAACAGTGGCAGCCTCTACCCAGCTTGTAATATCCTTCTGAGCTGTGATGCAAAGTGGGCCCACAGGGAGAGTGCAAACAGGGAGAGTTTGCAAAGGTGCTTTGGGGCTCGGAGTGTTGTCTCACAGTGTACAAAGGACCAAGAGACATGGATGGTGAGGGAGCTGCTGCGGCAACCTGCAACACCACTTCCATGTTGGTCTTCCTGCCTGAGAATGTGAGAAACTACACCTGCAGCAAGTGCAAGGTGGCTGACTGACTGGAAGAGAAGGCGCAGCAACTTGAGGTCCATCTATCCAGACTTCGAACTACTGGGCAAAGTGAGGGGTTTCTCTATAGAGCAGAGTGGACTGTCTGGGAACAGCGACACAAGTGGGGCACCCCTAGGGAGAAGGAAGGCCGCCCTTGCAGGAGACAAACCCCTGGAGGAATGTGACACACAGAAGCAGGGCTGTCTGGAGCTATGCTGTGTTGCTACAGCTGCAAAATTCATAGAATCCTAGAGTTGGAAGAGTCCACAAGGGCCATCCAGTCCAATCCCTTGCCAAGCAGGAAACACCATCAAAGCACTCCTGACAGGTGGCTGTCAATTGACTCCATGCCATCACCCCAGATGACAGTTCTGGGCCAGAGGAGCAAGGATAGCAGTTGCAGACCTCAGAATACACCCAGGTGGCTGTGGAAGGTACAGTGTACAGAACGATTCCTGCCATTACCAAGAATGGCAATTCTTGCCTTTTATTTATTTATAGGTGGTAACCACACTGCCTGCCTTAACATTGAAGTGTCCTGCATTTGAAAGGTCAATTTTCTTTGAATGGCCCTTGAATTGCCACGGAGAATGCTGAGAAGTGTAGTTTTTTAAGGTTGTGGGAACTGTAGCTCTGTGAGGACACTGCCACGGAAAAACGTCAGGATTATCCATGCCACTTAAAGTGGCCTCACAGCACTGCCGTGTGAATGCATTTCATGTCAAGACAAAACTTAAAGCAGGAAGAGGGAAACGTTCTGAAGAGACTTCCATTTCCACAGCAGGCGTTGCCCTTGAAACGGGGAGAGGAGATGGCAGAGGAGCTATTACCGGCAACTTAAAAATAGTCTTGTTGGATGAAGATTTGATGTCAGGCAGAACCAGTACTGAACACTCCAATCACAAATTTAAATTAAGTGCAGAAAAGAAAGAAAAAAACTCTCTTCCAAGCAGACAGGTGTAGTCAAGTGAAACCTTTTCTCACAGAGCAGAAGGTTAACTTATGAAGACCTGGCATTCAGTAGCTGGAGCTACAGTTCAAGATTAATTTATGTAACTGGATGAGTTTGTGGTCTTTACCTGATCTCTCCATACAGCCCTTGTCACAAAACACACACACAAAAATTCAATATCATTTGGTAATTTGTGCTGGGGAGAGACTATCAGCTTGATGATTCCCAGTTCTGAGTCTCACACAAAAGGAGACGAAGGCCTGCACCTACTGAAAGGACATGATGTTTTTTGGTGTGATGACGGAGGCAACTTGACTTGCGGCTATTATGGACCACACAGGCTTAAACTGCATTGCATGACAACTTGAGAGTCATTCATGTGCTGCATGATCCACCTTGCCGATTGGATGCTTATACCTACAGAGACTTTGAGGCATCTGTGGCAGTGAAAGAAAAATCAAAGGCTCCTTGATATGAGCCATTTCCTTATGTAGTCATTAACCATCCTTATGTAATCGTTAAAAAATGACACCTGCATGGCACCTGGGATTTATGCAACATTCCTTTAGGACATACACACAAAATCTTTCGCAGTCTCCATATCTAGTAGTTAGACAGTAGGGCATAGTACATTATCTAGAGTATTATTTATGGGGTTTTATTGTGTTCCTCCCCCACCCCCCGCCCAATGATACTTTCAAATGCCACTTACAACTAGCCTGTGTATACAGTAGATGACAGGATTAAAAGTGTGAATGGACTTTTCCCTTCAGACTGCATGGGTGTGGGCATCAGGGGAAGGTGAGGTTTTTTTCCCTCCAAGTACAAAAATTACCTGTCCATGGTAAACCAGGGATGGAATCCTATGCACGTTTAGGAAAATGGGAAGCTACAGCACTTCCCGTTTACCTGGGTTGCCATTCAACTCATTTAGGTTTACTTTGAGTAGGCATGCATAGGACTGTGTTGCAGATACCACGGAGGAGTCCTAGCTTAGTGTGCTCTCTGGCCTGCTGTAGGTATTACATCCAAACTGGGCTGCTAACTTGGTTCTTGTTCCACGGAGGAGAAAATGCAAATCCAGAATAGCACTATATGCAAAATGCAATATAAAGCACACTTGAGAAACTTACTGTTTGATGATTATATGTCTACATCTGTGTAACATACTTGTGGCTAGTCAGATGTTCGGCAGATATTATGGGTATCTATTGAAGAACAAGAAAAGGAATGTAACCTGTGAATAATGCGTTCCACAAGTATGCAGGTTTTTTTTTTTACTAACAGCTCAGGTGAAAGATGGTGGACTTCTACATCGGAACAGCAAGTTAACAAAAACACAGGTATCAATTTAAATTAAAATGTTCTGTCAAGTAGTATATCAACCAATGTTTAGTAATGATTACTGATTGTTTAGAAAGAAGGATAAAATAACAGTTAAAAGTTCATGCAGTGCAATAATTTCAAAAGTCCTTTTTGTTGGCTTACACATATTTATACGGTTTGGGGGGACTTTGCCCAACTCGCTGTGGAAAAATTTGGCAACCTTTTGGCCCATGCATTTTGTACACTCAGTTTTAAGATACTTTGAGCCAGATTTGTTTTGTTGCAAATCATTTCATTTTCTGGTTAAGCTGTGCTGATATTCAAGCGAAAGGCATATTGGAAGGCATAGCTGGAATCTTCAACACTCAGAATATCCACTCCAGAACTGAACTGGAATAAAAGCTCAAGTACATAAGCTATCATGCACCTAAGAATCATATACCGTACTTGTTTCCATCTTTGCATTGAAACACACAAACACACACAAACACATTTGGTGGGGAGGGGCACAAATTTAAGTATCTTCCCAAGAATAACCTAATGAGATTCTTGGATTTATTCCCAATATATTCTTCTCCCCAGCTGTGGTGGTGGTGGTGGGGCGGCAGTATGTCTTCCCCAGATTCCTAAAGACTCCATTTTGGGCAAGTAAACTTAGCAAAGCAAGAAAGAGAATCATCTACAGTGGTGCCCTGACTTACGAATTTAATCCGTTCCGAAGGGACCTTCAAAAGTCGAAAAATTCGTAAGTCGAAAAACGCCATTGGAAACGCTATTTCCCTGTTTTGAATTACTGATTATGACCTGCATTTTGTTTTTACTATAGCTGACACTGTCTGGATCTTTTTTATGAATGGCATTTCTGCTTTAAATTTTATAAATATTGCCCCAGGGGTCTTTGTGCAGGGGAAGTTATTTATAAAAATAAGGCTGCAATTTGAACCTGACTTACCTAGGAGTAAGCCCCAATGAATTCAACAGGACTTACTTCTGAGTAGACATGGTTAGGATCACACTGTCAAGTGTCTTTAAATTGTGGATTAAAAGTATAGAATTGTTAGTATCCATATTAAATTTCTCCCACAAGGGTCTAATTTTCCAAAATATGGAAAGTAAGGCTGCCTGGAGTGAAATGTAGCGTTTTGTTATGAAACGTAGCGTTTTGCACCATAAGATACAGTTCTTCTCTCTCTCTCTCTTTGCCATTTGAAAGAAAGTCTTCAAATGGTGCATAACTTGGAGTATTTTTTCTTCTAAAAATCAATACAGCGGAACCTCGGTTTAAGTACACAATTGGTTCCGGAAGTCTGTACTTAACCTGAAGCGAACTTTCCCATTGAAAGTAATGGAAAGTGGATTAATCCGTTCTAGACGGGTCCGCGGAGTACGTAAACTGAAGCGTACTTAACCTGAAGCGAACTTTCCCATTGAAAGTAATGGAAAGTGGATTTATCCGTTCCAGATGGGTCCACGGAGTACTTAAACTGAAAGTACTCAAACCGAAGTGTACTTAAACCGAGGTATGACTGTACTTTGAACTATAGTTGCAACAATTAAAACAAACTCAACTTGGTGGGATATGGATTGGTGATTATAACTGGGCCTTCTTCTTGTTGGTCATCATTAGCAAAATGTCTCACTGCAGGGATGAGGTGTGGCTCTTCTGCAGCTGGCAGTGGGAATCCTGCACAAACTGGGGGCCATAGCCACTGAATATAGGAATATGCAAACCACGAATGGCCTGGGCCTTCCCAAGATGTGGTCTGAACAAAGGAGTGTTTCTTTGCACTTCAAAGTTAGGAATGCAAGAAGCTGCCTTATCCTGAATCAGGACTTTGGTCCATTCAGCCGAGTATTGTCTACACTGGTAGACAGTGGCTTTCTAGGGCTTCAGATGCAAAGAAATAGCATCTGGGACTAAACCTGAGACAGAACTATTTCCCTTCTTTGAAATGAAGTCTGAATTGGCCCAGAAAGGATAAAGAAGGACCTACTCACCAGATGTAAGGTTCTGCATTACGATACAGTGGTACCTTGGTTGTCAAATTTAATCCGTCGGTTCGACTCCCGGAATGGTTCAAAAACCAAGGCTTTTGATTGATTGGCTGCAGGAGCTTCCTGCACTCAATCGGAAGCCGCAGAAGCCACGTTGGACGTTCTGCTTCCAAAAAACAGAACTCACACTTCCAGGTTTGCGGCGTTTGGGAGCCAAAACATCCAACTACCAAGACATTTGACAACCAAGGTATGACTGTACTTTGTTCAACTACTCCCTCAAGTCTGCAGTGTATACACTTCTCGTTGGCTGTTATTCAAGTATAAATGCTCTCCCCAGAGAAGTTCGCCTGGCGCCTTCATTATACACCTTTAGGCGCCAGGCAAAACCATTCATTTTTAAGCAGGCCTTTGGTCGATCTTCTTGACATCCAACACCCTTTTAGAATGCGACTTTTTGCGGTGGGTGGGTTATTGGGTTACGGCTTTTGGTTTGATTTTATATGTTGTGGTCTTGTTGTGAACCGCCCTGAGACCTCTGGGTATAGGGCGGTGTATAAGTTGAAATAATAATAATAATAATAATAATAATAATAATAATATCCACCAGACGGGTCAGGAGATGGGAGATGAAGAGATGTGGCACGTCTTGTAACTGAGCCCCCCCATCCCACCCACCAAGCATGACTAACTGCCCCCTATCTATATACTTGTTCTTTAGGTGTACTGTATACATTTCTACAGCACATTTTTTGTGCGTGTGCACGGAAACATGTGCCAAGTGTAATCGAGCTTCTCATACCATTTGTTTTCTACGGCAGCAGGAGAGGATGTTGCACCCAGCTGTGTAGAAGCTTCAAGAGCAGTGCTGTTGAAACAGACCAAGGACCTTGAGCACTGGCAAGTGACGACAAAGGGGCCAGTTCTTTTAAAAAAACAAACAAACTTCTGCATGCATGCACATTGCGGGAGGTGGGGGCGGGCGGGCTATTTTTGGTGGCGTTACATTATGTCGACAATGCTTACATACTATATACATATATGGCTCATATATGCATATACTGAGGGTTGGCTGCGGAACTTGGCTGCAGTGCGTTATGAAGACCCAGAGAGATATGCATGAAATGGTCAGATTGAAACAACGAAAAGAGAATCTCCCAGAATCTGGCTTGGGAAAGGTATGGGGGTGGGCAGTGTCTTTTAAAAAGACGGAAAAGGTAAATTATCATCTGTGGGAGGGAAAGAGGATTTTGCCAGAGGTTTTACGTTAATGATCCTAAAAGATGTTGTTGTTTTTAAAAAACATTTTAATATGGCTGAACTGTTTATCAACTGATTCATACTAATTTTTGGGGGGGGGATTCCTGATATACAGTCCTTTGTTTTGTTGCTTATGAATCAATCATAATATTAGGATTTGGGGCCACTGCAATGGCTGTGGCAACAGTCCCATGTGGGGGCCTGTGGGGGCCCTTCAGAACAGGCCATAAGGGATGGGCAAGTCTATCAATTCCATTTTTTAAAATTCAGTTCTCCACATTTCCAGATCAGTTTGCTTTTTTTTTAAAAAAAAAAAATTCACCACCATTTTAGTGCAAATCTCTCCTAACATACATGTTTTTGTATATTGTATATTTTTTATATTTTCCATGCTGTAATGAATTCCCATCTGGTATTTTCATAAATATAAGCATTTTTATGCATGCTTCATCCTAGTATATGCATTTCTGTACACAATACTTGATGGGAACACCGCACTGCAAAATTCAGAGAAGGGTGAATTTTGAAGAGTGGTTGTCTATCAGTTTGCATACTGTCTGGAAATGTGCAATTTTGCCCAATCCCTCCTGGCTGCTGTTTTCCTTTTGGTCCTTAACCAACAGAAAGGGCACACACCCGAGGTGCAATTTCCTACCATTCCTCTTTCACTGACATTACTGTGTGGAGTCTTGATGAAGTTGGAAACAAGACATCTCACCCACCTATATGCTGGGGATCATCATACAGAAAAAAGAAACAACCATTTCCAGCCATTTCCAGAGCACATACGCAAGGAGGTGCCCTGTGCAGAGGTCTGTATTTGCGAGCCACGTATGCTGAACTTTGGCATAAGCAATACCCTATCTGCGAGAGGCTCATGGCCAGCCTTTCAAGCAATATTTGAGAGGAAAATGCTCCATCCTGGCTAAGTCAGTTCCCCCAAAAGGAGCATTTGCGGTGAGTGGCAGGGGTGAGATGGGACAAGGGGAAGACTTGCCCATATTCCAAACTCTGCTCAACAGGGTCGCATGACCATGTGACCCAGCTGATGTTACACTGTCAAATCAAAACTCCATTTTAAAAGCTTGTTCCCTCCCTGAGAACGCAGGCGGTGTTGTGGGTTAAACCACAGAGCCTAGGGCTTGCCGATCAGAAGGTCAGCGGTTCGAATCCCCACAATGGGGTGAGCTCCCGTTGCTCGGTCCCAGCTCCTGCCAACCTAGCAGTTCGAAAGCACGTCAAAAGTGCAAGTAGATAAATAGGTACTGCTACAGCAGGAAGGTAAACACAGTTTCCGTGTGCTGCTCTGGTTCGCCAGAAGCGGCTTTGTCATACTGGCCACATGACCTGGAAGCTGTACGCCGGCTCCCTCGGCCAATAACATGATGAGCACCACAACCCCAGAGTCGGTCACGACTGGACCTAATGGTCAGGGGTCTCTTTACCTTTACCTCCCTCTCTTTAAGGCCAGCTCACCTGACAGTAGCCCTGCTCCTGAATGGAGTCTGGACTACGGATAAGATACAGTTGCATAACTTACACCTAATTTGCATTGGCTTCCTATCGTTTGTACTGCTCTGTGAACTCTGTATCCCTATTCCGTTAATTCTCCTTCGTACAATGCCAACTGTGTGCGTGGGAGGGGGGGACATCAGGGGACCACTTAGTGGACTGACAGCCTTTGTCTTGCTTGACAGCAGACGTTTGCGGCAGGGACCTTGCACCGCATGCTATTGAGAACTCTGCATAATCAGTCTAAGCTGCACGAGAAACCAACACAAACAGAGCCAGTTCACCACAGACGTTTAGCATGGGGGGCTGCAGGAGTGGGTCGTCGGGAATGCAACATGGGCGGTTGGGCCCAACAAGCATACCACTGCCTTTTGCCCTTAAGATTGGAATTGTTCGATTGAGAATGTCTGAATAGGGCCGATCAGATCCTGCTTTCCTATACAGCAAATGTGAAGCTGCACAGGTGAGAGTGGGAGAGGAACCATTAGCAAATGTGCACGAATCTGTTGCCATAGCACCTACGGTCTTTGTAACCACTCTGTTTCAACTGAGGTATGAACTGCTTTCTGCAATCCCAAGGTTATGTTTGCTCTCATAGTTATTCAGCAGCGTCCAGTGCAAAGCTACGGTGAAGCTCATTCTAAGCAGGTGGGTTGCTGAACCCATGTTTTGGGAGATGAGGGGAAGGATCCCCAGGAATGCAAAAATGCAAAAAGTAACTCTTTCTACACATGTAAGGTTCAGGCATGGGGGTGGCAGAGCATGCTGGCCTGCCAGAGTTTCATGGATCATCAAGTGTTTTGGAAATGCTGTGGCCTCTCTTGATGATGATTCCCCTAGAAATCCTTTTATACAAACTCTCCTGTGCTCAGGTCCCAGTGTAGCTGCCGGTATGGTCTGCCTTGAATTTCCCACTTCCCACGCAATGCACTTATCAATGCAAGGTGCAATGCAAACTAATAATGCATTTAGGAAGAAAGTGAAAGCTGACTCATGTTCAAACACTCTAGTCTTAAAGGGTGATCCTTTAGTGTCTGAAAATGTTCACAGGCGTGTTATTTCACCAAAAAGGGGGAGGGGGCAGAAATAATGGGAATATATACACAGCACCATCAATGCAACCGATTCTTCTGCTGAGCACCTGTGGAGCAATGGATGGTGCAGTGGCAAAAGAGTAGAACATCTGCATTTATGCTGATTCATGCACAACAGTGGGGTCCTGCGCATATCAGGGCTGCAATTCTAAACTTACTATGGAGTAAGTACCCTGAATATTGCGGGTCTTCTTTCCAAGAAAAGATTAGCAGGATTGTGTTGCACACCATGTTCTGTGGCCCAAGAGAATACCCTTTGATTTTCTGGCTTGCCTATATGCAAGAAGTCCAGCATCTTTGTTCTTGCAGTGGTCAACCTTGGAAGCCTTGCAAGCAGGACCTGAGTGTAACAGCGCTTTGCTCACTTGTGTGGCAAACAGAATGGTATAATCAAATGTTGACGGTCTACCATTCACGACCTATGAACTGTGTGCTGTGTCTATTGAATAGCCAAGCATCTGCGCAGACTTTTGAATCTTTGGCTGTGTAATTGATGGTGGGATTAAGAGCCATGCAAATGGATAAACCACATACTTAAATTTGAGTCAGATTTGATCCGAGTTTGATATATGAAGCGCAGTAGTTTTATTACTTACTGGCTTGTTACCATGTTTCTGTTTGTTGTAATTATACTGTCCAGGCAGAGAGGCAATTGGGATAGATTTCTAAGAGTAAATATAATCTGGTTTGCAATGGACATGGCTGTCAATCCCCTGACTGATTTGAAAAGTGAAAGGAAAGCCACAGTGCTATAAAGGCTTAAGTATTCAGATTTTGATAGCTTCGGAACATTCCAGCCATCAATAGTAATGATTTTATGATTACTGCATCCCTGATCCTTTATTCCAGGGATGGGGGGGATGGGACCTGTGGCATTCTAGATTTGGTTGGACTCCAACTCCCAGAATTCCTGGTCACCGGCCATGCTGAGCGGGAGTTGGAGTCCTATCCAGACACTAATCCATCACTTAACCAATCCTGGTAAAATTCTACGTAAAACAAAGTACTGTTGCCTTGAACTTGAACTATTACCCAGCTCTCTGACTATTCTAAAAACAGGTGGGGAGGCAGTTTTTGCTTCCTATGCTGAGTAATTCATGAGAGGGACTGTGTCAAATATTTTAGTACTGGAAATGGGAGGAGCAGCACCTTTCTGAGCATGGGCAAAAGGCTAGTTAAGCTATGTGTAGGCCAACAAGAGGTACAAATGAACAAAAAAACGAAACAGAACAAAAAGGGGGGACGGACAAAACCCCATGCTTCTGAAAAGCACTGATTCTGAGTTATGTTTTAAGAAACAAAGCTGTAAATTAGCAAACCTGGTTGGCTGTGGCTGCTGTAGCGAAGGGGACGCTTGTGGCAGATGTTGCTGCTGCAGACACAGTGGTGGGCGTACCGCCGTGCACCATGGGAACTTTCGGGAGGAAAATCATATAAGCAAACATACAGGAGAGTGTAGCAGTATGGGAAACCATGGCAACAGGTGGCGGAATCGTCGAGTATGGTATTTATATCAGCAGATAAGCCGTGGGGACGAGATATCACCACCAGCAAAGTGACATGCAATCGCAGCGCAAAAAGCGGGACAACATTCCGGAGAGCGAGGAAGGAGGGGAGGGAGAGAGATGAAAGAGGAGGAGGAGGAGGAGAGAGGAGGAGAAACGCTCGTTACCATCAAATCACGGGAATCAACACAATCAAGCTCAATTATTTCAGTTCATAGTCAACCAACAAACTTGACGTAACCCCCTATCTTTAACGTCTCACGATAAATATTCCGCCACCACCACCCTTCCCCCCCTGTTTTTTTTTATTACCGCTGTTAACATTTCATAATCTCCTGGCTTGACATTCTAGTTCTGGATTAACTTGCACGAAGTATATAACTGAATGTTTTCTTTTCTTTTCAAAAGAAAGAAAGAAGACGTGCAACAGTTTCTAAAAAACTGGAACTCAGAGTCCAGTCAAAATCCACCAGAGCTGCTAAGAAGATTGTGGCATTGGGGGGGGGGTGTTGGCGGTGGCGGGGGGAGAGACAGGGCAAGTGGGGATGTGTCACACAGCCACCTGGTCTGCTAAACGGCTTCTAGGATTTCTGTGTCAATTAAATAGAAGCAAGTGCATTTAATTGACAAGTTGTTAGTGCAAGGGAAGGGGGGGATGGATTGGTACAATAGCTACACGTTAAAGACCCAGCAGTGGATTTTGAGAGTCTGTGAGCTGCTAAACAGATTTCTTTTAAAAAAAGGTAATCAAGAAACAAAGCTGGCACCTACCAACACTTGTAGCGGGTGTCATGCACAATATTGAGCCTGCCCATCATGCATTGCAACAGGAAGGTGGATTTGCAAAGGGAAAAGAATTAAAACAACCCATCACACGTGTAATTAGGAAAATCTCATTTGAACAAAGAAGAAAAAATTGGTTATTATGGGAAACAGTGGCATGTAACCATCAGCACAGTCAACTCAAACAGCAAGGTGGTGGTCAATTAGAACTAGTCTGACATGAGCAGGGCAGGAGGAAAAGCAGATTGAACTGTGTGCTGGCATTTTGATTAAAATGAGCTAGGGCAGTAAGGGTAATGAAGGCTCTAACAGCATGAGAAGAAGCTTGAGTTGTTGGTTTTTAATATCACCGATTTTAATTAATCTATTCCTTACTAAGTGCATAATGCCTGCTGGGTCCCGAATCCATTACCCTGAAAATTGACTTAAATTATTATTCTTGTTTTTAAACCTGCAGGACATTATTGGATCGTGGTACTTTTCACTTGTACTGAGATCTAGTGCCTTCATTTCAGATATTAAATCAGAACTAATGTTGTGGTTTGCAACATTGCGTATCAAGCAGGCGCCACCCTAAATACTGGTCCACGCAGGGTATCTTAGGATAATTTAGGGGCGCCATTGCACCCCTGTAATTCTCTACATATGAGGCTACATGCACACCTAAATTGCATGTAGCATTGCCCCTACCCTTCAATGGATGCACATTTAGTGTGATGTCTGCAAATGGAGAGCGACACACCCTTCAATATATGCAGATTCAAGAGTGATCCAGGCTTAATGGCATCTATGTGTTGACAACTAAACACACCAAGGTATTCTATGCTGCTGAGAGCCACACTAATTGTGGGTTCTGCATCTGGGACTGTGCAAAGAGAGCACTCTGTCAGGATGGAGGTCAATTGTTCTCAATGGGTGGACAAGAGCTACAAGAACCAGTCATTCTACAGGAAACACATTTCTGCAAAGGAAATGTGCAGGATGTTACTATAATGCCCTCTGCAGATTTTTCTAGCGGTTTTGCAACTAAAGAAGTCAGCGGAAACAAACACGTGCTGAAATTACGACAGTTATTGGTAAACTGGTTTTAAATTATATAATTATCTTGTATCTGTTGCATACAATTACCGTGTTTCTCCAAAAATAAGACACCGTCTTATATTTATTTTTCCTCAAAAAACAACAACAACACGGTGGCTTATTTTCAGGGGATGTCTTATTTTTTTTAATTAAGTATGGTACAAGTTTAACCTACAAGGTTAAACTGCCTCTCACTATGGCTTATTTTCGGGGTATGGCTTATTTTAGGAGAAACACGGTATCACTACCATACATATTAATTATGATATTCGAAGTTGCTTTTGAAATGTTAACTACTAAAAAAACTTTATAAATGATGAGTATAACGTGTGGCATTATTAGGACTGATCTATATTGAAGGCATTGGGCTGGATCCAGACTAAGTTGAGCAAAGATCCTATTGAAAGGAAGGGGACAAGTTTGTCTTGACTTAAATCCCACTGATTGCGCTGGGAACTAAGTCCGCTTAAGTTAGTCTGGATGCAACACAGGGTTAGCCAGTGATATGGGCCAGTTGGTTTTTCCGGATGGATATAGCTTAGCTGCTTTTCTCTGGACTTAGCGGGACAACATAACCCCTCTCCACTGTCTGTGTGCATGCAAACAGACATCTTCTGTGAGTGGGGTTTTGCTCATGGAGAGAGCACTCCTCGTTCCTGCTAATGAAAGAGAGGATAAAAAATTTGGCCAATACCCCTTCGCTTTGGGGCTCTGAAAACTGTTCCACAGCTTTTTTGGGGGGGGAACCCTACCCCCCCTGGCCACTCTGACAGGTAGTACAGGTGACTGCAAAAGGGAGGCAGAATTGGAGAAATTAAGCTTCACCCCTTTTGTTAGTGGAGGTGTCCTCTGGGTCAAAGAACGTTGCAATCACAGAAGGAATATTTCTATGAACAAAGGGCATTGGGTTGAATCTATGTTAACTGAAAGGGCATATTTTTCCTGGCTCACCTCTGCCTCCACTTCCCTTGTGTTTATTCTTTAATTGTCCCTTGAGATTGAGGCCTATCTTCTTATTTTGATAAGCATAATGTGCACATATTATACATCATCAGCATTATCTGCATTATTATTGCTATTATTTTTATACCATTTTCACTACATATTATTAGTTCTATAATCTGTACATTTAATTTACTTGTACATATGTAATGAAAAGAGCATTTGCTTTTCTTTATCATTACTTCCTGAAATTTAACTACGCATGCTTTCGGTTTTAATCTGACATTTTAAACCAACACACATTCTTGCACAGGGTTTGCAGCAAATGAATGGAAGGCAGCAATGAAAACCTATGGTGCAAAAACTGGCAGGTATGGGGAAAAAAGACAGTTGTGTAGGACCCCTTTGTTTATCAGTGATTAAAAACAACAACCTTGCTATTACAATTATCACCTTGACTTCAAAAGGTTTAATTCACTAATCAAGGTGTAATTCAAAACTTGCTAATTCAAACTTTATCTTCCATTTTCCCCCAGCTCAAGACAAAGTTTGATTTAAAGTAGTAAATGGGGGAAGAAACCCATTAAGAGTCCCTCAATGTTTCTCTAGCAGAATTTAGCACACAAAGAGATATGTTCTCATTAGGATATGAAACAGTTCGTTTCACACAACGACATGCGAAATAGTGCCAACATACCATTCCATATATTTATTTCAATAAATGCAGTAAGAGACCAAGCAGGCCAGATCTTCCCAGAAGCTAATATTACTGTTTCACTCCTGCTGAAGCACTGGGAATCACTATGGAAACCTAAGCGAGTTTTTGCCATTGATTTTAGGTGGAGCAGAAATGGGTCTAGCAAGGACTCAGTACCTTTTAAAAGAGATCACGTATGACTTTGCCATCCTCACCTAAACACATAATCATCAGTTTTATGTGCAGCGTTTTGCCCAAAGCACCTGCTCTTGTGCGACTTTTTACATGAAGTCAATGGCGGCCCTGGGAACATCTTCTTAGCTCCTTCTCACGTGTTACTTGCGTGAAGGGGCAACACAAAATACAAAGGGGCTATGGAGCCATGTGTTTAGTCCTGCTCCTGGGGTCCCCTCCTATCCTCTCGTGTGTTTAGGGATAAAACATCTGCAGTGGCAAGCCTTTACTACCTGTGTAGCCCCTGGATCCCTGGAACTTAGAACCCTGTGTGACTTAGAACCCTGGAATAACTTTGGTTATTCCTTGGCATAGCTGTCAAGTTCTCCCTTTTTAAAAGGGAAATTCCCTTATGCTGAATAGGCTTCCTCGCGAGAAAAGGGAAAACTTGACAGCTATGTTCCTTGGCGTGTAGGCGTGCGAGGAGGCAAAGAACCCTTAAGTGGGATGTTATGGTCAACTTCGCAGTTTCTTTGTAGCCATGCTGCTCCTTAAAGTGGGCTTTAAATAAGCGTGGAAGTCAAGTCCATGGCATGTTAAGAGTGCCACCCTCCTTTGGGGGGGGGGGATGGACTGGAAAGCAGGTGGCAGCGTCTCTATTAACAGCCAGCACAATGGGGCCCCCTGCTCTTGCCAAGGTACGCCACAAATCCATTGGCTGTGTCACAAGTGATATCTGTGACACTGGCCACGCTTGAGCATTCTTTCTCAGGTTCTGTCTCAACCTTCCTTTCCTGTTAGGTGAGGTGGCTGGGCGAGTGGATTAAGGGAAATTCGTATCTTGCTGTATATGATACAGTAGCCTGGACAAAGCAACCCAAATTCTGCCACTGATCCTTCTGGCAGGCATCTTCCGAATGGACCCTCCAGCTTAGTTCCGACTTGGGGATCTCGGGACATAAATTCCAGGAGCACAAAAGCACCCAAGTGGGTCTTCTTTCAGACTAAGTGGTGGTGGGATTTACATTCTGAATTTGACTTCCTTCAGCAAATGTTTTGTTCTGGATTGTTTTATTTGACGTTTCAATGTGCTGTAAGCCGCTTTGAGTTTTTTTCCCCTTAAAAAGATCAAGCGGTATAGAAATGGGTAATAATAATAGTTGGTCTCGCTCATGATAAAATCAACGGCAAAGCTTCAGAAGGTTTGTGTCCCCACCCCACCCCACCCCCGATAAACAATTAAAAGGTTAATGGGTCTTTTCTTCCATAACAGGCCTTAGAAAGTGGTTATGACATACAGGAATGATTTGTTACGCTGTCTAGAGCAAAGGGGTCTTACAGCAATTTTTTATATATATAAAAAAGAACCATACCAAACAGCTGAAGAGAGGTGAAATGGAGGATTAGGCAAAAGAGGCACAAGGGGAAAGACTTCAAATGCTGTTTTTGAAACGTAAGATCACACACTTTGAAGATGCAGATTGTCACATTAGGCCAGAAAGCACCCAGACACCTTGCTTTCAAGACAAACATATGCAGAATCTGCAGTTTAGCAGCAAGACTGTCTTCCTTCCCTACTCACAAAGGGCCAACCCTGCGGGGAATCTCTTTCCCTTGGCTCTCTAGCTAGCGACTAATCCTTAGCCTCCGAGGTCTGCTAAGATATGGGAAAGTCCTCCTGTGACCTTGGCTTGTGCCTGGCTCCCGCGCGGGCAAGAGGGAAGCTGCGTCACTTACCTGGTGGAAGGAAGGCTGTATGCTGTTGCAACTGCATGTTTGCAAGAGCCTGCTGGTATTGGAAGATACCAGTATTAAAGACAGCGGTGGCACCATTGGTTTTTTCAAGCGCAGGCCTCTTTGGTAATGGGGGAAGTACAGCTTGAGGAATTCCCTAATGGAGGATGAGTATAAGATAGCCCAGTTTTTTAAAAAATAATAATAGTAATAATAATGAAGAAAATAAAAAGGAAGGTGGGGATGGAGCAGGGAGAGAGAAAAAGAGAGAAAAGAAACAGAAAAATCAGTAGGAGGAACAACCAACAGGCACCATCTTTTTAAAATATATATATATCCTTGAGCAAGCAAGCAGCGGAGCGGACTTTACTATTCAAGGAAAGGGCAAGGCTGAAGATTTAAAGTAAGGAATATTTGCCCTCCAAAATATGGCATTGTGTAGTGACAGTGCTCGAGATCTATACACTAGCATATTTCCACAATATAAAGCTTCAGGTTTCTAGGAAGAAGGCAGCAATACCGGGGGTCGGGGTGGGGTGTAAATAAAGAAAGCTGCACTGCTAGCTCCATGAGAATTGACAAGTAAAAGCCATGTTAAAGAGAAATCTTAACAGAGTGAATGAAACAGGTTAATATAATATTAGAAGCTTACTCCCGCAAACCCCAAAAGTCTCTACTACTCATGCAAAAATAAAAATAAAAATGTACCATTCCATGCTGGTACTTCCTTCTTCATTTTTTAACATTGCATTACAAATGTTAAATCTACTTTAAGAATACTGTTAAGCCATGCCAACCAAACCGATGCGAATATATATATATCTCATATATATTATATACATTTCTTTATATATATATATTTAAAAATCCCATCTTACTCCCTTTAGAAACTGCTACAAGGTAGTTCAACTGAATGTGGGGTTCCTACATCCTAGGGGACATGGGCTGAAAGAATAAACGGATTAATTCCCCCATGTATGGGATCAGGAAACCACACTCAGTTCTTTCCCCCCTTTGAGCTTCAGTTACTTTAATAACAGGAAATAAGGAATATTTACTAATAGAATTTAATTTTTTTTTAAACGCATCTACAGTAAAGCTACATGCCAAGCTAAAAGGTGAAAGGTCATAGTACCAGGTCAAAGGTTGCCTCGAGGGGTCGCTTCAGTGATTTGACAGCCGACTGAGTCTTAATTAGCAGGCAGCGAGCACATGATGGCAATGGCCAGTGGGGTTTCAAGCGCATTAACATAAACAGCAAGCAGAGGTGCATCATGGGGGCAGCAGTGCATTTTTGGGTAGGTGAGAAAAAAAACAAATAAAAAACAAATCATCGGAATGCCATATACAACGAATAACAAGACTAAGCATGCACAATAAAGGCACTACTGAGCTGTTATTGTGAGGATACACCTCTAATGTAGTTAATTACAAACAAGGTACTCTATAACAGGGGGAGAAAAGGGGTGAAGGAAGGAGAAGAGAGTGAGAAAGAGAGTCTGCCTTCTGTATTTTTGCTCAAGTATCCATAAACACAGGGGGGGGGGGAGGCCTCTCTCCTGTAGTCCGGCAGTGTGCTATGAAGATCACACAACAACGTTTCACATGAAGTAATATTTTAATGGTCAAGTCATGTAGCTATGTAGAAAAATATATAGGGCGACACTAACAGCTAAGCAAACAACGGAGAAGGGGCCCATTAAAATAGCTATTTTGTCTTGACAACCCCGCCAACACATTTTTAAGCAGTGCGCGCACCGACTATTTCTGCTTCCCGCCCCAGTTATGCTGCAGTTTTTTTTGCTACTCCATGTCACGCTTAACTTCGCAGTTGTGCAATTATTCATTACACCATAGTTATGTTTAAGAGAAACACAGTAATAATAATAGTAATAATAAATGATTTCAGGCCCCTCAATTCAAGTTAACAGTCTCGTTGTTGGGTGTGCCTGCTCCTAAGTAGTTCCAGATCCTATCGCCACCCCCTCGTCAATTAAATAATATATTTTAAAGTTACTGTGAAACCTCAGACATGGAAAGAAGGCCCAAACCTGAGATATTTAATGCATATCAGTTCAGTGATGTGTACGTTTTAGACAAGCAATAACTGGAATATATTTCTCAGGGTGTGTCCAAACGAGCAGAACTCTGGGTGTTCCTTCTCTGCTACCAAGACTATTATTTGTGTGCCATCCATCTGAAACTCGGGCTTTGTGAGGGTTTGTTCTTCATGTGAAATGTTGCATTTGTGCCCCTGCAACAGAGGACCCACAACAGCTCCTAATAGGTTTGTTTTCCCCCACCCCACCCAGCAAAAAAAGTTGGAGAGGGTTTGTGAAATAGTTGTGTTCTGGAATCGTGAAATAGCCAGTTATGACCCGTTATATTCAGGAAGGAATTAGCAGACAGCATTTAGAAGGCAAATAAGATGCACAGGGAGGGTCGTGCAGATAGGTCATCAGGGAAACAGAAATAAAAAACTCCAATGAAGAAGATGGAGGAGGGGGGAGGAGGGGGCATATTGTGCAGGAAGTGAGGCAAAAAAAATATGTACCTCTTTATAAAGGCATATTATCTGTTGAACATAGCACAGGAAATGAAGCAAAAGGAAATGGCAGATCGCGAGATCTGATGAGGAATGCACCAACTGCTTGTGCAATTCTTACGTCTGAAATGCTGCAGAAAAACTGCCGATATGGACTGATCCTGACAAGCATATACATGCATATCAAAAGCTATAGCTGGCCAGGTATAAATGGATGTGCGTTACCATCACGCTAAATACCTGTCTCTTGGTATATTCACAGGCACATGGCTAATGTTATGTACATTTGGGTACATACGTATATACACAAGCCATGTACACACGGAAAAACTCTATGATAATTTCCTTTTTTTTCCTTTTTGGAGGAGAACCTGAAACTACTTAAGAGCAGAAGTGGCATCACATGCTTGGAAGCTTACTGGAATACGTAAGGAATGGGATACCTGAACAATCATATTTTCAGCAAGGAGAGTTAATACATGAATACTGTCCTGCAGCTGACAATGTCAAAGCTTTTGCAATCATTTCTTTCTTTGGACTCACCATGGCTGCTGCAGTAGCTGCTGCCTGAGCAGCTGCTGCTTGGTTGACCTGGTACTGGGCAGCTTTTATCTTAGCTTGCAGGTGTGCAGGAGGGTGGAAATATTTGCACTTTTCCCTTGAGCATCTCCCTTTGATGTAATCCATGCAGACGGTAACGGTGTTGTCATTGGTATCAATCATTGCACTGTCGGCAGGGTGGGCAAACCGGCAATCGTTTTCTCCTCGGTTACAATTGCCACGCTGGTACTCTCGGCATACCTGTGGAGGGATTCGAAAGCAAAACTGAGTGACTCCAACAAAGAAAACGACGCAGAACAGAACCTGATCTGGGGGAAGCGACCTAGATCACTTTGCAAGGAAACGTCAGGTGCACCCTGGCAATTGTGCATTGTCCCACCTTGTGGCTGTTTTAAAAGCAACTGAATCCTGTGCGTTTTAAGTCCTTATATTGTTCGAGCAGAAAAACAAGCATTTCTGAGGTTGGGTGGCCATCTGTCATGGATGCTTTAGCTGAGATTCCTGCAATGCAGGGGGTTGGACTAGATGGCCCTTGGGGTCCCTTCCAACTCTACGATTCTATGCTGCAAAACAAATCCCCTTATTGCGGCCATTATGCAGCTATTAAAATTTCAGTTTCTTTTGAGTGAGATTCTTTAGTTGCAATCAGAAGTCTAGCGTGCTGATTTGCCTTATGCAGGTTATAACCTTCCTAAATGCAAAAGCAGAGTTAACTATTTCTAATTCAGCCAACTGCTTTTAGTTCTAGCTTTGAAATGCATGACCACACATTTTTTTTTGTTCCACCTAAAGCTTTGTCAGCATACATTAGCAAAATATATTAACACTGCTATTCCATGATTTTACCACACGAGGGGGCGCAGACACATGAAATGCTTTTTCAGTGTCAACGTTCCCTCCTTCCCTGTCAAAGTGTGTTCTGTTTTCATAGTTTCTCACATCACTTTGCTGCTGCTGCTGCTGCTTTCTTTCTCTAAGGCTGCACTCACGCATGCAGAAAGGCTTAATATTAAGAGAGAAGGACATAAGGCAACGTGAACACCTGAAACCTTTTCCCAATTACCCCAGGGACTTTTTTTTTTAAACAACCTGTGAATTGTGAATTCGTTCTAGATGAAAGTCAAGCAGCCAAGGGGCAACAACATCTTTAAAAAGTGTGTTTTCCCACCTCGAGCCTTTTCATTTTAGAAGCAAAAAGAGCAATGGCTGGCCGCAAGGCACATAGCAGGCAGGCAGGAGCATGTCATCATTTACCTTCAAATGGTATCTGGGCCTAGGATAAAAGCAAGCATGGCCGATGCCCGTCTCTTTTAGTGCTGGGGTAGAAGGTGAAAAGGGACCTAAGGGGTTTCCCTTCACACGAAACAGCTGAATAAATTCATGGGGAGCCAAAAGAATTTGAGAAGACCATGGAAGTTCTGCACATCTCTTGGTTCCTGCTGAATTTCACACCATGAAATTTTGGAGGCTTCTCCTCAGGTGGTAACATTCAGGGACTTCTGAGGAAGCCAGAAAAGCTTCAATAAGACCAGATATATTTCTTAGGGTGGGTTTTTTTTGGGGGGGGATTGGTTTGCAGAATCCACATGACTTTCCAGTTGGGAAGGTTTGGGTTGTTGTTACGTTGTTGCTGCTATTATTATTATTATTATTATTATTCAAAGCTCTTCACCCTAAGGCCTCAGGATGAGTTACAACATCAAAACATAATATTTAAAATGGTTTAAAACAATGAGAGGTGGGTTCTAAAAATATACACCTCATGTTTATAAAGCCATGGTAAAGAGGTGTGTCTTTGGCAATCGTTGGAAGCTGTATAATGAAGGGGAGTTGAAGAGTTCCCCAATCTTGGGGCTGCCACTGAGAATGCCCTCTCCCCTCTTTTAATGTAGCTTGTGAGAGTAAAGAAACTACTAAGAGGGCCTCCTCTGCTGATCTTAAAACCTGGGAGGGTCTGTAGGGAAGGAGTCAGGTCTGAGTCACCTAAATTCTATAGACATTGTGATTCAGCAGGATCATTATACCTGGAATGCTTCCCAGGTAGTCACATTCAACTGCTACAGAAGGGATTTACCAACGCTGCTTTTTATTTAATGCATACCTTGCTTTTCCTGCACGGATCTCAAGGTGGTATATGTGGAGTTCTCAGGTGGCCCTGACCTACTTAGCTACAGCAAAGCTTTTACATCACATGACTTCTGAGTGTGTGGATGATTCTGTGATTCAGTTCCCTCCTGTGAAATGGGAACAATAATCACACACCTCACAAGGCTGTTGTGAAGGTGGACTGGGCAAAGACTGCCCAGCGTTAATGTGACTGGGCAGGGGTGGGGTTGCTGAGGGGGCAATCGGATCCAAAAATAAGAGCTGCTGCCTATTTATAGTGGGGAAAGAGTTTTATGACTGTTGACCAGACAGCGCTGATTCATAACCAAAACAACAGTTTTGAAAGGCTGGAAAGGGCTGGCAAAAAACAGCGGCAAAGATGCTGCAAAGACGTTTTGCCCTAGAAGGACAAAAAAAACCCCCCTCACTTAGCTGGTTGGCTGGCACCAGTTTTGTCTTTGGGAGCTGCAAAAATGACAGCGGAGCTAGCGGAGTCCCACTTCGCCACTTAACACGCAGCAGAACAGGAGCCCCGCTCTGGAGAGAAAAAAGGCCCTCTGAACTCCGGCAAAACAAACAGCAGCAGATCGAAAGCCGCCTAATTGGCCTCGGAAAAAGAAAAGAAAACCACCCCTAGGTTTCTCTTTCATTGGAGCTCTTTCCTCCAAAGTCTGATCAGCGCACCTTTCCCTCCACAGGCCTGGCTCATACTTTCAGCTCTCTCAGTGCCCGATCAGCGCAGCTTGCCAACAGCAAGTCAATTAATTAATTAATTAATTATTTTTTTAAAAAAACGGGCTGGTGTGGGAAGGGGAGAGATATGCACAAACGGAAATCAATTGGACTGACCTGGTTCAACACTGAATGTTTGAAACTACGCCACCTTACAAGAATGGCATTTACCACTTTTTCGTGAGTGGAAAGACTGTCGGTGGATTTTACGCTTTTCCTTGCAAGGTAGAATAGAAGCCTATTAAGGTTGTTGTGTTAAGAAGCATCTTAGGGCATCGAAGAAGATGGTACCGACTCCATCCTCTGTTATCTCTTTCTAGACCAGTGGTATTTTTTTTGTCCCTTTCTGTGTGTTTTAAAACCCGTATGTGCCATGTAAATCAGGCCTTTTTTTCTGGATCCTGGGTTCCGCCCCCATGCCCAGGCTCCAAATAGTCTTAAAAAGGCTGTGCAAATTCCACAGGGGAGTTCAGTGATGCAAACACATGCCTTGAGCGCAGAACACCCCAGGTTCAATCTCTGACATCACCATTTAAAATGCCTCCACCTGAGACGGTGGACAATTGCTGTGAGCCAGAACAGACCATACTAAGCGAGACAGACAAAGAGTCTGACAGGGGATAAGGCTGTTCCCTACATACACAGTGTTATTATTTTTATGTATGTTAAAAAGTGATTCTGACAGTCTCCTTTTGGCAGCAAGCAGAAGGTAATGATCTTACCCCAGAGCACAGGGAGACTTTATAGCTGAAATAGCACAGATTACAGATAAAGACCCAGACGTCCCATTTCCCCATGCAACTAGCCAATTTCTCCTCACAATTCACAAGTAATAAGGTGCTACTTTAGAGATTTTCCTTATGGGAATTTTTGAGAAATTGAAAGTTCCTTCACGCAAGCAACTTTAGCAAAAATCAGTTTTCCCCCTCTGGCTTTTTAATGTACGTTGTACAATTTTTCTTGCTATGTAAGAATCAACTTTTAGAAGCCAGGAGGAAAAGAAGAAACAAATGGGAACTCTGATGGGAGATGGAAGAAAGGGGAACTTCAGCAAACATCTGGGGCTACATAAAATGTGGATGTCGACTGCTTGTGCAGCAGGTAAAGGAGAGGATACAAACCAGGATCTGAAACCATGGTTTGAAGTGGTTTTGAAAAACTGTGGTTTGCACTGCCTAGGGAGGAGTGGACCCAGGTGGCGCTGTGGTTAAACCACTGACCCTAGGGCTTGCTGATCAGAAGGTTGGCGGTTCGAATCCCTGTGACGGGGTGAGCTCCCGTTGCTTGGTCCCAGCTCCTGCCAACCTAACAGTTCGAAAGCACGTCAAAATGCAAGTAGATAAACAGGAACCGCTACAGCGGGAAGGTAAACGGCGTTTCCATGTGCTGCTCTGGTTTGCCAGAAGCGGCTTTGTCATGCTGGCCACATGACCTGGAAGCTATACGCCGGCTCCCTCGGCCAATAATGCGAGATGAGCGCGCAACCCCAGAGTCGGTCACGACTGGACCTAATGGTCAGGGGTCCCTTTACCTTTAGGGAGGAGTGTAACCTTTCACCTCCACCGACAAAACCATGGTTTAAGCCAGTTTGCAAACCCTGCTTGCAATGTGACAGTGAATATGCCCACCATGGGGCAGGGTTCATAACTCAGAAAGATAAACTGCGATTTTTTTTGCTGCATTATGATTTTGTTTGCTATGTAAACGATGATTTCACTGGGATAGATTAAGCCAACAGACCATGGTTAGCACTAACCATGATTAAGCATTATGCCTGCATCCATTTAAGGGCAATTCAGATAGTGCCTAGACTAGCACAAAGAAGGCTTCATTTGTAACTCAGTTTTTTAGCGCAGTACCAAGCTGCAGCACAAGGCTGGCCGAGGGCCCACATCGCCACTGATGTCGGAAGATGCTGAAAAATCCTGTCAGGCTCCCTCAGATAAGGAATTGTTGAGGGCAAAGGAGAGTATCTGCTGTAGCAGAACAACATTTGTTAGGGATGTAGCAAAACCTGATAAATAAAAAATATGAGACCTCAAACAAGATTCTGGCAACAGGCGTAGAATGGAAATGAGAAAGTCTGTGGGAAAATAAGCTGCCATCCTGGTATGATGGCAATACTATTGATGCTCAGAAACTTTTACTTCCTCTAGACTGCAGTGTAGGAGGGGTTATATTCCACCCTTGTCAGCCATGAACTCCTGACAAACATTCCCATTTTACAGATGGGGTACTGAGGGTCAACAACAGTGACTTGGTGAAAATGTTTGAGGGAAGGAGTATGAAGTGATTTGCACCCTAAAAACGTTTGGAGAGCTTGATAACAACCCCCCTCCCCAAAAGTGCTAGATTTTCAATTCTGGATCATCATTGTTTGAAAAAGCATTACTTATTTTGTCAATTGCCAAAGATTAAGAGGGGGGGGGTTGGTGTCTGCTCCTGCAGAAGTACTTCCCCAAACCCACCAGCCAAACAGAACAGCAGCAGGCTGCAAAACAAGCTCATAATATCGTTTGCAATTCCCCAAGTTATGCAGACACAGGGCTACATTATTACATCACCGTCTTTGCAAAGGATGTTCCCCAGGGTCACAGAGCGATGCCTTTCTCGTGCAAGGCGTGTTACCACTTCAAGACTAAACAATGCCGATCTGGGTGGTCGGAAGCTTTGCAAAGGGAAATCGTAGCGTGTCGTTTCCTACCTCCAGTCTGTCTGTCCTCATTAGCTTTTGTGCGGCTGCTGCAGCAGCAGCAGGAACTGGCATGCCAGGATTCCCCGCAACCAGCATTGGCCCTGACGGCAGAATCTCTGCTGGGACCAAACCAGGAGAGACAGGCCCCAAGTAGGGGTTAAAGGCTGTTGAAGCATTGGTGGCTAAGCTTGGTGCAACTGAAAACATTGGCTGGAGTGGGGGTGGGGGGTGGGGGAAGAGGAGAAAAAAGAAGTAAATATTAGTCAGACCACCACATCAATAACACTATACATACAAAACCATATTTGAGACAGCGAGCCTGCGTTCTTTATCATTATATTCAGAGTGACTTGCACACATTGGAGCCGTCGCCTCCATGAAGAGAAAAGCTGCTTCTGCTCGTGGAAGGCTTTCGATCCAGTGTTGATCCCCCTCACGGAAGTAGGCGGGGGGCTATTTTTGCTGAATCTCCCCTTCCCCTACAGAGACTCCACCCCCATTCTGGCTGGCTCTTCGGCTATTTTGGGTGGTGGACAAAGGACAAACCAGTCCATGGTCATGAGACCTGGAGCCTCCAGTGAGTGGAAGTGCTGGGAGATGTGTGCAGGATAGGCATTGAGCGCCAACGGCCATGGCACAGGTGCTGCGTTGGGAGAAATTTGCACTGCACCGACCGGAGGCGCTGGATTTGGGCCTGGTCTTTTAAGCCACTGTTTTTAGCCATGACTTTGGTTAAAATCGGGAAGAGGCCGGGAATGGAATGAGCACTGCCGCTAGGCCACATTCTCACCACTTAATGGCACCCACCTGTGGCACACAAGAGCCCTCATCTACCACTTCCCAGTGGAGTTTTGGTGGTGATGGGAACAATGGCAGACAAAGTGAGTGTTACAGGAATACTCACAGTGGCAACATATCACATCACAGCCCGCCCGCCCCCTCTTTTTAAGGGGGTCCTACCCCCACTATGATCCATAAGACCAAACAAAAAAAAAAAACTGTGAAGAAAGTTGCAGTGCAGACAAGACCTTGTCCCATACTCTAATTTATTTATTACTCTATTAATGCACCCCTCTTCCTCCTGCTGGAGCCCAAAGCAGTGATATTTAAACACAATACAATTATCATAAAGGTAATTAAAATTTATCAACGGAACAATAACCTTTTCAGCGCCAAAAGGGTAGGCAACAAAAACCTTATCTGTTAAAACGAGCAGCTAACATTTTAAGTTGGTGCCTAAATGCTGGCCAATGTGGGGCAACCATATCTCAGGAAGGAGTTACACTGGGGAGCAGGGAGTGTATAGCTGACAAACAAGAACAGGGCATAATCCCTCCTCTCCTCCAGGGAACAGCTTAGAATTAGTATTCACGAGCAACACGCTCGCTCCTTCAGGGAAAATGCTATCCCATTCAGAAAGAGGTTGTTTCCTCAACTCCTGGACCCAGGAAGTGCCTAGCCACAGGGCCTCCATTTTATCAGAATTCAAACTGAGTTTGTTGGCCTCCATCCAGCCCATCACTCTCTCCAGATACTGGTCCAGCTCTTGAACACTCCCTCCTGATTCACATGTCATCTGCATATCGATGGCACCACACTCCAAATACCACCTCCCAGCAGTTTCATATAGAGATATCAAATATATGACAGGAGTGGGGCATGTGGGCATTTTTTAAAAAAATAAGAAAATGGCCTTGTGAGGCCAAGTAGAGCCATGTGTGTTTAGTTAGGTCCACAGGCTGGACATTTTCCACTACTGGTCTGGGCCATTGCTGTCTATTCTGATTGGCAATAGCTCTCAAAGGCAGAGAGGGAGTGAGATCTTTCCCAGCTCTGCTCCTTATTAATTGGAGATGCTGCAAATTGAACCTGAGACCTTCTACATGCATGCGCTTCATCCTTTGCTATGGCCCCTTAACATCATGCTGCTCTCAAGTAGTTCCTTCCTGAATATGCCATCTTCTCCTTGGGTAATCGACACTGCCCACTATTTAGGGCTGAAAGGGAACTATTCCCATCCCATCAAAAGTGTAGCGTTTTCTAGTGCTTGATGATAATCAGACCGAGGCTTAGGAGAAGTATGTGGGACAGGTATGGAGGAGGGAGCTTAATGTGAAGGATGGCAAAGCAGTGGTGTGAACAAAGGCTAAGTCAGGAATGGGTAGGCTAGCTCAGTCCCTGCCAGCAGAGCCAATGGCCAGGGTTTATGGCAGCTTCTAGCGCAAGACCATTTGTAAGGTTTTCTCTTCCTGGGATATATGAAGAGGTAGAATGTGAACAAAGCTGCTGTTCTGTGACAAACCCCCACCCCCTGACCCAGCATGTCTCCTTAATGTTCAACATTATTCTCCCTACGAAATACAACAGCCTCGCTGCCTCAAGTTCTTCCTACTCCCCTCAGTGGAATGTTATACGAGCCCTGTTCGCATTGCCACATCCAGGGAGCGCAGGAGGAACGGCAACCGGCGCTGGGAAATTTTAAGAGGTGCCTTAAGGGCAAGGAATAGACTGATCAGCTAAGCTGCTAGCTCACTGGGTCACAGCCAATACATTCAAGAATCAACAGCTGTGCTTAACTGCTATCGATAGGACGTCCACAGATTTAAATTTGGGAAGCAGCACCCACCCATAAGAAATTGCAATATTTTGCTCTTAAAGGAGAAAGAAACCCTACCGGTTTCTCCTCTATTGTAAGCCAGCAATCTAGGCTACTTAGACCGGTCTCTGCTGCTGAGTCGCTATTTCTGCCACACTCCCTGGCTTCCTATTAACTGACTGAGTGGGCACTACCTTCTGGGATTGAGCCTCTGTCCTCCCATGTGTACCTGCCGCTCTCCCTGCAGTGAGGACAAAAGGCGTGGGAATTAATGGGAGGAGCCGGGGCTCCATGCATGCAATAAGGCTGAGGGACACATGTAGAAAATACTGTTGGCTACCCAAGCCCAACCACAATGTGTAGTCCGCTGAATAAGCCTTAGAGGAGGAGGAGGAGGAGGAAGAAGAAGAAACATGCTCCTAGACTTGGCTACATCCTTAGCACCCACCAAAAGCTACTGCTCAAGAATAAACAAAGAAGCATTCCTTGACAGCTACACTGACTCTCCCCAGCCCTCCATCTCTGGCTGTCAGTGAAGCTTCAAATGGACTAATAGGCAAAGTGAGATTTGGAAGCATTTGATTTAAGGTTTAGTAATCAAATAAAAAAGTCCAAGCAGGACTTGCAGGTAAAAATGGAAGTTTCCAATGGCCCAGGACAGCAGCTCAACAGCCTGACTAGCCCGGGGCGACAGCTGAAGGGAAGCAAACGCCTTGCAAAACCAGTAACCAGATGTGCTGTCAAAACATGCCTTCTCTATTTCCAGCCAAAGCTTTTGTAAATCTTCCCAGTTAGAAACTGGGAAGCACTGGTGCTTGTTCCATGAGCTGCGGCACCAGGATCTTAGGTTTTCCAAAGTTTGGCTGCCCGTACCAGCAGATCCAAGAAAGAAAGGCTTGTACTAGCACAGCATAGCACTGTAAAAAATTGCACCCTAAAAATGAACTCAAGTTTGATGGAGAGAGAGAGAAAAAAAGTGTGTGTGTGTGTGAACAAAAAGGGGAATTCAAGTTGTTTGCATAAGCTGAAAAGCCAGCATTTCCAGTAATGCAGCATATGAAAGAAAACACTTACTGCCCATATTGACATCACTTCTCTTTCTCTGCACTGAGGAATATTTAATAATAATCTAAACATTTCCCTACGGTACACAGTCAGATGGATAGGGCACGATCAAGAAAGTTAGCGTGCTGCAAGAAACGCAGCGAAGAAATAGGAACTCATTCATTCCGGTTCCAATGTCCGCTGAGTCACTGTGTGCTTAGTGGCCAAATTGCTAGTTAAAATTCATGTCCTTCCGACTCCCTGGTGATAATGCAATGTCATCTTGCTTCATTTTGCATGGATGCTGCTCCAGTAAAAAGGATATTTTATTTTATTTTATTTGAAAAATTGATACCTTGGTCGTAGCAAAACCAGAAAGTCCTCCCTTTCTAGAAGAGATGTGCTGGTGGAGGAGACACAATGCCTAAACATTCTCTTCCTGGGTCCAGAGTAGTGTACATGTTTTATGCTTCTTTACTTAAGCCACCATTCCCAATATTCTTGGCCCAGGATTCTCGGGTTAGAAGCACACTCCTGCGAGTCGGGCACTGCAGGAGAATTCCCCAACTCAGCCCGGCAATGGTCTATGGTAGCAGCCAGTGCAATGCTATAGCTCAGAGGTGGGGGACCCTTTTCAGTCTGGGGGCTTCATTTCCTTCTGGGCAACCTTCTGGGTGTTGGATGGGATGGAGGCATAAGTGGGTCAAGCGATCAATGGAAAGTTTACCTTTGGATGGTAGCTTCAACACATCCCATTGTACCCTCCATTCAGAGAAAAAAAGAAGAATGGTCAAAGTTCCAAGGACACATTCCAGTCCGGGGGAGACAGTCAAGGGGGTGGGATACAAGGCAGGGCCAGCCAGTGATGAAACTGAGAAGGGTGTGTGACCTGGGAAGAGTCCCAAGGACCAGAGAGAAGCTTGGAGGGTCACATTTGGCCCCTAGGCCTGAGGTTCCCTAACTCTACGATACATGCATGCTCAGAAGTAATCTCCATAGAGTTCAGTGGGTCTTATTCCCAGGTGTGTATAGGACTGCAGCCTTATTAGACATTTCCTGCTGCCCCTGGATCCATAGTAAACAAAGCAGAAGGCCTAGGAGTCATCACAGTATGAGAGTTAGGGTAAGGGGGCAGTCACTAAACTCGCAAGCTGCAAATTCCTGTCGTTTAAAGATCTTGTGAAATGGAGACATTCATCCTACAGGATAGTCAGCCCGATCTTGAACACTATCTCAGGATAACAAACTGCACACAAACCTCTAGGGTAATAGTGACTTCTGTTCCCAGATCTGGGACACACCTGTAACCGAAACATACATTTGGGGACACTTTTTTAAAAAATTTGTTACCATATATTTGTATTGTGGTAGCGCTTCTGTTGCGACCCATCTTAGATCAGTCTGCGACCCGGTAGTGGGTCCCGACCCATCAGCTGAAGACCATTGGTCTAGGGCTCTCTAAAGTACAGGAAGTAGAAAAATGGACAATAATGATAACTTGCGTAAACAAAGGAAGATTTCCTCTAAGGGTTTATAGCAAAATTGGGAGATTTTAAAAAGTTGTTGTTGTTGTTGTTTTGGGGGGAAGTGGGGTGGTGATGTAAGGAACTTGTAAACTAAGTAGCTGGCGCCTATTTGAATCAATATGTTTGCAAGCTAGGTCTTTTCAGAGCTCATTGCCACCTCTTCCCTCCCAGTTAAGTAGCAGTGAAATGGCTGCTGGGAAACTGGGGTTATGGCTCTATCCCACTGGAAAAGCTGTTCCTGATGTGCTGGCAAGCTTTAAGTGGCTGTAGCAGAAATATTTCAATATGAGAATATGTGGCCCTTATTGGCCGGCCTTCTTTCCCAAAGCTTCATCTCCATGTACATCTGAACTTTGAACTTATCTGTTCGATCTGCCTTATTAGCTACCAAGATCCTATAAAAATCAATTCAGGGCCAAACCACATGTGCCACCATCAACATTTAATGTGCATGGTTTTTAATTCTTTAAATCTTAGCTGGGGGGAAGCAGTATTGGGTCCAACGCATGCAAGGTGCATTCAAGATGCTACAAGGCGCAGGAAAGAAACCAACCAACAGCTGCTTGCTTCCTGGGGCTAATCCCAGTTTCAGAAGGTAGGTGGGAGGACCAGGGCAGTAGAGGTCCACATCATATCTTTTCCTCTGCATATGATGGCCCCAGTACTGTTTGCCATCTGCCCAACTGATAGTTAAAGGATATGCGCTTTAAATTATTGCATGTAGCTTTGCCCTCAATGCATGCGAACAATCAGTGCTCCATGTGCTACTATGTGCCATTTCAGCTTAGTATGAAGACTATAAGCACCAATGTTATTGCAGCTGCTCCTCGTAGTAAGGATATACTCTTGAGTTGTTTTGCAGGAGGTGAAAAACTTGGATTTTATTATAGTAGGAAAGAACAGCCCCACCCATTCCACAATGAGTCATGTTGGAATGCATCACTGCCTACGTGATTCAGGTTTAGAACATGACCTTTTCAACTTTCTAAAGCTATCTTCAGTGCTGTTGGACTTTAGGGCGCGAAGATGTGGTCCTTCTCAGTTTACACCCCAGCCGATCTCAGATTCATTGGCTGCCACCTTAGGAAGCTGAGAGTAACCCAGAGGTAACTCAAATGAGCAGGGACCAAGTCCTTAATACATAAGTAAATGCTAAATAAATGAAGAAACTCATGCAATACAGGACTCTGCACCATCTTGAATGCACATGCTAGGACCACTTATTTGAAGGCACCTCAACTTCAATATTTCCTTCCATGTAGAAAGCTTGCATGCCTGCAAAGTCTAGAAGAAACTTACATTGATGGGGCTTTCTTTCCATATGGAGGGAAGTTTGCATGTGGGAGTGCTTTCAAAGGAGGACTCTCTCCATGTGCACTGTGATCGTGAGTTCTTTATCTTAAATCAAAGTGGGGAATGGCAGAATGTTAGATGTATGGGCCCTAGAGAAATGGCCCAAGCAGGGGTCAGGCAGACTACAGGTGACCCAACTAAAGCCTACTTGCTTTTAAAAGACATCTGAAGGCAGCCCTGTATAGGGAAGTTTTTAATGTTTAATGCTGTATTGTGTTTTTAATATTCAGTTGGGAGCCGCCCAGAGTGGCTGGGGAACATAGCTGCCAAGTTTTCCCTTTTCTCGCGAGGAAGCCTATTCAGCATAAGGGAAAATCCCTTAAAAAAAGGGATAACTTGGCAGCTATGCTGGGGAAACCCAGCCAGAAGGGCGAGATATAAATAACAAATTATTAATATTACAGTGGTACCTCGCAAGACGAATGCCCTGCAAGACGAAATTTTCACAAGATGAATGCGTCTTGCGATCTGATGGTAACTCGCAAGACGAATTCATTTTGCGAAAAATTCGTCTTGCGAATCGCGGTTTCCCATAGGAATGCATTGAAATTTAATTAATGCGTTCCTATGGGCAAAAAAAAGAAATTTCGATGCATTCCTATGGGAAACCGTGATTTGCAAGATGAATTTTTCGCAAAACGAATTGACTCGCGGAACGAATTAAATTCGTCCTGCGAGGCACCACTGTATTATTATTATACTAAGTGCTTTTGCAGTCAGAATCAGTGGTGAGCGGTGTCTCTTGGAACTGTAAGGGTGCAAGGTAGGAGGCCAGCAGGAGCCAGAGCCAATGAGCTCCATCCTCAACTATAAAAAATGGTTTGAATGTGACCTTGATCAGGCTGTAACAGAGACAAAGGGGTTAAGCCCCCGAGGCTGGCCACTTGCATAAAAACCCAGCTACTTAAAAGGCACAGCTAGATAGCTAACATGACCCTCCTACCTTCGTGGGGGGTGGATATGGGTATTTTTTTAAGTGAACGGGTCTTGTAGCTCTTCGATTTGTTTCCCTTTTTGCTGGAATAATCCGAAATCAAAATTTGGAGCCTGCCACTGGACAGGCAAGTAGGTACTACTTCGTCTCTCAGAATAGCATCCCGACCCCTTTGTTTGGTCCCTGTAAACCTACAGCTTCCCTGCAACTAAGGAGGTGGGGTTAGAGAGCCAGACTCCATATTGGCCGAGTATCTCTTTCATGATTGTTACAAATGTCAGAAACCCAAGAGGCAGGAAATGCTTCCAGAGACAGCAAGCAAGGCAAAAAAGCGAACAAGAGAAGCAGCTCAAGAGTTCAATATAGAAAACAGACACTTTGCAGAGACATCTAAGCAGCCCGGAACGGAAAGCATGCCTTATTGCATTTTTTTTCTAGTTTCTAGTGAGGTGTGGGGCTGTATGTGCTTCTAAGCACTCATGCTTCTTTCTCTTATGGTCTGAGGTTTGACTTCCTTTATAGATAATGCATTCACCCAATGCAGCGCCAAAAATAATTTGATTCCTTTTGCGGAAAAGGGGAGGCGGACGAAAAGCCTTGACTAAAACAATAATTACTTTTCAGCATTATCGAGGAGGAAAGGCAGAATGGCAAAAAAACCACAAACACGTTGGTATCTTATGAAAAACAATTGTACTTTCTGTACTTTCTAAGCAGCCCTTGAATAGATAAAAATATTATTTACTGCATGAAGTCAAGCACAAACAATGGGAGATCCAGGGGGTGCTGTTTGGATTGTATATGGGTGCACCATAAGGGGCTGCAGATAACAGGGTCTGGATTATGAAATCTCTCCTACATCTGCACAGTAATAAAATCAAACTGCTGTGGTACCAAGAGCCTCGCTGGAAATACACCAGGAGCAAAATGTAAATTAAGCAGATTTTAATTGCATGCAGCCAACATGATTTGCATATTATTTTCAGTCGTGAGTCAGATACCAAGCTGTACAAAGTGGACCTCCTGCATTTCTTCTTTACTCTTGTACTTAAACTTGCAGCCAACAGATGAGAAAAGTAAGGAAAGGGTTTTTACTGTTAAATTGCTATGGGATGTTGCAATTCATAAATGAAGCAAACAAGCCGGAAATAAATCAACTTTCTTTCTTTTTTTGCAACCTTGAAAACATGAGGCTTGCTTTAAAAATGAAACTGAAAGGGGGGGAATTCACGAGTTTCTAACATGTAACCTTTACACACGGACAACAGCTCTGAGCGTAGAGGCAAGCGACCTTCCGAAGGAAATGCTAAGGTTTTGGAACGGCGAGAGAAGGATGTACCACATAAATAATTGATACATTCCTCGGGCTATATATATATATGGCACAAACTGTCTCGGCACATGACTTAAGATGTTAGGAGACGCATCGCTGGCCCTGCTCCACGTCGCTTTTGCCACCCACCCAGCCCTGCCGACGGCGAGGAGAATCACATCTCAGCACGGTGTCCTGCCCTGCCTCGCGCCTCATTATCAAGGCTGGCAATGCTGCCCGTCTGGTGGACTCCCTGACTTTGTTTCTGTGCCTCTTGCCCACCCACTCCTCTCTCCTTCTCTGGCAAAGGGAAGGAGGAGGAGCCATTGCAGCCCAGTGGTCCAATCCGCAGCATCTCCAGGGAGGACTGGGAAAGGACTCCCTTGGATGAAATCTGGGAGAGCTGCTGCCAGTCAGTGTAGACGAGCTAGGGGGACTAATGGCCTCTGACTTGGTATAACGCAGGTTCCTATGTTCCCCTTTCCTTCTGGGTGGCAGTGGGGCCCGGAGGTGAGAGGGAAAGCGATTAGGCAGAAGGGAGGTGTGGGGAGCAGGACCGCGGTTCCTATCTGCACAGAGAAGGCAAGGAGGGAGCACGGTGCTCTCTCTAGCCACCCCGTGGGCTACAGGGCGCCCATATGCAGCAGAACCCTGCCCTGCTCATCTGTTTGTGCTCCCCAAGTATGGTAGAACCCTGAATTTAGGTGTGTCTGCAGAGGGATGAACACACAGCATAAGATGAGCACAAAGGGATGCATCGCAAGCCCTTGGGACTCTGCCATCAGTCATTCTCCTAATGGAATGGCCCAGACATCAAGCTGGGGGGCTGCCGTGCATCCCTTTGCGGGCATCCTACTAACAGTCCTATCACTTCTCTGGGAGCCAGTGTAGTGTAGCGGTTAGAGTGCCGGACTAAGACCCGGGAGACCAGGGTTCAAATCCCTACTTGGCCATGAAGCTCACTGGGTGACCTTGGGCCAGGCGTTGCCTCTCGGCCTAACCTGCTTCAAAGGGTTGTTGTGTGGGGGTGAAATGAGGTAGGGGGCAGAGAACCATGTTTGCCACCTTGAGCTCCTTGGAGGAAAAAGTTGGGATATAAATAAAAACAACTGGCTAAGAGGTGACTTGCCCCCATCCCTGCCCAGGGCATGTGAGGCAGCGGTTAACACCCAGCCAGGTCCCCTGGAGCTCCACTTGCTGCCCACCTCCAATCCTCAAGATTTCCGGGAGAAGACTTTGTTTTGTCCATTTATCTTCGTTGGGATAGAAATCTTTCTGCTCCAACAAATCTCATAAGTGAAAAGCAGAAGCTGACATGTCGCAGAAGCTGCGACTGGCTCTGAGGCCCCGACTGCCCTCTTGCTGCTTTCATGCCAGGGCGCGGAGTCCCGACTGGGTACGGCTGAAGCTTTGCAGTCTTGACACAGATGCAGGGAGATTGGGGTTAAAACATCACCCCCTTGCTGTAACAGGGACTTTGCGAACAGAAAACCAGCTTCCCTCCCAACAGCCCTGTTAATGGAGCAAGTGCAGGGGGGTGGGGTGGGGTTTAAACCAGCCTCTCGCTGCATCTAACACTTTGCCTTCTGTCCATCTTCAGTGCTTTTGCCACCTAAAGGCCATATCTCCTTTCTCCCACTCCTGATAGGTTTTTAATAAATGTTCAGGGCTTGGCCTTTAAGGACTTTGCTTCCCAAATTCTGTCCTATCTTTCCCTGTATTCAGATTGCATTTGTGTTTCAAGGTGCTGTCTAATTTCCTCCTCTTGGTTGGCACTGCACTGTTTTGTCGACTCTGCTGTTCAACCGCACTGGCATCGGCTAAGGCTCAATATGGCTCTCCAGACTCTGCCCTTTCAACCAATCTCTTCGTTTGGGGGTATTCCTTCTTCTGAAATTTTCACACATTGAACTTTCTAAGCAATTTTCATATAGATTGAATTTCAGGAATGCTTCGCTTTCTAAACAGATCCTGGGCAACTCTGAGCATTAAATCAAAGGTGACACCCCACCCCACCCCTTATTGTTGGGTTTGCAATGAACTGTTCTAAGACAAATCAATCACCATAGCTAGAAATTCTGGCTCTTTGTCACGATATGAACGCACATTAAACCCGTCAGTATGAACAACTAACATTCTAATCGGCAGGAAAACCCTCATAAAGCACAAAGAAAACCCCAAATCATAACATTTTCTCACCTTTAGTGTTTGGTATTGATAAATGGAATCAGTGTCGATGAAATATGGAGATCCCTCCCCCCCTCTTTTTTGGAATGTCTGAGGCATATGGTTCTATGAAAAAATAATAACAGTATCGAGTTAACTAATTAAAACAATTAAACTAAGTCATCAACAGCCATATTCGGTAAAATAGTAAAGATAAATGACTGATACTTTAGATCTAAAAAGTGATGGAAAGTTATAACTGTGCAATAAAACAATAGTACCATTCCTTGAATGCAGGTATAATTCACAGATTATTTAAAATGCTCCGATGACAACGAAAATGTTGTGCAGCCCTTTTTATTTGGAGTAGCAGTTATGCAAGTCAATACAAACCATGGGAACAGAGAAAAAAAAACTGTGGGAGGGTTTGGACTCAGCCCCGCTTTCTATAGGTTGCTAATCTTTTCTCTATACTTTAAAAGTGCCCTGGTTGCTTTTTCATGACTGCCTAGATCTGACGTTTCGTAGTCAAGTGACGCCAGCCGCTGAAAAGTGTGTATTTGCTTACACACACTTGCACCTTGCAAGCAGCTTGCATGCGATTCCGGGGTCACTTCCAAATGACCTGTTTGCTGAGCATTTGCTCTGATTTGTTTGCAGGGAGGGTTATAAGTAAGCAATGGTTCTCACCACTTTCCTTATTTCAAAAAGTCAGGTTTCTTTTGTTTGTTTTTTGATAAGTGGGCTTGTAGCGCTAGAACACCAAATCCAATTTAATTGGACAAATCCACTATAATTGCCATTAGGCTCTTGAATCGCTCTTGCAAAACAGCAGCAGCTTGGAAGTGGCCTTGGCCTACTCCCCGGGACACCCCTCTCCCTTTTTAAATTTGCATTTTGCAGCATTCCGCATTATCCAGGGAAGGGCAGTCTGCGATCCCCCAGGTGCCCAGCAGCGGTAGATCCCAGATGTTGTGGCAAAACTCCATGATGGGAGCTGGACTCCAACAACAGCTGGAGGAGTAGAGATCATCCACCCCTGGAATAATCTATGATCAATGCTTTATGCCTCTATGAATTTTAGCAGAAATGTATGACAAAGTTATGCAGGAGCTTTCGGCAAGGAATCATTACCAAATTTTAAAATACTGTTGTACATTTTGCTTGGATTATTTTGTAAACCACCCTGGGGTGTTGTTGTTTGCAACCAAGCAGAATATACATTTTATGAAATCAAATTAATACTGCAAGGTAACATCCCTCCACCCAGCAATAGTCCTATGGCTTCTTTGGAATATGTTCAGTATCCAACGATACTTTTAAACTTAAAAGTAATGCCATGGTTGTCATTAGGGTAACTTTGGTAGTGATTCTACATTAAGCAGTTTTATATCCGACAACATGTCCTATCCGGATTTCTATATTTCTTTATATACAGTGGTGCCTCACTAGATGAATTTAATTCGTTCCACGGGTCTATTCTTATAACGAAAAATTCATCTAGCGAATCCCATAGGAATGCATTGATTTTTTTTTGTTTTTTGCCCATAGGAACACATTAATTGAATTTCAATGCATTCCTATGGGAAACCGCGATTGGCTAGACGAATTTTTTATAAAATGAATTCATCTAGCGAGGCAACCTCCGCTAGAAAAATCCTTTCTTTAAGCGAAAATTTCGTCTTACAGGGCGTTCATTAAGCGAGGCACCACTGTAATGGGCTGAGGAGGCTTTTCAATCCTGTTCTCTGTTGCAATGTAAACAATATGGAGGTGGGCTTGTGGGCTCAGCGGCAGAGCACATTTGGGCTGCCCCAGAGACAATCCCCCCACATCTCCTCTCTTGGGTAGGAGGGCTAGGGGAAACCACTTCCCAAGACCTTGGAGAGAGCCTGCCAGTCAAAACAGGGCAGTTTTCGACCAGGTGGACCAAAGATCTACTTCAGCATAAGGTAACTTTGAACATTCAAATTTTGCGGTGTGTCGGAACCTCACTATAGAAACGCCACGATGATCTCCAGTTAACGACAACCTTTAGTTAACTAAACACTCTCTTTAGAGACAACACTATTTTTAGTTGGCAAAACCAAACATGGCCCATTTTATTATCAATCAGGCTGTGCTCCAGTCACAGTGCAGATTTCTGTTAGGTTCTCTTTATTATCACTTTAAGGAAAACATGATTCAATTCACTGGTCCTGCCCCAGCTAATCTGTTGATCCTGCATTATTTATTTATTTATTTATTATTATTATTATTATTAAACACAGAGGACTAAAACCAGGCTTTCAAATTTGTCTCTTTAAGTTGACCGTGCTGCTGCCTGTTTGTGAGCATTCAGTGCTGGAAAACATGAAGCATTTATTGCTCGGCCCACAAATCAGATAAATTGAGGGTACTTAAACTGAAACTGGTTTGTAGGTGAGAGCTCCGGATAGTTATTTTCTACTTTTTCCCTCCAATGCCTGATAGCTCAATCTCATACATGTTTATTCAGAAGTAAATTGCACTGTGCACAGCGGTAAATGTGCAGAGCGCTGCCGGCTTCCTAAAGCTCAGTGGGCGGCTTGAAAGCATTTTCAAGGTGGAGCTGTTAAAACTTACGATATCTAAGTCACACCAGACAACCAAAGAGAAGATTATGAGCTGACATCAGCGTATGGGACTGAAATGAAACAGGAAATTGGGGACTCACCCTCCCCAAGTACCCTCTTCCCAAAGGAAGAGGTAGCGCTATGGATTAGAACCTGTCACTTGAGAAGTTGCCCCTTGACAAGCACCGGGGCTGCAAATTGCGACACGGACCCTCCAACTGTGGCCTCTGCCCTTGTTAACTGATGTTCAAAGCCCAAGATGTACAATATGGCACTATGGTGGTTAAATGGCAGGTATGTTCTTTATCTCTTCTTCTGCCTGGGGAAGCGCTGTAGCTCAGTGTCAGAGAATCTACTTTGCATGCAGAAGGTCCCAGGTTCAATCTTTTGGCATCTCCTGGACAGCCGCTGCCAGTTAGTGTAGACAGCACTAAGCTACATGGGCCAGTGGTCTGACTCAGTATGAGGCAGCTTCTCATGTGGATCCTGGCCTGGGTCCTGTATACCTGAAGGAGCGTCTCCACCCTCGTTGTTCTGCCTGGACACTGAGATCCAGCGCCGAGGGCCTTCTGGCGGTTCCCTCATTGCAAAAAGTGAAGTTACAGGGAACTAGACAGAGGGCCTTCTCGGTAGTGGTGCCCACCCTGAGGAACGCCCTCCTATCAGATGTCAAAGGAAAAAACAACTACCTGACATTTAGAAGACATCTGAAGGCAGCCCTGTTTAGGGAAGCAAAATAAAAAAATTCCTTCAGTAGCACCTTAAAGACCAACTAAGTTTTTATCTGACGAAGTGTGCATGCACACGAAAGCTCATACCAAAATAAAAACTTAGTTGGTCTTTAAGGTGCTACTGAAGGAATTTTTTTATTTTGCCTCGACTCAGACCAACACGGCTACCTACCTGTTTAGGGAAGTTTTTAATAACTGATGTTTTAATGTATTTTTAACCTTCTGTTGGCAGCCGTCCAGAGTGGCTGGGGAGACCCAGCCGGATGGGCGGGGTAGAAATGATAAATTAAAATTATTATTATCATGTTCCCGTGCTTGCAGAGCAAGATACAGTGGTGCCTCGCTAGACGAATTTAATTCGTTCCACGGGTCTTTTCTTATAACGAAAAATTTGTCTAGCGAATCCCATAGGAATGCATTGAAAAAAAATGCATAGGAACGCATTAATTGAATTTCAATGCATTCCTATGGGAAACCGCGATTCGCTAGACAAATTTTTCATAAAACGAATTCGTCTAGTGAGGCAACCTCCGCTCGAAAAATCCTTTTGTTAAGCGGAAATTTCATTAAGCAGGGCATTCGTTAAGCGAGGCACCACTGTAGCATGGTATTCCACCACGGGAAAATCAGTGGCGGAGTTATAAAAGTTTAGGATCTTCTCAAAAGATGCTGTATTTCAGGTGTGGGAAAAATTAGTTCCTCTATCCCTTTGTGCAAACCACCAGAGGGTTATCTTGAGTAAATGAGGTTCAACCTGCTTGGAGCTACAGCTGTTTGAAGTTCAGGGGCTCAGTTTTGATGGAGCTACGTGCCAGAAAAACATCACACCATGTGAGCAGGGCCCACAGCTGCAGGTGGGCAAGGTAGGTCTTTGTGCTCACCCAGTTAACTCTCCAGATATTGTGGGCACCAGCTCCCACCATCGCTGATCATTGGCCATTGGGATGATGGGAGCTGTCATTTGTAGTATTTGGAGGGCACCAGTTTGGCTGGCCTGGTTCTACATATTGCAGGTGCACCACACTGAAGTCTATCAGCTAATTTAACCTATACTGAGTGCACACAACTGCTTCTGTAACCGGCAGAGAGTAGAGACTAGAGCACAGACAGTGCACTGGGACACAAGAAAAGAACGGTCCAAACGATGCTCACCACTGGTTGTAACGGGGCACCAGGCATCATGGCATTGGCTAGTTGCATCTGCTGGGCCAGCATGGCCATGTTCTTCTGCTGAATCAGGTTATTGCGTCCATTGATCTCCAACTGTGTTTTTAAGTGTGGCGGCGGGTGAAGGTATTTGCAATTCTCCCTTGAGCATCGTCCCTGGAACACAGCAAAAGAGAAGAAGACTAATTAGGTTTGTCTGCTATTGATTAACACATTTAATTATTCCGGGTGAGCTATTTGGAGGCACAAAAACAGCTGGAGGAACCTGGGGCCCTTCAGACGTTCTTGAACTCCAACCCACGTCAGCCTCAGCCCAGCATGGCCAGTGGTCAGAGATGATTTAGGCAGTAGTCCGATGACATAGGAAGGGTCAGAGGTTCCTCACCTCTGCCTCAAAGTGCTGTTTTCCAGCACACTTTGTTTTATATATTAAAAAAATAGCAGCCGTATACCACAACTAATTGAGCAGAGTTCCCAGACGTCAACATCACCATGGAAAACAACCTAACATTGGCGTACAACCAGCAATTATATTTTCCATCCAACATGTACCGCCTCCATCTGGGAGAATAGGGCAGATCATGTCAGATGTCCAGTTGAATCATTTTCTACTAGATGATATGGATCTGTTTAGAAAGGAGACGATCACTACGTTCCTATTATGATTTAAAGCTGCACCACTGTGATGCATCCTGAAGATGCCTAGGACATTTCAAACAAACCGTATGTGCCTCCACCACTCAGGCACAGCCCTTCTTAAATAAACGGGCATATTTGTATAGACATAGAAAAATTTAGATTTGGTGTCCTGCCTCTCAAAGTTACTTCCTAATAATGCTGGTGACAAGACTTCATGGAAAGGTAAGGGAGAAAACATCTTTCGAAGCGCATTGAGGTAATGTCAAATTTGGATTCCTTCTAAGTCTGTCATGGCCATAGGTGCCAACTCCCAGATTGAAAAATCCGGGATCGGCGTGGCACCGGAAGTTGCGCTGCGGCCATTTTGGAACTGGACAGAGTGGCACCGGAAGTTGCTTCTACACATGCTCTGCCTAGTTCCAAAATGGCCGCGGCGCCGGAAGTCGCGCTGCGGCCATTTTGGAGCTGGGCAGAGCAGCACCAGAAGTCGCTTCTACGCATGCTCTGCCCATTTCCAAAATGGCCACAGCGCCAGAAATTGCTTCTGCGCATGTCCAGAGACTCCAGACATGCACAGAAGGAGCCTCTCCAGGGGATTTACGGTGTTTTTAAAAATCCGGGCTGCCAGCGGGAAACGGCTGGAAAAACGGGGTTTTTCCAGGGAATACGGGAGACTTGGCAGCTATGGTCATGGCCAAACTTGGCCCTCCAGATGTTTTGGGACTGCAATTCCCACCACCCCTGACCACTGGTCCTGTTAGCTAGGGATGATGGGAGTTGTAATCCCAAAACAGCTGGAGGGCCAAGTTTGGCCATGCCTGTTCTAAGTCCTAGGCATTACCCTTGTCTTTTAACAGATTAGCTCAATACACAACACTGCCTCAGCATGCACAACTAGGAGAAGGACAACAGCCTAAATTTTTGAGTGGTGCATAGCACTGCGTGTTGTTCGTGTGCAGATTTTGTCTGAATTAAAAGGACAGTACCCAGGACACTACAGAGAATGATGAAACCTTGAATAATATTAGCAGCAGCAATTAGCCATTGACTCTCTTGAGTTTAAACATGACACAGCCAAAGAAAATCCCCTACCCACAAGCACAAGTTTCAGGTTTAAATTTAACTGTTCTTCTGGGTAGTGCCTCTCTTTCGTAAATGAAATAAAGTATTCTTCTCATTCAGCTAAGAACAACGCCTTAGAACAGAATGTCCAAGTCCCACCTACAATTCCGAAAACCTTTCAGAAAATAAAAATAAAAATAGAGCAACATAGGACCGATAAAAATTAATTGTATACAGAACCTTCCATTGAATTTAATGGTCAGTTTCATACCTTCCATTTATTGTAACGAGATCATCTCTGTACTAGATCTTCTTGCAGATAAGTAACACCACATGCCACTGATCCTATTTTCTGTGACCTTTCTAAGGATACAGCAGAGCAGAATGGCTTATATGGCCCAATCCTGCACAAAGAATTATTGAACCTCGTGGGACTTGCTTCCCCAGCAGACTGCACAAACAACAAGACTCAGTCCCAGATAAGAATCCACGTCAGCGTAGTCTAAAGCAGATGTCATGTCACAACTGTCAATAGTTTTCCGGAGACCACATGCTAGATACCGCCCAATGCAAAATGAAGAGAAACGTCCCCACTCCTGAAGGCCGCTATGCTTCTATGGGCTGAGGCCTGCCCTAACCCATACTGAACCCGGGGTGGGGGGGTGGGGTTGTTACATCAAAATGGGTGTGGCCAACGTGCAAACGTGGGCGTGGACAATCACCTTTATATATAAAAAGCATACATTTGGTCCTTCACGACCCAAACTTGGGGCCACAGAGACATTTGGGCACTCATACATGCGCACCCACCAGTATGTACACGAATGGGTGCGCATGTATGAGTGTGTGTGCATGTGGTGGGTGAAATTCAGCATCACACTCTTCCCATCGTTTTGCTGATGCAAGCATCCCAGCTTTCCAGGTAGAATGATAACCTAAACACTGTTCTGGGGGTTCTTCCAATACCATTCCTGAGCCAATTTCAGTGAGCAGGGGTTTTCTTGAGGGGGTGGGGGTGGGGGGAGGCAGCCCCATTGCACAAATGAAAGTTCTGTACCTGGGGCTTCCATGGAGGGGGCTGGTTAAGGGGGCCTCGTTCCATAGTTTCAAAAGAATTTAAACAGATAAATTCTGTGGGGCCTTGGCAGGGACACAAAACCCTTTGCCATTCAAGCAGAAGAGTGGGCAACCTATGAGATGAGTCAGTAAAAGGAGAGGGGGGGGAAGTGCAGGGGTAAAATATGGATTATGTGTGTGGTGGCCTGGGATTTGGACTCGGATGCTGAACCTGAGGGATCCCAGCCTGCACAGGATTCCCTGCCTCCGGATCCAGCTGAGCCGGGGCTAGGGCAGAAGCCTGAAGGGCCCTCACCTGTGCTGGATCCTCAGGTGCAGGCATCAGCTGAGTCTGCTCTGGTCCCAGATGTAATGGAGGACCCATTGTCTGCAGGCGTCCCACTCTCAGCCCTGTCAGAGGAAGCTGAGGCTACCCCTGGGTCCGGTAACCCACCAGCCTCTCCTGAGCTTCAGAGGCTCAGGGCAGAGAGGCGAAGGGAACTAAGTTCCTGCAGGAGGAGTGCTCACCTCCAGGCCAGAAGGAGAGGCGAGTCACCGGAGGATCGGGGCCACCCTATGCCTCGGGACAGATAAAGGCTGGCCAGCCCCAGCCCCAAGTTGCGTGAGTAACGCAGTTGCTAGCGTGTGCCTGCCTGTGACCACGTGCCTCCTCCTGACCTGGACCTTGCTCTGCTTTCTGCTTTGCTCCCTGCCGGACTGACCCCCTGTAGGACTCCTGGGCCTTGGACTGGACTTTGGCCCTGCCTCACGGATTAGCCCTGTCGTGTTCCTGGCCTTTGGCTACCCGGCTAGACCCACAGACTGTTTACTGGCCCTGCTGCCGCCTCGCCACTGCACATTGTTCCTCGTTGGTCCTGTCCCTGTAGTCAGGGACTGCCGTCCGCAGACCCGGTCGGTCCCGGGTGAGTACCTGGACTCCCCACCTGGCGGCCTCTTGGCTGGGCACAATGTGTGATGTAACATTGCCTATTCCATACTGACACCACCCTTCAGCGTTACAGTTCTGCCCCTGCCTGCCCCATGGTCTCCCTCATTTCCACGGCAGGCACAGACCCTCGTCCACAAGTCAAATAGGGACCTGAGCTCAGGTCCCTATTTGACTTGTGGGGAGTGGCAGAGCTGAATGAGCACATCTGGTCCCTGAAACAAGCCCCCTTCAGACGCACGCTCATCTTGAAAAACAGCAATTAGTCAACAAAATTAATGTTTCCAATGATCACGGCTAAATGTGTAACAGTAGAGTCTATTCTCCCAGGGACACGCAAAAAACAAAGATATAAAGAGGCACAAATTTCTCCTTGGCAGAACAAATGGCTTAATCTGAAAGGTTCCAATTCCCTTCTTTTCCGTAGTAATCAATCCAAAAGCAGCCGTGGCAGTGAAAAACAGAACCTTAATTTAAGGCAAAGGGCTGCCTGCATCAAGCTTTGCTTTGCTCTCCCCCACCCCACCCCCTTTTCTTAAAAAGAACAAATTAATGCAGTACAACATGCCCTTATGCCGCACTTTTGCACAGAAAGCTACAAAGCTTCTCCTTGTTATAGGTCTGCCAGTGATCCAACCCAAAGCTCTCTTGTGTCAGTGTATATGATTTATTTCAACCCATCTGCCTCTGCTCTCGGCAGCCAAGCACATATGACTCTCATTTCTGCAGCTAGCCAGTTGGCATTTGCATAACACAGTATGTTTGATGACAGGATTTTACATAATTCTCGAGATCTTGTTGGGGGTTAAGCAGCAGCAGCAGCAGTAGAACAAGTCAATCAAACCGACTGACTATGCCGATAGGCCTTTCAAAACACATTCTCATCATTACATTGGAAACCCCAGTCTGGCTCAACCCAAGGCCGTGAGATGCGTCAAATATGGAGGAGGTTTACCTAACATCATAGAAGAAATACAGGATGGCCACAGCATACTGAGGCAGAGAATGCGGGAGGTCAATAGACACCGCACTTAAAAAAAAAGCAGACTCTCTGTTTAGGGTTGAATATGCAGCGTGGGGGGGGGGAAGTGTACTAGACATTGAGCTAAACAGGCTTAGTGTGTGCAAAATGGGAAACCTGAATTAACAGGTGAATGAAGCAATTAACTTTCCAACAACAGGATTTACTGTAGAGTTCTACAGATAGTCATTTCTCTACCCTAAGATACCAAACACAATTTCCTTGCCAGGTCAACTCACACACTTTTAAACCTAATGCATTTTCATGCATTCTTACTAACAATTACTCATGATGGTTTGTTGTCAGTGTGTGTGCGCGCGCGTGTTTAAGCCCATTTTCCATCCCCCATGTGTACCGTTAGCCTATTTAAATCAATGCAGATCTCTGGCAGAGAATGCATCTCTTCTAGAATTCATCCACTTTGGCACAAAATCTATGCAATTCCTGCAGTGCCCCTCCAGTGGCAATAAAAAAAAATGGCCTAATTAGCTAAATATATCATCTAAATAAGACAGGAACAAATATACAAGTTGATCCCAGGGAGATAGGATACAGTCTGGACCGGTAAAGTAAAATAATCTCCTTTCAGCATGAAACTCATTAGAGAAGTTGGTCGGATGAAAGATAGTCCACACCTGGTTCTGATGCCCGATTCTCTGTTTCTGTAAGATACAACAGCCCTATCAGGGCACTGCACTCATTGTTAGCACCAAGACGCAAGACAGAAGTGAAGCCATGCTGAGTAGCCCCTCCTTCTGGCATCCACATCTGTAATGCAAATGTCTGGAGCGAGGGGGGGCTGGCCTGTACACATATAGAGTTCCATGCATTTATGGAGTTCTGATGGCTCAGTTACAGAACCAAGTGGAAACTTGTATGTGCAACCGCAGAGGATCAGTGCACGGCTTGATAGCAAAGATGGTTACAGTTAATAGTGCCAAGTTGCAAGTTTGATCCCCGTATGGGACAGCTGCATTTTCTTGCACTGCAGGGGGTTGGGCTAGACAATTCACAGGGTCCCTTTCAATGCGACAGTTCTATGAAAATCACAAAAAGGGGGGAGGAGTAACTTTCAGCAGCGGTTTTGCTTTCCACCACTGGAGGGCGCTCTAGGCCCATCTGAGGACACCTCTCCAGGCATAAAGGAGTGAATCATATCTGCAAGTTTGGATTCCATGCATAGGCCCCAGGGGGAGGGGCTACTTGGTGAGGATGAGGAACCTGCAGCTCTCCAGGTGCTGTCGGGCTCTAACTCCCTTTATTCCTGACCATTGGACCATGGCTGCCTGGGACTGGTAGAGATTGGGAGTCCAGCAATAACTAGAGGGGCGCAGGTTCCCCATCCCTGACCATAGGTAACAGCTGCATTGTAGCTGATGAGCGAACAGTTGAAATCCAGGTATGTGTGTCGTCAACTGAGGTTTGCAGAATTTGACAAGTTCCACTTTTATGTATGGAGATCGATTTCTTCTGCTGAGCATCTTGCACATATGCAATGGGTGGCTATTTAGACCACACACTGAGACTGTGTGTGTGTGGCAGGGGGTGCCCTGAGTCAAGCATAAACTGGACAGAGCTTGGGAACCTGAGAACAGTGGCCGTCTGAAGAATTTGGGGCAGTTTTCTCTTCAGGCCAGATAAGTTTGCACGAGCCTTGAAAAAGCAAGTACCTTTACAAGCTTTTCTGATTCAACGTGTTTGGAATTCGCAGGGAGGTTGGGGTGGGGTGGGGTGGGGTGGGGTGGGGTGGGGTGGGGTATAACACCCTTCTGAAGAATATGCATTAACCGGTTTTGAGCTTTTTCCTACATCTTGGCAAAGAATTCGGCACAACCCCACAATTACTCCAGTGAATGCAAAACCTACCCAAGGCTAAGCACTTTCAGACCATACGCACTGTTGATTTTTCTCTTTCAACCTCAGGTGATTCAGACTTGAAATCAGTGTGATTTAACTTTACCTGGAACTTATATGCCCTTTCTGCATTGTAAAACATGGCTAAATGTGCCAGATACAAGTTTTAGGTCCACAAACACACACACTTTCTAGGTCTCCTAAGAACAACAGGACTAGGCAGGGGACATTTGCTACTGAAGCCCCCCCCCCAACTCCATCAGCCCCACATTTGCATTTGGAAAAGCCAGGAGCTGTAGAATGACCACTTGCAAAGATGAGGAGATGCATTGGGGTGGGACGGACTGCTGGTACATCCTTAACCTGGGTTGCTAGGTAACAGAAAACTTAAGGTGAGTGTGGCTACATGTTCTCCACGGAAAGGGCAGAAGTTGAAACAGCCCCAGGAGCATCAACAACAGCATCTAAAGCTTGGGCAGAGGGCATTTGCCACCAACAAACAATGGACCAATCTGTCAATTTCAGTTTCTCCCATTTTTTTTCTAGTTCACTCCATTTCGGCATCAGTATGCAAACTTCTCTACAAAGGGGGAAAAAATCATGTGAAAATTTGTGTACATTCTTGTGTGCATTTCTCCCAATATGTGCAATTCTACAAGCATTTTCACTTAATGGAATCCATTTGGATATACCATTTTCGCTAATCTATGCGCTTGTGTGCACGCTTACCCCCAATATTGCAGTGCAAAATTGGGAGAAATTCTGAGGGCCGATTCTGGAGGCTAGCTGTATTTTAGTTTGTTCCGTGTGTGAATTAAGTAGGTTCTGCAAAAATGTGCGCTGAACGAATTTATCCCTACCACCAACATCCACCCCATCAAAGAATCTTACTATTGTGTTACTACTACCTTTCAATTTTCAGTTATTGTCATCGGAGCCTGTTGTCAATACATGAATACTGCAGGCAGGCAAGTACGTAAAAATGTACACATACAATTGGGGAAAACTATGCAGCAACAGAGCTCTACTGGCATAATCGTATGACTGGATAACAGCAGCCAGAGTACTGAAAACATCACATGATGTGCAATATTTGCGGATGGAAAGTATCAATTAGAGAGGCCTGTTACTTTCCCCACACTTAGATATAACCATCAAAGAGCCATCAGCAACAAAACCCCTCCTGCGCTCATACTGGTTCTGCTATGCTTTTGCAATTATAACTTTTCTGTACTAAAGGATCTGAAAAGACTGCCCCAGATCTCCACATCAGGCAACAGGCTCTGCTCAAGGGGCTTGAACTCTACAGATGCTGGGATCTGCTGTGTTCATATGGACGCCACCCTGGGCTCTGACTAGGCAGGCACTTGGGAGTGCAAGCATGGCCGCAATGGATAGACAGCAAGGACGGGAGCTATGGGAAGAGTAGACATAGAGGTAGCTTCCAGGTTCTGAATCTGCCGCACATCTCATTCTAAACCAGACTTCCCCAACATGGTTCCCCCTCCAGAGGCTTTGGATTGCAATTGCCATTAGACTCAGCCAGCAGATCCAATGGTCAGGGTGATGGGAGAGGTCACCTTCTAGTACTGGCTCCAGGTGGAGGAAAAGCAGCTCTAAACAGGATACACATCTAAGTAGCTAAAATCCTCAGACACTATTTTTGGGCGGATTCAGGCGGCGACCATTTTGCACATGCCCCATTGGCGCATGACCTCTAATGCGCAGGTCCTTCCAGACCTGGAAGAGGTTAGAAGGAGGGCGAGGGGGAGTGGTTTATTGTGTGCTCTGCCAACGCACACAGGAACCCCCACTTGAAATGGTCACCACCTATAATACCCACCTCTGTATCAGTGAATAAAAAGTACTGGCAATGCGTGCGGGAAATACATTTATTTGCTTCCCTCCTATTTCTTAACCAACTTCCCACCAGTTTGGAAAAACCCCCCCCCAGGTGTTTCAGAAACAAATCGGCAAAAATGTATTAGCAGCACTTCAGAACACATAATATAATCAGGTCTATAAATAAAACGCCGGCATGCAAAAGCAGCGTCGGCAACAAAATGCTTGTCTAAATCAGGCATCCCCAAACTGCGGCCCTCCAGATGTTTTGGCCTACAGCTCCCATGATCCCTAGCTAACAGAACCAGTGGTTGGGGAAGATGGGAATTGTAGTCCAAAACATCTGGAGGGCAGAAGTTTGGGGATGCCTGGTTTAAATAAATGTTTTAACTCGGTTTTCTTCTGGATTTCACAAAAAAAAACAGAACGAAAACACAAAATACAAAACAAACCGAAAACAAACCAATAACATGCCCCCTACCACAAACACACTTAGAAAGCTGTAGAATGCTCATCAGTCAAAGGCCTGGTTGAAGAGAAATGTTTTCGCCTGGCGCCTAAATATATTTAATGAAGGTGCCAGACGAGCCTCCCTGGGAAGAATATTCCACAAATGGGGAGCCACTGAAGAAAAGGCCTGCTCTCGTGTTGCCACCTCGGAGGAGGTAGGCAAAGAGCCTCAGATGATGATTGCAGGGTCTGGGTTGGTTCATAGGAGGAGAGGAGGCCCTTGGAAGTATTGCAGTTCTGAGCCATTTAAGGTTACCTTTTTAAGGTCAAAACCAGCACTTTGAATTGGGCCCTGGAATCAATTGGCAGCCAGTACAGTCAGGTCAGGATTGGTGTAATATGCTCAAACCGTCTTAGCTCCGCGAGCAACTTGGCTGCCAAATCCCATACCAGATGAAGATTCCAAACTGCCTTCAGATGGTTGCAGTAATCTAAACTAATCCATGGATCGCTGGATCCAATCCACTGAACTATTCTAGCTTCACTCACATTTCCTCCCGGAAGGCACTTTTAATTCCAATTTGACTCTTGCTTTGATGAAATCTGGATTCAGCTGGGGGAGGGGGACACACACACGATGAAACACATATCGCTATACCGATGCATTTCAAGCAACCTTGAGCATCCCTCAGATGACCTTCTTCAAAAAGCAGCTAGCCTTCAGTGTTCAGTTTAATACAGTCCAGAAGAGCAGGGTTTGACTGGGAAATCTATTTTGCAGTGCATTATTCGAGAAAAGGGAAGGTAGGGGCAGGGTTGGAAAGGAAGGGCAGCTTTTTTTAAGTAAAGCAGCTGCAAAAACAAAATAAAAAATAAAAAACTCCCCCCTATCCCAGCACATTTAAATTCCACCTTTATATTACATTAATTAAAATAATTAATTGGAATTACACATGACAATCTAGAATCTGGATGACAAAAATAATATAAAGGAAGTGCAGAATTTGTTAAGAAGGAAAAAGCTGCTGTGGTCTAATGGATGGCAGTCTATTTTTATCCTGCAGAGAAGCTATCACACTGCAGGTGCATTAGCAAGTTAACATTTCTTTCTGGGCTGCAGCCACTGCAGAGAGACGCAAGTGGCCCCCGAACCTCAGCCGTGTCACGTAGGCAGGTTTTTATTATTATTACAGCACGCTCACATAATATAGTTCCGGAGTCGTTAAAATCCCCCAAGATTTGCTGCTTGACCTTGTTGGGTTGTAGGTTTCAACCTTGACTTTTAATAATGCAGTGGTTTGGTTTTGCTTTTTGCTTTTTTGCAACGAACAAGTAAATCAAATGCAAATAAGAAACTTTTTTTAAAAAAAGTCTTAATTCTCCAATATATCAATCGATTTTTTTTTTATAAAAAAAGGTTACAAATAGATTGTATGTTGTTGTTTGCCAACAGTTTAGAAGTAAAGAACTCAGTCAGGCAAGGTGAAATGAATGTTTTGTTCTATGGAACTCCAATAAATAAGCTTAAACGGGAAAAGGAACAAACATATACAGTGGACCCTCTAGTTACGTACCGCTCTAGATACGTAACTTTCGGGTTACTAACGCGGCAAACCTGGAAGTGTATACTTCCGGGTTTCGTTGCATGCGTGCGCAGAAGCGCTCAGTCGTGCCTCGTACATGCGTGCGCAGAAGCAGCGCCTCTGCCTATGAAATTTTTGAGTTGCGGACGGACCACCGGAACGAATTTAATTCGTATCCGGAGAGTCCACTGTACCTGAAAAGGATATAATGCGTAGAGTGGGAATATATGGGCAGGGCCCCCCAATTCAGAGCTCAGAAGCACCTTAACACCCTCAGAGATAAACCCCCAATGCCCCCGTGAAACTCTCCACTGCCTTGTCCCTCTTCTCAGGGGATCGCAGCAGTTGTGAGGAAGGAGAAAAAAAGGATGTGTTTATCTTTCTCCTTCACTTCCTCTTCCTAAATGGGACAAAGAGGAAGTACAGAAGAAGCAGAATACCTAATTGCCACTGCCAGTAAGCTAAACAAGCATGTCCCATCTAATGTAAATTGGCCCATGTGTTTCAGAAGTGGCTATTGAGAAATCGGTTGGATGTTTAGAAGTATGTCTACGTGCTTTGCTTTTACGAAGGCATTCACTGAGTTGATCTGGAGAAGATCAAGTAGAACTCCATTTTGTGCTATAAGGCTTGATTCCCACCCCCCACTACAGCCCTCTTTAAGGGTCGACACTCCCCATCCCTGGAATGGAAGGAGATGGAGCACAGAGAGTCGCAGCAGGAAAGTTAAATGGGGAGAATTTGGCAGTTCTCCTTTGTGCGGAAGTGCTTTTCTGTTTGTACAAGCCATCTTTGAACCCAAGCCGTATATTTCTCACATTGGCACGCAACCCTAGGAAGAAAATTTTTTAGAACTGCCCTTAGATTCAACCGACTCACATTATTTTATTATCTGCTGGTTTCATAAAACTGATAGACTGCTTGACTGTAGAGGGGGGGGGGAGAGACCTCAAAGCGGTTTACAAAAATAATAATAAAATGATCACTAAAATTTTTTACAACCATAGTTTAAAACATACGGGAAGTTTAAAGCGTAATAGAATATACTAAAACAAATTAAAACTCACACGAACTTTCTAAACATCTGGGTCAGCTTGTCTGAACAAGAATGTCTTCGGTAGGCACCAGGAAAAAAAAATGCTGTGAAGGCATCTGCCTGATTTCAATAGGCAGGGAGTTCCAAACAGTAAAATTTAGCGGTGCGGGTATTATGTGGCACTTGTAGCAGTGCCAATTCTGCTGACTGAAGCGGCTGGGTGGGCACATTTGGAGTAAGCTGATCTTGTAGGTAAACTGGTCCCAAGTTGTGAAGGGCTTTATCACCACTGTTCAACCAGTCTCTCTCTCTCTCTCTCTCTCTCTCTCTCTCTCTCTCTTATTCACAAGGCAGTCAAAGCTTATTGGTTGAAATGCTTGGCAAGATTTCAGGCAGAGAAATACTGCCTTCATCTGTAAGAAACAGCATGCCATTTTGTCGTACATAAAGCAAGGCTTACTTCTGCGTTATGTAATTGGGCTCCCTTATGGCAGATCGTAATTGCCCCCTTTTTATTACACCACTTTATAACACTCCCAAGTGCTTGACTCTCTGCAACAGGGCTACACAGATAGCGCTGTGCTTGATACTGCAATTAGCCTCTGTGCACAGACTATTCATAAATATATACTGGGGGGGGGGGGAGAGAAATATGGAGTCGTTATGAACTCCATTCATGCCAGCCGTGGCCGTTCCATATGTCTTCATAAGAAGGAACGTGAAAAAAAGGAGAGGGGAAAGGGCAGATGGCTATCATACAATGTTTTGCTTCTGCTGCCATATCAACAAAGTTCGGGCCGAAAGCCGAGGATCTGCTAAACAGCTATCCTGGGCAACCATTTTATTAGAGCACTGTGACCTCTGCAAGTATTTCAGATTGTTTTCTGCTGGGTGGAAGAAATAATTTATTGCAATACTTCCTCCGGCCTGCTATGACAGTAGTTTCCCCTCATACATATATACAGTATATATATATATATATATCTGTAAATAAGCACAGCCTTAAAGAGTCACATTTAAGGGCATCAGCCTACTAGTACCCACTTTGTAACTACTTCTGTATTTGTAGCATTTTTATCATTGTTGTTGCTGTCCTTACTTTATTCAAAACAGGAGCCAGTCTCTCAGCAGTTCACACCGGTCCATTGTGGGATTTATGTCTCATAATTGTGGGTGAAACACTTATTTTAAAGGACACAAAATCACCAACGTCTGAACATGAACCTCGTAACACAGATGTGGCAATGCAAGAGCAGAGGAAGGCTGCAATCCTGTACACTAGGGATATGTAAGTGTACAGCAAAAGAAGGATGTGCCTCTCTCTCTCTCTCTCCATCCCCCTTTTCTCATTTGTCTTTCGCTCCTAGCAAAAACCACCCCCTGCAGCTAAATGTTTTATGGGTATTTCTTTCCCCCCCATTGGCATCCTATATTAACCATTCCCTCCCTACGCAGCTGTGTCTCCCGCCCCAGCAAAAGTTTTTATTGTAAGCCTAATAAGGGATGTACCAGAATTCCAAGAGAAAAGGGAGCAGAATTTGCCGCTGTTCACTTATTCATCCTGTGATTGATATTTTGCTATTGTTCTCAGTCTACAAGCCGTTACTTATTTAATGGCATTTCCCCCATTTGCATTGAAATTAATGGTCTGGAACAATTAATCACTTAAAATCAAGCCAAGAGCTGAATAATGTAGTTTTTGTCGGAAGCTGAACTGCAGTGGAGCAGAAACAGTGTTGCATGCAGTGAACATGGGTCAGAATGGAAATTAATGCCTTCTTACATGCAAGAGCCAGTCACCTCAGGCCAAATCCATGCGGGGGGTGGGGGGAATGAATTACTGCCATATCCACGTACCTGGGAGTAAGCGCCACTGAAAACATAACTTTTACATGTACAGGGCTGAATGCTGTTAGGTCTTTTTGGAGAGAGCAGCCACAGATAAAGGTAAGTCTTTAACTTAGACGAATAAAGGCTGTAAAACTGCTTTCACTTTGCAATATTATACTGCAGCTGCACTCCTTTAAACTTCTAAGCCAGGCTGTTGAGAACTCAGCTCTATAAGAGGAATGTTATTATTCCCAAAGATCAAAGTTATTGGGTGTCATTTTGTAAACACTGTGGAGCATGGAGCGCATAACATTATTGCAAGCTTCGTACGAGGTTATGATCCTTACAGTGGTATAAAAATAGCTAAAATAAACAGTCCCAGCAAGCAGGCACAGCATAAACTCTGAAAACTTCAAAAAACAGCGCCACTCATTCTTTTTAAGAGGGACAACTTGATTATCCCAAAGTGAAGTATTTCCTGGCTGAACTATGCTTCATTCAAATGTAGCTCAGATGTATATATTTGAAGAAACTCTGCGGCTGAATTAGGTGGGGGAATATCTTAAAATTAAACAGCTTCAGCATACTGTGGCTGCTTATCCCCACTGCAGCCCCATTTTTATGACACTGCAGGGGCATTACCAGACTTACAGAATATTCGCTATACAGTTTTGGACTGTGTTTACACAAAACAAACTGAGGGTTTTTGTTTTTTAAGTTTCAAAAAGGCAATTGTATAGAATCTTGTTTTCCATAAACCAACTGCGTCCTTGCCATTATAGTATCTCTGTGGATTTTCACACACACGGCAGAACTGCCAGAATAAACATGTTGTTTATTAAAAGAGGTGAAACATTATTTGAATAAATCTTTCTTCTTCTTACCCTAGGGTAACAAATTCAACCTCTTTGCTCAGACAGAGTAACACAATTAGCCACTAATATCATTTTAGGGATCTGTCTGGGATGCCTGCATTAATTCTGCAATTCTTTTAAAATTATATGGTCTGGTGCTCCAAAACGTTTCAGCCGTTTGAATTAAATTTACCTAAACCTGCATACGTATTCCCACTGTAATTAATGTGATTGTTGCTGCTGATGATTCTGTTGTTTCTATGAAAGAAGGGTCGTAGTTCAGTGATAAGAACATCTGCATTGAATGAAGAGGGTCCCAAATCTAATCCCTGGCTTCTCCAGCTAGAGTTGGGAAAGACCTGGGCTTGGCCATGACTCTCCAGGACTTCCATCAATGTTGACAATACCATGCGAGAGAAACCAAGTGTCTAATTCAGTAAGGTAAGGTAAAGGTAAAGGACCCCGGACGGTTGAGTCCAATCAAAGGTCACCATGGGGTTGTGGCGCTCATTTCGCTTCAGGCTGAGGGTGGTGGTGTTTCTCCACAGACGGCTTTCCGGGTCATGTGGTTAGCATGGCTAAACCGCTTCTGGTGCCACGAGACGGAAAACAGAGCGCATGGAAAAGCCATTTACCTTCCCGCAGCAGTGGTACCTATTTATCTACTTGCACTGGCGTGCTTTCGAACTGCTAGGTTGGCAGGAGCTGGGACAGAGCCACGGGAGCTCACCCCGTCGCGGGGATTAGAACCACCAGCCTTCTGACTGGCAAGCCCAAGAAGCTCAGTGGTTTAAACCACAGCGCCACCCACGTCAGTACATGGTCCTGGCTCACCAACCAGGACAACACCGCATTCAAGAATTAGAAACTTCAGTGGCAGAACAAAAAATTAAAAAAAAAATCCTTCCAGTAGCACCTTAGAGACCAACTAAGTTTGTCATAGGTATGAGCTTTCGTGTGCATGCACACTTCTTCAGATACACTGAAACAGAAGTCACCAGACCCTTATATATAGTCAGAGGGTGGGGAGGGGTATTACTCAGAAGGGTGGTGGGAATGGGTGATTGGCTGATAAGAGTGGTAAACCTGTTGGCAACTGTTGATGACTATTAACGACTTCAATTGGTCTTGCAGGAAAAAGCAAGGGGTGAGATGGCTAAAGAAAGCTTTATCATGTATAATGAGATAAGAATCCAATGTCCTTATTCAGACCAGGTCTCTCCATGGTTTTAAGCTTGGTAATGAGTTGCAATTCAGCAACTTCTCTTTCCAGTCTGTTTCTGAATTTTTTCTGTAATAAGACAGCTACTTTGAGGTCTTGTATAGAATGTCCTGGGAGATTGAAGTGTTCTCCTACTGGTTTCTCTGTCTTGCGATTCCTGATGTCAGAATTATGTCCTACCTGTAACAAGTTCATTGGCAGAGTTATAGGTGGGACATTGGGGTTTAGTACATGTGTTCAAATGACTGTAGTCTACAGCTGAAAATAAGCTTCAGGAGACTCGCAAGGATATAGGTGTACTATTATGCTGTGAGTGATTATTACGGTAAACAATTAGATGGACCTATCTATTAGGGATGCATGGCGATGACTGAAGTCTTTTTACACCAAGAACGGGAGGTACTTGTGTCTTGCTTTGACAAGCTTGAAAAAGTGGCTGCTTTTTGAAAAAACTACTGCGAACAATGGAAAGCAATTCCTCATTCACTCATATATATTTTTTCAGCCGAGAGGGCTTGCAAAGAGGCAGGGAGAATTATTCTGCAGGCAGGGGAGAAGCATTGCTCTCACTCTGAACTGGCTTTCTCTTTATGATATACTAGTCTGCTTATTTATATGATAGTGCATCATCAGCATGTAAGCTACCCCCCCGATTGGATGGGTTCACATAGTTAGCAAAAGGAGACCAACTTTAAAGTAGCGGTGCCAAAGCTGCAGCAAATTAGGCGGGGAAGGGCATTAAAATAGGAAGCAATACAAAAAGTAAGGGAGCTGAATTTTGGTGGAAAGGTGGTTTATAGATCCAATAAAACAGACAAATAGACTTTCCTCCACCAGCAACAAAATTTTGCCAAAATATTCTTTTGCGAACATTCAGTAAAAATATAGAAATAATAACAACAAATGCTTTTAAAACACCCTATTGTTTTAAACATTGACCTTCAGTGTTCACATCCCTTTAAATGTGAGCCCTGTTGGCACCATAGCTAAGACAGTGCCCCGGTTTAAAGCAACACACAGTGCTTTCAAATAAGTATATAATGTAGAACAAATCTAAAACCAACCAGGAATAAAATAAGTATTTTGTATTTCAACAGTTTCAAAAGCATTTCTTGCTGTTTCACCAAGCAATGCTTACAGGGAAGAGGAGCCTTTTACAAACCTCCTGCTAAACCATACTGCCTTAGCAACAAACTTCAATATATGTACATAGATAACATAAGCTGTCTAGGATAATAATTCTGTCATTTACATTTTAATATCAGAACTAGAAAAGTGCATTGTTTATAGGCAGCCGGGATTACTGAGCCAGATACTATGCCTTCAGCTGAAATCAATGGAGCTATGCTGAGCTACACGAGTCAAAGATATGGCTCATTGATTTCATCCTTTTCTGACTGCATTAAATCAAGTAGTCGGAGTCTCAGACTCTCTGCTTGAAATCTAAATAGCTCCAGTGAAATAAGTGTTGCTTCAAATCAGAAATGCACTTCAAGCTTAAATGTTCTGCTGGTGAATCTGCCTGCAACCAGCACAATATCCAAGATAGGGATGCGGGTGGCGCTGTGGTCTAAACTATTGAGCCTCTTGGGCTTGCTGATCAGAAGGTCAGCGGTTCAAATCCATGCAACGGGGTGAGCTCCCGTTGCTCTGTCCCAGCTCCTGCCAACCTAGCAGTTCAACAGCATACCAGTGCAAGTAGATAAATAGGTACCATTCGCAACGGGAAGGTAAACACCGTTTCCATGCGCTCTGGTTTCTGTCAGGGTGTTCTGTTGCGCCAGAAGCGGTTTAGTCATGATGGCCACATGACCTGTAAAGCTGTCTGTGGACAAACGGCGGCTCCCTCGGCATGAAGCGAGATGAGCACCACAATCCCAGTCGCCTTTGACTGGACGTAACCGTCCAGGTGTCCTTTTACCTATTTACTTTATCTGCTGAAATGTTTAGTATAATTCACTACACGGACTGGGGCGACCACAGAATCATTTCCCCCACTCCTAGCACCAAGTATCATTGACCTGGATCGCAAGAGAGCGAATTCGCAACACGTTGGCTTGCTTTACGTAATGGTACAGTTCAGGGTGCAAAGTCCCCAAAGGTGTGTCCAATCCAGTGGAGAGTGTCATATACAGACACGCCCCCAGTGACCCTCCACGGGAAGAATGTAATGTATCTGCTGGGCAGCTGCAAAGAACACCCGTCCACTTCCACTCTTCTTATGGCTGCTGTATTTTATTTAGATTTTAGCTTACCCTGTACTGAAGTCTCAAAATGGGTTGACTTTAAAAAAACACAAAGCATTCTAACAGTTCTGGTGACTAACGCATACAAAACTTCTAGCTATCCCACTGAGACTAAAGCAACAGCCATAATTATGCCAGATACTAACTGTCCATTTTCACTTCACGCTTTATGCATATGCCATTATTTTCATTTCCCCTGTTCTTTTTATTGAGGCAATGAAGAGGGGAATTTCCCAGTGGAAAGAAGCAAACACACACACACACACACATTTGGGTGGTGCCATCTAATCAATGCATCAAATTTGTCAGCTTTGCACCCTCAAAGCAGTATTGGAAAATATGTGTCATATCAGACTGTACTCCCCCCCCCCCTGCAAATAATAAAGTAACACACATGGATCAGTGGTTCAGCTGAGGTGGAAGCAATGCTTTAAAACCTGTTGTTTTTTTTAAAAAAAGATGTTTGAATGAGTATACATACAAAAGTAAACAGATTGTGTAACCCCTGTGCCACAATGAACGACTGTAAAACACCAACACCAACTTTTTTTTTGTATGGTGCTTCAGTGCCAAGTGGCTTCTGGCTACCATATTTAATTTTGTATTTGCCACGTTTTCCTTCCTGCAATGCTGTGGAGCCCCACAACTTCTAGGGCATTGGGGGAGGCAAATGTAATAGAGTGGCATGAAGCTACTTGGTCCTGGTAGGGATTGGGTGTGTGTGTAGAATACTGAAGTCCAAGGCCAGCAACAGGTGTTGGAACACCTTGTTGGAAGGAGCCAGCGGAAAGCCCCTAAATAGGTCGTTTGAAGGGCGCAGCAGGGTGGGACTGAGCTGGCCTAGGATCTTCTGCGTCCTTAGTCAGTCTCACTGCCATCATCACCGGTTGGTATTGGGTTTACTGTTGCTGTGGCTGCAGCAGTGGGTCTTCAGTGCCCTGTGGGTAGGAGGGGTGAGTTTGAATTGTGCCCTTATTTAAGCTGATATGGCAATGAGTTTACGTGTGCCAGTAAATTTGTAGGGATTTATGCAGGACAATGAAATGCCATTGGCTTGTGATAGGAAAAAGGCATTGTTTGTCTTCACCTAACAGTTAATGTCTTTTTCTTATACAGTGGTACCTTGGTTCTTGGACGTAATCCGTTCCGGAAGTCTGTTTGACTTCCGAAACCAAGGCATGGTTTCCAATTGGTGCAGGCGCCCCAGAAACAATAGCCAACAACTGCACCAGACATTCGGCTTCCAAAAAATATTCCAAAACCGGAACACTTTCTTCCAGGTTTTTGGCATTCAGGAGCCCATTTGTTCGTCAACTAAGCCGTTCGAGAATCAAGGTTCAACTGTATTTCTTTTTATTGTTTTGGGAGAACAATCAAATGTGGCCAACGAACTCTTAGTACCTTCGCTGTCTCTTAAGCCATGGGAAACATTGGCAGTATGTTCTACTGTCTGCCAGCAGAAGGCAATTAAAACTAGCTTTAAGGAAATAGAAATACTTTGGCAGCATCCTTTTTGATCAATTCAATGCGATTGTAAATGTGTCTTAGTATTGCAGCCTGGAGCAATCATACAGCAGCAGGCAACTAAAGCAAAATACTGGCAGTGGCCGAGAGCACCAACCTGCTTGAAAGGTCAGTGGAACTACCAGCGAACTCCCAATATTGAGAGTGCTGTTTCTGGAGATTTGCCTTCCTTTGGAGTCACAAGAAATGCCATGTGATCCAGGATGAGTGGAATTTATATGCCTAACATCAAGCCGACATTGCTGAAATAAATTCAGATAATTCTGTTTGTTTAGCATTAAATAAACACCATTGCAAATGTGCTCTCAGTAGACCCAAGGGCATTGCTGCAGTCATCAGAACAAAATAAGTGATAGATGGGAAGAAGAACAGCCGTCTCAAATTCACATCGAAAGACTCGCAGCATGCATACAGATGCATATCTTCAGGAATGACTGTTTTTTCTTGCTTCCCCACCCCCCAACCCCCCAATGGCTTCACAGCATATTTGACTGGCATATTTAGTAATTGTTTTTATACTGATTTCTTACTTTCCTACACCTCCGCAAATCTTCACATTATATCAGGGCTGATTCCAGAGTTGATGATGTCACTCCATGTCATTCCAGTGGTGAGCAGAGGAACACCTTTGCCAGGCGTTGGTGTAATGGTGGTTTGGGTTGCTCAGCAAGACATTGCAAATAAACTGTTCAGGATAGACTAGTGGCTGGCAACAGGAAAGCTTTAGATCAAAGAAAGCCCTTGAATATGCTCACTTACACCCTTCAAGCGGTTAAAAGGACCTTTTAAGCCTCAGCCAACCATAGACAGGTTAATGGGGGAATTGGATTATTGCATCCACTCATTTTAAGCCTTTGAAAAGTCATGACACTGCTCTAAGACGATGATCACTCTGACAATGGCAGATGCGTACTCTGTGCTCTGCTTTAGATCAGCCTATCAGTCAACTAAACAGCCCTAAACAGAGAAGTTAATACTTTTATTGCTATTTAGGCCCTAAGCATTAGTACCTGCAAATAACAACAACAACAACAACAACAACAACAACAACAACAACAACAACAACAACAACAACACGATAATGAGACACATCAGTTCTAGGACATGTGAGAGACAGGCCTGGTAATTCCCAGTGGCTCAAACTGGAAAAGCACAAATCAACATTTCTTGGAAGATCTTTAGAAAATCCCACTAGGATGCATGAGCAATGCAAGCATATTCACCTAGCCGGGCAGTTTTTCATCTTTGCATATGGGCTGTATCTTCCGTTCTCCAACCCAAAGGAAGCTTCCTTCCCAGATGACCCACTGTTTACACTCTTATCTCCATGCTAACCTTATCAAATCTACTATAAAATACATTTCCCCAAACCCTCTCCCTGTTCTCCTCCTCAGACACATTATACAACTTCACTCTGCTTTGTGGAGTTAAGCTTTTAAGAGGCTTGGGGTTGTGGTAAAAAAATATATATATCGAGGTGTTTTTTTCTTTTCTTCCCTGGAGTATTAATTTGATATCCTGCAAGTATAAGTGATGGACTTAAATCTCATTACCAACTACCTAGTGACCTAATTACCTGATCGCTACTGCAAAAATCTATGGCTGGGCTAAAGATTTCAGGAGGCAACTGTCCAAATTAAAAACAACAACACAGGAATCCTATCAACTGCCCTGTAACAGCACAGAACAAAACAGCCTTCCTGGAATCATGAACAAATGCACCCAGAGAAGCAAGCGAGAATATGGATTGAATATGGATTGAATGCAGGGAGGCAGTGGAAGAAAGGACCTTCGCAATTGTGGCATACGCTCCCCAGAGAGATGTGCTTGGCACCATCATTATCAACTTTTAGGCACTAGGCAAAGATGTTCCTGTTTAGCCTGGCATTTGGTTCTTAACTGTGGATCATGGCTGTGGATAGGATTTAGAAGATTGATTGCACTGCCCTCTGTATGCCTTCCGAGAAAGAAACTGTTATCTTGTGTCCAATGCAGCAGGTGGACTATACAGGACATAGGCGTCCACCTATTTAGGTGGCAACCATTTTGTGCAGGGCTTCCAATCCTGGCCCCCATGGACATTGGCAGAGCTTGCACAAGCCTGCTCCAACCCCCGTTCTGCCCTCTTCCAGTCCAAAAGGACCCATGCGCCAGCAGGCACATGTCAATTGGGCATACACAAAATCAGGCTTCCTCAACCTGGGCCCTCCAGATGTTTTTGGCCTACAACTCCCATGATCCCTAGCTAGCAGGACCAGTGGTCAGGGATGATGGGAATTGTAGTCTCAAAACATCTGGAGGGCCGAGGTTGAGGAAGCCTGCACAAAATAGTCACCGCTTGCAATTCATCAGAGGTTTTTAAACAGAGGTTGGATGGACATCTCCCAGTGATTCTTTAGATGTGATTCCTGCACTGCAGAGGGTTGGCTAGATGACCCTTGGCGTCCCTTCCAACTCTATGATTCTATTAAATACTTGTTATCTGATGGATATGGGTATATATCCTATCAAGCTGCACTATTTTCAACCGCAGCAAAAGGAAAACCAAGTGAGGGAGCAGCACATAAAACTCAGCTGAGTTCCAAATCAGCTGCCATTACAGGCTACATAGCACGCATGAGGAATACAGTCCAGCTTGCAAAAACTGTGGCAAAATAATTAGAATAATGTCACCTTGGTGGCTCAGGAAATAAAGCCGCTCAATGGCCTGGTTCAGTGTACATCCACAAGCTGCTATGAGTTGTCTCAGCATTAGGTGATCCAGAGCAAAGCTGGTACGTTTATACACTTGCATGAACAGTTTAGGGAATATAGTGAACTTGTCCTTTAAGAAAAGTCCTAGGAGCATAGATAGATAACACCGGCTATTTCACAATGTACGCCATAAATGTCTGAGGGCTGTCATGCGGTAGCACACCTGTGATAATTGCTCCTTTCAAATCTGGGCAGAATTATAAGAGTTTACATTTTTCTCCCTCTTATAATTCTAAAAACCAGGGCTACCCAATGAAGTTGATTATTGGAAGTTCCAGGGCACACGGTTAAATAAGCAGCTGCCCCATATGGGAATCAAACCTACGACCTTGGTGTGACCAGCACCATGCTTTAACCAACTGAGCTAGCCAAGTAGTAGACGCCAGGAACACCAGAGTCCAGCAATAAAAGACCGAATTGCAGTTAGCCAGTGCCTAGCTGCGCTCCAACAGATTACAGCATCCAGTTCTGACTCTGATTTTTAAAACCGAAAACTATACATTTTCCAGGACAGTTTATTCTGCTGTTTTGTGCCGTGTCCTCCATGGCTTCCCACAGCTTAGTGATCTTGTCCCATACCGTGGCAAACCTTCCACCCGATGTTCTCTAGATGGCCATCTGTTTGAAGTTCCCCTTTCATCTCCCTTCCCCGCTGTTCTGTTGGGTTTTGTTTTTTTGCCTAGCATTTTCGTTCTTGTTTAACTTATCACATTTCATGGGCACTAGTGAAAATTGAGGCATTCTTTCATCTGCTCCATTCACAGCTCCACCAAGCATAATGTTATTGCAATCGCCCCCCAAAGAAAGGCACCATTCTAGCCGTGCTCTAGCGGTAATCGTGTGGGCGTGTTGGCATGTAATTTAATTTGTTCAAATCAATTTCAGCTGAAGGGCACTGGGGGGGGGGGGGAGGAAACAATGCATGAGCCTCTGTTGTTAAATTCTTTGTAGACCGTGGAGGAGAGAGGGAGGATGTCTAATTTGGGAGGAGAAAAGCCTTTGACCAATCATTGAAGCCATGGCGTTGTAAAGATTCTATTAGGTTTCTCTAAGCAGAAAGAAGAATTCTCCGGTAGTTTTGTTTAGAAATGTGCTGCACCTCTCTCTGTTCCCCAGGAAACCTTGGGGACAACCCCTTTGTCTCATATGCAGCTGTAACTAAGGCTCTGTAACACAAATAAAGGCATGCCACCCCCACCCCCACCCCCACCAATCCTGTCCCCGTCTCCTTCCTTCTGCCAAATGGAACAAACATCACCTCTTTTACTTTGGAAAGTACCATGGATCCAGATGGAACTATATACCGGTAAATAATAAAATGATAACTATAAACTGGAGTAGGAAGACAAGAGAGAATTTGTAAGGGGCTTAAACTCTTCTCTTTAAATTGTTTTTCATGCCACAGGCTACTAATATGGCTTTCTGTCTGAAATTGTGAATACAGTCCCACAAAACTCCTTCCATGTGTGGCTTGAAGGGTCTGGAAGTTAGTACAGTGGTACCTCAGGTTAAGAACTTAAATTCGTTCTAGAGGTCCGTTCCTAACCTGAAACTGTTCTTAACCTGAGGTACCACTTGAGCTAATGGGGCCTCCTGCTGCCGCCGTGCCACCGCTGCGCGATTTCTGTTCTCATCCTGAAGCAAAGTTCTTAACCCGAGATACTATTTCTGGGTTAGCGGAGTCCATAACCTGAAGAGTCTGTAACCTGAAGTGTCTGTGACCTGAGGTACCACTGTGTAAGTTGTACTAGTAGACTGGGGCTGTAGATGAGGATAAATATATAAATTAAGGCAATTAGCGGAGCATCAGTTTAGAAGATATTCAGGGTCTTCTTGGTTTATTTGAATAATTTGCATCCCACCTTTTAAAAACACCTCCCTGCTCCCCGCAAGATGGCTAACATACATTGAAAAAAGTCAACATCATAAACCATGGTTTGATGTTGGTTTATGTGAAACAAACCACAATTTACATTAACCACAGTTTGTTGGATTTGGACCACACAATAAGCCATGGTTAATTTTTTTAAAAAATGGAAAGGCTGGAGCTGAATTAGAAGGCAAGAGGAGCGGAGGAGTTTGCAAGTCTGAGTTGAGGCACGGCCTATTCCTGTGATGATAAGCTATGTTCTAAATGCTGTGATTAACATGCACACAAAGGAGATGAGGTGGCAGGTACATCATGGGAGGTACTCTGCCCATCATCATGGCACAATACATGCAAATTTTTACATGCAAGCAGTTGGAATTTTAACCCAAATCCAACACTATCAGCATTCAGTATTTAAAACAAGATTCGGCACCTGACAAGATCTGTGCTAAGGTAGCTTTTGTGAGATTACATCTTGGCATCTTGGCACCAAAGTTGCAGTGTGGTTGCTCTGGTAACCAGGGATGAGGTAAAGGAAGCAGAGATTCTAGGTGAGGACGGCAGCAGGCATGAAGAAAAGTCAGTGGGGTGGGGGTGGGGGAATGGGATGGTTAAAAAGAACACCTTCTAATTCTCCCTTGAGGTGGAACGCATGTGGGAGAAATGTGAAAAGGCCAAATTATATCATCGAACAGAAAATATGCTTTAAGGTTTCCTACTAGAGAAAACAAATGGATTTTTTAAACTGTGCACTTAATATATTTTGTATTTACTTCCAGGGCATTGATCAAGGCGATAATGGTGAGTCTGGAAAATGTCACTGCTTGTGGAGAAAAATAAAACGCTTATGTTCTCTTATTGTGGAGTCTTTGTGCTTTGACTGTCAAAACAAGACAACCATACTCCCTAAAGACCAATCTCCTTCACCTGGTCTTCTGAAAGAGACTGAAAAATGTTTAGACAAAGATATTATCAAGCCGAAGTACATTCCAAGAACAGCAAACTTTAGAATTATGAGGCCCTATGTTTATTGCATTTTGAAAAATGATGTTGAAAACTCCTTTTTTCTTTTTGCCAATATTACATTTTCCTCAATGTGATTTTTAAAGAGATCCACAAGCAGAAGCCAACCGGCATCTAGTAGTCCTTGCAGATCTGTCATTCAAAACTTCAGAAAACACTCCCCCCCCCCAGTATAAACCTTCTCATAACTTTGTGTATAAATACTGTAATAGTGTGTATAAAATGGCTGGCTGGATCGATAGATAGAGAGCTAGAAAGCTAGATACATTCTTGCATACATACATACATACATGCATGCAATGGTTTGGACTCAACCTAAGGTAGTTGACTTCTCTTCAAAATAAATAATGACTAATATCCCATTGATTTCAATGGGGCCTTAGTTCAACTAACTTTGGAAGCACTTCTAAGCCCCTGGTGATGATGGCAGGGATGGCAGTAGGATGAAGTGCAGGCCTTTAGTCACCGCCCTCCACAGAGGAACACCACAGATAGGTGCTCATGTTAGGTCCAGAATGCATTGAAACAGGGCACTGTGGGGGCAGGGGCAAAACTGGGCAAGCCAAGGAGCCCATTGCCAGGTGAAGGGTCCAATCTGAGCTCAGTCTGGAGCTGGTGCAGCCCAACCCCACAAGAGCCCCAGGTGCCCACTTTCCACCCCGAATAGGAGCACAGGGGCTTCAAATGCAGCGGGGGTCCCACCTGACCTATGACGCAGAGGCCCATGATCTGTGCAATGTATTCATAGGGCGATAAGGCTTCAGCTCTGTTTGGGAGAGCTGCCAGAACTATCTTCAGGGCCCTCACAGCTCGTCTGATTCAGAGAAGGTTTCCCACAGTACCCTTACGTCTTCACAAACCCAAAGCCAGTGGAACAAGAAGTCAACCCTTTACAGGCTTATGTTGGTTCCTCCAGGAAGGAGGGCTGACTGCAACATGGTCCTGCCAAAGCATAGAAGGCTTTGATGGGCGCTAAGCGCTTGAAAGGACAACAGCTCGTGAAGCTAAACGCAGGGTTCTTGCCAAGGTTCTGTAGGTGCCTTGCATGCCTGCAGGAACACAACTGGATTTCCGCTGAGCACCTTGAGCTCACAGAACACCTTGCCATACCACACTTTGCGTTTGGCTGGGACTAGTCCTTCACTTGCACTGTAGGGCAAATAAGACCACAGCATACCCAGACCGTGGAGATGGGACTCCAAAGCCTACGCCAGCAACAGTTTTGCAACCGACAAGTGCTTTGCTGAAGAAGATTATTTACAAAGGCAGAGCATGCAGAAATACCTGAGTCGGCTGGAGCCAGCTCCTGCTTATTTAATGCAAATCAGCATTATTTACACCAATTAAGCAAGCGCAGAGATAATTGGTGTGGTCTGATTAGGATCCAGGAGGCCTGTCTCCAGTTTGCAATTGCAGATAGGGTTCCCCCTTGGCAATAATAATAATAATCTCCAAATGCAAAATTGGAGTCCTCAATGAAACCCCCCTTGTTTTCTAGCCGAAGGCAATCCTGTTTTCAACCGTTCCGGGCTGTGGGGTGGGAAGGAACAGCTTAGACGCAGGAAAGCGGTGGGAAGTGAATGAAGATACGTGTGGCAATTCATGTCCTGGTTGTCTTGTAAGCAATTGAAGCTGCCCTTCTAGACAACCTGCTGTTCCGCCCTCTCCCGCCTACTCATTATTGCCATACCACACACACACACACACACACCTCCCTCTTGTTTGGTGCATTGTATCTAAATTACCCAGTGACTGACAGATCAATTTCACGTCCCTGACAATCGCATCCTGCACATTTTCAGCCTATTTCCTCTGACCACGAGCTGACACCAGAGCTTGGCCCCGGCAAATAAGGGAGCTTGCCAGCATCCCGTATGTCAGCCGGGCGGTTCAGACAGACTGCAGCGGCTGCTGTCTAATAACGTGTAATACAGCTTGAGAAGGGGTAGAAGAAAGAAAGGGGGGGGACACACAACAACACTGTGTGTGATGCTGCAGACAAGCGCTTCAGATATCCATGTCTGACACAGCTTGCAGAAAGCTGCACAGATGTTTTGCAGATTAAAAAAAAATGCCCCCAAGCATCTTTGTTTTCTACCAGTCTAAGTGCAAGAGAGCATACGTGCAGATCATGTCTGTCCAGTAGCCGAGCGGGAATAGGGAAAGAACATGACATTCTAGGCAGTAGCGTTTACTGTTAGCAACCGCGCTGAGACCAGTTTCCTGTGTGTAATTGGGTCGGATTTGAATTCTATGAAGCACAGTGACATATATTACCCGAATCCAGCATCTCGCCAAAAACAACAACAGCCCCAGGACAGAACCAAGCACCTTTCTGCATCCTCCTCCTTTAATCGGATTCAGCGAATGGAGCTGCTAATAGCTTTTAAGATTTTATTCACAGGCTTTAAGGGGAACCTGTCTGTGACTTCTCACCTCCTTCCTAGTCTACTCCAAATCTAAAATGCAACTTGGGGGGGGAGGGGGGGAATGCAAAGTAAACAATGCCAACATGAAGGGAGGATTAAATGTTCTAATGAACTGAATGGTGCAATCCTATGTATGCTCACCCTGAAGTGCCATTCACTTCAATGGGGCTTGCTCCCAGGCAAATGTGTATAGGATGGCAGCCATGATTACCTTTCACAATGTCCAGTACACCTAAAATGGCTGCCTTGGACACAGCTGCCGTCTCTAAAAATAGGAAGCATCGCAGTGTTTCTGTTAATTAAGGGCAGAAATAGGACCCTCTCTGCCTGACGATTGTTTTGCATTAAAACTCACATAGAAGATAATTGATATCCAAAAATAATGGATATTGTTTCTTTAAGTAAAAGGCAGGAAAACTACCAATCACCAGTAGATGTCATTAAAGCAATTACGTACAAACTTTCCCCACGGATTACAAGATTTTGTACTGTTGTTGTTGTTGTTGTTGTTGTTGTTGTTGTTCACAAGTTTCAGTTTACATCACATCTTCAGTGTAATCTGCAATTACATCAACTCTTGACATTTATCAGTGACAAGAACAGGCTGCAAAAAGTAACTCCTGCCCTAAACTGTGATGCATAGCCCCATTAAATAAAAGATATGTTATACTATGGTGCCATTTTGCTGTACTGAGTGAATACTAGAATTTGGGAGAGAAGCTTTGTTTGCACGCCCATTAGTAGTTTTTAATGAATACTGTATCTTCCTGCGTATAAGACTACTTTTTAACCCAGGAAAATCTTCTCAAAAGTCGGGGGTCATCTTATACGCCGGGTCATGTTTTACGGCGAGTGTATCCCAAACTCTATATTTTAACTGGAAAAGTTGGGGGTCGTCTTATACGCCCAGTCGCCTTATACGCTGGAATATACGGTATATTGAAATATAAAGTTTTGCAGAAAGGTTTTTATTCGGGGCTTTGCACGAAACACTGACGACATTATAGCCTGGCAACACACAAACATCTCTTTTAGGTAGTTGCATTTTGACCACAACAACCAAAGAGTTGTGAGAAATCAGACTTTGAGAATGTTCTACCTAAAGCAAAGGGAAGGGTCGAGGATAGCACAAGGAAAATATATGCTTTCTGCTTTCTATCACCGCTTTTTCAGGCACCGAACCTTAAAAGTTATTTTAAAATGTGTAGTGGGGCATTTCAGCAGCTAGACTCCACGGAAGCAGCTCTGCGCCTGTCCTACATCCCTATAAAGTGTTATCCTATAATTTAACCTGTACATTTCCATTGGTAATTCTGAAGGGTATGGAGAATTCTTACCACACACACCTCAGGACAGATCTGAGACTTGCCACGTATCTGTCTATCATACGCTGAAGACAAGGTGAATATATACTCTCAAACGGATAAGTAAACTTCAGCAAGCTTTGAATAAGTCCCAAAATGCCCTGGAACATATCTCTTCCCATTTTAAACACACAAAGTAATGGGAGAACAGAATGCCTGAGTGAGCTATTTGCACGCCGTCAAAAGATAAACAAGACTTTGGTCTCCCGATTCCCAGTCCTGTGCCTAAATTGCAAGATAAATATTCGTCATCCACGTCACAAAAGAGAAATACACAGACATGTACAGAAGGAGAGAACACGTATCCCCCCCCGGAATATAGTAGGTATATAATACTTGGGAACTGAGACAAAAGGCAAATATAAATGTCTCTTGATTGATTGCTGCTCAAGCTGTACACATATATATTTCAAATATTGAAAAGCCACTTTCCTACAACAAAAAAAGCCTTTAGGTTTTGCATGCATGCTTACTCAGATGCAAGTTTCACTGAGTGCAGCCCAGACTGCTCAACAAAAATAGTACAGTACAGTTCAATGATTATGATTTGACTCACTAGTCCTTATTAGTTGCTTTACACGGAAGTCACATAGCAGCTCACAAAATAAAATACAATACTGGTAAATGTTTCAAAATCAATACCATCCAGCATGGAGATTAACAATTGAATTCTTAGGAGAAAAGGGATGCCATTGCCTGGAGCCAAAAAGATGTTAGTGTTGGGACCACACAAAACTCCCAAGGGTAGGTTTGTGCAGGATCAGAACCTAAATAAGTTATTTATGGTTACTGCAGGCATAGGCCAGGCATAGGCAAACTCCAGCCCTCCAGATGATTTGGGACTACAACTCCCATCATCCCTAGCTAACAGGACCAGTGGTCAGGGATGATGGAAATTGTAGTCCCAAACATCTGGAGGGCCAGAGTTTGCCTATGCCTGGGTTAATGCATTAGTTATGATACGGAGGATTTTAAGTAACATCTGGAACGTAACAAAACTGCTGATTCCCAACATGGATGTTTTAAATTTAATCTGAGGAGTGAATCTACACATTATAAAAGGAATAAAGGGTTGCTGACCTCATGTTTTCCTGTTACTGGGCAATTAAGGGGAATAATGGGCAGGAAGAAGGGGAATGTCTAACCCTGATTTAACCCCACCTGCTAAATGCATGGACTCAGCTATACAGCTGCGAAACTTTTTAAGTGTGTTGCAAAGTGCATTACACAAATACGACACTAGATGGCAATGGTGAGCTATGGCAAGTTCAATATATTTTTTTGGAACTTTTTTTAAAAGGATTTTCACAACGTTTTTTATATGTGTCTAGATTCCCCCCGTCTTCTCTCAAGCTGCTTTTTAAATCCCCTCCCTAGCTGAATGCCAACCCACCTGGGGAAGGGACTAATTTCAGTGGGGCCTTTTACAGGAGACAACTGCTGAGCATGAAAGGGGATAAGCATTGCTCCCATGGGTCCTCCCTTGCTAGTGTAGCCTATCCTCTGTTCAGGCTAGCTCAGCCAACACAGGTTTGAGAACCCAGGTCTGCTGAGACAATGTAGAAACCATGTGTCAGAAAGCTAAACTTCAGGTAACCACGTCAAGCAAGGCAGCTCCCAGGTTATGCTTTCATTTACAAGAAGCCTTAGAAATAATCATTCCAAATCATGCACATCATCCATGTGAACAAGGAAGTACGAGCCGCACAACCAAACACCCGTGCAGTTCAAAAATAAGTCACGATGGTATCAAAATCACTAAGAACGAGACTTTTCCTCTGACTGTATGGAACATGAATGGAATCAGGGGCAGAGCGCTTTAAGCAGCTCTGCTCACCAAATGCTTGGCTTGGGTTTGGAAGCCGCCCACGATCAACCACTTCTTTGCACTAACAGTCATTTGCTCCTAATAGCTGTTGGATGACTAGCGTGAAATGAGTTGGACAGGTGTCCCTCGGAAAAGAAAACGAACGTCACAATTGCCATCGATTGGAGCTGCTCTTTGGCAGCCTGTACGGTGGGAACTATTTAGTTACCCGGGCCAGCTATGGATACCAGATTCCCCATCTAAAAAGCCATAGGCATGTTGTCGAAAGGAAAGACGTGCGCTCTCTTAACAAGGCAATGAATGAAAATGGAGGCACGCGGCTGCATTCGCAAGGTGCAGCAGGCAGAGAGAAGGACCATTTTAAAAGATCTGCATGTGAGAAATCGAAAGCTAACCCAGTTATTGTGCCAGGAGTTTCCAGATTCAGAAAGACAGCTTAGAGGCCGGTTGAGGAACATCAGTCCTGCAGGGCAAATGTAGTACTTCAACCCACTCTATTCAGCCATCTTGCCTTTCCCCCAAACCATGTCTTTTTCCTGGACCATGATCTCTACACTTCTGAAGGGCTTTTGCCTGGCTGAAAGATGTCATTGAACTGGCTAACATCTTTTGCATGCCTAGATGAAGAATGAAGAGGTGTATTGGGGGCAAGCGGTACAGAAATGCATTTGCTCTGCCCATATCATCATCATCATCATTTACTATTTATTGTATTCCTTACTTGCCCTTCACACCATGAGGTCCCAGAGTGGGTTACAACAATTTAAAATACAGTATTAAAATCAGTTAAACAGCCTGGGTGAGTTTGACTATGGATGATGGGAGTTGTAGTCCAAAAACAGCTGGAGAGCCAAGTTTGGGAAAGCCTGATCTAGTCCAACGTCCTGCAATGCAGGGATATGCAGCTGTCCCATATGGGGATCAAACCCTGGACTAGATGTTCCTGCCTAGTGTTGGACTTAGTTATTCAATTAACTGCCTAACACTTGCTTAATTTTGGGGCACCTCACTGAAGTCCATGGAAGTGCTCTGCTGCTATTGGGTCCCTAGCAAAACAGAGGCGTGGATTCAGAAAAGGAAAGAAACTGATAACCCTTACTTAATTTATTTTCCTAACAGATATAGCAACAACTACAAAGAGACAAGCTAGTTCCACGCTGCTGTTAAGAGAAAGTGGGTTTATTAGATTAAAAGAAGCCCAGGCACTATAATTAGAAATACATCTCTCCCAACCAGCGATCGGTATGTAAAAGGTGTTCCTACTCAGCAAAGTCATGTTCTACCAGTGAAATTAGAAGGATCTAATCAGTGGAAACATGACAGTAATGGTTGAGATTTCCCGATTGATGTAATGTTTCTCATTTATAAAAATCAATTTAAGTCAGATTGACTTGCAGATTGCTTGAGTTCTGGTGTAGCATCTATGCTGTTCCTAGGTCTCTGCTTCTCTGCAGATACCCAGCGGGCCCAGAAGGCATTTAAGTTCCCTTAAGTCCTCAGATTATACCGTTTTATGAAGGTTCCAGTCAGCCATATCATTCCAAAGATCTCTGTGTAACAGTGGTTACTATTCCCTGGCAACTGAACCACTTCTTCACTGATCATGTACATAATGGAGAAAATACTGATAAATGGAGAGCTACATTGTGGTTTCATTTTGCTCTTCCCATTACTCTGGCACCTTTCAGAAGGCTGACAGGACATGCTGCAGAACCCATTTGCAAAGGGTCAGCAAACTTAAAAGCACAGCTTTGAGTCAATATAGCCTCAGAATTCATTGCCAAGAATCCCAAGTCCTTTATTCTCTCTAGAATGTCAGATACTAAGGCATACACAGAATATATTCTATAATAATATATTATAGAATATATTGCTGCCTTTGACAGGAGGGCTGTTTCTTCTAGAAACTTTTCCTGACCCCCCCAAAAGTACTTGTATAAATTCTTATTTTGCGCCCGAGTCCTGCGAACTTTTACACAGAAGTCCAACTGAGTTTAAGAGGACTCAGGCTACATATATATTAACCCATTTGTAGCAAAATATATATATAAGTACCATAGCTCTTATCAGTTTTGAATTGTTCGTGCTTGTCCTCAACATGCTACTTAAAATCTAGGTTGGTTCTAGATCCTGACACCCACAAGGGTGGGTGTAGTTGCTTGTGATGTGCTTGAAAACTCTCCCTTTGATTATTCAAGCCTTTTATTCCCTGCACATGCGCCCTAGGTAAAGGAAGAAGGAAATGGTGATGGCGATCTTGGTATACACCCACCCACAACTTCACTGGGCAGGTGCGGTTACATCTTCTCTGTTTCTAGGTCTGCCAAAATGGGCACACTGTGGGATAATGTGGAATTTACACTGAGCTTTTTATTTTTGGAATGAAACCAATTTCTCAAAAAGTACAAGCTGAGGCTCCAATACTTTGGCCACCTCATGAGAAGAGAAGACTCCCTGGAAAAGACCCTGATGTTGAGAAAGATTGAGGGCACAAGGAGAAGCGGACAACAGAGGACGAGATGGTTGGACAGTGTTCTCGAAGCTACGAACATGAGTCTGACCAAACTGCGGGAGGCAGTGGAAGACAGGGGTGCCTGACGTGCTCTGGTCCATGGGGTCACGAAGAGTCGGACACGACTAAACGACTAAACGACAACAACATTCTAGACCAGGCTTTCCCAAACGTGGTCTCCAGCTGTTGTTGGACTACAACTCCCATCAACCCTGACCACTGGTCCTTCTAAGCTAGGGATGATGGGAGTTGTAGTCCAACAACAGCTGGAGACCCTAGTTAATAAAATGTTGTGTGTACACAGCCTTACTTACTTACTTACTTACTTACTTAGACGGACTGCAACCTCAGTGATATTTTTCTCACTTTTTGATTTATGCCCTCATTTGGTGTGAGTATTGGCAGGGTTACAGCTGTATTTTCTAAAGCATGAATAATTGAACATTGCCCACTGCAACCATGCCAAAAAAAGAAAATAAAAAATTAGATATAACAGCAGGACGTGTGGGCTTCCTACGGGTAGCAAGGCTACATTATATTTCATTTTGAAAACACATAAGTATTTCAGCGCATCAAAGCCTTCAGTATATCATGAACTCACTATTTGTACTAGTAAGGTTTTCTTTTAAATTGCAAATTAGCCAAACCGATCTATCAGAGTCTCCTTTCTGGCACACTGTTTTCACTGCAGTAATTATTACGCTGATTTAGCTATGAGGTTTATGTTTTCTAATCATTTTGTTGCATTTGTTCAGATCCAATATAATCATAAAATACACTAAACTGACCGCCTAATGACATCTTTGAGTTCTTGTAGTATCTCCCTCATTTAGAAGTATTCCAGTTATTTACTGTTTGCAGAGTGTTCTATGATAATTTCTGAACAGCAGAAATACAGTTCTGCCGTTCTGAGACATTACTAGTACAATCTTACCACATCACTCAAAAGTAATCCCCAGTAAATTCAATGGATCTTACTCCTAGGAAGTAGGCTCAGTGTTTTAAAAATAAAACACAGCTGCTCCAGTGAACCCTTTAAAGAGTTACTTGAAGAAAACACAATGTTCTTCACAAGGAGGAATTTTATTTTTCACGTCCGTATCAGAAAGTTTTTTGCACATGCAAGTGAATGGTCAGTCCCTATCCAAATCCAATCTGTGTGTGTTTGGATCAGGGCAAAGTTTTCTTGACTGTACACAAACTAGCTCATTTTGTAAAGGGATAAACTTGAACTGAAATTTCTTTTTAAAGTTGAGCTAGAACTAGTTCCTTTTAAAATGAACTTTCCAAGCTCTGATTTCATTTAATACAAGTATATTATTTTATTAAATCCAAACCATACAACCGCCTTGGGAAGCGTAGTTTGTTAGGGGTGCTGAGAGTAGTTAAGAGACCCCCATTCCTGTCCCAGAGCTACAATTCCCAGGGTGGTTTAACTATCAACCATTCTTGCACTTGGGGTAAGGCTGGTGCTCAGCAGTCATTTCTGATATTTTGAATCATGTACTGAATGTTATTGTTTGAAAGATTTGTTAGGTTTTTTTGCCTTATTTATACACTATTGTGCTTTTGGTATGGTTATAATGATGACAATGGTTGCAATTTTAATGCTATTATCATTTTGAGACATTTTGAGCTCAACTTTGTTGTTGGAAAAAGTGGAAAACAAATATTAAAAGAAATCAAACCCAACCAAACTCTGCGAACTGTTGTTCTGGGAAGGGAATAGGGGCCTCCTAGCAACTCCCAACACCCTTAACAAACTACAGTTCCCAGGATCCTTTGGGGCAAATCCATGATTGTGACAGTGATATAATTGTGCTTTAAATGTATGGTGCAAGTGTGGCCACAGAATATAGGATCGGAGGGTAGCTTATGGTCTAATCCAACTCTTCGTTTGATGCTGGAGGCTAAGAACTTACAGCATCTTCAACCTGACTTTCCAGGTCAGCACCCACCACCCCTTAGACCAGGCATAGGCAACCTTGGCTCTCCAGATGTTTTGGAACTACAACTCCCATGATCCCAGACCACTGGCCCTGTTAGCTAGGGATCATGGGAGTTGTAGTTCCAAAACATCTGGAGAGCCAAGGTTGCCTATGCCTGCCTTAGACCCTTGGTTCCAAGAAGTTTCTGCTAAATGCTCAGCTGGAATCTGCTGTAACTTAAGCACATTATATATAAAATCCTGCCATCTGGGGCAGCAGAGAACAAGTCTTCTAGGTGACTGCCCTACAAGTATTTAAAGTAATAATAATAATTTAATTATTTATACCCTGGCCATCTGGCTGGGTTTCCCCAGCCAGTCTGGGCGGCTCCCAACAGGATATTAAAACACAATAAAAGGTCAAACATTAAAAACTTCCCTAAAAAGGTCTGCCTTCAGATGTCTTCTAAAAGTCAGATACAGTGGCACATCTACTTACAAATTTAATGCGTTCTGAACACACATTTGTAAGTCGAAAAAAATTGTAAGTCGAATCCCATAGGAATGCATTGGGAGAAAAAAATCGTAAGTCGAAGCAACCCTATCTAAAAATTCGTAAGTAGAAAAAATCCTATCTAAACCGCATCCAAGATGGCGGACGGAGCTCCATTCGTAAGTAGAAAAAATTGTAAGTAGAGTTATTTGTAAGTAGAGGTACCACTGTATTTGTTTATTTCCTTGACATTTGACGGGAGGGTGTTCCACACGGTGGGCGCCACTACTGAGAAGGCCTTCTGCCTGGTTCCCTATAACCTCACATCTTGGAGTGAGGAAACCACCAGAAGACCGTTGAAGCTGGAACTCAGTGTCCGGGCTGAATGATGGTGGTGGAGACCATAGCTGTCAAGTTTTCCCTTTTCTCGCGAGGAAGCCTATTCAGCATAAGGGAATTTCCCTTTTAAAAAGGGAGAATTTGACAGCTACGGAGGAGACGCTCCTTCAGGTATAATGGGCCAAAGCCATTTCGGGCTTTAAAGTTCAGCACCAACACTATTTTGTCATCACCATCACTTTCCTCCCCTGATTTTATGAGATTTACTGTTTGGCTATTTTCCAACCATCCTGCAGACTGCTAACGTTTTGATAAAAAACAGCTCCCTCTTTGAGCATTGATTTAAAAAACAACCAAAAAAAAAACCCATTGGGGGATTATGTAGAGCTCTGCACTCGGCAACCCAAAAAACGAAAATCTAGAACCATGAAGTTCAATGGCTAACGACCTGCGTTAATCTATATGAACCTTACCCGGAGCATGTAAGAACTAACAGTTTAATAGTAAAAACAGTCACTCGGCTTCCAGATCAAGCAAAAGGACATGGCAAATTTGATTCATTTATCATTAAAGCTTCGTACGGGTCAGGCCAGCGAGAAGCAGTGAACAAAGAAATACTGTTAAAGGCCCAGCCAGCTGCAGGTAGTGATCAGCCCTCTTTTATCAACAATTCTACCCACTGTCTACAGTTTAGCTGTAAATTACTTCACTCATTTAATGGTCCAACAGCCAGCTGTTTCTATTTAGGTTGTTGCTGCTGCTGCTGTTGTTGCTTTCAATTTATAAGTCAAGTCACATTTATTGAATTTAGCCGTGGGCTGTTACAACATGCCTTTATTTCACAAATCTTTTAATTCACCCGTTTTTAAAAGAATCCTTTTACCAGTGCAAGGAGGATCGCAGTAAAAACTGACAGCCATTATTTCTGCTTCTGAAGCAGCTTTGCTACTTGCTCTTTTCAGAACATCAGTAAAGGGAGACAGAAGCTACAGGTGGGAGATTGGATAAAGGAAGATACAAGTTATATAACGGCATTCGTTGCAAGAACTGGCGTGCTGGGCTTTTTCGTGTCATTTTGGCAGATCCACATCTTCATTTGCTCTCCGTCCTTATTCCACTTGAATCTTGGAAGACTTTTTTAACTGCAAATTTTGCCAAGTTGGATTTTGATTCCTCGTGACTGGTCATGTCATGGGATGCATACATTTTATTATTCCTCCCAACAGGGCCATTATTTTATGATGTGTCAAACAGCAGCAATACAGTTGTACCTTGGAAGTGGAACAGAATCCGTTCCGGAAGTCCGTTCGACTTCCAAAACGTTCGGAAACCAAAGTGCGGCTTCTGATTGGCTGCAGAAAGCTCCTGCAGCCAAACGGAAGCCACGGAATCCCCGTTGAATGTTAGGCTTCCAAAAAAAAGTTCGCAAACCGAACTTCTGGGTTTGCGGCGTTCAGAAGCCAAAACATTCGAGAACTAAGCTGTTCAAAAACCAAGGTACGACTGTACAGTACATAGACATTGTCTTACGGATTTTCTAGCATTCTACTATGGTGGGCTTGATGTGTGGCATTGTTAAGACTTTCAGTTCTCAGATATTACTGCCCTAAAGGGGCAAGAAAACTGGGAAGAAAAAGCAGGAACAGGTTACAAAATAACTAGCAGGCTTTTATTGGCATCCCTGTGAGCACTGATTTGATTCCCTGGCAAAACTTCAGATGTGCTAGTCATACTGCAGATTAGTATCTAACAACCCTTCTATATTTGTGTCACAAGATCTATTGCATGTGCATATTGAGCACTGCAATGTTGCACAGGGGTCTTCTCATCACACAGCTGCCAGATATGATCTGAAATCCAGAAAACTGCCAGTAAAATTGGGGCTGGGTCCTACTGTAAAAAAAAAAAAAATCCAAAATGCAAGCCGTTCCATAGATGGCAATGGGAATGTGACTCGTGATCCGTGGCTGATATTATGCACGTATGAAATCCAGAAAAATATCTGTACAAGGCATTTGAGCAACTTAGCATTCAGCATCAGAGCTGCTAGACTGGGGTCGTGGGGTTTAACCTATCAAGCAGCCAAATCAAATCATAGCCACATATGTATGGATTATGGCTGAATTTAAAAATGGCTGTCTCTAATATGAGATACTGCAATACCAACATTCACAAGCCCCCAAACAAAACAGAACATTCGCTGTCCTTTTAGGCATTCCTTGCTAAAATGGAACACTTTAAACTCAAAAATTCAGCTCTGTGAAACAGTGCCAACAAAATACGAATACATTGTAAGGTCATTACAGTAGCAAAATGTGCTGCTCCCTGTAGCTTGGAATGATTTGATTAATTTAGTCCTGGAATATGTTAATGACAAAAAGGGCAAATAAATATATTGTAATAATTTAATAAGCCAAATAAACTTTTTAGCATAAACTGTCTTTTTTTTAACTAGACAAAATTAATTTCCTTCTTTAAAGTTTGCATCTTATTAACTTTGTTGTTTCAACAGATGTCTGTGTTGTAACCAACCTCACAGCTGTGTTTGGCTATCTTTCTAGTAGGTCTGTGAAATGCTTTTTGTGTGTAAAAAAAGAGTGACTTGAAATCAGTTTTTTTGGATAATACTCTGTAATCATCTGTATTTTGTATCCCAAAGCTCCAAAAGAGCTGAACAAAAGACGATGTAAGCAGATCCTCATTTTTCAATTGTTCTTGCCGTAACACATTTATGGGCCTGAAACTCTTCTAATGAAGCACAAAGGATGTCGCTAGTAGAGAAGGACTAGTAAAAGAAATGCGTGTTCACAATAAGTGAATTAAATTTGCAAAGCCTAATCATCATCAACAACAAAATTGCATATCTATATCTACATAGATAAATGAATCTCTACATGTATGGGCAGTAAATTAAAAGCAATGATGAACTGCAGTTGGCTGCAGACTCATAAGTGTATGATCTACACATCGAAAGCACTTATTTTCCAACTCAGGGTCTTTCTTTGTTGGGTTTGATTAACATGCAACACTGCAGTCCGTGCATGCTCATTCTCTGTTCATGTTCAAAATCCCTGGTCCCAGATAAGGTGCTAGTGCTGTTGAGGCGTTCAGTTGTGTTGCCTCTAGATAGCTTAGTAAGATGTGTGCTTATCCTTATTTATGAGAATGGCCAAATTCATTGGCCCACACGATGCCTTTCGACGCAGCGACCACGGAAAAATACTGATTACAGAGGGACTTCAAAATGCCAAGACAGGGATCGCCACCGAGATATCAAGCCAAGGAAGCAATGCAAAGTTCTCTTATTAATGCTTTGCAGCTAGAGTTTGTAAAACTTGCTCAGCATTTGATAGCATCAATTCATTGTACTCAGCAGTGCAGTAACTCAGGTATATCATCAGATGATTCAAAAGCTCTCTCACACTAGTTTTTTGTTTTTTTTAATGGAACATTAAATACTGTCCTGGCACTTTATATGCTTGCCTTTATGTTACTCACGTAGTAAATTTTTAGCTGACATATATCAATGTGTTATATTACAAAGCCGTCCAAAAGTGTTTGTTCTGGAACATGGTCCTAACAAAAAGCTCCAACCCAATTAGGGGCTCTTTGTGAAGTTCATGGAGTTCCACATAGCCTAAGCTGTAATTCTAGCCTTCGTTTATTTTTGGGATCACCCATGAATGTGATGAACGCCTGTTCTACCACACTATACGTACAAAAAGCACATGCCCTAAAGCAGAGGCAGCCAACACAGTGCCTTCCTTATGTTGATGGACTGCAACTCCCATCATCCTTGACTACCAGGCTGCATTGGCTGGAGCCGAGAGTCCAACAATATCACTTTGCCTAGCCCTTACCCTAGAGATACTTTGTCCCTGGGTGGGCTATATATTCAGCAGGGGGCCGGTCCACTGTCCCCAGACCTTGTGGAAGGCCGGACTATATTTGGGTGTGTGTGTGTGAACAAATTCCTATGCCCCACAAATAACCCAGAGATGCATTTTAAATAAAAGGACATGTAAAAACACGCTGATTCCTCAACCGTCCGCAGACCAGATTTAGAAGACGATTGGGCCGGATCAGGCCCCCGGGCTTTAGTTTGCCTACCCATGGGCTATATGAATTCTGGCCTCTTTTCTCCGAAAGCTTCCAACCGACCAACATTTAATCCATTTCTGCACGGCACATCACAACTGCATGTCCTAAAGCTTCACCAATCTTCAGGTCTCCATTCTCAGAGAAAGGAGGTGGCGTTTCTTGAAGAGTCTTTCCAACCCAGTAATGAGTAGAAGGCTCCTTATAAGGAAGCTGCCTTGTTTTGAGTAGCTCAGTGTTCTCTACACCGACTGGCAATTGCCCTTCACAGTTTTAGATGAGAGTCTTTCCCAGTCCTGCCTGAAGATGCCAGGGACTGAACTTTTCACTTGCAAAGCATGTATTCTACCACTGAGTTACGGCAACGAGTCCCTGTTGGGGGAAAGAGAGAATAAAGCTATCTTTTCTACAATCCCTCAAAATTCAGCTCTGGACTCATAGAATTGTAGAGTTGGAAGGGACCCTGAGGATCATCTAGTCCAACCCCCTGCAACCCAGGAATATGCAGCTGTCCCATACAGGGGATCAAACTTGCATCCTTGGCATTATCAGCACCACGCTCTAACCAACTGAGCTATCCTGAGAGTTTGTTCATCCATCTCCAAGCAACTCTCCTGGGATACATTCCAGACCAGAACGCAGTATCACAACGGAAAGGATGTCATCAACCTAGTTTTTCCACTGAATGAACAGACCTACAGTTCTGAGCTCACCGTGCAAATTTTGTTAGGGTCCAGTTTAGCTTTGGGAGTGGGCATGCACAGGAGATTATTATGATTTCTACAGTGCTATTAATATACATGGTGCTTTAGAGAGAGCAGGTTTGACAGGTCCCTGCCCCAAGAGGCTTCTGATCTAAAAAATATACACAGAGGAAGGGGAGAGCAATGGCAGAAGGGGTGACAAGACAGTTTTATCTTTTCACACGGACAAAAAAAAAGATACTACGAACTAAATGTCCTAGAATTATTCGTCGTTATTTATTTATGCCTTTTAAAATATAACTAAGGACTAATGCACACAAGGTTTTGCTATATATGAATCAGAAGACAGGTCATGATTTCTTGGGAGATTTTAGAACAATGGAGCGGGGAGAGACCTAGTGTGGGATCACTTTTAGTTTTGCTTACTGTATTTTAAACCTGTATGTTGTGTTTGTACTATAGTTTTGCTGTAAGTTGCCATGAAACTGTTCTCAGTAAAAGTAATGAATAAAGGAAGAATAACCATTATTACTACTTTTCGTGGTTACGGCGAGGCCATGCACAAACCACACATTTTTATTTTTTTATTTTTTAAAGGAATTGATTGAACAAACTTAATTAAGCTCAAGACTATATTGCCAGGTTCAGATCCCAAAGCATGTGCCAAAGCACTGTATGAATTTCTTGAACACTATGCAGAAGAATACAGTGGTACCTCGGTTTAAGTACAATTGGTTCCGGAAGTCTGTACCTAACCTGAAGCGTACTTAACCTGAAGTGAACTTTCCCATTGAAAGTAATGGAAAGTGGATTAATCCGTTCCAAACGGGTCCGCAGAGTACTTAAACTGAAAGTACTCAAACCGAAGCGTACTTAAACCGAGGTATGACTGTACATTGCATTCTCCTTTAGAATTCACGTGCACACAAAAATCCTTCTCATCCAAACAGTTGCGCCACAACACTGCTCGATGCAGATGGTAGTTCTCAGCTAGAAGGATCAACTGATCCCTTCTGTAAAGGCAGGGTCTTGCTGAGAGGTGAAAGTATACAATTTAACATGCGTCAACAGGAGAAGGCTAAAATAATCACTTTTAGCAGCTACGTAACTGCAGTGGCAGCCCTAGGCTTACAGAGTCTAATGCTAGGGCTTTGATCTGGCGTGGCTTCACACTATAGGGTGGTCTGAAATTGCTCCACATATGTGCATCGTTCTTGTTCTCATCTGCTCAAAGTATGATGCAGTAAAGCCAAGGCTCTCTGAACCTCATGCCCCTACTGCTGACTTTTGGACCTGCAACCATGTCAAACTACCATCTTGCAGGAGAACAAAACCCTATTATAAGCATTTTCAAAGGAAAAGAGCTGAAAGGAGACAAAAATGTGAGGGACACAATCTACATTACTCTCGGAGAAAGAAAGAGAGACACACACAGAGAGAGAGAGAGTTGAGTGGGTACATACAGCTAATCTACACTGAGGAATGGCCTTAACTCAACATGCTTTGAATACTCGCCAGGTCCAGAATTCAGTCCCTGACATCTTCAGCCAAAAGGATCTGTTTGAGGTGACGTGCAAGGTCCTCCTCTGCCCGAGACCTTACAGAACCATTACCAGTCAACACTGGTCTCCAGATGAACTAATAGTTCCAACCTGGTATTTAGTTCCATTTATTATAAATTTTATAGGCCACTTTTCTTCTCCAGCTTGAGTTGATCCTAGTTTTTCATTGCCTCCATGCATCAGAGCCCCCACATGCAGCAACACAGGAAGAGCAATTGGCTATACCAAAGAACACAGCGCCATCACTGGCCAGACATCCATAGCATTGCTGCGGACGCACAGCTACAATGGCAAAGACTTCTGCACAACTTGCAATTCTGCCTGAAAATATCCATGCACGTGAAGGCCCCTTCCCTGTAGACAGTTTGGTTGTTTGTGCAGATGGTGGAGGTCCACTACGAGGTCCAACTCTGCTTTCTGCTCAGGTGGTGTTCTGCACTGGAGTTTCAATGCCTGAAACAGGTTTCTGTCATTGCCATCATTGCAAGCGTATGTCAATTGCTTGTCCCCACAGAACCCCACACTGTTTCATTTTCATAAAACAGTCTCTCCTACACACACTCTTCTTTTAGATGCACTTACGTGCTGGGATATAGCTAATATCTGGTAACTAATGTGCTGGGAATAGTCCATCGCCATGATCCATGTAATAGACAACTCAGGTCATTTGCAAACTTTAATGTCTTGGGAGATTTAAATTCTGACGGCATTTTCCATTTTTACCTCCAACCCCAAGGGCTATCAGGCAATTAGCCTCATTCACATATATTTTGTCTCAGCAACAACAGTAAAACCGAAAACCTAGCGTTGGAAGCAAAAAACATGCCCAGAAATTCATAGTGCCTCCTCTTAATAACAGCTGCGAGAATTATTCAAAAAAGCCCGCAGCAAAACTTAGAAAGAATGCATGTGCTATTGTTCCAATTACAGGTAATTCAAAAAGCTGTCATTCTTCCGATTTCCCAATAACCAGGGAACAATTGGCACTCCTTCAAGAAAGGAGATATTGGATACCTGAGTGAGCACTGGAACTACAGAGAAGAAATAGAAAAATAATACCATTTAGTATTTGCATAGTACACTTAAGTATTCGAAGTATGCCTTCACACGAATAATCATAATCTCAGCAATCTTTTATAAGGCAGTCTTGTATTCTTATCCTTGTAAGGCAAGGATAGGAAAACAAGAGGCCCTCTAAATGTTGTTTGACTCCAACTCCCATCAGACCCCCATCCTAGCCAGCCCAATCAATGGTCAAGGATGATGGGGGCTGTAGTCCACCAGCAATATCTGGGGGCCACAGACTCCCCATCCCTGTCTTAAAACAAATTCAAGGCTGAGAAAACAGCAGTTTCCTTGAGGCCACTGCATTGCTGAAGTAAATTTGAACTGGGCTTCTCCTGCCTTTCAATCAGCACTACACCCTGGTAATTTCTTTCTTTCTTTCTTTCTTAATTTTAAAATAAACTTTATTAAGATTCAAATTAAAACATACATCAAAATTAAATCATACTAAATATATATAACACAATACTAATAATATATACAACATTCAACTATAAATTCCAAATCAAATATCACATATAACATATCAATCTCTCCAATTTGTGACTTCCCCTTGTCTGTACCTCGGTTACCTCAATTTCTTTCTAGATACTGCTTCCCTTTACATACTATGTCCACCTTTCTTTTTACTTCCTATACATCTTATTTTCGGTGCCGATCATTAGAAGTGGATCCAGGATTTTATTGCGGGGCATTGTGATTTCATGTAATTTCCAAATTTTTCCCAATTTTGCTCAAAGTTTTGCTTATTACCTCCTCTTATTACATTTGTCAATCTTGCTAGATCCATAAATCCAAATAATTTTTCCTGCCATTCATTTATTTCTGGTACATATTGTTTTTTTCCAATATGATGCTATTAATAATCTTGCTGCTGCTGTGGCGTACCATCCTGGTAATTTCTGAACTTGCAGAAATGGTGCTAGTATTAAATATTTAACAAAAACAACAACAACCCTTTCTAAAGTCTTGGAAATTAAAGTGCTTTTTGAATGGGATTTTGAAAAAGAGAAGAAAAGTTTTAATAATAAAAAACAAACAATTCTGTATAACTTCACAATGTTGTAGGAGTATACAGATTTATTTCAGCCAGAATCCAAAGACTTGTACAACTAATTGTACACACCCAAAAAGGCTTTTGGCTCATGTTTCTCTACCAGCAGTGACCAATACTCTTTTCTGATCTCTTTTTGGAGGTCTGCTATTCAAAAATAAAAATCCCACTGGACCCAGTGGATTTGCCAGAAGCAGCTCTTTAAACAGGCTATTTTTATTTAATGTATAATCTGCTTTGGATGGCATGGAGGTAATGAGAACATTGTATACTTCACAGCATCACCAGAATGTAACCAACTGGCCCCAACCCAACACAGAGTTATAAGTGTGCTTGAAGCTGCTTAACCCTTTGTTGGATTATGGTCCTGGTTTTTGTTTTGGGTTTTTTTTGGGGGGGGGGGTTATGACTGGGTTGTAAACCAAACTCCGACCAGATGTCTGGAAATGCACATCTGTTAGGAACTGTGCAATAAAGCCAACTTTCTGAACCGAAAACATATTGCTTCAATAACAACCAAAGGTTGCTACCTAACTATAAGTCACACACAGTATATTGCCAAAGTAAATTGAAAGCAGCAGCTATGTAGGAAACAGAACATCAGGGGACCAACAGGCGCTATCTCAGGCATGGTGTGGAAGAAAATCGGTGCTTCTGTGTCTGCAGGAAAAGCCAAGTAAATAACATTCATAGATGTAGAGCCATGGAAATATATATTCTTACACTGAACATGCTATAAAGCATATTTGTACTCTGTATTTTTCAGTAATACAAAACCCTGCCCCGCCCCAAAAGCTAACTTTTATGGTAGCTTACTTAGTTCATTATAGCCATTTCCGTTCACCCAGTAAAAATGACACAAGATTTATAATTCACATTACGCAGCCACATGTATAAAGCCATTAAGGTCCATGAAACATTTGGAGCAAATGTACTGCTGGTGCAAGTCAACTACAAACCTCAACTACAAACCTACTACAAACCTCAACTCTCTCTTTTTAGCCCATTGTTATTTCTGTAGGAAATAATTTGTGCAAAATTGTTATTATGCACATTATCTCGACTATTCTAACTCACGCGAAAAAGAACGAAATAAATGAGCATTTTGGATTCTATTTCCCCCCATGGAAACATAGGGGGTGTTGGGCCCTTTTAAATTGCCAGTGATTTCAACAGGAGAGCAGAGCCCGTGTTTTCATCTCCGCTACTGAAATCAAAGAGACTTAAGAATTCATATCGGTTTGGCTGGACGGCACCCTGGAATTTTAATAGAAAATTTCAGAAACTGAAAGTTTCAAAAGCTATTAAGGCTGCAATCCTACGCACACTTGCCTGGGACAAGCACCATTGAACACAATGGCATATGGGTAAATATGCCTAAGGATATCTTAAAATAACACAGTTTCTATATAGTTTAATGAGATTTTCCCCCCCAGGAACCTTGTGTCTAGAATTGGAGCCTGTTTCGTTTATTTCAATAGGGCAGCTTTAGGCACGGACTAAAATCAACGGAATTTAATGGTATTGAAACTTTAACTAGATAGTGCTCCGAATAAGCAGCCATCCGAGTGAAACAAAACTTTAAATGCTGTCCCCATGACCAATTATTTATGCTTTATATGCATTTAGATCCAGAAAAGCTTTCAGTTCTGTACCCTTTTTCTTGCCCAGTGTAAGCATTTGTACATTGATAAAATTAAAATTTGATAAGATTGATTTTAAAAAATTGCTCTATTTTTTGCTCACTAGGGACAACCTTTGCACACTGAGATCACTTCTATGTTATTCCGATTTATATCAATATTTAAGTTTTCCTCCGGTACCCCAACCGAGAAACACTAGAAAAATTGCCGTAAATCTTTCCAGGCTGCAAATTAACTGTCTGCTTTAATATTCTTTTTTAAAAAGGCCTCAATTTTAATTTTATTTCATAACAAAAATGGCAATGCCAATAGGACAGCTGACAAAGCATTGACGTTAGAGAAAATCCGCAGCAGCCCTATGGCTATCTTTGCTTTAAACTTCAGGTTTTTATTTATTTTATTTATTTAATAAGGTTTGTTTTACCTACTCGATTGTAAAACAAGCAAACCCTCAACGCAGCTTTCGAAAATATAAAACAAGAAAATAAAGAAAAAATGACAACCACACTTTAAAACATACAAAAGTAAAAACACTAAAAGAAATAAACTGCTAGCTGATTCCATGTTGGAATACAAAGGTTGTTGGTCGTTTTTGCTATGTTTTCTTTCAATTCAGCAGTAGATTTCTCCCAATTTTTACCCCCTTTTCCCTTTTCCAAGAAAGTTGAGGAAACCTAGCTCAAAGCATGCAACTACTTCTGTGTTTATATGTGTGGACCCTGAGACATCATCAGGGAAGGAAGACTTTCTTAGCAGAAAACTGCAATCATATTACCACCAGAAGTCTGTGTACAAATAATGTAACTTAAGCCTGGAATCATGAAAACAAAACTAAGGAGTAAATGTCACTGGGACTTACTTCCAAGCTAACAAACATATCGTTGTATTGCATGCCTGCAAAGTACTACAGAAGGCTTCTCTAACCAGGCGCTCTCCCATTGTTCTAGACTACATCTCCCATCAGCCCCGGCCAAGGAGTTGTAGTCCAAAACATCTGGAAAGCACCAAGCTGCTTTACACCCTTCCCTGGATGTAATCCCCAATGAACACAGAGACCTATGTCCAAAATTACACTGCAGAATACCATTCACCAGCCACCAAGCATTACGGTGCAATTCTGCACTCTGGTTGCAATCTACTATTGGAAACCTGTGGGATATGCATATTAACATATGGTATAAAGTAGGAGGGGGAGAGGTCATGGAAATTAAACGAATGCATCCTTGCAGCTGGCTTTGAGAAGTGATGCTTCGAGTGCAGCAATGTCAACAGAAGTCTGAAGCACGACTCTATGTAGCTCTTCCTGATTTTAATGGAATGAGGATGGAGAAAGGCAAAACTATGAGGTGGCCTTCATCCCCTTTGGTGGGTGCACACTTATCCTACGGTGTTGTGCTTCAGAAACCTGCAGCTGTTTCAACTTAAGGCTTTGTGGCTGAAGGATACTAGCACACACTTGCCTTTCTTTACCAGATGCTGCACATGGAATCCTGTAAAAAAGGGTACTGTACAAATACAGGAGGGTATCATGGTCCTTTTCACTAGATATGGTACCAGCCTTGGTGCTTTCCTTCAGTGAGGAAAAGATGATTTGACCAGATATGAGAATCTGTCAGTGCATCAGATTGTGCCAAAGACCCCCACCTTGAATCTTACAGTAAATTGAGCTGAAATACCATTATCTGAGAAGGTAATGGTGAAATGCTGTAGTCACTGAGAGTTGGCCCTGTGTCACCTAAACACACTAAGGTTTATTTATTCTTATTTCAAATACTTGAAATAATTCCAGTAAATTGCTCTTGGAAGTGGCAGAGGCAACCCAAGCTAACGGTGCTCTCATGTTGTAGGAACAGTCCAGCTGGAATCTACCTCCCACCTTGGAAAGAGTTAGATCATTATTCTTATTTTACTATTATATGCAGAATAAAGGCAAGGTTATAAATCAACCATTTTCACTTGGTTGTATGTACACGGTACCTTTGTGCAGAAAAAATCCCGAAGCAGCTTTACAAAGTCGGAACGACTAATTTTAAACCAAACACTCATTAAAAAACAAACAAGAAGCATTCAATGTCAAAGAAATGCATTAAATAAAAATATATTGTAGATGTGGTGGTGCCGTGACTTCAATTTGTCTGCTGATGAATATGTAAAAGTTGTTGAAATAAATCAGCACTTAATATTCTTGTAACCCAAGGCTTATTTAAGTTCTTCCAGCCAGTAGGATATTCCCCGGCCAGCTTCATTCCTTACCTTTGACAGGGAGGACAAGGCTCCTTGCTCTGGTAAAAATCCAGAAGACAGTCGTAACTCACGTCTTGACTCTCTTCAGTACAGCCAGCTGCAAAGGATGCCCAGGTCAGCAGCTTTTCCTTGGTCAGCCAGAGGATAAGCAGCAACAGCAGCAGCAAACTCAATAGAGGGGGCTCCTTGCACGCAGAAGGCTTGCCAAAGCATTCTTGGTTACTATGCACACTGATAGAAGCTATTTGTGTGTTTACAGTCTAAGCTCTTCGCTCTCCCGAAGGGTTGATGGTAGAAGCCTGCAAACCCACATTTCTTCTACACTGGCTGAACTCCCTTGAAGAAGAGCAAATTGTGTTTAAATGAACGGCAAAGGCAATGCGCGTATGCATGTAGCATTAGCACATTGGTGATGGATCAAGGGCACACGTGGTACATGCTTTTCAACATAAGCAGAACAGATGCCTTAATTACATGGGCAAATGCACCGTATTATGAATGAATTGGACCTAACATATATTGTTTCATAAGAGTCGCTTAAGGCAGACTTCGGTTAGATTTGCAAAAAGTCAAAGGGCGGTGAACACTATCTTGTAATACATACACACTACTCCGCAGAGTGTGCTATAAAACTCAAGTTATTTTTAAGTCTTGGGAATGACTGCTTAGCTCATCAGCGTCAAAGCAGACCTGTGAGTCACTTCTGCATGGTCACCCTTAGCATGCAAAAATAACTTGTTTACGCTGGTGTTATATTATACCCCTGACATTACTGCTCAGCTAGGTGGTTAGCAAGGGCCTCTCCGAAAATAAATACAAATTATGAAGAAATGGGTCACTTTTTTATCCCCTTGGTCAACACGTGGAGAAGAAATATAGGTCACCAAGATCCAAGTATAGCTATCAAATCAATCTTTGTGCTTTTTCACACGCTTCACTTCCACTAAAACGCGAACAACAAAAAACCCGATACTGTAGATGGCAGGCTAGAAGCAGCAGACAAACGTTACCATGCTATTTGTGTAATTTTTGGCAAAGACAGTGTGGCCGTTCTTAAGAGTGTTATTAGCTGAGGCGGGTATAATTCTAAGCCATAGTTTAGTCGTGGGTGGGGCCTGCCAGTTGCTTTTGGGCTCCAACTCCCATCAACTCCCAGCCAGCATTGTCAATGGTCAAGGATGATGGGAGTTGCAGTTCAACACTATCTGGAAGGCCACAGGCACTTCCTGGTTTAGGCCGAGGGAATGTGAATTAACACTGGAAAGTTACAGGTAGGTAGCCATGTTGGTCTGCCGTAGTCGAAACAAAACAAAAAATCCTTCCAGTAGCACTTTAGAGACCAACTAAGTTTGGCATTAGTATGAGCTTTCGTGTGCATGCACAATTCTTCAGATAAGATACTTCACTATCTGAAGAAGTGCGCATGCACACGAAAGCTCATACCAGTAACAAACTTAGTTGGTCTCTAAGGTGCTACTGGAAGGATTTTTTTTTATTTTTTGTCTTAACACCGGACAGATTAGGGAAAGGAAATCACTGGCGGAGGAATGGGGTGCAGGGGGTGCGGTCCGCCCCAGCTGTCATCCCTGAGGGGGGTGACTTTGCCACGCAGCCCCCCTGGGATGCTCGCCGCGGGCCCCCTCTCCCCCGTGCTCGCCGCGCCGCCCTTGTGAGATGATCACCGTGAGCGCCGCCCCCCGGGTGCACCGCATGTGTGCCGCTCCATGTGCCAGAGAAGCTAGCTCTGCCTCTGAAGGAAGTGTGTTCATTTCTGATTTAAAAAGCATTTTATAAGTGCCATGGGTAGTTTCTACCAACTATACACCCTGCTATCCCATACATACATACATATAGCATTTGCCCTATTTGTGTTTGCGACAGGGCTTCTTCTTCTTCTTCGTTTTTTCAGCCAAACTCTAGGAGAACGAAGGAGGTGTTCATGGTGACTTTCTACACCTCTTTTTCTAGAAAAAAATAGCACGGGTTTGGAGGGTATGTGCTTGTCCTTGATAAGCGCGAGAGAATGGGGAACACTTTTCAAGCAGTTCTGAGTCTATGCTCCATTGTCCCACTGGAGCCATTTCTACATGATACACAAACAGAAAGAGTATATAAAACTGTGGAAATGATAAATATGAGGTATTAACTTCCAAAGTTTAATAATCTCTTCAGGGGACTGGGCGTTTGATTTTTTTTTCCCCTCAGCGCCCCCCCCCCCTTCTGCAGACTGAATTTATATAGAAAAATGGTTTCAGCTGAAGACGTACGTAGAGGAATCACTTCAGCTAAATCACACATGGGTGGACGAAAAGTCTGCTACCAATAAAATTAACTGATGGAGGAAGCTTGCAGAAATACAAAGGAGAAATAGCAGGGGAACTCTGAAGAAATCTGCTGGCAAACAAATTTGACTCAACATGAAAAGAATATTGGGGGAAAATCTGACGGAGTGGAATAACAGGAAGCTTAGTCAGTTCTGGAAGAAACAAAAAATAAAGAGTGTGTTCTTTTGTGAGACAGAAGTAGGAAGGGAGACTACTGTACTTTAAACAAATCGGAGGGATTGGCAGCCACAGTGCTTGAAAAAAGAGATTATGAACTCAATGGGATGGTGACCATATTAAAGTAAAATGGGTATCTGGCTGGAATATGATATGAAACCACAGAGCCCAAAGAGTACAGCTGGTATAAACAAGAAAACAAAACTTGAGGAAGTGTGTCCATAAGAAAATAATAAATAAACTAGATGGACTGATCTCAACAGAAAAAAATTCCCCAAACCACTCTAAAAATCCACAATTAATCATTCATTCCGTTTTTTCTTCTTCTTCCTACTTTGTTTAATTTTCTAAAAGGACACAAGGAAGCGTTTGACAAAATTAAAACGATGTTTGGAAGCAGATCAAAATGCTAATTTAAATAATAAATAAATAAATACTTAACCTTTGTTTAGCCTGCAATTGAGTGGGGAATGAGCTTATTTCTGCGGCAGTTACAAAATGCCACCCTCACACACGTTAATAGGAATGGAAATAGAGAGTCCCTTTCCAAAGATTAATCAGATATCAGTGAGATCTTAATTAATATCGCAATTCTTTCGGCATGCAAGCTTCTAGATAGAGAAAGAGGTTAGTCTTCCAACAAAATGTGATTCTAAATTATCTCATCCTTCTCAAATAGATCCATTGTGCCAGAGATGGGGAACCTGTGGTCTCCTGGGGTTCCTGGACTCCAACTCCCATCAGCCTCAGCATGCATAAGCAATGGTCAGGGATGATGACCACTGCCTATGCATGCTCTCTACATGGGTTCTATGCTATGGGATTCCTTTCTAAGGGAAATTCCTCCCTGCTGGTTTTCTCCAAACTTGTCAGGACTATGGGCAGGAGTCAGGCTGTGGAGCCTGTAGTGCTTTGCAGGACTGGGGCCTGCCTCAGCTTGTGCTGGAGAGGCAAGGAGTGGCCACTCAGGTGAGGCCACTTGATACCTCTCTGCACCTGGTGGCAGGAGCTAGGAAGGATAAAAGCTCAGCATTTGCCTCCAGCTCTTTGCCACAGCAACGCTATCCCTGCCTGGTTGCCTCTGGCCTCTTGCTCCTTGGACCCTTGCCTTGCCGCTGCCTTGTTCCTTGGACCCTTGCCTTGCCGCTGCCTTGTTCCTTGGACCCTTGCCTTGCCGACGCCTTGCTCCTTGGACCCTCGCCTTGCCGACGCCTTGATCCTCGACCCTTGGACCTTTGCCTGGTAAGAATGCCCTATTTAATTACGGTTTTTTCCCCTGAAACCTGAAGCTGACCACTGTATCCCACTTTGGGGGGCTGTTTGCTGTGATCATGCTTTAGCCATGTGTTTAAATTTTTAAACCACTGGAAACACACTCTCTCTCTATATATATATATATATATGTGTGTGTGTGTGTGTGTGTGTGTGTGTAAACTGGGCATGTGGGTTATTATCCACTTTTCTCCGAAACCGCTTCACTGATTGCGTTCAAATTTGAACACAACGTCCAAAGCGAATGCCCGGAGGCTCTTATAAGGTTTTCAAAGACTGGTGCCACACCTCTGCCAGGTGAAACCCCCCCAAAAACCCTGTTCAGAACACACCACTCAGCCGAAAGTGCATGCTGGGAAAAGAACCAGGTTGCAAACCAGCGCCCTCTAGCGGCGGCTACACTGGTACTACACCTATAGAACCTTCCCTCTCAACAGCACCTCAGCTGCCGTTTACATACTAGGCCGAAGCCTTTACAGACTAGGCCGAATGGAGGTACTGACTCGCCTGGGTGGGGGTGGGGGGGAAGAGGGGACGGGATAGGTCAGGACATGGCCAGTCACAGGGATGACCCGGAGGTGGAGGAAGAGGGGGTGTGATATGTCATGGGACGGGACAAGTTGGGGGGAATCACAGGGGAAACTTGGGGGTGGGGGGAGGGGTGGGATACGTCATGGATCGACACAGGGTGGTGGCAGTCACATGGATTAGCCACGGCAATGTGTGGCAGGGCCAGCTAGTGTGTGTGTGTATCACATAAACTTCTCAGATTGATTCAAATATATAACTGGATTTTTTAAAAGTATTTTGTTTGTTTGTGACCTTCACTGCATGCACCAATGCAAACTGTGAATTCACTGGGGTTGACACAGGAGGAAAATATTCAAAGTATTTCCTCCTGTATTTTCCACAAAAATTGGAAGAAAATAAAATAGTGGTTGAGATCCATAGTACTCTGAGGACAAGTGGAAAGCACCTCCACTCAAAGAAGGAATAATTGCAGATTTCTCGCTCCAGCGACATCCCTCTGTGCCTACTCTGGCTTTCAGGAACAGCTTTTTAGGGGAATGCAAAGTGCCACAGAATGGATGGATGGGAAGGGAATAAGCTCTGCAGCACTTGAGGAACTCTGTGTGTGGAACTTTGGATCTAGACCAACAGCAACACTGGTGGCAGGGCAAACAGCAAACAGCATTTCAGCATCAGTCATTAAAGGTGCAAAGATCAGTGCTCGTTAGGGCATAAAATACATAGAAATAGTTCATAGGAAATGGCAAGGGGCGGGGGAGACTCGGAGATGAGCTAATGCATTAAAAATTTGACTCTCTTTGGTAAACAGGAGTTGGGAACATTTCAACAACCCAGAGTTAATGGCAGAATGAAGCATAAAGATTAAAAACAAAACAAAAAAACATTGGAAAACAATGAAAGAAAGATGTAAACTGTATATTAATGGGGTGTTGTTCCTTTATGGCTGCTGAGGAAACAACAGTAGGGCTTTAATGAAGGGAGGGGAGTTGATGGTCTTATCTAGGCTTGTGAGTGCTGAGTGAATTATATTTATTAGTTGCTATACATTGCCCATCAGAGGCACTGAGGGTCCTAAAGAATGAACCCAGGTTATGGTCGAAAAGTACACTGGGCCACCACCTTGCTGAAACTAAGCAGGTCTGGGTCTGGTTGACTGACTTCCTGGGAACCACATTCAGATTGTGTTGGGTTTCATGACAGGAAAAACCCCGACAAGGTATAAATACTGGGCTCTATTGCATCGCACCCTGAAGATTTCTCAGACTGGTTGCGGAAATGGTCTATCTGAGAGAATGGAGAGCAATGTGGTCAATGGCCTTAACAGGGGCAGGGGCGACACAGCCTATCATTCTGCCATCCGGTTCTCATTCAAAGTGGAAGCTAGAGATATTGTCAGGCTTGATCTCTGCATTATTCCAGGTACTCCACATAACTCAACAGGTTTCAGGTGCTGGAGCATCAGAGGCTTAAATGATGCTTGAGATTAGCAACCTTGGTTTCATGCATCTCTGCCACATGTGACGGTAGGGATGAAAGAGGAGAACAGGATAATTTCCCACACAAAAATGAGATTAGTAGTACCTGAACATTTCGGCTCTTATCTCACCTTCCAGATGGACTATCGCCATCCAGTGATGACATGTAGAGAGCCACAGATTGCCCACCCCTGATGTACTGAATCTCGGTCCCTCCCCATGAGCAGAAAGAGTCCTTCCATACACCCTGTATACTAGGTGGAGCAGAGAGAGAGAAAGGAACTTCTGGTTCCAATCTAAACCAAAGGCGGTTTATTCATAACTAGGCACTCCAGGTGTACAGATAACTTGCAGGAACCTTGTGACTGAGTAGTCAAGTTGCAAGCATTGTGAGTGAGTGAGTGAGTGAGTGAGTGAGTGAGTGACAGACAGACAGACAGACAGACAGACAGACAGACAGAGGGGGGAGGGGACTTCACTATGTGTGAAACTATTGATAAGGGTGTGAGAGAGACGTTTATAGATTTGCTGCTCTTGTTCAGCTGTTAGAACGGAAATAATCCTTTTGTTTTGCTGGAAGTGTGGGATATGCTGAAAAGTTGTCATTCACGTGCAAACATGTGAAGATTTATTTATGAAATGCATGATGCTTGCTTTTCCTAGATTTTATTCCAAACACAGTATGTTTATACCGTAGAAGACACTGTCCAGACATTACACACTTTTCATAAGGTGCTGGGAATCTTTTCTATACAGCAAAGGTGTCGGTGGCCTTGTGCACAGGCGTTGTTTTATTGAACATTTACATTTTATAAACTAACTGGTTACAAGTCTGAAGGGCCTTTTTACTTGTTTATTACATTGTTACATTCTGTTAATTTTTGTTACCCATCTTGATTTTCTAAGAGAAAAGCAGCAGAGATAAGTTTTTTTTAAAAAACAAAAACAGACAAAGCACAAAAGCTCATACCAATGACAAACTTAGTTGGTCTCTAAGGTGCTACCAGAAGGAATTTTTTATTTTGTTTTTACTGTACTGTTAGCTGCCTTGAGTATAATATGGAGAATGACAGACTATAAAATGAAATAATGGCAACATAGCCAATGCCATAGGCACCTGACCTTCCAAGCAGTTATTTCAAAAGATATCTGTTTAGCTTCAGCGACACAGTTCTGAAGTAACTTTTTTTTAAACTGGGCTATAAAACCCAGAACTGGATTTTCCATTGCATTCTGGTGTCAGGATTTCCAAATCCTTTAAACCATAGTTTGTAGGATCAGAAGTAAGCCAACATACCGTACATAGGATTCAAATAAATAAGATCCAGGCAAGGGCAGGATCAGAATCTCACATTCTAAGATCAACTTACTTATTCAATTTTAATGTAATAGGGCTAATCCTGTTTTTGTTGCAGATTCGTAATACTGAGTGGGTTTCATTCAGCTAATTACCCTGGCTTTCTGCCTAACATAAGGTGCAAAATATCACTCAACATAACTTTTTCAAAGAAGCAATTTTTTTTAACTTTATAGGCTAACAAACTGTACAAATAATTAAGTTTTATACACAATCCCACTGGTGACTCTCATACGTCCCTGCAGGCATTCAACCGAGACTCCAGGCAACTAAGACTTCTTAGTGACTTAATACAGGAGTATCTTCATAGTGTAGGTGTTAATAACCACGCTGCAAACATATCACATGTGTGATCAAATCCATCAAAATTTAAAAAAATAAAATAGAGGCTCATTGCCTCTATTAGTCTAAGCCAGGGGTCAGCAAACGTTTTGATCAGGGGGCCGGTCCACTGTCCCTCAGACCTTGCGTGGGGCCGGACTATATTTTGAAAAAAAATAAATGAACGAATTCCTATGCCCCACAAATAACCCAGAGATGCATTTTAAATAAAAGGACACATTCTACTCATGTAAAAACATGCTGTTCCTGTACCGTCCGTGGGCCGGATTTAGAAGGCGATTGGGCCGCATCTGGCCCCTAGTTTGGGGACCCTTGGTCTAAGCCTTCTAGCTGCGCAGGCTATTTTCACCAAGAATGCAGCTGGCAGGGATGGGTAGTGGATACAACTGCAGGCCGGATAACAATTTCTCTGACTGCCATCTCCGCTTGTAAATAATTACAGAAAATCTGGATATGTCGGTACCTACTACGCATTAAGCATAACATGTAGTCGGGCTGCAATAACAGCTGCTGAGGGACAAGGAAAGGCGAGCCCTAAAACATTCAATCCCTGCTTGTGGGGCTCCCAGCGGCATCTAAAGGGCTGCAGTGGGAAGCAAAATATTGGACTCCGTGAACCTCTGGTCTGATCCAGCCAGGCTCTTCTCATGTTCACATGAGATCATTAGCCAGCAGCACAATGTTTGCTTTGGATGGAAAACTAATATCCTATTAACATTCGAAAATTCTACATGTATTGGAATAAAAGCAACGGCATATTACCGGTAAGTATATAGCCCCGCTTGGTTTAAAACATAAATTAGCTTTTCATTATCAACTTGTAACTCACAAGCCATGGCGGTACCCTGGATAAGCTCCTGTGCAATTACAATTATTGGTATAAATTCAATAGCAACGGCCAAGTCATTCACATCTGAAAATTGGCTACAGAGCTCTGCACTCAATTGCAGCCACTGCTCCCATTATTGGCTGTGCCTATCGGCGTTTTCATTACAATGACTTCACACAAGAGAGTGACAGGATATCTGGTAAAGAGGATTAATAAATCACGTCAGAGATGCATGAAATGGCAAGTTTGCCAAAGCTTCCCACTCACTCACCACTGAGAGCCAGTGTGGTGTAGTGGTTAAGAGCGGTAGACTCGTAATCTGGTGAACGGGGGTCACTTCCCTGCTCCTCCACATGCAGCTGCCTTGGGCTAGTCACACTTCTCTGAAGTCTCTCAGCCCCACTCACCTCACAGAGTGTTTGTTGTGCGGGAGGAAGGGAAAGGAGAATGTTAGCCGCTTTGAGACTCCTTCGGGTAGTGATAAAGCGGGATATCAAATCCAAATCCAAACTCTTCCCACTCCTCCACATGGTGCAAGGGCCACAAACCAAAACTAGGAAATGCAGTATAGAGACACTCTTAAAAGTGTTCAGAAAACCCAAGGCAGGGAAAAAGAAAAGAAAAAGAGCTTGCATCTGTAAACCCAAGGCACTTCTGCTGCATACTTTAACCCAGTTATACATTTTCCCTAGAAACAGTGCCCCATGTTTCTAGACACGTGTTAATTGCTTGATGCTTGCAACAAAAGAATTTCCACATCTTATCCTATCCTCTCCATTACAACACTTTCCAACGGAGCCAGCTGCAAGTACGTATAGTGGTGCCTCGGTTTAAGTACACAATTGGTTCCGGAAGTCTGTACTTAACCTGAAGAGTACTTAACCTGAAGTGAACTTTCCCATCGAAAGTAATGGAAAGTGAATTTATCCGTTCCAGACGGGTCCGCGGAGTACTTAAACTGAAAGTACTCAAAATGAAGCGTACTTAAACCGAGGTATGACTGTATGATAATCAAATGCAAAACTATCAAGTGATGTACATGGCGTGCGAGAGCTGCTGCTAACAGCAGTGTCATACAACCAATAGCAGAACGAAACCCAGCACTAGGCTAGCCAGCCATGGGATTCATTTTAAGAGTCCTGTATATTCCTTAAAAATCAGGTGTGGGGAAACTTTGGCCCTCCAGATGTTGCTGAACTACAGCTCCCATCAGCCCCTGCAAACATAACCAGTGGCTAGAGATGATGGGAGTTGTAGTCAATTGTCAGTTTGATATCTTCTCCCCACATGAATGACTCTTACTGTGAGGTGTGAACCATCATAGAATCACAGAAACCTAGAATTATGGACCAAAAGCATCATCTAGTCCAACCCTCCGCAATCCAGGAATCTTTTGTCTAATATGGTGCTCGAACCCAAAATCCACAATCAAGAATCTCATGCTCTACTGACTGAGCCATCCCTCTATTGCCACTGGCATGTCCTCTCTCGCCCTCTCTAATGTATAAGCAACATTTCATCTGTACAAGAAGGGTTGTCATACATTCACTCATCACGATATTCTGGATCAATTAAGGGTGCTTTTCTCTTTGATGCAGGAAAGAGCAACAGTCTTGCCAGACGCAGTCTCACTGCATTTTGAAGATTCTCAGATCACCTATAAGTCTATGCACAACAAGGACAAGACTCTGAATTGAAGAGGGGGACCTGAAAGATTTCCTGCATATGTACTGTAAACTTTTGATAGCCTTGCAAGTTCAGTATGATGACAGAGACAAGACCTTTCTCCTTTCCCCTCAGGGTAGGGTCACTGCCACATCCAAATTAGGCCTGTGAAGACAGGAGTGCTATGGTCAATGGGGTCACGAAGAGTCAGACACGACTAAACAACAACAGCAGGGCCTGTGCATAAGGCCGTAAAGTGTAGTTGCTTTACTGTGTCCGACTGAAGGGGCTGTGGCCAAAACTACAACACCATCATATGTTTCTCTGTAGTATTCAGGGCTTGCAGCTAATCACAGTACCAAATTATATACAACTATTTGCTGGTGCGGTGCCTAAAAAGAACTAAACTACTTGAAATACAGGGTGAATGAATGTAAACGTTAGAACAGGTTACTACAGTGTAATGGGATTTCTCCCAGCAAGGGCTAAAGCAATGATTAACATATTGAAGGATGCCTTCCTTCAGGAATCAGAGGTTCCTGAGTATTATGCTTATTAGAGGGACAAGGGTGGCGCGACGTGGTGAGCTCCCATTGTTCAATCCCAGCTTCTGCCAACCTAGCAGTTCAAAAGCAAGTCAAAGTACAAGTAGATAAATAGGTACCGCTCCGGCTGGAAAGTAAACGGTGTTTCCGTGCGCTGCTCTGGTTCGCCAGAAGCGGCTTAGTCATGCTGGCCACATGACCTGGAAGCTGTCTGCGGACAAACGCTGGCTCCCTCAACCTATAGAGCGAGATGAGCGAACAACCCCCGAGTCATCCGCGACAGGACCTAATGGTCAGGGGTACCTATGCTTATTAGAACATTTCTAATGTTTGTTTTCTTTTTTTTTTAAAAAAATCCCTTTATCATACATTCTTACGATCGGATCCTATGTGTTTACTTGGAAATTGGCCCCACTGAGTTTATCAAACATCTTGGGCTTGCTGACTGGAAGGTCGGCAGTTCGAATCTGTGCAACGGGGTGAGCTCCTGTTGCTCTGTCCCAGCTTCTGCGAACCTAGCAGCTCGAAAGCATGCCAGTGCATGTCAATAAATAGGTGGGAAGGTAAATGGCATTTCCGTGTGCTCTGATTTCCTTTGCACCAGAAGCGGTTTAGTCATAGCTGCCAAGTTATCCCTTTTTTACAGGGATTTTCCCTTATGCTGAATAGGCTTCCTCGTGAGAAAAGGGAAAACTTGGCAGCTATGGGTTTAGTAATACTGGCCACATGACCCAGAAAGCTGTCTATGGACAAATACCAGCTCCTTCGGCCTAAAGCGAGATGAGCTCCATATCCCATAGTCACCTTTTACTGGACTTAACCATCCAGGGGTCCTTTACCTTTTTACTTTACCTAAGTTTAGGACCACTGTTATCTCTTGCCATCTACAAACCTCTCAGCCAAGGGCACAGAATTTTAATGGATAATGCTACAGATAAATATATTTTAAACACTAGTGGAAATGAGTGAATTGCATTTTGCTGTCAATCGACTGACAAGCAGAGAACTGAGTTAGAACTGCCTTTCCACACAAAGCGGTTTTCCAAGCCTTATTGCCCATTTTGTAGATCAATATTTCACAGAGACAACCACGCACTACAGATAACTGTCTAATCAGACTCTTATCTGGTGAGTAAGCACACTTTTCAGCTCCACTGAAAAGGCCTGCAAAAACTGCTTATCGCATGAACCGGTGAGATAATATAATAATAACGGAACAGAACAGCACCAGTAGGCTGGAATACAAAATTGAAATAAAGATAAGATTTAAACAATTCCCAAGACTGTGATCCACACCTCTGTAAATCTGGAGCAGCTGCATAAAAAAAAATCAGGCATGCTACTGTAGAGTATGCTGCTTCATGACGACATACATGCCAAAAGATGTTGTTTTAAAAAAATACTAAAGGTATAAATATAGCATGCAATGTTTTGTCTCTTTACCAACAAGAGTGAAATGGAATATTCATGCTCATCTCTAACTCCACAGTGAGTTGATGAGAATGTTATGCTCCATGGTCTCTTAGGGTTGGGCCTCTAAAACAATACATGCCAATATACCCAGCCCTATTTCCAGTGCTGAGGAACACAATAAACAGCCTCTGGCATCTTCTGCTTCAATCATCCACCCAGTGCCAAACCAGACACAACCAAGGAAGCCGTTTTTGTCCCTCTTAATGTCGGTCACCCCTCACATATAACGCAGAGGTGGGATCTATTTTTTTATTTATACTCAGCAGTGCGAACAGAGAGCTGAACCCTCCCACCTACAGGAGAGGAGTCATCATAGCTCAGTGGTTTTGCAAGGGGAAGCCCCCAGATTCAATACAAACTATGCTGAGATGGAAGGACCTGTGTTCTGACTGTATAAGGCTGCTTCCTATAAGCTCTCCTGCACCCTGTTGCATGCGGGTGCTTTTTCATTACAAATTGCAGGAAGGCTTTTAAGTAGGGTTGCCAGACTCAATAGAGGACAGGACTTCTGTGCCTTTGATTGCCCTGGCTCTCTTTTGAGTCTGGAAACCTTAAAGAGAAACCAGCAGACCCTTTGCTTGGAAATTAAACAAAAGGGTCTGCTGGTTTCTCTCAAAAGAGAGCAGAGCAATTAAAGGCATAGAAGTCCTGTCCTCTATTGAGTCTGGCAACCCTACTTTTAAGTGTGTTCAACTGAGCACATTCAGAAAGACCTAGAGTAGGTAGAGGCAGGTTTTGCTTGCCACACCACGACACCTCTCCACTTTCAGCCCTCATGCATCCAGGGGAATGCCTGAAAAAAGCTATTAATTAGTAGTAGCACTCATGTTTTTATTTATTAATTCATGGCAAAGCTTTTGCATATACAGTACCTCAAGATGATTTCCCCATCTCTGCCCTAAGGCACGTTGCTGAATATGTGCACAGACTGCACTAGAGCAGCACACCTCACTTTATGATAGAATCCTAGAACGGCAGAGTTGGAAGGGACCTTGAAGATCATCTCATCCAACCCCCTGCAATGCAGGAATGTGCAGGTTCCCTATACAGGGATCAAACCTGAGACCTTGAAGTGGTATTTGGTGAGCTATGAATGGGTTGATACATAAATAAGAGGAAACTCGAGTATTGAGGTAAATGAAATATTGCTGACCCTTGCAACAGATAAAAGGAGAACTGGGAATTGCTTAACGCCACATGCTATTGCAGAGTCTGCCAAACGGTTGGGACACTTGAAATTTTGAGAAAGTGCCATTGGGTGCCTGTCACAAAATGGTTGCTGTGAGGAGTGGATGTAACACAAAATGGCTGTCATACCTCCAAAGTGCATAAAAAGAGACAGGGGCCCCCCAAGACAGTGCAGGCATGCCCCCTGCATCAGCCCCCCCCCATCAGCAGAAAAAGGCAACGGCATCAGCCCCCCCATGCACTCACAGAGAGAAGCTCTTCCCAACCCACATCTGTTCAGAAAAGAAGGGAAGGTGGCTGTTCAGTCCTAATATCCAATGAAATGTTCAAGGTGATGTGTTCACTGTAGTAGAGGCTGAGCCAGTGCAAACAGGTACAGAGCAGGGACAGCAAACTGCCTCTTGCACATTGTGAACTTCCGAGGGGATACTGACTCTTTGCAGGCCCACAGGTGCTGCTCTGGCAACTATTATATTTATTGAGAACGCTTGGTCAGGGTGGAGCTGCTCCGTGGGTATAAACAGGGAACTAAAAGAGCTGTTTATCTGCAAGGATCATGCTTGCAAAATTTTCTTCGGTGGTTAACCAGGGGACAAAGAGTGCTGTGTAAAAGCTGTAACATGCGCAGCTACCTAAACAGAAGCATCCCTACAGAGAAAGACATCTGCCTGAAATTTGGTTAAGCAAAGTTCTTTCTTTTCAAGGGCTTATTGAGGAGATGAAGAGACACATTAACCCTAGACCAAACCTGGTCACAGATGCCCAGAAGATGCAAAGGCAAGAGGAAGAGCTGTTGCTTTGGTAATTTGATGTTCGGAATTTTAAAAACTCACAATGCTCTTTGTAGTCTTTTCAAAACGGGAGTGGAACAAGCATAATCCACAGGGAAGAAGAAGAGTTTGGATTTGATATCCCGCTTTATCACTACCCGAAGGAGTCTCAAAGTGGCTAACATTCTCCTTTCCCTTCCTCCCCCACAGCAAACACACTGCGAAGTGAGTAAGGCTGAGAGACTTCAGAGAAGTGTGACTAGCCCAAGGTCACCCAGCAGCTGCATGTGGAGGAGCGGAGACACGAACCCAGTTCCCCAGATTAGGAGTCTACCGCTCTTAACCACTACATCACACTGACTCTGTGACCATTTTGGGGGGGACATGCATGGCCACAGGAAGACTGTGTAGACCAGGCATTCCCAAACTTTGGCCCTCCAGATGTTTTGGACTACAATTCCCATCTTATTAGTCCTTATTAGTTGCTTTACACGGAAATCACATAGCAGCTTACAAAATAAAATACAATACTGGTAAATGTTTCAAAATCAATACCATGCAGCATGGAGATTAACAATTGAATTCTTAGGAGAAAAGGGATGCCATTGCCTGGAGCCAAAAAGATGTTAGTGTTGGGACCACACAAAATTCCCAAGGGTGGTTGTTCCATAGACGGTAAGTTTGTGCAGGATCAGTACCTAAATAAGTTATTTATGGTTACTGCAGGCATAGGCCAGGCATAGGCAAACTCCGGCCCTCCAGATGTTTTGGACTACAATTCCCATCTTCCCCAACCACTGGTTCTGTTAGCTAGGGATCATGGGAGTTGTAGGCCAAAACACCTGGAGGGCCACAGTTTGGGGATGCCTGGTGTAGACTTTCCATTTATCCCTCTGAAGGCTTACCAATGGGGCATTATGAAATGCAGTTCTTGTATAAGACACTCAAGTATTATGGCTAGGGAGATGTGTTAGCCTATAGGCAAACACTACAGGAGAGGGGGGAGAAGTATATGCCAGTAGAATCAACTAAAGAAACAGCACAACATACTAAGCACAATACCAAAGACTGCTACAACCTAGGGCAAATCTATATCCCAAAATCATGCATGAATAATTTTTTTTTAAAGTAACAGTTTGGGATACTCCATAATTTATGCTACTCAACATCATCACAATAAAAACATGAAAATGTTTTACCTATAAGGGAAGCTATAGTAGTAGATTTCCTGTATTGACAGGAAGTTGGGTTAGATCACCTTGGAGGCCTCTTACAACCCCAGGACTCTAAGCAGAAAATAATTTGTTGCTTCTTCTTTATGTACTATTAATAGTAAGCAAAATATCTAGCCAAAATCCATCACCTTTAAGTCCTACAGATGTTAAACAGAAAATTGAGCACATGCTTGTATCTCTTCAATTGAAATCAATGGGAGTTATAAGTGGTGTGTCGTCCCCTCTCATACCTCCACCCCATTATTTTTTGGGGTATTCCATTTACACGGACATGAGAACTAAATAATTGGACCAACTAATAGCTCAAGCCAAATTATGGTCTATTCAACCCAAAGCAGAGAATTTACTTGCTGGCAGAAACAGAGAAACAATTGCAAAAGAAGACTCGTTTCCATTTACAGCAACAACACGGTGCCAAAAATATCTAAATAAAAATGTGGTAGATTCTCACAATGATAACTAAGGGTACTGTCTGTTCTTAAGCACTGTTTAGTCTCCAGGGTCATGAAGCACTGAAAACTGTTTTCATCTTACTTGTGCTAGTTATAACATATGGTCTTGACTTTGAACAAACTTTGAACTGAACTACAAGTGGGTTAATTTTGGCTGGACTGTGCCCAGTATTTATTGCCAGCTGGTAGTTAAACCCAATGACTGCATGTCTGAAAATGGGAGACAATAAAATTGATACACTGCTGCCATGGGTATCTTATGCGATTGAAAAGCAAAACGGCCTGAACCAAATTTTAACCTGGTTCTTTTTTTGGTGCCGTAATGTTATCACGTTAGCCAAACAGGAAGCCTCCTTCTGGCTGAGCCAGTAGGAACAGACAGAAAACACCTCTCAAATTCAAGTTAATCTCTCTCTCCCCCCCCCCTCTCTCTCAATATCCTAGCCAAGGCTAAGTATAAAGATTCAGAAGGAACATGAGGCCCTCGAAGGTAACTATTTATGGGACAAATGTGCCCAGTTCAGGAGGAGGGGTAGGAAAAGGGCAGATTCAAACCCTCATGTTGAAGCTAGTTGAAAACCTGAAGGAACAACCCACTTATTTCATAAATATATCCCTTATATTTTAACAACAACAATAAATGTTCCAATTTTGCAATTACAAAAATGATTGAAACCCTAACTTAGCAGATACAACATGCAGAAAAGCAGCATGCAATAAGCTAAATATGTGAATATTCAGTAAAAACTGTCTTTTTTGACAGTTTTGAAGTAAGACATTTTGCCACTGTGAGAATGAGGGGGAAATAGCTTTCCTTTGTGAAGTATCCAACTGAGCTGATGAAATGAAATGTAACATTCAAACTAAGTGACAAGGATTAATAGAGACATACTCTAGATACCAATAGTGGCAAGTATTCTTTGGGTCCGGTCGTTGGGCAGTACACAGAAAGACCAGCAGTAGGTGGAGCCAGATCCAAAGACTGGCGGAGCTGCAACCTAATTGGTTGTAAGTAAGAAGCGCGGGTGGCGCTGTGGTCTAAACCACAGAGCCTAGGGCTTGCCGATTGGGAGGCTGGCGGTTCAAATCCCCGCACGGGGTGAGCTCCCGTTGCTCTGTCCCAGCTCCTGCCAACCTAGCAGTTCAAAAGCACATCAAGTGCAAGTAGATAAATAGATACCACTCCAGCGGGAAGGTAAACGGCGTTTCCGTACGCTGCTCTGGTTTGCCAGAAGCGGCTTAGTCATGGTGACCACATGACCCGGAAAAACTGTCTGCGGACAAACGTCGGCTGCCTCGGCAGTAAAGCGAGATGAGCGCCACAACCCCTGAGTCGTTTGTGACTGGACTTAACTGTCCAGGGGTCCCATTACCTTTTTAAGAAGGCAGGCAGGTGGGACTGGCTGGGGACAGACTGGGATTGATGGAGCAATGCCCCACTGGCTCTAACGGACCAGCCTCCACAGCTAGATACTGAAATTAAAGCAGAAATAGAAAATCAGTTCACACGTGACTTCAAGCCAGGCTCAATCCTAGTTTCCAAACACGGTTTGTACGGCAAGTATAAACCATACTTTGCCAGTTCATGTGAAACTGCAAACTTTGATTAGTCTCAAGGAGGAAATTACAAAATATGAGCACAACAATGTGAAGTTTGGCATTACATGTGAACCAGCTCTCTAAGAAGTTATGGAGAATATTACCAATGAATAGAAGCCAATGTGATCCTGCTACACTTGGATAACTTCAACCGGGTAACTTGAGAAGCATTGTTTCAGAAAGTTGAAATTTGGTAGGTTTGCCTTTAAATGTGAGCTAATTCAGATTTCTACCCCAGCCCCAATGCTCACTTGTGTGCTTTGCGTAGTAGATGCGGCATAGTTTGTGTTGTGGAGAACATGATAAAATGGGGACTGGACACAACAATTTGTTAGGTGGATTTGTAGCTGGTTGACTGAACAAACCCAAAAAGTGCTCACTAACAGTTCCTCAACATCCAGGGAAAAGTGACAAGTGGGATAACACAGGGTTCTGTCATGGGCACTGAAAGGATTCTTTCAGTGTTGCTACGCAAGCTTCTTTCTATTGCTATCATTCTTTATTTTGCATTTGCTGAAGAGGTAGCAACTAGCTCCGGCATAATACTTGCTTATGTGATGGGAGACACAGGATTAGTCTGTAAGAAAATGTGCAAAGTGTTTTGAGCAATGAGCAAAGTCCAAATGGGACGACGGGAGATTCATAGAGCTCCTGGTATTTATAGGTTGCAATCCTATTCCTACTTAAACCTACTTCTAAGTAGATATGTAATGGGCTGCACTGTATGTTTGAGTTACAGAAGACATGGGCAGCTTCAGATTGGTTCAGGGTAACAATGCTAAAATGGCAAGGAGGTGGCAATTAAGCCTTCCTCCTCCCCTCACATGTATCTACATCACATCCCGCAAATCTACTATTTGCCCCAATTCAGATTTAGGAAAAGGAAAAGGCAGAGGATTAAATTCCTCTTTTCCTAGCACCATTGCTTCAATCCCATTTAGTGTCATGCACAAACCAGTTGCTATTAAACAAAAATTAAAACACCGGGCAATCACGGATCTGCCACATTGCATTTATATGGCTCTCAGTACCATCATCATTATCATCGTTATCTTGTAGCTTATTACTTATCAGAGATTACATAATTGTTACTTGAAAATTAGAACGAGGCAACTCCACACCATGGATTAACAAAACTGCTGTTCAGTCCAGGGCAAGCATGGATATAGACAACTCTGAGATCCTCAGAGGAAGTTGATACTTGACTTTCAAGAACCACAAAGGCCACATTCTGATGTTACTTAATGTGGTGTGTATTTAATTGCATTTTTTATTGCAAGGAAAGGAACTGCTGCAGGCTTTTCGTTAATGAAAACAGCTGCAGAAATCAGCTGTTTCTGTGTTGGGAATTCGGATTGTGTCAAAATAATAGAAAGAGAAGAATTACTGACCACACAAACACAAAACAAAACAGATTTACATGCTCAATTCCAAGGTATTATTGGATGCGGGGGGGGGGGGGAAGAGTGCTGAAATTGTAAAAAAAAAAAAAAAATTATTAAAATGGCACCACTGCCCTTCAATTTTTTCTACCAAAAAAGAAAATTGAGGATAGAAGACAAACGATATATCTTAGAAGCCATGCATAACACCAAATGTAGGAAAATATGTAGGGAAATGCTTTTCAGAATAAATTTCTAACAGATGTCTGCAGGAACACTTTTCCATTTCACAGAACATGTGAAAAAGATTAAAAGGTTCATGAGGTTAACACACGGAGGGAGGGGGGCAGACAAGATACAATTGAACTGCTACCCTGATTTATCAACGATATTCAAAACAAAACTACCAGGAAACTAAAGCTATAGCATGACAAGTATATAGATGTGTGTGTTTCTGTTCGTGTAGATACACACACACACACACACACACAAACTTGCGGTTTTCATGTTCAGCAACACAGTACAAATTCTAAACCAATTAAGGCCCTGTACAACACAACAAAGCTAATGAAAATAAATGCAGCCATCTATTTAGTTCTGTCTGTGCCTGCCTCTGCAATGCGATTTGCAAGCTACTGTGTCACTGACCTCCATTCTGCTCTGAATGCCTCAGAGAGAAGGAAGGACAATGTGGTCTGCATTCAACCAACATCACTGGCTTTCTGCCACGCATGCAAAATAATTTCAGGAGGAATCGCATAGCATTATGTACCAGGTACTTTATGAGTTGGAGCGCACCACCTCCAGAAACTATTTCTTTTTCACTGTAACTTCTGGATCTTTGCTTTTTTCTGGAGCCACCATGCCAAAAGTACCTAGGGGGGGGGTGTACAAAAATATCTATATTCTACTTGGGAGCAGAATATTGTTAACAGCTGATTCTGAACATCTTAAGCCTCTGGTGATTTGGTGTGACACCTACATTAAAAATAAATAAATTCTTTAATGAGCTCAGCATATCAAACTTGTTATTTATTACAGAAGGGGGTTTGTTCATTTTGGAGACTGATGAACAAAGGCCTAATGTGGAAATATGTGCATACGGAGAGTACTGCTCGGTGGTAGAGGGCATAACTATCGAGGTAAATCCCTGTTGATTTCTATCCTGCTATGAAATATACCGTTGATGCTTTATTACTACTATTATTCATTATGTCCAGCGCCTATCAGTAGAGGGAAAGAGGCAGGTTCGGACTTCTCTATATGTCATCAGAAGTGACACAGCAGGCGGCCGAAATCAAATCTTCATTGGGCAAGACTCCCATGTGAAGCAACGTTTGTGCAACAAGTTTGGGGCTGGGGCCAACCGTCTCCTATAGAGAGGAAACAGGCAGGGTGGAAAATGGAAGGCTGACCTTCCACCATCTCTCCCTGGTGAACTATTGACTGAAACTTGATGAAGGGTGGAGAAAATAAAGGAGAGGAGAAAGTAGAAAAGCCATAACGCTTTCAGTTATTTATTTCTTGAGTGTTTGTGGTGCCAGGTTAACTCATTCCATTAGCACAAGGATTTAGAGTTGTGTGATGGAACTGTCTCCCTCTCTCCCCACTGTGTACCCCCTAAATCTGTCTGCCCTGGGGCTTCACCAAACCTTCCAGAGCAGGTTTAAGGAGGCTGGAGGGGGGTAGAAAGGAATTCTGTTGCACTAAGCATAATCCTTTCACTGACTGAACAAGTGCATCAGATACTGCCCAAAACTTCCCCTCCCATTCCTGCCCCCACCACATTTTTTTTTCTTAAGAAAAAATCTGCTCTAGGAGTTCTCAGATACCATCCGGTTCTACCCTATACATTCAAGATGAAGGCTGTTCTGCAAACTAGGCAAAAGCCAAAGCATGTGTGTAATTGCAATGTATGTGATTCATATTAATGTGCAAAATGTAAGTTAAAGTTAAGAAAATCCCTGTTTTTAAATTTAAAAAATAATCCTGGGCATAGGAAAATTTAATTCAGGCTATAACAGATATGGGGTAGAACAACAGGAGATTTGGGGGGGTGGGGGAAACAGCTTTTTGCTGGACTCAGATAAGCATACAACTCTGAGGATGTTTATCTGACATTTATCACCAAGGGATAGATCTGGAAATCACAAGGACCAGGCTTCCTTGTAAGGTTTATGGGGCTTCCTGTTCTCGCTCAGAAAAGGAAACTTTTCATTATGGAAATCAGTTTCTCTCTTTCTCAAGGGGGAAATTTCACCCTGGTACAAATAAAATCTGCCCCACTTAGATGATGCTTGAAGCATTTATGAGGCAGGCCTGCCCCCATAACAACAACAAAATGTACCTCATGGTTTTTTTTATATTCTTCCGCTTCAACAGTCAACTTCTACTGTCATAGAACACTTTTTACTAACTACTCAATCTTTGGGTGTGCAAGCAAGGTTTAACTTTTCTGTTTTGTAAGTGTTTTATGCACTTTGGGGGGGCTCTGGTTGAAAAGGGGGATATAAATCTATAAAATAAATACAATGAACGTATTAATAAAATAATGCAATTACGAGGAACATTTCTATTGCCTCAGTCTAGGTAAAAAATGATACTATTTTCCCAAGCTTCTGGTTTATTGACATGCTGGTCTTTAGTTTAATTTTGCTGCTGGTAGTTACATTTAACTGTTTGCTATTTTATCTGTTGCTGTGTTGGTGTTTGATAGTGATTTAAGTAAATGGATAGATACTAATTCAAAGCTGCTTTGAATACATTTTGGGGGAAAGAAGAATTTCTACTATAAAAAGTACATGTGTGGTCTAATGGAGCAGCTAAAAGCCAACAGGGAAATTCTCACTTCTCAGAAACTCATCTCTGTCATGAATTATCTATGTGTCCTTTAGAGAACAATCCTCAACATGTCTACTTATATACATTTCACCTTAAAGAGCTATTAAAAGTAAGAACGGCAATAAGGCAATACACATAAAGTGTTTCGAACATTTACAAATGCTCTAATGTACAAATAAAAACATCAATTTTGATTGCATTTGAATCATATTGGTTTTTTAAAAGAATATGTGAACCGCCCAGAGAACTTGGTTAATTGCGCGCGATACAAATGTCAATAAATACAATAAACAAACATCTTTATTAACTATCATCACCACAGGTTCAACGAAAGTACCGCAAAGCAGGAGCATAATGATTTTCAGCCAGGTCACATCAAGCATCTTTCCTACCCTGCATCTCAACTGGTGTCAGATGGATAATAGGCCACAGATAAAGTCTAGTTAGCTGAACAAGATTGAGATAATGCATATCAGGGGAAACAGCTAGAGGACATGACAGGAACTAGGCCCATGTGCCGCTTAATGGGCACATCTGTCATCTGTTTCATAACCCTTAGGTATTGTTGGCTCCCTGGCGACTGCTGCAGTCCCAGAGAGAAGCAGCTGTCGTGATTGTTTCCATCATTTATTTGCACTTGGGAAGCAGGTTAAAGCATATTGCCTTCTTTTGTCTCGAACTTCCCCATTCTTATCCTGTCTTTTGAGACTCTGCAAGCGGATTTGCGTCGGCACCCTTCTCCAAAAGGCTGCACCTTTAAATTGCTAGCAAAATAAAATAAAAAAACAGAACCCCTGTAGATTATCGGCGCTGCCAGTCAAAACGGGAATCGCAGCTCCACGGACAAATAAAAATAAATCAGAGCCTTCTGAGGCACAAGAGCTGGCAATCTGAAGGAGGGAGCTTCCCTGGCAAGGGAATTTTAGCTGGAAGTATTTGGTGGTGGTGAAGAAGAGGGAAGGAATCTGATCCATCATCAGATCCAAATGCTTCCGCTCCAGTAAGGTGAATCAGGCATTTCAGATCCTATAGAACAACCACCACCTGCAACAGGCTTGAAAAGCAGTTATGAGGCCTTGCTGTATTCATTACAGAACTATTCCACCTTTAGTAGGGTGCACTGAACAGCTTTCAAAATTAGCATCGCGGGAAAAGCTGTGCCTTTACTGACCAGTCATGAAAGAAAATTTGTGTATGAGAGAGAAGAGAAGAGAAGAGAGAAATCTCATGTAGCAGCCACACTGTTATTCTATGTTTCCGCAGCTGGGGAAGGACCGCTATAACTGTCCATAGTTGCTCTTACGAACAGATTTATACAAGATACAGGTCACTGGAAAAGCTCAACTGGGGTTTAGGAATCTGAGGCTCAGGAGCCCAATGCAGCTACCAGATCTTTCTCTACCCGACTCACATGTCTCTCTCCAGGCCACACGCACCCCTTGTTTTTGCCTGTCTGGAATGTGTCCCTGAACTCTGATATTGCATCTTACGTCTCTGGATGGAAGATAGAGAAGGATGTCTCTCTGTGTGTACAAACTAGCCTAGTGTACAAAGGTTTTGTTTTGTTTTTTACATTCATTTCGCCTCCCACTTTTGGACTTTCTTTGTATTTTCCGCTCCCCTCCCTCTTTCATTTCACAATCCTCGAGAAATGCTGCCATAAAAATAAGAAATAAAAATTGCTCCAAGTGTGAATATTCCTTCTAACACCTTCTGCAGTGGAGGCTGCTGCAAATCATTCAAACAGAAGTGAAATCACACTTTGTGGTTACTGTCAAATGTTCTTCCCAAAGTCTCATGTGAGCTCAGTATGGGAAGCGGAGAGGCTGGCTCTTGAAAGTGGAGAATATCAATACACTACTACAGGGTAAAATTCATTCATTTTATTCGCAGTTTCTTTTTTCCTTTACATTTAACAGTCACATTGTTTCATTTATGGATTCCTCTCTCTCTGATGTACTTACATTTTTTATTTATTTACTTATTTTTTAGTTTTGTTGCTGCAGATTTTGGTATGGTTTGTCAGAGTTGTTGATCTTATTAAATAAAAAATAAAAACTTAATTCAGCAAGAAGTTTGGTTATTTAAAGTTAGCTTAAGTGTTACTATTAAATTCAGTAAAACCTCATAATCTTTGTTTTCCTCTGAAAATGTAGCTTATTTTGAAAGGCTTATGCAGCCACCCAGCAATGCATTCCTTGTACTATCAATCACTGCACTTGCAGGAAAACATCTTTAGAAGCCTAATGTCTCGCTGAACTTGCAATTCAACATTAAAAAGCTACTAAAAGGACAGGATTAAAAAGCAAAGGTCCGTATAGTTAAAGCTATGGTTTTCCCAGTAGTGATGTATGGAAGCGAGAGCTGGACCATAAAGAAGGCTGGTCGCTGAAGAATTGATGCTTTTGAATTATGGTGCTGGAGGAGACTCTTGAGAGTCCCATGGACTGCAAGAAGATCAAACCTATCCATTCTGAAGGAAATCAGCCCTGAGTGCTCACTGGAAGGACAGATCCTGAAGCTGAGGCTCCAATACTTTGGCCACCTCATGAGAAGAGAAGAATCCTTGGAAAAGACCCTGATGTTGGGAAAGACTGAGGGCACTAGGAGAAGGGGACGACAGAGGACGAGATGGTTGGACAGTGTTCTCGGAGCTACGAACATGAGTTTGACCAAACTGCGGGAGGCAGTGGAAGACAGGAATGCCTAGCGTGCTCTGGTCCATAAAGTCACGAAGAGTCGGACACGACTAAACGACTAAACAACAACAACAACAAAAGGACAGGACATTAGGTGCAATATTATTATTATTATTATTATTTAAAAAAAACTGGAACAGCTCTTGGATGGTTTTCCAAACTTATGCTGTATATTCCTGCATATAAGACTACTTTTTAACCCAGGAAAATCTTCTCAAAAGTCAGGGGTCATCTTATACGCCGGGTCGTATTTCTTATACAGCGAGTATATCCCAAACTCTAGATTTTAACTGGAAAAGTTGGGGGTCGTCTTATGCGCCCAGTCGTCTTATACGCCGTAATATACTGATAACTATGAGGAAATCTCCACACAGAAGATAAAATGAAGATTGAAGAGGAAATGTGGAGAGGGCAGGGGGGGAAATAGCCTCTCTCTCAAACTGAACAGAGGCTAACTTAATAGGGACTACAACTGGCCTAGGCTAGGTATACCGTGGTAACCTGGAATTTCTAAAGTAGGTATTGTAGTTGTGCTGGAGGAGATAGGTGATTCTCCTAAACCTGCTTTCAGTCTGTTTCTTGGGTGTGTGTTGGGGGGGTGGGATTTATTGGTGATTGGATGCACAAGGGGTTAAGAATGGGAATGAACATCTGCATTTGGATGTGCATCTCACTGAAAGTTATACCCAACATGCAGGACTGGATGTTCATTCTGATGGGCATGATTTATTCCCATTCATTCCTAAATGCAAGACACTTCAGTTGCCTTGGTGGCCAAAGAAGACACAATAGGCTCCTGGTTCTAACTTTGTGTTGGTTCATGTCTTCACAGAATACGCCAGACTCCAAATCAGATGCAATTTTCAGTTTACCCTCTCCAGAAAACCCAGAACAAGGAGCAACATGCATTTCTCAATCAAGCACTTTAGTGCCAATTCTTAAGACTTGCACAATGTCAAAATCCGACGGATTTCCCCTTCTGTCAGGGGGTCAGTTGGGCTTTTTGTCAGTTTGTGTGGTCTTGCAAGTGGAGCTTTCAGTTCTACTTTTGCAAATTTGCTTGAAGTGGTTGGGTTTCACTTTTGCTAATTTCATTTTTAGCCTGGGTAAACTGCCCTCAATTTGAAACTATGGAGGGCTGGCGAAGGTTACATTTGATTCATTCTGTTTAGTTTCCCCTTTGTACTAAGAATATTTTCTCAAGTGATGCTCCAGTAATGTGAGGCCTTACAGAGTTCCCATTCCACTAGTCATGCCTTTCCCTGCAAACAGATCTGGGTTATCATAAACATTGGTAAAAGGAACGGTTCTGAGGAGGAGGAGGAGGAGGAGGAGGAGGAGGAGGAGGAGGAGGAGGAGGAGACAGTATGTGCCCAATTACATACAAATTAATCAGATTTTATAAATATTAGAACCACAAAGGCTTCAGATGTATAAAGAAGCTCACAGGACTGTTGAAAACTGCCTTATAATGTGTCAGACCATTGGTCCATCTAGCTTAGTATTGTCCACACTAACTGGCTGCTGCTTTCCAACAGAGATATCTCCCAGACCAACCTAGATATCCCAGGAATTGAACCTGTGGCCTCCTGGCTCTATCACTGAGCTATGACCCTTCCCATATTTATCTTACACAATGTTTATCTTATACTATCCAAAAATGCTTTTTTTAAAAAAAAATCTGGCTTATCTTGATCCAAAATTTACAAATTGTAAGGGCCACTTCAGGCACTCATGGAATCAGCGACTTGTAGAGTTGAAAGGGACCCTGGGGACTATCTAGTTCAACTCCCTGCAGTGCCGGAATATGCAGCTATCCCAAAGGCGGATCGAACCTGCAACCTTGGTGTTATCAGAACCAAACTCTAACCAACTTCCACCATGGATTTATAGCATGGCTGGGTGAAATCACAACCACAGTCCTGCTCCTGCTATCAACTGGGAATAACCTCAGAATATGTCGAGGAAACAGGTGTGAATTAACAAGACAATCCTATACATATGTCTACTCAGAAATATGTGGGGCTACTGCAAGGTAAGTAGGTAAGTAAGTATCAGATTCAACTATATGAAGGGGGGGATGGGGAACCTCTAGTCCAGCAAATGTTCTAGACCAGGGGTTGTCAACCTGGTCCCTCCCGCCCCCTAGTGGGCATTTCAGGATTGTAGGTGAGCGGTAGCACTGGTGGGTGGTAAGGAAATTTTACCATCAAGAAAGATGCATTAGTGGGCGGTAGGTATAAAAAGGTTGACTACCCCCGTTCTAGACTATACATGCCATCATCTCTGAACATTGCACGCTGGCTCAGGTTGCTGGGAGTTGAGAATCCCAACACCTTTGCAGAAACAAAGGAAGAACATTGATCTGATGGTAGGATTTGAATAAACATTCACAACTTTATGGACAGGGAATAGGTAATGTAATAAAAGGAAAAAGTATGATATTTGTAGAAGAATATATAAGCAGAATATATAAGGAGGTAAATAAATCAGAAACGGAAGCCGAGGGGAGTCCAAAAGGGGGGAGGGAGGGAGGTTTATGTAATTTGTATGTTATAAGAATATTTGTAATGAGAGAAAAGAAAAATTAATAAGATACATAGATAGATAGATTAGATAGAAGAGAGAGAATCCCAACACCTGAAGGCCATAGTTTGTAGCCATGTGTGGCTTGGGCCCAGGTTACCTGAAAGATAGTATTTCGCTATGCACATTGCCTGGGTGTTAAGATCCTTGGGTGAGCACCTTCTCTTGGGCTCATTGACAACAGAGGCACAGTTGCTGGCGACACGAAAAAGAAACTTTTCTGTGGCTGCTTCCGTATTGCTGAATTCACAACCAAGAGAGGTTAGACTGCCTCCCTCTTTTTATCCTTCAGCCAGAAGGCTAAGACTGCCTTATTCAAGCAGGCCTCTGAAACCTAAGGTGCAGACAATAGCTAATGACCACTGGGCTGCTGTCAGGGCAAAATGTACATTAATGCTGGTTTAAATATGTTTTAATGTATTTTAACTATCATTCTTAACTAGTTCTTATTACATCATGGTTTATAAGGATGTTTTTAAATGTTGTGAACTGCCTTGAATCCCCGTTTGGCAGAAAGGCAGATTATAAATACATTTAATTAATTAATAATAATAATAATAATAATAATAGGTACTCCATTCCAGATATCAGTAATAAAGAGCAGCAGTACTGACATGGCTCCTGACAGCCAGATATCTGTGTATGTGGTCAGTGAATATTTTTAGAGCAATTTTTTTTATTAAAAAAAAAACCCAACACCCAATGTTCGAATTTAACTACTGGAGTGTTTGACATTATGCTCCTCTCTATAGTCATACCAGGTGGTTTGACAGGATGGATTGGGCAATAACTTCTATTTTAAGCTTATCTTGCCGTTTCTGTTTCTCAGAACTGTGCCACCCGCCACAGAAATAGCAAAAAAACGAGGGGGGGGGACCCTTTCCCATCTCACTTCAGAACTGCATGGGTTAACAGGCTATTGAGCTAATATTATTTGCAAGTCTGCTTTCTCCACAAAGACAGCCATGGTCTGACCCTGAACCCAAGTAAGTGTTTATTGTTGTACCTCTTCTGATTGTAAATCAAGAGAGCATAAAATAGGACTTCATGGGGAAAACACAACATTAGAGAGTGTAGGTAGCCTTGAACCTACCTTGATTTAAACCCAACCACCAAGTAATAGTGGAGAGCACTGAACTCCCTTGTGGGGAGAGAATGTCCTCCCTAAAGGAAATTTAAGAGTCTACATTTGCTCTAAAGAGACCTCTTTAAGCTTATGTGCCGTTTCCCCCGCAAAGGAGTGGAACGAAATGCATGTCCTCAATTAGTTGCTGTTTGCTCTATATTTTGCACCAAGTTTGGGTTGGATTCAACCATCTCCCCCAACTGTTTTTCCTCTCTCAGATCTTCTATCTAGTGTAATTACATTAATAATAATAACAGTTTTATTATCATCATTCTCACCGCTTGCAAAAGACAACAAATGCATAGATGAATTAGTGCAATATTACAACTGCCTATGGGCACTTAATTGAGCATCAGTCTCACTGAACTCAGTGTGACTTGTTTCTAAGTAAACCTGCATAAGATTGCAATGTAGTTCTGATTTTCTTTTGCAAAAAAAAAAAGGGAGGCAAACCTACCATGACAGTTGTACCCATGTTTGCTTATGCACTGTGGGGTAGCGGTTAGAGTACAGGACTAGGGCATGGGAGACCCTGGTTCAAATCCCCACTCAGTCATGAAACTCACAGGGTAACCTTGGGCCCAGTCGTTGTCTCTCAGCCCAACATACCTCTCAAGATTGTTGTGAGGGCATGAGGCGAACCACGCAGGTCACCTTGAGCTCTATGAGGAAAGGTGACAAATAATTGTACCAATAACTACATAAAATACGCCTGCCCCGTTCACATATAAAATTATGGGTGATTGTAGGGAGTCTAATACTACCAAAATCTGAAACCACTCAAGGAAAAGGGCTGACAACGATAGAAGCAAAGGAAAGAACATGGAGAAGGGAAAAAAGTTAAGCTCCCCTCACCTGAGCTAGCCATTTTTTGTGGTCATTTAAAAAAAAATAGATGACTCCCACACACACACACACACACACACACACACACACACAGACACACACAAAACCTGGTTCATATATGAACAGAGTGCAAATGGTGAAACATTAATTTATTCAGGAAAATAGGATTAAGGGATATAAAAATCATATTTCTTCTCTCATCTTTCTCCAGTTTTTAGAGTCCTCATTTTCGTAACTCTGTGGCACAGAAAAGTATTTAAGATTATATTGGTACCACATCCGATCTGGCATTCAGTCCCTGAAACATTGGTTTGTGCAGGAATATAGGTTTAAGGAACGTGAAAATCTGATTTCCTCTCTTTCACTCGCACTTTCATCTTCTCTAATTCTCAGAGTCCTCATTTGAATAACTCTATGACCTAGAAAGCTAGATGAAATTATCTTGGTACCTGCCCTATGAAACCCACTCAGCACAAGTGGCTTAATTACTTACAACCATTTCCTTTTTAACAATCTATCTGCAACGTGGGTCGTAAATTAATAGAGCTGACAGCCCTGACAAGCCACCCAAGGATTACAATCTTGCCATGGCATTATGAGTGGCTCTCACTGGACTGAATACAACGGTAGACTTATCATTTAAAAACATGTCTGGAACGGATTAGTTTTGCACATGGCAAGTAGATAAAGCATTACAACAGAGTGTGCATCACTCCGAGATCTCTGACCACTCCGCATTTAACAGAATTAATCTGACTATGAGTGTGACCAATTTGGCTTCAGAGGATGATAACATTAAGGGCTTTGGAAAGAACATCTAAAAAATTCTAGTCTGGAATATAAAACTAAATGCCCAATTCAACTAAATGCCCAATTCAACTAAATCAGGGTATCTGAAAAAACAACATGCTGTATTTTTCGAATCAGTTTTTATATTTAAAGGGAAACTTTAAGGAGTCGCAATCCCCTTGACTTGGAACACAATTATATGCCAGACCAATATATGCTCTTAGCTCCCTGTTTTGTCACCGTGCCCTTCAGCTCTTCCTTCATTACAAGCCATCTTAATATCTTAAAGGCAGAACCGTTTGTCTTACCCATCCCTCATTCTTTAAAAACCCTCCTGCTTTCATTTTTCTCCTAGTTTTTAACTGTGTCAGCTTTGCAGTGTCATTTTGTTCGGAGGTTCAATCTATAACAGCGGGGAATGCTGTTTGTAACAAAACTGCTAATGTTTTCAAATGTAAGTGCTTAACATCCAGTCACAAGGAAGATAAACAACTTCTGTGATTATTATATATAACCAGTGTGGTACAAATAGTAGTATTCTAGGGAAGCACAGAAAACAAAAAAACAAAATGCATTAGCCACAGAATACAGTATCCTATGAATTTCACATTTTCATTTTTTCAAAAAATGTTACTAGTCCTTGTGACTGTCAAATATGCTTATATGTGTGTGGTCAATGCCTGGTGAAAACCTCAGAACCTGTAGGGGTTGTTGAGTGAGATTTCCAGGAGTCACGAGGTCAGGGCTCCAGTCTTTCAGGAATCTCCATTTTCAGTAGAAATATTCCACTAAAGAATAGGGAAAGAGTTCCATAAACCGGGTGCTACTACGGAAAAGTCCCTGCCTCACTTAGCCATCTTCTCCACTTCTGGAGGTGGAGGCGCCTGAAGATCACATGAAGATGCTCTTAACATGAGTGCTAGTCATGATGGCTATATACTACCTCCAGATTCAATAGCCTGTTTCTGAGGACCAGTCACTGGGAAATAACAGCAGAAGAAGGCCCTTGCCCTCAGGAGCCCTTGCATCTCTAGGTTATTTGTGGGGCATAGGAATTTGTTCATTATTATTTTTCCAAAAGATAGTCCAGCCCACCATGTGGTCTGAGGGATGGTGGACCTGCCCACAGCTGGAAAAGGTTGCTGACCCCTGAGATAGACGTTTGGTTTGATCCAACAGCATTCTATTTATAATCCCTTCTTGTACCTCTCTGTGACACAGAAGAGATCTTGGAAAAGGAATAATTTCTACATGTCAAAGAACCGTGCCATCCTTGCAGCAGGATATATATGCATATATTACACAGCGTTTACAAACTTTTATTATTTCTAATAAATAAATTAATGCAGCATTTGAAATTCATTCAGTTCGGAACAATTAATGGATCTATTTTGTCACTGAACCGTTGTATTTTTATAATATTCCAAGTGCAGTTAACTCGCTATTGCTACAATTTTGTTGCTGATCATATTTTTTACAACATTTCTCCTGGAGTCCCTTGATGACTTACACAACATTCTGCGCTTCCAGATTTCAAGGAATGAAATCTGCTCCTATAGCAACGCTCCCAACTCCAGCTCAGAACAGGTTGGAGAAAAGAAAGGGGGTAGGAAGTAATTTTTGGGGAGGAGGTATCCAGATCAGACTCAAATGTGGTGAGTGGAGCTTCAACGTCGCAACCGGGAATATTAACTCTGAAAATGGAATGTAGCAATTCTTAGGCTGGGTAAGTCACTGCAAAATTCATGTTCTAATTCTAATGAAAATGTGTGCCCTTTGGCAACAGAACTGTACAATGGCATAAGAGCGTGCATGCTTGCATCCCAATGAATTTGATCTGAAAGATTGTCAGGGATTTAATAACACCCACCCTCCAAAAATAGCAAAAGGTGTCTGTTCCTCCCTTTACAATTATTTTAACCTTACCTAGGCTAGAAATCCTGCGCTGCTGAACATCTTTAAAGAGTTCACACAGAGAAGCTACTCGCAAATTACCATAAGGTTTCATTCTAGCTGCATGATTATTAGTCCAGCACTAGTGATCTGATGAAAGGCACCAAAGCTTATTAATCAATTCACAAAGGCATCTGTTTGGCTACTGTGAGAACAGGATGCTGAACGAGATGGGCCTTTGGCACGATCCAGCAGCGCTTTTCTTATGCTGTTATCTATCACTCAGCTGGGGAATGCCATATTAGCTATTAGTAGCGATGGGGGAGAAATTTGATTATGTTCACATTTAAAGGCAAATCTATCTAGCTCACGCTTTCCGAAATAATACATGAACCGGAACAAGGCTTTGTTCCTTTGAAATTCTCACTCCTCCAGCCAAGGAATGTGTATGGAAATACATCTATTAAGGGTAGAGTGTACATTTAAATGCAGATATTTGTTAAAATATACAAAAATGAATTGTTTTAGGGGAAATTGTTTTGCAAGTATGTGCATATTAAGCAAAGCTGCTTACAAAAAAAGTGTGTATTACAAGAAATTCACATTAAAATATGGATGGTATAAAAACCTCACGGTTGTTTACAAATGATAATTTATCTGATGAAAGTGTGCATGCACACGAAAGCTCATACCAAAATAAAAACTTAGTTGGTCTTTAAGGTGCTACTGAAGGAATTTTTTTATTTTGTTTCGACTCAGATCAACATGGCTACCTACCTGTATTTAAAAATGAAATACAGTGGTACCTCGGTTTATGAACACAATTGGTTCCGGAAGTCTGTTCATAAACTGAAGCGTTCATAAACTGAAGCGAACTTTCCCATTGAAAGTAATGGAAAGTGGATTAATCCGTTCCAGACGGTCCGCGGAGTAACCGTTCATAAACTGAAGCGAACTTTTCCATTGAAAGTAATGGAAAGTGGATTAATCCGTTCCAGACGGGTCCGCGAAGTACTTAAACTGAAGCGTTCATAAACTGAAACATGGGTGTAATTGGTTCCAGAAGTCTGTTCATAAACTGAAGCGTTCATAAACTGAAGCGAACTTTCCCATTAAAAGTAATGGAAAGTGAATTAATCCGTTCCAGATGGGTCTGCGGCGTTCATAAACCGAAAATTCATAAACCGAGGTGTTCATAAACCGAGGTTCCACTGTAGTGTATGTATATATGCACACACAAATTAATTGAAACAGCAAGTAATTACTTAAAACAGCATTAAAATTGGTTTTTTATTTTTTATTTTAATTAAATTTCTATACCGCTCTTCATTCAAAGATCACAGGGTGGTTTACAATATAAAATATGTTTCAGTTTCATCAGAGTGAGGTTACGGACTGTGTTGCCCTAGCTCCATTTAAGAAGTACATCTGATTTACAAATGGATTTATGGAATTTCTCTTGAGTTCAAATCAGTCCAATCAGACTAAGACAATGTTTTCAATTCATAGGGAAACTGTTACATTTTAAGTATCTCTTTTGAAAGTTATGAGCATGTCCTTCTTTATTCGAGTTCATTGGAGAGCAATTTTAGCAAGAATATGGAGTTAAAAGGGGGGTGCTTGCATCCTTATGCTTAAATCGCACTTGACAGAAAAGAAACATTTAAAGAAAAGGACAATGTATCAATATGTGCTCTCTTTTTTCCATTTAAAGGAAACAGTAAATGAAGTGGAGCCGATTCTTATTCTGTTCCAGAAAATTATTTCAACATGTGTCTGAAAACCTCAGGAGACTAACCTAACGGTTTCAATGAAAATTTGCTTGATATTGTAGGAAGCAATATTTTCATACGCAAACTGGTAAAGAAATTTCTAATTTACCTGAGCTGGTTCATACTATATCCTTTAACTCGAGAAGCACCCCATACCTTTAACCACAGCATTTGACAAACAAGTAATATGGTTGACTTAGCCCTGCACACAGAGCCCATATTATATTCCACTAGACAAAACGGATAGGAAAAAAACTTGCATTAATCATACTCAAGAGTGAAAGCAAAGGAATTAAAAGTCGTTATTATTTAAGTTACTTGTCTATTCATTTCGTTCGGCCTATTCTGAGTATGACTTCGGCTGGATATCACTCTAAAGTTCTAGCAATGTGATCCATGCATTTTATTTCATGCCTGGAATAATACCCCACAACATTCCCTTTATAAAAAGTAGAAAAGCAGCTATCTGGTTTGAATCAGGGCTACAGCATGTATTTATGTGGGTGGGTGACTTGGGGGGGGGGCTTAACCCTTTCCCCCATGCTGCTTTCTCACTGGGAGAAAAAAACCACACACACACTTGCTGAGCTGTTATCTGCTGCTAAAACTGCTGTGTGAAGAAAATAACAGCTTCTGGGGGCATAGGGCAATTGAAGATTGAAGGGCTGGGGTAATGTTCAGTGGTGAAATGATGAGAGTGGATTTGATTTAAATCAAATCGATTTAAATCATGGGTCAGTAAGACTTGATATAAATCATTTTTTTTACAGATAAGACTCCTTCTTGCTGGTATAATCTTAATATTTACAACCAGATAAAGGTATCATTTTTGGAATAATAAATTTTCAGAGTAGTTTTTACAGTTATATCAAAAATTACTGATTTGGTTATCCCATTAGAAATACACAGACAGATAATTGTGAAATTATTGTGAGGTTTAATAAGTTAACTGTTTGCATCTGGACAACTTTTCTGCTTACCTTATTGAAAGGAGAAAAATAAGCATTTCCTTAATAACAATTTAAACAATTTGTTTAACTAAAACAATAACATGATGTATCCATGTTTGTTAACTGATGTGGTTAAACGTGTTAAAAAAAACTTAAAACTCATGAAAAACTTAAAACAAATCCTTTATTTCCTAATGAATAACCTTTGGACTATATTGTAACTTAAATAGAAACTATCTTTAGAAAGATTTTTCCTCCAAAAGCATTTTATTTTAAAAATCCAATTTAAATTTGAAAAATCTGATTTAAATAAAAAAAAATCAAATCAAATCAAACTTTATTTGCGTAGCCGACAGCATCAAAAGGATAAACACCAACAAAAATACATTACAAATATGGTTACCAATAAAACCTATTAAAACCTATGGTAAAAGCTAGGTTATCATTCAATCGATGTCGCTCTGTCCCATGGGCGGCGACCTTCTCTCTGGTAGATTGTTCCTGGCTGGTTAAGTATAGAGTCCAGCCAAATTGAAAGATTGTGATTATAGCCTCAGGAGGATGGTCAGGACAAGGAGAAAGATAATAATAACCAAATAAGCAGGGGATAATAATTAAAAATAAGTTAATAATCTCATTTTAAATTAAAAAAAATATGATTTGTATTTTATAAAATCCAATTTTTAAAATATTTGTATTTTTTAAAATTGATTTTTATCCACCCTGGAAATGATAGAAGCACAGTCCCATAGAATTGTAGAGTTGGAAGGGACCCCGAGAGTCAACCCCCTTGCAATGCAGGAATCCTGCCCGCAGCCGTCCCTGAGTCAGGGATGAATCCCTATTACATCTGCCCCAAACCTAGATCAAGGGCCCCCCCCCCTGTTGCTTTTTTAAAAAATGAGAAATATGCAGAAAATCCCAAGCACATGATTCAAGCACATATTAAACCTAGCATATTATTTGACTGAAGAACTGTCTTTAGTGCTTTGTTTTGGCCAACTTGTTTGTTTGAAGACAGTCTAGGTGGAATTTCAGGGCCTTGCCCACCCCAAAGAAATGTTTGCAGACTTTAAGTGGCTTAATTTTGGGATGGATCCAACCTTATCGCAGTGATTAGCCTTTGGCAGATTTTAAATTTCTCCTGTTAAAGGAAACAGCATTTTTATTATTATTTAAAAGCCAACAAGCGGGGGGGGGGGGGGAGACTGCACTCCATATCTGGCATTCATCCACCTACGTGACTAATTGATTTGGCTTAAGCGTTGTGTCTTTGAGATGCAGCACAAATTAAAAATAGATCTATTTCTATAGGGTCAGGTTACAGATATCAACTTTGCTCTTTGGTACTGATGGACTGGGAGTTCCCATTTCAGCACAAATGCCACCACAGAGCACACTGGGATGTTGTTCTGCCTGCCCAAAATGAGAGTATATGCTTCCGATTCAACAAGTTTTACTCCAACAAAATTACTTGCCAGTGATGGCTCCTTCTCCAAAATTAAAGAGAGTGAACCCAAACATATCACTGGCCTTCAGCAAAATCAAACTGCTGATGATTTTGGGCTACGTAAACTCAGAACCAAACTCTTAGAAGGGCAGTAAGTTACTATACAGAGTTAGTATAAAATGTCCCTCATAAGCAGTAACATTTGAGTATGGTGTTATCTCTATTAATGGCTGCCCTAAAGCTCTTTGGCTGATTTAAGGACTCATGTCTCACATACAGTATTCCAAGCTGAAGAAGCACTTGTTTATCTTTCAATGGGGGTGATCAGACAGCAGACTGAAACATACTTCCAGATATTTGGGTGAATTGCAGGAGATTAGTGAGGATTCCTGACTCCTCCAGTAGATTAACAACAGCAAAGGAAAATCCAAGGCAAAATAATAAATTCAAACTACAAGAAAGAAGATTCCACCTAAACATTAGGAAGAACTTCCTGACAGTAAGAGCTGTTCGGCAGTGGAATTTGCTGCCAAGGAGTGTGGTGGAGTCTCCTTCTTTGGAGGTCTTTAAGCAGAGGCCACATATGTCAAGAATGCTTTGATTGTGTTTCCTGCTTGGCAGGGGGTTGGACTGGATGGCCCTTGTGGTCTCTTCCAACTCTGTGATTCTATGATTCTAATAATAATCAGCCATGGCTAACACTTTACCAACTGTGAACACTCAAGCTCTGCTTACCTGTAAAATATGAGCATTTAAATAGTCACCCTGGCCAAGTCTTTGTGCAACTCTGCTGGCCAGTTTTGTTTTGTTTTATTTATGAAATTTATATCTTGTATTTCATCACAGATGATCTCAGGGCTGGTAACAATAATACCATTGCAATACAACAACAACAACAACAACAACAACAACAACAACAACAACAACAACAACAACGGAGGGTGGGGGAGGGAACCATTATGAAAACATTAAAATTACAGAACACTGCTTTGTATCACCTATCTGTCCCAACACAGGTCAAAAATAATCATGTTGAAATGCAGAGAGAGGAAAAGGCTGAAAGGTGGACAACATTGCAACCAGGCCATTGGGGAGGTGACTGTATTCCAGAGTGGGGTGCCAATGCCAAAAGGTCCTGTAACTTCACGCAATTATGGTGTCATCAAAACAGACTCCATAACTGATCTTAAAATACAGACAGGGAAATACAGGCAGGGGCATTCCTTCAGGTAATCAGGTCCAAAACTGTTCAGAGCTTTATACGTCAAAACTAGCACACTGAATTAATCTCTATGATGAACAGGAAGCCAGTATTTTGTGTCATAAAAAAGGTAAAAGGTAAAGGACCCCTGACAGTTAAGTCCAGTCGCGAACGACTCTGGGGTTGCGGCACTCATCTCACTTTACTGACTGAGGGAGCCGTTGTTTGTCCGCAGACAGTTTTTCCGGGTCATGTGGCCAGCATGACTAAGCCGCTTCTGGCGAAACCAGAGCAGTGCACGGAAACGCCGTTTACCTTCCTGCCGGAGTGGTACCTATTTCTCTACTTGCATTTTTGATGTGCTTTCGAACTGCTAGGTTGGCAGGAGCTGGGACCGAACAACGGGATCTCACCACGTCGCGGGGATTCGAACCGCCGACCTTCCGTTCGGCAAGCCCAAGTCTCAGTGGTTTAGACCACAGCACCACCCGCGTTGCTTATTTGGTGTCATAAGGACAGGCTAATATGGCTCTGTGCAAAAAGGTTCAACAGCACTCTAGCCACTGCATTTTGTACCAGCTGCAATATCTGAATGGTATTCAAGGATAGATTGGTATTCAAGGGTAGATCCACCATACAGAAATAGACATATGCTGAACCGAAAATATTCATGTGTCATAGGAATCTTGGCCAGGGCAAGATAAGGAACAGGCTTTGACTTGATGTTACCAATACGATGCATGGAGGAGATGCAAGCTGGCACCAGTCATGACATGTAGTTAAACTCACAGGGCAATAGAAGTTAATACAACTCACTTATGCTTGATGGCTTGACATTGCAACCCTAAAGAGAGTTGCTTGGAAGCGTGTCTTACTGGAATCAATGGGACTTAACTTATGACTGAACACAACTAAAGACTGTGCTGCTAATCAGATTTCCCTTCCCTTTATTTGCTCAGTGTGGCGCAATAGCCCAAGTAACACCTGTAGGTCATGCTAAACGAGACCTATTTGAAAACAGATCACTGTGAAACAGCATCAAAAATTGATGTTACACAAACATCTTGTGTTAACTACGTATCGGTTCCTGTTTTCCTTTTCTCTTCATCACAATTTGTATCTGAGATCCAGCAAAATAATAATAATAGTGTCATTTGTTTGCCGGAATTTCTGTTATTTAGGTTCCTACCATTTTAAGTGTATTTGCTATAAGTGATATATGCGGGATTAATATCCTGGGGGGAAACACCTTCCCCCTTTTTTGCTCTGAGTTGGCTCGCTATATGTCTCTTTGCTTTTCGCCCTGGGGAAGTTCACACTTTAAAATAATTCTGTCCTAAAACTTGACAGCAAGTATGCTACCATAAGCTCAGCCTTTGTATTTTTGTAATGATGTGGACACTGAGAACTTAAGAGTTGACAAGCTTATTTCACGCCTGCAGTGTGTGACATAGTTTGGGGGGGTGGGGGAGAGATAAAGGAACAGCTTAAAAACTCAGCTGACCATGTTTAGTTTGAAGGAAGTGGGTGAAGGAAGCTCTATACACTCAGCTGATTACCCATCACAGTGTGTTTATCTTCTCTCTCTAATGCACTTTTGGAGCAGAAAGGACTTGCAAGATGTAAACAGAAAAACAACAGGCAGAGACGCCAATATGCTGACTGCTGGTGCATGCTGTAAATTATGGAATCTAGCTGTCAGCACAGTACCCAACATGTCCTTTAGATTCCAGATTAGTCATTGTTTTGTTTTGTCTGAAACTGATAACTAACCCGTATGATTTTTATGTTTACCCTGCCCTTCCTCCAAGGACTTAGGGTGCCATACACACAGGTCTTGCTCCCCTTCTATCCTGTAAGATAGGTTAAGATGAGAAATTGTGACTAGGCCAAGGTCACCTAGCAAGCTTTACAGCTAAATGTGAACCTGGATTATAGTTTAACCGCTATAACACACTGCCTCCTCTCTGAGACACAACAAAGACATGGAAATTATTTCCAGTGGCTAAAGGCCTTTTTGCGTCTCACTTGTACCTCAATATCCCATAAAAACCCATCTCTCCCTTCCTGCCATATGCACTTGTTTGGACAAATGCCCTTCCCTGGAGCAAACCACACTCAAAATAATGGCACTTATTTCTCAGTAGACATCAACAGGATTGAACTGTTTATCTTGTGCAGGTGCTAAGGAGGAACCGAAAAAGTGGACAAAGAATATGGATATCCCTCCCCCCCCCGGAGTTTATTTTATGTACAATGCTCAGAGCAAGTTGCTGATAAGAACTACACAACTTTTAGAAGACATCTGAAGGCAACCATGTATCGGGAAGTTTTTTATGTTTGACATTTTATTATGTTTTTATATGTGCTGGAAGCCGCCCAGAGAGGCTGGGGGAACCCCAGCAAATGGGCGGGGTATATACAATAAAAGTAATAATAATAGTACACATACAAACACCTTTTTGAGCCTCCCAGTGCAACTGTTATACACTTCTGATTCCTTTCTGTGTAGAGCCTAGGAGAAGCAAAAATAAACTTAAAGCTAAAGGGCAAGGCTGGTCAGGAAGTTACTTGCACTTTTAACCAAATAGGGCAGTGTCTATCTCCACACCCCAGTTATGTAGTCTATTCCATTCCTAAAGTGGAATAATAACAGCAAATTTATCTGAGATGCTGGAAGCTCCCAACCAAAATGGTGCCACCTAGTTAAGACTTTTAAAGTAGCTACTACATGACTCCCCAATTTGTCTGATGCCGCTCTCAATTCAACTTTTGCATACACAGTATGATAGCCATCATGTGGTGAAAATCGCAGAGACTTCAATAAAATTCAAGCATAGGTAACAAAGGTTTAGAAGTTTAGTCCTAGCAAGAAATAATTTGAGGTCTGTAAGTAAAAGTGTTCCTGCACATCGGAACAGAAAAGAGCAGTTAGTCCCCTGGGAAGTAACAAGGTAGACCTTAGAGTGAATGAAGCTGTAGAATGTTTTAAGCTGAGGCAAGCTGAGTTTTAACGGGAAGCAATTCCTGCTGCAGTTCAAAGAAACAAAATCGCGCTTCCACAATTTGTTTCGTGACCAACAACCAAATAAAGCTTACGCTGCCATGAAATTAGGCAAAATCAAATTGTTCAAAATTGTTGCTTCTTTTCATCCCACAAAACTTGCATGATTTGAAATGACATTTTAAAATTGATCTTCTTCCTTTGAGAGGCTGAATGTGAATATTATACAAGCTGACCTCAGGAATTTATTGTGCTAGATGGAATTTTCTACCCCATAGAAAACCCTTAGCTCCTTCACTGGGGGTAACCAACGTGAGGCCTTTCTACATGTTGTTGGGACTACAATTCCCATCAGTCCCTGCAAGCATGACATTGGCTACCCCTGCACTATGCCATACCAGCCAGTTCAGCTACAGAAACTAAACCAGGCACCCCCCAAACTCGGCCCTCCAGATGTTTTGGAACTACAACTCCCATCACCCCTAGCTAACAGAACCAGTGGTCAGGGATGATGGGAATTGTAGTCCCAAAACATCTGGAGGGCTGAGTTTGGGGAAGCCTGAACTAAACCAATTAGCAGTGCCACAGGAATAGGTCTTTTCTATCGGTCGAACCTGGCACCTTCTACATGCAAAACATCTGTTCTACCATCAAGATAGATTCCCTCCCTGTTGTTGTTTTTTAAAGAGGCCCCATGGATACAGAGTACACATGTTCCACGGGGCCTCTCTTAAAAGACTCACCGTGTGTGTGTGTGTGTGTAATTTCAGCAGGTTGCCATCTAAAAAACTGTATTTTTATCTTTGAAACAAATGTCCCTGGTCCATAGAGAATATGAAATGCAGTGGTACCCGGGAGCATAGCCAAAGACTGAAACAGCACAGCTGAAGGTTCTGCTATTTCACAGGGTCTCCTCAGAAAGTGTTTGCTTTGCCTGCTACAATATTCTAAAAATAGCAAAAGCATATTGGGCGATATCCATCTTGCACTCAAATGCGGCTGCTAGACAAGAACTACAAACGTTCTGCCTTACCTTGACCACCTTTTATCAGACCAGAGAGCTTGCTAAATGTTTGTTTTTTTTAACCTAAACAAATCACTTTTTAATATATAAATATATATATACTCTCTGAGTAATAACTGGTTTCCCCCCTATTAACACCCTCATAACATAGGCACCCTCAAACCTTCAATGTCCTTTCCAAAATGAAAGGCTGCTAGCCTTTAGAACTAATTTACTATTATTTTCATATGCATTTTAGAGGTGGTTAAATGTTTTTATAACTGTTTAGATTAACGGTTTTGTAACTGTTTTTCCTACAGTGGTGTTTGTACAGAAAATAAACCTCACATAAATGTAATCATCACCAAACTTTTTAGTTCATGATATACAACGTATAGCTTATTTTGCAATATACATCTTATTTTTACAGAAACGTTTTACTTGCTGTTCATTTTCAACAGTTTAAGTTTGTATTTTTTTTTTTTTTTTGCCATGAGGCAAAAAAGACCAGACTGACCTCGGAATACAACTTCATTTTCCCCCCCTTTAATTGCCCGAAAGCCTGCATAATAAATAACAACGGTAATCTTTACTTACATTAAAGCTCATTACAAACAAGGGGTGCAGGGAAATTTATTTTCCTGCTGGGAGTAGGGCAGAAATTCAGTAACAATCCTGGGGGTTCAGAACGATTCTGAGGCAGGACAAAGAATAGACTGTAAAATATTAAAATGTTTACTTCTTAAAAGCTTGGCATTGCCTGCTTTCGACTCCCATATGTCAGACAGGAAGAACTTCCTGACAGTAAGAGCTGTTCGGCAGTGGAATTTGCTACCAAGGAGTGTGGTGGAGTCTCCTTCTTTGGAGGTCTTTAAGCAGAGGCTTGACAGGCATATGTCAAGAATGCTTTGATGGTGTTTCCTGCTCGGCAGGGGGTTGGACTGGATGGCCCTTGTGGTCTCTTCCAACTCTACGATTCTATTATTCTATGATTCTACGATTCTACATCTCAAGGTGCATGCTAGCAATGTTTCAGCCAATGCCATTCATGCTTTAGCAATGTTCCGATTAGACTACTGTGATACCCTCTACATGGGGCTACCTTTGAAAACAGTTCGGAAATTTCAGCTTGTGGCGAGAATATGGCAGCCTGCCTGCTGAAAGACATGGAGAGGATCTCTCATATTTCACCTATTCTGAGACAGCTGCACCGGCTGCCAATTCGTTTCTAAGCCCAATTTGAAGTGTAAGTCCTGACCTTTACAGACCTAAACAGCTTAGGTCCTGATTATCCCGGGCGACATCTTCTCCTATTACAAACTTACACACACACACACACACACACAAACACACACTTAAGATCTTCTGAGGGTGTCCTGCTCCAGATTTTCTCTTACAGAGAGGCTAGGTTAAGCCTCTACAAGGAACAGAGCCTTCTTGGTGGTAGCTTCGATGCTCAAATGTTCTTCCAAGAGAGGTCAATTTAGCCTCTCCACTGCTATCCTTTTCAGAACAACAGTAAACTTTAGTTTTTGTTGTGGTTTATTGGGACGTTGTTAAATTTGTTTTATTTGCTGATTACCTTTAATTTTTTCCGTAAATCATGCATCACTATAAATAATCAATATGCATATGAAGACATATAACTTGGTACAGGTTACCGCACTACTACCTTGTTCCATTTGGTGGGAAACCTGTTCTGCTAATCTGTTATGGAGTCATATAAATTATATGAGTCTGCTGAGGTTATCGGTGTCAGATAACCACTGATTCCTCTAGTCATGATGCCTACATATTTTGCTGACTTACAGCCCTGGTCACTAAGGTATTGTCCTGTTTAGGGAAGTTTTTAATCTGTGATATTTTAATGTATTTTGGTATTTGCTGGAAGCCACCCAGAGTGGTGGGGAAAAGCCAGCCAGATGGGCGGGGCATAAATAAATAAATAAATAAATAATAATAATAATAATAATAATTGGCCAGATGCCGCGGACTGAACTTAGGACCTTCTCTATATACAGCATGGGCCCAACCACTGAGCTCTGGAGCTTTCTGCATAAATTATGGGACCCTGGCCACAGGGAGGAGACAAAGGGCTCTACAATTTAATCCAGTGACCTGAGATTGATAGCCGCATGGATCAACCCAAGAGACAATTCTTAAGCTTTAACATTTCAAAATATCCTGCATCAAGATGGAAACTCCGATTTGTAATGTGCTTGAAAGAAATCTTCTGATTCTGTTCCATCGTTTGAAAGTATACTCAGGCTTAATTAACATTTGTGTTAGCACATTTGCCAAGCTTTTCATTCCCTCTCCCGGATATATATATATATATATATATATATATATATATATATATATATATATGTGTGTGTGTGTGTGTGTGTGTGCATGCCAGTAGGGAGTCATATATGTGATGCACTAAGCAAATGAGTGAAAGTAATTTGCTATGGTGTTAAAATGGGAAATATCTGGGGATCGCATCTGTCTTCAGGATTTTGAGTCTTCCAATAATGAGTAATCTCCAAGGGCCTGTGTTCATTACCAATTTATGCCAGAATATGCTGGTCGAGGTTAAATGATAATCTTATTTATGTGAGAGTAACGATGCACAAACACACATCTGTTGGATTCACAGCTTTTCTGTATTATAGCACAGTTGGTTAGAGGTTGGTGTTGATAATGCCAACGTTGCAGGTTCGATCCCTTTTATGAGACAGCTGCATATTCCTGCATTGGTGCGGGTTGGACTAGATGATCCTCAGGGTCCCTTCCAACTCTACAATTCTGTGATTCCATTTGTATTACATTTGCAACACATCTTTTAGGAAAACGTCTTAGAAGGCGGCTTGCAAAACACTGAAAAAACAAAATTTTGTATGGTCAATCAAAACAAAAATAAAGTCACACCATATTGCCGTGTGCGTGGATTTTCAATTTCACCAGACTCTGCATTCTGGGCATGACGACTCTATCATTGCCCACTGGGTGCTAGGTCTAGGGTGGTTGTGGAGCCTCGAGCAAGATACCGCATCAACTTCCATGCATGGTGGGAGCTCGAAAACCAGAACCCACTCCAAGAAGTCGAAGCTGAGGTCTCCTTTGCAATTCCTCCTCACAACAGCACACTTGTTCCTATGAGTAGACAACTCCCATAAGCAGTTAAACCAGCCTTGTGAAAAGTTCCATAAAAAGCAAAATTTTGTGATCAAGGGACATAAAATGTTTAATTATAGTTTGCCTGCAGCTGCACACCATTTGTGGCCTAACATCCTATTCATTTTGTGTCCTATTCAACATTTTAAAGCAGGTGTGAGGAACCTTTGGCCCTCCAGATGTTGCTGAGCTACAGTTTCCACCATCCCTAGCCACCGATTATACTTGCTGGCACCGATGGGAGTTACAGTTCCTCAACATCTGGTGGGTCAGGTCTTCCCCACACTAGTTTTAAAGTTTCCATGCTTAGGCATTGAGACACCATCCATAGTTGCCACAGAAGACTGAAGTCCCCTTCAGGCTCAACCGGGGAGCAGGCAGAAGGGATGCAGTTATCTGAACTAGCCAGATGTTTAACTGATATTCAATCACAGTCAGTCCATTATTTAGAGCTGTCCTGCCCAAAAATGACAACTAGACATTTCGTTTTGTTGACTGTAACCTTGATTTAAGGAGCCATTTGGAGCCTGGCTTATAAATCTGAGTTTCTAACATTGATCTCATCCCTTCCCTGCATAGTTTGTTGCTTTGTTTCATTTTGTATTGAAAATCCACGTTTTTAAATGGCTGAGAGTATTATCCGAAGGCACTTACCTTGCTGGTGCTACGAACGTCTGAGCCTGGGGCAAAGGAAGTTACCTTATATAAAGTCGGCGCAATGCTCCACCTAGCTCAGTACTGGCTACACTAACTGCCAGCAGCTCTCCAAGGTTTCAGGCAAGAGTCTCTCCCAGCTCTAAATGGGGATGCCAGGAATTGAACCGGGGGTCTTCTGCATGAAAAGCAGGTGCTCTACCACTGAGCTACAGCCTTTCCCCATTCCGGAACTCCGAATGAATGGAAGACACCCCAGACACCACACGTTTCACCTTGGGTTCCATAATGGATGAGAAGTAGGATACAAATATGAGAAAACAAATCACTTGTTTTATTCCATCACTATAAGTTGCTCCAAGAGTTTGAGCAGAACTGAAAGGAGGATATACAATTTTATAAACAAATAAAATGTTTGGAGGTGAGGAGGAAAAGAACAATCTCTCTCGTAGTTTGCAAAAGCTTCCAGTCAAGCAAAAGCTCTTGAAACGGGTTTGGAGCAGGGCTGGTGAGAGGTGGCAAGGCAGAGTCACAAAGACCCAGATAGAGAAGCTTGGAGGGCCATATCTGGCCAAGGGAGCTGGCACTCCTTACCCATGGCCTATGGCTAAAGTGTAGTATTGGGTGTCTTTCATCTGCCCTTTGTGCTGCATCCCTCAGTCATTGCAACAGCGCTTGCACGATGGTCCCCTTAATCAAATGAATGGAAGTTACCTAGCAGCAACGCTTAATGGAGAGCTTTCCTAATCCTTAAGAATGGCTATGGTTGCCAAGCAGCAGAATGAAACGACAAATCCTTGGCTCACTAGCTTTGGCGACCAAGGTTCCCGGGGCCAACAGAAATTTGTGCGCTAGCTATGGAGCATCTGAAAACAGCAACAGACAGATAGAAAGGCAGGCAGGCAGATGATCATCACTCCAACATGACCTATGTGACTGAAAAGTGGTATTACAACATTATTCTACAGCAAAAAAAAATCTAAGCTGCCCTTGAGTGTGATATGGCCAAATGGCAAGTCACAACCCACAACATGCCTTCAGCCGCCAAAGCAAACATAGAGCATAGAATTTACTTTTCTCACAGTTCTGGCAACTGCTGTCCAGTCAGTCAGTATGAACAAGTCCAGTCATAAACGAGGCAGAGTTGAACATTTGCCCCTTCGGAGATTAATTCCAAGTCCAAATATTTGGCTGGAATGGCAGCCCTATTTCGTTTTAAAACAAGCAAACATACATTTCTCCTTCAACTTCCACTTTGTCCAGCCATAGCTTCATCAATTACAGGCATCACTTCTTTAGACTTTACACCAGAGGCAGGAAAAGTGTGTGGGTGTGTGGGTGTGGGTGGGTGTTTGTGTGTACCACGTATCGATTTCTCACTGCTCTGTAACATGCAAAAGCCATCCTGGCTCTCAACCAGATTCAGAACCCTAAATGAAGCCTAAATGCTTGCATTTAAATCAGTTCAGTTCCATTTAAGTCAATCAGACTAAGCAATTTGAAATTCAAGGCCTTTACCTGCATGGACAGTGGAATGCTGAGGTCAAGGTGCATTGAGCATAAGCCTATGCATTTTTACTTGGAAGTAAATTCCACCATGTTCAATGGGGATTACTCCCGGGTAAGTGCATGCTAGACTGAAGCCCTAATCTGTAGGCTCAAAGGAACATATGCCTTATGCCAGACTGCTGGTATATCTAGCTCAGTATTTCCAATGCTGAATGGCAGAGACGCTACAGGGTTTCAGACAAGGAACAATTCCAGCCATACAGATGCCAGGGGGTGAACTTGAAACCTCCTGCATGCAAAGCAGATGCTCTACCACTTAGCTACAACCTGTCCCCCAAATAAACAAGTCTGGGGTTTCAAGCATGGTAAACTAGGGCAGAAGATAAGTCTCACGCCTGACTGATGAAAGCAAAAATATATTTGAAAACAGCAATTCTAGACACCATCCATTTTCTTGAAGCAGTAATATATCCATAGAGCATTAGCTATAGTTCTCTTTCATAAGTGGACAAACATGCTTTTCAAATCCGCTATTTAAACAGGCGATCCTTTCATAAGCTGAGACTGATACAAGTGATCTTTTAATTAAGGATTTTAGTGAAATGTTAATGAAGGAAATTCTCAGACTTTGTGATTGCGGACACACAACTACTATCCAGGTATGCTCTCAGCACCAAGCAATTGTTCAGAAGACATGATGGCCTTTAGTTTGAGGATTCTAATTTTTTCACTTTAAACACAGAGAGAAAAAGCAGAACCCTTTCATGTCCTAATGACTAACAAATTTATTGCAGTAAGAGCTTTCAGAGTAGATAATCCCAGCCTTTAACAGTTCAGACCTGAGTCCATCTTTCAGTCTAAACGTGAAATGTATTTGCTTTTCGCAGTACTATGGACTAACACTCCTCTGAGGTTTCACAAATGGTGCTTCTTAACATTCCAACTTAAAGATACACTGTAATTCTAAGGTAAGGATGAAGGAACTATAATAAACTGCAAGAAAACAGAGCCTAGCCCTTCTGAAAATCCCCAACTTTGCCTTAAAGCAAATTATTAAAACCACAACCTCATTAATAAGATGAAAAAATAGCATCCCTTAAAACTCTATTGCTTCAGTGATTACAACTGCTTCAGTCATTATTTTTGTCTTAGCTTTGAAAAGAATGATAATATTTACTCACTTTCAATGAATCAAAGCAGGCGATTACTCGTCCATTTTCAACTTGGCAGCTTTTCGATGGATGTGCAAACTTACATTCCGAATCTGGACGTGAGCAAGTCCCTCTTTGGAACTCGCGACACACTTCCAGTGTTAGCCATTTCGTGTCCCGGATTGGTGTGACACTTACAGCCATGTTTAGATTTATTTATTTTTACAGGTAGTTAAAATTGTCAATGAAACAAACAAATTTTAAAAAAAAGGAGAGAGAGAAGAGGCCAAACTGATAAGACTGGAAACGATGAAAAATGCCACCTCCAAAATGCTTCCCCCAAAGCCCCAAAGCCCAACGTTAAAAGATGTCAAGTTGTGTTGTCGCAACAGCAAGGAATAGATTTCCCACTAGAAAGTCACAGCGCGAAACTGTCAATCAGAAGAGGGGGGTGGTTTTGGAACTTAAGGTCGTCAGAAAAATGAGCATTTAAAAGTGTGGCCTGCAATGAGCCTTGTGCTCTCAGTAAACCATTCCCGAGTGCCAAATTGGGAGGCCAAAACGCAAGCAGCAGGGAGGCCCCTTCAGCAGAGGATTTCCAAGCTGCTCTCAGGGAAAGTTGCCTGGAAGGGGAATCTCCACACGGCTGAATTTGCAATGGTTATTATTAATTTCACTATTGAGATTTTGATTTATTCAATTTTTTTTTTTGGTGTGGCGCAATTGGTATCGATTAGTTTGGCACAGACAGTCGCAGCAGTTTAAAGAGATAAATGAAGGAACGGTTTGTTTTGCTCCTCCTCTCTTCGATTTTTTTCCCCCTTTCTGGCAGAAGATTATCTCACTTTTCCAGCAAACTTTTGTTGTTGTCGTTATGCTTAATATTTCTAAAAGAATAACTAAAAGCAGCCTAGGGCAATGCCTGATGCTTAAGAGCTTTTCTCTCTCTCTCTCTTTCTCTTGATTATAAGTAGAAATGAGGGGAGGGGTGGCTGGGCTAGAGGTGGAGAGTGGATGAGCTGTCGTCGCAGTCTAGCTGGCAGCAAGCAAGGCAAAAAGCAGAGTCTGCTCTAGAAGCGGTTCCAAGCAGCAGAGACGTCAGGAAAGGCACTTCTTAGTACCAACCTGTAGAAAAAACAGATACGTTAACATTTACCAAGCAGCATTTCACTGATGTCTCACAGCATAATCACGTCGCCATGTGCTCCTTTCCGTCTTACTACTCTCTACACAGCATGATTCCTCCTCCCCCCGGCTTCTCGGTCTCAAAACAAAACAAAAATTACTTACAGTGCAGCATATTGCAGCCGGCCATCGTGGGCTTATTAAAAAGGGGGCCGATCTCCCTTTCTGAAGCAAGGCATGATGATAGGGAGATAACCAATCACAGACAGTGTTGCAGCAATATTCTGGGCAGAAAGCCAGTCGTGTGGGCTGTCTTATGAAAGGTCGCGCCTGTCAGACGTTCATTGCTATGCTATGAGCAGAGAGGACGTCCATCAGATGCGACTTTATTCCACTGCAAGAGGACGACCATGTGGGTTTCGAAATTTACCCAACATGCAGCGAGTGGAATAAACCATGTTAGGGGTTTTTATTTTTTTCCTTCCCTCCAAACAGCTTCCAACTCCAGCACCAAGTGCCTGCAGTGTCCAGGCAGAGGAAAGGGGTGGGGGCTGCAGAGCAAGGGGGGGGGGAGGTGGATAAAAAGGAAAGCGGGGAAAGCAGCAAGCTTCCCAACTGCAGATCACATTTAGGCTGCTTTTCTCCCTGCTTTGCATCGAAGCCCAGCAAGCCCAGAGCACGCCTACTGTATCTGACAGATGAATATAAAAGGGAAAGGGGTGTTCACAAATGGTACAGTCTCCTGACCTATCCAGTTCACTTCCTTCTAAACCATAAGCCCTGCCTCCTCTACAGAAAGGAGCACGGCTTCTCTCTCTCTCTTTTTAAAGTGCTGGGGAACTATTCCGTTCAGTCAGCACAGAGCCTGCCAGTAGATCCCAGGCAGGTTAGGAAAGATCAAAAATACCTTCCCGGGGCACAAGCCTAGGTCATTGGAGGGGGTGGGTGGGAGCGGTGGGTATCTTCAGCCTGCCCGGCCACCTCCAAAGCCAATCTGGGAGGGGGATAAAGTGACTCCACCACAGTCACCTTAAATATTAAGCAGGCAATCTGGTTTTAAGCAACACGATACGCTTCGGGTTGACACTTCCGACTTAAAGCGATAGCGCCCACAAATGGCCTACAGTTTTCTGAGGCTCGTGTTCACACCAGAACTCAGCTTCCCCAGGGGCTCACGTCTTAAAATGGCTTCTTTAAGAAAAGAGTTTGCTTTGCACTATACTAGTCAGGATATTCTCCGCCAGAAAGAGAGAGAAAAAGACAGAGACAGACAGAGAGAGAGAGAGAGAGAGAGAGAGAGAGAGAGAGAGATGAAGATGGTAATGATTATTATTCAGAGAGGCAAACAACTGCGGTATTTTTCGGCCCGTGGGAGAGAGAAGAGCTGTTGTAAATTTCATAAACCAAATTAATCTGATGGGACTTTCACAAGATTGCACGGTTTTGTTCCAGTTTAGTTAACTCTGAAAAGCAGAGGGTGTTTTCACAAGTGCTGAATTTGTTCCTTAGGATTTGTTCTCTCTCTCTCTCAGAAAGCTTGGAGCACCCTTTGCCTGCCCGATTAAATTCTCTAAGCATGGGGGGAAAGCATAGTGATTTCTACTTGCGGGTGCGTATTTTATTCCTTTGCAGGTATGCTTGCAACAGCCTATTTGCATCAGAACCTAAAGATGAGATCAGCAAGAGGCAAGCCCAGAACAACGTCCAACCACCTGAGGAATACCACTGGCCATCTGCAGCCAATTCACAGGCATGAGAAATATATGAAAGGGCAGCTCTTAGCCACACACCTGAAAAGTACAGTAGTAGCAGAATCCTGGCCTGAAGAACTGGCTTGCCATGTGAGCCACTACACTAGCTTCCTGGGAGGTGGGTCACTGTTGCATGCTGGGAGGAACAGGGACGAGGCATTGTGGAAGTCTGCGTGGTGTAAACACACTGGCAAAGCCCATCCTGTGTTCCTGCTGGTGCATTTGCACCATGCTGGCCTTACTGCCCCTTCCTGTTTCCCCGCTTGTATGCAGCAGCAACCCGCCTCCTGGAAAGCTACCATTGTGCCTCCAAACCGCCCATCTCCCATCTCCCGCTCTTCTTCAAGGGGCCCCTCCAGTAAAACGAGTTAAGGACTATTCTAATAAAAATGAATTGCCACGCCATCTTTCCCCCAGTACATCTACACAACCAAGAAAACGATGAGCATACTAGTCTTGCCTGATGCATCAGGCGATATTCAAATTTCTTCCACCATTCCAGCCCTCAGACATTTCAGTACAGTGCTAATACGTAGCTCAGTTGGTTAAAGCATGATGCTGATAATGCCAAGGTTGTAAGTTCGATCCTCGTAAGGGGCAGCTGCATATTCCTGCATTGAAGGCGATTGGACTAGACGATCCTCGGGGTCCCTTCCAACTCTACCACTGTATGATTCTATTTCTGCTCAAAAGGAAGTCCCACTGAGTTCAGTGGGGACCACTGCCAGGGAAGAGGGCAAAAGACTGCAGCTTTGCAGTGCAGTTTTATACATGCCTACTAAGTAGTAAGATTTATGAAGTTCAAGGTGCTTAAGTACACTCTTCCCCAAGTCCCGCTGAACTCAATGGGGCTTACTTCTAAGTTAACACATATGGGATTCTGCTCCTAACCTCCTATAAAGACAAGGAATCAAAAAGATAAAACAGTGAGACTGGGAGATTTTTAACCTTGCTGTCTTTAGTATTTTGATTTCCTGGAGCAAAGTAACATGAGGAATGTTGGCCTCTCCTACAGTGGTGTCCCACCCCCCATTTAAAAGCCATAATTGCAGCACTAACCAGCTAGGACACAGAAATCCTCTGTGATTAGGTGCAGAGCATGCCGCAATCAGTCTTGGCATGTTATTGGAATTCGGTCTGTGAAAACACCACCCCAGTTCCAGATTCATCAATCCAGAAACCTCCTTCAGTCATTCATCAGTGGAATCACCATGCCACTTTATAAATGCTCTTTGGAAGAGGAGATAAAAATCCATCTTTTCCCAAAGTTACAGTGTGCAAAGTCACAAGTGATCAATATTACACGATGTGAGCAAGAGGTTGCTAAACGAATAGCAATTTCTGGATATATATATATATATATATATATATATATATATATATATATATATAAACTTTTTCTAGCAATCCTTTCTTGTTCATTATGTCTACTGCTGTGGAAATCATTACTTTCTCTTTATCCCAAAATAAAACACATACAATGCTCTTCAGAAAGACAGATATGCTGAAAAGATAAAATATACCATAAATGGTTGGTCACAAGAAACTATGTATGTTGTTATCCATTTAATAATGATCTCCAACATTTCCGTAGCATGATTCTGAATACTAAAATTAACAATGCACAACCTTCTACTTTGGTATTTACCCACTGCCAAGTATTTCACGCAACAAATGGATACATACTGCATGGATATATGCAGCTATGGCAAAGAATTATAGGGCAAAACTCTCCAACCTGTTCTTTGAACAGCACAGCACATTGTCATTGATCTGTCAATTCAAGGTGCTGGTGTCAACCTTTAAAACCCCTAAACATATAAAGATAAAACACAATGTTATGTTATATTGCTTGCTTGTTTAATGTATTGGTCACAATATAGCAAAATGGTAACAACGTTGTTATTAGTTGGTGAAGTCGTTTCAAAGAATGGTGGTGTTATTATTTATTTTTGCATCGGGGATGTTCGCTATCCATAATAGCAGTAGGGTTTTTAAAAATAAAAATATATTCCTAAAGAAATCTATCCCTTGTTCAACTGGGTAAAGGTAAAAAAAGGTAAAGGACCCCTGGATAGTTAAGTCCAGTCAAAGGCGACTATGGGGTGAGGTGCTCATCTCGCTTCAGGCCGAGGGAGCCGGCATTTGTCCACAGACAGCTTTCCGGGTCATGTGGCCAGCAGGACTAAACCGCTTCTGGCGCAACAGGACACCATGATGGAAACTGGGACCCCCCAGGAAATACAGCTAGGGCCTCTAACCTGTTCAATATTTCTTCACATGAGGTACATCATGCACCACTAACAGACAGGGTGGATGTTTGTTTTTTCCAGCTATTACCTGATTGTTCTCTTTTTGCTGGTGTATCTTTTATGCCAGACATCCCCAAACTTCGGCCCCCCAGATGTTTTGGACTACAATTCCCATCTTCCCCGACCACTGGTCCTGTTAGCTAGGGATCATGGGAGTTGTAGGCCAAAACATCTGGAGGGCCGCAGTTTGGGGATGCCTGTTTTATGCCTTCATTTCATTAGCTACCTTAGGATTTTGTTTGGGGTTTTTGGGTTTGATGGCCCCATCTGTAGTTTGTAATGGGGATTGCCATATATTTCATTATTGTCAACCTGTTTTTGTAAGCCGCCACCCTGAATTTTCTTTGAAAAGGAGGGAAGGTATAAGATTTCAATAAACATAAATGTTAAACAGTGACAGTAATAGAGATAACGGTCTGAACCCGTCCATTGAGGTTCGTTGACATTTAGTGCTCAATCCCATATGCCTAAGAATACACGAAAAGAACTATACTAAGCAGATTTAGGGTCTAACCCAGGATTGAGTAGCATGTGGCTGTGGATGCTGTTCGATTCCAGCCCCCATACTCCTCAACCAGTCTGGCCAACGATTGGAGATGAATGGAATAGTAGTTCAAAAACCTGGATGGCTGCAAGATAGCATCCCCTGCCTGTTCTAGCCTAATATTCTGTTCTCAACACTCATCAACCTCCAGGGTGCCTACAACCATTAAAATTGAAATTGATTTCAAACATTCAGCTACATTATATATATATATATATATATATATATATATATATATATATATATCCTTAGTACTCAGAGTGTGAGGAGCTTGCACTATTTTATAAGCCACTCCTCCTTGACCATATCCCAACTTTCTAGTTTTTAGACCATGTCTCTTTTTTTGCCTTCTACATCTGAGCTTGTTGCACTGATTGGTTGTGCCGGTGGACAACGATAAAATTCCCTCTTTATTTCTGCACTTTTGGCAAGCACTGGCCCTTTTGCCATGGATCCACTGCTGTGTAGCCTCCCCCTATCCCTTCTAGGTTCATTTAACCTGCCCATTCCCTCAACCTGGGAGGAAAATGATCATCTGGCATTTACGCTGTCTCCCCTTGCCTTGCCTTTATCATCCCTGCGATGATTTGAACACATTCCACCCTCCCCGTCCCCAAGTCTCACTGGGGCAAAGTTTGAAAACCCTTGGACTGCAAATATTTAACAGACATCACTGAGAAGTAAGTTCAAGGTTTTGTTACAGGGAAGATCTACTTCCAGGCTCATTCTGGCCTCAGTTTAGCAATTTCGGTGAAAGGCACCAAGAATTCTGAAGAGCTTAACAAAGCCCAAGCAGAATATTTAAAACAAGTCTAAATAAGCAGGATAAAGGGCAGTGATTCACAAACTTGCCTTAATCTGTATGAAGCAACTGTCTGCTCCTTGCATGCTCCAAGTGGCTGCAATGTTTTGATTATTTCCACCCTCCCCGCTCCTACGGCTATAAGCTGAGCTTCTGGGGTTGCAAGGAGGAAGACGTAAATAAACATTAACTTGGAGGAATATGAGCCGGGTAGAGGAGAATTAAAGAGGGTCATGTGGAAATGGCATGAAATTATACTAGATATACTTCACAAAGCCAATTTCACAAACTGGCCCTGGGTTTTTTTTCCCATCTGCCCTTAACCTATCTTCCCGTTTATAAAAAAAAAGAGAGAGAGAGAGAGAACACCAAGGCAAAATACTTCCATTTAAAGAGCATTTTAGCCCTAAAAATATGGGCACGGACACTGCATTATTCTGATGAATATCTTGACTAAGCATCCAGTGACATTTTTATATCAGTTTCTTAAATCAAAACACAATACTTTATGGGCAGTATGTCATAACAAATATTTTGCTCCCCTGTTATATGTAGGAGTAAGGCTTAAATGCTTGAACCGGAATGATTATGGGCTGAAGATTATGAGACTCTGCAAGTTATGTGGGAAATCGTGACAGAGCCTGGAGAATGAATTCGCTAATAATCACCTTTTCAGGCATATAATATTTTCCACCAAAAGAAAAGAAAAAAAGCTCCAGATCATAAACGTTAAATTACCAAATTTGTGGTCAATATCACACCCCAAAATATCAAAATACAATGGAAGTAAAATAGGAATCTATGTAAACCAATGATTGCTCTCTCTAGGTTTTCTACTGTTCTGTTTTTTGGGGGGGACTGAGCAGTGAAGGAACCAACCATCTGTTTAAATCAGGTGCTAAAATGGTAAAGATAAGCTTGCCCACAACTCAATGGTTCAAACTATATACCCATTATTCCTTCACAGATGTCTACATGCTCCCATCCTGTTAAAAATCTAAATCAGGGGTGAGGAACCTATTGGCTCTTCAGACGTTCACTGAACTACAACTCCCATCATTCCTAGCCTTTGCTCATGCATGCTTATGGGATTTGTAATCCAGCAAACATCTGAAGGATCAACAGTTCCCCCACCTCTGATCTAAATGCGCAGCCCCAACCATAATCAAGATAGGTCTCAATATCGGAAATTACAAGCTTTATCAAAGTAGTAACTGCAGGGCATGGGGACTGAACTAAGAATAACACTTAGCAATTTTTCATTATTTTAATATTTTCCAATGAATTGTATGCATTTTCACTATTTGCTTATGCATTCTTCTATTTAACGCTAGTAGAAAAAGACTTTATCCCAAGTAATCTCAAGAGATGGGCATGGTTGAATTGAGACAACAGTTCTCTTTCTTGCCAAATTCTAGAATATTTGGAGCTAAACAGGAAATATCACAAGGATATGCGGGAAGAGGGGAGTAGGCAGAAAGTGAAGCTGGTGGGTAATCAAAATTCAACCCACAATCTACGGATGGGGGATGAATTTGATTCTGTTCGCTTTAAAGTCACATTGATCAAATTCACACTTTCTGAAACAATATGAGAACTGAAATACTGCCATCTTCAAAATTCACACTTATCCAGATTTTGCAATGCAGCTGTCCAACCATTCAATATTTACAAAAATACATATATGAGAAGGACATGTGCATGAAAAATGAATATATTAGTGAAAATAATATTATATGCATTAGACTGGCAAGCATGTGCACATTTGTCAAAATTGCACATACAACATGCAGTTACCATGAGACATTTACACAAAATTGCTGAATAGTTTTCATGAAGATTTTTTTTAAAGGAAATAAAAAATTCGCTGCAGAGATTTGGGGAGCCAAATTTAGGAGTGGGAAAGTGAGAGGAAGCCAAAGAATTTCAGAATCTACCATCCCTACTCCAGTCATGTATAAGAGGCCTACCTGACCAACCAGTATTGTTGTTGTTTATAGTCCCAGACATACAGCAAATGTAGGAAGCCAATGGAGACCTCCATGGGCCACCATACATGGTTACGTCTATCCTGCAAGAGTGGCAAGCAGAAGCAGCTCACCGGTGGGGAGGAGCCACTACACCAACTTCCTGGAAATAGTGCCACTGCTGCTTGCTTGCAAGGGAGGCATGAGGTGGGAGGCAGGAAGGCGGTAAGGGCTTTGCAGGCACACCGGAAGGAGCACCATCTTGGTTCTGACTACCCAGCCCTGACCTCCTAGTTGTCTCACCCTTACCCTGCTCCCTCCCGGTCCAGGGATGCCGCTGCTACAAAGCTAGCATTGCGTTTTCCACCCCGCCAGGCAATCCACTTCTGGTGGGAAGCTGTACAGCATGGGTAGGCAAACTTAAGGTCCGGGGGCTGGATGCGGCCCAATCGCCTTCTAAAACCGGCCCGCGGACGGTCCGGGAATCAGCGTGGTTTTACATGAGTAGAATGTGTCCTTTTATTTAAAATGTATCTCTGGCTTATTTGTGGAGCCTGCCTGGTGTTTTTACATGAGTAGAATGTTTGCTTTTATTTAAAAGGCAACTCTGGGTTATTTGTGGGGCATAGGAATTTGTTCATTTCCCCCCAAAAAAATATAGTCCGCCCCCCCAAAGGTCTGAGGGACAGTGGACCAGCCCCCTGCTGAAAAAGTTTGCTGACCCTTGCTGTACAGCCTGTGTCAGGGCATCTCAGAAAGAATGTTGTCCCTAAACTATACAAGAAAATAGAAATAATCTTGCTCTCTGGGGCTTCAAATGAGTAAGGAACATAACTGAAACTTGTATCCAGATTTTTCCAGCCATTCAATTAATCAATTATTCAGAGGTTTACTAAATGGGGAGGCTAAAGAATTAGCATTGAAGAAATTACAAACATCAGCTACAAACGGAAGATTTCAGTTTAAACTACGTTCTATTATTGCACCAAAGAAATGGATTCATTTTCATATTCTCATTACACTTTTCATCAAAGGAAAAACACATTTGAGTAGGAACCCTCTGTTTATGCTTCGTATACATGCATCCACGGTTCTGTAATTGATTTAGCAGAATACTGGTTGTTTTGCTCCATGGGAAGTCAAAACACACATGCAAGGAAATGTACAAACAGCAATCGTTTAATGTACATTAATCAGCCTTAAAAATTAGAAAAGTGAGGAACAAAAAGAAGTCGAAAGTCATGAACTGAATTGCAGATAAAAAGAAAAATGTGTGGAGTGTTTATTAGCCTAGATAATGCCTGGATTCCTAATATATAGCTGGTGGGCCTGATACTGGCTTTCGAAAATGCATTATGCTACTGTTGCAGTATCACAGTGGGACTGCACTTCATAATCAGCTAGTAGAAAATACTGGTCGGCTAGCATCCAGCCCGAATCTGTAAAGTCCTGCTATTTACCGGGGACTAAAACCCAGGGTGCCCACTTTGCACGGGGCTGCTGGGAAAGAGGGGTGGGAGTATTACAGAGTTTCCCGTTCCATCTGTCAAACATGTGGGAAAGTCCGGAAACAGGGAGTTCTAGGGTGGGGAAGGAGAAGAGCAGAGCTGGTCCAGGATCCACTGGATCCCAAGCTGGCCCCACTGCCATCACACAATTCAGGAAGGTGGAGTGATTTTCCCCATGTCCCACTTTCTGACCCAGCCAGCATGAGTGGCAGGGCTGCAGACAGTGGTCTTGGTGCTCCATTAAGCAGTGGCCAGGGTTTGAATCCCACCCTTTCACATTAAGGGCAGGGAGCGGGAAGCCTGGGAACCAAAAATATATTTGCTCCTTAATTTTCTATCCCCAAAGCAAAACCAAAACCAAAAAAAACAGCCCAACTGTGCTGTGTTTTCACCCCGGTTGACTGGCAGCCCTGCACAGAGTTGTAATGAGATACTGCAGTTTTTATGCATGCATTTCAAATGCTTTCTAAAAGGCTCTAAGCTTCGGTGGTAGCTTCGGTGGTAGCGTGAGCTAAAGTTCCAATCAGATAAATAAAGTGTGCGGTAATTACTTCACCAACCAGCAAGAACGCAGTCAAGAGATAGGTGACAAGATAAAATTAAACCATGAACCACGGGGGCAGATCACTAGGCTTGGAACTTTAAATATTAAACTTGGAACTTGGAATATTAAAAAAAAAACATACTAGGTGAAAACCATCTAGCACCGTATTCTGATTATCAAGCTGGCAAACAAACAGGAAACGACAGGGTTCATCTCTCTTCCGTTTTTTGAAGCCATGAAGTTCGCAATTGCCTAGTTTGGTAGACAAATTGTCAAGCTAAAACACCATTTCCACCGGAAGTTCTTCTCTGGTCCAGTATGCTAAATGAGATCTTGTGCATGCACAATTAGCATTCGTCAGACCCAAGCCAGGTGCTCAGACTTTTAAAAATGCTAACCTTTTATTTTTCATGGATTATGTTTTTATCTGGGATATACATAATTCTGTGGCAAAATAATACTGAGAAAACTGATCTAGCAACTTCACTGAGCCACCAAGATTCTATGCCCCTGAATACGATTTTTTAAAAACATACAGGGGGGGGGTGCTCTCTATTGCTTTGTTGCTTGCCCTCTGGTCTACAGTTTACTAGCGATTTTGTGCACCTCCAACATGTTGCTTGGATGACGCACTGATGCAGCAAAGTGGTATGGTTCTACAGTCAACACCTGCAAAAATATCGACGCCACATTGGCTACTGCTGTTCTACATGAGCATTTGACATTCAGCATTTGATTTTTCTGTGGACATTCAATGTTTTTCAGTATCTGACAGATGACGTGTAACTGCAGCAGCATTTGACAAAAGAAGCCAGGGAAAGTTTAAATGTTGTTGTAAAGGTTTAATATCAAATGTTGATGCAAAAATTCAAAACCGCAAATCGCGGTTGAACATTTTGATTTCCCCCCTCCCTCAAAATTACATTTCAGCGCTCATCTTGTGCAGTCAAGACGTGATATGCACATTTTAGTTACGGAACGTTGACAACAGGCTCCAAAATTGGGTAATTTGTCCCCCTACCTCCCAAAATAAATAAATCACAGTTCAGTACTGATCAGGTACAGTAAAGTAGTGCCACACAACAGGATTATTGAAAGTGAGCTCAGTGGAGTAAACTCACCAGACTAGAGGGTTCGCATCTTGGCAGGGCAACTTTAGCAGGCAGCGCATGACTCCGACAAACAGTAAAAATATTTTAAGAATGTTTTGAATACACTTGGGACTTTCTAGCTAAAGTTTTGTTCTACAGATGTTCAAAACCCAAAGGGCTCATTCGCAGAGTTTGTAAATTAGTCAGGCCTAATCTGCAGTGTGAAAAAATCCATAGAAGCTATGTGAATGTCTGGAGTGCGACATTCTCACAACATATAGTGAGTAATTCCAAAATTGTTCACCAACTGAACACAATGTGTTCTTGTATTATACAATGCTACATAAACCAAGCAAGCTTTTAGGCCGAGCTGTTCATGAGACACAGGAGTCACGGAAAAGGTGCTGAGGAAGTGAAATAAATTTGTTATTCACTTTCACAGGCAAAACCTTGTTTGGCTAAACACACATCTGAATCACCTGAATCCTAGAGGAACAACCTCTTAAGTAATCCGTAATACATTTGGTTGAATCCAGACTAAGTAAATTGCGCTGATCTCCAACTATGTCATTTTCATGTAAACAGACTTGATATACTATACATTATGAAAGTACAGATTATAAATATTTGAGTGATGCCTCACCTGCCTTTTTACATGTGTTATTCTGTATTTTACTGAAGCTTTAATCAATTTCATTATATTTTATCCACTGCAATTGTATTATTATCATTATCCGCCTTAAAAACAATTTAGCGGATGCGGGGGTATAAATATAATAAATCAAGGAACGTCAAAAGTAAACTTGCATAACTTATAAATGTCATATGTCATTCACAAGCCATGCTGCCTAATTCTGCGTCACTGCATTATATTTACACAAATTTTGCTGACTCACCCTCAAGGATGCATTAAAAGCCATTACTGATCTTCTAACTTAAGGCCCCAATAACTGCCCAATGATCCCTCAAAATGAAGCTTAAAAACCATTGCTGACTTTACGTATAATTCAAATGCCGCCTGACTATAAAACTTTACACTGGTGGGGCCCAGCATAGAGACATCCTACTTCTCTGTGTTCTGTTAAACTTGCTCATATTGGCAAAGAGAGCACATCTTGTCAGTTGCTGCATATTACAAAACTCCCATCTTACAGAAATTGCCACAGCCCTCAAAAACAATAGGAATGCAATCCATTTAAGGAGGCACTACGGGGCCCAGTTTAGAAATACGCTAGTCTCTTGCATTTATATCCTTTGCAATTCGTTCTCACAATGTCCCTTCTCTGCTTCCAACTTGGGACACTACGACTGAATTTCCCTCTCCCATTTCTCCTGAACCAGAAATCCACGGTGACGGGGATCAGAGCACATCTGACCAGCTCTTAAACCAACTTCAAGATCCTAGTTTGCCCCAGCCCTGGCAAACTATGGAATTAGATCTAGTAAACCCAGGCAAGTCTAGAGCAGAAGAGAGAAAGAACAGAACACATGGGCAAAAGGCTTATGCACTTCTCAATTTAATAAGTCGTGTATACCTGAATGAGCATCTCCACCCCAGTCTTTAAGCCCGGACACTAAGGTCCAGCTCTGAGTGTCTTCTGCTGGTTCCCTTACTGCGACAATAGAAGTTACAGGGAGCCAGGCAGAGATGTTTTTTGTGTTTTTGTTGGGAGCCGCCCAGAGTGGCTGGGGCAACAGTAAATAATTATTATCATTAATTATTATGTACAATCCAGTGACTAAGATTAAGCCATCTTGAACTTTTTACTTTAATTGCAAGGCAGAATATGCTTTGGTTAAATAACTAAGTGAATAAATAAGGTGTAGATTTGTTATAATGCGGCATAGTTTTAGTTTTAATTAAGTGTTGGGATTTGCCCCAAAGCTACATAATATACTTTTAAAATAATGCAGTGGCAGTAATCCATTGCAGGGCTGGGACTCGCAGCTATGTCTCAAAAGTCCTACAACTGGGATTCCCCCCCCCCCATTTGCACTTAGAGGGAGGTGTAATTTTTCCTTCCTCATCCCTGACCAGAAAATGAAACACTCTGAAAAATGTCAGCACCGAGTGCTGGGTGGGTGAAAGACTTGTCATTTTGTAAAACCGCCAAGATAGGCAGACAGCATGTAGGAAACTGCCAAGTCAAGGCACAGGGCTCAGCTTAGCCCTCTCTTTGACATGCTATAATCCTGACGGAGCTTGAGGCTTTTCCGCATTCGGATCTGGTCTACACACAGAGCAGAATGAGGTGGGAATGAATGGATAGGTGTCAGGAGTTGTTCTGGCTACTCTTGAGTAATGGCTCTCCACATTTGCTTGTCTTTAAGATGTTTTTATTTGTGCATATTATTTACAGTGCAAAGCATCCGTAAATCATGTCTGCTCAGTCTGAGTAAGAACCTCGCAATGGCTGCTTTCTGTTTCGTGGCCAACATAACAGCCTGGGAACCCCAAAGCGCCTCCCCTTGGTCCTACGGGGAGCCGTTCATCTCAATTCAGCCGTTGGGGGGAAGGGCCTTCCTTCTGACTGTTTGTCGGTCCCTTCTTCCCCAGCTCTCTCCCCCTCCCTTCAGAGTAGGGGCTGTCTGAAGCTGCCAGAGCCTTGGGTCTCCCTTTCTCCCTGTAATCTGATCCGCTGCTGGACTTACTGCTCTGCGAGGAACTCGGCCTGATGAGGGGGGGGGGCTGTTCCCTATAAGCCTTCCCCCTTACAATAGGCTTTAAAGGTAGCGCCAGGTTTCAGGTGGGAATCAAGTTTTAGGTCTCCCCTACATCACAAGCTCCCTGTAAGTAGAACACTAGCACAACAGGAACCAGGACAGACGAGAACCGCTTTTCCTGATGTTCTAGTGTTGGTTATCTGAAGGGTTTTTTTTAAAAAAAAAATAGTAATAATGGGAGAGTGTGCAAAAATGGCATTATTATTATTATTATTATTATTATTATTCCCCACCCATCTGGCTGGGTTTAAAAACTTAATAAAAACATCAAGCATTAAGAACCTCCCGATATAAGGCTGCCTTCAGGTATCTTCTAAAAGTTATGTAGTTCTTTATCTCCTTGACATCTGAAGCTTCACTTCTCGCGGTGAGGGAACCAGCAGAAGACCCTGGGAGGGGAACTCAGTGTCTAGGCTGAACAATGGGGATGGAGACGCTCTTTCATGTATACTGTGCTGAGGGTGTTGAGGCCTTTAAAGGTCAGCACCAACACTTTGAATTGAGCTCGGAAATGTACTGGGGTCCAGTGAATATCCTTTAAGACCGGTATTATATGGTCCCAACAGCCACTCCCAGTTACCAGTCAAGCTGCCGCATTCTGGATTAGTTGTAGTTTCTGAATCACCTTCATTCTAGCCTATTCTGGACCCTCCCGGCATTTTGTACTAAAATGCCCATCAGGCATGGGCAATAGTCAGAGATGATGGGAGTTGTAGTCTACACTATCTAGAAAGCACCATGATAGCTACCATGAGCTCATTCTCCTGCCTGTGCAGATCAGACCTCTTCCCATGCAAAATATCCTCTCCCGCTCCACTGCAACCTGAACTGGCACAGTCCAGGTAGAAGAGAATGCTTTACCATTTGAGTCATTGATGGGAATTCAAACAGACACCTAGCGACAGAATCTGAAGATTTTGGGTGCCCAACGAATTATTTTGGATCAGTGATATTCTGCACATGCAGCCAGAAATAATCCAACACTTACAAGTGATTGAACTATTCTGGTCACTTTTCATGCTTGGGTGAATCCAAGTGCTTAGATACTCTTCCTTGGCGTATTTAAGTGTTTTGAGAAGCTTGTTTCCAATGGTGGTTCAAATTAATTGTTAAAAATAACATTGCACCCTTTCCAATCTGTTATTGTCACTAGATGTAATTACAATAAGTTTGGGGAAACGGCAAACATGTCTCAGCAGCCATAATATCATTACTATGGAAACACTAACAAGGAATAACAGTCTTGGAGGCTTTTTTAATGCATACTAATTTAACTACCCATTATCTGCAATGGAAACTTGTGCAAGTCAATATTTTCATGATACTGAGTTTCAGAATGTTTGCTCCCGCAATGCACACTTACTAAGGAGCATGTGCTAACTTCTGGTGCTTACTTCACAGTGGAACTATGAGTGACTTAGTGGAGAATTGCATATCACAGCCAGGATCCAAAGAATTAAAACTAGCACCTCGGCCCCAATTCAACTTCAGACATGCGTCCCTCAAATGCAAGGTCCTTGGTGTCGCAAACAGTTCGTGTTTTGCAAATCGTTTTGAAACTCAGGAGTAGTTTCAAAAGCAGCTTTGTGATATGTCATGGGAGCAGATATTGTTCAAAGTGAAAAAGCAGGGAGAAAAACACAACTCCCTAGGAATGCCAAGAGAGGCTCCCTGCCTTTACTGTGATGGGTGTGGGAGTAAGCGATTCAAGTTTACTACAAGTCAGACTCATGCATCAAGAATTACACTGCACCGTTGTTGCATCTGCATTACGATACATACAGCTGATAAACTCAATATTTTGCAGAAATGTTGTAAGCCAATGGAGTACAAAGTCCATCCCTTGGTCCCACTGTAGTTCTGGATGACACAGTCCATGATGTGTGGGGTAGCCCCTTCCCAACCCTCTGAAAAGGCTTTTGGGGATACACTGGGGACTATATGGGGAGACGGGGAACAGAACAATCCATCTGCTTGCACAACATTAGATCATCAGGAAGGTTTCCCTTTTTCCAGATCTGGGTATAGCAGACAAATGAGCAAACATTAGGAAAGCAAACTGTCTAGGATGATGCTGAGATGCGTGGAGCTAAGGATAAGGTGCAAATCTGCAAGGGCTTGCAATGGAATTTTTGTGGAGGATGACCTGGCTTATCCTGTAATTCTGCTATCATGCACCCAATTTGTAGGAGGACATTTTGGACAAGGATCAGGCTTATTAGCCATTTATAGACCCAACAAAACCCATGAAGATATACTTGGGGAGGCTGTAATCTTTATTTGTGAAAGGCTTACGATGAGACTATGATGATAGGAAGCTTTTGATGAGAGAAGGTTTAATGACACAGTTATCCACACAAAGCCAGGCCAAAGTTTGTTGGAATATGCTGATTTCCACTGGAACCGGATTAAAGTGGCAGGCAAGGAAGCTGATCCTTAAAGCTTTTTTGGAAAATGTATAACTCTTCCTTCTGAAAGCACATATGAGTCGCTCTAACGCATGGGATTCCGCTCCCCCCCCCCTCATGCAATACCTGCTGGGTGGTGTTATAGCTTTTCTGGCTGAAACAATAAATATTTAGCAACCCATACGGGGCCATGGAAAGATGAGTCAAGTATAAAATTGCTTTAAAACCTAAATGTAAATTAACAAAAGGCCCCAAGGACCTGAATCAGAAGTGGGTAAATGTGGCACGTCTTTCATATATATTACAAAGGCAATATTTGCAGACGTATAACTTAAGCAATTTACCATTCAATGTAGAAAACAGCAATGGCAATTTATCTAAACGCTGCTTTCAGAAAACCCAATTGCATATTCACAATAAGTTAATAGCACAAATCGCATATGTGAGGAAAGGTACATTTCAGAGATCTGCTGTCCTGGGACCACTTATGTGAGGTTAATCCTGTACTTAATGATGTGTAGCTGGGAGATGACTTTCCAGAGCTTGATGTGGAATATTTCCCCTCCTGTGATTCTATAATGCTCTGAGTTCACTAGCAGCAGGAGGACAATTTGGTAATTTTTTTGATCCAGGGACAAGAAAGCACTATGTAGACAAGCATGAACTAGTCAGCGCCTCAGTCATGCCACAACACTGAGTTAAGAGAACATTAGTGAGCGGTGTCTGACTAGTTCAGATATAAGCAGAATTTGGTTTCATGTGCTGCAATAAGGCTTGGGTTCACCCTTTCCCAGTCTACCATTGAAGATCAGAAACAAACCACAGTTCTCTGTGAAGCCCAAACACAAGAAACTGTGGTTTGTTTGGTTTTTTTACCCAGCCTTCCATATGTTCTGAACTGCAGCTGCATTAGCCCTGACCACTGCCTATGCCAGTGGTGGCCAAACGTGGTCCTCCAGCTGTTTTTGGACTACAACTAACATCATCCCTAGCCAACAGGACCAGTGGTCAGGGATGATGGGAATTGTAGTCCCAAAACAGCTGGAGGGCCAGGTTTGGCCAACACTGGCCTATGCTGACCAAGGCAGCTGGGAGTTTTAATCCAAAAACATATGGGGGGGGCACCCAGTTGGGGAGAGCTGATTTAAACTCCAGTTAACGAAAGCACACTAGGAATAAACCATAGTTCCAGATCCTGGCTTGTCCTCTCTAACCATGGTAATAAACCAACCACAGTTATCCAAGTTCACATGCAATAGGATACCACAAGGGAGGAGGAGAGAGGAGCATGTGAGTCCAAGATTTGCTGTAGCCCTTTCACACGGTAGGAAACCGTGGTTTCTTGTTACATGTGAACCAGGCCAAAAAGCCAAAGTTGCCAACGCACCTTGCAGTCTAATAACTGAGGCACGAAGACACTCAGCTGTACCTCGCCACTTTTGTACTTATTGGATAATAATGATGGCTTGCTCTACAGGGTTGTTGTAAGGGATATTTAGTTAAATAATATTAAACAAGAAGAGTAGACTTTTTACAGCAAAACCCAGGTACTGTTGCTTCAAAAATAGTATCTCCCCCCCCCCCCCGAAAGTCTGCATGAGTCACCAGGCTTCGGATATTCTGCAGCATCTCCCCTGGAAAACAATACACAAACTATGAAGCACCCAGATGCAATTAATTCAAATAACTTTTCCTTCTCCTGCAGCAGTTTTATTAAGAGGAAGAACTAGATTTTCTTCCATATCTGAGCTTGTGGGCGTCACTTGCCTCCTCACTTTACGCAGCAAAGGCATATCTATTGTTATACTAAAAGGAGAAGCTATTTATAGCCGAGTTATCCAATGCTCTTAGCATGTTCTTCTATCTTCACAAAAGTGTTCACATTTAATAGAAAAGTGCTGCAGTTCCTACGTAAATTATTTCCTTTATGAAAGCAAGGCTTCCCTTCCATACCTAACGCAAAATGGGTTTATTTTTAAGCATAAGGGCCAAGCTCCAAAGGAGTGCGCAGAAACCAAGGTACTGCAGTTTTTCTTCTTCTTGGTCAAATAACCCCGAATAGGAACACTTTGTTGAATGTTCTCCTTGCCCGCTTCTATTTTGCAAAGCAATTGGGATACCATGCCCAAACCTGCCAGGGCTACGACTGATTCCCACAAGCTGCTTTCCCTGCAGAGTGAAATGTCTCTAGGTAGGGACATGACCTTCCTGAGCTGCCTGATGAATCCCCCTGATCTGCTTGGGATTGGCCACCGGGACCACATAACACCGGTCCTGAGAGATCTACACTGGCTCCCAGTACGTTTCCGAGCACAATTCAAAGTGTTGGTACTGACCTTTAAAGCCCTAAACGGCCTCGGTCCTGTATACCTGAAGGAGCGTCTCTACCCCCACCATTCAGCCCGGACACTGAGATCCAGCACCGAGGGCCTTCTGGTGGTTCCCTCATTGCGAGAAGTGAGGTTACAGGGAACCAGACAGAGGGCCTTCTTGGTAGTGGCACCCACCCTGTGGAACGCCCTCCCATCAGATGTCAAAGAGAAAAACAACTACCAGACTTTTAGAAGACATCTGAAGGCAGCCCTGTTTAGGGAGGCTTTTAATGTTTAATAGATCACTGTGTTCTATTTTTCTGTTGGAAGCCGCCCAGAGTGGCTGGGGAAACCCAGCCAGATGGGCGGGGTATAAATAATAAATTATTATTATTATTATTATTATTATTATTATTATGGCTTGAGCTGCTCCAGCACGACAAGAAAAAAATTTGCATCGTCAGTACACCTTGATCACCTCCACATCAAACGTTTAAAGCACTTGTACAGTGGTACCTCGACTTACGAACGACTTGACAACCGAATTTTCCGACTTACGACTTTCTCGACATCCGAACGGAAACCGCGGTGGTTTTAGATAGGGTTTTTTGCGACTTGCGAATTTTTAGATAGACTTATGAATTTTTCTGTTTCCAATGCATTCCTATGGGAAATCGCATTTTCGACCTACGAAGGTGCCTTCGGAACGGATTAAATTTGTGAGTCGGGGCACCACTGTACACCCCTTTAACATGGCTTCCACCCGAGAACTCTAGGAACTTGTGGTTCATGAACGGTGCTGAGAGTTGTAAGAAGACCCCTCGCAGAGCTAGAATTCCCAGCACCCTTAACAAATTACATTTCTCAAGAGTCTCTGGGGAAGGTCCATAACTCAGTGGTAGAGCATCTGCCTTGCACACAGAAGGTCTTGGGTTCTTGGAGAGTTGCAATCAGTGAGTGTGGGCAATCCTGAGCCAGATGAACCAATGGTCTAACTCCGTTTAAGGCAGCTTCCTATGTTCCTATGAACGCTTTCAATGTACGCTCTGGATGTTTAAGCTGAGACTTTGCCAGCAATAGTATCTCCTCACTGCCTCCCAGTTTATGGCTCTCTTTCAATAGGCACTTTAGGCTCAGTACAGATACTTCCAGTCTTGCAAACAAGAATATCAAAATTACTAGCCCACCTACCCATGCAAACCTATTTTAGTCATTTGTGGCTCTAAAAGTTTTTAACTTTTACCAATCTGATCACTCAGAACCAGTTCTTCCTCAGAAGGCAACCAAAATGACCAAGGGGATGGAGTGACTCCCCTATGGAGAATGGTCGCCGCCTTTGGGACTTTTTAGTTTAGAGGAAAGGCGAGCAAAAGGTGACGTTTATAAAGTTACATGGGGCTTGGAGGAAGTTGATGAAGGAAAGTCGTCCTCCCTCTCTCATAGGATCTTCATGGATGTACAATGAAGATGAATGTTGGGACGCTTCAGGACTGATTGAAACAGGTACTCCTTCATGCAGCGCATAGTGAAGCTATGGAAGTCTCTCCTCCAGGGGACAGTGATGGCCACCAACCTAGATGGCTTTAAAAGAGGATCAGACAATTTCATGGAAAAGAGGAACATAGCTGTGCTCTGCCTTGACTATCTGAGGTGGTCTCCATCTGAATGCCAGTTTCTAGAACAGTGTTTCCCAACCGGTGTGCCTCCAGATGTTTTGGGACTACAACTCCCATCATTCCTGACCACTGGTCTTGCTAGCTAGGGATGATGGGAGTTGTAGTCCCAAAACATCTGGAGGCACACTGGTTGGGAAACACTGTTCTAGAAACCACAGGATGAGAGAATGCTGCTGTGCTCAAGTCTTGCTTCCTGCAGGCACCTTGTTGACCACCATGAAAACAGGATGAGTCCTCTGGCCTGATCCAACAGGCTCTTCTTATGAACTCATAGGTACTCAGATCACTAGCTGTTTACAAGCCTGGCAGTGACACTTCTCCACAGGCTAAAAAGGAAATTATGACTTCTCTTCAGTGACATGTGCAAACATAACATTGGAACCTATCGTGAAGCAATGAAGCCACGTGAGCCGCTAGCATTGTACAAACTTTCCCTACCCAACTATTTCCTGCTTGCATGCCTTCCATAAGCACTTGGCACTCTACCTAAGTCTTCTGCATTATCGCCCTTCAGGCAACCCCTCCCTTTATTATATAATTAAATAATCACCATTAACATCACTACTGGCATTGCATCAGACAGACGTTCCAACTGCTAATTAAATCCAACTTCTAAAAGGTAGGATACAGAGGAAAGCAAAATGTTATATTGTCAGCATGTGACAATAACGTAAGTGGGTCTCATCGTTACATGACGTATCCTTAAGGATCATCTAGAAAGCAATTTGTTGAATTACACAGTTCAGACAATCTTCCGTATGCACGCAGAATATTATTTTTTTCAGTTTGCTACCGGCTGCACTACTGACATTCCCAGTAAGTGTGAGTGGGAAGAGTCTGTCCTGTCCTTGCAGAACAAGTGGATATAAAAATTATGGGATGCATTGATTATGCAAACATTAACTTGTCAAGTCAGAGCAGCTCAAGGCCAAGGTAAACAAAAAAAGAATAACTCTCCCCCTTTCTTTCCTATGTTATTATGCCCTTACAATATTATTTTCCTCGCCAAGATTTATTGAATGAAGATAATGATGGTTCTACCAAGTTCTCCCTCTGCATAAAGTCAAACCTTGAAATTTTAAATTGTCTTTTCCTGCTTCCATCTATTGCTTGATGACTGTGCTTTAAGTGTTTAAAAACATAACCAAATGTCATGATTCTTTTCTTTTCTCTCTCTCTCTCCTTATGAAAAATAAAAAACAAACCCTTGAAAAGGACCTAGTTTTACTGGTAAGCGATTTCTAATCTAGGGTACTCACTGCCAATTACACTGCATTGCGTGATATCCAAAGTTCCCCACATCCTGCTGAACATTCTTCCAATGGAGATTCAGTAGGCAACACTGTTTTTCCACTTTTGATAGTGGAATAGTTGCAGTTTGATCTGACGTAGTTAAGAGTGAATTTGATGCTGACTGTCTGCACCTTTGGTCCGCATGTCGCTCCTATTAGAGTGTGCAAGGTTTTCTTTTCAACACTAATGGCAGGTTGTGCCGAAACTGAGAGAGGTTCTGTGTTTCTTGTCACGCTCCATACACATCCTTGGGTTCCTCCAGCCAGTTAAGAGTTACTAACATGTTGACACACTGGGCAATAGATATAGGACACAATATAGTTTTTCATCTTTGGGGAAAACTTTGGAAGAGTGATCTGAAATTTACAGCATGTTGTTCCTTGAAGGAGGACTACCTGAAAATGATTTACAGATGGTATCTAACTCCGAAGAGACTTGCTAAGATTTATAAGTCTGAATCAGATAAGTGTTGGAGATGTAATGAGAGTGAGACTAAGGGTACATTCTATTACATGTGGTGGACCTGTAAAAGGGTAAGAGAGTACTGGGAAATAATTTATAATGAATTGAAAAACATGTTTTAAAGTACTTTCCCCCAAAAAACTAAACCAGAGTCCTTTTTGTTGGGGATTAACGCAGACAGAAATACCCAGGTGTCAAAAAAGGCTATTTATGTATGCCACTACTGCAGCTCGTGTTTTGTTAGCCCAAAAATGGAAAACGAGCAAGGCCCCAACCAAAGAAGAATGGCAACTTAAACTGATGGAAAATGCGCAGCTTGCAGACCTAACATATAGAATAAGAAAACAAGAAAAGCATACGTTTAAAGAAGATTGGGAAATGTTTATTGAATATATGGAGGGAAATTGTGTATATCTGAAAACGTGGGCAGCATTCAGATAAATTCAACAGTGTAAATAAGTTTTGATGGATGTTATAATGCAGGCACGTCCAACAGGTAGATTGTGATCTACCGGTAGATCACTGGACGTCTGTGGTAGATCACTGGTAGATCACTGGCTCCCCCCAAAGCAGCTCAACAACTTTAGCTCCCCTAAAAAAAGCTCACATTTTCGCCCTGAATCCTCCCAAAACAGGGCTTTCCTCCTCCCTAAAAAGCTCGACAACTTTGACCTGAACCCCCCAAAACAGGGCTTTCCTCCATAGAAAAAGTTCAACAACCTTGACCTGAACCCCAAAAAAGGGGGTAGATCACTGCCAGTTTTTAACTCTGTGAGTAGATCGCCGTCTCCTGGGAGTTGGCCACCCCTGTTATAATGGAATATTGAATGGTTTAGTTTGTATAAAATATGCAGGGATTTATGTTGTGCAAAATGAACCATGAAAAGAGAGGAAGGGAAGTCATTGAATATAACAAAAAAAGAGAGTTATGAACATGTGTGTGTATGAAATTGAAGCATAATAGTCCAGAATTCTAATCGTGTGGGAGTATAGGAGATTAGAAAAGGAACTACATATCCGCTAGAACTATGGATAACATGGTTATTGCGATGAATTTCTTTTTTTCTGCAGCTAATGATTGCTGTCACTAGCAGGACTTTGCCTCAGTGTCCTCCTCTCCATCTGCCATAATTCTCCTCTAAACCGAGCTCATAAACTGGGAGGCTCACACCATTCAAAGGTAAGTGGCACACAAAAAAGTGTTTCCCAAACTATGCTCACCCACCCACTTCCACACAGAAAGACAAAATGAAAAGGTTGAGGATTTGGGTCTTTCACAAAAGACGGCTCTTTTGCAGTAGAAGAAAAGGCCTTTTTCTGGTACACTGTTCTGGAATACTAGCTGAATAATGACAGCATTGTGTGGCAGCATGCCAAAAATCCCCACCTCCCTCAGAAAAGAAAGGAAGAAAAAGAAACAGCAACTAAATTGGTATGGTAAGTGAAGGAAGGTCCTAGCTCTAGATAAGGAGGAAGACAGAAGGAATGCAACAAATCATGCCGAACACAATATGTATTGAACTCTGTAAAATAAGAACAACTCCCATAAAAATCACTGTTAGTATCTAAATATCAGCAATGAATGAGGAACAACAGGATCTCTTTGAAGAGCTCAGGCTTACATCTGGTTGTGTTCTTACATATTTAGCACAACATGAAACAACTGTACTCATATCTAAAAGGAAATTAAGCACAGGTTAATCAGTGAAATCACAAAGGGTTTTGCCCTGAAATCACATGGGGATTAGCGAGGGAGTGGTGAGTTTGTGGTTCTCCAGATGTTGGTGTGGACTGCAGCTGTCAAAATCTCTAACCATTGGGCACGCTGAGTTTGATTGGCATTGGGACTCCAAGCACATCTGGAGCGATGCAGGTTCCACACCCATTTCTCTAAGCAAATGTGCTGATGAGTTGGGAGTTACATTTACAAGACAGAAAACTGTTGACCAGTATAAGTGCATACAGACAAGGCTCAGCAATGCGCTACACTCCCATCAAAACTCTTTTGAGGTCAACTCAGCACAGGATTAACAAGGGCACTTAGGGTACATTTTTAATAATATTTTATTTATCTTTCAGGAAAACGACAGGGGCACCGTCCAAATGTTGATATTACTTTGTCAAATCTATGGCAGATCTAAGGCATGTGACTTATTGCTTTGTTATTCTCAATGAGCTAAGCAAACAAAACTTAAGACTCTATTTAACTTCTGGCACATGGAAGTCTGAAATTCTAGAAACAAAGTGTCTTCATACGCAGTACAGAAAATGTGTTGCAGTAAGATAAAAGAGCACGCTTGTTTTTTTAAAAAAAGTAGTGCAGTCTACAGATAGGTTGTTTTAATTAATATGACGCTAAATTAATGAATGGTTATATTCTAAAACCTGAAACGACTCTTTTTTGAGGCAAGCAATATATATACACTGTCAGTCAAAATATTTTTTTAAAAAAACAAGAAACAAAAAGAAATTTGCCTAGATAAATAGATTGTGGCAGATGTCTATAACATAGTAAAAGTCTTCAAAGGCTGCAACATAACCCACAAACCATAACCCACAAACTACAAACCATGGTTTGGGGACAATTTGCATGTTACCTAAGGGCTCCGTGATATTTGACCCAAGAGGGTCAGGTTTCTATGGAGAACTGCTGTTTGTATACTGATATAGTGGCAGGTTCCATTGTTCGTGGTAGATGATGGACATATGACTACGATTGCCATGGGGAAAAGTACGAAGCTATCCATTCTCAGGCAGCTTCGAGACCACATTGAGTTCAGCCTTCTTCCAAAATGTAAACTGGTCCTTATTATATATATATATATATATATATATATATATATATATATATGAATCAAAAAAGGGTCTTGACTTTGTCGATTACCAATTTATCTCTAGCATAACCAAGTAGGTTCTGAACGAATAATGTATCTGACGAATACTAAATTTATGTGCAAATATTAAGACTCAACCCAGATGAATTCTGGTGTGCCTGGAGAGAAACTATTGTCTCACTTTTGGGACGTGAAAAGCAAGTGCTGACAATCAGCATCTAGGTGCCTGCCAACATCTACCAGCATGTTTCTGAAATGTCAGACATTCGCAAAATTTGTCTGGGATTGCCTGCATTCATGTGTGAACATCAACATTCATCCATTTTTGAGCACTCACTGTAACATCTACACAGATATGCACAAGAAACAGGCAACTGATATGCTGGTGGGCAAACGTGTGTGTGTGTGTTCATTCAGATGTAATGAGAGAGAGCCTCAGGGAGCCTCAGGCACACGTATCTCCTCCCCCTCCTCCCCCTCCTCCCCCTCCTCCTCCTCCTCCTCCTCCTCCTCCTCCAGAACTGCTGCTAGGAGGCATTCAAACACTTTCACTTCCATTTTGTATTAACTGCAGCTTGCTGTGTTGCCCAAACCCACACAAACTTGTTGCTAATCTTTAACTGCGGTTTCTTGAAACATGAAAACGTCAAGCCGTCGTTTACGGAGCTGGTTTGTTTCAACTAACCATAGTTAAACTTGGTTGAGGGTTCAAGTGACCTGTTGGGTTCATCTAAAATGGAAGGAGAAACCCCAGATTTCTCCGTGGCTGCACCAGAGTAGGGGACAAATACAACCCCTATGATTATGAAACAGTCTGTCATGTGCCAGGAGAGGAAATGCAGCCAGGCACTGTGGCATTATTGACCCTGGATGGTTATAAACTTCAAGGCCGCACAATTAGACATGTGCATATGGGTGTGGCAGTACAATCACACGAATGAGGTGGGCATGTTTTTTAAATACAGTAGTTGAAACCTTAATGGACTGATTTCTCTGTCCACGTGACTGTTGCTGCTATAGCAGGCATTCCCAAACTGTTGCTGCCATACGTATGCATCCCCAAACTGCGGCCCTCCAGATGTTTTGGCCTACAACTCCCATGATCCCTAGCTAACAGGACCAGTGGTCAGGGAAGATGGGAAATGTAGTCCAAAACATCTGGAGGGCCAAAGTTTGGGGGTGTCTGTGCTATAGCTTGGGTTTTTATTTATTAAGCCTTATTTATTAAGGACCCAGGTGGCGCTGTGGGTTAAACCACTGAGCCTAGGGCTTGCTGATCAGAAGGTCAGCGGTTCGAATCCCTGTGACGGGGTGAGCTCCCATTGCTCGGTCCCAGCTCCTGCCAACCTAGCAGTTCGAAAGCATGTCAGAGTGCAAGTAGATAAATAGGTACCGCTCCAGCGGGAAGGTAAACAGCATTTCCGTGTGCTGCTCTGGTTCGCAAGAAGCGGCTTTGTCATGCTGGCTACATGACCTGGAAGCTGTACGCCGGCTCCCTCAGCCAATAATGCGAGATGAGCACGCAACCCCAGAGTCGGTCACGACTGGACCTAATGGTCAGGGGTCCCTTTACCTTTTTATTAAGGAGGGAGGCATACACAAGTCCAAGATATGGAGCACCACTGAACATTAAACCATGGTTGGTGCTACTTTCAAACACAACCAAAGAGTGAACAGGGTATTTTCTTGGTTTCTGCTCTTCCACATGACACGAAGGAGAAATATCGTTCCAAGTTGCTAGTGGAACAATGTCCTTAATGGCAATAAAAGAACAGATTCCAGATCATTGTGACTCTCACAAGGAAACGGCCCGAGTTTGCCAAATTATTTAATTGTTACAAGAATAAGGTTTCTAACTCAGTGGGTAAAGGTGAGAATATGCAAGTCATCTCCTGCATCACAGTTGCAGGGCAGAATTGATGAAAGGAAATGAGGAATCATTCGAGTTAGACTGCACCAGCTGTACCAATTGTATGCAAATGATATGGCACAGTTTTAAGAGGCAAGGTCCAGCAGCACAAATCACCAAAGATATTTTGCAGAGCAAAACATGACTCCCATGTAATAATGATCTTTGGAAAACATAATTTTTAATTTAATGTAAATACCGTAAGATTTTGATTTTGACACACAAGAAAAAAAGTAAATATAAGATAAGCTCTGGACAACAAATACTTATGGTGGCAACAACTTTTAACCTAAAATGTATTTTTATTCCATTTTTCCCCCTTCTACTTCTTCTCAGGAGAATGATAGTGGTGGAGAGATGAACTAGCTATTCTAGTCATCAGGAGGCGTTAAGGTCTGTCTACCTAATCACAGGGGTTATTTGCTACATTTTCCTGCTACCTCTCCATTAAATTCCACAACAGACGCTTTTACATCTGAGCATATAAAAAGCAGAAATCCAGAGGTATATTTACACAGGCACCCGATGTAATGGCGGCTAATGCCATATACCAGGGAAGAAGGCAATGCAGTTTTTCTTTGTAAGTCTCCTTTTAGCCACAGTCTGCTCTGTGCAATAATGCATCCCTTCTGAGCAGCTCATATTTCAATCCATATAAACTGAGTTTCAATCCATAAATCAAGTCTGCTCCCAGAAACCCAAAATAGTAGCCACAGTAATGCTGTTATTAGTTAGTGCTGCTTCACAAACTGCTCACGTACTGAAAAGCAAAAACACAGGTCCTAGTGATTTGGCCAGTCCTGCAATAGTTGCATACCCCTAATGGGGCTTTCCCATCCCCTCCCAGTCCAATTCTTCAGGCCATAACTAGAAGTAAAAAATCAGTCCCAGAAATAAGGGGATGCCATTGCTTTTGAGCAAGCATCCCCAAACTGCGGCCCTCCAGATGTTTTGGCCTACAACTACCATGATCCCTAGCTAACAGGACCAGTGGTCAGGGATGATGGGAATTGTAGTCCAGAACATCTGGAGGGCCGAAGTTTGGGGGTGCCTGCTTTTGAGTTTCTCAGGCCACCAGATCACATTCCTGTGCATAGGCTATGAGCTGCTTCTCCCATGCCTATCCACAAACATCATCAATAACAAAACCGTCCAAAGCCAATTTGCAAAAAAATCAAAAGATGCTCCTTCATTAAAAGGAGAAATTCTATACACAAGAAGCTGCCTTTAGAGGAAGCCAGTGCAAGTTAACACAGCATAAAGTTACATTCAACATCCACCAAGCTCAACTGGGAGGGAGGAGATATGCTGGCATTCTTTGATTCTATGTCCGACGGAGCTGAAGATGCAGGAATTTAGCCAGTGTAGCTCAGCTGTGGCGGGAGATCCACTGGATCCTAATCCACTCATCCCAACCGGGATCCTTGCTGCAGGATTGCTATCTAAGGCTGCAGTCGTAATAGGCATTTACATTAACTCAATTAACTCAATGGGACATCCTTCTCATTGCAGATACGCTATTATGTTATTTTTGTATTATAGGTGACTAATATTTTATATAATAGCATGATTCCTGCGACTGTAATTTGCTTTAACTCTTTTTAGTACTGCATTGTAAAATGTTGCAACCCTCCCTGGGACCTGCTGGTGAAGGTCGGATAAGAACAAGTGTGTGTTTGAATGTGTTTGTGTATGAGACTGGTCTTTGTGTAATATTTCATTTCTTTAAAAATCTAATTAAAATTATCATCAATAATAATAATAATAATAATAATAATAATAATAACAGGATTTCACTAAGTCATGTAGCCTTTCTTATGCGCAAAAATGAGGCTGAGATTCCCCTCCCCCTTTATTTGTGCCATATCAAATGAAGATCTATCCATGTCGCTAAAAGCCCAATTAACACTGTGTCATAGAATCACAGAATTGTAGAGTTGGAAAGGACCACAAGGTTAATTTAATCCCACGCCTTGAAATGCAATAATCTTTTGCCCAACGTGGGTCTTGAACCCACGACCCTGAGATGAAGAGTCTCATGCTCTACCGACTGAGCTGATGAACCCTTTCTCGCTGAAGAGGATGGAAGTACACCCATACTACAGAGGCAATGTCACTTATCTCGGCTATAGACAAGAGTGTCGGACTTCTAACCCTTGGAAGCGGGTTGAGACATCCACATTCCTGTGGAAGGAAGAGGTACCCAAAGGGTTTCAGCACATGAGGAACTTCACAAACCTAGCATGCTGAAAGCACACTTTCTTTCTTTCTTTTTGCTACATGTTACGTTGCAAGCTGCCCTGGAAACTTCTTTTATTATGAGGCAACCTGCAAGCACAATGAATAAATAAATGGTCACGGAGCCCACTGGATAACATGATGTGAGAAATGATGCTTCAAACCTAGGATAGCTGCAAAACAGATTGCGGCACGCAGCAGGTGGGATTTTCTGAAAGCCGAGGTTTCACACCCGGTCTAAACAAATGCACAAGCCTGTTTCACTGTGTGAAATTGTAGCTGTGACGTGATCTGCAAACCTTATTATTATTTTATTTTATAAAACCAAAGTGTCCTCAATATGCATATTTTTAGGATGGATCACACAATAAATGATAAAACAAAGAAACAGCGCCACCGACATATACCCCCCCCAATTCAAAAGCAATAGCACAGGAAACCAACACAGCCCTAATCCATATAGCTAAATGCAGGCAGAATCTAGAGCAGTGGCTCTCAACCTAGTGCCCTCCCCCCACAATGTTCCTGCACATCAATTCCTATCACCCCTGACTATGAGCCATGCTGGTTGGGGCTGATAAGAGTTGCAGTCCAAAACATCTGGAGAAGACTAAGATGGGGAAGCAAACTAGAGTGCAAGACTAGGGCTTAAATTGCTACTCTGCCATGAAGCTCACTGGGTGACCTTGAGCCAATCTCTCTCTCTCTCTCAACCTCACCTTGGTTGTCACTCAATGCTTGCTCATTTTTCTATTATTATTATTATTGCTCGTTTTAGGTTATGATGGGCTGATCTCCTTGGGGACAAAGAGTGGGAAGAAAATTATGTCAAACAACCCACTTCACAGGGCTTGGATAGTGGCGGAGGAAGTACCATGTGTGCCACCTTGAAGTCAGTGTTAGAAATTAGCCAGGCGCCAGGCGCGTTTTGCTACTGGTGCCGGTCTAATTATGATCACATGGAGATCTCTGGATGCCAGGTTGGCAACTGACTTCTCCATCTGGCTGGCCCCTCCAAGTTTCTTAAGTAGGTAATCAGAAGAGCTTATTTGCTGCATTTATTTCCCAACTTTTTCTCTAAGGAGTACATGGTTCACACACCCCCTCCTCAGTTAATCCCAACAACAACTCTGTGAGGTAGGTTAAGAGGCTGTGTTAACTTCTTGACTGAGTGGGGATTTGAATCCCGATCTCCCAGGTCCTAGTCCGACACTCTAACCATTGCACCACACCATCTTCCTAGAGTGCCTCTTCTATGGGGTAGCTATATAAATGAAGTAGGTAAACAAATCTGGAGAAAGCAAAATGTCCCTTAGAGAAGGATCTGAAATATTTTCCTTGAAGCTTGAATTTGTTTTATTATGGGTTGTTTTATTTGATATTTTAATGTGTTGTAAACCACGTGGAGATTTTTTTCTTTAAAATATAAAGTGGTACAGAAATGAAATTAATAATAGTAATAGTAATAATAGTAATAGTAATAATAATAATAATATTCCTAGACCTATGGTTGTGGCAACCTTTCAGGTGCCATTTGGCAATTTTATATATACAGCATATATGAGAGAGAGTTTCAAACACAGCTTGGAGTCCTTGAAAGAACGGTGGGATCCAAATGCATTTAAATAAAGAGCCAAGATATGAAGGATTAAACAACCTAGTTCTGCAACCCGAAGGGGCCTGTGAGCATCATGAGCTCCTCAAACAGCCACCACACGGGAAATGGCTTTTGAAGCAAAGACGCTTTTAAAACCTGTTTGCCTTATGGCCTTATGGGGTCAGTGGAGTCTGCTGTTCAAAGGGAGGTGGCATTAAAAAACTCCAGCGGGTATGTCCAAACTTTCCTGACAGAGCTCTAAGGATCCTGGCCTTAAACTCTGTGCCTCATAGAAGCCAAGAAATACTTGTCAAATATACAGAGCCCTGTACTGCTATAAAGTGCTCAATAGAACTGGGCAGGTATGTGTATATTTTATTTTTATCATTTATTATTTATTGAATTTATACATTGCCCTGTAAACTTAGGGGTCGCATCGCTCCCTCCCTCATGCAAACACAGTTCACAACCTGCGCAACAAACCAGGCCCAGGGCCTCTATCAGAATCAGCGCTTCAGGAACTCAAGGCAATGGAGATGTTCTGTGACGCATCATGATCTGCAGCATGAGAAGTAAAAGGCCAGCAAAATGCCCCTTTTAGGTTTACACAATAAATGACTTATCTCCTCTTCCGACACCATGCTTAAGAAATGGATTTTCAAGGGTCTTCTCAACCTTATCAAAATGATTTAGCGCAGAAGCACTCCATTGCACGGTACTCTGGCCTTAATCACTCAAGGAGGAACTGTTTAGCAGCGAATACGTAAAGAGGTGCTCTGAAGAAACAGTTATTCTAAATAATAATGGAATCCAATTAGGGCGGCTGGAACATTAATAGGATAACCTGGTTTTATACGTTCTCTAGTGTTGCCTAGGAAAGGAGGTGCCTGTGATTTTCCAATCGTCTTCTACATCCCCCCCCCCCCCGCACCGGTACCTGCCGAAAAGGGCCTCACACTGGTCCAACAGGGACCTCTCGAAGATGTAGTAAACATGAACCAACAGGCAAAAGGATACTTTCATCCCAGAAATTTGAGAGTGGTGCAGAGATGTAAGCTCTGAATCTGTATGTGGGAGGCGCAAGTTTAAATTTCTTTTCTGCCATGGATTGCATGTGCATTGCGAGGTGGGGTGTGTGTGTGTGTGTGTGTGATCTGCACAAAAACAGGGCAAATGTTACATGAAATTTGCATGTGCTGATTTATAGGTATAGATGTGAATTTTAAGAATTGCTATTATTTAAATTGAAATGCAATGCACCGCACAGCAGTGGGAAAGGCTATGACCTGGTAACCTGCGTGCCTGATCAGTCTTGCTAACTCCTGGTGGGCAGCTTCAATGCCAGTCTGTCTCTCCTCTGTCACCTTTAAGCTGAGCTTGTACCAGACAGCCTGTCAAGCAGACGGCATCTTCAGACACAGGTCTGCCTTCTGTAAACTCTAGCCTGCAATGAGGTGTTCTGAAATATTGAGGTACCATAAGAACAAAAAAATAAGCACACTCATCCACTTGCAAATATTTATTCATTTAAAAAAAAAACTTCCATTAAACTCCCCTTCTGAATTGGGCCTTGAGACAATGGTCTAGTTTAGTCACGACCTTGGGCTGATTGCTCAACCATGGTTTGGGGAGGTGGGCTTCAAGGCTCCACCATCACCCATCTTCCTCTTCCTACATGAATCCCTCCTTTCCTAGCTACCACAACATTTGAACCACGCTACCTATGGTTACCACTGCACAAGGTAGCTCCCCACAACCACCTCAAAACAAGGATCAGGACCCGGTTTCAAATTCTGATTTGAAAGCCAACTAGGACCAGGAGCCACCGTTCAGAGATGAGGGCCTTCCAGATGTTGCTGGGCTTCGATTCCCTTCACCCCTAACAGCTGGCTATGCTGTTTGAGGCTGGTGAGAGCTGGGCATCCCACAACATCCGGAAGGCCACAGGTTTCAAACCCCTGCTATAGTTAATCCGGGTCAGATGTTACAGCAAACTATAACTCCTTATCGCTAGCCAAAAAAAAACAGAAGAAGGGAAAGCAAATGAGAAGCCAGGGGTGGCAGAGAAGGAAGGAAGAATCAGAGAAGCCCACAAAGCACTCCAGATATCTAAATTAGGCCAATATTGAATTGTTATCACTGCTTTTGAAGAGGGCTAGAATTTAATCTGCTTTTCAACAAAAGCACCCTCTTATGCTGATACAATAAAGGAAGAACACACAGCTTATCTTCTACCTATAATTAATGCACACGGTCCTTTTATCACTTTCTGCCTCTCCCTCCACCCTACTTTTATTCTCTCACCTTTGACCTATATCAAAATGTAATGATCATTCCATGCACATTTTGCCACCTTTCCTTGAAATAGCACGCCTGCAAGTCTCTATCAGATACTTAGGTAGCCTGATCGGTCAGTTTGCCATAAATGCTTAGCAAGTGAAGGAACACCACCAATTTCTGCAGCAGCATTAACTACTCTGCTGTTTATGAAATCTCACAGCATAACTGGATAGGTGTCTACTCAAAAGTAAATCAATAGGGCTTATTCCCGGAAAAGGCAGTCTAGGACTGCAGCCTTGCTAGGTGTTTACTGTAGTTGGAGTAGACAAATTAGTCCTATTAAAATGTCTACTCCCAGGCAAGCCCCACTGAGTTCAATAGCATTTACTCCCCAGTAAGTAAGGTATAGGACCGAGGCCTAAATAAACTTAAGGAATAAAATGCCTCCAAAAGCAGATCCGCTCGCAAAGACATTGCATTTATTCCAAAACACTCTATGTGAGCAGCTGAAACTTTTTTCCCCAAAATAATTTCCAGACACTGGTGCCCAGGTGTAAGAGCTTGGTTGAGACTCCCTGAAGTTCTCTTTAGTCATTGTGGGGCAGCTGTAAGATTTTGCAACAGGATTGCTCAGTCTCCTTTACAGGACACTGAAAATTCCTTAAGCAACATCATCCCCTCCCCCCACATGCATCTAACTCTGAATTCATATCTTCCCTGATGCAACAATTAACCGATTATACTGGCTGTTTCCACTTTCCGTCTTTAGGACATGTTCAGATGATTGACCACATGACTTTTCGTCCACATCAAAAGGTTTTCAGCTGTTGTGAAAATCCTTGTGAACTGACAGCTAGCTCTCCTTTGCCTTGCTGCTTAAAAGAAATTGCAATATGCAGCCAAGCACCAGAGGAAATAGGAGTATCTTGGAGACTTCGAATCATATTCCTAACTGAACAGTCAAGCTCTATCTAAAACACTGATAATGTTTCCTCAAAACACATAAACATTTGTAAACTAAGGATATATAACCACACAAGTTGAATACAGAAAGCCCCATGAAGAGGCCTAAACACCTGCAAACTAATTTTCTCTGAATATAGAATATGTAGACTCAGTATTATATTATATATAATGTATATCTTCTCAAGATGAGTATTGTATTATTTATCTTGTGAACTGCCCTCTGACCTTTGGATGAAGTATACAAATTTCATTAATTATAATTAAGATGGCACAGCTATAGATAAACCCACACAGTTTCTCTCTTTAAAAAAAATCCCTTAAGAGTTTGATCACTTTAGGAATAACCCATGTCTGCCAACAATTCACTTTTAGCATTTGAGAATCGCTGTTATCTACCAGGGAGTGAACTGGCTCTCTCTGCCTACCTGTGCCAGTTAACTACTTTGGAGACAAGACTGTACACTGCACCACAGTTAACATCCCCCTGGAGAAACCTGAATCATAATGTTTTCTCATGATGCAGTGCTATTAACAAATTCCTGCCCATTAAAGGACACACAATTTGATCTGTCTCTCTCTCACACACACTTCTGGATTTAAAATGTAATCAATAGGATGGGTTTTTAAATGCTACTTCATTCCTTATAAAGGCAAACATGCAGTACATCAAACTGCAGTTACTATGTGCCACGTATACCGTAATTGAGTGTTGGGAAAATTTGTTTTGTTTATTTTTAAAAAACAAACAAACAAACTTCCCCACCCTTTGGGGAGGGGGTGGGGGTTTCCTGCCCTACCAACTTGTGCAAAAGCCCCGAGATCCCAAATGACAGCGCCTTCCATAAAAGGAAGCCCAGCCAGAGATGTCACCCACCATTTATGTGCAGGAGGCGAGGAATTAACCTCTCTGCAAACGCATTTGGCCCACTTTTCAAAAAGGAAAGTGAGACTGAACAGGCGGGCGGGTGAGTCTACTTCCCGAAAATCAGGATGGGAGGGGAGATTGGGGGGGGCACACCTTGCAAGGAAACCAGCCTCAAACCCTGCTGGACCTTGTGGCGATGATGGCTTGCGGTAGGTAGCTGGACGCTGTGAAATGGGAGGGTTGTCAAAGTCTTGTGGAGGAGGAGGAGAGAGAGACGGTGCCCGGTCTATAATAAGGGGGCATTGCAGCACACAGCCAAGTTCAGGGGGGTAATTTAAGCTTGGAGGAAAGGTCAGGGCGTGATTGGGAGGGAGACCTTTCCATGCACCTGCTCAAGCCGGTGTCTCCAAGCTTTCGTGCGCGCGCGCGAGCGAGCCTGTCTCTCTCTCTCTCCTCTCTCCCTCCGTGTGTACGGTATGTGTCTGATTACGTGCGCAAAAGACTGCAAAACTGCACGACCCTGCAGAGCGATACAGGCGCGCACGCACGGGCAGGAAGCGGCTGCTTGAAGCAGAACTGCAGCCCCTGCTCCTTCCTTTTTAAATAAAAAAAATCTTCTCTGAGGCGCGATCGGAAAGTGTCGGGGGAGGGGGGCAATATCCCTGCACTTCTCGCAGCCCTAACATCTCACTTCCTTCCTCCCTCCTCTCCTTCTTTTAGACACCGGGTGTGTTGTTTGGAAAGCGTGGTGTTTAAATAAAATTAACCCCCCCCCAAACTACCACCACCTCTAGCCCCCGATCTGCCAGAACCTGAAGGATCGGCGACATGTCACGACGGCGACAACCGCGAACATCGAAAGCCAGATGGCGATGATGAAAGAGAAGGAGGAGAGGAAAAAGGCGCGGGGTGGGAAAAAAATAAAATAAGATTAAAACATGCTCTTCTTACCTCTCACATTTCCTTCCAGAGGCAACCATCAGATTGTAGACAGATCGACCAAGGCATTGTGGGGGATTCGCGAGAGAGGATGACCAAGAAATTGGGAGGGAAAAAAACACACACCCCAAAAAAAAGAAGAAAAGGGGGGAAAGGAAAAAAAAGATGGGGACTTGTCACACGCCTCCGTCACAGTGGCATTCTCGTCGCCCCAATCCTCATGCAACTGCAGTGCAAAGGGGGGGAAGCAGAGCGAGCGAGCGCGCGAGAAAGAGAGAGGCAGTTGCCGACGGCTGTGCGCTGCACACTCTTATCTGTAATGTCTGGTTTCCGCTGCTGCCTGCAACTGCCCCTCCTCCACGCTGCAAAAAAAACCCGACCAGGAAGCGGCTGGGCGTACTTTGTGGAGCCTGCAAGAATGCACACGGAGGAAGGAGGGCTTGCATTTTAAAAAAAAGAAAAAAGTGTGCCTGTGTGTGTGTTTTAATTTGGGGGAAAAAATATCCACCCTTCCGCGCGGAGTTGATTTTTTTTTTTAAGTGGGAGGAAAAAAGGGGAAGCCAAACTTTTTTCTCCTTTTTGCAAGCTGCTAGGAACTGGAAAATCCAGCCGGCCGGAGGCACGGCGGTAGAGTGTGGGGTGCAAAAGCGGGCAAAGCGGCGGAAAAGCCGCCCTCGGGACCCCCTAGGAAAAAGCCTCGCCTTGGTATCTCCCGGATTTCATGGGTGAAACGGAGAGAGGCGAGAAAAAGCCAGTGCGGCACATGCGGAGGGCTCGCTCCGGGGAGGGTCGCGCCTGCTGGGCCGGGTGGGATTTTCAGGGCGCGCGCTGGGAACGGGGAGCTCGCAAGGTTAAGGTTAAGAGCCCGCAGACTTTGCAGCACTTCGCTGTGAGGTTACTTAAAATTCTCGGCGCGCTTAAGTCGCCAGACGCCCGCTGCTTCCTGGCCTTTATTTCCAGACCTTCTCGGTCATTGGTATGTCTTTATTTGTGGCCCAAATGCTGCATTTGAGCCAAATGGCAGATGACTGTACCATTCCTAGCTGCCGCTGGCAGGGTGTGGCTGCATGACTCAGTTCTGCATATGCACACGTCCTTGCATCTGGAAAGTTAGCAGCAAATCATTTCTGTGCTAGTTTTCTAGGTACAGGGTGGTTATTGCTGCTGTTTTAATGGGAGCTTCGTTTCGTGTGTGCTGGTAATCCTGGGTATATTCATATGCTTTGTAAAAAAAAAAAACCTACTTTGAGGGCTTTTCCGGCCAACTTGTTTATTCAGCATTTATCCTAATTTGCTTCCACAAGGCCTACACAGTGGCTAGACTATGAGCATTTATCCTAATTTGTTTTCAAAGTGGTTATTTTGACAATGAGCATGCATACCTGCATTTATTATTATTATTTATCCCAATTTGCATGTGGGGTGTTTACACATCTTCCCATTCATCCCCTACTTTTCAATGCATCTTGCATCTCGCTCTGGAGGGTTGGACTTGAAGCCAATGACAAAACAATTGACCCAGATCAATGGATTTAAGTTACAAGAACAGAGATTCCAACTTAGCATCAGGGAAAACTTTCTGTCACAGCTGTTCGGCAGTGGAACAGACTCCCACAAGAGGTGGTAGACACTCCTTCCTTGGAGATTCTTAAGCAGGGGTTGGATGGCCATCTGTCATGGATACTTTAGCTGAAATTCCTGCATTGCAGGGGGTTGGACTAGATGACCCTGGGGTCCCTTCCAACTCTGATTCTATGATCAACCTGGATAGTTCATTTAGAGCATGGTGCTGATAATGCAACGGTTGCAAGTTTGATCCCAGTATGGGACAGCTGCATATTCCTGCATTGTAGGGGGTTGTACTAGATGATCCTCAGGGTACCTTCCAGTTCTACAATTCTATATTTCACTGACACTTTCCAAACAGCAAAAAGTTTTTGCTTTGTTTTGAGTGGCTTTATCACATTAGGGTGACTGAGCCCTTTAATCCACTTCGATCGTGCAAACCGAACATATGCACTTGAATCTCTTCCGCAAAATACCAACAGGCTAGGTACTCGTGATCAGCTTAAAAAGCAGCAAGGTCATTCTTTTTCTCAGTTTGGATCGAAGCTGGGGGGTTTTTTATTGGGGGGGGGGAGGAGAGAAAGGCATCAACATGCAGTATTACATAAGAAATGATGGGAGAGCTGTGGCTTGTGGCTAATGAGTGTAGACCACTTTCCAAACTAGCAGTGATAGGGCCTTGGATGCAGAGTTAACAGTTTTGTGTATACTGTATAGTCACAGCCTTCAGGTCCCCTGGGAGTGAGACAGTGGCTCTAGCTGAGACTCTTGCATGTTATTTGTGTAGCGTGGGTGGGATTGTGAAGGTCCCAGGGGACAAGGCCAGCAGGGGTTGGGGGTTTCAGAAGTTGGGTGTGCATCCTAGCCGGTGGAGGGTTTGCATTTTCATTTGCATTGCAGATGCAGAAAATTCAGATACCGATCTTCAGTTGGTTGGTGCATCATTTGTGAAAATGGCATCAGATGCCCTGATTTAGCACATTCTGCTCAAGCCGCACAGTGCTATTTATACATATACTGATTCTGCACCAATCCCATAGGAACCTTTAGGGCACACACAGGAGAACTTAAAGAGAACTATATGAGGAGCAGCAGATTCCACGTAGTAGAAACATGCAAAAAAATAAAAAATAAAAATCTGCAGTATTAAGCTCGCCCCCTTCCTGTTTCCTACAGCATAACCAGAGTAGACCAATTGAAATTCATGGCCACGATTAACATGTGCATTAATTTAACTAGGTTGGTTCTGTTTTGGGGGCATGCCCATTTGATTGGGGAAAGCTGCCTCTTTAGCTGCATAAAATTTTCTCTGGCTTACCTAGTTAACTTCCATAGCAACAAAAACTCCTACAATTAATTGCTACTGATGCCTCTTGGTGACAGAACACTCACCTGGAGCTACAGGTTCAGATGCAGAAGTGAGCTGCCAGTCTACTGCCCGGCCAGGTTCAAGATGTTGGTACAAACACAGTTTGGGTACTATACAGTTTAGCACCAGCTTACTCGAGAGTCCACCTTATCCCTTATATACCCAGTAGGTTGCTGTGGTCTGCAAGAGAGCTTCTGCAACTTCCAAAGATCTCAGAAGCCTGCTCCACAGTAACTTGGAGCAGAGCTTTCATTCTGGCTGTCCCTGTTGCTATTACGTATTAAATTCATATACCGTCCTTCACCCAAAAATCGCAGGGCGGTTTACAATACATAAATACAAAATGAAAACAAAATACGTAACATAGCAAACAACTCCCCCCCCCAACACATTTACAAGGCTATAGATTGTTTAATCAACCCAAGATGTGCTTGAAGGGGAATGTTTTTGCCTAGCGAGCCTCCCTGCGGAGAAAGCATATTCACAAATGGGGAGCCACCGCAGAAAAGGCCCATTCTGTTTCAGAGCGTTTGTGTTGAGACGTGTCAAACACCTTCTAGAAAACACTTTCTAGAAATAACTGAAGGTGGTTTTGTCCCCAAATGTCTGTTTTGTATTGTTCTTGCTTTCTTCAAAATCTTTTCTTTTTTTTAAAGCATTTTGGTCTTTTTGCTGTTTTTGCTGTATATCGCCTTGAGTTGATTGTGTAGGAGGCGATTAATAAATTGATGGTGATTATATCTGAGGAACATAGGAAGCTGCCTTAGACCAGCCAGCCATCTACCTCAGTAGTGTCTACACCAGGCATCCCCAAACTTCGGCCCTCCAGACGTTTTGGACTACAATTCCCATCATCCCTGACGACTGGTCCTCTTAGCTAAGGATCATGGGAGTTGTAGGCCAAAACATCTGGAGGACTGCAGTTTGCAGTTTGGGGATGCCTGGTCTACACGAACCGGCAGTGGCTTTCAGTGGTGCCAGGCATATTTCCCAGCCATACCTTGAGATGCCGGAATTGAAACAGAGACCTTCTGCATGCCAAGCAGGTGCTCTGTCACTGAGCTGCAGACCTTCCCAAATAGTTGTGCTAACATTCACTTTGTGTTAAAGCAGACTATAGGAATCTGCCTAATATAATAATAATAATAATAATAATAATAATAATAATAATAATTTATTATTTATACCCCGCCCATCTGGCTGAGTCTCCCCAGCCACTCTGGGCGGCTCCCAATTGAATATTAAAACAATACAGCATTAAATATTAAAAGCTTCCCTAAACAGGGCTGCCTTCAGATGTCTTTTAAAATTAGGATAGCTGCTTATTTCCTTGACATCTGATGGAAGGGCGTTCCACAGGGCGGGTGCTGCTACTGAGAAGGCCCTCTGTCTGGTTCCCTGTAACCTCACTTCTCGCAATGAGGGAACCGCCAGAAGGCCCTCGGTGCTGAATCTCAGTGTCCAGGCTGAACAATGGGGGTGGAGACGCTCCTTCAGGTATATAGGACCGAGGCCGTTTAGGGCTTTAAAGGTCAGCACCAACACTTTTAATTGTGCTCAGAAACATACTGGGAGCCAATGTAGGTTTCTTAGGACCGGTGTTATGTGGTCTCGGCGGCCACTCCCAGTCACCAGTCTAGCTGCCGCATTCTAGATTAGTTGGAGTTTCCGGGTCACCTTCAAAGGTAGCCCCATGTAGAGCGCATTGCAGTAGTCCAAGCGAGAGATAACTAAAGCACCACTCTGGCAAGACAGTCTGCGGGCGGGTAAGGTCTCAGCCTGCATACCAGATGGAGCTGATTAACAGCTGCCCTGGACACAGAATTGACCTGCGCCTCCATGGACAGCTGTGAGTTTAAAATGACTCCCAGGCTGCACACCTGGTCCTTCAGGGGCACAGTTACCCCATTCAGGACCAGGGAGTCCTCCACACCTTCCCACCTCCTGTCCCCCACAAACAGTACTTCTGTCTTGTCAGGATTCAACCTCAATCCGTTAACCACCATCCAACCACCTTACATAGAGCCAGGCTATTCGTTCATATAGCTCAGTCTACCCTGACTGGCAGCAGCTCTCCAGGGTTTCAGAAAAGGGTCTCTAGTCCTACCTTGAAGATGCTTGGCATCAAACCTGGAACCTTTTACATGCAGAGCATGTGCTGCAGCACTGAGTACATGAGTGTGAGTTCGAGTCCCATGTAGGACAAAAAGATTCCTGCACTGCAAGGGGTTGGGCTAGATGACCCTCATGGTCCCTTCCAACGCTACAATTTTATGATTCAATGAAATAAACATTCCAGGCATCATACAAATAATCGCAGACTGAGGTGGTAGGATTCTGGAAGACACCACTTGAGATTGCAAGTGCTGTACCATTTCTGGAAGTGAGTCCAGGGCAGAAAGAAGAAGCTTCTTCCATGTAGCAAGCTAGCACATCATAGAGAAAGTTTAAGTGTTGACCTAAGATAAAGATTCAGTGTAGTGGGAGGGAGCATGCAGAAAATAAGACCATCTATCTGCAGCCTCAAGTGTGTCCAGAGTTTCCCCGAGCCATTCTGCATAATGTGTACATAGAACTGACCCAAGTCTGGTTATGGAAGCCATGGTTGTACAATCATTAACTGGGGTCGGTTTCTGTGCAGCTGCAAGCTGACTACAGAGAAGAAACTGAGCACAGACAGCGTAAAGCAAGCTTCTAGAACCTCTACAATGACAAATTAAATACCAGTGCCCTGAATTTAGAAAAGGCCATCCTGGCTGCTCGAATCTGACTAGTCCGTGTTTAAACAGAGTGCCTTTTCTGCTGAAGCCTACTTGTAAAATCTATGCAGCCATTGTGAAAAGGGAGTGCACTTGTCAATAATACCAGCTATGCGTGTTGGGATTTATAATGTGCTCACAATCAACCTGGTGCTCGGAGCAGAATGGCACAGATCTTCCTTTCTTTCCGTATAGGCGCAGTGAGTTACTGCCTTCCATGATGATTTTAGAATGATCCCAGAGGGTCCGGGACGCTAAGCCAGCTCATCCTTTTCTCCTTTGCACGACCGATACAGACACGCAACAAAGCCATAATCAGAGAAGACCCACTGAAATAAATTGACTTTGATTATGACTAAAGGTGGGTTTCATCCATACTGAACATGTGCGTGGATGCGTATACTTCTGGAGATATTGTTACTGAGTCATAAAGTCATAGAAATGTAAGAGTTGAAAGGGACACCGGGGTCATCTAGTCCAACCCCATGCAATGCACAAATCACAGCTAAAGCATCCATGCCAGGTGGCCATCTAACGGCACATACCTAGTTCTCTCCTCAGCAGTGACCTTGAGTCATCCCATCCTGTTACCTGCCAAATATTTTGGACTACAACAACCATCAGCCACATGGCCAATGACCATTGATTATGGCAGCTATGGTACAGCAGGACTCCAGTTTTCCCTTTTCTGATGTGGGAGAAGGTAGTCCTTGCTAGCATAATCTAAGGCCAGTAGTGCAGTGGCAAATTCAGAAGTGCAGGGTCCCCTTCATTAGGTCACAGCCCTTCTGAGATGATGCAAAAAATCTTATACAATATTAATAATTAGGGACGCATTGCAACAAGCACTGCAGAGCTACACGAGTTGCCTGCCTTTCAGCTAAATCTCCTATTTTCTGTGCACATAAACGGGGAAGTAATTTGCAGAACCCAGTACCTTCTTTTGTTGTGTTTTCTGTGAAGTCCCATTGTGCATAACAAACCGTGCACACTGTTCTCTTGAAACTGAAGCAGCTTGTGTTTTCAGTGTTCTTAAATGTAAGCTTTGGAGAGCAGAGTGGTCAATAAGCTCCCCTTTCGTGCTGATTGGGCAGCTCAGAAACTCTCGAGACACAAATTCTGCAGGGACTCTGTGAAGAAATAATAAAGGGTGTTTGACCCTGCCAGCCCTCTCCCCCCATGACCTTGGATCACTACCCCACTGTCTTAAGACATACCCCATCTCACAGATTTTATCAGTGACAAAGCACGTTCTGCTTTTATTTTATTTTCCTTATGTTTTCAAAAGAGACCATTCCTTTAAAGCTTCAGTTTAAGACCATACATGTCTTTCTGACTGCACAACTATTCTCTCCTTTTGTTGAGAACGTCAAAAATCAATCTGCATAATTCAACATGGACTTTTCTTTCCACCCAGTCAAGCAGCCTCTTATATTGGCTAGAAAGATCTCTTACAGTGACCCCCATCAGGCACTCGAGAGAAAGAGAGAGTGCAGGTGAGTGTTTGTTTCCCCATTAAACACTGTTCTCGTCCTCGCACAGAAGCACTTTGTCTCTCCCGATTTAGTCCCCCTAGATCTTCACTAAATATGCCAATAGCTGCCTTGAGGTCATACTGGGGCAGAGATGAATTCTTCAGAGAACATATTATGAAGAACGAGAGGGGAGGCAAAAGCCCCACTATATCCTGAAGGTGACCTTGTACTCAAAACTGCAGAATGACCCACCCCACCAGCATCAGACATTGTACAGAAGGCTGGAAAGGAAACGCTGCCATGACACCGACCTACGAGTGAGTCATAAGGAGTCAAGCCACAAAGAAAATAACTGTCTACGCAGATGAATATAATATTTCAGGAGCTTCTGCAGCCGTCAGAAGCTTGCCATTCTAAACCACAGAAGCGAGACTTCCTCGCGCCCTCCCCTCAACGTCACAGGCACAGTGAAGTTCTGTCTCGCTCTCAGTCAACATGGCAACATAGGCATCAACACCAAAGCATAACACTGACGAGCTTTTGTTTAGTTCTGAAATAGCACCACCCCCAACCCAAACGGAGCAGCCCGTTTTTAAATGTTCAGATCCCACCAGCCAGTTGTTGAGTATCAAACAGGGAGGACTTCAACATTTTGAAAGATCTCCATGCATGTTTTGTGAATTGGGTGTGGGACCTATGCTGGCCTCCAGTACCCCTAGCCCCCAGCCAGCATCAACAATGATTGGCGTTGTAGTCTAGCAATATCTGGAAGGCACAGGTTCCTGAACATTGGTCTGATCCGGCAAGTCTCTTTCGCTATTATGCAATCCAGTTGTTGGACTGGAATGGGGAACCCCACACAATACCCATGGGATTGTTCTTTCAGCTAATGAAGCACACATCTTCCAGATGCATTTACCCCCAGATGGATCGGGGCATCTGTTTTACAAGTGGAGGGATGCGGGTGGCGCTGTGCTCTAAACCACAGAGCCTCTTGGGCTTGCCGATTAGAAGGCCAGCGGTTCGAATGCACGCAACAGGGTGAGCTCCCGTTGCTCTGTCCCAGCTCCTGCCAACCTTGTAGTTCGAAATCACACCAGTGCAAGTAGATAAATAGGTACCATTGTGGCAGGAAGGTAAACGGTGTTTCCGTGAGCTCTGGTTTCTGTCACAGTGTTCCGTTGCACCAAAAGCAGTTTAGTCATGCTGGCCACATGACCTGGAAAGTTGTCTGTGGAAAAAACAGTGGCTCCTTCGGCCTGGAAGCGACATGAGCGACGCAACCCCACTTAACGGTCCAGGGGTTCTTTACCTTTACCGTTTACCTGTTACAAGTGGCTTGTGCAAACTACTCGCAGAATGGTCAAAACAAAACAAAGCATGCAGTCCAAGCTTTAGATGACTTTAGGTGTATCCAGCATCAGTCGTACTCAGAGCAACCCGCTGAAACTAAAAGAACACAACTAACTTCGGTCCATTCATTTCAGCAGGTCTACTTTGAGTATAACCTATTGAACATTAACTATATATCCGAATTATGTGACCCAAAACAAAGTTTTATACTGCATACATTTGAAGTTTGTCAACATTTCAAGTCCTGAATCTGAAAACCACAATATTTTGTTTTGAAATTTTACTTTGATTACTACTTCTTTTAAAAGGTTAAACAAACAAACAAACCCCGTGTTACTATGATATTGCAAAGCACTGGGCCTTTTCTGATACAGCTACCCATGTTAAATTTGGATACAAATAGAAAATGCCACAGAATATATTCTCACCCCATTAACAGTGTTTGGTGCTTGTTATTTCTGGTGAATATCCTATCTGCTTACTTACCACTTTATCATACACCCAGGCAAACTGGGTTCAGTACTCTTGCAGGAGCTGCTCAAAACTACTGAACTTTTTTTTAAGGTTCAAATGCTTCAATATTCTATATATGCACCCAAAGAGAGGTACTTTCTGTATTCGAAGCAGCTGCTTATTTTAACAGGATGTATAGTATGTAGAAATACACTACCTACTCTGTTTTATACCATGAGAAGTGAGAAGCACACATCTCCAACTGACAGCAAGTTTATTGACCAGTGCTAAACTTTGCCTTGTTCGACAATGCAGACTGCTTCAGAAGAATCTGGGAGACAGCAGTAATATCGAAATAAACATACCAAAGGAAAACTTCAAGCAACAACTAGCAGGGCAAATTTATTGAGAAATAGATTTTATTTATCCAATTTTGGAATGAAAAAAATGAGACAATATTTATCCATATAACTCTTCTTCCTGAATCTAATAATTTATCATTCTGAAAATCTCTCTCCCCCCCTTCTCTTCATTTCCCCCTTTTAAAATTACATTAGACTGTATAACCAAACTACAAAAATGCAGGGAAGGGAAAACCCAAGTTATCTGAATTTTTAGTATGCATGAAAAAAGAACCTGCATTTGTTTCTGAGCTTTTAAAATAAATAAAGTATCTGCTTGCTTCCATGTACAAACTGAAGCAACGGAAGTTAATGCCTGTGGTGAAACATTTCACGTGATTAAACCCTAAAATATACATTGATTTCGAGGCTTTCCTTCTAGTCGCCGTAGCAGTGCCTCAAATTTTGACTTTGCCAAAATTGATTTCCCAAGTCTCTTGTTAAAATACTGCAAGTCACTGTTTTAATAAAGAGAGATAGAACGCACAGGATAGTTCAGTCTTAGCTTTGCATCTGTCCCTTTGTTAAAATTATGCTCCAAGCAGCTTGTAAGCAGTGAGCAGCTTGTCTCAAAATGTTACATTTTGTCCAAACAATGTTTACCTCCCTGAGACTGCATAGTTTTTAAACAGGGCACAAATCTATTTTCAAAGTGCAATTCAAAGAGGTTGTTTTGTGTTGGTTTTTTTTCTTCCTCTTGAAGCCCACAAACTTAATTTGGAGTTGGAACTACAGGGAGTAATTTGGAAAATTGTTGCCTTATGGCCAGGGCTAAAATACTTTTTATATCAAGTCTCCACTACCTTTCTGCAGGTGTAAAAACTTGCTGATAAAGCATCACCAGCCAGAGCAGCAAAATGAAATTTAAAGCAGACTATACATGGCCTACCCCATAATAATCACAACATCCTTATTAGTATACAATGGGCAAAATTGATATCTTCAATGCAGGTGAATCAAAACTTTGGAATATAAGAAAATCCTGCTGGACCAGGCCAGCAGAATATCTAGTTCAGCATTCTGAGAATGATTTTTGAGAAGAGACGATCAACCCTGTACACGGTATTTCAGATGCAGCCACACCATAAATTTGTATAACAGCAACAATGTTATGGGCTATTTTATTTTCAATTTCTTTCCTAGTGATCCCTAGCTCAGAAATTGCCCCCCCCTCTCTTTTACAGCTGGCATATTGTGAATTGTGAAATATGGTATGACCATAATATTCCAAAAGCTCTGTTGTTTTGAGGTACATCTTTAAAACTCCTTTAAGTTAGCTCACTTTCTTTAGACTGCATCTGATCTTGTTTCAACAGAGGCTGGATGTTGACAGTAATTGAGTGCAGTTCTAGATGTGTTGTAAGAAACAATATCTGAAAACCCAATACATCTCCCCCCACTCCTATACTGCTCTTGCTGGCCATAAGGAGAGCCTTGTTGAATCTGGTCCATCCTATCCAGCATCTTGTTCTTAAAGAGCCTACAGGAGAGAGCAATGCTGTCTCTATCTCATTGCTGTCCCACATCCAGCAGCATTGGGTACCAACTGCAGTTTTGTACATTGACAGGTGTCTCTCACTTAGAGTACTTAACAGCATAGGGTTGTTACACATATCCCAGGGCAAGAAGCCCGGTTTTGCTCCGTGAGGACATATAACCAGCTGTGTCTCTCTGTTGAGCATCCCATCACATTCTTGGGTCACCGGGAAGAGGGGGGGGGGAGAGATGCAGTATGTGAATAGACCCTGAAATTATTAGATGAGGACTTTTGATTTTGTTGTTGTCAGGGTTGTTGCGACTACTCTAGAGTAACGACTTTCCGAGGGCTTCCGGTTCAGCGCCAGCGCCGATCGGCGGGGTTTCGTCTCGTCTCCGAGGCGACCCGTCTCTGCTAGGAGTGGGGAGGGCAGCGAGAGCGACGCTGCGCCCCTTAGAACCCCGGGAAGAGCGTCCCGGGGGCGAATTTTGTTCAGCGGAGCCCCAATCCGAACTCCCCAACTCTCTGGCAAGCTCTAATAAGAGCCCCGGAGCAAGGAGGGTAGAAGTCGCGGGGGCCATTTTGAACAACAGCGTTAACCTAGCGGAGAGAAGCTCCGAGCCGAAGGCGGAGAGCACTGGATTCTTTCTTTCGAAAAAACGATTCGGAAACAAGACTGTAAGTAACCTCAAAAGATTGGATTACAAATTAATTTGGATTTGGGAGAGAGGGGGGGGGAACGGAAGCCACCCCCCCCACACCGGCAACTTAAGAAACAGTAAACAAAAACCCGAAGCCGCGAACAGAAGATTTTAATTTAAAAGGTTCCCTTAAAGACATTGAAAAAGATCTCCCCTAGATGCAGGGTAAAAGGGGAGAAGGACAGTGGATATAAACGCCCTGCAGAAAGAGGAAAAAGATTCAGAAAGACCTTTCCTCCCCCCGGGAGCCGGCAGCCCAGACAGCCCAGTGAGTTGATTAGGACTTATAAGCGAAATTTTATTTTCATTTTTGGACTTTTTAGAATCTTTGGTCTATATGTCTTTGAAATATTAGTTTGGATTTTTATGTATTAAGAATTGGAGAATGCAGCCAGTTCGTTAAAATGGGGTCGAGAAAACAAACTGCGACCATTTTCCACCCCATGTGACAAGTTCTGACCTTGACAGGATTGAACTATGTCAACAAAAAGGTATTCGCCTGAGTTCCAGCGGATTGTTTTGACAACCCTGTGGGAAGTAAGAATAGGACTATGCCGAGATGAGACACAACAGCAAGAGTTAAGACAACAATTTCAGATGGTGATTGCGAAATATGATTTCGTAGAGGATGAAGCTACTGAAACTGAGGAGGATGAGTGTGAAAATGATAGTGACAGTGATTTGGAGGATTTTGACAATGATGGTGACTGTGATTTGGAACGTAAAGATGATGACGACGACTGTGACAATATAATACAAAATGAAGCTCACCACGAAGGAAAAGATGACTTTTTTCTACAAAAAGACATGTGGAGTGCCCCTCTTTTGAGGAGGGTACGATTGGATTTACTGGAACTTCAGAATGCCCACAGGGAAGAAGAAAAAAACAACCAAAGAAGGGGAGAAACCCAGGGGGGTTGTATGGAGGCCTGGACGGCAAAACATTGGAAAAAGGGGGTGGGATGAAGGGAGAGTGGGGTTGTGATTAATAGGATGGATAATCAGGATTATTAGGATTAAAACTGGACTGCTGACCACGGAACTTGCTGGATTGGGGGGACGTAGCCGGAAACTGGGGAAGAAAGGTTAGATTGGGAATAGTTATAGTTTAAATGAGAATTGATTTTGGAAAAAGTTTAAATTAAGGAGGTCTATAGAGGGGGTAAAATTAGGCATGGGAAGAAAAATTGGAGTTCGATTTTTAGTGATTAAGATATTTGGTGAAAATGATAATAGTTAAGTTTTAAAATTTTATGAGGTATAAAGGTAATTATTTTATAGATTAAGAAACTGTTAAAGAGGATAAAAAAGGGATGAAAACCGGGGAAGGGGGGAGGTTGGGGAAGCCCACAAAATATGGTTTATCAATGTTGAGTGGAAAAAGATTATTTTTGTGTTTTTTTCCTTTTTTTCCTTTTTTTTCTTTTCTTGGTGTAGAATTTTTCTTTTTGGTATGAGAATGGGTGGTTGGATGGATGCCTTCCTGCTCCCTGCCCTGACCTCCTGGAGCTCTCTGGTGGCAGGGGGGGGCTCTGGGGCAGGGGAGGGGGAGGAGGACAGAAATCCAATAATAAAATGGACCATCTCTGACTGTTCACCTGCATGGGATACTCCTGTGGCAGGGGAGGACCCATGGAGGAGGGTGGGAAGAAGGTGGAAAATGTGTTTATGTATGTACCGTTTTTTGTAATTTGTAAAATCAATAAAAATTATTTTTAAAAAAAATAGAGTAACGACTTTCCACATGCTTGTCTTTTAACAGTTTTTATTGGTGCACTCTATTTACAGTGTAACGAGCTGTTGGATGCATGTCTGCTCATTCCGATCCAGAATCCGGCACTGCCCCTTTTCGCGATTTCGACCAACATAACAGCCTCGGGACAGTGAATCTCCTCCCCTTTCTCCTTCTCCGTAATTCCGGTGCTGGGGGGAAGGGTCTACGCTCCGTCTTTTCCCTTTCCCCCCTTTCCGCCTCTCTCTCTTCCCGCCTGTGGAGCAGGGGCTCTCCCATGCTGCCAGAGACCTGGCACTCTCTCTCCTCTTCCTGACTAGCCCCTTCAGACCCCGCACTTTCATGGCTGCTTGGGGAGGAACTGCTCCTGATGAGGGGGGGGTTCTCTATACTCTCTCCCCCTTACATCCGTGCTTAATAGTTCTTCTTGTATTAATTATATATCAATCAATCGAGAGTTTTGTAAAAGTTTTTCAATTGTTTTATTTGCATTTGATAATATTTCATAATTGTTATGATCCTACTGGGGAGTTTTGTAAAAGTGCAGCGCTCTTTAAAAATATAATGAATATATATTCAACCCATTATATATATATATATATATATATATATATATATATATATATTCAGCCCACCATCAAGAAACTGTTAGGCAGCCAAACAAAAGACAAGAAACTGGATGAGGCAGGTGGCTCCTCAGGCATGAGTGAACTAGGCATACACAAACACACACAAACACACATCTTTTGCCACTTTCCATGAGTTGGAAGGTGAACTTCTGAAGTAGAGAGTGTCAGGCTCTTGTGGAAGGTCCCTATATGATTTGGAACCCTGATCATCCAGGGCCATGAGGTCCCACCTATGTAGAGGGTGATGGGGTGCCAATGGGGGTGGTGGTGCTTATGATAGAATCATAGAAGTGTAGAGTTGGGAGGGACCCCCGAGGGTCATCTAGTCCAACCCACTGCAATGTAGGAATATGCAGATGGCCTGCAAAGGGGTCAAAACCGTGACCTTGGCCTTATCAGCCCCATGCTCTAAGCAACTGGGCCCATTCTTTCCCATTGGTTTTACATGCAAGTAGAATTCTTGAAGAGATCTTGCCTCTTGTAGTATATCTTCTTTTCTGTAGTAGTAGTAGTAGTAGTAGTAATAATAATAATAATTTTATTACAGTGGTACCTCGGTTTAAGTACACAATTGGTTCCGGAAATCTGTACTTAACCTGAAGCTAATTTAACCTGAAGCTAACTTTCCCATTGAAAGTAATGGAAAGTGGATTAATCCATTCTAGGCGGTCTGTGAAGTATTTAAACTGAAGCGTACTTAACCTGAAGCGAACTTTCCCATTAAAAGTAATGGAAAGTGGATTAATCCATTCCAACCGGGTCCGCGGAGTACTCAACCTGAGGCGTACTTAACCCGAAGTATGAGTGTAATTGGTTCTGGAAGTCCGTACTTAACCTGAAGCGAACTTTCCCATTGAAAGTAATGGAAAGTGGATTAATCCGTTCCAGACGGGTCCACAGAGTACTTAAACTGAAAGTACTCAAACCAAAGCGTACTTAAACCAAGGTATGACTGTATTTATACCCCACCCATCTGGGTGTTAATAGCACCCAATATTTTTCATGCGTTCAGTGCTATGCTGTTGCTATCTATTCTGGAAGGCCAAAAAAGATAAATAAAAACATCTGAATGATATCAAGCAATCTCCCACATGATAGTAGCTCCCGCAGTAACTGTATGAAGGTCTCTTACAGACAGAATAATAAATAGCAACTCAGTACTTAAAAAAAAATAACAAAATGATCTACTTCGGCTTTGGGGAGGGATTTTCATCTATAACATCAGCCCAGAGTTTGATTCAATTTGCCATTATTTGTAGGCCTTTAGAATTAAGTTAGAATCCAAGCAAAACAAACCCCTGTGAACCTTGCAAAGGACTCGACTGCCAAATGGGAATGTTTTGACTACTCCCAGAAGCTACCTTAATCAACCCAATATATTTTTATGCTAATTTTATTGAGGAGGAAGTACTTAAACATTTTTTTCTGTGTGCTGTTAGTGCAACGTGAATTCTTTGGTGAACAATGGATGTGCTTTCTTAGACTGCAAGAGCATGCAAGCATATAAATAGCATTACAAAATTATAGCTATTTCTTGCACCACACCAGGAATTTTGCCTGAAAATAGAGTATCTGCGCTGTGGGCAAGGTTTGACTTGTATATTTGATTGGGCTCCAGTCCCGTAAAAGGGTTCACCTGATAATAGGGCAGTCTTTGTGAAGGAATCTCTCTGTCTCAGCAAGCTCACTCTATTTAGGGCCAATTTGCTGCAAAGGTGTCCTACAGCATGGGACCAGCAACACTAAATGCCTGGATTTACAGTAGAGCATCTGTAGACACAGAGAAAAGCAATGACAAACCTAGACAGCATCGTAAAAAGCAGAGACATCACCTTGCCTACAAAGGTCCGTATAGTTAAAGCTATAGTTTTCCCAGTAATGATGTATGGAAGTGAGAGCTGGACCATAAAGAAGGCTAATCGCCGAAGAATTGATGCTTTTGAATCATGGTGCTGGAGGAGACTCTTGAGAGTCCCATGGACTGCAAGAAGATCAAACCTATCCATTCTTAAGGAAATCAGCCCTGAATGCTCACTGGAAGGACAGATTGTGAAGCTGAGGCTCCAATACTTTGGCCACCTCATGAGAAGAGAAGAATCCTTGGAAAAGACCCTGATGTTGGGAAAGATTGAGGGCACTAGGAGAAGGGGACGACAGAGGACAAGATGGTTGGACAGTGTTCTCGAAGCTACGAACATGAGTTTGACCAAACTGTGGGAGGCAGTGGAAGATAGGAGTGCCTGGTGTGCTATGGTCCATGGGGTCATGAAGAGTCGGACATGACTAAATGACTAAACAACAAGACACAAGGGACAACTAGCAGTATTACTCTGGGTGAGCTCAGTGACATCAAGCCAACCTATAAGGACTCATGTGGTCCTTAAGATATTCTGGATGGTTCAGGGCTTTGTATGTCAACACAAGATCATTTAGCCTTGCAATCGAAGGGCAATTGAAACCATAGCTTTGGGTTCTGCGTGTCAGATCTCTGCCTATTTCTAGATCAGTCTCAATTAATGTCTCACTCTATTGCCCGGGAAGGCCCGGGTTCAATTCCCCACTCGGCCATGGGGTTCCTTTATTTGCGCCAGTCAGTCTCTTAGCCCAACCTACCTCACAGGCTTGTTGTGAGGATAACTTGGGGAGTGGAAGAGCCACCTACGTTACGTTGAACTCTTTGGAGAAAACTCATTGGAGATAATAATCATTTTCTTTCCATTGCCCCGATTCCCCCCTGCTATCACTGAGATCACCTGGAAACACCCAGGGTCGGAAATAAATACTATTATTCTTTGTTAAAGCACTTCACTTTCCTCTCGCCCTTTCATGTAACCTCAGCAAAAGAGAGTTTGGAAAATAACGTTTGCCAAGATCATAAGTAGTCCAAGCCTTAAAATGCAATGACACACTTCTCAAATGTAGAACATTAATTGCACCATTTTTCTCCTTTCTAAATCCTTTGTTAACTTGAATTACTAATTACCTGAACATTTTTTTTCAAGTCAAGTGATTAAGTCTGATTGTCACCAACTTACAAACAAATGGTTGAAATTTGCCTTAGCTACCCTTATTGCAGGAAACAATTACAGCGAACACTATGTAATGGAGACATTTGATGAAGTTTTTTTTGAAAAAAAGGTCATTATTATTAGCCCTTGAGTTCATTCAGTTGTAAAAGTATATATATAATAAACAATTTGCACTAATTCAGGTCAACATCCTATCAGCAGAAACACGGGGAGTCATCCAATATAAGTGGTGTAATTTTTATTTCTTTAAAAAATTAGTAATTCTAGCAGTATGTTGAATCTGTGAACACTGCTGAGACATTCACTGTTGGCAATCTATTTCATATCAGGAAATCAAATCATTATTAATGCGATTTTGATTAATTTCAGATACCATAGATTATTACCTTCTCTGAAGCACTAGGATGATCATCTACATCAGTCAAGTACCAATTAACCAGATTGAGTCAGCAGAACGCGATAAGCCCCCCACTGTGGTCAGCTGTTGTGACAATGGTTCCAAGGTATTATTTCTTCATTATTTCTTCTGCCACATTCACACTATACATTTAAAGGCTTGCTCTGCCAATATGTTTGCAAGACACCTTGTACTATGGAAACTTTTGAAACCGTTTATTTGGAAAGCAACATATAATCTTTCCAGCTAAATAGAGAAGATGGGCTTTGCTTTGAGTTTTTGAAATTTCCCCTTCAGGTGCATTTAAAAATGGCACCCTCTTCAGTACAGGTAAAAAAAAGGTAAAGGATCCCTGGATGGTTAAGTCCAGTCTAAAGGAACTATGGGGTTGCGGCACTCATCTCGCTTTCAGGCCGAGGGAGCCGGCGTTTGTCCACAGACAGCTTTCCGGGTCATGTGGCCAGCATGACTAAACTGCTTCTGGCGCAATGGAACACAGTGATGGAAACCAGAGCAGCGCACAGAAACGCCATTTACCTTCCCGCCATAGTGGTACCTATTTATCTACTTGCACTTTGACGTGCTTTCAAACTGCTAGGTTGGCAGGAGCTGGGACAGAGCAACGGGAGCTCACCCTGTTGCAGGGATTCGAACCGCCGACCTTCTGATCGGCAAGCACAAGAGGCTCTGTGGTTTAGACTACAGCACTACCCCTGTCCCTCCTCTTCAGTATGCAGCACTCATTGCTAAAGTGATTTCCAAAGACCCTCTGGGAACTGCAGCCTATGTCTTTCTTCCCTTCTTTGACCTAAGCACCCCACTTGCAGCATCACTGCCACTTGGGTGGGTGAGCTTGGGGTGCAGCAGAGTAGCAATGGCTAGCTCCAGTGTTGCCCTACAGCCCCTCCTGATTTAATGATGTGTCCAGTTTGTCTCTAAGCCTATTGCCTGGATATGGTTGATGGCCCCTAGGCTGAGATGCAAAGGGCAGAGTCGTTCATTATGTGAGGCTCCCGGGTTTTCCCGCTTTCTGATAGAAATGTTTGGTTACCCAGGACAAGGAAGGTACTCCGAAAGTCAGTGCGCTTCAGTGGGAATCACAAGGGACATGAATTCTATCAATGAAATCTTTATTACGGTCAAAGACCAGCATAAGTAGGGTGGGGTACAATCATTAAAAATCTGTGAAACGTTTTGGAAAGCTAAAAAACCAGAAGGTATATCTGAAAGACTATAAGAATCTAAAACTAAGTAAAATTATCTAAAAGAAGGGTTAAGAACATTAAACGGATATGGAAGAACATAAAAGGTTGGTATATAAAAAAACTACAACTATCAGTTTAGAGAGCCCTCTGATGTGAGCGTTCATTAAATCTAGTTTGCGGCACAGGTCATCACCTGACAAATTTTGAATGCTGCTGTGCAGAATCTGGCAACATTGTATGTTATAGCAGGATTGGTATCTGACAGCAGCAGGGAGGTATAAAATTGTCCTGTGCACCCTGGGTACTTATGGAGCAGTGGGGAGATGAGGCTAATACGAATGTCTCTATAGTACAGGCACTGGAGAAGCACATGCTCTGTTGTTTCGATTTGTCCAGAGCCACAGGGGCGTTGTCTCTCCAAGCAAGCCATCTACTTGTAGGAGATGAGTTCTGCCGCACCCACTTCCTGCTTGTGGGATTCCCACAGGGCAGTCTCGAGCAGGTCGGGCGCCCTAGCGCTGAGGGGCGGAGATCATTCTGGCGCCCGCACCCTCGCAGCGTGCAGCATGGCCCGGCGCCCTGGCACCCTGCGCCACCGGGGCTCTACCTAGAGCCGGCCCTGGATTCCCATAGTTATCGATCTGAGTTGTTACTGTGAAAATAAGAATGCTGTACTACGTGGACCTTTGGTTTGACCCAGGAAGGCTCTTCATACACTCTTAACGTTTTCACAGAGCTGATCCAAAGGGCACTTTGTGCTAATTATGACTTCTTCTTTTTGCCACAGAGGTGGAACTAAAGGGGAAGTAGCAAAAGGGCAGAGCAATTATGTCCCCTTAAACCTTATAGGTCCACGAATGTGAAAGTAGCTATACCAATGACAAACTTAGTTGGTCTCTACGGTGCTACTGGAAGGAATTTTTTCTATTTTTTTGTTTCGACTACATCAGACCAACGCGGCTACCTACCTGTAACTATTCACCGAAAGATACTGTTGTATCGTAACCAAGGAAACTGACTGCGGTTTGCATATTGCTTTTTTTTTAAGCACCAACGTTTTTAATAAGCAATTTTTGCTTATTAAAAGTAAAAACAAAGGAAGTGCTTTTGTATTCCATGCCACTTCTCTTAATTGCAGTGCAACTTTACACAGAGAGTTTAAAAGATGAAGGTGATGTTGCTCCGTAATGGCTGTGCGCTTTAGAACAAGCCAATTAAAGAAGCTTATCTTATGACCCAGCCGCTAATCCAGCCACTGACATCTGCCCTACAACAGAGACTTACACCAGCCAACTGACAAGACGATCAGAAGACGTTCGTGGAAACTGTGTCATCTCTCTCTCCCTTTAGGGTTTGGCTTCCTCTTCATATGTCAACAACTGATAAACTCTTGCAAAACCAAAACTGCTACCAGCTACTGAATTAACTCCCATTGCAGAGCAGGTGCAAAGTCTCACATTTCGTGTCAAGATTTTGCAAGCCACATGCTCCCCCTAACAGTGAACTGAGGTGGTGAGTGCCGAGAGAAGTGGGGCCATTGAGAAACTAGAGGGACGTATCAGTAGGCGGCCGGGAAACCCCAGTGCTCTTGCAAAAATACAAACAAAACAACCGCCTTAACCTTCGCCCCCTCCCCCTCCCGCACACCAAAAAAGCCCCAAGCTTGGGAGTACTGATTATTCTCAGGGGCCACAGGATGTTGAGTGTCAGTTGGAAACGAAAAACAAAACTGGAGAGGGGAAAGAGGGGAATTCCCTTCCTTGAGCTCCTGAGAGCTTATAGTATCCTGGGGAATAACATGGATGGAACAGTCATGTTGCAGAGTAGGCTCAGGAGTGGCTGGTGGAGAGACCAGCTTAGCCTAGCTGCTGCTTTGCGTTCCAGCATCACAATGAGGAGTTATTGCTATTGCTGCTTTGGGGGCTAGTGTAGGGGCTTTGCAATGCTCGTCAGTATGCCCGTAATGCCCTGGCCTTGCCACTGCTATTCTACACCCCAGTAGGATGCAGTCATGCCACTGTTGAGAAGCCAGCGCCATGCCACCAGCCCAACCCACCCCGGTAAGGATCCACTGCAATATGTAGTTTCAGAGCCCACTTTGCATTTATAATCCTTTCTTTGTGCTCTTGCTACCACACAATTCTGATGAGCTCAATTCAGAAGTGGTTGTTTCCCACCAAATAACAACAACAGGAATAACTTTGTTATTTGTGCCCCATCCATCTGACTGGGCTGCCTCAGCCACTCTGGGCAGCTTCCAAGAAATATAAAAACCACAACAAAACACCAAAGACTTCTGGGAAAAGATTTATAATGAGCTAAAGAACCCAGGTGGCGCTGTGGGTTAAACCACTGAGCCTAGGGCTTGCTGATCAGAAGGTCGGCGGTTCGAATTCCTGTGACGGAGTGAGCTCCCGTTGCTCGGTCCCAGCTCCTGCCAACCTAGCAGTTCGAAAGCATGTCAAAATGCAAGTACAGTGGAACCTCGGTTTATGAACACCTCGGTTTATGAATTTTCGGTTTATGAACACCGTGGACCCATCTGGAACGGATTAATTCATTTTCCATTACTTTCAATGGGAAAGTTCGCTTCGGTTTATGAACGCTTCAGTTTATGAACAGACTTCCGGAACCAATTACACCCATGCTTCAGTTTATGAACGCTTCAGTTTAAGTACTCCGCGGACCCGTCTGGAACGGATTAATCCACTTTCCATTACTTTCAATGGGAAAGTTCGCTTCAGTTTATGAACGCTTCAGTTTAAGTACTCTGGAACGGATTAATCCACTTTCCATTACTTTCAATGGAAAAGTTCGCTTCAGTTTATGAACGCTTCAGTTTATGAACAGACTTCCGGAACCAATTGTGTTCATAAACCGAGGTACCACTGTAGATACATAGGAACCGCTACAGCGGGAAGGTAAACGGTGTTTCCGTGTGCTACTCTGGATCACCAGAAGCGGCTTTGTCATGCTGGCCACATGACCTGGAAGCTATACGCCGGCTCCCTCGGCCAATAATGCGAGATGAGCGCACAACCCCAGAGTCGGTCACGACTGGACCTAATGGTCAGGGGTCCCTTTACCTTTTCCTTTAAAGAAAGTGTTGAAAAACACATTTATTAAGAAACCATCCGACTATTGGGTATAGTCGGAAAAAGAGGTTCCCAAGAAAGAAGTTACTTTCTTTTTGTATGCCATGACAGCAGCGAGAATCTTGATAGGTAAGAACTGGAAGACACATGAAGTACCAATAGTAGAATATTGGCAGATGAAAATGATTGAATACATGGAATTGGCTGAACTGACCGGGAGAATCCGCGACCAGAGAGAAGAGGTGGTGGAGGAAGATTGGAAGAAATTTAAAGATTATTTAAAGAAATATTGTAATATTTGAGTATTTGAGATAGATTTGGAAGTAGTATAGGTTGTAGTTTTAGAAATTAAGAGAAATGAGAAAGACAACATGATGTAATGATTATAAAAGATAAAATATAGAAATTATGGGAATAAAAAATAAAAAATAAAATGGTATAGAGTGTTAATATAGAAGTTGCTAAAGATGGAATTAATATGAAGCACAGGTGGGAGGGATTTGAGGAGGATAATGAAATGTTCTAGAGATTTTTGTTTTTATTTTTTGTTTTGTATGTTTATAATATTGTATTTTGTATTGTGTTGTGCTTATTTGTGTACTGTGCTTATTATGTGTATTGTGTTTATATGTTATAAAATGGATTTAAAAAATGGGGGGGGGGAGAGACACCAAACATTAAAATCTTCCCTATACAGGGCTGTCTTCAGGCGTCCTCTAAAAGTTTTCTCGTTATTTATTTCCTTGACATCTGATGGGAGGGCATTCCATGGGGCAGGCGTATATATATTTGCATGGCAGAGTGTACCATAAATGTTCGCCCATGTTAACTTTTTAGAGCCCCATGCAACAAAACAGAGACTCGAAGGTCATGCAATGTTGTTACAGTCTTGATGTGGAAGATGCCTCAACATAGTCAGTACCTGCACGGGAAATGGAGGTGTAAGAAGTTCCGAGCTTCTCAAGAGAGGGGAAGTGGGATCCATGCTTATTGGGGACTTGAGTCCAACTGAATCAACGAGACTTCCTTCTATGTAGACATGACGGATGGCTGTATCTGTCAGTTTTCAGTTCCTCATTTTTGAAGTTTGCAGTTGAGTTCATCACTTTTCTGCATCAGTCTGCAATTTTTGTTTAACGTCGTCATGAGAATTCACCAGCATTTTAATGTACTTTTCTTCTACTGTAATATGCACATTTTTGCAGGCAATTTTCTCGAATATAATGTCTTTTTGTATGCTATTTTTGTTCTCTCTCACACACATACATATGATGTGTATGTTTTCACTAATAAACACATTTAAAGGCACACTTAGGTAGACGTATTTTGGATAGAGAACTGCACTGCAAAATTCACAGATTTGCAGATTTGGAAGGATAGCTGTGCTTTAATTCGCATATCGTTTTGGGAAATGCAAATTAGGTGGGTTCCCATTAAAATGCAAGCTGAACCAAATTTATTTCCCATTTCTAACAGACGCGACTACAATTGTGCGGTAAGTTCAATAGTATAATGGCTGCCAGCATAGCCCAATATATCTTTACCCAGAAGTCCAACTACCAGTATATTCAACTTCCTGCACCAGGAGGGCACATGGTAGGAGGGATCTCAGCACATAACAATTAAGTGTTGTTGTTTTAAAGGTTCTACAGGGATCTCCACCACCAGATGACTGGCCCAAATTATCTTGTGTGAAGCAGGCATAGAAGAGTAACAAGAAGATGGCAGTATTTTTTTGCTGCAAACTTTTGGCCATTCAAAAGAGAGGGAAAGAGTGGATGTTATAGCAGATTTCTGACTCTCAAACTGCAGTATGAGTTGGCATGGAAGCAGGAGTCTCTAGTGTCAAAACGCTGGCAGGAATTCTGCAACATATCTTGTCCCTTTATTCAGAGCTGAAGCCAAAAATGCTAAGTAATTACTGAAAGGTTACAAACATTAGGCTCGGTTATTAGCAGAGCCTCCTGAAAACTATATTGCTAGCATTAGATCTGCCGAATAACTCTCCAAGACAACCTTTCATTTTCTCCCTCCGGATAAATCTCCAGAATCACACACCTCCCCCCCCCCAAGTTCAATTGTCCATGAAACAATATCAAGGATGCGTCAATGGAAACAATACCACAGGCAGAGAAGGCTCAGTCCTAAAGGACAGTGGGGGGGGGGCTTTAGCCTTAATAAAGTTAAGGCTGAATTATATGGAGCATTATTTATATGGAGAAGCTCATATTCTCAGCATTTATGGAAAAGGATAATAATTATTTCCAGAGAGCTTGATCTCAATAGGAAAAGGTGGTGATGGGTTGCTTCGCACAAAGCTCTGGCTGTGTACAATCAGTGTTCCAATTTAAGCACTGGCTGGGGGCCCAAGCAGCTTAGATGGTTCAACAGGTCTATGCCTCTACTCGCCAATGTGGTCACTAGACCCATTTTAGTGGTCTAGTTTTCATAAATCTATAGGCCAGGGCATTGCATTCTGGGTAAATTAAAACATCAGCCAGCTGCTGCATCAAAGACCTAGTGAGAACCGCACCTGGAATACTTAGAATACAGGGTGATATCCCAGAGACATGGAAAGAAGCATTTATTACATTGATACCTAAACAAGATGTGGATCTTCTTCGGAATACTTAGTCCAATTCTGGGCACCACAGTGTAAGAAGGATGTTTACAAGCTGGAACGTGTGCAGAGGAGGGCAACCAAGATGATCAATGGTCTGGAAACCAAGCTTTATGAAGAATGTTTGAAGAAGTTGGGTTGGTTAGCCTGGAAAAGAGGAGACTGAGATATTATAGCCATCTTCTAATATCTCAAGGGCTGTCACATGGAAGATGGAACAAGCCTGTTCTCTCATGCTCTGGAGGGTAGGACATGAACCAATGGCTTCTAATTACAGTACAAGAAATGAGATTCCAAATACAGATTCCAAATACAGTGGTACCTTGTTTTGAGTCCGGGATCCGTATCGGAGCCCTGGATGCTCGGCAAAAGGGACACTCGACAAAGCGCCACTCTGCGCATGCACACAGAGCAGTTTGTGCTTCTGTGCATCCGCGAGCGGCAAATCCGGAAGTAACCCATTCTGGTACTTCCGGGTTTGCCGTGGGCGGTTGCCAAAACGGACGCTCGACGGGGCGGACATTCGCAGAGGTATTACTTTAAACATCAGGAAGAACTTTCTGATAGTAAGAGCTGTTTGGCAGTGGAACGGTCTCCCTCATGAAGTTGTGGACTCTCCTTCCTTGGAGATTTTAAAGCCGAGATTGCATGGCCATCTGTCATGGATGCTTTAGCTGAGATTCCTGCATTGCAGGGGGTTGGACTAGATGACCCTTGGGATACCTTCCAACTCTACAATTCTGTGATTCTGTGAGAAGGGCAGTAAATGATGTTGCTTCCACCACTGTGATAACAATAACAGAAGAAGAAAAATATGCAGCTGCATGGGGGGGGGCAAGGATTTGTGTGTTGGTGGTGATGGTCTTGTGCTGTGGGCCCTCTGGTACTAACATGTATTAATCAATAGTACACAGTATGGCACTTGGGTGAACTGCACCTCAGCAAATCATTTTGCAGATTTGCTAGATCTGCCACACTCTTTCAGGACTGGTTTAACTGCTTGCCCCTTTCAGTATATTTGATCACCCACCTTCAGGTTTCCTTCTGTCTTGTAAGGTGTTCAAACACATTTCCTCCAAGAGCAGATCCTGCTAGATGAAAGCAGAGTCAACAGCAAGCAGCAGATTCTACAAAACCCCAACTGCTATATCAAAAGCACCGGCTCTTTGCAAAAACTCAAGTTTTTCAGCGACTGAACTAAAGCAAGTGTTGTGAAATCTGAAAATTTCACATCAGAGCAAAACTCTTTGCAAGGCCTTAACTCCTCCTCTTGTTAGTGGAATGCTCACTTACAATCAAGGGGTGTCAGAGAGTTCCAGTGGAAATTCCAGCAGTTTACATGTTTGTCTGTGGTCCGGAATAGAAATCACTCAAGGAATGACCAGTATTGGCCAGAAACACATACAAGTAGCTCGAGTTTCCTGCCTGAAATGCTGGGGAATCCCAGTGTGCTCCTTGGTGGCAAGGGGACTTCCTCAAGCAGCAGCAACTGAGAGGGCCTTGGTGGGCAGAAGGGAGAAGTGGGAAGTGATGGAAGACCCCCCTCAACCCATACACCATAAGTAATCCCATAGGGGAGCTTGATTTTACAGCTTACACTGATGCTATTCCTCTTCATGAGAGGTCTTTCTGCAACTCTTTTGATGCTGAACTACTCATCAAAGCAGAACTACTCATCAAACATGGTGGCATGGATTATCTTAATGCTTTCTCTTTGAGCATATACGTTGGGAAATTTATGTATTTATGGGGTTGAAGCAGGAATCGCTTATGCTTCTTCTCACAACACTTCTTTGAAACATCTGAACCAGGGATATGCTCTATTCTGCTTGCTTGCTTAATTTCTGCTCTGGCCAGAAGCAACCGAATTACCCCAATAATTTCTATCCTCCGCTTTCTTGTGGGTTATCTTTGGGAGAAGAAAAGACTAAGGAGCAAACCCTACACAAATCTGGACTGGAGTTCCCTAAGACAGTTGGATGATGCCCAGTACACCTCCTTTCAGCAACTCCTGCAGCCAAACTGATGCTAAACATATGGTTCTGCTTTCCTTTGGACCACATCAGAGAGGCCGAGAGGAGGGATCTTGTCATCTGGGCAGCCCAGGACCTCCATACACACTTCCCAGGCCTGAGCTCTGAGGAGATCACTTCACTTCAGTGCAATTTCATTTCACCCCCGGAGGCGTGCTCTGTTGTTGTTGACGGATGCCAACAACGGTATTTCTGCACCACCCCACATTCAAAGTAGTGAAACACCTACTTTCAGAATGTACAAGGGAAAGTGTGGGGATTTATATTTGAGAGAGTTGCTGAAATGCACAAATTCAAGTAGATTTCAAAATCTGGAAATAATGCTTTATGTGTCCTTTCCTTCTCTGGAGATGCTTCTTCAAAGTATACCCACCATACTCAGTTGTGTAGAGATAGCTGTATTCCAGAATCGTGGCCTAAGGCAAAAATTCTGCATTCTTCTGGCACAAGCTTTGTTGTTCCTTTAATCAAAGCTGATCAGAAATGCTGAGTATTTGTTGAAGGGTTACAGACACTCCGATGACCTACCAAAAGAGCTTTCCCTAGCTTTTGCAGCCAGCACTTTAGTTGCTGGATAGTTGCCTGAACAAAAACTCTCACATAATGAAATCTGCAAGGCCCTAAGACTTTGTGTACCAGACATTATCTATGGGAATTAATGGTCTATTCAGTTTCTAAATTCTAATCTAAGCCCTTGTTTAACTTGCTGTAAAAAAGGGGGGGAGTCAACTGCAAGTTGATTAAGACCCTTTGCTAAACCCAAGAAACTGGTGAGCTGAGATCCAAGTCTTGCAAGCTATACTTTCAAGATTGTCTCTAGAAATCAAATATTATCTTCATTACCATTCAGACAGGATGTGATGTCCATAGTGTTTGAAGGAGAGATGAGCTCCGATAAAAGAACCAGTATTTCCTGGGGGTGGTGATGTTAAACATTGGTTAAACTGAGCAAGAGAGCAAGTTCCGTCAAAGTTTGTATGCTTGTGCAGAAAACCTCTCTCCTGCCTTGCATGTGAGAGCTCGCAAGCAGTCCTTGATGCCAATCTTTTTTTAATGAACTTTTCATGCTGAACTGTTCTCCAAGCTGAAGCTTGGCGCCCTGTCATTGTTTGTGTGCGTTTGAACTATTTGTCTATCATATTCATGTGCGGATCCTGTACCCCGCATTGATCTCCACTCCTGTCAGCGACCAACAGCATGCATTGCCAGAAAAGATAACAAATGAGCAATCCTTAATTTCTTAAGTGAAGATGTCACAATGTTAATAAGTGTCTGTCTCAACGTAAGAATACCAGGCCGAAAGCCTATCTAACATTTGATTCTCATAGTAGTTAGCCAGATATCTATGCATAGCTGCCAAGTACCCCATTTTCCCCGGGAAACCCCCGTTTTTACTTACCTTTTCCCGGTGGTCCCCCGTATCACTTTGTCTCCCGTTTTTCTCCGTTATTTTCTCCTGCCGGCGGCCATTTTTTTTCTTTCTGATTTGTCCTTCTATGGGCACAAAAAATGGTCGCCGCCGGCTTCAAAAGTCACATCTACGCATGACCGGAAGTGTGTAGACGCGACTTCCGGTGTCGGCGGCGGCCATTTTTGGTGCCCGTAGATGGGCGGGGTGACACCAGAAGTTGCGTCGACTCACTTCCGGTCATGCGCAAAAGCTACTTTTGAAGCCGGCGGTGGCCATTTTTGGTGCCCATAGAAGCGCAAAGCGACACCGGAAGTTACGTCGACGCAACTTCCAGTGTCACACGGCTGCCGGTCCCGGATTCTGCAGTCCGGGACTTGGAAGGTAAGTGTCTGTGTGAAGCCTGCAGGCAGGACATGAGAGCAGTAGTACTTTCCAAGCAACTGGTATTCAGGGACAGACTGCTGCTCACAGCAGAGGCAGGCAATATGCCTCTTTGACGCCGTGACTTTCGGAATATCACTTGGTGCCTTGTTTTTTTGTTGCTGGGGAATATATGAAGCGATGCGATGCTTCATATATTCTCCAGCAACAACAAAAAAACTATATATGAATAGGTCATAAATCCTGGAATTTCAAGCTTTAGTTGACATATTGTGATGGATTTCTTTTCATTTCTCTGAAATTCCAAGGGCCTTAAACAAATGGGAGTGCTGGCAGCAAATGTATACATACTGCCTCCTGAATAACATTGTTGGATAACATGAAGTACGCTGTCACTGCCAGACCTCCAACTGCAGTTCCAATGGGTCATATCCAGTATAAGCCATACTCAGCAGACCTATGGAAATCAACAAACTAGGGACCATTAATTTCAACGGGTCTACTCTGACATCATTGGACAACACCCATTGTTTATAGTGGCTAAGTTGCGATCAGCCTATTTGGGTTACTTCAATGGAGCAACAAAAACATTTATTTTTTTTAGGCCTACTCACATTCCTGGAATGGCCTCATCCAGAATTAGAGTAATGTTAAAATTGAAAAAAGCTTGTGCCAAATGATTGTTTTCAACCATTTTTAAAGATATGTAGAAATTGAATTAAGTGGCACCTTGCCGACAAAGGTCCGTATAGTTAAAGCTATAGTTTTCCCAATAGTGATGTATGGAAGTGAGAGCTGGACCATAAAGAAGGCTGATCGCCGAAGAATTGATGCTTTTGAATTATGGTGCTGGAGGAGACTCTTGAGAGTGCCATGGACTGCAAGAAGATCAAACCTATCCATTCTTAAGGAAATCAGCCCTGAGTGCTCACTGGAAGGACAGATCCTGAAGTTGAGGCTCCAATACTTTGGCCACATCATGAGAAGAGAAGACTCCCTGCTGTTGGGAAAGATTGAGGGCCCAAGGAGAAGGTGAGGACAGAGGATGAGATGGTTGGACAGTGTTCTCAAAGCTATCAACATGTGTCTGACCAAACTGTGGGAGGCAGTGGAAGACAGGAGTGCCTGGCGTGCTCTGGTCCATGGGGTCACGAAGAGTCGGGCACGACTAAACGACTAAACAACAACAACCTGGTTTTCATGGACTGCACCTTAAATAAGCTTTCCTGAAACTGTCTACATATTCACTTAGCAGTAGCAATTCTAATTGCCTCACCTTAAAGTTCTGGGGCAGTTTATCTGCCTGATATGGTTCTAAGGCAGTGGTAGCCAACTCAGTGCTTTCTAGACATTGTTGGACCCCAACTGCCAGCATCCCTACCATTGGCCATGTTGGCTGGGCCTGATGAGAGTTAGTGCAACTGCATCTGGAGCATACCACATGGATTACCTCTGCCTTCAAGGTATGCGTTGCCAGTGTTGTAGCATCACGTAGCTGGGTGTTCATATTCACACATAATATTCTCGGTTCCACAATCCCAAAGTTGGGTTCCTAGGCTCCCTTCTCGCCTTCACTTCTCCCTCACACAAAAGGATTTCATTTTCCCATTCCTATTTTAAACAATTTGCTGTCATGTTGCCAGTCAAATCTGCTCGTCCCTTTCCTCATCATTTGCCTCAATGCTTGGTGTGGTTCCTTGGCCTGCTGGATTTGGCCTTGGTCCAAATTGCTCTTCAGCCATGAAACTTGGCCCGTTGCACTCAAGTTCTGCTTGCAAGCTTCCCATGTGTATAAGGCTGGCCAGTGTGAGAGCAGAATGCTGGACCAGATGGGCCTTTGGCCTGATCCAGCTGGCCTTTCCTTGTGAGGGAAAAAAAAAGACTATTGATGGCTACTAGTCATGATGGCATATGCTACTTTCAGAATCAGAGACAGCAAGCTTCTGAATGCCAGTTGCTGGGAACATGAGGGAGGGAGCACAATTCTGTTCATGCCCTGCCTGTGGGCTTCTCATAGTCATCTAGTTGGCTACTATGGGGCTGCGGACTTTTCCCTGGTCCAGCAAGGCTTTAGGAGTATTATAAGCTTTGGCTTAGAGTTATTTCAGTAAGCAAAATCAGGCACCGAGCAAAGGTTGGAGGACGCCAGAGTTTTATTCACTTTTCACTCTGAACATTTCCTAGCTATTAGCTATTTGTTCAAGTCTCATTAATCACCTAATGCAATAGTCATTTTCGACTATGGAGTCATATTCATTCTCCTCATGCATCTTCTTGTCAGAGTCTCTAGCAGCTACAAATACGATGCTGCAATTTTTTGTGCACATACTTGACTAAGTCCCATCGAACTGAGTAAATAGGCAAAGGAATGTGCCAAATGCAACAACATTATGACCTACACCGGTCATAATGAACTCCACAGGTTGTTTATGCCACTTTATATGGCAACATTGCAGCAAGCAAATTAACAGAGTCTTCAGTAAATTTTCCACAGTAGAAATCAGGGGTGGCCCTGATCTGACACCCTGAAGGCAGTTTTTCTGCACTCTGAAGACCCTGCTAATTTTGTCAGAAGCAGCAAAGGTGTTTTTTTGTTTTGTTTTTAAAGTAGACACAGAGCTAGGATAGGCAAGGAGATTTAATTCTCTCTGCGCAGTCCATCACCCTGACAAATCTCCTCAACCACCAGACTGGTCATTTGATGAGCTATAATCCCTCTCCCCAGCTAATGACACAGATTGATGGAGAGGGACTGTTGTTTATGCAGATGTCCTGTGGGCTTGCATGTGAGATTATGTTTGTGTGGGGTGGATATTCCCACTGTTGGCATGTGCCCCCCACAGGGGTTGGCCAAGTGTATGCCCCTTGGGTCAAAAAAAGGTTGGTCATCATTGATATAAAGCCTTTTCCATTGCTTTGGTGTCACGAGCAACCAGATTTATTGCTGGCACAGATTTGTGGCCTTATGACTTCCTAAGATGTTGCTATCACATTATATCACCTCCCTGGTCAGTGACTGGGCCTGGAAGGAACATTTTGGGAGGAGAAAGGTAAGGGGGCTTTCACAAGATGATTGTGGAGGCTTCCTGGCCTCAGCACTAAAAAGGAAAAAGGGAAAATTTCCCTGCTTTTGATTTTTAATGGCTGATGTCCTCCTGAATTTTGTTTTATTTTGTATTTTGTGCTCTCATTTTGTTTGTTTTCTGTTGTGAACCAGCTTCTGATCTTGGATGAAGGGTGGTATAGATATTAATAATAATGATGATGATGATGATGATGATGATAATAATAATGGCATTGGAGAAAAAGATCAAAATGTAATTGAGAATTCTTTGAAAGGGTTTAGAAAGAAAGGATGTAATATTTTATGTATTGTTCAAAAAAGTATAGCTTACCACAGTTAAGATTCTTTTCACTGCTGTATGAAAGTTACAGCTTTATTTACTATTAGTAGCAAATTGTACAAGTCCTACTACTTTAACGCCTACCCTACTTTTCTACGAAATAATCAACCAGATTATGGAGACATTTTTAATAGGAAAGTATCATGGAACAGAAAGCCAATTCTTTTTCCTTTGTATCTCCTTATATAACAGCTAAGCACTTAACATGTTTCAGCCTTCTTTAGCCAACTAGCACATTTATTTTATGCCTAAGCCTCACCATAAACAATATACGTGGCAGCAAGGAACAGTTCTCAAACATCTGCTAAACAAGGGGAACACAGGATAAATCTTTAACACAAACATAGCTATACCTGCGTACCAGTGTTATCAATGAAGATGAAATCCAGGACCTCGAATTTATCTTCAAACTACATTTGCAAAACCAAATAATGCATAGCAAATGAACTGGTGATCTCAACTATCAAATCTTACCTTCAGTGTGCAGAAGGTTCATTTGCATCTACCACTGCAGCCTAGCAACGAACACACAGCGTTAAGTCACAAATGTTTATGGTGCCAGTTCTTATTCATACTGTTCAAAATGTCTTCATTCTATTTCTAGGATGTTTTAAACACTGATTATATCAAGAGATAAATGCACCTGTTCTTTTTCAAGCGGAGTCCAGTCTTGCCCATCATAGGCAATCAGTGGTCTATGTGGCAATCCTTTATTTTATTTTTAAAATAGACATTTGTTCACGCACAGAGGCGGAGCTAGCTTCTCTGGCACCCGGAGCGGCGCACATGCTGTGCACCCGGGGGTGGGGGGTGGTGATGTCACCCCCCCTCAGGGATGACACCCAGGGTGGACTGCACCCACCGCACTCCCTTCCTCCGCCAGTGTTCACGCAGTAAAGAAAATCTTGACTGATCATAAAATCAGTTGATGAGAGGGTTGCCCACTCTAGCAAGATGAAATTGTGGCATTGGGCAGGCCACCAAGTTGCAAATTCTGCTTGGGCGGATTGAAGCAGCTAGACCAGGCATAGGCAACCTTGGCTCTCCAGATGTTTTGGAACTACAACTGCCATGATCCCTGACCACATGATGGGAGTACTGTTTTGGGGGGACAGGGGGCGGGTGGGTGTGGGGGACTCCCTGGTCCTGAATGGGATAACTGTGCTCTTGAAGGACCAGGTGCGCAGCCTGGGAGTCATTTTGGACTCACAGCTGTCCATGGAGGCACAGGTCAATTCTGTGTCCAGGGCGGCTGTCTACCAGCTCCATCTGGTACGCAGGCTGAGACCCTACCTGTCCGCAGACTGTCTCACCGGAGTGGTGCATGCTCTAGTTATCTCCCGCTTGGACTATTGCAATGCGCTCTACGTGGGGCTACCTTTGAAGGTGACCCGGAAACTGCAATTAATCCAGAATGCGGCAGCTAGACTGGTGACTGGGAGCGGCCACCGAGACCACATAACACCGGTCCTAAGAGACCTACATTGGCTCCCAGTACGTTTCCGAGCACAATTAAAAGTGTTGCTGCTGACCTTTAAAGCCCTAAATGGCCTCGGTCCTATATACCTGAAGGAGCGTCTCCACCCCCATTGTTCAACCCGGACACGGAGATCCAGCGCCGAGGGCCTTCTGGCGGTTCTCTCACTGCAAGAAGCAAAGCTACAGGGAACCAGGCAGAGGGCCTTCTTGGTAGTGGCACCCACACTGTGGAACGCCCTTCCATCGGAGGTCAGGGAGATGAACAACTACCTGACATTTAGAAAACACCTAAAGGCAGCCCTGTTTAGGGAAGTTTTTAATCTGTGATATTTTAATGTATTTTTATATTTGTTGGAAGCCGCCCAGAGTGGCCGGGAAACCCAGCCAGATGGGCGGGGTATAAATAAATAAATAAATAAATAAAAATAGTTCCAAAACATCTGGAGAGCCAAGGTTGCCTATGCCTGAGCTAGACTGACAGTGGTAGCATGTTCTGTGAATTAATAGAGCGATCTGGAAAGTGTCTCTCTCCCTTGCCCACCTGCTTTTTCTATTCCCAACCTGCTGAAACCACCACCGTTGCCATTAAAGAACTGAGGCAGTAAGACAAGCTATCCTATGATAGATGACAAAGCCTGGAGCTTGGATCAGAATTGAGCAGATGTGACTTTTCTATGCAATGCCATGAAAACTCATGTGCACTCACTCACACACTTCTGAGCCTCTTCCATGTTCAGTACACATGTACGTACAACACAAATAAATTAGAAAATAAAATTTAAAAAATTAGGATTGGGGGGGGGGATAGGCTGCCACCCTTGGGCTACCTGGCTATTTTAGAGCATTTCTAAACCCAACCAAGAGTGCTCTCTCCCTTTAAGACCAACTTTAGAAAGGAGGTTTATATTTAGGCAGCAAAGAGCTTTAGGTTTACTTTTCCAAAGCCCACAGGACAGGAAACATAGCACAATCTTGTGAAATATCCGAAGAGCACAAGGGATAGCTTTAACAGCCATGTAGTCTCACACATGAGGAAGAAGAGAAATTCTATGCATAAAAAGATTTGTTTTTCCCGGGGGCAGGGGGAAGGCAAGAGAATGCTTCTAAGTGAAACCTCTCACAGCCTTGATCACCAGTTGGGCAGTGGGTAGGGGTGGAAAAGTCCCCCTTTCATAGCTCTTGCAGAGCGCCAGCAGGCTGTGAGATATTTCTTCTCTGTGAGAATTTGAGGGCAGCAAGAGCCATGCAGCCCTCTGCTGCCTCACTAGAATAGAATAAACTAGAACAGTTTCTGTGCAAAAAACCTATGCACTAAATAATGACTCACCTTGAGCAAAAATTGGTATTTATTTAGTTTATAAAAATATTTTGAAGCCTTTACAAATTGAGATTATTTGTTCAGCAATCCCCAGGTGTGTGTGTGTAAATCGTCTTTTGTCCTTATTTCCCCTCCAATAGGACATTTATTACCATCATCTTCAAAATTAGTTATTAACTTTTTACCATGGCAACTCAAATCGAGACAAACAACCCCCCAAACAATTAAAACTGGCATTTTAAAAGCCTCAAAAACAATCTTTTTTTGAAAAAAAAACAAGCTTAAAACACCCCCCCCCAAAGACCATTGATAATTAAAGGCCAAAGGCCTGATGAAAATAGAATGACCTCTTATGACAATTATCTAACTAAAAATGGAGCTTCCAACTCTGCAAATAATTCCACAAAGTTGTTGGCTGAGGCTTAATTTATTCAGTGACGCCTGGTGCCTGTTGGGGCAGAGGAGAAGAAGAGGAAGAAGAGGAAGAGGAAGAAGAAGAGGAGGAGGAGGAGTTTGGATTTGATATCCCTCTTTATCACTACCCGAAGGAGTCTCAAAGCGGCTAATATTCTCCTTTTCCTTCCTCTCCCCCAACAAACACTCTATGAGGTGAGTGGGGCTGAGAGACTTCAAAGAAGTGTGGCTAGCCCAAGGTCACCCAGCAGCTGCACGTGCAGGAGCGGAGACTCAAACCTGGTTCACCAGATTACGAGTCTACCGCTCTTAACCACTACACCACACTGGCTCTCAGAGGTCAGGGAGCTCAAGGGTTGGGTAAAAGCAGAGCCAATGGCAGACAGAGCCAACTAATTCTACTTTTGTCCTTCAAGGGCAAAACAGGCTAAGGAGGAGGAGGAAACTGACAATCACTGTCACCTCCTAGACTGGTGGTAAGTAAGGAGGCAGGCAGGCAGGCAACGGGGGTAACAGGGGGTAGGCTGAGCTTGGCGGGGCAGTGCCCCCCCTTGCCCCCAATGCCTTTGTTGAATTTATTTCCATCACTTTTTGCTCCTATCCTTCCCCCAAAGACTCCAGGGCAGTGAGAATGGCTTCCTTGCCCCTGTTTAATCCTCACAAGAACCCTGCAAAGTAGATGTGGTTAAGAGGTTGCAAATTACCCACAGTTGCCGAGTGAGATTTGAGGCTGGGTGGGGAAGATGACTTCTCTGTGGCAATGCTTAGGGATAAAAGAGACATGGTGCTTTCCACATAATTAGCAATTGCATAAATTCAGCTGGCCGCCCCCCTGCACCTGGTAAATAACTGCGAGGAGCCTCAGCGAGGATCAGGAATGTGGCATCCTTTGTCCCTGCCATGACGCCCTGGCAAAACTGCTATGTGTCCTGGTCCCTGGGAAAGAAGTGGCACTGTTGCAAAGTGGGCTTCCCTCCCATTGGAAAGTGCGGTAGTGGGAGTCTCCGATCTGGATTGTGAGTGTGGTAGGGACAACTGGCTAAAGACCCCCTCCCCCACCCACACAGGCCTGATCTGCATTAGGGGCAAGCATGGTTATTATTTACTTTACAAAACAAAACAAAACGTGCACCCAATGACTAATTGCATTAACAATGTCACATCTGTTTTGATCCTTCTGCGTGTGGCTGCTTTGCCAAAGATCAGCCTAACATCCAGGCAGCTTACAGCTTCAAGTCTGCTTAGCTTCAGCTGCAGAGCTGTGTCCTGGGTGTTCAAGCCGTTTTCTGAGCCCTTCTTCCCAATGTGACCCTGTGACCAATGGCTTATTAGTTAGCACTAATATTTATCTACATGTCGACTCACTGGCTCAATTCCCATTGCCTTCTATGTCTCTGATTTTTAAGAAAGGAATAATTTTGACAAGCAGGTTCTAGAACTAACTGTTGCCCCACAACCTAAGTGTATAGAAATGATTTTGATTATTTAATTCCCATACTGCGCAATATATTTAAAGTATCTCTAAGCGGTGTGCAGAAAACTGTAGCGACAACAGGCACTTAAGCAAGATATTAGAAAAATACACAGTTACATCTAATACAAAGTCACACGCACACATCTATATATATAAAAATGTAAACTGGGCATGTGTGTTCATCTCCAATGTTCAACGAAACCGCTTGACCGATTGCGTTCAAATTTGGACACAAAGTCAAATGTGACTACGAGAGCAAGTCCATACCATTTTCAAAGGCAGATGTCACACCTGGGCCAGGTAAAAAAAAACCAAACCACGGGTTTCAGAACTCACAAATCAGTTGAAAGTGCATGCTGGGTGTACAGGAGAGTGCAAAACAGCACCCTCTAGCGAAGGCTACACTGGTACTGCACCTAGGATAACTCCCATCTCCACAGCATCTCAGCTTGGCTTTCCAGACTGGGCCGAGTAGAGTTGGGGGCTCGCCTGGGTGGGGGAGGGGGTGGGATAGGTCGTGGGTTGGGGCAAGGTGGGGCCAATCACAGGGATGAGCCGGGGGTGGGGGAGGAGGGGCCGGGATGGGTCATGGGTCGGGACAGGGTGGAGGAAGTCACAGGGATGCACCTGTGTAAGCAGAACACGGGTAAAACAGGGGGACTCTGAAGGTGAGGGGGTTTCTGAAGGGGGACTGAGGCTCCCTTTAACAGACTGAGACACAGCAACGTGTGGCAGGGCCAGCTTTTGTGTTTGTGGTTTTGTGTGTGTGTGTGATATATATATATATGTGTGTGTGTGTATATATATATATATATATATATATATATATATATATATAATAGCTGCCAAGTCTCCTGTTTTCCCCGGGAAATCACCGTTTTTCCACCTGTTCCTAGCTGAGAAAACGGATTTTTTTGTTTTTCCCTGGCTTATTCTGGCGCGGCGGCCATTTTGGAACTGGGCGGAGCATGCTCAGAAGCGACTTTTGATGCTGCTCTGCCCAGTTCCAAAATGGCTGCAGTGCGACTTCTGGCCAGTTCCAAAATGGCGGCAGCGCTACCTCCGGTCTGCTATTTCCGGTCCGGTCCCTTATTTCTCTGACAGCAACTTGGCAGGTATTACACACACACACACACACACACACACACACACACACACACATATATATCCATCCCCTTCTGGCACACCCTCCCTCTCAGCATCAGGTTCTCACCCACAAAAGTCTTGTAACAAGAACAGTTCCTGGAAACAACACACACCACTCTAGACTTGCTTTCTGTGAGCAGGCCCAAGGTGACTGTTACTTCCTCAGGTTTCCCACAGCTGTGCAACATTTGGCTATACTCTCCACCCCCAGTTCCATGTGCAGCAGGTCCTCTCCTCCTCCTTGATCCCCATGTAAAAGAAATTTAGGAAACCTGTGAATAATCAACACCACAAGAAGAGCTTGGCGCCGGAACAACAACCCAACACCCTTTCAATTGTGTTTCTGGAACAGAATTCTCTGAGCAAGGTTTTTATTGTTTCCTAATGATGGGGACATAAATGCAAGTCAGTACAAAACACGTTGGGTTTCATGCATGTGACACAGAACAGGCACAATATTGTAACAGCACTTAGAATTCTTGTGAGTGGAGCGTTTCAAGTACAGAAACATAAGATCAGAGTGAAAATCTTTGATGGCCAAACAATATAAATCTCACGTATCGCATAAGTGTTCTTTTATAATGTAGAAATACTCAACATTGTGATATACACACATCACACAAACACATGTTTTTGCTTTGGTTGGATGAACATAAATCTCAAGATGGTGTAGTTGGTCCCTGAGACACTGGTGTTTGGGCACTTGATAGAATCACATAAATATGAGCCTTGATTCCTCCTTTAAAAGTATATTTCAGGCCCTCAAGAACACAGTATGAAAAATTATAACAAAATCCCAGGTCTGTCTCTATGGAAAAGGCTCCACTGCCTATATAATTTGTCAGGTTAATCTTTTCCAAATAAATAACTAATATTTTTGAATAAGGGCAATATGTTTGCATCTGATAGTTAATGCACAAAGAGGTTAAGCCATAGAGTAAGCTGTCCTGGCAGGCTTAGCTCACCTTGGTAGGTAGGTAATCAAGCCTTTGTTCCCCTTCAGTCCACCTGAGAAGCTCAAGGTATGAGGATGTTGGAGCTGCTTGCTGCAAGCTCAGACTACATGGCTCTCGCAAGCTACTTGAGTTCCTGTACCAATAATTTAGTAACTTTCACCACTCTGTAACTAAGCCAAGTTTTACTGCATGTGCAACTTTCTGAAACACATGAATCTGACATTTGGAGAGTTTGTAAGTAAGCCATTTTCAGCTTACGAGATGTGTGGTCTTTTTCTGTGCTAGGGGAAGTGGGAAACTTTGGGAGGAAATTTAAAGGGCATGTATTTTAAAACTATAACTGCCTATATTACCATGCTTTACTTTGCTGCATATTTTGTGATTCTGAATCTCTCCTGGAATTCTTTCACCAAATTTGGATCTTGGCATCCAGGATTTCTCCGTTTCTTCCTGTTTCTTCTTTTTTGCACCAAAATGTTGTTTTCCTGTGAAGTAGGCAGAGAAAATTGTTTCCTAGTAAGCACCATGCCTGAGCAGAGAACAGCCCCCCCCCCAGCCAAACCCAGCAATCTTTAACCATTACACCACCCTGTCACTCGCTCAAATATTACGGAATATTAGTGTACTACTGCATGATGGCATATCTTCCCTACAAGAGCATCACTCAAATACTAGGATGTTCTGTGTATGTGGTTTTAGATTATTACTGTGAGCTTTCTCAAGCTTGTGGATCCTCTCATTCTGAGTAATTATTTGTCTTAGTATCAGGCTATTCATTCAGCTGAAGGCAATGGTGCAAATATAGTTTACAGATTATTATTAGCTCATATGGCTTCTGGATGGTAGTTTATAACTTTGCTCCATGTCATGAAAATGCAAAGTTGGAATAGTATGAATAGTTTTAGTTCATAGCCCTTCTGGTAGAGGAGCAAGCAACATTATTTCTCCTGTTTGAATATTTCAGCCCTGACGTCCCAGCGAGTGAAATTCTATGCCTTCCCTTTTATGGGCTTTCTGCAGATCCCTGGCTCCAACTCTAGAGTTTGAGAGAATTTCTTAAGCAGGTTAATGTTCAACAGCTCGAGGTTCTTTCACCAAATATTTCATAAATTGACACACAGGTTGAGGGCAAATGACAAATAACAGAATGAAGGATTATTGTGAAAAATGTCAGGTTTTCACCAACACTGAAAAGGTCAAGTTCCAACATCCTGCTCCCAATCTGAACATTTTGCAACAGGCATGAAAAAGGAATACAAACTTATTCTGCGTCGCTCAGAAAATATTTGCAAATGCTTATGTAATGTGCTCAAGTGCCCTAGTGCCTCTGATAGTAGCTGCAGGACAAAACTACCTCTCTTCAGTATGTTGGAAGTGCAACAGTGCAGATCATTCAGTTTGTAAAGGGAGGGTTAATTCTTTCAGTGTTAGAGTCAAGTAGCCAAGAGAGGGGGATAAGTAGTGGTGTTTAGCAACTAGGCAGAGTGGCAGGATGTTGGCTGAGGTAGCACATGCTCTGACTGGATGTGCGGTTCTGAAGGAGTTTTCCTCTGTATGTTTGGTTGAATGCTTTCCTGCTATGATCGGGACGCGGGTGGCGCTGTGGGTTAAACCACTGTGCCACTTGGGCTTGCCAATCGAAAGGTCAGCGGTTCAAATCCCTGCGACAGGGTGAGCTCCCGTTGTTCGGTCCCTGCTCCTGCCCACCTAGCAGTTCGAAAGCACGTCAAAGTGCAAGTAGATAAATAGGTACCACTCCGGCGGGAAGGTAAATGGTGTTTCCATGTGCTGCTCTGGTTTCGCCAGAAGCGACTTAGTCATGCTGGCAACATGACCCAGAAAAACTGTCTGCGGAAGTGGACAAACGCCGGCTTCCTCGGCCTTTCAAGTGAGATGAGCGCCGCAACCCCAGAGTCGTTTGTGACTGGACTTAATTGTCCTTTACTTTTTACTTTCCTGCTATGTACATGGCCCAAAGACAAACATGTTCCTTTCTCCTCAAATAATATACTTGGTTCAGTTATCTCAGCAAAGTGTTATCAGAATTTATTTTCTCTCCAGTCTTCATCTACATTACTTAAGTGAATTTGCTAGCACGGTATATCGCTAAGTACCAGTTCCTGGGAAACAACAGTAAGAGAAGACAATTGCTGCCTTGTGGGCTTTCTCAGAGGCACCTGGTTGGCAACTGCAGGAAGCAGGTTGATGGACTAGATCAGCCTTTGGCCTGATCTTCATATGTTCTTCATATTTCTGAACCCCTCCCCAAATGTTTTAAACTTTGCTCCAATATTTCATGTACAGTATCTTCTTCACTCAACTATTTGCATAGCTCTTCCCCAGGCAGTGCACTTTAATGCTTGCAATTTGCCCATGTTTCATTGGTGGCTCATCTCGACTTAAAAGCTTCTTTGCAATATTCAAGACTATTTTTTTTAAGTGGGAAAGGTGGATGATGATGATTTACAGTACCAGCCCATTATATCAGTTCTTGTAGATGAGGGCTGCAATTCTTTGCACACTCTTTTGGGAACAAACTTCATGTACATGATGTGACTTACTTCTGAGTAAATATACTGTACATAGGATTGGGCTGGACATTGGGAAATGCTACTTTCTCAACTTTGGTGTCTCTCTCAGGTTCTTATTTTCCTAGTCTAAAGTTGCATTCACAACATTTCCATGTCAGTTTGCAGATATATTTCCCTCCCCTAAGATACACAGCTTTGCAAGCAATGTAATGCTTTTAAAAAAACCAATATATGCATTTTTACGAACACTTTCCCCTAATACGCACATATGCATACATTTTGTGGTTGGAGAACTGCATTGTAAAATTGTGAGAAGAGTGAATCCCTGCTGAAATGTGTATGGAACTGAATTTCTTTACCATCCCTAGCTACCCATGTCCTGCAAAAACCAAGATGTGTCTTAAACAATGGGTAAAAGGAGAAATGTGACTTTTGTCTTTGGAAAGGAGGGAGAGATAACAGATTATTATACAGTCATACCTCGGTTTAAGTACGCTTCGGTTTGAGTACTTTCAGTTTAAGTACTCCACGGACCCGTCTGGAACGGATTAATCCACTTTCCATTACTTTCAATAGGAAAGTTCGCTTCGGGTTAAGTACGCTTCAGGTTGAGTACTCTGTGGACACGTCTGGAACAGATTAATACACTTTCCATTACTTTCAATGGGAAAGTTCGCTTCAGTTTATGAACACTTCAGTTTAAGTACTCCGAGGACCGCCTGGAACGGATTAATCCACTTTCCATTACTTTCAATGGGAAAGTTCGCTTCAGGTTAAGTACGTTTCAGGTTAAGTACAGACTTCCAGAACGAATTGTGTACTTAAAGCGAGGTACTACTGTATAGCAAAAGGTTCTAAACATGTTGTTTCCCACTGATACCAAGAATAGAACAGAATCCATATCCCGTGCCAAAATGTGGGCATTTTAGGAGCTCCAGTGTCTCTAAGACAGACATAAACAATAAAAATGCACACCCTGGTAAGCCTCAGTGTGTATGTGTTTGTGTGTGTGCACACGCACATCTTTATATCTATAGATCTATATCTGACATGGTTGCTTAGCACAAAGAGGAACAAGCCTTTAGAGATATACTTGACCAGTGACACAATTTATTGCCAGGGATATTTTTTTTAAAAGATGTGGCAAGTGGAATGTTGCCACATCTCAACCCTTTTCTTCCCTCTTCAGGAAAAGGCAGCTGAATGTTATTTATTTATTTAGCCAAAGCAGGCCCCTTTTGAATAAAATAAGTCCATCGACAGAAATTCGAGGCTAATTCTTTTTCAGGGGCCCTGCTCTTTCGCATCACTTTTGCTATTAAGAGGGATATTGTTCATGTTAGGTACAACGACTAGTTGCATTCCTTGTTCAGCAGAGAAATACCCCAGCAACAACCCAGAGGAGCTCTGAAGGTTTCGTCGAGAAATAACGTTGACTCAGTCTTTTCCTTTGCAGGACCTACGTCATTTTATGAAATAAACAAGTCGCCTTGCCCTGAGCAGTTAAAAAAGATAAGCTAAAACCTGGAAGCCTTTTTCTTGCCATGTGTTTTATTCCTATGCTAATAAACCATGTCATTTCATGTTGTTTATTGAAAGCTTTTCTTCTATCTCCCATATTTAAAACTTCTAAATCTTCCAGTCACATGCACTTCACGGTTTCTTCTTATATGGACAACTTTCTCTCCCTTTCCCTTCCTCTCCTTTCAAAAAATAAAAATAAAAACTTACTCATTGCAGTAATGCTCTAGCTATGCAAGATTTTCTGAAAAGTCACTACTAAAAACAACTATTTGCTCTCGCTCGGGAGAACAGGCCGGTATTTATTTTATTTCAACATTTATTTATTAATCCTTTGATTGCACCCATGGCATAAAAAAAACCAACTCAGTAATCTCCAGAGACAATCTATTAATACCACTGGCTCAAGTAAACCCACAGGCAGATCAGTCCAACCCACACCCTTACAATGGGGACAGATTCCTGTTGAATTAGGCAAAGGGGTCCCTCTGCCCAGTTCTCCAAGCGGAGCCAACCTCCTCTTTTTACCTGCCAAACTTGGGGATGGGCAGGAGTGTAGGCAGTGGTTTGCCTCCCAATGGTAGCCAGCAGAAGGCTCCAAACTGCGGCATTCTGAGGGCATGGGGGATTCAAGCTAAGCCAGCATGGGATCTTCTGAATCCTGTGCTAGCTGCACTCTCATAACACAATGGCATCAGGCTTGATGCTGGAGCTAGTCCAGTCATTCCCCTCCCACAATGAGCAGCAGGACTGAGAAGGCAGAAGTGGCTCTGCAAGCACAATAGACGGTATCGGTGGACACCTTGGCACCCGTGGGCACCACAGTGCTAACCCCTGCACTAACCAAATATTTTTTCCATGGTTACTTCTATATTCCAAAATGGCATTCTGCTGTTCAGGCGTCCTAAGTAAGGTGTCATATGGTGTCTAATTTGTGGGCTTCTGTGTAAACTGGATCTTAAGTCACTAGTTATGACTAATTAGAGACGTCTCCTGTTTTGAACGACAACACATCTCTTGAGAGTACAAGGATCCAACCCATTCGTCTGGTTCTTCACTGCATACACCTCAATAGATTTGTATTCTCGATATTATTTCTGTCTATCAAATGTTCATGGGTTGATGAGGAAATGATTTGTGTAATACTGAATCATGACTTTTCAAGGTTGCTTAGCATATAACAAAGTAAAACAATAAAGAACTACGTACACCTGTGGCTTAAAGAGCAGCAGCAGCAGCAGCAACAACAACAACAACAAAATTATTATTTATACCCCACCCATCTGGCTGGGTTTCCCAATTTCCCAGTAACAATAGTTGGATTCACAAGCACAACTTTTGTTGCTGCTCAAAAAAACTAGAATTGTAGAATGGATTACAGCTCCCCTAACCCCTGGTCACAGGGACCCAGGTGGCGCTGTGGTTAAACCACTGAGCCTAGGGCTTGCTGATCAGAAGGTCAGCGGTTCGAATCCCTGTGACGGGGTGAGCGCCCGTTGCTTGGTCCCAGCTCCTGCCAACCTAGCAGTTCGAAAGCACGTCAAAATGCAAGTAGATAAATAGGAACCTCTACAGCGGGAAGGTAAACGGCGTTTCCATGTGCTGCTCTGGTTTGCCAGAAGCGGCTTTGTCATGCTGGCCACATGACCTGGAAGCTGTACGCCGGCTCCCTCGGCCAATAATGCGAGATGAGCGCGCAACCCCAGAGTCGGTCACGACTGGACCTAATGGTCAGGGGTCCCTTTACCTTTACCTTTAACCCCTGGCCACAATGGCTGGAACTGATGGGATTTCATAGAATTGTAGTGTTGGAAGAGACCCTGAGGGTTATCTTGTCCAATGAATGGCCTGCAATGCAGGAATCCTGCCAACAGCCGTTCCTTGGTAGGCTTGAGCCACCAATCTTCTAGTTAACAAGCTGCACTGACTCATTGTGGCACAGAGAGCAAAACAAAACAAATTTCAGTTTAGGGTATGCTTGGTCAACCAGGACTAAAATGTAAGACCATAAGAGCCCTGTTGGATGGGACCAAAGGCCCATCTAGTCTACCATTCTGTCCTCACAATGGCTAGGGGAAGCCCAGAACGCTCATGATTCCCAGAGACTAGTACTGGAGGTAATGTGACTGAGTGGCGTTGCTTGGATTCCCATTGGCGCATGTACTCCCAGTGACTTGTGTGCCAAAAATGGTGCCAAAAAGTGCGCATGTCCTGCAATGGGACTCCAGTATAAGTGAAATAATGTGGTTAGGTCAAGGGAGCTGTGGACCCAAAAATGGTGAAAACCACTGTTCTATGCTAAACTTAAAAGCCCCAGAAGTTATAACCTTTGAGGGGGTTGCTTCAGGCCTTTGATCACCCTGGTCACCCTTTTCTACAGTGTTACCAGTGCTCAGCTCCTTTTTCTTCCTTTTCTTTTCTGAATTATCAGCTACGTGCAGACAAGTGAGTTTATACCACAACATACTAACCTAGTTGTTGGCCAAGGCTGATGACCACCTTCTTCACAAAGCAACTAATCTTTCTCATGATTGTTGGGATGTGAATAATCACAACCTATAGCTTGGATCTTTCAGGATCTTGTGAATACACAACTTAGGGCTACCTAAGAGCAAACGCAGCATTCCCTTCCCCTCTCCCTCCCTCATGACTGCCATCCAAACACATTCCCCGCAACACTCAGCTTCTTGTTGCAGAGAATAAACAAGGAAATCACTGCAATTTCCCTTTCATTGCAACTTTTGGGCTTCCTTCTGCTTCTGTGAGAAGCTAGATGCTGAGAAGATACTGAGAAGGTGCTGAGAAGGTACTGGAAGGAAGCCACCCACAAGTGGCTGCAGCAGCTGTCAGAGCTGAGAGCTGCTACAGCCCTCTGGAGCTCCTGTCATACAAAGCCTCATTCATGGACTTCTGTAGAAGTGGAATCTTAAGACACTAGTGATGTATTATGAAAGTCATTTACACTGAACTACTCTCTACAACAGGGACGCAGGTGGCGCTGTGGGTTAAACCACAGAGCCTAGGGCTTGCCGATCAGAAGGTTGGTGGTTCGAATCCCCGTGACAGGGTGAGCTCCGGTTGCTCGGTCCCTGCTCCTGCCAACCTAGCAGTTTGAAAGCATATCAAAGTTCAAGCAGATAAATAGGTACCACTCCGGCGGGAAGGTAAACGGTGTTTCCGTGTGCTGCTCTGGCTCGCCAAAAGTGGCTTAGTCATGCTGGCCACATGACCCGGAAGCTGTATGCCGGCTCCCTCGGCCAATAAACTGAGATGAGTGCCGCAACCCCAGAGTGGTCCATGACTGGACCTAATGGTCAGGGGTCCCTTTACCTTTACTCTCTACAACATACCTGTTGAAAGTACAAGCTCCTTCAGTTTTGCATATGGCAGCATCAAAATGTATAAAAAAGTGGGAGCAGCGACATTGATCTGAGTCCTATTATATTCAGTGACTGAACAGTTGTAAGATTCATAAACCTGAGAATATTTCCAACCAGCAAACAAGTTCTTATTTAAGTCCCATTTAAGTAACAAAAGGCATAACCTGAACACGCACCGTAGCTATTCCAAAGAAACTGGATTGCTGTCCTGTTAATTCTCCTCCTTATTCTACAGAACTTCTTAGGAAATTATAATGTAATCCAAACACATAAAGTACTTGCACTTGCAACTGTGAGCTAAAGTAAGTTATTCTGTTTACTAAAAACACTTCTGCAGCACCTGTCACCAAATTCTCAAGGCAGTATATACACATTAAAAAGTGATTCCTGCGAGTTAAATCACATGACCCTCGGGGTCCCTTCCATCTCTACAATTCTGGAGTGCAACAGTATAAACATTAGATGCAGCAGAAAATCAGGCAGAAAAGAACCAAACAGGAATTAAATATCAACAAAAGTATCATTAATTGAAGAAGTTTCTAGGAGGCACCAAAAATAGTACCATCAAAGTTGGGACCTGTCAAAAGCAAGCTGATTCTACATAGGAGGTGCTATTTCAGAAAAGACTCACCCCCTAGTGGCCATCAGTTGCTTGTGACATCATCTGGGATGCCCAATCAGCTGACCACTCTTCTTCATGTAGGCAATGCATGATAACTGTGGAGAAGCACCTACCTCTTCACATCAAGCCTAAGTCCTGGGCAACATACCCAGAATGAGCAACTGCATAGATAGGGAACAAGGGGGCCAGATGCAAAAAGGAAGGCTGTGCTCTTGCACCTTTAATCATTGTGCAGGTGTACTGCGCAAGACAAACAAGACCTGCTGGAATTCCTTCTTCTACAAAATGATTAAATATGCCCTCTTTTCATCTAACCATCTTAAATGGCTGAAGGACTGCAATACAGTGGTACCTCGGTTTACAAACACAATTGGTTCCGGAAGTCTGTACTTAACCTGAAGCGAACTTTCCCATTGAAAGTAATGGAAAGTGGATTAATCCGTTCCAGACGGGTCCGCAGAGTACTTAAACTGACAATACTCAAACCGAGGCATACTTAAACCGAGGTATGACTGTACCTGAAGGACTGTCTCTCCCCATATAAACCATCCCGGACACTGCATTAATCATCTGAGGCCCTTCTTCATGTGCTACCTCCCTGTGAGGTCCAGAGGGTGGCAACATGAGAACGGGCCTTCTCTGTAGCGGCTCCCCGTTTGTGGAATACTCTCCCCATGGAGGTTTGCCTGGCGCCTTCATTGTATATATTTTTTGTTTTGTTTTACTTGTTTACTTATTTTCATTCTGCATTTTATTATTTGAACCACCCTGAGATCTTGTGATCTTAAATACTACTACTACTACTACTACTACTACTACTACTACTACTACTAAATATAATGGCCAATCTTGGAAACCCCAAACCCCTCATCTCTGTTTTACTTTCACAGTTTCTCTCCCCCCAAAAATATATATATTTATTGATTTTATAAAATGAGAAAAAACATATAAAACACAGAAATACAAAAATTCAAAAAAATCACATAAAACACAAAAATACAAAAACAAAAAACAAAAACAAACAAAAAACAACTACCATATTTATCACTCCTGTATCCTAACATTGTTGACTTCCTCAAGTACCTCCTTCCTGCTTTTCATTGTATATCATCCTTAGTAATTTCTACATCACACTTCAATCATCTTATTATTACCTTAACTCACCAATTTCTATACCATATTTCAATCATCTTATTTTTACCTTAACTAACAAAAATTCACCTCATATTAATTCTATAACAGCATTCAATTCTTATTTTACCCTTATATCTAAATCTTAATATACTACAATACCTCTACAAATCCTCCTCTACGACCTCCCTGTACTTCCGAATCTTATCTCACAGTTTCTCTCCCCTTGAAATATTCTGTGGCCTGTATTCGTTCAAGGTGGCAGTGGCAGTGGCGAGGAGGGGCGGCCGTCCCCACTTGTTCAAAGCATTTGCAATGCTCATTTTTCACTCTCGGATATTTGATTACTGTAAAACCCAAGACCCTTTTCATTGCACAAGCAGTGGAGGGGTAGGAATCGTGAAAGGAGATGCATAGCCGTTTAGCAAAACTAGATTAAGTGATAAATAATTGGGGTGGGTGGGTAATAATAATAATAATAATAATAATAATAATAATAATAATAATAAAGAGCTCTGAGGTTCTCAAAAGCTCTTTGCAAATGCAGAGCATGTTTTGTTGTGCCATGCTAATTTCCTTAGGGAGTGATTTCCCGGTGGCTGCTTAGGCACAGGCCTACTTTGTGAATTGTCACATAGGGAAAAGGAGAACTGTGCCGAGTCACAGTTGCCATAGAGATGGCAACCCTTTCCAGCATAGCAATGGCAACAGACTCCACCAGAGCATCTTCCGCCTTCACGCTGGCTGGTATGCCCGCGCCCAGAAAGCCACCCATTGTGGCCAAAGGGAGCCAAGTGAGTTGAGATGAAAAACAGAGATGTGAACCGCAACCCCATGTATATGCTGGCAGATGCAAGCAGTGCTCAAGGCAAGGGGTGGATGCCTCCCATTTCTCTTTTAAGCAAACAATCCTCACTCCCTTTTTCTTCCCACTTCCTTCAAAATAATCCCACTTCCTTCTTTCTTCAGCTTTGGGTCCTGGAAGAAAGCTCCACTGAGCTTCTCAAGATGGACCGAGCAAGCCAACCTCCCTTATGCCAGGTTGGAAGGGAAGGTTGAAGAAGAAGAGTTTGGATTTGATATCCCGCTTTATCACTACCCAAAGGAGTCTCAAAGCAGCTAACATTCTCCTTTCCCTTCCTCCCCCACAACAAACACTCTGTGAGGTGAGTGAGGCTGAGAGACTTCAAAGAAGTGTGACTAGCCCAAGGTCACCCAGCAGCTGCATGTGGAGGAGCGGAGATGCGAACCCGGTTCCCCAGATTACGAGTCTACCGCTCCTAACCACTACACCACACTGGTTGGGTTGGGCAAAGGTATTCTTCTGCTAGGGGCGGGTGGACCTGCAATTTTCAGTGTCTCTGTTTCTCATTTTAACACTCTTAAATTCACTTCTTCACTTACCTGCATCAGAACACTCACCAGCATTTATAGTGAAAATGTCTCCTAACATACACATTGTACACAATTCCCCCTGAAACGCTGTTGTTGTTTTTTGCTCACAGAGCTACAATTCCAAGAGTTCCCTGGGAAGAGGGATTCACTGTTTATTCACTCTGGGAATTCTGGCTCTGTGAGGGGAACAGGGGTCTCCCTATAGTTTTCAGCACCCTTAATAAACTACAGTTCCCAGGATTCTTTGGGGGATGGGAATCCTGTAGCTTTCTAGATGTTGGACTTTAACTTGCATCATCCGCCAGCTGCACTGGAACTGGAAGTGAAAAACATTGGGAGGGACACCTGTTCCTACACACACACAGTGAAAGGAGTTGAGACAGAAAGAGTTTTCCTTTTCCATCCTCTATTGAACTAAATCTATTGGATTTTTTTTTTGTTTTGCTCTTTGCCCCCAGATTTGTGCTCCTTAAAAAGAAAAAAGGGTAGATAATAGATTATAGGTGGGGAAATGAATGAGAACCAAATCATTCACACTTGCATTATTAGCGTTTTACAAAGAATATTTCTCAAGGCCACAGAACATTAACCATACAGAAAGCCATTAGTGATGAATTCCACTCTCCATTCATTTAGTCCCCTAAGCATAAATGTGTTTTTTTTTAAAAAATTATTTTAGTTAAAGCTATGCATGCCCTTTGTGTCATCTTCTGTGATTTCCTAAACAGAACACACACACAGACACACACACACACACACACCACCCCTGCTGCCCAGTCTGGTTTTAATCATAGCCAGACGGGACAAAGTTTGCTGCCGAAGTTGGAAGTGCTTTGCCCACTGTACAAATGCCAAAGCTCATCTATTGTTTTTCTCTGCTTAAGAGTGGATAAGTTCCTTTCCTTATGCATGCACTCAGATCTTGCAGGGTGAGTCATAGCCCAGGCCTCCTACTTGAAGTAATAATTTTTATACATCATTTGCCATTTAAATAGCTCAGAAAAAGAGAGCAGTTTTATGGTTCTAGACGCCACTCTATGGCGTTATGTCTTCAAAATGACAGCTATTTAGAGTTAATTGTTTTTTAATGCACATTAGTACACTCGGTTTTTTTTATTATTATTTTAAAAATAATAATTCACATCTTAGAAAAGCATCCACGGGCAAAAACAGGACTCTGTGCCTAATCAGTCATCAGCACAATGGCCACAATCTAGAGAAGTGCAGGAGCAATTTGTGAACATGCACTTCCCCACCCCCACCCCAAACCACAACCACATCACCAGCCACTTTTGAAACTCAGTGAAAGGGGAAGAGGAAGCTTATAGCAGCTTGCAGTGGTGTATTGGGAGGAGGGGAGAACTGCATTTCAAAAAAGAAAGAAAGAAAGAAAGAAAGAAAGAAAGAAAGAAAGAAAGAAAGAAAGAAAGAAAGAAAGAAAGCCTTTATCTATAGTTATACTGCCTTTCTGCCATCTTGGACCTCAAAGCTTAAAAGAGGTCCTTAACCATTCTCCATTCCAAGCATTGCCCTGCAGCCCTGGGCAGGCAGTTTGTTGAAACCTTAGCAAAGACCTTTCCCATCTATGGCACCACCATGGTTTGAATGCCCCTACTCAAAGAGACTTGCTTGGTGGCCAGTTTATATTCCTTAAGGCACCAGCCTAATACATTTTTATTCTCTCTTTAAAACTTTTAGGTCAAGTTTAAGGTCTTGTTATTGTCATTTAAGGCCCAGAACAACTTGATCACCAGGTTACCTGCAGGGGTGTTTTACCTTCCCAGGTCCATCTTAGGCCTACTAAGACAAGGGCCTTTAACAGTCTTTGGAATATGCTGAGCCTGCTGCAAACTCCTGTGCTCACCTAGGCTTACCTTGAGGGATATCCCAACTATACTGATTCATTAAGCTGATCTGATTTCAGACCCTCCAAGTGTCCCTATTTTCCGGACAGCCCTGGATTTACAGAAGCCGCCTCAGTTTCTGATTTGATCCTGGAATGCCCCACTTCTCTCATTTTTATTGGGGAAATGTTGGAGGGTATGGATTTATGCAACCCCTGAGTCATCTGAAGGCAGCCCTGTATAGGATTTTTTCTTCTTCCAATGTTTAATGAAAAGCTGTCCAGAGTAGCTGGGGCAACCCAGTCAGATGGGCAGTGTATAAATAGTAAAATGATTATTATGGAATCAGACGTCCCTATTTTCATCGGAGAAATGTTGGGGGGTATGTTGCATTTTGTACTTGTTTCATGTGTTGATTTTATGCTGTCCATTGCCATGATATTTTTCTTAGCAACTTGGATTTTTTTTCCTGCATACAAATACAATGTTAAAAAGTATCAGAACAGTGTTATATTTTAAAACAGTAGGTATTTTTCTTTTTTTGCGCTTGTAATTTGTTCGTTGTGCTTAATGATGCTGTTTGTTTATTGCTTTAAATTTGTTTAATGTCTATTTTATTATTATGGTTGACCCTGTGCCATGGGCCTCGAGCTGTTTTTTGGCACAACTAGTCAAATATGGACTCTTGTGATTGAGAGATGCAGGTGATGTCAGACCCCAGAACCAGGTATCATCTCGGTGGACAGGAGCCATTTTAATCTGTTCCATTGGAGGCTTTGTGCATTGTGTGAAATTTATAATGGCAGCTTGGGGTTGCCTGCCACATTTGATGCTGGGTAAGTCCATAGTTAGGAGGGCACTGGTGTAAGACCTGGGCCCTTGCTGCAAGCCCAGGACCCAAACCTGAAGAGGCCTCTGGATCAGAGAGGCTGGGTAAAAATATTTTAAACCTGGATTTCATCCCTTTCTGGATCAGCAAAGCAGAACTTCCTTCCTAGTGCATCCCAAGCCCTAGGGCTCATGTCCAAACCCAGGTCAAGGCCAAGACTCCAGAAAGTGACTGCAAAACCAGGACATCCCAAAGGTGGTTGAGCTTTTTAAAATATTTGTTGTGCTTTTTTTAGACAAATCCCCTTTGCCCTGACAGCACAGGTGGTGGTTGTTTTGTTCTGAAGCTAAGTGTAGCATACAGGGGTGGCCAACTTCCAAGAGACTGCGATCTACTCACAGAGTTAAAAACTGGCAGTGATCTAGTGATCTTCCCCCTTTTGGGGGGTTCAGGTCAAAGTTGTTGAGCTTTTTTAGGAAGGAAAGCCCTGTTTTGGGGGGTTCACATAAAAGTTGTTGAGCTTCTTTATGGAAGAAGGAAAGTAACATTGAGCTTTTTTTTAGGAAGGAAAGCCCTGTTTTTGGTGGTTCAGGTCATTTTAGGGGTGCAGGGCAAAGATGTTGAGGTTTTTTTTAGGGGAGCCAAAGTTTTTTAGCTTTTTTGGGGGGAGCCACTGATCTACCGGTGATCTACCACAGACATCCAGTGATCTACCGGTAGTTCACGATCTACCTGTTGGACATGCCTGGCATAGATCATTTACACACAGTGTTTGGGAGTGAGACCTTTTGGAGCAAAGTAACAGTATGATTTTTTAAATTTTATGTCAGTCCTCTGGAACATTTGTCTTCAGCTTCAGTTGTGGCAAAACATCCGCTCTGTGCGATTCAGGGACGCTGTAGCTTGTTTTTTTAAAAAAAATCCCTTTAAACACTCAGAATGTACACCTGTCCTCTAGCTAAACAATTACTTCAGAGGTGCTAAGAGTTGTTGCAAGGAAACATACAGACAGGTAATTATCCCAGCACCTGACTGAGGAAATTCTTTTCATACTTCTGTTTTTATGCTTGTACTCATTCCTGGGGGCACTCTGCCAACCTCGCCTTTATACGCTAGGGTGGAGATTGTGCAGAAAAACACTCTCCAGTGCCCTGCAACATAAACAAAGCTAAACAGAGCCAAAACTTTCTCCTCCTCCGCCTCCCTCTGAAAGACAGAATTAGATTCCTGTTCAGGTTTCTACAAAAGCATATGTATGGTACATACCCACAAAGGAAAGTGAGCGAGTCGCCCCTGTAAACACCACTAGACCAATAAAAAGGAAGTAGAATAGCATTTGTGGCACTGATACACACCGCTGCATAATTTATACCGACGTTTTGCTGTTAGTTTTGAGGAGGGGAAACAAAACACACTCCAAAAGTCCATGAATGTTAAGCATTATGCATTCTTAACATATTTGCATGGTGGCCTGTCTCTGAGAAGATGCATTCATTTACTGAAGAATGAGGAGGCTGCACATTTATTTTTGGCAGCACTACTATTAATCATCTGAGCTACTCGGGAGTTATTTGTTCTCAATAGGCATGTGTAAAATCTGCTGGCAAAGTTCTCTTTGCTACCCCCTGATCCTGAGCAGTGAGTTTCCACGAAAGAACTAGCTCATATTCTGCTAGTTCTGGTTGCATGCTAATTCTTTCTGCATTATTAATTCTTTACCTCCAGACAAGGCTCCAGATGTTTTTGGGAATGCACGCGCACTTGCAGACGAACACTGAGTCATTGGCTTTGTAATATGGAGGCTGTATAGGAGCAATTAGGAGCAATAACTGAAATTCAAATCCTGGATTTAATCAAACGTACAGTGTCAGATCCTCACACATTTTGAGCTGGTATACTCTTCAAAAGGAGGTGTCAATTTTTGCATTTAAACACCAGCAAAATTACAATCATCATCATCATCAAAATGCTTGTAGTTTGATTTGTGCAATCTAAAAATGTTAAATTTAGAAGAGTTAGATAAACATTCATTTTTTGTTGAAATAATTTAATGTACACTGAGACATACTATTTTAATCATGAGATCACAGCTGCTTGCCAAGGAATTGTTAGCAGCATGCTGATAGTCAACGGCAGAGGGTTCTGCATGGCCCATAAGCCTGCACAAAACTTTATATGCATGTGGCGCACAAGCTGGAAGTGGCTGCCTCTCCACAAACAAACAAGAGATTCTGTGATAAATTGTTACTTGCAGCAACCAAACAGGAATCCATGTACTAGTGTTATCATAGGCTTGCATGCTACCCTTTGTTTTTCATCACCTGCCCTTCATCCCTAAGATGCCAAGATGGGTTACAGAAGGTAACCGCCCCACTAAAAACAGTTTGAAACAACTTACAATCATAAACAAGGTGGGTCCTAAAAATATACACCTCAAAAAAGTGTCAAAAGTCAGGCTTAGAGAATGCCTTCTCCTTAGCCTCTGAGGGCAGCAAAACTACCAAGAGGGCTCCCTCTCAGAACTCAACATGGTTTTTAGGAAAGGAAGTTGCCTTCCAGATATTTTGGTCTGAGTCATAAAGGGCTTTTCAAGCATGGCCACAAGGCATTCAGTGGTTTTCATTTTAATGCAACTTGCTAAACCCAGACAAACTGTGGTTATTGTGAGCAATGGCTCGTGGGAACAAACCAACTTCACACCACTCTGCTACAAACCACAGTTAAACAGTGATTAACTTTATCACAGTTTAGTGTTCAGATGTAACCGCAAAACTGTGGTTGATTTAAAATGGAAGCAGAAACATTTGGCTCATCCTCATAACAGTAAACCATGATTTAACATTACGTGCAAACAAGGTCACACAGTACATAATGTAGCAGGACAATGGGCAGAAGAAACAAATTTCAAGCCCATATCATTCTCAAGCAGAGTGATCCTTAGCAGGCCTACTTGAAGGAAAATTGTGCTCGTCTAGTTACGAGTGTTTCAGATTGCAGTTGTAGCTGGCTTTATCGTCTTCTGCAGCTGGCACCCTGGTAACCCCAAGGCAGGAGAATTGAGATACAGTGCATTATAGTTTACAACTCTTTGCTGGAAATAGGGCATTGTGGTTTGAAGCACATATTTAGACATTACTTAAGCTTACTATTATGGATTTGGAGTAAGTCCGGTGATGTTATGACTGGAACTACACCCATACTCCCAAAGATCTTGGACAACTCTCCTCAAATAGTTCCCACAGTTCAGAGTACATACGTCTTATATTTAATTTTTTGCTTTTGGTCATTTCCATATATCAACATTAAAATGTGTTTACATTGCCTAAACTGTCCCCAGTTATTTTACTCATTTCAAAAAATGTTTTGGATGTATGTGCTGGCTCATTTGGATCTATATTTGGAAGCTTCTATAAATATTATTTACCCATATTTTAATAAATGAGGGAGAAGGGTGAAATACAGAATGCCATTGCGCATTCAAAGAGCATTCTTTGAAACTTCCATTAAAGGCCAAACAACATGGCCAGTCTTTTCATGGAACGCATGTGGTGAAGCCACCATTAATTATTTCAGCACAGGACCATTTCATTTCTGCTTTCTTTCTCTTACCAGCTGATGAACTTGGTTATCATGAATAGGAATGGGGCAGCAATTCTATTTCAGTTTATATTTAAAGATGAACTTACCTGATTTGCATTTTCTGAAACAGTATGTGAACCAAAACAGAACCATCATTTAAAATTCACGCTTACTCGAAATTTGCAATGCAGTTCTCCAACTGAGCAATGCACACCAAAACGCATATACTAAAGTGTCCATGTATACACAGACAGCATGTTCATGAAAACAGCACACAAAATACATTACATTAGGGGAAATTGCTTTGCGAAAATGTGTATACTAGACAAAAAATGCATATAAAAATGAGTACAGCAGGACAAATGCTGATTTTTTTAAAAAAAGAACTCTAAATCAACTGATGTAGAAATGTTGATTGCTGCACTTAAGATTAGAAACATGAGATACTGAAATATTTCCCTACCCCTAATCATGACCAAAATGTATATGTTACCAGGACTCATTGCATCACCATTCAAAGTTGGCTGGCGAAAAGCCTGGTGCTGACACCACACTGAAACATCACCCATCCAGCGGAGAGGCCTGATGGCAGGCGGCGGCGGCGGGGGGGGGGCTCTTTCTAAGAAGAAGGAAACACAATAGGGAGTCATCCTTGTCATATGGCATGTGCAAATCTTGACAATGAAATGAGTCATTAGTGCAGATTGGAGAGAGGGGGACATCCACTACTCTAGCAGTGAAAGGAGCAGCATCGGTAGAAAACCCAGCTCAGAACTGCCAACATTTACCATGGCAAAATAGTATAAGCCCCCCCCCCATGATTTAGGACCAACTGGTACCTAAAAGGTATACCCCCTGAGCTCCCTTCTAGAGTTTTGGTAGGAAAATGTAAAGATTTGAACCTACCACACCAACCTGATCTGGAGCCTCTTTTTCAGTTTGAATGGACTCTAAGACAGACTGAAGTACAGTTCTTTTTACCTTTTCCATGGGAGTGGTAATTGCTCATGTTGCAATGTTGTACACTGTGAGCCAGTGTGGTGTAGTGGTTAAGAGCTGTAGACTCTAATCTGGGGAACAGGGTTCGCATCTCTGCTCCTCCACATGCAGCTGCTGGGTGACCTTGGGCTAGTCACACTTCTTTGTAGTGGTTAAGAGCTGTAAATTCATAATCTGGTGAACCAGGTTCGAGTCTCCGCTCCTGCACATGCAGCTGCTGGGTGACCTTGGGCTAGCCACACTTCTTTGAAGTCTCTCAGCCCCACTCACCTCACAGAGTGTTTGTTGTCAGGGAGGAAGGGAAAGGAGAATGTTAGCCGCTTTGAGACTCCTTCGGGTAGTGATAAAGCGGGATATCAAATCCAAACTCTTCTACACGAGCATTTATTCTCTCTCTCTCTTCTCTCTCTCTCTCTCTCTCTCTCTCTCTCTCTCTCTCTCTCTCTCTCTCTCTCACACACACACACACACACACACACACACATTTTATCAGCATCCAGGTGTTTGGGGGCTGGTGTGTGCAAAATTCAGTTTCTGATTAGGATATAGAAGCTGGTGATGATCCACCTGGTATGCTATCATGAGTAGAGAAGAAGATGCCACCCGTAACAAGCAGAATGTATGTGAGCTTTGAAGGGCTTTTAAAAATATGTATATAACATCCTGGAAAATGCTTGACATGCAGGTTGAGCCAGCAGGTGATTAATCACAATGTCAACTTACTGTAGAACATACAGACACAAAGCTAGACCTCCTGGTGGATTTTGGTCAACATACCTAAATGCTGGATACCCACATAGTAACTGAGACAGAGACAGAAATGAGTAATTCCCTTGGGTGGCTATTAGGCGTATATGGATATATGGTAGCAGAGCTTCCGTCTATAGGGATAACATCGCTTCTTTCCTTGAGGTGTTGGGTATTTGCATGATGGGTGAAACTTCTAGTCAGGTTGGTAGGGGATCAAGTAATCCCACACCAATTTATACCCCAACAGTAGTCCAGAAAGTTAGTGAGTAGAGTATTCTGCCTTACCCCAAAAGATAAGTGTTGGTGTTATGCCTTTTTTATGTTTACTACCTGATTCCACAGGTCAAAATTAATAGGCCCGAAAAGTACAGACTTCAGGATTTGGGTGAAGAATGAAGAATCAGATGCAATTTATGTATTTTTTTTTAAAAAAATATATAATATCCCAAACTTCCTCTTGAAGGAGCCCATGGCAGCAAAAACATCAATAAGAGAATACAAACAAAACATATAAAAACAGTAAAAGAACAAAAACAAACCAAAACCTGTCTAGAAAAAAATCCTTCCTATATTAATCCCCTGTACCTCCTGTTCATTTGTAAAGATTTAAACTACACAATTTTTTATTTTGTGGTGGGTGGGAATGATAAACATATGGATAGTTTCAGCTAAAGGCTTAGAAATGGCGGATGGAGGGAGAAGGGATAAGCCCTTCCACTGATCGCAGCTTGTTGTTGTTGTTGTTGTTGTTGTTGTTGTTGTTTAGTCGTTTAGTCATGTCCGACTCTTCGTGACCCCATGGACCATAGCATGCCGGGCACTCCTGTCTTCCACTGCCTCCCACAGTTTGGTCAAACTCATGTTGGTAGCTTCGACAACACTGTCCAACCATCTCGTCCTCTGTCGTCCCCTTCTCCTAGTGCCCTCCATCTTTCCCAACATCAGGGTCTTTTCCAGGGAGTCTTCTCTTCTCATGATGTGGCCAAAGTATTGGAGCCTCAGCTTCAGGATCTGTCCTTCCAGTGAGCACTCAGGGCTGATTTCCTTAAGAATGGATAGGTTTGATCAGCTTAAGACTGTGTATAAATAATGGGCCTGGAACTGCCTTTCTAGTCCATGTGCATTTTCTTATTCTGTCCTCATTCCAAGGGGAAAAAGGGGGGGGGAGGAAGAGGGAATTATAATAATAGTGCAGAAAAACAATCTCCAAATCATAAAAAAATTCATATTAATTTTCTTGTTCCATTAGTTCTAATAGCAGGAACTAAATTGGTTCATTATAGGGCTTGGATTACTTTAATGAAGATTCTAGGTAACTTGGCCACCAGAGAGGGAGAGATAGAGCGGAGGTGGGTGGGAATCCCTTTGAATGCATAATTCTTAATAACCTTTAAAAACATTTCCATGCTGTTATGGTTACAATGACCAAGAGTTAAATTCGTTGTTTAAGCGTATTGGGTTGGATCCCAAGTATCACGTGTGGAAGGAAAATTGTGGAAGTGTGGAAGTTCACTGCTACACAAAGTCCACGAAGTTCTGTAGCTAGGGGCTCAATTCTGGGGATGGGGGGGGCTCATAATGGAATGGGATCCCCTCCCTTGCTCTTTATGTGGTGTAGTGGTTAGAGTGTTGAACTAGGATCTGGGAGACCAGGATTCAAATCCGCACCCAGCCATGAAATTCACTGTAGCACTGTCTCTTAGCCTAACCTACATCACATGGTTGTTGTGATGAGAGGGAGATGAGAGATCAAGAGATGAGAGGGAGAACCTTGTACTCCGCCTGTTGCTCTGTGGAGGCAAGGTAGAAAATAAATGTAATTCAAAAATGGGTTGACTACTAGAGCATTGCGTGAGAAAAGTGAAGCTACACCCAAATATTCTTTATCTTCCCCTTCCTCCTCCCCCAACAACGATTTATTTCTTCTTCTTTGTATACCAATATTGGTACACATTAAAACGGAACATAAGACATAACAGATGACAAGACCCCCCTCTCAGACTCACATACGTGGTCCAAAGGAAAGCAGAGCAATACATTTGGCTGCAGGAGTTGCTGGAAGGAAGTATAAAGGTAGGTCCAGTCACGGACGACTCTGGAGTTGCGGCGCTCATCTCGCTTTACTGGCCGAGGGACAGCCCGCCAGACAGCCACGCTGAGAAACGGGGCGGGGGGCGCGTGCCAGAGGGATCATCGCACCACGGCGCCAGGGCGCCAGATATGCTTAAGACGGCCCTGCCGAGGGAGCCAGTGTACAGCTTCCGGGTCATGTGGCCAGCATGACTAAGTCACTTCTGGTGAACCAGAGCAGTGCACGGAAACGCCATTTACCTTCCTGCTGGAGTGGTACCTATTTATCTACTTGCACTTTGATGTGCTTTTGAACTGCTAGGTTGGCAGGAGGAGGGACCGAACAACAGGAGCTCACCCCATCATGGGGATTTGAGCCGCCGACCTTCTGATCGGCAAGCCCTAGGCTCAGTGGTTTAACTCACAGTGCCACCCGCCTGCCATTCAACCATCTTAAGGACTTGGCTTTGCGTAGGATTTACTCCTTAGCCCTTTCTTCTCCCAAAGATATGCAGCAAGGCAGCTGAGGTTTAGGATCAGAGTTTTCTTTCCCAGGTTGATGAGCCGCATCTGCCCCTCACTTCCCTCTACAGCACGTGCAGAAACTGCTTTCTTAACCATTGGACCCATTCAGGGCCGTCTTAAGCACCTCTGGCGCCCTGGCGCCGTGGTGCGACGGATCCCTCCGGTGCCCCCTGCCCCGTTTCCCAGTGCGGCGGGCGGGCAGGCAGGCGCAGCACGGCTGCCGAGGGCGCTGCTGGGCAGAAGAGCGGCCAGCCGGCGGGCCCTGGACCCACTATCAGTCTCATCCGCTCAATCCACCAGAGCCTGTCTTTGCATGCAGGGGAAGTCCCAAATTCACCAAGGGTTAGAGACCCATCGGCTACCCTCACCTGGTTTAACTGGCCAGTCAAAGTCATTCCCAGGGTGTGGCTGCTGTTGCATTCTGACAGCTTCTAGGAGCCGCAGGTGAGAGCTGAGTGCAGGGTAGGGACCAAAGGTGGACAAACTACCCCAGAAGGAGCGTGACATGTCCCCCACCAGAGGTATTATGTGTCCCTTAACAGCTCATGCACCCCGTTGCTTCCCAAGAGGCACCCTGAAGAAATTTACAACATAATAAAAACTTAGAGAACAATTTCAGACATAAAATGACCATGCACAAAAAAATTAGAACAGCAACACACGTATAAGAACAACTCCAATCCATAGCATCTGGGACAGAAATTTCCACCTACAGGGCTTGTTGAAAGAAAAAACGTCTTCAACAAGTTCCAAAAGGACATTAGAACTTAGGTGCAAGCAGGGAGCCCTTGGCCATGGCAGCTCAATAACATGTCTCAAAATAATAATAAAAAATTCTTCCAGTAGCACCTTAGAGACCAACTAAGTTTATCATTGGTATGAGCTTTTGTGTGCATGCACAGTGCACACTTCTTCAGATTCTTAAGCGTGCATGCACATGAAAGCTCATACCAATGACAAACTTAGCTGGTCTCTACTGAAATGCTACTGGAAGGAATTTTTTTATTTTGTTTTGACTACGGCAGACCAACACGGCTACCTACCTGTAACTAGAACCTTTCTCAAAGTTCTTGACAGGGCCATCCCGAGACATTTTTGCTGCCTGAGGCAAAGGACACAATCGTGCCTACACCCACAAACCCACAGTTCTTTGCATGAAAGCTAACCAGGCTAGCAACTGAAGCTTACTTCAACACTGGCAACAGGACAGTGTCCTCTTTTGCACCCGAGGGCACATGGCTAGTTGGGGAGGAACGGAACAAACTGCATGGCACACACAGCTCAGTCTGTTCTCCATCCTTCTGCACCTGCTGCCTGAGGCATTCTTCCTCACCCTGTCTTTATTGTAGGGCTGTCTTTGGTTGCCATTTAAACATTCCAGGGATGGAGGGCTTCCAGAGAGGCCTCTTGTAAGGCCTTTTCCTTGCTACAGCCATGAAAAATTCAGGGGCGAAGGAAGAGAGCAGCTATGGCCGCAGTGGATAACACTGAGTTGAGCTTTTATGACTCGCCTTGAATTTTCAGTGTGTTTTACAGGTTATTTCAGGTGCAGTAAGAGTACTTAAAGGTTTAGTCATAGCACAGAAATAATTGCCTCCCTTAACAGAAATGGAAATGCTTTTGATTTGGTGTATCTAAATCCAACAGACTTACAAGATCTGCGGTACATAATAAGGTGAGAAAAAAAGTCCTGGCAAAGTCAGAAACAACACAGAAGGAAATGTAACGTGTTGAATGTTCAAACACCTAGAGCAAATGCTGACACAACATCTATAATTAAAAAACAGGAAACTTGTTGTGTAATAAAGTCCCAGCAGCCATGTAATATAATGCAATATAACACAGACTAATATAACAGGATGAAGAAAGAGTCCTTTAAGTAACAAGCAGCTTTGTATTTGCTTTAAATTCTTTTCAGTGCTGGGCTTGCATCATCACCAAGCAATTAATGAATCTGAACGCTGATGTGCTTCAGCCGTGTTTATATACACGATAGGGAGTTATCCACTGGTTGCATGATCAAGGCCTCAAGGGCATTATAAATAATAAGAAAGCAGGGAAAGAAAGAAAGAAAGAAAGAAAGAAAGAAAGAAAGAAAGAAAGAAAGAAAGAAAGAAGACATGAAACCCCATGGAGGCAACAATAAACTATATGGTAATGGGATGATGGATAACTTTAGCAGCAGGACTGAAAGTGGAGCAGCCTTCAACAAACCAGAAAGAAGACTGTAGTAATCATGATGACAGTTACGTTATCTGAACTTGGGCTCATAAATGTGATATTTAGGAGCTTGTAAAAGTCCTTCTCAAAATAGAGGAGTCCTATGAACTGCCAAATTATTCAACTCAGATTATAATCCCAGTTAGATAAAATTTACCAGTTTAACCATTCTAGGTATCCCTAAGTCCTCCTCTGCTCTCTCCATTATCACTGTTGTCAGAAGCCACTGCTGCTCCCACCGCACTGCTGAGTAAGTATACATAAAGGGGAAATGATTTTGAGGAAGATCAGGGAAGGTGCACCAAGTATCAGGGTGATTTGTTGATTCGTTAGTTGGGAGACAAGGAAGGATGGAAGGAGGTTATGAGCAATTTACAAAACCAGATTAGTTTGGAAAGCAAACCAAACTATTTATTCATTTGTTTTCTTTTATTTTGTTTATTATTTATACTTTTAGACTGCTTTTCACCCCAGAAGGATCCCAGGACAGGGAACAGAACAGATAAACAAGTTAAACCCTCATAGGAAACATCAAGCCATTAAAGGCACTCTATAACCAGCAGACAGAAGCTAAAGCCATACCAAGCTTAAAGTCTTCCTTCAACTGCCAACGGGAAAATATGCTTCCAACTGTTGCCTAAATATCACTAGTAAGGGAGTCGCAGCTGTAAGGGCCCATTCCTCCCCAGGAGTGCATGTTGGGTCTATATACTTGGTGAACATGTGTGGGTTCAGATGTACACCATATCTCAAGAGGTAAGGGATTCCAGAATTGGGGTCCCACCATAGGCATCATCACTGTGCAATGATCCACACACCAGAAGTCCCTGGTGCCCACTGGGATTTGTCTGGCATAAGGCAGGGAGGCCAACAGTAACTGGGTCCAGAAACAACGATGGGCAAAGTCAATTAATTCTACATTTGTCCCCTTCCTTCCACCTGAGTTCATCACAGGCAACACTAAGGATATGCCGTTCTACCCCCTGTAAATAAGAAGGCAGGTGGGGGCTGGCAGAGGGTGGACTAAGATGGTAGGAACAGTGCACCACGAAATGGACCAGTCTTCAGCATCAGCAAGACTACAAGAAGGGTTTCCCCTTCAGACCACAGGGTCCAACTTTTGAAAACGGTTCAATTTCTGTACAATTCGGTTTGGGCTGCAGGGTGCTCATCCATTGCTAGAAATAACCAAGTCAGTGTAAAGTCATATCTTACACTACAGACTCAAGGTGGTTCAATAGTCTTCTCCTCTTCCCAGGGAATCCTGGGAATTATAGTTCTGTGAAAGGGGCAACGGATCTCTAAGCAAGTATTTTTAGCACTCGCAACAAACTTTAATTCCCAAGATTCTTTGTGTGTGCATGTTGGGAGCGGGGCGGTGACCGTCAAACTGGCATGAAACAAACACAAGTTTGTAGAGCAGACACATCAAAATAATGTATTGAAATAATATTTGATACAGAAGCAAATAAAGCATGCTGATTTTTTAAAATAATGTTATGAAAGATAGAGCAGAGCAGAGGAGAAACACACACACACAATGGCTAGAGGATATGTATCAGCTTGATTCCTTTCAGATTCTAGGCTGCCTGCTAATGTGACATTCTTCTCAATTCTATTTTATCACAGGCACATTTTTTGCAAGATAAACAAAACCGTACAGGAAGGAAGAGGGTGAGGGAGAATATTTCCTGGATCCAACTCTTATACAAGAAAGAGTCAAAATAAAATATATTGGAGTAAACAGTGCTAGAAATAGCTTTCTCCAGGATTCTTTTTTCTTAAAAAAAACTACAAAAAAATTCAGCACTCTCTGGCACACAAATTGGTTGAGGAACCTGGCTCTGTTTTCTAGTGTATGGATCTGTTGCCCAGCATTCATTTTGGAGCCGTTATTAAGTAGGGCAAAAGAGCAATTTATGAAGAGAAGCTATTCCTTATATAACACCCCCTCCCCTTTGATTCACTGCATTTGATCTTAGGTCTGGGGTCCTAAGGCGACCCCCAAGGGCCGCTCTCTGTTTTGGCCCTTGGCACTGTTTTGAAAACTGAGCTACTTCTCCAGTAAAACATGGAGGAAAAGCACACTGCAATAAGTTGTGTTTCCAATTATAATCCAAGCGGAATGTCTAAACACTGGCATTGCAATCCATGCCAGCCCATCCCAGTAAGGCCACCTGAGTTGAGGGGGGGGGTTTCCCACAGTTACTCCCAAGTAACTGTGCATAGGATGACAGGATGACATTTTTATTAATAATAGAACCTTAGCTGGCACATTTGGTTTGCACGTACAAGGCCCAAGGCTCAACCCCTGCCCTTGCCAATGGAAGAATTTCAGCTGGAAAGGCAGGGAAGGATCTCTGCCGGTGACCTTAGAAAGCCGCTGACAGGGAAGACAATACTTGCTTAGAGAAATCAATGGTCTGAGTCAATATAAGGCCACTTCTTCTCTTGCGTTGGGCTAAAAATGACACCGGGGCCACAATCCAATACATCAAAGCATACTTAAGACCAGTAGGTCTTAAGTATACTTAGAGTTAAGTATACTTTGTATTGGACGAAATGCCAAAAAATCAAATCGGGACATAGGCAGTACTAGAATAAGACATTATATTGCCTTATATCCTTCTTCAGAGCAAGGCATTGTGGGTGAACTGCCCAGAGTAGCTACTGCCTGTGCCCTTGCTGTGTTGATATGATACGATACCGAGGACCCCTTCCCTGGAAATTGGGGAAGGGCTGTAGCTGAGTGACAGAACATCTGCCTGGCATGCAGAAGACCCCCAATTCAATCCCCAGCATCTCCAGGTAGGGCTAGGAGATAACCCTACCTGAACGCCCAGAGAGCTGCAGCCAATCAGTGTCGAGCTAGACAGCCAATGGTCTGACTCAGTGTAAGGTACTGACCCTGTGTTCCCTAGGGCACGGGACTCTTGCAACACCACTTCGTTGGCAGCAAGGGGGAGAGCAGGAGGGAGCAGGAGTGGGAGGGAGTTGCCAGCCAGGCAGCCACAGTGGCCAGCCCTGCAGGTGGTGGTGACTGGCTGCAAAATGGTTTGTACTTCCAAATTTGCCACCTGAGTCACATCATTCAGTATTTGCCTGAGATATCGCTGTGTCCCAAAACATCAGTTTGTAATGGCTGAATGACCAAACCTTGAATCTTCAACAGCAAATCTGACCATTTTGATTCCTCTTGGTATCTTATTTTTCCAACCTTAAGTTCAGATCTCCACAGGTCTACCTCAGTTCTCATTTTATCATGAAAATTCATCTGCATTCTCTCCTAAAGTTTTGCACGAAATTTTGCCCGTGACACATCTCTGCAGAACATTTCCTTTCAAACAACTCCTTTTTGTATGTTATTTTCACAATATATGTACTTTAATGTGCACTTTGACACCATATACTGTATACATATTTGCACGTGTTTCTGCTGGAAAAACCACCTTAAGAAAATTCGGAGAAGTGCAAATTTCAAAGGATTGGCTGAGTTTTGGTATTGTTTCAGAAGGCGAGGAAGGTTCGGCTCACAGTCTGGCCTAGGCTTCACTAGCAGGAGGCAGGACAGGGGATGGCTCAGACACCTCTCCCTCTGAGCTTGGGGCATCCGCTGGCACTGCTGAGGCGAGACTTTCTCCTGACAGTCCACTCAGACCCTCCCCCAGTGTCTAGATTACTACCTCTCCAACCAGTGGGCCTCTCCCTTGGATTGATTTCCAGATTCTCGCCAATTTTCCCTCACCCTCTGACCAGATCTACCAAGGAGTATCCACAGGGCTCTTCACATCCAGGGAAGGGGTAGCAAACTGGTACCCCCCACTAAGTTGTTTGACTCCAGCTTCCATCAACCCAAGGCAACATGGCCAATGGTTAGGGATGATGGGATTGTAGTCCAACAACATTTGTAGAGTTCCAGGTTCCCCTGTCCCTTCTCTAGATAGTCCCATAAGACAGCCCAGAAGCTGTACTTTTCCTGTGAGTTGGAGAACTGCTGTGAGTAAACATACTACTGTTATTGGTGTCAGGGTTTTGTCTTCAGCTGAAGCAAGTATATAATTTAATTGTCAGATGTGCTGACATCTTGATAACATGCTTTTAAAACATTGGAGAGGAGGAAATGTAAGTGCCGTTTTATTGACACCTGGAAAGATTTAAACATGGTGGTATAAGACTTGTCAGTCTACAGCATTATTTACTTTAATGGGTAAACTCAGGAGGGAAAGGGATTCGAAGCATTATTCATATCAAAATTATCCTGTCTGTCCAATGGTAAATTACTCCTAGCCCTTCCAAAACGAATGAAAGTATAATTGACTCGCATTTGTCTCCACCAAAAGACTAGCTTCTTTCCCTCCAAAACAGCCATTCTGTTTACCACTCAGGGCTGTCTTAAGCATATGCGGCACCAGGGTGCAAAGATCCGCCTGGTGCCCCCCCCCCACAGGTTGCCCAGTCCCAGGTGCACAGGAGGGCGGAGCCGGCCACCTCAGTGTCTCGCTGGCTTGGTCACCCCCGAACTCACGGTGCAGAGCTGCCCACAGAAGAGCCCGCTGTGGCGCTCTGACCGACGGGTGGGCTCTTCCCCGGACTCAACTCTCGGGCCCTGGGCTCTCGGCCTGGCGCCCCTGAGAGCCCGGCGCCTGGGTACCCTGCACCCGTAGCGCCTATGGGTAAGACTGCCCTGTTACCACTGCTTCAAAAGAAATATGTAAGAGATTGCAAGCTTTTATATTGTACGCTACGGTTAAGATTGACAATAGTGAATTGAGATTCTTATAAAATAGACAGAGACCTAGGATTTGTGTCGACCTCTTTGCATTATGCCACTACAAAAAAATTATAGCATGCAGAAACAGATTGACATGTTGATCTCCATCTCCTTCCCTCCCTGTCTCCCTATCTACTATAGCCAATGATCAGGGCTTGTGGAAAGACACAGGTTTCCTATTCCTGATTTATGACAACACCCTTTTGCTAATATTCACATTTTAAAGAGAATTTTGAACAACAACAACAAATAATAAAGCAATCCATGAAACACTAACGGCTAAACAGGGTGCCCTCAGATGTTCAAGGTTGTGATGGCTTGGGAGAGGGCATTCTCTGTGGCAGCCCCTGAGTTGTGGAATTCCCTCCCTACAGCTGTGTGTCTGGCTTCTTCATTTGCATCTTTTTGGAAAATGCTGAAGACACACCTTTTTAACCAGGTCTCTGACACCTAATATGTCAGGGCCCACCCTATTCCCATTATTGTAATCTATTGTAACTGTTTTTAAATTGCTGTGACTCTTTCTGTTTTTTTAAATAACATTTTATTAGATTTTCCAATTAATACACATTTAAACATAACAAATAACACCATAACACAGTAACATGTATTTCACTGTGACTTCCCTCCATCCCCTCATAAGGTTTTCTAATCAAAGCTTATCCCGCAGTTTTTTATTTCCTCTTCTTAAATTCAGTTCGCAGGATTTGCTTCAACCCTGCAAGAGTTTTTAAACTTCTACAGTTCTTTTCCATGTAGTCCACATATTTACTCCAGTCTTTTAGGAACTTTGTTTCCCCCTGGTTCCGGATCCCGCTCGTAAGTCTCGCTAATTCAGCATAGTCTATCATTTTTGTCTGCCACTCTCCAATCGTCGGTAATTCCTGTGTCTTCCATTTTTGGGCTAATAAAGTCCTAGCCGCGGTTGTTGCATATAAAAATAATACATTGTCCTCTCTTTTAATTTCTTGACCTATCATTCCTAACAGAAATGATTCAGGTTTTTTGGGAAAGGTGTATTTAAAAATTTTCTTCAGTTCATTATATATCATTTCCCAAAATTCTTTGACCTTGTCGCACTTCCACCACATATGATAAAAATCTCCCTCCTCCTCCTTACATTTCCAGCATTTTCTATCATTCATTCTATACATTTTAGACAATTTCACTGGAGTTAAATACCATCTATATATCATTTTGCTGTGACTCTTTCTGGAACCTGCTGGTGAAGCGGTGTGTGTGTGTGTGTGTGTGTGTGTGTGTGTGTGTGTGTGTGTGTGTAATAAATGTAACAATTAATAACAACAATGATATCTGAGATGAAGACGAATGGTTTGGAGAGAGGATATATGGAGGACTGCCTTCTTTTAGACGAGCGTGTCTCTCTTCTGTGACCATCATCATAATGCCTGCTTCACATCTCATTGCAATTGAAAATCCACTTGGCCAGGATGTGGGACGGGCCCAGCATTTTCAAATGCAGCATCCACTATGTAGAACTCATTTGCTTAGGAAGCCCGACTGGTCCCCTCCCGGATGGCAATTCAGCATTTCTGCAGGGTTTGTCTCATCCTCCCTCTTTGCCTTCTGCAGCACTGCGATTTTAACATCTGCCTTCTGGGTTTTTAACTTGGTTCTCTGTTCAGCCTTGATCATTTAATGCACTGCTTTAATTGATGTTTGTGGAAGACCTTGCCCCAGGAAGGACAGGTGCTCTCTTCTCTAGCTGTCTCACACTTTTTTTTAATTCAGGCAGGTTTTTGCCTGCAAAGCACCTGCTGTTTGGTTCAAAGGCTGCGTTTTATTTGTGGCCTATATCATTGTTGCATTTTTATTGCTGTAATTTTAATGTATTAATATTCTTGCAGTTTTTCTGTTTTATTGCCTTGAAGGATATAATGATTTTAAATGGTTTATTTATTCAAAGCATTTTAAAAATGCCATTCTTCTGCTGGTTAAAAGCTCCCAGAGCAGCTTACAAATATCAGTATCAAGACAACAGCCCCTGCCTGCAAGTTTGCAATCAAAAAGACACAGAAGGAAAAGGGATTGGGAGGGATAATGATTTGTTTTAAGCCACGTTGAGTAGTGCACAACCACTAAGGATGGGGGCAGAAATGTTCATATAACTAACTGATTAAAAATAATGCTTGTGAGCCAACCCATGAGGGATTGAAATGGAGGCACAGGTTAATTCTGTGTCCAGGGCGGCTGTCTACCAGCTCCATCTGGTATGCAGGCTGAGACCCTACCTGCCCGCGGACTGTCTCACCAGAGTGGTGCATGCTCTAGTTATCTCCCGCTTGGACTACTGCAATGCGCTCTATGTGGGGCTACCTTTGAAGGTGACCCGGAAACTGCAATTAATCCAGAATGCGGAAGCCAGACTGGTGACTGGGAGTGGCTGCCGAGACCACATAACACCGGTCCTTAGTACGAACGGTCCTAAGAGAAGTCTCCTAGGGAACATTGGCTCCCAGTACGTTTCCGAGCACAATTCAAAGTGTTAGTGCTGACCTTTAAAGCCCTAAACGGCCTTGGTCCTGTATACCTGAAGGAGCATCTCCACCCCCATTGTTCAGCCCGGACACTGAGATCCAGCGCCGAGGGCCTTCTGGCGGTTCTGGCGGTTCCCTCACTGCGAGAAGCAAAGTTACAGGGAACCAGGCAGAGGGCCTTCTCGGTAGTGGCGCCTACCCTGTAGTGGCGCCTACCCATCGGAGGTCAAGGAGATAAACAACTACCTGACATTTAGAAAACACCTAAAGGCAGCCCTGTTTAGGGAAGTTTTTAATCGGTGATATTTTAATGTGTTTTGGTATTTGTTGGAGGTCGCCCAGAGTGGCCGGGGGGGGGGTGTGCCGGATGGAAGGGGTATAAATAAAATAATAATAATAATAATAATAATAATAGAAATGTGGTCTATAAACATTTAACTATAAAAAGAAATTTAGTTTCCATGGCTACTCTGAAAGGCCCTCTAGATATTGGATAGCTAATGCAGGACCTATCATATACTGCTGATGGACTCCAACTACCACCAGCCTCAGTCACTATGGCAAATGGTCAGGGCTGATGGGACTTGTAGTCCAACAACATCTGGAGGGCAACACATGGGGCCCCCCCTCTCTGCTCTGGATCATGAATGTACAGAAGAAAAATCTGGGGAAGTTGCCAGATACTAGGAGCCATTCTTCAAAGTTCATGTAATGGCCGCGTTTTCATACTGGAGTAGATACCACCAGCACCAGCCAGGACATCTGGCCAGCTCTTTCATTAGACTTCCCGACATCTCAAAAATAGCTTTTCAGGATTCAAGCACACAAGACTGCAATCTAAGATCACCACAGCAACCTATTATATATCCCCCTCAAAAGCAACTAGCGTTTGCATACAATTCATGAATCAAGGAACATTGTAGTAGTTAGGACAAACTGATCTATTACTTTAGAACCTCTTGCAATATCAATTCAACGGGAAACACAAACAGGTCGCTTTAAAGCCAGTGCACAAGGGAAATGTACCAAGGTACTGTGGCCAGAGGGAATGCAAATAAGGAGGCATAACTAGCTGAGTGAAAGCCAAATTAGAGGCTAAGCAGGCGATCTGGAGGATCACACCCCACAAAACGTTTCCCCCTCCTAAACGCTGCAGCAGAACAGCCCATTTGGGAGTGGGGCCATGGGACTAAACCTTTCCTGTGGACAGGGAAGAAATTCAATTCAGTTCCCACTCAAAGGCAAGCTTATGTAAGTCACGCTTTCTGAAGCAATATAGCAACTGAAACACAAGCCACCTTTCAAAATTCGCACCTCTCTGAATTTTGCAATGCAGCGCTCCAGCTAAGTAATAAGGAGAAAAACACATATGCGAGGGTAAAGCGTGCTTGATATAAATCTACAGACAGAGACAATGGTAGTATACCATGATCAGGATTGAATAATAGTTCTTGCCCATGACCACAGGATTGATTATTTAACTCTTTATAGAACCACCACTCCCTCGCTTCAAGTGATTGCCCAGGCAGACTCAAATAGAATATCTACGTGTCCCACAGCTAGGAAAAGCCTTTGGCCCTTGATCGGTAGCACAATGCAGATCCCCATTTATCATAGTCACCTGTCTGCCTGCAGCACTCCACTCTAATCTTAAAGATCAGAGATAAGGCCTCTGTTGTCAAGGTCTCCCAGCTACTGAAAGCTGTGTCACTCAGTATGTGGAAAACCTATCAGTGTTTCACTTTGGAACTGAAAACCAGGCTGAAGCTTCATTTTTCCAGGAGTGGAACCCTCAGTCTTTTATGTTTTAGAAACACAAAGCAGCAAACAAAGAGTAGTGACATGCTTATAAGCTCTGGTCAGAATAAAACCAATATCCGCAGCATTTAATTCTTCTGTATTCAGTCAAATTGTGGGCCTGTTATCTACTATTTTGGGCCTAAATGACAACCATCAAACAAGGTTTCAGCCCCACAAATACCTGGTGGGTGACCCCTCCTCCCCCCAGAAGCAGGCCACTCATGAGGACCCTTTTTGCCCCCAACGGTCTCTTCAAAAGTGGTTTGGGCTTTGCTTCCAACCGGGCATCTCTGGAGCTTCCACCTTGTTCAATCTGCCTATTGATCTCAAGCGAGATTTCCTCACAACTGCAGGAAGTTCTAAGAATAAGTAAATATACAAAAGTAGACTTTGAGAAAATGGTGCATGCACAGAATCCTGCCAATTTGGTCCTGAAATTCAAGTTTCCAACTGGAATTAAGCTGGAGGGGAACCAGCCATATGTTGGGATCCCAAAGCTGTTACAGAATGAAACTCTTCTGTTCTGTTGATTCTTGTTATATAATAATAATAATTTATAATAATTTATTATTTATATCCCACCCATCTGGCCGGGTTTCCCCAGCCACTCTGGGCGGCTTGTTATAAATCTTGAGGGCTGCAACAGCTTTAAGAGATTTACAAGGGCATCTAAACAGCTACAGGACTGCAGACAGTTTCAAGTCGAGATGAGGCTTGGCAAAGTGCACAGTCTGAAAACTGATCAGCTATTCAGAAAATGCATATATTCCTCCTTGAGCCTTGAAACAAATGCTCCATCTGGCTGCAGACACAGAGGTGAAATGAAGGCAAAGCAATATAAAGCTCTATCCAATTCCACCAAGTATGTCAGAAAAGAGCTCGGATATTTGTGCACCTGTTGCTTGGACTAATATCCAAGTCCCAGACTCTTTGTTAATTATCGGGCAGCTGAGTCGCATTATTACCTGCAGTAACAACAAAGATTTAAGGGTTGGAGGTATGGGAGTGTTACATTAATTTTAATCCACACACCTGGGGAAACTCTGGCCTTATACACCGGCCAGCCTGCCTCTGTACTCAGGAGTGGCTGGTGATATGTTGCAGGTTAGGCAGCATCCCTTTCCAGACTTCCCAACACTGCACACCACTACCAGTTACCGAGAGGGAGAGGGAAAGGGGCCAGGCAGCTGGGAGCTCAGCACAGTGAAGACATAGCAGTGGAATCAGTCTGGTGGTCCTGGTGTTCTACCTGCACCAACCTGAGCTCCCTGATGCTTTACCCTCCTCCTCAGTAACCAGCAATGGTGTACAACACTGAAAATCTAGAACAGCCACAGAGCCCTTTTTTTTTTTTGAATAGATATTTATTGATTTTCACAATAGAAAAGGGATTTACAAAGGTTTAGAAGGGATGGGGGATATACAAAAAAGCAAAAATACAAAAGTCAGGAAAAACAGAAAAAACCAAAAAATAAAAAAGAAAAAATAGAAAACTACATAACTTATCTTTATCACAGTGTATATTGGGACCTCCTCGGGTTCCCGTCCCTGTGTTTCTCAAACACACTTCCAATTTAGCAAATTCTACCTCTAAATATTCACTTTTAATACTAAATTCTTATTTTCTATTCTAAAATAACCTCTTTTACCTAATCCACAGATTTATTTACCGCTTAATTTCTATTCTTAAAATATTACTTTAGCATATTTTTTTAAATACAATTTAAAATCTTTCCACTCTTCTTCAATTGCTTGTTCTCCCTGGTTGCGGATTCGTCCGGTCATCTCTGCCAATTCCATAAATTCCATCATCTTCATCTGCCATTCATCAATCGTTGGTAACGTTTGCTGCTTCCAGTATTTAGCGATCAACAGTCTCGCAGCTGCAGTGGCATACATGAAAAAGGATACCTTTCTCTTGGGAATCTCCTTCCCTACCAGCCACAGAGCCCTATCCACATGGCCCCATCAGCTGCTACTGTCTGTACTTGACCATCTTTGTCTCTTACTCTGGACTCAACTTTATAGGCCATCTTTCTTCTAGGTCCACTCATGGATTGAGCTGGTTGGTCCATTATTAGTGCTTTGTTATATATGGACTAGATCAGTGATGGCCAAACTTGGCCCTCCAGCTGTTTTTGGACTACAACTCCCATCATCCCTAGCTAACAGGACCAGTGGTCAGGGATGATGGGAATTGTAGTCCAAAAACTGCTGGAAGGCCACGTTTGGCCATCACTCGACTAGATGATCCTCTGGATCCCTTCCAACTCTACAATTCTATGAAAAGCTTGATAATGTTTGTTTATAGAAAGTGGCTTTGTTTCATGTTATAGTGTTAGATTGGATTGGACAAAGTGAATATTGTTTATGTATAGCAGACAAATGGCAATACTTTCTGGTTTTTATTTTTCTATCTTTCTCTTTTAACCTCTTTTCTACTCTTTTTTCCTTTCTTTTTCTACTCCTTCCCCCACCACATTTTTTCCTTTATGTTTTTATTGTATTTAGATCAAAGTCTTAGTTCAGATAAAAAGGGGGGGGGAATATTTGATATTAAGCATTGTAGTTTTTTCTATAAATCCTAATAAAACTTATTTAAAAGAAAAGAAAAGAAAAGGATGAACATATATATTTTATTGCCTCTAAGGAGTCTGCCTAGGTCAGAGTTTTCCAAACTGTGTGTCACGACACATTAGTGTGTTGGCTGCAGTGTGTAGGTGTGTTGCACAATGTGTGTCCTTATCTCTTATAAGCGGTTAGTTTAATCTCCAGTTTGCTAGTAAAACTGAATTACTGTGTCACAAAATGATACATGTCTAAAAAGTGTATCACCAACATGAAAAGTTCAGAAAGCTCTGGCCTAGATCATAGCTTCCAAGAGTCCCTGCTAATAGAGAGAGCTGTCTGAACTTCCAAATACTTTCTAGACTTGAAATGTGTAATGATGATGTTCAGAAGAAACAGTATTAAAGAACAAGACTTGCCTCTCCAAGGAGGCAAGAATATTATTCAAGGGTAAAGTTACTCTTTCCAGTCTGTGCTTTGATTTATCCAGGAATTAGGGTGCTGAACCATGTTTGTTGCCATGCTTAAGTATCATAATAGCAATCCTAGCTTTTTAAATACCTCCAGTTACCTCAGGGCCACATTAACAGTTACTTTTTATTAACTACCCACAGCTGTAGATGTTTCAATGCTGTTTCGGTGGCTGAATTAACTAATGGGATAATCGATAAAGGATTTGAACAGAAACATCATGGAAGTAAGGGTGAGAAGGCAAAATGTTAAGAGAATGTTGTCTTGAAATTGAATTGAATTTGTTAAACTGTGTGGAAATTAATAAAAAAAATTATGAGGTGGGTGATGAATAGGTGAATTTGCATTGTGAGGCAAATTCCCATGGCAGCCTTTTCTTACTTGATGCCATCCAGATGTTTTGGACTCCAACTCCCTCATCCCAAGGACAGCACAGCCAATGGTCAGCGATGATGGGAGTTGTGATCCAACAACATCTGGGGAGCACTAGGTTGAGGAAGGCTGAGATCGTTGAGGTTTGGTGACATTGCTCATAGGGAATACAGATTACGCTTGCTTGAGCAATGGAGAAATATGGAGGTAATTTCCTGCTGTAGTGCCAGAGCTAAGCAGAGCATTTCATGAATGGAGGGAAACACCGAGGCTCCCTGGAAATCCAGCTCTTTGTCTTCTGCATTTTCTGAGAATGAGACCTTAATAGTCTCATCTTGGATTTGCTTAATGTCTCTAGCGAAATAAAAGTGCTAATTCCATATTGGTTAGGAGTGGTGTTTTGTTGCTGCGTTTAACGTAGAAAAGAAATGACTCGTTCTGCCTTCTTATCAATCCTTCCTTAACAAGGCAGCCTAATTACTGTGAAAAGAAGCAGGGACAGTTTGGGTGGGTTACAATTGCTTAATTGAGCAATCATCTGCACCAAAATGGTCCGCATAAGCAAACGGCATTAGATCACGGTAACCTGAGTCTTTTTCATTAAAATTAATGAGAGGGAAAATGATTTATGAGTGAGGATACCAGACGGCTTGGACTAAGAAGGGTCAAATTAAGCAAAACAACAACTGCACAGGTCTTTGCTTTCAAAAATGTTTTCTAATTCCCATTTTAATTCCCTGCCCCCAATCCATATCAAACATAGAGAAAGGGAAGAAAACCACAAGCTTTTCTTGAGTCTGAGATCCTTCTTTCCTTCCTTCCTTCCTTCCTTCCTTCCTTCCTTCCTTCCTTCCTTCCTTCCTTCCTTCCTTCCTTCAAAATATTGCTAGGCTATCTTTCAGGACAAAGCCCTCCCATGGCGGCTTACATAAAACCAAACACATAAAACTGCAGCACCTTGTTTCAATAAAATGTGGTAATTTAAAACTGCAGTTAAAAAAAAAACCTCACAATTGAAACCAATCCTCATATAAAACTAATTAAACCCCTGGAAAAACAATATAAAACCAGCCGCAATATAACCATTAAATAATCAGAAATTCAGCCCACCACCCCAGCTAAAGGCAACTTGAAACAAATAGGTTTTCAAGGCTCTTTTAAATTCCAGAACTGCTGAAGCCAACAGTATATACCCCTTAGGAAGGAATTCTACAAATCTTCATAACTGTGAGGGTGAAAAGCTTGCTTTTTCAATTAATAAATGCTGAAATTCCCAGGCATCCAAAACCTGCACCAGCCTTGGTTATGATGGACTAATACAAGGTATTGGGGTATAGGGTACCACAGATCATAACCAGGTCTTGAAGGATTGAAATTCCACACAAGTAGTCTTCAGACTTTCCCCAACACCATCCCCTTTCTTCTAGAGTTGGAGTTCCTACACAAGGAACCAAGATTCCTCATCTCTTAGAGCCAGATTACAGGTCCCATTAAAACAGGGGTAGCCAACATAGTGCCTTCCAACTGTGGTGGACTATTTATTTACTGGTATTCAATTTATGGGACCCAGGTGGCGCTGTGGTTAAACCACTGAGCCTAGGGCTTGCTGATCAGAAGGTCGGTGGTTCGAATCCCTGTGACGGGGTGAGCTCCCGTTGCTTGGTCCCAGCTCCTGCCAACCTAGCAGTTCAAAAGCACGTCAAAGTGCAAGTAGATAAATAGGTACCGCTACAGCGGGAAGGTAAACGGCGTTTCCATGTGCTGCTCTGGTTTGCCAGAAGCGGCTTTGTCATGCTGGCCACATGACCTGGAAGCTGTACGCCGGCTCCCTCGGCCAATAATGCGAGATGAGCGCGCAACCCCAGAGTCGGTCACGACTGGACCTAATGCTCAGGGGTCCCTTTACCTTTACCTTTATTCAATTTATATCCCATCCATCCTCCCAAAAGAACCCAGGACAACAAGCAACAAGTAACGAAACAATAAAAAGTAATAATAACTGAAAACATTTCCAATACAGAGATCTCAACTTAAAAGTCTTAAGAGGAAGATCTTCAGCAGGCATGGAAAAGACAACCAAGATGGCACATTTCTAATATTCAAGAGGGGAGAATTCCAAAGGGGAGGTGCCGTGACAAGAAAGGCCCAATTCCTACATTGTGTGGAACATGCCTCCTGATAAGTTCATATCTGCAGAAGGCCCTCACCTGCAGAGCACAGTGATGGAGAGACAATCTTTCAGGTATCCTGGTCCCAAGTTGCATAATGCATTATGCACCCAAAGCAACATCTTGGAGTTAGTCCACGCCCTAATTGGTAGCCAGTGTGGTTATTTCAACAGGGGAGGTAACGTGTTGGCAATTTCCTGCTCCAGTGAGCAGTTGAGTCACCACATATTGCACCTGCTGCAGCTTCTGGGCCAGTCTCAAGCATGGCCAGTGATCAGGGATGATGTAGTCAACATCATTGACGAATCCTGCATTAAATGCTAATTTGTGTGTGTGTTTATACAATGGAGCTGGGATGGGGATCTGGACTGTAGAGCAAATGGAGAGCCAGATTGTTGTTTTTTAACTATTTCTGCTATGCTATATTTCTGATGAACCGCCTGGCTGCTGCCCAGTTTCTATTTGCCCCATGAGTTAAGCTTCCATGAGTGCCTATAGAAGCTTTCCTTTCACCAAAAAGAACAGCTTTAGGTGCTTGTATGATTTTCATCAGGATTATGGAATGGGGGAAAGGGTTAAAAGCTCTCTGCCCACATGCTATGGACCTGATCCCACCTCCATTTGCATGCTTCACACATTTCCTTAGTTTAGCACAACAGCAAATCTGAGCACAGTCGTATTCTGGTTCTCGAATGCCTTGTGACTCAAACGTTTTGGCTCCCGAACGCCGCAAACCCGGAAGTAAGTGTTCCAGTTTGCAAATGTTTCTTGGAACCCAAATGTCCGACATGGCTTCCGTGGCTTCTGCAGCTTCCAATTGAGTGCAGGAAGCTCCTGCAGCCAATCGGAAGCCATACCTTGGTTTTTGAACGTTTTCGAAAGTCGAATGGACTTTCGGAAGAGATTCCATTCGAGGACCAAGGTACGACTGTACTGTTGTTGTAGGGGGAAGCATCAACTTGAGCTCATGCTGTTGCAGAACTTGATGGTGGGTTGGCTAGGAGTACTGCGGTGACACCCTAGGCGCATAAATCCTTGTATTCAGTCTTGCACATGCTTCCTAGCAGACCCTAGGATTGGGCTGTTAATCTATTGAGAATATTGTATTTTCACAGAAATGGCAGGCCATGGTATTTATGTTTGCAATAATGAAAGCCTTTTATGTCTGAATTTAATTACCATGTCTTTGAGGACAGGAAAAAAAGAGTGCTAACTCTTCAAAGCCCTTAGGGAGTTTGCAAAATATATATTAAATGGGGGGAAATGCAGTTCGATAAATGGACTGGTCCTTTTCAGAAACTAATTACTTGACTATTGGTCAGATCTTTGGGTCATTCTCTGTATTAGGCTTGTCCACACAGCATGAGATGATACCATAGCTGCCAAGTTATCCCTTTTTTTAAGGAATTTTCCCTTATGCTGAATAGGCTTCCTCGCGAGAAAAGGGAAAACTTGGCAGCTATGGATGATACAGAAGTCAGGTTGAGAAACTTACATCTCTGACAAGTCCCTTTCAGATTCTGATCTCTCCACTACTCTGACCAAAACTCACCCTCCCTCTTAGTTTTAAATGTAATTTTTCAATAGCAGTGGTACGTGGAAAATCTGCATGTAAAACTGTTCTGTGTTGGGTTGATCCATTGATCTATCTAGTCCACTATAGGACAGTCTAATAGCATCTCTCCAATGCAGGGGTGGGGAAACTGTGGCCCTCCAGATGTTTCTGGAGTCTGAGAGGCACAATGGGTCAGTGCATCTGGCTGTTAACCAGAAGGTTAGTGGTTCAAGCCCACCCAGGGAAATCTCTTCCTTGGAAATTTTTAAGCAGAGGTTGGGTGGCCATCTGTCATGGATACTTTAGCTGAGATTCCTGCATTGCAGGGAGATGGACTAAATGACCCTTGGGGTCCCTTCCAACACTACAGTTCTATGATCATATGAAATAATAATAATAATAAAAATAATAATAATAATAATAATTTATTTATACCCCGCCCATCTGGCCGGGTTCCCCCAGCCACTGTGGCCGGCTTCCCACAAAATATTAAAATACAGAAATCCATCAAACATTAAAAGCTTCCCTAAACAGGGCTGCCTTGAGATGCCTTCTAATGGTCTGGTAATTGTTGTTCTCTTTGACCTCTGGTGGGAGGGCATTCCACAGGGTGGGTGCCACTACTGAGAAGGCCCTCTGCCTGGTTCCCTGTAACTTGGCTTCTCGTAGCGAGGGAACCACCAGAGGACCCACAGTGCTGGACCTCAGTGTCCAGGCAGAATGATGGGGGTGGAGACGCTCCTTCAGGTATACTGGACCGAGGCCATTTAGGTCAACACCAACACTTTGAATTGTGCTCGGAAACGTACTGGGAGCCAATGTAGGTCTTTCAGGACTGGTGTTATGTGGTCTCGGCGGCTGCTCCCAGTCACCAGTCTAGCTGCCACATTCTGGGTTAGTTGTAGTTTCTGGGTCACCTTCAAAGGTAGCCCCACGTAGAGTGCATTGCAGTAGTCCAAGCGAGAGATAACTAGAGCATGCACCACTCTGCGAGACAGTCCGCGGGCAGGTAGGGACTCAGCCTGCGTACCAGATGGAGCTGATAAACAGCTGCCCTGGACACGGAATTGACCTGTGCCTCCATGGACAGCTGTGAGTCCAAAATGACTCCCAGGCTGCGCACCTGGTCCTTCAGGGGCACAGTTACCCCATTCAGGACCAGGGAGTCCTCCACACCCGCCTGCCTCCTGTCCCCCATAAACAGTACTTCTGTCTTGTCAGGATTCAACCTCAATCTGTTAGCCGCCATCCATCCTCCAACCGCCTCCAGACACTCACACGGGACCTTCACCGCCTTCACTGGTTCTGATTTGAAAGAGAGGTAGAGCTGGGTATCATCCGCATACTGATGAACACCCAGCCCAAACCCCCTGATGATCTCTCCCAGCGGCTGCATATAGATGCTAAAAAGCATGGGGGAGAGGACAGAACCCTGAGGCACCCCACAAGTGAGAGCCCAGGGGTCTGAACACTCACCTCCACCACCACTTTCTGAACACGGCCCAGGAGGAAGGAGCGGAACCACTGTATGACAGCGCCCCTAGCTCCCAGCCCCTCTAGACGGTCCAGAAGGATGTTATGGTCGATGGTGTCAAAAGCCGCTGAGAGATCCAGCAGAACTAGGAAACACTCTCACCTTTGTATCTAGCCTGCCGGAGATCATCAACCAGTGCGACCAAGGCAGTATCAGTCCCATGATGAGGCCTGAATCCCGACTGGAAGGGATCCAAATGGTCCGTTTCTTCCAGGCGTGCCTGGAGTTGTTCAGCAACCACTCGCTCAATCACCTTGACCAGGAATGGAAGATTTGAGACTGGGCGATAGTTGGCCATATTGGCCGCATCTAAAGACGGTTTCAGTCATCATGGCCTGGGTGAGGGGAGCTGTAATTTAGCAGTTGTCCAGAATCTGGAGGGCTACTCCCTCCACAGATATTATTAGAAGCACTTCAAGTCAAAGCTGGGCACCAGGAAGTAGAATCTGTACCTTGCACTTCATTCAGTTTCTTGCACCAAAATTCTTCCTCTCTCTGTGAGGGACAGGGGATACCGGGAGGTCCCTCCCATCTTGAGCTCCAGCCCATCCTCGAGCGCTGGGGAAAGCAGGGAGAGTTCCGCCTCAAGTGGAGAAGCAGGAAGTGGTGTCCGAGGCTCAGGCAAGGTAGCGGAGCCACTGCCCAAGGTGGGACAGGAAGGGGGGAGCAAGGGGGGAAGGCCGATCCCACTGACCCCGGAATTGCGCAAGAAACGTCGTGGGAAGAAGCTGGGTCTCCCCAAGCTTTTATGCTGGAGGAAAACACGCCAACCTCCATTCAGAGGTACTGAAGAAGACTGACAAGATGTGCCACTCTCTGTAAATAGCACTGCCTTTAGCACTGTAAATACACAGCACCAATAAAAGGATAAAATGCAGAGCTGTGTGGAGTCGTTACTCTGAAGTAGCCCACCCAGGCCACTGTGACAGCTACCTCCGAATCTTTTTTTGGGCTACTTTGGAGTTGCCGGGATGAGCGCACAAGAGGCGGAGAAATGGCGGCAGATCGTGGAGAAAGCCCAGCAAGACCTGCAACAACTGGCATTGCAGGCACAGGGAGAATTAAAAGCGGCCAAAGAGGAAACGCGGAAAAGCCAGGAGGAGAGGCAGTATCTCATTGACCAGGTGAGAACACTACAGGATAAAGAGCAGCAGCTAAGAACGCTAGCGGTGGAGCTCCAAAACAAGTTGGATGCAGAGAAAAACAAGGGTGGGGGGGGCAACTCCAAGTACTGCCGGGAAGGAGAGCGGGGACCCTAGTAAGCAAGTTCAACGGGGACCCAAGGGAATACCAGGGCTTTGAGACTGAGATATTATACGCCCTTGAGCTGCACAATGATGAGTTCCCTGATGATGCGCACAGAGTAGCGTTTATAGTGGAGCATCTTACCAGAGCAGCAAGGGAGTGGCTCAGACCGTTAATCGCGGCAAAAAACCCTTGCATGAAGAATGTCAAATTATTTCTAGAAGCTATAAAAGTAATGTATGCGAGTGACAGTCATATGGACCATACCAAAGAGGAACTTCATAATTTACGCCAGGGGAAAATGACAGTGCGCGAATATTGGGCTAAATTCACCATGCTGGTGCACAAGCTGGGGTGGGAGCTTCACTCGCCTCCGATGGAAGCTGCGTTCTATTTGGGACTGCATGGGGATGTGAAGGATGAGCTCTCGAGAGGTCCGAAGCCCAGTAATATGGATGAGTTGAGTAAAGCGGCTCTGGCGGTGGGGGTGAGGCAGGAATCTCGGTGGAACGACAAGCAGACAACGTGCGTAACACGGCCTTGGTTCCCACGGCCGCAGCAGAAGCCACTCCCCCAACAGCCATCCCAGGCCACGCCTGGGGCCGGGGCAGACCAGGAACCCATGCAAATTGATAGCACGCATGCGGGCTTTTCAAACCCCAGCGGCGCCAAGACGCAAGGAGGGAAGGGGCGGGAACTGCTTCCTCTGCAACTCCCCTCAGCATCTCGTCAGAAACTGCCCCCACCGCAGGGAATGGCAAGGGAAGGCGGGAACGGTTGTGCTCTCCCCCACTGACGCAGCACCACAGCAGGGAAACGAGACAGCCTGGCTGCAGGAGACAAGGGGCAGCAGCCAGGCGCAATCGGCAGACAACAGCCCCAGCCCACCCACCCGCACAGCGAGGAGCAGCACCAGCCCCCCCCCAGAGCAGGGGTGGTTCTAGAAGTAACGCTAACGCTCCCTAATGGATATCCCCTGACGGTCTTAGCCTTAATCGACTCGGCCGCCTTGGCGAACTTTTTTTCCAGACACTTTGCAGAAGCGCACCAGATCCAACTTCTGCAGCTGGACTTTCCCCTGCACGTCTCCACCATTGATGGCAGGGAGTTGCTGGAGGGGCCATCACCCATCAGACCCCCCCATGAGAATGACGGTGGGACGGCACTCAGAGACACTGGCATTCAACGTCACCACCATCTCAGACCCCCCCATCGTCTTGGGCATGAGCTGGCTGGTGCGCCATGACCCCTCCATCAGTTGGCACCAGAGATGCATCACGTTTGGATCTGACTTTTGTCTGGAACATTGCATGCAGCGCCAACCAGGGGAGGGGCCACCGATAGCCACGGTGGCCACCATGCACGTCAAGGGGGGAGAGGCGATACCCAAACCGTATTGGGACCTGCAGGAGGTCTTTAGCGAAGCGGAGTCCGACCACCTACCCCCGCACAGGTCCTTTGACTGTCAGATCAACCTGGTGCCAGGGGCCACGCTACCCCCAGCCAAGCTGTACTCCATGTCAGACCAGGAACTGGAGGATCTGCGTGCGTTCATCGACAAGAACCTCAAGAGGGGGTTCATCAGAGAAAGCAAGGCAGCAGGGGGGAGCCCGGTCTTCTGGGTGGACAAGAAAGACATGCAACAGCGCCGTCTGGTGGTGGACTTTAGGCGCCTGAACAGCATGACAGAACCGGTGGCTTTCCCAATGCCCAGAGTGGACGATCTGCTGACAGCGGCACGCAGGGGCAAGATCTTCACCAAGCTCGACCTGAGGGGGGCGTACAACTTGATCAGGATCAGGGAAGACGATGAGTGGAAGACCACGATGTTCACGCCTCTGGGCTCTTTTGAATATCTGGTGATGCCCTTCGGTTTGCAAGGGGGCTCAGCATGCTTCCAGGCCTTCATGCACCACGTACTGGGGTCCCTCCTCTTCAAGAACTGCTTGGTCTTTTTAGATGACATCCTTATTTACTCCAATGACCCAGTGCAGCATGTGAAGGATGTCAGGGAGGTGTTGCAGCGCCTGAAAGAGCACCACCTGTATGTGAAGCTGGAGAAGTGCAAGTTTCACACCAAGGAGGTGGACTTCCTGGGCTACAAGCTGTCAGACAAGGGGCTAGCGATGGACAAGGACAAGGTGCAGGCCATCCTGGACTGGCACAGCCCCAGGACGCGCAAAGATGCCCAACGCCTACTAGGCTTCGCCAACTTCTACAGGAAGTTCATCAAGAACTTCTCTCGCGTTACGGCTCCCATCACTGACTGCCTGAGAGGCAAGCAGAAGTTCAGGTGGACACCGGAGGCGCAAGCAGCGTTCGAAGGCCTCAAGAGGGTGTTCGCCTCAGACCAGAACCTGTTCCACGTGGTGCAGGACGCGCCCCTACACGTCGAGACCGACACGTTGGACCGAGCGGTGGGCGCGGTCTTACTGCAACTAGATGCCAACAGAGAGTGGAGACCCTGTGCCTTTTTCTCCAGAAAGCTGACCCAGCCAGAGCGCAACTACACGGTGTTTGATAAGGAACTTTTGGCGATCCATTCTGCGTTTCGACACTGGAGACACTTCCTGGTGGGCGCCAAGCACCCCATTCAGGTGTGCACGGACCACAAGAACCTGGAGTTCTGGAGAACGGCCAGGGTGCTCAACCAGCGGCAGATACGGTGGGCAGAGTTCTTCTCGCACTTCAACTTCTCCATCCACTACATACCGGGGGAGCAGAATGTCAGGGCGGATGCCCTCTCCCGCAAGCCGGAGTACATGGAGGAGTTGCCACCAGCACCCCGACACATGTTTCCCCCGTCGGCATGGTCCTGCGGAGCAGCAGTGGTGAGCGAGGCAGAACTCACAGCACTGACGGCAGCAGATGAGTTCGCCACCCGCATCTTCAGAGATCTGTGAGGGGGGAGGGAGCAAGCAAAAGACTTTGCAGAACGAAGGGGGTTGCTTTTTTACAGGGGAGCCCTGTACCTGCCCACCACCCAGCTCAGGGGTAAGGTCCTCAAGCAGATGCACGACAACCCAACGGCGGGTCATTTTGGAAGGGACAAGACCACTCACTTAGTCATGAGACACTTCTGGTGGCCAGGGGTGCGGGAGGATGTTCGGGACTATGTAAGGGGCTGTGACACCTGCCAGCGAGCAAAGGTAGTCAGAGCAGCACCAGCAGGGTTGCTGGAGCCATTAGCCACACCGCACAGGCCGTGGGAAGTAGTGTCCATGGACTTCATCACCGACCTGCCTTCTTCCAGGGGCAAAACAGCAGTGTTGGTGGTGGTGGACCTCATGTCCAAAATGTGCCATTTTATACCGTGTGCCAGGGCGGTCTCCGCAGAAGAGATGGCCAAACTGTTCGTTGACCACGTATTCAGACTGCATGGATTACCCTTAAGGGTTATTTCGGACCGAGGCCGCCAATTTGTCTCCAGGTTCTGGCGGCGGCTCATGAACCTCCTGCAGGTGGAGGTCAGCTTGTCGACGGCCTGGCACCCGCAGACCAATGGACAGGCGGAGAGGGTCAACGCCATTTTGCAGCAGTACCTGAGATGCTACGTCAGCCAGAGGCAAACGGACTGGGTGGATCGCCTGCCACTGGCAGAATTTGCCTACAACAATGCAGTGCATGTCTCCACAGGGGTGTCGCCCTTTAAGGCCAACTACGGGCGCGACCTCAGATCTTTCCCAGAGAGGAAGAGGGAGGAGGAGGAGGAGGGCCCACAGGCAGAGGATTGGGCGGAGGAACTGGAGACGGTGCACTAGCAGCTCAGAGAGCACTTGGAGAGGGCCAAGGAAGCGTACAAGAAGGGGGCAGATCGCCACAGGCGACCGGGGGAGGTCATCAGGGTGGGGGACAAGGTTTGGTTGTCCTCGGAGGGCCTTCCCACCAGAGGGCGGTGCAAAAAGTTGGCGCCCAGAAGGTTGGGCCCCTTCACGGTCACGCAACAGGTCAATCCGGTAGCCTTCAGGCTGGAACTGCCGGAAGACATGAGGGTGCACCCAGTATTTCATAGATCGCTGCTGTCGCTGCGGACATTAGAGACATCACCTTGCTGACAAAGGTCCGTATAGTTAAAGCTATGGTTTTCCCAGTAGTGATGTATGGAAGTGAGAGCTAGACCATAAAGAAGGCTGATCGCCGAAGAATTGATGCTTTTGAATTATGGTGCTGGAGGAGACTCTTGAGAGTCCCATGGACTGCAAGAAGATCAAACCTATCCATTCTTAAGGAAATCAGCCCTGAGTGCTCCCTGGAAGGACAGATCGTGAAGCTGAGGCTCCAATACTTTGGCCACCTCATGAGAAGAGAAGAATCCTTGGAAAAGACCCTGATGTTGGGAAAGATTGAGGGCACTAGGAGAAGGGGACGACAGAGGACAAGATGGTTGGACAGTGTTCTCGAAGCTACGAACATGAGTTTGACCAAACTGCGGGAGGCAGTGCAAGACAGGAGTGCCTGGCGTGGTATGGTCCATGGGGTCACGAAAAGTCGGACATGACTAAACGACTAAACAACAACATTGATTTATTTTATTGTATCTACCAGTATGTTGTAAGCTGACTTGATATATGCTATGAAAGTGCAGATCATAAATATTCAAGTAAATTATCACCACCACCACCATCGTCACCACAGCATCATGAAGGTGTTGAGTTTTTGAGACGCAGTGCACAAACTCTCCGACATTCCCGTGATATCCTAAACATTATGTGAATATTACACTTTATGGCATAGATACAGTCTGTAAAATGTTGTGTGCTGGAAATGTTGCCATAATAAGTGTAACCGGAGAAATGTGATCTAAAGGTTGTTTGTTGTTGTTTAGTAGTGGATCAATGCCTTGTCGTGGCGAAGGGGCTTGAATAACTCAGAGAAGCTATGAGCTATGCCATGCAGGGCCACCCAAGATGGACAGGTCATAGTGGAGAGTTATGACTAAACGTGATCCACCTGGAGAAGGAACTGGCAAGCCACTCCAGTATCCCTGCCAAGAAAACTCCAAAGGTTGTTTAACCATCTGTAAAAGTTGAAACCTGTGGTTTTCCAGCTATTTTTACTTTTTAAATATCCCCAGTTGTTTACTTTCTCATCTAATGATCACTCGCAAAAAGTCCATATTTGATTTAGCACTCAGCCATGGATCAACTGTCAGATCTCTTCCTTGGCTTAAAGGCACAAATAAACTGTGATGTCTTCTCGGATAACTTTGAATGTAGTCTTCATGTACCACTTAGGTCACCTTAGCCATTAGGTCAACTTGCCACTTAGGTCAAAGGGGTCTGCTTCTGAGACATAATTCTGAATGGCCAATAGAATAAGAAAAGCATTCTGAAAATACACCTCATGACGGTAATTACAAGCAGGAGAATTCCAATTATCATTATTATGTTTCTGTTGGAATGTTTCTTTTCTTTTTTTGTAAGGACTTCTCTTTCCCCTCCCTGCCAAAAGGTAGATGAGTTGCAAACCAGTTAGTTAACTGAACAATTATTTTACTTGCCAGGAAGACTGACAACTACTGGATGTAAATTGCCCCCAGCTATTTACCGGTACTTATTTATTCCAGAAATATTTTTTAAAAAACAAAACAGAACACACACAGAGACACACAAATGAATAAGAGAAAGTGGGGTGGGAGAGCACTGGCAGAGGAACGGGAGTGCGGAGGGAGCAGACCGCCCCCGCACCACTATTATTGTAGGGTGCCATTGCAGCCCCCCCAGACACACACCGTGCATCCCCCGCGCGCTGGGCGCCACGCCCCCACAGACGGCGCATCACACCCCCAGAATGCGTGCCACGCCCCTGCGGGCAGTGCGCCACGCCCTCGTGGGTGGCGTACCTTGCCCCTCGTATGCACGCCACGCCACCATGGGCAGCATGCCATGCCCCTGGGAGGCGCGACATGCCCCTGGGGGGGCGCCATCCACGCCCCCGCCTGCTCTCCGCCCCCGGTAGCGGAGCATGAAGCTTCGCCACTGGGGGTGGGGATAATGATCATATATTTCATCCTGATTATCGTCTTCCAAAGCAACTACTCTATTTCGAACTTAAAAATGGAAAGCTTGAGAGGTTTAAAGACTCTCTCAAGGCAAATCTTAAAAAATGTACTGTAGTATGAACACTGACAACTGGGAAACACTGGCCTGCAAGCACTCCAATTGGAGAACAAAGGTGCCATGGGCTTTGAAGACACTCAAGCTCAGGACGAAAGGGAGAAACGTGCTAAGAGGAAGGCATGCTTGGCAAACCCTTACCATGATCAACTACCACCCGAAAACCAATATCCCCACTGTGGAAGGACGTGTGGATGCAGAATTGGCCTGTACAGTCACTTACGGACTCACTGTTAAGACCGTGTTCATGGAAGGCAATCTTACTCGGCTATGAGTGATCGCCGAAGAAGATTTTATATATAAGGATGGTGAGGTTCCCAGTAAAGCGTATGGTTTTTCCTTAACCTGCATCTTATTCCAGTAAGTATATTATTTTTAAAACCTTCATTTTTCAATAACCATTCTGTTGTTACCATCTGACCCTTAACTTGACAATGTTGGTTAATTTTACTACTACTACTACCACCACTACTACTACTATTAATTCAATTTATATACCATGCTTTATCGAAAGATCCCAGGGCTGTATACAGCAAAGTAGGACTGATAAGTGCTGAGGCTTGGGAAGGTGTGGGAATGGGTGGGGAGGCCAGATAGAAATACATGGAGGACACTTCCATTTCAGACGGAGGTTCCCTATCCCTGGGTTGCAAAAACAAGACCCTTCAAAAGATGAGATGTAATTCATGCTTTCTAACTTCAGGGCACATCTCCAAGTCTCACTTTCCACATTACAGGAAAAGTGGAGAATAAAATGCGAGTGATTCACGCTCCCTCTTTAGTAAAGTGGTGCTTTTAACGTAATGCACGAATTGATCCCATGAAAAAGGAATTCTGTTGTTGCAAATAGTCTGTCGAACCCTTGCCATTTGGCTTGTGGGAAGGTATGCATTCTATTTATCACTTAAAGGAAGGACAGCATGACTCTAACTCTAAGCCTCTCCTTTTCTTTGAGCTGAATATGAGCTGTTCGTTACTTGCGTAATACAGAGCTATGTGGAAACGAGCCCTTTGTCTTAGTTCCAGCAATTTCCTAAAATTGGTCAGGGTGTAATTTCAGTGGGTGTTGTAATAGTGAACAACACGAACAATTGTGGAAATAACTCGGGCAAAACATTTGTTTGAATTAAACACCCATTTTCTCGGGACTATTATCGGAATGAAAAATGCCCGTTTCTTGCATTACACGCTGCATTAACCATATTTGTTAAGCATTTTGCCGGGGGGGGGGGCAGAAATGTTAACAGGCATTCATGCAGCCCATTCTTATGCCTGCTTCTATTGAGCTAGCGGTAACAGTGCCATCCTGCCCTGGAATGAGGGTTGCCGCTTGGCTTAAGATCAATCATAGTCCAAACCCACTTATCTGCAGGGCATCATCTTCACTATGCACTTAAAGCAGTATGATACCAGTTCAAGAATTCTGGGAGCTGTAGTATGTTATGGGTGCTGAAAGCTCTTAATAGGGCCCCTATTCCCCCCACAGAGCTACAATTCCCAGAGTTTCCTGTGAAGAGGACTAGATTTTTAAACCACTCCTTCTGTCATACCCTGACTTTGCCTTGCTGGGCACTTGCTTTCCGTGTTACAGTTTTTGTAAATACAAAGTTAACCAATATGGGCACAACAATCAAACATAGTACACATATATTGCCTTTTTCTTCAATCATGGAATTCAAGGCAGCTTGTCCAGCAGGCTGAAATATGATCCAGGTACTGCCCAGATATCCTATTTAGGTTCAGCATAGCTGCCGCAGCATATGCCTCCAGCCCATGCCCTGGGGCCATTTAAATCCACGATGCAGGCTGCAGTTCTGTACCTACTTACATGGGGGGCAGCCCCACTGAGCTCAGTGGAACTTATTGTTGAGCAGACATGTATAGGATTGTGCTGCAAAAATCCTGTTGAAACGACTCTCCATTATGTGAATCATACCTGCAATTTACTTTTAAAAAGTCCTTCACACAGTTGTGAATTGTGTGGCTGCTGGCTTGTCTCGTTCGGGACTTAATTTTGTCATTTAGTCATGTACTTAGATAATTATCCATGGGATAAAATCAGTGGCCGCCCGAATGCACAACCTGTAAATCAGAAATTGATCTGTGCTTCAATCATAAGAGTAACGCTAGAGGGGACACAAGCCCCACCCACTAAATTCTCCTACTTGAATCATGCCCCACTCTGACCTAAAAACTGCAGCTCAGGGGGCTAACACACACACACACACCCACACACACACCCACACACACACCCACACACACACACATACACACCTCTGCTTCCCACATAATGTGAGCACTGGGATTGATGCAATGCATTCTTCCAAGACAGTAGGCAATGCTTCATGTTAATGGGGGCCCTATTCTCACCAGTGTATCATTCCTGCCATTTCCAATGTTCAAGCTGCTGAATGCAGTTGCTTACACAGCCAATCAACTTGCACACAAGAGAGGACTATCAGCAGCCTCAAGAGATCTCCAAGGTCTGCAGAAGTACTCATCTTATTTAATGTGTTTGGTGTGTGTGTGTGTGTGTGTGTGTGTGTGACTTTAAGAAAGGGGAAACTCAGTTACCCAATGAGCTGAGTGTAATGAAATGAGGATAATAATAATAATAATAATAATAATAATAATAATAATAATAATAATAATATGGGAATGGAATGGAGAGGCTGGGGTTCTGAACAACAGTGCACCACGCTGCAACATTTTGTTGTAGGTCACACTGGTAGCAACTACAGCAGCCTATATCAGCAGTGGGGAATTGGTGACCTTCCAGATGTTGATGGACTACACCTCCCATGGTTGGAGCGGGTGAGAGTTGGAATCCAACAGCTCTAGGTCTCTCTTGGGAGTTTGTGAACTCCTTCCATGGAGGTTTTTAAGCAGAGGTTGGAGGGCCACCTGTCATGGATGCTTTGGCTGAGATGCCTGCATTGCAGGGGTTTGGACTAGAGGACCCTTGGGGTCCCTTCCAACACTACAATTCTAAGATTCAATGGTGATCTGGAACACCACAGGTCCCACTTCGCTGTCATCGTATTAACACCCTCTTTCCATTATTATTAAAAAACAGCAACAACCCAACGTTGTTCTGCCTCATGCGTTTGGCTGAGGCTGTAGGACAATCTGCATGATCACAAGATGGGGCCTGCTGCTTTCTCCCCAATTGGGCTAATGTTTTACAGCAGCCTGGGTTCTGGTTACATGCCAGTGGTGAAAGCACTCATATAAGAATTCTGTCATGGGCACACACCGCAGTGCAGTGCGCAGCGCTCTAGACAAACAGGTTCCCTGAGTCCTACAGTTAAAGCAATGTGATTCTTCGAATAGCTGTGTAAGTGCCAAGTTTTATTGCATTGAAAGGAGGATGGTGCTGGAGGATCAAAGCTGTTTTGAGATGATGTCACCCCCCTTGGTCATTTCTGCACAGCCCTTTGAGAAGGCAGGTTGTTTGCCAGAGACATTTACATTTAATTGCTCTGGACGATACCTGGAAATACGTTTAATGGGCATGTTTATGACATCTTTGTTAATGGTAGTGACTTTATAAACTCCCTACTTGCCTTTGTTCTCAGTGGGAAACTTCATTCATATATTCACCTGTTCCAGAATAACAGGCAGGCCCTATTCTCACAGGCAATATTAATTCTTATCTTTGAAGCCATGCTGATCTTGAGCAAACGTGTCCTTAATATTTATAATTCCTTATCCTGGGGAAGAGTCGCTTCATTATGAAAGCAGTATGCTCATATCTTTTGCTCACAACAATCACCGGAGAGAGTTGAATTCCTAATTTGTTCCCCCAGTTTTCTCTTTCGCCCCTTCCCTCGGATGTCAATTACACATCTCATTTATACTTTTTCTTGAATAAGAAGTGATGGATCCATTAGCAGAGATGGGGTTGTTCACTTGCAATTTGAGGATTTATAGCCGCCTGTGTTTTTGCAGCTGGACGCCAAAAAAGCTCTGGCTTCCTTGGTTTTGCAGTTCATTAGGACTGAAGATTAAAGTTGCCTTTGGGGCAGTGCCAGCCTAAGACCTTTTGTTGATTGAAGGGGGTTCCAAATGGCACCCCCCAAATCCCCTGCCAGGGACAACTGAAGGGAAGTTTAGGGAAGTTTTTAATGTTTGATGCTGTATTGTTTTTAATATTCAGTTGGAAGCCACCCAGAGTGGCTGGGGAAACCCAGCCAGATGGGCAGAGTATAAATAATAAATTATTATTATTACTATTATTATTATTATTATTATTATTATTATTATTATTATTACAACAGACGTCAGCTCCTGTCTTCATCTATTAAAACAGGGTGGGGGTAAAAACTTCAGGCCATAGGACACATTCCCTTCCAGGCAACCTTTTGGTGGCTGGGGCCAGAGGCAAAAGTAGATGGAGCAACCAATAGAAATTTTACCTGTGTACAGTAGGCTGGTTCGAACCCACCCTCCATTAAGAAGAGCAAAAGCAGCTGGGAAGGGAGAAGAGGAGTTTAGGATTGGTTTGCTTTTTTAAAAATAGTTGTATAAGTTTTGTCTCTTTGTTTCTCAACTTGTCCTCTTTACATTGTTTTTCATGTATTGTGATACTTTAAGCATTGTAACTTGCTGCTATTTTTATTGATTATAGTAATTAGTAATTAGAATTTCTGTTTAATTATTATTTGCTGGTATTTTGAGATGTTACTTTATTCTATTCTAATGTTGAACAGTACCTTATTTGATCTCAGTTGTTTATTTCACACAGCTATGTCTCTATTGTGACTTTTGTAGTGGATCAGGGAATGATCTTTTCTGTATATTTTGTTGCTTTAAACCGCCTTGTGTATACAAATTGTGTAATACAATTGTGTATACAAATTGTGTAATACAAATTAAAAGTGAAAATGAAATGAAATTGTAATGGGCGTGAGGTGGTTACTCACGAGTAACGATGCTGCCTTTTTACAGGTTTATTGTGCACACTATGTACAGTGCAGAGCTAACTAAAACACGTCCATCTCAGTCACTTCCGAAATCTGGGAGTGCCCCCTTCCTGCTTCTCCCCCAGCATAAGAACTTGGAGACCCCCAAGCGCCTCTTACGTTCTTTGCGCTTGACCCCTCTGCGTAGATAGGGCGACGGAAGCAACGTCTCCTCCTCTGAGATCTCCTGTTGCAGGCAGTGCGAAGGCTCTCTGCTACCATCTCTGAGCCCTCTCTCCACCCTTGGGACCATCCCTCCTTCCTCCCCATTGGACGACTCGCTACTACCCCGGCTGGAAGAGGTGGTGGGGGAAGAGGGGCTGGGGATCCCTGTAACCCGATCTGACCTCCCTCTCCTCCCGGGGACCCTCTGGAAGATCCCCGACAGAAATTCAGGCAAGGTCAGAGTTCAAGGGTGCACTCAGCTAAGCAAAAAAAAGTGCAAACAAACAGTGCAACCAGTCGCAGGCAGCAGAGTAGCGCATCTTCAGTACCCAGCGAAAGCTATACAATGAAGATGTTTGGTGCACCTCTGTGGGGGGACGGGTCCCAGAATTTAGGGGCTGCCACAGAGAAAGCCCTGTAACCTCACTGTTGAGCTGGCAAAGCCACACAAGCACACATAGTAAGGGGTTGCAGGAAATGTAGGGTTTTCAAATGCAGAAGGAACTGCATTATCTGTTGCAAAACAGGGCTCCAATCACATTGCAAAACCTTGAAACCACACAATGCAGGGTCAAGCTTTTAAGGGAGTGAAGACAGTTGGGTTCTCTTCATTACATTGTCCCCTAACCCAGCTCAACTGTTGAGGCTGCACTCTGAATGGCACATTTGCTCTTAAATGCCTGTTACTTCTCTGTAAAAACAGTATTATGCTACGTTATTAGATTATTGGCTTTTTATCACTAGTGGAGCTTCTATTCCCCTAACCCCACTCTTACCATCTTTTTGCTGATTTGGGAAAATGTAAGAATAATGGCCAATGATAGGTACAGTGGTGATGTAAGGCTCATTTCATATACATGCCATGGCTCCCTTTTAACACCTGTTATAACAATCTTGGTAAGCCATCAGCGATGTTCTCTCTGGAAATGAGTGTTTGCATATCTAAATACCACAGCATCTGTTAGCAGCAATGATTTGACATTTACTGTAAAATACATTTGCCCTTTACGCAAGAGATCAACCATAATGGGCAAAGCCTGGCATTGTTTGCTGAGAAATCTGAATTGGCACTTGGCATCTGTTTTGACCAACTGCTAGTCAAGATGGGGGAACTCCCCTCAGTCGGTAGAGATGGGAGAGCTTGAGGGTGGGCAAACCTTTTTCTTCCAAGTGTCGCATTACTTCTGGAGCAATCTGTCCGGGCCATAGGCTGACGATGGGTGGGGCTGAAGTCAATGGTGGGCGGAGCCAAAGCAAGATGTGGCATTTCTCTCTCTCTTCCCAACACCCTCCTCTCTCTCTTCCTCCTTGCCTAGCAAGCTGCTCAGATAGGGACAGCTTGCTCCAAGCAGAAATCTGAACTGATTGCTTGCAAAAGGCTGTCAAAATTTGGCTGTAGGCCACATACAGTGAGAGTGAGTAAGGATTTGGGTAACTGGTTGGGGTTGGGGGAGAAAATCACCCAGGCCACATTTTAATGCTAATAATAATAATAATAATAATAATAATAATAATAATAATAATAATTTATTATTTATACCCCGCCCATCTGACTGGGTTTCCCCAGCCACTCTGGGCGGCTTCCAACCGAATATTAAAAACAGTACAGCATCAAACATTAAAAACTTCCCTAAACAGGGCTGACTTCAGTTGTCTTCTAAAAGTAAAATAATTGCTTATTGTCTTGACATCTGCTGGGAGGGCGTTCCACAGGGCGGGTGCCACTACCGAGAAGGCCCTCTGTCTGGTTCCCTGCAACCTCACCTCTCGCAATGACGGAAGCGCCAGAAGGCCCTCGGTGCTGGATCTCAGTGTCCGGGCTGAACAATGGGGGTGGAGACGCTCCTTCAGGTATACAGGACTGAGGCCGTTTAGGGCTTTAAAGGTCAGTACCAACACTTTGAATTGTGCTCGGAAATGTACAAACCTACCTAATTTACTCTTTCTGAACCAATACACAAATTTGTCCTTCCAAATTCACGCTGCAGTGTTCTTAAAGCTCAAAAGTATATGCAGAAAAGGCCTATACTGGGGAGAATGGTACATCCAAATTTATGCACTGATGAAAATAGCACATATGGGTTTTTTTTGCAGAAATGTGTAAATTAAATCACATACAAAACATGAGTTTATTAGGATAAGTTTGTGCTGAAATGCTGAGGCATTTTCATAGTCACTCCACAAAAATTGCAACCTGATATGGAAATGTAGAAAGCAGAATTTAAGACTGAAAAGAGGAGAAATTTGCATATTTGTCCAGGCCTAAGGACAGGGCAGAAATCAAATGAATGAATGAATGAATGAATGAATATCACACTAGCATCCAGAAGATCCAATGGCCTTTACAATGAAGTGCCCAGTGGGGTGTTTTAGGTGCACCACATCATTTTCCTTCATTTTCTGCTCTCAGCTGTCGGAGAGAAGAATTGGACTGGACATAAGCTGAGGATGTTAAGCTAAGCTTATTCAAATGTTTTGTTCAGGGGAGAAGATGGAGAGTTATTGACAGCCTTCTTTGCAGAAAAGCAGTTTATTAAATTATTGTGGTCTCATGTTTCCCACTTCTCCTGAATAATAGATTTGTGTTGTTGCTGGCTTTTTTATTGTTTTTTTTTAATGTCTGTGCTTCTGCCATTCTACTAGTGAGAACTCTGAAAGTACCATGACTGCCAAGGGATTTCCAGACTCATACGCCAAATGAAAAATATCATTTTTAATTTCAGATTTTTCTTCTTCTTGCATTTCTCAGAGATGCCACTTAATTGACACTTTATTACTCCCCAGCGAAATAAAATGGCAAGGCCGTTATACCTGTTTTCACCTTGTAATTGTAATTTTACCCCTCCCACGCACCTCAATGGACGGAATAAAAATTTAATTTAATGATGCTATCAGAGCTAGGGGGGCAGGATTGATGGTGCTGCTGCATCTCCGCATAACGTTTATTTGCTCTTCTGGGAGTGGCAAGAGCATTGTCATTTTCTCGATGTCACCCTTGGGGACGAGACTAGAGCACCAGGACATTCTGGCAATTGTATTGTAATGGTAACACGTTGCCCCGTGAGCTCTTCACAACAACGAACCGATTTCGGTGGCCCATCAAAATCCATACAGCAAACTTGCATTCAAGGAATAAAGGAGAAGTTTCAGATTGGATCCCAGCATTGCCCCTCACTTTTCCTGTAATAGCCCCAGCAGTTTCCGGCACCTCCCCACAATTCCCTCTCATCCATGGCAAATTCCATGAAGTTGAATGTTCTATTCAAGTAGAATAAGTGGAAGCTTTTAGAACTGGGATCTGCCGATGATGTCATTGTTGCATGACAATGGCTGGGAGCCAAACTTGTTCTAGACCCACCCATGCCATATAGAGATTATGATTATTAAAGCCGTCGTCATCCTGAGGATGCATGGGGAAATAATCTTGTTTCTCTCAATACTAGGGCAGATGATAGATCTTCCCACCCCTGCCATAATAAGCCCTGAACTTGTGAAATTTCATCCATCTACACCCCAAAGCATTATATTCATGGTGTCTCCCCCCCACAAAAAAGGGGATTGTGAAAAGGGGTTTGCAGACTAGCAGTTCTGATTTCTTCAACAATATTTATCATGTGTCCATATTAATTGGGTCCTATGATGCATTAAAGATGCTTGAAATAATAAAGGAATAAATGGTGCAGGATAATGGATCTGAAGTAGACACGGAGTAAGGTACCCACATCCAGGCCAAGACCCGTCACTTTAATGAAATCCAAACTTTTGCACGTAAAACTCCAGGAGTGGAATGCTCGGCGCTGACACAGAATGCGGTACCAAAATTTATATAGCGCTTGATCGTAATGAAACCTCTAAGCATTTTGCAGGAAAGCCTTTCCTGAACATATCAGTGTTAATATCCTTCCATTATTATTATTATTATTATTATTAGCTACAGATTTTCACAACAAAGCCCCTTAAGGTTTTAGGGGAGGCCACATGCTGGCCCTCTGTAATGTGAAGAAAATCAATCATGAAAACGACACCAGCCGAGAAAGTGGCCCTCTGTTAACCTTTCTTAGCTTTAATGCAAAAGGGTGGACCTTCTCTGCTGTCATATTACTTTGATTAATGTCCTTGTATAATGAAATGGGAGAAAATTGAAAAGCCAGAACAATTAGCAGGGCAAAATTGAATTAGAGTACTAGAACCAAGGGGTGGGGTGGGGAATCTAATCACTGCCGTTTAGTTGGTTGGAGTTGAGGCAATTATGGAAACACATTAAAATAAATGTGATATTGCTATTTTCTTACCTCCATCCTTAAATATTGGGCTACTTTGGACAGCCCTCCCTTGCCTTCTCCACACTGAATCATTAACTCCAGGGGTGGTTGTTGTTTTTATTTTTAAAAAAAATGGAGGCATTTTATGAAGTAGTGTCACAATTTCTCACCCTGCAACACATCCTGCAACTCCCAGACTAGGTGGCATGTCTTCATCCATCTCTTTCTCATAGTATTGCAGAGTGGGTGACCACACACAGCCAAACCAAAGGGAAGATTTTGTATGTCAGGGACAAGCTGAAGAAACGCGGAGGAAGAACTCAAGGGGACTCAAAAACTCTAGAAAATGAGGAGTGAGAGGGAATTGACCACTCATGCGTGGATGAAAGGAGCAAATATATGTAATCAACTGTAAAATATCACTTGTAAGCCATTTTGGGAGACTTTGGTGGCTTTGGGGTTTGTTTGTTTGTTTGTTTGTTTTTTGCTGAAGAGAATAAAATTGCTTTAAATGATTATTTAATTAAATAAGGATATTGTTGTTGCTGTTGCTGCTGCTGCTGCTGTTGTTGTTGTTGCTGCTGCTGCTATTTCTGAAATGTATGCCTCTTTCTTCAATGGCCAATCAATATTTCCAGTCACTATTTTCGTTCCTTGTTTTCTTTTTTAAAATGATGTTGTATTTGCCTCCGCTTCCTCCTGCTGCTGCTGCTTTTAAAACCAGGTAGAATAGGGCAGAGAATGATGCCCAAGTTTTTATGCCTCTTGAGATGTCTACGGAGTGGTGTTGGTGAAAGTGAAAGCATTTTGTTGGATTCTTTTTTTAAAAAGAGTGCTGGTTTAGTGGGGAATGGATATCTCTTGCTTTTCTTCGCTTTAAAAATGTCTAGGGATACTTTGAAATCAAAGCCAGGCATGTCGTATCTCTGAAGCGATTGATCCGTATGCATTATGAATACTCGAGTTGTCTTTAAGAGCTTTTATTGTTTCTTCTGCTGCACATCTTTGGTTTTCTTAAAACACACACACACACACACACAGTTTCAGTTGCGAATATGAGATCTGGTACTCGCAAAGCTCTAGAATCCCAGCATCCTCTCATAGTTGCATCTTGACCCTTTTCAGCCTTACAAAAGATATTACTTCTGTGTCGACTGAATATATGCATGAGATGGGGAGGGAAATCATACCTGCTGGCTTAAGGCACCCATCCACTTTCAGTGTAACATGTGCATAAAGACCACATCTATACAAACTGTACATGCATATAGATTTGTTTGTTTTGGTAGTGTTTTGGGAAGGGCCATAGCTCAAGAGTGTTTGTCTTGCACGCAGAAGGTCCCGGGCTCAATTCCTGGTAAGCCTGGAAATGCCCCTTGCCTGGAAACCTGGAAAGCTTTTGCCAGTCAGGGTAGACAGTACTGAGCTACATGGACCAATGGTCGGACTCAGTATAATTCAGCTTCCTATGTTCCTGTGTGTTTTAGCATCGGGGCCACCTCCAGGTTGGGAAGGTAACCCCTGGTGGGATCCCTTCCACTGAAGCTGCCATGGTGCATCTAGCAGCGGTGGCTGTTTCTAGGAAGCCAGCCACCATTTCAGCCTTTTCCACAGTGCTCCAGAGTGCCATGGGAGCTGTGGGAACGTTAAAACGGCAGATGGATGGATCTTAACCCAGATACTGCCACCAGATGAACCCCTCTCCTAGAATACAGGTGTAGCAGCAGTGGCATCGATCAACATCAGTGGTTCCTGCTGGAGCACTTGAAAATCTGCCCAAGGGGCATTGGATGTTGACACCAACAAACAAATGTGTAGGGTCATCCTTACACATGCATTCAGCCTAACAAAAAGTACCTCCGCAGTCCTGATGGCATGGTTTCCTTATGCTTGTATTTCAAGTGTATTGATTTAAATGTGATTCCTGAAGACCCTTTAAGAAATTAGGCCCCCCTCCCCCACTTCCAAAAAAGAATTTATTTCCCATGTGTTTGAAGATTCCTTTAAGAAACTAAGCATCCTGCTTCTCCAGTGTCATACAAAACTCCTTGGAACATCACATATTTGTTTTTCAGCAAAGAAAAATGGATTGAGGATGATTACCGTGGCACTTTTAATTTCCCTCTTTTGTTTTGGTTGATATCAAGGTCAATTCAGATGGTTTCTTTCTTTCTTTCTCTGCTCCACCAAGATATGTTAATAACTGTGTTCAAAGGTTAACTAGATTGGAAATGGGGGATAGGGGGACGGGATGGATTTGTATGAATCTCTAACTCTGATCTGAAAATAACCTTAGAACCCAAATAAGTTCAAGAAGTAATTTCAGAGACAGGAAACAACAACAAGAGGATATGCAGAGGAATGCCTGTAATACAACAAGGTACTTAAGAAGGACTTAAAGGAGAGCAACAGGGTTTTTGTCTTTGGCCTTGTCTGTAGGGGGACTTCACCTGGATCGGTTGTAATTGCGGAGCTAATAAAAGAACATCATGGAGGATGTTTTACGTTATGTATTCAGTGGTTTGTGTTTGCCTGAGCTTGTGTCTGGACTAAGGATTCTGAGCCCCTGTGTTCTGATTCGATATATGATATCCAATCACGTAACATTTCAGGATTTTGGGCCTTTGCCATTGGCCCTTAAACTCTGAGTCATGATTTGCAGCTTGGAAGTTTAGAGAGCCAATCACATTGGGGGTGGGAGTGGCCCAGACCTTCAGAAATGTATATAAGCAGTTGCATGGAGAAACCATTTTCAACGGAGCCCAGCAACGGAAGCACACAACTGTATTGAGGCGGCACTGGGTGTTGACATTTTGTGCCACTAACAATGTTGTGGCCAGGGCAACTGTCTCTGTGTGCCCCCCCCACCGCTACGCCACTGTAAAGGCTTCCCATTCAGACCTGGAAAACTTTTGTTTGTTATGCATCTTCACATGGTCTCTCTGGTTCTGATAGCTACCTACAGCACAGCTGTGACAGAGGTTCATTCAATCCCTCACAGAAGGGCATATCGTATAAATAGAAAGTACTCAAACCAATGCAATTTTTTTTTGTCTTAAAGTTTAACTTTTAGGAAGGTCCCCCAAGATCTTGCTGGAGGGCTTGTATAAATATCACCAACACGCACACACTGTTCTAGTGATTTCTGTGGCAACTTTTAGCAGGCTAACTTTGAGCTTGAAGTGAGAACCATGGTTTGAGTCAAAAGTTCAGCATGTGGCCTTATACAACCCATGATTTCACTCAGCTCTCCCATTCTGCCCCACAACAATATGAGGATTACTACACTTGACTTGTTTGAACACTTTAAAGTACTATAGGAATGCCAAATACTCTTTTTGGTGATTTGCTTTTTCCTGTAACATTTCAGCTTGGCTTGCATCATTTGGAAATATTTGCTTTTAGCGAGACACCTGTTTTTCTGGATCTTTTCAGCAGTAAACCTTCTCTTCGTTGCCTCTGGCAGACTGTCACCTCAGCCGTGTAGGTAAGTTGATTTGTATGGGGCTCGAGGGTGGATGGACAGCCCTGCATTCTGAATTAGATATTGACTGAGCTGTTAGAAACGTGGTGATAGAAAAATGGAAGAAGGCCTTGGCAAAATGAAGCCTGAATGACGCAGTGGAGAGAAACACACATATTTGTTTACCACAGGACTGCATGCCAAACTCATGCTGTTGATCTACTGCTGTGCTTTTCGAAAAATTGTTTTGTATTGGCTGAATCATATTTTTAAGTATTGTTTATTTTTGTATTTTTCTGAGCGTTAATGTTTCAAATGGCTGTTGCCAACCAAGTTCTACTCGGACCCATTGAAATTAATGAACTTATAGGACTAGCACTGGATACAACCCTACGTGCTTCAACATTACTGCTCCCGGGCAGGCAGCTATACATTAATTTTTTTAAATGCCTGCTACAAACTTCTCTTTTGTTTCGGCAAGCCTAGCCATACGTATCATTTTATTAGGCATGTTTGTTTTTAAACTCTTGATTTTATCTGCGTTTTGATAATTTTATTATGTCTACCTGTTGTTAAAGTCTGTTGATTTTTCTATATTTTCCTATTATCTTCTGTAAACAGCTTACTTTTTCTGGTTATATAAATCTTCTTCAATAGTCTCTTTAAAATACTGTATTTTAACATTTGTGGTTTTGTTTGCTAGCTTGAGAGATCCTTGCCCAGAAAAGTAGCCTGTAAAAAATGAAAATAAATAAATTAGAATATAAGAACCGCCTGGATGGATCAGACTGAAGTGGTTCAACAAAGAGGTGATCCCTCTTCTTTGGTGATCACTCATAGCTGAGTAAGATTGTCTTCCATGAACACAGTCTTAACAGTGAGTCCAGAAGAAGAGGAGGAGGAGGAGGAGGAGGAGGAGGAGGAGGAGGAGTAGTAGTAGTTTGGACTTGATATCCCGCCTTTCACTCCCCTTAAGGAGTCTCAAAGCGCCTAACAATCTCTTTCCCTTCCTCCCCCACAATAAACAGTCTGTGAGGTGAGTGAGGCTGAGAGACTTCAGAGAAGTGTGACTAGCCCAGGGTCACCCAGCAGTTGCATGTGGAGGAGCGGGGAAGTGAACCCGGTTCACCAGATTACGACTCCACCGCTCTTAACCACTACACACCATAGTCATAAGTGACTGTGGAGACCAATTCTGGATCCGCACATCCTCCCAGACTGAGTTGGATTGCTGCAAATAGCCCCACCTGGCTATGAATTTGTCTAATGCTCTTTAAGAACCAGAAACCTACTTGTGGCCATTGCCACATCCTGCAATCGCAAATGCTGCCAGTATGCACCGTGCAAAGAACGGTTTCCTTTCTTCTATCTGCTTTGAACATTGCATAATTTCACTGGGCAACCCTGAGTTCTTGAATTGTGAGAGGGACAAAAGTTTCCTCCACCAGGGGCGGAGGAGGGGGGTGCGACGGATGTCACCACTGAGGGGGGTGACAAAATGCGGGGCGGAACCCACTTGCCTGCAGTGTGCCCGAGCCACGTGTCTTGGGAGCACGCAGGCTCCGCGCTGGCTGAACAGTCCACCCGCTGCCTCCCCCCCCCAGCTGTAGGGCAACTGAGTGGGAGGAGGCCCCACAGTGCACCCCATCCCTATGGGTGGCTCGCCTCACCCCTGGGCACACTGCCCCAGGTGCCCGAGTGGCTTCCTCCGCTGCTGCACGGACCTTCGTGAAAAGCCGGAACTCATTACTCAATGCATCTTGGCCGGGATAGAACAAAAGATGGGGTTACATGTTTAAATCAATTCTCTGTGCACACTCTCTCTTTAAATTCTCTCTCTCTAACACACACAGAGAATGAGAGAGAGAGAGAGAATACCTATGAAGGCGACTGGAAAAAAGAAGAAAAGAACAGAAAGCATCTTCTCTAAGACTCTTTAGCAAGGGTGGCGAACCATCAGCCCTTGGGCTAATTAGGCCTCCCAGACCTCCCAATTTTTCCTATGAGCCTGTTTTGGCCAAACCACACCCACCAGCCCTATAGCTGATCTCTGGTGTCTGCATTGCCCCATGACTTTGCCCACAGGGCTTGGCTGCAGTCTATAGCGGGGAACCCTTAGGTAACATGAAATATGAATGGCAACTCTTCTCTGCAGCTATCACCAGGAGGGGTCGTGTGGAGCCTCGGAACTATTCTACACGCAGAGTGCACAAATACTGTGGAATAACTACTAAGCAGGAGATCTAGGCCTGTCTAGCCACTCTTGGCTGTACAATATTTGAAACCCTGGCCAGCCAATCTTTGCTGCAAAAATGTTGGCATGGTAATAACAACTTTCCTGCCAATATTCCTGCCAATAGGTCTCTGACCTCTTTTGCTTCTGAACATACCTGTTCTTTCATCACAGAGGTATTCCCAGAGGTTGCTGATCGGGTGTGTTCTTTCTAATAAAGGAAAATCTTCCCCAGGGAACAGGTTTGGATTGCAACATGCTGTTTTATCTAGAGCTCTGGAGATGAGCTTTCAGAAACTCCATTGAGTGCACTGCATTTATAGCATGATCATGTAACACAACAGGTTACGTATCCTGTACTATGATGCGTAATAGATTTTTTCCAACTTTTTAAAAACCAAAATAATTAGCAACTTAGGCATGTTACACCTTTCAACACAAACTGAATCCCCCATCCTTATTTTTTAGCTGTGCTTTGGTTTTTTTATTTGTTGAAGCAAGTTGGATAAGAATGCTTGCAAAGTCCCCTCCAACACAATGATGGTATGAAACAAAAATGATCAGGTCCCTGATATTCCAGAATGTTGACTGCTCCGTTCAGTACAAGGCCCGGTCTATTCAGACTGGCAGGAAGTCTCCAAAGATTCAGGCTAAAGCTCAGTGGGAGAGCATCTCCTTTTCATGCTTGGTTCGATTCCCAGCATCTCTAGGTAGAGCTAGGAAATATTCCTGGTCTGATACTAGGGAGAGCTGTTGCCAATGTAGAAAATACTGAACTAGATGATTCATTATGAGAGAACTTCCTATCCTCCTTTGTTCCCTGCCCTGCTACCTTGTGACAGGGGTTCTGTTGTTGTTGTTGTCGTTTAGTCGTGTCCGACTCTTCGTCACCCCACGGACCAGAGCACGCCAGGCACTCCTTCCACTGCCTCCCGCAGTTTGGTCAAACTCGTGTTCATAGCTTCGAGAACACTGTCCAACCATCTCGTCCTCTGTCGTCCCCTTCTCCTAGTGCCCTCAATCTTTCCCAGCATCAGGGTCTTTTCCAGGGAGTCTTCTCTTCTCATGAGGTGGCCAAAGTATTGGAGCCTCAGCTTCAGGATCTGTCCTCAGGGCTGATTTCCTTCAGAATGGATAGGTTTGATCTTCTTGCAGTCCATGGGACTCTCAAGAGTCTCCTCCAGCACCATAATTCAAAAGCATCAATTTTTCGGCGATCAGCCTTCTTTATGGTCCAGCTCTCACTTCCATACATCACTACTGGGAAAACCATAGCTTTAACTATACGGACCTTTGTCGGCAAGTTGATGTCTCTGCTTTTTACGATGCTGTCTAGGTTTGTCATTGTTTTTCTCCCAAGAAGCAGGCGTCTTTTAATTTCGTGACTGCTGTCACCATCTGCAGTGATCAAGGAGCCCAAGAAAGTAAAATCTCTCACTGCCTCCATTTCTTCCCCTTCTATTTGCCAGGAGGTGATGGGACCAGTGGCCATGATCTTGGCTTTTTGATGTTGAGCTTCAGACCGTATTTTGCACTCTCCTCTTTCACCCTCATTAAAAGGTTCTTTAATTCCTCCTCACTTTCTGCCATCAAGGTTGTGTCATCTGCATATCTGAGGTTGTTGATATTTCTTCCGGCAATCTTAATTCCGGCTTGGGATTCATCTAGTCCAGCCTTTCACATGATGAATTCTGCATATAAGTTAAATAAGCAGGGAGACAATATACAACCTTGTCGTACTCCTTCCCAATTTTGAACCAATCAGTTGTTCCATATCCAGTTCTAACTGTAGTTTCTTGTCCCACATAGAGATTTCTCAGGAGACAGATGAGGTGATCAGGCACTCCCATTTCTTTAAGAACTTGCCATAGTTTGCTGTGGTCGACAGGGGTTCTAGGGACTAGATATGGAATCTTTAGGTCATGCTAGCTACGGCCCCTCCCTAAACGTAAGACGTACAATGCTAACACCGAGGGCAAGAACAGCATATTTATCTAAGGTTACATACTATATTTGAATGTGAAACCTCCCTTTAAAAGAATTTTGTTCTTGGTAAAGTTTCCTGAGAAGTTCCCTTGGAATGCATTCAGATTCCCAAATGTGGAAAACAAACAAACCATAAATGGGTTGGGGAAGATTTTACACTTAGGCTCCTTTAAAAGAAATATTTTGATGCAGATCTTGATGTTCTTTTTATGGAAGGTCAACACCTTTAACTCGCCTTGTTCTTTGGCTCGGAAACTATCACGTGCATAGATAGCCTCATCACACAACAATCACGTGGGTACATTCTAAATTAAGGGGAATGCAAATATTATTAAGCAGCAGGATACTACTGTGGATAGGATTTAGGTGCAGTGTCCTGCATTGTAAGAATACATTGAAGCTCATGCGTGTGTGTGTGCACATATACACACACACACCATGGCCTGTACTGCGTAAATCTGTCCCTTCACCCATTTTATTGCAGCTGTTCAGTACAAATTAATTCCCAATATATTGTTATTGCACATCACTCAGCGAGCTATTCTGCAGGCAAAGGAACAGAACACCTTTGCCCAAAAATGGAAAGAAGAAGTCCCAGCAAAAGAAGAATGGATACAAAAACTATACAGAAATGACGAAACCAGAAAAATAAGAAATCAAGATAACAATTTTTTTTTTATAAAAGAACAGAAATGGTTTATTGAATATTTACAAATAAACGGTAAACAGATAAGAACATTGGCAGGATTATTGTAATAACCTGCAGTTTTATAAGGCTATGTATTTAAAGTAGATGAATGAATGAGCAGATTAAGTTAATTTGGATATGCAGAAAATATTAAAAATAAATTTTTAATAGCGGGCTATTGGAAGGAAGTAAAAGTTTTGAAAAGTTAAAATGATTATGAAATTATTGAAGTGTATAAAGTTGAAAATCATGAATAAAATAATAATAAAAGGAACAGAACACAGCAATCCATCAGTATGAAGAAGATAGATTATTTGGGAGTGCCCAGGCCAGTGGCATCCAGTAAAGCAAGGTGGGAGCAGACCAGTAAGAGAGACTTTGAAAATAAATCCTTCTACTGCACCTGAAGAGTGATTTGGGAGTGCACATGCTTTCTGCATGCTTTCAGTTATTGTATAAAAAGGTATATGGAGCTGGAAGAATGTGCACACCCAAATCAGCCTTCAATCACCATTCCTTTTGTATTTAGCACAAATACAATTGCAGCCTTTCAGATATCATTGGACTCCAGCTCCGCTCAGCCCCAACCATCCTGGTCAGAGAGAATGGGAGTTGGAGTCCGTCAACATCTGAAGGGGCACAGGTTCACTAGCCCTTGCATAGAATGTCCTCCTGTCAAAATGAGAGAACGCAGCCTGTGATAGCAATAGCTTTGGGGCAAGGTTGGAAAATGGTCGTTCTTAAAAGAAGTGAGGGGGAAGGGATCACTTGGTGGTGTTTTTTAAGCAAGCTGATAAGATTCCATTTTTGAAGCATTTAATGGTGGGGTGTCAGGTGGCCAATCCACATGTTACTTGAGTTTGCCACTGAATGCACACCCAACAGGGAATCACAGCTAATTGATCCCAAAGGGCCTAGGTAGTACTACGTGTGGCATTAATTGTGTTGTTTGCCGCCGTGTCAAGCGATTGGAGAAGAATTAATCCTAGATATGGAGGTCATTTTAATCAAACCCACGGTACACAGGGAGAGCAAGTTTAATTTTTTCCTCCCCAAACAGATTCCCAATGCATCTTGTTCCTTCTGCATCAGGGAAAGGGGATTCTGTTGACACAGCAGGCTATTGGAATGGGTGTGTTTGGCAACCTGTGTTGGCTGAGCAGCTAACTCATACACTGAGACTGGCTAAAGGGCAAATTAAGACAGAACAATTTGGATCAGAATGGGAATGAATGTGGTGTAGTGGTTAGAGTGTCGGACTAGGACCTAGGGTTCAAATCCCCACTCAGCCATGAAGCTCAATGGGAGAACTTGGGTCTATCCCTGCCTCTTAGCTGCTTAGCCTAAACTACCTCACAGGGTTGTTGTGGAGATTGAAGAAGGGGAAAACCATGTGTGCTACCTTGTGCTCCTGGGGGATGCAAATATTAATAATACTAATATTAATATTACTCTCGATGGTAATAAAACCTCCAAGCAGTTTACAAAAAAAAACCCATTAAAAATCGCTATGAACACCCAGTGTCTGGTCCTCCCGACTCCCGACTCATTGCTTGTAAGCCTAGTATGTGCAGAACCACCCCTTGACACAAGATTGAGTTGCTTTTAAAACTTTGCAATCTGTTCTCCTAAGGAAACGTCACTCCGATCCCACTGCAATTCAGAAGAATTATATAAGGGCTCAAATAAGGGAGTATAAATGAAACATCAACAGAAATTCCTAAAGTGATGAATCTGATAAGCTGGTGGCAGGGCCATTTTCCTTTATTTCATTTTTCATAAAGCTAGAAAATGTCACTGCTGAAATATGATAATGCCCCATGAAATATGATCACTGGGACATTGGGAAAGCTGTGATGCAGCGAGAGAGCTCTCTGTGCCCTGGCATCTCTCTCTCTCTCTCTTGCATCATCTGTCTGGATGAGCAGCCTTTAACCCCCTGAAGGGAGCCCTCCTGGGAACCCAACCTGTTGTAAGGCTTCATACACACATGAGTGCATGCTAATTAATGACACTTGATGCACTGAGCACAGGGAGGGAGGGACTCGGAAGAGAAATGAAAGACACTGCTCTCGCTATATGTAGCTGAAATCCTAACTTCTTCAGACAAAATGCTTTGAACACTAAAATAAATAATACAACGAGTCTCTGGTCGACCATGTTGCCTTTCCTGCATCGATGTATAATACTTATAGGCTTGGGATGCTCTCAGATATATATATATATAGGTAGCCCCATCCTTTTCCATCGCTTTATCTGGAACCAGAGACTGCGAACCTTTTATATCAGGGGTAGGCAACCTGTAGCCCTCCATACGTTGTTGGACTCCAACTCCCATGAGCCAAAGCCAGATTGGTCAGTGGTCATGGATGATGGGATATGTAGTCCAGCAACCTCTGTAGGTACCTACACAGAAGAAAGGAATATATGGAAGCTGCCTTCAGTAAGCCTGACCGTTAGTCCATCTGATTCACACCAGGGGTGGGGAACTTCCAGCCAATGGTCAACGTATGTAAGATGTGAATGGTGTAAATGTGTATTAACTAGGGAGGGAGACTTTTCCAATAGGCCTGAAAACGCCATCTTGGTAGTCAAGATAACCCCGATTACTTGATAGTTGTTGCAATAATGAGCTCACCTATATTTATGCACTTGCTTTGATATCTGCTAATTGGCTGGCTTTGATGCTATGCTTATCTGTGGGCCCTGGGATGTTTGTCTCTTGGCCCAGAGAGGAAAGTTATCTGTAAGCCTTGGGTAATTGCCACCTAAGACCTCATAGGGTCAGATGGATTGATGGGAGGTTTGGGCCAAACTGACTTATGCTGTCTTTTGTATAGGTAATGTTTAACATACTAGAACTTCTCTCACTGCTGCAATGTTTGCCTCACATCTGTAATGGCAGTGGGGCCTCACAGGCCGTGTTGCAAGTTTACACCTTTCTTTGATAAAGCACTAGAACTGGCCATTTTGGCTGTATTTGACACCATCACTAGGAGAGCCAGTGTGGTTTAGTGGTTAAGAGCGGTAGACTCATAATCTGGGGAACCGGGTTCACGTCTCCACTCCTCCACATGCAGCTGCTGGGTGACCTTGGGCTATTCACACTTCTCTGAAGTCTCTCAGCCCCACTCACCTCACAGAGTGTTTGTTGTGGGAGAGGAAGGGAAAGGAGAATGTTAGCCGCTTTGAAACTCCTTTGGGTAGTGATAAAGCGGGATATCAAATCCAAACTACTCTTCTTCTTCTTCTTCTTCTTCTTCTTCTTCTTCTTCTTCTTCTTCTTCTTCTTCTTCTTCTTCTTCTTCTTCTTCTTTATCCCTTGCATTTGCATAGGCCCCGGTGTGGGCCTGTGGTTCAGAACACCTCCCTAATTTGCACACCTTGAACCAATGCAAAAACCAAAACACAGTATTGTTGAAAATTTACACTTCTCTGAAGCTTGGGATTAAGTTTTACAACCAAAAACGTGTGCATAAAAATGCATATTTTAGTGAAACGAACATAAAAATGCACTATGTTTGAGGAAATTGCTTGCCAAAATGTGTGCGCTAGTCAAAACTGCATTTAAAAAATGTGTTTATTAGGAGAAATTCACAGTAAAATGCTGATGAATTTTCATAATGATTTCTGTAGAAATGTGGAGAACTTCATGAAAGTTTGAAATCTTTTACGATGCCTTTATGATTTCATACAAGAATCATATAAGATCTGTGCTTCTTTCTAAAAAAAAATGGTTAGGGGTACTCTCATTTTCCTACTCATATTGAAATACTGCCCCTCAATGAGGCCAGACTTAGATTCACAAAATGTTTAAGGGTATGCCTATCCCTGCATCCCCCCAGAAAAAAGCACTGTATAAGATGCACATATGATGAATGAATGAATGAATGAATGAATGAATTTATTAATACGGTCACAGACCAGCATCAACACGCACAATATCACAGTTCATAAAACATATCAAAAATAAAAAGGACGGTACGAATATAACAAGGATTTAAATATAAATATAATTTAAATATAATTTAAATATTAATATTAAAATTAATTATTAGCGTACCCCCTGTAGTTAACATTTAAGGGTTTGATCATTATGGGATACCACTTGCTTCCTGCACATATGATTTCATTCAGACTTCCCGAGTGTTTCACCATGATACTGGATCACTGTCAAACCCACCATTAGCCAATTGTGACTTTAAAGGTGCCATTTTAATAGAGTGAAAGCATCTACTGCCACACTGTCAGTGACATAATCAATTAGGGAAGATCTATTTCCATCCCTGAACCACCTTATCTAAGCAGAAGGATCAATGAAACTAGCATCTTTGACACTAGCAAAGAAAGAAAGAAAGAAAGAAAGAAAGAAAGAAAGAAAGAAAGAAAGAAAGAAAGAAAGAAGAAGAAAGGAAAGTATAAGATAGATATTATGACTGAATGTATGAATAGATCTGTACTTGGTATATTAATCATCATCAGACAGTCCACTAAAGCAGATATCACGCTGAGCAAAACACAATGATCCTTTTTACCTAGTAAATTGTAATGCTGTGTAACATGCATAAATAGGAACACTAAAATGCAATCTTCTATTATAAAATATATGCAACATACATAAAATGACTGTTTCCCTTAATCCCAATAACATTACGAAGCATCACCCCACAATCCACTCTGCCAGAAGCATAGCCAAGGCCAAAGGGTCCGTTCCTATGTCAGCCATTATTGTTTGCAATTGATTAAGTGTATTCTGGGGCAACGCTGGGACAGGCGCTGAACGAAGTGCCTGCGACGGGCCTCTAATTACCCGCTTAGCGGCAAGAGCAGGACTCGGATTCCATTTAACAGGCATCGCGATCCCAACAAATCAAATAAACAGCAAAAATTAGAAAATTCCAATTGCACTGCACAGCTAAAATGGCGCTCCCGCCAAAACAAGATGGCGCCCAGCCAATCCAAGATGGCAGCAAGAAGGTAACAAATATGGCGGACGCGATGAGAGGATTGGGGGAGGGTGTCCCCAAACCTGGCGAAATTCCCCACAACCCCAGGCAGCAGCTGCCAGGAGAAGGCAACTCTCCAGAAATTAACCCGGCTGTACTTAATTTGAGCAGCGACTCTGTAGCTGCAGCAAAACAGGCACGTGCTGAAGCCGACCGGCTGGCTAAGGCGGCAGCTAGAAATCGGCCCGATAAACTACTCTGAAGCCCTGAGGCTGCAGCCGCAGCAAAAAGGAGCGTGCTGGAGGTCAGTTGTGAAAGCAGGTAGATCGCTCTCTCTTTTGGTTGGCAGCGGACACGATGCTGGTGTTCCGATGCACTGGCCCAAAAGAGGAAGCTCAAGGACACATGCATCCCTCGATAGAATTTACCTGGCATCCCATTGGTCAGATTGCACCCAGCATCGAGGGACCTCCAATAGGGTGTTGTGGCCATCCAAACGTTCCCACCCACAACACAGGGTTTGGTTGCCAGGCCACACCACAACACGTGCCCTCTTGTTAGGGAGGACCTGATATATCACTTTCAATGGTCACAAAGAATTCTGGGTGCTGTAGTTCATTCAGTGTGCTGAGAGTTGCTGGAGATGCCTATTCTCCTCCTCACAGAGCTGCAATTCCCAGAGGTCTCTGGAAAGAGGGATTGATTGTTAAACCATTCTGGGAATTCTTGCTCTGGGAGAGAAGTGCAAGTAGATAAATAGGGACCGCTACAGCGGGAAGGTAAACGGTGTTTCCATGTGCTGCTCTGGTTCGCCAGAAGTGGCTTTGTCATGCTGGCCACATGACCTGGAAGCTATACGCCGGCTCCCTCGGCCAATAATGCGAGATGAGCGCGCAACCCCAGAGTCGGTCACGACTGGACCTAATGGTCAGGGGTCCCTTTACCTTTATAGTAACACTCTTATCAAACTAAATCTCCCAGAATTCTTTGGGGGAATCCCAATAAAAGTGGTACCATAGCGTTTTAAATGTATGGTGTGGATGCGACTTCGGTGTCTGGTCAATGCTACCATGCTACCATGTTTTCCCGAAAACAAGACACTTATATTTATTTTTCCTCAAGAAGACACACTATGGCTTATTTTCAGGGAATGTATTATTTTTTATTACGCATCCAGCTTTGCCTCTTCCTTGATGCCCTTCAGAACTGCGCCTATCACTATGTCTTATTTTCAGGGTATGGCTTATATTGTGCAAATGCTTAGAAATCCTGCTACGGCTTATTTTATGGGTATGTCTTATTTTCGGGGAAACAGGGTAGATGCCGGGGTCATGACAGTCCTACGAAAAACAGTCAAAGGAAATAATGCTGCAAAATAGGGTCTGTAAATCCCAAACTGTGGAAATTTTGACTCCAGAGCAGAACATAACTATATAAATGCAACAGCCCAAAATATTAGTTTTGTGGACTGAATGTTTAAAATACCACCTGGATATGCATTCTACTTCAAATCAGCAATGTACTGTTTTCCCTGGTTTAATAATAAAATAAAATAAACCACCACTACGAACACACATTTAGTAAAATCATATTTCATTTTCAATCAACATATCCCCAAAGAGTTTACTTTTCATAGTTCCCTAAAGTTCACACATAAGCTTTTTAGTTTTGGTCACTGGAGGAATGTACTATAACAGGATAAGGCTTGTTTTCCATGGCTCCTATTTACTCTGGAGAAATCAAGAAGCATTGTGCTCTTTCAGAAGAAGGATTTCCTCTAGTAAATTTGCCAGTAGAAAACAATAATGCACTTTGATTGCTTTATTTGGATACCAGCATGGTAAACTCCTTAACTAGCATGAGCAGAAAAAACACTGGAATTAAGCAGCTCGTGACCCATTGATATGAAACTTGTCATGGGCATCTGTGTGGAAATATGCTAAACAGGTTGCCTAATTTGCATAAAGAGAGGCATAAAGAGCTACTAAGTATGCATCATATCCCCATCATTACATTATGCTACATGCAAAACTCAGACTATCAGAGGGATATACATGCATATTAGATTTCAATATTTACATATACGTTTCTCGGGTCAGAATATGTAAGGAGATAGACAGTTTCAGACAACTTAAATTTCTGCAACAGAATCCTAAAAACAAAGAAAACCAAAACCCAGGTAGGGTGGATGAACATTTCTGGCTTATGTCAGGGTGGCAAGTATACAGAATAATAGTTCAAGGTTTATAGAATCATAGAGTTGGAAGAGACCACAAGGGCCATCCAGTCCAACCCCCTGCCAAGCAGGAAACACCATCAAAGCATTCTTGACATATGCCTGTCAAGCCTCTGCTTAAAGACCTCCAAAGAAGGAGACTCCACCACACTCCTTGCCAGCAAATTCCACTGCCGAACAGCTCTTACTGTCAGGAAGTTCTTCCTAATGTTTAGGTGGAATCTTCTTTCTTGAAGTTTGAATCCATTGCTCCGTGTCCGCTTCTCTGGAGCAGCAGAAAACAATCTTTCTCCCTCCTCTATATGACATCCTTTGATATATTTGAACATGGCTACCATATCACCCCTTAACCTTCTCTTCTCCAGGCTAAACATACCCAGCTCCCTAAGCCGTTCCTCATAAGGCATCATTTCCAGGCCTTTGACCATTTTGGTTGCCCTCTTCTGGACACGTTCCAGCTTGTCAGTATCCTTCTTGAACTGTGGTGCCCAGAACTGGACACAGTACTCCAGGTGAGGTCTGACCAGAGCAGAATACAGTGGTACTATTACTTCCCCAGATCTAGATGCTATACTCCTATTGATGCAGCCCAGAATTGCATTGGCTTTTTTAGCTGCTGCATCACACTGCTGACTCATGTCAAGACTCCTAGATCCTTTTCACATGTACTGCTCTCAAGCCAGGTGTCTCCCATCATGTATTTGTGCCTTTCATTTTTTTTGCCCAAGTGTAGTACTTTACTTTGATTAGGGTTCTTCATTGTACACTTATCTCTAAGGGTTTTGTACTGGGTATCTTCTGTTTTTTAAAAAATTATGGCACACCAGTGCAGAAATCAAGGCATGCTCCCATGTACACAGAGCTCTTGCAGATACAAGATGCGCACACCACAGCTCCTGCACCTACAAAAGCGCCAGATTGGACTGGATTTAGTTCTGTTCTACTGTACATTCACTGACAATTAAAATTAGCACTTCACACCACTACTTTGCTTACTCGTGACTCAGCATCCAAACATTCAGAAGCAGATTTCTTCAAATGCAAATTCGTACACCTTGCTTATGCTTATATATATATATTTAAGCAATATTTGTTTTTTTAAAAAGTATTCCTATGACACCATATCATAAAATATCAGGGTGGTTAAAGCATAAAACACCATTCTAAAAAATGGAAATATATGGTAGATAAGCTTTACAGTGTTTGGCTAATCACAAGACAGACCAACCACTATCAGTTACATGGCAAATACAGTTATCATAACATCAGTGTTAGGATATTGCACTGCATCATTGCTTCAGAGCAATGACTTGCTTTCCTCTTCCCCAGGATACCCTCACAAGACTCAACCCGGCTCCTTTCATTCTCTCCAAGCTGCAAAACAAAACAAGCAAGTCTAAGGAACCTCTGTTGGTTTATAGTCATACTGGTACCACTTGGGGATAGGGAGATGGAAAGCAATCAAGAAAGTTTAAAAAGTTTAATCAAGAAAGTTTAAACAGCTGCACAGTCCTGTTGGAATAAAAAGGTCTTCAAGAGATGCCCAAAAGCGCCAACAGTCTGTTGAATCTCTGCAAGAAGATTGTTCCACTTCAAGCAAATGCCGGACTTCTGTGACACAGGGGACAAGAAACAGCATTTGTCATGCTATAGGGCTTCAGCTGATCAAGATATTTGCTTTACAACATAATCAAAGTCCTCTAAGAACCATGTTCTTAGACAGACCTTTTAACATCCAAGGCAGACCTTTTAACATCACAGTAATCCAAGTTTATGCGCCAACTACCGGAGCTGAAGAAAGTGAAATTGACCAATTCTATGAAGACCTACAACACCTTCTAGAAATGACACCAAAGAAGGATGTTCTTCTCATTACAGGGGATTGGAATGCTAAAGTAGGGAATCAAGAGATAAAAGGAACAACTGGCAAGTTTGGCCTTGGAGTTCAAAATGAAGCAGGGCAAAGGCTAATAGAGTTCTGTCAAGAGAACAAGCTGGTCATCACAAACACTCTCTTCCAACAACACAAGAGACGGCTACACATGGATATCACCAAATGGGCAGCATCGAAATCAGATTGATTATATTCTCTGCAGCCAAAGATGGAGAAGCTCTATACAATCAGCAAAAACAAGACCTGGAGCTGACTGTAACTCAGATCATCAGCTTCTTATAGCAAAATTCCAGCTTAAACTGAAGAAAGTAGGAAAAACCACTGGGCCAGTAAGATACAATCTGAATCAAATCCCTTATGAATACACAGTGGAAGTGAGGAACAGGTTTAAGGATTTAGATTTGGTGGACAGAGTGCCTGAAGAACTATGGATGGAGGCTCGTAACATTATACAGGAGGCAGCAACGAAAACCATCCCAAGGAAAAGGAAATGCAAGAAAGCAAAATGGCTGTCCAACGAGGCCTTACAAATAGCGGAGGAGAGGAGGCAAGCAAAATGCAAGGGAGATAGGGAAAGATACAGGAAACTGAATGCAGATTTCCAAAAAACAGCAAGGAGAGACAAGAGGGTCTTCTTAAATGAGCAATGCAAAGAAATAGAGGAAAACAATAGAATGGGGAAAACCAGAGATCTGTTCAAGAAAATTGGAGATATGAAAGGAACATTTCGTACAAAGATTACCATAATCAAGGACAAAAGTGGTAAGGACCTAACAGAAGCAGAAGACATCAAGAAGAGGTGGCAAGAATACACAGAGGAATTATACCAGAAAGACATGGAGGTTTCGTACACCCCAGGTAGTGTGGTTGCTGACCTTGAGCCAGACATCTTGGAGAGTGAAGTCAAATGGGCCTTAGAAAGCACTGCTAATAACAAGGCCAGTGGAAGTGATGATATTCCAGCTGAACTATTTAAAATTTTAAAAGATGATGCTGTTAAGGTGCTACACCCAATATGCCAGCAAGTTTGGAAAACTCAGCAATGGCCAGAGGATTGGAGAAGATCAGTCTACATCCCAATTCCAAAGAAGGGCAGTGCCAAAGAATGCTCCAACTACCGCACAATTGCGCTCATTTCACACGCTAGCAAGGTTATGCTTAAAATTCTACAAGGCAGGCTTAGGCAGTATGTGGACCGAGAACTCCCAGAAGTGCAAGCTGGATTTCGAAAGGGCAGAGGAACCAGAGACCAAATAGCAAACATGCGCTGGATTATGGAGAAAGCTAGAGAGTTCCAGAAAAACGTCTACTTCTGCTTCATTGACTATGCAAAAGCCTTTGACTGTGTCAACCACAGCAAACTATGGCAAGTTCTTAAAGAAATGGGAGTGCCTGATCACCTCATCTGTCTTCTGAGAAATCTCTATGTGGGACAAGAAGCTACAGTTAGAACTGGATATGGAACAACTGATTGGTTCAAAATTGGGAAAGGAGTACGACAAGGTTGTATATTGTCTCCCTGCTTATTTAACTTATATGCAGAATTCATCATGCGAAAGGCTGGACTAGATGAATCCCAAGCCGGAATTAAGATTGCCGGAAGAAATATCAACAACCTCAGATATGCAGATGACACAACCTTGATGGCAGAAAGCGAGGAGGAATTAAAGAACCTTTTAATGAGGGTGAAAGAGGAGAGCGCAAATTATGGTCTGAAGCTCAACATCAAAAAAACCAAGATCATGGCCACTGGTCCCATCACCTCCTGGCAAATAGAAGGGGAAGAAATGGAGGCAGTGAGAGATTTTACCTTCTTGGGCTCCTTGATCACTGCAGATGGTGACAGCAGTCACAAAATTAAAAGACGCCTGCTTCTTGGGAGAAAAGCAATGACAAACCTAGACAGTATCTTAAAAAGCAGAGACATCACCTTGCCGACAAAGGTCCGTATAGTTAAAGCTATGGTTTTCCCAGTAGTGATGTATGGAAGTGAGAGCTGGACCATAAAGAAGGCTGATCGCCGAAGAATTGATGCTTTTGAATTATGGTGCTGGAGGAGACTCTTGAGAGTCCCATGGACTGCAAGAAGATCAAACCTATCCATTCTTAAGGAAATCAGCCCTGAGTGCTCCCTGGAAGGACAGATCCTGAAGCTGAGGCTCCAATACTTTGGCCACCTCGTGAGAAGAGAAGAATCCTTGGAAAAGACCCTGATGTTGGGAAAGATTGAGGGCACTAGGAGAAGGGGACGTCAGAGGACAAGATGGTTGGACAGTGTTCTCGAAGCTACGAACATGAGTTTGACCAAACTGCGGGAGGCAGTGCAAGACAGGAGTGCCTGGCGTGCTATGGTCCATGGGGTCACGAAGAGTCGGACACGACTAAACGACTAAACAACAACAACAACAAGAACCATGTTCTTCGTGTGACCAATGCAGCCCTATTCACACATGACCCATGTGGAGAGCTGTTGTCCTTCTTTTCACTTTCTTGCTGCAATGGACCAGATCCCACCAGCAACTGAATGGATGGGACAAGGGATGACATCTTTTGAAAGAAATCTGCCAGCAGAATGAAGCAGATGGTCAATCAAAGCACTTTTAGAAAGTAGCTTTAAGGGTGTATGTGTGTTTGTGTGTGTGTATATGTATCATGTTTATTAAAGTGATATTCTTCTCCTACAGTAGGTGAACAGATTAATTTTACAGTGGCATTAATTGTGCCGCAATGATTTTAAAAGCACACAGAGCTTTAGTCCTTTTATCATCTGAATTTGTGCATGATAGGAAGTGATAATTTGGATCGTTCATTACCATTAAGTGATTTATTTGTCTCTGCTTACTTTTCCATGTTTCATTTCTGCGAACTCCTTCCTAGCAGCTCACTAATCTTTAGCGTAAAGATGCTTCTTCTTTTTCTTTTTCTTTTGGAAAATCCTATTAAGTCCCTTTGAAAATATTTATCTTAATCCCTATTAATCATACATCGGATAGAAAGAAGCAATTTTTTAAATTGGCTGTAATCCCATTACATTTTAATACAGCAAAAAAGAAAATCAATCCATAGAAACAAAAGTGTTATCTGCTGAAAGTTGGTTTCACATTATAGCAGTGGTAAGAGACATTCAGCCCTATTGCATTTTAACTGGTTAGGATAAACCAAAGCAGCCTCTCTAAACAATACAACTGTATGTAGCAGTGACACTGCCAATTTTTCTTTCACAGCAAGTAGGAGAGAACGAGGTATTCCAAACCTTTGGATTATAACATCACTGCTACCGGTTGTCCATTGGACTGAGTTCAAGTGCTGGTTTTGATGTATAAAGCCCTATACAGTTTAGGACCAGGATGGCTGAAATATCACCTCACCGCTTATATACCCAGTTAATTACTTCACTCAGCAGGTGAGGGACTTCTGCAGATACCATCTTATCAACAGCTTCTGCACAATGCAGGAAATTCGCCTTTTGAGTGTTAAGTTCAACAGAGGAGGACCTCTTGATAGTTCCACCACCCTTAGAGATTTGCGGGTGGTGGCGACTTGGGAGAGGACATTCATCATGGTATTTCTTAAGTTGTGGAACTTCCTTCACAGAGAGGTGTGTCTGATACCTTCATTGTCTAGCTTTCATTATAGGCTGAAGTTTAACACGTGAGATGTCTATTTCGAGGCCCCACTCTGGGTGTGATTGTAATTTGTTTAAAACTGTGTTTTAATGCTGCGTTTCATATTACTGTATTCTGTTGCAGGACCTTTTCATGAAATGTGGGCAATAAATCTCATGATAGATAAATGAATGAATGAATGGCTGGCTGGCTGGCTGTCCTTAGGGATAGAGACACTTGACTGAAAATGAATAACCAGGAGCAGGGTTTCTTCTTTTTTTTCAGCCAGAATTTGTCAGAACCTAGTCCTGGCACCTCATGTGGGTGCCATTATAAGAGAACAAGGGAGGTGTTTATGGTGAGTTCCGGCACCTTTTTTTCTAGAAAAGCAGCATTGACTAGGAGTTTTGTTTTATTAGCTTATCTGAGCACCAAGACATTCCAGTCTGCACCTGCCCGCTCTCTTCCAAAAACAGAAACCTATATTGTATGCCTTGGGATGGATGGATCGGACTGGGACAAGGCTGCAGTCAGTTAAATTCATGAAATTAAAAGACGCCTGCTTCTTGGGAGAAAAGCAATGACAAACCTAGACAGCATCGTAAAAAGCAGAGACATCACCTTGCCAACAAAGGTCCATATAGTTAAAGCTATGGTTTTCCCAGTAGTGATGTATGGAAGTGAGAGCTGGACCATAAAGAAGGCTGAAAATTGATGCTTTTGAATTATGGTGCTGGAGGAGACTCTTGAGAGCCCCATGGACTGCAAGAAGATCAAACCTATTCATTCTTAAGGAAATCAGCCCTGAGTGCTCACTGAAAGGACAGATCCTGAAGCTGAGGCTCCAATACTTTGGCCACCTCATGAGAAGAGAAGACTCCCTGGGAAAGACCCTGATGCTGGGAAAGATTGAGGGCACAAGGAGAAGGGGACGACAGAGGACGAGATGGTTGGACAGTGATTCTCGAAGCTACCAACATGAGTCTGACCAAACTGCGGGAGGCAGTGGAAGACAGGAGTGCCTGGCATGCTCTGGTCCATGGGGCCACGAAGAGTAGGACATGTCTGAATGACTAAACAACAACAAAAAAGAGGACAAGCCCCCAGCCAATGTGTAAAGTTAAGGTAAGCAACCATCACCCCAGATTTCACCAAAATCCTAGCTGAAAGCAGCAGAAAATTGACCCCTGCTTTGGATAGGTAATGTGTGTCTCCCCCCCCCCCCCCAAAATTTGGGAACAGGAAGGTTAAGAAAGCTCTAGTTTCTTTGCCCAGAATTGTCTTGTCAGCTGCCTTCTTGTCTCTGGCATCTGAATTTTTTGGAAACTTTCCCACCAGTCTTTTCAGTTGTATTTTTTGCTATCTTTCCTCTCTTGCATATGGGAAAGAGTGAATGATGGTTTCTCTCCCTGTATTGCAGTGGAATATGGGCACAGCTCTGTTAAATGCAGTCATCTTTCTACTCAGTTTAGAGACCTCTGCTGGTTGAAACAAGTAGAAATGTATGAACGCAAAATAATAATTCTCCACCACAATGCACGATGAAGTTCTGGAATAGCAGATTCTCCATTTTGTGGTGGTTAAATTAGGGTTGCCATGTGTCCTCTTTTTCCAGGACATGCCCTCTTTTTCAGGGGTAAAATTTGAGACAAATTGCATTTATTTGCTTTGAATGGCCGCCATAGCATCCTCTGTTTTTGCTCTTCAAAATATGGCAACCTAGTGAAAGAAAACCTATAACCATGCTGTATAACATATATTTGGATCTGGGAAAGGTAAATTTGGCCACGTATACTTGTCTTTTAGAAAAGTTGTTTTTTTTATATAAAAAAACAATACCTCTTATTAAAGGTTTCTGATGAAAATTAAGTCATGGGTAGGAGAACAGAGGTCTTCTTGTGGATTTCAATTTCCCTCATTTTAAATTTTAATCCTGTCTTCTGTCGTGTTAGCTATACTTCCCAGTTTTACCCCCATTTTGCAAATTTGATTAGGACTCTCTCCATGACTTCATTTAAGTCACTTATTGAAATATCAAAAGATCCCACACAAGGTTCCTGCAAGGACAACAGGAGGTGGAATCAGGGTAATGATTCATTATTCAAAATTTGAATTAAATCAGAAATTCAAGACTGAATATTTTATATTTTACGAAAATGGGGTAACCATCATTAATTGCTCTTTTAAACAAAGTAAAATCCCATTGGGCCTGGATGCATCTTGCAATCTGTTTTAAGGCTAATCCATTAACGTCTGTATGACTCCACCTAGACCTCACTTTACAATCTGCAGTCACTTTAGGAAAGCAGCCCCCCTCAAGCTGAGCTTGCTTGAGCAGCATGGTATTCCATCCTGAGCTATGGTATATTCCTATCATTATTTGGGGGGGGGGAAGCTGTTTCTAGGCAGCCTTCCATCATATTCCAGACCATGGAGGGATTCGGAGGGAGATTTTAAAGTGTAGGTGAATTCGTATGGGCAGGTACTGTGTTTCTCCAAAAATAAGACACCGTCTTATATTTATTTTTCCTAAAAAAAGAAAAACACATGGTGGCTTATTTTCAGGGGATGTCTTATTTTTTTTAATTAAGTATGGTGCAGTTTAACCTACAAGGTTAAACTGCTTATCACTATGGCTTATTTTCGGGGGTATGGCTTATTTTCGGGGGCATGTCCTATTTTTGGGGTATGGCTTATTTTCGGAGACACACGGTAGTTTCATATGTCTGTAACTTAGTCTGAATCCACACAGTTAACAATTGCATAAATAACACGGTCTACTTTGCCTCTAACTTAATCCAGGCCCAACCCCTGTTCTTTGAACTCTTGCTATGCTTCGTTCTTAGCAGGAGAACACCGTATGCAAAAGTAGCTTTGACTATATGCCCATGAATCCATGGGGAAGTCAAGTCCCCTACCCCCCATCACTAGTTATTAAGTCCAACAAACGAGGCTTACTTAAATTGAAAACATAGCTGCCCCTAGAGCAAGCCTTAAAAGAAAAGAAAAGCCTGTGCTATAGACATTTATCTCTGCTCAAATTACAGCAAGTCGGCAGCACTTCCTAGCCGCCTGACCTTTTTCGTTCTCTGAATTACAGTCTAAGGCTTCTAAATAGCTTCCTTACAGCAAAATTTGCCTGTGAGCCAATAATAAGAGACCTAGAAGTAGCCATTTTTTAAAAGAAGGGGGGGGGAAATAAGGGAGGTTAATCAGGAGAGTGATCTAAATAATTCTTCCTCAAATACTAATAAATCAATTGTAGCAGAACCTACCAAGCCTCCATTGGGAAATGTAAAATCTTGCCAAGGTCTAGGCATATCATTTAAGCATACACCGGTTTCTAGATATTTCGAAATCCTGTCTTTTCTAATAGTTTGCTTTGTTAAAAATCTGAACAGACATGGTATAGAACTGTGGAACTGGAACTGTTGCTGGTGCCACACTACTCCTCCTGCAGTGTAAAATAATAATAATGTTGTTTTAGTGTGGCAGCAGCTACACATTGGAACTCCTTGACTATTGACACCAGACAGGCACTTCTACTACAGTCTCCTCAGCGACTGCCCAAAACATTTTTGCTTAGGCAAGCCTATCCAAGCGCAGAGATGCCGTGTGCTTGTTCGTTTACTTCCATTTCTAATTGTTTCCTGAAATGTTTCAATTGCTTCTTTTTAGCTGTTTCCAATGGTAATAGTTCTTGTAAAACACTTAGAGGCATAGCTGCCAAGTCTCCCGTTTTCTCCGGGAAAACCCCTTTTTTACTTACCTTTTCCCCGTCTCCCGTTTTTCTCCATTATTTTCTCCTGCCAGCGGCCATTTTTTCTTTCCGATTTGCCCTTCTATGGGCACCAAAAATGGCCGCTGCCAGCTTCAAAATCGCATCTACGCATGTCCGGAAGTGCATAGACGTGACTTCCGATGTTGGCGGCGGCCATTTTGGTGCCCATAGATGGGCAAAGCGACACCGGAAGTTGCGTTGGCACACTTCCTGACATGCGTACAAGCGACTTTTGAAGCCGGCGACGGCCATTTTGGGTGCCCATAGAAGGGCAAAGCAACACTGGAAGTTACATCGACGCAACTTCTGGTGTAAAATGGCTGCTGGTCCCGGATTCTGCAGTCCGGAACTTGGAAGGTAAGCTTAGAGGCCGTGTCACAATCAAGCGGTATATAAATTTTGTTAAAATAAGAACAAATTGATTAACAAGATGCCTCTTTCTCTTCCTGCTAATCATGTTTTGATTCACATTAGGGCTAGGACGAAATAGCCACCCCACTTTCACATGGTTTTCATTGCTCGGCAGAACTTTTGCAGTTCCGATTCTACTTTTCTGATTCCACCTAACCCACCCACCTGTTTGAAAATTACGGCAGTGAAAAAAGGGAGCTATTTTCAGAGGAACAGAAAGCGACGAAGAAAAAGAAGCTGTCTCCAAGGTGCATGTGGCCCGAGTCCTGTTAATCTTTTTATAGAGCACTTTTAAATATTAAAATATGAAACATACTCTTTTCCTCCCATCTCATTAATTTTCATTATGGTGCTATTCAGTTGTGCGGCTTGTAGCAACACAGGGTCAAGGTTGATTTTGCGAACATGGTGGAGCACATAAGCACTGAACCCTGTTTTTTCCAGACCATTTGATTTTGAATGTGCTTAAATGAATCTGCAATTATAGGAAGCCCACCCTACCCCCTCCATCCCCCAGTAGTAGCTTTCTGTGTTCCATCTACTGTTCCAGAGTCCTTGCTGCGTTTGCCTTAGTAAATGCAAGCATCCCATTATGGGACTAGACTTGGATGCCTGTACATTTTTTTGACACTTGCTGTGATCGCCAACAAATGCATCTGCCAAGCAACAGGCTCACAACAGTAACTGTGTTCTTTCCTAATTGGCTGCCACTTGTTTGCATATCTATGGCCCAATGCTGCTACCACTGCCCACCGTTAATGACAATCAGTGCAGGAGAAGCAATTATAATCTTGCAGATTCTAGCCTTTCACTTAGCTCTTGCGAGGCTTCCTTAGATACCGTAGCTCCATTGTTTTGCATTCTGTCATGGTTCAAATTCTCAACAGCTTAACAACTCCCAATTATCAGCAACATTTACAGAAGAGAAATGTGAGGGGGATACTTGATCTCTTGAGAATGGAATTTCCTTAAGTAGAAAATATCTTCACCAACTATTTATTCAGCGTCTGCATCTACATCATGGTCCTATGAACTACTTAGGTAGGACAGTGTAGATCAGGCATCCCCAAACTGCGGCCCTCCAGATGTTTTAGCCTACAACTCCCATGATCCCTAGCTAAGAGGACCAGTGGTCAGGGATGATGGGAATTGTAGTCCAAAACATCTGGAGGGCCGAAGTTTGGGGATGCCTGGTGTAGATGATAAATAGGAACATGGGCACTCGCCTTATGCCAGATCAAATCATTTGTCCTCCTAACCCATGGGTAGGCAAGCTAAGGCCCGGGGGCCAGATCTGGCCCAATTGCCTTCTAAACCCAGCCTGCGGACAGTCCTGGAATCGGTGTGTTTTTACTTAAAATGCATCTCTGGGTTATTTGTGGGGCATAGGAGTTTGTTCATTTTTTTTTCCCTTTCAAAATATAGTCTGGTCCCCCACAAGGTCTGAAGGACAGCGGACTGGCCCCCTGCTGAAAAGGTTTGCTGACCCCTGACCTAACCCTATATTGCCCACTGACTGGAAGTGGCTTGCTGAGTTTTCAGTTCTTTCATTATCATCAGCTTGGGGGGGTCCTTAGGGATGGGTAACCTGTGGTCCTCCAGATGTGAACCAACAACATATGGTGGGCTACAACTTCCTGCTTAAACTGTCAATACCAAGGGCTTTCTGATTGCAAAGCAGATACCATAATCTTGAACTATGGTCCTTCCCAAATAGGAAACTCAAGAACTAACCCACTCTCACATGAACCTGCCTCAGATCTTCATCTGAGCCTTTTCTCCGAATATGGGTGGGTGACCACAGAAAGTGCCTTTGCCGTTGCATTCCACCTTTGGAAGATTTTTCCTGGAGCTGGAAACTGTCACAGAGAGCTTAAAACACCATGCCAAGACCTTTTGAGTTGTCAGTGCCTTTAACAATCAGGGAAAAACACAAGCATTTTACTACCTGGAATTCTTCATGAACCACATCTCTCCATTTGAATCGGCCTGCAATCATCATCTGAGGCCCTTCTCCATGAGAGGTCCAGAAGGTTGCAACCTGAGAATAAGCCTTTTCTGCGGTGGTTCTGCGTTTGTGGAATGTGCTCCATAGGGAGGCTTCCTGGTACCAGGCGAAAGCGTTTCTCTATAAAACAGGACTTTGGCTGATTAACCAATCTATGGTGTTTAAAATGTGTTTGTGGGAGGGGAGTTATTGGTTTATTTTAGTTTTTATGTAATGTATTTTATGTCCTCATTTTGTATTTTTATGTCGTAAACCTCCCTGTGATGAAGGGCAGTATACTTACTTACTTACTTACTTACTTACTTACTTACTTACTTACTTACTTACTGGTACAGTACTTACTTACTTACTTACTTACTTACTTACTTACTTACTTACTTACTTACTTACTTACTTACTAACTAGATAGACAGACAGACAGACAGACAGATTTAAGCCATATTTGCCAACATATTGCCCTTCAGCCATTTTGAACTGCAACTCGCACTGGCAATGTTGGCTGGGGCTAATGGGAGCTCTACTATGGAACATCTGGAGGGTGACCAAGCTGATTTAAAAGATAATAATCAACAGTGTATATCACCATAGTTACAATCAGCAAGCCAAATAGTAGACAAGCAAGTTCAATAATGGGCCATCTGTAAAAACAAAAACAAACAAAACCCCAAGACCTATTTCACAGCTTTCACCTTTGATGAGGATGTGTTTTTAAGTGGTTGATTTGCATTGCTTTTAATTTTCTCCTTTTTATTTTGTAAATGAATGTAGTCACTTGACACTACATAGTAATTATCAAAATGGAAATTTGAGCACCTGTCCTCCTCAGCCATGACTTAAAGCCAAGGGTTTCAGAGAGACACCTCCATTCCTGCGCAGGGGGTATGAAATCCCCAAAGTGAAATGAACAAGAGCTGGTTTTATGGTGTCCAGGATCTATAACTCCCTCTTTTAGCTACTTTTCACTGTCACGGCTCACCTCTGGATCAGCCCCTGTGGGGTCTATCCATGCAGTTGTTGCTGTTTTTGTTTTAAATCAAGATCAGATCATTTGAAAATTCAGGAACTGGGCAGAAATTCAGAAACATTCTCTAGCGCATTTACAAATGAGCCATGACAGCTTTTGGAAAGTTGGTCCTGGCTCAGGGCCAGAGTCTGAGGAGTTGTTAAAAGAGGAAACTGCAGGTCAAGGGCACCATGAAACAATTTCTCTCCTGTTCCAGCAGGTTTGTATCAAGGAATCTGGCAGTCTGGGTGCCATCTCTGGGGGGCTGGGGGGGGGAGGCACCCACAATTTTTTTACTGTGGGTGAGCCAATGTGTTGGTCTGAGCTTTGCTGCTCTACTTTTCTACCCTCATGGTGTCAAGAAGAGAGTACAACTGGTCAGCCCAGATAAATCAGGTGTCCAGGGGAGCCAACAAGGGCCTTGCTGTCCTTATATAAGGCCTGCCCTCAGTTTGGCTTCCCAGTTTGAGTGACTCAACATTAAAGAAGCCCAACAGGCTCTTATGGCCTTGGGAATGGATGAGTTTGTGTTTGCTTTGAAAATGAATCAAGATTGTCAAGGGTTCCATCCGAATGCTCAAAATCCTTCTGGTTTTCATCCTCAAGCATTCAGAAGGACAGCCAAGAGGCCAATTCCCTCTTCTACTTGGTACCCCATCCCCAAGGGAATGGGTCTTACCTTGATGGCTCAGAGAGGGTACTGATCTGTAGCAGTGTCTCCCATAAACTATTTTTCCAAAGTGAAAACAATGCCAGTATACTGACCCTGGTGATGCTCAGACTTAATGCTAAGCCAGGACATAAAGGTAAAGGTAAAGGCGCCCCTGACTATCAGGTCCAGTCGTGTCCGACTCTGGGGTTGCAGCGCTCATCTCGCTCTATAGGCCGAGGAAGCCGGCGTTTGTCCGCAGACAGCTTCCGCATCATGTGGCCAGCATGACAAAGCTGCTTCTGGCGAACCAGAGGAGCGCACGGAAACGCTGTTTACCTTCCCACCGGAGCAGGCCCTATTTATCTACTTGCACTTTGATGTGCTTTCGAACTGCTAGGTGGGCAGGAGCTGGGACCGAGCAACGGGAGCTCACCCCGTTGCAGGGATTCGAACTGCTGACCTTCTGATCAGCAAGCCCTAGACTCTGTGGTTTAACCCACAGCGCTACCTGGGTCCCCAAGCCAGGACATACTGTTCATAATTTGTGTGTTGACAGATGTACCTTGAGCTCTCCTGCTTCACTTCTCCCTTAGTCAAGTTGGGAAACAATATCTGGGGAAGCTGGCATATTGTTGTGTTGTGGTTTGTTTATCTCCAAACAAAGCACACCCTGGAGCCAAGGTTTGCTCTTGGCTGTGGTTTATTTGGAAGAAGGAAACTACGAGTGAGCTGGTTCAGAAGTATTGATAAGTCACAATGTTCCTCTGCTTGACTAAGGAAAGAGCAAAATGGGAACTGCTGCATCACCAAGAGAGAGCATCCCCCATCCAATATTTTTTTTTAAATCAAAGATAAGAAAAACTAATCTAAATAAAAATACAAACCCAAAAGAGGGGGGCAGGAGTGAGTGGTGAAATGTTGGGTGTTCCAACCTTGCCCCAAGCGGGAGAGGTCAAGGCAAATGATCCCTGCTCAAACACTGCCACCTTCCTTTCCTGAGCTACCTTCTGGAATTTGACCAACCATGTATTTGACCACATCGCCTTTGACGCCTCTGATCTTTGCTAGCCTCTTAACCTTCAGGTCCTCCATTGCAACTACTGTAGACCACACCTATGACCCACCTGATCTTGGTGGTAGTTTAACAAAGGCTGCAGGGAGATCCCTCAACACTTCATGGTTTTGTCTGTCTGCATGGTTTTGTCTTTCTCATTTTCCCAAGCTGAAATTCAGTTATCCATATCCCTACCGCAATTTTTGAATGGCTACCATTAATATAAATGAAACAAACAACTATTTGCAGCAGCAGCACCACCACCACCACCAACAACAACAACAACAAATGTATGTATACATTTTTATATCTTTCATTGCCTAAAAGTAGTTTAGTGTCATCAAAGTTTGGAACCGGCTATTGGATCCTTTTGACCAGGGGAAGTTAGTCATCATTGCCAATAGATTCATGTTCAAGTTTAATGTTTTTTTTTTTAAAAAATTTTTTTTTCAATTTTAAAAAACTTTATTTCTTATTCTTTTATAAAAGTTACACACATACAAACTACAAAATCGACCAAATCAACACAAAGAAAGCGAACACCAATATAACTACAAATAATATATACAAAGCTATACACCAAAACCCCCCAAAAAAAAGAAAGAAAGAAAGAAAAAGAAAAAAGAAAAAAAGGCGAAAAAGAAAGTAATAAGAAAGGAAGGTAAGGGGAAAAAGAAAAGAAAAAAAAGTAAAAAGGAAAAGCATATATGTATATATACATATATTTTAAAAAATAAGAATAAAAGAATAAAAATCTTCCGATTGCTGATATACCGTTTCTCACCATTTTTTATTTTCCCTGTTTTCCTCTTTTTTGTTTTCCCACCCTTTGTGGGTAACTCTTCTCCCATCGCTTCTGCTATTTTCTCTTTAAGCAATCCTTAAATTAAATTAGACAAACTACTAATTCACAATTCAAACCCTCTTTCTTCAGGTGATCCTCTACTGGCTTCCATTCCTTTTGTACTCTCTGTTTTGCTACATTCCTTACGGCCGCTGTCATTTTGTCCAAATTCATATATTCTATCACTTTAATTAACCAATCCTGAATCGAAGGCACCTCCTCCCCTTTCCATTTTTGTGCTATTACTATCCTTGCTGCAGCTACCGCATATAGTATTACATTCCTCTTCTCTTTAGGGATATTTTCTGGTAGCATGCTTAACAGGAATAGTTCCGGCTTTTTTCCAAATGTTAATTTTAAAATATTTTTTAATTTCTCGTAAATCCTGTTCCAAAATTCTTGTATTTTTCTGCAATGCCACCAGCAATGCATAAATGTACCTATCTTTTCTTTGCATTTCCAACATTTGTTGGATCCAGTCTTATATATTTTATGTAGTTTTTCCGGAGTCAGGTGCCATCTGTAAAACATTTTTTGCATATTCTCTTTTATTGCCGTGCAAGCTGTAAATCTCATACTTCCATTCCAGAGTCCTTCCCATTGTGTACAATATATAGTTCTGCCAATATCTTGTGCCCATTTCACCATTACATTTTTTACTACCTCATCCTTTAAATTCCATTCTAACAAGAATTTGTATAATTTAGTAATTTGTTTATCCCCATTTTCGATTAATAATTCCTGTAGTTTTGATTTCCCCTCTTGAAATCCCAATTTCTTGTGACATTGGAAGAGACTCTGGACCTGGTTGTAATGGAGCCAGCTTGCACATTCCTTTTTTACCTCTTCATATGGTTTCAATAAGTAATCCCCACCTTCTCTCCTAACTATTTCTTGATATGTTTTCCAATTCCCCTCTTTTTTCCCTCTATTTATGGCTGTCATCTCGAATGGAGAGGCCCACCAGGGTGTTTTTGGCTCTAAGATTTTCTTATTCTCCTCCCATACTCTTAATAATGACCTTTTTATAATGTGATCGGTAAACTCTTTATAGCTTCTCTCTCTCTCCTTCACCAGGTAGGTGTGCCAGCTCCACACATTCCTAAAACCTTCTAGCTCCAATATATCTTTATCCTCCTGTACAATCCATTCGTTTATCCAGCACAGATTTGCTGCTGCATAATAGATTTTGAGATCTGGCACTCCCCAACCTCCTCTTTCTTTAGCATCTGTTAGCAGCCGGTACTGAATCCTCGGTTTTTTATTTCCCCAGATAAATTTACTTAGTTCCTTTCTCCATTGTTCAAAAATTTCAATTTTCCCAATTATGGGTAACATTTGAAAAAGGAAGAGAAATTTAGGTAAAACTGCCATTTGTATGGAGGCTATTCTTCCTGACATTGATAAATTTAGATTCCCCCATTTTTCTAAATCTTTTTTAACTTGTCTCCAGACCTTCCCATAATTTTCTTCATATAAATTTACATTATTAGATGTTAAATTTATTCCTAAATACTTTACTTTTTCTACTATCTCCCATTTAAATATCTTTTTTGCATCCTCTAATTCTTTTCCTTTCATATTTTTAGTAATTATTTTTGTCTTTCCTTTATTGATTTTTAATCCTGCAATTTCTCCATATTTTTCCAATTTTTCCTCCAAGAACGGGATTGAATTTGTCGGGTCTTCCAATATGATTACAATGTCATCAGCGAACGCTCTGATTTTAAATATACTATTTTTAACTGTTAAGCCCTTTATATTCTCATCTTCTTTTATGTCTTTAATGAGGCACTCTATCGCCAATACAAAAAGTAGAGGCGATAGTGGACATCCTTGTCGGGTCCCTTTACTTATTTTTAGATCTTCCAATATCTCCCCATTAATTATTAGTTTCGCCGATTGTTCATTGTAAATTGTTCTTATCCCGTTTAAAAAATTCCCCTCTATGCCGATTTTCTTCAGTACCCTTTCCATAAACACCCAAGCTAGGTTGTCAAAAGCCTTTTCGGCGTCCAAAAAGATGAGCGCCGCTTTTTGGCTTGGGTGCCAATCTAGGTATTCTATCGCATTTAATATGACCCTCATATTGTTTGCCATTTTTCTCTTAGGCAGAAACCCTTGTTGTTCTTTACCAATCAATCTGTTTAATATTTTTTTAAGACGTTCTGCCAAAATAGATGCAAATATTTTGTAATCTAAATTTAGTAATGAAATCGGCCTAAAGTTTCCTACATTTTCATCTTTCTCCTCTCCCTTTGGAATTAATGTAATAAATGCTTGCTGCCAAGATTTAGGAAAGGTCCCTTTCTCCAAAATTCCGTTCACTAATTTTTTATATATTTCTTTTAATTCATTTTTAAATATCTTGTAATGTTGTGCCGACAGCCCATCTGTCCCCGGGGATTTTCCTTGTTTTAATTTCCCAATTGCTTCCATTATCTCCTGATCTGTTATTGGTTTATTTAACATTGTTCTTTCTTCTTCTTTTATTTGCTCCATATTCCTTCTTTTAAAATATTGCTCTAGTTTCTTTTTATTTATTTCTTCTTTCTTATATAATTTTCTATAATAGTTGTTGAAACAATTGTGTATATCCTCTATCTTTGTCCAATACCTTTCCCCTTCTTTCACTGCCGTAATTATCCTCTTGTTTTGTTCCTTTCTTAACTTCCACGCTAGTAATTTTCCTACTTTCCCTCCCATTTCGAATGTCCTTTGCTTTGCCCACTTTATTTTTTTCTCAATTTCATTCCCTACCAACATCGACAATTCATTCTGTAATATCTTGATTTGTAATACTATTTTTTTATCTTTAGGGTTTTTAGCCAATTCCTTTTCTTTTCCTTTTATCGCCTCTTCTATTTTACCTATTTTTTCTCTTCTTTCTTTATTAATTTTACTTTTCTGTTGGATATAAATGCCTCTAATAAAAGCTTTACTGGCCTCCCAGATTGTCGTTATCTCCATTCCTCCTGTACTATTTGTTTTAAAAAATTCTTCCAATAATCTCTTAACTTTCCCTGTAAAAGTCTCGTCATTTAATATATTCTCATCTAATCTCCACCTCCCTAATTTCCTCTCTTTGTCTCTTAATCTAATCATCACTGGATTATGGTCCGTTATAGATTTTGTTAATATTTCACATTTTGACACTTTCGTTAATAATTTCACTGAGAGCCAGATCATATCTATCCTTCCTGCTGATTTGTTTGGGCCTGAGTAATATGTAAATTTCTTCTCTTTATCATTTTGTATCCTCCAACTGTCTTTTAATTCAAAATTTTCGACCAGATATTTAAATGTTTTTGGTAGTTCTCCTTTATTTCTTCTTCCTTTTTCTGTTCTATCTTTGCTTGCATCTACCACCCCATTAAAATCTCCTACTAAGATTACTTCTTCTCTTTCAATGCTTTCTCCCATTTGATCTCCTAACTTTTGGAAAAAGTTTACCTTACACCCGTTCGGTGCATAGATGTTTACTATGGTCACATTACCTCCTGGAATTTCCAGCCTTACACCCACTACTCGGCCTTCTCCATCTTGGAATAGCTTTTCAGCCTTAATACTTTTCTTAACGTATGTTACTACGCCCCTTTTCTTTCTTTTATCCAGTGAAACGTAATCTTCTCCCAGTCTTTTATTTCTCAAAATTCTTTCATGTTTTTTTGAAACATGAGTTTCTTGGAGGCAGATTACGTCCCACGCTCCTTTCTTTAGAATGTGTTCTATCTTGTTTCTCTTTACCTTATTATTCAAGCCATTCACATTCCATGAAACAATATTTAAATTCATTCTTTAATAACGTAATATCAGATCAATAAAAATACACTTAATTCTTAGAAATAGCTAGGGAACAAGAGGGCTAAACTTGCCGCCTTTGCAGTATTTATTTATCCAACCCCCTCTCTCCAGAGGTGATGGCTTCTATAATGGAAATTTTTTAGAGCAAGACAGAGAAAAGGTCCTACCACCTAGATATAGAAAGAGAAGAGTGAAGTGAGAAGTGAAGGGGAGGGGAAAAGAGAAAAAAAAATCTTTGAACAGTTACTTTTTGTCATCCACACAACCTTTTCAGTCTCTTTTCCTCCCTGCCTTTCTGTTTATTTCTCTTCTTGATTGTTGTCCTCCTCCTCCTCCCCTGTTATCTCCTTCCTAAGCCTCCTTCCAAATCTTTCACCCTCCTCAACTGATTTGATTACTTTTCTTCTTTCTTTATAAAAGAAGGACAGGCCCTGTGGGTACTCCCAAGTATACCAAATGCCTTTCTTTCTCAGGACATCAGTCAATTCTTTATAATTCTGCCTTTTCATTCTAAATCTTTTGGGAATTTCCTTATATATTGCCACTGTTCTCCCCTCTATCACCAATTCCTCTTTCTTCTTTTTCTGCAGAATTTTATCCTTTACCAAATGCGAATTAAGGAAGAGCATGCAGTCTCCCAACATGTTCTTTTTCTTATCTATTTTAACTCTATACACCTTATCCACGTCCATCCACAATTCTTCCTCTTTCACCTTTAACCAACCCGCCAACTCCCTCACCACCTTCTCTTCAATCTGTTCATTCTGTGATTCCGGAACGCCTCTCAGGCGAAGAGTCAACGCATTCTGTTTCATCTCTATTAAAGCTAGTTGATCTTCCAACTCCTCACACTTTTTCTTCCATTCCTCTTTGTTATCTTCCTTTGTATTCTGTATTCTTCTCAACTCTTTATTTTCCATGGCTACTTTCTTGATCGCTTCCTCCTGTTTGTTGACTCTTGTGTTGATTTCTTTAATTGCCTGATCCAGTTCCTTGTTTTTTATACTCAAATCTTTTATCTGTCCTGATATCTCCGTGATGACTTTAGAGTTCTGTTCTATTTTCGTTTCTACTGAGTCCAACTTGTCGCTTAAAGATTTATTCGTTTTTTCAACTGAATCTAGTTTTTCACCTAGAGTCTTATTCATTTCAAAAATCAGTTCCTTAATATCCATTAGTGGGTCGTTCTCCTGAGGTGATGATTGCCTTCTGTTGTTGTTTGATGCCATCACTTGATTCTGTCCTTTTTTCATTTTACCCCCTTTTCGCTCTCCTCTTTCCAATGATGTCCCTTTATTCTTTCACACTTGGGAGTTCCCTTTTGGCCTTTCAAGATCTTATCAGTCCCATCATTCTGGTCTGCACTTTAAAATCAGTGGAAGATTACTTGCTGTTTCCCTCCTGGCCTCTAGATGTCGCTGACAGCCACTCCTTCTTTCCTCCTGCACTCCTGCACTCCCTCTTCTCTCCCCTTTTGTTGTTTTCACTTCCTTAGAGAAGGGGGAAGTCTGTCCGTTTGTAGGGTTCCACTTAAAGCAGTTCCGCCATTTTCAACCCTTTCTTATTAGCGTATTTTATTCCTGCCCCTTTCTCCAACTTCTTTAAAATGCAGTTTCACCCCTTAGCGCCACGTTATTATTTTCCTTCCCTTTTCCTCTTCGTTAATCTCCCCTCCGCCTTTTACCCGTGTCCTCCACTTTCCGTGCCGGATCGGGTTACTTTTAGATGTTACTTAGTGTCTCTCTCCTTGGCGCTTTTTAGGAGCTTGTCCTCCTTCCCTCCTCCTTTCTCCCCCAATCGCTTAAAGTAACTTTGTAACAGGTTTTCTTACGGTATATTCCTGCAATCCTCCAGCGCTCCTTTTCAGCTCTGTTCTGCTTGTCTGTTTTGCCTCTTAATCTGCTTGTTCTTCGTTCGCTGTTTCCAGCTATCTCTACTTTTTATCTCCGCCGGAGAGTCTTTGGTGCTGTCTGGCTGAGATTCGGCGTCTGCCCGGTAAGTAACTCGCCCAGTTCTGCGCCCGGCTCCTCTCCGTCCCTCTCACACTGCGTTCGGTGCCGGAACGGAGTTCCGCCTTTTGGCGCCGCTTTTTTTTCTTCTGGCGATATCTCCATGTTACCGCTGTTTCTAGTGGGGTTTTAAGACGCTTGCCCCCCTAGTTTTATTTACTTTCGGGCTTCTGAGTCCCCGCTGTAGCGGAGGTCTTCAGAATGGCGTCTCAAGCTCAGCGCACCAAGACCGGAAGTTCCAAGTTTAATGTTACTAGTTAATCCATATTACAACTGTGATGATTTAGAGTTTGGATTCTCCATACTTAAAGCCTTTGGAATGAGGTACCATGGGATTAATTATCAAAAACACTGAGCTACGAAACCTAGTTGCACTGAAAACAAAGACTTCCCAAGGCTCTCAACACTTCTGAGTACAATAAGTGAATAAACATCAAAAGCATGAAGAGCTTGTATGTGGGTATCTCTGAATTACATTTTTAAAGCAATAGTGTTCATTAAACAACACATTCTTCTTTCCATTACAAAGTTTCTAATTACAGTATAGGGTAGAATTAAATGTGTTACTAAGGAGATGGTAGCACTTTTCTCCTCCTTCTGTGCACTGTTCTGGGGATTTTTTTTGACCCTCTGAAGCAGAGTTGAGGAAGGTCAAAAGAGTTGAGGCATGCGAAGAGAAGAAGGGGGAAGTCCCATTGCTGTTTTTGTGTGCATATTATGCAAAATTGCACACAAAGTTCTCTATATTAGAAGAAATTTGCACTAAAATGCTGCTGAATTTTCACGAGGACTTAAAAAAATTAAACCTGATGTGGTAATGTGAAGAACTGAAGTTCACATTGGAAAAATGAGAAACTGAGAGATCCCAAAATTCAAAGATCCTACTGAAAACATGAAATTGCCACAAACTGAGTCAAGCAATCCACCCAGTGCTGTAGCTGACAACAGCTCACCACCCCCTCAGGCCAGCCCAGCTGACTCACATCCTTTTGAAAGATGATGCCAGGGAGCCAAGGCTGAGCCATAGGTATGGACACAAGTCACCTAGGGAGTCAGAACTGAGGACAGCTCACAAACATCTTAGAGCCAGGAAGATTGTGATGCTCCGGCAAAGCCCTCAACCAATCTGGAAGTCTTTTAGAGCTCTGCCTGTCACTGCTGTTTATTGGAAGGGGAGCGGCAATGAGGTCAGCACTTTGATGGGGAACGGGTGGAGCCAACCTGGTGTACTCACACAGCCACAACCTCGCTGCTGCCGTCTTCCTTCCCATCTTGGTGGCAGTGACACCACGGCACGGAGGCTATTGCTGCAGCTCTGCCACACCAAGCAAACCCCTCCAGTGGCTAACATGGGCCAAGTCTAAGGATACCTCTGTCAGGATGCTGTCAGTGGCTCCCGGCTGGTTGTGCAGGAAAGTATAAAGACAATGGAAAGATTCTTACTGTCCTTTTTTATTTCAATATTTACAGAGAGAGGCTATAGAACCCAGCCTCTTGGATAATGGCATTGTCCCGAGTGAATCTCCACCCCCAGTCTCTCCCACTTCCTCATTCGTCACTTCTACGGGTGCTGCTACATGCCCTCTGTCTTTGGGCTCTTTGCTCTCCTACTTTTAAGGCTTGCTGGGTTCTCTTCCTCCTCCCTGGAAGGGTCAGAATGGGGAGGCTGTTTCTACCACTCCTCCTCCTCTGCCCAGTCCCTGACAACTTCATTCCAAGGCTGTAGTTCTGATAACTCACCAAAAGGGGCCGCTGCACACCGAATGGAAGTGCCTGCTTTCTCCTCTACATATTCTGAGATAGGGACCAAACCATGGTCCTTCCAACTCTATTATGCTATGTGTTTTCTGTGTGCAAAATACATACACTCCACCAGTCAAATACAGCCGTACATCCGCTTATGTATCCCTTTGGATACATAATCTTCGGGATGCGAACGCAGCAAACCTGGAAGTATTTTTCCGGGTTTTGCCACGTGTGCATGTGCAGAAGTGCTAAACCATGCAGTCCTCCAGTTGTGAATTCCTCGGGATGCGGCCGGACCTCCAGAATGGATCCCATTTGCAACCGGAGGTACCACTGTACGGTGTTTAGCTGCAACTCTGTGCCTTAAGTGGATTGCTAGACGTACTGTGCATTTTGCTTAGTAAAAACACCAGTGGTCTCCAGGACTTTACCTAAACATGTGAGAGTGAAGGGTCCGTTCCAGAGGTCCGGAGGGAGGCACACATACACACCCCACCAGTACTCCTACACATGCGGCCTTTTCTCAGACACACAAGCCTGAAGGGGGCTACTAAGTGTGTTGGATCGGATGTGCTTAGTGGGAATCTGGCAAGGGCCTGGACTGAATGCACAGAAGCCGCCTCCAAATCTTCACATTCAACATGCAAAGATCTATGAATAGTCTGCATGCAAGGTAAAGGCAAGGGACCCCTGGACAGTTAAGTCCAGTCAAAGGCAACTATGGGGTTGCGGCGCACATCTTGCTTGAGGCTGAGGGAGCCGAAATTTGTCCACAGACAGCTGTCCAGGACATGTGGCCTGCATGACTAAACTGCTTCTGACACAACGGAACATCGTGACGGAAACCAGAGCACATGAAAACACCTTTTACATTCCTGCTGTAGTGGTACCTATTTGTCTACTTGCACTGGTGCGCTTTTGAACTGCTAGGTTGGCAGGAGCTGCGACGAAGCAAAGGGAGCTCACCCCGTTGTGAAGATTTGAACCGCTGACCTTCCAATCAGCAAGCCCAAGAGGCTCAGTGGTTTAGACCACAGCAGCACCCACTCCCTCTGCATGCTGGGGAAAGATTGGGGAAGGGCTTTCATGGGTCCTTGCCCCTCTATATATTTTTTGACTCTTGCTTGTTCAGATGAACTCTTGAAGATGACTACTGTGAACACTGGACACAACCTAAGGAGTGTTCTTTTACAAAAGCCCCATTGCAATATATAGGAACCGCACATCAAACAGGCACCAATCTGTTCCCATCCCTGCACTGCTCCCATTCATATTCCTTGTTTGCATGGAAGAACATCTTCATACCTGCCAAGTTCCTTCTTGAAAAATAAGGGACCGGACCAGAAGTAGCAGACCGGAAGTAGCGCTGCTGCCATTTTGGAACTGGGCGGAGCATGCTCAGAAGTGACTTTTGATGTTGCTTTGCCCTGTTCCAAAATGGCCGCTGCACCAGAAGTTGCGCTGCAGCCATTTTGGAACTGGGCAGAGCAGCATCAAAAGTCGCTTCTGAGCATGCTCCGCCCAGTTCCAAAATGGCCACCACAGCAGAATAAGCCGGGGAAAAACAAAAAAATCCATTTTTTCGGCTGGGAACAGCTGGAAAAATGGGGGTTTCCCGGGGAATACAGGAGACTTGGCAGCTATGCGTCTTACTGAATTGGATCCCTTCCATCACAAGTCAAAGAAATAGCATTGCAAAAGCTCTCTCTCATGCTCTCTCTCTCTAAAATTGAATGACAGAGGCAGGTGGGAATGGCTTTATATATGTATAAAGAATTCAGAGGAATTGATCAATGATCTTGGGAAGAACTCTAATTGCATTATGTTCTCTCATTTAATTTGCTAAGAAATTCAAAGGATTACATATTGGTCACTTCAAATGCTGGGATTTGCTATTCTTGCCAGAGGAAGATAAAACGAAGGTGTTCAGAGAGGACTCCCAAACCTCTAGACTGTAGCTTAAATTCCATAAATACAAATCATGCCAGTCCATATGGAAGGGTTGGGGGGGGGAGGGTGACAGAGCAGCCAAAGCATGTGAGTGTTGTGAATTAATGGACTAAATTGGCAAGATAATATAAGAGCTTTAGTTAATTTGGTTCACATCAGAGCGAGCTATCCTGCTGGAAGAGAACTTGAGAATGCGACATGAAATATGACAAAAGAAACAAGCTTTTGCCAAGGACACAACTGGCAACCCACCTGCCCAGCTTTCTCTTCATGAAATAATCCTAGAAATACCTCTAAACCCTGTATTAGGGTTTCACTTGGACCAGTTTAAAGGTTAAACCTTTTCTTTTCTCTCAAAAAAGAGAGAGTAAATTTAAATGACTTGCTATTGTACACACTGCTGTGATTGCACGAAGGGCAGTGCCTACAGCTAACAGGCAGAGTGGGGGTGGAAAGAGATGCAAAGGCACCTTTCCTTTCGTAGAAATTGTAACCACTTCACCCTACAGCAGGCATGGTGTTCTTCTTCATGCAAGTGCTTAACTCCATGTACTGGGGAGAGCCCAAAGAAAAGCTCACGTCTGCATGGAATCCTGGGTAATGTCTGAACTGGCTCCAAGCTGTCATTTTTAAAGTTAGCAGGAGCCATTAAAGGTAAAGGGACCCCTGACCATTAGGTCCAGTTGTGACCGACTCTGGGGTTGCGCGCTCATCTTGCATTATTGGCCGAGGGAGCCGGCGTATAGCTTCCAGGTCATGTGGCCAACATGACAAAGCCGCTTCTGGCGAACCAGAGCAGCACACAGAAACGCCGTTTACCTTCCCGCTATAGCGGTTCCTATTTATCTACTTGCATTTTTTGACGTGCTTTCGAACTGCTAGGTTGGCAGGAGCTGGGACCAAGCAACGGGAGCTCACCCCGCCCGTCACAGGGATTCGAACCGCCGACCTTCTGATCAGCAAGCCCTAGGCTCAGTGGTTTAACCCACAGTGCCACCTGGGTCCCAGCAGGAGCCATTATTATATCTGAAATAAGAGCAAAGCAACAAATGGCCATGTTGTTCTGATTTTTTCCCCTCAGGGACAAAAGAGGAATGTAGCCGTGTGCTTCTCCTACTCCAAACGTCCCTGGAAATGAGCTACGAACTCACAATGGCATGTTTGAGAATAGCATACCCAAGGTTCAGGTGTTGTTGATAGGATACCTGGGCAGGCTGTCCATCTAGCTCAGTATTGTTGACGACTAACAGTGGCTCTCAAGGTTTCAGACAAGAGTCTTTTCCCAGCCTCACCTGGAAATACTGGAGACTGAACCTGGAACTTTTTGCATGCAAAGCATGAGCTCTGCTACTAAGATATGGCTTCTCTCCATTGGAAAAACGCCTTCCAGCTCTTTACTGAATGAATATTTAGCATCACATGAAGCTGTGAATTGCATTTCCGTGAAGCAATTTGAGAAAGAACTATTGTAGCTCAACTTGTGGGCGAGAATCTGATTCTGCAGTGTTTCCCTGACTTTTATGCTTAAATTTTTGTTTTATTTTTTTTTAAAAAGGGAGTTTGGTATCTATGTATGTGTTTCCCGCCATTTGCATAGATTTGGCTGGATTATCAGGCAAATTCATGCAAATCAACATTAGTCAAACACCCATTAAAGTTGACCTCGTTTGAAAATGTTGGGCAGTGCGCCCTACATTGCAAAACAAACTTATGCCTATTTCCACCAGGCCTCCTTGACAGGAGAAGGCTGTTTTGCTTCTAGAGTTAGAATAAAAAACTGCCTGAAGCAGCTTGCTGTACGGGGCAGAGTTGCCATGCTAACTTCTTGGAAGGGGGAAGGAGTGGTCATTGCTGCTTACTGGCAGGAAGAGGAGAGAAGAAGAAGAAGAGTTTGGACATGACAGTAGTTGCTTTGGAAGACAAATAATTGAGCACCTGACCAGTCCAACAAAGCTGATGTTGAAGAATCATCGCTTTGACACTGGTGATCTTTGCTTCTTCCAGTACACTGATATTAGTTCGCCTGTCTTCCCAAGTGATATGTCAAACTTTTCGGAGACACCATTGATGGAATCTTTTGAGGAGTTGGAGATGGCGATCTCCAATGCTAGTACTAAACCCCTGAGGGGTCAAACATCAGCCCATTTCATTGCCTGTTAAGTTGGTCACGGAATCAATTTCCGCAGCCCATTTCATGCTAGCCTCAGTCAATCGAGTTGTGTACGTTCTTGCATGAATAATATCACAGTGGATACTGGACCTCAGTTAACCTTACTGTTCAGTTCAGTGTTATTTTTAAAATGCGCCAACATAGTACTCATTCTGACAAAGTATCTGACAAAGTGTGCGTGCACACGAAAGCTCATACCAAAATAAAAACTTAGTTGGTCTTTAAGGTGCTACTGAAGGAATTTTTTTATTTTGCTTCGACTCAGACCAACACGGCTACCTACCTGTAAATAGTACTCATTTGAATTAATGGAAAGCTTTGCAACAGGCTATTATTCATGCAAGCCCATTGTCTGGTTTGCTTTCAAGGCAGCTATGGCAACGGAGGCTGCCATCTTTGCTGCAGGGAAACAGTAAAGCCGATTATTTCAAGGGCTCAGTTACTAGGGACTGTGTTCCACTGCAGGCTATGGGACTTACTCCTAAGTAAACATGCATAAGTATGTGCTGTAAGTCCCGGCAGCGCAGCAGGCGATAGAAAAGACACATGCAGACACGAGGAGACATCAGCATGAATTTGACCTGACAAGAATGCAGTGCTTCTCCGCCACACACACAAAGAAACCCTGGTGTGAGCTCAGAGGTTCAGACAGCTATCCTTGTACTGTATATAAAGGATACTCAAGTGCTGTGAGTCAGCAGAGGGCTAGCTGATCGTCATCTGGCTTGGTGACAAACTCTGGAAGGATTTCTGCAGAGGACATGTCCATATTCAGGCAGCTCGAATGCTACCTTTTCCTTGGCCACGTCCCAGATGCCACAGCTCCTATTGTAATCACGATCTTCCTTCTTCAGGAAGCATCTTAATAACACGGAGCAGGGGGTAAGCATTGCAGGTACGCAAAAACAGATGCCACCGTCTTTTATGGCTGTTTTTATAGCAAATTGCTTGGGCAGCAGCCTTGTAGGAAAGAGCTTCTGGGAGAGGCTGAGGTCACTTGGCATGAAAGCAGAACGAGAGCCATGATTTGAACTGGTGCTGAGTCTCTCCTGGTGTAACAAAGGGGAGGAGAAAAGCAGCAAATGTGGGAGCGCTTCTCTCTCAAAAGGGCATGATCCACACACTCTCCCGGGAAGGTAAAGGGGAATACTGATGATTTCAGGCATTTGAGGAGGAATTTGTGTGTTTTTGGGAGGTTTTTTTTTTTTTTTTGTCTTGCGATCACTAGCAGGATCGGGGAGGAATGGGCAGATATATCAATTTCAGGACCTCTCAGTTCCTCATTTTCTCATCCTTAGGTTCTGTTCGCTACGATTCTCCATCATTTTGTGATTTATTTTTTTAAAGAAAATTAAAATTTGTCAGCATTTTAATGTTCATTTCTCCTAACATACAAGCAATACATCGCAAGCAATTCCGCTTCCCACAAAGCATTTTTGTACGTTACTTTCGCAAATACGTCCATCAAGACGCACGCTTTCTTCTAATGCAGGCACCCCCAAGCTCAACCCTCCAGCTGCTTTGGGACTACAACTCCCATCATCCCTAGCTAACAGGACCAGTGGTCAGGAATGATGGGAATTGTAGCCCCAAAACAGCTGGAGGGCCGAGGTTGGGGGTGCCTGTTCTTATGTGTATTTTTATACACATTACTTGGTTGGAGAATGGCATCGGGAACTTCAGAAAGAATGGTAAAGAGAGTACAACCAGTTTGTGTGCGGATAACATTCCAGATCCCCACGCGTGTTGGCAGGGCCCATGTAAGGCCACCCCCCACATATCTGATGTGCCTAAAACATACCTGCCAAGTTGCTGTCAGAGAAATAAGGGACCGGGCGGAAGTAGCAGACCGGAAGTAGCGCTGTCACCATTTTGGAACTGCTTTGCCCAGTTCCAAAATGGCCACCACGCCAGAAGTCGCACTGCAGCCATTTTGGAACTGGGCAGAGCAGCATCAAAAGTCGCTTCTGAGCATGCTCCGCCCAGTTCCAAAATGGCCGCCGCGGCAGAATAAACCGGGGGGAAAACAAAAAAATCTGTTTTTTCAGCTAGGAACAGCTGGAAAAACAGGGATTTCCCGGGGAATACATACATACATTTCCCGTTGGTAGCTCTGCACAGCTATGGCCTAAAAGCTGCCTGTATGACACATGAAATTATTGTGTTGGTCTTCCACCCAGGGATCCATAAGGGCAAATGGACACATTCCTTAGTCTCAATGCTGCCCCTTGTAAAACCTGCCAGGGAGGCCGATAGGGGCAATACTAGAGTGAGCTCTATCTATCATTGGCTCTACCTACTATTGGCCTCCCTGCCTGTCACCTGGCCGGTCAAATGGGCAATGGCAGGGGTAGGCAACCTCGGGCCTGTGGGCCAGATGCGACCCAATTGCTTTTTCAATCTGGCCCCCAGATGGTCTGGGAATCAGTGTGTTTTTACATGAGTAGAATGTGTTCTTTTCTTTAAAATGCATCTCTGGGTTATTTGTGGGGCATAGGAATTCATCCATCCCCCCCCAAAAAATAGTCCGGCCCACCACATGGTCTGAGGGACGGTGGACCGGCCCACAGCTGGAAAAGGTTGCTGACCCCTGGGCAATGGCAACCAGAGCCTCCACCTGTGAATGGTGCTCTATTGTGGTCCATGCCTTGGAGCTGAGGGAGGGACCGACAGCCTCCTGACATAGCTGCCAAGTACCCCGTTTTCCCCGGGAAACCCCCGTTTTTATGTATCTTTTCCCGGTGGTCCCCCGTATCACTTCGTCTCCCGTTTTTCTCCGTTATTTTCTCCTGTCGGCGGCCATTTTTTTCTTTCTAATTTGCCCTTCTATGGGCACCAAAAATGGCCGCTGCCAGCTTCAAAAGTTGCATCTACGCATGCCCGGAAGTGCATAGATGCGACTTCCGGTGTCGATGGGCAGAGCGACACCGGAAGTTGCGTCGACGCACTTCCTGACATGCGTAGAAGCGACTTTTGAAGCCGGTGGCGGCCATTTTTGGTGCCCACAGAAGGGCAAAGCGACACCGGAAGTTACGTCGACGCAACTTCCGGTGTCACAGGGCTACCGGTCCCGGATTCTGCAGTCCGGGACTTGGAAGGTAAGCCTCCAGACTGGATCCGACTTTGACACTTGCAGCATAGGAAGAGCGAGAGTTTGCAAAACCAAACTGAAACTGTTCTTCTTTTCCCTTATTGGAGAATGTGTGTTGGCGGTGGGTGTATTTACCAGATGCTTGCTTTAACAAATAATCAATGCCTCACTTGCCACATTGGGGCTTACCATTATAGAAAGAAGAAGAATTAGAATGCAGTTAAACAAATGTTTAAGTGGACAAAAAAAAACCTGTGCTTGGCAAACAAGCAAACCAAAAAAAACCCCAAAAACCTTGTAGGCAGTTCCCAAGGAAATATATGTGTAAACAAGTGTTATTTCTGAATTCTTTAAAACTACCTGTAATAGAGATGGCAATAATGATAATAATAATAAGAAGCAGCAGCAGCTGAACAAACAGCAGGGTGCCAAATCTCCAGCCTCCAACTTGATGTTGGAGAACAAGCCCCAGAATGCCTTAAGCTTCAGTGGTGGGACTTGAAGCACTCTCAGAGGTCTGGAGAGGTCCAAGCCACTTCCACCTTTGTGGTCTTAGTGAAAAATGAGGACAAAGAAAAACAAAATAAGGCACAGAGAAAAGGAGGGAGGAAAGGAGAGAGAGAGAGAGAGAGAGAGAGAGAGAGAGAGAGAGAGAGAGAGAGAGAGATGAGATTATTTGGTATGATAGGACACAATCACCATAGTCTAATCTTGTGCCAGCACAATAAATGTAGTTTTATTAATATTTATGAACATTTATGAACATTATGAACTCTTTAATATGATAGAATATTTAGGAATTAGAATCATAGAGTTGGAAGAGACCACGAGGGGCCATCCAGTCCAACCCCCTGCCAAGCAATTAGCAGCATGTTTCTTTTAAATCAATTTAGGTACTTGTCCCTTTAGGCATCCTTTTTTAGTCTATGCTCATGATTATTTGTGCTCATAATGCTATATTGAGGCTGCTTTATTGCCCATCAGTGCTTATCACATAACTTTCTGCTGGAATACTGCAACTTTTATACCACAGTTGTTCCACTTCAATTGCGCTATAGCCCTTCCAGACAGCTATAATGCAGGATCATTGTAGAACAAACTGAAGTGGAATAATTAAGGGACCCAGGTGGTGCTGTGGTTAAACCACTGAGCCTAGGGCTTGCTGATCAGAAGGTTGGCGGTTCGAATCCCTGTGACGGGGTGAGCTCCCGTTGCTTGGTCCCAGCTCCTGCCAACCTAGCAGTTCGAAAGCATGTCAAAATGCAAGTAGATAAATAGGAACCGCTACAGCGGGAAGGTAAACGGCGTTTCCATGTGCTGCTCTGGTTTGCCAGAAGCGGCTTTGTCATGCTGGCCACATGACCTGGAAGCTATACGCCGGCTCCCTCGGCCAATAATGCGATATGAGCGCGCAACCCCAGAGTCGGTCACGACTGGACCTAATGGTCAGGGGTCCCTTTACCTTTACCTTTAATGCACTATTATTCTGGCTACTTTCACACAATGCATTTAAAGTACTATGATACCACTTAAAACATTCATGGCTCCCCCCAAAGAATTATGGGAACTGAGTGTTGTTAGAAGACCCCTACTCCCCCCCACCATGAATTACACTTCCCAGACTTCCTGTGAAGATGAGTTATTATCAGTAGTATTAGTAAAATAAATCTGAATACCACTCTTCATCCAAGGGTGGTTCACAACATAAAAATACAAAATGAGAACACAAAATACATAAAAAGCAAAATAAATCAATAACCCCCCTTCCACGAAGGACATTTAAAAGGGCATAGGATGTTAATCAGCCAAAGGCCTGATTATATTGAAACATTTTCACCTATCCCCTAAGGAAGACACCAGGCGAGTCTCCCTGGGGAGAGTATTCCACAAACAGGGAGCCACTGCAGAAAAGGCCCAGTTTTGTGTTGCTATCAGGGAGCAGGCACCTGAAGATGGGCCTCAGATGGTGATCACAGGGTTTGGATCTGTTCACATGGGAGAGGCGGCCCTTGAGGTATTGTTATCCTGAGCCATTTAAGGCTTCATAGGTCAAAACCTGCCCAGAAACTATTTGGCAGCTGGTGCAGTCGAGCCAGGATTGGTGTAATATGCTCAAACCACCTTGTCCCAGTGAGCAACCTGGCCACCAAATTCTGCAACAGCTGAAGTTTCAGCTATCCAGATATAATGCATTGCAGTAATCTAACCCAGAGGGACGCAGAAGGTGCTGTGGTTAAACCACTGAGCCTAGGGCTTGCTGAGAGGAAGGTCAGCGGTTCGAATCCCCGCGACGGGGTGAGCTCCTGTTGCTCGGCCCCAGCTCCTGCCAACTCAGCAGTTTGAAAGCACGCCAGTGCAAGTAGATAAATAGGTACCACTGTGGTGGGAAGGTAAACGGTGTTTCTGTGCGCTGCTCTGGTTCGCCAGAAGCGGCTTAGTCATGCTGGCCACATGACCCAGAAGCTGTACGCCAGCTCCCTTGACCGGTAAAGCGAGATGAGCGCCACAACTCCAGAGTCGTTCACGACTGGACTTAACTGTCAGGGGTCCCTTTACCTTTACCTTTACCTTTACATTTAACCTAGAGCTTAGCAGAGCACAGATGACAGAAGTTATGCTATCTCTGCCCTGCCCAGATACGGGTGCAGCTGGGCCACCAAGCAAAGCTGGTTGCTCTTGACATTTTTCAGGAAAAGGGAGTTACACCTGCAATGATAAACAAGCTGATTTCAGTGCTTTTCGATTATGTCTACTGCCAAAAAAGGCAAAAAATGAAAGAGTGATTCAACGGAATATAATCAGTCCCTTTAAAAATACGTTGGTAGCTCTGCACAGCCATTCTCAGTTAATGCATGTGTCTGAGTTTCCAAGGATTACATTCTCAGCTCAGTGGAGCAGCCTTTAAAAAGCCGTTCCAGTTGCCATTGTAACAAATCAGAAGTGTTTTTAAAATTGTGATGAGCAAACGGAGAATGTGCCACCAGGGTAAACAAGGGGACTTTTTGATTAATAGGATAGTGGTCCTGCAGCTACACATCGCAATGCATAAAGCTGATTTAGATGAGGCTGCTGCCACTCTGCCATGTATTATTAGTCAGCCACTGACGCTGGGCTTCCCCCAATCCTTTGCGCTACTTCCTTTTCTCTGTTTCTGCCATTTACACAGCTGGCTAACTAAAGCGATACCCAGCTCCTGGGAGCATGATTTAGCCCTAAAGCTGAAACGCAAGAAAAAGTTCTACATTCTCACTGGCAGGAAGGACCGACCACAGGCAGAAGTGGGTAACCTGTGGCACTTTGCCTAATTTCATGCGGGTGGCAAGGAAAAAGAAACAGGGGAGGGGGAGAGAGAGGAGAGGAGAGGAGAGGAGATGTACCACCCACTGTTGGTTCTGGCCCTGCCTACTTTTAGCTCTGGACCGACCTACTACTGACTTTGGCCCCACCCACCAATGGCTTCTGCCCCAGTGCCCCAGGCAGATGATGATAATGATAATAATGATTGTTTTATTATTTTAATACATATTCATTTCAGCCCCTACCTGCCAAAGGAGCCCAAGACGACAAACATAGCTGTACAAAACAACTCTTTAAAAAGCATTCTAAAAAGCATTCTTTTTTGAAATAATTTTTATTTGATTTTACAAATATAAAATTTTAACAATACAACCATTCTCATCAACATTTATAGATTCATCCAAATCTCTCGACTTCCCACCTCCTCTCCATGCCCCCCCTTTTAACCTTTTCTACTGCATATTTTCCAATAGTCTATATTTTATATAAATCCATTGTCTCCATAGTACATTACAAGTGTTTTTGCAATCCTGCTAATGTCTTCGTCTGCTTACAGTCGTCTCCAAGATAATTTTTTTTTAAAATCCCATTCCTCGTTAAAGTTTTGGTCTTCTTGGTTCCTGAGCTTTCCGGTCAGTTTTGCCAACAAAACCACCATTCTTCTCTGGTAGGGACTTCATCTTCTTTCCATGTCATTCTAAAAGCTTTTCAACCAGTAATCCTGGGATTACTAGGAACAGTGTCTTTTAGGCATCTTATTCCTGGGTAAATAGGAATGTTCTTAACTTCACCCTGAAAGTCAGAAATGAGGGAAACAGATGCACCTCACCAAGGATGGCATTCCTCAAGCAGGGAGGCACCGCTGAAAAGGCCCTGTCATGGGTCAACGCCAACAGGGCAATTCCCAACAAGGCCTCATCTCTTGCCTGATTTGGTTGATATTAGGAAAATCACTCTTTTTGCTACTTGGGTACCAAGCCATTTAGAGCTTTATATGCACGCATGTAGTACTAACACCTTGAATTTGGCTTGCTAGCACAATGGCAGCCAGTGCAGAGATTTCAGGACCTCTGTTTCATGGTCCCATTGGGCTGCCACACTTACCATCCTAGCAGCTGCATTCTGCATCAGCTGCAGCCTCTGAACCGTCCTCTGGACCAAACACAGGGAATTGCAGCAGTTCAGACAGGAAGTCACTAGGGCATGGGCAACTGAGGCCAGGCTATGCCAGTCTAGGAATGGCTGTGGCTGGTGATTCGGCTTAAGCTAGGCATAGACACTCCTAGCCACAGAAGCCGCTTGAGACTCGTGACAAGTTGGAATCCAGAAATACTCCCATACTACAAATAGGTTCCTTCAGGGGGAGTGCAATCCTTCCCAAAACAGACTGCACACCTAATTCCCACACATGGGCACCACCCATTCACAGAACTTGTGTCTTATCAGGATTCAACACCAGTTTTTTGGCCTCCATCCAGTCTCTCACTGCCTCCAGAACACCTGTGCAATACTTCCACAGCCTCACCTGCTTCCGATGGAATGGATGGAATGGAGAGATAGAGCTGCATGTCATAAGCATGTGGATGACATCGTGCTTGAGTATCCAGATGATAGCTTGCAATGGTTTCATATAAATGTTAAACAGCATAGGAGATAGAATAAACACTTGCAGGACCCGATAACTCAAAAGCTATGGAGCCTAGCAAGAATCTCCTAGTGCTACTTTCTGGTAGTGACTCTGCAGGCAGGAGTGGAAACATTGTAAGACAGTACCTCCAGCTCCCACCACCTTGAGTTTCTCCAGAAAACACCATGGTCAGTGGTGTCAAAAGCTGCTGAGAGGTCAAGGAGAGCCCACAGGGTCGCATGCCCCCCAGTCTCTCCCCTGATAGAGATCATCAGTCAGGGTGACCAAAGCTTCTTTTGGTGCCAAAACTGGGCCTGAAACCAGACTGGAATGGATCCTCCTCCAGGCATACCTGCAGCTGGTTCGCCACCACCCTGTCAATCGCCTTGCCCAGGAAGGAAATGTGAGAGTATATGAGAAAGTCCATCACCTTCTGAGGGAGTCTGTTCCACTCTCAAACAGCTCTTACTGTTCTTCCTGATACTTAGTCAAAATCTCCTTTCTTGTAACTTTAAGCCATTAGTCCTACCCTCTGGAGCAGGATAAAACAAGCTTGTGCCATCTTCTATGTGACAACCTTTTAGATACTGTACAGTGGTACCTCAGTTTACAAACACAATTGGTTCCAGAAGTCTGTACTTAACCTGAAGCGAACTTTCCCATTGAAAGTAATGGAAAGTGGATTAATCCGTTCCAGACGGTCCGTGGAATACTTATACTGAAATGTACTTAACCTGAAGCGAACTTTCCCTTTGAAAGTAATGGAAAGTGGATTAATCTGTTCCAGACAGGTCCGCGGAGTAATCAACCTGAAGCGTACTTAACCCAACGTATGAGTGTAATTGGTTCTGGAAGTCCGTACTTAACCTGAAGCGTACTTAACCTGACGCGAACTTTCCCATTGAAAGTAATGGAAAGTGGATTAATTCGTTTCAGACGGGTCCGTGGAGTACTTAAACTGAAAATACTCAAACCGAGGCGTACTTAAACCGAGGTATGACTGGACTTGAAGATGGCTATCATACTGTGTTTACTCTCAGGCTCCTCTTTTGCAGGCTAAACATACCCCAAACCCTCAACCATTCCTCAAAAGGCTTGGTTTCCAGGCCCCCTGAACATCTTGCTCACCCTCCTTTGCATATGTTCCAGCTTGTTAATATCCTTCTTAAATTGTGGTGCCCAGAACTGGACTTCAGGTATGGTCTGACCAAGGCAGAATAGAGTGGGACTATTACTTTCCTTGATCTGGACACTATACTTCTGTTGATGCAACCTAGAATAGCATTAGCATTTTTTTTGCTGCTGCATCTCACTGTTGACTCATGTTAAGCTTCTGGTCTACAAAGACTCCCAGATGCTTTTCACATACACTGTTGGCAGCTGGTTCTTCCTACCTAGGTATAGAACCTTACATTTGTCCCTACTGAAATTCAATGAGTTAGTTTAGGCCAAGTTCTCCAATAGGTTAATGCTAATTCTATCTTCTGTGGCATTAGCGACCCAAACCAGTTTGGTGTCATCCGACAATTTGATGAACATCTCCTCAATTCCTTCATCCAAGTTGTTTATAAAGATGTTGAACAATAGCAGGTCCAGGAAAGAACTCTGTGGCACTCAAATCCACCTACGGTAACAGTTACCTCACCCACCCACATCTTACAAGCTTATCCACAAGAATCCCACAGGGGGACTTTGACAAAAGCCTTACTGAAATCAAGATACACTACATCCACAGCATTCCCTTGATCCACTGAGGTTGTAACTCTATCAAAAAAGAAATGAGATTTGTCTGGTGTGTCTTTTTTTTTGAGAAATGCATGCTGGGTCTTAATAATCAAAGCATTCTTTTCTAAGTGCTCACAGACTGACAGGGTATGGTGATCTCATAAATAATAATAATAATAATAATAATAATAATAATAATAATAATAGTAATAAATTTTTATTTATACCCCGCCCTCACCAGAAAATATAGGGGTCAGAGTGAATCCAGGCCAAAGGCCAGGTGGAACAGCTCCATCTTGCAGACCCTGCGGAAAGATGTCAAATCCCACAGAGCCCTAGTCTCCTGTGAGAGAGCGTTCTACCAAGTTGGGGCCAATACTGAAAAGGCCCTGGTCCTAGCTGAGCACAATCTAACCACCTTATGGCTCAGGATCTCCAACGTGTTGTTATTTGTGGACCTTAAGTTCCTCCGCGGGGCATACCAGGAGAGGCGGTCCTGTAGGTCCGAGGGTCCTAGGCTGCATAGGGCTTTAAAGGTCAAAACCAGCACCTTAAACCTGATCCTGTACTCCACTGGGAGCCAGTGCAGCTGGTAAAGCACTGGATGAATGTGATCCCGTGGCAAGGACTCCGTGAGGAGCCTCAGTGCAGCATTCTGCACCTGCTGGAGTTTCTGGGTCAGCTTCAAGGGGAGATCTGCATAGAGCGAGTTACAATAATCAAGCCTGGAGGTGACCGTCGCATGGATCACTGTAGCCAGATCAGGGTGAGAGAGGTAAGGGACCAACTGCTTAATGTGGCGGAGATGGGAAAATGCCACCTTAGCTGTGGCTGCAACCTGCCCCTCCATGGAAAGGGGAGCTGTCAAAGGTTACACCCAAACTCTTGACAGAAGGCGCTGGCACTAATTGAGCCCCCTCAAGAGATGGGAGTTGGCCCCCCATCCCCATGTCATGCTGACCCAGCCAGAGGACCTCTGTCTTCAAAGGATTTAACTTCAACCGGCTCCCACGTAGCCATCCAGCCACAGCTTCCAAACACCTGGTCAGTGTGTCTGGGGCCGAGGCAGGGCAGCCGTCCATCAGCAGAAAAATCTGTAAACTGGTCTCAAGTTGTTACGATGCAACCTCAAGCCAAGTCCGCACCAAATACTGTACCTTTGTTCAGACAGTAACATTTGTTTCCAAGTTGCTCGCAAGAAACCTTTCTTAGAATTGGCCATCTGCGGTCACTTAATGATGAACTATATTAGCGTTGTGGCAAATGTGGTGAAGATGAATCAATTGCAGCATTTAAATAAATAATTGATATTTATTTAAATTATTATTATCAGAGCAATTATTAACAAGGAAACGGGCTGGTAAACAAACACTTTCAAATGCACATTAATAGGGCTGCCTGCTGGGCACTGGCTGTTAAATATAGGACTTTATATTTGCCACATGCGTTTTGGCAGGCGTAGTTTGTGGATCTTAAGGATTCATCATTAGGTATGAAAAGTAGCACTAAACAAAAATGCTGTCTCTCCAACATTTTCAGCTTGTGGACAAGATCCAAATTGGAGAGGAACATTTCAGCCATTTTGGGATGGGTTGAGTATGAATAGGTGGGAAAAGCTTACTGTTAGTGGCAATTATCGCCCTGTCCTCATTGCTACCTTGTGGCTACTGTCACCCCGAAACACACACACACACACACACACACACACATGCAAATAATGAACTTCTGGTGCGAATTGATACTTTTTGAACCTTTCATGCTTAGTGATTTATTTAAGCTATTTTTGTAGCGTTCTCCATACAAATAGATCCCACACTTTTGTTTTGTTTGTTTAGTCATTTATTCGTGTCCGACTCTTCGTGACCCCATGGACCAGAGCACGCCAGGCACTCCTGTCTTGCACTGCCTCCCACAGTTTGGTCAGACTCATGTTGGTAGCTTCGAGAACACTGTCCAACCATCTCATCCTCTGTCGTCCCCTTCTCCTAGTGCCCTTAATCTTTCCCAACATCAAGGTCTTTTCCAGGGAGTCTTCTCTTCTCATGAGGTGGCCAAAGTATTGGAGCCTCAACTTCAGGATCTGTCCTTCCAGTGAGCACTCAGGGCTGATTTCCTTCAGAATGGATAGGTTTGATCTTCTTGCAGTCCATAGGACTCTCAAGAGTCTCCTCCAGCACCATAATTCAAAAGCATCAATGCTTCAGCGATCAGCCTAAGGAAGTGCTATAAAATATAATTACTTCTTGTAGACTGTTTCTGCAAACCCAGATATGCTGCACTTAGTTCTTAGGCAGTATGGCAGGAACTTGTATGATATCAACTGACTGGCCTATAACGTGTTACTCAGCAATGAACTGTCCTAAAAACAAGGCACCTTGTAAATTTCCTTCACATATTTTCTCATAAAACCATGCCATGCCATAAATCTTAGACTTTAATAGAATAATTTTATGCACAGCCTGAACAACTTTTCTGGAAAGTGTAATACATGTAAGCCACTACTAAGAAGTTGCAAGATGGAGGCTATTCCAAGCCCATTCTGCCTTGTAAAGATGTTGGGAACCAAATGGAGAAATGTTGACAGATTTACCTCCATTTCAAGGTTTTCTGCACTGATGAAAGAAGATATTGGTACATTTTTATGTTGTGTGGAATGGCTGCCAAGGAGGAAATCAAAGTTAAACAATAAATATACCAAACAGAATTAAGAACTATAATAAATCAAGGTGTTATTGGAGGATATCTAGGCCTTTTCAGGGAATGTTAGAATTTAATCTGGAGTATGGGATGCAACAGAGAATGACTCCTAATGTTTTGGCCTGAATCTTGTTCCTCATTTCTAGTGTGGAAAACAATGGTAATGTTAAAATCACTTTGGCTTTTTAAAGGCAAGTGAGGTGTAGTGAGCTATGTCTGCCGTACATGCTTAATCCATGATACAGTTTCTGCATAGCAAACTGCCAAATCTGATTCATAGGATTGTGCTATCCAGATTATCTGTTTATTGAGCATCCACCTCCATCATTTTGCCCGGACACTGAGGTCTAGCACCGAGGGCCTTCTGGCGGTTCCCTTGTTGCGAGAAGCCAAGTTGCAGGGAACTAGGCAGAGGGCCTTCTCGGTGGTGGCGCCTGCCCTGTGGAACGCCCTCCCAACAGATGTCAAAGAGGAAAACAACTACCAGACTTTTAGAAGACATCTGAAGGCAGCCCTGTTCAGGGAGGCTTTTAATGTTTAATAGATTACTGTGTTTTATTTTTCTGTTGGAAGCCGCCCAGAGTGGCTGGGGAAACCGAGCCAGATGGGCGGGGTATAAGTATTATTATTACTATTACTATTACTATTATTATTATTATTATTATTATTATTATTATTATTATTACTCTGTTTTGTTTGTGGGGAGGTCAGATGATGAAAGCAAGTGTTATCCCACGTTTTCCAGTACATTTCCTCACCCTTTTCCTTACTGCAAAAAGTCCGATCTTCTGCAGAAGTGAGTTGTTGTGCAAGGCCTCCCAATAACTGCAGAACGTGAATTTGCCAGCATGCAATTGAATCCCGCTCGAAAATAGTGAGAGTCTGGTAGTGCTGCAAGTTAATGAGCCTTTTTCAGGAAGAAAAAGCGGTCAAAACATCATATGTGTTTAAAGTCTGTCTTAATGATTGTATCTCTGATTTTTTTTTTCAATTAGAAAATCACAACCTGGGAGGTGGATGAGCATACCTGGGACAGCATTTGATAGGGAGGGTCAATTCCTCCTCTCCAAAATGCCTCCGCATTCACCAGAGGAAGAAAGCTGCTACTGATGGCATTGAACTATCATCTGTTTTGGTCCTAAGAGCCAGTGGCTGGGAAACACATCACAGTCCTAGAGTACAGTGTTCCTGGCTGCAGAATTTGGTTTCCTAAGCAAAACGACTTCCAAGTCTAAAAAAAGAAAAGCACATTTCTAGCCCTTATGAATCAAAATATTTGCTTGAAACTCTCTGGACAATGATTAACGCAAGATGGGGGTACATGTGATCCTCAAGAGGTTGCTTCTCTGACTATTGCCCATGTTGGCAAGGGATGATGGGAGTTGGAGCCCAACCTCCTTTGAAGGGCCACAGATATCCCCATCCCTGGCTTAGTGGAGTCTCAGAAAGTAGCAATAGAAGCTGAGTTTTAAAAAAATGCAAAAGAATAAATATTGCAGAATACATCATTCAAATTAAGGGGAAACTGGCAAATTTGTTTAATTTGCATAATATAGGAAGGTGGCAGAATTCAGTTTTTCCTTATGCAGAATTCAGTTTTTTCCCATCCCAAACCTGACCAGTATCCTGACCAACAGCAGGAAGCAAGTGGATGTGAAGGTTGTCAGAATAATGGAGGTCAGTATAATGTAAAAAGAGACATTGCATTTTGGTGGAGGCCAGTTATTTAAGAATTACCCACATTTGATTTTTGAGGGAATTCCACTTGACATGGTCAACCTATTTTAAGAGAAAGGGATGTTTTCAAGTCCATTTACTGTACCATTGGCAATACTTTATACACTGATCAACCTTAAAGTGGAAAGACTATGTTTTGGTTTTTTTTAGCTTGCTTGCAAAGTCGCAATGACACAGCTTATATGAAAATAAAACATGACTATAAGAGGCAGTGGGTGCTAATGCAGTTCATCATATTTCTCAGGTAGGTAGGCATCTTTTGACTGGACCAGAATCTTGTGTCATGTATGCACACATTTCTGACTGTAGCATCTGCCCCACAGATTCTGCATGCATTGAGCAGGAAAGATCCCCAAGCAGAAATTTCTTTCCACCCTTACAGGGCTGGAGTGACACTGGAACGCATCACAGTTCTGAATCTGCTATACATACCATAGAGATAAGCATCAGAAGGCCCTGGGCTCAAATCTGGCATCTAGCCTAGACCCTGATCCTCAGGATTACTCCCTATTCTTCAATGCTGTCTTGCCACTGGAAGAACAGAAATAAGGCTCCTATAAGACAGGCACCCCCAAACTTCGGCCCTCCAGATGTTTTGGACTACAACTCCCATCATCCCTGACCACTGGTCCTGTTAGCTAGGGATCATGGGAGTTGTAGGCCAAAACATCTGGAGGGCCGCAGTTTGGGGATGCCTGCTCTAAGACATCCTGTAAATGCAACTCAGCTGTTCAGTCCCACATGCAACGACACAGCCCAAGACCAAGCCTCTCTTGCTGCTCACCCTGGGAAAGAAGAAGTTAAAGCAGCCTCATATTTCAGCACTGGCTGCTGTAGAAACCTCCGCCTTCTTCCCAAGTTCGGCTTTGAGTAATTGTGTCCCGAATAAATAAGCTGCAGTGCTGCATTTTAGCCACACGAGAGCATAAAGATCATGGTTCTGAGATGGGAAAGTTTATAGCACCAACCCTTCTTACCTTGAATAGCACACAATAGCCTGCTGCCAAGGACGCTAATTACATTAAAAAAAGAAAAATCCATTCAAACTACAAACTGCCTCCTGCCGAGTACAGGGAGAACATTTCACAGATGTTACGTGTGTGCTTTCATGTTCCAAACAGAATTGTCTATTCCCTCCCAATTATTTGGAGAGTTATGTCCACATTGCAGATATTCCCTGTTAGACACACCCTTCCATATGAAAACACTAAGCAGGCTCCAACCTGATGCTTGGTGTATACTTTTTGTATCCAGGCATCCCTCCAACTTCTGTGTCTAAACACAGTTGCATTTCTCGGTTAGTGTAAGATGGAGCCGAGTATAAATGAGCTTTTCCATTTCCTTAATATGAAGGCATTTTATTTGTGTGTTAAATGTTCATTTAACATCCCCACATTTCTACACCAAAGCTTAGAAGGAGATGATTGCCATATAGCTGTTTGAAATAATAAATGATTTTTAAAAAAAAGAAAAAGAAAAGAAAAGCCCCGAAAAAGCTTCAAGAAAATATAGACTGAAGGATGGGGAGAAACAACTAAGTTGCACCCCTGTGCATAGCTGCCAAGTACCCCGTTTTCCCCGGGAAACCCCCATATTTTCTTACCGTTTCCCGCAGGTGTCCTGAATGGCAAAATACCCCATATTCCCCCAGTTTACGGAGCTCCTGCCAGCGGCCATGTTCTTCTGGTGCCGTGCATGTCCGGAAGTGTGTAGAAGCGACTTCCGGTGCCGCGGCGCTGCTGATCCCAGATTTTTCAATCCGGAACTTGGCACCTATGCCCCTGTGACTGTTCATTGGTCACTTCCTCATGACTTCTTCTGATTATTATTATTATTATTATTACTTACACGGATTATATATATGTTTACTCAAGAAGATGTACAATACATATGTATATGTATATGTTATATGAGATGTGCTATATGAAATGTGTCATATAAGAGATTGTTAATAAAGCAAAGAAAAGAAAGATTATTATTGTTGTTATTATCACCCTAACCACCATTATATATTTATTTATAGCCCCACCTTTTTCTGTGACAGGACTCAAAATGGCCTACATATAAAAATGAGAACCTCTAAGAACATCGCGAAAACAATCATTTAAAAATACTTTACCACTGATAGAAATAAAGCTAAATACATGTTTAAAAATAAACTATTGAACCCATCATTGCAATAAAAACAGCACTGCACCAGCCCTTTCATTAAATGCAATCAGTTCCCCAAATCTTGTTGGAACAAGAAAGTCTTCACCTGCTGGAGGAAGGACAACAAGGAGGGAGCCTGCCTATCTTCTCTAGGGATGGAGTTGGCCACACCCCAAGACGTCCCAGAAGCCCTGTCAGGTCTAGTGGGCACCATTTGCCACTACATGGTATAAGGCAGCTTCCTTTGTCTACTACAACCGGGGAATATAGTTTTAAGAAGACTTGAGAAGGGACAGAAGAGTTCAAGAGCACTGCAGCACCCTTTTTTTCTGCAGTGCCAGCAAGATTCTGGCAAGGCGTTGGCTAGTACACTTTGACCACCTTTGATTTCCCTTTGCTCCACCCATTAGGACTGCCATCTTTAACCTCGTTTCTATTTCTTTTTTTTTCCTTGCTCTTTCTTTATTCCTTTGTCCCCTTCTCGTTATGTTTTTATTTAGATGAAAGTCTTCGTTTGGACAACAACAACAAAAGGTGGGGAGGGATATTCAATATTAAAATTTGCATTTGTCTCTATAAGCACCAATAAAATTTATTTTAAAAAAAGGACTGCCATCTTAATTTTCCTGTAACAATTTTATAATTACTCGGTATGCATGTTGGCTCCATATAATTTCAAAATCAGTTGTGTAGCAATGCTCTCTTTTTTTAAAAAAATTGAAGCAAATTTCCATGGTTTATACCAGGCATCCCCAAACTTCGGCCCTCCAGATGTTTTGCCCTACAACTCCCATGATCCCTAGCTAACAGGACCAGTGGTCAGGGAAGATGGGAATTGTAGTCCAAAACATCTGGAGGGCCGAAGTTTGGGGATGCCTGGTTTATACTGAGGGTGCAATATAGAAAGAAGACATGTGAGAATACAGCTTGATCAATGGTTCTGCAAAGAGTATGAACAAATCTTTCCTGCCTGGAAGCAGATCTCCTTTTCACTTCTGTTGATAAAGAAGTATGCAGAGGAAGGCAGAGAATATAGGAGAAATCAAGAAAAAATGAGGGAAGACATACAAAAACTAAAAGATAGCCAAGAAGCACTACTGGATGCTCTCGCGATGCAAGAACTAAAGCAAAATGATTTGACTCTCAGGTTCAGGGGACTAAAGGAGAAGGCAGATGAAATATATAGAGAACGTCATCATCACAGCCCTGGCGCAATGGATGGATTTGCAGGAGGAGGACATTTCTATTTGTTTGGACAAAGCATTCAGGCTGAGATCGAAACAAGCCCGTGCGAATAACTGGCCGGGTGACTGTTTAGTTTTTCTTTATCAAATTGAAAGAATATGGGGAGGTAAAACACCAAGTAAACGGCTGGTTTCAATACCATCAAATTTATAGTAAATTTAAGGAACACAAGCAAACATTAGGCTTTCTGGAAGAACCCTCTTTATTGGAAAAAAATTTAATACAACCGGAAATCAAAACTATATCAAAGATGTATAATGTCTTGTTAGAATGGGAAACCAAAGATGAATTAGGAAAAGAAACGATGACAAAATGGGCTATCGACATAGGGAAAAACATACAGGTCGATAAATGGGAACACCTATGGAAGAAAACATGGAAATTTACAGCCTCAGAGGGAGTCAGGGAGAACATGATCAAAATGTTTTATAGGTGGCACCTAACCCCGGTCAAAATACATAAAATGTACAATACTAAAGACAATTTGTGTTGGAAGTGTAGGGGGGAGACGGGTACATATATGCATGCATGGTGGCACTGTGAAGGAATTAAAAAGTTCTGGATCCAAGTGTTTGAAGAAATAAAAAAAATACTTAAATATAATATTAAGAGAAGCCCTGAATCCTTCCTGCTGGGGATCTTAGATAACACGATCAAACCACAGGATGAGACATTGTTCCTGTACGCAACATCAGCGGCGAGAACTCTGATCGCATCCTATTGGAAACAAAAGGAAATACCCAGCATACTGGAGTGGCAAGAGAAATTATTAAGTTATTTGGATTTAGACAATTTGACTAATTCGATTAAAGGATATACTAATAAAAGATTTCAGCAAAATTGGGATAAATTTGGGGAGTACATGAAAGGACAGTGCCCCATGGTAAAGTCTTGGGTCTATTTCTAGCATCCTGCATCGAGCCACAGGAAAATAAAATACACGGAGACAAGGATTAAGAGAGATGTTTTATTTTATTATAATTTATATTATAACTTAAATAGAAAATGAGTTTATGTCTTATGGAATGGTATCTGGAGATATTTATTGAACGATATCTAACTGGGAATGCAGTAACTGGATATAATACCTAAAGAAATCTGAGAATAGAGATAAGTGGGAGTCTTTAAATGGGTGGAATACAGTTTAGAAGATTGAGAATTCTGATGAATTTAGTTGATATTGTTATGGATTGTTTCTGGATGAGAGCGATGATTCAAATGTATGCCTTTTTTTTCCCTTTCTTTTTCTTTTTTTTTTCTTTTTTTTTTCTCTTTTCCCTTTTCCTTTTTTTCTTTCCTTCTTTATTATTGTATGATTTACATGAGTTTGCACATTATGATCTCTATGAGTTGGTATATTATGATTTTTATGAGTTTGTATATTAGGATTTTGTGTATATGAATTTGTGCTTATTTTGGTATGACTGTGAGTTTCGAGTGTGTATGGTTTGTATTTTAACTTTGATTCTTAATAAAGCTTTTTTTTTTTTAAAGGAAATTTCCCTTCAGCGTATTGCTGGCCCATTTGATGTACCTCCTTTCCACAATCTGCACCTCTCTCCCCTCGGCATCGTACCGAAGAAGGCTCCTGGCGAATTCCGTCTCATTCACAATTTGTCACATCCCGTTGACACTTCTGTGAATGACGTGATCCCACCTGAACTATGTTCAGTCAAATACGCATCTTTGGACCAGGCTATCAAGTTGGTCAGAAGATTCGGTCGAGGAGCCTTACTAGCAAAATGCGACATTGAGTCGGCATTTCGGCTATTGCCTATTCATCCCCAGGATTTTTGGTTGTTGGGATTTCAATTCGAAGGCGCATTTTACTTTGATAAAGCCATGCCAATGGGCTGCTCAGTAGCCTGTGCGGCTTTCGAGGCTTTCAGCACTTTTTTGGAGTGGGCTCTTCGGTCAAAAACTGGCCTGCAGGGGGTCACGCATTATCTTGATGATTTTCTGATTTGCTCCGCCCCCGATTCAGGCGACTGTGTCGCCATGATGCAGGCCTTTGAAGAGCTCACAGGGGAACTAGGTGTCCCCTTGGCCGCGGACAAAACGGAGGGCCCGACCACGCAACTCACATATTTGGGTATCCTGTTGGATACCGTACCTCAGACCTCCAGCCTGCCCATGGCAAAAATTTCAAAACTCAAGGAGGTCATTCATGAGATGTTATTGCCTAAAAAAGTGACCTTGAGGCAGCTGCAATCGCTGCTGGGTCATCTTAACTTCGCCTGCAAGGTAGTGGCGCCCGGACGCCCCTTCTGTGCTAGGCTAAATAAGCGCACCGTGGGCCTGCGTTCACCGCATCATCATTTGCGGTTGACGCAGGACGAGAAAGCAGACCTCCTGATGTGGTTAGAGTTCCTAGATGAATTTAATGGGGTGTCATTGTGGCAGGACGTCCTGAACCTCCACAATGACTTCCAGGTTAATTCAGATGCAGCCGGTTCCCTTGGTTTCGGCCTTTACTGGAATGGTCGCTGGTGTGCGCAGCGCTGGCCTTTGTCCTGGCTGAACTCCGATATTTCACGCGACCTAACGTTCCTTGAGTTTTTTCCTATAGCAGTGGCTGTTCACATTTGGGTGAACAAATTCAAGGATCGCAGGGTCTGTTTCTGGTCGGACAACTTGGCCGTCGTCAACGTCTTGGCAAAACAGTCCTCCAAATCCCCCAGGGTATCCGCCCTTCTTAGGGCCTTTGTATTGCAGTGCCTTCGTTTTAACATTATGTTTTCAGCCCGTTTCATGCCGGGGGTTTCTAACGACATTGCTGACGCCCTGTCACGTTTTCAGATGGAGCGGTTCAGGTCGTTGGTTCCGGACGCCTTGCCACAGCCGGAGTTTTTCCCGGATCGTCTTTGGAACCTTGGAAGCTGCTAGTTTTGCAGGGAGTAGCAGCTTCAGTTTCCCCCTCCACCTTGCGGGCTTATCAGAAAGCTTGGACTGACTTCTTAACTTTCCGTCAGCAGTCCATCGCAGTCGAGAGCTCGGCACGGCCTTCTTCGTCTCAGGTGTTGCAGTACCTGGCGCACCTTTTTCAATTGGGAAGGGCGGCTAAGACGCTTAAACTACAATCTGCCGCCATTTCATTTTTTAGTAAATCGTTTTTCAACAAGGACCCTTGCGCTAAATTTGTGGTTCGCAAGGCTTTGGAGGGGTGGGGTAGGTTGCATCCCCCCCTGTCCACCGACAAGACAGCCCATCACCTTTGACCTCCTTTGCGCAATGTGCGTCAAGTTGAGGTCGGTCTGTTGGTCTAAGTACGAAGCCCGCCTATTTTCAGCCGCGTTTGCGGTGGCATTCTTTGGTGCACTGCGTATAGGTGAAATAGTCAGGGAGGCAATCCGACCAGGTTCATCTAGGGGTCTTTTGTTACAGGACGTTCGCCTCTCGCCCTCGGAATTGTTGCTCTCTATTGGGAGCTCGAAAACTGATCAGCTGGGCAGGGGCTCAACCATGCGTTTGCCTGCTACAGGACAGAGGGGCCCCTGCCCAGTTAAGGACGTCTCCAAGTACTTGGCCGTTCGGCCTCCAGGAGACGGGCCCTTATTCAAACACATTGATAATGCTCCCCTGACAAGACAACAATTCACGAGAGTCATGAGGAAAGTGATAGCGGCGTGCGGTTGCTCGGCCGCTGATTACGCTCCTCATTCATTCCGTATCGGGGCTGCTACCACGGCCGCCCACTGGGGTTTGTCGGTAGACAGAATCAAAGACTTGGGGCGGTGGAAGTCCAACGCTTATAAATCCTATGTCAGGAAGCGTCGTTAATTTGCTTGTTTGTCTGTTCTCTCCAGGCCCTGAGGAAGTGCGGATTTGGATAGTTGGGCACTCCATTGTCCACTGGGCGGGCGACCACGCCGCCAAATCCACCCTGGGGCTCCAGCTCGGCCTTCCACCACACGTTCGCTTGACCTGGATGGGCAGGAGAGGGATGCGATGGGGAGAACTTCTCCCGTTGCTCCGTCGCGAGGTTTTTGCTCTTGGTTTCCCTACTGCCTTGGTTCTGCAGCTGGGTGAAAACGACCTCCCTGATGTGGACTCTCTTTCCTTGCGTTTGGCCATGGAGTCTGATTTGACGCATCTAAGGACTTTGATGCCGGGTGTTACAGTAATATGGTCCCAGCTGCTTCAGCGCATTGAATGGAAGGGTAGCCTTCGCCTGGCTGCCACGGAAAAGGCCAGAAAACGCGTTAACAATGCAATTTCTAAGTTGGTTTTAGACTTAGGGGGGTCTGTAATTTCTCACCCGGATATCACATTTAAGGCCACTTCCCTCTTTCGTCCCGATGGTGTTCATTTGTCCCTGGTTGGGAATGACACCTGGTTGAGGGATGTTTCAGAGGGTTTAAAAAGATGGCTAGGGTTATGAGTGTTGGCGGCAAGCCGAGGCGGCTTGTTTGGCCGTTAGGCTTTGGTTAAATGGTTTTGGAGGGACATGGCCTATAGGCCTATCCCCCAATTATTTGCTCCTTATAGAAGTATTCCGTTAAAGGAATCCTGGGGCTCAGGGACTCTAGTCCATCATCCGGCCTTAAGCAAGGATGGTGTGTCCAGTACAGAGCCGAGCCTCGGGGAACGCTCCTTGGGGGAAGGAGAGTACTGGGAAACCGTACCTCCAATCCCTTGGGGTGTTTACTTGACTACCAACCGCGAGGTAAGTCGGAGTTGGTCCTGACCCAAATGGTCAGATGGAATTGGTCCTGCTCAACAGAGCAGATGGAATGGTCCTGACCCGGTGGTCAGATGGAAATGGTCCTGTCCCTTAGGGTGGACAGAAGGATTAACCAAAGCCTAAGCCAACACTCGAATTTAATTTGTATGTTAAATAAAGTTGTGGCCTAAAATTAATGCCAAAAACCAAAACCATAATTATTGTGTCCGTTGTGAGTTATTGGGATTTCTTGGGGCCTTGTTACGCAATAAATTCCCTCCAGGGGCACGTCCACACTAGGGTTCTTGAGCATTGCTTGAAGTCTCAATTCCCTGCAATTCGAGGCTACATAGCTAGTGTGGAAGCAACCCAACTTTCATTAAGGTCCTGGCAAATCTCTGTTGTTGTTGATGTTGTTGTTGTTGTTGTTGTTGTTGTTCTTCTTCTTCTTCTTCTTCTTCTTCTTCCTCCTCCTCCTCCTCCTCCTCCTCCTCCTCCTCCTCCTCCTCCTCCTCCTCCTCCTCCTTCTTCTTCTTCTTCTTCTTCTTCTTCTTCTTCTTCTTCTTCTTCTTCTTCTTCTTCTTCTTCTTCTATCCTTTGACTTCTTTATAGCATGAAGCTTTGCAGAATGCATTGGAAATTATATACTTGATTCCTCCCCACATACACAGAAAAATGCAGAAGTACTCGAGGGATTATTAATCACCCCTTTCTAAACAAAATGTAGCAGCTACCCGTTTTGATGAATGAGCATGCAACCAGCAAATGACTATTCAATGTCTGAAAGCCCCGAAAACAATAAATTAGCAGGTGAAGCCTGGAGGTGTTTCAAAGATCAATTTACTTATTCTTTCTGTTGGTGGCATGGTTTCCATTGGGATTACACCCTGGATGTCTCTATGTGCCGAATACAAACTAATCCAGTGACAAATGCCACCAGGAATCCTTATTGACATTTGGGTGTTTTTGCTTCCCATTAGAAGGCTCAGAGTGGCACAGATAAGCATTGATTTGCTTTGTTAATCACAGAAAAGCCAGGCAACTGAATTAAAATGTCCGCATATTTTTTATTTATTTTAGAAAACTTATATCCTACCCTTCCGAAGCATCCGCACCACTCAGGATGCCTTGCAACAATTGAAAACAAAACAATCCACAAAAGAACATTAGAAGAGCCTGCTGGATTAGGCCAATGGCCCATCTAGTCCAGCATCCTGTTCTCACAGTGGCCAACCAAATGCCTGTGGGAAACCTGCGTGCAGGATCCATGCTGCTCACATGTTAACACTTGAAGTCCCCTGCTGCTAAGACCCCCACCTTATGGTTCTTTAAACTGGGCTGTGAGCGGACCAGTCTTCAAATAGAGGACTGTCCTCTTCACAATAGGACATGCGGCCTACCGGTAAGTTCTAGGACAGGGGTTCCCAAACTAAGGCGCGGGGGCCGGATGCGGCCCAATCGCCTTCTAAATCCGGCCCGCAGACGGTCCGGAAATCAGCATGTTTTTACATGAGTAGATTGTGTCCTTTTATTTAAAATGCATCTCTGGGTTATTTGTGGGGCTTGCCTGGTATTTTTACATGAATAGAATGTGTCCTTTTATTAAAAATGCATATCTGGGTTATTTGTGGGGCATAGGAATTCATTCATATTTTTTTCCAAAATATAGTCCGGCCCCCCACAAGGTCTGAGGGACAGTGGACCAGCCCCCTGCTGAAAAAGTTTGCTGACCCCTGTTCTAGAACCTAGAAACTCTTTCTCCTCATCTTGTTTGACAGTACATTTTATTCATAAGTAGTGCCGCTTTATTATACAAATAGCCTTTCTGGGACATGATTCTGGCTTTCCAGGGTCTTGGCTTCACTCTTTTCTGCCATGCTCTGTGGAGTAGACATAAGAAGAGCCTGCTGGATCAGTCCAATGGCCCATCTAGTCCAGCAGGTTAGATAGATCCGTGTCATGGGTCCCCAGATTGGTCCTGTAATAAAAGATCTGAAAGGGAAGCTCTGCATATTTTTGTTCATTCATTCATTCATTCATTCATTCATTCATTCAATTTATCAGCTGTCCAATAAGGAGATAAAAAAGGTCCGCAGCTGATGTGTTATTTATTTATTTCATATATTTATATTCTGCATTAAAATGATACAACTGTTTGGAAACAATTCGGTATGCAATATAAACCCAACAGAAAGAACAGGTCACCATTACAGCATCCAGCAACCATTCCATCAGTATCAGGGTCCAGGGAAAGCTTGAGTAAATAGAAATGTTTTTAACAGTCGGTAGAAAATCACCAGAGTAGGTGGTAGGTGCCATATCTTGGACTCAGGTACAAAAACAAAAATGGTTTAAAGTGCAAAATAAGACAAATTAAAATCACCATTACAACGGGGACAAATTTATTTATTCTAAGTAAGAATAATGAGAGCCAGTGTGGTGTAGTGGTTAAGAGTAGTAGACTCATAATCTGGGGAACTGGGTTCGCGTCTCCGCTCCTCCACATGCAGCTTCTGGGTGACTTTGGGCTAGTCACACTTCTCTGAAGTCTCTCAACCCCACTCACCTCACAGAGTGTTTGTTGTGGGGGAGGAAGGGAAAGGAGAATGTTAGCCTCTTTGAGACTTCTTCAGGTAGTGATAAAGCGGGATATCATATCTCCTCCTCCTCCTCCTCCTCCTCCTCCTCCTCCTCCTCCTCCTCCTCCTCCTCCTCCTCCTCCTCCTCCTCCTCTTCTTCTTCTTCTTCTTCTTCTTCTTCTTCTTCTTCTTCTTCTTCTTCTTCTTCTTCTCTTCATTCATTCTTAAATTTAAGAAGCGGGAAACAAGACAATGGTGAAATAAAAAACAAATCACTTCAAAAGCAGTCATCGAGAAATTAAAACACTGCAGCAGTGATGAATTAGAACAGAAAGTAAATATATGTATAACAATCACAGTTAAACAATTGTACTAAAACTATAGCTCAGTGTAATGCTCAACAGATCCCGCTTGGCTCTTTGGTATACACTAGAGCTTCGAGTGATGAAACAAGCTGGGTGATGGCTTGAACACAAAGAGAGAAAAACTCCAGACTCAGGCAATCAAAGACTAGTGAGGGCTGGTTCTTGAGCCTGCGCAATGACAGTGAAGGCAGAAGGGAGAAGGTATACTTTGCTGCCTCTATTGCATCTTCACTGTGCCATCCGTTCAAACTTTTACAGGCAGAATGGGGCTTTTTACCCTGACATACAGCCAAGGTTACCATGCTTCCTGGCAGTGCCATGGCTGCTGCTTACCAGGAGGGAGAAGGGGTGGGGTGAGCTGGCAGCAGGGCTAGCATCATATGGGTGAGCTGGCAGAGCCAATCAAAGCACCTTCTTCCTGTCCAATGCCCCAAACCTGTGACAGCCCCAGATGGCTCTGGAAGGCCTGACTCGACTCTGGGGAATCCGGGGTTGTCTCCACTTGACTTGGTCAAAGTCTAGTTCTGCCCAAATTGGCCTGATTTGGTTTGGGTGATGTCCAACCCATATTGTCCTGGATCCTTTCCGACATGGTGGCGACCCATAGAGGTTGTGTTTTCCCCCCATGCAAACTTAACTTGGAAATTGTCTGTGTAGGGCAGTTTCTGTTGTCAAAACAACTACTGCCTTCAAAGCTGATTTTCATGTTGCCATCAATATCGTTATATGATGTGCTTTCAAAACAACGTGCCTTTATATGTAAGGGGCAATTCCCACTGCTATATGTAAATAATTAAGCACTGGTTTGCATATGGTCATGTCGGAGGTACCTGCAGTTGGGAAGCTACCCATGGTATGACTATTTTCCACTTTACCATTTTGACTCTCTGGCACCCTATCTGCATAACCTAGCAATTCTAAAGTATAGACACGCTTTTACTCTCGCAAAATTGAATTTATTGCCCTCGGCTGTACTTGAGGGATGATTCCAACAGATTCCACACACAAAAACGCTTATGTCCCTGTGGCGATGGCAGTACCGAATCAATGGTGCATGCCCTTCTGGATTGCACTCTTTATAAAGACTTGAGGAATGAGATTATCACCCTCTTTTATTATCCATTCCAGGTCGCCCAACCACTGCCACAGTGTCCTTTCTCTTGGCAGATCAATATCAGGTGACAGCAAAGGTTGCAAGGTTTTTAGCTGGGGCAATGAGAATAAGATCCACTATTTGACTATTGAGTCAAAACCCTAAAATTTATTTCATATAATTGACTTTTTATTTCTATTCTTTGTATATAGTATTGTTGTTTTATTGCTATGGCTGGTGGTTGACGTGAATAAAGATTCATTCATTCATTCTGTGTTGATAACTATGATTGTATTGTAACTAAGAGCCTGACCTGGTTTGGATTTGGTATTACCAGGTTGGTTATCTCTCTCTCTCTCTCTTTCCCCTATAGTGATCCACTGGACCGAAAGTGGGAATGATTCATTACCATTTATTATTGCATTATTGGGCAAGTTAATGGCATGGATTACTTATGCCATGGGACTGTAATGATTTTCCCTCACTGTGCTATGGCGTTAAAAGAAGAAGCAAACATTGTTAGTTTCCACTTTGTAGCTGAGAAGCGCACATTTCAACAGGCAAAAATGAAGCTTAATGTGTTCTCAGATGACACATTTATCTTGATGTGCAGGATTACCACTGTTTTCCCGTCACGATTTCCTCTTGCGCCCTGGAAAATTTCAGCCACTCCTTGCCTTGCTGCCCTCCCTTGACTCATGCCGTGGTTGCTCATGCTGCAACGCCTCTGCTCCTGCTTCCTGATCTGTCTGCAGCTTTTGAGACCATTGACCACACCCTTCTCCTGGACCTGCTGTGGGGGGATAGGCACTGTTTTACCATGATTCTGTTCCTACCTGCAGAGCTATAAGACCAGAGAATAGTATTGGAAGACTGTGTGTTGGTTCCATAGTCCCTGTGCTATGGCGTGTTACAGGGAATGATCCTGTTGCCAACATCTATATGATACCATTGGGCATAGTCATTGGGAGTTTGAGGGCAGTGTCATCAGTACACTGATGTCAAACAGCTCTACTTTTCCATAATAACTGAGCTAGGAGAGGTCTGAATAGGTCCTGGATGGAGTTGCAGAATGGATAAGAGATAATAAACAGAGCCGAACCGTAGAAAGATGGAGACACTGGGAGTGGGCAGTTCCTTTGTCTGGGATATTGGCCATTTGCCTGTCCTGGATGGAGTTACTCTCCCTCTTAAACTCCCAGGCCCATCTTTGTCACTAGAGGATCAGGTAGCCTCAGGGGCAGGAATGCTAACTGGAGCCATTCTTGGTCAGGGATAGTCTGGCTGTGGAGATTCATGCATTGTTAGCCTCAGGATTTATTGCAATGAGGGGCTACCCTTGCACCTGGTTCGGATGCTCCAGCTGGGGAATTAGATGGGGATTTAGATGGGGACAGACTATCATCAGGACATTACTCCGGCGCTCAAAAGCTGCACTGGCTGCCTGCATGTTACTGGTCCAGGTTTAATGTTATTGCATTGATTTACAAGGCCCTTAACAACTTGGCTACCTGATTCCTTATACCCCTGCCCTATCACTTAAATCCCTGGGGAATCTCTGTTGGTCATCCTCCATGGCTCACATGCATAGCTCATAACTACTAGACTGATGTGCATTCAGTGAAATGGACCCAGGCTTGTTGAACTGTTTCCCAGCTGAGATTAGACAAGCACCCTCCCTGCTGAACTTGAAGTGCATGACACACTTTCTTATTCCAGGAGGCAATTTAAGGTTGTGTTTGAGTTTCCGTTTGTTTTTATGATGATTTGTTTTTTTAATTGTTTTGTTCTCTGTGTGGTTTGTTTTTATGTACACCACTTAGAAAGAGGCCTGGGAAACTCCATCAGACCTCTTCTCCCTCAGCTGTCACCTGGGGGCAGCCATTCCTCCAGTGAGAAAGACGGGAAAGAGAACTCACTCCATCAGCTCTGCTTTGACAGGCCAATTCCATCAGGCCTCCTTTTCCCTTAGCTGCCACTTACTTGGGAGAAGCCGTTCTATCAGACTGCCTCAGTGAGAGAGATAGGAAGTAAGGACTCATTTCATCAGCTTTGCCCCAAACCCAGTTCCTTCAGGCACCTCTTACCCTGGAAAAGTGCCAGCTGGTCATTATAGGAACAAATGTTTAAGAAGTTGGTGCTTGAGTTGCATTTTACCCCCTTCCCCTCCTGTGCCTTTAGCGTTGCAGTTCCCAAAGTGGTTTCACAATCAATCCCTCTTCCTAGGGAACTGGGAAATTGTAACTCTGTGAGAGAATTAGGGGTCTCCTAACCCTCTCAGTACCCTTAGCAAACTACAGCTCCCAGGACCCCTTGGTAGACTGGTTAAAGTGATAGCAAAGTGCTTTAAATGTATGGTGTGAATTTAGCCATAGTTAGGATTGTTGACCATGGTTAGGATGGGCAAAGGTGAAAGAGAGAAAATGCTTGCCAGATGTAATTGCACAAACTTAAAGCTTAAGTAACACCATGTAAGAGTAACTTTAGCATAACTCCATAAAGAAACCCTTATTCCATGCAAGTTCTTATGTCGGACACTACATTGGACAAGATATAGCCAAGTTATTGGTATCATTTACAGGTTGGTACAGTAGCAAAGAGTCTCTGAATCCTCAGGATTTTTGGCTGGCTGAAAAACAAGAGTTTTGTTACATTATATCATGTTGTGTTTAAAGTTTTCTGTCAGGAATAGGATGTTAAAATTGTGCAAGATAAACAGAACTCTGAAGTAAAAGGTAATTTCAAGTTAATGATGGTGATCTTTAGAAAGAATCTCTCTAGTGTGATATACTTTCTGTGTGAGCAAACTGGTTTTCCTTCACCTCGTCGTGAGACCTGAATGTTATATAAGCCGGTTTCTCAGAAGAATGGCTGCAAGCTGGCGGATTTATTTATTTTCCCCACACTAGGGAGTCCTTGGCACTGAAGATAAACAAGCACATCACCAAGACAGATTTGCTCAATTGAGATACATTTCCATGTGGCTATTGAACAGTTTAATTTCATGCAAGTCAGGAAATGGGGAGAGACAAGGCCCAGGTTCTAGGATTTGGAAGAAATATAATCTCTGTTTCTTTGCCACAGTGTGGTGTCAGGAATCACACTCATTGCTCATCAAATTTATAGTTCAAAGTCAAATGGTTGTGGACGGGAAACCCACAAAAGGTTCTAAGTTGAATATCCATTAACAAAACAAAAAAAAATCTGAATTAATTTGCCGCAATCTGGGGAGCCAAAAGAGGAAGAGACAAGATGGTGGTGATAGAGGCTACTTTGTTTTGAGCACTGAGGTTTGTCTTTAGTCTTACTAGTTTGAAATTGTTCTTGTTGTTGTTTTGAAACATTAAGTATTGCAGTTTACTCAGCGCTAGTGCTAACTGTTACATATAGACAATGAGCACATTTGCCTTATTTCCTATTTTGTGGATTCAAAGGCTTTTCCTTTTTTCGGTGTTAATTGCAAACTGCAAGTTACTGGCTAAAAACTGCAAGCCAGCAGTGTGGACACTTGAGGTCTTTTGGGAGTTTGAGTTTTGAAAATGACATAATTTGAGGGTTGGAGACCACCAAGACCAGGGAGGGCTGATTTAAAAGCTCACCTCTATTTCAAAACTGGCTTAATTGTGACTCATACCCTTTTGCCCTTTTTGGAAATGTAAGAATGTTGTGTGGTTACTCGGTGGTGAAATAAAGGGACTTCCTACATCTTCAGGGCCATTTTCACTTTTACTTCATATACTCCAGGGTTCAGAACAGTGTTGGCAAAACCTTTTCAGCCCAAGGATTGCATTCCCTTCTGGACAACCTTCTAAGGACCATATACCATGGTGGGTGGGGCCAGAGGCAAAAGTGAGTGGGGCAACTGATGCAAATCTTACCTTTATAGAGTAGATTAGTTTCACACACACACACACACACACACACACACACACACACACACACACAGCCCACTCTGTTTTGCATCCAGACAAGCAAGAGACATTACCAGAGTTCAATAACACATTCCAGCCAGGCAAAGATATTTGAGGTGCAAGCAGGACCAATGACGTGCGTATCCTTGGGAGAGTTATACTGCGAAGCAGAGAGGTCTGAGGGCCACATTTGGACCCCGTTGCCAGAAGGCCCCCACCCTGATTTAGACTACGCACTGAACATAGGTTCTGCAGGTCTGAGCTTTGAAACCCTGATTGGCATAAATACCATTAAGTCTTGCCTTTACTTCATGTCTCCTCCCTTCTTTGCTCAACAAATTCATTTTATATCTGAACTCATCATCCCAGCACCCCAGTAACCGAGTTCAGACAGTTTCATAACCTGCTGATTTACAAGTAAAACCTGTGATGGATCGATAAGTCATTTCACTCTACTTTTTACTGCATCATCCAAAAAAGAAGAAGATAATAACAATAAAACTGAACCAGGTTCCTAATTCTGGCACAAGCCAATGTAGTTGTCCATAAAGGAAGAGTGCTTACATTTGTCTGCCTTATTTCTGCCCATTACCATCATGTAAATTGTCTTTGCTTTCAAAGATAGCTGCAAGTGTTCTGAAAAACAGGAGTCTCAAATATTCACGACAACGTATTTGTACAAGGATTCATGCTGTTAAGTTTCTAATCTTTGCAGATGAAAGAGCCTAGAACAACAACTCCCCCCCCCCCCGAATTAATGTAGAGGAGCATGACTTGAATTAAGTACAGAAAGGATTTCATAAATTTAACAAGAGCATGAGCAGTCTGGCAAAAGTGAAATTCTTTTGACTAAAGAAAGACTCTTCCTTGAGGCAGGAAGAGAATTAAAGACTCAAGAAATGATGGGCTCTTTTTTTCCAACTGGAACTAGTTCTGGTGCATCTTGGGTGGGCGTCATTGCCATTCTAAGAGAACGAGGGAGGTGTTCATGGTGAGTTCCAGCACCTCTTTTTCTAGAAAAAATAGTACTGGTGAATTACTTAATTAGTAATGTGACAGGTGCTGGAGTACAAACCTCCCTCCTGTGGTCTAGAAGCGCCTATATTTTAACCCCACTGCAGTCAGATTTAGGAGAGAAGAAAATATTCTGTATATTTTCTGCCAAGCTGCTGATATGAAGGGAGGCATTCTCGGGACTCTGGTGCATTTTGTATGAACTCTGCCAAAAATTAAGCATGGGTGTTGCTCCTCGTTGCCCTATGGCTGTGCCTCTTAAAGATGGCAGCTTAGCTACAGGTGGACTTCCCAAGCTTGCTTGCATGCCCAAAGCACAAGCGTTTATTTTTCTCTGTTCTGGACTTGTGTCTTTCATTTATTCATTGCTCTGACCCTTTAGGGACTTTCAGGCTTTTCTTTTAGCTCATTATTTGATTTCAGTATGTTGTTAATTCTCAGGTGCTGCCTGGTGACTACCACAACATTATTGCTTGCCGAGATCTCCTAGGCCATCTTTACCATCTGTTGTATTCTGCTTCCTTCTTTAGAAAATAGTTACTGGTCCTATTGCGATATGTACATCAAACAGAAAATGCTGTGGTGGCAACACCACCCATTTACTTTCAGGCAAACATTACCAGGGATGGCTTAATCACCCAAGTTCCTTTTTTCTTTTACTTGGAAACCACCACACTTCTTTCAAATCCACTCCAGCACCACCACCACCAAGTTGAGGACATTGTGCAGAAACATAGAAAGCTGCCTTATACTGTGTTGGGCCATTGGTTCTTCTACTACAGACTTCCCCACACTGACTTGCAGCAGCTCTTCAGGATTTCAGACACCTCTCCCAGTCCTGCCTGGATCCTTTGACAAATCAAAGGCTTTATCACTGAGCACAATCTTCCCCCTATGATGGGATGTGGGAAACACACTGATGATCATGTGGCAAATATCTTGGCCCACTGGCTTATTGATGTCTGGAATAGCAAAGATAATTGGCCGACAAAAAGAATAAGTTGGGTGAAGATTAAAAATCGAAACATCCTGCTGCTGGAATATTGTGAAGAGATAACTGTGCAAACCACCAAGTAAAATAAAACAATAGACATAGATGCTTAAATATAATGATGTATCCCAATGGATGTCTGCTCCAGAAACTAGTGTGACAACCAACTAGGCAACGTAATCACTACATGCATGCAGTAAGTGAAGTTAACTCTATTCAAAGGAACAGGATCTGCTTAGGAGTGCCATGCCTAATGAGCACAGCAATTCATTCTTCTTCAGTAGGTCTTTTCCCTATGTGGCATTTGCGGATACTGAAGGCCTTCCCACAGCTGCCTAAGTCTCTTCTTCAGGTCTTTCCCAAGCAATCTGAGACTACGCCGGCATGTCTGCCTCTACTCCTCCTGCTTCATTCCTCTCCTGGTCCTGGTTCGTCACAGCAGGAGGAGGAGGGGCTGTGTTTCTTCACCAGATTGACTCATCTCTGCCTCTTGGCCTCCCTCCTCTCCTGCTTTCACTTCTGATTCTGGACTTCTCTCTGCCATGGACTCCCCCCTGCTCACTAAACCCTGATACCTCTTCAACTTCCAACACCTCCTCCTCCCTGTCTTCTCTCGCTTCTCTTTCTGACCACTCATCATCGTCCCACCACCTGGCTCTGAGCCTTCTTCCCTTGAGGGTTCCTCAGCTGGTTCCAGCATCCCTCTGCATCCAACCAACAAAAGTAAAATTTGAATTTGTTACTCAGTTTTGCCACTGGCCCACCCACCACTGGCATGTGCCCCCCATAAGATTGTTCTGATGGGAATGTGGCCCACAGGATGAAAAAGCTTCCTTACTCCTGCAGTATAACCTAAACTTCACAGGCCAAGGGTAGCTGACAGACTGGATGTATGGACAAGTTTTGTCTTCTGGTTTTTAATTTCTCTCTCCTCTGGTGCTTTAATTCACTTTTACTTGAAACTGGTTATTGCTACATAGGATATTGAAGGTCTGGATGATACAGAAAATGAAGCCTCAGCTTTTCAAGGCTCAGATGGCTTGATAGAAGGCTTTGTGATGGGGGCAAAGAACGCCAGGTTCGTGTATTACCGTAGGAGTAGAAGCAAGCTAGTTCTCAACAGTGTTTATTTAAGAAATCTCTACACTTAAAAGCCCCAAAGGCAGCATACAAAATCAATAAATAAAATAGCCCATTTCATACATGCAGGCCACACTCTCAAGCATTCAAGTACAGGGTGGGGAAGGGCACGTCTGCAAAGATGCCCCACAACAAAGGTGCCCCACCCTATATGTGTTCATTGAACATGTGGGTAGCAGCTGCAAGATATATAAAAACAGGTCATATAAAATACCAGCAATATATACAAACAAAGGGAGCTGACTCACAATAACAATCATGAATACCATTTACAATTGGGAAGATGGAATTGGCCTGGCATCTAAAAGATAGCAATGATGACATAAGGCAAACATTTACACAGAGCTCCGTAACTGCAGTGGCCACCAAAATTCTGCTCGACAGAACCCACTTGCCTAACCTCCCAAAGGTCTGTTGTGCACAGATCTCCGTTGATGGTCAAGTTGCATGGGAGACCACAGTCTTATAAGATGACAGGTTGATTCATTATCCAGGTCTTCCCCTATATAAAGCTTTAAACATTGAAACCAGTCAACAGCCTGGCGACTTCATCCTGCATCAATTGAAGTTTCTAGGCACTTTCCAGATCCACCTGTATCCAGATAGCCACATTCCTAGTGGAGATGTCAGGAGCCAGGCTAGTTTGGCCGTGTGATGTCATAGAATCATAGAATTGTAGAGTTGGAAGGGTCCCTGAGGATCATCAAGTCCAACTGCCTGTGATGCAGGAATATGCAGCTGCCCCCTATGGGGATTGAACCTGCAACCCTGGTGTTATCATCACCATGCTCTAACCCAGTGTTTCCCAACCTTGTGCCTCCAGATGTTTTGAGACTACAATTCCCATCATCCCTAGCTAGCAAAACCAGTGGTCAGGAATGATGGGAATTGTAATCCGAAAACAGCTGGAGGCACAAGCTTGGGAAACACTGCTCTAACCAACTGAGCTATCCAGGCAGGGGCAAGGGCAGTGGTGTGGGGCTTCATTACTCTTCTCAGTTTAATCTGAGTGCAACTTTGCACAGGCACTTGGACTCAAGTGCTTTAAGGGGGATTTGTTGTTGTTTAGTTGTTTAGTCGTGTCCGACTCTTCGTGACCCCATGGACCAGAGCACGCCAGGCACTCCTGTCTTGCACTGCCTCCCGCAGTTTGGTGAAACTCATGTTTGTAGCTTCGAGAACACTGTCCAACCATCTCGTCCTCTGTCGTCCCCTTCTCCTAGTGCCCTCCATCTTTCCCAACATCAGGGTCTTTTCCAGGGAGTCTTCTCTTCTCATGAGGTGGCCAAAGTATTGGAGCCTCAGCTTCAGGATCTGTCCTTCCAGTGAGCACTCAGGGCTGATTTCCTTCAGAATGGATAGGTTTGATCTTCTTGCAGTCCATGGGACTCTCAAGAGTCTCCTCCAGCACCATAATTCAAAAGCATCAATTTTTCGGTGATCAGCCTTCTTTATGGTCCAGCTCTCACTTCCATACATAGACTGTTGCATAGTATCCGAATCCCAAGCAGTCATAAAATGTTGTGCACCAATGAGCCAAAGCTCTTCAGCCTTCCACTCAGTTCTGATCAGTCCAAGAAGTGCATTTAACATCATTTGTACCAAGGCGTGACCCTTTTAAAGAGATACCTTGCGTTACTCACCAGCATCTCCCTAAAGTGATCACCCATTAAGAAGTAAAAGATGGGGTTAATTACACTGTTCAAAAAGGCAATGGGCCTTGTAACAGTATAAATCATACTGATAAGGTCTTTGCCGCACGAGGGACGCTTCCAAGACTGCATCCGGGAGGCGATCCTAACATTGCGCATGATGTGATAGGGAATAAAGAGCAGTGAAAAGATGGCCACAGCCATGACGATCAAGGTGAGAGGTTTCTCTAGAGTCAGGGCAGCAGTGAGCTCTGCGCTGCGGCTTTTGATGAAGGCATGTGTTTTCCTGTAAAAATAGCACATGGCGCACAATGGGATTATGAAGCCAGTGACTGTCAATATCATACTATAGATTAGGCTGTCTTTTGCAACTCCTGAGCTTGCATAATCCATGCATAGGCTGTCGCTGCTATTATTTTTCTGGCCATTGAGGAAAGTAAACATGGGCGTCAGTTTCAATGTAACCACGACCCATATGGCGATTGATAAAACAATAGCTGTGCTTTTCTTCTGCAGAAAGTGGTTTCTGAAGGGATACTTCATGAGCAGGTATCTGTCCATGCTGATAACAGTAAGGAAGAGGATGCTTGTATATAAGTTGACATGCAGGAGAAACCTGTTGGCTTGACACCAGTATTTCCCATAGGACCAATTCCCTTGAGAGTAACTTGACACCAGCAATGGGAGTGTGCAAAGGAATGAAAAATCCGACAGCGACAAATTGAACAGGTAGATGTTGCCACTTCTCCAGGTTTTGAGGCAGAAGATGTACCCAAAAACAACAATGCTGTTGCCAATGATGCCAAATATGAACTCCAGCGTGTACATGGTGGAAAGGTAATATCTTTCCAGGGATTTCTCTCTATCCCAGCATTCTCTGATGTCGCCTCCATCCTGGAAATGTAAAACAAATGTCAGTTATTATTATTTTAAACAGGCATTTACTTATTGCTTAGCTTACACAGCCAATGTGATTATTGCCTTGTCATATTCCTGCACTTTCAGTCATGCCAAATGTTAGATAAACACTTCAAGTTTATGCAGTCCTTCTTCTTGCATAAAACAAAATTCATTGCAAAACTCTTCTCAAGAAAACATGAGGCATGGCCGTCTCTTCTATTTGTCGACAAGGTGGGGACAATGAATTTGAATCTGATGATCTTTGTATTTTCTTTGGTGTGTGTTTTAACAGGAGAGAGAGAGAGACCTTTTTTTAAAGGGGTGGATGGGAGATCACTTTCTTAATGATCTTCAGTTTCTATGCTTCTTTCTTAAGAGTCTCTGGGATCTGACATACTGCGTGCCATAGCAGTCTTTCAGCAGGCACCAAGGAGAGAGGAGACCTCCAGCAAGATTGTCCTGCTTTTGCTGCTTCTGCTGCCACTGCCACCAGACCAGAAGGTGGAAGGGAAGGGCAGGCTAGGAGGCTGAAGAAGTCCCTCTCTAGCTTCACTTATTATCTGAGACGCACTAGATTTAGGATGGTGTGGGTGGTCCCCTCGCATGGGGCGACATGCTGAGGGGCCACAAAATAGAGAAGAACCATAATTAAGAAGATCCATTTGGGGCCACCAAATTTTGGGCTCACACAGGATGTCATCCTGGAACGAAGGAGTACCAAAGTCTATCCCTGATCTGAGTTGCTGCCCCTGCGCCTGCTTCAGATTGAAGCCATACATGAGAAATCACCAATTTTCATATTCTGAACCAAGAAACTGTGACCTTGATTTCCTTGCTCGCCAGAAACCCTATAGCTTTGAAGAAATCCTTGGAAGGGGGTTTGTTTTGTTTGTATCAAGCATGGCCTAATCTAACTGAGTCTGGAAAGAACCCTCCTCTGTCCTGTCTTAGGTCCAAATTTGATGTGCCACCTGTCATTTAGTTTGACGTTGCATATATGATTTTGTGAAATAAATGCAGGAAGGTACAGGAAGGCAGTGAGCCAAATTAGGTCCATGTAGGGGGAGGGGGCTTTAACCCTTTGACCCCTCCACGCCTACTATTTCCAATGAGAAGAACACTTTCATGGTGACTGTTGGAGTTTTCTTCCCATTACAAAGAGCATGTGCAGGGGATGGAGAGATGGAAATTCAGTGGGGGGTGGGGGTTGGTTTCCAATTCAGTTTACATTTAAAGGCAAATCAGATTTTACTTTCAAAAACAACATGAAACCCAAAATACAGTAATCCTTCAAAAACCCATTTATTAGGGGAACTTGTTCATAAAATTCATATATTTGTGAATATAAAATACAAAATGCAATGTATATGGGAAAATTGCTTGCAAAAATTAGTCAAAACAGCATACAAAACTTAAAAAAACACAAAAATGTGGATGAATTTTCACAGGATTATTTTTTAAAGAAAATGCAAATTGCTGCAGAACAAGGGGTTCTTGTGCAAAGAAATTGCTGCAAACAATTTAATAAAAAAAACCCAAAAGAAATTAACTCAAAGACTGAAATACAATTTAAAACTCAATGTGTTGTATCCAACATTAATCAGACTCAGAGTAGAATCACTGAAATAAACAGACACATTCATTGATTCAGTAAGTTTACTATGACTACCGGTAATTCCGGATATTAAATTCGCACACTGATTTCAGTGGGAACTTGTGCAGCTAGCTTACTCTGAATCCAACTCAACATCTGCACATTGAGAAGTTTGTTTGTTTTTTTCGGAGCCTAAAATATCTGCATTAAGTGAATTTGACTAGTGGGCCAAACAGTGTCTTCTGAAAATTGGGTTCTTAGACAGGTATCTCACAACTTACTTGCATTTAACTTGTGCACATTTGGCTTTATGCTCTTGGCAAAATAATAATAATAATAATAATAATAATAATAATAATAATTTAAAAGAGGGTGGAAAGGGAGAAAGAAAGAAAAAACATTGCCAACCCCACCTGTCATTGCACCCAATGTGTTTTAACTGTATACAATTTTGGCTTTAGGCTCTATCCCTGGAATGTAACCCCAGCGTAAGTTGGAAGTCGCCTGTACATCAAAAGAATGACTAGAAAGAAATTTGTAATTTAAAGAACTGCATATGTATTACACACACACACACACACACACACACACACACACACACACACCTGCCCCAGTCAAGAGATTGCTAAAAGGCTTTTTCTCTTGTGCCTGTACCTGTGAATAAACTGCACCTAGCTGTAGACAGGCTTCTATGACTGGTCTGTGTTGGAGGAGATCCTTGCAATGTCAGTCAAGAAGTTATTTGTGCATCACCAAATTGCTAGATCTGATGTCTCCCAGGTGATATTTGAGCAACACCAGTACAAATCCACCCCATGCAGAAAACTAGTCCTGTGCACAGATATTATTCATTCTGTTGATGTACAACTGTGAAAAGAATTGGGTGTGTAGTCTTGCAGTCAGTTTATCTCCTAGGTTAATTTTTTCCCCTGTACACAACACGGATGGAAATGCTACCGCAAACACAAGGTTTAACTAGAATACATTTTTTTTGTAATGGATGTTTGCAAGCAATGTTAATATCCATTACAAAACAATATAGCAAATATTCAGCAATTTCCTTATTAAGAACAATATAAGCAATAATATCACTTTGATCACTTAGGTTTTATAAAGTAGCCTGCAAAAACCAACATAAAGCTTGTAATATCCAGGATGAAATTCAAAGACAGGGATTGACACCTTTACTAATTTTGTTAACTTGTCTACATATATTCAGTCATAATTACAAGGTATACAAAGCAATCTGCAAAAATTCTGTATAACAAACTGAAGGATATCCAGCCATTTTCCCCTTTGCTTACTACTTACCATTCTGTAGAATGGGTATTGTCTCTTTCTAGGCTCTTAGTTGAACATGATCTCTCTGCTGAAAGGTTCAAGTGAAGTAGAAGGTAGCTCAACATAGCCATGCCTCATTTACATAATATTTAGCACATGGTTAATGATTCAAGGATTCCGGAAACTCGTTTGACTGAGAAAGATGTGCAGGCAGTTCCACTGGAATAGAAGGTATTGCAAAATCCATTCTGAGTCGACTGGTGAAATAATGGAAATATTATCCCTTCTAATGCCCTGCTGAAATCTTCCTGGTTCCTTTTCTTTAGACAGCATGTGCTGAGGGGTCCTGTTCTTTAAAAAGGAAACTAAAACCAATATTTGAATTCAACAGATGTATGCTGCTGCTTTCAAAATGCCTAAGGGCGGTGTGTGTGTGTGTGTGTGTGTGTGTGTGTGTGTGTGTGATTTTTGCGATGAGTCATAAGATGAAGTGCAACTTACTCAAATGCTACTTGCTAACCACATCTTGCTACATCTCAAGTACAGTACCTGGATTTAAGCCTATTTAAAGCCCAGTTAACAGAGTAAAAATCTAGCAAACCTCAATACTTTAGCTTGCCATGATTGTGTATCAGTTTCTTTAAGAAGTTGTTGTTGTTTAGTCGTTTAGTCGTGTCCGACTCTTCGTGACCCCATGGACCATAGCACGCCAGGCACTCCTGTCTTGCACTGCCTCCTGCAGTTTGGTCAAACTCATGTTCGTAGCTTCGAGAACACTGTCCAACCATCTTGCCCTCTGACGTCCCCTTCTCCTAGTGCCCTCTTTCCCAACATCAGGGTCTTTTCCAAGGATTCTTCTCTTCTCATGAGGTGGCCAAAGTATTGGAGCCTCAGCTTCACGATCTGTCCTTCCAGGGAGCACTCAGGGCTGATTTCCTTAAGAATGGATAGGTTTGATCTTCTTGCAGTCCATGGGACTCTCAAGAGTCTCCTCCAGCACCACAATTCAAAAGCATCAATTCTTCGGCGATCAGCCTTCTTTATGGTCCAGCTCTCACTTCCATACATCACTACTGGGAAAACCATAGCTTTAACCTTTAAGAAGTTAGCTTGGGTTTATTTTTCAGATCAAGAGCGTGTGCAGTGTTTTTCTGTGATTATAAACAAGGATAGTTCCTTTTCACTTTACAATCATACTCATTACTAATATTCCTCTATAAGTCTCTCTATGTTAAGAGCATTTTAGAACCAGCATTATGTAAGTTTGTTGCATTTTACTATTGTAAGTGTCCATTGACACGCCCTAAGACAATTAATTGTTCCTAGCCCTTTAAGAAATGGAGCTCCTCTCAGTATATAAGCCAAAAATCAGAAACACCCTCAAACAGTCTGAACAATGGTGTCACAACATCACAACTAGGAGAGCTTTTACAGCCGTTTACTTAATCTTTTCCTAAGAGCAATGATATTCATTAGTTGAATTGTCCCATAGGTTAGTGCTATTTTTCAGAGTTTACAGCTCCTGTTTAGTTTTTGATTATAAGGAAACCTCAGCCCCTAAACATTTTCCTTCTGAGGAAACAGATAGAGATTTTCCAGTGAAATGAGTCACTTAGCCGGCACCTCGTCAAGGTTTACTTTATTTGGAGGTTATTTTGAGTAATTCATGTCTTTTCTATATCAAAGTTTCTTTGGGGAAATTTAAACCTCTTTTGTTTCTTTGAGTAAGCATTAGTTGAGTTTTAGTATTTTTCACTCTATCAATATCTCGTTTCAGGGATTTATCACGGCATAGTTTTGTTTTCGTTTTTGCGTTAATTGTGTATCAAGCTCAGGCTTGACTTGCCTGTCTGCTTAATCACACTTGTTGTTGAATCTCTCTAGCAGATTAGATTAGCCTCATTTATTGCACTTCCTCATAGCTTCTCTGTACCAGTGCTCCTTCTATCCTCTCTGACCTCACCAAACAGCATAATCAAAACAGGACACAGCTGTACTATATAGCATTGGGGTAGCATGGGCTAATGTATGCATGAATGATCAGCCTTTGATGTTCATGCGCAGAGCTTTTTTTAAAAAAAAAAAACAGATTGCCCCACAATAGACCCCCCCTCCCCCCTGGCAGCCTGAGCAGAAGCACTCTCACATTCTAACTCATCAATTCTACCATCTTTTGCTGAATGCTTCTAGGGACCCTTTCCTATGCATGTGCTTTACATGCAGAAGCATCCAGATTTAGTCCATGCTGAATCTCACTGGAGTCCTCTATTTGAAAGCCCTGGAGTTTCACTGCCAGCCAGTGTTTGCAATACAGGTTCTGCCTCTTACATAGGGTCCTTCATCAACTTTCCACCCCCTTCACCTGCATGTTCATGCCTCTTTAACCCTGCATAGAGGACCACACTCCACTGGTGGAGTGGGAATCATCACAACACATCAACTTCCTGTGCCCAGAAGTGGCTGGCGCAGTGGGATGGTGCTGTCACAGCCCTCCCGTGATGCTGTCTCTTACTAGGATGAGCCATGGCAAGGCAACCTGAGGTTGCGGGGGCGCATGTGTATGGGTTCACCAGCAGAGCAACCCCCCTGCTCCTGCTAGCATGCCTGCACAGCCCCAATCTCACTGCCGCCCTGAACCGCCTGCCACTCCTGCCCTTGTCAATGGACAGGGTGACTGATCCCATAACTCCTTCCCTTCTCAGTGTTGGCCCAGATTTAAGTGGGGAGGTGACTGCAGACGAAAGAGACCTCCGTGGATGCTTGTGTCAGAGATGGGGGAACTTGGAACATCCCTGATATTGAGTGCAGCTCATGGCCAATGACCAGGAAGAATGAGAGTTGTAATCCAACAATACCAATAGGGCCACAGGCTCCCCATCCCTGCCCGGTATTATTCAGGGAAGATTAATGTGGATTAAGGGATTAAAGTAGACTCCCAATTGTTCCTTGGTAAGCAGGACTTGCTGACAATCAGGTGACAGCAAGCCCTTTAAGGTTACCAGATTTTTTTCAATGAATCCGGGGACAGTTTTCAACTTCCTACTAAATAGATTGATTTTGTCAGGGCACTGATCTGTAAATCCAGGGACTGTCCCCGGGAAACGGGGATGTCTGGTAGGGTATCAACCACACAAGGATGCTCCAATTGGTCTTACTGCTGGTGAAAGGTCTTGCTGTCAGTGGTGATCAGCTTTGCTAGTCTACGGAAGGAACATGTTCCTTTACAGGCGTGGTTTGATTCCAAACTGTACCTGCGGTTGGGCAAAGCATGGCTCACAGCGAGCCCCTCTGAAGGAGCACATCAATGCCAATTGGCACACCTTCAAAGGGCTTGCTGTTCATTGCCAACGCTGAGCCCCTTTGAAGTTACAACTTGTCATCATGATGACATCAGATGATAGTGGGGAGCCCCGGCCATTGAACACAATGGTTCACGCAGAAGGCCTGGCTCTTTTAAAGCAGGGGACCTAACTGAATAGTTCTCAAGTGTTTTTGAGCCTTCTTCGTAGCGGGGCCCACCCTGTGGAATTCCCTCCCATCAGATGTCAAAGAGATGAGTAACTGTATAACCTTTGGAAGATATCTGAATGCAGCCCTGTATAGGGAAGCTTTTTAAGGTTCAATGTTTTATCATGTTTTTATATATGTTAGTGTGGCAACCTAGTCAAATGGGCTGATTACAAATAAGAAATTGTTGTTATTATTTATTGAAAGAACAAAGGACTTCACGTACATTGTCTTGTTGCAGTTTGCACAACAATCCTGTAAGGGGTAAATCCATGGTAACTCACGTTACATTTGACTTATGATTGCGACAATTAAGTAATATCTAAACATAGTAATTGAGAAACAATCTTGAATAAAATAATTGTGTATATAATACATACCTGGTTATTATAGAATCTTATTACCTTTTTAATATTAATTTCAAAATATGAAAAATAAAAATTATTTTTGTGTGGTAACTCACGTTACATGAATTGGACAGCTTAATTTTATGCACCCACTGTTTTTTCTTTTTCCTCCTCCATGATGAATTTAGAAAAAAACTTTTTAGGTAAGAGTATTACAGAAACCTTGCCTTTCATAGCATAGTGGTCTGGCATTTCTAATTTCAACGGTTATTAATTGAATAACTTTTCTCATGGTAACTCACGTTACATAACATGGTAACTCATGTTACTTTTCAAATCATAATTTTGGGCATTGGAATTCTATGAAGATAAATAATTATTTTCTTGTCATTTAGGAAATTTTGACAAATATTTATTTAAACATGAATAATAGAGACAGTTTAGAATTAACTTGAATTAACCATAGTAGGTGGGGAAATTATGCCAATGACTTCACAGGTCTGCTTAGTTACTCATCACTATTTGTAGAAAGTATGGAGCAAATAGGTTTGTGTTTAATGATTTGGCCTGGTATCATCTCCACTACTTTCACTTTGGAGACTTTAGTTGCTGTGGTGACAAACTGAGTGGCATTGGGAACTATTTGCTTTCTTGCTCTCACTGCATTCCAAACTTGACGCTTAATGGTCCCTCCTATGCCCTCAAATGGGCCTTTGCCATGCGATGTAGCAAAGTAGTTCCACCTTCTTTTCTTGTGGTGCTTTTTTTCAAGAGCAGCAATTGCAGCCACAACATATTTGTTCTTAAATTGTGAGCTCGGTCCATCAGACCATACATTAATTATGTCAACTTTTTTGGGAATCTGCTGCAAAATGAAATCTGTGTGACACACCACTGTCTCCTTTGAATGATCTAGGTTGTCAGAAGCAAGAACCAATGGGTGGTGCTTCCCACTATACCACATTGAGCAAGTAAACAAGCTTACTTGGTTTTGTTTCCAGTGGGCCCTTTGAATTTCATCCTGTGCCACACAGCTGTAATTTTCCGAAAAGTCAACCTGTATAAATGCAGTCTTCTGATCAAAGTCTTTTCGTCCTACTGCTTCTCTCTGTTTTTGGTAGGCTTTGGCTTGTTCCCTTTTTATATAACAGTGCTGCATAAAGGTTTAACCCTTCAGTAGGTCGGTTGAAAAAGAAAAATATACCAAAACAATTCAAAACCGTCACAGTGAGCACTGTAACGTGAGTTACCATAATTGCGGTAACTCACGTTACACATTTTGATAGTGTTTGTAGGGCACAAAGTGTAACATAAAATTAAAATGTTTACATGATTACATTGCATCTACTGCCTAGAAGGAAAATGCAGAAAAGTTTAATTCTGAAGCTCCAATTCAGAAAGATATTCTAAAAATAACTTGTTTTGGTAACTCACTTTACAGCTTAATCATCAATAATTAACATCAATCAATACCAATTAAGAATGTAATTGGAGCAATATAGACCATTTGCAATTGAAAGATGACATTTTAAGCTTTCAATAGACATATTACAATCATTGTTTTCATGGTTTGAATAGATTTTATCTTACCTTTAATGTATGTTTAAATTCAGAAACAAAATCTGGAACCAATTACACCCATGCTTCGGGTTAAGTACGCTTCAGGTTGAGTACTCTGCGGACCCGTCTGGAACGGATTAATCCACTTTCCATTACTTTCAATGGGAAAGTTTGCTTCAGTTTATGAACGCTTCAGTTTAAGTACTCTGCGGACCGTCTGGAACAGATTAATCCACTTTCCATTACTTTCAATGGGAAAGTTTGCTTCAGTTTATGAACAGACTTCCAGAACCAATTGTGTTCATAAACTGAGGTACCACTGTACATGAGTTTAAAGTCACCTAATAATGACAATGGAAATGACAATCCACTTCCTGATCTGTACCTGCGGTGTAACAACAAAAATATTACATCACCTCTCAATTAACTATATTAATGCACTGATCATGAATCCACGAGTTCCCATCACTTTATACTATGAATGTCACTAGCAGAGATGCTATCCCTCAATTTTATATGCTGGCAGAATATTTTTCATGTTGGCATATCATGCATATCACCTTACTGACCTGAGCTTGCTTTCGAGTCCCAGACATTTTCAGATCATTGCTTTTTGTGTTTAGCTTGTGTTCTGATGAAATATTATATAGGAGCTAGCCAAAGCTAAACACTCTTTAAGTCCTATTGATTTCCATGTTTGCTTAATTCTTCCACTGAAATTATTGGGACTTGAAAGTGCTTAGCTGTGCTCCCCTCGCCCCCCAAAAATGCTCATTAGGGCTCAATTTCACATAAGCGCACAAAAGCATCTTCGTTTGCACAGTGGCAGGAAATCTCCTGCCACATATCAACTAGCACTCTGCAGGTACTCCATAACTTTTTTTATTGGAATAAAGAGACAAGAAAATGGTAAAAATATAATTTTGATTTCCCCGTGGAGCATACTATGGCCCTTGTATTTGTACTTAGAGCACCCTGTAGCACTTCCTTTGTACAGAAGGCGTAGCAGATGCATTCACAGAGCAATAATGGCTTTTATTGTCCATTATCAGAAAGCAAAACGCATAAAGCATTCACAACACTGTGTCTACTGGCCCAGAACCTAAACAGATGCTTTGAGGTTGCTGCTGACAGGACTGAGTACATGGAGCTGCGTCAACACAAAATTGCATCACGTAATTGACACATTCAGTGGCTTAGTTTTCACATATCACTAAACCATGGCTTATTAAACTATGGTTTATTTAACCATGGCTTAGCATTATGTGTGAAGCCAGCCCAGCAGCTTTAACTATGATTATTAAACATCCTTAAAGCTTGCTCATTGGCCAAAGTTTCTAGTTAGTTTATAAACTTGTTGTTTATGGAATTTGCATCCTACATCTCCTTAAGGATCACAGGATGGCAAACACATCAATAATGAAATTACACACACACACATATATATACACAGGTTAAACGTCCTAAAAACAGTTGCAGTTAGAAACCAGTGGTCTCAAGGATTCCAGGAACAGTGTCTTTCAGTTATCAAATGCTACAGAGTTACAAGTGAAGATTGGCAAAGACTTTTGGGTTGCTGTGATCTTGTGCAATTTCATGCCTCGGTCCCCCTGCCCCTCAAGTGCTTTTTTATGGGGGGAAATTTGCACCATGAAATCATGTGAGATCACAGCACCCCAAAGGCCACTGTTCTTTTGTAATAAAAAATTGGGATGTCCCAGTTTTTCCATGGTACTTGTGGGGTATTCTTGTCTGAGCATATCTGAAGGGGGATTTCTGGATCACAGCCTTTATAAGTTAAGAAATTATATTGCAGAACTGAAAAAGAAGGAAAGAAACACTAAAATAGAAAATATTAGAAAAAAGAAATGAAAAATGTACTAATTTGCTTTGGGGAAAACACTTGCTAATTACATTTAAAAATGCAGTTGGATGCTTTTAGTTTGAAGACGATAGCAGATGAAATATATGTTAAGAGTTCATGTATTAATTTTGGTCGTCTTTCTTTCAAAGGTATCCTTTGAGTAAATACACATTTAAATTCAGAACCACATTCAGTTAATGGTTTGTTTTTCCTTTGAATAATACTTTTAATGACTGAAATGGCATTGTGTGAAACAAATAATCCTGTGACAATAGCTATCCCCCATTATAGCATAATTAAGGTCATTAACAGGCCAAGCTATGTGGCCTTCAGTGAGGTTTTTCTTCTAACTTAATAGACCCGATTAATTCAGGAGATAATTAATCTAGCAGGGTAATTTTTCTTCTATTATACTCTTTTTGAAGACTATTCATAAAGACCATGTGTCTAAAACTGATTATTGATTTTGAATTGCTAAGGAGAGCGAGCTAGTAACACATACTAATATTAAGGAGGAACATGGAAAATCTAGTTCTTTGATTCTATATTTATCTTAGTCAAGTTAATGTTATAAATTATTATTATGTCATAAATTATAATTATGTTATAAATTTATAAATTTATGTTATAAATTATGTTATAAATTATTATGTCATCAAATTTCATCATTTTCACCATGCCATAGCGAGTTTGCTGGCAAATTGCTGGCAAATGATCTTAACGAGGATGAGATTTGGGAAATTCACCAGGGCTTTCTGATTTTCCAATACATGTTAGCCATGTTTGGAAACTCATTAACTTGATTTTATCCTGTATTTATTTTAATAGTCCTGAGATCCTATGAAGAAGGGTGGTATAGAAACATAGCTGCCAAGTTCTCCCTTTTTTTTAAGGGAAATTCCATTATGCTGAATAGGCTTCCTCATGAGAAAAGGGAAAACTTGGCAGCTATGTATAGAAATCTAAAAAGAAATGACATGAAATGAAATGAATGAATGAATATTCTGAATACTGATAAACCAGCCATGGGGAATGTTCTTCTGGGGATGGAATTTGCTCATTTAATAAGGGGATCTGGGCCATTTAGTTCACCATGTTTACAATCCTGTTTGTGTCCAGGAACCCTGATATGGCAGATGTAAGAGAGAGGGCTTGCAGAGAGCAGCCCACTCTGCTTACTTCCACCAGCTGGGAGAGCGACAGCGAGAGCAGCAAGTCTGGGAGGGAAAACCAGGAACAGGAAGTGGTAAAGACGGGTCCAGGGCTCTGCAGAGCCCTGGAGGCTCAGCTCCAGGTTGGTAGCAGGGAAGCAGGGGAGGAGCTAGCTTCAGCAGGGGCTGGAAAGGAGGGGGAAGGTAGAACGGCACCTCAGGAGCCTAGTTTGGGACCATGGAGTAACCGTAGAGCCAGGAGGAGGGGCGTTTGGATACCCAGTCTTAAAAGGGGGGTCAGAGCCCGCGAGACGCCATTGCGGGCTTCTGCCCCATGCAGAGCAGACATGATTTGAGACATCTCACCACTGTATATAGCATGCACAATAAAACTCTGAAAATCCAGAGGAGGTGTGGAGTGCTTACTCGGGAGTAGCCAACACCCATCTGTGACAGCACCCATACCCCTGCCTACTTGTGTTCTCACATGTCCTGCTCAAATTCGTCCCACAGTCCTATCTATCGTAGAAGCTCCAAAATGAACACAAAGCAGAGGTAAAATGGGAGATCAGCATCTAATACTATAGGCAATTTGGGGGGGGGGGAATTGCTTTAAATATATATCTGCTGTTACAACACTTTTGTGAATAATGCAAACAAATAGTCTCTGAACATATCTGCTGAAAAAACAAATTAAAAAACAAGCAGGAGGCAAACAGCTGTTGGAAATGCTATTGGTCTAGCTGTTCTGCAGGCTGTTTAAATGAATTATGGGTTGCAGCTGTCATATTTAGTCTAGAAGGCACTCTTAGGTTTCTCCTAACTGGGTAATAAGGAGAGCAAGAAATGCAAGAGAGAGCCAGGGTGTGTAGAATTAAGTTAATGGCTTCAAACTGTTAAGGCTGTCCTTGCTGTGGAAGATGCCCGTGCGCTGAACACAAAGATAAAGATCTGTGCGCCGAATTGAAAAACTAAATAAAAATAAAACCGCTTATCTTGGGAACAGCGCTTTTAAAGCTCTCTAATAAATTTGATCTCAGTCTTCCAGGAAAATGCAGGTGCACCACTTACCCTTGTGTACAATACAGCTTTGCTGCTGCACAGAGCACAAGCCTAATTTAGGTGTTATTGTAACAACTTATTTAGGAGGGGTGCAGAGCACACAGGGACTGCTCCTGCCTCTCCATTCCTGCCAGTTGTTGTTGTTGTTGTTGTTGTTTATTGTACCCCACCCATCTGACTGGGTTGCTCCAGCTTCCAACAGAATATTAAAAAAAAAAATGAAAGGCACAAATACAGGATGGGAGACACCTGGCTTGAGAGCAGTACATGTGAAAAGGATCTAGGAGTCTTGGTAGACCACAAACTTGACATGAGTCAACAGTGTGATGAAGCAGCTTAAAAAGCCAATGCAATTCTGGGCTGCATCAATAGGAGTATAGCATCTAGATCAAGGGAAGTAATAAGACCACTGTATTCCGCTCTGGTCAGACCTCACCTGAATACTGTGTCCAATTCTGGGCACCACAGTTCAAGAAGAATACTGACAAGCTGGAACGTGTCCAGAAGAGGGCAACCAAAATGGTCAAAGGCCTGGAAACGATGCCTTATGAGGAACGGCTTAGGGAGCTGGGTATGTTTAGCCTGGAGAAGAGAAGGTTAAGGGGTGATATGATAGCCATGTTCATATATATTAAAGGATGTCATATAGAGGAGGGAGAAAGGTTGTTTTCTGCTGCTCCAGAGAAGCAGACACGGAGCAATGGATTCAAACTACAAGAAAGAAGATTCTACCTAAACATTAGGAAGAACTTCCTGATAGTAAGAGCTGTTCGGCAGTGGAATTTGCTGCCAAGGGGTGTGGTGCAGTCTCCTTCTTTGGAGGTCTTTAAGCCGAGGCTTGACAGGCATATGTTAAGAATGCTTTAATGATGGATGGTGTTTCCTGCTTGGCAGGGGGTTGGACTGGATGGCCCTTGTGGTCTCTTCCAACTCTATGATTCTATGATTCTATAAGGAACACACAATACATCAAACTTTAAAAGCTTCCCGAAACAGGGCTGCTTTCAGTTGTCTACGGAATATCGTATATTTGGCTATCTCTTTGACATCTGATGGAAGGGCTTTCCAGAAGCAGCGGTGGAGCTACCTGCCCAGGCATCAGGAGCGTCATGGGGTGGGGCTAGCCGTCCGCACGGCAAGCGTGGGGAGGGGGCGTGCTGCTAGCCAGCCACGCGACGAGCATCCCTAGCCGCCTGCCATCGCTGTGGAGAATATGGGAGGGTGCCACTAGCCGCCCGTAGCGGCACCATCCCTAGAGGCCCGTTGCCCTTGCAGAAAGCACCCGGGGGTGCCGCCCTTGCATCAAATGTAGGGTGGGGTTGGGGTGGTGCGGCGATGTCACCTGCCCTCACAGCTGACACCCGGTGTGCACCACACACCCAGCACCCGCCTTCCTCCACCAGTGTCCAGAGGAAGGGCGCCACTACCGAGAAGGCCCTCTGCCTGGTTCCCTGTAACTTCACTTCTCACAATCAGGGAACTGCCAGGAGACTCTTGGAGCTGGATCTTGGTGTCTGGGCTGAACGGTTGGGGTGGAAATGTTCCTTCAAGTATACAGGGATGAAGCTGTTTAAAGGTCAACACCAACACTTGGAATTGTGCTTGGAAACATACTGGGAGCCAATGTAGATCCTTTAGGACTGGTGTCATGTGGTCCCAGTGGTTGCTCCCAGTCACCATTTCTAGCTGTTGCATTCCCGATTAATTGCAGTTTCTGCATCACCGTCAACGGTAGTGCCACATAGAGCTCATTGCAGTAGTCCAAGCGGGAGATAACCAAAGCATGTACCACTTTGGTGAGACAATGCGCAGGCAGGTAGGTTCTCAGCCAGCATACCAGATGGAGCTGGTAGACAGCCGCTCTAGACACAGTGTTGACCTCCATGGACTACTGGGAGTCCAAAATGACCCCAAAGGTTGTGCACCTGGTCCTTTAGGAGCCAGGAAGTCCCCCACACTTCCCCCCTGTCCCCCAGAAACAGTACTTCTGTCTTGTCATGCTTCACTCCACACCCAACCTTCCCAAGGAAGCTGAACGTGAAGCAACTTCTAAGCATGCTGAGTGCTCTTCAGATCTTCCGACTCGGTGGAGAAAAGTTAAAAACAACGTGGGTGGGGCCAGCACACACAGCGACATTGTGGGCAGAGCTGGTGCGCATTCCTTCACACATCTGTCACAGGTTTTTAAACTCAGAATGATGCAGGATTATGACTGGAATGATAGTATCAACCTGTGCGAGTCTGTTTGGTTGGAAAGAAAGCCACAATGAGTTTCAAGGGGATTACTCTCAGGTAAGTGGGGATAAGGTTTGCAATCTGGAAATACAGCAACCTGGAAATAGTTTCCACCCAACTGAAACCCAGGCTTGGTTTTCAGAATGTTGGGTGCGGCTGGGCAGTATGGAGATTTTTTGAATACAGTGGTACCTCAGGTTACAAACACCTCGGGTTACAAACTCCGCTAAGCCGGAAGTAGTACCTCAGGATGAGAACAGAAATCGCGCGACGGCAGCTGGAGGCCCCATTAGCTAAAGTGGTACCTCAGGTTAAGAAAGCGTTACCTCAGGTTAAGAACGTCTTTAAAACAAATAAAATGTGGAAATGAGTAGAAGAAAACCAGCACACAAAACAATTTGGGTTTGTTTTTAAAGGCATCCCAGAACATGATCAAGAAAGTTATTTCTTCAACACTTAGGATTATTTTTATTAGCTTTTTGTTTTCGTAATAGCCAGTCGGATGCCTATGGGAAACTTGTGAACGGGACACTCTCCACACAGCAGTTGATCTTCAGAGCCATTTTGCCTGAAAGTAGAAGGCAGGACATAGCCAGTGGCCGGCTGGTAGCTATGAGCCTTTAGAAGAAAATCAGATAGAAGTTTGCAGGGACATCCTTTTGCAAATGATATGGCCCTCTTGACACATAGGACCTTGACATGGTTTCCCCCTTTCTCTCAGAAACTGAAGCATACACCATACAATCTAACAATTACCACACGATCTAACAAAGGGTGTTAATGCCCTACTTCCAGTTCCATAGATATTAATTAAAGCAACATTACCAGCCTCCTATAATTATACTCTGCTTCCAATAAGCCTCTCAGTACCCTACTTGGGGTTTTCCTGAAGCACAGTGAACTGCTGCATTGTTGTGGAAATGCCAGGTTTGTGCAACGGCGATTCCACTGAAAACTGGGAAACGTTGTTGTTGATGACAATGATTTCTGCCTTACCTTTTACTGCACAGTGATCTCAGGACTAGTTAAACAGTAAAGCAAGCATCCAATTAAATCACTAAGCCTGCAGCCCAAACTCAATTTACCTGGGAAGAAGCTGCATTTAATTCAATGGGAGTTGAATTAAGTAGACGTGGTTAGAATTTTCAGCCTATAATCCCCAGCATCTGACTATAGAGAAGCTGATCTTGTGAGCATCAAACAGATGTGGTATACAGTGGAACCTCGGTTTATGAACACCTCGGTTTATGAATTTTCGGTTTATGAATGCCGCAGACCCATCTGGAACGGATTAATTCACTTTCCATTACTTTTAATGGGAAAGTTCGCTTCAGTTTATGAACGCTTCCGGAACCAATTACATCCATGTTTCAGTTTATGAACGCTTCAGTTTAAGTACTCCGCGGACCCGTCTGGAACGGATTAATCCACTTTCCATTACTTTCAATGGGAAAGTTCGCTTCAGTTTATGAACGGTTACTCCGCGGACCGTCTGGAATGGATTAATCCACTTTCCATTACTTTCAATGGGAAAGTTCGCTTCAGTTTATGACGCTTCAGTTTATGAACAGACTTCCGGAACCAATTGTGTTCATAAACCGAGGTACCACTGTATTGCACTTCTAGACTGAGTATGTTGCACTACAACTCGGCTCAGATGCTCCCAGGGTATGATCTGAAGGCACGAGAGACCACCAACTTGCTGAAGCTGAGTCTGGTCAGTGCATGGATACGTGCAGAACTATGAAAATCCAGTGGGAAATAAATAAAAATAGTTGGTCAGGTATTGTTTCTCACTACCTGAACAAGCCTTTGTCCATGGAGTTTTCTTGGCAGGGATACTGGGGTGGCTTGCCAGTTCCTGCTCCAGGTGGATCACGTTTATTCAAAACTCCCTACTATGACCTGTCCATCTTGGGTGGCCCTGCACGGCATAGCTCATAGCTTCTGTGAGTTATTCAAGCCCCTTCGCCATGACAAGGCAGTGAGCCATGAAGGAGTGTTCTCGAAACTACCAACATGAGTCTGACCAAACTGCGGGAGGCAGTGGAAGACAGGAGTGCTCTGGTCCATGGGGTCACGAAGAGTTGGACACGACTAAACGACTAAGCAACAACAACAACCTGAACAACCTGGCGTGCTGTGGTCCATGGGGTCACGAAGAGTCGGACACAACTCAACAACAACAACAACAACAACAACAACAACAAACGACTAAGCAACAACAACAACCTGAACAAGTCATAATAAACCTTTGCAACCTCCTCCCTCCTTTTTCACTTGTCAAAGAAGGCGATCAGAAATGTTCACTTTCCATTTCAAACAAACCACAGTTGTCAGAAAAAAACCAGAAGTCAACCTAAAAATAAAAAAATTCCTTCAGTAGCACCTTAAAGACCAACTAAGTTTTTATTTTGGTATGAGCTTTCGTGTGCATGCACACTTCTTCAGATACAGTGAAATGGAAGTTTCCAGGCACTTATGTAGAGAAGGGGTGGGGATGGGGAGGGGGGATCACTCAGAAGGGTGGTGGAAATGGGTGATTGACTGACTGATAGCTGTTGATGACCGCAAACGACTGCAAATGGTTTTGCATGAAAAAGCAAGGGTGGAGATGGCTGAAGATCGCTTATCATGTATAATGAGATAAGAACCCGATATCTCTGTTCAAACCAGGTCCCTCCATGGTTTTGAGCTTGGTGATAAGTTGCAATTCAGCAACTTCTCTTTCCAGTCTATTTCTGAAATTCTTTTGTAGTAAGACAGCTACTTTGAGATCTTGTATAGAATGTCCTGGGAGATTGAAGTGTTCTCCTACTGGTTTTTCTGTCTTCTGGTTCCTGATGTCAGATTTATGTCCATTTATCCTTTGGCGTAGGGTTTGGCCTGTTTGTCCAATATAGAGAGCTGAAGGGCACTGTTGGCATTTGATGGCATACACAATGTTAGAGGATGAGCAATTAAATAGTCCTGAGATGGTATGTTGGATGTTGTTGGGGCCAGTAATGGTATTGTCTGGGTGTATGTGGCAGCAAAGTTGGCATCTGGGTTTATTGCAGGCTCTGGTACCAGTGTCCATCAACCTAACAATGAACCAATCTATGCAAGAAATACATTTTTTGGACACTACTATAAAAATACAGGATGGACATATAGACACCACCTTATACAGAAAACCAACTGACCGACAAACATATCTACATGCTTCTAGCTACCATCCCAAACATACCAAACAATCCATCGTATACAGCCAGGCCTTACGTTACAACCGCATCTGTTCCAACTCTACAGACAGAGAATCTCACCTAAGAGATCTACAGCAAACCTTTTTAGAACTAAAATATCCACCTGATGAAGTTAAACAACAGATCAACAGAGCCAGACAGATACCTAGAGAGAACCTGCTGCAAGACAGACCCAAAAAAGAAAATAACAGAACACCACTAGTCATCACATACAGCTCCCAAGTTAAAACAGTACAACGCATCATCAGAGATCTACAGCCTCTCCTGGACAATGACAACTCCCTTTCTCAAGCTCTGGGAGGAAGACCTTTCATTGCCTACAGACAGCCACCCAATCTTAAACAACTCCTCACCCACAATAATACAACCACCAGACTTAACATGGACACTGGTACCAGAGCCTGCAATAAACCCAGATGCCAACTTTGCTGCCACATACACCCAGACAATACCATTACTGGCCCCAACAACATCCAACATACCATCTCAGGACTATTTAATTGCTCATCCTCTAACATTGTGTATGCCATCAAATGCCAACAGTGCCCTTCAGCTCTCTATATTGGACAAACAGGCCAAACCCTACGCCAAAGGATAAATGGACATAAATCTGACATCAGGAACCAGAAGACAGAAAAACCAGTAGGAGAACACTTCAATCTCCCAGGACATTCTATACAAGATCTCAAAGTAGCTGTCTTACTACAAAAGAATTTCAGAAATAGACTGGAAAGAGAAGTTGCTGAATTGCAACTTATCACCAAGCTCAAAACCATGGAGGGACCTGGTTTGAACAGAGATATCGGGTTCTTATCTCATTATACATGATAAGCGATCTTCAGCCATCTCCACCCTTGCTTTTTCATGCAAAACCATTTGCAGTCGTTTGCGGTCATCAACAGCTATCAGTCAGTCAATCACCCATTTCCACCACCCTTCTGAGTGATCCCCCCTCCCCATCCCCACCCCTCCCCACCCCTTCTCTACATAAGTGCCTGGAAACTTCCATTTCACTGTATCTGAAGAAGTGTGCATGCACACGAAAGCTCATACCAAAATAAAAACTTAGTTGGTCTTTAAGGTGCTACTGAAGGAATTTTTTTATTTTTACTTCGATCCAGACCAACACGGCTACCTACCTGTAACCAGAAGTCAACCTGAATTTCTCTGTCATTGTCACATCACAATGTCCCTGAAATACATAATGTTCTGGCCTCAGAATATTTTGCTGATGAGGGAGGGAAGCATAGAGTTCTTAGAATCAAGTAGTTAATACTGTCTTTGATTTCATTTATTTGCCTCTCACCTTTTTATATAAAAGTTTTCTTATATAATCTTAATTGCTTGACAGTTTGACCCCAGTTATGTTTTTCTACATCTATCCATAGACAAGTTGCCTTAGCATTGTCAATCAGCACATCCCCAGGCACAATACCGGGGATTACAAAACTGTAAAGGAAAGTTTTTGTGTCTCCTGAGTAACAACTGCAGGGTGGGGGGTGTTGTTGCCCAAAGCTTGTGTTAGATATTTGCAATTAAATATCACAGACAAAAATGAAAACCAACACACTGATCCTAGGCAATGCTACAATTTTACAAAAGAGTACAGTACAGTAGAAACATTATGCTGAATAGTTTGTGTTTTTTTATATAAAATGTGCAATGCTTTCATGATTTTTTCTGTTTATCTTGCTGACCTGGGGGCTGATAGACACATTTGGGGGGCACTACCCACAAAATGGTGCAGGTGGCGCTGTGGTCTAAACCACAGAGCCTAGGGCTTGCCGATCAGAAGGTCAGCGGTTCGAATCCCCGTGACGGAGTGAGCTCCCGTTGCTCAGTCCCTGCTCCTGCCAACCTAGCAGTTTGAAAGCACGTCAACGTGCAAGTAGATAAATAGGTACCGCTCCGGCGGGAAGCTAAACACTGTTTCCACATGCTGCTCTGGTTTGCCAGAGCTGGCCACATGACCCAGAAGCTGTCTGCAGACAAACACTAGCTCCCTCCTTGGCCAGGAAAGCGAGATGAGCGCCGCAACCCCAGAGTCATCCATGACTGGACTTAACGGTCAGGGGTCCCTGAACTCAACCGCAGCATGAACATGAAACACAAAAGTTAGCAACCCTATTAATACAGACCTATCTGCGTTGAGACATTTTCCTATGATGCAAATTATTGTCCTCATGCCACTACCTAGGGACGAGTATGTAGGGAAACAACATCAGTGAGTCTGCCTAAACATTTAGGGGAAAGGCAGGTAACCCAAAAAGGGATGGCTACTTATAGTGGCAGTCACAAGCTAAATTCCACATCTAAATTCCATTGGGGGTTGGACTGGATGGCCCTTGTGGTCTCTTCCAACTCTATGATTCTATTGATACTCTGAAGGTAGGCCTGATGGAAGCTTATTTGGGCATACAATTCAGCTTTCATTTATCATAATTTTTCCTCTTATCATACATTATATGAAGAATTCATTAAACGTTGGGAAGTGGCTAGTATCTTCATTTCTGGGTTCTTCTTCTGTTTCATTCTTAGACTGCTCCTTTGATCTGTCCCCAACAAGGAATTTTATAGACTGAAATACACTGGTTAGTTTATTAAGAACAGAAGTGACTTTCCACAACAACTTTGGAATGAAATTTTGTTTTTGGCAATCTCTTCTGTGGTGAAAATCCGTTCTTTTTAAAAAGATATGCCTATGTCAGACTTTTAAAATGTCACGCCTGGTGGCATTAATGTTTCACAGTTGCTCCTGTAAATGAATCCTGTTGAAATTTACTCTGGTTTGGCATTAACTGTATAATAGGCTGTCCAAGAGTATTCCATAAATTATAGCACCGCGAAGATGAAGGAGTTTAGCCCTGCAGGAGTTTCAGAGCAGATCCTCGGTGGTGCCTTGAACACAGGAAGAGGCTCAAAGCAGATCAGAAACCAGCCTGCGAGAAGGACGTAGATGAGAACAAAATAAAAAAAATCCTTCAGTAGCACCTTAAAGACCAACTAAGTTTTTATTTTGGTATGACCTTTCGTGTGCATGCGCACTTCTTCAGATACACTGAAACAGAAGCCACCAGACCCTTATGTATATTCAGGGGGTGGGGGTGATGGGAATGGGTGATGGGCTGATGGGAGTGGTAAACCTGTAGATGGCTGTTAACGACTGCTGATGACTGCAATTGGTCCGGGGGGGGGGGAGCAAGGGCTGAGGCGCTAAAGTTTAGCGCCTCAGCCCTTGCTTTTTCCCCCCAGGACCAATTGCAGTCATCAGCAGTCGTTAACAGTTGGTCTTTAAGGTGCTACTGAAGGAATTTTTTAAATTTTGCTTCGACTCAGACCAACACGGCTACCTACCTGTAAGTAGATGAGAACAGTTCCCAACCGTCCAATTTTGGAGCAGCGGGAAAAAAACCCCGACAAAATATGTTTGTGCCACAATAAATTTCTTAGTTTTTCAGGGGCCAAAAGACTCTTCACGGTTTATATTAGAATTGCTGGCATCCCATGAAATGGTCGCATCTTTTCATTCTGGTGCCTCAGTTATGGCAGCGGCTAACACATTTCTTTGAAAAGGGAAGCTTTAGAATATAGTGTGACTTCACAAACCAACCAAGAGGCTTGCAGCCATGGATGCGCACCTAAGCAACCACCGACCTGCCCATTTTCCAATTGGCAAAAAAACCCAACGCTACCTAGGCACTGAGATGAAGGTGTTTGCTTATACAGTGGAAACAACAAATAAATAAATAAATAAATAAATAAATAAATAAATAAAAATTCCTTCCAGTAGCATCTTAGAGACCAACTAAGTTTGTCATAGGTATATACTTATACAGTGGTACCTTGGGTTACAAACACCTTGGGTTACAAACACTTCGAGTTACAAACTCCGCTAACCCAGAAATAGTACCTCGTGTTAAGAACGTTGCCCCAGTATGAGAACAGAAATCGTGCGGCGGCAACGGGAGGACCCATTAGCTAAAGTGGTACCTCAGGTTAAGAACGGTTTCAGGTTAAGAACGGACCTCCAGAACGAATTAAGTTCATAACCAGAGTTACCACTGTGGTAAGGAGATATGGAGTGTCAGCCTCCTTCGTTGTTCCAGCGGGTGAAGCATATGGTTGTCCTGCTCACTGCTGGCCTGATCCATCTCCTTGCCTCCAGGGGAATTCCAGCAACATCTTTGTGTACAGTATTACAGACAACGTCCCCTTTCTGGTTAAGAAAGAAAGTGCTCTAGGCAATTCCAGTTAGCTGATTGCTGCCTCCAGGAGCTCGTAACAAGGAGCTCATGACCAGGGCCAGATTTAGGTTTGATGAGGCCCTAAGCTACTGAAGGTAATGGGGCCCTTTATATGTCCAGCTGTTCTATATCAACAACAAATTGTCATTGTTTTTTGTGTTGAATGTATGCTATATGGTAATTTAGGGACCTAATAGGTATCTAAATCCATTTGCACATAACAAAATATGTATTTTATCAAAGTAATTGTTGAACTGAAATACAATTAAGAAGAAGTATATTAATAGTGAAATACTTTTTTTTAAAAAAAGGGCCCCCCAAGAGAGTGGGGCCCTAAGCTATAGCTTGTTTAGCTTATACATAAATCCGGCACTGCTCGTGACCAGGGGTTGTAAACAAGGGTGTTTCGAGGGTGGAGGCCTGGAGTGCTGTACATTTTAAAAAAAATTCTTTGGCTATGCTCAAGGCAAGAGGAAGAACAAGCAAATACAGTGGTACCTCGACTTACGAAGACGATCCGTTCCGCGGCGCTCTTCAGAAGTCGAATCCTTCGTAAGTCGAAGCGTCCATTTTGCGCAAAGCGTGATTTTGCGCTTTGCACATGCGCAGACCGCGCGTGCCGCTTCTGCGCAGGCGCAGAACGTGTGTGTGTGGTGAAAATACTTCCGGGTTTGCCAACTTCGGAAGTTGAAACCTTCGGAAGTCGAAGCATTCGTAAGTCGAGGTACCACTGTAGTAGATCCCTTGCGTGGAGAAGGTGAAGAAATGTTATGGGGTGACGGAGAGAAGGTGGAATACCCATCCATACATATAAATTGCCACATGTAAAAGTTATACAATCTGTGCCCCCCTTTTCTTTATGTATTCCATTTTTGGGGTGAAGCGCCAAGAGACGCCATAATAGACAGCTGTGCCTGGATGCAGGTGACAGAAAACGGCAGTGCACAAACCACACATTTTTATCACTCTGCATTTTGTTGAGAAACTTTGCTCATTATCCCCTCATTTGTGGCAAGGTGTGGTTCTTTTAAAGAGGGATCTTACTCGACTCATCCGGAAGGGATCACCCATTAGGGAGTTGATGACTGTTTAAAAACTCAACATGCCTTGTAAAACAAACAAAACAAACCTTATGAACTTTGCCCATCAAAGCCAATCTCCCATAATCTCATTCAAGAAATGATCTTGACATTGTCCATGGAATGATACGCAGCGAAGAGCAATGAAAAGGCAACTACAATCAAGGTGAGCGGTTTTCTGAATTAGTATGGCAGAAGTAAGTTATTCACAGGGCCAAATGAGGAGGAGCAAGAGCGAAACCTGGCCTGGGGGGACGCCTCTTAATTTTTTGGCATTTGATAAGTTTCACAGCTTGTCTTTATGCACATCAGACCAAAATGAGCACTCACACTTTACATTGTGGGTGCCCTTTGCGGGGTCGTGCGTGGTGCTACAGTTCCCAGGGAGGTTACTGGCAAACAGGGGCTGGCTTGCCCCTCAGTGTTAATTTTTGGAGGTTCACGCCCAGCCTCGGTAATCAAATTTCTTGCTGGGAGGTAGGGCCAGCCCCATTTGTAAATAGGGGGTGGAGCTGACAATAGCCAGGCTGTCGGCTGTTTAGTGGGCTGGTTTTCAAAGGCATTGTGTGATTTGGCATGGAGAGTTGCTATTCAGAGATTTAAAAAATACAGGACAAATGTAAGGCCTTAGGCGCACCTGAAGGCGATGTTTGGAAGGAAGTGTCTGGAGTCTAAAATGCAATGCAGAATGGGACAAAAAATAAATAAATACTAACAGATACACTGTTGGGGCCTGACCTGAAGAGGGAACTTGGGATTGTGATCCACAGCTCAGTGTAAAAGTTGACCCAGTGTGTGGCAGGTGAAATAATCCACCCTGAGGCTCATTAGAAAAGAGACTGAATATCAGATCTACAACTGACCTTGCATAATATAATTCAAGAATATAATTTCCCATTAGTTCAAGATTATTCCCCACCCCAAGCCTTTTTTTTAAAATTATGTTAGGATTTAAAATAATCGATTATTCAAGCGCTGTAAAGGGACCACTGTTCACAAACAACCTGCAACAGCTTGTAGCTAGGAGGAATAGCAGACATATCAACTGGACCGGAGTCAATATAGAAGCAGGCAAATATAGATTAAGGCATTTTATTATTTAGCAAGAAAAATGGACAAACGCCAGAACTTAAATGCTTACAAGTGGAAGGAGCCATTTTACACCATGCTAGAGCCTCCTATCCTATGAGCAACCTATGCAAAATCTGCCAGAATATGCTGCGTACCTCCTATAAAAGCCTTAATCCTAAAAATCCTAACAAATAAATAATGCAATTATTTTATTAGACCAACTTTGCAGATAATTAAAACTGAAATTTCTCAGCACATGTTATTGAAAGGATATAATTCCCCCCAGAATGTTTGTCTTTCTCCCCAACCTTGACTTAATAATGGTTCCAGCTCAGGGGTACAGTATGTGTTTTACTTCAGTGCAGTGATGGATGAATCTGCCAATTTCAGTTCTCCTGGTTTCTCATTTTTCCAACCTTAAATTCAGTTCTGCATATTTCTTTTTTATGAAAGCTTTTAAAATAAATAAAGCTTGGAAAACAAAGAAAAAACGACATACAAAGCATTGCTTTTTTAAAAAACATAAAAACGGAAAGAGAAAATAAGGGGAAAAGAAGAAAGATAATACTTCCAATTTACTGTATCAGCTATATATAGACTTATGCAAAACACTTGCTCAAGAATAGCATCCAACACTTCCGCTTTCCACAAACCAACCTTTCTTCAGCCTTTCAATGCAGTTATCATAAGTTCCCTTCCTTTTCGTGCAAAAAGATGTTTCCAATCATTAATAAATGCCAACAAATATTTTTCTCTAAGTTCTCTATATTTCTGCAGCAATTTTGCTAATTTTGTTTTTTTTAAATTCTCATGAAAACTCTTTGACATCTTAGTGTGATTTTCTCCTAATAAACCTATGTTTGTATGCAGTTGTTACTTATGCATACATTTTTTGGAAGCAATTTCTCCCAGTATAATTTATTGATTTGATTTTCATGAATATATTCATTTTTGTGCGCACTTTTCTGCAGTTTATGCATTTTTGTGCACATCATTCAGTTGGAAAACTGCATTGCAAGATTCAGATAAATGTGAATTTCCAGGGATGGCTGTTTTTCCATGTTCATTTTGTTTCAGAAAGTGTGAATTTGGTAGAGCCTGCTTTAAATATGAATTGAATCGAATTACTCCCCATCCCGACTTCAGCCTGCAATAATTTTCAAGGTTCAGCTCTTCTTTAAAAACATGACAGCCATAATTTTGCCATATGAGAGAGGGAACATTTTAATGATAACATTCGCATGACTTTTTAGCCATAGGGTAGGGTTCTAGTCATGATTCCTCCTATTTGATCCATAGACACAATTCGGATGCATAGCTATATGAAAATTGGCTAGCACTAAAACTAGCATGTTTTGGCTGTATGCGTGATCTTTAGGAAAATGGCTTCTTTAGGAAATCTTTAGGCCAACGGTCAAGCAAAATCATAATGTAATGTGAAGAATTTCTTTTCTTTTAATTTCAGGATTGCAGTTACAGTTAATAAAGTAAGAGAAAAAAAGCAATATAACCTGCTGCATGATTGTACATAAATAGTAAATGATTAACACTTAACTAAAAAAATTAAAGAATGACAGAGTTCCTAATAAAATATTTGGTTTGACGCTGCCTTGTGTTTTATTGCATCAGTAAATAAGCACGGAATACCATTTTTTCAGTAAATCGCTTGTTAGGTTGTCTTCCCTTTCTTACCTTGATGATTATGTCTGTCAGTTTTACAGTTTGGAGCACTCCTCATAAGAGGGGGGGGGCTTCCTCTCTCATTTGAAGTGTTTCCATAGAGATAGTATCTTTAGACAAATCAGGTATGTTTGTGCACAAGGACAAGGACAGAGCGTTGCTGGGATGTGCAAAGTAGACCTGGTGCACGTAGCAGAACTCAGCAGATCACGGTTGACGCCAATCCATCGTTTTATTTACCTTTCCGACAATGTTCGGTTACAGTATTCTGTTTCTTGACAGGAAATCTCTATCCCACCATCCAACAATACAGCTGCCACAAGGGATGGCAAAATTTCTCTGTTTTCGGAAGCCTTCCTACGGAAGCAATCTGCAAGTTTAATAATACAGAGCACCTGCCGTGCACCTTGCCCAGAAGCTACATAAGGCCCTGGCCCAGTTCCAATTGCTACATGGGACTAGTGGGACCAAACAGCAATATGTCTCCCCAAAAACATCTGAAACATTTATGATGTCCAGTGGCGATGAGAACCGCAGCAAACATCCAGTTGTGCATCTGCCTCAACTGTGCCCAAACCTTCCTTGCTGGGTCAGTAATGGATGACTACCACATTTGGCACTTCAACGAACAGTCAGCTTGCGGCATTAACCCACTTCTAGTCTGAAATTGTGTTTGGGTGGTGCTGTGGGTTAAACCACAGAGTCTAGGGCTTGCCGATCAGAAGGTCGGCGGTTTGAATCCCCCCGACGGGGTGAGCTCCCGTTGCTCGGTTCCAGCTCCTGCCAACCTAGCTGTTCGAAAGTACGTCAAAGTGTTGTTGTTGTTTAGTCGTTTAGTCGTGTCCGACTCTTTGTGACCCCATGGACCAGAGCACGCCAGGCACTCCTGTCTTGCACTGCCTCCCGCAGTTTGGTCAAACTCATGTTGGTAGCTTCGAGAACACTGTCCAACCATCTTGTCCTCTGTCGTCCCCTTCTCCTAGTGCCCTCAATCTTTCCCAACATCAGGGTCTTTTCCAGGGAGTCTTCTCTTCTCATGAGGTGGCCAAAGTATTGGAGCCTCAGCTTCACGATCTGTCCTTCCAGGGAGCACTCAGGGCTGATTTCCTTAAGAATGGATAGGTTTGATCTTCTTGCAGTCCATGGGACTCTCAAGAGTCTCCTCCAGCACCATAATTCAAAAGCATCAATTCTTCGGCGATCAGCCTTCTTTATGGTCCAGCTCTCACTTCCATACATCACTACTGGGAAAACCATAGCTTTAACTATACGGACCTTTGTCGGCAAGGTGATGTCTCTGCTTTTTAAGATGCTGTCTAGGTTTGTCATTGCTTTTCTCCCAAGAAGCAGGCGTCTTTTAATTTCGTGACTGCTGTCACCATCTGCAGTGATCAAGGAGCCCAAGAAAGTAAAATCTCTCACTGCCTCCATTTCTTCCCCTTCTATTTGCCAGGAAGTGATGGGACCAGTGGCCATGATCTTGGTTTTTTTGATGTTGAGCTTCAGACCATATTTTGCGCTCTCCTCTTTCACCCTCATTAAAAGGTTCTTTAATTCCTCCTTGCTTTCTGCCATCAAGGTCAAAGTGCAAGTAGATAAACATCAAAGTGCAAGTAGATAAATAGGTACCACTCTGGCAGGAAAGTAAACGGCATTTCCGTGTGCTGCTCTGGTTCGCCAGAAGTGGCTTTGTCATGCTGGCCACATGGCCTAGAAGCTGTACGCCGGCTCCCTTGGCCAATAACGCAAGATGAGCGCCGCAACCCCAGAGTCGGTAATGACTGGACCTAATGGTCAGGGGTCCCTTTACCTTTAGTCTGAAATAAAGTAGATTTCGACTTACACAATAAAGGTTTGTCTACACCAGGGGTAGTCAACCTTTTTATACCTATTGCCCACTAATGCATCTTTCTTGATGGTAAAATTTCCTTACCGCCCACCAGTGCTCGATAGAAGGAGGATTCAGCTTCTGCCGTAGAACCCCCTACCGCCCACCTAGAATCCTGAAACGCCTCCTAATGGGCGGTAGGGGCCAGGTTGACAACCCCTGGTCTACACAGTTCTTTCCCCCCTTGCGATGGTTTCCTGATCTGAATCTCACACACATAAAACTTTTAATGAGACATCTTCCAAAATCAAAAATAACGACAAAAGGACAGTGGTTTTCTAGGCACCAGAAAACAAGGTCTGTCCCTGGGAAACTGAGAAAGTTAGGGGTCATGGTCTGATACTGCAGCAAAGAATAAAGCACATGCCTCCAACTAATCAGCAGAGCAATCCAAAACCTGCCACGTTGCACTGGGCTATGGGAGGAGTTAAGAATGTCAGGCACACGCAGCCCTTGGGATGAGACAAACCTCTCTGGGCGCCTTCCTGGTGTTGCACAGCTCTGGGATCCCCATAAATCAACAGTTCTGGGATGCTCCAGCGACACATAGCAGATGCCTATGTGCACGCACACTCAGCAGAGATTAGCAGAAATGAAGTGGAGAGTGGTGTGCTCATTCTAAGCTTTTATTCAACAATATTTACAGGACAAATGATCACGGCGTCCTCTCACTCTAGCTCCGGGAGAGAACAAAAAGTAAAAAGATAACAGAGCAGAAAACATAGCAGAGCAGAAAAGATAAGGCACAACTCTGCCAGCTAAGCAGGACACTACAGAGTGATTACAGAATTGTAGAGGTGGAAGGGACCCCCTGCAATGCATATGGAGATCGAACCTGCAACCTTGGCCATATCAGTGTTGCACTTCAAGCAACTGAGCTATCCATGTTGATGGATCCAGGCTGCAAGCATTACTCCACCAGTGCAAATCTCCCCCTTCTGCTGGTTGAATGGGAGAAGGCCTCAAAAACAGGGCATTCCAGAGGCAGGGAAGGGCTGAGCCAGCCTGGGGTCTATGTTTGTTCCTGAGCTGGTACGACTGCTGCTGTGTAACAGAATCAGGCCCAGTTTGAGCCCTATTTCCAGGCTGGCCCACAATCACCTTCTCCCCCAACTGTCATGACTCTGCTACTCTGTAAAGCCCCACCAGTCAGCAGCTGGGATTTAGGTTCCACCCCATGCCCTGCAAAATAATAATAATATTAATAATAATAAGTTACTTAACTTTATGAAAACCTTTCACTCTTACAATAAAATAAAATAAAATAAAACATGTTCCTCCTTGTACACTAAGATTGCCCCCATCTCATCTGGCACAATCATTGCTTGTGTTAATTCTGCCCCTTCAGAGAACAGCAGACAGACTAAATTATCACATAGAATTTATTCTTGCTTTGTACCAAGTCAGGCTGTCTAGCCTAGTATTATCTACCCCAACCATAAGCAGGCTTACTAATCACACTTGACTGTAACTCTCATTCTGAATTTGTAACTTACATTCAGGATATCATAACACTAGAACTCGTGGACTTGCAATAAAGCTGAATGTGGGGAGGTTCAGGGCAGATAAAAGAACGTCCTTCTTCACACACAATGCATAGTTAAACTAGGGAACGCCCACAGGAGGCTGCGAAGGCCACCAATTTGGATGGCTTTAAAAGAGGATTAGACGAATTATTGGAGGACAAGGTTGTCAGTGGCTGCTACTCACAATGGCCAAGTTCTACCTACACCATCAGAGACATTATGCCTCTGAATACCAGTTACTGGGAATCACAGGTGGGCAGAGAGCTGTTTCACTCATGTCCATCTGGCTGGCCACTGTGAGAACAAGATGCTAATCCACATGGGCCATTGACCTAATCCAGCAGGCTCTTCGTATGATTTTATGCTCTTTGTTCAGCTTGCAGTGAGTTTACAAAATGTAGATTTCCCAGTTTTGGTGCCGCTGCTTAGGAGCATCACCTGTCTCTTCCATACCCCTTTCCCCCATTGCCAGATTCACAAACTCCTTCGAGAAAACATTTCTCAAGGAGACACAAAGAAACTTCTGCGTTGGATTTATAGCACCACCATATGATGGGACAATAAAATTTTTATGGCTGTCAGCATATAAATCTCATCAAGCAATGATAATTTAAACAAAAGGTATGGCACATGACAAAAGGTGCCAATTTATTGAAGCAATATGTTGCAGCTTGCACTTTTGTAATTGCTTCCTCCCTAAAAAACAAGGCAAGAAGAATTGCCTTGAGGGTCCTTCTAGTCCAGCATTCTGTCTCCACCTGCGACCTCCAGTTGCGTCAGGGAAGGACATGAGCAGCAAAAGGTGCCACAGCTAATCTCAGTTCTTTGTCCACAAAGCATATTTTAATCAGATGCATATTGCTCTGAATATGGAAGTTCCATGTTTAGTTGGGTTGGAAATGGAACAGCAGAGATCATTCCATTTGTGACTTAAGGGTTAATTTTGTTATCTGTAAGGTCTGCTAACCAAGAGGAGGGATATATTGCTTAGCAACTAAGCCAGGTGACATGTGTTCCGATTAGCTATGGAGTTCTGAGGGAGTTTTTCCTCTGTATGTTTGGTTGAATGTTTTCCTGCTATGTACAAAGCCTGAACTAAGAAGGGCAAGGCCGCTCTGTTTGTTTCTTGTCAAATTATATACAGTTTTATTCAGTTTTCTCAGTAAAGGGGTATCACGACTTTTCTCTCTAGACTCCATCTGTGTTAAGTGACCTTGCTAACACGCTTGTTATAAGAACATTAGAAGAGGCTCCTGGATCAGAATGTCAGGTCCATGTAGTCCAGATTCTGCCTCCTTCGTGGTAAGCTGACAACCAGGACAGGAGGGGGAAAGCTCATTCCAGCTGATGCACCATCTCAAGACAGGGTGACAGTGCAACCACAATACACACATCCCAGAAGCTTTGGGGGGGGGGGTCTGGCAGTTCAACCTTATTTCAATACTGAGAACAGGAGATGCTACCAATATACTCTATAAAGAGGGATCATTTTCTAGTACAGTGGTACCTTGGTTCTCAAGCACCTTGGTACTCAAACAACTTGAAACCCAAACACTGCACACCCTGAAGTAAGTGTTCTGGTTTGTGAACTTTTTTCAGAAGCTGAACGTGCTCCGTTTTGAGTGCCACACTTCTGTTTTGAGTGTTACGCTGAGGTCTGTCTGTTTTTGTTATTCATTTTGCTTTTTGTTTTTGTGGCTTTTTTGTTTTGTTTTTGTGACTGTTTGGAACCCAGTTCAGCTACTGATTGATTGATTGATTGATTGATTGTGTGACTGCAGTACATTGTTTATTGCTTTCATTTTACGGATCAATGGTCTCGTTAGACAGTAAAATTCATGTTACATTGCTGTTTTAGGGGTTGTTTTTAAAAGCCTGGAACGAATTAATCCATTTTGCATTACTTTCTATGGGATAGCACGCCTTAGTTTTCGAATGCTTTGGTTTTAGAACGGATTAAGTTTGAGAACCAAGGTAACACTGTAAATGGTTACATCAACTGCACTATTCAAAATGCAGATAAGCATGGCTGAACATTTTTGGTTTCTTGCGGGGGGGGGCGGGGGGAGAATCTTGAACATTAATATTGCCACTGACTGCTCTATTTCTCAGATTTCGTATGACCTTTTCAGCTATTTTTTGTGGTGTAACATGTGGCTTATTCATTGCTGCACACTGTACTGTCTACAAAAGTTAAAATATAAAGCAGTATATATTTGCAAATAAATGAATGAATCTGAAAACAAAACATTTTTTGTCAATGGTGAATTTTCTTTGATAGTACACGAGTATCTTGGGCTCTAGGAAGTAATCATTGGAATCTCCCTCAGTTGACAGCTGTTTGTTGACATTTTCAAAATGCATAGAGGAAAGGAGGTGAGATTCTGAAGGATACCAATATATGCTGTAGAAATCACCACAGGAAGTCGAAACCAATCTCTGGCGAGACTGGAATGTACTTGCAGATTGACAAAAAGGGTCACCGTGCTAGGAAGATGGATTGGTAGAACAGGCTGCATCCGTCCTGAAGATAGATGGGCAATGTATCATAAGACGGTGGATCCTAAGCTCTGCATCCACGACAAAACTCTCAAGAACAAACTTGCTCTGTAAGCAGCAGTGAGGCACCAGCAAAATCAAGGAATTAGAAAAATGAGGCAAGCAACAGTCTTTCAGATTTAGCATGGGTGTTCAGGATAATTGTCGACAAGGCGAAGACAGCCAAAGGTGATTGTTACCTGCAATTTTAACATCGTAAAAATCTGCTCCAAAAGCACCCCCATGTGGTGAGATTCAAAATTTACCATGAGTCCTGCAGAACTCAGGAGCCGGTTTAAACGTGGTGTCGGATGGGCACATAACACTGACGAATGCAGGTCTTTATATGGCCTGCATCGCATTTTAAAAGCGTCTCAGCCCACCAGCTGCAGACTTAACATACAGACTAAGAGAACAAGAAGAACATACATTTAAAGATTGGAAAACGTCTGTTGAATATGTGGGATATAATTGTGTACAGCTGAAAATGCTGGCAGCATTAAGACAAATTCAACGGTGTACAGTAAATAAGTTTTGATGGATGCAATAATGGAATACTGAATGGTATAGTTCAGGGGTCAGCAAACTTTTTCAACCGTGGGCCGGTCCATCATCCCTCAGACCATGTGGTGGGCCGGACTATTTATTTTTTGGAGGGGGGGGAATGAACGAATTCCTATGCCCCACAAATAACCCAGAGATGCATTTTAAAGAAAATAACACATACTACTCATGTAAAAACACCAGACAGGCCCCACAAATAACCCAGAGATGCATTTTTAAATAAAATGACACATTCTACCATAGCTGTCAACTTTTCCCTTTTTAAAGGGAGATTCCCTTATTCTGAATAGGATTCCTCGCGAGAAAAGGAAAAAGTTGACAGCTATGCATTCTACTCATGTAAAAACATGGTGATTCCTGGACTGTCCGCGGGCTGGATTGAGAAGGCGATTGGGCCGCATCCGGCCCCTGGGCCTTAGGTTGCATACCCCTGGTATAGTTTTTGTAAAATATGCAGGGATTTATGATATGTAAAATGAACCATGGAAAGAGAAGGGAAGTCATTGATATCTTAAGAATGTAAAATGAGTATTTTTAATTGCAAAACAGAAAAATTAATAAAAATTATATATATTAAAAGCGTCTCAGCCCTCTTGTAGCATTCATTAGCCAGGACATGATGGCTTGTGTCTGAATGGTGTGTGTAGGGGCAAGTGCACAGCTTTTTTCTTTATGATGCTCAAAGCAAGACTTTTCACCATTTGCCACCCCAACAATACTATAAAATAGTCACTGTTGTTGTTGTTTAGTCGTTTAGTCATGTCCAACTCTTCGTGACCCCATGGACCATAGCACGCCAGGCACTCCTGTCTTGCACTGCCTCCCGCAGTTTGGTCAAACTCATGTTCGTAGCTTCGAGAACACTGTCCAACCATCTTGTCCTCTGTCGTCCCCTTCTCCTAGTGCCCTCAATCTTTCCCAACATCAGGGTCTTTTCCAAGGATTCTTCTCTTCTCATGAGGTGGCCAAAGTATTGGAGCCTCAGCTTCACGATCTGTCCTTCCAGGGAGCACTCAGGGCTGATTTCCTTAAGGTTGGAGCATTCTTTGGCACTGCCCTTCTTTGGAATTGGGATGTAGACTGATCTTCTCCGATCCTCTGGCCACTGCTGAGTTTTCCAAACTTGCTGGCATATTGGGTGTAGCACAAAATAGTCACTAGTTCTCAGCTTAACCTAAGTCACCCAGTTTTCCTACTGGCTAAGTGGAGATGTGAATCTACCCCTTCCCATTTCTAGCCTGACATGCTAACCACTACGGTGGTTATTATTAGCTTCAAACCATAGCTGCCAAGTCTCCCGCTGAAAAATGCAGGATCAGCAGCGGCGCGGCACCGGAAGTCGCTTCTACATGTGTAGAAGCAACTTCTGGTGCCGCGCTACCCATGTCTGTGCACTGGAAATCGGGCGGTGCCAGGACCCAAAATGGAGCCTCCCTGGCAGGTAGGAAATCTGGGGGATTTACGGAATTTATCCCTATCTGGGCTGCCAGCGGGAAACGGTTTAAAATACGGGGGTTTCCCGTGAAAAACGGGAGACTTGGCAGCTATGCTTCAAACCCCTAAAATGTGAAATCATGCTGTGTGGAACCCTGAACAGGCATGTGATTATTGGTATAAGAAGAGCCTGCTGGATTAGGCCAGTGGCCCATCTCATCCAGCATCCTGTTCTCACAGTGGTCCTCCAGGTGCCTGTGGGAAACCAGCAAACAGGGACCCTGGGTGGATCTCATATCTGACTTGGTAATGTTATGGGTGGTAACCATACAGACAAATGGGTGCTGGGCAAAAATTCAATTTATAGTGATTTGCAGTATCTAAATAAAATAAATGGAACTGAGAATCAGGCATTAGGCTGTAGACATGTCAAGGGAGTGAGAGAAAATTGCCATTGACTTTTCGGAAGCCCTAGGTGAACTGAAATGCAACTATCCTTTGAAATCCTCACATTTCCAAACTTTGTGATGCAGTTCTCTACATGTTGTTGTTGTTTTGTCGTGTCTGACTCTTCATGACCCCATGGACCATAGCACGCCAGGCACTCCTGTCTTCCACTACCTCCCGCAGTTTGGTCAAATTCATGTTTGTAGCTTCAAGAACACTGTCCAGCCATCTCGTCCTCTGTCGTCCCCTTCTCCTAGTGCCCTCCATCTTTCCCAACATCAGAGTCTTTTCCAGGGAGTTTTCTCTTCTCATGAGGTGGCCAAAGTATTGTAGCCTCAGCTTCAGGATCTGTCCTTCCAGTCAGCACCCTTCATGGATCACTGCCTTGTCATGGCGAAGGGGCTTAAATAACTTAGAGAAGTTATGTTTTGACAAAATGTGATCCACCTGGGGAAGGAACTGGCAAGCCACTCCAGTATCCCTGCCAAGAAAACTCCATGGACAAAGACAACAGGCATATAAAAGTTCTCTACATAATACGCAGAAAAAAATGTATGTATTGGGGCAAAGTGTGCATAAAATGTGGGATCAATGTAAAAAGCATACAAAAATTATCATTTCTTGGAGGAACAAGAATGCATTGTATTAGGAGAAATTGCATACAAAAATGTTTATACAGGATGTTTATACACTGTCTACACAACGTAGACAGTGGTTATGTTCTGAGGTTCGAACCTAAGCCCAAACCATGTATGGTCAAAATCCATTGGGTTCAATGGTGGATGGGATTGCCAAAGTCATTTTTCTCTCCTAACCCCACCCACTTTCCACCCCCTTTAAAAAAAAATCAACTTTTTTTTTTGGCCATGCACATAAAACTGAATACACACAAGTTAAATGTGCATATGTTGTGGGCTTACTGTACTAGGAAAAAAGCACGCTCAAATCCTTGTGAATCTTCACCCAGCTTTTAAGTACCGTAGAAAATTTGCACACTGATGAGAAAATGTGGAGATTGGAATTTAAGAGTGGAAAAAGAGCAACTAAAATGGGCAAATTCTTCTATCCCTGTACAAAGGCATACTTGGAACTATGTCATATGGAAGTATATCCAACTGAATATAGAACCATATAACACCAGTCCTAAAGGATCTTCACTGGCTCCCAGTACTGTATGTTTCCAAGCATAATTCAAAGTGTTGGTGCTGACCTTTAAAGTCCTAAACAGCCTTGGCCCAGGATACCTGAAGGAGCGTCTCCACCCCTATCGTTCAGCCCAGACACTGAGGTCCAAGGTCCAGCACCCGAGGGCCTTCTGGCGGTTCCCTCACTGCAAGAAGCCAAGTTGCAGGGAACCAGGCAGAGGGCCTTCTCGGTAGTGGCGCCTGCCCTGTGTAACGCCCTCCCATCAGATGTCAAGGAGATAAGGAACTACACAACTTTGAGAAGACATCTCAAAGCAGTCCTATATCGGGAGGTTTTCAATGTTTGATGTTTTTTATTATTTTTTAGATATGCTATAAGCCACCCAGAGTGGCTGGGGGAACCCAGCCAGGTGGACTGTGGCGGTATAAATAATAAAATTATTGTTATTAATTCATACATAGGATTGTGCTGCACACCAAGCAAGCGGGACAACATCAGTTTACAACCACTGCAATCCTGCGCACCTTTAAGCTGCTTTAAATTCCCTTGACTTCAACGCGATTTAAGCAACCAAAATATATTAGCATGTAAATACTGCTTTCTTCAATGGAGCATACAATTAATCTCTGAGTATAAAAGGCCAAGCATTTCCAATAGAATACAGTACTTTATTTTTCAAAGAATCTGACCCTGCTATAAATATGTTTTTGAGAACCGTATGTGAAGCTGTCAGCCAACAAGCCTTCTTATCTAAGCAGCACTTTCATCCTTTGTATTCTTGGTGCATTGATGTCAGTGCAAAAAAAAAAAAACACCCTGCTTTTATCATAGGATTTGCTCTTAGCTTGCAAGCCCCATGGCAATGCCTCTGAACGCTCCACGAAGGCTGCTGTGCTCAGAAAGGCATTTCTTCCTGTGAAATACACAAGGAGGGTACAATGGAACTTCCTTCAATGGAATTCTTGATAGATGCAGGCCAGCGCTCTCTCCGAAGGAGATTCTTTCATCTAGATTGTCTTGCTCTGTAGAGGGAGGCCCTTAAAAATTGAAAGAAAGTGTACCTGTTGTTATTTTTCTCTCTCATTCCATGTGGCACTGTAGAGTGCAAATGTTTGTGCGTGTGTGCACAAATCAGTGTGCCCCCTAAATCTATTCTGGGCTTTCCCCCAACCCTCTGAAGCAGATTTGGTGAGGATGTGGGGCAGGGGCCAGCAACCTTTTTCAGCTGTGGGCCGGTCCACCGTCCCTCAGACCATGTGGTGGGCCGGACTATATTGGGGGGGGGGGAAATGAATGAATTCCTATGCCCCACAAATAACCCAGAGATGCATTTTAAATAAAAGCACACATTCTACCCATGTAAAAACATGCTGATTCCCAGACCGTCTGTGGGCCGGATTGAGAAGGCGATTGGGCCACATCCAGCCCCTGGGCCTTAGGTTGCCTACCCCTGATGTGGGGCATGCACACCAAAAAGTCCCATTGTAGAAAACCTTGCAGTGATGGGGCAAGGGAGTTGGAATACTGCCCCAAACTGCTCCGACATAGAAAACCCCTCTGGTCCAGGGGTGGGAAGCCTCAGGCCTAAGGATCAAATGTGGGCCTTCAGGCCTCTCTGACTCTTAGGACACCCCTTCCCCAGCTACACCACCCCTCCACAGGCTAGACCTCTTCACCAGTCTTGTGTCACACACTCCCTGAGTGTTTTGAGCTGGCTATGATGTGTCTCAAACTGTAACAGCTACTCTTGCTTGTCTGGATGGAGAATACAGAGTGGTATGAGCGTGAGTGTAGAAATTATTCTACTGTACAAAGATTTAAAAATTACATCTGTTGCTCCACCCATTTTTCCTCTGGTCCTGACCACCACTTGCATGTGATGCTTGAAAGCTGCCCAGAATGGATTGAGGCTCTCATGCTGGAAAAGTTTCCTCACCCATGCTCTAGCCCAGGGCCTCCCAAACTCGTGTTTCCAGCTGTTTTTGGACTAAAGTTCCCATCATCCCTGACCACTGGTCCTGTTAGCTAGGGGTGATGGGAGTTGTAGTCCAAAAACAGCTGGAGACCCAGATTTGGGAAACCCTGCTCTAGTCCATTGATGGTTAGTGATTGACAAACTCCCCTTGGCTCTGTTCAATACCCATGTGCTGTTCGTGATCTTTCCTTGTAAGTGCAGGGCACGGAGCCTGAGATATTCATACCTCCATCTTCTCTGACAATTAGCCATGCTGGCTGGAGCTGTTGCAAACTGGAGCCCCTTGACCTATGGGGATCCACCTCTTCAACATTCCTGCTTTAGGCAGATGGCAAAGCCTGAGTTAGACAACCACCCCACCCCATCCTGCAGACCACTCATGAACCCCTAAGACTACTTTCCTTCTCCCAAGTAACCCAGGACGCCTCAACCACAGCAAAGTGTGTAAGAGAAGAGTTAAATATACACACAGAGAAGAGTTAAATATACTGAGGAGAGAAGCACCAGAGTACTTGGTATGGTCTATAGCAGGCATCCCCAAACTTCAGCCCTCCAGATGTTTTGGACTACAATTCCCATCATCCCTGACCACTGGTCCTGTTAGCTAGGGATCATGGGAGTTGTAGGCCAAAACATCTGGAGGGCCGCAGTTTGGGGATGCCTGGTCTACAGTCATGGATGTGGTCCATTGAATGTTCCACCAATGTAGAAAAACAGGTACATTTTAATATTTCTTGGCGACTTCTCAAGACACTGCGTTGTGTATTTTCTCAAGGAGAAAAGTGAAACGCTACAGTTGTTCAGAGAACATATTGCCATGGTGGACAGGTTACAGAGACAGCCCTCAACCCTAGTCACGGGCAATGGGAGTGAGTACTGCTCAAATGACACAACAACTCTCCTGGGAGAGGAAGCAATTGCACATGTGAGGAGTGTGGCCTACACCCTGGAACAAAATGCAGAAAGTTTAGGTTCTTTATGTGCATGCTAAAAGAGGCAAAACTTCCCAAACATATGTGGGGAGATGCAGTAGCCACTGAAGTGTATCTCCAAAACAGACCACCAACCAAGGAAGCTACATGCACACCTTTTGAGCTTTGGCATAGGAGAACACACAACTTGTGTACATATAGTTGTATTGGGCAGCATTGCCTATAGCTGCAAACCCAAAGAGAATAGGCACAAGCTGGACTCCAGAACAGACCAAACACCTGACAGACAGGCCATAGTCATGGTAGAACATCTTTTTCACACTCCCCCCTCTTTTTCTCTGGAGTAGGGGTGGACAAATTACTGTAGTTATACAGTAGTGCCTCAGTTTAAGTACACAATTGGTTCTGGAAGTCCGTACTTAACCTGAAGCGTACTTAACCTGAAGCGAACTTTCCCATTGAAAGTAATGGAAAGTGGATTAATCCGTTCCAGACGGGTCCGCGGAGTACTTAAACTGAAAATACTCAAACCAAAGCATACTTAAACCGAGGTATGACTGTATGTTGTTCTTGTATTTACATGAAAACCAATAAAAAAATTGGGGAGGGGAAGAGTATGCTGACAATTTTTTTTCCTGTTTCTTTTTCTGAGCTCCTCCGGAACTGTTGGAGAACTTCCGCCCTCCCCTTGAAAACACTGAGTGTGCTTGGATGTCTTAATTACGTAGCTGAATCAAAGGGCTATCTGCATCTCTACTTGTGATCAGGTGCTTGAAGGGCTTCCCCAAAGAGATAAAAGGAAACTATGGCACCAGAACATCTTCTTCCTTTTTTTTAAAGGGATTATGACAGATTTTGAAAGCAGACGCCTTGATCCTTAAGATTAATCAAGCTGAGTTCAGAAGGAGCCTGGAAGATAGGAAAAGAGGAGAGCGTTACTTTGTCATCGACGTAGCACTGTCCTTGTACTGTCATGGGCAGACATTTGTTCTTTATCATCTAAATAAGCCGTAAAGAAGCGATTATACTAAATGAAGCATTATGCCAAATGAATGTGATTTAGGATAGAGAATACATGCAGTAAACAATTACAGCGGGAAGTTGTATTACTGCAGTTTTGGGTTGGTGGGGGAGAGGACAAGTCACCAATTTGGCACTTATTCACAGAAAAAACGGAAATGGGGATAACCGGTTTGATTTCCCCCCCACCAAAACAAAAATATGTACTTCTGGTCAGGAAAAAAAAATGAATCACGCTGCCACTTCAAGGTTCCATCCAGGATTTCAAGTCTGAGCCTGTGAGCTGTCAGAAAGCCCCCATTTCACCATCATTTCTCCTAGTTTTGCCGAGTCATTTCCCCTTTATAAGCAGCCAAGCTTGCCATATTTGGGACCATGTTTGCAAGTGCTCACAGCATACGACGTACCAGTTGCGCTTACATCACAATCATCCCCAGACTCCCCCCCCCCCGTTATTCTCTTATGCATCACATGTATTCACTGGGAAAGGCTATTCACGTCCTTGCAACTACTGTTCCAACTGGAGTATTTGATTTCCGAAACCCTCCAAAATGATCGGAGCTCTTTAGAGAATTCCCAGGCTATGTTCTGGAGGTGCGTGAGGCTAAGGTCTGCCTGGGTGGGTGGATAACTGAGAAATGTTGCAAGTCCTCAGATAATATACCCATCTCAGGGACTGCTTGGGACATTTAGCCACTTCAGGCAAAACAGAAAAAGCCATGCCAGCCCCCATGCCCACCTCTGCCTCCACGAGTGCAGTGGTGGGCTGGCATGGAGGAGGGGAGGCAAGGGGTTTGGTGAGCAGTGACAGAGGAGGCTGGATCTGCTACCTGAGGCAACTGCCTCGCCTCACCTCAATCTCCACTCAGACAACAAAAGAGTAAACATTAACCTACTGCAGTCTCTGGCATTCATGAAACACATAGTGCCCCGACTGGTGGCTCTCCTTCCTCAAGTTCAATAACAGACTTGAAATATACTCAGAGTCCTGTAGTGACCTCATGCTCTTTATTACAGCTTGTAAAACAGTGATTGAAATGCCCCCCAAACCTCAGGCTTCTATATACATGATTGGCTGATTCTGCTTCCCTCCTGGAGCCTGATTGGTCTTTTCCTACAGGCCAATCACTTGCATAGCTGCCAAGTTTTCCCTTTTCTCGCGAGGAATCCTATTCAGCATAAGGGAAAATCCCTTTAAAAAAGGGATAACTTGGCAGCTATGATCACTTGTTGCATTCTATGACCCTACCAGCCTAATAGGCTGATTAACTTCTTCCTGGAGCCTGATTGGTCTTCTCCTGCAAGCCAATCAGTTCTTGCATTCTAGGATCCTACTTGCCTATTGTTCTAGGATCCAAGCTTAGTACATAACAAGACCCTAGGGTGCGATGTATTTATTTCCCTGCTTATTTCTGTATCTCCAGTATTTGTACAGAAAACTGCTGCTGTGCTGGGGAGTCTTATCTAACTAAAAGGTAAAGGGACCCCTGACCATTAGGTCCAGTCGTGACCGACTCTGGGGTTGCACGCTCATCTCACATTATTGGCCGAGGGAGCCGGCGTACAGCTTCCAGGTCATGTGGCCAGCATGACAAAGCCGCTTCTGGCAAACCAGAGCAGCACATGGAAATGCTGTTTACCTTCCCGCTGTAGCGGTTCCTATTTATCTACTTGCATTTTTATGTGCTTTCGAACTGCTAGGTTGGCAGGAGCTGGGACCGAGCAATGGGAGCTCACCCCGTCACAGGGATTCGAACCGCCAACCTTCTGATCAGCAAGCCCTAGGCTCAGTGGTTTAAACCACAGCGCCACCTGGGTCCCCTAACTACAAACATACAAATTTGCACTTCTGGGCAGAGGGGAAGGGGCAAAGCACAGATATTATTCACTCTCTACTTCAAAGGAAAACCTAGACCCTGCTGTTCCTTCATTGGCCAGAAGTTTGAAAATATCCTTGTCTTCACAGCTTCTCTGTACAGCCTCTTGATTTACTGACATATCCATAGTTTCTGTAGTAGTGCTTGATTGGTAGTATAAGCAACCGCCCACAGTCTGCATGGCAAATCCCTGACCTTGGGAGGATATGTTTACTAGTTCCATACCCTCTTGGGGATATTAGCTTCTCTGTGTAGGACTGCAACCAAGGCAGAATCCTGTAACTTGTCTTTTGGTGGAAGCTGAGGCTGCATTCACGTGGCCGTTTATTCAATTTCCTTGACGTTTCCCCAACTGTTAATCGCCACGTTATATTTCAGTTTCCACACAGTGTAAAAGCCAATTCTGGAAAGCTGATGGAATTTAGCAAATGTTTCGCACTCGTTTTCATGTTATTTGATTCCAGGGGAAAAAAACCAATCTGTTTGCAGTTCCCTAAACCCAGAAAATTGCAGGAGCAAAGTGATGAAGTTTGAGGTGGTTTATCAGCATATAGTTCTTTTCCTGCTGATTTTATGGGGGACTCATGGGGAGAAAGAAGCATTCATGTGCAGAAAAGGTGGGGGAGTGATGATGCTGTCCAAGAACTTCCACTGTTGTGTCACAGCATGCCAACAAGTGTAAATGAAATTTAGCACAATACGCTGGCATATCTGTCAAAAGCCACAGTTCCGTAAAAACAATAGGTGCTGCACCTGAAAGGAGCATTAGGAAATGGGACAGAAACAGCTAGCATTATAACGCAGAAAGCTAACACATTATTCCCCATTCCCGAATGCATCCTGGCCTGTTTCGGTGCTCCAGATTGGGTGTGTGATGACTTCAGACTTCTGCAACCCCATGATGAGTTTTTAACTGAAACTCCAAGATCCATTAGCTGTAAACTAGTGGTTGTTAGGCTGGCGGGGGCAACTGTAAGCATTAAGGAATAGGGTACCCCTGTACGCATCATGCTCAACCCAGGAATTTGTTTTCAATACCACAACGAGGCTCACAGCTCTCTCACACACAAATCTGCCCCTGATTTCTCCACCCAAACTTTCTTTGTCTCCGCAGTCTAATTTAGAAGGGTGACATATTATCTCTTGTTGCCATTGGGAGTCAGAAACCTTGCAGAACTATTGCAAATCACCCAGATCTGCCTAACCCTACTCTAGAACAATTCAAGGGAAAAAAAATCTGACCTTAAAATCTATTAAACACTTGAGTGAGACATACCTGAGGGACCACCTCCATCCAATCACAGCCTCTGCAATCTGCTACTTAAGGCACAGAAGACGTTTCAAGGTAATGCCAGACAGGGCACTGGCAACATCTGCTAGCACCCCCATTGTCCACTAGGTGGCAGAAGCACAACACACAATTCTGTCACATCAGAAACCTTACAAATTGGGCGGGGGGGGGGGTCATATAAGCATCAAATCTGACTGATTAAAAAGATTACAGCACATCACATCAATAAAGACCCATTCACAACAGGTTCATGTGACTCGTGGCTTAAACAGACTGTGGTCTGCTTTCCTCAAATAAAGCAATCAGACTGTTCCAATGGTGTGTGTTTGTTAGTAGTGAGCACCTGGCTTAGCTGACATAGAATATGCACAGGCATTCTAGCTAGACCAAAAATAAAGGTATCAACCCTAGGGTTGCCATGTGTCAAAAAGTGAAAGTTGTTAAGCTTTTTTTATTTTTTGCACCCCTCCCCATTTTTTTTTTCATTTTTAAATGAAATTCACCAAAAACTAACACTTCCAACATGAACTGCCATGCGCCCAGTTTGCGAGGGCCGAATACCAGCTATGTCCGGGGAAATTCTGGACGCATGGCAACCCCAGTCAACATTGAAACCTTCATTCTGGCATCTTTGTTCCCCAAGTAGCTGGAATTTTATTATTATTCTACACAGCTGTGCCAGCTGCAGCCCATTGCCAGTTTTGCTGTTGCACACAGTCTGCCTGATCAAATTGCCATTTTCAAAAAAAAATGTATGTTTCTGATTTCTTTATGAAAATATAATTTTAAAAATCGCCCCAGTAATACACAGCTATTTCCTTTCCCCCATATGTTGTTTAACCTGAAACCTATAATTGTTCCCTGGAGAAGAGTTCTGATATATATCCTTTGGGATTCCTGGGTGTGCTTTTTAAAGGAATCCCATAAGCATAATCTTCTTGGGACATTTATTTTAAAAGTAGAGTTGAATGTTATTTCACAAGTTTGGGGGAGCTTTCTGGGGCAGTTTTGAATGGGAAAAAAACTTTTCTCTGGCGATGATGTGAAAGCTCTTGGTACAGGCAAAACACAGAGGCTGAAAAACTGAGGAGATGTTGGTCAGGAAAGCTGGGAAGAGTTAATAAAATTAACATCTAATACATATGGGCAAGAGCTGGTACTGAATATCATCACTGCCTGAAACGAAGCATGGCTTTATTTGCAATAAGCTTGCTGGGAGACAGCTAATTGTAATTGGCCGTGAACAGAATTCTAAGTTTCTCCTTATTCCCTTATTTTCCAAGTCACATCTGAAATTAAGTCATTTGCAATGAGGTCACTGGAAGAGAGCTGAGCTACATGGGTTCTGAGGGTAGCATTGATTGCTGGCCTATCACATGTAAAATAAAATTTTAAAAACACCTCCAGCTTTTTTGCTTGAAAACCATCTTGTTTAAATTGCTAATATCATCAAAAGGGCAAAGGGTGTTTTGGGTTTTTTTTTAGGAAGCATGGAATGCTTTCAAAGCTACATTCTCAAGCAGCAGCCTCCTGGGGGGAAATGCTATGTTCCATGGGCATCACTCATTGCAACATAAAGTGCAACAACAACAACAACAATTGAGTTTGCTTTCGAAGGCAAACTTACCAAATTCACACCTTTCCCAAACAATGTGCAAACCAGAAGGCAGCCGTCCTTCCAAGTTTGCACTTTTCTGAATTTTGCGGAGTAGTTTCCCAGCCAAACAAAGTGCTTGCAAACATGGGTATACAGTGGTGCCTCGCTAGATGAATTTAATTCGTTCCACGGGTCTTTTCTTATAACAAAAAATTCGTCTAGCAAATCCCATAGGAATGCATTAAAAAAAATTTTTTTTGCCCATAGGAACGCATTAATTGAATTTCAATGCATTCCTATGGGAAACCGCGATTCGCTAGACGAATTTTTCATAAAACGAATTCGTCTAGCGAGGCAACCTCCGCTCGAAAAATCCTTTCGTTAAGTGGAAATTTCGTTAAGCAGGGCATTCGTTAAGTGAGGCACCACTGTATTTGTAAAAGCGGCATACAAAAATGTGTTTATTGGGAGAAAATTGCACTCAAATGATGATGAATATTTGTAAGTTTTTTTAAAAAAAAAAGGATGCAAAAAAGTGGAGAACAGAATTTACGATTGGAAAAATTAGATACAGAGAAAGCCACAAGGACTGATCTTCTTCCATCCATACTGATGAATATAGAACAAACATGTAACCAATCACAACACACCTTCTAAGCAACTTTGCTTCTTATCTCCACTCCCATTGTAAATATAACTCTTCCTTGGGATCCTAGAACATTGAAAACCGAATCACTTCTTTTTCACAGAACTCTCATACAAAGCCAGTGTCCCAAGCCCCACATCACCTATTGATCAATGTGGAGTGACATACTGCTTTACCAGGATATTAGAATCATTTTCTTAGTGAGTGCTACAATACCATTAATTTGCACAACAGTAAATGAATGTACAGTACAGGTGAAACTCGGAAAATTAGAATATCATCGAAAAGTGCATTTATTTCAGTAACGTGATTTAAAAGGTGAAACCAATATATGAGATAGATGCATGACATGCAAAGATAGATATGTCAAGCCTTTATTTGTTGTAATTGTGATTATTTGTTGTTAGGCGGGTCAATTATAAATGGAATGTAATTAATGAAATGTAATAGTGATGTTTATTTTTGTATTATTGTAACTATTAGTTTTATTACTGTAGAATTTCCAAAAGAAAGCATTTGTAAAAATAAAAATAATAAATAATAAGTTGCATTACTGAAATAAATGCACTTTTCAACGATATTCTAAGTTTCCGAGTTTCACCTGTATAGCATAGTTCTATTATCTCAATGTTCAGAGTGATAAACACCCACAATATACTGAAGCAAACAATTTAAGTCAACATGCATTTTGTTTATTGTGTAAGGCACACCAAGTAAACGAGTCAAGAAAATAACATATAGTGAGCCTGTAAGAATTTGAGAGCTCTGTTTGAGTTGCAGTACTCAATAGTTTTAAAAGATAAACATCTCTGTTTCCCTCAGTAGGGGAAAAGAGAGAGAATTGCTAGACGAGATAAGATCTGGTCATTTGAAACATGACATTCCAGGCATGGATAGGGGAGAAATTAGTTTGATTTGCATTTTAACAAGATTCTGAATTCTGCAAAACATGAACCAAAACACATGCATTTTTCTAAACTTCTCTAAATGTTGTGATACAGTTATTCAACAAAAAATATATGTGGAAATGTATATATTAGAGGAGTAGGCATATATTCGTGAAAATGCATTATATTTGGGAACAGGCTTTCAAAAATGTGTAAAGTAGGTAAAATTCCATAGAAACTGCACAGGTGAAACTCAAAAAATTAGAATATCGTCGAAAAGTGCATTTATTTCAGTAATGCAACTTATTATTTTTTATTATAATTTTTATTATTACAAATGCTTTCTTGTTGAAATTCCACAGTAATAAAACAAATAGTTACAATAATACAAAAATAAACATCGCTATTACATTTCATTAATTACATTCCATTTATAATTGACCTGCCTAATGACAAATAATTACAATTACAACAAATAAAGGTTTGACATATCTTGCTTTGCATGTCATGCATCTATCTCATATATTGGTTTCACCTTTTAAGTTGCATTACTGAAATAAATGCACTTTTCGATGTTAATCTAATTTTCCGAGTTTCACCTGCATAATAGGAGAAAAGGGCACCTAAATACTGGTGCGTTTTTGTGAGGACTGTTTTTAAAAATGCAAAGTGGAAATGTGACAAATGGAAGTTTGGGGAAATGAGCAAGTGAGATAAATTGAAAATAACAGGTCCACACATTCTTAACCCAAGGCTGCTTTTACAGCAACAGCTGTTTACATCTGAACCCCATGAACTCTGTTGAGCAGACAAAAACTTGGAAAGGTATTGTCTACTAAAAGAAAAGATAGAATGGGCTCATATGAAACTGTCAAGTGATCTCAGCTATGGAAATTGGTCCAAACCCTTCAAAATCCTTACCTTTAAGTCAAGTAATAAACCTGCTATTCATCCAAAGTCTTAACTCGAGACAAATACCTGAAGGTACTATGAGCCATCGGCCAAAAGGTCACTTTGCAGAGCCAGGTAGAATCACATGAGTCCTCACAAAAGCAAGCCAGAACAACATGCAGGTCCAAAACAGCAATTTCACACCTGAAAAGCACCATTCATTTTGTTCCAATGTTTTATTTTAAATTAAGCATAATTTGACAGATACAACAAAAGAAACCCCAAACAACCCTCTCAGTCTTGTTCAAAGAAAGGACTCTATAACAATGACCAAACCACCACCAAAGTACAATATCAAAGTTACTCAGAGAAAAGATCATTTCCTCCTGTATAAAACCCAAGTCAAATTGATCGGAGCCAAAGGCATTCCGCAGATGTGGCTTCATTTATAAGTTCTTATTCAACCACTCAATGTAGTCATTTGCCATCTTCTCTCCCACAGTTAAGATTAATGGGCCTGCACTAAACATTGCAACCCCATGAACAGTATTCTCATGTTGATGTTTTACAGTAACTCCTGCCTCCCTAAGTCGCGAGACATACATGAGTCCATCATCCCTCAAGACATCATACTGGCATGTGATGACATATGTGAGGGGTAAGCCACGCAGTTTGCTTTCATCGACCAGTAGTGGCGCTGCTCTTGGATCCAGAAATCCTGGGTATTTTTGTCCGAGCTCAGAACTGCCATATACCGGCTTGGTATAAACGTGACCCTTCTTATACCTTTCAGGTAGCCAGCGACTCCAGTTTGCAAATTTAAACAAATGGCTTTGCTCTGCAGGAACATGTTGGTTGGCTTCCATTGCCCTGTTTAGAGACATGTCAGTCGTAAAGTATTCGCTCCAGAATCTCACCATTAACGGTTTAGGCAGAATTGGCATGTTCCCATTGTCTCGATAAGATGGCAAATCCAGATCAATAGTCTGAAGAGCAGGGTAAAGCAAAGCCTGGATCTTGAATTTAATTTTGACATCAGGATCATGTAGAACCTGTAACAGTTAAGGGGGGGGGGCTGTCATTGATTACACAAGAATCCCTCCTCGCTCCATGTCAGATGGATCACCATACCAGAAAATATTTACAGTGCAAGGAAAAGGACACACACACACACACACACACACAGAGAGAGAGAGAGAGAGAGAGAGAGAGAGAGAGAGAGAGAGAGAGAGAGAGTACAGGCTTACAGATTGCCCGCCTCTTTTATTGAAAATTACACGTGCTGATATTTATACCTCCAATATTTACACTATCTACCATCTGAAGTGTTTAATATTCTTTTTAAAGTGATTCAGATTTACTAAGCTCTCATCTGTACCTGTGGAAGTTGCTATTGGAAACTCAAGATATACCCTGACACTACATCAGTCTTCCCCATCCTCGTGCCCTCCATATTATGTTGGATTAAAACTCCCATCATTGCCAATGGTAGATTTGGGCAGAAAGAAGTTACAGTTCAAAACATACAGACAGCACCAGATTGCGGAAGGCTGTTTTACACCTAAGCCTAAAAGACAGAAGTCAGAAGCCCACTAGGTTCAATGTGATTTTCAGCATAACCCTAAACATTCCTGCTCAGAATGACATTATAGTGTTTGATAGCATTCACTCCCTAGTTAGTAAATGTGTTTAGGATTTAAGCCTTACTTGGTAAGTAAACTAATTTACATGTGCTGTACTGCTAAGCATAAATAGGGACCCAGATGGTGCTGTGGGTTAAACCACAGAGTCTAGGGCTTGCTGATCAGAAGGTCGGCGGTTTGAATCCCTGCAATCGGGTGAGCTCCCGTTGCTCTGTCCCAGCTCCTGCCAACCTAGCAGTTCGAAAGCATGTCAAAGTGCAAGTAGATAAATAGGGACCGCTCCAGCGGGAAGGTAAACGGCGTTTCCGTGCGCTGCTCTGGTTTGCCAGAAGCAGCTTTGTCATGCTGGCCACATGACCCGGAAGCTGTCTGTGGACAAACGCCGGCTCCCTCGGCCTATAGAGCTAGATGAGCGCCGCAACCCCAGAGTCGGACACGACTGAACCTGATGGTCAGGGGGCCCTTTACCTTTTCCTTTAGTTGAGAAGCTCAGCTCCACGTTTTCAACAAGCTGATTGACCTGATAAATATTATGAGAGCTCCAGACACTTGATATATCCAAATCTACACATCCAGCTGCCCTATAAACTCCACAGAGGGTTGACTCAATTTTAGTAGTGAGATCACATTTTGAAATGATTTATACTAAAAAAAAAAAGTCTCCTGGTTTTTTTTTAACCTCTCTCGAAAGAAATTCTGCAGAATCTGGCATAGTGAGGTACTATTTATGCATAGCCAACAAAATAGAATTATCATTGGCAACAAGGCAGTGTTTCAACATTCTTTTTCTTTATTCGGGGAACCTTCTCCATGTCAAGTTGTCTGCCAGAATATCCCTCTGATCATCCGATGGAAAATCTCAGCAAACGGCACCTGGATTCTGAAGGCATTTTTAGGATACCCACTTAGTTTGGGCTGGGCACTTTCCCAGTGCTTGATATCAGCAAGTAACTGCCACAAAGGCTTACTAGGGGAACTAGGTCACACTGTAAAGGCTTGCTGTAGGATGGACCATCACGGATGCTAGTGAGGGATGGCATGCTGGTGGGGGGGGGTGCTACTTGGGAAGCATTGCAGGACCCAGAGGAAACCTTGCCCAGCTTCCTCTCAAATCTGACATGGAGCCTCAACACATAGCATGTAGCATGCTAAACAAAGGTAAGACTTTCAGGCATTGCTTGGTCCACCTTTGTTTTTGGCCCTGCACACCATGTGCTGCTAAAAGGTTGCCTGTGATGAAGCTCCCATATCCAGTCATCAAGTGTGGGATGCCTAGGGTAAGCTCCTGTTGCAGGATCCCAGTGACCTAAGGGTACCGGATGACGGTGTCAGCCCTGGTTGTTTCCCCAAGGTAACAGGTAGGCTTCGGAGAGCAAGGGTTTAGATGCATAACAAAGATGAACGCGACTCCTTCCGAATGCCCAACTTTCCAATACATTACGACTCACCTGCTGTGCCACTGCTGCGGCTAGGTTCCCTCCTGCGCTGTCTCCTGCAACGCACACCCTGCTTGCCTCTACGTTGTATCGCTCAAGGACACTGCTCTGCAGGAAGTACTTCGCCACTGTGTACACGTCTTCAAACTGAGCTGGGAAGTGGTGTTTCGGTGCCAGTCTGTACCTTTGTGGGGCAGTTTTCAAAAAGAAGAATTGGTTGTGAAAGAAAATCAAATCTAATTTGTGACATGGATGCTAGGTGTCCCCACCCACCCCCTTCAATTAAATTGACTTGCTTCAACATACAGTTTGGAACAGTCACTTGCAAACTTGTGCAGCTGATTACCCCCCACCAACTTACCCTTCACCAGGCAAACTAACTCCCCCTTTCTCTCTCACTGAATTACAAATATTTTACAAACTCAATGCAGTTTAAGAACTGATCTGGCAGATATAAACACTGGGTTTCAACTTGACCTTGAAGAGTCCCACCTTTTGCTGTATGGCATGGTTCACACATAACATCCAACTCCTATCACCCCTGACTGATGGCCATGCTGTCTGATGGAAGTTGGAGTCCAACAACATATGGAGTGCACTACATTGGCTAACCCTAGTTTAGAAGGTCTTCTCTGCATTGGTCCCACAGTTCCGAAATCCCTTCATTTGGACCTGCAACAAGTCACCATGCTGCAGAGTGTTTGGAAAGGCCTGAAGACCTGCATTTTCCATTTTTAATTGAGAGCTAGCCCACACTGCAACCATCCACCCATTACCACACCCCATCCATCCGTTACACCATGGTGCATCTGCACCAGTGAAACTGGATGCCTTCATCTGTCCCAGCTGCAATAAAACATGTCTCTCCCTTATCGGTCTCTATAGTCGCAGCAGGCGCTGCAACTCTCCAATTGTTTGGATTGACCCCCGATGGCATACTCTTTCATTGCCTCTTGAGACAGACAGATGCCAACAATCCTCTGACTCAGGTTGAGAAAAGTTAGCAAAACTATGTCCTTCTTCCCTCCTCTCTTGACTGCTGCATGCTGGGAAACTCACTTCATTCATGATGATGGGACTGATGGCTATGCATTACTCCCATGTTATGTATGCAATTGCCTTTAACTGTCGGACTTCGTTCCCCTCATGCTACAAAGTCCAAACAAAGGTTGCATTGTGCTTCACTGTAAACTGCTTTGAGGTTGCCTGGGGTTTTAACCATCAAGCAGCATATAGTGCTTATTAAATAAATAATCAGTGGGCTTTTGTATGCTCAGTGCATGTGTTGGATTATAGCAATTAAGCTTAGTTTTTTATTTGCAAAGGATTAGGTATATATATATATATGTTTGTTAAACTGCGGCTTTCTCCAAAACCGCTTGCCCGATCGCATTCAAATTTGGCCACAACGTCACATGGGTATACGTGAGTGTTACCATGCACTTAGATAGGGCAGTGCTTTAGAAGACTAAACTCAGAGGGCTGGGGATGCTGGGAAATTGTAGCCTGGAACTCCTCCTTCGAGGGCGGGGCCCGTCCCACAGCCTGTGACGCTCGCCAGAGACCTCGCCGCCTCCAAGGAGCCACACTGCCCAGGGAGCCAGGCCTCTCTGCAACCCCCGCTGCCCCCCCAGACCCACACTCACCAGGGAGCCAGACCACTCCACAGGCCGTGCCACCCCCCAGACTGGGAGCCAGGCTGCTCCAGACCCTGTGGCCTCGCCCAAGACCCGCACCACCCAGGGAGCCAGGCTGCTCCAGAGACCACGGCGCCGCCCAAGACCTGCGCCGCCCACAGACCCGGGCCACTCCAGAGCCCACACTGCTGCCCGAGACCCTGACCGCCCATGGACCCAGGCCGCTCCAGAGGTCTCACCCCCCCCACCAAGACCTAGACCTCCCAGGGAGGCAGGCCTCTCCTCGACTGGAGTGAGGAGGATGGGCATACAGGTAGGGGGGGTCGAGACTGTCACAGGGATGTGCTGGGGGTGGGAGGAGGAGGGGGCAGAATAATTCATAGGTCGGGACGGACTGGGGGGAGTCACAGGGATGAGCCACAGCAATGCGTGGCTGGGTACCGCTAGTTCACAATAAACACTCTGAAGCACCATTCCTTACTCGACTGATACGACGACAGCATTTAGTGATTCTGAAGTCCGTCTCGACAGGAGGTCATAGGGTTGCATGGCTGCAACAAAGTAAGTAATAAAGAATATTTTATTGCTCTTCTGAAACAAATAGACACACAGTTCCCTGTTTCTTTTGGCAGTAGCTTTTTGTGCACTTTCTGTGAATCCCTGCAGTTCAGCGCTTGGCAATGGAATAAACTCCTGCGCACACCGCTTTATCAAAAGACAGGAACTCAACCATTCACAAGTGACTTGGCTGCAGTCCAAGAAGATGTCCTCGATGGGATCTTAGTTTTCATATCTCACACCTTGGATATAATATGTCCTTCTCAGCCTTATATTCCCTAAGAGACATCATTTGCACTCGGAGTATTTCATTTTATTTTTCAAAAAGATTAACTTACAAAATCTAATTATACAAATTAGATCTGATAGGGGGAGGGGGGAGAGCAAGAGTTAAACCAAAATATGCAGCAGACTAACCAGAATATCAATGCTAACGATGTATTAAAATTGCAATACTATGGCCCACTTATGCTCTGTCCATCTGCTCACTATGGGCGATTCTCTACCCATCCCCACTGAAGCCCTGAATGACACTGCTCCCAGGGTTCAGAGGCTGAACCCCTGGATATGGTTTGATCTAGCACAACAAGAGGTTGCTAGAGGAAGGAGGAGGAGGAAAAAAATTGGTTGCTAGATCAGGCCAATGGCCCATCTAGTCCAGCAACCTGTTTTCACGGCTGGCCAGATGACAGGGGGAAGCTGGCCTGCAGGACCTGAGCACAAGACCACACACTCACTTCCTGTGGGTTTCATGCAACTGGTATATCCTCCATAAATTTGTTTGGCTGCTGTCAGGGTTAGGAGGAATGGTGGAGAGTCCCCACCTCCTTCTGCACCTCCCAGAGAAGAGGAAGACAATATAAATCAGGCACCCCCAAACTGCGGCCCTCCAGATGTTTTGGCCTACAACTCCCATGATCCCTAGCTAACAGGACCAGTGGTTGGGGAAGATGGGAATTGTAGTCCAAAACATCTGGAGGGCTGAAGTTTGGGGGTCCCTGATATAGATTTACAACAGTTGTTTGCAGAAGGTCATGGCTCTGAGACAGAAGAGGGGCAAAGCTGGGAGATAATGGGAGAAGAGGAGGGGGGAGAAGCAGAGACGGAACAGCTGACTGACATATTATCACTAGAAAGCATTCCAGAGCCCCCTCCCAGAACCTGGCGAGCAGTGAAAGTGGTAGAGCAGAAAGCTAAAAGCCAAATGGCCTTAAGCAGCCACGACTGAGAGGGAAGGGGAGGAGATTACTTGGAGCAACACCATTACCCCGAGAGGCGGCATTCTAAGCCTCTCTCTGTGAACATTGAATAAAATACATTGGTAAGAGCTTCTTATCTATTGGTGACTGGCAGACTGCCGTGGGGAGGGAAGATCGGATTCCCTGAAGCCTGGCAGCTGCCTTCTGCTTGCATAACCAATGGATGCAATCTGATTATTTCAGTTCTTTCATCGCGTGCCATATAGTTCATCTGGTTTACCTGTTAGATGAAATCTACAAATTAATTGCTTCTCTCAGATTTGTGGAGAATTAGATGGCTTTATACATCCTCTGCAGGTATATTGGCGTTTGAGCAGAGGAGACGCTCGCCGAAAGCTCATTGTCAAGTAGCAGCCACCTTGCTATGTTGTATCATGGCGCCTGTCTCAAAGACATTTCAATTTTCCACTCAAGACCCACATTAGTGGAAACAAGCACACATGCTTACCTGCTGCTCCTACACACCATCCACCCCCGTGAATAAAAATCATGGCCCTTTTCAAGGAATCGGGCTGCCCTTTCGGGAGATACAAACGGACTGGAACACCATTAAATTCTGTGTCAGTCACAGTGACCTTTTCATCCGACGTTGGCGCTGTATGTTCGAAACTTGTGAGGCTCATCATAACATCCATGTGGTGCGCAAGACCCAGCTTGTTGGCAACTGCAGCCTGGAAAACAAGAGGTATATTAATGTCAATATATTATGCAACTCTCAAGCTACATAATAGACTACATTCATCAATGCCTCTTTCCCTTCTCCTTCATATCAAAACTGGCCTAAAGAGTTGGGCATGCATATTAACATCATCGTTAATCATTTGGAATGGTATGCACACCCTGGAACATGAAGAAGTTCCAGGGGTTGCAAAGCAGAAGTGGCATTTTGCATTAGAAAGAACACTGGATACTTTGTGATATATCTGTTTCTAAATATCCATGTTCAACATCAAGGAGGGACTAGGCACCCAAGTATATTGTCTTCAGCTACAAAGCAACAGCAGTTTCCCCAAAGCAAGCAATATCCACTTGCAGCTCCTCCTGCTGTTCCTTTCCTTCTTTCTTCCAGCAAAATGCAAAACTCAAGGCTCCACCAGCTGACCTGTTTATTCAGTATTTATCTTAATTTCCTTGCACAAAGTTCATGCAAGGGTTGGACCAAGGCTGGTCTTTATATAACAGTTCTTATTTGTTTACAGGGTGGCTATATGATAGTAAGCATTCATCTTGCATTCAGTAGTTCATCCCACACATTTCAATCCATTTCCCTGTCACTTTCCAAACTGCAAAAAATCTCTCTCTCTGTGTGTGTAAGTGGAGTTGTTCTGCTAAGGTGAAATACTGCTTGTCTAGGTCAGATGGAATTGCCTATAACATTGCACTCGCAGTGAATACATCCCAAGGTGTGTGAGATGCAATCCCATGTACTTTTCTTGCTCACACTACTGTGAACACAGATTTTGGTTAGCTTTCATGATAGCTAAATGCTGGAGAGGGGGACAAACACTTTCCTCACAGCCATATTCCCACCATAAATCTCACACTCTCCACCTGACATTTAACTATTTTTTTACTTCCTAGAGGAGACAGGGGGTAAAGAAAAGAATGAAACACAGTTACGGGTCATCAAGTGGTTCATGCAAACTGTCGTGCTCTTGGAGAGAAATAAATTAGAAGTGCTTCTAGCCATTGTTAGAGAGTTTCTCTTTTCTGTGTGTGCTGTATTTTTGTTTCCAGCTCCTCAGGAGAGATTCCAAATTCAGCTCAGCTCCAATAGCCCTGTCAGTGCCAAAATAAGTGGTTGTATGCAATGATAGTCATACTCAAGAGCAGACCCATGTGTGTGACATGGTTATTAATTTTCATGAGTCTACACTGAGTAGATATGACCTCATAAGACCAGAACTGTCCACATTAACCATTGAGACCTTTAGTGTGATAGCCTATTATTTTTAAGGCTTTTTTTCCTTTTGAAACTCCCAAACTAGAGAATCTGGGTGGGTTTGGACGTGCTTTTTTTAGAACCTGAAGCTGCTTTTATATGTGATGGAAAGAAATTCACATACAAAAAGAAAAGTAATTAACTTCTGGACAGGATCCATGAAAAACCATTTAAGTGCTGTCTGGGTGGTGATGCCATTATTGCATGGGAGCCAAGCATGGTTTCCATATGTGGTGGCAGCCCACCATTTTCATTTACTCACTCCATAGACCATGGGTAGGCAAACTAAGGCCCAGGGGCTGGATCCGGCCCAATTTCCTTCTAAATCTGGCCTGCGGAGTGTCCGGGAATCAGCGTATTTTTACATGAGTAGAATGCGTGCTTTTATTTTAAATGCATCTCTGGGTTATTTGTGGGGCATAGGAATTCATTCATCCCCCCCCAAAAAATATAGTCTGCCCCCCCCAAGGTCTGAGGGACAGTGGACCAGCCCCCTGCTGAAAAAGTTTGCTCACCCCTGCCACAGACCTATGAAATCTCACAGATCTGTGGTTCATGGCATAGTGTATTGAATCAATTAAAATGGCAGGTGGCCTCTATGGAGGGGAGTAAAATTTGGCTGCCATTCAAAAGTGACATGCTACTTGCCCAGTTCCCAAACACTTCCCAGAGGCACAGCAAGCAGGGTGGCAAGTGAAGTAGCTGCTACTATCATGGCAGCAACAGCAGGGAGGGAAAAGTGCCACGGCATTGTGTGTTGAGGCGAGTGTGTTGCAGAAGTTGGAAGCCATTGATGGCATCGTACCAAGGCCTCAGTGAAGTCTGGTGCTGTCCTTGGATTGGGGGCAAGGAGAAATTATGCACAGAATACAATTCACAGAAAACAAACAGAAAGAAACGAAGATATCAAAACCCACAGAAGGCAATATCACACTGTGCAAGAGGGGAAATACTCGAGGAACACAAAAACCGCCCCTTTTGCAGTCTGTTTTTTCAGCACACATAAAGACTAAACTGCCCCTTCGCACACAAACTACAAAATATGCACTAACTGTATTCTTCTGAAAGAGATGGCCGCACCCTCACCAATCAGTTATGCAGCTCAGCCGGCTTGAGCTAGATATTCCAGTTAAGGCTCTTAAGATCTATAAGCCAACAGATTTTTATTTCAGATATAGATATGGGCATGTAAAGGATTGTCCAAACAATCAGCCAAATATAACTATGTTTATATGTTCACATCACTGCAGTACGAACGTATATGGATTGTTTGTTGTCTTTGGTGGGGAGAACGGTTTTGCACACCTCTTCCCATCTGAACCCCTCTCTCCTCATAGTCCTGTGTTCTGCTGCATTTTTGGTTCATACAAATGCCTCATGTAAACAAAATGTTTTGTTTTTTTAAAAAGCCAGTCAGCATTGATAGTTACACTAATTCTTAACATTACAAGGAACCCAAGATTCTGAAGATAATGCTTGAGAACAAAAAAAACTAAGTTTGTCATAGGTATGAGCTTTCGTGTGCATGCACACTTCTTCAGATACCATTCTTCAGATACTGGTTCTTGAGAACCAGTTTGGGTTAGCACCCCTATTCAATTCCATATTTGGTCATGCGCAGGCACTACTGGTTCAGTGGAACATTTGAAAACACAAATTACAAATTCCCCTCACAGACAGGGGCGGCTTGCCCATTGACTCTAGTGGCGTGGGGCGCCAGGGCGCCGGGTTGGCAGGGGGACGCGGAAACCACGCTGCGCACTGCATCCGTTCACCAGCCGCGGGAAGAAAAGGGGCGGGGTGGGGTGCCGGAGCGACCTGCGCGCCACGGCACCACGGCACCTGACCTGCTTAAGACGGCCTTGCTCACAGAGCCACAATTCCCAGAATTCCCTGGGAAGAAGGATTGATTGTCAAGCCACCCTGAGAATTTTAACTCTGTGTGGTGAACCGGGGTCTACTAACAACTCTCAGCACCCTTAACAAATCTCATTTCCTAGAATTATGGGTAAGGAAAGCTATGACTGTTGAAAAGCGGTACCATAGCGCTTTAAATATATCGTGAGAATGTGGCCCTAGCAGAAAAGAGGCTGTGGCTACATACAACCCTATGCCCACTTGCCTAGGTGAACACTGAATTCAGCAGGGCTTATTCCTGGGTTGGCGCATATAGGATTGCACCATAAGACTTTTATTTACATACCTCTCCTCGAGGGAAAGAGAGGATTAACACTCCAATGCTCCCAAACCGTTTGTATGACAGGTCTTTTGTAACAAAATATATTTGCATATGTGATACCATCAAGCTGTGACACAGCCTTTTCATTACATTAATTACTCCACTCACTTACTTCACTCACACCTGACAATGATTTATTGCTATTGGTTGCCTAATGACGCTGGGCATGGTGCTGGATTGTTGCCAGTGATTATATGCAATCCCTGATGGCTAAGGATTTGCTCTTCTCAAGTAATTTTGGTGTGTAAGCCTCAGGGCCCAGAGTGATTCACCAATCAATCCCACGCTTTAAAAACTACAGTTCAAACGAGGCCCGTGTCAACAACTTTAAGAAGTTTCTTGCTAAGTTTTATATTTTACATTTCAAGTTTTGCTGAAGGCCAGAGGTGGTCTGACCACACTCTTACGCAATCATTTCATTATACCATCATGGCCTGATTCTGAAACCAACAACAAACAATGGCCCCTACCCAGAAACAGCTGGACTACTCCAAACCACATGCAGGTTGAGAAATGTCAGCAGCCTATTCTTGTTTCCTTCCACAGGAAGTGAAGGCAGCCCACCTGCAAATGCTGACCTCCAGGCAGGTAATCACCGGCCTCCTTAATTCACAGTCTGCAGGAGAGGCCAGATGTGAGGAGTAAGTCATAGCAGCATAAACAAGCAACAGCAGGAGGCAATAACTGTTAAGGAGACAGGCAGTGGAGCCAAGCAGAGGCGCTGCGGGGATCGTATCTGTGCATGTTCCTAGACTAAAGCACAGATCAGAATACAGTTATCCTCAGACTCCATGCTTCTCTGAAGTTTTTTGGTGCAGTATACTAAGGGCTGCCTTTGTAAAACAACAACATCATCACACCCCTCCACCTATTCATAGTAGTAGTAGTAGTAGTAGTAATTTATTATTTATACCCCGCCCATCTGGCTGGGTTTCCCCAGCCACTCTGGGCGGCTTCCAACAGAAGAATAAAATAATCAATTAAAGATTAAAAGCCTCCCTAAACAGGGCTGCCTTCAGATGTCTTCTAAAAATCTGGTAGTTGCTTTTCTCTTTGACATCTGATGGGAGGGCGTTCCACAGGGCGGGCGCCACTACCGAGAAGGCCCTCTGCCTGGTTCCCTGAAACTTGGCTTCTCGCAATGAGGGAACCGCCAGAAGGCCCTCGGCACTGGACCTCAGTGCCACCCCAAGTCATGCTGCTACATGTTGTTTGAAAAACAATGAATAAAATCATTACTACTACTGATGTGCCACAAAATTGCAACAGTAAGGAAGTGGGATACAGAGACTCCCTCTTTAAAACCTGCTGATAGCTCAGTAACATAATACCATAACTCTGTATCATGGAACAAGCTAGTGCAAAATGTTTGTTCTAGTATATATTCAAATGAAATTTTAGCGTTATTCAGGGTTTAGCCAGCAACAAGCCCCTGTGGGCTCTGCCCCTCTGCCATCTACACTGAAGAGGGGGGACATTGTGACTCAGGCTATGGAACTCAGATCATGCCAGGTTCTAGGTAAAAAAGGTAAAGGACCCCTGGATGGTTAAGTCCAGTCAAAGACGACTATGGGGTTGCTGCGCTCATCTCTCTTCAGGCCAAGGGAGCCGGCGTTGGTCCACAGACAGCTTTCTGGGTCATATGGCCAGCATGACTAAACCACTTCTGGCGCAACGGAACACTGTGACAGAAACCAGAGCGCACGGAAACGCTGTTTACCTTCCCACTGCAGCGGTGCCTATTTATCTACTTGCACTGGCATGCTTTCAAACTGCTAAGTTGGCAAGGGGTTCTACATCACAGTCTACCTGTGTAGAGCAGGTTCATCTCTTCAGACATTCCCACTCCACACCTGTGTTTGTGAATGGGCTGGGAAGCTGCTGGGGCCAGAGGATGCAACCCTGTGAAACAATGTCAATTGCACGAAAGGGTAACGCCAGAAAAGGGCTGTTGAAGTTCATTAAAAGCCTCTTAATTCTTTAGTAAACTTTGGCTGAAAATGACAGGATTAAGAAGAGTTTTCTTAATCCTTCTCTTTCTTTTAAAGCTAGAGCAGCCTAGGGCAGGTTGCATCTGTGAAAAAGAACAGGGAAAGGGAGAGGCTGCTTATGGTAATCCTTTCTCTTCTGGTCCTTTGTTTGCTCAAATGTCCTCTCCTTATTTTGCTTTTTCCCCCTAAAGAGGAAGCAATACATTCCATGACCATAGCATCCTATGGCAGGCAGCATATAAAACTCAATTATAGTATCTGAAGGAAACTGCATAGCTGATATAGATGCTATTTCGACATAGGAATGATTCCTGAATTTACTTTACTCCAGCATTTGAGGTATTAAACGTATCTTACAGAACTATCTGCTGCTAAGCAGAGGAAATGTCCATGGATGAACCAATCTTATTTATTCTGAAGAATTATCATCTAAAATTATAATGTTGTTTAAGCTTGCACAAAGAGCTGTTTTGCAACCCAAGATTTGGACAAACTGACCAGAAATCATTTGAGTCCAGAATCCATTTATAGTTAGACCCACACCCTCTCTGGCAACACTTCCTGATGTCAGCACATTATGCTGCCCAGAATGCATGAACCTTGGTGTTAGACATGGTGCATGAAACATTCTTGTGAAAACAGTGCAGTGTTGGGAAGGAACTGCATGCAAACTTTCATAGAACATAGAAAGTTGCTTTATACTGAATCAGACTCCTTGGTCCATCTAGCTCAGTGACTCTCCAGAGCTTCAGTTAGGAAGCAGTGTGGTCCTTCCAAGGCCGAGGTTCAAATCCCAGCATCTCCAGGTAGAATAGGGAAGGAGTCCTATCTGAAATCCTGGGAGAGCCTCTGCTAAACCGCAAAGCCATACCAAGCTAGATGGAGTCAGTGATCTGACTTGGTCTATGGAAGCTTCCCATGTTCCTATCTGCTTCGGGTGCTCTTTCTGTACTGCATTAGATTTGCACAAAACCAAAAAGGGGACAAGGGTCTACATAATATTTGCATATGCTAATTTATTTGCACAAGTACTAATTTATAAATTTTAAAAATGAAATTATTTCCAAAGATTAAGTGGTTAAGTGACTGGTTAAGTGACCTGTGTGCCAGATCAGTGTGCTGTCCAGCAGCTGATGGGCAACTTCAAGGTGCTTCTGCACTGCTCTCCTTCTGACCGACTGGGACCGTACTCCTCCGTCAAACAGAGGGCTTGACCTCTGGAAAGTCGGACACACAGCCACCTACACTGTTTTGGTTGCCATTCAAATTCATAGCCTAGTGGTGAAACTCATAAAATTAGAATATTTATTTCAGTAATGCAACTTAAAAGGTGAAACCAATATATGAGATAGATGCATGACATGCAAAGCAAGATATGTCAAGCGTTTATTTGTTGTAATTGTAATGATTTGTCATTAGGCGGGTCAATTATAAATGGAATGTAATTAATGAAATGTAATAGCGATGTTTATTCTTGTATTATTGTAACTATTTGTTTTATTACTGTGGAATTTCCAAAAGAAAGCATTTGTAAAAATAAAAATAAAAAAATAAGTTGCATTACTGAAATAAATGCACTTTCCCACGATATTCTAATTTTTTGAGTTTCACCTATAGACAGTAGGGCACATTTTGCCGAAAACAATGCACTGTGGATAGAAAAATAGCTACACATACATCCAATGTGCCCCATGATCCTTTAAGGTTGGCAGCCGAGCTCTCAGTTTAAAATATACTTTAGGGGTTGGAACTGGGCTTAGATAATGTGCATTATGTGAGGGTACAATTTCCTGGCCACGGCCCTGGGCAGTCTGCTTCCCTTCAGCCTAATTCCTAAAATGGGGAGGGTTTGCACCCATGCACTGATTTCTCCCGCTAATGGTAGTGTACACATGCAGGTTTTGTTTTTTTTTAGATGGTGATGGTGATGATTAAACACTTTCATTAATAAATATTGTATTAATATTTATTTATATACTGCCCTTCATCTGCAGATCTCAGGACAGTTTACAGTACAAAAGCACAAAATACATAGCACACAAAAACCCTAACACAATAACCCTCCACCCACCCATAGCCCCAGAAACATTTTGAAGGCCATAGATTCTTCAATGCGCCAAAGACCTGGGTTAAAAGGAATGTTTTTGTCTAGCACCAAAATAGTAGTAAGAATATTATCTTCAAAGGCGCATCCCCATATGAGCAGCTGAACCCACAACAAGGACCCCTGTGTGATCAGAGGTCCTGGTGTGTAGGGTTTCTATATACATCCAGCTGTTCATGGGCACCCTTTTGCAGGCATTGCACTGAACATGTGGGTATCAAGGAGGCAGGGTTGGTAGTGCATGATTTGTGGGGGTGGACTAGTGGCATAGTTCACTTCTCTCCGTCTCCATACATTTACCGTACACAGAAGAAGGTATGGATGCAGCTCAAGGCATCTGGCGTGGGAACATAAGAAACTGCCTTATACCAAGTCACAGAATTGGTCAGTCTTTAGCTCAATACTGCAGACACTCCGCAGGATTTTCCCCTGCCCTACCTGGAGATGCCAGGGGTTAAGACGGAGAACTTTGGAATGCTCTACCTCTGAGCCACAGCCCCTCCCATTATGTAGCAACACCACACATTGCCAGGAAAAACCCGCAGTATAACAACTAAAGTTTATCCAGGATCAATCTTTTGATCCATTTATACTGTGTTGTCTCACACACACGATACCTGAAGAACAAGCAGGACGAGCAATTTCACGTATGTAGATCACTATCTACGTATATAAAATATAACCGGGACACGGTTTAGCGCTTGAGATTTGTTACGAGCGTCTGTCTACAGTGGTACCTCGTGTTAAGAACTTAATTCGTTCTTAACCTGAAACTGTTCTTAACCTGTGGTGCCACTTTAGCTATTGGGGCCTCCCGCTGCCGCCATGCGATTTCTGTTCTCACCCTGAAGTAAAGTTATTAACCCGAGATACTATTTCTGGGTTAGCGGAGTCTGTGACCAGAAGCGTCTGTAACCTGAAGCATCTGTAACCCGAGGTACCACTGTATTTTGTTTTTCTCACCTTCATCCTGTGACTTTAAAAAGAAGCCTGGAAGAGAAAACTAGAAGTGAAGGCAGAAAGCTTAATATCTGACCGTTAGGCTGCTATTACAGGCAGAGGAGCAATGTCAAAAAAAAAAAAAGGTATGGCAACCCAACACTTGTTGGAAGGGTTTGCTATGAGCAAAGAAAACAAAAGTTGTGTTTTCTCTTACAGGCTGTTACCAGCAGCTGCTGCAGCATTTGCTAGGGGGACTTGCAATGCAATGTTGCAGTGTGGAGCACTCCTGTTCATGAAGCCAGCCAGCCTGCCATTCCCCCTTGCAGGATACTTCATTCTGTTCTCCCTAGTTTTTTCCTTCCCTACTCCCTGCAATCAATGGCCATGAAGTGTGCTTAGCCGTGGTCAAAGTGGCTCTTTTGGAGGGGAGGGAATTCCCACCCCCTTAGAGATTTTTTTTTTATGTCAGGGCTCCCTCTGCTCAGCCTGCTGATACCTCCCTGCTTCTGCGCAGATGGTGCCATTTGCTATTAGCGCTAGACAGCCAATGGGGCAGTGGTTAAAGTGTCAGACTAGCACCTGCGATTTAAACAACGCTGGCATGAAGCCATGATTTAGCAGGCACACATAGATAAAGCCTCTTGGGATGCAGAGCCATGATTGGAGAAGCTGAACTCATCAAAGCTCTCCCAGGCTAAACTAATAAAAGTTTTGGGCCGTACTGGAACTGCATCATCTTCTGTTCATGCTTTTTTAAAAAAAAAAAAAAACAAAACCAGAAATGGCTCTCATGTGGAATGGAGAATACTAGCCCATGCAGCTTCTTCCATCAAAGTCAGGGTCCCCAAACTAAGGCCTGGGGGCCGGATGCGGCCCAATCACCTTCTAAATCCGGCCTGGGGACGGTTCGGGAATCAGCATGTTTTTACATGAGTAGAATGTCCCTGCTAGGAGTGGGGAGGGCAGCGAGAGCGACGCTGCGTCCCTTAGAACCTCGGGAAGGGCGTCCCGGGGGCAATTTGCTCGGCACAGCCCAAATCCGGACTCCCCAACTCTTCGGTTAGCTCTAATAAGAGCTCCGGAGCGAGGAGGGTAGAAGTCGCGGGGGCCATTTTGAGCGGCAACGTTATTCTAGCAGGGAGAAGCTTCAAGCCGAAGGCGGAGAGCGCTGGATTCTTCCGAAAATAAAACGATTGGAAAAGATTGTAAGTAACCTCACGATTTGGATTATAAAACAATTTGGATCTGGGAGAGAGGGGAGAAAAGAGGAAGCCACCCCCCCCCACGGCAACAAAAGAGACAGTAAATAGAAACCCGAAGCCATAAACAGAAGATTTGCAATTCAAAGGATCCCTCAAAGGCATCAAAGAGAATCTCCCCTTTGATGCAGGGTGAGAAGGGGAGAGAGACTGTGGTTTATGACTGCCCTGCAGCAAGAGGTAAAGACTGAGAAAAATCTTTCTTTTCCTCGGGAGCCGGCAGCCCAGGCAACCCAGTGAGTTGATCAGGATTTATGAGTCAATTTTTATTTCATTTTGTATTTCTGGACTTTGTGGAATTTCTTTTCTGGTTTAAATGTTTGTGAAATGTGAGTTCGAACTTTATTGTTAATAAGACTTGAAGAATGCAGCCAGCTTGTTAAAATGGAGTCGAGAAAATAAACTGTGATCATATTCCACCCCACGTGACAAGTTTTGACCTTGGCAGGATTGAATTATGTCAACAAAAAAGTGTTCCCCTGAGTTCCAGCGGTCTGTTTTGACCTTAATGTGGGAAACAAGAATAGAGCTATGTCAAGAGGAGACACGACGGCAAGAGTTACAGAAAAAATTTCAGATGGTGATGGCAGAATATGATTTTTTAGGAGATGAAGCTTTTGACACTGAAAAAGATGAATGTGAGAATGACAATGATGATGACTGTGATTTGGAAGGAAAAGATGAAGATGAGGACTGTGATGATTCAACACAAAATGAAGCACACCACGAAAAAAATGATGACTTTACTCTACAAAAAGTTGGATGGAGTGCCCCGCTTTTGAGGGGGGCACGATTGGTATTATTGGAACTCCAGAACGCCCACAGGGAAGAAGGAAAAAATATGCAGAGAAGAGAAGAAATTCAGGGGCCCTGTATGGTGGCCTGGATGGCAAAAGACTGTAAACAGGGGGTGGGGTGAAGGGAAAGTGATGTTGTGATTACATGGATGGATTAACAGGTTTATAACTGGTCTGCTGATTATGGAATTTGCTGGATTGGGGGGGTGGAGCCGGTAATCGGGGATGTAAGGTTAAATTGAGAATAGTTATAGTTTTAAAAGTGAATGGATTTTGGAAAATGTGAAAATATGGAGGCTTATAGAGGGAGAAAAAATTAGGCACGGGAAGATAAAATGGGAGTTTGATTTTTCAGTGATTTGAAGTTGTATAAGATACAAAGGTGTATTTCTATAAAGTAAGAAACTGTTGCAGATGATAAAAAAGGGATGAAAACCGGGGAAGGGGGGGGAGGGGAAGCCCACAAAATATGGTTTTACAATCATGAATGTAAGAAAAAATTTTCTGTTTTGTATTGTTTTTTTCTCTTTTTTTGCCCTTTCTTTTTTCCTATTTCTATTTTTCTCTTTTTTTTTGGTATGACAATAGATGGTTGGATGGATGGCCTCCTGCGTACTGCCCTGGTTTGCTGGAGCTCCCTGGTGGCAGGGGGGGGGGCTTTGGGGTCAGGGGAGGGGGAGGAGGACAGAAATCCAAGCATAAAATGGAACATCTCTGACTGTTCACATACATGGGATACTTCTGTGGCAGGGGAGGACCCATGTGGGTGGGTAGGAAGGAGGTGGAAAAGGTGTTTATGTATGTACCGTTTTTTTTTTGTTTTTTTTGTATTCTGTAAAATTAATAAAAAGTATGTTTTTTTAAAAAAAGAATGTGTTCTTTTATTTCAAATGCATCTCTGGGTTATTTGTGGGGCATAGGGATTCGTTCATATATTTTTTTTCAAAATATAGTCCAACCCCCCACAAGGTCTGAGGGACAGTGGACTGGCCCCCTGCTGAAAATGTTTGCTGACCCCTGGTCAAAGTGATGGGGAAATCACATACCAATATGCTCCCTGTAATGCAGGAACTCTCTAGTTCCATGCAGAATTCGACAACCCTACCTACCTCTCCCATGTTAGTCATACTGCACCCGTTTGCCTTGCCACACACCTCCCAACGATCAGATTCAGCCATGTGCTGTATGCCTCCCCCCTCCCTTGCTTTGCGCAACACTTTTCTTGCTGTTGCTCTTTTCTGTTTGTTTTCCTTTATTTTCCTCTTTTCTAAGGCTGCGCTTTTATGACCTTTCCACCACCAGGCAATTCAAACACCCAGGGAGTGACATGGAAACTGATGCCACACCCCTAAATTCTGCACACCTCAGCAAGTGCTCAGAAAGCTACTCTTTTAGCAGCATGCCAGCAATAAAACACACAAACCCCGAGCTGTGATCACAGTGTTGGCTGGAAACCAGCAGGCAAAGCCCTAGGGACCATGCCTCAGAAACAGGTCAGATTCCCATATGTATCTGATGCCTTATAGTTGGTGAATAAATGCAGCTGTTGGGTGCTATTCGGCTTACCTGTTCCTTAAAAGTAGACTCATTGAAATTAAAGACAATGACTACATTCAGTCAATTAATTTCAGTGGGTCTACTCAAAGTAAAACTTACTGACTACCACCCATTGGGTCCTCTTTCTGCATATGCAAACAGATTTTTACACTTAGGAACAAAGATGTCCAGCAACTTAATAGAATCAGAGAATTGCAGAATTGGAAGAGACCACAAAGGTAATCTATTCCAACACCCTGTAATGCAGCATTTTTTTGCCCAATGTGGAGCTTGAAGCCACAACCACTTGCTACCCAGAAATGGGAAATAATTGTAACGAGTTCTGTAATTTTATGCATATCTCTCTTTTTATGCAATCCACCCTGCAGCTCCTGGGTGATGCTATAGGTAAATACATAAGCAGGCAAGCTGGTGAAAGTCATGCATGTATGCAGTACAGCAAAACAGATACCTGAAAGAAAAGTAATTTCAGTCTATGCTCAATTGCTGCGGTAGCCACAATTCACCCGGAGATCATTAACAGTGTCTGGCATGGTAGATATATTAGCAGGGATGTTTCCCTCTCCCTTACACCAGATTTCAATTAGAAATTACATCAGTGGCGAGGAAAATTCTAAGAGCTTTCCCCTTGATTGATTGCTTCAAGCATTAAAACTGGTTATTTATAGCAACAGCCATGCAGACTAAAGAGTGTGTATGAAATGTGAAGCGTGGTAATTATATCTGTTATCAAAGGGAGCTTTGCACTGCTTCGGACTCAAAAGTGGGGTGCTCGTATTTCAACAGCAGCTAGAGAATAACAGAGAAAACAGGATGCAGTGCCTTGCAAAGCTATTAAATGGTTTAAAAAGCTAACAGGTAAGCTTCCCTTCTATCTGCATTCATTTTCATATATAGGACATTTCTGTCCAGAGAGTAAAAAAGAAGAAGAGACAAATGAATTCTGTTTCATGATGCCCCCACCCCCCGCCAAATAATGCAACTAATAGCCTGTTAGTTCTCATTTTGCACAATCCCAACCTTTTTCTATAAGCTCCCCCACCACCCCCTTTTGCATTCAAGCAATCTCACATGCACAAGACGCCTGGAACAAATAAACGTCTAAGCTTACCACATGGTCTAAAGTTCTAAAGACAGCACCAATGAACATCAGCTTCCAGCGGTCCTCAACATTCTCTGGAAAGGGGCTGTATATGTAATAGGCAGTCAAAACCGTAGCAATGAGAAGGCACAGTGATTTGATTCCCATCTTTTACTATCTACTTCAGTCAAGACTGATTGCCATTGACTAGTCTCGGTGAATTTTAACGGAGGCAAGTCAGCTGACAGCAACAAAGTTAGTCTGCTGTTACACAGTATGACTCACACAGACCCGGAGAGACCAGCTCTACTTTGATCACTAGGAAACAGGTTCGGCTTCTAGAGTAAAGGCAAAACTTCACGCTAGCAAGCATTCAGCCACCTACAATAGGATTACTGGAGTTGTTTGTGCTGCTTGAGCCGAGGTTTCAGCAACAAAGCAACAACGACAAGTTTGCACTTATTGGTTCTACAGATTCCACAGCTCTGGTGTTTGAGAGGAAAAAATTAAAGTGAGGAAATATAGAATATATAGAAATACTTTATTGTCACTGCACCACTTGTTTACAGTGAGATTTAAGGAGCCCCCCCCCCCAATCTCTCAGTCCTTGTTACACTCTGTGTAACACCACCAACCCCGAATGTCAGCTGAAATGTTGCTGTCTTCCATTCAGCAGCAGGAAATGCAGCGTTCTCATTATAACTACGTAACAACGTAAATCAGTGATAAGCAAGACCTTTGAGCCTCCGAGTGACTGATAAGCTAAAGACTTCGTCTCAGTAGGGAAAGACTAAGAAAAGATATGCATTTGCTCCACTGACTCCATACTACAGCAGACCAGATTTTAGGTGCCCCTAACTCTGGTCCATGGGGGGGTCAGGAAGAGTCAGACGCGACTAAACAACAACAAACTGATGGTCTGTGCTCAGCTGCCACATACCAAGACTGCTCAGAGAGACTGATTGGCTTTAGACTGAAATATTTAAGATATGCAAAATTTCTACACTTTTGCGCTTGTACTAGAAAGACTGGAGGTGTGTTGGTTGCAGAGAGTGGGAGGGAGGGAGAAAGAATAAAGTTTTGGGTGACTGTCACAGGAAGAACAGTTGGAAAAGTTTCATCACTCCAACTAAGTTTTACTTCCACATTTTCAAAAGCTGCTATGTGAAATGTGTCAAAACAGGACCTCAGGGTTAAAGCTTTGCCAGCAGCTCCTCTGGCTGGGCTGATGTTGCGGTAACATACTGAACATTTTCTTCTCCCTCAGCAGATGAGAGATTACAGAAGATGCAAGAAACTAATGCAGTCTGAAAGGCTTTGGGCCACCCTTGTCTGCAATCCTCTTGCCACTTTACATAGATCTGGTGGCCAGGCTACCAAGCTGTTTCCCTTGTCTCTTAAGACAAGCCTTTTAGCCCCTCTCACCAGGTGTGAGGGGTTGAATACTTGCAGCAGAGAGTCTGCTCTACTTGAGTGTGCTTGATTAAGAACCCTAGAAGAGCCACATTTGCACCATACGTTGAAAGCACTATGACACCACTTTAAATAGCCACAACTTGCCCCAAAGAATTCTGGGAGCTGTAGGTTGCAGAGAATTGTCAGGAGACCCCTGTTTCCAGAGTTACAATCCCCAGAGTTCCCTGGGAAGAAGGACTGAATAGGAGAATAGGGGTCTCCTACCAACTCAACCTTATCAAACTACTTCTCCCAGGATTCTTTGGGGGAAGCCATGGCTGTTTAAAGGGGTGCCACTATGGTGCTTTAAAGATATGGTGTGCATGTGGCCTAGGGCTCTAATTTGCACAGGGAGCTTATTTGAATATGTCCTGGCACCCCAGCTCAATCCTGGGCCAGGTCATGTGCTGTGATAGGAAGGGAGATCTGTTCAAAGCGAGTGCCCACATCTGTTCTTGCTCCCTTCCCATGAACCTTTCACTGCCACCAGATGAAAGGTTTTATATTTCCCAGGCTGCCTTCCACCAAACAGCACTAAATGCTCCCTCTTGGCAGAGTGTTGTTGCCTCTTAAACAAGGTGTGGAGCAAAATCAGGCAGGCCTATGAAGCACCTCAGACTGAGGTGAGCCATTGATTTTGTGGTTAGTGCACACCTCTAATTTAAATGCTATTTGAATTGGACTTTTCATCCATAATTGAGAGAGAGAGAGAGAGAGAGAGAGAGAAGGAAACAGGAAGGACTACTCTATCAATGAATACATGTGAAACTGACATAGAATAGAAATAGGCTGTACACTCAATCTCAGAAGAAATGGAGCTGTGCCAGATATAATCAGTGTGTGACAGAAGCATCTTGGGGCTTGAATGAGGAAAGTGCCAGATTCTATTTATGAGCCAATGGGGGCTGGTCTGCCAAGTTGCTTTGGAGTGAGTACAGCATGCAGGCTTCATCCTTCTTCTGAAATCTCAAGGGGCAATAGTAGCACCTTTGCACGATGCCATGAGACAAAGGGGAAATGCTCACCATTGCCACCAGAGAATGTCTGTCTGGCATCCTTTCTTAAAGGCATGCTCTGAATAGTTTTGGAATGTGCAGATTCATCTCAAAGTAGCTTCTTTCCAGATCCAATATTTGGCACAACATTGTGGGAACCAGCATCCCCGCCTTTTGTTGTTGTTGCCTGATCTTCTCACAACTGTCACCGACAAGTCATGGAAGCAGAGGTGCAGCATAAGGGGGTGAGCTGAAGAAGCAGATGGGGCTAATCACCACAGGGGCTGACCTCACCCACTCAAGGCATTTTCATGGTCCTGTACAAAATATTCTCTAATTGCATTGATAAAACAACAACACATACACAATAGGGTTTCTCTTCCCGCTTCAAAATTTACCAAAACTCTGACGGTTGCTGGGGAAAGTGTGTTGTGTAAAACTATTATGCATGTGGTGGTGGGGTTTTTTAATCCCAATCATTAGAGAAGATTTGGTACACTACAACCAATAGTGTGGTGTAGTGGTTAAGAGTGGTAGACTCATAATCTGGGGAACCGGGTTCGCGTCCCCGCTCCTCCACATGCAGCTGCTGGGTGACCTTGGGCTAGTCACACTTCTCTGAAGTCTCTCAGCCTCATTCACCTCACAGGGTGTTTGTTGTGGGGGAGGAAAGGAAAGGAGAATGTGAGCCGCTTTGAGACTCCTTGGGGTCGTGATAAAGCAGGATATCAAATCCAAACTACTCCCCCTCCTCCTCCTCCTCCTCCTCTTCTTCTTCTTCTTCTTCTTCTTCTTCTTCTTCTTCTTCTTCTTCTTCTTCTTCTTCGCTGCTGTTAAATTTTAAAGTGAAGGAGACTACTCCTATTGCCACACTCCCAAGGGGTGTTCAAAACATGCACACCGGTGTGTTGAACCAGAGGATAGATAGATAGATAGATGATAGATAGATAGATAGATAGATAGATAGATAGATGCAAACAGCAGCAATACATGGTACAATCGGCATACTACTGTACACAGTTTATTGGGATCAGCAGCAGTGAGCTGGAAAAGGGTGGGAAAGTATGGTAGTTAGCATGTTGAAATTTGGCTGAGCACCCTGTGCACAGTTGTTCTGGGAACCACCCAAATCCATGGTGTTTGCTTCTAGCTGCATAGATTAGAGCTTGTAAAACACACAGAGCTGTAACAAAGGATCTCCAGTCAGCTGAAATGCAACCTGTAGCTTTTAATCAGAAATGCAGACAGAAAAGCAGTGTTATCATTGAAACTGCTACTATGAAGTTGGAATGGCATCAAAGGAAAGTTTCCAACCTCTGCTTAATTATGTCCACATTCCTTGACTTTCTCCATGCTAATCTGTTGCAAACCCAAGTTAACACTTGAAAGCCTCATCACCATCTCATTTGCTCACCATAGCAAGGAAGGTTGGTCACTGATTTTAGGCACTGCTCTGCCCCACTCCACCACTAGGAGTGCTTCCTAAAAAGCCATTCCAGATTCAGGGGAAGTCTCTAGAAAAGTGTGTGTGTAGCTACAACATAGGAGGAATGGGCTGCAGCTGGGGGAACAGAAGCTTCCATCCTCCAACAAAAATCAGAGGAAATTCCAAGAGTGGTGTCTGTGTTAGTCTTTTGCAGCAAAACAAGAAGTCTTGTGGCACCTTAAAGACTTAACACATTTCCCATGGTGTAAGCCTTTTGTGACCACAGGCCAAAACGTCCGGTAAAGGTGCAACATTTCAGCATCTGCTGCAGTGGCCCACAAAACAGAAGAAGAAGAAGAAGAAGAAGAAGAAGAAGAAGAAGAAGAAGAAGAAGAAGAAGAAGAAGAAGAAGAAGAAGAGTTTGGATTTGATATCCTGCTTTATCACTACCCGAAGGAATCTCAAAGCGGCTAACATTCTCCTTTCCCTTCTTCCCCCACAACAAACACTCTGTGAGGTGGGTGGGGCTGAGAGACTTCAGAGAAGTGTGACTAGCCCAAGGTCACCCAGCAGCTGCATGTGGAGGAGCAGAGACGTGAATCCGCTTCCCCAGATTACGAGTCTACCGCTCTTAACCACTACACCACACTGTTAAGCCATAACAACATAATAACATACCCCATCCAACATTTCTCTGATGAAAATAGAGGTAATAATAATAATAATAATAATAATAATAATACCCCGCCCATCTGACTGGGTTGCCCTAGCAACTCTGGGCAGCTTCCAACATACACAACAAAACATTAAACATTAAAAGACTTCCCTGTACAGGGCTGCCTTCAGATGTCTTCTAAAGGTTGTATAGTTACTTATCTCCTTGGCTCGGCGGCCACATAACTCCATACCCTCCGACATTTCTCTGATTAAAATAAGGACGTCCTACCACAGCCTCCAACATTTCTTCAATAACAAAAGGGAAGTCTTAAGGAAAAGCAGGACATTACACAATCAAATCAGAAACTAGGATTGGCTTCCGTAAATCCGGAACTGTCCCTGGAAAATAAGGACACTTGGAGGGTCTGTAACAAATGAATTAGGCTGCATTCACACGATACTACCGTGTTTCTCATATTATAAGACATGTCTTATATTTATTTTTTCCTCAAAAAAACACACTATGGCTTATTTTCAAGGGATGTCTTATTTTCTCCCTCCTCCTCCTGCCGCGGCCGGCATTGCTGCTGCGCCTATCACTATGTCTTATTTTCGGGGTATGGCTTCTATTCCTTGAATGCTTAAAAATCCTGCTATGGCTTATTTTATGGGTATGTCTTAAAATATGAGAAACAGGGTATGATGCCACTTTAAACTGCCATGGCACCCTCCAAAGAATTCTGGGAGTTGCGGTTTGGTAAAGGTGCTGAGAGTTGTTAGGGGACCCCTGTTTCCTTCACAGAGATACAATGTCAAAGTGGTTTAACAGCCAGTCCCTCTTCCCAGGAAAGTCTGTGAATTGCAACTCTGTTAGGAAAAAGACAACTCTCAGTACCCTTAACAAACTGCAGATCCCAGAATTCTTTGGGAGAAGACATGATTGTTTAGAGTAGAGCTTTAATGTGTGAATGTAGCTCCAGTCATTAAAGGTGCCACAAGACTCCTCATTATTGGGGTATTAAAAGAATGCAAATACTCATCTCCCTGAATATTTACATTATTTTCATGGCTCCTGCTTCTTCACAACAGCAAAAAATGATACATGGCTCCAAAAAGCTACAGCAGCCACATAGAGAAAGGAATGCTGGATTTCACTGAAGCAGTATAAATATCATTTATGAGTGTTAAAAAATAATTAACCAAAGTGCTGTTTGATAGTCATGAAAACAAAACATGAAACTTGGTGACATGCTTTGTCTCTACTCTAAATTTGAGAAATAGTCACTGGCTGCCACCAAGAGGCAGCACAATACCATAAATAATAGTCTCTCGTAACTGAAATAAATGCATTTTATTTTGCACCTATATAAACACTTTTAGAGTAGTGTGTTTATAAAATCATAGTGCATAGTACATCCACATCTCGTTCAATATTAAAAAAAATGAATATAAATGTAAAACAATACAATTAAACACTGTCTAATCATTTACATAAAAAGGGTCACAAGTTTCTACTTTTGAAGGAACTGACAATACATCTTCCCTTAAGGCTTGAAGGTTTAAAACATGTGTAGCCAATGTGGAATTCTCCAGAGGTTGTGGACAACTCCCATGAGCCCTAGCCATCATAACTAATGCTTAGGGATGATGGGAGTTGTAGTCCAGATTTGCCCAGAGTGGCTGGGGCAACCCAGCCAGATGGGAAGGGGGTATAAAGAATATTATTAGTAGTAGTACAAAACTTATGGAGAGCACATTGAACTTATGGAGAGCACATATCTTCATTCATAGCCACATTGGCTATGGCTTTAAGGAAAAGTGATTAATTTCACTATAATGAATGATGAATTATGTAATATTTGAAGGGAACAATCCTAGGCTCCCTGGGAGGGCGGTGGAGGGGACTATAGGACACGGGTGGTGCTGTGGTTTAAACCACTGACCCTCTTGGGCTTGCCGATACGAAGGTTGGTGGTTTGAATCCATGTGATAGAGTGAGCTCCTGTTGCTCTGTCCCAGCGCCTGCCAGCCTAGCAGTTTGAAAGCATGCCAGTGCAAGTAGATAAATAGGTACTGCTATGGCGGGAAGGTAAATGGCGTTTCTGCTCACTCTGGTTTCAGTCACGGTGTTCCGTTGCGCCAGAAGCGGTTTAGTCATGCTGGCCACATGACCCAGAAAGCTGTCTGTGGACAAACACCGGCTCCCTCGCCTGAAAGCAAGATGAGCACCGCAACCCCATAGTCACCTTTGACTGGACTGGGTCCTTTACCTTTTACCTTACCTGAGATGCTGCAGAACTTCTTCTCTGTGGTCAGAGGTGGTGGTTCACAGGTGCACAAGAAGTATAACTAAAAGGGTAGCACATGGTTCATTAACTGTGCCTAAATATATAACACAGTAATCACTTCGACACACTCCACTAAGTGGAATGGTTATTTTACTCTTTGTTCGTTTTGCTTAGCTATCCAATTACCTTGAACCCCAATGCAAAAGGGGGTCCATTGGAATTTTTCTCTGAATGCTCTTTGAACTGATGCTTATGAGGAGGAAGTAGTCGGGTTCTCTGTATTGCTTTCTTTCTAATCAAATGAGGAGATGTGGCTTCCACGATCATTTCTGTAACAAAGCCGTTTTGGATTTGGTTTTCCCCCATCTGCTTCTTATTACTGAATCATGAGCTATGTAAATGGAAACAAATGTCCTCCTCAGTGCTGCATTCATATTCTGTCATCTGAGCAAACAGAAATTCACTACAGTGCGAAAGAAAAACAAGCATTCATTCAGCACGTGACATTTCTGAATGTAAAGGCTATGGAGTTATGTAAGTTTCCTGGGCATGCCAAAGTTATCCGTCCCAAAGCAGTCTCCTTTGTAGGCTACATATCACAGCGCCACAGAGACTTCACAGAACTAGGCTAAATAAACGAGACTGCAATGCAACCATCAAGGTCCTTTACTGATTTCACAGGGTGGCATCTTTTATTTCTCTGTATGTTCTCTCCAATGTCCTTAGAAAATATGAATGTTTGGGGCATTCTAGTGAGAACTTACGGCTCTGCCATTTCCCCACTCAGCTAAAATATCCGTTACATGAAACAACACTCATGCTTTCTAAGCTTCACATTTCAAGATGTTTAAAGTATTACTGGCAGCATTATTATTATAAGCCTAGCCTGGCAAAAAAAAGTATATAAAGCAAATTGTACAGATGCCATTCAAACACAGTGAAAGAAAATCTAGGGGCAGAAATTAGGTGCATAGTCACACGTGATATTTTTTGGATATGAATCCAGGGGTTGGGAAGTGCATACCTGTGCACATAAACTGTAATGGCTAGTTCCAAAAAGCCATTTTTGGCAGGATCTTCTAGATGTTCAGTGAGCTTGTTTTTGCACTTCATGTCTAGAAAAAGTACATTCTGGCCCCAACCCATCTACTTCTAAGTCACAAGGAATTAGACTCAAGCGAATAACCACCAACTGGTTGCACTGATTTCAGTAAGATTTCAGAACAAACTACACATGATGCTAATTTTGCAAGAGCACTTAATGTGCCCATTTTTAGCCTTTAAATGTTAGGTAGTATTTTGGAGGATCAGGAGGATCCTGAGATCAGATATGGAAGGACAACCATCTCCCTGATTGTTGCCCAGATAAAGTTCCCAATCCAATACAATTTACTGGTACAGTAGGTAGAATCATAGAATCCTAGAGTTGGAAGAGACCACAAGGGCCATCCTGTCCAACCCCCTGCCAAGCAGGAAACACCATCAAAGCATTCCTGACAGATGGCTGTCAAGCCTCCACTTAAAGACCTCCAAAGAAGGAGATTCCACCACACTCCTTGGCAGCAAATTCCACTGTCGAACAGCTCTTACTGTCAGAAAGTTCTTCCTAATGTTTAGGTGGAATCTTCTTTCTTGTGGAATCTTCTTTCTTTCCGTGTCCGCCTATTGAATCCCACTGAAAAATGTTAGCAGGCTGAAAGCACCCTGTGGCAGGGCCATTGTGTGCTCTTGCCAACTTAACATTTAGTGAAAATTTGCTACGTGATGGTACCAAGAGACACAAGCATTATCTAGATGGGGAGTAAATCAGAATTGGTGGTGGGGTTAGCAGGTCTGTAGAGCTTCTAACATCATTTTTTTAAAATAAAATTGTAAACAATTTTTTGAGAGTTTGTGGACAAGGTGGAGCTGATGAGTAGAACAGACATTACTACCATGAGATTATTTGTATAATAAGTTATGTTGTAAACCGTCCTGAGATCTACGGATGGAGGGTGGTATACAAATTGATTGGTTGGTTGGTTGACTGATGGAATTAATGAATGAATAAAATAGAATTTGTGGTGAAATGTGAGGACCATGGTACCTGGTTACGCCAACAGAGTGATTTTGCATCATAATTTCAATAGTAGATGAGCTACAGATGAACAAGGAGGTTTAAATCAAGATTTCATATTTACTTTTTTGAAACATAGGCATTGTGGCCTACTTGGCAAATTCTGCAGCTCGTTTCCACAAGGGTGGCACACCTAGTGGAAAGTTGGCAGTTTCATCTAGCAAACTGGAGGTCTAGTCAGTGTATTTTCTGTTTGTAGATCTAGCAAAAGAACAGGGTAAGGAGCAAATATGAGCTCCAGGCATCTCCATTAACTTCAATGCTTCCCGTAATGATGAAGAGAAGGTAAGGAATTGAATAATCATATCTACATTTTCTGAAATATAGGGTGGAGTGGCATTATTATGTGATGCCCATGACACCTAGAAACCCTTCTCAAATCATTTGATGGGATGATTGGCTGAATTTCTCAGCACTTTCCAAAACACAGAGCAAGCCTAGAGTCCTTATGAACACCCACCCAAAACTATGGTTTGTTTCTTACTATCAGATTACAGAGCTGCTCCTCATTGCATTTATACACGTGACTGCAAGGGGAAAGGTAGGCACACAAATGTCTGATAGCTGAATCACACATTTTCTCTAAATTAAATTAGGTGCACTGCAGTCTTACTGCTGAAAAGTTTCGCATTTGGATTGTGTAAGTGTTAAGAGCCATGCAGCCTCTCTTCTGAGTGGGTCTCTATTCTGGGCACAACTGGTTTTTCTTGCCTAAATATTATCCATGGGGTGGTGGGTGGCGATCAGAATCAGAACTGTGTGGCATGATGAGGGAATTTGATCCTCTGCCCCCTTTAGGGTTCCAATCAAGATATTCTTCCAGCAGCTGGAATTTCTCCTAGGCTCACTTAGAATGTTTTGTGCAGTGAAGGACTTATCAGTTCATTTTACCACTGTAAATTTCTAGGGTGGGAACATCTGGATTGTCAGCCACCTAGACCAACATATCTTGGTGAAGCATTGGTTTTGTGTCTATCTAGGTGGCCACTCTATTCAGTGGTAGCTTGTGGCTATTTATCTCTTTTGGCGGATATAACGGCACAGGGTATAACCTCATACAGGGTGAGTCCTTTAAAAGAGGCCCTGTGGATACAGAGTACACATGTTCCACGGGGCCTCTTTTAAAAGACTCACCCTGTATATATGAAGGTAATGAAAATCAGGACCAATGTTTTGGTAGGTCTACAGTTCCTAGAATCATGTGTTTCCATTTGACTTATGGTAGAAACATCACAATTAGCTATCAGATATCCCAAAACCATTCCAAGAACCTTGAATTTAGCTGGTTTTATTCTTAAAGAGATTTCAATGAGTAGCATGTGTTTTGAAGGAGCAGCCTGTTTATTATTAGTTGAAGCATTTTGCTGGACCACAATTGGTTATAAACATTTAAAGAGCTATGAACTTCAAATTGCTCTATTTGAACTTTGGAATTGCCTTTCTGCATTGATTGGAAGTACAGTATGTGAGGATTTGGTAAATGGACTCTAGTCTAGCTAAAGTTGTTGTTGTTGTTTAGTCGTTTAGTCGTGTCCGACTCTTTGTGACCCCATGGACCAGAGCACACCAGGCACTCCTGTCTTCCACTGCCTTCCGCAGTTTGGTCAGACTCATGTTAGCAGCTTCGTAACTAAATCCTATTGACTGAAATTATTTGTGACCAACAGTGCACTCATATACATGACTACTCAGAAACAAGCCCCACTGACTTCAGTAATAGTGGGTTACTGAAGTGGGTCTTCTTTCCAGGTAAGAGTGTATAGAACCACAGCCCAACTTATCCCATTTAGCTGAAGTGAAGCTATTGTAATTGTATGACTCTTAATACAGACATGTTATATTTGAGATGTCAAATGTTTCCTGCCTGTGGTTTTTTGCTGCTGCTGTTGCCCCTGGGGAAGTGGCTTTAATTAAGAACTATTTTTTCCTTGTATCTTAATAGATGCTCCTGTGTCATATTTCTATTCCAAGAAGAATCTCAGGATTCTTCTTTCATGCAAAGGGGATGTGAGTTGGTCGTGATCAGTCAATCCCGTTACGAGTAATTAATGACTTCACTGCAAATGTGCCAATAATAACAGTGAGGGCCAGAGTTTTGAAAGGAGCTCAGAGCCAGATTCACGAGAGTGCTCTCCCTCCTTCTCTCTACCCCAAAATAAATACCAGATTTTGAACAGGACTTAGCGCTTTCTTTGCACACAAAGGAAAGGGGCAGGTTTTTCAAAAGTGCCAGCCGACTAGAATCTGGGGAAGTATGAGGGTCATGACATCAGGCTTATTATATTATTATTATTATTATTAGCTATGTTTGTGACGGCTTCAGACAATGGCCTTCCCACATGGATACAAGAATCATGTGTAAAGCTTTCAAATGGTGCCTGTGTGGGTGGCTCCCCATCCATCTCCATCTATACCAAGACTTTGCAAAATGAAGATCAGATGGGGAGGAGAGGCAGAGCAGGTTGTCACTGGCATACCAAAGCTGCCTCTGATCATTTATGATACGTGAGCAACACCTAGCTTCTGGTATTCAAGTGCATCACTACTGTGAAGTGGGAACTGACAGTTGCATGCCTAGGTGTGTTTGTTCAGAAGTGTGTCCCATTCTGCTCAATGGGACTTACACCCAGGTAAGTGTACATAACTACAGCCTTAGACAGGTTTCCACACAGATATGTGTATGTCTCTGATTCATAGAGTCAGCATACCTCTATCCCCATAGAGTGAGATGCAGAAGTACCCATTTCAGATAAAGCTATGTGTGAGTACAGGAAGTGCTGTTCTGTCCAATTCTCCATTTTGACAGAGCAAGCAGATCAGGGTCCAAGGAACCACTGGTAGGTAGATCAGAGTCTGAGGGGTAAGGGACAGTGGCCCAGTTTGTTTGTGGTATTCCTGAATCACCCTTCCTTTATATGAATAAAATTAGGGTTGGGTAAAGCCATCAATTTTGGTTTCTCTTTGTTTCTCACCCCCCGCAGTTCTAAACATATTCACATCAGCCTGCATTTTTTTTAATGTTCTCATGAAAATTCATCAGTGAATTAGTGTGGATTTCTCCTAACATGCACATTTTTGTATGGAATTTTGCCTCCTATACACATCTTTCCAAAGCAGTTCCCTCTAAAATATCATATTTTTGTATGTTATTTCACCAACATATGCCTTTTTTTATGGACACTTCATCTCATTCTGTGCACACATTCCCTGGCTGCAGAACTGCATCACAAAATTCAGATTCAAAGTGTGGATTTTGAAGAATGGCTGTATTTCAGTTTGCATATTGTTTCAGAAAGTGCAGAAGGCTTGTCTTTAAATGCAAACAGAATTGCTTGGCTTTATAGATGAGCTGGATATGGATTTATAGATGAACTGGATATGGAACAACTGATTGGTTCAAAATTGGGAAAGGAGTACGACAAGGTTGTATATTGTCTCCCTGCTTATTTAACTTATATGCAGAATTCATCATGCAAAAGGCTGGACTAGATGAAACCCAAGCCGGAATTAAGATTGCCGGAAGAAATATCAACAACCTCAGATATGCAGATGACACAACCTTGATGGCAGAAAGCGAGGAGGAATTAAAGAACCTTTTAATGAGGGTGAAAGAGGAGAGCGCAAAATATGGTCTGAAGCTCAACATCAAAAAAACCAAGATCATGGCCACTGGTCCCATCACCTCCTGGCAAATAGAAGGGGAAGAAATGGAGGCAGTGAGAGATTTTACTTTCTTGGGCTCCTTGATCACTGCAGATGGTGACAGCAGTCACGAAATTAAAAGACGCCTGCTTCTTGGGAGAAAAGCAATGACAAACCTAGACAGCATCTTAAAAAGCAGAGACATCACCTTGCCGACAAAGGTCCGTATAGTTAAAGCTATGGTTTTCCCAGTAGTGATGTATGGAAGTGAGAGCTGGACCATAAAGAAGGCTGATCGCCGAAGAATTGATGCTTTTGAATTATGGTGCTGGAGGAGACTCTTGAGAGTCCCATGGACTGCAAGAAGATCAAACCTATCCATTCTTCAGGAAATCAGCCCTGAGTGCTCCCTGGAAGGACAGATCGTGAAGCTGAGGCTCCAATACTTTGGCCACCTCATGAGAAGAGAGGAATCTTTGGAAAAGACCCTGATGTTGGGAAAGATTGAGGGCACTAGGAGAAGTGGACGACAGAGGACGAGATGGTTGGACAGTGTTCTCGAAGCTACGAACATGAGTTTGACCAAACTGCGGGAGGCAGTGCAAGACAGGAGTGCCTGGCGTGCTCTGGTCCATGGGGTCACGAAGAGTCGGACACGACTAAACGACTAAACAACAACAACAATAGATGAGCAGGGATTAGCTGGTGGGATTACATAATAAATCCTTCAGCCATAGGGTTGGCATATTTAAAAAGCATTATTATTATTATTATTATTATTATTATTATTATTATTATTATTACTCTTTCTTCAAATTTATGGGAGACAACACACTTGTGCCTTGCAGTCATTAATTTATTATAAGCTTCCACAAATGCATTTTAATTTTGTGTTTTCATATAGGAAAATGCAGCAGCAGCTGATGGACCTTAGGGATCAAAAATATCACGTGTGCAACTTCTTTCTTCCAAACTGGCCCATTTCACAGCTTGATTTAGACAAAGCTTGGAACGAACAGACATGCATGCAAGTGTCTTGCAGGAGGAGCACCATGGAAAGCAATCCCCTTTGTCCCAGTCTTCAGACCACATGTAATCATTCTTCAGAAACACTCATATTTGTGGCCAAGCCACTGGTCCAACCCGATGAATAATGCTTGCTATAATCAGACCAGCTGGCTTATAAACTGGGTATGAATGCCAATGCCTATGCACTCTCTCTCTCTCTCTCTCTCTCTTTCTCTCTCTCTCTCTATATATATTTATGGGAAAAAATCACAACAGCAGATACTGATAAAATACACTGCATGTTTTGCAATTTAACTTTGAAGGTATTGAAGGGTATATTGGGACCTTTGGGTGGAGATCTCACCATGTAATGCTGGAACCCATTTGTTGTTTTTGTTAACTGTTATGTAACTGTTTTGGACTGTTTTGTGGTATTTCGCACATTGCCTTGGGAGAGGTGATGCTCATCATACTAAGACACGGAAAGCTTGGCAAGGAGCTGAAAATAATCCCCCTTTCCCCTAAAAACCCATATCATAAGACCATAAGAATGGCCCTGATGAATCAGGCTTATGGCCCATCTAGTCCAGCATCCTATTCTCACAGTGGCAACCAGGTGCCAAAGGGAAGCCTGCAAACCAGACATGAGTGCAACCGTATGCTGCCCACTGCCCACCTGTGACTCCTGGCAACTGGTATTCAGAGGCATAATACCTCTGAAAGTGGAAATAGAGCCTAGACGTTGTGGCTAATACCGTGTTTCTCATATTTTAAGGCATCCCTACAAAATAAGGCATGGCAGGATTTCCAAGGGTTGGTGAAATATAAGGCATACCTTGAAAATAAGCCGTACCGGCTTATGGTGGGAGGAAAAGGAAGATGTCTCCTCAGAACCGGATGCTGCCGCCACGTGCAGCTCCGTCCGAGTGGGAGCCGGCAAGAGCTGCAGCACACCCGGCTGGACCCACAACCGAAGCAGCGCTAAGCCCCAGGAGCCGGCAGGAGCCACGGCGCGCGAAGCTCAAGGCGCGCGAAGCCCCGGCACCTGGCTGGAGCCTTAGCGCACAGCGCGGGAAGCCTGGGACCTGGCTGGACACGCAACTGAAGCAGCGCTAAGCCCCGGGAGCCGGCAGGAGCCACGGTGCACGAAGCCCAAAACCCTGGGACCTGGCAGGACCAGCGGGACCCAGCAAGAGGTGCAGCTCTCCCAAGCCCGTTCTGGTAAGTGCACTGAACTCTTGTTGGGCTGAAAACATTGAGCTTGCACGGTATGCATGCAATGCTATTCTGTGATGCAGGAAAAGTTTGTGAAAAGCATGCTTTTATCATGCTTGTTTGGGCTCTGTTCTGCTGCTTTTGATCTCAGAAAACTTTCACTTTGTGCATGTTTAATGCAAGCTTTAATTGCATGCAATTGCTCCCCCTCAGTGTGCTTTTGCTTGGTGCAAAAGTACAATATTTATGCATGGTTGGTGCAAGATTAAATTGCATGCAATTGCTCCACCCCACCTGTAGAGTTTGGGTTTGGAGAGTTATGACGATGTTCCAGAAGAAGACAACTTAATTATAACTGAATAAATGTAGTTTGCTTTACCATACGTAATTAAAAAATAAGACATCTCTTGAAAATAAGCCATGGTGTGGTTTTTTGAGGAAAAAATAAATATAAGACGTGTCTTATAATATGAGAAACATGGTAGTAGCCATTGGTAGCCTTCTTCTCCATGAATTAGTCTAATCTTTTTTTTTAAAAAAAGCCAAATCACTGGGCAACCACAACAATGACCTGTGGCTGCTTAATCTTTTCCTTTGTTAGGAGATTTAAATATATGCATCTGTTGACCAGTTTGCAAGGAAGCAACCCCTACTCTGAGTGGTTTGGCTTAAAATGTGTTGTTCAGGCCTGGCTTCAAGTTTGGGGTGTTGTGTGTGTGTGTGTGTGTGTGTGTGTGTGTGTGTGTGTGTGTGTGTGTGATCCGGACCCCAGTGGGGCCCCTGGCAGGCTAGTTCCCCAAGACACCAAGTGATTTACCTGGTGGCGGCGTAATTACAGGACCGGAATTAGCAGCATGGCAGAGAGGACACTCCCAAGTCCTGTCAAATTAGGGGGCATCTCAGCAGTGCTGTCCCCGAGTGGAATTTTTTATCTACATGCTTGTACTTGCTGTCACAACTATCTGAATTACACTGACATTAGGGATGGAACTGGTGTATTTCAGAGAGTGGCGCTGGTGGACTTTGAGGTGCTGTGTGGGCTCAGACACTTCCCCAATCCTGACTGCCACCCTGCTGGGGGCATTGGTGTTAACCTGAGTACGAACCTACTCGAACCCTGTGGCCATAATCTGAAGCCTCTCTTCTTTGTGGCAACACAAGAAGAGGCCTTTTCTGCAGCGGCTCCCCATTTCTGGAATGCTCTCTCCAGGGAGGTTTGGCAGGCACCTTCCATTATACACCAAGCAAGACCTTCTGCTTCAACCAGGCCTTGGGCTGATACCTTTTACGTGTTGTGGGAGTGGGGGGGGGGAGAGACAGGCGTTATTGTTTTTTTTATTATTACTACTACGTGTTTTGTGTTTTGATCTTGTACTTTAATGTTGCGAACTGCTTTGAGATCGGGGGGGGGGGTGTTATACAAATTTAATAAATAAATAATATGGCACATGCTGGCGCCAGGTAATCATATGGCAGAGTCCAGCGAAACACGCGGTTGTGTCGGAAATGTAGCATCGGAGTCTTTATTTACATCAAAATAAACAAAAACATCATGACGAGCTGTAAGCTGCGCCTTCTCACACAGTCTCTCAGAAGAGAGTGAGAGAACAAAGAGCAGAAGTTCTCACAGACTTACTTCCGTTCCCATACTGAGGTCCAGCCTTCTGGTGGTTCCCTCACTGCGAGAAGCGAAGCTGCAGGGAACCAGGCAGAGGGCCTTCTCGGTAGTGGCACCCGCCCTGTGGAACACCCTCCCATCAGAGGTCAGGGAGATAAACAACTACCTGACATTTAGAAAACACCTAAAGGCAGCCCTGTTTAGGGAAGTTTTTAATCTGTGATATTTTAATGTATTTTGATGTGTGTTGGAAGGCGGGGGAGACCTGGCCAGATGGGAGGGGTATAAATAATAAAAATAAATAATAATAATTGTAAGGGGAAGAGAATACAGAGGTCCCCCTCCCATCATCAAGAGCAGCTCCTCCAATAGCAGCAATGCCAGCGGGGAGGGGGAGGAGTCCAGTGAGGAAGGAGGAAGAGGGATGCAGGGCTCCGGCAACACAGAAGAGCCCCTGCTACACATGAGGGAGGAAGAAAGAGAGGGGGGAGAAGGAAAACATGGAGCGTAGACCCTTTCCCCCTCCAGTTCCGGAATTACGCAGGAGAAGGCGGGGAAGAAGGTTTGCCGTCCCGAGACTCTTCTGCTGGAAGAAGACGAGGGGTAGTCCATTCCCGGATTCTGCCTCGGACTGAGCAGACATGTTCTACACACTCATTTCACTGTAAATAGACTGCACTAAATAAAACTGTCTAAAGACAAGAATGTGGAGCGTCGTTACTCTAGAGTAGTCGCAACAACAACCTCTGACAACAACAACAACAACAACAATATACTCCCAACAGTACAGAAAAGTAAACACAGGATCATATGATCCAGCAGTGAAGAATGAAATACTAACAGAAACGTCTGCTCCTCTGTATGCAGAGCATCATCATCATCATCATCAAGAAAAGAGAAAAAAGAAAATACCTTAATGTGTATCTTGGCTAAGAAGTTACTAGACAGAAGAGAGTGCCTATGCAAAGATTGCTTTGCACGATGATGATGTTTTAGAGCAATATTTCAGATTTCAAAACAAGCTTACACAGCCGCCTTATGTGCATTGAATCAGACCATTGGTCAATCTAGCTCAGTATTGTCTCCATTCACTGACAAGCTGCTCTCCAGGTTTTCGAGCAGGGAGTCTCTCCCAGCCCAACCTGGAATTGAACTTGGGACCTTCGGCAGGCAAAGCAGATGCTCTGCCACTGAACTACAGCTCTTCCCCAAATTTAAGTAATTCTCTATTTCACTGACATAGCACAGGGTTTGTTCCTGCTAGGTAATAAAGCTGCTGCCTGGAGCAGACATAAAACAGAGCAAGCAATAGCCAATATCTGTTCCCACAGATGTTGCTGCAAACCCTGTGTGAACTAGCTCCAGCCTGCCTCCTCGTAAATTATGCTAGCTAAACCCCAACCTATACTTATTTCATGTATATATGCGTATGTATGTGTGTTAAGTGTAATTGGGCAATTTATGGTGCTGGAGGAGACTCTTGAGAGTCCCATGGACTGCAAGAAGATCAAATCTATCCATTCTTAAGGAAATCAGCCCTGAGTGCTCACTGGAAGAACAGATCCTGAAGCTGAGGCTCCAATACTTTGGCCACCTCATGAGAAGAGAAGAATCCCTGGAAAAGACCCTGATGTTGGGAAAGATTGAGGGCACTAGGAGAAGGGGACGACAGAGGACGAGATGGTTGGACAGTGTTCTCAAAGCTACGAACATGAGTTTGACCAAACTGTGGGAGGCAGTGGAAGACAGGAGTGCCTGGCGTGCTATGGTCCATGGGGTCACGAAGAGTCGGACACGACTAAACGACTAAACAACAACAACAACAACAACAAAGTGGAATGCAGATTTTGTACATGAACATAAGTCAGATGAAATGTGGATCCTAAGAAATTCTGGAAATATATTTAGTATGTGAATGTGTGTGTTTAAAAGCAACATTATCTTCTAGGAACAGAAAAAATAGCTGTATATCTCCCTGGCACCAACCCTAGTTATAGTGAATTAACAGGATGTGGCACACCTGCTCCATTTCTGAAGTGCACAGGTCCTGCCTTTGGTGCCTGCTTCATTTATAGGATCTATTCCTACACAGAGCCCAACATATGTAGATACAATCAATGCAGTCATGGGGGTAAAGTTTGCATGGACAGAAGAGCATATAGGAATGCCTGAACTGGGCAGGTGGACACAAGTTCTGATTCCTCACTCCAGAGAAACATAGAGCCACATAGTTGGAATCTATGGGATCTAATAATTGGATAGCTTTAGCATATCTAAAGTTCTGTGTCCCCTTTGTAGGAAGTGTATACGTTTTTGTGCAATTTCCAGTTTTAATGGAATTAAATTTTGTTGCATTATTTAATGGAATGGTTCCCAAACCACCCCACCATGGACCATCTGAATTTTTTTTAAAAAAAATGTTTTTATTTATTCCCATGGTACAGAAGAGAATTTTTGAGAATTTTTTTGAGGGTCTTAGCAAACCACCATGTTTGTTTATTTGTTTTTTGCCTGTTGCAGCAATTGTAATGCCCTGTGAATGATGCTGTATCTTTTTAAATTGTATTTTTATTGCTTCTTTTATTTCTTATAGATTGCATTTTACTGTATTACAATTTGATTACCACAGAATTAGCATGAATAAATATGAATATTTAATGCAATGGATGTGCCTGTTGTGTTAAAGTTATTAGATGTTCAGTGTAGTATCAGTCAACCTGAGTACTATGTAAGATACAGCATCAAACTTTTTAAATTTCTAGCCTGCCATTAACTTTGCTGCTAATCCTCTCCACTCCTTTCAAGTGCCTCCCCACCACTATAGATCTGCCCTGCTTACCATCTGTGTGGACTATGAGGTTCTAAGAACAATGGAGCAGTTGCTGTGCTTTTGTTTCACAGCTGTAGCTCCCAATGTTCTTCACACACCTGAATGAAGCCTAGACCACTGTTTGAAAACTCCTGCAGTGTAAAGCAGGCTACACTCCATGCAGGCTAAAGCATGGAGAGGCTACACTCCATGCAGGCTAAAGCATGTTTAAAAGGAGAGTCTGCCACTCTGGACACTATCAAATGGCTCTTGCCATTATAAAGTTTTATCCCAAATCTGCTTCCCTGCACTCTTCTATCAATAGGTTTTACACCTGTCCTCTGGTGCAACAGAGAACAGGTCTGCTCCATCTTCTGCCCAAATTAGGACATTTGCAGACCACTATTGGAGACCACATTAATATTCTCTTCTCCAGGCTAAACATATTGTTCCTCATAAACAACTTATCTGAAGAAGTGTGCATGCACACGAAAGCTCATACCAAAATAAAAACTTAGTTGGTCTTTAAGGTGCTACTGAAGGAATTTTTTTTATTTTACTTCGATCCAGACCAACACGGCTACCTACCTGTACTCATAAACAACTGTTCCTCATAAAACTTGGGCTGGATCTAGAGGCATTAAAAAAAAGTTTCAAGAAAATGCATTGTAAACTCAAAGTGGGAAATCATGTTGGCGAAATATGTGCTCCACAGCGCCATCTGGTGCCATGGCATTATAATGCATACAAAACACTTTTTTCTTTGCTAATGTAGCTGAGTCCTTGGTTTCCAAAATCCCACAGCAACCTGGCCACCCTCCTCTGGGCACAATCTAGGACAGGGGAAATAATAGAATTGCAGAGTTGGAAGGGAACTCAAGGGTCATCTAGTCTAACCCACTGCAATGCAGGAACCCTGTATGATTCAGAGGGCATTAAGGAAGCAAGGAGGGCAAAATAGGGGACAATGGTTGTGTTCCAGGGGCACCAAGGGAGGCAGAGGAATTTGTGCTCAGTACCAGTATCCTTGTTTTAAGAAAGCCAGTGCATAAACATCTCACCATCCAGACTGCCCTCCTCTGGACACATTCCTTACAGCCCCTTGGAAGTCAGTGAAGCATGGATAAGATTACAATTAACCTTATTCAGGGTTCTGATGTGTGCATGGTATTCTGTGCAAAAGGATGTTGCTCTCCTCTATTTAATGTCAACGAGAGCTCCACACATGTGTTTTTCCACTGCGTCTGCAAAGCTGTTCCAGCATCAGCAAGAATGAGGCAACCCCTGGATCATGTCGAACATCCTCCTAAGTTTCCACTGGAGTGCTTTCATAGACTTCAAATCTGCGGGACTAGGAACACTGACCGGATCCAAATGTTTAAATTTAATGCTATTTTTAAAAACTCTGAAAGGTCACAAGAAGCTTCTACTTAACAAAGCAGCATTACATAACTCCAGAACAAACTATCTGCTGTATGAAAGAAAGAAAAAACCAAAAAACCAAAAAACCAAAGAAAGAAAGAAAGAAAGAAAGAAAGAAAGAAAGAAAGAAAGAAAGAAAGAAAGAAAGAAAGCAGAACAGGACATTGCTGGACTGATACATATGTTGGCAGAATCATAAGATTTAAAAAGGACAGCTATTACATGCTGGCTCATTAAAGTTACTGCTGTTAAAACGCACCCTTCTTTATCTGCGGTAATGTGAAACTGCTGAAATGACTAAACTGCTTGGGAAGTTTATCAGGGGACATGAAGCAGGCCACTGGGGGGTGGGGGGGAGAGTAACCAGTTCTCCAGAGTCAGGCACGTAGTAGCTGATGAATGTGCATTGCGGAAAATGTTTTAATCAGAAACTGACTTGAATGGATGCCAGGAGGATATCTGTGCTAGTCTGTTGCAGCAAAAATAACAAAGAGTCTTGTGAACCGTTCAACAGAATTACTGTGGCATCGGCTTTCATGGTTCAGAGCCAGTTACTATCAAAAGTATCTAATGATACTTCTAGTCCATGGGCTGCCTACCACACAATCAATCTGTTAGTCTTTAAGGTGTCACACGACTCCTACAAAATAACTATCAAAGTAGCTTTTCCACTTTCCATAGGCTATGATGATGGAGAGGTCTCATCAAATCATGTGACCTGCTTTCCAAGGGCAGTCCTCTACGTGAATGTATCAATTGTGAATGCATTTAAAGAGCTATCCAGTTCACATTCCATAAGAAGGGCGAGGAACAGCCTCGAGTGACCCCCTCAATGGAGGGAACTACAGCTCCTGTGATTCTTTGGGGGCAATCATGTGCTTTAAATGTGTGTTGAATTGCTTTAAATGTGTTCTGTGGATCTGCCTCTAAGGAGGCACGCGTGTCACCTAGACACAGGCTTCCCCACTGTAGGGAGATGCATTGCATTTCTTCTTATGTTACAGTCATGATTTCTGCATTTGCATCTACGAATCAAAGGGACACACACAAAAACTCTGTGTCCTTTTTGGGAGCAATGCCTAAGTGGGCACCCTGATGTGGCCAGTTTATTGGTGAACAGACAAATGGATCTGGGCTTCATTTTCAGGACACTGTTGTATCTTGGAAACTTCATATAAGAGAGAAGAATGGGGAAGAGGGTTCGTATTGCAAGAACCTTTGTTCTTGTGGCTAGCTCTCAGGAAAAGTTGAGGCTAGCTCTCAGCAAAGCAGCAGTGGAAATCTCAAAAGATCCAGGCCACAGAGGTTTGGGCAAGGAGAAAGAAACATACAAAGCGAGACCACACATCCAAAGGAAAACCTCTGAGGTTTCTCCTTCTCTATTCATCCACATGTAAAAAATATTATACTGTAGAAAGGATGTAACAATGCAGACTCCTGTTTTCAAAACATTTCCCCAACCCTGGCTTCTGTCCCTTCTCATCCCTGGCTGGCAATTTACCAGCTTCTGAAGGTTATTGAACAGGCCCCCAAAATGTTCTGTAACCACTGTGTGGCCACAAGGCAAACTGATTTCATATTGGACCTTACTGCATGTTCATTCCTCTAGGGAGAGCTTGGTGATGGGGAAAGGAAGGCAGTTTCCCAGGAGTGTGGCCTGGTGAAACTATGCAAACAAGTTTCAGTTCAGCGTGATTTGCAGTGCAGATATGCTCTTTGGGCTGATGCCAAACAACATTGTTCATAATTCCTCTTCACACCCAGCATCTAAAATAGACACATCATAATGCCCTACCTAGCACAGCAACACAGAAGTTTCCAATGATCTGTATAAAGCTATACAGTATATTCCTGTCAGGGGCCGTCTTATACGCCGGGTCATATTTCTTATACGACAAATATATCCCAAATTCTATATTTTCACTGGAAAAGTTGGGAGTCGTCTTATATGCCCAGTCGTCTTATACGCCGGAATATACGGGTACAAGGGACAGCCAGTGGCGGAGCTTCATGCTCCGGCACCGGGGGCGGAGAGCAGGCGGGGCAGAGCTGGCACGCGTTCTGGGGGTGGGGACCGCCATCTGCGGGGGCAGGGCGCCCCGCGCGGGGGGCAGCCGTGATGGCGTCCTTGGGATCGCGCTGCCCAGGGCAGAGCGCCCCTATCGCCCCTCTTCCTACGCCCCTGGGGACAGCTTATATGTGACAGAAGATGGAAGCAGCTGGGATGTGGGCAGGAGGATTCTTTGTGCTTTGAGGATGCTCTCAGAGAGATGGACCCCACCCCCACCCTCCAAAAAAACCCATCCAGATATTGTAATTAAATCTTTGTTGCTTGACTGGTGTGCCATGCATTTTCACTTGAAGCAAAACTACAGTGGGCTCTAGAGCTGATGTGTCATTTATATCCTCTCCTTGCAATTTTTTTAAAAAACCCAACCTTAAGATTGCTAGATATGTATAATATTTAGCAGTACTGCATTCAACTGAAGGATAAGTAAGAGTAATGAAACTTCTAAATTGCTTCCAAGGTGAATGTTGATTTTTTTCCCATCATCATGAATACCCCCAGGACAAGCTTTCCAGATGGATACTATTTACACAGGTAGTAGCATTTCATCCCTGCGGATTACCTTAACTAGTGAAGAAAGCTATAATGAAATGTCATACGAAGTTCTGGAAAAGTTCACGAGGGATTTAAGTAGTGAAGAACAAGTTGTGACCAAATCAAGTACTTAATGTTATGCTGCAGTGAGTATGTCAGAGCTTCAAATTAGATCCGCAGCTCTCCGAGGTGGATTTTTTAAAAAAATAAAAAAAAATTGTTTCAGCAATCAGTTTGGATACTAGTCTATTGAATCCTAAATTGAGGATTTATTTCAGTGAAACCTTCCTTAGAATTGACTCCCAGGATTTATAGCGAGCCAAACCTTTGACCAGATTGAAAAGCAATATTCTCAGGTTCTCTATACCAAATATGTTTCTTATGACATTCAGTATGTTCACCTGCTTTCTTAAAATAATAAAAGGCCAATACAAGTGCTTTTAAATTGCTCCCTATGGTAACTGTTCCCTGTAGCAGTGTGGATCTGGCAATTTTCTGTACACAGCAAAAACTGCATGCATGCAAACATACCGTTGCATGCCACCCCAATCTCTGAGTGGTGCAAGATTCAAGGGGTTCCAGGCACTTATCCAGGGTTTGCATTTCCTTTGGAATGCGGGACATCAGAGACTGTTGTGTCTTTATGATATACGGTTATTTACACATATACGACCTGAGCCTACGTTGGAGGGGTTCACAGCCTCAACACATCAGTGGGGTCTTATTTCTCCCATAGCAACAGCCTCCAATTCCAACAGAAATCAGGCACGACTCTGTCTTCCAGCTGCCCAGGCTGCAGTCTGCCAGCTTTTAGCTTGCACACACACAACTGCCAGTGCCGGCCTTTGTCTTTCTAAATACCAGCGAGTTGAGGGAAGCGGATCCCACCCATTTGCCAACTGACAAGGAACCATTTCCTTTGTTACCTTAATGGTCTGTACTTAGAGGGCCATTACCTCAGTGGGAAGATAGCCTGGCTATTCCAGGTATTGAATCTGTGCTGGAACCAAGAATTAGAAGGAACTCATAGACATTCAACCTAACACACACACACAGAGAGAGAGGGGGGGGGGAGAGACACACACACACAAACACAGAACAATATACTCTTCTTCTTCTATCTTCTTTGGCGATCACTCATATCCGAGTAAGATTGTCTTCCATAAACACGGTTTTAACAATGGGTCCGTAAGTGACTGTGGAGGCGAATTTTGGATCCACACCTCCTTCCACAGTGGGGACATTGGTTTCTGGGCGGGAGTTGCCAAGTGCACCTTCCTCTTAGCACATTTTCCCCTTGCGTCCTGAGATCGAGTGTCTTCAAAGCCCATGACACCTTTGGTAAAGGCTGTTCTCCAACTGGAGCGCTTGCAGGCCAGTGTTTCCCAGTTGTCAGTGTTTATACTACATTTTTTAAAGATTTGTTGCCCACCAGCATTACGCTTTCCATTTTTAAGTTTGGAATAGAGTAGTTGCCTTGGAAGACGATCATCAGGCACAACATGACCAGTCCAACGAAGTTGATGTTGAAGAATCAACACTGGTAATCTTTGCTTCTTCCAGTACACTGGTATTAGTTCGCCTGTCTTCCCAAGTGATACCACAATCATGGCCACTTATTCATGCACATAAGCACTGGGACTGAATTTCTTGTGTTTCATCTGGAGAAGCAAGAAGAGAAATACAGTGGTGCCTCGCTTAACGAATGCCCTGCTTAACGAAATTTCCGCTGAACGAAAGGATTTTTCGAGCGTAGGTTGCCTCGCTAGACGAATTCGTTTTATGAAAAATTTGTCTAGCGAATAGCGGTTTCCCATAGGCATGCATTGAAATTCAATTAATGCGTTCCTATGGGCAAAAATTTTTTTTGAAAAAAATTCAATGCATTCCTATGGGATTCTCTAGATGAATTTTTCGTTATAAGAAAAGACCCGTGGAATGAATTAAATTCGTCTAGTGAGGCACCACTGTATATGTGATGTACAGGGCCAGTTCTACCATTAGGCAGAGTGAGGCAGATGCTTTATGTAGGGAGGTGAAAGGAACATTGGTGAGATATTGGAAGACAGAGCATTGTGCGTCCTGTACCTCCTAAGCTAGCTAGCTGCCCCCCCAGAGCCATCACAAGAAGCTGTCCAGCACTGGAAGTAAGATTCAGAAACTACCAGTCTTGTTAGGATGTGAAGTTATCTTTTCCAGGGTCAGCCCTAAGCAAAATCCATTGGGGAAAGGGATATACCAGGCTGTTTTGCTGCACTGCTTTCAAGAGGTGAAGCTCTCTCTACTTTTTCTATATGGAAGGTTCACACACCTGCAATCTAACACCGTACAATCCAGGGGCACTTTTACCACCTCACCTGCTGGTTTGTGTAGACCAGGCCACGTAAGTTTTCATTCTGAATTTGCTCCAAAATTCACTTACTTGAAACCTGCTGACTGTTCTGTTCTCCAAACTGGGCAGACTACCAGCGTTTTACGATTTCCACTGCTTCCATTTCCTATGATGGAGAAAGCAGGCATCATATTTTGAGCTCTGGGGGATGTTAAAGGCATCACTGAGAGCAGGGTAGGCACACTCCTTCTACAATGAACTATTCTTGGGCTATTGCACTACATCATGGGAACAGGAAGGCTCTGACTTTTCTTTATAGGATGCAAGACAGTTATTAGCTAGCCTAACCTGGTTACCATGCTAAAAAATACTGTGCAGGCATGCAGGTGGGGAGCTGGCTGAGGGCAGACTGAAGTTGCTGGGGCAGTGCCCCATTTTCCCTATGTACCAGCCTCTTTGGGGCATGGTATGAGCCAAGCCACTGAGGGAGGGGTGACTCAGCTTTGTCTTAGGCACCGAGTCCTAGAATGCACCTGTGACATTATTCCAGGTGAAGCAGCACCAAGGAAAATCTATATTGCACACACCCCCTCCCAGTTTGAACTTATACCGGTAGTACACATCTGCACATTGATGACAAAAAGTCATAAAAAGAGGGGGGAGGCATTTAATTTTCCTTGCTTGCTTAGCAAGTAGCTAAGCAAGTTAAGGCTATGTCTCAACAGGTGTTACTTGCAAGGAATAGGGCAGGCAATCAGCAGCATCCAGCAGAATGGATGAAAATAAATAAATGGGGAGACAGAGGTGGGACAGGGTGAAGAAAGGATAGGAAGAGGGAGCAGCAGCAGCTGTGGAATGACCGGGGGATGCTGTTAATGTGGGGTGAAGGAGGTCCTACCCTGCTGTCTCCCCTTCCCCTACACACTTTTGCAAAGTGGGCCTCCAGAAAAACTATTTGCTGGCCAGGGTCTTGACATGTATTTGGAGGTGAAATGTGCTTCTTGGCAGGCACTAAATTAAAAGCACATTCAACTACTCAAATAATGCACCTGCTGACAGTGGCCTGGTGTACAACTTGAAAATGGTTAGCCTGGTTTCTCTTGAAGAAATGCAGTGTAACTGTAGGCCCCTGTTTGTGAATTTCAAAGTGAAAAAGTAGCATTAAGTCTTCCTAGGATGGAGCAATCAATGCCATGTCACAGACTGGAGTAGCATCATTTTAGCACTCCGGACAGGCACAAAATTGCTCCTGGCAATGTTTAGGTTTAGGCCAGGCCTAGGCAAACTCTGCCCTCCAGATGTTTTGGGACTACAATTCCCATCATCCCTGACCACTGGCCCTGTTAGCTAGGGATCATGGAGTTGTAGTCCCAAAACATCTGGTTTAGGCTGTCAGGCTATGCTGAGTCACAAAAAATTCAGGACACCAGTAGGACTACAAAACTAGATAGGACTTTAAGCACGTGATTCAAACCGACACATAGAATGGTCATATCTTATTGTTTACTAAAAGCAGCCCAGGAGGGGCTGTGATTCAGATTGGGAATACAGCACAGGGGAGGGTACTAAACTGTCCAACCATGTCATTTTTCTACTGACACCCAACCCCATACACAAGCTGCTATTTTTATCAACTTCAAAACATTTAAACTTGTTTTGGGGGTGATTTCCAAGGGTTTGGGGTAGAAAGCAGTAGAATCCTTTGCCAATGCCATGCAACAATGTATGCAGACATGCATAATCTATCATGCTAGCTAGCCCCAAACAAGCAGCTTTAGTCTGCAATCCTATATCCAATTACCTGAAAGTAGGCTTCATTAATCTCATTGAGAGTTGCTTCTGAGTTCATATAGGATCATGCTGCTAGTGTGTTGCGCTTATCATTCATTAAACCATCTTAACTCTGATAGCATCCAAGTACTTAATCTTAATTGATTTGTGGACTGAACTGTCAATGACTTCCATGAACCATTCCAAAAGCCACTGGAGTCTTACTTTTAAATGCCACCTGGGATTATGTAAGTTTATAACATCAAAGGAATGCGATTCAGTACATCCTCCAGATCATAAGCATCTGCTACCCCTATTATCGTTGACCCCATCCAATGTAGCTCTTAATGATCAGAACAGAATGGGACATTTGTGAGTTGTAGAAAAACTATGGGCGTTTATTACTTCCATTCTGTCTCAAGTCAGTTTGATCTGTTCATAATTTCAGAAGGGCTCCTGCCCTTTTGCTTGGATCAGCCTGGAATAACAAACCTTTCAAGTTCGCTAACTTCCCTAATACAAGACAGATTGTGGTCAACAGGGTGGCAGTTTCATGGAAACCCAAGCACGCAGGTGATGTGCCCTGGTCTCAGTTCAGTTTGTTGTTTTCCTGACTCCATGTGGAGTTATGCAACTACCTATCCCAACAACAATAGGTGTTTTCAATTGCCACATACTGAAAAGGCCAGTATGGCTTGCGGAACAACGTGGAGCCGTGATGACTTTCATTCTGTTACGGATGAGCAGCAAGGATTGCATTTTGAATGCTTCAGATGTTTTGCGGGAAGCAGCACACAGGAGGGTTGCATGATGAGGTGCTTGGAGGAAGCCACACAAGCAGAAAACCACCACAGTATTTCCAATCTAATGAACAAACCAGACAGAAACTCAGTAAGCTTCTTGAAATAGAACCAATTTTTAAAAACAACATGTTGAACGGATGAGGTTAGTGAATGTCTTTCAGTGCTCCCTTTGGTGGACGATGTATGTGATTCACACCTTACCTGTGAATTCATACATAGATCACAAAGAACAATGTTGCAAATGGAAAAGGAAACAAAACCAAACAGCCCCGAGAACTTGTGATGAAGGGTGGTAAATAAATTTTAATTTTGAAGAAGAAGAAGAAGAAGAAGAAGAAGAAGAAGAAGAAGAAGAAGAAGAAGAAGAAGAAGAAGAAGAAGAAGAAGAAGAAGAAGAAGTAGAAGAAGTAGTTTTGTTGGTGATATGGAAAATTACTTTGGGTCCAGATGTTACAGAATGCATGTGTGTGTTTGTGTGTATCCCACCTTTTCTCCAAGATGCTCAAGATGGCAGGCTAAGTGTGTTTCCTCTTTACTCTCACAACAACCCTGGGGGTAGGTTTGAACAAAACCTAGTAACTGGCTAAAATCACCCGGTAAGCTAGGGATGGAGGACCTGAAGCCTGGGGCCAAATGTGTCCCTCTCTATCTGTGCCTTGAACTCTACACAGCCCATACCCCTTCTGCAGCCACATTCCTCACCAGCCTTACTTTGTACTCTCCCCGAGTGCTTTTGGCCTGGCTGGAATGTGTACTTACACTCTGGTAATGCTTCCTGCTTGCCTGGATGAGGATAGAGTGAGTGTATAGGAGCTAACCTACAGTACATAGGTAAGTTCACATTGCTCTGCCCACTTTTACATCTGTCCTCACCCACCACTGACACATGGCACCGGGAAGGCTTTCCCAAAGGGGATGTGGCCCTCAGGCTGGAAAGAAAATTTACTTATGATTGTGAATCAATGGCCATTGGAACCCAAGTCTCCTCAACCTATTTCCAACCCTCTACAGCAGTCCCATGGACTGCAAGACGATCAAACCTATGCATTCTTAAGGAAATCAGCCCTGAGTGCTCACTGGAAGGACAGATCGCGAAGCTGAGGCTCCAATACTTTGGCCACCTCATGAGAAGAGAAGAATCCTTGGAAAAGCCCCTGATGTTGGGAAAGATGGAGGGCACTAGGAGAAGGGGACGACAGAGGACAAGATGGTTGGACAGTGTTCTCGAAGCTACGAACATGAGTTTGACCAAACTGCGGGAGGCAGTGGAAGACAGGAGTGCCTGGCGTGCTATGGTCCATGGGGTCACGAAGAGTCGGACACGACTAAACGACTAAACAACAACAACAGCAGGCATCCCCAAACTGCGGCCCTCCAGATGTTTTGGCCTACAACTCCCATGATCCCTAGCTAACAAGACCAGTGGTCAGGGATGATGGGAATTGTAGTCCAAAACATCTGGAGGGCCAAAGTTTGGGGATGCCTGCTCTACAGTGTCATTCAAACTTGTTTCCCCAGCTGTTGTTGGACTACAACGCCCACCATCCCTAGCTAACAGGACGATCATCAGAGATGATGGGTGTTGTAGTCCAACGACAGTTTGAGGAAACACTGCCCTAGCCATTGGACCATGCTGGCTCTCAAAGCAGCACAAGAGTTCTTGAGTGCTGCTTCTGTGATATCAAGAGGCAGCAGGGCTTTGTTTCAGAAGAGCAGCTTTGCTAGACCCAGTTGATGGGGCAGTTAAGAATAAAAGAGCATAAGAGTAAGTCTTCTGTGCCACCAGTGGCCAACCAGATGCTTATGGAAAGCCCACAAGCAGGGCATGTTCTTGCTCATGTTCCTCAGCAACTGCTATACAGAGGCACACCATCTCTGATCAGAGTAGCTCTATTTGCCCTATGCAAAAAGACTCTCTAGTCCAAGCCCAGCTTAAAGGTAAAGAACCATAAGAAGGGCAAATAGCTACCTGACAAGATATCTAGATCGAGAGATGTCTAGTATCTAAAGTGCCTATGAGGACTGATTTATAAGGACAGGCCTCTATTCGAATGTTTCCTTTTTTGAAGAGCTGTCCAACCCAAGTCAATTTCAAAGAACAGCAAGGAGGGGTGAGCAACAGCCTTGAAACCGTCCTTCAACCATTAGAACCTGGATAGCAGATTGCACAGACAGAGGTCACTTGAGAGTCCACCTCATTATGGATATTTCTAATTAACTAACAGCATTTCTTTCTACATCTGCACCTATGCAATAAATTAGCATGTTTCAGCAAATCTAAATGTTATCCAGTTGCAGATCTCATGAAAATCCATGTCCACTGTTACCTTCAGTCTGTTCCCCCAGTCTGCTCAGGAGTGAAATGGTAAGGTGCCATTTCCCCAACCTCCAAAGCCTCACCAGTGGTGGTGGCTGCGGCTTCTGATGAAATCTTGCCAGAAGCCACAGCTGCATGGCCCTGGTGGCAGGGTGCCCGCAGGGATGCCAGCCTTCAGGATTCCACCGGAAGCAGCTCATGGGTGAGCCAGTCTTGCTACTGCTGATACTAAAGAGTATTTTCCCCCACCATAGCAATGCAGTAATGATAAGGAACACCTTCTGGCTTGATCACACAGCTGTAAAAAAAAGGTACAGAGCTTCATGCCACATAAAAAAACAGGACAGCCCTTTTGGGAGACAATCGGTTTTCAGGAGTACCACAGCGATGTAATGTGGTTTCCTTGCCATGTGTTGGTTTTCCTTTTACCAAAATGTGTGAACAAGTTATTGAGCCACCACAACAGCTTCCTCGACTCATAAAAGACCATCTGTCTTTATCAGCCCATCTGCAAGATATTAGCAGCACGTACAAATTAGCACAACAAGGAAGACCATCTCTTGCAATCTCTGTTTTCCTTCCCCCCCCCCAGTTAAACTCTTTAAACTGACCGGCTAGTACAAACTAGTTGGACTTTTGTGAAAACAAACATACATACAAATATATATAGCCATAATTTAAACAAAAACAATGAAATGGAAAATTGGTTTTTCAGATGATCTTCTTAAAACCCCAAATCGTATACATACAATATTCTAACAGTTTGTACTAAGTGGAAACTAAGTTCATGGAAAATTGCATTGGTTCTGGATGGGGCTTTGTGTATATGTTTCTGTTCTGCACTGTGTGAGCAAAAAAAAATTGGTTATCTTTTTGGCTTGAAAAGGGGGAAAGTTTGCTGGCTTTCGTTACCCAGCAAGTTTATTTCAAAGACAATCTCGTAAAACCTAGGTCAAACATACACACATATATTTCTATAAAGCACAGTTTTCTAAACTGTGTGTCGTGACACATTAGTGTGTCAGCTGTTGTGTGTTGGTGTGTTGCGCTCCCTGGGGCTGAAAAGGGGTTAGTGTGGTGTAGTGGTTAAGAGCGGTAGACTCCTAATCTGGGGAACTGGGTTCGCATCTCCGCTCCTCCACATGCAGCTGCTGGGTGACCTTGGGCTAGTCACCCTTCTCTGAAGTCTCTCAGCCCCACTCACCTCACAGGGTGTCTGTTGTGAGGGAGGAAGGGAAAGGAGAATGTTAGCCACTTTGAGACTCCTTCGGGTAGTGATAAAGTGGGATATCAAATCCAAACTCTTCTCCTCTTCTTCTTCTTCTTCTTCTTCTTCTTCTTCTTCTTCTTCTTCTTCTTCTTCTTCTTCTTCTTCTTCTTCTTCTTCTTCTTCTCTGGTTTGCTAGTGAAACTGAATTAAAGGTTAAGGGACCCCTGAGGGTCCAGTCGTGACCGACTCTGGGGTTGCGGCACTCATCTCGCTTTATTGGCCGAGGGAGCCGGCGTACAGCTTCCAGGTCATGTGGCCAGCATGACTAAGCTGCTTCTGGCGAACCAGAGCAGCACACAGAAATGCCATTTAGCTTCCCGCCGGAGCGGTACCTATTTATCTACTTGCACTTTGACTTGCTTTTGAGCTGCTAGGTTGGCAGGAGCAGGGACCAAGCAACGGGAGCTCAGCTCACCCCGTTGCGGGGATTCAAACCACTGACCTTCTGATCAGCAAGCCCTAGGCTCTGTGGTTTAACCCACAGCGCCACCCGCTGAATTACTGTGTCGCAAAATGATGCACGTCTAAAAAGTGTGTCACCAACATGAGAAGTTTAGAAAGCTCTGCTATAAAGTATTATACATATCAGCAAATGCATTCAGAAACAGATTAACCCCTTGACAGCCATGATATTGTTTAAATTACCCAAGTTCCTCGTGCTAAAATGTTTCATGAAAGGAATAGGAAAGTGGGATACTAAGAAGCTGGAAGGGCCTTTGTTCTCTCTGTGTGTCTGGAAAGAGATCAGCACTAAGAAATCCAGAGGTTATGCAAGGTCCCCCGCTAGACGTGGCAGGGGAACAAAAATAGATCTAAAGGGCAGAGAATGCTGAAAACAAGTAAAAGAAACAAGGCAGAAATGTCTTGTTATAACACATTTTAACAGAAGACTCTTTATGAGGAGTGCAGTTGTTAAATGAAACCAAGAACATGGGAGATTCCACTGGCTCAAACATTACATTGGGCAACTCAATTGTTCTAATATAGCTTACACCAGGAATCTTTTTCACCCTGGGGGCCACACTTCCTCCAATGCAAACTTCCAGTGGCTGCTTGCCACAGGTGGGTGCAGCACAGAGGCAACTCTTAGCTTTTTACAATAGCCCTACCGTTATGTAACATCACACTGCCCCGAAGCCACATTTTACACCACAATGACACCTGCACCCATATACAAGAACTGCACATAAAAATCTTTCATGCTGTAGTCAACACAAAAGCAGTTTTGATGAAGGAAGCTTGTAACAGGCAAAACAGAAAGAATAAAGGGAGAAAGAGAGAGGGGCTTCTGCTAATACACTTTCACTAGAAGTGTTTTCCATTGGCATACTGGTGCACAGGATTTAGTGGTCCTGAGTATACACCATTAAGAATAGAAAGGGTGCTGAATAGAGTCAACATCCTCCTAGTTGCCTATTCTCTTTCCAGTAAGAGCTAGCCCCATGATCCTAGAGAATCTCCAAGCAGATCATGTAAGCTGGCCAGCTTCTTCCTTCTTTGGCGACCACTCGTAGCCGAGTAAGATTGTCTTCCATGAACACGGTCTTAACAGTGAATCCGTAAGTGACTGTGGAGGCCAATTCTGGATCCACACGTCCTTCCACAATGGAGACATAGGTTTCTAGGCAGGAGTTGATCATGGTGAGATTTGCCTTGAGAGCATCTTTGCTTCTTCCAGTACAATGACATTAGTTCGCCTGTCTTTCCAAGTGATGTGTAAAATTTTTCGGAGACACTGTTGATGGAATCTTTCAAGGAGTTGGAGATGGTGTTTATAAGTGATCCATGTTTCACAAGCGTATGGTAAATTTTGTAGTACAATAGCTTTGTAAACAAGCATTTTGGTTTCCCTGAGAATGTCCTGATCCTCAAACACTCTGTGCCTCAATTGGAAGAGAGCTGCACTCACAGAGCTCAAGGAATGCAGCATTTTAGCATCAATGTCGGCCCTTGAAAGATAACTGTCCAAGTAGGAAAAGTGATGGGCATTTTCCAACATTACACCATTAAGTTAGACTTCTGGCGCTGCAAAGGAGTTTTTTTGTGCTTGTTGGTGCAGCACTTTGGTGTTTCTTTTTTTAATATTGAGCAATAAGCCAAGCTTTCCATAAGCTTCTGTGAAGATATTTAGGATGGTTTGGAGGTCATCCTCTGAGTGTGCTCATCAGCATAATGAAGCTCTATGATGGAAGTTATGGTAACCATAACCCCCCCCCCAGCAGCTGGTATTCAGCAGCATTCTGCCATTGAACATGGAGGTTCTACTTAGCTATCGTGGCTGTTGATATAGACATACCGGTAGATACTCCATGAATTTGTCTAACCCTCTTCCAAAAACCACTACACATCATATGACAGGAAATCCCACAAATTTAGTTGCACATTGTCTGAAGAAATACTTTCTATTGCCTGTCCCAAATCTACTGTCAATTAGTTTTCTTAGGGGGGCCCTGATCGCAGGGAAGCAGGGAATTATAGGAAATGAATAAATAAATTTCACAAATGAGTATCTAGTATTCTTCGGATATAATCGCCCCAACCTACTATTGCTTCCCAATATTTTATTTCTGAAAGTTTACTGTTCCTTGGAGAATGCGGTATGTATAATCCGATCACACTGAATGAGCTTTAACCCAATGGTAAGTTAATTCTCACATTCACCCTCTGCACAACGTCTGTTCAATAAATAGCAACACCTAGGGCAAATTTATGTGTGTGTGTGTGTGTGTGTGTGTGTGTGTGTGTGTGTGTGTGTGTTTAACATAGGACTATCCAGACAATGTCCCAAAGAACCTATCAACTTGGATCAACATGGGCTCAACGCCTTCGCAATGTCAGCACATTTTCCAACCAACTTTTTCTTTCTTTCTTTCCAAAAGGAGTCAGAAACAAGAACTGGATCGCACACTCTGCCACCGAAGCCAGGGAAACAATCTCTGTCTCCGGAAATGAGTTAACGTATCAGTAATGTCATTCAGCCCTCTTGGCTTGTGCGTCTTGTCCTGAAATAAATTCTGCTTAATCAGCCACAGCTGAAAACGCAACACAGACCCATTACTGTGCTCAGCTGTGCCAGGTGCCTCTAAGTAACGCCAGTATAACCTGGGGATCTTCGCACGCCGTGTGATTGGTCTAATAACAAGAGCAGCCTAGATCCTATCTGGAAATGTGCGGCCCTTGATGTCTCTAAGGCAAATGAATGAAGGAACCAGATCTTTAAAAGTGTGCAATTATTCTGAAGAGGGGGTGGGGGATGGAAATGAGGTGGGGGCTGTGTGGTTGTTCCAGGGGTGCTTCCACCGCACTAAGCATTTAGGGTAGAATTGCCACAATTGGTAGCAGCAGCTGGTGTGGTGAGGCAGAACAGCCTCTCTGCACCATTGTTGCCTGCAGCTTACCTGGGTGATACTGGGATAGGGTTGCACAGTCAGGGTTTCACATGCCATTCTGCCCCATGCCAGCACCATCCAGGTAAGTTGCAGCGATGCTGGTGATGGGGGGGCAGCTGCACCCCACCACATCAGCCACTGCGGCTAATTATTTGTTCACTCATATTTTATGGGGTGTCCACACTCCTATCGCTATCGACATGTATTTCCTCTGTCTTCTCTCAGACCACAAAAAGCCTGACTTTCTTTTCATGAGGATGGAAGAACAGCACAATCTTCGCAGTGCAGATGCCCTTAATGCCATTCCTACATCTTTTTTTAAAAGGTTTTGCTTTGACATATTAGGAGAGTGTGGATCACATCTCGGCACAGGTTCATTATAGCAGTGGTCCTCAACCTTGGGCCTCCAGATGTTTTGAGACTACAATTCTCATCATCCCTGACCACTGGTCCTGCTAGCTAGGGATCATGGGAGTTGTAGGCCAAAAACATCTGGAGGCCCAAGGTTGAGGACCACTGCATTATAGCATTTGTGCTATGCATCATTTCGTGACCACAGTTTTGTTTAATCAGCCTTTTAGCTATTGCTAATACGCTTTTTGGATAGAGCATCATTTCCGTTGCTGTTGAACGTTTTTGAAAATACAAATTTTTTAAAAAAACAGATGCAAAGGGTATTAACACATCAGGCTTCAGGCAGCTCAGTAACTATGCATACTGGTAATCTTAGCATTTTCTCCTTTAGAATTTCGTTACAGGGCTTCAATATAAAGAGGGGGGAAATCACTCAACGGTCCATAATCTAGAGTACATCAGGAATGGAGAGCAGCCATTATCCTTCACACTTCTGCAATCAATAAATGCTTTCCGTATTTTCTCAAATGAGCCCTTTATCTTTTGTTCCCTGGTTACCCTTAGTTTTTGTATTAATTTCACTAGAGAAAATAGCGTTAAAACCTTAGGTCAAACTTTGTTTATTAAAAATATTTACAAGAAACCAGTCCCCCCCACTTCCCTTCCCTAACTGTATTATCATTTATTATTATTATTATTATTATTATTATTATTATTATTATTATTATTTTAGTAAAGCAAGTGAAAACAGTGTTTACAATAGCAACATTGCAAGACTTAAATACAACCCACTATTTTAACCGCAGCTAGTTGGTTGGGCAAGAACTGGGACATTAGCATCTGCAGATACAGCTTTCAAACAAAATGCAAAGGGCTGTACAATCAATAAAACTGAAACATTAAATATAAACATTAACATTTAATAGGTCCCAAAATACCATGCTGACATCTGCATAATACATAAATCAACTTTGCTGCAGCGTTGCCTATGGCAATGTATCAACAGAATATGGCCCATGGGACATTTGTAAAGCTTTATTGAATATTGACAGCACCAATTTAATTCTGGGTGAAGAAACATGGAAGCTGTCGTTTCATATAAAGCTGGTTAATGTCTTTTCATTCAGCTATTTTTCAATATTTAGCACTGCTAAAATACCATGAGATTATGGCTGATGGCATATATGGTATTCAATATATTTTCAACTTTATTTGTTCTCCATCACTATATCCAAGACAATATCATTTGTATGGCAGCTTTGTAGGACGACATGCCTCTACCGGTATATGTTGTGAACAGAATTTGTAAAAAATTCTCAGTGATTTATACAGAACGGCAAACTTTTGGGTTTTTCTTTTTCTTTAAGAAACAAAGTCTGCCATTCTATATAAATCACAGCATGGTATCTGTATGCACCACTTTTTATCCTGAAAGTCACTGAAGTACATGTCTGCTTTCAAAGCAATAATTTATTCTTCTTAACTTGCTTTCTTTTTCCTGATATATGGCTCTATAGGCTTTCCTGACAGGAGAGAAATGGGAATTCAACAAGCTATCATGAAGTGTTTTGATAAGCCCTCGTTTTATGGTTTTAAATTAAATTAAATTTTAAAAATATATTTATACAAAACAGTGTGCATACACAGGGTGAGTCCTTTAAAAGAGGCCCCATGGATTCAGAGTACACATGTTCCACGGGGCCTCTTTTAAAAGACTCAACCTGTATATTAATTACACACACACACACACACACACACACACACACACACAAAATTAACAGCACAAGGCTATCCATGCCTCCTAGAGTGCAATGAGGTTTACTCCCAGAACCTTTCCCACAACTTTGTCCAGACCCCAGGTGTGACCAAGACATCAAGTCAGAGGTTGCAGAGTCACTGACTAAGCCTGCTTAGTCACTAAGGAGTCCAGAAGAGGGCAACAAAAATGGTCAAAGGCCTGGAAACGATGCCTTATGAGGAACGACTTAGGGAGCTGGGTATGTTTAGCCTAGAGAAGAGAAGGTTAAGGGGTGATATGATAGCCATGTTCAAATATATGAAAGGATGTCATATGGAGGAGGGAGAAAGATTGTTTTCTGCTGCTCCAGAGAAGCGGACACGGAGCAATGGATTCAAACTTCAAGAAAGAAGATTCCACCTAAACATTAGGAAGAACTTCCTGACAGTAAGAGCTGTTCGGCAGTGGAATTTGCTGCCAAGGAGTGTGGTGGAGTCTTCTTCTTTAGAGGTCTTTAAGCAGAGGCTTGACAGGCATATGTCAAGAATGCTTTGATGGTGTTTCCTGCTTGGCAGGGGGTTGGACTGGATGGCCCTTGTGGTCTCTTCCAACTCTATGATTCTATGATTCTATGAGTCAGGCTAGGTAGCTGTAGCTGAGTCCTGTGCAGGTGACCAGGGCAACACTGAACCCAAAGCTCATAAGCAACAGTCCACTAGCCCAAAGCCAGAATCCTCAATGTTGCCTTCCCCTGACTACATTCCAACCTACCTTACCAGCCCACACCAGCGACAGGTATAGGGAGCACTCGGAGCTCCAGCCCCCTCAATATTTTTAATCAGGGGGACCAGCTCCCCCACCCACCCAGGAGTCAGGAGGGGGCTGGGACGAGCAAGAGCGAAGATCGTCCTCCGCACATCCTGCCCCCACTGGGCACATGCTGCCAGGAGGAGGAGGACCATGGAGCCCAGCGCTGCGTTGCACCTCCTCTTCCCCGCTTGATGCCACAGTGCAAGGATGCGTCACGTGCTGAGCCCCTCCAATGTGGGGGGCAAGTCAGCATCCCTGCCTGTCCAACACTGGAAGGTGTACACCAGACGGGATGGCAGAGAATTTTTATCTGTTGACCAAAAGTGGTGGCCCTCTAAGGACTGTAGTTCTCACAAAGGGGGTGAAGCCTTGGTGGGGTAGACTAGAAGCAGAGGCTCAAAAGGAGCACATTGTTCACTCCACAGTGCTGCTGTTTTGGCCTATGGGCCCCTCAGCAGAACCAGAGCAGAACATACCTGATCAGGAGGCTCTAGCATCTAGCCTAGGTGGGGTCAGTCCAGGGTCTGAGTATATTCAGGATGCTTAAGGATGCGGAGGACCTTAAGTTCCATAAATAGTAACACCTTAGAGGTCCCAGGCCCGAAGGAAATCAGATTAGCCTCAACTAGAACTAGGGCCTTCTCAACATTGGCCCCGACCTGGTGGAACGCTCTGTCTCCTGATTTCTTTCCGCAGGGCCTGTAAGACAGAGTTGTTCCGCCTGGCATTTGGCCTGGAGCCAACCTGATCCCTTCCCCCAATTCCCCTTTCTTTTTTCCCTTTTGTATGAGGCTGCATTTTTAATTTTTAATTTTAATTTAATGTATTTAGTCTTGTTGTTGAGTTGTATTTTAACTAGTTGTTTTATATTTGGTGTTAGAAGCTCTGAGCCCGGCCTTGGCTGGGGAGGGCGGGGTATAAATAAAAATATATTATTATTATTATTATTATTATTATTATTATTATTATTCTGCATGGGTAGGGGCTGCAACATGCAGGTCAGTGGCTCACCATCCAGAACAAGCCACACACAAATCCCAAGGTTCCTAGTTTGAGTCACAGTGCAGCTTCTGCCAGAACACTATGGGTGCAATTCTGTAACTTTACTTTCACTGCTGAGTACACATTCTAGTGAAATAGGAACACCAGGAACTGGCTCAGTGCTGCCTAAATTGAATGACAGCAGCTCTCTATAGTCTTTCGCAGTCCCACCTGGAGATGCTGGGGGCTGAACCAGGGAGCTTCTACATGCAAAGCATCTCCTTTGCCAGTAAGCAATGGCTCTTCCCTTCCATCTAACATGGAATGGTTCCGATAAAAGCTAAATGGAGGAGGATTGTCCGACCTGCTCATGAATGGCCCTTAGGATGCTGAACAATGCGGCCACCACCAAGATGGCCGCTGGGCATGCGTAGAAGCGACTTCCGGTGCCGCTCTGCCCAATTTCCGGTGCCCACACATGGGAAGAGCGGCCCCGGAAGTTGCTTCTATGCAACTTCCGGTTCCGCGCCGCTGCTGACCCCGCATTTTTCAGTGGGAGACTTGGCAGGTATGGTGTAATGATACGCCATCCAACATGGGCATTCTTCCAAACATGCCACACCCCTATTGCTGCAGGGAGCATGACACTGCATGCCAACATGTGTACTACTAGGTGCTGTGTACTACTGTGTATACTACTGAAAGTAGCATGGCATATTAAAAACCTAGAGGACGAAATTGCATTTGTTTGCAAAAAAAAAGTTTGACTCATACTCCACAAATGCCTCCAGGGATGATGCTTCATCTTTCTGACTCTGACTGCGGTTCATGGGAGACAGTATCTTGGAGACAGCAATCAGAAATGTATTTGTATGTAATTAATCATGACAACCGCCTAGAATTGGGGGGCCGGAGCATTGCGTTGTCAAGGACAACCGCTTCTGTCATACAAATGAACAAGAAGGGATCACATTGCCAGAAATCCCACAGGCTGTCAATGGGCTCCAGACTGGCAGTGTTCCCACAGGCCCCACAGAGAGTTTAAACCTGAAGAGTCTGGGGCTCTTAGAAAAGGCTGTAAAGGGTAAGATTTAGTATCCAAGCACAACATTACTAATGGTATCCAAAACTCAGTGCTAAAATTCAATTTATAAACCCTGTAACTTCTTCTTAAGAAAGAACATTTCTAGGAAATGTAATGGGGAGAATATTGCCTGGAGTTGAGAAAAGATGTTTCTGTCTGTCGTTAGCCCAACTTTGTTTACTACCCAGTTGAGGGAAGTGAATGGTTCAGATGGGGAATCTAAAAAAGCTGACAAAGAGATGAGTGGCCATTCATAGAAAAACTCAAGAAAATGTGGAATGTCTGCAACAGGGGTAGCCAATGTGGTGTCTTCCGGATGTTGTAGACTGCAACCTCTATGTCACGGTCCGGTTTACGGGCGGTCGAAGTCCTGGCTGAGGATGTCGGGACCGGGGACAAGATGGCAGGAGTGGGAACAGAACGGGAGTCCAGAGGCCAAGGGTCTGAGAGCCGGGAGTCAAGAAGCCAAGGGTCTGGGGATCAGGAAGCAAGGAGTCAAGAAGCGAAACACAGCAAAGAGCCACAGGGAAATGCTGACCTTATATATCCCTTCCCAGCTCTTGCTACCAGGTGCTGTGAGTTACCAATCGGCCTCCCCTGTGCGGCCACGCCTTGCCTCTTCAGAACAAACTTAGGAAAGCCCCAGTCCTGCGAAGCCCTACTGGTCACAGGGCCTGGCTCCTGCACGCACTCCTGACACCCTATATCGCTGACTATTGGCCATAGCAGCTGGGACAGAAGGGAACTGGGAAGGGCACAATGTTGGACACCCTGATCTACAGTCCTCTAATGGGAGAAATGGAGCACAATGGCGATGATTCAAGCAATATATTTATGAAGGCTCTTTCCTAAGTGCTCAGACATTTATCCCTGTAAACCTTAAAGCAATCCTGTAGGGCAAACACCTTGTCCAAAGATCGGCTCCAGCAAAAAACGTAGCAGAAAGCTGCCTCGAATGTAGGCAGCTCTTGTTTTAGTCCTTCTGGATTGGTACTTACGCACCATGGTGAACATGTCATGACTAGGTTTACCGCCACTGTTGGAGGCAGTATGCTTCTGAATACCAGTTGCTGGGTGGAGAGAATGCTGTTGCACTCACACCCTGGTTGCAGGTTTTCCATAGGCATCTGCTTGGCCACCATGAGAGAAGGCTGCTGGACTAGATAGGTCTTAGGCCTGAACCAGCAGGGCATTTCTTATGCTCTTATGCCATCTGGTTGGGTTTTCCAAGCATGTGTGTGTGTGTGTGTGTGTGTGTGTGTGTGTGTGTGTAAGGGAGTTCATCTGGGAACAGGCTGGCACCAGTACAGTTCATCCGTGTGCGCTCAGTTCCTGTGCTCTTGCACTTTTAACCATGCCTCAAAATGTGTTGGCATTCCTTGAGCTTTTTACAATATTGGTTTGTTTAATATATTGCTACTCCCAGTGCTCCTAACAGTTAAAATAAATACATTAACAATGTAGTAACATGCCATTTACCGATGAAATAATTTAAAAAACCAAGAGGGTAGTGAAAAAAACATAAAATTCCAGCAGCTTAATAAAACCCATGAACTCCACCACCAATTTTAAAAGTATGGGAAAGTAAAAATAAAAGGTTTTGTCTGACATCAGACACACATAGATTGAGTGTCATGTGACCTCCCTTCATGAGATCTGGGGTGGAGAGTACCCAGAGAAGAACCTCCAATGTTTTTTTGCATGATGAAATACTATTCCATAGTGGGCTACTGTATTTGCTAGTGTTGTTCATTATAGACTGGACTTCTACTTTGGACTGTGATTTTTTTCAGTTTGATACTGCCCTCCTGTCCCATTTGCATTAAAAATGTCACTGCAGGTCAAATCCAGAGGCAAAGGTTCCCCACCATTTTTCTAAGCACACAGAAATGTAGCCACATGAATAGCACAATCCTATATAGGCACTACTCAGAAGTAAGTCTCACTGAGTTCCATGGGGCTCACTCCCAGGAAAATGAGCATAGTCAGGATTGTACCTTAAGGTACCATGAAACATACAGCTATCACACATTTTAGACACTGAGGTGCTTTTTCAACAGTGAGAACTTATTATTATATCTTTAACCAAAAGTTAACACCATCTTGTGTAGGGTAGGCTGTTGCAAGGTAAATGACAGACATAAAATTCTTTGTTTGGTATAAAGATGCTTCAAATCCTGTCCTATGAGCTCAGTGTCTTAACCCTGTACAAAGAAAAAGCTATGGTCTAGGTATGATATGAGTGGATATTTAATACCGGTATTGCCACCTTCCAGTTTTGGACTGTAAAAAGAATTAAAACCAAATGTTAGCATCCACATAAATAAGATACATATATGCGGTATACAAATCACAGACCATACTGAGAAACTATAAAGAGAGCAATTGTTTTCAGGAAAATGTGTATTTCCCCCACCCCTCTCCAGAATTTCAACTTGGTAGGTATTGCTGTATATATTGGGTTAGTTGGACCAGGTCCATGGAAATGTATTTTCCATATGAGACTTCATGGTTCAAGGGGGTTACATTTATTGTGTTTTGACTGGAAGTGTATTCATGTATATGGCTTTTGAGAGGGAGGGGGTTGCCCGTTGTTAAAAAATAAAGGGCTAGGTTGTATGCTTGAATATATGCATGCAGTGCAGTTTGATTAATGGGTAATCTGGACATAATTCCTTTTTGATTAATTTTAAAATTATAATAAATCTAAACTGACGACATGCTGGGAGAATCAGTAATTTGGTAAATGACCTCCCATACTTTGTCAATGCTGCAGCAATGGGAGGAATCTGATCTGAACTTTTTCTTTACATAAAGTAATGGACTTCACTAAAAATAAAGTGACAACAAATATTATAAGGATCCAATAGAGCTCTTCTGTTTGTAGAAGGGCCTCTTGATCTGGTGGAAGTTCCAGGGAATTGAAAGGGGATTTCTATTTTTTTTGTTTTGGCAGATCCCTCCTACCCTAATCTTCTCCCTAATCTGCTCCACGGGTTTAGGGGGCCATGGTGGGTTGCATCACCAGATGTTAGGGATTGGCTGGATGAGGAAGAATGGTGTGTGCTGCCCACCCAAGATCCACCCCCAGGGAAGGAGACTTAGACTCAGGACAGTGGTGGTGGGACACAAGGCATCCATCTGCGGGAGGGACAAGCTGGGAGACACTAGGAGCAGGAGGTGTGAGTGAACAGGAAGGGACAGAAGCCATTCCAGGACAGGGCTGGGTGCCAAGAGTCTCAGGGCGAGTGCAGACTCTGACAGAGAATTGGAAGAAACTGCTTCTCCTGCTCAGCATTTGGACAGTCCAATCTCTCTCCTCCTCCTCCACTGACACCCAGAACATGGAGAGTCCTGCACGTTGCTGAGCCAGACAGGGCCAGAGGGGAAGCCCTTCCCCCTTGCTGCAGTCTATGGCTGCTTGGGAGGAGTTGAGACTAAGGAGGCTAGAAAGGGAAGGAGGGCTTCCAGCAATGTCTTCAGCTAGGGGAGACTAGCTCAGGTGAACTCTGTTGTGTTTTTACTTTTGTGAATGAAAGCTAATTGCATTTCACGTCTCAAGTCCTTTCCCCTGACTTATGGATGCCCGGCAGTCTCCTGACAGCCCCTTGAAATCACCCCCATGCCATTCAAGAAGAAGAAGAAACGTTTGGATTTGATATCCCGTTTTATCACTACCCTAAGGAGTCTCAAAGCGGCTAACAATCTCCTTTCCCTTCCTACCCCACAACAAACACTCTGTGAGGTGAGAGAGGCTGAGAGACTTCAGAGAAGTGTGACTAGCCCAAGGTCACCCAGCAGCTGCATGTGGAGGAGCGGGGATGCGAACCCGGTTCCCCAGATTACGAGTCTACCGCTCTTAACCACTACACCACACTGGTTCAAGGAGCCTCTGCTACCTGAAGTTCCTCGCGTTTGTGGAAGAATTCCTCCAATGATGGAAAGGCACCCTTGGATCCAAAACCCCAAAATTCCACAAACAGGCTCCAAAGCTGCTAGTTTGTTATTCTCTTGTTTAGACGTCAGGACAATCATTCACCCAGTTGTCTGAGAGTCGCGACGAAACACGTTCAGCATTCTCGCCTTTCTACTGTAGATACAAATGGCCTTTGCGGAGGATTACTCCATCTGGATTATCTTACACTGAGTAGACATCATTACTGCCTAGTCTCTCGGTTTGGCAACAGGCGTACATACTGGAGTGCCTCCTCTTAATAAAAATACCCTCTTCACATGGGGAAAATGGCATATTTCTGGCTCATGTTTCCCCCTTTTAAGCCTGCCAAGTATCTAGCACCACCCCCAAAGTCTTCCCTCCTTCTCAAAGCATTCTCTTAGCCACATTTCTGGGCAGGCTGAGGTGCATGGAGCTTGAGACAGGCAATATGGCACTGTCAAAAATGAAGCCACAAAAACCTCCTTCCTCGGCCAGCATTTCCAAGGCAAATTCAATTATTAATGTTCCGGGAACATTAAAAGGCCCAAACTTTTGGAAACTTGGTGGGGGAAGGGGGAACCGTCCAGAAGAGTAATGCTGTTCAGTTAAAATTCGTGGCAAGAAATTATTTGTTTTAATCCCCTCAATAGATTCTTTGCATGCATTCTACTAAGTTGATCCATTAAAACAGGGGAAGATTATTTAAATTAGAGAGACAGAAATTAAGCATTCTCAGAGGCTAAATATTAATTTTCAGGTACTTTTCAGTTGCTTCCTGCACTCATGTCCTGCTTTCAGGAAGAATAGAGGACAATTACCACTGAAATGTAACATTCTTAAGGGGTCTTCTGTTGCCGTAAGAATTATGCTGTGAAGCTTGTAACAGAATGAAAGTAGCATTGGGTATACAACCCCACCCCCAATTCCTTATTAACTATGCTGTTGCTTCTGTGTAGCGTTTCAGCTCTAACCGCAGCTCAAATAATTTATGGAGAATATAAAAAGCGAAAACAAATAAATGGAACAGCATGTACATCCAGAAAGGCAGCGGAAACTTTGCATTCATTTGTCAAAGCTATGCAAAAAAAGAAAAGGAATAAAGGGTTCTGTCAGAGCGTACGCCACGCTGCCTAATCAAAGCTCTGCAGAAGTCTAAATAGTTTTAGAGATGGATAGTATTCGCAAAAGCTTCAGTTCTGGATAAAAAGGCACTGTTGATTGAAACTACATCTCCGATGGGGTATACAGGTTTGGGAGCCTCCTGTGCAATTTAGAAATTAACTGCCGACAAGGCCAACATTACCTCCAAAATCGCACACAGAAACGACCTCCGCTTGTAAGGCCTAATGCATGGAGGAGGACTGTGTCTCTTGGCCCCGTCCACAATGCTGCATGCTGCACTGACTCCACACCCAACATCCGTTCCTTAAACCTTCATATTTGCATCGGAGCATTTTACTTGCAATCAGGTTAACACATATATGTGTCCCATGCCATTTCAGACCAGTTGGTGCCAACTTGGTTTATGCTGCCAAGGTATAGGAAATGAGGTCCCCCGACCTCCAGAGCCAGAATACTGTGTGCTGGCTCTCCTTGTAAACTGTTGGGGGATCTTGGCAGATAAAAACAAGTTCTTTTCACCCAGAGGGGGTCAAGTAAACTGGACACCATCTCAAAGTCCCTGCTTAAGTGTTTTTTCTGAGAACCCCAGAGGGCTGTAGGTGATAGCAGGAAGACGGTGGTGGCAGCAATGAATGGACAGCTTGAGGTGTGTCTGGCCTACTTTTCAAGGCAGTTGTGCAAGGAAGGGGATAATCAGGCTCTCCTAGCCTCCCTTTCCTTTATACTGTTCAGAACATGGTTGCCAGGGGACAGAGGAAAGATCATCTCAGGACTGGCAGGCAGAGTCCAGCTTCTTCCTCTCCAGGAGAGGATTGTAGTTTGTGCACATTGCAGCCTGTGCTAGTCTCTTAGGCTCCCCACTAAGTCATTAAGCTGTGAACTCATGTCAAGATTTCTAGGAAAAGCTGCAAAAGCTCTTCCGCAGTTCTACGGCTCTAATTGGTCAGCTCTCAGGAAAGAAGTTCACCAAATGGACACCTGAAACCATCTCAGCAGTCTACTGTTTCAGACGGTTTGTCCTTCAACCCAACCTTGAGGTTCTATAATATTTATAAACTTAGGAGAGGTGATTCATCTATTTATATCTGGCCTAAATGGCATCAAGCCTGAGATCTGAAAACAGCTAAGAAACCAGCAGTCTTGAGTAGTATTGATTTAAAGTTCTCATTTCAACTCTCCACATTTTCCAATCAATCTATTTTTCTTTTCTTACTTTTAGTTACACATGGTAGGTAGCCTGTGAGTAATTTACAGCCTCATTACACATTTCATAATGTGCCTACTGGGAGCGTGCTCTGCAGAGAATTTCTCCTCTGCCTCCCGTCGCCGCCACCTCTAACAAAGTTGGCTTTGAATTTGCAATGAGTTCTTGACATTCTTCTTCCATATGTACCTGTTTAGCTGAGCCAATAAAATATGTTGGGTTTTTATACTTTTTCATGCAGCTGTCATTTAAAACAACAACAACAACACCCACACATGCAACTTTAAAATAAAATATAGGTGAATGAATGTTTTTTGTTTCACCTTCAAGCCTAATATATCGGAGTGAAAAGCTGCAAATGCATGGCAACAGTAAGACCTTGAAGATGTGTCGCTAAGATGCTGGGCCTTTGAAACGGGGGCTTCTGGTTCAATCTGTTGCACGGTAGTAGCAGCCCTTACCGATGGTGGAAGAGCGTAACTGCAGGTTAAAGCTCCGCCGCCGTCAAACTGCGAGCAAGCCCGGCGCCCTGTAAAACCCACTCTGCACCGCGGCTTGCTCGGCTCACACTTTGATTCTTTCTGCTCGGGCGAGGCGAGGGGCGGGCCAGAGAGGGCATCAGTGGCCCGCCCCTCGCCCGAACAGAAAGAATCAAAGCGCAAGCTGAGCAAGTTGCCCTGTCTGCTCCGGCGAGGCGAGGGGTGGGCGCATGCGGCGGTCATCGGTGGAGGTGGTGAGGGGGCGCCGTGCTGCCCCCCACAGAATGGAGCCTGGGGCGCCCCGCCCCCTATTGCAACACCCCTGGAAGTAAGTCCCAGTGAGTTTAATACTCCTGCTGTAGGACATGCTCTAGGTCAGTCTTTACCCACTTTGGGCCCCCAAATACAGTTGGATTACACCTCCCATTATCCCTTATCCTTGGCCATGCTTGCTTGGGCTGATGGGAGTTGCAGTCCAATAACGCCTGGAAACCACAAGGCTGGGAAACTGCTCCAGGTCACCAGTTCTAACCACTGCTGTTTATTCGTTTACCACTTTTGGGCCCCTATGGTCCTTCAAAGCTGCATATTATTATTTTTAAACCGGCCTATACCAGTAGGCCACAGGGTGGTCCACAGGATAAAGTCACAATATAAAAGCACAAAATACATAATCAAAATAGAAACAAAAACAACCAAATATCCCCGCCGCCGCCAACACATGACATAATTCTATTGTTTTCACAAATACAGTCATACCTCGACATCCAAAGGTTTCGACTTCCGAAGATTTCAACTTCTGAAGTCAAAGTCTCCAGAAGTCCTCCCGGCGCGCGCGGTCGGCACATGCACAGAAGTGCGAAATCGCGCTTCGCGCATGTGCTGTAGCAGCGCTTCGACAGCCAAAAACCTCGACTTATGAAGACAACCACGGAACGGATCATCTTCGTAAGTCGAGGTACCACTGTATACAGGAACAGGCTCCACCAGCAGTCTGTAGCAGAGGCAAACGTGAATCAAGCACCATTTGAGTCAATGAAATTGGTTACACCTGCCTCCATCCCCATTTGCTGAGAGAAGCAGATAATGAAATAAATAGTCAGCACTTTCTCTTTAGAAGTAATATTGAAGAAAGTGGACAGATTCTTCTAAAGGACCACTTCCAGGAATAATATAAGAACTGTAGGCTTCGTTTTTTGATATAATTTTTAATTTACAGGTACCCTATTTATATATTGCTCTGTTTTCTGTACCCCCATTCCCTAGTAATTTTTTCATTGCTATTTTCATTGATGTTATTACATATAATCTGTTATTTTTTTAACCTAAAAAGTCATTGCTTTTAAGAAACTTTATTTTGGAGAGTATTTGGAGGAGAGATCTGATAGCTGCTGTGGTTTAGTGATTTGTTGTTGTGTGCTTTGTTTATTTGTTTGTTTGTTTTTAAGCCTCTTCTTTCCCCAGCAACCCCAGGTTTGGAGAGGTGTTGCCTCCCCAGCAGTCCTACAGAGCGTAGCCTCTTTTTTGTTGCATGAAGTTCCCCAGAAGCTATGTGATGAACAAGTGGAATGGATTTGCCATGTATTATCGTGTATGTTTTAACTGTATTTTATGACAGCTCCTTGATTTTGTTATGGAGATACACACACACACACACACACACACACACACACACACACACACAAAAGAGCTTTGGGGGGTTTTCCTTTGAAAGGCATATGGTTTCATTGATACCTCCTGGGCATCCAACGTAATCAAAAAGTAAAACCTATAGAAGAAATAAGCAGCAATGATTTTTTTTGAAAACCACCCTCAGCTGTTTTGGATGCTTCTAAATAAGATAAACAAAACCTGGAACATTTGGCTTATCCTTGAACTGGAGGGTTACAAAGCTTGAGCACTGAGGCTATCCAGGTTTGGAAGAATGCACTCTATCATCCTGCCAAGAAAAGGAAGGTAATTCACAGAATGCAATTTTAAAGGATTAAAGAAGTTTCCTTTGAGAAGCTTCACAACCATCACAAAGCTTCACAGATATTACTGTATTGCTGTGGCAGCTACACTGTGCAGTGGCTACCTCTTTTGCTCGGCAAATGCACACGCCAAATTCACTGAAGCCAAATTTGTTGGTGGTATTGCTAAATCCTTGTCAGACAACTATTCTCTCATCGTTTTCTCTCTGTTCTTGTTCCAGTGCTTCCAGTTCTAGGAGAAGTGGGAGGTCATTTTTCAGTAAGTCTTCTTCCAAGTTGCCATTGGCCTTTAGAAGAAGTCAGACTCGTTGGTGGTTTGGATAAGGGCTGATGTCTCTTCGTAGAGGAAGCAGGCCCTGGAACAGCTTTTAGGTTGGGTTGGGAGAGGATTATGATCTTCTCTATTACAGACAAAATGGAGCCAAGCTGAGCGACGTCTCTCTTTGGAAAAATCATTCAAGATCATTGGCAAAATAAAAATATTCCAAAGCTACTGTGTATGTGTTCAGTTTTGCTAGGTTTCTCTTTAATGTACATCTCCAAACCCAAGAGTTTTGTTCTTCCTCTATCCTCTCTATCCTCTCCTCTTGAGAGCCAGTGTGGTGTAGTGGTTAAGAGCGGTAGACTCGTAATCTGGGGAACCGGGTTCGCGTCTCCGCTCCTCCACATGCAGCTGCTGGGTGACCTTGGGCTAGTCACACTTCTCTGAAGTCTCTCAGCCCCACCCACCTCACAGGGTGTTTGTTGTTGGGGAGGAGGGGAAAGGAGATTGTTAGCCGCTTTGAGACTCCTAGTGATAAAGCGGGATATCAAATCCAAACTCTTCTTCTTCTTCTTCTTCTTCTTCTTCTTCTTCTTCTTCTTCTTCTTCTTCTTCTCTTTCTCATTTAATCCAATTTTCCCATACCAAAATCTCTGAAGCCTGTGCAGGGTCTATCCATGTTCTTGACATATGCACCACACAAAAAATTATACCTGGTCCCAAATAACAGTGAATCCTTTCAATACCAGAATTACAGGTGAGAACTTATGCTAGGAAGGATTCACGTAGCTGCATTTAATTACTAAATAAGAGGGCATTGATCATTGTGTCTTTCAGTGCAGTTTGCACTGCACATGTCACCATAATAATTTCTTGGTGTGATGCCTGCCTTGTGGAAGGTTATTAAGACAATGTCCCCTTGGTCAAGGGTATACAAGCATATGGCAACCCAAGGATGAAGATAGACCTTGGACAGAAAATTCACATTCTCTTTCATCTAAAGCAAGGAAATAGCTAGTGTAAATGAAGCATTAGATCAGGCATCCCCAAACTGCGGCCCTCCAAATGTTTTGGCCTACAACTCCCATGATCCCTAGCTAACAGGACCAGTGGTCGGGGAAGATGGGAATTGTAGTCCAAAACATCTGGAGGGCTGAAGTTTGGGGATGCCTGCATTAGATGGCTAGATTCCACAATAAAATTTCAAGTGAAATATTTCATTGTCAGCACTGAATTGCTCCAAAATTCTAGTTTGCCACATCTAATAAATCAAAGTTGAAATGGTTGGCAAGCTTATTGGGTTTTTGTAATCTTGGCAAAGGCTGAGCTATGGCCAATTGCTTGCTAATAGAGCACATTCAATGCCTACAGCTTAGAAAAAAAGGTTCCAACCTCATCACTTTTAGCTTACCAAAATATGAAACCACCACCATTTATGAAAAACAAGTATATAGCCTTTTTTTTAAAAAAAAGAAAGCATCAACTTCATTATAGCTAAATAATATAGCACAGAGACCATTCTTCTTCCCACACCACAATTAAAAGTTAGTTAAATACAGGTGAAAAGTTAGTTTTAAGTATGGCTGCAACATTTAATTGAACACTCACTTAAGATCATTGTCTTAAATCGTTTTGATTGATTAAAAATATGTCTCTGATAAATCAGAACTTCAAGCTGTTTATTTCTAAATACATTTTTTCAGGGCTTTTTTTCTGGGGGGACACAGGGGCACGCATACCCCTAAACATTTTGTGAATCTTTGTACTTTTGACCATTTACTGTATTTATTTTTCCCGATTTGAACTATAAAATGGTGATTTTCTTCAGTCAAAATGAGAGTACCCCTAAACATTTTTTTTAGAAAAAAGCACTGCATTATTTTATTTTATTTTAAAAAATGTGAATGAAAAATGATTTGGAAATTATTCCTCTTTATCTTCCGGAGGAAGGAACACTTCTCTCACGATGATCTCTTCTGCAACATCATGGTTTCATTTTCTTCAGAAATATAGGGTGGTATCCAACCAACAGTGCAGGGATTCTTGCTTGTGCAACAAAATTTCCTCCACTCTCTTCCTCCCTTGCCCCACCTACATCTGTTCCAGGGGTTTGCCCAACCCTCCAGTGCAAGGTTGTTTTAGAGTGGGGTGGGGAATCAAATGACTTTCAGCTAAGGCTATCAGCAAAAGTGCCACTGAATTTCTGGTGTGAGGCCTTAAATTTTAGACCAATTTTCTCACCCTGCTTACCATAGCTGCAGCCTAGGAATAAATCATGCTTGGAAAAACATGCTGAAGCTCTTTTAGGACAATGAATACTAACACCTTACTCCAGCTGTCTACAGTCTGAGGTACAAAATGTTTTGGACTATGAATCCCATCATCCCTGACCACTAGCCACACTGACTGGGGCTGCTGAGAGTTGTAGTCCAAAACATCTGAAGGGCACCAGGTTGGGAAAGGCTGCCTTACACAGAGGAGGCATAGGGAAAGAAACTAAAGCAACCATTAGAGTACGCCAGGTATTCACAGCAGATGTCTGCCAGGAACAACAGGGCAAGGAGGAAACTTAAAAGGTGAGATATAAACAAACCTCATTTTTATTATATTTGGGTTCTCCGTTAAAACATCCTGGCTGTGCTTTCTTTCCTCTTACATTTTAATGGGGTAAACTATACCATGCTTTGGGTGCCATGGGTTTATGACCAAAACCCATGAAACTTGAAAACAGTTAGCAATGTTCCATGTATATATCATATGCCCATACGCTAGCGGTTCTTCTAGAGTAGAAAATGTATGAAAAAATATTACATCGGACTGTGAAAAAGAAGAAGGTGGCAGGAATCTAGTTTTGTGTTTGTGGATCTTTCCTCCGATTCTGCATGGATTCTGGCATGACATTTTTTTCCACCACAGATATTATTCCTTGGAGGAAAAGCATCCATCAGAATTAACCCTAAGAATGCATACAAAACCATCAGGATCTTCCATATCCATGCTGTGAGCAAAACAGAAGTAGTTAAGCATCCATGGACAATAGCATCGTGGTATATTGCTGTCTTTCTTGTAAAGCAAGGCTCGCTCCCTTTTAAAACTTGATAATTTGTTGCATTTACACTATACAGTTTTACAGAGCTAACATAAAGTTTTCAGAAAGCCAAAGAAATGCCCTTGGAAGGTCCCAAATGCCCAGACACAAGAGAACAGTAGAAGCAGCTCATTTATCAATCAACCCATCTGCCTTCCCTGGGGGAAAAAATCACCTCTATAGAAGGTGATCTCCTGGCTCTCCTGGATTTAAAGTGTATTTCTGGCTAAGCATTTGGGATGGGCAGGCAAAACTAACTAACTAACAATTAATAAATTAATCTGGCTGCTGAAGTGTTGGCAATGCTGCATTACTGGGGGACATGCATGGCCAATACACAGTATGAGAAAAAGCACCTGTATTCAGAGTTTCCCTGTTGGCTGCCTGTTGTTTCACTTACCCAACCTTTTGGCCTATCCACTTATCCACTTCTTTCTACTAAAAGAGCACATTAAGCTTATACTGATGCAGCGTCTCCACGTGGCAACTCAATGCATCAACATGCCAGCTTCCTTGTGCATTGAAACCAGCTGGGATCCATAAAGAACTCAAGGACAATGGTTTGGCAACCCATCAGATGAACCGAAGCAGCCAGGCAGCCGACAAATGCTACTGGACAAGGCTTCAGGCACAAAACAAAGACATTTTAAAAACCCTAAATTATGCTGCTACACTTTGAGACTTTTGTGGCCAATGTAGCAAAGCAGAACTTTTCCAAAGTCAGTTGCTCCTTTAACTAAAATGTAGTATTCCTTTTGCGTGGTCAGACGGAGTCCCCCAAAGCCCCCAGGCAGCCCCCGAGCGGAATGGTGACACAAGACCACGTTCTATGGGATTAAAATTGGCCACAACTTTATTAAGAATCCGGATGTAGGGAGACCTTGGCTCAGGCATTGGGCGTCTATCCTTCCCAGCCGCCAGCTGGTGATCTGGGTAATTTCAGGGTTATCCAGCATGTGTGGGGGTTGGGCTAGCTCTGGAGAACATATGTTCAAGCAGATAGCCCTCCCCCCTTCGATCGCAGCCGCTGGAGAGGGAGGGCAATGACAGACTATTGTGTATGGTCAATGCCTCCCCCTTAGCCCCATTTACAGGAACCCTGTTATCGCCGCCGCAATGGGGGCGGGGGGGTCACTGCCCCACGCCCCCTATTTATGTAGGTGACTAAAGGATTGCGTCCAAGGCCTGCATCCACCAAAGTTGTGACAAATTGCTACGGGAAAGGTGAAACCTGCCAATGCAGGGAAATTCCTTTCCGGGTCTTCAACAGCAGCCTTGTCGTAGCAGCGCCTGCGTGCGTGTATGCCGGTGGAAGAAAATAACCTGTAATGCAATCATTAATTAATTTTTTATTTTTGGGAGTGGAGGGTGGGAAAGCTTCTGGAGCCGTCGACTGCTTCCCAGGAATGACTCTGCTTCAGCCGTGTTCAAGGTAAGGTTACCTCCTCCTACCTGTCGAATCGCCCGGGAAGGCAGTGCTGGCCTCCAAACTTCCAGGGCTGCCCCAGGGATCCCAGGGGGCTGCACACGACAGCACAAATTGCGCCTCCCCTTTGATGTGGGGAACGGTCATTCTTTCGTGATCAGTGCAGCCAAAATAGGCCGTTCCACAGTGGACATCTATTTTTGGTGTCTGTGACTGCAATCCTAAGCATGCTAACTCAAACGTAAGTCCCATTGATTTTTGTGGGATTTACTCCCAGGTAAACAGGGTTAGGATGGCAGCTTTATTCATATTACGTTGACCTTACAATTATGTTGGCTATAGAGGTCCCAATGGACAAAAGGTATGCTCCATTTTTCACTTCATAGAATCATAGAGTTGGAAGAGACCACAAGGGCCATCCAGTCCAACCCCCTGCCAAGCAGGAAACGCCACCAAAGCATTCCTGACACATGGCCGTCAAGCCTCCACTTAAAGACCTCCAAAGAAGGAGACTCCACTTCAATGGTGCTTCAGCTGATAACCATCTATGGCCAATGCAACCTCATAAAAAAAACCTTTTTGATTTTTTTTTGCAAAACTCATCAGTAAATATAACTACTTCATTTGAAATAATGCATCAAATAATGATATCATAACCAGCAACATCGCATAGCTGCCAAGTTTTCGCTTTTCTCGCGAGGAAGCCTATTCAGCATAAGGGAAAATCCCTGTAAAAAAGGGATAACTTGGCAGCTATGCAACATCGTAATCTTTCACAAAGCAGCATTTCCTACGCTCCGCACTCTCCCACATCCTGTTTGAAATTGGGAGAGACTTGACTATATTCCTCAATGGTTTGGGCATTGCGTTTTCATTAATGGGTGTCAGGGCACATGATTATTAGACAAAGCACAGAAAGACACTTCCAGTGGCTCATTCCAATGATACTTGCAGTCAGAATTTATAAAGAGCCAATTCCTGTGTTAGCCAAAACAAGTTCAAGTTCCCAAAACAGCCCAATGAGGGCTAAGCATGCTTGTGGATGAAGAATGCTGAGTGACTGTATTCTGCTCTGGTCAGACCTCACCTGGAGTACTGTGTCCAGTTCTGGGCACCACAGTTCAAGAAGGATATTGACAAGCTGGAACGTGTCCAGAGGAGGGCAACCAAAATGGTCAAAGGCCTGGAAACGATGCCTTATGAGGAACGGCTTAGGGAGCTGGGTATGTTTAGCCTGGAGAAGAGAAGGTTAAGGGGTGATATGATAGCCATGTTCAAATATATGAAAGGATGTCATATGGAAGAGGGAGAAATATTGTTTTCTGATGCTCCAGAGAAGCAGACACGGAGCAATGGATTCAAACTTCAAGAAAGAAGATTCCACCTAAACATTAGGAAGAACTTCCTGACAGTAAGAGCTGTTCAGCAGTGGAATTTGCTGCCAAGGACTGTGGTGGAGTCTCCTTCTTTGGAGGTCTTTAAGCAGAGGCTTGACAGGCATATGTCAATAATACTTTGATGGTGTTTCCTGCTTGGCAGGGGGTTGGACTGGATGGCCCTTGTGGTCTCTTCCAGCTCTATGATTCTATGACTGGAGGGGTGTGTGTGGAAAACAACGCAGGAGAGGATGGAGTGGAGGAAATGGAATCCTGAATAGCAGCTCTCTAGTTTATTCCCAGGGGTAAAATCCTAAAAAAAAACCTCAACAACTTCAAGAAGCTCAACACCTTCCATTCTAAAAAGAGCTCAACAACTTTGGGAAAAAATCATAAAAAGGTCAGCAACTTCAATCCTAAAAAAGGTTACTCTTTGAAAAAAGTTTGGACACCACTGTCATATACAGTAGATCCACAACTTACATTTTGGGTAGCAATTTTAAAATGGAGAGTGTATTTTGTCATTATCCTGGCCAACTGGAACCCCTTCAAGGCAGCTAACAGGCTACAATATGATGGCCCCAAAACAATACAGTTAACAAATTAAATGAAAAAACAAACAAACCAAACTATGAAAATTAGAGCAGCATAAAAAGATCAGCAGCAAAGAAAAAAGTGGGGGTGGGTGGGTTTTTGCAGCAAAATGAAGGAAATGACTCATTCTGTAAAGTAAAGGCACATGGAAACATGATGGTCAATGTTACATGTCCTAACTTCAACAGAGGGCCAAGGAAGCCTCTTGGATTAAGGAGTCCTATAACCATGAATGCTTAGTTCAGGAAAGGACTGTTGCTTATTTAGTGACTGTATCCAGCTCTTACTTGAGAACAAGATCTCACTCTGGAAATGTGAAAATTTTGAGAGTGAAGCATGTGACATGAACAATGGAGATATTTCTGCTTAAAACAGGGATGGGGAAGTTGTGTGGCAATGTCCTTCCCTCCCCGTGACAATAAAGACACTCGACACATCTGATAGATTTAAATGGGCAAAAAGGCCACAACTTTATTGGTTACAGATGTTGAGCGGTATTGGCTTAGGCATTGGACCCTGTCTATGTCCGACTCCAACCCGTGTGTTGGACGTCCAGGAAGAGTTAATAACCAGTAAGGAGCCCAGTGATGTACATCAACCGGAACTCCTCCTGTGATCACCCTTAGGGGCGGGCCTTATGGCCCTAACCCCCCAGGCTTCGAACCAGGCCACGCCCCCAGAATCCTTAACGGAATACTCCTCCATTTGCAGGGCAGGTGATGGCTCTACCTACCCTCCCCAGCTCTAATGCAATTTCCAATGCCTAACCGCCAAAACCAATAGTTGTGACGAATTGCTACGAGGTAGGCAAAAAAAAAAAACCCTTGGCTAGCCCAAGTGGAAAAAGTCCTACCAGGCCCCCTGGCCAACCAAGGCGACCAACCGAAGTCCATAGGTCAAAGCTAGCCTAAACAGTGGGTGGGTGGGCGGGTGAACCGATGCAGCTGGTGAGCGGGGTGAAAGAGGGCGGGTTCCTGCCCTTCACCTGCTTAAAGGAAGCAGGATTGGTTGGCCCTTGAATGATGCGGGCGGGAACCCCCCAATCGCTCAGGGGCTGAGCTCTCAGCCCCTGCAGGCGTGATCTGGTAGTGATGCCCACAACTCCACCTCCGACGCAGGCACGGAAGTGGTTTTATGGCTCCGTAAATGTTGTTGGTCATCTCTGACCATTGGCCATGCTGGCTGGGACTGATGGGAGTTGGAGCCAAACAATGTCTGAAGGAACACAAATTCACCCCCCCCCCCGACTTAAAATTTCACATGATAGCAGAACAGCAATCTCCATCCTCTCCAGGTAGTTTTGGGAAAGACCTCCATCTGACTCAGTATATGGTATCTTCCAATGTTCCCAAGGTCCTGCCTTTCATATACACTAGCCATACATCTGATACAATGGGCCAAAGTTGGCAGAAGGATCTTGTTACTTACATTAATAATTAGCAATTAATGTATCTTGACCATTTGGGGAACTTCATCTGGATTTACAAGACTTGCAGCTGTAATTTGCAAGCATGCTCCTACATGGTGACACAGGGTTAAGGAGGGAATAACTGGTTTGAGGATTACAGTCCAACTCATTGGTACATCTGAATGAAATAACAACTTAAATAGGGTTGGCATGCACACTGAAGCTGCGGTTAATGTGCTGCATAGCACTGCAATTGGTTTTATTTTTATTTTACTATTTGGAAATCTGTTTGCCTGCTTCTGTGAAATGATCTTTTACAGTGCAGGAGCTGAAAAAGAAATTTCCATGGATTTCAGAAGGGTGTTTGTACAACAGCAGTTGTATTTGTTCAAGCTATAAATGGAATAGCCTAAGTAAAAGCCAAGGGCTGCCTGGAGCATTTCATTTAATGCAGAGTCAATCAAACAAGAACCCCCCGAAAGGTTCGGCAAGTTGTTTTTTTACTTCTTATAAAAACATAAAACACAAGAAAATCCTTCGTTTTCTTCTCAAAGTTAATAACCACAGGGGCTTAAGTATAAAGAAACTAATTTTAAAAATAGCCTTAAAGTATCTGCTGTTGTTTTTCTTCCGAAAGGTTCCCACACCAACCTTTAATGTTGTGCTGACTTGTTTGTCTGCTGAGATACTTACTGTAAAGCTGACTTCTGATGTTCTACTGAGGTTGCTGTTTGTCTAGATCAGGGATGGGGAACCTGAGTGTTGGCCATACTGACACAACAGACAGGAGACAGAATGGACTTGTATGTGGAAGTGGCACAGGCTGTGAATTAGACTGGTTCTAATTCCTAATTTTAGTCACATCTGCACCATACACTTAAAGAACATGGCTTCTTCCAAAGAATCCCAGGAACTGTGGTTTGCTGAAGGTGCTTGGAACTGTGGCTCTGTGAGGAGCAAACAGCAGTTGCCAACATGATTTGATGGAAACCTGACTGTTATAGTGATATAAATATGCTTCAAATGTATGGCATGGGTGTGCTATGAGATCCGGCACATACAATCATCAGTCACTAGAATGGGAAAATGTTCTTTATGGAAAACTGCTTGTGCCAGGTATGCATCTCATTCCTTGTGATTGATTTTCCTAGAACTGCACTTACGATATGTTACATGGCAGTCAGAGAGAGAGAGAGAGAGAGATCGCCCAATATTGCTTAATGCTAAAGCTTAATACAAGACATATGAGCTGCGTTGAGAAATACAGAGATCACATAAAGTAATTTATGATTAACAACAGATGGGTTTTTTAAACAGCTCTTTACAGTAAAAGTCTGAGCTTGATAGGGTTCCTTAAAGCTGACAAACAAACTTCAACAGATGTATCATGCAAACAGCAAGAGACTTAGAACTTAGAAAGCTCAGACCTAGCAAAAGTGCTTTCTAGCTTTATTGTGAGACCAGGCTGTTCCCGGAAAATGCAGACACCCCCACCACATGACACTCCCTGAAATGATCTTGTAAAACGGCTGTTCCAAGAAGCCCAAGAAATGCAAACAGCTAGAATATAAGAAGATTGCATGGTGTGTGTGTGTGTATGCGCACGTGCACACGTGTGCGCAAGAGCATCATCTTTTTCCTATAGAAAATCCACATTCCATTCAGTGCAACTTTGGGGGGGGGAGTTAAATGCTACTGGTGGGCATGCCAGTTGTCAAAAACATATTGCAGCTAGGTGAAAGGAGAAGAGTAGAGCTCTTCATTGGCATCACCCATCTCTCTTGACCCCCTGGTCCCTATGTGAGTGGTACCAAGTGCAGATTAGGTAGTTTTGCACTAAAATGCAAGCAAAATCGGATCCAACCCCCCCCCCCCCGTTTATGACACACAATCAGCAAGGCAACCTTTAACATTAACAAGAAATGTATTTTGCACTCAGGTTGTGTTCTCGGGAACAAAACATACAGAGAAAACCCATTCTCAGACAAATGGGGTTTCTCCCACCTGCTTGTAAGTCAGATCTAAGCAAAGGAAGAATAGTTTTAAGCTACAGCCAAGTTGTAGCACAGGAGCTTCTCTTTGAAGTGCCACCTGCTCCACATCCATCGTTCTTCTGTCTACCAACTACTGAAGCACAACTCTCCTTGTGACAAGAGGATGCTAACAGAAACCACCATAAATTGGTGGCACCCAACAGGCGTAACAACTCATCCCCCCACCCCTTGCTATTTTTCTCTTTTTATGTTCAGGGTTTGGCTGCATTATTTATTATATGCCTCATACACAAATTTAAGGCTGTGGGATTTCCTTTTTCCACCCTTACTTTTTGGAGCATGCCCAATGATAAACAAATACTAGGATAAAACAAAATTAAAAAATTCCTTCAGTAGCACCTTAAAGACCAACTAAGTTTTTATTTTGGTATGAGCTTTTGTGTGCATGCACACTTCTTTAGATACCTTCTTCAGATTCTTCAGATGCTATTGAAGGAATTTTTTTATTTTTTATTTTTTATTTTGTTTCGACTCAGACCAACACAGCTACCTACCTGTAACAAATACTAGGATAAATTTGGTACTTGGTTTTAATGAAAAGGGGGGAAAGCCACCATGCTTTTCAAGGCAGAATAGTAACTATCAAATAACAATTGTATAACATATAAATGCAGAAATGTCAAACCATTTACTAGATTAGATGCATTTTTTAAAACAAAAACAAAACAAAAACACAAACCAATTCAAGGCATAATCAAGACAGTATCTTGCAGGTTAACTATGTGAACATAAGCCAAGAAATAATTATTATATACAGTTATGTGGGCAGAATAAAGCTGTTTATTTATGTGTTTCATCTATGACAGTGCTTTTTGTGTGTGTGGTAAACAATGAATGGATGCCAATTGCAAATAAGTATTAGGAAAGCTTGGCAGTTTCAAAGCCATTAGCTTTGTTCACCAAAAATAAATAAATGAGCTAAATTGGATCACTCTCTAGGAAAACCATCAGAACATTTTCCTATGCAAATTTTCCGATTCAAAAATTTTCAGGAACCTGATATCACTGATTATATGGAATATAAATAACAAAAGGCCGACTGGTCTGTCCTGACCACTTTGGCCACAGCTCCATTGGCATGCGGCCCCTGGAAGGTTCCTCGTGAAAAAACAGTGGTTCTTGTGTTGAAAAATGTTCCCCACCCCTGTTCCTGAATTCTTGTTCCAAATCAGGAAATAAACTCATACTGTATCTCTATTGTAGCACTTGAGCCAGAGATGGAAAAGCCAAAAAGCTCATGGGGAGGAGTCAGTCCTAAACAATGTCTGAGGGTAGGGCACTCACGCCTTGAAGAATACAGGGTTTTGCTGCTGGCCTCACCTCCCAACATTTTGTGCTTCTTCTAAGGCTGTGTGTTGAGTATGGAAATCTGAAGAAGAACTCCTATGAGTGAGCAGCCTGAGCTACCACAGAAACATGATGTTGGGGTGAAGCCAGCAGCGAAATCCCATTTCTCCACCATGCAAAAGCCATGTATGATGTTACAGTTGGGGAAAGGCCATAGCTCAGAGCCCTGCATGCAAAAGGTGCTAGGTTCAACCACTGGCATCTTCAGGAATCGTTGGGCACAAGCCCAGTCTGAAATCCTGGACAGCTGCTGTCAATACTCAGCTAGACCAACCAAGGGTGTCACTCAGTACAAGGCATTCATGTTCGCAACACATGAACACAGAAAACATATCAGGGGTGTCAGGAGTGTGGGCAGGAGTCAGGCTCTGGGGCCTGTAGTGCTTTGCAGGACTGGGGCCTGCCTCAGCTTGTGCTGGAGAAGCTAGGAGTGGCCACTCAGGTGAGGCCACTTGATAACTCACTGCACCTGGTGGCAAGAGCTGGGAGGGATAAAAGCTCAGCATTTCCCTTCAGCTCTTTGCCACAGCAACGCTATCCCTGCCTTGTTGCATCTGGCCTCCTGTTCCTTGATCCTTCGCCTTGCTTCTCGACCCTTGGACCTTCGCCTTGCCGACGCCTTGCTCCTTGACTCCAAGACCTCAGCCTCCACCTTGCTCCTTGACCCTGCGACTGCCTGCTGCTGGACCCTCAGCCCTGCATCTGTTCCTGCTTCTACACCACCATCTTGCCTCTGGCCCTGACGTCCTCAGCCAGGGCTTCAACCGCCCGCCGACCGGACCGTGACAAGGGGAAACTCTTCTCCGTAAACCTCTAGTGTTCTATGCAGAGCAGGCTGGGGGACCTGTGGCCCTCCAGAGGCCGCTGAGGCACAACTGTCACCTTCCTTGACCAATAACCCCTGGAGGGTAACTGGTTCTCCATCCCGGATGGGAGCCCCCACCTGCAACCCAGGCTACAGGGGCAGGTTTGCTGCCCAGGAAGCTAAATAAATTCCCGAGTAAGATAGACACTGAAGCAACAGATATGATGCTAACCTGAGTAGCGTTGTTCTGTCTTCACTTTGAAATGGAAAATACAAAAGTTTCTGGGAATTTAATTATGATGCTACTGTTGCCGCTGAGATGAACCCTGTCAAAATACTCGCCTGTGTTTACTCAAGATTACCATTCACAGTATACCCATTTATGCCATGTGGAATGACTTCAACAGAGACATCTGCAGTTTATGTTAGCCTCTTGAGCACATTTACAGGTTGACAACAAAGGCTTCCTGAAGCAGGATTGTCTATGAGGACAAGAGGCTGGAAAAGGCTCCATTTCATGAATGACATTCCTGTTGTTTCATGTCGGCTTTTCCAGAGGTGTTTCCTCTGGGTTCCCAGGTAATGACAGCACCAGACCGACTTTTTCTTGACTGTGAGAAATTTGCACACATTACCTTATCCATATGCTTTCACTTGGCCATATTGTAAATATTATGGTGCATACTGAGGCACAGTTATACCTGGAGAAAAATCCTCTCTCGATCAAAGGGTTATTTATTTATTTTTGCTTTTACTGTATCTCAGATATGATCCTTGTCCAGCTGGATTACCCATTAAAAGCATAAAAAGAACAAATATTAGCTAGCCATTTAGCATAGGTAGAATAATTGCTCATCCGAGCACAAACAGAACAGCTGTTCCTGCCTTCCTAAAGTTTGGGGGTCAACCACTGAACCCGACAAGCAGTATAGTTAAGACATACCAAAGAAAGCAATTCTCCATAAAAAAATATAATTTATTGAAACAGAATTTTGTGAGGACTAGCAGCCTAAATAGTTTTAGAAACAACCTATACAATTAAAAATTTTTTTAAATGCATACTATTACAGTACTTTTAAGCAATGTCAAAGATAATGTAAGCAGCTGGCCTTACACACTGTGAGAGCCATGATAATTACCAGAGTTAAAAGGTTTCACATTCTCAGCTTTCAACTCTATAACATTTCATGCAATAACCTGGTGAGGGGAAAGGGGGGCATGACTCATTAGCTTCTTAGAGGTCATGAGATAATTTACTCTGGTGCTTGGAAGAGAGGGCAGGTTTTCTACTTACCAAGAAAAGCTGTGAGCTTTTCATCTTGCTACTGTAGAAGACCGGCGGCCTTTTCTTCTCAGTTCCACTTAATGCTTTGTTTACTTCAGTACATGACATGAGGTAGCTCAATGGTGAAGGCAAGATGTGAACAGCCACAGAGAAAGCAAAAAATCTGCACTGCCTAGAATGCCATTTCAGAAAGTTCCCCTGCTACTTAAAATTGAAGAGTGTTAAGTTTATGAAAAGTACATAGCAAAGAATTGACTTGTGCATTATGGATGCAGCCACTTATTCTCTCTCATAAAATTGCAGTAAAGAATTAACTTTTCACCATACGTTCTCAAGCCGGTGGCTTAATGTGTTCTCAATGTTTCTGCGTCCTTGGTGTTTTTAGTGAGCTCATGTGGATTCACAGGCCAAAAGGTTACACTAACAGCTTATCCTCCTTTGTTATTTTTCCCCTCCAAATGTATTTTTGCCCTACATCCGCAAGGCTTTCTTCCCCTTATGCATAAACCAACTGATAGTTATTCCCTTGCGGCATGCAGAAATGCATATGTATTTTAAAAAGGCACTTCAAATTATATCCATTTTAGTCAAAGCTTCAGAGAACTATAGTAATTATTATTAGCATTGCGGGGGGGGGTTATAGTTCCAGCCGGGGGGGGGGGGCGTTTATAGTTGGAAAATAACATAAGAAGAACCAGCCATTGGCCCACCATCCTGTTTTCACAATGGCCACCCAGATTCCTCTAGGATACCAAGCAGAATCCGAGCACAAGAGCACTCTTCCCTCCTGCAGCTTCCAGAAACTGGTATTTAGAAGCATTGCTACCTCAGACTGTGGAAGCAGAGTACAGCCATCACCCTCGGTGAATTTGTCTAATTTTCTTCTAAAGCCATCCAAGTTGGTAACCATCACTGCCTCCTATGGGAATAATTCCTAGAGTTCAATTATGTGCTGGGTGAAGAAGGAATTACTTTTATTGTCCTGAATCTTCCAATGTTCAGTTTCATTGGATGTTGTGGTAAGGAAAGTAGCCTAACGGCAAAATGCACTGGAAAAGTGTGGTGCTGGATAATGTTTTCCTGCAAGCAAACCAAAACAAATTCTCAATAAACCACCAAAGCCATATAATCTCCCCACAAACTTGGGCAAACCAAGCAGGATGAAAGCTCAATAAGCAGGATGTCTAGAAGTTAATATCATAGAGTCACACCAGGCTTATTTGTGTCCGCTTCCCCTCAACTTGGGAGAAACTAGGCAATCAGTCTACCTGAAAAGCTCAGGGTGTAAAGAGGTTTGAACTAGTTGCTCCAGCTAAACTGCATGGCTCTCACAATCCACTCTTGAGTTCCTATACTGATAATTCAGGATAGTTCACCACTTTTACTGCCTGTACAGCTTTCATGTGTCTGTGCACATGAATCTGACCTTTGAAGAGTTTGTAAGTAAACTGTTTTTAACTTACCTAACATGTATCTTTTCCTATGGCTGGGGAAGAGGGAAACCTTGGAAGTGCATATTTTAAAGGTTCAACAGCCTATATTTCTGCATATTTTGTGATTGAAAATCTCTGCTGGGCTTATCTTATATTGAAAAGGATATACATATATACCACAGCATAGGCTTTCAAAGGATTGCATGCTGAGCAAGGGAATACTAGTGCAAAAGAAAAAAGAAGAAAAGACAGCACCACATATTGACGGAATACAGCAAATGTATAAAGTAAGTCTTTGGATAATAAGAATCCACAAGGGAAAAGAAGAATGTCCATCTAAAATGCACCATATGCCTTCTGATTCTCAAGCATAAAAGGATGGTATTCTGAAGATAGCCAAGGTCACACTTCACTGTTGCATGGATCCAGAAGCATATGGTTTATGTCAGCTAAAGCTCTTGAGTTTGTTGTGGTGGTTTTACACTTTGAACCTAATCTTCGTAGTGGAGTCATTTTCATTTTTTTGCTTCCCTGGCATTCTTCACATATAACAAGGCAAACAAATCGTCCTCTGACAGAACTCCTCTGTTGTATTTCTTAATACAAAGTACCGTGCAAATACAAGAGACTCAAGTCAAGAATACAGGTACAGTACTCTAATATCTGTCTCTGCCTCTAGGCTGCAGCAAAGATGATACCAGTGCATTGGCCGTCAGCAATAGACATGTGAAGTTAAATAGGAAAATTCTGTGTTAATTCCAGAAAACTGTTTTTATTCATAAGAATAGCCCAGCTGGATCAGGCCAATGGCAAATCTACTCCAGTATCCTCTTCTCATTGTGGCCAATTGGATGCCTATGGGAAGCCCAAAAGTTGGACCTGAGCATAACAGCTCTCTCCCCACTTGTGATTCCCAGACACCGGCCTCCAGAGGCATATTGAAGGTAGAACATTGTTGCTAGTAGCTATAAATTTGTCTTTTAAAGCCATCCAATTTAATATCACTGAATTTTGGTACAATTTTATAGGGAGTTCCATAAAATACATCATCTCCTTAATACATGGTCTGATAATAATATTGTGATTTCAATTTGTTCTAATCTTGCATTTTAAATTCATGCGGCCTGCCCTGGGATCTCAGCGTGAAGGGAGGGTAGTTAATAATAATGAAGACAATTATGTCAGAAGTTCATAGTTCAAAAATGAGGAAGAGAGGCCAAATCAAAGGGCGGGGGGAACACACACGCTGGGTCAGAGATGAAGCTGACAAGACATCAGTGCAATGTGACAAAAGGACTGGCCAGTCCAAATCTGGGAATCATGCACCCACTTTCTTAGTGACTGCACACAAAGCCCATACCAGGAACAACATCAACAGCATCCTTTGGGGAACATGGTTCTTGATCAAATGTGGAATGCAATGGAAAGAAGCTTGTAACCTGCAAGCACTGCATTAGGGTACTTGGTAATGAATGCTCCCACATAAATGTATATTACACCCTTGAATTTTTACCAATAATAAAATCAGATGTACACATAGATATAGATATATAGATGGAAAAACTGGACTGTATTGGACTTCTGCTCCTGGAGCTGATTTTTTAAGTAAGTGACACAATAAAATGGCAAAATGTAGCAGAACAGTTGTTGTCCCATCAATGCCAAATGACTTATTTCATTCTAGCTGGAGCTTCATATGCAAATTGTTTGTAAAATGTAATTGCTGTGGACATAGAAAAAAACCATCTTTCCATTTTCTGCAGCTTGGACACAGTTAATACATTTGTTTGTGCTATATACACAGTTTATCATTTTAAAATATGACATAATATTTGGCTTCAAGAGAAAAAATGGCATATGAAACTAATAAAACTGCATCTTTTTATTGCTTTTTACAGCCAATTGTTGCACGTTATTCTTTGAATGCATGTTTTGCAAAATCCATACCATACCCTTCCAGTCTTTAATTTCCTTTAGAATAATTTCCATTTCCTGTAACAAACTGCTTATTGATATTGAAACGTTAACAAGGTGTTCCAAATTAATTACTAATTCAGTCATTTCCTTCTATGAATGTCTAATTTTAATGATGTTCTTATGGGCTACGTGCAACAACTGATGAGTATTTTATTCAACAGTCCATGGCCTGACACTTTCTCTCCATTTCAGCTACTACAGCATGCAATTATATGGATCTAAGTGCACAATCCAGAATGTGGCATCTAGACTGGTGACTGGGAGTGGCTGCCAGGACCATATAACACCAAACCTAAAGGATCTTCACTGGACCCCAGTACGTTTCTGAGAACAATTCAAAGTATTGGTGCTGACCTTTAAAGGCCTAAACAGCCTCAGCACAGTATACATGAAAGAGCGTCTCCATCCCCATTGTTCAGCCTAGACCTTGAGTGCCACCTCTGAGGGTCTTCTGGTGGTTCCCTCACTGCAAGAAGCAAAGTTACAGGGAACCAGGCAGAGGACCTTCTCAGCAGTGGTGCCCTCCCTGTGTAACACCCTCCCATCAGATGTCAAGGAGGCAAAGAACTACACAACTTTTAGAAGACGCCTGAATACAGCCCTGTATCTGGAAGGTTTTAATGTTTGGCGTTTTAGTATGTTTTTATATTTTGCTGAAAGCTACTTGTGGTCTACTAAGACCCCTAGAACCTTCTCACATGTACCACTTGCAAGCCACGTGTCCGTCCATCCCCCATCTTATATTTGTGCAGCTGGTTATTCCTGAGTTCAGAATCTTACATTTGTCCCTACTGAAATTCATTTTGTTAGTTTTGGCTCTGTTCTTCAATCTGTTAAGAATGGGTAACTACAATCCCTATTTCATTGCACTAGATCTATCTACACTTTTAAACTTGCTGTACAATCTCAACAGCATGAGTCAAATCATACATCATGAATCGTCATGCTTAACCAGGGTCTTTTTGTCATTAATGAAATATTTTTGATTAGCTAGATGCTCTAAAAATATGAATCACTGAGTGGCTTGCTAGCTTCTTATAGGTTTAGAGTTTTGTCATATTTTTGTGGCATTGCAGGGGGGTTGGACTAGAGGACATACGTCTAAGATTCTATTATTCTATGATTCTCTCCAGCCAGCTAACTTATCAATTACCAGGTTTTGCTGACAAACTCCTCCAGTAAAGTTACCCCATGACCTAATATTAATGTTAGGTTGCACACTTAAACAAAAGCCTGATTGTTCATCAGTATGAACATTAAGTTTCAACCCAGCAGCCTGATCCGATTTTCTTACAAAGTTTTACCTAAATCTGCTTTCTAGTAAATTCAACTCACCTCTCTTCAATGGTTTCTAAATCATTCACCAAGCTTAAAACACACAACGATCCCTGAGCCTTCATGGTTATCATGGATGCAGAAAACAAACATAGAGCTTGTTGTTTTCCTCAAGGGGCAGCAGACAAGTGATTTATTTAAAATATGCTTCAAGCCCACTTCAAGGGTGGGCTTGTGATTACTATTTTACTTTTAAATAGCAGGATATTTTCTAGTTACAGGTAGGTAGCCATGTTGGTCTGCTGTTGAAACAAAAAGAAAAAAAATATTGTAAAATAGAAATATTCCTCCCAGTAGCACCTTAGAGACCAACTATGAGCTTTTGCGTGCATGCACACTTCTTCAGATATACTGAAACTGTTTCAGTGTATCTAAAGAAGTGTGCATGCACCCGAAAGCTCATACCAATGACAAACTTAGTTGATCTCTAAGGAAGGAAGGAATTGGAAGGAATTTTTCTTTTTTCTTTTTAGGATATTTTCTGTTTGGGAAACATATACTTCTTAACTTATGTCCCTTCTGAGTTTACCAATAGCACAGGTGATCCAAATTACATGTAGAAAATTAGTGATGAGTTGTATAAAGAATTAATGTATTGAGGATTTCCTGCATAAAAACTCTGGCATCCCCATTTATTTGCTTTAGAATTTTGTTTCCACCTATTCGCACAGTATACTATGTGTGTCATTTATATACATTACACATATATAACCTCTGCCTTTCTCTTTCTTGCAGTGAGGGGCTTACCTTGAGCCAACCCACCTTGCCAAAACAGAGTTTAATTTCACATAGCATACTCCCTTGCTTCTCCTCAGTAATGAATCCCAACCAAAGCACCATTCCTCAATAACAAAAATGTGCCAGGATTTGTTGGCAGAGCAGTAAAATCAGCATGGGCTTATTTAACAGCACATGCATTTTCTAAAAGCACACATACGCACACCAGCCAGACCCATTACATTACAGCTATGTTTTAAAAGCACATGTTTTTGCAACAGCTCTGCTAAGAATTACTTTTTCATTTTCCTGTCCTTTAATACTCTTAAGTGTCAGCGTTGGCTTTGCACTACACACAATGTATCTTAAGAGTCGAGGATAGGGAACACAGGAATAACAGGATCTGCCTTATACCGAGGTGGACCACTGGAGCATCTTGCTCAGTACTGTCTACACACTGGCTAAAAGTTCAGACCTGGGACATTCCCAGCCCAACCTGGAGATTCTACGGATTGAAGCAGGGGCCATCTGTATGTAAAGCTCTACTACCGAGCTACAGCCCCACCACCGAGCTATGGATCTTCTCCCGAAAGGAACTAACACCTAGTGTAACTCAATCCCAAGCCAGAGAGCTCTGTAGCCCATCCTATACTATTCCACTAATGACCTAGGAGCATGATTGGGTGGTAGACCACCCACATGGTATTCTGAGTTCCTCCACCTTCCTTTGAAACTTATTCATTGGGATCAACCAATAGAGTTTCTGGGTGTATCTACTGGGAGGCACTGCCAATATGTTAGGTGAGCTGTTACCTTCATAAATCCAAGAGCTGCATGGGGTTGGAATGACACGGCTTAGATGTCATCTAGCTTGAGCTGTTTTCCTTTTTTGCTGTTTGTGCTTGTGTGTGTATACATATATATACATGCACACAGGCAGCAAAAAGCTTACACACACACACACACACACACACACACACACACACACACCCTATATATATATGAGAATATATGGAAGGCGGCCCTTATGGGACCTCAGCCACAAACTGTTAATGGCTTTAAAATTACGGACACTATTTGGCCGAGCCTACATGTGGAAGCTTACACTATTACCACGACTCTGCCTTTCCCCAACGCTTCCAGGCATTTTTTGTTTGTTTTAATGTACTGTCTGAATTCAGCTAGGCTGGCAAAAAGGAAGCGTCTGAACTCAGCTCAAGGGGTTGCCAAGCTGAGCTAAGTGGCTGTGGGTTTTTTAAATGGAGTGTCTGCACTGAGTTAGGCTGGCAAAAAGCAAACGCCTGTAACCTTTTTTCTTTTGCAAGGTGCTAAAGGCTGTCAGGGTGCTAATTACAAAAAAACCATCTTCCTTCCTTCAGCTTTAAAGTATGTTTCTGTTTCCATTTGAACTTGGGTGCCTTTTGTGCTAGATAAAAGCAGAAGACAGCTTTACTGCTTGATGCCAGGGCAAAGAGGAGGAGGAGCAGGCAAGAATTTGTAGTTCGACAAGCATGCAATAACTCTTGCGTGTAGCACCCAACTTTGTACATACATGCATGTGTCCACGTAGGAGGCAACAGCAGGGCCCACAACATCACACCTGCACATAACCCCTCTGAGTGGCCCTGCAAAGCTGACCACAGGGGCTGCCTCCTCATCTAGGGCACTATTTATCCTATGGCTGGCAGAAATAAAGGTAATTTAAGTATCAGGGATTGGGACGGAGGCTGCACACCCAGCAGCAGAAAAGTGACATTCTTGAGTGATTCCCACTGAATCATCTGCCTACATTGTTTTTGGGGTAACCAGAGTGATGCTCTTGCTTCCTTATTGGAACCAGACTCTGAATCTGAGGGTGGTGAGTTCAAGTCCCACGTTGGGAGAAAAGATTCTTCTATTGCAGGGGGTTCGACCAGAAGACCCTCACGGTCCCTGCCAACTCTGCAATTCCATGATTCTATAATCCCTTAAACTGAGCCCAGAATTGCGTAGGTAGCCAATGAAACCAAATAGGGCTATCACCCTAGCCACATACTCCAGGCAGCCAGATCCAGACCACAATCTGGCAGAGGTATTTTGGATCATTTGAATGCTCTTCAAAGGCAGCCACACATAGACCATCTCATAGTAATCCAGCCTGGGGGTTGTTGAAGCATGAATAATTGTGGTCAGCCATCTTTTCCATAGGCTTCTCAACATCAGATCTCCAATTATTCATGGAAGATGCTCATGTAAAAAGCAGGGGGTGGGGCTGGATGTTCACCAGCTATCTTTCTCCAGTGCTTTCTCCAAATGCAAAAGATAAAACCAGAATGCAGTTGTATTAATTTAAACTTTAAGGGCATCAGTCATGACATTTGCACCTTTGGAAACACTTGGAATATCTCTACTTGCCTTTTAACTTGATAGAAAAGCTCAACAAAATATTCCTATTAAAATTACAGTACTCCCCATCCCACCAAAGGAGACCCTTTTCTAGCATGTCTGTGATCCTCAGCTGCGAGGACTCATTCGTTAAAAGTATGAAGAAGAATGCAATTTGATATAGCAGGCCTATCTCTTTTTCTGCTCTATTAGATGCAGCAGCCGTTTCGTGTTCTGCCACCTCCTAATGGCAGCCATTTTGTGTAACCATCATGTCCTCACTGCAGCCATTTTGTGACTGGTGCTCACGACACTTCCTCAAAATTCCAAATGTGCCCATTGTTGAAATTGTGGGGCATGATTAAATTTGGTGTTACTGCTGCTGCAGTTGCTACTGAGGATCTCTGGGAGCAGTGCCGGATTTACGTATGAGCTATACAAGCTATAGCTTATGGCCCACTCTCTTGGGGGGCCCCAAAAAAAATTAAAGGGAAAAAAACCTGAATGTACATTTCCAAGATATAGGATAAAAAACAAATAGAATCGCTATAGAGTAGATACCTATTAGGTCCATAAATTACAATATAGCATATATTAAACACAAAAAACAGTGACAAGTTGTTGTTGACAAAGGGCAGCTGGACATATTAAGGACCCCATTACCTTCAGTAGCTTAATCTGGCCCTGTTGGGAGCCATCTCTACAGAAGTCTTTCTAAATTGGGCCAAGTGGAGTTTCTAAAGCACACTGGGAACACACCAGCTTGAATGGGATGGTTGATGTTGTAGGGTCAACTGCCAAGTCTCAATAGTATTTGACTCCATGAAGAACCCACTGACAGAAACTTAGGGGGTGTGGATGTGTAGAAAGGAAGGGCTTTTTTGTACCCCATTCATTCCACTCCCTAGGAATTACTGTGGGTTTACATTTGTTTTTAAAAGTTTTACCCAAAGAAAGGAAATACTGCCACCCTTTTAAAATGCTGTACTGTGCATATGGATATAAAAAAGTTCCTAGAACTGTTAGCAAAACAATTCTTTTTAACATAATGCACATGAGCAACTTTCTGCTTTTTAGGTGTAACAACGGTTTTAGACTCAAGGTTTGCTTGCATTGGAATTTATACACGCAGTTCTGAAAAGCAAGGCTATAAAGTGATAAGAGTAATATCCAAAATGTTTACAAATACCGGTGATTAAGGGAGGAAAATAAATGGGTAAACATCTATAAGGTTCAACAAGAGGATACCAGAATCCTTTTAAAAAAATGCATCGGATGGACCATTACAAAACATGAACCCAAAAAGTAACTTGATTCTTCATTGATAAAATGTCCTTTCCATTGTTAAAACAAATATTGGCTAGAGTACTTAGAAAAGTAAATAAGCAAGCAAATGGGGACCTCATAATAACATGTTCTTGTGAAGACAAGAGTTTTAGTGCTATAGTGCAGGCAGAAAAGCAAGGATGTAAGAGAGCCAGCCAAATATACCGTATTTTGGCACATGAAGCAGAAAAGGCAAAATAGCATCATCCTGGCAGCAAACAAATAGAACACAATTAAATTGGTGGAAGTTTGCTAAAATCATTGGATTCTAAAATCTGTGGCCCATGGCAACTGATTTAATCTGCCTAATGCTAAATGCCAGTTCTGGCTTGCCATAACAGAAAGTTTCAATATTTGCTGAGTGGGAAGAGATTGCTTTTTCAAATACATTTAAATTTGTTGGCACCTGAATAGTCGGATTATATAAAGGGGAGAATGTTGAACTGGGAAAGCTAACAGTGTGATGATGATCTCAAGTATGTTTACTCAAAAGTAAGGCCCAATGATTCAAGTGGGAAAACTTAATAAGGGAGCAATCAGCACCAGATTTAAGGTGCTGCTGTGAGTTGTTCCCCCCCACAGGGCACAGAGCCAAGTGGGCACAACATTGAGAAGATCCTTTTTGGGGGGTGCCAAACTATGACTTCAAACAGGGTGCCATATTACGAAAGATTATCAAAGTCTGCCCCCGGGGCAATCCTATAGCACAGGTGTTATGTATTAAGTTAACTGCAGTACTCCTTCTGGCCACCGTGACTGCAGTTCTTACCCTGCCCACTGTGGCTGCAGTTCTCACTCAGGTCCACAACATGCAAATGAAGGATTGAGAGTGCTGTTCACGGATTGGGTAGTTTGTTACTGTTGCCAAGTTACTGAGTACTATATAAGCCAGTTGGCTAAGCTACTGTTCAGTCTGGGACTCAGAGCTAGAATAAAGAGCTGGTTGTTTTGAGAGCTGTGTCTTCATCCTTCTTACCCACTATTCAACAACAGGCATGTTCAAAGTCCGTTCCGGGGGCCCAATTTGGCCTGCTAGTCAGTTTAATCTGGCCCCTGTGGCAGCTTCCTGGGGTAAAATCCTCAACAACTTCGATCCTAAAAAAAGCTCAACAATCCTAAGAAAAGCTCACCAACTTTGGTGGGCCCTTTGGTCAGCCGTCATGGCCCTTCACTTCATCAAATGTGGCCCTCTTTGAAAAAAGTTTGGACACCACTGCTATAGCAAGATCCACTATGATAAGCAGGGTTAGAATCCAGCACATCTCTTTTTGTATAATAAAATACAAAAATAAAATAAAATAGAAGACACAAAGCCCATCATAAGAATGGATGCATACAGAGGAACAGTGCTCACAAATCTATGTAGACACTGCTAATACAATGAAAGCTAACAAAAAGTTATAAAGCCATCTCCAGGTGAGCTAATGACAGCAAAATAGAACAAAATTTAAAGGTTCAGAGCTGGGAAATGCCCAAAACTGAGGTATCAGATAAAGCAATTCAAATCCAATTCAGAATTGAATCCCCCTGGATGTATGGTTTTAAACATAAAAATAAAAATTGCTTCCAAATTGCTTTTCAATAATATTTCTAGCCATGCCTTGGCTACGCCCATGCCTTTTGTCCCATAAAGGTCCCCCATCTCTGACGGAACCAGTTGAGAGGAGGAATATTAAAGAGTTGAGATGAGGAGGCTGAGACAATAAGCTTCTGATAATAGGTTGGCCTATTCCCTTCACCACTCTTTTAGATTTTTTGCATACAAAGGTGTTGGCAGAGACAAGTCTTGCCTTTCGCACTTGCTTTTTTTACGCCCTCTCACACGCTGCCGCTTTTTGAATTCCTTTCTCAAGAGAGGAGCTCTGGGAAGGGCTTGGACTGAGGAGATAAACGGACCCGTGAGGAGGGCGTCAAAGCAGCTCTGACTGAGGCAGCGCCCGGGAAACAGCGGGAGAGTTTGAAGGAGAGTATGGGGCAGGCAGCCCGGCGCGAACGGAAGACGACCCCAGCAGGAAGCCGCCCTCGGGAAAGGGCTAGCGGGCGCAAAGGGAGCAACAAAGCCCGCGGCGGGGGAAAGACCCAGAGCCCGGCTCGGCGCCACGTGCGAAGCGTAAAGGCCGGGCGCTTTGGAGCGCGCGTAGAGCGCCCCATTGCAGGCGACGCCTCCACGCTACCTTCCACCCCCCGTCGCTGGGAGAATGTGAGGAAGGGGGCGTGTGAGCAAGCCAGGAAGGAGAGAGAAAGAGCGGGCATTTGGGAGAGCCGGCCAGTGGACACCCCGCCCCATAACATTTCTCTTTGAGGCGATTCGGGGAAGCCCAGACGCTTGGCGAGGCTCCGGCGGGTGGAGCGCGCCAAGGCTTTTCCGTTTTTCGCTTGGCGAGGCGGCCAAGCCTCTCTCTCTCTCCCTCCCTCCCTCGCGCCACAACAGGGTCGGGGGCGTGTTTCTGGTGTTCCTTGCAAACTTCCATCCTCTCACCTCTGCGGCGGCTTCTCCCTCCCTCGCAGCCTTAGGAAGCTCGTGAACTTTTTGCTTCCCCATTTATGAGCAGGATCTCGGTGGGCGGCAGGAGAAGATGGAGGGCTATTGAGAAAGAAAGGGGTACAGCGCAGGTAAGGACGGTCCTCTAGACTCTCTTTCGGCTGGCTTTAACTCAAGTTGGTGGCGGGGGGCTCCATCCTTTCCCCCTCATAAAGGACTCTGCAAAATGCCATCTGCCAATTGAGCACAAGCCTTCAATGCATCTGATAAAAGTGGACTTTAGTCCGAGAGCGCTTATGCCATAATAAACGTGTTTTTGTTTAAATGCGTGGGGAACTTTGGGTTGCTGCTGCTGCTGCAGTCTGCAAGTGAGTACGGTAGAGATTACAGTATTTCCATAGCTGCCAAGTTATCCCCTTTTTTAAGGGATTTTCCATTATGCTGAATAGGCTTCCTCGCGAGAAAAGGGAAAACTTGGCAGCTATGGTATTTCTGAGCTGCTTTGGAGAAGGGGGGTGTTAAGTGACATGCTTAAAATAAATTTGTAATTTATTTCCTTCTTATTGCAGTGGTGCATTTTTTTTAATGGTGTGGTGCTATGGATTTCATTCCAGAAGCCTAGCTTATCACTGAAAGAAGTTGGGTGCTAACTGCAAAAGGAAGGGTGCCATTGGTGTCATTCATTGCTTTCAAAAGGTTTTACTTAGACTAGATGCACTGAAATTAATGGACCTAAGTCAGTCCTGTCTATTACGCACACAATGGGTCTGCTCCAAGGAAGGCTAACCTTGGTGACAACTTAAAGGCTGCCGGCTGGACTTTTTCTTGCTCCCCGGCCAAGCATCCCTTTGGTCAAGTTACGCAATCACTATTTTGTGCATGCAGCCACCGGCTCCTTTCATGCAGCAGACCACATGCACGAAGAGGGAGAGAAAACAAGTAACTAAGAGCAGATCTCCCAACAATGCCCGTGCATAATGACAATCAGCAATCTTGTCTGCAAAGGGACAGCGACAAATTTCTCTTGTCTGTGAGGTGAATGTTGAGAAACTTTTAAAAAAAAATTCCTCCCAGTAGCACCTTAGAGACCAACTAAGTTTGTCATTGGTATGAGCTTTTGTGTGCATCAGCTTGCAAGAGCTGCTGTAGCTGGAATCAGAAAGCCTCTGGGTCAGAGCTCGGCTCTGCCATGAACTCACTAGCCTTATCAGAGATTTGGGGAGGAGCGGGGCTGGAACCAAGAGGGCTGCCAAAGCAGAGTAGGGATTTGAAGTTGCCTCTCCCTGACACTCCCTAACCATTTGCTGCATGCTAGAGCAATAGAGTCCACCATTCTCACCTTCCAGATTCTGCAATTATTATGCTAGCTTGTGAAATTAATTACTCAGTATGTATTACTCTAAGAAGTGGAGTGCTTCATACATTCAAAAGTGCTATAGAATGCTCAGTATTGGCTCAAGACTCTGTACAGGAAATCTAGCATTTACCGTACTTTCAAAATATCAATTTAATTAATCCAAAATTAACCTAGCCAAATAGTAAATGCTGTTTTCTTTTCAAATATAAGGCTACTCAGTGACACTTTAATCTATGGTTGAACTCTGCTCTGATTCTGCAGCATTAACAAAACAGGAGGAGGCGGAAGGGGGGCACTGCTTGTAAAATCTAAAAACCGTGGGGAAAGTGGGATAAAGTTTAACTGCTGTCAGTCCTGTCATAGCTTATTAGCTTTCTTAACCACCACAGTCGTCTTCTAAACTCCTTATTTTTCTTCTTCTTCTGAGGCCTAAATTACTTGGCAAAGAAGGACTCAACGTGTTTTTTGGCAAAGACAAACCACAAACAGATTTATGAACACTCTAAATAATGAAAGAGTGGGCTTATTTATTTGGAACAATAGACTCAGTAGCGTGTCAGATTTCAGTTTTTAATACCTGTCAACACGAACTCTCCCCTCCCCACATTCACTAAAAGAAAGAAGCTGCGAAGGAATGTTATTTTCTTAAAAAACAAACAAGAAACCCCTGCAGAGTTGTTATTTAAAAAAATACATATCAAGGACCTTTCCTGTACGGCTTTATTTTAAGCAAGTCCTGAGGTCAAAGATACAAATTTATGACGTCTCATCTTGACACGATAACTTGTGTTGTGTTCTGTTCCCTACAGTTTTGTTTGTCCACACTTGCTAAGATTGCTGTTGCGTCAAGGTCTCCATGCGGGATGGAAGGAACAGGAAGACGCAACCCCTGTTTTCTAGGATTTCTGCTTGGGTTCTGCTGGGCCGCTTTTCCTCGCAGCAATGCATGTCCTAAGCACTGTGCCTGCTATGTACCCACCGAAGTACATTGCACATTCCGGTATTTCACCACCATCCCAGCAGAAATCTCCCCAAATGTGGAGCGCATCAACTTAGGGTAGGTTCACAACAATATTGCTTGAATTTGTAATGTGCGGTAAGGAGACCCTACAACTAGCATGCCATAAGAGACTTAACTGGGGGCACACACTTATCCATGAAGCCCCATTTCATTGACTTGAAAGAGATCAAAGACCACTTTGCTTCATTCCTTGCCAATCTGTGTATCAACTTTCACTTGAATTATGCTTTGATTCATTTGATCAACTGAGAGATTAACCAAGTTTGAACCTGCCTACGATGACAGGATGGACCGTGTGTGTGTTTGTCATCACATGAGTTTTCTCCCTTTCCCGTTTTGTTGTTGTTTCATACTGGCAGCCTTGTACCTGTTACTAAACAATGCTTTAGCGTTACATACAGAAGCAACAACAGGCCTGAGCCTCATGCACTTCTCCTCTTATGATGCAGCCACAAGATTATCAGAAGCAACGGTATCTAGATTTTTTTAATTAAAAAAAATAGCTAGAGTACATCCCTGGCAGCTCAGTGTCATGGAAATTGCAGGTCCAATGATGCTTAGTTGCCCTGGCATTCCGATGAAAGCCTCAGGGTTATCCTATCCAATACCATAGGTATGGTATGACTGAGGAAAGGTCTGGGGATGCTGTTACTTATTTAAAGATTTCCTCCCCTTGCATTTCAGCCAAAAAAGGCTCACAAAGTGGCTTACAAATCATTTCTTTAAAAAAAAATGTTTCTGCCCTCAGATTTACGCTCTAAAAATGGACAGCACAAAAGGAAAATAGATAGGGAGGGAGATGGAAATAAGCTGATCTGAGTAAAAGTTCTTAGTTACAAGCGCCTCTAATGACCAGTGCAGGTGGAGACCCCAAAAATGGTTGGTCTGCACTGATCATTTGCTGCTGTATCCTGTAGTGCAGGGCCTCCATGCACTAATTCATGCAAACTCTCCTTACCTTGCATATACCTGTCTGCACTATAGGTAGCTTTAGGGATAGGTATAGAGTAAGATTGCAGGCACCTGATTTGGATTCAGTAAATGATTTGTGTCAATGCAGGTTCAATACTCTGTTCACTGTGCAGGTTACGTTCAACAGTGCTTTGGTGAGAGGCCCTTGCTCTGCCCAGTGGACCCTCTTACTACTTCCAGTGAAACTTGCAAGCTAGCAAGCAGTCACTGCGACAGATAACTAGAGCTGGACATGAACCCTTATTGTGAATACTAAAGAGCGCTAAGAGGTTAATCTTTAAGGCATAAACCCTGCCTAACTATTCCAGGGTCTTTGCTGATGACTTATGAGGTATGCTTCAAGGAAAGCTTGATAGCATTTTATTGTTTACACTGTGAATTCGTGAGTATCTACTGTATAGGAAAGTTGTTGGTTTGCTGTGCTTTGGGAGCTCCAGCTGGGAAGTGGAATATATCTATTTTAAGTAAATAAAGTAACCTGTACTTTGGGAGGCATAATCACAAGGCATAGGCATTCATTCTAGGGGAGCTCATACATACGAATTTCCACCTGCCACTGTACTGATAAAGATATTCTGAAATTGACATGGCAAGTTTTAACTAAAATTTATTTGCTTATTTGCAAAAGAGAGACTCTGTTTTTGTTTGTTTGTTTTGCCTTTGAACTATAGCTGACTGACTAAACCCAGATCTGGAATGAAATGTTTGTTACAGTTACAACAGTTTGGTTAAACTGACTGAAACAGATTTTTCTGGCCTGGAGAAGCTGGAGTTGTTGATGTTGCACAGTAATCAGATACATACAATTCAAGAAAGGACATTCTCTGATTTGCACCTGTTGCAGGTAAGAATGAACTGGGAATTATCCATCATTGGTTCTGTATAGAGCTGTGCCAAATTTTTACCTTCGGCCCTTTAAAAAAACGAATAGCATACATACTATGCGTGCAGGTTTACAGCCTATCTAACTTCAATTTTAAAAGTTGTTCGCACAGCTGAACCAACTGCTACGTTGCTTTAATTTAACATTTGAATATGGTTGATTTTTATTCTTCAGATGGTGTTCATATTTTGCTCGATTATTTTATTATTATTATTATTATTATTATTATTACTATTACTATTATTCTGTCAACAGGTCTTGAAGATGAGCTATAACAAAATCAAAGTTATTCAAGCAGACATGTTTCATGGTCTCATGAGTTTGGTACGGTTGCACATGGATCATAACCAAATTGAATTTGTAAACCCCAAAGCTTTCTATGGCCTTACATCACTGAAGCTAGTCCACTTGGAAGGAAATTTGCTCAAGCAGCTTCACTCAGATACTTTCGTCACCTTGTGCTACCTCCAGATGTTCAAAACATCCTCCATAAAGCATATCTACTTGTCTGACAACTTGCTTTCTTCTCTGCCTCGAGATATTTTCATATATATGTCCGAGTTAGAAAGCCTCTACCTTCACGGGAACCCTTGGGTTTGTGACTGCGAAATGAAATGGTTTGGTGAGTGGGCGGAACGGCAGCCAGGTATCAAATATTCTCTATTTATATACTCAACTTGTGTTTACTCAACTTGTGTTTATTTGTGGAAGCATTTTTACCCTCCTCCTCTGACAAGGATTCCAAAATGGTTTCCATTAAATTAAAAAAAGCATCCAAAATAATAGGAGGTGCATGTGGCTGTTTGAAGGTCCATTTGAAGCCTTTGTGGTTACTCTGTGTATTGCATTATGTGCCAATTATCCCATAATGTAGTAGCATTAAAGCAATTTAAGAACATATTATACCATTCATATCAGAAATCACAAAAATGCAGAACCATCGACAAAGAATAAAACACCATGCTAGCCATAGCCCAATAGTCTAAGCACAGAACGTGGTAAAAGTTTTTTAAAAAACCTCTTAAGGGCTAAAAAGAACCCACCACCATCAAAGCAGAGACTGAAATATTGCTATCAATGTTTAAAGGTAAAGGGACCCCTGACCATTAGGTCCAGTCGTGACCGACTCTGGGGTTGCGGCGCTCATCTCGCTTTACTGGCTGGGGGAGCCGGCATACAGCTTCCAGTTCATGTGGCCAGCTTGACAAAGCCACTTCTGGTGAACCAGAGCAGCACATGGAAACGCCGTTTACCTTCCCACTGTAGTGGTACCTATTTATCTCCTTGCACTTTGACGTGCTTTTGAACTGCTAGGTTGGCAGGAGCAGGGACCGAACAACGGGAGCTCACCCCATCGCGGGGATTCGAACCACCGACCTTCTGAACGGCAAGCCCTAGGCAGATACAATTATGTTAAAAAGCTTGGAAGAACAAAAAACAGCATTTGCTGTTGAAAATGCATTGATGTAGGTGTCAGTGAGTCCCCACCCCCACCCCAGATAGCTTGTCCTGCAACAAGGGGACCACCAATAAGACTTCTTTTTCCCCAATAGCCACACTCTCTACTTCATATTGAGAGGGTAAGGTAAAGGTAAAGGGACCCCTGACCATTAGGTCCAGTCATGACCGACTCTGGGGTTGCGCGCTCATCTCACATTATTGGCCGAGGGAGCCGGCGTATAGCTTCCAGGTCATGTGGCCAGCATGACAAAGCCGCTTCTGGCAAACCAGAGTAGCACATGGAAACGCCGTTTACCTTCCCGCTGTAGCGGTTCCTATTTATCTACTTGCATTTTGACGTGCTTTCGAACTGCTAGGTTGGCAGGAGCTGGGACCAATCAACGGGAGCTCACCCCGTCACAGGGATTCGAACCGCCGACCTGATCAGCAAGCCCTAGGCTTAGTGGTTTAACCACAGCGCCACCTGGGTACTGTGAGAGGGTACTCTTCCTCAAAAGGGCCATTGGTTCTGTTGGCAGTGCTACTTAACGAGCTATTTTCCCACAGAACATGTGTAAGAAAATACCTCAAACTGTGGTGGTCTCCTTTAAGCTATTCTAATTTTTGCCAGCACTTCAATTTTCAGTGCCCAGGAATCACAACACCGCAATAATTGTTAGGACTTTCAGCATAGCATCGTATACCGAAAAGAAAAGAAAAGAAAATATGAGAGACAACATCCTCCTTCAAATAAAATCTAATCACTAGGACTATCACCTGATTAAATAAATCTCACGTGGATTTTGTTTTAAGATTGTGCATCATGTACAGCATGCCTGGCACATTAGATGAAGCTTTTCCTCAAGTGTGCCTGCAACCTAGTTTTTGTACAGTTTTACGGCCAACAGTACTTGTATTCGTTAAAAAATCTGATGCCAGATTAATTGGGGTGCCCTTTTTATTTAAAAAAAATGTTGCAGCCTTCTTGATCATGAATGTGGAATATTTTAATGTATTTCATTTTACATTGGGGCACTTTCAAGTTTGCAGATTCAGTCACATTTTCTTTATTAATGGAACAGTAGAGTTTGCTACATTTGACTCCATTGTTTTCATAACTAATTGTAAACAGAAGGGATTTTTCCCCTGGACTACTTCACTAAAAGATGTGTTTGACAAATGATTCCATGGAGAGATAATACAGAAATGAGAATTTTCACCAAAATGATCTAGAGATTTGACAGCTCTTGCACAGAATTTAGCCTTTGTTCCTCTCTTGTTTATATTATCCCATAGTTATAAGAGAAAAATCCAACTTCCTCCCTCTTCTCTGGTATGTGGCAAGAAGCTTGTGTTACAAACTTCACATTATGGAGCTGCCAAAAATAGATCAATCTCAAATAAAACTGTGTCTGGCAAAATTCCTACCCCAAATATGTATTTGCCACCGTTTAAAGATAGTGCCATCCATAGGTTTCTGTTTTGATCCTACAGCATATGTTTTTATTGCAATAACTTGTATAAATGAGTAACAGACAGAACAACAACGTGTTCTAATATATTTCCAATTACAATATCAAGTAGAAAAATGGAATACCTCTTAAAAATGATACGTCCACTCATTTGAAATAATTTGAAACCCATGGTAGAAGCATTCCTAACTAGTGGAGTGGGAGAGTAGATATTTTCTATCGTTCGGAACTATTTTGTTGCTGGACGGGTGGTGGGCAAGGAACGGACACTTTTCTGAATGCAATTATGCATTTGCATGTCCATTAGAAAATTGGGGGGGGGGGAGAGAATCTAGGACCAAGAACATGCACATTGAAGCAAGATGGGGAATAGACACAGGACCCAAGTTCAGATTCCAACATAAACTTTGGGCAATGGGCATTAAACTTGTGGCCTTACCCAAATCTGTCTTTTCTGTGTAATTTTTCTAATGTCTACATCTTGCATCCTCTTGCCCTTGTGCTCGTTCTGAGGGCTGAGTCCTAGGCCTTTGTCCTTGTTCTGGTTCCTTACAATTACATTCTGTAGTAACCATGGCTAATCATCAATTACTGCACTGGCTGGCTCCTAAACAGATCCAAATGATAGCTGACTGAGGTCTGTCATATTTCATGGACACCAGAAATATCTATCAGCAGGACCTGTTGCTTTTATACGTGAATCAGTCAAGCAAAAATGATTTTTACTGTTTCTATCTCCTTTCCAGATGTTGTCAAGTGCAAAAAAGACAGAGGTGTTTCTGGTGTTGTGCAATGCCCATTGTGTACCAATCCTGGAATTTTTAAAGGCAAGCAGTTAAGTGGCATGCAACCCTCCGATTTTAATTGTGTTAAGCCAACTATAGACCCAGCCTTGAAATCGAAAAACATCACTGCTCCCGATGATGGTGGCTTTACGTCAGTTTCTCCCAGAGATTTTATGGCTCCCATAGGATCCATGGTATTCAACATGACAGACCAAGCTGGAAATCGAGCAAACCTGATCTGCAATGTGCAAAAGCCTGCAAAGATGTCTCCAGCTACACTAAAAAAAATCGACAACACCACAGTACTTGAAGTATCCTTGTCAACATTCCTGGTGTGTAGCATTGACCACGAGTATATTCAGCAGTTGTGGAGCATCCTGGCCCTTTACAGTGATTCTCCGTTAAAACTGGAAAGGGAACTGTTATTGACAGAAGTGCCTTACATCAGTTATAAGTACAAGCAGACAGATTCCAAAAATGACGAGCTATTCACTGATGTAGAAGCTGAACTGAGAGCTGAGCCTTCCTGGTTGATGCAGGGACAAGTTTCATTGCAGCTGGACAGGACATCAACCACTCTCAACACTCTGCACATCCAGTATTTCACGAATGCTCAAATTGCCCTCCCGGTTAATCTCCCAAAATCAGAATGGCAAAACTGGGCCATGATCTTACGAGAAAACACCACAATAACTGAATACACCGTTTTAGTAGGTGGGTCTGTGGAACTGGGCTGCCAAGCGCTTGGAGACCCTACCCCTGTAATTGAGTGGGTATTAGCAGATGGGAGCAAGATTAGAGCTCCATATATTAGTGAAGATGGGAGAATTGTGATAAAAAAATCTGGAAAACTCATGTTGCATGCAGCAGATAATTTTGACAGTGGAGTTTATCACTGTATAGGAACCAATTATGTTGATGCTGATGTCCTGACTTTTAGGATTACTGTGATAGATCCTTATATAGAACACAGCCATTTAAACGGCCCTCAGTTTTCCATATTTTTAGGTGACACACTTCACCTTCCATGCCCGTCTACAGGTGCCCCAGATGCCCCTGTTACCTGGATCTTACCTGAGCACATGGTTCTTCACCACTCTTCAAAAAACAAGCTTCTTTTTCACAACGGCACATTAAAAATACAACGAACAACAGACCAGGATGTTGGTTACTTCACGTGTGTCGCTGCTAATAAGTATGGCGTTGATATTTTGGTTTACCAAGTACTAGTTGAAAGGAATTTGAACAGGTCACAAAAACTCGATATTCAGCTAGAGGATGAAGCAGCAGAAGGATCTGGCAATGAAGAGTACAAAGTTACCACCAAACCTCGAAATCCTTCAACTGCCAGGGAAACTCAAGGAACCAGCAAGGAACCCACTAAAGATTCATATATAAATCAGCCCATACAGAACAAAGCCAGTGCCAATCGTAAAGAGATTTACAGGCGCAACAAGGACAAGATGAGCAAACGGTTTAGAGGGCGCCTGAGGCAATTTGATCCTTCCACTAGGAGAATTGATCCATTGCGCTGGGCAGCATTTTTGGAAAAAACGAAGAAAAAATCCACTTTTCCAGGAAAGCAAGAAAATGCCACAGCAAAACCAACAGTAAAGGTTCTGTTGTCCTCAAAGATTTCTGAAAATCTGGTAGAGACATCTGGAGATGATATATTTCCAGAGGAAGGATTTATTCTACTAGCAACTAAAAGACCTGCAATATCCACTCTGAGAGAAGCCTCTGGAAATGTAGTGACAGCAGAATTTGGAAGCATGTCAAATGATTTCCGTTCTTTGGCAACATCCAGCATGGTTACAGAAACCACAACTTCAATAACCAGCCCAGTGGTTATGAATTACAAGACACCCAAGAACCAGAAGTTACTTGCAGAACTTAAATTTGAAAAAACTTCTCTCAAAGCATCTCAAACACTATCTACCTACATGGAGCCATTAACAACACCATCTTATAGTCCACCAAGTACTTCTACAGAAGCTTTAAGTACTTTTCAGAGCTTGATATCATCTGGGAGAAATTATTTGCATCTAAAAGCCACACCACCAATTACACCAGCAATGGATATTACCAAGAGTACCCTGTCTTCAACTACCCACAAAAATACTGAAAAACCTGATTTATTTACAGAGGCAACTGAGAAAGTATCAAAGAAATCCAATCATCAGGTATCTCTAGTGACAGCCAATGTACCCGATGATGATGTATTTAGGCATATGTATGCTTACAGTACACAAAAAATAGTGCCTAGGTTACCTTCAAGTTCAACCATTGCCCCTCACCAGCAGATTAAGATAGTTGGGGGTGCTACAACTCACAACCCACCACTCCCCCCCAGGCAGTATAGCAGACGAAGAAAAATCTCTAGTAGAAGACGAATAATTAGACCCGGACGTATTTCCAACATTGCAGGTCGTAGATTTGCTTTTGTTAAATCACGGTTTGCTCAAGCAAGTACAACTCCACCTCCTCCTGTAGAAGTGAGCACACCTGCCTTAACTCCTCCCAACAAATCTCTTGAACAGACTGTCTCTCAAGCCCCTGTTTCCACATCATTTAAAACTCATCACCCAGAAGCAACCACTGTAAATCAGTTTTGGGCATTCTCAAGATACAAACTGGTTGCAGCTGAAGAGCACACAACTTCAACAACAATCCCCTTCTATCCTGAAAGCACACAAGTTGTATCGCACAGAGAAGTAAAATCTGGTGCAGCATTACAAGGAATCACCGACACAAACCCATCATTTAGCATCAGACTCCCAAAGGCAACTATCCATATCCCCAGGACTGGCATGGAAACCACATCTGCCATGTCACCTTTGGTTATGAAATCTCCCCTTTCTGCTCTTGGAACTAAGGCCTCTTCCGTTGTTTCAACAGGGGAAATTCCTTTGCATAATTTCTTTGGAAGCAATGATGCACAAAAGCAGCTACTGGAGAAGGAACCCAAGATGCAAACAAGCAGAGAACCCTCACCTAGAGTATCTTTTTTGCCTCTCCAAACTACAGTTCCAGTGCCAGCGTACACAATATCACCCACATACAAAAGTGCTGTTTCAAAGACTGAGAACCAAACTGATGATCACCTAATTCAGCCCACCAGTGACAACAGGATGCTAGTAAAACTAGTCCCTCTGCTATCGCTCGATGCTGCAGAATTGCCATCTTCAGCATCTGCCTCCAGTCTTACAACTGTTCTAGGAAAAGAAACAGATGCCACCACCAGCATCCTACCAATTCTCATTCCAACTACTACTGGCCATGTTAAAACTAACGTTGCCAGATTCAAAGTGTTAAGACCAGGCAGAAGGAGGGGTCAGAGGAGGAGAAGGCCTCTGAAAAATCCTGTGTCTTCCTACAGAAACATCATTCTCAGCAAAGGTTCTGCTACAGTGTCCAAAAAACCCACGGCTTCTCCTGCTCTCACAACAGCTGAAAGCCTAAGGGAGGCTGCCAGTCCCCTAGCAGATGAACTGTTTTGGAAATCCACTAGTATGGATGCAGTTAGAACTACACCATGGACACCCAGGCTTGGCACAACTGACACGATTGCAGAGAATAAATCCACACCAGCCACTCAGGTATTAATAAGGAACACCCCTACTGAAAATATGGTCACTATTGAGATAGCAGTGGATAATTCATCTTCTGAAAAACCTGTGACTGTGATCCCACTCACTGTATCTTTCTTGGACACAGCCAGCACAATCACAGCGATACCAGGCACATCCTTGTTGCCACAGGCACCAGAGTCCAGCAGACTAACTCAGGCTACTACAGTGGGTGCTGATAAGGAATCAAATCAGACTGTAGGATGGGAAGCTACCCAAAAAGGCCAAACAACAAAAGCAGGTTTTTCTCTTAAAACTGAGATAAGTACCCAAACTCCTACTAATGCAAGATACCCCAGCACACAGTCTCCTAGCCCATTAGCACCCCAAACAACACTCATGCCAGCTATCACACAAACCACTGCATCTCCCAGGCAGGGGGAATTGTCTTGGCAGGAGGCTGCAGAAACTGGTGAGACTTTCACGGTGAGCACATTGGGCATATTTAAATCCCCACAGAGCTCCACTCAATATACTCCTTTGTGGAGGAAGAATAAGAACAATTTCGTGAAGAATTGGGCTGAGAAGACCATAGACCAGGAAGTCCCTACCACCAATCAGATGACCTTAGATTTGTTCCACCAACGCAGGGGCGCAAGACCCAGGATAATTGGAGGAAAACTGGCAGCGTTTACTGTCTTGGCTAGTTCTGATGCTTTCATCCCTTGCGAAGCCAGTGGGAACCCTCGGCCAATAATACACTGGACCAAGATATCATCAGGTACGTTTCTCAAGTTTACATGGAATATTTATACACACACACATGATGCAAGCTAGGATGTAGTGTGGGCAGTATTAATATCTTAAGAATGGTTATAGCCCTAGGGTTGAGTTTTGAGGGTGCAATGAGAGCCATTGTGTTATAGTGATTCGTGTGTTGGGCTAGGACTGGGGGGACTCTGGTTCAAAAGTGTGAGGCAGCCATACTTCCTACTTTAGCCTTCTCCACCAGGCAATTGTGAGGACAAAATGGAGAGCGGGGGGAAAGAAACGCATGTATTGCCCTGAGCTCCTTAGAGGAAATGTGGTATTATAAATACAATTGTGCCTTTGAACACAGTTGTAGAAATCCTTTCTTCTTCCGTGGGACTTGAAAAGCAGTATTGGGGAGGGGTCATAACTCAGCAGTAGGGTTGGGAGATATATCAATATATCACCCAAAACCAGTTTGAAGTCCGTATTGGGATATCGGTTTCATAATTTTTGATCTGGCAATATTTCACAAATCATTATCTGTGTGTGTGTGTGTGTGTGTGTGTGTGTGTGTGTGTATGTGTGTGTGTTATGCAAAAATGACGATGCGGGAGAAATTGTGAAGCCAGCCAGTGCCTCTACATAGCTCCATCCTTATTTCAGATTGATATATCACGATGTTGAAAACCAGATATCGCCCAGCCCTACTTAGCAGTAGGGTATGTGCCTTGCATGTGGAAGGTCCCAGGGTCAATCTCTGTGATTTCCAGATACACCTGGGAGAGGCTGCTGCCTGGAGAGCCACTGCCAGTCACTGAGTTAGATGAGCCAATGGTCTGACTTTGTATAAGGCAGCTCCCCATGTTCTTATTCTGATGCAGGGCTGCAACTCTGATGACTTACCTGCATATTACTTCTACTTACTATATAACTGCATACGAAAGGATAATTTGAGTTTACAGCTGATTTTTTTGGTTCCCTAATATATACGAAAATACCATATTTACTGAAGACTAATGCGCCATCGAATCTAACGTGCACCTTAATTTTTGCAACACAATTTGGCCAAAAAAAGGTGAGTATTAGATTCGAGTAAATATGGTAGTTTATTAAAGTGGGGCTTTTAGGATGAAGAATTTAGAAAAGGGATGAAGCACAAAAGCAATAGAAATGCAGTAAAGAAAACCAAAATAAAAACCATTTGATTTGCCAAGCAAATAAAAAAGTAAGATTTTAATACAGAGATTAGGCTAATTTTATTTCCATCTCATTTAACTAGGGGTTGATGCGTCAAAACACAAGCGTGATAACAGATTTGAGGTTCTTCCCAATGGGACTCTCTCCATCCAGAACATCAACATTCAGGACCGTGGCCAGTACCTCTGTGTGGCTGCCAATCAGCATGGCTCCGACAGGCTTCTTGTCACTTTGTCCGTGGTGACTTATCCACCTCGAATCCTGGAGGGAAGGTCCAAAATTATTACTGTTCACTCTGACAAGCCAGTAGCCCTGAAATGCACAGCCGAAGGCCGTCCCATTCCTACCGTGTCATGGATCCTTGCAAACAAAACTTACATCTCAGAGTCTTCTATGGGAAATGAGGCTGTTTCTGTGCAAGCAGATGGCACGCTGATGATAAAGAAAGTCAGCATTTACGACAGAGGGATTTACACATGCACAGCGAGCAATGCAGCTGGTTCAGATACAATGACGGTGAGGCTGCAAGTTATTGCTGCGCCACCCATTATACTGGAAGAGAAGAAGCAACGTATGTTGGAGAATATTGGGGGAAGCTTGAAGCTGCCCTGCACTGCCAAAGGAAACCCACAGCCCTACGTTCACTGGGTTCTCTTCGATGGAACAGAGGTGAAGCCTTTGCAGTATATCAATGGCAAATTTTTCCTTTTCCCTAATGGAACCCTTTACATCAGGAAAATCAGTCCTTCTGACAGTGGGAATTACGAATGCATAGCCACCAGCTCCACTGGCTCAGAGAGGAGAGTGGTAATCATCCAGGTAGAACATAGCGATACAGTCCCCAGAATCACAGTTTCATCTCAAAGACTGACTCAGCTGAATTTTGGGGACAGGTTGCTTCTGAACTGCTCAGCTACAGGAGAGCCAAGACCCAAGATAATATGGAGATTACCTTCAAAAGCTGTTGTGGATCAGTGGCACAGGTAGGTCTCGTGAAAATCACAGCATTATTTATTTGCTTGATTAGCTACCATAGTTTTCCATGTATAATATGCCCCTATGTATAAGACGCCCCCTATTTTGGGGGGGACTCCACATTGAGAAAATGGGAGGAGATTGTATCCATGTATAAGACGACCCAACAATTTTGAACATAATTTTTTTAATAAATTAAAAAACCTAGTCTTAAACATGGAAAAGTACGGTATATTGGGACCATTGGATTTTACACTGGATAGTGTTGTGCCTCGAGGAGAACGATAAAGCTTCTGGGACAAATGAACTGTTCTGCCTTTGTGTCAAACAAATGAATTTCTTGATGCCCTTTGCTGAGCTGCTCTGGTACTTTGATATGAGGGGTGTCTAGCTGTCATTCGCTGAGTGACTTGCAGAACAATCCAAACCCTCCTTACACCAGGCTGTGGAGTGGTAGTGGTTGAATTTGATGGAAATGTTTCTCCAGCCAGCTCTCTTGCCAGCCACCAGCCCATTGCCCTGACCTTTCTACCAAGATGCTGTGAGAGGCATGACTGCAGATGCAGTTGTGGTCTTGGCATTCTTTTAAACTCCACCAACAGGGTGTGGAAGCTTTGGAGTGCACCTTTAGATGCCAGAGCAGTACAGGGCTACAGTATTTAAGAATGAGACTTATGATTTAAGGGTTGAAGCATGTTTTCCCATACTGTTCCAGTCCAGTTAGGGCTGTCTTCACCACAGCCACTTCAGGGACAAGCAAGGCTCCTATGAGTTCTTGTTTGTAAATGTATTATTTCCATTCAAACCTCATTGCAGCTCCACAGCATCAATATCATAGTACTTTGTTTTCATTAAAAAAAATTTGGGGGGGGGACATGTTTGCTTGAACTCATAGTAATGCAGTTATGCCCAGCATTTTGGCCACTAAGCATCAATTGAGCTCTTAAGTGAAGCCAGTGGTTTCCATATTAGAGCTTGGCAGTAACAAATCTTGTGATCTCTAGACTGACCTAAACAAAGCATCTAAATCCAAACAGATTGCAGATCCCTGGAGTCTGGTCCACATAATTAACATCGGCCAGCTCTCTGGAGGGCTTCCAAACAGAGGAGTGATATGTTTGCACTTTCCTGATCCAAACTAGTGCATGTCATATGAAGAACAAGTAGGCTTGCAGTTCGCTTTTACATTTGACAAAGGAAATTTCCCACCAAGTCAAGCTGTACCTATAGATGGAGGAAGGGGGGGCTTTCAAAGGCTTCCACGCAACCTGGAATCCTCCACAATTCTGATATAAGCCAACATGGAAGCCTTTGCACATACATCTAGGGGTGAAGCCCACCCACCTTGTGCAGACGTTCACACTATATGCACAGATGCCATGGGAGGAGTTACTTGGTGCAGCCATACTCTCCACTAATGACTCCTAAAGAGGACTCAAAGGAACCCCCAAATGCTTTTACTCAATGCACTCATATCTTAGCTTGTCTTTAATTCTTAAGTTATAATGTCATTGAGAACCAGCAGTTTTACAGTTAGGGTCTCTGTATTTTTTTGGCATATAAGGTTCTGGTTGTGGGCTTTCCATAGGCATGTGGTCGACCGCTGTCAAAACAGAATTCTGGACTAGATGGGCCTTTGGCTTCTCCCAGAAGGGCTCGTCTTATGTTCTTAAGTAGGCATAGGCAAACTCAGCCCTCCAGATGTTTTGAGCCAATTCCCATCATCCCTGACCACTGGTCCTGTTACCTAGGGATGATGGGAGTTGTAGTCCCACAACATCTGGAGGGCCGAGTTTGCCTATGCCTGTTCTTGAGTATACTGGACTAAACACCTTTCCTTTCTTCCATTGCTTTTTAGAATGGGCAGTCGAATCCATGTGCATCCCAATGGATCCTTGGCTGTTGAAAGAGTCACAGAAAAGGATGCTGGTGACTATATATGCGTGGCTAGGAATAAAATGGGAGACGACTTGATCCTAATGAAAGTCAGCGTGACAATGAAGCCTGCAAAGATCGATCAAAAGCAGTATTTTAAGAAACTGGTGCCTTACGGGAAGGACTTCAAAGTGGACTGCAAAGCTTCCGGGTCCCCTGAACCAGAGATATCTTGGAGTTTGCCAGATGGCACAATGATCAACAATGTGATGCAAGCAGATGACAGTGGGCACAGGGCTCGTAGGTACACTCTGTTTGACAACGGGACACTGTATTTCAACAAGGTGGGAATAGCCGAAGAGGGTGACTACACGTGTTATGCTCAAAACACACTTGGGAAAGACGAAATGAAAGTGCACATAACAGTGCTAGCAGCGGTGCCACGGATCAAGCAGAATTCCAAGACCTATGCAAAAGTCACAGCAGGAGACACTGCACTTTTCAGCTGTGAAACCACTGGTCAACCTAAGCCGAACATTTTCTGGTTGTTGCCTTCCAACGACATGATTTCGGCTTCCAATCACAGGTATTTTCTTCATGCTAATGGATCCTTGTCCGTCACAAAGGTGAGGCTCATAGATGCTGGAGAATACATATGTGTTGCTCGCAACTCTGGTGGGGATGATACAAGGCTTTATAAACTTGAAGTAATCTCTAAACCGCCTCTCATCAATGGGTTGTATACAAACAAGACTGTCATTAAAACAACAGCCATAAAACACTCAAAGAAACAAATAGACTGTAGAGCTGAAGGAACGCCTGTACCCCAGATCATGTGGATTATGCCTGACAATATTTTCCTAACAGCCCCATACTATGGGAGTAGAATAACAGTACACAAAAATGGAACTCTTGAAATTCGTAATGTAAGGTCTTCAGATACGGCAGAGTTTATCTGTGTGGCACGTAACGATGGCGGAGAAAGCGTATTGGTGGTCCAGCTGGAGGTGTTAGAAATGCTAAGGAGACCAATGTTCAGAAATCCATTTAATGAGAAAATAATAGCAAAGGCTGGGAAAACTGCCTTTTTGAACTGCTCTGTCGATGGAAACCCGCCTCCCGAGATAATCTGGATGTTACCCAATGGCACAAGGATTTCCAGTGGTTTTAGAACACTCCATTACTTCTTGGGGGACAATGGCACCCTTGTCATCTACAGTCCTTCTAAAGCAGATGCAGGCAAGTACCGGTGTGCAGCTAAAAATAAAGTTGGCTACATTGAAAAGTTGATCATATTGGAAGTTGGCCAGAAACCCACCATCTTTATCCTCCCCAGAGGAACAATAAAAAGCATAAGTGGGGAACCGTTATCCCTTCACTGTCTTGCTGGCGGAAGCCCCAAGCCAAGCATAATATGGACAGTCCCCAACGGCCACGTCCTAGACCGACCTCAGATTAATGGGAGATATATGTTACTGGAAAATGGCACCCTCATTATCAGAGAAACCACCATCCACGACAGAGGAAGTTATGCATGCAAAGCTCAAAACTACGCTGGCGATTCAACAGTAGTTGTTTTTGTAATGATTGTGGCACACCCGCCACGGATTACAAACAGACCGCCAAGGAATATCCGCACAGTGGCTGGGGTACCAGTTCAGCTTCACTGCATGGCACTGGGAATACCAAATCCAGAAATTACATGGGAGCTGCCTGACCACTCGTTACTTTCCACAGGCAGCAAACCACCTGGAAGTGAAATTCTCCATCCACCAGGAACATTAGTAATTCAAAATCCAAAGCTGTCAGATGCTGGCGTATACAAGTGCATGGCTAAGAACCAGCTTGGCAGCGATTCCACAGTAACATACGTTCAAGTTATCTGAGACGAGAAATGCAGCCTGAACAATTGATAACGAAAGCTAATCAGGACCCAAAGTTTGGCTTTCGAAGATGTTTAATCAAAAGCAGTCATGTCGGATTCATTAAAATTGTGATTCTCAGTTTGCAGTAGACACAGTAACAGACAGAAAGATTTGGAGAAAAATTGTATCATGTTCAGATATGAATATATTAAGAGGTATTTTTAAAATGACTTTGAAAACTTACATCTTGACTACATCTTGACTACAGACAGTCAAATGCACATACATCTTGACTACAGACAGTCAAATGCATTGCAATGTAACTTGAAATATTTAGTGCAAGGATGGGTTTGTTGAAAAGTTGTTTCTTACTTCGCATTTGGTAGTAGTACAAGAAGTATGAAATAGAAGATACGTACCGGTAAAGAAAAAAGAAGAAATGGGATGGGTGTTCGTTACCTTGTGGACAAATATGAATATTTTGTATCTATCTTACCATTTTTTAAAAAAACAAAAAGGTGCTGCCAGTTTTGTAATACTGAAATTTAGTTCTTTCATGCAGGAGTCCTTTTTTGTGGGGCAATGGAAGAACCAGTAGAAAATAGTTTGATAGGGTTGTGGGGTTTTTTTTAAAGACAATATGGATTATTTTTGTAAAATAAAAAAGCAATCAGCTCTGCATATAAAGAGGTGCAGATGTATAATTGCCATTCAGCTGCTAAACATTTTACATAAAAAAGAATAAAGTGCCTTTAAGTTTAATAAGTATGCAGTGCATTAGCAGAGACTGAGGAGGAAGCAGTAGGGCAGTGTACTTTTCTTCTTGTTTCTTCTGGGCATCTGGAGGCACTTTGGCTGAAAACATGATGCAAAGTAAGAACCTTTGGTCTACTTCAACAGAATACAGCTGTCTCCAAGAAATTGCGCCGAGTACCTTATTTATTTATTGTAAATATTTTTATGTTGCCTGTCAATTATATTTTTAGGGCAGCCGCAAAAGATATATGTTTATAGATGCCACATAGGACAGAACTTTGACTCTAGTGATATAAGGCAGAGTAGGAGAATTCTGGATCACAGCCCGCAGGCGGTGCACAGAACTCCCACTGCATCATAGACCATACATGATTCTCTGCATCTAGCTTGTTGCAGAACAGGTGAATTTACAGGTAACATGGCACAAATCTTGATCCACCAGCCTAAGCCCACAACTGCTGTGTGACACTATCCCTTCAAGAGGGAAAGCGAGAATTAACCTTTTTCTATATGCTTAAGATGCTAGCTACTTTATTGGGACCTCCATTCACCTGAATAAAATTCATACTTCAAGCCCCTTTTAAGAAATGTGCATTTAACTGAAAATCTGCAAATGGCATACCTTTTCCTGGTATGTCTGAACTATAGGAAACTGTGGTTTATTCTAACTGGCTGGTTAAAAAACACACACCAGCCCAGACCTAAAAAAAACAAAAAAGTACCAGCCCAGACCTAAATATGGTTTACCTGCTCCACTCCTGGATCTGAATGCATGTTTCACTTATCTTGTCTTGCCTCTCTGCCAAGGCCAAGACTGTCAGAACTGTTGGCATTGGCAAGGGAGGATGGCAACTCCACCACACTGCTTCCTGGAAAGATTACAACCACTATCATGCCTGTTGACTATGGGCAAAACTATAGCAGGAACAGCCTTTCACCTGATGGAAATATGCTGTATTCCCAAATTTGGTCTTTGCTGGGTCGAGGACATCCAGAACCTGAGCAGATATAACAGGAACACCTTGACAGTATTTCCTTTGTTCTGCAGTACAGGATCTGTATGGAGGCAAAACTTTCACAATATCCAAGAGAAAAAGAGTTCTACAATTGTGAGCAGCACAATGTAATAATATTACCCAATAATGTGAAAACAGAGTGTTCTGGTGTGATGTTTTTAAAGGGTATAGAACACTGGTAGGGAACCTATGGCCTTCCACCTGTTGTTCAGCTCCTATCACCCCCAGCCACCATGGCCAGTGTCAGGGTTGGCGAGACATGTAGTCCAACAACAGCTGCACGGCTACAGGTCTAGAGCAATCACAACCTGTCCTTGGCCTCTGCAGTCAGATTGTTCCCAATCTGTAAGAATGAAACAGCTGTGACCAAGGTTGAGAACCTGTGACTCTCTAGATGTTGTTGGGCTCCAATCCCCATCATCCCCAGCCAGCACGGCCAATGGCCAGGAAGCTATAGTCCAAAAACTTCTGGAGAGCAGCATCCATAATTTTTATATTGCTCTAATGCAGGCATCCCCAAACTGCGGCCCTCCAGATGTTTTGGCCTACAACTCCCATGATCCCTATCTAGCAGGACCAGTGGTAGGGGAAGATGGGAACTGTAGTCCAAAACATCTGGAGGGCCAAAGTTTGGGGATGCCTGCTCTAATGGGAGGTTCATCTTTTGCCTGATCCACGTAAAGAGAAAATTAGGCTTTGCTAGCCATGTGTGTACAGTAAGCCCACAACTTACGTGCACTACATACTAAGTTGGTGAAGACTGTTCCAGATGCATTTGGATGTGGCTGTGTGGGAAACAGAATACCGATCTGACCCCAGGGCTGTCTTACCCATAGGCGCTGGGGTGCAGGGCACCCAGGTGCCAGGCTTTTAGGGGCGTCAGGCCGAGAGTCCGGGGCCCGAGAGTTGAGTCCGGGGAAGAGCCCACCCGTCAGTCAGAGCGCCACAGCGGGCGGCTCTGCGCCGCGAGTTCAGGGGCGACCGAGCCAGCGAGATGCTGAGGTGGGCAACTCCATCCTCCTGTGCACATGGGACTGGGCAACTTGGGGGGGAGGGGGCGCCGGGTGGATCTCTGCACCTTGGTGCCGCATATGCTTAAGACAGCCCTGTCTGACCCATTAAGGTCATTCTTGTGTCCTTATTTAAACTCCATTTTAAAATTCATGTGCATGGGCAGGGTTCATGGAGATAAAATGTCCCCAAAGAGTGAGTAAAATAGTTTTGACAACCATTAATTCAGGTGTGCTCTTTAAAACAATTTGATGTAATGTTTAAACCGGGTTGGTAAAATCCTAAAAAGATTATCAACACTTCCGAAAGAACCTATCCAAACATAGGGGGCTGTCAGCAGAATAGTAGATGATCTTCCACATAATAACTAAAGGCCAAATGACATTGGGACAAAATACCCTAAGTTCACACAGACTGAACAGGTGTTAACAGAGCATGCAAGTGAGTGCTATTCTACCTTTGCCCTAATATACACAGTGGCAGCAGAGGTCAACACGCACCTGCAATTTTTTTGACACACAAGATACATTAAAATATATTTTCAGCTCTTAATAACTTGAGAAAACCTACAAGATTAGGGGAAATAACAGTGCCTTCATATTCTGAGGAGTAACTCCCAATGTAATGAAATTTGGAACTAGCATAGCACAAGTCCACTCCTGAAATGGAACTTCTTCCTCCTCCCCCCTTTCTGGCCCCTGGTGCCCTCAAAATCTGTTCCAGAGGAATTGGGGAGGCTCTGGAGCAGACTTTGAGGACATATGGGGAGGCAGGACAGGAAGAGAGAAAAGAAAAATCAAAAGTCATATTGCACAGGCATATTTTCCTTGCATAAGTAGGCAGATACTGGATGCAAGTGGATCATTGTGCAGATGTTTTCACAACAAACACAACAGTTCAAAAAGTATTTATTACACGAAAGATTTGGACATCCTGTGTGAAGGTAGAAATGCATCGGCTGGGTATAGCAATGCAGATTCCATGTTACATAATCTGACTAATTTGCTCAGTAGAGATTGTTTATTCACAGTAAGCCTTACGATCGGCTTATCACAAGGCAAATGAAAAGTCCATACAGAAAACATGGTCAAATAGTCTCAAGTATTTTTTTAAATGCCCTACATGAGTCACATTCAAAATTTGTGCATCTAATTCTAAAAGGTTATCACAGAATACTAAAAATTCACAAAACAGTAGTTTCTTTTGATTATTCTTTACTCGAATATGAGCAAATGCCACTTCCACAAGATTAAAATAGTTTCTGTTTTTATAGTAATAAATCTGATAATTTACTTGTGCTTTTGCAGCAAATTTATAAATACAGCTGAATTTATTTACACAACTAAAAATAACCAAATTTTAAACTTTTGAACACCCACCGTACAAAATAATGACTAACTATTTCTGTGACTAGAAAACTAAGGCCTAGTTCTCACAAACAGCAGATGAGGTGGTAAACCTTTGTCTGAAATGTATCACTTTAGACTGCAGCTGGGGTTTCATGACTGAATAAAGCCATACAAAAATAAAACTACCCGTCTTCCAGACATGACAGTTTGTGTAAAGGAACATTTTTTTCATGGGGAATGTAGATCCAGTTGAGTGGATGAAGTGATTTTATTTAATATATATGGAAAACCCAAAGGAAAGTAATAGTTCTACAGCATTTCAGAAAACAGCTATTTCCTTACATTTCAACTATATTATGAAATCTTTTGGAAAACTGTTTAGAATACCTGGAAACGTGTGTAAAAAAGAAGAATTAGAAGAAGATTAAACAACTTCCCCAAAATTATTCTGAAATGCCCACACTGAGAAATAGAAAATGGTTATCTTAATTTCTGGTGCATGCTGTTAGCATATCTCTAGTGGAATTACAGGAAACAGAATGAAAACCTATGCATTTTATTATTCTAGTCTCAAACTGCAGTTATAGGCTGCAATCCTGAGCATGATTGAACACGCAAAAGTCCCAGTGACTTCAGTAGGTCTTGTGCACGGGTAACACTGCAAATGATTACAGGGTAAAACCAGTGTAATTATTTGCAGCTTTTCAAGGAGCATCTAATGCAGGCACCCCCAAACTGCGGCCCTCCAGATGTTTTGGCCTACAACTCCCATGATCCCTCCTAACAGGACCAGTGGTCAGGGATGATGGGAACTGTAGTCCAAAACATCTGGAGGGCCGAAGTTTGGGGATGCCTGATCTAATGCTTATCTGAGCAAAGTGAACAGTGATTACGTATTTAGGTTTTGGGTACTCATTTTGATCAATTGCTTCTTGGAGATCTTGCCACAGAGATTTGTACTGAAGTCGTCTAGCAGGCTTATTATTGTCAAACCACTGGATTTCTAAATAGAAACTTGATGAATACAGGTAAGGATCCTCCTTCAGGAACTTTATTACCACAATGAAAGCAACAGAAAAATCAGGAACTTTGCAAACAAATTCTTTTATAAAGTGCTTATGAAATCTACAAACATGATCAAAACTAATTTAAAAAACCGAAATCAATACACATTCTACCGAAAACAAAGGGGGGGGGGAAGTCACCCTTGTGCATTAAATAAAAAAAATGGAAGTGCCTTTTTCGTAAGTAGTTTGGTCCAGTGCAGTTCTTAAGAAAAACAAAACTTGTTTTCCACAAAAAGAAAGGAAGGATTTTTAATCCTGTAGAGGGGAGTGGGGAGTGTTAATACCCTAAAAGCACCAAATCCATATATTCTTCAGCAACAAATGTTCTTCATATAATCCCACATAATCCATACATTTATAATTAGTTAAGTGCAAAAACAAAACAAAAAATCGCCTATTTCTTATATATTCACATCAGTTGCAGCACAAAAAAATGGGGGGGGGGAGAGAGAGATAATTAGTGCAACAAATTCTGCTTCCCTATTCAGTGCAAACACGTTGTCTTATTTCCATCTTCCAGATTCAGAAGTTTGAAGGATGACCATATGGATTCACACCTTGCTGTGGCTGGTTACCTAGGAAACGGGGGTGGGGGGAGAGAACATGCCCAAATGTTAAAATCCTGTGCCAAGTTACTGAAGTCAATGAGATTCAATCCCAGGTTAATGTGCGGAGGAGCCCCACTGATTTCAAAAAGAACGTATTGGCAAGTACAGATAATAATAATAATAATAATAATAATAATAATAATAATAATAAAATTTTATTTATACCCCGCCCTCCCCAGTCAAAAACCGGGCTCAGGGCGGCTCACACCAACAGAATTACAATAAAACAAAAACAATTAATTAAAATACAGATTAAAATACAGTATTAAAATTTAAAGTGCAGCCTCATTTCAAGTAGTCCATAAATCCAAGCCATGAGGGAGGAAAACACAGGGGTCAGGCTGAGTCTAACCCAAAGGCCAGGTGGAACAGCTCTGTCTTGCAGGCCCTGCGGAAAGATGACAAATCCCGCAGGGCCCTGGTCTCCTGGGAAAGAGCGTTCCACCAAGTTGGGGCCAGTACTGAAAAGGCCCTGGCTCTAGTAGGGCCAGATAACTGGTAGCAAATGGTACCCAAACCAAATACATTACAACTCTGCATTTTCGGTTATTTAATGGGGAATAGAGGCCACCTAACGACTCTCAGCACCCTTAAACTATCGTTCCCACAAATCTTTGGGGAGAAGCCGTGACTTTTTAAAGTAGTATCAAGGCATCTTAAACCTATGGTGTGAAAGTGCCTTAGTTTCAACAGCGATCTAGAATCACAGCTAGTGGTGAGGTTGATCCTACAAATGAACATTTCAGTGCACCGTATCTCCCATGAATGTGTGTGGATAGGTGCTCGGGATGTCTTATCTCTGGCAAATATCTTCCATCAAGTGTAAGCTCTGTTCATCAAAGCCCTGTTGCAAAAAAAAAATGGCACCTGAGGATGCTGTGTCAGAGTTGCTGCGACAGAATTATGATAAACGTAAAGCAGGGCAGTTGAACACGTAGCCCACAACACTGGCCATCACCCATGTGTTGTGGTATGTCACGTGCTTGACGACCTCACCCCGATTTTATTTTATTTTTTTTGCAGTGCCAAACAGCAAAACCAAGGACTGCTGCTACATATGGCTGGCAGTGGGAAGCATTTGGCTTCATCTGTAGACGTGTGATTTAGAACCAAAGAAAGGAGCACATTTCGTGGCTTGCAAGTGTCTGGTTTCGCTGCCCTGGTTTCCCACCTTATCAAGTACAGGCAACTCCCAGTTTAGGCACATCCAAATGATGCACAATTGCACATACACGCATGGCGCCGAATTTGGAAGTAACCCCATGCTGTCATGAAAAGGGGGGGGCAGCAGGAGCAGGGTAGAGGTGGAATGGGGTGGAGCTGGCCAGAGTGAGTTTTTGTGTGCTCTGCTGACACATGTGGAGGTCCGGAACGGAAGCCCCTCCGCAAAAGTAGGATTGCCTGTAACAATTCCTCTCCTTTGGGAACTGTAGCCCTGGAGAAGCGCAAGTTACTCAGTTGCTTCTCTCACACACAATTGCCAGTTAAACCAGTTTTAAAAATTTGACCAACTATTTTGAGTATTCTGGGTATGAGCTATACAACTTAGATGTACATCCATGGCAGATCATATCCAATACCCAGACCTACTTTTTAAAGTAGTATCAAGGGATTTAAAACTGATCAACAGCATCCATGCACGGGGCGATTTTCAGGTTATAGGTCTTATCACCAGAACTGACTACATCAGGCATCCCCAAACTTCGGCCCTCCAGATGTTTTGGACTACAATTCCCATCATCCCTGACCACTGGTCCTCCTAGCTAGGGATCATGGGAGTTGTAGGCCAAAACATCTGGAGGGCCGCAGTTTGGGGATGCCTGGACTACATCAATATTTATTACTTACAGAAAGTTAACCGGCATAAAATGTACTTCCCAGCTGTAGAAACACAAAATACTTTATCCAGTGCTGCATACTTACTTGACAGCTGTTTTTGGAGTTGTCTGACGAGGGCAGCTGTCTGTTGTTGCTGTTGTGTCTGCTGCAAGCCTTGTCTTGGAAACTGCAATATTCAACACCAGAAAAAAAAATTCAGCAACACACTAGCAGCTATACCTACAATGCCTGCAATGTATTCTTGCCAGCCTGAGAAGAAAGATGCCACTTTTGAGAGTAATGAGAAATAACCCTTTCAATCTAGTCTAGGTTGCACATTAAACCTGTGACTGAAACCAAACTTCTCTTCCCCTTGGAGGAATCCAGGTGAAACAAACGGCTTGGCCTGGTAGACCAGGCTTCAGATCTCAGTTCAATTCAGGTTCAATTCAGTGCAAGGATACTGAGCCACACCTGTTTTGGTGAAGATATTACTGTGTAGAACAGCTTGGGTATAAGAACCATGTGAGTGAAGAGGCAGCCCTCTTTTAGTCACACAGGAAGATGCAATATAAAAAAACATAGCCTCCAGCATTTCTCCGATGAAAATAGGGATGTGCCATTCCATAATAATGATTTTACTATTTATACCCCACAAATCTTACTGGGTAGCCCCAGCTATTCTGGGCAGCTTCCAGTATATATAAAAACATAACAAAACATTAAACACTAATAAAACTTCCCTATACAGGATTGCCTTCAGACGGCTTAGGGGTCGGATAACTCCATACCCTTCAACATTTCTCCCATGAAAATAGGAACATCCTAAGGAAAAGTGGGACATTCGGGGATCAAATCAGAAACTGGAACGGCTTCTCTAAATCGGAGGTGTCTCAGGAAAATAGGGACACTTGGGGGGTCTGTAAAAAGAGGGATCAAAACTCAGTCCCATCTTTACAACGATCTATCAGATAAAGGCATCAGCAAATCCAGTGCTGTTCAAGTCTGCCATTGCTTGCTCCAGCCATGTACCTGAGAGGGAAGTGGTATACTCTCTTGCCATCTCTGTCACACAACTGCAAAACTTCTCACATTCTCAGCTGGAAGCTGAAAGTGGTGGTCTTAAGTAAGAAGCCAGGCAGGTAGGCGCTGGCTGAGGGCAAACTGAGGTTGTTGGGGTAGTGCCTCATTTGCCCTAAGGACAAGCCTACACCAGATTTGGAAACACTGGATTTAGAGACAGGTAGTTGCAAAGAATTATCTTGGACACTGCATGAACCTTCCCCCCCCCCCCCAATTAGTTTCTCCAAACAAGTCCAAGACCCTAGAAGGGGAGCCAGGGATGAGAGGAACTGGCAACTCTGCATGCCTGGAGGAAAGAGAAAGATTATGCCAAGATGTTGCGATGCTATTGTGAATCAGAAAACCTTGAAAACCCATGTGCTCCATTTAACAGAGTACTGGGCTTGGAGAGCTGACTCCAACCCAGTTTCTACAGTGGGGCTCCTTAAAAAGCACCAGAGAGCTATAGGGTAAAAAAAAAACCTGCAGCTAGACTGGCTTCAGGTCCTTCAGACATTATATCCTATGTCAAGTATGATGGTGGTAGTGATAAAACTTCACACATGCAATACACATGTATTTTGGAGTGCTGGAATAAGGGATCACCTGGTACTCTTTTTTATTTTGTTTTCTAAGAAAGAAAATTAGAAAGTTCAAGCTTTAGCATCTTTTTCCTATGTTCATTCAGGAGATAATGGATCCCTCTGGAATTGTTCTTTCAAGTTGTTGGAGGATTCAGCAACTGGAGCTGTGTTCCCAGTATTTTATTGGAAGTTTAGAAGCCTACATTCTCATCCAGCTAATAATATTTTCCATACATTCAAATAATAAATTATACATTCATATCCCTTCAGAGGAAGTGTTCAGCTGCTGGAGGCATGTGTACAAATAATGAAGCTGATAATGAAAATAAAACCCACTCTATATCGGGTATCATATATGCAAATAAACTTTAAAGGGGAAATGCAAGCTGAGTTTGAAAAGAAAACAGAGATATTTCAGTAACAATAAAGCTAATATAAGACAGTACAAAGGGTTCTCAGGTGGAAAGGTTGGCTAGTATACATACATACCTCTCTCATTAGAGCACGTTGGACCCTTTTGCATGTCAATCTCTACCATGCAGCCCAACTGTGTATGAAATGTGTGCATGCATGAGAGTCAGCAGCCTTTATGATTAATGTTATACAAACTGCTGAAGCCCTCAAGCAATCTTCACTCACAGTCTCACTGAGCCATGCATGTTGTGGTGTTGTTGAGCAAAGCAGGGCTAACCTGATTCTGAAGGTCCAAAAGATCCATTCCATAGAAATCTGTGTCCTTTGCACTCAGAATATGAATTTCATGAAATTCTGATTGAAGGAACCATTTCTATAAAATGTACTTGCTGTCCTACACCTCCTTATTTAACACAACATAGATGTGGATAAGAACACAGTTTTGTTATGTCCAATTGTCAGGGAAACACCCCCTAATCCCACTTACATTATTTCTGGGATACGTAATTCTTGGTGCATTATACCTTTCCAAAGTAAAACCTGACAGTGCATATTTTGGCTATACAATTGGTGAAGATTTATTAAAATAACAGTTTAACAATAAAAGTTTGACGGTGACATAAATTAGATTAGAAGCTTGTCCGTTGCAAGTAACCTGCCAAATGCTTTAAAAAGAGTTCGGCTGCCCTGACAAATACATGGAAACTCTGTCTAATGCATGTTTACCATACGTTATCCCCGTAAGTCTAATATACAGATTTGCTTTATCATTCTTGAGAATTACAGTTTTCTCTGGACATCTTCAGAATTGCATTTTTCATTATTGGGTGCAGATCAGTAGGGAGGCCGGCATGACAACTTAATGGAAAAAAAAGTATTTTTACTATTTTACAGCGGGCCAAAAATGCAAATAACATTTGTATCTTAAAACTAGAACATGTGCCTAATGTGCTCTTTTGGTTTGATTTACTGCCTATGTTTAGGCAGTTGCCATAGATGTGTTAAGTTTTCAGCACGAATAAATTCACGTCCTGAAACTTAAAGTCAGATATTTCATGGGCTTTGAACTGCCTCCACAAACTCTTTTCAGGCAATGGAGTGGGGGGGGGGGCACACTCAGTTTTAATGCTTGAACTAATGCTGTAAATCAGGGGGTTGCCAAGGGGGCCCTCTAGCTATTCTTGGACTACATTGCCCATCATGTCTCAACACTGGCCATGTTGGATGATACCAGCTGGAATCTAATCCTATTGTTGTTGTTTAGTTGTTTAGTCGTGTCCGACTCTTCGTGACCCTATGGACCAGAGCACGCCAGGCACTCCTGTCTTCCACTGCCTCCCGCAGTTTGGTCAAACTCATGTTTGTAGCTTCGAGAACACTGTCCAACCATCTCGTCCTCTGTCGTCCCCTTCTCCTTGTGCCCTCAATCTTTCCCAACATCAGGGTCTTTTCCAGGGAGTCTTCTCTTCTCATGAGGTGGCCAAAGTATTGGAGCCTCAGCTTCAGGATCTGTCCTTCCAGTGAGCACTCAGGGCTGATTTCCTTCAGAATGGATAGGTTTGGTCTTCTTGCAGTCCATGGGACTCTCAAGAGTCTCCTCCAGCACCATAATTCAAAAGCATCAATTCTTTGGCGATCAGCCCCAATCCTATTATGTGGGATTAATAACAAAATATCCAACCCCACGTGCCATTTTTCTGCCCAGTTTTTGGGTGCAGCACTTCCTTGTCTCTGGCAACATGTTAAGTGGCTACTCTACCTGAAGGAACTCAGCTTCACTTGGTGGAACTCATATGAGACATTTCATCCTTGTGCCCCAGGTTTCCTTGTGATGCTGTACTGACAACGGAACCCCCAAACCTTTCAATGTAAGCCAGAACTGTTCCCATAAACAAGCAGGGCAGGGGAACACTTGCATTCCTTAAACTCCAATTTTATATTCAGCGGAAAGTTACCTTCCACACTAATCTATGTAAAGATTGCAGCTCAGCTTTGAATAAAAAAAAATCAAAAATGGAAGAGTCCAGAAGTGGGGTGGGTTGTTTCACAAACCTATGTGAGCTAGCTGGGATATTAGAGCAGGCCAGCCAAGACCTACTTCCAGGAGAGAGGAGAAGGCGGCAAATGGTATTCTAAAGGACTTGTGGTAGGGCAACTAATACCAAAAAAAATCTTTACATCAGGTAGGTCACTGTGTAATTTTGTTTATTTGCCTTACCTCGGCTATCATTACATGTGACCGACTGCAATTGATAAGGGCATTTTGGCATCGAAAATACTTTAACCATGTAAATAATAATAATAATCTAATGGTTAATAACTTGTTCCAAAATTATACATTAAAATATGTACACTTCTGTTGGGAAAGCAGGACTTAGAGGAGCAGATGAAATGGTTACAGATGCCCAAACCTACCTACTCATATTGGATTAGTGCTTTATAGCTTGTAAAACAGATTGACAAAACAATCAAAACAAAGCTATCAAATAGACAACAGAAAAACACCTACAAAGAAAAATGCCAATGAGAACATAATTTATCCTTTCAATACAGATAAATAATGCAGTCTCTGAAATAGCGCATTCTCTGGGGGCAGAGAAGGGTGAGTCTCTAGTCTTAAATTCAGCAAAGGGTCTTCTCTACTATTTAATTTAAGCTCTGTTTGCACAAGCTTGGTTCTTGTTTCCCAACTGGTGATGCAATTCTATGTGCTTGAAAGAATATATTATCCTCGGGAGGAAACTAAACCAATATAACAACTAATTGAAAAGTTCCAGTTGAGCCTCCTTTGCTTCTGCTGCAGGTTTAGGAGCACAAAGCTGCAAAACCTTGAAGGTTCAAGGACTCTGGCCTCATAGAGGGATTTCATTCTATGCAGTATTTATCGCATAGGATTATCCGAAGTTGGTTTAAATATTACTTTAAACTGGTCTAGTGATGGAAACGTGCAAGCAATTAGTGTTGGCAGGCATTTAGTGAGTTTGGACAAGGCAAAGAGCAAAATAATGCTGTGACAGCTGGCATTCACACTAGTAGGATGAGGGTGATAGATGGCTTGCGTGCCTGAGCAGAAGGAACCTTCCTTTGTGCTCGGGAAGCACATGTGATATCTCATAACTCAATGTGAAATTTAGAAGCTCTCTGCTACTGATGAAATGGCACGGAAAATCTGTTACCCTGAATATATATTCAGTAGATGGAACATGTGAAAATTCAGAATTCAGGGGAGATTTGGGAGAGGACCTCTAACCACCGGGCGACTACAGCCCCTCAGTGACATGAGCATGTGCAATCATTGTTAGCACGCCCCACCACCTATAGGAATCCAGCAAGCTACCAGGCAAAGTTTGCATGAGCAAACTTTAGACAATTGAAAGGGGATGGCAGTTTCCCAACAAACCACTTATCTTCTTCTTACTCATAGCTGAGTAAGACTGCCTTCCATAAACATGGTTTTTTAACAATGAGTCCGTAAGTGACTGTGGAGGCCAATTCTGGATCCACACATCCTCCCACAGTGGGGACATTGGTTCCCGGGCGGGAGTTGATCACGGTGTGGATTTGCCAAGTCTGCCTTCCTCTTAGCACGTTTCTCCCTTGCGTTCCGGGTTCAAGTGTCTTCAAAGCCCACAACACCTTTGGTAAAGGCTGTTCTCCAACTGGAGCGCTCAGAGGCCAGTGTTTCCCAGTTGTCAATGTTTATACTACATTTTTAAAGACTTGCCTTGAGACAGTCTTTAAACCTCTTTTGTTGACCACCAGCATTATGCTTTCCATTTTTAAAGTTCGGAATAGAGTAGTTGCTTTGGAAGACGATAATCAGGCATCTTATACTGTACTGGATATACTGCTTTTTTAATAATAATAATAATAATAATAATAATAATAATAATAATAATAATGTAGCTAGGGCCCAGAATGCTCCCTACTCCTCAACCTCTAGGATTTTCACCTCCAGTCAGACCAGAGAAAGCTGCTGATACTGTTCTCCACTTATTCCTTCCAGCTGCCTGTATTCCTGTTTTTTCTAATCACTTGTTGCTGGGGTTGAGAACTTGCTAATGAACCATGTCAGTAATTTCCCAGACACTTGCTCTGAAGGTTTACTCGAGATTGTCCTGGGAGTTATCACTTCTTCCTGGATGGATCTGTGAGTGTTCTAATTTATTCTAGTCAACTCCTCCTCGTACTTTGTGAATGTTCAAGTTTGGTTTATTATATGACAGTGCTTGGAATTTATTATGCTCTTTTTTAATACACTGAATTCAGGGCTGTGGCAGTTATTTCACTCTCCAGTCTTTATGAGCTGTGGTTGCAAAATTTAACCACAGATTTTATTTTTCTGTTGCTCCTCGGTGTTAACAACAGTTTACAGATGTGTACATACAGTAAAAATAATTGAAAATCCTTACAGATTTTCAACACAAGAGACGACTCTACACATGGATATCACCAAATGGGCAGCAATGGCCAGAGGATTGGAAAAGATCAGTCTACATCCCAATTCCAAAGAAGGGCAGTGCCAAAGAATGCTCTAACTACCGCACAATTGCGCTCATTTCACACGCTAGCAAGGTTATGCTTAAAATTCTACAAGGCAGGCTTAGGCAGTATGTGGACCGAGAACTCCCAGAAGTGCAAGCTGGATTTCGAAAGGGCAGAGGAACCAGAGACCAAATAGCAAACATGCGCTGGATTATGGAGAAAGCTAGAGAGTTCCAGAAAAACGTCTACTTCTGCTTCATTGACTATGCAAAAGCCTTTGACTGTGTCGACCACAGCAAACTATGGCAAGTTCTTAAAGAAATGGGAGTGCCTGATCACCTCATCTGTCTCCTGAGAAATCTCTATGTGGGACAAGAAGCTACAGTTAGAACTGGATATGGAACAACTGATTGGTTCAAAATTGGGAAAGGAGTACGACAAGGTTGTATATTGTCTCCCTGCTTATTTAACTTATATGCAGAATTCATCATGCGAAAGGCTGGACTAGATGAATCCCAAGCCGGAATTAAGATTGCCGGAAGAAATATCAACAACCTCAGATATGCAGATGACACAACCTTGATGGCAGAAAGCGAGGAGGAATTAAAGAACCTTTTAATGAGGGTGAAAGAGGAGAGCGCAAAATATGGTCTGAAGCTCAACATCAAAAAAACCAAGATCATGGCCACTGGTCCCATCACCTCCTGGCAAATAGAAGGGGAAGAAATGGAGGCAGTGAGAGATTTTACTTTCTTGGGCTCCTTGATCACTGCAGATGGTGACAGCAGTCACGAAATTAAAAGACGCCTGCTTCTTGGGAGAAAAGCAATGACAAACCTAGACAGCATCTTAAAAAGCAGAGACATCACTTTGCCGACAAAGGTCCGTATAGTTAAAGCTATGGTTTTCCCAGTAGTGATGTATGGAAGTGAGAGCTGGACCATAAAGAAGGCTGATCGTCGAAGAATTGATGCTTTTGAATTATGGTGCTGGAGGAGACTCTTGAGAGTCCCATGGACTGCTAGAAGATCAAACCTATCCATTCTTAAGGAAATCAGCCCTGAGTGCTCCCTGGAAGGACAGATCGTGAAGCTGAGGCTCCAATACTTTGGCCACCTCATGAGAAGAGAAGAATCCTTGGAAAAGACCCTGATGTTGGGAAAGATTGAGGGCACTAGGAGAAGGGGACGACAGAGGACAAGATGGTTGGACAGTGTTCTCGAAGCTACGAACATGAGTTTGACCAAACTGCGGGAGGCAGTGCAAGACAGGAGTGCCTGGCGTGCTATGGTCCATGGGGTCACGAAGAGTCGGACACGACTAAACGACTAAACAACAACAACAACAGATGATGTGTACACAAGATACCTTGGGACTAGTTTACTTGAGGAATCGCCTTGTGCCCTTTGTGGCAATTTGACCACTTCCATCTACAGAACTGCTGCTAAATGCAGGCAAGGGCTTGAGTTTTCAGTATGGCCGCACTGGAAGTCCCTACTTATTAACTTTAGGCAGGAACCCTCACTGCTTTAGACGCCTGTTTCAGCAAGCCAATCTGGACATGTAAACAAGTTATGCATATCTGTTTTCTTTTTTAAAAAAAATGTAGAGTGATACTCATTTTAAATTGCTCTGTGTACATTTCTTAGAGATTCTTTGATTAAGTGGTTTATAGTTTCTTCTAAATAAAAATAAGTTCTCCTGTTCACCAGCTTCTTTTTCCTTCTTCAGCATGTTCTACTTCAATCCAGAGAATCACTACGATTCAGTTTCGTGTAAGTTATTTTTTGTCGCAATACTAACTACCGTGTTTCCCCCTTTTTAAGGCGTAGTCATAAAATAAGCCATAGCAGCATTTCTAAGCATTTGAGAAATATAAACCGTACCCCGAAAATAAGCCATAGTGATAGGCGCTGTGCGGAAGAGATCACTGAGCTCCCCGAGTCAGCAGCAGCAACGCCGGCCGCAGCAGTGTTTGCTGAGTCCTTTCTTGCTTTTGGGACTTGGTTACTGTGCTGGCTTGGGATGGTGTGTGTGCAATTGCTGTTGCTGCTTCGTGTTTTTCAGCTGGATTCTCTGGGTTCTAAGCACTTTCCCCCGTTTGTTTGTGAAGCAGCACTCGGCTGCAGCCCCTGCCTCTCCCGACGGCTGCATGAATGCGAGGCTGGATTTGATCGCTATCTCCTTTTCCATTTCTTTTGTCTTTGAGCACCCGGCCCCGCCCCCTCTCCCCTTCGTGGAATGAAGAACGGAGTTTTAGCAGCATTTCCTCATTATAAAAAAAAGGTCAGGAACTTTTACTTTAACCTCAAAAATGGGATATTTCCTCTCTCTAAAAACAACTCTGACCTGAACACCAATATAACGGGGGTAGATCACCTCCAGTTTATAAATCCGCAAGTAGATCGCAGTCTCCTAGAAGTTGGGCTCTATACTTTGGCTGATTGCAAGCCTTTGCATCTTTAAAAAACAAAAACCATGCGCTTCTCAGTCTTAATTTTCCTTTAATTCATCCCCCTATACCCTCCTCCAACCATTGCCTCCTTCCATTCCTTACCCCCCTCCCTCTCTCCCCACTTCCCTCACTCCTGTGCGATCTCATTTAGTCATATACTTGCTTTTTCTGTTGTGTTGTCTATTTTATATTTAATATTATTACCCTTTATGATGTTATTTTTCCCCTTGCGATAATTATTTATTTTTTATCTTTAACTAACTTTCCTTTCCATATTTTTCCATATATAACTCAACACTTTCCCATTCCTTCTTAACTCTTTGGATAGAGTGCCCCCCCATTATTGTTGTTAATTTTACAATTCCTGGATTTTTTATGGAACCGAACAGCTCGGGTGCTTCAGAATGTGCCTTCTGTTGCTACAGGGCTATGGGGCTTCACTATTTGACCCCCCCCCCCAGGTTGGGATTTTTAAAGTAGTTCTGTGGGTCCCAGGGCACAGAATCACCCCCGATCCTTTCCTTTGTCTAAACAGACCTATTCCCCCCTGACTTTGGAAGGCTGTGCTTCAAGGGTGATACCAGGGGTTTTTTAAGACCTGCGCCTCTTAAGGATTGTTACAGTCCATAACTTCCATTGCTTTCTACAGGGTTGGGGGTTTAAAGCACTGCCACCCCCACCCCACCCTGCAGGCGCTCGGAACTGGCAGCGCCAACAACGCGCCCAGCAATGTGCAGAAGAGAGCACCGAGCATCCTGAGCCAGTGGGTCCCAGTTGTACCAGCACTTTTTTTTAAAAAAAAAGACACCCCCTGAAAATAAGCCACTGTGTGTTTTTTTGAGGGAAAAAAGTTATAAGACGGTGTCTTAAAAAAGGGGAAACACGGTAGCTGATTTCCATTACACTTGGGACTATACACAGTCACTATGCAACACAATGTTAATAATAACGTACTCATAAAACGGTTTTGATAGTCTTGAAGGACTGGAAGTTACCAAATAAATCATATGCAATTAGACTGTTAGGTAATCTCTGTGTTATGCTAAAGTTGGGAAATGTCCTGTGATTGTACTGAGGCAATCCTTGCATATTTAAAAACTTGAAACGTATCTTTTACTGGAGTGCCTATACCGACTGGTATCAATTAAGAAAAGAAAAATGTTGAACAGATTGCAAATCTAATTTCTTTATACGATCGCAGTTATTCTGATTTTAGACAGCCTAGTTAAGCCAGGTAAAAGTTGTAGCAGAGTTCACAGCTATACTATCCACCAGAGGGAGTCTTTATGCAAGTATTACACAAAACAGGCTAGTAGTAGTATCAGAAAGCCTTTGTACTGTAAGGCAGAGGTTTTCAACTTTTTTGTGTCCACAACTCCCTTAACCAACTACAGTGGTACCTCGGTTTATGAACACAATTGGTTCCGGAAGTCTGTTCATAAACTGAAGCGTTCATAAACTGAAGCGAACTTTCCCATTGAAAGTAATGGAAAGTGAATCAATCCGTTCCAGATGGGTCCGTGGTGTTCGTAAACTGAAAATTTGTAAACCGAGGTGTTCATAAACCGAGATTCCACTGTACATTCTTTCTGCGGCACTCCTGTGGGGCTCAGGAGCCCACGTATGTCACCCCTTGCCTGCAGAGCTGGCAGCCTCTCACTCTTTTTCAAACACCCTCTCTTGTGGAGGGGTCCCTCAGACTCCCCAGCCACTCTGGGTGGCTTCCAACAGAAAAATAAAATAAAATAATTGATTAAACATTAAAAGCATCCCTAAACAGGGCTGCCTTCAGATGTCTTCTAAAAATCTGGTAGCTGTTTTTCTCTTTGACATCTGATGGGAGGGCGTTCCATAGGGCCGGCACCATTACCGAGAAGGCCCTCTGCCTGGTTCCCTGCAACTTCTCACAACGAGGGAACCGCCAGAAGGCCCTCGGTGCTGGACCTCAGTGTCCAGGCAGAACGATGGGGGTGGAGACGCTCCTTCAGGTATACTGGACCGAGGCCATTTAGGGCTTTAAAGGTCAGCACCAACACTTTGAATTGTGCTCGGAAACGTACTGGGAGCCAATGTAGATCTTTCAAGACCGGTGTTATGTGCTCTCGGCGGCCGCTCCCAGTCACCAGTCTAGCTGCCGCATTCTGGATTAGTTGTAGTTTCCGAGTCACCTTCAAAGGTAGCCCCACGTAGAGTGCATTGCAGTAGTCTAAGCGGGAGATAACTAGAGCATGCACCACTCTGGTGAGACAGCCTGCAGGCAGGTAGGTTCCCAGAGGCACCATTTGCCTGGGGAGCTTGTAGCTAGGGCTGCTGCAACAAACAGCTGTGCAAGCCTTTGGGAGGCAGAGACGCAAGAGGACATCAGAGGAGGGAGGGAAGGGAAGAGGGACAGAGTCCAGTGCCACAGCACCCCTGACCATCATTCAAGGCACCCCAGGGTTCCAAGGAGCACTGGCTGAAAACCCCAGCTGTAAGGAAATGTTGATGAATCGTGCACCCTAAAGCTAGGCAGCACATTGCATACAATTGAAAACAGTTATCATGGTACTTATACTAATGCTAGATTAATAAATATAAATTCAATAATTTCCACTAGGTGATTCGCTCTGCCTTCCTGCAGACCACAGATGTAAATACAAGATCATAATACCTGATCATTTTTTATACTTGCTGAGCATGACTTCCCTTACCAACCCTGAAATTGCTCTCCAAGATCCCAGAAATTGATGGCAGAGATAAGGAAAGGTAGTAAGCTACATCACCCTGTTTTTCCATGTTGTTCAACAGTACAGAGCCCCTAGAACAAAGCCTATTATTTGCACATCCACTTACCAAAGGTTGCTGAGGGTGCATTGCTTGGAGACTAAGCACCTGCTGCTGTCCTTGTTGCTGTTGCTGCTGCTGCAACTGCAAAAACATGACCAATGTGACTATAATACTACCTATGATGCTCTCACACAAAGAACCAGCATCAATAACAAAGCAGCCTTTAAGAACAAAGGGCTGTTGCTTTCAATAAGCTGTGTTCATGAACTGTGATAAGATCTTTTAAGGTTCCCTTCACCAATTGCATGCTATACTTTGAATTTCTAAAACCTAGTGCAGCTGGACAAACTTTCAAAACCATTTTCTCTCAGGAGATAAGTATTTAATGCTTCCTTAACTACACCCCTTGTCCTGTTATTTTAATTCAGCTATATACATGTTTTCACAACACTCACTTTTATAGAAAATTGCTGAAGCCCTTTCTTTGGAAAAGGTCAGCTACACATCAAGCAACAATTTAAACAAAATCATTTTTTGGGAATAGGGGTGAGACTTGAGTCTTGAGTCATTCCGGAAGTCCGTTCGACTTCCAAAACATTCGGAAACCAAAGTGCGGCTTCCGATTGGCAGCAGGAAGCTCCTGCAGCCAATCAGAAGCCGCGGAAGCCCCGTCGGATGTTCCAAAAATAGTTTGCAAACCAGAAGAACAGTTACTTCCGGGTTTGCAGTGTTCAGGAGCCAAAACATTTGAGAACTAAGCTGTTCAAAAAGCAAGGTATGACTGTAGTCTAGTGCATGAGCTTTGTATGCATAAGGTGTCGGATTCAGTCATTGGCATTTCTACTTAAATAATTTCAGGAAGAACAACTAAGGAAGGCTTCTGTCAGAGACTCTGGAAGGCCACTAGCATTCAGACTACACAATTCGGGGCTAGATAGGACTGGCGCTGTGGTTACATTCACACATCACAGTGAACCATGGCTTATGGATTACCAAGAATGAGCAGAGCACTCCCATTTTGCTCTTTCCTTACTCGTGAGCAGGACCAACAAACCTTGGCTTAGTGTTTTTTCTGAACTGGGAATCACAGTTTCCTTCACTTAAGCTACAGGAAGTCAGGAACAAAATGTGGCTTCAGGCGGTCGTTTGTCTTGAGTGAAAGAAACTGTGATTCCCAGTTCAGGCGTAATGCCAAGGAAAGTGATTTGTGTGTTCACAATAAGCTGTTAACTAGGGCATACTATGATGTGCGAATACATCCAGTATCCTACTACCGGTAGTGCTTAACATTTCAAGGAATCGCGCACCTCGCATAAACACACAATGACACAAAGGCAACAATTTTCAAACCTGAAGGAGTCTCTGTTGTCGAATTTGTTGCTGTCTCTGTCTCATCTGTTCCTGAGGCATCTGAACTGAGTTAAGGTTTGGGTGGGAAGCTGTGGTTGGCATAGCATCGAGTGGCCCTCCAACCAAGGGATTCTGCTGCAAAGGCTGATGACTCAATCTGAGCAAAAAGAATTGACCACACATCATTTACAGTTGTGAAAATAAAATGAGAGCCTGCCAGTTTTAATTTTCTAGACTTGCACGTTAAATTGAAACTTCAGCAGGGTATCAGCAGCCAAATGAAGTATGAGTGAAGGTTGCTGAAAGTAATAAAGATAGATAAAATGGGGGAGGGAGGGGATGCAAAATAAAGCTTCTCATCTAAGCCAAAATATATAAGCATCTTATTAACATTTCAATTTTTATATTCTTATATGCTGCATTCTTTACTGATTTTTAAAATAGTTCTAATTATTGAAAAACTATACACTAGAAACAGCCGCAATGTGAACTTTCAGATATGGAATGAAATCCAGATAACCCTAACCCTTACTTGTCTTTTATCTAAACTACAAAGTCAGAAAAGCTGCAGCCTTTCTTCATAGGGGAGCATTTTGGTTGCCCTTTTCTGAACCTCTTCCAACTCTACAATATCCCTTTTTTTAGGTAAGGATTAGGACTCAATTTAACCTGCTGACACTCACAAAACTGGGAGGGGTAGCTAACGCAGCACAAGACAGAATCATGATTCAATAGGACCTTAACAAATCAGAGAACTGGGCCAAAACTAACAACATGAATTCCAATAGGGACAAATGTACGGTTCTATATGTAGGCACGAAGAACCAGCTGCACAAATATAAGTTGGGGTACACCTGGCTTGCCCATAGAACACGTGAAAAGGATCTGTGGGTCTCAGCAGACCAGAAGTTTAACATGAGTCAACAGTGTGATGCAGCGGCAAAAAAAGTGAATGCTATTCTAGGATGCATCAACAGTAGTGTCCAGAACGAGGGAAGTTGCCGACCGCTCCATTCTGCATTAGTCAGACCACACCTGGAATACTGTGTCCAGTTCTGGGCTCTACAATTTAAGAAGGATGCAGACAAATTGGAATGTGTGTAGAGAGGGCGACAAGGATTACCAAGGGTCTGGAAACCAAGCCTTATGAGGAACAGTTGAAGGAGTTGGGTGTATTTAACATGGATAAGAGGAGACTGAGAGGAGAGAGGGTAGCCAAATATCTAAAGGGCTGTCACATGGAAGTTAGAGCAAGCTTCTTTTGTCGCGCTCTAGATGGTAGGGCCTGAATCAATGGCTTCAAGTTACAGGAAAATAGATTCCAACTAAACATCAGGAAGATCTTTCTGACAGCAAGGTTTGACTGTGGAACAGACTCCCTCAGAAGGTGGTGGACTCTCCTTTATTGTAGGTTTTTAAGCAGAGGTGGGGTGGCCATTTGTCATGGATGCTTTAGTTGAGATTCCTGCATAGCTAGGGGTTGGGACTAGATGACCCCCAGGGTCCCTTCCAACTCTACAATTCTATGATTCTATATAGCAGGGGGATTACACAGAATCAGGAGTCTGCATGAGACTTCATCAGTCTGCAATGACAAGGGTGTGCTAGATTAAAAACTAATGCTCTTAATCTCTCTATTATATTGCTGTGTGAAGAATTGCTGCATTTCCCACAAGATGTTGCAAAATGCTTTGATCATATACCTCTGTGGAAATGCAATCAGGGTTGAGCAAATACAGAGAAACAAAATAGCCACATTAGGGATTTACTTTCAATTTAAATGCTATTATACTTAAATGCTATTATAAACTTTGCAGGATAGAGTTTGCGAATGAAGATCTTTTCAAGATTGCATGTACATTTTGCAACTGCCTGGATAAATTAATATTGATTGCATATGTGTAGAAGCAATTAGAGAATGGAACGCTAAGTCAAGGATGTGCAATTTTTGCTTTACAGTTTGCATAGAAAGGCAATGGTTTGATTTGATAAAATAGCGTTATTGGGTTTGTTTGTTTGTTTTTAAAAAAGGAATGCCAAGTTGAAAATGGCAATGGCATTGCAAGATCTTACTGTTGTCTATCAAGTTGAAGTAATTTTTGAAGAAATCACAGAAAAAGAACTGGAGAAAACTGTTATTTGCTGCAAGTGAGATACAGCAGTTTATGATTAACATTTAACAATACAGACCATCTTTTCTATAACTTTCCGTCATCCCAAATCATGTAGGAGCTACATATACAGTGGTACCTCTACTTACGAATTTAATGCGTTCCGAACGCACATTTGTAAGTAGAAAAAATTTGTAAGTCAAATCCCATAGGAATGCATTGGGAGAAAAAAATCGTAAGTAGAAGCAACCCTATCTAAAAATTCGTAAGTAGAAAAAATCCTATCTAAACCGCATCCAAGATGGCAGACAGAGCTCTATTCGTAAGTAGAAACATTCGTAAGTAGAGTTATTCGTAAGTAGAGGTACCACTGTACACTAAAGCTCTGGATGCAGTCTTCCCATCAGTAGCGGCCAGTGACACACCATTGCTGTCCCAGCTTCCCAACACAGTGGACCACTGGCATTCACTGAGAGATAGAGGGGAGGGGCAAGGCAAAGGAGCTGGGCCGGGTGCAGCACATCACAGCAAGAGTGGCAGTTTGGCTCCACTACCATGTGCCACACGGGGTCAAGCTCCCTGCACCTCGTGCCTCCCCTTGCCCTCTGAGTCAGCACCCACAATCTGCTGTGCTGGGCAGCCAGGAGAGTAATGTACCCCACCTGTGCCACCTCACCAGACACTACCTCTCCTCCTCCTCCTGCTGAATTCTTCATGGTAAGAGAGTATATTAGTGTTTTGAAAAAGGACTCCATGAATGCTTTGAAAGAAGTCCACGTATGGGTGAAAATCTGAAAGCGTTTGCAAGCTTTATGTATGCAGACTGAGGTCTAGCATTCAGCCACAATGGGAGTCTTGAACTGTGACAATTAAAATGGCTGATCAACACTGAAATCCATAGAATTTTTCAGTTCTTGAGTAATATCATCATCCAATTATATCACTTATCCACCTTCAGATTAATAATCAAGAGGAGGAAAAGTCAACCATTATCCCACGATTTCCATCCTTGCAAGAATGCAAGGAATTATGTCATCACTGTTCACTAGTAATCCATTGGCTTAGTCTTGGCATTTTATACTTTCCTAAGAAACAAGACTACTTTCTTCAACAACAACAAAATGAAACATCTGTAGCATAAAGAAAGCCAAAAGTGTCCCCACAGCTGGCCCCACAGCCTCAGGGATGCTTTCAAGGAAGCACTGGAAGTTTGCACAAAGACTTTTAATAGCTATTACGGTTTTGGAAAAATGCTCTGTCGAGCCCTGCATTTTGAAACATTTTATTACAAAGGTCACTAATATGTATTCTAACTCTCTTTATAGGAACCAAAGGGTAATTCTAAGGGATTCATTTAACCAATTTTATTAGCTAAAGTTCTGATATATAAAAAGAAGAACCAATTATCTCCAACATACCCACAAATGTGTTAGAAATTTCACCACAGAAGGTTTTAGTAAATTTATTCAAATCTACCCAAGTAGTAGTAGTAGTAATGATAATTTATTGATACCCCGCCCATCTGGCTGGGTTTCCCCAGCCACTCTGGGCAGCTCCCAACAGAATATATAAAAAAGCGACACAACAGCAAACATTAAAAGCTTCCCTAAACATGGGCTGCCTTCAGATGTCTTCTAAAAGTCAGATAGTTATTTATTTCCTTGACATCTGATGGGAGGGTGTTCCAGAGGGTGGGCGCCACTACGGAGAAGGCCCTGTAGCTTCACTTCTCATAGTACAAATTTGAGGCCGAGGTCTTAACGATTTGTAGGGATTTTCAGTGGGTGGGAATTTTCAAAGGCATTCAGCAGAGGTCTAATCCCATGCAGCATGAGAATGAAAAGTGAAGGAGCTACACAACATGTTGCAAATAGTAAAGATGGGTGAGAGGCAAGATGTAGCAAGATCTACTGAAATCTCAGCTGGGGCTATCAATTATTTGGAACCAATCAGGCTCTGGGTGATTTGTCACCCAGCATCAGAGGTTAGGCAAAATGCGTATACCTTCTTCCAGCATTTCTCAGACCTATTTTCAAAACTCTCTTTCCAAAGGTTATATACATCAAGGTATCAAAGGTCCCGATAAACATCTTACCGCTGATTGCCTGTTAGAGGCTGGGGATAGGCAGCTGCTTGCTGATGAATGTACCCACTTGGCTGCTGTTGTGTCTGCCGTAGCCTTTCCATCAGAGCAGGGTTCAAATGAGCTGCTTGATAGGCCCTGGAGTTGTAGGTAGGTGAAAGGATGATGCCCCCGGCCTGCTGTGATTGCAATGGCATCTGAGTGCTATACATTGTGTAGCCATGAGGAATAGTCTGCACGAAAAAAACAGCCCAAGGCACAAGTTGCTTTGATTTCGATGCTTCTAAAGAAAGCCCAGCATTATCACTGTTTATTTATTTTTCAAACAAACAAGCAAGCAACACACCAGGATGACAAAGAATGTATACTGTGCTGTTACTTGAAATAGCAACCAGACACTAAAAAAAAAATCCCCATAGTTTAATTATGCTTGCTTTGAATTTGCTAGGCTCAAATGGCAGCCGTACATGTTTGCGTGTTTTGTATTATTCTATCTTTTCAGCACAGCAAAGGCTGGGCAATATACGGTAAGTGAAACCTCCAAGCTTTTATGCAGGGTGATTTCCACACAGAGGATGGACTGGCATGATTGTGGGAGCACCTTTCCAGCTGCTTCACTTCTGCATAAATCACAGCTTTTGTGTACAAGCATAAATCCACGCAAATAATATCTCCTGGTCACAAGGACATGGGGGTAAGGGCACAAGTTTCCCATCTTCTTTCATGCAAAATGCCATCAGTTCTGACTAGGCCATATTTACTAAACTAATGTATGTCGGATTTTAGAATTGTGAAAGCTACTTTTATTCACGGTTATAAAGTAAGGGAGAGTCATGAAAGATCCTGGCCATTTAAAAACCCCTCATAAAACCTGCAGGGTAATATTATACAACCAAGTTCTACTCAAGAGTTGACCCACGCTGAAATTAGTAGACCTAGTTTAGCCATGCCCATAAATTTCAGTGGGTCTGTTCTGAGTATAACAAACACTGAACACGACTGGATCTCAATGTAGGGCATAGGCAAGGCCTTAGCACATCCTTTCCCTACACAGACTGATAATTATTTACCTGTGTCTGCTGTATCCCTGGATACTGCGGAAGCTGAGAAGCTGGCCGGATTTGTTGAGCAAAAATAGTAGCCTGGTCGATAGTCGGACCCTGCAAAAAATAAATAAATTTACAAATTAAAAAATTTTCGCCAAAAAAGCGGCTTTGTCATGCTGGCCACATGACCTGGAAGCTGTACACCGGCTCCCTCAGCCAATAATGCGAGATGAGCGCGCAACCCCAGAGTCGGTCACGACTGGACCTAATGGTCAGGGGTCCCTTTACCTTTACCTAAAAAATACATTACTTATTGTAAATTTAAAGATTACATGTTTAGGGACACCACTGCGAACGGTTCAGGCATTCAAGGCATTTAAAAATACAACCTAAGAACAGAAGTTGGTATGTTTCCAATATTTTTCTTTCTGAAGGCAAGTGATGCTGAGTTATGCATTACGTACATAGCTGAATTTCTTAACTGCATTTTTTCAAAAAATGAATTGGGTGATTCCTTTGACCTTTTCTACTTTCAACCCAGTTACTGAGGTGCTTTCATGCTTTCCCCCTGGAACATTTCCCTGGAGTGTTTAATCTCGGCAAAACAGCTATTCAGCGCACCAATGCAGAGCTGAATGTGGTTTGTTTACAGACACTGGCCTGGTTGAATGACCTTGGGCAAGGCTGGGGTGGGTCCCAACAGACCTTTGCAGTGGAGAAGAAGCCTGCAAGTCCTAGCCTTTCTGACTCTTCCCAACATCTTCCATTAGGAAGCAGGGAGAAGCAGGGAGTCCTCAGAGGACGAGAGCAGCCCCTATGGAGCTCTGAGGGAAGGACACAAGTGAGATGCAACGCAAACACACACATCAGCAGCGCGGAGAGAACTGGCTGAGGAAACACACTGCTGAACCTTCGGTCGTTTTTATTTTATTTGATCTTGGGGGTTATCATTTGAAGCTGAGGTGGTGATCTTAGGAAAGTGTGTGAGAGACAGAAAAGGCAAAAGATACTGAGAGGGCAAGTCAAAAAGATCCCAAGAACAAATGAGAGCAATATTAAGGAAGTCCCGCTCCACCTTGAAATCCTGAGTAACAAACCCTAAATAGTTTAGATTAAGGGGAATATCTGGCAAGAAAACTGCCGCCAGTGGCAGGAGCAGTTTGAATTGAAAACACACAAGAGCCAGTGAGAACAGAGGAGCATTGCCATCTAGTGGCAGGAGGGGGAAAAACTTCATGTGGGTTTGGATTTTTATGTTCACATCTTCCCTCTATGGATTTGTGGGCCATGCAGGGCCGTCTTAAGCATATTGGGCGCCCTGGCACCGTGGTGCGATTATCGCTCCGGCACCCGCCCCCCTGCCCTGTTTCTCACTGCGGCTGTCTGGTGGGTGCAGCGCGAAGCGCCCTGCGCCACCCAGGCTTGCCTTAGAGCCGGCCCTGGGGCCATGCACCATTAGTTGCAAGAGTCTGGCTTCTTTGCCATGGTATTTTTTTAAAAAAATTACATCAGCTTACTAACTTGGAGCCAGAAGATTTGATGTTACCAGAGTGGACTGTCCAACAACACAGATGCAAGCAGGGTGTTCCCCCAGGGAGAAGGAAGATGGCCTAGTGGCAGGACATGAACCCCTGGACACGCGTAGGACTGCCAGGAGCCATGCTGAGCCTCTGGAGCTACAAAATTGATTCCATGTCCTCACCTTGGACACTGATTGTGAGCCAGAGGAGCAACTACAGCCGAGGTGGAAGGTACAGTGTACAGAGTGATTCCTGCCACTCTACAGAGAGGGAAGAGACATGTGGTTGTGGAAAGTGACTTCCTACAGGGAGGAACTGATCAATAAAGTGAGCGTACAGGGAGCCTTGGGCGGAAGTGGTCATGGCCTCTTGGCTTTCATTATACCCAGGCAAGGGAAAGCTGTAGTTGGGCATGCACTTAGGGCTGCCAGACTCAATAGAGGACAGGACTTCTGTGCCTTTCATTGCCCTGCTCTCTTTTGAGTCTGGAAACCTTAAAGAGAAACCAGCAGACCCTTTGTTTAATTTCCAAGCAAAGGGTCTGCTGGTTTCTCTTTAAGGTTTCCAGACTCAGGGCAATTAAAGGCACAGAAGTTCTGTCCTCTATTGAGTCTGACAACCCTACATGCACTCTGGACTTGAAGTAGGTTGATTTCAAAAAGCTTAAGGAACTACTGGGTGATGGAAGACCCATGATCAGAAATACTCAAAGAAAAAGGAGTTCAAGGTGGATGGGAATTTCTCAGAGGAGAAATATTGAAGGCACAGATGCAGGCAATTCCAACAAGTGAGAAAAGTGGGAGGTATCTAAAGAAACCAGTGTGCCTGCAGATAACAGGTGAACTGAGATGTAAGAACGGCATGTATAAGAAATGGAAGAAAAGGGAAATCATGAAGGAAGAGTATTCACAAGTTGCAGGGGGAAGGTCAGGCGGGCCGAAGCTCAGAATGAACTCGTGCTTGCAAGAGAAGTTAAAGGTAAGTTTTGAAAAAGGTTTCTTTGGCTATGTTCAAACAAGAGGAAGAACAACCAAGTAGCAGGTTCCTTGCGTGGAGAAGACAGAGGAATGCTATTGGGTAACAGAGAGAAGGCAGAACAGCTCAACACCTACTTTGCCTCTGCCCAGGGCCGGCCCTAAGGCAAGGCTGGGTGGTGCAATGCGCCAGGGTGCCGGGCTGCCAGGGGGCGCCGCGCTACACCCACCCCACCAGACAGCCCTCCCGCCCTGCTCCTTGCCTCCCTCCCTCCTGCCCGCCACGGGTTCGAGTCCCGGCCTCAGCCTGGCTGGGCGGGGGCATGAGGAGGACAAGAGGCCAAGCGCTGCGCGGCAATGCCCCCCCCAACAGAGGCTTCCGCGCAGGAGGAGGTGGCGCCGGCGCCCCAGAGGACAACCAGGCAGCCCGGCCCACCCGCTGCAGCGCCCCTGAGCCCGGCCCACCCTCAGCGCCCGCCCCGCCCATGCCATGTCCCTCCTCTGCGTCCGCGGTGAGTTGGGGGGCGGTGGCGGAGGGACCTTTGCGCCACGGCGCTCAATGTGGTTAAGACGGGCCTGCCTCTGCCTTTACCTAAAAGGAAAGCTGTGCCCAACCTGGCACAATAAACAAAACAATGGACCCGAATCAATGGGTTTAAGTTACAAGAAAGGAGATTCCAATTAAACATCAGGAAGGAATTTTTGACAGTAAGAGCTGCTGGACAGTGAAACTGACTCCCTTGGAAGGAGGCGGTCTCTCTTTCATTGGAGGTTTTTAAGCAGAGATTGGCTGGTCATCTGCCATCGATGTTTTAGTTGAAATGTCTATACAGCAGGGAATTGGACTACATGACCCCTGGGGCCCCTCCCTAGCCTAAAATTCTATGATTCTATAAAAATTAATCCACACATTTTATAAACGAAAAAGAAATGTGACACAGTGTCCAGCAGACAAATGGGTTGTGTGTCATTAGGAAAGGGGACTTAGACATAGATGTATGTGGTTTCATAAGCAAACACAAAACCCACGGTCAGGCAAAAAGTATACAAATAAACAAGTAAGACTACCTTAGGGAAAAAAAACAGATTGCAGTAGTGTTTTCAAACATTTGGAATGAGAGTCCTTTCTAAGGGGCTCTTAATCTACCTTTCAGCAAGCGGCAAATTTGCATAGCAGGCAGAGCAGAAACCCCTTTGGGGAGGGGGCAGTTGCAGGGAGAATTGCAGGGAATATATTGCTTGGGGAATGAAATAGGCACCCCAATCCACATAATGAAATGTTACAGCTCACACTACCACCTCAGGATCCTACCATTTTGTTGCATGTTGTACATGAAGCCTAACTTGGGTTCTGGGTATGGTTTTATGTGCCTACAATCCTAAATCAAGTAGAGACTCAGCTGGATCAGCGCATTCCTAAAATGTAAGACAAAGAAAGCAGCTGTTGAGGCCTTGCCTGGGCTTGTTGCCTTAGAAGCCGCTGCTGCTGTTGCTGCTGTTGCTGCTGCTGCTGAAGTAGCTTCATCTGGAGCAGTTGCTGCTGCTGCTGCTGCTGCTGCTGCTGCTGTGAAGCAATTGCGTGAATTGATGGTGGCTGCATCATGGTGCCAGAACGCCTCTGCAGCATGTTAGACAGCACTTGTTTTGTGTTGCTTGGGACAAAGGAGTTGGGAGGGTCCAATCTGGAACCACCTGTGAATGCAATGCGATAGATGATAGATAGATGGATAGACAGATAGATAGAGGGTGGGTCTACACACAGGAAGAAATAAATAAGTCAGAAATTAAATCGTTAAAACAAAAAGGAAAAAAACGCTATGTAAAAATCACATTAAAATTTCTTTGCTCTCTGGCGCCATCTGGTATTACATGTTTATAATGAACGTTTTTTGACTAATGTAGCTGAGTCCATAGATAGACAGACAGACAGACAGACAGACAGACAGACAGACAGATAGATAGATGATAGATAGATAGATAGATACGAGGTGGGGATTTGTTTACAATCATAATGACTACATAATGCATAATAAAGTTTTTTTCTTGTGTACTTTGCCAAAGTGCAGAAATACGTATCCTTTAAAACCTAGGTTTCCCTTTGTTTCCCCTTAGAGTATGTGAAACAAGATTTGTAAACAACAACAAAAACTACTGTTGTTATCCAAAAGACACACTAGAGGGTAAAATGACTTTTAACTACTAATTCTATAGCAACCAAATGCTTAGAGATACGTCATCCTACCAAGCCATTTAAACCTTGCTTGCAATGGAAGGTGAGCTTTTTGCAATAGCAAAGTTAAAAATAAATAAATCTGAAGTTGAGCAGCTTTTAACAATAGTTAACAACAGTTAACTGTTGTTTTCTGTTTCTTTGTGCCTTTTGCATAACTAAGAATGCCTTCTGAAGATAGCAGAATGCGGGGGGGGGGGGAACTAAAAAATAAGATTGTTTCTTTATGATGCAGCAAACTTCTGGTGCCTATTACAAAGCAGAGACCTACCTGGTGGAAGAGGCTGGTTCTGAACGAAGAAAGCAGCTTGCTGGGGCTGCCCCATAACATTATAGCCCCACAAAGCAGACTGGGGTTGGTGCATCATTTGAGATGAAAGTGGTGAATAGTTGGGAGGGACTCTATATACATTGTTCTGAGGGTATTCCTGAAGCCAAACAGGAAAAGTTAAACGTTATTTGCATCCATACCCTACTACGTAATTCATAAACAATGCCAATTTTCCTGCTGAACTATTAAAGAATTTATGACAAGTCCTTTTGTGGTTTACAACACAAAACCGATTCAGTCATAGACCCAGCAAAGATAAACTAAATGTGACATCTTCTTGGCTGTCCGCATGCTATACAACATGTCAGGTCATAATGTTATCAAAGCCCTACTGTGTGAGCAACTTAACGACAAATTCACACTGTGCATTCAAGCTTCAGAGAATGAAACTACAGTGGTGCCTCGCTTAACGAATGCCCTGCTTAACGAAATTTCCGCTTAACGAAAGGTTTTTTCTAGCGGAGGTTGCCTCGCTAGACAAATTCGTTTTACGAAAAATTCATCTAGCGGATCGCGGTTTCCCATAGGAATGCATTGAAATTCAATTAATGCATTCCTATGGGCAAAAAAATTCAAAAAAAAAATTCAATGCATTCCTATGGGATTCGCTAGACGAATTTTTCGTTATAAGAAAAGACCCGTGGAACGAATTAAATTCGTCTAGTGAGGCACCACTGTACGGTGAAGAAATTAAGCTAGCTGTCCTAAGGAATCTCTCATGCTAAGGATTATTCCACCATATATCTAAGTACATGAAGCGGTTTCAAAATTTTCTATGTTCAGGAAATATTTTTCGCTTTCGCTTGTCTGCCATATGATCCCTCTGTATCGCCAGGGGCATGTTCTAAGGTGGACTTAGAACATGTTCTGAGGTAATTTGCTAGCCACTGATTCTTCCCCTGAAACATGCAATGGGAGAGGAATGTTGGGTGTTTCTGTTAATGATGAAGTTAATTATATCCGCTTTTTAATGATGAAGTTAATTATGTCCGCTTTTTTTTTGTAGCAATAGGAGTCAAACCCAAGTCTGGGTGCCCCCTTCCCACTCGAGAGGTAAAATTTCCATTTCATGCCACAGGTTTTAATTGCTTACATCAGGTTTGGAAGTTGGTTTTGTCTTTCGCTTTTTGCCTTTTGCCTTCTTCTCTTCGTCTGCTGAAGGTTTGCCCTGATCTGACAGCTCTGCTGACTTCCTTTCCGGTTCCTGAGATGCAGGGGAAGCAGGCTCTTCCTCCTCCTCCTCTTCCTCAGGAGGGAGAGGTAAAGGCTCGAGGTAGTAGCTTCGTGGCTTGGGTTTAGAGTGGCCGTGGTAGAGGAGGAGGTGTTGCTGCTCCTCATATTTTATTACTTTCCTATCGATACGGACAGTTCCAAACCAGGCCCAGGATAGAGGAGCGGGGTTTCTATTGCCCTCAAATAAATCCCACGGGGATACTTTCTGCTTAGTTGAGACTTGAAGCCCCTGTTTAAAAATGTAAAGGGATAGTTTTTATTTGTCATTTCTTACCTAAACGTCATGTAGCCTAAAATAAAGTTGCAGCACACACCGGTGTGTGTGAACTATTGAAAGTTATGCACAGAAAGACAATTATGGTTTATCAGTAAAGTAAAATAAAGATGTCACTCATTTTGAATGACAATCACACCTCATTATACTGTATGTTTTTATTGTTATAAATTACTTTGATTTTTTTTTGTTAATGATATAGCGGTATACAAATATTTTTATGGCTAAAATAAAAACTCTCCAGAATTAAAAACTAGGTAAAATTGATAGCTGTTCCAATACGTTATTCAGGGTATTCAAAAAATAATAATCTATGCCATTCAGCACAATCTTTCAGAAATAAAACTCATATATTCCATCTGACTTCCCCTTATAATGTTTACAGTCAGTCTCCACTTAAATCATAAATGTTTTACGTCTCTGGTTTAATCCTCTGTAAAGATCACATGAGTAAAGAGTGAAATGTCTGCAGCAAAAGTTAATTAGAAAGTTTAGTCCTATTTGGGGGCCCCAGCCTTGTCAATCTCACAATCCCACAACATATTCTAAATAAAATAAAAACTATTGAATGTGATGGACTTCAAGTTAAGACTCAAACCTGATGCAGCACCTGCTGTCTTGAGCTCTTGTGATGGGCAGCTTGACCATTGCAATTTGCCACTAGCTGGCAGTATTGTCCGCATTTAGTTTGTGGTTTTAGAATCTGTCCTGCAAAATTTGCTTTAAATCATTTCAGACAACAGACATAGTGAGCTCCTCCTGCATCTAAGATGGTGCCAAACACATTGCTCTGCTTTCCTTTGGACTACATCAGAGAGACCAAGGGGGCAGGGTCTTGTTGTCTGGGCAGCCCAGAATCTTAATAATAATAATAATAATAATAATAATAATAATAATAATAATAATAATAATTTATTATTTGTACCCCGCCCATCTGGCTGAGTCTCCTCAGCCACTCTGGGCGGCTTCCAACAAAAATTTAAAATACATTAAAATATCACACATTAAAAACTTCTCTGAACAGGGCTGCCTTCAGATGTCTTGTAAACGTCAGGTAGTTATTTATCTGTATACACTGCCAGGCTTGTGCCCAAGGGAGGTCACCTCCGTGCTGCTAACACAGTGGTTTGATTTCACCCCCGGAGGTGTACTTCCTTATTTCTTGAGACAGACAGATGCCAGCAACACTCTTAGGCTGCATTCCTAACCCCTCTTATCTGGGAGCAAGCCCCATTTAATTCAGTAGGCTTTCCATCCAAATAGAATTGGTTAAGATTTGCATTTGAGCATAGAAGATTTTCATGAGAAGAGAAGACCACACACTAAGCCACCTCATGAGAAGAGAAGACTCCCTGGAAAAGACCCTGATGTTGGGAAAGATGGAGGGCACAAGGAGAAGGGGACGACAGAGGACGAGATGGTTGGACAGTGTTCTCGAAGCTACGAACATGAGTTTGACCAAACTGCGGGAGGCAGTGCAAGACAGGAGTGCCTGGCGTGCTATGGTCCATGGGGTCACGAAGAGTCGGACACGACTAAACGACTAAACAACAACAGCATAGAATATTCACCATGGGGTACCAAAATCCACTCAGCTACAAATAAGTAAAGCCCCAGTCCAAATCTTGCCTCTATCATGGATTCACTTGGTGGCCTTCATAAGTCACTCAATCAGCTTCACTCTTCCCATCTATATTAGAGGGGCTGATATTATTAATGCACGTTATAGAGTTCTTCTAAGAATTTCTAACTAGGTAATGCATGCAGAGTTCTCTGAATATTTGGAAACTCTATGCATTTTTACAAGTATTATTATTAAGTGGAATGTTGCCTAATAGAAAGGACAGATAATTGTTTCTTTGCTTTGCAGAATATGGTAGAAGCTGTAATAACAATAGTTTTTTACATAACAGAAAAACATTCATGGCCTTCTGTGAATAAATGAGTTTAATGGATCTGATTAAAGGGCCACCAAGTTATCTTTTGACTGTCATATGCATGAGAAAGTTGGCACGCCTTAAAAGTAAAGTTTATTCTTGCCTGTTTCTTATCGATGGAGTCAAATCCAGCAATTTTGTTTCCTTTGGTATCAATTAGTGATCCCATAGGCTCACAAGCAATAATGTCACACATCTGCTTAGGCAAGGGAAGAAGTTGACGAACTTTGTCAATACTTTCTGAACACTTATCTCCCAGTTCTTTCTGCAAGGGGGTAAAAAGGACAAATGTAAGGAAGCATTTCACAATTCCAGACCAGAAATGTTTCATATGAGTCATTTCCCTGTACTTTTACTATTTTTATTTCGCAGTCTTCGCTGTGCCTTAAAATGTGCTTTATAAGCTATTTCCCCTCATCTAACTATAGAAATCTGCATTTAATGTAGAAGCTTAAAGAACAGATGAGCAATGGTGTCAGGGGAAAAAAATCATCTGCAGTTTTAGCATATCATATTGGGCCAAGCCAGAGAACCATGGACAGAAGTATCATGCATACCAAGTCAAGACATTTGTCCAACTAACCCAGAGTTGCCTGCTCTGACTTGCTGTGGTTCTACATATTCTTTGGGCATTGAACCTGGGACTATTTCCTTGCAAAGCATGAGCTATTGTTGTCATTCAAATACTGCATCTGTGATAAACAGTGCCTAACAGGCAAAGGGGCAAAAGCTCGGGTGTGTCACTGACATCTATTAGTTAGGCTAGATCCCTTTGGCTAATATAGATGCAACACTGCAGTTAAGACTGGGAAATGGCTATAGGCTCATGCCATTTCTCCTCCTGCCTCTTCTCTTGTGTGCTTGTTCCTGATCTCTTAACCAGGCTAGCAAATGACTTGTGCACCAAGCCTTTTTGTCCTGTTTCTTAATTCTTATTCATTAGTACATGATTCCCTTATTCCCTTATATCTACATAATCCTCCTTTACACACACAAAAGTGGGGGGAACTGCTAGAAAAGTGATTTGTTTAACAAAAGCATATTTCAGAAGTCAGACGGGAGACTTACTTTCAGCTTTTTCACCAAATTCATGTATGCTCTTTTGTTCTCTTCAGACCCCACCTGGGTTGCATTTGATAGGTCAGAAGCTAAGGTTCCATTGATCAACACACTCAGCATGTCAAGTACAGTTGTGAACAATTCACTAGGAGCATTAAGAAGAAAGCAGCGAATTACACCACAAAGAGCGAAAATAAATGTACTTCCATTTAGCCAAATGTTTACTACCGTATTCCCCTCTGGAATGTCATAATCCGATCTAAATTGGATTATGTGAGTCTCTGAAAGGAGGTCCTACCCCACCTGCTATTTTGCTTCATTGTGGTACTTTCCATGATTTCTAAAGTCTGAATAAATGCATGGCCCTTTTCTCAAGATACACTCTTGTTTCCTAAAAAATGCAGCAGGAGTAAGACACCTCCAGCCAACAAACATTTGTTTTCTTGGCTGTGTCTGAGAAAGCCCTAGTATCTTTGAACTTGACCTCACCAAGTCAAAGTTCCAGAAGATTCCTCTGGAAAATAATATGGCGGGAGCTATTTGAGACCCTTTTAGCAACTTTGGTATTCCACAGGGGAAAATAATAATGTTGCGTTATTATTAATGGTGCAGACGTACTTGTTTGTTTGCATGTCAACGGTTCCTGATGTTATTATTTGAAGGAGCAGAAGGGCCCAGTCTGTGGTCCACTGGGTACTTCTCTGCACCGTGTCAAACATTCCACCCACCTGAAATGTGAACCACATGAAAAGAATTGAAGATAAACATGATGGACCAAATGCATTGTGCTCTGCTTTATTTTATTTCATTTTTATTAATTGCGAACACGTAAATACATCAAATATACATAAATAAAACTAAAAAGGAAAATAGAGAATATAAAACGAAAAAAACAGAAGAATAAAAAATAAAAATAAATATTTTCATATCAACTTCTACATAGGGAGTTCAAGCCTTTTGTGCTCTGCTTTATTTATGCTTATGGCCTAATTACATTTATTCCTAGTATGTCCCTATTAGTAAGTTCCTTGGAGATCCCAAACAGCTCTGATATGTGGCTCTGGAGTAGCCATCCTTCTGTTGACATGTCCCTCCTGTGTCATAGAACCATACTGTGAATATGCTGCCATTAAGTGGCCAGTCCCTTGGAAGGTCTCTCCCGCACTTCATCTTAAAAAACAACAACCCAGCAGCCCCCCCCCCACCTACACAGATGTGGGAGTGGGTATGTACAGAGAGCGTGGGCAAAATCAGGATGTAACATGAGATTCAAATGACTGGTGGGCTGCCATGTTGCATTGTGTCTAGCACAGCACCATGTTTGTTACACAGTGCTATGCTAGATACAAAGAACACAGTGGTGTTCTATGAGGGGTCTTGCTGCACCCTAATCTTTCTGCCTGCATCAGTGCAAGACTATAGCCTCGGAGTTCCTCTCATACTAAGTGCTTGCCACGTTACCTGCACACACAAATGTGTAACGATTTTACACGGTCTTCATTTTCCAGTTTCAATATGCAGCTTTTTTTATATTACGGATATGAATATCACATTTCAGGAAAATAACTTGCAGGGTTTGGGACTAGATGACCCTTGCAGTATCTTCCAAATTCTGTGAGAATGTCTCCCATAGGGTTGTTCCCCCCCCCCCCCAGATCAGGAAGCACAGGCAGCCAGGGAGACTACAGAGCACTGAATAAATGTTTTAATGGGAAGAAAAAGTACATGCGGCAACAATAAAAGTAAGCTCAATCCTGCGACAATGGAAACTGAAATTCTAAAGCAGGCTGGAAAAGAGGTCAAATAACAGGTAAAGAAATTGGAGGGCAGGTTTCAGCACAGAACCATTAGGCTTGCCCTATGTCCTCTTTTTCCAGGACACACCCTCTTTTTCATAGTTATGTAAAATGAGAGTCGTCATAGTGATCCATTAGTTAGAAGTAGAAGTTCAAATGTGTCCTCTTTTTTGCTCTTCAAAATATGGCAACCCTTGTTGGAGTTTGCAAGGGAGCAATTAGTGTTTTGACTACAGGCTAGGGAGACATAGCGCGGGAGAAATTTGCCTGGAGGCAAGAGGACCTAGTAACAGCTCGGTGATTGGCTGAGGTCTCTCAGATAGGCAGCATGACTTATGACATTGTTTGGCTAGTTAGGAGTAATCTGGAGTGCTTGGAGAGTGATGAAGTCCGTGTCTGTATACAGTAACTTGTATATAGCTTGTGAGTTTACTGCCGTATATAATAAACTACAAAATCAAGTTACTAGTCGTCAGCTTTGTTCCTGATTGTCGTCCTGACTGAGCAGTCTCAATCATTGCCTAGGAAAAGCTGCACTACTCTGCTAAGTTGTGCATCATTGAAGAAGTTCAGAGGTGAAGAGACTGGTCCTAGTAGCATGCGAAAGGACTTCAGAAAGTGCTCACAGGCTTCAGAGTTTTAACAACCCTAGGAGCAGTTTTACTGAGGAATGATATAAAAAAAGTCTAAATCTAAATAAATAATTGTGTCTTTTTCTCACCAAATTAAGACGAAGTTGCAGAGCGTCATGCATCATCTGTCTAGCTTTAACATCATTCTGGTATCTTTCTTCCCTCCAGTTGCTTAATATCTAGGAACAAAAATCCGATTAACTTAAGCATGTTTACTTTAAACCTTAACATTACTCATTCCTGGTCAGCATTATATATATATATATATATATATATATATATATATATATATATATAAACTCTTTTCACCCACTTCTGTTAAACACTTCTCACTAATTTTGCTGCTTGTTAAATTTCTGCCTGCTATAATTTATTACCCTGTATCTTCTCTTGCCCAATTTAACTGATACTTTCCATTATTTTTACTTATGAAGTCCCATCTGTGGAGCCATTCAAAGAAAAAGTTGTCCTCTTATCTGGTCAAAGAACCACTTGCAAATACATTCTCCTCCGAGTGAAACTCCACACATGCATGGGCTCCCCAAAAGTTGCCTGTGAGAAGTCATCATTTTCCACTGAGCACACAAATTCCTTTCATTTGATAAGTGAGAAAGGGAAGCTTCTGAATCACACTCTACAGATAGCTTCTCTCAGTGGCTGTTAATACTTTCTACAGATTGCAAGCAGAGTTGCAAGGATGGTAAAGTAAGAAATATATCAGATCCAGATTAAAGTACTGGGAGGAAGGAGAAAGGCTTGAAGGCAGCCAAAACAGAAATGGAGGAGGGAAGTGTCAGAAAATGGAATAGTTAGAAACTATATCTAAAATGAATTTTGTTACATGCTAACTGTGTGTTTTACAGTGGCCTGGGAGCTGCTCTCGTAGTACTGTAGTTACACATAGATGGAGGAGCAGGGCAAACAATAAGGCATCTGTCCACAACAATACGAGTCCTTACTTGGGAATGACTAAAGAATTGTCATATGCTCTGTGTACATAGCTCTTCTACCTAGTCATTACAGTCGTACCTTGGAAGTCGAACAGAGTCCATTCCAGAAGGTCTGTTCGATTTCCAAAACGTTCGGAAACCAAATTGCAGCTTCTGATTGGCTCCTGCAGCCAATCAGAAGCCACAGAAGCCCTGTCGGACATTCGTGTTCCGAAGAACGTTTGCAAACCAGAACACTCAGGTCTGGATTTGCGGCATTTGGGAGCCACAACGTCCGAGTACCAAGGCGTTCGGGATCCAAGGTACGACCGTACTAGGCTGGTTGTGGGGGCATACCAAAACTAAGTGGCTCACTTTTCATGATAGCAGCAAAGGAATCAAGCACTGAAATCAAGGGTCAAATGCTGGGTTCTGTCACCTTCTAATCTATCTTACAAACTACTGTATTAACAACTGAAGTGGCAACATGCCCCACATTAGGCCTAGTCTATTCATCCAGCAGAATGAGGTGGGAATGAGGTATTAGACTAAAACGTACCTATTTGGACCACACCCATGGGGGCTGAAGGTGTGGAAGCCTTTTTTTAAAAATAAAATAAAATTCTACACATACACAACACTTCCTACAAGTAAAAAGTCGGTGCAAAGGGATCAGGCTGGGCTAGAGCCTTTCTCCCATTCTCACCTGCAGATAATGTATTTTTTACATGGGAGAGCGATCAAAATTGATGTCCCCCAACTTCAGTCAAAAATAATACAATACATTCTATCAGAATATGACCATCTCATTGACCTCCATGCGTAGGCAATGCCTTGATGTGCTTTAGGCCAGGATCCAAAGAACTCCAGAACCTATTTTGTGAGTCAGTGGGTTCAGGATTTCAGATTCCCAGAACTCCAAATTTGCAGTGCCATGCGGCAAATCATTACTGGAACTGTGGGAAGTTTCAAGAGCAGACCTATGCTATATAGCATGATAGACTAGTGCTCCAAGAAATAGAAATAAAAAGTCCCACACAAGTCACTGATCTCACTTAAAAGTAGCATTTTGTAGCCTGGTATAAGGCTGTGTGCACATTAGGGACCTTAAAATGCATTAAGGTCATTTTTCCCTGCTGCATTTCAAGTCACATTTTTACATTGCTGTACACACCAGGGAGGGAGCTGGGATGTCTTCACTCGATGCAAACTACCCAATTTATTTGCCTGTGTCTGCATTTTCCCCACAACTCCAATTCAGTGAATCAGTGAAGGCTGCAAGTGCGCAGCAAATATCTGAAGTGTTCACTGCTTGTCTTTTCAGATCAAATTGAGCCTGATTTGAGGGGAATCACATCTAACAGCTGTGCTTCTCAAGAAACTATAGGATACATATAGATTGTGGGTAACTTGGCTTCAAACATCAGCAGTGGGAGAGCACTGGAGCCAGAGTAAACAGTAATGTGTGCATAGTCTTAGTACCTAAAGTGAAGACGCTGCAGATGCAGTACAGAACAACAAGGGAAGCTCAATGTCACTTTGCCAGCAGGAATTACTTCTATCCTGAGAAAGTTTGCCATTTTTCTTTTCTTTTTTAATGCAGATGGTTTTGTGTTGTTTTTTAAATAAAAAATCAGCTAAACCTTCTGTCATTTCTCTCCACGGATGGCCTTTCAAATATGGTTCTCTGTGTGCCTGAGTCCATTAGTATAATTGATTTTCATCTGATGCAGAGCACAGAATTATCTGCTTCTTTTTACCTGATTAACTTGATTTTGTAGAGATGTTAGAAGCCCTTCTCGCTGCTCATCCTGTCCCTTAAGGCAAGTAAGTACCAAAGAAAGGAAAGGTTGCTGACTCAAAAGAGACATGCTTTAAAAGAGGCAGAGACAAGATTCAATTAGTAGTGTTACTTTGATATTTCCTGTCTCCAATCCCTTCCTTCCCTGTGTCTACTCTTTCCCTAACAGGGGTTTTCTTCATGTGCGCTGTTATCGCTGTTTTAGCAAGCTAAAAAAAATACTCACGCGCTAAAAGCCAAACATTAGGACAGAGGTTCTTCAAACCATGGATTTCCCTGGAAGCTCCCAAGGAGTTCATCAGCGGGAATATTGGTAACAGCTGCCACAAGATGTGGTGAGATGTCATTAAAGGTGGGAGCTGGGCAAATCCATGGAGGGTAAGTCTGTGCTGCTTGTGAGCTTCCCAGAGGTATCTGGTTGGTCACTATAGGAAACAGGATGCTGGATTAAATGGACCATGGGTCTGATGCCACAGCGACCCTCCTTATGGTTTTATGACAAGCAAGCATCTCTTCAAAAGAACGTGTCTATATATCATTACTGATATTCTTCCATAATATGTGGCCTCGGGGATAGGGTTACCAGACTCAATAGAGGACAGGACTTCTGTGCCTTCAACTGCCCTGCTCTCTTTTGAGTCTGGAAACCTTAAAGAGAAACCAGCAGACCCTTTGCTTGGAAATTAAACAAAGGGTCTGCTGGTTTCTCTTTAAGGTTTCCAGACTCAAAAGAGAGCAGGGCAATGAAAGGCACAGAAGTCCTGTCCTCTATTGAGTCTGGCAACCCTACTCGGGGAACTCTGCAAATGTTGCATAGGTGCCCTAGCTAAACAAAGTGCACCACAGGACACACCTAAGTCTCTTCTGCAATATGCAGGTGGTACGTGGTGTGCAGATCAGTGCAGAAAGTGTTCCGAGAGGGTAGGGAATTTGAAAATCACTGCATTGTGACCATGGTATAAAGGGAGGCCAACACACTTGTGTAAAATGTGTGATGGTTTTTAAGTTGGCAGCTTCTTTTGGAGGAGGATGAAGAAGTTCCTGTCTCATCACTTCCTGTCTCATCAGAAAAAGAACTCTCACATCCCCTTATCCTTTGAGGAAAGCAAGCTGTCTCCACATCTTCCACGGCTATCTATAAAAAGAAGATGTGAAAGTTCTCCTTCGGACAATGCAGAAGAATGTAATACACTGGCACTCTCTGCTCTCTCCATCACCCTCCCTTTTGTGTGGCACTTCCAAAGCAGCCTTTAATGAAAGCCAGAGGAATGTACAGTGTTCCTATCCTATCCAGGTTTGCAGGAAGCCTAAGGCATTGCGCTTTTAATGGCGTGCCACAATGCTTATCAGGAAGTATCGTTCAGTATTGCTAATTAAGCAAAGTAAAGGTATATGGGACATGGGACCCAGGTGGCGCTGTGGTTAAACCACTGAGCCTAGGGCTTGCTGATCAGAAGGTCAGCGGTTCGAATCCCTGTGACGGGGTGAGCTCCCGTTGCTTGGTCCCAGCTCCTGCCAACCTAGCAGTTCGAAAGCACGTCAAAATGCAAGTAGATAAATAGGAACCGCTACAGCGGGAAGGTAAACGGCGTTTCCATGTGCTGCTCTGGTTTGCCAGAAGCGGTTTTGTCATGCTGGCCACATGACCTGGAAGCTATACGCCGGCTCCCTCGGCCAATCATGCGAGATGAGCGCGCAACCCCAGAGTCGGTCACGACTGGACCTAATGGTCAGGGGTCCCTTTACCTTTACCTTTACCTAAAGGTATATGGACAATTAAGAACTAGTTTAAGGCAGATTAAGATCAACACAGTAGTTAAAAAGAAAGTATGATCTGAATTTTCAGCCATGAAGTGGGAAATGCAGGAAAAAAAGAAAGGAAAGAAAGGGAAAATGTTGTTTTTAATGTAAGCTTTTGAATACAGACAAGCAATTTCATGCAGAGAATTTGAATACTGTAGTTTATTGTGAAACATCTAATAACATATGTATTCATGCATACATCTGAGCATGTCATTTCTTGACACCTAATCAGAATCCCATATGAGATCTTTTTATTTGAGGGTGAGAAGTAAGTATCATTTTAATGATGAGTAGAATCAATTCAGCTGTGGTGCTACTTTCAGTAAATTCTAACTCATTATTGGTCCTTTTTTTAAACTGTGCTGTTTCCAGAGCATCAACTGGGGCATTAAGAAGGAAAACATAGTCTTGCTTATGTGCTACATTTCTTCCTAAATGCAACCAAACTGCAACCTACCTTTCACATAATAACTGTATTGGGGTGGGGGGAGAGAATGTTGCAGGCTTATTTCATAAAACAAACCTTGACTGAGTGCACAAACATGTCCGATTTACAATCGCAGGATTGGAATACTTGTAATAAAAAGCACAAACTCTCCCTAGCCAGTCTCTGCATCAGATATTCCCAGTGAAAAGTTGCAGCATCCCACCCCCACCCACCCCCCGGGTCATTTCTACCTCTTTTGCTTCTGCCTGTCTCTCTCCTTCTTTGAAGACGATCCCAAATGCTGGCCTTTCTCTAGCTCTTCTCCAGCTGCTTTCAAGACTCTGCCTTGAACAGAGGTAGGCAGCTTCGCAATCAGGGGAGACACTAGCCAAGCGCCTCGCCTCTCAGAAGAACTAAAAGCATGAAACATACAAGACATTTCAAACAGATTATTACTCAAGTTACAGGTAGGTAGCCGTGTTGGTCTGACGTAGTCGAAACAAAGTAATAAAATTCCTTCCAGTAGCACCTTAGAGACCAACTAAGTTTGTCATGGGTATGAGCTTTCGTGTGCATGCACACTTCTTCAGATACACTGAAACAGACTTCTGTTTCAGTGTATCTGAAGAAGTCATGCACACAAAAGCTCATACCCATGACAAACTTACCGTAGTTGGTCTCTAAGGTGGTACTGGAAGGAATTTTTTTATTTTGTTTAGATTGTTACTCAGTATTCTCAGTTTTTTTCCTTCAAAGCACTATATGCATGTGTGTGAGCTACAGGTTTTGCAAACTACTTGAAACAAGGCAGACAGGTAGATTTAAGCCAATACAGTTCAATATAACTTTAAGCAAGTTGTGAGCTGAAGTTCCACATCCCAGTCCCAAAGTTTTTTGGGGGTATGCTTTTTGATACGTATGCGGAGGACTTGAGCATGCAGAAATTCCCATTCATTGCAGCTGAAGAACTAATGTTTATACCTCTTGGTGTGCTCACAATGCATGATCAACCAAACTGAGAAATTCTCACAGGCAGAGAAACTCTGCACATGCACTGGAACTTCTGAGCCCAGAACAAATCACTGGACTGGGGAGGCTTTTCTGGGCTTTGACTACTGGCTTTTGGCTCCTTGAAATTAGCACCACAATTATTATTAAATGCAACCCTCCACGCTCACAACACGCTCACTCATGTTAAAAAAAAAATGCACATCATTTCATCTTTATCCATTCAGGCAGAGAACATTACCTTAGAAATGTCTTTTTACTGTTCTGCCTCGTAATATGTGTGTCAGCGTTTCCAACAGAGTTTGGACTGAAGAGGCCTATACCAGAGTTAGAAGAGTTATTGTTTAGATCAGCGGATTGCTGAAACACCTCTATCGTCGCCTTTGCAATATTATCCAACAAGCTGTTCATTTCAGCCACAGACCCAGAACCCTACAGTAAAACATAAGTAAACTAGCACATTCATGATATCTTTGCTCGCACACTAGGTTATTTTGTTTTGTTTTGTTTTTTAAAGGAAAACTTTATCGAATGAAACATTTATGTAAGGCAATACTCACAGGCTCCTTCATACACTGTTTGATCGTCAGCTGGAGCTCCAACCACGATTGGCGGAGAGTCCACTGATCTAAATTCTGTGCAAAGAATGACAAATAGTTGGGTCACCATTAAACAGGGCATGTGATATCATTGTCTGCGTATCATTGTCTTTTCTATATGCATGTAGGATGCATTTGGTTCAATCTTTCTGCTTACGGATGGGATCGGTGGGAAAGGTAAGGGCGCCTTGCCTTGGGGAAGAGCCTGTTCCTGATTTCACCCCCACCTTAAAGCATAGCTTTTAGCTGATCTTGACTAAGGGCAGAACTACATGTTATAGGTAAAGGTTTTTTTAAAAAAGGTAAAGGACCCCTGGACGGTTAAGTCCAGTCAAAGGCGACTATGGGGTTGTGACGCTCGTCTTGCTTTCAGGCCAAGGAAGCCAGTGTTTGTCCACAGACAGCTTTCTGGGTCACGTGGCCAGCATGACTAAACCGCTTCTGGTGCATGGAACACCATGACGGAAACCAGAGTGCATGGAAATGTTGTTTACCTTCCCACCGCAGCGGTACCTATTTATTTACTCACACTGGTGTGCTATCGAAGTGCTTGGTTGGCAGGAGCTGGGACCAAGCAACGGGAGCTCACTTCGTCACAAGGATTTGAACCGCCGACATTCTGATCGGCAAGCCCAGAGGCTCAGTGGTTTAGACCACAGCGCCACCCGCATCCCTACATTCAGTGACCACGAGAAGAAACCATACTAATGCAGGCAGGCAGGAATCTTGTATGGAGCCTCCCTCCATACACTAGCTGCACACATACAGAGTTTCTTCACATTTCTGGCTAGCGTATGCTTCATTAGCAGAAGGGGTTGTGGCTGGCAGGAAAGACTTGATTCCCCTCTACCTTAATTGTATCCCTTTACAAGGGATGGTATGTACACAGGGACAAAAGGGTCTAACATGTGGTGGGAGCAAGAGGAAAGAACATCAAATACAAAGCCTTTATTTGGTCTGGTTACCTGAAGAATGCGCTTGATGTGTTGTCTCTGAGGATTGTCACCCTCTGCACATTCTTTAACACCATGAGGATAACAGATAAGCTGCAACAATTTTTGTGCTTGCTTGTTTGAAAGGACTGGGTCCAGGATAAGATCTTTGTCAGTACACAGTCTTTCGGGTTCTTTCAAGCAGTGTTCTCCCACCCACTCCTATCAACAAAAAGTTGAATTGAACTTTAATAACAGCAAAGGCAATGTTTGTTTGTTTGTTTGTTTTGCTTGTAACGCATAATAAAAAAATCAACATTGTTCAGGTTGAATCAGACTCATGCTAGCACTGTGAAAAAGCTATACTTTACATTAAATCCAAGTCCATTATGCAAAATATTTAACAAGGAAGAATTTAGTTAAATGTTTTTTTAAGACAATCAATCTTTTTCTCTGGTTCTACTCTCAGGTATTCTGACTGAATACTCAAGGGACCCTTTAAAAAGAAAATCACAATGTTAAGCTAAACTCTCAAATGAATTCCAGCTGTAAGGTAAAGGTAAAGGGACCCCTGACCATTAGGTCCAGTCATGATCGACTCTGGGGTTGTGGCGCTCATCTTCCGTTATTGGCTGAGGGAGCCGGCGTATAGCTTCCAGGTCATGTGGCCAGCATGACTAAGCTGCTTCTGGCAAACCAGAGCAGCACACAGAAATGCTGTTTACCTTCCCACCAGAGCGGTACCTATTTATCTACTTGCACTTTGATGTGCTTTCGAACTGCTAGGTTGGCAGGAGCTGGGACTGAGCAACGGGAGCTCAGCCCGTCGCGAGGATTTGAACCGCCGACCTTCTGGTCGGCAAGCCCTAGGCTCTGTGGTTTAACCCACAGTGCCACCCGCGTAATCACAACTATACTCATATGTCTGAGGGAAAACTTCATGACACAAGGAAGACAAGAATGGTGGGATCACAACCACACCTGCACAGCTTTCCTATCTGTTGAGAAGTTCAACCATGGGGACAAAGTTTACATGGGAGCCACAGCCATAAAATCTAACATGCCTAGACCTGAATTGCACAGCTAATTCCTGAATATAGCATAAGCTATCAGCTGCACAGTTAGAGGCTTATTCTTTCCGAGTTTAATCAATGAGGCTGCAGGGCTAGATAAACCTGTCACAGGTCACAGCTTCCTTTGCCCCTAAGAAAACATGTGTTTTGTTTTGTTTTTGTTTAACTAAGATAACATTGTGCGGTCCAGTGTACCCCAAGAGGCTTTGCATGGCCGGAGTGTGGGCTTGTTCTCACATGTGTGTATATGACGACTCAATCTTCATCCCTTGATTACTCAGCCAAAATATGGGAACCTTGGATAGATATCTGGCAATATCGAAGTCAGTCTGGACAGATCAATCTATGACGGCTCAGTCGCACACAAGTCTTCACTTCATGCCATAGTTGCCAACAGTGTATACAAGTTTATAGGAGGGAATGACCTGGAAGCCCTGACAACCAAATCCATATTGCTTTTTTTTATTACATTCATGCTCCAACTTTTCCTCCAAGAAGCTCAAGGTGGCTTATTAATTCCCTCTCCCTTTTTTATACCCATGAAAACCCTGTGAAGATTAAGCTAAGGTGTTGTGGCTGTCCCAGGTCATCTTCAGGGTTGAGTGGCTTCCCCAGCTACCTTCCTCTACCCCCATCACCCACCTATATTTATGAAAGCATGTCATGGGTGTCTTTGCATTCCTGGAATTTGGCAACAATGATTACTCTGGAAAAAATAAATTCATATATACAAATAAACAGAGAAAAACCAAAGGGTTATGCTACCTGCTGGCATATACTTCTTAGCACATATCTAGCATATTCACTGAGACTAGCAGTTTCTATGGAGAATGGTTTTCCACATGATTTCAAAGAATGTGAGGCGGCATCCCATATCTCATCTTCATTAAGGTCACCTAGTAATCTTCGCACTGAGTAATCTGACTTCTTCAAGGAGGGCATGCTATTGCTTCCAATTTCCGCATCACCTATGGAGTAGAAGCAGCACAAAGATGAAGAGTATTATTACTGTTTAACTATCAAAAACAACCTGGGCAAGTGCCACAAGAAGGATGTTCACAAGCTGGAATGTGTGCAGAGGAGAGCAACCAAGATGATCAAGGGTCTGGAAGCTAAGCCTCACAAGGAGAGCTTGAAGGAGCTGGGTATGTTTAGCCTGGAAAAAGGGGAGACTGAGAGGAGATATGATAGCCACCTTCAAATATCTTAAGGGCTGTCACATGGAAGAGGGAGCATGCTTGTTTTCTCCTGCTCTGGAGGGTGGGACTCAAGGCAACAGCTTCAAGTTACAAGAACGGAGATTCCGACTAAACATTCAGAAAAAAACTTTCTGAAAGTCAGAGCTGTTCGGCAGTGGAACAGACTCTTACAAGAGGTGATGGACTCTCCTTCCCTGGAGGTTTTTAAGCAGAAGTTGGATGACCATCTATCATGGATGCTTTAGCTGAGATTCCTGCATTGCAGGGGGCTGGACTGGATGACCCCGGGGTCCATCCCAACTTTGATGATTCTTTGATTGTAAGCAATCCTGCTGAAGCTGAATTTTTAGACCCACTGGGTAGCAGGAAACAGAAAATTTTAATACAAATGCCTCATCTATTGTATGATTAATCCTTAAAACATCAGATTTTAAGATATATGGTAACTGTAGCTCAGGGATGGGGCACTTCTGATCCCTTCCATCTTCCCTGATCACTGGTCATGTTGGGTGGGGCTGATGCAAGTTCAACATCTGAGGGGAATGGACAGACCCATGCTCTAGACCAGGCACCCCCAAACTTCGGCCCTCCGGATGTTTTGGACTACAATTCCCATCTTCCCCGACACCTGGTCCTGTTAGCTAGGGATCATGGGAGTTGTAGGCCAAAACATCTGGAGGGCCGCAGTTTGGGGATGCCTGCTCTAGACCAGTGGTCCTCAACCTTGGGCCTCCTGATGTTTTGAGACTACAATTCCCATCATCCCTGACCACTGGTCCTGCTAGCTAGGGATCATGGGAGTTGTAGGCCATAAACATCTGGAGGCCCAAGGTTGAGGACCACTGCTCTAGACAATGTTACAAAATCAAAATCAATTTTTTTGTGTGTGTGTAAGACTTCAGCCTCACAGGGCAAGCCTAAGCCTAAGCATGTCTACTCACAAGTAAGAGTCCCACAAATTCAATGGTACTTTCTCCTAGGAAACTTGGTATGGGGCTGCAGCCTTAACCATGAAATGAAGAACATTAAATGTGATCTTACCGAGCATCAGTATTGCTTTCAGCACAGCAAACACAGCACCCACTTCTATGCTGTTGTGAGCAGCAGTTAAGAGGTGACGATCACAAGACGATCGAATTCCTGGGAAAGATTTCCCTGCGGGGAAAAAGAACAAACCCTTTCTTAATTGTCATTGTTTTTAGTGAACTTGGCTTCATTCTCCCCACCTAATTTTATACTAGGCTTCTAAACACTGCGGTGGACCTATTTTGTGGTGCAAGTGCAAGGATGTCAATACTATCAATACTACAAGTCTTAAAACAAATGGCCCAATGTACGCATGTGCCTGCCCAAGGCCACATCACACACTATAGAAGCAAGTGCATATTCAATATTCAAACACTGTCAATGGAATGTATCGATTTAGTTTTAGTATACAGTCTGAAATACCCGGTATGTGGCTCATGAAGCATGATTTTGTGATATTACACAGTTTTTTAAAGTTAAGCGTGTGTGCGCGCGTGCACCCCTCCCCCTTATCTTCTAGAGGGCACTGGGATTTAAACTGCAGTGCGAACATTTCATCCAGTTTCCCTGAATGGATGCAAGGGGGAAGGCAGTGGGGAACTTAATTGAATAGTACAAACTATGATTCATTTAACGAGGAGGAGGAAGAAGGGAAGGAAGGAAGAACAATTCAGCTAAGTATACTGTTAAAAATTAGTGTCTAAACAACAAATAGGATGGGATGAAATCAAATAAATTAGCTATCGTTGGGGTGATCATTTAGAGGCCTGGCTGCTGCCACAGAATCCTGATCTGTCACTCACATGCTGTGTGAGGGCTAAAAATACTGCTCTGCTGTTATTTTCATTCACAATCACTGTCATCTTCGCGGTTTCTTTTTCCTCTCTCAAATCTTTAAGGGCATGTACACACAGTGTAATAATGTGCATTCCGTGTGGGATGCAGGCACATTTTTGGGGTGATGTACACACAACACGGCCACCACCAGTGCTTAGCATGCGTGAATACGCTGAGTGGAATACGTCAATACATATTGCTTCATGAAACACAGCCACCTGTATGTAACGACAGCATGGATAGCAACTCTCCTTTTTGGCAATGCTATCATGTGAAGGTATGTATGTTAAGAGCTATGTATGTATGTGTTTTGTGAAGAAACGAAGCCTGATTGCTTCAAATCCAAGCGTGTACACAGCCTAACACTCTGTTGTTGAATCTCTTCAACCAACTCACCTCAGAACTCTCTCACCATCTTTTCAGAACGCCCCTATAAAAAGGACTTAAGGGCTAAAAGGGGCTACACATCAGAGAGTTAGAAAGAAAAAGCAGAAATATGCTTCCAAAACAACATACCAGGTGGTCCTTTGAACAAAATGGCTGTTTAAGGCTATAGGTCTGTGTCTCAGCAATGTCAATTTAAATAGGATTTTATCCAGTGCTATTCCAACTCACAGAAACCCCCCTGAAGTGAATAAACATGACTAATTTATTCTGTATACACACTACATGTTTAAAACACATTCAAAGATCATTCCCCCCTCAAAAATGGATAAGCAACAGTGCCCAGAATTCTTTGATGGAAAGAATGAGCTTTAGGCGTATTGTGTATACTCAGACTTAGGTTCACTAATTTCAGTGGCCCTACTTCAAATAGAACGTTGTTGTTAAATTTGTAAAAAGGTAAACTTAAAGGACCCCTGGACAATTAAGTCCAGTAAAAGGCGACTATGAGGTTGAGACGCTCATCTTGCTTTCAGGTTGAGGGAGCTGTCCACAGACAGCTTTCCAGGTCATGTGGCCAGCATGACTAAACCACTTATGGGCACAACAGAACACCATGACAGAAACCAGAGTGCACGGAAATGCTGTTTACCTTCCTGCTGCAGTGGTACCTATTTACCTACTTACACTGGTGTGCTTTCGAACTGCTGCATTGGCAGGAGCTGGGACAGAGCAATGGAAGCTCACCCCGTGGTAGGGATTCGAACCGCCAACCTTCTGATTGGCAAGCCCAAGAGGTTCAGTGGGTTTACACAGCGCCACCTGCCCTTTACCCATAGATCTTGGGGCGGTTCACAGCACAGAATTACAATTACAAAAACCACAAAATACATAATCAAAACAAAAACAAAGACATAAAAATAACCTCCCTTTCTCCTTTGCCAAGTGAACCTTCGGAGTCAGCATTATAAAATTCCTCTGAGAAACTGGAACGCAAAGGCAAGACAGAAGGTCTGGAAATAGATTTGAAGTATTTACCAGTAGGCAGCAGGGAAACCTCAGGTGTTTGAAAGAGGTGGAAGAGAAGCCTGCACGTCATCCTTGCCCCAGGCTCAGCATCTGGATCTCCACAAGCTGTGGGGAAAGGATGCAAACTAATCATTATACTACTGGAAACTAGCATTTGATTCCCAATATTTTATCTGAGCAGAAGTTTGAATCTAATTCATAACACTTTTATCAAGCAAACACAGAAAGTAATAGCTTGAACAGAAATACTGAGAAAGATATTAATGCTCTGCAAAACAATGATCCAAACAAATTTTCATTTAAATGTTCTTTTAGTCAATACCGCTTTTGCTCCCTTAACTTTTTCTATCTAACAATTGTTTTATCTGAAACATACACACACGCAAATGTTGGATTTGTTTAGCAGGTGCGTATTGACAAGGCAGCTTGTGAAAGAAAATGAGAAATATGAAAAATGTGAGCATGAGATTTTTCTGCAGCTTAACTGGGTAAAAGAAGAGAATGTTATCAAGATTTACTTGTGGGAAAACAAGAAGTGCCAGGGAAAAAAGTAGAAACAGACAAGATTCAGTCTGGGTGACGAGCACAAATAATGTCAAAGATGAGAAAAAGCCAAAAATTCCAGAAACATAATAATGTAAGTTACAGGTAGGTAGCCGTGTTGGTCTGGGTCGAAGTAAAATACAAAAATTCCTTCAGTAGCACCTTAAAGACCAACTAAGTTTTTATTTTGGTATGAGCATGCACACGAAAGCTCATACCAAAATAAAAACTTAGTTGGTCTTTAAGGTGCTACTGAAGGAATTTTTGTATAATAATGTAATCCCATCAGAGTGTGGGAAGATGACTACAGCTCATAACTTTGCAACATGCTGGCAGAAAACCAAAACCAGCAGAAATAATTTACATACTTATTTTATATATTTGTAAAACTGTCATACAAAAACACAGTACAGTGTACACCAGGGGTGTCAAACTCAAATTCATCGTGGGCCGCATCAGCAGTTTGGTCACCCTCAAAGGGCCGGTTGTATCTGTAGGAATATGTGTCCACTCTTTATTATCATAAATTATTGTCACTGCATTCAATTATTACTGTTTTTTGTAATAATGTAAGTAATAACTAGCTCTGAAAGCAGAAACATAGTCAGAATAATGGCAAGTAGATATTCAAATGTACAATTATTGTACAATTTATTGAAAAATGATTTTTGGTAACTGCACTGGGTGGTGGAGGCTCACTAGGGTTTCATGCAGGACCTTTGCAGAGCTACTAGTACCTGGAGATGCTGGGGTCCTTCTGCATGCAGGACAGATGTTCGGCCAGTGAGCCACCACCCTTCACCAAAGGGACCAGCTGAGGTTGACTCACTGGAGCTGCTCTCCTGGTTCCAGGGTTTAAGGGCCAGAAGTATAAAGCAGCATCCTATGTTTCTGAGGAGAGGGAGAGGGAGGGGAGGGGAGGGAGGAAGGGAGGGAGGGAGGGAGGGAGGAAGGAAGAAAAGAGGGAGTGGGAGGGAGAGAGGAAGGAAGGAAAGAGGGGAGAGAAAGAAGAGTAGGAAATAAGGAAGGGAATAAAGAAGGAAAGAAAAAGAAAGAGGGAGAGAAGACGGAAAGGGAGAAAGAAGGAAGTAGAGGGAAAGAAAGAATAAGAATGAGGGAGAGGAAGAAAGATGGGAAGGACGGAAGGAAGGAAGGAAGGAAAGAGGGAGCAGGAGGGAGAGAGGAAGGAAAGAGGTGAGAGAAAGAAGAGTAGGAAAGAAGGAATAAAGAAGGAGAGAAAAAGAAAGAGAGAAGACAGAGATAAAGAAGGAAGGAAGGAGAGGGAAAGAAAGAATAAGAACGAGAGAGAGGAAGAAAGAAAGGGAAGGGGGGGGTCGCCGCCTTGATTCAGCACCAGAAACGAGCGCGAAAGGACCCAGGGGCAAAAAGCATTTCCCGTGCAGCATGAGGCAGCGGGTGTCCGTTTTAGGAGAAGTGTGTAAAGCCTCAGAGTTGCACGTTCGTGAGGCTGAGCCGCTGCTGAGCTCACGTTCATGAGGCTGAGCCGCGGCAGGAGGAGGAGGAGGTGAGGCAAGAGGAGGCGGCGGAGGCTTGCCGGGTCGGTGCTCAGCAGCGCCGTGCGGAGAGTCCCGAGCCTCTGGGACGCAGCAGTGCTCTGTAGCACTTTGAATCCTCCTCCTCCTCCACGCGGCGCTGCTGGGTGCTTTGTCTGTGCTTCAGTAGCAGCAGCAGCCGTTTCCAGGCACCGAGCCGTGGCAGGAGGAGGAGGATTCAAAGTGCTACAGAGCACTGCTGCGTCCTACAGGCTCGGGACTCTCTGTGCAGCGCTGCCGGGCGCTGACCCGGCAAAGCTGCCTCCTCCTTCTCCTGCTGTGGCTCGGGGCGCTCCACGCAGCGCTGCTCCGGCCGCCTTTCTACCCCCCCCCCGGCCCCAGCTGTTTGTTGGCGCTGCGCTTCAGCAGCAAGGTCCCGCTGCTGGGTCCCGCTGGCTGGGGCGCTCGGCGGGCCACATGACGAGGTCTGGCGGGCCGGATTTGGCCCCCGGGCCTTGTGTTTGACACCCGTGGTGTACACCATGCAAAAACTGCAACAACCATAAAAACTTAAAATAACACGTTAGTAAAAAAAATCCATAAATACTGTTTGGATAAAAGAAAATTCAAATTTCAAAGGCCTGTCTAAACAACACTGTTCATAGGCAACGTCTAAAAGGTGAAGGCGACTGGGATTATTCCTCTAGTAGCAGGAAGTGCCACAGTACAGGGACTGCCACACTCAAGCCTTGGTCCCTAACAGAGGCTGGCCAAACCTCAGGGGCTTGGTGAACAATCAGAAGTGCTCCATCAGACAATATGAATAATTGAGGTGGAGAATAAGGGATCAGAAGGTTCTTCAAGTACTTTGGGCCAAGTTGGTTAGGGCTTTGTGAATTAACACAAGAACCTTGTACCTGCCTGGTAGCAAACTGGCAAAAATTGCTTGATTACAGAAGTAAGGACAACATTGACCCCATTCCCATGGACTTTGGAAGAAACATCTGAGGTCCCAAAGCCCCTCACTCTCAGGCCACCCAAATGAACTCTGGCCCTTCCCAAAACTGAGCCCTAGGCTGTTTGTAAGGTATGCATCATCAAACATGTGGCCCTTTTAAGAGAAACTGTTAGAAACCTGGACAGCTGAGTCAGAGGTGTGCCCTGGCTGGAGGAGCCAGTTGCTGCTTTGTGTAGCTCCCAGGCCTCATCAAGAATAAAGCTGAATTTGCCTTCAACTCAGCTTGCGGTGTGTTCACAGAAGCAGCAGAAGACAACAGAAGTGGTACCCACTGTTCCCCAAAACTGAGGCTTGGAGTCATAATGTGGATTTATAGCGCAAGCAAGCAATGAAGAAACAAAGTGCTTTAAAAACAAAATAGCACCAAGCTATAGACAGAGCAGGAAGTGGCTTACTTGGCATAGTTCCATTGCTCCCCATTTCCGTTTCAGCCACCCCAGATGTTTTTGTCCTTCCACCCTCACCACAACCAGGAAGTTGTGGGGCTTTGGGGTGGCTGTCTGCTTGGTTTTAATCTCTTAAACTACCACTACTCCAGTACTGAACATAAGAATAACCTGCTGGATCAAGCCAATAGCCCATTCAGCCCAGCATTCTGTTCTCACAATGGACAACGAGATGTCTATACAAAATCGCACTACTGGTGAGCTCTTCCACTGAAAGAGTGAGAAAAACAACTCCCCTTTTGCTCAGGAGATACTCCTGGCCTCCAGATTTGCTTTTTGATTATGTTATTGTCCACTTTGCCTAATCTAGCAGGGCATAGCAGCACCTTTCGATATGCAGGGAAAGGTGGTGATTGTTGGCTTCACCCTTGGCTATTGACGCCTTGAGTGCAATCCTAGGGATGTCTACTCAGAGGTAAGTCCAGCAAAGTGGAACAGTAAATGTGTGTAGATTGCAGTCTAAGAAAGAAGGGGAGATAGAAAGAAGGAAGGAGTGTGGGGTGGGGAAAAGATGAAGACTGCAGAAATAAAGAATGGATAATCTAAGATGTGAAATAAGAAGATTAGCATGTACAGGGTCTTTTTTGTTGTTGTTGTTTAGTCGTTTAGTCGTGTCCGACAACTGCAATTCAGTCCCAGCTATGTAAATCCATGACCACCACACTTAATCGGCCAAACATATTTAGAGCACCTTGCTTATCTATGCTTAAAAAAGAAAAGAAAAATCCCTAGATTCCAGAAAATGGTTTTATATGATTTATCATCCATACAAGGAACCATTTTTGCCTTCCAGTTTGAAGAGCAAAGTGTGGTTTTCAAGATGTCAGTGACAACTCACCTGCTGTAAGTAAAGAAGGAAGTGCAACGTGCTGAACAACATCCTCTAGGAAAAAACATTGCCGGGCTATGAGGATTGCAACAAAGGTAGCCAATGAATCATGGAACGATAGGTCACTCACCTTAAAGGGCAAAAAAGGATAAAAATGTTGCTAATTAAGCAGTTCTAATTAATCAGTTTGTGTCTTCTATACTGAAAGGAGAAATCCACTCCCATGATCATATGACTCAGCTGGCAGTAAATGAGAAGGTGACCTTCCACAAGCACAAGAAAGATGGGAAATGAGATCTGTTTGCTTGAATGTCTGAGCACCAGGTTATTCTGGAATCTGGACCATCAGCCACTCCACCCCCTTTCGCTCATTTGTATGTACAAAACATGTTGCCTTGATTTATTATGATTGTAGTGTGTACTGTTTGGCTGTATTTGTTTTCATTTCTTTATTGGAAAATTAAACAAAAAAGACTATCCATAAAAGACAGTGTGTGTGTCTGTGGCAAAGGCTGGGGACTGGTTCAGCCATAAGAAGAAACCATGATTTAGGATTATGTGAGTGAGCCCTAGGGATGTGGGTATCTTCCTCTCACATAGAACACAGGAAGTTGCCTCATACTGAGTCAGACCGTTGCTCTATTTTATCAGTTGTGTCTAATGCAATTCCTGACAGGTGCTCTCCAGGGTTTCAGACAAAGATCTTTACCAACCCTACCTGGAAATGGCACATATTGCATTTTTTTTCTTTCAGTGAATTTCAGCAATTTCCATACTTCCCCTTTCAAACCAAACCATCATTTTTTAGTTAGCTCTGCATGTGCATGCTTTTACCTTTGCATGTTCTGTGTATTATATGTGCTTTATTGCATGGACTTTATCATGCTGTTTTTATTACCTTCACTTGTCTGTTAAAATCTGTTTGCTCTTTCTTTCTTTCCTCGATTCTTTTTTAAATTTTTTTATTATTTTTGGCTATAACCTGAACTTGGTTGACCAATAAACTTTGGATTGGATATAGTTACTTCTGTCCAAGCAAACATGCCCTCCAAACCAGAATAGCAAACCATAGTTCGTTGGTTGCAACAGATGGAATTCCAGGTGGCATTAACATATTCAAGGGAAACTCTAATTTACTATACATTTAAAGCACATGGCGCGCCCCAAAGGATTCGGGGAACAGCAGTTTTCCCTTTACCGAGCTACAGTTCCAAGCACCCTTAACAAACTACTGTTCCCAGGATTCTTTGGGGGTTTGTCATGTGCTTTAAAACTTTACGTATATGGTAACTACACATGCTGAGTTGTTTCTTCTGTGCTATTTTATACTTTCTCCACTGTATGAACCCAGCTAGTCAAGATACGCAAGGCTGATGACATTGCTAGGTAGTGAAATCAGATTAGGCAGCATGGTGCTGGCCCCGAGAACAAATGAAAGGGTATTGTCCTTACCTAAGAATAGGGAGGAAGGAAACAGCATGTCCCAATAGTTAAGGCAAGCACAGCACAGCATAGCGAGACAAAGAGAGTCCACACATTCCTCGCTTCGCTGCACTGAAACAGCTTCATTGCAGCAGGTTGTAGCAAGACAGGGAACCATGGCCTACTGCCCCAGTTACCTTCGTAAAGGAGGAGGAGGACATCTGAGGAAGTCTCTCTCCAATAGAAGGTTGCAGGTAGGGGTGTTTTGGGGGTGGGAGTGAGGGGTGGGATGGGATGAGGAACAGGTTAGCCATCCCTGACCTGGGTTCTTAAACCACAGTTCTTAAACTAACCAAGATGAAATGCAATGAGAAATTGCATCAAAAGCAGACACAAGGGTATGCATGTAGAAGCCCATTATACCAGAAAAGGTCCATTTTTTTATTATTTAAAGCTTTAGCATTGTCTGTCAGGGCTGCGTATGTTAGTGATGAGGCAAAACCATGGGGCCAAATATTATTTCTGAGCCTCCTTGGGGGTTATGTATGAGAGCATAAAATATCTTATGTATGTGGGTGTTAGTCACATAAAGGACAAAAGTGACTGTCATCCCCTTTATTTCAAATAGTAAAATTCCACTAGTCGGCATAATCTGATGCCTAGTTGCAGGTAGGTTGCAGGTAGCCAGCATACATTCTATTAGATCCATTCATGAATCTCTAATGAACGTTGGTGGAAATGTCACAAAGGTGGAAATAAGAAAAAATACAATGAGTTGTTCATAACGAAGTTGTAAACTAAGTTTATAACTCTTCAAAATATTTTCCCCCCCCTTTATTTCTTGAAATTGTTTCTACTTTGCTTCCACTACCAAAACATCTGCTATACAAAATAAAAAAACAAGGCTTGGTTATGTGATAATTCCAGATGGCCAGCCATAGCAAAGATATAGGTACTTATCTATTGATAGAAGCATTTTCTGCACTTACATCCACACTGCAGAGAAGGTCATTAAACCCCCAGACATGGTTTGACGAACAGCAAAGGGCTTTCAAGACCCCTAGCCATTCAGAGCTTAGCACTGTGCAGCAAGCGGTTAACTCTGCACACAAATTGGCAATGTCGTTGATTCTAGAAGGAAACAGAAAAGATAAATTAATGCTAATTGACTGACAACAAGGAATATATATATATATATATATATATATATATATATATATATATATAAGGTAAAGGGGCCCCTGACCATCAGGACCAGTCATGTCCGACTCTGGGGTTGCGGCGCTCATCTCGCTCTATAAGCCGAGGGAGCCGGCGTTTGTGCGCAGACAGCTTCCGGGTCATGTGGCCAGCATGACAAAGCTGCTTCTGGCGAACCAGAGCAGCGCACAGAAACGCCGTTTACCTTCCCGCCGGAGCGGTCCCTATTTATCTACTTGCACTTTGATGTGCTTTCGAACTGCTAGGTGGGCAGGAGTTGGGACTGAGCAACGGGAGCTCACCCTGTTGCAGGGATTCGAACCACCCACTTTCTGATCAGCAAGCCCTAGGCTCTGTGGTTTAACCCACAGCGCCACCTGGGTCCCATATATATATATATATATATATATATATATATATATATATATATATATATAGCATTAGTCATAGAATTGTAGTGTTGGAAGGGATCCTGAGGATTATCTAGTTCAACCCCCCTGCAAGGCAGGAATATGCAACTGTTGTATACAGGGATCGGACCTGCAACCTTGGCGTTACATCCGCACACTTTAACCAACTGAGCTATTAAGACCACCAGTATGCTCCTTAACCCTAACTAGTCTGCAACTAGTGAGTCAAGACGACCCATAACATGAGCAGCGCTCAACTTTTTTTCCTTTTCACTAAGATTTTTAAGAGAAGGAAGGCAGGGAGGGAGGGAGGGGAATGTCATGTTCAAAGAGGCAGCTTGGTCTCTGCAATGTCACCTTACCTGCCTGTATCTTGGTGGCCCATGCAGACATTCATCAGTGCATTACACACAAAACTATAGCGACTAGGTGCATTGTCACTCAAGATCTTGCCCAACATTGAATAATTGAGGCTGTGGATTGAGGGATTCTCAATAAAATCCAACATGAACTCTGGATCCCATAACAAGTTGGAGTTTGAGGGCTGAACATTGCTATAGATGGTTTGCTTCACTTTTGAGCAGGCACTACTAAAATAAAGGAAAAGGGAAGAGTTAAGGAGGAAAGTGCAAACACTTTGCAGAATTCAGGTGTCTTTGGCCTATCAAATGTTTATTGAAATATGAATTAAATAGCTACCCAATATTTTGTATATTTCTCAGGTTACTAAGCACACTGTCTTTCAAATTTTAAGCACCTGAATGGGCTGTCCAAAGAGGTCAGATATATAGCTACATTGGGAGAAAAACTGATTAGCCTAATTCTGAAGTGCAACTGCAAAATCTGGGCAACGCAGAATCAATTTGTCATTGATTAAAATTTGATTGTCCCACACTGGTTTGTTATTAATATTGTTCTGTATGTTTTACTTTTAAGTACCTTAAATTTGATGTAAAAACAACACTTTCTAAAAATCAGGATTAGACCTTACAGATAGTGGACTCCAAATTCCATCAGCCAAGCATTATTCTTTCTTAAATAGGAATAGCAAATTTGTTAGCTTCTGCCTTGCAAAACAGCCCTCGTGCTTTCTCAGTCACAGATTTTCTGAAACACTCCGAATGTTCCTGAAAGACAACTTGTTTATACTGGAAAATTTAGAGCGTTGCCACAGTACTTTTTTAAAAAGAAAGCGAGCCACTAAACGCTGCTGGATCACAACGGGCTTTTTTCATGACAAGTTCTGGAAGATTTTGAAGATATAATTCATACAGAAAATGAGACAGTTGATTCTTTAAAAGGGGAAGTTTAGTTAAAATTGCAACGCTTAAATAGGAAGTTACAGGCTTTTTACATGCGAACTGCACGGGGCATTTTGTACAGGGGAAAGGCTAAAAGCCTGAAGTAAGATATAGGTAAGACTCAAACTTCAAATAAATTTTATTAGGTTATAGCATGAGACATTTTAAAATGTTAAGATATTTAATGTTTTACTCTGTGTGGAAAGCCATGGGCTTATTACAAAGCTGACTATTTTAATATAGCAGGAAGAATGAAATTGGACACTTCTGCTTACCAATCTACTGCAATCGCTCATAAGAGATAATATGGGATTTTTCTAATGATTTTCCTGGAAACTTAAAGGCACAGCTCCTCAAAGCAGCGAAGCCAAAATTCATATAATTAAGTCAAGTGAATTAACTCTTATGTGAGTTAAAATACAGTAAGATTAAATGTCTTCAGTATAAAAGCACTAGGTTTTTTGCTGTTTGAAGTGTAAATATGGATTAAACCTTATATTTCCAGTAGTGAATTGCAGTAGGCAATAGATAAAGCACAACAAAAAATAAAATTATTCTCTGCCTTTGCTTTACTAAATAAATTCTTCTATTTATGGAATATCACCATTTGGAGACCAAGACTTTTACCTATTTAAGTAAGGGCACACTTTCTGAAGACCCCAACCCTATGTTAGATAGGCATAAACACAGAAATTATTCAAGAGGAGAAAAAAATTGAGACTGAAATTGGTTATAGTAATATACAAATTTGTTCTTTAAAAGTGTACCAATCCTGGTTTCTAGGAAGAGGTTGGGGCATTTTACAATCCTGGGTTCTGGGGAAAATCTGTCTAAATTATTAAATGATAGTTTTCTAACATTGCAATAATTTAATAACACTGCATTGTACAGTGTTTTGGTCTAGTTTGGATGCATACATCTTGGCTTAGTAAGACAAGATAGGAATGAGCAGTGTCCCCAAACACTCAAGTCAACTTCAAACTATGGTTTAAGGTGTGATCTTGTTCTAATCCCAGTAATCATAGTTCCCCAGCTTGGATGAAATGGGAAAGTGGAAGTCTTCAATTTCAGTGCACCTGAAAAAGAAGAGGGGATGCATCTCCCTCCTTCATGTGCACCTGCCAAATGAGGGAAGGTGGGCAGCTACCATTGAGAGGGTCTTTTCAGTGGTGGCGCCCCATTACAAAGCGTGCTCCCCTGAGATGCTCCCCTGGCAACTACATTGTGGTCTTTAGGGGCACCTGAGTAAGACCTTTTTCATTTCCCCAAGGATCTTCCGTTCTAGAAATATGTTACGGTGTTTTTTTAGATGGGGAGGCTACCGTTTCTCTTGTCACTACCCTCCAATTTCTGTTGGGGGTGTCAAGTGGAGAAAAAGCCTCAGATTTTCTCAGGGCTGGGGGGGAGGGGTTGTATGAGGCAGTCCATGGGGCAATGAGCAAGGTACTGCATTCAAACAAACACATTAATTTGCATCAATAGTGAAATGAATGGGAGGCTTGGGGACAAAAGTTCTCTCCAGATTGTAACACACAAACATGTCTACAAGAAAGCCCTACCAAAAATAACTGCTTAGATGAGACCAGGGGTAGAACCAAGTTTTCAAGTTTTCAAACTAGAACCTGCTTTGTAGGAACAGAAATAAAAAACAGGCGAAGGCAGAGAGTGTATACAAGGCAGAGAATGGATACAAGGAGCAATTAATATATCATTGTGTATTACTGTATGAATATACACCATATGTTTAGATCAAATTTTGAAAAGAAGAGCTTGTGGCTACCAACCTGAAAAGATCTCCAAATTTGCTTCTGAGATGGCTACAGGACATGTAGAGATCATAGAGATAGGCTAAAATACATCTTTCTGGGGAGGAGCATTCTGATGGATTAACGACGTGTTTGACAACACCACATAATCTGTAAAAAGAGAAGAAAAGCATTCAGAGTTGATGACGGAGAGTGGTATAGTCCCTTCATATATTTCAGAGCTGAGAAGTTTAACACTCTGTGTTCCTAAATCACCATTCTGAGCTTCCAAGCTAAAAGGGGATGCTGTTTACATCTCATCCTATAGAAAGAGCTTTCTTTCCCTTTTATCTAACCATCACTCTTTTTCCAATGCACTTGGGAGTCCTTCAGATTGTTTAGTAAAGAGAAAAAAATGCACCATGGACATTCCTACCTATAAGCATGGGGATTTAATTAATTTGATCCTCTCTAGAGCCTAATAATTGTGGTACTTAAGTGGAAGGAGATGAGCATGCCTAACACACAATTCTCATCAACCTCATACGACAATTCTCAAGATTCCTTCAGAGGAAACTATTAGCATTAAACCAGTTCCAAAAAAAAGTAGAAGATGTGTAGTTTTAAGGAAAATAAACTGAAGCACCATTATCCAAATGCCAGTAATCAAAAAATTTTCTAATTGCATGAATTCATCCCAGAAATCCCAGTATAAGTCCATTTACTAATTACATTTGAATTCCTGAAGGAGTTCAGAGCACTCACAGAAAAGGAGTTCAAGGTGAGGCTACATGGACAGTAACCCATCTGGACCACAAAAATGTAGATTTTCTCAATCCGGGATCATCCATGCTTATCCTCGACATGCTATGTTCAATCTAGATTGATTCTAGATCCTGTCGTCCACAAGGCTGGGTATGGTTATTTGATACATGTTTGAAAACTTCCCCCTTGATTAGGTTATCTACTCCTTTTCCTCCCTGACATGCCTCAGGTGAATGAAGAAGGAAGTGGCAATAGCATACACACATTAGTCAGACTGCCAAATCTGTTTTCACCTGAACATACTGCAGGGTAATGCATAATCAATCTGCAATGCGCTTGTATTTATTAATATTTTTTGAATGAAATTAGATTTGCAGGAACAACCTAGATCTAGGTTGTGTTTGGACTATGTAGAATTATTATTTTATTTATTTATTTATTTATTTTTATATACCCTGCTCGAAAAGCAATTTTCCCTATCTTCACTGATTCTATAACAAAATGTCATGTGTATACAGCCTGAGATATAAAAGTGCTTCAGATATAAAAGTGCTTTGCTATGAGGGCAACAGCAATGTACATTTGCATTCCTGGCTATACAAAAGTTTTGTGTTTTCCACGGACTTTTCAAGCAATACTAAACACTGTTTGCAAACTGAGAATACACTGATTCTAGCATGTAAGAAAGCTATTAACATTGTGAAGTCTTAGAAAAATATTACCACTACAAACCCTTCAAAAACCTGAGCAGTTTGGTCTGGATTCAGAATGAGGCAAGCATGGTAATGCCTCAGGACAGCGACGATGCAAACACACAGCCCTGTTGTGTAACTTCCGGCCAAGCTGGAGGACTTCAAGAGAAGCTCAGCTTCCACCACACTCAGCTCATTCAGCAGCTGAAATTAAATATATACATATATATGTCTTGGTTACATAAGCCTCCCAGGCCACAAAAAAACATAAAAGGACAAAGTATTACAGGCAGATATAATGATGCAATGCCTCCTTCCTGCTGTAAAGGAGAAGAAACATGGAAAGCAGATAGAAAAAGCACAACACTTATTTCCATCATGTGGATGGGCAGAAGCTACCACTGGTGGCATTTGGGGAATGGGGATGGGCAAGCACAGGAGCTGCTAGATCAAGTGCCAACTATGCTACTATGCTGTGACAGCAACAAGACAAAGGCTTGTCCACACTTCCACTTGCCCATGAAAACCTGCTCTTTACTGCTGAACAGTGGGTTTTCCATGGATTTGATGTTTGCTCTGATTTAGCACATAAGAGTGAGGTTTTCCTAGGGAAAGTGGTGAACCGCTTGGGACACGTGCCTAGAAAGCATGGGACAAGCGGAAAGCTTTCTGTGCATGGGGCTTTGAAAGTGTGGATGAGCCCTGAGTGCTGAAATAGTGAATGGGTGTTCTTGCCTGACACACCTCCAGCCTGGCCATCACAAGCAGAGGGGCTATTGAAGCAGCAATGGCTACACTGCTCCGTTAAACCACACAATTGCCGGCCAGGGATGCGGACTGACACCTTTGTGGCTTGCTTGGCACCAGGTATGTGCACTTGACATTTCTGAACATATTTGACTCTCGTACTACTTGCAAAAAAGAGGGAACTGCAATCATGTTATGTTAGGTGCAGGGCCAGATTTAGGTTTGATGAGGCCCTAAGCTACTGAAGGTAATGGGGCCCTTTATATGTCCAGCTGTCCTTTGTCAACAACAAATTGTTGCTGTTTTTTGTGTTGAATATGTGCTTTATGGTGATTTGTGGACCTAACAGGTACCTAAAGCCATTTGCATATAACAAAATACGTATTTTATCAAAGTAATTGATATAGAAATGAGCAAACCAGTGATATTTTAGGGAGCAGGCTAGCAGGCGGGACCCATTACTTACATCATAGGAGCCTACACAACACAAAACACTGTTGCTGTATGTAGGTTTTCTTTTATTTGTTTTTTATATTATATTTTGGAAATGTACATCCAGGTGTTTTTTCCTTTAATTTTTTTTTGGGGGGGGGGCCAAGAGAGTGGGGCCCTAAGCTATAGCTTGTTTAGCTTATACGTAAATCAGGCACTGGTTAGGTGCATTCACACTAGATATTTGCAGGTGAATTATTGCTGCAACTACTGGGTTTATTGCTGTAGTGTTCAGTGCTTTTTTCTGGGGGTATTCAAGAGTATGCTGTATGGGCAACTTTTTTTTCCCCTAGAAGTAAAGCACTGGTAGTGTTTGAACCTGACCAAGCGAAGTTTAGCATGAACTTTTCTTCTCTGCCTCAGGCAGCATTAGTTCATTCCTACCGGTAATATTTCAGTGTGGACCGTACAGAATGATACTCTAAAGTAGTCTATTGCTGAAGTCTTTGCAAACCAAATTACTATGCTTTGAAAGTACAGGCGTGAACACACCCTAAAATTGAGCATGTTTACTTAGACCTAAGTTCAATGGACTTTTCTTCCCAGTAAGCGTGTTTAACATCATAGCCTTAGTTTAAGGTTACCAGACGTCCCCATTTCCTGGGGATAGTCCCCGGATTTAAAAATCAATCACCTAAGAAGAAGAAGAAGATCCGAAGAAGTCTCAAAGCAGCTAACATTCTCCTTTCCCTTCCTCCCCCACAACAAACACTCTGTGTCAAAGAAGTGTGACTAGCCCAAGGTCACCCAGCAACTGCATGTGGAGGAGCGGGGAAGCGAACCCGGTTCACCAGATTACGAGTCTAGCGCTCTTAACCACTACACCACACTGGCTCTCCCTAAGAAAATCCATTGAAGTTGAAAAGTGTCCGCGGATTCATTGAAAAAAATCTGATAACCTTACCTTAGGTTATACTGGAAAGCACTTACTATTATTGGTGCCAATTGTGGGGGTGGGGTGGGGGACCTATTAGGCTTTTTTGCTCTGAAATTCTAAAGAACATTGCTGGATTTTTTTATTGTTTTATTTGTGAACGGACTTCGAAGCTGCTCTTAAAAGCTGGGATGGAAATAATTTAAATGAAGAAATAAGTCCCATTTACCTGAACAGCAAAGTCAATAAGCCCATGGATATTTAAAGCAGGCTCCATTAGATCAAAGATAAGCTGTATGTGGTGAGCCAATGGAAGATGATATGATGTCCCTGAAGCAAAGCTAGTAATCTGTTCCAGAACATTGTTGGAGATCTGTTTAAAAAAATGAATAAAAATGGAACTGCCAGTAAATTAAAGCACTGCACCAGCTGACATACCATCATGCCTACAATCACATTTATTTGATTTGTTGTTTTGGATCATTTCCCTAAAGCCACAAACAACAAGTGCAACAAGAAGTCTTCTGTAGTCCTGTCCTCCCCCAGGAGTCCCCAAAATCTGCTCCAGAGGATCTCACCACCTTTTGGAGGGTAGAAGGAACAGGAACGCGAGAGGAAACTCGATTGCATGCACCAGTGAAGTTACAGCCACTGGATACGGACCCGAAATTTTACATACATCTGCCATCCATACACCTGCCAACTGAGAGTAGCAGCTCATGCATCTAGTCCACCAAAACCTATGCCATAACCAAATCCAAGGTGTCACAAGACCCTTGCTATTTTTGCCAAAACAGTCTAACGGGGCTACCCGGTGATGTAGTGAAGAGGGAATGCAGGTGAATGCTGCTCCAGGACTTCCCCCCCACACACAGCAGGAGCAATAACAACATCTGCCAGAGCATCAGGGTAATTGATGGATCCTGCTTGTTCTGACTAGTGAATGCAGTGTTAATGAAGCTTGCGAATTTGTGACAGATTAGCACAGAGGAAGTAAGAGAACGATGAAATCAACCAAGAAGAGGCTGGATACTTCTTTCCTTTTCATTAATGGGGTTCCTACTTCATGCTACCTGCTTAAATGGGAACACTTCTTTGCATGACTGTTTGCATTTCTAATTAAAATCTAAAGGTCACTTTTGAGCTGGCTAAGGATAGTGCTAATGGTCTTCCTCAAGAAATCCTAGAATTGTTCCAGTCTTTCTTGCCTCCACTTCAAAGTGCACATAAGGAAGTTATTAATGTGCAACGCATCCCAAAGAAAACCACTGCTCCAAGACAGACTAACACAGTTGATCCTGAAATAAAGATTGCCTGCCTAGATTTCTGATTTACACACTGATTGCCAAAACATAGTGGAATAACTACTGATAAAAGCTTGCAAATATGCAGCATTTCTTTACCAATTCATTTGACATGCAGGCAAGAACTTCCAGATTTCACTGCCTGCCTGTGAGAGCCTTTGGAATTTTAAAGTCTGGTTCTGGCTGTTTTCTCACGTGGCCAGCGTATGTATCAACACATTCTTAAAAACATAGCAGCTGTGGCATCTTACTTAAAGAGACATGTGGTGGAGACCATTAGCCACAGTTTACATAGTGATTATATGAATTGTCATTAAAGGGCTCTATGAGGCATTCCTGGGGCAAAATAAACCATATGTGATTGCAGACTGAATTCTCTACAGATTTAGCAAGATACTAAATAGTCAGGCTGCACTGTAAGCCTGGAACTTCTTCCCCCTTCTTCCTTCCTCCCTCCCACGCACCCTTCCAAGGCCAGACTGAAGAATCTCTTTGCAACACATCCCTTTAGGAATGCATTTTCTGTAAACACACAAAAGGCCCATTCATACTGTGTGTATACCAAGCTTCCTGCACCTCCATTAATTCTTGTCCATTTGATGTTTTCCTCCAAATCACCACACACCTTCCCCTACCCTCAATCCAATTTTTCTCATAACATGGGCACTCCAACAACTATGAGAAAATCTAGACTGAGGGGCAGCAAAATGTGGGAAAGTGATGTGGGAGGAGAACCTTATATGGACAATGGATAATTAATGCAGGTACAGGAAACGTACCATCCACATTAAACAACAATATGGATGAGCCCCAAATCTCTACTCTTCCATCTTCCTCCTTTCCCCCCACTTTTCTCCAGTTCATGCACATTTTATATTACGACTGAAACGTCAACACAGAAATGGAAAAGATTGCAATTTCTGCAGTGGAAAATACCTGACATGTCACTTGATGCTGATCGAAGTATGAAAGCTGTTGCAGTTTTGTAAACACAGTCTCTAATGTCGGAAAGGTTTCCTGTTTGTTCTTTTTGACTTTCTGCCCTTCTTCTCCAGCTAAAACATTTTTTGCACAGTTTACGGCAAAGTCTAATCCAACAAAGATTTATTTGAGAATAAAAACATACGATTTCCATTGCATGCAACATTGGCATGGGAAAACTGCAAACACATTCTATATTCAGAACGTCATTGTTTTTTTAGAAGACTGAACTAAACTAAATATTTGTTTTTAAAAAATAGTATACAAATTAATTTGGTTCTAAAGCTTCAGCATGAGTGCAAGTTCTTAGCAAGAAGGCTATTAACACCAATACACACTTAAGTAGTTTAATGTGTCATGAAAGACAGCCAAAAATATAGTTTAATTGGTTTATGTGTCATGCTACATGAAAAACAACAGAAAATATTTGGCTGCCTTGAACAGGATAATTCAGACATGATGATTCTGCAGAGTTCATAAAGGTGCTTCTCATAACTCCCTCTATCCTGGTTTTAAAAGGACTATGAAAGCTCAGCAATGGGCATTCGGATATAATTACCGCTTGTTTCTGTAGTGCTTTTCTTATTTAGGATTTTCAAGATATCTTTGGTAATCTTCTTTAATTGATGCCTTGCCTCTTCACGTTCCTTGCCAACGCCATAAAGAAGAATCATGCGCTGGTTACATTCATGACTTGAAGATTCATCCTTTTAATCAAAGAGAAAATACAATAAATCAAGAGCAAGCTGGATAGGAAACAGAAAAAAGTGATCTCTTAGTAAAGAATTGTGAGAATAATGTAGTAGGACGAGGTAACGTGTGTAAATGTCATTTATTTGTTTGTTACATTTATATCCTGCCTGTCCTCCAAGCAGCTCAAGGTAGCAAATGGGTTGACCTCCTCCCCATTTAATCCTCTCAACAAACCTGTGATATAGGTTAGGATGAGAGACAATGGTCTCCCAGTGAGTCCAAGGTCAGCCAGTGAGACTCATGGCTGAGTAGAGATTTGAATCCTGGTCTCCCAGGCGCATATACAAACAGAATGCACACATTACTTTCACATTTCCTTACTTTAACTGAATTCTATTCCTTTCATAAGTCACTTCTCTTTTTATCTATTCAATACATGGAATTAACCATAGGGGAGGTAGTCACTTTGAATGGGGGTTCTGTTCCTGACCCCCTTGCACATCGACAGAGCGCGCATAAGCCTGCGCTGCACCATTTTCAGACCACTTCCGGTTCGGCGGCAATGAGCATGTGCATGGTCAAGTTTCAATCAGACACACATAAAATGGCCGCGGCCTGCACTACTACATTATTAAATTCCACCTATTTGTAACTGGAGGATTGGCAAGAAAGCCCAACTTGGTTACATCTCATTTCCAAATGAGGACATTCTCAAAAATGAGTGGATTATTTGCAGGGAAGCTAAAAGATAAAAGGCCGCTGTGAGAAAACGATGCTGGAAATAGATGGGCCACTGATCCAATCCAGCAGGCTCATCTTATGGTCTTATGTTCCTGGACAGATTTCTGCTCTTCGTGGGACTGCAGCTACTGCAGAATACCACTGCCTGATCTCAAATCACAACTCCAGATTTCTTGCAAACTTCTGGGCCTAGTACATAAAGCTCTAAACAACATGGAACCCAAGTACACCCCAGACATTGCCTTCTCCAGCTACAGCCCCATCTATCTATTAAAATCTGCTGAGAATGGCCCACTTGTTATTCTGACTGTAACTTCTGTTGGGCAGGCAATGATACAAGACAGGGCATTCTTGGTGGTGGCCCCTTGCCACAACTGTGGAACTCCCTCTCAAAGGACACTTGGTTTTCCCCACCTCCATATTAGCCTCATTTAAGCATTAACTGTAAACAAAAACAGAAACCACACTGCCAGCCCCTTGGAACGTAATTTACTTTCTTGATGTTCCTGCCATTTTGTATATTTATTTATTTTATTTACAGTGGTGCCTCGACTTACGAATTTAATCCATTCCGAAGGCACCTTCGTGGGTCGAAAAATTTGTAAGTCGAAAAGCGCCATTGGAAACGTGATTTCCCATAGGAATGCATTGGAAACAGAAAAATTCGTAAGTCGAAGCAACCCCATCTAAAAATCCGTAAGTCGAAAAAACCCTATCTAAAACCGCCGCGGTTTCCGTTCGGATGTCAAGAAATTCGTAAGCGTGCGGCCATTTGCCCCATTCGTAAGTCGAAAAATTCAGTTGTTGAGTCGTTCGTAAGTCGAGGTACTACTGTATTTGTATGTCTCCAACACTCGAATCACTTCATGCCATACTGGTTTATGGTGTTATGATGCTGTTAACATTTTTCTTTTTAAATTCCATCATTACCCACTCTGTGCCCCGACTGGAAGGAAATGCAGGATTGTATGAGGAATAACGGTAGCCCTGGCTCTGAAGAGGTTCCCGGTTTTCTCCATTGCCATACTTCTGTTCTGTTGTAAATTTCTCTTGAGGATTTTAAAGTGTTAAGGAGGTTAGTTTCTGCATAGTGCAGATCAATAGTAATCTTGTTCAGTTTGCACAGGGACGTATGAGTTCTACAGAAATACCATCTCTTTAAAATAATAAAAATTGCCCTAGCAACTGTTGCCTAGGCAAACAATACTCATTTTAAAAAAAAGTATGGCACTGCATTTATTCTGAAAGGGGGGGATGTCATCTTATCTTCTGCAAATCAGAAGTACATTTATGTTAATGTGGTTAAGTTGCACAACCTAGTTCCTGCCAAAAAGCTTTTAAATTACATTATGGTGTGTGCTTTTTGTTTTGCAGAACTGTTACTTAGAGGACGAATGCCAGAATCTACTAATGCTGATCTCAAAACTGTTCTCGGGGAGATCATAGACTTCAGTGTGTCTAACCTGGAATAACAGGATAGTGTTTTGCAACTTATATATATTTTCTTTTCTTAACTTAAAAAAAAAAATCTTTCTTTTCAGGAGAAAGAAACTGAAGCTGTCACTCAGAATTTGAAACTGCCTCTATTCCAGCTGCTTAAAATCAGAGGGCATCCTAAGGACCTAAAGCCCAGTACTTCCTCTTTGCCTGTTCTGATTCACTCGCTTGGGCTGCTTCTGTATGGGACGGATATATTTTTTTTGCTGATGAAGTCTACTAAGTGAATATTGCCTCATGACAATCAGTCACACACCTAGACAAAAAGAGAAGACAATTGAGAACAGCACACTTTCACTTCCAGCAAATGCAACCATCCAAAGCAAGAAAGTACTCTTTTTTTCTGCGGCTGATCAAGGTAACTTTATAATTTCTACTGTAATTTTTATTTGCCCCTACATTCTGTACATCAGCCAGTTACTTATTTTCCTACTATGTTTAATGCAAACATTATTGTGCTGTGTGAGTCTTTCCCCCACAGTCCTGCAATGTCTAAAAAGGCATGAAAGCTACAATGCTCATGTGCCATGTTTTGGTGCAAAATGCTAGGCAACTATCAGTTGTAGAATTTATACAGAGCAAGTATGCAACAATCATTTATAGAGGTCAAATATATTTAATGGGACTATTACCTGCACTTATAGCTGAAAACAAACATGAAACATTCCTGTTTCAAACAGTAATCTATTTAGGATATATAGATATGCAAAAAAAGGGGGGAACCCACAAAGATAAGCTATCTTTTACATAGTTGTAGACATTCTAAAAGCATGCATACTTCTACCTCTCTGCTTGTTTGTTCTTGAAAAATTCCACTTAATATTAAAATAGCTTGGTCACTTCTATAGTTTCTAATGTTTTCTGCTTGAAAATGTGCGCTGAGCAGATTTTGTAAAAAAAAAAAAAAGCTACTGTGAGATGAGGAGTGAGGCTGCATGGAGCTAATCTCCTTATAAATATTTTGACATCTCTAGGTAAGTATCGTTTTTTATTCACCCACTCCTGGATGCACATGCTGGTTGCTGCAAATTAGGTCTGCCCTTCTGCAGAAAAATACAGTATGATTTTTCTATGCTCTCTCTATACAATTCAGAAGCAAATGCTTCCCCCAATGGGAACCATTCTCTGAATACAGTACACAAAAAACTACAAATCAGAAAGCCTAGGATAAAACTCTTCTATGAGTACAGTGGACATTTATGAGTGGCCAAATGGAGAGAGGGAGAAAGGAAGTGCATCACCAACAGAAAGGGCAAAAGGTGAAACAGAGCCACGCGAAATTTGCATGCGCTGATTGACATGCATTAGATGCAAATTTAGAAAGAAGTAACATAACAGAAATACAATGGAGTTCATCACAGTGGAGAAGACTGCGACCAGACTGCTTGCACAATCCAGGTGTTAACAGTGGCTGGGCAACTTCTTCCTTCTGTATCGTTTATCACCTTGAAACTAGGCAGTCTTCAAATAGAGGACACCTTCTCATAGATGCCGGTTCTTGCTCGCTTTATCTCCTTTATGCTTAAGGTTCCTCCTCCAAAAAACAAAAACAAAAAACCCTATTCACTGATTTAACATTCATTCTTATTTTCTTGTACTTTTTAGATTGTCCTTTTATTCTTTGTTGTGAGGTGGATGTAAGCCTATGAGCATCCACCTTGCATTTTGCCTGAGTTTGCATACAGGGTGTTTATATATGTCATCTTATTAATCATTCATCATTCCTACACTTTTCAAAGCACTTCCCAGTTTGTTTCCAAACAAGAAGTCAGGGTATGTATAGTGCTTTAATCCACTTTAACTGAGTGGACCTAAATTATGTGTGTATAGTGCTTTAATCCACTTTAACTGAGTGGACCTAAATTTACAGTATGATCTGGACCCCCACCCCGCAAAACACTTGACAGTCTGGAGTCACCCTTAGTCATTCAAAAATGTGTCCAGTGTTTGCACATGGAAGACTCAGTTGAGTGGAGCTGTACTTCCAACGCCATGAGCCATGAACCATATCTAATAGTCTACAAAGAATACCTAGATAATTCCCGTTTTGCTCCTATTTTGGTTTGAGTCAAGGCAACAAACCATACCATAATCCCTGGTTTAGCATTATGTCCAAACTAGAGGTTGTGGTTTGTTTCACTGCAAACAAAATATACAGTGGCTGTACTCTGTTCTCCACGATTGCAGGCATTATGCTTCTGCATTCCAGTTCCTGGAAACTGAAAGAGGAGAAAGTGTTACTGCGCTCAGAACATGCCTAGAGGCTTTCCATAAGCATCTGCTGACCCTGTAAGAACAGGATGCTGAGCTAGATGGGTCATTTGCTAGAACCAGCAGTCTCTTCTACTGTTTCTATGTGAATTCAAGGTTTGTTCTCGGTTTACTAATTGGAACTTGGAATAAAAACAGCATTATATCTGAAACGGAGACCGTGGTTTATTTTACTCCAAACTACATTTCTTTGTCTTGGCATTTTATTTTAGGTTAAAAACAAAGAGGAATGTCAGAGAATTCCTGTTCTATGCCAATTATGCAAATTATTTTTTCAAATTAAAAAGTCAATAGGAGTATTAGTGTAAAATAATATAAACACTAAGACGTTCTGAAACCACTTAATGTATTTATGCCATAATTTCAGGAGTCTAATATAAGGTTTCAGCTTCCTTATCCAAGTAACATGGCTCACTGGCAGCACAATTTGCACATGCCTGATCAGAAGTGGGTTACACCAAGTTCTATAGGAATTACTCCCACAGACATATGCAGAGAATTCACCAGGCCTTTAAAATTGTTTGTGACTTAAAATCTGAGCTTGTAAGTCTGATGTGTGACTGGTTTTACCTCTTTGTCTGCAGGTTAACAAGTTTTATGCTACCATTTGTTTACAAATTATTGTATTTAAATACTTTATCATTTTATTTCTTGTGAATCACCCAAAGGACATATGTTGTGTGGCCTAGTAAACAAATATTGCTCTCCTCCAACCCATTCAGTAGAAACTAAGTCCAATAATATAAAGCCAAGGACGGGAATTCAAGACTAAACCTTCACTTGGAAATAAATACATCAATGTGTGCACCAGATCTGTCATTCCAGTGAGATATACACGTGTTCTTATTTAGCATCAACCACAAGGTGGCCCCAGCAATATACAGAAAAGCTGGCCAGCGATAGCACGGTACTCTTGGAAATACACCGTATTTTTCCATGTATAAGACTAGGTTTTTTTCCTAAAAAATAATGTCAAAAATTAGGGGGCATCTTAGACATGGATACATCTCCCCCCATTTTCTTAAATCTGAGTCCCCCTCCCAAAAAAGGGGGGCATCTTATACATGGAGGCGTCTTATAGATGGAAAAATACAGTACTTTCCACTAAGGCTTACACAAGAAAAAGTGAAAGTCGGGGGGGGGGAGGTCTAGCTTAACATCACCTCGTGTGGCTTACATCACCACATGATCTTCATCCATTTCGGTTCTGACTCCTTAAGGATTTGCACTAGTTTTAGCCCAGTTCCTAAAAGACATCAGGAACTAATGGCAAAGTCTGCACCTCATCCTGGACGGAGTTCCTACTTAGAGTCTACACTTCCACAATTGAATGTGGGGAAGTCACCACCTTATTATAAAGTAACTTAACATTAGCACACCTTGTATCGTTTAGATGCACATGAGAAGGTACACAGTCTCCCATGGCTTAAAACAGCGTGCTATTTGGAGTGGGGAACTCCTGCTTGGAGTACTGCAATGCGCTCTACGTGGGGCTACCTTTGAAGGTGACCCGGAAACTACAACTAATCCAGAATGCGGCAGCTAGACCGGTGACTGGGAGCGGCCGCCGAGACCACATAACACCGGTCTTGAAAGATCTACATTGGCTCCCAGCACATTTCCGAGCACAATTCAAAGTGTTGGTGCTGACCTTTAAAGCCCTAAATGGCCTCGGTCCAGTATACCTGAAGGAGCGTCTCCACCCCCATCGTTCTGCCCGGACACGGAGGTCCAGCGCCAAGGGCCTTCTGGCGGTTCCCTCATTGCGAGAAGCCAAGTTGCAGGGAACCAGGCAGAGGGCCTTCTTGGTAGTGGCGCCCGCCCTGTGGAATGCCCTCCCATCAGATGTCAAAGAGAAAAACAGCTACCAGATTTTTAGAAGACATCTGAAGGCAGCCCTGTTTAGGGAGGCTTTTAATCTTTAATCAATTATTTTATTCTTCTGTTGGAAGCCGCCCAGAGTGGCTGGGGAAACCCAGCCAGATGGGCAGGGTATAAATAATAAATAATTATTATAATTATTATAATTATTATTATTATTATCTGCGAGCAGGGACTTAGCCTGCTTTGATACAGTGGAAAGCTGGAGTGCACATAAGCCAGTGAATCTTCTTGAAAGAATAGATTCCACCTTGATGCTTGGGCTGCTGAGACCAGTTTTGGAAACATGAAAGCAAGTAATGTAAAAAAAAAAAAAAAGCTAATAGGTACCTGCCATGTTTATACATGACGGATATGAAGTTTCTCTGTTATGTTTACTTATGAGGTTGTCTGTGTCCTCTACCTCATTACAGGGCTTCTTTGTGCTTAAAAGGTTGTCCACATTTATTAAGTTCCACTGAAGAAAATAACATTTGCTGAAATAATGTGACTTATCTTCTCCTTTTGCTTTGGTAGGAAGAAAATAAAGCCCAAATGAAACCCGAGTACAGCCCTCCTGGAAACTTCAGCAACTGCAGCACCACCAACAGGATGAATCAAGTTCTTTTCCCCTTGTTGTACACTTTTATCTTCTTTGTGGGCATCATTATGAACGGACTGGCCATGGGAGTCTTCTTCCAAATATCCAGCAAGTCAAATTTTATCATCTTTCTCAAGAACACAGTCATTTCCGACATCCTCATGATCCTAACATTTCCTTTCAAAATTCTCAGCGATGCAAACCTGGTGTCCTGGGAATTAAGAGGGTTTGTTTGCAAAGTGACTCAGGTAATATTTTACTTTACCATGTACATCAGCATTATTTTCTTGGGCCTTATAACCATTGATCGCTATTTGAAAACTGCCAGGCCCTTCAAGTCATCAAGCACCAGGAATTTATCAGGAGCTAAGATTCTCTCCGCAGTTATCTGGATATTTATGTTCTCTCTGTCACTTCCAAACATGATTCTGACAGACAAGAAGCCAACAAGTGAGAACGTGAAGAAATGCGCTGACCTGAAGTCAGACTTTGGGCTACTGTGGCATGAAATTGTTAACTATGTCTGCCAGTTTATCTTCTGGGTTAATTTAGCCATCATTGCCGTATGCTACACACTGATAACGAAAGAACTCTACAAATCCTATCAAAGGACAAGACGCACCGGGCAAGCAAACAAAAAGACTGTAAATATCAAAGTGTTCATCATAATTGGTGTGTTTTTCATTTGCTTTGTGCCGTTCCATTTTGCCAGAATTCCTTATACCTTAAGCCAAACAAGAGATGTTTTTCAGTGCTCCACCCAGAACACACTGTATTACATAAAAGAGAGCACCTTATGGCTGACTTCCCTGAATGCATGCCTAGATCCATTTATATATTTTGCCCTCTGTAAATCATTCAGAAAGTCTCTCCTAAATGTGCTGTGGAAATGTGCAACCAAAACGAGACGAGATCAAAGTACAGAAACTACTGATGATGAAACGACACCAATGTAGACCAACAAGAATTCCATATAATACAGCCAAGGCTGTTTAGCACCCTCTTCAATACACACATTAGCTTTAGAAGTGAATCTGTGTTTGTGCTTCTTCATGAATCACGTGTAGTCCATGATACTAACAACAAGCTGCTGAATGAGAACATCTCCTGCCTTTTCCTATTTAATATAGGTATGGGACACTGGAAAAAAAACTGGATGAGATGGTAGAAGCATTTCTTATACTAAAAGTGCACAAAATAAACTGATATTCATAAAAACACAGTTGCGTACTCTCCAAAGTCTGGTAATGTCATTAGTAGTTACACATTCCATGGGTTGCTTCAGATCCAGTTCCCAAGGTTTTGCAGCCTGCAATGGCGAAGTGGGAAGGACAATTGTCGCACCCTAAAGTCACTAAAGGTAAAGGTAAAGGTACCCCTGACTGTGAGGTCCAGTCGTGGACGACTCTGGGGTTGCGGCACTCAACTTGCTCTATAGGCCGAGGAGCCGCGTTTGTCCGCAGAAAGCTTCCGGGTCATGTGGCCAGCATGACTAAGCCGCTTCTGGCGAACCAGAGCAGTGCACGGAAACGCCGTTTACCATCCCGCCACAGCAGTACCTATTTATCTACTTGCACTTGACGTGCCTTTGAACTGCTAGGTGGGCAGGAGCTGGGACCAAACAACGGGTGCTCACCCCGTCGCGGGGATTTGAACCGCCAACCTTCCAATCGGCAAGTCCTAGGCTCTGTGGTTTAGACCACAGCACCCCCCTGTGTCCCTACCCTAAGTCACTAAAATTATATAAATAAATAAAATTGAAGGGCCTTTTAGCTTAGCACACATTTGGGCTTTTAAATGATAACATTCTGCTTCATGGTTTTGAAGCCTTACTTTGTATAACCAACCCAAGTAGGTATCACAATCTCTTGGGTGCTTACTTCGAGACCATGTTGGCAATTCCTTACCATGCACTGAATCCAACTGAGTTCTACTTAGAGTAGATCCACTGAAATTAATGGGCCTAAGTTAGCCGTGCCCATTAATTTCAATGGGTCTACTCTTGAGCAGCATTGGATACAACCCTATATATATTTCTGTCTCCTATGTTTGTTTGTTTGTTTGTTTGTTTGTTTAAAAGCTAAGCATTGTACTTTGGTTCTAGGATGCATCTGTCACAATGATTTAACAATGGTGAATGTACATAAGTTGTTTCCTTTTTCTGAATTACATCAGAGGCATCATTCTCTTGTTGCACGCTTGCACATTAACGAACAGCTTGTTGTAAACCAACTAGGACTTGCAAATGTGTCAAAAGTTTACTTTAAAATGAGTAATGCTTGAGCTTTATCAGACAGAGGCATTTAGGGAATATAAGTTATTCTGTCAGGACCGCCGCTTGTTTCTATTATAAAGTTCATTGCTTCTTGTAAGACTCTCACAAAAGTAAATGCAAGATCTGCCTACCCATGGAACTTACTGACAAATGTATTTTCTTTAGGCTGAACTAGTAACTAAGGTTGTATAGTGGCCCTACCCACTTATTTCACTTTTGGTCCCACCCACTGCTGGCATGCCCAGAAAGTTAACCAAGAAGGAATGCATCCCTTCAGCTGAAAAAAAATGTTCCACTGTGATCTTAGCCTGGCTGCTAAGCATTCCTAGAAAGAATTGTCATTTCCCAACCACAAGGCAGTTTCAGGCTGATGTTAAGGCCCTAACTAAAACCTCACCTTATTAAAATAAGAAAGCTGCACTGATGATCCCGGAAATAGGAAGCATTACTTTTTTTTTGTAGGAAATGACACAATTTCAAAATTTCCTGGTTAATATTATTACCTAATATCATATACTACTGTGAAAAAACTTCTCAAACAGCGCTGATGATTTTCACACAGAATTTTCCTTTATTTTCACAGTGCAAAATTAAATATCCAGTTGTTGTTGTTGTTGTTTAATTAAATTTGTATACCACCCTTCATCCAAAGATCACAGAGCAGTTTGCAAAACATAAAAATTTAAAATCAATATAATATATGGCTGAGAAACGAAAACACTTAACTGAAATCAAAATGAGTAATAAAGTGTGTGTGTGTGTTTGCACTAGAGAAACCTGGCAAGAATTCTCCAAAAGTGTATAGAAAGATCCAATGAATAGCAACAATTATTAACATTTGTAATTCACCCACAAAGTAAGAGGCTAAATATCATGAGACTACCTTTTAAATATATTCTGACTCTATACTGCATTGGATGGCTTTGGAAAAAAACACACCAAGATTCATTTTATTTCTTCTGGTGAAAGGTTTTGCAAATGACAGTGTCTTTAAGTTAATGACAGACAGATGACAGACAGACAGACAGACAGACAGACAGACAGACAGACAGACAGACAGACAGACAGACCGATACAGATATACATACATTCTAATTTTCTGTAATGTTTTGCAAACGAAACAAAATGAAATATAAGCAGAGCCAGCAGAAACTATTAACCATAAACACAGATGACCAGATTCAGTCTACCGGTGTGGACCTCCCCCTTCCACCCACTGAACATGTGGGTAGAAGTACTACCAATGTGATTCCCCATGAGCAGCCACAAGCAGAAAACCCCCAAATGCATCCTGAGTCTGCCCCGCTGCCGCCATGTGAAAGCATCTGACCCAATGCAGCCCACACCAGGCTGGTGCAGAGATCTTCTTGCCTGCCTCCTGCTGCTACCCTGGCTGTCATGCATGGCAGGGCTGCAGATGCAACAAAGCGGGTTCTTCTTCATGGAGAGCATGTGATGCGGTGGGGGCAACCATGACATCCCCTGTTGCTGGGCGGGTTAGTATGGATGGCCATGATTCTGATTGGGCACCTCCAATTGTTGCTGGGGAGAATTTGATGTTGCAAAGTGATTGACTGCTGGGGTGCTATTTAGTCCCTGCGCGCAGCATCGGATCACCCGCCCACCCTCCCTATATTTAGGGTTGTTCATACTGACCCTGCTATGCCTGTCATGGGGTCGTCTGCTTTGGGGGCAGAGGCCTGGCAGGAATTTCTACCATTTGCCTGATTGGCTGGTGCCATTTGGTTTTTGCCTACTGAGTAGCAAATTGTTACAACTTGAAAGGTTGCAGTAAGGCATTGGTTAATTTTGGTTGGTGGAGGGGGTGTGGTTGGCTGTGGTGGCCCCTCCAATGATGCTGCTGCAAGAGTATTTCGTTAAAGGAATCCAGGGGCTCGCTATGCTCTTGTCCAAACCCCTGGCAAGGGGCTAGGGCCACGCAAGAGCCCCTGGGAGCATTTGGGGAATGGTGAGGGCCTGGCACCCAGCTCTATTCTCTCCCTAAAAATGTTTACCCTTACTTACTTTCACAGGCTTGTGGTTGTCAGTTCTGTTCCTACCTCTAAGTGGGAACAGATAGGTGCTAACCAATGCCTAAGCAACCACTCACTTAATGTAATCAATAAAGTTGTGGCCAAAATTATGCCAAAAACCAAAACAAAAATTTTGTGTGAACTGTGTCTTTATTTGAGGGGGTCCTGTGGATCCTCGACACGCAATGGCCTCACACTATGTTAGGATTGCTCCCTTAGCTTCTGAAAGTACAGCAGAACTTGGCAACCTTTAAACGACAGCTAAGCTTAGCTATTAAAAAGACAAAAGTACCTCATAGTATCACACCATGTTTATGCTATTAGAATTTTAGGTATCAACTGTCTCCTATAATTACATTTTGAAGATGTTTCATGTGATTAAACTTAAATAACACATTATCTCACACATGTTAACCCCGAATAAAATTTTATTTTCACTTCTACTTCTTTTTTCCGTGCCAACCATTTCTCACACCAGAAGTTTGCAGATTGGCCAATGAAAGGGACAGTTTCCCTGATGTGCAATTCACTCCCCTCTGTGCTTCCTCAAGAGGGGACCACAAACAGGATTTCATGTGACCAAAGGAACAGAAATAGGCCACTGCCTATTCTTGTAAATACTGCAGCTGTAAGGGAAATTTGTTCTATGAGACTTTGTGTCTCCGTGTTAAAGTTAACTCAGGTCGTGCACAAATGACTGCTACGTCATTGTGTGCCATAAAGGAAAAGCATTAAAAAGAGCACAGAGAAAGGCTGAAAACATCGACTGCTATATGAAATAGGCAAGGTCACACATGTGCACTCCACCTGCTACAGAAGTCCCACATTCAGAGGCAGTATGTCAGTGCACCTTCAAAGGGGCTCCGTCTCTGTGCCCATCAGCTGATTGGTGCTGGCAGTGAACTCTGCCAGCTGCAGTGCAGCCAATCTCAGCCATGTCAGGGATGATGTCATGTGTACGGCAGGTAGCCACACCTTGGGTGAAAGGGTCTTGCGGGCCTAACTGGAACCCCCTGCCAGGACTATTTAAGGCCAAGGGATGGAGGTTCCCCACCATGGCAGTGTGCCACTCAATATCTGGGGAACAACAGCAGGAAAGGGCTTTCATGCCTTGTTTGTTTGCCACCATATGAAGCAAAATGTTGAGCTGGGTGGGCCTTTGGCCTGATACAACCAGGCTGTTAGGTTCTTAATTATATTCCAAAGCATTTATTGCTTTGGTGATCAAAGAGCTTTACAATGAACTACTGAAAGAAGGAAGGAGTGATTGATCCACAGCAAAGTCTTTGCAATCCCAGCAAAATGCTACCACTTACTTTCACAGTGGACTTCAATTGATCCAGACCTGAGACCCACCTCTGGTTCCCAACTCGTAACATAGGGCCCACTTTCACATGCACACTTTTGATTTAAAAATGGTGATAATAATGCACATTATTAAACCCAAAATGGCAATTCACAGAGTAAGATACATAGTGTTTCCTTAGCATTACTGCTAAATAAAAAACCAGTGAAGTAGGCAAGTGGTCTGAAATGGGAGAAAGGAGTATGTGATTCAGGGAGGATGGAAATAAAAGCAGGACCACTCAAGCAATTAAGAACTTGGCAACTGTACAGAGAGATCTGTAACTGGATCACCCTCTATGTCCAGCAAAGAACTTTCCTCCCAACCATCCCAGGTTGCAAGGAGTGGAGTGAGGATGTTGTGTTCCTTGTTCCTTCTAGATCTCACTTCCTGTATCCAGACAACACTTCCTGGGCCCCCAGCGGTTGCCATGATAGCAACCGCTGGGCAGCCAAGCTACCCACCGCAACAGACACTTCTGTATTCTATCTACCACAGTGGACACTTCTATGTTCTAGTGTCCAGCATAGTTAACATTCTGGGAAAAGTCTAGAAAGCCACAGAAACAGACTAGAAATGGAACGCAGTGTTCCTGTTCCATAGAAGAGTTCCCTTGCTACAAGCATTATTGAAAAAGGCTCTTGATTTTCTCCTGACACTTTGCAGCACTCCATGGAAATGGGTAAAACAAGTGTCTCATTGGAAAAATGTGTTCTAGCCCAGAAAACCTATGTAGTGCTCCTTTGGTTTGGTCAGCCTTATCTGGAGCCAAATATGGCAGCAAAAGCTTTGCTGCAACCCACCTGGGATGGTCTCATGACCCACCTGTGAATCCTGACCCATCGGCTGAAGACCTGTGCTTAGGAAGCAAGGTCAGTTGGGAGAACACTTCCCCCACACACATTGACTCATCAGCCTAAATCAGTGTTTCTCAACCTTTTTTGGGCCAAGGCACACTTGTTCCATGAAAAAAATCACGAGGCACACCACCATTAAAAAAGTTAAAAAAAATTAACTCTGTGCCACCCTATATTGACTATATAATTATGACTGTAAGAAACACTTGCCAATTGCTGTGTTGGTTGCAATCTCCTGTAATAAGGCTTCACAAGCCGCTGATTTCTCTGCCAGCACAATCATTTGCTCAGCAAGTTTCAGGTTGAGCTCATCCAGCCAGCTTCTTTAAGTTTGTCTAAAACTACCCTCCCGTGGTGGTGGCTGTTGAGAGCTGCGCTCGCTCCGCGTCGTGACCCAGCCGGCTTCCTTTCTGTTAGGTCAGCGGCCGCCAGGCACGTGACAATGCAAATCGCCCTTCTCGTCGCCGCACGTCGCGGCACACCAGCCAGCGTCTCGCGGCACACTAGTGTGCCACGGAACAGCGGTTGAGAAACGCTGGCCTAAGTAATACACTTACCTGTAGATCAGGTGTTTGGGCCTGTTCCATGAGCTGACTGCCTTGAAGGCAATCATGGTTTGGAGAGCAAGCACAGACTATAGTTAGATGTAAAAGCGAAACTACAGTTTGCTGTGAAACAGAAATGGATGGGGAGGGCAGTAAGGCAGTGGTAGAGGCATTCAAAAGTTAGCAAATTCAAATCACAAAACCACCTTAAGATAAGGCTGGGAAAGACCCTTATCTGAAACCCAGGAGAACCTCTGCAAGTCAGTGTAGAAAATGGACCACACAGGCTGTATAAAGGACCGCAACTCCCATCATTCCCAACTGTTGGCCTTGCTGAGTGAAGTTGATGAGAGTTGAGCCAAACAACCTCTGGAGCACACAACATTGACTATTCCCGCTCTAGGTGGTGCATATGCCTGCACACTAAACATTGTATAACATTTGACTCAGCTTGATAAGACTGCTGATGAACTGAAAACGATCCCTGCAGTGGCACTTAGCCTGCAAAATATATTAATTAAAAGACGTAGGCATTAAAATGCTTCAACAAACAAAAACACACTACATGAGATGAGACCAGCCAACTGATGTTTGAAAACCTTCATTGAGGCTTGTGGCTGGGGGAAGAAAAAACCTGAGTGGTAAAAAAAAAAGAGGAAGAACAAAAGTAAGTATAAGAAGATGCAAGACTGCTTGGGAAACTAAATTTCTCTAACATTAGCACACTTGCATAGCCCTGGATTAGCTGCCACGTCTTCCTACAAGAAGAGGTAAGCTATTTTAGTCATCTGCTTGTATTAAAGATCTTTATTAACAAGCTACTTTTAGAAATGTTGATTCACAGAATTATTATTATTTAAATAAATAAATAAAATTTAAAGTCTGCCAGTATAGTCAATCTATTTTAATTACACTAGTAAGGATGAGATCTAATCTCCTTTGTTGTCTAGAGTAGCAAGGCTGTAGTTAGTTAGCACAATGGAATGGAATGCTTTACTACCGAACATAACAAGGTATCTAGAGAAGCAGCACTGTTTAGATTTAGCACCGACTTGCGAAATCAGATAAACTATTGCATTCTTATCCTGCCCTCCCTCCAAGGAGTCAAGGTTGGTTTTTCATGATGGATAGAGACACATTTTCAGCCCATGGACACATTCCCTCTTGATTGACAACCTAACAGCAGCTCTATGCCAGAGATGAGTGTGACTACACAGAGAGTGCATACAAATACTCACTCTCCCACTCCTCCAGTGCAAAATAAAAAAATTCCTTCAGTAGCACCTTAAAGACCAACTAAGTTTATATTTTGGTATGAGCTTTCGTGTGCATGCACACTTCTTCAGATACACTAGAAACCTAGTGTACACTTTCTAGTGTATCTGAAGAAGTGTGCATGCACACGAAAGCTCATACCAAAATATAAACTTAGTTGGTCTTTAAGGTGCTACTGAAGGAATTTTTTTATTTTGCTTCGACTCAGACCAACACGGCTACCCACCTGTAACTCCTCCAGTGATTAGGCTTGGGGGGAAAGAGTGTTTTTGCTTTTCGAAATGCTGGAGCAGGGTTGGAGAAGATCTTCCTGGAAACTGTAGCCGGCAAGAGAGGATTAGCCAAAAGAAGACCCTTCCCCCCACAAGTCTGAATGTGTTAGGGGGGCATTTTCAGCAAAGTGGGTGACAACTGTGAGCCCCTCTGGAAACACTCTTGCCCCACTGCAATCATGTTTAGAATGAGCTTTCTATTCTACTCAGTTCTGTTGGAGCCTATTTACAGCATGGCCGGGGGTGGGGGGATTGTCCCAGCTGGGGATACAATACAGTCTCTTCTGGGTTATTTTTTTATTTCAGTGGCCGCGATCCAGAGGAAGAAACAACTAGCTCCAAACATGAGGTGGAACCTGGGGGGGGGGGGGTTGGAACGCAGTTACTTTTAAAAGTCATTAGTAATGTAGTACAGACCCTTACTATCTATGTCAGCCCTGCTAATCCTGTGGTTAAGTGACGCAAACTCCTTATGGTTTGAGGGAATCTGGTGCATCTAGCACCTGGAAATATACTTGTTCATAAATTCCTTATCAATTGTTTACAAATGTCATTGCCTAAGGAACTGTGCATGCAACTGGGTGGGGGTGGGGGCAATAAGTGTTAGCACTCACACGGGATGATCCTTATGATTACTAAGAGAAAAGTCACTTTAGTGTGGAGTGGCAGCGGTGAATGGGGGCATTTTACCACTTTCCTAACCTGGCTGCCACTTTTCCACTGCAACTGTTTTATCTTTGCAAACATGTGTCTTGAAGAACTCAGGGGAAGTGATACCCGAAAGGAGTTAAGCCACCACTCCTCTTCTCCAAAACCTGTAAGTGTTCTGTGTTGCTGTTCTAACCTTCTATTAAATCATTCTTCCTCAGTCTCTCTTTCAAACCATGAATGGAAGTCTCAGCATCTCAAACGGGACAACAACCTTGGCTGGACAATGCCACCGCGACACCAGGATAGCCCATGTGGTATTCCCAGTCCTGTATGGCATTCTTTTCCTTGCTGGATTTCTGCTGAACAGTTTGGCTCTGTTGGCTTTCTTCCAGATTCGGACCACATCAAGTTTCCATGTGTACCTTAAGAATATATTGCTTTCTGATTTCATAATGACACTGATGCTGCCAATGAAGATTCTGACGGATTCAGAACTTGGGCTATGGCAACTTAAAGCTTTCGTCTGCCGTTTCTCAGCTGTAATATTCTACGAGACAATGTACATAAGCATAGTGCTCCTTGGACTTATTTCGCTAGACAGGTTTCTCAAAATCGTTCGGCCATTTGGGAAGTTTTGGTTGCATAATGTCACTTCAGCAAAAATTATTTCTGGCTCTGTGTGGTTCTTCTTTTTCGCTCTCTCCTTGCCAAACATGATTTTGTCAAACCGTGAAGCCACACGTCTCTCTGTAAGGAAGTGTGCTTCCCTGAAGAATCAGTTGGGACTGAAGTGGCATGAAGCTGTCAACTACATATGCCAGCTCACCTTCTGGACTGTGCTAATCTTAATGCTCCTGTTTTATATAATTATTGCTAAGAAGATCTATAGCTCTTATGTAAAAACCCAGGCAAGAGAGTGCAAGATCAAACAAAGGGCAAAGAGCAAGGTATTTATAATTGTAGCTGTTTTCTTCATCTGCTTTGGCCCTTTTCATTTCGCCCGAGTACCTTACACTCTTAGCCAGATTGGCAAAAATATTGACTGCAGTACACAGAATCAACTATACATTGCTAAAGAAAGCACCCTCTGGTTAGCAAGTGCAAATATATGTATGGACCCACTGATATACATATTCTTGTGCCGACAATTTGTTGAAAAGGCTTTTTGTGTTAAATTACGAAAATCTAGGTATATAACTCAAGAAAATCAAACTATTGCACTGGACACTGGAATTTCTACATAGACTTCTTGCTTGGTGGCAACTTCTTATTCTAACATTTGCACTACATTGCTGTCAAATTAAAATGCTTTTTAGTTTCAAGTGGGTTGTTGTTTGATGTGATTCCATGCTGAATGACTGAAATTTTAGCCAGCAAAGGAGTGACTTAATATGAGTGAATGGACACTAACAGCCATTCATTTTAAATGAGTGTACTCTTCTGTGCACAGCTACCGGTATTCCTAATACCCAGACACTGAAACTAAATTAGACAGACAGACAGACAGACAGACAGACAGACAGACAGACAGACAGACAGACAGATATGCTAACGGTCATCATCACATACTTATGTGATAATGAGCTCCAGAGATCGCATCCTATGGAAAGTAGTCTGTTATTGTCAGGGACTGGTAGGGGTATGAGAAGTGAGAAAATCCTTCAGGAGTAAATCCTTAGGAGTCCCTAAGACAGTCAGATGGCGCCTTGGACGCCTCCTTCCGGCAACTCCAGCAGCCAAGCTGATGCCAAACATATGGCTCTGCTTTCCTTTGGACCACATCTGTGAGGCTAAGAGGGGGTCTTGTCATCTGGGCAGGCCAGGACCTTCATACGCGCTGCCCAGGCCCGCACCTCAGGGAGGTCACTTCAGTGCTGCTAACACAGCGGTTTGACTTCACCCCCGGAGTCTCACTCCACTGTGTCTCAAGACAGACAGATGCCAACAACTATTTTCTCCTATATGTTATAGGCAGTAGATAATTACCTACTTAATACAGTGGGTAAATATGTGCTGGCAGGACACGCTGCATAACAGTAAGGGGCCTGAACTTAACGATGGGTGTAACCATGATATAAAACAAGAGTTGCTCCTTAAAACAAGGGTGTGCCAAAGGCATGTGAAATGCTTGAATCAGCTGCTTTTCAACTTCTTTCAACTTTCAGCAAGGGATGCCAAATATTACTTTTTTATAGTAAGGAAGGGCAAGATGAGAGGTTAAATTAAGTATACCAACTTCTAACTTTTTCTGGGGGAAAAGAATTGTCTGCTTGCCTCTAGTTCCTACTGGAGTGGTGAAATGAGAAACACTAGCAAGGTTCTTTTTTTGCATTTCTTGGCCAAATTTACAGCCAAGAAGCCCTGAGTGGCCACTCTTGGTATAGAAAGTATTTGGAACAAAGTGAAGATAAAGCAGAATTCTGCTTATGCATTTCTGTATAGTCAACTCTAACCCAGCGGATGGGGGTGGTTCAGAATGCAAATTCTCCCAGTTCAGAATGCCTCACTCCAACAGAAATGGAGTCCAGACTTTTCTGAATGTAGGGCCTGAGCTTGTATTGTTGTTTGTACCACCAGCAGCAGCAGCCTGACCCCTCTCCCATTTCAGACACTTTACTGGGAGTAGGCAAGGGTCAATAGCAGTGCTATGAGCAAATTATTTCTCTCCCTGCCTTACTTCCACACTGAGGTGCCTAGAACACTGCAAAAGCCGCATCCCAGACACAGGAACCTTGGGAAATCGTTGCAGAATTCTAGGCATTCCAAGAGAGAGAAGAGTGTCAGACAAAGGCATTGGGTGCTGTTGTCCACTGCCAGGAAAGTTTGGGAGAATGGAAGAGAAATAAGTAGAGAGAGTCAGTCAATCTATTCACTTTTTGCAATATTTCCTTGCAAGTTTTTGAAAAGACTTGAAAGTGTTTTAAAAGATCTTGCAAGGAGCAATAAAGAAAAATGAGCTAAGAGTGAGACAAGATAAGGGGAGCCTACCCATTAATAGTCAGCAGTAGAACATAGCTGCCAAGTTTTCCCTTTTCTCGCGAGGAAGCCTATTCAGCATAAGGGAAAATCCCGTAAAAAAAGGGATAACTTGGCAGCTATGCAGTAGAAAGGTCTTCAGTTTCTGTAATGTCGGCAGGGAGGCAGGGAGAGGAGGAAGGAGAAGATGCTTGCATCAAAAAGTCCATAATATAACCAGCCAAAATAAAGCACAACATACTTTTCTACTTGTCACATGTTTCTTGGGCGGGGGGGAGGGGCAGTAGCTTTTATGCCTATTAAAGCAAGTATAGTTTGTTCACTACTTGAATCCATCATAAATATCTCACACAACTATTATTATGCAGGTGGGGAACTTCAAGGGAAAGAAAACAGTTTGTTTACCACTTCAGTAGGAACTGTGCTTTACATCTATGTGGGCTGTGCAACCGTCAGACTGCAGCTCATGACTGAATAGCTCATGACTATACAATTAATTAATTATGCCATTGTTGTCATATTCTTTTATTGCTTGATCTACAAAGGTTGCAAGGGCAACTTTCAACAAATGCACAGAAGTAAAAAAAAAAATTAAAATAAAATGATCACACATTAAGTCCCAACAAGTGAACCACCTCCCTTTCCCAACTGCATCAACAAGATGACCATTAAAAACAGTGTTCTTGCCCAAGAAAAAATAAAATTCCCAAGGAAAAATAAGCTAAGAATCAAATGCCTGGGAGTAGAATGGGGTGAGGAACCTCAAGGTCATGGGCCAAATATGGCCTGCCAGGCCTCCACATTTGACACATCAGCTCATTTTGACCCAACCATGTCCACCTGCCTCATACCTGATACCCTATGTCCATCTATCAAAATCTAAAACACCACAGCTGCTGCTTTCTTGCTGCTAAGAAGAAAACAATGCACCACACGGTCAACTTGAAAGTCATCATAGGTTCTTTTGCAGCATTCGCCCTCCTCTCCTCATTAACTTTGCACTTGGCAGCATGTATGTTTCCAACCACATGGTGTCTTCCATTATATGCTGACTAGGCTTTAACAAGCCTCAGCTTGCGAGTCGGCAAACTATGCACTCAGATTAGAAGCAACACAGGGCTCAATTTTAACTGTTTTTATAGACTACTAGAAATTGCATTAGTATATTAACAGAACTGCCATAGCTACACCTATGGAAACACCTATTCATGAATCCCCAGTGTGTCTGCCTATGCAGTTATTCATTCTATGGGGAGATCAATCATTATAACATACTCATCTATACATATAACAGTGGAGTCCTATGCATGTTTTCAAAGAAGTGGAGCTCACTGTGTTCCATGAGTGTCCACAAGACTGCAGTCTTAATTAACACATGCAGGTCTGTGTCCTCTTTTTCAGTGATGCATTGCCTCAATTTTTGGTGATGTTTAAGTGTGTGGTAGCTCCACCTTGCAGTGATTGTGCTGGCAAAAAAATGTTTTTGCAAGGAAAAGTTGACATGTTTTCAGAGATGAAGCGGAACAGGAAAAGAAATTGCCGTACAGTGTTACAACCCACCTCATGCAGGAGCCCAGAATAAGAGGAGGATGAACCAGTCATATTAAGAGGACCAGCTGCAGAGGGGCTGAAACCAAGTCCAACCCCAAGTCTGTGAGGACCCCCTTGAATTAGAGACACCCAGCAGCGCAACTCCTGAGCCAGATTCCCCTGCAGGATCGTTCCTTTCTAAATAAGGGACCTCACATTTTCCCCCGTACCTGCTCACCAACACAGACAACAGACAGGGTGGGACTAGACATTTCAGGTGTTACATGGGTTCCAGACCTTTTAGACTCTCCATTCTTTAGGAAGGAGACAAGACCTGGCAGGGGTAGTATGGTCCAAGAAAGGTTAAAAAAACAATCCTCAGATCAGAGACAGACCTTGTTGGGGTAAATTGCCTACTTTTAGTTATCCAATGTCCACAATTTATGCTTTCAGCAACTGAGGGACTATGGTCACTTCAACACCATCTTTTTATGGAACAGTCATCTTGAATTCCTGCCCCCCCTCCCCAAAGATTGTGGGGACGCTATTTATTGAGGATTCATTCCTATCTACTTCCAGGGTGGTTAGACCTCGTTCCATCAAGCCAATACTGTCCCACACTTCCCAGTGCAATTCCCCCAGTGCTTTCAATATCACAAAACATCTGCTGTTGGGGGAAACAGTTCTGTTATTATTGCTGGTTTTCGGATATTTTATCATTTATTTATTTATTTGATTAAATAGTATGAAATATAACTTCCTTAAGCATCCTGTAAAACATGTTTTCCAACCCTTCACAGTGCCGCCACAACTGAATCACAGCCTGTCACTTTAATTTTACTCCAGAGCCAGGAAGTGAGCCCCAAGTTTTCAAATCTCACCTACGCTATAGCTCATGAGTCACCTCTGAAACAGCTTGTCACTCAAGTTCTTCCTGGCTCAGACCATTCAGACCAAGAGAAAAGAACTTGGAAGCCAGCACGCATTAATTGTGGGTCTGATTTACCCCTACGCCTAACTTATAAATCCACCTTACTTTAGAATCTTCGGATACTTAGTTCAAAACATGTGTTTTTTCTTGTCCTGGAGAAAGCAAACAAGACTTTAATGTTTTGGAAGAATATAATGCACGCTGGAGACATTGCTACAAGCATTAGCAACGAAAAGCCAAATGAAGAACAACTCAGATGACAGGTAATTTATTTTATATCTATCTCAAAAGAGCGCAAAATAGAAGGGCTGTACTTTAATGATACCTCAAATTTTCAAATTGTTCTTGACGAAATGCGTGCAGTCAAAACAAGGTGTTTGTAAATTTAGGCTTCCATTGGTCTGTAACTCTAGATTGATTTTGTCTAGTTCCAAAAGTTGAAAAACAAAAACATTCCTGTGCAGTACACAAAAAAGTTACTAGGCTAAACTCTCATGTTGTATAACAGGCAATTACGAAATTGGGAACCTATAACATTTTTTAAAAATGACTTGAAAGGTTCTTCTTAGATCTGCTGGGTCTTGCTCAGCAAAAGTAGCATTGGGTTTATATTCTCTTTAATTGCTCTAATGAGGCATAAGAAGTTCACGCTAGAACACGCCAGGCAAGGAATCTCTGGAAAACACCAGAAACAAGGGCATTAAAAGCCCCTCAGCTTAGTACACCATGACTTGGAGTAATTGATTTGAGTGTTCAGCTAAATTTCTGATAAATGCAGAGCAGCCAACAGATTAAAGCTTTTCTACTTAGCTTATACACAACCTGTTTCCAGTCTCTCAGATATGTGAACTGATATCACTTTTATTATACATATTTTAAATCTTGAGAAGTTTCCAAGATTACACTGCGGTACATGCATTGCTTTGTTTGGAAAGAAACAAGGATACCTTATTGCTTTTACAAAATCCAGGCGTGCTTTTTTTGGTACATCAGACAATGTATGCTTTTTCAACTGCCCCCGTTTGCTACTCGTTCAAAAACATAACAAAAATGGTTTCACCTGTATGCTTGTTTTTTTTGGGGGGGGGTCATTCATCTGTCTTCCACTGCTAATACTACAGTTCTCACTAGTCTTCATAGGCCTGGTTTTGCTCTTGTACGGAGCATAAACGTTTGTGCAGCAGCTGCAGAGAAATAACTAGGGATGCCTGTGTGGTAGGGGAAAGAGAAGTGGGCATGCATGAAAGATGTCACTGGGTGCTTCCAGGCTGTCACTGTTGGGATTCTGTCACATAGTGACAGATTCAGTTTGTGCAATTAAAGTTTACATGGAGCTCTTGGGTCCACTTCTCCAAAAGATTGGATTATTATTTTTTGTGATAAGGAAGGTGACAGGGAAATGCAGTGTGAAGTGTGGGATAACACTTGCTTTGAAGCAATACCATGTAACATTAAACAAATCGGAATGAATGCTCATTAAATAACCAACGTCTAGTCTCCCTGCAAACATTTCAGGATGCTCAGTGAACGGGTCACTTGAAAGTACCCATTTCTATCTCACAGTTTGTGGGAGGAGAACCAAACAGAGTGTTAACAGGTTCTGCTTTCTGATGTGTGTTTTTTCAACCTCTGCCTCTCTTTCCCATCTCTTTTTATCCTTTAGTTTAACCCTCTTGTTACACACGCACACCAGTCTTCGTTCCCTAACCACAGGTGCCTTTCTTCCACTCCCCACCCTAAAATAACTCTAGGCAGAGTTAACTCACCAGCCACACAATTCTCTGTACGTGTAGTAGCATGCAACACTGTCTGAGCTGCTCCAATTCCCAAGGTGCCCGAGGAGCCCTGGCATTCTGAAATGCACCGTGCAATGTTACACTACTCAGTTCACAGAGGAGCCAGTCCATCCAACATGATACTACAAACTGGTCTGGACTGATGGAGTGCAGAGAACACTACAGAATGCCATAATGGGAAGAGGAGGCAAGTTTTTTAAAAAATTTGTTGGGGGTTTTTCTGAAATTCTAACTTGCTTCTATTTTTAGTATAATTAGCACCACAGGAGAGTAAGTATCTGATTCTAGTAGAGTAGTTATTCAATCTGAAAAAAAACTGTTTTATGATAAAGACCTTTTAGTAGCAAAGCAACTGCTAAATGTTATGATACTAAAACTTCTAAATATTTAAATTAAAAAAATGTTCCTGTGTATTGCATTCTACCCTGCGCTACCTATTCCTGCAAGTTAAAAAAAAAATAGTGTTAGAATTTTTAAAAACCATCATTAGGGGTTCAGAGCTCCTCCCTGTTCAGAACCAAAACTACTCATAGCCAAACAGGCTAAGAAAATGTAGTCACATGTGGTTTTATGCACACGACTGTTCAGTTCTCATGTGTGTGGGGGGGGGTTACTCTTTGCATGAAAAGGAGTGCCCATGGGATAGAAAAGCCCATTTCTTGTCCCCTGTCTGGCTTTGCTGCATGCGTCCCATTGCTTTAAGCAGCATTCTCCCCTAACCTGACTCCAAGACTGAATATGAACTAATAAAATGTCTTAATGCAGGAGAGCACAGTGACGTGAGGGTAGTGGGTTGTTTCTCTCCCCTTCCTCGTGCACTCATTTTCCTGTAAAGTGCCCCGGTATCCTTGCTTCATAAGGATGGGACCTCCATCACATCTACGGTAGCTTGACTGAAATGGCATCAAGCAGAAAGCTGTCCCACTGATAGCTTCCAATGCGCAGACATTTGAGGGTTACTGTTATGTAGCCCTAGAAGAACTGACGCCCCTCCATAGCTGCTTTTTCAGCTTTAGACACAGGAAGTTAATTCTCTCCCCCTTCCCGGCCACTGATGTCAGCTGCAAGTCAAAAGCAAAGCTGCAGAAGCCACTGATTAACAGAGCTACCCAACCATGCTGCAATGCCGTCTTAGTAAACACCTGGGGATTGTGGAGTTTCTGTCCACTGGAAAACTTAAAACAAAGATTTCTGTTGCTCCTGCAGCTCGACTATTTAAGCCTGAAAGCAAATGTCTAAGGGCAGATCACTTGGCAGCTTCCCAGATTCTCGGTGTGGCATTTCAGCTCCAGAATTCATCACTGAAGTGATTTGCTCATGTTATAAAGCCCATGCTCGTGTTTATAGTGGGGGACTGGAGGCACTTAAATAGCACATCCAGGCAATCTATCCAAAGGACAGCTACTGGGTTGTACTCCAACCAGGTCAACTCTTCAGATTTCTGCCTCAAATATGACCATATTTGGGGGGGATGGGGGGGGAGAAATATGAAGTGCCCTGAGCAACTTAGAGAAAGGGCAATATAAAAATGTTAGGAAGGCACAAGGCATGTGTTAACACAAAATAAACATGCAACAGGTTTCCATTTCTATGAGCATCCTGCATCTGACGTGGGTGGCGCTGTGGTCTAAACCACCAAGCCTCTTGGGCTTGCTGATCATAAGGTTGGCAGTTTGAATCCCTGTGACGGGGTGAGCTCCCGTTGCTTTGTCCCAGCTCCTGCCAACCTAGCAGTTCGAAAGCACGCCAGTGCAAGTAGATAAATAGGGACTATCGTGGAGGGAAGGTAAACAGTGTTTCCGTGCACTCTGGCACTCACCACTTTGTTCTGTGCACCAGAAGCGGTTTAGTCATGTTGGCCACATCAGGACAAACGCTGTCTCCCTCGGCCTAAAAGTGGAGACGAGTGCCGCACCTCATAGTCGAATTTGACTAGACTTAACACCTAGGGGTCCTTTATCATTACCTTTATTTAGTTAGCCAATTCATATACAGGATGCTCATAGAAATGGAAACCTGTAGCATGTTTCTTTTGTGTTAACGTATGCCTTTCGCTTTGTTTTCTTTGGAATATGTTCTTAGTGGCTAGGAACTTTAAGAACTTGGAATATGTTCTTAGTGGCTAGGAACTTTAAGAAAGAAACTTTAGTGTAGGTTGCAGGATGCTGGTGAATCCTAAGAGAATTCATTTAAAAGTTAAGCATATCACTTTATGCATAGGTGCGCTACTTTTGTATACAGAAAAGAAGAACAAATAAATAAAAAAACATGAAGAAAATTGTCCAGTGGCACCTTAGAGACCAACTAAGTTTGTTCTGGGTATAAGCTTTTGTGTGCATGCACACTTCTTCAGATACGTCTTCATGCACACGAAAGCTTATACCCAGAACAAACTTAGTTGGTCTCTAAAGTGCTACTGGACAATTTTTTTAAAAAATATATATTTATTTTGACTGCGTCAGACCAACATGGCTACCTACAAAGTTAAATCTCCAACACACAATGGAGCAGTAGCGTGTGTTTCTGAGTTATGCCGGGTTTGAGTGGAGTCAGTGAAATCAATATTACAAGCTGAAACAACTACAGTGTATGAAGCAGTATTGCTATGCAGGCCAGTGGCAATCACCCTGTGCCACTTGGGCAGAATCCTTTACACCTCTGAAAGTATGGTTACTCTAGCAGATCTGCCACAATGGGAAAACCTATGGATTCTACATCTCCAATGGTACCTCTACTTACGAATTTAATGCGGTCCGAATGCACATTCGTAAGTAGAATCCCATAGGAATGCATTGGGAGAAAAAAAAATCGTAAGTTGAAGCAACCCTATCTAAAAATTCGTAAGTAGAAAAAATCCTATCTAAACCGCATCCAAGATGGCAGACGGAGCTCCATTCGTAAGTAGAAAAATTCATAAGTAAAGTTATTCGTAAGCAGAGGTACCACTGTAAGTGTTTCGGCAGCCAGTCACGCAGAATGGCTGGCAGCTTTGCTTGTAGTTTAGACAGCTACCTTTTGCAGCAGAGAACACTTCAGCTTCCTAGTGGCTGAGTGGACATTCTGTCTGCTGGAGCTTAATTAAATTAGTGGTTTAGTTAATCCTGTTCATGTAACCTGGGGTGAAGAAACACTTTCAGCCCGAAAATAATGGTGCCAAGGCAAAAAGTCAGCAGAGCTGCAGCTGTAAGCCTTACCTACAATGGCTGATATTCCAGCCATCCAAAGGTCAAAGGTTTCTATGCCCCCCACTCCATCCCGGCTGCAGGAGACTTGGACAGTTCAAGGACACATTCCAGCTAGTCAAAAGCACTCAAAGAAGGCACAGCAGAACCAATGAGAGGTGCAGATGGAGTAGAGAGGGTTTTATTTTAAGGGAACAAGGAATGTGGTTGGGTAGTAAAGGAATAGAAAGTACCTCTCCAATATATCAGAGAAACATGCCTGGTAGTTTACATAGGCAGAAATGAAGTCTGAAGGAAGAATGGAGTTGCTGCTTCATTCCTCTATTTAGAAATGGTAACATGCACATAAGGCACGCACTTAAGAACTCACCAGCTAAACAACCTTGTGTTCATTGTACTATCAACAGAAAATCACTGAAATTAAGAGACCATTTGGTACAATAGCTAGGTGTGCATTAAAATAACAAAAAGTCTAGAATTCCTTCTCTTAATTGCAGAGTTAATTTTAGGAATCCATCACCCTTAGTCAGGTCTTGTGCTCCACCCCACAATGCAATGCTGAGCAAAGTCCACACCTATTTTAACAATACGTCCCCTTTCCTAACTTGGCAGACGTGACCTACATCTGCAACCTCTCTTTCCCATCTCCGGATTCACTATGCTCCTTCATAGTGGCCAGTGGCAACCTCAACTTTTATTATTCAGAAATCTACACTCCTTCCCCTTGTTTCTCCAATCTAACTTGACACTTGAGACCAACCCAATTAATTCCATAGTTCCATGTCACACGGATAATAATAATAATAATAATAATTTATTATTTATACCCCGCCCATCTGGCCGGGTTCCCCCAGCCACTCTGGGCGGCTTCCAAAAAAACAGAAATTCTAAAATACAGAAATCCATCAAACATTAAAAGCTTCCCTAAAAAGGGCTGCCTTGAGATGCGTTCTAAAGGTCTGGTAATTGTTCTCTTTGACCTCTAGTGGGAGGGCATTCCACAGGGTGGGTGCCACTACCGAGAAGGCCCTCTGCCTGGTTCCCTGTAACTTGGCTTCTCGTAATGAGGGAACCGCCAGAAGGCCCTTGGAGCTGGACCTCAGTGTCCGGGCAGAACGATGGGGGTGGAGACGCTCCTTCAGGTATACCGGACCGAGGCCGTTTAGGGCTTTAAAGGTCAACACCAACACTTTGAATTGTGCTCGGAAACGTACTGGGAGCCAATGTAGGTCTTTTAGGACCGGAAAGCAAAAGACATGCTTAGGACTCCCCTGTACTCTTACAAAGAACAACTTCACAGTCTCCCCTGCCACTACTCTTTTACATTATTAAAGTACTATTTACCAAACATCTGCATTTATTTATTCTCCAAAACAATATGCTCTCTTCCACTCATTTAAAAGCCAAGAGGGTGGTGGTTCTTTCTGCAAGGCTGCGGATAGCACTCATGTTGTATTAGACAGTTAGGTTTACCAGTTCAGAATATCCCACAATAACTGCAGGCCATGAAATGGAAAGTCCCTTGATGTGTAAGGCAACCGGATAGGGAAATACGAAGCTGACTTACACTGAGTCACACTGTTGGCCCATTCAGCTCAGTAGTTTCACTGACTGATCCTGGCTCTCCAGGGTTTCAGGCAAGGGACATTTCCAGCCCATCCTGGAGACACTGGGGATTGAAAGTGGGAACTTCTGCATGCAAAGCAGATGCTCTACCACTGAGCTACAGACATTCCCATGAAATAGGGGGGTATATGGGCTCCTCCCATCCATGGAAGGCATTTGATCAAGTAGAGGAATCCAACTGGCAGAAGGTGGCAGCAAGACTTTTGCCAACTCCCCCCGTAGCCCCCAGCATCACCACCTACAATGTTCAGAACTCCAGGACAGATTTTCTTTTACACTGTAATCATTTAAATAATTTAGTATTTAAATTAGTAAATTTAATACATAGAATTCTAGAATTGTAAAGTTGGAAGGGACCCTGAGGGTCATCTAGTATGTTAATTAATGATAACTTTTATATTTCTTAAAAAAAAGAATTAGGAATTTAAACTTAAGTGTTTGTTTCTTTTAAAATAAAAATAAAAATCCTAGCCTTCCTCTTATAAGAACCCAGGGCAGCAAGTAACAAACATGCCACACAAATTAACATCAGAAAACCAAGCTAGTACAGAGAGGTGCAAGAGACTGTGGTGAGGACCTGTAGAAGTTGCTTTCTCTCCCTCTGTATCCACCGCCCTCCACCTTCCACTAGTGAAAGCATGCCCTGAGCAGAACTCTTCTCAGGCAACTTTCCTACGGTCGGGGGAATAGATCCAAGTCTATTTGGTATGCATCAAGATTCTTGTGCAATGTTGTTTACTTAGGAGATGTATACCCCACTTTCAAACCGAATGATTTCTAAAGGCAGCCTAAAAGCAAGAGGTTAATTTAAAACAAATCAAATATCAAAACCCATTGTAACACCCACAACGCAATAGCCCTCAGTCCCCTGGCTGACGGACAGGGCCATCATACAATTCCATTCTCCTCTCCAGTGCCAGGACAACTGAGGGTTGGAACAGAGAGTTCTATCTAAAAATGAGGGGACAATGCAAACTCTCTGAAGGTGCTCCTTCTCTGGCTGATGGATGTGGCTAGGCTGTTCTTCACCTTGCCATGATGTTCTCCCTTAAAGATAATGCATCCACCCACTCAGAGTTTTAACTTCCAGAGACTTCAAAAACAGAGTTAAAGGAATGACAAAACTAGCAACAACAAAAATCATCAAGGCGTCGCAAACAGGCAAGAATTGGGACAATGGCTAGGATTCTGAGTTTGGAACCACTGGAAGAAGAAGAAGAAGAAAAACCCTGCCTGAAGGTCCAGTCACCTGACACTCCAATCATGCAAGTGGAAGAGGGGACAGAGATTACTTTTGTTGGTTCCCTCTTCCTCCTGAAGTCCTGTGTGCCCCCGAATAGTTGTGCTAGAGGGTTGGGGAACCTCCAGAGCAGCATGATGAGTGGTGCTGTGGGCTACAGGATAAAGAGGGGACTCAACAAAAAATGCAGCCTCCTCTTCCACCAACACCTTTGCTGGTGGAATTGTCTGCCAGATCTTGGTTCCATCAATGAGACCTTCTATTCACGGATGCCTAATTAGTATCCAAGTCAATGGTTTTATGAATAAGAACCAGAAAAATAGAAACTGTTCTTGGTAAACAGTGACTCCCAGGATGTATGTCATTTTGCCTGAATGGGATAGGCAGACTTTGCTGAGGGAAGCAGCATCGTGATTTGCTCATTATATACATCTCTTTACCTTGCACCTGGCAAAATGGCTGAAACACAGAAAAAGTCCTTAGGATATCCCAATGCCGCTTTTTCACCAGCTAAAAAAGAAAGAAAGCTAAACTCCATTATAATAATTTTATAATTTATTATTTCTACCCCACCCATCTGGCTGGGTTTCTCCAGCCACTCCAGGCGGCTTTCAACAGAATATTAAAAACAGAATAAAACTTCAAACATTAAAAACTTCCCTAAACAGGGCTGCCTTCATCTGTAGTGGTGAAATATGTACCAAGGCTCAAGCATGGCAACATTATAGCGCCTTTTTAAAATAGTAAAACACAACCTAAATGTAGCCTAATGCTTGAAAACAAAGCCATATACAAACTGGGAAAGAGAAACCAAACTGGGCATTGTATGGCTTCCATGCAGAGTTTTTCGTCACCTTGATGGGGTTTTTTATATATATATAGGTCAAATAATCCAACGCCATAAGCAATTCAGATGCTATTAACTCATCATAATTCCAGTGTATCATGTAATCTATAATTTAGCTATGTCGCTCACACACACAAACCAGTCCATCAGCATGAACAACAACAAATTGCACCATACATGCAGCACTGTGTACTTTACACATATTTATTGCAGAGGCTTTACTTTAATGATGCTAACTATGTAGCAACACAACCTATAAAACATATGAGGCTTAAAATATTCCTCTGCACTGAGGTTCTTACTAGATCAGCATTGCAGACTTTCTCTCTCTTTCTCTCTAGCATTAACAAATACCACGATAAGCTTCTGTTGGCATCCCTGATTGCAAAGTGGGAAACATTTACAATACTATAAGAATATCCTGGGTTTTTCCCCCCCCCAAAGGGATAGGTGTCTGTCCATACCTGGTCAGGATTACCTGGATTAGAATATTAAAGGATTAAAAATCAATACAAGATACTGCAATTATTTTACAGTGGTACCTCTGGATGCGAACAGGATCCTTTCCAGAGCCCCGTACACATCCAGAGCAGTACTTACCCTGAAGCGCCGAATCTGCACAAGCGCATGACGTCATTCGGCACATCTCTGCATGCACGAATTGCCAAACCCAGAAGTAACCAATTCTGTTACTTTTGGGTTCGGTGTGTACGTAACCCGTGTTGTGCGCAACCCGCAGCATTTGTATCTAGAGGTATGACTGTATTGAACTTGGAGCTAGCTTTTGGCAATTCACCTTCTACATCATATGTACTCTTTAGAGCAGTAGTTACCAAACATGGTTTCCCCTGGATCACTTGAAAATTGCTTCAGGTCTTGGCAGATCACTTAGCTCAGGACCTTCACCTGTCTTACCACCAGCCATGGCTTTCTCTAAGGCAGAGCTTCCTTCCCCAATCACTTCTATTCCATCCTGCTCACCTTCCAGAAAGACCACCAGATTCTAAGAAGGATGCAGTAGCCACTATGCCAGCTGTTCTTCACACGCACACAGCTGCTGTGCCCACCATTCTTCACACACACATCAATACAACACCGCTATGCAGAGTCACCACCATGGGCCTCCTGGTTGAAGTTCATGCACTATTGGTGGTCCACAGAGTACTTTAGGAACCCCCATCTTAAAGCCCTGATGTGAAAGTAGAATAGAATAGCTCCATGCCTGCCATGCTGAACTCCTTGGAGGAAAGGCAAGATACAAACAAGGTAAAACAAACTCATACTTAAGGCATACACTGGCTGTCAGCTTTGGGAAGGCAGCTAGTTTAGGTGAGCCTTTGGTCCCTCTTTCCATATAAAATTCCATCTCAACCTGGATTATATTTTCTTGCCTCTCAAAAATAATTCTCACAAGATTAAATGAAAAACAAGCACATACAGTTTGTGGGTTGTAGGGTTTAACTTCAATTTAACAGCTTAATACAGTGGTACCTCTGTTTACAAACACAATTGGTTCCGGAAGTCCGTACTTAGCCTGAAGCAAACTTTCCCATTGAAAGTAATGGAAAGTGGATTAATCCGTTCCAGACAGGTCCGCGGAGTACTTAAACTGAAAATACTCAAACCGAGGTGTACTTAAACCGAGGTATGACTGTATTATTATTACTACTAGTAGTAGTAGTAGTACTTCTAGACCTACTAGTACTTTTTTATTTTATTTTATTTTTAAAAATATTTTTATTAATTTTCCAATTAAAACCAATTATATCACATTCAATATTTCAAATTATACACATATATATATCAATCAAACCGAATGTTATGCCAAATCATCTAAAGAATTTTTTATTTGGGTTCCCATGCTTCAAGAAATTGGGAATTCCTCGCAACCGTCCACTGCCGTCTTTTTTCTAAAGTTCAAATCGTCCTCCAAGTTCATAATAATCCAGATCTTCCCCTTACAGTCACATAGATGTTTTCCACTTTCATCCGATTGTTTCCCAGCTGCTGAGATAAATATCAAACAAAGTTTCACAGATGTTCTTTCTCCTGTGTGAGTTAATCAGTCCCAACAGTTATAAAGTTCAACTCACACAGTCTTTTGCTTCTCTTTCACTCCAAACAAGCCAGGACATCGCGTCCGGGAAGGTACGAGGCAACATATATGAAGAAAAAATAAAAACTCACTTCCCTTATCGCTCCGTCCCCATCAATCCTTCTTCCAGATGCAGTACAGTCTTTGACTCCTCTCCCTCAGCAGCATAAATTTCTCAGCAGTAAACAGCGCTTCTTCCCCTCCTTCTGAAGTATGTCCATAGATTTAAGCCTAATTATCTTCTTTAACCATGGAAATCCCCGCCATGCAGATTAGCGTCCGGGAGTCCTGGCCCTCGTAAGTGCTCAGCCCAAGCTCCCCCCACTCCAAAAACAGTCGGAGTGGGTCTGGGGGCATCGCGGGCCAGCGGCCCCTCTCCGTAACCCCCGGAGAGGGTAGGGGGTTGCCATTTACTCCCCTAGCAACCGCCAAATTCCTTACGAAGGTCAGAGAGATGGAAAACAGGTCCGCCATTCCTGCAGGCGGAAACCGGAACCTCTAGACCTACTAGTACTTTTAATACTACTAGACCTACTAGTAGTAGTAGTCTAATAAAGAGGTATCTGAAGAAGTGTGCATGCACACGAAAGCTCATACCTATGGCAAACTTAGTTAGTCTCTAAGGTGCTACTGGAAGGAATTTTTTTTTATTTTTTGTTTCTAATAGAGAGGAGTACAGGAAGTTTTCACAAAGACAATACTATGCTAGTGAAACTGACTTTGCTTCTGTTAAGAAATGCTTTGAAGTCCCCATCTGATCATATGCAGTAGACATGAATGCCTTTAAGGCTCACAGGAGTTCACTACAAGGGCATGAAGGGAAGCACTATGCTGCTTGCATTACTAAAGAACCTATTGCCCAATTAGTGCCACGACTGCCATGAACCTGGCAGTTAACAAAAAGACCAAATGAGAAAGCACAGCTTTAAGATGACAAAGCTCATTAGTGGAAGATCAATCCAAGGGCATGCTTGAACAACTGCCCAGTACTCACACAGGTCTCCTCATTGAGCAAGGTTATTGCTAGGAGTTGGCAGAGGTAGCTTAGAAACCTATAGATTACATAACGTCATTTTTGAGGAGAATTTCTTTTTTTTAAGGGATGCTTTAAATAAATGTTTTACATCTGTCCAAGACACACTAGTCCCAGCTCATTGTATAGTACAGCAATGGGGAACTTGGGACCTTTCAGAAGTTGCTTGATTACAACTCCCATCAGCCCCAGCCAGCATGGCCAACAGTCAAGGATGATGGGTGTTGTAGTCCAACACCACCTTGGAAGGTATCATGTTGGGTACATCATTTAGCATCCTGTATTTTGTCTGTATCTATGAATAATCTAAAATGTCAAGCATTTGCACAACACAGGAAGCCAAGCTTTACAATCCCTGTGCGCCTAGTAAGATTACACTGGGTGCAATGAGTGTGTACATAACTTCAGATGAGATTGTGGGGGTTTCCAATTCAGATTCAGTTGCTGTTCCAACTTTTATATTCTTTGCTGTAACTTGAAGTCACTGCTACCTGTCCCTTTTTCAGTGGCTGCTGGTAATACCAATATTGAAATTGTTCCAGGCATCTTGAAATCTCTCTATTGAGAAAGGAAGGGCAGAAAGGGGAGGTGTTTGGAAAGAGAGGAAGCTGAAAACATAGGAAGCTGCTACCTGTAAAAGCTGTGTCAGCGAGCTGAAATCATGGGGCTTTCTCCGTGTTTAGTCATCATAGACCACAGCGTATGAAGTCAAGTGTTTCCTACGGAAGTCCAACCAAGGTCCTCCACTTTCACAAGTGAAACTTGAATTGCTGCATCTCATTGACAAGGTACTTCACAAAGGCTCCTGTGTAAGCCTTATAGTCATGGAATGAGAGGCGAAGCCCTCTTATGGATCAGGAATTGGTTAAGTTGCAGGAAGCATACAGGAGGAGTCAATAGACAGTCCTCCAAATGGAGAGGTGTAGAAAGTGGAGTCAATTACACCAAGAAGAAAGGTTACAGCATCTGGGGCTTTTGGGTTTACAAAAAAAGTTAAGAGGTTGCATGATAAACTTCTGCAAGGCATAAAGACACAAAGAAATTGGACAGAGAAACATTTTTGTCTCTTTCTTTCATAACACTAGAACTCGTGGACATTCAATGAAGCGGAATGATGGAAGATTCTGGACCAATAAAAGAAAGCAATTATTCACACAGCACAAGGTTAAACTATGGAACTTGCTCCTATAAGATGCAGTGATGGCCACCAATTTCAGGGGCTTAAAAGATTAGACAAATTCATGGAGGACAAAGCTATCAACGGCTACGAGCCAAGATGTGCATGTTTTGCCTCCCAGTTACAGGGAACCGCAGGTGGGCAGATTGCACTAATGCCCTGCTTGCATACATCCCACAGGCATCTGGTTGACCACTGGAATAGATGGGCCATTGGCCTGATCCAGCAGCCTTGTCCTATGTTCTTATGTCTTACAGAGACAAATGGATAGGAAATACATTTCCCACCCAGGTGGTTGATGAGTAGATATTTCAGTGATGTCCATTGGTTCCTTGGACATTTTTACTAGATTTCTTATTTAGACCTCTTAATTCAGTTGACTGAAGGAATTTTTCAAAGTGTTATGAGAAGTCTGAGATGCTATGCACTCTGGATACACTCTGAGAAAGTCAATGTGTGCCCCTGAAGAAAACTACATGGTTGAAACAAAACTGGCAACTGGAAGTGTTGTTTATCTGCAACAGGCCATTTAAGTTTTTTGTGTTTAGAAGCCATTTTATCATATTGTTTGGCAAGTGAAGCATCTATTCAAATTAGGCTACGGACCTGCATTTACTTGTGTTAACTGAATGTAAATGTATATTGCATTTTATCACTGGGACTAGAAATGGTTATTTTCTGTTCAGAATTACATATGGCATAAAATTTACCATCTTCTTGGCGCCGCTGACTTTTTATCATCTGCGATCTTAATTTATTATTTACAGGAAACATATCAAACACATGTATAAAATGAAATGCAATTTATTTGTAATGCTCCCAAAATGTTTAAATGGTTATAAAATGGGACAAAGGCAGGCTAACCCACCATGGGACTCGAATGAGTGCAGCTCCCAACAATTTATGGCAGTATTGCAGTTGCTCAATATTCCCAGAAAGGTAGCAGCAAAGTTAGATTTACTGAACTCTGGGTAGGCAGATGAACTATAGTTCCTGCACAGTATTTTGTTGGTAGGTCATAAGTTGTGCAGATAGAGGAAACATCAGAAACAAGAAGTACAGAGGGCTGGGAATAATGCCCTATTTTTAATTGATTGACATGCTATCACAATCCTAAACTGTTACAGAACTTATCAGGGTTCATAGTAGAATAAGAAATGTGGGTAATGGACCATTGTTGTTGTTTAGTCGTTTAGTCGTGTCCGACTCTTCGTGACCCCATGGACCATAGCACGCCAGGCACTCCTGTCTTGCACCGCCTCCCGCAGTTTGGTCAAACTCATGTTCGTAGCTTCGAGAACACTGTCCAACCATCTTGTCCTCTGTCGTCCCCTTCTCCTAGTGCCCTCAATCTTTCCCAACATCAGGGTCTTTTCCAAGGATTCTTCTCTTCTCATGAGGTGGCCAAAGTATTGGAGCCTCAGCTTCACGATCTGTCCTTCCAGGGAGCACTCAGGGCTGATTTCCTTAAGAATGGATAGGTTTGATCTTCTAGCAGTCCATGGGACTCTCAAGAGTCTCCTCCAGCACTATAATTCAAAAGCATAAATTCTTCGGCGATCAGCTTTCTTTATGGTCCAGCTCTCACTTCCATACATCACTACTGGGAAAACCATAGCTTTAACTATACGGACCTTTGTCGGCAAGGTGATGTCTCTGCTTTTTAAGATGCTGTCTAGGTTTGTCATTGCTTTTCTCCCAAGAAGCAGGCGTCTTTTAATTTCGTGACTGCTGTCACCATCTGCAGTGATCAAGGAGCCCAAGAAAGTAAAATCTCTCACTGCCTCCATTTCTTCCCCTTCTATTTGCCAGGAGGTGATGGGACCAGTGGCCATGATCTTGGTTTTTTGATGTTGAGCTTCAGACCATATTTTGCGCTCTCCTCTTTCACCCTCATTAAAAGGTTATTTAATTCCTCCTCGCTTTCTGCCATCAAGGTTGTGTCATCTGCATATCTGAGGTTGTTGATATTTCTTCCAGCAATCTTAATTCCGGCTTGGGATTCATCTAGTCCAGCCTTTCGCATGATGAATTCTGCATATAAGTTAAATAAGCAGGGAGACAATATACAACCTTGTCGTACTCCTTTCCCAATTTTGAACCAATCAGTTGTTCCATATCCAGTTCTAACTGTAGCTTCTTGTACCACATAGAGATTTCTCAGGAGACAGATGAGGTGATCAGGCACTCCCATTTCTTTAAGAACTTGCCATAGTTTGCTGTGGTCGACACAGTCAAAGGCTTTTGCATAGTCAATGAAGCAGAAGTAGACGTTTTTCTGGAACTCTCTAACTTTCTCCATAATCCAGCGCATGTTTGCTATTTGGTCTCTGGTTCCTCTGCCCTTTCGAAATCCAGCTTGCACTTCTGGGAGTTCTCGGTCCACATACTGCCTAAGCCTGCCTTGTAGAATTTTAAGCATAACCTTGCTAGCGTGTGAAATGAGCGCAATTGTGCGGTAGTTGGAGCATTCTTTGGCACTGCCCTTCTTTGGAATTGGGATGTAGACTGATCTTCTCCAATCCTCTGGCCATTGCTGAGTTTTCCAAACTTGCTGGCATATTGGGTGTAGCACCTTAACAGCATCATCTTTTAAAATTTTAAACAGTTCAGCTGGAATATCATCACTTCCACTGGCCTTGTTATTAGCAGTGCTTTCTAAGGCCCATTTGACTTCACTCTCCAAGATGCCTGGCTCAAGGTCAGCAACCACACTACCTGAGGTGTACGAGACCTCCATATCTTTCTGGTATAATTCCTCTGTGTATTCTTGCCACCTCTTCTTGATGTCTTCTGCTTCTGTTAGGTCCATATGGTCCAATGGACCATAGCTGTCACCTTTTCCTTTTTAAGGGAAATTCTCTTATTCCGAATAGGATTCCTCACGAGAAAAGGGAAAAGTTGACAGCTATGTAATGGATGTAGAAAAAGCTTATTAGTATAGCCAGAATCCAGAGGTTAAGTTCTCAGGGATATTTTCCTGAATTTAACTATCGCTGGTGTTTCTGAATGACACTCCCTAGCCTAGTTTTCTCACATTGCTCACTCTTCACTGTGTTTTGCATTAATCCATCCACCAGAGGTAACAACCCCAATATTATTTGCATACTAATTTACTCTGGGATGAAGATTATGTGAGTCAAGATTAGTCATTCAGCTTGTCATTTGTTGCCGATTGTCTGCCTTGAAAGGGCAAAGCAATCAGAAGGTGAAGGGAATCCAGAGATTATTACCCAAGAAATCTAATCAAGTAAATTGGTCTTTGGTGGCTCAAAGTGAGAAACTCAAGAATGGTAGGCATCACTTTTATTTAATAGAGAGCTAATTGTCTGCAACCAGGACACGGTTATATTGAATCCCATTGATGATGCTGAAGGATCCATGAGAAGCCCAGGCTTTTAGCTAAAGCATCAGTAAACTACAGGCAGCAGTACAAATGTACTTAAAATGGAAAAATATATACTTGTGTTAGCTTGGAATGAATTAAGTATTGGCCTTCATTTTTCTCACATGCAACCACCTGCCCACAAGATACAGTCTGCCCTTGTTGTTGCATTCATTGTTGCTCACAATTTACCCATAGGAGTCATTTAAAATATTGGTCTGTCTCCAGATAATTACTGTACTACTTTGGGAGTCCATGTTACATGGCAACAGCTACTATAAGCTAATGGCAGAGTGAGCTGGTAATTGATGCATGGGCATGTAGAAGCTATACAGAGAGCTGCATTGCCCAAGAGAGCAGTGACATTGTAATAGCCTATTCCAGAATTGGGGCTGATCCTAGCTTCTTCATTCACAGTGACACATCTCTGTGTGTATGAGGGAGGATCGGTGTCCAAACTTTTTTCAAAGAGGGCCAGATTTGATGAAGTGAAGGGCCATGAGGGCCGACCAAAGTTGTTCACCTTTTTAAAGGATTTTACCCCAGGAAATTAACTGCCACAGGGGCCGGATTAAATGGACCAGCGGGCCAGACTAGGCCCCCGAAACGGACTTTGGACATGCCTGCTAAACTATCATTTCCGTGTAGTGTATTTTCCACAAGACAAATCAGGAAGCAAATGCACACACTTCATAGATGATGGTGCACACCTATCTCCTCTTTACTTGAAGTTGAACTCCATGGAAGAAAAGCCATGTCTGAGTTGTCTCTTAAGGGCCAAGATGCAGCTGAGTTCATCATTTTGTCCTATAAGCAGAGGCCTGTAGCACAGCTGCAGCTGTGCTCAGCCAGAAACTTAAAGATGCTGCTGTTGACACTGAGGTATTTGCCTATTGTAAATATTTTCACTTCCTATATTTTTCAGACATTAGAATTTGTACAACCCATGATGTGCCCCAGATCAATTGCCACCAGTGTGTCTCCTGAAAAGCATTTGACCTGCAAATCGACAATAATAATGGGGTCTAACATGTCATATGTGAAGCTTCCAGGTAAATAACCTTAAAAATAAATAAATCAGGAATTCCTGATACAGTTTTTTTTAGAGAGGAGTTAATAATTTATACAGCTGTACCTCCTTTTTAGTATCACGTTATTAGTTAAGAGCAGTTCATTTAGAAGACTTCCCAAACACAACCATTGATTATTTCCATTCCTGCTTAGCATTCTAACCAAGCTCATGAGGTCATTGTCTTTAAACCTCAGACCATCTAATAAACAGACTACCCCTGGTCCACACACACACACATCCCTTTTTTAATAATCAAAATTCACAAGTACCCCTAATGAAGCCCGTCATTATCAATATATAATAATAATAATAATAATAATAATAATAATTTATTATTTATACCCCGCCCATCTGGCCGGGTTCCCCCAGCCACTCTGGGTGGCTTCCAACAAAACAGAAATTCTAAAATACAGAAATCCATCAAACATTAAAATACAGAAATCCATCAAACATTAAAAGCTTCCCTAAACAGGGCTGCCTTGAGATGCCTTCTAAAGGTCTGGTAATTGTTGTTCTCTTTGACCTCTAGTGGGAGGGCATTCCACAGGGTGGGTGCCACTACCGAGAAGGCCCTCTGCCTGGTTCCCTGTAACTTGGCTTCTCGTAGTGAGGGAACCGCCAGAAGGCCCTCGGAGCTGGACCTCAGTGTCCGGGCAGAACGATGGGGGTGGAGACGCTCCTTCAGGTATACCGGACCGAGGCCGTTTAGGGCTTTAAAGGTCAACACCAACACTTTGAATTGTGCTCGGAAACGTACTGGGAGCCAATGTAGGTCTTTCAGGACCGGTGTTATGTGGTCTCGGCGGCCGCTCCCAGTCACCAGTCTAGCGGCCGCATTCTGGATTAGTTGTAGTTTCCGGGTCACCTTCAAAGGTATATTTTAAAAAGATAACCATACCGAGGCAGCCTAGGCATTGCAGTCAAGTATGTATATACACCACAATCTAGTGAAGATAACCCTTGCTCGTATGCCACTCACATTCAGAAAACCACTATGCGTGCAGTTCCACTTGCTACACAATTGGGAGATCTCAGTACAGTTCCTGCTGCTGGGCTTGGAATGCATGGACAGTGCCGAAGAGTAGAGATTTGCCTGTAGTGTCAGATTTGGGGCAACCCTAGATTGGAGACTCCATATTCTCCCCCCTTCTCCTCTTAAAAAAAGCAAACGAACAAATATAGCAGTGCTATCAATGCCGATAGCAGAATGATCTGATTGGCAGGTATGTATGCAAGCAGATACTCACCTATAGCTTGCTACTGCATTTGTGAGTTTAGAGACTGGTGATTAGGGATTTAATCAAGCACCTGGGGGTACCCACTCCATGATCTGCATGCCACAAAAATACCCTATGATTCATGTGACTTAGAAGCCCAATGCAGTCTAAACTGATGGGTAAAGAGTTCCTAAAGCAAGGGGTGGCTCTCTTGCCACAAATGGCATATAAAGCAGGACCCAAGGTTTGGCTAGACAGGAGCGGGGTGATCTGTAGTTCTCGTGTTGTCACAGATTTAGCACCACCCTGCACAATCTCTGAACTCGACTTGCAGCCTCATTGCTTCCAAACCTTCAATAAATGGAGAATTTACAGTTTCCTTAGGCAGCTCATTCTGCTGCTGAACTGGTCTTAAGAGTTATGAACACAGCATATATTTATGTTCCAGTCTTCCCCCCCCCTCCCTTTCAATACCCTTTTGTGTCCTTGAATAAGACTCCGAGGGCTCATCCCAACAAGCCTTTGCATGCAGACAGGATCTTAGTCACTGGCATCACTAAGCATACTTGTGCAGCTGGCTGCTGTCGAGTTTAAAACAATGCACGCCCTGCCACCTCATTGCCGGAGCTGTGGTCTGAAGCCCTTTTCTGTAGCGTGCAAACATAGCAGTGTAATAAAAACATTTTCTTGAAAGAGGAGGGCAACTCCCCTGGCTGTACCAGGTGTAGAACCTCACTCTGCTGACCGCCTAAGTACCACCCTGCTGAATCAGACCAAATATTTATGCATTCCAGCACTACATTTCCAGCAGAGCCCAACCAGGTGCTTCACAAGCGGAGACGAAAAGCAATAGCCACCTCTAGTTGTTAATCCCAAACAACTGCTATTCAGTAGCATAGTAGTCCATCATGTCTAATTGCAGCCTTTCTACATGCTCCAGTTACTCAAATGTGTGTGCATCCAGAAACAGTTTCTGGATTCCTTCTGCTCACATAAATTATGGGGACATGACTCTTGATTATGGGGGTGACTCTTGAGTTATTGTTGCTATAGTTCCATATAAATAGCTATGATTGTTAAACCAACTTAGACCATTTATTTCCATCATTCCTATAGATCATCATCAACAACTGGGTCAAGGCAACAGTATTTTAGCCAACTGTTCACAAGATCTACCTGGGAATTCTACCAGTAATGAATTCACAACCATTGTCTTACCTGTTCTTTACCTCATCATATTCCTGGCTAGCATCTTACTGAACAGCTTGGCTGTATGGATTTTCTTCCACATCAGAAACAAGACCAGCTTTATCTTTTACCTCAAAAACATTGTGGTTGCAGACTTGATGATGACCCTGACATTTCCGTTTAAAATCATCCAGGACTCAAGGCTGGGGCCATGGTACTTCCATTTTTTCCTGTGCCGTTATTCGACTGTTTTGTTCTACGCCAACATGTACACGACGATTGTGTTCCTTGGGCTCATTAGCATCGATCGTTATCTGAAAGTGGTGAAACCCTTTGGGGATTCCAGGATGTACAGCATCACTTTCACCAAGATTCTGTCTGCGTGCGTTTGGATCGTCATGGGATTTTTAGCCTTGCCAAATGTGATCCTTACAAATGGTCATGCGACTAGGAAAAACATAGGTGACTGTTTAAAGCTAAAGAGTTCTCTGGGAGTCAAATGGCACAGAGCTGTCATTTACATCAACAACGGCATGTTTGTCGTTGTACTGGTAGTATTGATAGGGTGTTACATTGAAATATCAAAGTATATCTACAAATCAAGCAAACAATTTACCAGTCCTTCAAGTCGCAAACGGAAGCACAACCAAAGCATAAGGGTGGTCGTAGCAGTGTTTTTCACGTGTTTCTTGCCATATCATTTGTGCAGAATACCTTTTATTTTTGGCCACTTAGATAAACTTTTGGACGAATCAGCACACAAAATCCTGTACTACTGCAAGGAAGTGACACTTTTCCTCTCTGCGTGCAACGTGTGCCTAGATCCAATCATCTACTTTTTCATGTGTAGATCATTTTCAAGGAGGATGTTTAGGAAATCAAACATGCGAACGAGGAGCGAAAGCATTAGATCGCTTCATAGTGTTAGAAGATCGGAGGTGCGGATATATCATGAATATGTTGATCTGTGACGCTGAAGATGACGAGATGGACATTCCGTCCCATATTTGTATCCGTGTATTTGTTATTTGTAAATAATAAAGTATTTTTTTTGATTATAACAAATGTCTGCTGTTTTTCATGTTGTTCCGCGTACAAGGGAGCCATGCAGAATATAGCAGAGTAACCAGGCCTTTGACTTAATCTAGTCTAGACTGTTACAAATGTTGTGCTGTGCCATCTACTGGAGGAAATCTGTTTCTGTTACAATACAGTGGTACCTCGGTTTAAGTACACAATTGGTTCCGGAAGTCTGTACTTAACCTGAAAGCGTACTTAACCTGAAGCGATCTTTCCCATTCAAAGTAATGGAAAGTGGATTAATCTGTTCCAGACAGGTCCGCGGAGTACTTAAACTGAAAGTACTCAAACCGAAGCAAACTTAAACCGAGGTATGACTGTACTAGGAAACATTCAGAATCACAATTGCTTCTGAAACAATGCTGTCTAAATCACTGAATCCAGCTGGTAAAGCATGAGACTCTTAATCTCAGTGTTGTGGGCTAGAGCCTCACATTGGGCAAAAGATTCCTGAATTGCAAAGGGTTGGACTAGATGATCCTCGTGGTCCTTTCCAACTACAATTCTATGACAATTATTATCAATAATCCACTAAATGGTTCCAGAAAGAAAGAAAATACTTCAGAACATAAAATTCTGTTTAAAAAAAATGAACTAACATAGAATTGCAATATTTCTTCTTTAAAAACAAACCTTCAGAACCGACTTCGAGAATTTGTTTTCATGGGAGGTAATTGTTTTCTTGATAATAGTATATGAGGGGCAACCAGATTTCCCAGAATTTGTTTCTACATTTTCATGCAATTCTCACTTTTAGATAAGATGCTACTTTTGCTATGATAGCCAAATCCCAAACTTTATCAAGCCATTCTTTCCAAGAAGGGAGTAATGTAACTTGCCAGAATTGAGCCACTAACATTCTTGCAGCTGTTAACAGATAGAATGTAAGTTGTTGTTCTTTATGATATAGAACAGCAACCTCAACACTGGATTCATTGTTAAACAAATGGGAGCCAAAAATCATTGCCAATCTACTTCATATCACCCATAGATCTATTAGCAGATCCTTTTCTATCTTCTGCCCACCCCTGCACTACAGTAAACATGTTTCTACAGCAAAGATGTAACGGTGATGCATTTTTAATTGCCTCACTTTCTTTCTGAAGTAAAAACCTGTAATTAAATACATATAGTGTTTGGATTATGCATTTCTTCTTAATCTTATTTTTAGTATGTTTTGACTGGGGAGTATTAATAACTCTCACACTCTAATGTGATAGTATCTAATGCAGTAGATTAGCACATGAAATTCTGGGTGTTGCCAAACATGATCAATTTAAAATTAAACCTTATGTACTGTAGTTATGTTGCACAACCAGAAGGTGGCAACAAACTATTGTTGATTCATGCTGATTCATTTTTATACATTCCAATTATGTTTCCCCTTAATTGCCTTCCTTTCTAATTTTTTTTGAGATGTAGCTTCTAAAACTGAAGACAGTATTCCAAGTGGGATTGCACCGTAGATTTGTAAAAAGAAGCCAGTACCTGTTCTTAAAAATAAAAAAATCCTTTTCTTGTTATCCCTAACATGGTACTGTATGTGCATGTTTCACAGCTGCTGCGCACTGGGTCATTGTGGTGTGCGAGAGTCTGTGGCTATGTACAGTTCTGAGTGTAACCACCACAGACTTATCAGATGTCGTCCTTCCCCAATCTGGTGGCCCCCCAGGTGTTGTTGAACAGGTCTTTGTGGCAACCCATTTATTGAGCATTCATCCTGAATTGCTTATGCAGAGGTTAGACAATGTCTGCTCCTTATACAACATTCATTCTGATTTGACAGGGGAAGCAGTGACTGCCAATAAAATCAGTAGCCTCATATTCCTTTCCCCACCGCAAAGTCTAGCAGTGCAAAATGATTGTGACAACACTGTACTGCTAGTTTTCCCACTGCACTTCATTGCCTGGCAGGTCAGGGAAACTCTGAGCACTGTCAGTGTCACATAAGGCAATATGGGATTACTGGGCACTGCGGGAGAAGGGAGAGAGGCTGCAGCTTTGGGTGGCACTGTGGGTTAAACCACAGAGCCTAGGGCTTGCTGATCAGAAGGTCAGCGGTTCGAATCCCTGCAACGGGGTGAGCTCCCGTTGCTCGGTCCCAGCTCCTGCCCACCTAGCAGTTCGAAAGCACGTCAAAGTGCAAGTAGATAAATCGGTACCACTCCGGCGGGAAGGTAAATGGCGTTTCTGTGTGCTGCTCTGGTTTGCCAGAAGCGGCTTAGTCATGCTGGCCACATGACTTGGAAGCCGTATGCCGGCTCCCTCGGCCAGTAAAGCGAGATGAGTGCCGCAACCCCAGAGTCGGTCACGACTGGGCCTAATGGTCAGGAGTTCCTTTACCTTTACATGAGTCTTGTATGTTCTAGTTCCAATACTATGCATATAAGAGGGAAACAGCTCTCCCTGAGGAGCTTACATGCTTTTGACAGCGTAGGGCAGCCTACCCTAAACCTGGTGCCCTCTGGACCACAACTCCCATAAGCTTCGGCCAGCACAATCGTAACAAGGTTGAATAAAAACATTGCCGCCAGTGTGGACAAGGCTTGTGTCAGTTGTGGATAAATGCGGGTTTTGCATATCAAGGTTATGTTTCAGTGACCGATAAGAATAATGGTTCTTGGAAATTGTTGTTTATGCAGTGGCACCACCCCTTGCATTTGGTTATGTGGATATTGGAAAATATCATCACTAGTCTGCAGGGAACAATGGGTTCATGCAGCTGCCTTAAATTGGTTAGTCCACTGGACTTGAATTGTATGCCAAGGGTTGGGAAAGCTCTCTCTCCTCCTTCAGAGTTCTTGAGACTTCTCCAGGACACCTTATGAAATGCATTGTGTGTGGAGGGTAAAATAAATTGTATCAGGTCAGGAAAGTGCTGAGTTCAGTCCACAGTCAAAATCTGTGTACAGAATAAAAACTTTTTTAAAAAAGAAAAAAGACTTTGATCCAATAGTTCCAGGTAAAAAGCAGACCAGAACAAAACAGCATAGGATCATAAGTCTCATAAGTCTTAACAAAATAGGAAACATCTTCCTTTTCCCTAGGCATAGGGAAGGCACACTTAGAAAGTCCTTGCCTTGACACAATACAAGTACTCCCTCTTTTTTGCCATTCAGAGTTCCTTCAGGTCATATGCAACCACGGCTTCCTCAAAGCTCACATGGGAAGATCAGCAGTGAAATACCCAAGCACTTTCCTTTCGTAAGCTTAAGAAATCACATGTGATTTTTTTTTTTCCCTCAGCTCACAGGATAGAGAGCAGGCGATTCTTGCAAAAGCTGGTTGTTTATACGTGTAAACAGCTGACATGAGAAATGTGTGTGTGTGTGTGTGTGTGTGTGAAAGCAGTGGCTATTTTGTGTCCGTAGAACATCTCTCAGAATCCAAAAGCAGAGCTACATAAATGATTCAAAGAAGCAAAGAATTATGATAGTTGAATTTCTAATAGTTGCATTTATACCCTATGTCCGATAGTGTGTTTTTCAACGCCCTAGAAAACATTTTTAAATGGTCATTATAAAGATGCCAGCAATCACAACTTATCAGAAACACAAGTTCTTTCCCACACCATCCAAAGTGGCTCACAACAGATTGTGGTTTTCCCCATTGACTACGAGAACGGATATAGTTGAAGAGGAATCAAACTGCTTTCCCTAGAAATTCTCATTTGAAGGTTTGCTATCTTGTGCCAATTGTGATCTCATTCTTGTCTTTAAAAAGAATGCCGAGTTACTTCCAATTTCATACGTAAGGAAAGCACTCCATTATTAAGGCCATGACATCTTCTCCAAGTACCGTATGAATGAGTCAGGAATTGAGAACAAGTTCCCTTGCACAGCTACAAAACCACCAGTCACTGCATTATACTAAAAGGATGCTGGAGTGCAGCAAACCCAAGGCATTTGTCCATGGCAGGGCCTTCTCAGGGGTGGCCCCCTGTTTGTGGAATGCCCTTCCTGGTTAGGGTGCCCGTCTCCCTCACTACTGAATTCCAGAATAAATTTAGAAACACTCCTGTTTACCCAGGCAATTGATGGGATGATAAGACACTGGCCGTGGCAAACACGGAATTAATAATTATGCAGGTATGTGACTGCTTTTAAATGTTTTCAGAAGCTGTGAGTGTTTAAATCAGGGGTCCCAAACTAGGGCCCGGGGGCCGGATGCAACCCAATCGCCTTCTCAATCCGGCCCTCGGACGGTCCAGGAATCAGCATGTTTTTACATGAGTAGAATGTGTCCTTTTATTTAAAATGCATCTCTGGGTTGTTTGTGGGGCCTGCCTGGTGTTTATACATAAGTAGAATGTGTCCTTTTATTACAATGCATCTCTGGGCTATTTGTGGGGCATAGGAATTTGTTCATTCCCCCCCCAAAAAAAAATAGTCCGGCCCCCCACAAGGTCTGAGGGACAGTGGACCAGCCCCCTGCTGAAAAAGTTTGCTGACCCCTGGTTTAAATGCTTTAGGAGGGTTGTTTTGAATTGTCTTTAAATGTTTAAATTATGTTTTACTGGACTGCTTTCACATTTTGATGTTTGCTACTCTTGGTTCCTTCAGGAGGAAGGGTGGGATAGAAACCTAGTAAGAATAATCATCTGGGTGATGGCAGCCTGTGGACTCCAACTCTCATTAGCTCCAGCCAGCATGGAATGATGGGAGTTGTAGTTCAGCAACCCAGAGTGGAACTGCACTGAACAGTTTCCAGAGATAAATGCACAGCATCTCCCAGAGCATTGAAGCCAACTGCATCTGAACTCTTTTTAACTGTTCTATAGACTGCTTCTAAGAGAGAGGCAGAAAATCTACAGGGGCTATATGCTAGCAACTGGTAAGATTTCAGCTTTCACAACATTTCCTCTTTTTTGCCAAGGTCTGCAGTTTGTCACTTAAATAGTTCAAAGCTGCCCCTCGCGGAAGTATAGGAGAGCTGGCCAGCTGCAGTATTTGACACTTAACCCATACTTGGCACCAGCAAGAAACATTACTAACAATGGCTTTTTCCAAGTCCAATTTTGGAGTTTAAGAAGTAGAAGTTCCAGGGTTTTAAAACCAGGCAGGGCAGGAATAGTAGGGAGCATTATTCCTGCATGAATTCGGAAACATGTTTTTTAGTTACTTAATAGCTTGAAAGGATACCGGACTCTCCAAATTGGTAAGTAAATGCAACTGAAGCATTCTAATAAGCATAAGCTTGTTTTTAAAGACTCCTTCATATGGAAACACTTAATCCTAATGCAAGTCATTTTCTCAGCTTAAAAATTGGAAGCAGAAATCCAATAAAACTTTTTAAAGTGTGAGGCTTCTAGTAATGAAATGTATTGTTCTGTCACATCCTCCAATATTTCACAGATGAATAACACGGTATTATTTAGTACTTATAACAGCTTATTCTGTTTACTAAGGTTCACCTAACTTACACAGGGCTGGAGACTCTTCTCTGCATGCTGTACTAAATTCACCCTGTATTATCTAGCACCACATGAGCTTCTGTGGAAGTGATAAAAAGCTTCTTTTATTATTATTTCAATTTATTTTGTGTTTTGGGTGTCTCAAAGGATTAAAAGTTTTAAAATTTAAGGATTTTTTTTTAAAAAAAAAAAGAACTGGAAATGTTAATCTGGTTGCATTCTGATACAGAATAGCTCTAGCTCCAACACATTCAGGATACTTTGCTGTTTGGGTAGGCAGTTATAATGTCAATGTACAAAGATCTCTTCAAAAGGAGGGACCAGAAAACAGTTACCATATTTTGTAAATAAGGGCAATGGCAGAATGTTTACAAATAAGAGTATGTTTCAGTTATACCTGTTGCAAAATAATAATAATCCTGTTCTGTTTCTTTTCTGAAAATCCATTATCAGTTCATTTCACATGAACTGAAAGTAAGAATACAGCAATGGGTTGGATCCCACAGCCTGCTCGCACTAGTCCTAGTTTCCCCTGGATTAAGTTACATTCAGGACATTACCTGCTGGCAGAAAGGGGGCGTTGCTGACGTCTGCTTCTCCCTGCAGGCCCTGACCCCCTTTTCCCATGCTGTTCTGGAGGGTGCTCCAACCCTCAGAACCCCGTTTTCAAGGGGTTGCAGGGACAGAGAGAAATGACGAAAATCTCCTCCTGAAGGAGTCCAAATAAAGGATATAATAATGGGTCCAACCTTATGTTTACTAGGCTGAAAAGCAGAAAGGCAGACAAAAAAAGGACAAAAGAAACCTCAAGCAAATAAACCCAGGGATTTTTTTCTGTCTTGCTATAGCTCCTTTATGAACGACAGGCACCTAATTTTGTACTGAGAACCCAACTGGAAATGCTTCCCGTTGCGTTTTCAAATCAATTCTTAGCACCTTGAGGGCTGTGTAATTGGCAATGTTGATTTTGCCATTTAAAATCAATGGACAGGATTATCAAGTTCTTGTGCATCTGAACCCTGTCTTTCAGTAAAAGCTGGAAATGGAGGTTATATACAGTTGTTCAAGTTAACCCCACTGAAGCACTTAATTTACCCCCATTTGAAATCAACAGGACCCAATAGTGCTTATTTTTTGGAGAGCTGTACAAACAGAACCAAAAACTGTATATTCAACCAGCGTTCTCAAATTGGGGAGATCGCATGGCACTTACAAGGCTGGGAGGAAAACATACATTTGCAGTAAAAGTCTTGATACTATAAATTTAGTGTATCTCAAGGTATTTTAACTTCCCAGCCATGTCAAATATGAGGAAATACTATCTTTTCCTCAAATTTAAGATTCCAGTTTTTACCTTAAAACCTAAGTTTTCACTCCTCTTATACATACAGACCTACCCAAGAATGGCAGAGTCCATGCGTTCCTTAGAACGGAAAGCCTCCCCAGACCGTTAAACAGTCAAGTGAATATACAAGACAACATACAAGAGCCAAGAAAATAAGGTAAGCAAGGCTATGTGGCCAATTTCAGCAACACTTAAGATTTCACTCTGCAGCTCCAGGTTTGGTGGTCCCTCCAGGAAAGCAATTTACACTCACTCCACTAAGAATTCCTTTTATAATCCCTTACACAAGGGGTACGATAGTTAATGTGGTGCTCTCAAAGATGTTGTTAGACTACACCTCCCATAATCCTTGAACAATGGACATGCTAGCCAAAGCTGATGGAAGTTGTAACATCTGGGAGATTGTCACCTTAACTAGCCCTCTCATGGTAACTTATTGCTCATTTCCGAGCACAATTCAAAGTGTGATCTTGAAAGCCCTAAACGGCCTCAACTCAAAATAAAAAAAATTCCTTTAGCAGCACCTTAAAGACCAACTAAGTTTTTATTTTGGTATGAGCTTTCGTGTGCATGCACACTTCATCAGATACCTGCATGTGCATGCACACGAAAGCTCATACCAAAATAAAAACTTAGTTGGTCTTTAAGGTGCTACTGAAGGAATTTTTTTATTTTGCTTCGACTCAGACCAACACGGCTACCTACCTGTAACTGGCCTCAACTCAGTATACCTGAAGGAGCGTCTCCACCCCCATCGTTCTGCCCGGACACTGAGGTCCAGCTCTGAGAGCCTTCTGGCGGTTCCCTCACTGCGAGAAGTAAGGTTACAGGGAACTAGGCAGAAGGCCTTCTCAGTAGGCCTTCTCGGTAGTGGCACCTGCCCTGTGGAACACCCTGCCATCAAATGTCAAGGAAATAAGCAACTATCTGACTTTTAGAAGACATCTGAAGGCAACCCTGTTAAGGCAAGTTTTTAAAGTTTGGTGTTTTATCGTGGTTTTTAACATTCTGTTTGGAAAGGCTGGGAAAACCCAGCCAGGTGAGCAGGGTATAAATAATAAATTATATTATTATTATTATTATTATTATTATTATTATTATTATTATTAACCATCTGCTGGTAGAAGAAGAGGTGGTGGTTTGGTCTTGCATTGGACCCATGGTCCAATTTAATACACCCATCAAACATTCCCCAACAGCTGTTCAACTTCACTGGTTATGTTATTCTGCGTGTTCTCTTATCCCTTTCTGATACAGCAATAATACTCAAACTTCTTCAGAGTAGCAAATATCAAGGCAATACTGGTGCTTAGGCTCCCCAAAAAAACCCACCCCAGAGAGTTTGCACCTGTGGGTGTAAAACCTACACTGGCTGCAAAGTACATTATATTTCAGCATACTGAACAAGCATTGCTCTGTGCATTTTTGCCTCTGATCGCACCCACGGCAGGCAAATGTCACCCCTGGAAAGTTCCCAAGAATGGCTGAAATAGGCTCCCTATTCCTGCTCTTGGGGAAGCATATCTGATTTAGCTCCATGCAAAAATGTTCCAAAGTAGCAGCACATAATTCCTGAATGAGGTCTTCATGTGCTATACATGGGGGAGGGGGATTCTGCTGGAGGTGATTCTTCTTGTGGATAACTCTTTCTTTTTCTGCTCACAGGAACTGAAAATGCACTAGAGATGCCTAATTCAAGCACTCCTCTAGGAAACTCCTGCAGCTTCAATGAGACAATAAGAAAACAAGTTCTTCCAGTTGCCTATGGTCTGATCTTTCTAGGAGGAATCCTGTTGAATGGGGTGGCAGCCTGGGTCTTTCTGTACATTCCCAGCAAGACAAGTTTTATTGTCTATCTCAAGAACATTGTCGTCGCTGACCTCATCATGAGTTTAACTTTCCCATTTAAAGTTTTTGCCGATTCAGAAATTGGATCTTGGCGGCTCACTGTTTTCGTCTGCCGTTATTCGGCTGTCGTATTTTACCTAAATATGTATATCAGCATAACACTGTTTGGTCTCATAGGCTTCGACCGATGCTACAAAGTTGTGAAGCCTCAGTTCATCGCATCTTTCCACACTGTTCGATGTAGCAGGTGTATCTGTGTAGCCGTGTGGGCACTTCATCTAGTGATATCACTCCCCAATACAATTTTAACAGATCAACATCCTACCAAAAATATTTCGAAGAGCTGTGTGAACCTCAAAAATGATCTTGGAGTCCAGTGGCACAAGGCTTCAAACTACATCTGCTTAGGAATTTTTTGGACTGTCTTTTTACTCCTAATAGCCTGTTATAGTTCTATAGCAAGGAAAATATATCTATCCCACCAAAAATTCAGGAAAAACTCCAAACGGTCAAGGAAAAAAACCAATCGGAATATTTTCACCATCATGCTTGTATTTATCATTTGCTTTGTTCCATACCATGTTGTAAGAATCCCATACACATTAAGTCAAACTGCTTCACATCGTTATAACTGCCCAACAAAAGAGATGTTGTTTTACCTAAAGGAACTTTCTCTGCTCCTGTGTGCTGCAAATGTTTGCCTTGATCCTATTATTTATGTATTTCTTTGCCAACCCTTCAAGGAAAGATTGTACCAAAAACTGCACCTCAAGTTGAAGGTGTCTGAGGAATTAGAAAACTCTAGGTCTAAAAAGTCAAATGTGATTTGTGAAACAGTAGTCATTCCATAAATTCCAAACAAGAGTCTGGAAACCAAGCCTTATGAGAAACGGTTGAGAGAATTGGGTATGTTTAGCCTGGAAAAGAGGAGATTGAGAAGAGATATGATAGCCATCTTCAAATATCTCAAGGACTGTCACTTGGAAGAGGGCGGGAAACTCATTTTCTCCTGCTCTGAAGGGTAGGACCCGAAACAATGGCTTCAAGTAACAAGAAAGAAGATTCTGACTAAAATTAGAAAGAACTGACAGTAAGAGCAGTTAGATAGTGGAACAGACTCCCCTGGAAGATGGTGAACTTTGCTTCATTGCAGGTTTTTAAGCAGAGGTTGGTTGGCCATCTGTCATGGATACTTTAGTTCTCTGCATTGCAGAAGGTTGGACAAGTTAACCCTCAGGATGCATGCCAACTCTACAATTCTGTGATTCTATGAGAGCAGGCTATTTACAATATGCTAAGATGGACCCAATGGGAGGCTGGTCCTCACTTCACTGCCTTCTTTCTTGCAACCAGTAAGGAGTTGGCTCTGACTGTCTCACACCTTAACTGAATCTAAACAATATGGACAACTTAGAAGACAACGGTATCTATTGTGAATGAACTGATTGTTTCACTTGGCTCCTCGATTTTTATTAATATATTTGTATTCAAAACTCATACAAACATGAGTTGAGTGCTATGTGCATTTTGTGCTTGAATTTATATCAAAATAAAATAATGTGGATTTCAGCAATGGCTATTTAATATCTATCATCTATCTAATTTTATAAATGCTGTATTGCTAGAAAGAATCCCTTATCAGAAGAGTTATACAGTGGTACCTTGGCTCTCAAACTTAATCCGTTCCGGAAGTCCGTTTCAAAACCAAAGCGTTCCAAAACCAAGGCATGCTTTCCCATAGAAAGTAATGCAAAATGAATTAATCCGTTCCAGACTTTTAAAAACAACCCCTAAAACAGCAACTTAACATGAATTTTACTATCCAACGAGACCATTGATCCATAAAATGAAAGCAATAATCAATGTACTGTACTATAAAATAAATAAGACAGTATTGTAGATGATAAAAATTAAAATTATTTATTTTCTTACCTGCACTGATGATAGTCATTGTTTGGATGGGGGGCTTTTATCCATTTCCACAGTCACACAATCAATCAATCAGTAGCTGAACTGGGTTCCACACAGTCACAAAAACAAATTAATTGAAAATGCCTCAAAAACAAAAACACAAAATAAATAGCAAAAACAAATTTAATCAGTTCCAGAAGTCCCTTTGACCTCCGAAATGTTCAAAAACCAAGGCGCAGCTTCTGATTGGTGGAGGCGCCCTGGAAACAATAGCCGACAGCTGTATTGGACGTTCAGCTTCCGAAAAATGTTTGAAACCTGGAACACTTACTTCTGGGTTTTCGGAGTTTGAGAACCAAAGTGTTTGAGAACCAAGGCATTTGAAAACCAAGGTACCACTGTATTCCTGAATTTCTCCAGTGAAAATCTTCATCCCTTCTCTTTTGCAAACACAGCCTCTTCAACTAAAACAGTACTCTCATAACTTTAACCCAACAGTAGCATCAGGCATCCAAGTGGCAATCTACATAAAGTCAATGGGGGGGAGGGATAATTTCCTATCAACGATTCCCAGGTGCATTGTATGAATGTTAGTTCAGAGATCTGCTTTCCCTCACTGGTGCATGCTCTTGGCAATGGTGATATTTGCTCCCTTCTCATCTCAAGGAGGGAACAACAGGAAACAATGCCAATTGGAGTATATAGGCAGATCAGTGGTTTGGAAGGACATGGCTTCTCAAACAAAAGCTGCAGGTATGGTTCAAGACTGACTCAGCACAGCAAAAGGTTGCAACTCTCTTGTCAGTTTCTCAACTGAGAGCTTTTAGGCCTTCTGTAATACACAACTCTGGTGCTCAGAGTTGAGTGGGTCATGAGAATAGTTCCCCCTTACAAGATGCCACAATATGGTGTTGTAAGCTGTTCATTTTGAACTAGAGAAACCTCTGTAGCATTAGGGGGCTAGATTTGATGGAAATGAGATTATCTGGGAGGCGGAACTCTTGTTCCTTCTAGCAAGATTTGAGATTTAGGATCAGCATTGTTGGAAGCAGTCCCAATTTTCTTCTGCTTAATGTTTCATTGTTCCCAGTTGCATCAGATGCCTCCAAAAAGTAAGGGTGCCATGCTCAGCATTCATTTCCTAAGCTCCAATGAACCAAAGTTCCTCAAGTTTGCTCCACCACTACCCATGATTGCTAAATTGAACATCCATAGTCTCAGGCTGTATACCTATAAATACTAAATGATAGCGACAAGCATGAGAATGTTGTTGCCTCATCCCCTGTTCGTAAGCTTCCCTCAGGATGCTGCTAGAAAGAATTATAAACTAGAGGAGTATGAGGGTCACACCCAAGGCTGTACAATAAGTACGAAGATCGAATATAAAGTCTTTCAGGGACTGTATCACTATCTGGAATGTATAAGTTTAAAATTTATGTTGTTTGATGTGATTTTGTTTATTTGGGGGAGGGGTTAAACTTTCTTTTCATTGGACCCAATGAAGAAAGCTGAGAATACTGGGGTCCTTTTGCATAGAAAACATATTTATGTGAGGTCCTTTTCATTCATTCGGTGGTTGTCTACTGAACACGGGACACAAACCTGCTTCTGGATTTATGAACATGGGAAGGGAAATGAATTTAAGAAGCCAGTTAGACCACAGTCTTTTTAATAATACAGTTTTATCAGTAGTTTTGATAAGACAACAACAACAACCTGTAGTTATTGCAAACAATTGCCATGAATGCTTCTCAGAATAAAGCCATTTCAGAGTTGATGGCACTATTATTAATCTATGTAACTGTATCACTCCAAATTAAGTTCCAAGAAACAGAAAGGTGCACCTCTCTGTTGCAACAATTAACATAAGCAGCAACAACAACAAAACGGTAGCCACACTGTAGCTGGTACTAAAGGTATTCCTTAACACAGCACACAAGAACATTATGAAATGATCCAGGTATAGTTCAAGTTCCAATGCTTTCAATGGAAGAATTCAACCTACGCTAAAATCTCTGAGATTAGCAAAAGTCAATTCAATGTTTTGTTTTTGCCCGATTGTCTACATTATGCTTTTATAACAATGTTTTATTTATTTTAGTCATAACATTGTAATTCCGTTGCGCCAGAAGCGGTTTAGTCAGGCTGGCCACATGACCTGGAAAGCTGTCTGTGGACAAACGCTGGCTCCCAAGGCCTGAAAGCGAGATGAGTGCCACATCCCATAGTTCTCTTTGACTGGACCTAACCATCCAGGGGTCCTTTACCTTAAATGTAAAACTTGCTGCAATTAATTTTGATGTAAAACTTGCTGCAATTAATTTTGCTGGACTGTGCACCACCTAGATAGTATCAGTGAAGGACTGCTTTAATTAAAACCTTTAAAATTACATATTTATGCTCTGTTGAACCCCACACTTCAGTTTGCTCCCTGAGAAAGAGCAAGGTGCATTATTCTGCTTCTGTCTCAACTGTTCTGACATTCCACTGGCAAAAATTAAAATGATAATGGTCTCAAGTCATTACAGCAACTTTGCTTTCCCACCCAATCACAAGAGAAGGATGAAGTATTAATTTTGAACTCTTAAGAGTGTGCGTACATGCACACACCTTCAGATGGCTTTTGGTTTCATAGACGTCAACTGATGTGTTTGAAAGCCACAGGAAAATCTCTTTTAAGATACCTACTATATAAAGAGCAAAAGGGAAAGTAACATGCCACAAGGTAAAAAGCTGGTCGCCTGACAATACTCAACAGGACATTTAACCAACTTCTTCAATGCTTTTTGGACTACAAAACAGGTATGTACCTTTTAAAAATACTTCACCCGGCCATGATTATCACTGATGCAAATACAAAACTCAGGCTATGTCTGTGTTTTGCAATTAGGGACAGTGTTTGCAAAAGACTTTAGTTTTTCTGTTGAAGGAGTTGATAGAATCAAGCATTTGCTATCTCAGGACCACAGTGCAATTACCTTTGTAATTGATTCAAAATGACTGCCATTTTCTCAAAAGGAAGATTATGATATTTAAGCTCAGTGGAAGAGCACCTGTGTTTTGTATGCAGAAGGTCCCTGGTTCAATCCTCGGCATCTCCAGGAAGGGCTGGGAGAGAACCTGGCCCTAAACCCTTGAGATCTGCTGCTAGTCAGTATAGACTACGCTGAGCTAGAAGGACCAGTGGTTTGACTCTGTATAAGGCAGCTTCCTACGATCCTATGTGCTTCATCCATTTATAGTGGTTGCTCCCAAACTCTCTCAGATCTTTCTAGCACTGTGTTCTGGTTAAATTCTTTAGACTCCAAGATTTAAAAGGAATCATCTGTGTATGCTACTAATAAAATGGACATAGGATGTACCTAAGTTGACCGATGGCATACTTCCACATGGTGTGGATAGGATGCAGAGACCCCAACCTGCTGCTTAGCTTCAGCAATGTGCCTTCAGAGCTTGGGAAAATAACTGACTTTACACATTTATCAACCCTCAGGCACCACATATCCCTTGCCAAATGGGAACTTGGCAGTCTGATCCACATGGTCAGTTAACTGCACACATTATAGGCGTATTTTAACACTTGCTGAACCACTGTCATAACACACAACACCAGCCTAAGAGTGCAATGTTGAATTGCACTCAGCATGAAAAATGCCTGACCAGGCCCCCTTGCTGACTATTAGAAAATAGCTACTGGCATGCACCTAATGACTTAAGGAGAAGCCCACCAGATTTCAACATTTCAGGCATTCTGTGACCATACAAAAGCCACCTTATTCCAACAAGCCCTTGGTTACTTTGATTTGGCTGATAACAGGTTTTTGTTTTAGTAGTGCTAAAGTTAGTTAGTTACTTGCTGCTGCTGCTGCTGTTGATTAGCTTGATTCTGAGGTTTTAATTCTGCCACTGATGTCTGTTTTATTTTTGCCTAGTTTATGTTGTTAGCTACCTTGTGCTCCTGTGGTTGGAGAAAAGGCAGGATATAAAAACAAGGTGTGAAATAGTTAGCTGGCTATAGATGTCTCTGAGTTGTGAGAAATGAGGTAGCAATGGACCACAGCCCTGTGGTCACAGAAACCCCTTGACAAAATACATCCCCATAGCTATTACACACTCAAATAAGCAAACCATCTGCAAATCTTTAGTTTACATAGTTGTAGGAGAAGTGAAACCCACCAAAAGGTGCGGATACATCTAACAGATGCCTTGCCAAGTTGATTAAGAGTAGATGACTACTTTAGCGTAATCAAGTCATTACAAAGGTTTGGATAAATGGACAATTTCATTGTCTGTAGAGAGGTACATACAAATTGGGCCCTCATCCTCATTTATTTTTATTTATAAAAAAATATTTATATACCCCTACTTCATTTTAAAAAATAAAATCAGTTCAGAACAATAGATAAAACCATAAAATTAAACAAAACAAAACAAAAGATAATAGAATAGAAATCAGAAAACTATTGTGGAAAGATAATTTCCTGACAGAATGAAGAGTTTTCAAAAGTCATTTAAAAGCTGACTTACTGCCACAGAGTTGTCCAACGCTTGGCTAAATGAGAATGTTTATAATTTGATTTCCATTTATAACTTTTATAACCAACAAGTGTGTATTATACAAACCTCCAATGACTCACGTCTCACTATCACTTGCCTCCTCTCTGGTGGATTCTCCTTTTGCTTGGCTTTGACATGTTTCAGACTATCCCCTTGCCCAACCAACTGATTTGATTTCATTCTGATGTAAATTCTGTGATTTTTATCAGAGAGCCACTACTTTTGAGCTGTGCCACTATTTAAATCAAATTTAGTGTCCCCCTGCATTGGCTTAAAAAAAAATATTTTCTGACTTAAAAGGATCTGAAGATCCAGCCTCAGGTCCCTCACATTATAGTGGTTTGGTCCTGAAATTCCCAGTCTTTAAGAATGAGAGCAAAATCCATATGTTCAAAAAATTCTTCCCACTGATTATTGCCAGATAAACTATGTCATAAAAAGGTAAAGGGAACCCTGACCATTAGGTCCAGTCGTGACTGACTCTGGGGTGGCTAAGCTCATCTCGCTTTGCTGGCCGAGGGAGCCAGCGTACAGCTTCCAGGTCATGTGGCCAGCATGACAAAGCCGCTTCTGGCGAATCAGAGCAGCACACAGAAACGCCATTTACCTTCCCGCCAGAGCGGTACCTATTTATCTACTTGCACTTTGACGTGCTTTCGAACTGCTAGGTTGGCAGGAGCAGGGACCGAGCAACGGGAGCTCCCCCCGTCGCGGGGATTCGAACCGCCGACCTTCTGATCGGCAAGCCCTAGGCTCTGTGGTTTAACCCTAAGCCACCCGCGTCCCACATAGTTACTTGCTAAAAGAAGCTGCCATCCCTGAATGGAATCACATTTACAGGGCCCTAAGGGAAGAGCTGGGGCAAGAGGCTAGGCCTCTATCCTCTCTGCAAGGCCTTAGGCCTACCATCACCAAAAGTGGTAGAAACAAGAAATGAAGGAAAGGGAATGTCCTTTATTCTCATAAGAGCTTCTTAAACCTGATAGCCACTCAGACAGGCATCAATAAAGGGATGAAAAGAGAGCGGGACACTAATATTTTTCACTTCTTCTGGGATGTTCCTTCTTCTGGGTGGTGTGTGTGCATTTATTGATATACAGTCGTACCTTGGAAGCCAAAGGTCTTACGAGTCAAACGTTTTGGCTCCCGAACGCCGCAAACCAGGAAGTGAGTGTTCTGGTTTTCCAAACGTTCTTTGGAAGCCGAACGTCCAATGCAGCTTATATGGCTTCCGATTGCATGCAAGAAACCTCTGCAGCCAATTGGAAGCTGTGCCTTGGTTGTCAAGCGTTTTCGGAAGTCAATTGGACTTCCGGAACGGATTCCGTTCGACAACCAAGGTACAACTGTATTTGTTTCCATTGTCTTTGGTTATTAATGAGTTTTCATCACGACTTTTGCAGAAGGACCAACACAGACCTGGAAAAACACTGAGGGCAAAAGAAGTGTGAGCAGTTAACTAGAGGGCAGAAGCAACTCACAAAGGAGGGCAGCTGCTTCTAGTAGTGCAGGTATGGTAGCACTCAGAGGTATTACAAGTTGTTCCACTGGGGAACCTATATCATACCCCTCTGCCTGCATAAGTTGAGTGAGTTGAGTTTTGAACTTATGCTCCAGGCAATCCAAATTGTGCTGGGAGCTTCTGAGCAGGTTGGCCATGCTAGTCTCCCTCTGTGCAGTCACACTATCCTCTGCATTGCAGCGGTACCTCGGTTTACGAACTTAATCCATTCCGGAAGTCCGTTCTTAAACCAAAGCCGTTCTTAAACAGAGGAGCGCTTTCCCTAATGAGGCCTCGTGCCGCCGGTGCCCTTCCACTGTTCGGCTTCCGTTCATAGACCGAAGTAAAGTTCGCTGCCGGAACACTATTTCCAGTTTTGCGGAGTTGATATACTAAATAGTTGGTAAACAGGGCTGTTCTTAAACTAAGGTGCCACTGTAGTTTTGTTGGCTAGTTATATAAACTAGGTTCCTTTACTAACTATCTCTGAAATTGATGGCATACCTGTGGTATAATATTTGTGCATTTCAAAAGACTGCACTAAAAATCACTTCCACTTACAGCCAAAGCTCTTGAAAAAAAATGTAGATTGATACACACACATTTTATTGCTGTAAAATTGCCAACATTAACGATTCCAGCATTTAACCTAGTTCTGTTTGTACACCAACAGCTCCACAACAACTGGAGAAGGCAAACATCTATGAGATGTATCAAATGGAAGCTGAAGGTTCACTGTTCTTCATCTGGAAATCATTACTGCATTTCATTTCTTAGAAATGTTAAAAATAACCACTTCCTCTTCAGTGTGCATGGCTCTAGCAATGGTTTCTACCAGTACATCTACAAAACAGATCTTGCTGCAAAAAAATCAGACCATCAAACTATGGAAATGTTCTTGGCAAATATGGTTTTCTTGCATCTTAATTAAAACCTCCTATGCCTAGGGATGTCTGAGAATACCAAATAAAACAAAAAGAGAAGCAGTGTTCCACTTATTTGTCCCATTTCTGGGACAATTAAGTCTGCAATCAGCCCCACTAACTAACTAAAAAGGAAATGCTTTGGAGCAGGCACGTCCAACTCCCAAGAGACTGGGATCTACTCCCAGTATAAAAAAACTGGCAGTGATCTACCCATTGTCATTGGACGGGAAAGGAGCATGTGTGGGGTGGGTGGATTGCCCAGAGTTGTTGAGCCCAGAGTTGTTGAGCTATTTTAGGGGTAGGATTGCCCAGAGTTATTCAGCTTTTATTTGTTAACCTTTGGTAAACTTTATTTAATCCCTGTGTGAGTGCCTGGAGGCGGTTGGAGGATGGATGGCAGCTAACAGATTGAGGTTGAATCCTGACAGGACAGAAGTACTGTTCGTGGGGGACAGGAGGCGGGCAGGTGTGGGGGACTCCCTGGCCCTGAATGGGGTAACTGTGCCCCTGAAGGACCAGGTGCGCAGCCTGGGAGTCATTTTGGACTCACAGCTGTCCATGGAGGCACAGGTTAATTCTGTGTCCAGAGCGGCTGTCTACCAGCTCCATCTGGTACGCAGGCTGAGACCCTACCTGCCTGCAGACTGTCTCGCCAGAGTGGTGCATGCTCTAGTTATCTCCCGCTTGGACTACAGTCGTACCTCGGGTTACGACCACCTCGGGTTACGAACAATTCGGGTTACGAACTGCGCAACCCCGGAAGTGTTTTCGCCGCGCATGCACAGAAGCGGCACGCGCGATCTGCGCATGCGCAAAGCATGAAAATCGCGAAAATAGCGCTTTGCGCATGCGCAAAATGGCACTTCGGATCACGTTCGAGTTACGAACTTTTCGGGTTACGAACTGCGATCCGGAAAGGATCGTGTTCGTAACCCGAGGTATTACTGTACTGCAATGCACTCTACGTGGGGCTAACTTTGAAGGTGACTCGGAAACTACAACTAATCCAGAATGCGGCAGCTAGACTGGTGACTGGGAGTGGCTGCCGAGACCACATAACATCAGTCTTGAAAGATCTACATTGGCTCCCGGTAAGTTTCCGAGCACAATTCAAAGTGTTGGTGCTGACCTTTAAAGCCCTAAATGGCCTCGGTCCAGTATACCTGAAGGAGCGTCTCCACCTCCATCATTCTGCCCGGACACTGAGGTCCAGCACCGATGGCCTTCTGGCGATTCCCTCGTTGCAAGAAGCCAAGTTGCAGGGAACTAGACAGAGGGCCTTCTCGGTGGTGGCGCCTGCCCTGTGGAACGCCCTCCCAACAGTTGTCAAAGAGGAAAACAACTACCAGACTTTTAGAAGACATCTGAAGGCAGCCCTGTTCAGAGAGGCTTTTAATGTTTAATAGATTACTGTGTTTTATTTTTCTGTTGGAAGCCACCCAGAGTGGCTGGGGAAACCCAGCCAGATGGGCAGGGTATAAATAAATTATTATTATTATTATTATTATTATTATTATTATTATTTATTATTATTATTATTATTATTATTGATAAGGGTCCCGTGATCTACCAGGATCAGCCAGGGAACTACCAGTAGATCATGATCTATTGGCTGGACATGCCTGCTTTGGAGTAAATGCATTTCTCATATGAATGCAGCATCACACTGAATAGATTTGTCAAAAAGTTGCTTTAAACATTTAAAAAAGGTATGTGTACCATTTGCTGGGCCCAATAGAAGCTATAGCCCCAAACATCTGGCAGGCACCAGAATGGGGAAAGATGCTCCTGAGCGTCTTAAGCAGGCATCCCCAAACTCAGCCCTCCAGATGTTTTGGGACTACAACTCCCATCATCCCTAGCTAACAGGACCAGGGGTCAGGGATGACAGGAATTGTAGTCCCAAAACATCTGGAGGGCCGAGTTTGGGGGTGCCTGTTCTTAAGAATAGCTACAGATTTGGTTAGATACTGTATGACACTATTGCTTACAGAAACTCTTGTTTGTTTGTTTCTCTTTCTTTCCCTCACTTCCAACTACAGGTTTTGTCTCTCAGAAAAGGTGCACATACTTTGCCTCTCCTGTGAAGCATTTAAGATGCGCATAACCAATTCCTCAGGTTGCAATGTTTATTCTGCAATGGAGCCATTTCCTTATTTTTATTACTTGATATTTCTTATTGGGTTCATCGGGAGCTGCTTTGCCCTGTGGACCTTCCTGAAGGCAGAGCAGCATCGCAGATGCATGAGCGTCTACTTAATTAACCTGCTAACAGCAGATTTTTTGCTAACCCTTGCCTTGCCGGTGAAAATCGCTGTTGATTTAGGAGTTGCTCCCTGGAAACTGAAAATATTCCACTGCCAAGTCACAGCTTGCCTCATCTATATCAACATGTACTTATCCATCATATTCTTGGGATTTGTAAGCATGGACCGTTGCCTTCAGTTAATACACAGCTGCAAGATCTATCGCATCCAGGAGCCTGGCTTTGCTAAGATGATATCAGCAGTAGTCTGGACAATGGTTCTATTTATCATGGTGCCAAACATGGCAATTCCAATCAAAGAAATCAAAGAAACGGCCAATGTGGGCTGTATTGATTTCAAAACGACGGTGGGAAGAGATTGGCATGTTTTCACTAATTTCATTTGTTCTGCAATATTTCTCAATTTTTCCGCCATAGTGCTTATTTCTAACTGCCTTGTGATCAGATTACTCTATCGAAACAGATACAACGTGAGCTACGACAATGTGAAGAAAGCTCTGGTGAACATATTCTTAGTCACTGCAAGCTACATCATATGCTTTCTTCCTTACCATATTGTCCGGATCCCGTATACTCTGAGTCAAAGCAAAGCTATAACCACAGACTGCTCTCTCAGGCGAACGCTCTTCAAAGCAAAAGAATCCACCCTACTACTTGGTGTGTCAAATCTCTGTTTTGACCCAATTTTGTATTTTTACCTTTCAAAGACATTTAGACTGAATGTGACAAAGGCTTTTGGGTCACGTAAAGAAAATAATACTCTCCCAGGAAATGCATTAACAGAGACAGCACTTTGATGTTTCAGTCGAGACTGCAGACCTTTCTAGACAATTTATTGCACATTAAAAAATACATTGCCCCCACCCCACCCCAACTAGAGCACACAATCTCTCCATCTTTCCCTCCAGGTAGAGCTTCAGTTGCGAAGGCACTGCATTTTCTGAGAAATTGCTAAGGGAAAGAAGCAATATCCCCACCCCAAGATACAATATTCATTACACCGTAGAATTTGTTTGCACATGTGTCACAAGCAGTTGTCACATTCTGTTTCGGAAGGGTGATATGCAATGATAGTCACACTCAGATTACAGGTAGGTAGCCGTGTCTGACGTAGTCGAAACAAAATCAAAAAAATTCCTTCCAGCAGCACCTTAGAGACCAACTAGTTTGTCATTGGTATGAGCTTTTGTGTGCATGCACACTTCTTCAGATACACTGAAACAGAATCACCAGACGCTTATATACAGTGAGAGGGTGGGGAGGGGTATTACTCAGAAGGGTGGTGGGAAAGGGTGATTGACTGACTGATAGCTGTTGACGACTGTTAATGACTGCAATTGGTCTTACAGGAAAAAGCAAGGGGTGAGATGGCTAAAGATAGCTTTATCATGGAGAGACCTGGTCTGAATAAAGACATTGGATTCTTATCTCATTATACATGATAAATCTATCTTTAGCCATCTCACCCCTTGCTTTTTCCTGTAAGACCAATTGCAGTCGTTAACAGTCGTCAACAGCTATCAGTCAGTCAATCACCCTTTCCCACCACCCTTCTGAGTAGTACCCTTCCCCACCCTCTCACTATATATAAGTGTCTGGTGACTTCTGTTTCAGTGTATCTGAAGAAGTGTGCATGCACACGAAAGCTCACACACTCAGATTAGTCATTTATTTCAATAGTCTACTCTGTGTATGACTTGGCTGGGTATTACTCAAAGTGTTCAATAGCAAATGATTTGAGTTGAGATTCCAGCATTGCAGAGGGATGAACGAGATGACCCTCGGGATCCTTTCCAACTCAACAATTCTATGGATTCTCCCCCTGCATACATGTAATTTGACATTCAGATATCTTGAAGTGGCATGACTGAATACTTTGTGAGCCTTTTTAAAGACGGTTGCTTTCGTAACACTGACATGTTATATACATGTTATGTATACTGTATAAGAAACATGTAATTCATCTAAGGGAGTACACACAGTGGAGTTGGTTCAGATGTAACAATAAAAAATGGTGTCACAGGAACAAGCCCCATGCTTATGAATGAGATAAGATTCTATTTTCATGTTAATCTGCTTGAAGACCATAATATGCTTGACAGGCAATGTACAGTTTTCAAAATGTATTTCGATAAAATATTCATGTATGAACCCAAATCCAGGTAAAACTAGTCATGACTAAGTCCAACTGGATATAAGGAAATGAGTTGAGTCAACTAATTTAACACTCACCAGTTTCAGTGACACTTCGTATGGTGAGTACAAAAAAACAACAAAAACCGAGCCACGACCCGGCTAAATGAATTGTCATTAGGTTGAAGTAAGCCAGTAAGCAATTTATTTATTTAACAGAATTTGCACCCCACTTAATTATAAATAAAACCTCTAAGCAGTTTTACTTGCATGTGTATAGACTTCCTCTTCAAAGACAGAAATAAGTTACTTACCAGAGGTATAGGAAAATGTGTTGCATATTGCAAATGGCGAAGGAGGTTGTAGTTTGATGGAAAAATCAGCTCCCTCAGTTTTTCCCTCTTCATAGACTTTTCACTCATTGTTGAAATTCTTCTGTCTATCATTGATATGGAATTCAGATTCTCACAAGACTCCCCAGGCATTGGAGAAAATATCTAAGACATGTAAACAAACATTTAATACTGTAAACAGAAATATCCGTTGAATTTATGGTACAGTATGGCCAAAAAATGCAGCTTCATTTTACCTCAGAATAGGTAACTTATGGTGTATGTCTAAGACAGCCAACGTGGCAACTCCCAGATGTTGGTCCACAATTATCATCAGTCACAGCCAGCGTGGCCAATGGTCAAGGATGATGGGAATTGTAGTCTTAACAGCATCTGGAGGGCACCACGTTGGGCTACTCTTGATGCATGCCAATGAAAACAACATTCAATTGCATTGAAATTTGCAGTAACTAAAACCATTTTGATTCAATTTTCAAACAGTAGCTGATAAGGGGGCCAATGTTAGCACTCAATATTGTGAGTGAAGAATGGCAAAATGTTTTTTTTAAAAAAAATGGTTTCAGTAAGTATAAATGATATGAGTTAATGTTTCGCTGCTCGTGACATGTTCATGACGGTGGTAGTTTAAACACAGTGGAAGTGGTATCAAGGTTACCACAGTGGAAATAGGTGAGGCATCTTTTGTAAACCTAAGACCATGATGCTGTTTAAAAGAAGGAAAGGATGAGTATGTGGGAAAGGGGTGAGATATTTTGAGAATACCAGAAGAAATGCAGAAAAGGTTGGTAAGAGTGTGTGTTCCATGTCTCAGATCATGCTGGCAAAGTGAAGAATGGGGTTTTTTTTTAATTGAAAAAAATCCGAAGTTAGACCTACTGGAAATTCCGAACCAAAGTCTGTCTTAAAGTCATTCTTGTCTATGTCATCAAAAATATTAGCAGTTCCCGAGTCAATGTACATATGTTCCATAATACTATGGTCCTAATGATCACCGAAGAGAAAAAGAAACACCAATCAGAGCATGATGTAAAGCATGGGTGACTGGCCACATAAGATTTAAAAAAATAACTCAGTTTTAAAAAGCAAAATACTAAAATTCTTAGATTAAACAAGACGGAATACATTTCTGCCCCCAACATTTATAACACTCAAAGTGGTCTCTTTTTGAAGTCATACTTTAAAAATAATAATAACAAGCTCGGGGAAACTGCACTCAAGGGTGATAGCCTGCATGTTTTGTTTACAATGAATGAGTAATCTCCTGGGAAATGTCTGCATTGCTATGGGATCAGTTACTTCAGATTAGAGAAAGGGTACAGCTAAACCATCAATACTTCTCTAGAGGGATGTGTATTCCCCAAGTACTGTACAGTGCAATTTGTATAAAGGGCCGCTGTTCACAAGAGATTGTGCTGCTGCAGAGATGAAACCTTGCAGAAATAAAAGTCTGAAGTCATGATTCTTGCAGGTCCAAATAATAATGGGTTGGTTTTGAGGAAAGAACCTAATAACCATTAAAGTTAAAAATAAAATTTGGGCTCAAACCTTAGAAGGACACCCTTTCCTTCCAATTCCAATCATGGACATATAAAACAATGCAAAAGTAACTAATTCTATCAGCGCCTTGATCCATTAGAGCCCAATAGGTGCAAAATATCACATTTCATTTACGCAACAGGCATTTCGTCATCATGGCCGCTCTAGATTATGATTAGCCACAAACTACCTTTAAGTATAAGGTGTCAAAGCTATTATCTCATTCATCTGCATAATATTTTTATTTTATTCAATAAATATTTCTAAACCACTGAGGGTTATATCTGCTTCCTCCCCTCTCCCCTCGTGCCCCCAAATTCTGCTCCAGAGGGCCCCCCCCCCAACTCTCCAGAGCAGATTTTGAGGTTGCGCGAGGAGAGGAGAGGGAGGTCTCATTGTGTAAGCAAAACTTTGTTGTGCAAGCAGAACGGCACCAACGAACAGAACCCTTCGTGTTTTAAAAATGTCTACGTAGCATAGAAACAATACAAATCAACATTTAAAAACAGTAAAATAATATCACAGAAGCAAACGCAGAAAATCAGTGATACAGGTTCCTCCAATCTTATGGGTTAGGGAAAGCCTGCACATTTTCATAAAGACATCTGAAGCAAATAATTGATGGTGCTTCACATCATAAGGCAGAGGTAAGGGCATTCCAGATTGAAGGGGGGAAAGGAGGAAATTGCTTGTTTTAACTTCACCACCCTATGATATTCTGTAGAGTGAGCTGCCATGAGCAAAATTTTCCCAGATGATCAAAGTGATCTTGCAGGTCTACACAGGGGCAAGCAGTCCTTCAGGTAACCCAGTCCTGAGTTGTTACAGTAGTCCAATCCTGAGCTTAACAGTACATGGAATCATGGTGGCCAAGGTATCCCTATCCAGGAATGAGTATCGTCAACACACCAACTCAAGTTGTCAGTAAGCACCCATCACCAGAGAAGCAACCAGGGCTCCACTGTCAGACGGATCTAGGAGCAGCCCCAAACTACATGTCTGTTCCTTCAGAGAGAATGAAACTTATATAATCTCATATACTGTCTTCCATTCCAATCCCAAGGCAGTTTAAAACTTTGGAAGACACTCCTCTAAACTAAACCAGTAAAAAAACAAACAGCAAAAACATTACAACCAGTATATATTACAACATAACAATAAATTCAGCATCCTGAAAAGTTCTCAAGGTCAGGTATCGATAACCCCCAGCGGACAACTCAGCAAGATTAGCACCAGGGCCGGCTCTAGGGGTAGGCTGGGTGGTGCCAGGGCGCCGGGTCGGCAGGGGGGTGCTGCATGGCGAAGCCATGCGAAAACTGTGCTGCGCCCGCCCACCAGCCGCAGGAAGAAACGGGGAGGGGAGGGGGCGCCGGAGCGATCCGCGCACCACGGCGTCAGGGCGCCCGACCCGCTTAAGACGGCCCTGGTTAGCACCTGCTTTTTTTCAAGCGAGAAACTGTTCCATAAACTTGTTAACCAGGCAGGGCCTCTACCTGGATGGTGCAAGATATATTTCTACAGGCTATGGCACAGCCAATAGGGCCTCATCCTGAGAGCAGGGTAATGTTGAGATCTCGAGATCTCAATATTGCACTGTTGGCATGGAAGCTTCTGCCACAGTGCAACTCTTTTGTCCTGCATCATCGGGATAAAACACATGCACACTCGTGCAAAATCCCAGGTCACAAGAGAAGACCATAAACTGCTATTCCTTTCCATGCCAACAGAATCCCTCTGGAAACTGGGGAGTAGCAGCAGCAGCAGTGTGGATTGCTCACATTATACTGGCTAAACGGGGCTACATTAAAGGTTGGCACTGAGAATCTGATGAACACCACCACCGATAAAGCTTTCTAGGCAGCACAATTGTTTTTTTAAAATGCTATTAGGATAAAGTAAGGTAGGGAGAAAACAGCAACAGGTTGTCATTTTTGACCTGGTGAAGCTGAGAAGCCAACTACAATGCACGTCATACCTCCAGTTTCACATCTTGTTCCCTGGAATACTGTTCATCCATATTTTCCCCAGTTGGCGAGCGAGACCTAGAGGCTGCAGTGAAGGATAAGTCCCCGCGTGATATTAAAGTGCACATGTAAGCATCGTGGGAGAAAACATCATGCCGTATGAATTCACAGAAAAGCAGCACCAGGTTCACAAATTCCATCTTCTCGTGTTCACTGTTTGGGTCAGCTACCAATAGAGAAAAGGTTAGATTTTATCAATTACCATTAGGCTCGAGCAGCTTTTGTTTAAAAAGAAAAAAGTAAGCCTGCCTTCAAATTAAGGTTACACAAATAGCTACTTAAATATTTCAGACACAAAGGGTAGAATTCAACACAGCCCTAAGGAGATAAATTACATCAGCTTGCTTGTGCAACAGATTGGTATCCCCCTCGGCTCCCACAAATTGTTCTCCCATCCCTCCAGAGATTTTGGGGAAGGCCCATTGTGCAAGTAGGAGTCCTCACACAGGCTTCTTTCTGCTAGCAGGACAGGTTAGTTAACCCCACTCCTTATAGCTGAATCAGTAGAGCATGAGATGCTTAATCTCAGGATCATCTGTTCAAGTCCCACATTGGGCAAAAGATTCCTGCATTGCAAGGGGCTGGACCAGATGACCCTCATGGTCCCTTCCAACTCTATGAATCTATGAATTGCAGCCCAAACCATCCTTCTCACGTGGTTAATCCAGACTTCAAAAAGTCAGCCCGTATAAGAAGGTCCTACAACACTTCTGAAAAATACTCAGATTGGTGCATCTGTTTGCAGCTTAACAAATTCATTTGATCACATTGAGGCTTTCTGGAAGTTGCACGAATAATGTACCATGAATTGGACAGCTTCAAGACAATATATTTGCACTATTGAACCAATGTAGGTTAAATGACATGGAGGAAACCCGGTTATTAGAACCCACAGTATATGGCACCTGAATGCACCGACATTCCCGCTCCTTAAACCCTTGTGGGGTTTCGCTTTCTTTTTCTAACTACTACAAACACACACACAAGTGCCAGAAAGCCACATATACAGGTTCAGCACTTGGTTTTAAGCACATCAGAAGTTTATCCTTCAGGTTCCACAGATATTAGAAGCCCGCTCCACAGTAACTCAGAGCAGGGCTTTCAGTGCAGCTTCCCCTGTTCTGAGAACAGCATTCCTGTCACAATATGGCCAGGTGCAGACTATCAGCTCCACCTTCGTGGACACGCAACAAGGGCATGTGGGACCACTATTGGGCTCACCCAGGAGGAGAAACCAGGAACAAATTGCAAAAGGAGGTATTAAAAAAAAGTCTAAACTACTCTGATAAGCACTGCAGGACAACTGTGTTTCATCTGGTAATAAAAACTGATTAGCTGGTGCCTTGATGCTCAGATCTGACACATTTGTGCTACAATCCTGTGCATATTTAATAGGAGCAAATCCCACTATAAACTGTGAGTCTTACTTCTGAATAAGCATGTACAGAAGTTTTAGTTTATGTTTTCCCTAGTGCAAATGTTAGATTGTACAGTGGTACCTCGACTTACGAACGACTCGACAACCGAATTTTTCGACTTACGAATGGGGCAAATGGTCGCACGCTTACGAATTACTCAACATCCAAACGGAAACCGCGGCGGTTTTAGATTGGGTTTTTTTGACTTACGAATTTTTAGATGGGGTTGCTTCGACTTACAAATTTTTCCGTTTCCAATGCATTCCTATGGGAAATCGTGTTTCCAATGGCACTTTTCAACTTACGAATTTTTCGACCTATGAAGGTGTCTTCGGAATGGATTAAATTTGTAAGTCGAGACACCACTGTACAGTCTAAGTTTAGACTGTAAAGCAACCGGTCCAAGGTAAGGCAAACTTGGAGTGGGGCAGGCGGGACATTCCTTCCCCACCCCCACCCCAAGCTATAAAACAAAAAGCTACATTAATTGCCACAAGGGAAAAACAAAGCTGAGAAATATGTTAGTTCCCAAAACACAATGTTTTGGAAAGTTAAAGCCTTCTAGGGGGGGAAAAAATCTGTAGGTCAGGCAGAAATGAGGGAGGGGAAAAAATGATACAGTCACCAATAATAATAGTGAATATCCAGTAGCTGGACAAAAGGTCACAGAGTTTCATCCTGCTCTGGAACAGAGTATTTGATGCTTACATAATGAGGGGGCCTGGGTGTCTAAAAACCTAAGGAGGACATTCTGGAAAACGGGAAGGCTGGATCCAGCAAGGGATGCTGAAGAAATTGATTCCTTTTCGTCCAAAACTTCTGCCTCACCACATCGCTGCAAAAATAAGACAGGATAAAAGCAATCAGTGTAGAACACAACAGCTATGAATGCAATTGCATTTGCCCTATTACTTAGAAACCGCATAGCACACCAGAAAAAAGGGGAGGGGGAAGAGAACCTGTTGTTCAACCTGTTGGTCTCTGCTTGTGTGCAAGGAATAACAAACAAATTAATCTAATTTAGAGTCATCTGAGATGTAGCCAGATGACACATAAGAATGGAATAAAGACCGGCATTCTCAGCATTCTATGTTCCAGTGCATGAGAGATTAAAGACTTTCAATGCTTGTTACAGGGCCTGAACCTTCCATATGAACCAAGATGAATAAACTGAGTTAACCTTGCTTATAAAGCTGTAGTTCATTGTCAAAGCTAGTTCACACTTGAATATGAACTGCATTTTTCTCTCCTTGCACACAGCTGTCATACTGCAAAGACAACTTACTTCCACTTCAATTTCAGCTTGCCTCTTCTCCAATAATTTAGCCACAGCCATTGCCCTATGCTTGCCAGCTCTTTTGCTGCTCACGGCCCATTCGCAAAGCAACGTTACGACAGCTTCATCATTAGTTGCAACCTGTTAAATAAAAACAAAACAAACGGACAGTCTCTTGTTTAAGTAGATTAAAATGCTGGCTGCAAAGGCAGGCATATACAATGCCGACCAATGGCAAAACTAAGTTTCTTGTTCAATTTCCGACCCCTTTTATCCCTAGGATGCAAGTTTGTCTAAAAGTTTCAAAAGAGAGTTTCTCTTCTAGGAGGTATGCGTGGCTAGACGCGGAATGAATGCATGTAACAGAAGCACGGTAGATGTGTGTTGAAGAGCATGGTGAGCTAGTTTGAAACTGTTCTCAAAAAGCAATGCATGTATACTAAAACAGGCTTTTGCTATCACCCTTAGGTTTTAGTCTTATTTACATTTACTACACTTCTGGCTACATTTATCAGTTCAAAAGCTGCTCTTTTCAAAGTAAGGATCCTTTATGAACATAGTGCTTTTGGACATATTTCATTACACATTGTTTTCTTATAACTTTTAATTGAAGATGATCCTCTTTTTTATGCATAAGAGGCACCTTCAATTTAGAGGTGATACACCTCTTTTTATTAAAAAAAAGAAAGAAAGAAAAGCATCCTAAGCAATTCTTATAATTCAGAAATGTGAATCCTCAGCTAACAGTAAAATCCAACATTCATCTTCAATCATCCAAGCAATGGTTTAACCGGTTTCTGTATGTGAACATCAAAAAACAAACTTTCTGTATCATTATTAGTACTCACTACTGCTACCGGTATTAATTATAATTTATACATAAAGCAATCGATGTGCACAGGCACTTCAACACTTTCCAGAATGCAATAGTACAGTTCCCTGCCCCGAGGAGCTTACAATCTAAAATTCAACATGGGGAAAACAAAGGAAAAAGAACAGGAAGGAAGGACCCCAAGCTAAACATGGGTAGGAATATGTGATTGTTCCAATTTCACATGCTTAGGCTTAATTACAATAGGGCAAGGAAACTAGGTGGTAAAGCCAACCATTTCATTTTTAAAAATTTGGTGTAGAATATGGATTTGAGACACACTTCCAAGCAAACCAACAAAGGAGAAAGGGTGGAGACCACTGAAAAAGCAGGAGACTTGTGGCTGGTGGTAGCTGGTAGCTGGTAGAGCCTGAGAAACTAAGATTGCAGACATATTTGTGATCAGAATGTACAGTAATGACAGAAAGAAGGGGGCCCAACACCATTTAAGGCTTTCCTCTTAGCAATTAGATGCATATTCTTAATATATAGTATCTGGAAAGGTCCTAAGCACATCCTTTTCTATTAGCAACAGCAAACATAAACAGTGCAACAGCCTCCCACATCCTCCTGTTGCAACTTTATCTTGTACAAAGCATTTGCTTAGATACACAACAAGATATATAGGTGATGACTATCTGCTGCTTCTTTCCATCACACTATTAATAACGGCTTTGCTAGATATCACCAGAAGCTTGCCAGAAGGAGAGAAAAATAACAGTGATCTCATTGTGGGAGTTTACTAGAGACCCCCAAGCCAAACTGAGAACACAGATGATGCCTTCCTGGAACAGATGGCCAACCATTCAAAAGGAAGTGAGATACCGGTAGTAGTAATGGGAGATTTCAACTATCCTGATATTTGTTTGATGTCAAACTCAGCCAAGAGCATAAGGTCAAACAGATTCCTCACTGGCCTTGCAGACAATTTCATTGTCCAGAAAGTAGGAGAAGCAACAAGAGGACCAGTCATTTTAGATCTGGTCCTAACCAATAGTGATGACCTGGTTAGTGGGGTAGAAGTGGCAGGATCATTTTAGGTGGGAGTGATCATGCTCTTCTGGAGTTTATTATACAGCAGAAAGGAGCAACCAAGCATACAAAGACTCAAATTCTAGACTTTAAGAAAGCTGACTTCAGAAAACTTAGGGAAACGCTGGGTGAAATCCCATGGACAGCAATACTAAAAGGGAAGGGAGTTCAGGATGGTTGGGAGTTTGTTAAAAGGGAGATATTAAAAGCACAACTTCAGGCAATACCAATGAGACGGAAACATGGAAGGTGCCTAAAGAAGCCAGGGTGGCTATCTAAAGAACTTTTAACTGAGTTAAGATTTAAAAGGGGTATGTACAAAAATGGGAAAAGGGGAAATTCAAACAAATAGCCAGCATGTGTAGAGACAAAGTCAGAAAAGCTAAAGCACAGAATGAACTCAGGCTTGCTAGAGAGGTTAAAAGCAACAAAAAGAGCTTTTATGGGTATGTCCGTAGCAAAAGGAAGAACAAGGAAACAGTGGGGTCACTTAGAGGAGAAGATGGTGAAATGCAAACAGGGGACAGAGAAAAGGCAGAACTCCTCAATGCCTTCTTTGCCTCAGTCTTCTCCAAAAAAGAAAACAATGCCTGACCTGAAGAATATGGAGCAGATGATTCAGCAGAGGAAACACAGCCCAGAACAAGTAAGGAGGTAGTACAAGAGTACTTGGCTAGTATAGATGTATTCAAGTCTCCAGGGCCAGATGAACTACATCCAAGAGTATTAAAAGAACTGGCAGAGGTGATTTCAGAACCATTGGCAATAATCTTTGAGAATTCCTGGAGAACAGGCGAAGTCCCAGCGGACTGGAGGGGGGCAAATGTTGTCCCTATATTCAAAAAGGGGGAAAGGGAGGACCCAAACAATTACCACCCAGTCAGCCTGACATCAATACCAGGAAAGATTCTAGAGCAGATCATTAAGCAAACGATCTGTGAGCACCTAGAAAGGAACACTGTGATCACTAAAAGTCAGCATGGGTTTCTGAAAAATAGGTCATGTCAGACGAATCTGATCTCATTTTTTGACAGAGTCACAAGCCTGGTAGATGAAGGGAATGCTGTGGATATAGCCTATCTTGATTTCAGCAAGGCCTTTGACAAGGTGCCCCATGATATTCTTGTAAAGAAGCTAGTAAAATGTGGGCTAGACAATGCTACCATTCAATGGATTTGTAACTGGCTGGCTGACTGAATCCAAAGGGTGCTCATCAATGGCTCCTCTTCATCCTGGAGAGTAGTGCCTAGTGGGGTGCCACAGGGTTCTGTCTTGGGCCCAGTCTTATTCAACATCTTTATCAATGACTTGGATGATGGGCTTGAGGGCATCCTGAGCAAGTTTGCAGATGACACCAAATTGGGAGGGGTGGCTAATACCCCAGAGGACAGGATCACACTTCAAAATGACCTTAACAGATTAGACAACTGGGCCAAAGCAAACAAGATTAATTTTAACAGGGAGAAATGTAAAGTACTACACTTGGGGGGAAAAAATGAAAGGCACAAATACAGGATGGGAGACACCTGGCTTGAGAGCAGTACATGTGAAAAGGATCTAGGAGTCTTGGTAGACCACAAACTTGACATGAGTCAGCAGTGTGATGCAGCAGCTAAAAAAGCCAATGCAATTCTGGGCTGCATCAATAGGGGTATAGCATCTAGAGCAAGGGAAGTAATAGTACCACTGTATTCTGCTCTGGTCAGACCTCACCTGGAGTACTGTGTCCAGTTCTGGACACCACAATTCAAGAAGGATACTGACAAGCTGGAACGTGTCCAGAAGAGGGCAACCAAAATGGTCAGAGGCCTGGAAACAATGCCTTGTGAGGAACGGCTTAGGGAGCTGGGTATGTTTAGCCTGGAGAAGAGAAGGTTAAGGGGTGGTATGATAGCCATGTTCAAATATATAAAAGGATGTCATATAGAGGAGGGAGAAAGGTTGTTTTCTGCTGCTCCAGAGAAGTGGACACAGAGCAATGGATTCAAACTACAAGAAAGAAGATTCCACCTAAACATTAGGAAGAACTTCCTGACAGTAAGAGCTGTTCGACAGTGGAACTTGCTGCCAAGGAGTGTGGTGGAGTCTCCTTCTTTGGAGGTCTTTAAGCAGAGGCTTGACAGCCATCTGTCAGGAATGCTTTGATGGTGTTTCCTGCTTGGCAGGGGGTTGGACTGGATGGCCCTTGTGGTCTCTTCCAACTCTTATGATTCTATGAATCTAGCCTAGCACCTCATCTCCAGTAATGGGAGCCTGGATCAGACCCATGCAAGGGCAAGGGCAGCCTTGGAGGGCTAAGCCAGCCAGGGCGGGAGGCCTGTCAGAGACCAGCTGCCTTTTTGAGTTTAGAAGCTTTATTCTCACAAGGCACACTCCGCAGACAAGCTCTGCATGGGCCTGGCCTGGATCATCCTGGAAAGCTAAAAAAAAATAGGTGATCCGCATCCCTTTTAATTCATCTGCAACCACAAAATATTAATGAAGCCACACTTCTTTTCCATTCAAAAAAAGAAACCTAGAGGGAAGGGAGATCACTAAAAGTTTACAAAGTCGTGGATGTTGAGAAAACAAAGAAGGAAAATTATGAACGTATGTAGCACACATAGGATTGGGGGGAAGGGGCGGGACCCGACCCTCCATAAACGGAGATTGTGAAGAATAGGGCAGTCATGTGTCCTGCTTTGCAGAAGACATTCTTCCATTTCCATTGCAGAACAGATCGAAGTGTGCCACCCAGACAGAACTGTCTGCACCTCCTAAACCAAAGCTCATGCCTGCAGGTGCAGTGGAGTAAACCATCCCATTGCCAATGTTGAAGGTAGATTCAGTAGTTAATGCAGCCAACTTTTATATGTGGGATGGGGAGGTACCCAATTTTCCTTTGCCTTCAAACAGCAAATTGCCACTGGCCTAAGCCTGAATATGTTGTAGAAATACAAAAGCAACGTGCATGGTCCCATTCCTCCTTTCCACAAACAAGGTCTCGGGCCAAAAGCATTGGGTGACCAAGCAATGTTTGCCCCTTACGGAACAGGGTCTTGGGAAATCCCACCCCGAAAAGGCTGCACTGGGCTCAGTTCTCATACTTTCTGCTTCTTCCCCTCATCCACATGCAGCATACAGTAAAGATCCCTGCCTTGTTTGTGAAAGGGCTGGGAAATTAACTTTGGGCAACAGCACAAACAAAACAAAGCCAGATGGCCCTCCTTTATGAAAGCTTTAAAAATCTGAAGCTACTCTTAACAGCAGCTGTGACTTTTTGCATTGGATATGTGAATGTTTATAGAAATTGAATTATTTTATTTAAAAAGGAACACAAGTTAGCACTGGAATTCTTGGCAATAAATTAATAGTGATACATTTCTCAGAACAACACATCACTTTATTTTCCAATGGGCTGACGACTGAAGTGAAGCCATTTGACACTTTTAACTTCATTTTTTAAATGGAATAATTGCTTAGTTGTCTTTAGAAGCATCCCATTCCTCCATATACAGAAGTATTTCAATACCTCCCTTCTTACCTTTCATTGTGCAACATTAATCAGGAACAGAATATATGCTGTGTGAAACTGAAAAAGGACAAACAGCTGGTTCTGTTTCTAAATGAGTCAGACTTGTTTTAAGATTGTGCAGCTGCCAGTTTGACTACAACACTCAATCCCAATCGTACATATAAACAGGAGAGAGTGGAGCAAACTTCAGACCTCTGAACTGCCAGCAGAAAATGCACCACTAAGTCCACAAGCCTAGGATGCTATAAGCACTGGGGGCAGGGGGAGAACAACACCGAGACAGTAGGTTGTTTTTTCCCCAAAAAAGTTTGCAGCCACAGTAACCCAGCTGAACACACAAGCCAATTTTAAATGGAAGAGTGGATTGACTTGTTAGTATAAAGACTTCTCAAAATACATTTCTCACTCAGCCATAAACATGGTTGTCTAGGGTTGGAGGCTGCATTTATGATTTATACAAGTCCCTGTCATCTTTCGACCAAATACTCCAAGGCGACTTAGAAACACAGCAATACAAACATAGCAATTTAACGCTGAATCAAAACTATAAGCACAAAAAAGCAAATTAATAGGAGCAGCAATGAAATAATTCAAAAGCAAACAGAAATTTTAAAATATAAAGTCAGCCTCCAAATGTTTCTAAAATATAAGGGAGGGGAATCCTAATTATATAACCATTGCCCTAATGTCAATGCATTCCATTAACTTGAAAACGTAATTTGCATTTAAAATGAAGCCCAAAAGTTTCATGTTTTTGAACTTTCAGACTAGTATATAATCATGCCCAAAGAATGATTTACACTTTTTACATAAACATAATAATGAAGTATCCACTTATTAAGAGTTAGAACCTGGGAAGAACAGTGCAAGGCTCTATATCTGTCATAAAGGCACCAAGTAACTTAGGAGAAGAGACTGTTATGAAGGTGTATCTACATTCAACATCATATGGTACCTTTGTTGCCATTTTGCTGCTTCCCAGTAACACTTTCTTCACCTCCCTTACAATAGTATCAACCTAATATGAGCTGCCATTAGTTTGTTGTAAACACAAGTGCTAGGGACAGGGCATAAATAGTATTTTACACCTTGATCAATGCATGCGACATCTTTTCAATGAAATTATTTATATATTCCAATATATATTCTCAAACTTCAAATTTGATTCATATATTGAGTGTGTTCATCCAAGGCTTCAAAAGGCCTAACAAAAATCTATAATAAAATTAAGCAGTTGATAACTAGCTGCTTTTTCTAAGCACTCCTAATTTGATGCCCCTCAAAAGTCTGATGGATGATAATAATAATAATAATAATAATAATAATAATAATAATAATAATAATTTATACCCCGCCCATCTGGGCGGCTTCCAACAAAACACTAAAATACAGAAATCCATCAAACATTAACAGCTTCCCTAAACAGGACTGCCTTGAGATGCCTTCTAAAGGTCTGGTAATTGTTGTTCTCTTTGACCTCTAGTGGGAGGGCATTCCACAGGGTAAGACCAGTCAAGAAGAATCTTATCTAAGTGGCTGCAACCTAAACAGACAAGCAATATAGTCATAAAATTGGGGAGGACAACTGTTTGAACAGCCTAAATGTTATTGGGTAAAATCAAGTCACTATTCCAAGAGAATGTTCCCTATAACAATTTCCTCCGCAATTATGACTTTCAGATTTTGCCCTCTTTCACAAAACAGCTCACCCAAATGATAGGAGTCATTGTTTGAACTAGTTTGGGTGTTTGTTTTATTCTGTTCCTCGGCCTTCAGTGTCCTCCAACATCAGTGTTTTCAATATGCTTCTAATGTCTCTTTATACTGTTCGCAAACCTCCCTGTGATGATAATGTTTCCAATGTATCTTCAACTTCCTAATACTGTGGCTAAATATTGTTATATTCATTATGGCAGTCAGAATATAGGTAAAGGTACCCCTGACCATTAGGTCCAGTCGCGGACGACTCTGGGGTTGCGGTGCTCATCTCTCTTTACAGGCCAAGGGAGCCGGCGTTTGTCCGCAGACAGCTTCCGGGTCATGTGGCCAGCATGACTAAGCCGCTTCTGGTGAAACCAGAGCAGCGCACGGAAATGCTGTTTACCTTCCCACCGGAAAAAATCTCCCTCTAAAAATGAACTACAGGCTGCACAATTTCACTCCACCTTTTTTATTTAATACCTTTCCTTAGTTGCAAAGGGAAAAGGCACTCCCAACCCTTCAGCAGCTTCAGCTCCACATATATGAATTCAAAAACCCCTGCTGAAAATCCCTCCTCTGCCCAGTTACTTAAAGGCTCAGGGACACTGCATCTGTCCCTTGCATCTGCCCCCCCTAACTTTGCTTGTGATCTTTTGCATTCCATAACTCCATACAAAATTCTCCTGCATACAACATTTAACAGATTCAGCGCAGAGAATCCTAGGAACCAGTTATGGGATTGCCCTCAATTCCATTTAAATGTAGACATTTCCATTGTTAGCACTTTGGGCCTGCAGTCACATCTTCCTTATCTTGAGCCAAGCCGAGTCAAAAACACAACTTCTCCCTGTTCTAGCCAAGTCTGCATCATCAAACCACCTCCTGTAACAGGAAGAGGTTGGGGTGGTTCCAACAAAAAGCAGATGCAAGCAACACCTACTATTAAAAAATACCCACACCTTACAGCTGAAAAGTGTATCAATTAGCTAATAATCTCATCTGTTGAATTCCACATTAAGAATATGGAGCAGGATCCATCCTTATGTGCATGCAGCTATATCTTGAAGCCATTGGTTCATGTCCTACCCTCCAGAGCAGAAGAAAACAAGCTTGCTCCATCTTCCATGTGACATCCCTTTAGATATTTGAAGATGGCTATAATATCTCCTCTCAGTCTCCTCTTTTCCAGGCTAAACATAACCCAGCTCCTTCAACTGTTCCTCATAAGGCTTAGTTTCCAGACCCTTCATCATCTTGCTTGACCTTCTCTGCACACATTGCAGCTTGTCAACGTATTTCCTAAATTGTGGTGCCCAGAACTGGACACAGTATTCCAAGTGTGGTCTGACCAAGACAGAATATTACTTCCCCTAGTCTTAGAGTTGCCGTATTTCAAAAAGTGAAAATCCAGACACAAAAGTGAGTGGGTTTTTTTATAGTTTTGCCCAAATTTGTTGAGCTTGAGTTTTTTAGCTATTTTTAATGAAATTCAACATAGGCTGCCATACATCCGGATTTCCCCAGACATTTAAGCAATTTACACCCAGGCGCTGTTTCTGAGGGCCGAATACTGTCTATGTCTGGGAAATTCTGGACATATGGCAACTCTACCTTATCTGGACACTAAACTTTGTTGATGCTGCCTGGAATAGCATTAGCTTTTTCTGCTGCTGCATCACACTGCTGACTCATGTTTTATTTGCAGAATTCATAAAAAAACTATCTCGGAGAAAATAATAAAGAAAACAAATGAAAATATTAGTTACAACCAGATATGCAGGCCACTGCAAGAAGTCTTACTTCGGGATAAACGTGATTGTGGGTGGCATGCAAGTCATCTTAAGGAACAAGGCTGGCACAGTGGACCTCCTAACCTGAGGTAAATAGGTATTAAGAAACACAAATAAGGCAGCTTTAAGAAAAGCTGCAGCAAGCCATTATCAAGTAACCATATATAGGTACTGTATATATTATCAGCTGCTTCCCAACAAACGGAAACTCCTAGAAACAGTTTAGAGAGCCACATTTTTATCGACTGGTAGTTTCCAAAGAAGTAAAACTCCCCCACTGTCTGAGTAGTCTCTATGGGAACAGCTTTGCACAAATCGAATACTTCTCTCAATACTGGACTTACTCACAGGGAAATTATGCAACCTTCTATGAATAGCAACTGATCAACAAATTTAAAATGGCAGTGCTGAAGGTGAAGGGCAGAATACAGGAGTATTGTGGGCAAGAAAAGAAGGTGGCTTTGTGGGGCTACGTGAAAATGAAAAATTGACTCATTCCTGAGTAGTGACATGTTCTGTGCAGTCAATGCTGTACAGGATATTTTTAACCAAGGACTAAACTGGAAAACTTCAAAAGCTTGTTTGAGTAAATACACAGCAGGATAAGGGGAAAGGTTGATGATATGAATAACTTGGTTTTTTTTACCCAAGAGACTAAAAACAGCTAATGGTTAAAACTTCCAAAACCTACTCTCCCACAATATTAAATAGCTTAACATGAGCTAAGGATGCACATCACAAACTGTGTCTGGTGTTTAGTTTGAATGCATACACATTACTGTAAAACCATTTGGCTATTCCTCTGATGTGCCCTTGAGAATTCAAGGGGGCATGAAGGAAAGCATCACTCTGAGAAAGAGCAAAATGATCCCTTAGAAGGGACCTATTCTGCAGGAGATGAGCTCTTATCCCGTAATGCCAACAATAATCTTCTTGGGAGATCCTGTTAGGGGGTCATTTGATCATTGGGAATATGGGCAACTGGGTGTATGACAGGTGTGTGTCTGCACAGTGACCTGCCTGCCTCAAAGGTTGTAGATGTTGCATGTCATCCGGGTAGCCAGGTAGACAGTGCTGTGGAGGAATCAGTAGTGCATGTTGGCCCTGGAAGCAAACTTTAGTGTGCTAGGCGCCAGGCAAAACTGTTCCTCTTTAACCAAGCCTTTGGCTGATTGACATCTCATGCCCTTTAAAAATGTGTTGGGGGAGGTTATTAGGTTGCTTTGGTTTTTATTTTGCTTGGTGTATTTTTATACAGTCATACCTCGGTTTAAGTACGCCTCGGTTTGAGTACTTTCAGTTTAAGTACTCCGCGGACCCATCTGGAACGGATTAATCCACTTTCCATTACTTTCAGTGGGAAAGTTCGCTTCAGGTTAAGTACGCTTCAGGTTAAATACAGACTTCCGGAACCAATTGTGTACTTAAACCGAGGTACCACTGTATTGTGATTTTATGTTGTATCTGCCCTGAGACCTGCAGGTTTAGGATGGGATACTATATTATTATTATTATTATTATTATTATTATTATTATTATTATTCAGTCGTACCTCGGGTTGCGAACAGCGAACACCTCGGGTTACGAACAACCCGGGTTAGGAACTTCGCAAACCCGGAAGTATTTTCGCCGCGCACGCAAAGTGCGAAAATAGCGCTTTGCGCATGCGCAAAACGGCGGTTCGGGCCCTTTTCAGGTTACGAACTGCGACCCAGAACGGATCGCGTTCGTAACCCGAGGTACCACTGTATTATTATTATTATTATTATTATTATTATTATTATTATTATTATCATCATCATCATCATCATTAACAAGCTGCAGGCCATCTTGGATCAGCCGATGGGGCCTCTTGACAGTTGCATTGCCCTCGAGTTTTGGTGTGTGTGTGTGTGTGTGCGTGTGCGTTTGTGTGTTTGTGACTGAATGAGAGAGAGAGAGAGAGAGAGAGAGAAAGAAAAAGAAAAAGAAAGAAAGACCTGGTAGAGGACATTCTCTGTGGCAGCCCCTACACTGTAGAAATCCTTCCCCAAAGAGTTGCATCTAGCACCTTCATTTTACAGTTTTTCTTGTATGCTGAAGACACATCTCTTTTGACATTTGAAACACATACATTTTAGGACCACTAGCTATGTATAGCATTTTGTTTTGAACAGTTTTAGTGCTGTATTTTACCTGCCAGGACCTTGTGGTAAAGGGTGGGTAATGATTCTAACATTGTTGAAAGCAAGAACCTTCAAAGGGGCTTTCTCTGATATGCTACTGGTCCCATGCATGGGGTCAGCTAGGCAGGCACAGCCATATGATCTCAATGAGTGGATGGGTCAGTAACGTCAGGGGGAGGATTTTGGATTTGTTAGGCCCTGAGGAATATTTTAGAACAAAGCTGGCCTGTAGAAAAGGGACAGGTTCCACTTGAATTAGGAGGGAACCAGATGGTTGGCACTTAATTCAAAAAGATGGCAGAACTGCTTTTTAACTAACAACAAGGGAGAAAGCCGACACAGATCAAGGAGCATCCAGCAGTTCAGAACAAATCATCTCCCAAGGAAGCAGGGTAAAATGATGGTGATCATTCAAGTGAGGAAGGCGTAGAACTAGGCATTGAGAGTTCACACATGACAGGAATTAAAAGAGTCCAAAATATCGTAGCATAAAACAGGTGCCAAAGACATCTGGAGAGAGAACACTGTATATAAGTATTTCTACACTAATGGTCAAAACCTCTGGGCTAAGACGGTGAAGCTGGAGTTCTTGTTCTTAGATATAGAGAGGGCATAATGGAAACCTGGTAGAATGGAGAGAATGAATTGGACATGGTTATCTTTGGATAGGAACTCTATATGGGGAGGACAGGGAGGAGTGTTCAAGCGGTGGCATCACTGTATATCAAAGAGGAAATAAATGCAACAAGCTAGAAATTCCCAGAGGGGCAGACTTCATCACATAATTATGGTGGGTAGTAATGCCAGGCCACAAGATTCATTTCATGCTATAGTTCCAGCCAAAATGCTCAGCTTGAGGTGGAGAATGAAATCAAAGAGGTATACAAAAGAGGTAATGCTACAACAATACATTAGATGTCTTTCTAGAAGACATCTGAAGGCAGCCCTGTATAGGGAAGTTTTTAATGTTTGATGTTTCTATCAATGGCTGCTATCCGTAATGGCTATGTATAGCTTGCACATGAAACCATATTCAAGTTTTTATAGGATAAAATAAACACAACTTTAAAGAAACTATTCCAGATATGACACTGCAGCTTTTCTTTAGTTTTTAAAAAGCTGCCATCTAGTGGCTCAGATATTTTTTTCCCCAATATTAGATATATTCAAAATAGTAGCAAAGTGAATATTTGGCCCACCATCGATGTATATTTGCATGCACAAAACATGGAGCTACTCCCCAAGAAGCACGCAAAAGACTGTAGATGACATGCAGTGATAGCTGCGCAATTGATCAACAGATTTCCAGTTGGACAACACAACTTCTTTTTCCTCTCCTCCTACCTACAGCTCACATACAACCCTCAGATATGCTCCGGATTATCCCACATCCTCCATAGAAGATTTTTGCAAGCATCAGATAGGACAAGAGGAAGGAGAGAGCCATTCACATGACATGGGATGTCACGCAGCGAAGGCAGGTGTGATACCAGCCTTTTACATCTGACAAGATCGAAAGAACTAAAACCAGATGATTTATATGTTAAGACTGCAGTGCTGTGCACACTGACCTGGAGCTTACATTGAACTCCATAGGCAGTGCACTGCAAGTCTATTTGGCTTTTTGAAATGGAAAGTTTTGCTGCGTGTTTTTATACAAGGCTACACTTATTCTTAAAAACGCAGCACTTCACAGTTTTGTAATGTTTCCTACAAGACTTTGTTCCCACAAGGTGTAGCGATGGAAACCAACCTGGAAGGCCTTAAATGAGGATTAGATTACATGTAAGATAAGGCTACCAATGGCTTCTGGCCATGACGGCTATGCTCTGTAATGTCAGGTGGGAACCACAAGTGAGGAGAATGTGTTAGGCTCAGGTTTTGCTTGTGCGGTTTCCAACAGGCATGTGGTTGGTCGCTGTACTATAGGACAATGGAATACATGGGCTTTGGGGCCTGATTTAGTGGGGATTTTCCTATGTTCTTATAAATGAACGATTACAAAATCTCATTTAGAGATTTTCCTCCTGACCATTTCCCATTAAATGCTTCAAGAGAGCTGTTTTCTGCTCATCCCCATACACACACACAAACACACACACACACACACACACAAAAGCCAACAATGGTTCAGTTTTCAGACAATCAGCTGCGGCACAGTTCCTCTGAAACATTCTAAAATTGTTACTTCCTCTGCAGCTGAGTAGATCTGACAGCACAGTAGATTGTGGTCACCGGAGCCAACATAAGCAGATCTACAAATACAGCATTTGTTCTGTCAGCGGCAAGCCAAACACATTAAATTAATACACAGTTTTTCAGCAACCTTCACAGATCAGGCAAGTTAAGATAGCATTTGCTGTGACAGATGCAAGTCAGCGAACACAGAAAACCAGCAGCTGCAGAGAACATGGAACAGAAACCAATCACTTCCTATCTTTCTCAGCACATAAGCACACTGTAATGGTGGAGAGTTTGACCAAACTGCGGGAGGCAATGGAAGACAGGAGTGCCTGGCGTGTTCTGGTCCATGGGGTCACGAAGAGTCGGACACGACTAAACAACAACAATGGTGGAGAGTAACTCTAAACCCCCAGAGCAAGCAAGAATACGGAGACTTTAAGGGCACTATAAGAAAGGGAGTGAAAAGGTAGACTGGACCCCAGCACTTTTCAACTTCCAAAATTAACGATTTGGAGAAGTTTTGGAAAAACACATGAAAGACACACACACCCATAGAAAGAGAGAAAGGAGAAAAGTATGAGTCAGGAATTTGTTTAAACTTCCTACAGGTAGTGGGAAGCGATCACAAATTTCCATGAACTGTTGGTTGTAAAAGCAGAACTTAATATACAACTTAATATTTACTTAGATTTACTTGTCAATAACAATCTTTGGATTAGTAGCACCTTAGAGACCAACTAAGTTTGTTCTGGGTATAAGCTTTTGTGTGCATGCACACTTTTTCAGATACTAACAAAACACAAAAGCTTATAGCAGAACAAACTTGGTTTGTCTCTAAGCTGCTACTGGGCAATTTTTTAATTTTTTAATTTATTTAGACTGTCAGACCAACACGGCTACCTACCTGAATCTCTGGTATGTTGGTTATTTTGTACCAGTGTACTCATCAAAAAATTGCTTTGGTAGTATTAGCTTTATTGATCAGCTATACCACATTATAAAATTAAAAGCAATGCCATAACATGTCAACTAGCTGATCAAATGATTCTGAATGGATATTGTTTACACATTGTGCTGATATTAGTGTTGGTGGATTTAAAAAATATATAGATGTTGAGCTGTAAATACATAAAGGAACTTATAAATACTTGCATTTATCTCAAAATAAACTCTCTTCCTCTCTCATGCACTTATATAAATACGTGTGTGCGTGCGTATAATTGCATCTTTCTAAATACCTGTTAATGTAAAATAGTTATTGTGGCAACAGTTCTAGAAACGTAATTAAACTAGAGCGTCATGTAAAACAATGCCAAATTACTGAAAAGATGGGAATTTATATGCAGTAGAATGTGCAGCACTTCCTATTAACCGAAGTGCATAAACTATTTAACTCTTTTTTACCTTGTGGCCCTTCTGAGATAACCTCCTTCCTGGTTTTGGCTCAGCCCTAAAATTTACTGTGAATGTAAGAAAGAGCAGCTAAGAAACACTGCTAGGAATTTACAGGTACACATTTCTCACAACCATTGAGCCACAGTCACACATTTGGGATTTGGGAGCAGAACTGTCTCATCAAAGATACAACTTCTGGGCAATCTTGTGTCACAGCACATGTTAGAAACAGAGTAGTGTGCCACTCAAGAGAATGATCAGAACAGGAAGGAGCATTAACTGCCTCATTGAAACTACTGGCCAGTAGACAGGATGCAAATATTTTGAAAACACACACTATTATGATGCTTCAAACGTCAATCAATCATGTTGGTGAAGAAGAGAATGAGAAAATGAGTCTTTAACCATTTATAAACTTAGAAAGAGGGGAAATGCAGTTACCTCCTGGCTATCCTTGTTCTGGTTTGGCCAGAAAATCTTATGATAAAGACTTTCCATTGAATTGCTGGAATCTGATCGATCAAAGCAGTGTCTATCCAGAACCTCCAGCGTGTGCAAAACGCGGCTGATAGTCACCCCTGGGTAGACAGAGAAAAAGAAAAGAGTATATTTACCTTGTGAAATCCGAAGAATTCTTTAAATAGTATTGACTGTCTTCTTATAAAACAAAAAAATAGAACAAATAAAAGTTTCTACAACAGCACTGCCTTGTTTTGATTCTCCCCTTAAAGCAGGCATCCCCAAACTGCGGCCCTCCAGATGTTTTGGCCTACAACTCCCATGATCCCTAGCTAACAGGACCAGTGGTCGGGGAAGATGGGAATTGTAGTCCAAAACATCTGGAGGGCCGAAGTTTGGGGATGCCTGCCTTAAAGAATGGTAGGAACTTGTCTTAAGTATTTGATAATACCATCCACCTTTTCAGTGTTTTTCTTCAAGTCTCTACTGCTTTCCTTCTGGCTTTAGCCTGCCTAGTCACATCTTTCAAAATAGGGTCGTCTTATACGCCCAGTCGTCTTATACGCCGGAATTTACGGTAGATGATTGCAGGAATCTAGGATGGATCAATCATCAAAACTGGAGGCATTTTAGCCTCCTTCTAGTGTATCACACTGACATCCAAGAGGAATATAGGCCAGTAAGGGCTTACAGTATCCGATATATATCTTTAAACTTGATTATTTTTTTCCCCCGCTTTTTACCTGCAGTTGTTTCTTGGCATTTGTCAAACGACCATCGCACTTCCACAGCACAGCCTCTTTGTTTTATCTGCTGTTCGACTTCATAAATCTTCCCCCGTACCTGAAAGAGAGTAATTGGCTAGTGTTTGCGAAAATCAAATCTCAAACACGTGTCAAGATTTCTCCGAGGCTTATCCAGTTTCCTGAGGGCGGAGAACAACTACTGAACAGACATAAAGTAATAGCAGCTTCGGATAAACCACGTCGGACAAAGAAGCAGTATGGTATCTCCTGTTTACTATCTTACAGACTAGAATGGGACCACTTTTCCAAAAATGGCTTGCTTCAGAAAACATTCCAAAATCTTAAAACTAAAAAATAAATAAAACTCAACAGTGGCAGCACAAAGGGCTGCTCTCATCCCCTTGAACTTTTCGGTTGTCGTTTTCCGAATCTTTCCAACTCAACAATATCCATTTTCAGGTGAGGCAAGCAGACCAACTCCGCCCTGCTCACCCAGCCATTTCTCAGTGATACAGAAGAGATCAGCCTCCTTATCCTTAAATCATGGATGAGAGAGGTCTTACTCAGAGCCAACCTGGCATTCAGCAACAACCATAATTTCCCAGGCTGCAGGAGGGGCTGGCACACAGCACAGTCGCTAAGTACCTGTGCCGTGTGCCCCTCACCTGGCCTGTCCCACCCCTCCACACCCCACGCCCCTCTCCTTGTCCAGAACCACTATGATTGGGGACACCCCTGCTCTCTCCAGCTCCTCTCTTCTGAGGCAAATCTTTCTTCCCGTAAATAAACAAAAAAACACCCAAAATTTAAAAACACACAAGTTAGGAAGCAGTTTAAAACAATTTAAACAATGAGTACAATAATAACCCGCCCTGTGGAATGCCCTCCCGTCAGATATCAAAGAAATAAACAACTATCTGGCGTTTAGAAGAAATCTGAAGTTTTTAATGACTGGCGTTCTAATGTATTTTTAACCTTTTGTTGGAAGCCGCCCAGAATGGCTGGGGAAACCCAGCCAGATGGGCAGGGTATAAATTAATAAAATAATAATAATAATAGACCAACAGTAGCCCAGCCCAAGTGTCTGTTCAGCAGCCTCAGCTTTTGTAGCTGGAGTCAGTCAGGGCCCTGCCCTCTTAGGCCAGGTATTGATACCACCACTATGAGCTGCCCAGTTGGCATAAACCTATGCCAGGGCTTTCTCAAAGGCAGTTCCCTATGTGCAGAATGTTTTCCTGCCCAGGTGCATCTGTGTCCCAAATCCATGACTTTCAGGAGGAACTGATAAAACATTCCCATTTACCCAGGGCCAGGCATTTGATAGTGAAAGATACTGCTCCTGGCAATTCTGAAATCATTGGATGAAAAAATGTTTTTGAACTGTTCTTGGAAAGTTTTAATGATATTATTATTATTTATTATTATTAGGAGCTAGGGCTGGGGTGTGTGAATCAAACAATAAATAATGGCTAGAAAGTCAATTCCAACGACAAAACCATATTCTTGCTTCCTGCCCCCCCCCCCATTCTGCTAAGGAATCACAGTGATACACACTCCTACGTGAAGATAGCTCCCTCCAAAGGAGAACTGAGGGAAGTCTCCCACATGAACACACACATAAACACAGTCATCTAAATGAGTCTAGCCTAGGATACGTAATTTCTCGGGACATTACATACATTGTGTACATTTTAAAATGAATACCTGCTGATTAAACGCAGAATTTCCTCCAGGCATAGGTAAACTAGATGGAGCAACTTGAAGTAAATCCAAAGGTGAACCAGGATTGATGTTTTTACTTTCATTTGTGGAATAATTCCACACCAAGGCACTTGGGCAACAGAGAGTTATTGTCTGCAATGGGAAGAATATGGAAATATTTTCATATAATAAGATAATTCAATTAAATTAAGATCATGCAGGTAGATGGCCAAAAAACACCAGTACGAAACTGCAATGAAAGTAGTATCAGAAATTGCTTACTTTTTTTAAAAAAAAAATCCAATTAAAATGTCCTTTAACATATTTAATTAGAAGTTGCATTTCAATATGGATCGGCTCAATTTACATTTGTATCTCTTTCATGTCAATCTCAATCTGATCCTAGAGAAGATATACCAGTACATGCCTAGAGACCGGGGGGGAGACCCCGCTGAGTATATTTTGGGGCTCCATTTACAAAGGATTCAAAGCTTCTTTCTAAAAAAAAATTGAACAGACTGAAATCCAAACAATCAAAATCCATCAAAATGCATCATGAAGCTATTGCAATTTGGAAGACAGCTATATGGTGGTACGTTGGTTTACTAACTTAATCCACTCCGGAAGTCCTTTCTTTTCTTTTTTAATTTTTTTATTAAGGGTTTTCTTGGTATACAAAGATATGTGCAATGTCTCTCTTAGCATTTTTACAAATCAGTTTCATTTGTTGAGACATTGGTGGGGAGAGGGGAATGAAAGTAGGTAGGGGGAGGGTGGGGTGGGGTGACAATGTTTCTATTTTGCTTGATAAGTATGTGGGGTTTTTGTCCAGCGTCGCTTGTGTAGGTTCTTAAACTGACACCGCTCTTAAACCAAGGCGCGCTTTCCCTAATGAGGCCTCCCGCCGCCGGGGCCCTTCCACCGTTCGGATTCTGTTCTTAGACAGAGGTAAAATTCTCAAACCGGGACACAATTTCTGGTTTTGCAGAGTTTGTAAACCAAATTGTTCTTAAACCGGACTGTTCTTAAACTGAGGTACCAGTGTATTATTAAAACGCAGAACCCTAAAACCATTTTCTCAGACTTTCAGATCAAGGTCTGCCTATAGGAGTGGAATGGAGCTGAAGTCCAAAACATTTTTTTAAAAAAACACTACTTGCTGGTTAATTACTACCTTGGTGTTCAAAGATAGAATCCTTTATAACATAAGTAGAAGTAGAAGCATTGCTGTTTATTATGAAAATATCAGCACCTCTTTGAAGATTTGAAGTGTGTCATATAGGTAAGACAGTCAGTCTAACAGAGCAGTCATACACATATCGAATAGAAATTAAGCCAAATTCAGTTGGGCTTTCTCCCTGAAAGTGTGTGTGTATATTGTGTGTGTGTGTGTGTGATGACCAACTATGACTACACACACTGGAAGGACACGCTGATATTATGTACCGTATTTACTCGAATCTAATGCTCAATTTTTTTGGCCAAGTTACATTGCAAAAATTAAGGTGCGCATTAGATTTTATGGTGCATTAGGCTTGAGTAAATACGGTATATTTCATAGGTACGGTACTGTTTTTTTACTCAAGGCCACTCACAAAAAAATATAAAATATACAAAATTTAAAACAATAGACACCCAAACAATTTACCCATATAATGCAAAAAGAAACCCACCTTGTCCCATGAAGGTGACAGTCAAAATTAGCACACTTCACCATCAAGAGCAGTACTGAACTTATAGTACAAAGAACAAAATTTAAGGGGCTTTTTTTTTTTTTTGCATTCTAGCCATCGTGGCTGTTCTTAGAGAACTCTGCATGCCTGGGGAGAGAATTGAACCAAGACCTCTTCAGGAAGATCTGATTCAGATCTATTCTCCCACTGATGGCCATCAGCATCAACTATGAATTTTAATCTCTTCTAGCATAGCCGAAACATTTAACAGGTTTTTATTAAAAACACACACACAGAGAGAGAGAGCACTATTACTAAAACTTTAAAACAACCAGTACCAAATGCTTCTTCTTCTGAAACCCAGCTGTTCCCTGCTGTACAAACAGAGCATTAGAACAGACATAGGCCAACTCAGCGCTCCAGATGTTTTGTGGCTACAATTCCCATCATCCCTGACCACTGGTCCTGTTAGCTAGGGATGATGGGAGTTTTAGACCCAAAACATCTGGAGGGCTGAGTTTGCCTATGCCTGCGTTAGAAGAAGAAATCCCTCACCTGCAGCATACAACTGAGTCCATAAACCAGTGGACGATGTTGTGGGCAAGAAAGGAAATCCGAACACGCTAGCTGTGCAGGGTTGACCACAGGCCCGGCTGTAGTAGGGCTTGGAACCGCCAGAGGTGGGTTATTTGGTCCAATCATCATATGAGGTGAGTGGGCAGCTATGAGGTTAGGACTGTCACTTATTAACAAAGAGAGGCGTCTGGCACAGAAGAAAGCAAGTCGACGTGAAAGGTAGGCCGACTGAACGAACTCTTCTGAATACTGAAAAACATTTTTAGAAATAAAAATCATTCATCCTAAACCATAAAATTCCAACCAACATTTCAAAAACTGTTTTGTACCAAGGCAGGCGAGTGGTCTACCCAGGTTAGGACAGTCTACTCCAGCCTTCTGCAACCCAATGCCCTCCAGATGCTTAGGACTACAACTCTCATCATTACCAGCCAGTATGGCAGTAGGGCGCCAGGTTGGGGAAAGCTAGTCTACTCTGACTGGCAGCAGTTCTCTAGCTTCTCAGGCAGAGAAAGGTTCTCTGCTACATGTGACCCTTTCAGCGTGTGATGCTGGGGACTGAACCTGGGACCTTACAAATATGAACATAATCAAATCCAAGGAACAAGCAGTCTGAGATTTGTTTTATGCAGCGAGAGTTTCATAGTCAAATCTTAAACCTACTTACATTAATCATACTAATAAAGACCTTGCATTTTATTTTTAAACACGTAGCCCACACATGCTGGTACGGATGTAACTCAACAGATTAATCAATAGTGCATTAGATCCAAACATGTACCACAATATGCCACCATTGCAATAACTCCTATTATGAACACTGCAGAACAGGACCAACTCACAAAATGTTTAGCTGAAGTAAAGTGTTTGAAACTCCCATTGTTCTAGGCGCAGTTTGCGACAGGGAATTACATTAGCAAGAGCAGTTTCCGAGCTCTGGGCGCAGTACTGCAGAGTGGAAGGAAAGGAGGATCTTTTTCTGCCTCCCCACTTCCAGCTACTCTCTTGCATTCATGGGATTGTTGTCTATCACATGACTGTAAATGTATTTACATTCCACAGAGTGGGAAGTGACGAAGACGGGATGTTTGTGTTACTGTGTGTTCCAGCTACTCTCTGAAGGCTGGAGAAGAGGCCCACTTAAGAATATTAGTGGGGTGAGCAAGGGAAGGACTAGATCATGTGAAAAATGCCTAGACATTCTGTTGTTGTGTCCATAACCTACGTTTGAGGTGCCATTTAGCTGCTAGCATTCACATCTCTGTTTCTAACACTGCTGAAATATACGGTGATATCCAACATGGATGTTCACTCACACAGTTGAGTGAGTGAACCCAATTTCCTCTGCATGCACCTTTTGGAACAAATCTTGGGAGCGCCAGGGAAGGCTGGAGAAGAGAAACTGGAAGTCCTGCACTGCAAGTGGGCTGCTGCCATTGGATCTCACCCTTAATGTTCTACTACTCCATGTCTAGAAGCTGTTTTTTTTTAACTATGGCAAAATTATATTGCCAACACACCCAAAAAGACTCGAGACAATAAATATGGGTAACAGGTTATGGTCAGGGCCGTCTTAAGCGTATCTGGCGCCCTGGCACTGTGGTGCGAAGATCCCTCCGGCGGGCCCCACCCCATCCCGTTTCTCAGTGCAGCTGCCACAGGCACAGCAGCACAGCACCCCCCTGGCGGCACGGCGCATTGCGCCACCCAGACTTGCCTTAGAGCTGGCCCTGGTTATGGTTATTACAACACAGCAATTATAGGATCTGCCAACCAAATTAACCAAAACTAATGATGTCTGGGGTGGTGAGGTGGATTGATGAGGATCTCAACTCTCCCATGTCCTAAGCCAGCTGCATGCTGTGATTGTGCAGGAAGGCCTGAGAAATCTTCTCCCTTCTCGCTGCGTGCTCCTTGGGTATGTGAACCACTTACACCTTTAATGTTCCACTACTCCGTGTCTGGAAGCTGGCTTTTGAACTGTGGCAAAATTGCATCATGCTCCGTACCTGCAATATTAGCGGTAGTAGGAGTTTTAGAAGTTCATCATCAGCAGGCCTTATTTTTTCCAAGACATCCAATATCCACGTTAAATATTCGTGTCTTTCAAACAGTCCTTCCTTCAATGAAGTTTAGAAAGATCACAGATTAAAAGATATATTTATATATTTATTTATAAATAAATAAAAAACTAGTAAAGAGCGCGATTGGTACTATGCACCAGTGTTCCATTACTCAAGTTACCAATTAAAACTTTTTTATTAAAAAAACCAAGAATGTTAAAGTAGCATCCCAATCATTCAAACCATTTTAGGCAAACAGAATAATTTGACGCAATCATTTTTTAGAAAAAGAAAAAGAAATGTCTGATACAATTCAAGTATCTGAAAAGATTCTACAAGGGACTGAACAGCCTAAATTTACTTGATTTCTGTGGCAAAGACTGAGACTGAAATATAGAGACTGTCTCTTGAATATTCCTAAACAAGGTCATCCCTTCTGTATCTCTTTTTGGGAGAGAGAAAGGGAGATAAACTCAGACAACAAGATTCTTGGATAAGTCTACTTGTTTTTCTTCTTCCTAGGTTTCAAAGTTTCCTCATTCAGCGTTCCTAGTTTCCATGGCTTTGAAATGCATCCATTGTTGTCCCCTTCTATCAAGCAGATAAGAAATCATATTGTTGTTGTTTGATGGTACAGTGGACACAGAGCAGAAGTGATTTAAAAACAAATCAGCTGCATTGTTGTTTTGCCCTGGAGAATGACATCTTAGCACATTATTGGAAAAAGTTACCTGGAACATATAGAAAGCTAGCTTTTCATTATATTCCCACTGCTTCAGGGCTTGTTCCACCTCAGGAGACACAGCTGCAGAGCTGCTGCCTTGGCTTGAGGTCATGTGATAAAATTCTGCAATCTTTGCCAGCTGTTCTCGGAGGTATCTGGTTGAAATCTGAGTCCATTCTATGAAGACAGAAATTAGATGAGTTCTCACGATTCCTCCCCGCCCCATCAGCTGACAACATAAGATACGCAACATGAACAATTAACGTGATAATTAGCCAGACTATCAAAGTATGTTTTCAAGACAATAAACAGCAGGTCTTTTACACACAGTCTGTTCAAATGGCTCCTAGCATGACATTCTGTCCTCTGCAGCATCTTCAAAGCATTTTTGCTAAATGGTTGCATGTTCTGCATTATGTTCTTATAAATCTTGCTTCTTTGCAGAATACAACTATTATGGGTGGACCTAACTGCGTTCTGTGAGTTTCAACACCTCACAGAGATTTCTGTTCTTTGTGAAACATTTATGACTGAGCTAGGAAGGTTTTCTAATTCAGGCCTGTGTAGTAAACTGCTGCAACAGATATGAAAAATTGTTAGATTGTGACAGTTTCTATTTTGTATTAATGAGAGAAAGAGAGAGAGAGAAAGGGAAAAAAATTCACAAGACATATAGCAATATTTACAAGCAGTGTAATTATATGGCTGTGAACGGCTATCTCTGGTGGGAAATAAAACAGATACACAAGAGGTGTTACCTCAAGTTTTAATAGATTTTCCTCACATCCTATTATCAGAGCTGCTGAATTTGCCAACACTATACAGTACAGTCTATAAGCATATGTGTTCGTGTTAGAAGTGAAGAACTTTGGTCTTCAAGATGTTGCTTAACTACAACTCTCATCAGCCCTTGCAGGGATGGCCAATGGGCAATGGCCATGTGCTGGTGGGGGGTTGTTGTTCCGTGACACTGGAGGATTATGGGAGTTGCAACCCAAAGCATTTGGAAGTTGGGGGAAATTGATTTAGCTTTTGAGGCCCTGCTCTGTGTTTCATCGCCTCCAAAAGATACAAACGGGAAAGCAACGTTACCATAATTTATCACATCAACTGTTGGAAGTTAGTTAATACACAAACTTTTCATTTCTCATGTCAGTGGTCTGAATCAGTACACACACATTACACTCCTTGTATCTTGATTATTTCTGGCAAAGGTTATCAACATAAAACGAGTTGGGATAACCTGTTTCCCCCTTTTCAAAGAAGTACAATCTCTATCCTTTAATAGGAATATAACTTCTATATGATAATCTCCAGTTCAGCTTGTACAATGGGAAGAACCAGCTAACTGAATTTTCTCTTTCAGGGTCTCTGCGGGTTCCATTATAATTGGCACATAGGAAAAGGGAAGGGCACTATCAGAAGAATGGGAACAAGCCACAGTAATGTGAGCCCAAAAGAGAACTGTCACCTCCCAATACTATAGTCCACCTTTACTATTCCTCAATGAAGCTATGATAATGCACATCATTCTGTGGTTAAAGGCTACCTGAAGCTCCCATCCTGTGTTTCTTAATATGCAACAAACTGTGCTGTTAGACCATAATTGAAAACTAACAACATAACTCTTGAACTCTTGAACTTCAAGTACAAACGGTTTAAAGAAATGAATGCCCAGTGTACATGAATGTATTTAGTTTACTGTCATGAAGTCTCCAGCAAAGTAACAGCTACTACCATTCTTATGAATATTATGTTGGATGGCATCCAAAATAATATTAATGCAAGAAGTTAAGACAGCTGACATAGCTATGCAAGCAGTAGCATAAGTGGAAGCATAGCTATCATTGAGGAGGAGGATAACAACAACAACAACAGGTGCCCTAAGAATTGTGCAACATCTTCCACAAGCAGAAGACGTACATTTATTTTGGCTGTTACGCTACCCTAAGAATGAGGCTCCCATTAGCAGAATGGCTGTGGCACAAATAGGATGCCCCACTTGGATATTGCCACACAGAAGTACCGTATTATAAAAAATATATACATACTAGCTGACCCGGCCACGCGTTGCTGTGGTTCTTTCCTGTGATCCCCCCACCCCACCCTGTCACGATCCATGACGTATCCTGCCCCTCCTCCCTCCACCCCGGCTCATCCCTGTGTTTCCGTAGGATACCCTTCCCTCTGTTGTCCCTGGGGAGTGTTGGCCCCTCCCCCTGTATCTCCATACCTTGGCCCCCACCCTTCGAAAAGGAATTGTTAGGTTCTGGGTTCTATTTCCCAGCATGCACTTTTGTCTGAACCCTCTGTTGTTCCTGAGGAGTGTTGGCCCCTACCCCCGGTATCTTCCTACATTGGCCACCGTCATTGGAGAAGTTGTTGTCAGTTTCTGGGTTCTATTTCCCAGTATTTACTTTTGTCTGAGCCCTCTGTTGTCCCCTCCCCCCTGTATCTCCATACATTGGCCCCTGCGAACGAATCGTGAACATTTCTATATATTTAGATTAAGGATAGGGGGTGATGATGTGCCCTGGGACCCAGATAACTACTTAAAGAATCCCAACCCGGGGGGGTCGAATAGCGAAGCCCCATAGCCCCGTAGCAACAGACAGGCCCAGACAGAAGGAGGGGGGTCATATGGGCCACTTGGGCGGGCCTCCGAATCTAAAGGGGGCCTCGGTCAGCATATTCACAATCAGTAAAATGAGAAAAGTAACAAAAGGGTTAAAAAAGGGCCACATTATCTACCTGGCCCGGGCAAGGGGAAGGTAGGGGATTGTAAATGGGGTGGGGGGTGGCCACTGCAAATATCTGAGGACTTAAACTGGGGAGAGAAAGTGAATGGTTTTTTTAAAAAAAAACCACAGAGGCTTACAATCAGTTGTTTCTCCTAAAATAAGACATACCCATAAAATAAGCCATAGCAGGATGTCTAAGCATTTGTACAATATAAGCCATACCCCAAAAATAAGACATAGTTATAGGCGCAGTTTTGGAGGGCCCCAAGGAAGAGGCAAGGCTGGACGCATAATAAAAAATAAGACATCCCTTGAAAATAAGAAAATGTGGGGGGGTTTTTAGGAATAATAAATATAAGATGGTGTCTTATTTTTGGAGAAACACGGTAAAGCCTAAGTTAAAAGGGGCACGACTGCCCTTACTTAAAATGGCCGCCGGAGCCTCGCATGTGACACAACGCCCACTAAATTATAAAGTGAAAACCCCTGGCTGTGCCCCCAAGTGCGTGTTAGGAGAAATGATGAACGACTGCCTAATGCTGCCAGGCATTTATTAATGCAGCCGCTGGGGAGAGGCTTCGGGCTTTGGGTGGAATAGCTGTCCATGACCGGCGTATCTCAGGACGTTTTGAAGGATGGTATTTATTTTTGTCTTGTGGATTTGGGGGGGGGGGGTAGTCTACGTCAGCCCATGACCTATTTGGGCTCCTCCTCCCCCCACCTCCCACCCAGGGCTCCATTTGGGATAGTATTTAATGGGCTGTAGACCTGAGGCCTAGTATGTAAAATGGAGCCAAGGCCTCCTGTTTTACAGGATCTCATGGCAGAGGCGGGGTTTGTGGGTGTGGTGTGTTGTGCCTATTCCCTGTGAATGGCCCCATGTGTCCCGATCCATGATCTATTCAGTTTGTTCCCCCCCCCATGACCGGTGTGGTAGTGTTTCTAAATGGTAAAGTAAAAACCCCTTGGCATGCAGGGGCCTACATAAATCAAAGGCTGTGCTGTGGTCTGTGCCACACACACACCCCCAGGCAGGCCCCGACCTCCACTTGGCAATGTTGGTTTTTTGGTGGGGGTTTTTTTGGGGGGGGAGGGTTAGTGGTGCTAAATGGTAAAGTAAAAACCCCTTGGCATGCCCCCAAGTGTGTTGTTGTGGGTCCCCCCCCCCCCGGGCCTGTCAGGGGCCTACATTAAACAAAGGCCTAATGGCCGCCTTGGGGGATTTCAAGTTGCTTGGTTGATGATGATGTCATTTGGTTTGTGGGTGTGGCTTAGATTTCACAGGAAGGGAGGGGGTGGAGGAGGGTACTACGTCACTTGACGGCGCTGTTTGACTTGGTGGAAAAGCAGGTCTGTGTGCGATTTGATGGATTTTTGCCCCCAACAACGCTCTAGGAGTGGCCTGGATCGTTGTGTCAAAATTTCAGGACGATCGGTCAAGCGGTTACGGAGAAAAGTGTCAAACGGAATTTCACGCTTTTTACATTTTTATATATATAGATATATACACACACATGCAGCATCACACACAACAAATAATGTCTAACAATACTAAACCCAAATGCAATAGGAAAGTTCTAATAAAAACCTTCCATGTCAATAAAACCAGCAAATGTACACATCCAACCCAAGAAGAAGAAAATCAGGTTTCCCAACTCCCTCAATCTTAAGAATAGCATAAGACATCACTAATGAACATGCCACTGAGAATGGATGGGTCTTCAGGGCCTTTCTGCAGACCTGAAGTGTGGCAACTTTACAGATATCAGCTGGTAATGAATTTCAGAGTCACGGACCTACATTGTTTAAATGTAAATAAATTGTGCAGAGCATTTTGCAATGGCAATCTACCTTTCTCATTTTTCTTTTAAAAGAATCAATAAAAATTATTAATGAAAGTTGAAGTTAAAGCAGCAGGCAGCCATATCACCCATTGCAAAGAATGCACACAGCAATTTTTCAGCTATTATGTAATGGGGTGATAGAAAACAAATTCACATATATTCACACAGATATATATTCACACAGATATATATTCACATATATCTTGTGCAGGCCACCCAAAAAGTTTATATTCTTCTGTAATGCTGCTGCTGTAGTGGGTGTTTAACACCTTTTGGTTGGCAAAAATGGAAGCTTGCATGTATACTTTTTTAAAAAAATGCAACAGGGGAATTGTTTCTAAACCGCAAATAGCTATAGAGCTGCATTCAACATAGCGCTAAGGAGGTGACCATTTCATCAGCAGAAGGATTTTTCCTTGCACAATATAACACACACACCAATATATAACACAAATCTGTTCCCCCAATGCAACACCAGATATGGGTACAGGGTAAAGTGGGGGGAGGAGAAAGGAGAAATCCCCTTGTGCTAGCACTAAACGTTGCGCTAGTGGGAAAGGTTCACTGAATACCAACCATAGAATTTGCCCAAAATAACAAATATATATATGGAACACGCATTGATAGCACCATGCTCACTACAAGAACATGCCACAACAATTTATGGTACAAATCCATTACAATTTCCAATGAATTTATATATTTACCAAGATTTGGATCAGCAGCCTGGCGTTTTTTGATTTTAGCTTCACAAATGGCAGAATAGTATGCGCATGTCATCTTGATCAGCCATGCTGCTCGCAGCAACGGCACAGAATATTTTGCTAAGTAAGCAAAAACATCTTCCTTTTTACTGAGAATTGGGACCTGGGTTGACAAGAGGTTTTTTTAAAAAAAAGGAGTTAGCAGAAAAGTTAGAAAACTTCACACTAAAAGACGGACCGCCGGAAACAGCTGAATAATACATTAAAAAGTCGCCTCTTTTGGATATTACAAAATCACATCCTTTTGGCTTAGCTGCCACACTGCGCTGAGCAAAAAGAACCAGGGAGGAACAGGTATTTTGTGAGCTCCATTTGTGCAGTCCCAGTAAACCAGTTTGTCTTTTCATGTCAAGCCATAGTTTGGCTTATCATGTCATGCAAGCAGGCTAGCTACAAGCCAATGAAGGAGAGGTGAAACATGAAACTTCATAACTAATATATTTGCTTCAGCAACTTCAAAGTTTCAAAAGCATCCTTTTCTAGGTGGTGAAACAGAAAGCATAGCATTATACTTGCAGGCCTGTCTGCCATGTCATTTATTTCACCAAAAAAACTGGCCTCATGTTCTGCTCAACAGCTGAGTAGATTTTATCATTGTGTTTCAAACATGAAAAAGAGAATGGCTCCCCCTATTCCCCCTCCAAAAACTGCCATTCTCCTCTCCCTTGTAATTTTGTCTGCATTCTCTCTACACTGCTAGAAAAAAGGACTCATTTATATGAACCCATGCAAACAAGTCAACAGGTTGGTTCAGATGTAACGCTAAATTGTTCGGTGTTATGAGACTGAGCATATAAAAGCCTAACGCTAAACTATGATGAAAAGATTTAAAATACAGAGGGTAAAAACCTAATTGCAAGGCACCAATTTAATATACTAATTACTAGATGTATCTCCCACCACCCCAACCAACCCCCCAAAAATCAATACGCCTTCGCTGATCAACATTTCCTTGATGTTCCAACACATTTTTGAGATGCACCAGAATTCTGCATTCATGACAGTGTTGTGAGAGCTCAGCAGGTACACACTGAGCAACTCCTAACAGAGTAAAGAAAAACAGAGGGAATTCCCACTTCCCCAACCATTTTTTTTTCAAAATCTATACAATACGGTTGGCACAGTCTTAAGTCACTTTTAATTTAATTGCCTCCCCGTCTCAAATTTATGAAGCCCTCAAAATACTAATATGTACCTTTTTTGCCAGAATAGTCAGTGGTTTGTTTCCTGCTAAATCTGCAAACCAATTGTGAATTGCACTCTGGGAACGAGCAGTAACTAGCCAGTAATTGTCTTTGGCATTTACTTGCGGTTTCTTCTTTCCTGTATCCTGGAAAGTATTAAGTTTTAACTTCTCTTCTAATATGCTGCTAAAATAAGCTCCAATCTGATAGAGAGGGAGGGAGTAAAAGAAACATACACAGTTAAGTATCTATTAAACACTGCCACACACAATATCCCTGTCTAAAGAGATCTAGAATCAATGTTGTTTAAGCTATCAGCTTAGTAAGAGTGTATACTAAATTCCCTGGTGCTGCAAGTCACTTTTCATACTACAAAGTGATAGCCCATCTTTTAAAGGTAAATGCTCTGTGCCTATAAAACAAAAAGCTATTAACTAGGAATGTGTGAAGCGTCTATCAAGGTAGATAGACCCCAATACATAACAGATATATAAAAAGGAAGAAAGTCCTGTTGAATCATAAGCAACATCCAAAATTCACAGTTTGGCAATATCTTTATTAGGACTATTATTTCCTCGCAGCTGTGCCAATGTGACTTCTTTTGATTTTTCTGCACTTTGCAGAATACTGCCTTTAGCCATTCAGAAGCCAGATCTACAAATAGAGGGAAACGATTCTCTACCAGCTGAAGAAGGGACTATTCAGGAGTTATTGGTCTCCAACCACTAGATATTCAAACCTAGTGGAGAATTCTGGGGAACTTGAAAGCTTACTCAGTGTTGTGTGATTTTGGCTAGCCCTAATGAAAGTATTGTCCAACTTCTGAAACATATTAGAGACACACTGGAGCATCAGTGTCCCTCTGTGGGTACGTTATCTCCAGGTTAGGCTGCTGTCCAGCAAAAGACTTACCAGTAAATATGTACGTTAAATATGTACTGTACATATTTAACATGACTGCTTAACTTGAAGCATATGACATCTGGCTTCATTTGAATGCTTTACATATTTGAATTCACTGCTAAATCGGAGCCATGATTAGCACATAGGGTGAGCTGCGCAATGAAATGAAGTCCCATCAGCATAACCAGAAACCTCAACCTTGCAGTTACCATTATGTTAACCCCAAAGAATTAAGAGATACAAAATCAAGAGGAAAGGTAGTTTCTTTTGCTGGAATAGCACATATTTACTTACAAATCTGTAAACTTACAAGTTACACAGAACATCTGTCTACTGAAATAATGAATACCCATGTCTACTTAATTAAGGGGATGAGGGTGGCACTGTGGGTTAAACCACAGAGCCTAGGGCTTGCCAATCAGAAGGTCGGCAGTTCGAATCCCCGCAACGGGGTGAGCTCCCGTTGCTCGGTCCCAGCTCCTGCCAACCTAGCAATTCGAAAGCACGTCAAAGTGCAAGTAGATAAATAGGTACCGCTACAGCAGGAAGGTAAACGGCGTTTCCGTGTGCTGCTCTAGTTCGCCAGAAGCAGCATTGTCATGCTGGCCACATGACCTGGAAACTGTACGCCGGCTCCCTCGGCCAATAATGTGAGATGAGCGCGCAACCCCAGAGTCGGTCACGACTGGACCTAATGGTCAGGGGTCCCTTTACCTTTAGCTTTACCTAATTAAGAGTAATATTATTAATATTATTAATACTATTAATTCAGTTTATGAATCACCTTATATGAAGACATCTCAAGGGAAAATCCAGCCAGATGGGTGGGGTATAAATATATTATTATTATTATTATTATTATTATTATTATTATTATTATTATTTTATGGCTATTAACATAATACAAAAATCACATAAAATGCCTAAGATTTTATGGTCCAATCTGGTAAACACATGAACGAAAGCATACCCTAATCTACAAATATCTTTTCACACAACTATGGCACAATCACCAGAAATAAATCTAAGCGCTGAAGCCATTCCCAAAAGCAATAATGTTCACATTCAAATGTCTGGCAATGCAAAACAAAAGTTTTTGCCTTGTGTCTGAATGTGATCATAGGAGTGGCTGTGAAGGAAAACACAATAAATTACTACGCTGTCATAAAGGAAAGTACTATTGCAACAAACCTCAATCCTGACCTTACCTTTGAAGGGTTAATGACAATATTCCTAGCAGACCCATGCTCATCTCCAGAGAAGGCTGGCTGGTTACTGAAACCTTGCTTTACATTCACAGCCGTAAGTTCATCCTACAAAGAGAGAGTTTTTGTTAAGTTATTCGAGCTGTAGGTTTAAGTTTTAATTACTTTGCTCAATGCCTTTCTGAAGGAATTGAAATTCCTGGTGCATATTATATACCACAAAATGTCATGCTGAAACAGTAATATGTTCCCTCTATACGCCATAGTCTTTCACATCAGTGTATTTTGGAATAACACTTGTCTTTTATCTGCAGCAAGTTGCCTACCAGGCCGAATGTTATCAAGGCTTAATCTCCTACACATTCACTTTCATCATCAAAGGGTAGCATTTTCCAGGATACACAGAGACAAACACTGACTTTTTAATGTTCTGCCACCATCTTACACACATCTATGTATGTCAGCCAATAGAATTCGGATACCTTAAAGGCTTTCGGGGTTGAAAGTAGAATAGGCTTAACGGCTGTTTCCTAAATTAGATACAAAATGCTAGTCACTCTTTCTCTACCTCACACACAACACAAAGGCACAACAACATCACTAAGTGTCAGATTAGCTACGATGCCCCCTGGATACACATGGCTGCTGTAACATTTAAAATTCATCTTATTCCAGGCCGGCTAGACCACTAGACATAGCTGCCACCTGAACCATACATTGTTGACATGCAGCACTTGCGAAGACTCTGACCTAAAGCTAGAGAATTCTTAAACCCAATCCTCTTCACTTGTTAGCCCCTAAGTGGCTAACAACATATAGTATCAGATATACTGTAGTAATAAAGCGTTGTTAAACACAGCATTCACAGTATAGGGAAGGTTTTAATACTTGATGTTTTAATACTTGGTGTTTTGATTTGTTGGAAGCTGCACAGAGTGGCTGGGGCAACCCAGTCAGATGGGTTGCATATGAATAAATTATGTTGTTGTAGCTGCTGCTGCTGCTGCTGCTGTCATCATCATCACCCCCAAAATAACAACCATTAAATACAATTACAGTAAAGAACACAAAACAGTCATCCCAGTACAAACCTAGGTTACAGTTCATGCTTGAACCGCAGGAGGGGAAAGAGCTCTTGTGCTTGGGGGCTTCCTATGTGCATCTGGCTTGCCACTGTAAGAACAGGATGCTGTACTAGAAGGGCCACCAGCCTCGTTCAGCAGGGCTATTCTTATCAGTGCTGTTGTTGTTGTTGTTTAGTCGTATCAGACTCTTTGTGACCCCATGGACCAGAGCACGCCAGGCACTCCTGTCTTGCACTGCCTCCTGCAGTTTGGTCTTATCAGTGCTATTTTTCTAGAAAAAGAGGTGCCAGAACTCACCATGAATGCCTCCCTTGTTCTCTTATAAAGGCAATGGAGCCCATTTGAGAGATGCCAGAACTGAGGTCTGGCAAGTTCTGGCTTAAAAAAAGCCATGGTTCTTATGGAGGAAGACAAACCATGAGCCCGTGTTCAGGTGCAATGCTAAGCCAAACCATGGCTTAGCTAATGTCAGTGCAGCAGCAGCAGCAGCAGCAGGGGAACAAGAGTCAAGCAGCTATTATTTCCTCACAGGGAACCAGCATGCTTTCTGATTCACATTAAGTCATAGTTTGGGCTGAGTGTTACGTGCAAACCAGGCCAATGTGTACTTTCAAGCAAGCTTTCAATAAAGTTTGTCTCAAACACAGGGGCAGCCCATCCCATTTTGCCACGTGAGGCCAAATGGGAATGTGCAGCTGCCTACCCTCCCCACGTGCCCTTGCGCGCGCGCGCGCGCGTGCACGCACACGCACACACACACACACAGACACACACACACACACCGCTTCCAAAGTTGACACTCATTTACCCTGCCTCAGGAGAGAGCCAGGGCACTCCTGCTTTGCTTCTCTGCCCCCAGGGGGAAGGAGATGAGTGGCAATGCCACAAGCCAAAACACCTCCCACTTGCCAGCGAGAGCAGGGTATTCTGGTGGAGCAGGCAAGGCACCGCTTCTTGTACTTCCGCTGCCTGAGGCAAGTGCTTCGCCCTGCCTCACCGGTGGGCCAGCTCTGCTCAAACATTTCTGAGTAAGCTTTGCAGTTTTGAGATAGGGATACAGGTTCTCTTATGGATTAGAAACTGGTTTATTTCAAATGGTTTAAGCTTCCCTTCACCCCCATCCCAATTCCTACAGCATGACTCAGATTCTAACAAGCACCCTACCATAGAAACTGACAGGCAAGGAGTTTACATAATGTCAAGCTCAGTTAAATGAAGTATAAAGGTTGAGCACGCTGTCATTTGACTTAACTTGACTTCCAAGCACTCTCCTACTGAAGACACACAGGGCGACTGGATGGAATTGTCACTTTCAAAGTAATGCACTCCACGTGACATATTACACTGGGTTTTGCCGGGTTATCAGGTTAGCTTTTCAAAGTGTCAGCTGGGGCCACTAAAGCCTAATCACATTGTAGATTTGTGTATGTGTGCGTGCTTTATGACAGCACTTCAGCACCTGCATATTGGGTTTTTAATCATATAGCTAGTAATAGTAAACATATAGCACAAGATGCTCATTGTGACTTCATAATTTGTTTGGAAATCTAAAGGGACTGAGTAACAATCTTGCCACTTTCAATTTGAAGTCCTCACAATGTTGCAACTTCATATGCCTACACTTCTTTTAAACTGCACACACTGATGAATGCTTATTTAGTCTATTGAGAGAACCATTAGTATTTCCCAGCTTTGGGAAACAAAATTTACCCAAAGTGTCAACCTGAGAACCACATTTTACCTAAGACAGGGATGGAGAAACTCAAAACTGTTTACGACAGGAATAGAACAATACACAATGATAAATACAAACAGTATCTTAAGGAACAGAAGAGTAAAAAGGCAATGGCCACATAAAACTAATCCCAAGGTACGGATTTCTTCCCTAGGGAAGAAAATGTGGTTCCTTTCTAAAAGTGAGCAGCAAAGAGGCCAGGCAGACTTCCCTTTGGAGTCTGTGCCAGATCTTAGGATCCGCATTTCTGATGGCTGGGGGAGCTGGACCAGGGTCTCAGAAGATGAACCAAGTTGTTGGGCATGCTGACATATAATTAATTATGTGATTGAGACCAGTGTTAGAAACTGAGATATGAAGCTAGGAGCTAAATGGCACCTTAAACCTACCGTAGGTTATGGGCCCAATGACGGAATGTCTAGGCATTTTTTTTATAACAAGAATACAAAGTTGAAAATGAATGAACTGCAGGTAAAATATTATATTCTTTTTTCACATGGTCTAGTCCTTCCCCTGCCCACCCCCCTAATATTCTTAAGAGGGTCTCTTCTCCAGTCTTCAGATAGTAGCTGGAAGTGGGGAGGCAGAAAAAGATCCTCCTTTCCTTCCACTCTGCAGTTTTAATCTGAAATCTTAAGCGCAGTACTGCGCCCAGAGCTCGGAAACTGCTTGCGCTAATAGAATTCCCTGTCGCAAAATGCGTCTAGAACAATGGGAGTTCCGAACACTGAGACACAATGCAAAAGGGATACTCAAAACCTGCTCCTTTCGCATTTTTACCGCTGGGTAATATGTATTAACAACTCCTTGAAAAATACTTCCATTTACATTATTAAACCAAATAAGGAACCTGGAACAAAATAAGTATTTCTTCACTTGCTGCAGAATATTTTCAACTCTATAATCTATATCAGGGTGGGGAACTTTTTCCTGTCCAAGGGCTGTATTCTTTTATGGACAATTTAAATAAGCATTTGTCTTTCCCTATAGATCCAACAACAGGACTCCAGTGACTCCTAAACCAGCACCACACAAGCCAGCTTTTTAGACTACATAGTGCCGTCATGTCATGTCAATACAAAAGCCACATTGTACCATCTCAGTTTATTTGCTTAAAACCATAGGTCATCACAAAGCATCTCTCATGAAAACAAGAAGATCATTTAAAATGCCAAACATTACGGAATATTGCCACATGCTAGATAAAGGCACACAGATCTAGTTCAATCTTGTATCAAATTATGGCCTAGATATGGTCAAGCAGTTGTGCTTGCCTTATTTTCTGGGTGCAAGTCCCTGTTGCAAATAATGCTATCGTAAGTAGCATACTTACCTTGGTTTGAAAGACAACTCATTTTAGAATTGACAACAACAAGTTTCACCTCTTAAAGTGTACCTGAATGTGCATGGGTGAGATATAAGATGTACAAAAGACAAAACATGGCATTGATTTCATTCCAAAGGATGCTGGTAAAACCGAGGCTTTGTGGTTTTGAATATGAATCCTACTGCTGCAAATTAGGATAAAATACATGATTTTTTAAAAAATGCACCCAAAGGCCAGATCCACAAAGGAAGGGGGATATCCCCATACAAAACCATTTTGGGTCATGCTTTTGTCTGTAGCAGAGTACAAGGTAGCGCTTGCCTGATGTGAACAAGCAGGGAGTTCTAAAGTTTAGGTGCTGCCACACTATAACTAATTTGAAATTTACACATACAGTATTAAAGAGAAGAAAAACAGTTTGCCAGGCCTAAACAATAATAAGAAAAAATCTCTGAGCAAACGCTGTTTACTGTTTTAAACTTGGGAGCTAAGCCCTCTTTAGGCACTATAACCCGAAGAGAGGACACTTTTACAGTGGGGCTAAGGAGATGTCTTCCAACCAGATCTGCGAGACCCTCCAGACATTGCACATGTTGCCAGAAAACTTCTGCAGGCAAGAGCCATGTGTGTCAATGGAGGCTCCCTGCATAGGCAGGAATCCTAATCTTCCAACTCAGAAGGCAGGGTGGAAAATAAATAAGGCTTGGTGGTTCTTCAGAAATGCTCTCTATATACGAATAGAAATGAAAGGGTGCCAGCAAACATCCCTATCAACCTCTGTGGATATGGAGTTTCCATTTGTCAAATTAAAAGCATTAACTTACCCTAACTCGAAACCGCATTTGTTTTTTCCCCAGATTCAAAGGTCAAATACTGACGTTAGCGAATGTGGCAAAAAAAATTCTGCAGAAATCTCTATCCATGCAGGAATATCCAACTCCCAAGAGACTGTGATCAACTCCCAGTATTAAAAAAAATGGCAGTGATCTACCCATTGGAGGGAGGAGGAACATTGGGGGGGCTGGATTGCCCAGAATTGTTGAGCTTTTTAAAGGAGGGAAGTGCCTAGAGTTGTTGAGCTTTTGGGGGGAGGATTGCACAGAGTTTTTTAGCTTCCCCCCCATAACCTTTTGTACATGATAAGGATTCCATGATCTACCAGGATCAGCTGGGGATCTACCGGTAGATCACGATCTACTGGTTGGACATCCCTGCGAGGTTGATGAGGCATCTGTTTTCTAGTTTAACATATTTTGATATCAAACGGTATAGCAGAGAACACTGGCCAAGGCTGTTTTCCCCTTTTCAAAATGTTGATGATTCTTCTATGTCAACATAAGTAGCTTCCTTATACAGTCATATCTCGGGTTACGTTTGCTTCGGGTTACGCACTTTCGGGTTGCGTACTCTGAGAACCCAGAAGAATTTTTCGCCACATGCACAGAAGCGGCGTGCGCGGTCTGCGCATGTGCAGAAGCACGCTTTCACGCTCGTTTGGGTTACAAACCGCACCCTGGAACAAATCAGGTACGTAACCCGAGGTACCACTGTACTGAGTCAGACCATAGTTCCATTTAGCTTATTACTATCTACCCTAAGTAGCAGTGTCTGTCCTGGGAGAGTCCCAGGCCTAAGCTGGGGGTTGAACCAGGGACCTTCTGTGAACAGGGCAGATTCTCCACAACCTGGTTTTGCTCTGCCCAATTTTCCCGTTCAAGAAGCAAGCAGTTATAGATTTTAAGAACAGACATCCAAAATACTAACTGATGTGTAATTTTTAGGATCTTTGCTGCAGCCTATTTGAAGGGGATTTATACCCGATTCCCAGCCTCTGGGAAATTTACTTCTATATGGCAGAACAATTTAGCCAGCACTGTAGGCCATCAGCGACTATGACATCGTGTCCTTTGGGAGGCAATTGGAGACAATGCAATCCATCAAATAAATTATAACAGGTATTCCTGAATCTGTAGAGAGGTGAAGAGAGACTGACAAGACCACACTGGTACTCAGGAAAAGATACAGTACAGCAATACCGTATCCAGCAGGGAAGATGAAAGATAACTGATGTAGTCATCTATGGCTCCAAGCTAAAATCCCTCCACTGTATTTTTAAATGTCCTAAAACCAATTGTAGGAAACGCTTATCCTCTCAAGCAGGCCCTGGGAATATCTTATAGAGAGCACCCCCAACTTTAGAGAAAAATTCAATAGCCAACAAAAGTTGACTGATTAAGGGGCACACTGAGGATTCAATCCATGCAACAAACTCGAGCAAGAATTCATTGTAGTGTATTCCAACACTAAGAACAAAATAATGTAAGAAGAGCCTGCTGGATCAGGCCAATGGCCCCATCTTCTCCAGCATCCTGTTCTCACAGTGGCCAACTAGACATTGGTGGGGAACCTGCAAACAGGATTCAAGCACAAAAGCACCTTCCCCTACCATTGCAGAGGCAGAAGATAGCCATCAGGGTTAACTTGTCCTCCATGAATTTGTCTAATCCTCTTTTAAAACCACCTAGGTTGATGGCCATCACTGTCCCTGTGTAAGCGAGTTCCATAGCTTAACTATTCACTACATGAAGAAATACTTTTCTTTTAGCTGTTTGCAATCTTCCAATGCCCAGCTTCATTGGATGTCCATGAGTTCTTATGTTATGAGAGAGGGAGAAGAAACTTTTCTCTACCCACTTTCTGACTCAACCACAATCGATATACCATCAAGGACCTCTTCCTCAATATAAAGCTGTCACCTACCAACAATGCCCATTGGCAATTTACATCAGCCAAACAGATTCCACATTTAAGTCACATATTTGAAACTTAGGAAGCAGTTAAGTCTTTTAAGCTCTGAACGGAATGGTTTTAAAGGATGATTACGCAGAGACAGTGAAACACTGGGATTCATTACCAGACTAAATTTTCCAGGGGTTTACTAAGAAGATGACATTGTCCCAACCATGACACTTTACTGCTTCAGTATTTGGATGTTCTGTATTTTCGTTATTTTGAGTACCTACTTTGTTGACTGGGTTAATGCTCCAAAGTACTTCTCCTAAAGTGCAAAAATGCCCACCACATACAGAAAACCAAAGGTCTTCATAGAAATGAAACACTACCAACTGCTTAACTACTGTTAAGTAACTGGGAGTGGGCTGCAATGTTGCAGACACCCTCCATCTAACCATGGCACCAGTGGCGATGTGGGCTGTTCTTAGGACTAGCCAGGGCTCCCACTGAGCCTAGCATCTGAATCCACACTGGTGTCTTTTCCTAGCTCACAATGTACAAGAGAGGCTTAAAAAATGGTTTTTCACTCCTTTCTGTGTTGCTTCAGTGATGTCTTGAGTGACATAGCGCAGCAAAGTGTCCAGATAGCAACACTTCCTCAAAGCACTGTTGCATGGAAGAGGACTGACGTGGCATAGCCTAAACCATGTCAGTTTATAGAGACAGAAGTGTTGGGGAGTTTATCCTACCTCCTACAGTGTTTCACATTAAACAACCTATTTAATTTAGCACAGAAGTATTGGCAGACAACTAGAGCAGGTCTGAATTTAGTATTCCACAAATGTAGCCCAATCGAAGGTGTATTTACTCACAGTAACCGCTACTGAATTCAAAGGGACTTACTCTTGGTAAGAGATTTGGAAATGCAGCCAGTTTTCTAAGGTGGTGGTTATTTTATAGTTGCGAATCTTGACTTTGTACCGATTTATTCCACCACATGGGAAAATACTGAGCAGAGATATTCTAAGATCCAAAGGGGGCAACTCCACATTGAACCCTGCGGGGGATGACCTCATGTGTTGGAGCAGCAGCTTTCTCAGCAGACTCCCATGATTCTTCAAATTAGTTTCACACATGCTACCATAACCCCTCCATCAGCAGTGACTGCCCACAAATTGAATACATTTTTACATTCAGGAGATGCTTCAGTTGCTATGTTATTTTAACTAGTGTGTACTTATAACAATATATTACATATATTATATATTTAACAAAGAGTGCAGGTGGTGCTGTGGGTTAAACCACTGAGCCTAGGGCTTGCCGATCAGAAGGTCGGCAATTGGAATCCCCACCACGGGGTGAGCTTGCGTTGTTCGGTCCCTGCTCCTGCCAACCTAGCAGTTTGAAAGCATGTCAAAGTGCAAGTAGATAAATAGGTACCGCTCCGGTGGGAAGGTAAACGGTGTTTCCATGCACTGCTCTGGTTCGCCAGAAGCAGCTTAGTCATGCTGGCCACATGAGCCGGAAGCTGTACGCCGGCTCCCTCAGCCAATAAAGCAAGATGAGCACTGCAACCCCAGAGTCGTCCGCGACTGGACCTAATGGTCAGGGGTCCCTTTACCTTTACTTATAACAATGATGTTTTAACAAAAGCTATATACAGAATGTCAGGTCATTAGCATTACAGTGGTTACAAACTTAATTCTTAACCTGAAACCTTTCTTAACCTGAGGTACCACTTTAGCTAATGGGGCCTCCCACTGCCGTCGTGCCGCTGGCACGCAATTTCTGTTCTCATCCTGAGGTAAAGTTCTTAACCCAAGGTACTAATTCTGGATTAGCGGAGTCTGTAATCCCAAGTGTTTGTAACCCGAGGTGTTTGCAACCCGAGGTACCACTGTATTTGTCCGATTTCAGCATCAAGTAATAGGAGTTCAGTTTGCTTCACAAGTTATGCACACCCGAACCAGTTCCATTTCTATTAGCATTGGATCATTTTAATATTTGCAACCACAACATTGATTAGACCATGTGATAAGCATATACCATTCTTAAAAATATTTGTTTCGGTGTATATAGGAAATGGAATATCTTTGAAACACATTTTAATTATTAACCACATGGGCCCTTGTTGTTTGGGAAGTTGCTGCTACTGCAAACAGAAATTAAAATTAAAGTCGCTAATTATATCACATTGCAAAGATGACAAGGTCTTGCACAGGTCACCAGGTGTGCCTAGATTTGATGTTGTTGTTGTTTTACTCTTGTCAAGATGATCATGGGAAAATGAACGTAAGCATCCCACTCATCTAATCACTTTGAAATTGTTTTGATTGAAAAGCAGACTAAAACACACAGAAATACTCCCAAGAAACAACGTAAGCCAATGAAAGCAATGTGTGTGTTTTTAATAATAAAAAAAACTTGGTTCAGTAAATTGGGGAGTCACAAAACATTTTTCTTTACAGCAAGCCTCCCCAAGGTGCCAGCTCTTGAATTTGCCAGCTCTTGCATATACCAAATCTTATACTCTAAGACTTTGGAGACTCTGGCTGTGGCCACAGGTCTTCAACTCTTGGAAAGCCGAACGAGCGCAGCTGGCTTTGATATGGGTGTGGGGATGAGATCAAAAATAATTACAGAGATTACTATCTCAGGCAGCCCTGAGTGCTCACTGGAAGGACAGATCCTGAAGCTGAGGCTCCAATACTTTGGCCACCTCATGAGAAGAGAAGACTCCCTTGAAAAGACCCTGATGTTGGAACAAGGAGAAGGGGGCGACAGAGGACGAGATGGTTGGACAGTGTTCTCGAAGCCACCAACATGAGTCTGACCAAACTGCGGAAGGCAGTAGAAGACAGGAGTGCCTGGTATGCTCTGGTCCATGGGATCACAAAGAGTCGGACACGACTAAATGACTAAACAACAACAACAACTATAACTATCTCAGGCATCACCCAGTTTTTGATAATCCAAGCCACAGAATGTGGTACAACAGTAAAGATGGCCTAAGTGACAAGACTGGGATTCCAAGTTAGAATCCAGCTGTCAGTTATGTCATGCTAATATGAAAACCATTAAACTGCATTCTATATGCCTAGGATCGCCAAGGTGGTGCGCCTTCCAGATGTTGCTGGACTACAACTCCCATAATCCCTTGCCACAGCTTATGTTGGCTAGGAATAATGGGAGCTTGAGTCCAATATCTGGAAGGCACATTGGCGACCCCTGCTGTGCACTCATATCAGTTCTCAAATTTGGTCACAGTGTAACAAAATGGTAGCAAACAATAGGCCAATGTGTTTATATTATACTGTTATGCAACAGGCCAATGTGTTTGTATTATATTGTTGTTCAAATATATAATATTTAACTATTCTGTAAGCTAAGCAGTGTTATTAATAGTCAGCATTCTTCCCAAATAAAGCATAGCAGTTAACGTTTATTATTAACATTTGAAGAATATGTTCAACCTTTTAATTTCTTCTTCTTTTTTAGCATTCCATATGGTTCCATATATTGTCTCCCTACTTATTTAACTTATATGCAGAATTCATCATGCGAAAGGCTGGACTGAATGAATCCCAAGCCGGAATAAAGACTGCCGGAAGAAATATCAACAGCCTCAGATATGCTGATGACACAACCTTGATGACAGAAAGTGAGGAGGAATTAAAGAACCTTTTAATGAGGGTGAAAGAGGAGAGCGCAAATTATGGTATGAAGCTCAACATCAAAAAAACTAAGATCATGGCCACTGGTCCCATCACCTCCTGGCAAATAGAAGGGGAAGAAATGGAGCCAGTGAGAGATTTTACTTTCTTGGGTTCAATGAACACTGCAGATGGTGACAGTAGTCACGAAATTAAAAAAAAAAAAGCCTGTGTCTTGGGAGAAAAACAATGACAATCCTAGACAGCATCTTAAAAAGCAGAGACATCACCTTGCTGACAAAGATCTGTACAATTAAAGCTATGGTTTTCCCAGTAGTGATGTATGGAAGTGAGAGCTGGACCATAAAGAAGACTGATCAGCAAAGAATTAATGCTTTTGAATTATGGTGCTGGAGGAGACTCTTGAGAGCCCCATGGACTGCAAGAAGATAAAACCTATCCACTCTGAAGGAAATCAGCCCTGAGTGCTCACTGGAAGGACAGATTGTGAAGCTGAGGCTCCAATACTTTGGCCACCTCATGAGAAGAGAAGAATCCTTGGAAAAGACCTTGATGTTGGGAAAGATGGAGGGCACTAGGAGAAGGGGACGTCAGAGGACGAGATGGTTGGACAGTGTTCTCGAAGCTACGAACATGAGTTTGACCAAACTGCGGGAGGCAGTGCAAGAAAGGAGTGCCTGGCGTGCTATGGTCCATGGGGTCACGAAGAGTCGGACACGACTAAACAACAACAACAACGGTTACTGTAAATAGAAACTTTTGAGTAGAGAAATAAAAACCTTCTGTCAAGTATGTACAAGGCATTTTAGAAAATTTTAAGTACAAAAAGAAATTAAAATTTCTTCAACCGCTGCCGATACTTTCCAACCTGACTTTGGCAAGTGTAAGAAATGAAGACGAAATTTGGTTCCCTAGTCCAATACACGTGTATCAAAGTCTTCTTACATTTCACACTGACAAACCTAAACAGTGAATTATCAGCAAGTGGCAACATTTATCACATTTACTGTTGTGGTATAAAGCAACTCGAAACTACTGTATCAAGTTGAAAGTTTTGGTTGGATAAGAAACAATTCCTCATTTTTTAACATGTGGTAAAACTTCCCCGTCCAATGTACAATGCATATTATAAGAACCGCAACATAATTTGAATAAGTCCACAGTAAAAAATAAACAGATCTAAAGGCCAATTCTCAAATTACAGCTACATAATAAAGTTCTGAGTGACACAAATTTTCGACAAAGCCTTCAGAACCACCACCTGTATTTTGGATACGGCAAGGTAACTGGAATAATCAGATGTGCTTACCCCCACCTCTATTTCCCAGTTTCCCTTATACTTATGATCCCCTTGGGGAGAGAGATTTATCAGGCATGCTTACTATAAAACACCATAATGTATAGAGATGGCACAATAATTTTATATTGAAGTAGTGGCTTTGGGGGCAGGATATTATTTGCAAGCCACTTACCATGTGGGCTGGTCCAGTTCCATAGAGAGGTACCATATAAGCACCATACCTTCCCGACAACACTTTTCTCCCTGGATTGGAGGAAAGGGCCTACCCACATGGAAAGAGACTTGGAAACATTGCAGTGACGTCGCGCTCCTCCTGCAGCCACACAAAGGCAGCAGTAACACCTGGAAATTAGCCATCTAGAAATAGTTTTCAGGTGACTTGTGGTCTTGAACCTTTAGAAGGGAACAGGTTAGTTACAGCTGGTAGCAGGTGAGTGAAGGAAACAAGCAAATCCCTCAGCAACTTGCAGGTAGCCATTACTGTATAATAAGCAGCCTCTCCTCCCCACCTTGAAATAATTACACGTTAATTGCAGAGCAGCATATCTAGATAGCATCACAAGTTACTATTCAGTGCCACTGGCTGTTGCAATTAATTGTTAAAAGCAGGTGCCTTGAAGTCATATGATTGTGGCTGCGTGTGTTTTGAAAGTGGAAGAGGAGGAGCTTTATTGACTCCTGAGTCAAGTGCACTAGCCCATGGGAAATACCTGTCTGCCAGCATGCCTAGTACAGGAGCCACCTCTCAGGAGCTGAGGGGTCTTTGCCCCCTCCCCACAATAAAATATTTGAAGGGGTCACACACACCCTGCAGTTGATGGGCATTGGCATTCAAATGATGTGTGTGCACCATGTCATGTGATCAATTATGTGGGGCGGGACTTGCCTCCCCCCCTCCAATATTTTATTCAGGTTGGCACCCCTGATGCCTAGGCACCTTCTTTCCAGTGGGAAAACACACTGACTAGTTCAGAATGGCCCTCCATCCTCTCACACAAGTAGTCCCAAAAAGTCAGGTGTGGTGGGGGGAAAGGGGGCGTTGAACAGAAATCAATTCTCCACATGTTGGAAGAAGGGTGTCTTTATCTACACATACCTGAGAGAGCCCTTTGCGAGGTGCCAGGGGCTCTTGCCCAGGTGTAGCAAACGCGAGTCAGGGTTTGTGTGCGCGCGCGGGCGGAGGGGGGTGGGTAGGGAAAAGGGAGGCTTCCCTTTCGGGAGCCGACATTTTTCAAAAGTTTAGGGAGGTGTATTGAAGGGACGAGCGAGCCGGGAAGACGGGTAGAGAGGGGGCGGGGAGCCGCTACAGCCTCCGGGAGCCCGGAGTGCGTCAGGCCCAGGCAGACAGGCGCGCGCGCGCGCACGGAGACCCGGTGCGCCCCCTCCGCTCTCCGGAGAAGCCGAGTCCTACGACGGAATCCTTCAGAATGGGTCCGCAGCCCCGACCGCTGCATGTCCTCTTTCCTTAGAGCCCCCCCCCCCTCACCCGCCTTTCTCCCCTCCCCCTCTCCCCCCCCCCACACCTCCTCCTTCCTTCTCAAGTAGCCGCCGGGCAAACTTCTCCCCCTCACCAAGCGCGCGCTAGCTGAGAACGGGCGAAAGCGCGAGCTTCCTTTACCCCCCCCCCCGCTCCCCGTTACCTCCTTCTGCTTGGGGTCTTGCGGGTAGACGTCGGGCGGCCCCAAGCGGGAGCGCTTGAGAGGTCTCTGCTCATAGCTGAGGAGCCCGAAGGCGGCCATGATCTCTCATGTTAGCCGGCGAAATGAATGAGAGAGGGAGAGAGGGAGCGCAGCGCAGCGCGAGGGAGTGAGTTGGAGATGGAGCAGCCTCTGAGCGCCAGGGAGCAGCACTTGGCTGGCAGACGGAGACGGGCTCCCCCTCTGGGCCTGGCTCTTCTCCGACAGGGGGGAGAGAGGCGGCGGGGAGGCTGCTGCTGCTGCTGCACAAATGCGAGCCAACGCACAGAGGCGAGAGAGAGGGGGCCACCCCCCTCAGTCACCCAAGGGCCCGGTAACTACGGGAGGGAGGCAGCGAGCAACTCGGGAATGAAATCGACTCGGTGCCCAGAGACACAAAAGAAACAGCCACCCCTGCTGAGCTAATGTGATGCTGTTTCTTCCCCGGCTGCTGCTGCAAAGTCTCAGGAAATGTCACCGGAAGATTTTTCACCAGGGATGTAGTTCCACTGGCACCACGCTTCGTTTTTCTCTCTTCCCACCACCCCCTTGACTCCTCCTCCTCCCAATAGGTCAGGTTATTGAGGATTTTCAATCGCCACTGAGAAGGTCAATAGGGGCGGGAGGGGTGTTCTCCACATACACGCGATCGAAGCACATCAATCAATCTGAAGTCGGAACTGTCCCACCCATTTCCACACCCATCATTGCTAGCGTGGCCTAGAATGAATCCAAGGAGCGTTGGAAAACCATGAAAATGCACCTGATCGTCAATATAATCATGTGGTTAAGAGATAACTAAGTCACATCCATTACTGACCTTAATTAAGTGCCTAGAGTACTATGGGAATTGCTCTGTGGGGGTGGTTTTAAAGCACACATTCATATTCCTGTGCTCTACTTCCTTGACATCCATGTCAGTTCAGAAAAACTGTGCCACCTATGTAGAACCACTCTTTTTGTGATTGCGTTTTTTCTGTAATTTTAAGGGGGTTTTCCCAACTGTTTTTAATGGTGTGTTTGAAATTGTTGTAACCTGCCCTGAGACTTTAATAGTGGTGTGCTTACAACACAGGAGCAGATGGAATTCATCAACCTGGGAAGGTAGCTCACCTAAGATAAAGAAAACTGATCCTAAACTTCCGCTGCCTTGTGGGACATCTTTGGGAGAAGAAAAGGCTAAGAAGTAAGCCCTATACAAATCCAGAGTGGAGTCCCTAAGATGGTTGGATGGCGCTTTGAACACCTCCTTCCAGCAGCTTCTGTAGCCAAAATGGTGCCAAACACATTGCTCTGCTTACCTTTGGATCACATCAGCGAGGCCAAGAACAGGGTCTTGTCATTTGGGCATCCCAGGACCTCCATACACACTGTCCAGGCTTGCACCCCAGGGAAGTCACTTTGGTACTGCTAATGCAGCATTTTGCCTTCATGGCTTCACCCTTAAAGGCACACTCCATTGTCTCTCAAGGCAGGTAGATGCCAACAATATAATACAACACAGATTAGAACCATCAGAAGATTTCTTTTGCAAGAGTGAGGTAACATCTCTGCAGCTACTTCTGAGAACAAAAAATGGTTAGCCAAAATATACTTGCTAGCTGTTGTTTGCTCTTGGGTATGTATTCCTGCAGTCCAGTCCTATGCATAAGTACTTGAAGTCCCAGGCCATAGTCCTATGTATACCCTGGGGAAAGGCCCCATTGACCTCTCTACTTTTGAGCAGAAATTTATAAGAGTGCCATAACAAAGAGTTAAATGGAGCTTACTTCCAAGTAAGTGTGCACAGGCAGCAGTGCCATTGGGGCAGGACTTAGGGGCGATGACCCTGTTCAGCAAAATGAACAGGAAGGCTCCCAAATACAACAGGCATGACATTTTGAAGGACTAATGTAAAGTATTACACATTACTTCTACCCCCACCCTGCAAGCTTCCTCTGTTATGACCATTAAGAAGTGAGACCATGCCAGCATACAGGTATAATATCTCTGATCTCCATTGGTTGCTGCTTGCTGCCAGGCCAAGTTCATGTGTCCAACTTTAAGAAGAATTAACTGATGGCCAAATGTTAGCATTTCAGCTTGGGGGAATAAACCGTCAGAGGCTTTTCCCCTTGTGCACTATTTACTTAAAGTACCTATTGGCTCTCTCACAACAAGAAGGAAAAACAATGTTGAATTCGGTAACATTAAAAAAAAAAGCTGTATAAAATACACATAGGTCCCATTTGGTGATATGAATGATAGCAGTCTCAACAAAGATGTGTGTCAACATTAATTATTCTGCAGGCAAATACAGTTTGCTCTAACCAGAGACTGGTTGGGGGGGATGAGAAGTGGAGATAATAAAGTATAACAAGCATGTGCACTTGAGTAAAAGTCTGATTTATTCTGTTGAGGAAGTTGTCCCTGAGCTAAATGTTAAGTATTCAGTGACCTTGTACTTCTTGCTCTCATCCCTATTGTATGGCATCACCACCAGGTCCTAGCAGTGCAGGAATAGTGTTTGTTTAATAAATTAAGTGTATCTAAAAAGTGGAACTACGCTAAGACAGCCTCAAACCCATAGCTGCCAAGTTTTCCCTTTTCTCGTGAGGAAGCCTATTCAGCATAAGGGAAAATCCCTTTTAAAAAAGGGATAACTTGGCAGCTATGCTCAAACCACACAACTTGGGAAGCAGCTTCTGTACTTCTCAGCTCAGATGTATTATCCCCCAAAACTCTGTGCAGGTACCAGGAAAGAATCCAGCAGCTATTTCTTTATTTGGAGCCAATACAGAAACATAATAACTTATATGCCTTTATAGAGAATATTTCAAATGCATCTTTGCAGAATACCATGTGTGTGTAGGATTGGTATTCATAGCTACATAGTTATTATATAACAACTATAGATACATAGTTGTTATATGCAATGTGTTGTTTTTAAGGACATATAGAAACTTTATTCCAGTAGTTCCATTGTACATGTGACGGCTTCAAATGCCACATAAATTATTGTGGCACTCCATGTACACATCAGAGCTTACATACACCTCTGACTCTCAGCAAATATAAATGTAGGCCCTCAGTGCAGCTTCTGTAGAGAATGTGGGCCTGCAACAAAATGATGCTCAGAGTTGCTGAGTCTGCAGATGCAAGGCCACTTGTCCTGATAGAGCCTACATGCATGTACAAAAGGCAGGAGCCCTCATGGACAGCACTGCAAAAACCAGTACATTAACAGGTGAATGTCCCCCTCCCCTGTTTTATAGAATGCAGTTGCTACACAGCTTCTCCCAACACCTGTGGTGGATGCTGATAGCAATGTTGTCTCCATGGTACCAAAGGCAAAGCATTAATTAACTCAACCAGCACCTGGTGCCTGATATTCCTAGACCTGTTGAAGTCGTGGGAGTTCTGAATGCATGTGGAACTGGTAACGAATAATCTGGTGAGGAATATTTGAGGAAACGAATCTGGCACCACAAAAAGATATGATCATGGGATTTTATGCCATTCCCCCGTCCCACGCTGCCCCATCGGTGTATTTCATTTCCTTGCAAAAAATGCCACTAACCACAAGGTCGCAGGGTGTGTTACAACTATTTGCAGCTATAAAACAAGGGTATTTTTTAAAAATAAATCAAAAATCAAAAACAATTTCACATATTGAAAACAATACAAGCGTGTGTGTTTTTTTTAAAAAAAAATCCCACATATAAAAAGAGTTAAAAAGTAGTGCCAATACAGATGCAGGTGAGGATAAAGATCTCCACTTGAAAGACTTGTTGAAAGAGAGAGCTCTTCATTAGGTACCTATAATGCAGGCATCCCCAAACTGCGGCCCTCCAGATGTTTTGGCCTACAACTCCCATGATCCCTAGCTAACAGGACCAGTGGTCGGGGAAGATGGGAATTGTAGTCCAAAACATCTGGAGGGCCGAAGTTTGGGGATGCCTGCTATAATGCAACAGAAACTGTGACTTTCTAAAAAGAAATACCAAAGAAATACCACATTAAAGGGCCAATTCTCATGTTTGTGTGTGTAAGGAGGAATACTTTGCACACACCCCTGCTTACTAAATTCAGTCCTCTCTCTCTCTCTCTCTCTCTCTCTCACACACACACACACACACACACACAGAGAGAGAGAGAGAGAGAGAGAGAGAGAGAGAGAGAGAGAGAGAGAGAGTACCCTTTCAAGCATATAGGGGCTAATGCAGAAACCATACCCATGCTTGGAAAACATTTATCACTCTTGTTGGATCAGGGTAAAAATGTATCTAGAACATACGCATGAGAACATATTAATGGGACCCTGACATTTACAAATGCTTTTTCTTAGCATTGTGAAGCATTTCCACTCCTACCACAATCTGAAAAGTAGCACTACTTATTATGCTGAAGCACACCCCTCAATCTTTGCCTGGCTTCTTTGCTATAAATCCCTATGCTCATCTAATAACATCCTTCAGCCAATCAGTGCACAGAGATTTGTATACTGTACGGCTGAGAAATAACCCATTTAGTCTTCATGCAAATCAAACACTGAGCCAAAAAATGGAAAAGCTAAATCACAGGCGAATGAGTTTGCAGTTCTGGGTCAGTAAGTGCCCAACATTCCCACACATCTTGAATGCCTGAAACAATTCCGTGCCAGAATATATGTCAAGAAACACTACAAGTAATATAATTTGCCCCCCAAATTTACCCTTGCCAGTTACTAGGGGCTAGATCCTGGAAATATTGCTTGCTTTTACTATGGGAACTCACAGTGATACAGCATTATTTGCAAGTTTCTAGATATTATTGATGCAAGGTCTCATCAGTATAGCTGCCAAGTTATCCCTTTTTTTAAGGGAAATTCCCTTATGCTGAATAGGCTTCCTCGTGAGAAAAGGGAAAACTTGGCAGCTATGCTCATCAGAAGTTCAGCAACCCCAAAACTTACTTACTTACTTACTGTATTTCTGCACTGCCTTTCAGCCAAGGTATTAACATACAAAAGGGGCTAACATATTATTCTATTCAGTAATCTGTACTGATGTGCTATTAGAGCACATCTCTGTCCCCTTTCATCATAGGGTTAAACAGATGAATAGAGAACTGTTACTTAATAAAAAAAAATTAGGCTAGACTGGAGAAGCACACCAGAAAGACTGTTTGTAATCTATTAATATACTGGTGATCAGTTTGCTCTGATCAAGCAGCAGAAAGGCCTACATGAATGCCACTTTCCAGGACTCGAGCTAAGAGACATGTGAGGTTTTGTGTTCCATGTGGTTAGCCAGCAAACTGCATGTTTCCCCAATTGATTTTTAGATGGCATCCCATTCATATAGAGCAGGGATGTCCAACAGGCTCCTGACCCAACCGACCTCCCGAAAAAGGCTTCCTAAAAAAAGCTCCTTAAAAAAGCTCCACAACTTTGGTAGATCACTGCCAGTTTTTTTTTTATAGTGGGAGTAGATCACAGCCTCTTGAAAGTTGGACGTGCCTGATATAGAGGAATGCTAGGGCAAAGGGCATATTTTGACTCAGACACTCATTAGAAATTTTCTCTGGCCATACTTATTTCATAAACTCTACCATGAATTGTTCAATGGAAAGCGTCTAATTGGAAAGACCTAATATGCTTTCAATGATGCCGGATAATGTGGCAAAATGAATGTTGTGTATGATCTAAAACCTTAAATACAGATGGTCACAGAACAATAATCACATCATTTGGGTACCAACAGATACAGTGGTGCCTCGCTTAACGAATGCCTTGCTTAACAAAATTTCCGCTTAACGAAAGGTTTTTTCTAGCGGAGGTTGCGTTTTACGACTAATTCGTCTAGCGAATCGCGGTTTCCCATAGGAATGCATTGAAATTCAATTAATGCATTCCTATGGGCAAAAAAAATCAAAAAAAAATCAATGCATTCCTATGGGATTCGCTAGACGAATTTTTCGTTATAAGAAAAGACCTGTGGAACGAATTAAATTCGTCTAGCGAGGCACCACTGTATAGGCATCTGCTTGGCCATCATGAGAACTGGGCTAGATGTCCCTTTGGTCTGATCCAGCAGAGATTTCCTATGTTCTCAATATTATTTTATATATACAAACCTTTAAGACTCAGACTGTGTTCCCCTTTCGACCATACACTGCATGTATTGCAGGTTATGTGATTTCTTTTTTAAAATGATTTCCAAAACCTTCATAATGAAGGGCAATACATCAGAGTAAAAATTGTTATATAAGCTTAAAGGCTGCCCTTGACCATGGATTTTATTTCTGAATAACACAGAAAAGTAACGTCACATGTTCAAGTTTCCTGTCAAACCTTGAGCAACGCTGCAATGCAGAAACCTAATTTAGGAGAGCCACTATTGTTCGTAAAATTGTAGCTTTTGGATTTAGAGCGCCGTGAAATCTCAGCACCTGACAGATTACATAAATATTAATTCAGCTTTTTAATTAGCACATTAAAGGCCTGAATGGGCTGCCTACTGTGCCTGTACAAAGTTTCAGTCACATGGATGCTGGGTGGAATAATTCTGTAATGGGGGCTGCAGACAGTTGATGTTTCAATAGAAGGCAATTAAATAATCTCATTACCTTTAGCTAACTCTTATTTTGTTAGTTCCATTTGTCCTCCATGGTAAAAACCAAGCAGGACATGATAGAAACATATAACAGTTTACATGGTGTGAAGAAAATGAATAGGAAGAAGTTTTTCATGACACTAGAACTCAGGGCCATCATGAAGCTGAATGTTAGACGACTCGGAACCAACAATATCCATTGCTTCTACGTGTGGTGCCATAGTTCATAGTTCTTCATGTGGTGCCAAAGTCCTCTGGGCAGCTAATACAGAATTCAAACAATTAAAATAATGAAATATTAGAGATAATGATGATGATAATAACAGTAGCATTTCAAACATTACAAATGAATCAGTTCAGTTTGTTGCCTCCAAACTGAGACAAGCAGCATAACAGTATTTAAAACACAGCAGAAACAAACTGTACAAAGGTCTGGGAGATTTTTTAAAAAAAGTATTAGCTGGTGCCAAAACTATATTAATGTAGGCATCATGTAAGCCTCATTGGGGATCAGGTGGGCACTGACTGTTGAATGCTTCCAATGGTAATTGAAAGCATAATGAGCAGACAGGTAACCACCCCGTGGCTGCAGGAAACAATGGGAATCTTGATTTCTTCAAACATGGAAACGAGGCATGTCCTTCTTCATTGTTTGATGAAGGAAATCCTTTCATTTTCCTAGTTCAGATGCTGCGGCATTCCCATTTTTCCTGTTTTGCCCTGGTTATACCTTTTCTGAGAGTCTGGTATATAGAGGACCCACACCATACCTTGGTATGATACATTTCACACCTGTCAAGGGCATTCACACCTGCACACATATGCAATGCCACATGCCTCCATATCTGAAGATGAATCTGATCAATTTTGTTCACATATAGTGTAAATTTGGTGCTTTTCTGGTTCACTGTTACACCGTGCTCAAATATTAAATACGCTATACATGGACACCAATGCATCACATATCTCCATATGCATAAATTAATAGCTTCATTGTTGATTATGGATTTATTGGGGGAAAGCCACACCACCAGTAACAACCACCACCTATGACCTTATCTGTACCTTTCGTATGGAAGTAGTATACTTTAAGCTTCAGAACTGTTTTCTCCTGCTTGGAATTCTGAAAATTGTTCTGTAGTGATACCTGGCTGTAGTGATACCTTGCTTGGCATAAATCCATTTCAATGTCTTCTTAAGGCATAGTAGTGTGCCACCTTTTGGATATACCCTGTAAGTGCAAGCCACGGTGCAAGGTTTTATTTTCAGAAGAATACACAATAGGAATAATTCTTTGCCCATTGGCAGAAATAGATGCGGCAATAATATGTTTCATCACATTGTGCTAGCATAGCTGATGGTGCACTTAAGCATTCATGTCCTTAGTGTAGCAACTAAGAAATATGCTGTTAGGAAATTAATTTGATTTGGAACATGCATTAAACAGGCGTGTGCCCCTGTTGCAAATATCCTGTAGCACTTTTTTTAAAAAAACAAACAAACCTATATCCCATCTTTGCTCCATGGAGCACATGACAGCACACAGAGTTCTCTCCTCACAACAGCCCTGCAAGGAAGGTTAGGCTGAGAGAAAGAGAGAGGCTTCCTCATGGTAGAAATTTGAACCTGGATCTCCCCAGTCTTAGTGTAATATTCTAATCAGCATACCCCATTCTCAGTTGTAACAGGATACTTACAATGATATAACTATGGACCGGATCTAGAAAACACACAAACTGTGAACTAAGCCATTTTCAGCCTGCTTAAAGCCACTTTCTAACCACAGCCAACATCTGAACATATTTAATGAAGCCATGTGCTTTTAAAAAAAAACACAACAGCCAAATTCACAAATCAGCTAAACTGGAATACCTGAATTTACATGGACTTCAACAGAACCAAAGTATACAGTATTTGGAAGCAAAACACCGATCAGAATGATTTAAGTGCTTTGTGGCAAGTAAAGGTAAAGGACCCTTGACAGTTAAGTCCAGTCACGAATGACTCTGGGGTTGCCGCGCTCATCTCGCTTTATTGGCCAAGGGAGCCAGCGTTTGTCCGCAGACAGTTTTTCCGGGTCATGTGGCCAGCATGACTAAGCCGCTTCTGGTGAAACCAGAGCAGCGCACGGAAACGCCGTTTAGCAGTATAGTAATTGTCTCATCTGCCCTGTCTAAATACACCAGCTACATGTCAGCCACATTTTAAGAATAAAAACGATGAAGTGTGCACACTGGTTAAGGTTTTTTTGGGGGGGGGGCTTTTGCGATTATAGATTTCCTGAGTTATGTACAATAACATACAATCAATAGATGATAGATAGATGGTAGGTAGGTAGGTAGGTAGGTAGATGATAGATTAATCTATATCTGTACTGATATCTCCCAAATGAAACATTGCACAACTTCTTTGCAAAGTTGCTAACTTAATTGGAGAGCCATGTCTGTTTCTGGAATTTTCAGCTCACCCAATCAGACAAAGGGCTGTTAAAAAAAAAGGAAGGCATTCATCAAATTACACTGAGGGTTCCATCTGTTATCTTAAACCTTTGTTCTCAAGTGACACAGAGAGGAGATGCTAAAGGTTTGCTAAAGGTTTTGTCTGAGGCTGCATTTTCCAGGTTGTTTGTATGCTATCTAGGATTATATATGCCAGTCCAACAGAAGAAAGTGTTATTCTGTGTTGCTGGCGTGCTAAGTTTTGCTTGTGCTCTCAGTATTACAGCAGCCATAGGAACTCAGCTGTGGCTCAGAGGAAGAATACTCTGCAAAACTGGAGCGCTGCTTGTCAATGCTACCGGCCAAGAATTAGAGAAGTTTATTGGTGAAATTCAGTATGGACTTTTCTATGGGGAGAGGGTTAGACAATGCGGGCTCGGAGGAAGACCTTTGCGGTTTTCATGTAAGTAACAATGACATCTGAATTATTTAATGCTTTAAGTTTAGTGCATGCTATTGTGGTCCGACAGATACGTACAGTAGCATTCTCCTGTTTCTTCCAAAAGATGCGCTAGTGGGAGATGTGAAATTATGTCACCATAATATACATCATGTGCTTCTTCTATCAACATGTATTTACTGTTATAATAGCTTGCTAGTTGAAGGAACAGTCAGATCCTGTGCATTTCTACTTGGGAGTAAGGCCTACAGAGTTCTGTAGGATTTACTTTCAAGAAAGCTTGCATGGCATTACAGCCTTGATTTTTCAAACTCTTTTCCAATACAGTACGTACTGTGCTTTGGTGTCTCTTTTAATTATTTTTGTTATTTTATTAATTCTTATTGAATTATCATCATTTTAATATTGCTGTTTTAATATTAATGAAATGAATGGGAAAGAAAGAGAACTATTGTAAATACCTGTTTGTGTTTTGGATATGCAGACTGTGAGAAATCAACAGTCCAATCCTCTGCATGTTTACTCAAAAGTAAGTCAATTGAGTCTACTGGGACATATTCATCAGCTAAAAATCTAAATGCCAGAGTCCAATCTTATACAAGTGTACTCAGAAGCAAGTCCGGTCGAGATCCAATGAGCTTACTTCTAAGTAAACGCGCATAGGAATACAGCCTCACTTGCTCGGCTAATCATTATCATCCAGGATTGGCAACTGCAGAGTTGCATAGGATGAGAGTTTTGTAGTTCATCTGTTTAAAATAATGTAAATAATGTTAAAATGGTCAGTCATGCCCTTGATTTATGCAGAGCACCATATTAAAAAGAAATAATGGTTATCTGGAGAAGAGTTCATAATATGCCGCCTAACATTTATTTTCTTACCAGAAACAATTTGCAAGTAATCTGCAGAGAGACATCGTGGCTTGTGTGAGTCATTTCTGGTGCATGTCCTGAACTGCAGACATGAAAATGATTGACTGTGCAGAGGAAGTAGACCAAATTCATTTTGGATATTATTGAGAATTGCTTCATCTAATTGCATTCTATAGTAGCTTTAGCAGTTCTTGAAACCTCTCTGAAAATCCTGCTTATCATTGCTCCCCGCTCCTGTCACCCTGTAGCAGCAGGAGTAGGAATTCTCAGAATGACTTGCTAAAGACTGTAGGAAGCACTAACCAAACTTTGTTTATTAAGATGGAGGAGCTGGAAGAATGCTTAATACATAGTCCATTCCCATGAGTTAGTGCACTATGAGCCAATATGGACATAATACTAAATCATAGTATTATGAGAACAGGCTGTATGAAGGCTTGGACTCCTCATGTACCCCCCTTCCTTCCTCTGGCATGATTGCAAGCTGCTCAGAAGCTTTTGCTTCCATTCCAAATTAATCATATGTTGGCACATCGTCTGAACCCTATATTGTGCCTAATCTTAATAGTTAATGGTAAGAAGTTGGCATCATAAAACATAGCTTGAAGTTGTCTCGATTCCACTAACCACAGTTAAGCTGGACCACAGTTTATCAGGTGCAGGTAATGCAGTTTCGAAAGAAAAGCTTTTGAATTCCTCCTAACACCTAGGTCGGGGGGGGGGGGAGGAATCAACCCACAATCTAAACAGATGGCAGTCGAGAGCTTGAACATTTGAACACTGTGGAAGCTATTCTTCATTGAAAATATATTGTTGGAACATATCCTTATTCCCACCTCCACCCCCAAATGCTATGAAATATCCATTCCATGTGAGGGTTTTGCAAAGGAAGGTAAGTGGATCTGGTGCAGTTGGCATGCCATAACTGTCTTGCCCTGTCCTGCATGTCCCCAGTTCATGCATGTTCCCACCTGGGAACATGTGTGATGACTGCCAAGTGAAAAACCATGAGAAAGCTGAGTTGCATCAGTCTACTTCCTGGCACACCACGAGAGTAATGCGAATAGACCTCCCCAGGCAATTGTTTGCAGCCTTGTTTAGATAAGATATCCACCCACAATCAAAACAAAAAGGAGGGCGGGTATGGGGTCATTCCCACTGGTCCACTCAAACGCTCTACACATTGATCAGTTTACCTGCACAGAGAGCAGATACATTCAAGTTCCACACATAAAGACGACTTGATCAACACACAGAAATCAGTGGCGAGTCAGAAGCACGACTCAATTCTGCCCACTCACCCCTGTATCGATTGTACAGTACTTGTGTCATCTGCCTTTTATGATGGAAAAAGGAGTTTGCAGTTATCTATTTGGCACCAGAGCAGAGCTCTGTGATTAATCCGGGGACAGAGAGAAATAATGGCAGTCTGAAATAGCAGTCATATTTACTTTGAATGAACTTTTTTTTTTACTGGGTGAACATACACCTAGATGGAATTTATTAATGTTATATAATGTCCAGTAGCTTAAAGGCAGCTGCTTCCAATACAAGATTCAGTCTGCTGTGTAATTACTGTACTAGGAAACATTGGCTGTTGTTCACTGCCTTCGCTGCAATCCTCAAGGAAACTCTCTCTCTAAATGGCTATAAATGTCTTAGGAAATGTTACCATTTACAGTAGATGTGTTTGCATTTTAATGCATTGAAGCACAGCATGGCAAGGCTAAGAAGAAAGGATTAAATCATCTGCCTTGTTTTAGTCCTGCGTTTGCGCCCATTAAATGCTCTCCCTGTTGGCTGCTATATCTCTTTTAATTGTAAAATGAATTTGCTCTGCCTGTAAAACCCATTCAGGCTCAGGAAAGCCTTCTGCTTCATTTACTCTGGCTCTTGTCTGTTTCTGGGTCAGCGGTTCATTTTCTAAAGGCCACTGGCATGCAGATTCAGTGCTTATAATGAAGGTCTGTCTTCTCTTCCAGGGCAACATTGCTGCTGGATAAATTTTATCTGGTAGTCACCTATAAAACTTTAATGATATGTAAAAAGTTCTGAATGTCGCTACTGAGGGAAACAGCCTGGGCAACCCAGTGTTGTGTGTGGCACGGCAATAAGCATGACAAAAGCTGCTTCTGATTTATATAAAACCAGATCTGTGCTGGAAAGAAACAAACTCAAAGGGAAAATGAAATTTGCAAGCTGTGTAAACGGTTTACGTTTTTGCACAGTGTGCCCTTGCATGTGCTTACTCACAAGTGAGCACCATTGTGTTTTATGATGCTTACTTCCTAGTAGGTGTGCAGTCCCATGCACTCAGAAATAAGCCACGTTGTGCCCACGTACTAGTGACGAACAGGGAAAACAAGCTATGTAAGGCAATGGTGTCCTTTCGCAAGTTGTTTGTTTGTCGGCAGAATTTCATCCCACCTCTCATCATACATGAACTTGCAGCAGGACACTACAATGCACAGTAAAAACAACAATACATTAAGGGTCATATCCAGTACTGTTGCCCATGCAACATTTCCTCTCCTCTCCCCATGCAACCCCAAAATCTGCTTCGGAGGGTCCTTCACTTTTTTTAAAAAAAAAATATATTTATTGAAAGGTTTTTAGAAATAGAGAAGGGAAAAGAGAAAAAAGAAAAATGCAAAAATGAAGAATAAAAATGAAAAACCAAAAAGACAAAATACAGAGCAAAAAAGTAAAAGGAAAAAAAATTCAATCTAATTAATATCCCACAGTTATAACCAATTCCCCGTCCCAACCTTTCCGAGTCCAATTTTATCCCCAAATATACAGCTTCCAGATTGTTACAAAAATAAAAGTTTTTAAATTTATTATTCATCTCTAAAACATCAAAATTTTCAACTTTTCTTATATAGACATTTAAATCTTATTTCTCTATTAAATTTCCCCATTAGCCTCTAATTTCTCCTCAAAAATGCTTCCTTTAATTATCAAATCTCGTTTTCTTTCCCTCATTTGCCTCTATGTCTAACCCCCCCCCCCGGTTTCGGTTCCCCAAGATGCCTCGACTAGCTCCTTAAAATTTCCGATTTCAAACCTATATAATCCATCCACAAATTAACCAGAAAACATTTTCATCCAATCCCTGTTCTGACCCATTCCAATCCAGTCAGTTTTTCCCCAACCCCCTTTTCTTCCTCCCATGCCTCTTTGTTATTATCACTTTCCCAGCCTTCCAGAGATTCCCTCCCTCTGATATATGGTCTGCTGGCAGAGCCACGCTCCTTTTCTCTCACAGGGGGCCTCTGGAGGGTCCTTCACTTTTGAAAGGTGTATGTGGGGCTGCAGCAGGGAGCAGCGAGGAGGGTAAAGTTCCATCGCTCAAGTCACTAGTGGAACAGCAGGGTTGGATATAACCCTATATTTTAAAATACAACTATCTCCAACTCTAAAGTATATATATATCAGCCAAGTACATAGCCAAGTATTTATCAGGCACATAATGGCCCATTCAGAATTTTATTTGTTTGTTTGTTTTAATTTAATTTGTCTCAGCCTGGTGGAAAAGGAAAGTTTTTAACCAAAAAATAATCAAAGTTTTTTCCCAGCCAAACCTCAGAGGGGAGGGTGTTCCATAACCAATGAAGTGTTATTGCTTAGAACAGGCATCCCCAAACTTCGGCCCTCCAGATGTTTTTGCCTACAACTCCCATGATCCCTAGCTAACAGGACCAGTGGTCGGGGAAGATGGGAATTGTAGTCCAAAACATCTGGAGGGCCGAAGTTTGGGGATGCCTGGCTTAGAAGTTCCATTGACAAGCTACAGATCTCATGATCTACTGCAGCTGAATTTATATAGGATTATACCTGAGACGCCCCCTCAAATACCTGGGTCTACATTTAAGCCTTTGTACTAACACTTTGAACTTGGCCCAGTGACATTTTTTTACAAGCTTATTTTAATGAACTTTGCTGCCATTGTCATCAACATGTATTATTTTACAAATATTAAAACTCACAAAACAAAAACAAAAAGTTGAAATTATCTGTGCTTTTCTACTGTCTGCTAGAACCAACACCTGTCCCAAAGAATTAAAAAAACAACACAACCTGAGAGTCTCTTTTAGAAATATTTTTTCTTATGTTTGTAATTAATATACAAAGTACATACTCTTTCCATTTCCTAATGGCTAATTGCAACCACTGAGCAAGAAGGTTGCAATGGTCATATTACAAATAATCAACGGATTGAATTGGATTGAATCAAGCAAGTTGGGTGGCTCTGATATGCCGACTGCATTGCATGCCACAAACCCACTTGCTAGCAATTTACATTTTTCATGGTAGATAAAATTTATTTGAAGTGCCTACAGAGCTTTTTCTCAGCATGTTCTAACCACAGCAAGGCAGTTCAAAGGAGTATTAGCACTGGCTTAATCATACCCCCATGGAGTGAGAGCATTTACCCTGCATTCAATGATTCGTTTTGAAATATCTGCTGTCACTAAACTGTGCAGAAATATTTGAAAATCGCCCTGTGTGTAGCAAGCCTAGTTCACAATCCACTCCGAATACTTTAAATATTCATGTATATAATAGTTACAGGTAGGTAGCTGTGTTGGTCTGAGTCGAAACAAAATAAAAAAATTCCTTCAGTAGCACCTTAAAGACCAACTAAGTTTTGTCTTAGTTGGTCTTTAAGGTGCTACTGAACTTAGTTGGTCTTTAAGGTGCTACTGAAGGAATTTTTTTATCATGTATATAATAGGTTACCATATTTAATGGGGCTGTGCCAAAACACAGAGACACTTTGTGTCAGCTGACACAAATGATTCCTATGAAACATACCCCACCTTTAGCTTCCTAAAAAAGGGCACCTTTCCTTCATTTTGATCAGATGTGTGTCAGCTGACCATAGAAGGCCAACCCTTGGCCATCCAAGCCCTTCTGCTTTGCCTTAGTCAAACTTGCTTGTTGCACTCGGCCTGTTACCACATCTACTCCATTGAGGCTGGAGGACCTTACCGGACCTAGGGCTGGCCCTACTGTTAGGCAGAGTAAGGCAGTGCTAACGTCTCAGGTGACAGGTGCAGGGGACAGGGAGCAGTGACATATTGTTGGGGGACAGTGTTGCAGGTGTGCCACATGTCTGGTTCTGTTATCAAAGCCTAAGAGCAGCCCTGTTGGATCAGCCAAATGCCCAACTGTACATGGAATGGAGTGGGTGCCATCATTGCCTCAGGTGGCAAAGTGTCTTCAACTGGTCCTGTTGCCAGCACTGAGGTCCACAGGTGCCAAGTTGCGTACAGTGGTACCTCGGTTTATGAACATAATTGGTTCCGGAAGTCTGTTCATAAACTGAAGTGTTCATAAACTGAAGCGAACTTTCCCATTGAAAGTAATGGAAAGTGGATTAATCTGTTCCGGGCAGTCCACGGAGTACTTAAACTGAAGCGTTCATAAACTGAAGCGAACTTTCCCATTGAAAGTAATGGAAAGTGGATTAATCTGTTCCGGGCAGTCCACGGAGTACTTAAACTGAAGCGTTCATAAACTGAAGCGAACTTTCCCATTGAAAGTAATGGAAAGTGGATTAATCCGTTCCATACAGGTCCGCGGAGTACTCAACCTGAAGCGTACGTAACCTGAAGCATGGGTGTAATTGGTTCCGGAAGTCTGTTCATAAACTGAAGCGTTCATAAACTGAAGGGAACTTTCCCATTGAAAGTAATGGAAAGTGAATTAATCCGTTCCAGATGGGTCCGCGGCGTTCGTAAACCAAAAATTCATAAACCGAGGTGTTCATAAACCGAGGTTCCACTGTACAACATTGGGAGGGCTGATGTCATGATCAGGCCTCCTCCCGATGCAATGTTCGCCCGCCAGGCCACCCTGGTCTGTGAAGCACAGCCTGGGGCAACATCCCGCCAAGCCTCCTCTGCCCCCTGAAGATGGGGGGGCTGAGCAGTCTCCCAGCAAACATTGTGGGGCTGTAGAGGCCTCAGCCCTATAGAGTTGGTGTGCCTGTTCAGGTCTGACAACACCATGGAAGCTGATTTCATAAACAAATCCTGGCGTTTAACAGCCCAACCGTAGGAATAAGATTATTCCAGTGGTCTGGTTTGTGCATGTTGTTATATATTTGTATTTTATTCTGGTGATCTCTCCCATGTATGAGATTACACCGAGAACCCTCAGCGGACATCAATGTCCAGTGAGCCGGTCATCATCTTCAGAACCAGCAACAGGGGTCAGGATTTTTGGGTATCTGTGAAGGCCCAATAGCCAACCCCTAAAGCCCCTTAACTTTGCTGCCCCTATTCCTTCCTGTCACCCACACTCTCCGGGTGGGTGCCAGTTATAACAGGTGTGTGGAAAGGGAATGCCCTCTGGTAAAAGGTAAATGTAAAGGACCCCTGGGAGGTTAAGTCCAGTCAAAGGTGACTATGGGGTTGCGGTGCTCAGCTCACTTTCAGGCTGAGGGAGCCAGCGTTTGTCCACAGACAGCTTTCTGGGTCATGTGGCTAGCATGACTGAACCACTTCTGGGGCAACGGGACACTGTGACAGAAACCATAGCACATGGAAACACCATTTACCTTCCAACCACAGCAATACCTATTTATCTACTTGCACTGGCATGCTTTCGAACTGCTAGGTTGGCAGGAGCTGGGACAGAGCAACAGGAGCTCACCCCGTTGTGCAGATTCAAACTTCCAACCTTCTGATCGGCAAGCCCAAGGGGCTCAGTGGATTAGACCACAGAGCCACCCGCTATCTGGGTGGCCATGCAAATTGTGCCTGGGGAAGATGGCATGTGGTGATGACAATGGAGCCCATTGACGACATCTTGTTCAAGCCCCTACCACCACAAAAAAATCCCTGAAACTACCACAGCACTCCCCCCCCTCCACATTGAAGCAGCTTCTGGCACTGGTAGGGTGTGCCCATGTTCAGCCCAGTTCCCATATTTCTTTCTCCAGGGGATGCAGAATCACTCGGAGAAAAATAAGTCCCAAGTCTATTCCTAAACCCAGGCAAGAATTTCTCGGTCTTGACCCAATATTGAAACTGGATGTTTTATGAGCCCTTATTTAACTACCCTGCCTTCCAGAATATCACCGTAAACCTAACTTGCAAGGGTCATTCTGATACTTTTACTTCTCAGAAAATTCTTATGTATTGGAACATAAATGTAGACGTTGGGTCCTGCTATAATTTCTTTGTTAAGTGTGTTTGCACAGTTCTTCTCACCTTACCAGTTTCTTCCAACTCCCAATGATAACCATGTTTCATGGCATCAGGGTCCTGTTTTTCAGAGATGACAGATTTGCCTGATTTCTGCAGTAATTCCATTCTCTTTTATGTGTTTTTTTAGTTTTTCCAGATTTGTTCAAAGTTATCCCTGCGAGTATCCATGTGAGTGTTATCCTCTTCTCTTTGGCGTTGTTAGTGTTTGCCCTGATTGAGACTGGGTTCTTCATGTACAATGCATTCGGCAAACCCTATGAAACACTGCATGGTCCGCTAGGGCTGTACCTGTGGAGCTTCATCTCATGTAAGTGTTCCAAATGTAATGCCATGGTTAAGTTTGTCAAAACCTGGGATGAAAGAGTGGTTAAGCAAGTATCCCTTGCATTTTGTGGGCTCTTGTGGGCCAGCTTTGACTGATAGGTGGGACAACCCACCTGTCAATCATCTTGCATCACAACACCAGATGATTTTTGTTGTTTAGTCGTTTAGTCATGTCTGACTCTTCGTGACCCCACGGACCAGAGCACACCAAGCACTCCTGTCTTCCACTCCCTCCTGCAGTTTGGTCAGACTCATGTTGGTAGCTTCGAGAACACTGTCCAACCACCTCATCCTCTGTCGTCCCCTTCTCCTTGTGCCCTCCATCTTTCCCAACATCAGGGTCTTTTCCAGGGAGTCTTCTCTTCTCATGAGGTGGCCAAAGTATTGTAGCCTCAGCTTCAGGATCTGTCCTTCCAGTGAGCACTCAGGGCTGATTTCCTTCAGAATTGATAGGTTTGATCTTCTTGCAGTCCATGGGACTCTCAAGAGCCTCCTCCAGCACCATAATTCAAAAGCATCAATTCTTCGGCGATTAGTCTTCTTTATGGCTTACCTTCCAAGTTCCGGACTGCAGAATCCGGGACCGGCAGCCATTTGACACCGGAAGTTGCGTCGATGTAACTTCCGGTGTCGATTTGCCCTTCTATGGGCACCCAAAATGGTCGCCGCCAGCTTCGAAAATCGCTTGTGCGCATGTCAGGAAGTGCTCCGACGCAACTTCCGGTGTTGCTCCGCCCATCTATGGGCACCAAAATGGCCGCCGCCAACACCGGAAGTGACGTCTATGCACTTCCGGACATGCGTACATGCGGCTTTTGAAGCTGGCGGTGGCCATTTTTGGTGCCCATAGAAGGGCAAATCGGAAAGAAAAAAAATGGCCGTCGGCAGGAGAAAATAACGGAGAAAAACGGGAGACGAAGTGATACGGGGGACCACCAGGAAAAGGTAAGTAAAAAAGGGGTTTTCCCGGGGAAAACGGGAGACTTTGCAGCTATGCTTTATGGTCCAGCTCTCACTTCCATACATCACTACTGGGATGATTACCAGATGATTGGCACCTGTCAAAGTCTCTTGCATAGTGCTTCCCAAGTGCCCAACCACCAGCTGGCTACTGGGTGATGGGGAACCATAGTGCAAGGGGTTTTGCCAGCATATGGTTAGCGGAGGGTTGGCAATGCTACTCTCTGCAGGGATCATCTGCTCAGTTATGTTGCCCATGACAAACTCAGTTGTGCAGCTGATCCAGCCATGTCTCTATGTGCCTCACATGTGATATCACCTATGATGTCAGGTGTGGGGCAGGTGGGTGTGGTTTGGTAGAACGGCCTCATGGGTCAAATTAGGACACATGCTGGGTTTAAATTGGCCCACGGTCTGGAGGTTCCCTGTCCCTGCCTTGCATTTTGCCTGTTTTCACCTCTTAACACTGAAATATAAACCCAGCTAGGGAAATTTCCTCCCATCATTTTGATGTGATTTCTTCTCATTGCACTCCCGTTTGAGGCAATCTGGTTACCTGCCACATTAGTTATTGGAGTGAACCAGGGTGGCACCCCACAGAAGAGATATACAAAGTGGGGTGCTGCTTTGTAACTACTGAAATGCAAAGAAAACAGAAGTACTGCCACATTGTGCAAAGGTCTGTTAGAAAATTGTCAAAATGCTAATTTTGGGTTTTCTTCTTTTTTCAGTTTCTTGTGGCTGCCTCATCATGATACTCTTTTCATCAGAAGTGAAAATCCACCACCTCTCAGAGAAAATAGCTAATTATAAAGAAGGGAGCTTTATTTTTAAAACTCACAGTGAGCAATTTGCAAATTCATTTTGGATCATTCTGGTGTGCTCATTGGTACACATTCTGAACATTTTGCTAATACGCCTTGCTGGATTTGAGTTTCCTTTTTCAAAGTCGAAAGATTCAGAGACAGCAAATGGAGCAGCCGATCTAATGTACTAGACAGGTTTTGAACCATGTTTAATGGAAATGGTTCATCATGACCTTTTCCCCCAAGATACCAAATGTAAATGGGTTTAAAGGCTGTTTTTTTAAATAAAAAAAAACATGCATAGTCATACCTCGGGTTACGAACGCTGCAGGTTGCGCGTTTTCAGGTTGCGGACTGCGCCGAATCCAGAAGTACTGGAATGGGTTACTTCCGGGTTTCGGCGCTCACACATGCGCAGAAGCACAAAATGACGTCATGCACATGCACAGAAGCACCAAATCGCATCACACGCGTGCGCAGACACAGCGCTTCAGGCTGCGAATGCTGCAGATTGCAAATGTGCCTCCCGCATGGATCACGTTCACAACCCGAGGTATGACTGTATTTGTATATTGTGAGCCAGAGACATTTACAGAGATATACCAGCACAAAAAAGGATTTAAATAATATCAATAAGAGTCATGTGGCTTGCAGTAGGTGATAACTTGTCACTAGGAAGGTATTGAGTTAGTTTAGATATAATGTCAAACCATGGTTTGTGATAACTGTAGTTTAGATTCCTAATGAAGTTGTGTGTTCCAGATACAGAGATAACTCGTGTGGGATTCCTTTTCTCTCACCTTTCCTGAGAATCCCTGGGTGCTTTCCCAAACAGCCTCAAAGGTTGAGCATCATCTCAAACCATGATTTGTTGATTCGGATGCAATGCCAAGCTGGTTTGCACAAACTGAGGTGTGCAAGCCATCTCTAAACCATGGCTTACAGACCATGTTATTAGATCCTAGTTTGCTGGCCACTCACAAACAATGGTTTGCCCAAATGGCGTTTGTTTAGACATCACGGCAAACCGTTGTTTGGCATTATGTCCAAACCATCCCATTGTTTTCTTCCAAGGTCTAGAACCCTAGAGGAATGTAATTTTGATGAATTAGTGTGATAAAAGCAATAACTCAAAACTTAGGCACCCATTTCAGCGGAAGAGGAAAGCATGTGCTTTCCTCGCGCAATCATGCAAAGAAGATGGTCTTCTAGAAGTATTACTCTTGAAAATCTGTGTATCAGGACAAGAATAAGTTGACTTCTCCCCTCGAAAATTGAAATAAGGGCTCCTTCGTGAAAAGGCACTAACTTTAAATGAAACTGTATTGGCAGCAACCAAGTTAAATTTTATTCACAGAAAAAGAGTTGTACACAGGGGGACCCTTTCTACGAGCTCAACTCATGTTCCACCAATGGAAGCTCCTTCCATTCACGGAGTGGAAAGGTTGGGGGCCAGCCTATATTTCTTACTTATATGGAGTGGATTTAGATGCAAAGTCCTGGTTTGCAAACTTTACCAAAGATGCTGCTCAGCGTGTTTAATATCAAGTGTTTGAAGAGCTGATTCCAAACGTAGCACCTAAAACCTAATGTAACATTGTGGCATTTTTGTTCCTGTTTTGTACTGCTTTTATTTTGTTTTTCACTTTTATAAGCTTTAGTTTTAGAAGTAGAGGTGTGATCCTCCTGATGTGCAAAGTGGTACTTCAGACAATAAATACACTCTTCCCCTCGTTCTTCCATTGCACTTTCAAGTGATTGTCAGTGGGGGACATGGCACAAAGAGAAAGAGAAGAAAACAATCTGTGCGGGAATTTCTTATAACTTACTCCAGCCTTCCGCAGCCTGCTGCTCTGCAGCTGTTTTAAACTACAGCTCCCATCAGCCCCAGCCAGCAGGGTCATGATGAAAGTGATAAGGATTGTAGTTCAAAGCCTATAGTAGGCAAAAGGATGAGAATGGCTGGTTTATTCAGTACTTTATTGCTACATTTGGTATTTCTGAGTAACAAAACATTCTGCCCATAGTTTCATGAGAACATAAACATAAGGACAGTCTGCTGGATCAAGCTAATGGTCCTTCTAGTCTAGCATTCTCTTCTCGCAGTGGCTAGCCAGATACTTATCAGAAACCCACATTCAGGACCTGAGCACAAGAGCACTCCTGCTCTGACTCCACACAGGGGCAGTACCTTCCTGTTTTGCCTCAGGCACCGAAATGGGATGAGCCAACCTCAGGGGTAGTTCCCTATAGGTAAAGGTAAAGGTACCCCCGACCATTAGGTCCAGTCGCGGATGACTCTGGGGTTGCGGCGCTCATCTCTCTCTATAGGCCGAGGGAGCCGGCGTTTGTCTGCAGACAGCTTCCGGGTCATGTGGCCAGCATGACTAAGCCACTTCTGGTGAACCAGAGCAGCGCACAGAAACACCATTTCCTTTCCGCCAGAGTGGTACCTATTTATCTACTTGCACTTGACCTGCTTTCAAACTGTTAGGTGGGCAGGAGCTGGGACCGAACAACGGGAGCTCACCCCGTCACAGGGATTCGAACCACCGGCCTTCTGATCGGCAAGCCCTAGGCCTGCATCACAGTGGCCAAGCTATCCTTGTCAAGGGACGGCTGTAGCTGGTGCACCAGCTAAAGCAGTAATAAAGCACTCTTGGGCACTTAAAGCAGAATCCAGCCCTGACCGCTTCAGCAGATGCAGGTTGTATTCTGCAAAAGATCATTCCACCACAAAAATCTGAGGTGAAGTTTGAAATGGCAGTCCCGTTGAAACTTGTTCAGGCGGAAGATGCCACATAAATGTAAATTGATAGTACCTATTTAAAACAATTGTTTACTTATTACTGCATAGCTTGGTGTGAGCTCGACAGGGAAAGTGTTGACATTTCCACAGAAACCGAGGGGAAGGCAATAATTCCACACATGACTTTCTAGCTAACTTTCTAGCAGAGACTCAGCTAGTAGGCACCCTTGGTTCTGGCCGCATGAAGCTACAAATCCAACTTCTGACAGAAAATTGCTCGGAGACGGGAGATTCTGAGGGCCTCCTATGATATCAAATGGTAAGAAAGAAGAGCAAAACGAAAGGGATAAAAACGGAGAGCAAGCCTAGCAATACAGGAAGTTTGCATACCATAGCTGTTGTATAGAAACCGCCCCAGTGGGACATAGGACAAGCTAATTCATGAGAAATGGTGTAGAGGAATGTAATACTTACAGTACATTCAGACCAGGGAAATCTGAGAATCAAAGCTCTGTGAAGGGAATTGGGGTATCCTAACAACTCTCAGCACTCTTAACTACATTTCCCAGGATTCTTTGGGGGAAGCCATGACTGTTTAAAGTGGTAAGATACTGCTTTAAATGTATAGTGCAAATGAGGCCTGACATAGAATTTATTATTGATAGCTTAAAGCTAAATACACCTTCCCCCTGTGATGATGATGGTGGTGATGATGATGATGATGATGATGATGATTAAACATTGCAGTTTTGATGATTAAATAAGAGTCTATGTTCATCAGTACTGGGTTTTTGGTTCATTGGGATGTCTGAGAAACTTAAGCCTGTGTACCATAACAAAACAGCGGGCATATTATGTACCAGTCTCCCCAAAAAAACAAAAAAAAAACACCACTTTGCACTCCTGAAGGAGCATAACAGGTGCGACGAAAGTCCTTTACTTTCCGTCTTTTAACTTTGACCTCTCAATTATTACAAGCCCTAACAGGGATTTCTGAGGTAACTCAAACCTCCCACTTATCCCTCTAGCCTTTCTTTAAACCCTCTAGCACTCATGGGTTTTCAAAAATAAAAGAGAGTCCTCTTCCAGCCTAAACGTGACCACGTACCTATATAGACTTGGGGCTATAAGTAAGACTGTTCCTCTGTGTACTCAGATAAGGGTTTCACTTCACTAGAAACTCCCTCACTGTAAAGCTAGCCTCCTTCCTGAGGTAACTTTATTATCATTCAGAACCTGTCTCCTCCTTTAGCCCCCCTCCTTTTCTTGGTGCACTCTCAGCCACAAACTAACCTTCCTCCTCTAAAAGGCAGTTTTGACAGTTTAAAAGAATTCCCCACCAACTGGGTTCCTGGATACCTTAGCTGGAAAATGAAATAGACGATTACTGGTATGACACTTTAAAGATGGATATTTATTGGCTTGAATCTTAATGGTTGCTTTCTGGTAACATTGGTACAAACTTAATTTCACAGGTAACGTTCTTGGTAATCAAATAACAGAATACCTATTCACTACTTCATCTACTCTAAATCTACCTTCTCCACAACCACCCAAGCTCCCACACAAAACCCCCAACTGCCAACCGACATAACGGTTCCCCTTTCCATTTAAACCCCATGCAGGTCACGCCTCCCATGGAATGTTGCTGTCAGTTAACTAGGAGTCTGGGTTAACCCTTCGATAGGTTGGTTGTGAAACAAAAACATAACAGAACAGTTTCACATTCGCCACAACAGGCTTCACAGGAAGTAAGGAGCAGGGGAACTTAGCTGTCCCCAAGAAGTTAATTTCTTTGTTTAGAGGGTTTCCGGGCCCCTCCAGGTGATATTTTTATTCAGCGTCCATCCTGATTTTCTTACACAAAGATTACATGCTGCTTAGACTATGCCTAGTCTTTACTGAGCATTCCTTCTGACTAGGGTTGCCAGTCGGGCTGCCTCCCAGACCCTGAGATTTCAGGGCCCAACCCTGAAGCCTAGGAGCTGATCCTGCTGATGTCATTAAGCACAGAACATTAAGCATTAACCACAGTGCAGCACCTAGAAAGGAAGAACAGAGGACCTTGCAACCTGCGCTTGTTGTGAAGTGTTCTTGCAAACAGCTGGTGTTAATGATATAATTGCCAGTCAGTAATGTACGCATTTAATTTCCTTATGACCTCACTGTCTACAGGGCCACTCCTCTCACCAACACGTATGGCATTAGACAATTTGTTACTTTTTAAGGTGCCACAAGACATTCTTGTTTGTTCAGAAAAAAGAAAAGGCATTTAAGAGTTCATAGGAATACATAACATTGACATCAACGTACAATGACAATGGCAGAAGTCAGAGGGGGTACTAGCACAAAGGAGATTAACCTTCCCAGTCTCTGTTTAACAGAAACACACACACACACAAAATTTATTCCCTGAGCCTTGGGTTCAAGATGCGGGATGTGATGGGAGTTGTAGTCCACCAAAGTAAAAGTTACAAGTTCACACCAAGAACAGACCTTTCCAAACTTTTGTTTTACACAGAGACATAATTTATGCTCTAAACCACGGGTGTCAAACACAAGGCCCGGGGGCCAAATCCGGCCCGCCAGACCTCGTCATGTGGCCCGCCGAGCGCCCCAGCCAGCGGGACCCAGTAGTGGGACCTTGCTGCTGAAGCGCCGCGCCAACAAAGCGCCGACAAACAGCTGGGGCCGGGGAAATGCTTTTTGCCCCTGGGTCCCTTCGCGCTCTTTTCTGGCGCTGAATCAAGGCGGCGACCCCCCCCTTCCCTTTCTTTCTTCCTCTCTCTCGTTCTTATTCTTTCTTTCCCTCTCCTTCCTTCCTTCTTTATCTCTGTCTTCTCTCCCTCTTTCTTTTTCTTTCCTTCTTTATTCCTTCTTTCCTACTCTTCTTTCTCTCACCTCTTTCCTTCCTCTCTCCCTCCTGCTCCCTCTTTCCTTTCTTTCTTTCTTTTTCTTTCTTTCTTTCTTTCTTCCTTCCTTCCTTTCTTCCTTCCGTCCTTCCCAACTTCCTTCCTCTCCCTCATTCTTATTCTTTCTTTCCCTCTACTTCCTTCCTTCTTTCTCCCTTTCCGTCTTCTCTCCCTCTTTCTTTTTCTTTCCTTCTTTATTCCCTTCCTTATTTCCTACTCTTCTTTCTCTCCCCTCTTTCCTTCCTTCCTTCTTCTCTCCCTCCCACTCCCTCCTTCCTTCCTTCCTTCCTTCCTTCCTTCCTCCCCTCCCTCTCCCTCTCCTCAGAAACATAGGATGCTGCTTTATACTTCTGGCCCTTAAACCCTGGAACCAGGAGAGCAGCTTCAGTGAGTCAACCTCAGCCAGTCCCTTTGGTGAAGGGTGGTGGCTCACTGGCAGAACATCTGTCCTGCATGCAGAAGGACCCCAGCATCTCCAGGTACTAGTAGCTCTGCAAAGGTCCTGCATGAAACCCTAGCGAGCCTCCACCACCCAGTGCAGTTACCAAAAATCATTTTTCAATAAATTGTACAATAATTGTACATTTGAATATCTACTTGCCATTATTCTGACTATGTTTCTGCTTTCAGAGCTAGTTATTACTTACATTATTACAAAAAACAGTAATAATTGAATGCAGTGACAATAATTTATGAGAATAAAGAGTGGACACATAGTCCTACAGATACAACCTGCCCTTTGAGGGTGACCAAACTGCTGATGCGGCCCCCGATGAATTTGAGTTTGACACCCCTGCTCTAAACTGTGCTGAAGACACGGTGGGTGGGAACCAAGAAGACTACTGAGCTAGCAGAATCCCCTTTTGTGAATCAATATAGATCTGTCTTCAATCCACATTTTAGTTTGTTAAACTCCTCCATAATTATTAAACACATACCACTGCATTCTTTTCCACATCCAGAGTGATTTTATACCCAATTAAGAACATCTGACAAAGAATCTCTGGTTACTCCACTAACAATAACTATCTTCTGACTGAATATATTATTCTGCTGGGGCTTAGAGTTGGCAGGGGAAGTGATAGCAAAGTTATTTAGGTATGGTCACATCAGACAACAGTCTCTTCCGCTAAAGTAAAGTCAGGTTCAGAAGAAAGTAGCTTGACATAGCCAAGATATGTCCAGGTTCATGGCATACTTTATCAGGACCATGGAAAGCTCCCACTGTGCTCTTCTGGCTGTAGCTCTGCCCCAAGTGTGGCTAAAGGAGAGATGTTGCATTAGCAAAGTGCTGAAGCCATCTGGAAAGCTGTGAAGGCCTGACCTGAGATCAGTCCATTAACCATGCAGAGGAATTCAATGTTGCATGCTTCTGATCATTCTGTCAGCACAAGCATTTCTGCTTGCCAGACAGAATGACCCCCTGTGTTCCAGAGATTCTGCTCACCCTCCAGAGCAGATTTGGGGGAAGCACAGGGGGCTCGCAGAGAGAGGAGAGGGGGGACAGCCCTGCTGTGGAAGAAGGAGCCTTTGCTCTGGCTGAATCCAGGCCACAGTTTCCCAAAATGTGGGAACACAGCCAATACGTCTCTTCATAACGAAAGTAAAAGGAGCAGTATTTCTCAGGTAAATACTTAAATGAAAGCCAGTGGGTAAGTCTGTGACATCTTGGCTCCTAGACAGAGCTGAAAGTAGTCAAACTTTTCAGATGCACAGTTCAAATTAAAATCTCTAAATTGTATTCTGATAGATATAGATAAAATTCAACTCAGTGTTCCATGTTCACCTAGGGTGAGAAAAAGAAGAGAGGATAGCTTTATTCTGCCATTCATAATTATGTAACACAAGAACATAAAAATAGCCTACTGGATCAGGCCAATGGCCCATCTAGTCCAGCATCCTGTTCTCACAGTCGCCAACTAGATGAGTAAAATGAGACCTGTCCTTTTTTGCAACTGGTCACTAACTCTATATGTAGTTGTGATGTTAAATACTCACATCAAATAATAACCTCTGGTCACCTCTGCTTCACCAATGTATATAAGGAAAAAAATAAAGTTATAAGGAAAAAATAAAGTTATGTCACACAAAACTGCTCCATATTTCATGAAAGAGCTTTCCAGAGAACCTCGGTGAATGACAAATTGCCACTTTAAAATTAATTCAAAGAAAGCTATTTTGGGCTCCTTTCACAGTTTGCTCAAATATCGGCCTGCTCTCTTTCACAGTCCAAACCCCTCTCTTTTGCATGTTGTGCTCGACTCCCAAGTCCCAGAAGTGTTCTTTTATCACTCCAGTTCCCATGAAATCTCATTATAGCCCACAGCAGTTAACAGTTTATGTCATTGCTCATTGCAGCAACTGTTCTTAAATGTGGTGTTCCTGCAGAGAATGCTGTGAGCTATTCTTTCAAGGGCAATTACAGGCCAATTAATAAATAAAGGCACTTTAGTTTGTTTTGAAGTTGCTTGATGCTGCTTATGAGGCCAAATGCAAGGATGGGAGCAAGTTCAGGGGAGAATCAGGCAGCAGGAAGGCCTTCCCTCCCTGATTCTCTTATGCTGGTGACATAAGAATATAAGAGCCAATGGCCTATCTAGTTCCAGCATCCTGTTCTCACAGTGGCCAACCAGAAGCCTGTGGACAAGCCCAAAACCAGGACCAGAGCACAAACAGCATTCTCCTCTCTTATCTCCCATGAATTTGTCTAATCCTCATTTAAAAGCATCCAAGTTGGTGGCTGTCGCTACATCTTGCAGCAGCAAATTCCATATAGGTTAAATATGCATTGTGTGAAGAAGTGGCTCTGTGTGCAGGATATCTCTAAGGCCCTATTAATAATTTCTCCTGAAGCCAGGCTCTGAAACCACAAGTGTCGCGGTCACTCTGACCTGCACATCACCCCCGGACATTTTACGGTCTATTGGTGATGTGCCAACGGCAAAATAAATACCTCCTCAAAACACCACAGACCAGGATAAGGTAAAATAAAACGAAGTTGCTTTATTGTGTGTTCATAAGCTTAATGGTTGCAGTACCGGTACAAATCTTAGGTTGTTCCAAATTTCAGATGGTTCCTATACCGGCCTATTACCTCTAATTACAAATTACCAGCCTATTACCGCTAAAGTCAACTAAATAAATATTTGTAAATAAGCTCACAACTCTGTATCCCGTCTGACTAAAATCCACCATCTATTCTCCACCTCAATATTTTAAACCAGCTCTCTCTGCAAATAACCAACCAACTACCTCACAAACTCCCACTAACTGACCAACCTCAACAGCCCAACTGACTCCAGGGGTGGGGTTTTTATACTCTCCCAGAGCCCTCCCCCCTGGGCTTTAACAGTTCTATTAGGATTAACCCTCAACAACCTAGCTAACTTTAGGCTGATCGCCACAACAAGTAAGTCCACTAGATCCATAGGGCAATTGCAAGATGTGGAAGAAGTTAAGCGGCCGTTCTTTCCAGTGCTTTCTCTTTTTTTGTGACGTGTTTCCTCTTTTATAGTGATGCATTCATGCTCACCCTAAATGGAGATTGTGTTACATCATCTGTTTGGATGCTCTTTGCAAAGAGCCAAGTGAGAAACGTATTTACAAAATTATAATTAAAGTATCAGGGCCTAGAAAATTAGCTAGGCCTTTTTAGCTCCTTTTTAATATATGTGTGTATATTAAAATATAATATACTGTATAGGATATGCACTGCATGGAAATGAAGCCGTATATCTGCCCCTCAAGCTTCTCCAGGTGCAAAAGCAAGATTGCATATAACTCTTCCAACCCATTGAGCACAAAATACAATAAAGGAAGCCTGGTGTCAGGAGTCCAGTCCCCGGCTTGATCACACAGTAAGAAGCGTAGTTAATTAAAAAGGATGATTTATTGTCAAAACAAACAGATAGCTCCGGAAGGCTCTAACACAGCCTCTGGCATCATCAATCAAGATGACCCTTCTGAAGATCCCTTCCGGATTCTACAGAAGATATTGAACTTTCACACTTTGCGTCTCTTGCTTTGTTTCTGGTCTAACAGCCCTCCCCTTAGCCGACTCTTAGGAGGGATTGGATCAGCTCCAATCTCTTCCCATTCTGAAAGACTACTTCCTTCTCTGTTCACACCTATTTGAACTCCCCAAGAGCTTTGGCTGGGTTCCCACCCTCTCTCAGTCATTCCCATAGCAACCAGCATTCCAAGGGACGGGATTTGGCACTAGCCAATGTTCATCCTGCATGCCACTTAACCCTCTCTGTTCCTGGCTGCTGGCTGCTTTCTTCAGTTGACTGCAAACCTTCACTGGGAGCTGGCTCATTCCTGACACCTGAAGGGACCATTTGTCCTTTCAAATGTGCCATATTCAAACATGCATGTTCCCACCCATTCCCAATAAAGAGAACTGTGATGCTGAGCGTGCTGAAACTGCAGCTGGAATCCTGCAGTGTTCAACAATCCACATGGACAGAGCCAGTCTTAACACACCGAAGCTGAGCTAAAGAATAAATGAGAAAGAATAACCTAATTCCTGAAACCGAAACTGCTGTGCTGACCACAGTTTAGTCTGTATACCATGTAGAAGACATAGTCACCCACTGCTGTCAACAAGCAGCACCAGCTGCCAATAAACTGGTGTCCATCAAAGATCAAGTGCCTTTATTCAGTTTAAGTGTCTCGCTTACTGAGTGTAACATGGCCTTACCTTTACAAAGTTATATGAGAGTTTACAGAAAGGAGATCTTCATGAAAAAGTATTTGTCCTTTGGCCATTTCATTTAAGAACAAGATCTTGTTCTCATTCTGTTCCACTAGGCATCCTGCTATCAACTTCAGCAGAATTAAGCATGAGCCTTAAAACGCATCACCATTCCGTCCGGTGACTTGAAAGCAACCTGTCGTCTTCCTGCACTGCATCAAGGCCCATGCCTTCAATTATTAAATAATTCCGATTTCCCTGAAATAGATATGTAATTGCAGCCTGTTTTTATATAAATCTGTTGTCTTAAATTAAACATTCATGCTGTATATACAATAGACAGAAAAACACAGAAGCCCTGTCCAACTCTAATGAAAGTTTAATTGCTAAGAGACAGTATTGAGTTTACAATTAAGTGCAGAGTGGAGATAGAAAAGGGAGTGAGCTTCCTTCCTGCCATTTAAACCCCAAGATCAGGACAGTTCATATTGGCACTTGGGTGGAAGAAGGATGAGCTGCTCTTATGTGCTGGAGAGCTGGTTTTTAAAGCTATCACATCGTTCTGTGCCGTGAACAGATGGACAAGAAGGCATCCAGTGATCCACATAGCTTGGAAAACATGGAGCTAGAAGAGATAGCCAGCAAAATATCTGATCTAGACAAGTGGAGAAAGATCTTTAGTTGTCATGGGTAAGTTTTTTTAAAATTCCTACTTAATTCTTGCATGTGCCTGTTGGTAGGTCACTTTTAAGTTTGCAATCCTATTAAATCACATTCCGCTGAATTTAGTGGGGCTTACTTTTGAGTAGGGATGGAAGGCTCTGTCTATCTTCGTTCCCTTGGTTTCCCATTTTTCCTATTTTGAATCCAGATTTTTCTTTTTTTAAAAAAAAACCCATGCAAATGGATCGGCCTCTTATTGGACATTTCTCCTAATAAACATATATTTGCATGAAGCTTTGTCTAATGTACACATTTTGGCAAGTGATTGCCTCAACATGCTACATTTTTATGCTACTTTCACTAATATATTAATTTTTATGCATCTATTAATTCCACTAATGTAAAAGTAAAGGACCCCTGGACGGCTAAGTCCAGTCAAACGTGACTATGGGGTGTGGCGCTCATCTTGCTTTTCAAGCCAAGGGAGCCGGCATTTGTCCAGAGTGCACAAAAATGCCGTTTACCTTCCCGCCGCAGCAGTACCTATTTATCTACTTGCATTGGTGTGCTTTTGAACTGCTAGGTTGGCAGAAGCTGGGACAGAGCTCACCCCTTCAGATTCGAACCGCTGACCTTCCAATCAGCAAGCCCAAGAGGCTCAGTGATTTTAGACCACAGTGCCACCCACTCCCTAATTCCCCTAATCAATGTATGCATTTTTGGAAACATGTCGGAGATTGCAAAATTCGAATAAGTGAGAATTTCAGAGGATGACTGTGGTTTGGTTCTCATATTGTTTCTAATTTAATAGATTTGACTTCAAATGTGAACCAAATCTAATTTCTCCCCCATCCCTACTTTTGAGTAAACATACATAGAACTGGAATGCCCAGGATATGCTTGTGCGACAGAAGGCTTGGTGACACACAAAAGGGTTTGTTTGGGGGGTTGTTTGTTTTTTTGCAGAGTCTTTGCTAGATTTGCGCTTTTAGCAAATCGGTCTTGTTTTTTATTTTTCAGATTGGAAATCAGCCACACCACACATCAGGTAACTTCCTCCCATCTTATTTCCCAGTGTTGTGATTTTGCCAGCAGCAACTGCTTTTAAAAAGATTGCTGCTGTATGAAAGAAATGCAGGTGGTGACACTTCTAAAACGAATCCAGCAAACTGTAAAGCAGGCATTTCTGGAAGTGCCTTCCTGCACAGGTTTAACTCAGCTTAACTACTTCCAAATGAATTTTAGAGAAACCTTCATGACTGGATTCCCTGTGAAGTAGAATACCGACACTGGATCAGAGCATCCTGTTCCCACAGTGCTTTTAACCAGATGCCTACAGGAAGCCTGCAAACAGGACATGAGTGCGACAGCACTCTGCCGCAGCTGGTATTCAGAGACATACTGCCCCCGGCAGTGGAGATAAAAACATGTTAAACCTATATATTAAAACATAACATCAATATATCTATTTCTATATAACTTTTGCATGCCCTTTATGCCGTCCTCCTTTGATTTTCACATTTAGGATTGCCATTTTGCATGCATGCACACCCAGACACTTTGGTCACGTGTCTTTAACATGGGCTGACACCAGAGGCAGATTTAGGGCAAAGTGCTCCCCTGCTGGCACCAAGGAAATCCAATGGAATTTATTTATAGGAAAATTCTCTTGATGATGAACTTCCCTGTTATTTCTGCCCTTCAGTTCTACCCCTGCTGCGCCCTCTGAAGCATCAAGGAATGAGTCCCATCTCTTTTCTGCATGGCCGTCCTTCAGATACTTGAAGACAGCTGTCATGTCTCCCTTTGATCGTATCTTCCCTAGGCAAAACATACCCAACCATCTGAGCCATTCATAGGACTTGCAATAGTCCCTTTAGGAACAGGCAAATTATGCTCAGTGTATTAGCATGTCCTCATGTTTCTCCATGTATGTATTATTTTCCTGGCAGCAACTGTTCATGCTACTACATCAGAAGTCACTTCATATGGTTCTCCCAGGTTTTTGCGTGTTCAGACCTTTAAACCTCCCCCTTAAATAAATTCACACAAGACTCAAATTTTTGGCTTGGTTTTTGGCAGAATTTAGGCCACAACTTTATTGATTACAGCAAGTGAGTGGTTGCATAGACTCTGATTCGACTAGCTCCTTGCACCGTTGCAGGTAGCGCTGACCCAGAGCTCTATCGTAGGTCAGCCTAGGGTGAAGACCTGGAGTGGCGGAAAGCCGGGGGCATGCTATGTCCACCACCCAGGTGCCCCCCTGGACTCAGGCACGGGCACAACCCCTCGCAGGCTTGACCAAACCATTGAGTCCCTAACGGCATATCCCTTCACATAGGGATGGCAAGAGCATTCCCCCATCCCTATCACCTGAGCCTATCCGCAACCTTAAAAGTTGTGGTGATTTGCTACGCAGCAGGCGAAACCCAAATGGCACTAGCCAATCAGCCAAGTGGGGAAAATTCCTGCCATGCCCGTCCCAACGACAGACGACACACAATGGCATAGCAAGGCCAAGTGCACAAGCCCTAAATATAGGGAGAGGTGGGCGGGTGTTTGGATGCACTGACCAAGAGAGAAAGCTCTGGGTCACATGCATTGGCATATATACCGTGTTTCCCCCTTTTTAAGACACCGTCTTATAACTTTTCCCCCTCAAAAAACCACATGGTGTCTTATTTTCAGGGGATGTCTTAGTTTTATTATGTTTTATTATTATTATTATTATTATTATTATTATTATTATTATTATTATTATTTAATTTATTATTATTATTATTATTATTATTATTTATTTATTTAATATTTTATTATTATGTTTTATTAGTTTTATTATGTTTATTATGTACCTATGGTTCCGGGCAGTGGGGCGGCAGGCCTCCTCGGCATGGCCAGGAAGAGGCCAGGCCGCTGGCTCGGCGCTCCGCCCGGTGATGCCTTTGTCGTGGTTTTTTTAATCCCACCCCACCCCCTGCCAACCGCTCCGAGGTTCCTGCTGCTTTATTTGGGGGGGGCGTGTTTCGCGAAATAAACGCATGAGGATGAGGAGGGCTGAGGGATCCCGCCCGGCCTTAGGCAGGCCACCCGCGCGCCTTCCACCCACCGCATGAGGCCGGCCTCCGGGGAATGCGGGGCCCGGGCAAGGCAGCACCGAGAGCCCCCACGGCCGCCGGGAGACGTGACGCAGCCGCCGCCCGCGCAGCCATCACCCTCGCCGCCGCGTCCCTTTCATGCCTCTTGCTCAAAGCGAGGCGCGGCGTTCACTGCGCTTGGAAGGAGCCGGGTGCCCATGGATCATGCAGCAAGGGCCCTCCCGACTCCTTCCCAGGCGCCCCTTTCTCCTCCTCCTTGCCGGTTCCGGGCGGTGGGGTGGCAGGCAGGAAGAGGCCAGGCTGCTGCGGCGCTCTGAGCGTTCGGCGCTCTGCAAGGCGCTGCTGGGCGCTCCAAGCGCTCGGCGCGGCAGAGCGCTCCGCTCTGCAGCTGCCGGTACCGGGCGCTGGGGAGGCAGGCCTCCTCGCCGGGTGCTCCGGCGGCGCAGGAGGGGCCAGCAGTGCTCCCGCCACCGCCTGTTGCCCTGGTGGCGCAACACCGCTCTGCCTTGGGCCATGCAGCCCACGACGCTCCGGCGGCGCGGAAGGGGCCAGCAGCGCTCCCGCCGCCGCCCGTCACTCCAGCCGTGCAGAAGCGCCCGCGGGCCTCCCGCCGCTGCTCAGCCTTGGGCCATGCAGCCCCCAGGGGCGAGCAGCGGCCTCGTCTCCGCCTGGCCCAGCAGCAGCAGCAACAGCAACAGCTGCGGGAGGACAAGAACAGCGCTGCTGCTGGGTCCCGCTGCCTCAAGGCGAGCGGCGCTGCTGCGTGAAGGTATGGCTTATCTTCAGGGGGTGTTTAATATTGAACAAATGCTTTAAAAGCCTGCTATGGCTTACTTTCTGACTACGGATTAAAAAAGGGGAAACACGGTAGGTCCCTTAATCCATTTGGCTAGCGTCCCATTGGTCAGATTAAACCCGGCAACAAGGGACCTACCAATTGGGTGTTGTGGCTATCCAATCGTACCCACCCACAGGGCCGTCTTAAACGCCCCTGCCGCTGTGGTGCGCCGGATCTCTCCGGCGCCCTCCCGCCCCGTTTCCCAGCGCGGTGGGCGGGCGGGCGCAGCGGTGGGCGGGCGGGCAGGCACAGCGCGATCTCTCCGGCACCCTCCCGCCCCGTTTCCCAGCACAGTGGGCGGGTGGGCGCAGCGCGCAGCGCTGCTCCCACAGGCGCAGCTGCGCGGCGGACCAGCGGATCGGCCGGCCAGCGGGTGGGCGCAGCTCGCAGCGCTTTTCTGGCGGGCCAGCGCCATGGTGCCCTGCGCCACCGGGGGTCTACCTAGAGCCAGGCCTGCCCACCCACAACACAAGAGTTTGGTTGCGAGGTCTCACTGCAACACGTGGCCTCTTTGAGGGAGGACACGATTTAGCCTTCTTCAGCAGTGTAATGGGGAACTGCTTTCCAAGTGGAGAGAAGGCTCGGAATTCCTACTGTACACTTCATGTAAGACGCCCTGTTGACCAAAAGCAGCCAGAACCTGCGCCTTTAATGGCAGCTTGATCTGCAATAATCACAGCAACAGCAATGAGATAAATATAATCTGTTCAAGCAGCTGTTAACTGCATAGGAGCAGAGACTACTAGAATGTTGGCAACCCTCTCTGTGTCTGTTTTTTGACATGTCTATATTTGTACTCTGCTTCCCTCTATGCTCAAACTGGTTTACGCCATAAACAGCACACAAACAATCTATTTAAACGTTTCCCTCTTCTTTTATCACTGAGAGGTGCTTGCTTTTCAAGTAACCCATTTCCATGCATGGTTTGCTGCTACCAGAGCTGAGCAACAGTGTGTTTTGAAATTCTATTCATTTAACTATATCAAACTAGTAAGGATCTATGTAAATGGAACAAATGTTGACAGAATGGATGTATCTTTCAGAAAGTGCAGCAAAATTGTTGGCCACACAGCTCACCAGCAATTCCTCTACATTTTGAATCATCTATACATGCCATATAAACTTTAAACAGGTAGAATTACTATCCGCTTCCTGGAGTTTGATATAACAAAATTAAATAGCAATAATGCAACACAAAGTTAGGTGTGCTGTGGTTGCTGAAACCAGGGAATGTTATACAACTGAATTTTGAAATAAAATAATGCATTAAATGAAGCATAAACCTGCAGTGGAAAGGAATAGATTTCTGGAGTGAAATGCAAAAATGGTTTTAGTGGACAAATGGCACAAATTAAAATTAACAAAGAAATGTATGTTTTTTTCTAGTTTTCTTCCAATGTTTGTAAGGATTAGCACATTTAACTTTCCAGGCCATCTGTTGCCACCCCATATCGTCCTTACACAGTTTTACCCAAATCCCAGTCGTTAACAATTAAATGGCAATAATTCGTTATCCATGCAATCCAATATATGTGTCTTCTCAAAAAGTAAGTCCCATTGAATTCATACTACAAAGTATGAAACAATATATTTCCAGAGGAATCCCATCATCTCACATAGCCATCACATAGGAATGTCAGTCCCTTCCACGCCACCACCAGCATATATTCCTGGAATTAGAGTAGATCTTGACAGATATATTAAAAAGGCAAAATGTTAAATTGATGTTCCTTTAAGTAAACCCAAAATGAACAAGCATCTCCTTTCATATAACTTTCCATCCATCTCAAAAACTTTCAAAAACTCATTCATGTAAGTTCTTTGCATGAAAAACAACACCCGTCTATTCTAGGAGTGGGTGGGTGGGATTCCGCTAAGTTCGCATTTAGAGGCGAACCTTATATGGGAACCGGTATAATGCAATCCTTCAACATTCACACTTTTCTGAATTTTACAATGCAGTTCTCCAGCCGTGTACAAAAAAATGCTTACACTAAGGTAGAGTATGCATAAAATGCATTATATTCTGTTAAATTGATTTGCAGGTATATATGCGCAGCAAAACTGCATACAAACGTTAGAAGAAAGTTGCACTAAACCACCTGACTTTTTTTTAAAAAAATTGCAATCTGAAAAGTAAGAAATTAAGAGAATCTGACATTGACAGTTTTGTCCCACCCTAGTGGGAGAATAAAAAAGGGAGAGAAAAATAAATAAGTCAACTATTAACTTCAATATTTATTTTATCAAGACAGGGTTAATGCCTTTATTTCCAAAACCTTTCCTAGTGCTGTAATTTGGACAAGAGCCATTTAATTTCTAAACCAGAAGGAGAGCTCCTGTTCTTTGGTAATCCAGGAAACTGAGCCAAGGCAGTTCTCCTTTCCAAGTGTCACTATCACTAGGTAATTTTGCCTGTGACTACTTTCAGTCTATTGGAAGCTATGGAAAACAGGACAACACTGCAACAGGTCAAAAGATGGGTAGATTCCAAGTTGAGTTACATAGAAATATTGCAGGAAGAAGTTAAGAAGAGTCAACTAGTAAGTACGAAAAATATTTGCTTAAATTTGTATTTAATTTTTTGCCAAAAGAAAACAATCCTTTCTTGCTGGGAGTTTGAATTGTTCTGGGCTAGCTGGCTGTGTCAGGCACTACAGGCGACAAAAGCAATGCTAAAAAATTTTTTGCATTGAGAGTGACTCTGAAGTTACATCAACATCTCAGTCCAGGACGCCTCCCTGCATCTACCTGGAAGTAAGTCCCACTGGTTTAAGTGGAATTCACTAATAAGGAAATATGCTCAAGGAGACAACACTAACACAACAGGTATCAAATGATTAACTTCGTACGCTATAGTCTCTGCAAACCTACTGGCACTTGTTCCCTTTAAACACCTCGCACTGTTTTTAAATGATGTATTAACTTATGTGCACCGAAAAGAGAATTATATTCTCGACACGCTGGTTTGAAACAATATAGAAACCTTTCGTCTCCTTGCAGATAAAGGACCAAACCATGTTACGGGATGGGGTTTTGTGCAGTTCCTTCGTTTTAGGAGAATGTTTGCTACCAAAAAAAAAAAATCAGAAAAGGTGGAGCATGATGCGAATGTATTTAGGGATACGCCATACAGTTTCTGTTTGTTTATATTGTTTATATAGAAGTGCCAAGACCACAAATCGGAGGATGACAAAGAGGATGCAGCTGCAGCATCTCAGATGACAAACCCCCTAAAGCAAAGCCGTTTCCCATCCAATATTCTTCACTCGATTCCCAAAGCTCTCATCGTCTCATCGAGCCTCGGAGGGCGGCCCATCTCACTGGAAATGGCAGTGGTAAGCGGACCTTGTCAATTAAGTATGAGATGAAACTTAATCTCGCCAGAATTAAAGAGACACAGAAATCTTATCCAGGAGCACTGTTGGGATCAAGGCTGCAGTTGGCTGCTGTTAGAAATAATTTAAAAGGGATATAGTGGGGATTGGCTGTTTGGGATGGTTTTCAAGGCTGCTACTGGCCCCTGAATGCACACAGCGGATTCTACACTAAGGTATTAAGCAATACAGATATGATGTGATATTTAACTTCCTTGTTTCAATTCAACTGGTGGCTCACTGTGTTGTATCCAGGGCTAGAGGAGAAATTCAAGCCCTGAACAACCGTGTCAGAGAGCCAGGAGAACGCTGCCTCTGAAAATGGCTCCATTTGTGAATAGCCATTGATTGATAGACCTCCTGACAGATAACCCTCCACAAATGTATTTTAATTCCTTCTTAAAGCCATCCAAGCTGGTTGCCATTGGTGCATCTTGTGGCAGCAAATCCCATTAATTAATTTTGTTTTGAGTGAAGAAGTACGTTCTTTGATCTGCCCCCAAACTGCTGCCAATTAATTTAGTCGGGTGACCTAGAGTACTTGTTTTATCAGAAGTCATCACTTTCATCACAACTGCTTGGGTGAGCTGTAGTAGAAAACCTGTCCCATGCAATTTTTTTATTAAGAAGCACTAAACATTCCCCTTGATTATGTTTTCCTCAAACCACATTGGGAACCATTTATGCAGCCATCTTTTGTGCAAAGTGGTGGTGGTCATTATTATTCTATTTACTTATTTCTTGCCCTTACCAGTTGCTGGTTACCAAGTGACTTGCATTTAAAAATATAAACACCAATACAGTGGTGCCTCGCTAGATGAATTTAATTCGTTCCACGGGTCTTTTCTTATAACAAAAAATTCGTCTAGTGAATCCCATAGGAATGCATTGAATTTTTTTTGAATTTTTTTTGCCCATAGGAACGCATTAATTGAATTTCAATGCATTCCTATGGGAAACCGCGATTCGCTAGACGAATTTTTCGTAAAACGAATCCATCTAGCGAGGCTAGCTCCACTCGAAAAATCCTTTCGTTAAGCGAAAATTTCGTTAAACATGGCCTTCATTAAGCGAGGCACCACTGTACATTATACCATAAAAGAAAGAAAGAAAGTCATATAAAAAATAATAGTGTGCTTAGAGTTCAAATTATAGTATGTTTATAGTTCATGTCCCTCCATAGTTGTCCTTTCTGTAAACTGAAATGTCCCAAATACATTCACATTAACAATGCTACAACTGTGAATCATGGTACATTGGAGGTTCATGTGCTGCAGTGAGTGAGAGGATTTGTGAAAAGCTTGCAGGACATGCAAGTATATTTGTACTACTTGCCCCTGCACTTGATTCATATTTTTTTCTCCCCACTGATGATGGAGACTGAGGACTTTTTGACCAGGGCCAGATTATCGAGAAAGTTAACAAGACCCTACCTGGAGGCTATGATTCTCATATGGCACCTCTGGCTTTGACAATGAAACTGCCACTGAAAGTAAAAATGGTTTCAGAATATGAGTTTATGTATGTGCTCTGATTTGTAGTACAAATACAATTTCAAGTGATCTGCCAAGAACTGCAATGATTTCCATGTCATCCGTGGAGAAAGGGATGGCATTTAAGAACAGTTGTTTAAGGTACTGCTGGAAGGAAATTTTTTATTTTGAGTGGCCTTAACTGTTCCTCATTCGGAAAGTGCTCCAATTCCCTGATTATTGTGGTAAATGCCTGGTTCATTCAGAGGAAGCCAAGAACATTAGCTTTCTTTTTAATAAAGACTATTTTTTTTGTTGCTGTTTAATTCTTACCATTTCAAGGGACTACGTAGGATGTTATTTGGAAGCACATATCAAGTCTTCAGCTATGAATGGAAAAGAGCATATTTCAGATTCCACGAGCCTTATACTGATTTGGCCTACGCGCTGGAGACAGATAAGGTAATAATACCTGGCAGCCATTTTTATACTGGTAAGTGCTCAGCCTGGATCAGGCCAATCCCAGCCCAGTCATGTGCTCCCTGGATGTTCAAGGGCAAAATCACAGTCTATCTGCTTCAGTTTCCCCTGTCTAAAGTGGCTATTGGCGCCTCCTCCTTTGCAGGATGGTGATAATGTAAGTGGATTGCAAACCCCTTTCCTTATCAAGGGAGTTATACCAGGTATCAAACAGAAGTGAGATAGAGCTGGTTTACACAGCAGCATATGACTTGCCCCCCCCCACTCTCCATATGTACAGAAGCTTCCAATTGCCTACAACAGCTATATGCTCTGAAAAAGTTGCCATAGAGGACCCCAACCCAGCCTTAATACTGCTGCTCTGCTGTATTAAGCCCAGTCCTTGGTCTCTTGTAGGAATTGCAGAAAGGGGGGAGCGATGCCCGACACATTTAAATCACACAGCATACTTGAATTATACCACAACAATCTGTAGCGGCCAGTGTGTGTCGCAAGATGGGGCTGCCCTCCTGACAGCGGCGTTGTTGCTGCTTACCTGGACAGAGCAGTGGTTACATAGTTTGATGACCACTGCTCCTTAGAAGTTGACTGTATACATTTCTGAGTTGAACACTGAGGAAGACCACGTCGAAACAGTGTCATTATCCGGATCACTGTCTATTATTTGCATCGCTAAGCATTCAAATTATATCACTGGATGAATTTTATTTTGATAATATATGGACTGTACTCTTGAATATCGCTTCGCTGCAACTCATAAAGATATACATTAAGATATACATTTATGCCCTTATTTTTCATCGGTCCACGTGTTGCCGCTGTTGTCTTTAGTCTGGAGTTCACAACACAGGGGTTAGTTGATTTAGTGCTTACCTGAACAGGGCTGAGCCAAGGTGCTGGCAAGGTTAGGGCGGCACGGTTGCATGGATAGGACTGCCACAGCTGATCTGGCACTCCCATCGGTACATCACATGGCCCTGACCATGGGTCGGCAAACTAAGACCAGCGGGCCAGATCAGGCCCAATTGCCTTCTAAATCCGACCCTCGGACGGTCTGGGAATTGCCACGTGGATCGCCAGTGCGTGGATCACCAGCGTGTGCATTCTTTCCCTCTCCATTTCTCTCCCTCACACGGTGCCACCACCGCCTCCCTCCCGCCTCCTGGCTTCTCTCCGCCCTGCCTAGAGGAGGAAGGGAGCTGGGCTTTGTTGGTGCCAGCCCCTCTCCAGAGCCCTTTCGCGTGCTGCTCATCACCACTCGTTCCATTTTTTCTTCTTATCCAAAATATAGTCCGGTCCCCCACAAGGTCTGAGGGACAGTGGACCAGCCCCCTGCTGAAAAAGTTTGAGGACCCCTGGTCTCCATCCCATTCAGATAAACAGCAGTGATACAGGCGTCGGGAGGGTCACCCGATCACATGTGCCGGTATTGGCAAGAGTAAATGTATGTCATAATTTACAAAAGCTTGTAAATGCTTTCTTTCAGGGAGGAGCAGTAGCTGTTCAAATGGCTGTTCAAGTGAACATCATTAAATACTTGTTGTTTGTACAAAATAAAGAAGAAAATATGCGCCTGCAAAGGTAAGGATAGACCGGAGAGATATTTGCTTAAGTTGCATGGGTTTTGGGGGTCCACAACATGGGTTCCCAGACCACCTCCCATATGTGGCCCAGTGAATCTAGCTGTAGATTCACAGTACCTCCCAATGCTTGAAAGCCAAGGAGCTGTTTTGTAGTCTTTCAAAGGGAGATACTGTGGAACGCAAGCTGGTGTTGGATTCCAACCCCTGTCAGCCCAAGCCAACATGGTCAATGCTCAGGGATCGTGGCAGCTGTACTCAGCGGTGCAGCTAGGAAATTTTTATACCATGTAAGGGTAAAGAGTAAGGGGTCTCTAGATCAGGCTTCCTCTACCTTGGTCCTCCAGATGTTTTGAGACTACAATTCCCATCATCCCTGACCACTGGTCCTGCTAGCTAGGGATCATGGGAGTTGTAGGCCAAAAACATCTGGAGGGCCGAGGTTGAGGAAGCCTGATCTAGATGGCCACGTGTATTACGTCGGCTGTGAAAATCCTACATAAGAATAAAACAACAATGGTGCCACCCCTCTGTGAGTTGTTGCAGGAGGCTCCACCTATTATTAGCATTAAACTGGAGAGCATGCTTCTCTTCTCAGCGTGCAGATATAAAACAGAAGCTCCAAGAAGGAGACATGGGTTACATGAGAAATCCAAAAGAAGCACTGGAGAATGGAGAAAAGCAGAATTCCTCTGCATTCCCAATAGTGGGGAAGGAGAGCTGAAAATAATGCAAATAGATTTCACACCTGGCAGCCAATGCACCCATTGGGTTTCAGATAGCACATGGGTAGACAAGTCAAAAAAGTCCAGGACCCATGGGTAGACGAGTCAAAAAGCCCTTGTCTTGTAGAAAAGGATAATATACGTTCAAAGTAAAAAAAATAAAATGAGCATCTATAGCAGGCATAGGCAAACTCCGGCTCTCCAGATGTTTGGGACTATAATTCCCAACATTCCTAACTAACAGGACCAGTGGTCAGGGATGATGGGAATTATAGTCCCAAACATCTGGAGGGCTGGAGTTTGCCCATGTAAATGCCTGGCTGCCCCACTGCTGACCTATAAAAAGTAAGGATGCTGCAGTGATGAGTGTCAGCCCTAGTGGGCTCTAGCATAGCCGTGCCCAGGTGTGGATGCCTTGGACTGTTTGCTACTGCATTTGTCACCTGCCACTCTCTGGGTGGTCATTGAGGTCAGGGCCGGCTCTAGATAGAACCCCGGTGGCACAGGGCGCCAGGCCGGTAGGCAGGGCGTCGCGCGACGAAGCTGCGCAGAAACCATGCTGCACCCTGTGAGGGCGGGGGCGCCGGAGCGATCTCCGCCCCTCAGCGCCAGGGCACGCGACCTGCTCGAGACTGCCCTGATTGAGGTGGAATCCTGCACTTCAATGGCCTGGGTTTAGCCCTGAGGTCCAGCCCTAGCTGCACCATTGTCAACAATGTCTTGGGGGTGACTAAGGATTGCTAGTGTCTCTCTTTCACAGTCTCTTTTTCTATCTGTCTTTGCAGTTTATGTGAAATAAGCCAAAAAGAACAAGAAAAGGCTCTTGTAGCAGCCTTGGCTGATATTCTATGGGTAGCAGGAGAAGGTCAGAAAGCTACTGTCTGCCTTGTCACCAGTGATACTTATTTTACTCCCAGTATAGACTACAAAGCTGATCACTTTACTGAAAGAGTAAGTAAGAGAAGCTATCCTTTATAAGACACAAGATTTGCAAGGGGGAAATTGTTGGGCTTGATTCTAAAAACTAAGAAACAGAAAAACCCCAGAAACACGGGGACTGTTGTTGTATGTTGTGGTACAAACAATGGGCACATAAAGATCCACTTTGCAGCCAGAGACTGGCTGAGATTTGCTGTTTACTGGCAAAGAAAAACCAACAGCTTTGAATACGGCTGCCTTGACCCTTATTCTGCCATCCATCCCTGCCCCCTGCTCAATCTCTGGAAGGCACTAGAAGGTCAAAGAGAACTCAGGTGCAGATACACACAGGTACTGCCTGGTTCTAATGCTTCATTATCTCTGTGCAGTAAGGGAGCTGGAGAGCACAGAGCCTAGGCTGAAAGCGAAGCAGTCAGAGTCGTCTTCACAGAGCTCGTGTATATGGAAAAGTCTGTTCAGGAAAAAAATTAAATTTAGGCTAAACAACTGTGCTCGTGTGTAATAGAGATGAATGATGCGATTACTGCACCACCTGACCAGTTTTCCAAAATTTTATTCCTGTGTTGATGGAATTCTTAATGATCATTTTGCAGGTTCAGCTGTTTGACTTTTTTGAGAAGGAAACAGCTCAGCAGTTCCTCTGCGATCACATACACTGTGTAAGTGGGGGGGGGTATGCAGCGTCTTTACAAATGTGTACTTGTGGCTTTTAACAGTACCTACATGTGGAACTGCATGCATGCTTGTTTGCTCGTACATTAGTGCACCACTGTGTTCAATGGGGCTTGTTTTATTTCATGTTTTTATTTCACTTTTAATTTGTATACCATCTTTCTATTTCACAATACCCAAGGCAGTTTACAAGCTGAAGAAACAAAGAATGTCACCATATAACAATCTAATCCCACACAAAAATGTGATAATAAAACATAGCTTTAAAATAAGCAACTTATATAAAATAAAGTAATAGTCAACAATCTATTAGAATAGCATAGAATAATATTAAATATCAGCATATAAAAATTAAACAAAACCACTCTTAACAATTATAATCAAGAATTTCCAAACTGTAATCAATAAAACAGCGGCAAGTCACAGTGCATAAAATAATACAATACAAATCGAGAAGCAGAGACTGAAGGTAGGGGCAAGGCAGGTGGAAGAAGGCCTTGCCTGATGAAGTCTCTCCCCTCACAGTTCTAGATCCAAAGATTCAGAAATTGTTCAGAATCTCATTCTTCAGTACATGTACTCTCAGATGACTATAAATGAGGCTGCAGTCTTAGTTGTCTTATTATGCAATGTTATAAAATGAATCTTTTGTTCTGATCCAGCTTTTGGCTAATAAACTTCGACTGCATTTTGAATTGCCTCGCGCATTTAGCACAATGTTATGTTCCTCAGCTCAAGCATCACAGATAGGTACAGCAGGTGGGACCTGCAACAAAGTGTTGCAGTGTGGAGTGCTGCTGTTTAGGAAGCAAGCCCCTCCCTTCTATTCCCCCTGTTTTCTGTTCTCTTCCCCGCAATTGTCAATCAGTATTCCATGACCATTGAGCATGCTCAGTCCCTTTGGGCTTGGGTAGGTCCCCCCCTCCTTTGCCTGTACATATTTTCTGCACTTCTGAAAATCCTTGGGGGTTCCCCAAACACAGAAACCTAGAAAGCTGCCTTGCCCTGAGTCAGAGCATTGCTCCATCTAGCTCAGTATTGTCTACACCAGGGGTCAGCAAACTTTTTCAGCAGGGGGCTGGTCCACTGTCCCTCAGACCTTGTGGGCCGCCAGACTATTTTTTTGGGGGGGGGGATGAACCAATTCCTATGCCCCACAAATAACCCAGAGATGCATTGTAAATAAAAGAACACATTCTACTCATGTAAAAACATGCTGATTCCCGGACCATCCACGGGCCGGATTTAGAAGGTGATTGGGCTGCATCCGGCCCCCGGGCCTTTGTTTGGGGACCCCTGGTCTACACTGTTTGGCAGCAGCCCTCCAGGGTTCCAAGCAGGAGTCTTTTTACCAGCCCTGCCTGGAGATCCCAGGGACTGAGCCCAGGACCTTCTGCATGCAACACAGGTGCTCTCCCACTGAGCTATAGCCCCTCCCTAGCTGATGTCTTTCTTTTGTGCGTGGGTGGTGCCGTTCTGGCTAAATAACCAACAGCACTCACAGCCTGAACACCAGAAATCAAGGGGAGGCTCTGAAGATGTGTGTCAACATGAACCTGAGCAGTGGTGGACTTTGGTAATATCGTGTTTGAGTGAAGACAAAATCCCCCCCTCCAAAGTTCTTATTTCCATAGTAATTCATTTTGGTACAGTTTTTTATGGATCTTCTCAGTAGCTACCCGCATAAATAGGGTGTTGTTGTTGTTGTTGTTGTTGTTGTTGTTGTTGTTGTTGTTGTTCACCCTCTCGGCTTGGTGCCCTGTGTGAGGAAACTACCTGTACTGCCCTAAATCTGATGTTGACCTGAGTAACATTCATTCTTCTCTTCTAATCAGCTGAACTGTGAAGGAAGTCATGGAGTGATTCTATTTCTGTACAGCTTGCTTTTCTCAAGGACATTTGAAAGGTAACAAAAATGTTCCCCTGCTTTATCAATACCTAGATTTAAATTAAGCAATAAGTCACCGTGTCATCCTTTCTTTCTTCTTATCTTTTTTAAAATTTAAGAATAGTTTATTTGCCACAACATATATTTCAAACATTCTCATAATCTTAAAGGTAAAGGTAAAGGTACCCCTGACCATTAGGTCCCGTCGCAGACGACTCTGGGGTTGCGGTGCTCATCTCGCTCTATAGGCCGAGGGAGCCGGCGTTTGTCTGCAGACAACTTCCGGGTCATGTGGCCAGCTCATGACTAAGCAGCTTCTGGCGAACCAGAGCAGCGCACAGAAATGCCGTTTACCTTCCCGCTGTAGCGGTACCTATTTATCTACTTGCACTTGATGTGCTTTTGAACTGCTAGGTGGGCAGGAGCTGGGACCCCCGAACAATGGGAGCTCACCCCGTCGCAGGGATTCGAACCGCCAACCTTCTGATGGGCAAGCCCTAGGCTCTGTGGTTTAGACCACAGCGCCACCCGCGTCCCTTCTCACAATCTTAAAAACTATAAAATAACACATCATGTGCTACAACCTCATTAAAAGGAAGGGATACATTATATCTGCAACAATTTGAAAGGTTCAAATGTATACTTCAAGTATTCCAAACTATGATACCCACCCCAAACACTACTCCCCCATGCGCCTCACTAACTGTGTGTTCAATAAAATTGGTTTTTCTTTATTGTTTTTCTTTTGGTCTCTTGCTACCTGCAGTTTCCATGTTAGCTCTTCCAACACTGCCAGACCCAAGGGCATAGCAAGGGGGAGGTTCACCCCGGGTGCCACCCTGGAGGGGATGACACTCGGCGCCCCCCACACACACAACTCCCAAGCCGAGCCCCACCGCCCAGTAAAAACCCTTGCTCGGCAGCTGGCTGCTTGCTCACTTCCTCGACACACACTTTGCTTCTTTCCAGAGGCCCAGAGAGGGGCATCAGCGGCCGCCGCTGACACTCCTCCATACCTGCCAATTTGCTGTCAGAGAAATAAGGGACCGGGCCGGAAATAGCAGACCGGAAGTAGCGCTGCCGCCATTTTAGAACTGGGTGGAGCATGCTCAGAAGTGACTTTTGATGCTGATTTGTCCAGTTCCAAAATGGCCACCGCGCCAGAAGTCACACTGCGCCAGAATAAACCGAGGAAAAACAAAAGAAAACCATTTTTTCAGCTAGGAACAGCTGGGAAAACGGGGATTTCCCGGGGAAAACGGGAGACTTGGCAGCTATGCACTCCTCCCTGGACCGCCCCTCGCCTCCACCCCAGCAGGAAAAGCAAAGTGCACGCCTAGCAGGTGAGCGAGCAAGCTGCAGAGTGAGGGGTTTTTTTAAAAAAAAAAAACCCTCGCTCCATGGCTTGCTCGTGGTTTGCCAGCGGCGCTACTCCAGCACCGGGATCCCAGCGTTGGAGCAGCGCTGCCGGCAAACCACTCCGTAGCACGCTTCGCTTCTTCCTGCTGGAGTGGAGGCAAGGGGCGGGCCAGTGGATGTTCAGACGTCCCTGAACAGAGGGTAAGATTGATTGCTTGTGAAATGGGGACCACTTATAAATGCCATCTCCAACTCCTTGAAAGATTTCATCAACAGTGTCTCCAAAAATTTTTACACATCACTTGGGAAGACAGGCAAACTAATGCCAGTATACTGGGAAGACAGGCAAATTAATGCCAGTATACTCTGGGTATAAGAAGCAAAGATCACCAGTGTTGAAGTGATGATTCTTCAACATTAACTTCGTTGGACTGGTCACATTGTTCGGATGCCTGATTATCATCTTCCAAAGCAACTACTCTATTCCGAACTTAAAAATGGAAAGTGTAATGCTGCTCAACAAAAGAGGTTTAAAGACACTCTCAAGGCAAATCTAAAAAAAATGTAGTATAAACACGACAACTGGGAAACACTGGCCTGCAAGCGCTCCAATTAGAGAACAGCCTTTACCAAAGGTGTCATGGACTTTGAAGACACTCGAACTCAGGACGAAAGGGAGAAATGTGCTAAGAGGAAGGAATGTTAGGCAAACTCTCACCATGATCAAGAATGACCAGACCATGACCAGAAACCAATGTCCCTACTGTGGAAGGACATGTGGATCCAGAATTGGCCTCCACAGTCACTTACAGACTCACTGTTAAAACCGTGTTTATGAAAGACAATCTTACTCAGCTACGAGTTATCACAGAAGAAGAAGAGAAGAAGAAGAAGAAGAAGAAGAAGAAGAAGAAGAAGAAGAAGAAGAAGAAGAAGAAGAAGAAGAAGAAGAAGAAGAAGAAGAAGAAGACACAGGGTGGCTGGAAATTACAGAGCAGCCAGCTGAATAAAGCATAGAGTTACTCTTGCAACATTATTGTTGTGTTTGGGTGGGCTGAACATCCTGCAGCCTCTTATCAGCATTAGTAGTTGAAGCTGAAGCTGCTTGGGTATCTGGGGCATGTTTTGACTACTGCCAGCTTTATCTTCAAAGAACACTGAATAACTTCCTTTTGACAGCCAAGGTCAGGGCGGCCTAAACTTTGGACAACTGTAAGCTCCCCCTCTGGATTATTCTGCAGCTACCGTCTTCAGTTCAACTAATTATTAGCTTATTTAGGTAGCAATTGAAGATTTTAAGGAGGTTTTCTCACCGCTGCTGTATCGCAGTCGCCATCTTTGTAGTGTTGCTTTAAAAAATATATTTTGTCGCCAGCGGCAGGGCAGCTGTACCCTTACAATGCTCAGTTTATTAAAGCAGAGCATCAAGTTTTAGAACGAAGTTGGTGTAAGGCCCAAAACTTAAGGAGAAAGCACAGGGTGGTTCAAAGCTGCAAAGCGATCATTTGCACAAAGCCTTATTTCTGGAGGAGATATTAGAAGCTAATAGGATTGGGACACAATGGAGGGGAGACTGGTGGAACTAAGAGATACAAGCTTGTTCATTTTGTGACCAGGCATGTTCATTCTATCGCAGGGGGTTGGTCTAGATGACTCTTTGGGTCCCTTCCAACTCTACAGTTCTACGATTCTACAATTGATATTTCTGTGCGACTCGCAAGCATTGGATCTGTCATTCTTACTGTGCAGTATACCCATGCAAGCTTACATTTGTGGCAGTGGCTTTGGGGGGACCGCATGTAAAAATCATGCTTTCTCAAGAAGATCTGCTTTAATACTACTGGATATGATGTTAACCTCAACTCTTGGAAAAGCAAAGTGTGCCTGTGTGCCTTTGCAGGGTGGAGACTAGCAAACAGACGGGGTAGTGCTCCCCACACCATTTAATCGAAAGTCCAAATTGGCCTTTGGGCCCCGAAAGAGATGTGTGGCCCCTGCTCTAACCACACTGATTGTCAAACCCATCCTGTGCTGTGGGAACACTATGAGAACATCGTCCATTGCTTCCCTGCCCTCCCACAACAGCTGGAATAGCATATTCATATGCGTCCCTGTAACATAGTCATCCTGGGATAGTTCAGTTGGTAGAGCATGAGGCTCTTAATCTCTGGGTCATGGATCCATGCTCCATGTTGGGTGAAAGATTCCTTCATTGCAGGGGGTTGGACTAGATGACCCTTGCAGCCCCTTCCAACTCTACAATTCTATCATTCTATGATCCCTGCTCTTCCATCCCTGAGACTGTAAGGTTGTAACCAAAGTTGTCCGAGTGAGTGGAAAGCTCATGCAGGGTATCTCCCCACACCCCACCTCTCCAGATTGTCAGGGGAACCTACAAAACTTTTGGGCTGGTGTCTTACGGGGCTGCAACGGGAGAGGGGAATCCACCTGAAATTGGAGTCTTGTGTTGTGTTCACAAATTAGCAAAACTCTGGCGAGCAGGTTGACAGTGAAGAGTGACTCACGGCACCGAGCGACAATAGGGAATGCTAACTTTGTCTTTGTGCTTTGGTTGGGTAGGCTGCAAAAAGACCTTGACTGTACCACTACTCACCTGTTGCAATGCAGGCTTGGAAGCTTCATCTGCAGACAAGTAGGTACATCGGGGGGGGGGGAGAGCAGCTCTGGCTCGTGGGGGTGGGTGGGTGTAAGCTGCCGTGTTCTCCCGGCAGTGGTGTTGTGCTCATTGGGATGAAGATGGGATCAGAGGGAGGATGTGGTGGGGCAGTCAGGGTGGCAGCGGCCCTGCGAGGCTGCCACTGCTGCTAACCCGGGGCTCTACTAACCTTGCCACTGTCAAATAAAAAAAATTCCTTCAGTAGCACCTTAAAGACCAACTAAGTTTTTATTTTGGTATGAGCTTTCGTGTGCATGCACACTTCTTCAGATACAGTGAAATGGAAGTTTCCAGGCACTTATGTAGAGAAGGGGTGGGGAGGGGTGGGGATGGGGAGGGGGCATCACTCAGAAGGGTGGTGGAAATGGGTGATTGACTGACTGATAGCTGTTGATGACTGCAAACGACTGCAAATGGTTTTGCATGAAAAAGCAAGAGTGGCAGAGTTTGGTAGCAAAGTCCGCTGTGGTTTTATCTGGAATGGTGTTCCTTATGGCTTGTAAACCATCATTGTGTGGGATGTTGGTATATAGAGATTCCACATCCATAGTGGCTAGTATAGTATTGTTAGGAAGATTGTTCAAATATTGTATTTTCCTCAGAAAATCTGTGGTGTCACGTACGTAGCTGGGAGCACTGATAGCATATGGTTTCAGAACAGAGTCCATATAGCCGGAAACACCCACTGTAATGGTGCCAATACCTGAGATGATGGGGCGTCCTGGGTTTCCTGGTTTGTGTATTTTGGGTAGAAGATAGAAAGTTCCTGGCCGAGGTTCCGCTGGTGTGTTTGTGAGGATCTGTTCTTGGATGTGTAGGGGTAGCTCCTTAATAATCTTGTTCAGTTCTTTTTTGTATGCTTGTGTGGGGTCTGAGTCCAATTTCATGTAAAAGGCAGTATTGGAAAGTTGTCTGTGGGCCTCCTGGATGTAATCAGTTTTGTTCATGATGACGACAGCTCCACCCTTGTCTGCCTCTTTAATTATAATGTCTGGGTTGTTCCTGAGATTTTCTATGGCTCTCCTTTCAGCATGGTTTAGATTTTGTAGTAAGCGATGGTGTTTTCTGGTCACATCCGTTTGGATTCTGTGGCGGAAGCATTCGATGTACAGATCTAGTGTGGTATTGCGTCCATCAGGAGGGGTCCATGTGGAGTCCCTTTTTGTGTAACTTCTTTTCGGTGGTAGTTGGTGGTCAATGTTCTGTTCATTGATGCGTTTGGAGGGTGATGGTTGTTCCCCAGTAAGTTGAGAGGTGTTGTGTTGTGGGGATGTAGTTTGTTCTACTTTGTCTTGTTCTTGTGTGTGATGAAAATACTCCTTCAGGCGTAAACGGCGGAAAAATGCTTCCAGGTCCCCGCAGAACTGAATCATGTGTTGGGATTTGGCAGGGCAGAATGATAGTCCCCATGAAAGGACGGATTCCTCAGCTGGGCTGAGTGTTTGCTGTGAAAGATTGACAATGTTGTTGATCTTGTTTTGATTGGTGGCCTGTAGGTTGGAAAGGTTGCAGAGTTTTTTATTTTTCTGGTTCTTCAGTAACTCCAGTTGAGAGTGGTAAATGGTTTGTTTTTCCTTGTGGAACTTCTGCCAGGCCGGGTGATTCCTGATGGAGTTCTCCAGTGCAGAGAGTTCCTCCTTTATTAACTTCTGTTTGGAATACAGAACGCCGATAAGATGTTTCAGCAGTTTCTTAGATAAAGTGTGGCATAGTTTTCTGGCATATTCAATACTATACTAGCCACTATGGATGTGGAATCTCTATATACCAACATCCCACACAATGATGGTTTATAAGCCATAAGGAACACCATTCCAGATAAAACCACAGCGGACTTTGCTACCAAACTCTGCCACTCTTGCTTTTTCATGCAAAACCATTTGCAGTCGTTTGCAGTCATCAACAGCTATCAGTCAGTCAATCACCCATTTCCACCACCCTTCTGAGTGATGCCCCCTCCCCATCCCCACCCCTCCCCACCCCTTCTCTACATAAGTGCCTGGAAACTTCCATTTCACTGTATCTGAAGAAGTGTGCATGCACACGAAAGCTCATACCAAAATAAAAACTTAGTTGGTCTTTAAGGTGCTACTGAAGGAATTTTTTTTATTTTACTTCGATCCAGACCAACACGGCTACCTACCTGTAACCTTGCCACTGTCAGTGTGGGAACGCCACAAGCTGCATCTCATAGAATCATAGAATCCTAGAGTTGGAAGAGACTTCCGGGGCCATCCAGTCCAACCCCCTGCCAAGCAGGAAACACCATCAAAGCATTCCTGACAGATGGCTGTCAAGCATCTGCTTAAAGACCTCCAAAGAAGGAGACTCCACCACACTTCTTTGCAGCAAATTCCACTGTCGAACAGCTCTTACTGTCAGGAAGTTCTTCCTAATGTTTAGGTGGAATCTTCTTTCTTGTAGTTTGAATCCATTGCTCCATGTCCGCTTCTCTGGAGCAGCAGAAAACAACCTTTCTCCCTCCTGTTTCCAGGCCTTTGACCATTTTGGTTGCCCTCCTCTGGACACGTTCCAGCTTGTCAGTATCCTTCTTGAACTGTGGTGCCCAGAACTGGACACAGTACTCCAGCTGAGGTCTGACCAGAGCAGAATACAGTGGTACTATTACTTCCCTTGATCTAGACTATATACTCCTACTGATGCAGCCCAGAATTGCATTGGCTTTTTTAGCTGCTGCATCACACTAGAGTTCTCCCTGCACAAGGCATCACTATTGGACTTTGTTTTCGTTAAGTAATGTTGTGAAGGCTGCGTGCCCCACCCCCACCCCCCAGTCTCTGCCTAGCATATTCCAATATTACAAGGGGTTCCAGGCACTTAACCAGGGCTCTGTTTCTGTTGGGAAAATAAAAGCACAATGGAAGCTAGTGTCTTTAAGATATATGGCTTGTTGTACACCTGCCTTACACCTTCGACGGAGGGAGCGCAGAACATTCCGACTAAACATCGGGAAGTACTTTCCAACAGTAAGAGCTGCTCAATAGTGAAACCGTCTCCCTCAGGAGTTTGTGGGCTCTCCTTCATTGGAGGTTTTTAAGTAGAGGTTGGATGGCCATCTGTCATGGATGCTTTAGCTGGGATTTCTGAATTGCAGGGAGTTCGACTAGAAGACCATTGGGGGTCCCTTCCAGCTCTACCATTCTATGATTCTATTATTATATCCCAAGAGTGTCTCCTGTTGCCTCTCCTTCCCAGAATGGTTCCGTTGGTAGAGCATGAGACTCTTAACCTCAGGGTCATGGATTCGAGACCAGTGTTGGGCAAAAAGATTCCTGCATGGCAGAGGGTTGGACAAGATGACCCTCATGGTCCCTTCCAACTCTGCAATTCTATGATTGCTGAACACTGAGGAACAAGCCGTTCTTGGGGTCAGCTTCTGATTACCCACCTGAAAGCATGATTTGGGTCGTTTTCTCCTTTAGGCCATTCTGAACATCATCTTAACAGGCAGAGCTTGTCCACAAGTGTTTAATGGGTTCCAGAAACTTGACGCTGAAGGCAATGTGCAAAAGCAGCTGCATGGTGTCTTGTCCCGCAGCGAGGTGGGCTATTTACACTGGAGCAAGGAAGAAGTGGAACATTACAGATTCCCACAGGTAAGGTAAACTTGCAGTGCTTAGGTCTTTTCAGTGCAGGTAAGCATTTGAGCTACAGGGCCAAATTACACGTAACATTAGCAATGTGTTTGAAGGAGCCCCCCAGTCCAGAACACGCTCCTGATCTGATCCAGCATTCCCTCCCAATTTTCTGAAAATGGTCCGCTTCCTGGTTGGGTGTTTTTTTTGCCCCTAGTGGTTGTGTTTGTTGATCTTGGAGAGAGGTATTACCGGTACTTAGCAAGGAATAGCTACCAGTAGTTAGGTTTTGGAACATATAAAGGAGCAAAGGAAGCACAGTATTCTCCACACAGAATTGTCCACAAAAGAGCAGTTCAGGGTATCAGACAAGGTGCAATCCTGGTCCTGCCTGGAGATGCAGGGGATCAAACCTAGAACCTCTGCGTACAGAGCCTGTGTTTTACCACTGAACCTTTGGGCTTCCCTGTGAGGTTGTGGCGCACCGTGAAATTCAGCCCATCAGGCATGTGTTGTGACCTCTCAGGTGTCTGACAGCTCTATCATTTTGCAGTCAGATGCTCTACCACTGACCTATGGCTCTTCCTGCATCCAGACTAAGTCCGCATCACTGAGATCAATGGAACTAGGGTTGTGGAAGAGCCTTTCCAAGGAAGTGAATCAGAGCATAACCCTGGCGGCCTTAAGACAAGGGTAGGAGACCTCTGGTCCTCCATTTGTTGATGGACTACACTATAGCTTGGTTACTGGTGAGGGGTGATGTCCAACAAAATTTGGAGGGCCTCTGGTTCCTCGCCTCTGCCTAAAGACCCCAACCTGTCTTTTCAGGAGGGTTTGGGAGAGCTAATTGCTACTTCCGTCGGATAGTACATACCGTGTTTCCCACATTTTAAGACACCGTCTTATATTAATTTTACTCAAGAAAATACGCCTATGGCTTATTTTCGGGGGGTGTCTTTTTTAAAAAAATATTATTACTGTAAGTACCCCTCCTTACCGCGGCCAGCATTGCTGCTGCTGGGTCCCGCTAGCTCAGGGCGCACAGCAAGGAGGACGCCTCTGACCAAAAGTTTAAGGGGGGCGTGTCGGGAATGTTCCATTTGGCAGGGGGGAGTTGGAGGCACAATAGTCCTCCATTGCAGGGCCTTCGTGGTCCCAATTCCACAATTCTGTGAAACCGGAGGACATAATCGACAATGGTGGCATATGACAAAGGCGACGCTAAGCAAACCAAGCCGAGAACGGATGGCATAGGCAGAAAAGTCCCTCCTCCCCTCCTCCCCCGATGCTGCGGTGGACCTGCTGGTGGTGCTGAGCGGGGGGCCGAGGCCGTAGAGCATGGCTCGCGCAGGTGGCTGGAGCGGGAGCGCAGGGGCTGCCGCGGGGCTGAGCTGCACCATGCAGGCATCGCTACTGGCGTTGCTGCTGAGGCTGGCGCCGGTGGGGGACATGCCCGTGCCTGTGCCCGCAGCAGTGGCGAGGGTGAGGGTGCTGGCTGGCTCGGCGTGCTGCGCTTGGCTGTTGCTGCGCCGCGCGGAGCACCGGATTGAGGACCCGGTCTGCAGAGTTAGCGCCCAGCAACGCCGCACGGAGCATCGCCTCCTCAATCCAGCACGGCGCTGCTGAGCGCTGACTCTGCAGACCGGATCCTCGATCCGGTGCTCCGTGCAGCGCTGATCAGTGCTGACCCGGCAGGCCGCCGGATCAAGTAAGCAGCCTGGAAGCTTCCCAGGGTGGTGGGAAAGAAAGAGGGAAAAGATGTCGGCGGGGAAAGAAAACGCGTGAGTCCTCTCCCTTTCTTTCCTGCTTAGCCAGCTTGTGGGCAGGCCGAAGCAATCGAGCCGACGTCTCTAATGACAGAACAGCTTCTGTTATTAGAGACGTTGGCTCGATTGCTTCGGCCTGCCCACAAGCTGGCTAAGCAGGAAAGAAAGGGAGAGGACTCACGCGTTTTCTCTCCCCGCCGACATCTTTTCCCTCTTTCTTTCCCCCCTCCCACCACCCTGGAAAGCAACATAGGCGAGGATCAATTGCTTTCGCCCAGGGGTTGCCATTTTACAGGAACAAACAATGTGAAAAGAAAACAGAAGCAACAAGCCCAGTCAGCAGTGCCTCCCTCCCTCCAACTCCCCCCCCCCCGCCAAATGGAACTTCTCGACACCCCCCCTAAACTTTTGGCCAGAGGCGTCCTCGGCCCCGTTCCCACCTTCGCTGCTGGGCGCCGACCCTGCAGGTAGACCTATGTCTTATTTTCGGGGTATGTCTTATATTTTAAAAATCTTAAAAATCCTGCCATGGCTTACTTTATGACTACGGCTTAAAAAAGGGGAAACACGGTATATAGAAAATAAAGATACTGGAAGGGGAAGAGATGTACGTGCCTTTGTTATGTACCAGAGTCACGGAAAAGACAAGCATGGAGATGGCAATCATGTAGGACTTGGAGAGAACACAAGCCAAGTTAGTGCATTGCCATACTGAGTTTCATCTAGTACTAGTCATACTCCTGAGCAACCTTTCTCAGCCGTGGGCCGTTCTACCATCCCTCAGACCATGTGACGGGCCGGACTTTGAAAGGGAAAAAAATGAATGAATTCCTATGCCCCACAAATAACCCAGAGATGCATTTTAAATAAAAGCACACATTCTACTCATGTAAAAACACGCTGATTCCTGGACCGTCCGCAGGCCAGATTTAGAAGGCGATTGGGCCGCATCTGGCCCCCGGGCCTTAGGTTGCCTACTCCTGCTCCTGAGTATGAAAGTCATGGGTGTGACTAAATTACCTTATCAATTTCAATGGGTTTACTCTGAGTAGAACTTAGTTGGCGCCAACCCATTATTTATTGTCCTGTAGAACAGACCCACATGAGGAATCTCCAACACAGTCGAAAAATGCAACAGTTATTTAGCATTAAGATATGTTCAACAGTGTAAATAAGTTTTGGTGGATGTAATAATGGAATACTGAATGGTTTAGTTTATGTAAAATATGCAGGGATTTATGATATGCTAAATGAAACAAGGAAAGAGAAGTCATTGATATTTTAAGGATGTTTAAATGAGTATTCTAAATTGTAAAACAGAAATATTATATGGAAATGCAACAATTAATGGTGATGATGGGGGTGGTTTATTACTTGTACCCTGCCCATCTGACCGGGTTGCCCCAGTCACTCTGAGCGATCTCAAATTGCTAGCAGCCAGTGTTTTTGGTTATCAGCTGGATCATGCTCTTATTTTTATTTGATGCCTACATGGAAGGAAGTTTTTTTTAAAAAAAAGATGAAGATGTTGGTTTTGTTTGGGCGCTCTGTGTTTTCTTTTTAATGCCTTACCGCACCATGAGACTGTGTATGAACTATGCCCGTCCCGCCCTAGGTTGGAAGCATGCTGAAAACTCCTAAATTGCCTGTTTGGTTGTGCAACATCAGTGGAACATACAGCGTCCTTTTCAGCACTAACAGGCTGCTCTTGTCCGACTGGAAAATGGAACACCTCTTTGATTTGTATTTTTATAATGGGCAGCCCTCGCAGAAGACAACAGTGCACCTAACAGTAGGTAGGCACTTACCTTTACCGAAACGGAACTTTTCAAATGAACACTCCTGACATCGCCTCAATTTTATATGTCCATCAATGCCTTTTTTCCCCCCACAAATCCATTTTGGTGTGCTTTGCGTGGATCAAATATATATCTATATCTCTCTATATAGAGATATAACAAAACAAAACAAAAGTTCTGTGGCCTTGCCTGCACCTTCTGAGTTTTAAGCTGGCATACATTTGCATCCTGTGCTACGTTAACAATATATTCTAAACTAAAATGTGCTTTAGATAAGCAAACCTTATGAAAACGCCCATACAAGCAACAGTAAACAGTACAATAAGATGGGGGGGGGGGTGGGACTCTGAGAGCAGATCTGAAAGGAGACTCCAGCAATTAGGAGAGAGGAAAAGTACAGTCCCTGGGGGAAATTCTGAAAGCCTTCTCAGTAGGGGAGAAAATACCCCGAATCGTTTTTAAGCTATATAATCCATTAAGAGCCCTCTTCTTCTTCTTCTTCTTCTTCTTCTTCTTCTTCTTCTTCTTCTTCTTCTTCTTCTTCTTCTTCTTCTTCTTCTTCCAAAGCACTCAGTGACTATTGAATGTCAAGAAAGCCTCTATGTTTTAAAGATGTTTTATCGCTTGTGGTTTGCCACCCTGGGCTCCTTTGGGAGGAAGGGAGGGATATAACACATAAGGATATGTTTGAGTCCCAATGTGGTGTAGTGGTTAGAGAGTTGTGATGGATCCCCCACCTCACTGCTTTAACCTCAGAGGCTCTCCCTGTGCTTCTCCACAAACAGGAGAAAAAAACCTCCAGAGTCCAAATAGGACTTGTCTCCAGAGTACCTCAGGCTCTGCGTTCGAAACCTATGGCCACCAGTGGGGTCTCCCTCCCTGGGATCCCTACTGCTACAGTGTGCCTCTCCCTTAGGCAACTATGTGGCTCCTTCGGCTTCGCTAACCAGCCCTTTGTATGACAGGCGAAACAGCAAACAGTTTCCTCTTCCCCAGGAAAGCTTTGTTCTCCCCTCTTTGTCACACCTCTGAAGGTACTGAGACACTGCCGAGTCAGTGAACGTTTAAGCACAATTAACTTTATTATTTAACCTATAAACATGAGTTTCTTTGGTTCTTAAAAGCACCTATCTTCTTTTTATTTAACACAGTTTTCTTCATACAGCTCTTGCATCCCTCTTTGACACTCTACTCTCTACCAACTCCCTAACTCCCAACTGCCTAACCACCTCTCCCTCGCTCCCACAACCCTCTCTCTCCAAATTAACTCCCTCCCATTCCTTTTAAAACCCTGGCAGTCCCGCCCCTCAGGAATGGAATGTGTCATTTATCCAGGAGGTTGGGGTTTAACTCTCTGCACCCTGGAGTTCTTTTGCCCACCAGGCCATTCCGTCACATTTTCTCCCCTCCCCCGAAAACCCTTGCGCAGGCATACTCAAAAATACCAGAGTAATGCCGAAGCAGGGAGATAGAGTCGGGAATTCCCTGGCTTACCTCCCCCCCAGGTGCACGGTTTACACAACCCTGTGTTGCAACTCTCAATTCCCCTGCGAAACTTACACCTATACCTGAAGTTAAAATAGACTTCAGATATACACACTTACATATGCACTATACACATTAACATTTCAAAAGAAATAGAATGCATTTTCCCAACAATACCCACCTATGTATATACAGTGTAAAGTTAAACCTTTCCTTCTATTCAAAAATCAGGGTATTTCCTAAAAATTATACACTAAACATTTATGTGTCCCAACCAAAACAGAATTGATTCCATACCATCAAAAACATTTTCTACCTTCAAGCATCCTTTAAATACATTGCTGCCTTAAAAAGATCAAGTTGTCACCTTCAACAAAAGCACAATAGATTCTCCCCAAACGATGAAGGCACTCGTACTCAGCAATTCTTCCTGCGGCACCTAATAAATAAAAAGAAACCCTCCTCCCACCAGTCAACAATGACTTTTGAAGGAATTAGTCTCAATAAGTGGCGCATAAGAGTGTCTTTAGCTGCATTAGTTAGTGGGACTCCTGACGACTCTGCATTGGAAGAAAATTGTTGCACTTTAACAAGTCCTTTTTCCTCCTCCTGCCGCGTCGCTTTTCCTTCATTGCGCTGCACTGGCCATGCGCTGAGTAGATCTTCCGCCTCGCACTGGCAACTCTGCAGACAGTTTCAGGTGGTACTGGAACATGCCTCTCGGTGCAATAGTCTGGCGCAAGCCAATCTCAAGCCGCTTCCGCTTTCGGGCAATCATCTTCCTGTGGGCCTCGCGCTGTTTCCGACTCCTCGCTGGAACATACTCAGCCTCAGCAGGATCACAAGATGACGAATGATGAGCATGTTTGCACATTCGAGCTGCTCCTTTGCCACACACGGGATTCCCGTTCATCATCAGGTATACAACCCCTGATGTCGAACATTGCTGTGCCCTTTGCGCCTGGCCAACAGCTTGCCTTTTAGTCTCTGGCACATAGCGATGCATCTCCAATATGCTAGATATAATCACTGGATATGCCACGCTCTCTTCCTCCTTCCCTTCAGGCAGTAATAGTTGTAAAAGTGTACTAGTTTGCTGTCCATTAGCCAGCTCAGAAGGGCTATATTTGCTTTCCTGACTAATTAAGTCAAAACTCAACACAAAAGGTTGACACCACTCATCCACACTGTACTGTTGGTGGTAAGGGTAAGGTGTTACAGACGAGGCTGCTGTTCCCTCCTTTTTACCAAGCTCCTCGGCTTGCAGAGAGTTATTTGCAGTCTCTAAACAGCTAACTCCGCCAAGTGGCAACACCTCCTTCATACCCAAGTCGGCTATGAGCTCCTTAGGTAAGCTCTGTCTTGTTAAATCACTTCCATGGACTTTTAACACAGTCTTATTTATGTTTTCTCTCAAAGGAATCTCCTCTGGTAATCCTAGGGCTCTGTCCCCGAGGTCTAAAATAAAACTGTTCTCACTTTTAGAACCTCCGGTGTCTTTGTTTATAGCAGTCCAGTAAATTTGGTTTTGGACTCTCTCCTTTTGGCTTATTTCAAAATGCGCTGTTGTGGGGGTATCATGTGCCAATTGCGGAACTTGAAGACTGATCTTCTTTGGCAACACCGATTGCTCTTTGCTTTTCCACTCAGCTGCAGTTTTGCCTCTCTCAGATTTACTAATTAATGGTTCCTCCTTTATACAAGAAACCCTGGGCCTTTCTACTGACACCACTGTGCCGTACTGCCCTTTATCTTCTTCACACAGTCCCTTCAGAGTTTCATCCTCCCTTTGTTCTGCTAGTAACTGGGCCCTGTTGGCAGTTATGGTGGTTATAACTGACATTCTCCCCAACATTCCGTTCCCCTCAGGATCGGCTTGGGCCTCTTCTACTGCAGTTAATGGATTCCCTTTTGTGGAGGTTTGTGCTCTAGTGATAACTTGAACCTTAAATTCAGGCTTGGTCACATCATTGCCTATCAGAAATGGTGTATCGATGTTATCCGAGACGCCCACTTTCCATTTTCTCCTCACGCCATTATAACCTATATCCACTTCTGCTACCGGAACCTCGAACTCAGGACCCCATATTCCCTTCAGACTAAAAGTTTGGTCTTTAAGATACTGATCCTGTGTCACACAGTGTGATCTAACCAGACTCACTTCTGCACCTGTGTCACGTAAACCCAAATATTCTTGATTATTTAAAATCACTGGCTCCATAAAGTCTTTATTAATCCCCTGATCAGCTCTCCAGACCTGCCTTATGTTAGCCACAGTCTCTGAGGCACTGACAGTTGATTCTGGGTTACTTTCATGAGGTGATTTTTTTACCTCAGCTTGGGTTAGCAACTTTACTGACTTGGTAGCCGTGTTGGCATTTTGTTTTTTTGCTAATTGCGGGCATCTTGATCTTATGTGACCTTCTAATCCACAAAAATAGCAAGATATTTTTCTGACTACTGGAGTGTCTTCTGTGTTTGGAGCCCTCCCTGCTTTCTCCTCCTTTGCATAAGGCTTCAGCTGCCTGTTCTTTGGCCACTGCCTTGGAATCAGCATTTCAGGACAATCTCCTTCAATCTCATCTAATATTAAAGCCATTTTGGCCACATCCATCAGCCTTTTGTCTTTAATAAACCAGCGTAGATTCATAGGGACGTGTTTATAAAACTGTTCCACACAAATTAGCTGTTTTAATTCTTGGAAGCTTGTCACCCCGCTCCCCTGAATCCACCTGTCCAGCAAACGATCTAGCTTGCTTGCCAGCTGAGAAAATGTCTCTTTGGGACCTCTTTTTAGTTCTCTAAAGGCTTTTCGGCTTTGGTCAGCAGTTAGCCCACAGCGTACTCTCACCCGCTGCTTAAATATCTCATAACTGGATAGTTCAGTATCCCTTAAGTCTGAGTATATTTCACTCAAGATGCCACATATTTGAGGCCTCAGATACATCATCCAGTCCGCCTCAGCTATTTTTAATTCCTGACAAATGCGTTCGAAACTGAATAGAAAGCTTTCAGCATCATCCCCATTTACATATTTTGGGAATCTCTTGAGGTTTGCTGAGGTAACCTCCACATTTTCTCTATTTGGAGATACCTCTCCTCTCAATTGAATCTCTTCCAAACGCATTCTCCCCAGCTGCATCTCCTTTTCTGCTTGCAATCTCTCCTGCTCCAATTGTGTTTTTAATTTCTCAGACTGCATTCTCTCCTCAGCCGCTATCTTTTCCTTTTCCCTCTCAGCTTCAATTCTAGACATCTCAATTCTCAATCTCATAAGCTCTAATTCAGAATTTGGGCTCCCCTCAGCCCCTTCTGTCCTCTCATCCCCTTTAGCCTCTCTTGCTTTTCTTAAATGTGCCATTTTCCTTCTCTGGAAAATATCGTTTTAAAACTCCCACAAACTTCAACTATGGTTGTGGATTCAGATCACGACGCTGCCACCAAAAATGTGATGGATCCCCCACCTCACTGCTTTAACCTCAGAGGCTCTCCCTGTGCTTCTCCACAAACAGGAGAAAAAAACCTCCAGAGTCCAAATAGGACTTGTCTCCAGAGTACCTCAGGCTCTGCGTTCGAAACCTATGGCCACCAGTGGGGTCTCCCTCCCTGGGATCCCTACTGCTACAGTGTGCCTCTCCCTTAGGCAACTATGTGGCTCCTTCGGCTTCGCTAACCAGCCCTTTGTATGACAGGAGAAACAGCAAACAGTTTCCTCTTCCCCAGGAAAGCTTTGTTCTCCCCTCTTTGTCACACCTCTGAAGGTACTGAGACACTGCCGAGTCAGTGAACGTTTAAGCACAATTAACTTTATTATTTAACCTATAAACATGAGTTTCTTTGGTTCTTAAAAGCACCTATCTTCTTTTTATTTAACACAGTTTTCTTCATACAGCTCTTGCATCCCTCTTTGACACTCTACTCTCTACCAACTCCCTAACTCCCAACTGCCTAACCACCTCTCCCTCGCTCCCACAACCCTCTCTCTCCAAATTAACTCCCTCCCATTCCTTTTAAAACCCTGGCAGTCCCGCCCCTCAGGAATGGAATGTGTCATTTATCCAGGAGGTTGGGGTTTAACTCTCTGCACCCTGGAGTTCTTTTGCCCACCAGGCCATTCCGTCACAAGAGTCATGCTAGGACCTGGTGTGTAGGGTTTTTGTGTGTGGTTTTTTAAAGCTGCAGGCCCTGGTCCAGATTGGTTCTGTGTAACAGGGAAAGTAGGATATAACCCTTTCCTCCTGCATCATTCCCCCCGCAAAAGCCTTCTCCCCAAAGCCATCTTTGGGCAATTTGCCCAAATTTGCCCAAATTGAGGCTGTGTTTTTAACCCCATTGTGTCCTAGAAAGATACAGGGGCATATGGGGCCGGATCCACGGGACACTGCCATATAATATATCAGTAATGTCTATACCAGGCATGTCCAAAGTCTGTTCCGTGGCAGTATATGTCCTGGGGATTTTTACCTAAAATCCTAAAAAAAAAAAACACTACACAACTTACATCCTAAAAAAAGCTCAACAACTTTGGTCGGCCCTAAAGGATGTTCACTTCATCAAATCTGGCCCTCTCTGAAAAAAGTTTGGGTATCCCTGGTCTACACTGACTGGCAGTGGGTCTCAGGGTTTCAGGCAGGAGTCTTTTCCATCCCTGTGTGGAGGCTCCAGGAATTGCATTTGGGGCTCTGCCAACTGACCTAAAGGCAGACAGCTGAAGCACAGGAGAGCTTGAGAGGAGTGAGAAACACCAGTGCCCAAAGCTTCCGTTTTGCACGAAACAGCACACACACAAGCTTCTTTTCTTTTTTTCCCCTTTCCAGACACCCATTCTCATCACTGGGAGGAAAATCACCGTGAGGAGGATGGCGATGCAGAAAAGCGATTCCCTTCAGTGGAGATGGCCATCCGAACGAAGTGGGAGGGTGCTGCTATCAATTGGAACGGTGTGGTCCCCTTCTTCTGAAGTTAGTGGGTGTGGGCGCAGTTAGTGGGTCCACAGGCTCTCTTGCATGGATCCTGCAGCCCAGGCCTGGAGGAGGAAGAAAAGAAACTGCTACCAATGGACCAGACAGGGACAGCTCAACGGGCCTGCCATTTTGGACTTCCAATCTGCATTCAGTAAATAAATGAGGTGTGCTTATGGGATAAGAAAAAGACAAACAGTGCAACATACACACAGCGAGAGAGAACGCTGCAAGCTAAACACAGAACCGAGATCAAATCGGAGCATAGCAAGACAGTTTTATACACACACACACACTGCTGTGAACTTTTGCTTCTCCCACCAGCCGAGCCTCATGGAAGGGTGCTGCCTGTCACAGAAATATAATTGGTGTGAAATGACTGAGGACCTAAAGTCAATTAGGAATGTTGGAAGCAACAGAATGAAGTCATGACCCTGCTGTTTCAAATCTCCCTGTTGCTGAAAATTATTACTGTTTCTGTTGTTGAATTTTTCTGCAGTCAAGATGCACAGTCTGTGGCATACAGAAGTCTCAGCCCAGAGTTCTTTGAGTCAGAATGTCTGCAGTCCATTCCTAAGAAGCATATACAGTATATTTGGGATTCAGTTTAATTAAGTGGCAATTACTGTGGCTGAGCATGGGTGAAAGGGCATTTTAAACATGACAAATATGTGAACTGACATAGAGAGAGAGATGAGGTTTAACAGATCATGTGAGTCCAGCAGTTCAACATGTGATTTGAAAGGGGGGGGGGAATTACTTTTTTTATATATACTTTTGGAGGAGAGAGAGGTGATTCAGTGGGTTGGACATGGAAGGGAAAATGGATAGGATAATTTAGGCCAGGCATCCCCAAACTGCGGCCCTCCAGATGTTTTGGCCTACAACTCCCATGATCCCTAGCTAAGAGGACCAGTAGTCAGGTATGATGGGAACTGTAGTCCAAAACATCTGGAGAGCCGAAGTTTGGGGGTGCCTGATTTAGGCAAAAAGGATAGAGGTGTCCTTTTTCCTACATCAAATAAAATCCAAGTACCTAAAAGCTTGAATACAAATGTTTTTTTAAAAAAGAAAAAAGCCTTGTGAGAAACTTGCAAGAGAAACATAATACAAATTAAGGGTGTGTCTAAGCAGTATTTAAAACAATTTGCACACGTGGAGGAAACTGGATAGCAAACCTTTTAAAGAAGTAAAAAGAACTTAAATCGTTTTGTAAACTAGGGCAGAAAATCAGTAGTGGCTTTGAAAATTGCTAGATATGTTTTCCCCCTTTTGACTTCAATATATAACAAGGACCCTGTAAAAATAAATGTCAAAATATATAAATAAAAAATTGTACATCTGAAGAAGTGTGCATGCACACGAAAGCTTATACCAAGAACAAACTTAGTTGGTCTCTAAGGTGCTACTGGACTATATATATATATATATATATATATATATATATAGACTGCGTCAGACCAACATGGCTACCTAACTGAATGTAAAAATAAAGTATTGGTAATCTGCTATTAGGAAATAATAATGGAAAATTTGGCATTACTGGTTGCCTAAGAAAATTAACTGAAAAGACCGATATGTTGTTTGTACTTTGCTTGATCACGGCAGCTGAAATAAATGTAACCAGCCTAACTCTAGACAAAGTTGTATGCAACTAAAGCATGATTACCGTAATTAATAAGTATGTAAAACTTGATGACTTACGGATGTATAAGAAATGGTAGATAACCTAATTTGTTGAAAATCGGTCATTCTTTATAGCACATAATTATATCATTGCCAAGCCTTTGGTTTGCTCCTTCTTCCTTTCCAACTTAGTTGTATTGATAAAATAATGTTGAATATGTCTCTGCTCAAAATAGAGGGAAAGATGCAATATAGAATCCTGCCACCCAGTTTTCTTCCTCTCCTTCCTGCATCAATCTATGAAATCTACACCGCCAAAACCGGAGAGCAGATGCACCTTATTGAGTTGCTTGCAAAGCAAATACGATTCAAGCAAACTACGTAATGTACGATGTTCCACAGCGGCAAGTCACCCACAAGGTGGCGCTCAGAACTGCAAACTTTTATCATTCAAGCCAAAGACAGCAAACAAACCAAGGGCGCTCAGGTGTTGTTGATTCTGCTTAATCCATACAGCAAGCGGTCCACTACCACTGGCCTTGTTTCTGGAAGCATGGCAAGGTTTACATATGCTGTGTTCAAGCAAATTAGGGGGAAAGCTCAGTCTGGATGGTGAATATTAGAATCATAGAATTGTGGGGTTTGAAGGGACCCTGAGGATCATCGAGTCCAACCTCCTGCAATGCAGGAATAGACAGCTCTCCTTTATGATAGATAGATACTTTATTGTCATTGTACATAGTACAACGAAATTGAATGCCATCCCATAAAAAAACAAAACAAAAACACAATTACACAGACATACATACACACCCATCACAACTCCCCACGATCATATTATTTAATTACAGCATTTAAGATGGTTATAGCTCTTGGATAGAAACTGTTTTTTTTTAATCTATTCATTCTTGATTTAATTGTTCTGTATCTCTTGCCCGAAGACAACGGTGCAAAAAGACTATATACAGGATGAGATGAATCTTGTAAAATATTATTTGCTTTTTAAGGCAACGGGAATTGTATAGTAACAACTCCCAAGAGACTGCGATCTACTCACAGAGTTAAAAACTGGCAGTGATCTACCCACTTTCAGGGGATTCAGTTCAGGTCAAAACTGTTGAGCTTTTTTAGGAAGGAAAGCCCTGGGTTTTTTTTCGGGAGGAGGAAGGTCAGTTTTTGGGGGGTTCAGGTCATACATAGTTGTTGAGCTTTTTTCCAGGGAGGAGGGAATTCCCACTTGGGAGGGGGTCAGGGCTTTTTTTAGGTGAGCCAAAGTTGTTGAGCTTCTTTGAGGGGAGCCAGCAATCTGCCAGTGATCTACCACAGACGTCCAGTGATCTACCAGTAGATCATGATCTACCTGTTGGACGTGCCTGGTATAGTTCTTCCAGAAATGGGGGATGACCGATAATCTTTTGGGCTGTGCTTATGACCTTCTGGAGCATGTGCAGCTGGAAAACCAAGCACAGATACAGTATGTAAGAATGCTCTCTACGGAGCCTCGGTAGAAGGACACCAGCAGTCTCTCACTCAGCTTGTTCTTTTTTTAAAAGTCTGAGGAAATATATTCTCTGCTGGGCCTTCTTTACCAAAGCAGTGGTATTTGCACTCCAGGTCATACCCTGCTCGATGGAAACACCCAAGAACTTAAATACAGCCACCCTCTCCATGGGGTTTGAACCTGCATTATTATCAGCGCCATGCTCTAACCCACTGATCTATAACTTATACCCCTGGAGGCACATTCCCTCGAGACAGATGTCAACAACAATTTATCCATCTAAACCAATATTGTGCATTCTGACCAGCAGAGGTTCTCCAGGGTCTCAGGTAATGGGCTTTCTTGTCAGTGCCTACCTAATAATTTTAGCCAGAGATGTCAGACCCTGAATATGGGATGTTCTGCGTAGGAAGCATCTATGATACATACTCCCAAAATAATCATAAAGATTGTGGACTATGGGGTTGTTACGGTAATTTAGATGTATTAAAGATAACACAGCAAACTTTAGCAGACAAAAGCAAGAATATTACAAAGTTGCAGCAACCTCCAAACAGTTATTATTGTGAAGTGTTTGGTGGGGATGTCACATTAAGTACAGTATGGCCTTCCAGTAATATATTCCCTTTCTTTTTCGTGCAAACTTTTAAAATGTTCTGCGGATCATTCAGGTCACAGTTTGCCAGCTGTGCATTTTTGCCCACATGTGAATTCCCAGGTGGCATTTCGAAATGCACTCTGCATTCCCAAAAGACCATGGTGTGACAAGAAGAGATAAACAGAAGCAGGTGCAGATTTTGCAAGTTGCCACTTTTCCATCACTGGATCCTGTATATGCGATAATACAATTAGCTACACGGGGTCCTCCTACCTTATACTAAACCAGACCATTGGTCGATCTAGCTCAATCTCGTCTTCACTGACTTAGCAGCTGCCCAAAGTTTCAGGCAGGAGTCCCTCCCAGCTCTTCCTGAAAATGCCATGGATTGTATCTCTCAGACCTTCTGCATGCAAAGCAAGTGCTCTGCCAGTGAATCATAAAACCACAGAAACACAGACTTGGAAGGGACCACGAGGGTGATTTAGTCCAACCCCCTGCAATGCAGGAATATTTCACCCAACGTGGGACTTGAACCCATGGCCCTGAGATTAAGAATTGAATGCTCTACCCACTGAGCTATCTCTGAGGTACAGTCCTTCCCCGATTCATCTTCTACAGCAGGGGTAGGGAACGTTTTTGGCTTAGCAGGGCAGATTTGTGTCTCCCTCCATGCCATAGGCCAATTTTGACAGGTGAGGAAGACCACCCACCTGTCTATCACCTGATAGCATTATGATGTCAGATTATGTCAGACAGGTGGGTGGTCCCACCCACCTGTCCAATGTAGCCTGTAGGGGTGTGGTGATAGTGACCAAGCAGGAATAAACTCCCTGAGCATAGGCTGATACACAGGAAGTTGAATCCTGCCTTCTGCAGGGTTCAGGTGTGCTAGCGAGTCTCCCATGAGGAACCAGCTCGTACGTCCAGTCGAAGCAGTTGTCCTGCAGGGAACGCACTCAGGCACCTGAACCAAGCCAGAGTGAACTCCCCACCCATCAACTGACATGTGGGGAGCTCAATCCTGCTTTCCAGTCCAATAATTCAGCTGTTTCTCTACTTCTTAATCTCATGATCGTGGGTTCACTCCCCACACTGGGCAAAAGATTCCTGCATTGCTATGTTGCTATGATATCGTTTTGTGCAAAGGGCTTCACAGGACAAATGCAGAGGCCTGATTTGGCCCACGAACTGGAACTTCCCCACCCTGGTTATATTGAATCCCTTTTCTTTTCTGTTTGTTACGCAAATGCTCTATGAGAATTACAGGCCATTGTAACAGCCGTGAGACTTCTGTGCTCCTGAGAGATCACCTCCGCTGTGCAACTGGTCACCTCTGTTCATAATGTACAATTCTTCAATAATCTTTAGGAAAAGAAAAGGGCATTCCTCCCCACGCTCTGAGCTTCCAGAATTCTCCTGTTTGCAGAGGGGTCAGGTGATGGTATCAACACATTCCTAAATCCTGCCACTTATGACATCATCTATACTTACCGGGTAGCACAAAATTGGCACAAAAGGGCAGGAGAAGCTGCAGCAGAAAATGAGTTAGCATCACTCTAGACCCTCCAGCTGAGAGGAGGACAGCATAATGTGCTGGGGAGGGCGGGGAGCAGGGATTTACTGCAATAATAGGCAGTGAATCCCTGCTTTCTCTCTAAAGCCTCTTCTACATACTTCTCTACACTACAAAACTCTGAATAAATATATGCAATATTAATAGTTTCACTACGTGCCAAGGTAGCTGATACATACCAAATGTACACATTAGGTTAATTTAAATCTGCATGAGGAATATCTAACTCAACTAGAGATACCATCTCACAGAAGGGTCGTTCACTCTGGCCAGGTATCACATTCTGCCTTCAGCTGTTTTATACGGGAAGTTCAGACGGGTCCCCTTAGAAGACAGACTCTGTCTGTGCAATTCTGGAGAAGTTGAGACCATTGACCATGTATTCTTCCGTTGCTTTCCTTACAGAGACTTGCAAAACGAATCTGTCTCAAAGATACTTGATGAGCTCCCTGGACGATCCGAAGAATTCCATACAAAATGGCTCCTTTCAGACTCCAACCCAAATGTCACCGCTATGGTGGCAAGATTTTGCGCCAATGCTATTAAAATCCAGTGCGCTTATACAGGAGACATTCAAATTAACTCCTGATCAGAGTTAGAAAGATTCCATTTTTAATTTATAGTGTATAGTAAAAATTTTATATATTATCTAAAGATAAAAAATAATTTTGATGATGTAATGCAATAATTTATTGCACTGGTCAGTGACCGTAATTAAGATTTGATTTGATAAATTTGCATGATGTACTTGCATGGACAAAAGGCTGTCTGCACAACCGGATGGCACAGCTTTGCTAGTAAGTATAATGAATGCTAAAGTTCTGAAAGCGTTCATATTACGTAACCATACAAGGCTGCAATCCTATACCAGGCCTGCCTTATTGATTTCATTGCAGTACAATGTTTCACAGATTATCTGGTGAGATGACGACTGCTTTGGCCATTTTTGAAGCTAATAAAAAGGCTGCCTTTCCTCATGATCCTGTTCTACTCAGAGGCTACTGAATTCACTCAAGAAACTCTATCAACCCTGGCAGACATATAAGTGGCAAAACTTTAAGAAGTGGTTCCCCAAATACAAGCCTGGGCTAAAAGTGGATCTCTAGGTCTGAAAAGGTGGAGACTGCTGCTTTAGATTGGGGGTGGGCACACCTATGTTTTGAATGCTAGGGTCCGCCCGCCAGAGCCACATGCAAAAATCCTGGGACAGAACATATGTGGCTTGGGCACAGAATTAAGGGAAAACTTATTTTCAGCACCAGAACTGAGCTCACAGTCCTTCCACACACAAAAACCACTCGTGGTTTCACTCTCCAGCCTTCTTCAGCAAAGCAACCTCTCTTCAATGAATCTGTCCACATTGCTTTTAAAGCCATCCAAGTTGGGATCAAATTCTGTCCTTTATATTCTGTGTGAAAAAGTACTTTATTTTACCTGCCCTCTGTTATTTTTAATGCTGTGTAGTGTTTATGAATAGCTGCCTTGCACATCACATATGGAAATTATTATTATTATTATTATTATTATTATTATTATTATTATTTTAAAAACATTTTTATTTTACTGACTAGAAGGCGCCTTGGGCACAACATGTCAGAAACGACAGCATGAAACCTTTTAAGTAAAGAGGAAAGAAATAAAGCTTTTGAATGTAACATGATATTCTAGAGAACCCTCCTCGGAGACAATCTTTCTGGTTCAAGACTAAGAATCTGCCACAAGGGAGAGGGATAGAAAATGCCTTTTTCCTCTCTACATGTCCCAAGGGGCTGTGGTAGAGCTCAAGGAAAGGAACAGCCCGTTTGTTCTTAAGTGTGTGCTGCACAATGTAAAATGGCAAAACAATGGGGTGGTGCTCTAGGAAATGCCCCACGTAGCCCTTGGCAGCTGCTGCACATGAAGGCATGCTTCTTTCGCAAGTGCAATGCTGTAGCCATAAAGGAAGACGCCATAAAATCTGCTTTCGTGTCAGAAACAATTATGCTGCCTCCCCCCCCTTTTCTAAACCACACTGACACTGATTTCCTGGCCCCAGTTACATCCGCATTGTGGATTAGATCTAATTTAAGATGCAAACACCATCTCTAAATTGCTCTTCTCTAAGAAGGGTCCCCGGGGAATTGCACACTGATAAATGTAAGCCGACTTTTAAAACTATTGACTCTTAACACCATTTCCTTCTCAAGCTGCTCTCGGTTTTGCAGTGTGCAGATCCTGTCTGATGACTGATACATTACCCCATTAATCTTTGTCAATTAGAAACAGCACACCTGAGCAACAAAACCTATTGAAACCCCTTCTGATTTAACGCCTGGGCATGACTGAAAGCTGACATGCTAACTACACAAGCCGCCCTGTATTTTACGGATAGGTTCCTATTTTCAGCCAGTCTGTTGAGCCATTGAGGTGCTAAGGCTCCCCTCTACGCTGATGTTTTCAGCTAGAGACCTATGTTCGCTCATCGGAGAAAATTCAAATGCAGAAGCTGCCTCCATACTTCAGCCTCAGACTTCATCTTCACAGCATGGGAGCTTATTTCCTATGCATGGCAACTTTCCTTTAGCAACTCAGATTGAAGGCACATTGCCTGGGTGCAGAAGGAAAGGCAGCATGAATGGCAGGCAGTGCAATTCTAGACACAACTGCTGCCGCTGAGTTCATTAGGGCTCATTACTTTTACTTAGCGGGTATATGGGTGGCAAACCAGACTACCTAAGCACTGGAGGTGTTACATTTGAAAAGGGGACATGCAGAAACCCTGAATATAATAAGAACCTCCCCTTATTTTTCTAATATTGCATCAGTTACCAACCCCCCCACCCCACCCAAGATATGCAAGTCAGGCATTGTCAGGAACTGAATTGAGGAAGAATTGTGGGGACCGCACCCCTCCTCCTGCACCTTCCAGAGAAGAGGATAGTATAGATTTACAACAGTGGTTTGCAGAAGGTCATAGTTCAGAGGCTGCAGAGGGGAGAAGCTGGGAAATATTGGGAGAGGAGCAGGAGGAAGCGGGGGAGAGACAACTGACAGACTCAGTGTCCTTGGAAAGCATTCCTGACCGACTGCCCCCCTCTCGCAGGACCAGGCATGCATTGAAAATAGGAGAACCGAAAGCTCAGAGGCAGAAAGCACAGATTAGCTGACGCAGGGATGACGTATAAAAGGAGAGATGGAAGAGGTGGGACTTAACTCAGAGCAACACCATTATCCAAGAGAGATGGCATTTCTGCGTCTCTCTCTGTGACTATTCAATAAAAGACTTGGTAAGAACTCTTCTTGTTTATCTGCTTCTTGGCTGCCCACCGTGGGAGGGATCAGATTCCCTGAAGCCTGACAGGCACACTTTCCCATATCTTTCCTCCAGATCACGTAGAAGCCGCAGACCCTCTAAGTGTCCCTGTTTTCCAGGGACAGTCCCCGACTTAGTGGAGCCATCTCAGTTGACGGCGCGTGGCCCCAGGCCCCCTCAATCGCAAGGGAAGGCTCAGAAAGTTGTGGATGCAGGGCGGTATACAAATTAAATGAATGAATAATAAAACTGAGGTCATTCAAATCTGTTTCAGTTTTTTTAACTTTCATATGTAGGGCTATTAAAAAAATTCTTGATTTTACTGCCTGTTTGTTTTTACAGTCAAGTTATATAAGAATTTTATGGCATAAAATAATAAATCAATCAGCCCTTATGGGACCCAAGTGAACAAACTAGCTTGACCCCTTAACTTAGGCTACCATGTTTGCATAATTCAACCCTCTGATCCGTATCACGTCAGGTTGTTCTTGCATGGAAGAGCCGATCCGCTCACTTACCTTACTGCAGCTTTCGCCAACCTGGTGCCCTCCAGATGTTTCCAACTGGCCAGCGCTGAAGGGAGCTGTAGCCCAAAACATCTGGATGGCAACAGGCAGGCAAAGGCTGGCTTATTTGTGATCAGTGCTGGATTTCGAGGTTGAATAAGGTCGTGAGTGTTCTCACCTAAGAGAGCTCCTGGCAAATTCCATGAAGGGGGTGCAAAACACAATCAAATACCTGCTAAATAATAATATAAAAACTGGCTCTTGGATATGATCACAGGTGAGTCATACGTCATACAGGAAGCATTGCTAAATTGGCCAGTATGTGCAGGTGGAGTAGCAGTACCTGAAGAAGGATGAAGCTATAGCTTCATTTATTTTGACATACATAAATTTAATGGCTATCTCTTTTCAATTTACTCCCCCTGGCTGGATGAAGAGCTGAGTACAGCTTCCCTGTCTCTAAAACCAATTAATTGTGATGACCTTGGAAGGCAGTTTCTGGTTATAGTACTTCTTGATGACTAACTGGCATTTTTGCTGTTATGCTGATTGTAGTGATTTCGACATCAGTCAGAGGAAATACCGGTAGTTTAGTGTTTCCAGCCTCTGAAATTTAATATTGAAATATTAGATTTGCACAAGACACAGCATTAGTCATAACTGAATGGCAACACACATTTCCCCAAATGTGTGCATGTCTGCTTAGAAATAAGTCCTATTCAGTTCAATGGGACTTATTCCCAGGCAATCCTTGCTTTTGCTACATAGTGACTCATGAAAAAGAGAATAGCCAAAACAGACAGCCAATTGAAAACAGGTGCATGAACAAATAACACATTTTCCTTATACCATTGAAGTTTTCCTCTTCCGGGGCGGGGTGGGGCGGGGTGGGGGGGATGGCTATGGACTATATGTGTATTCTGCATCAATACATTCATTGTTTTAACTTTTGCCATTTGTCACACTCTTCCTGCAAATTGTCGTTTGACAGTTCGATGTTCAAATCCACATTTATTCATTCAAGAATTTTGTATCTGCTGTTCTGCTTCACAAGGGAGTTGATCCAAGTACAGTAGCTTCCAAATAAAAAGCAATCACAAAAGCAACAAATTAACCGTTGTAGCACAAATTATCAAACACAAACAGCAGCCTAAAGCACATGATATACAGTAGCTCCATATCTCAGAAATGGGGTATCTGTGTGTCCTCTCCCCCCCCCCAAATACTAGTTGGATTCCAACTCCGATCAGCCTAAATCCAGGTTGCAGGGCTAGGCACATAGATGCCAAGTTATCCCTTTTTTACAGGGATTTTCCCTTATGCTGAATAGGCTTCCTCGCGAGAAAAGGGAAAACTTGGCAGCTATGGCTAGGCATGCTCACTAGCCAAGATTGTTATTACATCTAGTTGAGGTTTCATTATATGGAGGAAGCAGAGGTTGCCTGGGAGCATATATATCAGTTAACTAAGCTTTCATTACTTAGGATAAGGCTTCTCCAGCCCCATGACTTGCATTTGTTGTTGTTTAGTCATGTCCGACTCTTTGTGACCCCATGGACCAGAGCACACCAGGCACTCCTGTCTTGCACTTTCCCAACATCAGGGTCTTTTCCAGGGAGTCTTCTCTTCTCATGAGGTGGCCAAAGTATTGGAGCCTCAGCTTCAGGATCTGTCCTTCCAGTGAGCACTCAGGGCTGATTTCCTTCAGAATGGATAGGTTTGAACTTCTTGCAGTCCATGGGACTCTCAAGAGTCTCCTCCAGCACCATAATTCAAAAGCATCAATTCTTCGGCGATCAGTATTCTTTTCTTGCATACTCACAATGTAAAAGACCCGGGCTATCCATGTAAGATATCTTAATTTCATCTTGCCAAAATTGCTTTGCAGCACCTCTTCCTCCCTTTGCTGAGACACAAAATTACTGCATAGATTTATGGACTAAATTTGGCAATAAAGTTTTGGATGTCTTAACACAGGCATCCCCAAACTGCGGCCCTCCAGATGTTTTGGCCTACAACTCCCATGATCCGTAGCTAACAGGACCAGTGGTCAGGGAAGATGGGAATTGTAGTCCAAAACATCTGGAGGGACGAAGTTTGGGGATGCCTGTCTTAACAGAAGCACTGCAGGTCTGTGCTCGTGTAATAACAGTGTTAAAACTGCCGAGTGTCCTTTGATCAAGATGTTCTTAGCGTTCCTTATCAGTTTCATATCAGTTAAAAACGCCCAGCAGAAACAGCTGCTCTTTCCGCTCCTGTCCTCCAATTAAAATATATGGGCTTTTAAGCCCATATAGAAGTAAAACAAACAAAACAGATATGCTCCTTGCCTGTATGGAGCAATTAATGTTAATTGCTGAGCCAACTGCCTTTGCCATTTAAAAACTATTCAAGTTTTTAGAAGAAGAAGAAGAAGAAGAAGAAGAAGAAGAAGAAGAAGAAGAAGAAGAAGAAGAAGAAGAAGAAGAAGAAGAAGAAACTAGAACAGACCACGGAGCTCAAGGACAAGAAGCTATACTTGTCACCATCGTCACCCAGAAGTCCAATGGAAACCCCGTATGACCATAGCTGCCAAGTTTTCCCTTTTCTCGCGAGGAAGCCTATTCAGCATAAGGGAAAATCCCTTAAAAAAAGGGATAACTTGGCAGCTATGCGTATGACCTGTTGCTAAAATGAAGGCTTGCCCCTCATTTTAGCTGGGGGCTGATGTAAACTGAATCCCGCCCCACTGAGCAGCTTTAAAACCTGCCGCTTTGGCTGTCTTCACCAGTTCTGCCAATGCAGAACGGATTCCTTCCTCTTGCTCCAAACTGGGATGCAGGAGTGTTTGTGTGTGATATCCTGTACTTTGCATAGGAAAATCTGGTATATATTTATTAGTTAACATGCATGTTTCATCGGCACAATATTGTGCCAGCAAGAGTGAATCTGGCCCACTGACAGAACCTAGGATTCTGCCTCTGCCAACGACATAGTTGCTTATAGATTTGTTGGACTTCGTTCCTGAAACATTAGAAGGGCTAAAAAAAAATTATCCCCATTCCCACCACCACCACTGGAAATTCAGCACAAGATGGGGGGGGGGAGAGTTTGCATTTCCCCCAGAATTGGAAATTCTTATACTGTATCTTAAAACAGCTGGAACAGGTAGATTAAAATGTCCAGAATGAACTGGACATTCTGAGTTGTGCTTCAGCATTTATGGGTGGTGGCTCCCTGTTTGTGGAATAATATCTTCAATTAAGCTGTTGGCCAATTAAACAATATATGGCCTTTTAAATGTGATTGTAGGGTGGGTTATTGGGGTTTGTGTGCCTATTTTGTGTCCCCATTTTGCATTTTTATGCTGTAAACCACCCTTTGCTTTTCGGGTGAAGGGCGGAATATAAATTTAATAAGTAAGTAGGTAAATATTTACTTTATAGACTGGTACTAATGTCTGTGCTGTGGAAGAGACACAAGCCAGTCACCAACTGCCTGGGTAAGATCAACAAAAATAGCAGGTCCAGCACAGGGGTCCTTTGTGCATATTATGTGGGAAGTAAATCCCATTGCAGCCAGTGGGGATCCTACACGGATCTGTGCTCTCCTTATCACAACATTTTCTCCTTCAGAACACAAGAATAACTGCCCTGCTTGGTCAGGCCGGCGGCCCACCTAATCTAGCATCCTGAGGTCCCCCCGCAACTGCATTGCTTCCTCCAGCTTCTTGGAGGTACAGTACAACACAGCGATGGGTTCTCTCCAAAGAGAAGCAGCGCGGTCTGTTGTGGGATCTATTATTGGCTCGGGCGAAGCAGTGAGTTCCATGCCCAGCAGATGGCGGGCCGGAGCTCCTATCCTGGCTCTGCTACGCCATTGAACAATAGAGTGAAGAAGCAGCTTCCATGTGCACGCGTGCCCATCTCCACAACCCCCTTTTTCTCTTGCCTTCAGCGGCCGCTGTTGGGGGGGGGGGTTAGAGGGGGGGATGCCTCCGCTAGAATCGCCAGGAGCAGATTATTGTGAGCCCGGCGGGGAAAGGGAGAGAGGGGGCACCGATGTCTTCCTTTCTTCCTCGCTCCCGCCCATTCTCTCTCTCTTTCTTTCTCCGCCCCCCCCCCCGCCCCACCCAGAAGTCTCCGCCTTGCCATCAGCAAAGACCAAGGGCATGCTCAGTAGGAGCAAGCATCGGCTTCGGGAGCAGGCTGCGACTCTCTGCACCACCCCCTGCCTCTCTTTCTTGCGTCAGATTAATGTTCCGGGGAGGGACGGCGTGCATGGGGGAGTGGGGGTTGAGGAGGAACCACGCGCGCTTTGCCCGGGGGAGGAGCGGAAGGGCCGCCGGGGGCGGAGGAGCGGCTTAGAACGCTGAGCTGGCCCGGTGGAACGTTGGGGCTTCTCTTTTGGAACGTTCGCACACACTTTGGAACGCTCGCGCTCTCCTGCGGCGCGGAGGCGAGGCCCGGCCGGGCTCTCCGAGGAGAAGCAGCGGCTCCAGGGAGACGGGCGCTGTTGTTTTGAGTCTCGCTGGCGGGGGCCTGCGGGGATTCGGTGAGCGAATCAGCTCGGTGCCCGCCGTTCGATGGTTTGTCCCGACCGAGATGAGCCGCCCGTCCTCCGCCGGACCCAGCGCTAGCAAACCCTGCGGCAAGCAGCAGCAGCAGCACACACCGTCGCCGGCTGCTGCCCCTGCCGCCAACGCCGCCGTCGCCACCATCTCTGCCGCCGGGGCCGGTTCCTCCGCGGTCCCCGCCGCGGCCGCTGTGATCTCGAGCCCTGGAGGAGGCGAAGGCAGCGGCGGGCCGGTCTCGCCTCAGCACCACGAGCTGACCTCGCTTTTCGAGTGCCCGGTTTGCTTCGACTATGTGCTGCCCCCGATCCTGCAGTGCCAGGCCGGGCACCTGGTGTGCAACCAATGCCGGCAGAAGCTGAGCTGCTGCCCCACGTGCCGGGGATCCTTGACCCCCAGCATCAGGAACCTGGCCATGGAAAAAGTGGCCTCGGCCGTCCTCTTCCCTTGCAAGGTAAGGAAGGGCAGGTAGGGGGAACCTCGTAGGCGGTAACCGGCACAGCCGCCGGAAAGGTGGGCGGGGAGAGGGCGCTGGGTCGAGGGAAGCAGCGTGGTTCAGCACCTGCCCTTGAGGTTGTAGTGATCCAGGTGTTATTTTTAAAGCCACCTCTCTGAAATTCTCCGTACCCTACTGGGAAGTATTGGGACGAACCCCGGGAGCACACACCCACCCGCCTTCCACTAACTAACTCCTCATTAGAAACAAATACAAAGTGCCCTTTTTTCTGGGGAGCTGTTTCTCAGAGACTGTTTTCATTTTAATGTAAGATGCATCTACGTCTGTAATTCTGCCTCCGCCACCTTTAAGTCCAAACCACTATTCCAAGCAGCCTTTAGACATAACCCCATTACTCTTCAAGCTAAAGAGGTAGTGCAGGGTAGTAAACAGTGTCCATGGTCCTCTCAAGAATGCAGATCTTTGCTCTGTTGTTATTTGTTTGGGTGCATTGTTGTCAAGAGAATGGGGCCAGAGAGCTACCGGCTTTTACACCTGACCTTGTGCCAGGGCTGTACCCAAGCCAGTATTTCTCAGTTTTGCTCCCTAGTATCTTGCAATATGGAGTATTACCCTACTTTAGTTGTAAGGACCCCTGGTATAAATGTATGTGAAGACCTTGGAGCACTTGAAAGAACACACAGACTTTAAAAATCTCTCATTTATTATTATTGGCTCATGTCATAGTTATACCTCATCCCTGCTTACACAAGACAGCGCATGCTATGTTACACCAGAGAGTTAATGTATAATTCAAAAATAGTGGCCACTGAGGAATGGAGATCTAAGGGAGCATAAAAGTTTGTAAATGATTTGGAAACTCTTTTAGCAGTAGCTGGATTAGTAAAACAGGAGTTGTTTTTTTTAACAGGGAGGCCAGAGATGGATAGCTCAGTCAGTCAATAGATTCTTGACTCTGTGTGTAGGGAGCCTTGCCAAGTGTCTCGGTTAATTGAAACACATTGGTGCTAATGCACTCCCTGTTAGTCTGCGCTCTGCGCTAAGGGAATTAGGGCTGTGGTCTAAACATGGCAGAAGATGTGTGCAAAGGCCCATGAAATGTGGTACCTTTCCCTCCTCCTCCTTTCACACTTCTGAGTCAACCTTAAAGGCAGAACTTGACAGAGCGAGAGACAAGTGGGGTTCCAGTGTGTTAGTTGGCAGGGGAGAAGGGGCAGGCCAGGGGGATGTGGGGAGGGGTGATTCCCCCCACCAACAAGTTTTCCACCTGTTTTTTTTATCCTGCATAATTCGGTTGCAGGCAGCTGGGGGATGGAAGTGGGTGCAAAGGAGAATTGGTGGGTGCAGAAAGGTGTACACACCTGATTCTCCTTTACAATCTTCACACATTACCTCCACAGAGACATCCCCCCCCCCAGAGATACTTTTGCTGATGAAATGTGTTTGTATCCCCTAAAATAACAAGCCGGAAGCTCAGGAACTTCCCATATTGGTATGTCCAAAGCCACAGAGCTCCTCTGCATTCAGTCAGAGAGTGAGAGTTCTGTTGATGACGTCTTTTGCTGTTGTGGAAGGGGGCAGGATTGGAGCTTAAGGGCACCTGCAACCTACACTGGGACAGTGCTGATCCTTGTGCTTTGTGATTATTATTATTATTAGTAAAAATGGTTGCAGCATATCCCTACCCTCCAAGAGGAATGCTCCTGTTCAGTGCTTATTATGGGGTGACCCCGTTTCACTCCTAAGCCACCGGCCCTTGACCACCCAAGTTCACGATTGGAATGAGTATACAGTGGTCCCTCGACTTACAAATTACTTGACATCCGTAGGTTTCAACTTACGAACGGGACAAATGGCCGCACGCTTACGAATTTTTCTACATCCGTTGGCAGCTTTAAATGCGGTTTCCTCGACTTACGATTTTTTACATGTGGTTTTTTCGACTTACGGATTTTTTTCGAATATTTTTTTCCTATGGGAAACTGCGTTATACTTCCGAACTTTTCAACCTACGAATGTGCATTCGGAACGGATTAAGTTCGTAAGTCGAGGGACCACTGTAGCTAATTGTTAGTCCATATGGACTAAGAAAAATGAAGTGTGGATTGCACAAAGAAGCAACAGCATCGACATCCCATCTCTGGTGGTGGTGCCGTTAACAACCTTTTTCTTTTAAATGCTCCCACCCCTTTTTTCTCAATCAGTGCGAGTTTTTAGGGGGGAGAGGCTGTTTGGAAGCATCCTAACTAAGATAAAAAGCAAGGTGGCAGCTGGCAGAGAGAAGAGCTGTTTCCACCCAAGCTTTCTATCAGTGCCAATCTTCAGGCCCTTGTCTCTCTTAAACTAGATATGCCGGTGTCGGTTTCGCTCCCAAGATGCAGGTTTAGGCTGATCAATATGCACTCTAAACCATTCTAAAATGACATTGACACAGATCTTAAGGTCGTGTTGATGAAAAGCAAGCTGGAAGCGACCATGTTGCCCACGTTAATAGTCTCAATCGGAAGGGCTCCAGGGATGAAATCCAAAAAAAAGAAATTAAACTTGTGGAAATAGAGAGTTGCTGCGTTGAACCACTGATACTATCATGGAGAGTTGGAAGGGACCCCAAGGGTCATCCAGTCCAACCCCCTGCAATGCAGAATTCTCAACTAAAGCATCCATGACAGGTGGCCATCCAACCTCTGCTTAAAAGCCTGCGAGGAAGGAGAGTCCACCACCTCCCGGGGGAGTCCGTTCCACTATAATTCAACCAGGGTTTTGTTTTGTTTTTTGAGGGGAAGGGGGCGTTTAGGGAAGACAGCTCCTTTCTTACACTGTTTTGGGAATGGTACTGCAAAAGAGCACCTAGTTCTTAGATTTAAGGGACGCCGTCATAGAGTGTGCTTACAGAAGGTCCAGTCTTGGGATTGCAGGTAGCAGCAGGGCTGGAATAAAACCTACCCAAATGGCGATCAGCCAAATGGTCTGACTGAGTAGCTGGCAGCGTCTTCATTCCAGGCCTGAACATCTCAGGATGCCAACTTGATACCACGTCAAATGTTGGTTCATTTAGTTTGACACATCGGCCTTCCTCAGCATGGTGTGCTCCAGGTGTTGTGCTACGACTTTCATCATTGCTGAATGTTTGTCATCCTGACTGGGGGATACAGCTTGTGGAAGGCTGGTGACAGTATTGAGCTAGGTGTAACAAGGAATGGGAGTTGGGGTAAAGCAATGTGGACGTCGGAACATATAAAGTTGTGTCCTATTGACTTAGGCTGGTCTGCACTGTGTGGCTGTGGCATTCCCGTTTCCGACAGGGGACTTCCACTTGCCCTATCCAGAAATGGCAGGGATCTTGAACCTAAGACTTTTCCCACATTAAGCATGTCCTCTGCCACTGAATTTGGGGCCTTCCTCATTAGTGTGTGACCTACCAAGTCATTGGGCATCTAGTATATGACCTGCCAGGCGTCCCGACAACTCTGTTGCTTTGCAATAACAGGCCAGTGGCAAAATCTGGAGGTTTATTGCGTTCCTGTTGGACCACCGTTCATGTCTTGTAGGCTACGTTTGGTTTAGTGGATCACAAGTTGCTCAGAACAAGTGCTCGCAGTTCAGAGTTTTGAATTTAGATTCTACACAGAGAAACAAATGGTAATCAGGAAACTGTAGTTGAAGACCAGTATTAGATTTTTATTTATTTTTTTAAAGTAGGCTTCCCTGTGGAAGTCACTAAAACCTGCATGTTTGAAATGTGCTTTCTTCAGAATCAACATATTGCATGGAGAATCTCCACATCATCATAAGCCACCTATGCTATGTGTCTGCAATGAGGCCATGCTGTATACATAATGATTCCAAAATATTACTTAGATAGGATGTAAAATTCCCAGAAATTTTGAAAAGGAAAAGCTTTTTTTTCTGGGGGCAGGGCAACGGAAATGAAAACCTATGCAGTACTTATTTTCTTTTCTAACCCAAACCTTTTACAGCTTTGGCAGCATTAAATATATAATTTATAATACAGTTAGCATGTAAAATTGGTGTGTTCTTGAAATTTGCAGAGCAATCCTATGTGTTTACACGGAAGTGAGACCTGCTCTATTTAGAGAAGTTTACTGCCTGTTAAGCACACATATAATTGCTGCCTCAAAACTAGAATTGCCTTAGTTTGGGTAGGAGAGTGTCTATGTCACAGTTGTTTCAAGGGACAAGTGGAAAGGTTGACCACAAAAGTGGGGTCAGCTCTTAAGGGCAGCAGGTGCAGAAATCCTTTTTCTTCTTTCCAAAACTTAGATCAATGGTCACTAGAAGAGGATCCGTTGTAGCAGCTGAAATGTATGCAGTGCATAGTGGAACCTGCTAGTAGACAGTTGGACATCTGGGAGTTAGAGCCTGGGACTGTAGACCTATGCCCAGTTACCTGGGAGTAAGCCGCACGGGACACAACAAGACTTACTTCTGAGTCAAAATGCATAGGGCTGCGCTGGAAGTTAGGTGTCATACAGGGTCGATTGGCATAACTTGGGGACACTTCTGAGACATCCTACAGTACTGTACATATTTTGTTTTATCTCTATTTTGTTGAAGGGAGCAATCCAAGCCCGAGGTCCACCAGGGATGAGGAGAGTTGGGAATAGGCAGGTCTCAGGCTGAGCCTGGGCTCAGTTGGAACTGAGTCTCGCATCCTGGCTCGGCTGAAGATATGCCACCAGAAAGTGGGGGGAAATACAATAAAAATCAAAGCATTGCGGTCCTCCATCCTACCTTATCTTGGGGCTCCGTCATAGCCGTCTGAGCTGAGTGAGTTAAATCCTGAAAAGGGGGGATTCTGGAGGTTTGGGGGGTGGGCATGACAGGGCAGGGGAGACTTACTCCAAACATGACCTAGCAACCCATCAGAAGTTAACACTGGCCAAAAGGGTGGTGCAAGTCGAACTGTTTTAAAGGCTTGTTTTCCCTCTGGCCAGCTCAACTGGCAGCAGAGGCAGCTATAGGGTAGCATGACCGGTGCCACACTGAAGGAAGCACCACAACAATTACGCAGAATGGAGCGCAAGAGGCAGGCAGGGAGTTTGCGTCAAATTTTAGCATCGCACAGGGTGCTGCTGAAATTTTGGAGCCCAAAGTCTGCTGCTGCTGGTGATCAAAGATTGGAATAGGGGTAGGTTACACCAGCATAATTTACCCTAGCATCAATTATTCCGACTTCCTTTAGTTCGGATCACTCTGCCCTTCCATCAGTGGTTTCAGGATGGTTTTTAAACACTAAATAAGTAAAACAATGGCACATGCTTACAAAGCAACCAGTGGACAAGAGTGTGCTTGAAGTCAGAGAGTAAGACAGTAAAGATGTTCTAAAATGCCTGACTTAAAGAGGAAGTGTTTGTGTGATGCCCAAGCGACAGTGAAGTTGGCAAGATATTTCATAGGTGCCAAGGAAAGTTAGTCCTTTGCTTCGCACCAGAACAGCCTTGGTTGCCCCGAATGATGACCTCTATCCAAGAAGAGATGGGAGAAGTACAACCTTGTTGGTTTTGCTTTCAGTGGCTTTTGAGAACATTGACCATGGTGTTCTTCTGCAGTGACCCAGGGAGGTGGTAGTTGAAGGTGTTGTGTTTCAGTGGTTGCACTGCTATCTGCAAGGTTGCTACCAGAAAGCAGAACTAAGAGATGGTTGCTCAGCAATGTGGTTCTGGGGCTGTGAGGGTCCCAGAAAAGGTCTGTTCTGTCTCCTGTGCTGTTTGGCATCTATCTGAAATTGATGGGAGCTGTCGTCTTGGGATTTGGAGCATGGTGCCATCTGAGTCAGGAGAAACTCTGAAGGTGTTGGACTGGTGTCTGGAGGCAGTGAAGGGCTGGGTGGGAGTTAATAAACTGAGGATGAATTCTGATAAGATGTAAGTACTGTGGGTGGGGGGTGGGGGGAAGGTGGTTCCCATGTCTGGGAATTATGTGTAGAACCTGTTTTGGGAGGGGTTCCACTCCTTCTGAAGGAGCAAGTTCATAGTCTGGGTGTACTCCTGGATTCCAGCCTCAAATGGCTTTTGTGGCTGGAAGTGCTTATGCCCAACTTCAGCTAATTCACTAGCTATGGCCATTCCTAGATTGGGATAGCCTGGTCACAGTTGTCCATGCCTCGATGACCTTCTGCCTAGATTACTGTCATACTGTACATGTGGGGCTGTGTGGAAATTGTCAGACTGTACAGCAGGTTAAGTGAAAGGGATTTGCCCAAGGCCACCCAGTGGACATCATGGCACCAAAAAGAAAGAATAAAATAGAATAAAAATCAAGGCACTAAGGTCATGTCAACGTCATCCAGGTCTAGCAAGTCAACAACCTTCAAACAGAAAAAGAGTATCTTAGCACATGACTAGTCAGTGGCCTGACCTTTCTAGCCTGTTGCTGTTAAAGGTCAACAGAAGTACATTTAATGCAGGCTTTTCCTGTTCTAGGAGAATTACCATGGAAACAATGGGTGCCCAGGAAGTATTGTAATGTGGGTTGTCATCTGATGACAAAATTGTGTTTAATCATCTATTCTGGAGATGGACAGTTTCAGGACTTTGGGCAAATGTGGCCCTCCAGGCCTTTCTGGGTTCTCTATCTGGCCCCTGGGCACCGTCACAGGCCACGCCCCCTCCCGAGCCGCACCAGCCCTGGTCTGCATCCTCCTTTGCCTGCCTGGAATGTGCCCTTGAACTCTGAGAATGCCTTTTGCCTGAATGGAGGACTGAGATGTTAGGTATTCCCATGAGGGCAAAGGCACAGCATTTTGTAAGACCCAGTGGCCTGTGGGCCAGATTCCCCATGACTGGTCTGCACTGCAGGATTTTAGACCCAGGGCATTCCCAATGCTGCATAGAGATGCTGGGGATTGAACTGTCTGGAAAGGGCCGTTTTCTCTCACTGAGCTGTGCTCCATATGCACCAGAAACATTAGGAAATGGAGCATCTAGCTATACAGTTTCAGATCCATAGGAAGCTGCTTATACTACGGTAGGTCTGGCTGTTTGTCCTTGTGGGCTGGCTGGCATTGTCTACACATGACTGGCAGTAGCTGTCCAAGGTAGTGATTGGGGCTCCTTCCAGATCCTTTTAACAGACAGAGATAGGTACCGAACCTGGGACAGTTATCATGTATAGCATGTGCAATGTCACTCAGCTGTGGTTCCTCCCCACTTTTTCAGCACGACAGTGGCTTTTTGAGAGAGTCAAAGCTGGCATGGGATAGAAACATCATTCCTTGTGGCTTCCACTCTTACCGAGATCACTGCCATCTGCTGGAAGGTTTGCAAAATAAATAAATAAATATTGTTTTGTTTTGTTGCATCTTTCGCAAAACCTGTTTGGCCAGAGATGGCAGTGGGAGAAAATAAACAAGAACATTTATATGGTGTCTTCATTGTTGCCACCTTCAGCTGTCTGATTGTATTGTCTGCCTTCAGCCTATCTGAGCAGAAGGACAGGGTATGGCCCATCTCTGTTTAGCAAAGTAATCACGATTCAGCATGGGTAACCTGTTATGGGAGGCACCCATGTTCAAGATAAGCAACCTCTCTTACCCCATCTTCTGCCTGGGCCAGCTCTATAGAAGTGCCACCCCAAGAATCAGCACCACCACAAGGGGTGCTGGAAGAAACTTTAAGACAATTAAAGATACTGTACCAATCAATTGATTTTCAGGATGCAACCTTAATTGTGTTTGAACTCTACTGTAAGGGTTGTCTTTGCAATTTAATTGTCATTGCTCATGCGATAGGGGAATTATCTGCAATTATGGGGAGGCTTTGCTAATCCAAAACAAGCAACCACAGGTTTGTTTGGCAGCTGGAAGGGGAAATTGCTTAATGGATTTCTCTTTCCCCCACCACCCCACCCCTCCAACATGTAAACAAATGGGCGCAGCCCATTTCCCACTGAAATCGATGGCAAAGCTGCTATTGATTTTAATGGGCTGTACAGTAGTGTCTTGTTTTTGTTCCAAGAATGGGTGGCATGAGTGATAGCTAGGGTGAGAGGGAGGAATAGAGGGCATGAAAAAGAAAAGCTTTTCACTAGCAGTTCAAGTGTTACTCAGAAGTAAGCCCTGGTGACTTCAGTGGGGCTTACTCCCAGGTAAAAGGGTGGCAGCCTAAGTAACTTTGTGGAAGTACAAAACTAACCTGCTTGACTAATCCTTTTTTTTCACACAAACAGTGCCTTTGCTGGATTTTTTTTTTTTGCAGTGTCTAAGGTCTAAGGTTTTGGCAGTCTTTTGCAGAGTTGCTTGCACAGTGCTGAGAAGAGGGCAGTTATTAGATTATTCATTCATCGGAGATCTGGGTTAGCGACTGGAGTGGCCAGAATTGTTACCCACCCTGTTCCTCTGACCTAGAGGAATGTGCAGAATTGGTATTGGTATATAGTGTGGTGGAGTCTCCTTCTTTGGAGGTCTTTAAAAGCAGAGGCTTGACAGGCGTATGTCAAGAATGCTTTGATGGTGTTTCCTGCTTGGCAGGGGGTTGGACTGGATGGCCCTTGTGGTCTCTTCCAACTCTATGATTCTATGGTACAGTATAGTCAGTGTTATTTGGCTTCTGGCTAAGTTAAGGATGGAACTGGCCACTTTGCTTTCTCTCCCATGCTTTTCCATTTGTCCCACTCCGCACCTTTTCCGCTCCTGCCACTTGGGCAAAAGTGGGCTCCTTTCTCCCTTCCTAGAGTGACAGCTTTCATGTTGACAGAGAGTATGGAACAGAAGGCTTTGATTATCCTCTCTGCAATGCCTTCATATTGTGGCAGACCACTGACGCCTGATACTTGGTGGTATCATCGTCTGTAAAATGGGTATGTTATTGCTCTTCATGAGTGTGATGGTGTCTCATACTAAACTTCCTGGCAGTTAGTTGGTCATTATTAACATTGCTCTGTAACATCCAAATTCTGCCTTTGGAGAATAGGAAGGGAAGGCTTGAAAGATGTCAACTCCTAGGAACTGGTTCAAAGGTGACTGGCCTGGGGACAACTACTCAGTGTATTAGGCAGCTTTAGATATTTAGAGAAGACATTTGCATGGTTTATGGCAAGTAGGCATTTACAAGCGTGCGCCTGTTGTCTTCTTGTTAGGAGCTGAGGTCATGAGAGACATGGTGGTGGCCAAGTCTTTAAATAGCAGAAATACACATGCTGTGTGTGCTTTTAATCCCAATCGCTACTAGCCTCGCTTCCGAGCATACTATTTTACTTTGTTGGTCTCAGTGATGCAAAGCTAGTTCACCTTTTGTTCCTCTCAAAATAATAGCAAAATGAATCAATAGCTTGCTACTTTCCTGCCTCTGACTAGCCATTGTCTGACTGCATCAATAGATGCGTTTTCCTGCTTTATAATGATCAAATAAGACTTAAAAGGCCATGATAAGAGGCAGGATCAAGGTTTGTTTTCTAGAAACGCTGATGACAAATATGATGGGGAGGGGCGGGAACCAGTTCTATTTTTAGTTCTTTGATTGATTTTAATGAATGAGTTGGGAACAAGCCTGGGGCTGTTAATTACAAGGCTGGGGTTTGGGTTCTTTAGAATGGAGTTTACTAGGTAGGATTTGGAGCGAGACCCCGGATTTCAGCAGGCAATGTTGGTAAGGAATTGCACTGCTTTTTCATGAATCAGGTGGTGTTGCTTAAGAGCATACAAATGAAATAGTAGTCTGCACTGATTGTCCCAGCTAGGGCTGGGCTATACAGTGGTACCTCGGTTTATGAACACAGTTGGTTCCAGAAGTCTGTTCATAAACTGAAGCGTTCATAAACTGAAGCAAACTTTCCCATTGAAAGTAATGGAAAGTGAATTAATCCGTTCCAGATGGGTCCACGGCGTTCATAAACCGAAAATTCGTAAACCGAGGTGTTCATAAACCGAGGTTCCACTGTATCAGCTTTTCAACATCGCGGTGTGTCGCCAGGCAAACATCACAGTTTGGCGAAATACCACAACGACACCTGGTAAAACTTCCCCAGCTCTCACCTCACGAACTGAGGCCGTTTCACCCAGGCGCTCGAGGGCTGGGACAACGCAGCTTGTTTGCACTCCCCCTCCTCACGGGCGCACAGGCAGAGCATTGGGGCTCCTTTAACGGCTCGCTGTGGAAGCACCAACCACACTCCCCTCAGCTGAGCAGTTTCACAGAGCCCCCACCCCACTGCCAGCTTGCAGGGGCCAGAGCAATTTAAAGATGCAGAAGGAGGAACAAGCTGTATTGGCGCCCAGGTTGTTCTCCCTCTGCGTCCGTATGAGGGCAGAGTGATATATCGCCCAGGCCTGGTTCCAGCATGTGCTGACTGCAACAGCTCTTGGAAAGCCAAAATGACTCATTCTTCATCTTCATTTGGGGTTGAGGGGCTTTGCTGTTAGTCTTTTAGTGTACTTGGCTTGGAGGGGGGGTACCGCCACCTTGCAGTGTTTGGTGTCAGGCTAGGACTGAGAAGACCTGGGTTCAGATCCCACGAAGCCCACTGGGTGACCTTGAGCCAATCCCCATTTCTCTGTCTAACCTACCTTACAGGGAGGGTTGTTGTGATGACAAAATGTGAGAGAATTTATGCTAGCAAAAAAAAACACCTCGGAGGAAAGATGGGATTGTAATCACACCAACTTTTTTCTTTCTTTCCGCAATCCATATAATTATATTTGCCTGTATATCTAGACTTCCGCTTTAGTTCAGATTAGCTCTCCTGATCTTGGGTGGTAATCTTCATAGTATTATAAAGCTACAGTTGTTGCAGTTGTTGTTGTTGTTAAAATTTGCATACCACCCTATACCCGTAGATCTCAGGGCGGTTCACTACATAAAAAATCACAGTATAAAAAACAGAAAATGCATAGTAAAAACAACCAATAATCCCCTTTCACAACACATTTTTTAAAGGCATTGATGTCAATCAGCCAAAGGCCTGGTTAAAGAGGTCTTTATTATTTACAGTTCTACACTAATAAATATTATTTATTAGTATTTACAGTTGTGTCCCTGCACAACTCTGAAGCGCACTAGTTCTTATCCTAACCTGCCACACAATGTGAGTGCCTCTTAGGAACAAGACTGGAATACAATGTAGCAGATCATAGTGGAAATACCTGAATTTCCACAGTTCAAGCAAACGCCGCTGTCATTTATCTACACTTGGCCTTCATGCGAGAGAATTGCATGGAGCACCCATGTCATAGATGACGTTATCAGTATGGTGGAGGGAGAGGTGGTGAGCCCTCTGCAAGACCCAAGACGCTTGGTGATGCTAAATGAGTGTTCAAATTGGACTACAGACACTCCCATTGTCCAGGTGTGACCTGAATACTTACTCCCCTTATACATATGGAAGCTGCAGTTAGGTATGGAGGCATCAGCCCATGTCATTTTTACGTGTTCTTTTGGTTTCCATATTAATGGGCATATTTCTTTAAAAAAAAAAAATCTTGGAAAAAGGACTTAGGAGGTGGTTTGGGGGCTTCCTATTAATATATACTGTATTTTTCCATGTATAAGATTAGGTTGCTGTTTTTTTACCAAAAAATTAGGTTTAAAATTGGGGCTCATCTTATACATGGGTAGTGCTGAGGGATGTTCTCTTAATTTGGAGTCCCCCAAAATACGGGACGTCTTATACATGGGAAAATATGGTATTTTTATATTGTTTTACAGGTCATAACCACTCCAAACAGCTGGAAAGTTTGCTGCTGCTGGCATTCAAAATGAGGCTGGATAAGCCTGTGGGTGTTGGGATGGGATGAAACAGCATTCCTCCTACGGTAGGAATATTGTACGTGTATAGGAAAACAAGGTTGCCAACCCCCAACCCCCCCCCCATAGCATCCTCACAGAGATATTGTGAAGGATGTGTTGCAACCATCTTTTTCTGTATAGTCTTCATGGCGCATTTCTGGCCCTGTTTTGAATGCGCATAGCACCCACTGCAGCAGCAGCCAGGCTTTGAAAAAGGTACTGGCCTTTTTTTAATAAAAAAAAAGATTAAAATGTATCAAAAGGCAACCCTCAGCCTACCTCACCGAAAGATGTTCGAGTTCCAATCAACACATTAGTGAGGAGGTGTGGACCAAAGGAGTTTCGTTTTTTGGAATTCATTCCCAACAAATTCTCTAAACCTTCCTAGGTCCAGTACCCTCCTTGCTTAGATGACAAAAAAAAAATGTCATTGCCTTCCTGTGCCTATGCTATTTCATTTTGGCATGGGCTCCAACTGACAGAACTTCCTGACAGTAAGAGCTGTTCGGCAGTGGAATTTGCTACCAAGGAGTGTGGTGAAGTCTCCCTCTTTGGAGGTCTTTAAGCAGAGGCTTGACAGGCATATGTCAAGAATGCTTTGATGGTGTTTCCTGCTTGGCAGGGGGTTGGACTGGATGGCCCTTGTGGTCTCTTCCAACTCTATGATTCTATGATTTTGGTCCTCTTTTTTATTCTTGGCCACTGCTTATTCCTGATGCTGCCTTTGATCTGACATTTGCCCATCTACTTCTTATCACTTCCTCTGAGGCTGGAGTTTACCATGTGGCTTGAATCTTAGGGTAGCCAGTTTAGTGCTCTCCCATAATTCCTGGCCATTGGCCAAGCTGGGTAAGGCTGATGGGTGTTGGGAGTCCAAGAATATATGGAGGGTACCCATTGCACTTGTGGCCCCAGTCTATGACTCCTCCATTGGATCTTTGCTTAGATTGTTGGTGGTTGTCTAGGACCTTCTCCTTAGTTCTGATTCTGAACGTGCCACACTGTCCCTTGAGTCCTACTGCTCTTCCCCCTCTTCTTTGATCTTTTCTGTTCTTCATCCACTCGGTCCCTGAGCAGCGGCTTCCCCAGATCTGCCCAGATTATCGGTATTGTTCGCCAGGTGTAGATTGTTCCCAGTCTATTGTTAGCTTTAGCTAAAAATTCTCTTCGGTGAGAGAGGGAACTAACTAGAAGATTATTCATGGCTGGTCCTTGTTTCTTGGGTGTGTGTTTTAAACTTATTTTTAAACTGCAATGCAATATACAAAACCGCAGCATTGTAACACAGTGTAAGGTGGCAAAAGCGGAAAGTTAGAAAAACCTAGCAGCAATCATGCTTAATTTCCCACCAACCAAAATGAAGCATCTTAAAAATTAAAATCAAATTGCATTGCTCAGAGAAACCCTCTTAATAATTTAAATCTAAACATTTTTGTGATGTTAGTTGTATCTGCTCCAAAAATAGTGTTTCTTTTTCTTTTTAAGGAAAAGGTGCCTTGGCTTGATTGCAAATTCCAGTCCTACAAACACAATTTGGAGGATCAGGCATATACTGGGGGATTACGCACTTCCCCATTCTTTCTCACAAATGCAGATTCCCTCATCCATTTCCGGACATGTTCTCAATCAGCTTCCCTGAACCTGGTTCCTTCCAGATGTTTTGGACTGCAGCTCCTTTCAGCCCCACCAGAGACAGCTCTGTGAAGGGCACCAGGTTGGGGAAGGCTGTTCTAAACATACTTTGCCTTGAGTTCCAAATTCATGCAAACTTTGGGTGGTGCTGACCAGGAATTGACTACGAACTATAGTATGCAGACCCTCTTCAAAGCAGCTCCCTGTTAACCTTACTAGACTTTGCCTGATTTGCTCAAAAAGCATATATACACATATATATATGCATATATACATATATACAAATATATATATTTGTATATATATATACAAATATATAAGCATATATTTTGCACAGTTCTGCTTCCAGTAGTTCAGTTTTCCTCTGGCTTCCGATATTTCACCAGCCATTTTTGCTCACGCTTAGTAAGCGTCTGGACCTTTGTAGCTGTGATGAGAACCTGGAAATTCTCTTTTGTCGAAATGCTCACGGTAACCAGATTCTGCAACCAAATGGAAAACCTTTGCTTGCAGGGTGCAGACCTGCCGTGTGCTCAGACCTAAATGACAACTGCAGAAGACAACTTCTGCATTTTAGAACCGATAGCGAAATTGTAGTGTAAGGGAACAGTATTTCACAAATGCAAAACTAATAATATAGGCAAGCAATTAGCTATGTGCCCAGCTCAGCATGTGCTGACCTATACAGCTCCTGAGACTGCAGTTAACGGTGATTGCCGGGGATGGCACGGCACAGCTTACAATGCATCTCGGAGGGAAACTTGGAATAATTGAAAAGAGCCAAGTTGGTGAAATAGATAATAGATGTTAACAGGATCTAAAACTTTCCACCTTCAGCTTTGTGGGGGCTTCAGAGCTAGCTTCTGTAACAAGGTTTTTGTATCTAGCTGCCAGCAGGCCAGAGATTCATGTGAGATGCAAGGTCCTGTCTTGTACATATTAACCCCCCCCCCCTTGGCATTTTCCAGTGAGATCTGGGCTAGGCCAAGCCATTTGCCCAGCTCTAAGCGATTTTGCCTTGCAATCTGAGAGCTGCACCCCAGAATAGTTAGCGGTATCTGGGGGTGGGGTGTGTTCATGCCCCAGCGTCCTCAGTGACACTGACGGTGATTAAGGGGCATTGTTGAGGCCCCTAAAACACTGCAACTCTAAATGTGGGCTCCAGCATTGCTTGTGCAAATAGGCCAGTTGTGGGTGATATAATCACGATCTTCCCACTCTTTTCTCTTCCCCACCCAGGAAAAAAGCAAACATGTTGTACCGGTCATGTTTCCATGTTTTGTTATAAGGTAGCTCAAAGTAAAGTTTCCAGTGCACAGCTTTTTAGAGATGTGTCGTGGACGTATGTGTTCACCCAAAGGAAACGAGAGACGTCCGGAATAAAACATGGGCTGTTATGCATATTTTAGAGATAGCCAGGCAATGGGGCAAGTATGAACATGTCCCTGGGTACCGTAGAACTAATGTGCTGGGTTCTCGGTTTCTGCTGCTTGAGTGCTTCCCACCTCTGTGTAAGAGGCTTGGCACCATTTCAAATGTTGCTTGCTTTGCTATCTGGCAGTGGCAGATGCAAGAATGCACAGAAATTTTGCCCCCCCCCCCCGAAATGTAAATGTGCTCTCAGAGGCGACTCTCGTCCATGTCCCCAAGTGTTCAAGCACATGGACCTGTGCATTTCTGCTTCATATTTCTCCCGCCCTCCTCCCCCAAGTTATACGGAGATGCTACAATTCTCTCACCACCTGGATGCCAGTGTCTGCCAAGAAAACCACAGCCCATAAACTCTTAATGGGCCCTTGGTTTGTTTGGTCTCTAACCTGAAAGGTCTTGTTCTCCTGAGCTGTCTAGACATCTTTATCTAGATCAAGCCTTCTATGCAGATGAGTCACTGTCACAATCACTACCACAATTACCCGCTGCAATAATGAATTGTGTGACATCAAAGCCGGCCGTTTCAGTTGTGTATTATTAGCAATAAGCACATTGCTGCAATACAGAAGGTTCCTGTCTGTGATACCATCTGGCAGGCCAGGCAGGCTGCTGCAGTTTGCTGTGCTTTCATTTTTGCACATAAAACCTATGTGATACCCGCCAGGTTCTCTGCAGCATGTGCTCTCTCTCTCTCTCTCTCTCTGCAGGCTATTTTTTGGGGGGGGGGACAGTTTGTGCTATAAAGCCAAAGCTCACTGACCAGGCTGTAAAAGAAACTCTTAAAACTGTTGATAAATGGGGTAGGATAAGATTTGTAATCTAGGCTGTGTGTGTGTGTGTCTTGGGCAGAAAGAATTGTATTCCACGGAAATTGAAACGTTATGCCCACAATACATTATTCACCAGAGGCGTCTTTTCCATAGGGCCTAGTGGCTTGTTGCGCCAGGGTGCTGGCCTCTCAGGTGCGCCCCAGCGAGTGGGGGGGGGGCACGTGGCTTTGCCAGCGGCCTTCCCTTTCCCTGCACGCTGCCAGATGGTTGGCGTGGCGCAACCAGCCACTAAGCCCTATGGCACCTCCTTTCCCTCGGCCACAGGAATCCCCTCAGCTGCTCCTCGCCGAGCCGCTATCGTCTGCGGGAGTGGCGGTGGCGGGAGCAGCTCCCGAGGGGCCTCCTCTGCGTCAGCAATGCCCGCTACCCCACCACCACTCCCCGGGGCACAGGCGGCGGCGTAGCAACTGCCTCCTGCTCCTCGGGCCGCTGGGCAGCAGCAAGAGCACTGAGCTTGGGGTTCCGGCGGTCTGGCTAGCCACATCGCGGCTTCTTCTGTGGCCGGCGGCTCCCGGGGCTGTGAGGTGGTGTGCAAGTTGGGCCCGAGCTCTAAATTTTGGGAAAGGGGGGGCTCTGGAGGGATCTTTGCGCCAGGGTGCTGGATGTGCTTAAGACGGCCCTGTTATTCACAAGTGGATATTCTTAAAACACTTAATTTGCATAGTTTGGATTTCCCCCTGTCGCTTTACCATTTAGAAGTAATGAAACAAGAGGGCAGAGGGGAAATCTCTAAAAGAGCTGGGTCAGGGAGAGAATGGGTTGAAAGCGTCTGGAGGTGGGAAAGCCTGTTTCTCACCTGTCATCTAAATGCTAAATAATTTTTTCCATTGCAACCACGACGTCCAGAAACTTGAAAAGTTGTCTGTCTTGGCAATAATAATTTGGCCCCATAGGAGTTCCCCCGAAAGAATTCCCCAAGTCTCATGGTTCACACAGGTCTTCTGTTTCCGTGCTTTTGACCTTTTGTACCTTGTGTAATATTTTTATACATTAACAAGCTCACCGCAACTTCTTATGGGTCTGTGTGTGCCTTTGAAGCTGTTGAGTTTGGGGGATTTTCTGTGCAGCGAGCAAACACTACACAAGAGCTGAGTGACATGTTCTCGCCTACTGGCCGGTCCTTTCCGTGCTTTGCAGGAGTTTGCAGGATCAAAAAATCCCATCTGCTCACCTTGCTCCAAACTGAGATGTAGCATGTTGTACACGCAGGAGTGGACATCTCAGAAAATTGTCAAGAAGCAAAATAATAATAATAATGCCTCTCACCTTTCTCTTAACATAGGTGTAGGTTTTAGTGTTGAGCTTTGTAATATTATCCTTAGCAGCATCAGCAGAACTAAAGTGATTTTCATATATAGCATAATTACTGATGCTGCTTAGCTGACAAAGCTCAGTGGGAAATGCTGCGGTCCAAGTACGGTTCATCTATATGTGAGATGGAATGAAAACTTCTAGGTTAGAAAGAACTGGACATAATATAACATGGTATAGGAATGATAACAACAATAATGAGTTTATCTCAGGTGCTCAAACCACTGCACACACACACACAGTCATCTTTACAACAACCCTGTATTGTTGCAGGTGGATGCCTAGGTAAGAAAACTGACTTCCTTCAAATTCAGAATTAAAAACAGTTAACCCAGATTACAGTCACATCTTAAATTGGGCCTGGAAGCGGGTTGGTGGCCAACCCTGGGAACTGTAGTTTGTTAAGGGTGCAGAGAGTTGTTAGGAGGCCTCTATTCCCCCTCGCAGAGCTATAATTCCCAGAGTTTTGTGGGAAAAGGGATTGATTGTTAAACAACTCTGGGCATCCAGAAGAGGGCAACCAAAATGGTCAAAGGCCTGGAAACGATGCCTTATGAGGAACGGCTTAGGGAGCTGGGTATGTTTAGCCTGGAGAAGAGAAGGTTAAGGGGTGATATGATAGCCATGTTCAAGTATATAAAAGGATGTCATATAGAGGAGGGAGAAAGGTTGTTTTCTGCTGCTCCAGAGAAGCGGACACGGAGCAATGGATTCAAACTACAAGAAAGAAGATTCCACCTAAACATTAGGAAGAACTTCCTGACAGTAAGAGCTGTTCGGCAGTGGAATTTGCTACCAAGGAGTGTGGTGGAGTCTCCTTCTTTGGAGGTCTTTAAGCAGAGGCTTGACAGGCATATGTCAAGAATGCTTTGATGGTGTTTCCTGCTCGGCAGGGGGTTGTACTGGATGGCCCTTGTGGTCTCTTCCAACTCTATGATTCTATGATTATAACTCTGGGAGGGGAATGGGTGTCTCCTAACAACTCTCAAACCAGCAAGTTCAGTAACAGACACCATCACTGACCTCTTTGCCCTCTCTCCCTTCCCACTGTCCCTCTGGCGAGCAGCTTCTGGTAGGCTGGGTGAGTGCTGCTGCCCCAACATGTCCTTCCACTGCTAGTCATCTCGCATGTGCAGTGTCGCTATTTAAACTTGTACATGCCGCTTAGCATTTAGAATAAAACATGTGCAAAGGGACTACAGTGCTTTCCTTAATATATCTATATCTGAGAGTGATTGATGTATCATGCCATTCAGCGAGTGAGGCTTTTAAATCTGAATTTAGGCCAAGTGTGGTTTTAATTTTTGAAAAGTTGACTATTGGGTGCTGTGCACTGGACCTTGTGAAACATTTCAGAGTAGTTGTTAAAAATTAATTATGCTCTGCGGCGCTTGTGTGAAGTTGATGGCTGCCACGGGAGTCGCTGGAGGAGCTAAATTTTTGGCAGTTGCTTTCGCCTGAGAAATCGGTTGAGTCTGTTTGCTCTGTTAAACGTTTGCCATAAAAACAAATGGAGTCTTTAAACTGCCACTTACTTTGAATTAAAAATGATTGTAATTTCATGTAATCGCACACCCACCCATATTGCAACCTTCGTTAGCAAGCGGTCTCCGCTCGTGAATTAAAATCCTAAAGTCATTCATGGCACGAGGCTCCTGCCCCCAAACCAGCAAGCCTTGTGTGGCATTCCCCCCCCCCCCTCTATTGCATGCTTTTAGACTTGTGGAGGGTGCCACAGATTGGGGTCAGAATGCATGCCTTAGAGACAAAGTCCACAAGTTGAACCTCTGGCACACCCAGTGAAAAAGGATCAGAGGACAGGTGGTGGGGAAACTCAAAAGGTCAGAGGAAAGCAATGCGGTTGAAATAATAATTCACAGCCTCACCTTGGTTACAAGTCTTCAACATGACATCCAGAAATCTTGGCATTTGGTGGAGGATAGCCATGGTTTAGACCAGCCATTATGTTCAAATAATGTAGACGTTTGGGTTTGTGCATTATAATGCAAGCTCTCGTTTCAGGGTATTTCAGTCCATTCGATTTCATCCCTGAAAACCTATTTCAAGCAGCAAGCTGTCAATTCTGCTTTATAGCCGTGCTTCCCACTCGCCCACCCTTGATTTTATTTTATTTTTTGTCTCCTTCCAGTACGCCACGACAGGCTGCTCCCTGACACTCCACCATACAGAAAAGCCGGAGCATGAAGACGTTTGCGAATACCGCCCTTACTCCTGCCCGTGCCCCGGTGCCTCATGCAAGTGGCAGGGCTCGCTGGAAGCCGTCATGTCGCACCTCATGCACGCCCACAAGAGCATCACCACCCTACAAGGGGAGGACATCGTCTTCCTCGCCACGGACATTAACTTGCCAGGGGCCGTGGACTGGGTGATGATGCAGTCCTGCTTTGGCCACCACTTCATGCTGGTTCTGGAGAAGCAGGAGAAGTACGAGGGCCACCAGCAGTTCTTCGCCATCGTCCTGCTCATCGGCACCCGCAAACAGGCAGAGAACTTTGCGTACAGACTCGAACTGAACGGCAACCGGCGGAGGCTGACTTGGGAGGCGACCCCGCGGTCCATCCACGACGGGGTGGCGGCGGCCATTATGAACTGCGACTGCCTTGTTTTCGACACTGCCATAGCACACCTTTTTGCAGACAATGGGAACCTCGGGATCAATGTGACTATTTCTACGTGTTGTCCGTGATATTTCTATGTAATTATTGAGACCATGTTGTCGTCTTTTGTTTCACTTGACTGTTTTTATTTTTTTTTATGGCGTTCCACTGTAGCCCTCTTCAGGTGTTCCCTCACACCCTATTAACAATCACATGAGCGGAGAACAGGGCCCCAGCCCCCTGGCACACATGTACCCCGGTCATCGCGGCACCACCATCCCCTTGTTGCGGAGAAGGGCGTTCGCGCCAGGGAGGCAACTCCATGTGCATAGGCTCCCCAATGATGTGGGACCTGTGTAATTGTTAATCGTGTGAGCGGGGGATGCCGGAAGGGGACTTTAGGGTTCTTTCTTAACCGGCCATTTTCTATCCTCATTCTCTCCTTCACTGCCGCCGCCACCTGCCTGTACTGCGGAGTTTTTAAAGCACAGTTAACAGGACCGTTAAGATAACTTTATCCTGTTAATCTGAAAAGAAGGGAGGAGATTTATTTTTTTTAAAGAAATAGCATTATTTAAGGTTTTAAAAGGATTCCCTTTTCTTGACAAGCGAAACCTTTTTTAAACATAATGGAATCAGAAGAGAAGCAGCGAAATGGACTTAAAGAGGCAGTTTGCACATGCAGAATGTGGGAGGTGGACTCCTTAGGAGTGCATTGTGCTCCTTCAAACGGCAAGGGGGGCACTTAAAAAAAACAAACACAGCAACCTTTATAACTTCTTATTCCAGCCGAGCATCTCCCTGTTGTAGTAGTGTTCTCATTTGCCAGAACTTTTTCATGTCTGAGTGTGGGACCTTTTATCACCTGCAACCTAAAATGTTACCAGCTTGTTCTGCTGCATTTGTGTGTGTAGCCGCACCAATCTGCTTCTCTTGATGATCTTAGTGATTAGCCTTGTAACAGAACAAAAGAGAGAGAAATTGGAGTTCAGTAGTATCACTTCTTAGCGACGCAGGAAGACGCCGAAGCCTTAGCGGATACAGAACATGTCTCAGGCGTGTTCTTTTGCACACAGTAGTTTCACACACTTAACAGGCGGTACTACTGTCATCTGGTTGGTCTTGCTGTTGCTGTTTTGTCCTTTTCCTTCCCAACAGAGTTTGTTCCCCCTGCCCTCCAAAAAAAAGAAAGAGTTTCCATACGCCTGCAAAATGTTTGACCCTCTTCATCCATCCATTTCAGCAAGAGCTGAAGAGGCTCAACATTTTGTGGAAGCTGCTAACTTAACATGGTGGCAAAAAAACAAGATGTGTTTTGACCAGTTTTAAAAATAGGTCCCACCTATAAATATACCCAGGATGTTTGGCGTACTTGACATTAACATTGTAAAAGCTATTTTCAAATAACACAAGGAAAAGCGATGTGCCGATTCGTCTTGTTTATGTTCTTTGCTATCTAAGTTTCCTGTTGTTGCCATATTTACTCTAGTTTTTTAAATAAATATTTTGCAAAAATAATGTCCTTGGGCTGTCTGGAAAAGCATTTGCGCATCCATCATATCTTCTTCTTCTTTGGCGATCCTTCGTAGCCAAGTAAGATTGTCTTCCATAAACACGGTTTTAACAGTGAGTGCGTAAGTGACTGTGGAGGCCGATTCTGGATCCACACGTCCTTCCACAGTGGGGACATAGGTTTCCGGGCAGGAGTTGATCATGGTGAGGGTTTGCCAAGCGTGCCTTCCTCTTAGCACGTTCCCCGCTTTCATCCTGAGTTTGAGCGTCTTCAAAGCCCATGACACCTTTGGTAAAGGCTGTTCTCCAATTAGAACGCTCGCAGGCCAGTGTTTCCCAGTTGTAGGTGTTTTATACTACATTTTTTTAGATTAGCCTCGAGAGAATCTTTAAACCTCTTTTGTTGACCACCAACATTATGCTTTCTATTTTTAAGTTTGGTTTGTACACTTAAAGAGTTGTATGGCTGCTCAGAACAGCGCGTGGGTGTTGGGCAGCGCACTGTTCCGCCTCCCATGGGTGCCTGCGAGTTTTCATCCCCTCTCCCAACACTAATTGAGTTTCCTCTAATAACCTAGAATAGGGCCCTGTACCTTTTCTGCTTTCCACAATAACTCTGTTGTCACTAGATGCACTGAGAAGAAGAAGAAGAGTTTGGGTTTGATATCCCGCTTTATCACTACCCGAAGGAGTCTCAAAGCAGCTAACATTCTCCTTTCCCTTCCTTCCCCACAACAAACACCCTGTGAGGTGAGTGGGGCTGAGAGACTTCAAAGACTAGCCCAAGGTCACCCAGCAGCTGCATGTGGAGGAGCTTACGAGTCTACCACTCTTAACTACTACACCACACTGGCTCTCAGTAGTGCAGTAGTACCTGCAAATGTTTGTAAGCACTGCTTGCTCAGAGATGCAGGCTGACAAGCACGGGAAGGAAGGAATTTCAGGTGTTTTGGCCCAAGCCTTGAATGACTTGCTCAGCAGTTGCTTGAGATTTCCAGCTTTATAGGAACAAATTTCTATTCTGACTTTCCTTGATGGGCAAGGTGTGGATAACAATTCCTCTGTAGCCCAGATCATCAATGTGTGTCTATTTGAAACAATATTTCAAATCATTAGTATGCAACCGTTTTGGTATATCATTGGTGGAGTAGAAAGCTTTGGGAGAAGGTACTCTGTTATGAAAAGGGCTTTAAGGACATGGTGTAACAATGTCTTTACTCTGCTTCTTGGGATCTCCACGTTTGTCCATCTCTGCTCTGGCCATCAGCCTCGATGCAATTTCTAAACCTGTCCTCATCGCATTAGCATTCACCAACCACATTCAGACCGTGACTTGAGACTATTGACTCCATCAACCAAAGCCTAATTTTGCACTAAAATGTAAGTCTGGGTCGTCTGCAGAACATTTGGTAAGTGGCCATATTGAGCATCTGCTTTGGCGAGCAGCGGAATGTCTATACTTAACAAACTTAGAGAGGTGGTTCGCACTTGTGAACTGTTCAGAATGTTCACGCCATTCGAAGAGCCAAGATTAAATAGCAGCGTTGATGCCCATGCTGGGTGTGAGGGGGAGAAAGAGACCTTCTAGGGCCTGCATTTTAATATGCCACTCTCTGTGCCGGAGAGGAAGAGATATCCCAAGAGGAGAGTTACTGGATCGCTGGCATTGCAAGACCTTGATTCCTAGAACTCTGTTGGCACGGGAACCTTTAAATTATGACACAAGTGTCCCTAGAATAGCTACTGTACATTCCGAAAGTGATCTCACCAGGATATTGAAAGCAGACTCTTGCTAGCACAGCAATGGTTCCAGCTGTCACTTCCCAGGGTGGTGGTTTTGTTGGTCTGTGCGATTATATTGCCTTCTGGACATGCCCATGTAGAGTTCCTCACTTACATATCTGAGCACATCCTACTGTTAGGATTCATTCCCCGTGTTTTCTGTGATTGGTGTCCCGAAATATTACACCTATGGCATGAGAAAAGAATGCCAATAACTTCCCAGGCAGTGTCCACAGACCAGGACAGTGAGCAAGCAGGGAATTTGGCAGATCCTACTGAGAGCACGAAATGGTATTGGCCAACAATTTGCTGCATCATCTCTCCCAACATTTTATTATGTGTCAGCATAAAAATTATCAATATTAATATCTTATATTCACAAAGTTGGCAAAACTGAATAGACTGCCTGGGGTAGGGGGGCTAAGTTGGGGGACTCTTTACAATTGCCTTTATACACTTCTTTAAAAATACGAATATTTTATAAAGTATAGTGATTCTCAAGGAAGAGAGCTTTTCCTGCCTTTTAAAAGAAACATTTTGCATTCTCAATATTTATGTAATCATATCAATACATTCACTTAACACGATTCTGTCTTTGTTGCCTCTGAACGGTGCTAGGATTGAGATATTGCATGCAAATCTTTAGCCTGATGCAGCATTAGTCATTTCCAGAATCCAGAATCCAGCGTTAAGAAGTCAGCAATAACATACCGTATGTTCAAATTCAGTTTGTATGTCAAGATATTTTTTTTTTGCAATATGTTTGTTAATGATGGGGCCACCCCCTTCCTCAGTCAGTCAGCCAGCTTTGTTCATAAACAAAGGCTGGGGCTACATATGATGTTGGACTCTAACTCCCATCATCCCCAGCCAAAATGGCCAAGTCAGGAGGAAAAACAAGTACCAGCCCCCCTTCCCCCCAAAAAATGATGGGCATTCATTGCCATTCAAATTCAAATGTCATTCATTCATTCATATGTCTTGTGATCAGTTATGTGGGGTGGGGCTTACCTGCACCCCCCCATATTTTATTCCAGTTGGTATCACTGCACTGTTCATGGTCAGCATTTTCTAGGAGAATATAAAAACCTCTGCAATAGGCCTCTTGTTTTCTAGGTCACACTACTAGCCTTTTCCACATCATCTCCAAAGAAACCTGAGCACGTGCATCTTATCCATTCAACCAAGCCTTCTCAATGGAAGTTGCTAGCCTGAATTTATTTGTTTATTTTTAATTTCAACCACCTATTTTATTCCGTTGTGACTCCTTGGGTGTGTGCTGAATCCAGTGGTTCTTTGGACCTAGGAGAAGTAGATTGACACCATTCATTCTGTAGTGGTAATAATAATAATAATAATAGTAATAATAATAATAATAATAATAATAATAATAATAATAATAATAATATGTTTGGCCTTGAATCTTCCTACCTTTATTCACATGCTTAATCTTGTTACTATGAGTACGCTCTCTTTGTATAGCAAAAACAAAAAAACTTTGCAGCTTAGTAAAGAACAGCTTGGAAACTTTAGGAATGTTTCCAAGTCGAACAGCCTCTAATTAGCAGGAAAATGTTGGTCCACTGAATAGAACAGAACTGATTTTTCCATTCAGATGGTGAAGTTTCTGCAGCTTTGGTAGCTAACATGCAGCATCCAGGTTTTGAAAACAACTTATAATAGTGTCTGGCAGGTTCTGTAACATGGTCTCCCTCCTCCTCCTCCTCCCCTGCTTTGATGAATTATATACTGTAGTTGTGGCTTTGTCCGGGAGTTGGGCAGGGGGGCAGTGTGCCCCTGTTGGTTCTGCAGGACTTCTCAGTGGCTTTCAACACAATCGACAGCGGTATCCTTCTGAATCACCTTGCTGGGATGGGACTTAGAGGTCCTGTTTTACAGTGGCTCTGTTCCTTCTTGGAGGGGAGCAATGAATTGGCCGTTGGCCTGCAGGGTACCTCGGGGTTCTGTCCTGTCACCCAAGGCCCATGCTATTTAACATTTACATGAAACAGGTGGGAGTGGTTGTAGAGAGTTTGGGGGGGGTGCCGGTGTCATGCAGGTGACACCCAGCTCTATTTCTCCTTACCACACAAATACAAGGAAAATGTCTTGGTTCTAAACTGGTGTTTGTCAACAGTAATGGACTGGATGAGGTTGAACAAATTGAAGCAAGAAAATATTTTTTCCCTAAAATTGTGCCAGTTTGGGGGGGGGGGCTTGTCAAAAACCTGGGCTTGTGAGGGGGGTGATTTCCCTATGTCACTGTATTTGGCAATGATGCTGGCAGTGGCACTGAAGGGGGGGGGGGTTTAAGTGATGGGCATGCTTTGATTTGCAGAACAAAAAGTTAAGTGCTGTAATCTATTGAGAGCTCCAGCTATTTTCAAGTGCTCTGTGGGGAAAGAAAAGTTTGAGAACTACCTGCTAAAGATAGATCCTTCGCAGAATTCTTTCTGCTCTAACTTGGTGTGTGGGAAGAGACAAGGAAAAAACTGAGATATATATGTCCTTGCATCCCCCCTGAGGCTGCGTGGTGCAATGAAAGATGTAGACTGCTGGCAGTGATTGCTCTATCCTTATGTAAAAGAAGAGGAGGAGGAGCCAACAGAATTGAAGTAGATTTTCCATCCCACTAGCATTCCATGATATGTCTACCACAATAGTATAGCCCCTGCCAGCATAGCTGCCAAGTTTTCCCTTTTCTCGCGAGGAAACCTATTCAGCATAAGGGAATTTCTCTTAAAAAAGGGAGAACTTGGCAGCTATGCCTGCCAGTGTGTGGGGGAGGCTGGGGGGGGGGGGGCTGGGGTGTTGGCCTAGGAGCTGGAAGACATGAGTTCAAATCCTCGCTGCCTGGATGTTCACAAGGCGACCTTGTCTAATCTACCTCAATCTAATCTACCGTACCTCTTATGGTGGTTGTGATGATCAAATGGGGAAGGGGAGAACCATGTGCGCTCTTTGCAGGACAAGTGAGATGGAAATGTAATAATAATAAAGCCAAATAAGGTTGTTGATGTTTTTTGTATGTTTGAAAAGTGTTTGTCCCAAGACTTCGAAATGAAAAGGTGGGGGTGTGGAGAACGGCGAGCTAAACACAAACACAACTTGAATGAGGCTGCAAAGAGAGGGGGGAATATTCTGCACAGACGTGAGAATGAGACGCTGATCCCGCCCCTTTGATGTCCCGCCGGAGTCTCCCTGGCAACTAGAACGCCAAACACTGCGCGTCATAGAGAGCGAAGAACGCCGCTTCTCCCGGGAGCCTTAAAGGGGCCGCGGCCCCTGCGCTGCTGCGGTTGCGAAGGAAGCGATTGGGTTGCACTTCGCATGATGGACGGGGCTTCTGGGAAGTCGGAGAAGGATGGCGAGGAAGCCCGAGAAGATCCAGGTGCTTGCTCGAGAGAGGCAGTGCTCTGGAGCGTAGATGCCACGGGAAGGCGCAAAAAAGGGGGGTGGATGGGGCGGGGGAGGGGGTGGATGATAGAAAGACCGATGCTTCCACCCCGCAGAGGCTTGGGGGCTAAGGAGGGAAGGGTGTGCGGGAGCCGAATGTCGTGTGGGGCAGAGGAGACGTCCGTGGAGTCCGGGGTGCAGGACCTGGACCACGGTGAAGTAGCAGCTTTCAGACGGACCTCTTTTCAAAAGATGCAAATTTGGGCACTCTCTCTTTGGCCGATAGGCAGGGGTACTACTTGCCACTAGTTCTGCCGCGTTTTAAAGCGACGATTGTGTCTCCCAGCAAGGCAGCAGCGCCCCAACGTCATGCAGCCTTCTTGTGCCTCAGTCCCAACAGGTGGGAAAGGTTGGCACAGTGCCCCTTCTTTCATCTGGATCAATGGCAGGATTAGTGCCAACTTTATCACCGTATTGGGGGGCGGGCAGGTAAGCTCCGCCCTGCATCACATGATGCGGTGCACAGGCACAAGTGGAATGGCGATGCGCATCCACTGAGGGGGGGCAGCCCCCTCAAATATTTTATAGGGGGGTAAAGACCCCTTGGCCCCTAGGAGTTGGTTGCTATGATCAAAGGAGCTTCTGCAAAGATGGAGCTGAGATCAATTTCATGAATGAAGCACAGACACAAACATCAAAAGTTTGTACATTGGTTATATTTATAGACCTCCCCCATCATGTAGACTCATGGCAGTTTGGATCACTGTCCTTTAAATCCGTTACTTTCCTTGTGCAGTATCCACAGAGGCATAGGGTTGTAGTCAGTTAACTTTTACTCTGAGCAGGACCATTGAAATTAATGGCCATAGTTGACTTTGGACCATTCATTTCAGTGGGTGTGCTTTGAGTAAAAGTTTTGAATGCAACCCATAATGATGGCTTAGGGAACTGGGTGGTATCAGGTGTAAAAGTACATATGGAAGGAGAGAATGTGAAAGGAAACTCACTGAGTCAGTTCCTCACCAAGTCAGAACCCATCCTCAAGATGGCACCGTCTTGGCATCCTATGCAAGTCTGCTACATGGAATGAGCTTTTCCAGCAGGAAGAAAAGGTCTCTGCCTTGTAGCTTTTAAAACAATACAGTTGTTTCTTATCCTGTTTTTAAAACTGCTTTTAGCTGTTTTTATGGCGTGTTTGTAAATCAAATTAATAATAATTATGTAATAGGATGGGAAGAAGAGTTACTAGCATATTATCCTTGTATTTAAAAAAATAAATCCAAATGTTTACTTTAAGTCATTTTAAAAAGGGGAGTGGGGAGGGCAGTAGGAACACTGGAAACTGCCTTATACTGAGTCTGACCATTGGTCCATTTTGCTCAGGGTCGCCTGCCTTGCTGCCAGTCATTATGTTGATTGACAGCAATCCTGCAGGATTTCAGACAGGTGTCTTTCCCAGTTGCACCTGGGACCTTCTGCGGGCAAAGCAGAAGCTGTATCACTGTGCTACTGCCATTTCCATATGTGCTGATAGGTTGCTATGATTTTTAAAAAGAAACCTTTTTGAAATATTGGTAGAGTGGTTAAGATAGTGCCCCTACCTTCCCAACGAACATACAGCAACTGTTGTGGAGGCCTGCAGAAATGAGATAGATCTAATATTTATAGCTTCTATGCATTATTAAAATATTGTTCCCACTAATGTCATTTTCATTTACTATGGAAATGTTCAATAAAAGGAAATACTTCCAGAATCACCCTTCATGGATCAATGCCTTGTCGTGGCGAAGGGGCTTGAATAACTCAGAGAAGCTATGAGCTATGCCATGCAGGGCCACCCAAGATGGACAGGTCATAGTGGAGAGTTTTGACTAAACGTGATCCACCTGGAGAAGGAACTGGCAAGCCACTCCAGTATCCCTGCCAAGAAAACTCCATGGACAAAGACAACAGGCATATAAAAGTTATGACGCTGGAAGATGAGCCCCTCAGGTCGGAAGGCGTCCAACATGCTACTGAGGAAGAGCGGAGGACAAGTACAAGTAGATTCAGAGCTGATGAAGCGGCTGGGCCAAAGCCGAAAGGACGCTCAGTTGCGGATATGCCTGGAAGCAAAAGGAAAGTCCGATGCTGTAAAGAAAAATATTGCATAGGAACCTGGAATGTAAGAACCATGAATGGAGGTAAGCTGGATGTGGTCAAAAATGAGATGACAAGAATAAATATTGACATCCTGGGCATCAGTGAACTAAAATGGAAGGGAATGGGCGAATTCAGTTCGGGTGACTATCATATCTACTACTGTGGGCAAGAATCCTGTAGAAGAAATGGAGTGGCCCTCATAGTCAACAAAAGAGTGGCAAAAGCTGTAATGGGATGCAATCTCAAAAATGACAGAATGATCTCGATACGAATCCAAGGCAGATCTTTTAACATCACAGTAATCCAAGTTTATGCACCAACTACCGGTGCTGAAGAAAGTGAAATTGACCAATTCTATGAAGACCTACAACACCTTCTAGAAATGACACCAAAGAAGGATGTTCTTCTCATTACAGGGGATTGGAATGCTAAAGTAGGGAATCAAGAGATAAAAGGAACAACTGGCAAGTTTGGCCTTGGAGTTCAAAATGAAGCAGGGCAAAGGCTAATAGAGTTCTGTCAAGAGAACAAGCTGGTCATCACAAACACTCTCTTCCAACAACACAAGAGACGACTCTACACATGGATATCACCAAATGGGCAGCATCGAAATCAGATTGATTATATTCTCTGCAGCCAAAGATGGAGAAGCTCTATACAGTCAGCAAAAACAAGACCTGGAGCAGACTGTAACTCAGATCATCAGCTTCTTATAGCAAAATTCCAGCTTAAACTGAAGAAAGTAGGAAAAACCACTGGGCCAGTAAGATACAATCTGAATCAAATACCTTATGAATACACAGTGGAAGTGAGGAACAGGTTTAAGGATTTAGATTTGGTGGACAGAGTGCCTGAAGAACTATGGATGGAGGCTCGTAACATTATACAGGAGGCAGCAACAAAAACCATCCCAAGGAAAAGGAAATGCAAGAAAGCAAAATGGCTGTCCAACGAGGCCTTACAAATAGCGGAGGAGAGGAGGCAAGCAAAATGCAAGGGAGATAGGGAAAGATACAGGAAACTGAATGCAGATTTCCAAAAAACAGCAAGGAGAGACAAGAGGGTCTTCTTAAATGAGCAATGCAAAGAAATAGAGGAAAACAATAGAATGGGGAAAACCAGAGATCTGTTCAAGAAAATTGGAGATATGAAAGGAACATTTCGTACAAAGATTACCATAATCAAGGACAAAAGTGGTAAGGACCTAACAGAAGCAGAAGACATCAAGAAGAGGTGGCAAGAATACACAGAGGAATTATACCAGAAAGATATGGAGCTCTCGTACACCCCAGGTAGTGTGGTTGCTGACCTTGAGCCAGACATCTTGGAGAGTGAAGTCAAACGGGCCTTAGAAAGCACTGCTAATAACAAGGCCAGTGGAAGTGATGATATTCCAGCTGAACTATTTAAAATTTTAAAAGATGATGCTGTTAAGGTGCTACACCCAATATGCCAGCAAGTTTGGAAGACTCAGCAATGGCCAGAGGATTGGAGAAGATCAGTCTACATCCCAATTCCAAAGAAGGGCAGTGCCAAAGAATGCTCCAACTACCGCACAATTGCGCTCATTTCACACCCTAGCAAGGTTATGCTTAAAATTCTACAAGGCAGGCTTAGGCAGTATGTGGACCGAGAACTCCCAGAAGTGCAAGCTGGATTTCGAAAGGGCAGAGGAACCAGAGACCAAATAGCAAACATGCGCTGGATTATGGAGAAAGCTAGAGAGTTCCAGAAAAACGTCTGCTTCTGCTTCATTGACTATGCAAAAGCCTTTGACTGTGTCGACCACAGCAAACTATGGCAAGTTCTTAAAGAAATGGGAGTGCCTGATCACCTCATCTGTCTCCTGAGAAATCTCTATGTGGGACAAGAAGCTACAGTTAGAACTGGATATGGAACAACTGATTGGTTCAAAATTGGGAAAGGAGTACGACAAGGTTGTATATTGTCTCCCTGCTTATTTAACTTATATGCAGAATTCATCATGCGAAAGGCTGGACTAGATGAATCCCAAGCCGGAATTAAGATTGCCGGAAGAAATATCAACAACCTCAGATATGCAGATGACACAACCTTGATGGCAGAAAGCGAGGAGGAATTAAAGAACCTTTTAATGAGGGTAAAAGAGGAGAGCGCAAAATATGGTCTGAAGCTCAACATCAAAAAAACCAAGATCATGGCCACTGGTCCCATCACCTCCTGGCAAATAGAAGGGGAAGAAATGGAGGCAGTGAGAGATTTTACTTTCTTGGGCTCCTTGATCACTGCAGATGGTGACAGCAGTCACAAAATTAAAAGACGCCTGCTTCTTGGGAGAAAAGCAATGACAAACCTAGACAGCATCTTAAAAAGCAGAGACATCACCTTGCCGACAAAGGTCCGTATAGTTAAAGCTATGGTTTTCCCAGTAGTGATGTATGGAAGTGAGAGCTGGACCATAAAGAAGGCTGATTGCCGAAGAATTGATGCTTTCGAATTATGGTGCTGGAGGAGACTCTTGAGAGTCCCATGGACTGCAAGAAGATCAAACCTATCCATTCTTAAGGAAATCAGCCCTGAGTGCTCCCTGGAAGGACAGATCGTGAAGCTGAGGCTCCAATACTTTGGCCACCTCATGAGAAGAGAAGAATCCTTGGAAAAGACCCTGAGGTTGGGAAAGATTGAGGGCACTAGGAGAAGGGGACGACAGAGGACAAGATGGTTGGACAGTGTTCTCGAAACTAAGAACATGAGTCTGACCAAACTGCGGGAGGCAGTGCAAGACAGGAGTGCCTGGCGTGCTATGGTCCATGGGGTCACGAAGAGTCGGACACGACTAAACGACTAAACAACAACAACCTGACTGCCATGATTAAAACTGCAGTCCTTAAACTTAAACACCCTTGCATGGGTGCTTATTTCTGAGTAGATATATATTTGATTGTACTCTAAGTCCAATTGAAAATGATAACTGATTCTTTGCAGATTTATTTGTAATTAATTAATATTGAATTCAATTGGAGTGGTAAACAGTGACCTGGAATGGGGTCCATTTTCTGCAGAACTGTTGACCTTAAACATCCACGTACTGGAAACTGTCATTAGGATTATGTTGGATACCAACAATTCACCTATATATGTTTATGTTAAACAGACAGCAAAGACATAGGAAGAGAACAGTTGCCCCCAGAAGCTGATCAATCAGGGAGGTAAGTAAGTTAAAAGATTGATACAAACACATGGAAAATGGGTCTGTCAATAGAAAATTTGCTGAAGCAGCTAAGAACAGAGCATGGCAACACGCTGGTCATCACAAAATTCTAGAGTGAAACAAAAAAGAACAGTTATCTACACTAGAATTGGGTGACTGTGGTCCTCAGCCTAATTTTAGTGCCCCCTCTGCAAGCAATCAGTTTAGATTACCTCTTGTGAGAGTGAACTGTCTCTCTCCCAACACCCCATAGGGTGGGGGTGGGGGGAGAAAGATGCTGTGGCTCCACCCGCTGTCAATAGGCTGCCTCTGACAGATTGTCCCCAAAGCAACACAGTCCTCACCTGAAAAAAGGTGGCTGATCCCAGACCTATACGGTAGTTGTCACAAATTCCAGAGAGGTAACCTTGTTAGTCTTTTGGAGCGAAAATACTGACGAGCCTTGTGAAACCTTAAAGGCTTAGCAAAGTTATCATGGCTCCCTCCCATACCCACGTGCGGAAGAGGGAACATCACACTTCATCTGATGAAGTAGACTGAAAGCTTATGCAATATCCTGCTTATGGGGTCCTCCCAGAGTTGTCCAGCTATATGAACATAAAGATCACCAGCAAGGCAGTTATGTATTGGGGAGCTAAACATTTCAGGCAGCGATGCAAGAGTCTCGCTTGTTTTTGAGCCATTTTCTCTTCTCTCCTGAATTCTGGAACGTGGAAAGTGGCACTTTGCTAAATTACAAATTGCATAGTGGTATTGCCTTTTTGTCAGGCAAATTGTTTGGTAATAGCTAAGGGCGTGTCCTTTGTGGGAGATGTACAGAGAGCCTTGCTGGAATGCTTAGAATGTGATGCCCATGCATTTGGAAAGGTGACACACAGGCACACACAATTTGGGGTGGAGCTGATAGAAGGGTGTGCGTGCGTGGGTGGGTGGGTTAACAATAGAGTTGGTTTGAGTAAGTCGGAGGACCTGATGTTGGTTAGACAGGGGTCAGCAAACTTTTGATAATGATAAAATGTGTAAGAATGATTTAAGATACAAAATGAAAATTGCTTAATTGAGATTTTAAAATGCACCCAGTGTGGGGGGAATTGAGGAAGTCAACAATGTTAAGTAAAAAAATGTAAGAATTGTTATGTTTTTCTTTTTTAATGTTTTATTTTTGTTTTATGTTTTTTGTGATTTTATTTTTGTGAATATTGGAAAATGAATAAACATTATTTTTTAAATAGAAAAAAACTTTTTCAGCAGGTGGCCAGTCCACTGTCCCTCAGACCTTGTGGGGGGCCAGACTATAGTTTGGGGGGAGCGGAATGAATTAATTCCTATGCCCCACAAATAACCCAGAGATGCATTTTAAATAAAAGCACACGTTCTACTCATGTAAAAACACACTGATTCCTGGACCGTCCGTGGACCAAATTTAGAAGGCGATTGGGCCGGATCCGGAATGTGGGCCTTAGTTTGCCTACCCATGGTTTTTGCAAGTGTGCTGGTCCTTCTAGGACTACTTGCAGATTGCTTCAGCCTGCTTTTTGCTGCAGAGAAGCGCATTATTTCAAAAAGGTTATAAGTCTTCAGCAATCTTTCCTCCATAAGGAAGGCAACCCTTGTTAAGTGCTGCCTGTGGAATTTCACACTGACAAAATGTAATGGCAGGATGGAGTCACATAGCCGTGATGCATTGTGGGATTAGATTATCCTCAGGCTGCCTGCCTGAAACTTTCATAACTTGTCTGTTGTCACAGACAGAGGTTGAGGTTTTCCATCACATGCTTCCCTGTATTTCTTGACAGAGCTGTATAAATAAATAATAGTGTTGCATTTCAAGTAACACCCAGGAAGAGAAATCTGCAGACAGGAAGCAACAGGCACCATGCAAAGTTGATTTGTTGTATGAATTCACAGGGCATTCAGCCTGCTGTGGGTACTTTCCCTTGCAAAAATGCTTTTGATGGTATCAAAGGTTGAGCAAGCAATATCGGATCCTGAATGGAGGATATATTGTTAATTTAAATAATGTCTTTATTGTTTTTGATACAAAGTATTTAACTGTCAGGGGTCCTTTACCTTTACTGGATCCATAGTTGTGCTGCATGCTTTTCGAAACATTTATAAATACAAAACAAAATACAGTAGTACCTTGGTTCTCGAACGTAATCTGTTCTGGAAGTCCATTCGACTTCCAAAATGTTTGAAAACCAAGGCACGGCTTCCAATTGGCTCAGGCGCCCCAGAAACAATAGCTGACAGCTGCATCGGATGTTTGGCTTCTGGAAAACGTTCGAAAACCGGAACACTTCTGGGTTTTTGGCGTTCGGGAGCCGATTTGTTTGTCAACTCAGGGCCGGCTCTAGGTAGACCCCCGGTGGTGCAGGGCACCACGGCGCCCGCCCGCCCGCTGGCCGGCCGGTCCGCCGGTTCGACGTGCAGCTGCGCCCGCCCACCGCGCTGGGAAACGGGGCAGGGGGGCGCCGGAGGGATCCGTCGCTCCATGGCGCCAGGGGCGTTTAAGACGGCCCTGTGTCAACTAAGCCATTCAAGAACCAAGGTTCTACTGTAGCACACACAGAGGTCAACCTTGATCACTTAAATGTTTGCTGCCATTTAACTTTTAAGTCCATTATTACTCAAAGATCTTGACTACAGATCCCATTATCCTTGGCCATTGGTCATGCTGGGGCTGGGGAGAGTTGGAGTCCAACTTGAAGCCTGGAGGGTCACTGAAGAGCTTGTGAAGGTTGTTACTTTTCTTCTGGTATAAAAAGCATATTAAATGGCTCTCAATTTCAAATAAAATTACTGTGTGCCTCAGTCCTTAGCGTTGCAGAGGCAATCTTTTCTTCGGAGGCTAAATGTGTAATTTATTTTTAACATAGGGCACCTGAAATTGTTGTGACAGGTTCAGAGTTTTACAACAATGAGATGGAGCCAGAGGAGATCATAGAGAGGAGAGATATAGGCACAGGTATTGTATTGTTGCTGCTGTGGAGTGGTTTAAGAAAGCATAACATCTGGAGTAGGCAGAGGGGAAGGAAGCCTGTACTTTGAGGCTCACAAATTTGCAACAGGGTTGCCATCAAACACCAAAACAAACACACCAGCCATGTTCAAATATATAAAAGGATGTCATATAGAGGAGGGAGAAATGTTGTTTTTTGCTGCTCCAGAGAAGCGGACACGGAGCAATGGATTCAAACCACAAGAAAGAAGATTCCACCTAAACATAGGAAGATCTTCCTGACAGTAAGAGCTGTTTGGCAGTGCAATTTGCTGCCAAGGAGTGTGGAGGAGTCTCCTTCTTCGGAGGTCTTTAAGCGGAGGCTTGACGGCCATATGTCAGGAATGCTTTGATGGTGTTTCCTGCTTGGCAGGGGGTTGGACTGGATGGCCCTTGTGGTCTCTTCCAACTCTATGATTCTACCATTCACTTGCTTTCCTAGTGCTATTGCTCATCCAACTAGAGCTGTCTTCAGGTGTTTTCCAAAACATGCAGGGGTTAAAAGGGGGCGAGGGGTGCACACGCAAGACCCACCTCTGTTGTTCCCACATGCACGGGCTCCTGTCATTCCTTTGCATGTTGAGCGAGAAGGTCTAATCGCATTCACCTGAAAGGGACTAGACACCACCTGAAAATTGGAAATCCAAGACTGGGAATCTTCCCAGTGTGAACCCACCTGGACCCTTAAATCTTCTGAGGCCCTTCTCCAGGTCCCTCCACTGAGGAAGGCTCATAGGGCAAGTGCCTTTTCCGTTATGGCTTTCCATCGGTGGAATGCTCTCCTCAGTGAGGCCCGCCTAATGCCGTTTTTGACATCTTTGACTTATCTTCCCTCCCTGCCCAGCTTTTGATGCACCAGGATGATGTTGTTTTGTTACTAGCGTGCTGCCAAAGCTTCCTGTGGTTATGGGACTTGTTTTGTTTTTAATTTGTTTTCTTTGTTTTCATGTTTGTAGTTGTATCATGAGTCTCTTGGGGACATTAATGTGACCAGTGGCTTAATCATCATCAACATCATCCCCGATTATGCAGTTCTAAATCACATGGTGGCTTCTAACTACATTCAGCTGAATGCAGTTAGACGTCTCCTTAACTAACGCCTGTGTGCCAAACAAGCAACGGTTGAGTGGATAAGGGATATGCCTAGCGTACAACAGCCACTGAGGCCATTGGGTTTTAGGGTATCAGTGCAGGCACCTATGGGCACCATGCTGCAGGAAGCGCCACACCAATGCTGCAGAATGGAGCTCAAGAAACAGAGTGGGGGTGCTAAATTTTAGCGTCACACCAGGAGCCGCTGAAATTTGATAGCCCAAAGTCTGCCACTGCTCCCATCAGCCCCAACCAGCATGGCTGGTGATCAGGACGATAGAATTTGTAGTTCAACAACACCTATAGTCCAGCATCATCTGAAGGGCCACAACATCCCTGCTATGCTGGTTGAGCAGACATGAGACAGATGCAGAAGGAAGCGCTTAGACAGTTCCAGGCTGGCAGCAATTCCGGATCAGCCCCTTCAAATCCAGATCAACTTTTTGCATACCAGAAGTTTAACACCAGGGTTGGGTTCCCCCCCAAAAAACAAAACTCTGAGCAGCCTCTCAGATCAGGCAAAACTGGTTTTAGCCTTGGAGGTGGATACGAGCCCAGATGTTTGGAACAAGGGATTTCTTGCTGCAGCTGGTTGCCTAGTAGGGACTGTTCTGCACACATCATTGCCTTGACTGCACAAAGACCTACAGAGATTACACCTCCCCTTTCTGTCATAGAACAATACACACAGAGGGAACGCTAGAAAAGTCTCCTTCATTTGGTATTGCAGCAAAAGCCCTGCCCTCTATGAATTCTACCTTATGCCCTGTGCTGTGCTGTGCTATTTAGTGCAGAGGAACAGTGGCTGGGCAACATTTTTAGATCAGTGTGTAATTGTTCACATGCTAGGAAACAGTTGACTTGAATTCTCATTACAGAAGAAATGTGCCCCCCCCTCCCCAGTAAATCCCTTGATATTATGGCACTATTTTCAGCACAAGGCAAACTGATGTATTTTTAGTGTGGATTCATTTAAAAGATGCCTATATTAAAAAATACCATTTGGTTTCCCAGAAAACCTCGGGATAGATGTTTTGTGTTTCTCCAAGTATGTAAGTGCCATCATAATGCTGTTTATATGAACAGGTCCTGAAGATCATCCAGGAAGTGATAAAAGTAGATCATCCACTTCTCCAGCTAGGTAACAACAATAACAACAACAAGTCCTTGCATTAGTCAAAATGGTTATTAGTGGGACGCGGGTGGCACTATGGTCTAAACCACAGAGCCTAGAGGGCTTGTCGATCAGAAGATCAGCGGTTCGAATCCCTGCAATGGGGTGAGCTCCCATTGCTCGGTCCTAGCTCCTGCCCACCTAGCAGTTCAAAAGCACTTCAAATGCAAGTAGATAAATAGGTACTGCTCTGGCGGGAAGGTAAACAGCGTTTCCGTGCACTGCTCTGGTTCACTAGAAGCGGTTTAGTCATGCTGGCCACATGACCCGGAAGCTGTACGCCGGCTGCCTCAGCCAGTAAAGCAAGATGAGAACCGCAACCCCAAAGTCGTCTGCGGCTGGACCTAACGGTCAGGGGTCCCTTTGTTGTTGTTTAGTCATTTAGTTTTTCGTGACCCCATGGACCATAGCACGCCAGGCACTCCTGTCTTCCACTGCCTCCCGGCAGTTTGGTCAGACTCATGTTCGTAGCTTTGAGAACACTGTCCAACCATCTCGTCCTCTGTCGTCCCCTTCTCCTTGTGCCCTCCATCTTTCCCAACATCAGGGTCTTTTCCAGGAAGTCTTCTCTTCTCATGAGGTGGCCAAAGTATTGGAGCCTCAGCTTCAGGATCTGTTACCCTATTACAAGCGGGTGGTGGAATGAAATTTCTGCTCACTCTTCTGACATTATTTATGAGCTTTCCCTCTAACTTATTGCATCTTGTTCAAACTGGTCCATGATGTGTCATGGAAGGTACCACAGCTATATTTCTGGGTCTTGGTGGAAAGCCTGCTTCACCTTTTAGAAATAAAAATATAGCATTTTTTTAAATTTAGTGCTCCTTAGGTGTTTGTTTGAAAGATGTAGATGTTTTGCACTTACACAACCTTCGGGGCTCCCCCATGTATGCTGATCTCTCCTGCCCCACCCCACCCCCCACCCCGCTCCATGGACCAAGTTTCGCTCCAGTCCTCTCGACACTTGTCACCGCTCGAGTTTGCTCTTAGAAGGAGCGGCATGCATCGCAACTGCATGGAAAACATGTTTATTTCTGGCAGGCTATGCTGTGGTCAGAATCAGAATTCCTCAGGAACTGGCAGTAGTAATTACCGATGAACTACGGGATTTGTGCCATGGATAGAAAGCTCCAGGACTTGCCTGTGTTATTATGAGGCTCAAGGATGTAAGTGTCTGTGTTTGCACAGATGCTGACATAAAAAGTGTGGGCTTCCTCTCATTCAATTGCTTTCCCTTTCCCTCAAGCACTAATACATCGTTTTCCATCTGCCTAGGTCAGAGAGCCCAGAGGGAACAGCTGACAGCAGTCAAAAGCCAGGATTAGATAATGCCCCCTTTGAAAGATCAGCAGAGCTATCCTCCCCAGAAACCCCTGACTCCTTATCCTCAAGCAAAGGTACTGTGTCCTAACTTCCGCATGCACCAAGGGAGAAGGACTGTAACTTGGGGCGGGGGGCTGTTTCCCAGCTCCCAGATGCTGAAATTGAACCCTGTTTGTGGAATGCTCTCCTCAGGGAGGCTCGCCTGGTGCCTTCATTAAATATCTTTTAAAGCCCCAGGTGAAAACGTTCCACTTCAACCAGGCCTTTGGCTGATTAAGCAATCTATGGCCTTTTAAATGTGTCTGTAGAGGTGGGCATTTTTTGTCTGGTTTTCTGCTATTATGCTGCTACGTGTTTTGTGTTCTTATGTTGTAAACCGCCCTGTGATCTTTGGATGAAGGGTGGGATATAAATTTAAAAAATAATAATAGTAACCTAGGACCTTCTGCATGCACCTAGGACCTTCTCTCACACTCAGCTATGGCCCTTTCCAATTCGGTGCTTTAAATTTCCTCTGAATGTTAAAGTGGAACGTAGGAAGCTGCCTTATACCAAGTCAGGCCATTGGTCCACCTAGTTCAGAATTGTCTGCACTGATTGGCTCTCCAGTATTCCAGGCAGCAGACCTTCCGAACTCCTACCTGGATTGAACCTGGGAACTTCTTATTGCAAGGCTGCGGCAATGTTTTCCAGGGGGGACCTTTTTATGAGGCGACAGCTTAAGCAAGAGAGAACTGTGGAGCCAAACACACTTACAGTTTAAGTGCTTGAACAAGAAGAGGGAAATTTAAAAACAAATTATAACAATAGTAACATTTGCATAGCGCTTTCAAGCACCTCATATGCACCATCGAGTTGTAATCATTGCAACAGCCCTGCAAGGTAAGATGATTCTTATCTCCCGTTATTGCAATTTGAGGAACTGAGGCTGAGAGACAGTGGGTTGCCTAAGGTGACCTCATGAAGTCATGCACTCCTGCCAATGTGTTTGCACCACCTCGCGTCTTCTAGTAAGCAACAGTGACCTACCTGCCAGGAAGCTACCTTGGTGGCTCTGCCTCACCTGACAAGCGACTTCTGCTTGTCTCTGCATTCCTTGCCAAATCAATGTCGCCCTCAAGTGTCTGCCCCACTCCCTGTCCTGCAAAGCAACTAGAGATCAAGACTGAGATTTCCCATTCATGAAGGACAGATTATTTAATCTTGATGGTCTGTAGCTCGTACACAATGGAGATTTGGTCAACCATATGCATAACTAGTTCAGCTTGTGCTCAGCAGGATCCAATGGCCACCCTGCAATACTGGGAGGAATCAGAAGAGAGAGCTCTGTTGGGTACCACTTAAGGAGGTGAGCAATTGAAGTGGGTTGCTTCTCCATGTTTCTGTTGAGTTTGATCATGTCACTGTTGAGTAACAACAGGCAAAACCCCGAGCAGTGTGCTTTTCTTCCAGATGATCGTGAAGACGACAAGAAGAAATCATGCTTCCTCCTTTTATTCTTCAGCTTTAAATTAAAGTTTGGTTTAAAGTTTAGGTATAAGAGGGTGTGAATTGCAGAGGTGCCGTGAAACAAGGACTGAAGGGCAGGGCAGTCTTCTGTATTTTAAGCCAAATCGTCTTCACAATGTTATGCTCAAGGCTGAAATTCCTTTTGTTGTGGTTTTCCTTAGGGATAGAGCTATTCCCCTTTTTCGCGTGACTGTTTCTTTAAGGTTGTTTATATGCATTTGCTCTCTTTTCCAGGGCTAGCATAACAACAAATGAATGGATTTTGTAGTCAGTTCAAAGATTAGGGGTGGCGCTGTGGTTAAACCACTGAGCCTAGGGCTTGCTGATCAGAAGGTCGGCGGTTCGAATCCCTATGACGGGGTGAGCTCCCGTTGCTTGGTCCCAGCTCCTGCCAACCTAGCAGTTCAAAAGCACGTCAAAATGCAAGTAGATAAATAGGAACTGATACAGCGGGAAGGTAAACGGCGTTTCCATGTGCTGCTCTGGTTTGCCAGAAGCGGCTTTGTCATGCTGGCCACATGACCTGGAAGCTATATGCCGGCTCCCTCGGCCAATAATGTGAGATGAGTGCGCAACCCCAGAGTTGGTCACGACTGGACCTAATGGTCAGGGGTCCCTTTACCTTTACCTATGTTTGCACGGGCGACATCATGACTGGGATTCTTATAATGGGTCTAAACCACAGCTCCCTATACAGTGGTACCACAGTTTAAGTACACAATGGGTTCCGGAAGTCTATACTTAACCTGGAGCGTACTTAACCTGAAGCGAACTTTCCCATTGAAAGTAATGGAAAATGGATTAATCCGTTCCAGACGGGTCTGCAGAGTACTTAAACTGAAAGTACTCAAACCGAAGCGTACTTAAACCGAGGTATGACTGTATTGGCTTCTGGTCAACTCCTTCTGCCATTTTGCTGTCCCGCTGCTTAGAAGCTGCGAGTGACAAAGATAACTCTTGAGCCTCAAAGACAACAAAGGAGCTTGGTAGTACGGCAAATTCATGCGGGTACCAATTCATGAGCGCCTTTGCCCTTGCATGTCTAACAAGGTAGAATCTGTCACTCACATTCTTTTATTTTGTGAGTTTTATAGTGAAGAACGAGCTCAATTTATTTTACCCCTTTACACCCTTTACAAATTTACACCCTTACAATATTATTTGGAATTTCCCCCTGAAATCTTACAAAAATTCCTTCCAGAAGATTCCTCAAGCCCAGTGTCATATGACGTGGCCAAATTCTGCAATTTAGCTATTAAGAAACGTAAATCCCTTCTATTGAATGACACATTGCAAATTCCTTTTTTGGAATTGTTCTATTTTTGGTGATGTTTTTGCTGATTTTCTTTCGTTTGGAATTATGATATTCTGTATTGCTGGCTTTTGCTGTAATAAAAATTGAATTGAAAAATTGAAAAGGAGCTTGGAGTTTGCTTTGAGACATAATTATTCATCTTGGTTATACATCTTATGTTGTGTCTACTGAAAAGGGAGACGTTGGATGCAGTTGCTGTTGATCAATCCGGAAAACGTTTGGGAAGATCAGTCTCAATGCAGACAGATAAGAGCTGGCTTTATGACCACTGCAAAAAAAGGCGTAAGTAACAGGCTTCTTGTGCTATCTATCCATCTCTCTCTCTCTCTCTCTCTCACACACACACACACAAAATAGCAGCGGAAAAGAAATCTCCACTGTAATCACCATGCATAGAATTAACCATTTAGCTACATAAGAAACTGCCCCAAGCCTGATCTGATTATTTGCCCATGTAAACCTAGCTTGTCCGCTCTGACTGGCAGTGCCTCTCCAGGGTCTCAGGAAAGGGTCTTCCCCCATCTCCTTTAAATCAGTGATGTTAGGGATTGAAACCAGAGCCTTTTGCTTGCAAAACATGTGATTATTCTGCTGCAAGGTGTTATAGGTTGGGTTGCGTTTGGCAAAGGCTGTTCTATGGTTAGGCCAGATGTTATGCTTTTCTTTTCTTTTCTTTGCAGGTCCAAAGGAAGAAAAGCTTCGTCCTGAGAATGGTAAATTGGTCCTCAGCACATCAGTTTCTCCTTCATTCTGAGCCCTGCCTTTTTCTTTTCTTTTCTTTTTTAAAATAATATTTATTGAATTTTACATAAAGAAAAAGAAAAAATAAAAATAAAAAGAATACAGAAATAAAAAAGGCAAAAATGACAATATTATCACATCTTATCTCTTCAAACTACTTCACTTCCCCTTCTTACCATCCTTGTTAATAATTAATTCTTACCATTTCCAAATCTTGGTTAAACATCATAAAATTACATCCTATCTCCCAATTCGTAACCTTGAGCCCTGCCTTTTTCTTTTTCTTTTAATTTTGTGCGACTCCACGGAGGGGATTGGGTGTGAAACCTAGGAGGTATAACTAACCCCGGCTCAGCCGTAAACTTGAGAGAATGTGGGCACCTTGCCATTCCTCAATCTGAAATCATGGTCTGTAAAATGGGAATGTTAACCACCTGCTTTACATTGCAAGGTGATGATCAATGAAATGTGTGTTGTGAAATGTGTATTGTGACACACTGAAGGTGGAGGCAGGCTATCCTTACCTTGTGTGCAATCCTACTGCTGCCTCTGGCAAACAGGTTTTGCAGGTTTTTTATTGCTTCCAAAGCTTGCAAAACAGATCTGAAGAGTGGTGGCGGGTCAAAAAAAGGAAAGAAAGAAAAATTTACATCACAGGAAATGATGCTCCTCTCACTGTCAGTCTCCAGTCCCAGGCTGGGTTTATGTCAGCACTTCCTGTCCTGTTTCTTCAGCATCTCGTTGTTCCAATATATTATTCGGTTGCTTTTGTGTGTGTGTGTGTGTGCTTTTCCCTCGTGAATATCAGCACACAAATACTTGCAGCAGCTACTCTGGCCTGTGCTCTGAGGCATCGGTTCCCCATTTTAAATGGCAAGCTGTAGCCTTGACAGGAAGACACCCCCAACCAATTGTTTAAACCGGCAAGCTCTTCTTCTTTTAACCTCTAGCAGTGCTCCATTGCTGCTCATTAGCTGGGTAGAATCCAGATGCTGTTCCTCAAGGAGCACATTCCCCACCCTGCCCAATTATTCACAGTTTACTATTCCACTCTTCCTTCAGCAATGGAACCACATAGGCAGGCGCTGGCCATTCCTTTGAGCCTCCCTCCCTCCTTCCCCACGTTGTGGCTTTTATTCTATTCTGACCACTATATTTTTAACGCTGTGAGGGTGAGTGCTCCCCCGCTGCACTCCAAAGGCACAGGGGCATTCTGCCTGAAAACAAAATCAGGGTTGTCTTTGGGCAGCCCACTGTAAACAGACAAAAGCAACAACAGCAGGCCAGTCTGGATAACACATGCAAATCCATGGTTTGGAAGTAACTAAGGCGAGGCTTTTTGGGGGGGAGGGGAGCTCAAAAAGCACTCGAATGGCCATGCAAAGAGGCAGACAGCCACACTGGCTGGGTATGATGGGAGCTGTAGTCTGGAACATGTTCAGGGTATCACAATTGGGTGCCACAATTGGCTGTCGCTGGCCTATTGCTACTTCAGTATCTCCAGTCCTAAATAAGCAATGTGGGTGTGTCCTTTGATTCAGACTTTAAAAGCAAGAACGGACCAATTTCCTAACCCATTCTCTTTGTGTATGTTTAGATATCTACGCCGTCTGGTACGAGGACCTCAGCTGCTTAGACATTTTGTGCGACACGGAGGTATTCGTCACTCGTGGTCTCTGCACAGTTTGGTCAAAGCATCCTCTCAACTCAACATCCCCAACTCCATCCCTTTCCCTTTCAGCCAAATCAAGACTGATGCCATTCATCTTTGGGTAACCCTATGGGGACATTCTGGGCAACGACGTTCAAGATTTGAAATGGAATTAATCTCTTGAATTGTATTATGGGATGCGGGTCATGGGCGTAGGCAGGGGGCAGGGGGGCAATTGCCCCCCCTAGAAGCAGGGCCGCTGGCCAGCCTGCCCCGCTGCCCGCCCGGTGCCGTCTCCCTTCTCCCTGGCTGGCTTTGGAGCGGGCTCTGGGGCTTTCCCTCCACCTGCCCCGGCGATTGCAGAGGGGGAGGAGGGGATCGGAGCAGCCCGATTTCGGGCTGATCCTCGCTCCCCCTCACCCCTGCCGATCGCGGAGGGGGAGGAGGGAGTCGGAGCAGCCCGATTTCGGGCTGATCCTGGCTCCCCCTCGCCCCTGCCGATCGCGGAGGGGGAGGAGGGAGTCGGAGCAGCCCGATTTCGGGCTGATCCTGGCTCCCCCTCGCCCCTGCCGATCGCGGAGGGGGAGGAGGGAGTTGGAGCAGCCCGAAATCGGGCTGCTCCGATCCCCTCCTCCCCCTCCGCGATTGCCGGGGCAGGCGGAGGGAAAGCTGGCAAGGGAGAAGGGAGCTTTCCTTGCCCCGCTGTGGCCCCTCCCCCTCCCCTTGGCCCCGCCCCGTGGCCCCTGATTTTCATCCTGGCTACGCCCCTGATGTGGGTGGCGCTGTGGGTTAAACCACTGAGCCTAGGGCTTGCTGATCAGAAGTTCGGCAGTTCGAATCCCCACAATGGGGTGAGCTCCCGTTGCTCCGCCCCAGCTCCTGCCAACCTGGCAGTTTAAAAGCACGTCAAAGTGCAAGTGGATAAATAGGTACCGCTCCAGCGGGAAGGTAAACGCCGTTTCCGTGTGCTGCTCTGGTTTGCCAGAAGCAGCTTAGTCATGCTGGCCACATGACCTGGAAGCTGTACGCCGGCTCCCTCGGCCAATAACGCGAGATGAGTGCCGCAACCCCAGAGTCGGTCACGACTAGACCTAATGGTCTGGGGTCCCTTTGCCTTTACCTTTATGGGGACATTCTGGGCCACGAGATTCAAGATTTGAAATGGAATTAATCTCTTGAATTGTAGTATACATTGTATTGTTTTTTCTTTTTCTTTTTCTTTTTAGTTTCAAGAAGACTTCTTAAAGCTGTTTCAGGAATCTCTACGCACCCTGTCCAGCGTTGGTCCACCAACTATACTAGCCTATAGGCCAGAATTATCGAGAGAAGGCATTCAATTCGAGGTGGTGTCTCTTTCCATTCTGTGGTTTGTGCATGTAGGATAACCAGAGAGATGCGTGCGTAAAATAACACACAAGGATATATGTGACGGATTGCACACTTTTGTGCAAACCTACAGCGTAGTGCTTCTGAAGTGTCACCACTTAAGAATGCATGTGTTTGTGTGACTGAATGTCCCATTTCCCCTAAACGCACAAACACTTCTCTCTGAATTGTACTAATTTTCTGTACGCATATTTCAACACGTGACCCCCAAACCCCTGCCACCAGCATCTGCATCTCAGAAGGGGCTATACTACATACTTTAAAGAACATACTGATTTGCTTAGGTAAGTAGCCTAAGAAGAACACCGCATAAAGGCAAAATAAAATGGTAAGGAGCAATCAGAAGCGGAAGAGTTGAAACTATTTGGTGTCTAGAGGCAGGTTTACTCCAGAAACATATGCGGGGAAGCTTCATCCTGTGTCTATATTGCCACGCTTTCCAGGAAACAGATGGCTCTAAGATCCTTAAAGAAATTGGATCATTTACAGTTGCCTGTAATCCCTTGAGAAAGTGAAAGTGAAACAAGACTCTCCAAGCCATCCTTGATGTTAATCAAGATTAACCAATCTGGATTTGGGAGAGGAGACCAGGAAAGGAACAACATGTGATATACGGTAGTTCAGTGGTCTTGGTGTGTTACTGTGTTCCAGTCAAAAATGAGAGCTGCAGGCAAATTGGAGGGGTGTATGGGTCTTTTTTAGAAATGTGCAAGGACTTGAGGAAGCAAGCTCTGTTGAACTGATAGGGGAAATTAGATTATTGGACTAGGAAAAGGCACCTTACGTTACTTTCCCTCTCTTCATTCAGCATTTTGCTAGCCAAATTTTACATTAGTCATTTTTAAAATTTATTTTTTAAAGAGCATCCACATGAATTGCCTGAACACTGTGTAGTAAATTCTGGTGAAAATCCATTGCAGAAACATTGTCGTTTCCAATTTACAGGGTGTGGGATGGGTAGGGTGTGGGATCCAGGGTTGAATTACCTCCTTGCATCACCTCTTCTACGGTGATTGATTGAGAATTCATTTAAGAAAAGTAATATTCTGAAATCCAAGGGCTTGAGATTTTCCCCAGGAGTGGGGAAATTATAATCATTTAAGTGTTTTCATTACTTACTTTGTTGGGGAGATGAATTAGTCATAATTATCATCTATAAGAAAGAAGCAGCTACGATATTCCTGTATGTGGAATTGACCGGTTCTGGCACTTTGTTTGCATAAAGTTTGTTCCATAGGTTCTTATTAAAAGGGCCCAGTGCCTTATTGTCTAATGATGTATACAAGTTGCTGGTATGTACTGAATTTTAAAGTAATACTGATGGAACCTGCCAAGTTCCAGCTCTGCTTAATTTAGGCACACAAAGTTCTGCCTGACTTCAGCCAGGAGCTGAATCTCACCACCTTGATATTGTATACAGGAATCTCAACTCTCTTTTTGCATTTTGCAGAATGAGGTGTTGCATGTTATGGACATTTAGGAGGCAGTCCTGTGAAAGTTAAATACTTATAAATATCACTAATTTCCGTGAGAGTGAGCTAAGCAGAGATTTCAACTCTCCCTTCAAAGTAATGGGACTTTTAGGAGTTATTAATGGTCATGCCGAGCTGCTCGCTAAAATAATATCTGACAGCTAAATGCAAAAAAATGTAGCCTCTGGGTTGTAGCCATAGTATGTATTTGCAATATTTTATTTAAATGCCTTAAAAGGAAGTGTCATGGAATAACAGGAAGGGGCATTCTTTTAAAGCCAACAGAGTTTGTCAGTTGTAGCCTGAGGTTCAGCATTCATCTTGTTTCTGCATTTGAACTTGAGGGTGGCTGTGGTCAAAATGACTTGTTCTACATTGTCAGAAAAAATGAATATACTGCAGGGCCAAGGGAAGATATTCCCACCTGCTCTGCAGTCTTTTCATAGCACCTGAATGAGACTTGCAGACAGCAGTTTGAGAACCTCTGCATTATGGAGATAGAGATATGAGAAAAAGCTGGGAAGCAGGGATTATTTGCTTAGCATCAGGGCCGGCGCCTCCATTTAGGCAAACTAGGCCAAGGCCTAGGGCGCCGAAATGGAGGGGACGCTGTCGAGCCTGCCCACCGCCCGACTGCCGGCGCCTCCACGCACATCGCCGCAGCCTGGCGGGTGGCTCCTCGGCTCCGCGCCTGAAATGGAGCGGGTGCTGGCGAGCCTGCCCGCCGCCCACCCGCGCTGCCGCCAGCGCCGGGAGCAACGAGCGAGCGGTGGCGGTGGCAGCGCCCGTAGCTGAAGCCTTCAGCTATGGGCGCTGTTGCTGCCGCCGCCGCTGAATAGCTCACAGCGTCCCCTCCATAGGCGGGAGGCGTGCAAGCCAAAATGAGAGCTCAGCGCCCTCCCGCCTATGGAGGGGACGCAGCGGCGTCAGCGGTTGTGCGCGCGTCATGACGCATGTGCCGGGCGGAGGCGCCAGAAGGCGATTTAGCCTAGGGCACAAAAAGCCCTAGCACCGGCGCTGCTTAGCATGATAACTAGGTCATATCCTTCTTCAACAAACTGGCACCCTCCAGATTTTCTGGACTACAACGCCCATCAACCCTATCGTTTTGAATACTGTAAACTTTTTCATAATGCTTTTTATTTTTGCTTCAGAAACTTTTCACAATTCTGTGGACAAGCAACCAAAATACCCCTTCCTTTTGGTGCATGTGGGAACCAATGACACTGCAAGCCATAGCTTACAGAAGATCAAAAATGATTATGAGGCTCTGGGCAGGAAGTTGAAGCAATTAGATGCACAAATTGTCATCTCTTCTGTCCTCCCAGTTGAACGACATGGCCCAGGGAGAGAGGGGAAAATAGGGGAAGTGAACAACTGGCTTCGCAAATGGTGCAAACAGGAACGGTTTGGATTCCTAGATCACGGTCTGCAGTTTCTTGAAGATGGACTTCTGGCAAGTGATGGACTGCACCTCACAAAAGTTGGGAGGAATGTTTTTGCCACAAAACTCAAAAACCTCATCAGGAGGGCTTTAAACTGACTTATGTGGGGGAGGGAGACAGTGGTCCTGAAGGTAGGAGTCTATCAAATGCTGAAGATGATCATCCAAATGTCAAGGACCAAATGGAGCAAGCAGCATGCAGACCTAGTGGTGGGACGAAAATATCCTTAAATAAGAGACATGGGGGAATGATCAACGGTCTTCAATGTCTGTATACTAATGCACAGAGCATGGGAAATAAACAAGATGAACTTGAGCTCTTGGTACAGCAAACTAAATATGACATAATAGGCATCACTGAAACCTGGTGGGATGAGTCTCATGACTGGAATGTAGTAATAGAGGGATACAATCTATTTAAGAGAAATAGACCAAACAGGAAAGGAGGAGGAGTAGCTTTATATGTTAGGGATATGTATACCTGTGAAGAGATCCAGGATTTAAAACTTCAAAGCCAAATTGAGAGTATCTGGGTCAAAATTAAGGGAGAGAAAAACAACAGTGATCTCATTGTGGGAGTTTACTATAGATCCCCAAGCCAAACTGAGGACACAGATGATGCCTTCCTGGAACAGATGGCCAAGCATTCCAAAGGAAGTGAGATAGTAGTAATGGGGGATTTCAACTATCCTGATATTTGTTGGATGTCAAACTCAGCCAAGAGCATAAGGTCGAACAGATTCCTCACTGGCCTTGCAGACAACTTCATTGTCCAGAAAGTGGGAGAAGCAACAAGAGGATCAGCCATTTTAGATCTGGTCCTAACCAATAGTGATGACTTGGTTAGTGGGGTAGAAGTGGCAGGATCATTAGGTGGGAGTGACCATGCTCTTCTGGAGTTTACTATCCAGCGGAAAGGAGCAACCAAGCATACTAAGGTCCAAATTCTAGACTTTAAGAAAGCCAACTTCAGAAAACTTAGGGAAACGCTGGGTGAAATCCCATGGACAGTAATACTAAAAGGGAAGGGAGTTTATGATGGTTGGGAGTTTGTTAAAAGGGAGATATTAAAAGCACAACTTCAGGCAATACCAATGAGATGGAAACATGGAAGGTGCCTAAAGAAGCCAGGCTGGCTATCTAAAGAACTTTTGACTGAGTTAAGATTTAAAAGGGATATGTACAAAAAATGGAAAAGGGGGGAAATCTCCAGAGAGGAATTCAAACATATAGCCAGCACGTGTAGAGACAAAGTCAGAAAAGCTAAAGCACAGAATGAACTCAGGCTCGCTAGAGAGGTTAAAAGCAACAAAAAGGGCTTTTATGGGTATGTCCGTAGCAAAAGGAAAAACAAGGAAACAGTGGGGTCACTCAGAGGAGAAGATGGTGAAATGCAAACAGGGGACAGAGAAAGGGCAGAACTCCTCAATGCCTTCTTTGCCTCAGTCTTCTCCAAGAAAGAAAACAACGCCCGACCTGAAGAATATGGAGCAGATGATTCAGCAGGGGAAACACAGCCCAGAATAAGTAAGGAGGTAGTACAAGAATACTTGGCTAGTTTAGATGTATTCAAGTCTTCAGGGCCAGATGAACTACATCCAAGAGTATTAAAAGAACTGGCAGAGGTGATTTCAGAACCACTGGCAATAATCTTTGAAAATTCCTGGAGAACAGGCGAAGTTCCTGCAGACTGGAGGAGGGCAAATGTTGTCCCTATTTTCAAAAAGGGGAAAAGAGAGGACCCAAACAATTACCGCCCAGTCAGCCTGACATCAATACCAGGAAAGATTCTAGAGCAGATCATTAAGCAAACAGTCTGTGAGCACCTAGAAAGAAACTCTGTGATCACTAAAAGTCAGCATGGGTTTCTGAAAAATAAGTCATGTCAGACTAATCTGATCTCATTTTTTGACAGAATTACAAGCCTGGTAGATGAAGGGAACGCTGTGGATGTAGCCTATCTTGATTTCAGCAAGGCCTTTGACAAGGTGCCCCATGATATTCTTGTAAAGAAGCTGGTAAAATGTGGGCTAGACAATGCTACCATTCAGTGGATTTGTAACTGGCTTACTGACCGAACCCAAAGGGTGCTCATCAATGGCTCCTCCTCATCCTGGAGAGTAGTGACTAGTGGGGTGCCACAGGGTTCTGTCTTGGGCCCAGTCTTGTTCAACATCTTTATCAATGACTTGGATGATGGGCTTGAGGGCATCCTGAGCAAGTTTGCAGATGACACCAAATTGGGAGGGGTGGCTAACACCCCAGAGGACAGGATCACACTTCAGAATGACCTTAACAGATTAGACAACTGGGCCAAAGCAAACAAGATGAATTTTAACAAGGAGAAATGTAAAGTACTACACTTGGGCAAAAAAAATGAAAGGCACAAATACAGGATGGGAGACACCTGGCTTGAGAGCAGTACATGTGAAAAGGATCTAGGAGTCTTGGTAGACCACAAACTTGACATGAGTCAGCAGTGTGATGCAGCAGCTAAAAAAGCCAATGCAATTCTGGGCTGCATCAATAGGAGTATAGCATCTAGATCAAGGGAAGTAATAGTACCACTGTATTCTGCTCTGGTCAGACCTCACCTGGAGTACTGTGTCCAGTTCTGGGCACCACAATTCAAGAAGGATACTGATAAGCTGGAACGTGTCCAGAAGAGGGCAACCAAAATGGTCAAAGGCCTGGAAACGATGCCTTATGAGGAACGGCTTAGGGAGCTGGGTATGTTTAGCCTGGAGAAGAGAAGGTTAAGGGGTGATATGATAACCATGTTCAAATATATAAAAGGATGTCATATAGAGGAGGGAGAAAGGTTGTTTTCTGCTGCTCCAGAGAAGCGGACACGGAGCAACGGATTCAAACTACAAGAAAGAAAATTCCACCTAAACATTAGGAAGAACTTCCTGACAGTAAGAGCTGTTCGGCAGTGGAATTTGCTGCCAAGGAGTGTGGTGGAGTCTCCTTCTTTGGAGGTCTTTAAGCAGAGGCTTGACAGCCATCTGTCAGGAATGCTTTGATGGTGTTTCCTGCTTGGCAGGGGGTTGGACTGGATGGCCCTTGTGGTCTCTTCCAACTCTATGATTCTATGATTCTAGGAGAGGACTGCACCCCTGTTTCCACCCTTGCCTAGCCCTGCAGCCTCTCCTTCAAATGAGCAGCCCTGCTCCTTTGTTCGGTAGATGCAGCCCTCAGTGCTGGTCACTGCATGTAATGAGCAAATGTAATGCAGTACTGTATTTTAATTTTCGACTTGGATGCATGGCCTCTGTTTTATTAGGGATGGCAATCCTGACAACTTTAACATTGCCCCCTGCTGCTTATTCACTGTAGCGCTCCATTGAAATTATTTCTGCTGCTGTTTATTCTTTCCTTGGAGCTTTGGAAAGCCAAGGAGCTGCTTGTTTTCTTACGAGGAGGCGGCTTAAAATAAGCCTGTTCAGATTGCTTGCTGTGGCCTTTTAGCATGCCTTTGGGGATCATTCATGCCCAGGTAATACAAAAACCCCTGCAGTCCTTAACACAGGACCCTCACCTCACCTCACCTCCATTTTCCTCATCTACGTAGTTTTGGATGAAAGTGAATGCTGTCAGGTGACTTGGAGGGCTTCAGTTTCACTTATTTATACTTTGAGAGGCTTAAAAAATCCTTAATTCTGACCGAAAGCAGAGCCTCATGTTATGGTACCTGCGCGTTGGTGATGTTGTTATGCCACTTAGTTGCATTTTCAGTACACGCTAAACCTTTAAAACACATTTGAAGCACATGCTTTCCCTCAATAAATTCTAGGCACTGTAGTTACCAGGAATTGGAACTCTGGTAGGGAATAAGCTACACGTATTTATTTTGCTTTAACTTTTCTGTTAAGAAGATACAGGGGCAGGAGTTGTGTTTTACCAGATGCACTGCAATTTGTGCATCTGATGCCATGTCCAAGATGGGTACATACAGGCACCAAGGAGAAGGCTTGACTATGGCAAAATCATAGGTTTGTAATGACCAACACCAGCATACCTCACTCGTCTCAAAACTTGCAAAATGGCTAAAAACAGTTGCAAAAGAATCTGTTGCAAATGTAAACGTAACATGCCGTGAGCTGAATCCAGAGCGGGTCCACTAACTCCTAGGGGTGGGTGGGGTGAATTCAGCCCCCTCAAAATCTGCTGGCACAGGGCTGGGTTCTGCGCTTGGCCTCCTCCCGATGATGCAATGTTGCACGTGCATTGTGTGCATGATGTCACACGTGTGCAACACATGCTGGGCCCATGACATCACATGTGATCGCTGTGCACCAGGAAACACCCCCCTCCCCTATTGGGTACAAGATGGCACCTCTGATCCAGAGTTACTCTCAGCAGAGTTCTGCTTGCTCTAGAGTCTAGAGGAAGGAGATGGGATTGTTGATTGTCACAGCCTCCCACTCCTTGCTTCTCATGCTGCTTGTGGGGAGGATGTGACCCTCAGCCCTTTGGAGCAGCTTGTTGGGTAGCACAGGGGACAGCACAGGGAAAGAGAAATTGGCTAAAACAGCTTCCCCATCCCTTCTCCATTGGGGATGTTTTTAATGTTTGATGTTTTATCATTTTTTAAATATTCTGTTGGGAGCCGCCCAGAGTGGCTGGGGAAACCCAGCCAGATGGGCGGGGTATTTATTACAGTCATACCTGGGTTTAAGTACGCTTCAGTTTGAGTACTTTCAGTTTAAGTACTCCACGGACCCGTCTGGAATGGATTAATCCACTTTCCATTACTTTCCTTGGGAAAGTTTGCTTCAGGTGAAGTACGCTTCAGGTTAAGTACAGACTTCCAGAACCAATTGTGTACTTAAACCAAGGTACCACTATATTATTAACTCCACATGATCTTGGTGCCTTTACATGAATGGAAAGAGCCCTTTTGTCCATGGAATGACCATGGATTGGATACAATAAAACAGACAAGAAGAATGAAATAGCTGCAAAATAAGATTACATGAATGGGAGCATTTCTCCATTAAGCAAATCTAAAATGGTGACATTTGGGGTGACATCCTCCCCCCCCAAAAAAAGAAAAAATCGGATTCAGCCTTCTTTACCATGGGCGAGAACACTTTTAAGCTTTCGTTATTAACATAGGCTTGATCCCTTTTCAGCCTAGCTACATTTCAGTCCTTAAAAAAAAAAGTTAAAAAAATTACACGCCTAATATTGAACTTTCCCGCAAGGTGATTGGCACAACTAATGTCTTCAAAATGTTCCGTTTCCTCTCTGCAGTTTGAAAAACACTATGGAGAAATCTGTGAGTTCTGTGGCAGCCCACTGAGAAATTATCCGTCATTTGAAAGTCTAGAACAAATAGCAGAATATGGAAATGTAAGTAATGGGGAAATCATCCTAATGGCATCGCTACAAAGTCAAGGGTGACGTGGCCACAAGGTAACTGTAGGATCTTGCTTTCCAGCTTTTCTGTTGCCAGAAATGCAGAGATCTTCACGAGTTCCTTGTCAATGAGAAAAGGCGCTATGCAAAGGAAGGAGTTCAGCTGATTGATATCACCACTAAGCAGGTGGAAGGAACTGCGGAAGAGAGGAAAAAAGCCAGAGAAAGAGCTCGTCAAAGGTACTGCAAGCTGGTTGGTGTACTTGCCATTTTCGGGAACAATTTTGGTATCATTTGGGGCAAGCCAGCATTTCTGAAGTGTTTTGCAAGAAAGAGCGGGGTAATGATTACAGTGGTACCTTGGTTCTCGAATGGCTTGGCTCCCAAACAAATCGGCTCCCAAACACCGCAAACCCGGAAGTGTTCCGGTTTGCGAACATTTATCGGAAGCCGAACGTCTAACGTGGCTTCCACGGCTTCGGATTGAGTGCAGGAAGCTCCTGCAGCCAATCAGAAGCTGTGCCTTGGTTTTCGAATGGTTTCGGGAGTCGAATGGACTCCTGGAACGAATTAAGTTTGAGAACCAAGGTACAGTGGTACCTCGATTTGCGTACTCAATCCGTTTCAGGGTGCCGTTCGCACCCCAAAAAGTACACAGCCCAAGAGGGGCTTCTGCACACGTGCGAAGTGTGCAGAACACCTCTGTGCATACACGCGTGGCGGAACCTGGAAGTAAACACTTCCAGGTCTGCCGCGTTCTTAAGCCGAAAGTACGCAACTCACAGCGTACTCAACCCAAGGTATGACTGTACCACTGTATATTGAGTTTTGAGCTTTCCTGCTAATTCAGGAGGTCTGGCCCTGATTCATAGGCTTTAGCCAATGGTTACACACAAACATGTGCAGTCAAATTCTCTGTTATAGAAAAAGATATCGTGAGCAAGACCAGGGTGATCTGCAGGAGAGGAGCATCTCTTCTGTTTCAGTGGCTAAAAGATCAGCTAGTCACCTTGCCAACCCTCCAAGAGCACCTGAAATCCAACGTTTAAGAAATTGGGAATTCATGCCACGTATGTTTTGATTTTGCAGGCTGAAGGAGAAACAAATGGCCCAACAGTTTGTCCACCTCCCAAAAGAGAAAGAGAGAGAAAAGGACGTAGTTCCAACTCATGTCTTCGACTGTGAGTTCTAATTTTTCTGCAAGTTATTATGGACAGTACTCATGAGTGGGTGAAACCATGAGAATGGCTCTTATAGAGCAGAGATTGAAAACTGGCACATATTCACTCTTACACTAGAATCTCGCCATGTCCCCAGCCAAACTCTTGATTCCCTGTTAATAGGGTTGCCTATGTGTGCAACAAAGAGTTGAAGAACAGGAGCTCCCTGTGCAGAGAGTGGTCTTGTACTGCTTCCTGTACAGAATGTCTTCCAGATTTCCCGGAGCTTGCCCCTGACTGCTATTGCTGTTATGTGTCAACAGGGGAGATGTGGTCATATCTCCAGTTATAGGGGGCAATTTGATTCAATTATGATAGGAAGAGCATAAATTATTTATAACAGGGGTAGGGAACCTTCAGAAGTTGTTGGACTCCATCTCCCATCAGCCTCAGCCAGCAGGGTCAGTGTGGAGGATGATGGCACTTGTAGTTCAACAACATCTGGAGGGTCAGTTACCCATCCTTGAATTAAATGGTCTCTTGGGCCAGATCTAGCATGTTCCTACCAACACACCTAGATAAGAGACGTGCACTGTGTTTTTTTTTAACTCTCTGTTTTATTGTTTCAGGTTAGTAAACAGGTTCATTATTAAGACTCTTAATATAAACATCCGTTGTAATTTTTACCTTGGCTGCTAATCCAATTTGTGTTGCTGCTGTGTTTTGCTATAATTTCTTTATTCGTTTTTAACTTTGTTATGGTGGTTTTTAATTCCATATTGGGAGCCGCGCTAATAATTTGCATTGAAGAGCAGGCTATTAAAAACCCAAATGAAACAAAATAAATCTGAACTATATTGAAATTGCTTTTTGTCCTCCTTAGTTCAAGTTTATTGAATAACCTTTATTGAACAACATTCTGTGCTGCTTCATGTTCCCTAGATTCTCGGCAACTCAGCACCATTTCCTACTGCCTGTCCCAAATTGGACCTTCCATGTCAGGCTGGACGAAGATGCCTCTCCAGGGAATTAAATTCCAAAGTCCCACGAGCCAAGAGGCTAGCTACAGCATCTCTAGCTGCGATTTCACTATTGCAGGTGGAAAGGTAAGTACCTGGATTCTCCTGCGCTGGAACCCCATTATTGGACCTCCTTCTGCTTCCAGGATAAAATCATTGGAGCATTCTGCATTTGACTATGGCAACAGCTGCACCATAATACCACTTTAACAGTAATAGCTCCCCCCCCCCCCCCCCCGCCCACCAGACATCCTGGAGACTGTCGTTTGTTAAGGGTGATGAGACACTCCCACACACACATTTTCCCTCCCAGAGCGACAATTCCCAGAGTGATTTAACCACCAGACCCTCTTCCTATGGAACTCTGGGATTTGTAGTTCTATTAGGGATGCTGGAGCAGGAGACTTCCTGCATTGGACTTTAGCTGCCGGCAGAATGCTGCCTTGAATGTTTGCCTATGTAACATCCAACCTGGTTGCCGCGGAGGACTGGCTTGCAACCGCTTGTCTGAGATCTTGCACTCTGGTCCCTCCATTCCCAGAACGGTCAACTATTAACCGTCACTTGGCTACAGGATCGCTGAGCTGGGAGGCAGCAGGTCTCACTAGAAACTCAACTTGTAGAAGGAGAAAACTGGGAAGGGACAATTCAGTTGGGCAGCATAGCTTTTGGTTACCTAATCCCACCACCCTTTTTGTGTAGTGACCCTTTTTTCCCTGCCCCCCCTTTTGTATACCAATTCTCCTGAAAACAAAATATCATTTTAAAGTACATGTCTTGTTTTCCTTTCATGTGCAGTTGCTGAAAAACCAGTTCTTCCAGCAATACTACAAAAACGGTGTGAAGTTTCTTACCATGTTTCCAGATGGAAGTGCACAAATATTGTATCCTTTTTGTGGTTTGGGGGTTTTTTTTGGACTCGTGGCGATATCTGAGGCACATCTTTACAGTATTAAGCAGGCATCCCCAAACTTTGGCCCTCCAGATGTTTTGGACTACAATTCCCATCTTCACAGACCACTGGTCCTGTTAGCTAGGGACCATGGGAGTTGTAGGCCAAAACATCTGGAGGGCCGCAGTTTGGGGATGCCTGGTATTAAGGGTATAATTCAGCCAAAGCTAAGCACATTTTAAGTCCCATCAATTTCATTGGGAAAAGGTTAAGAACTCAACTCAAATTCAACTATGCATGTAACTTTACCTTACCTTTTAACCACCCTGTCACAGTCACAGTCAATATTGTAGTAAAGAGGGTGGTTTTTTCCTATTTCTATCTATGCTTGTACGTGAGGAGCAGATACCTGTCCTCCTTAGTAATATTGTGAATGTTGGACGAAGGGATTAATGCAGGCGCCCCCCCAATTTTGGCCCTCCAGATGTTTTGGACTATAATTCCCATCTTCCCCAACCACTGGTCCTGTTAGCTAGGAATCATGGGAGTTGTAGACCAAAACATCTGGAGGGCCGCAGTTTGGGGATGCCTGGATTAGTGCTTTACAAAGCTATGAGGAAGTGGTCTTTGTGCCTGCAAATTTCAGGGCTGCTATACTGCTTTGTTCCCAATCAATGCATGTCCCATAACTTCCCCCTGAAATCCTGTGACTTCTTATACCACAAATGTTACGGGGTGTTTTTGTCCCGCTTTGCTTGGGCTGTAGTGCGGGAGTCATGCCCCTGCTGATGGCAGTAATGCAATAACATTGGGGAAATATTACAAAACTAATAAAACAGAATATGTGGATGTTCCCATATAAACACACCGCTATTGCTGCACCAGTGATGCGTTGCAGAATGCACCTTCGGAAGATCACCGGTCTGGAGGGGCCCCAAGTGTCCACTGATGTTGGGACTTGGAAAAGAGCAGCTAGTACCAGGTTATTAGTAAGCTATTAACTATGCAATCCTAAAGCCATCTAGGGCAGTGGTTCTCAAAGGGTGTGGTGTGCTCCTGGCACTGGGGTGGCAGGAAGATTCAAGGAATCAAATCAAAGAAATCATTTAAATATTTCAGTGCAGTGCAGTGCAGTATAGTATCAAAATAATGTTTTTATTTCCAGAATATGGATAGATATTCAAGAGCACTGGTTATTCTCCAGTTCTCCAGAATCTATTGCGAACAAGGATTTTCAACTAATATGAAAGATCAGAAAAGAGAAAGACTTCTTTGTGTTGATGAGAGTTTGTTTGTCTAAGAAGCAAGCTCACACTTCTCACTGAGTTTGTATGCCTACTTAATGTAAAAGGCTTGCTTATAATTATATTTGGGGAACGGCCCATGTTCTTATGTAGCTGCATCCTTTTATACTTTCTGGACGTTCCATGATCATATTATAAAGAAGCAGGGGCGTAGCCAGGATCAAAACTAGGGGGGGGGCAATCCATGGTCGTTCAGGGGCGGGGCCCCAAAGTGGGAATGTGGGCGGGGCTACAGGGCCAGCTGGCCTGATGACATCGTGGCGGCGGCAGCGGCCACCTTGTGCTTCTGGGGCTGGCAGCATCGGCGGCTACCCTGCTTGGTTGGAGAGGACGGGAGGGTCGGGTAGGTGAGAGGGGGTGACAGGGCGGGCGAGGGCAAGGCAAGGCACGGCCGCAGACACGATGGCTCCAAGGCGTTGCTGCATATCAGCATAATATTTCAACCATGTTGTGGGTTCTTTTTTTAAAAAAACATAATTTTTATTGATTTTACAAATTACAAAAAACGGTACATACATGAACACCTTTTCCACCTTCTTCCCACCCCCCTCCATGGGTCCTCCCCTGCCACAGAAGTATCCCACACAGGTGAACAGTCAGAGATGGTCCATTTTATGCTTGGATTTCTGTCCTCCTCCCCCTCCCCTGCCCCCAAAGCCCCCCCCCCTGCCACCAGAGAGCTCCAGGAAACCAGGGCAGTACGCAGGAAGGCATCCATCCAACCATCTATTCTCATACCAAAAAGAGTAAAAAAAAGAAGAAGAAAAAAAAGACAAAAAAGGAAAAACAAAACAAAACAAAAATAATCTTTTTTCCATTCATAATTAATAAACCATATTTTGTGGGCTTCCCCGACCTCCCCCCTTCCCCGGTTTTCGTCCCTTTTTTATCCTCTTCAACAGTTTCTTAATCTATAGAAATAATTACCTTATACTACTTTAAAACTTGACTATTATCATTTTCCCCAAATATCTAAATCACTAAAAAATCAAACTCCAATTTTTCTTCCCGTGCCTAATTTTTTTCCCCCTCTATAAGCCTCCATATTTTCACCTTTTTCCAAAATCAATTCACTTTTAAACTATAACTATTCCCAATCTAACCTTTCATCCCCAATTTCCGGCTCCAACCCCCCAATCCAGCAAGTTCCGTAGTCAGCAGTCCAGTTTTAATCCTAATAATCCATCCTATTAATCACAACCTCACTCTCCCTTCACCCCACCCCCTTTTTACAGTATTTTGCCATCCAGGCCTCCATACTGCACCCCTGAGTTTCTTCTCTTCTCTGATTATTTTTTTCCTCTTCCCTGTGGGCATTCTGGAGTTCCAGTAAATCCAATCGTACCCCCCTCAAAGGAGGGGCACTCCACCTGACCATTGGGGAAATATTACAAAACTAATAAAACAGAATATGCGGATGTTCCCATATAAACACACCGCTATTGCTGCACCAGTGATGTGTTGCAGAATGCACCTTCGGAAGATCACCGGTGCCCCCCCCCAATTACTGGTAAATACTGTATTTAAAAGAGTCATCCCCCCATGTTGATGGGCTTTCTATGTGGGGCTTATCTGCCCCCCCCCCCCCACAGTATTAAGGACAGAAGAGGGAGGGAAGGAAGAAATAGAGAGAGGGATAACTCACATTTGTGGGTGCCTCTGGGTGATGTGACGCTGTGATGCTGGAACTCTGCAGCAAGAGGAAGATACTGGTACATCCAGATCACTGGATGTCTGTGGTAGATCACTGCTAGATCACTGGCACTCCTAAAAAAAGCTCACCCAAAATTTTCCTCCTCCCTAAAAAAAGCTGAACTATGACCTGAAGCCCTAAACAAAAATGGGCCTCCCTTCCTCCTAAAAGAAGCTCAACAAGTTTGACCTAAACTCAAAAAAAAACAGGGCTTCCCTTCCTTAAAAAAACTCAACAGCTTTGACCTGAACCCCCCAAAAGGGGGTAGATCACTCCCAGTTTTTAACTCTGTGAGTAGATCAGAGTCTCTTGGGAGGTGGCCACCCCTGATTTACAGTATACAGATGCAGGAGGAGGGGCAGACTGGAACACCTCTGCTTTTTATAAACATCACTGTGTCTATCAAAAGCTACAGCCCCCCCTTTCTTATTCATTTCCTTTTAGCCTTGCAGAGCCACCTTAGTCAATGCACCCTCATTAAATCGCCAATAGAACTCTTAATGTGATCCCTGAATGCTCATTAACAACTACCACTGAAGAACAATAGGGTGAATTGGTCAGCTATCAAACCTTGCCTGAAGGGATTTTCTGCTCCATTGTCTTAACTGCTTAAGTACCGGTAGCCACTTTGCTTTATTTATTTGATGTGTTTTTGTTACAGCTGTGTTCCCCCCCCCCCCAGCAAGTGGAGAGCTGCTCTCGCTAAAGCAAAGCCCTTTCCACTTCAGTTTTTGGAGGGGAAAAGTGTTGGTTATGGTCTGTAAAATACAATAATTTTTTGCTTCTAGGGGGGCAGCTGCCCCCTCCTGCCCCCCCTGCCTACGCCCATGTAAAGAAGTTGTGTTCTGTGTTATACATCAGGCACCACAAAGAGTCGTTTCTTTTTGTTATGCAATGTATTTCTTTTCAGTTAGAAAATCAGCGAGCAAATTTTTATTCTGAATGTGTAGCCCAGAGAAAAAAGTTGGAGAACCTCTGCACTAGGAGTAAGCTACACTGAATTCAGTGGAATTTAACTTCTCAGAAGATGTGTATAGAGTTGCACTGCAAATACTTTAAAGGCTATTAATGGTTCATAACTGAGTCTGGGGGGAAATAGGTGACCGTGCTACTAGATAAAGATGGAACAGATAAAAAGTAGCATGTTCCAAACTCCAAGCCTGGCAGCCACATTTTCGACCAGTTGAAGGATTTTCCTAGGAGCTACTATTTCGCTTTTTCTGTTAAAGGTGGTGGGTTTTTGCCGCAATCTTAGCCACTCTGTTTTGCTATCACACAACCCTGGAAGAGGTAGTGACAGTGTTTGTTTGGGTTTGTTTTTATTGAAGATTTTATTGGGTTACAGAAGTACACACAGTGTTTCTGGTGTTTGTTGTGATATGGGTGCAAAAGCATAGCAGAAAGTAGGACTAAATCGTTCAGAAGTGGTAGCAAAGAACACAAACGCACACAAAGAACTAATCAGTTGAAGCCACGCACACGCCTTGATAACACGACGTTAATGGGCCCGTTGGAACCTTATCTACATACAGCTATCCCTCTGGAAATCTGGCGATTATCATTGTACAAAGGAATGAGGGCACAGGCTATGTTGCCATAGTACAAGATGACAAGCCTGAGAATGCAGAAATCCAAGCGGTGTTCGATTCCTGTGGCAATGGGACTTGCTATCATTATTCAACTGGAAATGTGTGGTACGTTCAGTTCAATCAGGTTCGGTCTTGTTGTTTTACGTTTAGGTTGTAAAATGTATACCTGTGTTTTGTACTTAATTTGAAGGGTAGTCAGGACCTTGTTTTCTAATTCAAAAACATATGCAGTGTCCTTTGTTAACCAAACGGCACATAAAGAATACTTGAGGTTACTGGTGAAGGTAAAAGTTCCAACTGAACATTAAAAATGGATTTCCCGCCTAGAAAACTGCAAGAATTGGAAATTTGAGAGCCATTTCGAAAGCTTCATGTTTGTTCCCAAAATAGTCACATGTGTTTCGGCCCTGCTGTGGGAAAGGGAAGTTATAAGACAGAATGGCATTTTAGCTCCTGTGCTGTGGCTTCCTTTCAGCAGAGGCAAGCTGGCAGAATTAGCAGTAAGAGGGAGAGGTTAGCAGCATCTGAATGCCAGTCAGGGATGGAGAAGTAAGCTGAGTGCAAAAGCAGCCTGACAAGATGATGTTCAGCACATGAGGTTTGTCCCATCGCAACAACACTGTGCTAGGAGAAACGGCATCCTCTGAACTTGCTGAGCTCAGGGGTATTAAAAACCCCAGAAACCAAATTTGTAGTTCTGCCTCCTGATGAAAGAAATTCTAAGTGAGAAATTGTATGGGTTTTAATCAGTCTGTCAGCTCATTAAATACGTTTACATTTTCCTGTAAGTAAAATCAACCTTTTTTTAAAAAAAGAAGACACATTCCTTGTTTTCGCATTGACGAATGCCTATGCCACAGCAGCCATATTAGAAATGATATTCCCTCCTATGTCAAAAGAGAAGGAACAACTCTTCTGAGATGGTGTCTGTGTCAAATTACAGTCATACCTCGGTTTAAGTACGCCTCAATTTGAGTATTTTCAGTTTAAGTACTCCGCGGACCTGTCTGGAACGGATTAATCCACTTTCCATTACTTTCAGTGGGAAAGTTCGCTTCAGGTTAAGTACACTTCAGGTTAAGTACAGACTTCCAGAACCAATTGTGTTTGTAAACCGAGGTACCACTGTAATTGGGGGCAGCTTGTTAGCCAATGAAAAGGTTTTTAATGGAATAATTAAGTTAAATACTACCCTATTTGTCTAGCAATGGAAATGATGATCCTAAGAGTTGGGTGGGGTAACTCTGTTAGCAGGCAGGCTGATCTTTGATGAGGCAAGTGACCCTGGTGTGGAGGCAAGCCAGTATTTGGCTATTGTTGATCTGAACTTGGAGCTTGCCCTTGTACCTTCGCTATTTCCCCCCTATTTGATTTGACGATATCTGGATGTGAAGATGTTTTCAGCCAAGGGCTTGGGCTGTATAGCCAGGTTTTCCCCCACCCCCTTCCCGATTGGAGGCCCCCTCAAGTTGTTATTTTCCACATTTAGGATAAATGTTACGATTCGAGGAGGACATTATTCGGATGAAGTTGGCAACAAAGTGAAAACGTGGATCTGGCCCAACAATTTGCAGAAGTGCGTCTCAAGAGCACCATTTAAGCCAGTCTTTCTATCCTTGAACCAGAACGTTGGTGTCAGGATAGTTGAGCAAGACAGAGTAGCCATTTCTTTCCTTGCAAGCGGAAAACAGGCAAAAATCAACATAGGAGCAAAAGTAAAGGTACTTTAATTCAGAGTTACTATGGGGGAGGGTGGGATTGTTTTGGGGAAAATACAGAAAACGTTTTTGAAAAAAGGGATGCAGCAGTTTGCTTTGAACTTGCAGAGCTACTTGAAAAGCGAAGTTAAATCGGCCAAAGACTGACACATAACAAGACAATGCCTATAGTTCAGCATCACTTGACCAAATAAACCAAGATGTCAGTCAGATGGAAGTTAGGGTTCCCCCCCCCTCTAGTGAACAAAAAGAGGGAAACAATTTATAATTTCAAAAAGATTTACGAAAGCATTTACAGAGATGAATTTGTATAACCAAGAATTCAGGTTGAGACTAAAATGATGTGGCTTATAGGATAAGTTAAGAAAAAAGCAGACTTGAGAACAGGCCAAGAAAGAATATGATTTATATAAAACCTTTGAGTTAAAAATCTAGTAGGTAGAACACTCTTCAGCCATGAAGTTTAAAAGTTGATTATGTAATCTGATCCAGATTATAAACGTGCCCATAACTGTTCTTGAACTCCTCTCAAGCGCACATTGCTTAGCAATATACAGTATATTCCTGCGTATAAGACTACTTTTTCACCCAGGAAAATCTTCTCAAAAGCCAGGGGTCGTCTTAAACACCGGGTTGTATTTCTTATACAGTGAGTATATCCCAAACTCTATATTTAACTGGAAAAGTTGGGGGTCGTCTTATACGCCCAGTCGTCTTATACACCAGAATATACGGGTAATTCCATACATTAAATTTCAGCAAATTTGAAAACGAGAGCAGGAACTGCATGCTTTCTTTTTAACAGGGAATGCAGGAAATAGCAGTTTTAAGAGAATAAAAGGACATTGGGATGGATCCATCCAAGTTGTATTCAGAGTAGATCCATTGAAATTAATGGACCTAAGTTAGCCATTCCCATTAATTTCAATGGGTCTACTATGAGCAGGAATAATATTGGACATATTAGCAAATGTTAGAGACTCCTGCCCTTCTTGAGGTTTCAGCAAATGTGGTGCCCATGTGCATGCGAAGGGGGAAGTTTCTGAATACCAATCTGACTTTGAGTTGGTTTTATGCCTTTTGCTATTTCTGCAGTTTTAATGAGGTTGAATAAAAATAGGGTTAGTGGTTGTTTTTTGAGAGAGTAGGCTCTCAAGAAGGTAGAAATTAGTGCTCTTTGAACTCCTCAGTCCTTTTCCAATTTGTTTTTGGCTGGGAAGAATGAGAGGGAAATTAAAGTGAACCAACAATGCCAACTCCAGGGCTGGCATAGTTAACCCCTGGTCTGAGGGCATGCCAGGGAATGGGGAAGCACCCTCTTTTTAGCCTTGCCAACATCAGCAAGGTCTGCCCATCAGTAAATTCCAGCTAAGAAGAGGGAATCTGGCCCTTGCCTCACTTCACGGTCAGAGAGAAGTAAGACTACAATGTTGGTCAGTTTTCTCTCACGGTAATACGATTTAATTTCCCTTTATTTCTCTTGATTTAAAACAATACTCACGGTTAGGTTTCCTTCCCTGTGTGACCTTTCTGACTTTCTGCAAGTGAGAACTGCCATGTGACTTGGGAACTACATTAACTCCTTGCTTTTTTGCTTCCTTAAAAGCCGCTCGCTGACCATCACCCGTGGCCGAAGTTTGTGTCTGAAGATGACCTCTTCCTGTTTGCCTGCCGAATAAAGATTCTCCGCATCTTTGCTAAACTGCAAGGGTGTTTAGATTTTCCTAACAATGACTGGTGGGCTAAGCTCCAGCTGCCTTCGTTTCTTTTCACTAAGGCTTTGAGGTTAATGAACCTTTGTAAGGAATGTGAAGTAAGTTCTGCTCTGGACACCTTAATCATGGAAACATTAAATTCACCAACCTGATCGTGATTATGTTATATAAAGTTACTTGTTTCATTGTTCGAAGGAATATTTACTGTTTTGTTGAATTCTACAAGTATCGGAAAACAGATCTCAGGATTCATTTAATAACAGTTCCATTTATGCTGGTCACATAACATGCAGTACCTTCTTGTGTTATACAGCAGAAAAGGGGGACGCGGAGCCTACTTTAGGCAGGAAGTTAAAATAGATTGGCATTTTAGCACCACCCAACTCTATGAATTAGGTGCTGTTATGGTTCCGAGCCCAGACTCTACTTGAGGAATTGAGCTTAGACAGGTGCACTCATCCATTGTCTCCCGAGACAGACAGATGCAACTGTAATGGTCCTGGCAGCATGGGTTGGATCTTTGTGAGGTTTACAACTTCTGCAGAGCCAAAAGTTCCTCATATCTGATCTGCAGCATGAGTTGATTCCCATCATATATTACTTTGTACTGTGGCCTTTCACAAGCAGTTGATGAATGTAACAATACTAGAAACCAATTGCTTATGGGCCATGCCTGTCAAGTTTCCTTGAACAGCCTGCATGGCCACTAATTTCTGTTCTCCGTCTTTTTAGAAAACAGGCAGCTAGTCAATGGAAGCAACAGCTATATGGGATGTCCTCCCAAGAGCGGGGGGGGGGTTAAGTTTAACAATGTAATAAATAACAATGTAATACAGCAATAAGGGTAGGAGAAGAACGTAAAGACTGGAGAGAGATTTGGGTTTTTATTGTTTATTGATTCTTGGATTAAATTAACTGCATAGAAATTGGTACTCAAACTAGACCCAACACATTTTCCCTTCTAGCTCGTTTACCTAGGCCACATGTGGAACCAGATAACCAGGCAAAAAGGAACATATATCTTACAAAGAGATGGTGGACTGGATAACACCACAAACAAAATTCTGTGTTAGGGTAAAATTATTTGCGCACTTGTTCCCAAAAGGCAATTATTAAAAAGAACACTGAGGAGAAATGTATGCATCACTGTTTTCTTAGCTCACTGTTGATCTCTGCATCACCAAATTATGGTTAACTGCCCAGTAGTGGAATAGATAGAATAGGAAGCCCAAACCTTAGTTCAGAAAACTTGGTTGCGCATTTGGACTTTTTCTGCATTACCTTTTTTACTGATGATCAGTGCACACTAAGCTTTCCACCTGCTTTGTGGTGGGTTTTCTCTCTTCCGCCTTGGATCAAGAAATGGTGAGTACTCCTCTGAAACTGTTGAAGGGAAGAGATTTAGGCGGTTGATCCCCAGATGAATTTCGTCTTGTGGCTCCTCCGCAGGGTAAGTCACTTTGGTTTATGATGTTGAAATGGGTCGCTGCCAACCTGTTGGACTTGTGGGGTTTTATTTGTTCCTTTCCCTTACACTTCATCATTTTGACCAACTGGGTTCTTATATCCTTGCTGTATAGCGAATAGATAAAAGGATTTATCAGAGAATTGGCTTCTCCTAAAATGAATAACAAATCCTTCAGCTGTGAGCTCAGGCTGCAGGAGGTACAAGTAGCTTTCACAATGGCAGTTACATAATAAGGGCTCCAGAAGAGGACAAAACAGATAATCATAATGAGGACTGTCCTCAGAGCTTTGAAATGGCGGAGAGGAGCAGTAGGGGTATCTGGGTGCAGGCAGACACGCTGGATCTGCTTCTGATGAAGATAAGCAATCCTTCCCACCGAGATATGTAAACAGACCAAGGTCAGCAAGGCAGGGATATAGATGCCAAAGCAGATTATGTACAGGTAGTCACTCTTGGCTGCTGCCAGGACCCCACAGGTACCTGAGAGTTCACTCAGGCGAAGTTGTGAGAAAATAAGTGGCATGTGTCCCACCAAGAAGGAAACCGTCCACAGGACAACAAGAGAGAAGACTATAGGTTTCTTGCTCATAAGTGTAGGGTAATGAAGAGGCAACTTCACTGCCAAGTACCTGTCCAGAGAAACCAAAAGCAAGGTGAGAATGGACCCAATGCAAGGAGTGATGCTCATGCAGATCCGCAAGAGACAAAGAAACAGATTTTGGTCAAATAGTGCATCTGTTGCATCATCCAAAGCTTCCCCAATGCACATCACACCAACCAGCAGATCAGCAGCTGCCAAGTTAAGGATGAAGACATAGTTTCTGCTTGGTTTCTTCTTTCTCAGCTGACAGATGACTATGATCACCAAGAGGTTGGATGATGGGATGAAGACGCTTAAGAAGGCATGTAGCACTGTACACAACGTATCCGGCATCTTCTTTGAGAAGCAGCAGTGGAAACTACAGGGTTTAACATATGCCTTGCCTATGCACCTTACAATCAATCCACAAGAGGCGACATCAGGCTGGGAGGAAACATACTACTTTTGAGAAACTGGTACAAGTAACAGCAGCAAGAAGTGATGATCCCGTGTCTAGAATCCATTGGCTCTGCTCTGCTGGTCAGGGGGTTCTTTTCAAACCGCTGGGAAATGTTTGCCATAGAGAGAGATTGCCAGCATCACTGTAGCTTCCGAGTTCTTTTCCCCTTTGTGAATATAGGTTTTTCTTTTTCATCTGGCAGAGATGTGTCTGAAGATGCATGAAGGCTTCAGGCACAATGAACTCATTGGCTTGAGGAGGGGGAAAACACCTGGGTTGGGCAGTGCAGCCTTGTTCAATCAGTTCCTGAAACGGTCTTTGACGCAGAAAGATAAGGAAGGCGTTTGACAAACAGAGTGGAGAAACATTGTGAGCTCCTCCCCACCATTAGGCAGCTAAAAGGAGCTCATGCAGTTTAAAAACCATGTCCTGTTTGCATGCAGGAAAATATTCCTGTGTGTTTATGCTATTAATGCCAATGGAGTCAAATCATTTGATCTCGGGTAGAAAACATACTTCAGTTACTACGGCCAGAAAAAGGTCATTGTTTCCAGTTTAGTGGATACTGGATGTAAATACAAGGCTAGGATGTGAATTGGTAAAAGCTCACCAGAATCCTCACCAGAATGCGGGAGGCAGTGCAAGACAGGAGTGCCTGGCGTGCTATGGTCCATGGGGTCACGAAGAGTCGGACACGACTAAACGACTAAACAACAACAACAACACCAGAATCCAAGCTTTCCAATACTGGTTGGCTTTATTAAGCCAAAAGTAAAATGGGGGCTTAGTACTTCCTACATTTTATTTAGGAATGCAATCCTGGTGTCCAGTATTTCCTTACTTGGATTAAGTCCCATTGAACTCAATCTCTAATAAGACAAGAATAGGATCACACTGTTAACTTGACAAAACACTTTTTAAAAATCAATTGTTCCGCATCCTCCAGCTTTCTTTCAAAGCAGGGTAGGCTTGGAGGTAAATCACATGCACTGCCTGCAAAATGTTCCAGGTATGGCTAGGAGAGCCCTCTCCTTGAAAACTGTTGCCAGTCAGTGTAGAAAAAATGCTGAACTAGCTGTATTAATATTCTGACTCTTGATGTTTTAGGTTGCCAAGAAATCTTGCATTTTTCTTTAAAGTTCAAGGTTATGTGTTCGAGAGTTGTGATTTAGGACAGGGGTAAAACAATGTGTTGTCTTCGAGGCATTTTGTTCTGTAACTCCTGTCAGCCCCAGATAGCATGGTCAAGGTTGATTGACAGTTCAACAGCATCTGTTCTACACACAACACTCGCAGGCTTCCATCCTCCTGAAATCAATGTTTTGCAATGACATTGCTATATAAAAGTGACTAGTAGAGTATGAAGAGTAAGAGGGGTGGTACAAGAAGGGTCAGAACAAATTAGTAAATCTCCACCACCATTCCCTAAAACCAAACCCAGCTTCCTGGCAGTTATAGAAACTAAGTCTGTTGCTTATATTTCTGAGAGTAACCAGAGCAGGGCCCCAAATAGAGAGGGACAAGAACAGATAAATTACATAAAATTGGGCGCTGGAAAGAATAAGCAGCCCATAAATAGTTGCAACAAATAGAACTGCGCTCTGTTAAGGTTTGAGAGAAAAGAGAATTTTATAGTGTACAGACAAAGGTATACCCAACTGTGCTATATTTAGACAACTGCAAGGAACTGGTTCAACTCAGGACTCACTCTAATATGTTGTAAATTTATCCTCTGTCCAAACAGTATTTTCATTAAGTTCACATTTACTGCAGTTTCCAGTTTTATTGTCAACCATTCCAAGATAGGTATCACTAGCGACTACTTGTTAATGGCCACCAGAAGAGTTTCAGTAATAGCTCTGCAAACACTGCTTTGGAGAGATTGTACCTTGTGGCTGTTCCTAGGCAATTCACACAGAACATCTGCCAAGCTTTTAGGGCCTGCAAGCTTCTAATCCTAGGTCTTTAAAACAGTGGCTAGTTGCAGCTATGAGAAATAGGGACCCAACAGGGTAAAGCTCATAGGACCATCCTGCAGAATTGATGTTGTATTGCCTATTGATAGTGTCCTCCAAGAAGTTTCAACTGGAAAAAAGGTGGGGGGTGGGGAGAGAGACAGAAATAATCTTTTCAAAGGCATTACCCAAAGTCTTTTGCAGCACCTTGAAAACAGGAAAGGCAAGGCAACAGAATTTAAGGTTCTATGAAGTAGGAAACAATCCATTTTATAATTTGAGCACCAAAGTATTATTTAATCATTTTGATTGGAAGCCCACAAGAATATTGAGTAAAAACAAGTATATGGCTTTGGGTGCTCAATAAAATTGTGCGTGAATTCACAATTTTGTGTGTGAATTCAGTGGGACTACTTTTTTCAGTGTTTGTAGGGCCAAACCCTATGGTGTTCTCAGTCAAAAGATTTGTGAGAGTTGAGTACTTTTGGTTTACTGAAGACCAGTTATGAAGGATTAAACAAGTGACGTTTCCCATATTGCAAGGATAGGAACTCTTCAGCCTTCCAGATTTATTTTTAGTTCAACTTTATCAGCACCAGCTAGCAAAGCTAATGGTCAGGGACATGTAGTCTAGCAATAACCGGAGGGCCATAGGGTACCACACACACACGTAGACAGACAGCATGCAAAACATTATTTCTTCTTTCAGAGTATTATTTCTTCTTTAAACTCTCATTCTGTTGTTTTAAAAATACTGTGAGTCAGGGGTGGCTAACCTGTAGCCTTTCAAGTATTGAACTTCAATTCCAATTAGTCCCAGCCAGCTTGGCCAGTGGTCAGAGATGATGGACAATATCTGTTAGGTTGCTGGTTAGCCACCCATGCTGCAGATCAGAAGTACAGAACCTGATCTGGCCAGCAGGCTATTCTTTTAACTCCTACCCCTTGTGGGCTGAATTTGGTGGGGAAAGTTACCCACCAGAAAACTGCCTTATGTCAGTGATGTCACCATGCTTGCAAAAAACAACAACACCACTCTGTGTGGTGTTTTGAACCAATGCTGATCAGCAGGCTTGAAGTCATGCCCTATGAGTTGAAGGGCAGTGACTTCAACTATACCTTTTGCAGGGATTGGCTGCAAAAGTGCATTCTCCAAGGGCAACCAGATATTTATGGAGACATGACTCTCTTTGCCCCATGCCTGACATCACATGACATCAGGAGTGGGACAGGTGGGCATTGTTTCGGGTAAACAGTCTTGCAGGTCCAACTTGGTCCTCCGGCACAGGTCCCCCACCCCCCGCTGTAAAGAACTGAAATTAAAAGTAACTCTGTTATTAAAATAACCGAATGCTACAAGTAAAGGGGCTTTGGAATGATCTAGTATAAATTACGGGAACAAGCATAAATTATGCTGGCACTAGAATGTGAAGAATGGAGGCAAATCACAAGATTTGTATCCATAACAAACGAAGGGTTCCCTTTTGTTTACTTGATGAATACAAGCACTGCTTCCAAGACATCATACCAAACCTGCTAAGAAGGGTAGGAACAAGCAACTAATAACCTTGTAGCAGGTTAATGCTTGGGAGGGGAAGGCTTGACGTGAATGTGGACAGGAGGCAGCCTGGGAGGAACCTAGCTGCATGTAGCAAAATAAAATTATGAAAGAGAGCTTAAAGGACCACAACCACCAGTCAGTCTCTGCCTCAAATGCAACCCCTCCCTGGTTTTAGGATTCTTCTCTTGAACACCCCCTACTCAGTGCCAGATTTACGTATAAGCTAAACAAGCTATAGCTTAGGACATGGGTAGGCAAACTAAGGCCCGGGGGCTAGATTCGGCCCAATCACCTTCTCAATCCAGCCCGCAGGCGGTCCAGGAATCAGAGTGTTTTTACATGAGTAGAATGTGTGCTTTTATTTAAAATGTGGGGCTCTATGTGGGGCTACCTTTGAAGGTGACCCGGAAACTACAATTAATCCAGAATGCGGCAGCTAGACTGGTGACTGGGAGTGGCCGCCGAGACCACATAACACCGGTCCTGAAAGACCTACACTGGCTCCCAGTATGTTTCCGAGCACAATTCAAAGTGTTGGTGCTGACCTTTAAAGCCCTAAATGGCCTCGGTCCAGTATACCTGAAGGAGTGCCTCCACCCCCATTGTTCTACCCGGACACTGAGGTCCAGCACCGAGGGCCTTCTGGCGGTTCCCTTGCTACGAGAAGCCAAGTTACAGGGAACCAGGCAGAGGGCCTTCTCGGTAGTGGCACCCACCCTGTGGAATGCCCTCCCACCAGAGGTCAAAGAGAACAACAATTACCAGACCTTTAGAAGGCATCTTAAGGCAGCCCTGTTTAGGGAAGCTTTTAATGTTTGATGGATTTCTGTATTTTAATGTTTTGTTGGAAGCCGCCCAGAGTGGCTGGGGGAACCCGGCCAGATGGGTGGGGTATAAATAATAATAATAATAATAATAATAAATAAATAAATAAAATGCATCTCTGGGTTATTTTGGGGGCATAGGAATTCGTTCATTTCCCCCCTCAAAAAAAATATAGTTCAGCCCCCCACAAGGTCTGAGGAACAGTGGGCCAGCCCCCTGCTGAAAAGGTGAAAAGGTTTGCTGACCCCTGGCTTAGGACTCTCTTGGGGGCCTAAAAAAAATTTAAAGGGGGAAAAAACCTGGATGTACATTTCCAAAATATAAGTTCAACAATTACTTTGATAAAATACATATTTTGTTATATACCCATTAGGTCCATAAATTACCATATAGCATACATCCAACACAAAAAACAGCGACAATTTGCTGTGGACAAAGGACAGCTGGACATATAAATGGCCCCATTACCTTCAGTAGCTTAGGGCCTCATCAAACCTAAATCCGGTCCTGCCCCTACTTGAGTGTTAAATTCCAAGTTGATTAAAATTCTGGTTCATTCTCAGAGTAACTACCTCAGTGACTAGTACAGCAGTAAGTCCTCATCTCTGTTCTTCCCCAGATTTCCAAGTGGGGCAACAGTGGGCTCACTGCATGGCCAGAAGCTACAAGATACATACCAACTTCCTAAGTGGCAAGAGATGCTGCACATTGTGCTTTTTACATGGCTGCTAGTGTCACAGCCCTGTTGCAATGCCATGAAGCTAGTTTTAAAACCATGCACTCTCAAAGCAGGAAGGTTCAAAAATAGTGTTGATGTTCTGGATGGCTACAGTTTATGGAAATTAACAACCTAGCAACACACCTGAGCAACCACAAACACAGGTGCATTCTGCTTGCTTGATACTAAAACCGTTTGTTCACATGGAGGTACATTATTCATGGGAAAAGAAAATCCTTCCTTCACAAGATACATTCAGGGTGAGGGGAGGGGATTATACTGAATGCTGAGAGTTGGGGTGCATTTCACTGGTTATTCAAAAGGCTCAGGAGCTGATCAACAGATTTGTCAGTAATATGTGACGGCCTGTAATTTACAACTCCAGCTGCGTTAAAGCCAACATGCACATGTAACTCATATCCATCAAGTATCTGTTGCACTCATACAAACTGAAAACTTCAAAGACAAATCATATCACAATATACTCAAATTAGAAACAAAACAGGTGAACGAGCATTAAAAGCTTGTATTAATGTTAGCTATATATGGATGAAAACTGCAGGCCTTTTAGTTACTGCCTACTGACTAAATAGGTTTTCCTTCCCTAACTCACTAGACCAACAGTGATAAATAAATAAATATATTATTATTATTATTTGTGCCATGCCCATCTGGCTGGGTTTCCCCAGCCACTCTGAGCAGCTTCCATTAAAATACATTAAAATCTCAGACATTAAAAACTTCCCTAAACATAACCCTAAACTTCCCTAAAAATATGCAGCTTTTCCAACAACATAGTGGCATAAAACCACTTAGATGAAAATGCAATAAATTACAGAATAAATTTACTGCAGTTCCTGTTGACAAGTACAATGCCAGTACAGGTGACGAATCACTTATTTGACTACTACTGCAAAAGTTTCCTGCACGTGGAGACTTCTTACTCATTCTGATTGTTGCCCAAGTTCCATCTTTCAGTTAGTGTGTCACAATAATGACAGTTTATTTGCATATGCTTGCCAAATGCTGAGGAAAAGATGCTGTACATCAAATGTTTTCTCGTGAGCATCAACAATTTATGAACTTCAGACTTGCATATAGTGCTAGCAATCTACTTGCAGAAAACATTAGGTATTTGTTTCTTTTTTAAATGAAACATATGACTTTTTTACAATTTGACTACAACAGACACAATAAACCAATTTCTAAAAAATACATTAGAAAAACTGAGCTCCCCTTTGCTCTGGGGTTCCTAGTCTGGCTATGGAAGGGGACATGCCACTGTTCATTTGTGTATACATACATGTATGTCTGTATGTAATTCAAGGCTTCAAAATGTTACCTTGTTTCAGTTTAATTCTTCACAGATATGTCATTATTAAACATGTGATATGGAAACACAGTGTGTGTTCCAAATTACATTCTATTTTTGTTTTGCTCATTCTAATATTTTTACCCAGAATTCAAGTCTAAACAAAAGGATGAGTTATGTTTCCGCCACCTCCAGATGCTTCCAAGTAAGTTACTGTGTTAGAACTGAGAGTGCAGTTCTGGTCACAGAACACTCTCACAAATGGAGGCAAAAGGTAGGTGGTCCCGTGTCCCCCCCCCCCAATTCTCCTTGCAGTTACAGAAAAACGGCATGGGTTGCTGTATAAGGAATTTGCAAAATACGCTTGAGCTTGTGGAATCCTCTGGTGGTTTACAATCCCTTCTGTAAATAGAATAGCTGCACTGGATCCAACCAAACAGCCTTTTCTTAAATATAAATAGTTGTGGTTTATCATAGACTTCCAACTCATTCTTCCAGCTCAGTAATTAGAATGTTTAATTTCCCTTCTATCTAGTAAGCCAGAGGGGAGGGAACGGCTGTTACAAGGTAAGTATTCTATCACAGGCAATGTATTTGGTATTTTCCAAACCTAAGTCTGTAACTGTAACTTGATGTGTTGTGAACTGCAGAAGTTGAGTTTCAAACAAGAAAGCCACCATAAACATTAAACATTGTCTTGTGTTTTTCTTCTTCTTCACGCACAGTCGCCAGACAGATAAATTCATAAAATGATTCGAGGTCTTTCACACAGTAGATGAAATTTCTTTATTTAAATTAGTTTGCTTAGCTCATATTTAGGACAGAATAAAGGCCAAGCTATTTGATCATTTAGAGTGGCCCAGAAACAAGACTTCAAAATTGCTGAGGGAATTCGAACAGCACTTGGTCTTCTTTGAAGTCATGACACTTAGGTACTTATTCTGCATATAGATTTGTTTCTATAATTTATTATACAATGCACCATTCACTCAGCAATATACTCTGAAAATATACAAAACTTACATAACCAAATCCGCAATGTTTGACAGCCATCAATTTTTATCCTGACCAGTTTAAAGGATAACCAGTACTCCTAAGAGATCAATTTTAACTACAAATAAAACATAAATTTCACACACAGTAGATCAGACAATTTTTCCAATGAAAAAAATAAGGTTATTGAAGTATATTGTCATCTTCTTAGAAATGAAAATAAGTGTTGGGTCTAGGCTATGGGTTGTATCCAACATTGGTCATACTCGGAGCAGACCCAGTAAATAATGAACTGTTCTGTGGGTCTAGTTCAAGTATAACTTAGCTGGACTAGCCCTAAGTTAGATGCACTTAAACTACATTGATTTCAATTGGAACTAAGTGCAATTAACTATGGATTCAACCCAAAACATTGTTATCGGTTAATGTCTGCATTGTCTAGCTCTAGAGTGGTGAATTAACTTAAAAAAACACACCCTGCGATATAGTATTATTGCACTCCTTGAATGTGCAGTACTTTGAAACATACCAGCACTGAAAGGGGTCTTGCATTAAGATATTCAGGAGCAACATGAAAACGAGGAGAGCATCCAGTCTGTACCAACAAGTATTCTGTCTTCAGTACAGGCCGTCATTTATTTCGTTCATGTTGTCTTTTGAAAGTGTCGCTTAATGTCTGAAAAACATAGCAAAAACATAGCAGGTTGTACTACAAAAATAGATCAAATAAAATACCCAAAGCCATTCTATATCCAATGTTGCCATGGAAAACCTACTATATTCAGTTAGAACAACACACTAGAAGCTCAGCAAACAGAAATAATGAACTGATATTTAATATACATGCCACCAGGTTTCTACTACATGAGACAACAGGTGTAGAAGATATCTAGCAAAGGAAAGAGCTAACACTGACAGTCGCCAAGTTCCAGAAGTTCCCTCTGGAACTGAACATGTTAAGCCTATGTTGAACATGTGTATGAAACATTAATTGCATGAGAGTTAGTTGCAGTATTTTTTTTACTAGCCTGCAAAGAGGCCAATAGTTTCTTTTTCCAAAGGAAGAGAAGCTCCTTCCTCCACAGACAACACAGAAAAACAACAGTCTGGAAAGTAGGGGTGGAATTATCTATCCCTGATTCACCAGTCCACTTACTTGCCTGCATAAAATCCCTTGTCAGCCAAAAGCTATCAGGTGAGTTATTAAATGCAAGGATTATATATTACCATTTTATCTTGCAAATCAAATAACTATCTGAGTAATCTTCAAAAAAAACTTACAAGAAGTTTTCAGTACTGATGGATGGGGCTATGATCTATGGTGGGGCATTTGCTCCAGGTGCACGTTGAGTTTCATTTCATTATCAAGGATTTGAACAAGCTGCTGCATGGAAGGAAGGTGCCCAGACTGTAGCTTAGACCACACTGGAACATCTAAATAAGAAGTGTAGGAGGTAAAGAACATGATTAGCATATTAAACTACTTTTTGTACAGTGTAGGAACTGCCAGTTACTGCTCTTATTTTATGCTTGCCAGGATATCCAGAGAAAAACAACTGATACAAGCTTTTGAATATACGTTCACTCCCACTCCTGTCTCCATCCCACAAATACCAGTTTCTCGCCAATGTACATGCAATGAAGTATTACCAAGCTCCTGAAGAAACTAGATTTAAAAAATACTTCTGTTTACAAGATTTGCATGAATAATTTGTGTGCAAAGTTCTTTCTTGACAGATTACTCTGTCAATGTTCAATCAACTTACACTGGAGAGGTCTTTTAAATGGGACATTACTTAAGAATTGTTAATAGTATAGCCTTAGTTAGAGGGACGTGGGTGGCGCTGTGGTCTAAACCACTGAGCCTAGGGCTTGCCAATTGGAAGGTCGGTGGTTCGAATCCCCGCGACGGGGTGAGTTCCCATTGCTGGGTCCCAGCTCCTGCCAACCTAGCAGTCCAAAAGCACCTCAAAGTGCAAGTAGATAAATAGGTACTGCTCTGGCGGGAAGGTAAACAGCGTTTCCGTGTGCTGCTCTGGTCCGCCAGAAGCGGCTTACGTCATGCTGACCACATAACCCAGAAGCTGTCTGCGGACAAACGCCGGCTCCCTCGGCCTATATAGCGAGATGAATGCGCAACCCCAGAGGTGTCCGTGACTGGACCCAACGGTCAGGGGTACTTTTACCTTTACCTTTATAGCTTTAGTTATTTGTGAAAGTTTAGGGATCACTCACACTAGTCACAATTTTGACATAGGGTCATGTCAAACCTTTTATTTCGGTCTTTTGAACCAAATGCAGCTGGTAGCTTCATAAATACTTAATGGGTACAATTCACACAAAATCCCTCTTAAGCTAACGAGAATACACAAAAGCTGTTCAGAACTCACCATTTAAAGTTATTTCAAATGCACCTGTTGACATACAAATGTTCTCAGTCATGCTGCTCAGGAAGAAAACCATCATACAAGCATAGACCTAAAAATTAAACACATTAATCTAAATGTCAGGCTTTAAATGATGCAACATATTTATCAGTTAAGCTCTATATTCAGCTGATATTAATATCAGCAAGTAAGCAAATACACATATGCTCTACATGAGTTGTCTTACTACTATTATGTTCCAAACCCTAGAGGCATTGTTCCCTTTACTCCAGAATGTTAAATGTGCTTTTGGGACTATACCCAAAGGATAAAATGATGCAATCTTCAGCAACAGGGCATAAAAAGACCTCATAGTAAAATATTATGTTTCAGCTCATAATAAGACTGCAGCTTCTTGTACATGGCTTATCCAAGATCATGTGGTTATATATAGTCATAAGTTTAGTTATTTTTCAGAATTTCTAATACTAAAGATACTACTTAGACCAGAATCCTTGCCTCATCTGAAAAGTAGTGCTGCTGTTTTCTGCTCTTCTATGCCTTCTGCACCAGCCACCAAAGAAAAAACCATATCTAATGGTGACATACTCTTATCTGCAGCTCAAAAAGCTGATTATAACCAGTAGAAAGTTATTTTTTCCAGCCATTTTTAAGACATACAGTCGTACCTTGGAAGTCAGATGGAATCCATTCCAGCAGTCCATTCAACTTCCAAAATGTTTCAAAACTGAATTGAGGCTTCTGATTGGCTGCAGGAAGCCCCGTCAGACGTTCAGGAGCCAAAACATGCGAGTTCCAGGGCGTTCAACAACCAAGGTATGACTGTATTGGTTTTATTATTATGCACACGTGAATTGGGGGGGGGGGTCCTGTAACAATTTCCCCTTCAAGCTATTATCAAATTGCAAACCTATCTCCACTCCATTAAAAAAAGTAATGTTGTAAGAGGAAAAAGTAGTCTCTTTACCTTATTTTCTTGGCCCCACTGCCAGACGCTTGGAGCTTGCATGCCAAAGAAAGCAAAAGGATCCTTGCCAACAATAATGAAGCCTATTAACACTAGTTTGAAGACTGACAGGAAAGATGCTATATGCCTGGGAGAAGAAAGATATGTTAGTTGCTAAAGGCTTTTCCCAAACTTATCTTATCAAAAATGACAAAGATTATGCCATACCTAGCTGTATATCACTATTCTAGTAACTTTAGTGATATTTAATCTTATCAATATTACATATCTGAAAACATTGCATTTAAAATGCAAGACTACATGTAACTCCCCACTTATGTGCGTTCAACTTGCGTATGGCGCTGGGAAAGAAATAATTCTATTTAAACTGCAAAAAGGTGTGGAAAGAGCAGGGAAACAGCAGTTCCATGAGCCTTTGCACTGCCCTTTGAGGCCTGTGGACAGTTGGAATTTGGAGAGCAGCATCACCAGCAGCAAGAGAATCTGACCCACAGCCAAGCACCTTGGGGTACCATTCTACCCAACTTGTCATTGTTTCCACATCATCTTCCAGCGATGAGGACGACAGAGTCACTGCTGCCACCATTCATGCCAGTATGGTAAGCGGTGTTGGTTTTTCAAGGGTTTCCATAGGTTTAAAGGGGGGTTTACAGGTTTTTTAGATGGTGTTCCCCCCTATATGTGATTTCAAATACACATGCAGTATGCAGGAACATAAGCTCCATGTAACTAAGGAGTCGTCTGTATTCCAATTAATGAATGCAATTCTGGGCTGAGATCTTCGTTCTTCCGGTTGTCATAGTGCAAAAAAACCCTCACCGCTTCTTTATGCTCTCTCTTCTGCATCATCATTTGTGTAAACCATGCATCCCCAAACTTCGGCCCTCCAGATGTTTTGGACTACAATTCCCATCTTCCCCAACCACTAGTCCTGTTAGCTAGGGATCATGGGAGTTGTAGGCCAAAACATCTGGAGGGCCGCAATTTGGGGGTGCCTGGTGTAAACATTCTAACCACAGCAAAAGCAATCTATCATTACTAGTTTGCAAGTGTGGGTTGATTAGCTTAGCTAGCCTCATGAAACTGAACTCGCGCCATAGGTACCAAATCAGATAAACAAGAGGAATAATAGGTCTAAACTTTTAAAAGATGTTTCTGTCATATTTTAATTCATAATAAACTTACCTATAAATAGGCTGAGGAAGGTAATTTTCCCCTTCAATGCGGATGTCTGGGTACCGCTGGCTAATAACCTGCATGTACTCCTCAAACACCCGTCTGTATCCTCAGGAAACACTGAACAGAAATATTTTATTATGATTAGTTTGTGTGTAGTTAAGCATAAACATTTTGCTAAGATTATTTGTAGGTAATCAATTGGAATTAGCACGCTTCTGGATTTCCCTAAAAACCATTTAACTCTGCTCCCTCAACTGCCCAAATGTTTCTTGGTCTTCATCACAACTCCCATCGACTTTTCCCCCTCCTGCCTGCCTACGTTTCCCCCTCTGAACAGTGGTGACAGCTCTCCCCCCCCCAAGTCTTTCCTCAAAATCTACATTTTAATGCACTGCAAATTACTTTGAACACAATTCTGTAAATATAAAAGCATCATGTAAATTAATATTTGATCTGGTCTTTTATGTGGCATTTTGGATTACCCCTCAAATAATCAACTTTGAAATGCAGGCAACTGCATTTTTACACATTAAGCTCTAAACATGGTCTATTTTAAACAGTAAGCTCCCTAAGGAATGGGACATTTATTTTTACCTATAGTTTGGTAAGGTGCTACATACACTGATGTATAAACACTTTCATAGATAGCTTTTGGGACATTTTAGCCCAAGCATAAAAGCCTGCTTTCACTCCATCTCAGTCAGTGCTAGAAATTAGCCAGGTGCATTTTGCGACTAGCGTGGGTCCAATTGCAACCACGTGGAGATCTCTGGATGCCAGGATGTAGACTAGGGAAGGCAAAATGTCAATTAAAGAAGTATCTGAAATATTTTCCTTGAAGCTTGGATTTGTTTTATTCTGGATTGTTTTATTTGGTATTTTAATGTGTTATAAACTGCTTTGAGATTTGTCCTTTAAAATATAAAGTGGTACAGAAATGAAATGAATAATAATAATAAATATGGTACCATAAAAGAGCCCAACAAGACAATGACAAAAATCCACCAACAGCATACAAATCAATATGGCTAACCTGATTCAAAACACCCACCCACCCCACGAAACGAAGACCACCACAGCCAACTACAAATGAACAACCATACCCTAGGCCAGGGGTCAGCAAACTTTTTCAGCAGGGGACCGGTCCACTGTCCCTCAGACCTTGTGGGGGGCTGGACTATATTTTGGAAAAAATATAAACAAATTCCTATGCCCCACAAATAACCCAGAGATGCATTTTAAATAAAAGGACACATTCACTCATGTAAAGACACCAGGCAGGCCTCAAAAATAACCCAGAGATGCATTTTAAATAAAAGGACACATTCTACTCATGTAAAAACATGCTGATTCCCGGACCGTCCGTGGGATTTAGAAGGCAATTGGGCCGCATCCGGCCCCCGGGCCTTAGTTTGGGGGACCCCTGCCCTAGGCCAACCAACATCTCTCACCACCAAAGGAACACAAGCAAACAGCAGAGAACCTGCACAAGCGACGCTGACAAAAAACCTCACATATATTAAGTATAACAGAAACATCATCACCCGACTAGTTTCCGTGGTGTTAGGTACAATCTGTGAGTTTCAGGGTGAGTTCTTTTCTTTTAACCAAACATTGATTTAAAGGGAAGTTTAGACCACATTCTAGTCCATTATGTGGGGTTAGCCTCGTAGCCTATGTCATCCTCTCATTGTTTTTTGCCTATGTTGAGGGGGTTTGTGGGATTTTGGAGCAGTGTTTTGTACTGTATATTGTGGATTCCATCCCCTTGCCATGTCCATTTGTTGTTAGGAGATTTTGAAGAAAACTGTTTTGAAGCAAACTAGTCTCGAAAATATTTCGAACACAAATAATCCACAATTTCCTTCCAGGAAATTTATACATAATGGTGATCCAGGACATAGGGATACTGTACACCAGAAGAACAAAATTTCCAGATAATGTTTATGATTCTAGCCTTGAGTTTCCTTTATTTGCCTCCTAGTTTGATTCTCTTCTGAGTTTTATTTTGAGAGGCACAGTTCTGCCTCACGGTTGTCCTCTTCAAAAACAAGGGAGGTTTATTTTACGTTTGTTCGGTTTTTTTTTAAAGAAAAATAAAACTGGGATTTTCACATTCTTGATTTTAAAAAAGGCTAAATAGCTACTGAGGAATGTACACTATTCACAAATATTACTCAAAACTTTCAGTAATAGAACTGGGAACCTAGAAGACTAATGTGAAATGCTTTTTAAATGACTCTGCTTTTCTTTCCCTTTGGTCCCAACTGTGATGCGTTGCTATGCTGATGTAACACTGGTAACACAAGGAGTAACAATGCCTGAAAAAAACTGCAATAACTAGATGGTGAAACTTTAAAAATGAAGAATGTTTCCAACACAAGAATGAACAGTGCTGAAGCTGATAAAGCAAGCATGTTACAGAAAGAAAACTGGATTGCTAGATATGGGCAAATGCTTAAAAACTATTCTAATCGTTACTCCGTTGAATACTGGTACATATTCCTGCGTATAAGACTACTTTTTAACCCAGGAAAATCTACTCAAAAGTCGGGGGTCGTCTTATAAGCTGGGTCGTATTTCTTATACGGCAAGTATATCCCAAACTCTATTTTAACTGGAAAAGTTGGGGGTTGTCTTATACGCCCAGTCATTTTATACGCTGGAATATAGAGTGTATTTTTAGAGGAAAGTACTAACATTTTAGGCCCACACTTTAATTGACTTTCCTATTTTTGCTAATTCCGAATCCATTATTCATACTCAGACTGAAGTCTCATATCCAATCCAAACAGCAGTTTGCACATAAATATATTATTAGCAACTTTGTTAATACTGTAAAATGTTGTTTGTGACTTGTCTAAGTTTTCCTACTTTAGCTACAAAATGACTTACTGAAACCCATCACTAACTACAATTTGCTGTTTGAAGTTCCTTTATATAAAACGTTGTGCAATTCTAAGCAGCTTTGCTCAGATACGAGCCTCAGCAACTTCATTAGGACAGTCCTTTAATACAGTGGTACCTCTGGTTATGAACTTAACTGTGATTGAGTCTCAGTTAAACATGTGGCTAGTTCAGATGACAACCTTGAGTTAGGTTAAGAGCTTTGAGAACTTAAAGAAAAGCCACTTGATCCAGGGACAGTCCACACATATATTGCCCTATTCCAACCTCTTTTTCTTAATGGTGACTGCTCTTGCTCAGGCTGCACAGAAAAAGCATTTTGGTTCCAGAAATTCATTCCTATTGCACAGATAAAATATAACTGATAGAATTCTACAGGATGGGGTATTAATATATGAAAACAGACCAGATCCAATGATCCCAAGGCATGCACTTCTAGATGGTAGAGATGTCAGGTGCCATCCTGCTGCCCAGGCCTCTTCCATTGGTTGCAAGTGGTAGAAAAGCCAGGTACAAAATGTGCCTAGCTAAAGGGAGCCCTGACCATTAGGTCCAGTTGTGACCGACTCTGGGGTTGCGGTGCTTATCTCGCGTTATTGGTCAAGGGAGCTGGCGTACAGCTTCCAGGTCATTTGGCCAGCATGACAAAGCCGCTTCTGGCAAACCAGAGCAGCACATGGAAATGCCATTTACCTTCCTGCTGTAGTGGTACCTATTTATCTACTTGCACTTTGAGGTGCTTTCGAACTGCTAGGTTGGCAGGAGCTGGGACCGAGCCCTAGGCTCAGTGGTTTAACCCACAGCACCACCCGTGTCCCAACAAAATGTGCCTAGCACCTGGCTAATTTCAAACTCTGCCTAACCCACAGCTTCTAAGTGCCTATACCGCCCCCTCGACTTCTTGCAATGATTCTTCCACCACTACACCGTTTCTGAAAGCCCTTAAACACATTTTTTAATCACCAGGCACCCCCAACTCCCCCCAGCAGTCAACATAGTCCAGGAATCCCCAAACTGCGGCCCTCCAGATGTTTTGGCCTACAACTCCCATGATCCCTAGCTAACAGGACCAGTGGTCGGGGAAGATGGAAATTGTAGTTCAAAACATCTGGAGGGCCGAAGTTTGGGGATGCCTGACATAGTCCCACCAATCTGCCCTGCTACTCACACCTCTTCTCATCCTCAAGTCCCAACCTCTTTTGCCAACACCAACTTGGCCTCAATCTATTAATCACTCAGGGCCTCCTCGTCTTTCCCCATCCTATTGAACACCTATCCACCTCAAGCCCTATATTTCACACACACTCACACATTTTCAAGGTGAGCTCAGCGCTCTACACAGCACCGAAAGGGCAGCATTGCCCAACCCTCCCTCCTCTCATTTCAGCTTCATGCCTCCTGCCTATCAGAAAGCCAACATTACCGTAGCAACCCTAAAGTCTTCCATGAAGGGCCACAGCATCCTAAGCCAGTCGTCTTCAACTGGTGGGCCATGGCCTAATCCGAGGTGGGCCACAACAGCTGCACTACCGCCATACAGATATTTGGGGTGGATATGTGTGCGGGGAGAGAGAGATGATAAGAAGAAATGGGATCCCCAGACGCATGTTTGAGGTTAATGGTGGGTCTAAAGGCTAAAACTATTGAAATTGGGGGGGGGGGGAGAGATAAGAACCGCCCTGAGACCTCCGGGTATAGGGCGGTATATAAATTCAATAAATAGTAATAAGAGGCAAAGACGTTTCCTGCCCTGGGAAAACAACTATTATCTGAATTCCGACGTAGCCTGTCCTCTACTTTCCTCGAGGGCTGAAGGGGCTTCTCCGCACCTTCATGTGCGGACCTGCCGCCCTTCGCCCCCCAGCACCTCCCCAGGGGCTCCCCTAATTCTCTCTCTTCCCCCCCCCACCCCAGACGCCTCCTTTCGCCCCCTCCTCGCTCGCCCTTCGCCTCCCTTCCCTTTCCGGCCTCCGCAGGGCGAGGCTTCGGCGGGGAAGGGAGGCCAGAGCGACGGAGCGCGGTCGGCTGTGGCCTTGGCCCTCCCAACCACGACGAAGGAAGGTCTGAGGAGGAGAAGGAAGGGGGCGCCTGGCAGCGCGAGCAGCAGGAGGCCTCCTCGCAGGGCTCACCAGATCTGGAACTTGAGCAGCGGCCCCGTCGCGTAGGCCATGCGCAGCTTCTTCCCGGGCGGCAACCCGTCCGACTGAGCGCGAGAGCCGCCCAGGCCCGCCGCCAGCAGGAACAGCAACGCCAGCGCCGGCCTCATCTCGTCTTCTTCTTCTCCTCCGCCGCCTGCGCGCGACCACGACCGGCTTTATAAACGCTCCTCGCTCCGTTTCCCTCTACCCCCCTCCCACCTCCACACGTTCACCGCCTCGCGCTCTGTCGCTAGCAGGCGATGGTCACGTGAGCGAGGGCGCCGCAGCGCGCCTGCGCCAGGTTCCACCTATCTCCGGCCGCGGAAAGAACGGCGGGCCCCCTATTTGACGAGTTTGCTTCACGGGTGGAGTAGGGTACATACGGGCTACTCGCGCCCGGCTGAACAGGGGTGGGGTGGACTTCCGTTGCTCTGCCAAAATGAGAGACCCTAACCGTCCTCCCCTGCTTCTTGGGAGAAAAGCAATGACCTAGACAACATCTTAACAACATCTTAAAAAGCAGAGACATCACCTTGCCGACAAACGTCCGTATAGTTAAAGCTATGGTTTTCCCAGTAGTGGTGTATGGAAGTGAGAGCTGGACCATAAAGAAGGCTGATCGTAGAGTTTTTAAAGATCCTGAGCACTATGAAGATCAAAGACAATGTCTGCAAATGTGTGGAAAGTTAATCTACTTAGAATCATAGGGTTGGAGAGTTGGAAGGGATCCAAAGGGTCTCATAGTCCAACCTGTTGCATTGCAGGAATCTCAGCTAAGGAATCCCTGACGGATGGCCATCCAACCTGTGTTTGAAAACCTCCCTCTCACAGAAGTCAATGACATTTAATCAGCCTACTCACAAACAGAATTGCTGCTAAAGTCCAAAAGGACAGCTCACAAACAATACATGCGCCGTGATAGCACAGCTTGTAGGGAAGAGTTGCCCTTGACTACCTGCATAGATCAGCAAAACTATGCAGTAATGATTATGTACCTCAGAGCAACAACGAGCTCTTATTCACTTTAACAACACAAAACTCAATTAAAGCCAATGGAAGTCACCCAACCGACAGCTGAAAATGTTATGTCCTCACTAGGGTGATGACTTTTTCAAAAAAAATTCTCAAAAATTATTTCCTGTAGCACAATTGGATGAACTTTTGCCTATTAATGACTAAAATGAGGTATTTTCCATTGAAATATTTTAAAAGGTTACACAGAAACCGGTTTTAATTTTTTTTAATGCCGTTTTACCATTTCATAAAATTGTATTAACAATTCTATATATATTTCGTATCAAATTTGGACACAACACCACATTCCACAATGGGAAGTGTTCTTAGCAACATAGGGTATACAAATGTCACACCTGCGCAAGGTAAAAGCCCCTTTTTGGGACCTCAAAACTCAGCCAGCAGGCCCTGTCGGGCATGCTGGGGAAAGAACCTACAGGAGAGGTAGCAAAACATCGTCCTCCAGCAGCATCTATACTGTTACTGCAGCTAAAAAAAAGCTTCCTTGTGTGTTTGATGACCCTATATAATGTTGTATATATGTGACTCTAAAGCTTGGGTTCAATTTTATATCTGCTTACAGTGACTTCAAAAATGGTCAAAAAACTGATAAAATTTTTAAAATCATTTTGTGCGTGGTTTTTTTTTATCAAATCTCTTTGAAAGTAAGATTTTGTCTAATCTTTAATGAAAGCTCATCAAATTATGGTATAGGGAAATGGGTTGTAAAAAAGTCATCACCCTAGTCCTCACGGTTGAGGAAAAACTGCTTTCAGAAAGGTTATCATTTTTTGAGGGGGGGGGTGGTAGAATATTTAGTGGAGGGGTTCATATATGAAAAAACACTACCTGAATACTTCCTGTGAAGCTCCCCCCCCAGTGTTGATGACCCCCCAAAAAAATAGCCTGAAAATGGTGCCTGAAAAGTTAGGAGTGTGAATATAAGCCATGTTAAAAAAAAATGAGATAATAGAATCATAGAGTTGGAAGAGACCACAAGGGCCATCCAGGCCAACCCCCTGCCAAGCAGGAAACACCATCAAAGCATTCCTGACATATGCCTTGACAGATGGGCTGGCTTCCAGAAGAAGAAGAAGAAGAAGAAGAAGAAGAAGAAGAAGAAGAAGAAGAAGAAGAAGAAGAAGAAGAAGAAGAAGAAGAAGAAGAAGAGGAGGAGGAGTTTGGATTTGATATCCCACTTTATCACTACCCAAAGCGGCTAACATTCTCCTTTCCCTTCCTCCCCCACAACAAACACAAGATGTGAGTGGGGCTGAGAGACTTCAAAGAAGTGTGACTAGCCCAAGTAATTGCCTTGAGAGATGGACCATTAAAAGACCACAAAGAAATGATGACCCATTAGAAAGGCCATTAACAGAGACACTGTGGGCTGACAGCAAATGGGGAAAGCCCCTCCCTGAGGTGAGGGATAGTTAGCAAACACCAAAAAAAAAACCAGAGTTTCAGGAGTGAGCAACAGAATTGCAGTGGGCAGTGGTAGAGTAAGAAACATTTTTCCTCACCGTGAAAAAATGAAACTGCCCACCTGACCAGAGGCAGGGCAGGATGGCTCTTTTCCCCAGAAAAGGAGGCAAACGACTTGGAAGGCCCTACTTGCCCAGTCCAGTGCAAGGAGTAATCTTATTCACTTAATGTCTTCCATTCCACTTTGGCAAAATGCAATTCCAGTTTGGACACTTTAAAACACGGAGGGCTAACCTGTGGCCCCTCCAGATGTTGATGATTACAGCTCACACAATCGTTGTCCATATTCCATGCTGGCTAAGACTGATGGGGGATTTCAACAACATTTGGAGGGTCCATGGGCCAACCATTTCTGCTTTGTATGTTTTGACATCAATTTCTTTCGAACGATGCAGCCGTTGCGTGGCTATTCCACTAGAGGGCATCTCAGGCATTCATTTGGACACTCTTGTGTCCAAATGGAAGAAAATACCATGTGACATAAGTACGGTACACAAGGGTTTCTTGCTCTAGGTCCACTTGGTTACTTTGAAAGTTTCTTTCAGCTGCATATAAAATGATTGCATCATGGACCACACAGAAAGGGAGTTGAGGCAGAAGGAGCCAGCCACTTTTTAACAGTTCACTATGATTTTATTGGTGTTTCTGGTATTGCCTGCCATCTTCAGTTTCCATTGTGGAAGAATGGGAGAATATGTTGATTTAATAACAACACAGAATAATAGAATTGTACTGTTGGTGGTACCCCCAAGAGTCACCAAGTCCAACCCCCTGGAATGCATAGTCATATGGGCAGGGAAGGAGCTATTCTGAAAAGACTATGTTCCATATCATTCCCACCCACACCCCATTTAATCTACACTATGGCACTTCCTAATTTAGACACCAGGTATGTGTGTTACGGATGAATCCCCTTATGACTATTGACCAGTTACCTAATATTCCTCCTTTCATTTCTAGCACACCATGAAAACACTAGTAAGTTCAGACATTTACTTCTAATTGATTTGGAACTGGGGTTTCCAGAAAGGTAAAACTTCTTCCCTTTTCATCAGGGAGTTCATGAATCCCACCTGTCTCCAATTCAGAGAAGGGACATGTCCTTTTTCTTTTACACTCAATCCCTTTTCTCAATTGTGACATTCTTGTACCGAGAGAGAGAAATTGAAATCCCTGTTTTTATGGTTTTTACGGTTATTGTAGTTTTTATTTTGTTTCCTTTGTGAATGATGCCATGGCCTTTGGCTAGTGCAATAAGGTGTATGATTGATTGATTGATTGAAATCCCAGTATCTAGGAAAATGTCTCTCAATCCACAAAAAGTCACACTGAAACAGAAATACACCAGGTTAGAAACATGCAAGACCTATAAAGAGAACACCAAAATCTTTATTAAATGGAAAATGCTTTTTATTATATTCTACAATCTTCTTATTACATAAGGGTCACTTCTATGTTATCTGGCCAAAGAGTAAATAGAGGGACCCACTGTACTTTATTTAGTTCAGTAATACCATTTTGGAATCACAGCAAATTTTTTGCCTCATTTTGATTTACAATACTTCTGCTCAAAATTTTTACATGTATCCATATATTAGGGACAAGGAAATAAAAATGTAGCTGTGTATAGTGTTTTTAAATGAGCATTTTCAGTCTTTTATTATTAAATGATTCTACAGAACGAACCCGTGAGTTTCATCTGTCTTCTTTCTAAACACCCAGCTCCAACTCTTCCAGCTCCTTAAGGAGGGCAGCCTCTTTCTGAATTTTCTCCAACTAGGACACATACACAGAAGACACCATCAGATACAACTTAGCACAGGCAAAGGAAAAATTATCAATGGCTCTCAGTCGCAGCAGCCAAACGGAATGTCCATGTTTCAATGCTTTAGGGCTCCACAGGAACTATGTCAGAAAACTTACTTTCATGGCCTGCCAGTGGGTTTCCTAGCCACTAATAAAAACAGGTTGTTGGGCTAGAACAGGTGTGGAGACCCTTGGGCCCTCTAGATGTTGCTGAACCACAACTGACATCATCCCTGGCCCCTGACCATGCTTGCTGGGGCTGATGGGAATTGTTGCTGTTTATTAAATTTGTATATCGCCCTATACCCACAGTCTCGGAGCAGATCACAACAAAAAGTTACAACACGAAAAGCACAAAATACATAATGAAAATAATTTAAACAACTAACTATACTAAAGTATACAAGCTAAGAAAAGGGACCCCAACAAAGGCCCCTAAACAATACCCCAGCCCACAAATGCAAAATGCAAATCAACATATAACATTTAAAAACAATTTTAAACCACCCCACCCAACCAAATAAAACAGCACCCACTCAAGTTAAAAAACCCATCCCCATTAGAACAGCAATCGTAGCACAAGGGGGCTGGCCCACGCATTTGTTCCATCCCCAAAGGGATGACCCCCTTTGGTTTCTCCCCGTCAGTGGCGGCACCAAGTTGTAGTTCAGCAACACCTGGGGGGCCCGAGGGTTCTCATACATGGGCTAGATGGAGCTTTGGTCCAATCCAGCAGGGCTCATCTCATGTGCTTACAAACACCATTCATTTCAAGACGTCTGCCTGCCATGTGTGGGAAGGAGAGTCCCGTGCATTCAAGAGGTTCTAGGTCATGACTTCTGTCTTTAGTCCCACACTACACATTGCAACTTTAATAGGAGCACATTCAAATAAGTTCAGAGCCTTTGTTTCTGGCTTTTTTAATTGTTTTCAGAAGAAAACAGAATAGTGCTTTTTTACATTTACAATGTACTAATAGTACATTTTAGTACTTTTAACGTGCTGTACAAGCCATCCCTAAAAATAGAATAATCTATGAATAGGCATACCTGGTTTTTCTCTAGCTGTTTGCCTGTAGCAGCCTGATCCTTCAGCTGTTCAATTGCTTTTAGTTTCTGCAGTGGTGGAAAAAAACCACGTCTTAAGACAACATTTGAATATTTATGCTGTAAGAATTTTTTGGCGGGTGGGGGAGGAGAGAGAGGAAGTGCCCTTTACCGTTCCCTAATCATTATCCTCAAGGTCATGGATGCCTTCACACTACTTTGAAACTTATTTTTCCCTGCGGAAAAGTGTAAACAGCACAGAGAGAGCCTGAGCTGTGCAGCCCAAACCACAGATCAGCAAGCGGGCAGCTGAGTGATTAAAATGCACACTGATTTCTTGCTTTCCTAAAGGAGATATGGTAGGTTCAAGCACTCTATTGAGAGCAACAGCTGTCATATAGATTGCTGCTCTGCACCCTGGAGTGGTGGCTGCTGAATGTAAAGGATTTTGTGCCACATTCGTTTATTGCAGGCATAGGCAAACTCGGCCCTTCAGATGTTTTGGGACTACAACTCCCATCACCCCTAGCTAACAGGACCGGTGGTCAGGGATGATGGGAGCTGTAGTCCCAAAACATCTGGAGGGCTGAGTTTGCCTATGCCTGGTTTATTGCAAGATCAGAGAGCATATCTAGATAAGGACATTGTGCCTATCCTAACTTAAAATTGCTCTTCCAGATGCTTCCCATCCTATAACGTTTCTGCTCCAGAAAGGAGAGGAGCTGGCGGACCATTTTGATTGGGGGGCGGGTAGCAATGAAGAGCTGATCACCCCTCTGCACCACTGCTCTCCTCAATTTTACAGGTTCCCATCTTTTTATAATACTATGATGATGATGATGATGATGATGATGATACTTGCATATGTATCTGCTGCATTTTCCCTACTTTTGGCACTCACAGGACTTCTCATCTAGCCTGTCACGCTAGTCTGATACAAAAGGGAAGAGACTGGAGGACTTTGGCTGTCTTGGGGAACATTGGTTTTATACCTAATAGCCCTTATTGTGCACCATGCATTGAACTAACATAGGGAAAAATTTTTAAAAGTTAGATGGTGAGAGAAGTGGCAGCTGTTAGGTACTGGGGGATGGTGCTAGAGAGAAGACCTTTTGCCAGAACAGACAAGCTTCTTCATTAGAAAAGCTCCTCACCTTCCTCAGGTTCTTTATCTTCTTATCAACCTCAGGATCTCCTGATGTTATGGAGGGAGCCGCATTCTGTGATGCATTCTGTACTGGTGCGGCTGGAGTAACTTCCTGGCTCCCTTCAGCTCTGGCCTCCTGTAAAAAAACCCAACAAATTAAATCATCATCTGCAACAATGTCTGTCGTATACAACCCCATGGGACATTTGCACGAATGGTATACATGTTAAGCTCTCCAGAATGTTGGAATTCAGCACGCTTTGGCTCTGTTCAGGGTAATGGTAAACAGGTTTAGAAAATGTGAATGCAACAGTTTGCTCAAGAGAACTGAAGCAGCAGCCATACCTGTTTGGCAACTTTCTTTGCCTCGTGCTTCCTTTGATTTTTGAGTGCTGTTTTAGATAAAGGTTTATCGCCATTTTTTGGTCTCATGTTCTGTGGTGGTTCATCCTCATGCTAAGAGAAAGCAAAGACGACAAAATTACCATAAGAAAACCCACACATAATTATCTGCTGCCTGATAAGAGGGGCTTGTGCTGCAGTTGTTTTTTATGTTCACATATGCCACAAGTCTTATAGCAATGCCACAACTACACAACCCCTACACTACGGATGGGAAACCTGTGGCCCTACCAGATGTGGTCAAACTCCAACTCCCATCAGCCATGGCCAACATCATCAATTATGATGGGAGTTGTAGTCCAGCGAACATCTGGAGGGTCTCACGTTCTCCATCTCAGCCCTACACAAGAGGACTCTCTTCCATGTTAAGAAATTGTGTGAAACCCATGTAGATTGTCACCTATGACTGTGTGTGCGCATGTGCATTAGTCAGTTGTGATTATCTGTTTCAGGGTTCACAAAGTTTGGTACTCCCAGAATCCTTCTATCCACTATAAAGTTGTTAAGCTTATGGTGGTGAGCTTATGTCACAGAAAGCAACTTTTGTGGTTGGTTAGGCTCAGTTAGAAAATCAGCACCTCCTTGCAAGAAGGGCTTCTCCGTTACACAGAGCACATGCTCAGCCATGCTTGAGAATGACATGTTATAGACCAGACCAGGCATCCCCAAACTGCGGCCCTCCAGATGTTTTGGCCTACAACTCCCATGATCCCTAGCTAACAGGACCAGTGGTCAGAGAAGATGGGAATTGTAGTCCAAAACATCTGGAGGGCCGAAGTTTGGGGGTGCCTGTTATAGACACAACACTGAAGTGTGAAATGTTTGTCATTCTGTTTCCTCTCTCTCTCTCTCTCTCTCTCTCTCTCTCTCTCTCTCTCTCTCTCTCTCTCTCTCTCTCTCACACACACACACACACACACACATACACACACACACACACACACATTTTGAAAACAATTATTCCTTACATGTCCAGTTTTTTATTCCACCTTGATTAAAAAGTTGGTCAACTTGCCAAAGAATAGATCAATCCTTTTATGGGCCACCCGTGGCCTATAGACAACCAGCTAGTCATTCTCAATCTATATCATGCACAAGGATTCCACAGAATTTATTGCGTAAGTATTGCTTCTGTGCATGGGAAGTGAAAACATTTGGAGCATCCATTTCAATACAGAGAGCCCAGGCGGGTGGGGGAGAACAGTTCTCTTCTTGTTTTTTTGCTTTTGTGTTTCATTTGCTTGTTTCATTTCCACTACTGCAGCCTTATTACTAACCTTCCAAATGTTTCTACCCATCATCTTTGGCTTGCAAGAGACAACCATCTTATGAGTAAAAAAAACCAGGCTGGTATAAAAATCTGCAGTCAGTAAGTGCAGTAATCTCAGGAAGGAGGAAGAGGGTGCTAAGTCTCTTCTTCACCAGCCTTCTGCTTCCACGCTGCCTTTCGAGGAAAGGGCTTCATTACTTACACAACCAGTACAGAATCCAAGCAGCTGGCAAAAGCGAAAGAGAGGGCTCGGTTTCTCCTTCACAAGCCTGTTTGCTCACCTAGAGGGAATGCCAGACTTGCCTGTGGCAACCAAGTGAGGGATTAAAGACTGCACTACTGGTATTTCAGTATTGCAGTCAGAACTATGAATGTTCTACCTCTTTTGGGGGGCAAGGGGCTGGGTTCAGGTACACCTTTAAATCTTAATAAAATAATAAAGGCAAGAGCTTTCCCCCTCTTCATTGTGCAGCTTAATTTTTAATGTATCAAGTAGGTTAAATCCCCTAATGTTACTTGATTCCTAGTCGGCAGCCCCCTAATTAACACCCACTTAACTATGGGAAGACCCCAATGAACTTAATGGAACTTAATTCCGAGTGGACATGTATTAGAGTTGACTGTGCTATGAGCAACTTAGTTTTAACACACGCTACACACCTTAAAATGTTTCTCACTGACCAGTTTTGTTCCTCTATCACATGCGGTTAGGATTACATCAGCCTTCTTTCGTAACAAACCTCTTATTAACTGTGCTTATGAAGTTAGTAAGAAATAAGTCACTTGCAATGACCAGCAGTGTGGGAGAAACCAACACTCCTTTCACTGCTGGTAGTCTCAGATTACGCTCTTTCAAAAAGAAAATAAGAAAGAGGAAATAAAGAGCTATGTTCTCAAATCTGTTTTTGAATACTGAAAGGAAAATAGATTAATGACTCTCTACATAAAAGGCAAATGCAGATGTAATACAGTGGTACCTCTACTTACGAATAACTCTACTTACGAATGTTTCTACTTACGAATTGAGCTCCGTCCGCCATCTTGGATGCGGTTTAGATAGGGTTTTTTTCTACTTATGAATTTTTAAATAGGGTTGCTTCGACTTACGATTTTTTTCTCCCAATGCATTCCTATGGGATTCGACTTTAAAAAAATTTCGACTTACGAATGTGCGTTTGGAACGCATTAAATTCGTAAGTAGAGGTACCACTGTATAGGTTTCCCATACCTTATAGATAGGAGATGAAGAACTATGGGACTACCTTCCTAGAACAAATTCTCCTCTCCTATCTCAACTGCGGTTAAGGAATGCATTGGCACCTCACATGAAAAACAGGGAAGGAAAAAAATACCCAAGGGTAATTTTGTGCAAATAAATATAGGAGGGAAAAACCTGTAATGCCTGGGCGGGAAAAGCGACGAGACCTTACATTTGAGATGAAGGCGTAGTAGTGACTCTGTATGTGAGCTGACACAACCCGTAAATCACAGAATCATAGAATTGTAGAGCTGGAAGAGGCCACAAGGCTAATCTACCCTCTGAAATGCAGGAATCTTTTGTCCAACACTGGGCTTGAACCCATGACCCTGAGATTAAAAGTCTCATGCTCTAACAGCTGAGCTTCAGCCCTATAACTGAGGATGCAGCTGGGCTAGAGAGATAAGAGCTATCGGCAGTACCCGAACAGATAAGAAAAAGAAAAGCACAGCATATTATTCTTTAGACAGCTACTGCGATTCAGTTACTGCAACTCAGATTCTGCTTGAAATGTATCGTGCCTTCGAGTCTGTGTTCTTGCATGACATCCGCAAGCATTATAGTTTCCCATTTATACTAGGAAATATCAGCTCCATGGTATCTTTGACGTCGTAACCTAGGGTTCTCATATTTTGGTAGGGTATCAGTGCCTTAAACATCTTCCAGATAGGCAAAAATCCAACAAGTGAATGAAGGACTCTGGAGTCAAAGCCAGAACTCTGCATGCTGGCAGCTGTGGAAAAGCACTGCAGCCTGTATACATGGTACCAATTTGCATGTGTGTCCCAAACAAGTTTTGAGAGGTTATTATGTTAGGAAGAAAATGATATTTCACCGCAATGAATAGTACTGCTCTTGTATAATATTTTTAGTGACTGCTAACAGGGTTGCAGCTGTTCAGAAGTAAGCCCTGAGGAATTAATTCCTCATCCTATATAATAATATGCAAGTGTCCCTGCGTCCAGTCCCTGTGTCCCGTGTGTCCCTGGGGTACTGCGCATGTACCCCAGAGACACAGGGATTGGACGGAGAGACAGAACGCGCACACGCGCGCGCTCCCCCCCCCGCCTACCGTTTAATCCGCTTAGTCTGGGTGCTCCGCTGAGCCCAGCTGGGCAGCGGGCGCCCAAGAAAAGGCCGCGATTCGGCCTCTTTCTGTGGCGGCGGCGCGTGGGGGGGGCGGCTAGCCCCTCCCACAGCCGCCGCTTCGTTGGGGCGCTCTGCTGAGCCCAGCTGGGCAGCAGGCGCCCAGAAGAAGGCCGCAATTCGGCCTCTTTCTGTGGTGGCGGCGGCGCGTGGGGGGGGCCGGCTAGCCCCTCCCACAGCCGCCGCTTCGTTGGGGCGCTCCGCTGAGCCCAGCTGGGCAGCGGGCGCCCAGAAGAAGGCCGCAATTCGGCCTCTTTCTGTGGCGGCGGCGGCGCGTGGGGGGGCCGGCTAGCCCCTCCCACAGCCGCCGCTTCATTGGGGCGATCCGCTGAGCCCAGCTGGGCAGCGGGCGCCCAGAAGAAGACCGCAATTCGGCCTCTTTCTGTGGCGGCGGCGCGTGGGGGGGGGCGGCTAGCCCCTCCCACAGCCGCCGCTTCGGCGGGGCTGCACACCCGTTCCTCTTTGCTTTGCACACTAAAAAACAATAAAATCTGTTCTAGCGCCCGTTTATTTTAACGGGCTGAATTCCACTAGTACTACTATAAAAGGATAAAACCTAATTTGCCATCAAGCTTAGTTACTGCCACTTTTCTTTAACTTTCCTTTCAATCTGTCATCTCAAGTCTTTAAAATGTTGCAGGAGGTGCTTTCCCCTTCTCCACTATTGAAATGTGAGCAATCCACGGGATGCTTGCTTAATAAACCCCCATTAGTGTCAGAACCCATCAGGGATATGGTCATAACTGTTTAATCCTCATGGGAAAGAGAGGCCAATTACCAGAATCTCCTTGTGCAAATGGCATCTCCTGTGAGCCCCTCTCTCCCTGCGACACAACAGGGATACTGCTTGGTCATGGAACAGGCTCCTATGATGCAGCAATAGGGAGGACGAATGATAGAGCAAGCTTGTTTTCTTCTGCTCCAGAGGGTAGGACACGAACCAATGGATTCAAGCTACAAGAAAGGAAATTCTGACTAAACATCAGGAAGAACTTTCTGATGGTAAGAGCTGGTCGACAATGGAAGGGACTCCCTCGGGAGATTGTGGACTCTGCTTCATTGCGGTTTTTTAAGCAGAGCTTGGATGGCCATCTGTCAGGGATGCTTTAGCTGAGATTCCAATATTGCAGGGGATTCAACTAGATGACCCTTGAGGTCCCTTCCAACTCTTACAATTCTATGATTTCAGGGATGAGAAACTACGGTAGTAAAGAAGAATTCAGAAGAAGTGCTGCAGATAATGTACAAACAAATTCAAAGCATCTGGTAACAAATTTGTGGGATTAAATCACAACCATATTCATTCTTTAAAAAATAAAAATGGCTACATGGCACAGCTATACCAAGTGTCTATTATGGTGCTGTGCCAGCAGGGCCTCCTTCAATAGTAGTTGGTATGCTTTATTAAGGTTTACAGCCTGATTTGCCCGAAAGAGCCAAAATCTATTTAAAAACAGGAGCATTTTCACAGAAATACATTTATTTGTTTTGGAAATATGAACTATATGTTAAAATTATAAAGGCTTAATGTGCCACTTTTTTAGGTGAGGGAAGAAGTTACTGTACTTCAGTTGCACAGCCTATTTGAAAAGAAATATTTAAGATTAGTCTGCCTTTACTCCCATAGACTTAAAAAACAACAACCACGTACTGATCTGACAGCAGAAAAGCACTTGTGCAAACCAGTGCTTACATATACCTTTCCTATATTATGTGTACCTCAGCTGCTTTTATAAACAATACAGGATTATAGTTGGGTGGGGCAAGTGGGTAGGGGAATCCAATCTTGGCATTTGCAAAGTCCTAGTTAAATGGTCTTCAATAGTGCTAATTGTCTGTTGAAGCGGAAGAACAAAGGACTGGATTTAATATCGTGCCCCCTACCCTTTCCCAGAGCTGCAAAGACATTTTTCAGCAAGACATTTTACAACAGAGGCAACAGTTACTTACAAGTTTAGAGCTAGTCACAGGTTTGTTTCTCAGAGCTGGGGGCCTGTAAGCTTGGGCAGCCTTGGGCTCATCGTTCGGCACTTTGCTCGGAACAGCATATGTTACCGCCTTCGCTGGAAAGACGCCATCCAAAAAGGGTTGCCAGGCAACTTGCCAAAGTTCTGCGTTCTGCTGGACTTCATACTTGTATAGGACAGGGCCTGTGTAATGCCAGATCTTGTACCCATTCCCAACCCGTAGCCTTGGAGAACATGTAGCTGTTACAATATGTTCCCCATCGGGGCACCAGGCAAAGTACGTGGAATCCGAGGCCTGTGGTTTCGAAATGAGTTTGTAGTTTTTAACGTCCCACACGTCCAGTTGCCCATTGAGATTCCCAAATCCAGCTAAGACTAAGATGTGTCCTTGAGGGCTGTAGTAGGCAGCATTGTGTGGGCCGGTTCCAAAGTCAAACACAGGGTCGCATTTCAGATTGAAGATTGTAGCCTTGGCAGGCATAAAACCATAGACGACACAAAACTCTGCGGAATTGGGGCTCCAGGTTGCATCATAAATAGGACCATTTTTTGCTAGAGGAAAAAGAAAGAAGTCGAAGTTTCTTTTAACTGTTATCTACATGTGCCTGAGGAAGGAGGAATCGATTTTGCAGAATAGTTACAAGTCATGATAGCTTCTCTTAACAAGTACAGGCCACCACAACCTGTGAAGCTGAAAACAGCCCTATTGTTCCTTAGCAGAGTGACTCAATAATCCCTCTTTTGCTACCTCTTTTGGATTGCACACGCACACACACACACACTGAAGGTGTGTATTTGTCTGTAGATTGTCAAGCATCTAGACACCACACTGTATGCCTGCTGGGCTATATTAGGCTTGGAAGTACATAAGTTACGCAGGCCTACATTAGGCTGTAATTATTCTACCGCAGCAGGTTAACCGCATCTCTCCTGACACTACTGAGGAGCAGCAGCCAGCGAGTAGCCTGGCCACGTGATGAGAGAAACACCACCTTATTCAGTGGCCAGAACACTGCCCAAGTTCCTTTCAGCAGGATTAGCCCTGAAAGGCTATTCCACAAGGGCTGCACATTTTTCTTTGTTTAGTTAATTCATTGCAATTAAAAACCTTAATAGGTTAAAACGGTCTACATGTTTTACAGATTTAAAGAGTACTCTCAGTAGTAGTAAACACTCTGGATATTGGGGCATTTGAAAGTATTGCAACTGGCCCAGACACTGTTAAGAGGGCTTTACTTTCTTAAAACGAACAGGTACCCTTTTCTTACTTAAGTTGTCACTCCCCAACTATCACGTGCTCAAGACGGATGATCTGTTTAAGCTTTGTAATATATACATTTGTTGAATTATAATAAGTGCGACAGATTAAAAGCAATTCAACAATTGGGGGTTGGGGCCTAAAACTGATTTGGAGCCCTAGTTTTAACCACTTTCTGTTCCCAATTCAAGAATCGGGGGCTCCTTAACGGAATTAGGTGCTCCATCCTGTCCCCATCTCCTCTCTATGATCCGCACTTTCGAGCCCAACTCTTATACTACCTCACTTCTTCTGAATTAATAGAACTTCAGATAACAAACGTCAAAACGAAAACATTCCAAAGGAATTTAATCTGTACAAGGTTGGTCATTAGAGCAAACACAGGAGACTGAAGTTTATTTCCAAAGAGCATTACAGGGTTTTTAGCATATATGGAGGGCGATTTTTCAGTTCATTATACAATTACTAGGAGAGTCACTTACGTAGTTGTACGACAGCACTTTCCCCATTCGTTGCGATGTAATGCAGATTTTGTTCTCCGTAATACGATGCTCCCGTTTTATCAACTTCTGTACTAGCGATTACAAGCACAGCAGTAGCTATTTGGAGATAAAAACCAACAATAATTAGATGTTTTCAGAAAGCAAACTACCCAATGATATTAATTTTAAGGTTCAATAAAATGAAACTGGAATGCATGGCAGGGGCAGCATGGTCACTGTCCTTGCTATAGTAATGCCACAACCCACCTCCACCCAACGTGTTTGCTTCCTGACCAGTATACTATGTACAACTCACTGGAATACCAGCAACCCTAGCGTGCAAGGACTGGAGTTAACTCACAGAAACAAAGCAAGAGATTCCTTTGCATGTGCAAAAGGCACTCAGCACCAAATTCTGCACATTAATGTGGTACTGTTGGAGAACTATAAAATATGCCATGTAGTTGTATTTTCTTGTCAAAGCTTCGAAGACTGCATTACCGGTCAAAGAATTACAAACATCCATTTATTACAGTATCCCTTGTGACATTTTTAAAGACAGGCAGTACATATGGAACATGTGGAGCATAAGCTTCATTTAGAATGAAAGGAAGGTTTGCACAATTCATGTTGTTTGTCAATTTAGCCTGTCTCAATGGCTTTCGAGTAATGCCTGTTACTCAAAAGCAAGTCTGATTGTACTCCCAAGGAAGGGTGCCTATGACTGCTGCATGCTGGGAGTTACAGGGGATGGGACTGGAAGAATAGCTGCAAGTATAGTTTAAATGCCATAGAGGAAAACTGCAACTAGCACTTAGAATTACAAAACACTTGCACTAGTTATCTACACAGAAGAACACAGAGAATCAATACATTCACTTCTTGCCAGATAAAGACAGGGGAAATTTGAAATTTCTTATACCTTTACTATTCCACAGCATCGTCACCTTATCAGCTTTAAAGAAACTCTTGTTGGCCAATGCAGATTGCGGGCCTCCAAAGTTTGGGTACTGATACAGCCTTACGAAAGATGGAGCTCCTTTGCTTCCAGGAACATAGACAGCAACCTGTGTCAATAACATTTAATCAACTTGGTAATACAATTCTTAAGAGCAGCACAAAAGACAGAAGCGGAATAATTCATAATCCTTTTCAGGATTCCTAAGAAATTAAAATTGTTGAAGAAATAAAAATCAAAAGGAGGCACCTTAGTTGGCTGGTCCCCTGGCGATATCACAAAATCGGTGACTTTTTGCAAATGAAGTTTATTTGCAATTGTACCTGCAAAATCATAATTTTACTCAGGTTAATAAAAGTTACCTAAATAATTGTTACGATTGTGCTGCTTATGAGCCTATGCTAGAGGCAAGTAAAAAGCAAACATACACATAATGGTAAAGGCCTTCTTGACGTAGTAGAATAACCCCTTCAAAATTGATTTACACCAAAGCTATATATTCTCACAGCATGATGCAAGTGTATCACACACACACACACATACACATACACATACACATACACACACACATATAGGAGCAACAAAACACATTTTCTACAACTCTTAAAGCTTTTTCAGCTAAACTGTCTATATTTTAGGGGGTGCATTCAAAAAGTAAGTTTGTACATGCATTCAGGCACAGCTCAAAGAAGCTCCTTAGCTTAAGTGTGGTCCACCCTCTTCTCTTAGCTATGTTCTTGAGTGGAGGTGAGGAACCATAGGCCTAAGAGTTGCATATAGCCCTCCAGGCCTCTGCCAGACTCTCAGAAATCCCCCGACACCATACCCCTCACCCGACCTACAATGCACCATCCTCAAATGTTTTTGCATTGATGTAAAATGCCATGAAATATGCTAATACCTCCTGCTTGCCTGTATGGAGGATGGAATAATGTTTGGGTGTGAGTAGAAACTTCTGACTTTTGCATGGCTGGAATGTAGCCCGTACAAAAGGATCACACCTGTTGCCTGACCCACTTTTTGCCTCTGGCCCTACCCATCTCTGGTTTGCATCGCTCCAAAAGGTTCCCCCATGAGAGTGCTTGGTCCTTGGGCTTTTCTTGAGTAAGTTTGTTTTGCTTCAGGCTGTCTTCACACTGTTGAATCAAGTGCTCCTACCTCTTTTATGTACCTGAGAGTCTGCCTCCAAATGCCATTACATTTCCCAAAGGGCAAGCAGCTTCCTCCCTTAATGCTTAAACTACACATTAGAAACAGCACCTGGCCCCATCTTTGGGCATGAGTCACTACTGCTGATGCCTTGGCAAATTCCAAGCGTACAGACACTGCACACCCCAGAAGTAGTGCATCTAGGGAAGGCACTGCTCATGATTGGTTAGAGCATCTGCAACAGGTTAAACTCAGGTGCAGAAGTAGTTTCAGTGATGGGTGCAAAGCTACTTGTGCAAGACTGTCCACCTGGAGCCTGTATTGCGAATGGGTGTATCTGCACTGCCAGTGTGATGTTGCTGCTTATGCATCACATATGGCAGATGTTTACTCAACCTCACATCTGCCTCCATCACCACATTCAAGTTGCAACCATTTACACTTGCCTTGGAGAAAGTTCCATTGACCACAGTGGGACTTACTTCCGAGTGAACTTACACAAGGTTGCTCTTTGCCTCTCATTATCTTCCATGCATCTCTGGCTAAACCACAGGAGCAATTAATTCACAGACCTACCTGGCATTGCTGCCCCCTCTGTAAGAACCACTCTCTAAAAACGTTTTTAAGAACTATTTCTAATTTTCATCCATTCAAGTATTCCTTAGGTATTAAGCCAATGTGGATTTTGTACTATAGAAGGGAGTTTCAAAACTGTATCAAGGCGCTCAATAAACACTATGGTTCCCCAGAATGGGTCAACTGTGATAAAAGCAGGTGCTCAAAACACAAGAGAAATAAAGGCAAACTAAAAGGGAAAGCTTATCTAGAGAACAAGAAAGGGCTTGCATACTGAAGTTGTTGTTTTCAAAGAAGTGCAGTTCATTGTTAACACTCCTGGCGCATATGCTTTCATCATCTGACCAGCAAGGACACCTAATGGTTAGAGAGGGGGGGCAAGTGATTTAGAAACGAGGTTTGAAAATGTTTAAGAATTATTAAATTAGGAAAAAAGTATTGAAATGGTTACTGGTGCTATTTTTCAACTATCCCACTGCTTTCATCCTGGTCTGATAAGATAGGCTGACATCCCATGACATCACCTCACCAGCAGAACAGATTTCCCTTGTGCAGTGAAAGGCATACTTCCTCTCTTTACTCTGCCACCCCCTACATGCCCCCAAAACCTGCTCTGGGGGGTTAGGGGACCCTTTGGAGCAGATTTGTTTTGAGGGAAGTCCTAGTGCATGAGTAGAAGTCTACTTCTTTGATGTCAGATATTGCTCACCACCTACAGGGTTGCTTGAAATGAAATATACTGTGTTATGAACTGCAGAACAAAACCAGATACTGCAACTTCAAGTGCAAAAGTTTTCAAGTCATTTTTGTGAATGATAAATTATCCTGAATGCTACTTACCAGTTCTGCATCTTTTTCTGGATGAACGACTTTAAGAACTTTCCAGTATTCACATCAAAAAGTTGAAGATTGGGCACTCCTGGTCCACCATCTTTAGAAGCTACAAAAAAAGCAACTTATATTGCAGTGTTGGCCTTCAAAGTAAGCTGTGGGTCTCCCTCCCTAATCTACAACATCCTGACCATGTTTGATGTGTTTATAGAGAATGCTATACTAGAGGTTAGCACACAAGGACAAGAAAACAGGATGTTTCCTTTAACATTAGCTTTCACTGATCCCGTATGTGTAAGTATGAAAAAATATTTTCCTTCTTAAACAAACCTAGACACAACAGGTTTTTTCTGAAATAAAAATTCTCAGTTCCTGCCACTGATGCAATACGTAAGTTTATTTAAAAGCCTTTATAAACCTCTTAATAGTTCATAAATGGTTCAATAGTAGTGTGCAGTCTAAAAAAATACATAGTTAAAACTTTAAAAAAACAAAACCAAAAACTAAAACCAGTAAAACAGCAATACTGTATAGAAAAACATAAAAGTATGTAAAAGTTATTACAATAACTAAAAACCACTGTCTGGGGTGGGTAGACAAGCAATATCTCTCTCCCCCAACCACACAACTAACAGTAGTTTTAGGGGAACAATTTAAGCGGAAAAAACTCCAGGGTGTGTGTTAATCCTTTCCCTGTGCTATGGCTCTGATTGTTGTTGTTGTTTAGTCATGTCCGACTCTTCGTGACCCCATGGACCATAGCATGCCAGGCGCTCCTGTCTTCCAATGCCTCCCGCAGTTTGGTCAGACTCATGTTGGTTGCTTCAAGAACACTGTCCAACCATCTCATCCTCTGTCGTCCCCTTCTCTTAGTGTCCTCAATCTTTCCCAACATCAGGGTCTTTTCCAGGGAGTCTTCTCTTTTCATGAGGTGGCCAAAGTATTGGAGCCTCAGCTTCAGGATCTGTCCTTCCAGTGAGCACTCAGGGCTGATTTCCTTCAGAATGGATAGGTTTGATCTTCTTGCAGTCCATGGGACTCTCAAGAGTCTCCTCCAGCACCATAATTCAAAAGCATCAATTCTTCGGCGATCAGCCTTCTTTATGGTCCAGCTCTCACTTCCATACATCACTACTGGGAAAACCATAGCTTTAACTATACGGACCTTTGTCGGCAAGGTGATGTCTCTGCTTTTTAAGATGCTGTCTAGGTTTGTCATTGCTTTTCTCCCAAGAAGGAGGCGTCTTTTAATTTTGTGACTGCTGTCACCATCTGCCGTGATCATGGAGCCCAAGAAAGTAAAATCTCTCACTGCCTCCATTTCTTCCCCTTCTATTTGCCAAGAGGTGATGGGACCAGTGGCCATGATCTTAGTTTTTTTTGATGTTGAGCTTCAGACCATATTTTGCGCTCTCCTCTTTCACCCTCATTAAAAGGTTCTTTAATTCCTGCTCACTTTCTGCCATCAAGGTTGTTTCATCAGCATATCTGAGGTTGTTAATATTTCTTCCGGCAATCTTAATTCTGGTTTGGGATTAATCCAGTCCAGCCTTTCGCATGATGAATTCTGCATATAAGTTAAATAAGCAGGGAGACAATATACAGCCTTGTCGTACCCCTTTCCCAATTTTGAGGAAATCAGCCCTGAGTGCTCACTGGAAGCACAGATCCTGAAGCTGAGGCTCCCATCACAATGCATAATGGTTTTATGTGTTTCAAAATTGAAGTGATTTTTATCTATTTTAAAATTGCATTTTTTATTGTAGTGATTCTTATCTATTTTATAATTGTACTTTCCACTTGTTGCAACCCGCCGTTGGTGAAAAGCAGGTAATGAATCTTACAAACATATAAGCCCTCATTGGCCATGCTGGCTACAACTAATGGGAGCTGGAGTCAAAAAGATCTGATGGGCATAAGATTGGGGAAGGCTGGCTGACACTAACAACAGAGAATAAGACGGGGGGGGGATCCTAAGGAAAAAGGCAAGTCCCTCTCCTGAAGAGCTTGCACTCTATATTGAAGGGCATAGCAATGAGAAATTAGAAAAAGGAAAGGCAAGAGCAGCATACGTAACTTATTACTATGACACTTCAGAAGGAAGCTTTTGATTTTTCTTCTGTATTCTTACAATACCTAACATACAAAAGGTTGCCGTACTTAATGAATCTTCCAATGTTTACAACATGCACGACTGCAGCCATGTTTACACTGAAGGAAGCTGGAGCAGACACCTGAAGTACTCACTTGTGTAGGGCTGCCATGTTACCAGGACATTGCTCTTTGGAGAGAAGTCAAGGCAAACTGTCTTTGGCTGATCAAAAGAACGCAGCACCTCGTGGCTGGTGACATTCACGATGTTTACTCTGGAACCAAAAGAGGTAACTTCAACAAAGCTTGATCAGGGTGGTTAATTAATAACAAGCTTTATCTGTTCAGTGCCAAATTTGGCCTCTTTGGAACCACCTAATAGAATACATAACTATTTTTCCATTTACTATAATGTTCAGTATTTCACTAATATAATTCCCCCCCCCAATCAAGGTTGTTGCATTCCTTTGGGGGTAACCTAGCAATAGTATGACAGCAATAGGCCGATCCAAGGCCAAAGGTAGATAGGGCGACCCTTCTCTCTCTGCCACCTCTTTCCCACCATTTTGTTCCCTCCCAGACAGTCACATATAAGGCTGAGGGCTGCAGGTGGCCCACTGCTTAAGTATCCTCAGTTTGTAACAACCAAACTCCAAACCTTCAATGACTCGTGTGCACACGTTTCACTACCATGCCCACGAGACTGAAGTCATGCAAGAGTCACATTGCAAATGACTGTGATAAGAGAACCTTTCTATTTTTGGCCTAGTCACACACTACTTCCATACACTTCATCCCAAATGGCATAAAGTAAGATTGGGGAGCTGGCCTCAGGTTAAACAGTAGTAACAGTCCCATCTGCTATATGCTAAGTGGTATCTAAACTGCTGAGAATGGCACACATGTGCAATATAATACTCCAAGAATAACAAAACAGACTAACATCTTTGGAAATGTACAAATTGAAAATGGAAAGGGGAGGATATTCAGTTTCAGAAACTACAATCCTACACATGCTTAGGTCAATGCATTTCAGTAAGCTAAGCCTGCCCAACTGCGTCCATGATTCAAGCATTTTAGGCTGTCAATCCTACCAATCTAATCCTACCATCTGGAAAGCAATGCGTAAATTGGATAGAATTGCATGTGTTGGTAAAGCTTTAATCCTGTCCACTCTTCCTGGGAGGAAGTTCAACTGAGAACTGACTGAGGTTATTTTTGAATGAACATACCTACAATACATGTATTTGTATTTCCTCAAGCAATTTTTTACACACTTTGCACAATTGAATACTGTATAGGCCCCCAAACTTCTTAACAAATGTTTAAAAAGGAAGGAGTTATACTGACTGTTCTCCATTGCACCAAGCAAAAAGGGAACCATCCTTGCTGAAAGCAAAAACTTTGCTGTTTTTCCCAGACTCCCTGGAAAAACAAATACATTTCTATCACAATTAAAGTATATGACACAAAATGCATAGAAAAATATTAATAGTCTGTGTTCGATAAATATCTCTAGCAGTATGTAAGTATACCAATTCTTACTTGTTATTGATTAACACCTGAATTTAATCAATTAGCTATACAGTAGTTTTGATCATTTATGTGAAGCATTATCCATCAGTTGCCACCACCTTGTAAAGAGATCTCCTTGCCCAGGTCGTCCTTTACTCATAACACTGGAGCCTATTATTACTGATTTTTTTGTTTTTATAGTGTTTCACTGTTTTCTATGTTGTATCTTTGTTTTTATGACACTGCTTTATTGTCTTTGTGTTGTGCTTTTGCTTACAATGTTTAAGAAATGCTTTCAATAAATAAATAAAATTCTAATTCTAAAATAGCATTTAACAATAGAGAAAAGTGAAGTACCTTTGAAATGCTGTATTCTCTGTGAAATAAGGAGGCCCATTCACCATATAGAGTCCTTCAGATCCTCGCACTAGCAAAAAAGAAGCATTTTTTCACACTAATAGAATTAGCACTTAATGTTTACATAACAAAAGCCTATTTTAATTATTATTGTTGTTGTTTAGTCATTTAGTCGTGTCCGACTCTTCGTGACTCCATGGACCATAGCACGCCAGGCACTCCTGTCTTCCACTGCCTCCCGCAGTTTGGTCAAACTCATGTTGGTAGCTTCGAGAACACTGTCCAACCATCTTGTCTTCTGTCGTCCCCTTCTCTTAGTTAATTATTATACCTCACATTAATAAGCTGGGATATTAATATTAGTAGGTGCCACTTTGCTCCTCAAGCCTTCAAATAACAGTTTCCCACTTCATCTGAATCAACTTTATAGTTTGGCAGCTTTAGAACAAGCAACGGTCATAAACTCAACTTCAAACTGTGCTTTTTCTGAAGTTGGTAGCCAGTTTCCTGGTTTGGGCAAAAGGGAAATGATGGTGAAATAAGAGGCTTCCTGATTTGATTATTCATGCTAGAAAGGAATAAGTGAAGTAGCTGTGAGCATAGAGAAGTGTTTCACTCATATCTAGGCATACTAAGTAGAAAAATGACTGTCCAAGTTTATATGGAGAATTAGAATTGTTGATTGAATATAAATAAATGGCAGTTACACATTCACTGGAATGGGCACCTATCAATAACCTTACTGTTGCATTCTGGACCAGATGAAGTTTCCAGAAATTTTTCAGAGACAGTCTCACATAAGCCCGGTTGACACAATACCAAGCCATGTTTTATTTAACAAACCATAGGTTAACCACAAGTTGTCACACAGATGATCATACAAATCAAAATTTCTCCAAGCATGTGCAGCTGTCCATATCATTGCTATAAATGCATATTTCCTCATTAGAAAAATCGCTTAGGATTTGCTCCACAGACTAGATGGATAAGACTGCAGTTTTTCTCGTTGGTAGAGAAGCTCTATGAAACTCAGTGGGCCTCAGCCCCAGGTAAAATGTCTAAGAACCTGATCCTAGGAATGCTGAGTAGGAGTAAGCCACACTGGGTACCTTGCCTTTTACCTCTGAGCAAGGCAATACACTCATACAGGCTTGCATTCAAAGAAGCCCCAATAAGCTCTTTAGGTTTTTGCATTTAAGTAAATTAATAAAAACTTGCTTTAGACCAAGCCATGCCATTAGTCCATCAAGCTCAGTTACTATCTTCAGTGATGAAGTCCGGGACTCTCTTCGCTCTGGACAACGATTTTTTTTGGGGGGGGCGCACACAAATTCCTTTAGCTGACAACGTGTCATGCTTAACTTGCTTCAAAGCGCAGTAAGCTAGCACTGTCGCCTTGGGAGGCTTGTGCGCTCTTTCTGCTTAGCTTAGGGGGCCCCGGGACTTCCGCCCCGAAGTCTTGTCCCGCCATAGCTGTCAAGTTTTCCCTTTTCTCGCGAGGAAGCCTATTCAGCACAAGGGAATTTCCCTTAAAAAACAGGGAGAACTTGACAGCTATGTGCCCCGCCTGCTTATTCCATAAGGAGCAGCAGCCGCCCGCTTGTGTATGGATGCGCTCCGCTACTGAGGAACGGCGCTTCCCCAGGAGACCTTTAGGATCGCCCTGCGTGGTGCGCAGGACTTCGCTCGCGCAACTCCGGCACGAGGATGCTACCCCGCCAGCCGAAACGGACATGGGGACAACACGCAGCGCCCCGGAGCAGCCACCATAATGCACGCGGCGCTACATCGAAAAATAAAAAGATTTTTAATAAACAGCCAACTTATGGATTAGCTCTCAACCCACCTGCCAGAAGCGGCGTGGGTGGCGCCATCTTGAGCCAGGCCCAACCTTTTCTCCTTCCGGGTCGCGGAGGAAAAGAGAGGTCACGGCTCAGGACAGTACACGTCTCCGCCAGCTCAAGAGCGGACGCCTCTTTCCGGGGTGACGTGTAGCAACCTCTCGAGAGGGGAGGGGCGGTGAGTTTCCCACGTCACGCGGCCTCCGCCCATTTCTCCCGACCACCTTTCCTTTAGCGTTGGACGGCAATACAAGAGCAAGAAGAAGAAGAGAAATCTGAAGAGAGAGGCGGTTGCTTCCGGGTTGGCGGCTCCGCCTCCCCGCTTTCGAAGGGCGGGGCCTGCGAGAGGGGCAGTTTGCTGCTTACGCGGCGGCTCGGCCGGAGGGAGCGCGACAGGCAGTTCAATCTGTTTCCCCCCTCCCTTCCCCTCACGCGCTTCATCCTCCTCCTCCTCCTCTTCCTCCTCACACAAGCAGCGCGGCCACAGCTCAGTCGCGGCGTCTGTCTGTCAGGCAGCAGCTTCGGCGGCGGCGGCCAAGATGGTGGCGAAGCAGCGGATCCGGATGGCCAACGAGAAGCACAGCAAGAACATCACGCAGCGCGGGAACGTGGCCAAGACCTCGGTAGGGGCCCCTTCGCGGAGGAGGCCTCGGAAGCCTCTTCTCCCCCTTCCCCTCAGCGCCCTCCTGCGACCGTCCCCCCCTGCCGGTTTGCTCCTCGCGTGGGAAGCAGCCTCTCAAGTTAATTCCCGGGGGAAACGCGCGAGGAAGATGGGAGGCTGTGTGGGAGGGGGGGGCTTCGCCTTTAACCGGTTCCTGAGGGGCCGAGGAGGAAGAGGAGGATGGGTGGGACTGCGGGGATCGTGGCCTCCTCCCCCCGGCCGCTGAGGGGCAGCCTGCCCCCGAAAGAAACCCCCCTCCTCTTCCTTTTCTTCTTCCTCCTCTTCTTCTTCCTCACCCGAGCCGTCCTGACGTGCTGGCTCTTCCCACAGAGAAACGCCCCCGAGGAGAAGGCGTCGGTGGGGCCCTGGCTGCTGGCCTTGTTCATCTTCGTGGTGTGCGGATCGGGTAAGCGCTGACAGCTGGGCGGGATTGGGCCCCTTGTCCACCATCTCCTTCAAGGGAATTGGATTTGTTTAGGGGTGGGGTGGGGGGTGCTTTTCAAGAGGGAAACCCCTTCCAGCCCAAAAGGTCTTGGGTTAGCAAAGGTGAACAAGCTGCTTTTGGTCTCAATAAGTTTTTTGGTTGGTGGTGACACTTGTTTGCTCCCCACCAATGTTCCCCTGTGTCTGGTGTCTGTGTTTGTGGTCCTTAAATTGTTGATTATATTTGCCAAGACGTGATCTGGAAGAAGGAGGCGGTTCTCCTCGTAGAAGAGGCATCTTTTTTGAAAAAAAAAGTTGCAGAAGGTGTTTTCGCCTAAAAGGGGGGCAACGCTGCATCTCGCAAGTGGTGGGATGGGGAGCAGGTGTTCGGAAACATCTGGAGAGGGGTAGTGGATTTGCTGGGCAAGGTGAACCCCTAGGGCTGCTGCTGGCGTTGAGTGCCATATGGGCAACTCTGCCATTGCACCTTATTCAGTTACCGGGAGTTACCAGTTTAGCTCTTAGGTTCTCACATTGGTACTTTTTCATCATAGCTATGCTGGTTTGTTAAAAAAAAATCTGCTTAAAATTACTAGACAATATATTGGAATCCTTCTACGCATACACACACGTTGCCTGACTTGATTGGGCTAGTGATATTTGCTCACTTTTTCTGAATAACACCCCCCCCCACACACACACTGATCTTTATGTACATCTGTAGCAATGAGGACATGCAAAAGATAAAGGCATCCTTAGAATTTTAGTTTCTCAATGCTCTCTTAAGCTTGTTTTCCCAGAAGTGACCCACAAATCCCAGTGGTATTGTCTCCCTAATATACCTGTGTTCAGGTTTGCGCAGCAAATATAGCTGGCCTTTTGGAATTTGCTATTTGAGACTTACCCATTTAAATAGCCAAATTGCAAGTAAGGTAATTTTTTCCGGTACACCAGGTGGCTCAGGACAGAGCTTCACAAAAAGAAAGAAAGGGTATGCAAAACAGATTTCCGGAACGCTGTAAGGGAACACTGTTAATAATATGTGATGGTTCACCTAGTTCTATAAGCTTATCAGCTCCAATGGTTATATCCATAGGAATTGTGTTGATGGTTACAAATAAGATAAGGAGAATAATAGTTATTATTACTTAAATGAGGGGCTTTATTCACATGTCTGAAGTTTGCCTACTTCACAAATGGAGGAGACTAGTATCTTATTGTGGGTTCATAGCTGTTTTTAAATGTCATGCTTATACCCACTTATTGTGGTTACTTAGTTGTTGACCTAGCAAGCAGTGATCTAAACTAATAGGTTATAAGTGTGCTGTCAATAGCAATTTTATACACTATGCTGAAAATAGGAAGATTTACACTGGCAACCATTGCTTTCTTTTAAAACAGCCTTCCTATCCACACTTACCTTCTGAGTTATTATGTGTAGGATTGAGTGGGAAGTCATATTGCTGAAATCAAAACTGTTAATTAAAATAGGTTGATTTCAGCTGAGAAAACAGGCAAAGGTTTATGCCATATGGTACCGTATTGTTTCACACTTCACTTGGTCTTTCTAATGTGGCTTTCTTGGAAGATATTTATATAAAATTGGGAGTAGTAAAATGTTCTGTCTTACACAGCTTAGTAAAATCAAGCTGAACTTGTTCAAAGGTTTTCTGAAATCCGTTTTACTTGGTGTATATAACAATGCTGATACACATAACTCTTTAAAATGGTGCATCATTTGATATATTCTAATATAGCAACATCTAAACCTGTTTCCTTTTGCAGCTATCTTCCAGATTATTCAGAGTATCAGAATGGGCATGTGAAGGAGCTGATCCTTAAACAAGATTGTTATATTTCTCCTGTGAACTATGAACTCTCATTCCTGATGTTTGATAACTTGGAATTTAAATTAGCTGTCGTCTTGCTTCTGAAGAACTTTCCATGTTGACCATATGTCATTCCAGGTTCCTTCACAAGTCATTCCAAGTTTTTTAGTCCATGCCACAGTGCCTTGAAAAAGCACCACATGTATAAAGCAATAAAGAGTTATTGTTAACTTACAATCGTGGACCTACTTATTCTGTGAATCAAACCCATGCTTTATGTTAGTATATTAAAGTGTAAGCAGTGTAGATACATAGTGACTGCATTATATGTAAACACCGATCTTTCTTATGTTTCTTCTGTATAAATGGAAGTTGTTTTATTTAAAATGGAGAAGTTAAGCTTATCAAACAGTGATTGTATGACTAGTTCAAAGCCCACTCAAGCAACTCGGTCAATGGATGTGTGCTGTGGTTTTTGCTTATCTAAAAAGAACATCTGTATGTGGTAGCTTAGTTTGACCTTAGCATGTGGCAACTTAATAAGTCTCAAATTGTTCTGATAGAAGACCTTACCCTATGCTTCTTGGAATATTGTTTTAATAAAACAATGTAGTTAAAACCAATGGTTTAATTGACCATATACATAAATGAACAAACCTCTTCAGTCTTAAAAAGCACCAGAAGTTTTACAAAATGCTTAATTGTTGTTATGCTGTACTTGAGTGTCAGTGTTTCTCATGTCATCATTCCTTTCTTTGGGGTGGTTAATCTTCTTGGGAGCAACTGAAACTTAAGTGTAAAACATCACATGGTGACTTGTTCCACAATACTATAATGTTCTTGATAGCCCACCCAAAGAGCACTAACATGCCTGCATCCTGAATAGTTCCCCAGTTCAGCTGAATAAGTTAACCAATCCAGAGTTTTATATTGCTGTGACTTAAATCTTTTTTTAAAAGACTCCTACAGCATTTTAATTTCATAGAAATCAAAACAATGTAAGAGTAAGTGGGTTATATTTCACAGGCTAGTAGACACATCTGAAGTATCTTGTTGCAGAATATAGTGAGGTAAATATGAGGTTGGGTACTCTTCCAGGGAATGCCTTCACAAACAGGTAATTGGACCACAAATAAACTACTTAAAGGGCTACGTGAGAGGAAAGTTAACTAGGTAAATTACTCTGTAATTTTGCAGGGTTGCATTGCTTATGGGCAGGTGACTGGAAGGCTACATTTCTTACCATTAGCTGTCAGCACATTCTGTAAATGAGAAATGCTTGTTTGTAATCTAAGAACTATTTCCAATAAATTACTTTAAAATCTGAGGTGCGTTAATTTCTTTAAATCCTTAACTTAAGTCTTTATTCAGGTAAGAATAACCCTGCGATTCTTATGGGAAAACGGTTATCTTAAGGGCACAGCAGCATGCTCAATTTATGCCAGCTTTTGAGCCCTCTAGGATTTTCTGCATAGCCCATGCTAGTGATGTAATGTCAGCATCAAGGTTTTGCTGATGTTGACTCAAAGTTGCTGGCACAGCTGTCAAAGGTGAGTGTCACTGGGGGAGGAGCAGGCTTAGTGTGAATTGAACAGGTCCCTCAGATTCTACCCTTGAGTACCAAGGAGTTAAGCTACACCAACAAAAGAGTTCGTGTAAAGCAAAACATTCCTATTAGTGGAGAGTCAGAAAAGTCTTCCTGCCACTCTACTCACATCACTGCAGTGAAGCATGGGATTCAGACTGGCCAATCACAGCACGCATAGAATAGTGTAGAAACCCTTAACATGGAGTCCGTTTCTCAGATGCCAGCGCATGCAGCTCTTGTCTCTTGTCTTGCACCCTGCACACCAAAGGGAATGTTGATGTTGAGAACTGTGGAGAAATACTTAAGAATAAAACTTGTGAAGACCCTCAGGACACCCAGCAAGAACTCCTGTACCACTCCACAGGTAAGTAAATGGGGGGTTGGGGGAGCTTTGAAGTATGACTGCTACAGATATCTCCCATGTCTCTCTTCCACTTTCCACCCTCTGTCCATTTCAGTGTTCAGCGGTGTATTGGCTAATCCTTCCTCAACAACCGGTGACATCATCACATGGTTGGAAGGCACTGTGTAGAAGGAATGTTTTGGCTCCTGAACATCATAAACCCAGAAGTGGCTATTCCGGTTTGCAAACTATTTTTGGAAGCCGAACGTCTGATGGGGCTTCCAATTGGCTTCAGGAGCTTCCTGCAGCCAATCGGAAGCTGCGCTTTGGTTTTTGATCATTTTGGAAATCAAACAGACTTCCGGAACAGATTCCGTTCAACTTCCAAGGTACGACTGTATTAGCAATGGTTGTGTGATACAGGTGAATTTGAACATCTGTTTGTAGAGAGATTTCCAGATGTTCCTCATTGCTGAGTTGCTGCTTGCCCTAGGGGCTCTTTCAGTAGTTGGTGGGTTGCCTGTTGTATGGCTTGGGGGTGAGGTCTTGGAGATGTTTCCCTATTGCTCTGTGTGGAATGGGTGAGTCTATGCATGGCTTTCGGGGCATTGTTGGCATGCTACTCTGTGATTGGTCTGTGTTGGGCGGTGGGGGAATGGGTAGCATTGTCGCTATGGTCTTTATAGTTTTAACTCCTCCCCCTCCTCCAGACTGGTGCTGGAAGTACATATGGTATCCTGACTAAATTATACTGGTGTAGCTAGGGTCACAAGAATGCTATGTTACTCCGCAGTTCTGTTCAGTTCCATTGGATATGGTGCAACTGCAAAATAAATCACATAGTTTTTCAATAATTACATGGAAATGTGCCATTGTATCAATGTGCCTATGGCATAATAATAATAATAATAATAATAATAATAATAATAATAATATATTGCTAGTCTTCTCTAGTTATTAATTACTAGTCATCTTTGGAGATCACTCGTAGCCTAGTAAGATTGTCTTCCATGAACACGGTTTTAGCAGTGAGTCCGACTGGAGACCAATTCTGGATCCGCACGTCCTTCCACATTGGGGACATAGGTTTCCAGGAGCAAGTTTATCACGGTGCCAAGCATCCTTTCCTCTTAGCACATTTTTCTTTTTCTGAGTTTGAGCGTCTTCAAAGCCCGTGACACCTTTGGTAAAAGCTGTTCTCCAACTGGAGCGCTCGCAGGCCAGTGTTTCTCAGTTGTCGGTGTTTATACTACATTTTTCAGATTTGCCTTGAAAGAGTCTTTAAAACTCTTTTGTTGACCACCAGCATTACGCCTTCCATTTTTAAGTTCGGAATAGAGTAGTTGTTTTGGAAGACGATAGTCAGACATCCGCACAACGTGACCAGTTCAACAAAGTTGATGTTGGAGAATCATTGCTTTGACACTGGTGATTTTTGCTTCTTCCAGTACGGGCAGTTATCTTTCCACAAGAGCTAACATTGATGCTGAAATCCAGCATCGCTTGAGCTCTGCGAGTGCACCTTTCTCCTGATTGAAGTGCAGAGTGTTTGAGGACCAGGACATTCAACAGGGAAAACAAAATGCTACTGTACTACCAACCTTACTGTACGCTTATGAAACATGGACCACTTATAAACGCCATCTCCAGCTCCTCGAAAGATTCCATCAACTGTGTCTCTGGAAATTTTTATTACTGGTATCCCACCCATCTGGCTAGGTTGCCCCAGCCACCCTGAGCAGCTTATAAAAAACAGTGCAACATCAGGTATCAAAAACTTCCTGATACAGGGCTGTCTTCAGATGTCTACGGAAGGTCAGATAGTTTAGCCCTTTGACATCGGATGGGAGGACGTCCCACAGGACAGGCGTCACTACCGAGAAGGCCCTCTGCCTGGTTCCCTGTAACATCACATCTTGTAATGAGGGAACCACCAGAAGGCCCTCAGAGCTGGACCATTTAGAGCTTTAAGGGTTAACAGCAATACTTTGAATTGTGCTCAGAAACATGCTGGGGCGTAATAAGCACCCTGTCCCAAAAGATTTATTGCATGCCTTCAGCATGTAACAAAAGTGAGTGGATGTCTCATCTGTCTGCAGGACTATTGGCATTGTGATCTTGGACCATATTCAAACACTGAAGGAGAAGAAGCTACAACCAGAAATCGAAGAGTCTGTTGGTTTTATGTCTGATCTCAGAAAAGCAGGTTCACTTAAGATAAAGTCTTATTTTAGTTTTCTGCTATGTCTGTTGAATGATATGGGGAATTTTGTTATTGAGATTGCCCAAAGTCAATAAATAGTCTTGAAAGTATAGTCGTACCTTGGTTCTCGAATGGAATCTGTTCCGGGACTCTCTTCGACCTCTGAAAGCATTTGAAAACCAAGGTGCGGCTTCCAATTGGCTGCAGGAGCTTCCTGCACTCAATCGGAAGCTGTGTCGGACATTCGGCTTCCAAAAAAGTTCGCAAACTGAAACACCCCAAGGTTGGGGTTCAGGAGCCAAAACGTTTGAGTTGCAAGGCGTTTGAAAACCAAGGTATGACTGTATGTATATGATCAGACACAGGTTTTATGAGCCTTGGATGAGAGACTATTTAAGCTACTCTGAACTCCTTGAAGGAAGAGGGTTCAAGTGTAAATCATATTGTTGTTTTTTTTCTACATCCCAGTAATCATTTTTTAAAAATAAACTCAATCATATTCTCCCACACCCCAGCAAACAAAATATTAATTGGGGAAAAACATGCAGTTACTCTAGCCAGCAATGGCTCCAACCTGATAAGCAAACCAGTTGAGCTAGAATAGTTATTTTGATTGGTCAATGTCACCCCCTCTAAACATTTAAAGTAATATTTGTTGAAACTTGCCCTTTCCAAGTGAGATGAAATATTTTAAGCAAGCTTCTCCAGCATTCCTTCTTAACTGAGAAGGCACTGTTAAATTTCTGTTCCATACAGGGTCAAACATTGTCAGTATCAAATGCATGACATGCAAGTATTAAGGGATAGTAACTTATTGCATCAGTTAATACCAAGATATACCTTGATGGTTAATAAATCAGAACCATATTTTGATTAAACAGGTAGCGCATTTTATATTGTAGTTCAGTACTGAATTGGCAGAAATATGTCCCGCACTATATAAATCTTTGCCTTTTACTTCTGTTGAAATATTGAATATTTCTGTTGAATATTTTCTGTTGAAAATATTCACATCAATATAGAACTAGTATTTTTTAAACCCCAAATTTATTGAGGGTAGCTGTTAAATTTCATGCCCAATATTGATTTTTATGTTTATTAGGTAGCCTGGCAAGTACCTTGTTCCACTGATACTTGCCTTCAGGTGGAAATTCCTAATACCATTTAAAAAGCCTCAATCATAACTAATTAAATAAACCAATAGGCAGTGAAGCAAAGTACAGTACAAGCAATCCTGAAAAGATGCAAACAGCTTTGCACGTATGCACCTGTTAAGTTTCAAAGTCAAAAATGCCATTGAATGCTTTGTAATGAATTGGTGTGATTCTCATGTGGTTTCCAGTAACTGGCATTCACAAGGATACTACCTTGACATGAGCCAGCAGGGTTAGGAACTATTGGTCACCATGGAGTTGTTGACTTTTCTTTTATAGTCATCAAGGTTGTTGGCCATTACTGCTTCTTGTGGATGCAGATTCCATAGTTTTAACAATGCTGTGTGAAGAAGGGCTGGGGAATACCTGGTTTCCAACACTGTGATATACCACCAGCTAAACATTGCAAGAAGATCAAACCTATCCATTCTTAAGGAAATCAGCCCTGAGTGCTCCCTGGAAGGACAGATCGTGAAGCTCAGGCTCCAATACTTTGGCCACCTCATGAGAAGAGAAGAATCCTTGGAAAAGACCCTGATGTTGGGAAAGATTGAGGGCACTAGGAGAAGGGGACGACAGAGGACAAGATGGTTGGACAGTGTTCTCAAAGCTACGAACATGAGTTTGACCAAATTGCGGGAGGCAGTGCAAGACAGGAGTGCCTGGCGTGCTATGGTCCATGGGGTCACGAAGAGTCGGACACGACTAAACGACTAAACAACAACAAAACATTGCGATATACTGATATATCACAATGTATAAAATAAGGATGGATTGGTTGGCTTCGCCAGTGTTTCCCACATTGTGATTTTTGCATAGCATGCGCCCACACTCATCATGATTCGCAATATATTGCCGGGTCAAAAACTATGAAACTGATATAATGATATGGACTTCAAACTGGTTTTGGATGATATATCAATATATTGTCCAGCCCTAATGTAAAGAAGTACTTTCTTTGTCCGAATCTTCATTGAATGCTCCCGATTTCTAGTATTATGAGACATTTGACAAGAGTGCCTTAGACCTATACTTTGCTCCTGTTGGCATATGGGATGAGGGAGACTACAAGCAGGTTGTGGGCACTTGAAGACAATGGAACAAGCCCTCCCCAACCCCAGTAGTTACTGCACTTTCCAGCTCTCATATTTGGGCCTGCCCACCATCCAAATAGGGAGGCGGGTGGTGCTGTGGGTTAAACCACTGAGCCCTAAGGCTTGCCGATCAAAAGGTCGGCGGTTCGAATCCCCGCAATGGGGTGAGCTCCCATTGCTTGGTCCCAGCTCCTGCCAACCTAGCGGTTCAAAAGCACGTCAAATGCAAGTAGATAAATAGGTACCGCTACAGCGGGAAGGTAAACGGTGTTTCCGTGTGCTGCTTTGGTTCGCCAGAAGCGGCTTTGTCATGCTGGCCACGTGACCTAGAAGCTATACGCCGGCTCCCTCGGCCAATAACGCAAGATGAGTGCCGCAACCTCAGAATCGGTCATGACTGGACCTAATGGTCAGGGGTACCTTTACCTTTACCATCCAATTATTCAGCATTCAGTGTCCACTCTGGGCATAGTGTGTTAGGTCATTTGTGAGTGGAAATGGCCACGGCCAAATGCTTATCGTTCGCATTCGAAGCCCCAGCCTGCTCACCAGCATTTTCCTTGCTAGTGGCTCCTGCTTCTTGAAACAAACCTCAGGCAGTGCTTGTCTTTAGCAGTGAGAGGAGGAAGCTGTGGGTGGTTTCTTTCTTCCCTCCAGCAGGATCAGGATAAGAAACGAGACCAGCAGGATGGCAGAGTAACTGAGAAGAAATAGTAACTGAGAAGAAGTGGGTATATTCTACCCTTGTTTACTCTGGGAGTGAGGACAGTGGCAAGTCAATCAAAGAGAATCTGATGCCCTTAATTCTATCCCTCTCTTATTCTATTTTCCCCATGTCCATGTTTATTTAAATTATTTAAATTACATTTTGCCACAAAGGGAGACTGTGTGTGTGTGTGTTCCTTTTCTAACCTCTCATATAAATGCTTATCAGTGCAAGGAGAAATAATTCAAACAGGTTATTCACACACACACACACACACACACACACACACACACACACACACCTTTGCTAAACAACAAAACAAGAACCAAAGCTTGGTTTGAATAAGATGTTTTTCTTGAAGCATGTGCAATACCAATTGGGGAGTGGAAAAGTTTACAGGAGCTTTTTTAAGAGTGCGAACCTTACCTGAGAGTAAGCCCAGTTGAACTTGGTGAAGTTTACTTATGTTTTGTTGTTGTTTAGTCGTATCCGACTCTTCGTGACCCCATGGACCATAGCACGCCAGGCATTCCTGTCTTCACTGCCTCCCACAGTTTGGTCAAACTTATGTTCGTAGCTTCGAGAACACTGTCCAACCATCTTGTCCTCTGTCGTCCCCTTCTCCTAGTGCCCTCAATCTTTCCCAACATCAGGGTCTTTTCCAGGGAGTCTTCTCTTCTCATGAGGTGGCCAAAGTATTGGAGCCTCAGCTTCAGGATCTGTCCTTCCAGTGAGCACTCAGGGCTGATTTCCTTCAGAATGGATAGGTTTGATCTTCTTGCAGTCCATGGGACTCTCAAGAGTCTCCTCCAGCACCATAATTCAAAAGCATCAATTCTTTGGCGATCAGCCTTCTTGATGGTCCAGCTCTCACTTCCATACATCACTACTGGGAAAACCATAGCTTTAACTATACAGACCTTTGTCGGCAAGGTGATGTCTCTGCTTTTTAAGATGCTGTCTAGGTTTGTCATTGCTTTTCTCCCGAGAAGCAGGCGTCTTTTAATTTCGTGTCTGCTGTCACCATCTGCAGTAATCAAGGAGCCGAAGAAAGTAAAATCTCTCACTGCCTCCATTTCTTCCCCTTCTATTTGCCAGGAGGTGATGGGACCAGTGGCCATGATCTTGGTTTTTTTGATGTTGAGCTTCAGACCATATTTTGCGCTCTCCTCTTTCACCCTCATTAAAAGGTTCTTTAATTCCTCCTCACTTTCTGCCATCAAGGTTGTGTCATCTGCATATCTGAGGTTGTTGATATTTCTTCCGGCAATCTTAATTCCGGCTTGGGATTCATCTAGTCCAGCCTTTCACATGATGAATTCTGCATATAAGTTAAATAAGCAGGGAGACAATATACAACCGTGTCGTACTCCTTTCCCAATTTTGAACCAGTTGAATCAGTTGTTCCATATCCAGTTCTAACTGTAGCTTCTTGCCCCACATAGAGATTTCTCAGGAGACAGATGAGGTGATCAGGCACTCCCATTTCTTTAAGAACTTGCCATAGTTTTCTGTGGTCAACACAGTCAAAGGCTTTTGCATAGTCAATGAAGCAGAAGTAGAAGTTTTTCTGGAACTCTCTAGCTTTCTCCATAATCCAGCGCATGTTTGCTATTTGGTCTCTGGTTCCTCTGCCCCTTCGGGCAGACATGTATATAATCGACTGGTTAAGGTTCCATAGAATTCAAATGGCAATGCAATAAAATAAAATACAATATAAGAAATAAAAGAAGCAATGAAAATGCAATTAAAAAATCTATGAGAAATCCACAGAAATGCGGTGGACCACCTGAATGAAGCTTCTGGACCAGCTTGGGCACTCCCACCATGGTGTATTCTGATTCACTACTTGAACCTAATTATGGACCTTGAGCTTGTTTGGAGGTTCTATCGGGAGTGCAGCTATCGGGAGTGCAGAAAGGACCAAGCCCTTTCTGCCTGAAGAATGGTACAGTCCTTCTATCTGGGATGACCAGCCTCTTCCACTGAGCGTGCAGGTTTGGGAGGGACGGGCGCCACCCGCCTAGCCAGTCAGATCGGTCGAATCAACCCTGGTGATCAATGGGGTGGCAGATGTTACAGTCAGATCCATGTTACAGTCAGATAAAGACTTGTGGCTCCGTTGATACAAGTCCCTAAAATCACACTGAAATCCTGATAGGGACTAGTGTTTAATCATTTTTAACATCCACCAGTGCAGTCTGGGAGCTGTACAACAAAATCCCAAACTCTATTTGGGATCCACAATGAAGCAGACTCTGAACGAAAATTTATGTTGACCAACAGTGCCCCCTGCTAGCTAGATCAGCTACATAATGGGGAGACAAATCGTTATGCAGCATAATCGGGAGGATAAATATCCAAGGCTGCACAAATCTTAACTGCTGCAACATTTTCAACTCTTTGCACGACTGCTGCTTACAGATTTGTCTCTGGTGCTTGGGGAGTTGAAACAGGTAGATAAATATTGCTACCGTCAAGCTCTGGCAAAGCAGCAACTAGAACAGCTAAAATTTCAGACAATCAAAATCATGCTAATGTTTGTGTTTGAAGTTTGACAGCATAGACTTTCAGCTGCATTGCTCCTGTGTAACGCAGAGCCTACCCATGGAATGTATCCCTTGGGGTGGATTTGGGGCTGTGGGGATGGTGCACACAAGGGGGAACCATCTCTAAACCCAGTAAGTGAGGTGTTGGGCTTGGGGAAGGCTGGGAGAGGAGCGCCAAATTTTGGCCTTGCACAGGGTGCCATAATAATAATAATCATCATCATCATCATCTATATATATATATAAATGTAAAAATCGTGAAACTGCGTTCTACACTTTTCTCCGTAACCGCTTGACCGATCATCCTGAAATTTTGACACAACGATCCAGGCCACTCCCTGAGCGTTGTTGGGGGCAAAAATCCCTCAAATCACACACCTGGGCAGGTGTAGACCTGGTTTTCCACCAAGTCAAACAGCACCCTCAAGTGGCGCAGTACCCTCCTCCACCCCTCCCTTCCTGTGAAATCTAAGCCACACCCACAAACCAAATGACATCATCAACCAAGCAACTGAAACCCCAAGGCGCGGCCATTATCAGACAGACTAGGCCGCTTTCCAGACTAGGCCAAGTGGAGGTGTGGGGAGGGGCAATAGAGGGCAGGGATACGTAATGGGTCAGAACAGGGGGGGACACAGGGATGAAACCTGCCCTCTCCACAATATATCACCTCGACTCAGGGGGACTCTGAGGCTCAGGGGTATCTGAAGGGGGGCTATTACCCTCCATTTCACAGACTAACGCACAGCAACGCGTGCAGGGCCAGCTAGTAATAATAATAAATTTATTACCATAGTACCCATATCTGTCACTGCTCCCTTTGGGGTGGGGGATGAGCTTAAATAAGACCTGAATCTCTTTCCGTAGGGAACTCGTATGAACTTAATGCATTGCACTGACAATGCACTGGGTTGGGCAGAGATGAAACACTTGTCACTTGGGTCACATCATGTGCCTATGTCCAATAGTAAGTAGATCGGGCTAGTTTGCATTCTTCGTCCAGGTTTTGAAAGCACCAAGAAGGGCAGCTCAAAAACAGGTACCGGCCGTGCTGCAATGCCCTTGTTAGCAGTGCGGTGTTCAGTCGATGATCCGTTGGTTAACCGACTTAAAACTCACTTTGTTTATTTATTTATTTCAGTTTGTATACTGCCCTTCCTCCAGAGATCACAACATGAAAACACAAAATACAGAATAAAACAAAAACAAGCCAATAACTCTGCTCCCTCAAAGACATTTAAAAGGCCCTAGGGTGTTAATTGGCCAAAGGTCTGGTTATAGGAAATGTTGGTTTTTCCCCCCTTAAGTAATCAAGAGCCTTCATTCTCTCTCTATAATATTTATACTGGTCCGCTGGCAAACCGTCATGACAGTCTGAGCCACCAGGAGGTGCAAGAGGCACACAGACTGAGACAGAAACATAGCCCAGAGCCTGAATGAGTCATCTCAGAAGTGGGAGGCAACACCATGACTTGCAGGAGAAACTCTCCTCCCTTTTTTTTCTTTCACCCTGACACCAAGGGAGTCTTTTTCTGTCAGGGGAGGGAGGAGATATTGTTACCCTTTTGGAAGCTGAGGAAGGTGGAACATGTGGTCCTGGGGGGGGGGGGGAATTGAGGCAGGGAGAGGGGAGATGTCACAGAGAGGTAAACTCTAGGAGAGGGAATTTGAGACTGGGAGACAGGAGGCTGGCAAGCAGAACAGGCTGGGACGCAACCCCTCCACTTAAGTAGATATTTGCAGGCACTCGTTCTGTGAGTACAGAACATGACCCAATGGGTTGCTGTAGAGCAGGCATCCCCAAACTGCGGCCCCCCAGATGTTTTGGCCTACAACTCCCATGATCCCTAGTTAACAGGACCAGTGGTCGGGGAAGATGGGAATTGTAGTCCAAAACATCTGGAGGGTCGAAGTTTGGGGATGCCTGCTGCAGAGGCTGCATTTCCCCAGGTTTCTCTCAACCAGCAGCTGTGACCAAGTAACTGAAGATCTTGGCACTGAGAGAGGAGGAGGAGAACTGATTACACAAGAGGGAACGTTCAAGAATCAGCTTAACCCAACGAACCTGCGCCTTACTGGATCCTGTTGCAGCTATATTTAAATTAAGAATGTGGGAAAGTACAGAGGAAGTGCAAATACGGTTTCTCAGAAAATTGATGCAAGAACCCGAAGGCGTGAAAGGCAGCGTCGGATGAAGACCATTCAAGGGTTTTTTGAATGGCACGGTTTTTTGAATGGCACATTTGCTACTTTTTCCTAATGGGGCGGATCCAGTTTAACAATCTCATGAGGAGACCTACCAGCTTTCTTCTTTTCACTTGTGTTCTGAACAGAGACACCAGGGGAAAAGAATGGAGGGGGGCTTCCTGTCTTACACATTAAAGGTTGTTCTAGGCAGGGCAAGCATTTGGTTAATCCCATCAAGTGATATTCCACAAAGTTGTTCTGTTAGGATAAGAAATTTGGGCTGTGTCCCCATAGCCCCTAAATCTGTTCAGGGGTTTTCCCCCAACTCTCCAGAGCAAATTTGGAGAGGACATGGGAGACAATGAGAGTACCATTGTGCAAGTGCAAATCCTTGCACTAATGCACTTTGTTGGGTACTGCCCTTGTACTTTGCACTTCCTTGAAGGAACTTGGGGCACTGCCCTATCTCATTTTTAACATGCAGCTCCTCTATGCATTAAGAAGATAGTGGCTTTTTTCAAACCCAGCCAGTAAGATCCATGACATAGTGGGGATTTGACTTTGCGGCTCTCTCATCCTAGCCCAACAGTTTTATCCTGCTCAACATTCAAGGCAAAGGTACCGTAATACAGTACTGTAGATGCCATAATGACGTGTTAAAAAACTGCTTGTTTTAAACCCTTCTGGCCAGCAGGTGGAGATACAGCACAAGGCAGCGTTCCCGAGTTAATCATTCTCAGAAAGGAAAAGTTTCACAAGAACCCATTACAGGGTATGCTGCAAGGCTCTGGAATTAGATTTGTGGATTTCTTACCATTTTAAAAAACTGGTCTATAGGAAACGGCAACAACGTCTATATGACTCAGACCTCTAAGTCGTGGAAATCGCTGCTGTACTTATCAATTGGGGTGTTGTGGGGCTATTAATGGCTATTAGCCATGATGGCTATATGGAAATGCTGTGTCCAAAGGTATTGATGCCACTAAATCACAGTTGCTGGGAAGCAGGAGGAAGAGAGGACTATTGACTCTGTGCCCTGTTTGTAGGTGTCCCAGAAGCACCTGGTGGGTCACTGTGAAAAACAGGATGAACTAAACTGGGAAAGGGGAGCTGTGTTCTTCCAGATTTTGTCAAGACTCCCAACATCTCTGATCACTGGCTTCCCCATCCCTGGACTATGTGGGCCTAAACACTATTCCAGCAGCGTTCTCCACTCCCTGGTGCAGTCTTGTATCAGGTCATAGCATCTGTTGATTTGTCAATTTTATTATGCTAGTGCTTCATCTGTTGACACTGGTGGAAAAAACGGGTTTCATTGTTGACAATTGCAAACGTTCATCAGTATGTTTAATAAACTATTCTTCTATTTTCACATTGATTTTTTACAAGGCTGCTGAACTTTTCCACTGTTTTGGTGAGCTGGGTGAATTAGATGCATTATAGCTGGGGATGTGGGGTTCAAGTTCAAATTCCTGCTTGACTGTGAAAAAGCAAGTCACTTCCTACCCACCTTACTCTTTATAGGAGACTAAACTGATGCTCTGAGCTCAAGGTGGGGCAACATACATGTGATGTGTAAGCAGTGAGATTCGTTCAAATTCTAACACAACACTGAAGGGGGCTTTTAAAGGCCTACATGGTACATTAACTTGAGAAGCAACGCTGTGTTTGATTTATCCTTTGCCCATGTCTAAAAAGTTTCTGCAGTGGGGATGCTGTTGACTCAAAGCACTTTCGCCTTTCTTAAATGCTTGGCCATTCAATTCCAGTGGAGGATCCTAGGCTCCCCCGCCTGTGAGCTTTCCTAGATAGAATCATCAAAATTTGAATTGGAGCAAAAAATCACAAAGAAGCAGGGAAATAGCAGGGAAACAGAACCCCCTAATACTTTTCTTCATGCATTTGCCTGGGGTGGCGCCTATCTGCCTAATCCTAATGCTCTCTCTCTCTCTCTCTCTCTCTTCTCTTCTCTCTTTTGGTTGGTTTGGCTCCTTTCTTGCATGCGCACGCACCTATGTGGTATTGCTGAATAGTGCTAAAAAAAGACCCAACTGACAGGCAGACCCAATAAGCAGGGAGCAGCTGGCATGGCTCCTCTGCAAGCATTCATAGCGTTGAAAACCCTCCTCCACCCCCATGTTCAAAAGGTTTTGTTTTCTTTGTTAGCTGCTATCATGTGATGCAAACACGGACTGCAGCAGTTGATTGACTAAGCTGGTGCTGTCACACGGAAAACAAAGAGGAGGCTTTGCAGGATGGGATAGGGAGCTGCTGGCTGATATAGCCTGTAAAGACTAGCAACAGCACATATAAACAAACAATGGTGTTTGGCCCCCGTCCCCGTCCCCTAACTCCACTCTCACCAACACACCCAAGCAAAGAAACTTTACAAACATTCCCGGCCTGCGATGTAAATCTTCGATTTTTTATTTCTCTTATTCCCATCTCCCACCTCCACTTTTGCTGGGTTGACAACCAGGACTCGGAAACCATTTCTGCCTGATCTTAAGGAGTTGCAGTAGCATGGAAGAAACAAACATATTTTTTAAAAAATGAGAACAGGAAAAGAGCAAGTGGGGGGACGGGACACACAGGCAATTCCTACAAAGTCCCAGCAACTCAGTGACAACTTCATTGTTTGTATTTCCATCAGCTGTTCAGCCACAAAACGGACCCCCGCAGCATCTCACAAAAATAAAGAGGCTCGGCAGCTTTCATAGACGCTTACAGAACGTGGACCATTCAGGCCTCTAGAAAGGAAGGCATTCCAGAATGAGTGCCAAAACGGAAAATGTGCTTCTCTTTGTGGCCACCAGCTGGATCTCAGATGGTTGAAGCGCTCTTGGAGCACAGTCCCATCCAATGATCCAAGAGCACAGGGGAGGGTTTTAAGATACAATTCCAGATTCAGAAGCCGCAGTGTCTTGTAGTGTGAGCCGCTGATGTCACCAGCTGCCTAAGTTCTTCAAACTTATTGGAAGCACCTATCTTCTATCTGCTGCTGGATGAAAAGGCAGCAGCTGGCCTGAGAACAAGTGGGACTCAAATGCACAACATCTGGAGGGATTAAGTTGGCCATCATAATCGGTTGGCCGTGAAATGTGAATGTTCCACAATCCAAACCCAGCTTGAACTCCTCGTTTTGATGGACCAAGCCCTATTCTTCAGTCACTTGCTATAATGAATGGCTTTACGAGCTGCCTAAGAAATAGAGCAAAACAATGGAAAGACATTTGGGGGAAGACTGTTGTAGCTCATTTGTAGAGTACCTGCAATGTTTTCAAAAGATTCCAGGTTCAATCCTAGGCATCGTCAGGCTGGGAATATCCCATACGAAGCCCCTGAAGAGCTGCTGCTGGTCAGTGTCAACAAAACTGGCCAAGATTGACCAATTCTGATTCAGTATAAGGCAACTTCCTAGATTCTTAAACACCATGGAAATTCCAGGGAATAAATGTTTGTGGCAACCTGAAAAACCTGAAGAACTGCATGGTACAGACCAATGATTAAATAATCAAAACGTGTACTCTCAATTCTTATGATCAATTTTCCTAAACATCTTTGGAGTCTCACTAAATCAGTCAGACGTTGCCCACTTTGAGTTGTAGCCAACAATAGTTCTACTCAGAGAACTCATTGAAATTAATGGATCTAAATTAGTCGTATTCCGAGTAGAACCTAGCTGGATGCAACCCTTGGTTTTTGGCAGGAGAAAACTGGCAATTCCAGCTAATTGTCATATTGCAGCATGACAAGCTAAACTACTTGCCAGATCTGTCAAACAGTTTCACCCAACTGTGAAAATAAAATGACGGGAGTATTTTAAATGTTATCATCTGCCATTTCATGCCATCATGCTTGTTTTCAATATGTTCCTTTTCCTGGGTGATCTCAGCAATGTCTTTGACCTACAGAAGCTGTTCTGCTATCCTTATTTCCTTTCTGAATCTTCCATTATACAGATGGGCTAAAAATGATTGTCCCTAAAATGGGCTATGTCCACACACACACTCCTCCTGCTACCGTATTAAAGTCTGCTATGCAGCATACAAGACATGTTAGCAATTCTAAGGTTCAGGAAGTTTTCTGTGAAACTTGGGATGTCTAAAACCCTTGTTTGGATGAACTTTTGAGGATCTGGTTTTTTTTTTAAATCCACTAAATAACAATGAATTAAATACTATAAAGATGAACTACCTTTCAAAAGTTCCACCAGGAAGAAATACTACTATGTATTGCTGCTTGTTTGATTTCCCAAGATTTCAGTTCTTTTTTTGTTCAATGTGCTCTTAGCGATAGGCAGGAGAGGAGCCTTGCCAATAACTCCTGTTCCTCTACATGGCTTAACCTTCCCTTATAAAGGTAAAGGGACCCCTGACCATTAGGTCCAGTTGTGACCGACTCTGGGGTTGCGCGCTCATCTCGCATTATTGGCCGAGGGAGCCGGCGTATAGCTTCCAGGTCATGTGGCCAGCATGACAAAGCCGCTTCTGGCAAACCAGAGCAGCACATGGAAACGCCGTTTACCTTCCCGCTGTAGCGGTCCCTATTTATCTACTTGCATTTTGACGTGCTTTTGAACTGCTAGGTTGCCAGGAGCTGGGACCAAGCAACGGGAGCTCACCCCGTCACAGGGATTCGAACCGCCGACCTTCTGATCAGCAAGCCCTAGGCTCAGTGATTTAACTACAGCGCCACCTGGGTCCAACCTTCCCATATACTTACCCCTAAAGTCATTCCCCTCCACACTATTCTCATCCAGGGGTAGATACACAAATTCTTCATACACTAAGCTGTGATGAAAATGGTAGCATTTGCATGCTTAGAAATCCAGCAGATTTCAAACACTCCAGATCGCCATAATTATTCGTAGAGGTTGTCAATCACTACTATGATGGCTTTGATATGAATGTCAGTTGGCAATACACAGCAACAGACCAAATATAGTTAAACCATTGTGGCTTCCTGTAATTTGTCCCTGAATTCACAAAATTGGTAATTTCTGACACACACACACACACACCTTTGGCAAGCCAGACTTGGCCCACATGTCTTGTTGCCTATCCAGAACTAAATAACTCACCCATAAAATTATAAAGTTGCTTCACTGTGGTCATTTTATGCTGTCCAGAATGCAGAAGCCATTATAGTTCAGTTCCTAAGGCTCTATACCAGGCACCCCCAAACTGCGGCCCTCCAGATGTTTTGGCCTACAACTCCCATGATCCCTAGCTAACAGGACCAGTGGTAGGGGAAGATGGGAACTGTAGTCCAAAACATCTGGAGGGCCAAAGTTTGGGAATGCCTGCTCTATACCATATATACACACTACTCTATATACTACCACAGCTATGGGCCCTTGTTAGGGGAATAGACCACTGAAGTATTAAGCAAAGTCATAGAGATATATTTTGTAGGCCATGGGTTTAGTTGGCTTGTTAAAGCATTATAATCACCATCTTGGCTTGCAGGAATGAAGTGCAGGCTTTTCAAGAGACTTCCTCTTTGGCCAATACATTTTAAGTATATCTGTTTACTGAAATAGTGCCCGAATTAACGTTTAAGAAGGGGAAAATAGTACACTCTCCAGGGCTTGGTCACATAGATCACTGGGTGGCAACACAGTGCAACATCATCACTTTGTGTTGTGGTCAACTGGGAATAACGCTTGCCAGTTCTGCAAGGCCAATTTAAGTAATACACTGCAAGAGACACACAATCGTCATACAGTATTCTTTTCCCTAAGAAATGCAGCAGACTACAGGGAGTTTATTGGTGCTATTTTATGAGACGTCTGTGTCCTACTAAAGCCAGAGTGTGCTTGGGTGGTCTTCGGTATTATAAACAAGGGCAATGTTGTACCACAGAAATGCATCGGGACATTTGCTGGTGATGATCCACATTCAAACACTTTAACGGGAGCATTTGCAACAGCATGGTGGTGTAAAATGCATAACAAGATTCCATTTTATACCCCCAAGAGCTAGTAAAGTGAAAGACTACGTTAAGTTGCGAAGCAGTCTTGGTTTAGTACTTTGCAAAACGAAACCTTGTTCTTGCATGAAAACTAAGAAGAGCGTGAAGTTGGGTGGAATCCAATGAGAATCATTCCACTGACAGAAGGCATCTGCAATGGGACAGGGAGGCAACTTTTGAAAATTCCTTCTGCCCCCTGCAGCTGCCCCCCCCCCAATAAAAATCTGCTCTGGGGAGAGGTTGCCAAAAATTGCCTCCCCTTCCATTCTGTTGACAGCTGCCTTCTGTCAGTGGAGACACCCATTGGATTCCACCCATTCTACACTAATTACCTTAAAAGCCTATGCAGCCCTATAGGTGACTCTCTTCTATATCCCTTAAAATAAAAATTTAGCTTATGACTAGATTCACACTAAACTTCAAACCACCCGCTCTATGTTTCAGAATCGTGCAGTGGTAATCGGCTTTGGTTTAAGTGACGCTTTGTATGTCCCTAAAATCACTTTGATATCCTGCATTTTAGCAGGGAAGTATTTAGGACCACATTGGGGAAAAGGTGTAGGTGACTGTTATCCATAGTATACTTTCTCTCTAAAATGAGGTTTCAGCTTGTGCGAACCAGGCATAAAATCATAAACTATGAAGGATAAAGTTGAAACACTAATTCCAGTTACTTTGCTGAGGAAAAGTTGGTCCTCGGCCAAACAGACTAAGAAAACAGGCAGCACAATCCTATGTGTGTTCATTCAGAAATAAATCCACTACATTCAAGGGATTTACTCCCATGTAAGCATGTCTAGGATTGCAGCCTTGGTGTGCTTCATTTGCTCTTTTCAAGCTAACTCTAATCACTGACCTAAGCCCTTGTCACATTCTGAACACATGCAGAGGCAAATCTTTCAACAAAACTGCAGTTTAATTTCAGAAAGTGTTAAAATATACTGTACATCAACTTCTGACATACTACGTTAGTATACACAAATGGTCTCTTGAAACTGTATTTATGAAATGTACATTTTAATTTAAATACTCAGTATACACTGCACTTAATCTGCATGTTGCATTTATTAAATACATTAAAATCTGCAATGTAACAAAACGTTTTCTGCATACGAAATTCAGAACACCATTTTAAATGAACAAAAGATGGCTCACTTCATTTTTTCAAACTAGTGTGTAACACACCAGCTCAGCTCCACCAACACTAGCTGTTCTTTCTTTTTTTATTTGACATTGTTCACAGACTATTACATATCACAATAAGAGTGCTGGATAAAACATGAGGTACGAAAGTGGTTCAAAGATTATAGGTCATGCAGATCATGCTAGACAGCAAAGAAAAATGTGAATGAGAACACTAAATAAAAATACATAAAGAATGTGCATTATAAAATAAAAACTCAATTACACAGCTTTGCTTCTTTGGTTACAAAGTAGGTTGAACAATTTCACAGCTTTTTATTCCCACCCAAAAAATAATAATAATCATACGAAATGTCAAAAAGCAGAGGAATCATGGCAATTTCTCTATTAGAAAGTAGAAACAGAAATGAGCAAAGTTTTCTTCATCAAAATAGCCCATCAATTATCTCACAATGACTGGCGACTACCTGTACAGACGCACTATGGTCTTCATACTTACAATATACAAAAATTTACATTCAAGCTGGGTCTTAACTACTGAAAATAAATACCAAAAGGTAAATTGCCATTAGTGTTAGAAATATGCCAGGATTCTTTTGTTCAATTATTGCCTAAACATTTTATCTATTAAACTCAATCCTGCCTATATCAATTTTTACTGATACTTACATTTATTTATTTTTAAAAAATTAAAAGTTCTGTGACATTGTTCATGTACATTATGAATAGCAGCCCTGTAATAAATAAAAACACAAATAAATGAAACTAATGTAGGCAAATGTTACTTATAATTGAAAGAACAGTGGCTCTAAAGATGAGTTTGTTGCTATGTGAAAAAGCAAGGCTCAAAGTAATCCATGAGTAATGGAAACCTTGAAGAGCCTCGCCAAAGCTCTTAAAGACCCCACTCATGTGCACCAAATAAATGCAGACTTTTGCATTATAACTCCTTCTATCATTTCCCTTTTGCACTGATGGCATAATTGAACACCAACTGTGCTGCATGACATCTCAGTGAGGGAAAGCTCTTGTAGAATGATTGTCTAATACTGAAAAGGCCAAAACACACAACTGAAGCATGGCTACTTGCTTTCATATAAAGTGGAAAGAACACCAGTGGCACACAAGGACAGATTGCTTTCAGTTTCTTAATGAGGCAAGAAAGCTTTATGCTGAGGAGACATTCGGCTGCTGCGGAGGTTGCGTTGGCTGTACTATCACTGTTTGCTGTTGAGAAGTGCTACTGGGGTTGGCCTGTTGGGTTGAGAGCTGGGATAACTGATCGTTGTTTGAGAGAGATTTTAACAGTGCATTTTCCCGTTCAAGTAAAGAGTTTCTTTCGACTAATTCTTTTATTTGTTCCTTCAGTACTTCCACTTCTTCTCTGACTGCGTACATCAAATGGCTTTTCACCAGATCCTGCAAACGGCAAATTAGTCGTTAGATTAATTTCTATAAACAGACTTTTACTTTGCCCAAATTCTTGGGCGTAACTTCATTAACTTCATTAACAGTTAAATTTGGATCCTAGCACCACAAGTTAAATAGAAATATCTAGAAACCAAAATACACAGGATTAACTCCCCAGCATTGAATTCACTTGCTGTATTATTGCCAACTTCCAAAGCACTCAAAAAACACCAATGCTACATGTCTTATATGTTGCTTTCAGGAAGGTAACCTAAATACAGAGATTTCTTACTCTCAAAAAGCTTCATAGTTATTTTTACAGAAACTATTCTTGTATGTATGATTAAGTGATTCTGTGTGCTTCTGAAGTAACCCCCAAGTTTGCCATACTGCTTAGCTTTGAATTCTGTACATTCTTTTTGATTACGCACAAACAAAATCTTTGTCTACTCTTGTTTGCAGCAGTGACACTGAGGCTAACAGAGCTGGTACTCTGGAAACTAATCCACTTGCACCACAGGGATCCCCAACAGCTCTCCATCACATGACCATGAATACCGATTAAAAATATGGGGCTCGCTAGACTTGTCCAACTTGAACCGACGCGTTTTGTGGCAACACTTTTCTTATCAGAAAACCCATGGAAAGACTGGAGGATCACATTCCCCTGGATGAACCTGCCCATTCAGTTCCATCTTCAGAGAGCCTGTTCCTGCCTTTTAGAGATTAAGTAGGTGGCAACTGATCACAGGGCATTTTTCACTGGCAGGGCTCAATCTTTACAACACTCTCCTGAGAGCAGCCCACTTAGCATCTATTTTTCTGCCTTTCACATATTAGGGGAAGGCACTCCATTTCCTGAGCTTTTTGCAGCAGCTGCTTTTTTACTTTTTCATTATGACTAAGCTAGTAAGAACAAACCAGTTTTACCATTCCTACAGTGATCTGATGTACATTTATGAGGAAAGGCAGGTTATAAAATGTTTTCAATAAAGAATTTCAAGCAACTTGGAGATGAAGCTGTTCCCAGCGCCCAAAAGTAACTTCGCATAACTGATGGGAGCCAACACAACAGGAAACAGCACATTAGTTTGGAATATTCAAGTCGACTACTGACTTTGGCATTTTATGGAATAGAATAATGCATTCGGACCAATATTCGCTTAGACTCAGGGTAGAAACAAACACTGTTTTCTGTCCATATTTGCCTATTTTTTTCAGTAGAATTCGTTCTCCCTTCCTTTTTTTTCTCCAAAACTGGATGGCTGGAAAGCATGCAGATGTAACAGCTCTTCCTCTGGCTCCCAAGCCTTTTGTAAACTAAAATCTTTACACGTGCTATTATTTTAAATGTCTGGATGCAGTACTGAGCAGGCCCGAGAAGGGGGGGAGCGGCAGTCAGGCCTGGGCCTCAGAGGGCTAATCCAGTCAGGGAGCCCAGCCAGGAGCCAGCTGCTTTTTTTGTCTGAGTATAAAACTTTATTCTAACAATACTCCCAGGCCTCAGACAAGGTCTATTCAGGCCTGGTACTGAAGTAATGGCCAACATGTCAAAGATTCTGGATAGCAAAGCAACGCTTTTGGTCATACCAAATAATGATGTGCTAAAGTAACGGCAGTCCTACTAGAGAATTAGCATTGTCTTGGTGTAAGCTAAAACTTTCGGACCTGGGTATGATGTACATTAACTTCACTGTAGTAATACATCGGTTTACACATGGATTCACCCACCCCCCGAAAGCGCATGAACACATTTGGAATGGCACTACATGAATGCCCAGATGCTTCTTTGGTGCTTCTTTGCTCATAATAGAATTGCATAAATGGCATGGCACAAGGACATAGTGCAGGCAAGCAGCAGGCTGAAGCCTAACATGTTCATGCCATACATGAGATCATATTATTATCATGTAAACTGGTGTTTTCCACCTATATGGAGTCCTCAACAGACAAACAATTGCTTGTGTTTGCTTTATCATTTTCTATCTTTAACATTTCTTCCTGATATGGCCTTACAATCCATCAATATAGGTTATACAAAAATGACGACAGCAGACTACAAACCCAGCGCTCTTTAAGAATTAAACAGTTCAGTTCTCTACTTACCATCGCCTGTTCTATTTTGTTGTCAATGGCTACAACACTCGCACCAGATGCACTGTTTAAAAGAAAAGACAAAACACAGGTACATGAACTCCAGTGACCTCTGGAATGTTGTTCAGCAAAACTGATTGCAAGGCAAACGCTCCTTGTGCATTTTATTATGGTTTCCCACAACAACAAAAATGTGTGTGTATATATATGTGTGTGTGTATATATATATATATATATACACACACACACACATATATATATATGTATATGTATATATAGATAGAGAGAGAGAGAGAGAGAGAGAGAGAGAGAGAGAGAGAGAGAGAGAGAGCTTTTCAGTGCTCAAACTGCTTCTTATGTATCTCAGCAATAATTACAAACCTTTAAGGATGGTCAGTCGGATCTCCATATACTCAGGAACAAGATGGAAAAGAATTGTATCCTCAGATCATAAAGATTCAATTCCAGAGAAAGTTAGACATATTTAAGTCCCATCAAAATCAATGGGTGTTAAGCATTTAAGTGCTTTCAATGGGACTTAAACATGGCTATTTCTTGCCAGAATGGGCCCAAGGTGTATCTACACAAACTGTGGCCCTTGTTTAAGCAGTGAATAGGCCTCTCTAGAGAGTACAATGAGATAGTGATGTCATTATCCTATTGGTTGTCATGGTTTGCTACCCTGAGCACCCTTTTGGTGTAACTTAATAGTTCACAATTATAACCAAGTCAACCGCTTTGCTGCTTCTGTGTGTGTTAAAGTGGCATTTGGATGCAAGTTTGTTTTGTCCACTGTGACAGCCAGTATATACAGATTACCTAGATATTATCTAATATGACGGAAAGCCAACATTTATGTCTTAATTAAAACGATACTATAAGCAAGATGTACTGTAATTTAGACACCTCCAACAAGTTGTGGAACACAGAAAAATGAGACCAACTTTGTTGGGCTTTTTTTTTTGGAAGCTACTGGCTGTTTGTATTTCAACTTTTTTCCAGTATAACACTGAATGGGTCACAACTGTTGACCTGGAGCATGTGCTAAAACTTAAAACATGTAGTTCCCAAGAGATTAGAGATCAGCTTGAATAGAGGACTCTTGAATCCATTTCAAGATGCTCAGTGTGTTGGCCCAATGAGGAGCTTTCTTCAAAAGTCCAATGCGGCCTAGTTTTGTAAGCAGGAGATGCCATACCATCAACAGCACAACAGGAATTTAATTGACCAGAGACCCTGTGCTCACATTTATTTTAAGTTTAAAAATAAATAAATAATTCTGTGCCACTATTCTGGACAAATTGGCTTATAACATTGTGACTAAGCCTACACGCGTTAAATTAGAGGTGCATCATCCTGGCCCTTACTGATGAAAATAAATGAAAGTGTACATTTCTGTAATTAGAAGAGGATTTGCAACTTACTATTTTAAACGAGTATTTCTACTTTCTGACCTCTGCATAAATAAAATAGGCTACATGTATGCATTAGGCAAGTGGAAGAACTGCTAGGTATCACAGATTTCCCCTGACCTCTGCAGTCCCCCGCCCAGCTGCTCCTAGGTCCTCCTGAACATTATGGGATGTGGTGCAGAGGGCTGCCATGAAAGATCAGTGAAGATTGGATGGGGAGATCAGTGAAACTGTGTGCCCTTCCTTGCAAGAGGAGAAGTGTTTCTACTTGCCAACTAAGAAATTTTATCTTAAGCATTCAGTAAAGTGATTTGCAATTCAATAACTGCAAATTTTAAATTTTAAAGCTCAGGTTTACCATGGAGAGAAATTCATTTTGCCGTATTTTAAAATATGGCATTTTGTATTCAGCAGCAGAGAACTCAAACAAGTTTTATCTACTTGTCATTTCTGACATCCACCCTACTTTTCCCTGCTGAAAAAGTTTACATGTGATTACTCCTTTTTCATAATCCAGCATTCAAGCAGAAGACAAATTTAAATGCTCATAATTGGATTATATGTTATTACAAACCCTGCCCCAATATTGAGAACTTGTTTCTATTTTCAAATGATGCCACTGCAGCACCAGAGGTCAACTTCAAATGTGGAATATTGCTTAGTTCAGAACATATTTAATATGTTATGTAGAAATACTCATTTTGTGTATTGCAAGAAAAACAAGTTTACTACATTTAAGTAATGACTACTTAATATATTGATTTGTATTGTACCACACAACTTCTAACACCAGTTTCTTGACCATTTTATTAATGTACACTTAATAATGTATTTCAAATAAAAGGGGGGGGGAAGCAACAAGACAAGACAGGTTGCTACTTACAAAGTTTTACTAAACAACCTTCATAAAATGTTTAAAAGGAAGTAATTAAACAGGGATAACTAGAGTCCAACTCTGAGAAAAGAAGCAAGGACTCTAAGTTTTAAAGGTTTATATGTGTCCTATAGCCTAATCTAAAAAATGCACTTCTACATGGAGACACACCTGCTATTCATGCAGGGCTGTTTCACCCCTCATTCTAGAATACTGTTTGAGGAAAAGTCTGGCTATGGTCAAAGCCTCTACCTTTGGACTAGCTAGCCCTTACAGAAGAAGCATAAGAACTATTCTAAACCTATCTATCTGTCTTCCAGTCACAGCACTCCAATCAAGCTCTATCATTTGAAAATAGTTGTTTTTTTTCAGTTTGGCCTTTCTTAAAGCCTATTAAAAGTGGTTATTCCAACTAGAAATGCCAGCATTAGCTAGCAGTAAATGGTTTTCAGTGAATGTAGGAACCGATACCAGCCATTTTGTACTATTTGAGAGTTAAACTAGATAGCAAACCAAAGAAATGCATTTCCAATAAGAGCACCATCTCAAAAAGCTGCTCTTAACATTCTCAACTATTTCAAAAGCAGTCTGCCTTCCGCACTGGGACAGAACAGCGTACAAGACACGCAAGTCTGAAACACAAATGACTACAGGTAGTTGTGTGGTTCTTTGATCCTAGCCAACCTTTCAAGGCAGAACACAATTACAGTATGAACAGCTAGCTTCCTTGTTCCAACTTACCTCAAAAGTGAAAAATAAGTGTACATCAGAAATTAATTTCACCTTTTCTATGTAATGTTTTCCTGAAACATTTAAATGTTTATTGTAATAAATGCGAGGAACACTGAAATTAGTCTTCCTTGGATATTCAAAAATGAGTGAATTTAAAAGATCACCTGTATGATTTTAGAATTAGTGTGCAATGTTTACTTATGTTGAAAGATGAAACAAAAATCAATTTTGTATTATCATGTAGCAGTGTTCATAGATACGCAAAGTGCATATAGGAAACAGATGAACTATTTCAGTGGATGGAATAGTTTTACTTAAAAGTCCTATGTTTTCATCACAAAAGATGTGATTCTTGAAGAACCGATAACTATGTCCTTCCCTTTGAGTGGGACCATTATTCTAAACATGTATAAAACAAACTTTTCAGTAATATATACACTCAAATATTGCTGAAGAGCATACTGTTTAAATATCCATGTTTAAATATGGACTATTTTTAGGAGGCTAATTTAGGGGGCTAATTTGAATTTGGAAGCAAAATTAAGTTTTGCCTCCTTCAAAAGCAGACAAGAAAGGAAAGTTTGGCTGTTATGTTTGAGAGGTTTCATACCCTATTAAAAAGCAGCCTTTTAATATTTTGCATGTTTACATTTTCAAATAGTCTTCACACACCTTGCGTATCAAGAGAACATTCCTCAGATCTTCTATGGCCCTTACATTCTTGTTATTTTGTGTTTTTCAAAAAAAAATAGTTGGCACACTTAATAGGTACTGTAAGAAATGGGAGCTTTAATACTGAAAATGCGTTTTAGTTTTCCAGAGCCCTGCACAACCTTGACAAGGAAAACTGTGTTTACACACTAGTGCTGGAAGCCTCTGAGCCTAGGTGGGCAAACTGGAATGCCTGGTCTTAGAGGACAGTGTTGATACAGCTGGGGCAATGGAACCAGTGGGGCCCTGTTATCACTGGATATGGACTCTATAGGAAGGACAGAAGATGACTTAGCGGAGGTGGTGTTGCTCTTTATGTCAAAGAGGGCACTGAGTTCAAGAAAAAGAACTCTCAAAAGGGCAGACCCCTCCACATAATTGCTATAGGTGGTGATACCAAGAATAATATAGTTCTACGGGAATGCTAACAGCTCCCTAATCAAAATGTTCATGAAGATATTACAATGAAGAATGAAATCAAGGAAGCACCCAAAAGAGGAATTGTTGTACTAATGGCCGACTTCAACTAACCTCAGACAGACTGACTACACATGTTCCAGTCACAAAAAAGGCATAAGCATAAAATTTCTATTCTATTATTTTAAAATGAAACTCAGAGACTTAAACATATGAACATTGTAATCATAGATGATTTGGAAGGGTCATCTAGTCCAACCCCGTACAATGCAGGAATCTTAGCTAAAGCATCAATGACACTTGGCCATCCAACCTCTGCTTAGAAACCTCCAAGGGAGGAGAGTCCAGTTTAGAAACAAGTATAAAGCAACCTGAGACCTTAGGGTGAAGAGTAGGTAATAAATTTATAATAAATAATAATAACAACAACCTAAATAAACAAGTATTTATATCTAGGTATCCCAAATGAATGTGCCTTAGAACAGTTGGTCAAGGAACTGACCAGAAGGATGGTGACCCTTGACTTAGGTGGTGCCCAGCATAGCTGCCAAGTTATCCCTTTTTTAAAGGGAAATTCCCTTATGCTGAATAGGCTTCCTTGTGAGAAAAGGGAAAACTTGGCAGCTATGGTGCCCATAACCTGGTATAAGATATAAGTGGGAATAAGTGACCACATTGCTATTAAATTAAATACACATGTAAACAGCTAATTGTCCCCAAAATCCAACATGGTCACATTTCAAAAAAGTAAACCTCCCCAAAATAAGAATTGGTAAAAAGGAAGGCAAAGTCAAGAAGATTGAATCTTTCCAAATTGCTTGGGAGTTATTTAGAAACACAGCATTAGAAGCTCAACTGGAGCGCATATGGAGATTAGGCCTGGGAGATATATCAATATATCGTCCAACACTGGTTTGAAGTACACATTGTGATAATTGTTTCATAATATTTGAGCTGGCAATATATCACAAATCACAATGTGTGTAAGGGCTAAGCGACATCTGGGTTTCAACATCGCGGTAACTCACCAGCTAAACGTTGTTATCAGCAGCTAAACCTCACAACACCACCAACTAAACATCACAATATCACCAGCTAAACATTGCTATCTAGCACAATGACTAAAATAAGGATGGAATTATACATACGGGAACAGGACAACATCCTGGCAACTGCTACTACTTAGGGGTCTAAAATGGATAAATGACAATATTATCAATCACCACACACACAGTTTCATCAGCAAGCAAGTCAAAATGGCCTGCTAGGAGGCAGAATCAGCAGTAGCAGAAACAGCTTGCCATGACCACAATACGTGTTAGCAGTAGCGGCGACAGCCTGGCTGTGGCGGCAGAATCAGTGGTGGCCTGTGCATCCTCATGGTGGCAACTGGAGGGGCAGCAGTAGCAGTGGCACAAACAGTAGTGGTCTGCGAGTGATGACAGGGAGTGGTGGGGGCAGCCTGCGAGGACTCGCAGCAGCGAAGGGAAGCAGCAGCAGTAGCGGCCTGCGAGACCTTGCAATGGCGGCAGGTGGCCAAGGTAGCGGTGGCGGCTTGCAATGCCTCACGGCAGTGACAGGTAGTGGCAGTGGACTGCGAGGCCTCACAGTGGCAATGGGAATTGGCAGTAGTAACAGCATTGGCCTGAGATGCCTCGCAGTGGTGCCAGCATTTGGCAGCAGAAGCAGTGGTGGCCTGCGGGGGGACACATCACTGACAGGTGATGGCAGTAGCGGCATCCTGTGAGGCCTTGCAATAGCGAAGGGAGATGGCAATAGTAGTGGCAGCCTGCGAGACCTTGTGGCGACACAAGCAATGGGACCTGTGAGGCCTTCTGCCACTGTCGCCCACTGCTGTGGCAATGCTTCTGCTGCAAGCTGCTGGTTATTGTGCCCCTGCTGCCAGGCTGCTGCCGCTTCTGCCTACTAGCAGGCCTGCTGGCAGTCCCAGATTATTTGTATTCACTATGACTTATCACCATACTCTGGATTGTCCTGAATACCACCATTGGGTAGCCAAGCCCCATACCAAACGTCCTGATGGGCTGCATTTTGACTTGCTTGCTAAAGAAACTGAGTGAGCAGTGATTGATAATATTGTCATTTATCCACTTTAGACCCGTAAGTAGTAGCAGTTGCCAGGAGTCGCATTGTCCTGTTTGCCTCTGTGTAGTTCCTTTGTTATTTCAGATACTGTGATATATTGATATATCACGATGTTTAGCTGGCAATATATCGCGATATTGAAAACCAGTTATCGCCCAGCCCTAATGGAGATCAGGAAAGGTACCACAAGGATGAAGAAGATGCCGGCATGGTTAATTAGCAGAGTCAATAATGCAATTAGAAACAAGAATTTCTTTCAAAAAAGAATAAAAGAAGAATGCAAACTTTGGCAAAAGAAATGCAAGCTGACAAAAGGGATGCTTTAAAAAAGAATTTGAGGGGTACATTGGTAAAAACATAAAAAACATCAACATTAAAAGACAACATTAGTAGCAGTGGTGGTTGAACCCTGAAATGACAAGGTAGTCAGAGGTGTGGTAAAGCAGAAGATTGCAGAGAAACTAAATGAATTATTTACATCTTCCTGCCTGAACTAACTTGGGCAGGAAGGGAATGTGAGAAACTGAGGCAAAAAGTGGTAATGCGAAATGAAGTTCTAGACCTAACAGACAAAATAAAAAGACAAATTACAGGGTCCAAATAGCATTACCCAAGAGTTTTAAGTACTCAAATGTGAAACGAGATTTAAAAAAACAAACAAACATGTAACCCAGGCATGTCAAACCTGCGGCTCTCCAGATGTTTTGGCCTACAACTCCCATGATCCCTAGCTAGCAGGACCAGTGGTTGGGGAAGATGGGAATTGTAGTCCAAAACATCTGGAGGGCCGCAGGTTTGACATGCCTGATGTAACCTGTCTCTTACAACAGTCCCTGTATCTGAGGACTGCAAAGTGGCCAATGTTAACACCTATTTTTTAAAGAGAGACCTGGGAGGATCCTGGAAATTACAGGCTAGTTAGCTTAACAGCTGTCAAAGGAAAGCAGGTGGAAAGCTTTGTTAAAGATAAATAACCAGGCATGCAGAACAACAAACCTTGCTGAAGCAGCACAAGCATGGCTTCTGCAAGGATAAGCCTTGCCTCACTAACTTTTGTTCTTTGAGAGTGTCAACAAGCATATAGACCAGCTGACATAAAACCATCTAAGTACTGTACAAGATGTAGGCACCAGGTTGAGGAATGGGATGGAGTGCCCTATACAGAAGCCATTTTCGTAGAAAACAAAGCAATACTAAATTGGACAAATGTATTTCAAAGAGTATCCACCTCTTGGGAGGAAAATCTGAACCTAAATAACAAGTAAATTAAAAGTGAATTATTTAGCTTAGATTTGTACTCCACTATAAACTTGTGATGCTGAAGTTGTACCCTACTCCACCATTCCATAAGATATAGGATCAGATAGTAAACCTCAAAAATTATACTCAGGACTGGTACCAATGTTATAGCACCATGAACCTGTTTTTCAAGTATTATTTATCATCATTTGTACCTTTATACTACTATGCTGCTCTAATGTGTTAAGAGTTGATGTGACAGGAAGGTCACGAGGAGGGCTGCATGCGTCATAATTCTGCAGAAAGTGGTAGCAGGAACTGAATTCTGCTCTCTCCTCCCGAAGCAAATATCTAGCTTTACTGAGTGAATATATTCTTGAAAGTGTGTGAGTTTACTGTCTCCTGAAATCCTACAAACCAGAGCACTGACTATTTCCACTTATGGTGGGAGTGTCATTCAGTGGCAGCTTTGGGGGAGTTGGTGTTCTTAGAAATTTATTTGACAACAAAACAAGTAATGGCGCCAACTCCCTCAGTGGCATTATTGGGGATATGGAATATACCAGATGAAGATGGTTTTGATAAAGAATTTGATAAAGAATTGAAATTATATTTTTTGTTAGCTGTGGGGATGGCTATTTTAAGATAATGGAAATATTTAGAAGGGTTAAATAAGGATTTGTGGTTACGGTCAAATCTGGTCCATAACTACTGCTGGAAAATTAAGATATACTGGGGAATAAACAAAAGAAAAGAAAACGATTCATTTTTAACTACCTGGCAAAATTTTATTTTATATATAAACGATGAAAACGATTTTCAAATGCCCCCTGTGAAATATGCTACTATTTGGAATTCTTAGTAACTTTTCAGCTTCATGTGAGAATATCCTAAGACACCGAGGACAATATCCTGATTTTTATCAACAAAAAGGTGGACATGTTATTACCCTCCAATAAATAATGCTCATTTCCCCCAGAGATTGTGAAGGCAGAAGCCCAAAATTGTATCTTTTGTGTGTTTCATTTTTAAGCAATTTATTGTATTATCTTTATTTTTAAATTGAATAAATAAGAAGAAATGCCTTTTTAAAAAAACAGTCCTGGGAACAGGACTGCAGCATTATTTCTCCACCATGACTGGTAAAGGTGGAATACATTACGCAAAATAGCAAAAATGTCAGAATTATGCAAATTAAGAGGAATAATGCTTTTCTTATGCCTACGTGCATAATGTATTTCTCAGTACAGAAAACAGAGCCTTGTCCATGAGCTCTGGGGGAAGGAAGCCATTTGCTGCCCACCAGTTTTCTTCTGCTGCAGCAGCTGCTGGAAGTTAAGAGTCCCAAGCCAGTTGTACCTGGATGCAGAAAACACAGCGAGAACAGGCTTCGCCTTTTACCCCAGGCCCTGAGGGAGATTAAGAGGGCTCCAGTTGTGCTCCTCCTTGACCCAAGCAGCTGCCATTCTCCTCCAATACCTAGTCGGCTTACTCTGCACACACATACCAAAATGCACACATTTGTTTTAGCATTCATGACGTTATCTGTAGGAAGTACCGGTATAAGGACTTTGCTTTATGCTGGCCTAGTAAAGATTAGCCACCTTCCGCTTTGATCAGCTACCAGAAACACTTCACTTAGATCTGAGTGCCAAACCAATCCACTCCAGTTTCTGGAAACATAGTGTCCCTCACTAGACAAGAGTTGAGTGCAAAAATGATGATATGAATCACTATTGAAGATTTTATTCTCCATATCAGTTTACTGCCCCCAACTTGAAAGTTAAATTCTGTGAATAACCCTGAAAGGTTTCTGAATATACTGCAATAATCAAGAGCAATGAAAAAGCACATGTAATAAGAAGTGGAAAGCAAGAATGGGCAGATCATATCCTCATTCACCACTGAAAATGCTTTAACTGCAGTTTATAAAAGTAATGTTTTCCCTACTGCATGTAAATCACTTTGTTAAAGGGGTGGCATAAAAATGCATTAAGTATCACAAAATATCACTTTGGGGAAAGTGTACTAAATTCCACACTAATTGCCTAATAAGACACTCCACAGGCACTAGAGTAAGCTACTTTAGTGACAGGTATCTTAGGCAAATCACAGAACTGAGTTTTCAACATGCAGTGTACTGACAATTTAAGTCAACTGTTTTCTCAATGTTTGATTTAATTAAGAATGTGTTAACAAAAGAGTTGCACATGATATAAAACAGATTGAAATTTGATAACTGAATGCAAGTGTAATTTTTCATACAAAGCAATACTAATGAGCCCAAATGCATTTGTTACATGTAGGTATCTCAAATGCAAGGCTTGTAATTGATGTAGGGATTTCTTAAACCAAAAACAATTTTAAGTCACACAGTACCCGTAAGACTTCAGTCTGTACCTTTTGTGACTGTGGGCTATTCCAGAAGCTTCAGTAGCACCGTTTGCTGCACATTCTTTTTGTAGTTGAAAGTTCCTGCAGGAACTAAGAACGGCAGCAATGTCCTTATTTAATATGGGGACAAACTAAAATCAGAAAGCTGTCTTCAGAGAGCTGCTTTAAGTTGGTCTTCCAAACTACATTTGTAAAAGCAGTCTGGCAAAGATTCTGGCAAATTATTAATAAAATCTAAGTAAGATCAATGTGGTGATTTATTTTCAATTTATTAATTAGTTAAACTTATTTTTGGTCTCTATTTAGGGCTGTCAGTGACCCAAAGCTGCTGCCTCATTGCACTAGTAGCCTCCATGATTTTTAGTGCCAGTAACCAAATTAAAAACTTGGTTTTAATACAACTTGGAAAAAATAATGTTTAAGAAGTCTGCTTTCACATCACCTCCCCGATCTATTTTGAGTTATTTAAGATGGGGGAAGTCTCCTGAGACTAATGCACCTAGCAACAAGTGTTCAAGTGGCGAGCCGGAGAAAACATGGAGGCTTCCCAAAGGACGCCTCGGTAGTCATCATCTTCAATTTTAAAAAGATTAGAACTATGTAGCTATTGCAGGTATTCTTGCAAATATTGATATAAAAAGATTAAAGAAAGCACAGGTTTCTTCAAAAATGCTCATTCTGTTGCATGGTGTTTCAGTCTCTTGCAAATAACTATTCATAATTTTGTGGGTTTCAAAATACTCCCCAGAAAATTGCCAGTCACAAGGGAATAGACCATATCCATTTAGTAAGTGTAGCTGCAAGGCAGTTTGCTTTGTGACTCTGACCATCTAAAAGTATAAACACATCAAGCTTTGCACTGCAGCACAATCATTTTTACAGAAAATGTACTTTGCATGTTTAAAGAAGTTCAGTACTAGTCCACTAACCTGTAAGGCCTGAAAAATAGATCTAGCAGCAGTTTCAAATGACACCCTCATGGAAACCATCAATACAACCGCAGTAAATCTCTTTCCAAAAGGAAGGTTAAAAGAAAAGGTTCTATTATAGAGGTCTGTGATTAGGGAGAGCCCAGATTGTGAAAGTCACCACCTAATCTACCAAACCAAAGATGGCCTATTTCTACTGTTCCCTATGCTGCATGGCTTTCGACATCCATAAAAATAGTGGAAATTGGGAGATTCTAGAATACTATCATGTTATAATGACAGAATAGTCGTAAGAATTGGACAATTCTAGCCCCTGCACACCACCACAGCTTCAGGAAAGTAGTGATAATGTTTCAGCTACAGAACTTCTGGCAAGCAGCGAAGGAACTGTTAAAGCGTGGAAGAACAAACATCATACTCTTCCCCCCTAAAGTTCAGGGAATTTTTGCATGTGATGAAACTGTTTTCCTGCAGGCATCTCTTATTGTCCAGGGGGCCAATCTGGAGCGAAACAACCTTGTAGCCAAACAGATCCCCAAGGCAAGCTGCAAGTTTTTAGGACAACTCCCATTTAGCCCACCACAGATAAATTAAGAATTAGCTTGCCTCAAACTGGGAATGAATTGTATTGTAGAATATTGTGTTGCAGGCCCTGCCTCTGATGGCAACTTGCCTTCATTAGTGATTTAACAGGGTGCATTGTCTAGCAGTAGCCTGTTTTAATTTATGAACTACTGCTAGTGACCTCTTTTCAGCTGAAGTTACAAGGTAAGAACGTTTATGTTGTATGAATAGTCCCCTGCTGTTATTGTGAAATAGAAGCTTGTTTGAATATACTGTATACCAAATGTATAGGTCACTCTTAACATTCAAACTTATGTAGAGAAGTTCTCCATTTATTCCAGAAGAGATCAAATTGGATGACTGAAACAAAATAAGAGATCAATTGAGAACCTTGGCAGATTGCAGTCATTCAACTTCAGTATTATGAGGCTTATACACCACTCAGTTCTGCCATGCATTCAGTTATTGCTTTCCAAGTCATGCAAGGCAATAAAGTGAACAATCAAAACACATCATCCTGTTTTCACGTTCCTGAGCTCCGCTCAATACTGCTCTAAGAATAGATTTGGCCAATGGGGCAACTTTCATACATGATAACATCTTTGTGCAAAAGATACAACAAGGCTGGCATCTACCTACACCGCAAAAGTTACTGAGTGACTGCAAATGAACATAGGGTGCAACCTATTTTTCTTTATAGCTGTAGAACATACTCTTGATTGCCAATAATGTACAGAAACTCATAAAAGTGTACTTGAATCTATGGGTAGCTTTGGCATGAAAGTACCTAAACCCTGCTTCCAAGGCAAAGCCCTCTCCAGAGTTCCTTATAAATGTTGGTCAACAGGTATCTAAAGGTATTGAAAATAATATTGCAAAAGTGTCACAGATTTACTGTTCCAGTTAGAGCAGTCATTCCCTCCTGCAGGATATTCCATTCCATTCCATTCCCCATCCCATCAGCACCCTATGGCTACTAAGGAGGGTCAATCCTTACTAGCCTGTTTGGGGGACTCCCTCACTTTATGTTTTTTTCCTCACCAGATTTTATTTGTACTTCTGCAAACCTTGTGTTTTCCTGAGCCTGCTGAGCTCTCTCTCTTGGGTGGGCATGGGTGGTGCCATTTTGGATAAATAAGCACCATCACTCACACCTAAACGCTGGAAATGTTGGGATCATGGCTACACTGATTTAAATGCAGGTTTTTAAAATATTCCTTAACATTACTTTTCATAAAATATTCATATATTTGAAACTTCAATACTACTGAACATTTTCTAGTTAAGCTGGTAAACTTAACCAGAGGTCTACAGGCTGAATTCAAAACTGTTCTTTTACAGAGAGGCTCTTTCTATTTGTGGAAGTTTCAGCAGAGGCTCCTGCTAGAAAAGGCTATTTTCACTAATCTTCATTTCAATCCCCCAACAACAGCACACTACACATTGTGTGTTCCCCTGTCCAAACTCCCCTGCCCCACTGTTATAGAGTTACATATAAAGATATACAGAAATGAACTCTTGCTGTTCCTGAATCCCCTCTTTAAGTGACATGTTTAGATACAGCACTTAAACCCTTAAACATTCAAAGATCTTCTATTCTTAATTCAGAAGATGACAGAATTTCTGACTACTATTGTGATTTTAAATCCTATAATTCTTCAAACTAGAATGCATTCCTTCTGAAGTGAGCAAGCATGTGAAAAAGCAAGCTTTAGGGAAGCCATTATGTTTTCTTTGCTTCAGTAAGGCAAATGCAAACAAATGATGGTGTTTCATGTTCAAATACAAATGTCTGAACACACTATAGAAAGCTATAGCAGTAGAAAACTTGCTGAAAGCCAGAAAAGCCACCAAGCTTTCTATCTATAATATTAATATTGTGAGAACGCCAAACTGCAGATGTTGAATTAGTAATGCAACTTTTACAAGTGATGTCCTCCAAGTTGGAATTTGTTGCAGTTTCTCGCCACATGTCTAGCTATGCCCAAATCCTTCCAAAGGTTTCCCCTATCTATATTCAAATTTATAGCTGCACTAATTGTAATGGTTTTCTATCAAAGTGTTCCCCACATATACTGCGTTTTCATTCTGCAATTTAAGTGACCAGTTTCCAAAAATACAAGTCATTCAAATGCCACAGATAGCCTTCAAATGCCAGCTTGGTGCTGCTGATCAACAACATTTCTTAGGCTTTTTGGTGCTGGGCGAAGACTTTTCTATTCACCCTGGCCTTCTATTCATACTGGTCCTTTCAAATTTTAAATCTGCTTTTTAACTTTGGGGTTGCAGCAAGTTTTATTTTCAAATTGTGTTTTAAGCTACCTTTGCTTTTATGTTTTATCGTGTATTTAAATTGTTTTTATACTTATTTATTGTATGCCATACTTTTTACTGGGTGGCATACAAATATAACAAACAAATCAATTACTGTACTACTATTCTGCCAACTACATAAGAAAAAGAATGTGATGAATGGAACAGGGCTAGAATCCACATGGCCCAGAAGCGAATAACCATTTGACTGAAATTTTTGAATACTAAGGCTGCTCTAGTCAAGTCACAGCAGCTAAGCCAAGGACGTAGGCAGAATAGGTATGTTGAGGTGAACATACTACTTGATGACGAGAAACCTGCACAGTGCAAAGCCATTCATGCATACTTCAGCATGTATGCTTTTTTCCATACTTAAGTATTCATACCTATCCCAGAGGTTCTTTGATTCCCGTAACTTGTTCGAATGGAACACTTGGTAGAAAGTAGCTGAAGGATTCCTATGAAAGCCAGGAAATGAAACAAGATTGAGAACAGATAACAATTGGCTTGAAGGAAAATATTAAGTTTTTAGGTTTCAACATGTAGAGCTCCCCACACAAAGATCTGCAACAGCTTGTAGAGTATAGGGTAGTACAAAGTATAGAGTTCACTAACACGTGTAGCAGAAAGTGTATAAAAATATGAGTTCCATAGATAGGAAAAGAACTGCCTTGCTAGATCAGAAAGCAAGCCCATTTCCAAATGTGGCTAGCTAGATGCCTGTGGGCAGCCACAAGCAGGACACAGTGATAGCATTTCCTGTTTTTACCTAGCATCTAATGTTTAAGAAGATACAACCTCCATACATGGTGACTCCCTTCTAGCTTTCACATATAACATACTCTAGCTCACAAACAGCAGGCTTTCCTCCTAATATATTTTCTTATAAGGGTGTCTTTTTACAACTTTTAATTTATAAGGTTAAGATGGCATACACAATGGAAATTCAAGCAGTGAAATACGAAACCATAAACTGAAGGATTCACATTTGCTCATTAGGAAACAAACAAGCAGGCACATTGGTCAAATATTTTTGACCAGGAATATTTGTACAGTGGTACCTCGGGTTACGAACATGATCCTTTCTGGGACGCAGTTCATAACCCGAAATGGCCGTAACCCGAAGCGCCATTTTGCGCATGCACAAAGTGCAATTTCCGAGCTTTGTGCATGCGCAAACTGCGTGCGCCGCTTCTGCGCAGAACACGCGCGCAGCGAAAATACTTCTGGGTTTGTGGAGTTCATAACCCGAGGGGTTCGTAACCCGAGGTACGACTGTAGTCTTAAAACACAAGACACACTTGCACATTTCACAAGTCATTTCACAAAATAGCAAGAGAAAGGAGACCCTAGAAGTCAGGTATACTGTGTATCCATCTTTCTAAGAGTCAAGCCAAGAAATTCTTCATTTGAGTTTCAGTGTTCCATAAAGAACCTCTCTAATCTTGACATAAAGCCTACAAAATACTCACAACTTTTAATACACCTGAATTCCATAAAGTAACCTTTCCACCATATCCCAATTTTTAGTGGGCTGTTTCAGACAAAGTCATATACAGACATCTCCCCACTTACACGTGTTCAACTTGAGTATGACTGCATATATGAGCAGCGCCAGGAAATAATTAAATAAACTGATTTAAACTGCAAAATGGCATTAAAAGGGCAAAAATGGCCCGAAAAAAGCAGGAAAACGGCTTGCAATCTCAGGAGCCTTTGCAACTGCAATCCCAGGATCCTTTGCACCAAACTTTGAGGCCTGTGGAGAGTTGGAAAAAGGAAGTTCGGAGGGAGCAAGTATGGTGGAGTTTTGAGGATTTGTGGCACTCTGGCCTTTTTCTATCGTGTTCCCCACTACGTATATGTGATTTCACATACAGTCATACCTCGGTTTAAGTACGCCTCTGTTTGAGTACTTTCAGTTTAAGTACTCCACAGACCCGTCTGGAACGGATTAATCCACTTTCCATTACTTTCAATGGGAAAGTTCGCTTCAGGTTAAGTACGCTTCAGGTTAAATAAAGACTTCCGGAACCAATTATGTACTTAAACCGAGGTACCACTGTATATAAGTGGTACTTGGGAACATAACCCCTGCATAAGTGGGGAGACAACTGTAATAGCATTATGAGAGAGTTCAAAAGCACTTGCTTCTGTTTAAAATTAACTACAGTGTCAACACAAACAGATGCTCATTGTAACTATGGTTAGAGGAAGCGAGAATTTTATGAAGCTAGCTTGTTTCCACTAGCCACAGTTAATATCAACCACAGTTTAGGCATTGGGTGGCACAGTATACTGTAAGTAAACTAAAATGATAGTACTGATCTCCTTTTCTTGCAGCCATATTGAGAGAGGAGGGGGAAGGGTGCATGCAAGTCCATTGAGACTTATTTTATATATATCATGGTATATATAAAAATGCAGTTACAGTTTCTCAAAATTGAACATTAGAAGTGGAATTAAATATCATACAAAGGTGACTGTTACATCAGCTTGCCAGGTGGCATGATCTCCCCTCTCCTACCACTGAATGCTGTTTGGGGGGATTCTTCAGACCCTGCTCCCCAAAAAAGCAGATCTTGGGGGGCTTATGCTAGCAGGGCTTGATGTGCTTGCTCCCACTAATGCAACAACTTAGCAATAGCTTAGGAGAGAGTCAACTACGAAATTCACACATACACAAGGTTAAAGCTTCAATGTAATCACGCTACAAGGCAAATCCAAAACAGAAAGCAAACATATAGCTCCCGAAATAAAGCAAAAATACTCTCTCGTGTCACGACTGTAACAAGACTGACATTTTCCCAGGAAGAACTAGCTTGTAACAAGATAGTTGTTAACCACTTCCCCCAATATTTTATGAAGCTTGGGTGCCGGCGGCAGCGGAAGGGATGGTATGTAGAGTTGGGGATAAGAGAGAGTGTACAATGTTCAGTTAGCACAATAGTGCGCAGAAATGTCTAAATGTATATCAATAATTATCCAACATTAATTTTCAGTCACTGAACTTTTCATTCTTAGTCTACAAAATTGACAATTGTTTTCACGAGTTACTAATTCAGCTAGTCCACTATCCACATTCAGATTCATTCCAAATATTCCTGCCAACTAACAGCAGAAGCAGAAAATAAAACTTTTGTTTTCTCAACACCAGCTACAACTGCCAATTTTTCTTCAGCTACACATATCTGATTATTTTTATTATGTATGAAAGGTGAAGGGCTGTTATCCTAATAAAGTAATCCAAAAACAAAATATTAACCACAGAAACTAAATTAGGGTTGCCTCTAAAGACCGTTTCACAATGGCTGGAATTCAGAGAAATGTACAAGCAGCTGTACAAGCCCAAAGCCCTCCTGACATGAAGCTTTTGGACAGGAGCTCTCCCAGCAATGTAGTAAACTGCTTTTGGAGCTGAAATAAACTTACAAAAACAGTTTGCAATATGGCACAGATTTATGCAATTATTTGATTGCTCCAGAAAATTCTGAAAGGGAACTTTTTCTACTGCCACAAAAATCAATGTGTTTGACTTACACTTGTAAAAGGAAAATAACTGCCATGCAGTGTTTCCAGAAATAGTTGAATATAAATTTTGCAGGGAGAAGATTGATAAAGCAGTTTAAACATCACATTCAAACAAATGTTTACTTGATTTTTCTTTTAAAAAAAACAACTTGTACAGATTTTAAGGAATGGAGTCTTAATAGCATCATTTTGGAATCTAAACTGAATTTAGGAGTAAGGAAAAAAATATAAGCACTGAAAATTTTAGCTCTACTGAAGAGCTGTGTGAAAAAAATCATAGGGATAGTCACTTGAAAAAAATATGACTAAGATTTGCTTAGTATTATGTCATTTGTCCAATTTTATGTTGCACAATGTTCATTCATTTTGATATTAATTTTTTTCTGGACAGATGCATTTCTAGAAGTGGAAAAAAATTCAACACAAACCACAGGTTGCTTCATATTTAAGTTGGAAACTCCACTGCATGCTCAAACCTTGAATATAGCTCAGGTAGCATTTTGGATCACTTTGATTAAAATACAGTATGCAAACACATATTATGGTGCAGCTGTTGTTGCATAGAGCAGGCATCCCCAAACTTCGGCCCTCCAGATGTTTTGGACTACAATTCCCATCATCCCTGACCAGTGGTCCTGTTAGCTAGGGATCATGGGAGTTGTAGGCCAAAACATCTGGAGGTTTGGGGGTGCCTGGCATAGAGGAACAAGTTTCTCTTTTTTTTGTCAGTGCTTCTGGGTTTTTAGAGAAGGATTTTTAAAACATTTTTAAAGTTCATTATGGATCATTTCCCAGTAGTTTTTAATTATACTGCACGTCTACCACATGTGGTAAAAGGATCCCTCTACTGTCTTACATTTCCAGCAATTGCCCTTTGTTGATTTTGACATTTTTACTAGTCTATTTGGTTTCAAGCACCACCTATGCAGCATCTTAATAAATGTTTCTCTTAGTGTTTAGCATGCTGTAAACTTTATATTGACTTTGCCCAGCTGCTCCCATAGTGCAAAATCAATATTGCGTCCCACATCCCTGGCCCAATTTATCATTGAAGATTTAACTATTTCCTCCATTGTATCCCACTCAAGTAACTATTATACATTTTTAATAATATTTTGACCCTGGATCCTAATATTATCTTTTCAAACTGTGAGACCTGCATTTTTAATGAGATACAGTATTTAGTGTTTCAAGGCTGGCAGTTTTAGAATATGAAAGAGGCAGCTGAAGTATATTGCACCAGCAATTAAGCTAAAGGAAGGGCTTGGTCAACTGCCAAATTTACTAATTATTCTAGAAAATAGGTGTAGCATACCATGTTACTAATACAGTTTTAGTAAAAACTTATTCAGAATACAAGCCAGAAAGCAGTGCAAGTATGCCCCTGAACAGCTGGTTACCTGCTACTGTCAATCCTTTAAAAAAAGAAAACAATACTGTCAATGTTCAACTGGTTGGGTCTAAAGCCAGCTTTGTTTTCCCTTTCTTCTTGCCTCCCCCATCTTTGGACCAACTTACCTGCTTCAGTCTCCTCTTTTCACACCATTTCCTTGTTTTATGTCTCCTCCCCACCTCTGTGCTTTTTCTCTTTTCATTTTCCTCTGAGTGCCTTGAGTGGCTAGCACTTTCGATCTATCGCTACCTCTCTGGATAGATCACATTTAATATAAACACTTTGTACCTATGATTTAAAGGGGTTTTAAATTAAAAACAAGAAAAACAATACAAAGAAAGCAATGGATAATAGTCAAGATTTTTAAAGTTTTAAATTAATTTAGTTGTTTTAACAACATTTCAAAATGCCTGAGTAAATAAAAGATTTGGCTTGGCGTCTAAAAGATAGCAAAAAGGCATACACCTCCCTGGGAAGGGAATCACATAGCTGGGGTACCACAATGGGGAAAGACCTCTCCCTTGTACATGTACCAGTAAGTTTCCCCTGTGATGGAGATGGTATTCAAAGAAGGATTAACAGTCTCTGCAGTCAAAAGACTGGCTGCTGCCTTCTTATGTGATATGTTCAGCCCATGTTGAACTACAAAATGTCATGCATAAAGCAAATAGCCATTTGTGGAGATGGTAAATGAGGCATCATATTGATAAGATTACTGTTTGATGTGACAGTCTACCTTAATATGACTACGGTTTCTTTGAATCCAAATTCTTAAAGCAATACCACTGATGTTCATTCACATTTTTCTATTAATAAACTATAATGAACTGAAGAGCAAGTGGGGAAGAGATTAGAAACAGTAGGAGTGGGGTTATTGTGTTCACCAAGTACTCCAGGAAAGTACTCCAGGTACTGTTTAAGTATTGTCTGTTCTACATATAATTATTTTTTAGATCATACATGTGGGTAAGCTGTGGATGTATTGAACTGCTGGTTGGAGAGAATAGAAAGCAGTTCTTTGACTCCTTCATTAGATAGCTGAATTAGTAACATACCTGGAAACTTACGTTCAGGACAAAAGTATGCTTTTACTATGCTATGTTTGGGAGAGAGAAAACCTTAGATACTGTGGAAGTTTTAACAACAAATGAGACTTGTTGGCTTCCATTTTTTTCTCATATAATGCCTACCCAGATAAGTAGAATGTTTACTGTACTTAGCTTATTGCTGATTTTATTTATTATTTGACTGCTTTGAATGACTGTTTTTAACAGTTTTACTAATAAAGTTATTGTTTTGCTCTTTTTTATCATACCTTATTTTGATCTAGAGTTTTAACTTGTAAAACACATTTTGGGGTGCCTTGGCAGAAAGGCAGTACAGTGGACCCTCGAGTTATGTACCTCTCTGGATACATAAACATCGGATTGTGAAAGCGGGAAACCCGGAACTATTTCTTCAGGTTTCACAACTCGCGCATGTGCAGAAGCGCTCTATCGCACCGCATGCGTGCACAGAAGCGGCACCTCTGGTTACGGATTTTTGGGGGTGCGCACGGACCCCCCCCCCGGAATGAATTTAATCCATATCCAGAGGGTCCACTGTATATGAACAGCTCACTATACTCTATAATGTATATTTCCAAATATAGGCCATCTGGGTTTGGAAAAGAGGGCAATATTACAGTATTTTCTATAAAATAACATACTTGAAAGTTGGATGCCTTATGTTCCAAGCCTCCTGGGTGACTATTAAAGCTTACAGAAAATCAGAGTCAATCAACATCAACACAAAACCCTTGGTCAACATTATAATACAGAACCAGATTTTCAATTATGCCTTTCTAATGGTTTTTCTGACATTGTAATAGCAGTATTATCTTTAGATTCTGTTGGTACTCATTATGTATAAATACTAATTGAATGTCGATGCACATAGCTGAAAAAATGCAAGTTAATCAACCTCATGTTTCCATCAAGCACCTTGAGTTCAAGCCATGATGCAAAGGAATATGCCAGGAAGGGCTTCAAGCACCAATCTGCACTAACTTCAAGCACTGTTTTGGCAGGGACTGGGTCCGGCTGGGAGCTCCTGTGTGAAGAAAAATCCCAGCAGGGCTTGCAACTGTCACCAAATTTAATAGGCCAGGGGTCCCCAGACTTACCGGGCTTCGGGCTGGTGCTCGCCGTGCCAACCGCGCGGCGGGCCGGAGGGCGGCGGGCCGGAGGGTGGGGGAGTGCGCGCCCGTGCGCATGCGCACACGCACACGGTCAGAAAAAAATCGCCGAAAATCGCTTGTGCGCATGCGTATGGGCCTCCCCCGACCCGGAAGTGCATCGGAAATGACCTCTTCTGGGTCGGGAGAGGCCCATACGCATGCGCACAAAGGATTTTCGGCAATTTTTTGCCGATTTTGAAGATCGCTGCTGCGCCGCGCGCCGTAAGAGCGGGCGGCGGCAGCGGGCGGCGGGGGTCGTTGCGGGCCGGATTGGGAGGCCAATTGGGCCGCATCCGGCCTGGGGGCCGTAGTTTGGGGACCCCTGTAATAGGCACTGGCTACATTTCCCACTTGGCAAAGAACAATTTTAAGGTTCCTGATTGTTCCCGTACAGCCCCACAACTGATGGCATACCTTGGGGGGGGGGGGAGAAGGCTTCGTGGACCCAAGCTAGGACTCTTACCAGGCCAAACTACGTAGGCCTTTGGGCAGGAAACTCCACACTGCTGTGCTAAACCATAGTTTAGTGTTACATCTGAACAAAGACATTCATATCCATCTGTTTTTCCACTGACACTCTGAATTCTATGCCTTTATTTTTTCAAAAGTGCTCAAAGCATCCTACAGTCTAATTATGGGTGGATAGTGAGTACTCTGTCCATGTCTCATTTCCTGCAACCAGTGTCTATAATCAGGAAAAGCAGTCTCTTTTCCAGCTGGCTGACTGTTCTATTGTTTTTATGAAAGCATAACTCAAGAAGCCAGATGTTCATAGTTGTCATCTCTTGATTTGGGGAGGGGGATTTACCCCATAAGTAATTCTACTAACAGTGATTACTGAAAATGCTGGGGAACTACTCACCAAAATAGCAGAGGAATAGACCATTTAACCTTCCAGCAGAAAAATCATGGCATTCATGGGAAATGGCTAAACCGAATATGAGTACAAACTACGGTAAGTTTAGTTTCTATCCAGAGGACCTGTGTCTCACTGCTTTTTCATAGAAAGTTAAAATGGTGTTTCAGTGTGCATTCTCAATTTAAAATGAAAAGGGCTATCTATATTTGTATTCTATTTGTGCTTTTGGTTTCACAACCAATATTTATCAGGGGAACAAAAACCTGAGCATATTCCTTCTTGTTGCACTTCCATAAGCCGTCAGCAGAACACATCCAGTAGAGATGATATTATTACACTAAATTAAGTGTTCTCTCATCAATCTCACTAACACATCAGTTTTTGTTCTATTTTACTTTTTAAATTCCCATGCTAAAATACTCTGATGCCTGATACTCTAATACAGGCATCCCCAAACTTCGGCCCTCCAGATGTTTTGGACTACAATTCCCATCTTCCCTGACCACTGGTCCTGTTCGCTAGGCATCATGGGAGTTGTAGGCCAAAACATCTGGAAGGCCGCAGTTTGGGGATGCCTGCTCTAATATGCCTAATACTGTTGTTGTCCAAGCTGTGTTTCATAGAATAAGATGGACAGTGAGCTACTGGTTCAGAAGGCCTAATAATGTAAGAGTCCCTCAATAAGCTATTATGTGCCTGAACATTTAAGTTCACATGGTAAGAACATTTATGGCATAGAACCCAAGGTCCTGGTTTTGACTTTTGAAGTCATAAATGATTTAGTAATAGAACTCCTGAAGAGGTCCTAATTCTTTCTCTCCAACTGAGGGGGAGGGCATGGAAATCCTAATTGGTTGCTGCCTCAAGTTATGAGATTTCTGTATCTATAAGACTTGGGAAAACCAGGGCCTGGATCTCCCTTCTTTGGGCTGCATTGTGGTAGCAGGAGCTAAAACTGCAGAAGGGTGGGAAAAGTAAACATTTGGTCTTGAGGCTTTCAAAAATGAACTAGTTTCCTGACATGAGCCCTCAGGGTGGTTTAGGTAAAAATAATATCTAAACCAAATAGAAATATAATCACCTTTTTCTACATGTCTGCTGCAATAGCTGTTTTGTTAGTCTGGAGGAGACTTTTCTAGTTTGACCTTTTTTTCTTCCCAATGGGGTGGGTGGGATATTGCTCCCTCTAATAGCAAACTCAGGTTGTGAGCACCCACTGAATTGGCCACAGAGAAACAACGGGGGGGGGGGAAATCAGCATACTTGGGGGAACACCGGATTTGCAGAATTTTTTGGTTTTTACAAAGTCTAACCATAACTTCAACTACACATGGATTTCAAGGTGGTGTACACAAAATACAAGTATTCATACAATGTTAAAAACAATAAAAATTAAAACCTAGTACAATATAAAGTAATAGTCATTCAAGAAGCTACTAAAATAAATATTAAAAGTCTGATAAAATAAAAAGTCTTAACCTGGCACTGGAAAGCTATAATGTTGGTCTTATATCCCAAAGCCAGGGTGTCACCAGCAAGAAGGCCCTCTCCTTTGTGGATCCTTAACACACTCACAGATGGAACTTTAAGAAGTGCTTCATCTGAAATCAGTGAAACATAAAGACATGTAGCCCAAAACCTTGGAATCAGCTACTGGTCACGCAGATTTTAAAATACTACTGGCTCCATTGCTCTACCTCTAAAACTGATTCCACACAATTGATACAAGCACCGGCATGACCTCAGGCCTTTCCTACCACCCCACAGATGTAGTGTGCCCCCCAAGAATTGGCCAGTACAGAATATTGTAGAATTGCTGCCAACTCCCAAAGAGACAGGACACACAGCATGCTACTGGCTGTACTAACATTCCAGAACATACATGTATAAATGGTACCCATCTATTAAGGAAAAGGTCAAAGGATCAAGAGAGGGTAAACTGAAATACCAATTACTAGTTTGTCAATTGTACTAGGGGGACAGATGGCCTAGAAAATATGAAATTAGTATTTACTTGTGACTTGTTCCTAAGTACAATATCCTCACAAACTTAGGACATGTGTGCAAGACCTCCCCTCTTAAAGGCCTGCTGGAGACAGACACTGCACATTCCTATTGCAATATTTTGTTGCAAGTCTCATTTGTATCTATTTGGTGATGATGCTCTTTGGCATAATTCAAAGAGTCACATGAAAAGCATACAAGAACAATTTGAGGGAAGGGTTCTAGTAAAAGGTTGAAGCCATTCTGCTATACAACTCTTTAACCTCCTGTACAGCGAAGTCCCACGGCATCTAATGGGACCTGCCTCATGTTAAGCACGCATTGGATTGCAGCCCTGAAGTGCCCAACAGAACCCATGCCCCAGTATTTTGATTTATTCACACCAACAACGCAATCCACACAAACTGCCTACTTGGCCAAGGCATACAGGCTCAAACCCACCCACAAAGCATTTATTCAGCAAACCTGGATGTCTTAGGGACCTTTTTTGCTGTTAACTAATCATACAGAATAAGGTCTGAAAGCAGGCCTATTTCTTTTTGCTGCTGTTACTGTTTCATTTCCTCCTTCAGCTGTTTATATGGCTCTGCATTTTCTGCAAACACTTTTGTGTTCTAGCTTGCCTTTCATAAAGAAAACTGGTTTTCCAAATGTTCCACTCTGGAAGGCATACACAACACCTTAGTGTGTGAATATCACTCCTAGTCACAAGTACAACAGCTCTCATGTCGGTTAACACTAAGCCACTGATACTGAAACTGTTTTGGGGGCGAGGGAACCCTGGAGTTGGCTCGGAAGCTTTTCAAAAATGCTTCAAGAGCAGCAGTAGCTTTGAAATATACAGTAGCTAAAATATAATGGCCCATCAATATTGCTAACCTTCCACTGCAACGTGCAGCTGCCAGACTGCTGCCTACTTACTAGGTCACGCTCAACTCAACTGGGGCAGCAACAAGGCATAACAAGGCCTGCCTCATGCCTCACAAAAACCAACTAAGAGCTGTAAAATATGCCCCAGATTATTTTTTTTACAATGTACTCTGGTTTCATAGCAAACATGCAATAGGCTCTCAGCAGTCAACAGAAAAGCTTTCCCTGAAACTAGTTTTTAAAATGCTGCTTCAAGAGATCCTGCTTCATTTAAAGTATGCATGTTGACTCCCAAGATCCATTTTTAAAATGAATATAGGTAGAAAAATTGGTCTGCCAAGTCAAATAAAATATTTGAAATATACAGCAATATTCCCTTGCTCAAAAAAACAAAACAAAACTGAGAACAGTCTTAACTATTGTCTGATATTGAAACACTAGTTATGTCTTTATGTTAGGACATAGATGGCTGGGAGAAACTAGCTACATAGTTGTGGCACTGGCACTAAATGTTATTAGATGTTCTTAAAATAAAAGGCTCAATGTGTGCATCTGAGCTGCACAAGATGATGTTATTCTAATAACCTGAAGATAATATTTCTCCCTGCCAAAAAGAAATCTGACACAGCTTTAGGAAAGGAACCATAATACTACAAGACTTCCCTTGTTTTGCAGCTTGCAGTTTTCATTTCAATGCAGAATTAGCCCACTAAAGTATGTAAAGTAGGAAAGGGGGAAAGCTTCTAGAAAGTTGGCATTACAAGAATAATAATTTAAACTTTCAGTTTACACCATATTACTTCAACGCTTGCAAGCATTCTGCACCCTTCTATTCTATTCTATTCTATTCTATTGCACTCCCTTCAATCACTCCCTCCACATAGGCCCCAAAACTGAGAACTAGAACCTCTGATACTAATATAAGAACATTTCAGACCACACATTTTAATAGCGAGACTCTAAAGGATTGCATTGCTCACAGTGTGCATTCACTCTAATTGCACTCACGGATGAGAAGATGAATTTAAAGGAAGCAGCCATTAACTGCTATAGAGCTGGATTTACATAGTAAAATTAAGAATTTGTCATCCACTACAGATTTTATTACCTTTGTTTCTATTTTACATCTATACTTTTAGCTGTGAAAGAAGAATGAAGCAACACTACATCTTGTGGGAATGCTTTGGGCCTATGCAGGATTCCCACTTGCATTTGTTTCTAGTCGGCATCCACAAATCACTTCAACATGGCAAACTGCTATTTTAGAAGCTGAAATTGTGAAAGCCTATAGCTGTTCTGAGCATGCTCAAGAACACAACTTTAAAGGATGAAATTCAGTAACAGCAGGATATGAGCAGTACCTACTGTTTTCAATTTGCATAATCCTTTTATTCCCCCTCCCTTCAAGTAAAGCATATAAGAGCAATGCATAAAGAGACCCTTATCAATGTTGATGCTAATGCATGGTTTTGTTCTATTATGAAAGAGGCCTCAAGAGCTCAGTTTTACCATTTATAATACTTTATCAGCAACAATTAGCACGCTATACAAGTAAGCTTTTTCATAGAACAGAGAGAGAGATACTCTATGAAGAAATCCTTACAATCAGGTTTTCAACAATCCAGCGGCTGCTGTGGAGACTTCACAATTGCAGCTATTCATTAGAGTGCTGGACTACAGCCTGCACAGTTCACACTGGTCAGTTATCTATCCCTTTTCTAACCAGTCTGGTAATATTTGGACCGGGTATCTGCCAAACATGTAGGAGGCTTAAACAAGCTTTCCCAGTGATGTATTCTTTCAAGAGTGGCAACATATTTCTCAAGAGCCAAAAGTATAGTAATCAGCTAGTTATGTTTTTAGAAGTCTAGCGAATGTTTGGATTTAACAGGATTAAAAGATCTAAGGTTTCATTTTTACCAGTTTATGCCAGTTAAGTTATTAAAAAAATCTGAGGATTTTGTCATCTGAAATGCATTATGTATTTACTAAAATAACCTCAAAATGCTAACTACAGTATATATTCCATTAATATGGCATCATCTAGCAGTTCACATTCACTGCTTATTAGTTTCTGAGTCCAACATGGAGAACAGATTCTATATATTGTGACAGCTCTGCAGCTTAAAACATAGTCTGGTTTTCTGGATGTACAATATTGCCAGCATATTTTTTATATTAGCAATTTAGAATTCTTACTTATATACTAGATACGGTAAAGAACCCCTGCATGGTTTAAGTCCAGTCAAAGGCGACTTCAGGCTGAGGGAGCTGGCGTTTGTACACAGACAGTTTTCCGGGTCATGTGGCCAGCATGACCAAATCGCTTCTGGTGCAACAGAACACCGTAGCAGAAGCCAGAGTGCATGGAAACACAGTTTGCCTCCCCGCTGTAGCGGTACCTATTTATATACTTGCACTTGTGTGCTTTTGAACTGCTAGGCTGGCAAAGGCTGAGTCATAGGGATGCAGGTAGCGCTGTGGTCCAAACCACTGGGCCTCTTGGCCCTGCCAATCGTAAAGTCGGCGGTTCGAATCAGCATTATGGTGGTGAGCTCCAGTTGCTCTGCCCCAGCAACTTATACGCTACATAGGCACCAACTAATTATGAATTATTTCTGGAATAAAAAGGAGAACTAAAATACAGAGGCACCAAATTACAGCATCTCCAAATGTAGCTTTTGAAAACTTTGATTGGAGACTGGCTACAAACAAGTAATTTAAAGAGAACATCCAATAACGCTTACCAAGTCACATAATCTAGCAATATTCCTAGCAGGACCAAGGCCTTGGGCTGTTTCATACCAATTCCCAAGTTAAAGACTACTACTCACTTTTTGAAGGTCCTAGCTCCACCAGATTCCTGACCTTAGCTGCCAAGTATCCCGTTTTTCGTGGGAAACCCCTGGATTTTAATCCGTTTCCCGCTGTTCTCCCGAATGGAGAAAAATCCTGGAAATCCCCCAGATTTCCTACCTGCCAGGGAGCCTCCATTTTGGGTGCCGCTCTGTCCATGTGTGGGCACCAGAAATCGGGCAGAGCGGCACCAGAAGTCACTTCTATGCATGCCCAGCAGCCATCTTGGTGGTGGCCGCATGGTGACGGCCATCTTGGTGGGCATGCATAGAAGCGATGGTAGATGGCCACTGGGCATGCATAGAAGCAACTTCCGGTGCCGCTCTGCCCAATTTCCGGTGCCCACACATGGACAGAGCAGCCCCGGAAGTTGCTTCTATGCAACTTCCGGTGTGGCGCCACTGCTGATCCCGCATTTTTCAGCAGGACACTTGGCAGGTATGTTCCTGACCCATCCCAATATACATTAGCTTACTATATAGAAGTACCTAGAAGCAGTTTCTGGCCTGGTGCTGGAGCAAGGAAACAATATGTTCTACTGGACAATTTTAAAAAATATTAATACAAGCAAGAGCCTCCACCATGCATTAACAGTACAGTTTGAAAACTTGATACTGTCTTCACTAATATTAAGTTGCTGATATGTTCTGTATTGTCATTACAAGCGGTACTTCAACGTAACACCTTTTATGACTCATACAGAGGTTAACTGAACTGACAGCTAAGTAATTTAATACGACTACAAGAACATCAATAAAAGAGGCCTCACATTGAGATAATGGGTTTCTCTTGCACATTCCATGTTGATAGAATCCTCGTGGAGGCCAAATCCAGAGTTAATCTCTGGTACCCATACAGTAAGCAATTTGAAATCCAAACACAAGCCAACTCCCCCTTTTTATAACTTTCTGCAAAATGTTTCTACATAGGCACCAACTCTGATAATCTGGATAATCCAGAGTTAATCTCTGGTACCCATACAGTAAGTAATTTGAAATCCAAACACAAGCCAACTCCCCCTTTTTATAACTTTCTGCAAAATGTTTCTCCCTAACATTTCTCCTATATATTTTTTCTCAATTATCAACACACAAGAAGCTGGCCAAAGGGGCCAAGCAAGCCACTCTTCTGTTGCTGAATAAATAAAAGGGGGGAATATTTGAACAGTATGTTAACACCCTCTTAAGCATGCTGTTGTTTCTTGGAAGAGGCCTGTCATAAGACATTTCTAGTTGTACACAATGCCCCACAGAACTAGTTTATTTGCATTTGGTGTAGCCCAAGGAATTCTGCTATATTGTACTGGTCATTGACAAAATAATCCATGTATGTGTGTCAGCTCAAAAAAGTTTTGCTTCAAGTAATATTTACACACGTTATTCCACAATACCATAATACACATAACTTGCATACAACTTTTAATCAGTACCACCAACCGAAGAACAAAGCCTACAATTTGAAGCAAGCATACTAAGACTAAAAATATTCTCAATAAATGTGATTAGGATTGCACAATACTGACTGTACATTAAAATATTTCATATCAATACATCAGATCCAACCAAATTTAGCACACCCACTTAAAAGATATTATGTCAGTGGGTTGTATTCAATGGTTGCACAGGTGGAAGGCAGACCATGTAAGCACTCTATCGCTTCCCTTCCTCGCCCCTGCAACTCTTGTACTCTTCCAAAACCCTGTTCAGAGGAAACTCTGTTGTATGGGGCAGCAGTGCAATTGAGAGTATTGCCTAAAATCAGGAAAAATTCTGCACCAGAGCAACTCCCCAGGCTGCTCTACACAATTTCAGGCTAGTTCCTCCTCACACTGCATAGTATGCAACACAGCTCCCACTGTCTGAGAGAGGCACCTCTCCAGAGGTTTCTCAGGGGGAGGGGGAGAAGAGAAAGATGGATTGCACAAGTCCCTTTTCACTCACACTACAACTCAATATTAGTATCAGGCTTAATACCAAAGTTATCTCTTTCCCCCCTACCAAGTCCATTTCCTTTATCTTGAAGTTGAGGCTAGGATGTTTATTTAATAAGACAAAATACGATATATACCTCCATTAGCCGTGGTTTCAACTTCAGTAAACCATAGCAAAATCAAGTTAGATGTAATACCCAATGGCTAATGCTATGCCATCAATTTCTGCAAAGTCGCAGGTGCCTGTTCTCTTCTGTATTTAATCATAAGCAGATTTGTTGACAAGTAGAGATCATACCTATACTAGGTTACAATTTCCTCAAGTAGAGAATTTCTACTTGATGCTTACAACTCAAATGTAATGGAATACTCTGATGCACAAGGCAATTTCATATGCTATTTGAAAGACTTCAAGAAATAAGCACATTTTAGGGAAAGTTACTCTACACTTTAAATTAGCACCAACAGTGCAATCCTATACACATCTACTCAGAATTAATCCTTAATTGGGGCATAGTCTCAGATAAACAGGTATAATAAGATTGTGGCAAGAGATGATGAAGGATATCCATCCCTATGCTACTAAATTTACAAAGAGGAACTCTTACAGAGCTAGGCCAGAGGTTAATAGGACAGTCCTCTCACTTCTACGAAGGAAATTCAGTCATTTCCCAAAGAAAGTGTTAGCAGCATCGTCTGCCCCTCTCATTGAGCTACAGTACTGTTCTGCTTATTTCCTTCTACTGTGCTTGTACGAATAAACATTTTCATATAGAGTAAGATTCTTAATGAAGTGGTGTGGTTTCTTTTTAAAGTTATCAATTATTTATAGAATGTTTAAGGGCTACATTTCCAAATTTGGTACTTTACCCCCCAAAAAAACAGAGCCCATACAACCCACAGAACTTTCCCTAAAGATAGGGACAGCCCTGTCTTTCCTTCTGCCCACAGCAGCAGTTGTTAACAAGAATTGTGGAACAGCATAACTTTCCTTGAAAATCCTGAAGCCCTTTACGATGCAATTCTATACATGCAAACTTGCAACTTACACCCAAACAAGTTGCTTTATAACTCACTTCTTTTAAGTTTAAGCATGCTAAAGCTACAATCCTAAATACACATCATGAAACAAGTCTCACTGATTTTATGGGACTTGCCTCTGAACAAATATCCCAAGTTAATACAGTACTGTTATTCACCAATCTCTCAAAGTTTATTCCCTTTACAATAACCACACGCCCAACAATGATAAAGCAAGGGTTCTATTTAAAAACAAGTAATGTGAAGCCATGGTTAACTTGCTTACTTTTTCCTATGAAGCACATTTTGTTAGTAAGCTTTTGCAGGCATTACACTGAAACTGCTGAAGAAAACATGTTACAAATCTGCCCACTGAATTACACACACTCATTGATAACTATGTTTCCATTGCTGTCATGTATATGTATTCAACATTAACAGAGAATAGGTCTGGATTTATTCAGCTAACATAGCTCAAGTTAAACAAGTATATAGCATAAAGACTAACTATATATCCAAATGGTGCTTTAAACAATGGAAGAGAGTAACCTTACTTCAAGTTATCAATTGTGATGGGCTTGAAAGTCCTTGTAACTGTTTTTTCAAGACTACGGAAACAGTGATTTGCTTTTTGTATTCAGCTTAATATTCATAGTCTCATTTCCTTAAGTTCTTCCTTATGGTGGTTTACACATTTTTGCTACACAAGTAGTTTAGTAGTGAATCCCCTTTGTCACATCTTATGTCACATCTTTGGAAGAGATTAAGACACTTAAACTTGATAAACAAATGCTGTAAGAGTGTCTGCAACTAGACACCTGCATTAAAAAAAAGATAGAAGATAAATACCTGTCTTCATCACCATCAACAGGAATAGATATGCCAAAGACAGAGCTGGCAAGACTGTTCATAGGAGTAGTTGCAGGTAAATTAAGAGGGTTTGTTAAAGTGTCCGGAATAGGTGGCTTCACTAGAAGTTTATTTTCAGCAAGAGAAAGTGGTGGTTGAGGTAGGGGTTCAGATTTTCTTCTAGTATCATCAATCTGGCCTAAAGGTTGATTTGGAAATTGTCCGATGTTAGATTGTGGCAGATTTGCAGGTACATTGGTTGTGCCTTGCATTAGTGGAAGGCCAACATGTTGCTGGACAACACTGGAGCTCCTACTGACAGATGTATGGCTGGTCAGCTGGGACTGGACTAAAGTAACAGGGGCATTTGGCATAGTAACAGAAGTTGTAGACACACTGGGCACACTAGTACCCGGTACACCTGCAGGCACATTCTGAACTCCAGAAACTATACTGTGAGGAGCACCAGCCACTTGACTGCTTCCACCCATTTGCTGCTGAGTCATAGATTTCTGTTGCACAACCCCCGCATGGCCAATGCCTTGCTGCACCACACCTCCTGGCTGAGGAATGACAGTCTGGATTGGAGTTGTCAGGCCACCCTGCAATAGCCCAGATACCTGTCCTACGGTTTCACCAGTTTGCGAAGAAACTCCCATCACTGGTGCTATGGGTGAGGGATTCGGACCAGCTATTTGTGCTGCTGGAAGACTGGACGCTCCAGTGCTCGGGACAGAACCTGAGACGGTCTGTTGAGTAGCTCCTTGAGACTGCATTACTGTCATATGTTGAATGTATTCCGGCTGGGCAGGAGTTTGGGCTGGCACCAGATGCACTGGTGGAATCTGCGACTGAGAATAAGCAAATTGCTGAGTCTGAGCCACAGGTACATTACCTTGCTGTACCTGCTGTTGCGGCATAGGCAAACTCGTCTGGGCTATCGCTACATTCGAAGGTGGCATGCCTTTCCCATTAGGTCCAGCCTGTCCCATGTTCTGTGCATTTACCTGTGCCTGGGTCTGCAGCGGAGGCCCCATCATTTGCTGGCTCGCTGCAGTAGCCCCTGAATAGATTGGCTGAGCATTACTGTGAGGCACAGCCCCGCCTATGGGCTGCTGCCCAATGACAAAATTGGGTTGCTGTGGAGAGGGTTGGTTTATTTTCTCTGGCTGGAGTAGCTGTGACACAGCAGCAAGAGAGCTGTCAGCCAGGGAGTCGGGGCCATGTGCCGAAGTTGCAACCCCCGAAACTATCAAAGAGCCACCAGTAGCACCTAGGCCACTATCCCTATCTTGAACAGCTTGTTCAAAAGTACTGTTGTGTCTAATGCAATCCCCAGTTCTGGCTAAAACGGCCCCGCCCTCGGAGTCCCGGTCATAGTATTCCATACACGTCCATCGCCCCCTTCTATAGGGCTCTCCTGTACCGTGGTCCAGCTTAATCACCCTAAAGCGGGAACTGCATGCGGCGGCAGCCGTTAGAGGCATGGCTCCAGAGCCAGCAGCTGCCTGCGCAGTGCTGCCTCCTACTGCCGCTGAAGAGGCCGGGGCGGCAGCCGCTGGGAGCACCGCGGAGCTCCTGGGAACAGCTCCTCCGTTGGCGGTCGGCACAGCAGGGGAAGGCGGCGGCTGTATCCCTCCGGAGGCCGCGGCGACGGCGGCAGCAGCTACTTGCCCATCCAGGAGCAGGTTGGGAGAGACTGTCCCCGGGGTCTCCGCGTCGCCCACGTTGTTGAGGGTCTCCTCGGAGGAGCTGCGCTCGCAGACATCTTCGGGTCCGTAGTCGGTGGCGCGGGACACGTCGAAGATCTCGGAGGAAACGTCCTCGGTGCGGGATTCATCCGGGTCGTCCAGGCTCTCGGTGTCCTCGGTGATGCTGCTGGCCACCTGGGCCGTCGTCACGCTGGTGATCTGGAAGCAGCTCTTCTTCTTGGCCGGCATCTTGGACATGGTACTTTCCCCGGGAGAATAAAAGAGGATAAGTCGTCGTCGTCGGGAGGGGGGGGGGAGAGAATGAGGATGGGGGTTCCGCCCACCTGCCCTCGCCGGAGCCGGCGGAGAAAAGCAAAGAGCAAAAAAATTAAAAGGCGGGGAAGGCAGAAGTCCGAGCCGGCCCTGGCGCAGCGGAGGGGAGGATCACGTTCTGTCTAGAGCGCAGTCGCCGGCGGTATCGCACATTCCTCCGGCCCTCGCGACGCAGCCCCGGCTCAGCAGGCGGCCACCACCAGGCCTGGGGTTGGCGATGGGGGGAAAGGGAGAGGCAGAGGAGAATGGAAGGGGGGCGGCGGCCGAGCTCCTCCTCTTCCTCCCCCCGAGTAAGGCTGCGGCCCCCTCGGCGGGCGGCGCCACCTCCTCCTCCTCCTCCTTCCCTCAGCAGCGCCCCGCCGTCCCCCTTTCGCAGCCGCGGCTCTCTTCACACAGCCGGCTGTGGGGCTCCGAGAGCCGGGGTGGCGCTCTCCGCCGGTTCGCTCCGCGGGGGTTTCCGGCGAGACCCGCGGTCCCCGAGGCGGGCACAAGGCCGCTAGTTCGTCCGCTGTCCGTCCGTCGGGTCTCGGGGAAGAGGGGCGGCGGCAGCAGCAGGCGGCAGCCGGCAAGCGCAAGTGAGGCGCAGACCGCCCTGCCTCCGCTGTCTACCTGGAGATCAGCACCAGACGCATCTTCTCGGGAGGAGGGAAGGAAAAGGGGGGGAGGAACCAGCCCGGCTCACAGCGGCCCCCTCAGGCGGGCGGGCCTCCTAGACGCGGCTCCCTCTGCTCTCTCTGCGCCGACGACGGAGCGGCTCGCGAGGAGGAGCCGGTCGGGCCCTTTTTCCTCCTCACACTCTCTTCTTTCTCTCCCCCTCCTTTAAAGTCCGTGCGCGCTGCGCTCTCCAGCGCTGTGCCGAAGGAGCTGAAATTCAAACTGCTCACTCCCCTCGCTCAAGATGGGGCTCAAATGGAGCCGCGAGGCAACCTGGGAACTGGAGCTTAAGCCGCTGCTACTGCGGCAGCCGACACGGGGGACCGCCTCTTACGCAGATGCGCGCTGACGTCACCGCCGCCCGGGCGCGCCTCCCATCCTTCCCCCCCCCCTGGATGAAGAGGTTCTGTCCTGGCCACGGAAAGGGGGCGGGCGGAGGAGCAGAGGCGGCCGAGGAGAGGAAAGGGGCGGGGTCACCGCCGAGGAAAAAAACCCCTCCCCCCCTGAGATCGTCATTTCAACCGTTTGGAATGTTCCACTCGCCCCGTAGCAGCCCCCCTCCTCCTCTTTCTTCAGTGCGGCCTTGGTACCTTCCGTCAAAGGAGCGGGGGGAGGGGATGGCGGCGTGACATCCTCCCCCCGCCTCAGCTCGCTCCATTTTGGCGAGGAAACTGAGGGGGCGCTTTGCTCAGTCTTTCTCCGTGTGAGGCCGAGAAAGGGAGGCTCAACTGCGGCTGCCGTAGCTTTCGTGTTACGAGAACGTCAATGTGCCAATGACAGGAACAGGATTTTATATATACAGTATATGTAAAATCCTGTTCCTGTCATTGGTACATTGACGTGTATACATATAAAAAAAATTCTGAAGGGCTTCGCCCCTCCTCCCTTCGCCCCGCCCCTACGGAAAGGCCACGCCGTTGCGTTTCGCCGTCTTTAATCCGAATTCACGAGCAGTTCATCCTCCACATGGTCGCCACAAGATTCGGATTAAGTTTGTTTGTTGTTGTTTAGTCGTGTCCTCCGACTCTTTGTGACCCCATGGACCAGAGCACGCCAGGCACTCCTGTCTTCCACTGCCTCCCGCAGCTTGGTCAAACTCATGTTCGTAGCTTCCAGAACACTATCTTGTCCTCTGTCGTCCCCTTCTCCTTGTGCCCTTAATCTTTCCCAACGTCAGGGTCTTTTCCAGGGAGTCTTCTCTTCTCATAAGGTGGCCAAAGTATTGGAGCCTCAGCTTCAGGATCTTAAGGTCGCTTCGTCTCCTACAAAACTTGTCAACAGTATTAAAACGGTGCACTAAAACACTCAGAAGTGAGTGGACTGGCGCTGGCGACGCATAAAATAAAGCTGATTTTATGGCCAAATGAACAACTTGCACCCCAAATCCTCTTTGCCATTTGCTTGAAAGTATGGCATGCCCCTACTGAAGGAGCTTGATGCTGTTTTTACACCTAGGTTCCAGCACCCTCAGTGTGGCCCTTAATTTATTCAACTTTTTAATAACTGCTAGCTGAAGCTGTACAAGGTCCAGCTGATAGAGGCCTGTCTAACGAAACTGGTTTTAAATGGCACTTGCCCATAAGCAGGCATGGAGAGTGTGGGTGTGTCTTTTACAACACTTCAACCATGCTGCCTGTGAGCACAAAAGAACAATTAAAAGTGTTGTCAGGGTAACTCATCCGCACAAGGACCTGCCTCATGGGGAGCCTAGGGAGAGAAACACCTCAGCATCACAGGACCGTCGTGCCACTAAAAAAAATTGCCCAAAGGGAGCAGCCTTCGCTCACACGTGCAAGAAAATTCTAAAAAGCGTTGCACTACTTTTACTAATTTTATATATGAACAGGACCAGTCAAAGTTATAGGACCATCTAAAACATCACAAGAGTAAGGAGCAAGCTTTTCAGCTCCCGTAGTGCTTCGTACTACAAAGCTCAGTGAAAACAGCAAAGGGAGATGGAGAGCAAAAGAGGCTTCAAGGCATGACGACAAAGCAAAACCTTTGAAGCTGGCAACAAGATGGAATGTGGGAAGAGTTAGGCAGGTAAAGCTACAATCCTAAACACACCTAAGTGAATAAGGCTGGACACAATAAAGCTTACTCCTGCATGGACATGTGGAAGATTGGTCCTGCACATTCTGTTAAGCCACTTTAGATGCAAAGCAGTTTCCTTTTCTTTCTTTTTTTTGGCTAGCCTACCAGGACAGAGAAGGAATGACCATCCATCCTTTGAAAAGATAAAAGCCATGAATTCAAAGGTTGCTCACTACTTTGTGGTGTTACAGTTGGTCCTAATAAACACAAGGTGTGGAACCTCAACTCTTCAGAAGTTTTTTTGGATTCAATCTGATAGCAGCAGCCCCAGCAGAATTGGCCCATTGTTAAGGATGGGAGTTGTTGGCAGAAACATCTGGACAACAACTGGTTCTTCCACCCCTGCAATAAATTATATTACTCTTCTGTGGCTTCTCTGAGTTCCCCCCTCTAATGAATCAGCACAATTGCATTTTTGTCTATAAAACAAGTGGGTATGGCAAATCCCAGTTGACTGTGTTATAGCCAACAAGCTAAGTCTCAACTATTTTGTGTAGCTCACAAAGCTTGCAGGCTGAGTTAATACAAACCTGTATGTCTCTTGTGTTTCATGAGAATGCTGCTTGCACATTAAGATTGCAAGGTCTAATAAAAGACATGACTTTTGTTTACAAGGGGAAATGTCAACAGGTTTATATTAGCCCACCGCTGGAACATGGGTAATATCTAAGGTTGGTCATCCATACATTTAAATTTATTTCAATTAACAGAAACAACAATTTGGTTTTTCTCTGGATTGACATCTGCTCCGATTTAGCACTTAAAGAGAGAGATTTCCTTGGGAAAGGAGCAGGGCAAGGGGGAAAGTGCTAGAAACTGTGTCTAGAAAGCACAGTTGGAAGGCCTCTTGGACCCATGTTTTCTAAGCATGGAACAAGTGGAAGTGTGAACAAGTCTTATAGTCACTGGAGGTTATTAGGCAGCAATAGAAATTCATACACCCCAGGAGGTCTCGTACACCCCAGGTAGTGTGGTTGCTGACCTTGAGCCAGACATCTTGGAGAGTGAAGTCAAATGGGCCTTAGAAAGCATTGCTAATAACAAGGCCAGTGGAAGTGATGATATTCCAGCTGAACTGTTTAAAATTTTAAAAGATGATGCTGTTAAGGTGCTACACCCAATATGCCAGCAAGTTTGGAAAACTCAGCAATGGCCAGAGGATTGGAGAAGATCAGTCTACATCCCAATTCCAAAGAAGGGCAGTGCCAAAGAATGCTGCAACTACCGCACAATTGCGCTCATTTCACACGCTAGCAAGGTTATGCTTAAAATTCTACAAGGCAGGCTTAGGCAGTATGTGGACCGAGAACTCCCAGAAGTGCAAGCTGGATTTCGAAAGGGCAGAGGAACCAGAGACCAAATAGCAAACATGCGCTGGATTATGGAGAAAGCTAGAGAGTTCCAGAAAAACGTCTACTTCTGCTTCATTGACTATGCAAAAGCCTTTGACTGTGTCGACCACAGCAAACTATGGCAAGTTCTTAAAGAAATGGGAGTGCCTGATCACCTCATCTGTCTCCTGAGAAATCTCTATGTGGGACAAGAAGCTACAGTTAGAACTGGATATGGAACAACTGAGTGGTTCAAAATTGGGAAAGGAGTACGACAAGGTTGTATATTGTCTCCCTGCTTATTTAACTTATATGCAGAATTCATCATGCGAAAGGCTGGACTAGATGAATCCCAAGCCGGAATTAAGATTGCCGGAAGAAATATCAACAACCTCAGATATGCAGATGACACAACCTTGATGGCAGAAAGCGAGGAGGAATTAAAGAACCTTTTAATGAGGGTGAAAGAGGAGAGCGCAAAATATGGTCTGAAGCTCAACATCAAAAAAACCAAGATCATGGCCACTGGTCCCATCACCTCCTGGCAAATAGAAGGGGAAGAAATGGAGGCAGTGAGAGATTTTACTTTCTTGGGCTCCTTGATCACTGCAGATGGTGACAGCAGTCACGAAATTAAAAGACGCCTGCTTCTTGGGAGAAAAGCAATGACAAACCTAGACAGCATATTAAAAAGCAGAGACATCACCTTGCCGACAAAGGTCCGTATAGTTAAAGCTATGGTTTTCCCAGTAGTGATGTATGGAAGTGAGAGTTGGACCATAAAGAAGGCTGATCGCCGAAGAATTGATGCTTTTGAATTATGGTGCTGGAGGAGACTCTTGAGAGTCCCATGGACTGCAAGAAGATCAAACCTATCCATTCTTAAGGAAATCAGCCCTGAGTGCTCCCTGGAAGGACAGATCGTGAAGCTGAGGCTCCAATACTTTGGCCACCTCATGAGAAGAGAAGAATCCTTGGAAAAGACCCTGATGTTGGGAAAGATGGAGGGCACTAGGAGAAGGGGACGACAGAGGACAAGATGGTTGGACAGTGTTCTCGAAGCTACGAACATGAGTTTGACCAAACTGCGGGAGGCAGTGCAAGACAGGAGTGCCTGGCGTGCTATGGTCCATGGGGTCACGAAGAGTCGGACACGACTAAACGACTAAACAACAACAGAAATTCATATATCAGGGACCCATGGAGAAAACACATTGCAAGAGAAAATGTTACATGCTGTATACATCCCTCATTAACTGAATATATATATATATATATATATATATATATATATATATATATATATGCATCCACAAGCAATATTTGCATCAACAAAGTGCATTCTGTTTATACTTGGTTTGAATAGTTTGCATGGTTTTAAGTATTTCAATCTTTCCACTGTCCACATTGAAAAGGAAAACCAACATTTAACTACAGTGCTTCAGGGACCAACAAACGTTTTCAACAGGGGGCCGGTCCACTGCCCCTCAGACCTTGGGGGGGGGCAGACTATATTTGGGGGTGGGGGAATGAACGAACGAATTCCTATGCCCCACAAATAACCCAGAGATGCATTTTAAATAAAAGCACACATTCTACTCATGTAGAAACACCAGGCAGGCCTCACAAATAACCCAGAGATGCATTTTAAATGAAAGGACACATTCTATTCATGTAAAAACACGCTGATTCCCAGACCGTCCACGGGCCGGATTTAGAAGGCAATTGGGCCGGATCCGGCCCCTGGGCCTTAGTTTGCCTATCCCTGGTGCTCATGAAAATAAAAGGTAACATTGTACTGTATTTGCATTTTCTGCTTTGCAGCTCAGAAAATATAAGTAAATCCCAAATTGCTTATCTCAAGGCAGTAAGAATCGGAAAACCGGGGCAAGTATAGACATGGCAAGTTGGCAGGACAGATGGACCTGCTGGTTTACTTGTCTTCGACATGTTGGCCTAGGCCTCTTACCTGAACCTCATAGTCCACCTCGGAATGGATAAACAGCTAAGTCCTGAAGACTGCTGCTATGAATCACCTTCCTCAATTGGCCTTAATGGCCACTAGGATCTCTGAGGATGTTTCCTCCCAGGAAAAAACATCAAAGAAAGCTCTCAGTTCATGAAGCAAAGTAAGCATTTCATTAAACATAGCACAAACTGCTCTACAACACCCAAACTCACAGGATGATAATTCAGGAAGTAACTGCAACCAAGGTTTTGTTCTTTGTGTAATTATCAAGATTCGTTTGTGCAAACAAAACTGTACAGGCGACTCTCAACTTACGCTGGAGTTACTTTCTGGGGCTAGTGTGTAAAGCAAAAAAAAAAAATCAAATGTACATAGTCAAAACACATTGGGGTCAGTGGTGGATGGGATTGCCAAAGTCTTTTCCCCCCAGACACCTGCCCCCTTTCTGCCGCATATTTATTTATTACCAAGCATGTAAAACTGAATGTGCACAAGTTAAAGGTGTGAGTTACCAGTATTAAAGTTATACCTTAGCTCCTGGTTATAATGGAAACAAACATCGTGGGCTGCAAATTTCTGCTACTCTGTGGTCAGGTCAGGACACTAGTCTTGTCCAGAGTACAGATAATATAAACTGATCCAGGGCCAAACCATTGTATGTCTGTTTCTTAACACCAAACATGTTAGTAGTCACATATCCCAATATACAGTATGTGTGTTTAGGCTGGAAGAAACCAATCTGCTCCTTTTACCATCATGAATATTTCAGACTAAGGCTCCAATTATTATATACAGTACTGGACCAACCACTTCTGGAGGGACAATAGTAGTGACACAAAATCCTGCCTAAAGTATTCCCATCATCCTTTTATACTCACCGGTCCACAATGCAAAACATCCTGCACCAACACCCCACATTGGCATTGTGCAAAATGCATTGTCATTTGACACTTAATATTAGGACATTCCAAATCCTAGCTTGAAAGAGTTAATCACTAAATGCTCCATTCAAGAGCATTGTTTGCACAAGGATTTTGGTGTAACTTGAAACAGCCCTGTAATGAGGCCCTTTTCAAGCAGGCTATAGTTAATGAGTGTTCATCAACATGGGTTATTTGGCTGAAATCTGGCGTGACCCAAGGAAGGGGGAATGGAACTTGACAAGAGATGGAAGAATGGAGGGGGTGGGCAGAGAGTGGTAGGGAAGGCGAAGAACCAGAATGAACAAGATGCACTGATTCATTAGCAAAACGGAAAGGTTTATGAAAAGTCAAATATCTATGTAGTTACAGCCCCTGGGTAAGTTGGCTGAAAGGTTCACAAATAACCCATACAATGGCCTTGGCAGCATGACAGGGATAATATTTTTGAAAAGTTAAGACAGCTATTGTTGAATTATGCTCTGGTATGCTGGAAACAAGCCTGCCGGTACTATTATTCAGTGTCAAGCATGCATGTATTCCTTTTTGTTCTTGGCATGGACAACTACTGCTGTTTAGCGAGCAGAAAATCCCAGGTAAGACAACTCACATTTGGCTAACTATGATGGACCAGTTATCTTAAAGCAGGGACGTCTCTCAGAACATTATTGGATTCCAAGGATTGTATCCAACACTAGATTGAGCAGACCCACTGAAATTGATGGCTATGGCTAATTTAGGTTAATTAATTTTGGTGGGTTTATTCTGAGCAAAACCTAATTGGATGCAACACAAACTCTCAGCATCCCTGAGCATTGCCTGGGCCACCTAGCACAGACAACACCTGGAGGACCCAAGTCCCCTATCTCTTTTTTTAAAGAATTCCTCAACACAGTCCCAGTTTGCCAAACTTTGTATACCCATTGTAGGTTCTTTTGACGGAACTCCAAATGCTGCTCTCAGTCTTAACCTGATAACTGCTATTTGTCCAGATTTTAATTTGTCTGAATTAATTTTAAGATGTATTTTAATTAATTGATGCCTGTTTTTATGTATACTGTGTTGTTTATATGATGTTAGCAGCTCTGAGCCCGGCTCTGGCCGGGGAGGGCAGGGTACAAATAAAAATTATTATTTATTATTATTATTATTATTATTATTATTATTACTACTACTACTACTACTACTATTCCCTGTACCTGTGACCACCTCCCAAATACCAATGAAGACGTCATCTGCACATGTGCTTTCCTAAATGTACACACCTCAGCTTAACTGCAGCTTATGTTTTCAATTGGGTGGAAGCTGGTTTGAGGAGCAATGCATCACTCAGCAGTATCTCTTTGAAGAAACTATAGAACAGATTCGGATTGTGGGTAGTGTCGCATGTTCTTGGCTTCAAATACCCACCGTGGGAGCACGCTGGAGCTAGAGTAATGTGTACATAGTCTCAGTATCAAATCTGCAGCGTGACAGGCATAAATGCTACAAAGCAGCCCCACACCTCAATATCAGAAAAAGCTAGCAATTAATTTGTTTCTGTCAGCGATGTCAGAGGTACAGTAGCCCTGTCAGAAAGTGGGAACAAGCCTATTCTCAGGCCAATCAGTTCTTCTGTTATGCTAATCTTTATTTACTATTATTAGTGAAATTATTATTATTTTCAGCATATGAATCCAGATATGTGGTGCACAATGAATGGTGGCATAACCTTTCATCTTAAAGGCTATGCATTCATTGGATGGCTGCCAGTAGCCCTTCCAATTTTATTTTATTTATTTATTTTTAAAATAATCTTTATTGAAATTTAAATCAAAACGTACAAATGATAACCAAACATATATAAATAAAACCAACGAACAAAGAATTATAAATTCCATTCAACCACTACACCACAAAACATATCATAAACAACCCAATATTCTGATATATTTTAACAAAACAAATAAAACAAACAAACCTACATACAACCAACAGTCACTCCTCTCCAATAATTAAACTTCCACTTGTTGTCCTCTCAGGTTATTTGATTATAGCATTTCGTTACTGCATTCCATTACCACTCAGCCTTATATTCTGCACATTTTTTTCATCATTTATCCTTTATCTTATAATATTTTTATATCAATACAGAATATTAGAAATAGATCCAAGACTTTAATGTGGGGCATTGTTTTTTCATATAATCACCAAATTTTCCCCAACTCTGATAAAATTTCTAGAAGCCCATCTAATTTTAATTATGGGTACCCACTCATTTGGGAGTAAGCGTCATTTACCTTTGTTTCTCTTTTTTGCAAGCCGCTTAGACACCTATATGTGGTGAAAAGTAGGGTGCAATATACTTTTAAAGCACATTTCCCCGCCTCAAAGAATTGTGGGCACTGCAGTTTACCCCTGACAGAGTTAAAATTCCCGGTGCAACAGACTACAGTACCCAGAATTCTTTGAGGGGAGAAATGATTTGAATGTGCTTTAAAGGTATAGTGTGCACAGACTTGGTGTGACTTACTTCAGAGTAAACAAGCCTTGGATTCTGCTGTGAGTAAGGTAAGTCAAAGGAAGTTTTGAGGTGCCTTTGTGTACCACAGACAACAGGAAATGGTTTGCCTGATTCATACTAGTCTGGTAACTTGGCTCAGTCGGGGACAACATTGGCTGGCATGTTATTCAAAAGTATTATGCTTGTCCACTACCACAATTATTACTCATTATACTTATTAACTTTTTTTTTCATGTTTAGATTGAAATTGCATCCATTAGAATTGCGTTGTAGGGGGTTGGACAAGATGACCCTTGGGTCCCTTGCAGCTCTACAATTCTATGAAAATCCATATTTTTTAAAAATTATTATTGTTGTTGTTATTATTATTATTATTTATATATTGCCCTATACCTGGAGGTCTCAGGGCGGTTAAAGAACCTTAACTAGAAGTACGGTAGTTAGGAAAAGGTATTTTTTAGGAACATGTTTAATCAAAGGTTAACTGAGCTTTCCTATTCACCTGTTCATTCAATGCCAACCAAATAGGTGAACCAAAATGCCAAATTCATCATGAACCTGGATTTTGTATTTGACAATGAATGTGAGCCAGTGTGTTCGACTGGGACCTGGGTGACCAGGTTTCGAATTCTCACTCAGCCATAAAGCTCACTGGGTGACCTTGGGCCAGTCATTCATAGAGTGTTGTGTGGATTAAATGAGGAAGGGGAGAACCATGGGCTCCTTTGAGATAAAGGTGGCATATAAATGCAACAAACAAACTAGCCAACTGCAAAAACATTCATAGTAAAATTGAGATTAAACAAAATGATATCAGCTCCGTGTCATTGTTTGGTATTACCATGCCGTTCTGCACATTACACGAGGAACTGTTTCTCAATCTGAATTTTAAATACAAAAAAATAGTGGACCTGGAAAGGTGAAGAACACCCTATAAGCTGAGAAATAAAACAAAAGGCATAACAAACATTTGGGATTTATCTCTAACCATGGCTACCCTGCACGTCCTCTTGAATTCAGCAGGACTTACTTCCAAGTAAAGCAGGGTTAGAACTGCAGCCTTTAATAGTCTATTTGAGGTGTGATTTTACATGTTGAGAAAGGTGCAAGACCTTTAAAGGTCAGAGCAGCTGTTTAATTGGGGCAACTATTTTTTAAAAAACCATTTCTTAAATTGGCTGCATCCCTTGCCTGGCTGATCTCATTCACATTTGCTTTCATTAGGAAGCAAATATTACCATCTCCTTCAGTTTACACAATAAACGATCAACAGACAAGTGTTCGGTCATGCAATATGAGTCCTCCCATTCAGCCGGAGCTATTTACAGCTTTGTGGGCAGGAGAGACAAAGGGGGAGCAGCACAGAGACCCAAAATCTGCTGGGATCATAGCTGCCAAGTTCTCCCTTTTTAAAAGGGAAATTCCCTTATGCTGAATAGGCTTCCTCGCGAGAAAAGGGAAAACTTGGCAGCTATGGCTGGGATAAGGAGGGGTTTGGAATAAGCAGGTATCTGGTTCAGCCAGAGATACACAAGGGTAAGCCCTCCATCCTGGCTCAGTCAGGGCTAAACTGAAGGTGGCTCAAGCAAGGCCAGGGTAAATCTGGGGAAAGGGGCATTCTGGGGCTATGCAAGGGGCATGGCTAGTGTGGGATGGAGCAGGGGGGAAACCTACCCCTATTCCAAATTCAATCTAGCTCAGTATTGTGACCTAGTAATCCAGTGAAAGTCACAGTGGCCAAAAAAACAACAACCTCTGTTTTAAAGCTTGCCTTCCCTCTGCCAGGCTGGGTCTGGTTCCACTGGCAATAGCCCCCCTTTGAAACTGAATTTCTCTCTCTCTTTGGCGATCACTCGTAGCCGAGTAAGATTGTCTTCCATAAGCACGGTTTTAACAATGGGTCCGTAAGTGACTGTGGAGGCCAATTCTGGATCCTTCCACAGTGGGGACATTGGTTTCTATGCGGGAGCTGATCACGGTGTGGATTTGCCAAGCGTGCCTTCCTCTTAGCACGTTTCTCCCTTGGAGTAGAGGTAAGCTACAGTGATAAGGAAAGGAAAATAGCACGGGAGAGTGTGGGATAAAACTTGCTTTGATACATCATCTAACCTCATCAAATCAGAATAAATCCTCATTAAATAGCCAGCACCATCTAATCTCCCTTTTCAACCAGTGTGCCTTGGATGATGGCCAGGGGTGTAACACTGGCCTCTATCTCTCTTTCCTTACCTCCCTCCTGTAATACCCCCTCGCTCGAGTCTCTGCCTTCCAAAGGCTTGCACAGCTGTTTGTTGCAGCAGCCCTGGCTACAAGCTCCCCAGGCGAATGGTGCCTCTGGGGGCTAGCCAGGGGGTGCTTCCCAGGCCCCTGTGGGGCAGTGTATGGAGACACCTCTTGTTGGGGCGGTGGGGCGGCGGTGGCAGCTCAGAGACAAGGGCAGTAGCTGCAGCTGTCCAGGGGACTCCCAAGGATAGGGGAGAAGAGCAGAGGCTAATGGAACCCTCCGCAAGGGAGGGTGTTCGAAAAGGGGTGAGGGGCTGCCGGCTCTGCAGGCAAGGGGTGACATAACTGGGCTCCTGAGCCCCACAGGGGTGCCGCAGAAATAATGTAGTTGGGTCAAGGGAGCCAGGAACCCAAAAATGTTTAAAATCTTTATTGTAAATCAATAAGGATGAATGCTTAATAAACAGGTTGTCCACAACTACCGTAGTGCAGTTGGGTTCTAGGCACTTAAGAAAAACTGGAGGAAAATTGGAAGAGGACATTTGGTTTGGATTTTCATGGAGTGTCCATGTTAAGCAGGCAATTTGCACTTCTTAAGGGAAACCACCAAGACAGCCTGCAAGTCACAGGTGTGTACACACTACAGCAGGGGTCCCCAAACTAAGGCCCGGGGATGCAGCCCAATTGCCTTCTAAATCCAGCCCGTGGATGGTCCAGGAATCAGCATGTTTTTACATGAGTAGAATGTGTCCTTTTACTTAAAAATGCATCTCTGGGTTATTTGTGGGGCATAGGAATTCGTTCATATTGTTTTTCCAAAATATAGTCTGGCCCCCCACAAGGTCTGAGGGACAGTGGACCGGCCCCCTGCTGAAAAAGTTTGCTGACCCCTGCGACTACAGCTTACTGCAGTTCCAGCATGCTCCCAATGCTGGTGTTTGCTGCCATGTACACATGGGATGTTAGCCGCAGCCCACCTGTGTGCCTGGTAGGCTCTTGGGAAATGCTCCTGTTTGGTGCAGTTTCCCTCAAAACTAGCTCCCATCCAACTCGAAAATGTAAGCCATGGCTAAGCAGAAGCGAAGGAAAGGGCATTGCATAGCTACATATGACAGCACATGCGCCAATGAAAGCTTCAGTGTACTGGAATTCAGCATGGGGAAACAAATCAAGCCATGCACATAACTTGGCAACCTCCCTGACCTGCTCTGTGGTGTGTACAGCGATGCAAGAAGGCAACTTGAAATGCAGCGGGTGGGGGATGAGCTCAACTGCGTTTCGAGCTGCTAGCGAGTGCATAGCCAAGTCTGAGGGGGAAGAAAAATTCAGTCATATGTCACTTGGATTAGTTATCTCCAAATGAAATCAAAGAGATAAACTTGACCAAGTATGAGGGCACAGACCTCCTTTTGTGAGCTGCTCTGGGATCCTTCTTTGGCTGAAGGGTAGGAGAAAAATTAAAACAAAGAATAAAACAATGCAAGATCCCTATACAATTTTTTGGCTTAGAGTCACCGAAACTATTTGCATTTGAAAATATCCTATGCTTCCAAAATGTTCTTCCCACATTGGTCTGTCCAACTGCTGTTCTCTCACCTTTTGAAGTTGCTGAATAATGTCAAACCTAACTCCTAAAATTACAAGAGCCATGCTGGAGAAAGTTGGCAACCCAAATGAGAGAGGGAAAAGCTTTCTACGCATGCTCAGAGGCACCCTCTTAATTATTACCATTTTGCGTGTTTTAGCACTCAATCTGGGCATTCGTATTGGTTTTAGAGCTGAACTCTGGGTTTTCAAGATGCCACCAAGCTATTAAAGGGAGGTGGAAAGGAAAGGAACCCATTATAAAGCTTAACAAGCCCTTGTCAGCCCATCAGCATTTTCTAGTACTTTTATGAAAAACTGCCTGGAGTGGGAGACCATTCTCCCTCTCCAGATTCCTTTTTCATGCTAAAAAAAATTGGCCTAACCGCATGCTAAGTCACACATTTATGATAGCATATTAGAAGGGTATGTTTGAGGATGATGTGGTGGGAATGGTCCTCTTTCTTGTGGCTTTTCAGATGTGATAAAATAGGCAAGCTGCTCCTGTTGTTGTTGTTGTTGTTGTTGTTGTTGTTGTTGTTGTTGTTGTTGTTGTTGTTGTTGTTGTTGTTGTTAAAGGCCTTTGCCATAATGCAGAAACCCCTGCTAAGGCAAACCTCTTTCCAAAGAAAGCAGGAGAAGAATGGAGTTCTGAAGCACTATTAAGTTTATGGGATTCAACCCCCCCCTTCTTATTCCTGGAGATTCATACCTATTTTAGCTTAGAGCATATTCAGCATTCCAGTCTTCTGATCAAATAGACTCCCGGATCAAGTTAAATTTAGCCCAAGTTAAAAGAGCATTAGGAATATTTTCAGATATCTGAGATACAAACCAGCAGCAAATTCATCTCATGTAACTATTTTAGTATTGGCAAGAGCTGAGAAAATCCAATTATTTCTGCTAGACTTTGCAAGAACCTGTATTATGGCAAAAAATATACTCGTTATGCAGGCTGTCCCTGATTCACGAAAGGATTTTTATCATCCATGATTCTTAGCAAAAGAAAATGCTCTTTTCATCCATCCTCTCTGTAAATACTAGCTTTTCCTGATCAGCATTATTTTTTCATGGGTCAATTTTATAACGAGTTATCCCAACTTAGTCATGCTCAGAGGATGCCTATTGAAATCAATGGACATAAGCACATTGCAGTAGTCTAGGCAGGAGAGCATGGACAACTGTGGTCAGGCTACCCCAATCCAAGAATGGCCATAGCTGGCAAACCAGCCTAAGATGGACAAAAGCACCTCCAGCCATAGGTGTCATTAGAGCAGGCATAGGCAACCTTGGCTCTCCACATGTTTTGGATCTACAACTCCCATGATCCCTAGCTAACAGGGCTAGTGGTCAGGGATCATGGGAGTTGTAGTTCTGAAACATCTGGAGAGCCAAGGTTGCCTATGCCTGCACTAGAGACTCCAGTGAGAAGCTGGAATCCAGGAGTATTCCCAGACTATGAACCTGGTCCTTTAGCGGAAGTATAACCCCTCTAATTCCCAGACCTGGAAAACACCCACCCACAGCACTTCCATATGACCAGGATTCAGTCTTAGTTTCTTAGCCCCCATCCAGCTCATCTCTGCTTCCAGATACAGTACTGCTCCAATATCTTCACAGCCTCTCCTGAATTGTGTCATCAGCATACCACAGAATCATAGAATTGGAAGGTACCTTGAGCATCACAGTTGAACCCCCTGCAATGCAGGAATATGCAGCTCTCCCTTACGGGGATCAAACCTGCTACCTTGGCATTATCAGTGCCACACTCTAACCAACTGAGCTCCAAAACCCCAGAGGACAGCTCCCAATGGCTTCATACAGATGTTCATACAACCTAGGACACTGAGGGCACTAAGAGACATTGAGGGCACTAGGAGAAGGGGACGACAGAGGACGAGATGGTTGGACAGTGTTCTCGAAGCTACGAACATGAGTTTGACCAAACTGTGTGAGGCAGTGCAAGACAGGAGTGCCTGGCGTGCTCTGGTCCATGGGGTCACGAAGAGTCGGACACGACTAAACAACTAAACAACAACAACAACAGGACACTGAATAGACCTTTGTGGGACTATTCAAAAGCCATGGGGCTGAGCAACTGCCTCCTAGTACAAGGGCAGGCAAACTAAGGCCTAGGGGCAGGATCCGGCCCAATCGCCTTCTAAATCTGGCCCGTGGATGGTCCGGGAATCGGCGTGTTTTTACATGAGTAGAATGTGCCCTTTTATTTTAAATGCATCTCTGGGTTATTTATGGGGGCATGGAATTCGTTCTTCCCCCCAAAAAAACTAGTCCAGCCCCCCACAAGGTCTGAGGGACAGTGGACTGGCCCCCTGCTGAAAACATTTGCTGACCCCTGTCCTAGTATTTCTTTCTGGTGGTGACCCTGCAGATAGGAACGAAACCACTGTAGTACAATAGCTCCTACGCCCATCTCCTTGAGTTGTTCCGAAGAACCACCATGGTCAAAAGTGTCAAAAGCCAGTGAGAGGTCAAGGAGAACCAAGAGGGTCTCTCTCTCTCTCTCTCTCTCTGACACACACACACACACACACACACACACACACACTGTCTTTCTTCTGATAAAGGTAAATCAGTCATGGCAATCAAGGCTGTTTCGGCGCCAAACCCAGGCCTGAAACCATACTCCATGCACAAGAGCGGAGAGGTATTTACAGAGGTCCAAGAGCTTTGAGGGTCAGCACAGCCTTTTAACCGGGCCTACAATTTTTAATTATTTCCAGGTTGGCTCAGGCCTTTAATCTGGATAATCTCATATATACAGCAGTTGCTCTCATTTGATAGCAAATGCCAGTATCTACTTCAGCTTACACATTAATTATCAACACATTAGTGTTCTGTCATGCGATACCAGTTCTTCAGTTCAGCTTCCAGGTGGAAACTTCTATCACGGTAAGAAAACTTTGCACCACTTGCAATGCTAGCGACCAACATTGGAAAATCACATCGATGGTCCGGCATTTTAATCTTATTTATTTTCTTGCATTTATACCCTGCCTGTCTTCCATCATGGAACCAAAGGGGACATAAACGTGGTACACGGGCGGTCACCCATCCAGACCTGCTAACCTTCAGCAAGGCGATGGCCTTGTTTGCTTTCACTTGCTTGACACTTGGACACTTATTTGACCCACCACACACATCTAAGATACAAAAATTATAGAAGGCTTTTCTTTCCTCAAGCATGTGTTTTAGAGCAGTGATATTTCCAGCCCACCCAGGAGCTGATGCCTTCATTGAAAAAGGGGCCCTGAAGGATCAGTGGACTTGCATTTCACATTGTTCTCAGTTTTAACGTATCTGACTCTCAGGTTCAAAGGTAGGCTTTTACTACACTTCTCTTTCACTTTTTTCTCGTTCACACACAGTGTCTTTCCTTCCTCCCTGTTTGTTGATAAGGATGCATTCAGGAGCAAAGAATGAGAGCTTAAATAAATAAAGGTGTGTGTGGGAGAGCATATTTATAACAGGTCTACATACAGCTCTGACAGTTCTATTGCTGCTCTCTCATACACATCACTGTTTAGCTTGCATATGGTCCAGTTCCCACTTACATTATTCAGCAAATAATCCCTTCACTTTCCTGTCTTTTTCTTAAAGTATATTTTTCTTGCAGTATACAGGTGTAATCCCTCTTCTTAAGAAACTTCATCTCTCTTTTTTCACACATCCAACTCTGAAACTCACTATATAAACCACGGGATACCAATGCCAGCCACCCGTATCTGATCCCATTAGTTATTTATTTTTGCAGAACAATAAATTTTTACAAATGCGATGACATTTATTGTTCCGTGTTTATGGGTGTTTCTGTGGGTGCAGTATTTTCCTATCTGCTTAAGCATACATATACTTCAACTTTGATGGTTATGATTTCGGTGAAACTTAAAGAAACAAACCACCTTCATTAATTAACTGGAGAGGAAATTGAGTTAATTGTGTCAAACAAAATCAACCAACAATTTCTACAGTCAGCAGAAGTGTAATTCCATTTGAGTATAGTGTATATATTCATATACATGGTGCACACACAAAAACCACATTCTGCATGCTTATAGAAGGATAGCTCATTCCATGGTCTTATTAGCCAAGATAATGAAGGTATATGCTAAACCTTTATGAAAACTGGGAGGCCAGAGTTTGGGAACTGGTCATCTGGTACCCCATTTAGAACTTTCTTTCCTTATCACTTTAGAATCCTACTGCTTTCTTAATTCAGTAAGTATTGGCAGCGGCAGTTAGTAATTCATTGGGATATCTTTTCCTCTAGGTTTAGCCCCAAGGGCAGAACTGGAACATTTAGATACCCATTTAATTTGTCTTACCTACTGCCCACCTGGGATGATGTCAGATTAAAAGGAGTTGTTGGAACCCCCGGGAATGTCACACGATGCAGACCAAATCCTATGCATGTTGTAGTATGTTCTAGCACAGTCCAATGGGGCTTACTTATAATTAAATGTGCATAGGAATCTTGGCCATAATAGGGTCCCTTAGAACTCTACAACTGAATGATTCTATGATTTGCATACTGTTGTAGCCAGTGATGTTAGAGCAGTCAAATGGGGTCTTCAAGGATCATTAAATGTAGTAAAATAAACCAGCGTTTCTCTCAACCGCTGTTCCGCGGCACACTAGTGTGCCGCGAGACGCTGGCTGGTGTGCCGCGACGTGCGGCGACGAGAAGGGCGATTTGCATTGTTACGTGCCTGGTGGCCGCCAATACTGAACGCTAACCCGCCGGAAAGCAATATTTCTCCTCCTCTTTCCCAAAGCTCAGTGCAAACGAGGCTGGCGGCCGCCAATACATGACGCTGACCTGCCGGAAAGCAATATTTGGCAAGTGTTTCTTACAGTCATAATTATAATATAGGGCGGCACAGAGTTAAATTTTTTAACTTTTTTAATGGTGGTGTGCCTCGTGATTTTTTTCACGGAACAAGTGTGCCGTGGCCCAAAAAAGGTTGAGAAACACTGAAATAAACCAATGGTTAGCAAATCAACTAAAGATGCAGCCCTACGCACCTTTAAGTGGGAGTAAACTCTCCTGAGCTCCTTGGGACTTACTTCAGTGTGAACATGCATAGAGGGGCTGCAGGACAAACCAGATTTAACTCCAATGACAATGAGAATTGTGCTTGTCTGGGTGGAATACGTACAACTTGCAGATTTAACATATAGAATAAGAGAACAAGAAGAATATACGTTTAAAGAAGACTGGAAAATGTTTATTGGATATATGGGTGAAAATTGTGTTCATTTAAAAACGCTGGTAGCATTAAGATAAATTCAACAGTGTAAATAAGTTTTGATGAAAGTAACAATGGTTTACTGAATGGTTTAGTTCATGTAAGATATACAGGGATGTTTGGTATGCAAACTGAACCACAGAAAGAAGAAGGGAAGTCATTGATTTAAGGTTGTTTAAATGAATATTTTGAAATGTAAATTAACATTTAATAACAAGTTTATATAGCATTGTGCTTGCTTGTCTAGAATGGAGGAGAGAAGTTGCTCAGCTTAGCTTCCCCAGCCTCCTGAATGAAGAAACCATAGAGTATTTTATGTCTATAAAAAGCCATTTTTTACCTTCCTCCAGATAGTCCTACTTCATTTTATCCTGGCAGCAGCTCTGTGGAGTAGCTTTGGCTGAGAGGCAGCAATTGACCCGCGGACACCCAGTGAGATTCATAGAACTGTAGAGTTGGAAGGGACCCCAAGAGCCATCTACTCCAACCCTGAAATGCAGGAATCTCAACGAAAGCATCATAGCTGAGTACATATTAGAACAGGGGTTGGATAACTTTTTGCCTTCCAAGACGTTGTTGAACTACAACTCCCAGAAAACATGGCCAGTCTTGTTAGACTACAGCTTCTATCATCCCTGACCACTATCTGTGTTAGCCAGGGTTTATAGGAGTTGGAGTCCAACAAGATATGGGGAGCCACAGTTTCTACATCCTTGCTCTAATCCAGGCTTCCTCAACCTCAGCCCTCCATATGTTTTTGGCCTACAACTCCCATGATCCCTAGCTAGCAGGACCAGTGGTCAGGGATGATGGGAACTGTAGTCTCAAAACATCTGGAGGGCCGAGGTTGAGGAAGCCTGCTCTAATCATTGCATAATACTGGCTCAGTGAATAGTCAACATCTATTCCAGTAATTTCTGTGGCTTCTACCTCAGGTCCAAGGGATGATGTCTCAGCTGCTTTTCAGTTTATGTTATATTGCATCTTCAGCTCTTCATCCTTTCACACAATTCGGAGTCTAAATGTGGGGCTGAATGCCATTCGAAGTAAAAGTTTAGGAGGCAATCTATTCAGGAGATCTATGGAACCTGCTTAATTTCAGTAAGACATTAAGAAAGGAAATATTAACACTTAACCCTCAGTGTGCAAATGCTGCTCATCCCAATGAAGTGTGATGCAAACTTGAGAAAGTGTGTATTCATGTTTCCATGGCAGCCTAACAATGTTAGGAAAACTCGAGCTGGGACATCTGATTTGAGAGAGGTATCTGGTCAAGGTTACTATTATGTGAAGGAGGGTGCAGCACATTGAAGAATTTAACGCTTGTAAGAATGCAGAGATAAGCAGTGGAAACTCTCATGCTCGACTGGAAGTGTTTCAGTTTGGTTCTTGGTGAAACGGAGACTTTCATAAGATTGAAGAGAGAATTCTTTCAGGAGTATTCTAGATTTCAAAACAAATTCCTTACCCATGGGATTTAGTCTGCGAGGAAACTGGGAGTGTGATTTTTTTTCTTCTTGAAGCCCATATAAACCACAAAATGCAGTATTCATGCACCTTCTAAGGGAATAGGTTTTGGAGGGAGACTGTGTTGCTGGATCACAACCCAGCAATCTTGGGCATAGGTTCTAAGGCAGTGGAAGAGGATACGGCTGTTTTCAGTGCCTTCTTGTAGTGGTGCCCGCCCTGTGGAATGCCCTCCCATCAGATGTCAAGGAAATAAACAACTACCGGTATCTGACTTTTAGAAGACATATGAAGGCAGCCCCGTTTAGGGAAGTTTTTAATGTTTGGTGTTTTATTGCTTTATTATTATTAATATTCTGTTGGGAACCGCCCACAGTGGCTGGGGAAACCCAGCCAGATGGGCAGGGTATAAATAACAAATGATGATGATGATAGTGGTGAATTTTTTTCGTTTGTTTATTAAATTAATATTCTACCCTTCTTCTCAAAGAAGGCCAAAGTGGCAAACAAGCGATAGAACTATTTAAAATGTCTTTAAAGTATCCTAAAGCAATTCCAATACAGATGCAGACTGGAAATGATCTCTGCTTAAAAAGGCTTGTTGGAAGAGGAAGGACTTTAGTAGGCACCAAAAAGACAACAGAGATGGCACCTGTCTAATATTTAGGGAGGTGAATTCCAAAGGGTAGGACCCACAGCACTAAAGGCCTGTTTCCTGTATAAATTTTGAAGTGCAAAAGCTTAGCATGACAGCCCCCATAGCCATACCCACAAAGAGAGTCTGCGGCTGCACCCGCAAGGAGATTCCAAAGATCCAGGCCATTGGATTGATTTTTTTTTCATACACATGCACCCCCAAAAGCAGTACATAAGATAATACGTAATTCATCAGGATTAGCAAGATTGCAATCCCATGCATGTTTTTCCGGGAGTAAGCTCCATTGATTTCAGTGGTGGTGCTCGCTTCCGATTGCATAGTTTCAAACTTTGCAAAACACACTGAGCTTTCACAAAGGATCTTCGGCGTTCTGAAACACAACCTGAGGCTTTAAAATTCGAAACGCCAACCTTCTCGCAAAGAAGTGCTACCATTCAAACTGCAATCAAAAAAACAAAGCAGGAAAACCCTATCAAAGAAAATGAGAAAAGTATCCAGTTTCTGCTAAATTCTTTTCTGACTTCCTCTATGCTAATCAGCCTCAAACAAACTTGAAAGGCTCTTTATTACTTCGTTCACTCACCCGAGAGAGGAGAGCCTGTCAATTATTCTGCTGCTCCAGCCAATGATGTCATCACTTCTGCTCTGAATATGTTCCGGGCCTCCACCAGCGCATGTGCTCTTTCCTATCTTCTTTGTAGCAAAACTGCAGTTCTCAGTCCTCACCACAGACAATGTGGGGAATTGGGGCGAGAGACCGCTTTTTTAAAGGAGACACAGCAGGAAAAGCAGCAGCTACAACTACAGCCACAACCCCTACTGTTGCTCAGAACTTTTAAAGATCTAGGCAAGATCTAGCAAACCTGTGGCGATATATAACTGATTGCCCAAATGCTTTCAGATGGTTAGCATCATAGATGAACCAGGGGATGTGGGGATTATTTTTGGCCCGGCTTGGCTAGGGAATCCAGGATAAGGAAGAAGCAGTCAAACACAGAGAAGACTCCGAATAACAAGGTTAGGAAAAATCAGAGATGAGGAAGCTCAGGGATACAAGATGACGCAGCGAGGAGATCAAAACAGAAACAGTTTCTTTCTGCTTTCTTTTGCAAGGGATGCTGGAAGATTAGGTACAGGGCATAGAAATGCAAGTAAATTGAGCTTGCATTCCCTGTCTTCTTAACCCCACCCAATGATCATTTGGCATTCACAAGGTCTTGCCCACAGCCTTGGATTCAAGCAGAAATCAGGCATGGCTCTCTCTCTCTCTCTCTCTCTCTCTCTCTCTCTCTCTCTCTCTCTCTCTCTCTCTGGCTTCCCAGACTGTAGCTTTTGCTTTACTCTCCACTCTGGTCTTTGTTTTTCTAACTACCAGTGAGTTGAGGGAGGGGCCCCCATCCATTTTCTGTCTGCCACAGAGCCACTTCCTTTGTTACCTTAGTGACCCATACATAGAGGACCATTGCCTCACCAGGAAGCTAGCCTGACTATTCCAGGAACTGAATCAATGCTGGTTCCAAGAATTAACAGGGATCTCCAAACTTCGGCCCTCCAGATGTTTTGGACTACAGTTCCCATCTTCCCCGACCACTGGTCCTGTTAGCTAGGGATCATGGGAGTTGTAGGCCAAAACATCTGGAGGGCCGTAGTTTGGGGATGCCTGAATTAGAAGGTGGTTCAGGCATAAAGCCTCCCCACCCCCTATCTCATACCACTTATTACAAATGTCTGAAGACTCCTTCTCCTGCTGTATATAGGGCTGCCAGCTGTTCAACCAAGCCTTGCTACTATTACTTTCAAGAGCAGCTTGATTTGCAGCCAATAAATACTTTTCAAGGCATAGTGAAATAGACATTATCACCTGCTCAAGTTCAATCTGCTCTTTAAAGGCACAACTGTAAGTAGATGCCGAAAAGCTGACAATAATATGCTCTGCTGTAGCCCTGGGGAAGCTAACATGGTCCCCTCCAGATTTTTCTGAACTACGATTCCCATCATGCTAGACTATTCATCATGCTTGCTAGGGCAGATGGGACTTGTAGTCCAACAACAAGGGGGTAACCCCTGCAAAAGCCTGTCATGCACCTTTTTTTTTGGAAACAGGTGTGTTAAAACATGACACGGTCAGTTCACTAACACTGTGAAATGGAAGCAAGTTTACCTTAACATTAAAAACAAAAAAAGATTTCCCAAAAGGCAAAACAGAGAACATGATTTAGCAGGGACACAGATGGAAAGTATGTAAGAGATTCCTGGGCAATCGCAAAATAAGCATCAGAAAGCATAACACTGTTGATAAGCAGAGGGATGGTTAGTAGATAGGAGTTTTGTTTACTTCAGGCTAAAATGTTATGGACAGGTATTTGGGAGAGAACCAGATTTAAGGAAGGGCCATAGCTCAGTGGTAGAGCACATGATCTGTATGCAAAAGGTCCCAGGTTCAATCCCTGCCATCTCCAAACAGGGCCAGGGAAGACTCCTGTCTGAAACTCTAGAGTCACTGCCAGAACATAGATTGCACTGAGATAAATGGGTCAGTTGCCTGCTCTAGGCATAAGGCAGCTCCCTAATATTCTAAGTGGGATCTGCATCTAAATAAACCTGCATGGAATCAGCCTGGATTACATGTTCATTCCAGGGTGACTGGCAAAGTGTTACAACACTCAGATAACATTGGTGCATATCTTCTCCACCCGCTGTTGCCTGCCAGGTCATTAAAACCAGAGACAGTATAATGCAAGTAATATTTGATGGTGCACATGGCATTATCTCTTCAGCACAACTGTTACAAAAGGCTCAGCCTGCACCACAGCAGTTGGAGCTAGTAGTACTGATAATATGACTGGGGAGTTAGGCTTACTCTCTAGCGAGTTAACTGTGCACCAGTACTATACCAATAGGAGCTGTAACCACTCATGAATATGAGGCCTTGGCGTGGTGACCAATTTGCTCTTGATCTTTTCCTTCCACCCCAAAGGTTGCCACCAAGACAGGGTGTGGAATTTGTATATTTTCTATAGTGTAGTAGTCAGTAGCAGTGAAATACAGTCATAGCTTGGTTTAAGTACGCCTCGGTTTAAGTGCTTTCAGTTTAAGTACTCAGCGGACCCGTCTGGAACGGATTAATCCACTTTCCATTACTTTCAATGGAAAAGTTCGCTTCAGGTTAAGTACGGACTTCCAGAACCAATTACACTCATACTTCGGGTTAAGTACGCTTCAGGTTGAGTACTCCGCGGACCTGTCTGGAACGGATTAATCCACTTTCCATTACTTTCAATGGGAAAGTTCACTTCAGGTTAAGTACGCTTCAGGTTAAGTACAGACTTCTGGAACCAATTGTGTACTTAAACCAAGGTACCACTGTATATGATCTGAGGAAGGGTCCCGCGCTGATACAAGCCAACATCTTATCTCCTGGATACAGTAACCAGTCTTAATATGCTGTTAAATTCATTCATCACTTGGCTGAAGCTCCATCTACACTGTACATTTAAAGTGATATCATACCATTTTAACAGGCACCGCTTCTCCCAGAGAATTCTGGGAGCTGTAGTTTGTTAAGGGTGCTGAGAGTCATTGGGAGACCCCTATTCCACTCACAGTGCTACAACCCTCGGAGTTCTCTGGGAAGATGGATTGATTATTAAACCACTCAGGTGATTGTAGCTCTGTGAGGGGAATAGGGGTCTCCAGCAACTCTTAACAGTGTGCCCATAGCAAACTACAATTCCCATAATTCTTTGGGGGAAGCCATGATGGTTTACACATACCGTAAACCACTATTATGCTACTTTATAGTGCAGATGAGGCGTAAGTCCCCACATAAAAGAAGGAATTGCAGTCTCATCAGCAATTCCTTGTATGACTTCCTAAGTTGAAACAGAATGGTCTGGCACAATGTTGTTCAAGCAAAACAGTACACCTAGCCATTTTAGCTTGTATGACCACCCACAATAATACAACCACCAGACTTAACATGGACACTGGTACCAGAGCCTGCAATAAACCCAGATGCCAACTTTGCTGCCACATACACCCAGACAACACCATTACTGGCCCCAACAACATCCAACATACCATCTCAGGACTATTTAATTGCTCATCCTCTAACATTGTGTATGCCATCAAATGCCAACAGTGCCCTTCAGCTCTCTATATTGGACAAACAGGCCAAACCCTACGCCAAAGGATAAATGGACATAAATCTGACATCAGGAACCAGAAGACAGAAAAACCAGTAGGAGAACACTTCAATCTCCCAGGACATTCTATACAAGATCTCAAAGTAGCTGTCTTACTACAAAAGAATTTCAGAAATAGACTGGAAAGAGAAATTGCTGAATTGCAACTTATCACCAAGCTCAAAACCATGGAGGGACCTGGTTTGAACAGAGATATCGGGTTCTTATCTCATTATACATGATAAGCGATCTTCAGCCATCTCAACCCTTGCTTTTTCATGCAAAACCATTTGCAGTCGTTTGCGGTCATCAACAGCTATCAGTCAGTCAATCACCCATTTCCACCACCCTTCTGAGTGATCCCCCCTCCCCCTCCCCATCCCCACCCCCTCCCCACCCCTTCTCTACATAAGTGCCTGGAAACTTCCATTTCACTGTATCTGAAGAAGTGTGCATGCACACGAAAGCTCATACCAAAATAAAAACTTAGTTGGTCTTTAAGGTGCTACTGAAGGAATTTTTTTATTTTACTTCGATCCAGACCAACACGGCTACCTACCTGTAACCACACATAACATATTCTTCTCCTTTCAATCCAAAGATAATGTGATGGGGGTGGAGAAACAGTGGGGTCAGGGTGGCATGTGGATTACAGATCAGAAATATCAAGTTGTAGCAACCACGAGCAAACTGAAGGCTCAAGAATGTTGGTCTCGTTCAGATGCGACAGCCTATGCATGGCTGCCTAGCTACGCAAGGCAGCTGCATCAGCAGATGTACAGGCAGTAGGATTCTTTCCTTCGCTGTGTCCCAGAGGTGGGATCCTGCAATATCGTCATGATGCCTGAATTTGACCTGGAAAACAAACACCCTGTCCCAGACCTGCAAATGGGCCTGTCTAATCTCCCCATGCTTTAGTTGAACAAATGGCATCAGAGCACTGGTAGATACCCAGGAAGCTAAGAGCAGCAGCTGCATCCAATGCTTGTGTCACTGGCAAGTTTCTAGAGTTGAGAGCGAGGGCGGTGGGAAGTCCTTTGCAGTTATAACACCAACCCCAGTACTTTCCCTTACTCATTTCTTAGCACCTTTGCTCATTTCCCTGTTACTTCTTTTCTGTTTCAAACCTCCAAGCTTCCTATTTTATTTTATTTTTTAAAATTTAAGAAGTGCTTCGGAAAACAGCTTGTGCAACTCACTTGTGCTTAGGCTGAGTGAAGTTCAACCTAACCACCAGCCTGACAAAGATGCTAATAAAAATTAATAATAACAATAACAACATAGCTGCCAAGTTCTCCCTTTTTTAAAGGGAAATTCCCTTACGCTGAATAGGCTTCCTCGCGAGAAAAGGGAAAACTTGGCAGCTATGAATAACAATAATAGTAATATTGCAGGTGAATGATGTCAATTTTTTTTAAAAAAATGCTCCTGAATGCAAGAACCTCTCTTCAATGGAAAATTACATCTACCTGACATTTTTGGCATCAAAATGCCAGAGCCCATGTTTCCCTTCCATTTAAACCAGATTTACTCCTTCTAGCAGAAAGCCAGGAGTTTTAAAACAACAGCAACCCAGAATCCTTTTGCCAGCATCCCACTTGTGGTATCTTAATGACCCATTTGCAAATTAAGCCCTCATGGAAGCACCCCGAGACAATCCAGCCAGCATGAAGCACTCAGCTTCCTGCCGTTGTTATTAAATTCTGTTACAACAGAGGCTGCAAGGGGGATTAGACAAGTGTGCTGTGATTGCTATCCAGACTCTTTACTGGAGAAACAGGACTTGGGAGCTGGAACTTAAAAGCACCAATTTTCTTTGGAAATGTTTCCAAGTCTTCCCAGGTGGCGGAAGATGTGGAAACGGAGACCCTTGCCTCAGACTGTGAGGCTGAATAATTTGCCCTGACCTCTATAAATATTGTGCTAGGGGCATCATGCACTAGTAATTCTTTCCTCGCTGCCCTAAATCCTCTTTCATTTTGGGCCCCTTAAAACAATCCCTATTCTTTTAAGTTTGCCAACACATGCTGAGGACACAATGTGCAGCCTGATCTTATCCATGTTGGCTTAGAAGCAAATCTCACTGACTTCAATAGGGCTTACTTACTCCCAGGAAGTATGGTGTCTACTCAGAAGCAATTCCCATTTCATTCAGTGGGTTGCAACATTATAGTTCTGGGAGCTGTAGTTTATTAAGGAGAGCACAGGTACAATATTATAGAGTACAAAATACAGACTGTAGTTTCACACTAGCTCAGACACATCCTACGTGGTCAGCTACACAGTGGTGAACGGTGCTGCTTGGCTGCCCAGGGCAGCAAACGCGGAGGCACCCCCTGGGGGCAGGGTGCGGCGTCGCTCCACAGCGCTCATGCATCGTGATGTCATGACGCATGTGCCGGGATGCTGCACATGCGCAGGCAGTACGCACTGCCACTGGTGCACGGTGGCCCGTAACAGGCTGGCGCTCGCGGGGCAGCCCGCAAGGACTGCGTATGTCCGTACGGTGCACACAGCTGGAGGCAAGGGGCGGGGAGGGGCACCCCGAGTGGAGCCCCCCCAGCATAGCTGCCAAGTCTCCCGTTTTTCGTGGGAAACCCCCGTATTTTGTTACCATTTCCCGCTGTTTATCCTGAATTGATTATATCCCCAAAATATCCCATAAAGCTCCTGCCGGCGGCCATGTCCCAGCTCTCGGCTGTCTGCGCATGTCTGGAAATGTGTAGAAGCGACTTCTGGTGCCACTCTGCCCATGTCTGGGCACTGGAAATCGGGCGGTGCCGGCACCGGAAGTCACTTCTACGCATGTCTGGACATGTGTAGAAGCAACTTCCGGTGCCGTGCCACCAAGGAGAGGCGACTTCCGGTGCTGCACCGCCGCTGATCCCGGATTTTCCAATTTGGGATTTGGGGGGGTATGCCCCCCCGCTACGCATCTGCAGCTACATAGCACGAAGAGTGTGAGGAAAGCAAGCACTACATAGCATTGGAGGTGAGGGTTGTGAGTGACCTAATCAAGTCTAGGAACACAGTTTCGTGGTCTTAACCCCTTCATGCATTAACTTGCACTCATGGATAGTTATGTTTCCCATAGATTTGCAAATAATTTGCATGTGCTGATTTAGGTTCTATAGGCTCCCAGCCCATGGCCCATAAGTCCATGGCGAGAGGGGTGAGTGGCAGCTGGGGACCCAGGTGGCAGCAAACACTAAATGTGTTGACATCAGGTCCACTGGGGCTAGTTCCAGAAGGTGGTTAGGCTGGGCATTTTCCAGGGCCCAAGATCAGCAAAGAGCCCACTGCAGAAACCATGCTATCATTTCCAGTTTGGCTAGAGCAGGCACCCCCAAACAACAGGAAGTGTTGTTTGTGGATCAGAAATTCTTGGTTTCCCTCTCATGTTTCCCGAGCCGTATTGCCTACACAGTCCTTTATTTCCCATCCCCAGGAGAGAAGCTCTGAATGGACCAGCTGAAGAATGACTCCTCATGGCTTCCTTTGCTGCCGGTCCTCTGAGGAAATGAGGCTATGACTGACTGGTCAGTTTGCATCTCTGAGCTTCTTACTGTATCATTATTTATGGGTTTCCAGTTTCCTGCCACCCATCACCATACACCACACTTAACTAGACAGTGCAGTTACGCTGCCATAAATAGGCAAGAAGACTTGGATTGCATCAACATAAACCAACTCTATTTTTCTGTATTTTCATGTTATCCATGTTGTTGTTTTGTAAAATGCCAGGAAGAAGGTATCTTTTAATGAAAAGCAGCTGCTGGACGATGTCTTCATGAACTAGGAAGAAGGGAAAACTGAGACGAGGTTCTGCTTCACTTTTACATGCCAGCTGCCCCCCCCCAACTAAATCATCCCCTCAAGCTATTTTTCTTCTTCCATTATACACCCAATACAATCTTTAACCTAGTTTTCTGACTGATAAGCATGTAAAATCAACTTCAGACAAACTGAAACCTAGAGGAGGAAATGCATTCAAACCTCCTCGAAAGGAAGTCGTAAGTGCGACAGCAATGCAGGCAGGACGCAGAAGTGCTAAACAGGGGAAGGGGCCGGAGGAGGAAGGAAATCAAAATGTGGTGTCAAAACTCATGAAAGGCATGTACCATTATGACTTCCAAGGCATGTGCCATTATGTATCAGAACAAAACTAGCCACCATATGTGGCAAAAGGCAAGCGGGTGCAACAGGGAATGCCAATTCCATGCCCTCCAGCTACAGTATATTTGTGCTCTCCCTCTTGGGAACCAGTTGCTGTTTTCTCATAGACTCATAGAGTTGGAAGGGACCCCAAGGGTCACCCAGTCCAACCCCCGTAATGTAGGTATCTTAACGTGTGGTCTCCCATCCTATTCGAAACCAGACCAGACCCTGCTTAATTTTGTGAATGTGCTAGTGGTTTTATCCCTACACCACTAGGATTGAAAGCAGTTTGAAGCCAATTACAGCAGCAAAGAGGCGTGTCTTCAGCATGCAACAAAAACGATATAATGAAGGTGTCAGACACACCTCTTTGAGTTGGGAAACCCCACAATTTAGGGACTTCCACAGAAGTTACTACTATTCTGTTGAATCTGTACATATATTGTATACATGCAACTCCCCATTTACATGGGGATTACATTCTGAGGCACCCCACATTTAAATCATATATGTTTGGAACACCATTGAAAAAGCCTGAGAACATCTGGGGTGGGGTGCGCAGTCCCTGGGACAGCACAGAGAGAAAGGGCCTAATCCAGGGGCCAAAGATCAGGGCTATAGGGCATCCTGTCCCATGGATCACACAGCTCTGTCCTCCACCCCCCTTCTCCATATCTGTTGCCTAATAATCTGTACCTCCTCTCATTACTCATTAGTACTGTCCAATCGATGGTCTGGCTGCCCCTATACTCAGAGCCTCTGGGAGAATGGAATCAGGTTGTAGGGAAATATATGACTCTCTTGTTTGAATAATGTGGAATGATTCTCTTCTTTCAAGTCTCAAGTCCTTCTGCATGTTTACTCAGCTTTTGGCACATGCTGGAGTTTCAGTTGCCGAGGCCAATCTGCAGAGAACTGGTGGGTGGGAAGCCCAGTCTCTGAAAGCGAGTGTGAGTTGCAGGAGAAGACCTCTGGTTTCATGAGCCTTCTCTTTGGAGGGCTTGACGCCATGAACTTTTATTTGATCCCTGCAATGCGCTGGTATAAAACCATACCAATTAGCATAAAGCAATGGTAGCTGTTTTCTTGGGGAACATATAGGCAGCGCCCCTACATTACTATGTAATGCAGTTCAGGTGCTCTGGAAGTTCCATGCCGGGAAATGTAATGAGCATGGTTTTATACGTAATAAACACAATGACCCTATGTTTTTCCCCCTTTGAAGTCCCATTGAGTTAAATAGGTTTAGAAGTGCAGATAGGAATGCAGCTGAACTGTGAAAATTGTAAGGTGCAGAGGAGAAACTTTTAGAAATATTGCAAGAGAGGTGTGTGTGTGTGTGTGTGTGTACAGTATCTGAGTGGTCACATGAACCCACAATTTCCATTTTGCCTTTCCAGAAATGTGAGTTACTACGTAGCACACACAACCTTTCTTAAACAGCCGTGTTAGAAACCAGCCACATAGTGTTTCTGTTTATATATCAGCCACCTTTTATAACAGGCCAAATTGGCCTTCACCACTGCTTCCTCCATAATAGGAGGGCCTTGTGTATTTTCTCTCGCTGTCTGCTCAGTACTTGTAAGTCATAACAATACATCTGCACAGCAGGACTATAGTTAACTGCCCCTTTTAATGCTGCAGGTTGCAAGAAATCCTGCTTGCTTTCTATTGTGTGTGGTGACAAAGGGTGTAGAAGGGAAGTAACCCCTCCTCCTGCCGTATATCTTAAGTCAGGAAAAGCAAATACAAATCTCAGCGTACACGCAAGGAGCAGATAATGGAATGTTATTTTCCTAGTGATTCAGCCAGCCATTGAATCAGAAAGAACGCCATATGACTTCTTCATGCGTAGCTAAATACACAGAATATTTTAAATGATCTGTTTGGTACTGACGCTTGTTGCTGTGTTGGCTCTAGAGGTACAAAACAGGTAAGGAGAGGGAGCTTTTGCGATTTCAGATTCCGTTGTTTACTCAAATGGGCTTGAAAAGCACATACCTGACGCTTCCACTGAAATGGATGTTGGTCATATGCACATTTCCTTGCGTGTACATCCACACACAAGCTGGACCGCAAAGAAGGCTGATCACCGAAGAATTGATGCTTTTGAATTATGGTGCTGGAGGAGACTCTTGAGAGTGCCATGGACTGCAAGATGATCAAACCTATCCATTCTGAAGGAAACCAGCCCTGAGTGCTCACTGGAAGGACAGATCCTGAAGCCGAGGCTTCAATACTTTGGCCACCTCATGAGAAGAGAAGACTCCCTGGAAAAGACCCTGATGTTGGGAAAGATGGAGGGCACAAGAAGAAGGGGACGACAGAGGACGAGATGGCTGGACAGTGTTCTCAAAGCTACGAACATGAGTTTGACCAAACTGCAGGAGGCAGTGGAAGACAGGAGTGCCTGGCGTGCTCTGGTCCATGGGGTCACGAAGAGTCGGACACGACTAAACAACAACAACATCCAGTTTAAAACTGATTGGAATTTTTTTTTTGTTTAGTCGTTTAGTCATGTCCAACTCTTCATGACCCCATAGACCAGAGCACGCCAGGCACTCCTGTCTTCCACTGCCTCCTGCAGGAATTTACTTTCAAGTAAATATATATATATATCTATCTGGGACCAGACTATATTGTTACAGACCACCCCAGCCCATGCCACATGGAATTCCAGGGGTCTTGGCCCCTCAACCAGGGTCTCTGCTCCTTTGGAGAACTGAAGATGTGGCAGAGGCTGTCTTAGCTTTCAGAAATGTGATTTATTCACATGTTTACACCTGAATTTAGATCAACAGAGTCCAGATCTTACTGCATGGTCATCTCAAAGGGGGCTTGTTCCCCACAGCAGTGCAGCACTGGGGTCCAAGGCAGCACTGGGGTCCAAGGCTGCCTTCAGCCAACCTGCCCAAGATGGATCTCTATGGGGTTTCCCCCTCTTCTTCTTCCCAGCACACGTTGCTTAAAAACCACTCTTTTCCTGTCACCTCTCACACAAACCCCATCACCTTGGCAACCGCTGTCTGCCCAGGCCCAAGGATTCCTCTTAAATGGGTTATTAACCCCTTTAGTCATGTTAACACCTTAGCTCATCGAAAGCCTGGCCAGGCTGGTTTGCATATGCTACAGTAGGGTTGCCATACAGTCGTACCTTGGAAGTCAAACAGAGTCCATTCCAGAAGTCTGTTCGACTTCCAAAATGTTCGGAAACCAAAGCGCGGCTTCTGATTGGCTGCAGGAAGCGCCTGAGGCCAATCAGAAGCAGCGGACGCCGTGCCGGACATTCAGCTTCTGAAAATCGTTCAAAAACCAGAACACTAACTTCCGGCTTTCGATCATTCGGGAGCTGATTTGTTCAGGAGCCAAGGCGTTTGAGATCCAAGGTACAGCTATATTTCAAAAAGTGAAAATTTGAACAGAAAAATTGATGAGCTTTCTTTACCTATTTTTAATGAACATTACCCAAATCCACAACATCCACAATTCCGATATTGGCTGGCTGCCATATTTTCGGGTTTTCCTGGACATTTTTGCCGCTTTATAGAAATTCCGCCGGGTCACCATTTTTGAAGGACGAATCCTGGCTATGTCCAGGAAATTCTGGACGTATGGCAGCCCTACATAAGCCAGCCCAGGGATTCCTTGTCTGGCACAGTTCTGCAGCTCATATTTCCATTCATATCTCAAATAAGCAAAATCCTACCATTTATTAATGTCTAGGGTGCCCCCCCAAACTTATAACAAAATAATGTTTACTGTAATTCTACATGGATCCCAGTTGTCAAGCAGGTTTCATAATGGAGGGTGGAGGTCGGAGAATAAGCCTCTTCTGAAATACGTTACTTGAAAGTTGACAACTGCTTACAACTTGATGTTTGTATTTTGAAATCCCATCATTAAGTGCTATAGTTCTGGGTGGCTAAAGAAAACCCCATCTTGATCCATGGTAAGGCCAGCCCTATAGGTACAGAGAAGAGGTCAGAAACAAAAATGCCTCTTAAAAATAAACAAGAAGTTTGCAGCTGACTCCATGCTGCTCTAGGCCCCTGCGTTTTTATTTTTTATTTTACTTTTTATATGTTTGCAGAAGGACAGGACAACCTATATCACTCTGATAGAGGAATAGATAGGGTTAGATTTTTATTTTTAAAGGTCTACAGAGGAAGTATACAGTCTTCATAATCAGACAATAGTATGTTTGCATTGGCAGTTACTCATACGTTCGCGAATATGCCATGTTATCTGAAATGTACATTATGACTAATTTATCTCATAAGCAGTTTCACTGTGAGCTCTGTATTACAGGAGTTTTTGGCTTGTCTTCAGCACCAATTCAGATTGCATAATTTATAGATGACATAATCATACCAAAAGAAGGTTAAATAAAGAAAAGCGGGGGGGGGGGGGGATATAGACTTCCTGAGTTGCTAGCCCTTTAGCACTGGAAATTGCCACTTGAATTATGATGAGTGTGTGTAAGAGAGCAATAGTATGTCTAGAATCTTTCTTGCCATTTTTTTTAAAAAAGAGGAGCTCTTTGATACTTCCAACAAAAGAAAAGGAATGGCTGGTTGTATACATACCATTCATTTAAACCACATTAACCCTCAAAAGAATCCTGGGAAGTATAGTTTACCCCACCCCTCACAAAGGTACAATTCTCAGCAGCCTTAACAAACTAGAGCTCCCAAGATTATCTGGGGGAGGGGGTCAAGGTGCTTTAAATGTGTAGGCAGAGAATGGAATAGTTATCAATTTATCAAGAGGCAACCTAGCATGTGTTTTCTTTACCATGTAAATTAAGGTGCTTCCAGGTGGGGGTTTATTGTGGGATTGGTACTCCTCCTGAATGCATGTTTTGGGTACTACTACTACTAATAATAAAAGGGACACGGGTGGTGCTGTGGTCTAAACCACAGAGCCTAGGGCTTGCCGATCAGAAGGTCGGCGGTTCGAATCCCCGCAACGGGGTGAGCTCCCGTTGTTTGGTCCTTGCTCCTGCCAACCTAGCAGTTCAAAAGCACGTCAAAGCACAAGTAGATAAATAGGTACCGCTCCGGCGGGAAGGTAAATGGCATTTCCGTGCGCTGCTCTGGATCGCCTGAAGCGGCTTTGTCATGCTGGCCACATGACACGGAAGCTGACAAACGCCGGCTCCCTCGGCCTATAGAGCGAGATGAGCGCCACAACCCCAGAGTCATCCTCGACTGGACCTAATGGTCAGGGGTACCTTTACATTTACTACTACTAATAACAAGAATTATTATTAATTTATTACTTATACCCCGCCCATCTGGCCCCCAGCCACTCTGGGAGGCTTCCAACAGAATATTGAAAACACGATAAAACATCAAACATTAATAACTTCCCTAAACAGGGCTGCCTTCCGATGTCTTCTAAAAGTCAGGTGGTTGTTTATTTCCTTGATATGTGGTGGGAGGGCCTTCTGCCTGGTTCCCTGTAACCTCACGTGACATGGCAGCCATAGCTGCCAAGTTTTCCCTTTTCTCGCGAGGAAGCCTATTCAGCATAAGGGAAAATCCCTGTAAAAAAGGGATAACTTGGCAGCTATGATGGCAGCCCACATTCCCAACCACCACCATCAATGTTTTAATATCTGGATTGAACTTTCCTGGGTGAAACCGGGTAAGTTGAACCTATAGCCATCACTTTCTTTGCGATATCTTAGCATTACAAGGAAGGCATTTGTGGTGAGTTCCGGCACCCTTTTCCCCCCCCTAGAAGAATAGCACTGGATATACTTTTAATCATAGTCAAAAAAGAATACCGATTTTACAGAGGGTTAAACTGAGTCAACTTCAAAACCAATTACTCAGGATGCCCCAGTGATTCAGTGGCTGAGATGTTAGTCCATGGGTGTTCCTTTTGGCTTATCTAGCAAGATCCATTGTGCAAGAGGAAAAAGTGACAAAAGATGGTGTAACAGATTAATATAGCTAACCCTGTGGAATGTGCTATGTATGTGTTATATAAATTCAAATTATAGGTGACGACATTAATTGATACCTGGGAGACCAGAGTTCAAATCCCTGCTCAGCCCTGAAAACTCACTGTGTGACCTTGGGCCAGTCACTGTGTTTCAGCCTCACCCACCTCACAGGGTTGTTGTGTGGATAAAATGAGGAAGAAAGCCATCTTGTATGCCACCTCAAACTTCTTGAAAGAAAGGTGGGATATACTGTACTTCTGCCATTCAGAACAGCATAGGTTTAAAATATCTCAGCCTCATAATGCAGAGGTTAACAATGGCTGCTAACAATTAATTTTTTTTAAAAAAAAATAAGGAAACGAGAATCATCCCAAACACAGGATGTCCAGTTATTTAAGTAAGATTGGATGAAATGGGAGGAGCAGTCTGATCATTTACTGAGTCCTCACATCACAAATTTGATTAGTTCATTTTTGGAGAGCGGCTTCTGTTTCATTAGTGTTGGTTTACCAGTGGAAACGCATGGCATAAAATCTTTATTATTTGGGCATGGTGGTGGAGAACGAGAAGGTATTGAATGCAACCCAGTCCAATGACCTGCTTGCAGGCAGCAGACGGTGAATTCTCCTAAAAAGAGCATGAGCTCCACCACATATTGCCACTTTCCCATCGCTGAGAGGGAACTTGTTCTACAAGCTCAGACATCTTGGCTCTGAGTAATCCTGAAAGAACGTGTCCTCCTTCGCACCCATCCATTCAGCAAGAGCAGAGCTTCAGTAACAACCAGGGACATTGAGTTTAAAGATGTGTAATGCAATTTTTGAATGCCAAGGCTGCAATGCTGTGCCTATCTACTCATCTACTCCAATGGGAGGCAATGGGAGAGACTCCACCTTTTAAATAACTCGTGGCAGCACATTTAAAGTTGCACCGGAGAAGACTTTGCCATCTCCTTCCTGCATTTAAAATGCTAAGCCTTTTAACAGCAAGCCTTTCAAGTTTTTATCGGCCTTGGATTGAAATTGTATTTTTACATGTGTTTATTGTTGCTGTTTTTATTGTTAAATCCCTTCAGGATATTTAATGCTAAGTGATTAATAAATGAAATAAGTAAGAAGTTCAATCTGCCAGTGATGGGACTTACGACGCGGTAACTACAGTGAAGTTTGTACCACTAGGCAAATTAAGAGGAACACCTCTAGCCTAGTACACTGAGGCCACATTCACACCATACATTTAAATCACCATGATGCCACTTTTAAAAGCCATGGCTTCCCCCAAAGAACCCTGAGAACTGTAGTTTGTTTAGGGTGCCGAGAGTTGTGAGGAGGTCCGCATTCCCCTACAGAGCCACAATCCACAGGGTGGTATGACAGCCAGTCGCTTTTCTCAGGGAATGCTGGGAACTGTAGCTCCATGATGGCTCCTAAATAACACTCAGCGGCCTTAACAAATTACACTTCCCAGGATTCTTTGAAGCTGTCTGAAATGGTATCATGGTGCCTTACATGAATGTGGCTCTAGTAATGGAATCCACCAGAGAAGATGTGTTCCTGGGCTGACCTGATGTAACAACTAAATGATGCTAGGTGAGCCACTTAGACATCACCTGAAAACAGGACAAAAGAGGGCAGAGATTTACTGGAAATGTGCAGATGTCTGTAAAGCAAGACACATGACTTCCCTAGAGGTGGAACAAAGTGGAAACTGCTACCATAACTCAAAATATATGTAAGGGAGAGTTGTTCAGGAAGTCCAACACAGGGTGCTTTCTAATGGGTCGTTCCCCCTCACCCAGTTTTAATGAGTGTGTGTGTGTGTGTGTGTTTTGTCATTTTTGTAAAGATACCCTTGAGCTGCCTGCAGTTAGACAAGGCACCTAATAAATTTAATTAATCAATTAAGTCCTGCTGCGTGCATTGTGAGAATGGTTTTCAGTGTAATCCTCCACATGCGTTAAGAGCTCGAGAAAATTAGAACTCGGTGGCTGAAAGTCCCACTTGCCCTCAGCATGAGGCAATTGGTGGAGATCACAGTTGTGTATTGTTTGGACTGCTAGAAGCAAAATGATTGGCTTGTGCTCAGGTGAGGATCAAACAGAAACAGGGGCGTGGTGATAGAGACCACCCACCAAAGCATCGCACGTGGGCCCCCTCAATCCTCTGGAGAAGGTGGCATTGATCCCCGGCCCTGAGGTTCTTCACCCTAGTCTATTGTTGTATCACTCATCTGCCCCAAAATGTGAATGCTATGTCTCCATACAAGGCTATTTGTCAGGCAACAAGCCTCGCCTTACTCTATATCATTGAAGGAGGACTGGTGTATATTTGCCTCAACTGCTTTGGCTCTGGCAGAAATTTCTGTGCTATCCCTGGGAAGAAGAGCACTGTCTGGAAAGACCCTTGAATTGTGCCTGGAAAGAAGACAATAGGGAGCCAGTGCAAACTTTGGAGCCATTAGTATAATGGCTGTGGTGAAAGTAGATTACATGTTTTGCTGGCACCATGCTATTATCCCCAAACTCTATGCACATTCCATACCAGCCTGTCCCATTTTTGCAACCGTAACTGTCTCCTTGTGACTCACCCCCTATGCAAAATTGTGTTCTGCCCTTTTCATGGGATGCTTTTTGTCTCCAAATAGATATCCCCATGATCCTCCCTCTTTTCTTTTTTCTTTTGTATATAATTTTTATTAAATTTTCTGTTTTACAATTTAAAGTACTCATTTTTTACATCCTTAAAATATCAACGACTTCCCACCTTCTCTTTCCATAGTTCATTTTACATATCATAAATCCCTGCATATTTTACAGAAACTATACCATTCAGTATTCCATCACGACTTATTTAAACTGTTGAATTTATCTAAATGCTGCCAGCGTTTTCAGCTGTACACAGTTATTTCTTATATATTCAATAAACATTTTCCGATCTTCTCTAAACATATGTTCTTCTTGTTCTCTTATTCTATATGTTAAGTCTGCAAGCTGTGTCCTCAAAGAGGTGAGACCTGTGTTGTGGGTGGGTAAGATTGGTCAACCACAACACCCGAGCTTCCTCTTTTGGTGCGTGCATTCGGAACACCCACCCACCTCTCCCTATTTTTGGGCTTTTGCGCTTGACCTTGCTATGCCATCGTGTCGTCTGTTGTTGGGACAGGGGCACGGCAGGAATTTTCCCCACTTGGCTGATTGGCTGGTGCCATTTGGATTTCGCCTGCCGCGTAGCAAATCGTCACAACTTGTAAGGTTGCGGATAGGCTCTGGTTCAGGTGATAGGGATGGGGGAACGCTCTCACCATCCCTATGTGAAGGGTATTCTGTTAAAGGAATCCAGGGACTCAATGGTTTGGTCAACCCTGTGAGAGGGTTGTGCCCGTTCCAGAGTCCAGGGGGACATCTGGGTGGCAGACATAGTCTGTTCCCGGCTTTCTGCCTATCCAGGTGTTCACCCTAGGTTGACCTATGCTGGTGCCCTGGGTCAGCGCTACCTGCAACGGTGCAGGGAGCTAGTCGAACCAGAGCCTATGCAACCAGAGCCTATGCAACCAGAGCCTATGCAACCACTCACTTGCTGTAATCAATAAAGTTGTGGCCTAAATTCTGCCAAAAACCAAACTAAAATTTGAGTCAAGTGTGAATTTATTTTAGGGGGGGGGTGGTCTCTGGGTCTGAACACACAAATTCTGTCAACTTAAGTTGCCACTTTTCTTTGGTTGGGGCCTCGCTCGTTTTCCATTTTCAGGCTAACGAAACACAGGCCGCAGTAGCGGCATACATAAATATCTCAATACACACGCCTGGGTTCCCAGATTAATGCACGTGTCTGGGTGATCTTCTCAGTTACAGATGACAGACAAGCAAGCAGGCAACTACTTGATTGAGATGTAACTTACAGCTTGGTTCTCTTGTATTGGCACCATATGGTTTTCCCACTGTGAGTGCTTCCCTCTGCATCACACACACACACTACTGATCCATCGGTGCAGAAGACAAGTCAAGCAGGGAACTGCACAGGCATGAGAACTACACTTTTGCTGATTGAGCAAATAGTTTGTAACATCAGCAAAGGGAGCCCAGCCAGCATTATCCTAAGAGCTGGCCTGTCCCTCAGATGAGAACAACAGTGGAAGTCTATCCAGATGACAATTATCCATAAATTTGAGAGCCTGGTGATGTCAGAGGCTTGCAACACAACTGGCCCTAAGGGTCTGTCTGTCTGTGTTGCAGTGAACAGAAACCCACGCTTGCCTGGTGTTGGTTCATAGCTTGGCTTGCATCTCTCCTGTCCTCTTAAAATCGCTGCGGAATTACAGGTAAGCTCTGTGCTAGAGGAGTAATGAACTTGCCCTTGGCAGAAAACCGGTCAATAAGTATGTTTATTTCTTCTTCTGGCCCACTGTTGGGGGACTTTGGGTTGCTTGCAAAAGCAGCAGTTCAAAGCAGAATACATGCAGAATGGATGGACTGGGAGAGATTACGGTAATGTGTATACCAGATACAGAGTTATCTCCTTTATCCATCTGTCATGGAGGCTTTATCTGAGTTCCCTGCATTGCAGGGGTTTGGACTAGATGACCCTTGGAGTCCCTTCCAAGTCTACAATTCTATGATTCTATGAAAATGATTCTATGAAACTGCTGCCTGGGCTTTTGCTTGTTTTCTCCAGGTACCAAGTGTTTCTGGGATGCGTGACTCGAAAACTACAAGTACATAGAACTACCTTTGAAGGTGACTCAGAAACTACAATGAATCCAGAATGTTGCAGCTAAACTGGTGACTGGGAGCAACTGCCAAGATCATATATAACATCACTCCTAAAAGATCTCCATTAGTGCCCAGTACATTTCTGAGCACAACTCAAAGTGTTGGTGCTGACCTTTAAAGTCTTAAATGGATTTGGCCCTGTATACCTGAAGGAGCCTCTCCACTCCCATCATTCAGCCTGGACATTGAGGTCCAGGTCGGAAGGCCTTCTGATGGTTTCCTCACTGCAAGATGTGAAGTTACAGGGAACCAGCCTTCTCAGTAGTGGCACCTGCCCTGTGGAATGTCCTTCCGTCAGATGTCAAGGAAATAAGCAACTATCTGACTTTTGGAAGACATCTGAAGGCAATCCTGTATAGGGAAGTTTTTAATGTTTCATGTTTTACTGTGGTTTTATAATTTGTTGGAAGCTACTCAGAGTGGCCGGGGCAACCCAGTCACATGAGTGCCATATTTATTGCTGTTGGTGGTGGTGGTGGAAGAGTCTTTTTCCAGCTACATGCTAGTCTTTTAACCCATAGTAAGAAACCCTGAAAAGCTGCGGCCAATCAGTGTAGACAAAGCTGAGGTAGATGGACCAATGGTCTGATTGAGTATAAGGCAGTTTCCTATGTACCTAAAGCCACCTTTCCCCCAATATTCTCAAGTAAACATATTCTAAAGCAGGCATAGGCAAACTTGGCCCTCCAGATGTTTTGGGACTACAACTCCCATCCCTAGCTAACGGGACCAGTGGTCAGGGATGATGGGAATTGTAGTCCCAAAACATCTGGAGGGCCAAGTTTGCCTATGCCTGTTCTAAAATATGGTCAACTAAGAACTCAACCATTTTTGAGGAGTTTCTGGCTAAAAGCATTATTAAAATCTTATATTGAACACTCCTATGACTAGAACATTTGGGAAACTATTCACTTTGAATTAAAAATAATTAGGATCTGGAACCTAGAACTGGATTTGGCAAAATGTACCCCCTAAATGGTACATGAGACCCTGAAAGAGAACTGGGGTTCTGCATAAGTTGTTGGAAAACCAAGGTGGGTTTTCAGCTGTGTTTTCCTCAGAACAGACCCATTGAATTAATGAACATGGCCAAGTTAGTGACATTAAGTTTAATGGGTCTACTCTGAGTAAAATGGAGTTGAATACCACCCCAAGATAAAAAAATTAAAAAAATTAATACAATATGGAGAATTGGGGAAAATAGGTAAAGCTGGTAAAATGATGAAGCTATCACCATGTGGAGATATGGGGATATGGATTGGAAGAAATTTTATTTAAAAAATTATTTAATTTTTTGTTGAATATGAAAAGAGAAAATTAATGATAACATGCTCTGTGTTTTCTTTGCTGTAAATTACCTTTTTCCTATTTGTTTGTTGCAGGTTACTGTTGGAATTGCAATTTATTGCAATTTAGAGAAAAGGGAAATAAAAGGGGAAATAATGTGTCCAGGATTGTGCTATTGTAAGCAACAGCCTCCCAGCCCAGGGGGTTAAAGAGATGTCAAGTACAAAAGAAGCTTACTGAACTCTTCCCACTTTCGCTGTTTAACATAGTGGTTCAGATTCTACTCTTGATGTGTCATTCCTCCCATGTGACAGGATATATGACTGTAAAGTTGGCAGGGATTTTGCTCTTTATGCTATGCTGTGCTCACAAGTGGCTGCAAGGAATGATAATCTGCTCATTGGCGCATGTATTGGGCAACAGTCATAGCTGGAATGAAAGAGATTCCTTCATTTCCTGTGTCTGTATGATAAGAAACAGAAACTGCTCAAAGGCTGCCAGACCACCTTCCTTCTCCTGTCAGGACTTTTAAAGTATACCCGTAAGTGAAACATACACAGTGCAATCTACTCAACACATGGGGTTCAGCAGGTAAGTGAGTTACAGCATTGCAGCCTTAAGCAGACAGCTTTAATGAAACGAGTATGAAGGAAGGAAACAAAAAATGGGATGAACACGTGGGCCATATCAAGAAAAGAAAGCCCAAATCACATACATTAGAAAGCAAAAGCTTCACATATAATTATGCAGAACACATAGACAACATTTTATACAGTATTGTATTTACAAAAACTGAAATTAAACGATAATGAGAAAATGAACCATCAGGATAAGACCCTCAGAAAGCAGACTCTTCCCAAATATTTTCCTGAGAGGGGTAGCTTTTACAGCAAAAGAGGCTACCTCTGCAAATTAAAATTACACTAATTCCAATGGACTTGAAAGGATATTAACGCAACAGAATCCCTTACAGCCAGGTTGGGTATTCTGTGGCCTTCCAGATGTAATCAGAAGTCAACTCCTCTGGCCCCCAGCCAGCAAGGCCAAGGGTCTGGCATGATGGACTTTGTAGTCCAATGACTTCTGGAGGGCCACGAAGTACCCATCCCAGCTATAAAACTTCTAGACACTTTTTATCACTCCTCACTTCCTCTGACCTCAGGAGGGGAAATATCATTGATGTGTAGCTTTCTCTCCTTCGGGATCTTAGCGATATAGATTTACAAGCCAAAGGCATGGAAAGATAAGGCCACTTAATGATCATGCCTGTTAATCTTTCACAAGGCTGTGCTGTGCTGACTTCAGACTCTGGCTTTTTGCAAGGGAACTATTTGGATACAAATCTCAACAGAACCAAATCCTGACTGAACTCAGACTCCTTTCCCCGTTCTGTACAATGGCAGTATTTGAGAGCTTAAAACAAAACAAAACAAAAAACCCTCTTCATGATTAGGAATCGGGAGTTGGCATTGAATTCATGCGTTATCAACGGCTACTGGTCATTATGGCCCCATGTTATCTCCAGCATCAGAGACAACATGCTTCTGAATACGTTGTTGGAATAGCTGCCAAGTCTCCTGTATTCCCCGGGAAAACCCCGTTTTTCCAGCTGTTTCCCGCTGGCAGCCTGGATATAAAAACCCCCGTAAATCCCCCAGATTCTTACCGGCCCAGGGAAGCTCCTTCTGCGCATGTCTGGAGTCTCTGGACATGTGTAGAAGCGATTTCTGGTGCTGCAGACATTTTGGAAATGGGCAGAGCATGCGTAGAAGCGACTTCCGGTGCCGCTCTGCCCAGTTCCAAAATGGCTACAGCGCGACTTCCGGTGCCGCACCGCTGCCAATCCCGGATTTTTCAATCTGGGAGTTGGCACCTATGGTTGCTGGGAATGACAAACTGGAATGTGTGGTTGCCTTGATGTCCTTCTGGTGAGATTTCCAGAGGTATCTGGTCAGCCAGTGTAGAAAACAGGAAGCTGGACTACCTAGGCTAGCCTAGTAGCTGGATTCATGGCGTGGCTTTGCCGTTAACCTGACCTCCATCCAGCAGAGTCACTGCAGCATACCGGGGCGGAGAGTGGATGTGGTGTTGGGAAGATTGGTGCAGTGCTAACACGGCAGCAAGAGCACCAAGTAGGCTCCACCAGCATGTTTGCACCATGCCAGCCCCCCTCTCTCCATCTCGGTATACTGCTGTGATGGAGTAGGTCGAAGGTCAGGTGGGTGGCACATGCAACAACACCCTCTACTGGGCCAGCCCATGCCAATCTGCTGCCTTTAAGGTGTTTGAGCGAAGGCTGACATAGGCCTTTCGTCTGATTCTGCAGGGGTCTTACAGCATACTGATGAATCTGTTAAGGAAATAATACTTGCCCTGGCATGGGGCAAGAGAAGCACCTAAGTCAATATAGGTGGTTTTGAGCTTAGATGTGTGCTGTGCTTTTAAAAAAATTGTTGTTGTGTGAATTCTTTTGGGAAAGCATGATCAAACTTTACGTGTAAATAACTAAAAATATATTTTTGGAAATGGGTTAGAATCTGCTGCAAGCTGAATTCCCAGCAGTCTTTCTTGAAACAAAATTGCCACAGAGGTCACTTCCAGTTCAGCCTAGGGCCATTTTGGCTCATGTTGATATGTAGAACCTCAGGGTTACAAATCTATAGTTGCAGGCCCTCCTTAACCAAACCGGGGGTCCTCCAGAGGTTTTGGGCTATTCTTGGGCGATAGTCATTCTTGACTATCGACATTGCTCACTGGGGCCGATGAGTGCAGTAGGCCAAAGCGTTGAGATTGGCACCAGGTTGACAAAGGTCATTCTATGCATTCCCTTGCCCGAAGTCCTCCAGTGTTTGTCAATCTAATGGTTCAAGCTTGAGGGAATGCAGTCTGAGCACATTTTCTGCTAGTGCCTGTCCCGTCTCCAACAGCAAAGAAGCTTTCTGGCAATCACTGACTCATTCTGTTCAAACACACCAAATTGGCATTTGTAGCTAAAGGCAGAATGATGAAACCAGATCTCTCTCTTTTTTCTTTTTTTCTTTTTAAGAAAGTGACTTTCCTATTCAGCTGCTGTGTAGGTTTGACCCAAGGCAGTAGCAGTATGTTTGATATTAGACAAAACTCCTTTGTTTCTACTTAGAATCGTGCACTGAAACATAATATATAGGAGAGGGAAAGGTAAGCAGGGGGAGTCCTGTTTCCTGGATGGGGAATCTTTTTCAGTCTGGGGGTTGAATTTCCCAGTGGGAAATGTTCATACTAGCAGGTGAGGCAAAGGATGCTGCTCTTACCATTGTACAGGCCACATTGCAGTCATGCAAAAGGACAGAGGCTTCCAGTGTTGGCTGGTGCCCATTGGGACTGGTAGGGCAGAAAGAAGGGAGAGCAAATGTAGGTGGCACAGGAGCCAATGACAAGCAAAGCCAGCTAATTCTAGATTTGTTCCCATCCACCTCCCTGCTGAGTTCAAGAGGACAAGACTGTGACTAAGTAGGAGGGGGAAGCTGATCACTCTGGGAAGATTACATTTCTCAGAGCTCCCTATGCACACTACTACCTTAAACTGTGTTTCATGTGTTTGTCATGAGAACCCACAATGAGGCATTTCAGGGTGGGATGGACAGGGACCCAGTGGATCCAAAACAAGTGTATTCCTCCGAAAGAGGCCCAGTCAGGCCCCTGTGGTGCACAAGACTGGAGCTGGGTTTTTTTTTCCCAGAATAAGAGAGAGGGAGGGAGAGGAGGAGGACAGCTAGCTTCTGCTCCTGCCACTAATGCAGCAACGAAATAAAATGCATGTAAGTGGAGCTAGGAGAAGGGGAGAAGACAGCAGCAACAGGAAGAGGAAAAGACACGTTGGGGGTGGCTCTTGCTGCTTGCCTCAGGCTGCCTATACTTTTGTGCTGGCCCTGCACACAACTCAGAGAAAGATGAAACATTTAAAATGTGGGGTAGCTTTCTGTCAGGCTCAACTGTTGAAAACCACTTCCTTTTCTTTATGACTGAAACCATGGGCCTTTAAAACAACTATAACTTGATTTATGCTCAGCGGGGCCTCAAGAAGCTGGGGGGGGGGTCATTTGTACATTGGCAATTGGGGTGTGTGGGATGTTAGGGGAGGGGTAGAACTTCTCATGTCTCTCTACCCATCTGGCTCTAGTTTGCATATTGTGTCATGATTGTGTTATGTGATCACATTGTACTGTGGACAAACCTACAGGGAGATTATATCACACCTTTCACAACATACGACCTGCCTGAATTCAACCCATTGACCTGAGTGTGAAGAAGTTCCCAGCTCTCCTGCAGATTAGACCAACTTGCAATATCTCCTCTTTGTCACCATGCCTCAATTCAACCCCAGAACTTGAATGAGGGCAACTCCAAGATTTGCGAGTTTTAACTTTGAGGGCACAGGCACAACAACCAGCTAACTCCCCATTCAGTGCTGGATGAATTCAGTCAGTTTTTCCTTTGCCAGTACTGTAAAAGTGTGTCACAAGCAATCTGGCATACGAGGGGGGAAATAATTGGGTGGTCAAAATCAAGCAGTCAAACCCCAGGTTCCAAACTAAGAAGCTTTAGTCTCATTAGGCATAAGGGATGAGGATGAAATCTCCTGCACAGGATAGGACCCAAAAGACAAGACCTGGATCAGTCAGCTCAAATTACAAGAGAAAGTAAGAATCCTTGGAAAAGACCCTGATGTTGGGAAAGATTGAGGGCACTAGGAGAAGGGGACGACAGAGGATGAGATGGTTGGACAGTGTTCTCGAAGCTACGAACATGAGTTTGACCAAACTGCGGGAGGCAGTGGAAGACAGGACTAAACAACTAAACAACTAAACAACTAAACCTGACTAAACAACTAAACAACAACAACAACATTTAGGCTAAACATGAAAGATAATGTCCCCAGGATACTAGCTGTTGGACAGTGGAAGAGACTGTGTTGGAAGTTGGTGGGTTCTCTAGCTACTGTTAGAGGTTTGCCACAGACTATCAAATAACATTTGTTGCCACTCACCAGGCCTTCTCCTGTCCTAACCCTAATCTTATAGTTACTATGAAAAGGTTTTCTGGAAGAGAGAAAGCTTGAAAACCACTATTCTAAACTTTGAGTTTGTCTGTAAACAAATTTATAGGCTACCTTCTTGGGCTCCACCTGCACAAGGTTGATGATGGTGATTTTATTAATCACTTGACACATAAGTCTTACCTATTACATAAAACACATCATTCCAATTAAAAATTCAGAGAAAGTGATAGATCACTTGGAAGAAAATTCATTTTGGCAATATGTGATGTTCACTGAGGCCCCATAATAGGATGAATAATACATAGTCTACCGTACTTACACCGCTACACCATCAATGGTAGGCTTGAACATTTCCCTTGCTAACTTTTGTAGGAAACTCAAACAGGTTTCTATCTTTGCAGTTCAGTTTATCTGTCTTGGATAGTTTAGTTGAGTTTTAGTTGAGATTCCAACATTGCAAGAAGGTTGAACGAGGTGACCTGTCCAGCTCTACAATTCAATGCCTTACTTCACATTGGTTATCCATTAGAATTATAATAGTCTATGGTTTGTTAAATGTATTAGTCAGGGGAGGGCATCCTATCTTGTTGAGCAACGTGAAGAGTCCTTTTCAGTTGACAAGGTCAAAGTCTTTCATCAGGTCTATGAAGGCGCTGCTCTTGGTATTTCTCCTGCAGTGGAACAGTGAGAAAATCATGTCAACAGTTGACCTCTCAGCTCGAAAGCCACATTGTGACTTGGGATAGACCCTATCAGCAAGTAACTGTAATCCCACAGTACTCAGAAGGGAGATTCCACCATGGTAGTTGTTTGACCAAACTGCGGGAGGCAGTGCAAGACAGGAGTGCCTGGCATGCTATGGTCCATGGGGTCACGAAGAGTCGGACACGACTAAACGACTAAACAACAACAAGTTGTTACAATCACCTTTGTCCTTATAGCTCAACAACTCTTGCTCTCTAAAAAAAGCTCAACAGCTCTGGTCCATCCTCCAATGACAATGGGTAGATCACTGCCTTTTTTTTTTTTTTAGACTGTGAGTAGTTCGCAATCTCTTGGGAGTTGGACGTGCCTGTTATAGGGGGTCACAATGCTGGAGTCACACATATCTTGTGGCACGAATCCTTTTCCCCAACACTGCAAGAGGAGGCCATGGCGGTGTGTCATGAGGGAGGGATTGAGGCTGGCTTTCAGCACTTCTGTTGGGGATTGAGGCTGGCTTTCAGCACTTCTGTTGGGATTCCACCCTGTCCTGCAGCTTTTCCACTTGCCTGGGAGTTGATGACGTTCTTCAGCTTGTCAAGGGAGGGAGGGACATCTGGCTCTTCCAAGGCAGGCAGCATCTGTATGCTTTCAATTGTTGTGTTGGATACCATGTTTCATCATGAATACACTTCTTGATAGTGCTCTTCCCATTGCTGCTCAATAATAATAATAATAATAATAATAATAATAATAATAATAATACTTGAATTTGTATTGTTTATATTTATTTCTTCATTTGATTGCAAAGGAAATCCAACTACTCTGAACTTAGCATCTCAATGGGAATCATCTGATGGGTTTGTTCCAGCCCTGAAGAATGCACAATTATTTTATAGAGTATGCAGGATACAGCTGCCTTGCACGGAAGGGAGGAGTCAGCTATTTCCATTGTAGCAACAAAGCATGCAGGTTTTCCCAATAGGAACCTGTCCATGAGTTCTGCTTCCATGGGCTTTACTGCTTTACAGATCAGGTCCTTTGAGACAAAGGAGGAGGAGAGAGCAATGAAACATTCATTTTTCCCATTTTTAAATTATTATTTAGGGATAATAAAAAAATAGAGGAAGCAAGCAAGTGCCGGGTAAAAATAAAGTAAAAACAAAATTGGCTGCATGGTAAACTATTGTTCTTCTGGGGATATACTGTATTAGCTCATTCAGAACCGAAGCCATTTTATTTCCAGGTGTCTTGAAACTCAGAACAAAACATACTGAGACTATCATAATAAAACATGATTGGAGCTGAACCGTTGTACACAACACAGGCATTAATAATGCTTTTTATATGAGCGCCTGGCCTATGTTATACATAATTCATTTTTAATTCTTAGGTGCTTCATGTGCTTCATTTGCCCCCCCCCCCCACACACACCAGCAGTTTGGCAGCAGCTGTAATGTGAGAAAACGTCTGAATGTTTATGGCTCTCAGACTCGACATTTATGATTGCTTAAGGGCTTTGTGTCTTTGACAGCAACAAATAAAGTTCGCTTGCACACAACTCTGGGAAAGTCGCTAAAAGATAACACAACCAGAGAGAAAATTCTAAGCATCTGAAATAAATACAAGCTAAGCAATTCCCCCCTAAATGTGTTATCTCGGCCTGAAAATTTACTGCTGGCAACAGGGATTTCTGGAGTCTATTAAAGGAAAATGGTATATATTTATGTTGCACACAGTCTGCAGATGAAATCACAGCTGCGCATATAAAAGCAGCCAGTTCTCTTTTAAGCAGGGTTTCCAAAAGGCAGGGACCCACAGCCCATATTCATGCGAGTAATAACACTCGTTTGATAGAATGAGGGTACCTGCAGGGACTCCCATGCATTTCTCATGCCTGCATGAGAAATGAAATCAAAGGGCGGACATCTTTAAACATCACTCCTCCTTAGAAAAGCAGCTATCATGGTGGTTTCTTTTTCCTTTCAAAATATGTTTTGTTTTAATCGCCTAAAAATCTTCATAGTAAGACTGGGATGCATTTTCTTTTTTTGGTTCCCCAAAGCATGCCTGTACTAGTGACCTGGCTGCTATCCATAGCAGTAACAGCCACGGTGATCTCAGGTTTAATATTCTTAACTACTTGGAGCCAACATGGTCCTGTCAGCTAGAGAAACCATGGAGCTGGGTTTATTCCCACCTTAGCTGTTCATGGCCTTGGACAAATCACTTGTCAGGAGTATGGGCAGGAGTCAGGCTCTGGGGCCTGGAGTGCTTTGCAGGACTGGGGCCTGCCTCAGCTTGTGCTGGAGAAGCAAGGAGTGGCCACTCAGGTGAAGACCTCAGCTTGTGCTGGAGAGGCAAGGAGTGGTCACTCAGGTGAGGCCACTTGATACCTCACTGCACCTGGTGGTAGGAGTTGGGAAGGATAAAAGCCCAGCATTTCCCTTCAGCTTTTTGCCACAGCAACGCTATCCCTGCCTGGTTGCCTCTGGCCTCTCGCTCCTTGGACCCTTGCCTTGCCGACGCCTTGATCCTCGACCCTTGGACCCTTGCCTTGCTGACGCCTTGCTCCTTGACTCCCAGACCTTCGCCTCTGCCTTGCTCCTTGACCCTGCGACTGCCTGCTGCTGGACCCTCAGCCCTGCACCTGTTCCTGCTTCTACATCACCATCTTGCCTCTGGTCCTAACGTCCTCAGTCAGGGCTTCAACCGCCCGCCGACCGGACCGTGACATCACTCTTATAGCCAACATGATGCTATCCTGATATGAACTCCAACTCCCAACAAGACCAGCCAGCATGGCCAATAGTCAGGGATGTTAGGAGTTGTAGTTTGCAACATCTGGAGAGCATCATATTGGCTACCCCTGTCTTCACCTAAGGCAGGGGTGGGGAAGATGTGGTCTTCCAAATATTGTTGGATTCCAAGTCCCATTAGCCCCAGACAGCAGAAACAAGGATAAGGGATGGTGGGAGTTTGTATTCCAGGAAATCTGGGAGACCACATAATCCCTACCCCTGGCCTTAGAGGATGACTTCACAACAGGGATGCCCCATCCCATTTTGCCACCCGAGGCCAAAGCCTCTTTTATACTGGGCTTCACCTGCAGCTTCTGGGTTACGGCGAGATCTCGTGAGAAGTCTGTGAGATTTCACTGGAACCAAGAAGTCACAGTCACTGCTCCTTGCTACACTGCTCCTTGCTTCTCTGGTGTTGTCAGCTGGAGTGTGCCAACCCCCCCCCCCCCCAGGAGAAGTGAGGAGAAGTGTTGGCAGTGGTGAGATCTCATGTGAGCTCAAGATCTCACGAGATCTCACCGGAAGATGTTGCAGGTTCTGCTTCTCACTTCTCTGGCAGCAGTGGCAAGGGTGGAGAAGCCGCTTGCCCATGGGGTGGGGGGTGTCACCTCTTGGGATTCCGCCGCCTGAGGCAGCTGCCTCAGTCCGCCTAATGTTCACAAGTTGCTTCACACGTTGAATTAACTGTTCGGGTTTTGCTAAATTAGTAGCATGAGAAACCATCAGATTGCTTCTTCACACAATCAACTCTAGGACAAGCAATTAACACTGGGCAGAAAGCCAAGGTCTACTTCTGCCATAGTAACTGCGCTCTCATTGGTTGAGTTCAGCACTGAGACCTGTTATCAGAGTAAGCTAGCATAGTACGTGTGTGTGGTGAGTGTGGTCAGTGTAGGAGGAGAGGTGCTGTATCGTGTGTGTGTGTGTGAGAGAGAGAGACAGAGAGGAAAGGATTTATTTTACTTTGTTTTGAGTTCTAAAGTTGTACATAGAAACTCTGGATTTCTTTTATTTTAATAAATCCTGTATATAGTTTATTCTGCGTCCAGACGTCTAGTCATTTAAGTTACCGCCGGAAGCTTCCGGAAAAACCTGCGCAAACTCTGCTGTGTTCAGGCTGAAGTTACACCTGACACTTAAAAACACTAAGATTAACTAACATCCCTGCTTCCCGGGAATGGGGTGCAGCCTTGTGCTCATCTCAAAAAGCCACTTCTTGGATCTACGCCACAGATTCTATTTGCACAAAGCTTCCTCCACGGTCGTCCTCCTCATTTCCCCGCCCTCCTTGACTTGTACCTTTCCACAAGGAGAAAAATAAATAAATAAATAAATATTGTCTTGGATACCACGATGAAGCAGCTCATGAAAATGTCCCGAAGTGGATTTTAGAAATATATTGGGCAGGTAATGTGATATGTCCCTTTAATTTCGTTTTCTAATTATTTGCCTTCATCCAGCAGTACTAATGCTTAGTACTGCTTAGTGACAGAGCACTTACCTGGGTGCATTTATGTAGATTGTCATGTTAGAATAAAAAGAATGTAATTATTTAAGTACCTACATTAGATCAAGGCTCTTCTCATCATCAGCAGCATGAACCTGAGAGATTTCTAAATCATGATTTCATCTGAGAGAAAACCTAATTTGGAAGATGAGATATTCAAAGCGGAATCTGTCGTGATGAGTTCCCCAAGTCCAAGCACTCATGAGTGAGAAATTAATAACTTTTAAAAAAGAGATAAAAGGCTTCATCTCTGAAATTGGCTCAACAATTTTTGATATCAGATTAGCAATTTTCTTCCTATCTCCTACTTCCTGTAAGGGAGTGCCTCTAAATTCAAACTATTAACATATTCCATTGCACAACGATATTTTAAAATAACCCAAGTGCCAAATGAAATACACAAAGAACTGGATCATGATAAGGGTCCAACATTGAGACGTTGCCCCAGCATTCCGCAATCCTCAGCGATCAAGACTGACCACGTTTGATTTGACTTGAAATATCAATTAGTGTCAAGTTCTTCTCTTGACACAGTTCCTTGTCTCACCTAAATCAGCCCCTCAAACCTAATGGTGAAATAACAATATATATGTATTTTAAAAGAATCATCTTATACAGATCACTTATTGACTATTCCTGTCAACCAGTGTTATTATTAATAGTTTTCACAATAATACTTTATACAGTGGTTAGCATTTACTAAGTGCAGTACACAAATTTAAAACAAGATATCCCTGCCCCACATAAACAGAGTCTAAAAGGAAAAGGTGATGAAGAGCGAAGAGGGAATCAAGTAGACACCAGTTATTTAAGTTTTGTAATACTTAGAATAATCCGCTTGAATGTCTCATCTCTGCTTCTCGGTTTCCAGACTCAACATAAAAGATTGAGTCTTGCTGTAAATTATCTGCCCCCCCCCTAGACATTATATAATTTATTTAATCTGAGTATTTTAGACCACCTTTTAGACTGAAACTCCGCAGTGGGGCTCCCTGTCAGCAACAATCAGTTGATCTGCTCTGGAAGTGAAACCTGCTTGCAGTGGAATGACTAGGAGCTCTTTTAACCTCCTGGTTGTTCCTGTGGAGTCAAATTCTTACCTGCTGCATACCTGCCCCCACATATGGCATCAGGTGTGATACCATTGGGCATGCTTTGGTGGAAAGGGCCCGGAGGGCCAAATGGGTGAAGCTTATTGGGCCAAATTTGGCTTGAGGGTCAGAAGTTCCCCACCCCTAGTTTGGAGGATTCTTCCCACTCTATTTCCAGCTTCATTTGGAAGAATTTTAATTAACCGTTTGTTCCTTTACTTTCATGCTTCCGAAAACACAATCAGCCCCTTCTGTGTCGTGGTGGGTTATTCCAATCCACTAAAATGATTCAGTGATCAGTGCTTCCTAACCATTTGTTTACCATTCAGGAGGGAGTCCTTGGCTGCAGCTGGTGCAGTTATTCTAGAACTGATCGAGAAGAGATTGTATTGTCTTCACGCTGCCATCAAAGGGATCGAGGAACTCTTTGATCCCTTCACGGTGCAATCTTGTGCGTATGCTTACTCAGAAGTCCTGTTACGCTGTGTTCGAAAGGGATTACCACTAGGTAAATATGCATGAGGTTGTAGTCTCAGTTCCTCTCTTCACATCCTTGGTGTTCCTTCTGACTTGGTGGGCTTCAAACAAGAAATACACTATCAAGTTGATGTGAAGGAAGGTAAGGTGGTTCTCATGTGGCATTGTGCCCATTCTGACTTGCTGAAATAGAGATGGTGAATGTTGCAACCCCTCTCAGTCCGATTGCAATACAAACTCTTTGATCTATGGTCAAGCCAGGAAGTCTCAGTGACAAGTTCCTGTGCATTGTTTGGATTGTAAAGGTGCCCTTGTGGAATTTGCCTTTGATTTCTGCACAATATTCGTCTATTTTCAGTAAGGTGTCATGAAATAACACTACCGGTAATCATTTTGTTTACTTTGCTTGACTCCTATGTAAAAAGTAGATTGGAAAGACTTCTTAAGCCATAGCTCAAAGTCTCTTGTTCGGCAGCTCCTTCAAAATTCATGGAAGAGATATAACAAACCTTTGCCACAGGGACACCCGTTGCCTGGTCAAACTCTTCATATCCCAGGTGCAGTTCAAAGGCATGTTCATTCCGTTCAGAGTGCTGACAGCTTTTCTTTATACATTTATTTTATTCATGGAATACATCAAGTATAGAATGTTCTTCGGTATGCAAGATTTTCGACAGGATTTGGTGCATCACGTACTTGCATAAGTTGATTTCGGTGAACACGGTGTGTATTGCAAGCGAATGCTTCCAAGACACTTGGGCTTGGTTCACATGTAATGGCAAACCATGGTTTGGCTGTTTGTGCTTGTGCCTCCCCTGTCCTCCTTCTCCCTCACATGCTCCAGTTCCATAACTGACTTTCTGGTGAGCAGTAAACCAAGGTTTGCCATTACATTCAGATGCAATGACAAAATATTGCTTTCATTTCTTGTCTGCAGGCAGAAGAAGACTCAAAGTGTGTGTGTGTGTGTGTGTGTGTGCACGCACACACACAGATATAGATTCATAACATTTATAAAATACAATCCTAACAATAAAACAAAACTCAATCCACATCAAAAAAGCATGTCAACAAACAGGAAATAACATTTATCATTGCAGGCTCTACACACACACACACACACACACACACACACACACACACACACACACACACACACACCCCTTGCTGGAATAAAACAAAAGCTCTTCCATAGGCTACCCGAAAAGGTCTCCTTGCCCTGTCCTCACCAACTGTACTTCTGTTGGTGGAGGGAGCAATGAAGAAAGCTTAAAAAGAGAATGAAGATCTTGAGCAGAAATCCCTGAGCAACAGCTTTGGGAACCAACCCTCACGGAAAGTCTGGAACCACTAAAAAGCCATAGGAACATAAGGTGCTGCCATATACTGAGTCTGACTATTGGACCATCCAGCTCAGTATTGTTGACACTGTCTGGCAGCTGCTCTCCAGAGTCTCAGTGATAGGTCTCTCCCTGCCCTGCCTAGAGAGATTAAACCTGGGTCTTTCTGCATATGCAACATGCTGAGCCATGGCCCTTCCCCATGTACGTTATGTGACAGAAGACTGACTCTTGAGGTGGTGACCTACAGCCTAACCCAAAACGGCTGTGAGTTGCTTAATAGTTAACATGACATTAGTTGATACGTGAAAAGAAGCCCATCCTTTGCAATGGGCAGAGATTGTGTCACTTCTGAGGAGGGCGAACCTGTCAAGAGCTCCACTGGGAGCTTCACTTTGTGCAAATTCTTCTTCCTTTTAAGGAAGCACAGATGCCATATCACTGTTAGATGCAGCAAGCTCCGAAATACTCTGTGGAAATCCATCTACATGGAGTTGCTGAATAAGCACTTCTGGTGGTTCAAAGCTAGCTGTGAGTCAGGAGGATGCATATTTTAACTCTCTGTGTAACAGATATGTGGTTGAGGGCTTCCAACCAAAGCATCTCACAACTCCTCTCCTTTATTCTGAAAGTTGGCGGCGGCAGCAAGGTAGCTGCATGTGCAACAACTCCATGCAATAAGGTATTTGTCAGAAACAGGTCCTCACTGTAGTTGCAGATATTATAGGAACGCTATCAGAATTGCCTGAAAACAGGGCATTGCAACTTCACAGTGAACCGATTTACACAAAAAGCTTAGCACCAATTCCTTACAAGTGGCACCAATGTGAGTGGTCATTGAATGTGTGATTTGGGTTGTTTTAGAACACTTTAAGAAGTCAATGGATAGCTCTTGTAATCCACTCATGTGTCTAATACACACCCATATGTAAACCTGTATCTTACACATGTGTTCACTGAAGTATCATTTGGTGTTTTTTTTACTGCAGATAAGGGCACATGTAAATTGCAAAGGACATTACTTTAGAATACCAATATTGCCTTGCTTACTTGGGAAAGCCAGTAAGAACAGACAAATGCCAGTATTAATGGTGAAGGCCATGTTGGAAATGAACGGTAGATGCAGGTTGAACCCACTCCTATTTCCTGTGCTAGATATTTATTTTATCATGGCATTTATATATTGTCTTTCCTCCAAAGAGCTCAAGGTGGTGCATATGGCTTTCCACTGTCACGTTTCATCCTCACGCGACAACCCTGTGAGGTAGGTAAGGCTGAGAGCCTGGCTGGCCTCAAATCACTCCGTGAGCTTCATGGAGTGAACTTCATGGCTAAGTGGAGATTTCAACCCTGATTCCTCAGGTCCCAGCCTGTCTATGCAGGCTATATTTGGCTAGATAACCAATCACAGCCCAAGTCATTATACTGTCGGCAGGTCAGGTCAGTACTTAAGACAGTGTTGACTAAGCACTCCATCCTTTACCTCCCAGGTTAGGTCAACAAACCTGTTGCCTGGATACCACTGTGGAATGAAAACCAAGAGCAGCCCACAAATATGGATGAACTCTTAGGAGCCATTGGACATCTGGAGCTCGCTTCCCAAATAGGTACGTCATTATATCCTCAGTATTGGATAAAGCCAAATTGGAGAAGGATGCTGAAACCAGTTTTGTCACATGTACGTCCCAGAATTACTTGAGTGCCCCACCTCTCCCACCCAAATCCATAAGCAGTGTCATTTAGCAACAGTGTCTACTACCATCAGACAGACGTCACAGGGATGTGTATTATAATAGATAATCCATGCACTGTATTTTTTTGGAGACACACCCCAATTATCTGGGCTTGTCCTAATAAACCTACTGAATGCTTACACCCACTTAAAAAACAGCATACTTTTATTGAGTTTTCTGAATAATGTAATACAAGTGGCAAATTACCCACATGGCAAGGCAGATTTAAATAAATATTGAAAGAACCAAATAAAGAACAGCAGACGCAGCTCTGCTCTGAGTGTAAGATAACTGAAAGGCCAGTAAAAATAAGGAAAGGAATCTTTCCTAGTCCTGAAATGTTCACAGTATATCAATCACCAGTGACTGGCATGGAATGAAGCCAAGAGATACTCTGGTGAGACTTTAATGTCCTACGGTTTAATTGCTTGCTTGCACCCTAGCCACGTATGACAACAGAGTTCCTGGCATTTTGCTTCTTCCAATCAGTTGTAGAATGCCGCCCAACGCAGGAAGACATTGGGAGAAATTAGACACGTGTCTCCAGGTCAGCTGGAGCACATGAATGGGAAATCGTGAGACTGCTCCCATTCTCTGATGAAACTGGTCATGCAAATGTCTCATCAAGGTAGCAATTCAGAGGGAGGTGTTTCACCTCCATCAGAAATGATTCAAGGGTGAGGAATGACTCATCAGCCACAGAGCTAGCTGAATAACTGAGAGTTCACCCACAGAAACGCAAGAGGCTTATAAAACAAGCAGCTCTCTTGCATCTATCATAACCACTGGGTGGGTAGAGATCCATTCAGCGGATTATTGATCATTTGTTTTATTTCAGAAAATGAAAACAAATCACTCAAGGTAGCTCAGCCTGATAATAGAATACGCCCTCTAAAACCAGTTAAGAATCTATTGAAAGCAAATGCAACAGGCAAGAGCAGCTGAAAGGCAGATCCCAATACTTTGCAACACAAGTAAGCCAACATGGTGCCTTCTAGATATCTTTGGACTACAACTCCCATCATTCTGATGATTGCCCATGTTGATGGGGCTTATTTATCTATTACAATAATTTATACCCTGCAGTTCAACAATACAAATCCTTCCAAGGCAGCTTACAAGAAAGACAAAACCAATGGGGTGGGGGGTGGGGCTAAATCAGGCGGGGGGGGGTCTTTGCTTGCCTCTCTTTCATGGACTCCTTCTCACAGGGCAGTTGATGGTAAATATGGCACAGGGAAGGAGAAAGTTCAGCTGGCAGTGACTGTAAGGTGGCCTTTGCCTGTCCTCTCTCTTCCCATCCTATGGAAAATCTTTCCCACAGGGCAGTTGATGGTAGAGGGCCCTGTACACAGATGCTGGACCAGGCTCTGAGATAGTCTTCACCTGCATCTCCAAGGCCCATTTGCACTGTACATTTAAAGCAGTATCATACCACTTTGAATAGCCAGGGCTCCCTGGCCCCACAAGAATCATGGGAAGTGCAATTTGTTAAGGGTGATGAGCTTTGTCAGGAGACCTCCCCCTTCAGTTCTCAGAGCGCCCTGGGAAGATGGCTTGACTGTAAAACCACTCTTGAGAATTGAAGCTCTGCGAAGGGAAGAGGGGTCTCCTAACAACACTCAGCACCAAACTACCTTTCCCAAGATGCTTTGGGAGAAGCCATGACTATTCAAAGAGGTGAAATAGTGCTTTAAATGTCTAGTGCAGATGGGATCCTAGAATGGTAGTCCAAAACATCTGGCAAACACCAAGTTGCTTACCTCTGAGTCTACATCATCAGCGAGTTCTGGCAGTAAACATTATCAAAGGATAACCTTTTTAAATAAATAAAAAAACCCACCTTCCAAAACAATGGAAGGAGATACCAGATGATTCCTTTTGCTAATACATCCCGCAGTTTCAGAGTCGGAACAGGAAATGTTGGAATCTGTACTTCTGCAGCTCTTTTCAAATGGGAGAAGATACCACAAAGGTTTAACAAAGGTTAAACTCCAGAAGGTAGGCTCAATGGAAATGTCCCCTCAAGTATCCAGGACCAAGGCTATGATGTTAGGATATATTTCTTAAGTAGTGGAACAAGCCATACCATGATGAAGCAATGCAATGCAATTGCTTTGTGTAGCAGATTCTGAAGGAACATCACATGTCTGCCTTCAACCTCTCTGTGTGCCTTCCCACCCACCACCCACCCCCGTAATGGAGCAGCAGGGTGTCACATTTCTGCTTCAAGGGTTAAAAAAAGATGTCTAAAACTGGCACTGGTGTTGAAAGAAGTGAAAGTGGCAGTAAATGCAGAAAGATAAAAAAAGTTCTGAATCTAGAAAAGACTGGGGGTTTCCCAAACACATGGGAAGTACATCGTGGGCCAGAGTTTGCATGGCCGACCGGAGTGAAATAGCTAATAAATTCAGAGTAAACTTGCAGAGCAAGCCCAATGGTAGGAAACCTTCAGAACTTAAGAAGGCATACTTTACCCCTATTCCAAACTCTGGTCAGAACTGGGGGAACTGCTGGCGGAGCCAGCCAGAAAGAGGGGGGGGGGCATTTAAAATAGACTTTGTTCTTACACACACCCTTTCTGCCAGTGTAACTTCCACTGGGTTGCTAGGTCACATGCCCAAGCTGAATGGAGATTAGAACAGGGGTCATTCTGCACCTGCCCTTTCTTGGAACTTAATGCTGGGTCAGCCAGCTTTAGATAACCCTCAGCTGAGATGGGATAGGGAACTTTCCCTAGGCTTGCCATACGTCTGGAATTTTCTGGCCATAGCTGGAATACACCTGTTGGAAGCAGTGTTCATGTGGAAGTCACTTGAATGTCCGGGAAAATTTCAGCCAGAAGCCAAGATTTTGGTGAATTTGCTTTAAAATAGCTCAGCAACTTCTTTCTTGAGATTTTGCAAAAGGTGGTGTTCAGATTTTCACTTTTTGAAATATGACAACCCTAACTTGCCCCAATGTATCTCTGACTGAACTGGGATGAGGGACTTCAGCCCGGGTAGCCCTTGTTGAACCCAGAGAAAAAGGATGTTGACAGCAATACTTAGAGATAAGCTGACAATCATTCTAGGAAGTGCACCATGACATCACACTCCTGGGTCTTTCCTTTTCCTAGGGAAATCCAGGTGTGTGTGTGTGTGTGTGTAGCATTTTTTTGGCAGAATGAGCCATGACACAAATGTGTTCACTATGGCTGACTGTCACTTCCTCTTCCTTTTCTGGCATCTCTAATACCCAGAAGGAAAACCCTGACAGTCAGGGTTTCGTGGCCTTCCTCTTCCTTTGCATACACACACACAAATGAGAGGGGTGGGGAGAGAGAGGGGGTGGGAAAGTGGGCAATATTTTTTAAGAAAAAAAATCTAGTCCAAATTTTAAAAAGTGTTTCAAGAAGCAAGTTGGGGTTACAAGCGGACCCTGAGTCATGCGGGGAGGAGAGAGATTGAAAGCTATACACTTAGTTCCTTCTGAAATCAGCTACATTGTGCACCTTCCCTCCCATGCACTTTGAGTTTTATAGCCTTTCAAAATCTGTCAGTATATTTGCACTGGCCAAGCTGCCCAGTAAAATGGTACTTAACTGTTAACATCTCATTCCTCAACCCAGTTCATTTTATTCTGAAGCGACATCTGGGATGATTTCACAAATGAGCTTTCCAGATGGGCAAAAATTCAGCGGAACTCAAACCACAATAAATTAGATTGCAGTGAGCACACAATAAATTTACTACCTGCTTTTCCTACAAGGAACTCAAGATTTGGTTCTTTCCACCCACGCCCCACTTTACAACAACCTTGCAAAGTAGATTAGGCTGAGAGGTCCAGAAATTACATTGAAATAGCTTTCTTCCACAGTCACGTTGCCCTCACAGGCTGGCATTGGCACAACTCAAGGCAAGAACAAACAGATTGTTTATTTGAGCTCTGCAGTTTGCATTTGCAGTTCAATGCAGAGTTCTTTTCCATCAGCAGCACCCCTGCTTGCAATCATTCAGGGCTGTTTTGAGTTCTGTTTTCACCGTAGTGAAGATTCTGTAATCATGATGATTTATCTATGTAATCTGGTACAATTGCTCCCAATTAGTCTGATTAATATGGCCAACACATTGAGACTGAGTGGGAAGGGAAGTTGGTAGCAGTTCAATTTTATAGCCTAATTTAAAACCAGACAAGTTGAATTTCGGAATGTAAAAATAACTATGAGGAGTTACACAAGAATAAACCAGAGACCATAGAAGGGGATTTAAAGCAAAATAAAATAAACCTGTGTACATGATACAAGTTGTTGGTGGAGAGATTTCCCAGGCCATAGTCCATTTCATTTCCATGGAAGCCTTTCCATCATATTTTCATCATTCCCAAACATCTCTATTACACTTCTAAAATGGAACTCCTGGACATTTGCTCAGCATTGTTAGTCTCCCTGGCAGTCTAGCTCGAGATTCTGATCCTAGCCACCTCCAGGTCCAATTTTGTTTCATTTGAATGATTGTAACTTTAATTTTTAATCCTAGCATATCGCAATGGCCCATATCAAGCTACAGTATAGAAAACAGAATCACCAAATCACCACACATCCCACCCCCATGGTTCTTCAGTCTCTCACCTTGTGAAACCAGCACTCTGTTTTGTAACTAAACAGAAAAAAAAAAACATAAAACACCATTTGCCGGAAGTTTGCTTTGGTGACTCCACTTAAGCAGCAATCCTAATGGAACTTGCTTCGCAATTAGCATGCAAAGGATTGCACACTGTTAACACTGGTATTTCATGCTGTTGCTTTATTGTTTTCTTAAGTGTACTCACTGGCCATGAATGAATTGCGTGCATATTTTCCACTGTCAAATACTGGAAGCTGTGCAATCACAGAAAAGGGCAGGCAAAGGCTGTGTCCCATATGTAGGGCAAAGCTGTTTAAGGCATGTGTTGCAGTGGACACGTTGCAATGGAATGCAGAAATGTCCAAAAGCTTCCAGCTGCAGCTAGAACTTCCCTGCGGTGCCCCTTCTGCTTTCACAAAGAGTGTAGCTCGGTATTCGAGCATCTGCTTTACATGCAGAAGGTCCTAGGTTCAATCCCCGGCACTGCCTGGTAAGACTGAGAATGGCCTCACTCTTTAAATCCCGAAGAGACACTGCCAGTCAGTGTAGGCAACACCAAACTAGATGGAGATAATGGCATGTTCTCCTTACGTTCATATGCTAATGCTTCTTGCTTAAGTGGATGTGTGTTGGCTAGCTCTTGCTGTTTGGCTATGGGTGGCCTGTGATCTCACAAAAGCACACTGCACCTGAGTGGAGGCAGTGATATTTCCGAAAGTTGGAGGCAATGATGCTTCTGAATACCAGTTGCTGGAAACCACAGGAGGGGAAAGTGCTCTTCTGCTTGGGTCATGCTTGTGGATTTTCTTACAGGCATTTGGGGGGGGGGCAGTATGAGAACAGGATGCTGAACTAGATGGGCCAGCAGCCTGATCCAGCAGGCTGCAGCTGAGCTTGGTGGAGAGAACCTCAGATCTTGGAGTCTATAAAGAAAAACTATAAAGTAAGTGAGTGTGATTTTTAATAACAAGACACAAGAGAAGATATGTTTCATCAAGGGATGGGTGAGGCATGGAGACAGGCAAGGAAGAAGGCATGGCAAGAAGATCACTGTGCATGGACCAAGTAGAAATTGACTTGTAGGAGAGCACCAATTGCAGAAAACTGGAGATACTCTGTACTTTAATGGAAACGCCTTGCTTCCAAACTAGCTGCTAAGGGCTAGAGTAGAAGAGCAGTCACAAGATATGCCCTCTTCTGCATGTATAGCAGAGATGGGGAACCATTTCTGGCTCAAAGGCCACATTTGCTGCTGAGGACCAAGGACCACTGAAGGGAAAGCCAGAGGCAAAAATGGACAGAGCAACAAACCTTTCTACAGTATAATCTTCCACTGGAAACAGTTAGTTTTGGGTGGTAGCAGCTGCACTGCAAAACTATCTATTTAGGGTGATCCAAGCAGTCACATATTTAATAATAATAATAATAATAATAATAATAATAATAATAATAATAATAATTATTATTTATTATTTATACCCCGCCCATCTGGCTGGGTTTCCCCAGCCACTCTTGGCGACTTCCAACAGAAAAATGAAATAAAATAATCAATTCAACATTAAAAGCCTCCCTAAACAGGGCTGCCTTCAGATGTCTTCTAAAAATCTGGTAGCTGTTTTTCTCTTTGACATCTGATGAGAGGGCGTTCCACAGGGTGGGCGCCACCACCGAGAAGGCCCTCTGCCTGGTTCCCTGCAACTTGGCTTCTCGCAACGAGTGATTCAGGTGATCCGCTCTTTGCAGTCTTTAGACTCTTGTCAAAAACTTACTTATTCTGTCAAATTTTGTTTTCTCTGCTGGTTAGCGGGTGGGAGTATAAATCTGGTTTTTGTTACTGTGCTGCCAATGTTGTTTTTGCTGTTATGGGGGAGGGCTGCTTTAGATGTATGCTGTATAGTATATTGATGTTTATATGATTTTCTCTCCTCCCCCCTTTCTATTATAAATTGTATTTGTTCATAGATTTTTCTGTGTGAGTTGCTTGGAGGCCACCTTTGGCGACAACCAATTAATAAGTTTAATGCATAATCATTGCCCCACATATGCCAAGAGGTCCTGCTCAGGTCCACTCACCTTTTGTAGTTCACTGGAATTAAGATACACAAAAAATAGAGATATTAATCACCTTTAGCAAACACTGAAGAACCTGGCAAAAGATGAGTGTGCTTTCCTAATACATGCCAATGATCTTGATCAAAGGCATTGCCAGCTACTCAGACAGGGAAGAACAAAAGAAATCATGAGACACACACATGTGCTTCGCCAGGCTGGTTTAGCTGCCCAACAGGTAAGGCATGAATATAAATAGCTGACACAATTATGGCTAAGAGTCACAGGGATTTAGCCTCAATGAGTTCCCCATTGCAAAGGACTGATTAAACTACCATTGTTATATTGCCATACTTCCTCAGTGGTGAGGTAGACGCTGATGTCAGCATGCTGAATTTGTTTTATGATCTTTACAGGGCTGGCTGCTGTTTTAATGTGCTTTAATATGTTGAATTATCTTGGGTGACATCCAGTGCTGTCCATCTACTTGCACAACAGAAATCTGCTTGGGAGTTTTGTTTTTTTTCTTAAAGAAAGTTTGTAAAAAGAGGGGGTGGGGAGAGAAATCTGATTGTACAAAGGGAGTTCTAGTTTCTTGTTTCCGCTTCCAGCCTTCTGAACTTCTCAAAACCCTGAAACTGATTTTGGGGGGGCACACAGGGGATCTGCAGGGGAAAGGAGGGGGGAATCCCACTACCGAAATGGGTGCCCTTATTGTTTATTTTAAAGGTCCCCGGCCCCTGAATATCCAGCCTGTGAATAGCTGTGTACACACGAGGGGTACATGTGGAGTATATTTGTGTCTGACAAGCTTTTAGCAGTTTTATGCCTTGGTTTCTCTCAAAGAATTCTGGGAATTGTAGTTCAGGGAGTACAGCATTCCTACCACACTCACTTTGCAGTTTTCCTGGAGGAGAAGCAACGGCCGTTAAACCAATTTAAGCCTGTAGTGTACAAAAATCCCTGTTGTTTGGAAAGAGATGTGGATTTGTGTACAGTACTCCCTGCATGTGCATTAACACTCTAGTTTATACACAGCTGCTATTTGGGGGACCATCTCAGACCCAAAAATAGGCAGATGAGGCCTTGTTAGTGCTGCCCAGTTGGCAATAGCTCACGTCAGGGCCTTTTTCAGTGGTGGTTCCCTGATTGTGGAATGCCCTCCCTAGTGAGGTCCACATGCCTGCATCATTATTAATCTTTAGGAGGAACCTAAAAACATTCCTGCTTATGCAGGCATTTAGTGGCTGAAGAATACTGTTCCTGGCAACCTCAAGATTATTGGATGGAAGCTGATTTTTAATTGTGATCGCTTTTGGAATGTTTTTAACTATGGTTGCTTTTACATGTTTTAGAAGGTCTTTGTTTTGTTCTAAAATTGCATAGGCACCTGCCACCCTGGGCTCCTTGGGGAGGAAGAGAGGGATATAAATTCAATAAATAAATAACCACGTTAGTTGCATGCATGAGTTACATTTTGGAGTATACACTAAATTATATAATACCTGTTCTTTAAAGGAAAAAAAATGCCTTTAAAAAGCCAAAGAGATATTTTTTGTGTCACTTACCTAGTGTCTCCTTAATTTTTGAAGCTGTCACTTTTACTCCTTTTTTCTTAAGCAAACGACTAATGAAGTCGAGACACATCCCGATTTGCATGGTAATGCACCAGTAAAGCAGCTTAATGGTCTAAGAGCTAACATCCAGGTTTTATGTATTTATCCAAGTGAAAACGAAGGTATTTCTGCCACAAGACTTTTCCATGTCATTTTAAGCTGTCTCTCCTTGCCACTGTGACTAAGCTTTATACTCTTGTTAACAGTTTTTTAGACAGGTGCAAAGAGGAATTAAAAGGTTTGCATGGTGGGATTTTTTTTGGGGGGGGGGAGGCAGGCACATTATATGATAACTTTATAATATGTGCACTTTTATTGAACCCGCTGAGCCCCATTCATCAAATAAATCAGGTAAATGAACCATAAAGTAGCTGGATTTTTGAGCAAGCGCTGCAGTCGTCACTCCTTCTGGTTGCTTCTGCTCACCTTCACCCCAAGACACACATTTCACTTTTCCAAGGAATCTGTGTAAAAGTTAGATCCCATAGAATGAATCAGAGGGCATGCTCACATCACCGCTTACTCCGGATCCAGTGCGCTCCCATTGCTAGTTTTTGAAGCTGCATACACACAACTTTAGCCACAACCCATATCGTTCCTGCAGCTCCTTTATATATATATATATACATACTGTACAATGTTAGGTTAGAAAGAAAAGGGGGAAAGAGATAGAGGGAGAATGGTTAGTAGGGGTGGGGTCGGGTGGCAATGCTTCTATTCTTCTACTTAGTGTACGTGTGGGGTTTTGTGTCAGCGTCACTTGGGTGGGTTCTCTTTACTATTTGCTTGTATTTCTTTGGTGGTGAGAGAGGTTGGGGGGTGGCCTAGGGTTGTCTTTGATTGGCTGTAGTGAAATTTGTGTGTGTGTGTGTGTGGATCAGGTTAATCAGATTGATTCATATGCTGTTGGCGGTTCTTGTTGTTGTCTTGGCTGTGTATGTGATAAAGGGTAACCATACCGGGGTGAAGGCGTCCTCTTCTATTTGTCCCCGTGTCAGTTTCAGTTTATTGGTTAGTTTTTCTAATACAGTAAGGCTGTTTCCCATACTCTTTTATACCATGGGTCTATGCTTATTCCTGACAGGTCTCTCCAGTGTTTGGCTATGATGCTTCTAGCTGCTGAGTGTAGGTGGGTTATGAGCTCTATGTGATGTGAATGGGCATTATTATCTTGGAAGATGTTCAGTAGGGCCAGTTGTAGAATAAATGGACAAGTTATAGGAATTGGACACCGGGGGGGGGGAGCCAACCCAAGCATTCAAATTGTAATGAATAATCTGTGCACATGGTTAAAGATTTGAAGAGAGAACAATTTTTGGGGGGGGGCTAAAGGGGAGGGAGGGAAGGGGAGAAAAAGAAAGAAAGAAAAGAAATTAGGATAAATGAGTGGGGACAAAAGTATATACTGTTATGTATAGCTAATAAGAGGATGATTTTGATGCATGTTATTCTTAGATTTTCGACTGAATGGGGTTTTTTTGTAATTTATTTGATGTCCCTGGATGAAAGTATGATTATAAAGAATAATGATAATGATAATAATAAGTAGGGCCAGTTGTAGAGTGACTTCTAATACTTGCTTAGTTATTTTTCATATTTCTTGTATGATTGATGTCCAGAACAGTTAGAATTTAGGACATTCCCACCACATGTGGAGGTATGTGCCTGTGGAAGTGCATCCTCACCAGCATTTTGGTGGTTCCTAGGCGTACTAGCATTAGTTTCCGTGGTGTTAGCTCCTGCAGCTCCTTGACAAATACCGCTGCTTGATGTGTTTCCCCTCAAAGCAGCTTCAGTCTGACTAGAGAAGGTATGCCACATTTACTTTGCGATGGGTGTGCACATTCGAGACAGCTGTTCCACATGCAAAGATAACAGCTTCATGAGTAAGAGTCCGGGGTGTGTGTATGTGCATGGTCAGCAAAACCAAAAAGGTCCTGCATATTGGGTGAAAACATCCCCACCCTCTCTCCAATATGAACAACGCTAGGTGAATGTGGCTTGAAATGCACGGGGTGGGCAGAACGAGCTTGCTGCATTTTACATTGCTAATGCGACAGCGAACATATCCTTAAGTCTTGAGAAGCACACCGAGCTCAAAGAGGAAGCGGGAAAGAGCATCACTCTCCTAACTTTCTCCTGCAGCTGCATTCAATTTTCCATGACCAAGGAGGTAGAGGGTGGGGGAGGGGGGTCTCATAGGCTTTGTGGCTGCCAAGGGAAGATCACACGAGGCACCATGGCACCCATGGGCCAACACAGTGAGGACCCCATAATACAATCATATTTAAATACTTACAAAATGATTTATAACTGGAAATATAAAAGATGCAAGTGGAAACAAAAAGATGTGCCCTCTTTGTTGGAATAGATGTTAAGATTATAAGACTTGGCACATATGATAAAACTAACCAATTTTAAGATACGGTAAGAGAATATATGCAACTGAAAAGTTTTGTTGAGAAATGGTCCATCTTTATTTAAAAAAACACACACACAGAATAATACTTTTTTAAAGCGTGTAGTCTTTTGTGTTGTTGTTAAGAGTTTTGTCATTGTGGTTGCAATGGCAGTGTTTGTTTGTAAGATTTCAAAGGGGTTATAATATCACCATCTTGAAAGAGGCAGTGATATGGCCACTCCTGAAAAAGCCCATCCTGGACCAACCAATTGGCTTGTGACAACTACCACCCTGTTGTAAATTCCCCCTTTCAAGGGAAGGTGATTTGAGAGGGTTGTGGAGCAACAGTTGTAAATACTCTTGGATGAAACTGGTGATCTTGCCCCATTCCAGTTGGGTTTCAGTCTTGGTTATGGGACTGAAACAGCCTTGGTTGCCCTGGTGGATGACCTTATCAGCAGGACTGGAGGATTAAAACCCTGTTAGTTTTACTTGATCTCAGTGACTTTTGATTCTATCAGACATGGTAGCTTCCTGAACCTGCTCCGTGAAATGGGCAATGTTTTACTATGGTTTGGTTCCCACCTTCAGGGTCAGTTTCAGAGAACAGCGTTGGGTGATTATCTCCCCTAGCAGTTTTGCTTCAGGGTGCCTCAGGGTACCATCCTGTCCCTGTTGCGATTTAACATCTACATGAAGCTGTTGAGAGCTGTCATCGGTATGCGGATGATACTGAGCTCCATTTCTCTGTAACATCTAAATCAGGAGAAGCCATGCAAGTCCTGGACTGGTGCCTGGTTCCAGTGGTAAGCTGGATGAGAGCCAAGGAATTGACTCTTTGAGTCCTGCCAAGGAGGAGATGCTGGGGGTGAGCAGTTCCTAAGTCTGGATTATTGGTGTCAATAGCCTGCTTTTTGGATGGGCTCATATGCCCCCAGAAGGAGAAGGTTCATAGTTTTGGTGGGCACTTGGATCCATCTCTGTCACTAGAGTCCCAGGCTACGAGTGCCTTTTTACCAGCTACAATTTCTGGACCAGGATAGCCTAACCGCTGTCATCCATGTGCTGCTAACCTCCAGTTTGGATTGTTCCAAGGTGGGCCTGCCCTTCGGGCTGATCTGGAAACTGCAGCTAGTGCAAAATGTGAGGGCGAGACTGCTAACTAGGGGTGGAATATTGCCATTATATTGCTGCTGAAAGAATTGGCTGCCAATTGGCTACTGGGCTAAGTTTAAGGAGCTGGTACCGATACATAAAGCCCTGCATCCCTTGGAACCAGAATGCCTAAAGTTTGTCTCATTCCCTTCATACCCAGTGAACTAATACCAGTGTACTGGAAGAAGCAAAGATCACCAGTGTTGACGCAATGATTCTTCAGCATCAACTTCGTTGGACTGGTCATGTTGTGTGGATGCCTGATGATCGTCTTCCAAAGCAACTACTCTATTCCGAACTTAAAAATGGAAAGCGTAATGCTGGTGGTCAACAAAAGAGGTTTAAAGACTGTCTCAAGGCAAAACTTTAAAAAATAGTATAAACACCAACAATTGGGAAACGCTTGCCTGCGAGTGCTCCAGTTGGAGAACAGCCTTTACCAAAAGTGTCATGGGCTTTGAAGACACTCGAAGTCAGGACACAAGGGAGAAATGTGCTAAGAGGAAGGCATGCTTGGCAAATCCACACCATGAGTGGAAGGACGTGTTGATCCAGAACTGGCCTCCACAGTCACATACGGACTCATAGTTAAAACTGTGTTTATGGAAGACAATCTTACTTGGCTACTACGAATGATCGCCAAAGAAGAAGAAGAAGAAGAAGAAGAAGAAGAAGAAGAAGAAGAAGAAGAAGAAGAAGAAGAAGAAGAAGAAGAAGAATAGAATCATAGAGTTGGAAGAGACCACAAGGGCCATCCAGTCCAACCCCCTGCCAAGCAGGAAACACCATCAAAGCATTCTTGACATATGGCTGTCAAGCCTCTGCTTAAAGACCTCCAAAGAAGGAGACTCCACCACACTCCTTGGTAGCAAATTCCATTGCCGAACAGCTCTTACTGTCAGGAAGTTCTTCCTAATGTTTAGGTGGAATCTTATTTCTTAAAGTTTGAATCCGTGTCTGCTTCTCTGGAGCAGCAGAAAACAACCTTTCTCCCTCCTCCATATGACATCCTTTCATATATTTGAACATGGCTACCATATCACCCCTTAACCTTCTCTTCTCCAGGCTAAACATACCCAGCTCCCTAAGCCGTTCCTCATAAGGCATCGTTTCCAGGCCTTTGACCATTTTGGTTGCCCTCTTCTGGACACGTTCCAGCAAGAAGAAGAAGACTGTGTTCTGCATCCTAAAAAATCCAATCCTATCAGGAGTTCTATTCCATATGTCAGAATTGGGCCTTTATATATAAGCAGTTGCTTCATATATGTTTTTATTGTATTGCAAATTGCTCTGTGATGCCTCATGGGAAGCAATTCATAACCGAATGAATTAATGCTAGTTTAGATTTTCATTAAAAGGAATGTGCATGAATTCAATGTTTTAATAGTTTAGCTGGAAATGTTACCCACCCACACAAAACTTTTGTACAAGATAGCTGAAAGTAAGAGATGAATATTACTAATGTGGAACTGGATGTGCAGATCCCAGCTCCATGATATAACATAATCCACATTTATTGTTCCATCACAAAACTTCTAAAATTAGATTCGGTGTCAGCAAAACAAATAGGGGCTGAGTGTTGGCAGACTAAATATAGCTTGTTGCAAGTTGGGTATATGTTGGGGCAATCACATGATAGTTTCATAATGTGCCACCAGAGACTTCTCCTATAAAGGAGAATAAATATGAAGAAGCAAGTGTGTGAACAGGGCCAAAACAGGGCAATGCTATTAATGTCTACTCAAACGTAGTCCCATGCGACATACTCCCAGGTAAGTCTGTATACAACTGCAGACTATGTACTGCTGTTGTACAACTCCCATTCATTTCGGTGGGCCTTCTAGAGGAGAAATTCTTCACAGGTTGTACTTCAGTTCACAAAACAAGCGCAGATGGGCAATAGCTGTCATCATTGAGTTTGATTCTCTAGGGGTCTTGCTCATAGTCCTTTTTTCAGTTCACCACCACAAGCGCTACAATTCTATGAATGAGGGGGTTGCTGCTGTGCTGTTTTGGTTCTGATTGTATGTATACACACAATATATAATGATCTATTGGATTCTATAAATGCTTAAATGTTTTTAGTTTAGTTTAGTGTTTTAGTTGTTCTTTTATCTGTAAACTGTCTTAGGGAAGAAGGCTGGGTATAAATAAATATATAACAAAATCAGAGAATCGCAGAGTTGGAAGGGGCCCCGAGGGTCATACAATACAGTAATAATATTAGCAAATCTGCACAGGGGTGGGGGTGGGGGAAGGGAAATCCACCTGCTGAACTTCTGCCTGTCAGGTTGTTGTTAAAGGAAATGTGTGTGTGTGTGTGTGTTTTAAAGGCAATCCTTAATGACACATTTCACCATTCATCACAATGTACTACTGTACCTAAAAACATAGCAAAACCAACCATTAGATTTGTTGCAAAGAAATCCATAAGGCTGCGTGGGGAGGGAAGCGTCTATCTCTACAGCGCAGCTTAGAACAAGCCAAGACGGCCCCCAAAACATATATATGTTTGTTTTGTTTTGTTTTTAAAGTGAAACGCTTCCTATCTCCCCATTGCTTATTCCAGCCCTGTAATGCGTGCAACCACATCTCTTCTGCTGGGTTACCATAGAAATAGAGGCACGGCCAGAGACGTCTGCATTAAGCGAAGTGGCCGAGGAGCGAGTGCTTGATTGGTCGGTCGCAGCAGTAGAGGAGCGGCGGAGGGTCAAGGAGAGGTGAGTTCATGCGGGGGGCGGGCGAGCCGGAGCTGAAAAAATGCGCGCTGCAAAGGGGCATAGCTGCCAAGTTTTCCCTTTTCTCGCGAGGAAGCCTATTCAGCATAAGGGAAAATCCCTTAAAAAAAGGGATAACTTGGCAGCTATGCAAAGGGGACCGTTGCTGCTTAAGAGCCCTGGACCGGTCCCGCCCCCCCCCTCCTCTCTAAATGGAAGCGTTTAAGCAACGATCTTTACAGAGACAACGCCGGCTCTCCGTTTTAACTCGCACGTGCCCAGTTGCATGAGGAGCCTTTGAATGGGTCTCGGCCGCATGACACCTAGCGCCCTCTCGGGGTACTGCACCCTGCGGCGAAGGGAACGGCTCTTGGAAGGCTGGTCCAATCTTCCATCAATCACGAGTTGGAAAGGGACCCTGGGAGTTATCTAGCCCAACCCCCTGAAAATGCGGGAATCTTTCACCCAACGTGGGGCTCGAACCCACGACCCTGAGACTTAGAGGCTCTAGCTCTATCTACTGAGCTATCCTGAGTTCATTCCTGGCCTCCATTTACTATCAGCTCCCTTTGCAGTGCAGGCCCAGGCATAACCCACCTCTCCGCATTGCAAGACCCTTCGAAGGTGGAAAGTTAAGAAGCAGTTTAAAATAAATCTAAAAATGCAGAGCTACGGTAAAAAGCAGCGCCTCACATTTTAGGCACCAAAGCTGCAGATCTTTCTAGACTTACCTGGGAGTAAACCCAGTTGAGCACACTCTAGGACCTGCTTCCTAGTAAATATGCATGGGATTCCACTGGGTTCAATAGGGTTTACTACCAAGTAGACCTGGACATTCTGACCCATTGAACTCAGTGGGGCTGACTTCTGAGTTGATGATTGATTGATTGATTGATTGATTGCATTTATAACCCACTTTTCCTCCAAGGAGCTCAAAGTGTGGTACATAGGCCTCCTCATTTGATCCTCACAACAACCCTGTGAGGTAGGTTAGTCTTGTAAAGAATTGCACCATTTACTAGGCTTCTTTATGGCCAGCAGGGAGAGCTTTTCCTGTTATCAGGTGTTTTGAAGGGGGGGGGGGTTGGTTGGTTCGAAAAGGCAGTTTCCTACAATTATTTTAACCAGCAAAATATTTGTGCTGCAAGATGAGTTTCCAGCATTTGACTAACTGGAGCCAGGATTCTGTTTTATTTTTTACTAAAGCACCTTGATTTTCTTATCGAAGGCTATGGAATGTTTTCTGAATGGGCAGTGATTTCCACTCCATAGATCAATAGGTCAAAGATCCAGAAGATAGTTCTGTCGCTGCTACTGTTGTTTTTGGAACTTGAATGGGAAATTCGGGGAGGAAAAGAGAGGAGAGTTTTCCCGCTAGAGCAAGCTCTGAGGAGCATATCTGGCAAGTTTTCCCTTTTCTCGCGAGGAAGCCTATTCAGCATAAGGGAATTTCCCTTTAAAAAAGGGAGAACTTGGCAGCTATGCTGAGGAGAGGCAGCACCAGAAACTGTCCTGGGGTGATCTGCTAAGGTAGTTCCTGTTTGCGCTTGATCAGGGATCAGCAAACTTTTTCACCAGGGAGGCGGTCCACTGTCCCTCAGACCTTGTGAGGGGCCGGACTATATTTTGAAAAAAATATATGAACGAATTCCTATGCCCCACAAATAACCCAGAGATGCATTTTAAATAAAAGGACACATTCTACTCATGTAAAAACACGGTGATTCCCGGACCGTCCGCGGCTGGATTTAGAAAGCGATTGGGTCGGATCCAGCCCCTGGGCCTTAGTTTGCCTGCCGCTGCCCTTGATGTTGCTCTGCTAGCATATTTTTAAATAAAGCAACTATTACAACACCACCCTGCATATGTAGGATCTCCAATACTATCTCATCTAAGAACGAGATGGAACTCTCTGGAACTTCTCCCTGGCCAGAAGTAGGCAGGTGTACACCATACCTTTTAAGCACATTCAACGTGCATTTCAAGCACATGTCTTGCCCCCAAAGCATTCTGGGAACTGTAGTTTGCCAGAATGCTGGGAATTGTAGTTGAATGAGGAGGAAAACCACATTTCTAAGGGTTCTTTGGGGGAAGGCATGTGCTCTAGAAGCACATTTGATGTGCTCTAAATGTATGGTGCAGATTTGGCCTTAGTAACACTTGTTTGGGAGTAAAGCAATTCAAATCGGGCAGCTGAGGAGGGTAAAGGAGCATGGCCCTATACCAGCCTTCACTAACTTTCTCTCCCCCTGCCTGGTGTTTTGGACAGCAACTCTATCAGCCCCAGCTGTGAAGTGAATACTTCCTTCTGCTTGCCCCTGGACCTGCTGGGCTGCCAGAATGAGCATGCACCCTTTGCTGTGAACTGTGAGCTCCTGTTTGGCAGTTAGCTTGGATAAAGCCTTGCAAGAGTTAGGGCAGCATCTCTGCAGAGCCTGCAACACATAGTGGGTCCCAACACTGGGATGTAGCAGTAGGGTGTACGTGCATATGTGTGTGTGTGTGTGTGTGGTTGCAAAATGGCTTAGGCAGGCCTTGGCCCCTAAGACACTCTATAGCAGAGCTTTCCAAACTTTTCATGTTGGTGACACACTTTTTAGACATGCATCATTTCGCGACACAGTCATTCAGTTTTACTAGCAAGCTGGAGGTTAAACTAACCCCTTTCCAGCCCTGGGAGGAGCATGGGGAGCGCTTGCATGACAAATCTACACACCGCCGCTGACACACTAAAGCAGAGGTTTTCAACATTTTTGGTTCAGCGGCTCCCTTGACCAACTGCATTCTTTCTGCGGCACCCCTGTGGGGCTCAGGAGCCCAGTTATGTCACCCCTTGCCTGCAGAGCTGGCAGCCTCTCACTCTTTTTCAAACACCCTCCCTTGTGGAGGGGTCCCTCAGACTCCTCCCCTCTCCCCTCCCCTTGGGAGACCTCTAGGCCAGGAGACCTCTAGGCTAGTGCTTGCGCAAACGTCATTTCCGGTGCACTTCCGGGTCAGGGGAGGCCCATGCGCATGCGCACAAACAATTTTCTGCACTTTTTCCCAACCAGGAAGGGCGCTGCCGTGTCTGTAAGTGTGTGTGCGCATGTGCACGGGCGCGCACTCCCCCGCCCTCCGGCCCGCTGCACAATCGGCACGGTGGGCACCAGTCCGAAGCCGGGCAAGTTTGGGGACCCCTGCTCTAGGCAGCCGCTGCTGCTACACCTGGTCTCTGAGCTGCCCCCCTGCAAAGAGAGGTGCCTCCTCACACTGCCTCACAGGGACCTGGGAAGCACCCCCTGGCCTGCCTCTGACCAGCCTGGGGATCTTGTAGCCAGGGCTGCTGCAACAAACAGCTATGCAAGCCTTTGGAGGGCAGAGCTGCAAGAGGGCACCAGAGGAGGGAGGGAAGGAAAGAGAGACAGAGGCCGGTGTTGCCTACGGCACCCCTGACCATCATTCAAGGCACCCCAGGGTGCCAAGGCACACCGGTTGAAAACCACTGCACTAAAGTGTCACGGCACACAGTTTGGAAAGCTCTGCTCTATAGTTTTTTTCTGCAACAGTCTAACATAGCTATCCTTCCGAGTGTTGTAAACCAAATGTATGTTCCAAATAATATACCGTGTTTCTCATATTATAAGACACGTCTTATATTTATTTTTTCCTCAAAAAAACACACTATGGCTTATTTTCAAGGGATGTCTTATTTTTTTCCTCCTCCTCCTTCCGTGGCCGGCATTGCTGCTGCGCCTATCACTATGTCTTATTTTCGGGGTATGGCTTATATTCCTTGAATGCTTAAAAATCCTGCTATGGCTTATTTTATGGGTATGTCTTAAAATATGAGAAACAGGGTAGGGGCTACCAGCATATTTTATGATGGAGAAATGCAACAACACTTTTAGAGTGAAAACATCCACATTTCCCCCCATTAATCTTCAAATGAAGAATGCTGAAGCCATGCTTTGATTTAACAAGAGCTCTTCAGACGGATCTTAACCTTACAAAAGAAAACAAAAGAAAAGTAATAAATAGGGGCAATCTTTCTACCTATCTCTTCAGTGCTGAGGAATCTGATTACCCAACATATTAAAAGCATGACGTCGACAGCTCGGTTATTGCTTTTTCCAAGCTGTAGATTGAGAGATTTTGTAAGATTGTTTGAAAGGGAAACAGTGGGGCCTGGAAAAGTCTTATTTGTTTGCTACATTTGCACCCCACCTTTCCTATAAAGAGCTTGAGGTATTTGCACATGCTCCCCACCCCCCTAATTTATTCTTATTCTTTAACCCTGTGAGATAGGTTGGGCTGAGAGACGGTGATGGGCCCAAGGTCATAGAGTCATCTTCGCAGCTTGGTGAAGATTTCAACCCTGGTCTCCCCTGTCCTCGTCCAACACTCTCTAATGTGGTCTCCTCAAGGTGTTGTGGACTACTAGCCTTGTTATGCTGGGTGGGGCTGATGTGAGTTCTAGTCCAGAAGATCTGGAGGCTACCACCTGTCCTTACTTTAACCTCTGCACCAGGCTGGCTCTGAGGGGCCTAATGTGATTTTATCCACAAAACTTCCACTCTTAATATCCAGGACTGACAACAAAGGGTTAATTCTGAGTTATACAAAAATACCAGCCAGGAAGGACGGGTGTTTGAAAATGGGAATCATCAAACAGAGGGATGTTATTGGATCAAAGACATTCTGTGTAGGGGAAATCAAGGACACTGGGTTAAGTTGCGGAAAGAGAAATAAATTAGAGATACAAGTATTGCAGGCTTCTAAACAAACATGTCTAGATAGTATGGGATGCCTCTAATACGCAGTCCTTGACAGCTGGGTGGAGCGGAGCTGCTGCTGCTGCTGTAATTCTTCTTCTTATTTTGGCAGGATAGTAAATAAACAGTCCATTCCAGGTTTGCTTCTGTCGGAAGACCTGCTGGTCTGACCAGTTTAAGCACATTGGCCTGGGTCTTTTCGGGCTCCATTTTGAACCCCAGGCTCCATCTTTGAGTGCATAAGCAGCTCCCTGGCTTCTAAAGGCTGCAGGTAACAGTGGGCAGATGCAAAAAAAAGGACAGGACTCCTTACACTTTTAATAGCTGAGTATAAGAGGCGATTTCAGCAGGTGTAGCTTGCAGAATCATCATTTCTTCATTGCAGTTATTCCCACCTTCTCCCCACCCCGCACAATTGAATGTTTTCCCCTTACATGCTTCTTAAATCTCTTCTGGGTTTCCCCCCAACCCTCCAGATCAGATTTAAGGATGGTACAGAACTCACATGAGGAGGAGCAGAGGGGAATCCTGTTGCACCAGCACTAAGCCTTGTGCTCGTGCAGCTATTCCGTTGCATACTACCCCGTGTCTGCTGAAGGGTTCAGTACTGTATGTGGCATGACATAGCTACACCATGACATAGCTGTCAAGTGAATTACATCAGCAGAATGAATTGCACCTCAAACCCTTCTACAGGGGCAGGGCTAGTCTTAGCGCTGTCACCATTCCCAAATATTGGGCTGTATACCAAGATTCGCCCAACACATTTTGCTGCCTGAGGCAAACGACAAGATGATGGCTCCTCACATTCCATGTACAAAAACTGACTGGAATTGTAGCTGAATCATACTTGGATGCTGTCAACATGCCCTCTGCTGCACCTGAAGGCAGCAGGCTAGCTTAGGAGGAGCAGAGCAAGGCATTGTACACACACAGCTCCCTCCTCTTCCCATCCCTCAGTATCCAGGAGCTTACTCACTCTGCCTAATGGGAGGGCCCTAAGCCACACAGGAATGGAGAGGGACCACCATGCAGTTGCTCCCATGATCTCACAAATGTATAAATGACTTGAGGCAAGGTCAACATTAAGGGATGTTTATTATGGTTTATTATTTTTTTTGTTTATTACATTGATATCTTAGCTTTTCCTTGAAGGAGCACAAGGCAGTGTACATAATTCTCCTGCTCCTCAGTTACTCCCCACAACAACCCTGTGAGGTAGGTTAGGTGGGGAGGCATTGAGTGGTGACTTGAACTCAGGTCTCCCAGGTCCTAGTCTGACACTCTATAATCACTACACCACACTGCCTGTTGAAGAAATACCTTGACTGGATGCACACAGGTTTATTAAGCGGCGATCATTTACATCATTTTTTTTTTCCAGATTAAGAAAGGAATAGCTCTCCTTTCAAGATTTTTGTGATTACCCCCTGCCCTAGATGATTGCTGTCTTTCCATTCCAGATTTGATTATCCATCTATTAATCCCCCACCCCACCCAAGCACCTGCCAATTTAGGAAATACTCAGACAGTAAGCCTTCTACATCCCCAGTGTAAGCATTTTTTTATATTTTGACAAAGCAGTAGAATGAAGCAGATCAAAACATTGACTGTAGTAAATTGTTAAGAGGATGAAAACAGCAAGCTTTTGGTGTGCTTTGGAGATGATGGTAAAAGGCAGAGAATCTATTTTTGGTGCAGTTAAAATTAATAAGATACATTTCAGTTTCCTCTGTGTTTATAATTTCCCTTTAAATCTTAGCTCGTTGCTCTCCGACTGTCTGTGCAATGCAGAAATTATTCTTAGACTACTTATTATTCTAGCAGACTTCTCACCTCTATTCAGTGTGACTCATGGCTGGTTTACACCTGTATATTCATAAAACTAGATGACAGCTTCATTGTATGTTGATCTGAGTGTGTGAATGAACCATCGCAGATCTAAAACCTTAGGCAAATCTTTTAATATCAGGCAGTGCCACGCCTCCTCAAAAACAGCACTGAAGTCAATCCGCACAGTCAGCTGCTAGTTGTCAAGTAACATAGAGCTATGTGTGAACCAGCCTTTAACAGGGTTCTCGAAGTCTTATCTGCTCGAGCAGCCCAAAGTGCCTTCAAGTGCATTAAACAGTGTTGTTGTTTTCTATCCATGGTCCACAACCCTTTCAAAAGTGACCATCGGTCTCCATCATCTTAAGGTGAGCTGCTCTCTTTGGTTAGGCACCACTACAATGTTGACCACATGGCATATTTTACATTCATTTATTGTCCTGTGTTTATATCCCAATTCTTTCTCCTGAACTTAGGCAGGAAGAACCAAATGCACAAATATAAGATAGGGGACACCTGGCTTACAAGCAGTACATGTGAAAAGGATCTTGGGGTTTTAACAGATCACAAGCTTAACATGATGGACGCGGGTGGCGCTGTGGGTTAAACCACAGAGCCTAGGGCTTGCTGATCAGAAGGTTGGCGGTTCGAATCCCCGCGATGGGGTGAGCTCCCATTGTTTGGTCCCAGCTCCTGCCATCCTAGCAGGTCAAAAGCATGTCAAAGTGCAAGTGGGAAGGTAAATGGCGTTTCTGTGGGCTGCTCTGGTTCACCAGAAGCGGCTTTGTCATGCTGGCCACATGACCCGGAAGCTGTACGCTGGCTCCCTCGGCCAGTAAAGCGAGATGAGCGCCGCAACCCCAGAGTCTGTCACGACTGGACCTAATGGTCAGGGGTCCCTTTACCTTTACCTAAGCTTAACATGAGTCAACTGTGTGATGCAGCAGCAATAAAAAGCTAACACTATCCTAGGCTGCTTCAACAGAAGTCTAGTGTCCAGATCAAGGGAAGTCATAGTACCACTCTAGTCTGCCTTGGTCAGACCACACCTGGAATACTGCGTGCAATTCTGGGCACCACAATTTAAGAAGGATGTTGTTGAGCTGGAATGTGTACAGAGGAGGGCAACCAAGATGATCAAGGATCTGGAAACCAAGCCTTATGAGGAACAGTTGAAATGGCTGGGTATGTTTAGCCTGAAAAAGAGGAGACTGAGAGGAGATATGATAGCCATCTTCAAATATCTCAAGGGCTGTCACATGGAAGATGGAACAAGCTTCTTTTTCTCCTGCTGTGGAGGGTAGGACTTGAACCAATGGCTTCAACTGGTAACAGGACAGGGCCTTTTTAGTGGTGGAGCCTTAGCTTTGGAATGCAGTTCCCAGAAAAGCTCACCTGATGTCCACTCTGGTGACTTTCTACTGCCAGGCAAATAACTTTCCAGGCAGTTTAATTTGTGTTGATCTGTTTTACTCCGGTTACAGGTAGGTAGCCGTGTTGGTCTGAGTCGAAACAAAATTAAAAAATTCCTTCAGTAGCACCTTAAAGACTAACTAAGTTTTTATTTTGGTATGAGCTTTCGTGTGCATGCACACTTCTTCAGATACCTATCTGAAGAAGTGTGCATGCACACGAAAGCTCATACCAAAATAAAAACTTAGTTAGTCTTTAAGGTGCTACTGAAGGAATTTTTAAATTTTGTTTTACTCCGGTTATTTTTATTCAGCTGCTATAGATTTTCTGTTTTTAGTTTATTTTTCTGTTTCAGCTGTTTTTGTAATGTTTCACTATAAGCAGCCTTTATCATGTGTTTGAAGGGCTGGGTGTAAGTTCTAATAAGAAAATAAATAATAATAAATGATAGAGAGAAGGCTAGCATGGGGGCACATTTTTACACTGACAGGAGCGACGACTATCAATAATGAATTCTTCTGTGCTGCAATATTCCTATTTTGGGGGCTGGAGAGGAATGTTTCACTTGAGTGCTTTAGGAAGGAACATAGGGTGTTTCCTAAACACATGCGCTATAATTCTCTCTATAATGGCATTCTCTTTGTTGTTCTCCATAGTTTTGGCAGCATAGTTGCCAACATAAGATGCTCGCAGACGGCATCTGTCGAATTTCCTTATCATAGTGGTATGTTTTCCCTTTCAGACTGCAAATTTGCAAATATATTGTCAGTGTCTCTTTTCCCTTCTGCAATTCACTTAGCTGAGGGCTTTCCCATAGAGTTTGACTTTCCCAAGTGCATTTATTTCAGAATTCAACCGTCGAGAACGTGCTGTTTTCAGTAAGAAATGCAGGGAATGGAATGCTGCAGAATCCGTCTCCTGTCAGCTCCTTCTCAGAATCAGCTGTTAAACAGACGACATGCTCCAAAAAAGAAACAGCCTGCCTGAAGCAGCTTTATTCCATAAGTTGAAACATCCCATCTGTGCCACATAATTAACACTTTGTGAATACTAGAGGGCTGTGAACTTTGTACAGACAAGCATGGATTCCGAGCCTTGCTAACACCGATTGTTAAGCATGTCAGCTGCTGCCCTGGGACAGTGCTTGGAATGGTTTTTAATTGCTTGATGGGCAAATCACTTTATTCAGCCTCCTTGAATTGAAGGGTGCATGCAGACGTATGTTGTTTAAATGGGCACTGGCTTTGGTCGGATGTAGTATTAAACTACGGTTTAGTGTTACATGCACAAGCCTTGGACTTATGTGTTCTCCCCCTCTGGGGAAGAGCTTATAAGCTTTTGCTGCTATTTTTAACTAATTGCAGTTTAGCATTATTTCTGAACCTAGACAAACAGTGGTTACTCTTAACTATGTCTTATTAAAACAATCCAGTTTCATACCATAGATTAAAAATCTGGGTTCTGAGTGTGGGTGTAACACAGCCAGTGCCGGCCCACCTATGAGGCAACTTGGGGCAACCACCTCAGGCAGCAGGATTCTCAAGGGCAGCAGACTTGGCCACCAAGGAATGCACTGGCTGCTGCTGCTGCGCACCATTTTGTGGTTCACCTCAGGTGCCAAAATGTATTGGGCCAATCCTGAACGCAACTGTGGTCAACTGAAGATGGAAGTGAATGTTTCTGGTCCCATGTTGGGAGTGCAAGGGGAGTGAGAAAATATGGGGATCCGATATTTGCCCAGGCGCGTTCGCATAATGCTAAGCCGTAGTTTAGCATTTCGTTTGAATGAGGCCACTATGGAAGTGCACCCACTGTGTTGAATGAAATTTCATTGCCAGGATCAAACTTGGGAGCTTTGCTGCAGAAAGTAGCTATGCACAAAACTAATAGGCTGGTGCTTTTGATATCTTAAATCCACATCCTCAGAACACTTTCACAGTTTTTAAATGAATGTAAACATAAGGCAGTAAACGAACATAGAAATGAGTAGGCATTCACATTGTACTTTCAAAAATAACAATGCTGGAAAAAGAAAAGCAAGACAGACGGCTGAGATTGGTATTTGAATCACAGATAAGTATGTCAGCTGAATGTATTGTGAAGGTAGAATGCAGGCCAGCTCCTTCCACTAAGGCTAAGCCCAGTTAAATGTATGTTTGCATGAACCTTACACGTGTCTGTATCAAAGAGTCTTATACCTGTTAAGAGTAAGACTAGAGGAGCTTGAATTTGAATAATCTAGCTAAACTTTCTTGTAATTTTTTTAAAACAACAACAACAACAGCATTTGTTTATGGATCAGACTATAAAAATCAGGGAAAGGGTGTTGGAAATTTAAGCAGCAATTTGGGGAAGAAGCAATTGTGGATTCATTCATTTATTTTGTACAGTCGTACCTCGGTTTCCGAACAGAATGCATTCCAGAAGTCAGTTTGACTTCTGAAATGTTTGGAAACCAAGGTGCGGCTTCCGATTGGCTGGAGGACACTCCTACAGCCAATCAGAAGCCATGGAAACCACGCTGGAAGCAAAGTTCGCAAACCGGAACACCTACCGGTACTTCCGGGTTTGTGACATTTGAGTTCCGAGTTGTTTTGCTCCATTTACAATCATTTGACACTAAACTCTTCTGAAATCAATCTGGCTTACTTCCGAGTTACCTTATGGGACATCTTCAGGAGAAGAAAAGGCTAAGAAGTAAACCCTACACAAATCTGGAGTGGAGCCCCTAAGATGGTTGGATGGTGCCTTGTATGCCTCTTTCCAGTAACTCCTGCAGCCGAGCTGGTGCCAAACTTATTGCTCTGGTTTCCAAGAGGAAAAGGAGGCCGAGAATGGGGTCTTGTTGTTTTGGCAGCCCAGGACCTCCATACACACTGCCCAGGCTTCCACCCCAGAGAGGTCACGTTGGTGCCGCAAACACAGAAAAAACCATGTGGGAGGAAGCAGTTATGAGTTACTGGTCTCTGCAGCTACAGCAGGTGCTGTGATTCTCCAGCGGTTTGACTTCCCCTGGAGGTGCACTCCATTGTCTCTTAAGACAGATGGGTGCCTATTTACTACATTGCCAAAATTCTGATCAAAAAGTTCTGTACCAAATCACTATCTCTGAATAATGTTTCCGCAGTAGTTTTTGAAAGGGAGCCTTAAAAATATGCATTTTTGTAAATGCTGATCACAAATATAGGGTTTTGGAAGTCACCAGCATGTTAACACTGTTATCAGAGACAGTAGATGAAAAAATATGGCAGCCACCACCTCCTTAAACACTTACAACGCATTTTATCTTTATCCAAAGGGAAATTATATAGTGGTTGCAATCCAGAGCACACCATCCCACCTTCATCAGATGGAAACTGAGCATAAAATCTGCCCATTAATGATTAAAGGGCGCGTCCAGAAATACAGTAGAGGAAAGTCAGTAGTGGAGTCATTTTTTGGCTTGCATTCTTGAGGGTTTTGCTCCCACTGTCGGAATTTCTCATCCGTTTGATCCATTTGAAAAGAGAAAATGGTTCGCTCGTCTAAAACATTCCTCTCCCTGGACTGTTCAAAGTCTTGTTTCATCTACTTCAGCAGCAACTCTCTCACCCACACAACCCAACGTTACAGAGGTGGGAAGGGTTCTGCAGCCGTGACATTTCTTCTTCAACTCTAGTGTATTTACTTCCAGAGGTGTAAAACCGGTGAAGTTCTAATTTCAGCTGACTCCCAGCTACTGGAAATCTTACCATGGTAATAAATGACAGCCCGAGTTGAGGACGTTTGCAAAAGATGCAGATCCATTTCACTGGGTGGAGTGTCCCGAAAGTGCTGCAGGACTTTTGACCTCTGTTTATTGATACACAGCCTCAAGCTCCAGTCCTTCCATTTTGCAAGCAACAAGCAACCCTGATGCTTCTTAAGCATTGGATCTAGTTCCTGTTGAGTTTCAGGTGGGATGTGGAAGAAGCAAAGTATTGGTACAGATTTGGGGTACCAGAATTTAGGGGTGCAAAAGTGTCCATCATTCTAAGAAGTTAGTGAATGTTGGAAATTATTGAATGCTAGAAATTACCAAATGCATGGAGTCTTCCCCTGGGATGGAAACATGACAAATGTGTTGATGGAAGATGCTTGGGTCTGTGGAACAAGGGGTAACATGGGTGTTATGTCACACAGGTGAAAAATGTTGTCCTTTAAAAACAAACAACCCAGAGTTCTGAAACGGTTTCTGTTTTGTCAATTCTGGGGGGGAATTAATTTGATTCAGGTTTTGCCTTTTGTTCCTTATTTTCTGTCATTTAATTGATTTTATTTTACACCACCACTATATTGTTGTTATGAATTTGGGGCAGTGGGGGCAGGTTCCCCATAACCCTAACTTTAGTAAAGGGCAGAGTTTAGCTAATATTTGGAGCATGAAGGGAAGATTCCATGCCAGTGAAAAAGACAGGCTAAACCAGTTCTCCTGTTGAGGAGATTGCTGATAGAGTTGCCATTAAGAACACAAAGAGAGCCACGTACTGGGTCATTAAGAAAAACTGATGCTTTGCTCCCCCAGGCTGAGAAATGGTCAGAAACAGAAGAACTGAGAGGGGGAGGTTGCCAGGGTTAACAGAGGGTGTGATGTCACCACAGGAAAAAATGTGTGCTTTTAAAACAGAGGTTTCAGACCAGGGGTTTTGGGAAAGAAGGGAGGGGGCAGAACTCATAGAACCATAGAACTGTGGAGTTGGAAGGGGCCCCAAGGGCAGGACAATAATATTCTACTCCCCCCTCTCTTAAGGATACAGTCAGGGGTTGCGCAATTCTCTGGGGAAGAGTCTGACTTGCCAATTCCTTTTTCTTTCTTTTTTTACATTTAGAAGAAGCAGAATACACTACCTGCTGGCCACCTTGCAAAACTGAAGGAACTTTGAACAAATGGAAAGTGTACACCAGTTTAGGCCACACCAGAAATACTGGTCTATCCGGTATGAAAGAGGACATTTGGAGAGTCTTCAGTAATCCCAGCCATGTAGCTAAGTAGTGTGTGCAGGAAACCCTCTGACTGAGCTTCTTCATGCGCAAACACATGGCAGTAAAGTCACAATACCCAAATGAAGCACACTTAGTTCTGGCATAAGCCGCAACATTTTTAAAGGTACAGCAGTGCATCCCCAATATTTCTGCTTTACTGACGTCTGAGGAAGCACAATAAAAGTGAGAGAAAACACCCAGGAACATTTGTGGTATATAAAAATAAATAAATCATGGGATTTCAGCAGAAAGCTATAGGACATGTACTGACTGGAAATGCAACAGCCTGACTTCACCCAAACTTTTGCAGGCACCTGTGTATAACTGTTCTGACACCATCATGAGCTCAAAGCATCATGGATGAGCAACAAAAAGGACTCCTGGAGGACCCTTAGGCATTGCTAAAATAAATGCATTACCACAAAAGAAGATGCAAATCTGCATGTGCCAACTTGTTCTTATACCGGTAATTCCAAATCTGGAAACAATCGCTGCAATTTCATTAAAATATAATGCCCCTCACCGTAACAGGGAACAAGACTATGATGTGTGTGCCTGCTTAGTTTTGCAACCCAAGGGTGAAGTATTTGTGGGCACCTTCAAGACCCCTGCTGCTCTTCCTTCTTACAGTTCTTTATACGGTATTTAAACCAGAAAGCCGGTGTGGTGTAGTGGTTAGAATGTTGGACCTGGCACCTAGAGATTATGTGATGAAGGTGCCAGGCGAGCCTTCCTGGGGAGAGCACTCCACAAGTGGTGAGCCCCCACACAGAAAAGGCCCATTCCCATGTTCTGCCCTCTGGACCTCTTGGGGAGGAGGCACGTAAAGAAGGGTCTCGGATGTTGAGCACAGGGTCCAGGCCAGTTCATATGAAGAGAGGTTGTTGAGGTATAACCGTTCTGAACCATTTGAGGCTTAATAGGTCATAACCAGCACTTTGAACTTGGCTTGGAAACAGATTTTTAGCCAGTGCAGTCAGGTCAGGACTGACATTCTACAATATGCTCAAACCATCTTGCCCCAGTGAGTAACCTGGCCACTGAATCTGGCATCAGCTGAAGTTTCTGGACCGTCTTCAGAGGCAGCCCCATGTATAACATGTTGCAGTAATCTAACCTAGAGGTTACTAAAGCACAGACAACAAAAGTTCTCTTCTCTTTCTTTGGCGATCACTCGTAGCCGAGTAAGATTGTCTTCCATAAACATGGATTTAACAATGGGTCCGTAAGTGATTGTGGAGGCCAATTCTGGATCCACACGCCCTTCCACAGTGAGGACATTGGTTTCCAGGCGGGAGTTGATCACGGTGTGGATTTGCCAAGCGTGCCTTCCTCTTAGCACATTTCTTCCTTGCGTCCTGACTTCGAGTGTTTTCAAAGCCCATGACACCTTTGGTAAAGGCTGTTCTCCAATTGGAGCACTCGCAGGCTAGTGTTTCCCAGTTGTCAGTGTTTATCCTACACTTTTTAAGATTTGCCTTGAGACAGTCTTTAAACCTCTTTTGTTGACCACCAGCATTACGCTTTTCATTTTTAAGTTCAGAATAGAGTAGTTGCTTTGGAAGACGATTATCAGGCATCCGCACAACATGACCAGTCCAACAAAGTTGATGTTGAAGAATCATTGCTTCAACACTGGTGATCTTTGCTTCTTCCAGTACACTGATACTGTATTAGTTCGCCTGCCTTCCCAAGTGATGTGCAAAAATTTTCGGAGACACCGTTGATGGAATCTTTTGAGGAGTTGGAAATAGCGTTTATAAGTGGTCCATGTTTCACAAGACAGGTTATCCCTGTCTAGATAGGGATGCAGCTGGGCATCCCAAGCTGTGGAGCTGCTCCTTCAGTTGGCCTGTAACCTCATCAAGAGCAAGCAGCCTCCCATCCATTCTGGTCTAGGGAACCACCCACTAACAAGGCCTCAATCTTATCTAGTTTGAGCTTCAGTTTACTGGCTCTCATCCAGTCCATTACCAAGGTCAAGACAATGGTCCAGCACATCTACAGCCTCTCTCTGTTTTGTTTTTGGTTATTGTTCTCTCTCCATTTTCTAACACACTGTAAATGACAATACAATAGCGCTGGCTTCACAGGTGCAAACTCTCCTTAGATCTGAGCATGATTCATTTGGGATCCTTACCCAACATTTGAAAAACAGCAGTGTAGAGTCCAGTAGGATGCAAGACTGCACCAAATTTGGGGGGGGGGCTCTTGCTTAGGAGTTTTTAATGGCAAATACCTTCCATGGCAGACATATCAAAGCATTCTGAGTAATTCTGGAGTTAATATAAATAATTTGAAACCCACCCTAGGTCATTGAAGATATTCCACATTTGTTTTACTGTGTACATAAAATCTTAAATAATTCAGCTTGACAGCAGATTCCTGCATAATTAGATTTAATGTTAATATTGTTTAAAGGTAAACCAGGCCTTTGCATTTGCATGGAGAAACAAGTTTTCACTGGTAAGCTTTACACTGTTAAAAGAGTATGACATGCCTTATAACAACTTCGTTTGCAATGGTATTTCATGAACTCTCTCCAGACTCCTTTTTTTGTGTGTGTTCCTGTGCCAGAAAGGGGCACGTGTTTGTCCTTGAAACTAAACTAAATCAAAAGAATCTCTAATTTATTTTCCTCTACCCACTAATGTTCCTCCTCCCATTTGCCCTCCAGTTTACAATCGCTAACCCTTTCATGGATGGGTGAGCTTGGAAAATCATTTTGAATGGAAATTGGCTGAACCGGTTAGCAGACGTCAGGTAATTATACCTTGGAGGCTTGTTGGTAGATCAGATATTTGAGAGTAATGTTTCAAGCTACTTTCTCAAACTTTGTAACCATTAAAACTTAAATATCTTGCGCAGCAGAAGAATGCGTGTTTCTGTGAAAGAGGCACAAAAGGTGATTGTTTAATAGACTGGAGGAGAGGGTGCAGGGGGGTTAAAGAGAGAAATTATACAACTAAGGAACAACAGCTACACCCTCTTAGAGTAAGGATCTATAAACTGAAGAAGGATCCTTGAACTGGGTAACAGAAAGGACACTCCCTTGGGCAAGACATGAGAGAGATATGCTGATAAGAAGATCTAAAAGGAGGAAGAAATGGGTTAATCAAGGGGTTTCATGTTTCTCTGCTCTTTCCCTTGTTTTAATTTCTTATTAATTTGCTTAATTTGTATACCGTGTTTAAAGCGGGGAAAATCTGGCACAAAATGGGGCTTCCGGTTGACCACGCCATCTTGCTCAGACGGGGGTCCGCACAGCGGAGCGGACCTCGGCGCTTCAGAGGTGGAGGGAATCGTTCCAGCGAAACGAAACCTCCTTAAAAGCCCCAAATCGTGCTTTTTGGGGACAGATTTTGCCTGGCGGCGCCAAAAGCGGGCTCTCTCCTCCCCGGATCGGCTTTGTTTAAGCCCCCGAGAGCGAGGAGCTGAACCGCGGCGGACAGGCTGACATTGCTGCTCTGAGAGTGCGAAGCTGCGAGTCTGGGAAGTGGAGGTGGCCAATTCTTCAAAGAACATTCAGCAAATGAATAGACTGTGAGTAATTTGGATTCTTTGGAATGTAAATTAAGGCAACAATTTGGACCTGGGAGAGAGGGGAAAAGAGGAAGCCACCCCCCCCACGGTAACATAAGAGACAGTAAACAGAAACCCGAAGCCGTAAACAGAAGATTTTAACTTAAAAGGATTCCTCAAAGGCATCAAAGAGAATCTCCCCTAAATGCAGGGTAAAAGGGGAGAGAGACTGTTGTGATTGCCCTGCAGAATGAAGTTAAGACTAAGAAAGACCTTTCTTTTTCTCGGGAGCCGGCAGCCCAGAAAACCCAGTGAGCTGACCAGGATTTATAGTTAAATTTTATTTCTATCTTTATCTCTGGACTTTTTGGGAATTTTTTTTTTTTGGTTTATATGCTTTTGAAATGTGAGTTCGAACTTTATTTTTAAGAATGCAGCCAGCTTGTTAAAATGGAGTCGAGAAAATAGACTGCGATCATATTCCACCCCATGTGACAAGTTTTGACCTTGACAGGACTGAACTATGTCAACAAAAAGGTACCCGCCTGAGTTTCAGCGGACTGTTTTGACCTTAATGTGGGAAACAAGAATAGAACTATGTCAAGAGGAGACACAACGGCTAGTGTTACAGCAACAACTCCAGATTGTGATGACAGAATATGATTTCCTAGAAGATGAAGCTTTTGAAACTGAAGAAGATGAATGTGAGAATGACAATGATGACGACTGTGATGATTTAACACAAAATGAAGCCCATCACGAAAAAAAGGATGATTTTACTCTACAAAAAGTTGGATGGAGTGCCTCCCCTTCGAGGGGGGCACGACTGGATTTACTGGAACTCCAGAATGACCACAGGGAAGAAGGAAAAATTAAGCAGAGAAGAGAAGAAGCTCAGGGGTCTGATATGGAGGCCTGGATGGCAAAAGACTGCAAACAGGGGGTGGGGTGAAGGGAAAGTGAAGTGGTGATTGTAAGGATGGGTTAATAGGACTATAACTGGACTGCTGACTATGGAACTTGCTGGATTGGAGGGGTGGAGCAGGTACTCGGGGGGAGTAAGGTTAGTTTGGGAATAGTTATAGGTTTAAAAAGTGAATTGATTCTGGAAAAAGGTGAAAAGATGGAGGCCTATAGAGGGGTAAAAATTAGGCACGGGAAGAAAAAATGGGAGTTTGATTTCTCAGTGATTGGACAATAGGCGAAAATGATAATAGTTTAAAAGTGGTATAAGATATAAAGGTGTATGTTATAAAATATGAACTATGAAACTGTTGAAGATGATAAATAAGGGAGGAAAACCGGGGAAGGGTGGGAGGGTGGGGAAGCCCACAAAATATGGTTTAACAATTATGAATTTAACAATTATGATGAATTTTTTTTTTTGTCTTTTTTCCTTTTTGTCTTTTTTTTTCCTCTTCTCTTTTTTCTCTTTTTCTCTTTTTGTATTTTCTTTTTTTTTGGTATGACAATAGATGGTTGGATGGATGAACTCCTGCGTACTGCCCTGGTTCACTGGAGCTCCCTGGTGGCAGGGGGGGGCTTGGGGGGCAGGGGAGGGGGAGGAGGACAGAAACCCAATCATAAAATGGACCACTTCTGACTGATCACCTGCGTGGGATACTTCTGTGGCAGGGGAGGACCCATGGAGGGGGGTGGGAAGAAGGTGGAAAAGGTGTTTATGTATGTACCATTTTTTGTAATTTGTAAAAACCAATAAAAATTATGTTAAAAAAAAAAAAAAGAAAATCTGGCACAAAATGGCCTTTCTTTCTGACCCTTTCATTGCAAAGCCAAGCCAAAACTTATTCATAGAACAGGCTGAAAACTACGGTAGCTAATGGTTATGAGCTGGCAGCTGAGAAGCTATGGTGACACTGAATGTTCATAAACATTCTAGCTGCTCAGAAGTAACACAGAGAGACATAAAGACATGGAATTAGCATGGGGTGCAGTTTTTGGTGTCAACGATCCTCGCTCCGACTTGTAGAAATGGCAAAGTTTTGAGTGCTGAAGCAGAGTAGGGCGCTGGCACAATGAACCTAGCCTTTATTGCTTTTGGAACACAGTCAGTGAGCCTAGGTCACCAGTTGGCACATTTTCGCTCCTTTAATACTTTGGCATGGGCACCTATACCATTACATCTGCCAAGTTGAAACCTTAGGAATGCACCCCTTGCTTAGTCGTCGGTATTGCAGGCCCTGCTAAGTAGTCCCAGCTCCACATTTCCTCCCGCTACAAACTTCAGTGACATGTTTCCTGTACATTTGCTTTGGGGCTAAAGACCCCCATGATCAAAAGGAGCCGCTTCAGCTTTCTCTTCATATGAAGGACAGTCCTGAAAATCACTGGTGTGCCTTAGAGTGAAGAACTTTCAGCAAAGGCCTGAAATTGTATATACAGGAAAGGAAATGTAGTGTTCAGAATCTCTAGTTCAGAAATCTTCACATGTAGCTATGGCGAATGACCTCCAAAGAGACGGTTGACATGATCAGCTTGGAGAACACCAGTCAGTTCTAGGAAGGAAGGTGACATCTGGGTTCCATCAATGCGGTGTAAAAGCTGGCTGCATGGGACATCTAAATCACAGGTACCTAAACAGATCCAATGGGTTCACTTGTGGGATCTGACTCACCCTGATCCACACATTGTTCTCACTAGACTACCGGTAGTTGTATGGTCAATATAGTCCACTGTCACTAGACCAGATCAGCAATATTGTGGCTGGTATTGTGTGAAGGGCGTGTTGGGAATCAGATATTTTCTTTCATGAAATAGGACTGATGATAGGACAATTAGTTACTTTGGAGCCAAGCATTGCTCCATTCATCATCCTTGATGAAAAAGGACAAGATGGAAAACACAAAAGTCTTATGACTAAAATGTTTATAGCAGCAAGATTAACAGTAGCCAGGAGAAGGGAAAATTCTGGGAGAAAACTTGATGAATGAATGTAGCTATGGCGAATGACCTCCAAAGAGACGGTTGACATGATCAGCAAATATGGACAATTGTTTTAATGGAAAAACTACCTCAACAAATGAAAGACAGGAGAAGCTTAACAAAAAGCAAGGAAAATTTTCAAGCAGCATGGTATTGCATACACACATTGCACAAAAGTAAAATGATTGACAGCTACCCATGGCTTACTGTATAAAGATATGTCAGGAAACACTAATATTGAAAAATAACACAAATGGTCTTTATTTGATGGATGATATTGAATTCTTAAGCAGTTTTCCATATTGGGTTTTCCCTAGTTATGCATTGCACTTTGGGGGTATTGTTGTACATAAAAAGTTTAATAAAAACATTCACAAATATTATAATATTGTGGCTGACATGAACTCTCCCAAGTTTTGCAAACATGTGTTCTAACCATTGCTGTATCCTTAGCTCTCCAATTGTCAGGCACTTTTAAAAGTTGGCAACTGTGGATAACTTTCTGATGTTGAGGTTAGGGCTCTCTGGTACACACGGCTAACAATAAATTGTATAAATAAATAAAATCATATTGAAACCTGGGCCTTGGCAACAATATTGGATCTCTATTACAGATACTTGTGGCCTGTCCACATAATCAGTTATTGTGTGCTAAATGCACAATGGTTTCTTATTGATTTCATAGTCTTTCCTCAAGGTTGCGGTTCTGTTGAGGTGTAATTAATACTCAATTTTAAGTACTCCATTTCTCTTATTTTTCTCACTGATGCAGATTTTGAATATGTGCTAGTGACTAATTATGTGCTATATTTCCGTCCAGGTAAATCCTAGCTGAATGGGAAAGGCTCAAATATCTTCACTTTTAAGGACTCAAATGGCCATTACTTGGTAAGGTCAATGATAGTAATGCAAAGATAAGGTAAATAAAATTTAATTTCATGCATATGATGGACTTACAGCTCAGATAAAAACCTTGCACAGTGAGTAAATCTTTAAGGGTATATTAAGATTTGTTTGTTGTTTATGGCTTTTTGTGACATTTCCCCTGACTGTAACGATTCTAATATATTTGGCTCATTTCTCGCTCTCATATATATATATATATATATATATATATATATATATATATATAGGGGGGAATGTGGGAGGAAAGAAATGCAGCCCTACAGGTTCTTGTTTGTAAATGAGGTGCAATTCCAGAGTAACTCTGCCCACTTCACTTGTGGGCTTGTGTTTACACTGGTTAAATAAAGATGACCCTCTTGCCTACAGTCTTTCACCTAGGTTTTTTTTTTTAATAAAAAAAAGCCTGTCTATCCACATTGCTGCAAGGTGCCTGCAAACCACAAATGAAGTGTTTGATGTCTGGGAATTATACCCTGGTCCATTCGACAAGGTCCATGAAATTTGTGCAGGCTGCAATACACCATACCATATACCACAGCCCAAATGTTGTTTTAAAACTGTTTGTGTATGCTGCTGCTGCTGCTGCTGCTGCTTTCAAGCACTCCAATTGATGCTTGCCTTCTCATGCTTTTCTCCTTGTCTGGACCCAAACAAAGGGGCAGAAGTTGAAAAATACCTTGCTGGGCAAGTGAGGATCCTACTTACCTATTGTTCTAGGACCCAAGCTTAGTACATAACATGAGGGTTGTACACAGAACCTGATTGTCTTCCTTCAGATATGTCCATACTATGAAACAAATGGATCTTAAGCTTCAGGGGTCCTAATCCCGGAGGGATGTGAACTTTAGTTCACATTCCTTTTAAAAAAATTTTTTTAGAGTCTAGTAGATCCCATCTGAATCACACAATTCAAACTTTTTGTATATATTCCGACAATCCCAAAGCTTGAGAGTCAGTAGCATAGATGGTGCAAAGGTGAAATGTCATGGCATAGGAGCCAACTCCTAGGGGTCGAGGTCCCTTTGGCCCCCCAAATATTTGAGGGAGCCACCGCCCCCCAAGTTGGTGGACATTGTCATTCAAATGGTGTGCGTGTGCCGTGTCTTGTGATCTGATTGATTATGTGGGGCAGAGAAGCTTACCTGCCCCCTCCCCCAATTTTGTTTCCAAGTTGGCACCCCCTATGTCACAGCAAGTTTGCTGTTCTGCCGTGGCTAAGGTAATTCTGCCCTCTCTCTTCTCTCTCTCTTCTCTCTCTCTCTCTCTTTGGTCAGAGGTCAAGACCCCAGAAAAGCAACAACAGGGTCACAAAAGTACTTAAGTAGATACCAAAAACGCAAACTCGTGGGAAATTTGTGGTGATCTGTTGCGGTAAAACCCCACTGAAGAAGATAACAGCGGTTACCCAGACCTTGTTGCTGGTTGAGAAGGGGCCCCCATAACAGTTCAAGCTTCAGTGCCCCCCAAATGTAGGTCCACCACTGTGTCCATCTAGCCTTGCCTTGCCCAGCCTGGTGCCCTCCAGATGTGCTAGCCAGGACGGGTGGGAATTCTAGCCTGGAACATCTGGAGGACATCAGGTTTGGCCATGATGGGCTAGCCCAATATTGTCCACTCAGGTTGGGAGCATAGTCCAGAGACTTGGGAAGAGAGTTTTTCATGTCACCTGCTTCTTGAACATTCAACTGGAGATGCCAGAGATTGAGAAGAGGCCCTATGCCCCAAGGCTCTTTACATCTAGCCAAGGTACTTTGCCTCTCTCAATCTCTCTCTCTCTCTCTCTCTCTCTCTCTCTGTGGTAAAGCCAGCTTCAAACTGCCCCTCTATCTCTCCTTCTAGACTTCAGAATATCACCTCCTGAAGACTGGATCCCAGACCATTAAAAAAGCAAACAACAACAACAACAACAACACCTTGCTTCTAGTCATTAAGGACCACTAGGATTCCTTTGTTTAAATCTCTGGGCACATGTCAGGTCTCTTCATAATGCATAGCAGTTTCTCCTGGAAAATAAATAAATGTAAATGGACAGCTTAACAAAAAAAAAAACAACAACATAAAAAGTTCTTACCAGACAAACAGGCTACTCAGCCAGTATTCACTATTAGCAGTACAAAAAGACTGGAATCCTTTTCAGATGAATGAATAGCAGGAGAGCAGGGGGAGGGCATGATTGCTGTGGCAGCCTCTTCCCCTATCCTTCACATAGTCATATGGGGGTCCAACGTTTCATACTATTGTAACCCAAAACACCTGGAGTGTAAAAAGCTGGTGATGCCAAGTCTCCCACTGAAAAGCGACTTCCGGTGCCGCTCTGCCCGATTTTCGGTGCCCAGACATGGGCGGAGCGGCACCGGAAGTCGCTTCTACGCATGTCCAGACATGCATAGAAGCGACTTCCGGTGCCGCGCTACCCATGTATGGGCACCGGAAATCGGGTGGTGCCAGGACCCAGAATGGAGCCTCCCTGGCAAGTAGGAAATCCAGGGGATTTACATGATTTTTTCCAATCCGGGCTCGCCAGCGGGAAACGGTTTAAAATACGGGGGTTTCCTGCGAAAAACGGGAGACTTGGCAGCTATGACATATACATGGGCAGACCTCTAGGCCAGCTTTGACCCCTTGTAGTAGTTGAACAAGCAAAGTGTTCACCTCCAGGCAGGTGCATTTGGGAGGGTTGCATTCTGCTCACTGTGCTTTTAGTTCTTATTTTAAGGTTAATTTAAAGCCATCAGACCACCCCCATTTCTACTAGGAATCCAGCTCTCATTTCCTCCACTCAGGCTCTATAATATTAGCTCACAGTTTTCTCTCCAAGGAAGAATAATCCCACTACTGACCCCAGTTTTATTCTTAGAGAGGTTCCAGTCTTAACACTACAGTGTTTCCTTGGGAGAAGAAGACACTAGAACAGGCATAGGCAAACTCGGCCCTCCAGATGTTTTGGGACTAGAACTCCCATCATCCCTGACCACTGGTCCTGTTAGGGATGATGGGAGTTGTAGTCCCAAAACATCTGGAGGGCCAAGTCTGCCTGTGCCTGCACTAGAGAATTGCAGTGGTTTTGCAACATTTATTTAATTTACAGATGCTTCTGCAGTAAATCTGTACACCTGAACCTGATTCCCAAATAGGGCCCCCTGTACCCCAAGATGCTTTTCATTTTATCCAGCTTCAACTGCAAATCTATCTTCATTTGTTTGCCTATCCTTGCCTCTAGCATGGAGAGCTGTTACCTTCTGAAGGCTGGATCCTAGCCCATCAGAAAAAGCATCCCTCAGTAATTCAAGGTCAGTAAAGTTCCTTTCTTAAAGTCTCTGGCTGGTTAATCACAGTGATGAAGGTGGCCAAATCCATGACAATATCCTCTTTTTGTTTTTGTTTTTAAAATAACCAGCAAAACATATGAGGGTAATGAAGCAAACTTTGAACAAAGCCCAACTCTTTGTGTAAAAGAAGCTGAGATCATATGAAAAGCTTTCTTTAAGATTATGAAAGACTGCCCATAATTGCCTTGAAATGTATTTCTAGTCGGTTCTTACCCGTAATCAGAAGCAGCAGTATGGCTTTATTAATAATGCCACCATCTTTCGCCATGAACCTAAGATGTTGCAATCCTTTCACCACAGCATAAACAAGCTGTGTTTTATTCACTTTATTTGTATCTTTGAAAGGCTGCTGCATGATCTCATGTTCTCTGTTCTCTCTGTGCCTTTTTATTTGCTGATGTAACACAATGATCCCTTTCAATTGCATTTAGGCAGTACTTTGCAAAGAAGCAATATCCTGAAAGCATTCATGCCAATGTTTGCTTTCCAACCTAGGTGAATCTCAAACCACCCCCACCCCCACCCCCAGACTATGAAGGGCTTGGTTTTCAATCCTCCTCCTCGTTATTATTTTAAAAATTACCATTATATATTCATGTGTGCAGTGATAGAAATATATTTCAAACTTTTGGGAATAGCCTGTAGCAGTTGATCCCTCTCCCCATTACATTTTTGGGTGTTGCGGGGCGTTTTTTGTGCTGCTGGATTTTCCAAACCCTGCCTGTGGACATTTCCTGACACAGTTGTGTGCAGACTGCCCTTTGTAGGCCATGGGAGACGGAGAGCTTTCCACTTCCATAGCCAACAATGGAGAAGTCGCCCTTCCATGCTCCTTTAGTCAAATGATACCTATTGTCTCTGAACTGAAATGTAATGCACCAGGTTGGAGAAGCATGTCTTAACTCAATTGGGGAAGATGCCCTTAAAGCAAGGGAGGGAAACCTCAAGGTAAAATTTACATTTCTTGTTCTGTTCCCCTTTGTCTCTAGAACTACCCAGCATTAATATATGGCAAGTTGATCAGACAGAAATGTGGCCCTCAGACTTAAATTATTCCCCCTTTCCTGCCGTAAAGGGACCCCTGACCATTAGGTCCAGTCGTGACCGACTCTGGGCTTGCGAGCTCATCTCGCATTATTGGCCGAGGGAGCCGGCGTATAGCTTCCAGGTCATGTGGCCAGCATGACAAAGCCGCTTCTGGCAAACCAGAGCAGCACATGGAAACGCCGTTTACCTTCCCGCTGTAGCGGTTCCTATTTATCTACTTGCATTTTGATGTGCTTTCGAACTGCTAGGTTGGCAGGAGCCGGGACCAAGCAACGGGAGCTCACCCCGTCACAGGGATTCGAACCGCCGACCTTCTGATCAGCAAGCCCTAGGCTCAATGGTTTAGCCCACAGCGCCGGTAGATTCACACTTATCCTTTCAGATATTTTATACTGCATCCCGTGCAGTTTATCCAGTGCTGTATAGTCATAGGAGGAAGAGAGACATGCTGGCATTAATTGCTGGGATTAAAGTGAAGCAACTGTATCAACACAATGTGAAAGCTGTGATAAATAGGATGCTGCTAAATTAACTACCTTAAATTAATCGCTAGCTTCACTAATGCAATATACCCTCACGTTTAATTCTCTTCTCCACCTCACAAGCAAGCTTTGAGGTTTGGTTAGAGCCGTGTAACCATAAGAAGTCTCAATTTCAAAAATGGGGATGCAACCATTCTGGTTTCTTTGTTCCATCAGCCTAGGTACACCCTGACATCTAATTACATCTGTGTATGCACCATATGGGATGCGGGTGGTGCTGTGGTCTAAACCACAGTGCCTAGGGCTTGCTGATTGGAAGGTCGGCGGTTCAAATCCCCGCGACGGGGTGAGCTCCCGTTGTTCGGTCCCAGCTCCTGCTCACCTAGCAGTTTGAAAGCATGTCAAGTGCAAGTAGATAAATAGGTACCACTCCGGCGGGAAGATAAACGGCGTTTCCATGCGCTACTCTGGTTTGCCACAAGCGGCTTAGTCATGCTGGCCACATGACTCGGAAGCTGTCTGCGGACAAACGCCGGCTCCCTCGGCCTATAGAGCGAGAAGAGCCCATGGGATGCAGTATAAAATATCTGAAAGGATAAGTATGAATCTACCTTTAAGGCAGGGAAGGGGAAAATAATTTAAGTCTGAGGGCCACATTTCTGTCTGATCAACTTGCCATATATTAATGCTGGGTAGTTCTAGAGACAAAGGGGAACAGAACAAGAAATGTAAATTTTACCTTGAGGTTTTCCACGCTTGCTTTAAGGGCATCTTCCCCAATTGAGTTAAGACATCCTTCTCCAACCCCAGAGTCGTCCGCGATTCTGAGAACTGTACTTTACCTCGCACAGTGCTACAATTCCTGGGATACTTTAGGAAGGAAATTTAGAGTATGCACGCAGCCCAGATCTGCGAAAATTCTGCATGCTCTATCAGAAGACTCTAACAAAGAACTGATTTTTTCAGACAGAAACACCTCGCCCAACTTTTTCTCTCCCCACCTCCCTGTTTAACATCCAGCCTGATGAAGAATCTTGTAGAAGCTGAAAGCATGCTTATTATTTTATGGCATTTCGGCAGGCCCATTTATACAGATATTAGTATCCCGTGGTCCTTGGTATTTCTCCTAATTTTTTTGGTAATTTGGTAGTAAACATCACCGCTTTATTGTGAATGCTAGGCAGATTATTTTGAGAATAAATGTTCTACGGTGTTTAGAGGTCGCTGGGGAGGGGGAAAGAATGTGTTGTTTTATGCTACCCCAATGCATACTTTCTCTATCCTTGCAGCTTTACAATATAGCTAGCATCCTTAATTTTAGGATACCATGGCACTTGGAAGGTGTTTGACTGTGAGTAGTGTTTCTGTTTTCAATAAGACTGCTTCTCAATTTTTTTAAAAATCCTTTCCAGCTTATCACTTTTATACCTTTCAAACCAAGGAACTAAAAATTCTCTTGTCAAAAAGATTAGAAGCTGAAATGTGAGCTGAATGATAATTTGGAGTAGAAGCATTCAGATTTTCAACAATGCCTTTTGCTTTGATTTCCAGCAGCAGCAGCCATGCTTACTTGGCATCAGAAAAGCACATCTGAAAAACAAAACAAGTGATGATCTGTTGCTTGCGCAGCTACAAGTGATGGTGGTTCTTTGGAGGTATTTTAGCCTCATTGGGGATGCTTTGTACTGGCTCTGTTACTCCTGTGCAAAGGTAGTAGAATTTGAGCAGACATGCAGGACAAAGCGGAATGAAATTTAAAATGATTTCTTTAATAAATAAAAAAAGTGGATAACTTTCTCAGGAGTAGACTGCAGCCTTGCTCTAGGAGAGCTAGAAACTTGGCTTGTTTGTAGAAAAGCTAAGTTGCTAGTCCTCTAAGAAATATAAAAGTAGATTCTATGTAGGTGACGCCAGGACACAGGAAACTAGGTCCATCTAGTTCAGTATTTACATTGATTGGCAGAGCTCTTCAGGGTTTTAGGCAGGGGTCCTACCTAACCTTGCCCTACCTGGAGATGCTGGTGATTGAAACTGGGTTACGGCCTTTCCCTAAACTCCCAAGAGATCTCTGATCTCTCTTTCCAATACCTTGCCCATCTAAGACGAGCTTTAAGCCCTTGTAAATGTACACAAATGCTTGCATGCCCCAATTTCCCATTTTCTCTTTTTAAAATCGCAATAAAAACTACAGATTTGTTCTAAAAGACAGATCACCAACCAGCTATTACAGAAATCTTGATTGTCTGCATAAGCTTGGTGGCAAAAAATAATAATGAAGTTTTCAGCAAACATTTGTTTAAGATCGCTGCTGAATCTCTGTTGGAAGAGCATTCCCATTGACACAAAGGGCTTATTTTCATGTCGACTTCCAATGAGCCTCACCAACTCAAGGAACAACCAGTGATGCACCTACAAGATGATCTAAGTCTAAGTGAGCAAGCTGGAAAATAAGTTTTGCCTGCCATTTTTTTGGGGGGGATTTTCTTCATGGAATTGGGAGAGGGCTCCGAGAGGTGGGCTGGTGGGTGACAGAGCCTGGTGCTCTTTTTTTGGGGGGGGTAAACTTTCTGTTGTTTCCCAGCTAAATCAGAAGTTCCATGAACCACTGGAGGTCTGTGACCTCTGTCCTGCTAGTCAACAGAAAGGATATGGAACAACTGAGAATAGTTGTACTTGGCAATGCACATGATTTCTTTTTAATGACCGAGGCTGTTTTGACCTGGGTTATCAAGCAATATAACAAGGCCCTCGTTTTCAGCCTTTGAATACAGTGCTAATTTCCCCTTTTAAAGTTTACCAGTTAAAGGAGGTCTTCTCAGCAGCCTGGCCTACAGCCTGTGATTTTCATAATACCATGCTGGTTTTGATTATGATGCTGGCATGCTGGAGAAAACAATGTTATTAGATTATGAGCTATGCATGTGCTTTGACTTGTAAAAAAAAAAGTGGGGTTAATAAGCAGCCTACTGAGACCTCCCACATTTCTCAGGTGATCCGTAATAACAAAAATGTTTGAGAACCACTGTGCTAGATTATTGTTCCTCCTGCCACCACTGTGGAATAAAAGGGGCTGAGCTCATGCTGCAAAGATCTTGCCTTCTACCAGGTCAGACTTATTTGCCCATCTGGTTCTGGGATTGCCAGTGTGGCACCCTCAAGCGTAATAGCACCCTGGAGGACTTCCCTTAGCACCCATGAAAGCCCTGCACCCTCATGAGAGACAAGGGTGACATTCTCTCCTCCCCTTCCCTGAAAAGGGAATACTGTAGTTTACAGGGGAAGTGAGAAAGAGCGTTGCTCTTCCCCACTTCCTCCTTCAGCTCTATGGGCTTTTCGAGGCTCTTTGGGCTTTTCAAGGGATTTTCTGTTATACGTTGGAGACAAACTAAGGTTTACGTGATGCTAGTAAGGCACCAAGATCTGTGATTTTTACTGTGCGGTTGACTACTGTTAGTTTTAATTTTGATTGTCAATTTTTTGGGGAAAAACCCTGTAAAGTGATTCAAATTCAAGAGGATCTGTTTTAATTCTACTCGGTCCAACTTTTACCCACACCCCATCGAAAAGCAAAGAGTCTCTGTCTGTATGTGTGCGCGCATGTGCAACCGTGTGATTTCTCTTTCTGAGGAAGGGGAAGGAGAAGTAACCAGAGGGAGAGATGCTCAAAATCCCAAATGTGCACATCAGCCCCAACAGGAAATCCATTGATTGATAAACCTGTTGATTTCAGTTGCTTGTTTTTCTAATCTTAAGTACAGTTTGCATCAGAATTTTATTTTTAAGAAACAAAATGGTAAACCTCTTCCTGAAAACTCTTCAGCATTTCAGTACACATTTCCCCTAACAGATATATTTTTAGCAAGCAATTTACACTGCTGCTATACATTTTATATGTTTTTTTTTAAAAAAATGCATACTCTGCCCTAACATATGCTTTTCTAAACATGTATACATTGGTTGAAGAACTGCAGTTTTGAGAAGTGCAAATTTCTAATGACAGCTGCATTGGGGTTCATGGATTGTTTCAGGCAGTGCCAATCTTGTAGGATGGCATTAAAATGTGAACAGACAGTACCCCTTGCTAGCCTATATCGTCTACTCTGACTGGCAGCAGCAATCCAGGGTCTCAGGCTTTTCCAACCTCCTGCTCTGTGAGCCTTTCAAGTGGAGATGCCAGGGATTGAACCTGGGAAGTTCTGCAGTCAAAGCATGTGCTCTACCACTGAGCTATGGTGCTTGCCTTTATTTTCACAACTTGAATTTCAGTGCAGTGCTCACCATGTGTTTGTTAGTAAATTCTGCTTCCAGAGCCTGCGTTCTTCCTTTCCCCTTCTCACACCTGTTTTTGTCATAAGACTCTGAATTCCCAAACACTACCGCCCCTGCCAGTTGCCTCATAACACATTGAGAATGAATTATGCATGGCATAAATCAGTGCTAATTCCGCCATTTGAATAATTTATTCCTAGTGGCATATTTGCTTCTCCTCTGTGCCAGATTTGGATGCAAAGAGCATCCAGACCTGATTAAAGTTTGCAGTCAATGCAATTGTGGATGAAGCTTTGCCTCTGCCAAAAAAAAAGGGAGAGAGCACATCTTTTTGAAATCCCCCCAGTAACGAGCGTGATTAAAACCAGGTCTTTTTAAAAATTATTTTAAAGCAACGATAAGAAGCTACTGCAACTGCGGCAGATCTCAGGAGACACACATTACTGGAACTACGTTTGCTAGAAAGTAGCAACTTGATAACAAGAGTTATGCTTTGGTTTTGGGGATTCCTGCTATTTCCTTGGGGTTTTCCTTAGATAGCTCAGCTGCCAATCTCACTAAGGGCAGCAAATCTTGTCTGCCTCTTTCAGTCTGCCAAAGCGTGACAGAGTAAACAGGCAAGAGTCTCTGCTATTGACTGTGTGAGAACACTGAACTCCTCCTTAAAAGACTGGTTTGTTTACCAGGGATCCTTTTTCGGGGGGGGGGGAGGGGTGTGGGTGAAAATAATGAGCAGGAATGATAAATTGCAGGCAGGAGCTTTCCCCATCTTTTAAGAGTGCATCCCTGCTATTGGAGAAACGTAGCCTTCCAATCCTTATCCCCACCCCCCTTTTTCATACCTTTTACAACGCCTCTTGCCTGTGGAGCCCTCCAGAGCCTCTGGCTGCACCTGGCTAAAACAGAATGCTGGTCTTGACAGACCTTTGGTTCATACAACAAGGCATGTATTGCTTGTAAAGATGTTCGCGAGACTTCTTTCTTCTTTGGTGATCACTCATAGCTGAGCAAGATTGTCTTCCATGAACATGGTTTTAACAATGAGACCGTAAGTTCTGGATCCGCAAATTCTGGATCCACACATCCTTCCACAGTGGCATAGCTGCCAAGTACCCCGTTTTCCCCGGGAAACCCCCGTTTTTACTTACCTTTTCCCGGTGGTCCCTCGTATCACTTCGTCTCCCGTTTTTCTCCGTTATTTTCTCCTGCCGGCGGCCATTTTTTCTTTCCGATTTGCCCTTCTATGGGCACCAAAAATGGCCGCCCGCGGCTTCAAAAGTTGCATCTACGCATGTCCGGAAGTGCATAGACACAACTTCTGGTGTCGGCAGCGGCCATTTTTGGTGCCCATAGATGGGCGGAGTGACACCGGAAGTTGCGTTGACACACTTCCTGACATGCGTACAAGCGACTTTCGAAGCCGCCGGCGGCCATTTTTGGTGCCCATAGAAGGGCAAAACGACACCGGAAGTTACGTCAACGCAACTTCCGGTGTCACACTGCTGCCGGTCCCGGATTCTGCAGTCCGGGACTTGGAAGGTAAGCACAGTGGGGACATTGGTTTCCGGACAGGAGTTGATCACGGTGTGGATTTGCCAAGCGTGCCTTCCTCTTAGCACATTTCTCCCTTGCGTCCTGAGTTCAAGTGTCTTCAAAGCCCATGACACCTTTGGTAAAGGCTGTTCTCCAACGGGCGTGCTCGCAGGCCAGTGTTTCCCAGTTGTCAGTGTTTATACTACATTTTTTTTACAGATTTGCTTGAGACAGCCTTTAAACCTTTTTTGTTGACCACCTGAAAAGAGGTTCACGAGACTACGAAGCACATGGCAGGGGGCGCCCTGCGACTCTTTCCATCTCACCATTGCATCACACTCAATCAGATGACATCATCCTAGTATATAGGTTACTCAAGCTAGGCAGCGGGGGAAATCCAAGTGGCACTCACCTTTAGGGTGGCCACTTCTGTACCACCAAGGAGAGGAAGCACACCATTAAAATCAAGTGCACAAAAATTGCATGTGCTCATGTGTATGTATAGATGCTGATTTAGAAACAATTGCTATAGTTTAGATAGTGTGGCAGCACCCAAACTTTGGAACTCCCTGCATATTGACATCAGGCAGGCAGCTTCGCTACTCTTTTTGCACCTGCTAAAAACATGTTTGCTTAGGCATGCCTACTGAGATATGTAGCATTTTTAGCATCTGTTTTCATTCGGTTTTTTGCAAAAGTTTGGGTGTAACCTTCGATGCCTCCCTTTCCATGCAGGCGCAGGTTGCAGCCACAGCCAAGGTGGCATTTTTCCATCTCCGCTGAATCAAGCAGTTGGTCCCTTATCTCTCTCGCCCTGATCTGGCCACAGTGATCCATGCGACGGTCACCTCCAGGCTTGATTATTGTAACTCGCTTTACGCGGGGCTGCCCTTGAAGCTGACCCAGAAACTCCAGCGGGTGCAGAATGCCGCGGCAAGGCTTCTTACGGGGTCCCGGCCGTGGGATCACATTCATCCAGTGCTTTACCAGCTGCACTGGCTCCCGGTGGAGTACAGGATCAGATTTAAGGTGTTAGTTTTGACCTTTAAAGCCCTATGTGGCTTGGGACCCTCGTACCTACGGGGCCGCCTCTCCTGGTATGCCCCGCGGAGGACCTTAAGGTCCACAAATAACAATATTTTGGAGATCCCAAGCCATAAGGTGGCTAGATTGGCCTCAACTAGGGCCAGGGCCTTTTCAGTATTGGCCCCGACTTGGTGGAACGCTCTCTCACAGGAGACCAGGGCCCTGCGGGATTGACATCTTTCCGCAGGGCCTGCAAGATGGAGCTATTCCACCTGGCCTTTGGGTTTTGATTTGGGCCATTTTAAAATGAGGCTGCATTTTAAAACAATTTTAAAATCTAAATTGTATTTTAATCTGCATTTTAATCAATTTCCCCCCCTTTCTTTTATGTTTTATTGTAATTTTATTGATGTCAGCCACCCTGAGCCCGGCTCTCACTGGGGAGGGCGGGGTATAAATAAAAATTTATTATTATTTATTATTGTTGTTGTTGGCTTTAATGATTTTCTGAAGGCTTTAAATAGTCCTAATAAAAAAATCATTTTGTCGCTTAGTCTATGCTTCTCGTTTCTTGCAGAGTTAAAATAAGTTATTTAAAGACCCTCTTTTCACATTACACTTATAATCACATGTATGGAATTACGTATGGAAACGGCTCCACTGCTTTCTCTCTCCCCCCCCCCCCAATCAACTGTTCCTTTGCAGATATTTATCAGTAGAAATACATAGGGCATGCATTCACCATTATTTTGTGCAGTGCAATAGGAAGAGGCAGTAAGATGCGGAGAGGAACAGAAAGAAAGAGAAAGTCGGAGTGGGCGTTAGCAGGAGTGGGGAGGAATTATGCAGAAGCTGGAACTCAATCTTGTAGTTTCTGGCTTTGCAACAAAAAAATAAATAAATGCTGGCATTTTTCAGTTCTGCTTAGTGAATTAACTGTGTCTTCTGCCAACTGGATTACTTCGACTGGTTAAAACAACCCGACACCTCTTTTCCAGTAGACGTCGGCAGCAGTATCCCCCAGCACTGTGTCATAGAATGTTAAAATATTCCCCCTTCTAGAAGTCTTGAGCAAAAGAAGGCTTTAAATCTAAAACAGAAAAAACCCTGCTGGGATTCAGTGCTACAGAAGCCAACGCAGAATATATTTTAGAGTCTTATGAGAGCAAGGAAAATTGAATGGCCTTCTAGACCACAGGGGAAAAACCTATACTTTTATTTTTATTTATTTTTTGACTTTTAAAAAAATAGATCGCTGTTTTATGCTTTTGGCATGGGTGTCGGATTGGATTCGCCTATTCATTGTGTGACAGGTTAATCTGAGAAACCAGACACTTTGAATGAATGCCACTGCTTCAGCTTTCATTTAAAGAAGAAGAAGAAGAAGAAATGTTTGTGGTTGCGAGGGAAAGTTCTGACAGCATAATTACACCATCCGCCCTAAGTAATTTGTCGGTTGCAAACCACTGTTGTAGCATCCAAGAGGGACTGGGAAGACATGGGGAGGCACTGCTCCAGCCTGCTCCAGCCAGTTTCGCATGTCCCCACCAGTTCCGACCCTGAGCTAATAGCATGTTAAGACTGAGCTGAAGGGAGAGAGTCTTCATGTGTTTGGCTGAATATGCTCTATAACAACTGCCCCATACAACTGGGAACCCTGCAGAGGGCAGGATTGGAATCAGCAGCGACAGGGATGTTTGGGGTGTCCAGTGCAGGCACATCATTGGGGATCGGGGCTGGCCGCAAACATTCCCAGTTGTCCCTTCACAGTCCACAATGAATACTTGAAGGGGAACTGAGGTCCTGGTTTCTGAAGGGGAAAGCCCTATAGGCGTTCAATGGTACAGAAATTTATAGCCTCCATAGGGATGTGAAGCTGAATGCCTGGGGGCTGGGAGTGGGGACAGCATGTGCTAATCTGACCTCTCTCCACACCCACCCATGCACATTTATCTATCATAAAGGTGTGGGGTGTGGGTGTTGGACTCGACTGGCTGTTGTCAGCCTTACTGGGCCAGTGGTGGCTAACCTGTGGGCCTCTAGATATTGCTGAACGATAACTGCCCAAAGCCCTGAGCATTGCCTGTGCTGTCTGGGGCTGATGGGCATTTTAGTTCAGCAGCATCTGGAAGGTCACAGGCTAGCCACTCCTAACTAGGCTGACACAGCTACCTTTTTAAAGTTTGGGCTCTTAAATTGTGACCATCTTTGTTCTATCGGTAACACACTAAGCCCTTCAGGCAGAGCACCCCCAAATCTAAACCAACCAATAAGTAGATTTCTTCATGCAGAAGTGGTCTTGATTTTCCCCTTGGATCTTCCGGATTCAAGGAGTCCTGTCTAATCCACCATTCTGTTCCCACAGTAGCCAACCAGATGGCCGCGGGAAGCCTATGAGCAGGAACAGAGTTCAATTGTGCCCTCTCTGCTTGTCATTTCCAGCCACTGGTATTCAGAGGCTTCCTGAATACCTTTAAAGCCCTAAATGGCCTCGGTCCAGTATACCTGAAGGAGCATCTCCACTCCCATCGTTCTGCCTGGACACTGAGGTCCAGTGCCGAGGGCCTTCTGGCGGTTCCCTCGTTGCGAGAAGCCAAGTTGCAGGGAACCAGGCAGAGGGCCTTCTCGGTGGTGGCGCCCGCCCTGTGGAACGCCCTCCCATCAGATGTCAAAGAAAAAACAGCTACCAGATTTTTAGAAGACAGCCCTGTTTAGGGAGGCTTTTAATGTTTAATAGATTATTTTATTTCATTTTTCTGTTGTAAGTCGCCCAGAGTGGCTGGGGAAACTCAGCCAGATGGGCGGGGTATAAATAATTATAATTATTATAATTATTATTATTGCCCATGATCCTAGTGGCAGCCATCGGCCATCTTGATTAGTAGCCAATGGCAGCCTTATCCTCTATTAATTTTGCCTAATCCAGTTTTAAAAACCACCTGAGTTGCTGGTTATCGCCATGTCCTGTTGTAGCAAATTTGCCCTTCCTCTTACCAGTCCTGAATCTCCTACCATTCTGTGTTATTGGATGCCCCCTGGTTCTAATATTGTAAGAGAGGGAGCACAAACTCAGTATTCCCTTTATCAACACATGCAGGCATTATTTTATGAACCTCTGTCACGTCGTTCCCTCCCCACCCCCCATTTACGTGCCATTTTCCTAAACTGGAAAGCCTCAAACATTGTCACCTCAGGAGATGCTGCTGCTGCTGCAACCTTCTGCTCATTTTGGTTGCTCTTTTCTGCAGCACAGGAGTTGTGCATTTATTTAGCTTTCTCCGCCCTTCTGCATATACATCTTCTTGTGGACGTTCCAACAGGATCAAAGCTAAACTGAAGGACTGCGGTGACCAAGGACACGCCAGTGGTTTGAAGAAAGCTCTATTCCAAGGGCAGCGGGTTCGCGGCAAACAATACCAGGCAAGTCTCCGTATCTATAGCGCTACACAAACCTCACTGGACCTGCCAAGAACACAACCTCATTGTCGCTTCTGTCATCAACCTTAATAGTCATCAGGGAACCTCTTGTCAGGAACAACCTTCAAACTATCTTATAAAAACAACAGCAGTCATCAGCAATCTGATAAAAAGCAACAGACTAATCCCGAAACCAGCAAAACCACAATATTTGGATTTAAGCCATTTGCTAACCCCAAGCCTAAACATGCCTGGAAGTTAAGACCCATTGCTTTCAAAAGAACTTAACTTCCAAACTAATGTGATTTTGGGCACATCCTTCCTTGGTCCCAGTGATCTCATGGCAATTTAAATCTATTGAAAACCAAGCACTCTGACTTAACACCTTTAAGAATTGAGCCATAAATTCTCTTTTCCAAGCCTTTGACACTCGGTTGTCATAATTTTCGTTCCAGAAAGACTTTGAAAAATGTTAATGAGATTAAGAAAGGGATTGAAACAGAAGAATAGCATGAATACTGAGGAAATCATTTAGTGAAATATGGTGTTCCTTGAAGCTAGGGCCTGGTACGCGTATCACAGTTTGGTGTGGGTGAAATTTTCAATTATGGGGGGGGGGGTATTATGGAACAGTTTGAAGAGATTTTGAAATATTTGGATTTTTGGAGATGGGAGTAAATTAATACCAGTATTTGAATTATTTGAATTTCGTGTTGAGTTATCAGGTGGTGCTACTGTCTTGAGAAAAGCATTTTCTATTTGATATGAATGAATCCAGGTTAGGAATAAGGTTCGAGTTTGTCTACATCGATGCAGATGAATCTGAAGGCTTCTGTATGGAGAACAAAATCTTAATCATCCTCGGGCCTCAGAGAATATCCATCAGTCCATAGGAGCCAACTCCTGGGGGGCAGAGGACCCATCAGCCCTTCTAATAAAATATTTGAGCAGCCACACCCCACCCACATTAATGGGCATTTACATTTAAATTTGGTGTGTGTGAGCTGAGTCTTGTGTTTGATTATGTGGAGCGGGGCTTACATGGGTCCCCCCAATATTTTATTCAAGTTGGCACCCCTGTCTTGGAGGGAGTAGGCCTACACAGCTATCATGACTAGCCTTCTCCTCCACTGATTGTCTCTGATTCTCCCTTAAAAGGCCATCTAAGCTACTAAAGGTTGAAACATCTCAGAAAGTCCATTTCCTTCACAGCTAGAGTGTGACTAAAAAGAGACTTTTCCCTTTGAAGTTCAGCTTTCATTAAGAGAACACGCACACCATTTGAACGGCAATGCCCCTCAACTTGGGAGGGGGGGTGTCCCCTCAAATATATTAATTTTTAATAGACAAAAATCTTTATTGGTTTCAAAAAAGAAAAAAATTTACATACAGATAAAATATACAGCTGCGATACAGATGTTACATTGTCTTATTTTCCCCTCCCACTCCCTCCCTCAATTCCCTCCCTCTTCCCCCCCCCCGCTTACTTCTCACCCTGTTCTGAGCTTATCCCTGTTTTACAAATATAGATTACATACTGTAACTCATTACTACGCATACTATAATAGATTATTTATATAATTCATCTACAACCGTTTTCATGATAGAATCTTTAGATATCTGAGATAAGATTCAGTTTTTCTATTTTGTCTTTAATATAATTAATAAATGGTTTCCACATTTTGATGCCTTCTTCTAAACCTGTTCCTTTAATTTCTTCATATTTCATCGCTAAATTATAATAATTGAATAACTTTGTTTGCCACTCCTCCAGGACCGTCTTAAGCGCCCCTGGCGCCGTGGTGCGGCGGATCTCTCCGGCGCCCTCCCGCCCCGTTTCCCAGCGCGGCGGACCGGCCGGCCAGCGGGCGGGCGCAGCTCGCTGTGCCCTCCTGGCGGGCCAGCGCCATGATGCCCTGCGCCACCCAGCCTGCACGTAGGGCCGGCCCTGCACTCCTCTTTACTAAGGATTTCTGGGGCTTTCCAGGGTTTTTTTTGCAACTAACAATCTAGCGGCTGCTACGGCATAGCTAATTATACATCTATCATTTGGTTTAATATCTTCCGGTATCATTCCCAGAAGAAACATTTCAGGGTTTTTCTTAAAGGAATATTTCAATATTTTCTTGGGAGGGGGGGTGTCCCCTCAAATATTTTAAGGGGGGATGGAGAAGGAACCTGGTGACTAGGCGTTGGCTCCTATGCTCCAAGCTCAAGGGTAGCAGGCCTCTGAATGCCAGTCACTGGGGGACGGGAGCTGGAGATTGCTATTGTTTCTCCATGGACTTCTCATGGACAGCTGATTGGCCTCTGGTTGGACCAAGGTGGGCTTTGTTCTGATGTAGAAGGGATCCTCTTAGACTCTGGTATGTTATGTTCATATGCACTTTCACTGGACCAGGTTCTGTATAATAAGCATTTCTCCAGCTAGAGATCATTCAGCAGAGCGCCTGCGAGCCACTGTCCAGGAAAGCGTTTTTTGTATATAAAGTAGAAGCAATTGTGCATTCCTTTTATACAGCTCAGTTACTTTCCTGCTTATTGAATACATCCTTGGGCAATTTGTTTAACAACCTGGCAAATGCTCCCGACTCTCATGTGACTGGTTGCAGCAACACTCCTCCCTCTCATTTCCCCCCTCTCTCCCACACCCCATGAACACATAATCCTCATAATGATTCCCATCATGTGCAAGTTCAAAACATCCAGAAATTTAATAAATGCAGCTTTGGAACAAAGAGTTGCAGAGCAATAATAATTCTAGGGCACATGTCGCTCAGCATCCCTGTTTTTCATAATACATTTCATTTTTTTAAAGAGTTTTTTTCTAGGAAAGCTGATGCTTAAATGATCCTTCCTTCCTAGAAACTAAGACACTATGAGCTGTGACCTGGAAAAGACCCATTTCTAATTTCAGCTCCAAATGACCTCAGGCGTGCTACTTCAGGGCACATCCACACAGCACATTCAAAGCACACCCAATGCATATTTAGAGTACATGAATCCCCCCCCAAAGAATCCTGGGAACAGTTGTTTATTGAGAGTGCTAGGAACTGTAACTCTAGCGAGGGAGAAACTGCCATTCCCAATATTCTTGGTCAGAAATTGTGTGCTTTTAATGTGTGTCAGATTGCATGTTGTGAATCTGCTTCAAGGGTATGGTGTGGATCTGGTTAGCTTGGTCCAAATGTCACATTAGCAAATGCTACTGGACGCGGGTGGCGCGGTGGTCTAGACTCTAAACCATTGAGCCTCTTGGGCTTGCTGATCGAAAGCTTGGCAGTTTCAATCCCTGCGACAGAGCGAGCTCCTGTTGCTCTGCCCCAGCTCCTGCCCCAGCAGTTCAAAAGCACAACAGTGCAAGTAGATAAATAGGTACTGCTGCAGCAGGAAGGTAAATAGCGTTTCCGTGCACTCTGGTTTCCATCAGGGTGTTCCGTTGTGCTTAGTTGTGCTTAGTCATGCTGGCCACATGACCCAGAAAGCTGCATGTGGACAAATGCTGGCTCCCTTGGCCTGAAAGCGAGATGAGTGCTTCAACTCCATAGTTGCCTTTGACTGGACTTAACTGTCCAGGGGTTTACCTTTACCTTTACTTTTACTGGAGTTCAAACCAGCGTATGAAGAATTTAAAATGTGTCAGAGCCTTGCACACTCCCTGTGCACTGATTCTCATCTACCTTCTTCAACTCATACGAAGAAGGAATTTATATTGCATCTGAATCCAGCCTATTTCTCAGTCTTCATGTGCCATACATTGAAATAACAACACTGGGCATTCCTTGGGGCTTTTTGTGCATTACTGTGATAATTGTAGAATTGTTGATCTGGAAGGGACCCCCAGGGGTCATCTGGTCCAACCCCTTGAAATGCAGGGATCTCAGCTAAACATCCAAGACAGATGACTGTCCAACTTCTGCTTCAAAAATTGCAATGAAGGACAGTCCACAGCCACAACCATAATGTATGAGGAGCCTGTAGAAAAGTATGGAATGAATACCATAGCTTAAGGGCTGCTTCCTCCCGTAACAATTAGCCTTCCTGGCATCCTTAAAACGTGCATAAGGAAGGAAGGGAACAAAACCAGGCATTCATCTTTATAACATGCACAGAGACTGGTTGTTCACTCTCTTTTATAACGTAACACTGACTGTATGGGTCAACATTGCCAGTTTTACAAGTGAAGATGAAATGCTGAGCAGATAACTGAGTAGGCAGGCCATCACAGGTGCACCCTACACCTGGCAGCTCAGGTGACCATTTGGGTCACCTGCACCAAAAACCACCCATGGCTGCAAGATGGATTGCAACACATGAGACGAACCCATCTACATAATTCAGGGAAGCCTGATCTCAAGCGTGATGGGATATATATATACTGTACTGTATATTAATTCTGAACTTTGGGGGTACTTTAAGAGATACACAATGAATGATGGGATGATGAAATCAGCTCCTCTTTGCAAAAGACCCATATCAGCAGAACTCGGTGCTCACTGGATAGTTCCAAATGCCCGTATTATCATGATCCAAGAGTGTTTTTTTTTTTGTACTGAAACCTGACTATATCACCTAGCCTTTCTTCATACAAATATGTCTCCTTGCACATTCCGTTCCCAATAAAGAGACTGAAAGACAAAGAGCATGTTATGAGGGATATCATTAACTGCTGGATCATATTTGTCATATCTCGGGAGCATATCAGTGGGATACCTAAAAGGGAATACTTATCTGCCTTCTACAAATAACTTAGGCTAATGTTACTTTGATACAAAGAGTCTTTTGCTTCATTTCTGCAAATACATAAATAACTAATGGAAGTCTTCTCCCCATCCCCCAGAAGCTCAAGTATATTTTGCATTTGTCTTGTTAAGTGGATTAGCACATGGAAACAGTGGCGTACCAAGTCCAGGCGGTACCCGGTGCAGCGCCTGTGTGGCACCCTGTACGGACTGCGCATGTGCGGCATCCCACATCCGTATGGGGTGCCGTGCATGCGCAGTCCGTGCGGGCTGCCGCTGGCGTGCGGCGGCCCGTACAGACTGTGCACGTGTGGGCTGCCACTCGAGTGGCACCCTGAGTGTCACCCTCTCCAGGGTGGCACCTGGGGCAGCCCGCTCCCATCGCACCCCTTTGCTACACCCCTGCATGGAAAATTGGGTTTATACTTCTCATCGTGCATCAAACATATGTTCAAAAAGGCATGATTCTCCTTTTTTTTTCCTGCAATCACATGCTTCAGGCTAGCCTGAAGGTAAAAAGTTGGTGGCACCTACAAGTTGTGTTACCAGAAATGGACATATTAAGAGACAAGACAGGTGTGGCATTTGTAAATCAGTGTGGCACAAGACATGGGATTGTGCTAATCTGGATGATGGTGACACAAAGATGGAGTGAGCTGGGCCTTACCTGCACATTTGCACACTTCCCTTCCCCCCCCCCCTCTCTCTCCCTCTCCCTATTGGTAGACATTTATTTCCCCCAGGAAGAAAGTGGGCTAGGCAATGGATCACTAAGATAATTCTCAATGGCTTTACCAAACTACCAAGACACAACACCAATATGTTTCTAGGTATGCCCCTTTATTCATGTCATATTTAGGGGTGGGTTGTATATATTTGAGCTACTCTATCTTACAACAGGAAATCAGTATAAAGTGGAACCTTGGTTTTCGAACATAATCTGTTCTGGAAGACTGTTCGATTTCTGAAACGTTCGGAAACCGAAGCATGCATTTCTGGAAGCATTTATTTAAGGAAAACTCAATACGGAAGCTGCGCGGCACATTCGACTTCTGAAAAGCATTCAAAAACCGAAGCAGTTACTTCAGGGTTTTCGGTGTTTGAAAACCGAAATATTCGACTTCCGAGAAGTTCAAAACTGAGGTACCACCTTATTTACAGATATTTTGAACATGGAGGCTGTTCTTCAGTGGATGTGACCAATGGTTTTTTTCTGAGGGGATGCAGGGGTACGCATACCCCTAAACATTTTGTGAATCTAAGTTTGGCCTCATTGAATGGCAGTATTTCAATATGAGTAGGAAAATGAGAGTACCCGTAAACTTTTTTTTAAAAGAAAAAAAAGCACTGGATGTGACTGACTTCACAAGGACAGCATTCATCCATTTCTTTTATTCTACTTGAGAGAAGCCAGGATATCTCTGTAACCTTCATATGCCAATTCAGTGCCCACACTTAATTGACTCAGATGACTTCCTGAATAAATGACTGTCAATATGGCTGCAAAAAAAAGAGAACATTGTTCTATTATGAAATGTCAGGGTCAGTTCTGTTGCAGCTTATTTTCCTTCCACCTTATTTTCCTGGTTCTTTTGTAGTTTAGCAGTGCTGAACCTGACTAATTTATAAGGTTGCGCTGTTGAGATGTGGGGTGCTTTTTTATTTTTTTTTAATGGATGGGTATCAAAAACCCTGAGTCAGTGGGATTCCTGTTTCTGAATGCATTCCTACGGCAGAATGAAACTGCTGAATCATCTCTTCAAACAATAGGCTGGCTAAACTAGGAGGTGACACAAAAGCAGAATGGACACCCCCCCCCCCCTGAATATCATTAAGTAGAACTCGGAGGCTGATTGCAAGTTCCATTTTCCAAACTTTCTTCTTCCTCACCACAGTCTGTGCTCCAATTATTATTTCTCCTGGATTCTCGGCTGCAATTATTTTTTAATTACTGCTGTTCCTCTGGCTTTATTTAGCACACACACTGAGCTGTATATCACAAGTCCAGGAAGGTGAGAAATTTCACCACGGAACTGTCAGAGAGTCTCTTTCTCTCTGAGCTTCTGCAAAAAAAACATGCTGCAAGAAAACTTATTATCACAGTGACTTAGATCTCTGCATGGTGCCTGTTGCCAGACATGGCTGAGCCAGAGAAAAAGCTGAAGACAGCACATATGCTAAGGCGGCCAAGACAAAAAGCAACAACAACAACCACCACATACATTAAACATGGTGCAAGTTCATTTCAGACCTCTTGCATTTGAATCATCACTCATCTGAAATATTGCGATCACGTATATTGTGACCGCATTCAGCCTGGGATGAGTCAGCTGTGATTGAACAGAAAAGCTGTAGAAGTAGCTGTGGATTTGTACTCATTCTGCAATGATCACAGAAGGGAAGGAAGTAGGGTGAATTAAGAGAGATGAGAGGACTGAATATGTGATTCAGCTTGGTGCTCCTTACTCTTTTATCCTACATAAACCAAAGCGAAGACTATCACTCCTGCAGGACTGTAAATGAAAGAACCAGCTTCTCTCCCTTCCTCCTTTTCTCTTAAACCCTGTCTTTGACCAGATGCTCTCTATGGCAGCCTTCTTCAACTTGTTTCTCTCCAGATGTTGGTCGACTTCAACTCCCATAAGCCCCACCACCCAGAGTAGCCAATGGGCAGAGAGATATCATGGGAGTTGCTGGGAAACATCTGGACAGCACCTGGCTGAAGAAGGCTGATCTACACCATTCTAGAGGAAATGGACATATACACAGCCCACCTGTCCTGTACACAAAGAAGCATCTGGCAGGAGGAAAATAGAGAAATGTACCTGTATCTTTCCATATATTTCCCTGGGCTAGAGAGGTGCTAAGTATTGTATTCCGTGTAAACCTCCAAGAACGTACCCGGTTAGATATTAGGCGCTTTGCTCATCTAGAAACTGCTTCCTAAATCTCAGCTTTAAAATGCAGTTTGATATGTGCTTTTCATCTCCATGGGTTTGGGGACGCTCTGCCTGCTCCATAAGAAGGCTGCACTCTGGTCTCTTAATTGTTGATGGGCAACTTCTTATGGTATATTTAAAGTGGCCATGCACCTTTTCAAAGGGAGGATGTCTTCAGATAGCAGACTCTCCTAGGATAAAGGTAAGGGTAGAGGGACCCCTGACCATTAGGTCCAGTCGTAACCGACTCTGGGGTTGCGGCGCTCATCTCGCGTTACTGGCCGAGGGAGCCGGCGTACAGCTTCCGGCCAGCATGTGGCCAGCATGACTAAGCCACTTCTGGTGAAACAGAGCAGGAGCTGGGACCGAGCAATGGGAACCTTCCTCTTTTTTCCAGATCCCCAGCAGAGCTGGAGTGCAGCCTCCTCACCGTCCTGTCTCTCCTTGGCAAATGAAAGGGTAGTCAGAGGGAAAGCTGCTAGAACTCAGGCCCGGTTTCCTGTTTCCTCCTAGCCTTACCTATCTGCAAGTAGAATACGGATCTCCTGAACTTGTCAGTGAGCTCATGCCAGAATTTAGGCTTGTCATCTCTTTACCTTCGTACCACAGAGACTCATGGTACTCTGGGATGAATCACTCGCTTACACAGCACTCGGAATGTGCAAAGTCCTTTAAAAGGCGTATTTCATCCGTCTTCACTGGGAAGTCACTATTACTCCAATTTTAAACACAGGGAAACTAATAAAGCAGAGAGATAGAGGCTTGCCCAAGATAAGCCAATAGTTCTGTGGCTTAGCTTGGATTTGTGAATTGAGATTTTCCAGGTGGCACGCACCACCTTGAGTCTGTATTACATACACCATAACACACCAGAAACACTTTTTTAAAAAGTGTATAGTACATTCATAAGCTGAATGAAATCATACAAAACCTCCCTCCCCTCCACCTCCCAACCACCCAAGATATCTGATCTTATAAACCCCATTACCTGCTGTGTCTGGATTCTTCCAGCGACTGCTTTTAAAAGGAGGTGGAAATCTGATACCTGGCTTCCTGATGTTTATACAGATGCAGCTCTTTTTAGCATATTTGGATAGTAGCTTTAGAACTCAGAAGAGCTGGAGGCATGCATCTAAGGAATGTGTAAATAGAGTGACATTGATGCAAACCTTTACGGACCTCTGTACAGCCAAAGTGGGATGGGTGTGTGTGTGTGTGTGTGTGTGTAGAGCTATCCAACCAATAAGCTCACTCCTGTTTACCAAGCATTCCTAGCAGTAGCAACTAGAGATGAGAATGCTGCTCGCCAAAGGAAGGAAGAGCTTTGGCAACATCAAAAATAAAAAAAAGCTACTTGGCCGCCCTTCATATCTTAACAGTAAAATAAAACTCATATGCTTAGTGCACAATAACCAGGGCATTGTCTGCTCTTTTCAAAGCGTGGACCATTTTCATTTGGATCCTGCTGACACAGCTGTGGTACAACTTGTGGACAGGGTCAAAACCTGGCATGGCAACACCACTGAGTCACATTGAACGTGTGCTATATTTAGCAAGAGAAGCCCCGAAATCCATAGCATACCAATTGCTTAACACATGGAAAAAGTTTGAGTGCCTGTCAAGTGCATCAAATTACCTGCTATTCTAGACCCCATATTGCAAAGCCTTTATTGCATGATCGTCCATCAAAACCCCAAATCTATCCCTAAGGATCTTGAAGGATCAGTAGATTATATGTTCAGCGAAAAAGAAAATATCATCTTTGTGTATGTATAATATAAACTATTGCCTATGTATAAACTAATGCCTAAAACTACAAGGAACGCATACTTTCAAAGCAGGCAGGTTTTCCAGGAATATGTGCTTTGAGGCCCTCGTTTCAGTGTAACATGCAGCCTTGATCCAAAACACTCTTCCAAGTTCCAGCCATTTGTGCTGAAAGTGAAAGCAGCTCTTTATGTAATGATGAAAATGTGTTTTTAAATATAATCCAAAACAGAACCAACAACTGATTTACCAGCAAACATAATTCACTTTTAGTGTGCCAAGAGAAAGTTCCCTATTGCTACACTGAACTGTTGACAAAAGGGGGGGGGACGGGACCCAGTAAATGTTTATCTCAGAATAAATTAATATTTTTGCACCATTGCTGCAGTTTCCAAACATATTTATGGCAGACTTTCAGATGAGAATCAAAGGCCTATGTTTGCAATTGTCCTGTAACTGGTGGCCCAAAGCATATCCTCCATTAAGTTATCCATTTCTATATGATTTTATCAACAAACATAAGAATCCACATTAAAGATGAGTTTTATTGTGCTTTATCAACAAACACAAGAATCCACATTAAAGATGAGCTTTATTCTGCTGGGAGCTGCCCAGAGTGGCTGGGGAAACCCAGCCAGATGGGTGGGATATAAATAATAAATTATTATTATTATTATTATTATTATTATTATTATTATTATTACTATTATGAGTGAAATGTAAAGTAACTAAAACCACTGCACATTTTTCTGAGAAGCTGAAGTTCAAATGCACATGTTGCAAAGCTGGGGAGAGTTGACAAAATATTTGTTTTGTTCTGACCATATGGCAAATGTTACGCTAAGCAGGTCTACCTGCATCTATTATTGATTTATTTATTTCCCAGGCCTTGACAAAAACAGTGGCTAATGGAATACTGAAAAAGCAAAGAAACAAAAGCTGATGGGTAGGATTCAGACTTGCTCAGTAGATTGAAGCAGGGACCTTTTGCATGCAGAGTCTTTGCTCTGATACTGATCTATGACCCGTACTCCTAGATGGATATCCTCCCCAGAGCAGGATGGGGGGGGGTCCTGTGGACTCCCATCTCCCATCGTTTCTGGCCATTGATTGTGCTGGCTGGGGCTGATGAGAATTGGAATCCAACAGCAGCTGCTGGAGGGCACCAGGGCTCCCCACCCACATCACAGATGCAGGGGAAAACATATATCTGTAGTTGGATATGTTTTCCCCACGGAGACACATTTTTATGGTGGTTTATGCAGCTTCTACAGCATGTGCTCTGCCCTTGTCCTCCAAACCTTTCACAATGAGAATACTTCCAGATTAATGAGGGTCAAGGCAGTTCAGCGAACGACACAAAAGGTAAACTCTGTGGCGTACAGTGCCTAATGGCATGTTTCTCCCGCTGAAGGAATTCAAGTCTGGGACTGAGTGTTCCTTTATTGATTCATCTTCTAGTTGTGTAGACTGAAATCACAAGGTCTTATATATTAGAACTGGAGCCTGACTGACCCAGGGTAAGGCAAAAGCAGCTTGGTCTAAAGGACCTCTCTGTTTGCACTGAATTTGGACAGCATCTTCACTTTCCGGGCACTACAAACTCCCATTCTTGTCCCAGAAGGCTCTCTCTGACTGTCAGGATTAGAGTTTTGCCATTTTGTAAATATGAAGTTACTAGCAGACGGATCCTAGGTCCCGATATTGTTCTGATGCTGGAGAACCATCTAGGATCCCAACAGGAAAACAAAGCACAACTGTTCATTTGCTGAACCAAAAACTAAGATCCTTTTGCTTTAGCAATGGCCCCCTGCCCTGGCTGATTTCTTTTTGACCACAAAATTTAACAAATCTCAGCTTTAACATCGCTGAAAAAATAGGCTGTGGGCTGCTTTTTCTGTTAAATTTCTACTTGTCATAAAGTTGTTAAAGGCATGGTAGACTTGCTGGGAGCCAACACGATTTTTTACCTGTTTGGAAAAAACAATCCCCCACACCCTGCTTGTTCTTTCTGAGTTTATGTAACAACAACGAAACAACCTTTGCATTGATGGATGGTGTTGGAGTCAAAAGGGAAGATATTATGCTTCTTTTGAATTTACTTCTCAGAAGAGTGTTATTTCTTGCTCAATAGTATTCTAGCAAGGGAAAAAAGTTAATAAAAATAGTTTTAATTTTGGTATCTGGGAACTAATGTGCTAATGGCTCTACTTAAAATAATCACATTGTACAGAACAGCGGTTCTCAAACTCCCCCCCCCCCATCTTTGCTGATAGTCTTTGTGGACCACTTAGTGGTTTTCTACCTGCGATAGCAATTGTACTGTGCTATGCTAGGTGCTGTTTGATTTTTAATTGTATTTCTATTGCGTCTTCTATTTCTTATGTTGTATTACAATAAAATACAATATAAGGAATAAAACAAACTATGGGGGAAATTAAAATCAATATATTTAATGTGGACATTTAATGCAGACATGCCACAGACCACCAAAATGAAGCGCAGATTAATAGTAGCCTGTTTGGGATTAATGGTAGACCATAGTTTGGGAACCCCAAGTGCAGAATACAACAATATGTCTTAGGAACATTTTACCACATTCTCCTCTGCGCAAACTTCTAGGGCACACGTGCCAATGGTTTGTGGAGCCAGAGGCAGCTGTGGTCAGATCAATGACTATGAAGTTTACCTTCATACGGTAGGCTAGTTTTCACTCACCCCTCTCAATCCAGGGAAGCAAGAAGCATCATCAGAGTTCCAGAACCAGGCCAGCTACACAAAAGCACTCAAGGAAGGTCTGAGGCAATAGGCAACAGCAGATGCGGCTGGGGAGGGCTTTGGTCTTCAGAGAGTCCCATGGGACAGGTAGAGACGGGTGCAGTGGTTCCGTGCCCCTGATCTAGCTGCATACTGATTGGCAGAGGCTTTCTAGGGTTTCAGACAGGAGCCTTTCCCAGCCCTGCCTGGAGATGCTGGGAATTATACCTGGACCTTTTAGCATGCAAAGCATGTTCTCCATCCCAGAGAGGGCTTAAAATTATATGCAGATTTCCCCATCAGTTTTAAACATAAAGTCTATTGGAAAGTGTTTATTTACACCTCTGTGATCCAGGTTGCTCATTTACATGTGCACAAGGGACTGTACATTCAGTTTTCCGTAACGCAGTAGCACCAAAGCTGCTCAGTCCGCTTCAACAATCCCAACACGAGTGTCATGGACTGGTTGGATGCTGAGGAGGGGTGGAAGGCCCTGGCTGGGGAACCTCCAAGGGAAGAAGGCTCAGAGCCTGGGGATTGATGGAGGAGTGATGGTGAGTGGTCAGAGGAAGAAGAGAGAGAAGACTGGGAGGGGGAGGTGTTGGAAGCTGAAGATGTAATAGGGCTTGATGGGAAGGGAGAATCAGTGGCAGAGAGAAGTACAGAAGCTGAAGCAGGAGGGTGGGATGAGGGAGGCCAAGAGGCACAGAAGAATGGATGTCTCTCCCTCCTGCTGCTACAAGCTCCCCTCCCCCCTGGTCTCCCAGTACTAGGAGAGGCATGAAACAGCAGGAGAGTAGAGACTCCGGCACAGTCTCCGATTGCTTAGGAAAAACCCTGGAGAGGAGGAGACTCAGGCAGTTTTGGGAAGGCAGGGACCTTCAATCTGTGCAACTGCCTCATAGAGGCAAGACTTACTGAAGAAGTGTTGCTGTGCTCATTAGACCTGGCACGCCTGAGCAGATCCTGTTTCTTCTAATAAAAAGTTAATTTCACTTACTCCATGTGATCTATTGCTGGCTTGCTTCTGACACCAAATTGGCTTCTAACTGGGGGAGGGATGTGAGGAGAGAATGATTGCTGCATCAAGAAAGACAGCTGGACCACTTTGCATACAGATGTGCCGAGCACACTCTGAAGTGAATTTATGGCATATGGCTTTAAATGTTGAATAACAGAGATTCTTTCAAAATTCATGCCACAAAACAGGTTTTCACATCATCTCGTTTTTCTTTTTCCTTTTTGGCTTGTTTGCCCTAATATATCCTAGGAGCGAGTTTTCCTTCCTGCAATTTAAATCCATTGCTTCTCGTTCTAACCAGAGTGGTCAAGGTGAATAAATGATCATTGTCCTCTTTATTGCAACCTTTTAGAACTGGTCAGGAATCAGGTTTCCCATCCCACAGGAAATTCCAAAGTCCTGAGCTGAATTACATTTTTTGTTCAGAATCAGGAAGAAAACTTGACATGCCTACAGTGCTCTCAAAGGGGCTTTTTTTCCCCGTGACGGATTCATTGCAGGCAAACTCGCTATGCCCAAAAGGAACACTTTATTCGAAATATTCAGATGTGAATATTTTTAGGCTGCTGGTTCTGATAACATGGGAATTTTTGTCAGTCAAAATTTCATCCCAAAGTAAAATTCTGCCAGGAGTAGACTGGAGAGGAGTAGAGTTATTACTTTCTGTCTAAACACTGTAATGCTGAAAAAGTTATTTTCTGTTGTGTAGTAGTTTGTTAAGAACTTCCTGACTGGGTTTAGGTTTTCCACTAAGAGGATTCAGTTCTTTACCATTGAAAGCTAATGAACAACAGGGGGAAGGATAGTTTAAATATATTAAACCCAAGTGCAATATTGCATGCATTCTCATTTACACAGGATTTTCTAAGGTGCTGAATTTTATATAATGCTTCCTACAATTGCCACCCAGGGGCGTACCCAGGATCAAAACTGGGGGGGGGGAGCCATGGTCATTCAGGTTGTGACATTTCAGCACGGAAAAGGCAAATGAAACCAACATTTTAAGAAAATTATATATAATTATAGCAGTGCTTTATTACGGTAGTTATTACAATTATTTGCTTGATTTTTTTATTCTAGTTACATGTCTTATACTAATATAATTTTTATTGGGTTTGAAGAAATCTTGTTCAAAACTTTCATTTCAATCCAGTCCTGATTTTCCTTGAAGAATTTCCGATGGACGCTCATCAAACACAACCCAGTCAGTCTGTCCTCTCCCATTGTACTTCTGAGCCAGGTCTTTACCCTTTAAAATTTAATTTTCTACAGAAATTACTTAACTTTCCTTTTTGGAACCAGTTTCTTATATCTATTTAGGCAGCCTCAATGTCTTCTAAATGTAAATAAGGAGGTAAACTAATAGCGGGCGGCTCAGTTTAGCGGCAGGCGGCTCAGTTTAGTGACACGGAACTCACTAGACCCCTCTAGAAGATTCCCTCTTCTCTCTGCTAGAGCCCACTAGAGACCTCTCCCTCCCTTGAATCCCAATGGCTGGCTGACATAGATTCCTCTACCAGTCTCTAGGTGGCTCTAGATACTTCTCGGTTTTTACACCATTTCAGTGTGGTAAACAACTGATTATTCGCCATCGACCTACCTAATTTTGTTTCGTTTCATCACTTTATAACCTTTTTTTTTTGCTTCTAGGGAGGGGCAGCTGCCCCCCTGCCCCTCGTTGGGTACGCCCATGTTGCCACCATCAAAATTATAACAGAAATACGGGAAGCTGCGTTATACTGAGTCAGATCTGTGGTCCATCTAGCTCAGTCTTGTCTATACTAACTGGCAGCAGCTCTCCAGAGTTTCAGACGGGAGAAACTTTTCTACATGGCTAATATTTCACAAGAAGAGCCTTGCTGGATCAAGCCAATGGCACATCTAGACCAGCATCCTCACAGCAGCCAACAAAATTTCCCCATCCACTCCCTGCTTATTTACTGTTGAACACAGCTCTCGTGCCTTCCTTCAAGGCCATGCATCTCTGGTGGGGATATTGCATCTTTTTGTACCTGGGGAAATGTGCTACTTTCCCAGACAAGCGCATTTACTGCTCCTAAGTCTTGCAGACAAATATCTGGCTGGCTTATTTGTTCAGGCAATAGCAGCCTTAGAGATCCTTAGGACGAGAACACCTAATGGCAGCCATAGAGTCTCCATGCTTACACCCATCTCTGGCATTCAGTGCCAGCAACTCAACCAAAGACTTCCAGAGGGATTACCAATATTGTCACCACCATTACATTCCTTAGAACTGCCCCGTGATTTGAGGAGACCTGTTGTTGAATGTGTTGCGTTTTGATTTAGTATTTCTTTCGAGGCTACCTGCTTCCCTTCTCCTTTACTGGGGCAGCAAAAGCAATGCTATACTTGTATTTCCCATGCTTTTTAGGATGTTACCTGCCATTCCCTTTCCCAATTGTTGTTCTGTGTGTATTTCCAGACCTAAGTCGCATCCACGTCATATATTTTAAGCACACAGATTTTTTTCCAAGGAGCACTGGGAATTGTAATTTAGTCCCTACAGAGCTTCAATTCCTAGACACCTTAAGCTACAGATGCCAGGGTTCCTTGGGAGAAGCCTGGTGGTTTCAATGTATTGTGAGGATGTGGCCCTCCTGTTCTTGAACGTCCCTGGTTGTTTTCAAAGCTTCCTGGTCTGTGCAGATATATCCCACCCTTATAATCTTACACAGATACATTAGCACCTCGGCCCATTCTCGGCCCAACACAAATGCCTGCCTTATTTAGGACTGGAACATTATCCTTGAGGAAGCAAACCTGAGAGCGTGGGCGCTGCATAAAGCAAAGGGTCCTTTGTAAAAATCCTCAACTCCTATTTGAGAATTATCAGTGCTCCCTCTAGTGGAAATCAGAAGATCATAAGCAGGCAGCTTTTGACCAACGAAAGACAGCAAGTCATCTAGGGAGATAAATATATGTGCTGTTTAAAATAGCAGAGGTGCTGGTTTGTGGGGCTTCAAAGGCAGCTCTGTACTTATGCAGTGAATATATATGCTGCATGTCGACAACAAACACACAAGCATATGCATCTTTAAATGCCCATGCAAACACATGTGGAGCGACCCTGATTGGGCTGAGTGCAGACGTGTGCTTAAGGATTGTGTGTGTGTGTTTGTGTGTGTGTGTGTGTGTGTGAGAGAGAGAGAGAGAGAGAGAGAGAGAGAGAGAGAGAGAGAGAGAGAGAGAGACTTGCTGTGTATTTGCTGCAGCAAAAAAGGTGTACATGAGGTAAGCACATTTCCCCAATAAACTATGGAGTTGTGCAGTACCATCAACAGACCAAATCTGCTTTCCCGCTCCTCCGAAAGGAAATGGGCTTGAAAACAGCAAAACTAATATTGTGAAATAATAGTGTTACAGGCCACCCCAATCTCTGCCGAGATTCCAGAGATCTTGGCACTTAACCAGGGTTTGTGTTTCCTTTCGGGGGGGGGCAATGAGACATAATGGAGTCTGCAGTGTCTTTATGAAACATGGTTTCTTTACACGTGTTTACAACCTGGGCGTTAATGCAGAGAGAGTTAAAGCTGTCCAAGTTGGGGGCCATCACGGCCTCCTGTGGGAGAACGCAATGACGGAATGTAGCTACAGCCTCCATCTTTCCCCAGAAAACTCAAAAGGCCTCTTGCCTGCCTTTTGTTCGTTTGTTTGTTTTTAATTGGCACAGTCAGTTGCATGGTTGGGAAGGAGAAAGTCACATTTTACTCCTTGGCTCTACAACCAGTGATAGCCCTTGATGCCCTAGCGGCCTCAGGATTTCAGGTGCTTTTGGAGAGAAGCCAATCCGAGTTTGTGCCAGGTGTGTTTCAACCATATTGGATTAACTGCATTAGCAGCGCTCCCAGAAATAGCTAGTTTGACACGAATACCTCCTACCCCAGTTCAACTGGCAATTCCACTTTTTGAATGGATTACAAGGCTATCAGTTGTTGATGGGTAGTATAGAGTTCTTGGGAGACAAGTTGGGTTCATGCAGCTTTTGCCGCTAGGAACAGGTTTTGTAAACAAAGGACTTGGCTTGCTCTGGCTTGATAGATTAAGCTTGTTCCGTAATGCAATCTTTATCTACATGCCTCACAAGCAATGGTTGCTTCTGTCGCAGCATTTACTTGCATGTTGCAGAACTGGCTCACTGCTTTAAATATAGTTATTTCTAATAAAATAGTGCAGGCCACTTAAAAGCAAATTGATTTCAACTTAAAACTGGTTACAGTGCAAGTACATTTTCTAGGGTTTGTGGATAAGACCTAGTCATTAAATAAAATTAATATGGTTGTTTGTGAGGCTAACAGAAAACTGTAAAGATTTTAAGTATAGGATTTCCCTCTGCCCCAACTGTTAATTTTGGCAGATCGTTCCCAACATAGACTCCTGTTTGTTGGAATGTATAGCTCAGTGCTGCGCATTCCGTTTTGGCTGCAAGTTGGTTCATACGATATCAGTCTTGAGAGTTTCTTTTCCGCCACTAATACTGAAAAATGTAGATCAGCTGCCTGTGTCTGAAATGTATGAAATTGGGTGGGAACAGTGGAAAGACTGTGTTTAGATACTGGTGCTCTTTATATATTGGCTCTATAGCTTCTTTCCATTCAAGCAATTAGTTCCCAATGTGGTGAACAGCACAGGTTTAATCAGGCATCTGTTAGGGGGTCTGAAAAACCTGTCCAAATGCATCGAATATATAATCTCTCCTGGGACCTGCTGGAGGCAGTAGAGATGAATTTGGATTTTCCACACTGGACCAGCTGTGAATTAACCCTACCACAGCTGCACATGCATCCAAAGTCAACTGGGAAAGGATGAAAGCTCCAGACAGATGTTTTCCATGTGGCTGAACATCCAAGAAGGACTAGGCTATGGATTCTTTAGCTTCCAGATCATATAAGACTAACTTGTATACATGTTGACAGTTCAGGAAAACATTACTTGAATTGTCTGAAGGCTGGCACAGCCACCTTATATCTTTCAGCCCAGGCTGTCACTTGACCTTTGCTTATTTTTAAAGCATAAACATGTAACAAAAAACAACTCCAAATCCAAATATTGAGATTATTCTGAATCTCATTACTTCCCCCCATCCCTTCCATGGGTCCTATATTTACAACTGCATATCAGTACTTATCCAGAATTTTATCCTTTTTATTTTTATCCTTCAAAACATCCTGCTAATGTTTTGACCTGATTACAGTGGTCTCATAAATAAATTATAAGCTTTTCCAATTCTTTCTTAAAGTACTTGTCTTCTTGGCTTCTGAGCTTCCCTGCTAAGGCCAACAGGCCAACACTAATTTATCCCGTTCTCCCCACTTCAAGGTGCGGCCTGAATACGATCATTTCACCCTGCTGCACAGCAGGGCCAGTCCTGGTGTCTGAGGAATTATTCCTGAGTAACTGCTACATCTGGCCAGGAAGTAAAAATAAACAGAAACTGCAGCAGACAAGAAAAGCAAACAAGCTTATGAAGGAAAATGCTTCTTTCTTGAATGCCAGTCTCCCCCAGCCTGGTGCCCTCTAGAAGATGTTTTGTACTGTAACTTCCACCCTCCCAGGCAATTGGACATGTTGTCTGGGGATGATGGGAGTTGAATCCAACATCTGGGGAGCTATAGAAGAAGAAGAAGAGTTTGGATTTGATACCCCGCTTTATCACTACCCAAAGGAGTCTCAAAGCGGCTAACATTTTCCTTTCCCTTCCTCCTCCACAACAAACACTCTGTGAGGTGAGTGGGGCTGAGAGACTTCAAAGAAGTGTGACTAGCCCAAGGTCACCCAGCAGCTGCATGTGGAGGAGCGGAGGCTTGAACCCGGTTCCCCAGATTACGAGTCTACCGCTCTTAACCACTACACCACACTGGCTCTATAGGGTGTGTGTGGAGGCTGCTTTATGTATTGGAAGCAACAAGATGCAAGGGGGTTCAGATGACCCCTTCTGCTGGTGCCAACTGAAGCCATTCCCTCCAGGTCCTCTGATTGTACGTAATATTGTCCATGTGTAGACCCCTTTCGGATGTTGGCTGTATGTGTGGACAGCAGATGGTGGACACGTCTTTTATACGTGTGTGTGTGTGTGTGAACACCCCCTGCAGATGTTGAAGGTGATTTATCCAGACCTAAAATGGTTTATCAAGGCCTCCCTCCACAAAAACACACACACACACTTTGCAATGGGACTTCATGATTCTTCCTTGTCTGGTACTAGCATGTCCAAAAGAGCACAGCGCCTGCTGGAGCTTCAGAACTTTTGGAATCCCTCCAAGGAGGGTTGAGAAAGGGCCTGAAATCTAATACCTGCAGCATTTTTCTTGACACAGAGCCCACCGAGAACATCTTCGCTAGAGGGAGGTTATATAAAGCAAAGAGACTTTGCTATACAGTTCTATGGCAAATAGCTTTAGTAAATATGGGTGGGAATCTGCAAGATTAATTAAAGAACATCTAATCTGGGCAAGGCATTTCACAATGGGCAAAAGAGAATAGGGTGTGATGGCTGAGGATGGGAGATGTCAAGCGTCAAGCTCACTCTAGAATTCTCACTGAAACAGGAAATCTGTCTTGGGACTATCTCCTTCAGATGAATGCTACAGGATTGAATACTACATACTCATCCCCCCCCCCCAAATCCCTGGATCTAGTGTACTCCTCCTGAAATGGTAGTTTAGTTTGTGCAAGCAATTATTTCCACTCTATCATGGGACCCACCCACCCACCCCACTTTAAGTGTATTGTGTGGGTGTGATATTTCCTGATTTATTTAATATTTACCTGCTTTATTGCTAGCACATGAAAGTGTATGTACATCATTCGTTCGCCCCACACTTTTCAGTCCATTTCCCCATGCCTTTCCTAACTTCAAAAAGTCATTTGATATATATCTATAGGTGCAAGGCAAAAATGTTCCTCAGTCTATAACTTGGTCTCTGGCTGATTAAACAATCTACGGCCTTTTAAATGTGCTTGTGGGTGTGGGGGTTATTGGCTTGTTTGTTTGTTTTTTGTTATGCATGTTGTCTTCTCATTTTGTATTTTTATGCCCTGTCATCTTTGGATGGAGGGCAGTATACAGCTGAATAAAGAAACAAAATATATAAAGTGGGTGTGCTCCACCAGGGAAGCAGAGCACTTTAATCCATTCTAATTATGCAAACCTAAATTTTCAGAATGCACGCGAGTCCACATTGCAAAAAAGACAAAGAGTCTGGAGGCGATCACCGCCTTTCTGCATCATGAGTCATGCACGAACAGCCACAGCCGATAACCACTCAAATGATGAAGAGGCCAGGCCACTCCATAGGCTCCAAATATCCTTATTTAGAAGATGCAGAAGATATTGTTTGATCCCCTGGCAAATCTGCTACCTCTGCTTTGTTCTCGTTTTTGCCTTTGGGGAATGCCTTGCTGTGACGACCCGTGTCCCACTCTCTCCTACTATCACTGCGACACAGGAATCCAGAGGGGGAAACACCCACCCTCTGCTCCTGCCGCCTCAAAAATCAACCCCTTTTACTGATGGGTTTCTTAGTAAGGAGAGCCTTCCAGCTTGCGTGACCTGGTACCTTAAGAAACTCTAGGCTGTCCCACGGAATAACCCCTTTGCCTCCAGTAAAGGGTCTCCCTCAGTTGGATTCCCCCACTGTAGAAGTTTGCCCTAGGCACTCTGGCAACTTCTTGGCACCTCAGGTTACCCTTCTAAGCCTCCTCCGTGTAACTTCAGGACACAAACCACCACCTCCCTGCCTGAGGTGAAGTTGGCCCTCTCTTGAGTCACCACGGCTGTGAGTCCTGGTACCTCACTGGAAAAATACAGACGGACCTCTTGTTGGCAAAAACAGAGATGAAGTTTTATTGTGTTAAAAACATAAGTGATTCTTTAACGTGTCATTTATTAATTAGCTTTGTTCCAGTTGTACAAAATAAACTCAGTCAAACATTTAACTTTAAGTTTTCCTAGCCTCTTAACTGTCTTCATACAAGCCACCACATAACATCACACCACACCTTCCTCCCTTTCCCTCCTAACTCACCAAACCGACACTCCCTCCTTTCAAACCGGGCACAGTCCCGCCCCCATCAGAGTTCTATGCCAGTCAGGCTGGAGGTGGGTTAACTCTTTGCCAGCTGGGCAGAAATAAACATTTTAAAAGTGCTTCAATTTGTCACATATCTCCCCCACCACAAAGACATTGCGTCGGCTTGCTCTTAACTAACTAGAGCAATGCCAAAGCAATGGGCTTGGGGTTAAAAATACTTCAAAGCATTCTATAACATTCATATTACAAAGTCAACTAAATTAACATCTCATAAACTTGTACACAGATAAACCATGTTTGGCATGTGTCAGACTATAATGCCTAAGCACAAATGTTCTGCTAGGGTTATTACCGTTTCATATAATAATTTGCACCATCCTATACCTCTCAAAAATACCTGGATAAGGCGTCCGCTATGATGTTTTCCTTCCCACTTATGTGCTTACCCTGTGTCTATTTTATGAGTTGCTAGGCTGATCCTCCCTGGGATGTTTGAGAAGATCTGAGCAAACTGAGCAAGGACTAATTTTAACTGCTCCTTTTGCTCTGGGGTCAGACTTTCATCGAATGACACCTCTGCTAGAGTTGTGCCCTTACTCAGCACTCCCCACCCAGTTAAATGAATTCCTTGTGTCACCTTCCCCTTTACTTGCAACACCAACTTATTTCGGTCAAAATAAGGCTTAAGTAAATTTACATGAAAGTTTTTACATCGGTTCCCTTCCCCATCTAACTCTACCAAATAGTTCACCGCCGATATCCTCTCGACCACTTTGAAGGGACCGTCCCACGACATCTCCAACTTCTTTCGACGTCTTGTTCTTAACACGAGCACACTGTCACCGGGCTGAAAAGATCTGTCTCTTGCGTGTGCATCATACCACTGCTTCTGTCGACGCTGTGCCTGCTGCAAGTTGTGAGCAGCTTGCTCCCGTAGCTCTTGAAGGTCGCTCTGCAGCTCCTGTAGATACGTCACAACATCAGGGCTGTCGATCTGCTCCTCCCCTGACCACGCTGCTTTCATCAAGTCTAGGGGTCCTCGTGGCTGTCGACCAAATAGGAGTTCAAAAGGACTGAACCCTGTGCTCTCCTGCGGCACTTCGCGATAACCAAATAGGAAGTGTTGCAGCCTCTCATCCCAGTCGTTAGGATGATTGATGGAATAGGTTTTTAGCATCCGGCTCAGGGTCGAATTAAATTTCTCCTTCAAGCCATTCGACTGTGGATGATAAGCCGTAGTTTTAACATGCTTAATCCCACAAAGGGTTAAAAGCTCTTCCATGGTCTTGGACGTGAAGGATGTCCCTAAATCTGTTATAATTTCCTTGGGGAATCCCAGCCTTAAGAACACCGACATGAGGGCTTTTGCTACAGTCTTTGAGTCAATGTCCTCTAGAGGTATTGCTTCTGGATAGCGCGTAGCATAATCCACTAGGCATAAAATAAACTTATTCCCCCTTTTTGTAACTCTGGAGATAGGCCCGAGGATGTCCACTCCTACTCTGGAAAAGGGCTCAGTAATTACGGGAATAGACTGTAACAAGCCTCGCGTTTTGTCCGCTCTTTTGCCTGCTTTTTGGCAGATCACACAGGACTTGCAATACTCTTTGATGTCCTTGCCCATCCCAGGCCAGTAAAATCTTACTTGGATTCTATCACTAGTCTTTCTAATGCCTAGATGCGCTGCTGAGGGTGTGTCGTGTGCCATTTGTAGCACTTGCAACCGGTAAGCTCTTGGCAACACTAACTGTTTCTTCCTTTCCCAAACAGCAGCAGTTTTCCTCCTCCTAGAAATTCTATACAGTCTTCCCTCAATGGTGGTAAATAAGCAGGGGTTCTCCACAGTTACTTCGGCATTAGGACTTTGTGCTTTACCCCACAGCTCTTTTATAGTTTCATCCTCTTTTTGATCACTCAAGAATTGGGCACCGTGCTCCTGGACCACTGGCACGCTAATCAGCCCTTCATCCTCACCAGGCTCTATGGGTGTCTCTATAACTGCAGGAGGATTACTCTCAGTGACTTGAGACTGTGACCTAGTTATCACTTGAATACGGTGCTTCTGACTAGCTAGGTCATTCCCTATTAAAAAGGGTACCTCCAATTCATTTAGGATTCCTACTCTCCACTTGCCACAAAATCCTTTGTAGGTAATATCAACTTCAGCTAATGGTACTTCAAAATGTGGGCCCCATATGCCTTTTAAACTATAGGACTGACCCTTGAGGTACTGCTCCTTTGGAACAAATTGTGATTTGACAAGTGAGACTTCTGCTCCTGTGTCCCTCAAACCTAAACAAGACTGACCATTTAATTCAATTGGCTCCATGTAATCTTGGTTGCACTCCTGCTCAGCCCTCCAGACCTGTAAGACCTTAGAAGTAGTCTCAGCTGGACTGTCCGCTTTCTCTGAGCCTTCTGTCTGAGGCGAGCTATTTTCCTGAGACTGCATTACCAGTTTTACTTGTTTAGCTGCAGAAGGTGTAGTTTGCGACTTAACCAGCAGGGGGCACCTGGCACGTACATGGCCCTCACGATTACAGAAAAAACAAGTGATTTTCTTAGAACCTGTCTTGTCAGAAACTGATTCCCTGACAGGAAAATTTTCTTGCCTGTCTTTATTTTCTCTGTTTCTCCATGGATTACCCTTCTGTGAGTGTTTTGGGAATGCTATTTCATTGAAATCTCCTTGTAGTTCGTCTAAGACCTCAGCAACCCGTGCCACAGTTTTCAGTTTTTTATCCCTCAAGAACCAACGTAAATTGCTAGGGATTTGCTTAAAAAATTGTTCTAAACAAATTAATTGTTTTAACTCATCAAAGTCCTTCACTCCACTCCCTTGAATCCATCTGTCAAGTAATTTATCTAAGCGGCTAGCTAGTTGGGCATAAGTCTCTTTATGTTCCTTTTTTGCCTCACGAAAAGCCTTTCTGCTTTGTTCAGCCGTGAGTCCACATCGAACCCTGACCCTTTGCTTAAATACTTGGTAACTTGACAGCTCTTCTTCCCTCAGGTCAGCATAAATTTCACTTAGTATCCCACAAATTTGAGGTCTTAAATAAAGCATCCAGTTCTCCTCAGGTATTTGAAATTCCACACAAACGCGTTCGAAGGTAAATAGAAACGATTCGACATTATCGTCTTTTCCAAATTTGGGAACCTTTTTAAATTAATTGCGATACTATCATTATTAACTGGGCTACTAGTTAATTCTGATCGCAAACGTATCTCTTCAAGCTTCATTCTGTCCTGTTCTAATTGAACCCTTAACCTCTCGGACTGCATTCTCTCCTCAGCTTCCATTCTAGCTTTTTCCCTCTCACTTTCAGCTTCAATCCTAGCTCTTTCTCTCTCACTTTCAATTCTAGCTTTTTCCCTCTCACTTTCAGCTTCAATCCTAGCTTTTTCTCTCTCACTTTCAATTCTAGCTTTTTCCCTCTCACTTTCAGCTGCTATCTTTTCCCTCTCAGCTTCAATTCGGGCCATCTCAATTCGTAGTTTCATCAGTTCTACCTCAGAACCTGGGCTTCCCTCAGCCCCTTCCGTTCTTTCATCTCCTTTTGCCTCTCTGGGTTTTCTTACGTGAGTCATTTTCCTCACAGGAAAATCCTGACAGACTCAAACCAAACTAGGCGCGTGAGCTTTGAATTTCGATCACGACGCTGCCACCAAAAATGTGACGACCCGTGTCCCACTCTACCTTACTATCACTGCGACACAGGAATCCAGAGGGGAAAACACCCACCCTCTGCTCCTGCCGCCTCAAAAATCAACCCCTTTTACTGATGGGTTTCTTAGTAAGGAGAGCCTTCCAGCTTGCGTGACCTGGTACCTTAAGAAACTCTAGGCTGTCCCACGGAATAACCCCTTTGCCTCCAGTAAAGGGTCTCCCTCAGTTGGATTCCCCCACTGTAGAAGTTTGCCCTAGGCACTCTGGCAACTTCTTGGCACCTCAGGTTACCCTTCTAAGCCTCCTCCGTGTAACTTCAGGACACAAACCACCACCTCCCTGCCTGAGGTGAAGTTGGCCCTCTCTTGAGTCACCACGGCTGTGAGTCCTGGTACCTCACTGGAAAAATACAGACGGACCTCTTGTTGGCAAAAACAGAGATGAAGTTTTATTGTGTTAAAAACATAAGTGATTCTTTAACGTGTCATTTATTAATTAGCTTTGTTCCAGTTGTACAAAATAAACTCAGTCAAACATTTAACTTTAAGTTTTCCTAGCCTCTTAACTGTCTTCATACAAGCCACCACATAACATCACACCACACCTTCCTCCCTTTCCCTCCTAACTCACCAAACCGACACTCCCTCCTTTCAAACCGGGCACAGTCCCGCCCCCATCAGAGTTCTATGCCAGTCAGGCTGGAGGTGGGTTAACTCTTTGCCAGCTGGGCAGAAATAAACATTTTAAAAGTGCTTCAATTTGTCACACTTGCTAAAACTTAAGTTACTAGCGTTGTCACTCTCCCGTGCTGAGTTGCATTCTTCAGGGTTTTATATCCCCATCCAGGGTCTCTAGAAGTTAAATCCCTGAGATATATCTTGTGTCTAGCAGAGATCCAGGTAAATGCATTCGCATAAACACTAAGGTATCCTGCAGTGCACGGCCTAACATTTCCCACACTGCAGCTGCTGAGGCAGAGTCCAACCTGCGGATAACATATTGTAAGGCAATTACGGTCACGGTCGTCCGTCCCCCCCCCCCCCCCGCTCACATTTCTCTTAAACCCAAAGATCAAGCACTCTTGCTCAGTTTTAAATCAATGGTGGGCGAGTGACAGGCACAGCCAATATAACACAATTGCCAGAGCAGTGCATTCAGCAATGTGTAACAAGGGAAGGGGGTGCAAAGATACCCCATGGTGATTCTGAGGTTGCTTCCAGTTTATTGAGCATTCATCCCGACTTGTTTGCAGAAAAGTTAGGTGATGTTGCGTTCAGAGGCATCTTTCCCATAGGGCCTAGTGGCTCGTTGCGCCAGGGCGCTGGCCTCTCGGGTGCCCCAGCGAGTGGGGGAGCTGCGTAGCTTTGCCGGTGGCCTCCCCTTTCCCTGCATGCCGCCAGATGGTTGGCGGGGCACAACAAGCCACTAAGCGCTATGGCTCCGCCACCTCCTCCTCTCTTTTGGCTGCAGGAATCCCCTCAACCGCTGCCCGCCGAGCCGCTGTCATCTGAGGGAGCAGCGGTGGCGGGAGTGGCTCCTGAGGGGCCTCCTCCACGTCACCGGTGCCCGCTGCCCCACCACCAGCACTCCCCGTGGCACAGGCGGCAGCGTGGCAACCGCCTCCTGCTCCTCGGGCTGCTGGGCATCAGCGAGAGCACTGGCAGCAGGCTGTCATTGTCAGGCAGTGGAGGAGGAGGCACCCCGGAGCTCCAGTGGTCTGGCCAGCTGCACAGCGACCACCACATTGGCGGCATCTTCTGTTTGCGGTGTCTCCCAGGGCTTCGAGGTGGTCCGTGAGTTCTAAATTTGGGGAAAGGGAGGGGGCGCCGGAGGGATCTTTGCACCACGGTGCTAGATGTGCTTAAGACGGCCCTGGTTGCGTCAAAGCAAGTGTCATCCAGCACTTCTCAAGCATTTCCCTTATCAGGAAAAGTCTGATGTTCTGGGAAAGCAGGCTTGTTATGCAAGAACTCCCAATCCACTATCACTGGGCAACCTGCGTTCCCTGGTGCATGCTTGAATCCTACCCCAAAATAGCAGGAAGCTGGAGGCACTCTTGATGTGCAAACCGAAGTATTATAGGTATCTCAATAATTTCATCTGTAAAAATGTTAGGCACTCTCTCTCCCCCCCCCCTGTTCCACACCCCATTTTTTGCTTTTGTGTTTTAAATTTACCACTCTCTTCTAAGTGCTGGAAACTCACTGAGAGTTTAGCTTGTCATGGTGATATTTGGAGAGGATAAAAGAAGGCAGATAATTAATAAAAGAAAGCTGGGCAAAAATGAGACGGTAGATGAACATGTTGAAAAACAAGCACTACGATATATCTGACACTTAGTGATTGCTTAGTATTGAATATGGTGGAACAGCTTACAAAAAAAAGGCTACAGTATTAATGGATTTTGTTGTTGTTAAAATGTATTATTGCCCAGGGTCAGGTAGAAGGCAGCATGGGTGGAGCAAAATTAATAAATCCATAGGTTGGTATCTGATACTAGCTGCTTTCACACAGCAGTTTATTCAGTTTCCCCGACTTTTCCATAACTCTTAATTTCTGCATTATACAGGCAACTCCCCATTTAAGAGTTCAAGCCACCTGCAAATGTGCACATACACATTGCCGCAAACCCAGAATTGGCTTAAAAAAATGGGCAAAAACGGCCCTTAAAGAGCATGAAAATTGCAAAAATAGCATGGAAGCATCATCTAGGAATCCTGCCAGCCTTTGCAAGTGCAATTCCAGGAGCCCTTGCACCAATCTTTGAGGCCTGTGGAGAGCTGGTATTTGAGCAAGAGGGTTTGGAGGCAGAAATTGTGGCATTTGCAGGCTTTTTCAATGGTGTTCCCAATATATGTGATTTCACTTAAACCTTGGAATGTAACCGCCACGTAATTGGGGAGTTGCCTGTATTTGAGCTTTCACACAATGTAAAAGCCACTTCTGGAACTCTAGTAGAACTTATCGGAAGTTTAGTACTCATTTCCATGTTGATTGCTTCCAGAAAAATCTGTTCACCCAGCAACATTTATTGTTCAATGGCCCATCTGCTGGCGTGAATGAAATTTAGCATGATATGCAGGTATATTGGACAAACAGCCACAGTTATTTAATGCAACAGGTACTGAACTTGGAAAGGTATGTTAGAAATCAGGACACAAGGGCTAGCGATGTAAGTGGGAGAACAATATTCCCCATGTCTGAATGCACCCTCAGTTATACTCAGATTAGACTCACTGAAATAAATGCATTTAGATTTGCCACGATTCTATCACATATAAGGGTGTGTGTGTGTGTGTGTGTGTATATATATATATATATATATATATATATATATATATATATAAACAAACACAATTTTTTATTATTAAAAAAACCCTATGCAAGCAGCAGTTGCATCCCCCTGCCCCCAGATTCTGAACATTAAAAAAAAAATACAGAAAGTGACTCCAGCAACACTATGATGACCTCGGCTCGGAACAAAGGAGGGTGTCCATCAAAGTGTTTGATGAGCCATCAGCTGTTCTTCTCCAGCAAGGGCTTATGAACTTGGGAGTTGAAATGTATACCCAAAGCTAAAATTACACACCGGTCCCTCTCGGAAAGCCTTTGAAAATTTAGTATGACATAGATTAATCTGTTTTGAAAAAGGTTGCCCGTTTCTAGAGAGGAAAGCCACTGGATATGAATCGACATGCCATCAGCTATCTCTGTGATTACCAAACTACAGGATTCTACTAAATATAGATTTAACCCAGTGCTGTTGTCAAGTTTGTTTCCTTCCTACAAAAGCAGGTGCTGCCCGGATAGAGGCAAGTTTCCTGTTTCTTTTTGTCACCACTTTCTCATGTGGTCCTTGCAGCTGCTGCAGATTAAAGGGTAGCGCAGATTGGCTTATGTGGCACAATTGCGCAGAGCCAGTTTACTGTAGCACACAAGAAGGGCTTGTTGAAAAGGAGGCTTTTCTTAATCTAATTTGAAAAAAGGGAGAGAGGGAGGGAAAAAATGTTAAGGAAGTAGAAGAAGTGAAAATGTCGGTTGCTAACTAGACTAGCCATAACACAACAAAGGAATAGACCAGAGCTGAGATCAATAACATTATATCTACTCAGGAATATATCTTTGGGCATGTGCCTAGATTCTGATACTTTCTGGGGAGGCCCTTCTGCCACCTTCACAGGCACACTTGGTAGGGACATGGGAGAGACTTTTGGAACTCCCTCCCTAGAGAAGTTAGATGGGCTCCCTCCTTGTCGTCCTTCCAGCGGCAAGTGAAGACCTTGCTCCAACAGGTTTTGGGGAACCGATTGCTTTAAATGAGGAGGTTGGTGCTGTGCTGTTTTTCTTGCCATTGCCTGTATGTTTTTTAATACCTCATATATAGCTATTAATGTTTATTTATTTTTTAAATGACCTTTTGTCTATATTTTTAGCTGTTCTTATTTCATCTCTAAGCCGCCTTGAGTCCCTATGAGGGGGAAAAGTGGGGTATAAATAAATATAAACATATAATAATAGTAATAGTAATGCAATAGTAATGATTGCAAGAAGAAGACTGGGAGTGAATGTGCTACCTTAGCTCGGCTCATCCCCACCCTGATTTACTTGTGTGGCCTTCCTGCATGACTTAGAACCCTGGAAGAACAGGGTTCTAAGTCACGCATAGAGACCACACCACTTAAAAATGTTGCCTGTTGCAGAAGCCACCTCTCCAGCTGATGGAAGCCGATGGGACTAGCAATGGACAGTCATATAGTCAAATATGTACGCTTCCTTTTTACATGACAGATTAGATTGATTGAAGAGGTTTTAAGTTCCCTAGCTTTCTGCAGCAAAGTTAAGGATATGCTTAAATCGCTTCTACAGAGGAACAATGCAACGGAAAAAGCACTTAACTATGCCTGGAGCATGAGATGGAATATATAAATTGTGGGAACCCACAAAATGCCCTCCTCGTGTGGGTCCTCTGCTAGCAAAGGCCACGCTGACCAGGGTCACAGGTGGTGGGGAGGGAAGGAGCAGCTGCTACCATCACGGCTATATCTCCTCTGCAACATTTCCCTTTGCTCCAAGGGAATAAATGGCAGCCATTCACTTTCCTGGGAGAAAAAAAGCTGGATACGCTTGAGAACAGTATCAGGATGGGGGCAAAACACGTCCTGTGGAGCCCTGATATCTAATTTGACCTTGGGAACCACAGCATCATGGGCTCCCATGCAAGGGTTCTAAAAGGGTGAATGATTTGTTCACAAAGCTACTCTTCCCTTTGGGTTTCATATTGAAATTCCATGGTTAGCCTACAGTTACATTTTCAAAATTAAAATTAAAACAAATAAATCAAAGTAGCAGAAACTATTAAAACAGGAGTCCATATATGTGGGGCCGTGGGAGCCGAGCACACATCCATTTTCAATGAAAGGTCAGGCCCCCCTCCAAGCTCTGCAGCCGCTGGCAGGCACACCGCAGAGCATCCACGCAACACGTCCGCATGCCCTGCAATTTGTGCGAGTGATGTCAGCACAGCGCAGGACATGGCGATGTCATGCACGCACATAGTGGGAGGGGGTGGCACATGCCGTGATGATGTCGTGCGACCCCAGGGCCCCTCAATCACCGGGGGGGGGGGGAAGGCCTGTATTGAAATATCAGGTTTTGCCAAGTAAGCAGCAGGCCTAGGTAAAGGGTAAAGGGACCCCTGACCATTAGGTCCAGTCGTGTCCGACTCTGGGGTTGCAGCGCTCATCTCGCATTATTGGCCAAGGGAGCCAGCGTACAGCTTCCAGGTCATGTGGCCAGCATGACAAAGCCACTTCTGGCGAACCAGAACAGCACACGGAAACCCCGTATACCTTTCCGCTGTAGCGGTACCTATTTATCTACTTGCACTTTGATGTGCTTTCGAACTGCTAGGTTGGCAGGAGCAGGGACCGAGCAACGGGACCTCACCCCATCGCAGGGATTCGAACCGCTGACCTTCTGATCGGCAAGCCCTAGGCTCAGTGGTTTAACCCACAGCACCACCTGCATCCCAGCAGCAGGCCTATTCTTCAGTTATTAATGTCATGGTGTCATGGGACAACTGACAATGTTTGACCAATCTACTGGCAATATTTTGATTAGTCAGTTAACCGGTGTACCAATTCCATCCATAATACCCAGTAAAAGTTACCCAGAGCTCTTTCAGGTGAGCTGCTTATTCATACTAAATGTGGTTGTTATCCTGCCATTATCTAGTGCCATTATCTTGTCTGTCCACAGAGATGTCTGCCCGCGATGCATGTTGTTGTGTGTGGTATGCATTTCTCTACAACTGGAGAGATTATTTCGATTTAGAAGCACCTCTGATCTTATTCACAGCGTTATTTATATACTGCAATTCTGCTAAACGATTACCTGAAGTGGCTGTCAAGAAATAACTAAAAACAAGAAAAAAAATTCAGTAATGGAATATTATCCACTAAGACTGTTCTTATCTTAAAGGAACCAGATTTTTATTTATTTTGTTTTGAACCACGAGAGCATGATTTAGATTGAACTGAATAACCTAATGCAGGCTTTCAAACAAAAAATATCTGTGAAGAATCTGCTTTCTTCCAGCCTGATCAGCAATTTGATCTTGCCTGCCATATCTGGGCTTCAGGCTGCTGCTTCCTGGGGCTTGGAATCTGTGTGTCTGGCTACATGGCTATGACTCATTTGGAAGGAATGAGACTGTTCATCTCCTATGTTTCACAGATGAGCCTTAATGCTTCAGGGTTCAGTCTGCTTCATAAGGCATTGATCCCACAACTGATTCTTCTTACTCTTATTGCTGTGGCCAGACAATTTTACATAGCATTTATTATTACTGTGTTTATTGCGACTATGGGGTTGCGGCGCTCATCTCGCTTTCAGGCTGAGGGAGCCAGTGTTTGTCCACAGACAGTTTTCCGGGTCATGTGGCCAGCATGACTAAACCACTACTGGCACAAGGAGGACCGTGACGAGTGCCAGAGCACATGGAAACGCTATTTACCTTCCCACCGCAGCAGTTCCTATTTATCTACTTGCACTGGCATGCTTTCGAACTGCTAGGTTGGCAGGAGCTGGGACAGAGCAACGGGAGCTCACCCCCCATCATGGGGATTCAAACCACCAACCTTCCGATCAGCAAGCCCAAGAGGCTCAGTGGTTTAGACCACAGCGCCACCCACGTCCCTGATAACAGTATTACATATTATGCTATTACATATCAATATCACATATTAATATTTCACACACACACACACTTATTTTTTTATTTTTTTGTTATAATATAATTTTATTAAAGTTTTCAATCACAAAATTTACAACAAATACATTGGGGAAAAATGAAAATAAAATAAAGATGAAACTTACATTCATTGTATGTTGCATTATTTCTTATATACCTTTTATACTTAATCTTAATGTACAATAGCTAAATAAGCTGTTAAGCTAATTTATTTTTGATAATTGGATAGAAAAAGTAAAGAATAGACATTGAAAATTTAAAAAATCATAGAGTAAAAAGAAAGAAAAAAGGTAATAATTTAGAAAAGACAAGTAAGAGGTATAGAAAAAAAGAAAGAGAAAAAATAAAAATAAAAATAATTAACAGCAAGCTTCTTTAAATCCTAGAACACTTCCACCGCTTTTGGCACAGTAATTTTATATTTTACTGTTTCTTTATACTGTCTCATAATAATATACTATCTTATATCGATAATAAGTAATCTGAAATTTTTTTATCTCTTGTGTTTCTTGTCCTGCAGGGTTATTCCAAACATAGCCATGTTTTATTTCCCAAGCCTATTTTCTTTAAGTAATTATTTAAGCATTCCCATTGTTTCTTAGTCTTGTCTTTCGGTTTTTGCCGTATTAAGTCTGTTAATTTAGCTAGCTCCAGGTATTCACATAGTCTATCCACACACTTTAAAAAAAAACAACCCAGTTTCTATATTTTTAGCTGTTCCTATTTTATCTGTAAGCAGCCTTGAAAAAGGTGGGCAATAATAAGTATATAATAAGTATATTGTATTTGAGACAACAAAAGGTTGACATCCAGACCACTGGGTCAATTCTACACAATAGGCTTTTATCTGCATTTGTTCCCTCAGCTTTCGGATGTAACTGCATTACTGTTAAATGTGAAAAACAATGATCTAAATAGCAGCCTCTCCCAATTTCAGGGCCACAGACATTGTTGGACTTCAACCCCCATCATTCTCAGCCAGCGTGGTCAATGGCAGCTGCATGATGGGAGCTGTAGTCCAACATTTGTCTTGTGGGCTTCTTAGAGGCATCTGATTGACCACTTTGGAAAAGTAGGTGCTGGAGTAGATGGGCCAGAAGATCATGCAGATAGTTCCTACTGACTTCAGTGAAATTTTGTTGGCATCCATCTGTTTTGGGAGACAATGAAAGTGTGCACCTTTGGGGGTGAAGTCAAACTGATGGACTGTTACAGCACTTGCCCTGGCCGCTGAGGCAGACATGGGAGAGACATGTTTTGTTGCAGCTGGGACAGGTGAAGGCATCCGGTTGTGCTGCTGCAAGTTTCTTCTCTCTGCTCTACCAGTGGTCATTCCTCTTCTGGTCACTGCTACGGATGCATGGCGTGACTGTCTGTCTCCAGGCACCGTGGTTGTCTGCAAGGGAACACAGTGGGGTTGATGTTGCCAACCTTCATGTCATGTCACGTTTGCAGCATAGCTGCCAATTACCCCGTTTCCCCCGGGAAACCCCTGTTTTTACTTACCTTTTCCCGGTGGCACCCTGTATCACTTCGTCTCCCGTTTTTTGCCATTATTTTCTCCTGCTGGTGGCCTTTTTTTTCTGATTTGCCATTCTATGGGCACAAAAAATGGCCGCCGCCGGCTTCAAAAGTCACATCTACGCATGACCGGAAGTGCATAGACGCGACTTCCGGTGTCGGCCATTTTTGGTGCCCATAGATGGGCGGGGCGACACCGGAAGTTGCGCCGACACACTTCTGGTCATGTGTAGAAGCTACTTTTGAAGCTGGCGGCGGCCATTTTTGGTGCCCATAGAAGGGCAAAGCGACACCGGAAGTTACGTCGACGCAACTTCCGGTGTCACACGGCTGCCGGTCCCAGATTCTGCAGTCCGGGACTTTGAAGGTAAGGTTTGCAGACATCTTTGTAATGCAGAGTTGGTCTGTCAACGGGCCTAGTACCTGAAGCCAGCTCCCTGTAGAGCATGTCCTTGGAGAGCCTGCCATCTTCCATCCTGTGGACATGACCAAGCTAGCGTAGATGTCACTGAGAAAGGAGTGCAAACACACTCGGAATGTAGACTTGGGAGAGCATATCTTTGGGACTCTGTCCTGCCATGTGATTCCCTAAATCCTCTGACGTAGCACATGTAGAAGATGTTGAGGCACCACTCCTGTCTGGTGTAAGTTGCCCATGTCTCACCACCATAAAGCAGAGTGCTCAGCACGCAAGCCTGATAGACATTCATTGCCAGAACATTAGCACCACATTCTCCCATACCCATTTGGAGATGCGAGCCATTGCTGTAGCTCCCAGGCAGCTGGGAGCCACCATTTTTATTTTCCACAATAACCCAGTGAGATAATTGCTGCAGAATTCCCATGCAAAGGCTCAGAAACATTACAGAGGCAGCACCATTTTATCCAGAAACTGATAGACTAACTTTGCCCAGCTTCTACATTCTGTGTCATCTATGAGCCAGAAATGTATTTTATCAGCCTTTCCCCCTTTACAATAGTTATACCGGTATAATAAAATATTCAGATACATTCATGCACACACAACCAACACAGATATGTAGCTCGGAAATATGATATATTATCTCAGTTTCTCACACCCTTTTGAAAACTACTTTTATTTTCTAACAAGTGAAAATATTGATAACAAATACCCCCACACTTTGGTTTGGTGTGTCTACAGAGGAGAGGGGGAAGGGGATTGCTTTATAGGATTTACTTGACTTGCAGAATTTTACTTGGCCATAGATGCTATAGATCAGGGGTCCCCAAACTACGGCCCCCGGGCCGGATGCAGCCCAATCGGCCTCCCAATCCGACCCGCGACGACCCCCGCTGCCGCCGCCCGCTCTTACGGCGCGCGGCGCGGCGACGATTTTAAAAATCGGCAAATAATCGCCGAAAATCCTTTGTGCGCATGCGTATGGGCCTCTCCCGACCCAGAAGAGGTCATTTCCGATGCACTTCCGGGTCGGGGGAGGCCCATACGCATGCGCACAAGCGATTTTCGGCGATTTTTCCCCGACCGTGTGCGTGTGCGCATGCACACGGGCGCGCACTCCCCCGCCCTCCGGCCCGCTGCGCGGTAAGTCTGGGGACCCCTGCTATAGATAATAGCTATAGGTATGCATCCCTGTCCTCTTTCTCACATCACAGAACTCATGTGGTATATTCAATTATTTGTTCCCCATAGCACCCCCAAGCTGGGAGACACCATTTTTACTTTTCAAAATAACCCAGAAGTAGAATTGCTCTGTGACATTGTGTTAAGTTAAAATGGTTGTTTCTAGACTCAGCTATGTGGAGGAGTCTAGAAACCACAATTTTAACTTAACATAATGTCACAGAGCAATGCTACTTCAGGGTTATTTTGAAAAGCAAAAATGGTGTCTCCTAGCTGCTGCCACCATCAGGTAACCTCACCACGACCCAATAATAATAATAATAATAATAGAAGAAGAAGAAGAAGAAGAAGAAGAAGAAGAAGAAGAAGAAGAAGAGGAGTTTGGATTTGATATCCCGCTTTATCACTACCCGAAGGAGTCTCAAAGCAGCTAACAATCTCCTTTTCCCTCCCTCCTTCACAACAAACACTCTGTGAGGTGAGTGGGGCTGAGAGACTTCAGAGAAGTGTGACTAGCCCAAGGTCACCCAGCAGCTGCATGTGGAGGAGCGGAGACGTGAACCTGGTTCCCCAGATTACAAGTCTACCGCTCTTAACCACTACACCACACTGGCTGGGATTCCCAATGACAAAAGAAGTTGAAGGAGGTAGGGATATGAGAAGCACTTTGCCACAGGCCCCCCATAAACTCATAGTTGAGCCTGAACCCACCCTTTAGTTCTTGTACTTGTCAGATGGTTGACCTTTGCAGTTGAACTTCTTGGTTTCTCTCATGGTAAGCTGGTCATGTCAGCTGGAGAACTATAAATCACTTGTATCTGTTCCTTTGTTGATATAACTGAGGGGAGGTGACATTTTGCTGCCATTACTGACAAGACAGAACAGCTTCAGCTTTTCCACTTCTCATAGCAACTCTTTCTTTTGCAGCCTAAATAATCCCTCCAAACAATTTGAGATTTATCTACCTAGTGACATTCAACATATGTTGTCTTGGAAAGTGCAAGATGTTGAGCAATAATGTGCCATTAAACACACACACACACACACACACACACACACACACACTTTCTCTTATCTCAGCTGCATTCATAGTTAACACACTCAATCCATGCAGTTGTATGGTCTCACAACTCTGCATTAAATTATGGTCTGCCATTTCCACTGCTGTGACTCCCAACCTGGGAAGCAGATTGGAGTCCAGACTAAATGAGGAGGAGGGAGCTAGATCAAAAGAACCAACAGCAAAAACCACAGAAGAACTAGACGCTGGGCTAAGCCAGAGCCTGTCTACCAAGAAATCCTCAAACAATTATCCCCAGAGACTCATGAATTCACTGCCTCCTCACCTGAGGCCTCAGCACCAACATAGGAAATGAGCCAGGGGGGGAACAATAGGCAGGAGATGGAGTGCTAGGCTCCAGCCCTTTTAAAGCTCATCTTTCTCTGGGGAAGAGACAATCCTTAAAAGAATAGAGTGGGCTGAGAGGGATAAACGGCTTCCTTTGGAGTCCAGGCCTTGTCAGAGCAAGTTGCTTCCTTGGAGCTCTCCAAGGTGCTGCTAGACTGCGGTGTCCACAGGAGACCTTGTGTACCCTGTAGAGTCCTGTTAAAAGCGAGGATTTAATGGCCACTAATCTGTGTAACTACTCCGGCCTTTCCCTGGTGGGTGTCTACATAAGATTACAAGAAATCTCACTAAAACAGAGATAGGAGCCATGATAGCGCCATGCTGTCCATCGCTGCACTTAAGGAAGAGAGTTCAGGGAGGTAATTGAACAATCCACCGAGGAATTCTCCCTACACAACCCCAATGAAATGAACAGAAGCTGTAGCTCTACAAAAAGGGTTTGTTTGTTTTTTACATACTGTGAAACTAAATCCAGAGAGAGTCTTCAGCTTTCACAAGAGGTTCCACATCTTCCTTTGCAGAGCACCATAAGGACTTCTTCCCTTCCACCCACAGTTCTTTGCACAATCTAGAGTTCTTTCCACTCCAACCTTTTGTCATCCATTAGTCACTGAATCATGAACTCTGGTTATTTATTTGGTTCATTACATTTGTATCCCACCTTTCCTCCAAGTAGCTAAATGGATCTATAAGCTCTTCCCGCCCTGCCCCCTGTTCACATTTTCCCCTCACAACAGCCCTGTGAGGTAGGTTAGGCTGAGAGATAGAGACTTGCTCACGGCCACACAGTGAGCTTGATGACTGAGCAGGGATTTGAACCTGGGCCTTTAGTTTACTGCAGTTTGAGCAAACTCTGTTATACAGAAGAACTAAGAGGTCACCACAATCATGGGCGTAGGCAGGGGGGCAGGAGGGGGCAGTTCCCCCCCTAGAAGCAGGGCCGCTGGCCAGCCTGCCCCACTGCCCGGTGATGTCTCCCTTCTCCCTGGCTGGCTGTGGGGCAGGTGGAGGGAAAGCCCCAGAGCCGCGCAAAATCTTTCTAAAAAGAAAATCTCCTCGCCCAACTGTACAGATTGTTTTAAATTTGATAGTAACAGGTTCTACGCAGCTTTTAAAAATACAAGGAGACTAATTAGCAGTCTGGAAAGCCAGAGTTTGCACCCAGATTTAATTCTGAGCTAGAAATATCTTTGCCGCATATTGCTCCGAATCCACAAACATCTTGCTTGTTAAAACTGAGCAGGTTTTGTTTTTGTTTTGCTCTGAAGTTAATTTACAATACCATGCTAGGATGCCAGCCTTCATTGCCTAATCAGATTCACATGAATCCTGCAGTCTTCTTATCTCTTTCTAGGCAAATACTCCCAGAAGATTCTCTCTCAATTAGATACAGGTCAGGTAGCATGAACTTCCTCCCACAGGACAAGCAGATCTTCCTGGAGGCGGTTGCTAAGAAATTCCACCTGGACTCTGCAGTCTTATCTTCACAAAGATATTTCTGCTAAGAGAAATCTTGTTGACCTAATGAGGAAGCAAACCTAATGAGCAAGCAAAAGAGCCTCGGTGTTTTTTGGGGTAGGTGGGAGGCGGAATATGCATGCTTCTTCTTTCTTTACCTGATAGCTGATGTCTTTGTATGATGATCTCGCATTTGCTGATCATTGCTCGGTGCCAGTGGGAATTCCTCAGCCTTGGCGAAGATCTGAGAGCAGCGTCAACCCCCCTCGATGTTGCACGCAGGTGAGAAGCACGTGATGCTCTTGTTACCAGGAAACGGCTTGAGGAAAGAAATAGCACCTGTTATTCGAAGCAGGTATTGTGATGCATCTGAAAGGTGTCTAAAGCTAGTCCACTGCCAACACTGAGCACCTGAACTTCAAAGTAACCCACCCACCCACATACAAAATCAATGGGCAAACACATAAAACAGATAGATGATTATATGTGTAACCAGCTACTATACCAGGCTGCTAACATATACTGTATGCTATAGCATATACCAAGTTATTGGAGCCCACGTGAACCAGAGGATGTCTCTAATTTGCATTATTTTATGTTGCACTGAATAAACATATTTTCACATAAAATATTATTTGTAACACGAATGCTTACGTCACTAGAGGAAAGTTGTGACCTTCTGAATGCTGATTACAATGCCCATCATTCTTGATCGTTGGCCATGCTGGTAGGGGCTGGCGGAAATTGCAACCCAGCAACGCCTGGGGAACCAGAGGTTCAAATATCTAAGAACTGTGATGTAGTCATTACACGTAGACTCACATAATAGGAAGGAACCTCAATGTTCGTCTACTCTGACCCCTACGACTGGGGAGCCTCAAGCTCTCCCCAGCTGATCCTGACTCAAGCACATAGCAAAACAAAACAAGAGAACAAGGCGAAAACAAGAGAGCCTCAGATCCAATCCAACAGGCGCTATTTTGCAAGATAGCATGATATAAAGCAGGCATCCCCAAACTTTGGCCCTCCAGATGTTTTGGACTACAATTCCCATCATCCCTGACCACTGGTCCTGTTAGCTAGGGTTCATGGGAGCTGTAGGCCAAAACATCTGGAGGGCCGCAGTTTGGGGATGCCTGATATAAAGCTTCTGGGTGGTAGGTCCCTTTTTTGTAGAATGCCCTCCCAAATGAAGTACATCTCTTTCCCTACATATTAACATTCAGGGTGAATTTTAAAGCATTCCTGTTCATTTGATTAAAGTTGTCCACTATGAGAGTATGTGACGTTTTGCATGTTTTTAAATGTTCTGAATATGTTTTGTTTTGGTTTTTTTTTAATTCTGTTGTTTTAGAACTTTTGCTTTTGCTGCCCTAGGCTACTTTGTCAGAAAGGCTGGATATCATTTTAATAAGTACATACATAAAATAACAGGGGTTTTTGCGGGGGGAAGTGCTTTTAGCTCCCATTTGAAAAATTCTGTGTTGGCAACCTTGGATAATCAAATTTTGCTTTTTGTCCTCACTGAACACTAGATGTCGCTCTGTTTTCATCTTTCCCCCATCCATTAGCGCATGGGTCTAATTATTATGCCAACACCTGCTACCACTGTTTCCTGCTCTGCTTGTCTCTTAAAGAATTCAATCCCCGGGGCTGTCAGCTTGACATATTTGGTGTCGCTATGTTCACTGCAAATTCCAAAGGAAATATGTTGATTCAGAGCATATTGCACGTCTTCCAACTGGATGTATTCCTGAAGGTTCTATTACATGACGTAATGGGTTTAGAGACCCAGCTACTGACATTCATTCAGTTAACGCAACTCTGTACAATCGTGGGTTCCAGGAGCTAGGAAGGCATGAAAGCAAGAACAAGATCAATGAGATGCTTTATTTCTTAATCACAGGATAAGTCGTTTGGATTTTCCTTCCTGGTTGCTTGCAGCATTCATTCTGCGCTGCTGGAGATTCTGTATAGTATCAGAGAATAAATAGCTCTCCGTCCTAAGCAGTTATTGAAATATGCTCTTGGTTTCAATTAATCAAGGTCAAAATGAATTATATTTATACATAGTATTGCCAGTATGCTCAAGGCAGTTTACATCAAACTGGCAAGAAATTAACAATAATATAAAAGCAACAAAAGCAGTCACTCCACAATGTATAGAACAACACAAGATGCAATTCATAGTCATATGTAAACACCAGGATATTAAACAACACTCCATTAAACCCTTGTTCAAAATATAAATTAAGCAAAAATGAAAAAAGTCAATCATATAACAAATCAGTTCATATTATTAGGTCATAATATTTCCCCAAACAAACAACTCTGCCCTAAACTCACTCACTGTGCAATCCTATAGATGTATACTCATAAATAAATTCCACTGAATGTATTTAGGCTTTGCTCATTTATTTATTTTTAGGTTGCATTTTGTCTTCTTTGTAGAAAGGTAGGGTATTTTGCCAACACCCAAAGTGGGAGAAGGGATCACCTGTCTCCTCTGGGATGTGACGTAAGAAATCTCTCTCTACACTAAGAATGGAGGAGAAATATGGTTCAGCTTCAATTTCAACGAGATTATCCCTAATTCAAACTTTACGAAAAAAAGAAGTGAAGCCAAACACAGCTACCCTTCGAAACTCACGCTTATCTGAATTTTGTCATGTGGTTCTTCAACCAAATAATGTGTACATAAATGTGTCTTTCAGGGGACCGTGTACCTAAGATGCACACAGTAGTGAAAATAATATACACCAAAAAATTATATTAGTGAAAGCTGTGTGCCAAAATATGCATATTTGGAGAAATCTGCATTAAAATGCTGGTGAATTTTTGTGAAGATTTGAAAAAAATCAACAAACTGATGCAGAAATGTGGAGAAAAGAACACTGGAAAAAATGATATGCCAAAATTGGCAGATGCATCTATCCTACACCATATGCTTAAGTGTATGCATTGTGAGAACACTGTAAAAATCAGAGAGAAGAGGAAATGCACCTTTTTTGTTGATGATTCCAAATGTCCACGCGTTGACTTTCTACCACAGCTGCTGTCGGGTAACTTTCATGCCAAACCCATCTTTTGCCAATCAGTTCCAGGGAAGGGAATAACATGAGCCATGCAGAGCTCTGTGTCTGCCTTTCCCCTGCAAAGCCTTCAGGGACTGAAGGAAAGTCCCAGGCTTCCCACCATGCAAGAAATAATTCAATTACTATTATTTGATGTACATCTTAATGCCCACAAGGATCATTAGCTTTCCATTTGATTTTCTGCACATTGTGACCATCATTCAGCTATTCAACCACCTAATTATTAAACTTTGCATATTAAAGAAAGGCACGCATCACCAGAGATGAGTATCATGGCTGAGCATGTATAGATTTCCATTTGTTTGTCGGGTGTGTCTCTTTATTTTTATTTATTTGATAAGGTTTGTGAGTCACTACCTTGCTAAAAAAAACAAAAACACCAACACACTAGTGTAATTCCCATAATGCATATAAAACATAAAAGAACAACATTAAACTGCCAATATCATAATGCCATTATATCCGTGGTGCAACCACATTTGGAAGTACAGTTCTGGTTGACTCACCTTCGAAAGGATATTGTAGAGTACCTGAAGGAATGTCTCCACCCCCATCGTTCTGCCTGGACACTGAGGTCCAGCACCTAGCGCCTTCTGGCAGTTCCCTTATTGCGAGAAGTGAGGTTACAGGGAACCAGGCAGAGGGCCTTCTTGGTAGTGGCACTCGCCCTGTGGAACACCCTCCCATCAGATGTCAAGGAAATAAACAACTATCTGACTTTTAGAAGACATCTAAAGGCAGCCCTGTTTAGTGAAGTTTTAAAAGTTTGATGTTCTATTGTGTTTTTAATATTCTGTTGGGAGCCGCCCAGAGTGGCTGGGGAAACCCAGCCAGATGGGCAGGGTATAAAATAAAATAGTAGTAGTAATAATAATAATAATAATAATAATAATAATAATAATAATAAAGGGGATTGAGCAACTCCCCTGTGAAGAAAGGTTGGAACATCTGAGGTGCTTCAGAAAATGCAGGTTAGAGGATATACAGTGGTACATCTGGTTAAGAACTTAATTTGTTCCAGAGGTCCGTTCTTAACCTGAAACTGTTCTTAACCTGAAGCACTTTAGCTAATGGGTGCTGCTGCTGCGCCGCCGGAGCACGATTTCGGTTCTCATCCTGAAGCAAAGTTGTTAACCTGAGGTACTATTTCTGGGTTAGCGGAGTTTGTAACCTGAAGCGTTTGTAACGTGAAGCGTTTGTAACCCGAGGTACCACTGTACAATGAAAGAGGTGTACAGTATAAACTTAAGAATGATGTGGAGAAAGTAGCTAGAACAATGCTTTCCTCACTCCATCATAACACTAGAACATGGGGACATCCAAGAAAGTTGAATTTTGGAAGATTCAGGAAAGGCAAAAGAAAGAACTTCTTATGCACACAGTGCATAAATAAACTTCCACAAGAGGCAGTAATGGCCACCAACTTGGATTACTTTAAAAGAGGAATATATACATACTGTACATTGTTTTATTTATATGCCCCCAAACTTTGCTAATTCCCCTCAGCTGGCTTTGCTCAACCATTTCCTGATAGATAACACAAACCTAACAAATTAATGCTTGCAAAGATTTGGGAACAAAAGGACACATTTACAATGGATTGGTTATGCCTTTATTTATGAAGAGAGCTACAAAGGATGCAGCAGAACCACAAAATTTCCAACTAACGTAGTTTTAAAAGACAATATGTTTATTTGTTTCCATAAGTGACTGGAATTTGTGTTGATCTAAGGGGTGCTAGCCTCAATCTCACCTTTTGGGGAACAGAGCAGGACGTTTTGCTTGTCTTGCTGCTCTTTGATGATCAGTAAAATGAAAATTATGGTGCTGGAGGAGACTCTTAAGAGTCCCATGGACTGCAAGAAGATCAAACCTATCCATTCTGAAGGAAATCAGCCCTGAGTGCTCACTGGAAGGACAGATCCTGAAGCTGAGGCTCCAATACTTTGGCCACCTCATGAGAAGAGAAGACTCCCTGGAAAAGACCCTGATGTTGGGAAAGATTGAGGGGACGACAGAGGACGAGGTGGTTGGACAGTGTTCTCGAAGCTACGGTACCAACATGAGTCTGACCAAACTGTGGGAGGCAGTGGAATACAGGCGTGCCTGGCATGCTCACGAAGAAAAAATTAAAAAAAAGTAATATATGGCCCCTCTTCTCTCCCCCACCTGTCTGCATGCTAAGCATTTTTACCTCTTGTTAATAAAAAATTGACTGGGCTGGAGAGCCAGCATAGGGCAAGATCAGTGGTGTGACTCCAGGCATTGGGACCAGGGTTTCCTGGAGTAGCTGTGGAGACTCACCCTTTGCCTCCAGCACAAAGGCAGGGGCTGCACACTCTGGCAGTATCAAAATGACACCCACGTTAGCCCCCAAACTATTTTTAAAAATTGCAAAATAAATCTTTTTAAAATTAACTTTTAAAATAACCACCATTATTAAAGCCATCCTTTATTTTACAAAGCACACCTCACTCATTTTAGACATAAAACGTTGGCACAACGTGCTAATCTTAAAAGAGCAGTTCATCTTACAACAATGGGGGGGGGAGGTAAAGAAAACAGACCTTTGAGGTTCTGGCACATCTTTAAGTGCCTTGTTCAGCCCAGAGGCATTCAACCCCAGAGCTTCAGCAACACTAAATAAAGGTATGTCACAATCTTTCGTCAGATCTCTCCTTCATTATATTTTACCAAAGATCACCTGACAGCAGCATGCAGACATGAAAGTCAAACTACGGTTGTAGGATAGATTTCGGAGGAAGTTGCCTGTGCCAACAAGCCAGGAGTTGGCCCACATTTCCACGCCAAAGTTAAATAATTAGAGGCCCTAAGGAGAGGAACTTTTTCCCCCTCCACATGAGCATATGGCAGGGATGCCACCCAAGAAGTAGCAATGCACTCCTGATACAAACTGGGCCAGCTAGTTTATCGCTGCTCTGTTGTTGCTATTTTGAGAGCTACAAAGAACTGGAAGGCCTCAGGAGTCTCTGTGCACGCTTTTGCAGAGTCGAAGGAGGATCCTTGAAAGATAGATCTGCAATAACCCCAGGGAGAAACTTGAACTGTAATGTGGGAAGAGCAGACTCCTGCAGGCCTGAAGCAGGGCAGGTGGCGCTAGTAAGAAAGATGGAAGCAGTATGCGAAGGCGATCAATACTACTCAGCAAAGAATAAGTGGAGAGCTAAAAAACAAAGGCACAAACTCGTGCTGCCGTTATGTGGGAGGGATGTCTCTTGCATACCTTTTAGCTTCCAAATTCTCTTTGGTTGTATACACACCATATGTGATTTAAGGCACCCTGGAAGCAAATGCAGAACTGCAATTCCCAGCTCACAGAACTACAATTCCCAGCTCTGTGAGGGGTAAACTACAGATCCCAGGAGTCTTTGGGGGGAGTCGTGCACTTTGAATGTGCGGTGTGTATGCAGTATAGAAAGAGTGGGGGGGGGAAAGCACAATCATAAGTAATCTTATGGTTTGTTTGGTTTTTAAAGTGCTTTTTATTGAATTTTTGTGACGACACATAAACACTCAAAACGTAAACAAAAAGAAAAGGAAAAACAAACTAAAAAGAAAACACACACAAAAAGAAATTACAAACATATACAGTGGTGCCTCGCTAGACGAATTTAATTCGTTCCACAGGTCTTTTCTTATAACGAAAAATTCGTCTAGTGAATCCCATAGGAATGCATTGAATTTTTTTGAATTTTTTTTGCCCATAGGAACGCATTAATTGAATTTCAATGCATTCCTATGGGAAACCGCGATTCGCTAGACAAATTTTTCATAAAACGCAACCTCCGCTAGAAAAAGCCTTTCATTAAGCGGAAATTTCGTTAAGCAGGGCATTCGTTAAGCGAGGCACCACTGTAACCATAAATCTGAAAGATCTTACAAACGGACGCATGTTATCTTCTTTTCTATTCCCGATTCTTATTCTGTTCTTATAGACTTCCTTCCTCATCTATGTGGTTCTACTCTTCCTTTCTTGATAAATTGCTTCTTTCTCTTATCATTACTATCTTTCTCCATATAATGTACTTGTAACCCTTATTTTGTTTTGCAAAAATTACTCAAAGCAAGTCCAGGTTTTTATTTGAGGACACTGCTTTTTAAGATACTCTTTATATATCACTCACTCTTTTTGGAATTTTAACTAAGACTGTCCCCTAATTGTATCTGTCATAAGTCATCTTATGGTTGTGAGGAAGGCTGGTGCTGGATTTCATAGTCACACCCATGACATGCATTTAAAGCACATGGCTTCTTCCCCTCCCCCAACTACTGGGAACAGTAGTTTACCACTCACAGAACTACAATTCCCAGCACCCTTAACAAACTAAACACCCCAGGATTCTTTGGAGGAAGCCATGTGTGTTAAATGCACGAGGGCTGACCTTATTCCGTGTTTCTTTTCTGCCTTCAAAAACCACTAATTTAGCACAATACATGATATAATGCCCATTCATATAATTTGCTTTCTATTTTATTTATTTGTAAATTTTGTTACCCTCTTTGCAATCCAGCCCACAGAGGGATCTCTGCTGGAGTGAACCGGCCCAGGTGAGGTAAACCTTGCCGACCCCTGAACCTTATGAGGAAGATGGGAAGATACATGGAGTAGCAGCAGTTCTATCTCCCATAACATCTCTTTCCACTCAAAAGGGAGAGCATAAGACCAGCCTAAGACTTTTTGTCGCTTGAGGCAGAGCAGAAAATCACACACACAAACACAAACACAGGCACACCGCATCCAAGGTCAGCCAAGTTATTTTGGCACTTAACACAGGAAATCTCTCAAGCTTCTCTCCTCCTCCCTGGCAGTAAATATACAGTAATAGTAAATAAATGACAATTTGCTGCCCTTTCAAGACAGCCAAAATCAACTGCCTGGGACAGTCTCCTCAGTCTGTCAAATGGAGGGGCTGGCTGTGTCTGGAATGAAGAACCAACACTGATATGATATGAAAGTCCTATAGCTGGACTTTCTACTTTTAAAGCAACTGTGAATCTGGGGAACAGCATTGAGGGAAAACAGTTTTCCCCAAATGTCATTTCTTTGCTTTTAATTGGCCATTGAAGCAGCTCTTAGCCTCACAGGGGGATGGTGGTGATAGAAGCACGTTTCCCCCCTTGGGAAGCTAATAACAGCTTTATTTTCGGTCAGGAAAACAGTGTGGGAGGAAAGGCTTGGGCAACCTCTCCTTCGTGCCAGATGCTTTTTTTCTTGTCATTGTTGTCATCATTTTCAAAGTATTATGGATCTCCCAAGCATGTCTCTTCTGGTTTTCAGCATATCTGTTAGTGTGATTGAACACACACCTAGCAAAAGTAGAACGAAGGTAAAGAAACCCACGTATCTTCCTGAGATCTATGGCTGACTGACCCTGGCATATGCAGCTAACTTAGATGCGTCAGATATACCATATAAAGGGTGATTCACAGCTCCGTTTCTAAGCACAGTTCTTCACTCCGATACGGAGAGCTGACAAGAGATAACGCTCTGAGATCAGCCGGAAGATAAAGTGTGATAAAAGGAGATAATGCCTACTAGGAATCCAGCACACATGTGCTTCTCAGTCAACATAGAAACATAGGAAGCAGGAGTGTTATTGTGGGTGTAATAAGGCAGCAATTTCTATTTTGTCCTGTATTCATCATAAGCAATGCTGTTTCCATTCCACTGCAGATCAGTTTCCACCAACTATGTTATATGCCATATTTCTGTTGCAATTATTGTGGCTGATGCAGAAAACTGCATTGAACTCCGTCTCCACCCCACCCCACCCCACCCCACCCCACCTCCATTGGCTGTTCCTCACAAGGAACTCCTGTGTGCAGTTCAACTGATGGGCAGAGGAGTTGCTCAACCCTGCAGAAAGCATTCATTGCAATGGAAGGGAAATCTCAAAATAATTTTTAACATTGTTAGCATGGGTGTAGACAGGGGGGGCAGGAGGGGGCAGCTGCCCCCCCCCTAGAAGCAAAAAATTATTGTATTTTACAGACCATAACCAATACTTTGCCCCTCCAAAAACTGAAGTGGAAAGGGCTTTGCTTTAGCAAGAGCAGCTCTCCACTTGCTGGGGGCGGGAACACAGCTGTAACAAAAACACATCAAATAAATAAAGCAAAGTGGCTACCGGTACTTAAGCAGTTAAGACAATGGAGCAGAATATCCCTTCAGGCAAGGTTCACCCTATTCACCCTATTGTTATTCAGTGGGAGTTGTTAATGAGCATTCAGGGATCGCATTAACAGTTCTATTGGCGATTTAATGAGGGTGCAGAGGATTCAATTTGACTAAGGTGGCTCTGCAAGGCTAAAAGGAAGTGAATAAGAGGGGGGGCTGTAGCTTTGATAGACACAGTGATGTTTATAAAAAGCAGTGGTGTTCCAGTCTGCCCCTCCTCCTGCATCTGTATACTGTAAATCAGGGGTGGCCACCTCCCAAGAGACTCTGATCTACTCACAGAGTTAAAAACTGGGAGTGATCTACCCCCTTTTGGGGGGTTCAGGTCAAAGCTGTTGAGTTTTTTTAAGGAAGGGAAGCCCTGTTTTGGGGGGTTTAGGTCAAACTTGTTGAGCTTCTTTTAGGAGGGAGGGAGGCCCATTTTTGTTTAGGGCTTCAGGTCATAGTTCAGCTTTTTATAGGGAGGAGGAAAATTTTGGGTGAGCTTTTTTAGGGGTGCCAGTGATCTAGCAGTGATCTACCACAGACATCCAGTGATCTACTGGTAGATCACAATCTACCTGTTGGACGTGCCTGCTGTAAATCAAGCAGAGAGAAAGCTGCTTACAAGGCTCCTGTACAGGTGTACCGGTATCTTCCTCTTGCTGCAGAGTTCTAGCATAACAGCGTCACCCAGAGGCACCCACAAATGTGAGTTATCCCTCTCTCTATTCCTTCCTTTCCTCCCTCTTCCATCCTCAATAAAATACGGGGGGGGGGAGATAAGCCCCACATAGAAAGCCCATCAACATGGGGGGGGGAATGACTCTTTAAAATACAGTATTTCATGGAATTGTACTCGTAAGGGACCACAAGGGTCATCTAGTCCAACCCCCTGCAATGCAGGAATTTTTCCCCAATGTGGGGCTTGAACCCACAACATGGTTGAAATATAATGCTGATATGCAGCAACGCCTCGGAGCTGTCGTGACTGCGGCCGTGCCTTCCCTCGCCCTCGCCCGCCCTGCCACCCCCTCTCCCCTGCCCAACCCTCCCATCATCTTGCTGCAGAGTTCCAGCTTCACAGCATCACCCAGAGGCACCCACAAATATGAGGTATCCCTCTCTCTATTATTCCTTCCTTCCCTCCCTCTTCCATCCTTAATAAAATACTGGGGGGGGGCAGATAAGCCCCACATAGAAAGCCCATCAACATGGGGGGGATGACTCTTTCAAATACGGTATTTACTAGTAATTGGGGGGGGGAGGCACCTAGGCCTCTAGGAGTTGGCTGCTATGCCTAGGAGTAGGACAATTCAAGAAAGCAGAATGATGCATATGCTATGGCAATATATCAATAGAATCATAGAATTGTAGTCGGAAGGGACCACAAGGGTCATCTAGTCCAACCCCCTGCAATGCAGGAATTTTTTCCTAAGGTGGGGCTTGAACCCACAACATGGTTGAAATATTATGCTGATATGCAGCAACGCCTCGGAGCCGTCGTGACTGCGGCCGTGCCTTCCCTCGCCCTCGCCCACCCTGTCACCCCCTCTTGCCTGCCCGACCCTCCCGTCCTCTCCAGCCAAGCAGGGTAGCCGCTGCCGTTGCCAGCCCCAGAAGCACAAGGTGGCCGCTGCCGCCACTGCCGCCACCACGATGTCATCAGGCCAGCTGGCCCTGTAGCCCCGCCCACGTTCCCACTTTGTGGCCCCGCCCCTGAATGATCATGGCTTGCCCCCCCCTAGTTTTGATCCTGGCTACGCCCTTGATTGTTAGTGTTTCCTTTTCTTTTGAAGGAGGGGTGTGTGTGTGTGTGTGTGTGTGTGTGTGTGTGTATTATAAATGAACACCAACTGGTATTTGTTTGACTGACTTCCATTGCAGACCACAGACACACATGCAAACTGGAGCAATTTCCACTTCCATGACAAATTACAGTGGAATTCTCTGACAGAATTCCTTTTGTGACACGTTACTAAACACAGGTCCAGGCTTTAAAGGTCTGTGTCCAAGCTCTCTCTCTCTCTCTCTCTCTCTCTCTCTCTCTCTCTCTCTCTCTCTCTCTCTCTCTCTGTGTGTGTGTGTGTGTGTGTGTGTGTGTGTGTGTGATGGCAGGGAAAGATCACATTTACAGAGTAGGCATTAAAGCTGTGAAATGGGCTAAAAGTACATCAAAAAAGTATTCAAAAGCTGAACAAAGAATGCTATGCCAAAACTGATCCTTGGACTAAGCGCTGTTTGTCCTTGGACTTGCCTTAAGATTACATCATTTACATCAGAGATGGGGGAATTGTGGCTCTCCATACTGTCACCAGCCCCTATGGCCAAAAGCCAGGGATCATTTGAGCTGAGGTCTAGCAAGTCCACAAGTCCCCCACCTCTAATTTACACTAAAGAATTCCCATTAATTTGTAGAAAATCATACCACAGAATTATTACTGTCCTCAACACTGCTTCATAGCAGATTCCTGGCTCAGACATTTGTCCTTTGAACTGAATTCGCCAACCCATCATTTCGCACTTTGCTCCCAATGTTTGCCAACAGCCACTTACTGATAGCACTGAAGATAATAGGATAATTTGTCTCACGCTTTGCCAGCTTACCACAGCCATTTCACAGCCCTGGCTTGTCAAATGATGGTAACAGTTATGTGAATAACAAGATGTGGTCACTGTTGGGCTTTTGCAACCAGACAGATTAATTCGACTGACCAAGTTGGGTGCTTAACCGCTGAGCTAAGGCCCTGCCCTGGTTGCAAATAATGCCATGTCGCAATTTCTGACGCAGGCAGAAGTCAGGCAAGAAAGTGGCACACAGCTCTAGAAACCTTTTCTCCAAGAAACTTCTATAACAGGAAATACCAAGAAGAGAAGCACTTGCTGGCATGTTTAACTCCCAGTTAAAATGCATATACCTGTATCATGAATGATCTACATCTTTTACTGGACGATGGCCCTTCCCTCGCATAGCTTGTGGGTGGTAAGGCCTCTACTTGCTGACAGATAGCACCCCAACCTAGGTTTGCCACCTTTGGTTGGGCAAAATAAAGGACAGGTTGGTGGTGGGGTTTGGGGGGCACACACAACCTCACAACATGAAATCCCCCCTTTGTGCGTTGGGGGGTCCTTGCATTCAGCCTCTTGCCTCCCTCTCCACCTAGTCCTGCTCTTCCCCTTGACTGACAGAGCAGGGGCCATGGCCAACTTGAGCCGCAGCTTCAGCCCCTTGCCCATGCTGACATAGGAAGAGATTCCAGCACAGAGGAGGAGGAGGAGGAGGAGGAGGAGGAGGAGGAGGAGGAGGAGGAGGAGGAGGAGGAGGAGGAGGGAGGAGAGGCTGCAAACCTACACCGTGCTAAACCAGCGGGTGGCAGCTTAGGAGCAAAACCAGCGAGAGGAAAGGAAGGAGGGGAAGAGGGAGGGAGAGCAGGTTGCTCCTTCCCCCTTCTCTCTATTGTCGCTCATGCCAATCCAGGCTCCTCTTGAGCTGTGCCAACAGCCATGCAACTGCCATTTTGAGCACAAATGTGAGAAAAAGGCATCCTTTCTAACGTCCAAATAGGACAGGAAACACTTTTGTCCAAAAACAGTACAATCCCATTTTTCTAAGGACGGGCGGCAACCATAACATCTCACCAGGAGCAACATATAGGCCATACCATATATATAAAGTTTGATGCTGCTCCAAATAATCATGGGAACTGTAGTTTATCCCTCTACAATTCTCAGCACCCCTAACAAATTACTGTTCCTAGGATTCTTTGGAAAAAGTCACGTGCTTAAAATTTATCCTGTGTACACAGACTCAAAGACCAGATCCTGCAGCAGTCCCAGATGCCAACTCTGTCCCTGTGTCTACTCTGGCAGCCCTATTAAAGGACCTAAAAAGGTCATTCACATTATCGTGAGTTCATTAACCTGCTCATCTTTTGATGTGGTGTATGCCAGCAATGCGCTTCCGCTTGTGCATAGGACAAACAGGCCAGTCTCTATGCAAAAGAATAAATGGGCACAAATCTGACATCAGACATGCCAATGCTTAAAAAAACACAACAACAACAACTGGTGGGGAAATATTCCAACCTCCCCTAATGTAAGAGAGGAACTTCAAACAGAAACTGCTTTGAGAAATTGCTGTATTGCAATTCACCAAGAGATTTAGTGCTGTCACCTGAGGCTTGAGCATGAGGCAACAGTAATTTTTGAATAGCCACTGTTAATGCAATTGTCACCATCTATATACTTCCTGTGTTTCCCCTCACCTCGTGTATATGTACTTGTAACTCAGGATAACTATCCATGCATTTGAAAAAGTCCACAAAACCTTGTGCTGTGATAAATTTGTCTTTAAGGTGCCCCGAGACCCTCTGGAAATGGATGTTTATGGTGTTTTATTTGCAAAGTTGTTCCTCCTATTTCAATGTGTTGTTGACCCTGAAGAACCTTGAGAAGAAGGTGACCTAACCATCTGAAACACAGATGAATATACCAAAAATAAAACACTTGTGCAAATTACATATTTGTTGCAACTTGGCATCAGGATGTTAAAAGGTGTAATCGTACTCTAATTGGTGTTCTTTTGGGGGGAGGGGAGATTGCTTCTCGGGTGAAATTAAAATGGGCATTTGCCAACACAGGGGCACATGAAGAAAAAGAAGTGTGACTTATTGCAAGAATGAGTGTGATATGAATATAGATAATATAGTATTGGCCTCTGTAGTATTAAGTATGTGCTATGTTGAAAGAGGGGGTTGTTTTTATTATGTCTTTTGGAAGGGAGCTTAGTATATTTAGCATGGTCTTCATGGATGTATTGAGCTGATATTCTTACATAACAGCTTAAGTGGCAAGAGTAAAAAACACATGTAAGGAATGAACTTGACAATGAGCCAGAAATCGTTTAAAGTTCTACCCCCAAATAAAAATAAACTGTTCATATGGCAGTTACAGTAACAACTTTTGGGTGCAATTCAGATATTTTTGAACTAATTCAATGAACTTCAATGAAGTGAACCAGTTCACTCTAAGCACTGCTTAAATCACACACACAAACATACACACACACAGTGTTATTAGTTGGAGAAGGGGAAAAGACAGAAGCTATGTATAGTTCTCTCTTCCCCCACCACACCCTCTTTCCCTGGGCCACACCCTTCACCAACCCTCATCCTTCTGGAAAATCTTTGCCTGTCTCCTTGAATTCTGATAATGACTCTTGCTTGCCTGGACGGGTGCCAGAAAGGGTTGCCTTGGTGTCTGTAGAACCTAGCCTACTGTACAAAAGTAAAGCTAAACTTTGTCTACATTGCTCCATTTCATCGACTGGCTGGACGTAGAGGAATGGTGGGAGGCACCAGCTGGGGACCTGCCAAGGGAAGAAGGCTCAGAGCCCAGGGAGTGGGGTTGGAACCATGATGAGTGGTCACAGGGAGAAGAGGGAGAAGATTGGGAGGAGGAGGTGAAGAGGTAACAGTGAGTGGGGAGAATCTGTGGCAGAGAGAAGTCCAGAATCAGAAGCGGAAGCAGGAGAGGAGGGAGGCCAAGAAGCAGAGATGAGTCAGGCTGGTGAAGAAGCTAGGATGTCCCCCACCCTCCTGCTGCAACCATCTCCCCTCCTCACTGGTCTCCCAGGATCAGGAGAGGTATGAAATGAGAGGAGCAGAGACAGGCATGCCAGCATAGCCTCAGATTGCTTGGGAAAGACCCGGGAAAGGAGGAGACAGGCATCTGTGGAAAGGCAGGGACCTTTAGTCTTGGCAACTAACTTCATGGGGGCAAGATCTGAGTTGCTGTGCTCATTCGGCCTGACACTCCTGTGCAGATCCTGTTTTGCTACTAAGGATTTAACCCCCCTCTTGCCCAGTGTGATTTACTGCTGGCGTGCACCTGTCGACGTGCCAGAAGCATCCCCTGTGGCCCTCATCCTGCATAAATGAGACTGAAGACCTCCACCTTTAAAATTTTTAAATTCAATAGAATGATCTTGGCTGTTAGATAGCAAGGGGGGAAACCCAATGTTAAATCATTGTGAGTTTCTTTATTCCTCCCTTTCAGTGGCTCTAGATTAAATCCATTCAGCTTTGAAGCGGACAGATGGGTTTTCTATCTTCCAGAACTGCAAACTCACTCTGCGTTCAGCAAATCAAGTTGTAATAGTTCTGCAGGAGCAGAGCAAGGCTTCTGTGGAGAAAACTTAGATGATAATTCTGTCGCTGATATATGAGGCAGAACAGAATCCGGCTCACTCTTGCGTTACACGACTTACATTCCTTTGCTACTCGTGATGACAAAGAGAAGGTCTTACCTATCCTTGCTACTGGAGCTAAATCAGAGTTGAACAGCACTGGACTTGTCATCATTATAGCCTCAGCTAAACGCCAATTGAAAAGATGCCGTAAAAAAAGGAACGTGATACAGCCATTCCTAGCCATTCTGGGCCTTTCATGTGCCCTTTGTATTGAGCCTTTGCCATGATTTGTGCTTGTGATGTTATTGTGGTGGTTATACGTGATCATGCTTTCAATATCATTTGCGCCTGCAAAAGTTTCAGGGCAGTCATATTGCTTCATTTGCAATAGGGGCAGTCCTGTATTGGAAAGGTGCTTTCCACTTATTTCTTCCCTATAGGCTGCATGCCCTAATTGCTTTTCTGCTGGCAAGCATACATCCCTGGTGTTGCCGGTGGTGGGGGGGGAGAGAGAGCAAGCGGTAAGGTAGCAGGCTTAATTTTGCTCCCTTGCCCTTCACCCAACACTTCCTCCTTTCAAATTGTGTCCTCCACACAAATACACACATGCCGTTTTGTTTTTAGCTTTTGGGGAGAACACCTGAGTTCGCAGATGTTTCGTTGGCCATAAGGGGTTGAATTTTCATGGATGAATTAATGCTGGAAGCCTCCACCAGTATTTTAGTTGAATACTATCATCAATCTCACCAGACACCCCATAAAACAATGAGATCACTGATGGCCGCTTCATAAAATAAAGCCACAGTGACTTAGCAGTGCTCTGTGTTGTGGAGATTAAAAATAAAATAAATCACCTCCTCCTTGCCCTGCCATTTTTTGACCCAAAATCTAGCACCTCAATGCTTATTCCATTTATTGCAGATTAACTGTTTTAAGTCATAAATTGCCTCGTATATTTGAAAATCTTCCAGAAACATACCATTATTTCTTTCCCCCTTGCTGTCTAATATTACTAGAATTAGAATCATTTGTTCTGAACATGTCAATAAAATACATGTTAATTCCATACACAAGAGTATTCATTAACGGGGGATGGTTCAGATTTTGGTTGTCCAGCCTTAAAATAAACCTGTTTTAAAGTTCCTTATAGTTCCAATAGAAAGGGGCTTCACTTCAGATTGCTGGCAGCCATCCAGTTTTCCTTTGAATGGTGCCACAGCCAGCAAAAAAATGGATCTGCAAAGTTCAGGCTACACTGATGTTATTTAATTTATGTGGACAATGCACTGGGAACATGAACCCACAAAAGTATGTGAACCACTAAGGAGAGCGTTCCATTTCAAGCAACACTTACAAAGAGGAGATGGAATAAAACCTTGATGTGCTCTCTTTCTGAAGGGCTGCTTGAATTGGAGAATCCCGTGAGGGTTCCTCCAGACTGATGTTGGGCTTTTGTTGGTGTGTTCTGCAATGTGTCATTAAGACAAGATGGTCCACATATCTTTCTGCTTAGTTAGTTGCTCCATAATGCTTCCCCGATGCTGTCAGGAGGTGTGCTCTTGCAGTACAGCCCAGAGAAAGCTCAGGACAAAACACTCCATGGCATATAAAGTTACAGGATTTCAGGCAGAAGTTATAGGACAGGCACTGATTGGTAATGAAGCCATATGTCTGCCCTGAAACTTTTTCAGGCGAGCATAATATTGAAAAAGAATGATTGTGTATAGCTGCCCTGATTCCACCATGAGCACAAAACATCATGGAGGGACCCTGGGAGTGGATTCATGGAGCAGTACCTCATTCAACATGTAAAATTAACCAGGTGTTGTTCCTCATTGTACCTCTCAGAAGAAAATATGTTGCAGTTCTATTGCCTCAGCTCTATTCCCTTTTACCATACTTATACAGTACCAACTGAATGATAATTTGAGGTCATTAGGACCCCCCCCCCCGCTTGTGAGGTGGACACACCCACATAGAAGTTCCAACACTTCCAAATCATCACTTGAAGTTTCCCTGGTGAAAGCGTTTCTCTTTGGACCACATGAACTGGCAAGAGACCAACATTTATTTATTTGCTTGCATCTTGAATTGTTTTGCATCCCAATTTTAGGAGCATATTCTTCCAAAGCTGCAAACATGATGAACTAAACAACGGCCAGTAACCAACGTAAAAATACACTTTAAACTTTTTGAAGGTGGAAACCCCTTAAAGTAGCCAGTTACGACAGCCAGCACACAAACAGCAGTCAACACAGCATAGTCGGAAAACACAATGTAGCACAATAAAAGCAGCCTCACCAATTCCACAGTTATTAAAATCAGTCCATAATCAATTCATAATACGCATACAAGTGGCAAAGAGATGGGTTCTTCAAATCTTATTTAAAAACCTGTAGGGATGGGGCTTATCCAATCTCTCTCAGGATCAAATTTCCACAAGTGTGGTGCCAACAATGAGAAGGTCCCATTCCATATATTTGCCAGCCAAATTGCTGCCACAGGTGGATACACAAGTTGTGTTTCGGAAGCAGGTCATTGTCATACACCACAGCGGGTGTCCTCAAGGACTAGGGTCCAAGTTACAGGAGATTAAAGACTTCACCATTGAGGACGGGTGCAGCACAGTACAAACAAACCAAGGTCCAGCTCAGAGAACCAGGCTATGTGCAAATGTGATCCAGAGTCAGGCAACAGTCCAGAGTCACTATCACAAGGAGTTCAGGCAAGGTGTGTCACGGTCCGGTCGGCGGGCGTCAGGACCAGAGGCAAGATGGAGGTGTAGAAGCAGGAACAGGTGCAGGGCTGAGGGTCCAGCAGCAGGCAGTCTCAGGGTCAAGGAGCAAGGCAGAGGCGAAGGTCTGGGAGTCAAGAAGCAAGGCGTCGGCAAGGCGAAGGTCCAAGGAGCAAGGAGCAAGGTGAAGGCTCAAGGAACAAGAAGCACGGCGAAGGTTCAAGGAACAAGAAGCAAGGCGAAGGTTCAAGGAACAAGAAGCAAGGCGAAGGTACAAGGCGTCGGCAAGGCAAGAGTCCACGGAGCAAGAAGAGCTGGTCTAATGTAAATACTGTCTGTTTAAGAGAAACAGGTGCCGGTGTTTCTGTTAATTGCCCACAGGCGTGGGCTCTGCTTCTTGTATATAAGGCTCTGCCAGAAAGTCTTCTGTATCTCTTAGTTAGATTTTTCAGTTTGATTCATCTCTAAGTAGATCACTCTCTCAGTTGTTCTCAGTTTAAGAGATTCCTTAGTTGAATCTTAGTATGATTGCTTAGTTATAATGCTAGAATGCTGTTAATTTTCGGGTAGTTTAATGGGAGGTCTGTGGGAGGTTTTGGAAAGTGGGTAGATAACATTGCTAAGAGAGCAAGCATTAATCTTTAGTTTAAAGTCTCTTTAGAGTCAGTTTGTTTTTCAGTTAAAGAAACCCAACTGTTTGTATTTTCATCTGCATACTTTTACAAGTGTGCAGCTAGTAAGGGGTTTCATATAAGGGAGATAATTCCCTACGCTCTTGGTGGTGCTTTCTTAGCCAGGTCAACTTCTGACTGCGTATACTCTGCGTGAAGCGTACTTTAAAGGGCCACTGTAAAACTGGGATATATGATTTAGGTTAAGCAGGTTTCAATATCCAGTTTTCTCCAATATTATTCTTATCATATATATATCCATATAGATATGGAATATATATCATATATATATATTCCAATAGTACCAGGGAGTGACAAGCACAGCTCCCACTCAAGAACAGATTGGTGAAACTGGGTTTGTAGACACACACTGCAAACACTCTAATGGGATGTGGCCCAAATTCAGGACAGTATCTTCTGGGTCTGAAATCGCACATGAGTGACCTACCCGAGATTATGGACCTGGGAAAAGTGCTTTTTCGGGCACGGCACCCAACAATGTGTGTTTTGGAGTACCCCACAAGATCACGGACCCCCCCCCAAAAAAAAACACCTGTATTTTTCAGGGTAAATCTCAGCCTGAAATTGAGCAAGAGTCAGGCTCCCAAAATGGCCGCCGTACTCTCACAGGAGAAAACAGAATGCAGGACACCTGGCTCACCCTCTGAGCCAGGACTCCATGGCTGGCACCAGGCCACAGCCAGACAATCATAAGACATGGGCAGGGCGGCAGGAGTGAAGGCATTTCTTCAAATAACCTGCTCCCAAGTTATTTAGGGCTTCAAAGATCATCTTCGGCGCTTTAAATTAGGCCCTGAGACACACTGTGGTAAGCATATCGGTGTAATATATGTCAGCCGTCTGGCACTAACATCTTTAAAAGCAGCTTCATAAGGAGTGCCTTGCTGTCACTAGTGCACAAACACTGCCCTTGTCAGACAGGGTCACAGTTGCATACCTGCCTCAACTCCTAAAACACACACACATGGACCAAAATACCAAGCACACCTGGAAAGTGGGGAGGGGGGAGGTCAGAAATGCTGGAACCGAACACGCTGAAATTGGAGTCGCCTGGACATCTGCCCTTAGTCATCCCAGCTGTCAGAAATACCCAGCTGGTGAGAGGGGACGTGTCACAATGCCTAGACAGTCATGTTTCCTAAAAATGAAATGTCTAATAAGGCACCAATGTGTGACGCATGCACAGGAGCTTTTGAGGGTGACCTGGTACTCACCAGCGGCCATACACATGCAAGTAAACGCAGTCTCCTTCACCCAATAAATGCTTTTCAAAGCAGTTAGTTGCCCAGCTCTGCAGTTGCAATCTGTGCTTTCCAAAGCGTCCAGCTTTCTCAGTTCTCTGGTTATTGTTTTGCAGCCTTTAGGGGCGTACATATCTTCTAAATAAAGACCACTTGTCACCACAGAGTCAGGTGTTCAGTAATGTACCAGAATAAGACCTTGGGGAATTCTGCCATGGATATAGAGACTGCCAGATCAAGCTTGTGTTTTGCTAGAGCCAAAAGATTAGAGGCAAAATTAAAAAGCAGAAACCATTGTTTATCTTCACACTGGTCAGAAGTATAAGACTGGAGAAGATATTTGGTGGTGCAGAGAGCTTGCAACGACTATTTGATCAGTGTTCAATATCTTCTGTTTGGACCTAGTATGCTGTTCCTGCATCTAAAATGTGGGAATGACTGTATGTCCCTAATTTCTTTCCATTGACCTGTCATTCCACTAAGACCCTGGTTTCACTCTGCCTGCCTTCAATTAAGCAAAACTGAGCTCTCCAACATTAATTCCAAAATCTGCATATGCTCCCCAGTACTGTACTTGCTCCTGCTATTACTTCTTTAAAATAATAATTAAAAAAATGCATCCAAGTGCATCATTGCTCTAATGGCACGTTTCCTGCAAAGTGCTCCCATACAACAATTGCTCTTACCCCACAATAATGCAAAATTGAAACAGGGGGAAGCAAACAGAATGTATTTCCTCCACTCTAATTCTGAAAACAAGAATCCAGGGTAGGGGAGCGGGGAGAGAGTATTGTTACCACTCTGTGAAAAACAACTGGGGAAAAACAACTGGAACCCCCAAAAGCAGACAGAAATTTGAACAGATAGAAATTCAAAACCATCCCTACTAAAATGCTCTTGATACATAATTTGGGAAGCCATCAGATCTACCTTTGATGAAGACAGATGGAGGTGTTGCTATATCTCTCACTTTGGCAGGTGTATGTCTTTATGCTTGAAGGGACTGCTATGCACTGTTGCATTGTCACAGAAAATTGATGCTGGCAGTAGCCTGAAAGTTGCCAAGGCAGCCTAAAAAGCTCTCTCCATTGCTTCTGAAGTGCAATTCCACAAACTGCCCACACCTTAACGCTGCTTCATACAACACACGTTTCCTACACAGACATGCATGCAGAAGCAGCCCTTCGCTCAATTATATACTTAACACAGGAAGCATGTGCTGAAGCAAAGGTCTCCTTCACACCTACCAGAGGACTTCGCACAAATAAGCCTTTAGGTGTGCGCAGTTATTTAGGGGGCTACTCCCCAATGGTCCAAAAGGGTGTGCAAAAGGGTATGTTTGGGTGTGGCTGGAAAGAGCAGGGCAACGGGTAAGTGTGGCTAAGCTCTCAGCCATTCGTTCATCCCACACTTTTCAGTGCATTTTCCTGCTAAAAAGTGTGTGTGTGTGTTTAATGTGCTACTAGGATCCCTTTAATCCACTTTAAATGCACACAACCAGAATTTCTGTGTGCCCTCGAATCTCTCCCACAAAATGCTGACAGTATGGAGGCACCCAGGTGTTTGCAGAATGAAGGCTTCCTGTCCTCTCCTCTCTCCAGCCGGGATGCTGTATTCTAAGCCAACTGAGGTTTCCAAGAGCTTCACAAAGGTTATGGACACATGACTGGCTTGGAATGCAACCAGGTCGTTCTTTTTCTCTGTTCAGATTAAGCTGGTTTGGGTGAAAATGCATTAAAATGCAATATTTCGTAATACAGGGTTATGGCTAATGTGTGCACGCCTCTCCCCAAGCTTGCAGCGGGCACACACAGGTTGCCAGTTGAACAGGAATGTGTGGACAGCTAAAGGCAGCTAAGTGTTGAGCGGAGGAGCATTACAATAGAAAGGTAACCCTGAGAGAGTTGCAAAAGAACCAGCACACTCATATTATGCAAAAACATTTCACCGCGTGGAAGGGCACTTAATGATCTTACAATGCTCTCTTCCGTTACAGAGAGTTCCTAGGCATTTTTGCAAACCATATGTGAAGATCACTTTATTAAGCTGTTTAACAGCATCTTGCAGAGTTTCTAAACCTGTAGCATCGCAAAGGAAGAGCAGCTTGCCTGATAATTGCGGGGAATTTGAAGAATGCTGGAGACATCTGGCCAGGACACAAAGATTAAGCAGCCTCCATTCTTCAGAAAAGTATCTTGGAATTAATCAGGATCAAAAAGGGGAAGGGAGGAGGTCTGCTTCACATTCTGTTGAGAAGATAGTTCCAGGGCCTCAATAATATATTTGGTTTGAGTTGAAGGCACAGTTGGGATGATGCAGTTGCACTGGTGAGGCTGCCAGATTGGTGGCGGTGGTCCAAACTGGTCTAATCAAACATTCGGGAGCTCATCACTGCTCAATCCCCATACAGGTAGCCCTGCTTCAACACATGTGTCACTACTGTCATAACAGTGGGCCTGGTATGTCTCACTTATGTTGGAAAAGGGTCCTTTGTTTTTATGATTTCAAGTTATGGCTACTCATGTAGGCAAGTGGAGTTTTGAAGTATAAAATCTAGATTGACCCGTTATAACATATTTGTACAGCTAAATCCATGCAGAAATATTAGGATTTAGTAGTAGTAGTAGTAGTAGTAGTAGTAGTAGAATTATTATTATTAGAATTTATATACCGCCCTATACCCGCAGGTCTCAGGGCGGTTCAAATAAAAATCAGGGTGGTTCACATAAAATAGGATTTGTCTCCTATCCATGACTTGTTCAATGACTATTTAAGTAATTCACTTGTTTATGAAATAAACTAGAAAAAATGCCCACAAAAATTAGGGTAAGGCAAGCAGAACAGAACTCCTGTCCCTTTCTCCTTTACAGATCCTATCTCCTACGTCCCAAGTCACCTTCTGGGGTCAGAACAGGAAGTTTTGTGTGACTAAGAGATTTAAGTTTTAACTGCCTTGCTATTTTGCAAGAGCAATAAACCAGTCGTTTCAAACCAACAGGCACTCAGATCTAGAGATTGGGCATTTGTCCATAGCAAGACATGACCAATAAGTCTAGCCTTTCAAGACACACACACACACACACACACAGGCTCTGGCATGTACCATAAGCCCATTTGGGGCGTCAGAGAGTTAAATTGTTGAAATCTCATTTTAAATCACGGTTGCAGAAAGGGTCAATGTCTACCCTTAACTATTGCATGCGGGGAATCCACGCTTGCTCTGTCATTGCCTAAAATAGTATACTCAGGACAGAGCAGACAACTGTAAAAATCCAGAGCAATGACTGCTGGTGGACAATCAATAAAGAGGTTGCTTCATGTCATTTGAAATGCCTTAGTTGCTGATAAAAAGACAGCTCACACTCTGAGTATTTAGCAGCCTTTAAAAACTTGCTTCCCTTTTCAAAGATTGTGATACATGAGCCTCTATTGGAGGAAAGGCAGGGTATAAATTTAAGAAACAAAATATAATAAATAAATACATTCCTGAAATCATACCCAAACCCCTGAATAGACTGCGGCTCCCATGAAACTCCATACAACACAACAGTTTTCATGAGTTGATGTCATTTATAAAAGTCAAATTGTTCCCTTTTGGGTACAGTGCTAATTCTCTAAGAAGCAATAAGCTTACAATTCATTCATGAGGCCTCATGTTAGAGATAGCCAATGTGCTGTCTTAGACTACAACTCCCATCATCCCTAAACCCTGGCCATATTGGCTGCTGGTGCCTCGAGTTGTTGTCCAACAGTGACTAGAGCAGGCATCCCCAAACTGCGGCCCTCCAGATGTTTTGGCCTACAACTCCCATGATCCCTAGCTAACAGGACCAGTGGTTGGGGAAGATGGGAATTGTAGTCCAAAACATCTGGAGGGCTGAAGTTTGGGGGTGCCTGGTCTAGAGGGCACTATGGTCCCATGAATTGTTGGAGGGAAGGTGGTCACTGTTTTGCACTGACCATCGTGCCAAAGTGTAGCATTCTGGGAATCCCTAAAGAATGGGGCCCCCAGATTCATACTCTGAAGGAAATAATCCCCTTAGGGACTTATGAGCATTGCATGCAGTGCTTGGCTTAACCAGCTTTACACGCTTGAAAAATTGGGGCTACTACCGTAAATCACAAACAGAAGCCAGCCCAGCCCAAGACATTTTGCTGCCCGAGGCAAAAGACAAGATGGCATCTCCCATTTCACATTCAAAAGCCAAATGAACCGGACTTACTTTCTACGCTGACAGTTTCCTCTGCAACACCTGAGGGAAGCCGGCTAATTACAGGGACACGGCATACGGTATACATAGTTCTGTCCTCCAGCAGAAGGGTATGGCCAGAAGACTTAAGAGAGTTCCCCCAGCATTTGATACCTGAAGCGGTTACTTCTTTGCCTAATGGTAGGGCCAGCCCTGAACAGAAATGCAAACCAAAGGAAATTGGAACACACTAGAACACAAGCAAGGTTTAACTAGAACAGGAAGTCCTCTTGGACATTAAATACTGTAAACTTTAAATATCAGCTACACTGGGTGGGTGGCGGAGGCATTGTGTCACGGTCCGGGCTGCTTACGAGCGAAGTCCCAACAAGGAGCGTCGGGCATACCTGCCAAGTTGCTGTCAGAGAAATAAGGGACCGGGCCGGAAATAGCAGACCGGAAATAGCGCTGCCGCCATTTTGGAACTGGGCGGCGCATGCTCAGAAGTGACTTTTGATGCTGCTTTGCCCAGTTCCAAAATGGCCACCGCGCCAGAAGTCGCACTGCAGCCATTTTGGAACTGGGCAGAGCAGCATCAAAAGTCACTTCTGAGCATGCTCCGCCCAGTTCCAAAATGGCCGTCGCGCCAGAATAAACCGGGGGGAAACAAAAAAAATCAGTTTTTTCAGCTAGGAACAGCTGGAAAAACGGGGATTTCCTGGGGAAAACGGGAGACTTGGCAGCTATGGTGTCGGGACCGGGGGCAAGATGGTAGGCACAAGCGTCCGAAGAGCAGAGGTCCAAGGGTCAAGAAGCACAAGGGAAGAAGTCAGTCCGAAGGTCAAAGCACAAAGTCACAGTCTGAGGGTCTAAGCACAAGTCACAGTCCGGGGGTCAGAGCACAAAGTCACAGTCAAAAGGTAAGGAGGCACATGGCGAGGCAGAGAGTATGTTGCTGTAGCAAAGAGCTGAGGGGAAATGCTGACCTTATATCCCCTGCTGGCTCTTGCCACTAGGTGCAGCAAGTACCAAGTGGCATCACCTGTGCGGCCACGCCTTGCCTCTCTGGAACAAGCCGAAGAGGATCCCAGTCCTGCAAAGCCCTACTGGTCCCAGGGCCCGGCTCCTGCACAAACTCCTGACACATTGGCAGAATCTGGATCATGACATATAGGGAGAGCTTTAACCCTTTCTTCACTTCCACCTAGGTCACAAGGTGTTACGGCTGGTTACCATCTTCTCCATTGGAAGTTGGAAGAGCGACTCTCTCTTTCACTTCTTCGTTCAGCTCTATTTTGCCCAGATATAATGTGTAGATGTGCTTTCCCTCTTTCTGCCTCTCTGATGGGGCAGGTGGGTGGGAGCTGATCTGGGAGAAGGGGGAGAAAAGTGACAAGAAAGGGTGGCACCCAGAACACGCTCTCAGAAATCCAAACGTGGCCACAGGCATAGAAAGGTTGGTGACGCCTGGGTTAGGAGGAGAGAGTGACTGGCTGAAGGTAAGTCAATAACTTATGAGGCTGCCACAGGGATTTGAACCAAAGATTCCCAGCTCTATGCCCAACAATCTAACTAGTTTCATATATTCGTTAACCGGAGTGTTTTTTCAGTTAATCGTCGTGTGTGTTGCTGAGGTAAACAAAAAGTGGTGCGGGCGGGTGGGGGAAGAGAGCAACACACAAAAGGGTATTCTTAGAAAGTTTTCTGAAGAGAGGAAAGGTGGAGAGATGAGAGTGGGAAGCAAAGAGCACCATCATGCTGAATTAGCTTCTGCATTCACTGATCCAAGACGACATAAACCCCAAAGGGACTGAAAAGAGGAGATGAGCAGACTTGGTGAGCAGCTTTTTTGTTAAAAAAAACCAACAACAACCCAGAGAGACACAGTGACCTCATTTCTGCCATAAAGAATGCTGCTTCGAATCTTGCTGCACAAAACAAAGACAGCCGACCTTGAGCATCCAAAGGTCGTGGTTCATATTGCCTTCGCAGAACGCCAGCAAGAAAACTCCGATTTTATTCCCTGTCAAATTGTAACTCGGAATACTTCCCTCCGCAACAAATGTAATTCATTCTGAAAGACCATATGCCAGTGTTCCCTGGCTGAGAACAGGGTTTCTTGTTCATGTCTGGGTAACAAATGCTGGAATTCTCAACAATAGATAGATATTTCCCAAGAGGATGTGCCCTGACTTGCTTGACCTTAGTGCGTTCATAAAATGCAAGACAGAGAGGACCCAATGTGGGTATACAGGAAGCAGAGATGAAACCCATACTGTAGTTCACAATGCACATCTATTAACCTATACAGAGAAAGCGTGCAAATCACTGCACCACATGAAAAAGGGCACACTTTTCTCAACATGGCGAAAACCCCAGCCCTACTAATAATTCCACTGCACTTTCTTATTGCAAAAAAAAGGGATGGGCCTGAGTAAAAAAAATAATAATGATGAAAATTCCCAGGAGGAAAAATCAATGACACAGAAAGATTGGTCATGAAGGAAGGCAAGTTGGGTCATGAATATCATGAGTCCAGACACCAGCTTGCAAAATCTTGTGGCTGACAGAGATCTAGGAATTCTTCTCAGCTATTTGTGCTATTTCCTATATATGTTATGGCACCTTTTTTGCACATTGCCCCCGATTAAGTTATGGGGTATGTTTTTAAATCACCTTCTTTGGGAATATGGGAAGAGGAGGGGAAGGGGGGAGGAGGAAGAGTTTGGATTTGATATCCCGCTTTATCACTACCCTAAGGAGTTCAAAGGGACGCGGATGGTGCTGTGGGTTAAACCACTGAGCTTGCCAATCAGAAGGTCGGTGGTTCGAATCCCCATGATGGGGTGAGCTCCCGTTGCTCAGTCCCAGCTCCTGCCAACCTAGCAGTTCGAAAGCACATCAAAGTGCAAGTAGATAAATAGGTACTGCTACAGTGGGAAGGTAAACAGCATTTCCGTGTGCAGCTCTGGTTCGCCAGAAGCGGCTTAGTCATGCTGGCCACATGATCCGGAAGCTGTACACCAGCTCCCTCGGCCAATAATGCAAGATGAGCGCCGCAACCCCAGAGTCAGTCATGGGTAGACCTAATATTCAGGGGTCCCTTTACCTTTAAGGAGTCTCAAAGCGGCTAACAATCTCCTTTCCCTTCCTCCCCCACAACAAACACCCTGTGAGGTGAGTGAGGCTGAGATACTTCAGAGAAGTGTGACTAGCCCAAGGTCACCCAGCAGCTGCATGGGAAGGAGTGGGGAATCGAACCCTGTTCACCAGATTATGAGTCCACTGCTCTTAACCACTACACCACACCAGCTCTCCTACACCACACTGGGAAGCTGCTTTATATCTGATCAGACCACCATCTAGCTCGATATTGCCTATTTTGACTGGCAGAAGCTTTCCAGGGTTTTAGGCAAGGATTTGTTCACCAGCTACCAAAGACTGAACCTGGGATCATCTGCATGCAAATTGTGTATGTGCTTTACTACCGGGCAACAGCCCCTCCTTGCTATTCTAAGTAACAGAGTTGAGAAGCAGCAGATTTTGTGAAACAATGATTTCTGCAGTGCCGAATAATGCTACTTGCATGTCCAACTGACATACATTTGTCATCCCCGACGCGGCAAATTCATACCCATTTCCCCTTCTGCCTTCATATCAAAACCACCCATACTTTGCAAATGTGTTTGCCAAAGAAAGCCATTTATTATCCTTGGCTCGAACACTGAAGGTTTGGGCAGCCAACATCCACATTAGTGAAATTGCTTTGCCGTGTTCGATGAACATACCCAAACGGAGACTCTTGTCATTTCTGCCAGTTATGTTGCTTTCCTTCTCTCTCAAGTGTCTAAGAAGCATAATGCATAGCACAGGCACCAGGAAATAGCACCAAAGCCTTTGCAGATACACTTGGGTTACATTCTTTAATCTTGACAGTTTTCTCTCCCAATGTAAGCATGTTTCTCATTTGTGGATTCTAGGTTGGTCTCAAGGCACAAGGGAACCAAGCGAGATGCAGCCTGCTCACCGGCTGACGTATGCATCACCCCCCTCAAGCGAGCATGCATAGATCTAGGGCAGTGTGTGTGTCACTAAAGAGAGAGGTGATTCACAGCCTTGTAGACACACTGCGTAACAATAGCCAGGCACTTACAATTCACCCACATGTATTAGAATTATAGTGAGAAGTACAGATTATATAGGGGATCATCTGCTGAGAAAGGGATTTAATCACCTAGTAAGACAGATGTAGCGGGTAAGCGGCCTTTTTCTTCTGGGCTGTTGCCTAGGTTTCAAAAAAAGGCTGCTTGCTTTTGATGCAATGCTCAGGCTGTGGGTTAGCTTGACATTTGAAGGGCAGATAGATCTCGTGGATGGAGGAAGCAATTGGCGTCCGGGGTGACAGATGTCTCTGGGAACAATCAGCTTGCTGCCCTTCTTTCAGATTTCAGTCTAAAATTGAGTCAACAGATCACAAGTAAAACACACAGAAAAGGAGGGAAGGTTTACATGCAGAGTAGTTCATGCTGAATTCATGGCTAAAGGGGATTTAATAAATATCCCCAAAAATGAGGGGGGTGGGCATTTGAAAGAGCTCCAATGTACTTCTGTGTAGTTGCATATAGACAGACACTGTGGTTATCCTGTTACTTATTGCAGAAACTGCACTGCTGCAGCATCAAGATCAGTTGATGATAAATTGATGGTGTTGACCTTTAAAGTCTCAAATGGCCTCAGCCCAGAATACCTGAAGAAGCATCTCCACCCACATTGTTCAGCCCGGACACTGAGGTCCGGCTCCAAGGGCCTTCTGTCAGTTCCCGCAATGTGAGAAGTGAAGTTACAGGCAACCAGGCAGAGGGCCTTCTCGGTAGTGGCACCCTCCCTGTGGAACAGCCTGCCATCAGATGTCAAGGAGATAAATAACAACTTTTAGAATACACCTGAAGGCAGCCCTGTATCAGGAGGTTTTTAATGTTTGATGTTTTATCATATTTTCATACGTGTAGGAACCCACCAGGAGTGGCTGGGGCAATGCAGCCAGATGGGCAGGGTATGAATAATAAGGTTATTCTTATTCTTAAATGACAGAAAATTCTCAAAGCATATTGTTTTAGTACGCTAATCAACCCCCTATGCAACACTTTCCTTTTTCTTTTTAATGTCAGAATGCTTTGCTGACAGTATTGTATCCATCTGGAACCTCCTTGTGACATAAGTCATTTTTATTTCCTTTTTAGAGAAAACCATCTTGAGTTACTCAGAGTTCACAGTTGAGATGAAATGAATGCAGGCCTCTTAAATTCAAAACTGCCACTAGGCCCCTCTAACATTTATTCAGCTAACTTCCAGTGATGAGCAATCTCCCAAAATTACTATTCCTTCTGGAAACTTTCTGCATATACAAGTTTCAGTTCCTGTTATGATATCAGCATCCAAATTTAACTTACATTAAGAACACAAGGGCGTAGGAGCCTGCTTACTCAGGTCAATGGCTCAACTATTCCAGCATCCTGTTCTCACAGTGGCCAACCAGATGCCTATGAGAAATCCCAAAGCTGGACCTGGGCACAAGAGGACTGCCCACATGCAAATCCCAACTGGTATTCCTTCTTCTCACACCATGTTGCATGAATCTAACTGAGCAGCAGTTGCTAAACCAACAGTTTGCTTTGGGACAAACAGGCCCTTGGCTAGCACTCATGTTCTTAGGCAACCAATAAAGCGGCAGGTAAAAAAAAGAGGACAGGTGATCCTGCACCTTTAACAGGTAAAGGTAAAGGACCCCTGGATGGTTAGGTCCAGTCAAATGCAACTATGGGGTGCGGCGCTCATCTTGCTTATCAGGGCAAGGGAGCCAGTGCTTTTCCAGAGAAAGATTTCCAGATCATGTGGCCAGCATGACTAAACAGCTTCAGGCGCAATGGAACACTGTGATGGAATCCAGAGTGCACAGAAACGCTGTTTACCTTCCCACCACAGCGGTACCTATTTATCTACTTGCACTGGTGTGCTTTCGAAATGCTAGGTTGGCAGGAGCTGGGACAGAGCAATGGGAGCTTACCCCAACGCGGGGATTCGAAACACCGACCTTCTGATTGGCTTAGACCACAGCGCCACCCACGTCCCCTGTACCTTTAATATTTGTGTGGAAAAGATAATTTCAGGAGTTTAAACAATTATTAAAGGTGCAAGAGTCCTGTCCTCTTTTCTATCTGGTCACTCTAAGTCAGGTGAATTTTCATTTCTTTATGGTATTTTCAACTGCCTATCACCCTATGGGTTTGGGGTGGTTTGGGACAATATACCACCAGGATACAAACTAGTAGCAAATGCCTGCTAGTCAATATGCCGACAAGTCAGGGGGAAGAAAGCTGGGCAACAAATAGCACTGCTGCTGATACCAAGACATCCAAGTAAGTTACAATATGGACCCATTATCCAGGGTTTGAGTAAAATAACAGAAATGATCGAACTGTGTTTATTGTAACAAACAGATATTACTCCAGTTTGCTTATCTGGTTCTTCTGCAAAGTGATTCCTTAGCAGTAGATAATAATACCCAGGTGCCAAGACCTTTGTGTAAAGAAATACCTTTTGGATAGTCATAGACAATGGACAAAATCCTTATGCTGGTTTGAGTGATTGATTAGGTTGAGCTATCTTTGCTTCTATGGTTTATTTATTTTTTCATTTTAACATGGCAGCAACACTTGGAATTATTACTGAGCAAGCTTGGCATTCTAACCAGCAGAGGGCAATAGTAACTCAATTCACTACCGGGCAAACAGGTCACTAGAGTGAAGGAAGAAGACAACTTTCGCTAGCTTAATAGTTCTGCAAAAGTTTGAATACTAACAAGTTGCACCCACGGAGCTTTGTCTGTATTCAGCTTTTAAGTGCACTTGGCAGAGCATCTTCAGAGAATGAATGCACATCCCAAGACCTGGCTACTCCTAGTTTTCTGATGCTGAATTTCATTCATGCTCTCCGTATCCCAGCTAATACACTTAATCAAGGATCCTTCCCTATAAAATATAACAGGGGCCTTAAGCTTGTACAGCTGGAAGAGTTTGTCCCCATCAGATCTGTGTGCATTTGATGAGCTGACATACGATTACTTGCACACCTTTGCTTAATTTCTTGGAATTAAATGTTTGTGTTATGGAACACTGACAGGGGCAATAGATGCAAAAGAGGTTGGAATGATCTCTGAAAGCCATATTGTGGCATCCCTCAAGGATCTATTCTGTCCCTCCCATTATGTTGTTCAATATTGACAGTGCTCTTTTTCTTTAAAAAAATGTTTAGGGGTACTCTCATTTTCCTACTCATATTGAAATACTGCCCCTCAGCGAGGCAAAACTTAGATTCACAAAATGTTTAGGCGTGTGTGTACCCCTGCATCTCCCCAGAAAAAAAGCACTGAATATTGATATGAAGCCACTGACAAAGAATGAGGAATTTGCTTTAAAAAAGAGAGAAAAGGGCGTTAATTAAAGATAAATCTGTAAAATAAGCAGTATGTAAAAGGGGATGGATTGGAATATATCTGAGAGAGTGGGAAACCTGTTTTGGGGGAAAAAATGTATTAAAATAATTTTGATTTGGTTTTGATGTGTTATAAATTTGAAAATGAATATAAATGAATTGGCAAAAGAGAGAGAGAGGTAAGAAGCCACTGACTGAGGTCATATGAGGATGTGGAGTTGGGTGTCGTCAAAATCATGATGGGATGAAACTAGAATTAGTTGGTTCTCCCTGCCTTACCAGTCTCAATGGGCACCGTCATCCCTGTTCGTAGTCACCACCGCTGTTTAAATTCCGGTGCAGTTTTCTAGACAGGGACATCTCTATAATTTTCTTTGCACTAGTCTGTTTGGGACTCTAGCCCAGCTGGGTTTATTTTCACAAGGATGTTCTATATTCAACTCAAATGGTTTGAAATTATTACTTTCATCTTAAGTTGTACGTATGTTGCCTTTTGGCAAACATGCCAGCTGCTGCGGCATAGAAACTGTTGAGCAATGGAAGGCGATACAACCAAGGTAGATTAGAAATGACGAACTTGACCATATCCCTTGCTAGGCATTGGAAGGGTGTCATTCATCACCCTTACTGCCTCTGTCTGCCACCTCTAATTGCTTAGTTAAATTAGAATAGCTCAGGCTCTCTTCATCTAACAGGGTGGGTTGCAACCCAGCAGCAGTCACTGGGGGGAGAATCTAATTTAACACCAGAGATCATGCCTATCTAATTCATTAATTTTCATAAAATTAAGTGCTTCACTAGCATGAAACAACTGAGAAGCATAACAGTGCTAATTAATGTAACATAAATTCATGGAACGTGTGCCCCATGGCTTATTCCTGGCATATCTGGAAGGTACTATCCTGAGAGCATTTCTCCACCTTCAAACCATGAGTGGTCCATGTCTGTTTGCTTTGGTTAATTACACAGCTTAGGTAATTACACTGGAAGTTATATCTCAGGTTCTCCCCCCACCCCACCCCACCCAAAAACCACCCTCTGTATTGAGAAATTGATGCAATGCTTGCTTGCTTAAATTTAAAGAGTAGATGATGAATCGTCTAAAACATCTGTAATCAGATGTTGGCCCTAAAAGTGCTCATACATGATTCGTCACATAATGTGTAACAAGCATTTCAAAATTCACTTTCAGTGTGATGACCACCATCAGATGGCATGTTTCAAAATAAAATGATCCGGACAAATTCATGGAAAATATGTCTATTAATAAATATGTCTATCAAAAACCAAATGGAGCCACTGTCATTGGTTTGTTCAGTAGCTCTGATTGCTTCAGAAAAGTATTGATACGTTGATCTCTCATAAAACATCAGCATACAGCAATATAAATATAAAATATCAGCATACAGCAATGTAAGAACCATTAGAAACAGTACTCAACAAGCGTTAAAATGACTGGATATCCAAGCATGTTTTCAGCAACTGCATAGGTGTAAAAAGAAACTCAAGAAGTGCTGGCAAGTCCAAAGTGATGTTGCCTGCTGAACCTCTGCTGAAAGAATGTTCCACAGCATGGGACTAGCAGGGGCACTGGGCTAGCCTCCCTAAATGTTCTGGTAAATTAGAGTACAGTCAAACCTCGGTTGTCGAACATAATCCGTTCCGGAAACCTGTTCGGCTTCCAAAATGTTCAGCAACCAAGGTGCGGCTTCTGATTGGTTGCAGGAGCTTCCTGCACTCAAGCGGAAGCTGCATTGGACATTCGGCTTCCAAAAAAATGTTTGAAAACCAGAACACTTCCTTCCTTCCGGGTTTTCAGTGTTTGGGAGCCAAAATGTTCCATAACAGAGGCATTTGGGAACCTAGATTTGACTGTATTAAAGTACAGTCGTACCTCTTAATTCATTCCAGAGGTGCTTTCTTAACCTGAAACTGTTCTAAACTAGAGGCGTGCTTTCGCTAATGGGGCCTCTTGTTGCTGCTGCGCCGCCAGCACAGGATTTCCGTTCTCATCCTGGGGCAAAGTTCTCAACTCGAGGTCACTCTTCCAGGTTAGCGGAGTTTGTAACCTGAAGCGTTTGTAACCTGAGGCGTTTGTAACTCAAGGTACCACTGTATTAAAGCCTGGCGCCTCCTTCGCAAAACCCAGGAAGCTTCTGCCCAGCTTAGGGAGAGAGGTGTGATGTTCCAACAGGGTCCAAGAGCCCTCCTGTCCCCTTCCCAAAACCCACCCAGCAGGGCTCCAGCATCCTGTCAGAGGCCCAGCTGAAGCCGGAGAACCAGTATAGATGGACCTTTGTTCTAATAAAGGGATTTTTGAATCAATTCTGCAACCATGTACCAATCTATTCATAGCCCTGCTGTGCAAACCCCACCCCACCCAGAAAGAATGCAAGATGAGTCAAGATGAAACATTTGCCGAAGTTTTTCATAGCGACTCCTCTCCACAACCCCACAAAATGGAACTACAGTGGTACCTCGGTTTAAGTACACAATTGGTTCCGGAAGTCTGTACTTAACCTGAAGCGTACTTAACCTGAAGTGAACTTTCCCATTGAAAGTAATGGAAAGTGGATTAATCCATTCCAGACGGGTTTGCAGAGTACTCAACCTGAAGCGTACTTAACCCGAAGTATGAGTGTAATTTGTTCTGGAAGTCCGTACTTAACCTGAAGCGTACTTAACCTGAAGCGAACTTTCCCATTGAAAGTAATGGAAAGTGGATTAATCCGTTCCAGACAGGTCCGCGGAGTACTTAAACTGAAAGTACTCAAACCGAAGCGTACTTAAACCGAGGTATGACTGTACAAAAGAACTGGCTGCTGGAAGTATCAAGCTTTGTTCATTTCTAAACTTGTAGCGATGAAAGAGCAAAGCCTTATATTATTATTATTATTGTTGTTGTTGTTATTATTATTATTATTATTTCTATACCTTTTGGCGCTGGCAGCGCTAAACACCTGGCAGAATCCAAAAGGACTGTTGAGGGTATATTTGGAGAAAGTGAAACATGCCGGCATAATGATCGTAGACGGCCCACATTCAGAGGGAGCCAGCGAACTCATGGATATGACTCCTGCTTATTTTGTATTCCAGGGCGCTTCCACCATTGGTTTGGGAAGCAATGTAGACACAATGTTAACCACAATCCACATCTACCCTGTGCCTACCCTGTTGCTTCTCATGTAATATTGTATTTTGATGTGTTTCCCCCACCAAACCAGCTTAGATTTGAATTGTGAAAAAGAACAGCCTGGTTGATAGTGAAGAATGAAGAATTGGGGGATGGGGTAAGAGAGATGTCACATAGGCACTATGTCGTCATCTGTTGCCTGACATTCATTCATTCATTCATTTTGTTTTGCTTTCTTTTCAGATGAGCAGCATTCCTGGCAACAGGACATAATTTCAGGTCTTCCAAAATGTCTAATATTGGAATTGTAAGCAGGTTTACTCTGGAGCCTCACTTAGCTCAATCCCTACATAGCTGCCAAGTTTTCCCTTTTCTCGCGAGGAAGCCTATTCAGCATAAGGGAAAATCCCTTTAAAAAGGGATAACTTGGCAGCTATGAATCCCTAGAAAGTATATTTAGGATTCCAGCATAAGGCTGGCGCTCTTGACTTGGGCAGGTGATAGAGATCTAGCCCGTTTCCCTACTCACATGGTTACAACTGCTCATTTTGAAGGCCAACAGGGCAAAAATCAGGGTTTTCGTGTGTGTTTGTTTGCATGCTTGTCTCAAGTCAAAAACAAAAATGAGCTCTTTTATTACAGGAGGGGAGAATGAAGGAGCTTCCAGACTAGCAGCGAGTACAGGTGTAAAGCAGGTTTTTTACTTATCAGACTTTCCATGATAAGGGAAAATCTAGATTAAGCAAAGAAAATGTATGGGCTGGTGTTTCTATGATGATGACAACATGTGGACCCTGGGGGGGGGGGAGAGAATCTTCCTGTCATGAGCAGCACTGAGCCCATAAAAAATTGCCCTGTAGAATCACTCTTGGTCTGCTTACCTCCATTAGGGACACATTTTCACATTTACTGAAAGTGCCACCGTACCCCTTTTGGTTTAGTGTTCAGACAGGTGCAGCAGCTTATAATGAGTTGTTTTATTGCTTGTATGGTCTGCTAGCGAGCTCCCTTCCATATGCTCATAGGGAACAAGCAGATCAACCAAGCAGGCAGAAAGAGGAGAAAACAACAGCAGGTCATTCTTCAAGCTCTTGTTTTGTTTCCTCTAAAGTAGTTTTCATTGAGCTTAATACTTAGTAGTAACATTAAACTGACCAGCTTGTAATTTTTACATTATCCAGCCAGCTTGGCTAGTCTCTCTCTCTTCTTTTCTGCCTCTAAATCCTTGCACCCAGCTCTGCTGCATCCCCAATGCAATTCTGTCACGGGCAGGAAAATAATCAAATATTGTACAGAAAAGAAAAACTCATGCTTCAAGAATCCACAGAATGATTGACAACAGCAAAGGATCAGTTTCAATCACTTTTGCCTACCTTTTTCTGGCATGTTGCGTAGAGCTATGACAGTTTGGAGGGAGGTGGACTTGACAAGCCTGTCATTAAACTATTGCACAACCATACACAGCGTAACCGGCTGCGCATAAATAATACTCTTCAATGTATATTTCACAGTATCAAAGGTTTTCTCATACAAAGTCAGCATGTAAAGACTGACAAAGTAAATGAAAGTCCCAATAAACCAGTTCATTCATAAAGTCCCAAATTAGAGCGGTTTCTAATCCATATATGCCCCTGTGTATTCAAAAGGCCCATAGAATCCAAATGAGAGCTTGCTGCAGTTCCACGACAAGGATTTCCAGAATAATCATCCTGTTTCACCCACTTGGGCTTCGTCAGTGGTACATGTTTCATATAATGTGTATCGAGATCACGGCTCTCATCACATAGTGGTTGCATGTGGATTAGAAACAGCTCTAATTTGGGACTTTTTGAATGAACTGGTTTATTCACTGGAGTGGATCTACATAGATATTAAAAAAACACTGTGAAAACAACAACAACAACAACAACAACAACAACAACAACAACAACAGCATTGTAATATATATATGGAATTTGCCATTAGCTCACCAGCGCCCTCTAGTGTATAATGTACTTGAAATATTATATTTGCAGCTGTATAGCTGAGTCCCTGATGTGGAGTAGTGGATCTGCTTCCTGAAAGAAGTGCCTCTTGCTAGCTTCCACCTGGGCTCTCTTTGTATATGTGTAAACAAAGCAAATATTGCAAAATGTTACAAGTCTCCCTACAAAACCTGGGTTTTGCTGTCCCTGGAGCATTTTGCCACTAACCAAAGCAAAGAGCATACCGCTCCATGAACCCTGTGTCACAGAATATAAAATCTAGTTTTCTCAACGCAACCAGTGCTAGAATCCGCAGCAAATGAGGAACTTGGCAACCTGAAAAGTAGGGAACAATCTGTCACAGAAGCTTTCATTAAATTAAATATTGACACTCTTAATACAACTGTATATCATTTAAAATTCAGTGATCTCATTTTCTTAATTCCTGCCTCTCAGCATGCTGTTTGCCAAAAATAGAAGTTGGCAGCCACAGAAATCAGAAAGCTTTTATAATTAAGGTTTAGAAAGCTCCTATCTAAGATCTTGGAAGCTGGGTTAAAGAAATATATATATACCAGCATTACGGGTATTTGAGAAGGATAAATATCCATTCCCATTCTGTGCAAACTCTAATACTGGGATTTGTTTGTTTTTAATGGATGGACTGTTAGACACCTACGGTCCATCACATTTCTCCAGTGTGGACCTGCAATGTAGCACCTTGGCCAAATCAGTTTTTTTTCCATTATTCTTACCCTGCAGGCTACAAGTCCTGAAAAACCCGCTTCCTGCCTTGCAGGCCTTTCCCCACCTGGGCTGGGAGAGTGGAGCCCTGACTGACTCCAGCTCATAGCTGCCAAGTTTTCCCTTTTCTCGCGAGGAAGCCTATTCAGCATAAGGGAAAATCCCTTTAAAAAAGGTTTAACTTGGCAGCTATGCTCCAGCTATCCTCCAGCTGAGGCTGCTGAGCAGACTCTTGGGCTGGGGTGTTGTTATGGGTTTTTGTTGGGGAGTGGGTTGTTGCTGCTATTGATATTATTCATAGAATCATAGAATCATAGAGTTGGAAGAGACCACAAGGGCCATCCAGTCCAACCCCCTGCCAAGCAGGAAACACCATTAAAGCATTCTTGACATATGGCTGTTAAGCCTCTGCTTAAAGACCTCCAAAGAAGGAGACTCCACCACACTTCTTGGCAGCAAATTCCATTGTCGAACAGCTCTTACTGTCAGGAAGTTTTTCCTAATGTTTAGGTGGAATCTTATTTCTTGTAGTTTGAATCCATTGCTCCGTGTCCGCTTTCCGGAGCAGCAGAAAACAACCTTTCACCCTCCTCTATATTCTTTTAATCTTTCTTTTAGTTATTATGATTTATGTGGAAATTGTTCAATTTGGTTATGCACTTTTTGCTGTTTTCTTTATGGTTCATGACTACTTTTGTTACGTTGTAATCATGTGGTTTTTATGTTGCAAACGTGTGGTCTTTTCCCATGCCTGCACACAACTGACTTTTCTGTTCTGCCCTCTTCATTTCTCTGCCTGTTCTAGGAGATCACCGGGGAGGGGAGCCGGGTGCTACATTTTCTATGGGGAGGAAGAAAAAGGGGAAAGCAAATTCTCAACTGTAGTACGTGGAGAAAGATTACCTACTGCAATGATGGAAACCTAGGAGAAATAGAAGTGCCCGGTTAATTGGGTTTTATTTGCTGTTTGTGACCTGGTTGCTAAGCTTTCTTATGGACCAGTTTTGATGGTTGTGGAGTAAGCATGTAGATCAGGCCCTCTTGACTACACAGTTAGTCTTCACTCAATTTGACACGCCCAAGCAAATGGTTTTTTTTAATAAAAAAAACCTCAGAAAAGAAGAAACACATCTCCCTCCTGGCACTTCAAACATTTATTAGAACCAATTTAAAATGAATAAAGATGCTCCAAAATCCTTAACACCCCTGGTGTCTGCTTAACTGAGAAAGAAAGAAAGAAAGAAAGAGAGAGAGAGAGAGAGAGAGAGAGAGAGAGAGAGAGAGAGAGAGAGAGAAAGAAAGAAAGAAAGAAAGAAAGAAAGAAAAAGAAAGAAAGACTGGGTTGCCAACCATTGCCCTATGATTTACAAATAAAAGACGATCCCATGCATGACTGGCAGTATTCCCCTCAGTGCAGAACTGCTACTTTTTCCCAATAAAGAGCAGCATGACGTGCTAAGACTGGAAAGTCACAAGGGAGTACTGTAAAATTTGAAGGGGCCGTAACACATGAGACCCACAGGAAAGGAAAAACTTGGCAAAGAGTAATGACTCACGAGGCAGACTGACTGATGTAATGAATACCATTAGTAAAATAAGTAGGTTAAAAAAATGCCATTTTTTAGTTTCTTTGGCTGGGCCTTTATGAGCTGCACAGTAGCCAGAAATTCAACAGGTGAAACAGTACAGCTCATTGCATCTCAATGCAAGGAAGACTGTACTTGTTGAACACAGGGCCAATATAACAAGCTTTGAATCACTCTCTGTCCTTGTAAATCAGAGAGGCAAGGCTGCAAAAACACCATACTTTCAAAGCAATCACCCCACCCAAGAATCCTAGGAACTGCTGTTTGTAGTTCTGATGGGGGGAAACTACAATCCCCAGAAACCTTGAGGACAGTTTTGAATATGCTTTGGATACTTGGTGTGTACACAGCCCAAGGCAGAATATTTAATTTGTATTGGTAAACCTTCTCCCTTTATTCTTTGTACAGTTTCTGCTGGCTCCATGACGAATCTTTTCTTCCCACCGAATGTTCTGTCCAAAGACTCTTGTAAAGTTTGCTCTAAAATGGACTCCGTTCAAAACCCTTTTGTCCTTCGGTAAAAAAACAAGTTATGGAGAGCAGATCTTGGCTGCTTTGCTTAATAGGTAGAAGTTTCTCTTGACCCAGAGAACACTCAATTAAATAACTCTGCTTGTTATTTAAAGCGGATCGCTGCTTTAAAAGAGAAGTTGTTTCTATTTGAGGGGAACATTCTCCTTTCAGGACCTTTTCTTCTAATTCTTTAGGCTCTGTTTGAACTCTGCTTACGTCGTTCTCTGGCAAACCTCGTGCCAGGATTGATTGTTCCTCCCACTCCAATGTAAATGCAAAGGGAAACCCAGCGAAGTTAATTGAGCTAAACTGGTCTAAACCTGGAGAAAGACAAATTACTGAGAGGTTTACTTGAGCAAGGAACAACCCTTCACTGTTGTTTCTTAAAATTGTGAAACGTAAATTATAGACTATGGTTTTACAGGAGAAAACAGGATTTGAGGGCTGGTAGATTCTATTCCTGGCCCAAGAAGAGGGTGTGTTCTCTAGGCAAAGCAAGGAGTTCCAGTTCTGAGAGGTCAGCTCTTCATCTCCAGAGTCCAACCTTTAGATTTATAGTCTTGTCTGTACATTGGGGTAGGAATAGAACTGCAACTGTTGACCAGCCCCTAACATTATGTACCCAACCTCTGACATCTGGGGTCAGCCAATGAAGGTGAATGGAAAGCGATTAAGAACAGAGAGAAGGTATGGTGAGCCAATGTGGTGCAGTGGTTAGAATGTTGGACTAGGACCTGGGAGACCAGGGTTCAAAACCCCACTGAGTCACGAATATCACCAGATGACCTTGGGCTAGTCACTTGCTCTAAGCCTAACCTACCTCACAGGGTTGTTGTGAGTGTAAAACGGGGAGGAGAGATATGTATGCCACTTCGAGCTCCTTGGAGGAAATGTGGAATATTATAAATGCAATAAGATAAATAAGCAAATGGAAGTTAATTCTGGGCTGCATCAATAGGAGTATAGCGTCTAGATCAAGGGAAGTAATAGTACCACTGTATTCTGCTCTGGTCAGACCTCACCTGGAGTACTGTGTCCAGTTCTGGGCACCACAGTTCAAGAAGGATACTGACAAGCTGGAACGTGTCCAGAAGAGGGCAACCAAAATGGTCAAAGGCTTGGAAACAATGCCTTACGAGGAACGGCTTAGGGAGCTGGGTATGTTTAGCCTGGAGAAGAGAAGGTTAAGGGGTGATATGATAGCCATGTTCAAATATATAAAAGGATGTCATATAGAGGAGGGTGAAAGGTTGTTTTCTGCTGCTCCAGAGAAGCAGACACGGAGCAATGGATTCAAACTACAGTACAAGAAAGAAGATTCCACCTAAACATTAGGAAGAACTTCCTGACAGTAAGAGCTGTTCGACAGTGGATTTTGCTGCCAAGAAGTGTGGTGGAGTCTCCTTCTTTGGAGGTCTTTAAGCGGAGGCTTGACAGGCATATGTCAAGAATGCTTTGATGGTGTTTCCTGCTTGGCAGGGGGTTGGACTGGATGGCCCTTGTGGTCTCTTCCAACTCTATGATTCTATGATTCTAAGTCATTCATCACACAGCACATAGTTCAGTATGGAATTAATACAAGATACGTTCACCAACTAAGGTGACTTTGAAACAGGACTGGACAAATTTACAGAGGATAAAGCTATCAATGGCTATCAGACATGATGGGTATCTACTATGTTTATCAGGAGCAGGGTACCAGTTGCTGGGGAAGAACAGCAGGAGAGGGCAATTGTCCTCATGTCTTAATATGAGTTGTCTTCCCATACGCATCTGGCTGGCCAATGTGCAATGCGGGGTGCTGGACTAGACAAGCTTTCAGCCTAATCAAGTAGGACCCTCAGGAAGGAGTTGAGTCAGATCAGAGGGTCACTTCACTCACAAGTCACACCTCGTCAAAGGAGAAGCTTTGAAGCCCTGTTCTGACTGTGCCTTACCTCATATGGAAATGCAGCATGAGCCCAGGAGATGGAGCTGCTTTTGGACTAGAACAGCAATAGAATCAGGAACCAATTAACTTCTGGAAAGAGAAGTGTCTGTTCGAGCCTGATCTGGAATATCTTAGATCAACATGCAGTCCCAAATGTGTGTGTCGCTGGTGGGCGCATTGTTTAATCTGGTGAAATAATCCCCTTTTCTCTCTTATCCCACTCCCAACCCTCTAAAACAGGCAATGCTTCCGTGTCCTATGGCTCCTCCCTTGAGACAGGAAGGAACTCTCCTTCCCAGAAGAGGTCAGGGAGGCGGTCCTTTTTGTGCGACACACAACTGTTTGGGTTGCTAGCTCCTGGAGAACAGGAATGTGTCTTTCCTTTCAGAACACAAGTAATAATTATTGACATTTTTTGAAGGAAGAAAAAAGCTGTTTGAATAATATGCTGGCACAATGTAGCTAGTGCTAGAATTTGTAAAAATTGAAAAAAGTTTCTTGTATTAAATCCTTTTTCTTGGAGAGCAAGGCCTCCAATGAAGCTGAATATTGGAAGATTCTGGATGGTTAGAAGTATTTTCTTTTGGGAATTATAGAGACAGAACTACCTAAATTGTATAGAAATTTATTTATGTATGCTACTCATAGCTGCCAAGCCTTCCGTTTTCCCCGGGAAATCCCCATTTTTCCAGCTGTTCCTAGCTGAAAAAACGGATTTTTTTGTTTTTTCCCGGTTTATTCTGGCGTGGTGGCCATTTTGGAACTGGGCGGAGCATGCTCAGAAGTGACTTTTGATGCTGCTTTGCTCAGTTCCAAAATGGCTGCAGTGCAACTTCTGGTGCGGCGGCCATTTTGGAACTGGGCAAAGCAGCATCAAAAGTCACTTCTGAGCATGCTCCGCCCAGTTCCAAAATGGCGGCAGCGCTACTTCCGGTCTGCTATTTCTGGCCGGTCCCTTATTTCTCTGAAAGCAACTTGGCAGGTATGATGCTACTACAGCAGCAAGAATACAGCTTGCCCAAAGATGGAAAGATGCAGAAGTCCCAGCAAAGGAAGAATGGATACAAAGACTTATGGAATATGCAGAAATGGTGAAACTCACTGGAAGAATAAGAAATCAAGATAACTTTTTATAAAAGAATGGGAAATGGTTTATTGAATATTTACAGATAAATTGCAAACAGATAAAAACATTTGTTACAGGTAGGTAGCCGTGTTGGTCTGACGTAGTCAAAACAAAAAATGAAAAAAATTCCTTCCAGTAGCACCTTAGAGACCAACTAAATTTGTCATAGGTATGAAGAAGTGTGCATGCACACAAAAGCTCATACCTATGACAAACTTAGTTGGTCTCTAAGGTGCTACTGGAAGGAATTTTTTAAATTTTTTGTTTAGATATAAACATTGGCAGGATTATTGTAATAACCTGCAGTTTCATAAAGTAGATAATTAAATGAGCAAAAAAATTTAAAAAACAAATTTAAGGAACCGCAGAGAGGGAAGACAGTCAAAAATTGAAATGTTAAATTGATTGTAAAACTAATGAAATGTATAAACTTGAAAAGTATTTTAAAAACGTTTTAAAAGAAAGCACTTTTTCACACAGTGAGTCATTAAACAATGGAACTCGCCAGCACAGGAGGCCACCAACTTGGATTACTTTAAAGGAGGATTAGACATTCATGGAAGATAAGGCCATCAATGGCCACTAGCCATGTTACTAGTTACAGGTAGGTAGCCGTGTTGGTCTGATGCAGTCAAAACAAAATAAAAGAATCCTTCCAGTAGCACCTTAGAGACCAACTAAGTTTGACATAGGTATGAGCTTTCGTGTGCATGCACACTTCTTCAGATATCTCTAAGGTGCTACTAGAAGGATTTTTTTATTTTGTTTTCACTAGCCATGTTGACTCTGCTCTGGCTCCAAAGTCGGAGGCAGTACTGTATCCTTCTGAATATCAGCTGCCGGAAACCACAGGAAGGGGGAAATGCTCTTGTGCTCAGATGCTTCCCGCCGGCTTCCCGCCGGCATCCAGTTGGCCACTTTTGAGTATAGGATGCTGAACTAGACGGGCCAACTGGCCTGATGCTGCAGGCTCTTCTTACAAGGGCCAGCCAAATGCCTGTGGAATTTTCCCTACTCCTCAGGGGAATGGGTGAGCCAGCAAGCAAATCCAGTTTGACCTTAGTTTTGTTTTTGCTTGCTGGCCTATCAAAATACCTACTATTTTGGGGGGGGGGGGCAAAGTTCTTTGAACAAGAGCAATGTCGTCATCTCAGATGGGACAGAGTTAATCTGATGCAGGTGTTTTTCCCCCCAGTCGACAGTGGGTTAACTAACATACCACTGAAAAACCAGAAGAATGGCAAAGGGGACAAAAAAGACTAGTTAAAAGTGGCCTAACATCATTCAACTGTCCCTGAATATATATGCAGGTATCTGTCAGGACAGTTATTGTTTGGTAAGCTGATAAATAGGCATGGGTGTACAGTATTAGTGTACAGATTGTTCCCTGTTTTTGATATTCAGGCTGTGAGTGCTATTGTTTACTTATCCAGAGCGCTGCCACTCACACAGACGAGGTATTTTCGCCAGGCGTGGCAGAACCTGAAGATTTTGCAGACCGCCCCCCCCAAAAAAAAACAGCTCAGGGAGGAACAAAAGTGTGCGGTGGCTACAGAATGTTGACTGCCTGGAAGAAAGTAAAAAACAAACAAACCTGGGTGATGGTGGCAGCAGAAATGTGGAATGGATAGAATCCTTAAAAGAAGCACTCCGCACTGCAACATTTTGTTGTAGTTCATTTGTATCCGAAGTCCATGAAGCTGACAACCCTGGCATTAATTTAATTCCCCATGGAACTGCTGGGGAAACAGCCCCATTTCATGCCTGCAACTATAACCCCCTTTTAATCCAGGAAGAGACTGACAATTCTCAAGTTTTCTCAAATGTACACCACAGGGTTTTCTCAAGCACCCACAACTTCTGATGTGGACTTCTCCTCATTGGCCAGCAGTTGATTGATGACCTCATCTGCCAATCACGTTTACCTTGATTAAAGAAGCATAAAATACAGCATTATATCTGTATGATTTATCACTCGTGCTTCGGCCAGAGGCTACCAACTGTTGAGCTGAGTCTTTTGTTATGCGAGGTTGTCCAATTCACAGGTTGCTGGACTAGACGGGCAGGTTGCTGGACTAGACGAGCATTCTTATGCTCTTTTGCTATTCTTATTTGTTCTTCCCTTGAAAATACGTCTGCTTTAAAAGAAACCCAAGCAAACCACCAGTGTAATATTGCTCAGTACAGATACCATGCCCTTTTCACCTTCTGCCTCACCCTTAGCTTAACTGGGAGGAAAACTGAAAGCTGACGTGTAAAAAGGAGTTTTCCACAAAAACCAAGCTTTTAGTTATAAGCTTCTTTCTTTAGACTTCTGCTGTTGCTACTGCTACTTCTACCTTGAGTGCTTATCTGGTGAATCCCTCCTGATTAACGTTACCTGATTTCATTTCAGTTCTATCCCTCCTTGCCCTGGAGAAAAACATCTTGGTGAGTTTGACATACACACAACTCTTCCACGTCTAGGATCAATGAGCTCAGTTGCTAAACATTGTACCCCTTGCAATAGATACTGATAGTGTTGCCAAGAAGAAAAAGAAGAAGAAACAAAAACCACCCAGTGTGGCCTATTCCCCCACTTTCCCTTTTAAATAGAGGTTTGCCCTGCAGAAAAAAAATCTGCCCAGGAAGCTTTTTGGTGGCACTGAGGTAAACGTTTATTGCTTGCTAATTACTGCAGATCAAACTGCTCTTAAAGGGACAGTTACAGTGGCCGGTTCGGAAGCTGACAGGGCTAAATGCTGAATGTGCACAACTGCAGCCAGGGATGCTCTGATAATTGAGATGCGCTGCACTTGGTGGGAGAGGGGAGAAAGCTTGAGACTAGTTAATGAGGCAACCAAGTTCCCATGGCATGAAATATATAGGCTTAGCCTGTCCTAAAACCAATTAGCAAATAAATGCAATGAGACATATTCACCATTCATGTTTAATATTGTCAGAATGAGGAATTAAAAGAGGCAAAACTATGGCCAGAAAAGAAACAATATGAAGCCTTAGTCCATAGCTGAGTTAGTTTCTCTTTTCTAAGCACGCTATCTTGGAAAAGCTGTTTCTAAACCCATGTTTGCCAAGAGATGGAAACTCTGAGGGTGGGCAGCTGCAGGACAGAATCAGCAAACCCCTCCCATGCTAATGTCATTGGCATTTCTCCCATGCTAATGTCCACCCCCACCCCCCATTTCCCCTGTCAGATTGGCTAACTTGAGAATTTTTGAGCCTGGCAGTGGCAAGGAAACAAAGTCAGTGCAAAGTGAGGGTGAGGTTCGGTGGCATTTGCAGGTGAGAGTCTGCAGATAGAGGAAGAATTAGGCATTATCTTCTTCCTGTTTATTTTGTCCTGCAAGTATCCCCCCCCCACCTTCACATTAGTCTTAGGAGTGAAACACCAGATTCCCCTCATCACATCTAGTTCCACATCAAATATTATGCTTTATATACTTTATGAATCTTGGTGAACCAGCACACATAAGCAACCTTTGGCACCAGTGGTGGTGCCAAAGGCAGATAGATGCCTTGATTCAAATCACAGGAGTCCTACTTTTAGTTCTCCTCCCACTTAACAATTTTTGGTCATTCTACAAGGAAAACATGAATGGAAATGTTTTATTGTATGCAAGCAGGTGAGATCAAGCTAGCATTGAACTGAACTACCGTAGATTAAAAACTGGTTTAGAACAAGGAGCCATCTTACAACACTATTCCAGAAACAGAAAGAATCAGCAGCACACACTGCAACAGATTTCCAGGGAACACGGTGATCACTCATTGCATTGCCAAGTCCTTCTTGAATTTTTTAGGATTTTGTTATGTTCTCTGAGAAAGGAGAAAATCTAAAAAGAAGAAACAGAAGAGGAGCAAAGTGAGCCAATTGTTTCATTTAGCAGAACATATTTAACATTTTCAGCAAGTTTTGTCACAGCACAGTGTTTGGCAGAGGACATTTTTGCTGTAGACAACCAAGCGACACATCCAGCTTCACCTGGTTACAGCATAACCTACTTAATAAGCTTCTATAAGATGAAAAATGGTCTTTCCTTACATTGTATCTTACATACCAAAATCTTGAACCTCCTCACAGATTCTGCATAGATTAAAATCAACAACCTGACAGTTGCACTCCTATAGCCACTTCCCTAGGAGTAAATCCAATTCAATTCAGTGGAACTTACTCCTCAGCAAACATATATGGGGTTACGTTGTGAAAAGGCCTATGTCTTAAAATAGCGACTGCCCATCTAAATAAGGTGACCAAAGGTTCAGGCAGAAAGTAATATAAATATAACCTGCAATTACAGATTACCAGAGATCATCTATAGCAGGGATGCCCAACCGGTCGACAGGTTGATCCCCAGGTGATAGTGGTAGATTGTGGTCGATCACAGGGTAACTTTCTTCCGCGGGGGGAAAGAGCATCTGGCCCCGCCCGCTCTTCCCACACGACCGCAAAAATGGAAGACAGGAGTTATGGCTGCCGTGTTTTCTACTTGGCAAGCGATTTATGTTGTGTGTGTCCCCCAAGAAGTGGCTTGCCCTCCTAAAAAAAGCTCAACAAGTTTGGGTCCCCCCCCCCAAAAAATGGGCAGATCACTTCTAGGTTTTTTTATCTGTGAGTAGATTGCAGTCTCTTGGGAGTTGGATGTCCCTGATCTATAGTATAGATGATGATGGATGATGATGATGATGATGATGATGATAATAATTTATTATTTATACCCCACCCATCTGGCTGGGTTCCCCCAGCCACTCTGGGCAGCTTCCAACAAAATATTAAAATACAGAAATCCATCAAACATTAAAAGCTTCCCTAAACAGGGCTGCCTTGAGATGCCTTCTAAAGATCTGGTAATTGTTGTTCTCTTTGACCTCTGGTGGGAGGGCATCCCACAGGGTGGGTGCCACTACCAAGAAGGCCCTCTGCCTGGTTCCCTGTAACTTGGCTTCTCGTAGCGAGGGAACCGCCAGAAGGCCCTCGGTGCTGGACCTCAGTGTCCGGGCTGAACAATGGGGGTGGAGACGCTCCTTCAGGTATACTGGACCGAGGCTGTTTAGGGCTTTAAAGGTCAGCACCAACACTTTGAATTGTGCTCGGAAACGTACTGGGAGCCAATGTAGATCTTTCAGGACCGGTGTTATGTGGTCTCGGCGGCCGCTCCCAGTCACCAGTCTAGCTGCCGCATTCTGGATTAACTGTAGTTTCCGGGTCACCTTCAAAGGTATGGTTATAGTCACAAACATATGCCAATGATGTCAAGAAATGATTAGTACCGGAAGTTGAACAAAATGCAGTCCCAATATATTACGTCATTCCACTAAGAGGAAGGTCTAATTTCCTGTTTCTAACATACATCTTAGTGATGTGCATCCTTTATATGAAACACCTAATTTATAAAGGGAGATCTCTTTACAGCAAGGAATACCAAATGATTTTCACATGCGGTTCCCAATTAAACAGTTGCTTTAAACTCCATGTCGCAATGTGGCATGAAACAGAAAAGGACTATGGAACTCCTTATCATCAAACAAGGCAAGAAGGATGAACCAGAGAATTATTTTATGGATCTTGCTGGATGGATTTACAGTATTGAATTGTCAACGTGAGATAACGTCTGATATTAACCGCAGGAGAGATATGTTTGCACCACTTTGGACGTTTTAAAGCTGTGGAATGAAAAGCAAATGAAACGCCCTTTTACTTCCTCGCTCCTATGCTTCCCCATAACACACGAAGTGGAACTGTCCCATCGCTTTGTGTGCAGAGGGTGTACAGTATCCACATCTCACCATGAAGGGCCGGGAGGGGAAGATACAAGGACCACTTCAGATGCCGAAAGTGAATCGCAGGGAGCAAGAAGTGGGGCAAGTGCTCTTCCTTCCCCTCCCACCAAGTTTCTGAATATCCAAAGCCGGGTTTCCCTTTTGCAGGTCTGAAACTTGGGCCAGTTGCTGTTCTCCTGCTTTATTTGGTTTGCCATTTTACTGCAGCACAGGATAAAACAGGGGGTGCTTCCTCCGACAGCAGTGCAAATATGAATATAAAAAAGCTGCCTTATACTGTCAGGTCATTGGTTCATTTGGTCAAGTACTATCTACTTGGAGGGCCTCCGGCAGGTTTTTCCAAGGACAACCCAGTGTGGTCTATTCCCCCTCTTTCCCTTTGATCCTTTTAACTGCAATGTCAGGGATTGAAACAGGGCCCTTTGGCATGCAAAACTTATGCATCATCACTGAGCTACGGCTGATAACTTGTTCCAGTATAATAAATAATAATAATAATAATAATAATAATAATAATAATAATAATAATATAAAGGGAAATTGAGAATTCAGGTGTGTTGAGAATGGATCTAACCAAAACATTAATCGGTAGAGCGTGAGACTCTCCTTGAGCTCATTGAAGAAGGTGGGATACAAATGCAATATTACATAAATACATACATACATGGGACTGGAACCATACCTAGGAATATGCCTTATTGAGTTTAGAAAGATTCCTCTCCCCCCCAGCCCAAGTAAACATGTACAGGACCAGCCTTAATAACAGCTTGGGGAGGATAATTTGCACAACAGGACCTTGAGCACTCAACAAATTGCTGGCTCAGGCACTCACTTTGGAGAAGATTGTGTGGGTGCAACATGTGCTCTCTATTATTAAGCTTCATTTTATTCTGGGCACTGGAGAATATACCTTGTGGTTTTCCTCCCAAGTACAGTCTTTTTTTGCAGGCTAGGTTTTAATAAAATGGGAAAGCAACAAGAAGGAAACAGGGCATCAGCAGCAGGCTACGTTTTCAATACTCCAGCAATTTGAACCATGCCTACAGCTGGGCTAGCTTTTGTCACTTGAAATTATATGCAACAATATACCTCTGCTCACTTTACTAGCACTTTCCACCCCTTCTGCATAGGAGGGGGACAGTGATTGAGCAGCACTCAACACCTGAGGAGCCATAAAAATGTATTGTTATTGTTGTTGTTTTATGCTGAACGCATGTTGGGAATGTTGACTGACTGATTAGAGGTGAATTGCTGGTTTCGGTGACGCTGAGCAGAACTGCATTAGCCATGGAAGATAAGCATAATGATCTGCAGAGCTGCTGCCTCAGAAATTCTGATTGGAATTTGACATTATCTTTGTTCAATAAAGCTTAATTACATATCCAAGAACACACTCACAGTGCCTTCCATTCACCGGAGGTATACAGCAAATGCCTCTCCTGATCATGGAGGGCCGAGGGAGAAAAAACCCAGTTAGGTGCCATGATGAACCAGGGAAGTGTATCACCTGAAGTGAAGTGAATTTCACACCCTCGCTGTTTGTTGGCAAAACCCTCCCAACTGCTCAAACAGAAGCAAGATGTGTGTGCCATTTGTCCCTGGTTTGAAAGCTCAGGCAAACGCAATGTATTTTATACAACTCTGGGCTGGTAAACACTAGAACCTTCCTGTTAAGGAAATATTTTGGTGCCACTTCATAATAACGTCCCTCCCTTCCTCTGCATCAGGGATGAGGACAGTGGTGATCTCCAGAAGTTGCACTTCAAACTCCCATCATGCCTGACCATGGGCTATATCAGGCTTCCTCAAACTCGGCCCTCCAGATGTTTTGAGACTACAATTCCCATCATCCCTGACCACTGGTCCTGCTAGCTAGGGATCATGGGAGTTGTAGGCCATGACTATATGCTGGCTGGAGCAGATGGGAGTCCAACACCACCTCGAGGGCCACAGGTTCTCCCTCCCTGTTCTCCATGGTTCCCCATCTACTGAAACCCTAATCAAGATTACATCTTCTACTAAGGAGTTAAAAGCAGCCATATGGGAAGACATCTCTAGAATTTTGGAGGCTCCTTAAAGGAACCCAGAGCAGCCATCTTTAAGACAAGAGACTGGAATATAGGAAGCTGTCTTGCACCAAGCTACATCAAGTTCAGTATCACCTACATTAATCTGGAGAGGCTTTCCAGGTTTCCAAAAAGGGGTCTTTTCCAGCCTAACCTGGAGTTGCAAAACTGACTTTTTGTATGCAAATTGAGAATTTTCTCATGCTACCCACTTCCTAGGTACTCCGTGTGAGAAGCACTGCCGCTGGGATAGATGGCCAAGCCTCTTCACTCTCTAGAATGGGCCCTAAACTTTGTTATAGTAGGTCAGGTAGAGAGATAATTGTGACTGGCACAAGATCACCTGTGTGCCTCATGGTGAGGATTAGAATCCATGTCTGCCCATGCAACCTCACACCAGCCCTCAAGGGTATGGCTCTCTTTGCCCTCTTTCACGGGATTGTTATTTGGCAATTTGAACCTGAGACATCCCTACCATCAAAATCAAGAATCTTATCTTGGGGCCAACATGCTTCTCTTGTTTTCGGTTTTGTTGATGGCCTCCTCAAAATAATGAGATTTGAAAATGATAAATGTGAAAGCGATTTTATAACTTTATTTATAACTGCCTATATGTTTTTCTGTGAGGTCTCAAAACCTTTTTTTTTTAAACAAAGAAAGAAAGAAACCCTAAGAATGTTGCTTTCTAGCAAGAGCCGATAGGCCATGAGTAGGTGTCTAGGCTAAGGCAGGAAGAGAGTAGACACATATGACTTGTCACTGTTAACAGTGTGTTCTGAATTATCATGGTTCCTACAAAAAATATTGCTCAGCGACACTGTTCAAAGAAACGGGAGATTTCCTCTAGCGATGGCATTGTTCAACAATGTATTGCGAAATGAATGTTGACAAGAGTCTCCGCTTTATTTTCATTACTTCTGCAGTTCTGTTGACATCAGCAAGGTTTCTGGGAGAGAAACCGACAACAGAATTTGACCCTAACAAAACACCTCCGCTTGGTAGGCACACAGTCGTGCTCCGATGCCTCCCATTTAAAACAACAATGTATCAAATATCTGAATGGATAAATTTGTGCGCCAGTTTCTCCTCTTTTCAGCAGAAGGCATTTAGTGCCACCACCAGCTACAACCTATTATGCATCTCAGTGCTCCCTTAAATGCACGCTCACCCAAACACACACAAAGTAATGATCAAAAAAGAGAAGCGTCTATCCTTTCCTCTGAATAGCCAAGAACAGGAGCCAGCCCTGTGCTTGTTTATTTCCAGCAGCAATAAAATTGGTGTTTTAGTTAACTCCTATGAAGCGCTCTGCAGTGTGCACATCCTGCCAAACGACGGTTCATATATTAGCTAATGTACTTTGCTCAACGGCAATCATGGCAATAATGTTCTGAATTCTGATTACCTCCATATGTACTTACTATGGACAATTGCTCATACCGAAGGCCCGTGGGCTGGATGCGGCCCGCGAGGCTCTTTTATGCGGTCCCCGGCGACCCCCGCTGCCGCCACCCACTCTTAACGGCGCGGCGTGGCTGCCCACTTCTGGGTGGCTGGAGCGTCGGAAACAGCTTGTGCGCATGTGCAAACGTCATTTCCGGCACACTTCCGGGTCGAAGGAGGCCTGTGCGCATGCACACAAGCTATTTCCGGTGCTCCTCCAACCCGGAAGTGTGCCGGAAATAGCGCGTGCGCACGCATATGGGCGCATACTACCATGTGCTCCCTTGCCCTCCGTGCGATCGGCATGGCAGGCAGCGGCCCAAAGCCGGGTAAGTTTGGGGGGGCCCTGATGTAGACCTTTTAATAAGCAAAATGCTTTAGCATCTACTGGTATCTCATTTTCAAAACCTTACAATTTGGTCGAGAGAGCGAGAGACTGCAAATGGGTGCTCTACACCAGTGTTTCTCAACCAGTGTGCCTCCAGATGTTTTGGGACTACAACTCCCATCATCCCTAGCTAGCAAGACCAGTGGTCAGGAATGATGGGAGTTGTAGTCCCAAAACATCTGGAGGCACACTGGTTGAGAAACACTGCTCTACACCACCGTTTCTCAACCGCTGTTCCGCGGCACACTAGTGTGCCGCGAGACGCTGGCTGGTGTGCCGTGACGTGCGGCGACGAGAAGGGCGATTTGCATTGTCACGTGCCTGGCGGCCGCCAATAAGCAGCGCTATCCCGCCGGAAAGCAATATTTCTCCTCCTCTTTCCCAAAGCTCAATGCAAACGAGCCTGGCGGCCGCCAATACACATCACTGACCCACCGGAAAGCAATATTTGGCAAGTGTTTCTTACAGTCATAATTATAATATAGGGCGGCACAGAGTTAAATTTTTTAACTTTTTTAATGGTGGTGTGCCTCGTGATTTTTTTCACGGAACAAGTGTGCCGTGGCCCAAAAAAGGTTGAGAAACACTGCTCTACACTACCCCCAGTAGGAGGTGGGTGGATGAATGGGGGGTCTCAGTTAAGAGAATCCTTTCTTGTTAGATGACGCATACAGTGAACAAGGGTCTATTTGCATCTATGACATGCCTGAATATGCATTCTCAGCAGGGCGAGAGAGAGAGAAAAGTACACTTTCAGCATAGGTACCCACCAGCCACCATCAAACTCTTCAAGAGAAAAGAGTCCTTTGGTTTAATTTGCCTGTATTAGTGTGCTTGTTTGCTCCAGTCTTTTGCTTGAACTCCAATATATCTAGATGGAATTGGGTACACAAGATCAGGGCACAATTCTGTTTTCCATGTCTGAACATCAACCCAAACCCCACCCATGTCTGATTTAAAGAGTAAGGGGACAGGTGCACAATAATTATATTGTAATGATATACCGGAATGAAGAATGGCATGCACATTCAGGACCCAATTCTATGCTTCAAGTTTTAACCCTGCTTTGATGCCCTCACATACTTTTAACGGAGTCAGGAAAGCTTTGACACACATACTGGCCAGATTTAAATGTAACAAAACAAACCATTCGCCATAATGAGCATGAACAGCCTCGAGTTCATACATTCTTTCCTATCCTCCTCCTGTGCATGTAAGAATAAGTCTAGAACAGGCATCCCCAAACTGCGGCCCTCCAGATGTTTTGGCCTACAAGTCCCATGATCCCTAGCTAACAGGACCAGTGGTCAGGGAAGATGGGAATTGTAGTCCAAAACATCTGGAGGGCCAAAGATTGGGGATGCCTGGTCTAGAAGCTGGTTTGTGGCAAACCATCACTTCTTGTTCAGACAAAAGGAGAAACTATGGTTTGCCACAAAGCCAGGAATGGGAACTTCTACCCTATTCTGTTCACGTGCAGGAAAAGTGGAGGAAAAGGTGTATGAGATTAAAGCTACTCATGCTCGTAAAACAAACTATGGTTTGCCATTGCACTTATAGCCGCTATAAAGCAAAATCTCCTTGGGCGTTGAGAAATAAAACTTGGGAAGTGTGTGCATCTGTTTTCTGAGATAAAAGATTGAAAGCACGTTGGGTGACGTCCAACTAAATCATGCTCAGAGGAGACCTATTCTGACTATGACTAACTCTTGATATCACTCACTGTAATGTGGTATCTGAAGAAAGCTTCTTAAACATTCCAATTTAATGTTTTTGTATTAGGTTTGGTGCAAGAGAGATGATTTCTTCCCCCAGGTTTGGCTTCCAGTCCTAGCGTAATAACCCTTAATTATGAAATTAGATGCGAGGAGAAATCCTGACGAGCATTAAAATACTGTCGGTCTTAATTCTTACATGGGATTACAACCACAACAAAGCAAAACCTTCCCGTAAACAACTACAGTCACTTGAATCGGTTTCAACCACCATATTTCTAAAAAAAAAACAAAACCACTTGTGGTAAAGAATAGATAGGAAACAGGAAACACAATGTGGTTTAGAAAGAAGTATTTAAAAGCATCGCTACAGCTCACACAGGAAATAACGAGGAAAAAAATTGAAAGTATGTTGGCTTAAAGGCAGGGGTGGGAAACCTCAAGACCACGGGCCAAATCAGCTCTTCCAAATGTCTTCTGGCTCCTTGGAAATTTTAACTATCCCCATTAATTTGGTATCACCATGTCATCAGTCAGTTTCTAACCTGTCTCCATGGGCCAATTTCCTCAAGGGTGGGGTTTCAAAGTGATATGGGAGGCTTGACTCAAGGGGGAGAGTTATAGTGGTAAAAAGCAGGGAGTCAAACTGTTTTTAAAACTTGATTCAATTCTGGCTCAGGTTCACCAGCATTTCTAAACTCTGTGATTCCGTCCTGTGCAGTTGTTTTGCATCAGTTCAGTTTAAAAGGGTTCACTGTCGGTATTGATCAGCTGATCAGGACCCACTCACCTGCATACTCTCTCTCTCTCTCACTCACTCACTCTCTCACACACAATATATATATAATTGCAGTGTGACTATTAGAACATAAATACAGGGATATTTAATGCAGGGAAATGGTTGCTTTCTTCCCCAAACACATGCATCCATACAAGAACTTTATGAAGTTCATTCTCCAAACATACTTTTTACATTGACTTCCATCACAGAAAAATATATACATTATTTTTAGCTTACTTCAGGCATCTTTTATTTGTTGGCTTCTACCAGCTGCACTGGCTCCTGTGGAATACAGGATCAGATTTAAGGTGATGGTTTTGACCTTTAAAGCCCTATGCAGCCTAGGACCCTCGTACCTACGGGACCGCCTCTCCTGGTATGCCCCACGGAGGACCTTAAGGTGCACAAATAACAACATTTTGGAGATCCCGAGACATAAGGTGGCTAGATTGGTCTCAACTAGGGCCAGGGCCTTTTCAGTACTGACCCGACTTGGTGGAACGCTCTCTCACAGGAGACCAGGGCCCTGAGGGATTTGACATCTTTTCGCAGGGCCTGCAAGAACGCAAGGGCCCGTTCTGTCTGGCCTTTGGGCTGGACTCAGTCTGACCCCTATGTTCCCCCCCCTTATGGTTTTGATTTGGGCTACTTGAGTTGGGCTACTTTAAAATGAGGCTGCATTTTAAAATTTAAACTGTATTTTAACCCGTATTTTAATTTTTTCTTTTATATATTATTGTAATTTTACTGGTGTCAGCCGCCCTGAGCCCGGTTTTGACTGGGGAGGGCGGGGCAGAAATAAAAATAATGTTGTTGTTGTTGTTATTATTATAGATCTTTTCAATAGCCACCCTGTATAGTTCCAATCCTACCTACTCTCGGAAACAGAAAAGCAATTAAAACGGGGGGGGGGGGGAGCTGGAGAAAAGACAGCAGCTTTTTAAACTATGCATAGTTGGGTGCATAACACTGTTATGTGAGGGCTTATGGCAGAGGCATCGGCAACCTCCGGCCCATGGGCTGGATGCAGCCCACAGAGGCCGTTTATCGCGCTAAACCGGCAGAGCGCAGTGCGGAGACTCGCTGAGTGGTGCCGAAAATGGCATCTGCACACGCACAGATGCCAGAAACAGCGTCTGGGCATGCCCAGACACTGGAAATCGCTTCTGCGCATGTGCAGAAGTGATTTCTGGTGCCGCGCTGCCCATACCCAGAAGTTGGAAATCGCTTCTGCGCATGTCTGAGCATGCGCAGAAACGATTTTCAGCGCCCTGGAAATGGGCAGCACAGCACCGGAAATCGCTTCTGCGCAAGTCCAGAGTGTGTCTGGCCCACGGACCAGCGTCAGTGGTGATGATCCGGACCACGGCCAAAAACATTGCCGACGTCTGGCTTACAGGATTGGAATGCTTACACAGAAAAAGGGACCCACTTCTCTGAATGTTTTCTCATGATCCTGTATTCACCTTTCACAGAACTACAATTCCCAGCACCCTTAACAAACTACAGCTCCCACGATTCTTTTTTTGAGAAGGGACGTGTTTTAAATGTATAGTGTGGCTCTCCCCCTCCTGGCCTCTTTCCATATTAGTCAAAATAAATAAATAAATATGGTGGGCACACAGTCTTACTGTTTGTCCTCATACACCAGGTCAAAGCATAAGCAAGATACAGGACTATAATCCCCAAACTCTTATTTTTGCTCCTCCTCCTTGTTTGGCCTGCTTGCCTAATGTTAGAGAAGAGAAAGGCCCTATTCACCCCCCTCAAAAGACTCCTTTGGACTATTGGTGAAGCACTTATTTTGAACTGGTTACCAGGTTTTGTTCTGGGGGGGGGGGCTCAGCTCCAAGCTCAGGTTCAAAGCAACTCAACGAGTTCTGCGCCAGCTAAATGAAAAGGAGCAGGGTGGGAAGAGACAACCATCTGAACTGCTGTGTTTGATTTGACCTCCACGGTTGGCAGAATGACTAGAGAGAAAGAGAACCATAAGTTGCCAAGAGACCCCCGAAACTTCAAAGTTGGCCCTGCTGCTGGAATGAATTCCACTCAGCGCCACTTTTTAAAGTCAGGGGCCAGGGGCCAAGGGCCAATTCATGTATTCATTAGTTCCAGGGCCTGTAGAGACACATCCCACTTACCAGGGTTGGCACAAGACATTTTGGTACCTGAGGCGAACCACAAAATGGCACCCTTCCCCCACCAGGGAAAAAGGGGTGAATGAAGGTCTACAATGGGTTATCAATTCCTTGCCGGCCAGATCTGCTACACCTGTGGATCTTGCTGCTGGAGGCAAGGAGCTCACCTTGCCTCAGGTGGGGGAGCAGCCCTGCCATTCATACTGCTGACCCCCACTGGGGGTGCATAAGGATCTTTGGATAAGATCTGGCAGAGACCTGTAAGGGTTACAAATGTTGCATTGAAAGAAGGGAATCAGAAGTGCAGGTTGCTTCTGCTTCTAGAAGCTCCACAACTGGGAAATGTGTGAACTGGCTTTGAGCCTCAAGGGCATTTTGAAACAAAAGCTCTCCAGAAAGAAAACTGCTGCTGGAAATAAACAAGCACAGGGCTGGCTCCTGTTCTTGGCTATTCAGAGGAAAGGATAGACGCTTCTCTTTTTTGATCATTACTTTGTGTGTGTTTGGGTGAGCGTGCATTTAAGGGAGCACTGAGATGCATAAGTCATCATTCTTGCATGTGAATCCATGTGTGCAAAGATGAAAACATGAAACTGTCAAAAGTTCAAAACTGAGCACAGATCTGCGTGGTTGTTATTTTCTGTTAGCCTTGCTGGGCAATTTAAAATTGGCAACGAGGTTTCTTTATCTAAAATAGTTTCCCTAACCCTGGCTTAAAGGGACCATATCATTAAATGAAAAGCAGTAACCAAAACATCTCTGAAGAGTGTGGAATTTCCTGCATTCCTTTGTGTTAAGAGTCTCCGTATCAGTTGTTGGAATCTTTCAAACTAAATACTTTTTCAAGTAAAAGGAAAAGAAAAGAAAAAAGATCAGTTTGGAAAAACCCCACAGTGCCCTTCCAGAGTTAGAACACATGTGAAAAATTCAAGTTTGCAAAAATGGATACTGCCCCGATTCAAGTTTGCTTTTGAGCATCAATGACATTTTGAACATAGCTCATTGCACTGAACACATTGTTTTGGCACCATCACAAAAGCTACTTTGGGGAAAGTGCTCCTTTATCCTCCTCTCCCACTATAGACAAACACTTCTGTGCATTTTCTTCCAGGTCTGGCTTTCATTCTCCCTGAATTAGGTTACTTGAACAGCACATTTGCAAAAGCATGCTTTTATTTAAAGGCACTGTGGAAAGTTTTATATATATACACACACACAAAGGCTTTAATACATGGTCAGGAATTAAAACACCACAATTCCAAGTTGTTTTTTTAATGTACCCTAAATTACAACACAGCTACTATAAATGTATCTGTGGCACGGCCATGATTTAAAACTATGTTAATCTACACTTGAAACAAGTTTCCAAAAGTACAGCTCAAATAACTGTGTCAACGTTAGAAAGAAATCCTGAAGCACTGGCACCGATCCTGCCTCTTCCTCTACTCCTTCCATTTTTCTGCAGGATAGGCTCACATCACATTTTTAATGAATAATGCTTAGTTTTGCTCTCTCTGTGTGGTTGTCTTCACTCTCACCCTTTCCATTTTAGGCGACTCCTTGTTCAGGATTATAAATATCCTCATGGACTCCACAGGTCTGTGCATGAAATTTTGGGTCTCCCTCGGTTCTGCTTGTAGGTGGGATAGGATCTCTTGTCAATTCTGCTGCAGGGCACAGCTCTGTGGCAGCAGCTCCTGCCTCTGTCTGGCACCCTCTATCCGGGTGGGGTGGGGAGGCAGACAGACAGATAGATTACTGTCATGCCAGCTACACTTCAGGAGACAAGAGGATGAGTGAGACCCCTTCCAGCTGGCCTGTTGTGACCATTTGTTCCTAGCTTTGAGTGGTTTTTTTGTCCTGATGAAAAAGGCAAGACATAAATGACTAGCACTCGATCCAGTCGATTATGGATATGGGACCCAGAGGCCACAGGGCTCAACAGAGACTGCTTTATCCCAAGTCAGATAGTAGGTCAGTCTAGATCAGGCTTCCTCAACCTCGGCCCTCCATATGTTTTTGGCCTACAACTCTCATGATCCCTAGCTAGCAGGACCAGTGGTCAGGGATGATGGGAATAGTACTCTCAAAACATCTGGAGGGACGTGGTTGAGGAAGCCTGACCTAGATCAGCCACTCTTCAGAGGTTCATACATAAGTCTTTCCCGGCCCAATCAAGAGACACTAGGGACCAGAAGCCTTCTTTTCCCCATCTTCTCTCTCTCCCGGGAAGCGATGCAAGGAAGGGAGGCCCACACACCCCTCCCACGTCAAAATCTGGAGCCCTGCAGGTTACATATCCTCTGGAACATGAGCGACTTGCATGGCACATGGCAGGCGGACTGGATGAGGGTGCGTTAAGGGCTCAAGGACATCTAATTTCCCATAATGCCCCTTTGCGCTGCTTGTGTGCATACCCTGGTGAGCTTTTGGGACTCATCGGGGAGGGGGGGTAATGCAATGGTGCATTTGGCTTTGGCACTACGGTAGTAGCAGTCTGCCTTCACCCGCTCCTTCCTCTGCATTTCCTTCTCCTTGAATGTGAGAGAGCTGCTGCACGGCCACATCAACTTCTCCGGCAGTGAGGGTGAAAACAAAAGGGGCGAGGCGTCGTGGCACCTTGGGCCCAGACATTCCCACCCCCCAAACCATGCCTACGTGCCCCACATCTGACATGTGTAGGGCAGGTAAGAACATGGCTCCAAATAAAGAGTTGGGAGCTCAAAGTCAGCTCCTAATTGCTCCTTTTCAAGTGGGGCTCACTGGCAGCCCTGATCAGCTGACTGGCAGTGACAGCAAGCCCCAATCTGATCAACTGCACTGGGCATGTCTTCAACGCGCCTTGCCTGGATTTAAGCCATGCCTGCAAACAGACGTTCTTCCTTTGTTAGCAGCCTGGCAGTCTATGGAGGGAAAATGTCTACTTGCAGGTATGACTTGAATGCAAGCCACACCTGCAGACTGACTTCCAAAGGGCTTGCTGTGAGAGTACTGATTGGCAAAGGAACCACACTGGTGTGTCTGAGAGAAAACTACATAAGTGGTTTAAGCATCACTTCCTGTCTTGCTGCAGGATAGTAGAGCTTAAAACATTTTTTAAATAGGACAGGAAGATGTCTCTTTGGTAGGGATAATTTCTAGGACTAGTGAAAACAGCAAGTGAAGCGTCATCTATGCAAATGGTTCTCTTCATGTGCCACCTACCTTTGTTGGAGCTGGGCATTAATCCATAAACTACCAATACGAGATATCAGTTATCAATTTGTTAAATCTCAGTTGGGACATATTTATACAGTACTTGGTTGCCATAGGTCAGGGGCAGTTTGAGGCTGCCCTTTACTGTTATCATCTGGGCACATCCGTGTACATGCACCATGCTGCAAACACTAGATCTGAAGCGGGGCAAGTTGCTCAGTTTTAATGTGATCTACTAAACACTTGGATGCAGGTGGCGCTGTGGGTTAAACCACAGAGCCTAGGGCTTGCCGATCAGAAGGTCGGTGGTTCGAATCCCCGCAACGGGGTAAGCTCCCGTTGTTCGGTCCCTGCTCCTGCCAACCTAGCAGTTCGAAAGCACAAAGGGCAAGTAGATAAATAGGTACCGCTATGGCGGGAAGGTAAACGGCGTTTCTGTGCGCTGCTCTGGTTCACCAGAAGCAGTATAGTCATGCTGACCACATGACCCGGAAGTTCTATGCTGGCTCCCTTGCCCAGTAAAGCGAGATGAGCGCTGCAACCCCAGAGTCGTCTGTGACTGGACCTAATGGTCAGGGGTCCTTTTACCTTTTTACTAAACACTTATATGGATGGGAACAGGGTAGCCTGATGGCCATTTTTGGAAGCGGCACGTTCTCGGGGTTGCTGTCTCCTTTGCGTTTTCTCCCACTTTCTTACCTATTGGTTTGGAAAGCTAGGTTTTTTAAAAACAAATAACAAAACTCAGCTTTAAAATTCTGCTGTATGATGAGAAATTGCATAGAACACACCAAAGACGCTCATTTAAAAGCAGGTGGCTTACTACATGTAAATGCACTAATTGCACAATACTTGAAACAGATTTGTGAGATGCTGAGGAGGCACAGTTTAAGACATTTTGATGCTTTGAGCAAAACAACCAAGTGAGAAGCCTCACATGGTGGCAAAAATAAATGAATGAATGAAAGGATACCCTTTCACGGGTGCTGCCTGGGGTGAATTACCTCACATTGCCTAATAGTAAGATCAATCTAGAGATAGCACATAACTTTTAAAAATGAGGCAACAGCATCCCAGGTTAGCTGGAAAACACACCCAATAATGTTAACCTTACTTCCAGGAATGTGTGTGTGTGTGTGTGTGTGTGTGTGTGTGTGTGTGTGTGTATGGGGGCTGGCTGCAGTTACTCAGTGATGAATGAAATATCTCTACACATATTCAAAGGGTGCCTCACCTTATTATTCACATATTCAAGGGCATGTGAACCGCCACTGAATCTCTCTGCGCAGAGATGTGTGTGATTGCACTGAAAAACCAGGTTGGTTTCTGCTGTCACTTCAGCACTGTGATGGGAAAAGATTTAACAAGGAAGGTTCTCCCTTCTTGGCAATTCTCAAAGTTGCAGCCTGTGGAGGTTTGGGGACCAGTAACCAACATGTCAAATGGAACCTCTGCATGTCACAATGCTGGTTTAAATAGTATATGGATTCCACAACACACATCATTTCGATAAAGAGCTGAGGCTTGAAAGGACTCCTGTTAATTCCAATGGGCCTGACTGCCAAACAAGTACCACAGCATTAAAAGAGCAATCCAATTAGTCTATAAAGCAGCCTGCTCATTTCATTGAGGGCTATGGTCTTCTCTGGGATTACTTGAGAGTCGTCACTTGTGGAACTGCTCTGAAGAAAAATTGAGTCCAAGTGCAACAAAGAGTGACACACCCACAGCCACATTTTTTCAGTGAGGAAGTGGGAAAAGAAAGTTATAATTTCCTCTCAGGGAATTCAATGGATGCTCTTTTTCAAATGCAGGCATATAACAAAAACTGCATACAGTACATTTAAGTCTTACAAACATCCAGAATTCTGGGTTGTTTCTTATACAGACCGAAAAGTTTAACCTGCAGCAGAAAAGATAAAAGTACATGTGCCAAGCCTCTGCTCTCCTCACATCTAAGAGGTGCTGAAGGGAAGTAACACTCAAAACTTATTAAGCCTGCGACCCTTTCTCTTTTATTACATTATGGTCAGATAACCATCTGGTAATCCCAGCCAAGAATATGACAGAGGCTCCAATTTACAAACTACTTACTCTTGCAGCCATCTCCTTGAAATCTCTCAGAGATGAATCTAGATTCGGTGCCCAAGGCAGCAAACCCTAGAAGCTCTTGCTTGGAAGGAACTTTTTTAAAATTGAAATTAACTGAACTGAGTAGACATGTTTGGGATTTGCAGTGAAGGGCTGGGATCCTGACCTGAAGTTCAACTCTTCACTAAAACCAGTTAAAGCTAGGACATCAGCCTGCAGGGCAACTAACTTAGCAAAAGGTGGGGGGAATTCGGGAATTCTTCCGGTAGCCAGGAAGAAACGCCTTCTTTCTGCAGGACTCTAGGCAGCGGGATCCTTAGCAGGGCTGTGATCCTAACCCCACACATCTGGGAGTAAGCCCCATTAACTCCACAAAGCCTACTTCCCAGTAGACCGTGGTTAGGACTGCACTGTGTCACTAAACTTGAAAGAACTCCCAAGAAAACACGTGCAGCATCTCAGCCTGGATACCAGTCGCATGTGAATCACCAGAAATAACGATTCACACGTCTTGCCCCCTTCCCGCACCTCTCCTCTACCCCAACGCATACACTCCAGGCGGAAAAGCCAACAGGTGAAGCTTCACTCGCCTCCGCCACTGCACCGCCACGCAGGGAACAGCTGCAAAGCGTTGACTTTTGACTTGCCCCATCTATTAAAGAAAAAAAAAACTTAACGAAGCTTCAGCAGACCGCAAAATTAGGAGGGGGGCGCCTAGCATTTCTCACCTCTCTTCCCTCCCTCCTGCCCACACCCCCGCGGGCCCACGCACATACCCATGCTCTGCAGCTGCCACGATGCCTGAGCCCACCAGAGCAGCCACGGCGAAGAAGAAGAAGGCGCCAGCTGGTGTCCAGCAGCCCCCGCTAAGGATAGCAGCAGCAGCAGAACAGCCCCCTCCTCCCCCTCGTGCCTGGGTTTCAGCACGCGGCAGCGCAGCGTATCCCTCCGCCAGGAGGACCTACAATGCCAATAGGCGGCGGAAGCGGAGGGATCCTACCGCGAAGAGAAGCGTCCGCGGCATTGAGCGACCGGTGGAGGCGGCGGCGGCCACCCGCACTCTTTGGCTTGCCCTTCCCCCTCCTCCTCCCTCTCGACGCCTCCACACGCGCCGTTCGTCGCTGCGGGTCGGTTGGGCGCTGCCCAGTGGCCGCCTCCTCCCTCTTCCTCGCCTCCCTGTGGGGGAAGCTGCCATTTAATAATAATATAATAATAACGATAATAATAAAAGGAGAAAAGCGGGAGGGCGGCCATCGCGGCAGTGGTTGCCGCCGCAAGCGCCTCAGGTGGACCCACCCCCTCGGTCCCCTCCCCCGCCTGCCTTCTCCTCAACCGCCGCCGCCTTCGCGTCCGTCAGAGAGTCTCGTCCGCTGCGGGGCTGCTCTCCCTCTGCCTTTTCTCTCTCTCTCCGTCTCTCCGTGTGTCTCTTTCCCCCGCTTCCTCTCGTCCTCGCCTTCTTTCCCTCCTGCCCGCCTCGAGTCCCGGCTTCCTCTCGCTTCCCCCCTCCCTTTCCTTTCCTTCCTTCTTCCCTCCTTCCCCGCCAACCCCCCATCCGCCAGGCGCGAGCCGAAGATGGCAGGCTGGCAGAGCTACGTGGATAACCTGATGTGCGATGGCTGCTGCCAGGAGGCCGCCATTGTCGGCTACTGTGACGCCAAGTACGTCTGGGCAGCGACGGCCGGGGGCATCTTTCAGAGCATTACGGTAAGGACGGCCGGGGGGAGGTGGGGGGGTCCCGGTCACGGAGAGAAGCAAGTGGCGGGGTGGGGGTGGGGAGAGAGAAAGAGGGATGGATGGAAGGCCAACCCATGATTTGCAAACCCCCCCCCCCAAAAAAAAACACCGGGTGGGGATATTTCGGTCCTTGGAGGAGAAGGGATGGCGGGCGGGCGGGGGGTGTCGACCAGGCTTGGCCCTTGGGGGAGGAGGCGGATGAGCCCCACGGAGTTGCACCTAATCCCACGAGGGGCGGATTGCAAAGTGCAGCCTTTTTTTCTTTTTTTCATGCATAGCGCGCGCGCAGGCGAGGGAAGAAAAAGGAGCGCCGCGTGCGGCGGAGGCGACTCTCCTTTTCTCTCCCACAACTAGGGAGTGGGGAAAGGGGCTTTCTGTGTTTCCTGCATCTCTCCCTCTTCTTCCTCTTCCTCTACCACCCAACTAATGATAATATTTTTTCCCCATCTCTCATAATTATTATTATTTTATCTCTTGCCCTCCACCTTGGGCCAGTGGTGATGGGTGGGGAGCGGAGGCAAGGCGAGAAATCTGGGGGCGGGAGCGCCCTCGTGCAACACGCTTTCTGCCCTTTGCTTGCTTGCTCGCGTGTGTGTGTGTGTGCGTCCCCTGCCCCTTCCCAGCTTTGAGCCTCGGCCGTAGAGCCCCCCGCCCCCCCAAAAAAGAAACGGGGGTGCGAGAAAAGGGAATAGCAGGAGAGGCCCAGCTGGGTGAAGGTGTAAATGGCAGCGAGTTTCCCTCCTTGCGGTGTCTCCTCTCCTTCCCGCCCACCCGCAGCTTACGATGGCCGTAAAAGCGCCTTTAATGGGAAGAAAGCAGCAGCCCGCGCGTTAGGCCCCGGACATTGCTGTGCCTTTCCCCCCTCGGATCCAAGGCTCCTCTCCCAAGTAGTGATTTGAGGCAGTGGGAGAAAAGGGCCCTTTATCTGGTGGCTGGGCGGGCGAGGGAGGGAGGAGGGGGCAGGCTGGCGTTTTGAGATTCCCTGCTGCTGGGCTACCTTGCAGCTCGCCCTCCCTAGCCTCCAAGGCATGTGGGGCCAGGTTGGAACGGGAATGGCCCCAGGCTTCTCGGGGGACCATTTTGTATGCCAGGCTGCGGGGCTCCTTAATTGCCACGGCAATTGGGCTGGAGCAATAGCCGGCAATACGGCGGCGGGAGGAGTAGGAGGAGGGAAAAGGCCGGGCGCGGGGAAGGGAGGCGGTGATCTTGGAGAGGCTTTGCGTAGGATTCCCTCGTCTCTGGTCCGCACTGCTGGGGAGAGACTTGCGAATCCAGCGTAGGAGGCTTTTGTGAATCCATTCCTCGCCACTGGTTCCATGTTTTTTCACCTCCAAGATGGCGCACTGCCGCTGATTTTTTTTTAACCCCTCCTTTTCTCTTCTCTCCCGAGATATTAATCACCCCGTTTCTGCACTGCAGTCTTCGTATCTCCTCTGTTTTTTCCATCTCTCATCTTTCTCTTGCCATAAAGTTTTCTGGTCCTTCGAGATAAGAGTTTATAAAAAGAAGGGGAAAATTCCCGTGAGAAGGTTGTGTGCTTGCCTGCTTAACTCAACGATATGGTATCTGCAGACTGAGAGTGTTGAAATGTATATTGAAATTATATAGATTCCCCCTTTATTTACTAGTGCATTAGGTGTGCAATGTGATATTGCATTACAACAGGGGTGGTGGCTGGCTGGCTTTATCCTCTTCCACTCCAAAATGCCATTTTGGCTGGCTGCCTGTCTATGCAGGCAAATGTCATGAAAAGCGAGCTCCCTTATTCTAAACCGCACTCCTCGACCCTCTTGTCAGTGCCCCTTATTGGGAATAATATTGAGGGCTCTGTCAGCAGTATTAAAGCATGGCTTAGCCTTGTCCTGTATGTTGGAGGCATAGGAATGGGTTAAAAGAAGTGGTGCCCTTGGTAGCTGCTGAGCCAGTCTCTTTGCTGCTAAGATGTTTATGGGTAGAATCTTGGCTTATGCTTTAGGAATGGCTGGGGCCTGCTATGACTCTGCAGTTCTACTGGAACAAGATGCCTGTTCCATCATACAGTGCCGCGGGGGCATGTTTTCTTGCTGGACTGCCTTTTCCCATTTTACTATATGAATACACACACCTTCCACTATTCCTGAGAAAAGGAGCTAACATGTAGCCACCATGCTCTTGTTACTATGTTACACATTTTTTGGTATTTATATTGCAAATTGCTCTGCAATCATTGGATGAAGGGTGACATAAAAATTTAAATTTCAAAATTAATTAATTTCCCCCCTACTTGTCTAACATTGAGCTACCATACCCAGTTTTGAGGGTTCTGCAAAGCATGTGCATTTTCCACCTGAATGGCCTTAATAGCATTGGAGAAGCTGTAATGTAAACTTTGTAATCTGTGTGGGAAAGAACAGAAATGCACAGTGTTAGAAACAATAACCTTGACAACACTGTATTTTAAAAATATGGTTTAATAGCATCCCTGAAAGTTATTGACAGCCATGTAGCTATAAGTAATGGAGGTTATTCTGCATTTTGTGCCTATGTTGCATGTAGAACACACAGACCCCTTTGTGCTTCTGCCATAGTGCTTTAGTTATTTGGCACATTGCAGGGAGTGGTCCTGTAGACACCATGAAGCTCTAATATAACTTTTGCTGATCTTCTCTCCCATAGATGTATATGCACAATCTAAAATCAGGGTCTGATCATCAATTGCATACTTAATGAAAAACATATTTGAAGACTCTAGATGGGTACCCTCCTACTTTGTAGCACTCAGAACTACTTCATTAAAGTGTTGAACTTTAGAAGCTACAGTTGTTTCTGCCAGAGTTATGTTCTCTTTTTGCTATTACATTAGTACGTTCGGTGTGTACATTGACTCTTCAGAATCCAGGTATGAGAGCTTGCTCTAAAACTCTATGGACTTCTCTTTTTGACAGCCTGTAGAAATAGATATGATTGTAGGAAAAGACCGCGAGGGTTTCTTCACCAACGGTCTAACTCTGGGTGCAAAGAAGTGCTCTGTGATCAGAGATAGCCTCTATGTGGATGGTGACTGTACAATGGACATCAGGACAAAGAGCCAAGGTGGCGAGCCAACATATAATGTTGCTGTAGGCAGAGCTGGTCGAGGTAAGCTTGGAACTTTCACTAGTGTTTGATCTGGTGTTTTGTTTTCTGCTGCTTAAAAAACATGTAGGCTTTAAATTGTCTCAATTGGTGTATCCAACAAGATCAGGATTAGGTGACATTGGCTGTCAAAATAGCTTTGTGGAGAATAAGACCATATTCTTAAGACTAGGCACCCAGGATGTTAATGTTTTGGCATTCGAAATTGCTTCAGGTAGAATAAAAATGCAAGTTCAGGCTTCTAATTTTGGAGGTTATTTATTGTGCAGCAAAAGTATATAGCAAAGAGCACATGTACCTGGTTGCTTAGCTAAGTAGTTCATAGATGATTTATGCACATATCAGTTTCTAAATATGGACTATCTGTTGCTTTACATTCCCAAGACATCCTCAAGACTTCAGGATGCCAGTCCATGCAGACTTCTCATATAAACCTTCCACTAAATAAGAAATGCATGTTGGATGGTGTTCCAAAAGGAACTTCTAACAACCTGATCCTATACAACAGGTGTGGGGAACTTGTGGTCTTCCAGTTGGTTTTGGACTCCCAGCTCCCATACATCTTTGTCAACATGGCCAGTAGTAAGAGATGATGGGCGTTGTAGTGGGCAACAACTGAGTGCCACAGGTTTCCCACAAATGCTGCATTCTAGTTTATTAAAAACCCAGTGCTTAGGATTGTACTTTTTACTTTGCTATATGGTACTGATCATCATTCAGCTTGTTGAACTTCATATGCTCTAAAACTGCAGTAGTTTATCTATTTATGTAGGAGTAAGACCCATTAAATTATATAGAGTTTACTTCTGTGTTGACATCTATAGGATTGTGCTGTTTGATTTCTTTTTAAAAAATTAGATAAAATGTTGGACTAATTACAAGTTACTTTGAGGCGAATCAACTAGTATAGAAGTAGAAACATCAAAAGTGAGAGGACAGTGAGAATGTAAGATTGTTTTGCGCCCAGAACTAAAACACATTTTAGTGACACCTACTGGCATATAACAGTACATGCATTGCTAAAGGTCTTCAGGACTCTGCTGTTTTGGCATAAACACAATTGGATTCTTTTTGTACTGTGAACAACTTTTGACTTATGAACTACTAGAGCAAGTGAATATGATGCAATAGGTTCATTCCAGTTATTCCAATTCATATTACCCTACATCTGCTTTATTTACCTTGCAAGAAAATGTAGCCAAAGCTTCCTTACCCCACAGTATGCCCATGTGTCTCATTTAAAAAGCTTGGTCATATTAAATTAACATCTGCATCTGCTGAACATTCTTTTCAATTAAACAAGGTAAATGTTCAAAACAAGATAATAATGCAGGTAACTGTTCTGATATGCCAATATTTGAATATGCTTATTGTACTGCTTTATTAAAACTTGGAATATTTCCTTGTCTAACACACTGCTTTGTAAAACTTCTTTTCTTTTCTCTTTCAGTCTTGGTCTTTGTAATGGGCAAAGAAGGGGTCCATGGAGGCGGATTGAATAAGAAGGCATACTCAATGGCAAAATACTTGAGAGACTCTGGGTTCTAGTTGCTAGGCAGACTGTTAAGTATTAGGGGAAATTGCTATTAAACTTTCCTGGCCTCAAGCTACATTGTGGAAACTTTATTAGCAATGCAGGGTGATGGGGTATGAACCTGTGTCTCCTTTGTATCCCTCTATTGGTGGGGAAAGGTGTTATTCTTTCTTTAATTCTGTTCATCCTTGTTTCCTTGTGTACTCCAGCATTGGTTATGGCCATGGGAAAGGGAAGGTGTCCATGGAGGGACACTCAACAAGAAAGCTTATGAACTGGCTTTATACCTGAGGAGGCCTGATGTCTAAGCAGCCTCTCCCCATCCACATAGCAACTGTTTTCATCACCACCTCTTGTGTTAAAAGTACTACCAGCCTATAGATGGCGGTTTTATTTACACATTTCCCTATTGTCATGGCTCCAGTTACCCTTTTTTGTTTGTATGTTAATCACTGTTGTACCCATGTTCTGTATCTGGCACCATCTATTGCAACACAAAAGATGATATGCATGATACGTTGAAGCCTTGGGAGGGAATCATGCCAAGTCCAGGCGTTACTTTTCTTAGCAATTAGTGTGACATTGAGAGCTAAACCAATTTAAATTAAACTAAATAAGGTGCCGATTGTACAATCCAGATTGATCAATGCCTCCTCAGCACTTTGAGCATTTACACAGCTCATTAGTCTTCCTTTTGTAGAGCATGGTTGGGAGGGAAAAAGTGCATGCATATCTCTACTTTCCTCCCCCTTGTCCTTACCTTTAATTCACTCTACTTTTTTGTTTGCTTCCATCTCTATCTATATATATACATTTTTAAATACAGTGCCTGGTTTGTTTAACCAATTTGCTGCTTGAAAGCTGTCACAAGTGTTGCTTTAGTTTTGTTGTTGCTCTTCTGTGTAGACTTGCAAAACTCTTCATGGTGTCTGAAGCGCATCCTGCTTTTAAAAGGGTAACTGCAAAACTATGAAAAGGTGCCGATGCTCTTCTCCCCCTCCCCTTCACCACCATCCCCATCTTGAATGAATCCCCAGGGACATTCCATCACCGCAATAGCTCAGGCACGTAATTTTGTTTTTGTTTTTGCCAGCTCCTGTTCTGTAGTTGAAATGTAAAAAGGCTGCCATCATGGACTTTAGATATCCCAGTGTAACCATCTGGAGTGTGTCCGGTTTCATTTTTTCATAGGACCAATTTGATTTGCAGCTTGGGTTTTTATATGAAACTGCATTGTCATTGTCAACAAACTACCACCTTCAGCTATACACCTATAGCCTAGTCTGAGATCAGTCTGTCAGATCATCAACTGAGAAATAAGATTTGCTGCTCTGATATCAGTGTATGTTTTGAAGGTTGGTAGTTGTAAGATAAAACGGTCCAAACGGATACCATTTCAAATCTAATTTTCATTTGGCCTGATATACCCTTGCTGCAGAAATTGTGGAGTGAACTGCCTTGTGCACTAGTCATCCGAAACATGTGTAACCAAATTGTCAGTTTGAGCACAGTACTAACTTGTATGTCCATTTAAAAGAGAACTGCAGAACTCTGTATACAAAAGAGAAAATGGAGGATGGTCTTGGTTGGAATAACTGAGTTGGCTGTCTTGTGATGAATTTTTAATGTATTCTGTGCCATACTAATGTTTTAAAAAATGAACTGTTGCTATTGTGAGATGGATTTTAACTGACAAGAAAGATTTCTTCTGAATGGCACTACTTTAGGGACACTAGTATTTGCTTCTATTGTTCGGGCCTTTGTGGATAATGTACAGACTTAAAACAAATTCTTGTTGCTGATTTGTCCATTTATTTCCCTGCACTTTGTTACATCTGGGATACAGTCTAACTCATCTGATTTAATATGCATTTCAAAAAATGCCATAACTATTAAACACCTTGTTTACAGACAGATGAAATAAATTTATTCCAACCAAATAAAGTATGAGTTAGTGTGTTATGTGGCTCTGATCTGCCCCCCCTGCCCCCACCCCTTATGAAGGCATGTCATATTGCAGTGCCCTTGTGACGACCTGACTGTGTTAAGGGTGGGTTTAATGTTGTATTACATTTACATGGGTCATGTCTTTTATTAATAAAGAGCAGTCCATTCATTGTAATTGAGTCACTCTGGTGTAAAATTTGAGTATAGTTCTTTATGGAGCTGAACCTATAAAGATTACTGCTTGAACTATAAAACTGTTGCACTAGCTTTTAGTAATAAAATGAGACATTCCTATACCAGTTAAGATGCATTTGTGGGAGTGGGGCACCCTGAGGCAATACCTCTGGTACTATACAAAAACTTGTCTTAAACAAGGTTATTTTTAGAGACTGAGTATAGCCTAGGATGGTGTTGCTCTGCTGAATTCTGCTTCTGTTACAAATGAGAGAACTATGGTCTTGCACCCCTCAAGCTATTCCTTCTTAAAGGATGTTCCATTTTTTAAAAGTAAAATTATGTAGATTTCCCCCTTTCTCTTATTGCTTCCCCCAAATTGCTGAAGGCTACTATAGATATATTTCCACTGCGGCAAGCACTTAATGGTATTTAGCCTGTATGTCTCTTCAGTCTAAGTGGTTATGATAGCTGCATGTGGAGATCCTTTCCTCTTGTAGCCAGCAGCTCATAGTTTGGAAGGGAGAATTAAGAGTTGCACATGGAATCACCATATTGCAGTCCTATAGGGATATGGCACTTAGAGATTGTAAATAATGTTTGTTTCCAGAGCAGAAGAGTAAATAATTGTAAATAATGTTTGTTTCCATAGGCAAGTGCTAAATTATCATTTGTGTTGTGTTACAACTTTTCTCTACCCCCATCTTCCTACATACTTTTCTCCATGGTGATTTGTCATATGCGTACCAAACATATGCGTACTGCCTAAGACTGCCATTACATATCCTGATCACAGCCTTTTGTGGCATGGAAAATCTGGAACCACTTCACAATGCATGTTACAGCTGGGTTAGGGAAATTGCCACAGCTTAAATATTCTTGAAATGGGCTTACGAATCAGCTACGTGATGTGCCTCCCCCCTTTTAAAGGCTGCTGCCTGATTAAGAACCTTAATTGACAGTTGTGCAAAATTTGCATATAAAAATAGTTCTGAAGTGGAAAGCATACTTTGTTTTTAGATATACACATGTGCTGTGGTAAGCATTATCATGAAAGTGGTATTGCTTCCTGAGGGGGGGGGATTTCTCAATATCAGGGAACCGTTTTAGCTAATTACTCTTAAATATTGCAGTCCTAGTTTAAAATCTTAGCTAAAGCTTTGTTTTAGAAAGTTCCTGGTGGTTTATATGAACTGTTTAATCACAAATGCTGTTTTTATGATAAGTTGAAATATGAGTGGTGGGAGGTGAGTCGGCATGGGAACAGCTGTAATACTCCCCCCTTCCTCAAGGATATGCATGAGCCCTTGCAATCCTTGTTTGTAGTTTGCCTGTCTTTTCAAGAAATGAGTGTTGAACTACTGTGTTGTTGTTGTTTTTTAAAAATCCCTACTACCGTAGTATGAAACTGCTTAACAGTCAGTTTATATATGTAGATCATTGCAACTTTATATAAATAGAAGCAGCATTGATGGGGTCTGATTTTGTCTAACTGATCAAAATGAGTTGATTCTTTTAAGCTGGGTGAAAGGTTGGTCTGGTGAAGAATAGAAGTTTTATACACACTTTTGTCTTTTAACTTCACTATCTTTATTCTGTTAATAGCATTCCCTTTATTGGCATTTTTAAATATTACTCACTCTTCCTTCATAAATATAAATAGATGATGACTTCAGTAGGTCTCAGATGTTTTCTTTTGTGCAAATGTTTCTCAGGGTATTCAGTGAAGTATATATGAACCAGGTAGTAGAGGCTCCAGCACTTTTGGAATTTCTTTCAGTGTTTTACATTATAGTCATACCTTGGAAGTCTAACGGAATCCGTTCCGGAAGTCCATTTGACTTCCAAAATGTTCAGAAAGCAAGGTGCAGCTTCTGATAGGTTGCAGGAAGCTCCTGCAGCCAATTGGAAGCTGCGTCAGACATTCGGGTTCGAAAGAATGTTCGCAAACTGGAACACTCACTTCCGGGTTTCCGGCATTTGGGATCCAATGCATGACTGTACAAATATTCTTTAGCTAGTCTTCTCCCCCCCAAAAAAATCTTCTTTTGCTTTTAGCTTGTGTGGAGGGACTGCAAAGTGTCCATCTGGGCTGGTGCTCCCTCACTCTCTTAAAAGAAGGTGAGGTGACCTGAGAGAGTGCTTGTGCTGCTGCTGCTTTGCCATAGCACCTAGAAAACACACACACACACATGTAAGCAAAGTAAAAAGGTAAAGGGACCCCTGACAGTTAAGTCCAGTCACGAATGACTCTGGGTTTGCAGCGCTCGTCTTGCTTTACAGGCTGAGGGATCTGGCGTTTGTCTGCAGACAGTTTTTCCGGGTCATGTGGTCATGACTAAGCCGCTTCTGGCGCAACGGAACACCAAAACCAGAGCAGTGCACGGAAACACGTTTACCTTCTCACCGGAGCGGTACCTATTTATCTACTTGCACTTTTGAGTGTGCTTTCGAACTGTTAGGTTGGCAGGAGCTGGGACTGAGCAATGGGAGCTCACCCCATCACAGGGATTCGAACCTTTTTTGGGGGGGGGGAGCTGACCAGGGATCTTGGCAGGTGGGTGGGCTGCAGAGGTAACAGGTGGCAGGTCTGGGTGGAAAGGCAAGCAGGGTGGCCCCTGCCACCTAAGACAGTTTCTCATTTCACCCCATGAAATGACTAACCCTGTTGCCCAGTGATCCTTGGGTCTTAACAAGAAGTTGTACATTGGAATTCTAATAGTTCTGATTCTGATTCTGTTATTGCGTATTGGTCAGCAATTGTGTTGACTGATTTGGAAATATGTAACTGGATGGTGCATCTATCGGTGGGTTGTTCAGGTTAATCTTGGATATTTCTGCATGCTTGAACATTCCTCTCCTTCCACACCCCTTTTACAAAACGTGGGCTAAATTGTGAACATTGGACATTCTGCCACCAGTCTGTTACTTCTACAGAATACATGCAAAAGTGTCTGGCTCTGATCCTCGTATTAAGGCGTGCTATAATTTTCACCCTGATACAAAAAGTGCTGAATGGTTCTGGATAGTGTTCCTAGGCTGCTGCAATATTGTAGTATGCAACATTTTTGCCTTCACTGTGGAACAGGTTATAAAATAGAAAGCTGTATCAAACTTTCTATTTCTGTTGAACTTGCTGTTGCTGTTGTATAGTATCAAAGATATTTTCTGTTCTCAATGAACTGCCATTTTCTTAAACTTGTTTGACTATTTATACTAAAGAAAATAAAATGGGATAGCTAATCAATAGCAAGGGGAAGGGTAGCAGCTCAGTGGTGGAACACCAGCGTTGTATGCAGAAGACCCCCCGTTTCAATCCCTGGTATCTCCAGATAAGGTTAGGAAAGACTTCTTTCTGGAATCTTGCAGAGCTGTTCCCAGTCATCATATAGTCATTTTTACGTTTAAATTTGCACTAAGCAGCCACCTCAGTACTTAAACAGTGGTTCGTAGAACTGCTGGTCAGCTGTCTCCATTTACCCTTTTCTCTGACGAAACAAATATGGAGGGAGGGAAGCCATTTGTGCACAATAATGCCTGGAGTGGAAGGGCTTGTGTGTGCATTTTAGCTAATGCATCTAATGACAGGGACCCCACCGTGCTGGCATATGACAGGCGTGACCTGACTGGCAGTCTGAGTGATGAACATTGAAAAGGGCAATTGGAGCAGCTTCTGTATGGTTGGTTTCTACATGTGAAAATGTGTGGGATAGGCCTCGCAGGATTGTAGCAAAGCAGCAACTTGGTAGTGAGTGAGAGCCTTGGAAATGACTGCAGAAGTCAAATCTGTATAGCACGAGGTGTTAAAGCCCCAGCTGTAGCACGTTTCATCATTCCTGTGTCAGCAATAGATTTGCCACTTACTGATCAATTTTCTGTAAGTTGAAGTGCTTGAAATGGCTCTTAAAAACCCCCTCAAGGGTCAGGACAGAGACCAAAAATTTTACTGCATTGCCATTGTGAAGAAGTCTGTAAGGGCAGTGAACAAGGACTGTATGCATGCATATGAGAGAGAGAGAGTGCAATCTTAGATCCATTTACCTAGAAGTAAGCTCCATTGACTAGATAATTGCTTCTGAGTCGTAATACTTTTTAACGTGAGTGTAACAAGGACCATGTGCAATTGTTTGTTGTGGGGAAAATGTTTAAAAGGCTGAAAGTGGCAAGAAGCTATGAGGCAGGGGACCTGCTCTACAACATTTTTAGTAGCTCTCCACGTGTACATTTAGTAGAAAAACTTGCTTTTGCAGCCACTCTACTACTCTTTGTTGCCGATCTCTCAAGAGTTAAAAACCACCATAACCCTAAGCATTCTTAAAAGTAGTTTTTGCTGTTCTGATCTTACATTCATTGTTTTCCTGGTTTTCTCTAGATCTTCAGTACCTGACTTTAGTCTGTATCAGCCATTGCTCTATACAGCACCACCTCCTGCAATCTTGCTCTCCTATAGCTAAAGGCTTGGTGCTGTTTTGCCATGTTTAGTATGCACCCTTTAAGTATGTGAATATCTACCATATTTTCTCCTGCACTTTTTGTGGTTTCTCATAGCTCATACTCTTTGACTGCATAGAGATCCTCTCAAAGAGTCAAAGCTAAAACTCCCTCCCTGCCCCTCCATCAAACCCTATTACAGTCCACCAACTATGTTGTACTAGCTGGTGTGTTCTGTTGAATATTCTACACATTCCCTTGGGGACAGTGGCTGCTGTCAAACCATTGGTGTATTATCTTCATTTAATGTAACTGATAAATAGCTTCTGGTGGGTGTATTCAAAGTATGCACCTTCAGTGATAAAGTAGATCAACATTCTCTCTAGTGCGTACACTTTAGTTTGATGCTTTGACTTCTGCTTATGGCTTATAAACATATCTCTACAGAGGGCACTTGCTGGATAAAAAGTGGTTTTCAGCTCATAGTTAAGCTGTCATGAGCAGGGGTCAGCAAACTTTTTCAGCAGGGGGCCGGTCCACTGTCAGACCTTGCAGGGGGCAAGGACTATATTGGGGGGGGGGGAACGAATTCCTATGCCCCACAAATAACCCAGAGATGCATTTTAAATGAAAACACACATTCTACTCATGTAAAAACACGCTGATTCCTGGACCGTCTGCGGGCCAGATTTAGAAGGCAAATGGGCCGGATCCGGCCCCCAGGCCTTAGTTTGCCTACCCATGGTCATGAGGAAGGAACCAGATTGATGGTTATTCAGCTCCTCATGCACTTCTGTTCCTGTCCTCATATGGGAGTCCTACGGTATGGTTTGCAATTTCCACTTAGGCAGCAACGGGGGCACAGAAAGATTGGGAAGACATATACAAGTTGGTAAAAGACTGCAAAAGCAGTTTCCCAAAATTGTAACCTGGCATAAAATATCTCATGAACCATGGCACTTACAGCTATGAATTTCGTCAAAGTTTTGATCTCATTAACAGCTAACATAATGAAACCTACCTGTAACTATAATGAAATGATGTAAATATTAGCCAGCACATGTGTAACACATAACAAACATTCCAAAATAAACTTTGGATCATCAGAGTTCCAGGAGCATCACATGTTGAATCACATGTAGCTGTCTGCTACTTTCATGTGCCTATATACCAGTAATAGCCAAAATGCATTGAACATAAGGATTTGAGAGTATGCACTCCAGAATAAGTTTTAAACCACCCAAACCTCTGTGAGGCTGCCCTCCTGAGTTAGTATTGAACCTCACCTGTGCCATTTGCCAAAATATGCTTTTTTAAAAAATGAATTGGGGATACAGTATGCTCCCCCACTGTAAGGTTTTTGCCACTCCAAATGACTCGCCCAAGGTCCAGGAAAGCATCCCATGCAAGACATTTGACCCAATGCAATGGTTGATGTAACCTGCACATGAACTGTTGAATTCCCCCCCCCCCCCGGTCTAAATGAAGGAGCTCTCAGTAATCACTTTACTATAGAACCTGTTAGAACCACTGGGCCAGGGAAGGTTGTTATTGGTTAACTTTATATCCCACCCTGCCTCCCAGAGGATCCCAGGGCGACAAACACACGAGTGATAAAACTAAGACATTTAAAAACATTTAAAAAGTTTATGTGCAGTGAAAGATGCAGTGCAGAGCTACTTGTGCCCTCCAGCTGTTTTGGACTACCCCTTTCATAATCCCTCACCATTGGCCACGCTGGCTGCAGCTGATAGGCATTATTGTCCAAAAACCTGGAAGGCATGTCAAGATGGGCTGCCACGAGTTTTCATGGTGAAGAAGCAGGTTCTAGTTTATGAATGTAAGTCTTTGAAATGCCACAAGACTTTTGAAATTAAGGGCTACAATCTATATTATTATTATTTTATTATTATTATTATTGCCCATTAGCTTTAATGGGGATACTGTGCACCGAAAGCTTTAGAACTTTAGTGATATCCTGCATTTTGTAAGCAGGTTGTGTGTGTGTGCATGTGTGCATGGATGGTGGGGGAGAAAAGAGTCCATCTAATGATTGTTGACTCATTTGTGTGTGTGTGTCCTCCCTCCTCACATCTAATTTTTCTCCAGTCACATTGAGTGACCTTTCCTCAGCTACCACAGTAACACAACTTGCATAAATGATTTCTTTTCCCAGCTGCTGTGAGACGACTACTGACAGCGTTTGCATTTCTTTTAAGTTGGCAGAGCCTTCCCTAATACAGGGTATTTGAATATGATGAGGGCATTGATGCACTCAGGCTAAAGAGAGACTTATATTTATGGGTTGTTTTTTTAAAAAATTGCACAATGCCTAACACAGAAACTGCAACAAGTAATTTAGAATTGGGCCTATTATAAGTGACAAACATACAGTTCATTTTCTTGGTTCTATATTGGTCACTGGACATGAAAAGCAAAAATGCTATTTCAATAGGGCTGTTTATTTCAACAGGCTTGCACAATAAATTATTGGTGTGTTGTGCCCTAAAATCTATTTGCTGCAATGTGAGTGAATACTTATGCATTCAACAGTTGAACTAGGTTAAATCTTCAGCAGGTAACATGGTTGATACCCACAAGCATTTCCCAAAAGTTTACTTTATTATACTGGCTGACAGCTCCCACGGACTGCAGCCTCTGCACCATTTCTTGCTTGAAAATAACACAGAACAGCTATGTGACACTCACTATAAACAGGGGGTGGAGACTCCAGATGTTGTTGAACTACTGCTCCATCACCCCTGAGCCCTGCCCATGATGGGAGTCTTAGTCCAGCAACACCTGGAAGGCCACAGTTTCTCCATTACTGTTGTAACTACTCAGAGAAATGGCAGCGTGTCTATTCCTGGAATGCTGCTGCCTGAATGCCACATAGTGGCGGGGAGGGGTTTTCTTACTGCATGAACACTGCCCCTCCCCCTGCAGATCCCCTGGGAAGACTGCTTTTGTGGTTCTATGTTCACAGCATTTCACTACATTTTGGTTCAACTGTAGTTTTTAAACACTCAAGTTATGTAGTTCTTTTACATACAGTAATAAAGTGGTTATTAAAGTGGAAAACATGTTTTATTAACATCCTTTCAAACTTTCCTATACAAGGCCATATAAAAAAAATCTCTGCAGTTTAATTATACAGAAGTGTGGCTACTTTCTACATAGTTACAACTGTATATAATTTATCTTTTTCCATGATATACTGTAAGTAGAATTCTGTTAGATATTTATAAGCACTCATTTTTCAAATCCAATACTTAGTTTTTCTATGTGCATAGTTGTAGCAGACTAATGGATCTTCAGATGCTCTGTATAGAGGTATATATCCTTTGAGAATCAATAGCGCGCACATAAAATTCAGTATTTCTATATGTGGTGTGGCCTGATGGTGCCTTTCTGCATTGGTCCCCACCCGTCTTAAGAATACACTGAGTTGCTTTTAGCGAAGTGTGCCGGATAAATACATTTGTATCCTGATTATTTTCCTCAGGAGATGTTTAAGCCTAAGTGATGCTGAAACTTCTTTCACTACTTCCAGCAGTTCTTGCAAGCACAATAAGATAATGGGAAGGGCAGGCAAATTGCTTTTCTATGGAGATCAAAGCCCATCTCCCTCATCTGTTGGAGAAGCTCCTGATAAATGAATACTAAAACGGACCTACCTTGTTCTTTCATTGAGTACTAACTGTTCTAGGAAAAGCCCTCACAGACACATACCCATATACTTTTTTTGGTTGGATTTGCAGGGTAGAACGTACCATACATGTAATAAATAACGTCAAAATAACCTCTGCTTACCTACACACTGTAAGCAAGAAAAAATATTTACTGTCTTGGCTAAATTCCATTTTAACAAGGTGCTGAAATAACATCTCTTTCTGTGTGCATTGTCGTCTCTAGTGATGGGAGTGCCCCTTGTTAGTCATTACCATTGTGAAGTCCAGTTAAAAAGCTTGTCTTCAAAAGACAAATGGGAACAAAACAACAACAAAGAAACCTGTAATGAGATTAAACTATATAGAACACTATATGAACAGCTGCTTCTACTGAAGCAACAGCAGGGTCACAATGTGCTTCCCTATGTATGTGTACATAAAAGTAGAGCTCTCTGGACAGAGGAGTTCAGTTAACACCATTTGTTCTGAAGTTCAAACGGTATTTGCCATTCTGTAATCCTGTTCATCATTGGGCTGTAGCTGGACTACTACACTCTCTTCAGTCATTCCATTCTCTGCATCACTACTGTCGATATCTTCATTGTCGTCGTCATCTTCGTCCTCATAGTCTGAAGACTCTGTCATATTCGGATGAGAATAGGACTCTGACAGCGCCCCAAAGGACTGAGTGCTGACGGAAGCAAGCGGCCTAAGCAAAGGAGTGTTCTCGGAGACTTCATTTTCTTCCTGACTGTCTGTTTCAGAGTCTGAATCTCCCTGGGAAGGGACCACTTTCTGTTTACAGACTGGGCATGTTTTCTTGGTTTTAGTCAACCAGGGATCCACACACTTGCAGTGGTATGCTATTTGGGGGGGAAAGAGAGAATCATTTAACTTTATCATTGGTTTTAGAAAGAGGGTGGTTTATATTTAATGATAAAACATACACAACACTGCCCAAAAAACCCTACCAGTTCTATAGCAGCTAGCTTAGTGGGGCCCACTTTTTTCCAAAATCAACCATGTGCTGGCTTAGGTGTTATCCTCAATGGAGGAACAGCAATAGAACATTTGTCAAGCTTCAATTAATTTTAAAAATAAGGGGCTACAGCTCAATAGTAGGACATTTACAAGAAGATGATCTCGGGTTCAAGTTTTGGCATCAATGGGTAAGACTGGGAGTATCTCATTTCTGAAATTCTGGAGAGCTGCTGCCAGTCTGTGGATAATACTGAACTGGATGGACCAAAGATCTGACTTGGTATAAGCTCCCTTGTACCAAATCAAATAATTGGTCCATCTAATTCAGCATTGCTGCTACTTTTAGAAGCCCTCTGGGAATCCCTGATTGTTCCTGTGCTTCTAGGTGGCACTGGGTATCAGGAAAATACTTTTGCCATACTGGTTGAAAGCACAAAGTGCTGTATAAAATTAAAAGTGAAAGTGGCCCTGCCTGCAGCTCTCAATCTAATCAAATGAATGTACTGCCCTCATTTAGATGTATACTTCAGCCTGTTACTTAGAAAAATTATTCTGGATTAAGGCAGACAATACACTGTCGCTCAGGTAGCAGAACTAATCAGGGAGGGAGCAAATTATGCAAACGCTACTTTCTAGCTGCAATCGAGGCATTGATGTGTGTAACACTTCCTAACTTTTAGCTGACCTACATGTTCAAATAAGTAAGAGTGCATAGATTTCCTCAGATTACCATTTCCAAATGCAAGTAGGAAATAGCATATTTGAATGTGGCTCCATTCTCATATTAAAAAGAAATCCCACCATACAGTAAACTAGCGTTGCTGGTGGCAGAATGTAGCATTTGTCTCACTGCATCTGACTGGCATTCCTAGTAGCAGACAGATTGTTACTGTGAGGTTCACCAGCAAGCACAAAAGGGTCCTTGCCTGGTTTGTAAATGGCAATATCTAGTAGCTAGAAGTATTCTGCTTCTGTGGACAGGAGTTCAATCTGGCTATTGCTGTTGGCCAGTGTTTTATGCACTCCTTGAATTTGCTACATGACTTTCCTGGCATGCCAGTTTTTTCATCCGAAAGGGTTTTTGACATGGGAGAGCAGTCAAACAGCATATGCATGATCTGGCTCCCACATTTGTCAGTGGTACAGACCCCACCTGCTGCTTTGGATAGTGTTGACTGCCATTAACACTGGGCTGGCTGAAAAGGTTGCCATTCCATCTGTGTTTCTGCGGCAGTCCGCTGAACAACTACTATTGTATTAGTCCGTTTTAGCACTTTAAACTATTCTCCTGCTTAACTCCACATACTAACCAACCTATCAGGTAGATGAAAGTAGGAAGGGGTTGTTTTTTCCAGATTTATTATATTAAGAAGTCCCAACAATACCCTTGTATTTCACTGTGAATCTTGGACCACTAAAAGGATCTGTTAACAAAAACACAGGTTTTGATTTGTTATTTGTTGTATTTTAACATCAAGCCCAAATGAAGTTACTTGCCATGAGAACAAGGAAGGATTCTGAGCTTGTCTCCATCCTCATATTCATCCAGGCAAATGGCACAAACATCATATTCATCTCCTGCAGCAGAAAAAAAATGGAATAAAAGTTGCATTACGAAAGTGGAAACTCAAGTATAAGATAGAAAACTGGCTCCACAGGGAATTTCTCCTCAATGCCGCAAGGCTGTTTTAGAATGCAGGACAATTAATTTGAAGAAATGTTGTCTCTCTTGTTTTTATTCTATTACTGTGTCTCATCTGTTCTTCATGTTAAGCTATTTACTGCTATTTTCTCACATTATTCTTACAGGGTCACTTTCCATAACATTTTAAAATACTGCTAAATGCAGGCTTCTCTCATAGAGTAATACTGAGAATGCTGAACCTTTGTATTGGAACCTCCAGAGAGTGCTGAAATCCCAGTATGAAATGGTGGAGCCACAGCCAGTCAGTATAATAATGAAGCAATGTTTTGAGTGGGTTTAAGGTAGCTTCCAGTGCTGCTACCCCAATTATGGTAAGGTAAGAAAAATGGGTGACGGTGGGCCCAAAACAGCAGAGAATAGCAGTCATAGAGTCCTGTTTTGAGATCTGCATAACACTAGGCTGCAATAAAACTAGAGCTCTTTTTCATTAGACTATGTTTCTGAGCTGCCTGTAATACCAAAATTATTTCTGATATTTTCACAGAAAGAGCAATGTATCATTTCTAGTCCTGGACAGAAGCTATAATTGTAGAGAGGTTCAGCAATCTAAGACACCTAATACATACACACACCAACAATATGATGAAAATACACAATTTGAAAGGGAAGATACCTATGGTGAATTTATGTTTGCTTAGATATTAATTTATCCTATTAGATTATTACCTTTGGAGTTACTAATTGTTAATGGGAATAGTTCTGATTCTTTTAACATAGTAAGACCAAGAAGTATGCATCCTTGTACCCCAAGCCAGCATTTGTTATAAATATCCAAGCTCAAGACACATGCACACAATTCCTCTATATACAGTAGTTCTCCTTTCCTTATTTATTTCAATTGATGGGCACCTGACAAATACATGCATGGACTTGTTCAGAAGCTTTGTGTGTGCATCAAAGTGCACTCAACACTTTGCATTGGGTGTGGTTTGGTATTTTGCAACGTTTTGTGTATCATTGGATGGAAACACCAAAGCACCATCCAGGAACTTGTCTGGCAATCGTAAAAAGGTTGCGGCAGTATGGCGTGCTAGCATGTACTGCTTCAAAAAAGAGAGAGCACTGGTTAGAATCAGAATTGTAGAGTTGGGAGGGACCATGAGGGTCACCACCTGCAATGCAGGGCTCTTTTGCCCAACGTGGTGCTTGAACCCACAACCCTGAGATTAATAATAATAATATTTTATTTGTACCCCGCCCATCTGGCTGAGTCTCCCCAGCCACTCTGGGCGGCTCCCAATCGAATATCAAAACAATACAGCAATAGCACAATTACAAAAGTCACAAACAATACATAAACCACATCAAAAAAATACACAACCGAATGTAAAACAATTTCCACATAAATCAAAATCTAAAACTAAGAATACAGCCTTAATAAAATGACATAGGTAAAAAATAACAGGATTTTTTAAAAAAGCAAAACAAAACGGAGCCCTCTCTGCCCAGCAGCAGCAGCAGCAGTTCTTATAGGCCTCAGGCCCCGTCCTGGGCCAGGTGGTGAGTGGCAGGACTGGGGCCTTCAGGCGCTGAGCAGGGGAGTCCTCCTGGCTGGTTAAGAGTCTCATGTTCCACCAACTAAGCTATCTGAGCAACACAAGCAGGGGCAGCAGCCCCTAGTAAACCTTATATTGCTAAATGCCTATACAGTTGAAGTGTTTTAAGATACTAACAATGGCAGCCATGGAAGTAAAATTACTAAGACATGAGGAGTTGTACAGCATTGTGAAGTCAAGCAGATGGGCCAGTAATGGACAGTAACAGGATAAAGGACAATCCCATTTGAAAGAATAACACAATTTCTAAATGACAGAATTGTACTTCTATTACTTTAGTTTATAACAGCCCCCCCCCCCTAACTGCGGTCCTCCAGATGTTTTGGCCTACAACTCCCATGATCCCTAGCTAACAGGACCAGTGATGGGGAAAGATGGGGATTGTAGTCTAAAACATTTGGAGGGCCGAAGTTTGGGGGTGCCTGGTTTATAATAACACAAACTACACAAATCACCCTTTTCCTCTGTCAGCATCCTTAATATGACTTCCCTGATAAACTATGTTCAACATTTCTTCTGGTTTAACTATACCAGTTTCTTCTGGTTTAACTAAACCAGTTATATGAACATATGGAATTCTTCCCAATCTTGCAACATAAGGTGTAGAATTTTCAGCCTACCCTAGGCACCTTCAAACACTACCTTCTCCCAAAATTAGTTGTAGGTCTCAAAACCATGAACCCCCTCAGAACCCCTTCCCTATTGACTCCAATGGACATGAATCCAACGGACATGATCAGTGTGTCTCTTCTTTTACTTGTACAGACAGAGCCTTCTGTTAAAAAAGGTGGGCATGCGATGGAGACACCTGGTGCAGAACTCAGCAGCCAGGCTGCTCACTGGGACAAAATTGTCTGGCCCAAATGCACTGGGACAAAATTGTCTGGCCCAAATGCACTGCCTACCAATTGGTTTCTAGGCCAAAGTCAAAGTACTGGCTTTGGCTTATAAAACCTGCAGCTCAGGATACTAACACTTCAGGGACTGCCTCTCAACACATGAACCAACCCAGAACCTATGTTCTTTATCTGAGACCCTTCTCAAAGTGCTCAATCCAAGCGAGGCACAGAGGATGGCAACACAAAAATGGGCCTCTCTGATTACCGAATGCTCTCTCCAAGGAGGTCCACCTGGCACCATCACTGTGTTTTTAGGTGCCAGGCAAAACATTCTTATTATCCCAGGCTTCTGTATCTTAATTTTTCTGTTCATCTTTTAACAGGGTGGGGTGGAGCTGGTTTTTTAAATTTATATATATATTAAGTTGTTTTATCCTTGTTTTTAGTGTTCATTTTTTGCAAGTCTCCTTGAGTTTCAAAAAAAGCAACTAACAACAGCAACGGCCTGACCACGTCTTCAGGCTCTACATCCTAAATGCTAAGAAATGCATCATATATAATAAAAGAAAGGTCTGATTCTACTGTGAGACAGGTGTAAGGCCATCCTTGCACAATACCCCTCATGCCAAATGCAAGCTACCAAGAACAGCCAAGAACTGTTGGCACAGAATTAAAGCAAAAATCCAGCGAAAGAATAGCTGGATCCCTCTCCCTTTCTAAAAAGTTTGACTAATTAGCCTCATCTGAATGCAAGGAATCACACAATGCTTTTCGGCAAGTAGAGTAGGCTGCAGTTGAAAGAAAACCCAGGAATGCCTAATACCAAGATTACAATCCTCTGGAGCTGCTGCTTTACTTCCCATCCAAATAAGTACCAGGAAAGCCCTGAAAGGTTAATCCTTTAACATCAACAGGGCTGAAGCTGTTGTTATTGGTGCTAATGGATTTTGCATTACTGTCCTGGGAAATCTTATCTAGCAACAATCAACCCATTTTTATTCCTCTTGCCAAATCTGACAAAGAGCCAATATGGGGCTAGAGTTGGCCATCACACAAGTTTCCCTCTGTAGGCAACATCAGGCTTGCTCTGTCTAGACGCCAGCATACTCAGAGCTACCACGTTTAAAGGAGCTTTGAAGAATAATTAAGACTGAAATGTGCCCTACTCCCCACCTCCCCCAACAGGCTTAGAGGTGTTTTTTTCCTTAGGTCTTCCTACGGGAAGTTGACACAGTATTATATCCAACTTATTAAACGGCATTAACAACCCATCTAAGACTACCAGTGCCTTGATGCTTTTGAACTGGGGAGGAGGTCACACTAAAAAATGTTGTGTTCCATAACAACATGCAATGGGGGGGGGGGCAAAGGGGTACAGCTCACTCATGTGTAAGCAAATATGCAAGGAGAAGCAGGGAGGGAGGGCACTGCCAAGTCATAATAGTTTTGAGGGTGAAGGTCTATAGCAGGAAGCTTCCTCCATCCCTCAAGACTGTGCCTGCCATTTAGAAGCCAACTCAATCCATGTTCTATTTTTTGTTGCCCTTTTCGTCACATTTTCCAGCTCTTCAGTATCGTTTTTGAGGTACATGACCAGAATGCTACCCAATATTGCAGCTCAACCATAGAGTCGAGTAACAGAATTATGCTACTGGAAGTTTCATTCTCAAATCTCTTTCCTGATGATGCGTCACAGGGAATTTTCTTTTTCACAGTTGTTGCACATTAGTTGCAGCAAGCAATCTACTACAATTCCAAGGTCTTATTCTTCCTGTCATGGTCAGTTCAGGACCCATTAACATTTCCTTGAAGTTACTATTTTTTGCCCCAACATATATCACTTAACCATTGCTTTTTCTGAATTGCATTTGTGATTTTAATGCCCATTTCAGCCAATTTGGAGAGATCCTTTTGGAGTTCCTTGCAATCATTCCCCCCCCCCTTATGACCTTGAACAATATGGTGTCATCAGCAAGCTTGGCCACCTTATAGATCACTTCTAACTCCAGACTATTTATGAACAAGTTAAAAAGCAGAGGTTCCCAAACTGATGCTTGGACGAGCCCACTTCTTACATCCCTCTGTTGTAAGAACTATCTATTCCTGCTCTCTGCTTCTTGCTCTTCAAGCAGTTACTGATCCATAACTTAGGAATCTTTGTTGAGAGACTGTATAGAAAGCATTTTGATAGTCTTAAGTATACATGCTGTACATGTGCTTGTTGACATTCTCAAATAACTTTTAAAAGGCTGGTTAGATGGGTCTTATTCTTGCATAGCTGCCAAGTTTTCCCTTTTCTCGCGAGGAAGCCTATTCAGCATAAGGGAAAATCCCTTTAAAAAAGGGATAACTTGGCAGCTATGTATTCTTGCAGAAGCAGTGCTGGAATTGCCCAGTGTGTTAATTTAGTAGATGTTTGGTCCCTGTGTTCTAGATGATGAATTATATGAAATAATAAATGCATGTATTCTGCACCTCTTACCTAGCAGATTAGGGAAATATAAAGTATGCAACCATTATTTGAGAATGGCCACCATGTGATTGTAATAGTATGCACTGGTTATAGGAGATGGGGAATTAATGCTAGCAAGTGGGATGAATGCTGAATCTGAGTTGAAACTTTTAACAGCTGATTTCACAGAACTTTTCTCACAAGCACATTACATTAGAAAGACAAGAGTACCGTTATCAAAATATGACTTCCATATATATGTGCTTTGATTTGTAAAACGAATGAATGAATGTGGCGGTCTACTAAGACCCATACCAAATCATGCCAGGAAGGGGGGGGGGCATTTGAGAACTGCTGGTCTAAGTGGAGATCTACTCTATTTTTCACACACACTCTCTACTCATTTCACCCTCAGGAAGTTAACATTTCGGACTGAAAAAGATATTTGAGGTTTCTCTGCCTTTTGCCATGATGGAAAAGAGCGGCCACCCGGGGCTTCATTTTTAAGATTCAGGTGCTCTTCCAAACCTGTGAAAGACTGAATGAATTGAATTAGCTGTGATTCTGCCTATCATGGAAGACCAGAATGAAGAGCTGTATGCTACTGTCTCCATCAATAATAGATTCAATACAGCACCCACTCAGTTGATTCCACAAAGGCCCCTTGATCAAATATTTATCACTTTTCCAGTGGTTTGTACAGTTAAACAATAATTTGGCAGTGTGTTTAGAGTATAAATGGACTGCACCTTAAATGTCACACATTGGAGAGCTCCAGTGTAATTAATTAGCACTAGCGGTTAGTAATAGCTTTTACAATAAAAAAATGTAGTTGTTTACAAGACTTCAGGAAAAGATGAGCAAGGGAAAGCAGCAGAATAATCCAAAAGCTTTCCTTGGAGTTACAGATGATTTCTGGGTTGTTGTCTTGCCTCCAAAAAACACAAATATCACAGTGTTGTAAAGACTAGTCTATTTGCTGTCTTAAATCAATTGGCATTGGAATTTATTTATTTTTATAGTAATTTGGAATGTGCTTTCCATTAGAAGAGTGCAAATATTCAAATAAAGTGGAAACAAATAAAAATAGTATGTGCCCGAGGACTTTCAGCTGGCACCCATCTCAGAAGCCTGTGGCTGTGTTCATGGGGACAGCTAATACAGCAGCTTATATGTGCCTGAAATTAGTACATAAAACAAGAACTGCCTGGAATCTAGCCATTACCTTGTGGCAGACCTGTCACTATGAAAGGAGTACTACTCTTGTCAATGGTTAGACAGGGAAGAGAGTTGTGCCCTCCAAATACCCTCGCAGCAGCTCTGGCTGTTTAGGGCCAAACTAGATGTGACATTGGGAAGTGTGTCATTGGATCTCCTGCAATTATTATTTCTTTTTTAAGTTTAAAGGTCATCTGATCAAGACTGCAGCACCAGGAGGGGTATGTAACACATTATTCTATGCCACATCTCTGATTAAAATCACAACACTCCAAAGCTACTATTTGCCATGTAGGGCAAAACTCACAAGTATTTACAGTGCTAGTACCGTTAAGTCTGCATTTGTCCTGTAGAGAGAAAAATACCATATGGGCACCTGTGTGGCAAATAGCTTTGTGGGACTAGTTTCATCAGGGGAGACAGGAGAAATATTCTCACCCACCCACCCACAAAGGCTGAGCATTTGCAGTGTGCCCCTCCATTGAGCCCCATGGATATTATTCTTCAGAAGTGCTTAGGAGAATGTGTTTCTTCCATGATAAGCAGTGTTATCCCACTCATATTTCAAGTGTTCATATGTGTGCCTCCAGCAATATAAAGTACCAGACAGATTTTTTTTAACCCGAAGAGCCTTACACCTTGTCTTCCTTCCCCCATTGCTTTCCTCCTCAGTCAATTCTTAGGCAAAGGGTTGACTTCCTATTCTAAGCACCCAGCAACAGCTTTAAAGATTTAACAGACTTGCCTGGCTGTCAAAACCAGCACTTACTCTAGAACTCAATTCTATATATAGACCTGTTCTACAGTTATATGTACAAACTCGTGACAGCAGTTTGAGGTTTTTTCTACAATCAAGTGACATATCAATTTTTGAAATAAATAAAAATAAATAAATATACGGTACACTTCTCAGAAAGAGGACTCTTTCATCTCCATGCCTCCCAATTTTTGGAAAAGTTATGTTCTCATGACATTTCTATACCACTTCACATTTTGAGGTACCTCCACATGGCAGCAAACACATTCAAGTTGATTCTAGTTGTGAGATCTCTGCTAATGAAGACAGTCAATTAAAAATTGGCAATAGGATGCCCTACCTTAGAGCAAAGGTTTGATCAGAGCAGTCTCCAGGTTTGAGGGGACCCTCAACATGGGGCTCCCTATGGCAATGTGGCCTCCTGAACATCAGTGGTTGGCCCTGCTGCTATTCATTTCCACCATGACACAGTGGCAGATGGGCACACATATAATGAGAGGACAATGACTGCACTCCTCTAAAGAGCACAAGGCAAGCTGCCATTATCAGCACCCACAATGCCCTGCAGTGAAATAGCATTATGGTGGGCAACTTTGAGCAACTGCAGTGGGGGCTGACTGGAAAACAAGGCCTGGGTCAGTAGAAGTCAGCCTCAGCAATGGTCCAAACATGCCACCTGCTGACATCAGCCTTGGATATGATATTGTGGCCTATTGGATCTCTTCCACTTTTATGAAGCAAAGCAAAAAATAGCAACATGCTTACTAAACACATAAATGGACACCATAATTCTTTATACCACACCCCTCCCAAGCTCCATAAGCAAGGCATACTGGCAAACCCAGTAATATAACATGCAATACAACAAGAAGAAAGTAATATTCCTTGCATATTTGTCCTCTTTAATTCATCTCCATCAGAAATCCTTATCAGCAAAAGAAATTAACACTCCTTTCTATTAAATTTTAAGACCGAGAAACAAAAATATTCACCAAAGATCAGCCTTGCAAAGGTAAAGCCTCGTTATTATTTTTTATAAGAAACTAACTTTGTATATGACACTGTGCACTCTTTTCAGCTGAACATCTGCTTTGCAAGGTCATCAATAATGGAAGACGGCAATCATGGGTGAACAGCAAATAGGGTGAAACTATGCCCCGAAATCCAAGCCCATGTGTAAGCCTCATATATTCTTCATGTTGCCAATGACAATGTAGTTATATTAATGTCAATGAAACCCTCAATTGTTTGCATGCTACAGGTTAAGGATGAAAGTCCAATGAATTAGGCAAAACATGTAGAGCAAAAACATTGGCAAAAAGATACATAACCTCCCTCCCCAAGAAATGAAGGGCTTCATATTGGTTCAATGAATGTCGAGTTGGGGAAAGGGTTGCAGATTGTGCCTGACAAATATAGTCATCACAGTTGTAATGGAAAGGAGGGACTGAAGGGAAACATGAGCCAATTCAAGTATAAGCCTTCTTTACTTAACAAATGATTTGTAAAACACATACAACAGTGCGTATACAATGATTAAACATATTTCCTCTTTTTTGAAAAGCAAAAAATCAAGACTCCAGTGTTCTCATGTGTCCAAACTATTAGGCTACATTAGCAGTCAGGTCATACTGCAACTGGCTCACACACAAATAACTGCTTATGCAAGCTACTCATGCAGACAATGCTCTGTGGGAGTCTGGGACTCGCAAGTGATCATGGGCGTGCTGCTGTAAGTCACAGACTCACGGAAGAGGAACCGTAATCACACAAAAGTTTCCTTTTTTAATATCACACTGCTCATGATCACCAAAGAAGCTCATGTGAATAGGCTACTTGCACAAGTTTTAATTTAATTTTTTTAATTAGTTTTAAAATACACAACACTGATCTGCAACCAACGAACTTGCCCAACCCACATAAACCAGTTGCTAGTATTAAGGTGATAATTATGTTATTCTTTCCTTTTTTCTCCAACAGTAATTCAACATAATGTGTAAGCAGAGGTGCTCCAATCTGTCTATACAGATGATCAGGAGTATAATTAGTATATACAAAATCCTGAAGATCATATTTGTAAAGATGCAGCTGGCAGAGTGTTTTTCAATCCTGTGCCATTGCATTTCCACCATATGGCATAAAACTTTTTGTCCTGTCCCCCACCCCAGTTGCTTATTTCCACTATGGCTATATGCCAGACAGCATTGCCACCACTTACAAAAACCTTAGTAAGTCCTTCATTCTAATGTCCTCATTTGGCCTGTCCAATATGGATAGGACACGGGTGGCACTGTGGTCTAAACCACCAAGCCTCTTAGGCATGCCGACTAGAAGGTTGGTGGTTTGAATCCATACAACAGGGTGAGCACCTATTGCTCTGTCCCAGCTCCTGCCAACCTAGCAATTCAAAAGCATGCCAGTGCAAGTAAATAGGTACTGCTGTGGTGGGAAGGTAAACAGTGTTTCTGTGTGCTTTGGCACTCGTCACAGTCCTCTGTGCGCCAGTAGCAGTTTAGTCATGCTGGCCACATGACTTGGAAAGCTGTCTGTGGACAAACGCTGGCTCCCTCATCCTGAAGTGAGAGATGGGCGCCACACCTCATAGTTGCCTTTGACTGGACTTAACCGTCCAGGGGTCCTTTACCTTTACCAATATGGATAATAGGGATAATTGCACTGTAATGTCTATTGGTTCATGTAGTAATTTAGCATTTCAGCACGCACACTGCCCTCACAAATTGTATCCTGTACAATTTTTTTAAAAGAAGTACCTTTTTCAGGTACTGATCTTTTTCAGTCCTGAGTGCCTTAACCAGAGAAGCTGGGGACAGAACACAATGTCTTTGTAATATCAACCATGTAATGCCATTCAATCTACATCAAACCTGCTCAGGTTTGAAAACTCAATGTAGAGTTCTTCATTGCAATCCTATAGCAGTCTGCACAGAAGCAAGCCCCACTGAATTCAATGGGACTTAGTCCATGGTAAATATGCATAAAATTGCAGCCTTGGTAAAATCTGTCGCTCTAATATGGCATAGATTATTCAATTCTAAAAAGTCACACTTACCTTTCTTGAACTTATGTACCGGAAGCTTCTTAAGCTGATCTTTTTGAAGCCGATTCCTTCTTGCTCTGTGTCTGTCCTGGACAAATTTTGTGATCTTGAAAGAGACAGAAATAGAAGACGGAAACTTTAAGAGTAATACACCACACAACTCAAGTCTCCTTTCATTCTGAGAACAGTCGTTCAAAAGAAGAAAGACAAAATCAGCCACATAGAAAACATGACTCAAGAGTGGGAATGAAAAACCTATGTACACATCCATATCCCCCACACCAACAGCTCCACAAGGTTATATTGCTTCATCTTCTCTGAAGTCGTTGTAGTGGCCACTGCTCAAGGCTACAATGAGCAAGACCAAAGCAGCTTTAGTATAGCTAGTGGACAAGTGACAAGCTCTACAGAAGTCTACCAAGTGCATTTAGAAGAACCAACAGGGTCACGCTTCCCAGTCTCCCTCCTACCATCAGACCAAAGCAATCTGGACCAAACCCAGGCTTGAAACCTGATTGATGTAGATCTACAAAATTACTATAATTTGAGAGTTCTGGGGTTGTACAGCAACCATCTGCTCAAGCACCTTGCCTAGTGAATGGTTATTACCCACTAGCCAAGCTGTTACTATCTTTTATGCCCAGGGATGACTTTTTCCAGGAGTGTTTGCACTCCTACCTCCTTTAATGCAGATGGGACTGACCCGCCCCCCTCAAAACAAAGCATTTATTTCTTGAATCAAGCGGGTCAGCTCTTACCTACACAATGTCATGTAGGAAAGAATGAACTTTGCCCATATCCTCAGGCCTCAACAAAATAATAGATCAGAACCAGATGCTCTCTGGATACATCACAGACTGAACTGTCTCAATAGTGGCTTCCAGGCTGCAGCTGATGTGAGCAATTCCACCCTTGAAGTGCATGTCTTATGAGGAGTCCTTCATATCTTCTGCTGGGTCAAAATGTTGGTGTTGTGTAGTGGTTACACTGTCAAATGAAGACCTGAGAGACCAGGGTTCAAATCTCCACTAGGCTATCTGGGTGACGTTGGGCCACTCACTCTTAGCCTAACTTACATTACAGGGTTGTTGGGATTAAAGGGGGCGGGGGGAAGAAACAATGTACAACACCTTGAGCTCCCAGATAAAATGGTGGGATAGAAATGCAATTTATTAAAAAAAACCAAAAAGGACCTAAAGCCACTCAAAAAAGCCCAGCTGCACAGCACTATGAAGATGAAATGGCAATAGAGAAATAATGACCCTTCACCATCATCACTGCCACAGAGCAGGTTCAACAAACAGCTCTCACCTGTGTTCCATCAGATTCATTGCAAGTTTGTATTCAAGCCATCTCCCCACCTGCTTTATAGCCTTTAGCTATGGTTGCAGGAAAATAGACCCACCATGCTGTGGCCAGATGCTACAAATGACTCTCTCGCTCCCATGTGCTTAGAGTTGCTATGCGCTGAGTGTTTAAGTGGCTACTTATACTGAAAATGAGAATGTGCACCCATCCTTTGTGGAAAGATGCCAAAGAGGAGGCTGGGAAACTGCCCTTCTCTGCTACATCTCATGCTCTGGGCTGAGCTGTGGCCATGGAAAAAAGTTATGAGATGGAGCCTGCATAATCTTAATGAAAGTTAAACCCTGGGTTTATCATCTTTGGGTATCACCTCCTCTTGCTTTGCCTCTTTTCTACAATTCAGACTGATACTACATTAGAGCAACTAGACATAGTACATAGCTGTGTATTCCACAGAAAAATTCTCCAGAGGTTTGCAATTCAGTGTCTTCCTTTAATTGCACATACAGTAAGCTTATCAAAGGCAGCGTCCCCAGGGATACAATTGTTTTTAAATAACATGTGGTGCTTCTTCCATAGGGAGTTTGAATTCCATTGTATCTGACCAGTTGTCTCCTAGCAGCACTGTTCTATGGCGTTACCCTTTGAGGTCAGCATTGTTTCTGGCTGTTGTTCTTTAATGTATGATAGAAGAACTGAAAGTGTTATTTCTAAAGTACAAACATCTTTGTCCATTCAACTTCAGGTGGCCAGCTCTGCTTCAAGAAATCCCCAGAAAGTTGAGGATTGTGCTTATCACTTACATCCAGTACACTCCCACCACTGGTTTGGGAAGTGGGGTACACATGACGTTATCCACAATCCAAATCTATCCTGTTGTTTCTTATTAAATACTGCATTTTGAAGTGTGTTTTTCCCAAACCTGCTTTGATCTGAATTGGAAAAAAGAATGACCTAGCTGCATTTTAAGCGAGTAAATGAGTACAGAGTCTACTTTTTTTCCTTCTAGATGAAATATTTTTTTTAAAAAAAAAACCCATGACATTGTAAAATAAAAAAGAAGATGATCTAAAGTATGTTCCTTTGTACAAGCAGATGTTTCCCCCACTGAAATGAACAAGAAGCCATGCATGGGTTACATATACCGTGCTTCTCCAAAAATAAGACACCGTCTTATATTTCTTTTTCCTTTAAAAAAAACCCCACGCACTAGGGCTTATTTTCAGGGGGTGTCTTATTTTTTTCCCCTCCTCCTGCCGCGGCCGGCATTGCTGCTGTGCCTATTACTAGGTCTTATTTTATATCCCTTGAATGCTTAAAAATCCTGCTACGGCTTATTTTATGGCTACGTCTTATTTTCGGAGAAACAGGGTATGTGTGAGCATCTGCACTCACATAATTCTCTTAACTGGGGATATGTTGTTTAGGCATTTTAAAAACCTATTTGTTTCTAGCATTTCACTGTTATTCTGGCATTAATTTCTAAGCTACCTCAGCAAGGCTAAAAAGGCAAGGATCCTTTACATTGTTTTTAAAATAAAGGCATAACTCATGAACATCTAACAAGAGCTGCAAGCACTTTAGGGACCACATGCAGCTTCTTTGGAAATTCTCTTTTGATGAAGGACAATTAGGAGAGTTGTGAAAGGTTCCTTCTTTTTTCCAAAATTACATACAAGGAAGACACTGAACCTGCAAGGAATCAATCTAATTAAAGCTTCTGTGTCTTCAACATAACAGCAGGAAAAAAAATCACTGGGTATAGCCTAAAACATGGTATCTCGGTCTTCAAAGAGTTTTATAAAAAAAAAGTTAGGTCTAAAATGAGTAAAAGAGTTTTGTCTCTGGAGCATCTGCTGTCATCTCATCCATGAAACTTGCAAATAAAGCATGGCATCAAAGTAGCATGCTTGTGTCCATTTCACCTGTAGTATAAAATACAGTCATACCTCAGGTTACAGACGCTTCAGGTTGTGTGTTTTCGGGTTGCGCACCGCGCCAAACCCGGAAGTACCGGAACGGGTTATTTTCTGGTTTCGGCGCTCACGCATGCACTGAAGCACTGAACTGCACTTTGCGCATGCAACCTGCATGTGCTCAGACGCGGCGCTGCGGGTTGCGAACATGCCTCTCGCATGGATCATGTTCACAACCCGAGCGTCCACTGTATACAACTCCAACTGGCTTTATGGAGAGATTGCCTCAGCAGTCAGATCTGCTTTGTCTCTTTTCTGTCCTCCCTCAGCAGTGATGTCAAGGGATGGGCAGGTAGGTGTAGTTTGGGGAAAATTCCTCGTGGGCCAAAGTGCACCCACTTATGGGTCATGACAGGCCCATGTGCTGGAGGTTCTCCATTTCTGCTCTACAGGATCAACTGCAATAACAATCCCTAAGTTCTAGAAGCTCACATGTCCTTGTTGTTCTGGGTTTCTAATTCTTTAACATTTTAATTTACCTATGTATGAACTTCCTCCAACCTACAGAGTCCCCCAAGTAAATCATTACTTTATTCTGGAGCAGCAGTGTTTCACTTCCAAAGTGATAAGCACTGAGTGGTGGGAGTGACAGCTTTGAATTTTGAGAAAGGCACCATGTAAACTTTCAGTAAGAAGGAAAGAAGGACATGCACTTTTGATCTCTTGTGGGCAGCAAAGCAGATGCATACAGAGAACCTCCCGACCCACACCAGCTTCCCTTTTCATATCAACAGATGCAGAACTTCATATTTGCAGCCCATTGCATACATATGAATACCCATTCCCACAGAATCTCTCATTGAACTGGTGTATACATATCGGGGGTCTCAATTGGCTGACAGCTTCAAATACATTTTTAGATATTTCTTAGTGTATGTCTTAAGAGCTTTAGTGTGCACACCACCATAAAGTCTGATTTCATTTAAAAGAAGAAGAAACACCCTATCAAGTAAGTCGTAGGCTAAACTGATTCCAGCAATACAACAGCAGTATGTTTATATCACTTGTGGAAGGGGAGCAGGAGAGGTGGTTATACTTACCATAAAAATAACAATAAGGATGAGACAGATTCCCACAATAATTAGAAATGGTATTAGGTAGTACTCCAAAGGAAGGCTGAACTCTGGGATTAACAGAATATGGCCTCTGTTAAAGGGGGAAAAAGGAGGATTGATTATGAAATTCATGATAAGGTAGCTGAATATAAATCACCCTTGCATATGTCCTATATCAGGGGTCAGCAAACTGTTTCAGCAGGGGGCTGGTCCACTGCTCCTCAGACCTTGTGGGGGGCCGGACTATATTTTGAAAAAGAAAAAGAACGAATACCTATGCCCCACAAATAACCCAGAGATGCATTTTAAATAAAAGGACACATTCTACTCATGTAAAAGCATGCTGATTCACGGATCGTCCACAGGTCAGATTTGGAAGGCAATTGGGCCGGATCCGGCCCCCAGGCCTTAGTTTGCCTACCCATGTCCTATATTCACATTCTTCCCGACAAAAAAAGGTTGTGCCACATTTTATTGAAATAATTAAATCTGAATCACACTTTATTGATTTAAAAATCCATTATGAAGTTTGAAAAATCACTAGATAATAACAGTTCACAACTAAAATAAAAGTAAATCTTTGCATACCCTTACCCTTTCTCATAGGTGAATTCTTTAAGAGACTTAGATGATGTTTCACCAATAAAGACAGATGGAATGTCAATCTTCTTTAAAACTTCAACTGTTTAAAGTCAGAACAGAAAGGGAGAAAAGATGAGCAACAATATACAGTTCATGAGTGCTTTATACTACTATATATGGGTATAGTACTAGTGACAATTGAATATAAGCAAATCACTGTGCAAAGGCACCTTTAATAAAACAATTGCTCATGTCTCTCTCTCTCTCTCTCTCTCTCTCTCTCTCTCTCTCTCTCTGTGTGTGTGTGTGTGTGTGTGTGAGAGAGAGAGAGAGAGAGAGAGAGAGTGAGAGAGAGAGAGAGTGAGTGAGTGAGTGAGTGAGAGAAAATCCATTTCCTTCATAAGTATTTCACATGGACACAGTAACATGTAAATGTTCCTTTGCCCACATGACCACATAAGAATGCATGTCCCCTCTGTTGTCTGGAATATCCTAGTGATAGCCTACATACAACTGTGCCTTGCAGTGGTTAATGAACATCCAGGTGTAACTGCTTCTGTGTGGACAGCCACAATAAGAAAGAACTTTCTGGTGGTGTGCAAGTGCAAGTAGGTACAGTGATTTCTGACCTTGATCAAAAGTGACTCCAAGATGCAGCAGGGAGGAGGCACAACAAACATGCCTCTCATGTTTCCTACCCCTCACCACCTCTATTACTTGTGAAATAGTGTGGTTTCATATCTTGCAAAAAGCTCTAATGTCATGTGCAAATACAAGTCTGCTGCTCACAACTACTTTTCTTGTTCCTATGCAGCCATTTTCCAATCACTTACAAAGCCACATTTTAGGAAAGCAAGATTTGATGATGTTATACGTACACCAAAAGCAGAGTTACGATCTAAGACAGAGTATCTTGTTCGTCCCTTGCTTCAATACTTCCAAATACCAACACAGTTGGGAGTGGTCGTAAGAAGTTTTGGAGCAAGGTGTCCAATGATACTCAACTCTTAATTCTCTGTAACATCCGAACTGGAAATGGCTGCCCAATACTGGACTGGTGTCTGGATGCAGTGGTAGGCTGAATGAGTCTGAATCCTGGAAAGACGGAGGTTCTGTGGGCAAGTGGTTCCCAGGTTTCTAAGATCTGCTCATTTTATTACTGTATGTCCATTACAGGCTATGCTAGTATGCCCTCTAGTGGTACTGCTAGTTGACTTACACCAGCTGTATGTACCTGCTCTGCAAGCTCATGGGCTTATAAGAGCAAAAGTATTGATCACTGCATAATGAAAGAGCATTAAATCCCCATTTATAGCAGCATGTCAGGGTGTGAGAGGTTCTAGTATTTGACAGAACCCCAGTTACAAAGAGCATTATGGGAAATGTAGGTGTCCTTCATGACCTTCACTAAAGCAAAACAGAACTGACATTCCAGGCCTAAAAATTTTAGCAGCATTTTTATTATGCATCTGCTGGAGCACTTTGGCTATGTAAAATGCTTGGTATTTGGCTTTGACAAGTTACTGTCTCTGAACTGGCATTCTTACTGCAGAAGCTGGATTCCACACTTTACACGTTTGTACTCTATAACCATCGTACTTTCAAGAAATTCATGTCAATTAATTCCCCCCGAGAACAACAACAAAAAGTTTTAAAAACATGAAAGGAGAAAAATAAGTTAGGGAAAGTGGCCCTCAGGAGAGCACAGCATTATAAATGGTATTGCAACAAAAATAGCATGTATTAATTATCTATCTATCTGTCTGTCTATCTATGGCATTTATATACCACCCAGTCTATTATGCCCCCTAGTCATACTAGATTAAAAGGATTCCAGTCCTTCTTAAGGAGGAGGAATAAACGTCTGACAGGCTTACAATACTCAAAACATTAGCAGGCCCAAAAATGTTACTTCCAATTGGCTGAGTTGGAAGTAAATGAATTTTCATTTGAACTGTATGCATTCTGAAGCTTCTGTTTTTGATTGTTGCAAAGAGTGGGAGAATGTCATCAAGCAAGATACCTGTACTTACTGTCTTGAGATCCCATGCTAATGAGGTCATCGGAATCAACATTGTGAACTATGGCTGCCTTATAGCCAGCTCTTTGTGCGTTCAGAACCTGTGAGCCAAAGAAAATGCCTGTCAACAAAAAAACTGCACAGAACTGAGACAATAACTCAGAATATTTTGTGCATAAGAACATTAGCAAATATTAAATATATTAGCAAGTCCCCTTTCATTCATGCATTCAAATTGCTCCATATTCCCTTCTCCCATTTTATCATCACTACAAGCTTGTGAAATAGGTAAGTTGGGCTGAAAGATAGTAACAGGCTCAATATCACCCAGTGAGTTTCACGAGTAAGTAGGGAATTTGAATTCTGGTCTCAGTCCAGCATTCTAATCACACCACCACACTGGAAGTATACTGTCCTTTGTGCACCACTGTTTAACAATGTTAATAATGTACACTATTCAGTGCCCTGGATTTCCAACTGAAGTTGACCAAGCATATAGTTTATACATCAATTTGTTAACTCTGTAGAATACTTCCAGGAACTTCGTGAGGTATGTTACACTGTCAACAGAATTTGGTGTCCTACTTTTATACTACTGCACTAAAAATAGCTAACAGTGATCCTAGTAACAGTCTGTTTCTGCATAATCATGCAAAAACGTTAGATTATTCTGTTAAGAGTTTTCCACTGGTGGAGGAAGGGAGGGGGAACTCCCTAATTTAATCACAGACATAACCAAATAAAATAAGCTGGTTAAAACATAAGCGTAACCAAACTATGGCTTAGCACAATTGTGTGAGGGTTCCTGGGGTCACCACTGAGTTCTTCCCACAGTTCACCTGCTGCTCCAAGCTCAGCTACAGTTAATTTAGCGTGTCATCCATACCCAGGCTCATGGTTTGGCTCGGGCAACATACTAAGACAAAGCATGGCTTAGCCTACAGCAGTGTAGCAGGTCCAGGGGAAGTGCAAAAAGCTGTAATGTCTTTCTTGGAAGCTTGCACATTCATGCTAAACCGCACACTCTCAAACTGTAGATTATTTCCTTCTCTATCATGTGCACAGTGATAAATGGGTTAAAAATCTCCCCAAGCCTCCTCAAAATCTAGTTGACGATATTCTAATTTTCTATTTTCCTTTCAGGGTTTTAAAATGCTCTCACAGCTCCATTGCATTATACTGCAAGTGGCAACTGATACCAAGGCTGACCCCAAATTCCATATCAAAACATGGCAGGCAATTCTGGTATGTTCAGTGAGGCTTGTGCCTCTAAGAGAGCAGAGGAATCTCTCTACACATGAAACCATCTCTCATTCTGAACCACGGCCACATAATGTGTCTCCATCACATCCTGCAAAATAGGGGAAAATGTGTTCTGGATAAACCACCCTCTCTTACTCAGCAGTTATAGCGACGTCTCTCACAAGGACAACACAGGTTAAATATATGCTGTACAGAGATGTGGTTGCTCTTGAAAAAGAAAAAGCTAGTGTGAGCCTAGGTTTATAGGCCAGCTATGTCATGGGATGCTGAAGGTGCCCATTAAACACCAGTGCAAGAGGGAGGAGGGAAAATAAGGGTATGGCCCTGTTTCCACCCCCAACAGTTTATTATTATGGTAAGCACTTGAGCCAGAGAGGAAAGATGCGTCATGAGGTTAGCACACTAACCTAATTCATACAGCGGGAGTGGAAAACCTTTTCCAGCCACAGAACCATGTTAACTTGTGGGCAACCTTCTGGAGGGTATCACTTATCAGTAGTGGACTGGACGGGAGGCAAAAGTGGGCAATTTGTATCCCGCAATGCAAAAAGGCAGAGGTTTCTACACTCCATCACCTCTCTCCATCCAGGCAAACAAGATATATTTTCACTATTGAAAGCCAATTCAAGGCAGCCAAGGAGCAGAACATGTGAGGGGTGTGGTCAGGGGAGTACAACCTGGGGAGACCCTAAGGGCTCCCGACCTTGGGGTTCTCCACCTCTGCTATACCACAAATAAAGCATTAAGGTTCAGGGCTGGCAGCCTGCCCAAACCATGAAGCCTTTATCATCATAAAGCACAGTGAAGGAAGCTTTCAGCAGTTTTTTGTGAGCCCTGAACAGCACTCCAAGGCTCCTGTTTCAATCTAGCTACAGCAGAAACAGAAGCACTCTTGGTAGGGGCTGGGGATAAGATTGGAACACTTTGTTGCAAGTCCTCACAAGTAAATACATAAACACAAAACTGAATTGCTTAGATTTTGTTGTCTAAACAACCATTTGATCTACCAGGCAGATATTCATGGATATTCATAACCTGCTGATCTACAAAAGAAGGAACGCACACAAAAGGAGCCAGCAAAATATGCCGAAAACTCAAAAGTTCACTTATTGTTTATTCAACTTAACTCCCAAATTTGTTTTCTGAATATTTCCTCTCAATAGATTGAAAGAGCTCTAAAACAACTTTGTGGAAATGTGCTGCCTTTAAAAAAAACAACGAATCATCCAGGTTTTCCATTCAGGAATCAGTATTGATTGCAGCTGTTTTCAGTCTATTGTTTCAGTTATTAGACACACCAGACTTTGGATGCCCAAGTTCTGTGTCATCCCCAATTGCCTGCTACTTATTCTATTAGTGGATAATTTACAACCTGCCTGGGGCTCAGTAGGCATTTCTCAAGCACAAATAACCCAACTCTCCTGGCAACTGTGCTCTGCAAAGTCAATAGCATTTCTTTAGGCGTGGGCTGTCTAACTGGATCCATCAGTAGAATCTGTCCTACATCGCCTCGTTTGTTACAGTAGGTTAGCCATACTGCACTTTTTACCACCAGGTCACAGCAATTATCTCCCCTAAAGGAAACTGGCATTTACATTCCTACAGCTCTTGTTGCTACAGGCATCCAAATCCTTTGGGAGATGCATAGGTTATACTTCTGGATGCTGCACAGAGAAAGGTGTCAACTGTTCCCACGGCTTGCTTTTCCACTGCAGCAAGAGATCAAATGAATGAGCTACAGGCAGTTCTCATTACTGCATTCAGCTGTGAAGTTTTGAGGAGAGATCTGTTCTATGTTGATGTCACAGGATCAGAAAGCACACAAGATATGCATTATACTTTTTCTGATTGGCATACCACAGAAGATTTTAAGTTGAGCTAATTGTAGGGTAAACTATTACAGGAATATATTATTCATTTTGTACAACACAGAATATTTTACCACAGCTATACAAAACACACAGGATTAGATCAACCCTCCATTCCAAGACAGGCTCCTTTCATTGAATGATGGCAACCGTTGGATGCAACTCACTGGCCCCATTTGGGCAAGCATTCATACTTAGCATAGTAAAGCTGAGATATTGGCAGAACTGGCACTTTTACAGGTGCCACATTGTACCTGCACTGCATCTATAAAAACTCAATCATTTAGTGGCAGCACTGACACTTTGGAATTCCCTGCCTATAGACCTTCACTGTATTATTTTCGGTGCCTGCTAAAGTCATTCTTATGTAGATGTGTCTATGCATATGTTTAGAAAGTTTGTATGAGTTTTGATTTGTTATAGTCTATTCTATTGTGGTTTTAACTTTCTGTATGCTTTAAATTATGGTTTTAAATTTTGTAGTGGTCATTTTATTGTTGTAAACCACTTTGATGCTTTTTCTACAATCAAGTGGTATATAAATTTAATGAAATAAATAAATATGAACATGCCTCACATAGCTTGGTGAGAAAGAGCTGGCACATTGGGACATCTCTATTAACTACAGCTTCCCATTAAGTCTGAACTAGGCATCAATGGGGAATGGTTTCCAAAAAAGCTAGAATATGAAGCCAACTTTAAAGCATGGCTTAATATTCTGGATAGTTTAGAAGCCATTAACCATCAATAACCAGTTTTGGTGCAGCAGGAAACTATTGTTAACTAACACTTCCTGGCTCATGAGAACGGAAGAACAAATCAACTGTGTGCGTGTGCAAGGCTCGTTCTAACGTAGCCGCTACTTACTAAGTACTTTCAAAATCAATTAACAAGTTTTCTTGCCCAAGTAACTGGAACAGTACAGACAATGATAATAGAAGAGGGGAAAATGTGCAGTGAGTCTATATGGGCTTTTTTGCAACTAAGTTTATTTATACACATTGGTTCTGTTTTAGGGAGATGTGCATGCACAACTTGGAGGATCACATAAAGCTTTGTGTGCTATGGTGTATGTAGTAGTACTATAATCCCAGAACATCTAGGTAATTTACCTAGGATTTTAAGCACTGAAAATTAAAAGGCAGTGGTTAGCCACTCCTGCTCAAGCGCAACATTTCAGGATTTGATTTGACAATGCTGTTTTGCTTTCCTGCTCTCACTTTCAGAGGTGACATTAGCAATTCAACATTATAGTATTCCGTTCTATCTAACAAAAGCAACCCTAAGGCTGTCAAAGCTCCTGCTGTAAAAATGCATGCCATTCCTTCATCTACTTGTGAAAATTTATTCCAAGATTGTTCCAGCTTCAAAGTGGTTTGCTCTTATAACAAAAACAAAAGGAGTATGGGAATCAGAAACCTATTGAATAATGAATAGCATGCCATAGTGTTAATGGCATTCAGCCCCAGAAGGGAAAGGATAATACTACACAAAACTAAAAGAAAGAAAGAAAAGTTACTTTTCTGCAAGACATTTATCTGCTGTCATTAAAGTAATTTTTTGTAAATTAGGATCAGCCTTCTCCTAATACATTTCATCTGTTGGAATTATAGCCACCAGTGTAGTACCAAATACAAAGTGTTTATTTCAGTTTAGATTATTTCTAGAATACTAAAATGCTTTAGTTTTCCATCTTGCAACTACAGGGATGGGCAGATGATAAAAAGAACAGGCACCCCCAAACTGCAGCCCTCTAGATGTTTTGGCCTACAACTCCCATGATCCCTAGCTAACAGGACCAGTGGTTGGGGAAGATGGGAATTGCAGTCCAAAACATCTGGAGGGCCAAAGTTTGGGGATGCCTGTCTAAGAATATGAGAAGAGCTCTGCTGTATCGGACGAAAGGTCCGCCCACTCTCAGCATCTGGTTCTCACCGTGGCCAACCAGATGCCTATGGGAAGCACACAAGCAGGACCAGAGTGCAAGAGCACTCTAAGCATGAGTGCTCCCCAGCAACTGGTGTTCAGAGGTATACTGCCTTAAACTGCATTCAATTGTGAACTAAGCAACAAAGTTTCATTCCATGTATCTTAAAGTGGAATCTTAAAAAAAAAAGTTGTGTTGAAATATTGTTTGCAATACACTAGCATAGCTCACTGATACTGTAGATAATGTTACATTTTATCTTTTATCGTAAACAGTGTTGTATACTGCCACACAATGGGGTGCTCTTCAGGTGTTTCTGAATTCTAATCCCTATCATCCCTTACCATTAGCCATGCTGCCTGGAGCTGAGGGGAGTTCGGAAACCAGAATATGGAGGGCGCCTCATTGGCTACAATAACATCCCTACAATGGCAGCATAACATCAGGTGACTTGGTTTTTAATCAGTGTATGCCAACAGTAAGTCATTTAACCGGACTGCTAGGGGCACTCCACTCAAATATGGTACTCTCGTTTATTTTTTCCATTTGGGTGTGCACAATTTTTCATTAGGTTCATTTTGTCAACTTTGTCTACAAAAAATATTAATGTAGTATTTCCACCCACACTCCCAATACTACGGATGAGGTGAAAGGTATACAATATTCAACAAAAATATTATATATATTATATAAGAACCTATCCAGATCAGACAGACATAAGAGAGGCGGACACGGAGCAATGGATTCAAACTTCAAGAAAGAAGATTCCACCTAAACATTAGGAAGAACTTCCTGACAGTAAGAGCTGTTCGGCAGTGGAATTTGCTACCAGGGAGTGTGGTGGAGTCTCCTTCTTTGGAGGTCTTTAAGCAGAGGCTTGACAGGCATATGTCAAGAATGCTTTGATGGTGTTTCCTGCTTGGCAGGGGGTTGGACTGGATGGCCCTTGTGGTCTCTTCCAACTCTAGGATTCTATGATTCTAAGAGGAAACTATTGTTTCCTGCTACATCAGGACTGGAGGATCTCTTTCAGTCCAAGGGCCACACTGCCTCATGAACAACTTCAAGGGGTCACATGCCAGTGGTGGGTGGAACAAGAACAACCAGATATAAGTCTTTCCTATGTACAGTAGGCTACACTCCATGAAGAATGCCCTCATAAATGTGCTTCCAGGGAAGTCATATGATCCTACCCTCTAATACAAGTCAACCCACCCCCACACCCCATAAAAAAACCCCAGCTCTGTCCTTCTTTACAGAACAGAAATGTGGGGTCCACAAGATCAACACTGATAACACTGATTTTGCTGAGGGTAAGTATCTGCATGCAATCTTTTTTTGACCCAAGTCACTTTGAGATTTTATTACAATCAAGTGGTATATAAATCTTGTGAAATAAAGAAAAATGGAGCCGATCAAAGTAAAGCACAAAATGTTACACTTTAAATGACATTCAGAACATTAATCAATGATGCAGAAAATGACTAAAAGAATATTTGTGTAGAACCCAAGCAACTACCACAAATGGTGAAAATTGGTAACACGTTCCTAAAGAAATGTGTATGTATACATCAGATCTGCACAGCTCTTTTTAAAAGAACAAACTTAAAGATTATTCTGAATCCTCAGAAACACTTTTCAGAATCCTTACATATGAGAAATTACCTACCTTTATATCAAAGTTGCAATCAAGTCTTCTGATTAATACAATGAATTCATGAGATGTGTTGTCCTTCGGTGGTGGAGGAGTTATGGGCTCACATGCATTCTCGGGTTTTGAATTTATTAGAAAACCCTGAAAGATATTTTCAAAAGCAAATCAATCAGTTCTCAGTCACAAAATGGCTGCATAAGTAGAAGCTACTTGCCTCTTAACGTTGAAATCCAATGCAAGTTGTGAAAATTCTTAACTCTGCAGCTAGTGAAAATAATTTTGACCAGATTGATACATGTAGCAGTGGTAGAACAGACTATACTATTTTAAGATGCTGCTGACAGCATCATATTTTCTCAATGCCCCTGTATTTATTTTAAAGACAATTCCTTTAACTAGAAAACTAGTATCCAGGAAATTGTTGTCCTCTCTCCATTTTATCCTCCTAAGAATGTTGTAAGGTAGGGAAAGGCTGAAGGACAGTGGCTGGCACAAGGTCAACCAGGGAAATTTGAACCCTGGTCTCCCAGGTCACAGTCCAATCCTCTAACCCTTACACGACATTGGCCCTCTCACGTATGCCTGTTTTTAGAAAGTTCTCGCCACAATGATTAGAAACACGGTAGAAGTTTATCATTCTCCGACACCAGGTAACGAAGGGTTTATAATTTAAATAAAGTAGTAAGGGGGGGCTTAAGTTCAGCAAAACCTAAAAATCATCAAAAGTCAAAGTATGGTTTAACTTGTAATGACAACTTGTCAAGTATGAAAGAGATATGTTTCAAGTACCACTTCACTTAGGCATTAATCCAACAAAGCACTTAAGAGTTTACTTCGTTTTAAACATGCTCACTGTCTCATGAAAGCTAAAGTTTAAAGTTAAGCATATGCTGAAGTGCTCTACTGGAGTGAAGCCTGCCAATTTCAGTGTTTTAAAAGCAGAACTCCACTAATGAAGCTTTCAGCTACTTTCATGGGCAGCATGATGGTAGGATTTTTATTGCAATCTGCATTTAAAACATGGCAGGTACTCGGTAACATTCATTTTTATTACCTTGTTCAAGCAAGCCTTTCAAATCTGGAATAATTGCTGGATTTTTAAAGGAATCACTTTCAAGTGATTCCCACCCTCCACCCCCACCCCAACAAAGGAAAGCCAGGAAATTAAATATTCAGAACACCCAAGGTCACTTAACAAGGATGAGCTATTTCGCCAAATAAATGTAACCAATCTTCTATATACACAGAACAAAGCAGCTGGAATTAAAAAAGAGCATGTCACAACTTTCTCTCTCTCCTCAACACAGGTTTAGGTGCAGAGTGAGGAATCTTCTCTTATTACCGTAGTGATTTGGTGACAGTAGCTATTGTGAATCAGTATATTAGGAACAGCATTATGGTTTTAGGAATAAAAAGCAAGGAGTGCATTTAGCCATGTTTGCACATTGTCTTCATTGTCCAGCAGTTCTGAAACAGTGTGACCAGAAAACTTTATGTACTCTAGTGCTAACATGGATCTCTTGCATGACTGTTTCCATAGTCACTTAAATGAAGTGGAAGCTTTACCTAGAGCAGGCATCCCCAAACTCGGCCATCCAGCTGTTTTTGGACTACAATTCCCATCATCCTTGACCACTGATCCTGTTAGCTAGGGATCCCAAAACAGCTGGAGGGCCGCATTTGGGGATGCCTGACTTAGAGCAAAGCAGATGGAGCCATCTCCTCTACCAATATGAACACCAACAGTGAGGAAGTTCCACGTGTGCATCAGAGCACCCACTTCCAAGTGTCACTACTTCAGCAAGCAACTGTTTCTGAGGATACCCTAAAAACCCCATTTTATTTACCTACTGTGCTTTGTATCAAGTTTCATATTCACTATAGGCTAACATACAATGGATACCTACAACCATATTTCCAAAAAGGAGGAACATATCTTCCAGGTGTATGACTATTTCATAATAGGGCAAGGAATTCCTATAAATTTGAATAGTTCTGTCCAGTCTGTTGTACATTCGGAAGTTCAGCTGCTCTCAATGAATTTAATATCAAATACATCTTACCGTTCCCCACTGCTTCCCAGTTTCCCACATTAATAGCAGAATTTTCTGTGTTGCTTTCCTGAACTGCAAATCTGAATAAAGACTGGCACTAAAGCAAATGCTCTGATATATGAAAAAAAAATGAATAGCATTTGGCACCTTGAGACACTGGATGCTGCTGCTTGCTGCAATTACATTTGCAGGCAGGGGAGGTAGACCTCAGAACAAACAATACTGTCTTTGAGGAGATGTACAAGTGAGTTCAATACTGCAACCTACTGCCCCCTGTTCTCTGCCCTAAGTCAAGAGTACCACAAATTCTGGAGAAGACAACATCAGCAGAGGAGACCCTATGGCCCTCAGATGCTGCTGGACTACAGGCTCCCCTTTCCAGGTGTACATATGATTGTGCTCATGTCTATCAAGAACAACCTGCTTCACGAGGATATATGGCCAGAACATGTGTCACCACAGTTCTAAACAACAGCTGAAATAAACTAAAGTATGATTTTCCTTGGTGCTTTCATAATTCGAATTGCCAGGGTTTGGGTGGGAGGCTACTACAGCTCTTAAACCAAATTGTCCCAAGAACATTGTTTGTCAGAATGTTTGTCAACCTATTTGCTAAGTTTTTGTATTTCGTAGAGGTCATTGAGCATACACATTCATTAAGGCTGTAAATGTTTAAAATCAACTGAAAGAAACACAAAAGATGACTCACACCCATTGTTGGACAATATCACATTGTCCAAGAATGTCTAACTAAAGAAAGTGTTCAAAATGCAGAAGTCACTTATATTTGACTGAGAAAGAGTCAGTGGCTACGGCAGAAACCCTTCAATCAAACTGCAAGAGATATTGGGGAATTGCAACAAGTGTACAATTGTTATGGGACAACCAAATAAGATAAGAACGGCAAGCATGCATTAAAATATAGTATGGTTATTTATGCTAAGGTTTGTTTTAGACAGGATCAAACGTGGCTGTTACGTTTTATCAGTTTTAAAGCTAACTAACTGATAACTTCGGCCAACATAATTTGAGGAATAGTTGCATATCAGGAGTATTATAAGCAAAAGCAGGAGCAATAAAAACATTTCCTAACAGGTTAATATTGTGCAGATTTCCTCAGGATTCAAACCCACTGAGTTAGTGTCAAGCAACTGTGCACAGGATGACCACAGGACAAGAAATAAAGCATGTGAAGTTAATAGGACACTTATTCTAGGCAGGTTTAGGTTTGGGTCCTTGATGAAAGGAAGACCTACTGTTTGCCACAGAAGGGAGGAAAGGTGGTTGCTCCAGAGGGAAGATCTAGAATCATTGGGTGAAAACTGCAGGGAAGCAGATTTTGATTAAGCATTAGTAGAAGCTTCCTAACTGTAGGAGATGTTTGGCAATGTAAGAGGCTGCCTTGGAAGGTGGTGGAATCGCTTTCATTTTCTGTCAGAGATGCTGCAGTTGTATCCTGCACTGCAGATCCAACATTGAGCAAGGGCAGACCTCCCACACTCCTTCCAACTCTGATTTTAGAGAGCCAGATTCTAGATTAGTATCATTCTAAAGCCAAGCATTAGTTTAAATGTTCTGGGCTCAGTCTTTTACTTGACTGCTCTCTAATAACATCTTCACATGGAAGTCCAGTGGTTGTTATAAATGCTTTTCTGCAGGTTTAACTAAGGGTTTATATCTCAAAGCTTTATTTCTCAACACCCTGTCCGTCAATTAATCACCAGGGATTATAAAAGTATTCATGAAATCCTCCACACTAGAAAGAAAAGTATTTGCATTGTCTTCTGTTGCTCTAGGCAACACTATCGGCAGAAAGTTCTTTCTTTCCTTTTCTTACTGTTGGGACACAGTCGTGCCTACCACCTTTTCCAGCTGAATTTGGATTAAGTCTGTCCTGCAGTTGCAAAATCCATAGAGCTAATTGAGACTAAGCTACATATTAAGAACTCACAAAGCACCATGTTAAATTTTATTTATTTGCTCCTATTCTGTTACTTGCTGCTCCAAGCTGTTGCTTCTTACCTTCAAGCCTTCCGTCGGGAGTCTGTAGCCAAATCTTGCTGGCAGGTCATCAAATGTTTGTGTAACATTTTCAAAATTAAACTAAAAACAAAAGGAAAGTGAAGGATTATATTATGTACTAAACTGGAGAGGGGACCATATAAAACCATTGTCATACTACTAAGAAATAAGATACCAATAGCAAAATGATTCATTTCTCAAAGTACAGTTCAACTGTCTCAACAACATCTTGTCATATGCCCCACATTGTGCCCAGGACCAGCCGCTGAAGTTCCTTTCTTCACCTAATGACCTGCTTCAGTTTCAGTTTATAACATAACTCAGCAATATTTTAATTCCCAAGGTTCTTCCACCTTCAATCATTTTTGCAATGAGTTAAATGCTGAACAACTCTTTGGATTTGTTCCAGTTCCTTACATTTCACTGTAAAGTCTACTTTTACTGTAAAAGGAATGCACAGTAACAAGCAAAGAGTGGTTTGCAAAATGTTTTAACATTAAAGTTTTTAATCCTAAATAGTCTTTGCTGATTTTTCTACAACAGAATAACACAACGAGCCTCTGGAAATTGTTACAAAGCAAAATCAAGACTATGTCTTTAATATGGACAAAACAGGCAAAGTGTGTTTTGAACTTAAATTAGACATTGTAGAATGCTTTCTTTATGGCAGTTCAGAGTCTACAACCGTCAGATTGCAGAAAACCCCTAAAATTATCTGCATTCTTTTGCCTGAGCTCTTTCTACACTTCTGACCATAGTAAAAAAAAGAAAGAAAGGCCATTTTAAATCCAATTAAGTAAAATAAAAGTTATGTTTTCAACATATTGCAAGGAAGAAAATGCACCATTTGTGAAAACTGAACTAGAGCCAACTAGAGCCAAGTGTGTTTGTGATAGTGAATCCTTGTCATAAGCGGAGGACTTCCTGGTCAAAAGAAATAAGGGACTCTCTTATTAAATACAGATTCCTGGGTTGACTGCAGGCTTAATGCAGATGTGGGAAGAGAATGGAGAATTTTCTAGGAGAGAATAGCTACAGTATCAGAGAAAAAACACTTTTGTAAGAAGCTAGTAAAAGGGGGATAAGGGAAAAACAGAGGGGAAGGAGTAAGTTCTGCAATTGCACATTATGGCTGGCAAAGAAGATTTCTTTTTTTATATAAATCAAGACACTACAGCTCAAGCTTGCATGACAGTAATGTTATATCCAGTCCTGTAAGCCTGGATGACCTATGAGGGAAGAAAGCTTTATTGGAGTGTATATGTTAGGGAGAAAGCAATGAGAGATTCCCACTCCCCTCTTTCTCAGTACAAGAACTAAGAGCATTCCAATGAAGTTGATTGGTAGGAGTTTCAAGACTGACAAAAGAATGGACGTTTCACATTCATGAATTTCTTGCCACAAGTAAATGGAGTGCAATGGTCATACAAAGGGAAGTTTTGGAGACTGTAGATTAGAGAACACTTAGAAATGGCCAAAAGCAGCGACCACCATCATGTTAAACCATAGTTTGTTTTAAACTATGCTTTAATGTGAACAAGCAACATATTGTTTATACCGTATATTAAAACTTATATCCTTCCTTCATCACAAGAGCCCAGTGTGAATTGCAAACACACAGAACAAGGTAATAAAACCAATAGTAGCAACAGTTCTTACTACACAAGCCAATCTTGCAGCTTTAAAAGGCCTGTTCAAAAACACACGGATTCAGGAGGTGCCTGAAGATATAGAATGTTGGTGCCAAAGTAACCTCCAGAGGAAGTATGTTCCAGAACCATGGTGTTACTGCTGAGAAGGCTCTCCGACAGGTCAGTGACCCCCAGATTCTACTTAAACCAGCTGTGCTTCCACAGGAATTCTCGTGCCCCAGGCTGGATGGTATAGGGAGAGGCATTCTGCCAGTAACCAGGTCGCTAACCATTTAGGGCTTTATATATCAGAACCTTGAATTCACATTAAACCATTGTTTAACATAAACTATGATTGAATTGAGATGCAAACTGGGCCCCTGATTAGAACTGATCAGCCCCAACAGACTGCTAGGCCACTACACACAGTAACTTTATCAAATGGAAACAGCAGATCAAAAGCAATATATCACCCATGCAGGCATTCATACGGCAATTCCTCTTTGCATTGGAGACATTTTACTATCTTCTATGCTAAATAATGCATGTTTACAAGTTCTAAGTGAAGACCATTGCAAGTAGATGAACTAATGTAGCGAAGTCCCTTAATTAATAGCAGGCATCCCCAAACTTCGGCCCTCCAGATGTTTTGGACTACAATTCCCATCATCCCTGACCACTGGTCCTATTAGCTGGGGATCATGGGAGTTGTAGGCCAAAACATCTGGAGGGCCGCAGTTTGGGGGTGCCTGATTAAGAGTTTTACTATCTTAAAATAAGCGTAAATCGCCTAACCCCATACTCATAAGCAAGCATGTGAAACAAAACAGGAAATGCATACAAATTTGCATTTTTTGCACCCACTGCTTGTGACCTATTTCTGCCACATCCCAAATCAGTTTCCACCCATTTTAAAAAAGGTAAAGGACCCCTGACAGTTAAGTCCAGTTGTGAACAACTCTGGGGTTGCGGCGCTCATCTCGCTTTATAGGCCGAGGGAGCCAACATTTGCCCACAGACAGTTTTTCTGGGTCATGTGGCCAGCATGACTAAGCCGCTTCTGGTGATGAAACCAGAGCAGCACACAAAAACGCTGTTTACCTTCCCGCCAGAGCGGTACCTATTTATCTATTTGCACTTTGACGTGCTTTCGAACTGCTAGGTTGGCAGGAGCTGGGACCGAGCAATGGGAGCTCACCCCCTGGCGAGGATTCGAACCACCAACCTTCCGATTGGCAAGCCCTAGGTTCAGTGGTTTAGACCACAGCACCACCCGCGTCCTTATTACCTAAAAGCTAGCTCAGATTTTTCAAATATATTCCTATGTCATTTTAAGGGTTGAGAGCCCCTTGGATCCTCTGACAACCTCATTGTCTCTTTAGGAATGCTTTACACACACATGGTGTAATTTAATGCTGCACTATGATGAACACTCCATCTGCACAAGTATTTCAGCTTGCCATATGGAACAAGCCCCCCTTTCATCTCCCCATGCATTGCTGTGATGCTTATCCAGCCCCTCTCTCAGCCAATTTTGGGGTGCATTGGGGGGGGGAGCCCTGCTGTACAAGCAAAAGTCCTTGTTCAGTGCTTCTGCTGATGGGGGCCCATTGGGTGAATCCCAACCGCAGAAAAAAAAATTGTTTAAATAATACTTACGGCTAAAATATCTGCTTCCACAGGCAATAGGTTTAAGAAAGCAAACAGCTGAACTGTGAGAATGGTGTAGATTTGAGTGGCCGACAACATTAACATTCCTATTGACAGCAGCATTTTAATTAAATTCCTGCAAGACAAAAACAAAGAAAGTCAAGACTGGCAGAAGGCATTAACACTCTGATCCAATAAATACACATAGCTGCTACTGCGCATAAAGTGACTTAAGCATGTGCAACTCAATCAAGGATTTGGCAGCTCTTCTGTCAGATTCTCCCTCACCCAACCCCAAAAGATTGTTCTGTTCATCAGGCACACAGGTTTGCTCGGATGAAATGCTCAGATAGAAAGCATGTTGTACTTTATCCTACCCCATTCTGCATTTTCCTCATCTTCAATACATACACTTTCTGCTCTGTGGCTTCATATCACAGAGTTATATCATACTCGGGGATGGGTGCAGTGACAAGCAGCAGAGGAGTGCCGTTCTGTCCCCTGAGTTAATGCAAAGTGCTAATCCCAATCCCAATGCAAAGATGCTTGCTAGCGCAGCAGACACTAAGCTGCACCCCAAACATTGTTCTACCAGTCCAATGGCTTATAGAATCAAGATCATAAGCAGAGTCAGTCACCCAAGGACTATGCTGAACTATTTTGCTTTATTAATATGCAAGAATAACTTATTTTGAATTTCAACTCCTTTATTATTTACTTAGAATTGCTAAAAGTTGCTAAGGAGTTGTACCAGACTTTGGGCAGGTAGGTGAGACAATTGTTCTCTGCACACGAAGCGCAATGGCTTCTAAAACAAATCTGAGTCATTTACAAGTTCTAACAATCAAGTGACACACACTCCTCCACCCTTCTGCTTTCATTTACATTAATGGTTTCAGTCTTCCAAACACTGATTTATTAATTGAAATCTACTTGTACTAATAGAATTAGAAGGCACCACTAAACCATACTGAAATTGAAATGCTCACTTACAATCTGCTTCACACCTGAAAACCTGAATACTGTACTTGATTACCACAAGTCATTGCAGAATTGAAGTAAAGTTGGTTAACCTGCTGCAATCTGAGAGCCAATATAAATGCCCCTACATGTATGATTTGAACTTACCAAATTGTGGAACACAAAATGTATTGAAGAAAAAAAGTGTGATCCTCATAACTAGCCACACTGTGGCAGCTAGAGCTTGTGCTAACTTCCAGATGCTAGCCTAGTACACAGAAGCAGTCACATGCAGGCCAACAGAGCACACCCAAGTCTTGAATTTTAGCACATCCTTCAGGGACTACAGGCTCTTGCTTAATTGGATTGTGCCTCACACAAGTGAAAAATTCCAAAAACAGGTGATGGATCCAAAGGTAAACTTCACTGGGTTTTATTATGGTCTCACTCTTGATTCACATTAGAGAAACTGAATGCACACATTAGAGAAACTGAATGCACACAAATTCCAACATTTCTGATTGGATACATAGGTGCTTTTGAGTTTTAAATGTTTTTATTATTTAAAATATTTCTAAACCACCCTTTATCCAAATGGAATTTACACAACCTAGGTCCAGGAACCACCTAATCTCTTATATACCTGTTTGATCACCATCTTTTCTGAGGGAATCACTGCTAGTGGTACCCCATGGCTTAGATGTACAGCCAGTATCCACAAGTGGCCATGTGTTCAGTAATTTGTGGAATTTCCTTCCAGTTGAGGTCAAATAGATTGCCCCCCCAGTTAAACATCCGATACTCAGTGAATACTTTTTAATTCCAGCAGGCCTATAAACTGAATAATTTTATAATTTTACGCATTTTAGTCTTAATGTTTTGCAGTTTCTATATGCCACTTAAGAGACAACTATGATTAAGTGATATAAAATCATTCAAATAAGTAAGATTAAAACAATTAAAAACATCAATAAATCATGGGCGTAGGTGGGGGTGCAGGAGGGGGCAGTTGCCCCCCCCAGGTGGCCAGCCTGCCCCGCTGCCCGCCGCCGCCCGGTGCCGTCTTCCTTCTCCCTGGCTGGCTGTGGGGCGGGTGGAGGGAAAGCCCCAGAGCCGCGCAAAGTGTTTGGCTGGCTTTCCCTCCGCCCGCCCCACAGCCAGCCAGGGAGAAGGGACGTCTCCCTTCTCCATTGCTGGCTGTGGGGCGGGTGGAGGGAAAGCCAGCTTTCCCTCCACCCGCCCTGGCGATCGCGGAGGGGGACGAGGGGATCAGAACAGCTGATCCTGGCGCCCCCTCGCCTCTGCCGGTTGCGGAGGGGGAGGAGGGGGTCAGAACAGCCCGATTTGGGCTGATCCTGGTGCCCCCTTGCCCCTGCCAGTTGTGGAGGGGGAGGAGGGGGTCGGAGCAGCCCGATTTCGGGCTGATCCTGGCGCCCCCTCGCCCCTGAACGACCATGGCTTTCCTTGCCCCACTGTGGCCCCTCCCCCCATGCCTTGCCCCCCCTTGCCCCTTGCCCCCCTAATTTTGATCCTGGCTACGTCCCTGCAATAAATTAAAGCTTGGAGGCAGCAATAAACAACTGTTAAATGAATAAAAGAAAACCCTAAAATGCCAGGGTAAACAGAAATGTTTAATTTGTGACTGCAAGGACTAATATTAGCACTAGCTGTACTTCTTTGGGGAGGGCATTCCAATTTGGGACACTATAATTAACTTCAGGGACGCGGGTGGTGCTGTGGGTTAAACCACAGAGCCTAGGGCTTGCCGATCAGAAGGTCGGCGGTTCGAATCCCCGCAACGGGGTGAGCTCCCGTTGCTTGGTCCCTGCTCCTGCCAACCTACCGTAGCAGTTTGAAAGCACATCAAACTGCAAGTAGATAAATAGGTACTGCTCCAATGGGAAGGTAAACAGCGTTTCTGTGCGCTGCTCTGGTTCGCCAGAAGCGGCTTAGTCATGCTGGCCACATGACCCGGAAGCTGTATGCCAGCTCCCTCAGCCAATAAAGCGAGATGAGCTCTGCAACCCCAGAGTTGTCCGCAACTGGACCTAATGGTCAGGGGTCCCTTTACCTTTAACTTCACAGATGTCATTTGCCTCTGGTGTTCTGTTCTGCCTTAATTCTCCCACAAAATAAACTGGTCATTGGTGGAATAGGTTCTTTGCTTCCTTGGAAGATGATGAGACACTCTTCATCAGTGAGAAGAATAGCAATGACTGTCAAATTTTCAGTTGCAGGAAACTGCAGAAATTTACTCAGCTCCCACTTTCAGGCTTCCCGCAGACATCTGGATGGCCATGATGAGAACAGGATGCTGGACTAGATGGGACACTAGCCTAATCTTGCAGGATCTTCTTATGTTAAGCTTCCCTGAAGAGTACTTTGCCCACAATCTTCCCCTATAATGCAAAGTCACAGAGGTACACTGGACATTTGAGGGGGGGCTGTTAAAACACACTGTATGAATTGTGGAAATATTAGCAGAGCCCCACCGTCCCTGATTTTCAAGAGGTGTCTGGAATCATCAACACTGCCTAACTATCCACTTGGCAAGAGATGGCAGTTGAGAGTTTTAGAAGTACAGTACTATGCTGGGTTGGAATGCATAGTTAATAGCTTTAATTTCTTATCATTTCTTATTAATGTTCAAAGGCAAAGTCTGACTTTCAGGAAGAAGTTACACTGAGAGGTTGAATCATTCACACAATACATACCAGTACTCACTTTTCTGGCTCTCGTTTAACTATTTCCCCAAAACTAATTTCAGGCCAGAATCTACTGTTCAATAATGCAAAGATCCTTTAGAGGCATTAACCACCTCAAATACTACAGTGTCCATTATCCTTACACTTCACCAAGTCCAGAGAGCCCTGGCTTTTGAAAGCCAAAAATCTGCATTTCCCACTGTGGAAAAATCTCTTTGGAAATGGGACAGAGTCATCACATACATGAAGTATTGCACCAGAAATAGGTAAGGTAAAAAGGTAAAGGACCCCTGGACTGTTAAGTCCAGTCAAAGGTGACTTTGGGGTGCAACATTCATCTCTGCTTGCAGGCCGAGGGAGCTGGTGTTTTTCCGCAGACAGCTTTCCGGGTCATGTAGCCAGCATGACTAAACTGCTTCTGGCACAATGGGGCACCGTGATGGAAGACAGAGTACAAGGAAATGCTGTTTACCTTCCCGCCGCAGCAGTACCTATTTGCTCCACGACACACCTGTTAGCACCCATGGCTGCTGAAGTCCCAACCTCAGCTGTCATCAATAGCATCACAGCAGACCTGAAATGGACAGTTTGTGAATTCAATCTGATTGGCCCATCTGAACCTCACTTCCTTTCCATCATCTTCCCTTAAGTTTACTATCCAGCAGTAGCTTAACAGATCTCCTAGCCCTGAGACAACTGTCATTCATTCACAGAACAAATTGCCAGGTCACTGATCTTGCCACCTTATTTCTTCCTATACTGTTGCAATTCATCTTTTAAAGTAGGGCAAGCTTCTTCACTTTTGACAGTTATCAACTATCAGATGCAACCCATTTTCAAGACCCCGTTGCCTCTGAAACAAAAATCAAGCCTAATTAATATTCTGAAAGAGCCCCAAAGCATTCCCCTTCTCCAATAATCATTTTCACATACTTTTGTAGGTTACTTTTCTGAAACCTAGTCCAGTTACAGAATATAATTGAGGCTGTAGCCAGATGTGCTTCCTCATGAAATGCTGAACACAAACAAAGTCAATAGTTTAATGACTCCACTTTACATGAAGTCCCATTTTTAAAAACCACTTACATGGTTTATAAATGCTTTTAAATACATAAAACTGACAGATCTCTGAAGGTTCTGAACTAACTTGTAGAGCATGAGAAAAAAAAGGGTAAACAGAAATCACAAGAACTTTGACTGCAGAAAAACTGCTTTCTGTATTAAGGAATATATGCTATTGCAAGTGTCTGGGTAATCTGATGATGTGTTCCTATTCCAGTAAAAGAAAGAAATAGATGCAAGGAACAAGAAAATAAAAGACTATAAGGACTTCATGAACGTGACAGCTCCAACTTCCCATTTTACAAATGCTACCATTCATTTTGAAAACAAAGGTAGCTTTTAATGTTTATTAGTTTTGGAAACCAAAGTATAGAATATTCTCCAACACAAATCTTGCAGCAGGAATGAGGAACTTCAGGACTGGGGACCTTCTATGCACTGGCGGAGGAAGAGGAGTGTAGGGGGAGCGCCCTTGGCAGCACGACCCCGGCAGGGCACCATCGTGGCTGCCCCACCCCGCGCACTGGGCACCCCACCCCCAAGACGTGCGCCAGCCCCGCCCCATCTGCTCTACGCGCCCCCCCCCAAAGTTCCGAAGCATGAAGCTCCGCCACTGCTTCTATCTCTCCACAGCCCACAAGACTTACTGGCCCTTTTCTGCTCCCTCCTCCAGTTTTTTGGCCTGGCTGGAATACGACCTTCAACTGCTTGCCTAGATGGGGAGATGCATACATACAAAACTCGTGACTTGTGTGACTGGACTACAAAGATAAGAATCGTATTCGTTGTACCACCACCACTGGCATGTGGCCCCCAAAATGTTGCCTACTAGGGAAAGTGGCACTCAGGTTGATAAACAATTCTCAACCCATCTTTCAATAACACAGCAGCATAGAAGAGTTCCTATCCTATTGGAAATATGAAAGATATATTAAAGATGTACAGGTAAAAGAAATACTGCCAATATTTCAATGGGACTCTATAAGTCTAAGTTGATTTTCTTGCTAAATAAATGAGAGAAAAAGCCACAGCAATTTCACCTGTGGAAGATATCTGCTATCTTTGGTCTCAAACTAAAGAAGAAGCAGCCCACATTTTACTTTAAAAACAAAAATCAAATTTGGGACAGAAAAGAAGTTGGGATATCTATTAGCTTCACTGGTGGTAGGGAAAAATGGGCTGTGCCTGCAAATTTTAATTTGCAATTACTATTTTAATAAACCAACCTTCAAATATACTGATTAAAACTGGAGAGGTCCAGTAGGAATAGCTTTAAAAACTCATTTTGGATCTTTTTTCATATTTATTAAAAATGCAAGCATGCCTTTTTAAAACCTCAAAGGTGGCTAATAACCAAAAGCAAGAACATTAGAATAAATAAGAACATCTCAGCAATTTAAAACAAGCTATATCTATAATCCATAAAACCACCAAAACTCTCAGACAAGGTCAGTCCTCAATAATTCAATGGTATAGCTTTTACTATATTTTGTAGGAAAGCAAGCATCTTTATGATATGTGGGAGAGTAGTCCTATCCTTGAGTATGAATAGCACTTTACAAAGCATAAAAGTCAAATTCCTGCCCAAAGGAGCAACAATCTAAAATACAACACCAAGGAGACAGAGTATGATAGAGGCAGTGTAAACAGCGGGAGAGTATGTATTATTTGCATTATATATACTTCAGGTTAGTTACAGTGGGATATGTAGACTACAGGGTATATCAAACGTTCGTGGAAAAGCGAGTTTTTGAGAAAAGATTAGAGTTAGCAAGTGGCATCACCATCAGGAAGGCCAGCTGAAGGTTGGAAAATATTCTCTCCCCTACAACCACACCTCCTTTTTCCAATTAGTTCCCCTCCCCATCCAGCTCTATACAGTACAGTATTGGCTTGTTCTCACTACCCTTACTGGGCACTTTTTTGTTGGGGCAGGGGGAAGTTTAGAAACTTGACACTCCACTTTACACCCAAATAGAGCAGCCAATGCCTAATTTTTGAGAGCAGGGCTTTATTGTCCTCCATAGGAATAATAACTCACTTCTTATATGGGAGAAAATAAAAGGCACATACTCATTAACACTTAACCTATCCCCTAACCCAATGCCTAGACCAGGCATCCCCAACCTTCGGGCCTCCAGATAATTTGGACTACAATTCCCATCATCCCTGACCACTGGTCCTGTTAGCTAGGGATCATGGGAGTTGTAGGCCAAAACATCTGGAGGGCCGCAGGTTGGGGATGCCTGGCCTAGACCAAGAGCAGGCTCTCCTTCCTCTTGATTGTAATCCAGATGGAAGCCTGTTTACCCTGCCCTAGAGGACTAAAAACAGACCAATCCCTTGTCTACATAGTCTCATTCTGACTGCACAGACATTTCCTGACTCCCGCTTCAATATGACTCAATGTGACTTAGTGAGCACCTGCCAGGGATATTTGAATCCAGGTATTGGAGCATGTTTCTGTTCACTGGGTCAGGCACCTTCCACCTGAAAGGAAAGGTGGGCCAAGTATTTTGGTCCTATCTTTTCCACCCCAAGACTTAAGTGCACCAATGGAAGGGACATTGTGCAATATTCGTGAAACTACAGGAACTGCATCTACAAGCCGCCTAAATACAGAGGTGCCGTATTTTGCTTCCCAGTACACCTCTCCCTAAGGCACAGCAATAGAAATACTGTGCCTACACCCCATTTAGAAGGCCAGATAGCTTCACGATACCCACACAGAAGCCAAGTTACAATTCTCCTGAAATTAGAGCAAAGCAAGAAGTCTGCAATTTAGGTTAAGATATGATGAAAGCAACTGGAAGATCAGGCTGCTCAAACCCATAACTAGGGGAACAGCTTAATCATTTTGCTCTCAGAATTTTCCTGAGCACCTGTGAAAACACAGGAAGCTGCCCCTTATACAAAGTCAGATCATTGGTCCATCAACTCAGTACTCTCCAGCAACTGAGAATCAGATGTCAAGGGTTTCAAGACAGTGGACGTTCCCAACCCTATTAAAAGTTCCAAGTTCCAAGAATCGTTCTTACCAAGGAACAATTATGTGTGACACAAGGGAACACAGGTCTTCAGTTTGTTGGGGACTCAGTAATGGAGGTTCATATTTGAGGCTAAGAATTGCCCACACCTCTAGTGCAATTTACCGGTATATCTTTAAGGGATTGATCTTTACTGACCTCCTCTTCAAATGATTTTTATGTAAGATAAAAGCCCTGCCCATATCCCACACTCTCCTGGTTCATGTTAGGCTGCTTCAGGGTTGCCTACTGAACAGGTAACAAAGCAATAGGGTGGACTGTTGGGGAGATGGAAGTGCTATGGGCCTTGAATCCTTGCTTCAGGCAATATATACACCAATTCACTGTTTCCCAAACTGGTCCAATGTACTTAAATGCAGCTTGGAGCTCTAGCTAGAAAACTTGTAGCTTCAATCTGCCAAGTCAGAAGATCAGTTGACTCACAAGCTCCAGTATAGGGACATTTCTCTTTTTAGAAGTTACGTAGTTGAATAAAAGATCCAATCTCAGTTCTCCAAGTGCCTGATACCGTAGCTGTTTCAGAAACCTTTTCTCTTCCTGCGCATCTGATGGGTGAGCCTTAATCTGTTTCTCAGATTCTGTCTTTTTATCCTTCAGTCTCCCACAGAGTGCTTTTCCAGATTGGAATTCCCTGCTCTTCTAGAAAGTGACAGTCCTCTCACGCTGTTGACCAACTCCCTGAGACCCAAGTGCCTACGACGGGAAATAGATCATAGCTGGGAAGGGATCTTCCTTGGTTTGGTCAATGTTCCATTAACACATAAGGAGGAGGAGCTAGTCACCCAAAACACATTTAACAGTAGAAATAACACTGAAGCTTATTTTTTTGAGAAACACATCAGCTATACTACTTATCTAATAGAAGTAGTTTAATCTGGAAAGTATGAAAAGAGCATATCCAGAACTTCTTTACTTTTGCTCTTACAGATTTAGTTGAAAACAAAGTGATACTGAACAGGTGACCTACTGTGTGAGAGACCTGTGGCTTCTTCACCATTTACACAGACACAATCCATATGTAAATATACAGTGGTACCTCTACTTACGAATTTAATGCGTTCCGAACGCACATTCCTAAGTCGAAAAAAAAATTGTAAGTCGAATCCCATAGGAATGCATTGGGAGAAAAAATTTGTAAGTCGAAGCAGCCCTATCTAAAAATTCGTAAGTAGAAAAAATCCTATCTAAACCGCATCCAAGATGGCGGACGGAGCTCCATTCGTAAGTAGAAACATTCGTAAGTAGAGGTACCACTGTACTGACTGCTTTATCAGGCAACACAAGTTGATCAGCAGTGTGTTGAACTAACAGCAGTCTACCAAGCACGTCCCTGGCAATTTGTAAGAACTAAGAGCTCAGTGCTCTCTGAATTCTAAAGTGCATTAAATGTCAATAAAAATCAAAGTATCTTCTCAGTACAGTGGTACCTTCAGGTTACAGACTCCGCTAATCTAGAAATAGTACCTCAGGTTAAGAACTTTGCTTCAGGATGAGAACAGAAATCGCGTGGCGGCAGCGGGAGGCCCCATTAGCTAAAGTGGTACCTCAGGTTAAGAACAGTTTCAGGTTAAGAACGAACCTCCAGAATGAATTAAGTTCTTAACCCGAGGTACCACTGTATCACATTTCCATCTAAGTACCGTGTTTCCCCCTTTTTAAGACGTAGTCATAATATAAGCCATGGCAGGATTTGAAAGCTTTTGTAAAATTTAAGCCATACCCTGAAAATAAGCCATGCCGCCGCCTGCCAGCGCTGGGCATGGGAGAGAGCAGGAGACTGATCAGCCACTGCGGCATCGCGCTGCCAGAGACTCGCAGCCACTGAGGAGCTCGCGGCACTGGGGCTTGAGGGCGGCTCTCGCCTTGCCGCCCTTTCTCCCGCTCCCGGGGGAGACGCGGCTTCCATCCCCCGTTGCCAAGGAAATGGCCCAGGGGAGAGACGCCAGAGCGGAGGTGCCGCCCGGCTGTTGCCACCGCCGAAAACGGCAATGCTTAGGGCCGCCTCCTCCTCGCGCGAGATGAAGTAAGGCCCCTCGAGCGGTCCAGGGCTCGCTTCCGAATGCGCAGGGATAGGGCTGCGCCATTAAACTGCTTGCAAACTCCTTGGAAAAAAGAAACGTGTCCTGCAGAGCCCAGATCAAGGAGGTGGCCTGCGGGGTTGTCGCCGCTCAGCACCGCGCAGAGCGCCGGATTAAGGAGCCGGTCTGCAGAGTCGGCGCCCAGCAGCGCGGCGCTGGATTGGGGAGGCGGTGCTTCGTGCGGAGCTGCTGGGCACCGACCCTGCAGACCGGCTCCTCGATCCGGTGCTCTGGGCGGTGCTTCTGGGCGCCGACCCGGCAGGCCACCGGATCGAGGAGCCGGTCTGCAGGGTCGGCGCCCAGCAGCTCCGCACGAAGCACCGCCTCCCCAATCCAGCGCCGCGCTGCTGGGCACCGACTCTGCAGACCAGCTCCTTAATCCGGCGCTCTGCGCGGTGCTGAGCGGCGACAACCCCGCAGGCCACCTCCTTGATCTGGGCTCTGCAGGACACGTTTCTTTTTTCCAAGGAGTTTGCAAGCAGTTTAATGGCGCAGCCCTATCCCTGCGCATTCGGAAGCGAGCCCTGGACCGCTCGAGGGGCCTTACTTCATCTCGCGCGAGGAGGAGGCGGCCCTAAGCATTGCCGTTTTCGGCGGTGGCAACAGCCGGGCGGCCCCTCCGCTCTGGCGTCTCTCCCCTGGGCCATTTCCTTGGCAACGGGGGATGGAAGCCGTGTCTCCCCCTGGAGCGGGAGAAAGGGCGGCAAGGCGAGAGCCGCCCTCAAGCCCCAGTGCCGCGAGCTCCTCAGTGGCTGCGAGTCTCTGGCAGCGCGATGCCGCAGTGGCTGATCAGTCTCCTGCTCTCTCCGATGCCCAGTGCCAGCGCAGCTGGGCGCCAACCCGGCAGGCCGCCTCCAGCAGCAGCAACGTGGCAGAAGGAGAAGGAGGCTTGCTGCACGTCCTGAGCCCTGAGTCCGTGGGACCCAGCAGCAGCAACGTGTACAGTATTTTTTTTTTTTAAAAAAAGACACCCCCCGAAAATAAGCCATAGGCTTGTTTTCTTGGGTAAAATAAATATAAGACGGTGTCTTAAAATGTGGGAAACACGGTAACAGCAATGCCAGGTGATTGGAAAGGACTATATTCATTCTCTAGCAAAGAAAGGATGCAGTGAGACTAATATGAGCCCATTTCGTTAGAAACATATGTAGTCTACTGTTGTTTATTATTCGTAACAGTTAACATCCTGCCTTTCTGAAAATGAAATGTAATGAAATGAAAAGAACGGATAACACCAAAGAGACCAGTACGTTATCATAGAATCTCAGATGTTAGAAACTCAGATATATACCGTAATCTAATCACCAAATTGCACCTTAAACCTGGGTTCCAGTAGACACAATGGAATGTTTAGGTACCACGGTTCCCCCCCCCCAAATGGGATTTATCATAATCATTCTTCATGTCATTTCTATAAAGAACAAATCTCAAAGCAGTTTACAACACATTAAAACAATCCAGAATAAAACAATTTCAAGCTTTAAGGAAAATATTTCAGATCCTTCTCTACGTGACATTATGCCTTTCCCAGTCGCCAACCTGGCATCCAGAGATCTCCACATGGTCGCAATTTGACCAATGCCAGGAGCAAAACACGCCTGGCTAATTTCTAGCACTGCATAGAATCAGAATTGTAGAGTTGGAAGGGACCACAAGGGTAATATAGTCCAACTCCCTGCAATGCAGGAATCTTTTGCCCAACGGGTCTTGTACCCATGACCCTGAGATTAAGAGCTGCATGCTCTATCAACCGAGCTATTTCTTCCTGTTGGTTCAAATTGCTAAAATGTGGCCAGAAGCAATTATTTTACAAAGACAGCGTACAGAAAGTTAATATAATTTGGTTTATGTCTCCTACCCCTAGCAGGTTTTGAATCCTATTCTATTGCTTACAAATTCTGTAATTCATTTTCTAAACTAAGAATTCAAAATTATTCTGATTATATTCTTACCATGGTGATTTCTTATGGTAATTATCTTGAATAAGTCCCTCCTACTGGGGGACAGCTGAAGTCTGATATTCAGCAGATGATTTCTTCAAGGCTTTGAGTTCTTATCAAGGCAATTACCATTTGGGAATTAGAAAAACAGAACAGCAGGGCCCACTCCAATGGCTCAGGCTGCCTTTTGACTCCTCCAAGAACTAGCACCAGTGTTTCTTTGCTTTCATCTTCCCACACCATATCTTTACCACATGTGTTATCTCTAATGCTGCAGGCCTGTGTGCAGCATTTAATTAAGTAAACTTTAGGCACTTTATCAATGAATGTTTTTAAAGCCTATTTCCAAAATAAGCTGCACAATCAAATGATGTTTTTAGGATATGCCACTACAATGTCTGTTTCAGCTATATCAGTGCCACCAGCAAATTTCAAATTGAACAGAAAAATCTGCTGAGCCAGCAGCTATGTGCCACAGCACAGAAACAAAAGCAGCTATGATATAGCCTTCAGTGGCCACATAGTAGGATCCCTGTGTTTAAGATAATCATAACATCACAATAACATCACAAATAAGGCTCTTTAATTTATCCAATGACCTGATAAAGGGAGAGGTTGGTGCAATCACTACCAGTATAAGCAGCCAATATATTATTGGTTGTAACATCTCACAGCTACTACTATCTACTACTACTACTATAATAGTACAGTCAGGTGCAGGAAGCACCCAAACAGTAAGTACCGTATATTGCGGCGTATAAGATGACTGGGCGTATAAGACGACCCCCAACTTTTCCAGTTAAAATATAGAGTTTGGGATATACTCACTGTATAAGAAATACGACCCGGCGTATAAGACGGCCCCTGACTTTTGAGAAGATTTTCCTGGGTTAAAAAGTAGTCTTATACGCAGGAATATACTGTATATAAAATAGAGGTTTTTAGTAGCAAAATTACAATGCAATTCTGAGTAGAATGGGAACTGCTTCCAGGGTGCAGTCTTAGCTGCTAAACAGCAAAAACTCAGGACAAGTGACAAAATCAGAAGTCATCTTGTCCCAGTACAGCCAGCACATTAGTAAATGGTAAAGCCCAATGTCTTAGTGCATTTGTAAAACTACCAACCCAAGTAAGCCTACAACACACTTGTAAAGGCATACTCAGCTTTTACCAGATTTCCAGGAAGCTTGATGGTTGCAGAGGAGTCACTTTAAAATGCTTCCCCACCTATCCTTGCTGTCCAAAGAGGGCATTCCTGGCTACACAGAGGAAGGAAAAGCCCTCATAAATTGGTCCCAAGCCATTTATGACCTATCTCTAGCAGATAACAGGATGTGAAGGTAAACACTGCAGTATAATCCTATCATCTATTAGGCTGCACATCAATTTGGATGCACTCAACGCTAGCTAATGTTCCCTGAAGTCATCAAGGGAAGCCTCACAAAGTATTACACAATTATGGAACACACCTCAGCCTTGAGCATGGACACTCATACATATACAATGCAAGCTTAGACCACTAGCACCAGAATCAGGCCATGTGGGTGAGATTTTGGGGGGTACACCTACCCAACATGCTGGAAACAAATGACATTTACAGCAGGCGGAGGAAGAGACCCATACTGAATTTCTAACCCACTTCATGATTCAGTACGACCAAAGCACAGAACCAGGCAGCAAACCAGACTCGCACAGCTGAGTGCCGCGCAAGCAGTGGCTAACCCATGTCTGCTCCCCCATTTAGCAACGCCTAAGAGGAGTGTGCAGGATATACAGTATACATCCCTGCGCCTCCTCTCAACCCCAACCGAGGCTCTGAAAAACCCAAGTCGTGTCATCACAAGCACCGGCTACATCACAAAACCCAGCTGACAAAACCACACGCCGCCACCGCGCGCCCAGTTCCACCCCCCATTAAGAACCAAGGCAAATGCAGCACACCTTTACATACCTGGCACGGTGCCGCCGCGTTAAAAAAAGGGGGGAAACGATTTTAAGGCCGGCGCATCAGACGCTCTTTTGCGGAGACGAGCGTCTCGAAACTCGACGCAAAGCGCAAAAAAAGAAGAAGAGGGAAACGAGGAGTTGAAAGTAAGGCCTTAAAAAGTGAAGTGCAACTTGCCAACTTGGCTCCTCCCGATTCCTGGGTTGTCAACACGCGCCCGCCCTTCGCCCCATTCAGACGTGCGCGTGACGCGTTTCTTTTTTTCCCCTCGCGAAAGTGGGCTCTCGCTGGATCAGGTAGGGGAGGGGGGAAAGAGGCGGCAAAGGCCCGCGCCGTGAAAGGCGAGAGGGTCCGTTGGGCTCTCCGAACGACCCCGCGCAGCAGACGCCGGAGCCGGCAGAGCCCCGAGTCTCCGGCGCCCGCTTCCTCTCAGCCCGGCAGTGGCGGCGGCGGCCGCCTCTCGCTTACCCGGTATCCGGAGGCAGAAGCCGGCGAGGGGCGAGTGGGGTTTGCCCAGGGAAGGACGAGCTTCAGGCGGAATCCATGGTCTAAAGACCCCTCTCTCTCAACCCCTCACAGTCAGACGAAGCAGCGGCGGAAATCCCGCCCCGGGCGAAGAACGCGCCCACGCATAGGCGGAGATGGAGAAGCGGGCGGCGGGGATTGGCCGCTCTCGGATGCCCGTCGCAGGGGGGCGGGCGGTGTTTTGCGCACGGATGCTCGCACGTGACGGCTGCCGGAGAGGGGCGGGGCCCTCGAGGAGGAGGGAGGAGGGAGGATGCGGCGTCTGGTCCTGGCAGGAGGCGAAATGGGAGTGAGGGCGGGTGGCCTCAGGAGAGAATGTATTAAAGCAAAATGATGGCATAAAATATACTTAGGCCATACGATATTATGTGCTGGAATGAACCAGTTGCAAGCGATAGCAGAGCCTTTGAGCATGTGCAGAGTGGTTTTTGGTTTGGTTTTGCCCTCGTGAAGACAACCATCAGGAAGCCACGCTGGTCCCTCAACAATGCATGGGATGGAAGCCCTTCTTGCAGGTGGGAAAAGGTGGCTTAAGGTGCAAAGAAAGAAAGAATGAAAGATGCACCAAGGACATGGAACAGAGGTGATAAGTGACAAGGCAACGACGTGAGAAAGGCGTTGAAGATGGTTGAAGGAGTGCTGAATAAGGGATGGGAGTACTGGTAGAGTTTTGTGTAGGGGAAAGAAGCTAAGCGCTAATAATACTGTATAAGGGAAAACAAGCCAATGAAAGCTTCTGATAAGAGGAAACTGATCTCTGCAAGATGGAAGATGCACACATTGTGCAGGGTGGGAAGCAAAAGAAAAGAGGCTCTATGTGGTTTGCGAGTAGGAAAGAGAAAAGATGCTTCTATACATCTAGGCTGTGGCGAATCACCCTAGTTGGATGTAGATTTGATGGAATAGCATTTGATGTCTACTCTGAAGTTATGCAAGAATAGTCTAGGATTCTCATGCTAGCACTTTTCCGTATGAAGCCCTTCAGAAATGTTGTATGAAATGTAGGAGTGGAGAAATGACTTTTTCCTCTTTTCTTTCCATGCTTACCAGTCATACAAGAGACTTTTAGGCAAGCTGTTACAGTGGTACCTCGGGTTGAGTACCCAATCCGTTCTGGGGTGCCATTCGCACCCCGAAAAGTACTCAACCCGAGTGGTGCTTTAGCGCATGCGCAAAGTGTCAATGGAGTGCTTCTGCACATGCGCGAAGTGTGCAGAACACTTCTGCGCATGCGCGCACGGCAGAACCCAGAAGTAAACACTTCCAGGTCCGCCGAGTACGCAACCCGAAAGTATGCAACCGACAGCGTACTCAACCCAAGGTATGACTGTACTAAACTTCCTTAGGTTCCCTCTTACCTCCAGACAGGAATGATTTCCAAAATGGCTCCCAAATAGTGTAGGCACACAACGGATTGAAATGACCCTTTGAGGCTGGTAGAAATGCACCCAAGACCAGTTTTATGAAGCTTATTAAGAATAGAAGACAGAAGACAAACGGAAGCGGCAAAATGTTGCTTCAGGAAAATAATAAAGAATATGTTTTTGGTCTGTTTTCCCTGTAGTAGCTACTCGCAAACCAACCTGGTCTCCTCACATGTAACAGAGCAATGTAGATGTTCAAGTTGAGGGGCAAGGGGCTGTACAACATTTCACTTGCGGAAAAATACCTCTGGATACAAGCCAATATATCTGCATAATGTGAGGACCTTTTCAACGCAGCTGTTACTTTTCTGTGAAATCAGTTCACACCACGGGAAGGGGAAGACCAGCTTTGCCCCATCTATTGCTTGAATCAAGGAAGGGAGCTTCCTTCCTCTTTCACTGCCAGATATAACTCTGCTCCAGTTACCAGTTGCCGTGTGACTAGAGAACAGTTGAAATACATTCTGAGTAAAAGATCACATGCCATTGTTATTACCATCTCATTCCTTAGTCCTCTGACTTTCCCGTGGTGTGAACTGGTTTCATAGAAAAGTAACAGCTCAGTTGAAAGGGGCCTTACATTATGCAGATAGGGTGGTAATGCGTGTTTCCATCCCCAAAAGTTGGAGCCTCCAAATTTACACTAAGCCCCTTGAGCCACAGCACCCACTAAAAGGTTGGTGTTGCGGGAGGGGAAATCCTCTGATACATTATGCAAAGTGGTGCAAAGGCAGCAGTAGACAGGTGGATTGGTGAAAATAGGGAGGCCAGCCTTGTGTGAGCAGATGTGTTTTCTGTTTTTGCCAAAGCATTCCCCCCCCCCCATTCAAGACATTGTGCTTGGCATGACAGCAATTTATAATTCTCTTGGATATATCGGTGCTGCCCATTGACATTTTTTAAGTGATCGTTCAGTTTTGGTAAATAAATTAATAGTATGCATATAAGTTCTCACTTGGTGTTACAGTCTCGTCAGATGATAAAGCAAACCTGTGCAAACCAGCCTGATGACATTTTAAAAGCCATTGGTCATTCAGGGTGTGACTGTGTGGTTAGGACCCGATTCTTCCACCACCAGGAATCGCAGAAAGAGACTAACAGGTGACAGAGATGTAGGCCATACATTCGGCTGTTATTGATCCTGGTGGTGATGACAAAGTGGCGTGGAGAAGATTGTCTGGCTACTTCTTGATTGTTACATAGGTTTTCGGCATAAATAGAGGTGTGTCAGTACAGCATTTACATTTTCTGATTCGGGTCTTGGAAGCAAAACCTACACTGGGCAGAACTTTAATAGCGGCAGAGTACTTATGCTTGAATGTAGAAGACCTGAATTCAGTCCTAGAAAGGGAGAAACGCCATGGCTTTTTCTTTTTTTTAAGGAAGGCAATATTCTCTTATCCTTAGTGCCCCATCTGTTAAAAACAAACAAAAAACCAACAACATACGGTATAAACAAACAAGTAGGGCCTCATAACAAAATAATGTGTCATATCTGTGGGTGTGGGTGTGTCTGTGTTCAGATGGCATTTTATTGCATCTTCACAATGTTTCCTTACCTGCTCCTGTTCACATTTCACATGATTTTTCAGACAACATAAAAGCTGCCTCTGGGAATCTTCTGGAATCTAGTGAATGTGCATTGCTCATTTCTGTGCTAACTGTTACTAGACAAAAATCCAATGGCAGAAAAATGCTGGAATGTTGCATTGATTAATTTTGGGTCAGAATACTGGCATACAGTTTTTCTGCCAATTAAAATGGCATTTGATCAAAAAAGCCACCATTCCATAACACAACAACTTACTGCAATACAAAAGGAGCATTAGACATCAGGTGGAGGAAGGCTGCTCTCGAAGTACCAGCTAGATTACTATTCCAGTATTGGTAGCCACAAAAAAAAAAATCAGTTTTAGATACAGACCAGAGGATTGGCTGTGTTGCCCTGTTGCAGCAAAACCAACTAAGAGTCTGGTGTAAAGACAAGTTGTCATGCATTTCAATTGGCTCTGATTATATTTTATACATTTAAAATTTAAACATATGCATGCCCCTTGAATTCCATTGTCATTTGGCCATCTGATGATGATGACAACGACACCGATTTATTACAGTTATCAGTCACTTTATACCAAAAAAAAGTCTCAAAGCGACTTGACAGGACAAAATGCCAGAAATAAAAGCAATTTAAAACCAGGGGAAAAAATTAAAGCAATGAACAATATGAAATACATGAAATGTTCATTTAGTGACATTAATAAGGGCATGTCCTTCCTACCCCATGAAAAGACGGGACCACCATAGGAGTTAGCCTAATGACCAGAAGCCTGAGTAAGCAAAATGGCACCTAAGGACTAACAAGGATGGCACCAGGTGCTTCTCCCTGGAGAAAGCATTCCACAGGCGGGGTGAAGGGCGACACTAAAGAAAGCCAATTCTTATGCGGCTACCTCTGCATCTCCTTTGAGTGGCCTTCTGAGGGAACACAAAGAAAATATTTCCCACCTCTAGTCCCATAACTGCATCTGCAAGCATCCAGCTAGGGATAACACGTCACACACCTAATGGTGGGCTCTAGTCCACAAAAGCTTTCGCCACAAAAGATTTGTTAATCTTTATGGTGTCATAAGTGATGTATGGAAGTGAGAGCTGGACCATAAAGAAGGCTGATCGCCGAAGAATTGATGCTTTTGAATTATGGTACTGGAGGAGACTCTTGAGAGCCCCATGGACTGCAAGAAGATCAAACCTATCCATTCTGAAGGACAGATCCTGAAGCTGAGGCTCCAATACTATGGCCACCATCATGAGAAGAGAAGACTCCCTGGAAAAGACCCTGATGTTGGGAAAGATGGAGGGCACTAGGAGAAGGGGACGACAGAGGACGAGATGGTTGGACAGTGTTCTCGAAGCTATGAACATGAGTTTGACCAAACTGCGGGAGGCAGTGGAAGACAGGAGTGCCTGGCGTGCTCTGGTCCATGGGGTCACAAAGAGTCGGACATGACTAAACAAACAAACATGGTGCCATTAAGACATGACTTTCCCAAGCTTGAAAGCATATGAAATAACACAGGGATATTAAATGGTTCTTTACCCAGTTCTCATGCACTTGCTTTTCAGATACCTATACAGTGGTACCTCGGGTTACAGACTCTTCAGGTTACAGACACTTCAGGTTACAGACTCCACTAACCCAGAAATACCGTAGTACCTCGGGTTAAGAACTTTGCTTCAGGATGAGAACAGAAATTGTCCGGTGGCAGCAGGAGGCCCCATTAGCTAAAGTGGTACCTCAGGTTAAGAACAGTTTCAGGTTAAGAACGGACCTCCGGAAAGAATGAAGTTCTTAACCAGAGGTACCACTGTAGTTTCAAGCTATTAAGCTGTCTGATCCTTGTAAAGGGGGGTGGCGAGAGTACCGTTGGCTTCTGATCCAAACTGGTGGAGCTGGCTTATAAAGTTGTTATGGTAACATGAGTGCTGAGATTAGATTTATTTACAGAAAGTGCAAAGCATACCACAAGCAATAAAATAAACACCAGACTTACTTATGTTCTGGCGCTCTGTGGTTTGAGAAGTGCCTGTTGAGCAAATACGACGGTTGTGATTAGCTTGGAACATGCATGCACATGCTGAATGCTTGCTTGCACTTGCCTTGATCAATACGTGGTTTGCTGGTTTAATTAAGTTTACGGGTTGGAGAAGGGAACTTTTTTTTTTTTTTTTTTTTGCTGTTCAGTGCAGCCTGGGAAACAAATTCAGCTCATTGTTTCTCGCAGGGTCTACACTGCCTGCTTGAGCCTGGGTTTTCCAAGCTGCCTTTTGGCTTTTGGGGGGCGGGGGCAGGGTGGGATGTGCACCTTTCGCTTGGATGTTTACAGCCTGCTTTAAATAGTTTTTCTTTTGCCTCCAGTGTGGAGATAAGATTTGCATCTGACGTGGAATTCGATGGAGTGGAAAGACATTGGAGGCGTTTCTAAAAGCTCTTTTTTCCAAAATGAGGATTTTTGTCGCTTTTGAAGGACTTTGGGAATCCTTCGACATTTCATCAGAGAACACAGTGAAAGATCTAAAACTGATGATAAAGGTAAAGGGCTTGGCCAAGTTGCTTCGTTCTCTATTATTTTGAATTTAAGTGCATGGGAGAATCTGAATCAGATAATATTCATTGCCAAAATGAAACTTATAAGGAACGTCTTCCTACTACCCAGGCTGGGTTCTTTAAAAAAAAAAGGAGAGTTCAAATTAAATGGAATCGTCTTCGTTGTATTTCATTTCAAGCGTCTGATATAAAAACTGATAATATAAATTTAAACCAGAGTACAGTATTTTACATTTTAATCCATCTGATTAGGGCTGCACCCACACCATACATTTCAAGCACATGACTCCCCCCCCAAAAATTGGGAACTGTAGTTTTTAAGGATGAAGGGTTAACTACAGTTCCCATAATTCTTTTTGGAAGAAGTTATGTGCTATGTTGTTGTTTAGTCGTTTAGTCATGTCCGACTCTTCGTGACCCCATGGACCATAGCACGCCAGGCACTCCTGTCTTCCACTGCCTCCCACAGTTTGGTCAGACACATGTTGGTAGCTTTGAGAACACTGTCCATCCATCTCGTCCTCTGTCGTCCCCTTCTCCTTGTGCCCTCAATCTTTCCCAGCATCAGGGTCTTTTCCAGGGAGTCTTCTCTTCTCATGAGGTGGCCAAAGTATTGGAGCCTCAGCTTTAGGACCTGTCCTTCCAGTAAGCACTCCGGGCTGATTTCCTTCAGAATGGATAGGTTTGATCTTCTTGCAGTCCATGGGACTCTATGTGCTATAGATGTGCATTAAATATATGGTGTGAATGTGACCTCAGCTTCACTAGGTAGTTTTCAATCTGCATATATTTTCATGAGAGATGATTAGTATATTCTCTCTGAGTGATGAAAGCTGAGTAGAGAAACTTATTATTATTATTATTTATTACTATTATTATTTATTTATTTATTTATACCCCGCCCATCTGGCTGAGTTTCCCCAGCCTCTCTGGGCGGTTTCCAACAAAATATTAAAATGCAATGGTCCGTTAAACATTAAAAGCTTCCCTAAACAGGGCTGCCTTAAATAACTAAGTGCCCTTCCAGTTGCAGTATGCAAAAGAGAAAGTTTAAATTTGTGTACAAAGATTTATGTATTTTGGCACAACCACCAAACACATTTGAGGGGGGGCTTCAGATTCATTCCAGGGCACTGTAAGTCAATATGAAACAACACAAAATACAAATACAGTTCAATATGTTTTAATTTATCAGAGTTTTTATTCATTTCTACTATTAAGTATGTCCCATTGAATTATAAGGCACTTATCCTCAAGTAAGTGTGCATAGGATTGCAACCCAAACACGTTTACGGTCCAATAGTATGAATGTTTACTTGCGAGTATATCCCACTGAATTCAAAAGGGCTCATGTTCTCCATCAGGGAAGTAAAACTGAGATAGATAGATATATTTTAAAGCCTATTATAAGCTCAAGCATGAGAGAACCTGGTACTCAGCTGCACTGTACAATGTAAACAGAGCACGGGATCTGGAACTGAGTTGCGATAAGCAGCTTGTGGCCTCTCAGATGTTATCGGGCTACAACTACCATCTTCACTGACTGTTGACCACGCTAGCTGGGGCTGATGGGAGTTGGAGTCCGCTGGAGTTGGGAAGGCTGCCGGCTGCCCACCCCACACTAAGTGTCCCCCTACTGCAATGGGACCCCTTACACCAGTGTTTCTCAAACTTGGATCTCCTGCTGGTTTTGGACTACAACTCCCATCATCTCTAGCCAGCAGGACCAGTGGCCAGGGATGATGGGAATTGTAGTTCAATAAACAGCTGGGGACCCAAGTTTGGAAAACACTGCCTTACAGTCTCTAGTACTGGGCGCAGGCCCTGCCTCCTGTACTGAAGCAACATCGCCAAATGCCTATGTGGGCTAGTCCACATAGCTGCGGAGGAGGCAAGCATGGTGAGGGGGGTGGGATCCACATAAGCAATTAAGTCCCATTTTAATAGGAAGCTGGCATTATACTGAGTCACACCAGTGGTCCATTTAGCTCAGCATCATCCACACCAAGGTGGAGAACCTCGGGTCCGGTGACCAAATAGGGTTGCCAGACTCAATAGTGGACAGGACTTCTGTGCCTTTAATTGCCCTGCTCTATTTTGAGTCTGGAAACCTTAAAGAGAAACCAGCAGACCCTTTGTTTAATTTCCAAGCAAAGGGTCTGCTGGTTTCTCTTTAAGGCAAGGGTCCACAAACTAAGGCCCGGGGGCCAGATGCGGCCAAATCGCCTTCTAAATCTGGCCCGCAGACGGTCCGGGAATCAGCATCTTGTAAAGAGTAGAATGTGTCCTTTTACTTAAAATGCATCTCTGGGTTATTTGTGGGGCATAGGAATTTGTTCATTTCCCCCCCAAAATATAGTTTGGCCCCCCACAAGGTCTGAGGGACAGTGGACCGGCCCCCTGCTGAAAAAGTTTGCTGACCCCTGCTTTAAGGTTTCCAGACTCAAAAGAGAGCAGGGCAATTAAAGGCACAGAAGTCCTGTCCACTATTGAGTCTGGCAACCCTACGGCCAAATGTGTTTCTCCAGACCTTTCTGTCTGGCCCTCAGGACTGTGGCAACCCATCGTTTGCCTGGATGGAGGATATGCATGTGGATGAATGTGTAGAATGTTTTGCAGGGTTAGGATGCAAGTCTGCTGTATAAAGGTCCAAGTCACATCCATGGTTCCACCCACTTCTGCCTCTCGCCCTGCCCACTGCTGCAATGTGGCCGCCAGAAAGTTGCCTGCCAGGGAAGGTTGCCCTCAGGCTGAAAAGGTTCCCCGCCCCTTGTCTACACTGACTGTCAGTGAGCCTCTGATTTTTTAGACAGAGATGCCGGGAACTGAGCTTGGGAAAGGTACTTTTCTGCTTAGCTCCCTCAGTGGTGGGTATTGACTTGAACACTAACAGGTTATTTGCCCTGGATGTAAGTGTTTATGGCAATCTCTAAAATAATCTATTTCCTCCACCTTTAAAGGATTATTTTCATGTTCCTCTCTCGGAAGATAAGCAAGGCAGGCGGTATTTGGAACTAATTTATGCAGGAGCAGTGTTAAAGGACAGCTGGATACTTGCTGATGTGGGCATATCAATTTCTTCGACCATCAAATGTGTTGTTAAGGTATAGTATGGTTTTAAAACAAACAAACCTAGGCTGCCTAATTAGCACGGAAAGTCTCCATGCATGCTGATTTCCTCCCTAAATTATAGATCTTGTGCTAGGACCACTCAGCAGGAATCAAAAGCACCTGATCTTCCAGTGAGATGCAGTCACCTTCAGATAATGGTGGCAGGAAAGCACTAAAGCAAGGAGAGTTAAACCTTAGGCTGTGTACACAACAACGTGTTTGTAGCATTAAAAATGCCTTTTCTATCTGGAATTGTACATGCTTATCCTCAGTGTTTTGCTTTCAATCTGGATTGATTCTAGATTCTGCCATCCACAAGCATGGGTGTGGTTTTTTGATATTCCTTTGAAAACCCTCCCCTTCATTAGGTTATTATCCACACCTTGTCCTCCCTGCACATACCCTAGGTGAAAGAGGAAGGAAGTGGTGATTGTGACCTAGTTAGATGCCCACCCACTATGTCATTGGGCAGTTATGTATACACACCCTGTTGCCAGGGCTGCCGGCGCTTGTTTTCAAAAGAACACCGTGCGGGGTAATCAATGGTGACCTTTTGGTTTTGGAATGAAACCAGTTTCTCAATAAGTGCTTTCCAGGGGCAGGAAAATACGCAACAGATCTTGATTGTATGTGGCCTATGTGTGGGAATGTTTAGGGAGGCAGGAGAGGATATATTGTTTAATTATATCCTTTCCAACTTGTGTTAACAAGTGTGCAATTTAGCAGAGTAACATTCCCCTTTTAAACTTGCACAGCGGGTGCGTTTGCTTAGGCTCACTAAAGCCTCTAAAATAAGTTACCTGGTAATTTCCCCTTTGTTGTTGTTTAGTCGTTTAGTCATGTCCGACTCTTCATGACCCCATGGACCAGAGCATGCCAGACACTCCTGTCTTCCACTGCCTCCCGCAGTTTGGTCAAACCCGTGTTCATAGCTTCGAGAACACTGTCCAACCATCTCGTCCTCTGTCGTCCCCTTCTCCTAGTGCCCTCCATCTTTCCCAACATCAGGGTCTTTTCCAAGGATTCTTCTCTTCTCATGAGGTGGCCAAAGTATTGGAGCCTCAGCTTCACGATCTGTCCTTCCAGTGAGCACTCAGGGCTGATTTCCTTCAGAATGGATAGGTTTGATCTTCTTGCAGTCCATGGGACTCTCAAGAGTCTCCTCCAGCACCATAATTCAAAAGCATCAATTATTTGGCGATCAGCCTTCTTTATGGTCCAGCTCTCACTTCCATACATCACTACTGGGAAAACCATAGCTTTAACTATAGGGACCTTTCTCGGCAAGGTGATGTCTCTGCTTTTTAAGATGCTTCCTCCATTTCTTCCCCTTCTATTTGCCAGGAGGTGATGGGACCAGTGGCCATGATCTTAGTTTTTTTTTTTTTAATGCCGGACTTCAGACCATATTTTGTGCTCTCCTCTTTCACCCTCATTAAAAGGTTCTTTAATCCCTCCTCACTTTCTGCCATCAAGGTTGTGTTATCAGCATATCTGAAGCTGTTGATATTTCTTCTGGCAATCTTAATTCCGGTTTGGGATTCATCTAGTCCAGCCTTTCGCATGATGAATTCTGCATATAAGTTAAATAAGCAGGGAGACAATATGCAGCCTTGTCGTACTCCTTTCCCAATTTTGAACCAATCAATTATTCCATATCCAGTTCTAACTGTAGCTTCTTGTCTCACAAAGAGATTTCTCAGGAGACAGATGAGGTGATCAGGCACTCCCATTTCTTTAAGAACTTGCCATAATTTGCTGTGGTCGACACAAGTCAAATGCTTTTGCATAGTCAATGAAGCAGAAGAAGATGTTTTTCTGAAACTCTCTAGCTTTCTCCATAATCCAGCCCATGTTTGCAATTTGGTCTCTGGTTCCTCTGCCCCTTTGAAATCCAGCTTGCACTTCTGGGAGTTCTCGGTCCACATACTGCCTAAGCCTGCCTTGTAGAATTTTAAGCATAACCTTGCTAGCGTGTGAAATGAGCACAATTGTGCAGTAGTTGGAGCATTCTTTGGCACTGCCCTTCTTTGGGATTGGGATGTAGACTGATCTTCTCCAATCCTCTGGCCAGTGCTGAGTTTTCCAAACTTGCTGGCATACTGAGTATAGTACCTTAACAGCATCATCTTTTAAAATTTTAAATAGTTCAGCTGGAATATCGTCACTTCCACTGGCCTTGTTATTAGCAGTGCTTTCTAAGGCCCATTTGACTTCACTCTCCAGGATGTCTGGCTCAAGGTCAGCAACCACACTACCTGGGGTGTACGAGACCTCCATATCTTTCTGGTATAATTCCTCTGTGTATTCTTGCCACCTCTTCTTGATGTCTTCTGCTTCTGTTAGGTCCTTTCCACTTTTGTCCTTTATTATGGTAATCTTTGTATGAAATGTTCCTTTCATATCTCCAGTTTTCTTGAACAGATCTCTGGTTTTCCCATTCTGTTGTTTTCCTCTGTTTCTTTGCATTGCTCGTTTAAGAAGGCCCTCTTGTCTCTCCTTGCTATTTTTGGGAAGTCTGCATTCAATTTCCTGTATCTTTCACTATCTCCCTCACATTTTGCTTGCCTTCTCTCACCCGCTATTTGTAAGCCCTCATTGGACAGCCACTTTGCTTTCTTGCATTTCCTTTTCATTGGGATGGTTTTTGTTGCTGCCTCCTGTATAATGTTACGAGCCTCCATCCATAGTTCTTCAGGCACTCTGTCCACCAAATCTAAATCCTTAAACCTGTTCCTCACTTCCACTGTGTATTCACAAGGGATTTAATTTAGATTGTGTCTTACTGGCCCAATGGATTTTCCTACTTTCTTCAATTTAAGCTGGAATTTTGCTATAAGAAGCTGATGATCTGAGCCACAGTCAGCTCCAGGTCTTGTCTTAGCTGACTGAGCTTCTCCATCTTTGGCTGCAGAGAATATAATCAATCTGATTTCGATGCTGCCCATCTGGTGATGTCCATGTGTAGAGTCCTCTCTTGTGTTGTTGGAAGAGAGTGTTTGTGATGACCAGCTTGTTCTCTTGACAGAACTCTATTAGCCTCTGCCCTTCTTCATTTTGAACTCCAAGGCCAAACTTTTATCTCTTGACTCCCTACCTTAGCATTCCAATGCCCTATAATGAGAATAACATCCTTCTTTGGTGTCATTTCTAGAAGGTGTTGTAAGTCTTCATAGAATTGGTCAATTTTAGTTTCTTCAGCACCGGTAGTTGGTGCATAAACTTGGATTACTGTGAATGGTCTGCCTTGGATTCGTATCAAGATCATTCTATCATTTTGAGATTGCATCCCAGTACAGCTTTCACCACTCTTTTGTTGACTATGAGGACCACTCCATTTCTTTTACGGGATTCTTGCCCACAGTAGTAGATATGATGGTCATCTGAACTGAATTCGCCCATTCCCTTCCATTTTAGTTCACTGATGCACAGGATGTCAATATTCATTCTTGCCATCTCATTTTTGACCACAGTCCCTCATAAAGTCCCTTTAGTCCCTCATAAAGAATAGACACGACACAGTCTTCTATAAAAGTATAAAGTATATGTTCACAGATGGATCCCAGAAAGCAGACTTAAGTTACAAAAGTAATATACCTGGAATCCATCCCATAAGAGATAGTCCCTTTGCCCTCTCTTGGCTGGAAGCTAAGGCTAAGCTGATTTTGCTTCTTTGATGAATGTAGTCAGAGAGAGAGATGGCAGCCTCCGCTGAGGTATTTTGTTACCTGCATAGGTGAGGTCACACCCACCTCTGGTCACATGTAGAGGAAGTCTGTCCCAGCCTAGGAGGAAACAGGAAGTTCTGACTGGCTGGTTCAGACATCCCCTTTTTATGTCCACTCTAGGGATGTTATACTTGACTGCTCTGTGTTTCACATCCCACACTACGTAGGGGGGGGGGAGTACTCAGTCTCCACTGATTCTAGAATAAAATGCCACATGTTCACAGACTTTAGCCTCACACTGATTTGTAAGGAACTTTGACTGCACTACACACACACCATACACTTAAATTCCTGCAAAGAATCAGGGGGACTGTAGTTTACTCTTTGTAGAGCTATCATTCATCCCAGCACTACAGTTCCCAGGATTCTGGGGGGGGGAGTCCTGTGATTTGGATGTATGGTGTGAACATAGCCTTTGGAAGATTTCAAGGCTCTTTTAAAAAAATGATAACCTTGAATATTCTGTATTGCTTAGTATCCCATATCTGTAGTTCTTCAGAAAAATGGAAACTGGGAAAAGGTAGATCTGTACATAATTGACAGAAATTAATATGGTAGCCAGCTCCTTGCCTGGATGTCTATGCCTGTGAGATGTGAAAGGATGTTCTGCCTCAAACACTGTTCCTCTTTGCCCCTACCTGCTGCATCTAGCAGGATGCTAGTTTTGCCCTAGGTGAGGCAGAGGAGCAGGGTGTTGTTGTTGCTATTATTGTTATTGTTGTTACCTATTGTTATTGTTATCTGTTACCCACCCTTCACCAGCAGGTCCCAGAGCTACTTAGAACAATGTAAAAATTGAGAATTGAAAACAGTCGAAACATCTTACAGTCTCAAGAGTAGGGTGAGTCCCAGAAACACAAATCTCAGGTGCTAATGTCCTCAAGCCTGCAGCCAGCCTCTTGGCAAAGTTGGAAGGGGCCCTTAGTGACACCAGGTGGACTCACCTGGTGGCGGGGGTGGTAGCAGTTCCCTGAATCAGTACCAGGTGACTTGAAAACCGCCATTTAGATTTCCCCCAATGCCCAGAGCAATCCGCCCCCCTCTTTTGAAGGTGATATGCAAACAGCTTGGCTGTGGTTTGAGACAATTTATCCCGGGTTGCTTAGTTTTCTCAGTTTGAGAGTTAGTTTGCCAGAATTTTTATTGTTCCTGGCACAGCATTACTAGGATCACAGAAGATGAAAACAAAGAATAGAACATTGAGAGTTGCAATTCTCTGCCCAGTTACCTAGGAATGCAATCCTCTGATCTCAGTTGGAGTAAACAGAACTGAACTGAAAAAGGACTGCGCTCATATTGGGGCATCTACAGAGATGGAGAAACATAGCCAGGCATTGTTCTCTTGGCCTGGACCTGGAAATCCTATATTAGAAACCATTATTTCCATTCGACGGGGCCTTTAATTGTGACAAGTCCTGTCTTGTTTTCTCTCTGAACACGACTGCTTTGTGAGGTAGGTCAGTGGTTATTCCTATTTCACAGATGGGAATGATAGCTCTTTGTATATCGGACAGTGCTAGGTCTTCATATCTTCCTGTATCTCCCCACTGTAGAGATTGTAAACCGAATTGAATTGAATTGAATTTTAAAACAAAACTGATTGTTGCTGTTGTGGGCTACAGCATCATCCACAAGACCACATTCTATGCATGGGCAATGGATGCCCGGATGTCTTATAGTCAGAATTCTACATGGGCTATAAGCACAATTTTACAAAGGATATTACCACTGGAATATTGATCTCATTGTTGGTTTTCCTTTCCAGGAAGAAGATAAGCCAATTTTCTATGTTTACAATGCTGTCACTCATGAAAAAATGCCCATCATGGGAAAGATTTATCTCCTGGGGTTAAAGGTTTCCCAGCTTAAAAGCCTGGTAACCCTGAAGTGCGGCTTTCCAAACAGCATTTATTGTCTCAGGACGCCAGAGGGCCGAGAGATGTACGACTGCAATACCTTGAGTGATTATCAGTTAGATATAGGTATTAAGACTGTTTGTGGATTTTTATCTACTCCCATGTGATAACATAGATCTCCAGACTTTTCTAGAAATATCTGAACTTAAGAAATAGGTATCATTTTGGACTGTTTCCCTGAATAAAAATATTTTTTGTGTGTATGTTGGACAACACCATATTTTGCAATATTATTGGGCCTTCCCGAGAGTGCCTTCTTAACATCTGCAAGCGATATAGAGTATTTGGAAATGTTAAAACGAACAAAGCTGATAAAAAGCTAGTTAAGTTTAACTTTTGAGAACCATGCAGTCAGATAATTCAGCCTTTGCTCAGAGATACTGCTGGTGCAATTTGCACGTTAAAACAACAACAACACGTAGCAAGCAATCTATATCTAAGTAGCCTATGAAACGGCCAAGACCTCCCCACTCCAAAAAAAGTCTTGAAAGGAAGCATTGTTGATACACTGGTTTGCCTCATAGGTAAAGGTAAAGGGACCCCTGACCATTAGGTCCAGTCGTGACCGACTCTGGGGTTGCGCGCTCATCTCACATTATTGGCCGAGGGAGCCGATGTACAGCTTCCAGGTCATGTGGCCAGCATGACAAAGCCGCTTCTGGCAAACCAGAGCAGCACATGGAAACGCCGTTTACCTTCCCACTGTAGCGGTTCCTATTTATCTACTTGCATTTTGACGTGCTTTCGAACTGCTAGGTTGGCAGGAGCTGGGACTGAGTAACGGGAGCTCACCCCATCACAGGGATTTGAACCGCCGACTTTCTGATCAGCAAGCCCTAGGCTCAGTGGTTTAACCCACAGCGCCACCTGGGTCCCCTCATAGAAAAGCAAAATAAGTACAGTCATAGAGTAAGACTGCAAGCCTATGCTCACTTACCAGGCTGTGAAGCCCATTGAACTCAGGGTGTAATTCTGAGCGAAAATATACAGTATGTATAGAATTGCAGTGTAAGGCTACATTCCAGTGCATACCACTCAACTATCCCATTTTAAACGGGGCAATGCAGATTGACAGAAGTCTTCCTGGCTTCTGATCCCAATCCTGGATGCCCCAGTCTCATGCTCTGGCCATGCCAGAGTGCAGGACCCAAACATTGGTGTATTTTTTGCTTCCGTGCTGTGGTGCGAGTCAATTGGCTCACACCAGAGTATGAGGCCGAAAAACACCAACCCAGAAGCAAAACCCACCTTTTCCTCTGCACGTCTCTGCTCTTTTCACTGCTTCTGACCTGACACTTCTGTAAGCCAGTTTCCAGAAGTACATCTGCAGTCCTAGCAGAGGAGGAAGAGTTGGCAGGCCAAGGGAAAAGGAGGGCAGGGAGTAGGAGCAGCGTGAGCGAAGGAGAGCAGAGATGGCTTGGGCAGGTAGCGCCGAGATTGGGTTGGTGAGCGAGCAAAGGAGTACAAAGATGGGGCAGGTGTGATGGTGGGGGGGCAGGGGTGTCCTGCTTTGCCCTCCCAGAATTTTGGAATGTACGCTCAGCAGAGAAGCCATTAAACATATTTTCTTCCACAGAAACCTGCACATGAACAGGCCGCAAGATGTACAAAGTGTCATGGAATTCTACTCAGTATTGATCCAGAGTAGATTCCATTGTATAGTTAGCAGAGTAACAACTTAAACATGTTGCAGGATTCCCAAAAATAGACCAGAGGCAATTAATATTTCATCCAGCAGAGCTTTACTGCTACTGAAGGCAAATGAGAATAATGGTCACAAATCCAATACATTCAGGATTGGCACTGTTCATAAGAAATCCAGTTGCAGCAGACTTAACTTAAACTTGCAAGACCTTATAATAAGTCTAAACCAGGGGTCCCCAAACTAAAACTAAGGCCTGGGGGCCGGAGGCGGCCCAATCGCCTTCTAAATCCGGCCCGCGGATGGTCCGGGAATCAGCATGTTTTTACATGAGTAGAATGTGTTCTTTTATTTAAAATGCATCTCTGGGTTATTTGTGGGGCCTGCCTGGTGTTTTTACATGAGTAGAATGTGTCCTTTTATTTAACATGTATCTCTGGGTTATTTGTGGGGCATAGGAATTCATTCATATTTCCCCCCGAAATATAGTTCGGCCCCCCACAAGGTCTGAGGGACAGTGGACCGCCCCCCCCTGTTGAAAAAGTTTGCTGACCCCTGGTCTAAACCTTAACACTAAGCATACCATGTACATAACAGCACACCAGACAGAAGAGAGATAGAAAGAGAAAGTGAAACCCAGGCTCCTTCTAGCCCTACTTTTATAGTCGGCATGACCTTGACAGAAAGAGATAAGAGAACTAGTTTAAGCCATCTGTACTCAGCTTCTCTGAAGGAATAACTTAAACAAGAACCTTCTGCTTGTTTCTTTGACACAGAAAGAAACCTTCCAGAACCCCCTTGAACTAAGCAGACTACATGAAATATCTCTACACATCAGATCAATACATTTCTGTACTAAGAAATGCAAACTAACACAAAGAATATACCATACTGGCCTGAATATAAGCCTCACTCCCCCCCCCCCAAATTCCGACTCTGAAAAGTTAAAGTGCGTCTTAAATTCGCGATCTTACAAAAATTGGCTTTTACGATATTGCTGCTGAAACAGACATACGGTAAAACGGAATGGGTGTGAGTGCCTGCGGGATTTTAAAGGGAGCGGCTTATATTTGGGTATTGTCTCTCTGCCCCCCCCCCCCGAATTTTAAAGGTGCGGCTTATATTTGGATATAGCGTATATTCAGGCCAATACGGTATTAGCGTTTCCCAACCTGACGCTCTCTCAATGTTTGGACTAAAGCTCCCATTGGGCTATCCTGGCTGGGGCTGATGGGAGTTGTAGTTCAAAGCATCTGGAGGACTTGCAGGTTGGGGAAAGCAGAACTGTATAGAATTCAAAGAGGACACTTTGATTGTGATGGCATCTAAAAACAGCTCCCGCCAGCACACTTCCAATGACCTGGTAAAAAGTCTATTATAATATATGAGATTTTAAAATTTTCACAAGAAAGCTTAGAAGCAGAGCAAAGGACTGGAACTTTCTGTTGGCAGGCACAACCCTTCACCTGGATGTTTGGGATGGGTGGAAAGAATTCCTGACTGGATGTCTCTTAGGAAACAAGCCCAAGGTCCAGCGCTATCTTTCAAAGGAAGAACCAGTGCTCAGGTACAATCAATTTAAAATGATAGTTAACTTTATAAAGAGATTTTCCATTTGAGACCGAGATGGTCAGTTTCAAAATGCCCCTCCCCTTAAAGAAAAAAACACTTTGTTATTTGGCCTAGGTTCTAATCTTGCTTTGACATTTATGAAAGGCAAATTAGGTACCTCTCTTCATGGATTGCAAATGGAGGGAGGGAGGGAGAGAGAGAAACAAAAACAAAATATAAACCCCAAAGTACTTAGGGCTAAGCTAGACTGGTAAAGAAAAAGCGATTTATATGTGTTGTATATGCAATATAACTTTGTGCCACCAGATGGAGATGTGGAGTCCCATTTTTCTCTACCCATTTTCCCTGTTTAAATTCACAACACTTTAAACTGCAGCGCTTCTTTGGCGTGTCTAGACCAGGCATCCCCAAACTGCGGCCCTCCAGATGTTTTGGCCTACAACTCCCATGATCCCTAGCTAAGAGGAAGATGGGAATTGTAGTCCAAAACATCTGGAGGGCCGAAGTTTGGGGATGCCTGGTCTAGATCCAGCCTTAGATGGAGCTTTATCTGCACAGCCCTAGTGAGTAGTTGCTTTTACAGTCAGAAGCAATCTGTTCATTTACTTTTATTCCGGGATTTTTCCTTATCCTCTCTCTATTGCGTGCCTAACTATGATTTTTGCAAAGGACTTGTTTTACTTTCCACTATTCATTCATATATACTCTCTCTCTCTCTCTCAGGTATCAAAAGAGGGTAGCTCTTTATATGGCAGCCTTTTTCGGGCACCTTCAGCTTTTGGCGTGGCTCCTGAAACAGGGTGTGAAACCCACTGAACCAGTTGGCATACATCCCTATCGAGAGTGGTGTCACGAAAACAGCCAGCCGGATGTCACCAATTGCCCAGTTCATGCAGCTGCTGAAGCAGGCCAACTCATGGTTCTGAAAGCCTTTGTCAATTACAGTGTCTTGTGCCTGGAATGCCAGAACTCTGCAGGACAAACTCCCTTGCAGCTATGTATCCTACACAGACACAAGAACTGTGTGCTGTATTTAGTCACCAAGATGTGGTCAGTGGTTTCTTACCCTAATTCCTCTCTTCCCATGAAAATCTACATCAGGTTAAAACTGTGGCTGCTTAAGGCTCAAAATAACATCTGTACAAAGAAGCGACGCAAGCAGACATCAGTTTTCAGGACTAGGGTTGGGGACATCGTCCTTGTGGATGGTTTCACAGAACCCAAAATGACTTCCAAAAGTTTTTATTCGGCCACAGTCAAGGGTGCAGGCAGCAGAGGTTATGAACTACCAAACATAAACTATCAGTTCCAGCACGGGCAGGGTGACTGGTGTTTGACAACTTCAAAGGGGTACCTAGGGACAAATGTCAAATTGCCCCTGGTAGCAGATGCAAACAACAATGTTAATGCGAGCCGACTGACACAGAAAAATAACGCCAGGAGGAAGACTCTGCACGTTAGCAGTGAAGAAAATATGGACCAAAATATGTGTTTAGCGAGAGTTCCTCTACCCGCTATCTCTGTTGTCAAGCCTGTTTCTCGTTATTCCATTCTGCTCAATTCTTCTGTCAAGTCTTTTTCAGAACACAGTGGAAGATCACCAAGGGAGAATGCAATCTACTGCTTAGCCATAGCCAGGTAGGTTTATCTTTGTTCTTACCAAGGGTGGGCAATGCACCCAGAAACAGCCCAGTCTAAAAGGCAGCAGCTAATCACACTATGGTGTTGTATCCTTTTTAATTCTGCCCCCACCCCACCATCAAGACTGAATAAAATATAAATAAAAAGCACATGGCTTCTCCCAAAAGGAGACATATACTTTACCCCTTACAGGGCTATAATTCTCAGCACCTTTAATAAAATACAATCCCCAGGGTTCTTTGGGTGAAACATCTTCTTTAAACGTGTGTTAGGTGTGCTTTTGAGGATGCGGGTGGCGCTGTGGTCTAAACCACTGAGCCTTGGGCTTGCCGATCAAAAAGTCGGCGGTTTGAATCCCCGCGACGGGGTGAGCTCTCGCCGTTGCTCAGTCCCAGCTCCTGCCAACCTAGCAGTTTGAAAGCATGCCAGTGCAAGTAGATAAATAGGTATACCGCTGCAGCGGGAAGGTAAACGTGCTTCCATGTGCTGCTCTGGTGTTGATGTTCCATTGTGCCAGAAGCGGCTTAGTCATGCTGGCATGTGACCTGGAAAAACTCCGCGGAGCGGACAAACGCCGGCTCCCTCAGCCTGTAAATCAAGATGAGTGCCGCAACCCCAGAGTCGTTCGCAACTGGACTTAACTGTCAGGGGTCCCTTTACCTTTACCTTTTAGGTGTGCTTTAAAAGCATGTGTGTTATGTATTTTCTTGATCTAACACAAGCTATTTTATCCCTTCGATTCACCCAATTCTATTATCTTTCCAGTATCAAACTGCACTGATCTTCTTTACAGTTTTATTTAACATTTAAGTATTTCTATGGTGAGCACAGGAGTTGGGGCAACTTAAGAAAATAATTTTTTCCCTGGAAAGAAGTTCCATCTAGCCATTAGTCATAGTGGGATATCGCCCATTGGAATCAATGGGACATACTTCTCGATAGACAAGCGTAAGATTGGGACCTAAATCATAAAACAAAAGCACTAGAAAAGCTGAGATACTATCAACCATACAGTAGTGAAGTATCATAAAAACAGCACAGCATCCAGAAGAGAAAACATGCCACCCCGGACTGTGAATTGAAAACACCTGTCAACATAAAATGTGCTTGATTTTAGGAATCTTCTTAAAAGCGAGATAAGAGGGGGCCAGATATACCTGATTTGGCAGGGTGTTCTACAACTTAGGCACCACAGCTGAAAAGGCTGTACTGTCAGGATCTCATCCAACTCAGATCCTAGGGTGAGCTGTTCAGAGAAAGAGGCTTGAGGTCTCACAGAGAACCCTGTTCATCTGAACATCTGGAGGGACCTGCAGCTGGTTAAAAGCAGCCTGAGCAGACCCATCTCAGGGGTGCCTCACCTCTACACCCCGGCCTTATTTTTTTTTAGTATGTACCCTGCCTTGAAATCAGTTGATATAACGCAGGACTGAAGTTTTTTGTTTTTTTTAAATAAACACAATTAAATACAGTGGTACCTTGATTCTCAAACTTAATCTGTTCCAGAAGTCTGTTCCAAATCCAAAGCGTTTCAAAACCTAGGCACGCTTTCCCATAGAAAGTAAAGCAAAATGGATTAATCCGTTCCGGACTTTTAAAAACAACCCCTAAAACAGAAATTTAACATGAACTTTACTATCTAACGAGACCATTGATCCATAAATTGAAAGCAATAATCAATGTACTGTGCTATAAAATAAATAAGACAGCATTGTAGAAGATTTTTTAAAAAATTCTTACCTGCACTCATTGTTTGGGTGGGGGGCTTTTATCCATTTCCACAGTCACACAATCAATCAGTAGCTGAACTGGGTTCCACACAGTCACAAAAACAAATTAATCGAAAAAGCCTCAAAAACAAAAACACAAAATAAATAGCAAAAACAAAAGTGCCAAACTTAATCCGTCCCGGAAGTCCGTTTGACTTCCAAAATGTTCTAAAACCAAGGCGCAGCTTCTGATTTGTGCAGGCGCCCCAGAAACAATAGCCAACAACTGCATCGGATGTTCAGCTTCTGAAAAATGTTTGAAAACCAGAACACTTACTTCCGGGTTTTCGGCATTTGGGAATCAAGCTGTTTGAGTACCAAGGTGTTTGAGAACCAAGGTACCACTGTAAATGAAGTCTGCAGCTTATTTAACAAATGCATGACAGCTGGATCTGACTCAGAGTCTGGGTAGGCTACTTTATTCTGAGAAAAAAATGCTTAAAACACCTCTCTTAAATATTTTCTTTTAAATTGCATATGCAAGAGAGAAGTGCAGATGCAGTAACTGAATCTTCTTTATTACCTGTAATATTTATTTGGGGGAGACTCCTACAAAAGGGTGCCTTGGATAGACTTGAAAGTGAGACTCTCACTGATGAATGCATACTGCCACCATGTGGTAGTAGAGATTTAAGCAATAGTAACCCTGCTGTTTCCATCTGAAGAAAAATACCTTTATGCAGCTACAAGCTAAAGGATGGTAGGAAACAGCAGGAAACTGCTGAGTAAGCTGACAGTTGCTAAACTCTGCAGGGAAATAAAACAAAGAACTAGGTCAGGCATCCCCACACTGCAGCCCTCCAGATGTTTTGGCCTACAACTCCCATGATCCCTAGCTAAGAGGACCCGTGGTCACGGACGATGGGAATTGTAGTCCAAAACATGTGGAGGGCCGAAGTTTGGGGATGCCTGAACTAGGTAATAAGCGTAGACAACATATAAAATGGAAGGGACTGATCTGCATCAAATGATGACCCAAAACCATGGTTTTAGGTTAGGCTGATTGGGAACCAGCTATCATGAGTAGGGCTGCCAGACTCAATAGGGGACAGGACTTCTGTGCCTTTAATTGCCCTGCTCTCTTTTGAGTCTGGAAACCTTAAAGAGAAACCAGCAGACCCTTTGCTTGGAAATTAAACAAGGTTTAAGATTTCCAGACTCAAAAGAGAGCAGGGCAATTAAAGGCACAGAAGTCCTGTCCTCTATTGAGTCTGGCAACCCTAATCATGAGCCTTGGCTTCTGCATAACATCTGAAGTCTGGGAATGCTGGCTTGTTCTAACCAAAGGGAGTTAAAACCAAGCAAGAATCATACTGTGATTTCAGTTCCTGGATTTTTTTTACTTACTGAGGACTTATTTACCTACATTTCCATGATGGACCTTTTAAGAGCCATACCGTTTACCAGTGGATTTTCCAGACCGACACAGGGATCTTCATTAGCAAGGGGAAGAAGGGCCAGAGGCAGATGCTTTGTGACATTCCTAGGTAGCCAATGGTTAAGAGCAATAGCAGAGCCCAGATGGGTGAGACCAAAGGCCCATCTAGTCCAGCATACAACCATATACCTATGAGAAGTCTGCAAGCATGACATGAGTGTAATTGCCCTCTTCTGGTTATGGTCACCAATAATTGTTATGCAGAGGTACATTGCTTCTGATACTGGAGGCAATATAGCTATTATGACTAGTAGTCATTTGATGTCCTCCATGAATATATGTTTTGCCCTAGTTTAAACGATTGGAGATTTCTGGAGCATAATCTGTGCCCATCTTAGGCGAAAGGTAAAAACTGTGGGCACTGCTGTGGTCTGTCTTTGATGATGCATGAAGCTGAAACAGGCTAATGTATGCCATGGAAATTTCCTGAAATAGTCTCCCCGTGATAATCGGTCCCTATCTGACCACCGTATTCAGTGTGGTATAGATTAGGAGTGGGGATCCTGTGGCCCTCCAGATGTTGGTGCCTGCAGCTTCCACATTCCTGACCATTGGTCATGTTGGCTGGGGCTGGTGGGAGTTGGGAGTTGAGCATCTCATAACACATCACGTAGCAAAACTGTTCCTGGACTGCACCGCCTCAAGCTGCAAGTGGGGAATTAATATGTCTGAATGTTTCCCTGTTGGAAAGAGGGTGGAATCCTACACACAGGAAACCAATAGATTGTGGAGGTTGCTCCTAGACACTTTCTGTGTTCGGTAAGTTTTGAGGCAATGTAGGCTCCAGTTCCCATGAGCCCCAAGCAGCATGGTCTACGATCAGGGATGATGGGAGCTGTAGTCCAACAACATCAGGATGGCTGCAGACTAGCCATCTCAGCATTAAGCCTTTGGTTTAATCTCTCTGTTTGTCTCTTGCAGAAGCAAACCCTAAACACATCTGAATGTAAATATTCACATGTATCCCTTTATCACCTTGCCTCTTTTTTCCTCCTTTTTTTCCTCCTTCCTCCCTTTTTCTCCCTGGTATCTCTCCCCCTGTATAAATTCCAATTGCAGTCTCTTTGGGGCAAGGAATTCTACTTTTGCTTTTGTTCAACTGCAACGCTCTACAAACACCTACAGTACTACATAAATAAAAATAGTACGAGATGGAAATGCTTCAACCAACTATAGCATTACTACATATTTAAGTTTCCTTGATTTAAAACAGGGTGTTTGGGTTTGTCTGTTTGTTTTTATATATATTTAAAACTGGGTGTGATATGTACTTATTCTCTGCTTTATCTTTGACAGCGAAAAGTAGCAGACATCATATCTAAACATATCTAAATCTTCTATTGCAGTGCATTTAAAGAGAAACCTTGGCTCGAACAACTTGGCATTGCAAGAACCCTGGCTAAAAAAAGCATATACAAACCAGTGTGCTTACCAGCCTCCATTTGAAACGAGCATTTGCTAGAGATGATCCACCTTGAAAAGTTGTGTTTGGAGATCGTGACACATTCGCTGATAATTTTAAGCTATATTTCCCACCCCACCAATTACATACAAAGAGGATTACATCATGGAATATTAATAAGAAAGATATATTAAAAAAAAACCGTAATATATAATTTGTGACTGTACATTTTTGGCTCCTAGTGTCAGGCACTGTAAACTGACATGCCTTGTAAGCAGTCAGCATGCTACTTTGCATAAATTTCATCTGAGGGGAGTAGATTGAGAGGGAATCCTTTTTGAAGGCTAGTAAGTTGGAACTGACAGCTGAACTCCCCCCCCCCACCCGAGGACTGAAGTCTGTCTTTTTTAAAAAACCGAATTGCAGGGTTTTTTTAATGCAGCAAATATAAACCTATACAAAGTTGATGAAGACTTGCTTATATAAAAACAAAATTAGTTAAAAACTTAAGAGTGAAGCCTCAAGAGAGATTGCGTGTGATTTTCACCTTGGAGCCTTTGGATAATGTGGAATATTTTCAGTCTATCCAGTGTACTCAATGTGTACAATAGGTGCTGTCTTTGGAGAATTGGATTGAGGGTTAAATTTGTAGATTAAAATTGAAACCTCCTGTCTCGTGTGGGAGAAATACAAAAAGTAAACGGGCTGTGAAACCTTTCTAGCAGAGTAAAAGCACTTGCACATTTTGCAGCTTACTGAATCTTAGAAATTAAGCAGTTGTACCTTTTCATCTCCTTTTTTCTTGTCTCTGACCTTCCCCTCTTAACCACTGTTGTAGAGAATGAACCGCACATGTATAGTAAGATCAACAAAAAAGGTCACATTTGGCTACAGAAGGAGCCCAAGCTTGGTGGAAGAATTCAGGTCTCACATGCAGGAGTCCTAGGTTTGAATCCAGGGTACAACCCCACACAAGAAAATATTTCTTGGGGGTTGGGGATGCCTCCACACTTAGCCACAGCTGAGCCAATCAGCAGAAGTAGAGTTCCTGCATGGAGCTCACCTAGGGGCAGCTGTGGGCAGGATTCTTGCACTGCAGGAAGTTGGATCAGGCCCGGCTCTAGGGATAGTCTCGGTGGCGCAGGGCACCGGGCTGGCAGGAGGGCACTGCGCGGTGAAGGCACGCGGAAGCCATGTTGCGCACTGCGCCCGCCCACCAGGGCGGGGGCACCGGAGCGATCTCTGCGCCACGGCGCCCGACCGGCTTGAGACGGCCCTGAGTTGGATGATCCTTGGGGTCCCAACTCTACAATTCTGATTCTATGGGCCAAGCTACCGTTTTGGCCTATTTGTTCCCTTGGCAACCCATGCGACCAAAAGCCCTCCCAATGTGCTAATGATACCAGGGAACTTCCGATCCCGCTTTCAATATCATTTGTACCTAGGGTTGCCAGACTCAATAGAGAACAGGACTTCTGTGCCTTTAATTGCCCTGCTCTCTTTTGAGTCTGGAAACCTTAACGAGAAACCAGCAGACCCTTTGCTTGGAAATTAAACAAAGGGTCTGCTGGTTTCTCTTTAAGGTTTCCAGACTCAAAAGAGAGCAGGGCAATTAAAGGCACAGAAGTCCTGTCCTCTATTGAGTCTGGCAACCCTATCTGTACCTGCAAAAGTTTCAGGGCAGGGCCGGCTCTATGTAGACCCCCGGTGGCGCAGGGCACCATGGCGCCGGCCCGCCAGGAGGGCGCCGCGAGCTGCGCCCGCCCGCTGGCCGGCCGGTCCGCTGCGCGCGGCGCCCACCTGCCCACCGCACTGGGAAACGGGGCGGGAGGGCGCCGGAGAGATCGCGCTGTGCCTGCCCGCCCGCCGCACAGCAGCGCCGCGCCCACCCGCCCACCGCGCTGGGAAACGGGGCGGAAGGGCGCTGGAGAGATCCGGCGCACCATGGCGACAGGGGCGCTTAAGACAGCCCTGTTTCAGGGCAGGCATGTGCCGCTTCATTTTCCGACTGGTGCGTATCCCACAACTTGCAAGAAAATAGCTGCAACTTTCTATGCCACAAATGTCCAGGGCAGGGTGCCGTGTTTGCCCCACGTTCCTTGCTCTTCAGAAGGCAGCAGTGCAGCAACATTGCAGCTGTATCACAGAACAACTTATAAAGGGGAATGATGTGCAGTTCACTATAAATCCACACTATTATCACATAAACTGCATGTTGCAGAACACACCTGTGAAAAACCACCACCACCACTCTACAGCAGGGTTTCCCAAACTTGTAGTCCAAAAACAGGTGGAAACCCTGTTCTAATCTAGAGGGGGGCCCAAATCCTCTTCAGATGCATGGGCATAGCCAAGGGAGTGCAGAGGGGGCACCCCAAATCAAATTAATCAATAAAAAAATACATAACTAACTGAGGTCCCCCCCCCCGCGCAACAAAAATCCTGGCTACGCCCATGTTCACATGTGTTATTTGCAGCAGACATCTCTACTGCTTCATGCGTCTGGTTAAGCGACCTATGCCTTAATTAATTAATTAATTAATTAATTAATTAATAATATATTTATACCCTGCCCACCTGGCTGGGTTGCCCTCCAACAGAATATTAAAATACAACAATATATTAAACGTTAGAAGCTTCCCTTAATGAATGCATTAAGGCAGCTGTCAGCCGCAGGAGGCCGCCTGACAACCGCCTAGCGATTCCCAAACGCCCCGCGAGGGGATGGGTTGAAGTACAGTGGAACCTCGGTTTATGAACACCTCGGTTTATGAATTTTCAGTTTATGAACGCCGCGGACCCATCTGGAACGGATTAATTCACTTTCCATTACTTTTAATGGGAAAGTTCGCTTCAGGTTAAGTACGCTTCAGTTTATGAACAGACTTCCGGAACCAATTACACCCATGTTTCAGTTTATGAACGCTTCAGTTTAAGTACTCCGCGGACCCGTCTGGAACGGATTAATCCACTTTCCATTACTTTCAATGGGAAAGTTTGCTTCAGTTTATGAACGGTTACTCCGCGGACCGTCTGGAACGGATTAATCCACTTTCCATTACTTTCAACGGGAAAGTTCGCTTCAGTTTATGAACGCTTCAGTTTATGAACAGACTTCCGGAACCAATTGTGTTCATAAACCGAGGTACCACTGTACTGTACTACTGCGTGGGGACAGAATCAGCAGGCGGAACGGTTCGGCGCGGGAGTTGATTCCCGGCCGGGCAGCTTTGGCTGAGGCGCCGAAGTGATTGCGGGGGAAGGTTCCGCCTGACGCGCAGCAGCGGCGCCGGGGTTACGGTCGGCGTCGGTTTCGGTCGGCGGGGGGCGCCAAGCTGCGGAAGATGTTGCTGGTCCTGTCGGAGGAGCATAAGGAGCACCTGGGCTTCCTTCTCCAGGTGGAGAGCACAGGTACGAGCGGGGGGTGGGGCTAAAAGGCAACCGGGTTAGGATTGCAGCCCGAACCTACCCCCTTTTTTGGGATGTGCGCATTTACCTGGTGCCAAATCCCACCGAAGTCAACGCGGCTTGCTTCTGATGTGAGTTAGACACGGGTCAGGATTGCCCTGTCGGTGTTAAGCCCCGTTTCTTTCAATGGGATTTGCTCCCAGGCAAGCGTTTATGGGATCGAACCCTGAAAAGTCCCAAAAACCCAACTCTTCGAGATTAGGGGATAAAAGCTGCAGTGTTTTTCTTTCTTTCTTTCTTTTTAGGGGTGGTGGTGGCAAATAATACTTATTAGTTTTCCGAATTTTTAGCAAACCAACGCCAAATGACATCGAATTTGATACAATGGATAAAACGCTGCAGCCCTAACCCCATTTATTTATATAAAAATATTTGTGTATGTCAAATAAAACCACTTAAAGAAATTAAAGCAGGTAGCCCACCCATGACTGAAAGTGCTTTTCTTGAATGGTCAGCATAGGAAAAGTTTTCAGCAAACGCTGCAAGGTTGAGAGAAGAATCTCTCTTGGAAGAGCATCACTACAAAGCACTGGGCCAAGTGAAGGCCATTGAATTCAGTGGGATTCGCTGTCTTAGAAGACATGGTTGGGATTGCAGCATTATTCTCAATGGCGGACTTTGGTCTTTCATATTTCAGTGGCATCCTGGGTGATGCCAAAATTCGGCGTCTCCCCCCCTCTGCCCTCTGTGGCATCATTGTGGCAAAGGTTGCCGATCAGAAGTTTGGTGCCACAAGCCCAAGAAGCTCAGTGGTTTAGACCAGTGGTCATCAACCCCCGGGCCATGGACCGGTACTGGTCCGTGGATCAATTGGTACCGGGCCGCCCAAGGAACATTAAATACAATTAAATTAAAATTATTAAATCAAAACAATCTAAATAAAATATAAACAATCAACGTCCCCCCCCCTCAGCGGGCCGCAGTAAAATTACCAAACGTTGACTGGTCCACGGCGATAAAAAGGTTAGGGAGCACTGGTTTAGACCACAGCGCCACCAGCATCCCAATTATATCCTTGTGGCACCCCTTGTGGCGCCCTCTTGGTTCGTCACCAAGTGTGGGCAAACTGGTCATGCTCCCCTAAATCCGCCTCTTGTTATCCTGTACAGCACTTAAGGGTAGTTATACCAAACTGATACAGTTTGCACAACAAATCTAGCTTCATTTCCCCTACACTACCGCAGTTGTATATAATAGAAATCAGCACTGATTTGTGAATAAATTTGTTCACTTTACAATATGTTTCAGGTTTGGGCCTGCGTGGAGCTGAAACTCGCTTCCTCCCCACCTCTATATGTTTGCTTTATGCATTTTCTGTGTGAGCTTATGATTAGCTATGGCTTTTAATAGTAAATATTTATGTAGGACTTTTGAGCTTTCTAAGTGCTTCACATATTTTAGCTTAGTAGTATTTACAGTAGCCCTATAACATAGGTCTTTATTATAACGCTCCATGTTGTGGAGGAGGGCCAAGGCAGCAAACACGCAGCTGGGCTGTGACCCCCAAATTCATAGAAACAGAGGTAACATTTCAGTTAATAACTTCCCAGTTCACATTCTCAGAGTCTTAACTAGACGTTATTGGGCAGGCAGGTGTGGCTGTCACTGGCATGTATCTCCCAGTTAAAACATGCTGAGACATCATCTCACTTGGTATTTCCCTGCCACAATTCACTAGCTCCTCCTGCCTGGTAGTGGGGCGATGTCAAATGTGGTGACATCCTATGTTCTCAGGCAAATATTTAGAGATGGGGGGTCCTCAGCAGCCCCATGTCCCCTTTAACAGCTGACTAGGTATTTATATATATTTTAGTAAGCAAAACCTATGTGCCAATAAATGAATAAATAAGGGGTTTACATAAAATATTATAAAATACTATTTTATTTATTTTTAAAATAGAGATTAAAAACACTAAATAAAATTATCCAAATATAGGTACCGTAAAACCATCAATCCTTAGCTGCTACACAATGGAAATCTCACAACTGTAATAACAAAAAATGCATTTCTTTACTTTCACAAGGATCAGAAATTTAGGATGCACGCTTTAGTACTCTGTCTATTCCTGCTGACTTTTACTACCATAAAAATTGCCCTGTGGAAATTTTTAAAAATGTATTCACAATTTACAGTAGGCTGAGATAAGCAGTATTAAGTTGAGCTACTCCTAATGAAGTCTGGTTTTCTACAACCAAGCCATCATCTAGTTTCCTGGTTCTGCAAACAAATCTCTTTTTTTCTTTTCAGTTGTCAATGAATTCTGCAAACAAATCTTCTTTCTTTTCAGTTGTCAATGAATTTGGTCGTATTGCGCTGGAGTTCCTAAGAAAAGGCACAAACCCCAAAATCTATGAAGGAGCAGCAAGTAAGAATTTGAGAAGTGTGGTTGAAGGGCAGTATTTTCCAAGGGCCTTGAATCAATACACTGCTAGATATCGGTCCAATTCAGAGGTAACAATGTTGGTCCAGGAAAAATTATATGTTGGACCAAGAATAGCTGTGTTTTCACACAAAGGTAAACTAAGGTACTCGACTCAGTTAATCAAACTGTGCACATTGCTCCCAATGACACTTGTTTCATTCCTCCCATGGTAAGAGCATGTACCGTATATAAACCAGGATGGGAATAGCTTACTGCTCTATCCATGTCTGACATTGTGGTTTGTTTAAAGCAGGGATGGGGAATCTTTTTGGCTCTATGGGCCAGATCCTTATCAGCATCAACCTCAGTGACCAAATTTTAAAGGTGAGCAGGGCCAGCCACCTGCCAATTACACTATGTCATTATGATGTCACATGGTTGACAGACGGGCAGTCAAAATCCCTTGCTAGAGTGATGTTAAAATGAGGCAGGTGAGAAGCACTTCTTAAAGCAATTTGCCGAAAGTATGCCTTGTTGAGGGCTTACTGTTTAAAGAATTTTTTTGAGTGAAATAAATCGTCATCTTTGATTTGAATGGAACATGATGACACCTGTAGCTTCCTCCAGTTATTACAAAGCAGCAACAAAATTATTTCCTACAGATTTGTCAGGCTGTAGTACCTGTAAGCTCAACTGAAATGAACTGAGCTTTCATTGGTGCAGATGCAGCAGTTTGCGGGTTGCTGATGTACGAGTCGATCTGTGCCTTTAGAAAACAAATGGTGCCATCCTAGCACTGTTTGCCATGAGAATGTAGAGGAGAATGGTGGCATGTTTGAATGCTTCTATGTGAAAAAAATTCTTTAGGAAGAAAAGTGGACGAAGCTACACAGGTGTAGAATTTTGACAGAGAGAAGCATGGAATTATGCTGTCTCCAAGTGACATTCTTAAATGGCACAGTCCTTGGAGCACTGTGTCACTTACTTTTCTGAACATAAAGGTGGGTCCTGGGTCTATATTGTTTTTCTCAAATATTTGTTAAGAAGATGCTTGTTTACTTTCCCCCCCTGATAGATTCTGAAGAGACAGCAGCTGTAGTACAAAATGCATCAAAGATTAGTTAAGTCTAGAATTTTAGCACTATTTACTAAGGCCTCTGATCTCCCATAACCCTCATGTACAGTCGTACCTTGGGTTACGAACACCTCGGTTTGCGAACAGTTCGGGTTACGAACTGCGCAAACCCGGAAGTGTTTTCGGCGCACGCGCATGGTCTGCGCATGCGCAAAATGGCGCCTCGCGTCGCGTTCGGTTTACGAACTGCGATCCGAAATGGATCGCGTTCGTAACCCGAGGTATTACTGTACACTTCAGTGGAATATTCTAAGCTAGAGGCCTCTTTTTGCCTCTACTTTCCATTATTATATACCATATATAGTACAAGGATATGCAGACTAAGTGTGTTTAGTTTTTTTTTAGTTTTATTTGCATGTATATTGTATTGGATCAGATCCCTGTTTGATGTTTTCTCATTCCGTTTTTCAGGAAAACTTAATGTTAGTAGTGAAACAATTCAGCACGGTGTAGAAGGATTAACATACCTTCTCACTGAGAGCTCAAAACTCATGGTAAGTAACTCATAGTGCTCTTAGTGAGCTAGGCAGATGCTTTGAACTTCTTACCCACTTGGATATGTGGGGTGGCGGTGGCGGGGGGGGGGGTAATAAAGATCACAGTTACAAGATGTGGTGTTTTAGATGAAAGCTCAGAAAAATTAGTGCAAACTCCTATTTTGCTGCATCCTTCATATAGTGTTGCCAGCTTCTTTTATATCAGTCCCTTCTGCTGCTTATCAGCAGGTGTTAATGCCTGTCTCCACATTGTGAAAACTTCACCTGCTGATTTCTACCAATGTGGGGTGGGGGCAGCTAGTGAAAGAAACACTGACAGGACCAGGACTTAGTGCTATTTTGGATACCAGCTTTCAAAAAGATAAAAGCCATTTTATAAAATCTTATGTATATTAAGAGGATTAAATCTGAAAAATTCAGTAGGTTTCTTCTGTATGATTAGGTTTAGTTTTTATTCTAGTTTCTGCCCAGTGTATCAAATGGTCATCTAACCATGGATGTCATAAATGAGATGCACCATATACACATTTGGAATAAGGGCATGTCACATTGTAAACTATGGGTAATATCCAGTGTTAGATATAGAGTAGTTGTTGTCGTTTAGTTGTGTCCGACTCTTCGTGATCCCATGGAACAGAACACGTGATATAGATATAGAGTTAAGCCGTTCAAATCACTGGACATAAATAACCTTAAAGGTAAATGTAAAGGGACCCCTGACCATTAGGTCCAGTCGTGACCGACTCTGGGGTTGCGGCTCTCATCTCGCGTTATTGGCCGAGGGAGCCGGCGTACAGCTTCCAGGTCATGTGCTCAGCATGACAAAGCCACTTCTGGCGAACCAGAGCAGCACACGGAAACGGCATTTACCTTCCCATTGGAGCAGTACCTATTTATCTACTTGCACTTTGATGTGCTTTCGGACTGCTAGGTTGGCAGGAGCTGGGACGAACAACAGGCGCTCACCCCGTCGCGGGGATTCGAACCGCCAACCTTCTGATCGACAAGCCCTAGGCTCTGTGGTTTAGCCCACAGCGCCACCCGCGTCCATGTGCTTTAATTGAATGTCACCCAATATTTCTGTAGATGGTGTTGCATTATGAATGTTGTGAATTATTTTCTATGTTAGCCTCTGCTTCCTTTTTCCATTTGGCATTAATATACTGCAGTTAATCAATTCTTATTAAATGTTTTCCTTTCACACATACTTCACAGTTGGAAATGCAATATTTACACAAAGTTACAAAGACTGTGAGCAGGAGAAGGGCCATCTGTTTTGCGTGCAGTCTTAATCCCAGGCATTTCCAAGCAGGGCTGGGAAAAGGCTACTACTGCCTGAACCCTGGTGAGCTGCTGTCAGACAGTGTAGGCAATCTGGAGGCAGATGGACCAATGGTGCAACTCAATATATGGCAGTTTCCTATGTAAGTAAAACAGTAATAGAAGCAATCAGGAACTCAACGTTCTATTTCTAATTTTTAGATATCGGAGATAGATTTCCAAGACTCTATACTTGTACTAGGATTCTCTGAAGAATTGAATTCTGTATTGCTTCAGCTGTATCTTGACAATAGGAAGGAGATCAGAAGTATTCTTACTGAACTAGCACCAAAGCTGCCTAGTTATCACAGTCTTGAATGGAGACTAGATGTGCAGGTAAGGGTGAAAATCTTTAGTTTATAGTGCTGTTTACATTTGACATGACACAAACTGCTAAAGGCAATGGTTTCAAAATTACAGTGGTACCGGTAGCAGTAATATTATTCATACACATTTTTTGCATACGATTATTCATGATAGAACAGTAGAAAGTGACCTGCACAGTTATCTCCCCAGTGATTTACCAGCACAATGCAGCCTACTTAGGCTTCCATGTACTTTGAAGCTGTACTTTAATATTAAGACAGAATTTCCCACCTCTGTATCAGAACTAGCTCAGCCAGTACACCAGTGTTCTGCCTGGTTACAGACAATTGTATTGACATTTTGTGGAATTGGAGCATTGATTTTGAAAGCAGCAGCTTGTTGCTAAAATTTGCCATTAAAAATAAATAAATCAGAGGACATTGAATAAGCTGTTGAAAATACAGCTTAACAAAACAATGAAATCAGAATTAAGAAACTAGGAAAAATGTCAAATTTAACAGAGCCAGTAAGAGGTCAAGTATGCAAACTAGTCTGTATAATAAAAATCAGCAAACAAATTGTGCGGAAAGCTATTTGTGAGCTGAGTGCAAGGGTGACTCGCATACATGTGCAAGTACACACACACCTTAAATGTTCACTACCACCTTAAGCATTTTACCCTGCTCTTTAGCTGAAAAGCTTCCAGAATAGCTTACATAACGTCGGTATAAGCAAGAAGGCTCCCACCTGCATATGTAGGTACTCTCAAAGAGCCACAGCCTTTTGAGCCCGAGGTTGCACAACAAGTCCCCCAACCCTATGAAAGGAGTTGTGATTTTCCTCAAATCTTCTCATCTTCCATATCCTCCTTCCCACCTCCTTTATGTTACTGACTCCGTGTTAGTATACAGCCTATTATGAACCTGTGGCAACTGTAGCTGGCCAGGCAGGTCTTTGGTGATCCATGTTCCAACCTTCCCTGAGCTGAGTTTAGTCTTAAGCCAGAAATTGCCAACCAAAGGCACTGATCTGCTTTTGAAATGTTTATCCATTTCATCTTGTTCCTCCCACACCAGAAGAGGCCTAATAGGGAGCATTTCATGCAGTTAGTCAAGCTCAAAAAATAACACTAGTTCCTGGAAATCCCCCCCCCCCCCCAGTTTAGTTTATTTGGTCTACAGACCATAAACATCAGATACAGCATAAGGTTATCGAGACAGCTGCAGTGGGGTGGGAGACTATTTGCGTGTACACCAGTTGTGCCTTTTAAAATAAGAGTGTTACAAAACCCATGAACAATCAAAAAGTAATATTTTTAAAATGCAGACAATTAGACCCAAAATTCATCTTCCCTTTGTGGCCTAGTTTTGATGGCTACATCAAGGAACTTGGCCAGCCATCCCCAAACTGTGGCCCTCCAGATGTTTTGTCCTACAACTCCCATGATCCCTAGCTAAGAGGACCAGTGGTCGGGGGAGATGGGAATTGTAGTCTAAAACATCTGGAGGGCCGAAGTCTGGGGATGCCTGAACTTGGCTATATTTTCAGTAATCACAGGGTTTGAAGTAAAATAAAAAAATTCCTTCAGTAGCACCTTAAAGACCAACTAAGTTTTTATTTTGGTATGAGCTTTCGTGTGCATGCACACTTCTTCAGATACAGTGAAATGGAAGTTTCCAGGCACTTATGTAGAGAAGGGGTGGGGAGGGGTGGGGATGGGGAGGGGGGATCACTCAGAAGGGTGGTGGAAATGGGTGATTGACTGACTGATAGCTGTTGATGACCGCAAACGACTGCAAATGGTTTTGCATGAAAAAGCAAGGGTTGAGATGGCTGAAGATCGCTTATCATGTATAATGTGATAAGAACCCGATATCTCTGTTCAAACCAGGTCCCTCCATGGTTTTGAGCTTGGTGATGCATGCACACGAAAGCTCATACCAAAATAAAAACTTAGTTGGTCTTTAAGGTGCTACTGAAGGAATTTTTTTATTTTACTTCGATCCAGACCAACACGGCTACCTACCTGTAACCAGAACCACAGGGTTTGAGTCTGCCATGAATATTGAAACACAAAATCTACCGTAATCTGAATTCCCCAAGTATGAGGAAAGTACTGGGAAAGTAAATTAGGCTCTTATATTTCTATAAACATTACAATATAGAAGAAAGTTTTCAATGTAGGCAAAGCCTATTTACCTTCAGGGATTTCAACTGCCCCTGGCTTTGCTTGATAAACATGTTGCTTTTGGCTAAAATTTGTTTATGAAAAAAATTAACACCTTTGACTATTTACTACCCCAGCTTCTGCCACTGGGATTAGAAAATGCATGCAAGTATATATTATCTCTATATCTCTGTTTATAAATTTCATTTGCTTGGGCAAAAGGGATTTCTTCGCCACTGTACTTTGGGTCTACAACCTAGCACTGATTTTCTTCTAGACACAGAAGTGTATTTTCAGCAGTTAGGTTCAGTGCTTTGCCACCAGCAGTTATGGAAGTTCAATTTACAGTACATGGCTGCCTTGGCATTTAAGCATTTGACTTTGCAAAAGTGGCTCAGTTGAAACATTATCCCATGTAATGTTTATAGGAATATAAGACCCCGATTTATTTCTCCAGTATTTTCCTTGGGGAACTCCAAAACTAGGCCACAACTGTTAAAGTAGAGTTAGGAATCAAAATGGTTGGTATTTTAAATTTATTTTTAAGATTCATTTGGTTGTTCATGGGTTTTGTTATACTCTTACTTTAAAAGGCCAAAATTACAACAGTGAAGATAATAGTGTTTGGTTCTTATTTTAGTTCTTAACCCAGTATATCCAATTGTCCTTCTGAATTAAAGGGTGGATATCATAATGTAGTAGGTACACACTGTAAAATATATCTACATTTCCCTTTTGACTTATGAATGCTGAGAATTAGAATGCTTTTGTTAATTGCTATTCTTAGCACATCTCTTCATTTTAAATCTTACTGAGTTTTCTTTTCCTCACCTCACTATTTAAATAGCTTGCTAGCAGAAGTCTGAGACAGCAAATTAAGCCTGTTGTGACTCTGAAGCTCCACCTTACTCAGAATGGAAAACAAACTACTCAAATATTACAAACCGACCCTGCTACGTTGCTTCACCTGATTCAGCAACTGGAACAAGCTTTGGGAGAAATGAAAACAAATCATTGTAGACGAATAGTGCGTAACATCAAGTAGTATTTGCCATCTCAGTAAACTCATGGAAACCAGTGTCGCCATACAACAGTGCGTCTGGACCAGTCAAAAACTTTTCCTTGGCCATGTTCTTGAGACTACATTTAAGGGCTGAATTTGCTTGGGTGCTAATCTAGTAATAATGTCAGATGCAAGTTAGAATGATCATCATAAACTAACCAGACATCAATATTAGTTGATCATGTGAGCTTTTCTAATTTTATGTACAGCTGCCTTTTGCATAATGTTCTGTACAGCTTACTGGTATAATGACCAAACATTTTTCCTTCTTATCTTTTCTGATCTGAATAAAGAAACATATACAGTAATATGTATTTTATATGTATTTGTATTCAGGCTAATTTCTTGCAATTACCTTTTTTTTTCATTTTGGGGCCAGCTGCTACTCATACAGAGGAGAAATTTTTCATCCCCTAAGTGCTGGCTGATGTTACTGTGTAAAAGGAAATAGCACCAACTTATGGTCAAAATTGTTGTTGTGCTTGAAATAAGCAACCATGTTTGGTTCATACAGGATGTCACTTCCTGTGCGTAAGCTGACTTGAGAAGGATGCCCTTGGATAACATAATATAACAGCTTTATCTGTTGATGGACGGCCACCCTAACTCGGCCCTGGACACACTGACCAGATGCTTGGAAGCTGTGGCTGGATGGCAGTGTGGGAGCCGATTGAAGATAAATCCTTCAAAGACAGAGGTCCTCTGGCTGGGTTGGGACGACATGGGGTTGGGGGGCCAACTTCCATCTCTTGTGGGGGCTCAGTTAGTGCCAGCGCCTTCTGTCAAGAGCTTGGGTGTAACCTTTGACGCCTCCCTTTCCATGGAGGCACAGGTTGCAGCAACAGCAAAGGTGGCATTTTTCCATCTCCGCCGTATCAAGCAGTTGGTCCCTTACCTTTCTCACCCTGATCTGGTTACAGTGATCCATGCGACGGTCACCTCCAGGCTTGATTATTGTAACTCGCTCTACGCGGGGCTGCCCTTGAAGCTGACCCAGAAACTCCAGTGGGTGCAGAATGCCGCAGCGAGGCTCCTTATGGGGTCCCTGCCGCGGGACCACATTCATCCAGTGCTTTACCATTGCACTGGCTCCCGGTGGAGTACAGGGTCAGGTTTAAGGTGCTGGTTTTGACCTTTAAAGCCCTATGCGGCTAGGACCCTCGTACCTACGGGACCGCCTCTCCTAGTATGCCCCGCGGAGGACCTTAAGGTCCACAAATAACAACACTTTGGAGGTCCTGAGCCGCAAGGTTGGTCTCAACTAGGGCCAGGCCCTTTTCAGTACTGGCCCCAACTTGGTGGAACGGTCTGTCACAAGAGACCAGGGCCCTGCGGGATTTGACATCTTTCTGCAGGTCCTGCAAGATGGAGCTGTTCCGCCTAGCCTTTGGTTTGGACTCAGCCTGACCCTTATGTTTCCCTCCCCTTATGGTTTCGATTTATGGGCTACTACTAAAATGAGGCTGCATTTTAAATTGTCTTTTAACCCATATTTTAACCCGTATTTTAATTAACTGTTTTTCTTTTTCTTTTACGTTTTATTGTAATTTTATTGGTGTTAGCTGCCCTGAGCCGGGTTCTGGCCAGGGAGGGCGGGGTATAAATAAAAACTTACTATTATTATTATAACATTGCAACAGGAAACCTGAAAAAATATCACTATACTGAAAAATATTGCAGTGTGGTATTTGCTAGCTTTATCTATGGTACAAACACCGCGTTATTCATGGAAGTGCACAGGCAAGGCAACTGGGACTGCTCACATGTACAGGAAAATGAATCAAAGCACTTAACAAAAAAAAAGTGCCACCAACTTGCACAGATTGTTCAGAAGGATGCTATGGTCACAGGGCTGGATTAACCATTAAGCAAAATAAGCATGTGCTTAGGGCATCTAGGGAAGGTACAGAGGTTTTCCATTGCCAGATTTGCCATGGACCATATGGCGCAGCTAAACCAGGTTCCACAAATAAAGGCTCCCATAATAAATGGAAAAATTGCATGCACATATATGTAATAATAAAAATAATACTAAGATAGTAATAATAACAATAGTAATAAGAGAGATTAATGATATACCTTAATCTTGGGAACACAACAAAATGTAGAAATTTGCTTTCATATTTTTTTAACATTAATGATCACAAATTGCTCAGCAGAGCATTCGTTTTCTCTGTTGAGGTATATTGAAAACCCCAACAGAACAACTATGCAACAAGGCAGGCTGGATGCCTTAACTCTATTAAGTATGGAAGCAGATGTGTTACATAAGATTTGTTTTGAGGATCTGATCAAAGACTATGCATTTAGACAAATTAGGATAATTCCCCCCCCCATTAAATTGAAGGTATACACAAAATAAAGATCATTTCCCATCTTACTATAGGTTTTGTTTAATTTCTAAAAACAAAAGTTTATTTTATGGTCTTCTATTGTTTATATTTTTAATTAGATATATAGGGGGCACCAGAATCTTTTAGGTGTTTACGGCCTCTAAAGGTCTTCATCCGGCCCCGCATGGTCAGTGGTGTCAAACATTCCTGTGAGATCAAGAGCGAGCTACAAGGTCATGCACACCTCACTCCTGAAGGCCATCCATCAGGGTGGCTAAGGCTCATTCTATCCCATAACAGTCCCTGAACCCAGAAGGACAGAAACCAGAAGGGTTGACAAAGTTCTCAGGAAATGGGGAACAACAAACCTTTTATTGGGAAGCAAACTTAGTTCTAGTGTTTTGATTGGCTGAAGGCAAGGCACAAGGTTTTTCTATGTAGCGTTGCTTGGGACAGAAAGCAAAGAAGCAGTGGAGTTTCTATTTGTTCGCTATAGATATCCTCAACTACTCAAAAAAGCAGAAGGCAGCTAGCAACCCTCGGCCCCATACGGAAGATTCAAGAGTTCATCGGAGGTTGTGTAAGTACAGTGGTACCTCGGTTTATGAACACAATTGGTTCTGGAAGTCTGTTCATAAACTGAAGCGTTCATAAACTGAAGCGAACTTTCCCATTGAAAGTAATGGAAAGTGGATTAATCTGTTCCAGATGGTCCGCGGAGTACTTAAACTGAAGCGTTCATAAACTGAAACAAACTTTCCCATTGAAAGTAATGGAAAGTGGATTAATCCGTTCCAGACGGGTCCGCGGAGTACTCAACCTGAAGTGTACTTAACCCGAAGCATGGGTGTAATTGGTTCCGGAAGTCTGTTCATAAACTGAAGCGTTCATAAACTGAAGCGAACTTTCCCATTGAAAGTAATGGAAAGTGAATTAATCCATTCCAGATGGGTCCGCGGTGTTCGTAAACCGAAAATTCGTAAACCGAGGTGTTCATAAACTGAGGTTCCACTGTAGTACCCAATCTTGTCTGCTTCAAAAGAGAAAGAAAATATCCAGGTACGAACAAGCAGGGGTGGGGGATGAGAACATCCCAGTTGTGGATACTGAGGCAGCTACCAGTTACTGCACAACCTGAACAACACGAAAACTGGATATAGGGAACTATGTGCAAATCCTCTATAGAGGTGTTAAAATCTGAGCTGGATCCCTGCAGAAAGCTCTCTCTGGCAGGTCCCAGAGCTTTTTTGTCACGTATGGCTTTCTCAGCATTCTCCTTGGTTGCATACTTTGCTGCTTTGAAAAGAACTGTATGCCATTGTTGCATTTTATTTCCCAAGCCAGGTCCCATTCGTTACCAACGTGGATGACAGGGCTTCACTTCTGATTCCCTTTCTGTCATGAACAGGAAAGAGGTGTCCATTGAACATCAACTTAATAAGTAATATACAAGAGCTCTAGAGGAAAATAAGCAGAAGCTGTACTGCATTACACTACAGTATGTATTGTGGGTTGCATGACTTTGCTCTTTGTGCTAAGACCAGCACCACAGGTAACATGATAGACTTGAGTCAAATAAATAAAAGAATATGTTTCATGGGCCAACATAGCTATTTTGGACTTGAGAGACTGCTTGCCACTGCAGTTTTTAAAAGGCACCATTTTAACCATTCAATTTAATGGTTTAATTTAAATTTAAATGGTTTAAATTAAATTTAAACCATTATTTAATTCAATGGCGTTTACTCCCAGGTAAATGGGGTTAGGATTACAGTTTTACCCTTTTTCTCCAAAAATAAGACATAACCATAAAATAAGCCACAGCAGGATTTTTAAGCATTCAAGGAATATAAGCCATACCCCAAAAATAAGACATAGTGATAGGCGCAGCAGCAATGCCCGCCGCGGTAGAAGGAGGAGGGGAAAAAATAAGACATCCCCTGAAAATAAGCCATAGTGTTTTTGTGTTTTTTTTTAAGGAAAAATAAATATAAGACGGTGTCTTATTTTTGGAGAAACACGGTAGTAGATGAAATCCAATGGGCTGATTAAGCACGGCAGTATTTTTGCAATGGGCAGGGGAAAGAATGGGAGAGGCCCCCAATCGAAGCATCAGCACTGACGAGCTATAGAAACCCTCCATACTGTATATCTCTTCCTCTCACACTCATCAAGCACCTGTGGGAACCTGCAAGGAGGAGGGGGGGCGCATTCCTACCATGCCGATTGCGATGCAACTCTCAATGCAGGATCAGTCAGAGACTAACCCTGGGCTGTGCTCAAACTGCTTTTTGCATATGAAAGTCCCACTGAATATCTGAGAAAAAGCGGCTAAGTGGCTCCAGGCAAGTATTTAATGGTAGTTTCGGCCAGTCTGATAAAGGCGAGGCCGCCCCAATCGAGTGACAGGGACGGACTGGTTTTCTGCACCGGTTACTCCCCTCCCCCTCCCCCTCCCCCCATTGTACGATTCCTTATTAGGGAGAGTCCCGCAGGAAGCGGTGGCACGCTTCCTTCGCCCGATGTATTAGTCATAACCCCGCTGGATTTCCGTCCAAGATCCGCGTAAAACTCCCTAAACCCACCCCCAGGAGGCTCCTCTAGCCCAGCCGGGGGGAAAAATCCAGCAGGGTCCGGCTCTCAGCTGAGCCGTGGGAGGACTCACAGTGGGTGTACCGTGTAATCGGGCTGGTCCCAGACACTGAGCTCATGAATAATGCAGCTGCCAAACTTTCTGCGCCGCCCTGAGAGTTTTGGGTAACTTTGTTTGGGATAGTCCGAAAGCAGCCACCGCTGCCGCCACTACCACGGCGGAAAGTACTCAGCTCTTCCAAGATCCGGACGATGGGTATGTGAACGAGAAAGGGGACCCCCTTCCCCTCTTTCTCCCCCGTAAAAGATCGGTTTTCTGCCCACCCACCCCCACCCCTTTAAGAAAAACCAAAAACTTTTTTGCGCCTGGCCAGGGAAAGGGAGGAATATTCGGTCAGGCCTGGGAACCGAACGCTGGCGAGACTCTCTGGAAACCCCGGCGTTCGAAATCGGAACGTTCGCAGCGTCAGCGTTCCAAATCAGAACGTTCAAGCCCCTCCGAAGCTTTCACTCGAGCCTCAGGCCTCCTTTGGAATTCCGGGCGGCGAGGCTGAGCCCTCCTTTCCTCCCTCCCGTGACAGCCGCGGCTGCAGATCTACCCCCACCTCCCCAGCACACACACACACAAACTAGTCCTTTAAAGGAGCTGCTTTCTTAAGAGGGAATTGTAACAAATCTCTGCAGTTGCAGCGGGAGGGACAGCAAAGAAAAGAAAAGTTGCATAACTTTCCGCCGGGGCCTGACTTGGACGTGCTTCATGTGTACTCTGGAAGATCCTGCGAGATAGAAAGTTTTGGGAGGGAGGGGACGGCTGCCTTGGAGCCGCCGGGGCCTCTGGGGAGAAGGGGGAAAAAAGGGGGAAAGGGGGGCGCTCGGATAAGTTTCGCTTTGGAAGGGTTTGAAGAAGCTTATCATCATCATCATCATCATTTGCATCTGGCCGGCCCCGTGTCTCGGATGACTGTCGGGTCTCTTTTGGACCCTAACTGCAAAATACTTATTTTGTGCGACGGTGGTTGGAAACTGGCGATTTAAGAGGGCGAAACCCCAGAGATCTGCTCCAGAGACTCGACTTCCCCGCCCAAAGTTCGCAAAAAAAAAGTTCGGTAAAAGGTGGCGAAAATGAACCCTGCTGGCGTCCCTCCCCCGCCGGGGCAGCAGGTGATCCATGTCACGCAGGATTTGGACACCGACCTCGAGGCTCTCTTCAACTCGGTCATGAACCCCAAGCCCAGCTCGTGGAGGAAAAAGATCCTGCCGGAGTCCTTCTTCAAGGAGCCCGACTCGGGCTCCCACTCCCGGCAGTCCAGCACCGATTCAGGCAGCCACCCACCGCGGCTCAGCAGTGCTGCAGTCGGAGCGCACCACGTCCGCTCGCACTCGTCGCCCGCCTCCCTGCAGCTGGGCGCCGGGGCCGGGGCCACCCCGAGCCAGGCCCAGCAGCATGCCCACCTCCGCCAGCAATCCTACGACGTGACGGACGAGCTGCCGCTGCCTCCCGGCTGGGAGATGGCACTCACGCACACGGGCCAGAGATACTTCCTCAAGTAAGTGTGGGGGGAACCGGGCAGATGGAAGGCTTGTGGGGGCCAGGGCTGCTCTTGAGTTCAAGGAGGCGACTCAAAAGAGTCAGGGAGCAACGCAACGCTAGGCATGCCTGGGACTTCTAAGATCAGTGGTGGAGAGAAGGAAGGGCCTGGGAGAAGACACCCCCTTCAGTGCAAAGCCCCAGAGAGTTGCTGCCAGTCAGCGTAGGCAATACTGACCTAGTGGGGCCAAAGGTTTGACTTGGTATAAGGCAGTTTCTGTGTGTAGTCCAGTGTTGTTGAGAAATAAGGGTGGGTCTGCTAAGATATACAAAGAAGTGCATCTGAGCACTCTCATCTGGTGTTTTAGTTTTATGCTATTTCCTGCATGGAAATTACATCACACGAATCCATGTGTGTTTCATGGACTAGGACTTTGGAGACCAGAATTCGAATCCCCACTCGGCCATGAAGCTCACTGGGCCTGTCACTCACTCTCAGCCTGACCTACCTCACAGGGTTGCTGTGGGGATTAAATGAGGAGGGGGAGAACTATGCAAGCAATCCTGAGCTCCATGGGGAAGAAGGTGGGATATACATGAAAGTGACCATTGTTGGTGAAGGAGTTTGCATCTGCTCAGAGGAGCTTACCTTTATCATTTATTTTCCTTCCTTTCCTTCAAGGAGCTCAATGTAGTGTGCACCATTCTTCTACCACCCAGCCTCATTCAAACACCACCCAATTTTATCCAGGCTACAACCCTGTGCGGTAGGTTAGGCTACAATGGTATAACTGGCCCAGGGTCACCCAGTGAACTTCATGGCAGAGTGGGAATTTGAACCCGGGTTTCTCCGGGCCAAGTTTGACATGCTGAATGTTACACTGCCCTGGTTCTCGGTGAGATGTCTTTTGATACTTCAACCTTGGCACAGAAAACAGGGCTCATCCCCTAGGGCCAGACTTGAATTAACTCTTCAGGAACCTCTTAATGCTGCTTTTAATTCCTCTGCGCACATAAACTTGAGCAGGTGTGCACAGTTGAAACCAGGAGGGAAGGACCCCCCTAAGAAAATGCCCTCCCGTGAGCCCCTTCCATCACCTGCAGAGCCATTCATATGGCGGGTTTACTAGGAGCAAGCAAGAGGCAGCATCTATGATGGGTGCTTGTGAGTCACGCTCCATTTTTATGTCCTTGTGTAATGTGCCTCTGGGGCATTGTGGGAACATGAAAATAATGGCTTTACAACTGCTGCAGCTCAGGTGGGCACCAGCGCTGGTAGGCCGTGCTGGGATGGGATGTGCAAGCTAAGGCCTCTTTCCCTGCTAGGGGGTCTCAGGTGTGTGAGGACTAGGCCAAGATGCTGCTGCTGCTGCTTAGTGCATGCTTAGGGATACTTTGATTTGGCTGAGTTGTACCACCAAAAATTAATTCTGGGCTTAAGTCCTTGGGGGTGAGGCCTGGGACAAATCAAATGCTGCAGTGTAGCCCATTGGAGTTAAACCGCTTTGGAAGCGATCAGCGGAAACAGTACATTTGACTTTACCGCCAATATAAGTTGAGGTGCTGCAACAAAATCTTGAGCTGTGCCGTGTTCATGTTGATGCCTCCAGTGGCTCCACTCTACTCCATTCCCCTTCCTCTCATTTTTTTTCTTGCCCTGCCTCCCAGCAGTCAAGCCAGCATTCCATACCCACTTGAGTTGCTCAGTTCTCACTAGGCTTCTTTTGGAGCTGGGTCCCCCCCCCCCCCCCGGTTGCTGCCACTGCTGTTGCTGTTTGGGGGAGTGGGATGGTGGTGGACAAGCTTGTTCAATTCCCTGTTGATGTCGATGGGCAGCTCCTCCTCCTGCTCCTGGGAATGTCTTAAAAATAGCTTCTCAGAGTTAAACAGGAAGTGGCCTATCCAGACAATGGTTTTATTCTACACTTTGTATGTGTGTGTGTATATATATGTTTGTGTCCCTATCTTCCTGTTCCAGACACTCTATTCTGTTCTCACCCCCCACCCAGCTGGCAGGGGTGTCTTGCTTCCCACCCTGCAACCTTCTGTCTCTCAAAAGTCTATGCTACAGTTGTTATGGATTTGTTTCCCCTCCCTGCAAATTTTCTCATATGCATTTCGGGGTTATCTTCAGTCTGCTGATAATTGTCACCTGTGCATAAATTGTCCAGTTTTCCTTACATGAACACCAGAAGGCTCAAAATCAGTATTATTAAATAGAAAGAATTCTTTGCGCAGTGCAGGTTCTCCGCTACTTTGTAAATGCAACCAGGAAGATTGTAAAAATAATATTTAGAAGGATATTTTTTTATCTGTGGATTAAAAAAAAATGAGTAAAGAGAGAACAACACTATTGCTGTTCTTCCAGATAAATTATTTTAGAAAAAGGAGAAGAGGCTTTAAAATATGTCCCGAAATATACCAGAGAAGGGCCGAAGGTTAACCCTAGGAGTTCCTGTGTGCTAAGCCATGGTTTAGTGCGACCTGGACAAACTATAAGCTGTTAACCATAGAGCATAACTTGGCTATAGTGTGTGGTTAGTCTGGAGAGAGTTAACCCATGAGCTAGAATTGGCTCACTAGGTGGAGTGGAGCTGCTATGCTAGCTTTCTGGCAGGACCACTGGGTTGGCTCTACTGATGCATTTGTGCTGCACCAACCATCCTATTTCCTTGCTGCTCTCTGTGCCAGTAAGCAACAGTGACCCACCTGCCTGGATGCTAGTTTCATGGCTCTTTCCCACCTGGAGAGCCACTTCTTCCACCAGCCCAGGTTCGGATGACAGGCTAGGCCAATCCATGGCTTGGCTCAGCCACGGCAGAGCACCAAAATAACCAAGGCAGAGCAAAGCAGCTGCAACCTGCTCTCCCAGAGACTGGATGCCTGCAGTTTTCTCCTAGCATCACCTGCAAACAAGGCCACAGTGTGATGGGAAAATGGATGAAAGGAGCCTTTCCCAAAGCCATCTGTGTGTGGGTAGAGAAACAGGCATCTAAAACATGGGCAATCTGTATGGCCTTCAGGGCCTGTGTGGGCCCCAAAGTCAGTTTACACATTCAGATAAACAAACATGGGAGGAACATGTTTATAGAGAGCATCGCTATGCTGCGTTGAGGGGAAAAGAAGGGTGAGATAGGGAAGGGATGAGAGGAGCACAGCTTGAACAGCACCCTCGATGCTAACATGTTGCTCAGAAGTACAGTAACTTGCTTTGAATTCATGGAACAAGAGACCGTCTACGAATGCTGCAGAAGAATCACATCGGATACCAAATGTTGTGAAAGCAAAGGTCCTTCTGGGCTGGGGGGATGCACACCGTAACTCAGCGGTGGAGCCCATGCTTTGTACGCTGTGGGTCCCAGTTCAGTCGCTAGCCTTCCCAGTTCAAAGGACATTAGGAAGCCAATGATGGGAAAGACCTCTTCCAGAGAGTCTGTCTAAGCTAGCTCCTGCTCCACATGTAAAGATATGGAGCTCATTCTTGCAAGTTGTAGTAATGGCCACCAACTTGGATGGCCGTAAAAGAGGGTTCGACAAATTCATGGAGGTTAAGGCTGTCAGTGGCTTACCAGCCATGATGGCTGCATTCTGCCTTCATTGTTAGCGGAGATATTCCTCTCCACGCCAGTTGCTGTGCACCACAAGCTTGGAGCATATTCTTGCACTTGGGTGCTACTTGTGGACTTCCCACAATCATCTGGTTGGTCACTGGGGGAAGAGGATGGTGACTGGGGGAAGAGGAAGCTAGACAAGACAGCCCTTTGGCCTGACCGAACAAGCCTCTTCTTATATTTCGGACTACAACTCCCATCATCCCTGACCTTGCTAGCTGGAACTGATGGGAGTTGTAGTCCACAAACACCAAGAGGGCTCCAGTTTGGAGAAGGCTGGCTCAGTAACTTGGCTAGATGGACTAACAGTCTGACCTGATATAAAACAGCTGCCATGAGGCCAGGTGCCTCGGGTGGCAAGTTCCAGGGGCAGCAGATTCCGATGTAGATACTTCTTCCCGTCTTCTTCCTGATGTAGATCTTCACTCGCCCCTTCTTTCCTGGCGGGAAGCGGGGTGCTATTTTGTGGTTCACCCCCCCCAAATGTAATGGGCCAGCCCTGCTTCCTGTATTTCTGTACTAAAGACAAACGCTACCGGCCATTAAGGATTTCTGCAGTGCAAGGAAATCTGGATGTTAGTAGCCAAAGCTTCTTGAAGAAGGGCACTACCACTTAGGAGACTGAATAGGAGAGGTAGATTGGAAATTAATGAAATGTTTGCACTGTTGGTTCCCTCCTTCCTTTCTTTTTGATTTTCCAGTCATCTTGATTGTGAATTCTGGATAAACTGAAGTAGGGTGCTGCAGTGAGATTTATTGGGTGAGATTTCTCTAGCAGTGGCTCTGAACCCCTGGAGTAGCAAGATGAGCATATGCTGTGCACACAGATCAGTGGGCTAACTGCTCATAATATGACCATGCTTGTCAGATTTGACAGCACCAGCTCCCTGTTTGGTGCTGCATACTGTACATGGTCCCAGACTTGTGCTGGGATCTGTGTGTGCACTTCTAAGTGACCCAGATACATACCCTGTACCACGCAGCGTGCTTTTTTAAACTTGTGCAGCTCCTTTCCAAGCAGAGGATGTGTTTAGGAAATCTGCTTTCCGCCTGTGCATCGCTCTTGCCAGATGGGGGGCATTTGTGGTAGTCTGTCAGCATTCATCAGTGCTTTGCGAGGGGATGATTTCAAACTCTGGAAACAAATATCTTGACTGAGTGTGATATTTCAAGAACACATTTGATAACACCCAAGTGTGCAGTCGAGAGTATTTTCACCTTGTCTCTCCCAAACTGGATTGCTATGTTAAAAGTGTTTCTTTTGCATTTACTGTGCATATTTTAAAAAATACACTGGGGAACTGATCATGATGATCAAGGTTGCAGCTGGCAGGGAATAGAGTTTAACTTTTCCTCACCCTGCTGTGGTCCTGGGAGAAATTGCCTCTCCGGAGCTGCTATTTGCATTACGAAAGCTCCCCTCATTGCAGCTGCCATTTGCATTTTAAGTGCACATTAAAATACATGTTTAATGTTGTATTGGCTGCATGTAACAGCCACACCTTGTCCTCCAGGGCTGCATGGGTGCTTGAAAGATCCGTGTGGGAGTAGAATACAATGACGTCTGGCCTCTTGAGTAGGAAGAGTTGGCTAAGATGCATTCCTATGCATTGTTACCTGGAAATTAGGGCCATTGTGCACAGTGAGATTCACTTCAAAGTACTGTAAATATAAGGATGATTCATTGGTTATTGTTGTTTTCTCTCCAAAAATAATATAGTGTCATTCGACAAATGTTTCTCCAGGACGATTTGCAAAAAAAGAAGCAAGTGCTTCTGTTGAAGGGTAGAGGCATCCAAACTTGATGTAGACAATTCTGGGATGGCTATTATTTTTCAATATTTTCAATATTTTTCAATATTCAGAACCAAAGTGTCTTGTGGCAATTTTAAATATTTACAGCATAATCATAACCATATCTACTCAGAAGTAGGTCCTGTTGACTTCCTCCCTGGTAAGTGCCAGTATACCCACTTTCCCGAGAGTAAGCGTCATTGGTTCAAAAATGTATATGACTGCACTGTAAGAAATTTATTGTGGCATGGACCAGCGGTTGCTTCATTAGATGGTAATGAAATCCAAAAAGTACATGGTATCAAAAAGTGAGCAAAATAAAGCACAGCGAGCATTTGACTTCCCTGTTCACTTCCCCCCATGCCCTAGCACCACATTTCTTCCAGCTGAGAATAAGGCGTCAGGCATCTAATGAAGTGGATTTGTACCATCGTAAATGTGTTAGTCTTTAAGGTGCTGCAAGACTCCTGCTTATTTTTGTTGCAATAGAATAATTCTGCTACCACTCTGGATGTTTTCTCCGGTGTGAGACAAGCTCCCACTGGAAGAATCAAGAAGTGGTGGAAATAATAATAATAATAACAATAATAATAGTTATTATTTATACCCTGCCTATCTGGCTGGGTTGCCCCAGCCATTCTGGACGGCTTCCAACACATAAAACATGAACTCATGCTGTTTGAAATGGTCGGTGTACAACACGTTGGGGTAGATCCAGCGGTGCAGCATAATCATTTGCATGCTTAGTAGTAAATTCCCCTGCGTTTAATGAATCTGACTCCCTAAGTGTGTTTGGGACTTGAGTCTAAGTTGGTTGAAATGAATGGATCAAGTTAGGTCTGACTAACAGCACAGTCCTAACTGTGTCTACTCAGAAGTAGCTCCTATTGAATTCATTGACGCTGGCTCCATTAAGTGGGGTTAGGTTCGCAGTCTTGGTCCCCTCTGAAATCTATAGGTGTCAATTTTGCTGAACTCAACAGTGCAAACCAGTGTAGATCTACTCAGAAGTAAGCTCCATTGTTTCCCATGGGACCTGTTCTCAAGTCTGTGTGCATAAGATCCAACCCATTGGCCTTGAAAAAGGTTTTAAAGGCTTGTAAAGCAATTTGTGTTTATATTAGGACACTGGTTAGTTCTCAAACGGTATATATTTCCACTTGCAAATAGAAGAAAGTGGAGCTAGAACTTTGTACTGACAATAAGTCTTGCTTTGCTTTGTTTACCCAGGACCAGCTGTGACTTATAGAAATCACAGTTTTGCATGTCGGTTCCTGTGGAGATTTTTTGGCGATGACTGTAAGAAACTTAAGTAGCCCCAGGACCACCCTAAACTGTAACGGAACACCGGGTCTGAAAAGTGGGGGATGGAAAACAGACTTACAACAAAAGCTGCATGTGGTTACCAGGAACGATTCTCCATTGGTATTGGTTGTACTTGGCTGGAGATGTTTAGATATTTAACAAACCTTGAACAGTCACTGGTAAAACAATAGTGACCGGCAAGAACTGGAGGAAAACAAGATTGTCATTACGTTTGGCTTACCTGGCACAACTCCAAAATGTGCAACTTGTTTTACATTCGAGGGCTGGGAGCTCGGTCTTGCGACTGGCTCCCTTTTGAACATGGGAAACTTGGAAAGGCGTGGTTAACACACCTGAAGAAAGGAGACCTTGAAGAACTAGGAATGGTTGGATTAAAATTTCCCATCCCAACTTTATTAAAGACATAATTGATCCAGATGCTTTCTTGTGCCAGCCCAAAATATTTACACAAGTTATTCCCTGTCAGAGTGTATTCTAGCAATATACCGTATATATAGTTTTAAAGCATTCTGCAAAGGTCGCAGAATTTCTGCTTCCTGAGAATCTCAGTTTTCATTTTTTAAAAGCAAGTTTCTAGTCCGTAAGAGTGTGAAAACAACCTTGTACAGCAAAAAAAGAAATTGATAGTGCACCTCTGTATTTTAATTGACTACTATGTGTGCATGTCATCACAATGTTTGCCAGTCAATAAAACAAAAACATCCTTGTATAGTTAGTCTCAAGATATAGTAAACGTGTATACCAGGGGTCAGCAAACTTTTTCAGCAGGGGGGCTGGTCCACTGTCCCTCAGACCTTGTGGGGGGGCCAGACTGTATTTTGAAAAAAATAAATGAACGAATTCCTATGCCCCACAAATAACCTAGAGATGCATTTTAAATAAAAGGACACATTCTACTCATGTAAAAACACACTGATTCCCAGACCATCTGCGGGCCGGATTTAGAAGGAGATTGGGCCAGATCCGGCCCCTGGGCCTTAGTTTGCCTACCCATGGTGTATACATTAGAATAGCCTCAGAATTACATCTTACCCATATTGTGTTGCCTGTATAAATGTTGCAAATTGAACACAGTTCCTTTTAACATTATTTTGCATAATCTGTTTTGGTTTGAAGTACTGTGCTACCTTGGTACTCGAACAACTTGGCTCCCGAACTAATCGGCTCCCGAACGCCGCAAACCCAGAAGTAAGTGTTCCGGTTTGCAAACGTTTTTCAGAAGCCGAATGTCCGACGCAGCTTCCGCTTGAGTGCAGGAAGCTCCTGCAGCCAATCAGAAGCCGTGCCTTGGTTTTCAAAAAGTTTCGGGAGTCAAACAGACTCCCGGAACAGGTTAAGTTCGAGAACCAAGGTACCACTGTACTGGTTTTAAGCTATAAAGCCTGAAACTGCTTGGTAGCCAGCAAGTGACCTGGAAGATCATCTCCTGCCACTTGTGTGTGTTCTGACCTTAAGATCCATTTTGGAAGCCCTGCCTCACCACGTGGAGAGCCAGGTAGCTACCAAAGCAAGGGCTGTTTCGCTAGTGGCACCCCCAACAATGGAATACCCCAGAGAGGTTCACCCAGTCAGGGGCGGAGGAAGGGGGGTGCATTGGGGGCGGGCCGCTCCAGATGTCACCACTGAGGGGGGTGACAAAATGCTGGGCGGCACTCACCACAGGACCAGTAGCGCACCCGAGCCACACATTTCTCCTGGCGCAGGCTCCGCGTTGTCCCAAACGGTCTGCCCCTCAGCTGTAGGGCGGCTGAGTGGGAGGAGGCAGGCAGATTCCTCGGAGGCCCTGTGGGCAGCTGGCTTCACTCCTGTGGGCAGCTGGCCCTGGCCCTGGCCCTGGACATGCGGCACCCCAGTCTCCCAAGCGGCTTGCTCTGCCGCTGCACCTAGTGTTTCTCTCTGCTCTTTGGGGCACCAGTTGAATACCTTTTTCTTCACCCCTGCCTTCTAATTGAATGTTAGGCCACAACAGCCCGAGGTGAATTTAAAGTAGCCTAATCTGATCTGTAAAATGTTTTTCTGCCTCTTTGCAAAGAAAGCCTACCCCTTACTTCCAAGGACTGCATACTGTATCGGTTTAATGATCACACACTGTGCTTTAAATATTGTTTTGTTTGTAAGGTGCCCAGGGGATACTTTTTGATGGACACCTATTTACATTTAAACAATGCATGTGTTTAATAACCAACTAAAATATATTCATAATGTTGCAAGAAGGAACGTAATATTGCAAGAAGGGGGGAGTCGACTTTTTACTTTCCCTTTTGCATGCTTGGAATCTTTCTCTGTGGGTCCGTGGAGGAGGAGTTTGTTCTCGAGCCCACCAATTTTACCTTCCTGTGCACTGGCCTGTGACAAGGAAGGGTGTGAAGCAGCAGAAATGTCCTGGTTTTGCCTCAAACAGTTTCCAGACATTGCTGTTCCTGCGGTTGGAAGTTGTTCCTCTGTCTGAATTTGCAGGGCAGCTTGGCAAAGGAGTCCGTGGCTTGTGGATTTCTGCCACAGCGGCTTCCATGCTTCTGGAAATGTTGGCAGCTGAGCTTTGTGACCAAGCAGCTTGCCCGCTGCTGTGTTGCTCCTGTGAATGTAGAGCTTGGTATGACCCCCGGAACTGCAGAAATGTGTGCCAGTATAAAGTCTGGAAATGGCCTTTTGGTTGCAGTTCAGAGGTTCAGCCTGTTGCTTAAATTCTGCCAGTCTCCCTATACAAGATCTCATGTAGCAGAGGGCTTCAGTAAGTCTGCACAATACTGCACATCTACTGGGTTCTTTAGAAGGCCTGTAGAAGCAAGGCCTGGACTTGGAATTATAGAACGGTAGAGTTGGAAGGGATCCATTATCTACCCAATCCTCTGCAATGCAGGAATCACAACCAAAACATTCCTAACAGATGGCCATCCAACCTCTGTTTAAAGACCTCCAAAGAGTGCACCACCTCAAAAGGGAGTCCATTCCACTGTCAGACAGACACACACATTTTTGCATTATGCGGAACCAGAATCTCCAATAATAAAAGCTGATTGCATACTGTTAAGAGGCCTTTGTCCCCCTTTTTAAAAATTACTTCCAAGGTCCTTGAACTTCTTGTTATTGCAGCTTAAAGAAAAGTTGACTTTCTGGTACTTTAAAAAGTATTTTTTCCCTGAAAAGCTGCTTTTCTGGTAGTCCTGAGTACTCTTCCCATCTTACATTGGCGTTTAAAGGTCATCTTGATATATCTTGCAAACTAGCAGGAGTACATTGCCTTGGTTGCATTCAGGGCTTGTATAAACATGTAGCTTCAGCAGGAGTGGTCAAGAATAATAGAGCAGACGAGGCACTAATTCAGCTTAGCTCGGTTTCCTAAAGGCATGTTTTAACTTGGGGTAGCGGTTGTAATACTGAGGGTGAGCAAATGCACAACTTTTAACAGTCTCATCTCATTTCCTTCCTTCACCTGCAAATTGCAAGGCAAGTCTTTGAAAAAATGTGCAGCGTCTGTGTATGTTTACTCACAAGTAAGCCCCATTGCGTTCTGTGTAGCTATGCATGGGGTTGCACTGCACATTTGCTATTGAGTGTTTCCCTAAAGAGGCCAATTTTTGATACAGTATATAGTAATAATAATAGTAATAATAATAATAATAGTAATAATAATAATAATATTTATACCCCGCCCATCTGGCTGAGTCTCCCCAGCCACTCTGGGCGGCTTCCAACAGAAAAATAGAACACAGTAATCTATTAAACATTAAAAGCCTCCCTGAACAGGGCTGCCTTCAGATGTCTTCTAAAAGTCTGGTAGCTGTTTTCCTCTTTGACATCTGTTGGGAGGGCGTTCCACAGGGCAGGCGCCACCACCGAGAAGGCCCTCTGCTTAGTTCCCTGCAACTTGGCTTCTCGCAACGAGGGAACCGCTAGAAGGCCCTCGGTGCTGGACCTCAGTGTCCGGGCAGAATGATGGAGGTGGAGACGCTCCTTCAGGTATACTGGACCAAGGCCATTTAGGGCTTTAAAGGTCAGCACCAACACTTTGAATTGTGCTCGGAAACGTACTGGGAGCCAATGTAGATCTTTCAAGACCGGTGTTATGTGCTCTCAGCGGCCGCTCCCAGTCACCAGTCTAGCTGCCGCATTCTGGATTAGTTGTAGTTTCCGAGTCACTTTCAAAGGTAGCCCCACGTAGAGTGCATTGCAGTAGTCCAAGCGGGAGATAACTAGAGCATGCACCACTCTGGCTAGGCAGTCTGCAGGCAGGTAGGGTCTCAGCCTGCGTACCAGATGGAGCTGATAGACAGCTGCCCTGGACACAGAATTGACCTGCGCCTCCATGGACAGCTGTGAGTCCAAAATGACTCCCAGGCTGCGCACCTGGTTCTTCAGGGGCACAGTTACCCCATTCAGAACCAGGGAATCCTCCACACCTGCCCGCCTCCTGTCCCCCACGAACAGTACTTCTGTCTTGTCAGGATTCAACCTCAATCTGTTAGCCGCCATCCATCCTCCAACCGTGATTTATTCTTATTTTTTTTAAGGTATGTGCAAAGCAGTGTTAGAAACTGGGATAGAAAAGCTAGGAGCCAAATGGCATCTGGGACCTGGGTTGTGGGGGCCAAAACCGAATGCCAGGTCGTCACTGGGGCTGTCTGTGTGGTCAGCAACACTTTTTCTTTATTATTTTGATAAGCGTGAATTAATACACAATTCACATAAGTGACACATTGTTAATCTCACATTTTTAAGAGAAATTGTTAATACATGTTTAATTTGGTGTTTACAATAAAACTATTGGTAGCGTACTTCAGTTTTCAAAACACTCTGCTCTTTATTGTTAAACTCCTTAACATATTGTCTATCCTTAACATATACTTCAAGACTTCAGAGCACACACAGTTCAGTGATCCTTGAGTGTCAGCCAGGCGCAAAAAAATGGCATCCAGACTTTTTGAGGTGATGCAAATGGAGAACCTTTAGGCGCAAATTGCGCCTGGCGCCCTGCTAATTTCGAACCCTGGTTAAAAGTAGATGTAGCGCAAAGTGGTGTCCTGCAGATGTTGGACTGCAGTTCCCATCATCCTTCACCATTGCCTATACTGCCTGGGACTGATAGGAGCTGTAGTCCAGCAACATCTGCTGTAAAGGATTTACCAGGAAATTAATGAAACCGAAGAGTATGCTCAAAAAAGGGCATGGGTTTTATGACAGAGGTACCCAAAATGGCCATTAAAATATTACAGTATAATATAGTGAGACTTGCAGCTTCACAGGAACGTGACTTCTGAGTAGACCCCCTAACCTGATTTTGCAGCACCAGAACACAGGAGCAAATACATCCTGTCTATAGCGCTCAATTTCAGTCTGCCACTTAGAGAAAACGAGTCAAAGTTTTTCTAAAAGAAAAATGTTTAGGGGTACTCTCATTTTCCTACTCATATTGAAATACTGCCCCTCAATGAGGCCAAACTTAGATTCACAAAATGTTTAGGGGTATGCGTACCCCTGCGTCCCCTCAGAAAAAAAGCACTGTAATTTCTCACTTATTGGTCCTGGGCAAGTGACTCTTCTTTCTACCTCAATTCACAATCTGCTGCAATAGAGGAATAATAACATTGTCCTGCGTTTGAAAGCTGTTGTAAGGGTTATGGAGCAGATAACCTGTGAAGCAGTTCGAATGTGCACAGTGTAAAATGGTAAGTGGTTATTATTATTACTACAAAGTAGGCTTCACCTGATCCCGATGAAGACTCCATAAAATGAGATGCTTCCAATTTCTCTCGAGGCTCTTGCTAAATCCCATTGCCAGCGCTTGGACGTGTTGCAATGATACAGCGCAGGGGACCTCCCAGCATCCAATCATATGTGAGAACCTTGGAAAAAGCTGTATAGGCAGCAACGTGTAGAGGCAGATATAATCAGGACTTCGTATAGTAAAGCAATTGTGTTTTGTATTTGCTTTTCACTTACACTTAAGTAATCATTGATTATGGGCGATTATTAACTTAAGATGCTTTGTGCCTGGCAACAGATTGAATGGTGGTATTCATGATTGTGGGTAGGAATGTATGGAAGATGGTATGGAAAACAGGGTTGCCATACATTCGGGAATTCCCAGACGTGTCCTCTTTTGGGGGTCCTACATGCCCATCGGGGGGGGGGTTGTACCTTTTAAAGCAAATGTCCTGGATTTTGAGTTAAATTATTATTTTTTTGTGCATGGGCAGCTCAGTTCAGGTTCTGGGTCTGGCGTGGGCTTGGCGGTGGCTGCAGGGCTATCAGGCGATTGCCCTACAAAAGCCCAACAACTTTTTGTGTCCGGATTTGTACCTTTTGAAATATGTCAACCCTGATAATGGTGGGTGTATATATCTTGAACATAAGATGAAACTTGCTGAATGAAACTAAGAGATGATCCAGTCAGCTTTCTGATCTCATAGTGGCCACTCAGGTACCTATGGGAAGCCCACAAGCCCTCTCTTCTGTTTGTGTTCCATGGCAAGTATTTAGATGACTAGTAGCCCTCGATATAGCCTTCATAGATAAACCCTCTATGAATTTATCCTCTATGAATGGCTCCATTTGGAGAACTTTGGAGAAAACTTTGTAGGATTTTTCTGAAACTTTGATATAGCTCATTTACACCCCATTAATAAGAAGCCATTGTAGCAGTTCCATAGTTTCTGTGCAGAAATGACACATGGACTGTAGGCTCCTGACTTCCAGGTTGTGACAAGAGACCATTGCTGGGTTGTAAGATTAGCATTTCTCTATCTGTGTAAATGTTGCCTTATTATTGCACTGCTCAACATGGACAGAAGAGATGAAAAGAATTTCTGCGGACCAAGAATGCCTTATTAACGACTGCAAATTGACTCCTGAGTAATGGCCGCTCATTTTGCTCGGCTGATTTTTAAAAGTAACTCTCCTTTTTCAATTAAACTGTTACCCACTCTGGAACACAGCCCAGCCACAGCATCATAGCTGCCAAGTCTCCTGCTGAAAAATGCAGGATCAGCAGCGGCGCGGCACCGGAAGTCACTTCTACGCATGTCTGCGTAGAAGCAACTTCCGGTGCCACGCTACCCATGTCTGGGCACCGGAAACTGGGCGGCGCCAGGACCCAAAATGGAGCCTCCCTGGCAGGTAGGAAATCCGGGGGATTTACGGGATTTTTTCCAATCCGGGCTGCCAGAGGGAAACAGTTTAAAATACGGGGGTTTCCCGCGAAAAACGGGAGACTTGGCAGCTATGCGCAGCATTAAGGTACCCAACAAGGAGTGCGGGAGGGAAGGTTTGGGTTAGCTTTCTCCAACCGGTGCCCTTCAAATGCTTTGGTTTGTTCTTGGCTTCCTGGTTGTGGTTTCTTTGGGAGAAACAAACTATGGCCCCAGGGTCAGATGTAACGCCACCCCCTCACTGAGCTACTCCATAGTTTGTTTCTGGGCTCAACAATGGAAGGAGCAAAGCAGGGGCACAGGCTCGTTGGCTTAGGGACTTCTTGTTACTTCCAAGGGGCAGCTATGTGGAAGAACAATCCAATCAAATGTGCAAAACAGAACAGTAAGTACAGTACATGTCTAGTCCAACATCCTGTTCTCAAAATGGCCAACCAGATGCGTGTGGGAATTCCGCAAGGAAGACTAGAGTTAGAGAGCAGCCTCTCAATTTGTGATTCCCAGCAATTGATGGCCTACAGAGGCATGGTACCATCTGACAGTGGAGGTAAAATAGTGGTCCCTATTTATCTACTTGCACTTTGATGTGCTTTCGAACTGCTAGGTGGGCAGGAGCTGGGACCGAACAACAGGAGCTCACCCCGTTGCAGGGATTCGAACCGCCAACCTTCTGATCAGCAAGCCCTAGACTCTGTGGTTTAACCCACAGCGCCACCTGGGTCCCTTGAACAGCATAGAAGGCAGGAATTCAGCAGACAAAGCTCATCCTGACATGCACAGGCATCTGGGCAATGGCACAAGAATTTGTCTAATCTTCTTTTATGAATTTGTCTAATCTTCTTTTAAGGCCATCCAAGTTGGTGACCATATTCTACATGGTGAATGAAATGGCATAAGGTTTTGAAGGTGGTTTTTTTTTTTTTTTGACACGGGTAGGGAAGTATTATATAGTTTTTGGCACCCTGCGAAGGGTTATCTACGAGCCCAGATAAGTAGGAGAGTTTTAATTAGGGTGGCTATTCTAACCCAGCAGAAACTGGGCTGGAAGTGAAGAAGCAATTTCTGGAGTTCTGAGAAGGCCCATTCGAGACCTGCTTGGACTGATGATGGGTATCTATTTTGGGCCTTGGCTTGAGAGCGCCTGAAAAGAGCAGAGTAGGCACTTCTAAGTTGGTGTGTTGTAAACCGATTCTCTCGAGCTGCTGCAGCTGAAACGATAGATCGTATTTACCGGTGATGATTTCCAACGGGCTGTTTTAACAATGTCTGTTTTGTATATGAAGGAGGAGGTCTGCCAAGTGTGAGGCTTAAAACGTAATTACAATTTTAGAGTAAAATGAAATGCGGCCGGGGTGGCGGAGTGAGGAATATGTGTAACAATGATCAGTTCCATTAAAATACTAGGTCCTCAGGAGAAACTTGGAACAGGTAATTTCAGAATCAGTTTTATTCACTTGGGAAATAGACAAGTAAGTGGGCTGACTAGATAATTCAAGTGTTGTTGTTGTTGTTTCCTTAAAGAAGCATGGTAGTTTTAAAAAAAAGTTTCAGAAGGCTTTTTTAGCAACCCGCCTGATGTGTTAACAGCAGTTGAAGTTAGGAAGGCGTGGAGTAAAATTAATTCTTTGTTTGTTTTGCCCAGCATAATGGGAGTTGTAGTCCAAAACATGAGGAGGGCCGCCAGGTTTGCCAAAGGCGGGTGTAGACTAGACAGTGTGCCGTTAACACTGTTATCCAGTTTTCTTCTAACTTCTCTCTAGATCCTGACGGAAGAACTAGCTGTTAGGGCGGACTTGCTTCCTGACAGAAATGTGCTTTTGAATGCAGTTGGAAACCTGTTTATTTCAATAACTCTGGCTGTTCTGCCTTACCCATAATTCCTTCACTTTGATTGCCGAGGTTATTATAGGACAAGAGCGCCTTTGTAGCAGGGTGCATGGAGCACTCTGAGGCCTAGCGTGACTAGCAGATATAAACTGTATGGAAGCAATTAAAGTAGAAGGAAATGTCATACAGGCGGAATTTAAATGTACAGGCTTGTGGCATTGATTCCCTCCCTCCTCGTTTTTTTATAGAAAGAGATAATGACTTTTTTTTAAAAAAAATTGTTCCATCCAAACTGATCAAATATGCCGTTCTCGTAGAATATCCAGGAAGACAATTCCCAGGAGTGACTATATTTATCCTGAAATGAATGAAGAATGGGAATCGAAAGAGTAAAAGGAGGGAGGGAGGGATCTTTGAAGAAAATAACAAGAAGAGGGAAAAGTCCTTCAGCATAGCAGCTATGGGGGATTCTCACAGAATTCCTTGTTATATTCTTCGAGCCTAGGTCAGCTCCTGATTCCATCTTTACTTTGCTTTTATATCCTGCAGCTGTGAGGAGGCTGTTTTTAAAGGAGTCGGAGGACTGCATTACCTCATGGGCTTCCTTCCTGGGGTGGCATGCCAGGGGTAGGTGAGTGGGGCAGAGCAATGGGCTACATTCTAGCCATGCAAAACTCAGAGATTTCTAGGCACATCTCTTCATCCCGGCAAGCAAAGTGTGTTATCACAATTTAAAGGCACGTTTCAGCCAGGCAAAGTTCTCAAAGGGGAGTAGAGCTGAAGAGGAGGCATGACCTGGAGTTGGACAGAGAGAATAATAGAACTGTAACCTTGTGGTCAACTAATGCGCCTCGCTCCCAAGTCATCTCTTGTTTCAGAGTCAAAGCGATTTGTGGTTCCGTTCATTCTTTACCCCCAGTGGATCAGCAAATACCTGTGCCCTTGGATGAAGGAGTTTTGATACTCTAGTTTTGACGGAACTATATTAGAGCATGAACTTGTAAAATTGGAATTGGTAAAGGAGGCAACTACCCAGTCTTATTTAAGAAAACCAAATCTGCATGCACCCCTTCATAGATCAATGCCTTGTCGTGGCGAAGGGGCTTGAATAACTCAGAGAAGCTATGAGCTATGCCATGCAGGGTCACCCAAGATGGACAAGTCATTGTGGAGAGTTTTGACTAAACGTGATCCACCTGGAGAAGGAACTGGCAAGCCACTCCAGTATCCCTGCCAAGAAAACTCCATGGACAAAGACAACAGGCATATAAAAGTTATGACACTGGAAGATGAGCCCCTCAGGTCGGAAGGCGTCCAACATGCTACTGAGGAAGAGCAGAGGACAAGTACAAGTAGATTCAGAGCTGATGAAGCGGCTGGGCCAAAGCCAAAAGGTCGCTCAGTTGCGGATATGCCTGGAAGCGAAAGGAAAGTCCGATGCTGTAAAGAAAAATATTGCATAGGAACCTGGAATGTAAGAACCATGAATGGAAGACAGAGGACAAGTTGGTTGGACAGTGTTCTCGAAGCTACGAACATGAGTTTGACCAAACTGCGGGAGGCAGTGCAAGACAGGAGTGCCTGGCGTGCTATGGTCCATGGGGTCACGAAGAGTCGGGCACGACTAAACGACTAAACAACAACAACAAAATCTGCATGCAATGGCAACCTCCTGAGGCCCCTGAAGAGCTAAGGCTGTGTATAATATGCTGTGTGTGGGTGTGGGTTAGTGGAGAGAGAGAGAGAGAGAGAGAGAGAGAGAGAGAGAGATTCCCAGAGTTTCAGGAAGTTGATCCCATATTGAACTTGAGGCTTTAATCTCTGGATAGATAAACTTCTCTAGTAGTTCCTTGGTTCTTGAACGAAATCCGTTCTGGAAGTCTGTGCGACTTCCAAACATGTTCTAAAACCAAGACATGGCTTCCGATTGGCTGCAGGAGCTTCCTGCACTCAAGTCAGAAGCCACGTAAGCTGTGTCGGATGTTTGGCTTCCAAAAAAACGTTCACAAACCAGAACACTTCTGGGTTTGCAACATTCAGGAGCCAAAACATTCGAGTCAACAAGCCGTTCGAGAACCAATGTGTGACTGTACTGGTTTTGCTTTTTGGCCAAAGTATTGATGCCAGAAAATTAATTATAATTTCCCACAAGCCCTTCTGTTTGGTTAGAGTTGGGACAGTGATGTTGCATCATGGCTGCACTGTTGCAAGATGGCCTCTGTCTCCAGCCATGTTTGAGTTGGTGGGGAAAGAGGCTGTGAGGGTCTGCAGAAAGGCTAAGAGGGCTTCAGATTAGCCGCAGCTGCTGTAGCCCAGATCTTTCACATATTGGAAATTCCTGCAAGTGTTAAAGAGTTTGCATGATTCACCCAAAGGAGGAATCCTAAATGTGTTTTACTCTGAAATTGACTCCACTGGGCTAAATCACACTTGCTTTCAATAAGGAGGCAACAGGATAAGTGGAACCTCAGAAACAATTAGCACTGCGAAGAATAAGATCTTTTGTACAGAAACTCCCACACTAGATTTCTGGTCCTCTTGGCTTGAAAATGTTGACCTTTAACAATATTCACAGACAACGGTTCACAGTTCAAACCATTCAGCACCGGCTATGCAATGTTGTAAGTTCATTTATTGCTGGTGAGGCCAGCTCTGTCTTCCATTAGAAGTTTTACGTAAGTAATGCGAGAGACCAAGGCTCTGCAAAAGGCAATCCAAGTAAAGATACGTTTTACAAATCCTTTGTGTTAGCACAATTTGTAAAAGGCCATCAAACCTCAAGGTTCCCCCACCACTGTTGTATAGTGGTACCTTGGAATAAGTACTTAATTGGTTCCGGGGTGCCATTCGCACCCCAAAAAGTACTTAATCCGAGCGGTGATAGCGTGCATGTGCGAAGCGCCGATAGAGCGTTTCTGCGCCGTGGAACCCAGAAGTAAACACTTCTGGGGCCGCAGAGTACTTAAACTGAAAGTACTCAAACTGAAGCGTACTTAAACCGAGGTATGACTGTACAGGATCAGGCGTGTCTTGACGCAGAGTTGTGGTTTTAGGCTACTATCCTTATCAATACCCCAGTGCTACAGTCTCAGCTTTTGTACAGTGGAACCTCGGTTTACGAACACAATCCGTTCCACGGAGGCGTTCGTAAACGGAGGCATTCGCTCTCCAAAGGCACGCTTCTGCGTGTGCGCGAAGCACCGATAGAACGCTTCTGCGCATCTGATGCCGCAGAACCCGGATGTAAACACTTCCGGGTCCGCGGTGTTCGTAAACGGAGGCGTTCATAAACAGAGGTAGGTGTAAACCGAGGTTCCACTGTAGTTGGAGTCAGTCAGGGCCCCTCCTTCCCAGGCCAGGTGGAAAAAGATATACAAGGCAGGGAGCAGGTCTTCCAGGACTAACAGATGGACTTGCTTCTGAACAGACATGTATTGGACTGTAATGTAAACTTTTTAACCATATGCATACTCATTAAGACACTGCTTTATGTTCATGTGAATGATAGACTTTGAAATAACATACAAAACGTCAACTATATATGCACATCTTTTACTACAGCAGAACACTTCTCAATATGCATTCTTGTTGTGTCTCTAGTTGCTGTTAAAAGTAATATTAAAATGCTTTTTAAAAAATAAAGCGGGGGGGGGGATATATCTATGACAGAATCTTGTAGCTGTGCCAACCTCGAAAAACCTGTACATTATAATGCAGTTTATGTCTTAAAACAATGGCTGCCAAACAGAGATAAGCTTGTAACAGTTTTTACTGCCTCTTGTTTAGTTTGGTAATGTTTGCTACACAATAAATCTACTGGAATGTTCAGGTGGAAAAAATTAAACATAATCCCTAACAAAAGCAGAAGATTGTATTTGTGATTCCTGATGTTTTCAGGGTGAAGATTCAGAAAGAATCTCTTGCTAATATTTCCCCCCCCCAAAAGGCCTGCATGCAGATCCAATTTAAGCCCCCCCCCCAAACCTCCACAAAACCTTTCTAAGCATTATTCTTTAGAGCTGCGAGTCTCTATTACTTATCATTGCTTAGAACTTTTCATTAATTTCCCCCCTTGCATGCCACTGTATGTATTCCTCAGGACTTATGAGCAGCTTTTTAAAAAATATCTTCAGAATGTTTAGAGTTAAGTCTGAGAGTCTTGGTTTGAAAGCCATTCTGATTTTTTCCCGTCCAGGCCTTCTCAGAGAATTGTAAGCTCAAGGAGCATTGACGTCAGCCCAACAAGAGAGACTGTTGCATCTGAATCAGTAGGAATATTGTGTACAGCAAGATAACTGCCGTCTTATACCCTGAGGAGTTGTTCTTTATTGTTCCTTGCCTTAAATTTAAATATTCTGTCAGGATATATGATAAGTTTAAGGCATCACGTGATAGAGTTTCTGAAACCTTTACTGGCTTCTCACTTATTCATTAGCAAGACGACTTACTTTTCAAAACAAGTTAAACTCAGATTGTTTTTGGGGCATCTCTTACGATTGGCTCCACCAAGTAAATAAGCACTTACAGAGAGCAAGTCTTAACTGTGTTGCCAGCCCAATGTCACAGTGAAAAATACTGCATTAGCACTGCAATGGCATTATGATAACACCACAGGCAAAATATGCCAGAACAAATGTGTAGAGCTGATTAAAAAAAATAAATGTCAGCAGGGGGCCTTTGTTAGCTCAGTGGTTTAATTCCCCCAGTTGCTGGTGGTTCAAAAAGGCACTGGAAAATAGCAAAAGCGTGCAATAAAATATACTGCCTGACAAATTACTTGCGTAGGCTTTAAAGTTTCATTTATCATACCTACAATCTTATGAAAGTACTGCTAAAAGCTCTGCTGGAGAATTTCCTGGTACAAAGGAGGATTAATATTAATTATAAAAAGATTGTGTTGTTTTAAAAAACAGGATGAAGTTTTATAGTCTTCTGCGCACAGTCTTCTTTTTAATTTACCGTATCTTTTAAAATGCATGTATGTGCCACATTCCATCCTATCCGTATTCTCTTGGCTGTTATCCTCTTTTTAGACAAGCCAGTCTTCTTCAGAAACGTAATTGCAAAAGGGTGGGCTGAGCCGAATGAGAGTTCAAGTCCAAAACATCAGGAGGGCACCAGCTGGAGGAGGCTGGTGTAAATCAAGTGTGTGAATGAGGACCGCTTGTCAAGTTTGGAAGACTTGGGCACATTCTTAAGAGGAATTCCCATTTACAGGGTGAGTCCTTTTAAAAGAGGCCCCGTGGATACAGAGTACACATCTTCCACGGGGCCTCTTTTAAAAGACTCACCCTGTATAAAGTTCAGTGGAAATGTTGGGTCAGAACAAAAATCAAGATGTGTATTTGAGAGTGAAGGTATATGTAGGCAACCAGTCTAAAACTGTTTGTAGAGTACTTTACCTTTCCTAGAAGATTCTGCTCTTTGAGAAATTATTTGCAAGGTACCTCAGCCTAGCCCCTTTAAATATGCTGCAACAAACTAGGGAACAATAGGCTTTAACTGTGGGGGAATGGATGCTCAGCAGTTGCTCCTGCAACTCAAGTAACAAGGCCTTAGAAGAGAAGACCTGAAGGTCAAAAGATCTATTTAAGGCACCTGAATTGAATAACTTTAAAGCTTGCCTCACGGAACGTGTGTGACGCTGACCTGCAACACTTGCTTGGCATAATTGGCAAAGCAGCAGTTGTGTTTCCTTCCCACGTGCTGAAAATGTATTGGGAAGAAAGACTCCCAAGGTGTAAATAATGACTCAATAAGATGTGGCTCTCCTATTCAGGACGAGGGGGAATTAAAGAAGGCACAAGAGATTTGCAGTCCACATGAAGCCGCGGTATGGCTGGGGCATGAGATAGCATGGAAGTGGACCTTGTTGATAAGGCAGGGGAGCTGAAAATAATGCCAATATATTTCACATTTGGCAACCAAGGTGCCGCTTGGGCAGGCATCCCCAAACTTCGGCCCTCCAGATGTTTTGGACTACAATTTCCATCTTCCCCGACCACTGGTCCTGTTAGCTAGGGATCATGGGAGTTGTAGGCCAAAACATATGGAGGGCCGCAGTTTGGGGATGCCTGCGCTTGGGTTTCAGATAGTACATGGGTAGATGAGTCTAGAAAGTTTGGGACACACATTTTCATGGCCCTCTAGTGACTATGGTGGCTCATTTACCAGAAGTAATGTGTTTAGTGTTAACTCTGGAAGTGTATACAGTATTCGATTCTGACCAAATTAAGCCTCCTTGAGCAAAATATACACCGGGAGGCTTAGTTTGGTCAGAATTGAGTGCACATTTCCAGAGTTAACACTAAATACGTTACTTCTGGTATTTGAGCCACCATAGTCGCAAGAGGGCTGTGAAATTTTTTGCCCCAGGCTTTTTAGACTCTTCTACCCATGTACTATCTGTAACCAAAGGATGCATTGGTTGCCAGATGGAAGCCACAAGATGCTTATGCTAGCCCATTGAGACCTGCAGTGCTCTTCCTGGGAACTGGGGATCGACTGGTTAAAATGTGCATGTAAACGAGACGCTGCATTATGTATAAGGTTTCTGTTTGCCAGGTTCTCTGTAATCATCATAGCATTGTGGAGGAATGGTGAAGAGAGGTGCTGGATTTGTGCCAACAGCGTGTTGAAACAGAAGTCCAGGAATGTGGAGAGTTTAATGGCAGGCCACTAGCTCTTAGCATTATAATCTGTGAGTGCCCCTGCAAATTTGGATGCTGTGTGTGTGCGGGGGAGGAGAGGAGATCTTAAAAATTCTTCTGATTTCACACGGAACCCCGATGAACAAAGACCAGGTTGCTGTTGTGATAGCAAATCCACTTGAGTGGCAGATTTGATTGATCCCAAGATAAATTGTCCACATGCTTATAAAACACTGAAGTACATTTGAACTGAAACTTGTTGGAAAGCTATCCCCTTGCCCCATTTCATAACCATTACCAAAGTGTTCTGCAAATTTTGTATCGGCAACGTGCAGGGAATACGAGAGGGAACGCTTGAGTCATAACATGAAGTCTAGATTAAGTGTTTGATAGGCGAGGCTGCGCTGTGTACAGCAAACAAGACATTTCTCCAACAGTTTTGCTGTGCATTTCAAGCTGGAGTGCGTTCAGAGACCAAGAGTCTCATTTCAAATAATGGAGGCAAGGAGGGAGGAGAGAAGTCAGCCATATCATACATTAATAGTTAACATGTGGAACTCAAAAAACAATGGATTTTCAATAGGTTAGCTGCTTATGCATTGCCAAGCAAGAGAACAAAAGAGGGCACAGATTTGCATAAAACGTGTGTGTGCTAAATCTAAAATGTGCAGCTGAAACTTTATTAGGATTTAATTGGAAAGATGATGCACCTCACCACCATAATGGGGAATACTGTGTATTAGTAGGCAAGGTGCTGCTCTGTCTACTGTGCTCGATAGGCAAGGCCTTTGCCCCCCTCTCTCTTATGCATATGTTTAAACAGGACGTGTGCTAGGCAGTCCTTCAGGCAGAGGACTGCCTTCTGTAAAGCAGGACACATGGCCACTCGTAATTTTAAAAAGCATTTTTATGAGCTTCTGTGCTTCGTAATTATTATTTATTTGTTGAATTGGTTTGTTGAATTTATACTCCCCTAAGGAGCCCCAAACAGCAAGCAGACCCCACAACTTAAAAAACAAAGCAAAACATTCTGAAACAGTGAAGAACATTCCAAAAGCAGTTTCAGTGGAAAACATGACTCCATGCAATGATAACAGGGTTGCCAGAAGCAGTCCTACAGCAGTGTTTCTAGCGCAAGATAATGAGGCATATTTCTCTTAAGCAAAATTCGGCGGTGCTCCTCAGCTGATGGAAAGTGCCGTGATCTCTAGTGGAAGCTTCTGTCAATGAAATGGGGAGAGAATTCTGTCTGACTCTCTCCTGCCCCGCACCCCCCCCCTCTCCAATTATGCTGAAAAGGGTTGGAGGACCTTTTGAAAACAGCCTGGAAGGTGGTTTGGGTGGGGAAATGGGGAATTGATGAAGATTGTCTCCTTTTCTTTCCCAAATGGAAGCCTCTGCTACATCCAAAAGTCTTCCCACTGTGGAGGGGACACCACTGGATAGAACCCAAGGATTTGTGCATATCTAACGTATGAGCCCACTTAACGTATAATAGCTGCCCGACTACCACACGCCACATTGGCTGGTTTTCCAAAGGGAGCAGGTGATCTCTTGCAAGTTCCTTGCTCCTTTCTTAGCCCATGTTCTTATATAAGTTTAGCCTCTGTTGTATTGCTGGAACAAACTTGGTGGAAGCTTCTGCAGCAAAAGCACCGCAAAAATAATATGTAGTTTAAAGTAAAAAATGCACACAGATCAGTGTGTTCTTCATATATATGGGCAGTTCTAGCAAAGGCAAAAGCGGCCAATTCTAAGTGGACGTCTTGCCTGCTGAGGATGTTGTCTCATATACATTTCCTCTTTGTATCAGGATGGCTGCTATTATAACAATATTGTTATCGGGCTTCTCTCTCTTTATCTCCGCGAAACACAGATGTCTGGTTCATTTTCCTAGGAAAAACAGGATGCTGTAAAGCACCCCAAGTGACAATGGCTGTTACTGACAGTAATATTTCTAAAAGTACCAAACAATGAGGGAATAAAAGTAGCCCAATTGTTAATACGCAACGTGTTTCTCTGTGTTTTTGTAATTATTGCAAATTATCACTTGCCCTTCACACTTACGGCCTCAGGGCAGGTTACAACAATTAAAACACAACTTGGATATTAAAACACATCATTAGAACAACTTAAAATGCAAATATTTATCCTCAGTGCAGTTCTCCGGTTTTGTTCCGCTTTAAATGTATTGCACAAAGCCAATAAGAACTAGCATCGAATGGGTGGAAGTGAAATATACTTGTGGTTCCTGGTGCAGTTCTGTCTTTGAAATGTGGCTGATCTCGGCTTTGCCACAGCTAAGAAAGGAGGCCTGTTTTGCCTGCCTTTGAACAAGTTTTCTGCTCTATCATTGGTTTAGCTGTGTCGATAGAATGGTTTGCCCATGAATATTTTGAAGGGTCTGTCCTGTGGACAGAATGTTGACAGAAAATACAGGTTCTGTGAGGGAAGGGGAAAGGTCTGTTTGGCTGGAGATGGATGTTATGTAAGTTAATTTTACTCAGAGTGTTGTTGTTGTTGTTGTTTAGTCGTTTAGTCGTGTCCAACTCTTTGTGACCCCATGGACCATAGCACGCCAGGCACTCCTGTCTTGCACTGCCTCCCGCAGTTTGGTCAAACTCATGTTCGTAGCTTCGAGAACACTGTCCAACCATCTCGTCCTCTGTCGTCCCCTTCTCCTAGTGCCCTCAATCTTTCCCAACATCAGGGTCTTTTCCAAGGATTCTTCTCTTCTCATGAGGTGGCCAAAGTATTGGAGCCTCAGCTTCACGATCTGTCCTTCCAATGAGCACTCAAGGCTGATTTCCTTAAGAATGGACAGGTTTGATCTTCTTGCAGTCCATGGGACTCTCAAGAGTCTCCTCCAGCACCATAATTCAAAAGCATCAATTCTTCAGCGATCAGCCTTCTTGATGGTCCAGCTCTCACTTCCATACATCACTACTGGGAAAACCATAGCTTTAACTATACGGACCTTTGTAGGCAAGGTGATGTCTCTGCTTTTTAAGATGCTGTCTAGGTTTGTCATTGCTTTTCTCCCAAGAAGCAGGCGTCTTTTAATTTTGTGACTGCTGTCACCATCTGCAGTGATCAATGAGCCCAAGAAAGTAAAATCTCTCACTGCCTCCATTTCTTCCCCTTCTATTTGCCAGGAGGTGATGGGACCAGTGGCTATGATCTTGGTTTTTTTTGATGTTGAGCTTCAGACCATATTTTGCGCTCTCCTCTTTCACCCTCATTAAAAGGTTCTTTAATTCCTCCTCACTTTCTGCCATCAAGGTTGTGTCATCTGCATATCTGAGGTTGTTGATATTTCTTCCGGCAATCTTAATTCCGGCTTGGGATTCATCTAGTCCAGCCTTTCGCATGATGAATTCTGCATATAAGTTAAATAAGCAGGGAGACAATATACAACCTTGTCGTACTCCTTTCCCAATTTTGAACCAATCAGTTGTTCCATATCCAGTTCTAACTGTAGCTTCTTGTCCCACATAGAGATTTCTCAGGAGACAGATGAGGTGATGATCAGGCACTCCCATTTCTTTAAGAACTTGCCATAGTTTGCTATGGTTGACACTGTCAAAGGCTTTTGCATAGTCAATGAAGCAGAAGTAGACGTTTTTCTGGAACTCTCTAACTTTCTCCATAATCCAGCGCATGTTTGCTATTTGCTCTCTGGTTCCTCTGCCCCTTCGAAATCCAGCTTGCAATTCTGGGAGTTCTCGGTCCACATACTGCGGTCCACATACTCAGAGTAGACCCACTGAAATTAATGGACCTAACTTAGAGGTGCCTGTGAATTTTAATGGGTCTATCTTGAGTAAAACTTAATTGAATGCCACCGAGAGTTTCTGGGAAAGAATGGCTGTAAGCTACTGACAGGAATTGGAAGCAGGCAGAGATGCTGACGAGGATGAGGGCTGAGGGTTGAGGAAACAGGGAGGGCTGAAGTGCTAGGCAAAACTGACAATAGTCTTGACTAGCACAGGCCCAGTGGGAGTAGAGGTGAAGCAGGCAGAGGGCTGATATAAAGACAAACAGAGGAAACAAAGAACTGAGGAAAGCAAGGGCCAATGGAAAACAGGAGCTGTGGGAAAGCCCCTCACAGAGCTAGAGGCAGGAAGTGTCATGTGCTTTGAGTGTAGAGCAGGTGAGACAGGTAAGGCAAGGCTAAGGGACAGAAGGTCAGGGAGGTCCTCCATGAAGGAACGGCGTTGAAGTTTCATTGAACTAACAAGCCAGATTCTAAGTTGTACCGTATCTATCTAGAGCAGGAGTCGGGGAAACTTCGGGCTTGTGGGGTCTATTTTGTTTCACCACTGGAAGCCTGAGAACCACCAGCTAGCATAAAGAATAAAAGGATTATAAATCCAGGAATTAGGTTTTTTGAGTGCCATGAGCTCACAGTTCTTCCACACAGAAAAACACTCCTGGTTATTCCCCTGAGCTTTTTTAAAATTTGGCAAGGAGGGTTATTTTGCTGCCACCATTGTTCAAAGTGAAGAAAGCCTTGCTGATCTACTGCAAACCACCTGGAGATATGCCAGCAGATCTAGACCTACCTACTGCCCACCCTTTAGTGAGAATACCCAGGGACATCCATCAGATGTTTTTGTTGGCTCTAAGTAATGGCATTCCAAATTGTTGAACCAATTGGTTTCTGCCACTGAATCTAAAATTTGAAGCCACCTTTTTAAGGTTCGTCAGATTTGCTCAGGAATTGAAATGCCATTCTGTAGCTCTGTAGATGCTTTGTGTGTATTTGTGTGTTGTTGAGTAAACATCAACACACCCACAGTGTTTCCTTACCAGTTGTGTGCTTGGTTTTGCACAGCTGTGTATTAATGTGACTCCACTGGTGCTCTCAATATGAGTAATGTTATACTTTTTGGTCTCAAATAGTATCACACACACACATACACACACACACACACACACACACACACACACACACACACAGACACAATCTACACCAGGCATCCCCAAACTGCGGCCCTCCAGATGTTTTGGCCTACAACTCCCATGATCCCTAGCTAGCAGGACCAGTGGTTGGGGAAGATGGGAATTGTAGTCCAAAACATCTGGAGGGCCGCAGGTTTGAGATGCCTGATCTACACCCTCACAAAGGTTGTCTCCAATGAAACAATCTCATTCACACAGCAGTGTTTCCCCTCCCTCTCCTCTTCTCACACTGCCCCCCTCCCATCTGCTCCAGAAAGTTTGGGTTAAACCCAGAAAATATTTTGGGGGTGGGCTGTGGGCACACAGGGAGAGAAGATGGAGGGGAACACCCGTTGTGCAAGCAGATGTCCTTGAACTTCTAGGATGCCTTCATTTTATATACAACCCACAAATGCCCTCCTTTGGAGGCAAGTCTCTGTCATGGACTGGCTGGATGCAGAGGTGTGGTGGGAGGTATCAGCTGGGGAACCCCCAGGGGAAGATGGCTCAGAGCCAGGGAATTGGTGGTGGGACCACGATGAGAAGGAGAAGAGGGAGAAGACTGGGAGGAGGAGGAGCTGTCAGAAGCTGAAGAGGTAACAGGATTTAGTGAGCAGGAAGAGGCTGTGGCAGAGGACTGTCCAGACTCAGAGGCAGGAGAGGAGGCAGGCCAGGAGGCACAGATGAGGCAGGGAGTTGAAGAAGCCAGGGAAATTCTCCCTCCTGCTGCAACCAGCTGCTCTCTCCTCTGGTCTCCGGGAACACACACAGAAATGAAGAAGGTGGAGCAAAGAGAGATCAGACACAGAGCATTAGGTTGCCAGGGAAGGAGAGCAGTGGAAGACAGGGACCTTAGTCCTTGCAACTGCCTCATTGGAGCAAGACCTACTGGGAAGAGTTGCTGTGATCGCCAGGGTTTCTTTGAATAAAGAGTTAACTTCACGGACACCAGGTGTTTTATTGCTGACCTACTCTTGACTCCAACTGCTGACAGCCCCCCCCCCTGCACTTGGTGGGATTCCTTCTGGAAAAATACAGATCGGATAAGTCTGCACATGGAAAAGACTCTTCTAACAAAGATGTTGCATTTTCCTGCTTCAAACAGCCTGTTGTCGGAGATGTGAAGAAACTCTCTTTATCCATTTAGTCACTGGGAGTTTGCACATATCTAGCTAACATTTGAACTGAGGGCAGATTTACTGGTTTCAGCAAACATCCTTCCAGTGCAATGCAAGGTGGGGTTGGTGTAATTTGAGCGGCAGCATCAGAAGCAGCTGCTCTGGATGCAAACAAATACAAGTCGTCTTTAATGTGATATTGGGGAAGAAGGAGGAGATCTGGGAAATCTGATCATTTAAATAAAGTTGTAAAAAATTTTTTTAGGTGTGGTATATAGGCAGTTGCCATGCAGATTCCAGAGAATAAGAGTACTGTACTGAATATAAAAGAATGGGTGAAATTCTTGAATCATCATAGAATTGTAAAGTTCATTGTAGAATCATGAGAGTTTGCAAACCCCTGATGATTCTTTGCTGGTTTGTGCTTCAAGCACTAAATATTTTGCAATTGGGCAACTATTGGTCTGATGTCAAAGCACTTTCACACCCAGTTGTGGCAGGGAAACACCATTATTGCCCCAGTGCATCTGCAGTAGTAATACTTACAGTATTAAGAAGATTGTACAAGCCACTTAATTACAGGCAGCGGTAGCCAATGCCACTGCTCCGTTAGTCAAAAGATTTATGCTTTGGCTACAGAAATTCCCCACCCTCGCCTCCCTTTGTGCACACCCTGTGCCCTCCCCGTATATTCTCTGGAGGGTTGGGGGAAACCCCAGAACAGATTTAGTGGGGTGCACAGAGGGAGGGGAGCAGTTCCATGGCATACGTGGAGCGATATAAAGCAATTATTGATGCAAAAATAAAATCAGCTGTTTTTAAAAACAGAGAATGCACCACTGGTTTACATGTTTACGGGCTTGCTAAAGCGAAATGATTTTTAGGCCCCTGGAACGGCACCACAAGGTTGCCTCCCTAATGTTAATAGACAGGGTGTTCCAAAGCACACGGAAAGCTTGATGTCTCACAGATGTGGAGCGAACGTCATAGGGTGTTTGCAAGAGTGCAAGCTCCGCGTGTTGAAACTGTCGGATTGGCCCGTATTGGGCAAGGTGATCCTGCACATCAACTGGTTCCAAGGTGTTAAGGGATTTATGCGCCAACAAGAAAACCTTCGACTTAGCCTGATAGGAAAATGACAGCCAGTACAGGTCTTTGTGCAGAGGCCTAATATGCTGTTTGCAGTTGTACTGCAGCTTCCAGACCAACTGCAAAGGAGCTATAAAAAAAAAGACACACCAACTGATGGAAGAATGCTTTCGTTGCTATATTTTTAAAATGCTGGCAATTTTACCTGGAAGACATGTGGCCACACACGTTTTCCTGCTGGTGTGCAAGCTTTATGTAAACAAGAATATCTTGATGTAAGCAAGAATATCTTGATCACACTGAGTCAGCAGTGTGATGCAGCAGCTCAAAAAGCCAATGCAATTCTGGGCTGCATCAATAGGAGTATAGCATCTAGATCTAGGGAAGTAATAGTACCACTGTATTCTGCTCTGGTCAGACCTCACCTGGAGTACTGTGTCCAGTTCTGGGCACCACAGTTCAAAAAGGATACTGACAAACTGGAACATGTCCAGATGAGGGCAACCAAAATGGTCAAAGGCCTGGAAACGATGCCTTATGAGGAACGGCTTAGGGAGCTGGGTATGTTTAGCCTGGAGAAGAGAAGGTTAAGGGGTGATATGATAGCCATGTTCAAATATATGAAAGGATGTCATATGGAGGAGGGAGAAAGATTGTTTTCTGCTGCTCCAGAGAAGTGGACACGGAGCAATGGATTCAAACTCCAAGAAAGAAGATTCCACCTAAACATTAGGAAGAACTTCCTGACAGTAAGAGCTGTTCGGCAGTGGAATTTGCTGCCAAGGAGTGTGGTGGAGTCTCCTTCTTTGGAGGTCTTTAAGCAGAGGCTTGACAGGCATATGTCAAGAATGCTTTGATGGTGTTTCCTGCTTGGCAGGGGGTTGGACTGGATGGCCCTTGTGCTCTCTTCCAACTCTATGATCCTATGATTCTATGATGTGGCCACTTTTCAAAGCAAATGATCACCAGGGTGCATTCCCAGGTGGGACAGTGGAAAGGCAAGGCCCTCTGTGCCTGCGTGAGATTGGGTTGGCTCACAGGGAAGGCTGGAGCTGATGGTACGGTACTTGTAGTTCAAAAATACTTAGACGGCACCAAGTTGGGCAAGGCTGTTCTAAGTGAACAAAACAGGATACAGGAAATAATGTTCCAACTTAAACTGAATCTTTGGAAAGTCCAGTTCCTAAAGACCAATACAGTACATGTACTACAAGACATGGGTAGTAATTAACTACTGTATACCTACTTGAAAGCATAAATATTTGGGTGGTTGTTGCCATGGTTTATTGAAACTGTTTAAAATGGTATGTGAACAAGTCTCTGTATTTCAGAAATTTTCTTAAATTTGTCTAAATCTGCAACTGTGGACTCTCTCTCTCTCTCTCTCTCTCTCTCTCTCTCTCTCTCTCTCTCTCTCTCTCTCTCTGTGTGTGTGTGTGTGTGTGTGTGAGAGAGAGAGAGAGAGAGAGAGAGGTTACACATAGATATTTTATCTCTTAACATATGCATAAAATGCCAGTTATTGTTCCACACCCCTGACAAGGTAAACCAGAAAAACTGCTGCCTGTGTGGAATATGTTTTAAATAAAAGTTCACTTCTGACTTCATCTATAATGTCGGTCATGGCCTCCAGGGCACAGACGTTATATAGATTGGAGGTCATGGCACTCTTAACAGCTTGAAAAAGAGAGACTTTATATTCTTAACCCTGCTTGGCAAAGGCAAATTGCCCTTCCTTTAAACAAACAAACAAAAACCCAATAATAGAATGGCTTGTAGAATGGCTGCTCTGTGCTGATCTGTTAGAAATTATTATTAAAAGTAATTTATAACCTGCTGTTGATTTATACGGATACCAGGGTGGAAGTATTACATTTTCTATTTAGTATTGACAGAATGCTGATGAGCAGAGGTGAGCCGAGGCAAAAGTAGGTGGGGAGAAGTCAGAGGTTTCCTCACATGCACCCTCAGACGGCCTCTCCATCCTCCAGCCAAGGAAGCAAGGGGTGTTATTGCAGTTAGGCACATTTCAGCCAGGCAAAAGCTCTCAAGGAGGGCATGGAGTAAGTTTGGTTGGGGGTGAGGGGAAAGGTGCAGCCTGAGGTGTGGTCTAGGGCAGGGGTTCCCAACAAAATTTTCTCGAGGACCCCTCATCGAGCCGCTATTGTGACAAGGACCCCCATTAATTCCTAATCCTAAATCTAATTCCTAATCTAATTTTTCCAGTAAGTGTAACACTGATCTTGGAAGGGTTAGGTTCAAGGGACGCTGATGATTTAGGTTCAATGGACACTGACAAGATCGGTTTGAGAGTCACTGACTTACTTGCTTGAACATCAAATGCATTATCTTCCTCTTCATCTGTAGGCCTTTGTCGTTTTAACGAACCACTTTTTAACCAATGGTCCATTTTTAACTATGCGAACTGTAGCTTCCACGAAAAACAACGCTTTGTTTACAAACACTACTGTTTTGCAAAGAGGCAGCGCGTGCTAGGGAGGAGGGAGGGGAATGGAGAAGACAGGGTACCTGCACAGTAGCGCACAAATGAAGCCGACGCGCGCAAAGCATCTTGGGGAGGTGAGCGTTAGTAGAATGCGCGCGCTGCCTCTTTGCAAAACAGTAGTGTTTGTAAAGCGCCACCTAACGGCATACAGCAGAACTACTGCCTCTATCTAATTCTAGTTTTGCGCTAGACTCTGCTCATGCAGGAAGCGGCCAAAACAAAAAATCTGTTATCATACGAAATATATTTAATATATTTTTTATTCTAATAGCATCTTGCGGACCCCTCTGGCATAGCTCGCGGACCCCTGGGAGTCCGCGGACCACCTGTTGGGAACCACTGGTCTAGGGAGAGACCCACAGGTTGCATAGGCCTAGAGGGTTGCTTTTGGCCCTCAGGCACGAACTCCTCCATCCCACCTTTAGAGCGTTCGAAGAACTTCACATACATTATTCTCAGCAATCTGTATATAACCAGGTCAGTGTGACTATAGATTGCAGGAGGTGAGATGTGATGGGAAAGAGAGAGAGAGACTGACCTCCAAACGACAGAGGTGAGATTTAAACCAGGTCAGTCTTTTGGCTACTGCCCTCAATTAACATGGCATTTTGAAGAGAAAATTGAGAAAAGCAAGAACTTTTTTTTTAGGTCTCCAATCAGGATGCACAAGCAGTCAAAGCTCCCCCACCCCGATGCATCATGTCAATGGAACCGACCGTTGTGTTTTCCTTTTCCACCAAGTGTTTGCTTTAATTTTGAAAAAGTGAAATGAATTCACTGTTACCTAGGCTGTGTACGCACCCGCTATAACCTTTAAAGCACATTCTTTCCCTCAAAGAATTATGCACACTCTAATGTTGCCCCTCAGAGTTCCCGGTAACCCTTAGCAAACAACAGGCTTGTAGGGTCCCCTTTGTTGTTAACTACAACTCCCATCATCCCTAGCTAGCAGGAACAGTAGTCAGGGATGATGGGATTTGTAGTCTACAAAACAGCTGGCGACCCAAGCTTGGGAAACCCTGGCTTATAGGAACAAAAGACGGCTTCGCTTTAGAACAACGGTGGTGGCCAGCTAGAGAGACGGGGGGGGGGGCACGACTGCATTTGGTCCCTGGGCTTGAGATTCACCAACCCTTCTTTAGAAGGAGGCAGTTTAGGGCTGGGTCTCCACCGCAGTGTCAAAGCTGGCAAGAGCCTCCTCGTCTTTGCTACAAGCCTTGCTTCAGCTCCTTCTCCACACGCTTTAATTAGGTAAGGCTCTGTGTTGGCACAGACCCGCCGCCCTTCTTCATTTGAGGTCAGCTAGCAGCCAGCAGACACTCTCTTTATTTTGGAAAGGCTTCGTTTGGGCAAAGGCTTGGTCGCTTAACCAGAGCCTGCCTTTCATCTGTTTTCGATGGCAAGAGACCATATTTCCCAGCCGTTTGCAAACAGTGACTGTCTGGCAGGATTTCCTGGATACACAGTAGTTTTTGAGATTGTGAAAGGCTAACATTCTGAACTTCGCAGATTAGTTTAGTTATTTGTACTCCCTCTTCTCTCTCTCCCCACCCCCACCCCACATGGGAATCAATCAGTTTGTCACCAGGGAAGGCAGATGTGTAATGCAAGGAAAAGCCTTGGGCTGCTTTGTACCCTTCTTCGCTAGCTGCCATCACAGCTCTTCCATGGGGAACTAGACCCATTACCCCTTGCAAAAACTGATTGCCTGGGCTGCTTCTGCCAGCTCAGCCACCTCCTTGGCAACTGCAACCCTCAGCCAGGTCTTCTCACTTTGCCAGCTTGCAGGGTGGACTTTGGAGCCAACCCCATCTCTGTTTCCATTTCCCAGGCTGAGCAGTTCCAACTTTCCCATTCCCAACCGGGATGTGCCAGGTGTGCACTTCCTTTACCTGCCGGTACATAGCCTCCCAATCTGACGCTCCCTATACCATGCCAGTCCCACACCCTGTCCCCAGGCTATGCCCTTCTTCATGGGCTCTATTTCACAGCCTCCTTGTACTCTGATAATACATTTCGCTTGCCCTGATGGAAGACAGCGTAAACTGTTCAAAGCTTAAAAAAAGAACACCCTAAGGTACTTCAATTGCTCTATCTGCTTTTGCCTCTGCCCAGCCCCTCTGGCTTGTGACCTTGCTCAGAAGGGAATGTGGATCTCAGACTGGAAAAAGGGTTTCCCACCCCTGCCATGGATCAACGACTCTTCATAGAAAAGAGGCTCCCCACTCTTGGTTTAAATACTGCTGTGCAAATTGCTAAAGGTCAACATGTTGCAAACTATATATTTTGTTGGGGGAGGAGGCAAGCTTCGCAGCTCAGTTTTTTTTTTAAATGCCTAACTCTCTTGCTGACACCACTGTTAGAACTCATGAAAAATGCTTTTGTAGTTCAGAGCGATCCAGAGTAGAAGTGCGGTCTCTCCCATTCTCCTTGCCCCACATTTTCTAAGTTAATTATCCTGAAATCTGGAGCTGTATAAGAGGGACTTGCTGGCAAAAGTGGAGCTCTGGTTAGTACCAAGACCTGTTTTGCACAGCTGCTACGACTCTAGAGCCATCGCGCTGATCATCTAAGGAAGCAAAACTGCTTGTTAAAGAAATGGAATTCCTGAAAGCCCATTGTGTTGACATTTGGAAAATCTGACTAGAATTGGGAGGAAAGGAGGATTTTGTCACAGGAAAGTCTGAGCAGCGATCTGCAGCCTTCTTGCAGAAACGGCGTTGTGGAATCCTCCGGAGTCGGTTTCGTCGCCGTCCCTCTCTGACCAGGCCAGCACAGCCTGTGATCCAAGTAACAAAGTCACGTATTGTCAAGGGCTTGACAAAAGCAGCCTCCTCCAAATCCCACACAGTTAAAAAGGGCAAGAGGACCCTGGCAGCTGCCGGAGAGGAAAGTTGCTGCCACCAGCCATGAGCTTGGTGCTGCTTCACAAGTTGTATAGCAAGCCTGCTCTGTGGCTTTCCTAACAAAGTGAAGATACTGTAAATGTGCCCTCAGGATGAAGCTTTCCTAACAAAGTGAAGATACCGTAAATGTGCCCTCAGGATGAAGCTTTAAACTGACGGTATCTTTTGCAGGTCATGCCTCCCTTCCGAACCTTGGTTTTGCAGGAGTAATTGAAAAATACAGTGGTACCTCTGGTTAAGAACTTAATTTGTTCCGGAGGTACGTTCTTAACCTGAAACCGTTCTTAACCTGAGGTACCACTTTAGCTAATGGGGGCTCCCGCTGCCGCCACGCAATTTCTATTCTCATCCTGAGGTAAAGTTCTCAACCTGAGGTACTACTTCTGGGTTAGCGGAGTCTGTAACCCGAAGTGTTTGTAACCCGAGGTAACTCTATACTGCAAATTCGGAAGCCGTTTGACTTCCAAGGTGCGTTTGAAAATGGAAGAAATTACTTCCGGGTTTTTGGGGTTCAAAACCAAAATGTTCAGCTTCTGAGACGCTTGAAAACCAAGGTTTCACTGTAGCCGACAGCTAGGCCTCAGGACCTTGCACTCAGCGGAAGCCGTGTGCATTTGTTCGACTTACAAGGCGTGTTCATAAACCGAAGCATTTACTTTCGGGTTTACGGCATTCAAAATTGAAATGTTTGTCAACTGACATCTGATGAAGTGTGCATGCACACGAAAGCTCATACCAAAATAAAAACTTAGTTGGTCTTTAAGGTGCTACTGAAGGATTTTTTTATTTTGTCAACTGAGACGTTCGAAAACCGAGGTACCACTGTAGTTACAAAAAGAAGAGGTGTTACTGATTATCTCATGTGCAGCAGGAACATAAGAAGGCTTATACTGTATATCAAGGCTCTGTGTGCACCATACATATAAAGCATATGACTCCCCCCCCCAAAAAAAAAATCCTGGGAAATGTAGTTTACCTACCACAGAGCTACAATTCTCAAATTACAGTTTCCGGGATTCTTTGGGGATATGCTATGTACTTTGTCGGTTTCAGACAATTGGTCCATCTTTTAATCTGGTTCTTGCTGTGAGATGTGAATGTATGCTATAAAGACAAAGAGAGCAGGTTCCCTTCACCTCAGAACAATTGTTTTGTTCACATGCAAATTATTATTTTATTTACTACTGTATTTGAAGAAGGCTCATAGTGACCTGCAAATGTACTTCTGATAATATTTTTCAATAAACAACGGAATGATCTAAGGACAGCTGAAACCAGATAAAGAAATATCAGAGACCGCTGAACACTTGAGTGGACAAGATGGTTTTTTTTAAGGTTTGTATAATGTGTGTGGATTAATTATATGAGTTTTAATTGATTAATCAATCAAGTGACAGCTCTAATGATGGTATTAATGCTTCATTCATCATGTATTACACATTACAAAAAAGCATCAGGCCAAAGAAATGTATTAAATTTATGTGCTGTGAGCATTTAACTTTTAACCCCCCTGCTACAATGCTATATAGTGTCATTCAATACCCTTTTCCTCCTCCTCTCTGAAAAATTGGGATTTCATCCAAACTTTAAAGGTTAAGTTGTCAATAGAACTCAAAGAATGTTTTGTTTCCATTTGTATAACTAGTTTAATGTTTTTTAAGTCCACAGCATTGACTAACAATGGAACCAGTAAATTACTGAGGCATTCTTTAAAAGTTCATAATTGCAGATGCTCTTAAAATTAGCTCAGGAAAAGAGCAATTCTTTCGGAAAAGCAATGGTTTTAATTAGTAGTCTGTGTAGGAGAATAGATGCTGAAGCAATTCAGTAATGTTCCACTTCAGAATTAAGAAATTGCCATGACAGTTAATTGAGTGAGAAATTGGACTTGTGACACAGCTGGTTCAATGGGCCCAGCAGCTTGTGACACAAAAGGGGCTCTGAAGTTCAGAGTGCAAAGATGGCAGGAGTGAGCAGCATCAAATCGCTCCGAGTGAGTTATAGTTAACTCTTTATTAGCGGGGTCTAGACAGGAGCGTGAGGCCTAATGAGCATAGCAACTCATTTCTTGCCCCTGTGAATCAGTTGCTGAGACTAAAGGTCCTCGTCTCCCCACAGTTGCCTATGTCTCTTCTCCAGGGTTTCCCCCCAAAGCAATTGGAGACTACACCGGTGTGCCTGTATTCGTTCCTCCCATTTCATGCCTCTCCTGGTCCTGGCAGACCAGAGGAGAGGAGAGCTTGTCACAGCAGAAGGGGGAGACACCTGCATTTCTTCACCAGCCTGACCCATCTCTGCCTCTTGGCCTCCCTCATTGCACTTTCCTGCTTCAGCTTCTGAACTTCTCTCTGCCACAGACTCTCTCTTCTCACTGTTACCTCTTCAGCTTCTGACACCTCCTCTCCTTCCTGTGGCCACTCACAGTCATCCCACCCCCAATCCCCTAGCTTTAAGCCTTCTTCCCTTGAGGGTTCCCAGACTGATTCCTCTCACTGTTCCTCTGTGTCCAACCAGCTCCTGACAGAAGATACCAAAAGTTCAATTGTTTCTCCTCAGGCACCTTTCGCTATTCTGCTTAAATATGCATTACATGGAGCAATGAATTTCAGTAAAATACAGTTATATTTTCCTTTTAAATTGCTTTGAGGTTTTTTTTAAAAAGATTTTTTTATTTGATTTTTCAACTTAAAATTGTACGGAGATATATCAAGCATAAATCACTAACACGAGCATCGAAGGAATCTCCTGGACTTCCATCCTCCCCTATGTGGGTCCTATTATTAATCAGTTCCTCCTGCATATTTTATGATAATCCAAACCCTTTCTTCCATTATGTCCAAAATCAACCTTAAACTACAAGTGCTATTCCAATCCTACTAATGATTTCAACTGTTTGCAGTGGTCTTTAAGATAAGTTATAAATTTTCCCCATTCCTTATCAAAATTTTGGTCTTCCTGATTTCTGACTCTTCCGGTCATTTTAGTCATTTCAGCATAGCCCATTAAATTCATCTGCCATTTTTCTCTGGTATGAAATTAATCGTCTTCTCATCTCTGGGCCAGTAACATCCGTGCAGCCATGGTCGCATACATAAATAGTGTTTTCTGCTCCTTTTGAGTTTTCTTCCATTTATGTATCTATGTGAATAATTTTGACAGATGGCCCTTGTTTAGAAGGCCATCCAGTCAATCGGTCCACGGTCAAATTCCTAAAAGCATAAAGGGCAGAACCTGTCACGGAACGCAATAGTCGATTCAAACTTGATATAACAGACGCCACATCCCCACAACATTTGTCTTTGCCTGAAATCCTGTACCCGGTTACTTGGGAGTAAGGCTCACAAAGCTGAACGGGACTTAATTCAGAGTAGACACATATAGGATTGCACTGTTATTTTGGGAAGTTCTAGCTTGCACTCCTAACTGTGAGTGATGTGTTACCAGGAGATGAATAGCTGGCTAAAGTTAGCAAATAATAAGAACTAGCAGCTGTCTTTTTTTCAATGCTTGGGACTTGGTATCCCATCAGTTGTTCCGCAGTATTGAGTCAAGCCACCCACAGTGCCTTGCCGCAGCTGTGAATATGAACCATGAGAAGGTAGTTAGCGTTGGGGTGTGTGTGTTTTTATTATCACATTTGTTATCTTGACCTTCCTACAAAGAACTCAAAGCAGCTACGGATCAGTCTGATGTGGTGACCACAGCAAGCTTTTAAGGATGGGCAGGGATTTGAACTCAGTCCTCCTGTCTGCTATAACACACTGTCTGGGGCCGACAAGTATTTTGTGAGCGTGTGTTAAGGACAGACATAATCAGACAGCTACTTTAAGGGGCAAGGAAGCTTCAGGCATGTACAGAAGGGCAAACCGGTGTTCCTCTGTGACCAGGAATTCATAGGAATGTGAGACTGGAATGAGGTCTCACTGTCGAAGGTTATTTGACAGTGGAACCGTCTTGCTCGGGAGGTTGTGGACTCTAGTCCTTGGTGGTTTTTAAGCCGAGATTGGGTGGCCATCTGTCATGGATGCTTTAGCTGAGATTCCTGCATTGAAGTGGGTTGGACTCTTAAGATTCTATGAGGTTGCATGAAGAGATTCCTAAGATTGTATCTAATGAAGTGGTTCCATTAGTGCAAGGACTCTTGATTGTACAACGAACTTCCATGCCCTTCCCTTTCATTTCATTTCCATACACCCCCAGATCAGCTCTTGGGGGTTGTGGGAACCCCCAGAATAGATTTGGGGGGAGCGCACATAAGGAGGAGGAAAGGGAGAGCAATTTCATTGCACAAGTGAAAGTCCTTGTGCAAATGGAATGACTTGGTTGGATATAACTTCTAGGTGATAGCAAAATGTGTGTGAGCCGTTTGAAGGCCTGTGATTACAACCCTCCAAATACCACAAATTGCAAAAAACAACAACCAAATAAATTCACTATGCAAAGTTGTTCACAAATTTATAAAGTTACATGTTTTGGCAAACTATCCCCTCTAAATGAGTAAAAGAGGTTTGGGTTTGTTTGTTTTTTACTTTGGCTAGAATGAAACATCTCCTCTAGACTGCATTTCCACTTGATTTCTTCTTTGTTTTTTGTTTTTTAAAACTTGTCTTTTGTGCACAGCATTTATCCCATCTTCAGCTAAACCCCCTCCCCTCTTGCCTTCATTTGCTTTGTAATCGTGTAAAAAAACATGGCTAAACATATCATTGTGGCAACTGAAACCCAAAAACCATTTGGCTTTTACATCTTTGTTTCTAATACTGCAACCAGATATATATATGCATGCTTGTTGATACTCCCAAAGAACTCTTAACAAGTTTGTAAGACCAGACAAACCCAACCACCCTAGCTCCTGTGAGGTGAGAGGGGAAGGGAAGAAGAGAGGGAATGAGAGCCTTCTTCAAAATGGCTCTCACATTCCATGCATTCTTCGTACACCTCAACCATTAGCTGTTTTTTGTTTTGTTTTGTTTTGTTTTTTGCTGGTTGTGGGGGGCAAGCCATTAAAGAAGTCATCAGCATTCTTTTGCTGGACATAATGATAAGGCCAAGCCAGCCTTCATAACAATCTTTCTTCCTGTTTTGGAGATTATTTTATTTTATATTGCACCTTTCCCCCCCAAGGAGCTCAAGGTGGCATAAATGCTTCTCCCTCTCACTGTTTTCCCCCCTTCACAATAACCCTGTGAAGTACATGGTGCTGAATGATGGTGCCTGGCCTAAGGTCTCTCTGTAAGCTTCATGGCCAGAGTAGGATTCAAACCCTGTCTTCTCAGGGCCCTAGACCAACACTGTGACAGTTACATCAACCTGTTGTCACATTACTTGCCAAGCAATGCCAAGGTTTTGGAGGATGGATGGGTGTGGCAGAAGAGCCACCACTTCCTAAGTCCTCCCAACTCACTCTGGCCAATTTTCCAGTGGACCCAAAGTCTCCTTTGACTCACCCCAACACATCTCCTTCCAAGACCTATTGCCAGCGACAAGCAATATATCTCTACACATGGAGCTTCCCCAGGAGGCTCCTCCAGGGCTGTAAATGCTGTCCTCTCCTGTCTGTCCACAGAATGGCTCTCTTCCTAAGCCCTTCCCAGGTGCCCCTTGGCCAGCTTTAGGATTTCAGCTTTAAGCAAGTATTTTCTCTCATATGCATACTCTGATTTGGAAACGCTCAAACCTGCGGTGGGAATGTAAGAAAGTGAAAAGCTTCTGGGAAATGATATACAATTAAATGAAAAAGATGTTAAGATATACATTTATCCATAAACCAGAAGCTTTTCTACTTGGAATTATAGGAAAGGATATTAGTAGACAAGATAAAACACTGTTTTTGTATGCAACAACTGCAGGAAGAGTATTATTGGAACATAAATGGAAACAAGAATTACTGACGATAGAAGAATGGCAGATGAAATTAATGGACTACGCAGAATTGGATAAGATGATAGGAAGAATTTGAAACCGACGGGACCAGAAGTTCTTGAAAGACTGGACTAAATTTGAAAAATATATGAAAGACAATGGTAAACAACAAAGCACGCTAATAGGCTTGCAGGAAGTTTTGTAAGGAGAATTATATGAAATATTACAGAGAATAATTAGATTAAAATTGGTTATGTTTATTAAAGGTGATAGTGAATTAAGAAATACGAGAAGAAGTTATGAAGATTGAAAATCCTTAGACGTGGCTGATGGAAGTCAAAAATATTGTATAAGATATGAATGTAAAATGATATGTTAAAAAATGCAAAAAACAAAAAAAAATTAAATAAAAAAAGGGAAATGCTCAAACCAAGATGTGTTGACTTCATTCATTTTGTTCTTAGTTGTCCTTATCTACCATACCTGAAACCTGGACCTCTCCATGCCCCTTATTTTCTTTGTTCCATATGCATTCTAAATAATCTCTTTACCAAAACTTAAGTGCTCTAGCCAGATTGAAATAGCACACGGGCACTCTTGAGAAGCAGGACAAGAATAGAAGCTGTGACTTTCTGGTGGAAGTTTACCAGGGGAATTTGCCTACACAACCCCTCTTATTTGCCACTGTCCCATTTTCCAGTCCAGTCCAGTGAAGCAGCTCACAGGAAGCGAAAGCAATAAAAATCCATGTAAAAAAAAACTTGTTTTACAAAAATAGCTATAAAACATAGCACAACCAACCTACCAACCAAACACAAGCAGAAGCAATTAAGCAGCCAATCAAAATAGCAAAAACTCGTTTACGAAGCGAGTCATCGTCGCTAACGATTAAAGTCCCCAGAGAGCAAAAGAGTAATGACTTGATATCTAACTGTTGCTAGTCTTGGCATCTCCCATGTTTGTCTGGCAAGGCCATTTCAGCAGCACCCAGAGGAGGGCATTGAATGCAAATGTGGGCTGGACCAGTTCGCATAGGAGAAGGCATGGATGGTTCCTCTTTGTGTTTGTTTATGGACAATTGCAGCTCTTGTATGGACTGTGTGTACCTCCATCATCCCTGTTTATTTCAGTAGCACCTTCACAGAAGACTTTCCCATCAGACTGCGTGCCTAATGAACAGTGTTTTTCGATCACGGATAAGAAAGAAGCAGATCTTGATACCCGGGAAAACTTGATAATTCTTGGATGTGCGCCACCGCCATCATCACAGAGCTACTTTTACAATACAAATATTTTCAAACGAACATAAGACAGTCTTGGCCCTGCCTGGATTAAGATGATGACGACAATAATGGATGTGCCGACCAGAGTCTGTGGATTTAAAGAGACAGGTGTAGGATATAAAATGTCCCTGCAAATACTGGAGAAGCAGGGACTGTTCTGAAGAGTGATAGGCTGAATTTGATCCGGTCCGGGGGAGCGTTCTGAGCCAAAGTGGAAGCCCCCACCCACTTGAGCCTTAGCTGGTTTCAGCAGCTGTCAAAAAGGGTACAATTGTGAAATTGGCTCAGAAAGCTTTCCCTGATCAGATTAAATGAAATGCAGAAAATTCTATTATTTCCACCTCCTTGGTGGATTTTTATTTCCACGCCAACCATCCCATTCTATAGCCAACACCACTTTTGTAATGAATGAATCGAGGTTATGTATTCATAGCAGCAGGCAGCAAATTTGTATTACTGTATTATTATTATTAGTAGTAGTAGTAGTACCAGTACCGTAGTAGTAGTAGTCGTAGTATAGTTTATATCCCAACCTTCCTCCCAAAGGAGCCCAGGATAGCAAAAAACAAGCAATAAAAACATCTGAAAAACAGTTCAAATACAGATACAGACCATGAAAGCTATTTGTCTTGTCTTAGAGGAATTGCTGGTTCTGCTGTGTCAAAGGCCTCTTAAATTTGGTAATAAATAAGTTTAACTGTGTGGTATAAGGCGCAGCAATATCCTGGGATGAGTAGACCTTGGTCTTTCTGGTAATTTTTAAATCTGTTCTCAAAGGGCTGATGTGCCGTCTTACCGCTTGACTATATTGTCATTATATTCCTCAGCTTTTAGAGAAGAACCCCCAGTTCATCCACATGAACACTGGCTGGCCTTGGGAAAGCCAGTTTTCTCAGTGAATATCTGCATCAGTGCTTTAAACACACGGAACATTCATTTCCTCTCCCCACTGAATCTTGGGAACTGTAGAGCTAGGGATATGTAACACAGGGGCGAGGAGCATGTGACTCTCCCAATGGTGCTTGCTTCCAAGTCCCACCAGCCCCAGCCAGCATGGCCAATGGTTAGGGAGGATGGGAGCTGTAGTCCCAACAACATCTGAGGGGCAACAGGTTCCCCGCCCCTGCTCTTAGATAGTTGCTGGGACCCCACCTCCCAGACAGTGCCCACTGGCCCAGATACCTGCTCTGAAGTCTGGGCCAGCAAGCCACCATTTAATTTTTCCAAAATGCCCCTTATGCTGTGTCATCTACTGCACCCTTCCACCACAATCCCTCCATGTGCTGTTAAAATGAAATACAAAAAAAGGAGCAACCACTTAATACTGGTTTCAGAAATGCAGCGAATAGAATTCTAGTGGAGCTGCAAATGCAAAAGAGCTGGTCTTTTTCCTGAGGTACTTGGAAGGGGGCTATTGATGGATTTTCCTGCCCAGCGAGGCACTGATACCATATATATGCAGGTGAAGAGGCAGAGATTAGCACTTGAGGTGAGCTAGTTCGTATGCCTTTCAGTCAAGGGAGTGGTCACAAAGGCTGGAGGGCATTGTATCCAGAGCAGGCTGGAGCTTGCCTTGCAAAACTGAGAGCAGCAGTAAGCAAGATAATACCACTTTCCTCACCATCATTTTTGTCTTTCACCACAAAGTCCTTGGGGGGGGGGAGAGGGTCTGAAGGATATGTAAAAAAGGTAAAGGTAAAGGACCCCTGACAGTTAAGTCCAGTCACAGACGACTCGGGGGTTGCGGCGTTCATCTTGCTTTACAGGCCGAGGGAACCGGCGTTTGTCTGCAGACAGTTTTTCCAGGTCATGTGGCCAGCATGACTAAGCCGCTTCTGGCGGACCAGAGCAACGCACGGAAATGCCATTTACCTTCCTGCCACAGCAGTACCAATTTATCTACTTGCACTTTTGGCATGCTTTCGAACTGCTAAGTTGGCAGGAGCTCAGACCGAGCAACGGGCGCTCACCCTGTCGTGGGGATTCGAACCGCCGACCTTCTGATCGGCAAGCCCAAGAGGCTCAGTGGTTTAGACCACAGTGCCACCAAAAGAAAGACCCCAGATGTCTCCTCATTTGATGCTGCTGTTTCGTTAAAAGTATTTTTTGAGAATGGGAGACTGGGTGACAGCGATGTTCACGTGGACTTGTGCATGCAGAAAAGTAGTAAATGTTTCCAAATGCTATTTTCCAGGGAAGGCCATTCCACAAGAACCCTCCTCTTCTTCCAGCTCTCATCCCAGCTTGTTCCCTCTTGCTTTTCTCACAACTCTGCTGCATATATCTGTCAAGTGCCGGAAAGTCTGATAGAGAGTTGAGGCCTTTGACTCACAGCATATGGCCTTAAGGTCAATTACCTGCTCCAGAGATGTTGCCTTTAATTGCCTGCCAACCATCACCATAGTAATACCATAGAACAGGCATGTCCAACAGGTAGATCGCTCAACAATTTAGTCTCCCCTTTAAAAAGCTCAACATTTTTGGCCTGAACCCCTCAAAACAGGGCTTTCCTTCCTAAAAAAAACTCAACAACTTTGACCTGAATCCCAAAAAAGGGGGTAGATCACTGCCAGTTTATAATGCTGTGAGTAGATCGCAGTCTCTTGGGAGTTGGCCATCCCTGCCATAGAAGAAAGGAAAGCTTGTGTTGATGATTCCGAGGGAGAAATAGTGTGGGGGGGGCACCTTTTTTTTCAGAAGGCAACAAGAACAACAAAAGCAGTTGAGCAATGGTTTTCTGTAAACAGATGTCCCAATGTTTAGTAATGGCTCTGTAGAGGTGGAAGCTGTTTGACGGGGTTATTGTGCAGGACAATGTAAGCTGTCACCCTGTGAAGAGCAGTAAATGAGTGAAAACATGTGGGTTGCTGAAGTTGATGAGTCATCAACTTCCCACTTGCTCTAAAGCCGGCTTCCTTTGATGTAGCCCAGCCGCAAAATCCACTCTCCCTTCCGTCCCAGGAACACGGCAGAGCCCTGATAAAGGAACCCCCCCCCTTGTGATAGCTGTGTACAATATGTACGTTTATAATAGCCCCTTAAACAAAAATAGGAGATTTTTGCAAATCTCTATGTTTCCTTTCTTCTTCTTCTTCTTCTTCTTCTTCTTCTTCTTCTTCTTCTTCTTCTTCTTCTTCTTCTTCTTCTTCTTCTTCTTCTTCTTCTTCTTCTTCTTCTTCTTCTTTATAAAAAAAGCAATTAATGCTTAAGTGTTGAGTAAGTATTCCAATCTGGTTTCATGAGCCTGTATAATATTAAATCCAGGAAACAGAAACTGGTGCAGAGAGATGGATCATTACAGCTGGCAAGTAGTAGAAAAGGACCGGCAATATTTTTCATGCTGCTTGCCTGCTGGTTGTGGGTAGAAAAAACACCACCCCTGGTTCTTTTTCTCCCTCTCTTGGCTAGGATGCAGTGGAAGTGAGGGATTAGAAGCTAGTCACTCTTTTAAAATATCGTGTGTGTGTCATTAGTGCAAAATGCTGCAGGACATGCGATCTTTTCGAGTGGGACGTTCCAAAAGGAAACGTAACCGGGGGGGGGGGGGGGAATGTAGCGTTTGTTCCCAGACTGCCTCGATTCTGATTCTCAGGCTCGCTCTGCAAAGTGGTCCAACCAGGAGATCTCTTGTTCTTAACTTGCACTAACCAGAGTTGAAGGGCGGAGAAAAAATTCTCATCCGACAAGAGGCAGTGTCAGCCATCATTGCTGCCCCTTCCCTCCTTACAGCTGTCGCTGTAGTTGTTTGGTTGAACAGGGGGGAAGAGGTGACAGAGATTTAGCCTTTCACTTATCCAACCCTCAGCTGTTCAGCCAAGCATTGGGGGGACTGGGCAGCTTCTTATCATTGCCTCTCCCCATAGCGTGAGGGAGAGAAAGAGGGGTGCTGCTGTTGCTCCACGGCCCCCTCCCAGCTATGTTGAACATTCAACTGAGTGTGCATTAGGGACTAATGTGACACACTGACTTTCCCAAAATATATACACAAGTATGACAGACCCAACAGGAGTGCTCCTGTTCAGAGCTCAAGCCAGGCAGCCTGTGTCTCACTATTATCCATTTTCATTTTCCAACCTAAAGTCAACTTTCCATGGCTAGTGAGCATGCTCAATCCTCTGTTTTGGCATGTCCCCACCACCTCCCCTTTATCACCCATTATATGGAAACATAGGGAGTCGCCTTATCCCAAGTCGGACCATTAAAGTACATTGGTCTACTACGCCTACTGTCAGGGTTTCAGCGGCCGGATTTGGGTTCTGATCCTGTTGGCACAACAGTAACTACCCTGAGATCTCCAGGTGTAGGGCGGAATATAAATTCAATCAATAATAATCAATACTAATAATAATATCTGCTTTAAGATCTGCTCAGGTTCTTCTCCAGATGCTTTCTTTATCAGTGGCAAGTTGTACAAGAGGCAGGGCCTTTTCAGTAATGACCCCCTGTTCAGGGAATGTTCTTCCCAAAGATGATGATGATATTTGTTTGCTTGTTTGTTTGTTTGTACATACATGCATACATACATACATACATACATACATACCGGTACATACATACGCCGCCCATCTGCCTGGGTTTCCCCAGCCACTCTGGGTGGCTCCCAACAGAAAATTAAAAACATGACAAAACATCAAACATTAAAAACTTCCCTAAACAGGGTTGCCTTCAGAGGTCTTCGAAAAGTCAGATAGTTATTTCCTTGACATCTGATGGGAGGGCGTTCCACAGGGCGGGTGCCACTACCAAGAAGCAGCTTACGTATGGTGCAAGTTTTTTGGAGTCAGGCCAAATTTTACTTTTTATTCTTCTAATTTAACCCAGGAATTTTAATCTTCTACAAATCCTGGTCTGCTGAGGTGTTGTTGTTGTTGTTTAGTCGTTCAGTCGTGTCCGACTCTTAGTGACCCCATGGACCAGAGCACGCCAGGCACTCCTGTCTTCCACTGCCTCCCGCAGTTTGGTCAGACTCATGTTGGTGGCTTTGAGAACACTATTATTATTATTATTATTATTTACATATTTACATTACAGTGCAATTTAGTTTGCAAAATTATGTTGTGTGCTACCCTGAAATCCAAATAGGATGAAGAGTAGTACAGAAATGTTTTGATAAATAAATGAAAGAGTTCAATAATAGCGGGAGCGCCGAATATTCTTTTGTGGCCAATCCAATGACAATAGGATGTTTTTCAATATCTGCATTCTAGTTTAAGGATGTCAGAAGCTGCAAATAAGGTACTCTTGTGTCCTGCCATTGTTGTTTTGAGACCCATCTACTGGCCTTCACTTACCTGGCCTAGAAACCCCTTTTCTGAGAACCACATGCTCCTGTTTGCAACCAGGAACTGTGCCAGAAGCCTGACACGCCTGCAGAGCAGGTTTGCCTAACCTGCTGCTGACACAATGCTTGCGGATAGCTGTCACTGACCAAACTTCAGGATTTACCTGTCTTAAGCTTTCCGTAAGCTTATGTGAAGATTTTATTCTCTCTTAAAGTTTGCCGTGAATTACACTGGGTTCATACTCCCCCCTCCCTGTTTCCCCCCCTCTAAAGGATTTAATCCCTACAAACGTTTGCTTTCTTTTTGAATCAATAATGTGACAGTTTTGTATTGCTTCAGTGACCTCTCTTTTTCAGAGACACTGGTGCGTCCTTGTTCCAGCAGACTTTGAATAATAATAATAATAATAATAATAATAATAATAATAATAATAATTTATTATTTATACCCCGCCCATCTGGCCGGGTTCCCCTAGCCACTATGGGCGGCTTCCAACAAAACACAAATTCTAAAATACAGAAATCCATCAAACATTAAAATACAGAAATCCATCCAACATTAAAAGCTTCCGTAAACAGGGCTGCCTTGAGATGCCTTCTAAAGGTCTGGTAATTGTTTTTCTCTTTGACCTCTAGTGGGAGGGCATTCCACAGGGTGGGTGCCACCACCGAGAAGGCCCTCTGCCTGGTTCCCTGTAACTTGGCTTCTCGTAGTGAGGGAACCGCCAGAAGGCCCTCGGAGCTGGACCTCAGTGTCCGGGCAGAACGATGGGGGTGGAGACGCTCCTTCAGGTATACCGGACCGAGGCCGTTTAGGGCTTTAAAGGTCAACACCAACACTTTGAATTGTGCTCGGAAACGTACTGGGAGCCAATGTAGGTCTTTCTGGACCGGTGTTATGTGGTCTCGGCGGCCGCTCCCAGTCACCAGTCTAGCTGCCACATTCTGGATTAGTTGTAGTTTCCGGGTCACCTTCAAAGGTAGCCCCACATAGAGCGCATTGCAGTAGTCCAAGCGAGAGATAACTAGAGCATGCACCACTCTGGAGAGACAGTCAGTGGGCAGGTAGGGACTCAGCCTGCGTACCAGATGGAGCTGATAAACAGCTGCCTTGGACACAGAGTTGACCTGTGCCTCCATGGACAGCTGTGAGTCTAAAATGACTCCCAGGCTGCGCACCTGGTCTTTCAGGGGCACAGTTACCCCATTCAGGACCAGGGAGTCCTCCACACCCGCCCGCCTCCTGTCCCCCACAAACAGTACTTCTGTCTTGTCAGGATTAAATCTCAATCTGTTAGCCGCCATCCATCCTCCAACCCCCTCCAAGCACTCACACAGGACCTTCACCGCCTTCACTGGTTCTGATTTAAAAGAGAGGTAGAGCTGGGTATCATCAGCATACTGATGGACACCCAGCCCAAACCCCCTGATGATCTCTCCCAGCGGCTGCATATAGATGTTAAAAAGCATGGGGGAGAGGACAGAGCCCTGAGGCACCCCACAAGTGAGAGCCCAGGGGTCTGAACACTCATCCCCCACCACCACTTTCTGAACACGGCCCAGGAGGAAGGAGCGGAACCACTGCATGACAGTGCCCCCAGCTCCCAAGCCCTCTAGACGGTCCAGAAGGATGTTATGGTCGATTGTGTCAAAAGCCGCTGAGAGATCCAGCAGAACAAGGAAACAGCTCTCACCTTTGTCCCTAGCCCGCCGGAGATCATCGACCAGTGCGACCAAGGCAGTTTCAGTCCCATGATGAGGCCTGAATCCTGACTGGAAGGGATCCAAATGGTCCACTTCTTCCAGGCGTGCCTGGAGTTGTTCAGCAACCACTCGCTCAATCACCTTGCCCAAGAATGGAAGATTTGAGACTGGGCGATAGTTGGCCATATTGGCCAGATCTAAAGATGGTTTTTTAAGAAGCGGTTTAATAACCGCCTCTTTCAGCGGGTCTGGGAAGGCTCCCTCATGGAGAGAAGCATTTACCAACCCGCGAAGCCCATCGCCCAGCCCTTCCCAGCTAGCTTTTATAAGCCAGGATGGGCAAGGATCAAGGAGACAGGTGGTTGGTTTCACTTGTCCAAGCAGCCTGTCCACATCCTCGGAGGTAACAGATTGAAATTGATCCCACAAAACCTGACTAGACAGGACTCTAGCACTCCCCCGCCCCAGCCCTGTTCCCACGGTGGAGTCTACCTCTTCCCGAATCTGAGCGACTTTATCTGCAAAAAACTTTGCAAAATCATTGCAGGAGATCATGTGGCCTGTACTGGGCCTGGATGGAGCAGGTGGTTCCGCTAAATTGCGAACCACCTGGAAGAGTCTCCTGCTGCTGTTTTCTGCAGATGCGATGGAGACGGTGAAGAAGGTCCTCTTCGCCGTCGCCATTGCCACTTGGTAGGCTCGAAGTTGAGCTCTAGCCCGTGTCCGGTCTGATTCAAAATGAGTTTTCCGCCACCGGCGCTCTAGCCGTCTCAACGACTGTTTCATCGCCCTCAGCGCCGGGGAAAACCACAGGGCTGTCCGGGCTCCATGCAATCTGAGAGGGCGCTTCGGAGCCAGACAGTCAATAGCGCTGGTTAACTCCGCATTCCAGCGGGCCACCAGGGAATCAGCTGAAAGGCCATCGACATGGGATAAAACATCCCCTACCACTCTCTGGAAGCCAATTGGATCCATTAAGTAGCGGGGGCGGACCATCCGAATCGGTCCCACCTCCCTGCAGAGGGGAAGGGTTGCGGAGAAGTCCAGTTGCACCAGAAAGTGATCTGACCATGGCACTTCTTTTGTTTCGCTTTTACTTAATGTCAGATCACCAACATCCATAGAGGTGAACACCAGGTCCAAGGCATGTCCGCGGCTATGAGTTGGGCCAGACTTATTCAGGGACAGCCCCATGGTGGCCATGCTTTCCACGAAGTCCCGAGCGGCTCCTTGTAAGGTCGTGTCGGCATGGATGTTAAAATCCCCTAAGACAACCAAGCTAGGTGTCTCCAGGAGCACATCCGACACAACCTGAAGCAGCTCGGGCAGGGAATCCTTGGTGCAGCGGGGAGGTCGGTACACCAAAAGGAATCCTGTACCGCCCAACTTCCTATTGCCCAACTTCCAGAACATGCACTCAGAAAACTCAGTCTTACCAATAGGACGCCTGGGAACCTTTCTCAGCCCCGGGGCCACATTCGCCTCTGAGCAGCCTAACAGGGGCCACATTCCTGTGTTTGTAGGGATAGGCAAAAGTAGCCAGAGCTACAAAAGTGAATTTTAGCTTGGTACAGTAGACATTGCACTTGCACATCCAGGCAAGCAAGAAGCATTTCCAGCATATAAGGACATATTCCAGCTAGGCAGAAATACTCAGGGTGTGTGCATGATAATGGTAAAATTTTGGGTCAAAATCTGTACATTTACAAACTGAAGTTGGTTTTACCCAATGTTTATAACCGTGTATAGAATGCTTACTTTCGCCAAAGAAAGCTAGGAGCAATTATTCTAAATGTCTGAATACACAGATAGTGAATGACTCCCTTGAATCCAAGTATAAAAAGGAATCACTCTTCTTTTTTCATACTTGCCTCAGCTTTCTTGGCCTATAAAAAGCCTTAGATATTTTTTTTCCAGGGATAGCTGAAATTTGGGGGATAATTATAAACCAGTCTTTAAAAATAAATACGCAGCTTTCCGCACCTTATGAAGTTAAGCCATGTTTGCTAAGTGCAGCTTTCCCTTGAATTCCTTGAACTAGAGCACATGTATCTCAGAGTGAGGCCGCCCCTCCAAATAGATTCCACCTCCATGCTCTTGAATGAAGTTGAAATGCTTTTCCTTCGCCAGGATGGCACCAGAAGGGCAATCTAGGGCACTCCCTGGCTTCTAGCTTCAGGCAGTTTGAACATCTAATGTTTGCATAGAACATTCCTCTCTCTCGTGCAACTGCAGAGTTTCAGATTTATGCAACCTGCACCTTTTGATCAGTTTTTTCAGGCAGTGTTGAATACCTTCGGTTGCATCGTTTGGCATATTTTAGTCCCTGTTCCATCTCGTTGAGCTCTGCATCGTATCGGGAAATCTCTGCAGCAATGGCCAGTTACTTATTTCTGTCTGTTGTGCAAATCTGTTGGAAGTGAGCGCTCTGTGGATGCAAGCGTGGCCATTGATTGATTGACTGCAAGGCCAGGTAATGACTCTCATGTTGAGAAGAGGCATTGCGGAGCAAACACCACACTACAAATAGTTTTCTTCACCTCCCAGGACTCTTAAGTGAAGGCAGTTTATGTGCTTGGCTATGAGTCACTCTGTTGACTAACCGAGTGAGGAGAGATTGAGCGATGCCCGTGCATGTGAAACTTCAAGAATCATTGCTTACACGCTTTCGAACTTTTCACGAGGCCACTGGAAGCTCAACAATTACGTGTCCGAGGTGGGGCGTTTGAAAAGCTAAAGTTCTGAGAAGCCCAATATACCTGACAGAGAGTGTTGGACAAAAACCTGGGAGATGAGGGTTCAAATCCCCAGTCAGCACCAAAGATCACTGGGTGGCCTTGGTCACATCCAAACCACACATTTAAAGCCTTCTCCCACCACTTTAACAGGCATGGCCTCTCCCAAAGAATTACAGGAACTGTACCACTCAACAGCCGTAAGAATATACAGTTCCTATGAGTCTTTTGGGGGAAGCAGTGATGGTCAAAGTTGGAACATCTCTCATTCCAACAACCTGAAATCTATCTCTGTGTTTCATGGGTCTGCTCTTGCTTTTTCCTTTCTGTTGTGACCTCAGCTTCAGTACTTTGTGCTGTTTTGCTTCCTTATTCACCCCCCCCACGCCCAATAGCTAAGGAGGGACAGGAAGCAGCTGGTAGAGCTCAGCCTTTCAAATCCCTTTGTAGAAAAAGGGGCATTTCCAGTGGGTTTGGTCCAGATTACATGAAGGCTTAGAGTACTGGCTGGCAAAGCAAAGAGGAGCAAAACAAAACACCAGGCTCTGCGGTTCGTTTCATTCTCAATTGGTGAGCAAGAAAGCAAATGCTGCAGCAAGGGAGTGCTGTGTGACAAATGTGTTTCCCAAAAGAGTAGATATCACTTGGCGCTGTGACATTTACAGCATGCCAGCAACCAGGGGTGGGGGCAGGAAGAGGCAATGGCTGGAAACAATGGCTGCTTTTAAAGTGGCAGCCTTGTTAAAATAAGCCTTCACGTTTGCTCCCTCTAGCATTTATTGGAGGTATGTCTAGTATTTTGGACCTTGCCCAAATATTGATTGATTTTACTTATATGCTGCTTTCCCACAACGAGCTGAACTACAGCAAACATTCAAAACCTCAGAACCCTGGAAATACATATATACAAAACACAGAGCATGTTAGTAAATTCAAAATAACAAAAAAATCAGCAAGTTAGCAAACACAGAATAAATCCAGTATTACAGCAACAAAAATCTAGGCTTAAATTACATAAACACAAGGCAAAAATGAAAGTTAAGCAACAATAAAGTTTCTGGTACTGGCCAAAGAATGTTTCATAAATGCAGTTCGGAGGGGAGGGGTAGATGCCATACAGCTGATATACAGGCTAGATGATATAGGCTCTCACATTTCTCCTCCATTCGCAGCAAAATTCAAATGGCAGGGTGGGCAATGATGGCAAGTCTTTTCCCCAGCCCCCTGGAAGTACCAACAGCATGTGCAGGTCTTATTGCAAATATGCAGGTGAAACAGTAAAACAGTGGTCACCGTTTTTTAAGGCCCATCAGCACATTTGGGTTTTAGACACCATACCCTCTGGTCACTTCTCCCTTCAGATCAGTCCCACACCGGAGAAAGTATGTGCATACTCACATAATTTTCCCTAGGGATTGGGGTGAAAGTAAAATCTACTAAAATTAATCTAAACCTTGGGGAACAGGTAGAGCTGAATGAGGAAGTGGGGAAAGTATCACTCTTCCAGCTTCCTCCTTAATGTCTATGTGCTTTTCTTTGGGGGGGGGGCTTGTTCAGATCCTTTGCGGGCACCATGGGAAGACCTCAAGGGCACCATTGTGCACATGGGCACCATGTTGGCAGCCCTTGTGGTAAAAGGTTCAGCTATATTTCGGACCTCCATGCTTTGAATGGAGGTGCTAAGTTGGATTTCAAACAGCTTCCCAAACTAAGCTTGGTGATTTACAATTTGCAGCCAAGTTGTATGTTTTCAGTAACGTTCCTAATTTCTCCTAAAATCCCAATGCGGCTTTCATCATTTTTATGCAGTAGAAAGGAAAGTACACTTATATCTGCCTAATTACTGTACTGGCTAAAACTAGTATGGTAAAAGAATACGCTGAAACACTGCAATATGGAAACTGTTGTATATGCATCAGCCCTCAATGAATGGAATTTAAGCGTAAACCTGTCTTTACATTTTGAAACTACCAATATATCCATTCATTTCAGAATTTGGTTTTTGGAAAGCTCCCAGGTTCAATCCTTGGCATTCCCAGTTTGCGGGGTGAGCACTTAAATATGAACAGCATCTCTTCTCAAGAATCAAGAGAGCTTCTGTCAGTCAGTCATTGCTGAGCTAGATGATAAAGTCTGTGTGTGCATGTGCATTCCGATTTAACAGTTGGATTTCTGATTTTAAGAAATAGTTTGTGTAAAAATATGGGCACGACTCATTTAAGGCACTAAGACTAAATGGGCGACCAAGGAGAGCATCATCGCAATTATTCTCATAAACATGCCTTTGGGAACCTATCCTTTGCCAAATTTATAAACTTTATCCAGCAGTCAAATAGATATTAGCCTACTCTCATTTCTGCTAGAAGCATTCTCATTTAAGGTTATTATAATACAGTCGTACCTCAGAAGTAGAATGGAATCCATTCCGGAAGTCCGTTCAATTTCCAAAAGGTTCGGAAACCAAGGCACAGCTTCTGATTGGCTACAGGAAGCTCCTGCAGCCAATTGGAAGCCACATCAGACGTTCGTGTTCCAAAGAACGTTTGCAAACCGGAACACTTGCTTCCGGGTTTGCGGCATTTGGGAGTAAAAAGGTTCGACTCGCAAGGCATTCGGGATCCAAGGTATGACTGTACTGAAAGAATCGCTCACAGGTTATTTTCACGGGGGAATAATTTCAGCCCAATATATTATTCCAGTCCTTATTCTGAAATGAATCAAAATCAGAGGGAAGGGGGGGGGCGGCTTGGGAACCTAAAGAATACAGGAAAGGCAAACATTGCATGGTGTCATGAAAGGGAGAATGAATTAGTATTGAAGGAAACCTTGAAGTGAGGAAGTGAGTCAGTCGCTGGAAGGAAGGGCATGTGAGACGTATAAAGTGAAAGTGACCTTGAGCTGCAAAGTTTTAAAATGTAGGGTAAAGGTGAAAAAAGCTTCGAATTACTTGTAAAAGTTGTGTCAGAGTGTATTTCTTTTCATATTCAAATGACTTCTATTATTATTATTATTTCATTCATAAGGCACATTAGGGGGCACACAAACCAAACCAACATAATATTAGGGGAAATGAAGATTACACGAGAGAAGGATAGTGGGGGAAGAACGTTCAGAGTATAAAGGCATATTGTTTAAACCAGGGTTTCCCAAACTTGGGTCTCCAGCTGTTTTTGGACTACAACTCCCATCACCCCAAGCTAGCAAGACCAGTGGTCAGGGATGATGGGAATGTTTGGATACTGATAAATATTACTGTTGCAAGACCTAGCAAAAGCTAGGTGGAATGGCTGACGTGCACAGATGGACAATCGGAGCTCTGGGTCATATTTGTGACTGAAATCTCCTCAGTTCCTCTCACCCTAAAATGCCTGTGTTTCTGTTTTGCAGCCATATAGAGAAGATTACGACATGGCAAGATCCTCGAAAGACCATGACCCAGCCATTGAATCACATGAGCCATCATCCTTCAGCCGCTTCCACCCCTGTATCGCAGAGATCCATGGCAATGTCACAGCCCAACCTTGGTGAGTAAGAGGATGTTCAGAAAGGGCAAGGGACTCAGCAAACAGCAGCATAATGAAAAGCTTCCCCTTTGATGGACACTCAGTATGACAGGTGGGGGGGAATGATGCCTAACTTCTTGTGATTCATAAACTGATGTATTTTCCTTTCTGGGTTAAGGCCTACATTGGGAGGCTGTGAGGGTGATATCAGAGCACACACACACACACACACCCCTGATGCTGTTCCTGGAAGTCTTTCTTGGTATCAGGTCATAGTAAATTTGCACACCCTCCAATAGTTTTCTGATGAAAATAGGAATGACCTATCCAGCTCCTGCCCACCTAGCAGTTCGAAAGCACATCAAAGTGCAGGTAGATAAATAGGGACCGCTCCGGCGGGAAGGTAAACGGCGTTTCCGTGTGCTGCTCTGGTTCGCCAGAAGTAGCTTTGCCATGCTGGCCACATGACCCGGAAGCTGTCTGTGAATAAACGCCGGCTCCCTCGGCCTATAGAGCGAGATGAGCGCCGCAACCCCAGAGTTGGACACGACTGGACCTGATGGTCAGGGGCCCCTTTACCTTTACCTATCCAATAATAATAATAATAATAATAATAATAATAATAATAATAATAATAATAATATATTTTTACTATTTATACCTCACCCATCTGATTGGGTTGCCATTCTGGGCAGGTTCCAACATATAAAAAACGATAATAAAACATAAACATTAAAAAAACCTTTCCTATACAGGGCTGCTCAGATAGCTCAGGGGGGTCAGATAACTCCATACCCTCCAACATTTCTCTGATAAAATAGGGATGTCCTAAGGAAAACCGGGACATTCTGAGATCAAATCAGAAACCACCCTGGCTTCTGTAAATCAGAGACGTCCCTGGAATATAGGGACACTTGGAGGGTCTGAGTTTGTGCTATGTTTTACTTTGATAGAGAAACCACATTAACTCGTGAATGGATGGTATGCGTAATAATATGCAGATAACTTGGGAGTTTTTCTAGTTCACTTTGTGGACCTGTGTTTGGATTTGCAACGCCGAACCGAATCAGTGTTATTTGTGCTACAATAAACCTCCTTTCTGTTTGTTTTCTCCTGACAACTATCTCGGCAACTTTTATCTGGAGCACAAAGGGGGAGTGTGGGATTGCTCTCTGAGTCACTGGACAGTGGCAAATGTATCATGAGAATTAAATATAAAGAATAAACCTGAGTAAACTCCCGAAGGCTAGGGGACAATTAAGTGAGTCATACCAAATGGTAATAGTGAGCTTGCTTCCTGCAATACCCTAAGGATCAGAGTGAGTAATACGGTGTTAAAAACTGAAATTAACACTCCTATTGCTTAACACCACTCATGACATAGCTGCCCAAACAGAGGTTTTAATTGGCCTAATAAAACATAGTAAAAAACGGTAAGCCCCCAGTGGAAGAGAAAGCCCATAATTGACAGACCCTCACCTCTTGGCCTCCCTGACCAGATTGGTATATGTACTTACAGTACTTAAGATATTTGCATACTTCTTTGCAAAGTGGTTCTCCTTAGAATCACCTCCCCTTTGAATTAGGCTGATGGCATTGTGGTGTCTGCCAGAAATGAATTTTTCATAGGCCAGTTGACTGTAATAATTCTCCTGCTCATATTTAACCCTAAGCCAGACCATGGTTTAGTATGAATTAGCAAACATACACACTGCTGGAAAGAAGATTGCAGCTGCTTTTCTTTTCTTTGGTGGCTTTCTTGCTGTGCTATGCTGAGTGAAGCCATGGTTTGGCTCAGTATACTGTATCATCTGAATTCAGGATCATGGTTTACCTCTCTCCAGACAAACCACAAGCTGTAACCTAGGTGTGCCCAGGTATTTGGGCCCAATGTTGGCTGCTATTGTGTTTATTCTTTAAGTTTTAACATACTTTTAATGTTTTTTGTACACTGCCTTGCGATGTTCATAGCTGCCAAGTTTTCCCTTTTCTCGCGAGGAAGCCTATTCAGCATAAGGGAATTTCCCTTTAAAAAAGGGAGAACTTGGCAGCTATGGTGATGTTTACATGAAAAGCAGTACAGAAATTGTTTTAATAAATAACTAATACTGACTGAAGCGTTAAGACCATTCTAAGAAATTATGACAGAAAATCGCAGGGTATTTTTTTAGCAAGCGGAATGCAATAGGCTTCAGATTATATGAGCCAAAACTAACCAAACTATGCAGATGAGGAAGTATTCAAGTTTTTAGACAAATGCAAAGTTATTATTTTGAATTACAGTAGTGAGTATTAATACAGCACCTGAGCAAATGAGATTGGGGTAGACTAGGCTGTAATTCACATAGGACTCTGGTTGGTTGCATGCAGGCATACTCAGGTTAGACAATGCAATTACAAACTGCGATTCCAAGTGCACAGAAAGCCTGATATAGAATGCTTCCTGAATGGTTTGCCTGTTGTATTGCAGCCTGGGCCAATGTACTCATTGAGAATGTGAGAAGAACTTACTGGATTAGCCAATGACCCATCTAGTTCAGCATCTCTTTATTACTCATAGCAGTTACAGCCCTATTCACATTTACCCAGAGTAAGTCCAGTTGAATTCAGTTGCAGCTTCTTTGAGTAGATATGCATATAATTGTACTGCACACTTTTCTTTTGGGAATCCTAATTCAAAGTAAAATCAGGATCTGAACTGGATTTTTAAAACCTGGTTAAGAGGGAACCTGATTAGCATTAACCATGGTTAATAGCTACATGAATGTGACTACTAAGCTAGAGATAAAGCTGACAAGGGAAGAGGAGATTCATGCTAGCAGTGGGGGAACACAGCATACTTTCCCAGACATTGAAAACTGCCTTATACTGAATCACACCATTAGTCCATTTGTCTACTCTCAGTAGTGGTGGCTCTACAGATAGGGGACACTCCCAGCTTTAGCTGGAGGTGCCGGGATTGAGCCTGGGACCTTGTGTATCCAGAGCCTGTGCTCTACCGCTGAATTATGTTTTGTCTCCTAATTTCCAAATTCTGGTTTTCAGAGCACCGGTGTTTGCAGTTCAGTGGCAGTAAGAACCATTTTCCCCTGGTCATATCCCAGTGCTGTAAAATCTGTTTTGCTGAGTTCATGTCAGGTATTTAAGCAAGCAGATTTTTGGGAATGCTGCTTGAGCCCTGAAGCCAGATCTTTTGTGCCAACATCCCACCAGACAACACAAGCAGAATGGAAACTGGATAAGAAGTCAAAACCACCCTTCTGGCAATAGCTGGTTCAAAACCTTTTAGTGAAAGCAGGCTACACCTCTGTCTGTTGCCCTCGTGTTATTCAGCACAAGAGGAATTAAAAAATTCTTTTGAAGTTGTGCCATGAACAAGGTGGGGGCCTAATTTTTTTTCCAGGTCTGTGTCCTGGCCTGCACTTCCAATTACAAACACGTGTGTCTGTGTGTGTTTATCTTGCACTGCTTCCGATGATGAGATGGAAAGTTTGGCTCTTCCTGTATGGCGTGTTGCTTTTGCTTTATATCTCCCCTGGATCTATGTTTGCAGGGAAACACACAAAAGTACCTGTGGAGGGTCTATCGACAATAATGCAACTAAACGGTAGTAGCACCGTAGATAAGCCTTGAGGTAAAAAATGATTGAAATTAACAGTTGTTCTGCCTGGTTTTGCTTCTCCCATTGCTTTCTAGTCTCTGACTCATGCCGTAGATTTATGAGCTAAAGATCTCATATTCCCAGCTCAGTATTTCTGAGATCTCTGCCGGTGTGTCTTTATCTCTTGTATTTCTTCATGATGTATTTACGTCTAGTGCTTATGGCAGGACCATCTTCTTAACTGTGTGCATTCAGTTTAGAATTCATATTCATACTGGCACTGCCTTACATTGGGTCTAGATTGATTCCTTCTCCTAATACTGTATGGTTATATGCAAATAACAGTTTCCCAGACTACAAGAATATGTGTGTCATATATATATATATATATATATATATATATATATATATATATATGACCCTGTGTGGTGAAAGTATTCCTTCTTAAAGAGAAAAACGGGATAAGAACACCAGAAGAGGTTGCCAGATCAGGTCAGTGGCCCATCTAGTCCAGCATCCTGTTCTCACGGTCGCCAGGCAAAGGACGGAAAGCAGGACCTGGGCATCGCAGCGCTCTACCCCACTTGAGATTCCCAGCAACTGGCATTCAGAGGCATACAGTGGTGCCTCGCTTAACGAATGCCCTGCTTAACGAAATTTCCGCTTAATGAAAGGATTTTTCGAGCGGAGCTTGCCTCGCTAGACGAATGCGTTTTACGAAAAATCCGTCTAGCGAATCGCGGTTTCCCATAGGAATGCATTGAAATTCAATTAATGCGTTCCTATGGGCAAAAAAAAATTCAAAATTTTTTCACTGCATTCCTATGGGATTCGCTAGACGAATTTTTTCGCTATGAGAAAAGACCCGTGGAACGAATTAATTTCGTCTAGCGAGGCACCACTGTACTGCCTTTGACTGTGGAGGGAGAACACAGGCTGGTAGCCATTGATACTTACCCTCCTTTAATTTGTCTCAGTCTCTTTTGAAGCCATCCAAGATGGCGGCACTCATTACTTCCTGTGGGAGCAAATTCCATGGTTTCATGATGGAATGGTCTGTTCCTTTGAAAATGAGAATAAACTTGAGAAGTCCGCAATAACTCCTTGTGCAGACACAACAGCACAGGCCTGGTGATCCCAGCAACTCTTCTCAGTAGGTCTTGCCCCAATGAAAAAGTTGCAAGTGCAGAAGGTCCCCACCTTCCCACCACTCTCTCCTCGGCTCCTCCTCTCCAGGGTCTTTCCCAAACACGTAGTCGCAAACTGTGTTTGCACACAGCCCATCTCTGTCCTGCCCTATCATTTCTCTGCATGTTCTAGGAGATCTGGTGGGAGGGGAGCTGGTTGCAGCAGGAGAGGGAGACCCCTTGGCTCCTTCAGCAGCCTGCCTTATCTGTGTCTCTTGCCTCCCCCCTCTTCTCTCCAACTTCCACTTCTGCCTCTGATTCTGGACTGTCTCTGCCACAGCCTCTTCCTGCTCACCAAACCCTCTTGTGCCTTCAGCTTCTGACACCTTTTCCTCCTAGTCTGCTAACTCCTCTCCCTCTGACCATTCATTGTCATCCCACCAACAATCCCCTGGCTCTGAGCCTTCTTCCCCTGGGGGTTCCCTTGAGTGCCTCCCACTGCTCCTCTGCCTCCAGCCAATCCATGACAGAGCCTTCCATAGGCCACGTGCCAATGGTGGATGGCGCCAGAGGTAGAAGTGGGTGGAGCCAATAGTGTAAATTTGTACAATAAGCTAGTTTCTATCCACTTGCACCTCTGTATCCTCCGGGATGCGGGTGGCGCTGTGGTCTAAACCCCTGAGCCTCTTGGGCTTGCTGATCAGAAGCTTGGCAGTTCGAATCCGCATGATGGTGACAAGCTCCCGTTTGTTCTATCCCAGCTTCTGCCAACCTAGCAGTTCGAAAGCACGCCAGTGCAAGTAGATAAATAGGTACCGCTGCAGCGGCAAGGTAAACAGTGTTTCAGTGTGCACTGGCACTCATCATGGTCCTCCATGCTCCAGTAGCGGTGTAGTCATGCTGGCCACATGACCCGGAAAGCTTTCTGTGGACAGACGCTGGCTCCCTTGGCCTGAAAAGCGATGAGCACCGCACCCCACAGTCGCCTATGACTGGACTTAACCATCTAGGTTTCCTTTACCGCTACTCTGTATCCTCCAGGCAGACCTTCCAAATGCAGAGCAGATTCTCTGCCGCTGAGCTATGGCCCTTCCCTGTGTACCTCCTGGTTTCTTTTCCTAGAGGCCTTGCTGACACCAAAGTATTCCCGCTAATGCTACTTTGCCTTTCCTTCCACTTGGCAATTTCGCAAGAAAATAAGAAGAAAGTGCTCCCTCCCCCTTTCTATCCTTTCCACTCAAAAAGGAATTCCGATCTGACCTTCCTACTTGGCAGTCTGCACTGTTGTCTTGCCAGACAGGCTGTAGGCCCCTGCAATTGCTGTTGTGATGTGATTGATGGGTGGCAAGTGGAAAAGCTGGTCTGGTGTTTGAGCTGGATGCAAGAAATGTCAAAGGAAAAAAGGCCCAATGAGTTGCCGTTGAGTCGAGAACCATGCCACACCGGTTCTCTGGGACAGCTTTCCTTATCCAAAGTATTTTATCCTTTGGCTTCCGCCGGCAGTGTTGAACTAATGTATCGTCCACTCTTTCTCCGTCAGCCTTCTTGGCACAGCAGAGTAGGATTTTTGGCCTGGTTCTCATGTGCAAATGACGGCAGAGTGGCTCTTTGAAGTGCAGCCACTTGGAGAGAGAGCTCTGGTTGGTGAGCTCCCCTTTAAAAAGAAAAGAAAAGTCTTATAGTATCTTCAGGACTAGCGGCATAAGTTTCCATGGACTAGAGCAGGCATCCCCAAACTGCGGCCCTCCAGATGTTTTAGCCTACAACTCCCATGATCCCTAGCTAACAGGACCAGTGGTCAGGGAAGATGGGAATTGTAGTCCAAAACATCTGGAGGGCCGATGAAGTTTGGGGGTGCCTGGACTAGAGCTCACTGTATCAGTTGCATGAAGTGTCCCCCTCTGTTGGCAGATTGTATACACACACACAGTAAGGGTGGTAACCCATGAAGTTGTCCTATTCGTGCAAGGACACCTTCTAGCACTATGGTGGTACCCTCCAAAATCTGCTCCAGGGAGTTGGGGGAACTCCCAAAACAGATCTGGGGGCATGTGGAGGAAGGAGAGAGAAAGGAGGTTCCACTGAGCAAGCTGAAGTCCTTGCATGAAGGACACAACTCTGCGGATACAGCCCAAACTGTTTGTGAATGGAGAAAGATAGATATATACCCTAGGGTTGGCATACGTTCCGAGTTTCCCAGACATAGCCAGTATTTGGCTCTTGTAAACAGCGTCTGGGTGGAAATCGCTGAAATGGCCGGGAAAATCTGGTCGTATGGCAGCCCATGTAGAAAGTGTAGGCTTTGGTGAATTTCATTTAAGAAGAAGAAGAAGAAGAAGAAGAAGAAGAAGAAGAAGAAGAAGAAGAAGAAGAAGAAGAAGAAGAAGAAGAAGAAGCTCAAAACCTCATTATTATTATTATTATTATTTAAGATTTTGTGTCAGTTTTTTTTTCCAAATATGGCAGCCCTATATATACATAATCATGCACCCACAGGTATGTGGGGTAAGTGGAATCAGAAGTCCATGGAATGCAAAGGGCACTCTCTGTGACAGCTCCCTGCAGCAGTGTTTTCAAGCAACTGCTAGCACAAACTGCATTAAAAATGGCTTGCATTGGCTTAATGAGAATCGGCGCACGTGGAGCTGCTTCGCACATAAATGCAATCATCACATAGATCTGCCTTCATGCAACTGCATTTCAAGTGGCCACCCACACTGCTATTCATGTATGAGGTTTCCCTCCCCCCCCCCCCAGCTAGGCTTATGATTTGATGTGCTCGATTCTTGGCTGATAAATAAGAACTGAATTTGCAAAAAAGAAAAGAAAAAAAAGCATTCTTCTGAACGCAGACAAATGGAAGTCTCTCCATTACCAGGTTTGCAACAGCACAGCAGGAAGTGGAGGAAGAACACTACTTCTGCCATCTCCTCTCTGGAAGGGAGCATGCTCACATTAGGGTGTGTGTGTGTGTGTGTGTGTCTGCGTGCCATGTGCAAGATATATGTGCTATATATTTGTGTGCGTGTGTGCATGTTTGATGTGATATACAGGGTGAGTCTTTTAAAAGCAGCCCCATGGAACATGTGTACTCGGTACCCACGGGGCCTCTTTTAAAGGACTCACCCTTTATATACACACATAGGCACACTTTACAATTTCCTATCCTGTATTTTTCACAGCGGGTGGAAAAAAAAAAGGAGAGGCAGGGAAAACACAAGCCTCTGCTGCTCCCCCTCCAAACTGCCTTGAAAGTGCCCACCTCGAGTGGAGGAGATAGGGCAGGCTTTCTCAGGCTTGGCTCCATCAATACTTTCCACCCATTCTGACTTATTTTTTCCTCTTTCTTCAAGTCACCAGGAAATCCTACAGATAAAAAGCATAGTGCAAACCTCTGTTAACAACAATGAGGGGGTGACCCACACTTTCCATATCCTGCTGTGATAATATGGGATGTGACCTTCAGAGGTGCCGATTGTTCAGATTTGGGTACATTAGTCATGTGGAACTTCCAGAAATAAGGAGAATGAACTTCCCTTTGCCGAAGCTGGTGTTCGCTACAACATACCTGAGATTTTGAGAGAGCATGCCCCAGCCTCAGCTCTGTCGTTGCTTCACCTGCGCTGTGAAAGCTCTTCCGGTTTCAAGCTATGTTTGATCACTGCAGATCCTGAAATGAACTGGCAGGTGCCAGATGGGGAATTGTGATGAATAATACAGTTTTCAGGCGATGGGTGTATAATTTCTGAGGCACCTGAATCAACCTCTGCCCCATTTTGTAGAAAAGCTTTTCCTTTTCAAAAATGTTTTATTTTTCATTTTCACATTTTACAATATAATCACACATCTGAGTTAGCAGATCTAATTGAAATATCCAATCATTGACCCCCCCCACTTTCTGTGGTTACTTTTGTTACATCTTTTTCCCACTGATCCAGTTCATATCTTCTCTACTAGTCATCCTTTATGTTCTATTTAAGTTATTCTCACTGCACGTTTTTATATCAGTCCTGCTAGTGATTTAAGTTGTTTACAGTAATTTTTCAGATAATCAATAAATTTTCCCCATTCTATATTAAAACATCTCTCTTCTTGGTTTCTTAATCTTCTGCATATGACATTTCTGCATATACCATTTGAAGTCATTTGAAGCTATGTATGCTGCATGTACCTTGATGTGGGGAATCATGTTTTCTCTTGGAAGGGTTCTGTGCATTCTGTGACTCTGCAGCTGGACCTCAAGCTATTTGGCATCCTGAGCACCTTGGTTTTAGGAATAAAGGTAAAGGGACCCCTGACCATTAGGTCCAGTCATGACCGACTCTGGGGTTGCGGAGCTCATCTCGCTTCCGGGTCATGTGGCCAGCATGACAAAGCCGCTTCTGGCGAACCAGAGCAGTGCACGGAAACGCCGTTTATCTTTCCGCTTGGAGCGGTACTGTCAGAGGTTCTTGTGACTACTCTAGAGGAGTAACGACGCTCTGCATGCTTGTCTTTCAGCAGTTTTTATTTAGTGCAGGCTATTTACAGTGAGCTGGGTATGTACAACATGTCTGCTCAGTCCGATGCAGAATCCGGCACTGCCCCCCCCCCACGTGACCTTCTCCAACATAGTAGTCTCTGGACAGTGAATCTCCTCCCTCCCTTTCTTCTGCGTAATTCCGGAACCGGAGGAAGGGGTCTATGCTCCAGGCTTTCGCTTTCTCCCTTCTCCCCCTCCTTTTCCTCACTCCTGTGTGACCGGGGCTCTCTCATACTGCTGGAGCCCTGGCCCTCTCTCTCCATTCCCTCACTAACTTCCTCCGAGCCCTCGCTTCCCTCGCTACTTGGGGAGGAGCTACTTCTGATGCAAGGGGGCGGTTCTCTGTACTTTCCCCCCCTTACAGGTACCTATTTATCTACTTGCACTTTGATGTGCTTTCGAACTGCTAGGTTGGCAGGAGCAGGGACCGAGCAATGGGAGTTCACCCCATCACAGGGATTTGAACCGCCAACCTTCTGATCAGCAAGTCCTAGGCTCTGTGGTTTAACCCACAGCACCACCTGCGTCCTTGGTTTTAGAAATACATGCATATTAAAAGCAGGCTGTTAATCCACAAGGCTGAAAAGAGAGGCGTGACAGCATGTGGCCAATGCCTGGTGAAAATTTAGAAGCCAGGGTGGGAAATGGACTGAGGTTTTTTTAGTGGGGCTCCAACACCCTCTATGCTATGGCTTCCCCCCCCCACACACACCTTCACCATGGCTAGTGGAAGCAAAATAAGTTGTGCAGTATGAGCAGAATTATCTAGATTTCCAAAAGATGCACATGCTCCAAAACTTAGCTTTGTTTGGCACAGAATCTAGGTCGCCTTGTCTCACAATGCAGACTCTTATATAGGGTTTGCGAAGTCCAATCCAGAGAAAACTTTTAAGAGTGCAAAAATACCATTCATAAAACTGTACGCCAGTGTCTTAATCTCTACCCCCCTCACACATCCCACAGCTCCACCTGTGCAATGAAGACCACAATCCTAAAAAAGCTATGCTTGTTATAAGCCTGATTGAAGACCCTGGAAGTTACATCTGAGTAAACATGTGTAGGATTTTGCTGTCAGACCACAGTTTGCTATATGCAGGAAGCAGGTGTACTGCAGAAGGGCAACTCCAAGGTGCACACTTGTACACTGATTGGACCCACCTAGTCCTTGATGTGGCCTGCTGACCACCCAAGAAAGGTAATATGGCCACAGTCTATAAAAACCACCTGGTTAAAACTGTTTTGCCATTAATCCCAATGAGTGGCATTGCACCTGCATCGTTTTAACAAGAAACCAATGAGGATAGGAAATGGATGCTGAGTGTTTGCTGCCCTACACCTCTCTAGGTATCTGCTCCTAATGGATGGGAGTTTTCTACATGGTTATTCTCCACCCAGAACTCCCAAAGAGAAGGTTCTCTGTGCACGTAGGACAGTGTAGTGTGTTTTTATTTAATACTTTACAGATTTTTGGACCATGGCATGCTCCAAACTGAAAAGCAGTATTTTTGCTGACCTTGTTAGAAGGCTAATGCTGTTTCTGGGAAGTAAACGAAACAGGCAGTTCTTTGTTGGAAAGAGGAGAGAGAGAGAGAGAGGCTCTCCCCCCTTCACAATGTCGTGACTAAGTCAAAAGTGTAATGTGGCTGAGTTTTGCTTCTGCAGACATGTGTTTTTCATCAGACAGCTCTGCATGACACTTGGCGCTGGCCAGTTCGTAATGAACTATTCTGGGGGTGGGGTGGAGTACCTTTTCTATGGGGGCTAACCCACAACTGTAGTTAGAATCTGCCGAGGCCAAAAGAATAAAAACTGCGCCAGCCATTTTAACAAATGCGTCATTGACGTTTTACACCTGTGATGGGTGTCTCCTCCGCCTGTAGCCTCTGCTTCGTGTATATCCAGCAAATAAATCGCCCATTCTGCTGCCAAAGGACCATTCTTGCTAATGGTTGTTAACCCTGCTCTGGGGTAAATTTGTACATTAAACTTAACGAAGAATATAGCAAGGGCCTGTGCGAGGCCTAGTTGGAAAGTAAGCGTGGTTGAGTTTCCCAGTGGACTGAAGAGAAATAATCTTGCTTCGGTTTACAGTGCAAAACGAAAACACATATGGTCACAAATCACACGTTAATCCTGGGACTTAGAGAGGTCAAGGTTGTCACGTGTGAAGGTGGTTGTAGCCTTGTGATCTCATTTGTGTGCCCTTACTGAATGCCAGTTGCTGGGAACCGCAGATGGGGAGAATGCTGTCGTGCTGAGGTTCAGCTTACTTTTCCCTCCTCCATTGTCCAAGTAGGGTTTGAATCCTAAAGCTGGACTTTTTGCAATAAGGAAGGTGATGAGAAAGCACACTGGAAAGGGTCCGTACATTGTACAATTCGTTCCCTGCGGATCAATGGGAACGAATGCCTGATAAATAGCCAATGTTGTCTAACTTCCCCACAAGCTTTGTGTAAGCAAGTCAGAACGAATGCTAAATTAATAGCTTATCTGGAAGTGGCCCAAGTGAGGTCGCTTTCCAGCTGGTGCCAAATGAGATCACTTCCCTGTTTCTTTTACTTGCTCATGAGTCAGGGGGCCAGGAAGGTCAGAGGCAGTTAAAATGCTTCTGAAAACCAGTTGCTGGAAGTCACAGGAAGGAAGGTGCTCTTGTGCTTGGGTCCTGCTTGCTGGTTTCCAACTGGCACCTGGTTGGCCACTGTGAGAACAGGATGCTGGACAAGATGGGCCACTGTGACTGGCCTGATCCTGCAGGATCTCCTTACGTTCTTAAAATACACTTTAAACTCATGGGGCTTTTGTGCCCCTGTAAGTCTCAAATTGGGTTCAAAAGCCACCTGTGCGGCTTCATAGCCAGCAAGAAACAAGGGCAAAAAAGTGGGCAGATTTGCTGAATGCACCAGACTTCTTCCCGCAGTATGAATGGTGGGTCCTGCCCTGAGGATGATTTCCACCTCATAGCCAGCAGAAAGGCAAGGGGAGGACATTGTTAGCCAGCCGGCGTGATGCCCTCCATCATCTATCAACCATTTGCCATGCCAGCTGTGGCTCATGGGAGTTGTGGTTCAACATCTGGAGAGCACCATGTTGGATATCCCTGCAGTACACATATGGTATCACACAGAGTGTATCTGGGCCGTTTCATAATAAGGCAGAAATGTGGCCCCAAAAGACCGTCCCTTGTTGTAAGACTGTTCTCATTGCATGAAGGCCTCAACTGCTCTCTGCTCCTTCCAGGTGGAATGATTATCAGAGGGAACACTCTAGGACTGCTGTTCATTATTAGCAGCATTGCTTCAGCCAATTGCTCCTGTGGCAATGTCTGAGCGGCTACAAAAATAGGATACCCAGTGGTAAGGTAACTCACAAATGGTTGCTTTCGAGGGGTAATGTTTGCATCTCATCTGTCCTCCGAAGGTGATCAGGGTGGCTCATATCAGATGGTCTGATTGAATTGAATTGAATAAGAAATTGAATTGCAGTGGGTGATTTCAGACCACTCTCACGTCCCACAGTTCTGTTACTGAAACCAGCCAAATATCCCACACTTTATGCTAAATTTTAAAACCACGCCGAATCATTCATAGTAGGCACGTAGAGAGGGATCTGCAGCTGTTATAACTGATGTCTTTGATGGCTCTGGAAATTGACCAGCCTAAACTTACCTTTTAACATGAGTGGGTGGGGAATAGTAGGATACCTAAGGAATTGCTGACATTCCCGAAAAGGAATCGGTATGACATACCAGCAGTTTGTCAAACACACCATTTTGCTATTCATGCAGTTTGCATGCTGTAATCGCAGATGGGCAGATTTTCACTGACTGCAACCCAAAGTAAACCTTCTAGAGGCTATTTGGAGGGGAAGGCACTCTTTGTTCAGATGGTATAGACAAGTTTCTCGGGGGAAAGTTGGCAAGAGTCTGCCACAGAGCTTGTGTGGATTTTCCTTTTTTTTGCTTTACTTCCTTTTCTTCTTTTGTTATTTGTGAAAGCCCTATGGATTCCGAGCCACTTCCTCCCTCTGAGTTTATTATTGTTTTACCCGCTTTGATATGTCAACTGTAAGAGAAGAGAGATTAAACAGAAGCATTGAAAAGATGTCTAGCTTTCTCCAACACACCTAGTTTACCTGTTGCCTGCTGGGATGGATGTCGATGTTTCCATTCTCTGCTTGTTCTCCTCAAACCTCCTCTGTTCTTTCTGCCTGTTCTGCTTACCACTACCACCCACCAAGCAAGCCCATCAGCCAGGTGTCTACAAACTCAGTTGTCTGGATTGCTCAGTTGGCTAGAGCTTGGTGCTGATAACACCAAGGTTGCAGGTTGATTCCCCCTATGGGACAGCTGCATATTCCTGCATTGCAGGCGATTGGCCTAGATCAGGCATCCCCAAACTTCGGCCCTCCAGATGTTTTGGCCTACAATTCCCATCATCCCTGACCACTGGTCCTGTTAGCTAGGGATCATGGGAGTTGTAGGCCAAAATATCTGGAGGGCCGCAGTTTGGGGATGCCTGGCCTTGATGGTCCTCAAGATCCCTTCCAACTCTGAAATTCTACGATTGCATTTTGCTGAAGACACACACCCCTACCTGCAAGACTGTTGTTCTTATGTCACGGTTGGATCTAAGAGGCAGCTGAGCATGAAAGGGGAGCATGGAGGACCTTAGAAAGAGGGGCATTCCTGAGCTCTGAGAGCAAATATGCTCAGTTTTTTTATTAAACTATTAAATTAGGAGTTCTTGGACATTGTGGTTTTTTGACTTGGACATTGTTCGTCAGATTAAATTAACCACTTTGGGTGACTTTCAGTCAAAAGACCAAGTCACTTAAGTTTGTGGTGACTGTAACACCCTGCTGAAAACTTGTCAATGACTTTTAATACGGCTTTCACAAAGCGTTGACTTTCAACGTGGTTTGAAGTCGCAGTTCAGTTATGAATCCAAAGGGATAGCTCGGGGCAAATCCACTGGCACTGATCCACCAACTATTACCATGAAACTCGCTCTCACAGGAGGCAGTGATGGTCTCACCAACTTGGAGGGCTTTAAAGGACAAATTCATGGAGGAAAAAGCTATCAGTGGCTACTTGCTCTGCCTCCACTGTCAGATGCAGTGATGCTTCCGAACACCGGTTTTTCGAAACCACAGGAGGGGAACAGCGCTCTTGAGGTCGGGTCCTGCTTGCCAACCCACTGGCATCTGGGTGAGGACAGGATACTGGGCTACATGGGCTATTGGCCTGATCCAGGAGACCACTCTTCTGTTCCTACATTCAGAACAATGCACGGGGAAGTGTCACTCATACAGTAGTAAGGACCTGTCAGTGTGGTTCCAAAGCTGCAGATTTTAAAACAGCTGCATTGCTTTCCAGCGCGTTTCTGGGCCAAATTCAAAGTGTTAACCCTGGTGTTTAAAAGCCTAGATTAGAAGGGGGTTGTATGCTGAAGACATACCTCTTTTGCCTTGGCCTGTAATTTATTTTGGACTGTTTTTAAAGCTGTAATTAATATTCTGTTGAAGGACAGGTGCTAATAATAATAATATACAAATAATTTTCTGAACTGTGTTTTCTCCTTAGTAATGAATCACCAGCACCAGCCGCAAATGACACCCAGTACAACTATATCCCAGCAGAACCACCCTACCCCGAACCCTCAAGCCGCCTTATTGAACATGCCAAATGCCTTGACTTCCCAGCAGCAGCAGCAACAGAAGCTGAGGCTTCAGAGGATCCAGATGGAACGAGAGAGGATTCGCATGCGCCAGGAGGAACTCATGCGTCAGGTATTGCTATGTTTTTAGGCACACCCTGTTAGTGCTGTTGGATCTTCGGAAGATTAAAGAGGTCTGAATTCTGCAGAGTTGGGTGAACGCTTGCGTTCAAATAACCATGGAGTGTCCTGGTTTGGGTGTTCACTCCCTCACACAGTGAGGGAGCACGCAGACTTGTTCCTAGCTTCTCCAAATGGCGTATGAACAGACTCAGAGGAAGGGAGGGGGGTAGGATGTATATGGGGCATTAATATTCCCATGTGCTTTGCTCCTATTGGTGGCTAGTGCCCACATGACCATCACATGGAGAGCCTCCCTAGGACAAAGGCTACAAATACTCCCAAGGGCTAGTTCTTAAGTCTGTTTCAGCAGTTTGCGGCCAGCTGTGAAACTGATGTCATTTTGCATTTACAGATATTGTACGTGTTGCACAATTTTGGACTTCACTTATGATATAAGATTTGGCTTTTATAATGCCTCACATCTGGTGCTTCCTTTACATGGCTTTAAGGAATTGTTATTATTATTATTATTATTATTATTATTATTATTAACAACTAAACTTGTATATAGCCCTATACCCACAGGTCTCAGGGCGGTTCACAAGATAAAATCACAACGTAAAAACACAAAATACACAATCAAAGGAAGAAAGCATTCGGAACCATTGCAAATAATGCTTTTCACAAACTGGGGAGTATCTCCCTTTAGAAGATACTGTGTTTTGCCCCAAATATTAATCAGTTTCCCTAGATAACACAATTAACCGCTTACTCCAAGGAGCAATATGGGTAGGAATTAAATATAGTCCAGTTTTTATGAAGGCAATTTCGGCATTCAGTGAAAGTTTTCTGCGTACGTTTTTCAGTGCTTTATATTCCTGCAGTTGTGTAGGTCCATTCGTAAGAATGAACGGATGCCAACTGTAAATACACCGTATTAGATAAGCTTGGCAGTTTCTAAGTTTTTAGCTTTGCTTACTAAATACAAGCAAAATAATAAACATAAGAATTTAGATCGCTCTCTAGGGGAAGGGTGAAGAACTACAGCTTCCAACAGCCTCAGCTAGCATGTCCAATGCCCAACGATGATTACAGTTGCAGTTCAGTAACATCTGGAGGGCCAAGCCAAATTATCCTAATTTACATAGGCAAAACATTCTGGAAAATTTTTTCCGATTCATTTTATTTTAAAAAAATTGAAAAACCACATTGCTCCCTGCCCTAATAGCATACGCAGTTAAGCAAAGTTGCAAACACATCACACCAGATCTGTCTACACTTTTTTTATAAAAAAACCAACAGCTTAGGCTGCTATTCTGTGCTCATTTTCTTAGGAGCTCATCCTAATGAACTCGACAGGGTTTATTTCTGGGTAAATATGCCTAGGACAGGGATGCAAAAGATCTAGAATGGGGGTGGGACTGGAATTCTCCTGCCTACAGTGTCCTTTTGCCTTTGGGATTTCTGCCTTAACCCCCTTTGGCTATTCCAGGGTAACATTTGTTTATACTGTATTTAGTAAGGCGGTATCGCATTTCTTGGCAGCAAACAGAGGTACGGTTTCTATTTGTGCAGCGACACCAGTTGGCATGTCGCTTCTGGCGGGTTGTACCAAGGATGTCACTGACCCTATCAGGGCATATCAAAGTGTGGGCTGCAAAATCCCCTGCCCTCCACCCCTGCGCAGCCCCATCTTTTTTTGCTTTTAAAATAACTAGCCAAAGATATATGTAGCTGTTTATGTCAAATCTCCCTCATCGGAAAGCTGTGCCCATTCAAAGGCCAATAATAGTAAAATTAAATATAAAAATGGATTCCGTTTTATCTTCATTGACATGAATGCAAGCTGGCAGCATTACGTTCTTCTGTAGGCAGTTACCCCAATGGAGCGGCTTTCTCAGTCTTTTTGTTGTTGCTGAGAAGTTAAGTGCCCCTGATCAGTTTACACTGAGCCTCTCTTACATTTTGATATAAACGTCTTCTTTGTTTATAAAATGATGCACAAGATGGCAAAAAGAATGCAGGGCATAGTCTCCGACCGGGTACCCTTCATATCAGTGTTCGAAATTCTCCTGGCGCCAGTCGGCTTCTGGCCACTTGCGACCAAGTGAAGATGCCTGGGCACCAGGATGGCACCTGACGTCTCTACCATCTGGAGGTGCATGCCTGGGGATCCTTGGATCTGGAATATTTTCACACATTGATACCCCATCCGGTAGAATTATATCCATTATATTTCATCTGCACAATCAGAATGAATTTCAGGAACCAAAAAGTCTTACAGTCGTATCTTGGAAGTCGAACGGAATCTGTTCCGGGAGTCTGTTTGACTTCCAAAACGTTCGGGAACCAAGGCGCGGCTTCCATTTGGCTGCAGGAAGCTCCTGCAGCCAATTGGAAGCCACGAAAGTAGAAATGGATGTTCAGGTTCCAAAGAACATTCGCAAACCGGAACAATCACTTCTGGGTTCGCGGCATTCGGAAGAGATTGTTCCGTCTTGCTCGTCTTGCAAGGCATTCGAGTTCCAAGGTACGACTGTTTTAAAAAATACAACTCTGGAGCCATCTGGCCCCAAAATGGCAAGTAGGCATTCCGTTCTGGTGGCTGTAACCATGGTTTAAGGAGCATACGGCTTGCCCCAGAGAACACTGGGAATTGTTATTTATGCCTCCCAGAGTCACAGTTTCCGGTGCACTGAACAAGCTACAGTTCCCAGGATGCTTGGGGGGAAGCTGTGTGCTTTAAATGCATGGCACGGATGTGACTTCGGAAGGCTTAGATTATTGGCTCGGCAAGACTGCTTCCAGTAACCCAGCATTGTGTTTCTTTCGCACTCCCTGGTCTGTGCTGCGTTCAGTCGCTTGTTGGATGGAGGCCCCGCTTTCGCACCCTGAAAAATCCTTAGCCGAGCAGTGCAAGGCATGTCACTTGCTCTTGGGAGGACGGATCTGTTCGAACCTTACGAGCTCCGCTGTGTCGCAGTTGTGTGTGCTAATTTTAACGAGGAGCAGATTTTTTTTTTTGCCCCCGCCAGCAGCTTTAAAAAAAGAAATTGTGGTGCAATCCTTGGCCCGCAGCCTTTAATCAGCAGGAACCTTTATGAACTTCCTGTCTGCAGTCTGGGCGGTACTGATGGTCGACTCAAGGTAGCAGACCCCACCCAGCTGCCTGAATCCTTTACTGTTGACTTTTCTTGTCATAGAATCGTAGAATTATGCAACCCATTTAAGGGGAGGAAAAATGATATGTGTTTGGGGGAGGGGGTGCTGGCTGCTAGGCGACTGAAATGAGGTGAAAAGGGTTTGGGTGAAAGGGAGTGGAATTATTTCTCCTCCAGTACGAGTCCCCAACTTGACAGCAGCTGCTGTTGCCTGGCTATTTTACAGCAGGCTTGCTCTGCAGAAATTTCTGACTCCGCAGCTGCCCTGCTTGGAGAGATACGCCCAGCGGCTCTCCGGAGCTGTCTGCTTAGCTGATGGGGTTTCTCCTTCCCCATATCCCGCTTCAGTTTTAGAAGGTTGGGACAATGTTCGATCACTAATCACTAATTGTTAAACTATGGAATTTGTTTCCACCAAAGAGCAGTGACAGCCTCCAACTTGGATGGCTTTAAAAGAGGATTGCACAAATTCACAGATGATAGGGGATGTCTGTTAGCCACAGTGGCTATGGTCTATCTCCCCTGTCGGAGACAGTATGCCTGGAAACGCCCGCTGCTGGGAGTAACAAGTTGGTAGGGCACTGCTGTGCTCAGGTCTTGTTTGCAGGATTGCCATAGGCATTTGGTTGGCCACTGTGAGAATAGGATGTTGGGACTAGGTGGCCCGCTGACCTGACCTCTCAGGCTTTTCTTATGTGTTCAAGTAGCATTTCCCAAACTTGGGTCTCCGGTAGTTTTTTGGACTACAATTCCCATCATCCCTGACCATTGGTCCTGCTAGCTAAGGGTGATGGGAGTTGTAGTCCAAAAACAAGTCCGGGAAACCCTGTCAGCTAAAGAGGTTTGGTGAGCTGGATGTTTTTTGTTGTTGCCCTCCATCAGAGGACCGGGTGGGGCGGAAGTACAGTGAGGAGCAGCATGAAACCAGACCCTTCCCGCATTCTCAAAGGGGCAATTCAGCGGCTGGCGCATCTGCAGCTATTTCTGCAAGGAAAGGTTCCAGGAAATGTGGATGGAGATTTTCAGAATCATTTTGCACGGAGTAAATTATGCCAGGGAAGGGCTGTAGCTGAGGGGTAGAGCATCTTGTCTTGCAAGCAGAAGGTCTCAGATTCAATCCCTGGCATCTCCAGACAGGGTTGGGAGAGAAAACCTGCCTGAAAACTTGGAGAACTGCTGCCAGTCAGTGTAGACAGTACTAAACTAGATGGTCCAGTGGTCTAACTCAGCATAAGGCACCTGTTCCTTCTCTCTGTGTGTGTGTTTAAAGAAAGGGTTACATCAAGTGTATGTGTGTGTGTGTGTAAAGACAGTGAACACTAGAGCATGCTGCAGCCCCTTTGAAGCGTTTACAATGTTTTGGCAGCCTCTACAGAAACTGGTCTCCACCTGCTGCTACATTGGGAGGCATTTGAATGCTGCAGCAACATCACACAGCTGCCTTGATCTCCCCTTTTTGGGTTTTTCCTGACTCCTCTCCCCTTTGCTTTCTGGAAGATGGTTGTACTCACGGCACCACCACCAAAGAGAACAGACTGCAACGGCTGCCAAAGGTCATTTTTTAAAAAAAGAAAGAAAGAAAGAAAGAAAGAAAGAAAGAAAGAAAGAAAGAAAGAAAGAAAGAAAGAAAGAAAGAAAGAAAGAAAGAAAGAAAAGAAGGTGTCAATAATTGAGCATGTCATGATTGGCCTGCAGGAGGGACTCCTTTTGCCAGGTGACTTGCTGCTCTCCCAGAAGTGTCATGTCTGGTTCTGTGTGCTCACAGACCTGTCATCCATTTGGCACTGCCGTAGCAGACCCGAAACACCCCTCATTAAAGTCTTCTTTTGCTGCAAAGCAGGGGTGAAGAAGGCTTTTCACATGAGGGACACATTCCCTTCCAGAATAGGAGGTGGGACACATTCCTGCAGTGCAAAAGTGGGTAGAGGAATGAACTTGAGTTCTACCTTCTGTACAGTAGGCTAGTTTATTCTCTCTCTCTCTCTCTCTCTCAATCTCTCTTTCTCCTGAATCAGATTTCAGATGTACAGTCCACACAGGCAGAGAAACACTCATAGAGGCTTGAGGTTTTCCCATACATGCTGTAAACTCTGATGTTGACTAGCCCTACCACGAGGCAGAGTGAGGCCTTACATTTCAAGCAGCATCATACTACCACAACTTCCCCCAAATAATCCAGGGGTTGCCTAACAGCCCTCTGCACCCTTAACGAAAGCCACTCTGAGTGGGAATTTCGAAGCCTGGTCACTTGAATCCTAGTCTAACACGCTAATTCACCCTTCCCCCAACAAGATGCTTTGGACTACAACTCCCACAATCCCTAATTGGACCCAATTGGGATGCGGGTGGCGCTGTGGGTTAAACCACTGAGCCTAGGGCTTGCCGATCAGAAGGTCGGCGGTTCGAATCCCTGCGACGGGGTGAGCTCCCGTTGCTTGGTCCCAGCTCCTACCAACCTAGCAGTTCAAAAGCACAGCAAAGTACAAGTAGATAAATAGGTACCGCTACAACGGGAAGGTAAACGGCGTTTCCGTGTGCTGCTCTGGTTTGCCAGAAGCGGCTTTGTCATGCTGGCCACATGACCTGGAAGCTGTACGCCAGCTCCCTCGGCCAATAACGCGAGATGAGCGCTGCAATCCCAGAGTTGGTCACGACTGGACCTAATGGTCAGGGGTCCCTTTACCTTTTTACCCATGGACCCAGGAACTTCCATGTGATTTAAATATGTGATTTAAACATGCAAATTAGTGTCCCTCCCCTCCTCCAAAATTGTAGGCTTTGTCTTTAGGCTTCAAATCTGGATTGAAGGCCAGACAGAAAAGATATCCCACGCTCTAAGCCAGGGCGGGGTACCTTTTGCTGTTTAGATGTTTTTGCTGACCAGCCATGCTTGCAAGGGCTGATGGGAGTTGTAGTCCAGCAACCTCTGGAATGACAAAAGTCGCCCTGTGGCCAGAGTTCTTCGACGTTGGCTCCCCAGATGTTGCTGGACTCAGACCCCCACCAGCACCATCCAGCGTAGCCAACGGATGACGAAAGGTAGTCCAACAACACCTGGAGGCAGAAGATTCAAGGATGCTACTATAGGCAAGGCTTTCGGCCTAATTCAGGAGTGCCACAAAGCTTCCACTGCTTGTATTACAGAAGGTACCTGAGGCCGATGACCTAATTCCATGTGGGGGGTTGAGGAGGGGAGAATGGTTGGCAGAGAGAGAGAGAGAGAGAAGGGGTGCCCTGCCCTATTTTCTCCTTTAGCCCCACCCATCTCTGACATGGGCCCACCCTCCGAAACATCACCGCCTGAGAGAATGCCGCCCCTGGCAGGGAAAAAAGGTTTCCCCACCCTTACTTTAAATGGTGAGCACGTAATAAGGAAGTCTGCCAGCTGAAATTTAGGTGGCAGCCTTTGAACATCATTGTGTGAAGCAGCCCCAGGCAAGCAGGCTAGCCTTGCCAGCGATGCAAGCGAGTAACCCAGCCCTACACCACATTCCACGTGTTCAGTTGCAAATTATTTGTGTGTTCTCCAATTTTGCAAATCTGCACAATGGAGGCAACAGCGCTACTCATAGATCCTGGACCACAGCTTCCCCTAAGAGCTCCTGAGAAGAGCAAAGGGAGGGAAAGTCAATGTGTGTGTTGGGGGGGGGGGAGGCATTGGCTGGCTTCACAGTTTTTCCCCCGTATCGTGATTTTTGCCAGTCCCTGCTCTTGTGATTTGCCGCCCGCTGCAAAGAGGCAGGGGAGAGCTGAGCTGGTAGAGTTAACAGGCTGCAAGAATTGAGAGAAGCATTGGCTGGCTTCGTGGTTTTTCCCACATTGCAATTTTTGCATATCACCCACCATGATTTGCAATATATTGCCAGGTCAAAAAATATGAAACCGATATCATGATATGGACTTCCAACTGATTTGGACGATATATTGCCCAGCCCCCTTCGATTAAAACACAAGCACTTATTGACATACATTAAGTGATTTTGGTGAAACCATGAAAACGACAGGTTTCTCTGAAGTCTAAAAGGCACAGTTGTTTGAATTTAGCAATCCGAGAGGAGGGTGCCAGATGTACCGTGTCAGCATCCCAAACTAGGTTTGGTTCCCATTTCCATTCCAAAAGCAGCGGCATTAGATTTCCAGAGTGACAAGTAATTAAATCTGCTCGGCTGGATGACAGGAAATAGCCAGCAATACTATATTTCATATACATACTGTGATACATTAGGTGTAGTACACACAGCAGGTTTGAGCAAATGTGAGCCGTCTGATATTCCTTTGTGCTGGGAGAAAAGAAGGGTGAAGCAGCTTTTAATTGTTTGATACTTACCTTGTCCTGAAGTGGCAAAGAGCTTGAATGGAATGGTACAGAGACACATGCAATTCCCCCGCCCAATGGCTGGTTTTGTGTTATTTCATGACTGTTGCTGCTGTTAGTCAACGGGTGCAAGCATAAGATTATATATGGAGTGAAGCAATAACAAAGATTCAATTGCCCACATTCCCACCATACATTCTCAGGTAACTCTGGGAATTGTTGCCCTGTGAATTTATGCAGGATAAATTCCCAGTGGATTATGCCCACAGACAAACGTGCAATTGCAATGTGCTATATTTCTTCACTTTTTATTTTTTTTGCTACAATCTGTAGTTGGATCAGTATGCAATCAGTTTTGTAGGCGACTCTCAAGAGAAATAGGGATTCTCTGCACTTTCTATTAACAGAAGTTCCTTTTGTATTTTCCTTAGGGAATAAAAGTACAAATGGGAACACACCCTGTGTCATCATCTTTCCCCCCACTTGGTGTCACTGTAAGACTACAAAAAACAAAAACAAAACCACAACACAGACATTCCTGCAATTCTCTCATGTACTTCCTGTATAGAAGTTTTGCATCCTTACTTCCTCTTTAGTTAGTTATTATATTCCGAATAAAGGAAAGATAACAAGGTGTGCTGCTGCACATTAACTGTAGGTCATCCTGGCACAAATTGCACCCACTTGCTAGTTCCTGGGTATGAGCGGCAAACTTCTAAATTGATCCATGTATTGAATCAAATGATGCACGCATGCTAGGGTATTTGTTTCCAGCAAAAGGGGGCAGGGTTTGGAAAAAGAAACTGGGCAGATCAGATTCCAGCAATCCTAACCTCATTTTGTTGTTGCATGTTTGTTTGTTGTTATTAATTTGATTTATTACCTGCCTTTTGCCATACCGCCCCAGGGCAGGTCACAACAATTTAAAATGCAACATTAAACACAGTTTACCTGGGAGTAAGGCCCATTGGATTCAGTGGGCCCATTAAATTCAGTTAGGATCGCCGCTTAAAATATTTGCAACACCTTGTAACATTTGTGATCTGTAGGCCGTTAGTAAGTCACGGCAGTTTTGTGTCTGCATGTGTATGCCTTGTACACTTGAGCGGTAGTTCCCAAACTCCCCCTGTCCCCACGGATCACTTGGAACATTTCTATTGATTTTTTTTTCTTTTGCCTGTTGTAGCAATTGCAAGGTGCAGTGTCACATCCTGTATGATTTTAAATGGTGCTTTTGCAGACAATGCTGCTGAACACCTGAAAGAAGTTTGTGACCACCTGTGCTAGAGCTAAGGTGCCTTGGTTCCTTACTTAGACATTTTATCATCTAGAGCAGGCATCCCCAAACTGCGGCCCTCCAGATGTTTTGGCCTACAACTCCCATGATCCCCAGCTAACAGGACCAGTGGTCAGGGAAGATGAGAACTGTAGTCCAAAACAACTGGAGGGCCGAAGTTTGGGGATCCCTGATCTAGAGGTTAGAGATGTGGGGCAAGCCAAACCCTACAGAATTCTACGGCACATGTGTGTCTGCCAGCAGTTTTTAAATTTTTTTTTTGTTAAAAGACATGCACAAAATACCTGCCCAAAGCAAACCAGACCAGGCTGCAGGAAATAGGCACCATCCCTGGTAAATAGGGATGGTTAGTGCATATGTGGGACTTGTACCTCTAGAAACCTGTTTTCCAGCGGCGGCGCCCCCCTCCCCCCGGCCCCAGCACTGACAGTTATGTATTCATTTTCTACTTTAGGAAGCTGATTTGTACAGACAACTTCCCATGGAGTCTGAGAACATGGCTCCAGTTCAGACTGCTGTGAGCACACCTCCTAACATGACACAAGACATGAGGTCTATTACAAATAATGGTTCGGATCCCTTCCTGAACAGGCAAGTACACTGTTTGCTCACAAACATTTTTTATATTCTGCAGCGTAGGCTACATTTGAAATTCTCATACCTGCTAAGGCGTGTGATTTCTAAGCAAAGGCCTTTAGCTTTTCGGGTTGTAGACCGAGACAGAAGCCACCAGCTTTGCTTGTAAGATGCAAACGCTTTAATAAAGCAGGCGTTTGATCCTTCTGATCCAGTTCCCACATCACATTAAGCCATAGTTAAAAACAAACCATGGTTTAATGTGACAGTGCAGTGTGCTCGTGCTCAGTGCTGAAAAGTTCTCGCTCTGATCCTTCCCCGCTCCTGTTGCAGCCACGCCACTGAGAAGCAAGCCAGAGTCTGGCTTGTCATGACATTCAAACCTGGGCTTGTCGTCTGTTATTCTCCAAACAAATCACAAGCAGTAGCTAAGGTTTGTTCTTGGCTTAGTACTTAAGGTTTGTTTGGAAATATACACACCATGAGCTGCCGTTTTGGCATCACAACAGGCTAGGCTGACTTTTTCCCCAGCAGCAAGGGAGGAGTAGAGCGGGATCTTTTCAGCAGCGTCTACAGGCATGCTGCACATTCACAATAAACCATAGTTTATTTTTAACTATGGTTTAACGTGACATACAAACCAGGTCTCTATGACCAATTCTGATCTTACTATGTATGACTCGCACCTTATAACTGGCCAAAGTTCCTTGCGATTTGGGAACATTCCCATGGGACAGGACAGGACTGGCATCCGTTCTGAGGACAACTTTGGTGTAACTGGGGAGTATGTACACCGTATTAGGAACCTTGGCTGGTCCTAATAAGCTTGCTGGGAACTTTGCTTTAGCAGACCAACATGGCTGCTTTTCAACAGTTGGCATCATTTCGTATTTGTGGAGGTGTGATTCCCTAGCATGGAGATCATTGCTATTGACTCCCAGTTAAAGTAGTGGGTTTGGTGTTCCCCCTCTCCCCAAAAGCAAGCCTTTGTTGCTGCCAAGAGGAGGATGGCTGGGAATAGATTTGGTTACTTGCAAATCACCATGCACTTGCAATGCCTACTTATTCTATGCATAAGCTTTCTCCCAAGAATCTGGCTATTGATGAATTTGGAATTCTTGGCAAAGAGTGGGGGAGGCCAGATGGGAAGGAGCGACCCTGGCCAGTGCAATTGGGACAGTGCAGCTATGGAGAGTGAGCTGTGCAGTGCACAGAATATATGAAGCTTCCTTATGCCAGGTCAGAATATATGTCCATCTGGCCCAGAATGGCCTACTCCAGAGATGGGGATATCTTGTGGCACTCCAGTCATTGTTGGGCTGCAGCTCCCATCATCCCTGACCTTTGACCGTGCTGGCAAAGGATGATGGGAGCTGGGAATGAGAGAGATTTCAGGGATCAGACCTTTTGCATGCAAAGCACTGAGTTACGATCCTTCTCCTTAACTCATACTTAGCTCCGTTTGGCTTCTGAGCTCTCGCCATGTTCTGCCCACCTGCCTAAACCACTGGGGTTAGAAGGTTTGCTTTTATCGCCATATTCCGCGCTAGGTAGCAGATTTTAGGCTGGTGAGCTGGAACCCACAAACAAATGGGAGTACATCCAGGCCTTTCTAGGGCATTCAGGCCTAGCTGCAGAAACGTCTGTCCTTCCCTAAAGCCATTCTGGTGACATATATCTGATGAGCGCATCCTTGACCGAGGTTTCTTCATGTTTCGATTCATAGTGGGCCATACCATTCCAGGGAGCAGAGCACAGACAGTGGCCTAGGCTTAGGATGTTACAGCATACCAACTACACCTGAAGACTACCTCAGCAATGTAGATGAGATGGACACAGGTAGGAATGAGAAGCATTTTGATTTTTGAAAAAAAAAAATACTTCTTAGCAACACCCTAAGAGATCCACTTGACTGTCAATGTTACCTTTTGCATTTGCGTAGAGCACATGCTTTTGTGTGGGCACAATAAGACACGGGTTCTGGCGTTCAAACTTTCCTATACATTATGGGGGGTGGAGAGGTAGGGAGGCCCTTAATAAAACCCACAAGTGTCCCTCCTTGACTCCCTCCAGTTTTAACCAAACCTACACCCTTCTAAAGCAGATAGCAAAGGGGCCCATTGCAAAGGTGAAGGAGGCCACCCCTATTCTGACCCCACCTGTAATTTGAGCTATGAGTCCTTCCATTAACCCCTTGGCATGGGTGGGGCTGGCACTGGTGACACAGGAGTGCGGAACAGGTACTCTGCACATGATCAGAGGTGCTCTCTTCTCCAGCTGGTCGTTTACATGAGAGAACCCGATTCCATGTTCAACAAGAACTTCTGAAACAGATTTGAGGGTTTGCCTCTGGAAGGTATTCTCTGGCCTACTAGAAATCAAAAGTTGTGATGGTCTTTCGGCAATGTGATCCCCGACGGGTCTTCACAGATACCGACACAGGGAAACCTCTGTCCTGTAACTACATTTGACATTTGTGAGAAGTGAAGTGTGGTTTTGAAAGCTGAGCCCCGCCAAAGATTTCATCATCATCATCATTGCTACATTGCCACTCCACCTTTTCTCCAAAGAGCTCAAGGTGACATACATGGTTTCCCCCCTCCTCATTTTATCCTCACAACAACCCTGTGAGGTAGGCTGAGCTACATGATCACCCAGTGAGCTTCATGGCTGAGTGGGGATTTGAACAGAGGTCTCCCAGGTCCAACACTGTGACCATTAAGCCACACTAAAGTACCCAGAGAGTCTGGATTGGGAGATGGAAGCTGAGAGAGCAACAAAGTCTATCAGTAGCTAACAGCGGTTGATTTGGCATCAAAGGCTGAATAATTTCCTGGTTAAGAAGCCCCCACCTCACTGATTCCTTCTCTTCTTTTGCAGGAGATAATGTAGCACAGACTCCCCTGAATATCAACCCACCACAGAGCCGTTTTCCCGACTTCCTTGACTGTCTTCCAGGAACAAACGTTGACCTTGGGACGTTGGAATCTGAAGACCTGATCCCCATCCTCAATGATGTAGAATCGGTCCTCAACAAAAATGAGCCCTTTCTCACCTGGCTGTAACTGATAATGCAACATTTTCTTTTCTTTCTAGCAAAAAAAAAAAGGGCAGAGCATCCTCAAGCCTCTCAGTTAGCCATCCTTGGTGCCTTACCGACGTCTGCGAGACCCTTTTACATCAGTGAATCTCGGTCTAGATTTCATTGACAGTAACTTGTGATATATGAGAACTGCTTATATACGCATCTATAACCTTTCCTCTTTAGTTACATAGAAATGTTTTGAGGACATGAGCGGTTCTCTTTGTCTTTTGGTGCATAACTGAACTTAACAGCCATCAGTTACACGCAACAAGTTTAGAAAATAATAAGAAAATAAATCAGGCAAGAAGAAGCTTTAGATTGTAAGAAGGCAGCTTAGTTCCAAAAATCCTGCACGTTTTCAAGTTGAGTGCAGTTCTACAGCTGTATTTATGACAATAGTACCAAATGCTTCTCATCTATATAACTTGAGCTTTAAAAATCATTGCATTTTTAAAAGTGAACTTGTGCTGTATGGAAAACAGATATTTTTTAAAAATCCAAATCGGCCACAAGGCTCCAGATCCAGATTTTTTGCAACTACACAAACAGTACTATTTGCATTTCCTCCCCACCTCACTCCCACAATATATTATTGAATGGTTTATAGGTGAAAAGTTTTAATTACAATTTTTTTACACTACTACAATATTGTAAAATAGACCACTTTGGTACTAATTGCTGCCATTTTATATATACATATGCACAGACACACACACATATATATAAAACACTAAAAATGTGATTACAAAGGTGTTTCCCCCCCTAAGAAGTACACTTTATATGTAGCTGCTTAATATTCACTACAATTCTGCAACAGAACACGGTTAAGTTTTCTTGCAGCTTTTAGTCTACACAAAGTGGACACTCAACAAAACACCTTTTCCCCACCCTTCAAAATTTAGGATAAAATACGGCACAAGTTTGACACTTCTGAATGCAGTAAGAATTAATTTTGTAAAGCCTCATTATCTTCTCTTTATTTTTAGTAAAAAAATTTTCATTGAAATTTTTAAAAAGCTAGAAACAGGAGTTTCACGTTATCATATAAGTGATAAGCCAGCATCTATTTGTCAGCCTGGCAAAGTTGCTGAGGATTCTTTACCCAATTGCTTTTTTTTATTCTTGACTTAATGGGACACAAGGCACTATACATGTTGTACTCCATACCTATAATATTCATATATAGGGTTGCTTTATTAAAAACAGCTTGGTATGTGGGACTGAGAATGCATCAAGGACTTCAATCTCCACTTCCCCTGAAATGCAAATGACGTCCTGAGATCCTTAAGTATTTTTAACTGATATTATTTATAATTATGAATTTTAAGCTTTTTTATATTGAAAAAAACAATCATCTTTTTATAGAAGGCATTATAATTCGTGCAAGCCTCTTAATACACAATATGCAGGGCAAGCAAGAGGCATAGCACTTTGCTGTGCATTAGTTTTAAGAGTAAGAAACCATTGCTGTAGCATACTAACCTTTGCCAACTCATGCTGGCTGAGGCCGATGGGAATTCTGGTCTAAAACACCTGGCGGGCACCAGCTTGGCGAAGGGATGCTATAGCACAATGTTAGACAGTGGATGGGTCCCCTCCACCCACCCTCTTTGGACTAGTTGAAGAAAAAAGGCAGGTGAAATGGGTGGGGAGGTTGAAGTCGTCAGAATTTGGGCTTGGAAGGAGAATGGTTGTAGCGGGAAATAGCAGTGCTGGAGGGTTTAGAAGTGGATCGGGAAAACTGACCATATGTGGAACCACCACTGATCGAATCAATACCTGTGAATACTTACCTTATGGGAGAATTGTTGCTTGAAGGTAGCTGATCTGACAGCACCAGGTTTGTTAGGTTTATTATTATTATTATTATAAATATTTTAAGATGTGGATGATGAAAGATAAAATGCAACAAAGTTCATTATTTGACTCATAGAGCCAGGGTGGGTGAGAAGGCAGGTAGAAAAGCAGGCATTTGTGAGTTTCGTTCATTTTAGCAGATTGTTGCACCCACAGAGTATATTTTCAGTTAATGGGCATTCCCTGTGCCCTTCTTTTAAAGGGCGTTCCTCTCCTTGGCTGGCTTACCATATATAGTTGGTTTTTAAGAAAGTAGAAAGCACATCTTCAAACAGTGACCCTGGATTTTCCTATTATTTATAGATATCGGCCATAAAATGCAAATCAGGCGGTCCTAAGGTGTTTATTCTCTTAGTATTGGGGGGGGGCTGAAAATGCTCAGAAAGCAGACAATATCCAGGGCCAGCTCCAAATCTAATGTAAATTATTGTTCTCCAGTTAGGGGCTTCGTGCTCCCTTACAAGATGTGAAAACAACCCCATGGTTCCCTGCTCCATCCAAGATAAGATATGGCCATACTTGGACGATCATATCTGAGATATGAGGCTTGAATGAAGAGGGGCTGGCTTATCCCCAGCGGGAGGGGAGGGATCTGACCACATAAGTTTAGACTTGAAAGACCAGCTCCAAAATTTCATTGGCCATAGGAAAAGGGGAAAGGACTTCACGTGCCGGTTTGTAGATCCAAAATACCCACCAACAATTCGTTTCAGGTAGTACAAGCTATGGAAATCCCCTTCGCTCATTTCCCAGAAAGTGGTCACATCTATATAAAGCTGCGGTCAGGTTAGAGAAGGAACTTGGTGGCAGAGGAGGTGCTCAAGAATTCCGGGTCAGAGGTTGCAACAGCAAGGATAATTAATGCATTGTTTTGTGCCAAGGACAGCATCCCAAAGATTATAAGGGAGACAAAATTCAGGGAAAGTGGTGCCATTTCTAGAACAAACCTCATTTAGAAGCAGGATATCCTGTGTGTGAACCACACGGTATGCACCGAGGTTTTCCCCATTCATTTCTGTGAAAGGAACATCTCCATGCCTGCATCCCTTTGACCCAACAGAGCGAACTCCTCCATAGAAGTCAATGGGGAATGTTCATTTTATTATTGGAGCTCCTCCAGATCTTTGGACGGAGGGCTGTGAATACGGGAAAACCCGGGAGAAAGTAATTATGCTGTTCTTTGCTCCATGTGTTGCACTTGTCTGAAGCAGCTTAAAGTGAAGAGGGGCACATTTTGATTAGGAAGCTTTGCTTGGTTTAAATTTGCAGTTCTAAGCACACTTACCTGGAAGCAAGTCCTGTGGAACTCAGTGGGACTTCCTTACTTTCCAGTATACACACTTAGGATTGTAGAATAAGGAGTATCTCCACTGGAGTGTTTAGAGCAGGGGGTCAGCAACCTTTTTCAGCTGTGGGCCGGTCTACCGTCCCTCAAACTATGTGGTGGGCTGGACTATATTTTTTGGGGGGTGGTGGTGAACGAATTCCTACGCCCCACAAATAACCCAGAGATGCATTTTAAATAAAAGGACACATTCTACTCACGCTGATTCCCGGACTGTCCGCGGGCCGCATTGAGAAGGCAATTGGGCTGCATCCGGTCCACGGGCCTTAGGTTGCCTACCCCTGGTTTAGAGCAACCTTCTCCATCCTCAGGGCTGTCAGATATTTGCTCCAGTCATCCCTGAGCATCAGCTAGGCTGGCTGAGGTTGATGGGAGCTGGAGAGCACCAGTGGGTGGGGGAGTCTCATTCAGAGCTATACTGTGAGAGCTGTGAATCAGGCCTGAGAGGGGGACCTTCTGGGCTCCTACAACCTCTGGTTTCCTGTGACTCTGATTTAAAAGGCAGTGTGTGTTATGCTATGGTGAAGGCTGCAGTTAAAACATTAACTACTATTGTAAAACAACTGCCAGAAACTTTTTTATAAAAAAAAATTAAGTAATGAACCAAATGATAGTGAAGATTTTGAGGGGGTGTTGTTCTAATATTCAGAGAAGTGTGTGTGTTTTGGGGATGGGGGAGAGAACAGGGGCTTTCATTGAAGCCCTCTTTTCAAATATTTTTTTTAAAACTTTAAAAAAGGCCTGCAAACATGGGCAATGTTGTTTTTAATGGAATCTATTGTTAATTATTTGACAAAACGTTGACATGTGACTTTTGGCTTGTGAAACCCGATTTTAATTTTTTTTTTTTACGCTACACTACTTGTATTGATAATGAACAGATATGTGAGTGGCACAGAGTCGATCAGAAAGGTCGAGTGACTTCATATGTAAATGCTGATTTATATGCAAATTGAGGTGCTATTTGTCACCCAGTCGTGCTATTAAAAGCAGTGGTTTTCAAACAGCGCTGAAGGGAAGCCTGGGGTACATTGGAAGCCATTCAGGAGCTCCTCAATGAGACCAAAAGTAATGGTGGATGACCCAGCCTGAAAGAGAAAAGACCTGCCACCTTGCGTGTAGAGCCAGCGCAGTGTAGAGGTTAGAGTGTTGGCCTAGGGCTCGGGAGACCAAGGTTCAAATCCCCACTCAGCCATAAGAACTTAAGAATTGTACTACTGGATCAGTCCAGTTGACCATGTAGTCCAGAAAGCGGTTTTCACAGTGGCCAACCAGATGTCCATGGGAAAGCAAAATCTTGAGTGCAACAGTACTCTCCCCTCCAGCAACTGGTATTCAGAGGCATTGCTGCCTCCAGTTGTGGAGGCAGAACATCGGGCTTCGTAGCCACCAATAGCGTTATCCTCCATGAATTTGCCTAATCTTTTAAAGCCATCCAAGTTGATGAACATCACTGCCTCATGTGTGAGCGAATTTCATCGTTTTAACTTTCTTTTATCTTTCAACATTCATCTTTGTTGTATGTCCACAAGTTCTAGTGTTAGGAGACAGGGAGAAACGCTTTAGCCCATCTTCTTTCTCCATGCTGTGCACTTCTATCATGTCGCCTCTTACTTGCAAACTAAAAAGTCTCTAATGCTGCAACCTTTCCTGATGGGCTGTTGCTCCATCATCTTGATAGTATCAGCTGCCCTTTTCTGAACTTTCCCCAAGTCTTTTGAACTTTTCCCAACCTTTTTGAGGTGAGGCGACTAGAATGGTATGCCCTCTTCCAAATGTGGTTGCACCATAGCTTTGTGTAGCAGCATTATTATAATAATGGCAGATTTCATTTCATTTCCTATTGACCTATTGGCATGGAATTTGCTTTCTTCACAGCTGCCACACACTGGGTCAACATTTTCATGGAGCAATCCACTATGAATCCATAGTCCTGCTCCAGTTCAGACCCTTTGAGTGTATATGTGAAATTAATACGTTTTTGTGCCTTTCCACTTGTTTACATTGAATTGCATTTGGCATCTTAGCACGGAGTGTGGAGTGGTCCTTTTGGAGTTCTTCACAACCCCCCTCCTTTTTGTTTGTTTGTTTTAACCACCCTGAACACTTAAATATCATCAGCAAACTAGGACATCTCACTTGCTCACTCCTAACTCTGGATTGTATGTGATCTTTGGATCACTTCCTACATCCTTCCATATGGAAAACTTGTCCATCTATTCTTTCTCCCTGCTTCATAAGAACTTAATAATAGCCATCTGGATCAGGTCAGTGGCCCATCTAGTCCAGCATCCTGTTCTCACAGTGGCCGACAAGATGCCTGTGTGAAACCAGGGATTAGAACGAGAGCCCTCTCCTGTGGTTTCCGACAACTGGTGTTCAGAAGCATTGCTGCCTCCGACTGTGCAGGTAGAAAAACCAGCCATCATGGCTAGTAGCTTCCTGTTACTTATCAATTCCTGATCCACAAGGGGATTTTGCCTCTTATTCCTTGACTGCTAAAGCTTGCTCAGGAGTCTTTGGTGAGCCGTGAAGCACCATGGGTGGCCTTGGGCCAGCCTAACCTACCTCTCAGGGTCATTATGAGGGAAGCATCTTGAAAGACAACTGGGATGGAAGGGTAGTAAAAATTAATCCATCATTTCCCTCCCCCTGTAACAGAGGAGTATTGGATGAGTTCTAGGGTTCATTCTCAGGTCATGTTAAGTGGCAATGAGGTCCAACAGGCCTAGTCTACGCCCCATGTTCACTGAGTTTACACCCTGGAATGTTTCCCCAAATCCTTTGCAGCAACTAGGGGTTCTGTAGCAGGTTTGCCAGAGTCCCTCAGCCAATGTAAAAAGGATTTCCTAAAGGCAGAAGTTTGAAAACCACTGTGCTAGAAGGTAACTATTGGGAAAGAAGGCTTCATGAAAACAAATGCGGTTTTTTGTGTTTTTTTTTTTAAAGAGTTGGGCGGGAGGGACTAAGTCTGTGTTTTCAGCAAGGGAAATGGGTGATGAAACACATGTTTCAGTTTTCTTAATACACTACATCCATGTTATGTGCTAATACTTTAATACTTTTTTATTTTATTTACATCAGTTTGTTATGCTATATGCCATCTTGTGTGAGCATTTGTTTTTCAATGTAGAATGATTTGCATACATAGCGTATGCTTCAAAATTCAATCAGATCAAACGGTTGTATCCAGAGTTTGGTTCTGGTTTTTCTTTTTTTAAAAAAAATAAATATTTCTTTTAATATTGTACAAGAAAAAAATAAAAATAAAATAGAAATGGATTTAAACTTCCAATCTATGTACTTGTTAATGTAATGGCGTCCAGTCACTCTTGGGGATGGGGGTAGAACTTCATAAGAAACTCCCTTCTATCAAATTAGACCATTGGCCCATTTATCTTGGTATTGCCTTACACTGACCAGCAGCTGCTGCTCTCTATTGCTAAAGGCAGGTGTATTTCTTAACTACCTAGCGATTCCTACCAGAGATATCAGGCACGCAAAGCCAATGAGGTTCAGTCCTTCCTTTCTCAAATCGAGCTTGTATATTCTGACTAGAAAGAAAATGAAGATAATGGTGCTTTAATTTGGCATGAAGCTAGTTCTGCCACCTCTGTTTTAGCAACCAGAGCATGACGATTAAAGCAATCGTCTGAAGTTTCTCCTGGCAGGGAGATGCCGAGGGGGAAAGCATCTCGTTAATTTGTATGTGATGGGTTGCCATTACAAAGGCATAGAAAATGGGACTGGGAGAGAAGAGTTGGCAACCTAATAAGTACTTGAAGAACTTGTTCATACTATTTTCGGTTTCCCTAATACATCAAGACATGCCTGGAGATGGCTTTGTTCAAGCTGGAACGACTCCTGTGTGCTCTCAACAAGGTACGTTCCCAGCGGTAGAACACTCAGGAAAACGAAAAGCACCAGGAGATGCTGTCAAGCTAAAATTGACTTCATTTTTATTTATGGGGCCAAGTCACAAGAGGGCAGTACATTTCTTCCGTCCCAGCTGTATTGCAATTAAATGTTCGAAATGTGGGAGTTTCTGAGATCATTATTGCTCAGGTGACATTTCTGAGAGCATTTCAGTGGCTCTAGGTTATTTGCCTTGTGGCACTGTTGTAAATGGTTTTGCTAGCTGCCTTTGTGATTTGAGAACTTGACTACAGCCATTCGTGGCCTCAGATAACCCAGTTCTTAACCATGCAAGGAAAACCTGAAACCTGAGGAAATCTGCTTTTGAGGGCAACGGGCTTTCACCTTCCTGTTCAGGTCTGTTTCTGTGCTTTGCTTGCCAACTTGGATAGCTGTCCTGTAGCCTTATTGGCTTAATAATGGTTCCTTAAGTTGCGCCCAGGCAGGGACAGAGACAGTCAATAACGACACTGTGGGTTGAATTCAGAGAAAGAGTTTAATCTCTATATAGAGAGTCTCTTGGTGATCCATCTCTCTCTCCAGTCCGAATAACACGAATGCTGGAACAGATTAAAAAATGGGTTGCTTTCCCCCATTCTTTTGTAGAAGATATTGGATATTCACGCTTGAGCCCTAGACAAGGAGGATGGGCTTTGTCAAGATGTCAGATCTGTGGTCAACTTTGATGTTAGGCTGAGCAATCCTGTGTTGGGGGGATGTGCGTGAAGTGGCAGAGAGTCCCATTACTCCCAAATCCATGCTGCCATGCACCAGCCAGGGCAAGAATTGTGTGTGTGTGTGTGTGTGTGTGTGTGTGTGTGTGTGTGTGTGGTCCCAGGCAATTTGTTTTAAAGACTTCACCCCAATGAAACCAGTGTGAGGAAAGTAACTATCTCAGCTCTGGTTTGGCATAGAGCTACTCCAAGATCAGCCAGTTTGGGGACCTACCATGGAGAGAAACAGAGCTGGCAATAAATCTATATTGAACTTTCCATGCTCAGTGAGCCTGTGGTGCCAACAAAATTAGGGACCCAGGAACAGAGGCAGCTGCCTTACACTGATTCGGATCATTGGACCAGTTAGTTCTGTATTGTATTGTCTACTCTACACTGACAAATTTGAATGGGAAACCAGGGTTGATGGAACTTCAGGCTCAAAGTCATCATCCCATGAAGACACTGGGACTTGCAAGTAAACATGCATAGGTATGGGGTGCTCTCAGAAAGACGAATACGGAATGTCAGCGAAAGAGAGACCCGAGTCACAACATTCAGAACACACACAAAGTTTATACCGAAAAAGAAAATTGAAAAACACTTTAATTATTTTCATATCATGCACACAACCCCACCCCACCCCAGCACAAAGGTCTTAATATATACAGTGAAATATTTGTGTTACAGAATTGTAATTCCGTGAGCATAAAATAAATCAGGGGCAATCATTAAAATAACATCAGAATTCGTATTAGCTGCTAATAATCAACAGAAGCTCACAAATATGTTTGGCCAGAGCTGACAGCTTTCCCCCTTGGTTTTGCTCCCGTGTCTTCAAAAACGCAGAAAGCTGAAGCTTCCCTTCAACACTTAAACCCTCATGCCAAGGAAGACCTCTGCTTTAGGATTGGGGGACCTATGGCCCTCCAGATGTTGTTGGACTGCAGCTCCCATTAACCTCTGGCAGCAAGGACCATGGCCAGGGAAGACAACAAAGGACCATAGCTTTCCAATCCCTGTGCTATTTCTAGAAGTTCTTTGCAACGCTGCTTGTAAAAGCACAGGAGCAAGCCCAGAAATTATATGGCAACCCTTATGAGCAAAAAAAAATCAGTTCAAAGGAAGGTTCTGTGCCTATAACAGACATGTCCAAAAGAAGAAGGAGCAGCAGCAGCTTTTCTCACTGCAATACAGTTGCCTCTGCTAAACTTCTCCTGACATGTAGTAATCAAGAGCACAAAAACCTCATTGGGATGCGGCGTATACAAATATTGGCTCTCTTTTCTGAATGTGGGTTGGGCTAAACAGACTGACCACCCCAAGTCCAGTTAGGAAGTCTACAGTTAGGCTTCAGTTCTGGAAGCATAGGGGTTGTCATCTTTCCATGTGGCAAACAAGACTCAGCAGATGGGATTCCCAGCAGGTGGGAAACCTCGGACCAAGGAAGAAGAGTTTGGATTTGATATCCCGCTTTTACCTGAAGGAGTCTCAAAGCGGCTAACAATCTCCTTTCCCTTCCTCCCCCACAACAAACACTCTGTGAGGTGAGAGAGGCTGAGAGACTTCAGAGAAGTGTGACTAGCCCAAGGTCACCCAGCAGCTGCATGTGGAGATGTGAACCCGGTTCACCAGATTACGAGTCTACCGCTCTTAACCACTACACCACACCCTTCAGACCTCTTTCTCTGGCTCTTGGGACTCTGCAGGCCTCAACCTTCACTAGGCCCCAGCTTCACACCCTCTTTTACTGTTTGTACCTGGCTGGAACGTGCCCTGGACCTTTGACAAGGCCCCTCCTCACCTGACTGGAGGACAGAGGGTTAGCTGTAGAAACTATACTTGGATGACATTTACATTCTTGACCCCACCCACTTTTGTCTCTGGCCCTCAATCCACTGGCATTTGGCCCTCACAAGGTTACCCAGAATAAAACATGGCCTTCAGGCTGAACAATGTTCCCCAGTGGTGAAGGGGAGGTCAGTATTCACATAAAAATAACTCCCCACCCTAGGGAGAAAGAGGAGCAGGGAGATACTTCTGGGTTGCCAACATTTCAAGGCCAGAAATTCTAATTTTGGGGTTGTATCGAAGTAGACAAAAATCAACTGGCTGGCGTTTCATTTTTTAAAAAAGGCTGTCCAGGTCCTTACACGGCAATCCTAATTAGACCACTACTCTTGCAACCCCCCCCCCTGCACCCCTTGTTCCCACTGCCTCTCCCTCACTGCAGTTAGGCTTGGACAAAGCCTTCTTGCAGTATGGAGGGCATAGTTGGGGGCAGCTGCAAAAGATTAAACCTCTTTCCCCAGCTGCAGTCTCCAAAAAGATTTCTGCCATGGGTCCAGCAATGAGAACTGACAAAGGCTAAAATGTCTTTTTAGGGTGGGGCAGACAACTGATGTGTCTGCCTGCGTGTGTGTGTGGTTTGGTAGGGTTGGCCAAAAGGGAGCGAGGTCCTTGGGCTGGACATTTTCTTCTCACCCCTGCTATATAGCCCAAACAGTTGCAAAACGCACCGGGAGATGTGAAGGGAAAAATGCCATTAGGGCTCTTCCTAACGCCCTTCATTCTAGATGTGCTTAGTGTGTACTTGACTTGGCCCACCATATCAAGGTCTGGCAGAGCATTTTCGGCCTTGTAAGAGGTGATTTCTGCAGTCTCTATATTTAAACTGCTCCATCTCCCTAAAAGAAAAGATAAGAGGGAAATGAATTCTGGTTGACAAGAACAAAGGCTAATCATCATCATGATATTTGGTCATTTCTTTCATTCTCTATTTGGCAAAGCTAGGTGGAGCCTTATTTTGACACTTCTCAGTCAGCCTCCAATTATGCTCCCATGCTGTTAAGTCTTCTGGCAGGGTTTTGTTTTTTGTTTAGATGACTGTTGAGAGTTCGCAACCAACCCGCTTGTGCATATTTGCTATTCCTCCCCAGCTTACACCCCAATGTGCATCACTTTATACTTGCTTACAGTGAGACTAAATCACACGTGCATTTTAATGCCTATTCAACAGCTTTAGAAAGATCCTTTTGGAGCTGCTAGCAATCCCTTTTTTATGCACCTTGGGACACTTTAGTGCCATTAGCAAACAGGGGCCATCTCAATGCTCACCCCTAGCACCAAGTCATTTAGAAACAAGGTGAAAAGCATGGTTGCAAATACTGATCCTTGGAGGACCCCACTTCTCACTTCTCTCCATTGGGAGAACTATCTCATATGTTCCTGCTCTCTGCTTCCTGATCTTTAACCACTTACTGCTCCATAAGAAGACCTCGCTTCTTATTCCATGACTGCTAAGTTTACTCAGGATGAGAATCCATCAGCTGAAGCTCCCCGCTTGTCCATAGTTTGGGCTCTCATGCTAGGCTGCCTTAATTTTTTAGCTTTTTAATTTAAAGCTTTGGGGGTGGGGAGTTACTCTATGCTCCCATAGCTGATTTGGAAAGTGGTGTGCACATGACACTGGTGCATATTTATTCAGTATCTTTTCTGTTGTTCCTTATGAAATTTCTGTATTTTGATGAGTTTCCCCCTAAACCAGCCAGCAATGTGTACACAACCCAAAACTTAAGTATACAGTGTATCTAATGCAGGCATCCCCAAACTGTGGCCCTCCAGATGTTTTGGCCTACAACTCCCATGATCCCTAGCTAACAGGACCAGTGGTCAGGGATGATGGGGATTGTAGTCCAAAACATCTGGAGGGCCGCAGGTTTGACATGCCTGATCTAGACGGTAAGAGCAGTGTAACATTGGAACGAATTGCCTAGCGAGGTGGTTGCTTGAGGTCTTCAAGCACAAGATAGGCAACTGTTTCTTAGGGAGGCTCTAGCTCTGGGTTTTCTCCATCAAACAAGGGGTTGGGCTACATGGACAAGACCCCCTCCAACCATACCTGCCAAGTTCCTGTCGGAGAAATAAGGGATCGGACCGGAAGTAGCAGACCGGAAGTAGTGCTGCCGCCATTTTGGAACTGGGCGGAGCATGCTCAGAAACGACTTTTGATGCTGCTTTGCCCAGTTCCAAAATGGCCGCCGCGCCAGAAGTCGCACTGCAGCCATTTTGGAACTGGGCAGAGCAGCATCAAAAGACGCTTCTGAGCATGCTCCACCCAGTTCCAAAATGGCCGCCGTGCCAGAATAAACTGGGGGAAAACAAAAAAATCTGTTTTTTCAGCTGGGAACAGCTGGAAAAACGGGGGTTTCCCGGGGAATACGGGAGACTTGGCAGCTATGCCTCCAACTGCATGGTTAAATGACTGATAAGTCTGCTTCCCATATAAAGGTCCACAGTATGCTGGGAATTAGAGAACAGCTTGTTCACCCCCTCCTTCCTTGCAATTTCAAGGCAATGGGGGACATATGGGGAACATTTTGTGCATTTGTTTGTATTGGAAAATGCATGGTTAATTCTAACAAACACCATAGGTACTTTCTGCCATTAGTAGAAAGGGGCAGGGAACCTCTCTTTTTCTTTCTTTCTTTTTGCTCCATGGGCCATATTTTAATCAAGATTGGCCTTGTGGGCCATATTTGACATATGCGCAAGGCCACCAATCACCTGTCACTAAAATGGAGGAAGGAAAATTGTTTTATCACAGGCTCCAAAGCATACAACGCCCTGCTTCGGGAAAAGGGTTCCTGGTTGAACTGAGCAGGATGTAAACCACCACCACCCCAACCAGGAAGCAGGATTTAATCCCCCCATTCATCAGCTGTTGAGTGGGGGGCGGGGTTTAAAATCCTGGTGCCTTGGCTGCATGAGCCAATTCCCTGTGAGGAACTGGCATGCACAACTTAAAAGTTGAATCTCATCCTCTGCCCGTTGACTGGCATCATTCAGAGTGATTGACAAGTGGATGATATTTTGAAGGGGGGGGAGGCACAGCAGGTGAAACTGGGATCTGTGTGGGTCAAGACTGGCCTGCAGACTAGAGTTTCCCTACCGCGGGGAAAGAGTGAGGTAGGTGCCTTGGGCTGCTTGGGTCCAGAGAAGTGGCAGTGAGGTTTTAGAAGAGCATGTGGCATATGGCCTGCATCCCATTAGCCAGGCTGCAGCCTTCAGTGGAGGAGGCAGTCCCATCACCAGCATTGAAGTAAGGCCAAACTGTTGGTTGGGTCAGCTTCAGTATGTGTATTTTGCCTCGGGCGGCAAAATGTCTTAGGCTGGCCTTGACTGTAAGCAGCTGGTTAACCCAACTGGCAAAGGGGGAAAGGCACCAGGAATGCTCGTACATGTTGCTACCAACGAAAGCATCTTACCCCACAGCATCCGCATTTACAGTCCCCGCACAGCGTTCCAAGGAGTCCGTTGATAACTTGGATGCCACACAGCACCAACTGAGCTCCGCTCATTATCAGCAGTAGAGAGAATAGAGTCAAGTTCCAGGGCACAATGGACTCTGGAGACTTGCAGTCTTCCCATAACTTATGGTTCGTCAGATAGTCCCTGTGCCAGAAAAAGGAGGTTTATTGATTTTCTATTATATTTCTGTCAGTAAGGCTATCATTGTGAGGGAACACCTGGCCAGTACTTTCAGAAATGGACAAACCTCTCAATTTAACTGTCAGTTTCTCATATCCCCCCACGCCCGGTCAGTCTTTAATTCAGCACTCCACATTTCTGCAGCAATTTTTTTATTAATCCTCATGAAACTCCTTCAGTGTTTCAGTGCAAATTTTCCCCGATAAACACATCTTTGTACAGTATTCAGTTTTGCCCAATATACACATTTTGGCAATACGCTTTCCGTATACCATAATGCATTTCTATATGCTATTTTCAAGCGTGTATGCTTTTTATGCACGCTTCCCTGTAAGATATGCACTTTTGTACACATTGTTTGCTTGGAGAAGTGTGCTGCAAAAAGAGAGAGAGAGAGATAGAAGTGCGAATTTTGAAGGATAGCTGCTTTAGTTTGCATATTGTTTCAGGAAATCCAGAATTAAGTAGTTCCTCATTAAAATGCAAGCGAATTGTTATCCTGTAATATTCAGTGATGTGTCATGTGTCTCAGGTAGGTTAAAGGAAATAAGAGGCAGGTTCTGCTTCTAACAGAAACTGAGAGACACACAAATAAGTGAGTTCTGGGTTCTGGAAGTATTTGGGGTGCTGGCTGTCTCTCTCTGACATGGGAGCAGTGAACTTTGGCTGTTTAAGCTGTGCCTCAACTATACTCAAACAGTATACTTGTAAATGAAAACATATATATATATTGGGAGTAATGTTCCAATGACTTCCTCTCATAGGAATCCAAAGCTGGGTAGGTACTGCCCCTCTGGAACTTCTTGCCACTTGTAGGAATGGCTCGTTTCATCCTTGCACTGTAAAAATGCCACTCAAGGTGCCTTAAAACTTCAAACACTATGATTTGTGAAACAAGGATGGAAAAGACACAGGTTTTGCTATCTAAAAATGATTTAAAGCATTGGGTGGTATCCAACAAAGTGGCCCTGCTACGTAACAGAACTTTCCCATCCTCTCCTCATGTGCCCTTTCAAACTGTTCCTCAACCTTCTGGAGCAGACTTTCGGGGATGGGGGGCAAAGAGGGCACATGGGGTTCCATTGTGCAAGTAAACATCCTTGTGCTAGTGGAAGCATTTTATGGATACCACCCATTGTCTGCTTCTTAAAATACAAGCCAGGTGGAATACAATAGTCTTCAGTAACTAACCGGGGTGGGGAGAAGTGAAGGTGCAAGGCGTTTCATAATCTGAGTGCCACCACTGAAAAGGCTCTGCTGACTTTCTCCACCCAGACTATGAGGAAAACTCCTACCGCCAGTCAGAAATGCGATTGCTCAGCCTTACAAGTTGCTCTTTGAACCCCTGATGGTTGGAGGCCATCTAGTGGCTCATAATATTTGGTAAGCACTTTGCTGCAGAATTTATAGATCAAGACGAGAAAGCAACAACCCTTCCAGTGGAGATGGAGAATCTATCCAGAGGTTGGGGGGGGATCTTGAAATCTTACCCGTTCTCAAATGGATACATCCAGGTGCTGTTTGCTAGCTGACACTTAGGGCCTTTGTTCATGGCGACAGCCGACACAACAAAGCTGTATCCAGCGCCCACAACTCCAACTGCCGCAAATATTACGGAAGTAAACATCTGCCAAGAACGAGCAAAAGGTCAAAGGCAAAGTCCATCCTAAAAATCCATCTGGCATGTTTGCAGTTTCGGTGACTCACAGATGGCGCATGGGGACGTGCAAATCCGCAGACTTCTCCTAACCCTGTGGGCAGGAGTGGCTCTAGCACCAACATCCTGGCGCCAGGAACGCCAGCATCTGTCCTGCTTATCGGGAGATAAATGGTGTTGAGGCCAGGACTATGCGAGTGGAACGAAAGGAGGGGCACGACCCTGATCTTACCTCTTCCCCTCCCCTCAGTAAGCAGCATTTGCACCAGTGCTGTTGCTGTGTGTCTCCACCTCACCAGACCAGCTTCTGCTCCTTGCAAATCCAATGCTGGCAGAAGTCACAAGTGAGGTTCTCAACCCTTTGGCCTTGAGAGAGTCGCTTCAGTGACGTTAAGGGCCAGCCCTATCGTTAGGTAAGAGTAAGGCAGCTGCCTCAGGAGGCAAATGCTAGGGGTGGAGTGAGGAATGACAGAGAGATGTTGGAGGGCACTGCTTTTATACTTACCGCAAACCTCTTTCCACAACCTTCGTTACCACAGCACCCGCAGCAATCGTTATTCTTAAGACCCAGAAAGACCAAAGCAGGAAACACCATCTGATGACAACAGAAAATGCACTTTGAGGCCCGGTCGTTCCTACGATCGCTGTATTTCTTCTAGAACGTCTACCATCTTTTTCCAAACCCAGCAGTTGCACCTGGCAGGTCTACTCTCAGAGGAAGCAGCAGGATCACTGTAGCGCAACAATGGAATCCCCACCAAATTTCATTTAGGTATCGGTGCCATGGAATGCACTGGGACTTGCTTCCAAATTTTAAAAGGTACAAAGCTCGGCTGCAAATGTCCCAGCACCCAAAGAAGTAATTTTAATTAAGAAACTTTATGGACTATGCCTCAGCTGTATTGGCTATTGCTGTAAACTAAGTAATGCTGGACTGGTAGGAATGTAAGAGCAGGTCACCTGAAAGACTGTCTCAGGAAATTCAACTCTGAACCCACAAATATTGTAGGGTGGTGACCCAAAAACAGGCATTTTCTGTCATTGTCCCTGTACTATGGAATGCCCTCCCCTCTGCCATAGACAAAGAAACAACCATTCGTTGCTTCAAACCTGAAGGAAAGACATATATTTTTGCCTGACCCATAAGATCGGACCCTCATATATGCATTTGAATACTCCAAATTCCTGCTTTTATTTCTTTTCATATGCTGTTATACTACTGTTTTACTGGTTTTATTTTGTATTTTTCTTTTCATGATATTGTTTGTTGTTTTTTTATGTTGTACATCACTTTAAAAAATCTTTAAAATATTAGCTAATAATAATAATAATTTATTATTTATACCCCGCCCATCTGGCTGGGTTTCCCCAGCCACTCTGGGTGGCTCCCAACAGAAATATTAAAATACAATAATTTATCAAACATTAAAAGCTTCCCTAAACAGGGCTGCCTTCAGATGTCCTCTAAAAGTCTGGTAGTTGTTTTTCTCTTTGACCTCTGGTGGGAGGGCGTTCTACAGGGTGGGTGCCACTATAAAAGCTTTCAATCAATCAATCAATCAATCAATCAATATCAATCAATCAATGCTTATGGGCTTACCTATCAGAGACAATCCAGCAATACATGTCTGTCTTGTTTTTAACATAATAGGCAAGTGGTCTACTTTTGTAATAGACTATTCAATTTAGGTTTTCAAGTTATTCTCTGTATGTATTTCCAGCTTGCATACTCAACGCATTGGCAATCTAATTTCCAACACAGACTGTGCACCACACTTATAGTGTAGTCGGGTTTCTGCTCACTGTAAAGCTCAAGGCAGTAATAAAAATGAGAAGAACATAATGCGTTGTCCTACTCACCAGTACACCGGAACCCAAGATCCCTCCAAAGAACCAAACTTCATCTGAAATATGGTCCTTGGCTATGATCTCTCCTCCAGGGAAAAACAACAAAATATTAGCAAGGGTACATAGCACAGCCAGAGGAATGAGAGTACCTCCCAGGCATTTTGCACACCCTCCACAACACATGTTTCCAAAACTATAGCGCAGGCACCACTAGGGAAGAATGAGCAAAGAAATAAAACTTTCCCTGGATCCCTTTAGTATTGAAAGACAAAAACTTCTTGGTTTATTTTAACCCAATCCACTTGTGTCTCCAATTCCCACTTGGTATGGTCTCCTTCACAGAGGTTGCAGTCTGGCCAGCTAACTAGTGCTCTGATCATTTATACGCCGACATTGTCATGATCTCATTTTTCTGCATCTCCCCTCCACCCCCCCAAATGAGATTACGTTCAGAACCACCTCTAATATTGTCATGACAACCAGATACCTCTGTTAATATTTTACCAGCATGGACAAGACAGCCAGTGGTTTGGAGCTTGGTTATTGCAAAATGCCCTTTCCAGGGATGCAGACTTATTTTTGGCAATGTACTTTGACCCGCCGGCCCCCTCCTTTAAATGCTTAGTCATGGCAGAAATAAAAATGAACAATTCATCAGTGTTTCATTGCATCACCCAGCCTAGGTGATTTCATAGGGAGTCCCCAATAAGTTTGCGTGGGTGAGTGCACTGATAATGAATCTATGCTACCTTGAGAGTAAGAACAAGATAAAAGCCGTAAATCGAATAATGCATGACTTTCAGATGAACCATGGAAATTGTGTAAGCAGAGCAAAGTTTGATCATCATCATCTCTGCAGGGCAAATAACCATTTTCTATTGGAAAGCATTTGCTCAAGGGCAACCTGCTAGGGGTGATGGATAGAACCAGGCACACTATTTTGGTATACTAATTCAGGAAAGGATGCTGCGATTACTAAAACCCAGCATAGGTTTCTCAAAAAAAAAAGTCATGCCAAGTTTCTTTTTTTGATAGGGATAGGATTGCATGCTTGGTGGATCAGGGGAATGCTGCAAGTGTAGTGTATCTTGATTTCAGCAAGGCTTTTGGCAAAGTCACCCATTATATTCTTGGGAAGAAGCTAGCAAAATGTGGGCTGGACGAGGTAACTGTTTGGTTGATTTGTAACTGGTTGACTGACTGAACCCAAAGAGTGCTCATTAATGGTTCCTCACCAGCCTGCAAAAAAGTGACAAGTGGGGTGCCACAGAGTTCTGTCCCAGGCCTGTTGTTGTTCAGACTTTAGACACAACTTGAATGAAGGAATTGAGGAAATGCTAATCAAATTTACAGATGCATCAACAATGTGATGCAGCAGCAAAAAAGCTAATGCTATTCCAGGCTCCATCAACAGAAGTATAGTGACCTGATCAATGGAAGTCATAGTGCCACTTCTTTCTGCCTTGGTCAGTCTACACCTGAAGTACTGTGTCCAGTTCTGGACACCACAATTTAAGATGGATATTGACCAGCTGGGATGTGTGCTGAGGAGGGTGACCAAATTGATCAAGGGTCTGGAAATCAAACCTTATGAGGAACAGTTGGGGGAGTTGGGTATGTTCAGCTCAAAAAAGAGGAGACTGAGAGGGGCTATGATAGCCCTCTTAAAAACTCTGAAGGCCTGTCAGATGGAACCAGCTTGTTTTCTTCTGCTCTGGGGGGTATGATTCTAATTACAAGAAAGGACATTCCGACGAAACATCAGGAAGAGCTGTTTGACTGTGGAACAGATTCCCTTGTAAGGTGGTGGACTCTCCTTCATCGGTTATTTTAAGCAGAGGTTGGATGGCCTTCTGTCATGGATGCTTTAGCTGAGATTCCTGCATTGCAGGGGGTTGGACTAGATGGCCCCCAGGGACCCTTCCAACTCTACAATTCTATGACTCTATGATAGGATGAAAGCATGGGGCAGCTTCACAAACAACACCTGCTGAAATTAAAGGCGTAGGGACCTTGCCCTGTCTTGCATCTGGCCACAGGCTGCCCACCCATGACATGACATGGTATTCTGTGGAGTAATCTTCAGTGAATCTGTCTGATGATAGCTTTTAGCAGACTTGACGGGGCAATGGCAGAAAAAATCATCACTTGCGGCATACATGCTACATTATTTTGTTCCACTGCCACCTCATAAAGGGTTCCACGGGTGTCCGAAGCAATACAGAGATCTGCGAAACTTGTTTTCTAGAGATGAGGGTTGGTTGAATGCATACACCCCATGAAAAACGATGCCCATTTCATACGTGCTTCAATTCTCTGGGGGCAAAAGTAGCAAATTGCAATCTATCTTTCACACCTTCCCTCAATGCTGTTCTCACCTTCTTGATATGTGAAAAGAGCAAAACATCACCATATATAGTTATAGGTCTCCCCTTTTGTATACTAGCTGACAATATTGATCAGTTCTGCTGTTTTGGAGCAGTGTAGGGATGAGTGTGCTGTAAATTCATAATGTGATTATTGGGAGGTAACAATGTGTTTCAATCTTTGCAAGCTTTTATCTCTTGCATGCAGTGCTTTTTTCGGGGGGGGGAGTACGCAAGGGTACGCATACCCCTAAACATTTTGTGAATCTAAGTTTGGCCTCATGGAGGGGCAGTATTTCAATATGACTAGGAAAATGAGAGCACCCCTAAACTTTTTTAAAAAAAAAAAGAAAAAAAAGCACTGCTTGCATGTACAGTACTTGGGAATCAATTCCACTGGCTGTATGAAATGTGTGGAATATTAAAACCCAAGGCCTTGTTACATGATACAGGATAGTGACCCACTATAAACATTAGATAAGGACAAAATGGAAAACACCCACTGATTAATGCATGAAGCATATATACTCTGATAAGGATAAGTGCTTTCTGATAAAGCAGAAAGGTATCTTCAAAAGATAGCAAACAAGCAACAGTGAAAGTTGAAGATCACTGCTCTTTAGGTAACATTAAATAATGGTTGGGTGAACTTTCTATGTTACCCTTCACCAATGGCTGTGCTGGTTGAGATGGGGGAGAAATTTGTTCCAGTTTAAAAGCAAATTGATCAGCTTTGCACTTTCCAAAACTGCGCAAGCAGAAACAAGAGTTATCCTTTGAAATTCGCACGTATTATCCAAATTTTGTGATGCAGTACTCCAACCAATGTTTACACACATGGGAGAAATGTACTTTAATGTACAGGGAAATATCATCTGTTGATTCCCATTTTATTGTGTTTGCTCCAAAGAATACAACCGATTTCTAAAGGTCACAGGCCTCAGTGCAACAAAGCCCAAGGAGACTTTCCTGAGGTTTGGAAAGTACATTAGCAGATACGTTTATACTGGAAACAAAACAAAACAAAAATTCCTTCCAGTAGCACCTTAGAGACCAACTAAGTTGGTCATTGGTATGAGCTTTCGTGTGCATGCCCTGTGTACTAGTTCTAGATATTTAATCTGCTGCTGTGGTCTTCCCATCCTGGCAGCCAACATCGATCAATACAGGAAACCTCCCAAGGACTTCCAGCTTTGACCCTGTACATAAATGATGAGGTTGCTGATAGCCTGAGATGACTCCCTGGCCACTCCTGGTAATGCCTGTAAACTTCCAGAGACACAGGACAGAATGCATGCTTAGAAACCCTGCTTGAAACACACATTGCCAGTATGACACAGTTCCCTTAACCACGTCCTTGGAAGTTAAAAATGCAGACCTTACTGGGGGTTATTTGCAGGTGGGATTCAATCACATGCCAGCAAATTCAGGCCTTGCAATTATAGTGGTTGAGGTCTTGCACAGACAAACCCGCTTCCAAAAGACCGGACTTACAATTAACTATGGGGAAATGCACTGGAAACTGTGGGAAAACACTTGCTTTGATGCAGCATCATCTAGCTTCCCAGAGTAAGAGTGAATCCTCCTTAAATAGGAAACATCACCTGATCTCCCTGGGAACAAATGAAGATGCTTGCTCAATAAACAAGGCCCCCTGAAAGTGCCCTGGGGAAAGCATGGAAGTACGGAATCTAGAGTAGTAGCCACACCACCAATGGGGGTTATGTTATAATGGGGGCTTTCTTCATCCCTATGGCTCACAATTTCTAGTCTCCAAAGCTGCCGAAAGAGCACATTGTCCTCTGTTCTTTGTTGCTGTGCGAACCCTTTTCCCCACTTTCTCTTTAGATCCTCTTTTGCTCCACCACTCTTTTCTCTATCTCTCCTGTCCATTCTTCCTCTCAGGCCCCTGCTTCTTACACTTGGTTGGTATCCATCTGACTCAGGAGACAATGGAAGGGTGCGCCTTTGGGGGTGATGTCAAACAGTTGGGAGAGTTCCAGCGCCTGCCATGGTTGTAGAGACCAATAAAGGAGAGGCATGTTTTATTGCAGCTGGGGTAGATGAAGGGATCCAGTTGTGCTGATGTAGATGTACCGTGATGTTACTTCTTTCTGCACTCTTCCCAGTGGTCGTTCCTCCTCTGGTCACTGCTGTGGATACACAACCTGACGCATTGTCTCCAGGTGCTGCAGTTGCCTGCAAGAGATTCCCACATGGTGGGGTTGATCTTGCCAGCCTTCTTGTCACGTTTGCAGACATCTTTGTAATGCAGAGTTGGTCGGCCAACGGGCCTGGTGTGTGAAGCCATCACCCCAAAAAACATGTCCTTGGGGATCCTGCCATCTTCCATTCTGCGGACATCTGCAAGTCAGTGTATACTTCGCTGAGACAGGAGTGTGAACATGCTGGGAATGTGGGCTCGGGAAAGCACATCTTTGTTGGAGATTGTCCTGTCATGTGATGTCCAAATGACGCAGAACAAGTGGAAGGCATTGAGGTGCTGCCTATGACTTACTTCCATAAAATAGAGTGCTCAACACGCGAGCCTGGTAGACCTTCATCTTGTTCTTGGATGTTAACATCACATTCTCCCGTATGCTTTTGGAGAGGTGAGCCATTGCCATAGCTGTGTCCTTCAACTACCGTATGCTCCTTTCAGACACCCCCTACCTACCCCAAGTACACACCCTGGACCAGGCATAGGCAAACTCGTCCCTCCAGATGTTTTGGGACTACAACTCCCATCATCCCTAGCTAACAGGACCAGTGGTCAGGGATGATGGGAGTTGTATTCCCAAAACATATGGAGGGTCGGGTTTGCCTATGCCTGCCCTGGACAGATCATAGAACTGCAGCGTTGTATTATGTACCCAAAGCATTTTAGTCATGCTGGCCACACGACCCGGACATGGACAAATGCTGGCTCCCTTGGCCTGAAAAGTGAGATGAGCGCCACACCCCATAGTCACCTTTCACTGGACTTAACCATCCAGGGGTCCTTTACCTTTTTTACCTATCATAAGGCAAGGAGGAAAACCTCCCTGTGCACTTCCTCCCTCTAACCCATGCAAACTGTTTTGCACTTTTGACTGGCATCTTCCTTCCCTCCTAACACCCTCGCCTCCCCACCCCACCAAAAACCTCACCCCACAGAACAGCCCTAAATGTTGCAAAGCAGCGTCCATTTACTGCGCCCAAATAGTATCTAGCAGTAGCAAACGGACCAACGGGATTCAGAACGACTCCCGTCTCCTCGTATGATACCATAGGTGCAAAGGGGCATTTGCTTCGGAGTCACGTGCTCCGCGGTCACGTGAGGCGAACCCAAAGCGCTGCTCCTTCGGTTCCCTCAGGACAACGTTGCTGCTGCTCCTGCTTCTCCTCTCCAAGCGCGCGCCAGGTAGGAGGGGCGTCTGGAAGGGCGAGGAGAGAGAGAGAGCGCGCGCATGAAAGGGACGCCTGGCTGCTCCGTTTTTGTTTTGTTGCCCCCTTCTGTTTTCTGTCTCCTGCTGGAGAAGTAGGTCCGTTAAAGGAGACGGGCGCGTGGCTGAGGCTGCCTGTGCGTCTAGGCATAGAAGGAGGGGCGCGAGAAGCGGCTAAGGCGGCAGCAGCAGCTGGCTGGGCTCGGCTGAGCCACGCCCTGGAAACCCGAGCGCTGCTTGCCTCCGCTTCCTCGCCGCCCCGACCGTTCCTGAGGCTTCTCCTCCGTTTACTTAGCTGCAGAAAGAAACCCTCAAAGCAGCACCTCCCTTCCCCGACGGGGAAACATAGACAATTGAATATATAGCCTGTCGGGGGATGCTGCGTTTCAGAGATGCGCCTTCCCACCCCCCTCCGCGCCCCATCTGTGCGCGCAAGGCGATGGACAGCTGCTATTTAAGCCGGAGAAGTTGGACGTGTCAAAAACGAAAACGCTTCGCAGAATTGTAGAGTTGGACGGGGCCACGAGGATAATAAACTCCCAACTCCCTGCAATGTAGCCTATAATTTGCCCAACGTGGGGCTTCAACCCATGACCCTGAGATTAAGAGTATTCATGTTGTACAGTCCAACTGAGCTGCTTTAGCCAGCATCTCTCATGCACAAAACTCCACTTCTGGCAAAAAGTCCCCAGGCAGGACTGATTGGCTGGACTATCTAGTAGGGAGGCGGTACTGTTTCAGGGCAAGAGAAGCTTTGGTACCGCAGATGCTGCCAGGCTACAACTCCCATCAGTCAAGGGTTAGGGGTGATTAGAGTTGCTGTTGAGCAACATCTGGAGGACCAAGGTTTCCCACACCTGTGGGCCTAATCACTAGTGACTAATTTCTAAGAGTGTGTGTAGACTCTGGACCAGGCATCCCCAAACTCGGCTCTCCAGATGTTTTGGGACTAGAACTCCCAGCATCCCTAGCTAAAAGGACCACTGGTCAGGGATGATGGGAATTGTAGTCCCAAGACATCAGGAGGGCCGAGTTTGGGGGTGCCTACTCTGGAACATCTGGTACGCAGGCTGAGACCCTACCTGCCTGCAGACTGTCTCGCCAGAGTGGTGCATGCTCTGGTTATCTCCTGCTTGGACTACCTGGTTGGACTACTGCAATGCACTCTGTGTGGGGCTACCTTTGAAGGTGACCCAGAAACTACAACTAATCCAGAATAAGGCGCCTAGACTAGTGACTGGGAGCAGCCACCGGGACCACATAACACTGGTCCTGAAAGACCTACATGGGCTCCCAGTATGTTTCCGAGCACAATTCAAAGTATTGGTGCTGACCTTTAAAGTCCTAAATGGCCTGCGCCCATTATACCAGAAGGAGCCTCTCCACCCCCATTATTCACTGAGGTCCAGCACCGAGGGCCTTCTGGCGGTTCCCTCACTGCAAAAAGTGAAGCTTCAGAGAACCAGGCAGAGGGCCCTCTCGGTAGTGGCATCTGCCCTGTGGAATGCCCTCCCATCAGATGTCAAGGAAATAAACAACTATCTGACTTTTAGAAGACATCTGAAGGCAGCCCTGTTTAGGGAAGGTTTTAATGTTTGATGTTTTATAACTTTATTATTATTATTATTATTATTATTATTATTATTATTATCCTGTTGGGAGCCTCCCAGAGTGGCTGGGGAAACCCAGCCAGATGGGTGGGGTATAAATAATAAAAATTATTATTATTATTATTATTATTATTATTATTCTCCTATTTAGGTAATAATGTGCATTACTTTACTTCTAAATGTGTTCAACCCTCTGTACTGTGTTTGGGAGCCCCTCCTTATTCTGCTGAGTGGGACTGTGGACCTCTGCCCTCAAGGTCCTGCCCATATGGCACCACTGATACCTTCCTTGTCCTGAAATGAAGGATTTTTGTAGGGGTGGGGGTTGCAGTTGCTTCCCAGCAAGTACCTGCACCTTTTGGCTGGATCCCTGTGGTTACCTGAAAGAAAGGCACTTTGGATACACACATTATTACAGAACAAATGGGGCCGCTCTAACAAACTGTTGCAATGGGAGTTGTTGTTGTTTGCATAGAATCAGAATTGTAGAAGTGTAGAGTTGGAAGGGACCATGAGGGTCATCTAAGCCAACCCCCTGGAATACAGAAATCTTTTACCCAACATGGGGCTCAAAACCCCGTCCCTGAGATTAAGAGTCTCATCCTGTACCCACTGAGCTTTCCCTCTGCATGGACAGATGTGCTGCACTATATCAAGCAACAGAACCACAATCCGAGCCTTTGGATCAGCACATATAAACAACTGTGTTTGCACTGTGTTACTGCTAAATGCTGAGGCCCAATTTTGGTAGACGGAACACAGCATTCCCGTATTCAGAATTCTCAGGTTTGAATAAGAAGGCATCAGGATGGCTTTGAATCTTACACAGCCTAACTTCAGTTGGTGAAAATCGTGTGTGTGTGTGTGTGTGTGTGTGTGTGAGAGAGAGAGAGAGAGAGAGAGAGAGAGAGAGAGAGAGAGAGAGAGAGAGAAATTGTGGATCAAGTCTGTTCCTCAACTTGAATTTTGAACCTGGGGAAAAATTTACACTCAGTTGTACTATTGTTGAAATCAAGGGAATTTGGGAGTAAGAATGATATTGCTTGGGGAGTTCCATTTCACTTGCCAAATGAAAATGAGGGATTTACATAAAATATGGTAACATGATGTAATTTCAGCTTCAGTGTAAGCTATATTAGAGTTTTGCAGAACTCTGTGAAGTTTTATACAGGTCCATTTACATCCATTTGATTTTAGGGTTCACATTTATTTTTGTACATTAGTTCAGGTTTTCCTTTTAATACCCATTTCTTTTTTTGTGTGTTGTATTTTCTTCCGAAAAGGATGCCACATCTTAATTTCTGTTCTCGGAGATCCCCGGTGGTTTGCAGTAGTGCTTGTGTTGCATCAAGCCAGCCTCTTGCAACAAATATAGGCCTCGGTAATTTGTTCCGCTGTTATTTTAATGGGTGAAATGTTGATTTTTCCTTTGTGGGTCGTATCTGACATTCAGTGGGTTGGCTCCAGACTTAAGTTAGTGCAGGCATCCCCAAACTGCAGCCCTCCAGAAGTTTTGGCCTACAACTCCCATGATCCCTAGCTAACAGGACCAGTGGTCAGGGATGATGGGAATTGTAGTCCAAAACATCTGGAGTTAGTAACTCTTTAGACACCTGTGACTAATCTGCAGCGCTATACTGAAGATCTCCTGGCTGAGGTTTCCACAATTTTGGAAGTGTAACTCAATCAAGCTTCCTCTCTTCTGGCGTACAAAACCATTCTCAAATCATTTCAATTACAGTTGAAAATCAGCATTCCCATGTCTTTCTTTAATTCTTAGGATCCTGTGATTTTAACACTTCCCAAAGTGGCACTCCCTGTTTTGGTTTGCAAGTCACTATTAGTTTAGAGTTGTTGTTGTTGTTGTTGTTGTTGTTTGTTCTTTTTAATGAGCCTATCTCTGTTGCAGATATCTTAAAGAGTGGTGGCAATGCTGTAGATGCTGCTGTGGCAGTAGCAGCTGCTTTAAATGTTACTGAACCATGCAGCACCGGCATAGGTGGAGACTGCTTCTGCCTCTATTATGATGCAAGCACAAAACAGGTACATGGTCTCAATGGAAGGTAAGTAGCAGAGAGAGAGAGAGAGAGAGAAAGCACATGAGCAGCTGTTGTATTCTGCTATGTACTAGGGCAGAGAGTTGTTGTATTCTGTTACGTATTAGAAAATATAGTTGTATTCAGTTATCTGCTGGGGGAAGTTGTGCATTTGGGATTTCTCTCTTTGTAATTTCTACTCTTCCACCCACCCTCCAAAACCACCTTTTTGCAGCTGGTTTGAGAGTAGGGGCCAAGAAATGAGAGGACTAAGGCTTGATCTAGACACGTCAAAAAAAACATTTCAGGAAAACGTGTTGTAAACCTCACAATGGGAAATCTCGTTGCGAAAGATGGAACTCCACACCGCCATCTGGTGTCAACAAATCAAGTTGTTGCCACTGGCTCGATTGCTGGAAAATAAGCAGATGCAGATTACTTGGACTGCATTTCTCAATGGAATTCCACATATATAACAGGGCTCAGTTTAGTGGTTTTGTTCAGACTTGCCAGACTTATCACAAGCCTGTGTATACAAATGGTGTTTGTCCAGTTTTTGTGCATGCCTTCACTTTGTTTTTAAGCTGAACTTGATAATGATTTTGTGCAAACATCTTGGTGGACAGAGTGTCTGCAGTTCTGGTTTCATATGAGGAAGACTTTCATTTTAACCAGGAGGTCAGAATCCAGTTTTGCACCTCATTTCTTTTTCGTTTTGTTCTGATTTTCCTACATTCATATGCTATTCAACTTTTCGCTGCTGCAGAGGAATAGCTGTCCTTTGAGTCTAAATTGAATATTAATAGGAAGATGCTTTAAAAGGATAGCATCAGTCCCAGGTGCTCTTCGGTTCCTGTTGCTGTAGTCAAAGGGCAGAGAGCAGGACATGCTGAAATTCCTGTGGTTATTTTTTTCCTCCCAGGAACCTTTCACAAAGAAACAGGAAACTCCTTAGAGCAACATTGCACTAAGTGGCGCATGCATCATATGGGGAACAAGGTCAACTGGTGCAACAATACTTTTCCACCCTCTTCTCCCCCACATGACCCCTAAACCTGTTCTGGTGGTTCCCTCAAACTCACAGAGCAGATTTAGGCAGTGCAGTGAGAAGTCTTGTTGCGTGAGTGGACCGCATTTTGCAAATGCAATAACTTACGGTAGTTGACTCCCACCCTTGGTTCATGTGCTGTGACAGTTTCTGTATTAAGTCATGTTTCAAACATGAGCGTGCCTCCCTCCTACTACACAGGCCCAATGCCAGTGGTTCCCAACAGGTGGTCCGCGGACCCCCAGGGGTCCGCGAGCTATGCCAGAGGGGTCCGCAAGATGCTATTAGAATAAAAAATATATTAAATATATTTCGTATGATAACAGATTTTTTGTTTTGGCTGCTTCCTGCATGAGCAGAGTCTAGCGCAAAACTAGAATTAGATAGAGGCGGTAGTTCTGCTGTATGCCGCTAGGTGGCGCTTTACAAACACTACTGTTTTGCAAAGAGGCAGCGCGCGCATTCTACTAACGCTCACCGCCCCAAGATGCTTTGCGCGCGTCGGCTTCATTTGTGCGCTACTGCGCAGGTACCCTGTCTTCTCCATTCCCCTCCCTCCTCCCTGGCGTGCGCTGCCTCTTTGCAAAACAGTAGTGTTTGTAAACAAAGCAAGCATTTTCTTCCATGTGTTTCATGAAAAACAAATATAGGAATCGGCTCGACATGCGGTCGGATTTCAGAGTGAAAGTTTCAAGTTTGGAACCTAATATTTCAGAAATAATGGACTCAAAGGACAGATTTAACTCATCTCATTAAGAACTGAAAATTAAAACTAACTGTATACTGATGGAGTACTCTGTTGTAACTGTAAAAAACGTATAAATATAAAATATAAAAAGACTCTTAATTTGGCTCTCACTTTTTAATTTTAGGATTAGGAATTAATGGGGGTCCTTGTCACAATAGCGGCTCGATGAGGGGTCCTCAAGAAAATTTTGTTGGGAACCCCTGCCCTATGCAAATTCTCCTTCCTCCCACAGCACTCATGCACCTCAAACAAGCCATAGTATGGCTTGTCATGTTGTCTGAACCCAGACCATGGCTGTTTGTTTCAACTGAACCTTCAACTGAATGTTCATTTCTTGGTTTAATTCTTTTAAAAAATTATTCATTTTATAATAACACATAACAAACAAATAAAAACAATACAATACAATACAAACCTGACAAACCCATCCATAACAAAAAGACACAAAATATCTCACTGTCAAATCATTTTTCTTTAACATTTTAGGGTGACTTCCTCAAATCCCCCCTTCTGAGCTTCATTGTATATCATATTTAAAGGTAAAGGGTAAAGGGGCCCCTGACCATCAGGTCCAGTCATGTCCGACTCTGGGGTTGCGGCGCTCATCTCGCTCTATAGGCCGAGGGAGCCAGCGTTTGCCCGCAGACAGCTTCCGGGTCATGTGGCCAGCATAACAAAGCTGCTTCTGGCGAACCAGAGCAGTGCACGGAAACGCCATTTACCTTCCTGCTGGAGCGGTCCCTATTTATCTACTTGCACTTTGATGTGCTTTCGAACTGCTAGGTGGGCAGGAGCTGGGACCGAGCAACGGGAGCTCACCCCGTTGCAGGGACTCGAACCGCCGACCTTCTGATCAGCGAGCCCTAGACTCTGTGGTTTAACCCACAGTGCCACCTGGGTCCCTTTTATATCATCTTTAGCAATTTCTAAATCTTAACTTTAATCACTTTTGTAAATCTCTTCCTTTACCTAATTTCTTTCATTATCTATTTAATTCATTACTATCTATTTTCTTAAATTATAAACATTTTTTTCTACTTCTGCAACCTATAAGAACTTCCAAATGTATTTCATATTCTCAAATATTACAATACTTTTTAAAATATATTTTAAATTTCTTCCAATCTTCTTCTAGCAACTCTTCTCCCTGTTCGTGCAGTCTCCTCCCAGTCAATTCGGCCAGTTCCATAAAGTCCATCATCTTTATTTGCTATTCTTCCATGGTTGGTAATTCTTGTATCTTCTGTTTCTTGGTTTAATTCTGGCTTATCGCTCATGATTTGTTTGAAACAAACCACAATCTGGGTTTGGATAGTGCAACAAGCCGTATTGTGGCTTTTTTGATGTATACAGGATCCATAAGGTGGGGCAGTGAAGGGCAGAGAAGCTGCGTGGGATCTGTGTATCAGGGGCAGACACATTTTCTATTAAAAGCACACACATTATCTCCCTCTCTGCTAGCTGGAGAGAGTGTGTGTATATGTGCATATATCTTCAAGCTTCTCATTCAAACACATGGGAGAAATTTCCCACTTATCAGCAAACCGTCTTCTATCAGCCATCGAAACTGGGCTTTGTGCCTAACACAGGAATAGTCAGCCAATGGCCACAGTTGCCAGATCAAAGGACTACACTGACAGAAGATACTACTACCATTGGCAGAGTGTTCCCTTTTGAGTAGCTTTTAAAGCAGGTCAGCTCGAGGGCTGCATTCTACCTTGACCAACCCTCTGGGAGCCTCATGCAAGTGGTGGGCATATACATTGCACTTTAACTCACATGCATACATAAGTACTGTAAATACAGTTTCTTCCCCCAGCAATTAGGTTTAGGGGAAAGTAGCTTTGTTCCATCCCCAAGTCTTATTTCATGGGGAAGGGGTGATCTTCCTGGAGACTCTAGCTGTGGAAGGGAGACAACCACCCATAACCCACAACAATGAGTTATAGGGAAGAAGCCACCCATCGGAGCTAATATATTTGTTTTCAGGCCAATAGGGCATTTGGGGAGTTGGTGGGGCATTGTTGGCAGGGTGAGTAATATAAAGAGGATTGCCTTTTACCTCTCCAACTGTGACGCACACACTCTGAAAAGGCCTCCATGTGTTCCTGTTAGGCTTGAAAATATCTATTGGCTCCAGCCGAAGACTTCTTTTTTTCAAGTCTAATCATACCTGCCAAGTTTTCCCTTTTCTCGCGAGGAAGCCTATTCAGCATAATGGAATTTCCCTTTAAAAAAGGGAGAACTTGGCATCTATGAGTCTAATTGCAGTGGGGACAAAGAGGGGACACTGGGAGGTCCCAGGGGCAATGTCTGGCCCACAGGCTGGCAGTTCCTGACCCCCTGTATTACTGGTACAGAATCCCTTTGAGGGTTTGGACCTAACAATTCTAGTTTGTAGGGTTAAGAGCATCGTATGGGTTAAGAACATCTGTTTCTGTGATGTTGAATTAATATAAAATGTTGAGAATAGTGGTTTGAAACAGACCATTTTAAAAAGAGCGATTGGTTGGTGTATCTAATAAGAGTTTCTGGAAATAAAGGTGGCAGAATTTCAGCCTTTGATGAATCATTCTGTGAAAATGCCATGGAAAATGTTCTACATTATTTCAGGTTGTTGCCAGGAGGCTTCTGAGAGCTGTTACAGTGCCGTGCCGAGAAACTGTAGCACCACCATCAAAGTTTTTTTAAAAAATAAATAAGGTGAAATGGATGCTCTCCCATATCTTTTTTAGTATGCTTGTAATTCGGTTTCCATGTGGATCTCTGTTTGCTTTTCAGCGGTCGGTCTCCAGAAGCCCTGACCCTTGAGCTGCTAAAAGATCATGGCTTCAGCGAGGCAAATCGTCCCCCTCCACTACATGCACACAATGTCACCATACCTGGTGCGGCAGCTGGCTGGTGCGATGCTGTTGCCCTGCATGGAAGCAAAAAGGTGAACCCCAAATGAACATGCAGATTCAGGAATATAGCATAACCAAAACTGTTTCTTTTTGGCAGATTTTTTTTTAAAAAAAGCAACTATATTTTGCTTTTTTAAAAATAAATAAATAAATATGAATTTGCTAATTTAGCTTATTGTGCACAATTTCTTCCACTCCTTCCAGATATACCGAAATGCAAGGAGAAATACATGCCACGGAATCTCCTTCCCCCATCACTAAAAATGTTACTGTGTTTCCCCACCTGACTTCTGAGATTTCGCCAGATTGTCAGCTTATTTTCAAGCTTACATTCACAGTCATAGAGACATGGGAGTGTTTTGGTTGCTTAATATTTTCTCCCACTTTACTATTTATTGATAGTCTATTGAACAACTTTGTTTATAGGGTTAATTCTTGTAAAGAGGAGGGCCTTGGGAATGTTTTTAATCAGGCACACGTACATTTCAAATGTTGCCTCTAGATGGGAAGTAATTGTGTGATCTTTCCTGGTTCAGCTTTCCATGTGGCAAATTCTGCAGCCAGCTATAGACCTGGCTGAGAAGGGCTTTCCAGTCTCAGAGATTACTTCCTACTGCTGGAAGAATAATGCTCATGCTCTTCAGGCACCTGGCAACCCACACGGGAAGGACCTGCTGATTGATGGCCAAGCACCTGATCACGGACAAGTCTTCTGCAATCCTTTTTTGGCAGACACTTTTAAGGTGAGCTGAACTTCCTTGAGCCAGTGTCCTCAGCTCAGAACTATGGTTGCATCCAAACAGCAGTTTATTTAGTTTCCCCAACATTTCTCCGACCGTTCATTTCTGCATTATATTTGAGCTTTCGCATGGTGTAATAGCTGCTTATAGAAATACAGTGGAATGTAGCACAAATTCAGCATTCATTTTCATGTTATTTGCTTCCAGAAAAAAGATCTGTTCACAAATAACATGGAAATGAGTTACAAACCAGACCGATGTTCCACTATATTTCCAGAAGTGGTTTCTAACGTGATGCAGAAACTCAAATATATTGCAGAAATTTCATATATATGGTACTGTGTTTTACTGTATGACAATTTGAATTCCATATAATTCAGTGTGGAATAAAACTGTTTGGTGTCATGGAACTTACCATACAAAAGCCTACAAGGTGTGCTGCCTCAAATCTCAGTACAGTGGTACCTCGGGTTACAAACGCTTCAGGTTACAAACTCCGCTAACCCAGAAATAGTTCCTCGGGTTAAGAACTTTGCTTCAGGATGAGAACAGAAATTGTGCTCCAGCGGCACAGCGGCAGCAGGAGGCCCCATTAGCTAAAGTGGTGCTTCAGGTTAAGAACAGTTTCAGGTTAAGAACGGACCTCCAGAACGAAATAAGTTCATAACCAGAGGTACCACTGTATTTGGAAAATTGCTTCCAAAAAGGAAGGTGCGGAGTCCCAAACATCGAGACCCGTTGGCAGGTAAAATGTGCACAGGATCAGAGCCCCTAGGCGCACATACTTGCAAGGAATACTGTACACTTGCCTTTGAACTCCGTCGGTTACTTATCTGGGATCGGGCTGCACTTGTGAATAGACGACTCTTAAGCAGCAGTGTGGGAAAGGCTTTTTAAGGAAAAAAACCACCCCACCCACACTGCTATTAGCCTTAGAAAGAAAGGTGTAGCTGACACTGGTGGGATAAGAGCAGTAGGGGGTGAGGGAAGGACTGGGGATGAAAGGACTAAATCTCCCCTCCGTGTATTCTGTGGTCTCAATTAAATTGACTTTTAATTCTCCCTCATACCTTGCATCCCCAATAAGAACCAGTCTCTTCTGGCACCTATTACTATTTTTTCTTTTTAAATCCTAATGTGATAACTTAGTTGGTAGAGCATGAGACTCTTCATCTCAGGGTTGTGGGTTCGAGCCACACATTGGACAAAAGGATTCCTGCATTGCAGGGGGTTGGACTAGATGACCCTCGTGGTCCCTTCCAACTGTATGTTTCTATGATTCTGTACAATCTTTCTAATGATGCATTTCATGTTGTGTCTACTTTGACCCTTCGTTTCTGCCCTGGTGCAGATAATTGACTCATATCCTTTTCCTGTTCTGATCTTGAAGGGATGTTGGGAGCATGCCATTTAGGAAGTGGTATTTTGCTGACATGTTGATCAGAGAAAGGATCAGATCAGGGCAGTACTCAATTGTGGAATTAGACCCCACACTCCCCCCCCCCATGGCTCCATCTGGGCTTTTAGAGAGGAAGTGAGACGTGTTGTCCATGGGAACGATGAAGGCTGGTATTTATCCGAAGAGAAATGTTTCACGCTATGCAAGGAAGTTAGTGGGGAATGACAGTAATGTACATCAAATTTAATTTTATTTCCGCAGCAATTGAATTTGCTTCCAGGTTAACTTGGTTTCCACTAAGCATAAGAGATTTGGAGGCTGTATCTGAATATTCTCCAGCAGCATCTCCATTTTCATTTTTCTGATAATTATAAATGTCAGTATGCTGCAGGCTAACAAATACTGCCTCTTAACCTTACTGAGGAGCTAATGTAATGCTGAAAAGCTGTTCAGAGTCCAATCTCATAGAAATCAGTAAATAGAACACTATAGGCTGAGAAGATGGATTCAAAGTAATCACTTGTCATGCTTAATTCCCTTCCATTGTTCAACTTGGATTAATGTAACACATTTAACCTATACTTCATAACCAATTTGGGTTGTTTCCTCCACCCACACGTATTTATTTCCCTACACTCAAGAGATGTGGATAACATTTATCTGCAGTTTTAAAACATGCAAATATAATTTAATAGGTGATTAGCATATGCACAGACCATGGGTTGCAGATATATTTGGTCCTCTCCTTAAAACTGTTCACTCCTTCGAAAGACAGTCCCCTCTGTCTTTCTGTATCTCTTGATGCCATTGGCTGAGCTGCTTTGATGTGACCTTGTACATTCACTGGTGATAGCAAATGACCCCAGTAGCTGTTACTGACTTAGCTGCTGTGATGGCATGGAGAACTGGGAGGGATCTGGGTCAGGTAGCTGAACGCAAAGGGGAAATGAAAAGATCTTAGCATTTAAATTCTATGTTCAGCAAATTTAAACCATGTATGGGCCTTGAATTATATGTTCTTGGTACAAATATTCCAGTTCATTGCAGAGCCTTGTAGTGAGCAGTCATCCAGCAGATAGATGAAATGTTATGCTCAATAAAAACTCAAGTCCCACAGATGTATGACCTTAAAACAGCGAACGTGTGAAGAAAATTGACATAGATCCAAAGACATAGATCCAGTGAATTTTTTTTTTTGGGGGGGGATATTTTCTCTTTGAACAGAATTCCATGTTACAATCTCCTTTGGAAACTAAATGTGAAATAGAAGTTCAATGTTGCTGTTGCCATGGAAAATGATTTGTGAGCTTCTTGTTTGCTGGCCAATGCCATAGCCTTGGTCAGATTTGCTTAGATCGATGTGTGCGGTGCTTGATACTGCTTGAATTCAGAATTGCTATTCTCTCACAAAAGGATAAAAGCTGTGAACAGTGAGCAAGCTGGTATAAAACCCTGTCTGCATCTGAAAAAGTCAGCTGTCACCTAAGGGAGTCCAGGCCTCCATCCCTGTTTTTCAATATCTTCGAGACCGATTTTGGATCTCTTACAGAGAGAACTGTATAGAAATGATGAAATTAGCCTCTGTTGGATACACTTCACATGAGATAATTTCCTCCCAAATGAAGCTGGGAGTACACAAACTGTGCATTGTGATGTGTGTCGAACATACTGTCTATGCATTCTGAAATAGATGATTATACAAAGCAGTCTGCAGAGAACTCTTTGTTTCCAGCCAATAACTTCAGGTATTTCTGTTTCACTAGGGGGTGTTGTGTGCGTAAACAACAAAGTCTTGGGCATCTACTGTCTGTCGCAGCTGATAATTGGAGGTGATGTTTCAAAAGTGCAGCAGGGAATACAGTGCATTTCTCTGCTACATAAGCAATGTTGTTGTTGTTGTTGTTGAGAATTTTGGAAACTATGGCTCTTGAGTACAACGAAAGACAAACATTTAACATGATAATAAGTGCACAAATGACACATAAACAACAAAGGATATATGACTTTCAAGAGTCAGTGCATTAGATGAGAGATCCCTCTCCTACACGGTTTATCTGACTTGAGGAATGAGCCTTTCTTGACCTGCCAATTTCATCTGTTAATATTTAACAAATTGGTGCCAGGTAGTAACCTGGTACGTAGAGGAAGGTACACTATTTGCTTAGACATGGGGAATGACACATGCCCTTTTGTCTTGTTGGTGCCAGGTACCAACAACTTAATATCCCTTTTGAATGAGTGGCGTTGAAGTTGCTCTTCTTTGAAATCGCGTCAGGAGTGACAGGCAGTTTCCTTTTGTGTACATAAGCGCCTAATTGTGCTCTCTTTACCTCTGAAGCTACTCATTTACTGTGCATGCTATAATTTTAAAGCAACAGCTCACCCTTGCTTTCTACATACACCCTTCAAACAAATATAAAAAAATGCTGTAATATTTAATAAAGTTACTAGATTTTACCACCACATGAAAGGATGGTTCTGGAATAGTTGGTCTTGCCAACTATGGCTTGGGCCACGACTGCACCAAACTTTCAGAGCACAATGGGAAGCATTCATTTAATGCAGCCCATCAGCTCAAATGCTTTGCCCTTCTCCTCCGCCATGTGCCCTGTGCCCCTCCAAATTGTGGGGGTGGGTGGCCAGGAACAGCTTGTGGGAGGGAGAACGAGAGGGGGGAATCGTTCTGTCTGGCAGTCTGCAACGCTTGTGCAGATGGAACTTCCATAATAACGTGACGTTGAATTCCACCCTACGGTACCACATTTGTACCGGTAGTTATGGCTTCCCCCAAAGAATTCTGGAAGCTGTTAAGGGGGCTGAGAGTTGTTAGGAGACCTCTATTCCTCTCACAGAGCTTCTATTCTCTGTTCCCTGGGTTCCCTGGGCTGGGAAGAGGGGTTGATTGGTAAAGAACTCTGAGAACTGTAGCTCCATGGTGGGCAAATTGCTTAACCCTGAGTTCCAATCCCCTGCAATGCAGGAATATACTTGCAGTCTGTGAGTGTAATGTGCGGCTGGTGTGTGTTGCAAGTGACCAAGGCTTTACTGAGACAGTCATGGCACCCTTTTTGAACATCTCATTATTTTGGTATCCATAGTTATTTAAGCACCTAACTGATACAGTCATACATGTGCGTGCGTGTGTGCGTGTGTGCTCGCACACACACACGCACACACACACAATGCACAAGGCTCGAGAAAAGTGATTTCTCCCTCCTTTCCACTATCAGGATTACTAATTCCCGCTTCCATCTACATAGATTCTTGGTTAGTCATTGCCAGGGCCGTCTTAAGCATATCTGGTGCCGTGGTGCGAAGATCCCTCCGGCACTCCCCCTGCCCTGTTTCCCAGCGGACGCAGCAGCGCGGCGCCCCCCTGGTGGCCCGGCGCCCTGGCACCCTGCACCACCCAGCTTTGCCGCAGGGCTGGCCCTGGTCATTGCCCTCTTTTAAGGAACGCCATTGATTTTTTTAGAAAACACTCCTGAAATAATTATGATACCGATACCATCGTTAAATTCTTCTTGTCTTTTGCCAAAAGACTACAAAGGACTACATGAGCATTTTTGGGAGGCTTATTTATTCCTCTGCTTGTTTCTACATTGCTTAAAACAACAACAACTGGCTACTAGCCATGATGGCTGTGCTCTCCCTCTACAACTGGATGCAGCAATGCTTCTGAATGACAGTCGCTGGAAGTCACAGGAGGGGAGAGGGCTCTTGTGCTCATGTCCTGTTCCCTGGTTTCCCTTGGGCATCTGTTTGACCACTGTGAGAACAGGATTCTGGACTAGATAGGCTATTGGCCTGATCCAGCAGGCTACTCTTACATTCTTAACTACCAAAGCTTTCCACCCAGTTACTTAAATAATGGCTCAAATAATTTGTGGATTTAAGCCTCAACTATTTTGATTAACCTCCGCTACTGAACTGTGACCTAGGATGATGTTCAGGTCTGTAGTGCGTTCCTTCAGCATACCAGGCATCTGAGAGCCAAATTACCCAGCTAATAAGCAGCAAATGGCACAGTGCAACTAATGTAAATTTAATCTTTGTTCATGTTTCCTGGTTTACCATACTTTTCCGTGTATCAGACGAGGTTTCGTTAGTAAAAAATTATGTTACAAATTTGGGGGCATCTTATACACAAGTAGTGCATTGGTTGCTTCCGTGAGTTGGAGATTGTTGCTGCGGCAAGGGCCTGTGTTGATTGGTTGTCGCTGCAGCAATCTGGCGGGCGATAGGCAGACGATAGATGACACGTGCAACCCCCTAAAAAAAGCTCAACAACCCTGGGCTACCCCCCCCCCCACTAAAGAAAGCTCAACAACTCCTGGCAATCCTCCCCAAAAATAGCTCTACAACAATGGGCAATCCTCCCCCCTCCAAATGCTGAACAACTTTGGGCAATCTCCTCCCATTTTCTTAATGTTGAGGGGGCTTCTTATACACGGGGGCGTGTTATACATGGAAAAGTACGGTATATACACACTCATAGACCCCCCTTCCCCGCTCTGCTCTCCATCCAGGCAAGCAAGCAAGAGTGACTGTCAGAATTCAAGGTCACATTGCATAGTATTTATGCCCTCACCAAACACACACTTTTCTTATTGCAGTTTCCAATCTAGATTATTTTCTTCTTCCAGGAGTTGGCAAAACTTGGCAAACGAGGCTTCTACGAAGGCCGTGTGGCCAAAGCTGTTGTGGATGTTGTTCGGAGCAATGGTGGAGTGATGGATTTGGAGGACCTGAAAAGCCACGCCACTGAAGAAGTCAAACCCATTGTCACAAATTACAAGGTAAGGCGGCGATTGCAATGTTCCAAAATGAATGATGTTTGTGGAATTAATCACGGGCAACTAGGGCACAATATCGTGAGTCCCTAACAGAGTTAGTGCTGAAACTTGGATACACGGTACCTAGATACAGAGAGCTCAGAGTCTCAGGGGTTTGTAATGCTCTCCTCAGTGTGATAATTAGGAACTCTGAATTCTTCTTCGGGTTTCAATCTGAACCATAGAAGTATTCCTGTCTTGCTGTCCATCCTCACACTGGAAATGCCCACCTTAACCCCCCCCTTACAACTGCTACTTGAGCCTAAGTCTCCTTATTTTAAAAAAGAATCAGGCTCCAGTAGCCTTCTTAACAAAGCATCCTACAACTAGGGAACAATGGCTGAGAAGCCTCTGTTCCATTCCCCAGTGCACCTGAAAGTACCTTTTAACAAGCTTTGAGCCTTTGATATCTAATGTCTATATTAAAAATTGGACACATGTCCAGCCGCATAGCTGAATTCTTCCAGTAATGGAAGAATTGGGAGTATCCACTACATGGTGGTCTTGCTTTTGCGTTCTCTGTCCCTCCCACAGAATTTTCTGTGAACGGGAATGCCTTTTTGCTCAATGTGTTTCTCTTTATACTTCAAAGCGGTACTTTCCAGTCACACAGCCAAGGTTGGAAAGAAAATGGGGTTTCCTTGCCAGGTCATTCTTGGGATTCCCCCCCTCCCCATTGTTTTGTAGCCTCTGTTTTTCATCCTGTAATTTTCATACGGCAATAAAATTGCCTGGCAGACTCTTACCTTCCTCCCAGACCCACCCATGCCATGAATACAGGCTCTCAAAACTGAACTTGGCTGTGGTTGTTTCCTTTGAAAATAATGGGAAATACATTACGGGGTGTCCAGTTTTTTGAGGGAATGTGTGCAGAGAGCGAGAGAGAAGAGGTCAATTGAAGTGTTCATGAGAGGTGGACTTAAACACTAATTTGTGTCTCTAACGTATTGGGCTCACGGCTGAAATGTCTAATAAGGTGGTTACTGTCTTTATGTGTACCCTGAACAAATTCAATTTAAGTGCCGTATAATCTGGCGGCATACCATGTGAATTTTGCCCCTCGTTTTTCTAGTCAGTAGGTAATATGAAGGCACCTAGGACTTGTTGACGGAATCACAGGTCTATTAAAATTCATGGTACTTCCCAGAGAGCTAGGCCTCTGAAATTTGGTTCATACAGACAACCTGTTTACTTCACTTCCATCTCGATTTGCTTATGTGGAGGTTAGACTATGTCCTGTCCTTATTAAGCATTTGTTCTGATTTGTTTTCAGGGAGTTATATGATAAGAATGTTCATCTTGAATACATCTTGATTTGCTTGTGCAGTAGTTATACACCCCCCCATTAATAATCTGTTCATCTCCCGCATTTCCCCATCACTTTTCTAATTGCAAAGAGTTCATTTTTTTAAAAAAAACTGTTGCCCTTGCACAGCAGAAAATCCACTTCAGTTGCACAATTGTAAATTTCCAGTACTTGTGTGAATCCTTACCACAAAATACTGTCTGGGAGCAACCATGGTCCAAGGCTCCCCAATTACAAAAAGCAAGGGTTGGATTCATTTACATTTGTACATCCTAAAATGCAAAGGAAACAAGTTTACATTATACTGAAGCCCTTTCACTATTGCAAAACTCCTTTGGAAGGGAGCCATTTGCACTGGAGAGAGGGTGGGAAGAAGACAAGCTGAATTGGAATAGAGAAAGGAAACCAATACTTAACTTTTTCTCTGGCAATTATCCCCCCCCCAAAAAAAACCCTTCCCTCGCTAGCTGCTTGATTTGGGAGAGAGCCGAATTTCAGTAGCAGCTACCAATAGAAACATGTGCTTCCCAAATACAAGCTTAATTAGTTAGTTCTGTAGATACTCGGCAATAAGAGGAAGGGAGAATTTCAATTCTGTTCACATTTAAAGTCAAATCCACACTTTCCGAAAGAAGATGCGAAGCTTTCCTTTGAATTTTTCACTTATCCAGATTTTGCAGTTCTCCAACCAAGCAGTGTTTACCAAAAATCATATATTAAAGGGAAATGCACATAAAATATTGGGGGAAATAACATACAAAAAAGCATTATAGAGTGGTACCTCGGGTTACAAACACCTCGGGTTACAAATACTTCAGGTTACAAACTCTGCTAACCCGGAAGTAGTACCTTGGGTTAAGAACTTTGCCCCAGGGTGAAAACAGAAATCGCGTGCCGGTGGCACGCCGGCAGCAGGAGGCCCCATTAGCTAAAGTAGTACCTCAGGTTAAGAACGGTTTCAGGTTAAGAACGGACCTCCAGAATGAAATAAGTTCATAACCAGAGGTACCACTGTATTTGGAAAATTGCTTCCAAAAATGTGAAATTAGTTGTATATTAGTTTAAACTGCAGACAGATATACTAAATGTATATTAGTTAAAACTGCAGATAGAAATGTGTTTATTATGAGAAAATTGCACCAAAATGCCAATGAATTTTTAAAAAACAAAAAACAAAACCAAATTGCTGCAGAAATGTGGAAAACTGGCTGGTGCTTGCTGTTGAAATGGAAATAAATAGAGCTCTGCCACATGACCCAGGGCTCAGAAAATTGGTTTAGTGTTGTGTTCAATGGGTCTTTACTCCCCAATAGGTTTGTAGTAGGTGATTGCAGCCTAAAACTCCTGTAGTACAGTATTCAGAATCTGGTGTTTAACCCTCTTCAAGCCTCCCCCTGGTTGTTAAGAAGCCCGCAGGTGAGCGGAAGTACGGAAAGAGAGCATAAATCAAATAAGAGGGTTGCCGGTAGAACGTTTGCAAGGTTTGCACGCAGCGGCCGGGGTGCTTCTTGGCTCCCTCATGCGGGGCGCCTCGCTTCTCGTTGGAGCTTCTGGTATTGCGAGAGGTCGCGTCGAACCCAGAAAAGCCTTAGCATGTCTGACAACGAGGATAATTTTGATGGAGATGATTTTGATGATGTGGAGGAAGATGAAGGACTGGATGATCTGGAAAATGCTGAGGAGGAGGGTCAGGAAAATGTAGAAATCCTCCTCTCTGGAGAACGCCAGCAGGCAAACCAGAAGCGAATCACCACTCCTTATATGACCAAATATGAGCGTGCCAGAGTTCTTGGTATACGTGCCCTCCAGATAGCCATGTGTGCCCCAGTGATGGTAGAGCTAGAAGGAGAGACAGGCCCGTTGCTGATTGCAATGAAAGAACTCAAAGCCCGGAAGATTCCCATAATAATCCGCCAGTATCTGCCAGATGGAAGCTATGAAGATTGGGGTGTGGATGAGCTAATTATCACAGACTGATCAGCTATCCTTCGGTGCTCTGACTTCACTTTGACTGCAGATGTTTTTCTTTTTGTGTAAATAAATACTAAACCCCCCCCCCCAAAAAATAAATCAAATAAGAGATGTTTGCACGTAGACATACATCACTGAATGGCAAAACCTCTGGAACTACTTTCTGCCTGGGTAGTGGGGAAAGGAGAGAGATTACCGTTCAGCTTTTATATAGCCTGGCCAAAGCTCTTCACACTGCAAGTAAAACACCATCAGGTATGGATACCTGTGTGACATTCACGAGTGTCAGATAATCTCAGGGCAGTTCTGAGAATGTCTGTGCCCGAGAAACTTGTGATGCCAGAGTTCCCACATAAGAAAGGGAGAAGCTCAGATGCCATATCATTAGTGAAGGTGTGTCACATTTTGCACTCGTGCCATTCCAGTACTGCCAATAATAGTACCTTCCTAAGCCCATACCTACTAATAAACCTATTAGTCATGTTGAATGTGTACACACACACACACACACACAAAAGAGAGAGAGAGAACAATGAGTAATGTGTTTAAACAAAGAAGCAAAAGTTAAATATACATGGGTTATTTGTGTATCTTCACCCAGACCCATAGTCCTTCTAAACCTGTGTCATTGCTTTCACTCTAGTTAAGTATTTCTGAAACGTTTTTTGAAAGATATATTAGGAAAATAGGAAGCTGCCATATGCTGAGTCAGGCCATTGATCTGCTTTTGTCAACCCTGACTGGCAGCAGTAGATTTCAGTTCTGGGGCAGGATTTGAACCTGGGTCTCTTCTTTATGCAAAACAGCAGCTTGACCACTGAACTATGACTTTCCTCTTATTGTTCCCCACCAGCAAATATACTATGTGTATGAAATGGTCTGGAGTTTTTTTGTTTTTTTTTAGCTTTAAGAATTGGATGTAGATGAGGGCAGTTGTTACAAGAAAGCATTTGTGTGGTGAAGGTATTGGAACAAATCAAACTTATTTAAAATAGTATACAGTCAAACCTTGGTTGTCGAACATAATCCGTTCTGGAAGGCCGTTCGGCTTCCAAAATGTTTGACAACTGAGGTGTGGCTTCTCATTGGTTGCAAGAGCTTCTTGCAACTCAAGCGGAAGCCACGTCAGACGTTCGGGTTCCGAAAACCGGTTGAAAACCGGAGCATTTACTTCCGGGTTTTTGGCGTTCGGGAGCCGAAACGTCTGATAACGGAGGCATTCGGGAAGCGAGGTTTGAACCACTGCATACTTAAGTGAAGTTGCTTGCCAAATTACAGAAGTCACCTCTGCTATATGCTACTACATTTACATACATTTAAATCACCCCCCCCCAAAGAATTCTGAGAACAGTCACTGACCCCTCACATAGCTACAACTCCCAGCAACCTTAACAAACTTTAAATGTACGGTGCTTTAAATGTTTTGTGCGTACACAGTCTTGGTCTTGATTCAGCAGTGCAGGAAAGACTTTTATACTGAAAATCATCAGTGTCTTGCGTGGAAAGTTTCCCTTTTCTTTATTGTTCCTTTGCTGGTGTTCAGTGTGTGAAGTGACCACTATTTCATCTCCAGGGTCTAAATGTATGGGAGATCCCTCCAAATGGACAAGGAATAACAGCGCTATTAGCCCTGAACATTTTAGAAAATTTCAACTTGAAAGGTATGACCAGCATCTAAAAAAGTCCTGTTACTTCTTTTTTTTGGGGGGGGGGAGAATAGAGAAGAAACATTCTAGTTGTTTCAGCTTTAGGAGAAGAAAAGCCTCCATTCGAAACTAAAGCTACTGTTAGTCACTGCACTAATTGTTAATTGTTGTTTTTTAAATTGCAGGTGACTTTACCTTTTGTATGTACCAAAATAAATAACAGGGTAGGAAGTGTGAATGTTTTCTGTTCACTCTGCATCACCATTTTGTCTCAAGACACTTTTAGCAGAGCAATCCAAACTCTGCAAACTTGTCACACAATAGCCCTAAAAATTGTTCCAGTGTATGCCCTCCAGCTTGAAGCGCTGGCTGCTGGTAGAGTCCCAGGGGCCTTGGAGGTGGCACTGCTCAGGAGCACATGAGATGAAACATGTTCAGGGTGCAGAAAGGAGACTGGCTAGGGGAGGAAAAGGAGTGGGGGCCGGGGGAGAGATCAAGGCAGCAATTGTGTACACACTCACATTTACTCTGCACATGACATTTGCCACAATCCACATCAATCCTGCAGTTTCTTGAGGAATACTGCGTTTTGATGTCTTCTATTAGATTTCAAAAGCCACGTGAACAAACAGTGGACAACTTGGAGACACATCCAGCCAAACTGATATGCACAACAATGTGCAAAGGTGATTAGAAACACAGGTGGGAAAATGGCCTCACTGCATTTTAAACCAATAATGTGTACATAGCCAAATGTGGATGGTGAAGGAGGAAGAGAATAGAGGAAGAAAAGAAGTGATTTTTCTCCCTTTGGTGCACTCCACATACTGCAATTTCTTTTCGGCCCCTATATCTAGAACATAATCTGTGAATGAATTCAGTGCAGTTATTACTTATGTAGTCAATTATAGTTTTCATGGGCAAGTGATTCTTTTGACCTGATGCTTGTGTGCTGGTTTACTTTTCTAGAAATGGGCCATAATACTGCTCGCTATTTGCACGTCCTGATCGAAGCTGTCAAAATCAGCTTTGCTGATACTTTACGGTTCTGTGCAGATCCAGAAAAAGTAGCTGTACCCACAGCAAAGCTCCTTTCCAAACCTTATGCCAGAGACCGTTCGAAGCTGATAGATTTACAGAGGTAAGGGGGTCATCTCTTGACTGCTTGTGTTTATTTCTTATTGCATTGATCTTCTACTTCCCCTCCAAGGCGTTCAAGGTGACTTAAATGGCTCAACCCTCACAACTACTCAGTGAGGTAACTTAAGCTGAGAGTTGGTGACTGGCCCAGTGTTATCCAGTGAGAACAGCCTTTACCAAAGGTGTCATGGGCTTTGAAGAAACTCAATCTCAGGATGCAAGGCAGAAACGTGCTAAGAGGAAGGCACGCTTGGCAAATCCACACCATGATCAACTCCTGCCTGGAAACCAATGTCCCCACTGTGGAAGGACGTGTGGATCCAGAATTGGCCTCCACAGTCACTTACAGACCCATTGTTAAAACCGTGTTCTTGGAAGGCAATCTTACTCAGCTACGAGTGATCGCCAAAGAAGAAGAATCCAGTGAGCTTCATGACTGAGCGGGGATTTTAACACCGGTCTCCACGGTCGGAATCCGAAGCTCTAACCTGTATACTTCTATAGTGTTCTGATCCTGAAATATGGAACAGTTGTTTTCCTTGGCCTTGGCTTTCGTTCAAAGTAGCTGCTGTCTTCTTGATGTTTACACATCAGATTAAAGCCCTCTTTTATTTGCAGTGGCCAGGATCCAAAGAGTTAGTTCAGGCATTTGGGCATGCCCAATGGGATTTTTGACGATTTTCTTTGAATAGCAGGCTGCAACACAATATCAAAAGCTTGCTTTTGAAAACCCGTTCAGTTTGAAAGCGGCCTTTGTGGACTGGGGAACTCAAGCCCAAACTTTTGTAAGCATCCAGAAATAGTTGCACAGTTCTTTGGACCCCAGCCTATGAAGTCATTGCGATGCATTACCTAGTTTGGGTGAGGCCTTCAGGCGAAAGATAAATTATTATAGGAAAGCCTGACAAAAACTGCAGAATGCTTGCGGGCATTTGTTTATTTGTATGGAAACAAGTGGAAGTGTGTATGTACGTGTGAGAGGAGAATTGCTTCTGATCGGGGTTCAAGCCTGCTATTTATTACCTCCCAAGTGGTGCATTCCACTCTAAATACCATTTCCCCTTTCCAACCAACACTCAACATTCTGTGGCTATTGCACATGCACTATCTCCATTGGGCTATTTGGGGTTTTATGCCTCTTCTAGGTCATTTCTTTTCGTTTTCTTCTTCAAACCTTTGAGTTCCATGAAGCATACTAAAACCTACTTCTTGCTTCTCAGTGACCCTGGTTACATAAATATTGGCACTCACCACTTGAGTATGCCGTTGCAGGGAGGAATGCCTATTGAGAAATCCATGTAAAAAATGTTGCTAGGATGGTATCCTTTGCCCAACGCAGGGCTCGAACCCACGACCCTGAGATTAATGTTAGATAAACAAACTTGTAAATTGGTGAGCCTTCATTCCCACAACACCAAGGTGGAATCTACACACATATAAAAAAACGTTCAGAAAATGCTTTTTTTTAAAAGGGGTTTAAAAAATACATTGAATTTTCCATACGGTTCACCATTGCCGTCTAGTGTCACATTGTATATTGCTTAAAACGTTTTATGTGCAGCTGTATAGCTAAGTCCCACCATGTTTTCAATCATATACTTAGAAAACAACAGGCCTTGAAAACCCAAGGGACTAAGTACCTACAGTAGGGCATACCTGATTATGTGTATGTGCATTTTTAATGTACCCATGTGTGTTAGCCTCCTATTGTGTACTTTAGATAAAAATGTTTGTTCAAATTTGTTGGCAGCGCTGTGTTTGGGTTTCACCTCATAAAATAATGCGGTGACCCCTTATTTGATCTGGTATTACCTGACCATAAAAAAGACTTACAGGCACTGTTCCTTTCCTGTGTCACTTTTGCCTTATCTTTCTGTGACACGCTATTTGCTGTTTCAGCTGAACATTACCAGGGAGAGGGAGCAGAGAACTTCACTGGGAACTTGATGCAAGGCTGCTTGTGGGTGAAGCTACAATCTCTATTCTACTAACATAAAACTCGCACGGCCGCAGGCGTTACTGCATCTGGGCTCATTAAGAAAGTAAGAAGGAGCATCTTCTGTTCTCACAAAGGCCAACCAGATGCTCAAAAGTGAAGCCCACAAACACAACATGAGCACAACAGGGTGTAATGTACACTTTATAAATAAGCAGGCCTTGTTTAACCCGGCTTACAGGCAAACTCCCCACTTGTGCAGAGGTGAACGTTCTGGGCCCCCGTGCGCATTAAGTGAAATCACGCGAAATGGGGAGCACCCTCTAAACATGTCCCCTGCTGCTGTGTCTTCAATCCAAACCCAAACTGAAGTTCTGGGGTCAGCTGGAGGCAGCACAAGGAAATGCTGGCTGCGGCTGCGCTGCCCCACGTGTCAGCTGTTAGGTGGGGAGGTTGAGCAACTGAAACAAAGCCCCGTGTGCCTCCAGTCTCTTTGGGGCTTCCTCCACTGACATCCTCTTTGGGCTCCAGGGAGGGTCTTCTCAGAAAACCCCCCTATGAAATCAGATATTTGGGTTTATGACTTTTTTTTTCCTGTGTGAACTTATTGAGTTGTTGTTGTTTCCTTCAGGGCAACTGCCAAATATAATCAAGGAAATCCTTTCCCGGTTGGAAGTGACACTGTTTACTTCACAGTGGTGGATACTCAAGGCAATGCCTGCTCTTTCATTAACAGCAACTATATGGGATTTGGCACAGGGCTGGTACCAGATGGCTGTGGATTTACATTACACGTGAGAAAATACTTTCAAGCATGTGTGCATGCATGTACGCACGTGTGGAGAGTTGGGATGGAAAGATCTGTCACTTTTGCTTCATCCACTCTTAAATTCTGTTCTCCACATTTTGCAGCAAACTGCAAATATATATATTTTTAACGATCCGCATGAAAATTCACAAGCATTTTGGTTTGAATTTCTCATAGTAAACACGTTTTTATATGCTGTTTTGTCTAATGTACACATGTTTACAAGCAATTTCCCCTAATATCATGCGTTTTGTACTAATACTTATTTTCATGCATATTTGCCCCTCATACTGTATATGCATTTTGAATATTGTTTGATTGGAGAGCTGCATTGAAAAACAGGGATGAGTGCAAATATCAAACAATAGCTGTGTTTCGGTTTGCACATTGTTTCAGAAAGTACAAAGTAGGTAGAAGATGCATACTGAAATGAATTTCTCCTCCATCCATAGGGGAGAGAGAGAGAGAAGATTGCTTTAATATTAATTGGCACACAGTGCTATCCAGTATATAATATTGCTATTTTATATCCTGGTTGGCTTTAAAATGTTCTTTACTATAAGTTGAATATGGGAAGGGTTGTCCCCACATTAATGGAGGGAGTCATTTATTTGCTGTGCAGTAGTATATTTACCTAGGTTACACTAGGAAGGTGGCTCAAAGTTTGGCGATTTTTCACCTTAATTTTAAAACTGTATATTTGGTATATTTTGCAGCAGCGTCTTCATAATTTGTAACTGGCTGCTATTTTAGCAGTGTCTGTGGGTTGGTTTTGCTATTACCTTTATTAATAAAGGGACCCCTGACCATTAGGTCCAGTCGTGACCGACTCTGGGGTTGCACGCTCATCTCTCATTATTGGCCGAGGGAGCCGGCGTACAGCTTCCAGGTCATGTGGCCAGCATGACTAATAGCCTTAGGTAATTACATAAATTGTTAGGGAATTGTCCTATTAATGCCCACGGGGCAGTTTTGCCAACCTCTGCCTTTTACTGTATTGACTTGTTTTTTAGAACCGAGGAGCCAATTTTTCACTACAGCCTGGTCACCCAAACTGCTTGGCACCTAGGAAGAGGCCATATCACACAATTATACCTGCTCTGGCTACTGATGCAGATTCAGGGGAGCTTCTGTGCTCCTTTGGAGTAATGGGTGGATTCATGCAGCCACAAGGGCACGTTCAGGTGAGCCTCTGCATCATTCAACTACTTCTCTGTAAGCGTTTCATTTGCAAATACCCGAATACAGCATATCTGGCATAAAATCCAGTGAACTTCACAGTCGACATCCTAGATGAAATCAGCTGCATGATCTGGGTGTCCTCATGTTCGATTTCATGCAATTGTGCCCTACTGAAATGTTATGCCAATGAATGGGCATCTGACTTGTTGAAGAGGGCAAGTGCTCTGTTGCCATCTTCCCCCATGATTGGGTACATGTATCGTCTGATCAGCTTACAGTGCTGCTTCAGTACGGTGAAACCGACTTTGCTTTTCATAATGAAGATAAAATATTACTCATTTTCAGTTGCTTTGTCAATCATGTTGTGATTTCCATCATTTATGTGAAGACATTCAAAAAACCCTATTTTGCCCAGGTTGCTGCTGCTCTGTGAATTGATGACTTCCTAAGGTTGTATCAAATTTATGTAAGGAGCTTGTCTTTCCTTGTTCATCTTACGCCATTCTGTACCCCTTGTAGGTACTGCTCAACATGTTGGAATTTGGAATGAATCCACAAGAGGCTTTGGATGTGCCACGTTTTTGTGTTGAATATGACAAAAAGGGTAAGATATGTTTTTAGATAATGAGCGTACAGACATCGTACAACCTCATCTTATTTTAATAGCTGTGGGAAATCTAAAATGTGTAGTTCATCAGATGCAGGAACACAGGGAAGTGCCTTATTCTGCATCTAGTTTGGTACACACATGGACAGAGATGCAACAAATAACAAATGTCACACTAAGGTCTTCCTTCCTTCCTTCCTTCCTTCCTTCCTTCCTTCCTTCCTTCCTTCCTTCCTTCCTTCCTTCCTTCCTTCCTTCCTTTCTCGCACATAGATACATTTCTCTTTTTGCATCCTGTGGAAATGGGTTGGAATATTCTACTTGCCTTTCAAGGGATTATCATTTAGAGCTATGAATTAATGCTTTTGTTCAATCCAAGTCTTTTGGGTTGGATGGCATTTGTGAAATCGATGAGCATCCTTGCAGTATTGCTTGTCCAGTTAAATCCTTGAATGCATTTATTTTATACAGTGGATGCATGGCTCGTGTCCTTGGAAGATGGCATCCCTCGGCACATCACGGAAGCATTGGTAGCCAAGGGTCATATGGTCATGGCACCCGTAACTGGGCACAGCAGGAGCATGTTTGGACGGGGCCAAATTATCACCAAAGGAGACTGGTGGAGGCACTGGAGAATCCTGCCTTCTTCTAGCAATGTATTCTGGGCAGGGTCTGATCCCCGAGCTGATGGCTGTGCATTAGGATATTAGCACGGAAGAAAGAATTGGCTGCGTGTTAAATGGGTTTTTTAAAAAAATCAATGTCCAAATCAAAACTCAAATCTGAAAGGGTATAAACAATGATAATACGGGCAAGGGGGAAATGGATCAAAATCTGCTTGAGCCATAGCTTGGTGATAGAGCAAATGCTTTGCATGTAGTTCTCTCAGGGACAGTCAGAGGCATCTCTGCTTGTGACTGTGGAAGAGGGTTCAGCTGCCAATCAAGTTGGATGAAGGGTGGGGGATGTAGCCAAGGTCTGCATTCCCTTATAGGCAGCCTTCCAGGGGAGCTGATTGGCCAGAGGCCAAGGTGCTATGGATGGGGCTCCTACAGGTGTCTATATTCCGGCTCTCAGTCGCACAGCACTGCAACCAGGGCTGGTCTTACAATTAGGCAAACAGAGGCAGTCCGATGGTTGGCATGGGTCACAGTGAATTGCTGACTCCCCCTACCCAGCCCTCCCATCACCTTCTCCCTAGCTCCAGGAAGGGCCAAAAGATTGTCCTTCCTGCAGAACAAAGCACTTTGGGCAGGCAGGCTGTGAAAGTGCCTGTTCTGGCACGGTTTGCTCTGGCAGCTAGAAACGATGCCTAAAATTAGGGCAGAAAGTTTAGTGTTATTGTTGTTGTTTTTAACAACAGTCCCACGTTTTGCCCTCGTGGCAAATGTGTAAACTTCTTAATAAAGATAGGAGGAAGGGCAATTGATACCAACATTATTAATACTGACTGGCAATTTCTTCCCCCGACCTCTTAAACATTTAAAAATCATGTTTACAGCTTATATGTATTTCATAGAATCATAGAGTTGGAAGGTACCCCCAGGGTCATCTAGTCCAACCCCCTGCAATGCAGGAACCACAACTAAAGCATCCATGACAGATAGCCATCCAACCTCTACAATGAAGGGCAGCCCACAACCTCCCGAGGGAGTCCATTACACTGTCGAACAGCTCGTGCACTTCTATTGCGTTTTGATACAATTTTGGTATTGTTGATTATTACACAGCCCTCCTTGTTTTGTTCTGTTTTAACTTAATGAATTTAATGTGTTTTAATATCTAAGGAACATCCAATCAGTCAAATAATAATAATAATAATAATAATAATAATAATAATAATAATAATAATAATGAATCTGCTACAAAACCTTTCTGCATTGATTTGTCCATGTTTCTTAATGTAACCTTTCTGTTTCCGTAGCATGTTTTGGTACAATTTGTTACTTAATAAAGAGTGTTCTATTAATAGTGCTGCGTGTACCTAGTTATTATTGCAATAAGCAGGTTGTTGTCCTTGTGGATGACGACAACGGAACAGCTTAACCAGCTTTGTGCACCCACAGGAGTGTGGGGCCTGAAATTCTCAAGCAGCAACCACCCACAGTAGGAACCTTCCCCCAAACCATAATAATAATATAATTAAGTATTCCCATGTCTGAAGGCACATGGTGCAACAATTCTGTTGAAACTAAGCAGTGTCAAGATGGGAAATTGCCTGAGAATTTTATGTATGCCCCCTAGAGTTCCATGAAAGGTGAGATATAAATTTAATAAACTAATGGACACAGAAATTATCTGCCTTTGGTGAACAGCACCAGTAGGGTTGGGTGGGACCCAGGTGGCGCTGTGGTTAAACCACTGAGCCTAGGGCTTGCTGATCAGAAGGTTGGCGGTTCGAATCCCTGTGACGGGGTGAGCTCCCATTGCTTGGTCCCAGCTCCTGCCAACCTAGCAGTTCGAAAGCACGTCAAAATGCAAGTAGATAAATAGGAACCGCTACAGCGGGAAGGTAAACGGTGTTTCCATGTGCTGCTCTGGTTTGCCAGAAGCGGCTTTGTCATGCTGGCCACATGACCTGGAAGCTATACGCTGGCTCCCTCGGCCAATAATGCGAGATGAGCGCGCAACCCCAGAATCGGTCACGACTGGACCTAATGGTCAGGGGTCCCTTTACCTTTACCTTTACCAGTAGGGTTAAAATCCAGTTTTATTTATTTTTGAAAATCAACACTGTGGGCTGATTTTGAGGAAGATGAATCTGGGAGGGAACCTTTCAAATGATTTTACACCGAGGTAGTGACACCCACTTCCCCTTTTAAAAGCACCTTATTTGTACATTTATTTATTTCATTTTTGCCTTCGCAATATCCAAGAGTGGAAAAAGTCTTTGTAAACGGACCGCTTCTTTATAGCTGTCCAAGCTGTCATTTCCTTTTCAGCTGTGAGCCTGGGGAAATGGCTAGGTTGCCGATACCGTGGCTAGGCAAAAATATTGAATTAAAAGAACAGATTTATTAAAATCAGTGTAAGTGAATGGAAAAAATACAGTGCTGCATTAGCCTGAAAGAATCTCAATCTCTCTCTCTCTCTCTGAGCTACACTACTATAGTGGTGCCTCGCTTAACGAATGCCCTGCTTAACGAAATTTCCGCTTAACGAAAGGTTTTTTCTAGCGGAGGTTGCCTCGCTAGACAAATTTGTTTTATGAAAAATTCGTCTAGCGAATCGTGGTTTCCCATAGGAATGCATTGAAATTCAATTAATGCGTTCCTATGGGCAAAAAAAAAAATTCAAAAAAATTCAATGCATTCCTATGGGATTCGCTAGATGGATTTTTCGTTATAAGAAAAGACCCGTGGAACGAATTAAATTCGTCTAGCGAGGCACCACTGTATATCAGAGGTGCTTCCAGACTGTCAGTACTTTTGAGTGGCATTCAGTCACCTGACAAATTCAGGTTGGTTTGGTGCACTTGCACAATAAATACACCTCCCTCCAAAAATGGGACTTTTTCCATCGAGGAAAGTGATGGGACAATTACTGTAGCTGGAAAGTGTGAGATAACAACTGTTTAATGTGACATGTAACTTCCCCACAAACGTTGTGCAAAAAATGAATCTCTCCCTCTCTGGCTTTGTTTCATGGATACAGGTGTAAAATGTTATTAGCGCGCATTTAACTGGTAGCTTTTTGCTGGTCTGATGGCACAACTAAGAAGGCTTCCTCCAATATCTCAGTGATCTAATTGATCCATAATGGAGATTGTTTGAATCTATATGGGAAAGGCAATCTTGTTTCAGAGCCCTTCATGGCCATGATCATGGCATTTAAGCTCTTGACTGAGGTAGCTAGCCTGCAGCTGCAACAGGATTTCCTATTTGACGACACCGTACAAGCCAGTCATTTTAACATTTTCATTAGGAGCTTTTAAGGAAACAGATCCTGGTGGGGGTGCGGTGGAGAAACCCTCCTAGACACATCTGCAAACTGGTCCTATGCTTGTTTACATGGAAATATGTTTCACTGCAATTATGCGTACACCAAATACGTGTACGCGGAAAGGCCGCCTTAAGTCCCCTTGGGCAGGCCAGTGATGAAAAACGATCAATAATAAAGGTGAGCGCATCAGGTTTATAGGGAGTTAGATTTATTGGCTTCTCTGCACAGTATTGGTTTCTGTTTTCTGTTTCTGTTTACACCTAGGCTGCATCAATTACTTTTTCGAGATCAAAATTCATCCAGCCACTGCAAGCTGCCAGCAAGTGAGTCCCACGATCATTATCCTATCATTGTTTTATAGGTGCTAGTCCATACTTAAAGTTGCTTAAAAGGCTGGTATTATGATGGGCAATTGTGGAATAATTAGCCAATTGCTGAATAGGTTATATTTAGCTTCTTCCCTTTTTTATAGGTGGTATAAGGCTCCCTCTATGAACTAGAGAGAGCTGCTTATTCATTTGACCTGTTATTATAATTACTTCTTGCTTAGCTTTTTGACCTCAATAATATCTTCTAGCAATGAGTAGCAAGGTCCCAAGAATTTGGGGCCAAGGAGTTGTCTATTTCAATGGACCATATTCTGGATTTGCCACTAACTTGCCTGATCCTTCCTCTTCTCTATGCCCAGATGTGGCATGTACAGCATTCAACCCCAGGTGGTCCAGATGATAAGACTGCTGTAGTCACCGAGGAGCATCAGTTGCTATTGAGCCCCACCTCCTGCCCATACTATTTGCATAGGGTTCCATTTGTTTATGTAAAATATTTCTACCCCTCCTTTCTGAAACTTAAGGTAGATCACAGTTAGCCATTAACATCAGAACGGAAAATCATGGAACAGCTAGGAAAATTAATACATCCATACGAAGTCAAAGCACAGCAGCAAAAAGCAGGCATTGCCAAAAAGCTTTCGGAAGTGGGGAGGATGGAAAGAGTGCAAGAACACAATGGGATAGCATGGGGGGCAGGGGGGCTGTGACCCTGGGCACAAAATTCTGAGGGGGTGCAACCAGGTGCCCCCATGCAGGAGCTGGCTTCCACAGGGATCCCCCACTCTGCCCTGGTGAAGGTGGCCGAGCAGTTCAGGTGCACAGTGAGTGGGCAGACAGGGAGGGAAGGAGACAAGGGGTTACCCCAGTGCAGGCACTGCGGGGAATCACTTGCTAAGGACCGCGTCAGCCAGCCAGGCTCCCCCCTGTGCAGGAAGGCAACGCAGCACAGCATGGCCCTGCTTGACTCTGGAGGGGGGGCTCCAGTGCCATCAGCAGCTGGCCCGCCCTGGGCGCCAGCAACCAATGCTACGCTGCTGCAAGAACTATGTCTATTACTACTGTTGCTGTAAATTATGATCAGTATAACCCTGGCCCTGCCCATGGCTATGCAGGCCCCCAACACGTCATCTCCAAGGGAATGTGGTTTATTAAGAGCTAGAAACTTGTTTTAATTTAATGTAAGTAAATAATGAAACGTGAGGTTCTCAGGATGCTGAATTGCTGGTATGCCTCCAAGGCTAATATTGCTGCTTGCACAGAACTGCAAAATATGAATAACTCTGTCAAAAACCCCTTAAGATGTGTCATGGGAGAAACTAGTATTTTTATTTTATTGTATTTATTTTTTAAAAAACAATGTCTGTATTGACTGCTACATCCGTCTATTACATGGCTGAAGTCTCTGAAGGAATCTTGATTGTTTGAACTATTGTTTGGTTAACGGGTGCATTGCAGGCATGGTACCAGGACTCCACATTTTAGCAGAGGTTGCTGCCAAGAAGGAACTGGAAAGGAACTATTCCAGACTGCCTTGGCACTAATTAATTTCCATCTCCAGTGCAAATCTCATTTGGCCAATGAGTGATAGGCCTCTTGTCTGCTGGAGAGCAACCATCCAGCTTTTTTGTATATAAAAAAAGTAGAACAGACGTTTGAGCAGTAGTAATGATCCTCTTCCCACAGCAGCACTGACAATGCCCAATCCATTATTTGCTACTGGATAAAACACTGTTTCCTTAGAGTTGGGATTACAGGTAGGTAGCCGTGTTGGTCTGGATCGAAGTAAAATAAAAAAATTCCTTCAGTAGCACCTTAAAGACCAACTAAGTTTTTATTTTGGTATGAGCTTTCGTTGGGATGTGTAGGACCCAGGGTTTGTATGGAGATGTGCAAACACATGCAAAAATACAGTAGCACTGTGCAGCAATTCAAACTCAGGTTTCTATGGTCCAAATAAAAGATTCTTAATCACAGCACCCTGGTTTTCTTTTGGCTCCATTAACTTGGTCCTGGTTGTTGTCGAACCCAGAAAACAAAAAGGGGGTTATGCTGTCCAAATATTGGGGGGGGGCATGTTGGTCTGGATGATATGCAGGAGTCCCTTCCAAACTCATGATCCTCTGCAGGTGAAGACAGAATATATAAGAGGAAACCAGACAAACCAGTTCCTTTATTAAGGTAATGGCCTTAGCTGGCCATTTAATTACTGACATTTACATTAGAAAGAAGTGGCCCGGTTGTGATAGAAACAAGCGAGGGTACCTCCTCACACCCAGCTGGAAGCAACATCAACTTGCAAGGTAGCAGAACAATATCCAGAGAGTTTTTGTGAGCTGTTTTTGTTTTTTGTTTTTTTTTGTTTTTGCTGATGCTGGAAGCCAGAGAGACAAGAGGCATGTCTTGCTCTTTGATGAACCCAAAGCTGAGTTTGGAGCTTCTCTGAGAAACCTAACAGGGAGGCAAGATCTGTTGACATTTTAAATGTTGGGAAGCCTTCCATCCTATGCTTAGGTTGTACAAGTGTGTAAATAAAACCATATCTCATAAATACACCCAAAGTCTCCACGAACCTTCATTTCAAGGAAACCAAGCCCTACTGGTAGCCCTGAAATATCTCACTCGCACAGCAGTACCATTTATGGTAATATGATCATCTGGGGAATTCTTCTCATGGTACTATAACCTACAATATATGCTTCTGGTACCCCACTAAAACAATATGAGGGCCAAAGTGTTCTTCAATTTGGATCCCCAGATGCTGTTGGACCATGAACCCCCCCATCAGCCTCAGTCAACTTATCCAATATTTGGTACCCAAAGCTGTTCTACCTGATGTTCATCCTGTATATATGTGCAGATAAGGCCATATATTACAAAGGCACCACAGGCTTCCTGTGACTGTCCTTCTAGGGAAATTAAACCCAAGTTGTGTATTGACGCCTCTAGGATCTCTGGCCACTCGGAGATTGGGGCTTGGGTAACAATATTTTTGAATTATTTTGAATAAAGTTCTCATTTTTGTTATATTGCGGAAATCGTGCTCTTTTATTCTGCTTTTACAGGATTGTTTACAGATACTCTATTTGTTGTTCACCCATTGTAGGAGGGTTTAAATATTGTAAGTCTCTTTGGGTGGGCTTGCCCAGAAAAGTGGCTTCAAAATACCTTGCAATAAATAAATAGTCCTATTGAGCTTTTGTGGCTGTTAATGTCCAATTAGCCAAGAAAATGAACTATTATTATTACTTGCATTTTCCAATCAATCTTTTTTTCCTTGGCTCTGGCTTTTATTTTGTGATGCTGCAATCAGTCTATAGGACTTTTATTTATTTTTTACACAGACTGAGTGCCCTCTGCTGTCACAAAATAAAAGTAAGATTTACAAAACAGGCAGTTACTGCCAAATGCCTAACAATATTATACATTTAGGCCAGGGGTCAGCAAACTTTTTCATCAGGGGGCTGGTAGATTTTGAAAAATAATAATGAACGAATTCCTATGCCCCACAAATAACCCAGAGATGCATTTTAAATAAAAGGACACATTCTACTCATGTAAAAACACGCTGACTGTCCGCGGGCCAGATTTAGAAGGAGATTGGGCAGGATCCAAACTAGGGCTTAGTTTGCCTACCTATGATTTAAGCTGAACTTCTATGCACACTGTACCTGGAAGTAAGTCCCAATGAAAACAATATAGCACAGTACATTATACTTTAAATTGTTAACCAAGAAATGCAGAGTCTGCAACCTGTTTAAATTATTTCCATATATTTTTCTTATTGAGAATGATTTATAGTTTCTGCTGCTTATATGTAGAAGCCCTGCATATTAGAAATCCTGCCCAGAAATCCATCCCCACATAGCATCCTGAAATTTCACCATGCATCGTCTTTGCAGTGGATGAGAGCTAGGTAGCTACCAAAAAGTTGCGGTTTCTCATCTGTTTTTACAACTAATCATTTCACTGTTTTCACCTTGTTCAGTGTAACTGGAGCCTGATCTTGTTATAACTAATGGCCTAGCTAAACAAAACCAGTTCTGATGTTTAGACGTCACTGAAATCTTATACTAAAGCAAGTTATTTCTGACGTCAGCTATTGAAGGGATTGCTTTTTTTAAAAAAATGCACGCACAAACAATATAATAAAGGAAATTCTCGCCAACTGGATATTCAGCTGGATAGGATATCAACTTCCACTTCTGTGTAGGAAACCTGGTGGCTATGTTTACATTTGACTTAAATTCATCAAAGCCCAAACCCTGTTACTTAAATGCTGCTTAAAAAGATAGGGTTGGGAGGATATGGTCATGTTCTGGAGGAAATCGGCAAGGCCAACAGCTACAGAACTTGGGAGGGCCCTGCACAAATGTTCCTAAGTGTTGTCGTAACATTTGGTGAAAGATCAAAACCTGACTTCAAATAAAATAAATCCTTTTCCAATGAAGGCTGCCAATCTAAGCACATTTTGGAAGGCAGACCTTTTCTTCCTTCTTTGGTGATCACTCATAGCTGAGTAAGATTGTCTTCCATGAATACGGTTTTAACAATGAGTCCGTAAGTGACTGTGGAGGCCAGTTCTGGATCCACACATCCTTCCACAGTGGGAACATAGGTTTCTGGCCGGGAGTTGATCACGGAGTGGATTTGCCAAGCATGCCTTCCTCTTAGCACGTTTCTCTCCTTTGTCCTGAGTTTGTGTGTCTTCAAAGCCTATGACACTTTTGGTCAAGGCTGTTCTCCAACTGGAGCGCTCGCAGGCCAGTGTTTCACAGTTGTCAGTGTTTATACTACATTTTTAAAGATTTGCCTTGAGAGAGTCTTTAAACCGCTTTTTGTTGACCACCAGCATTACGCTTTCCATTTTTAAGTTCTGCCAAACTTTAAAATGCAATTTAAACGTAGTGGGGCTTGCACTTGAGTAAATGTAAGCTCAGGCTGCAGATCAATAAATCATGGCTATATAGGGCAAGCCCACTGACTCACAATGATGGTTCATACTAAATAGGTGAGGATGCATATTCATATATGGATGCTCTATAATGAGTCAGGTCATTGGTCCATCTAGTTCTGTATTACCAGTCTGGCTGCAGGTTTTCAAGGTCTTTTCTAGACAGTGCCCCCACCCAACAGCTCTGATATTAGTGATTTTGAAAGACCTGGAACACCCTGCCTTTTTCCTCCCAGGTACAATCTATGGGAGTGGTGGGTGACGGTAGAAGGAATGAACGCAGAAGGGGAAAAAAATGATTATTTTAAAAGCCAGTGCATTCTACCTTCCCACCAGGATGCAGCCAGCTGGCTTGGGAGCTGGTATTTGCTCCATCATTGATTGCACACCCACACACCCTGCTGCACCCTGCAAAGGATTGTTCTGCCTGTATTTCTTTTGGGATTTTTTTTTGAACTTCAGAGAAGGGGGAAACTCTGTTCCCAGCAGATATTGCTGGACCCCCAACTCCCATCAGCCCCAGTCAGCGGTCAACAAGTCAGGGATTATGGGAGTTGTAGTCCAACAAGGTCACAGGTTCCTCATGACACTTCTACTTCAAATGGTCCCATTGATTTGGGTAGAAATCTTAGGTTGTCTTTTTTGGCCGTTGGTCTACAACTCTTCCTGTACAGTTCTGGTTACCACATCCCAAAAGAGGATATTGTGGAGTTAAAGGAGGTTTCAGAAAAGAGCAGCTAGAACAGGCACCCCCAAACTTCGGCCCTCCAGATGCTTTGGACTACAATTCCCACCTTCCCCGACCACTGGTCCTGTTAGCTAGGGATCATGGGAGTTGTAGGCCAAAACATCTGGAGGGCCGCAGTTTGGGGATGCCTGAGCTAAAATGATCAAGGGGATGGAGCAACTCCGAATACCGAATGAAGCTGAATGTTGGAAGATCCAGGACATACCAAAGAAAGGACTTCTTCATGCAGTGCCTGGTTAAACTACAGCATTGACTCCCAGAAGATGTAGAGATGGCCAACTTGGATGGCTTTAAGCAGGGCTAGACTAATTCACAGAGCATAAGGCTCTTCATGGCTACTAGACATGGTGACTATCTCCCTACCTATGTCATTGGAAGGCCACTTGCTGGGAATCCCAAGTGGGGAGATTTCTGTTGCATTCATGGTCTGCTTCGGGGTTTCCACTAGTTGGCCACTGGGAGAGCAAGATGCTGGACTAGGTGGGCCATTGGCTTGATCCAGCAGGGCTCAGGCATTCCCCATTACTAGAGCCCATTTACCTTTAATTAAAGCCATAAATTTATTTTAGTACAAACTAAAGCTGCCTATTTCATGACTACAAAGTCCTAAAATGCTTCTCTTGTTTCCCCACTTGCACCTAGTTTGCTGCCCGCTCTCTGGCTGCCGCCGTGGGTGTATAAACGAGTCATTTGCAAGCCTTCTTGGGTCGTTTTCTTGTAAGTTCCTTAGCAAAAGATGGGCCTGGGAGCTTTGCTGCCACAACAGAACCTTTGCAGTCGTTCTGGACCTCCTCTGCCTAAACCCAGTGTGATATAGTGGTTGGAGCTCTAGATTAGGACTTGGGAGGCCAGGGTTCAAATCCCCACTCAGCCAGGAAGCTACCAGATGGTCTTAGGCTGGTCACAGTTTCTTTCAACCTGACCAAAAGAAAAGCTTGTTATGAAGATAAAATGGAGAGGAGGAGAACAATGTGTGCCACCCCTGAGCTCCTTGAAGGAAAAGCGAAACATAAGTGTAATAATGACAGGACTCCATCATTTGACAATACCTTTGATTACTGGAACCTTGTGGTGAAGGGTAGATTTAAAAAATCTAATGAAATAATGTTAGAGAGAAACAAAAGCAGGTGACATTATTCACTATGTTCTGCTCTGGTTACCAGGGGGAATAGTAGCAATTGTAGGAGCCAGAGTGCTTTGACAGCATAGTACTGTAATATAAACCCAGCTGAAATCAATGTGATTAGTCTTCACTTAAATTTAGTTATCCAATGCTCTATAAATGTCCTCCTTCTGAAAGGTTTCTCACTCACCTGTAGTTTTAAAATTCAGCAACGGGTTTATTTATTCCAGCCTTTTTGTGTTGTTAACTCAGTGCTTTTTTCCCCCTAAGAAAATGTTTAGGAATACTCTCATTTTCCTACTCATATTGAAATACTGCCCCTCAATGAGGCCACACTTAGATTCACAAATGTTTAGGGGTATGTGTCCCCCTGTGTCCCCCCAGAAAAAAAAGAACCACTTTGACATATTTGGAAAAGCAACAATTCTATATTGTTCCTGGCAGAGCACTGCATTTCTTCTTTATTCCTCTCATCCCTTTCCAGGTGTTTTTTTTTAGCTGCCTTTAGGTCTCGAAACCTGTTCTTCATGTGGGATTGCCTATGCCTATGCCATTATTCATTCCTATAAGGTTAAAATTCAGGCCAGCTGAAGCGCTGTAGCAATTTGGCAACTGTTTGATTGGAAACGGCCAATGAGACTGTGCTTCTCCCAGGTCCTACATTCTTCAGTCCCAGTGGCCATTCGTCGCTTATGTGTAATAATCATGCAGGTAACTAGGTAGCCCAAGGTATTTAAGAAGGAATGAGCACAGCTCTCTCTCCCCCTTTTCGCTCTTGGATAGGTACATGCAGGCAGATCCTTGGCTCTAACGACTGACAGAACATTTACAAAACTGCAAGCAACATGTGCTACGGGAGATGCATTAAATTTGTTGGGTACAAGCTGCTGATTCTTGCTGTGCTCTGCATCATAGCAAACATCCTGCTTTATTTTCCCAATGGAGAAATAAGATACGCTTCACACAATCACCTCAGCAGATACGTTGGCTGTCTTCATGGCATTATAGGAGGAGGTATTTTGGTGAGTAGCAAATCACTGTATGTTTCCTTTCTCACAATGGATGTCCTTATGCTTCTCTTCCCTTAGCTGCTGAATTTCATATTTTTCAGAAAAAATTCCACATGGCCTCACTGGATTTGGAATCTTTGCCATATTTTTAAATTTTATGTTTACTTTTTTAAAATTTTGTTTTGACTGCGTCAGACCAACACGGCTACCTACCTGTACTTTTTTAAGTTTCAAAAATTCAGAGTTGTGCAGAACAAGAAACCAACAAAATGAACTGCAAGCCCCCCCTTTCTTCAAAATTGACCTGTTCTTTCGCTGTCCTTTCAGAGTCCTAAACTGATGTTGCTCTAGTTAAGACCAAAGTGTCTTGCCTGGCATCCCTTGGAAGCCACCAAGACATCTGCTGAAGAATTGAAGTTAAACCAGAATGTTTAACCAGAATGATACTAGTGGGGCCTGCAACAAAATGTTGCAGTGTATCCCCACCTCCTGAGAGGAGCACTTATTCAGAGCTCCAGACAGCCTAGAACAGGATCCTTGGAGGCCTCTGTGAGGTGGTTGTGGGAGATTCAGAAACAAGGAATGGAATAAAAGATATTTCACCCCCCCTTGATGCCTTCCCCTGCTGAGCACTAATTCTGTTTTATGGTGGGGAAATGGCATCCCCCCAATTCTAACCCTCTCCTTCCTAAAACTTACTATATATTGTCAGAGTATTGAGAAGATTAAGTTGCTCTTTTCCTCTATTCTCCCATTTCCCCCCTGCTTTAATTTTGCTTTCAAAACTGACATGTCAATATTCCAAATCTCAAAAGTGATGTCTTTTAGACACACGCACACAAAGAGTGCCTTTCTAGGGTCAACTGACACAAAAATTTCCTAAATGACCATAGTTTCATGTCAGAAATTTGTGTGTTACTGAGGGTGTCTCCTGAACAGTAGAAGCCATTACTTTGGTTTTGGGTGTCTCTGTTTGCGCGTCGAGGTCACAGGACTTCCCCCCAATAAATTCACACACACACAGCAATTTAAGTTTAAGGTTTCTTGGCATTATTTTGGCCACAACTTTATTTAAATACAATCAAATGTGAGTGGCTGTTTAGGCTTTGGTTAATCCATCTGTCCCCCGCCCTGGGACAGATCTGCACTGACTTCCTCTAGCCATTTGTGGAAGTCAGTAGGTAAACATTCCCTGAGGGAGGACGGAGCTGTGTACCACAGACCCTTCACCTATCCTCACCTTGAATGTTCCCCAAGGCTCATTTGCTCTGTGTATGGCCCAATCCCCTAACGGGGTACTGACGAGAGCCCTTTGAGCCTCAGGATTCCTTTAACGGAATTCTCAAAAAAATAAGACATACCCATAAAATAAGCCGTAGCAGGATTTATAAGCATTTGCGCAATATAAGCCATACCCCGAAAATAAGACATAGTGATAGGCGCAGTTCTGGAGGGCGCCAAGGAAGAGGCTAGGCTGGACACATAATTAAAAAATAAGACATCCCCTGAAAATAAGCCACCGTGTGTTTTTTTGAGGAAAAATAAATATAAGATAGTGTCTTATTTTTGGAGAAACACGGTACCTCTATAAGCAGCAGCAATTTTGAAACCAAATGGCAACAGCCAATCAGCCAAATGGACAAAATTCCTACGGGGCCCCTGCCCTAAAGCAGGCGACCCCATGACAGGCATAGCAATGTCAAACACAAGAAGCCCTTAAAAGAGGGTGGGCGGGCGGGAGATCCGATGCACTTGGCAAAAGTGAAACCAGCAGCAGTACGCAGGGGTTTATAAATGCTAAGGCTGTCGATCATTTAACTTGCAACAATACTTTTTCCTCAGCAACAACACCAAAATGCCCAGTCACCCAGTGGCCATCTTGACTAATCTGCCCAGCAACCCAGGGTCGTCCTGTCCCCCCCCCCAATACCGTGCTCTCCGTGATTGGAGAACCTGTTTTCACTTCAAAACTGACCAATCCTCAACCACCTCATATCCCCCAACATTCCTCAGGTGAAAATTGGGGCATTTCTCTCTCCCCCACAACTGACCCACCTCAACCCCCCCCCAATTTTTTGTTGTCCCTCCCCCCCACCACACAGCATTTCCTATCAGAGAAAGAATGAGAGCCACCGTCATGACACATGACACAAACAGGACACAGCACACTGTCCTGAGGAAACCCCTTAATACTGATTTTATTTTATTTTCTTCTTTGGCAAATTTACAAAAAGACACACCACACGCCAATAATAAATTTTAGAAAGGGGCGAGATTAGATGCAGACACACAAAGCAATTTTTTTTAAAAAAATGTATTTTTAATTTCTTGTTGGAAGCTGCCCAGAGTGGCTGGGGAAACCCCAGCCAGATGGGCGGAGTATAGGTAATAAATTTTATTTATTTATTTATTTATTTATTTATTAAAGCATAAACGGCCTCGGTCCGGTATACCTGAAGGAGCGTCTCCACCCCCATCGTTCTGCCCGGACACTGAGGTCCAGCTCCGAGGGCCTTCTGGCGGTTCCCTCAGTACGAGAAGCCAAGTTACAGGGAACCAGGCAGAGGGCCTTCTCGGTAGTGGCACCCACCCTGTGGAATGCCCTCCCACTAGAGGTCAAAGAGAACAATTACCAGACCTTTAGAAGGCATCTCAAGGCAGCCCTGTTTAGGGAAGCTTTTAATGTTTGATGGATTTCTGTATTTTAGAATTTCTGTTGTTTTTTTTTGGAAGCCGCCCAGAGTGGCTGGGGGAACCCGGCCAGATGGGCGGGGTATAAATAATAAATTATTATTATTATTATTATTATTACAAATAAATAAAGCAAGACTCCTTATTCCGCTCCCCCTTTCTTCCCACCCAGGAAGACCCAGCCCTCTGCCTGCCCCTCAGAGCTGGCACATCTCAATGGCGGCAGCCTCTCCTCCTTGCCTGCTCTCCAGCAGCTGCTACCAGCTACCCAAGGGAGGAGGCCGGCCGCAGTGGCCATGGAGAGGCAGTGGGGTGCTCCCTGGCATCAGCCACTGCCACTGCCGCTGTTGTTCAGCGCCGGCCTGAGCTAGAATGCGGCAGCACTGCTGGGGAAAATAGGGACACTCCAGGATCAAAACGGAAGCTTTCATCACTCTGGGACTGTTCTGTTCCTGGAAAATCGGGACACTTGGAGGGTGTGCCACCTTCGTTTGCTAGAGGAGCTGGCAATGGGGAAGAATGCACCTGCAGATATGGCCTCTGGGCAGCTGTGTAGCTGCTGTGTGCTGGAGCAGTCAGGGAATGGGGCAGTAGCAAGGTCAAGGCTGTTTGGGCATGGCAAAAAAAAGGCAAACCAGTGCTCCTGTTGATGCACCTGAACCTCCCTGACCTTGCCCTCCCACTGTCCCTGGTGTTGACGCTGCTGCCAAGACGCCAAGCCTGTGGTGGCACCCCTCCCTGCTGGGCAGTCCTAGAATTATAGGTGCCTAGGAAGGTGTTGGCTAATATTCCCTTCTCCTACTGCGGTTCATGACATCGTTATGACAAGACCTAAACATCCCCTCTCAGCTGATAATAATAATATAATAATAATTTATTATTTATACCCCGCCCATCTGGCTGGGTTTCCCCAGCCACTCTGGGTGGCTTACAACAGAAAAATGAAATAAAACAATTAAACATTAAAAGCCTCCCTAAACAGGGCTGCCTTCAGATGTCTTCTAAAAATCTGGTAGCTGTTTTTCTCTTTGACATCTGATGGGAGGGCAACTTGGCTTCTCGCAACGAGGGAACCGCCAGAAGGCCCTTGGTACTGGACCTCAGTGTCCGGGCAGAACGATGGGGGTGGAGACGCTCCTTCAGGTATACTGGACCGAGGCCATTTAGGGCTTTAAAGGTCAGCACCAACACTTTGAATTGTGCTCGGAAACGTACTGGGAGCCAATGTAGATCTTTCAAGACCGGTGTTATGTGGTCTCAGCGGCCGCTCCCAGTCACCAGTCTAGCTGCCGCATTCTGGATTAGTTGTAGTTTCCGGGTCACCTTCAAAGGTGATTCAGGCCGATAGTAGTTTCAGCAGCCACCTCTCCTTTGTGCAGTGATGGGGAGGGGCAAATGAAGGAGGTGGAAGAAGTGGAACAGTTTATTTTAAAATCAGGCCAGATTCGATTTAGCCTGTAACCCATTGGCTAACAAGTTTGAATTGGTACTTTGACACTTTTAAATAAATACAGCTGGTTATTTGTTGTTACAATGGAAACAGAAGTACTATACATGACAGGGAGGGTTGCAGCCTGGTGGCAGAGCACCTGCAGCAGGTCCAAAATTCAATCCCTGGCACCTTCAGGTAGGGCTGGGAGAAACTTCTGCCTGAAGCCTTGGGGAGCAGCTGCCGGTCAGTGTTGACAGCAGTGAACTAAATGGACCAATGGTTTGACTCAGGAGATGAAGTCAAATCCATTATTTAAGGTGGTCTGATATTGGGCAACTGCAAAAATCTTTTGGTTTAATTAGCTAGAAGAAATTGGACATGAACGGGATACTGTACAAGTTGTAAGCTGAGCCACATCAGCAGGCATGATCGAAACTAATCAGAGACTCATACTGAAATGTGGGATGCAGATACAATCACTGATCTAAAATAATTGTTCACAATACAACTGTTTGTTTGTTTTTAAATTAAACCTAGGTGTTGATCCCGGCATTTGTGCTCATTGGACTCGAAAATGAGGGGTGTTTCCATGGATGCTTTCCCCATGAGCACCATGGGAGAAACTGCGCGGTAAGTGAGCCTTTTCCCTTTGCCAGTCATTTAAATATGAGACTCAATCAGAAACTCAGAGGAGGCTGTCCATTCCTTTCATTGGTGGTGGGTACCCATCGCAGCTGGTTGGGTGGAAGGCAGGGAGGCCAACACTGGGTGGCGCCAGAGCCAATGGCAGGCAGAGCCAACAATTTCTAATGTTGTCCTCTTCCCTACTGAGTTCTACACTTGGACTGATTAGGAGGAACCTGACAACCAGAACCACATCCCAGGCAGGCAAGCAAGAAGGCAAGGAGATGGGACTGGCTGAGGGCAGACTGGAGTGGTGGGGCAATACCCCATTTGCCCTAACGGACCACCCTCCCCTGACTCCATTCTTTCTACTTTCATATTGTAGCTGCTGGCATCAGTCGTGGTGGCCGCTGTTGGGATTCTCGGTGCTGGGTACTGCTTCATCATTTCAGCTTTGGCTTTGGCCGAAAGACCTTACTGTTATTGCACTGATGACCACACCGGGTGCTATCCGTTCTTAAACTCTCATGGAGGGTATGTAAAGCTTTCCTGTGGCAGACTGCAGGGTGCCTTTTTGACAGCAATGCTCCTCATCTTGGGCAACCAGCCATGCGAACTGAGAATGATGAGTGCTGGAGCTCAAACACCTTTGCATAGTGCCCAGGCATCAGTCTATTATGTCTCAGTTGCTGGTTTTATTTTGATTTTTTTAAAGACTATCTTGTCTGATTATATTGCCAATTTTAAGGTATATTTTATGTAAACTGCTTGGAGGTTTTGATTGTTAAGTAATACAGTGGTTCTCAAACTTTTTTCTCTGGGCCACACTTTCAGAATGAAAATTTGCTTGCGCCACACTGAAGTTTTTATTGATGAGAAATACATTGGAAAATGAGAATAAAAAAACTCCTAGTGGTGCTTGATTTATAACTTAAAACACTACTATATAATAGGATCACAGGACATCCAGAAAGTATAAAACGATGCAGTTGCATAAGAATGTGAATCACCCCCAAAATATAATTGTAAACTTTCTTTCTCTCTCTCTCTCTCTCTCTCTCTCTCTCTCTCTCTCTCTCTCTCTCTCTCTCTCTCTCTCCAGACACACCTAATTTTTCCATGTATAAGACTATATTTTCCCCCAAATTTTTGAAGTTTTAAATAAGCGGTCATCTTATACACAGATAGTGCATTTTCTTAATTTTGAGTCCCCCAAAATACAGGGCATCTTATGCACGGACAAACACAGGGTGTGTGTTTATACATACTTTAAGTATGCATACAGATTCAATGAGAGGTGTGACTTGGCTTTTGCTGGGTAATCTTTTATATTAAGTCTAATTTGAGATAAACAAACCCTCATTTCCTCATCAACACAAATGAATTGTTTAAATGTTTCTTTGATTGCCCTTGAATCTTCCTACCCCTCTTGCCATACTCTCCTGCCACACCCTTTGAGAACCACTGAAGTAGTATATTGCATCCTGTCATTCGTCATCATCCCTGACCACTGTTCCTGCTAGCTAGGGATGATGGGACTTGTAGTCCAAAAACAGCTGGAGACCCAAGTTTGGGAAATCCTGGTGCACACAAATGAATAAACTTGGGTACGAGAATGCATTAGGGAAGATTGCTTGCAAGAATGTGTATATTGGTGGTGGTGGTGGGGAAGCCTACAGAAATGTATATACCAAGTGGTACCTTGGTTCTCAAACTTAATCCGTTCTAGGAGTCCGTTCGACTCCCAAAACTGTTCAGAAACCAAGGTGCGGCTTCCAATTGGCTGAAGGAGCTTCCTGCACTCAATCAGAAGCCGCGGAAGCCACGTCGGACATTCGGCTTCTGAAAAACGTTCACAAACTGGAACACTTACTTCTGGGTTTGTGGCATTTGGGAGCTGATTTGTTCGGGAGCAAAGCCATTTGAGTAACAAGGTACCACTGTTTGAGTACTAAAAATCAGATGAATTTTCAGGAGGGCTTTTTTAAAAATTGCAAATTGATGCAGAAATGTGAAGAACTGAAGACTGAAAAAGAAAGAAATAAGAAGTGACAGATTTGTCTATTTCTAGATGCAGACAGTCCCTCACCAGGGAGGAAAACCTGTGTTGTGAGGAGATTTTTCTGACTGTTGTTTTTCTCTCTCCCTTCCTCCCTGTCTGAAAAAGCAGCGTATATTCACGGCAGCGGAGGAATAGGGAGAAAATATCTTTAAAATATTAAATGGGGACAAAGGCTATTAAATTTAGTAGAAGAATTTGTTGTTGCTCTTGTGGCACCTTTCTCCCACTTCCAGAGCTACAAATTAATATTTGCGATTGTTTTCAATAGGTACCTGTGCCATGAGCCAAGGCACATTGTTACCTGGAATGTGACCTTGTTCGCCATCCTGCTTGTTCTGAGCGGGATCGAAATAATTATCTGTACCATTCACATAATAAGGGGCTGTCTCGGAGGTGCATGTGCCGTGTGCTTTGTTCACAAAGAGGTAAGTGTGTTTAAAGGCTACCCAAAGCTTTCAGCAAGTATTTTTGGGGTTATTTGATCACACAGAAACTGCCCACAACGCTTTACGAGCTGATTCAGCAAGCCAAGGATGGCCATTATGTCTGTGTCATTAGGAAATTCGTGTCTGGACAGCAAATACAAAGTATATTTCTATATTTATTGCATTTATAGCTCCCTTTTTGGCAATGCCCCCAAAGCAGCCGTACCATAAAAATGTAAATCCAATAAAATGTTAACAATTACAATGCAGCGAAATAGACATCAAAAAGAACCAAACACTACTAATTGGTTTTGCAGCACAGAATCGATCCAGCTTGTGAGGCCCAACCAAATGAGTGTTGCCGCTCAAGAGAGTTGGGCATGTACTTAAAACACTCCCCCTCGGCTTCAGTGTGACTTAAAAATGCTTGGCCACAATCCAAAATAGAGGTGAGTGCGTTCATGTTTATAGGGTTGCACCTGACTAAGTGCGGTTTGGAGTAGACACACTGAATTCAATTGACTTCTGTCGGTCATGACCATTTGTATCAAAGAATCTACTCTGAGTGTATCTGGACACAACCCATAGATTTCAGTGCAGTGATGTGTGTTCAGTGCTATCTTGGATTGTGGCTCTTAGCTTTGGCATTAGAGCAGTGTTCTTCAACCTTGGGTCCCCAGATGTTGTTGGACTACAACTCCCATCATCCCCAACCTCTGGTCCAAGCTGGCTGGTGATGATGGGAGTTGTAGTCAAAGAACATCTGGGGACCCAAGGTTGGAGAACACTGCATAACAGTATGCCTTTCCCAAATGTTGCATAATGCTACATAAGAGGGATTTGCTCATATGAAAATATGAGAATGTGTGCAAGTGTCCCATGATGGTAATTTCCTCCCAAACTTTCTCAATGATTTGGTCACCAGAGCTTTTACTGCCATATTTAGTTTTATAACCTCCTGGTCTCATGTTGTTGTTGTTCAGTCGTTTAGTCGTGTCCGACTCTTCGTGACCCCATGGACCATAGCACGCCAGGCACTCCTGTCTTGCACTGCCTCCCGCAGTTTGGTCAAACTCATGTTCGTAGCTTCGAGAACACTGTCCAACCATCTTGTCCTCTGTCGTCCCCTTCTCCTTGTGCCCTCCATCTTTCCCAGCATCAAGGTCTTTTCCAAGGATTCTTCTCTTCTCATGAGGTGGCCAAAGTATTGGAGCCTCAGCTTCACGATCTGTCCTTCCAGGGAGCACTCAGGGCTGATTTCCTTAAGAATGGATAGGTTTGATCTTCTAGCAGTCCATGGGACTCTCCTTATGGTCTCATAAGGAGTGTCTATCAGCCATACCACTTCCAAGCATTGTTCGTTTGGTCCTTGAGTGACTATCATTTTCTCTATCTGATGGTCAATCAACTGAAATCTTGTTGTATAGGCATGAGAAACATCACACAAGGAAGAAGCCCCACTACTTTCTGTGTGAATGATAGACTCTACCAAAGGATGCCAACACTAAAGTTGGTATCATGACAGGGGATCTAGCAATGGGGAGTTTCCCCCATTCAGATCAGTGCATCAGCTCTGAAAATGAGTCATGATCCATTGAAATTGACCTTGAATTCAGTGAAATCTGAATTGGGTTGCCTATATTGTATAAATGGGTAAGGGTTTTGGATTCTGGGCTATTGCTCTCATGTATTTATCAAATGTGTGTTTTTAATCTTTTACAGACCTGCCCTTGCTAAAAGGCTTGGACTTGAAAAAGGGTTGAAAACTTCTCATACTTCACTGTAATTATTCCTGTATTTTTTGAACTGAAACAAAACTCATATTCTTAGCACTTGTTTTATATAGCATATGTACTCTGTTCATGTCACATACATTGTTCCCGAATAGCATTGTTTTAAAACTTCTAGCATGTAACTCAGCAATTTACAAAGTATATTGTGCAAGATCCCCTTTGAGCTCTCTTTTGTTACAGAAATGTAACTATATTGTTAGCTGTGTAAGCACAGACTGATGGATCATTTAGGCTGCAACCTTGAACCTACGTAACTGGGAGTAAGCCCTACTGAACTCAGTGAAATTTACATCTGAGTAGACATGTATAGGATTGCGTTGTTAGCATATATTATACTGGTTTCCATCGTTAATCGGATGATTTTCAATGTTCTATTTTTAATGTATAAATTGATTTCCCCCAACAAGACGTTTATTGCTTCAAATGATAGCACTAGGAGCTGTAGCTGAGTAATGGTGCCAGTAAAAGCTTGAACTCATTTTATTAGGGATCCTTGGCATAGCCAGGATTTATGTTGGGGGGGGCAGGACACCTGTCATCATCCTCTGTCTGGCTCTGTCTAGCAGATTCGGAATGAAATGTTGTTTTAAATTACTTTTTTTTTAAATTACCCCAAGTGCTCAGAAAAAAATCTGTCAAAATCTTTCTACGGTTTCTACTTTTAGTAAGGTATTTTTATTTATTTACTTCATTTAGGAGGGGGCAACTGCCCCCCCTGCCCCCTTGCCTATGCCCATGTTAGGGGTGCAACATATATCCCCTCCTTCAGGTGTTCGACATGAACCCAGGGAGGGAGGGAGCCGAGTTGAGTACATTAGCTCCACCTCCCTCCCACCCCCATGGAAGCAAATTTCAGGAGAAAAGGTCTGAAGTGGGATTCTAAGCTGGACCCACATAGAAGTCTTCTTGAGATTGAGACCCCTGCCTTGCCTACATTCTCAAACATGGGGATGATTCCAAGTATGCTTAGCCAAATGCACTTAGAACAAACTTCAGACCTTTGCACTCAATGTGTTGAAGTCAGAAGTGGAGCTGAGGTCAGGTCTGCCTTGCATTCTCCACCTTCCTTCCACAGTCTTTGTCTTCACACATTCCATGGAATGCCTGGTTACGGCTGGAGTTGTATTATTTATCCTTTCTGGATATATAGATGTATTTGGGAAGTGCATACCTAAAGAGCAGAGAGGCTGCTTCCTTGAACATGGTATCTTCCTATAGAAGAAGGAAGTAAGATGTTGTCAAGGTGGGAAGGAGTGAAGGAAGTGAGATTTGACTTTTAAAAAGATTGGGTTGAAAATTAAGGTGGTGGTGATCCAAAACAATAAATAAAAAAACGCCACACACCCCATGTGTGTTTTCTCTTTCTTTTCACATCTTTCATAGAGATCCATTTCATTGCCAAACCAAATTCACAGTTAATATACAGATCTGAGAAGGTTATGAATGAATTTGCACCGGAAATAGACTGTGTGAAGAGCTGCAAGGGTATCGCTAAAGAGAAAGACAGCTTGTGCACTAAAATTAGAAGCTATTGTACATCTCTATAGAAAGTGAAATTTAAAAAGAATTGCAGAGTTGGAAGGGGACCAAGAGGGTCTTCTAGTCCAACCACCTGCAGTGCAGGAATCTCAACTAAAGCATCCATGACAGATGGCCATCCAACCTCTGCTTAAACACCTCCAATGAAGGAGAGCCCACAACCTCCTGCGGGAGACTGTTCCACTGTTGAGATAACTAACAAACTACAACTCCCAGCATTCTTTGAAGAAACCTTTGCAGTTAAGTGGTATAAAACCAACGTACGGTATGTTTGCAGTGTACATGTGTCCCTTTCCTTTCATCTTTCCTCACTGTAAGAAGATATCCTCTTGCACACTTGATTTGCAGCCAGTGCAAAACTTTATAGTCATGACAAAAATCTTTTTGGCTTCCCTATGCGAGCAGAGACTAACATGAAATGATGGCAATGACATAACTCCTAAAATTAAAAAAATTCCTTCCAGTAGCACCTTAGAGACCAACTAAGTTTGTCATAGGTATGAGCTCATACCTATGACAAACTTAGTTGGTCTCTAAGGTGCTACTGGAAGGAATTTTTTTTGACTGCGTCAGACCAACATGGCTACCTACCTGTAACTCCTACTGATGAGTTCTAAATCCTTTCAGGACAAAAGCCTTATGTCTGGCAAATGAACTGCTTTTGATCAAATTTGGTTTCAGTCAGCAGGTAGGTTATTCAACTCTCTTGGCAAGCAATGACAACTAGGAAACTTGTCATTTATGGGAATGTAGCTGTAACTATTGCAACACTAAGAGACAGTTGAGAAACAGGCATGGTGTCATGGGCTTTGAAGAAGCTTGACCTCAGGACGCAAGGGAGAAACGTGCTAAGAGGAAGGCACGCTTGGCAAATCCACACTGTGACCAACTCCTGCCTGGAAACCAATGTCCCCACTGTGGAAGGACGTGTGGATCCAGAATTGGCCTCCACAGTCACTTACGGACCCATTGTTAAAATCGTGTTTATGGAAGACAATCTTACTCGGCTATGATTGCCAAAGAAGAAGAAAGAAGAGCTTTTTGTTAAATGTTTGTTAAATAGCAATCCAACAAAAGGAGAAGACATTTCTTCCGTTTGGCATGCACAAACTATGATTTATTTTTTTTGCCTGTTGAAAGACACCTTGAGCTGTGGAAAAGCAGCACACAAATGGTATGGTCTTCAGACATTGCATACCAAATACAACCCAAACTCCCTTCTTACAACTTCTTTCTGGGGTGGGAGAAACCCTGCTGCAGGCCTACATTTAGAGCCCTGCCAGAGAGTTGTATATAATCCTGTTTGATAAACATAATGTTACCAGCACCCGCATGCAGCCTGAAATCAGTACTCAGGTTTCAAGAAATAAAACTGCATCCCCACTAAGAAAAGGAACTTACTCAGTTAAATGATAGTCCTCCCTCAACTTATTCCTACAGACCTGCATTTAGAACTGCAGTACACTGAATTATGTTGTTTTTAAGGGGGAAAAAGTTCATCCTATATTTCGATACCGGAATTGAAATTGTTCTACGTTTTCGTGAAAATAGGTTAGGAAGAACGTAGAAAGATGCCTTTGTTGCCTAAAGTCGAGCCCAAATGCCACCCCTGCTAGAGCCAATACAAATTCTTCTTGTACTTTTCACACACAATTTCTTGTTTGCACCTATCCTTTCCTCATCAGGGGCGTAGCCAGGATGAAAATCAGGGGGGGCAAGGGGCGGGGAGCAAGGGGCGGGGCCAAGGGGCGGGGGCGGGGCCACATCGGAGCAGCCCGAAATCGGGCTGCTCCGACTCCCTCCTTCCCCTCCGCGATAGGAAGGGACGAGGGGGAGCCAGGATCAGCCCGAAATCGGGCTGCTCCGACTCCCTCCTCCCCCTCCGCGATAGGAAGGGACGAGGGGGAGCCAGGATCAGCCTGAAATCGGGCTGCTCCGACTCCCTCCTCCCCCTCCGCGATAGGAAGGGACGAGGGGGAGCCAGGATCAGCCCGAAATCGGGCTGCTCCGACTCCCTCCTCCCCCTCCGCGATAGGAACGGACGAGGGGGAGCCAGGATCAGCCCGAAATCGGGCTGCTCCGACTCCCTCCTCCCCCTCCGTGATAGGAAGGGACGAGGGGGAGCCAGGATCAGCCCGAAATCAGGCTGCTCCGACTCCCTCCCCCTCCACGATTGGAAGGGACGAGGGGGAGCCAGGATCAGCCCGAAATCGGGCTGCTCCGATCCCCTCCTCCCCCTCTGCAATCGCTGGGGCAGGTGGAGGGAAAGCCCCAGAGCCGCGCAAAGCGGTTGCCTGGCTTTCCCTCCGCCCGCCCCACAGCCAGCCGGCTAGAAGGGAGGTCTCCCTTCTCCCTTGCTGGCTGTGGGGCGGAGGGAGGGAAAGCCAGCCAAACGCTTTGCGCGGCTCTGGTGCTTTCCCGCCGCCCGCCCCACAGCCAGCCAGGGAGAAGGGAGACGGCACCGGGCGGGCAGTGGGGCAGGCTGGCCAGTGGCCCTGCTTCTAGGGGGGGCAATTGCCCCCTCCTGCCCCCCTGCCTACGCCCATGTTCCTCATAATGTCACCTGAAACAGGTTGCCTCACCCTGGTGCATGGAAGACTATTTGTTCACCTAACCTAGTGTTGTCTATTCAGCTTTGAATGACAGGATCTCAGGAAGGGGTACCAAATTGGTCCAAATATAAGCCACCTCCAAATATAGGCTGCACCCCTAAAAACGAGATCTTTTTGAAAGGAAAACATGTACCATAAAGCTTTGGTGCCATCCAGTGCTTTTTTTACAATCTAAAAGGTACATTCAACCTCTAGTCCTGTCCAGAACTCACCAAGCAATGAGTGATACCTGTCGAGAAGGACAGGTGATCCTTTTACAAAAAAAACTTCTGAAGTATCCCAAAGGCCCATGTGGGTCCCAATATCTCATTTTAAATCATGGCTTCTCTACCTAGAAGAACATGATTATAAACCTCACTCAGGTTTTATACAAGCCAGATTTTTTGGGGGTGGGGGGATTGCAGCCTATATTCAGAGCAATACCTGCTTTTAACAGATACACTTATTTGTTCCTATGTGTATCACATATTAAAATACAAAAAAAAACCCACACCTCTTTGAAATGGAGACAAATGCTACTGCAACTGAAATGGGACAATCACTGTGAGTGGGAAGGTGGTCTAATGTTTGGGGATGGGCTAAGACTTATTTTGGGATGCAGAGGCATGTAAACATCAACTCCTTATTCAGGGTTATCACCCAGCTCTCTGGAAACTTTGAGCCAACTTGGAGCCTCATCCTCATAAAGCAGCACCAAGGGAAAGAAGAGAATTGGTTTGGTGGCCTAATCAACTGTACCTCATACAGCGTTGGTGCATCTGGCAGGTTTTCCGGGTGAGCTTGAGGCCCCAAGCTCGGTTAAATGCCAACCCAATTGCATGATGCTATGGAAAACGAAAAGCAGGCAGCCAAGTGGTCCTACCTACATAACCCTGTCCTGTTTTTCTTTTATTTTTGGAGAAACCCTGGCTGGACCCAGCGGCAGAACTAGCCGTGCAGCGGGGGGGGGGGGCGAGCTGCCTGAGGGGGTGATTGGCATGGCGACCAGTGCCCAGGGGGGAATCGATGCGGTGATAGGCATTAAGGGGCAATTGGCGTGGCGATTGGCGCAGCAATTGGCACCCTTTGGGGGTGACTGGTGCGGCGATTGGCACCCATGAGGGTGATTGGCACAGTGAATGGTGTCCAGGGGGGCAGCGTGGCGATCCACCCAGGGGGGGATTTTGTCACACCCCCTTCAAGTTTGACACCCGGGGCGGACCTCCCCCCCCTTCCTATGCCCCTGGCTGGATCTAGACACATCAAATAAAGTGATTCAATTAAAAGCATTGTGAATTTCATAAAGGGAAATCCCACTGGCGAAAGACGGGATTCCACAGCACCACCTGGTGTCACAGCGTTATAATTCATATAAAGTGCTTTTTCTTTACTGAGTCCCCTGTCTTCCGAAGAGTGACTGAGGTTTAAGTCGGAATTCACTTTAGAGGCGAATTTCCTCAGAGGAACACCCTCCCCTCCTTTCAAGGATATGACAAGAACTCCAGCCAGTGGCATTTGCCTATTGTTATACGAACGGCAAAGCTTTTACAGTATTTGCTGGGCACTGAGCTTGTTTGAGAAGAATCATATCCCAGCAACCAGGTTCTTGTCAATGCGAAATGACTCAGTTGAAACAAGAAAGTTGAGACGTTTGACAACTTGGCAGGAAGGACTGGCCACCACCTTCTCTGCCCTTTTGAGATGGGGTTACAAAAGTGTGGCGGCTGCCTCAGTTGCCTGTTAATCCCCCTAGCACTTTGGAGCATTGTTATAAATATCCTGCTCTATTTTCCTGATGGGAAAGCTCTGTATGCTTCCAGCAACAATCTCACCAACTATGTGTGGTATTTTGAAGGAATCTGTTTCTCTGGTATTATGGTAAGTGTGGCTTCTGTTTTCTTTTTCTTCTTCCTTTACAGATCGCTTCTTTAGGGATCCCTGAAACAAGGTGCTAATCTGCTGTGTGATCTTGCAATGTCAGAAGGGGCAGGTGGGGGGTGGGGGGAGAAAAGAGAAGTGGCTTTATTTTAGAGACAGGAAATGTAGTTGGGATCCTGAAACCAAGGGTGACAGTCACCTAAAAGAAAGTGCTTTTTAATACAGTATAGGCTTGTTTGCCAACAACATGCAAAAGCATTTACTACAGAGGAGGGAGGTGGGAAGAAATTTGATTCATTTCACATTTCAAGCTGAATCAATCAAATCTCCATTTCATAGAATAATATGAGAACCGAATTTTGTGATGCATTTGTAAACTAATATTTTTTTTTACAAATATTAGGGGAAAGTGTGCATATGTCAGTGAACATAATGTACAAAATGCATCATATCAGGGGAAATGGCTTGCAAAAAAGTGTATATTATTCAAAGTTACATACCAATTATTATTGGTCTTTAAACAAATTCAAATACAAGAGCCACTTCTCCAGCAGTACATCTAATGTTGTTTGGTCTAGCCATTGACTTTAAACATAATCTTACACATTCAGTGTTCAAGCATATTACTTAATGTATCCCCCCACTGAGAATACTAAGCAGTTCGTATAACAAAGTCTTGATTTGGGCCATTAACATAGTTAAGAAGAAAAGTAGAAGAAGTGTTTGGATTTGATATCCCGCTTTTACCCGAAGGAGTCTCAAAGCGGCTAACATTCTCCGTTCCCTTCCTCCCCCACAACAAACACTCTGCAAGGTGAGTGGGGATGAGAGACTTCAGAGAAGTGTGACTAGCCCAAGGTCACCCAGCAGCTGTATGTGGAGGAGCGGGGATGCGAACCTGGTTCACCAGATTACGAGTCTACTGCTCTTAACTACTACACCACGCTGGTGGTGTAGAAAGGGGCCCACGTTTCTTGGAAGGTGTCTCTATTCATTATGCCTTTATTTGCCCTCCTGTGTCTGCTGAGCATAGCTGTCAAGTTCTCCCTTTTTTAAAGGGAAATTTCCTTACTAGACAGCTACGCTGCTGAGACCCTCAGAAATTGCTGTATCCCATATGTTCAGGGCGAAAATATATTTATTAGTAATAAGTCACATTAAAATGCTGGTAATTTTTATAAGGATTTTAAAAAGCAAAAAAAAAAAAGCACACACACCCTGCAAATGGTGGCAGAAATGTGGAGAATTGAACTTTAAACTGGAGAAAAAATGGAAAACTGAGAAAACCAAACTTGGCAGAGCCTTCCATCCTACTCTAGAGTAATCTAGGCTGTGATCTCAATATGTATGACATGGGCTTGAACCAATGAGAACTGGCAGATGATATGACTATGGTAGCCAGTGTTTGTTGGACTGAATACCAAACAAAGTGCTTCCTTTATTCCTTTATGTATTTCAAAGTGTTTATACCATGCTTTACTATTCTAAATACAAAATCAGAGCAGCTCAGTGTAGAATTACATAAGGCAACCGTGCTTATTGGAAAACACGCCCCTTTGAAATCAGCAGGACTGCCTTCCAAGTAAATAAGACCAGGAGTTAGGTTGTTAACTTAAGTCAGGGGTTCCCAAACTAAGGCCCGGGGGCCGGATGCGGCCCAATCGCCTTCCAAATCTGGCCCGCGGATGGTTCGGGAATCAGCGTGTTTTTACATGAGTAGAATGTGTCCTTTTATTTAAAATGCATCTCTGGGTTATTTGTGGGGCCTGCCTGGTGTTTTTGCATGAGTAGAATGTGTCCTTTTATTTAAAAAGCATCTCTGGGTTATTTGTGGGGTATAGGAATTCGTTCATATATTTTTTTCAAAATATAGTCCGGCCCCCCACAAGGTCTGAGGGACAGTGGGCTGGCCCACGGCTGAAAAAGTTTGCTGCCCCCTGACTTAAGTCAAATGGATTTGTATTCCCCTCAATATAGAGGAGGGGCCATAGATTAATGGAAGTGCATTTTCTATGTGTGCAGAAAATCCCAGTTCCAATCCTCGGCAAGATAGATCTGGGAGATAACCCTGTCTGAAAGCTTTCAGAGCTGCTGCCAAGCAGTGTGCAAGTCTGAGCTAGATAGACCAATAGTCTGGCTCCTTATAAAGCAGCTTCCTAGGTTCCTAGATGGATATTGTAGCAAAATCTACTTTTTCCTTTTAATATATCATACATTACAGATTGGACCTGCTAGACACAACTGGAAGCCAGTGTTTATTTTCCAAAAGGAGAGAGATTTTTTATCTCTAAAATTTTCAGCTGCAAGGGAACTGGCTATGGTTACTCATTTTGGGGGGGAAGGCACTCACTTTAACTTTGTGAAGATTAGATGTTCAGCGCTATCTGATCAAAAATTATTTATAATATAATCTTTACGCAGCCATTTTGGGCATAACTTACCGCTGGTGGCTCATAATATCCCTCTATCTATACCATATTTTTGTGAGCATCACACTGTAGTTCATATGGCTACCAATAGGTGGCCATAGCAACTGCAGCGTGGCAAGACAATGGCAAGCAAGCAAGGGAGCAGCACAGGTGCATAGCTGCCAAGTACCCCGTTTTCCCCGGGAAAACCCTGTATTTTCTTACCGTTTCCCGCTGGTCTCCCGAATGGATTTATATCCTATAAATTCCCCAGAAAGCAGCTCCTGCCAGTGGCCATGTTTCTGGTGCCACTCTGCCCATGTATGGGCACCGGAAACCTGGAAGTGCGTAGAAGCAACTTCCGGTGTCTGGAAGTGCGTAGAAGCAACTTCCGGTGCCGCTCTGCCCATTTCCAAAATGGCCACAGTGCCAGAAGTCGCTTCTACGCATGTCCGGAAGTCGCGTAGAAGCGACTGCTGGTGCCGCGCCGTTGCTGGTCCCAGATTTTTCAATCCAGAACTTGGCAGCTATGCACAGGTGGCAGGAAGTCCAGGTAAGCTGTTGAGGAAGGAGCAACGTTTAATGGAAAGGGGGGGGGCACCTCAGCCATTTGCTAAATATCTCTCTGAAGAGCTTCCCACCCTCCTTTAAACACTGCTCCAATGCTGTTTAATGGAAAGCAGGGATGCTTCAGAGAATACTTGCTCCGTAGTGTCCCCACCTTCCATTAAATGTTGCTGGAGCAGTTTTTTTAAGGAAGGTGGGAAGTGGTTTCACAAATCATTCCCCTAAAATTTGATGAACTGTGTGGGAAGGAAGCTAGGGTTCGATGGGTGGAGAGGAGTGGGGATTTGGTCAGGCATGGGGGAAGTGGTGTAGCAGAGAGATTGGGGGGGGGTCACGAGTGGAGTGAGCAGGGGTGGCAACCTCTAGTCAATATAAAAACACAACAAATCGTAGAGCTTTCCAGAGACACGCGCTACAATTCTAGCTTATAGAGCAGCCATAGGCAAACTCGGCCCTCCAGATGTTTTGAGACTACAGTTCCCATCATCCCTGACCACTGGTCCTGTTAGCTAGGGATGATGGGAGTTGTAGTCACAAAACATCTGGGGGGCCGAGTTTGCCTATGCCTGTTATAGAGTCTATAAGAATGTGACATTATTGGATGCCGTATTCTCTGTGACTTCCACTCCTGCCTTTCCAGATGCTTATGCTGGCAGCACTTTTAATATTCCTGGACCGAGACACCTTCCAAAAATGCTGCCAAAGTGAGAGCTGCACCAGGACCTACAGGGTGTGTATCTTTCTTCCACACATGGCATTTGTTCCGAAAACTTCCTTTGACCCCTTCTGCTCCCATCTCCTTCCTTACTCTGTACCGGAGAGGAAAAGAAAGAGACTACCTCTGATCTCCACAGCTCCTCCTGGGGTGGAAAACAACAACAGGAAGAAGTGCTCCCACTGCTCTCAAATTGACGGAAACCTTTTCCGTTTTTGTTTTCGTACGAGATACTCTGGGATTCCTGCCAATTTCTTCCTACCTCAAACGCTGTGGGGGTGAATCACACGTTGCTTCCAGACAACCTGTTTTATTGAGCATTCATCCTGACTTGTTTGCACAAAGCTTGCTGGGGGATTAGATGGCACTGGCTATTTATTGAGCGTTCACTCTGATCTGCGAGGCTGTGGGTGTGGGGAGGGCAGAGGGAGACGGAGGCAGCAGCCATGCACCCTTTGATCCCAGGACCTTGAGGGTGAGGCTGGGATCGAAGGTGCATGCCGTCCTTCTCATGCTGCCCTCCTCGAGCTGCTTTGTGAAACTGGGATCAGATCCCAGTCTTGCAAAGCAGTACAGGGCTGGCTCAGGGTGGGCAGCATGAGGAGCTGTGCACCCCCCTCCAAAAAATGGGGTTGGGGCAATTGCCCTGGCAGCCCTCCCTCCCCACGCTACACTCCTGCTTAAAGGTAAAGGGACCCCTGACCGTTAGGTCCAGTCGTGACCGACTCTGGGGTTGCAGCGCTCATCTCGCATTATTGGCCGAGGGAGCCGGCATACAGCTTCCAGGTCAGGTGGCGAACCAGAGCAGCACACGGAAACGCCGTTTACCTTCCCGCTGTAGCGGTACCTATTTATCTACTTGCACTTTGACGTGCTTTCAAACTGCTAGGTTGGCAGGAGCTGGGACCAAGCAATGAGAGCTCACCCCATCGCGGGGATTCGAACCGCCGACCTTCTGATCGGCAAGCTCTAGGCTCTGTGGTTTAACCCACAGCGCCACCTGCGTCCCACTCCTGCTTCCCTCCCTCTAAAACCAGCACCCATATTGAGAATGTTGACAGCAAATCCAACTGAGAGGCTATCAGCGTAACTCCCCCCCCCCCAGCAAACTTCGTTCAGACAATGTCTTCTTTCTTGCAGCTTGCTTCTGTTGGTAGTGATAGCATTCCTCCACCACTTCCAACAAGGTAGAAGTGTATTCTTATAACAGATTATGCTATTTTGAGACATTGCCTGCCAGCAACATTCATTCTAATCTGTGCTAAAGATTATTGCTATTTCTCTCCCCCCCCCCCCGCCCCCTGCTCTTTAAGTTGCGGAACACTTTCTATGCTGAGTTAATCTAAGTATCGGGTAGAAAAAACACACACACTTTTATCAGGAAACTGAAGCGATGGAATTCCTTCACTGTCATAAAGATAACACTGTGCTCTCTTTAATGCAGCGTTTCATTTCAGTTGTGCTTGCCCTGCTAGGCATCGCTTTCTCTGGATACAGCCTGATCATATCTACTTTGGGTTTAGTGCAGGGCCCATACTGCAGAACCGCAGCTGGCTGGGAGTATGCCTTCAAAGACACTGCAGGCTGGTAAGAAAGAAAGAAAGAAAGAAAGAAAGAAAGAAAGAAAGAAAGAAAGAAAGAAAGAAAGAAAGAAAGAAAGATTGCTGTCTCTAGGGGCAGCTTTGAACCAGCCCCCAAAACACACCCATCTTTTGAAATATAGAGTCAAATGTGCATATATCAGTAAAAGTAACATGGGAAAATGTCTTCTACTAGGGCAAATTGCTTGCAAAAACGTGTATCTTAGTAGAAATTTGCAGTAAAATGCTGGAGCCTTTGCACGAGTTGTAGGGGCCTGCAGTTAGGATCCAGGTTAGTTTTCAGTATGTCCCATGGAGTTTGATGGAACGAGGTGAAGACAATCTGAAAAGGCAAAACCTGCTTCTCGTTCAGTGCATGTGGGGGTTTAGCCTGTGTGCTAATGGTGCCCTTAGTGCATGCCTGCATGTCTTCCCATAGAAATGAATGGCTGCTATCTGGTCACATGGGGAGAAACTGTGCTTTGAGGCAACATTACAGTGGGGACGGGATGCGGGTGGGGCTGTGTCTAAACCACTGAGCCTAGGGCTTGGTGATCAGAAGGTCGGCGGTTTGAATCCCTGCAACAGGGTGAGCTCCTGTTGCTCGGTCCCAGCTCCTGCCAACCTAGCAGTTTGAAAGCATGTCAAGTGCAAGTAGATAAATCGGTACCGCTACAGCGGAAAGGTAAACGGCATTTCCGTGTGCTGCTCTGGTTCACGAGAAGCGGCTTTGTCATGCTGGCCACTTGACCTGGAAGCTGTACGCCGGCTCCCTCAGCCAATAATATGAGTTGAGCACCGCAACCCCAGAGTCGGTCACGACTGGACCTAATGGTCAGGGGTCCTTTACCTTCACAGTGGGGACACCTCTGACCTTGGTAGCTCCTCCACAGAGCCAGCGTAAGACATCTGGCTGCCTGAGGCAAAGGAGAAGATGGTACCTACCTCCCTTCCCATTCCATGGACAAAAGCTGATGGTTGAATCCTACTTCAACACCAGCGATGGGATAATGACTTCCAATGCACCTGAGATCAGCAGGGTAGTTTGAGGAGGGTAGGCCAAGCCTGTAGCATGCATAGCTCTGATCTCCAACAGAACGGATTGACAAGAGGGCAGCCACCTTAGGCAATTGCCCACATTCTGCTTAATGGTAGGGCTGGCCCAGACCACCTGATATTGATGTAGAAACTCTGATGGGGAGGAACACCCCTCACTTCTCTAGACAGCAGCTCCAGAAATGCAGGGGACAAAGGCAGCATTTTTCACAGGAGCCATATTTGGGAGAGGAACTGAGGCAGAAGAAAGCAGTATTGTCACCATGGCTAGTTCATGGAGCTAGAAGCATGGTTAGATTTAGAAAAGGATGCCTGGCTCAGTTTCTTTCTTTGAAATAGCCTCAGAGATGGATGGAGAAGATGGGGGGTCATGTGGCTATAGCTCTGAATGGGGACTGAAACTTCCCCTGCCTGCCAAACTCGACAGACCTTGAGGTAAATCTACAATAATAGCCTCTAACTTCTTTATGCTGCTGTTTCTCTGATAGCTACCTCACGGATCATGCCTCCTGGTCCGAATGCTCCGAACCTGCCTATGTAGTGGAGTGGAACATCATTTTGTTTTCTATTCTGATAGCTCTTAGCGGCCTCCAAATGTTGATCTGCTTTCTGAAAGTGATTGCGGAGCTGAAACGGATACTTTGTGGGACCTATTCTGTTTTTGTTCAGGTAAGAGAATCATTCCAGAAGCTGCTTTAAAAAACAAACAAACAAACTAACAAACAAACAAAAACAAACAAACCTGTTCTTACAGTCATAGCTCTATGGCTAAAAGCCCTTCTATGAGTTCCACCCAGTGCTTCCTTTTCTAGAAAAACAGGTGTCGGTACTCACCATGAAGTTGTTACATTAAGTGCCACACTTTTTGACAAAAAAATAGAGGTGCCAGTACACTAGGTAACTCTTGAGTACGCCCTGAAAAAAGCACTGGTTGCACTATGCATTTCTGCCCTGGAACATTTGGGTATAGACGGGTAAGTATGGTAAATGAATAAATAATGCTTGACTGCGAAGCTGCATAGCATACAAGTGAAAACTTCCAAGTTCTGGTTTAACTTGTAAGTTAAAATTTGACCTCTTTCTGTTCTTTCCCACAGCCTCCACTGATCTAACATTCCTGAGAAAAGAAGCACAGATGCTAGCATGTCATCATGTCTCTGATCACACCTTTTGACTTGCTTGATAACGGCTTGGAATGCTCCTTCTGTTTTGCTGCATTTCTTTTTTATACGCGCACACACACATTTCCATGCCTTAATTATTATTTTTATTCATTTTCAAAATATTGATACATGAAATTATCAATTAATAACAACACAAACAAAAGAAAAGAACCCCAAATAAGGAAAAAAACCCACCCAGACAGCAACAATACTGTTTGCTCAAAGTACATTTTTTCCCTTTTCCGCCGTGATAAACTCATTACTTTAAAAAAGCGACGCAAACCTGTAGTGAACGCACTCAGAAATCTATGGATTGTATAATGTCACATTCTACAACCAGATTCATTTAGACACTTGCCCTTGAAGAAATCTGTATGAAACAAACTAAATATTTATATGTTACATAGGGTTCAACTCCCTATTTCCCCAGCATACCCAGGTGTGCAATGTTTGGCTTATCCACATGTTCTTGCTCTCTGTTTTCATCCCTTCCTCCTCCTTTTCTAATCTGTTTACCTTTCAAGCCCCCCCCCCCTTTGTATTTGCATATACAAGTGGACTTTCGGTCAGGCAACAGAAAGTACAAGTGTGCTGTGCTCTTGGAGTGAAATATCAGCTTAACTTGAGGGACATTTGCTGAAATAACTGAAGAGGAAGCACAACAGAATATTTACATGGCAACTCCATCAGATTGGCCTTATATGTGACTTATATATGGATCCAAGTCAGCAGAGAGTGATAGACTGAGAGAGAGCGAGAAAGAGAGAGCTGCAAAAGGGTGCCAAAGATACAATGTACAGGAAACTTTCTGAGAAATCATGTCCTGTTGAGGTTATGTTCACTTTGGGCTGCATCAAATTGACTGCATCTCGCTCAGCCAGCCCATTGGCATAGGGCTCGATTTCTCCTGGGTAGTCAAACTGGTTTGCTATTTTGCTGGAGAACTGGTGGATAGCTCAGTCAGTAGAGTGCAAGACACTTATTCTCAGTGTTGTGGGTTCGAGCCCCCCATTGGGCAAAAGATTCCTGCATTGGACGAGATGAGCCTTGTGGTTCTGTCCAACTCTACAATTCTAAGGAGTGGCTCTTTTTAAAGAAAAAAATTGTTGCAGGTGCGAAGGCTTTAACAAAAAGCAGAGGAGAGGGAGGCTGCTGCAGTGGGATGGTGGTGGTGGGGAGAATAAGCCTCCCACCCCCTCACAAATTCTGCATAGTAAGTAGGGGCATTTGCTCACATTCCACAGATCATTTCACTGCATGCAATGCTCTTTTCTCAAGTTATACTCACACAGCCCTCTAAATTGAGCTAGATATTTTCTCTGCTGACTGATCTCTTGTCATTCCCTCAACTTGTTGCCCTATGGAGGCGACGCCTATCATTAGTTTTAAGTGGCAGAGTGAAGTGGAGCACCTGCTTAATTGACCAGTCGCTTTATCGTTAGGATTCCCAGCTCTGAAACCGTACATTAGCAATTACTTGGGGAGGCGGGGAGAAGCAAGGTCACATTTCCAATTTGTGTCCGAGAAGCAAAAACAAAAGAAACAAAAAGACTTTCAGAATTTCACAGCCTCTATTTCGTGAATGGCCCCTTTGTGCCATGCTTCAAGGGCTGGGGGTTGGGGAGGGACAGGAAGGGGGGAAACACCAATTTTTGTTCAGGCATTAGCTTGGGTAAGCACGGAAGAGACATCTCAACAGCAACAGTGAAAAAATTATTTGACTGTAATGACAGACTTCGGAGAGTTATTTACAGAAGATAACTGAGTGCACAGCCATATTTTAAAACTTAAGCCACTGTTATTTCAAGATTCAGGTTATGAAATAAAGCAATGCAGTGTGTGGCTTTATTCAGTCTGTATCTTATCTGTCTTTACCCCCTATATTTCACACATTTTCCTCTCCCTAGAAATGGGATTGGTACTGAAAGTGAACTGAGAGCAAAATTGGATGAAATTGCTAAAGGAACCAAATATCTAACTGGAATAAAGCAAATACAAAAAGCAGAAGAAGCTAAATAAGAAAAACCAGACACTAATATATGCATAAAGGAAGTGGCTTAGCTAAGGTTGAAGCAGAACTTTTGACCATATGTATTCTTGGCATCCGTCTGCCTTCAGAGATAATGGAGTGTCACCGGGTTTGAGGTCAAACTGCTGGAGAATCATAGTGCCTGGGGGCGTCAGGACCCTAATCTTGACATGCCCTGCCTGTAGGGAATTTTCATTCTAATAATGAACCTACACGCATTAGTCATAGGCTAAGTTTTACAAACTACTGTAACGAAAACTCAATACCGTAATAGCAACCCTACTGTGTAAACTTGATTCTGGGATTAATTGCGTATCCTCCTTTTTGTTTCCTGCACAATGGCTTGTAAAATTTAATAAGACTTTTATTAATTGCATTTCAGTGGATGTAAATGAACTTAATGAAGCAATTAAGCACAATTTTTTTTGTCAAATTAGAGAAGGAAAAAGCACATGTTCTTACATTGCAGGAAACACATATTAATAGTGCCTTTAAACGTGGTTTTTTAAAATAGAAAAACCAGATTAAGCCAACTGTATTGTTCCACGGTCAATTCTAAAACAAAAGATGAAGCCATATATCAGAATAAGACATCACATGAAGTTCAAGATGTTCTGCGAGCTAATTTAGGCAGATGCTCTTTTTGAAAAGGGCGTTTTATGCAGTCAACAGGATCAGTATGTCCCCAATGAAAATACTGTATGCCTTTCATAGGCATCTGTCACAGTGGCCGGAGTGGACTACTTCAGAGTAACGACGCTACGCAGCTCTGCATTTTATTCTTTTATTGGTGCTGCGTATTTACAGTGCTCAAGTCATTGCTATTTACACGGAGCGATGTTGTCAGTCGGTTTCAGAACCTCCTAATGGCTTTTGGCGCGTCTTTCTCCAACACAAAAGCTTTGGCAGACCCATCCTCTTGCCCCTCCTCTTCCTGCGTAATTCTGGAGTTGGGGGGATGGGTCTTCCCCCCTTACTTGCCCCTTCCTGTCCCACCTGGGACCCTGGCTCCTCTACCTTGCCTGAGCCTCGGACACGACTTCCTGCTTCCCCACTGGAATCGGAACTCTCCCTGCTTTCCCCTTTGCTCGGGGACGGGCTTGAACTCAGGAGGGGAGGGACTTCGCGATATCCCCTGTCCCTCACATCCACCCCCCTCCCAAGCTCTCCTTCACCCCTCCCCAGGCCCCCCCCATGTGTCGGTGACGACTGGAAGCCTAAAAACTCGGTGCTCTCCGAGCCCGTTGGTGTGAACACCTCCCCCCAGTCCTGCGAGCCCCCCCCTTCCGCCTGGGAGGACGGGAATCCCAAAAAGTCCGTGGCGTCAGAGCTGGTGGGGGTAAAAATGTTTTGCCAATCTGCTCCTTCCTCTGACTGGGTGGATCTTGGCGACACCCATACCTCATCCTCTGGTTCCTCAAACTCCGCTTCCCAGCGCCATGGTGAGCTGTTCTCCCGTGCCTCCTCCTCCTCCCCCTCCCTTTCCATGTGCCAGGGCTTGGGTCTGTGGGGAAAGAGGGCGTGAAATTCTTCCACCAAGAATTCCTCCTGTATCTGAGTGGCGGGAACCCATTCATTCTGGGACGGTGGAGCATCCTCCCATGCCATGAGGTACTCCAGGCCCCCCACCCCCCACCTTGAATCCAGGATGGCCGTGGCCTCATTGAGTTGCTCCCTGCTTTCCCTCTCCCCCCCTCCCTCGGGGGTTTGTTCGCTGTCTCTGAGCCTGCTGCTTTCCCTGTACGGCGACAGCAGCGATCTATGAAACACTGGATGCACCCTCATGTCCTCTGGCAGTGCCAGCCTGTAGGCCACCGGGTTGACCTGTTGCGTGACCGTGAAGGGGCCCAGCCATTTGGGTGCCAGCTTTTTGCACCTCCCTCTGGTGGGAAGGCCCTCCGAGGACAACCACACCTTGTCCCCCACCCTGATGACCTCCCCTTGTCGCCTGTGGCGATCTGCCCCCTTTTTGTACGCTTCCTTGGCCCTCTCCAAGTGTTCTCTGAGCTGCTGGTGCACCGTCTCCAGTTCCTCTGCCCAATCCTCAGCCTGTGGGCCCTCCTCCTCCTCCTCCCTCTCCCTCTCTGGGAAAGATCTGAGGTCGCGCCCGTAATTGGCCTTAAAGGGCGACACCCCTGTGGAGACGTGCACTGCATTGTTGTAGGCAAATTCTGCTAGTGGCAAGCGATCCACCCAGTCCGTTTGCCGCTGGCTGACGTAGCATCTCAGGTACTGCTGCAGAATGGCGTTGACCCTCTCCGCTTGTCCGTTGGTCTGCGGGTGTCTAGCCGTCGACAAGCTGACCTCCACCTGCAGGAGGTTCATGAGCCGCCGCCAGAACCTGGAAACAAATTGGCGGCCACGATCCGAAATAACCCTTAAAGGTAATCCATGCAGTCTGAAAATGTGATCAACCAACAGTTTGGCTGTCTCTTCTGCCGAGACTGCCCTGGCACACGGTATAAAGTGACACATTTTGGACATGAGGTCCACCACCACCAACACTGCAGTCTTACCCCTGGACGAAGGCAGATCTGTGATGAAGTCCATGGACACCACTTCCCACGGCCTGTGTGGTGTGGCTAAGGGCTCCAGCAACCCTGGTGGCGCTGCTCTGACCACCTTCGCCCGCTGGCAGGTGGTACAGCCCCTTACATAGTCTCGAACATCTTCCCTCACCCCTGGCCACCAGAAGTGTCTCATGACTAGGTGAGTGGTCTTGTCCCTTCCAAAATGCCCCGCTGTAGGGTTGTCGTGCATCTGCTTGAGGACCGTACGTCGAAGCTGGGTGGTGGGTAGGTACAGCGCACCCTTGTAGAAAAGCAGCCCTCTGCGTTCTGCAAAGTCTTTTGCCTGCTCCCTCCCCCCTCTCAGTTCTCTGAAGATGCGGTTGGCAAATTCATCCGCTGCCGTCAGTGCTGTGAGTTCTGCCTCGCTCACCACTGCTGCTCCGCAGGACCATGCCGACGGGGGGGAAATGTGCCTTGGGGCTGGTGGCGCCTCCTCCTCCATGTACTCTGGCTTGCGGGAGAGGGCATCCGCCCTGACATTCTGCTCTCCTGGGATGTAGTGTATGGAGAAGTTGAAGTTCGAGAAGAACTCCGCCCACCGTATCTGCCGCTGGTTGAGCACCCTGGCAGTTCTCCAGAACTCCAGGTTCTTGTGGTCTGTGCACACCTGGATGGGGTGCTTGGCGCCCACCAGGAAGTGTCTCCAGTGCTGGAACGCCGCGTGGATCGCAAGAAGTTCCCGATCAAAAACTGTGTAGTTTCGCTCGGGCTGGGTCAACTTCCTGGAGAAGAAGGCACAGGGTCTCCACTCTCTGTTGGCGTCCAGTTGCAACAAAATGGCGCCCACAGCCTTATCAGAAGCATCTGTTTCAATGCGTAGGGGCGCGTCCTGAACCACGTGGAACAGGTTCTGGTCTGAGGCGAACACCCTCTTGAGGCTTTCGAACGCTGCTTGCGCCTCTGGTGTCCACCTGAACTTCTGCTTGCCTCTCAGGCAGTCAGTGATGGGAGCCGTAACTCGAGAGAAGTTCTTGATGAACTTCCTGTAGAAGTTGGCAAAGCCTAGTAGGCGTTGGGCATCTTTGCGCGTCCTGGGGCTGTGCCAGTCCAGGATGGTCTGCACCTTGTCCTTGTCCATTGCCAGCCCCTTGTCTGACAGCTTGTAGCCCAGGAAGTCCACCTCCTTGGTGTGAAACTTGCACTTCTCCAGCTTCACATACAGGTGGTTCTCCTTCAGGCGCTGTAACACCTCCCTGACGTCCTGCACGTGCTGCACTGGGTCGTTGGAGTAAATAAGGATGTCATCCAGAAAGACCAAGCATTTCCTGAAGAGTAGGGACCCCAGGACGTGGTGCATGAAGGCCTGGAAGCATGCTGAGCCCCCTTGCAACCCGAAGGGCATCACCAGATATTCAAAAGAGCCCAGAGGCGTGAACATCGTGGTTTTCCACTCATCGCCTTCCCGGATCCTGATCAAGTTGTACGCCCCCCTCAGGTCTAGCTTGGTGAAAATCTTGCCTCTGCGTGCCGCTGTCAGGAGATCATCCACTCTGGGCATGGGGAAAGCCACTGGCTCTGTCACCGAATTCAGCCGTCTAAAATCCACCACAAGACGGCGCTGTTGCGTGTCTTTCTTGTCCACCCAGAAGACCGGGCTGCCCCCTGCTGCCTTGCTTTCTCTGATGAACCCCCGCTTGAGGTTCTTGTCGATAAAAGCGCGCAGATCCTCCAGTTCCTGGTCTGACATGGCGTACAGCTTGGCTGGGGGTATAGTTGCCCCAGGCACCAGGTTGATCTGGCAGTCAAAAGGCCTGTGTGGGGGCAGGTGGTCGGACTCCGCTTCACTGAAGACCTCCTGCAGGTCCCAGTATGGTTTGGGTATCGCCTCACCCCCTTTGACGTGCATGGTGGCCACCGTGGCTATCGGAGGCCCCTCCCCTGGTTGGTGCTGCATGCAATGTTCCAGGCAAAAGTCCGATCCAAAAGTGATGCATCTCTGATGCCAACTTATGGAGGGGTCGTGGCGCGCCAGCCAGCTCATGCCCAAAACGATTGGGGGGTCTGAGATGGTGGTGACGTTGAATGCCAGTGTCTCTGAGTGCCTTCCAACCGTCATTCTCATGGGGGGGGTTTGATGAGTGATGGCCCCTCCCAGCAGCTCTCTGCCGTCAATGGTTGCCACGTGCAGAGGAAAATCCAGCTGCAGAAGCTGGATCTGGTGCTCTTCTGCAAAGTTTCTCGAGAAGAAGTTGGCTGAGGCACCACTGTCAATTAGGGCGAGGACCGTCAATGGATAGCCATTTGGGAGCGTGAGCGTCACTTCTAGAACCACTCCTGCTCTGGGAGGGGTGGGCTGGCTCTGCTCCTCTCTGTGCGGGTGGGTGGGCTGGGGCTGTTGTCTGCTGACTGTGCCTGGCTGCCGCCCCTTGTCTCCTGCAGCCAGGCTTTCCCGTTTCCCTGCTGTGGTGCTGCGTCAGTGGGGGAGGGCACAACCGTTCCCGCCTTTCCTTGCCACTCCCTGCGATGTGGGCAGTCTCTGACGAGATGCTGGGGGGAGTTGCAGAGAAAGCAATTCCCACCCCTTCCCTCCTTGCGTCTTGGCGCCGCTGGGGTTTGAAAAGCCCGCGCGCGCGCGCTATCAATCTGCATGGGTTCCTGGTCCTGACTGGCCCCAGGCGTGGCTTGAAAGGGTTGTTGAGGGAGTGGCTTCTCCTGCGACCGTGGGAACCAAGCCCGCTTTGCGCGCGTTGCTTGCTTGTCGCTCCATCTGGATTCCTGCCTCACCCCCACCGCCAGAGCCGCTTTGCTCAGTTGATCCATATTACTGGGCTTTGGACCTCTCGAGAGCTCATCCTTCACCTCCTCATGCAACCCCAAGTAAAACGCCGCTTGCATTGGGGCAGACTCCAGATCCCACCCCAATCTGTGCACCAGCATGGTGAATTTCGCCCAATACGCGCGAACTGTCATATTTCCTTGGCGTAAATTATGAAGTTCCTCCTTAGTCTGGTCCATATGACTATCGGACGAATACATCGTTTTCAAACCTTCTAGAAATAGTTTGACATTCTTCATGCAAGGATTCCTTGTTGCAATTAACGGTCTTAGCCACTCCCTGGCCGCCCCTGTAAGGTGCTCCACAATAAACGCTACTCTGTGCTCATCATCAGGGAACTCATCGTGGTGCAGCTCAAGAGCATACACAATCTCAGTCTCAAAGCCCTGAAACTCCTTCGGGTCTCCATTGAACTTGCTTACTAGGGTCCCGGCTCTCCTTCCTGGCAGCACTTGGACTTGGGGTGCCCCTCCCGCCTTGTTTTTCTCTGCATCCAGCTTGTTTTGGAGGTCTACCGCCACCGCCCTTAAATGCTGCTCTTTTTCCTGGAGCTCTCTCACCTGTTCCGCAAGTTGTAGCCGGTCGTCCTGGAGCTTCTTAGTCTCCTCTTTAGCTGCCTTCAATTCTCCCTGCGCCTGCAGCGACAGCTGTTGCAGTTCTAGCTGGGCTTGCTCAGCGATCTGCCGCCACTTCTCCGCCTCTGACACGCTCATCCCGGCAACTCCAAAGTAGCCCAAAAATGATTAGGAGGTTGCTGTCACAGTGGCCGGAGTGGACTACTTCAGAGTAACGACGCTACGCAGCTCTGCATTTTATTCTTTTATTGGTGCTGCGTATTTACAGTGCTCAAGTCATTGCTATTTACACGGAGCGATGTTGTCAGTCGGTTTCAGAACCTCCTAATGGCTTTTGGCGCGTCTTTCTCCAACACAAAAGCTTTGGCAGACCCATCCTCTTGCCCCTCCTCTTCCTGCGTAATTCTGGAGTTGGGGGGATGGGTCTTCCCCCCTTACTTGCCCCTTCCTGTCCCACCTGGGACCCTGGCTCCTCTACCTTGCCTGAGCCTCGGACACGACTTCCTGCTTCCCCACTGGAATCGGAACTCTCCCTGCTTTCCCCTTTGCTCGGGGACGGGCTTGAACTCAGGAGGGGAGGGACTTCGCGATATCCCCTGTCCCTCACAGCATCTCATTGGTCATCATGAGAACAAGCGGCTAGACTAGATGAGCCTTTGACCTGATCCAGCGGAGGTCTCTTCTTATAGTCTTATGTCAACTACCTAAAGCTTCAACTATCTTTGCAGTGGGCCAATTGATTATGGCAATCAACATGAACTCAGTTATGCAACTATAGGAAGAGAGCAGAAACCACTAAAAATGCCGTTTGGATCACGCACACATTATTTTCAGCAAACTGCTATTTTGAGACATGGGTTTGAATCTGGCCAGAACAATCCTAACATCTGGCTGGAAACAGTGGGGTGAAGTGGAGAGGCAGTTCCATCATGGCATCTGAAGCCCTGCCCCTCGTGCTAACCAGGGCAGAAGGTAGGGATGCTGTTTGTTTTACTTTTCACTGTGCCAGTTCCAGGTCGCTGCAAATGAGGGCTCCGAGGATGAGCCACTTGAGGGATTGGCAGACCAAAACTGCTGGCCCCAACCCCAAATGCCCCACATGGGGACTTACCACTCCCAGAAGTTTCTTCTCTCACTCTGTGCAGGTGGGGTGTCTCTGCAGCACCTGTGGAGTCCTTATCCTTTTTTAAAAAAGACAATTTATTGAATTTTCAAATAAGCCACATTAAACAATAACAAAACATTAAACAAACAAACACAACAACACACAATAAACATAAAATTTCCTCTTTTTAAATATCCATTCAACTATTTTACTTCACTTTGATCTGCCGAGCTTTGACTTCCCTCCTTCCCCTCCTTCGGTTTTCATACCCACTCTTATCTCGCAGTTCCTTTGTCCCATCTACTTTAAAGTCAATTCGTAGGATTTATTTCAGTCCTGCAAGTGTCTTTAAACTTCTACAGTTCCTTTCCATATAGTCCACAAATTTACTCCAGTCCTTTTGGAACCTTGACTCTCCCTGGTTTCGGATCCTGCAGGTCAGTCTTGCTAGTTCCGCATAGTCTATCATTTTTGTCTGCCACTCCTCAATTGTCGGTAACTCCTGAGTTTTCCATTTTTGGGCTAATAAAGTCCTAGCCGCAGTTGTCGCACACATAAATAATATTTGGTCTCCTTTTGGAATCTCCTCTCCTATAAGACCTAATAGAAAGGCCTCCGTTTTTGGGGGGAAAGTGTATTTAAAAACCTTTTTCAGTTCGTTATATATCATTTCCCAAAATCTTTTAACTTTTTCGCATGTCCACCACATATGATAAAATTCACCATCCTTATCCTTACATTTCCAGCATGATTTACTACCCATTCTGTACATCTTAGCCAATGTCCTTATCCTACCCGCTTCAACAGCAAAGATTGGGATTGCACTGCAAGATCACCAAAGGAAGTTCACAGAATGAAAGTTTTCCAACCTGTTCTTTCCCTTGCAACCAGAAGGTCCCTCCCCTAACACCCTCTTCGAAGCCATCCAACCTTGTACAGAAGGGAACCCTGAACCTCTAGAGAGGCTTTTAAGGGAACAGGAAACTTCCCATCTATGATGATGATGATAATTTTATTTAAACCCCGCCCATCTGATTGGGTTTCACCAGCCACTCTGAGCGGCTTATAGCATATATAAAACATAGTAAAACATCAAACATTAGAAACATCCTGATACAGGGGCTGCCTTCAGGTGTCTAATAAAAGTTATGTAGTTCTTTAGCTCCTTGACATCTGAAAGGAGGGCGTTCTACAGGGAGGGCACCACTACTGAGTAGTTGATGACAGACTGTTAGATCCGATTTGCATTGCATACCTAATAAGTAACCACATAGTTAGATAAAAAGAAATGGCCTTGGCTGGAGAGAAAAAATCAGGCAGGAAATGTTGGTCTGACTTGAAACTTGGAGGGGATAAATATAATTAATAAATATAATTTAATAAATATAATTAAAATGTCTGTGCTTCCTAAAATTATTTTCCTATTCTGCAATACAGTATATCAATCTTTTTAACAGATAAAATTTGGAGAGGGTAGCGGAATTGACTGAATAGACAGATTCATCTGTGTGCATAAAAAAACTAGGTAAAGGTAAAGGGGCCCCTGACCATCAGGTCCAGTCGTGTCCGACTCTGGGGTTGCGGCACTCATCTCGCTCTATAGGCCGAGGGAGCCAGCGTTTGTCTGCAGACAGCTTCCGGGTCATCTGGCCAGCATGACAAAGCTGCTTCTGGCGAACCAGAGCAGCACACGGAAACACCGTTTACCTTCCCGCCGGAGCGGTCCCTATTTATCTACTTGCACTTTGATGTGCTTTCGAACTGCTAGGTGGGCAGGAGGTGGGCAGGAGCTCACCCCATTGCAGGGATTCGAACCGCCAACCTTCTGATCAGCAAGCCCTAGACTCTGTGGTTTAAGCCACAGCGCCACCTGGGTCCAGGAAAAAACACACAAAAAAACACACACAACTAGTGTCATTCTTAAAATTGCGCATGACTCTTCCTCTACTGAAAGTTATTGAATTTAGACTTTGACACTCTGCTATCAGGCTACTAAATTTATCTGGATTTTGGAAGACCAAACAAGCATGAATGAATGAATGAATGTACGTAGAACAAACCTTTTGTAAAATCCCCCAGTACTTCCTAGGGTGAATAAAGAAAAAGAAAAGGAGACCTCTTTTGAAATTTGACAACTGTAATTTTACTGACCACATGGAATCCACGTCACTGTCTTCCTGCTTGAGATTTTATGTTGTGGAATGCGAGAAAATCCACTAGGACCATGTCCAAGAAAGTAGATGGCCATTGTTTTCACATTGGGAAACTCCAAAAATTTTCACGGGGAGCTTTAATCCTTTAAACCCTTTTGATGGGGGGAAAAGTTTCTTTTACAGAAGGTCTTATTTGCATTTGAAGGAGGTTGGCTGAAATCAAAAGGAAGTTTTTTCTAAAAATACTAATCCGTCAACTGCCCAAGTTACTGGCATCAAATCTGGCTGTGTTTATTCTAGCAAGCATTGTGCAACCTTTTAGTCTATTGAACTATGCAACAGCAATCATGGGGGTGGGTGCGTAGGGGAAACCCTGATCTTATAAAGGGAACACGGTCTTCTGTTACACTGGCAGCAATAGAAAATGGAGCTGTTCGTACTAAGCCTCTTGCTGGCTTGCTGCTTCTTACAGGCCTGGGCAGCAGATAGGGAATATTACATTGGGATTACAGAAACGGATTGGAATTATGCTCCCGGGACAAAGAACATCATATCTGGAAAGCCGTTTTCAGAAGATGAGTAAGTGATACTCGCTTTGGGGCTAACTGTATTGAAAATAAGCTTTCACCTTTTAAGTGCAGGCGATCTAGCTCTGTTGATTTCGAGGGGTGCTCAATAAATGCATGTTGTAGCATAGCCTGATGCAAAGGAGGATGAGACTCCAGTACTTGCAACAACAAATTTCGGCCGATGAAGTTTTGTTCAAGCTATGCCTGCAAAAATTGTGCACGTGGCTTCTTTTCTTTAATGTCACATTAGTATACAGATTTGCTTCTATCGAAGTATACTGGCTGCTTAAGGACTACTTAAGAAAAAAGTTGATTGGTATGGAAAGGAAAAGTGGCCCATGCTGTTCGTACAGGAGGCAGTGATGGGCACTCACCTAGGTGGCTTTAAAAGAGGAACAGAGAAATTCATGGAGGAGAGGGATGCCAAAGGCCACTAGCCATGATGTCTATGCTCTGCCTCTGTGGTCAGAGCATAGCTGCCAAGTCTCCCGTATTCCCCGGGAAACCCCCGTTTTTCCAGCTGTTCCCAGCCGAAAAACGGATTTTTTTTGTTTTTCCCCGGTTTAATCTGGCGCGACAGGCATTTTGGAACTGGGCGGAGCATGCTCAGAATCGACTTTTGATGCTGCTCTGCCCAGTTCCAAAATGGCTGCAGTGCGACTTCTGGTGCGGCGGCCATTTTGGAACTGGGCACAGCAGCATCAAAAGTCACTTCTGAGCATGCTTCACCCAGTTCCAAAATGGCGGCAGCGCTACTTCTGGTCTGCTACTTCCGGTCCGGTCCCTAATTTCTCAAGCTGGAACTTGGCAGGTATGGGTCAGAGGCAAGAATGCTTCTGAATACCACAGGAGAGGGGAGTGCTCTAGTGCTCAAATACTGCTTGCAGGCTTCCCACAGGCATCTGGCTGGCCGCCGTGAGAACAGGATACTGGACTAGATGATTCAGCAGGGTCTTCTTACGTTCTCCCATAGCTGCCAAGTTATCCCTTTTTTAAAGGGATTTTCCCTTATTCTGAATAGGCTTCCTCGCGAGAAAAGGGAAAACTTGGCAGCTATGCGTTCTCCTCCAACCAGCTTGAGGGTTCAGCTTGATTCACTTGGCTTATGAGGAGTTTAGCTAACGTCCTGTGTTTACTGAGCACTTGTTCTGATTTGTTTGTGTGGTGGTTATACAACACTAAGCATCCTGCCCCCATCTTGAGTTGGTAGTGATATGTTTATATGTGTTCATGTGGGCATTTCCTTCATCTCACACCAGGCCTAGGCAAACTTGGCCCTCCAGATGTTTTGAGACTACAATTCCCACCATCCCTGACCACTGGTCCTGTTCGCTAGGGATGATGGGAGTTGTACTCCCAAAACATCTGGAGGGCTGACTAGGCCCGCCTCACACTTTTCAATGCATTTTGCTGTCACTTTCCAAATCATAAACGCTCCAAATATTTTCTTAAAGCTGACAGATCCTTTTAAGCCGCCTTAACTACATGAATCTAAAGTCCCCCCCCCCCGAGTTTTAATCCCTTCCACAAAATACTGACACTCTGGAGGCACCCCAAAATGTTGTGGCGAGGCGGTCTATACCTCTAAATTAATTTAGTTATATTTACAGTGCAATCCTATTCATGTCTACTCAGATGCATGCCCCATTGTGTGCAGTGGTTCTTAAAATAAACAAATTATAAACAGTCATCCTGAGGAGAGAGCAGTGGTTTGATAAGAAGTGGCCACAGGTTCTGTGTTCGAGACAGATGTGGAAATGCAGAGATGGCAATCTCTGCTGAAGAAATGTTGAAACAGGAAGCAAATGCAGAATGTGGTCAAAGAGAAAAATCTGTTAATCCTTCCTTAAGGGCTCTCAGGTGAAATGCAAAAGAGGCGCCCGAGGACAATGGCATGACACAATGAACACTCAAAATCAACAAAGCTGATCCCGGCCTTTGCCCCTCCCTTTGCTCAATCTGGGCATTTTACCAACACCAGTCTCATTGTCTTTGCTGAAAGCAGTTGGGCAAGAATGAGAAATGGAATCCAAAGGGACTGAGAAACACAGTGCCTCTCAGGGACTAGCAATAACCAGACACACGGAGTACTTCTGAAGAGCAAAGCAAAGGAAAAAGGCTGGGCGGCACCAACAAGAGACATACAACAGACCTTCACTGTTGTTGTTGTTGTGTGTCGGCAACTCTATTAGCTCTCTGACAAAGCACAGAGACATAGGGCCCAATTTCTTCCTTGGTGTAAATTCACTGAGAACAGTGAAGTTGCACTGTGGGGTTGCTTTTGGCCTATGACACTTGATGTTTCACTTTTAACCTCTACTTAAACCCTCAGGAATCTTAGCTATGAGGTGGAGTTTTAATGAAAGCTATTATCTTTGCAGAGGAAGAGAAGGAGACCTTACAATTAAATATGAATTATTTGGACAGTCCAAGGAGAGCCATAACATGCATCTCTGATTTAATTTGTGACTCACAGAGCTTCCTGTAAACAGGCTCATGGCCTGAGCCTTTGCAGCAACACTGGTCTCCTTTTGAAATCTCCTTCTTGTGGAGAAAAACCCAATAAGGAGAAACTGCCCATTGCACATTGGCAACCAGTCCTAGGTGCAGAAGCTTGGATGGGGAGTTTGCCAAATCAGGTTCTCCCTGCAAGAGAGGGCACATGTTGCAGTGGGTCCCAGCAGACCAGGTCTAGGTGTTGGGGTGGGACAATTGGAGCAGCCACAACACCCTATTGGTGGTCCATCTGACTGGGTGCAATTGGGCTGAGGGCTTGCAAATCAAAGAGTCAGATGGACCAGTACTTAAACACTGAGCTCACCGTAGAGACCCTCCTTCTCCGGTTGAGCTGCACTGGAACACCTGCCCACCGCTCCCTAATTTTAGGGCTTTCGCTTGACCTTGCTATGCTGTCGTGTGTCGTCCGCCGTTGCAGGGGCACGGCAGGAATTTTCCCCACTTGGCTGATTGGCTGTTGCCATTTGGGTTTCGCCTGCCTCGTAGCAAATCGTCACAACTTGTAAGGTTGGCGGATAGGCTCTGGTTCATGCTGATAGGGCGGTATGATCCTTTACCACCCTATAATTATATATTCAGGTATTCCTCTTATGGGAATCCATGGACCGATGGTATTTCCCCTAAGCGGTGTTGCCCTAATCCAGTGTTCTGGGCACATGCGGGGGAATCAGGGCCCGGCTGGCGCGCGCCAGTTGGGCAACCCCGTCCCAGGTGTGTACCTGGCTGCTGACTCCAGGTGTGCCCTGAGTCAGTGCTACCCTAGGTAGCTAGTCGAACCAGAGCCTATGCAACCACTCATTTGATTTGTAATCAATAAAGTTGTGGCCTAAATTCTGCCAAAAACCAAACCAAAAATACGAGTCATGTCTGAATTTATTTCTAGGCCTGGGATAGAGGGTCTCTACACGCAAATGTGTGATGCCATTTCAGTCGGTCTCCTCTGTTGCTGCACCCTGATGACAAAAGCCCATTGTCATGTTGCCACTTTCTCATGGAGGAGGCACATGAAGAAGGGCCTCAGGTGATGATTGCAGGGTCCTTGTCAGTTCATATGAGGAGAGGCAGTCCTTGAGATATTGTGGTCCTGAGCCATTTAAGGCTTTATAGGTCAAAATCATCACGTTGAATTGGGCCCGGAAACCAATTGCCAGCCAGTGCAGTCAGGCCAGGACTGGTGCTCTAATTATCATTATTTGTTGATATCATTAGCTATTTATTTATCATATATCATTATTTATTGATATTATTATCTTGTACCTCTGTAAAGCTTGGGATTTACTCAAGCCAGATGACATCTCCCTCTTGTGCATGGATGTCGCCATTTTGTCAATGTAAGCAATGGCACTCGCTTCTGATCTTCGGAAATAGAAGGAAAGATAATAATTAATTTGAGACAAAATGTATGCTGTGCAGTAATCACAGAACCACAGAATTGTAGAGGTGGAGGGGACGACCCCCTGCAATGCAGGAATCTTTTGCCCAATGTGGGGCAAAACCCCACAACCCTGAGATTAAGAGTCTCATGCTCTACTGACTGAGCTATCCCGGTGTACCAAAGGATTGTGAGCAAAAGTGTTTTTAAAAAGGACTTAACGCTGACATGATTGTGTGTTGATCCTTTAGGCAAGCGGCTGTCTTTCTCCAACAAGGCCCAGACCGGATAGGAAGCACATACAAAAAAGCTGTGTACATGCAGTTCACAGACAACTCGTACAGCCATATTATTGCAAAACCACCTTGGCTGGGCTTCCTGGGTCCCATTCTTAAAGCAGAAGTTGGAGACACACTCATCATCCACGTAAAGAATTTTGCGACAAGGGCCTACACTCTCCATCCCCATGGTGTCAAATACACAAAAGAAAACGAAGGTAAACCTCAATTCGTGTTTTTCAACTGTCTCCAGGAATACCAAGTGATTCCATACCTTTCCTGTTTTGCAACAGAATTGCATCATTATGGCTGTAGACGCCCACCCAGTGCTGTGAGGGACACCCTGAATTACAGTCAGGGTAGCCAACTGGCTGTGTAATTCAATTTATATTTTCAATTCACACAGTTTTTATATTTATTTATTTTTCCCCCAAATGATTTTATTGAATTTTCTAAATAAACAAGAAAACAAAAACATTTTTTAAAAATACATTCCATCTTGGGGCTCCAGGTGGCGCTGTGGGTTAAACCACTGAGCCTAGGGCTTGCTGATCAGAAGGTCGGCGGTTCGAATCCCTGTGATGGGGTGAGCTCCCGTTGCTTGGTCCCAGCTCCTGCCAATCTAGCAGTTCGAAAGCACGTCAAAATGCAAGTATTTCACTATTTGTTGCATTTCCTAGGTGCATTTTATCCTGACAACACCTCGGGTTTGCAAAAGAAAGACGATGCTGTGCAACCAGGAGAGCAGTATGTGTATAGATGGGAGGTCACTGAAGATCATGGTCCAGCAGCAGGTGATAATAACTGTGTGACCAGAATTTATCACTCACATATAGATGCCCCAAAGGATGTTGCTTCTGGGCTTGTTGGACCTCTGCTCATTTGCAAGAAAGGTAAGGGAAATATGGAAAACGACCGAGTGCTGTTTCCCTATTTATTTATCTCAAGAAACGAGAGACAGAGAATTTTAATCTGTTTGCAGTTCATGAGTTGTGTTGCTGAGAATTTATCTGAAGTTTATTGTGTGAGTCACATGTACTCCTCATTTATCTGAAAGGTGAGTAGTTTCAAGGAGCAAATACAACACAGGTTTTGGTTTCCTTTGAAGGAGAGAGCACTGGAAGGTCATGACATTATTTATGAATATACAAGCAGAGAGTAGGCGGAAGCAAACAGGATGTGTGTTTCTAGCGGAACCCACTGCTTCACATCAGATCTGCAGACAGAGTCACACTGCATCCTCTGGTGTTTCTATAGCCATCAACCAACTCTGTTTCTTCCTGCCTCTCTTTCTCTCTGTCCCCAAACTGCTGCTTCTTATGGTTCTTCAAACACACAAACATCTTACACAAGCCTCTTTCTCACAATTGCTGTGTGTATGTGTGTTTGTCATCTTCCATTCTCTGATAGTTCCTCCATATCTGTTCTGTGTGTTTGTCTGTGGTATCTAACATTTCATTAGCTGTTGTACCCAATATAACTGTCCTGGATAGCAATAGTCTGACCACTGTTATTCATACTGTAGAAACCTCCAGATTACCCTACTGCTGTGCACTGCATAAGGGATTGCCTTTTTAGAGACTATTTGAACTATTTGGAAACTTTAATTGGTAAAAACACCACCACCACCACCACCACCACCACTCCTAGATAGTTGACCAGCTAGGGTTGCCATGTGTCCTCTTTTTCAGCAATAAAATTTGGGACACGTTGCATTTATTTGCTTTGAATGTTCGTCATAGCGTCCTCCTTTTTTTCTCTTCAAAAAATCCAACCCTAAAACACATCCCACCTGTTCTTAAACTGCTGGCTGCTGGTCTGCTCTGTACTGTCTGCTGGTCTGTTTCTGATCACAGTTCAAAGGTTTTGGTTTAATCCTTTCAAGACCTATACAGCTTAGGATCTGGGAATCTAAAGGATCATCACTCCCACATGAACTTGCCCAAATGTTGAGATTGTCTTTGGAGACCTTTAATTATAGAGAGTAGGTGGCCACTGGTGGAAATTCCTTTTCAACAGCAACATCACATCCAACAACTGGAAAAGAGCCTTACAGTGGTACCTCTACTTACGAATTTAATGCGTTCCAAACACACATTTGTAAGTCGAAAAAAATTGTAAGTCAAATCCCATAGGAATGCATTGGGAGAAAAAATTCGTAAGTCGAAGCAACCCTATCTAAAAATTCGTAAGTAGAAAAAATCCTATCTAAACCGCATCCAAGATGGCAGACGGAGCTCCATTTGTAAGTAGAAAAATTTGTAAGTAGAGTTATTTGTAAGTAGAGGTACCACTGTATTTGATCAGAAAAGCCCCATTATAGTCCCACCACCATTCTGGTTCATTTGATGGTCTCAAGTTCTAGTTTTGTGATTTTAGATTTGTTTGATGTTGGTGATCCATTTAAGGTGTGTTGCTGTTTTAGCCATGATCTTTAACATGGTTGTGTTTTTTGTTTTGTTTTAGCTGCCCTGAACATTTTTAATTCACATTGAAGGGTTTGCTATAAAATATTTCAAATGAATAACCCCAAATGTCCCTCTTGGCATTTTCCCACCTGAGTGAATGCCTACTATTCATGCACATGGAGGAAAACAAAAGAGCTGCATTTTCAGACACCATAGCAGAAAATGGGTTGACCTCCCCATCATACACCACTGGTGGGCATTTTTCTGGTAACAAATAGCTGGGAGACAAGAATTTCAGCAGGGAAATGTGCAAAATGTGTCCTTTGTTTTCCTTAGGTACACTGCAGGGTGGAAAAGATAAGGATGTCGACCGAGAATTCGTCCTGATGTTTGCTGTGATGGACGAAAACTTCAGCTGGTACTTAAATGAGAATATCAAGAAATACTGCTCTGAACCTGACAAAGTTGACAAGAATGATGAAGACTTCCAAGAGAGCAATAAAATGCACTGTAAGATTACCTTTCAGAACAAATTGTTTCAACCTTTTAAGAACCTTCTTTGCAACATGTATGTGTACACATAACATTACATGTAAGTTCCATAGATATTCACAACTTAGGCAAGATATTGAAAGTTATCCGCAGCAGCAGGCAATCAAGAGATATACTCTCCCTGAACATAGATGCTTCTGCCATAGTGAGTCGTTTTTATATTGCTCCACACAATATATGGTGTATTCGTTACTCTAGACTGTACGGTGTGTTTTTTTAAAAAAAAATATGGCACCTGTTTAGAAACTAAGTAGCTGATCAGTAGCTGAATGGCAGACTGCTTAAATGCCCCAGGTTAGTCACTTTGAAGATTCTAAAAACAAGTACAAGATATAGAGTGGGCATCAAAATTCAGTGGATCTCTTGCAAGTTTCCACTAACAGACCCAGTCCAGCAAGGACAGATTGATGATGGGCCCTTATAAATCTCTGAGCTATTGGCAGGTGTGCAACAACACTAACTTCTGATGTCATGCGTGGGGTCAAGATATTAAGTATAATAATCAATTAAGTAAAATCTATGACATCCGTGTTCTAGATCTAAAGTGGGTTCTGCAAAAAGAAAGCCTGTTCCAGAGGTAGAGTTTTGCTGATTCCACCTCATCATGATTGATGGCGATAGGGTTTTTGGGGGGCTCAATCCAAGATGCTGGTATTAACCTTTAAAGCCATGAATGGTTTGAGACCTGGATACTTTTGGAATGGCCTTTTTCTATTTGTTCCAAAACCATCAGTCTCAGGAGGTGAGGATGGTGTCAACCAGGGTTAGGGCCTTGCTAAGTGAGGTCCCCATCGCAATGCTTCTTCAGGCAGTTATTGAAGACCTGGCTTTTTAAAAAGGCATTTGGTTTATTAACTTTTGCTGGTTCAATTCAATATGTGCTGCTGCAATCCATAAACAGATATTGCTACCGGTAACATATTCATTTGAATGTACTCTGTTTTGGGGGGTGCACCATGGTAGTTTGAAATAATCTTTTAACTTTTTCTTTTTAAGCAATCAATGGATATATGTATGGGTATCTTCCCAATGTCACAATGTGTGCGGAAGAAAAAGTGAAGTGGTATCTTTTTGGAATGGGTAATGAAGCCGATATCCATTCAGCCTATTTCCATGGGCAAGTCTTGACAGAAAGGAACCATCGAATTGACACGATTAGCCTCTTCCCAGCTACCTTCGTGGATGCTCTCATGGTGCCGAAGAACGATGGGCAGTGGCTGCTTAGTTGTCAAGTCAATGATCACATAGAAGGTAAACCAAGGGCGCTCTCTCTGGTTTTCTTTTTGCATACCAAAGAATCATAAATATTTTCAAGGTTCCGAAAGGTGTGTTCTCTTGAAGCCTACAGTTCACAGCATTGGGTTCACTCCTTAAGAAAGTAATAAGATTGAGACAGGCAAAAGGACAGAGACTTTAGATCAGGGTTGGAGAACCTTTGGAACTTCCAAATGTTGCTGAACTACAGGCTCCCATTATCCCTGGGCATTAGCCATGCATTGTAGTTCAGCAACATCTGGAAGCCCAAAATTTTCCCATGCCTGTAAATCTGGGGTGGCTCCCTTTTTTTGTCCAAAGGGCCAGCTTCACCTTTGGCCAACCCACTGGGCCCCACATGCCAGCAGTGGGTGTGGTTGGGGACCGGGAAGGAATCCACCAAACTCAAATTGCAATTAATCAGATCTGGGTTGGATCATGGGTCTACAGAATCCACAGCCCTGCAGAATCCTTTACAAGGTTGCTGCCTCTGTTCCTGTAAAAGGTGTTTCTGGCTTTTAAACCTCTTGGGGGGGGGGGAAACAGGCTATACAGCTGCCCAGAGCCTGGAACAGCTGGCAGGTGAAGCTCCACAAATGGGGCTCTTTGCCGCTGCATGCTTTGAATCCAATATGTATAGGAAATCCCCTTGAGAGTGATGGGCCCTTGATGACATTTCATCGCTTTCAGGAGGAATGGAACAGGGAAAACTAGGGAGCAATTCATTTCAATCTCTCTACCAAATTTGCTTAGCTGAGCTGCTCAGATATACTGAATAAAATTAGAAGGTTCTGATAAAACATGAAATACAGCCTTCTAGTATCCTGTGGCTCCCAGATGTTTTTGATTACGTCTCCCATCAGTCTAAGCCGCTTCCCAGGGATGTTGGGACTTGTAGTCAAAAAAATCTGGAGACCACCAGGTTGTAGAATGATGCCGCAGATTCTTGCTGATCAACACAAGCAAGTGAATGCTCATAGCTTTTGCAGTACTTCATGTTAAGATGATTCTTCATGAGCAGATATGGATCTGGGCTCATTGAAGAAACCTTTATCTTTAAAGAGTCTTTGATCTGTTTGCAGATATTCCCAGAATTTGAAGTATCCTAACTCCATGTCTTTTGTCTTTCTTCTCTTCAGGCGGCATGCAGGCCATTTTTGAGGTGAAAAACTGTAACAGCCATATCTCCTCTCCCAAGAAGAGCACCATAGCAAGGCACTATTACATTGCAGCAGAGGAACATGTGTGGAACTATGGCCCATCTGGAATAAATAACTTCACAGGGAAACCATTAATTCTGGATGAGTAAGTATTGCCTTTTAAGCTATCAAGCAAACAGCAGCCAGATGATTGCATGAAAAAGAAATGTGTGCTTCCAATGCACTCACCAGCAGAGCTGTTCCAGAGCTGTCTAGGAGGGGTGTGTGGAGAAGTCCAATCCAGCAGCGCCTTTCCTTTGTTCGTATGTTCAGAAATTTTATAGCAGGGAGGGAAGGATAGAGCCAAGTCTGCACAAGAAGATCTGGCCCAGGTCTGGTACCAGCCCCTGGCATCCTAGGGCAGCTGCTGGGCATCCAGTGCCCTCAAAGGGCCCAACAGGGCTTCTACTTACCCTGAGTTCTCAACATTGTGCAGTTAGGCTTGTGAGCTTCAATCACCTACAAGGCTTGACACTATATTGGGCACTCTGTGGTATTGTGGGAAATTAAAATGGCAGCTCCCAGCCATTCTTGAGTTCCCATTGCTGCAGCTATGGGGAGGCCCATTCATGTAAGAGGGGTCCCTGCCCTGGCCCTTCCCTTTGCCTTGTGCATATCAGTTGCCTCTGGGACACTGGTGGTTCTATGGTCTAAACCACTGAGCCTCTTGAGCTTGCCCATTAAATTGGGACACTCCGGTTTTTGAGCTCTATGCTTGCTTGCGGGTCACGTGACATCCTGCTTTAGGCCTGGACTTGTTGGAGGGTGTGGAATGTGAGAGCCTGGTAGGATCTTCTCCTTCTTTGCTGCCACACTTGAGGCCATTGACTGCAAAGGTGATGCGATTTGGAAAGAGGAAGGTTAACGTGATAGAACTGATTCCTAGAGAGGAGAGACAGGGAAGGGAATGTCACCAGCAATATAGGAAATAGAGCAGGCACCCCCAAACTTCGTCCCTCCATATGTTTTGGACTACAATTCCCATCTTCCCCAACAACTGGACCTGTTAGCTAGGGATCATGGGAGTTGTAGGCCAAAACATCTGGAGGGCCACAGTTTGGGGATGCCTGAAATAGAGCAATCGATACAGGTCATGACTAGCCAGAACAGCAGAGGACATCTACACTTGGGGAAATTGTGCAGTTATTCCATTGATTTTTTAAAAAAATGTTGTTCAGAATGTCATGTAAAGAGTCAGTGAATGGAAGTGTGGCTAGTCCATAGCAAATTCCCTGCGTGGAAGCAAATGTTGTTGTTACCTTTTGCTCCTTTCCATGCCACCAGTAAGGCTGACCATTTGGGCCTCCAGGTGGAGTCCTACCATCCAAATCACTTTGATTCCAAGTTATGCCATTCAAAGCCAAACAACAGAAGAAATTAGGATGAGATGAAAAGCGAACAATTTTAGTATGATGCAGAATGTCTTTCTCTTTGCCGTTATCTGAATGCAGCTCTTGAAAATAATTTGTGTTGCTGCACAGGGAGTCCAAGACATTTTTTGAAAAAAGCGAACAAAGGATTGGTGGATCTTACAAAAAAGCTCTTTTCTTTGAGTATACCAGCAGTGACTTTTCACAGCGCCGGAAGAGGCTCCCTAGTGAAGAACATCTTGGGCTATTAGGTAAGACCGTTTTTAGCCTCTGGCAATCAAAAGCAGAGGGGATTTTCCGTTTCCTAGGCTGAGTCTTTCAAGGCTGAAGACAGCACACCTTTGGAGAGGTCAAAGTAATGATGTCACTAGTTTGCTGTCTGATTACTGCAAAGAGGTCTGGCACTGTGGTTTTACCCAAAGTGACTGTGGATGGGAGCCTGAAACTTGACACTAAAGAAACCGAAATGCAAGAGTGGGGAATATCATGCCCAGAGTCAAAATGCTACTGTCGTGGCTCCCATTCGAGGACCCTGTGCTCGGGCTCTTGATTCAGTTGTTAGCATTAAATGTTTTATTCCAAAATTCACTACAGCACTCAAACGTAAGTGGGGTTACTGGTTACAAAGTCAGGAAGCACGGCAGATAGGTAGAAAAAGACAGTGACACAACCTTTGACACACTCTCTGAGCATCCCTTTCAAAGAGCAGGGTGGGCACCTTCATTCATGTGGTTGACGTCTGAAGACTCAAAACTGGGGACTCAGCTACATTGGTAAAGAAACAACAAATTGAATGCATTTTAAACATGTAACACCAGATGGTGCCAGAGAGCAGGAATTGTTTAAAATGACATTTCCCATAGGATTTTTTTTCCTTTTAAAAAATGATCTAAGTTCTGTCTTATCTATTACATTTTTCCACTTTGGGAAAGCAAGTAGGCTGAGCATGTGAAGTCTGTTCGCACCAGTGCAGTCATTTCTGCATTTTTGGTGATAGAGGTAGAGATGATGGGGCTGCCTCATGGTCAGGTTTATCCCTCTGTGCCTCCCCTGAGGACAGTAGATCTATGTTCTCAGAGGGTGCTGCCAGGGGAACCACATTGACTGGCTGGGATACCCCATCCAATGACGTTGAGGCAGGCCATTCTCCTGACAACCCATTTGGTCTAGGTCACCACCTCCCGAACTATTGGACCTCTCCCTGGAGCCAGAGTCCTCCATCAGGTCCTGTTGATCACCAGCTCCTCCCATGGGTCAGATATCTGCAGTTCCTTGACCTCTTCCTTCCCGTCTGACCACTCCCACCAAGATGTTTCCATGGGGGTCATGACAGTAGCTTGCCAGCTAACACTTGGGACCCCTCCTAAGCCACATCTCCATACAGTGGTACCTCGGGTTAAGAACTTAGTTCATTCCGGAGGTCTGTTCTTAACCTAAAACTGTTCTTAATCTGAGGCACCACTTTAGCTAATGGGGCCTCCCGCTGCTGCTGTGCTGCCGCCACATGATTTTTGTTCTCATCCTGAAGCAAAGTTCTTAACCCGAGGTACTATTTCTGGGTTAGCGGGGTCTGTAACCTGAAGCGTCTGTAACCCGAGGTACCACTGTACAAGCTTTGTACCACACCTTATTCAAGTGCTTTTGCTGAGGAGGCAAGCGGGCTTGGACTGCAACCATGATTAAGGTATAATAGTTTTAATTTGTGTTGTTGGGTTTGTGTGATTTTTAACTAGGACCTGTCATGAGGGCAGAAGTTGGTGAGACCATCCAGGTGACGTTTCTAAACAGGGCAACGCACCCTTTCAGCATTCAGACGCATGGGCTGAGCTACAACAAGGACAATGAGGGTGCCTTCTACAACACCATCTCTGGAGGTGAATATTTATGTTAAGAGAATGATGTAAATCTTGCGTTGCATCCATTGGAGGAGGTAAACCAACTTTCTTCCCATGCTTCCCATGAGACAACCACTTAGGGGCATTTCTTTCTTGATTATGAACTTAATGTAGGACCTGCAAGCCCATCCTCGCATGTGAATCCTGGAGAGAAATTCACGTATGAGTGGGAGGTTCCTGAAACCGTGGGTCCTACTCTGGAAGACCCAGATTGCCTTTCTTGGATTTATTATTCAGCATCAGACTCAATCAAGGACACCAGCTCTGGCCTAGTGGGCCCATTCCTGGTGTGCAGGAAAGGATCGCTGCTTCCTTCAGGGAAACAGGTAATGCAGGAAGAATTGAAATCCTCCTCTTTGCATCACCATTCGCCAACCTTTTTGGCGCCAGCCGCACAATTGGGATTTTGAGAAACTATGGTGGGTGTTGGTCACAAAATGGCTGCTTCGGAGGCATAGCATAATGGCTGCCACATCTTAAAGACAAAATGGTGTGGGCGTACCTCTCCCCACCCAAACAGGCCCTCCACCAATGGGAGAAAGACACCTATATCAGCCACCACCACCCACTGCATAGCTGTCAAGTTCTCCCTTTTTTAAGGGAAATTCCCTTATGCTGAATAGGCTTCCTCGCGAAAAAAAGGGAAAACTTGACAGCTATGCCATCCACCCTCACAGATAGAAGTGCTTCTGTTCTGAACAGAGGAGCAGAAGAGAGGGTAGGCGTCAAATCCTGGCATCAAATGAGGTGTGGTCATTTTTAAGGGGATGCGTTCAATGTAGTAGAGACTGAGTCACTGAAAAAAGGAGGTGAGCAGGGATTTATTTATTTTTGAGAAGGTACTTACTGAGACTTTTATTGGGTGCCATACTGGGGGCACACTGGTGCCTGTGGGCACCACATTGACTCATTGCCTTTGCCCCACTGCTATCCTCCAGAAAACCTTTTTTTAGTGCTAAGTTGTAGCAAATATCAGGGGTGCCAACTTAAATAAAACATTGGAGGCTCCCAGATAAGCCCCCTCCCCAATAGATCACAAGATGTGACACATGCACACTATTTGAATGACAATGCCCATCAACTTAGGGGGGGTCAGCCTCCTCAAATATTTTATTGGGGGGGGGCAAAGGGACCTCAGCCCCTAGGAGTTGGCTCCTTTACATAGAAGACTCGATTGATGTTTGCTCCAGTTCAGCAGTAAACAGTGAGTTTTCCTCTGGGAAAGCGGCAAGCAGAAGTCTGGGTGAGCCCTGACTTTCTAATCTCCAGCAGCATAGGAAGTCAGTACGTTTCCGAGCACAATTCAAAGTGTTGGTGCTGACCTTTAAAGCCCTAAATGGCCTCGGTCCAGTATACCTGAAGGAGCATCTCCACCCCCATCGTTCTGCCTGGACACTGAGGTCCAGCACCGAGGGCCTTCTGGTGGTTCCCTTGTTGCGAGAAGCCAAGTTGCAGGGAACCAGGCAGAGGGCCTTCTCGGTAGTGGCGCCCGCCCTGTGGAACGCCCTCCCATCAGATGTCAAAGAGAAAAACAGCTACCAGATTTTTAGAAGCCATCTGAAGGCAGCCCTGTTTAGGGATGCTTTTAATGTTTAATCGATTATTTTATTTTATTTTTCTGTTGGAAGCCGCCCACAGTGCCTGGGGAAACCCAGCCAGATGGGCGGGGTATAAATAATAAATTATTATTATTATTATTATTATTTATTTATTTATTTATTTATTTATTTATTATTTTCTGGGTGATTTGAAAAAGAGCACCCCAGAACATGAAAAGCGTTTGTTTCATTACTTGGAAAAGGAGTTGGATGTTGTTTTACAAATAGCCAGCCCCAGCCAGTTTAACAGCGTTTTCCCACATGTGTTCCCCCCACCCACCCCCACTTTTACACTTGCTCTTTTCCACAGAAAAATGTAGACAAGGAGTTTTTCCTCCTCGCCACAGTATTCGATGAGAATCTGAGCTGGTATCTGGATGACAATATTGCGCTATCTGTAGGAAATCTTACACAGATTAATAAGGAGGATGAAGATTTCCAGGAATCCAACAAGATGCATTGTAAGTTTACCATTTTGTTTTGTTTATTGAAATGATTAAGGCAAATTCTTTACCCCATCGCCCCACCCAATCACCTCCCTAAACAAACACTCACTCGGAGAAGGTCTCTGGGGAAGGTCTCTCACCCTGGCACAGATGGGCAGGGGCGGCCTGTCCCATTTTGCCGCCTGAGGCAGAATGGTAAAGTGCCGCCTTCCCCAGCTGCTGCCACTGCCCACCTCACTAACTGGGGTTGTACAGCTTCCAGGTTCTGGCAGGTTCCCCCTTCCCTCCATGAGATGTGGTGATGGCTTCTAGGTTCTGGCAAGATTCCACCAGAACCCAGAAACCAATGCTGCAGCCTCTTCTCCTTGCTTCTCCAGCAGTGGTGGATGTGGCTGTTCCCCACTGAGGTTCTGCCACCCAAGGCAGCTGCTTTTGTCTGCTTCATGGGCGGACCAGCCCTTCATCTGGAGATCACCCCGTGGAACGTAAGCCATTGGAACTTACATAGGTGCGAGTCCCCAAATTGGGCACTTTGGGAGCATGGCAGAGGTAGAACAAGGAGAGACCTACACCTATTCCAAACCTCCTTGCGCTCAGCCACATGAGCCAGCCACCGGGAACTTAGCCAGCAAAAAGTGTGGTGTTAGTCAAATTCCTCCTGAAAGGAACAAAATAAAAAAATTCCTTCCAGCAGCACCTTAGAGACCAACTAAGTTTGTCATAGGTATGAGCTTTCGTGTGCATGCACACTTCTTCAGATACACTGAAGCAGAAGTCTGCACAGACGCTTATATATAGTCAGATGGTGTGGGGGGGAGGTATTACTCAGAAGGGTGGAGTGAGTGGGTGATTGACAGACTGATAGCTGTTGATGACCGTTAACAACTGCAAATGGTCTACAGGAAAAAGCAAGGGGTGAGAATTCCTTCCAGCTTTATCATGTATAATGAGATAAGTATCCAGTGTCTTTATTCAATCCAGGTCTCTCCATGGTTTAAGCTTGGTAATAAGTTGCAGTTCAGCAACTTCTCTTTCCAGTCTATTTCTGAAATTCTTTTCACCCTTCTGAGTAATACCTCCCCCCCCCCACCATCTGACTATATATAAGCGTCTGTGGGGACTTCTGCTTCAGTGTATCTGAAGAAGTGTGCATGCACACAAAAGTTCATACCTATGACAAACTTAGTTGGTCTCTAAGGTGCTGCTGGAAGGAATTTTTTTTATTTTGTTTCGACTACGTCAGACCTGTAACTAGAACCTCCTGAAAGGAGTTTAGTTAGAATTTCTGTAGTCAGAATTGCTCTGTATTTCTCAGCAAGTAATGGGGAATGGGATTGCAGTCTAACATTCTCTCATTCCTTGGGCAATAGGAGAAACAGTTTCAGAGACTTGGGTGCTTTCAATCAAGAAGCCACTGTTCCATGAAATAATTATTCATGCAGCGCATAAACTATGGCACTCACTTCCATAGGAAGCAGTGATGGTCACCAACTTGGATGGCTTTAACAGAGGATTAGGCAAATTCACAGAGGAGAGAGCTATCGGTGGCTACTAACCATGATGGCTGCAGTCAGAGGAAGCAACGTTTCTGAATACTAGTTGTTGGAAACTGCAGGAAGGAAGAATGCTATTGTGGTCGGATCCTGCTTATGGGTTTCCTGTGGCCACTGTGGAACATGATGCTGAACCAGATGGGCAATTGACCTGATCCAACTGGCTTTTCTTATGTTGTTCGATTCATTAATTTCAGTGAGTCTGAGTAGGACTTAGCTGAATACAACCCCAAGATTCTACGATTCACTCCTGTCTGACTTACGTTGGAGCAGAATCCAGATAAGACAGCAAATATGTGCATAGATGCATGTTTAGTTAGATGTAAGCCCTATCAGCAGAGTGAGATTTAAGTCTGAATAAAGGTACATAGGATTGGACTACATTATCAGATACCGTATTTCAAATAGATGGAAGATGGTGGCTTGTTTGTTTGGTTGGTTGGATTGTCTAATTTGCAAAAACTGTAAGCACATAATATGCATCTTTCCCAATTGATATTGAACTATATTGTGTTAGTTGTGGGATTTTGACGTGGAATGTGTTTAAGCATCAATTTGCACTCTTATTTTGCAGCCTTAAATGGATACATGTATGGAAGCCAGAAAGGCCTTGAGATGTGTAGTGGAGACACCGTTTCGTGGCATTTGATTGGCTTGGGTTCAGAGGTTGACATTCATGGAATACATTTTTCAGGAAATACCTTTTTGACTAAAGGCACAAGAAAGGGCACGGCTAATCTCTTTCCACACAGCTCTCTCACAACTCTTATGAAGCTTGACTCAGAAGGTGAATGACGACAATTGTTCTTACTAATTTTAAATGCTTGCCTAGACATCCCAGCCATACATTTGGTTATATAAACTTCTCAGTTTGCAGTCTCTGGCCCAGCAAATTATTTCTAAAAGGGGGAAACCGAGTCACAATCTCTCCTTAGTCCTGTACTTAGTTTGAAGAAAACTGAATTATGGAACTCTTATCCCAAGGAAAGTTCTGTGGCAGAGTTGAGCAATTTCCAAAGCGGGGTTAGATAATCAATGGAAAATTATACCAGTAACTGCTACCGGTAGCTGATTATGCAAAACTCTGCCTCCATCCGACCCGGTTTTGTGGTTGGCTCTGCCCCTGGCACCACCATTTTGTGACTGGTGGGCCTTGGTAATTTTCAGCTTTCTCAAGTGGGCCGCATTTGTAAAAAGCTTGGAAAACCCTTTTCTAGCTCAAGTCTAGGAAGTGGTCTAGTGTTGCACTCCTGTTGGAAATGCTAAGAATTAGTGGAGCATGTTTGGAGTTGGTTTTTCTCTCTTGTATCCTTCTCTTGAGAACCTTCAATTGTGTAATGAGTAAATAGTATTCTGGTCCTTCTCTTTTCTGTTGAGTGTGAGTAGGCAAACTAAGGCCCGGGGGCCAGATCCAGCCCAATCGCCTTCTCAATCTGTCCCGCAGACGGTCTGGGAATCGGCGTGTTTTTACATGAGTGGAATGTGTCCTTTTATTTAAAATGCATCTCTGGGTTATTTGTGGGGCATAGGAATTCGTTCATTTTTTTAAAAAAAAATTCAAAATATAGTCCAGCCCCCCCACAAGGTCTGAGGGACAGTGGACTGGCCCCCTGCTGGAAAAGTTTGCTGACCCCTGGTGTGACCCTTTGCTTGGGTCAAAAAGATAGCTGGTTTATTTATTTAAAAAATTATACTTGTCTCTGAATCCTCAACGTGTTACAGTGAAAAATATTCCACTTGACCTGCTTCTTCATCTTGATCAACTTATATATTACACAAAGCTGATACCATAATAAGTGTTTTAGTCTTTAACACTCCACAATGCACTTTGTTATTTTTGCTGCAAGAGGCTATAGTTTGCTAAGGGTGTTAGGGACTGTAGCTCTGAAGGGTTTCCAGGATCCTTCGCTTTTTCAAATGCTTGATGCGTTCATAGCCCAACGAGGCTCCTCTATTATTTTAGTTCCTGTAACGCAGGCCAGGCCACCACATTTCCTAGGAGTGTTTGGTTTGGTTTGGTTTCATTTGTTTGCTTCCTCTCTTTGTTTCTCCAGGGGTATTTGAAGTGGCCTGCATGACTACAGATCATTACACAGGGGGTATGAGACAAAACTACGAAGTGAGGAAGTGTGCTTCGTCACCAGAGGATAATGAGGTATATACCCATGAAAAGACCTATTACATTGCAGCAGTAGAAATAGAATGGGACTATTCCCCCAACAGGACCTGGGAGCAGGAGAGGAATCACTTCCATAATGAAAGGTAAGGCCAGAGCAAACAATGAATTCTTAGAAAAGCATATCTGAGATCGCTCACTTTTCCTTTCCATCCTTTTGTGGCAGACATGGATCCCAAGTGTTTGGACTAGGCCTGGTGAGACCCAAGTCGAAATCCTCACCAGCCTAGTCACCAGCTGTTAGCCTAACCTACCTCACAAATTTGTTGTGAGAAACAAAATAAAAAAATTCCTTCCAGCAGCACCTTAGAGACCAACTAAGTTTGTCATTGGTATGAGCTTTCATGTGCATGCACACTTCTTCAGATACACTGAAACAGAAGTCCCCAGTTGTTGTGAGAAGTAAAGGTGCAAGGATGAGGCGGGGGACCACATAGCTATCCTTAAGCTCTTTGGAGGAATGGTGGGTAAAATAAAAACAACACTTCTCTCCGATATTTAAATGTAAAATGTAATGAATGCATGGCAAACAATAATTAGGAAATGCTGTTTACCTTCCCGCCACAGCGGTACCTATTTATCTACTCGCATTGGTGATGCTACCATGAAATACGCATTTCTTGCAGCAGATTTCATAGGGAGCATTTTTTCCCCTGCTTCCAGGTTCCCTGTGTGGGATTATTTCATGAATGCACAAGGGATGAGTTTCTTTTTGATGTAGAATGCAAAAAATATTTAGGACTGGCACAACGCATCTCTATATCATCTCTGAGGACAGACAAACCCTTTGATTAACGCAAAGCCACATTCGCAGAGTATAGTAATGGGCACTGTTGACTCAAGACCTAGGGTCTTACAATACCAAAGCACTTAAGATGCAACAGGATTTTAAGTTTACTTTTATTCCTCTATTTAAGTTTCCACCCACTGTTTTGCTGATAAGGTCTGCCATTCTGTAAAGCAGCCTTCTCCACTTGGATACAACTCAGATACATGACCAGTGGTCAGAAATGGTTGGAGTTGAAAGATCTGCTAAATATGGCAAGGCAGGCAATGACTCATGCAACGCAACCCTTGCTTTTAAGCACAGGGCTGCAGGCACTTATCTCTACCAGTCTCTGGTTAAACTCTCATCACAGGCAGGTGGATTATGGCTCCAGAATAGCTATGGACTTTTCCGACATGATTTACTGAGATAGTGTGGCTGCAATTTAACAGGTCAGGTAGGCCTGCTGGAGGCCAAGATCGGGACCTCTCAGGTAGACAGGTCCTTTGGAAAGTCAGACGTGGAACACCTCTTCCCTGTGTTTGCTCCCTCCTGAGCTTCAGTCTTGTTTGCAGGCATAGTGGAAAGTTGTCCCGGCCCACTTTCCAGCAGTGGATGGGGCCAGCCCCCAAAGTAGATGGGGCAAGACACCTCACACACAGTCACACTTTGCCCCCCTTTCCTAACCATAACATGGAGATGTCAACCAGCCAGAAGCAGAATGGCGTCTCATTAGTTCCTTCCTTTAACTCAAGGGTGGGGAATCTTAGGCCCAGGGACCAAAGGTGCCTCTCGAAGCCTATCTAGTCCTCAGGAATTTGCACTCTCCTTTAGTGTTTTTGCCTGACTGAAATTCGTCCTTGAACTCTGATAATGCCTTTTGCCTACCTGGTTGGAGGATGGAGAGTGGTTTATGTGTTTGTGTAAAACACAATTTCACATTTGCAATTAAATGATACCTGGAGCTTTTGACCGGTGCTTCTTAACATTATTGGTACTTATATTCAAATGAATTCTTCACTTTTTCCCCCCCTTCAGCCCAGGGAATCCATTCTTAAATAAAAATGATAAGTTCATTGGGTCGAAATACAAGAAGGTTGTTTATCGAGAATATACTGACAAATCATTCAGCACCGCCAAAGAAAGGACGGAAGAAAAAGAGCACCTGGGAATTCTAGGTATTGGCTTGATGTCTTAGAATTTTGAAGTGTCAGGCATAGCTCTAGTGGCTTTAGCCCAAACGTAGCAGAGTTTTCCTGCACAGCGCAGAAGCTAGTTGAGGTGGAAATGACTAGTCAGCTAGACGCAGAATAACTATTTACAGGATTTATTAAAAGAAAATAAAACCAGCAGAGTTTCTGCATACAAAGCAAAGAAAAAAAATCCCCCCCTCTCTCTCCAACCATAAGCAGCACTCCCACTCCTAACACCCACAAGAAACAACTGTGCTAGCATTCCTAGATAACAGAGTTCAGTGCTGGTCATTAACCAATCAGAGAGTAGTTTCCAGGCCAGGCAGACCTTGGCTTTCTGCCAAGAGTAAATTGACACTGCCTTGAGTTAATTGTGTGAAGCAAGAATCTAAGTTTCCCATGAGAACCAATTAACAGAAAATGAACTGAATTGCAAGAACAGCTATTGAACGTTATATTGGCATGAACTGAATTTTGCCGTGTGAGTCTCAAGTAAGGATGAAAGGAGGCAGCAGCTTCTGTACGTCACAATCAGCACTTTTTTGGGGATGTGCTGCATCTGCAGGGCCACAGGTTCTTCCTCACTGCATTCAACTGTGGTTTACCATTATGCTTGAACCAGATCAATGACTTGTAGATAAAGTTTAAGACTTAACACTGGATTTAATCCAGAAAAAAATTAAACCCACTTATAAGAGCCCTAGCAATTTAATTTGAGCCTTAAGCGTCTGTAGGTTTCCTTTGCACTGATCGGTCTTTGCAGTTTTGTTTCCCAAAGCACTTTGGAATTTCCTTCAATGCTGTGTCTTAGAGAACATATTTGTTTCTAATCTCTCCAAGGTCCACTACTTGTTGCAAATGTTGGGGATAAAATCACAATTATTTTTAAAAACATGGCCTCCAGACCTTATTCTATTATTGCACAAGGAGTGAAAACTGACTTTGCAGATCCAGGTGAAACCAGTCCAGGTAATAGTCTCATTTGTTATTTCTCTCACTTTTTAAAATCTTGTTTTCCTTGCTTCAAGGTCTGTAGAATAGGAATAATAATAATAACAACAATAGGACAAAAGAAGCAGAAAATGTGGCGCTGGTGAAAACTCACATGGACTTAATTCCTCCTGTTCAACTTTTTGCATAAATGTTTGGAAGATGATATGATTTAGCGTTGGTGAATCTGAAGGGGAAGGGCATGCAACCAACAAGAATGCCTATCTTGTGTCTCATCATAGGACACAATCCTAACCCTAGGCCAACAGTGCAGAGAGTGCTGTGTCCACAGCCCAACTGCTCACAACAGCCGGGGCAGAAGGTGGAGAGCAGGGAAAAAAATATCCCTGTGCTAGACCAGTTTTCAGGCTACTGCAGAACACAGGCCTAGAGAAGGAACATTCTTGTTACATGGTGGGTTACAGAGTCAGCACAGGATCCAGTCCTGCCCATGAAATGCTGCTTTTCGGGGCTTTCTGCCCCTCACCCGCCAGTAGGGATGTCATCAGTAGTAGCTTCCACCCACTTGCGATTTGGATGGGCGCATTGGGGTGCTCCTCACTGTCAGGGCTTCCCTGCCAATGTGGGCAGAGGGGCAGCTTCATTTGATGCCAATGAATTTTAGTGTTTTGAGAGAGTGAGAAAAAAAGTTTCCTCTATCCCCTTTCTCCATGCTATGCATGATTTTATCTATTTTAAATACCTGTTTCATGCAGGTGCAGTAAGAGAGTATGTATGGAAAATACCAAAGAGATCTGGTCCTGGGGAAGGGGATTCCGACTGTATCCCTTGGGCATATTACTCAACTGTGGATAAAATTAAGGTATGTTTTTAATGGCTGTTACCAAATCCGTTCCCTTTCCTGGGCACAGAACGCTTCTTCACCAGCCCCCCTACATTGGCTTCATTCCTTACTAAACGCCGAGTCAAATGACTTTGTTGAAATCTTGATGGAGACAATGGGATTGGCCTCATGTAATCTGGTGTTTCTGGAAGCAGAGCTTTTAAGGGCGGGGGGAGGAAAATGTAGAGGTAGAATCCGTTTTCAAAGTACTTTGTTTGGAAGTGGCAAGCCAACTTTCATCTGTAATGGATGTGTATAGAAGGGGTTGGATCCAGACTAGGTTAGTCACACTTTGGTCCCATTTAAATCCACCTGAAAATTTAGTCATGGTTTAAATCTCATTGATTTCAATGGGACCTAAATGTGACTAACTTAAAACTGGATCTAACCCTTTAAATATGTAGCTACATAGGTAGGCCTGAAAAATATGGTGGTGGAGCTACCATTTCCGAAGCCTCGCCAGGTTCGCACCAACCAGAGTTAGAAGGTTGTGGGGCAAATTCCCCCATCCTCTTACGTGCTTGGTTTCCAAATTTTATTTTTTCTGTCATTGGTTTCAACGGGAGGGGAAATAACTATGGCAGCTCCAGGACTGGATTTTTTTTTTTTGCCCTTATCTGGGAAACGGGACAGCTTTGGATCGAAGGTCTCCCTCAATCTGTCCCTGCCACACCTGATTTTCCCATGTCTTACTGCCAATGCAGCACCAATGACTAAGGAGTGATGGCAGCAAGGCTTTCTACTGCTGCAAGTAGGAGGCCTCTAGAAGGAGACTTCTAGAGGTCTCCATCTGTGAAGGATATCTGCAGGATCCAGCAGCCCTTCGGCCAACCTTCCAGAAGCTTAGACTTATCCGAAGCACTTAATATGGGCCAATATTTTGCTAGATGCTATTTCCCCATCCCCATTATTTTAGTAATGGCAATAGGTAATTATATACTTTTTTTTTTTTGCTTTCAGGACCTCTACAGTGGATTAATCGGGACACTGTTAGTCTGTCGCAGGGAGCATGTACCCTTACTTTCCACATCTGCACAGCCTATGCGATTTAATGTTCTTTTTTTGGTGTTTGATGAAAACATGTCTTGGTACTTGGATGACAATATCAACGCTTACTCTGTCAACCCAGAAGGCGTGAACAAAGAAGATGAGGAGTTTATTGAAAGCAATAAAATGCATGGTACGTTTCTAAGGCGATGGCACATTTCCAACACCCACAATTGCCAGTCATTAATCAGAGATTCTGTGTTCATTGCATTTGCCACATACATGCCAAACTTTATGGCATTGGGTTGTATTGCAGCTCTTGGGTCCTTTTCTCTTTTGGAAGCTGGGCTCCAGACATCCTGCTTGCTGTGTTTCCTTCACAGTTGGCCTCCTGTAATTCAGTAGGCAGAACCCTACCATTGGCTACTGAAATTCACATGTTCCATCGAAGAGTTTTTGCCTTCATGATAAACTTCTCTTTCCTTAGCCATTAATGGAAAGCTGTTTGGAAACTTGCATGGCCTTACAATGCACGTTGGAGATAAAGTCAGCTGGTACTTAATGGGGATGGGGAACGAAGTGGATATGCACACAGCACATTTCCACGGCCACAGCTTCGACTATAAGGTAAGATGATTGGTTCCTGCCTTTAATTTTAAAACCTAGTGTTGGAGGAAAGATGATGTGTTTTTTTGGAGAATGCTCTTAGTCAACTGAATATAGTACAAACCTGCTTTATGCTCAATTGTCCCAGTGTTTTCTATGCTGACCGGCACAGCTCTCAGCTGACAATACTGCTTGCCATCTTCTACCTGATGTAATGTGATTGGTGGCAAACAACAAGGGTGCATTGGTGGTTTGTTTGGGAATAGGGTAAGAGTGGGTTTGGACAGATCCACAGCAGGCGTTTAAAGCACATGACTTCCCCCAAAGAATTCTGGAAACTGTACTTCATTAAGAATGCTTGAAAGTGAAGCTCTGCGAGGAGAAAACTATAGTTTTCAGAATTTTGTGTGTGGGAAGTTTTAAATGTGCACTTTGTGATTACAATAAGTTACTTTAACATCCTATCTGTCTCCAAGCTAGCAGGTCTGGAAAGAATTACAGACCAGCAATTTCTATCCTAATTCAACGGAAAAGCAACTTTTAAAGAAAGGAATGATAAGAAAGAGCTACAGTCCCAAACTCCACTGCCCAGTGTCCTAACAGCTACCCCAATGCCACAACCCACACTGTTTTTTCAGATTTTGGTTTTAACTGGTGGTAGTAGCAGGACCAGATTTGGCCAAGTTGTTATTTCTAATACATAAAATGAGGGACAGGCAAATCTGTTGTGTTTTGTTTCTCTCTGTTTCCATTGTTAAGTTTAGTTCTTCTTAGACATCAATATGTTGAAATGGCTTGGGTAACCCAGTCAGATGGTTGGGGTATAAATAGTAAAATTATAATAATAATTAAGGTCCTCATGACAATTTGCATTTAGTGTAAATTACTCCTTTTTGTATGCAATGTTGCCCAATATATACAATTTTACAAAGCAATTCCCCATAATATAATGCATTTTTGCTTGTTATTTCCACCAATATATGCATTTTAATGCACACTTTACCCTAATACGGTATGCACATATTTGCACACATTACTTGGGTAAAGAACTGCATTGCATAATTCAGAGAAGTGCAAATTTCAACGAGTTATAAACTGAAACAAATTTCTCCCTCATGCAATAAAGGAGAAGTAGGCATAGAAGTTGCCTGCATCTTTGTTCCAATTCTATAAGTTTCCAGTACAAAGACGTTCAAAGTTCTGCCACAATATTCTTAGCACATTTTGTTTTATGTCTTCCAATTAATTACTTCAAAGACACTGCAAAAATGTTTACTGATGTAAGGTGGTTGGTTTTTTTGTGGTTGCCCTAAAAGAACACCAGAACCTACCGGGCCGATGTCTTTGATCTGTTTCCTGGGACTTTTCAAACTGTTGAAATGTTGCCCAAGTATCCTGGGACTTGGTTATTGCACTGTCATGTGACCGACCACATCCATGCTGGCATGGAGACCACCTACACTGTGCTCCCAGAACAAAGGTAAGCAGTCACCCATTGTGTTGGAGAAAATAGGTTGCCCTTGCCAGGCCTGCCACGAAGTTGGGAGATTTAAGAAACGGGAAGGAGGCTGGAAGGGTGTTTCAACGAGCTGTGCAAAATAGAATTTGGGAAGGGGCTTCTGAAGACCTCAGGGCAAAACAGAGGTTCACCTGACATCATTGTAAAACGTAGCCTGTGAAGGGTGGGGAAATGAAACTGTCAGCCTAGAAAGATTCCACATCCCTGAGCTACAGCAGTCTTGTGCTGCTCCCCACATCAGAAGAGCTAACTGATGTTATCTGCTGCACAATTGAGGCTGACTCAGTGGCAGCTGGGCCCATTGGCTAAGTGAGGCAGGATAGATCATGATAGATGGAGACAAGGAGAACAACAGACTAATGATATCAACCTACAGCTGAAGAAGCTTAAGATCTGCTCCCCGCCCCCCATTAACAGTGATCACATATACCCAACTGTTGCATTCTTCCTCTCTTTTCAGAAATAAATCCAGCAGCAAGGATCCCACCCTCTACCTCACCTCCATGATTCTGTTGCTTTGTCTAGCATTTCTATGACTCCACCAAATGCTGCTGCTTCCATCTGCCACTCAAGTTCCTACCCCTGAACTTTTAACATCCCCTGAGCCTATTTTTCCATTGCTTATTTCCACACCAGGAAGGGATTCACCTGCTAATCTCTTCCATTGTGCTACGTTTATAGAGGCTAGATATAAAACTGTGGTAGGGGGAAACTGCCAGCAACAACAGTTAAGCAACTGCACACGCTAAATAAAACACAGCCAATCTACTCAAGACTGTTTCAGTTCTTCTTTCTATGAATAGTGTGTGTTGCCAGCCTTAGGAGGGTGGGGGTGGGACAAAATCCAAGCCATATTCACTTTGTCATTTTGAATCTCACTTCTGTTGATGTGTACATCTCACTCACCCAGTTGTTGTTAGACAGCATGCATTCCCCCCCCCCCAAAAGAAAAGTGAAGCTATAATTGCTGCCGGTTTAAAGTAGCTTGCATCCAGGCAAGTATAGAATAGTTTAATAGGGAAGCTTTTAATATTTGATGAATTATTGCATTTTAATATTTAGCTGGAAGCCGCCCAAAGTGGCTGGGGAAACCCAACCAGATGGGCGAGGTATAAATAATAAAATTATTATCATCATCATCATCATCATCATTAACAGCACCCACCTTTTGAGAGATTTGCAAATGCCTTAATATTGTAAAAGCACAGTATATAGATGCACACACACATTCAACACCACACCTGTTTTCCCAAATGCTTACAATAGAGCCAGTTCTCTGTTAATAAATTCCTAAATGCACCACTGCACACCCATTGGCTTAACTATGCTTATAAACGCATGCTGCCCAATGCATGCTCCCTCCCTATGCAGCTCTAATCGGGCCACAAAGCAGCAAGTCCTCAAGCATATGCCAACACATTGTAACATGTACTTTGTGCAACCGTCTGATATGTTTGTTGCAAACTTGGAAAACTAATATATTCAAATATTTCAAATTTCATAATATATACCAGTATTAGGTTCTATAGCTCCAGCTAAAGCTCAGTATAGAACAGGCATCCCCAAACTTCGGCCCTCCAGATGTTTTGGACTACAATTCCCATCTTCCCCGACCATTGGTCCTGTTAGCTAGGGATCATGGGAGTTGTAGGCCAAAACATCTGGATGGCCGCAGTTTGGGGATACCTGGTATAGAACAAATGTGTTTAAGCAGGTGTCCTGCAGGGGTTTCTAAAATGGTAGCGGTGTCCCCCTTTTTCAGAGCTATAGAGTTTTTGCAGTACACTGCTGGTGGCATTAAATATCTTGGGGAGCTCTGTTTTGCACTAGGTTTGAAGTGTGCATTTCTAGGACTGTTGAATACTGAAAGCAGGGGACTGGGAGAGAAAATAGGTTTTTTTTCTCTGCACACCTATAGCATTTCTGTTCTGCAGATCAAAGGAAGAAAGTGGGTTAGTTGGAAAGAATTATGTAGTTATCAGGGATTGTTCTACAGCAGTTGAGGGACACCGGCCCTGTGGATTTGTATTCCTGTCCTTCCCAGTGGGTAAAGTTACGAGATTTGTCACAGCTAAGGGTGACACAATTAGTTTGACACACATGAGCTTCCGTCTCACACATACTTTGCCAGCACTGGCTTCTGCTGTTTCTGGACATTGGATAGCATGGGTACAGTAACCCATGTGTTGGTAACCTCAGGCTTGGACTACTGCAATGTGCTTTCCATGGGGCTGCCCTTAAGGATGGTTCCACTACAGCCGAATGCAGTGTCTCACTACCACGAACCTATGAAAGAACTGTGCAGGCTGCCGATATGCTGCGGAGTCAACTTTAAGCTTCTTTTCTTGCCTTGAAGCCGTAAACAAGTTGGGATCTGGATCTCTCAAGGAATGCTTTCTCCCATATAGCCCTGCCCATATATTATTTGAATGAGGCCCATCTGGCTGGGGGCAGGGCCTTTTTAATCATGGCACCATGAAAGGGACACCAGCAGCCTCATACTTGATACTGCTCAGGAACTCTAATAAAAAAAAATCAGTGCAGATTACTGTTCTGAAAGGTTCAGTCCATCATCTTGATTAAAAATGGCATCCAATTGTATCCAGACAGGCAAAAAACCTGTCCCTAGAACCATAATGCAAAATTTGGTTGTATCTTCAGAGATGTTTAAATCATACTGAGCCAATAAACAACTTTTAAAATTCTATAATAGATATTAAAATATGCATTTATTCAAACCAAGCATGAATACATAATCCCATTTGGATTTTTTTTTTAAAAAAATCATTTTTATTAAATTTTTCACTTGAGCAATCCAATCCAAACACATTAAATTTATGCTCAGAGATAGTAATGTCTCTGAATACCAGCTGCTGGTAGCCATAGCAGGGGAGACTCTTGTGCCTGGATCCTGCTTACAGGTATTACATAGGCATCTGATTGGTCACTGTGAGAACACAATGTTGGACTAGGTTGGCCATTAGCCTGACCCAACAGGGCTATTCTTACATTCTTTTTATCATTTTACAGGGTTGACAGAGGGCAAGTGAAGGTGGTGCCATGAGCTACATTTCTCTCATATCTGAAAAGCCTTTTGGGGAAAAAACCCCCCGATCTTCAATGACACGATGGCCTGTTCAACATCAGTTTCCAAGTGGCTTTTTAAAATCCCTGCTGAACACAATAGAACTTTCAAACAAAAAGGACTACTCGTTTCAGAGATGTTCCACTAAAGAAATTATTGTCATTGCCCTCTGTAAAAATAAACCATATGTGAAAGTTCATGGCACTTCGAGCATATCTATTATATATATTTGGAAACTTGTTCATTAAATGTCTGCTTTCTGACACGACGAGAGAGATTGCAGCCAAGTTTGGCATGGCAATTCCAAAGATGCAGGAACCAGTTTTTATCTTTTGTTTGGGAACCGGATGCCGATTTGAATCAAGATGGCGGACCAAAGTGTTCCAAACTACACTGTTTTCGAAACTTCTGAAGATACTGTCACCCAGTTTGGGGATGAGGAGTAGATTTTGATTCAAACATGAGCTGTTTGATCCAAACCACGCATCCCCAAACTGCGGCCCTCCAGATGTTTTGGCCTACAATTCCCATGATCCCTAGCTAATAGGACCAGGGGTTGGGGAAGATGGGAATTGCAGTCCAAAACATCTTGAGGGCCGAAGTTTGGGGATGCCTGATCCAAACTGAGGACTGAACCCTTCACTCACCACTGTTACCCGACTGCAAACCCCAGCAGGATAGAAAAGGGGGTGGCCGAAACCACAGAGATCTCAAGACGGGGAAACCTAATGCTGGAAATGGTTGGGTGGAAAGAACAACTGGCTACTGCCTCCTTGCTGGCACAGCCCTGGGAGCCAGTCTCATCTTTTGTTATGGCCCCAAGGGTGATGGTAACAGTTGATGCAGGAATCAGTTTCAGATGTGGTGCGCACTTCCCATAATGTAGTGGAAGGTGGTGACACTGAAGCACATTGAGATGAGACACATTGGGAGGAAATAGTATGGCGGGGGGCGAAGAGGGGAAGATGAGCAGGCACATGCAGCAGTAACCGTACAGGAGATGCCCACCTGGCTGCAGGCTCTGCTTTGCCATCTTTTTCCATACAGGGAATGCTCTGGTGCAGCAGCAGCAGCAGCCAGCAGGACTGAACCCCCTTGCTCTCTGCAATGTGGTCAGAGGGAGGAGGAGATGCTCCTTCACCTCCTTGAGCCACATAAGGCTTTCAAAGCTGTGATTAAAGTTACATTAGACACTTACGGTAGAAATCTTAAGTTATTATTTGGTACTTCCAGATAGTTGCAAACAGACAACAGGGAGAAACTGAAGGCAGATTAAACAGCACGTGTTATTGTTTGTGCAGAAAGTCAGTGATAGGAGCAGCTTATAAGAACGGCCCCAGCCTGTGATTTCAGTAAAGTCCTGTTACAAAAGCTGCTTGAACAAATAGGCTACTACAGATCCAAAAGGAAATCCAAGAACTTGCTGCTACGTGCAGAAAATTAGTTGTTGTTGTTGTTATTATTATTCACATGAGATTTTCAGCTGTTTGGTTTGTTGGACACCCCATCTGACACAGGTGATTATAAGGAGGAAAAAAACAACTGAATTATATTCACAGTAAAGCTATCCTTTGAATGTACTGGCATTTAGCCCAACTTTCTCCACATAGTATATGCCTAGCTCACTTACAACACTCGTGTTTAGCATCATAAAACTATCACAAGAAAGGGAGTGAGACGGTTAGGGTAGGATTTCAGGCCACAGCTGAAATAGGCAAAGTCTTAAAAATTACACACACAAACTTACTTTAATGTGCCAATATTTATATTTTAATCGGTCAACCAAACTTCTTTATGCACATAGGGAAATGCTAAAGAACACCATATCTACAGTATTGAATTTATAGTTGCATAGTGAGCTTTCGCCCATTTGAGTACTTTCTCTTGCAAAACGTTTCTCAGAGATCATGCAGCCCTTCTTTCTTGTGCTTATGTCACTAGTTTCCTTCTGCTGCACTGAAGCAGATGTGGCAGGAAAAATGCTGCGTTCCCATCCTCTGGCAAAACATTAAGGAAGTCCCTCAATTCCAGTTCCATGGCAATGACAGATAACGTTTCTGGGCAGGGAAGATACACCATACAGTATTTAAACAGATTCTCTTTAACCATCAATTCTTACTTTGCCTAACTACATTTAGCCTTGAAAGCTTTGCAATTTGTGCAGAAATGTGCTCTGCTCTGAATCCAGTTCTTTAATATAATCATTAAAAGCACCCCCCCCATCACAGCCATCTATACATCTAAAAGCTTTTTTTTTTTTAAAAAAAAAAGCCCACTGCAAAGACTCTGCACATCCACAAACTGACAAACAGCACATTTCTTTACCTGTTAGGGATGATAGGAGTACAGAATAGTTGTCTCCAGGATGTCTGATTCGTTTACAGAGCTCAGGAAGGAGTTTGTTCCACCACAGAGCCTAAGCCAGCCACAAGACCCAAGGAAAGAGGAAGAAAATATCAAGAGTGCTATGATGTTCCTGAAGGAATCCAAGCTCTTTGTTTCTTAACACATTTAACACTCTCTCTCTCTCTCTCTCTCTCTCTCTCTCTCTCTCTCTCTCTCTCTCTCTCTCTGTCTGTCTTAATGGAGCACCTTTAAGTACAACATATTTATATTTGTCACTCTTATATTTGTGAAGTATAGCCTGTCAGGGTTCTTAAACTTAGCAGCAAACAAGAGCGATGGCTCCCTCTTGTGATACTAAGAATTCAGGGCAAAGTACAAGCCGAGATTAAAGTAGTGACAAAATGCCTAACGGTGCCAAGGAAAGCTGCATTTTGTGACCTGCAGAAATCATGCAAAATTATATATACAATGTGTTCCCTTCCACTGTTACCGGGAGGTGGGGGGTGGGGAGCAGGACATTGAAAATGCTGCCCCACTTCTAGGTGTCAGATTTAACCAAGCATTGCCTATAACTTTCAAATTATATTTGAAGCTTTTCTTTGCGGACTAGAAGCTTTTTTTCTCTCTCTCTCTCCGTCTCTCTCTCTCTCACACAATTTAGCACCCCAACACAATCATGACTTCCACAATATTACATCGGTGTAACTTACATAACAGCTGAATTTGCAAGTAACACCAAATCACGGTTTAGCACGATGCAAACAAGTCCAAGTGTTGGACTTGCAGTCTCCCCCCCCCCAAGCTCTCCAGGACAGGATAGCAGAAGCTTTGTAACATCAAGTGTGATGGTGAAAAGGCGGCTAAGGAAACTACAGCAGGAAAGCAACAAACATCCTCCAAGGTGTGTCTTCTTGAAAGAGCACCAGTTTTCTATACAGTGGTGCCTCGCTTAACAAACGCCCCGTAAGACAAAATTTTCGCTTAAAGAAAGCATTTTTCTAGCGGAGGTTGCCTCGCTAGACAAATTTGTTTTACGAAAAATTTGTCTAGCGAATCGCGGTTTCCCATAGGAATGCATTGAAATTCAATTAATGCGTTCCTATGGGCAATTTTTTTAAAAAAAATATCAATGCATTCCTATGGGATTCGCTAGACAAATTTTTCGTTATATGAATAGACCCGTGGAACGAATTAAATTTGTCTAGTGAGGCACCACTGTACCCAGCAGAATAAAGGCAAGCCTTATGAGCATTTCACACAAGCACTAAAGTACATTTCAACTGTGAGCATTTTTTTTAAAAAATGCCTGAACAAAGTATTGAATAAATGTGCTACATTAGTCACTTTTAACAAATGAATGGAAAGCTGATCAACTTAATGAAACGTTAGCAGTACTTGTATGATTTTCTAGCAGTGCTTTTTTGTTAATGGGTTTAAAGGAGGGGGGGAAACAGAGCTAAGACTAAATGATGGTAATAAAGCTCACCCGACATTCATGCTTCAATTCATGTTGGGCGTAGGGTATGACAGCTTCAGGGCATCTCTCCAGAAGTTTGTCAATGGATCTCTCATACTGCCCTAACCGTGTATTGCAAAGAATGTGGATGCTCAGGCCAGAAATAGTCTCCTCTGGAAGGGCCTCCAACAGTGGCAGAATGGAAGGTATATTGAAGTATGGACTACATAAGAGAGACTGAAGGGTGGGGGCAGAGGCATTATATCCAGAATTTAAGACACAATGAAAAAAACCAAACCATACCCATGTAGGCATGGACTGGAAGACGCCAAACATTAAAAAAAACAAAAACAAAAAACCTCTCACCCCCATACAATGTTTTCATCATTAAGAACTGCTTGGCAGACCGGGTGACCCAGGAAAAACAGAAGCAAATGCAATTTTTAATTGCCTTGTTTAGATTAAGACCCATGTCTGCTATCCTCACTTGTATGCCCATTACTTCTTTGGGGGTCATTCTTGCTTTGTATTGGGATATTTCCGGCCTGACCTGAAGCATGCATTCAAGGCATTCAGTCTAACTGTAGGCAGTGGGTCTACTTTTCAGCCCCAGTGTCTTCAAGGCTGAAGAAATGGTTCAGAAAAGCCTAGGACGGGGAAGGGGGAACCTGTGACTTTCCGGATATGCTTTGACTGCAAGTCCCATCACTCCTGACCAATTGCCATGCTGGCTGGAGCTGATGGGGGTTGGAATCTGGCCACATATTGAGCACCACAGCTTCTCCATCTTTTAAGCTAGCTAAAGCCTTGTGCACTGCATCTCTTTAAAATAAACCACGTCCCTGCGCACACCTTAAATGAGATCAAACACAGGTGTTTTTTAATCTACAGAGGCTAGAGCCCAGGGTTGCTGTGGGGTCGCCTTCCAGATGTTTTGAACTACAACTCACACAGCTCTTGATCTTTAGCCATGCTGGCTGAGTGTGATGAGAATGGCAGTCCACAACATCTGGAGAGCACCATGCAGGGGTGAAACTAGGCTTTATTTCACCCACGTCAAAGACCCAGTTTGGCACACACTCCATGTGCATTTGTGCAAGCAAGCACGCACACACGCACTGAGAGTCTCAATGGCGCCCCTTTGGAGGCTTCACCCGGGGCAATAAAACCCATCTAGCCCCCCCCCCCCCGGAGCTACAGCTCTGCACCATGTTATTTACCCCTGGGCTATAAAGAGAAAAGTTGCAGGGGAATGAAAGAATTTTATACCTGTAATTTTGAAAGATCATCAGAAGCATTCTGGTCAGAAGGAGGAATTAATGACATCATGAACGTAACCCAAGGAAAAATAAGTCCATAATGACCACAGGAATTTATCTGAACAAGTGAAAAAATAAATAAGAAAAAGCCATTAGCATTCTAAGCATTTTTATGTCTAAGTTCCAAGTCCTCATTTAAGATCCCCTCATTTAAGGGGGGTCAAAACAAAAGCACACTTCCAGCTTATTTGTAGACTAAATTTCGGTTGTAAGTCATTTGTTTTAAAATATATAGTACTACTGAAATAAGTATTTCCCCCTAATATTATAAAAGTCTCCATTTCATCTAGAACCAAACTGATGCAGTTCCATTCAAACATGTTTGTACACATACATACTGTCAGGCTTCAGGGAATCAGCTTCCACCCCCATGGCTGTAAATGAGCAGATCAAACAAAAGGGAATTCTTACCAGTTACTTTCTTTTGTTCTTTGCTGTGTTTATTAAAGAAACTATCTCCCCAGAATGGCGGTGCTCCCAATTAAGGGTCACTCCCTCTTCCATCCCTATTAATCTACGTCACTCCTACGTCTTGTAATCTGAGCTTGTAGCCTCTGCGCTTTCTTTTCTGACACTTTCTGAGCTCTCTGTGACTTTGGGGAAAGGTGTGTGTGTAGATACTATCCAGAGACTGTGAATCTGTTAACTCTCTCTTTCTCTTTTCTGGTATTTCTTCTGCTAGCTGTTCCTCATCCAGTATTTCCCAGCTTCTGCTTTCTGAACTATGCCCCTCTGCAAACCACTGTTCCAAATCTATACTGTTCTCCTGCTCCTGGGAAGATTCAGGAGGAGGGGGTGGCTCCTGCCATTCTTCCTCGGTATAGCCCTCCTCAGCATGGTCCCTGACACACACACACACACACACACACACACACACACACACACACACATACACACACATAGGATACAAACTCTGGTTACCAGATCTTCAGTGGTTTTCAGCGGCTTAGTATTGGGCAACTGCTTCCTGGAGAGCCTCCAAATATATTGCTCAGCAAGTTTAAAATGCAGCTCTTGTACCACTTCTTTCTGACTGCATGCGACAAGAAGAGCTTCCCAGAAGTCCACTAAGAGCTGGGGGGTGGCATCTTCCTCCTCGGCACTCAGCATCTGTTTTTCCAAAATATAAAGAGCCGCTCAACACAAAACAACACAAACACCAAATTTAGCCGATTTGTTGTAGATCTCATTTAAGCAAATATCCTTTAAGGGATCATCAGAAACGTTAAGTGGGGAGACATCTCCAGATGCATCAGTATACAATATGTGAGTGTGCAATGCAAAAAAAAAAAAGATGTATCCAAGAGAATCAGCTTCTCTGGTTATGCCCCATAGCCAACAAAGAGGAAGGGAGCTGTTGTTTACTATACTCTCCTCTTGCTGTTTATGGAACTGTATGAGAAGTCTGACCACAACTTTCTTCCCACAGATGGGAAATGCACTTTTAGTTAGTTCTTCCTTTGTCTAGTGATAGGACACAGACTGCTCTGGAAGTTCCAAATAAACGAACTGTTAATAAAAGCTAAATGTCAAACCTTGAAGTACGTGTCTGCTTCTTCCAGCTCAATTTTGCTATTCTCGTGCAAAGCCAACACTGAAGCCACAAGGAATCCAGGCCTCGTCTCCCTAAGATAAACCGCAAGCTCAGTTGGGACAACTTGCCCTTTAATTTGCTGTCTCAGGAGTCTCGGCTCCACAATAAAGCCACACACCAGCATCATCTGCAGACCAAAAGGGGGGGGAAAGGCGAGAGAAGATTTAGATGTTGGCATTCCTCCCCACTCTACTCTGAAAGGGCTGATTCAGTTTCACTTTTTGAGCTCTGGTATAAACACAGCCAAGGCAAAGGTGAACATTTAAATCCTACCCATCTCTACAGAGCCAGGCAGAGATAATGTTCTTGATGGCTTACTCATAGGAGGAGGCAATAGGACTGCATGTTCCCTTGTCTCCCCACCCTCCTCCTACGGAGCACAAGTTGTCTAACTGTGGCTAACTGTTGCATTGGCAGCAACATTAAGAACACATACAGCCAATTAGGCTCTCACTCAAGCCAGGAAATAAAAGCTGGTTTCTCCCACTTACAGCTTGGTGCAAATATAACGGTTAACTAATAATCCCCAGTGGGAAACCGTTCCCATTCCAGAGGAGGAAGGTGAGGAAGATCCCAGGGCCAGTTCCTTGTGGTTTAGCAGGAAGGCTACTATCTGTAGCTGTATAGCACTTTCAAGTAACTCTGCAAATAGGTGCAATATTATCCTAAAATGTCAGGATCAGGAAGAGAACCTTGAGTTTCACACACTGGAATCATGCCACAATAATGCACAGGAGAATTATGTGCAGAAGGGAAGGTGAAAACAGACCAGGATACGAGAGGTGTCATGACAATATTAAAGGAAATGGGATGACAAACATGTATCGATACTGAATTGTCTTCCTACACACTGACATAATATGCAGGGAAATTGAGGGATTAAGGCAGTGTTTCTCAAACTTGGGTCCCCCACTGTTGTTGGACTACAACTCCCATCATCCCTAGCTAGCAGGAACCAAAGTTTAAGGAACACTGGATTAAGGAGAAGGGGGAATGCATGCATACACCTGTGCAAGAGAAAGTTGCTATTGATCAGGCGTAGGCAACCTCGGACCCGTGGGCCAGATGCGGCCCAATCGCCTTCTCAATCCGGCCCTCGGATGGTCCGGGAATCAGCGTGTTTTTACATGAGTAGAATGTGTGCTTTTATTTAAAATGCATCTCTAGGTTATTTGTGGGGCCTGCCTGGTGTTTTTACATTATTAGAATGTGTGCTTTTATTTAAAATGCATCTCTGGGTTATTTGTAGGGCATATAGGAATTCGTTCTCTCCCCCCCCCCCCCATATAGTCCGGCCTACCACATGGTCTGAGGGACGGTGGACCGGGCCATGGATGAAAAAGGTTGCTGACCCCTGTTATTGATCCACAATGACTATCTTCTACCAAATTGTCCATCAACACTAGCCTATTTTCCCTGCCTCCACTAGTCTACTTTCTTTGTCACATTCCCTTCTCTCTGTTCACATGTCCCAAAAGGACACATATATGTGGAAAGGACCATAGAGCCATCGGCTCCAAAACCCTGCCTAAAAAGGCAGGATCATTCAAACAGGAGAGCAGAAGTCAATGTTATCCACTTCCGCCTTCCCAATTGCCACAAGCAAAAACACAGGAAGGCGCCTTATACTGCAGTCGGATCACTGGCCTATCCAGCCCAGAAAGGTTTGCTCTGAAAGGAAGCAGATCCCAGGAACGGCTTTTCGCTCTATCACCTACTAGCTTCACTTTAAAAACAAAACAAAATGAAGATGCTAGGAATTGAAGCTGGAACCCCCTGCATATAAAACCAGCTCTACTGCTGACTTTCTGTTCTTCCCCAAAGCAGGCAACAAGTCCATGTGCCCACATGGAGAAAAGCTTCAAATAACTACAACCAATGGTAGTTGCTTCTAGTCTGTAGCTAATGGGTTGCTGAGATATTGCAAAGATGTCACTGGCAATAGGTGTTGTTGCAGCATATATATAAAATTGGATCTTGCCAATAAAAGAGAAAATCTGAATTAAATTGGGTGGGTGGGTAGAGATACAGGACTGTCATTTTGATGCTAATGACATTGACTGGATGCTGCAAATAAACCCTGAATGCATGAGAAGCAAGGCATTCACAACCCCATGCCATCTGGAAGCAAGTCATATAGCTCAGGCACAACCAACAGGTAGATCATGATCTACTGGGAGATCACTGGAGATCTGTGGTAGATCACTGGCTCCCCTCAAAGAAGCTCAACCACTTTGGCTCCCCTAAAAAAGCTCAACAAGTTTGACCTGAACCCCCCAAAATGGGGTAGATCACTGCCAGCTTTTAACTCTGTTAGTAGATTGCAGTCTCTTGGGAGCTGGACACCCCTGGGTATATCTGAAGGGGAAACAGAACTTTCGCAACAACCCTGGTTCTCTGCTCACTCCCGCTGCACATAACGGTACAGAAGACAACAACCTTGACACAAATGTCGATGCATAGCCAGCAGGGTGTACCTCCGCGTAGCTGTCCAGCTCACTTTTACATCCATCGCGGTCTCCCATTTTCAGAGCCATAGAAGCCTTGGTTAGCGTCACCACAACAGACGGCACAACCTCTTCTACTTTCTGCAGATATTCGATTGCTATCTCAGGAGACACTTTTCTCATGCAAGGGCTGCAGAGGACTTGGGGGATTTGGTTCGACTCGGCAGGGTGGAATATATGGAGTACTTTGGCTGCCAATTCCTGGTAAAAGAAATATACATGTTTTAAAAAAGCAAACCAACAGCTGTGCTTTGTTTTTAATACAAGGCCTCTTTCTACCTATGAACGTTCTGTATAATTTGCCCAGAAATCATCAGGGGTGCTAGGGGAACAAGTACTTATTTCTCTGTTTCAAGTGTTTGTTTGTTTTAAATGCAGAGCAGCTGAAGCCATTATTTCATTCTTGAGAAGGTTGCAGGTAATCTCAGGGTCACATACAAGCATCTTGGTTTGGGATATCCATTTCAAATCTAATTCCACTGTGTACAGCCTGTAGCCCTTCACAAGTTGCTGTGTGCCCTCCAGCATGGTCAATGGTCAGGGATGATGCAAGCTGCAGTCCAACAATATCTGGTGGACCACAGGTTTCCTATCCCTGATGCATCTCCTAGGGAGTTATAGGTGTGTAGTATTCATTCATCCACATATCCCAATTAGGGTAGCAACGTGCTAAAGTTTCACATATTTAACAATACTTTAAATAGCTATACGGCTTTTTCTAAGTGCTTCTAAAACTTTGCATAATTTCCTCAATAACTGTTAAAACAGGACAGTACAGTCGTACTTCGGAAGTCGAATGCCTTGCCAGTCGAATGTTTTTGCTCCAGAATGCCACAAACCTGGAAGAGAGTGTTCCAGTTTGCAAACGTTCCTTGGAACCCAAAAGTCTGACATGGGTTCTGTGGCCTCCGATTGGCTGCAGGAGCTTCCTGCAGCCAATTGGAAGATGTGCCTTGGTTTCTGAACATTTTGGAAGTTGAACGGACGTCCGGAATAGATTCCGTTTGACTTCTGAGTTACGACTGCATTATCATTCCATTTTATTTAGAGGACCACTGAGGATGAGAGGCTAGCCTAAGGCCTCTCAGTGCAAGGAAGATTTTGAGCAAAGGACTTCCAACCTGCATTATATCACTTAACTAGGTACAAACAACAAGTCACCTCTTTTTTCCAGAAAAGGAACTTCTTACAGTATTTAGAAGATGCCCCACCAGTAACACCCTTTCCCCAAATCGATCTAAATATCAACGAAGTTTTTACATCTCATGGAAAGAAAAGTGAGCAACAGTGAAGTATAAATTGTAGCTTTCTGAGATTCACAGCAGCTCCTTTTACAAAGGCTGGCTCAGATTGTACTTTTGGATACATTTCACTCTCATAAAAGGAAATTTATTCACATGATAGTCATTTGACAAGGCAGCCAGAGGCTTATTGACTAAGCCAAGAGGAAGTTACATTAATGGAACAGTTTGCAGTCGCCCCCCCCCCCAATGGTTAGGAGCTGCTTTAAAGAAAAGTGGCATACAGATATTACATCAAAGGGTACATTCTGGAGGTTGGTAATGACAGAAGTTGCCTTGGCAAACATGTCTTGGGCTTCCAATTCAGGCCTGCCACCAAACATGGAAGTAGATCTGTCACAAATGAACACTGAATAAGCCATCTTCTACAGAGAAAGAGAAACAACAAAAGGAACCATAGTCTTACTTCACTCAGCTCCTCGTCTATGTCTTCACAAAGGGAATGATACAAGTAAAAAATAATCCCCTTTTCGTACTTATGCGTTTTATCTTCAAACGATGGGTCTACTCTCTTCAGAACATCTGTCACAGATAGACCAGACATCTTGTAGTAAGGCAGAGCAAGGTGGAAGTCTTTGGTGTTAAACCTGAAAGTACAGAAACTACTAAACACGACAAACCTACATGAAGAGTCATATATCTGAACAGAAATGCTTCAGCACAGGGACAGAAAACCTGGCTCCCTTTGGGACTCCACCTCGCATGACAGGAGTTGTCATCCAGCAATATCCAGAGAGCAGAAGATTCCATCTCTTTTGCATTAACAAAATACTTTCAATAAATAGCTTTCCATATAAGGCCAAGTCTCACTGTTATGCCAGGATTGAGGCTGTGTCTGCAACTTGTACGGTTTATACTCCCAGTCTGATATTAGCTCATCTTTTTCAATGAGTAGCAACCAAACCAAGATGACTTCTAAGCACAGCCTAATGGATGGGGAGGAAATACAGTGGTGCCTCGCTAGACAAATTTCATTTGTTCCATGGGTCTTTTCTTATAACGAAAAATCCGTCTAACGAATCCCATAGGAATGCATTGAATTTTTTTGAATTTTTTTTGCCCATAGGAACGCATAAATTGAATTTCAATGCATTCCTATGGGAAAACTGCGATTCGCTAGACGAATTTTTCGTAAAATGAATTCATCTAGCGAGGCAACCTCCGCTCGAAAAATCCTTTCGTTAAGCGGAAATTTAGTTAAGCAGGGCATTCGTTAAGCGAGGCACCACTGTAACTTGGATGGGGGAATACCTTATGGAATGTTCAAGAAAGAGACACAATGAAGGACCACTATTGAAGTGAGATCCAACTTTGTGCAAGCCAACCTGTTGCCGCATGTAGGACAAGATCCCTATGACACAGGTTAAGGGGCATTTGGCCCTCCAGCTGTTGCTGAATTAAGCCAAGGAGCAGTTCCAAAAATAAGTAATAGATAAGAGTTACAGGAACCTGTTTATGTATTGTGTGAACAAACAAATAGAAACAAAACATACCAAGGTATCTACAGTCGTACCTTGGTTGTCGAACACCTTGGTACTTGTATGTTTTGGCTCCCGAATGATTGAAACCCGGAAGTGAGTGTTCCGGTTTTCGAATTTTTTTGGAAAGCCGAACATCTGATGTGGCTTCTGCTATTGTTTCCGGCATGCCTGCGTAATTGGAAGCCAATCAGAAGCTGCGCCTTGGTTTCCGAATGTTCCCGAAGTCAAACGGACTTCTGGAACGCATTCTGTTCGAAAAACAAGGCACAACTATATATAATAACTGAGAAGTTTCCCAATGTTCAAGACACTGGAATTATCTAAACAGTACACTGCAGACCACAAAGCAGTTCTCCAATAAATAATGGAACAAGATTTGCAGGATTAAACCTTGTTTCATGCTTTTTTAAGCAATGGAGAGTATGGACGGATGGCAGCTAAGGAATCTTCATTACCTCAATTCCTTGGTAGATTCCCGTCCCCCCTTCAGAATTGCGTCAACGCAGTAGACCCTGTTAAGCTGTTAATGATCCCATTCATCTACGAGCAGCCAACAAAATTACAATACTGTGGGGTCCAATAGTGCTACACGTTCATTCACTGGGAGTGAGTATGTAAAAGAAAGCTGCTTGTCAAAACAAAATCACACTACAACTCCAATCAGTCTCAGCAAGCACGGCAAATGGCCAGTGATGACTGGAGTTGTAGTTCAGCAACATCTGGAAGGTCAAAGGTTCACCACACCTGCTTTTACAGAAGTGCAGGCAGCCGGCAATGGAAGCGCTTTGATCTATAGCCTATGTAAATTATGACTGGGCCAGAAAAGCAGAGGCTGCATGTCCATCGACATGCTGTATGAAGCAACAAGGCTAGGAGCTGATGGGAGCAGGGAAAAAAGAGCAAGTTGTTGCTTTTCCATGCATACATCTTTGTATTATATACAAAGGTTTAAAGAAGATTTTATGAAGATGTTTAAACATCGGGAGTCACCCAAGCGTAAGTATTTATGGATACGACACCTAAGAAATCCAAACCTGCTGTAACAGTCTCCTAGGAGAGCACAGCTTTCCTGTAATGCTGCCAGGAGGTCTTCCTTCTCTGCCGATTCCTTTAGATCAGGGTCCATTAGTGCGGCTCTGACTAATAAGTGAGCCTCACTTAGAAGGTGGATACAACTCTCCGTTCTTACATTTTCATAGGTCTTGCTGTACTCAACCTAGAGCAGAAACAGGACACACCATAAGGGGAGGAAAACGCTTGCAGGCCTTATGTGAAGTTAGCAAATGCACTGGGTTACAATATGCTACTTTTTCTCTCTCTATATATAAAAAAACTCCAAAGCCGCGTACGGTACCATTTCATTGTAAAGCAGAAGAGTTGAAGTTGTGTTCACGATGTATAAATTCCAGCCAGGTTCAGAATCTGGAGGAACCTTGGGTTTGATGCTATCAGACTTCCGGGAGCTGAAAGAAGTGGAACGTAGGCTCAAGTTACAAGAAAGGAGATTCCTACCAAACATCAGGAAGAACTTTTTGACAGTAAGAGGCTATGGACTCTCCTTCAATGGAGGTTTTGAAGCAGAGGTTGGATGGCCACCTGCCATGGATGCTTTAGTCGAGATTCCTGCATTGCAGAAGGTTGGACTAGATCAGGCATCCCCAAACTTCGGCCCTCCAGATGTTTTGGACTACAATTCCCATCATCCCTGACCACTGGTCCTGTTAGCTAGGGATCGTGGGAGTTGTAGGCCAAAACATCTGGAGGGCCGCAGTTTGGGGATGCCTGGACTAGAAGGCCCTCAAGGTCCCTTCCAACTCTTGATTCTATGTTTGTTTATTTTTGCAGTTATGTCCCACCCTTTTCTTCCAAGGAGTTCAAGGTGGTATACATGGTTCTCACCCTCGTTTAACACACACATCAACCCTGTGAGGGAGGTTAGGGTGAGAGGCAGTGACTGGTCCAAGGTCACCCAGTGAGCTTCATGGCAAAGTAGGGGAGTTGAACTCTGCCACCCCAAGGCCCTAGTCCAACACTCTAAACCACTATACCACACTGGCTATTAAAATACACATTACCCATAATTACGTCTTTTAGGTATTGTCTGGAGGGGGTTGGAGGATGGATGGCGGCTAACAGATTGAGGTTGAATCCTGACAAGACAGAAGTACTGTTTGTGGGGGACAGGGGGCGGGCGGGTGTGGGGGACTCCCTGGTCCTGAATGGGATAACTGTGCCCTTGAAGGACCAGGTGCGCAGCCTGGGAGTCATTTTGGACTCTCAGCTGTCCATGGGGGCACAGGTTCATTCTGTGTCCAGGGCGGCTGTCTACCAGCTCCATCTGATACACAGGCTGAGACCCTACCTGCCTGCAGACTGTCTCACCAGAGTGGTGCATGCTCTAGTTATCTCCCGCTTGGACTACTGTAATGCGCTCTACGTGGGGCTACCTTTGAAGGTGACACGGAAACTGCAATTAATCCAGAATGCGGCAGACAGACTAGTGACTAGGAGTGGCCGCCGGGACCACATAATACCGGTCCTGAGAGACCTACATTGGCTCCCAGTACGTTTCTGAGCACAATTCAAAGTGTTGGTCATGACCTTTAAAGCCCTAAACTGCCTCGGTCCTCCTATATACCTGAAGGAGCGTCTCCACCCCCATTGTTCAGCCCGGACACTGAGATCCAGCGCTGAGGGCCTTCTGGCGGTTCCCTCACTGCGAGAAGCAAAGCTATAGGGAACCAGGCAGAGGGCCTTCTCGGTAGTGGCGCCCGACCTGTGGAACGCCCTCCCATCGGAGGTCAAGGAGATTATTAACTACCTGACATTTAGAAAACACCTAAAGGGAGCCCTGTTTAGGGAAGTTTTTAAATCTGTGATTTTAAATCTGTAAATTTTAATGTATTTTGGTATTTGTTGGAAGCCACCCAGAGTGGCGGGGAAAACCCAGCCAGATGGGCGGGGTATGTATGTATAAATAAATAAATAAATAAATAATAGGTATTTTAGTTATTTATGCTATCAAGAGCTCTCTTGAAACATTAAAACTAGTCTAAAGTAAAAAAAATTGTTTTGAAGGTGGGGCTGAGAAGTGGGATAGCCCCGACTTCCTTGGAAGGTGACGAAGTCTGAAGGGGGGGGGGGCTTTTGCATCCATGAAGCATCTCTGTGCATTTTAGGATCCTGAGAAATCTTGGCTCTAAGATGCATGGAGGGCTTCCGCAGATACAAAAGGTGACAAGAACAGCGAAAAGGACGTCCCTGAAAACCACTCCCGTACATGTTTATTTCATCCCAATTTTAACACTTACAACATTTACAACAGGGTATAGTTGGGTGCATGTACCCCCATTACGTCTACTGATGCCACCAGACATTTCCCAAGCCAGCCTCTGTTCGAACATATGAACTACTGTACTCACAGGAGTCTCCTGGAAGGCTTTTTTCTCTCCGTAATGTCTTCGGTCTCAGCTTTTGTCAAAACTATGATGTGGTTCTTGAAGTGAGAAATAGCTTTCAGCCCTATAAAAAGCTGCATCCTCAAGGCACAGACATCCAGGGACACAGGGGGGCAAGCCTGTGAAGAAATGGTTCTTTCGTCATTTAGAGCAAGCTTATTAAAGTTTCTTACAGGGTCCACGGTGGCATTTCCAAGCTGAGTGACATTTAAAGAAGGGCATAAAGCAAGGCAGATTCAGGGGTCTAAATAGGAAAATACTGCATGCTGTGTAGTTTTCAATCTACATTTCATGATTTTGAGGGTTCAGGTTATGACTGCTTTTTATATAGTTACACAGTTAAATAAGTTGTCACCCCCCCTTTCCTGACAGCGTTTGTATGGTTTTGCCATGGCACTTGGCTACTACAATAAAGCTTATTTTGATTTGATTTTACACTATCCCTTTCATTGTTCAATCATTGCGGTATGTACACTAAAGGCCTACCCGGTTTAACAGTTGTATGTAAGTTGCATGCCTTTTTCACATGCTGAAACTAGGAATCAGCAACAGCTCGGTATTTCTCCATTCTCTTCAGTGGAAGAGAAAGGTTTCCATCTCCTCCTCTAGGCCCTAGAAAACTAGGTAAAGCTTCTCTGTACGCTTACTGAAATTCGCCCAGCATAAATCTGAGACACAATTTTAAAACTTGCTTTCCATTAGGTGACTGTTACAATGCCTTCAAACATGTTTATCGGGCTGCGGCTGATGGGAGCTGAGCCCAAAAACAGCTGAAAAGGTGCACTGGGTCCCCCAACCTTGGCTTAAGGCCTACGGGACGGTCCATTTGCAACAGTAATCCCCAAACTCCCGCAGCACACACTCCCTTGCCAAACTATCTGGCCAGATGGAAGCAACAAGTACTAAACAAAAGGAAACTCAGGATTATTGCAAGCCATGCAGATGCAAGATGCGGGTGTGAACTGTGGGCATTAGGAGCCAATCAGAGGGTTGAATCCATTCACTTTTAGCGTTGTGTCAATGTATGGATCTTCATCCCGAGCTGCTGCTGCGCTGCATCTCACAGTAAAGCACTGCAGGTTGTTGCTAGGGAAGAAAAAGAAAGCCATTGGATAGAAGCTCTGCTTTTCTTTGGACCACATCAGCAAGGCTAAGAGAGGGGCCTTGTGTCTGGGCAGCCCAGGACATTCACACGCACTGCCCAGGCTTGCGCCCCAGGGAGATCACTTTGGTGCTGATAACACAGTGGTCTGGCTTCACCCTCAGATGCACACTGCACTGTTTCTCGAGACAGACAAATGCCAACAATGTGTTGTGCTATTATTGTATTTCAACTGCTTGTTATTTTTTTTTAAATAAACCCTGCTCTGAGCGCAAACATTTGTGGGAAATGCAGTATTTAAATTTAACCATGGCTATAATACCTTGTGATAACATGTAGGAATTGTGGGGTGAGTACCGCCTGTTGAGATCTCTCTGAATACTGATAGGTGGAAATCAGCTCCACTAAGTTGCCCACCGTGTAGAGGAATCCAATGTGAGGCAGAGAAAAAAAGCAGAAGAGACTCAGCAGTTCTCGCTTAGCTGGTTCGGCTCCGCCAGTTGTTGCAGAATTCCCTAGATGAAAGGAAGAAAGCAGTTACTCCCCAGGCTCCCATTCTTTAGGGAGGCATCAGCTCTCAAGACACCCTGCAGAATGTTTTATAAATATATTGAGCCGTGATTGTAGAGTAGCCCATGCTACATTCACTCGGGTTTCTGTTTTCGAGTTAGGAATTCTGAGATAACGCTCTTTCACTCTGTAGCCTATAAGCACTAGAACAGGCATCCCCCAAACTCGGCCCTCCAGATGTTTTGGGACTACAATTCCCAAAACACTTGGAGGGCCGAGTTTGGGGATGTCTGCACTAGAGTATTATTCTGCAAGAGTGAAAGCAAACCAAAACATAATAATGGGAACTTTTATTAACTCTTGATTTGATCAAGTAGCTCTCCAGCTTACTGACAATTTGCCAAAGGACAAAAAGAGGTACCATAAGCCATTTTTGGTTATGAGGCATTGCTCTGTTGGCATTCTTAGGAAATCATCACCTATATTTACTCCTTAGAATGCAATGGTTTTTATCCTTTTACTGTTGTAAACAGCTTTGGTAAGTTTGCCGATTCCCTGCCTGACACCCATTCCAGCATCAATTAGATATAACAGGACCCCCTCCTCCTGTCCCATTTTCATCCAGCCCCTGCTTTATATATCAGCAATATAGAATATGCGGACATTGTCTGATCATACAGTAGCGCCACAAAAAAGCAAAGGAAAAAGAGACAGCGATAGATCTAAAGTCTACTCAGAGTATGATTAATGTTGTGAAGAACCGACAGATTATAAAAAAGCATTGAAAGCCAAGAGAAAACTTTAAGATAATACCAGAATTTTATAAAGGAAATTCAATCCTTAATTCAATACAGAAGAAAGCTCTCTTTTACTTCCAACATTTAGGCATTCAAAGCTAAATTCAAAATAATGTACTTTCAAAGATTTATGTCATCTAAAATTATATATAAAAATCTAATCAGAGTCAGCTACTACTCTTGTGATTAAATTACTCCTAATGTTATTTAAAGACAATGTGATTTCTAGGAATAGGATTTTATATCATACAAGTTCTGTAAAATACTCTAGAGAGCTATGCTTGGAATGAATGTATTTAATTGAAATCCCCTTTATTTATTTCTTTAATTTCATTTATAAGTTGTCTCCCATGAAAGAGCTCAAAGCGATTCTACAATAAAAATCGACAACATATATAAAAACAAATTTCACCCCCAAATTCATAATCTCTAGCTTTCCCACATCTTGCATAATTAATGGGAGGTTTTTTTTTTCTTCTTTTTCTCCGGAAGGGGAGCTGGTCCCCAGTGAACCATAATCCCCAGCTTTCATTTGCTCCCAATGCTTTACTTAGCCCTTTCCCCCAGAAAGATTGTGGCGGATGCCCACGAAGGCAGCTACTACAAATGCAGATGTCATAAACCTACCTGCTACATACACAGGCAGCAGCTGGAGAGAGTGCAGCTTGGCATCATCGCCAGAGAAGGCAAAGGAGGATATGTCTAGAGCAAAACGTCTAAAAAGAAACATGACAGGTGAAGCAATTCCAAGCCAACATATAGGCATGAGCTGCTCATGAAGCTTCTGGGAGGACGTTGTAAGGATATTCTGAAGCCCTGCTGTGAGGCAGAAACTTGCATCCCAATACATGGGCAAGTACATAGAAACCCATGGGACCAAGGTGATAATAATAATAATAATTTATTATTTATACCCCGCCCATCTGGCTGGATTTCCCCAGCCACTCTGGGCGGCTTCCAACAGAAGAATAAAATAATCGATTAAACATTAAAAGCATCCCTAAACAGGGCTCCCTTCAGATGTCTTCTAAAAATCTGGTAGCTGTTTTTCTCTTTGACATCTGATGGGAGGGCGTTCCACAGGGCAGGCGCCACTATCGAGAAGGCCCTCTGCCTGGTTCCCTGCAACTTGGCTTCTTGCAACGAGGGAACTGCCAGAAGGCCCTCGGCACTGGACCGCAGTGTCCGGGCAGAGCAATGGAGGTGGAGATGCTCCTTCAGGTATACTGGACCGAGGCCATTTAGGGCTTTAAAGGTCAGCACCAACACTTTGAATTGTGCTCGGAAACGTACTGGGAGGCAATGTAGATCTTTCAAGACCGGTGTTATGTGGTCTCGGCGGCTGCTCCCAGTCACCAGTCTAGCTGCCGCGTTCTGGATTAGTTTTAGTTTCCGGGTCACCTTCAAAGGTAGCCCCACGTAGAGCGCATTGCAGTAGTCCAAGCGGGACATAACTAGAGCATGCACCACTCTGGTGAGACAGTCTGCAGGCAGGTAGGGTCTCAGCCTGCGTACCAGATGGAGCTGATAGACAGCTGCCCTGGACACAGAATTGACCTGCACCTCCATGGACAGCTGTGAGTCCAAAATGACTCCCAGGCTGCGCACCTGGTCCTTCAAGGGCACAGTTACCCCACTCAGGACCAGGGAGTCCTCCACACCTGCCCGCCTCCTGTCCCCCACAAACAGTACTTCTGTCTTGTCAGGATTCAACCTCAATCTAGGTTGCAAGGACGGCAATATGAATATCCAACAGCTAAAATGGTCTCCAAAAGAGAAACAACTGGCTTTTGTCCCATGAACCCACTGACTAAGTGTGCATGATATGCACAACTCCTAGGGAGCCAAAGGTCCCTTATCAGGTGCTGGGCTACACAATCTCTATTGCCACATGCAGCTCCATCATGTAGAGCCCAGTTCATGTAAGGTTGTTTTGCTTGCCTTGGTCCTGTCCCACTTTCCAAGCTTGAAGACAAGGGGAGGAGTTGTCCCCGAGCTTGTGAGTATGACAGCTATAGCTACATGGTTGGACCAAAACATAAAATATAGAGTGGTACCTCTACTTACAAATGCGATCCGTTGCCATTCGCACCCTGTAACGTCTGTAGAGTGCCACTGCTGAGCGTGTGCGACAGAGCGCTTCTGTGTGAAGCGCGCAGATTGCTTTCGCGCATGCACGGTGAAACCCGGAAATATACACTTCTGGGTTTGCCGCGTTTGCAACCCGAAAATCCGCAACACGAAGCGAACACAACCAGAGGTATGACTGTATGGTTAAAGGCATCTTGGTTTAAGTATGCCTTATGCAAAGCAAAAAAAGCAAAAAAGAAGAAGGAGGAGGAATGGTCTGTGTTTCAGTGAGAAAAGGGTTGTTCATTTCCCAGCATATTAAGTAAAAATGCAATTGTCCAAACTGGCTCACTGGTCTCTGTTCTAAGCTAGAGTGGAATAATGATCAATGATCTATTAGTTATATATGTACTGTTGGATATGGATCCAATAGTGGGGCCAATAGTTAAGAAGGCAGTTTCTGCATATGCTGTAGAGGGAAGTGAGGGGCAGATGGGGCTTGTCAACCGGGGAACGAAGCCCATCTAGGAGAAGGAAAACTCAGATCCTAAATCTCCACTGCCTTGTGGATATATTATGGAGGAGAAAATGCTAAAGAGTAAACCCTACACAAATCGAGAGTGGAGTCCTTAAGACAGTTTGTTATGCCTCTTTCTTGCAACTGCTGCAGCCAAACTGGTGCCAAATATACTGCTTCTTTGGACTACATCAGCGAGGATAAGAGGGGGTCTTGTCTGGGCAGCAACACACTCTGCCCAGGGAGGTCACTTCAGTGCTGCTAACATAATGGTTTGACTTCAGCCCCAGAGGCCACAGTCCATTGTCTCTCAAGAAAGACAATAACAATATATATATATGCCTTCATTTAAAATAGAATTCCAATAATTGACTACCTGTACAAAACATATTGCAACTGGAAGTTTGACTCTTCACTGACTAAGCCCGTTGTCTCCAGAGTAACGGATATTCCACATTGCCTGCTTTCTTCCCCAAAGAGCTCCACAGGCTGCTGACAGATAACAAAGTCATCTGTCTCAAAAGGAGGTGCATCAGGTTCTTCTTTTACACCTTTAATAAATGGAGCAAATAATCAGGTTTACAACATGGGGGAAAAATGGTTAGGAACTTATGACATGCTCAGTGTCCTAAGAATAAAAGCAGCCTTACTTAAACAACTGCTACTTACAGTATACCGTAACTAACAGTATAGAGAAAAGTCTTCATATTCATGAAAGCATTCAAATTGGGACTATACAACAAGTTCAGGAATTTGGAATTGCAAATCCTAAAAGGCATTTCTAACCATGGATGGCGAAAAAACGAACAACTGAGATGAATGGACGTTCCCGCTCCTCCCAAAAGATTCAGCATGCCTGAAAAGAGACTGTGCCATTTAGATCTGTGCATAATAAACATACGCCAAGATGGAACTATTTCAGTTAAGTGCAATTTTATTTTTTCTTCTGCATGACCTGATCGGGTTTTTTTTTTTTTTTTTAAAAACCCACATACACAAACATTGGGCTGGGTCGAGAGAACGAAAGTTTTGTTTGTGCTGACCTGCGAAGACCAGATCAAGAGGATTTGTAATGTGCCATTATGGATAAATTCAATAGCAGCTTCCGTGCTCTCGATCCAATCTTAAATTATTAACTCATTAATTCAACTTCTTGTGTTTTCTAACTATCCACAGCTTGCAGTACCTTTGAAAATAAATCTTTTCTCAACTGTCATGATGGCTAGTTTTACAGAAGGAAACGTTTTATTAGCTTGTCCAGCCTCTGCTTCCACCCCAAAGACGTTTTTTTAAAAAACAACAACAACAAACATAAGTCAAGGACTACATAGCCTTGCTCTGGAGATTTTAAGTGCCATACTAACCTTTGTTGAACAACCTTTCGGACACTACAGCGTCACAGGCATGCTGTCTATTCCCGCCTGCTGCTTTCACACCAGCTTCCAGGTGAAGGATTAGGGCTTCTAGCTCTGTTGTTATGGCTATATAGCCAGCACAAAACGCAACTTCTGCAGGAGTGACATTATCAATGTGCAAAATTAACAAGCGTTCGAAGTCCAGCACAGTCACATTCCGACTCCTGACCAGATGTTTCAGACAGAACAAGATCAGCTTATTCTTACAGCCAACAAGCAGGTCTCCAGTTAAAGGACAACAGGAAAAGCACAAAGGGGGGTCCGAAAGGGGCAATTCTACAATTGTAATTTGGTTCTTAGATGCTTCAGAATAGGATGCCTCCAGGTTATGGCCTATCATCCGCACACAGACCCGGGAGTTCCCAGTTGACATGCACCTCCAGTTTACATAAGCTCGCAAGAAGAGGCTCTCATTTTTTTCCTCAACAGTGACCACGTAGTCTCCTGCAGGGAAAAAAATAGAAGCATTTTTGAAACACAGAATCAATATGTACACCATACATAAGCTGAGGAGTTACTAAGTGAAAAATAGCAATATGGTATCACCTTTAAGAGCAAATGGCCACCCTGAGTGGCAAATACACAGATTCTAGACCATGCAAGCATACTCCATAACAAATTTGTTAGTCTTCAAAAGGTGCCAAAGGACTGTTGTTTATCTTGCTGGGTAACCTGGGTACTCCTCTGGAAATTTTCAAATTAAGTTACATTTGCATTATAAAATGTGTACGCTTCTTGAATTAGTTGGCAATGCCATTGGATGCTCACGCCACACAAGCAACAGCTTAGAATCATATCTAGTCCACGAAGGTCACTGGGCAATCCTACCTCGCAGGATCGTTGTGAGCACAAATTGACATAGGCTAGGGCGGTGGACCATAAAGAAGGCTGATCGCCGAAGAATTGATGCTTTTGAATTATGGTGCTGGAGGAGAGGGCCGTCTTAAGCGTATCTGGCGCCCTGGTCTGAAGATCCCTCCAGCGCCCCCCCCCGTTTCGCAGCGCAGCTGCTGCGGGCACAGCAGCGCGGTGCCCCCCCCCCGACGGCCCGGCGCCCTGGCGCATTGTGCGACCCAGCCTTGCCTTAGAGCTGGCCCTGCTGGAGGAGACTCTTGAGAGTCCCATGGACTGCAAGATCAAACCTATCAATTCTTAAGGAAATCAGCCCTGAGTGTTCACTGGAAGGACAGATCCTGAAGCTGAGGCTCCAATACTTTGGCTACCTCATGAGAAGACTCCCTGGAAAAGACCCTGATGTTGGGAAATATGGCGAGCACAAGGAGAAGGGGACGACAGAGGACGAGATGGTTGGACAGTGTTCCTGAAGCCACCAACATGAGTCTGACCAAACTGCAGGAGGCAATGGAAGACAGGAGTCCATGGGGTCACAAAGAGTCAGACACGACTAAACAACAAGGGCGGTGGGGTAAACAATCCTGCACGTGCAGCCTCGAGCTCTTCCGGAGAAAGAGGAAGAGGGGCTGACATGCAACGAACGAAACAGATCCTGCCATCTTCTCGGACGCTTTGCCCAAGCTTGCCACTTACCCACTTCGCTGTACGCCATGCGCAGCACCCGCCCCAGGGTGCTGAAAGAGCCGAGAGGCTCGCAGAGCTCCGGTCGGCCGGCGGCGAACACCTCCACCTTGCAGGCTCCCGGCGCACAAGCCACCAGCAGCGTGTCTCGGCCGCAGCAGAAGAGCGCCGGCTCCTGCTTGGCGGGCACCACTTGCTGCGAGCCGAACGGGTGCAAGTTGTACAGCTGCACCATGGTTCCCGATCGCCCAGGCCGCCTCTCCGCCTCCGGCAGCTGCTTCCGCGGCAGGCACCGCCCCACGTCGGTCAGCTGGAAGGAGGCGTCGGCCGCGCCCCCGATCCTCGCTACGGCTTCCCACAAAGGCAGCATCGTAGCGCCGTGCTGCGGCCCTGGGCTCAGGCACATTTATACCCGTGGTTAATATCAGCATAAAAGGAAGGTGCGGAGTCCCAAACATCGAGACCCGTTGGCAGGTAAAATGTGCACAGGATCAGAGCCCCTAGGCGCACATACTTGCAAGGAATACTGTACACTTGCCTTTGAACTCCGTCGGTTACTTATCTGGGATCGGGCTGCACTTGTGAATAGACGACTCTTAAGCAGCAGTGTGGGAAAGGCTTTGTACACGCAAGATAGAACTCGAGAGACACGTAGTACCAGCATGGTTTTAGCAAAAGAGGGTTAAATATTTTTGCGCACGCCTCTCTTCTGCCGAGTTTACGAAGAAGTTTGTTACATCGAACTACCGGTAATTGCAGTTTACAGTATTATTTAAATTTATATCTCACATTTTAACCCCTTTGGTCATGGGCGTAGCCAAAATTTCTGCTGCGGGGGGGGGGCAAAACTGAGGTCTGCGAAGCGATTGGTCAGTTAAGTATTTTTATTTACTTTATTTTTGGGTGGGGGCAGCTGCCCCCCAGCACTCCCCAGGCTACGCCCATAGCTTTGGTGCCCAAAAGAGCTAACAACCAAGAAAGGCTATCAACTCAATTCTGGCCAGCGGTGTTGCCCTGTTGAGGTCAATGGGGCTTAGTCCCAGGTAAATAGGATTAGAAATGTTGCCCAAATGAACCGGGACTCCTTTGCCGTTACACGCTTTTATGTTTATGTGAGACACACACACTCGCGCGCTTTTTAATATACACACACACACACACACCTTTGGATTATCATCGTATACCGGTATTGAAAAAACATGCACACCACTAAAACACTCATCAGATTTCCATACCAAGTATAACCATAACATATTCAACACAACCGGGCATGCTATGAGAAGCAGTAACTCAAGCGGCTTAGCAAAGGAAAAATAGCAAAAGACCCGGAAGGCGCGAATGCCATCGTTCGGTAATTACTTAGTCACGTGCGTTCCTTATTATGCTTTCAGGGCGCATGCTCTTTTGGTTTCGGAAACCCGCGCTGCCCCGCCCCCATAGCACCTCCCGGCCTGCTCCATTAGACTCGCGGAAGCGGGTGATGGGTAAGAGCAGCCATTCGGCAGCGGGCGTTCTAGGTCGGCCCGCCCAGCTTCTTCGCGGATTGGCAGCTGCGGCTTAACGCTTTAACCGGGTTGGCTGACTGTGGAAGCTCTGAGGCGGCTGTGCAGGTCCTCACCCGGCGACGTTCGCGTGGCGGGCTTTTTCGGTCCTTTCGCTTTTGCGGGGCGTTGCCAGAGCGGGTTTTAGGAGTCCGGCGGCCGCGCGATGGCTTGGAGGTTCATGAGGTGGGGTTTGTTTGGTTGGGGGGGGGGGCGCGGGTCGGGTCCCCGAGGGCCTAGGCAGGGAAGAATTATAAATGGGACGACGCTGGGGGGCTCGCCCTGCGTTCACTCCCCGAAAGGAGGCCTTGACTCGAAGGGGCTGCAATTGCCAGCCGTTTCCACCTCCGCTTCACCGGCGACTTTTGCACTAGGCCTCGGGATTATAGGGACGGACCGGTTGTGGTCCTTCTGCCTCTTTAGGCAGGACTTGCCCTGCTGGTCGGGGACTAGATATGTGAAGGTCCGGGAAAAACCCAGAAAAAATCGGGGACGGGGATGGTTTTTTCCCGGAAGCCTTTTTTGTTCCTCCCCCCCCCCCCCCCGAAAAATTGGGAAAATAAAAAATAGATCATGGAATGTTTTGTTTTAACATGATGAATAAAATATTTTAAGATAAGGGGTTCAAATATTTTATAAATCATTTTTTTAAAAAATATGTACAGTATGGTATCAGATTATTCTAATTTCTGTGAGGACAAGCAAGTCCTAGGTTACAAACTGAACTCTCCAATGCAAGAACAAGATACATTTCTTCCTTTAAGGGCTGCTGTTGTCACCAGAAAAGAAAAAGGTTTCAGTTTTGTTTTCGCATACCTGCATGCATTGGTTCTGTTCTTCTTCACTAGGCCTCAAAGCACTGGAAGATCATTACAGCTCAGAAAATGATTCTGATTAAATTTCATGCCCTTTCATTGAAACTTAGTCCCACTTTCTTCAGTTCTTTTTATGGGAATGTGTTTTTAAATACTGTGGAGAGGAAATATAAATAATTGTTACTTCTGGATTTTTATAAATTGTTTTGTGGAGCTTTTTTTGTTCCACATAAACTAGTAAACAGTTCAGGAGATTGTTGCTCCATTTGTTACAAATACAAATATTATTTTGAAAGGAAATTAAGTTTGTAATAATTGTTTAGATACCGATACACTATATTTTAAATATGCTAGTTGTGATAGTTTTATGCCCATTAAAATTGTCCATAGTTATATTTTATGTTTTTAAAGTAACAGAATGACTTTCAATCTGGAAAAGAAAAAAGTGCTGATGTAGCAATTTTTTCCAATTTCCCCTAAAATTTCGGGTTTTTTTCTATCGGCGACTGATGGGGAAGCTCTTTGGCTGCCTGTTGCGTTGTTGGGAGCGGTGCCTTGTGCTGCGGTCTCAGCCTGCAATTTGGTTTTGCTTTAATTATAATAATACGCTAATCAGCGCAATAAATATTACAAAAATGCTAACAAGCTTTCAGGAGCCTTCTCTTTCCCCCCCCCCAAAAAAAAAGAAAAAAAGGAGAAAATGAATTTCATTAAGTGCTGTGTTACTAGCTAAAGGGTAAAGGTAAAGGTCTGTGTCACAAGAACTTACCCGCGAGCGATATATGTGTGCAAGGACGGTGTTTCCTGGGACTCTGTTTATCATCAAGGACTTTGTTCTCATTCCTGGCCCTTACATTTCCGGTTTGTCCCACCTCTTTGCTTGCTTTCTCACATTTCTCCCAAGTACATAGGAGCCAACTCCTAGGGACCATGGCCCCTTTGCTCCCCCAATAAAATATAGGAATAGCGTAATTCCTGCAAAGAGTCACCATTTCCAGTAACACACAAACTATTCGGTCTCACAGTCAAGATTATTGTCTAATGTGGAACACATCACATTCCTTTCTCATCATTCTTTCAATACTGTCTTAAAGTAGGTTTTTAAAACATTTTTGTTTCATAAATGGGTAGCAGATGGCGAGAGAGATTTGCCTACATCTACAGGTTTTGAATTCATAACTGATTGGAAATTTGATGGGTAGGTTAACTGCTAGTGGGTTGGCAAACTGTTGACAACTTTACCTTGTTTAGACAGTAGTAGCGATGAAGGTTATCTGAACTGCTTGTGCTAAAGGTTTCTTTGTGTTCTGTTTAATTGGTGTTCTGTTCCCTACATTTGGGGGTTGGGTGGAGTGGGGGGAAACTTTGAACTCACTTTAGACGTTTTCTCCCACACATGTGTTTTTGTGTTCATGTGTGGGATTTCCCCCCCCCCCTTTTGTGAATTGCTTAAAAAGTGCCAACTTCAAAGATATCAAACTTCATACAAGATTGTAGTATTGATTGCTAAAAGTGTACGAACCATAGTTCCTTCTGATTATTAAAAAGTTAGTACAGATTAAACAACAAAATGTTACAGTGTGCAACTTCAGGGCAGGGTATTGGCCTCTCCATAGCCCTTCTTAATTCCTCACCCTGCAACAGCCAGTCATTTGAGGTAGGTTGAAATAGATTTAAGACTAATCCCAGCTGAATCAAATTATTTCTCCAGCAATGTCTTTGAGCAGCTTTCATTTCTGCCCATGAAGGTATTTCAAAAGAGCTCATATATGTGAACTAGGAAGTGACCTATCAATTGAACACCCTGCCCCCAATAACAAACGATTCCAAATGAAGTTCTTTAAAATTTCTTTCTTTTTTTGCAGCAATTTTGATTGGGAATTGGATCCTGATATATATGGAGATAGGCATTACAATGCTTTTACTCGAGAATTTTATCCCAGCCTAGAAGACCTTGTGGGATCAGATGCTACTATGGTGACTGAAGAAGATACGGATTCAGCTATCTTATTTGGAACTCTGAGAGGCAATGTGGTTGGATTGCAGTATTATACAGGAGTGGTAAGTACAGGAGGAATACGAATTAGTAACAGAACTAGATTGCTTGAAAGGAAAAACTAGGTATGTTATATAAATTCTAGATAACTATGTTGTTTGTACTCCCAGTAATGAGCAGAGGCGACTGAAGCATTAAGTAATTTGCACTTTAATTGTAATTTGGGGGGGGGGGATAATTCAGGGATGGCTAGCCTTTGACAATGTAGTGTCCTCCAAAGGTTGTTGGACTCACAAATCCCATCATCCCTGACCATTAGCCATGGTGGCTAATGAGCAAGTCCCATTCAAGTAAATAGGGCTTACTTGTGAATAGGATTATGTAGGAAAGGGGAAGAGTGATGGCTCCGATGGGGGTATTAATATTGTTTGCCTTTTAAATAGTCCCACTCCTGTTTTACATGTGAACTGGGCAAACCCAAATTTAAAGTTTGATCGAAAGTAGTCACATCATATGATGGGTTAAGGCTGTAAATAGATGTTCTTGATAATGGTGCCTTGATTATGGAATTCCCCTCTGTCTCAAATTCAGTTGAGGTGAGGTAATTAAATTTCTATAGCACCCTTCATCTGTGGATTTGCAGGGTGGTTTATAATATAAAAATCTTCAAGGTTGAACTTATTTTTGTGTGTATAACTTCATCCAGAGCTGTTCACTGAGCCTATCCTACAACAGATTTTGGACCTTACTCTACTTCTGTGAGGTGACTGGTACTTGCAAGCAAGATCCACACTTCCACTGTGTGTGTATCTTATATCAGATTCCCAATGTGTTAATTGTACAAAGAAGTGTCTTTCTTTAAGTTGAAGCATTGTAGTATACTATAATGTTCAAACTTTGATTATACACTTGGGTACTGAGGCTAAAGACTGCCCTGAAGTTTAATGTACCTGAAATGTTGAGGGATATCCTCAGTCCTTCTTTAGCTTATATACAGAGTGTTTCTAGTACCGTAAAAACTGTTAGAACAAGGGCTTTTGCATTTTTCTCCAAAATGAAATGAACATTTTCCATCTTCACTTCAAGTCAGGCTGTCATATTCAAATTCTTTTGCAGCGTTAAAGAAATTTCAGCAGCTCTCTGAGTAATGGGATATGGATGATTTTATTACTTAGGAATTTCAGTGTGTTTAATATTGCTTTAAAAAGCATTGGAAACAAAAAAATGTGGTGTAAAGGTGAAACTGCTTTCCTTCACAGTGTTTGAAAGATACTTTGTTTGGTGAATCCTGTGTATTTTATTGTGTATTTTGTACATTTTAAATAACATGTAGGCTAATTTTGCAGGTCAATAATAATGAAATGGTTGCACTCCAGAGAGAGCCTAACAACAAATATGACAAGAATGCTGTAAAAGTAAATAATGTGAATGGAGACCAGGTAGGCCACATCAAAAAAGAGCTGGCAGCATCATTGGCATACATCATGGACAACAAGTTGGCAGTGGTGGAGGGGTAAGTATGTAAATGCAGGGCTATTTCCCCCATTGTTTTCTTGAACAACAGCCCATTAGTTGTTGTTGTTTGTTTAGTCGTTTAGTTGTGTCTGACTCTTTGTGACCCCATGGACCAGAGCACACCAGGCACTCCTGTCTTCCACTGCCTCCCGCAGTTTGGTCAGACTCATGTTGGTAGCTTCGAGAACACTGTCCAACTATCTCGTCCTGTGTTGTCCCCTTCTCCTTGTGCCCCCCCCATCTTTCCCAACATCAGGGTCTTTTCCAGGGAGTCTTCTCTTCTCATGAGGTGGCCAGAGTATTGGAGCCTCAGCTTCAGCTTCCAGTGACCCCTTAGGGCTGATTTCCTTAAGAATGGAGAGGTTTGATCTTCTTGCAGTCCATGGGACTCTCAAGAGTCTCCTCCAGCACCATAATTCAAAGGCATCAATTCTTCGGCGATCAGCCTTCTTTATGGTCCAGCTCTCACTTCCATACATCACTACTGGGAAAACCATAGTTTTAACTATATGGACCATTGTCGGCAAGGTGATGTCTCTGCTTTCACCATGCCGACCAAGCAGTTGTTTTCTTGAACAACAGCCCATTGGTAGTAGTAAAAATAAAAGTTTGCTACTGTTTACATGAGGTGAATCATTCTGATTGTGCCACTAAAACTTGTTTCCAATAAATGAAGCAAAGTGGGATATCTGGAAGTAGAATCACAATTAGCAGGAAGCAAACTCTATTAACTAAAAAGTCTCAGTATCTGATTACTGGTTGTGCTGGTGGCTTACTGGTATGTTGAATAGGTATAGTATGGTATAAACAGAAACTTGAAAACATGAATGGTTTACTGAATTGGTCACAGATTGATAAGTTCATTGAGGTTTAGAACTAAGACCAGATATATAAGTAACTAGCTGACCCGGCCACGCGTTGCTGTGGTTCTTTCCTGTGATCCCCACCCTGTCACGATCCATGACGTATCCTGCCCCTCCTCCCTCCACCCCGGCTCATCCCTGTGTTTCCGTAGGATACCCTTCCCTCTGTTGTCCCTGGGGAGTGTTGGCCCCTCCCCCCTGTATCTCCATACCTTGGCCCCCACCCTTCGAAAAGGAACTGTTAGGTTCTGGGTTCTATTTCCCAGCATGCACTTTTGTCTGAACCCTCTGTTGTCCCCTCCCCCCTGTATCTTCATACATTGGCCCCTGCGAACAAATCGTGAACATTTCTATATATTTAGATTAAGGATAGGGGATGATGATGTGCCCTGGGACCCAGATAACTACTTAAAGAATCCCAACCCGGGGGGCGGGATCAAATAGCGAAGCCCCATAGCCCCGTAGCAACAGACAGGCCCAGACAGAAGGAGGGGGGTCATATGGGCCACTTGGGGCGGGCCTCCGAATCTAAAGGGGGCCTCGGTCAGCATATTCACAATCAGTAAAATGAGAAAAGTAACAAAAGGGTTTAAAAAGGGCCACATTATCTACCTGGCCCGGGCAAGGGGAAGGTAGGGGATTGTAAATGGGGTAGGGGGTGGCCACTGCAAATATCTGAGGACTTAAACTGGGGAGAGAAAGTGAATGGTTTTTTTAAAAAACAAAACAAAAAAAACACACAGAGGCTTTCAATCGGTTGTTTCTCCTAAAATAAGACATACCCATAAAATAAGCCATAGCAGGATGTCTAAGCATTTGTGCAACATAAGCCATACCCCCAAAATAAGACATAGTTATAGGTGCAGTTCTGGAGGGCCCCAAGGAAAGAGGCAAGGCTGGATGCGTAATAAAAAATAAGACATCCCTTGAAAATAAGCCAATGTGGGGTTTTTTTAAGGAATAATAAATATAAGACGGTGTCTTATTTTTGGAGAAACACGTTAAAGCCTAAGTTAAAAGGGGCACGACTGCCCTTACTTAAAATGGCCGCCGGAGCCTCGCATGTGACACAACGCCCACTAAATTATAAAGCAAAAACCCCTTGCTGTGCCCCCAAGTGCGTGTTAGGAGCAATGATGAACGACTGCCTAATGCTGCCAGGCGTTTATTAATGCAGCTGCCGGGAGAGGCTCTGGACTTGGGGTGGAATAGCTGTTTTGGTGGTTGCAAGGCCTCCTGTTTTACAGGATCTCATGGCAGAGGCGGGGTTTGTGGGTGTGGTGTGTTGTTGTGCCTAATCCCTGTGACTGGCCCCATGTGCCCCGATCCATGATCTATTCAGTTTGTCCCCCCCCCCCTCCATGACCGGCGTATCTCAGGACGTTTTGAAGGATGGTATTTATTTTTGTCTTGTGGATTTTTTTGGGGGGGTAGTGGTGCTAAATTGTAAAGTAAAAACCCCTTGCTGTGCCCCCAAGTGCGTTGATGTGGGTTTTCTACCCCCCCCACCCTACGTCAGCCCATGACCTATTTGGGCTCCTCCTCCCCCCACCTCCCACCCAGGGCTCCATTTGGGATAGTATTTAATGGGCTGTAGACCTGAGACCTAGTATGTAAAATGGAGCCAAGGCCTCCTGTTTTACAGGATCTCTTGGCAGAGGCGGGGTTTGTGGGTGTGGTGTATTGTTGTGGCTTATCCCTGTGACTGGCCCCATGTGTCCCGATCCATGATCTATTCAGTTTGTCTCCCCCCCCCCCATGACCGGTGTGGTAGTGTTGCTAAATGGTAAAGTAAAAAACCCTTGCCGTGCAGGGGCCTACATAAATCAAAGGCTGTGCTGTGTTCTGTGCCACCCCCCCCCCCCGGCAGGCCCCGACCTCCACTTGGCAATGTTGTTTTTTTGGTGGGGTTTTTTTTGGGGGGGGAAGGGTTAGTGGTGCTAAATGGTAAAGTAAAAACCCCTTGCCATGCCCCCAAGTGTGTTGTTGTGCCCCCCCCCGGGCCTGTCAGGGGCCTACATTAAACCTAAGGCCTAATGGCCGCCTTGGGGGATTTTCAGTTGCTTGGTTGATGATGATGTCATTTGGTTTGTGGGTGTGGCTTAGATTTCACAGGAAGGGAGGGGTGAAGGAAGGTACTACGCCACTTGAGGGCGCTGTTTGACTTGGTGGAAAAGCAGGTCTGTACCTGGGCAGGTGTGCGATTTGAGGGATTTTTGCCCCCAACAACGCTCTAGGAGTGGCCTGGATCGTTGTGTCAAAATTTCAGGACGATCGGTCAAGCGGTTACGGAGAAAAGTGGCAAACGGGATTTCACGATTTTTACATTTTCTTATATATAGATAGTTATTCTACTATCTCTTGAAGCAGTGCAGAATCAAGGTTGTGTTTTAAAGGCCAAAGTTTTCCCTACCTTTGAATTTAATGAATTTTTGCCACTGAATTTCCATACCTTTTTGAAGCATACTGCTAACATATTGATTCAGCAGTAGTATTGTGTATGTAAATAGTAGAAACAGGTGGTTCTCTTAATTCTCTCCACTCTTAAAATCAGCCCCCCCCCCTTCCATTACATTCTAGGCTCCTTTTATAGTTCATTTTAGGATTGTGGTAGTTTTAGGTAAAACCAGAACTAATGAGGCTGAGATTCAAATCTTCACCCAAGTATAATGCTTACTTGGCAACTTTGATCCAGTCAGTGCCTCAGTCTAACATACCTCACACGTTTGTTGTGAAGATAAAAAAAAAACCAAGCTGTTTGTATGCACTGTATGCTGTCCCAGTGTTTTGGTTTTTTAAAAAGGTCAGGGTATAAATGTAATAATGTAATATTTTTCCTTTTGTCTAGGGTTGTTCCTTCTGGTGCAAAGAATATGTTCACTATGCCAGTACAGTTGAGTTTTTGGGGTAAAGCAGAAAATAAGCAAGCGGTTCTTGATCGACTAAAAATGCAGGGCTTTCAATTAGCTCCTCCAGGAAAAAGTAAGTTAAATAAATATTTTATACATAAACTCAATAGAAATTCCTGTATTTCTGTAAAACATGCAAGTACTCAGCTTATTAAACTTCTCTTATTTTGCATCACATAAAACTCTTAAGTATAAAGAAGTTTTGTCTACTGATGATGGGAGAGCATTTGCAGTCATTTACTAGTTCCCCCCCCTTCCCCTTTTAAAAATGATACTTCGTTTCAGAATTTAGCGTTGGGACTAGCAAGACATATGGCAAAGCTGGAAGAAGTTACAGTGCTCCGGTCCATGCTGCTGTACAAATGACAACTGAACAGGTACAATACATGTTTGTTAGAATTTGAGTTGCTGAATGTACTTTAGAACTTTAAACTCTCCTTTTAATAGGAGTAAAGCTTTGGGGTATATTACCTTGTCTAACTTCTCTGTACAATTCTAGCTCAAGACTGAATTTGACAAACTTTTTGAAGATCTGAAGGAAGATGATAAAACGCGTGAAGTAGAAGCAGCAAAGGTAATATATCCAGCACGTCACATTGATAGTGTGTTAGTACACACGGTAAACACTGGCAAAATGCTAGTAAGTTCTCAGCTACAGGTTGTGGTTTCTGTTATGAAAATGTGTATAATATGGCATCTTAATTTTCCAGGCTGTTGTAACTCCATTACTTCCACATCAGAAGCAGGCCTTGGCTTGGATGATTTCACGCGAGAACAACAAGGAGTTGCCTCCATTTTGGGAAGAGAGGGAAAACTACTTCTACAATACAATTACCAACTTTGCTGAAAAAACGCGGCCAGAAAATGTTCTTGGAGGAATATTGGCAGATGACATGGGCTTGGTAATTCTCATTAGAATGTTGCCTCTGGGAGCCAGCGTGGTGTAGTGGTTAGAGTGTCAGACTGTAAGTGAGGAGACCCGGGTTCAAATCCCTGCTTAACTGCAAAACTCTGTGGGTGACCTTGGGGCAGTCACTACGTATCACTTGACCTACCTCACAGGGTTATTGTGACAATAAAAGTGGGGAGAAACATGTATGCCTCCTTCAGCTTCTTGGAGGAAGGCAAAATAAATAAACAAATAAATAATACAAACTTAACTTATGAAACAATGTTAATAAATGGTTCAATGTATTTTAGGGTAAAACACTTACTACGATAGCTGTGATACTTAGCAACTTCCATGGTGGCAAACCTCTTCCTGTTAAAAAGAAAAGTGATCAACTGAAGATATTTCCTATTAAGGTATTTTACTGTTAATACCAGACCCCTGCCTTGAATTTTATCAGTTCCAACTTCTCCTATTTATAAGACAAAAATAATGCAGATATGTAAAGCAAGAAAGAAGGAATAATATGTCACTGATGTTCCTGTAGAATATTTGGTGGTGTTCGTTCTCTGTGTGTGTGTGTGTGTGTGTGAGTGAATTTAATTTATTTGAATTCTACATGTTACTTGGACTTTTAGCCAACTCAGTTTCTTAAAAAACAACCCAGATTAAAAACTGTAAATAAGATGTGTTCTGTCACCTCTTGTACAGTAAGTTTTAGCCAGGGTACCAAAAGCAGCCCCAAACAAAAGGCTCTTCAGAAGGTTCAAGATTTGTAATGCCCTCAAAATGCCGTGTTTCTGGGCAACATGCCTGATGCATTCAGTATAAATCCATAAGGCCACTAGAGGGTGCTTCTGAAGTAGACACCATGTACCAACCCCATACTGTACTGCAAGAAAGAGACTTAATATCTCAGGAGAAAATGGTCCGAATGTTGCAAGCTTCTGGAGAAGATGGGACAACAGTAGCAGCCAATTAGAAAACAAGAAACAAATTCAAACAAACAAACCATATTCGTAATTTACAGGGAGAATCTAAAATATACAGTGTTTTAGAAATTACAGCTTGTTGTAAATTATGCGAAACCTTGATTAATTGAGTTGTATTATCTGAATAACTGGAAGTGTCTGAAGTAGTGGAAAACTTACTAACTGGTACTTTGAAGATCTGTGCTAGCCACTTGTTCTTTCAAGTATGTTTCAACTAATTTCCATAAGATTGGTTTTGTTTTTAAACTAAATTTTAGATGCCATTTCAGTGTGTTTATTTTTCTTTTAGAAATGTGTTCCTGCTGTGAAAAATGACCAAGAAGGTAATTTTGATCTGGAATCTAATCACATTTGTTTTGAATTCAGTCAGATGACAACTTTCAGAGGAAATTAATTTAAGAATATTTTTTTTTACATTAAATATCCTAATTGATCACCAGTAGCTTAAATTTATGACGTGTTGTGGAAGGAGGGGGAATTATTGGCTTGCCTTTGCCTTTGTTTTTATTTTGTTTTTGTTTTTATTATGTATTTTCCGTTTCTTACACTGATTTTAATGTTGTGAACTGCCCTGAGATCTACTGGATAGGGTGATATGCATTAACTAATAATAAGTTATTAGAGAAATCATGGGGTGTTTTTTGTTTTGTTTTTTGTATACTTATTGTTAAGCACCCAGTATTGGCCTGCAGCTGAATGCTTCTGATACAAAGGAGAGTGATTCTCTTCCATCTCAGTCATCCAGAATCCGTCCAAAGAGGTAAGTAAATTTTATCTGTTCTTAGAAGTCAATTGCAAACTACTTCTGAACTGTTCTCTTCCCCCTTCCCTGTGTGTGAGAGGGGGGTGTTTCTTGGGAGAGAGGTTGCTTTCTGGAGTAAAATCAAAAGAGTTTTTTAGATGTGCAGAACACATCTTTATTCTAGCATAATTTCTGTTCAGTGCTACTGTTTGGTAAATTTATCTCTATACCCTATCAATCTAAATGATCAGATAAGAGCTTGTGAAATCCTCTATTCGTTGTAATCCTTTTGCTTTCTAAATGCTTTAGAGCTGTGGGCAAAAAGCCAAAGTATACAGCAAGCAGTGACTCAGAGCCTGAAGAGCAGGACATACAAATAATGGAAAGTGAGTCTCACTTATTTTTTGGGTCATTATATTTGTTTTAACAACTTTATTGATTTCCACACTGTGTTAACACTTTTCTTGCTTTCCCAGCCAAAGTGCAAAAAATGCATCCAGCAACAAGAAAGAGAAGAAAAGGTATGATGCTAGCACTTAAAAAATACTACTGTCAAAAAGTTGTTGTTCTCCCTTCCCAATAAAACCTGATAACCGTATCCTAATAAGGTCTTTCTAACAGAGAGTGTGTGTTACTTTTTGCAAAACTTAAACATATACTGGTGCATAACACATGGTTGTTGGCATGGTGCAAGTGAATGTGTGTTCGCATATTGTCACTATGCTTATGGATGGGCTGCTTTGGGTATTTGAATGAACTGGCCTGTGTTCTAGTTGAATCAGGACTGGCCCTAAGCTAGGAAGAATAATCTTTGATCTATGAACTATAATATATGTATTAATTGTGGTGGCTATACCTATAGTTCTCATCTTCTTTATACCTAGAAGACAATGCACAGATAGTATGTGCATGAGTGCTCACATGATTGAATAAACAGCTCTTCGAAATAATCTTATTTTAACTAATTTAAACAGGAACGTTAATTTTTCAAATGTTTGTGAATATTAAGTTATAAAACATTTTCACAGCTTCTTGTGATATTCAAGAGGATAAAGCATTTGCTTCTGCTCTTGAGGAACCAGCTATTTCTTCAAAAAAGACAAAGAAAAAAGGTATCCAAATTATTAAGCTTTTCCTTTTACAATGCCACTTAACATGAAATGCTACACAGTATACTTTTTAACAAGCCTATAGTTGGGAAGGAAAGGAAGACACCTGAACCTTCTGGACTGATTGAACCATGTAAAGCGATGATTCCTAGTTGGTGGTATGTGGACCCCAGGGGCTCTATGTAACCCACCCAGGGGCTCTGTGACACCATTAACATAACAAAAATTATCATAGAGGTATCAAATTTTTCAAAAGTAAGGGGTCCATGGCTTGGCTTTTGAAAAACGGGGTCTGCAATACTTAGCTAATTGGGAACTACTGGTGTAAATGATTGAATTCCTATGCAGTAGTTAAAACAAAAATGGGAATAATACATAGGATTAGCGATGAAAGTAAATAATTGCAAATTGGCTGGATACATCTAAAGAGGACTACATGGAAGTAATCACAGTGCAGTTACATTGCTAATTATTGTTTTTCCTCTTCAAAGGTGTTGTTACTATACAGCATAAGAAAAATGAAGGTGGAGAGACACTTGGGACAACACTGATCATTTGTCCACTTTCTGTCCTAAGTAACTGGATTGTAGGTTTTAAATTTAAACAATTGTGCTTTTCTAAGATAAAAATAGGGCATCTTAACTTCTAAAAAGAATGTTAAAGTGAGGATATATGGGGATTAGAATTTTAATACAGCCTAAATGTTCATAACCAAGATTTAAAGCGCAACCATATTTATTCATATATCCTATTGAATTCATTGGGGCTTATTCTAAGGTAAACAAACATAGAATTGCAGCCAGAGTAATATAATTTAAGGCAGTTGATGATGAATCGAATGGGTTGAGTATTTCTAATGTTGACTGTGCCTCCAACCTTGAAACTATGGTATGCAAGTTGCTCTCAATTTTTCAGCAGAACAACTTCCATTGTAGCCATAATAAATCTGTATTAGGCTTACTCTTACTGTGCTCTATCAGGAAGGGCTGTGGCTCAGGGGTAGAGCATCTGCTTTGCCTGCAGAAGGTCCTAGGTTTGATCCCTAGCATTTCCAGGTAGAGCTGGGAGTGTCTCCTTTCTGAAAGATGGAGAGCTACTGCCAGTCAGTGACTATAGTACTGAGCTAGATGCACCAAGGGTTATGGTTCCTATGTTCCTGACTGTAGTATATCTTAGAATCCTCTTTATAGACAACAGTTATTGAGCCATCGGTTAATTGCAACCTTCTGGTTAATTTTTATTTCAGGATCAGTTCGAACAACATGTGGATCCAGGTGTTCACTTGAACCTTTATGTTTACTATGGCTCGGAACGCAGCAAAGATCCTGCGGTACTTTCAAGACAGGATGTCGTATTAACAACATACAACGTTTTAGCTAGTGACTATGGAGTAAGTATGGTGAAAAGTTGCAGCAAGATAAAGAAAAGCAGTTTATACTTCATAAATATTTTACTTTTGTTCTAAAATACTATCTAGTAGCCTTCAGCTTTTTTCAAATCAATGCCAAATGCTCCATTGTATTATTTCTTTGGTTTTTTTTTAAAAAAACCATTAATCTGCTTTTCCCTTTGTATTAGTCTTTAGTTCAGAACAACCATAAATATATGAAGGAGGTTTTCGTCTTGCAGAAGGGCGTCTCCAAACATAAACTGCCACCGCTCATCTCATATCATCACCCATGACCTCTTTCCCCAGATGGGCACCAGATAAAACTGGCGCACTTGACAACTACAGGGGCAGGGTTCCTCCATGAATCTGCAGTTCTAAGCAGATGCACAGAGAAAATAGGCTTTAACATTTTCTGATGTCTCCAGTTGGTAGAAAGTGGGATGAGATGGCAAATGTTCTCTTCCACTCCTGCCCAGGTGTTTTATTTTCTAGTGGCTTCCAGTCGCTAATGGTTTCTATGCTTTTATCTTGCAACAGTTTAATGTTTTATATTTGAGGTGTTCATTATACTCTAGCTGCACTATGATGCACTTTTATATAGGTTGTTATACTTTATTATACTGTCAGGTTTTTTTTGGATTCTATCCAACCAAGTCATATTCAGAGCCAGACCCACTGAAATTGATGGACGTGACTAACTTGAGTTCATTGATTTCAGTGGATCTCCTCTGAGTACAACTTAGTTGGCTACAACTCTTGGAGTCTTGTTCTACCTGGCATTAAGTGCTTAAATTACTGTAATGGATAGCTTGGAAATAACTCGGATGTTATTCTAAGTCAGTTGTTACAGAAGGAGTAGTAAAAATAAGTGAATTTCCTACCTGGAAGCTCTCAAGGCTTTTATGTTTTCCAGCTGGGCAACAGAAAGATAAACATTTGGTTCCTGCTCTTAGAGCTTGCAAATCATATCAGTTCTGAAAATTGCATACCTTCTAAGGATGTTAAGTGGAGACTGATCATTGTAAATGTAGATGTGGGCATTTAAAAACAGATCCACTGTGCAGTGGGCGTGCATGCTTTAAGTAGCAGTATAGCGGTTTTAAAACAACGTGCTCAAGGAGCAAATCTTTTACAGCAGTTTTCAGTTGCAACTGATGTTTGGAATGCAGTGGAGAGAGAATACAGCTCAGACTGGATAGTAATGCAGGGACTATGTTTGGTGGTGCAGTGCCTGGTGGCTTTTTTGTCTGTTTAAGCAGCTGACACTATCTTGCCTTCCTCTGCCTATTTCTTAGGTGATATTATTAATTGCATCTTGATGTGGGTGCTCACCATTGGAAATAAGAGTAGAAAACTTTGGTTTTTCTTATACAGCTCCAATGGAAACACTTGCAAAATACTGAGCTGTTTTTGGCACCTGCTAAAATGTTTTTGTTTAGGCAAACATGTCCCATCATGTAAATTGGATGTGTATTTTATTATGCAATTTTATTTTGTAATGTGTGTTTTTGTGAGTGTGATACATATATTTGAAACTCCTTATTCTATTTATGTTTTGATTTTATTTTTGGTCAACTTTATATGTTATGTAAACTGCTTAGAAGTTTAGTGATTATAATCCTGTTAAATAAATAAAAGCTCTTTCTGGAGTGAAATAGGGTCTGTATTACACTTCCATTTTCTCTGTCCCTTAAAGACAAAACTGCTTGCTTAGCTGCTGTTTTATTTTAAATCATATGACTAACAGTTCTATTGATACGTTCTGATGACTGTCATGGGAATAAATTTAACAAATCTGTGTAGTATCTGCTTTAGATGTGAACTGTAAGTAGAGCATGCTGTATTTAAGCCATTCAAACAATTTCCCATATCTTACACAGAGGGTGTGTGTGTGTGTGTGTGTGTGTGTGTGTGTGTGTGTGTGTATGTATGTGTGTATGTATGTGATTTGGGGACAAGTGTGGCCCTCCAGGTCCCTCTATCTGGCTCACGGGGCTCTTTCTAGGCCTAGGCCACACAACCTCTGTCTGCACTTGCACCTTCCTTGAGTATTTTTATTGGTTGAAATTGTCCTTATAATGCCTCTTGCATTAATTGGATTGGATTTTCAGTGAAGCAGCAAAAGTGATTTGGCTTCCAGGGCTTCATGCATGCTTGATGTAACTGACTTCCTCTATTCCTGTTCATAAAGGTTACGTATATTCTTCTGGAATAGAGAATGAAAGCAAAATGGTTTCTTTCATTTTTTAAAGTCACTCTGTTTATTTTACATAGTTTACTTCTATTCTTAAAGTACTACAGCCATTATTTAAATTTTGTTCTAGGCCAGAGGTCATAGTCCTTTACACAAATTAAAATGGCTGAGAGTGGTTTTGGATGAAGGACACACGATACGAAATCCAAATGCTCAACAGACAAAAGCTGTACTGGACCTAGATGCACAAAGAAAATGGATTTTGACAGGTAATTATGCCAAAGGGAGAACACTGCAGCACTGTGTTAATTGACTATAAGAGTTATGCCTGTTGAACAGCTTACTGATTTCAGTAAGGTTTTTCAACAGTACTGTGATGCATTATGTCTCTTAGTTTGTTTTGCACTCTGTAAGATTGCTTTAGTTAAGATTGTAGCTTGCTACTTGCTTTGGGGGCAAGTGTGTGCACTCCTCCCTCCAGGGAGCATTCAATTAGCAAAATTCAGCCCAGGCAGGAGCAGTCAGTGCAGTGGGATAGTACTGCACCACCCTATTGACCACACTGTTGCTGCCACTTAGCAGAGTGGGGCAGGGTAGTAGCAAGGTCAGAGCTGTATGGACAGATCAGCAGAGCCAATCTGGCACTCCCAATGGGGTACCCATGCAGCCCTGACCTGGCTGCCACTCTGATCTGCTCCTGCACCATCCTGGCAAACAGTAGACCCCACTTTTGGAAGGGTGGCAGTGCAGCAGCACCCTGTCTGCAGCTGCTCCTGAGCATGTGGAATTTAGCAGCATCTAAGACAGGCATGGTTGGACAGTGTTCTCGAAGCTACGAACATGAGTTTGACCAAACTGCGGGAGGCAGTGGAAGACAGGAGTGCCTGGCGTGCTATGGTCCATGGGGTCACGAAGAGTCGGACACGACTAAACGACTAAACAACAACAAGACAGGCATCCTCAAATTGCGGCCCTCCAGATGTTTTGGCCTACAACTCCCATGATCCCTAGCTAACAGGACCAGTGGTCTGGGAAGATGTGAATTGTAGTCCAAAACATCTGGAGGGCTGAAGTTTGGGGATGCCTGAACTAAGAGATGCAAAGAGCAGTTCTGCTAGGGATGCAATATCTGTATTTCCTTCCCTTCTGATGATACTAGCTGCTCGGCATAGGTGCCACCCAGAGAAGCAGCCAAAACTACTATCCTATTCCAATGGAAGTGCTATTTCTGCGTTGAGCGCCTGATGTTGCTCAGGGGGCGGTATGAATTTCTTTGCTGGAAAAAACTGCATTTGTAGTGCATATGCAGACATTTTCTTGCTTTCAGATGATACCTCTCTGAGAGCAAGCACCTTTTCTACTGTATTTTTCTGGCTGCCTCCAGCACTGCTTTTACTTTTCCAGTCCATAAATTTCAGCTGCAAAAATGCAGCTGAAGTGGCTGCTTCCTGTTCTGAACAGTTCAACTGCTCATCAAACAATGAAGAAATTAGTACATGAACTGATGGTGTTACTGTTAAAACCTGATTTGAAGTCATGGTTGGACTAGATTCAAACGCTTATCACTGTTTAGTTTTAATGGACTACTGGGATCAAACCCATAAACTTAGATTAAAGAAAGCATCTCTCCCAGGACAGCAATTGTTCCTGGCCTTAAAGTCAGCGGAGTTTAAATTTTCACTTAATTGTACAACTGAATAATAGTTTGAACAGGGACACCTAGGCTGAGAAATACCAGCCATCACACCCTTTTCTTGTGCCACAGCATCTCCAACTCTCGGGGAAGCATTTATTGAGGACTCTGGGACTGGTGGGAAAAACAATAGGCTGAAAAGTCAGCTTCTGCCAGCCCTGTTATATGAGCTGATGATCCAGAGATCCAGCCCATTTTTAACTTGCTGGTTATGGTGAAGTACTGAGGTTGACATTAATATTAAAATGAAAACGCAGCTTTGTAAACAAATGCATCAATGCAGTTTAAGCCCAAGAATATTTATTTTCAGTGTAAACTCTTATTTTAATCAGGCTCTGTGACTTTTACAGTACCTGACTAAATATGTTTCGAAAGCTAAGCAAAGTAGATGCCAGAACTATTGCATTTTGCAGTAGTGAGGGACTTCATTATTTACAAGGAGGCACTGCTTTTAAAAACCATTTTTAATTCATGAAATAAAATCATCAGGATCTAGTGCCAGAATGTGTTGATCCAAAATAATAATTGATGATCCAGCCTTGCAACGGTGTGTGGATTTCCACCAGCCTGCAAGTCAGCCAATCATCTTAAGGCAGGTTCATGTCTCTAAATGTAACTTTATAGGAAATTAACAAATGTTTTAATATGTGAAATTGATTTTAAAAAACTTGCATAGGAAGCTAAAAGCTAGTGTAATACTAATGTTAGAGCTATTACTTAGCAATATTTGGGTGTGATTTTTAAAAATAATGCATAAGAATTCAAGCTGATACTTTGAAGAACATGCCAAAATAATTTTTTGGCAAGTTTTTGATACCCGTACAAGGATATTTTTTGTTTAACCAGTCTTGACTTTAGTTTTTGTGTGAATTTTATGTGGTGTAATCATAATGTGTGGCATGTTTTTGTTTTGTCTTATCTTCTTTTTAGGCACACCTATTCAGAATTCCTTAAAGGATTTGTGGTCTCTTCTTTCCTTTTTAAAGCTGAAGCCTTTTACAGATAGAGACTGGTGGAACAGAACTATCCAGCGTCCTGTCACTATGGGAGATGAAGGAGGGCTTAAGTATGAAATGTTTCTAGTTTATAGTTTTCTAATACATATCCTTGATGAGTAAAATTTGTAAGGATCAGTACGTGGGTTATACATAAACTGAATGATGTGTGAAGAATACGGACTTCATTTAAAGACCTTTTAGTATATTACAGGAAATTTGCAGTTTCACTGGGTATACAAGACTGAGCGACTGAGATATAAAATATATCTGATGTTAAAGCCTCACGGGTGCTTCTTTTGTCTTGCTAGGCGTTTACAATCCCTAATTAACAGCATTACACTTCGAAGGACTAAAACAAGCAAAGTTAAAGGGAAGCCAGTTTTGAAGCTCCCGGAGCGCAAAGTATTCATTCAGCATATTACACTTACAGATGAAGAGAGCCACATGTATCATTCTATGAAAAACGAGAGCATTGCTGCTATTAGCAGGTAAATAGTGCCAGCTGTTAAGTGGAAGAACAGAATTCCATTAGGTTGCATTCAGTAGTTGTTGTAGTCTGATTTTTTTATCTTGTTGTAGTCTGATTTTTTTATCTTGCGTGTCTTATAATGCATTCCTAAATATGTCTACTCAGAAATAAGCTCTGTTGCATTCAGTAGGACTTAACTCTGAGGTAAGTGTATACTGTACAGTGGTACTTGGGTTACGAACTTAATCCGTTCCGGAAGTCCGTTCTTAAACCAAAGCGTTCTTAAACCAAGGTGTGCTTTCCCATAGCAGCGGGGAACTCAATTTACAAATGGAACACACTCAACAGGAAGCGAAACATATTCTTATTCCAAGGCAAAGTTCACAAACCAAAACACCTAAACAGTGTTCTCAATCTAAGTTGTTCATAAACTAAGCTGTTCTTAAACCAAGGTACCACTGTATAGGATTGCAGCCCTGTATATTCCATTGTAATAAAACTCCATGGAATCCAATATTAAGACTTATATATTCATTTTTTATAATTTTTTATTTTCAGTTTTCATGTACATATTAGACTTCCCGTCCCCCCTTTTGTGGTTTCTTGTCTTATTTGAATTTGCTAACACTGCATTTTTCACATTACTCCTTTTTTAAGTTATTATCTTGATAATACTTTTAACTGCTTGATTTAAGGTAACTCTACTAATGTACTTAATTGCATGCCATGATTTTTCCAATATTACACAACTGATCCCCACTCTTTATGTGTTTGTGTGTGTGTGTGTGTGTGTGTGTGTGTACACACACAATATTAATACTCCCAAGCTGTTTGATTATGTAGAAACTTAACCATTCTTCCTTCAGTGGCCAGCACATTAGCCGTTTTTGTTGCAATTGGAATAGAATTAACAAACTTCCATGATATTTTAATCAAATTAGTGCTCATCAATAGCAACATGGATTATTAAAAGGATGGTTGAGAAAACAGGAACATCTGCTGCAACTGTTCAGTGACTGCTTGGTCTGTTGTATACAAATAAAACTGCATTGTCAGGCAGAATGCTGTTCTTGAAACGGGGCATGAGATTTTAACTAAGTGGCTCCTGATAATGTCATTGTTTTTCAGTTCGTTACAGAGGGTTAAATGACACGGGAAGCAAAATGGATACACATACATTTACACACCCCTTACACTGAGGTGCCTCATTTGATAGCCTGGATTGTAATCCTTGGTTAAGTCACTGTTTCTAATTGTAATAATATGGTAAATAGGACCTAACAAATCCTGCAAAGTTCTCTTATTATGGCACAAGAGAGAATTGAGCCAGAATTCAGAGGATTTGTGGGTCACAGCTCAAGTATTTAAACTGTAACACTTGCTTTATTTAATGTTAAAATTATCCTGCAGGTATTTCAAAGAAGGAAGTGTCTTGACCCACTATGCAGATGTTCTTGGTGTGTTGCTCAGGTTGAGACAGTTGTGTTGTCATCCATGGCTCTGTACAAGTGTGTCCTCATCCAGCGGTACAGAAGGTAAGTATCCCCATGTTCTTTTAAAAACATAGGAGACCTTTAATCTCAGGTGCTTACACTTCTTGGTTTACAGCGGTTGCTGATGATCCAAATGGGTTGGGTAGTATCTCTCAACATGTGACGAAGGCAGGGGAGCAAAGAACTCCACAGTAAAAAGTTGTGTGTCACCCTTTCTTCTATTAATGCACAGCTGCCAGTTGTTTAGTATTCAGATCTGTGTAATTGAATACCCAGGAGACCAGTATGGCTAGATTACCAGCCAGTTGCCCTCCACGTGTTTTGGACTATAGCTTTCATTAGATTCAGTCAGCATGACCCAGTGGTCAGGGATGATGGGAAATACAGGTGAAACTCGGAAAATTAGAATATTGTCGAAAAGTGCATTTATTTCAGTATTGCAACTTATTATTTTTTCTTTTTCTTTTTCTGTTTACAAATGCAGTCTTTTGGAAATTCCACAGTAATAAAACCAATAGTTACAATAATACAAAAATAAACATCGCTATTACATTTCATTAATTACATTCCATTTATAATTGACCCGCCTAACAACAAATAATTACAATTACAACAAATAAAGGCTTGACATATCTTGCTTTGCATGTCATGCATCTATCTCATATATTGGTTTCACCTTTTAAGTTGCATTACTGAAATAAATGCACTTTTTGACGATATTCTAATTTTCCGAGTTTCACCTGTATAGTCTGAAACATCAAGCAGGCAGCAGGTTTCAAAAGGTTATCTTAGTAAGAAAAATATAGAACTGGAGAGTAGTTTTATGGTTACAGATGCGTTGCAAGTGTAAAGAACTGGAGAAGCTTGTTGAAGTAGGCTACAGTGTTGTACATTGCTGGTTTTCCCCAGGATGCATTTTGCATGATAAGTGTTGGCTCAACATAGGACAACTTTACTGCATGGCCTAATAGTTCTTCCTGCAATCTGTTCTTTGGGTCTCCTAGCCTCTCTTACTTTGACCATCATTGAAGCGAGATGAGCCTACATTTATCATATTTCCCCATGTATAAGATGATGCATTTTGCAAAAAAAATTTGGTATTGTCTTACACACAGATAGTGAATGCGGGGGGGGGGTGGTTTGCGATTAATGGCAGCAGCAAGCAGGAGAGTGGCGGCAGCGATTGGTGGCTGTGGTGAAGCGGGCAGGCGATTGGCAGCTGCAGCAAGTGGGCGGGTGGGTGGGCTGTTGGTGGCGGCAGGCAATTGGCGGCTGCGGCGAGGTGTGTTTTGGCAGTGGCTGTGGCAAGTGATTGGCAGTGGAGGGCAGGCGGAAGTGAGCGATTGGTGGAAGTGGCCCCCCTCCCAAAAAAGCTAAACAATTTGATTTCTTAATTTTGGGTTAAAAAATAGGGGTCGTCTTATACACGGGGGCGTCTTATACACAGAAAAATATGGTATATTTCGGTCTGACAAGGCAAACAAACTACTTATTCTCAAAAAGAAAATAATTAAATATTTGCTAGACAAAGTCAGTTTGTGACTAGTGGGCACTACACAGGACTTGAACTTGTGGGCTACATAGTGAATCTCATGAGTAAGCTGTTGCAGAATTTTAGCTTCATACTTGCTGAGAATAATTTTGTGTATGTAAAAAGATATTTCTGTAAATATCTTATCTGAGAGAACTAGAATGTGAAATGTTCAAATACATAGTCTCAAAACAGATACTTGGAAAATGAAGTTTGTTATCTCATATGGGGGAAAAGATAATTCTTTTAAAATGCTATTAAATATCACTGTAGTGGTAGCTCTTCCCCTTAAACATTGTTGTTGTTGTTTAGTCGTTTAGTCGTGTCCGACTCTTCGTGACCCCATGGACCATAGCACGCCAGGCACTCCTGTCTTGCACTGCCTCCCGTAGTTTGGTCAAACTCATGTTCGTAGCTTCGAGAACACTGTCCAACCATCTTGTCCTCTGTCGTCCCCTTCTCCTAGTGCCCTCAATCTTTCCCAACATCAGGGTCTTTTCCAAGGATTCTTCTCTTCTCATGAGGTGGCCAAAGTATTGGAGCCTCAGCTTCACGATCTGTCCTTCCAGGGAGCACTCAGGGCTGATTTCCTTAAGAATGGATAGGTTTGATCTTCTAGCAGTCCATGGGACTCTCAAGAGTCTCCTCCAGCACCATAATTCAAAAGCATCAATTCTTCGGCGATCAGCCTTCTTTATGGTCCAGCTCTCACTTCCATACATCACTACTGGGAAAACCATAGCTTTAACTATACGGACCTTTGTCGGCAAGGTGATGTCTCTGCTTTTTAAGATGCTGTCTAGGTTTGTCATTGCTTTTCTCCCAAGAAGCAGGCGTCTTTTAATTTCGTGACTGCTGTCACCATCTGCAGTCACGAAATTAAACATTAATATCTAAGTATTTGAGTACAGTGGATGAGTATATTGTTCCAATTCATCACTTAAGATGAATTGTGATATGGTATCTATTATCTAAAAGCAAACATGGGTGCTGACAAAAGTGGAACCAAAATGTGGCTATTGTGAAATAAAATGGGCAATGACATCCTTGAGGGATAATACAAGTTCTAAAACATTCCAATCCTTTAGGGGAATCTTCCATGAAAAAACCTAAATGCCACCAGCTCAGCCCAGTGAGGACTAACTATGGTCACCACCCACAGAATGTTGAGAATCAGCTGGAAAATAAAAAGGGGAAATCAGGAGGCAGGGAGAGAGATACGAAATAACCTGCTGGTTAGGGGAATGGCTATCTGGACCCTTCAAAAAGAACAAATCCTACTAAAAGATGAAATACACTGCAACATTTTGTTGTAGATCCTGCTGAAATAGATGCACTTTGATGGTTATCTTGCACTGTGATACTTTAACCCTGTAACATCACTCTTTTTAATTTTTCGTGTATGTGTCTGGACAGATAAATGTACCCCTGAAGAATTGCGTAAGAAATTAATAGAAAAAATGAAGTTAGTGCTAAGCTCTGGATCAGATGAAGAATGTGCCATTTGCTTAGAGTCCCTGAACTTTCCTGTGATAACACACTGTGCCCATGTGTTCTGTAAACCATGTATCTGTGAAGTCATCCAGAGAGAGAAGGTTAGTTATTACCTTTATGAAACTGCAGTGAAAGCAGTTTATATCAGTGGCCAGTAGGGCTACTGTTTTGATTAAACAGATTAATACTCCTTATATTTTATTTTAATTTATTGCCATTGAAACTAATCTGCTGACTTTTCTACTGCATGTATTCCTCTTGATTCTGACCTTTTGATTGTACGGACCTACATTGTATTTCCCCCCCCCCTTTTTGCATGTGTTTATGTATGACGGCTTCACATTAGACTGAATTGGTACATTGGACAACTTTAAAATGTTTAATTTCAAGGTTTTGCTCAATACCTTTTTGTCATATTTTCATTGCTGTTGCATGTTTTTTGGTGAGAGGGGGGGAAAATGCATAATTATGCTACTAATGGTTAACAGGTCCTACATGGCATTCTTAATTCTTTCGTGGGGGAGTAGTGCCACCCACCTCATGTCAAACCAAACAGCAGATCAAAAGTGGTAAATATCACTCCTGTGCAAGACCTCATTATTATTTTTTAAGAAACCCAAATGCACATTGCTTCCCTTCTCTATTTTGTCTGTAGTGAAACATAACTATGGGCTGGTAATATTTGCTGTTACGCACTTCTGGCAAATTATTTTGTTTTGAAAAGCTATGAATGCCTGGAGCAGAAAAAGGCAGTGGAGGTTGGGGGCAAGTGATTGCAGAGAGGGACAAGAAACACACAGCCCAGATACATTCCATCAAGTTCCACCCAGTGAGGTGGAGGCAAGCAGTGGACAACCAAAGAGTATTCATGACTGAAGAAAAACAATGTGTGGAAACTAATGTGCTAACCCCACACATAGACAACCTGATCTCAATGACCTCTCTGCTATATAAAGCCCCCGTCAAAGCAACCTTCATCTAAATAGGGCTCTAGCCCACAGCAATACAATTAATGGTGCCAGTAAGCCAAACTGTATCTAGGAAAGAAGGGAAGGGGACTCAGATGTCAATTGTACCGTACACAATATGGCAGTATTGTTTAATTTGTTCATGGTAGAATGTTACCTCCAAAGAGACCTGATTAATTCTTTGTAGTATTCACTTTGTATATTGTTTTATGTGAAACCTTACCCTCTTCAAAAAAACCCCCCACTGAACTACTAATGTAATCATAATACAAAAGCTAGCCTTTAAACATGCAGATCACAACAGTGTATTTCTCAGAACTATAAACTTGTGTTGTCTTTTTCAGACAAACGCCAAATGTCCTCTTTGCAGGAAAGTGGTTGGATTAGAAAATTTAGTAGAATGTCCTTCAGAGGAACTGGATAGTGGAAAAAAGCCTGGCCAAGAATGGGTATCTAGTTCAAAGGTAAATGTCAGATTCGAACACTTCATTCTTTCTTCTGTGGTATGCAAAACATGTTCTTAATGTGTTGTGCATTAAAATGCATCAGAATATTCTGTGCCCTCATTGGGGATTTAAGCAATTCATCCAGACTCTTGCAAGAACTTTGCTTTCTCCATATTATTTTCTATTACCTTGTCCTTGGCTTTAGCCATCTACGTTGCTTTATGCCTCTGAAAGCAGCGGGAAGTGAGGCCATAACTGGAAAGAATTGTTACCTCTGAAAAATACCTGGCTTGCACATTTGTGACTTCCTGATATCTTCCTGCATTTAATTCCATTTATCAATGTGACTTAGGTTGCTACTTCCTGAAAGTTACACATTACTTTCATGTTGTATGTGTTAACAGTTCCTGTTGCTTTCCAAAATTGAGATTCTAGTAATGACTTTTTATATAGGAAATTAGTTTTCTTCCCAATTTTTGTTCCAGGTTCACCAATTTTCTTTCATTTCTGTGAGGCCAATTATTTTTGGTATGTGGTGGTAAGAAATGAGGGAAATGATTGGACAATCTAGCACACGGGACTCTGAGAACATGCATGCTTTCCTTTGTAACAATAAAACCTTAGGAAAACGAAGAGATTTGTTTGTAAAACTGAAAATGACTACTTTGTGTTTCAGGTCAATGCCTTGATGCATGCCTTGATAAAACTAAGGAAGCAAAATCCTACTGTTAAGAGTTTAATAGTTTCTCAGTTCACAAAGTTCCTGACTCTAATAGAGATTCCACTAAAGTAAGTAGAAATATGTGCTCGCTAAGTTTCTTCAGCAAAGAACTGAAAAATGTAAATACTTGATATCTTGTCTGCTGTGCTGTGTGCATTTCTGCCCCTGAAAAAAAAACTTCTCATGAAAAAAAAATCAAAACTTCATATCAAATTAGGGTTTGTCATTTTAAGGGGGGGGGCTTAGTTTTTGCAAATTTATTGAGTGAGGTGTCTTAAAAAGATGTTTTTGGGTGTGAAGAAATCAAATCTGCTATTTTTATGGTTGGACAGCATTTAGCTTAGTAAGTCTACATTTGATGAAGAAGCACATAAACTGCTTTTGAAAAACCAAAGAATTTTAGTTCTGAAAATGTCAGATAACAATTATAATTAATAATATAACTGCAAGTACTTGGCAATCATTTTTAATGATTTCTATGCAATTTTACACACATTTTACTTAGCAGCAAAATACTAATCAAAATATATTTTGATAACCTAAGTCATGTTATAACTTTTTAGCACCTTCATTTTGGGAATTTGGCAGTTGAAAAATTCAGCATGCCATAATATGAGGTCAGAACATTCAATTTTACTAACGGTTGTACTTCTTCTGATTCAGGGAATCTGGGTTTGCTTTTGCTCGTTTGGATGGGTCTATGACACGGAAACAAAGAGTACAGGCAATCCAGCAGTTCCAAAGTAATGAAGAAGGGTCCCCAACTATAATGCTGTTATCTCTAAAAGCTGGTGGTGTTGGTTTGAATCTCACAGCAGCTTCACAAGTATTTTTAATGGATCCAGTAAGTATAAACTAGTCAATCAGTGTGATATTTACTGGCTCTGCAACACATCCTAGAAATATAAGAAGGAATGAGAAATTCATTTTTAGCAGCTAGATAATGGCAAAAGAAAGTGTTAGCTGCAGCAAAAAAACACAAGTTTTTCCCCATCAGGTTAGCTGTGGTAGAAAACCTGTAATAAAGCTGCTGATTGTAAATGTGCATAAGTTAACTTGAAAAGCTAAGGGAGCAATCCTAACCTCTGGCTGGCAGAGGTGTGGTTTGATGACCTTGCATTTTCAGGAGTAGAAGTTGTGGAGCGGGGAGGGAAAAAGTCCCTTTGCTGTCCCAGCTCCAAAGTTGGTTCAACAAAAGGCCCAAATTGGGCCTGTTGTAACATGATGTCAGCAGGGTTTGCCCAGCCTCTCCTTTCAGGGGTTTCTGCCGGTTACTGCTGTTGGAAATGCTATCTACCTGGCATTTGGGATATGTATGTTGAGGTGCTCCTTGCTGGTGGAGGTTGAGCAGGGGGACATAATGGTTCCATCCATACCCCTTTAAGATCAGGAGTTTGTGTGCCTGCTATCATCCTTATAAGAAAAAGTGAAATTGTACCAGTTCATTCCCCAAGGTCATCTTTAAAGGCTTTATATCTTATGGAAGTGAATGTGCTCCCCTGGAGAGCCTTTGTATTCTAGCTTAACTATAATTGGAAAACCTTATTTCTTCAAGAATACTCTTTATTCCAGGCAGCTTGATGGGATAGGCAGTTTGTCACCAAGAAATGGGCTGGTGGACTGATGTGTCATGTATAATAGAAAATGGAATATGTTCTTCTCAAGTCTTCCAATGCCATGCTAGTAAAACACTAAATAAAGTTCCACAGTGCTATAGTGATCATGGCTTAGAAATCTGAAATTTGAAAGCACATTACTTTTGGCAAGGCTTAGCATGACTACTGAATATCTCTGATAGGCTTGGAATCCTGCTGCAGAGGACCAGTGCTTTGACAGATGTCACAGACTTGGGCAGAAGCAGGATGTTGTCATCACCAAGGTGAGCTGGCGAATATCTTTAGCACCTGTGGTTATAAGAAGTTGCTTTTAATTTGAGCACACCTATCCATACAGCTGAACCCAGAGCCTGCAGTTGTGCTTAGGGATGCAGTATAATAAAAGAGGGACTAGCAAGGAATTAAATCACATTTTCTGTATTGCAAACATGTGGCCTTTGAAACAACAGAGTGTGCATAGAGTAGCTAAGGGTGTATGTGAAGAGCGTTAAAAAGATCATATTTTGCCAGTTAACTATTTAGCACAAAAATGGGAAACAGACTGAATCTTGCTTCCCTCACCGACAAGATTTTAGTTTTGTAAAATGGCCTATGCTGTTTGTGCAGGAGTGGGGTTCGCAGATAGTTTTCTATCTACCGTAAGTTGACATAGTAATGTAAGACAGCTTCCCCACACATCAGGCTCCTTGCTATATGAGCATTTGCAAATAGAAATGAAGGCACTACTTTCTTCTTGTTGCTGTAAGTTCTAGGACTGTACTTTCCATAAATATTTTTCCTGAACTCTTAGTTTGCCAAATTTCATGGAGGACCACTTAACATCATGGTTTTTGTTCTACAAATCAAAGCACATAGAACCAGAGTTAGAAGGGACCCTGAGGATCGTATAGTCCAACCCCCTGCAATGCAGGAATCTTGCCCAGCATGGGGCTTGTGCTCACAAACCTGAGATTAAGTCTCATGCTCTACCAACTGAACTATCCTAGCATACAATAATGATATTTAGATAATGGATGTGCATGTGTTTTGTGAGATTGAGTGTGTCAGGTTTAAATCAGTATGGGGCCAAGTACAAATACTATTAACTATGGTTTGTGAACCACAGTTTGAGAACCTTTATCCTAGAATGGGGAACCTATGGACCTGCAGCTCTTGTTGGACTCCCAAGTCTCATTAGTGTGGCTACGGGTCAGGGATGGGATTTGAGAGTTCACACCTGGAGGGTCACAGGCTCCCTCATCCCCCATGCTCTAGTATTTGTCTCCTTGCTATTATTACTTCTTCACATCATAGTAAATGAATCACGCTTTAGGATAGCATGTTTTCAGTAACATATTTAAAGTACCTTTGGAAAAGTAATATAGCAGTGAATTTCCTTCCCCCCCCTTTCATTTGCCATTTTCTTTAAAAACTGCATTTAGTTCATTGTGAAGAACTCGGTGGAGGAAAACATGCTGAAAATCCAGGAGAAGAAGAAAGAACTTGCGACTGGAGCCTTTGGAAGCAAGAAACCTTCTAGTGAAACAAAAATTAACGAAATCAAGACTTTGATGGATTTATAACTTGAGATGTTAGGCCCAGCTAATTTACAGCTGACCTGATGTTACTTGTTCAGTGTGTACATAGCATTATAATTACTCTGTTAAATCATCATTGGCATAAGATGTGCCATGTAACAAGCAGACTGATGCAGTTGTTATTATTATTATTATTATTATTATTATTGGCTGCATTCCTAAGGCATGGTGGCTCTCAATTTTAGGACAGATGAGAACTTTAATTACTCTCATTTTTCTGTCTATCCATACTTCCCTCCTGGCCACCATTTCCCTGGGAAATAAAAGAAAGATTTTTGTTAGCTCCTCAGGTGGAGCCCCCCCAGGTTGTGTCTCCTCCCCCCCCCCCGGATTCTTTGGATCCAAGCCTCTCCTGGCATGTCCAAAAATCTTCCTGATATGATATCCCCACTTCAGGTATTATTGGCATCAGAACTGACATTGGCAGGGCCATAGCCACAGACGTTTTTGCAGCAGTGGTTGTGGGGGACCAACAGCAGATCTCCTTTGCTGAAGTATTGGGGGAGATCCAATGTATCCTATATTCCTTAGGACTGCAGACATAGGATTTAAGGTGGTGGCTATCCTGAACATCAGGACTTCAAAACGTAGTTATCAACATGTTGTTTAAATGCACTGATGCCCTTTTATCAAATTTTCTTGAATTGTGTTTAGTGTACGAAGGGCACATATTACTCATAACAAAGAATACTATGCTTTAAAGTAGAGTTAAATGAGTCACCTAGCAGTGTCATATTTTATTTGTGTGTTGGGCAGATTGACAATGACCAACATGCTTTTGCTCTGGGGCGAATGCCAGTTAGATAACCTAGTTCATGTGCTCCTGTAACTGTCTACATCAGTAGAAAAGGATTGTAAAATGAGGATGTGTATGACCAGAATTAAGTTCCTTCCTTTTTTTGTGCTACACTATAGCCAAACAATCTTAACTCCTAAAAGTAAAATATTTTAAGTTACAGCTTCACAATTTTTAGTTAATTGCAAACTCTTAATTTTACAGTGATATGACTTAAAACGCTCTATAGATTGTTGTCTACTATATACTGCATTTTCTACTATCTTGTACAGCAAGAATCAGGATTTAGGAAATCATGTTTACTGAAAACAAGTAAACTTCAGAAATCATAGTTACTGAAAACAAGTAAACATTTGTCTGAGTTGTTACTCTGCTTCCATTCCCTTGCTGCAAAGTCATTCAAGAAATAGCATCGATTGAAATAGTAAAACCTCAGTAATTTGGTGGAAGTTTTATTTCTAGGTAAATAAAATTGTGGCTTATGCAAACTCATGCCTATAATCATTAACATTTTTTACGCTTTTTGATTATCTGCACAGTATGACCTGTAAACAGCAACTGAGGCATAAGCTCCTGGCAGATCTTGTAAAAATGCACAAGAAGAATCGATAACAAGCTTTATATCCATGAGCTTCTCACCCATCGCCTAGCTTATCTGCTAATCAGAAATAAAAATCTCCGGTGCTGATAGCATTCCCCTGCTGTCCCCATTTTATGCTGGTCACTCTTAGCAAGTAGTTAAAACTAGTGGAACACGGAAAAAAACACATTGAGATGTGGCGTACTCCTGTACAGCATTCTGTAACCAGCAAGCCACTCACTTCCTCTCATCATTGTGCCATTTGAGATTTTTCCATCCCTTCATTTTTTCTTGAAGCTTTGTTTGTTTGTTTGGCTTTGTAAGGATTAGCATGTAGAAATTTGATGGATGAGTGCTAAGTGCACAAAGGGTAACATGAACTAAGAGTGGGTAACTTTCCCCTGTTTTTCCTGTAGCATTTTAACAAGACAGGAACACAATTTTCCCTTGATAGTACATCAGGCGGGTTATCATCACTGGACCACAGCTCCTGTAATCCTTGACCATTGGCCATACTGGGCGGAGAAGATGGGAGCTTGAGATCAGCATCTCTATAGCTTCCTTGCCCTTGCTGAGATGATAAATTATGATGGCAGTTGTTGTTTATTGTGGCAGTCTTCTATGGACACCACAGAAATGGGGAAATCCAACACTGCTAGTGGGATGTGCATCCAACAAGTAGCCAAAACATTTAAGACCTTACTTCTTTCCGGAGGTACGTTCTTAACCTGAAACTGTTCTTAACCTGAAGCACCACTTTAGCTAATGGGGCCTCCTGCTGCCGCCGCGCCGCTAAAGCACGATTTCTGTTCTCATCCTGAAGGAAAGTTCTTAACCTGAGGTACTATTTCTGGGTTAGCGGAGTTTGTAACCTGAAGCATTTGTAACCCGAGGTACCACTGTATAAAAGAGCAAAATAATTTAGTGTTGTCATAGTGACATGGCTCACCTCCCCTACTCCTGAATTTACTGAGTGGCCTCAGGTAAGTTGGGGAAACTTTTTGGCTCAATAGACCAGAACTTTTGAATTCTTCACTTTTACAACTTGTCTAGTCTACCACAGAGGCAATGCTAGTTACAGACCTGGTGAAATACAACCCTTGTCTGGCGATTGGATGTTACAAATCTGTAGGTCTCATTCAATTTGCTCTGTCTAAGCCAGGCATAGGCAACCTTGGCCTTCCAGGTGTTTTGAGACTACAATTCCTATCATCCTTGACCACTGGTCCTGTTAGCTAGGGATCATGGGAGTTGTAGGCCAAAAACATCCGGAGGGATGGTCTAAGCTTTCATTAAAAAAAGGAAGCATCGCTAAAAGCCAGGAATGAGAAAATTGAAGAATGAACACTAGTGTGTCACAACAGTAGTTCTCCCAACTTTTACAGGCTTGAAGCTGATCTCTGTTCTTCTCTACCATAGGCTGTAGGAGTGGTTAAGTATGAAGCAGAATGATGTGTTGTTGCTGGCCTAAGGTAAATACCAAATCCTTTGATGAATGTAGAGCAGAAAATAGATTTTTGAGAGAAGAAACATGGCCTGTCAATAGAGCTACGAGGAGTGGTAAATCTGCACTTGATAGCCCATTTAAGCAATAGGCATGAACAGTTGTTTAGCTGCATGATTTCTAACTACAGTGGAACCTCGGTTTATGAACACCTCGGTTTATGAATTTTCGGTTTATGAACGCCGCAGGCCCATCTGGAACGGATTAATTCACTTTCCATTACTTTTAATGGGAAAGTTCGCTTCAGTTTATGAACGCTTCAGTTTATGAACAGACTTCCGGAACCAATTACACCCATGTTTCAGTTTATGAACGCTTCAGTTTAAGTACTTCGCGGACCCGTCTGGAACGGATTAATCCACTTTCCATTACTTTCAATGGAAAAGTTCGCTTCAGTTTATGAACGGTTACTCCGCGGACCGTCTGGAACGGATTAATCCACTTTCCATTACTTTCAATGGGAAAGTTCGCTTCAGTTTATGAACGCTTCAGTTTATGAACAGACTTCCGGAACCAATTGTGTTCATAAACCGAGGTACCACTGTACTACTAATGCCATAGTTCTCTTGCTTTATTTTTACTACCGGTGATTGCAGGTGTGGCAGAAATAGGCCGCTTCTGAAAGGATTTAATGTAGAAGTAGGAGCTCATAAGTGCTTTCTAGTTTAAAACTACCACCATCCATTGTGATTTTTCTATTTGTGTTTAAAAAATTGAATTGGCAACCTTCCCACCACCTTAATCTATAAATGATAGGAGTGGTGGTTTGCAGTTTTTGTGACAAGTTTTGCTTGCCCCGTTTGCACATCACTCTCAAAGAACTTAAATACAGAAGGTAGCTTCAAAGCCTATTTTTAGTTCCTATTTACTGAACTGTTGCTTCTTTTACCAAAGGTGTTTGTATCCCTCTGCTTGGCCGAGTCACCCTGCAGTCTGCTTGCTTAAACACACACACTGCCTTTTCTGCAGCCACCTACAGCAATCTCTGCTCTTTCAACTGAGGGCATCATTCGAATAGCCCTCTATACTAACACTACAGCTATGGGGAAATTGCTAAATGCACATGGACCATAATGCAGGGGAAACCAGTTCCAAGTTTGTTTTTGTTGAGGAATCTCTTACACCCCAGGCAAGGACATTTTTCCTAACAAAAAATTTCTAAACTTGATTCGTTTGAACTGGTAAGGCAGTTACAGGGGATTCATTTAAATGACTGAGCATGTGTATATAGTAGTTATAGTTTTGTCCTGGAGTTCAACACATTCCTTCCTTGCCTAAAAACAACATGCCTCTTGAATAATGGTACTAGGATAGAAAGCTATTGCATAAGGCAGGGGTCAGCAAACTTTTTCAGCAAGGGGCCGGTCCACTGTCCCTCAGACCTTGTGGGGGGCCGCACTATATTTTGAAAAAAATATGAACGAATTCCTATGCCCCATAAATAACCCAGAGATGCATTTTAAATAAAAGGACACCTTCTACTCATGTAAAAAACACCAGGCAGCCCCCACAAATAACCCAGAGATGCATTTTAAATTAAAGGACACATTCTACTCGTGTAAAAACATGCTGATTCCAGGACCGTCCGCAGGCCGGATTTAGAAGGCGATTGGGCCACATCCGGCCTTAGTTTGGGAACCCCTGGCATAAGGCAAGGGCAAGCCTAGAACTGGAGTCCTCAGTATGGCACTTGGTGGTATCTCACTATTGAGATAGAGCTTCTTCCCACCTCAGGAATGTATTCGTAAACCTGTACACTTTCAGCCCATCTGTGGCTTTCTGGAAACACTATGCACTTTGCAATAATGTACAGGGACATGTTATAGCTGGATGAATGTAGTTCAGAGTGCTGCAGCAGGCAAGGGTTGATTTTTATTTAATAGATATGACTTCTAAAGTCAGCTTTACATATGACCACCCTTCTGAGCCATTCATGTAGTTGTGCTGCTTTAAACGCTCATTTTTAATTATATAATCAGGCATGTTAATGGTGCACTAAAATTAACCCAGGTTAACACAGCCCACAGAATAGAAACAAGTCAGGTTCATGCATATATACACGCTTTATAAAGCCTTGTTTGTACCACTACTCTGTTGACATGGCCAAGGAGTATATTGAGAGAAATATATTCACTTTCATGAAAGGCTGGGTGTTAGACAGGTCCTTCGTTGGCTAGGTATGTCCGACAGCATTTGTGTAAGCTCTTTGACCACACCTTTATGGCAGTCATTGTTTTCTTAAACCAGAAATTTAGCTCTGTTTTAGATGAACTACAGAAGAGAACCCAATGGAACTCAAAGACACACACATTTCCCATTCTCCTTCATACCATGTGCCACACCTATGATCTTACCATTACTATTTACCATACTTAAGTGGAACACAGAACCAGTTTTAGCCCAGCAAAAATGTAATGCTGGAACAGCCCCTATAGCAGATGCTTTTCAGTAATATGTGAGAAAATCTCTTTCACAGGCTCTGCTCCGAAAGCTTGTGCCAATGTCAGACTACAGTTGCTGAGCAGTAGGTTTGAGGGGGCAGTTTTTACTGCCACTTGACAAAAGTTGAGTAGTGCTATAGGTTTTACCATGATTTCTTTTATTGTGCATGTTCAGTGCCATTTTACAGGTTAACAGTTCAAAGGTTTGCTAGTCCCAGAAGTACACAGAACTGAACAAAAGTATCTGCCATGCTATAGGTACTGTGCATAGAAGTCTGGTCAGAAGTCTTCCATAAGGCTGGAATCAACAGAAAAGCAATGTTTTTTACACAGATTGCTGCTGCATGTTTTTTTTTTGATGTGCTTACTGTAAGGCCCCTTCACTGTAGCTGCCTTAACCTCTAGTCCTTATTTTAACATAGCAAGCAAAACATGATGGTGGGGTTTTTTGGGGGTTGGGTGAAAGGAAGAGGTAAAGCACAACAGTTCTATAGGTGTAAGCCTGGAGTATCACCCCAGTCCAGTGTCCTGTTCCCAACAAGTTCTTTTACAGGTTTTGTGCAAGAGGAGAAGATCTGGCTACTGGACACACGATTGGCACAAGGATAAGGATTCATACTTAGAACAACAGCTTTTGCTCAGTTCTTACCTGCAGTACTGCCAACAGCCTTCAGCTGAGCAGTGGGCAAAGCTGCTAGCAAGTTTAATTTGACCCTATCTGGCTTCCCTAGTTGCTATAGCTGTGAAACACGTCCTTGTATTGCTGATGTCTGCAGAGCAGATACAAGTGCGTCTCTACTGGAGGTAAGTGTCAAGTTTTTTCTTGATGTTGTCAAAGCTGTCTGCTCCCATGTAGTCAGCCTGGCCCTGCTCCCATCTCTCTTTGCGCTCTTCTGAGGATATAGCTGGTGGTGACGGCGGCGAGTTTGGCACGGCAGCAGATGAAAGTGACAAGTGGGACACGGCCTCCGCTACCTCTTCCTGGAAAGAGAGAGGAATGAGTGGGAGAGGTACCACTGCACTGTTGTAAGAAAGGGCAAGGCGTAAAGCGACAGAGCAGCGGGTAGGAAAACCAACGAGAGATTCCCATGCAAAGCAGCAAGCACCATTTACACAATGAAGGAGCTGTAAAATAATGAAGGGCATATCCAAGTCAACGAGACAGCAGGTGGGTAGTTAGCAACAGGTGTAAGTTCTTCATACCTCTCTGCAGAAGCCACAAGAGAAAGCCAGTGTATAGACCAAGCCCGATAGCTGTAACAGTTCATTAGAAAGGTGAAATAGGGGAAACGGAAAGCATAGCTAAAGAACAGATCTTAGACCTTTCTGCAACCCAAAGGTACTGGCACTTAACTACTGTTTTCTGTATACCAAGCTTAAGTGTTCAAAGCTGCACTGCATGCATGAAAAGCTAAAGCCAAGTAAGGTGCTACTGAAGGAATTTTTTTATTTTAAAGCCAAGTAGTTTTGGCTAGCTAAGTCAGGGAAAGGCTAGAGTCATGACAGTTCTAGCTTATCATTATTGAGAATCTGTAGGTATACATTTCTAGTTTTATTACAATACAAAATTCAAGATGGCAGGTACAACCCCACCATTAGAGATAAGCAGATCAACTGCCACTTCTGTTCGCATAAGGGAGCTGATAAAAAATTGCAAGCACATCCGCGTGAAAATCACTTTCTGGCAAGTTTGCATATGTGGTGCTGCCAAGCACTGAAAACAGAACATTAAGTGTCTGGAGGTTTCATGCATGAGTCCTAAGCCACCTAAGTTTGAATCTTGCCGAATATGGATGTTTAAATGGCAATTTGGATGTCTACTAATTTCACTTCCAAAGCACACAAATGAGAGTTATGAGGCAGAAAACCTGCTAGATCTGAAGTTAAAAGAAAAATCCATTGGTATACAGAACCAAATGATGACTACTGGAGATGCAGGGCTGTATCCACCATTATTCACATTCAAGGTACTGTATGCCTATTGAAATTAATAGCCATGACTTAACTTGGGTTCATTTGTTTCAAAGGGACTACTGTTTAGATACAGTGGTACCTCGCAAGACAAATGCCCTGCAAGACAATTTTTTCGCAAGACGAATTCATTTTGCGAAAAATTCATCTTGCGAATCGTGGTTTCCCATAGGGAAATTTAATTAATGCGTTCCTATGGGCAAAAAAAGAAATTTCAATGCATTCCTATGGGAAACCGCGATTCGCAAAATGAATTTTTCGCAAAACAAATTGACTCGCGGAATGAATTAAATTTGTCTTGCGGGGCACCACCCATAGTGCTCTGGACCACACCTACCTTGCTTACAGAATGTTAAGTAGCAGAAAGTGTTACCACCCAGCACTGTGCATGTATGATTAACAGTTTTCAGTAAGCATTTTGTAATGATCCATGCCAAACAATTCAGCCTAGTGAGTCATACGGTTCAGGCCAGTCACCATATAAGACCTCTCCAAATTGCAATAATGCAGTGTGAAGACAGCGGTTGCAGCCATCTGATTTACAACAATTTGTATACACAGTCCAAAAATAATACAGCTGAATCTTGAAGATTCAAGGCTTACTATATTAACATTCAATCCTACTTGGTGTGCATGCTTCCTGACCCCCTTAACAACCATTTTAGTAGAAACTAGTATTAAACTGTAATATCTAGTTGTAATACAATTTAGAGATGTGTGGGAGAAATGTTTAAAGAATCTGGTTACTGATCTCTTAATATAGGTAGGCCTGGCCCAGTTACTGTTTAGTTTGCCCGTTAGCATGGTCCAGAAGTTTTAAACTTATTCTGGTACCCAACCACTACTTAACAGTTGAAGCTCCAAGCCAGTGTGCTGCATTAAATTAGGAAAATATCGAACCCATTTTGGCTGAGGTCATTATCCCCAAGTCTGGCTTCCTCAACCTCGGCCCTCCAGATGTTTTTGGCCTCCAACTCCCATGATTCCTAGCTAGCAGGACCATCAGGGATGGTGGGAACTGTAGTCTCAAAACATCTGGAGGGCCAAGGTTGAGGAAGCCTGCCCTAAATAGCCTTGTTATTGCAGGACTGCAAGCTGTTTTTGTAGCAATCATGCTAGTTTCAGGCCAAGTAATGGCTTTCTCACAAGCACAAAGAACGTGATCCTCCTACCCCCCCCCCAACACAATTCTCCAGTTAAGGCATAGGTTTAATACATTAAGGAGACATACCGCCTTTACACCAGTAGCTGTATCTTTAACGACACCATGTTGATGTAGCAGTGGCAAAATGTTTGTGACGAAGATGTCCCACCACATATTGAGAAACTCTGGATGAATCGCTGTGGGATCTTGAGCATCTTCTTTGACACTTTTTGCTTTGGAGTCATATGTGTAGTTCCACGGTTTCAGTCTTCCCAGGAAGTGAACCACTTTAGCATTTGTCCCAAACCTACAAAATCATGGAATTTTAAGAGTTGGAAGGCACCTGTCAGGAGAAGCTCTGCTTGATGGGTGGCTACAGAAGAGAGCACTTTGTCATGGCTCCTGCACACAGGAGTAAGCATACCTAAAAAATCTACCAAGACTAGAACCTCATTATGTATGCATTAAATACAACAAACAATAGTAAGTAACTGTTTTAAGACCACCAGAAAGCGACCATTACAGGGATTTCATACAAGTATTAGGGCAACTGCTCAGCAGGAAACCCCATATGAAGCAAGAGGCTGCATATCACCATTTGAATTTTGCAGTGAGGTAACAATTCAGTGCCAAGAGAACTGTTCTATGCCCTGTATTAAGTAGCACAGAGTCTGCACAATTCATTCTGCTTCAATTTGCCATGTGAATAGCAAAGAGGTATGCAAGTCATTAAGGCTCCTTCTTTTGGCAACCAAGCCTTCTATTGGCCCCATTCTAGCGTCTAAACATTTTGCTAGTGTTCACACCATATAGCATGGCAATACCAATTTGCAGCCTTAGGACTAGAACATTTTTTAAATAACCAGAGCCTTCAATCCCTAAAATGCTGGCTATATATATATATATATATATATATATATATATATATATAATATTTTTTATTAAAGGTTTCTTGAATTACAAAGAAATGCTGGATTTTATGCCAGGTTTTGCACATTTCCTGTGCTTCCACAGCATTGCACAATAGAACTCCATCTTTACCATATATATATAAATATAGGAGTGATTAATAGTTTATCTATTCATAAGCAAAACTGAAATAACCTGAGATAACATGGGGTGGGTGATTGTTTTTTGTTTTTTTGTTTGCAAGTCTGTGGCTCCCTAGTGATATGTAGAAGTTCAAAGAGACTAAAGCACAAGGGGAACAACAAGGATCTGTGAGCTTCCAGAACTTAACACAATTTTGATTTGGTTTAGTCTAGAGAGATTTCTAGTATACCCCATTGTAAGGTCATGGAAAATGTCTGCTCCCTATATACTATTTCCCTCCCCTTCCCCAAGTTAGAAGTGAGAGCTGCCCATCAAAAACAATGAAGGAATCTAGCATTTTACACAGCAGTTACTGTCCATTGAGACAGAGGTTCAAGCACTGCAACTGCATGCTAGCCAATATAGCACAAAGCTCACGCATACAACCGAGTGCTGAATTTGGTCAGGTAGAGAGTCTTGACAAGTGGATTTGGGGCCAAAAATCCAAACCAGGTCCAGCCACATCTCTAACCTCCAATATGAGGGTATGTGATAGTTACTGGCATTTATTGCTGATGGTGTCAGCTGAAAGGGACAACTGGCTTGCTCAAGAATTTTACGGCAAGTATCTTGGGAGACATTGGGCGACAAATGTGTGCCACCGAGCTAGGAAACCTCCCCTTTTTGTACTAAATGGGAAAGTTTCAGAGGGAAGGAAGGAAGGAAAAACATTTTTCCTCTCAAAACCTCCCGGTTTCAATATACAGGGGGACAACCATTTTCTGGGGGACTACAGATGTGCGTGCACTTTTGACTCTGGAAGTTGGGTGAAACAGGCTTGCGTGTGACCACTGCAGTGCGCAGTGACCCGGAACACAACCCCCGCGCCTGTAATACAAAATGCTTGTGGTCAGTCCCAAACCTAAGTCCTCAACGAGACATTCCCTGTCAATCCACTATGAGTTCTAAATATTGTTACTGTTATTTTATTGCAGGCCGAACAGGCAACACCCATTACAAGCTGAAATTTTAGGTGTGTCTCATTGACACACGATCATCGACACATGGGTCCTTTCGGACCAGAGAACAGGGGCATAATGGACCCCATGCAAAATGGTCACTGCTATTATTGCAATGATCTGACGGAGGTTCCTTTCTACTTGCAAACCTGGGTGGGTAAATCGCCTGCTTGGAAGCAAAACAAGGTCACCCAGAAAAGAGGTGATGATTTCTACATAAAATCAGATGACTTCCTAGGTGTTCAAAAATACAGGTTTTATAGGGCTTGGGTGAGTTTCCAAGATCTACAGAATATTGAGGATATGGAGGGGAAAAAATACTATTTTTTTGTAAGCAAATGTATTTATTTATCCATATAAATTTGTGCCTGAATATCTTACGGCAGTTAGCAGCAGAAAAATACAAAAATACCTATCCCTATTCCTGCCCTTTAGGAGGAAACAAGATGTTCAATGGAGTCTGGAGGTCAAGTCTAGGGTCAAGAGCAGTTAAGCCACTGAATACTGAAGCTTTCAGTTGAACGTAAAGAGAAAGAAAAAGAAAGGAGAGAGAATGGAAGGAATTTGCCTGCTTGAGCCCATGACTACTTATAGTATCACGGGAAGCAAACATGACTAGAAGAATGCATGTTCCAAGGTTAACACTCTTTCCCCCCAGCGATGGAGCAACAATGCAGCTGAGAGGCTTGTTCCCGAGTGCTTTTGCTCTAAAGGATAATGAGGAAAGGCTTAGGCTAGATGGAAGGGAAAAGATGTCCTCTGTAAACCCCATACAGTACTATATAGGACACCTGTTCCAGGTTAAAGTACCGAAAAAGAAGAAAAGAAATGTTATTTAAAAAGGCTTTTCAATTTTGACTTCTCATCTCTAAGTTGCTTTGGTCGTTTCACATGACAGTTTGCATCTGGGTTATTTCTATAGTTTTCATAGTTCACTGGCCTAGGAGATACTTTAATAATAGTTGACCATAAACCTGGCAAGCTCTAGTATGGAAGCCTCCCTGTTTAGGGAGGCTTTTAATGTTTAATAGATTATTTTATTTCATTTTTCTGTTGGAAGCTGCCCAGAGTGGCTGGGGAAACTATTATTATTAATTATTATTATTTATTATATTATTATTATTAACTTCAATAATTTTACTATAGGGAGTTAGGCTGCAGCTGGTCGTAGATTCTGGATGAAATTATTGTCCCCTCCCTTGTTGACTTCCAGCAGAGATATAGAATGATTTGAACACTCTCTCTCTCTCTCTCTCTCTGACTAGCCAAAGTCAAGCTCAAAGCAATGGAGCAATGGAGGGGCAGAGGCCGAACTAGAAAGGCAGCCTATTGGGGTATGTGGGAAGATGGAATGAGCTGTTAGGTATACTATAGGCCTGCCGTATAGTAATTTGATCCCACTGCCAACTGCCTTTTCGCCTGAGCAAAATGCTAAGTTAGCTACCTGGACCTATTTGGAACCCTGACATCACTGCTTGAAGGATTTTATTTAAGAGGCTGAGGTTTGCACCTGTTTTTGATAAATCCCCTTTTCCATTCTAAAAAGCCAGCAGATTAGATGTGATCATAACAGGGTTTAAAATGTCATTCATTCCGTGAGCTGTAACTTCTTGGCACAGCTTGAATCCCCTGGGTGGGGACATCTTGTATTCAACTTCATTATCCCTGAAAGCCACAAGTTTCCCAGAGACTCAGGCTTTCAAGCTGTCACTTGAATGGACAGAGGAACAGCCTTGGGTCCACCAAAAGCAGAGGCAACAAACCTGACCTCAAAACAGAAAGGAGGTGAACCACAGGAACTAGACAGCACATGATTCAAGTAAGTCAATAGCTTAAAGACACAACACCACAATGCCATACACTGAGCCAGATATTCTCTCTACCAACCACTCAGTAATATGTATTCGTTCCAGTTTGCATGGACATCCAAGAATAAGTCTTCTAATTTTAACTCGACAGTGCTTCATATGATGCTGCGATCACAAGACATTTTGAACCTGAGCCACCGAACACACTGCTTACGTTAGCTGCTCCACAGAACTCTAGTTACTTGATGTTGCCTGGAGACTTGCTCATACAAATCGCTCATTAACTTCTGGATATTTGAGTGGCATGGGTTAAGATATTTACTTAAACCTTACAATTTCCAGGGGGAATTTAAATCTGGACTCTTTACAGGTGGCATCATAAAGAAATAATTTAGGCTACATCAGGGTGAAATAAGATACACTATTCTGTATATGTTTTTGATTAAGACCATAGGGTCTGTGACTCTCATCAAAGGGACTTAAGGCTACGATCCTATACTCATTTACCTGGGAGTAAATCCAACTGAACTAACAGGGCTTACTTCTGAACAGACCCATAGAGGCTGGCACTGTAAGTTTCAAATGTAGGATGCGACTGTTTTGTGCATCATGTCTACTCGAAGGAAACACACACACACACACACACACACACACACACACACACACTGTGCCTCAGTGTCCAACAGCTCACAATACAGTGGTACCTCTGGATATGCACACCTCTGGTTGCGTACCCTTCAGGATGTGAACATGTCAAACCCAGAAGTATTTTTCCAGATTTCGCTGCGTACACATGCAGAGAAACGGTTCCTCCAGTTGTGGAAACCTTGGGATCTGACTGGAGCGTCCGGAACCAGGGGTACCACTGTATATCCTGAAGTCCTAGACCAGGCATCCCCAAACTGCGGCCCTCCAGATGTTTTGGCCTACAACTCCCATGATCCCTAGCTAACAGGACCAGTGGTCAGGGATGATGGGAATTGTAGTTCAAAACATCCGGAGGGCCGAAGTTTGGGGTGCCTGTCCTAGAGTGTCTTAATATTACCTTTTTAAGAAGGCATTCTCATTCCTTTCCCAAAGGATTTTATAGAGTACCTGTATTGCATTTCTGTATGGACACTGCAAAGGCCACTTGCCAGCACGTTCAGAGGTGGAAACTGAACAGAGCCATTTGTTGTTCTAGCCTATTTCTCTCCCAGCAGTGGCTGGGGTGGGGTGGGGGTTGAAAGCAGGCCTCTCCAACAGTCCTGTTGGCACTCAGTCTCAAGCAAATGTGGACTACATTTGTGGATGTTTTAGACAATTGAGAAGTATTCAAAAGCGGCTTATGTCTTGCATTACCGGTCCTTTCTGTACTGCGATGGTAGGAGGGCTCCTATACTAAGGGTGGGGTGACCATCCCTGGGCCAGATAGGATGCAGTTTTAGGATGGGCATTAGCAGCTTTGGAAGGAGCAGGGTCACGGGCACCTCCCACATGGCCCAGGGGTTTCAACATTCCTGCAGGACCTCCATGCTATGAAGCAACATCAGGACAAGTGCTCAGAACAAAGATCAGGAAGCTGGGCGAAGCTATATTACAACTCCCATTCTTCCTGGCCACTGGGCTAGGCTGGCTGTGGCCAATGGTTTCCCAGTCCTGCATTTGAAGTTAAGACATTATATTTGTTGTAAACACTGTTGACCCAGATGGCTGTCACAAAGAAGTGGAAAAGACCATGCAATCCACCCCCAGCTGCAATCAACATAGCTTAGGTATTTAATTTACAACAGATTGAAGTCTACTAGCAAAGTCAGACTTACAAATAACTTCCTTTCCTAAAGGAGGTATGAACACTTTCATATCAACAGGTCATAATCTCTGATTTTGACTATATTTGCTCTTCCTTGATGGCACCTTGCAAGAACAAGCAGAGACCAGACTGCAGGTCTCCACTTTGGAAACAGCCTTCACATAATAGGAACAGAAAAAAAACTACATACCGGTACGTAAGTTGATTTTATAGATTTTGTCCACTTACGCTTTAAATGCTGGGAGATAGGAGTAGATCGAAATACTGCTTAAGTTATAAATAAATGGCAGGTGCTTGCTGATGTCTGTAGTTGCCCAACTGCTGAAGAAAGTGTTTAATAAACCCTGGTCCCCACCTGAAAGAGAGACGTGATAAGAGTTTAACTGGGGCCATGACAATGCATAATTGAGCAACCCAATAACAACTCCTCCTCTAAGTGTTAGTTGACCCGTTGTCTAATCAAGATGTGTGCAAGCACCAGTGACTCATGACTTTGTATTCTTGCCTCCAAACTGCTGGCATTTTACCCAAGGCAATTGCTTCAGTGACCTGAGAAGGGGTTGTGTGTGTCATACAGTACGCCTTCAGATTATTTTGCAGTGTGGAAAGCAATAGATAGATGTCACAGGGCCTTGTGTGTTGTGCAACTCAGCCTAGCCAATTCTGGAGAGAAGCAAGGCAGCAACTATGATACGGTGGTACCTCTAGTTACAAACTTAATTTGTTTCGGAGGTCCGTTCTTAACCTGAAACAGTTCTTAACCTGAGGTACCACTTTAGCTAATGGGGTCTCCCGCTGCCGCCGGTGCGCGATTTCTGTTCTCATCCTGGGGCAAAGTTCTTAACCCGAGGTACTACTTCCGGGTTAGCAGAGTCTGTAACCCAAGGTACCACTGTATTGTCAAAGTGGTGTATTGCCCTTAAGTGAGGGGTTTTATTTATGTATTCATTCATTCAGTTAGTCAATTTATATACCACTCTTTTTAATATTGTACACCGCCCTGGGATCTTCTGATAAACACATTACAAAACATCAATGATAGAAACATAATAAAAAACATACTGTACTGACAGACAGTCTAATAATAAAATAGTCATAACAACAGTATTCCCCCCCACCGGCCATTGAATAGCCTGGGTAAAGAGAACGTTTTTGCCTGGCACATAAAGACATGTTGTAATGGCACCAGGTGAGCCTCTCTGGGGAGAGCATTCCACATCTGGGAGCCAACAAAGAAAACACCAGTTCCTTTGCCACCCTCTGAACCTCTCTAGGATGGGGGACATAGAGATGGGCCTCAGATGACAAGTGCAGGATCTGGGTCGGTTCATGTGAGGCAAGGGGATCCTTAGGACACTGAGGTCCTGAGCTGTGTAAGGCTTTATAGGTCAACACCAGCACTTTGAATTGAGTCCAGAAACTAATTGGCAGCCAGTGCAGTTGTGCCAGGATTGGTGCTATATGCTGAAACAGTCTTATTCTGGTGAGCAGTCTGGACATTGCATTTTGCACTAGCTGAAGTTTCCGAACCGTCTTCAGAGGCAGCCTTATGTATGACATATTGCTGTACAAGAGTTATGGACACCAACTTTTAATTAGTTAGAAAAATCTATTAAATTTTTTAATTGAAACACTATCTTAAGAGGTGTATGCAAGAAAATCAATAAAGCAGATAAAAGTCAGAAACACACTTTTAAAAACAAACATACAAAACTAAATCAGAGATCTGGTGAAAGAGTTTCCAGCAGGCATCAAAAACACATGGAGACGTCTACATAACGTCACTAAGCAGAGAGTTCCAAAACATAGGTGTTACCATGCTGAAAGCTCAACTCTTTGCAAATGTAGAATGAGCATTATATGACATTTCTAAAAAGCACATGTTCCACAGATCAAAGCTGTCAGATAGACACAAATGGGACCAAGCAGTCCCTCAGGTAAACAGGTCCCAAATACGTAATGCTCCAGTAACCCAATTAATGACTGTGTTCAGAACTAGAGCCAAAGCCACAGCAAAACCTGGCAGACCCAAGCAGATTTTGTATGCCTGAGACAGAGCTAGGACAGAAATGTCTGGGTTTTAGGTGTAGCTTGGGAAAAATGAAGTACATGGCTTTTCAGGCATCCATAATCATTACAACAGTTGTTACTATTTGGATCAATAATATACTGGCAGACAGCTTCTATTATTATTATTAGTAGTAGTAGTAGTAGTAGTCAATGGTCAAGGATGATGAGAGTTGTAATCTAATGACTTCTGGAGGGCCACAGGTTCCCCACTCCACATCAAATGACAACTGTTCAGATCCATTTCAGTTTAAGGCAGCAGGAATTCTAGATAAGTCAATACATTCTCAACATGTGTTTTACAATAACTAATTGTAGTAAAAATTACATAAGACTGATAGTAACTTTTAACATTTCATTTACACAAGGAGAGACAAACTGCCCACACTACTTAGCTCAGGACTGCAATACTTCAAGGACCGCCTCTCTCCATATGAACCAACCTGCACCTTGCGATTGTCACCTGAGGTCCTTCTTTGTGTGCCTCCTTCACGAGAGTCTGGAGGGTGGCAACACAAGAACTGGCCTTTTCTGCAATGACGCCCCATTTGTGGAATGTTCTCCATAGGGAGGCTTGCCTGGCACCTTCGCTACATATCTTTTGGCACCAGGCAAAAACATTCCTCTTCTCCCAGGCCTTTATCTAATCAGACAATCTGACCTTTTATATTGTAAACCACCTGAAGGACAGAATACAATTTTAAATCTTAATAAGAACCACCACCACCTATAGGTTATTGGATATATTGGTTCTGGACACTTAACCCATAAATTCTGACTTTGTCAACTGTATGCCGGCTGGAAATAATGTCATTTCTGAACTCTGTAGTAGCAAGCATATCCTACTGTTTGGTGTTTGAAGTTTTAAGCCCAATGTCCTTTTATGTAGCTGAACTATTCCTCTAAGGAGGTGTATTGCATGGTTTTTTCTCATTAGCAGCAGAAAGATTTGTGCAGGGCCGTCTCAAGCAGGTCGGACACCCTGGCGCTGAGGCGCTGAGATCGCTCCGGCACCCCCGCCCTCACAGCGCGCAGCACGGCTTCCCCGCGCAGCGCCCCCCCCTGGTGCCCTGCACCACCGGGACTGCACCTAGAGCCGGGCCTGGATTTGTGGAATGGAATTCTTTCCCCATGCTTCTTTTTAAAGAGGCAGATAGAAGTATACTAGGATTGCTTTCTACGGACTCAAGATTACTACTTATACAAGATTATCAAATTCTTACTGAAGTTCTGGTTCAGTCTTCCCTGTATCAAGTTTGTAATCTAGATTCAGGGCCACTTGCTGGCAAGGATTTCACAAAGCTAGTAAAGAAAAGGACACTGCAGACATTTCTAAGGAAATAACAGCTTCATTTCTAGTTCCCGCAGCAGAAATATGTCGCTTGAGGTTTGCTTTCGAATGTGCCATGGTTAGCATCAGAGTTTACCCATTATAATGTTTCCACTTTGAGTGAAATTCAACAGACTTGCTTCTCTCTCTCCCCCTCCCCCAGATGAATTCAAAACTATCTTATTATGCCAAAGCCAAATGAGTGAAATACAGTCAGAAAGAACACAACACTTCTACTTGTGTTTTGTTCCAGACAAAACACCATGAAATCGCTATTCTTCTTACTACAAGCCTTCTCATATCCATGCCAGCTTTACTGGTGCCAGTGCTTAAGTTGCAGCACAGACAGTAAAGTCATTCAAAAGTATAGTCCCAAATAACTCTTGCTATTTGACATGGGTACTTTATTTTGCAGGACAATAATTTTTCATTCATTGGAACAAATGCATCTGATGGAAAGCAACTGAATTCAGGACAAGAACTGCCTCTTAGGACTTTCTCTTAGCTTCCACTGACCAATGCAAGCAATTTCAAAAGTTAGAAAGTAACTTTAGTAGCAAGTTTAATCTATGGGAATGCAGCCCTAGAATGCTTCCCCCCCCTGTTCCAGACTAGCTAGGATTGCATTCCCATGGTAATCCATTCATGGTGGTATCAGTATCTAGTTTGCATGTATATTTTATAGCAAACTGGAGCCAATTCAACTGTGCAGCTATGAACAGAAGCAAAGCTTTTGCTTCTAAGTAGTGTAAATAGCCTTTTCCCTAGGCAGAGTTCCCATGTACTTGAACCATCCAATATAATAGCAAAGTCAGTCAAACAACCATCATCTTCACCATTTCCTACACAGAGAATTTTGTTAAAGAACAAAAGCATTCCATCACAAGCAGCAGAGTTTAGCCTCGTTAACAATGAAAATGATGCTATACAAACAGCAAGCAAGCTCAGGGGTGTCACCCAATGTGGAATGTCTACTTTGTGTGACTTCCTGAGCCCTGGTGGCTCTTTCCTACTGCACTCTCTTGCTTGCAATACATTACGGCCCTGTTGGGTGATTAGCCTAAGCAAGAAAGGCTTATAAATAAATGCATCCTTATCTCCTAGCAAAAGGGTTTCCCTTCAAGGTTCAAGCAAGCCTAGTGCACCTTCACATTAAGCTAGCCTTCCCCCAGGTGATTCTGCTTCCCCAAGTTCAGGCTCTCTTTTTTCCAACAAATACTCAATATCCCATACTTTTTGAGCATACTCAGTCCACATTGGCCCTTTGTTGGGGGGTTCCTCCCTTCTTTTTAACTTTTGCAAATGTCAGGGTTGCCCTTCTACAATAATTCTATTCACTACAGCAACTGTATGCAGGTGGTGCTGTGGTCTAAACCACAGAGCCTAGGGCTTGCCAATCATAAGGTCAGCGGTTCGAATCCCCGCAGTGGGGTGACCTCCCATTGCTCGGTCCCTGCTCCTGCCAACCTAGCAGTTTGAAAGCACGTCAAAGTGCAAGTAGATAAATAGGTACCGCTCCAGCAGGAAGGTAAACGGCATTTCCGTGTGCTGCTCTGGTTCACCAGAAGCAGCTTAGTCATGCTGGCCACATGATCCGGAAGCTGTACGTCGGCTCTCTCAGCCAGTAAAGCAAGATGAGCACCACAACCCCAGAGTTGTTCACGACTGGACCTAATGGTCAGGGGTCCCTTTACCTTTACAGCAATTGTGGAGCCACTATCTGGCAAGCATGATGAACAACAAACCTCTCCCCACCCAATCTTTATGATGTGGAACTTAGCAAGGATGGTCCTAGTAATTGCTTGGAGATCCTGGTCACCTCCCCATGTCTAAAGCTGTGAGGAAGATTGCAGAACCAAGGCACCTGGGGGCTGAAAACTGGCAGCTAATGTTCCCCAATAGCCTTTTCTGTTTGCTTGGTCACTGCTGCCTGAAGGTGCTCCAAACATCTTTGCTTGAGCTACATACTAAGCTTCCTTCCCCATCAGCTCTTACAGTAGAGGCTGCCTAATGGCACTCGAGGCAACTTCAAGCTGGAACACACCCTGCCTGGAAAACGCTGGAGCGTGCAAATGTTTGACTTGGCAACACAAATAGTAACTTTTCCCTCGTTTCCCATTAGCTCCAGTCTTTTCTCTACTCAAGTTCACTCTTAGAAGCAGTAATTACCTTTTGGTCCATCCAATCCTGTAACGGATGTTTGAACCCTTGTGTTAAGTAGCATGGCTGCAGGTATTTGTTTTAGAGTGGTCTGAATGGGAAAATTTTCATCTCTACCACTCTTATCTGCCAGGTATTGAATTGGTTCCAAAATAAATACATAAATGACTGAAACCTTTAGAAGCATTTTGAAGACCTGGAATATTATTTCAACCTTCTTACTATGTACACTGAGAGCTAGTAGGATTTAGTAGGACAGTGGAGACCATGGTTCATATCTTCACTCACCCATGAAGCTGGTTGCAATTCCTTGGACCTTCCCACAGGCTAATCTACCTAACAGGTTTGTTGTGAAGGAAAAAAAATAGGGGGTGGGGACAATGTTTGCTACCTTGAATCTCTTGGAGGAAAATGGGATATCATACAATATAGATATGATGAGAAGGGAGATATAAACATATAACAGAAAACAGAAACTATTTTACCATTTGTTTAAAAGCTTGGCTGAAGTATTTATAATGGTGAAATATTATTCCCGCAACAGGATTCAACAAGTCAATCACGGGTGATTTGTTAGATGTATTAGCCAGGGACAAGGGCAAGTGTTCAAAAGGCAGGAGGGAACTTGAAACGCAACCTCCCCCTGCTCAAATAAGCTATCTGAAGCTATATATAACATAGCTCTACACCTCTGAGTTGTAGCTGCGGACAGCAGTGCTCAACTTCCATTGACAAGGCAGTTGCATCTTTGGAGATAAGAAAGGCGTAAATCAGGCTTCCTCAAACTCAGCCCTCCAGGTGTTTTGAGACTACAATTCCCATCATCCCTGACCACTGAGTCCTGCTAGCTAGGGATCATGGGAGTTGTAAGCAAAAAACATCTGGAGGGCTGAGAGGGCCGAGTGTGAGAAAGCCTGGTGTAAATGCCTTCCAGCCTTAATCTGACAATTCACTGCAAAGAACTCCATGAGCAGGTATTCCGGGTGACTAGAGAGAGTTTGAAAATGTGGTACCCCACTTCCTGCTATGGGTGCATTATGCAAAAGGCATTATGGCACTCCCAACTCTCTACATGCTAGTTTTGGAACTGGGTTTTCCACACTGATCTGCGATGGTCAAAAGAGGGTTCCCTTGACTAAACCATTCTCCCAGCAGATATATAATGGCACTTGCACAGCAAAGGAGCAACCAGTGAGATTTCCCTTCTACTTCTGTTCTCAAAAGCATCTGCAACACTTCCTAGGGAACTATTGAGCGACTGACTTTTTATAAGCTAAAGCCATCCAAAAGTAGCCATGCTTTAAAATATCAATTTGACTGTTTTAATTATTTACTTGTTGGCCCATGCCATAACTCGGGTTCCATGTCCAGTAAGAAAGCTGGCAGAACTAGGGAATAAAGCAGCATTGGTTTTACATGGAAGAGAACCACAAGAACCACTATCAGATATATGAAATCTCTTGGCAGTTAAAGGAAAAATCTGAAGCTTTAAAAGACTCTCTCCTTGTAGTTATTTCAATCAAATACAGACAGCCCATTTATCGACAGATTACCTACTTCCCTCTGCAGTCAATTTAAGGAAATCTCATTAATGTTTCATATATCCATTGAACTAAAACCCCAATCTATAGAAAGCTTCCAAAAAGCACAGAATCGTTCAAGCATTAAATATTTCCTATATAGTGGGTTTTTTTGAGTCACAGTACAACATCCACAAAGTATCTTTTAAAACAACAACAATAGCTCTTCCCATGACTGCTCAGAACCAGTTAGGCACATACCATCAAAGCTGCCTTTCTCTGTGGCAAGTTGTAACAGTTGATTGAATGTTTCAATGGAAGGCCGATAGACAAAAACTCCTGAATTGAAACAGTCCGGCCAGCCTGGATCTGGTGCTGCTGAAAGCTCTTCTCTTTCGAAAAGCTCATCAATATTTGACAAAACCTGGTAGGACAGGAAGAAAGTTTGGGGGTACAAATTTAGTATTCCAGCTGTGAATGCAATTATATAAGTCCCCTTTCTCAGAGTACTGCAGAGTTTAAGACTTGCTACCTGCAGGACGTGGGTGGCGCTGTGGTCTAAACCACAGAGCCTAGGGCTTGCCAATCAGAAGGTCGGTGGTTCAAATCCCCATGATGGGGTGAATTCCTGTTGCTCGGTCCCAGCTCCTGCCAACCTAGCAGTTCAAAAGCACGTCAAAATGCAAGTAGATAAATAGGTACTGCTCCGGCGGGAAGGTAAATGGCGTTACCGTGTGCTGCTCTGGTTCACCAGAAGCGGCTTAGTCATGCTGGTCACATGACCCGGAAGCTGTCTGCAGACAAACGCTGGCTCCCTCGACCAGTAAAGTGAGATGAGCGCTGCAACCCTAGAGTCATCTGCAACTGGACCTAATGGTCAGGGGTCCCTTTGCCTTTACCTGGGCATGGTTTTTCCCTGGGGAAAAGTACATTTCACTCTATGCAGTCAAGCTCCAAGAACAACTTCCTTGCAACTGCAGGAAAACCATGTTGCTTTTACTTGCCCAAGCTTTGCAGTAGTGAGAGGAAACTGCTTTCTAGACAATGCAGACACTTCTGGGAGTCTGTGCAGGCTGCCCCACAGCTTACATTAGGAACTTCTCATGCAACCTAGCTTCCGTTCTTAGGATGACATCACTGCCCATATACTGGCAGAGGAAGGAGATGCTGCTGGCACAAAACTGCTGGGTGCATTCAATGCTGTAGGTTAAGTTTAGCTTCTCTTGCGGCATGCTGGCGAGGGTACAGGTCTCAAGTCATGCATGGCAAAACAATTTGTTTTAATAATACACATACGACTCAAGTTGCTGCATAAATATCCACCTAAAACTTTAGGAGCTCCAGCAAACAAATGTGTTCTTAAACAAGTAGCACATACCATTGTGTCTGCATCCATGAAAACGCATTTTGAGTACTGTATTAGTTCCCAGCAATGGAGTTTTGTCAATGTAATGCCAAGCTCGGGCCTTTTCAACAGTGCAAGATGGGCTGAGTCTCCGCTGTCCAAGACATCCACTGGCTTTACTTCATCAAAAACTTTTTCCAATACTTTCCTATTGAAACAAATGGTCATAATTTACATCAAGGTTCAGTGCTTGCTCTCAGCCATATTAACCCCCACCTCTCCACAGATCTTTTGAGAAAGGAGGTTGCTTCATTCTGTTTCCGCTCAAGAACACACCTTTAGGAATTTGCCTAGCCATGTGGCCACTTTCTAAAGAGCACAAGAGCAGACCTTCAGGTAATGCTCTTCAAAGGCTTTGATCCCCTGGGCTGCGTGATCCCCCGGCCATGCGATTCATGGCTGGGATCCCCCGGGCAGCACGGAACAACGTCCCCGCCCCCGGAGGGGAGTGGGTGGCCATGTGGTCCACTGCAACTCCTCCCCACCGGGTGGTGGAGCAGATTTGTGACAATTGCTGTGCTGTAAAGTTTCTTTCATGTTTGGCATAGCATTCAGAAGTCGGACTACTAGTTTTCACAGGAAGAGGATGCAGTTGAATTAATCGAATCATTCCTTTTAACTAGATTTTCCATATACAATCCTGATCCCCCCTGCCCCCCAAGAGATCAAATAGTGTTTTATTAGTTATCTACTTTCTGTTACAACCTGTACCTGGAGATCCAGTAACTGGTCTTTGTATTACAGTATTTCCAACATCCATGGGCAGACTGACTAGATCTTGTGATGCAGACATCTGTACATGCATTATTTCTTTTGAACTATATGATCAGAAGCACACTGGTCCTCCAGATGTGAGGGGAAACTAGTGCCAACACCAGACAACAAATGTACTTGATTAGATTCAATTTCTAGGCAGTCCTCTCCCACTATACAGTGGCTCCCTTATACCAGGATGAAGAAACAGGACACACTGTTATTGGTGGTGGCAGCACCTTTAGAAGGAAATGCCTAGGACAGGGGTCAGCAAACTTTTTTCAGCAGGGGGTCGGTCCACTGTCCCTCAGACTTTGGGGGCCGGACTATATTTTTTGGGGGGGAATGAACGAATTCCTATGCCCCACAAATAACCCAGAGATGCATTTTAAATAAAAGGACACATTCTACTCATGTAAAAACACGCCGATTCCCAGACCGTCCGCGGGCTGGATTTAGAAGGTGATTGGGCCGGATCCAGCCCCCGGGATTTAGTTTGCCTACCCATGGCCTAGGAGAAACAAGCCATGAAGATTGGCATTACTGTTTAACTGCCGGTGGTGATGGGAGTAAATTATCTCAGCACAGCTTCAGTTTTCTTACTTGAATGGGAATTGCTCTCCCAATTAGAATTAATAGGGATTTTTTTTGGGGGGGGGGAGAAATACGTCACATCTGTTTTGTTTCCTTTCAGTAAAGAAATTGTAAAGGATACTACTGGTGTTAACAGATATTTCCATTTGTCTAGCTAAAATAAAATCAGCCAAAAAATGCTCCTAAAGAGAGTTCACCTAGTTCAGTTTCCCTCTACTAGGCAGAGACTGACCCAAACTTCTTATTTTAGTGGCTTGACTAGTCAAGTATCGTATGTTATACACCTTACCTCATGGGATCCGAGACATGGGGAGTGATCAGTACCGTCAACTTCTTTGTTGTTCTGTGGTTTCGCAGCGAGGACCCCAGTACAAGTGCTCCTTTCACATATGAATCGTTTGTGGCTAGTGTCACAAAAGACTGGTCTTGAGGAGAAAAAGACACATCAAGTCACATTAGTAGCAAGTGCTGGAGGAGTTAGGGTTCTTCATGTGTTCTTAATAAGTTCAGCACAAAGGATCTCATTCTCAGACTAACTGAAACCTCCAAATCTCAGGAGCAGCATGTACCGTATCTAAATAATGGTTTCCGGAAGACAACAGGGAGGGCTGGTGCCTTCATTCTCCTGCATGTGGGCCCTACAGAAGCATAAACCTGGCCACGTGGAAACAGAATACAGGAAAGACCCTTGTCTGCTCCAGCAAGGCTTTTAAGGTAACTTTATTTTACATGCATAATGCAAGACGCTTTCAGTCCTTTAAATTATATACTAATGTTCAGCTTGGACATTTAGGATATGGGAGTTCATGGGACGTATCCTACACAGTGAGTGGAAGTTAACCCCCGTTTGCCAATAATATTCCTTTAGTGTGCTTTATTTGAATTCTTTTGCAACAAAGAAGGCACAAATTAACTAGATCAGGCATCCCCAAACTTCGGCCCTCCAGATGTTTTGGACTACAGTTCCCATCTTCCCTGACCACTGGTCCTGTTAGCTAGGGATCATGGGAGTTGTAGGCCAAAACATCTGGAGGGCCACAGTTTGGGGATGCCTGAACTAGATCCTCCACAGACTTCTAGCAGCTCAGTTTGCAGACTTGTAACTAACAGATTTCTAGTTGTTACCAGCCTTTGTTAAATGTATCTGATGTTTTCATTTACACCATTTGACCACAAATTAGAAAACATGTACAGTATTAATCACTAGAGTCATGCAAGGTAGAATAACATTCCTACTTATTAAAGGATGAATTCTTATGCTTGAGCATAGCATGATCTTAGCAACTTCGTCCCAGTCATAAATCACTGTTCTCTACAGTCTCAGTTGGGCAATAGCTGACATTCCATCTTTTTAGCAGCTTTAACTATTCATCCTCACTCAGTGTTTAATTGCTGTTACAATCTGCACTGTGTGGTGCCAAAGTTTTAAATATTTACAACTTACACAGTATGTTTAAGGTTCTGGCTGTGGAAGCTGAAACGCTTTGCCTATTAAGCGGGTACACATTTCAATTTTTAAACCACTACTGCTACTAACCATACTGCTTAGAGTTATCTGTATACCACCTCAACAACCTCTCTTCACCACCTTTACTGTAACAATTTGGGCTGTTGGCAAGTTAAACTAATGAAATATGAAGAAATGGCAAAATTGACGATGAAATTAAGAGGAAGAGACGATAATGAATTTAAGAATGGAAAAACTTTATTGCATGTATACAGAAGCAATGTACACAGGTTAATACATTAGCAGGGTTTTAAGATTACTTGTAATTTTATTATGAATGGATAATCAGTGATTTTAATATGATACAAACTTAATTATGGACATGCAATATCTTGATAAATAAAAAAAACCAAGGAAGGGATTAGATACAGGCATCCCCAAACTTCGGCCCTCCAGATGTTTTGGACTACAATTCCCATCATCCCTGACCACTGGTACTGTTAGCTAAGGATCATGGGAGTTGTAGGCCAAAACATCTGGAGGGCCGCAATTTGGGGATGCCTGGATTAGAAGGCAGTCAATTTGTTTTGTTTTAATTATGTATTATTGTGTTGTTGTTGTTTTGGAAAACCAATAAAATGTTATAAAAAAATATTAAAATTTGGGATGCTATAGGACCAGGCTATAAAATAGAGCCTTGAACTGAGGAACAAATCAGTTTGCATACCAGTATGTTAATAGATGCACACCTACTCTAAGCTACTGGATTGCATCCTGTGCTGTCCATGCACAAGTGGAATGGACAATAACTCAACCCTGCAACCCTCAATGCAACCCCCCCCCAAATGTGAGGGTTCCCCAGCCTCCAGCAACAGATTTTGGTGGCACATGGGGGCCTGCACAGGGGTGGAGAAGAAATACGAAGTCCCTGTGGCTGAAATGAAGTCTGCTTGTGCAACATTGGGTTTCTTTTTTTCCTTTAAATCATTTTAATTAATTTTCCAATATAAACAGCCAATTAACATATAACCATAATCCAATTAAAAGCAATAAACCAAAAAAGACCAAATTGTAGTCCAAATTATTTCCCCCCCCCTGGGCTTCCCATAGTCTGGTCCTCTTGAAGTGTATCTCCCATGTCTCGTTCCTGCCTTCTTGTTGGTCGACTGGGTTTCAATGCATAGCAATGTTTTTAATTGAAATCTTTGCAGCTTGCGGCAAACCAGCTTAATTCTGTCTGCAAAAGGGGAACCCTTAAGTCAGCATGATTACTAGGAAACCTGTGTAGCAATTCAGATTTTGTAAGTCACACCAGAATAGCTAACAGAACGGAAGACAAACTCTAAGCCAGGCATCCCCAAACTGCAGCCCTCCAGATGTTTTGGCCTACAACTCCCATGATCCCTAGCTAACAGGACCAGTGGTCAGGGATGATGGGAATTGTAGTCCAAAACATCTGGAGGGCTGAAGTTTGGGGATGCCTGCTCTAAGCTGTACTCATTTTCTTGAATGCATGGTACTTCCTGCTTAAGAAAAGGAGAGCAGTACAACTGCCTTTATGGTCCTGTATAATATTCCATTTAGCTGGATGTGGGCAGACTGATGCAGTCTGGAGGTACTTCAGAGTCTAAAGATCTATAGTTGTGACTTGAGTATTTAAAGCTTTAGAAGCTCTTGCCCACATCAATTTCTCTGGTTTGCAAATGTGCCCAAAAGGTTGACAATCTAGACCCATTCCAGTCTGGGTTCAGGCCCTGATTTGGAACTGAATCAGACCTAAGGGTTGTCTTTATTCTGAAAGGATGAGTTGGAGGTAAAGGGTTGCAATGGTTTTGTTCCAAGCTGGGAGGTAAATTCCAGACAATAGCATTGGGTGGCTGTTGCTCTGCCAATCTGGAGCACTAGGTCACCAGTTCACTGAAAACACCCAGCTCTACAAAATCTGAAGCAGGTGCAGCCATGGACCATGTTATGGATGCTGGGAGGGACTGGATGAGGACCACCAAACTGACACTAAATCCTGGTAAAGTGAGTGGGCTCCATGGGAGAATGGCCTTGGGTCTGGGAACTGAGAAGTATACTTGATCCAGACAGGGTTGTCCTCCCTCTGAAGGAAAATTTGCCAATATGTTTTTGCTGCTAGAATTAAGCTACAGTAGTTTCCTTTCAGGAAAAAGAGAAACAAACAACCCTTAAGACTAGTCAGGCCCAAATTATAAAGGGCTACAATGTCCCAGCTGAAGCTTCCCACCAATGAATAGAAATGTTAGATTTAGGTAAGGTCTAATGCAGAGGTAGGCAACCTAAGGCCCATGGGCCGGATGCGGCCCAATCGCCGTCTCAATCCAGCCCATGGACGGTCCAGGAACCAGTGTGTTTTTCCATGAGGAGAATGTGTGCTTTTATTTAAAATGCATCTCTGGGTTATTTGTGGGGCCTGTCTGGTGTTTTTACATGAGTAGAATGTGTGCTTTTATTTAAAATGCATCTCTAGGTTATTTGTGGGGCATAGTCCGGCCCACAAGGTCTGAGGGACAGTGGAGTGGCCCCCTGCTGAAAAAGGTTGCTGACCCCTGGTCTAATGGATAAGAAATCTGACATGTATGAATTGTGTAATTTTGCTATTTAGCTAAGAGCATTAAGACACAATCTCTCACACTTCAAGTTGCATCAGCTTCAGTGAAGGCGGTTCATACTTTGGTAATCAGCCATAGGCATCATGGATTTCCCAGACCTAGCAATGCTACATGAGGTCAAATCCTTCAAGCAAACATAAGCTGAGAATTTTCAATCTAAGCCTAATAGGCTGTATAATAGAGAGCTAAGTATGGTTATTAATTACATAATCTTGAATTACAAGTTTTTATAATCAATGTTATTGCCTCAAATATTTGGCTAGGCTAAAGTTAAATTGTTAATACTATGGTGAAGATAATTACCAGTTATGTTTCATATGCATCTAGAAGAGCTATTCTGTACAGTGCTATGCCTGGAGGCTCAAGTTTAGCCACCTGGACACTGAGCTATGGTGCACTCAATAACAGCACAGGAGTGATTTTATTATTATTATTATTATTATTATTATTATTATTATTATTATTACAAACATGTTTTTTACTTTTATTTCAAAAACTTATATACCACCTATAAACCAAGGAATAGAGTGCTGTAGATGATACATGCAACTTTGGCAATGTTTTAAGTGAGTAGCATCTGGAGTGGAGGTAGGATGCTTAAACAGAGAAATGATAGTCCTTCATAATTGGTACTGTTTCTCTTGCTAATGCAATTCTTCTCCTTTCAGCTTTAATACCTAGCCAGAGTTTTGTGGAATTACAGCAGGAATGGAGAGCCTGTGGTCCTCCAGATGTTATTAGACTCAAACTCCCATTACAATCCCTGGCCATTGGCCATGCTGGAAAAGGTTGGTGGGAGTTGGAATCCAAGAACTTCTGAAGGACAACAGGTTCCCCAGTCCTACCCCAAGCACTCATGACTGGCCTACTGCCACTGCTAACAGTCCCACCTGTCCATATTTATCCTGGCTGCTAGAAAAATCAAGTAACACTACATCCATAGTTGTTAAGTTCATGCAAGGCTCAGTGCCATCTGCCTCAAAAACCCATGCTAAGGAAGAAGAGAAGGGAAAAGGAGAAGGGGACGACAGGATGAGATGGTTGGACAGTGTTCTCGAAGCTACAAACATGAGTTTGACCAAACTGCGGGAGGCAGTGCAAGACAGGAGTGCCTGGCGTGCTCTGGTCCATGGGGTCACGAAGAGTCGGACATGACTAAACGACTAAACAACAAGGAAGAAAACAGCTTGGAGTACAGTGGTACCTCGGGTTACAGACGCTTTAGGTTACAGACTCCGCTAACCCAGAAATAGTACCTCGGGTTAGGAACTTTGCTTCAGGATAAGAATAGAAATTGTGCAGCGGCAGCACGGCAGCAGCGGGAGGTCCCATTAGCTAAAGTGGTACCTCAGGTTAAGAACAGACCTCCAGAACGAATTAAGTTCTTAACCAGAGGTACCACTGTCAAAGGCTGTGGCTACCAAGTGTCTGTAAGCACACTTAGATCATGTTCTTGAGCTACTGAGAATCTGAGCTCAAGTTCAGCACATACATCATTTGTGGTTTTGATTACTGAATTATTCCTAAGTGCTATTGTACCCTCATTCCTTCTGTGAAGTTTTCTATAGCCTTTGATACTGTTGTTTGGAAGGTATTGACAATGTAACTACTTCGAGTAGCTCTGCTTGTTCCTGAGATGTCATGAGTAAGTTAGCTGCTCATCACAATCCTTGGACCTTCACACAAAGTTAATCAGGTCTTCTCTCTCCTTTGCTATTTGGGAGGGGGATTCTAAGCAAAACATACACAAAGCTGATGGGCTGGATAATAAAGGTACAAGTCCATAAATCTTGAGTCTTAGTAGCCAAGCCAAACCATGGCTTAGCTCCAGTTACTGAAGCAGCAGCACCAGGGGAGCAGTGAAGTGGATGTAATCTTTCTGGGTACCAGCACACTGGCTCATTCATGGTAATTCATTGTTTAGCTTACCATGACGTGCAAAAAACACACCAGGATCGTCGGTCACAATATCAGACAGTTGAAGGCCAGCCAACCAAAGCTCATGCTGGCTCTATGACGGGAAGAGGAAACACCGGGACATCATCAGTGATTCATTTCATGATCCCCTCATCACCTGGCTTGCAAGAGTGATCCTGGATGAATTACTGTGCCTGGAATTCTAAGTTGCATCAATGGGTAGGATCACCTGTCAGTAATTTTGGGCATGGCAAGGATGCACCTAAAGCAGGCGGGTTAGATGGGGTGGAGGAGGCAACAGCAGAACAGAAGCACAGAGGCTGCTCTCCTGTTTTGTCCAAGTTGGAGAACTCATGTTTAATTGGGGTTTTAATGGGGTTTCACTTTTCTACACCAGTATATTTAAGCCAGAACAGGTATGTTAAAAAATGCTCACTTGTCTTGGGTTGCAAAATGGGGAACCCTACCATTTTCATCTTGCAGCTGCAGGCAAGTACCTTCAGAAACAAACTATCAAATCAAGGACTATTGGGAAACATTGGTCCCAGAACAGACTTTATAAGGTGGCATTGCTTCGTAGATGCAGAATGCATGAATTTCTAAAGCCAAGCCGCTGTGGGAAAAGTAGACTAAAAAAATGTCCATGGTGTGACCACTCGACATAACACGCTTGAACAGGCCACACAGGATGCTCAGCTTTTAATGCATCCTTCCTTCAAGTAACCACACCCTGCTTGCATACATATTAGCTGCTTTTCAAGCAATGATGCACCTTTAATCTAGAAAGTGAATTGTCAAGTCTGTGTGCATGTCTTTTGCCATCAACACATGTAACTCAAGCATCAGGCTTACCAAACTATTTTGAAACTTGCTACACAACAGAAAAGAAGTTACACAAACCTGATGAGGGGCATATACAATGTGGCCCTGTTTTGCTACATTGCATTCTGAACTGCAGCCATTATTTCCTCTGACCAGGTATAGAACAAAGAGATGGCGAACCATGTTATTTGTAAGTATTATTCCACATTCAACCATCTGTATTCTTTTGGGAAGCTAAACTGAGGTGTTTCTGCTGGGGCTATGCATCCCAGAAATACATGTGAGCAACACAAAGAGACAAGATTCAGAGTTGTGTCTCTATCAGTACAAGATGAATGTGCTTAAGGGCAGGAAACAATACTGTCAAAAACATATCAAGCAGTGCTTCTAATTCCTGACTCTTAAGAGAATATTAGCATGCCCAAAGCTTGAGTTTTGGAAGTGAATAAACCTTGTTGCACACCTATAAGGTGGTTGCATGTGTCAACTGAAATGATACCTGTGTCATGGCAGGAATGAGTTTTCCCATAAAATGCTATTAGAAAAATGCTTCTCTGTATTCTGGTAAGGTTTATACTTCAGTAGGCTGTCGACCATTCATATTGTGAAATATATGTACAAAACAAAATCCCCATTAATTCCAAGGTCTTCAGGCAGGTTATATTATGAAGGGCTACATATAACTATCAGACTGCTATGGCAAGGAAAGCTTCACACCTCAGGTTCATATGATAAATTCAAGTGGAAGACTGACTAGTAGTTGATCAAGACTACAGCTGCTGAATGAGAATAGCTGGGATCTGAATTGACAGTGACTAATCAGAAAAGGTCTTGAGGTCATGGTGGGCAGCTCAATCAAAACAACTTTCTGTGCAGCAATGTGGAAAAAGAAATTCCATGCTAGAGATTATTTCCAGTCCCTTTCCTAAAAGGAATTGTGACTATTGTAATGCTTTGCATGTGCATCTGTGGCATAGTCACATTTGGATTATTTAGTGCATTTTCAGTAGCTCCATCTCACTAAAACAAGGGGGGGGGGGACACCTTAGAACTGGAAGAGGTTCACAAAAACCCGTCTAGATCAGTGGTTCCCAACAGGTGGTCCGCGGACCCCCAGGGGTCCGCGAGCTATGCCAGAGGGGTCCGCAAGATGCTATTAGAATAAAAAATATATTAAATATATTTCGTATGATAACAGATTTTTTGTTTTGGCCACTTCCTGCATGAGCAGAGTCTAGCACAAAACTAGAATTAGATAGAGGCAGTAGTTCTGCTGTATGCCGTTAGGTGGTGCTTTACAAACACTACTGTTTTGCAAAGAGGCAGCGTGCGCATTCTACTAACGCTCACCTCCCCAAGATGCTTTGCGCGTGTCGGCTTTATTTGTGCGCTACTGCGCAGGTACCCTGTCTTCTCCATTCCCCTCCCTCCTCCCTGGCGTGCGCTGCCTCTTTGCAAAACAGTAGTGTTTGTAAACAAAGCGTTGTTTTCCGCGGAAGCTACAGTTCAGAAATAATGGACTCAAAGGACAGATTTAACTCATCTCATTAAGAACTGAAAATTAAAACTAACTGTATACTGATGGAGTACTCTGTTGTAACTGTAAAAAAGTATAAATATAAAATATAAAAAGACTCTTAATTTGGCTCTCACTTTTTAATTTTAGGATTAGGAATTAATGGGGGTCCTTGTCACAATAGCGGCTCGATGAGGGGTCCTCGAGGAAAATTTTGTTGGGAACCCCTGGTCTAGATGAACAGAGGGACAGAATTGACTCCATGATGAAATGCAAAAGATTTAGGAAATCTTAGGGTGTTGTTTTGTTTATTAAGTTCTCTTTGGTCACTTACATAATTGCATGGTATGGAAAAAGTAGCTGTCAAAAGTACTGGCACTCAAGGTCACTTAGCCACACAGACTGCAGTAGGTTTAATAGAGGAAGTACTGATATAAATTAGGGATGAGGAACCTGTGGTCCTCCAGATGTTGTTGGGACTCCAAGCTAATCAGCCCTAGCCAGCATGGTTGAAGTTCATGGATGAAGAAGATGTGGTCCAACAACACCTGGCGAGCAACAACTTCTCCATCTCTGATTTATGGATTTGGTACCATAACATATGGTAATGGTCAATAACTTAGATGGCTTTAACAAGGGTGAGATAAATTCAGGAAAGGATGACAGCTTATTGATTAAAAGGGACAACCATATTCAGCAGCTGTATACTACTGAATTCCAGCTGCCTGAAGACATTGGTACAAAAATGCTGTTTTCATGTCCTTCTCAGCTTCTGGAAGGCATCAAGCTCAGTACTATGGAAAGCAGGAAGCTGTATCCTTGACAGCGTCTCCTTATATTTCTGAATTGGGCATCCCTACCAAACCCTGTCAGACTCCTTATAAATTACTTGAAGAAACCATTGTCCAGCAGCTTCTTCAAATTACACAGATCTAAAGTAGCTTTGCTGCCAGTTCTGTCTTTTCCAACCCAGCAAGATTTTCTCTAAGAAGAAAACTTGCTAGAAGCACCATCTTCCTATCTGAAGAGATATGGTTTCAACTGGTTGTTGAAAGGCCGCCCTGTATAGAGAAACTTTTTAAGGTTTTTATATATGCTGGAAGCCACCCAGAGTGTCTGGGGCAACCCAGTCACTTGGGTGGGGTATAAATATTATTATTATTAATATTATTATTTTCAAAGCTCATCAATACATACATATAAGAAGAAGTGTGCATGCACACAAAAGCTCATACCAAAATAAAAACTTAGTTGGTTTTTAAGGTGCTACTGAAGGTTTTTTTATTTTATATAAGAAAACATGGAATAGAATACTTCTCCATGAGATTCAAGGTTCATGGCATCATATATAAGCTACTTACAATTATAACTCTTATCAGGGTAGTGAGCTTAAAAAAGCAATTTTCCATAAATGGCAACAAGTTTGAGGAAGATGGGTGGAAGCAGAAAGGCCATATTTAGGGTCATGCTTTGCTTATAAAAGGAAAGGTAGCTTTGTTTTGCGCATAAGAACTGGGCAATACATTTATTAGGATCAACCAAAATATCACGAAAGTGACAAAATTGCAGTGAGCTTTTGAGTTCAAGTTCTCTTTACTAGGTTACACAAAGTAAGGCATTGGGGAGACAAGGAAAAACGAAAGTACAAAGAACCAGGCTAAATGAATCCTGCAGTCTTGAGGTCTGTCTGCATATTCACTTTCAAGATAGAGGACATTGCAGTCCGAGTACGGTAAGTCACTCCCAGGTGTTAGGATTTCAACCTAACCCATGGGCGGATTCACATTTGACAGGATGCTGTGGTCCCAAGACACACAGAAGAAATGCACACACATTTTACTTTCCCAAGGGATCTGGATTTACGTGATCAGATTTAGTAGACCCCATCCAAGCTCTGAAAAGCACAAAGAGCTGAAAGAGGAAACCACATCAGTGATTCCTGTCTTAACACTTACCAATATCAGTTGCTTTCCCCATTTTAAGAACTGTCCCCTTAAGTGGTGCGAACCTCTACAATCAGTACATTCAGATAAAACTGCATTATCTGCCCATCCATCACAACAATTTTATGTGAAGTGACAGAAGTGATTTCTCTTCCCTCTCAATGCCATCTGGGGGTGGAGCAGTGGCGGCGGCGGCAGCAGCAATAGTTTTATAATAAGCATAGGCAAACTCGGCCCTCCAGATGCTTTTGGCCTACAACTCCCATGATCCCTAGCTAACAGGACCAGTGGTCAGGGATGATGGGAATTGTAGTCCAAAACATCTGGAGGGCCAGGTTTGGGGATGCCTCCATTAGAAGATCCCTCCGTTTTAAAAGTGCAGCAAGCTTTTGGGTTACACAGAAGCCCGAACAAGTGAAGAAGCTTTCAACTCGCTAGCACCTGATCCAGACAGACATCTGACCCGTTTGGGGATCATTCTGACTAGTTAACATGGGCATCCCCAAACTTCGGCTCTCCAGATGTTTTGGCCTACAACTCCCATGATCCCTAGCTAGCAGGACCAATGGTTAGGGAAGATGGGAATTGTAGTCCAAAACATCTGGAGGGCCGAAGTTTGGGGATGCCTGAGTTAACAGCATCAGTTGCAACCTGAGAAAGCTACCAATAGGTTTCAACGGTAAGCACGACAAATAGTCTACACACAGAAAGTAATGTTAAGCAGCAGGCCCGCTCTGGAGTAAATAAAGTCTGTGCGTATGTTGTGGGAGGGGTATGCAAACAAGGAGGTTCTCTTTTTTCTCCCTCCTTGGAATGAGCAAGAAACGGACGAGGGAAGCCAGTATCACCTGCTAATTAGAGCGGGAATGGGGGTGGAGAGATGATGAAGAGGAATCATTTTTCCACATGGTGACCTTTACCATTCAGAGCCCACCAGTCACTGCAGCGGCGAGAGGGGGGAGGGCGTCCAGAACAACGGAGGGCAAAGCGTCCGCAGGCATTCGAGCCCCCCTACCTCACGCGCCATCCCCGTTCACGAGCCAGCCTAAAAATAGGAGCCGCCATGACCAAAAGGGAGCAGCTGGGGTCTCCCCCGGACAGTGCGCAGGAGAGAACGAGCGCGCGCTGACTGGGCCGCCAAGCGCAGCTTGCGCTTCCTAGTGAAGGAGCCCTCCCGGCTCGGGCAGCGCGCACAACGCGGAAGAAGAGGCTGGTGCCGCTCGTCAGGCACCCAGGGCTGGAAAGAAACGCCTGGCCCGAGGCGACGGGGCGGGGAAAGCCCCCGGACAAGAAGCCCGGGCGGCCGCCAGAGCCTCCCCCCGGGGCTGACGGCGAGGAAGCCGTAGGGAAGGAAGCGCCTCGCTCGAGCCTGTTCTAGGGGAAGAGCCTTACCTGCCATGTCGCTCCAGTCCAGAGACCCGCTTCGCAGATACGGCTGCTACAGCTACTTTCGCTCTCTGTCTCCAGCCCCACGCCTTATATACGGGCAGGCGGGGCCCGGCAGAAGGGGCGGGGCTTCAAGGGATGACCAAAACGGGGACGGCCACAGAGGGGCGGGGGCAGGAGGAGAGAGCATGCGTGACGTGGACGGAATGGTCCTCGGAAGCGCGCAACCTTCAAAATCTGACGGGCGCGCTCCTGTCTCTCGCGGAGAAAGCCGGGCAGATATTCGTCAGGCGAAGAGCGTCTCTTCGCTCAGGCAGAACTGTAGCGCGAGACGCTCTTCGCCTGACGAACGTCAGCCTTTTTTTGGGGGGGGGGGAAGTACCCTGTTTAAGACAAACGCTTGAGGCAGACCCGTAGCTACGGGGGTGGGGGCTAGCCAGTTGTTGTTGTTTTGCCCCGGGTGAAGCTTATACAAGTGTTTCATCTTCCTCACTCACAATAGGAGAGGAATATTGGACCAACTGCTTCCCATTCAGGACAATGGCTTCTGTTGTTACATTGCTGATTAGATACAATATGGGAAATCAGCCACATATTCAGGGATTTGGCCTCATTTCCCCCCTTCTTATTATGGGCTGGTAGCCCAGAATGAGCCTACTGGCTGTTCTGGCCTGTGCTGTGTGAAATGCACCGATTCTCCCAGTGTTGTGTGGAACAAGAGCAAGGAAGTTTCAGATCTCTGCTCAGCCATGAAGCTCACTGAGTAACCTATATCATTCAGCCTACCCTACTGCATAAGGTTGTTTTGATGATAAAAGGGCAGAAAGAATAACGCATGCCACCCTGGCAGCTTTTCCCACTTTGGAACTCCCTCCCCAGAGAAGCTGGACTGGCAGCAGACACCTTCTGCCAGCAGGTGAAGACTGTTTTATTCCAATAGGCTTTTGGCAACTGTTTCCTCAAGGAGAATGCTTTTAATCCTGCCATGGTGTTTTTAACTCTCTGTATTTTAATAGATTTGTGGGGGTTTGTTTTGTTTTAATTCTGTTGTCCTTTAATTGCTTTTTAATTATATTTTGTATGCTTTTTGTATTTTATCCGTGTTGTTTTAATTTGTGTAAAAGACACCTTGAGTCCTGGTCTGGGGGAAGAGGTGAGGCATAAATACATTTAATGACAATATTATTACTACTACTACTAAAATAATAAAGCAATACCATTGCCACTTTTCAATTAAAACAGACTCCTCTCAGTTTGTCATGGCCAGAGGTGGTGATGGGGAAGCAACTATTGCATGAGAAGTAGAACTCCCTTGGGTGCATAGAATTAGTTGCATGGACATTTGGATCATGGCCAATGCTCATTGGCTGCAAGGATTCATTGTTCCAATGCATAGGCTAATGTATTGATCTCATTCGATGTAAAGAGCCTGACAAGGACACACCCAGAATTTGAATTCGAGAATATCTGTTTCCATTAAGATGAGCTTAATGGAATGTACGTTCTCCTTGATGGTCTGTCGGAAGAACTCAGGCAGTGTGTGGGAAACTATCCTGTTTTGTATGCGATATTAATGGATTTTCCAGAGGATTAATCTGTGTTGCAGCAAATACAACAAAAGGTATTGTGGGCACTTTAAATGCCAACAGATTTGTATGGCATAAGCTGCTGTGGATAAAATTCTGATGCACACAGTTTTTATAGTCCAGGGGTAGAGCATCTGTTTTGCATGCAGAGGGTCAATCCTAAATTCAATCCCTGGCATCTTCAGGTAGGGCTGAGAGAGACCCCTGTCTGAAATCCTGGAGAGCTGCTGCTACTCAGGGTAGGTAATACTAAGGCAGATGGCCGAATAGAATGAGTATAAGGCAGCTTCTGTGTAGGTGTATGCACATGGAACTGTTAGCAATGAGGGCAGATGAAAATGTAGTGCCAAAAGCACAGTTGGTGACAATTGAATTTGTTCTATCTGTTTTTAATATCAAATTATAAATTGTTGCAATCCACCTTGGGCCTGATGGTGAAGGGTGGGGCATTAAACTGAAGTAACAACAGCAGCAACCTGAATGTATGTAGAATCTGCATGGTGACCCTTCACAAAAGCAGAGATTGCCGCCAACACAGTCAGTTTAGGAATACTGAATTGATTAACATCTGTGGTGGTGGGGCAGGAAACTACTTTCTGTGTTCAGGCTCAAACGGATAGGATTGAACTTGCTGATTAGTTGTAATCCAGCAGTTTCAAATCGGAGTCTCCCTATAAATTCCTTTGTTCCAGGTGGCTTTGTACCAGAGAGACGGAAATGAAGCAACTGAGTAGATTGAAAAGGGAGAAGGTTCTCAAAATAAGAGGGAAAGTGACCCATTACTACACTTCTGTGGGTTCATCTAGTAGGCTGAGTCATGCAATAAGAAGTATATATGAAGTGATCCTGGAGACAGCCTCCAGGATAGCTCAGTCAGTAGAGCATGAGAGACTCTTAATCTCAGGGTTGTGGGTTCAGGCCCCACTTTGGGCCAAAATGTTCCTGCATTGCAGTGGGTTGGACTAGATGACCCTTGGGGATCCAACCATATGATTCTAGGATACAATGAACACATTTTTCTCTGGGTCACACAGTAAATGTAGCTCAGCTGGTTTCCCTTTTTGATTCCTTAAAAGATATGTGGGCTGGCCCTTCACTCTGTCTACTGCTTCAATTACTTATGAAAAGAAATCATTGAATACATGCTTGAGTTGAGTTCTGCACAGAATAGGCTTGTGTGAGGGCAGCTGTTAATCATAGTCCATGACTGGGATGCAGAGGAATCTTTGTTGTCACTACTGCAGCCCTGGCGTAGTAGCGTAAATGAGAGCCTGTTACACAACCTGCTTTTATATTCTAGCTGACATAAACCTTCCCAGTGTTCTGAGTTTATGATCTAAAAGTAAACACAACACTGAAAAACACATGGGAGGTAGAGGTGGCCCCAGAGGGAAGATAGGGAAGCAAAGACTTCTTTCCTAAATCAGATTGATGACTTGATTGGATTTTTACCGTTTCTGTTTTGGACTGTATTGGAAGCAACTTCCTAGCATATTAACTTTTACAGCTTTCAGACAGCAATGCTAAATATTTTCAGTATTGTGTCTTCCCCACTGTAAATACCCTTTCCATTATTGTTCATATTTTTTTCTTTATTATTTTAAAAGGCTTGAATTCCCGCCTCGCCTCCGCCCCGAACATTAGTTCTTTCAGCATACAAATGCTCATGATCCATATCTAGAACACTTTGGGAATCATGCAAAGACTTTCAAAAAGTGTGAATTAAGTTAAGAAACACACAATTGTTTCTGAAATGCCCCTTCCCTAAGAATCACCATCATGGACCAGACATAGTGCCGAGGATTTGCAAACAGCATCTAGGATGTTGTTGTTTTTACTTTGCACGAAGACATGAGAATGATTACAACTTTTCATAGTTCACACTTGGCAGTATTTACAGTTGCTCATGTTTAAATTTGCAACATTTGAAGTCCCCAAATATGGGCTGACAACTCATGTGATTAAAAGCTTGTCAAAGCTAAGCAGGTTTGATCCTGCTTTGAGTTTGGTCAGTACCTTGATGGGTAGCCATCTAGAAGTTACATGTCTGCTGCCCTAGGGTCCATGGTGGAAAAAAGGTAGGTACTTAATGGAAGGAAGGAAAATAAATCAGCACTTCAGATTTTTCACCTCTTATTTGACAGCTAAGCTATACAAAATACTGGACAGTATTCCAGTTCTCTTCCCCTCCACCCTGCCCCAACGCCATTTTGTCAATAAAAAATGTAGCCCTTGTTGCTGTTTGCCCCATTAAAGAAAACATTATACCTGGTGTGATGCCAGTTCTAAGATCTGCAGTGATGTACATATACAAGGTCTGTATGTAATTCTTTCCCTACATTAACCACTAGGTTCTTTCGTGCTACAACATCTTTGAGGATACTTGAGGAGCCCTATCCAGGCATTGAGCAGATGCAAATCTGCTTAGTTTCATCAAGGCTGTTTCATCAAACACCTCCATACCATGTTAGCTTACCTGCAAGTAGTTGGGTTCTATTCAGAAAAAGGTAGATCTTAATTTAAATCACAGCTGAGGCACAAGGCCTGGTTTTGATGCGTGAACGCTGTGCATATTAATCTCAGCAGAACGCTGTGCATATTAATCTCAGCAGAAAGTGCCTGTGTTTTAAATCTTCAGTTGTGATTCCCCCCCCCCAACACGAAAGCAGCCTTCAGAGGTCACTCCTCTGCTCACACAAATGCAACACAGAAAACTGACAATTATAGTGGCAGATTCCTCCCTGCTGCAAGCGAACACTGTGAAAGATAGGAACCTCCATCTTAGTAGAAACAGATAATATTATTATCAAGGAGTCTGGTGGCCAGACACAAGAGGCAGCTGGGCTGCTGCACCTTTAAAAATTGTGTAGAGGGGGGGATTTCAGCAGCTGCAGATTGTATGACAAACCACACCTGCTCAAATACATGCTACACAACTACCGGTATTAAAGGTGCTGGACTTTCGCATTTGGCCACCCTATTAGAGAACAGGAGATGACATGATAGAGACATCGTTTGCATGCTCAAATCCTATTACCTCTGTTCAGAGGCTTTTCAAGTTTTTATATTGTTTAAAAAGTCAGAGATGGACGAGTTTGACAGGGGGCTGCAGAAATGATACCTCTGTCATGAGTCACAACAGCTTCAATTCCCTTAAACATGATTGCCTGTCTCCAGGCTTAAGCACATATAATCTTCCCAAGTGGGCAAATCCCCTGTATTGATGATGTTTGTAAAGGTTTCCATAGAACCTTGGACCCAGCCTTGCTTGCAAAGTAGACAAACAAAGCCAATATGATAATATATCTTGAAGTCGTGGGCCTTCTTAGGAAATCTTGGACTTTAATGCTTTTGTTGTGGTGTGTGTGTGTGTGTGTAGTGTAGTGTTTCTATACTGTCTAATGACTGGATAATGTCTATATCTCTAGTGTAGTTTGAAAAGCAAGATAGCAAACACTTAAAGATAATGCTAAAATTGCTTCATGAAATGTTAATGAATGTAATAGACCTGTTAAGAGAGCATAGATTCCAGCCTATATTGTATTAAGCACTTAATGCCGATATGGCTTATATTCAGGAAGGCCATTTGGGTAGGTAGAACTACCCCAGAGCATTGCTTACGGGACCATCGGGGAGGGGAGCTGTTTGCTCTTTGAAGAGAAAACAGGGAGGAGGGACTCATTCACCAATGCAAATAACTGTTCTGAAGAAGAAGATCTCTTTACTTTGGTGCAAGCTATTGCACAGCTTTGCTGAAATGTATTAATATTTATCACACTAGTATTCTACCCTTTCTCCAGAATAACCAAGAATGGTACAGACAAGATTATCCCAGTTCTTTCCTCACAACAAGCCTATGAAGTAGGTTAGCCTCAGGGGCTGTGTCTAGCTCATCATGGCTAAGATAGGATTTGAACCAAAGGCTTCCCAGTCCACCATGGGTAGGGAATCTTAGGTCCAGGAGCCAGATGTGCAGTGGTGGACTTTTGGTGGCTCCCTGAAAAACATCACAATTCACCTTCCATTGTTCGTCATTGTTGTGGCACCCTCTCGGATCAGCGCTCAGTATAGGCAAACCAGTCACACTCTCCAAATCTTTCTCTGAGATGTGGCCCTCAAAATTTATCTGTCTGACCCTCAGGACTGTCTGAAGGCCACAACTTTCTCTGGGTAGCCACACATGTTACTGATCCTGATTCATACCCACCTTGAGTGTTTTGCCTGGATGACATGTCTCCTGAAACTCTGATAATGCCTTTTGCTTGCCTGGATGGGGAATAGAGCAGTGTGTGGAGAAAAATATCCTATTGTACAAAGGTAAAATTTACTTTTGTGGCTCAGCTCACTTTGGCCACTGGGCTCGACCAGTATTGGCATGTGGTCCCAGAAAATTGCCAAGAAGGGAATGTGGCCGTTTGGGGCTGGAAATCCCCCCCCCTGAACCTTGCACATATTCACAGTAGTACAGCTTGGATCTCAAACGCCTTGGCTCCCAAACAAATTGGCTCCTGAATGATTGAAATCCAGAAGTGAGTGTTTCGGTTTTCAAATGATTTTCAGAAACTGAATGTCCAGCGTGGCCTCCAATTGGCTGCAGGAGCTTCCTGCAGCCAATCAGAAGCCATGCTTTGGTTTCCAAACATTTTAGAAGTCAAACGGGCTTCCGGAACGGATTCTGTTTGACTTCCAAGGTACAAGAGTATTCAGGACAAATGTAAACTGGTCTTATGTTGAAACTCAGGTGTGATACCCATTCCCCCAGTCAAGCTTGTTTCAAGATCTGTGGAATGTCTTGAGCCACACACACTGCCTCTTCTTCCCTCTCTCCCAGCTGAATCCTATCAGGTTGGCCAAGATTTTGGAAAAGCAGCCCTCTTGGTATCACCCTTAATGTCAAAACACTCACATATGCCTGGTTCTTTCTATAAATCAGCCAACAGGTCTTCTTGTGCTACTGCAGCAATTGGTTCAGCTTATTCTGTTGAACTGGACGAAGGGTAATGATTGTTGTTAAGAGCGCAAGAACCTAAATGGTAGCAGCACAAGTTCACTGACCATTTATTATGCTACATTGTAACTTGTAGGCAACCCCCCCCCCCCCGTGCTAAGGATTGAGGGGTCTTGACGACAGGGAAGGCTCACTCATGAGGCAAAGCGAGGCGACTGCTTTAGGCAGCAAAATCCACAGGGGCAGGAGATCCTGGTGTAGATCTTTACTCACCCTCTTCTCCCTGGTGGGGAGCAGGGTGCCATTTTTGCCAGAGACCACAGCCTGTTAGATGCCCTTAGTTCACACTGAAATCAATGGGATTTAAATTAAGATGTGACTAGTTTGTCCCATTGATTTCAGTGGAAACTAAGTGCAACTAACTTAGTCTAAATCCAGCCCTGTATATTTTGTATTTATTTGCACCGTCCAGGCATTTTTCTCTTCTCACCAGTAACACTGTGCAACACTCTTAGCCTCATTCTGCCTTTGAGTCCCATGCCAGATCTGCCCCATATTGTCTACAAATTAGGGGAATGTCTGAACCGGGGAAGAGCTTTGTGGCTCTGAACTTCCCCCAACGCATGTGAGGATCATGCTCGAGTGAACAGAGGCCACATGCCTGCAGTCTGATGGAGGTTCAGAAATTGTGGAGATCTGGGTATGACCACAAAGAATGACCCCATCCTCACCACATGTGCTTAGGACTGTGTGAAAAAACACTGTAACTGAAAGTAAATACAACTCTCAATTTGCCTGACAGCAATTCCAGCCTTGCCTTGTCATCAAATCCTGAAACCAGATGGAAGTCATTCTGTCACTTTCTATGTGTGCCCAGAAGTATCGAGACTTGCTGATGTTACAAATGTACCCCCCCCCACTCCCATGCATAGAATTTCCATCAGCTGAAAAAGGCCAGCAGCCCTGACACACAAGGAGGATTCATGTGTAGAAAATGTCAAAACGATGCATATAAATCATTCATGTGGGGCGCAAATTCTTCATTCAGCATAAGGGAAAAGGCATCCGCTATTGGTTGAAAGGTGGAGCAATGAGGCGTGTTCTTCCCAAGAGGATAACTCAGTGCCTCTCTGTCCTTTAGAGAAAAAAAAACATATTAAAAAGTAGATATTTTTACTTGAAGAATGTTTTTCTTGGAGGGATTAAGGATGTCATTGATGCAAGCGGTTACTTGCAGAGTTTATAGAAAGTGATTCTTGGGTTGTGACAGTTTGCTGGTGCCATTTTTTTTTATTTTTGTGAAGATATTTATACAGGTATTTCCTTTGTGACTTGCTGTTTACAACCGGACGGGGAATTATACGCAAGGCGAATTTGGGTTTTGTGGGTGAAAATGTATTCATGACCTTACTGATCTTCACAAATATGTCTTCTTACACAGATATGTCTTCTTATATGCTAGACAGAATGAATAGGGCTTGTGCTAGAATAACAGCCTACATTTGGGATTGGGGGTGGGAATGTACAGTTTCAAAGTGGGTATCATGTTTGTTTTCAGGCACAGTGAATGAATCGCACACTTTCTCATTAAATATACCCCAACCTGGAGGCGTCTCCTGCTTTTCTACATTTGTCCAGGAGAAACCCTGCTGCAGTTCTGCATTAAAAATCCTGCCCGTTAGCCACATAGAACCCCTCTTATAAATCTGAGATAATGACATACCTCTGTGGAGCCTGAATCACTGCTTAGACCTTGCTGGATTTACACTGGTTGTGGGTATGCCAGAGATGTTGAAAATAATTTTTAGTACTTTGGCTGCTCACACTGGGCGTGTGTGAGAGAGAGAGAGAGAGAGAGAGAAAAATTGTAGGTGTTGTATAAAAATGTTAATGTTTTATGTGATTTCCCCCCTATTGTATAATGTATTTCTATTTATGTTTTTTAACTTGGAGATGGGACCCAGGTGGCGCTGTGGGTTAAACCACTGAGCCTAGGGCTTGCTGATCAGAAGGTCGGCGGTTCGAATCCCTGTGACGGGGTGAGCTCCCGTTGCTTGGTCCCAGCTCCTGCCAACCTAGCAGTTCGAAAGCACGTCAAAATGCAAGTAGATAAATAGGAACCGCTACAGCGGGAAGGTAAACAGCGTTTCCATGTGCTGCTCTGGTTTGCCAGAAGCGGCTTTGTCATGCTGGCCACATGACCTGGAAGCTATACGCCGTCTCCCTCGGCCAATAATGCGAGATGAGCGCGCAACCCCAGAGTCGGTCACGACTGGACCTAATGGTCAGGGGTCCCCTTACCTTTACCTTTAACTTGGAGATGGGACCCAGGTGGCGCTGTGGGTTAAACCACTGAGCCTAGGGCTTGCTGATCAGAAGGTCAGCGGTTCGAATCCCTGTGATGGGGTGAGCTCCCGTTGCTCGGTCCCAGCTCCTGCCAACCTAGCAGTTCGAAAGCACGGCAAAATGCAAGTAGATAAATAGGAACCGCTACAGCGGGAAGGTAAACGGCATTTCCATGTGCTGCTCTGGTTTGCCAGAAGCGGCTTTGTCATGCTGGCCACATGACCTGGAAGCTGTACGCCGGCTCCCTCGGCCAATAATGCGAGATGAGCGCGCAACCCCAGAGTCGGTCACGACTGGACCTAATGGTCAGGGGTCCCTTTACCTTTACCTTAACTTGGAGATATTTATTCTTATTCTTATTCACTATTTGTTAAATTTATATACCACTCTTCATCAAAAGATCTCAGGGCAGTTCACATTTGAGGTTCATAGCTGAGGTAACAAGCGACTAATAAGATCAAACAACAACAACATTGCTAGCTTTTCTTTTACCGTCACTGTGGCATACAGAACACCAATTTGTGTCCAGCTCACTATCCTCTTTTCAGGTCTGATCAGTCAAAGCATTTTACAGTTCATGGAAGGATGGTTTGACAAAACGAACCCGCAAATGATGCATTAGATATTTATTGTCGTCGTTTTGTTCACCAAGGTGAGCATGTTCACATTGGTTGGGACGGAGAGGCTACATGCAAACTTGTGCTGAGGGACATTTATCCTCTTGACTGCTAGTACACATGCAGTACTATGTCTTGTGGAGTTAGCTTTGCTGCAGGAAAACAACAACAACTGGGCTACACAAAGCCATTGCCTGCCTTGCCACCTCAACGCCCCCCTGCCTCCCCCCCAAATACATAAGAATTCCAAGTGAAAGGAATACTTTGAAGTGGCAGGGGGCATTGCAGCAAGGAGAAGAGATGGCCATGCTGGTATTTGAAAAATATTTACAGTTTGAACACTGTGAAATTGCAATTTCCCCACATCCCATAACACGGTCTCAGTCCTGCAATGACTATATAACAGGTGCACATTTATCTTCTATAGACATAAATAACCCAGTTTCCAAGGTTCTGTCTAGCACCAACAAGAAATGGGAAGTGGATTAAGGCTATGCAGACAGAAGAGGAAGAGTCTGCTGTTGAGAAGAGTAAATTTGGTTCACAGTGGCTCCCATTTAGTTATTTGTGCTGCAACCACAGATATAAATTATACGGGGCAAAAAATTATTTCTCATCTCAAATAATGATGGGTGTTTTGCTGGGTGTGCAATGCAGGCATCATCTGGTGAGGTGCTCAGTGTAGTCTCTGTGGCAGAACTTGCAACAGCACCTGGTACCTTTGGGCAGCTGCCAGGGCCCACTGCCTTGCCCTTCCCCCTGTTAAATATTCCTTCTGTCCCTGCATTCTGAGTTAGCCAGCAAGATCATACTTTCGATTTCTCAGAGACCCTCTCTACTGCTATGGGGAATTGTGGGGAATTAAAACAGTGGCAGCTGCAGCCACCTGGAGCTGCTTAGAATGCTGCCCTGCAACCAGATAAGCTTTCCAGGGCATGCAGAAAAAGGAGGGGGCCTGCCAGAGGATGCTTTTGCCCAGGACCTCTGCAAAAGGGAAGCCAGCTCTAATCCGTATAATGGGAACAAAAACATCCCACCTTATGGAGGCACTTTGAGCACAAACTCAATAAACACCGCAAAGGACAGTTGTTGTTTTGAAGGTGCTATCCAAATGCTAAGCAAGCTGTCCATTTACTCTGCAGGCAGCTTTCGATACTGAAGAATCCAGATGGGTGTGAGACATTCCTGAAGCAATAGAATCCCGTTCCTATTTGTCCAGCCAGATCTAACTAGCAGCACACAATTTGTTCCTGCAAACTACCTGACATGCTTGCAGGGCATGCCAGGCCAGCAAGTACTCTGTCTGGGCACGAAAAACCAGCAACAGCCACAGAGGTTTTCCAAGAACTTGTTTACAGATCCTAAATCATGGTTCCAGCCCCTTCGACAGTGTGCCTCTGTAGTTCTACGTGTGGTTTGAAGGAGCTGGCAATTGAGAGCTTGTTCCTTGGAAGGGTAGTAGGTTCTACAACAGCGCTTCAAGCCTCAGCTCGTCTTCCCCTTGCCATTGGTTAATTACCTCCACCCACAACTTCCAGTCAGCTCTGCAACAGTGTGTGAGGCTTCTCTCTGAGAGGCCTCGGTCCTGGATCATGGCAGCCGCTGGACGGTCCTTGAATCCCCATACCTTTCCCATTTCTAAATAAAACAATTTGTTTCTGCACACTGTTGCTCTTGCGGAATGGATTCAATCACGTATGGGTAAATTGGGTTTGCATAATTCAAGTGGATTAAAATGCCCTGTCACCCCAGTGCAACAAATCCACTTTACAAAACAACAATGGAAGTTTTGTGATTAGCAAGGCGACAGGGTAATGCATAGAAAAGTATGGGAGGGTCAAATGATGATTCGGAAGCTGTATAATGAGCTGCCCCAACAATCAAGTCAGAACAAATGTTCATTGTCTCATAACCACCTCTAAAACAAATCAGAATGGATGCTCAAAAAAGACCTGACATTGTCAAACCTCCATGCAAGTTTTGTGCAAGCAAAAGGAAAAAGATGCTGAATGACATGGGTTGTCTGAAGGAGCCCTGCCTGCATCATTTGAATAGGCACAGTTTAAGCGTTTTTATCCATACAGTTTGTTTTTCCACAAGCCTTCTTCCATGATTTCTGCATCATGAGCCTTCAGCACAATCATTCCTTTTGTCATCTTCTGTAGCCAAATTTATTTTGCGTAATCCGAGTCTTCAGCACAGAACAGGCCACATAATGAAATAAATGAATACAGCGGTGATATCTGGTTTTCAACACTGCGATATATCACCGGCTAAACCTTGCGATATAGTGATATATCACAATGTCTGAAATAAGGATGGAGGCATTGGCTGGCTTCACAGTTTTTCCCACATTGTGATTTTTGCATAGCACACGTACACACACACAACATGGTTCACAATTTATTGCTGATATATATTGATCACCCAGTCCTAACATTCATTGTGATTCACGATATATTGCCAGGTCAAAAATTATGAAACCGATATCATGATACACACTTCAGACTGGTTTTGGACGATATATTGATATATTGTCCACCCCTAGAATACATACTGTTGTAGGTTTCCAATAAGATTCCTGTGAGAAGGTCTATCAGTGTGGCAAAACACTGAGGCAATACCTGGACTTGGCAAAAGAGTGTTAATAGCCAGGAAATGTGTTTCCATAGGAACTTAGATCCAAAAATGATAAAGGAGGACCAGAGGAGATATCTGGGCTCAGACCCAACCATGATGTCTACCTCATTCCTATATTACAGATTTCTTGCTGAGCTTCACTATGGGTTGGTTCAGCTGAGCTTTTTCATAAATCTCTCCTTCCCACCACTTCCTGACTATGAACTCAGATTAGATTTCATCCACTTCACCCAGCAACTCATAGTGGATGAATAGAGGTCATTCTCAAAAGGAACTGAGGATTGCTTCAGGACTGTTTGGGACAAAAGTGCTCTTATTCCAGTTAAAGCTGTCCATGGGTGTTTGCGCTTTTTTGGAAAGTCATCCATGCGGAGCAGCCATGAGTGAGAGAAACAGCAAGGTTGGCAAGCACACGAATCTTCATATTCTAAGGCTCCAACCCTGAGTTGTCTAGGTTTCGTCCATCTCATTCGTAGTAACATTATGAGGATCAATAAATCCTTTTGACAAATGGACTTTGGTCTTGGGTTTCTGGAGGCTTATGATTAAAGGGGCATGCTTCATTTAAGATTTTCCACACTGTTATGAGCAGTGGAAGTTGAGCCCGCTTCATTTCCACAGAGAGAAATGGGATTTATTTCCAAACAGAAGCTTTCAGCACTGAGGTGCCAAAGAGTTTTGCACAAAAGCTTCTATCCTTCCCTGAAGACTCAGGATAGGTAACAGTTTATTAAACCACACCTTGAAAGAGAAAAAATTTAACAGATGTGCAGCACTATTGTTTGCATGTTTACTTGGAAGTAAACCCCTTCATGGATCAATGCCTTGTCCCCTTCATGGATCAATGCCTTGTTGTGGCGAAGGGGCTTGAATAACTCAGAGAAGCTATGAGCTATGCCATGCAGGGCCACCCAAGATGGACAGGTCATAGTGGAGAGTTTTGACTAAACGTGATCCACCTGGAGAAGGAACTGGCAAGCCACTCCAGTATCCCTGCCAATAAAACTCCATGGACAAAGACAACAGGCATATAAAAGTTATGACGCTGGAAGATGAGCCCCTCAGGTCGGAAGGCGTCCAACATGCTACTGAGGAAGAGCGGAGGACAAGTACAAGTAGATTCAGAGCTGATGAAGCGGCTGGGCCAAAGCTGAAAGGTCGCTCAGTTGCGGATATGCCTGGAAGCGAAAGGAAAGTCCGATGCTGTAAAGAAAAATATTGCATAGGAACCTGGAATGTAAGAACCATGGATGGAGGTAAGCTGGATGTGGTCAAAAATGAGATGACAAGAATAAATATCGACATCCTGGGCATCAGTGAACTAAAATGGAAGGGAATGGGCGAATTCAGTTCGGATGACTATTGTGAGGGGCAAGGGATATCGCGAAGCCCCTCCCCTCCTGAGTTCCAGCCCGCCCAGAGCACGACTGAAAGCAGGGAAAGCTCCAGCTCAAGTGGGGAAACAGGAAGTGGGGTCCAAGGCTCTGGCAGGGTAGAAGAGCCATCGTCCCAGGTGGGACAGGAAGGAGGAAGAAAGGGGGGCAGACCCATCCCCCCAACTCCGGAACTTCGCAGAAAGCGTCGGGGGAAGAGGATGGGTCTCCCCAAGTTGTTATGCTGGCGCAAGACGCGCCAAACGCCATTCGGAGGTACTGATTCAAGCTGAGAAGATGTGTCTCTGTAAATAGCTCCACCTTTAGCACTGTAAATACGCAGCACAAATAAAAAGATAAAATGCAGAGCGGTGTAGAGTCGTTACTCTGAAGTAGCCCTATCCGGTCACTGTGACAGCTACCTCCGAATCTTTTTTGCGGCCACTTTGGAGTTGCCGGGATGACAGCGCCAGAAGCGGAGAAATGGCGGCAGATCGCGGAGAAAGCCCAGCAGGACCTGCAGCAACTGGCGTTGCAGGCACAGGGGGAATTAAAGGCGGCTAAACAAGAAACGGAGAAAGTCAAAGAGGACAGGCACAACCTTGCTGAACAGGTGAGAGCACTTCAGGAGAAAGAGCAGCAGTTAAGGGCGGTAGCGGTGGACCTCCAAAACAAGTTGGATGCAGAGAAAAACAAGGCAGGAGGGGGTGCCCAACTCCAAGTGCTGCCAGGAAGGAGAGCAGGGACCCTAGTAAGCAAGTTCAATGGAGACCCGAGGGAATATCATGGCTTTGAGACTGAGATCGTGTATGCTCTTGAGCTGCACCATAATGAGTTCCCTGATGATGCGCACAGAGTAGCGTTTATTGTGGAACACCTTACCGGGGGAGCCAGGGAGTGGCTTAGACCGTTAATCGCGACAAAAAATCCTTGCATGAAGGATGTCAAACTATTTTTAGAGGCTTTAAAAACCATGTATGCGGCTGATAGCCATTTGGACCAGACCAAAGAGGAACTGCATAATTTAAGACAAAGAACAATGACAGTTCGCGAATATTGGTCAAGATTCACCATGCTGGTGCACAGACTGGGGTGGGAACTGCACTCGCCTCCGATGGAAGCGGCGTTCTACCTGGTGTTGAATGAGGATGTGAAAGATGAGCTCTCGAGAGGTCCAAAGCCCAGTAATATGGATCAGCTGAGCAAAGCGGCTCTGGCGGTGGGGGTGAGACAGGAATCCCGGTGGAACGACAAGCAAGCAACGCGCGCAAAGCGGGCTTGGTTCCCACGGTCGCAGGAGAAGCCACTCCCCCAACAGCCATCTCACGCCATGCCAGGGGCCAGCCAAGACCAGGAACCCATGCAAATTGATAGCGCGCGCGCGGGGGCTTTTCAAACCCCAGCGGCGCCAAGACGCAAGGAGGGAAGAGGCGGGAATTGCTTTCTCTGCAACTCCCCTCAGCATCTCGTCAGAGACTGCCCACATCGCAGGGAATGGCAAGGAAAGGCGGGAACGGTTGTGCCCTCCCCCACTGACGCAGCACCACAGCAGGGAAACGAGACAGCCTGGCTGCAGGAGACAAGGGGCAGCAGCCAGGCGCAGTCGGCACACAACAGCCCCAACCCACCCACCCGCACAGCGAGGAGCAGCGCCAGCCCCCCCCCCCAGAGCAGGGGTGGTTCTAGAAGTGACGCTAACGCTCCCTAATGGCTATCCCCTGACGGTCCTCGTGTTAATCGACAGTGGTGCCTCGGCGAACTTCTTCTCGAGAAACTTTGCAGAAGAGCACCAGATCCAACTTCTGCAGCTGGATTTTCCCCTGCACGTCTCCACCATAGACGGCAGGGAGTTGCTGGGAGGGGCCATCACCCACCAGACCCCCCCCCATGAGAATGACGGTGGGAAGGCACTCAGAGACACTGGCATTCAACGTCACCACCATCTCAGACCCCCCCATCGTCTTGGGCATGAGCTGGCTGGCGTGCCATGACCCCTCCATCAGTTGGCACCAGAGATGCATCACGTTTGGATCGGACTTTTGTCTGGAACATTGCATGCAGCGCCAACCAGGGGAGGGGCCTCCCATAGCCACGGTGGCCACCATGCACGTCAAGGGGGGGGGAGGCAATACCCAAACCGTACTGGGACCTGCAGAAGGTCTTCAGTGAAACGGAGTCCGACCACCTACCCCCACACAGGTCCTTTGACTGTCAGATCAACCTGGTACCAGGGGCCACGCTACCCCCAGCCAAGCTGTACTCCATGTCAGATCAGGAACTGGAGGACCTGTGGGCGTTCATCGACAAGAACCTCAAGCGGGGGTTCATCAGAGAAAGCAAGGCAGCAGGGGGCAGCCCGGTCTTCTGGGTGGACAAGAAAGACACGCAACAGCGCCGCCTGGTGGTGGATTTTAGACGGCTCAACATCATGACGGAACCGGTGGCTTTCCCAATGCCCAGAGTGGATGATCTGCTGACAGCGGCACGCAGGGGCAAGATCTTCACCAAGCTCGACCTGAGGGGGGCGTACAACTTGATCAGGATCCGGGAAGGCGATGAGTGGAAGACCACGATGTTCACGCCTCTGGGCTCTTTTGAATATCTGGTGATGCCCTTCGGTTTGCAAGGGGGCTCAGCATGCTTCCAGGCCTTCATGCACCACGTCCTGGGGTCCCTCCTCTTCAAGAACTGCTTGGTCTTCCTGGATGACATCCTTATTTACTCCAATGACCCAGTGCAGCATGTAAAGGATGTCAGGGAGGTGTTGCAGCGCCTGAAGGAGAACCACCTGTATGTGAAGCTGGAGAAGTGCAAGTTTCACACCAAAGAGGTGGACTTCCTGGGCTATAAGCTGTCAGACAAGGGGCTAGCGATGGACAAGGACAAGGTGCAGGCCATCCTGGACTGGCACAGCCCCAGGACGCGCAAAGATGCCCAACGCCTACTAGGCTTCGCCAACTTCTACAGGAAGTTCATCAAGAACTTCTCTCGCGTTACGGCTCCCATCACGGACTGCCTGAGAGGCAAGCAGAAGTTCAGATGGACACCAGAGGCGCAAGCAGCGTTCGAAAGCCTCAAGAGGGTGTTCGCCTCAGACCAGAACTTGTTCCACGTGGTGCAGGCTGCGCCCCTACGCGTGGAGACAGATGCTTCAGACAGGGCTTTGGGCGCCATTTTGCTGCAACTGGATGCCAACAGAGAGTGGAGACCCTGTGCCTTCTTCTCCAGAAAGCTGACCCAACCAGAGCGCAACTACACGGTGTTTGATAAGGAGCTTCTCGCGATCCACGCTGCGTTCCAGCACTGGAGACACTTCCTAGTGGGCGCCAAGCACCCCATTCAGGTGTGCACGGACCACAAGAACCTGGAGTTCTGGAGAACGGCCAGGGTGCTCAACCAGCGGCAGATACGGTGGGCAGAGTTCTTCTCGCACTTCAACTTCTCCATCCACTACATACCGGGAGAGCAGAATGTCAGGGCGGATGCCCTCTCCCGCAAGCCAGAGTACATGGAGGAGGAGTTGCCACCAGCACCCCGACACATTTCCCCCCCCATCAGCATGGTCCTGCGGAGCAGCAGTGGTGAGCGAGGCAGAACTCACAGCACTGACGGCAGCAGATGGGTTTGCCACCCGCATCTTCAGAGAGCTGCGAGGGGGGAGGGAGCAGGCAAAAGACTTTGAGGAAAGGAGGGGGTTGCTTTTTTACAGGGGAGCCCTGTACCTGCCCACCAACCAGCTCAGAGGGAAGGTCCTCAAGCAGATGCACGACAACCCGACGGCGGGTCATTTTGGAAGGGACAAAACCACTCACCTAGTCATGAGACACTTCTGGTGGCCAGGGGTGCGGGAAGATGTTCGGGACTATGTAAGGGGCTGTGACACCTGCCAGCGAGCAAAGGTGGTCAGAGCACAATCAGCAGGGTTGCTGGAGCATTAGCCACACCGCACAGGCCGTGGGAAGTAGTGTCCATGGACTTCATCACAGACCTGCCGTCGTCCAGGGGCAAGACCGCAGTGTTGGTGGTGGTGGACCTCATGTCCAAAATGTGCCATTTTATACCGTGTGCCAGGGCGGTCTCTGCAGAAGAGACAGCCAAACTGTTTGTTGACCATGTATTCAGACTGCATGGATTACCTTTAAGAGTTATTTCGGATCGAGGACGCCAATTTGTTTCCAGGTTCTGGAGGCGGCTCATGAACCTCCTGCAGGTGGAGGTCAGCTTGTCGACGGCTCGGCACCCGCAGACCAATGGACAGGCGGAGAGGGTCAACGCCATTCCACAGCAGTACCTGAGATGCTACGTCAGCCAGAGGCAGACGGACTGGGTGGATCGCCTGCCACTGGCAGAATTTGCCTACAACAATGCGGTGCACGTCTCCACAGGGGTGTCGCCCTTTAAGGCCAACTACGGGCGCGACCTCAGATCTTTCCCGGAGAGGGAGGGGGAGGAGGAGGAGGAGGGCCCACAGGCAGAGGATTGGGCAGAGGAACTGGAGACGGTGCACCAGCAGCTCAGAGAACACTTGGAGAGGGCCAAGGAAGCGTACAAGAAGGGGGCAGATCGCCACAGGCGACCGGGGGAGGTCATCAGGGTGGGGGACAAAGTTTGGTTGTCCTCGGAGGGCCTTCCCACCAGAGGGAGGTGCAAGAAGCTGGCACCCAGAAGGTTGGGCCCCTTCACGGTCACGCAGCAGGTGAACCCGGTGGCATTCAGGCTGGCACTGCCAGAGGACATGAGGGTGCACCCAGTGTTTCATAGATCGCTGCTGTCTCCGTACAGGGAAAGTAGCAGGTTCCGAGGCAGCGCACAGACCCCCGAGGGAGGGGGGGGGGAGAGTGGAGGAAGGGAGCCACTCAATGAAGCAACGGCCATCCTTGATTCACGAAGGGGGGTGGGGGGCCTGGAGTACCTCATGGCATGGGAGGATGCCCCGCCGTCCCAGAATGAATGGGTCCCAGCCACCCAGATACAGGAGGAATTCTTAGTGGAAGAATTCCACGCCCTCTTCCCACACAGGCCCAAGCCCTGGCACATGGAAAGGGAGGGGGAGGAGGAGGAGGAAGCACAGGAGGGGGAAAGCAGTTCACCATGGAGATGGGAAGCAGAGTTTGAGGACACGGAGGAGGAGATATGGGCATCTCCGAGGTCCACTCAGTCAGGAGAAGAGGTGGACTGGCAGCAGATTTTCACCCCCACCAGCTCTGAGGCCACGGACTTTTTGGGCTTTCCCTCTTCCCAGGAGGAAGGAGGGGGCCAAGGGGACTGGGGGGAGGTGTTCACACCAACCGGCTCGGACAGCACGGAGTTTTTAGGCTTTCAGTCACCACCGACACCCGTGCAGAAATGACACCAAAGAAGGATGTTCTTCTCATTACAGGGGATTGGAATGCTAAAGTAGGGAATCAAGAGATAAAAGGAACAACTGGCAAGTTTGGCCTTGGAGTTCAAAATGAAGCAGGGCAAAGGCTAATAGAGTTCTGTCAAGAGAACAAGCTGGTCATCACAAACACTCTTTTCCAACAACACAAGAGACGACTGTACACATGGATATCACCAAATGGGCAGCATCGAAATCAGATTGATTATATTCTCTGCAGCCAAGATGGAGAAGCTCTATACAGTCAGCAAAAACAAGACCTGGAGCTGACTGTAACTCAGATCATCAGCTTCTTATAGCAAAATTCCAGCTTAAACTGAAGAAAGTAGGAAAAACCACTGGGCCAGTAAGATACAATCTAAATCAAATCCCTTATGAATACACGGTGGAAGTGAGGAACAGGTTTAAGGATTTAGATTTGGTGGACAGAGTGCCTGAAGAACTATGGATGGAGGCTCGTAACATTATACAGGAGGCAGCAACGAAAACCATCCCAAGGAAAAGGAAATGCAAGAAAGCAAAATGGCTGTCCAACGAGGCCTTACAAATAGCAGAGGAGAGGAGGCAAGCAAAATGCAAGGGAGATAGGGAAAGATACAGGAAACTGAATGCAGATTTCCAAAAAACAGCAAGGAGAGACAAGAGGGTCTTCTTAAATGAGCAATGCAAAGAAATAGAGGAAAACAATAGAATGGGGAAAACCAGAGATCTGTTCAAGAAAATTGGAAATATGAAAGGAACATTTCATACAAAGATTACCATAATAAAGGACAAAAGTGGTAAGGACCTAACAGAAGCAGAAGACATCAAGAAGAGGTGGCAAGAATACACAGAGGAATTATACCAGAAAGATATGGAGGTTTCGTACACCCCAGGTAGTGTGGTTGCTGACCTTGAGCCAGACATCTTGGAGAATGAAGTCAAATGGGCCTTAGAAAGCACTGCTAATAACAAGGCCAGTAGAAGTGATGATATTCCAGCTGAACTATTTAAAATTTTAAAAGATGATGCTGTTAAGGTACTACACCCAATATGCCAGCAGGTTTGGAAAACTCAGCAATGGCCAGAGGATTGGAGAAGATCAGTCTACATCCCAATTCCAAAGAAGGGCAGTGCCAAAGAATGCTCCAACTACCGCACAATTGTGCTCATTTCACACGCTAGCAAGGTTATGCTTAAAATTCTACAAGGCAGGCTTAGGCAGTATGTGGACCGAGAACTCCCAGAAGTGCAAGCTGGATTTCGAAAGGGCAGAGGAACCAGAGACCAAATAGCAAATATGCGCTGGATTATGGAGAAAGCTAGAGAGTTCCAGAAAAACGTCTACTTCTGCTTCATTGACTATGCAAAAGCCTTTGACTGTGTCGACCACAGCAAACTATGGCAAGTTCTTAAAGAAATGGGAGTGCCTGATCACCTCATCTGTCTCCTGAGAAATCTCTATGTGGGACAAGAAGCTACAGTTAGAACTGGATATGGAACAACTGAGTGGTTCAAAATTGGGAAAGGAGTACGACAAGGTTGTATATTGTCTCCCTGCTTATTTAACTTATATGCAGAATTCATCATGCGAAAAGCTGGACTAGATGAATCCCAAGCCGGAATTAAGATTGCCGGAAGAAATATCAACAACCTCAGATATGCAGATGACACAACCTTGATGGCAGAAAGTGAGGAGGAATTAAAGAACCTTTTAATGAGGGTGAAAGAGGAGAGCACAAAATATGGTCTGAAGCTCAACATCAAAAAAACCAAGATCATGGCCACTGGTCCCATCACCTCCTGGCAAATAGAAGGGGAAGAAATGGAGGCAGTGAGAGATTTTACTTTCTTGGGCTCCTTGATCACTGCAGATGGTGACAGCAGTCACGAAATTAAAAGACGCCTGCTTCTCGGGAGAAAAGCAATGACAAACCTAGACAGCATCTTAAAAAGCAGAGACATCACCTTGCCGACAAAGGTCCGTATAGTTAAAGCTATGGTTTTCCCAGTAGTGATGTATGGAAGTGAGAGCTGGACCATAAAGAAGGCTGATCGCTGAAGAATTGATGCTTTTGAATTGTGGTGCTGGAGGAGACTCTTGAGAGTCCCATGGACTGCAAGAAGATCAAACCTATCCATTCTGAAGGAAATCAGCCCTGAGTGCTCCCTGGAAGGACAGATCGTGAAGCTGAGGCTCCAATACTTTGGCCACCTCATGAGAAGAGAAGAATCCTTGGAAAAGACCCTGATGTTGGGAAAGATTGAGGGCACTAGGAGAAGGGGACGACAGAGGACAAGATGGTTGGACAGTGTTCTCGAAGCTACGAACATGAGTTTGACCAAACTGCGGGAGGCAGTGCAAGACAGGAGTGCCTGGCGTGCTATGGTCCATGGGGTCACGAAGAGTCGGACACGACTAAACGACTAAACAACAACAACAAACCTCTTATGGTTTACACCCAGGTAAGTGGGATGAGGGGCAGTCTAAAATTTAACAAAGATTAAGTTGTTTTCTAATACGAGTTTAGCTCTGGCCGTGAGAAGCCACTGCTATTTTTCTAGAAAAAGAGATGCCAAAATTCACCATGAATGCCTGCCTTGTTCACTTATAATGGCAACGGTGCCCACCTGAGAGGTGCCGGAACTGAGTTCTGGTGAGTTCCAGCTGAAAAAGGCCCTGTGAGAAGCCATATGTTTTTACCTGAAAAGTCTCCAAAGAGATTTCAATAGCTGAGCAGCAGCCACCAAGAATACCTTGGGAGGTTACTTTAGGTTTGTAATTGGGTGCAGAGACAGCAAAATGTGGGCTGTTGTGGACTGCATGGCTGCATTGCAGGTCAAAATCTAGCAGATGGAAGTTTTGCAAATGCTTTATTTTTTATGGGAAAAGCTTCACTAGCTAAACTTCTACATTAGTTACAAGCACAGGGGTGCGTGTGTCTGTCTGTCTGTCTGTCTGTCTGTCTGTCTGTCTGTGTGGAGCTGCAGCTTCAAATGGCAATCTCATCTAGCCAACCTGAACACACAGTGGGGGGAAAGATAACCACAGAAAAGGAGGACCCAGATTCTATGGTGCAGTTTTAGACCCGTAAAATTGATTCCAGGGCTTAAGCTCATACACATCTTAGATACTGAAACTATTTTTTCAGCTTTGTAAGTGATCTGCCTGAATAAAACAAGAAAAAGGATACTCTGCATTCCCCTGACATTGGCAGAAGCTTCTGGGAAGCAGCCATGGCTCAAAATTTAAATCCAGGCTGAGGGATCATGTATGCTGAAGTACGAGAATGTGTGAATGCTCCTGTAGTTGTGGCCACCACCCCTTGAACAATATCGCACACACCTTAGATAAACCCCAAATTAATATGGATCCATTATTATGGAAGACACTTCCATTGATCTCCACAAAGTTGCTGAAATTTATGGCAATGCTGTGCAAAGTTGTTTTGCTTTTAAGTATCTGCGAGCTTTCAGGAGTCTTGTCTCCTGGTAGCCACAATTCTGGAGTCATGCAATTGTTGGAGAAAGCTGTTCAGTCATTCTGGAGACAGACCATCAGGCTATATGCTAAGTGGCATCCATTCCTTGCATCTACTGATGGGAACTGGACTTAGTCCAGCAGTTTATACAATATAGTTTGGAACAGATAGTTTTGTCAGAAGTCTGAAGAGGAATTACCATCCTTTAGAGCAGGAATGGACAACCTCTGTATTCTCAGAAGCCACGCAATAATTTCCTTAGAGAGTAGTTTGTGGAAGTGTGCTTTGCCACATAAATTGATCCCTCGACACAGCAGAAAGGGATTCAGAGACATGGTGTGGTTCAATATGACTTGTTTATTCAGCATTCATCCTGATTTGTTTTTAGGGGAGGCTAGACAACATTGTGTCCAAGCAAGTGTTATCCTAGAGTTTTCTGTGCATTTCGCCATCACTTAATTCAAAAAGTCAGATCTTTTGGGTTGCTGTGCATGACCTCCCAAGTCAGTATATTAGCACAGTGTCAATTCGCTGGGATGGGATTGCATCACACCTGACAGTGTGGAAGTGCCCATACTCTCAGAAATAGTTAAAGCAAGGGTGGGGAATCTGTAGCCCTAGATGCTGTTGGACTTCCATCTACCCTAGCCAGTGGGGTTAAGAGTCCAGAATTATGGTAGCTGGAATCCAGCAACACATGGAGTGCCATAGATTCCTCATCCTTGGGTAAGAGCTTTATAAAATATGGCAAAATAAAGATTTTCCAGGGGATATTCATGTTTGTTTGTTGCTGCAAAAATTAGAGACTTGTGGCACCTCGATTTTTTTTTTATTATGGTATGGCTTTCATGGACAAGAGCTCATTTCATCATATGCATGGTTACCCAAAGTTGCAATATCACATGGTTGTATGGTAGTGGGGGCAAGATTAAAAGCAGTGAGGTCACAGGGGAATAGAGATGATAGATAGATAGATAGATAGATGATAGATAGATAGATAGGTAGATAGATAAATAGATAAATAAATAATCCTGACTGTGATAATTATGTTAAAGGTTAACTACTGTACATGTAAAAAAAATATTTTTTTTTAGCGGCATTCACATACCAAAAGTAGTATCACAAACACCCAGGCATTGGGAGTCTATATGCAGTGAGATAAAAGGATCTTATCATGATTGAGGTCACAGATGATAGAACTGAACTTTATACCTTATTACTGAGTCATTTCAAGCTGGAGTCTCCCTTTGAAGTTTCCTTGTTCAAGAATGGCCACCATAAGATCAGCAGTAGAGTGTCTTCAGAGGCTGAAATGTTATCCCATTGATTTCTGAATATCTCCCTTTCTGAGGTCAGATAAGAAGAAGAGGAGGAGGAGGAGGAGGAGGAGGAGGAGGAGGAGAAGGTGGAGTTTCCCACTTTATCACTACCCAAAGGAGTCTCAAGGTGGCTAACAATCTCCTTTCCCTTCCTCCCCCACAACAAACACTCTATGAGGTGAGTGAGGCTGAGAGGCTTCAGAGAAGTGTGACTAGCCCAAGGTCACCCAGCAGCTGCATGTGGAGGAGTGGAGACATGAACCCAGTTCACCAGATTACGAGTCTACTGCTCTTAACCACTACACCACACTGGTAGTGTGTTTAATCTTTTGTGTGGAGACTGACCTGTTTGTCCTATGTATAATGTGGAAGGGCATGGCTGGTGGATGATAATACATCTCACAGATAGTGGAAGATGAGCTGGTGAAGGAATCCTTGGTGTTGGGGCTGACATTACTAGTTCCTCTAATAGTGTTGCCTAGTAGATATGGGAAAATAGTTGGCATCTGGGTTTGCTGCAGAAAGAGTCTGCCTTTGTGCCACTGTTGGGTAACCTGCTGTTGCTACTGAGCTGTTGCTCAAAGCCTATGAGAGGGGAGTAATATACCATTGTCCAGGATGGGCTGTAGCTTATTGATAATATAGGTAAAGGGGTAAAGGGACCCCTGACCCTTAGGTCCAGTTGCGGATGACTCTGGAGTTGCGGCACTCATCTCGCTCTATAAGCCGAGGGAGCTGGTGTTTGTCCGCAGACACCTTCCAGGTCATGTGGCCAGCATGACTAAGCTGCTTCTGGCGAACCAGAGCAGCACACAGAAACCTTCCCGCCAGAGCGGTACCTATTTATCTACTTGCACTTTGACAGGCTTTCAAACTGCTAGGAGCTGGGACAGAACAATGGGATCTCACCCCGTGGTGGGGATTTGAACCGCCGACCTTCTGATCGGCAAGCCCTAGGATCTGTGGTTTAGACCACAGTGCCACCCGCGTCCCTAGATTAATAATATAGTGGAGTGCTTTTTCTCTTGTAGGTCTACTCTGCAGTGTTGTAAATAACTCCTGGGTACCAGTCTCACCTTGTTGAACTGCGTTATCGCTTCATTGGATGGGAATGGTATTATAGTCTAAGAAGTGCCTGATGCAAATTCTTAAGTTGCAAGTAACTGTTGAATGTATCAGAATAGACTCTGCACCCCACCCTGCCTGTCTCACTTCTAGTATCAGACCTGGACCCAGAGAAAACTTGCTTACAACAGTGGAGTGTATTGAGGTTTGAAAGTCTTTCCTCTGTCTTTTTCAGAAAAAGAAAGGATCTCTCTCTCTCTCTCTCTCTCTCTCTCTCTCTCTCTCTCTCTCTCTCTCTCTCTCTCTCTCTCTCTCTCTCGATGAATGTGATGCAGCTCACATTTAAAGAAATCCACACTTTCTGAAAGAGCCATTCTGTGCATATCCTGATTCATAGCCATAGGCAGCTTGCCATGCGATTAATGCATTCCCCCAAGATATTTGTTCCTAGTCAGAGCATCACTCTGGTGTGTTAATGCCCTCTGCTGGTTTAATGTGAAATGCTAGCATTCTGACTGAGAACTTTGATAAATCAAGACTTTGTCTTCCATGGGATTGAGATACTTGGAGGGTGGAAGGATATTTAAGAGGCAGCTCTAGTTCTTTGAGGAAGGGCTAAATAGTTTGGAGAAGAGAAGAGTTAAATTATTGATGGACTGAATGTTTGGAAGTACAAGGTTTTCCCCCCCAATTATACTATTCATTTTTAAAAAAAATGTGAATAAAAAATTAAAAAGCAGGATTTCAATAGACCTCTAATATAATTTTCATGCAATGAAAATTGATAAATCCTAAAGTCTTATTCATCTTTACAAGATTCTGTGATACAATAGTTTGGTGAGATTCCAGTCAAAGGAATCTTAACTTGCAGCACCCGCAAAGTTGTTGAGTTTTTTTTTTAAACCCAAATAGTGATTTTAAGCTGCTGTTTCCGAAAACCAGTGTCAGGAATTTTCCTAATGTATGGCAAGTCTAACTCAATGGGTCTGAGATTACCTGCATGCCATTTGAGACACTAAGGGAGCAAACTCATAGACAGGAAACATATATATCAGTGATCCTAGTTTTCAATTCATGCATGGATCCCTAAGGTTAGGACTCCATGTTTATGGCAGGGTGGCATTTATCTACCGTATCTGTCCAGGATTTCAGGCAGGGAGTCTCTCCTGCCTGGAGATACCAAGGAATGAACCGGGTACCTTCTGCATGCAAAACAATTGCTTTACCATCAAGTGATAGCTCTTCTGCAAGCAAACATTTGTATTTATAGAGGAATCTTTCTAATGTGACTCTGAAGGTAGATGACACTACACATTTTCACTGTCTCAGAAACATGAGTGGAAGGCTGTTTGTGGGATTTACTAGTGGGTTTCTAAGAAGCTGCAGCTATGCTTGAACCTGGAAGAGGCTTAGTTAGATATTTTGCTGTCCCCAGCCCAGGGATCCCTGGTCTCCTATTCAAGGCTAATAATGACACCCTGAATCCTTTTGTCTGTAAACATGCTGATTTATTACTTTCCAAAGCTCTGCAATACACCATAAAGCAGTAGTCCTCATTACATTGTCCGGCTGAGGATATGACTGGCCATCAACTTGACTGCCAGCATAATCTCTTGGCAAGTTGGCTTGATCTCAGATTCAGGAAGGAAGAACCCATATTTGCCCTTATCACGAAGTTCTAAGGTGAAGGAATATTTGATACCCTGATTGTAAGCCCAGTCATCAGAACAACCAGAGGAAGGGTCTGCAAAACAAGACAACAAAATTAATTGCTGCTAACCTGCTACAGAGAACACGGCAAGAAGAAAATAGAGGAAAATGTTATTGTTGCTTATTATTTCATCTTGTTTCTTAGGACTTCTCAAAGGCATTCAAAATAGGTTTAGAGGATGACCTCTGGTGAGCACAGAATCAAATTAAGCCTTGACCAAAGGTCCATTCACACATGCATGCTCAACACTTGATGACTGCAACACATAAAGCCTTTATATTGCACATTTTTGTATGCTATTTCCACAAGTATTGCAATTTTATGCACACTTTGCCTTCATAGACACCTCTTTTTTGGGGGGGGGTAAACATTACTTGGTTGAAGAACTGTCTTGCAAAATCTGCAAAAGTGCAAATTGTGAAGGATAGTGAATTCGGTAGTTTCACATTAAAATGCAAATGGAATTGATTTTCTATTCCACCTCTACTTCATAACCCAACGTGTCAGTCAGGGGTAGAGCTTAGAATACTCCATTTATACACATCCTTTCTCCACACAGTCTAAAAGGGCTTCTAGGCCTCCCCTCCTTGGCTGCCCGGGATCAGGGGAACTTATTTATTTGTGAGGAGCAAAATTTCAGTATAACAGAACCCCCCCCCCTCCCAAGCTGGTTTGTTGTTGTTTAGTCGTTTAGTCGTGTCCGACTCTTCGTGACCCCCATGGACCATAGCACGCCAGGCACTCCTGTCTTGCACTGCCTCCCGCAGTTTGGTCAAACTCATGTTCGTAGCTTCGAGAACACTGTCCAGCTATCTCATCCAAGCTGGTTTAGCCAGGATCTTATTAGGAACAGAGAAGCTCAGAACTGAACTGATAGGTGGATGCCTTTTCTACACTGATGTTGTTAGTGTAGTGGTGGGGCTCCTATGGTGCATGACAGGAAGAAATTCTGTAGGTGGCACTTTTTCCAACACTACATCTGCACGCCACTGTTTCTATTTTTCTTTCACATGTGTAGTGAAGGAAACCTTTGCAGTCCTAAACACAAGGATTCCAAATGTGTTATGTTTACAGAGAGATCCAGGGACATCTTCATGAATGCATTTCAAATACTTACAGATTGTCAGAGCTGATGTCCCATACTTGTATTGTTTACCATACAGGCTGGCTATAGCTTGGGAAGCTTTTCTTGCGAGTTCATTCTGGTTTTAAACAGACAAACACAAAACCAAACAAGCCATTTGTGGTGGATGAATATTCTGACAAAAAATGGAAATGGGGGCAGAAATTGCTGATGTTTTCTTATTTGTCCCATATGAACCCATATAACTGCAAAGTGAATGTGGTTTATCTCTTCAAATCTGATGGAAGCCGGTTTGATGGAATGCACATCAAACAGCAGTATTTCTCAAGAAACTACAGATATATGAACTGTGGGGCTAATGTCATGTGCACGCAGCTTCAAACACCAGCTGTGGGAGCACACCAGACCCAGAGTTAAATGGTAATCTTAACATTGCCATAGTCTCAAGATGGAACATGGGAGGGTCAACCATTGCATGTTCTCTCCCCCCAACAGCCTTAGGTTCAATCCAAAAGATGCAGAATACCTAACTGAACCATATTCAGACGTTTCCTCCTTCCTCCCACCCCCAACTTGCTTCGGTTACAATCTAAATAAATAGTTGCGGAGATCTCAGAAGCTTGAACATTATTTTGTGACATATTTGGTTGACCTAATGCAGGTATTGCTCTAATATGGATTCCCCACCCCCACCCCAGCCTGGTGCCTTTTAGATATTTTTGAACTATAATTCCCATCAACTGAGTCATACTAAGGCTGTCCAAAACTTCTGGAGAGTGCCAGGTTAGAGAAGATATTACCAGTTCGTCATGGTTGGGTGTCTTGTTAAAAGTATAGCCATAAGGGAACAATATCATCTGAGAGTAGGAATGAATCGACAGATAGGCTTTGATTGAAGAAAGATGGCTGCGGATGAATGCGGCAACTGCTTTTGTTTCCGGTTCCGACTCTGCTGACGGTCCACAAAAATTTTCAGTACATGGATCTTTGGAAGCATCCACAGCTGTTGGTGAAAAGAACACTTACCGTAGTTTCAACCAGCTAAATATAGGTTTTCCTGAAAATGTTTGAATTGAAAATTTTCCTCCAGTCCGAAATGGATGAAGAATTGATGTAGCATGTTTATTTGGTTTAACAAAACTAATTTAACAAAGCTAAGAAGGATGTCATGTTAATTTATATTTGCTGTACAAAATACACCCCCCTTTGCCAATGCCAAGATGTCTTGGAAACCAAAATATTAAAGTGAGAGGGGAGGAAGTGTGGCTTCAGAGTTATATTCAAAAAATTTCAAAGCTTTAGTTGTAAATGTGTGTGTGTGTGTGTTTTAAAAAGAAAGAATACTTACTGCCCCATGCAGCATCAAAATTTCTGTTGAGGTCAACACCAATACATTTATTGCTGGTTACATTAGAGCGATTCTTTCTCCAACAGCGATCCTGGTTGACAAAACAATTGAGGGACTTCAGACCGATATATGGATCCCCCCAACCCCTTAACAAATGATCAATGGATTAAATTGATTTTGAGCACAAAGCCACCATGGTTAAAATGAAGACTTTCATATTTAAAACTAGGAAGACAGTGCAATTAAAAATAACACACGAAATGAATTATGACATTATGATCCTCTCACTGTAAATTCTATCTCTCAGGCTCCTCATGTGAGCAAGTGCTGGTCCAATTGTTATGAATTTCCTACAAAGAAGGCATTTTAGTGTAGGTAGGAACACAGGTGGCGCTGTGGGTTAAACCACAGAGCCTAGGGCCTGCCAATCAGAAGGTTGGCGGTTCGAATCCCCATTGCTCAGTCCCTGCTCCTGCCAACCTAGCAGCTTGAAAGCACGAAGTGCAAGTAGATAAATAGGTACCGCTCTGGCGGGAAGGTAAATGGTGTTTCCGTGCGCTGCTCTGGTTCTCCAGAAGCGGCTTAGTCATGCTGGCCACATGACCGGGAAAAACTGTCTGCCGACAAACGCCAGCTCCCTTGGCCAGTAAAGCGAGATGAGCACCACAACCCCAGAGTCGTCAGGGGTCCCTTTACCTTTACCCTTTAAGCCACAGCATGAGGATGAGGTGTGCATCATTTCATGCAATGATCAAACATCATCAAGCAAATGAGATGCATATGCTAGGAAGAAGCAACCTATCAGAGTCTGGTTGGTGCATGGTAAATGGAGTCAACGGAGGTAAATGCAGAGAAACAGACCCAGGTTTGGCTGATCTCTGTATGGAATTCATAATATCTGAAGCAGAGTGGAGGACGGAGGCAGGCCAGTTCCCTGTTTAACCCTTAGTACTTCTATGTTCTGGTTGCTGGTTGTCTGTCTGGCTTCCTGATTTGCTCAAAATCTCCAGCTGGACCTCATGAGCAGTAAACTGACCTTGAAAAGGAGCTACAGATCTTTGTGCCCTTAGGGGGCCCATCTACACTATACAGAATTATGAGAACTATAGTTTGGGTGCTGGGAGTTGTTAGAACACCCCCCCCCCCAAGGTGGTATAACAATCCTGTTTCTTACCAGAGCCCTCTAAGAATTGCAACTCAGTGAGGGAAATCAGGGTCTCCTGACAACTCTCAGCCCCCTTAACAAACTACAGTTCCGTTGATTCTTTGGGGCCAAATCATGACAGTTCAAGGTGGTTTGATATTGCTTTGAATGTCTAGATTAGTGCACATGAGGCCAGAATGAGGACAGTTGCTCTTGAGCAGGTATGGACTTCATTATATCTTGTTTGCCCTCCTCAAACCGTCTTCACTGTACCAACCCATAAGAGCACACAAATATCCTAGTTTCATTGTACATCAGTCCAGAGTTTTGCCCTTTTAAAATCACAGATGAAGATTTAAGTTGCTAAAAGTAGCTTTTGCAAGCAGGAAGATGTGTACAGTACCGAAGTCCAGCTCCAGATATAGCCATCTATGTTGAGTACGGGAAGGATGTAGAACTTCATGTTGTCCAGCAGATTTGTCATTGCCTTGTCCTTTCCGTAAGTCCTGATGGCCTGGTGATACATTCAAAGGCTTAGAAGTCAGTTTGACTCAAGGATTAAAAGCAAATTACAATGCAATTCTATGTGAACTTACTCAGGAGTAAGTCTCACTCCACAGTGGGCCTAACTCCCAGATAAGTGTGCATAGGACTGTCATTGCAGCTCATTGTACTGTATTACAACAGATTCTCTGCAGAATCTTATCTACATCCTAATCATCGCAGATCACTTTTCTAGAACAGTCCCCAAAGCAAAGTGTTAACTTCATATCTATGGTTGTTTCCAGATCACCTGTTTATTGAGCATTCAACTTGGTTTGTTTGCACAAAGATCTGGAAAGAATATGCAATATTTGCTATTTATTGGGTCTTCATTCCACTTGCTTTGCAAAACAATAACTTTTAGCAATAGTTCTCCCACACTTTGCAATGCAGTCTTCCCATCGTTATGCTTACTATAAAAAGTCTGATTTTGCAGGGGTCCGAGGCTTGTTGCACAAGCATGCCAAGTCCACTTTAATTGCACAGCCTAAATTTGCTGATACAGTAGTACCTTGGTTTACAAACAGTCAGGTTTGCATACGTTTTGGATTACAAAGATGTCAAACCCCGAAGTGCATGTCCCAGTTTGCAAACTTTTTGGATTACAACCCCCCCTTTTTTTTAAATTACGAACAAATTCTTTTGGAGGCCCCATTGGCAAAAGTGCGCCTTGGATTACAACCTGTTTTGGTTTACAAATGGACCTCCGGAACGGATTATGGTTGTAAACCAAGGTACCACTGCATGTGACTGAATCTCACCTGCAAAATAGTGACAGTCTGGAAGTGGCCTATGCCATGTTTTGTTAAATCAGACTAGAGCACATTCACAATTTGTTTGCTGGCAGAAAGGGGCCTTTGATTTCCCCCCTTCTGTGTCCCCCGCTGTGAAATTGATAAGGCTGGAATTGATTATCGCTGTTGGGAGGTGCTGCATAGTAAAGGAGACTTTCTGAGGTTCAGCTGCTAAGACATTGCAGGTAAATATAATAATGATGATAATAATAATAATAATAATAATAATAATAATAATAATAATAATAATAATAATTTATTTATACCCCGCCCATCTGGCTGGGTTTCCCCAGCCACTCTGGGTGGCTTCCAACAGAAAAATAAAACACAGTAATCTGTTGTTGTTGTTTAGTCGTTTAGTCCGACTCTTCGTGACCCCATGGACCATAGCTCCTTCATGGATCAATGCCTTGTCGTGGCGAAGGGGCTTGAATAACTCAGAGAAGCTATGAGCTATGCCATGCAGGGCCACCCAAGATGGACAGGTCATAGTGGAGAGTTTTGACTAAACGTGATCCACCTAGAGAAGGAACTGGCAAGCCACTCCAGTATCCCTGCCAAGAAAACTCCATGGACAAAGACAACAGTAATCTATTAAACATTAAAAGCCTCCCTGAACAGGGCTGCCTTCAGATGTCTTCTAAAAGTCTGGTAGTTGTTTTCCTCTTTGACATCTGCTGGGAGGGCGTTCCACAGGGCAGGCGCCACCACCGAGAAGGCCCTCAAATAGGATTGATTGTTAACTAACCTCTTTCACAAACCACTGGCAAAATGCAGGTGAAATCCACTCTCTTGCATGAATTCCACAGTCCATGAAGATGGCCTTTTTGCTGCTGCTTTGTTTCCCAACCTGCTTTTGAAACATTTTCTTTGGTTAGAAACAATTTGTAAGCTGCTAGTACATGGTGTGTGTGTGTGTGTGTGTGTGTGTGTGTGTGTGTGTGTGTGTGTAAAACTATGCAGATGTGTCAGTTCCTTTCTAAGAACCTTTACGAAATGGATTTTCGCTTTTAAACAATGCTGCACTTGTGTAGCAAACCTTTATAGCTTCCAGGGATACAATCTTACGAACATTTCCTCTTCTTCAAAAAAATAAGCCCAGCTGAGCCCTGTAAAACCTATGATGGGTAGACTTGCATAGGATTTGGATGCAAGTCGTTTTGTTTTTCTCATTAAAGCAATAGGATATCCTGGAGGAAGGTTGGGGAACCTTTGTCCCTCCAGATGTTGTTGGACTACAAGTCCCATCAGCCTTGACTATTCACCATGCTGGCTGGGGTGGATAGGATATGTAGTCCAGAAACACTTGGAGGGCTGAAGATTCCCCACCGCTGCTCTTGAGTATCTTTCCCATTCTTTGATATTGCTCTGGAAAGAGCTTCGTACCTGAAGGATGTACATGGGCCGGTTCTCAAAAGTTTTTCCAATCTGAAAGCGGGAAATCAACTTTGGCTTCTTTTTTGCAATTCTGACAGTCCAAGCAGAAATCTGAATAAAATAAAACACAAATTGTTCAGCTAGCAGCAGATTAAATGCTAGTGATGCACAGATAATTCCTCCTTAATTGGAACTGAAGTTTGTAACACCAGATGATTAAAATATGGACGGACAGTAGCAGTGGTCTCATCCTTTCCAGCACAAGGGTGTCCAAACCCCAGGTCCTTTACAAATTGCTTGTTCATCAATGCTCTGTTAATTTTTAGTTGTTGTTTTATATTTTGTATTTGATATACAGTGTGGTTTTTATTACTGTTTTTTATGTAACCTGCCTTGAGATCACTTGATGAGTAGCAGGATATACATGGAATAATGATGATGATGATGCTAATACATTATCCAAGTACAGCACAGGGGTGCAGCTACATACAGAAAAAAATGCTATAAATAAGTCAGAAATTAAATCATTATAACAAAAGGGGGGAAGCGCTATGTAAAATAGCAAAGAATTTTTTTTGCTCTCCAGCACCATCTGATGTTGCACATTTATAATGCATTCAAAGCACTGGGATTTTTTGTTTTTTTGTTTACTAATGTAGCTGTGTCCCCAGTCCTATCTGAGTAAAACCAGTGCTACTTCTGACAACTGAGAATACTTCCCTTTGAGGTCCTCAAATGTATCCTGTACCTTGTGCCATTCATTATATTTCGTGTAGCTGTAGTTGTCGGGAGAATTCCTTTCAAGTTGCTTGTCAATCTCTTCTTGCAGGTTTTGAAATAAAATCCTGCATGATACAAAATGCCACAAGCAAAATCATGTACTGCCATGCACAGGATCAATTCAATATGTAAGTTTTATACACTGGTCCCATTCCATTGAGAATGATGTGTGACAAACTTTCTACGTTGGCTTCAGTGTCCTTTTAGTCACAACTGACTTTAGCTGGACCAGGTCTGTTAAAGCACATGGTTCATCCAATATGATTCAGGGAACACATGGTATATCCCAGTGATGTCCAACAGGTAGATCACAATCTACTGGTAGATCGCGAGGTGCTGTGGTAGATCACTGCCCCCCCCCAAAGCTCAACAACAACTTTGAACTTTGATTTCCTTAAAAAAAAAGCTTCACAATTTTGACTTCCTAAAAAAGCTGAACAACTTTGGTAGATCACTGCCAGTTTTTAATAGTGGGAGTAGATCTCAGTCTCTTTAAAGTTGGACATGCCTGGTTTATCTGATACAAGCAGCAATGAAGCTTTTCTAACAGCCGAACAAAACTAAGAACATCTGCTGCCTTGGGGCTATGATTCGTTAACTAATTAAGGAAGAAGAAGAAAAATGTGTTGCATCACCTGCAGGTCAAATTCTACTCAGAAATGAGAAATCCAAGGGCATATTAGGACAACTGCATACTTATATAACTTAAATGCCACTTTAATTGACCGAAAAAACCTGGGAATTGTGACTTGGTGAAGATTCCGCAGTACCTGGGGTGTCAATAATCCCCTGAGAATGACCATTAAACCAGTTTATGTGTGCAGTGTGGATATGGACACAGATAATCCCGCCATTATCACTGCATGGATAAAACTACTATTGACTTTGATTGATTGATATTTGTGCCATAGATACCCCATTGGCTCTTAAGAACATAAGAAGACCCTGCTAGATTCTACACAGTTTTCCAAGTGGCTAGCAACCGGATGTGACAAATATTTAAGCATCACCTACTCATAATGTAGGCCGTTCAGCTCCAGGAGAGTCTTGACAGTATTGGACTGTTCAGCACGGACAAGGAAATTCACTTCCATCTGGTTGACTATATGCGATGCCGAGTCTGGGTACCAAAAGTCGATCTGCACAGGAAGAAATGTCACGGGGTCAAGACGGAAGTCAACATGGATGTAGTTTTTGAAGAAATCTCTAGCTTTACAAAGTAAAATGCTCCAGCATCTTAAAAACTGGTCATATTAAGCTTGTTTGATGGACCTCTGAAAGATCAGAAATCTTTTATTTGCAGCCAAATTCTAGAATAACTTTAAAATTTCTAATTTGGATTACTGTCACTGTTGCAGGAATACCTGCTCTTCCTGGGTCCATCCATCACCACATCACCAAAGGGTTTGGATAGTGGTCCCTCCTGAAGCTGGAGTTCAATGGTCAATGTCTGGAAAAATCACAGGCTGCAGCGAAAATATTTGTTTTGCATTTACAAGGAAGACCCATCAAAATAGATTTATATGCCAGCCTGTGTTTTCTTGGAATGAAAAACTAGTATTGAAAACCGGTGTGCTAGGCCTGAGCCCTGCCTCAAAACAATCCTTTGGTAGGGAAGGGATGGAGGGAAATGTCACCTAGTGGTGAGGTTAGACTAGGGTAGTGATGTTGAATTCTCCAGAATAATCTTTTGGAGAATATTCTCGATTAATGAGGTGTGTACATTTGAAGCAGCTGTGTAGATGACATAGAATTTATAGTTTGTGGAGAATATTCTCTGGAGAATTTTCTACCAGAGAATATTCTCACCTCACATCACTAGACGAGGGTGATTATATTTTGGGTTACAGGTAGGTAGCCGTGTTGGTCTGAGTCGAAGCAAAATAAAAAAATTCCTTCAGTAGCACCTTAAAGACCAACTAAGTTTTTATTTTGGTATTTGATTTTATTTTGGGTGTTTTTTGTTCTTATTTGGTTCACAACTGGCAAAGCATGTTTAAAGGCCTTGAGTTGCAAGGGAACAAAAAACACTGAAATCATACAACATTTTTGAAGAAAGTCTATTAAAATGTCAAGGCTTTTAAGACATGTTTACATTTGTCTAGCAAAGCACTTTGGCCAGAGGGAAGACGAGTGCAGCAAATTGGCCTAAAGTCAACAAACAGCTATTTTACCACTATATGTGTTGAATGGCTTTGCAAGCGTGGGCCATTTCTCTTCTCTGGTCTCCACGGAGATATGCTGGGCTCTGAATCTGTTTTGAGAAATTTTTGTATGAAAAGATAATGCCTTCGAAATGGTGTGTTAAGGCCTTTGCAGTAAATTAATGCCTTTTTTTTGGGAGATTGACAACATTTCTCTTTACCCTTTCAAGATGAATGAAGAGAAGAGAACCAGATCCCTAGTCACTTGTTTTCAGTGTCTGCACCAAATGTGCACGTGTGTATATTTGAGCAGGAGCAGGTGTGAGGTTCCACTACTCTACTGTTTCCCATATACTTGGCTGATGGTAGTTCCCTATCTATGTAGAAGTGTAAGCTTTGTTCACATGTCTGAGGGCTGTAGCTTTTGCAGGATTCCTGAAAGTTTGATCAGGATCCTAGGATCATGCAGGTGTACATGGAGAGAGCTCTATGTACAGTAGGGATGAGTCTGTCAGTTTCGGGCTCTCTCGATTTCTAATTTTTCAATATTAAATGCATTTTGCCACATTTTTGCAATTTTTTTTTTAAAAAAACAAACACAAAAACAAATCATCACCATTTGGGCCTGAATTTCTTGTAATATACAGTTTTTTTTCTATACAATTCTTGCCTAACATAATCCATTTTTGTATGTTATTTTCACCAATAGATGCATATATATGCACACTTTCTTTAATATATTTAGTACAGAGTTTTTATTGGTGAACAGCATTGCAAAACTGAGAGACATGCAAATTTCAAAGGATACCCAGGTTTCGGTTCCGCGTATTGTTTTGTTCACGTTAAAATGCAAACTGAACTGAATTGCTCCCCCATCCCTAAAGCACAGGCCTTTTGAGGAATTCATGCTACGTCATGTGAGTGTTTGGTGGCCTCTCTTGTCTTCTTCACAGACACAGCCAGACAGATGTCTCCCTGGTGCAACCCCAGAGACTTTGTTGTTGTTGTTGTTGTTGTTGTTGTTGTTTAGTCGTTTAGTCGTGTCCGACTCTTCGTAAAAGGTGCAAAGAAGAGCAACCAAAATGATCAAGCGGTTCAGAGCAATTATCAAGAAAGACTACAAGGTTTGGGGCTTGCAAAAAGTTGAACAAGGAGGGGTGTGTAAAATAGGAAGGAATAGGAATAGGAATAATTTATTGGCCAAGTACCAAGGATACTTGGAATTTTGCTTTGACTACATTGCAAAGTAAAAAACGTACCTCATACAAACACTGTTCCGCTCACAATACAATACAATACAATACAACAGTACAGCAAAGGAACCCCACCCCACAACTGGCCTCCCCTTCCACTACCCAACTACGAGTTTAACAGTTTGATGCACAAGGAAAAAAACACTGTTCCTGTGCCTAGCCGTTTTTGTGTATAGAGGCCTGTAGTGACATCCAGATGGAAGTAAATCAAACAGATGATGACCAGGATGCAAAGGGTCCGCAACAATTCCCTCTGCTCGGACAGCATAAAGTGTCTCTATCGAGGGCTAACTATCACCAGTTACCCTTCCTGCAGTTCTTACTGTTGGAGCCTTTTCTTATCCAGCTTGGAGGCTGTGCCATACCAGGCAGTAATAGAATTACAGAGAACAGTTTCAATAATACCTCTGTAAAATTGGATGAACACTTCTTGGGGCAATTTAAATTTTCTTTGTTGTCGCAAGAAATACAACCTCTGGTGGGCCTTTTTAATAATATTATTGATGTTGCCTGACCAATTTAAGTTATGAGAAATTATAGAGCCCAGAAACTTAAAGGACTCTACTACTACAACCATGTTACCAAGGGTGGAAAGTGGCGGCAAGATGGAAGAGTGCCTTCTAAAATCGATTACCATTTCCACTGCCTTTTGGGCATTTAGCACCAAAATAAAGTTTATAGGGAGAATAGCTTCTCCCTGTCTCATAATACCAGAATCTGGAGTCATCTAATGAAGCTGGATGGTAGGAGATTTACGACCAACAACAGGAAGTACCACACAGTGCATAGCTAAGCCACAGACTTTGCTTCTTCAGCAACTGGAATAGATTTGGGGAGCGCATGGGGCACGTGCAGGAAGAGCAGAGGGGGGAAGAGAATCCCATTGCACAAGTCGAAATCTGTGAACTGAAGGGAAGCATTATTTGAATACCGCCCAAGGTTGATTTTCTTTTTCTTAACAACAACAACAACAACAACAACAACTACAACAACAACAGAGCCTTGCTGATTCTTACAGGATATTCAAGAATCCAACACTAAACACAAAGGGTGGTGGATGGGGGGCGGGGGCGGGATCCAAACTGTAAAAATATCTGACCGGTATTTTGCTTGCCAAGGATTTCAAGAAGCTCACTTGCTTTTCATTCTGAGGCTTCACACGGAACACCTTTGCACTGCAGGATATAAAAGTCAAGGAGTGAGTAGCATGTCAGGATTAATTGAAAGAAGTTCTGCTTTCGTCCAGACATGTAGAATGTTGACATGTCTTCTAATCTGGTTTTAGATTCTGATTGATTTTATTTCTTGAAAGTTTCAAATAGTTGGTTTTTTTAAAATGATGTCACTATTTTATTTTACGTTTTTGTACACCACTTAGAGGTTGTTGGTTTTTTTTTTGCTTTTTGCAATCAAGCCGTTTATAAATTGAACGATATAAATAAATAAATGATAAATACCTGTCAAAACGCCGAGGACAAGTGATAGCAAAAGCAGTGGCAATCAAGCCAAAAGCCAACAGGGACTTCATGTTTCCTTTCCTCTGCAGCAATCAATGCCTGTCATATTTACTCCTTTGCTTGGTGAGATCAGCTGACTTCCTCAGGGGCATTCATGGGATGATATGAGGTTTCTGTTGTTATGCCTGTGTTTGTAGTTAATGCAAGTACATCTCCTGTTAGTGCCTTCAAATTCATGAGGGGAGTGACCCTCCCAGAAACCTCTGTGATCAACATGAGATGCTACCGTACATCCAACTGTGATGTTTCTGTAAATAATTTGAATGGGGGGAAAAACACCCTATTGTGCAATTTAGGGGTATATTTTAATTGGCCATTGGCCTTGATATGGGTTTATGATATTCAGGAGAAGCCCTACTGACATTTGAGAGTCTTCTCACTCTGTACACTAAGGAACGCCTACACTTACATCAACCTGGGCAGCCATTCAGGTCTATCTCCTGGATGGCAACCAGAAAGAGGGTTTTATTCAGTGGTAGCTGGTATCCATTGAGACTGGAAGGATGGAAGGCTGGGAGACCAACAGTAGGTGGAGTCATAGCCAATGACAAGCGGAGCCAAATAATGCTGAGTACTACAAGGGAAAGTTTGACATGAAAGAGAGGAAGCTGACAGGCAGCACTAGTGTGCACAGCCCCCTTCTCTGCCCTTTGGCCTTGATCTGAGGGCCACTTCTCAGACCAACCTTCCCTGGGTCAACCTAGGTTCCACCAACTGCAGCTTGGCAGGTGGCTTTTCTGCACTTCCATCTCTGAGCATTGGAGGGGATGGATGGAAAAGCATGCTTGTCTTCCCTGAAGATATATCCCATGCCTGGTTTTATGCTTTAAACTGTCAAATGCATGTGAGAAGCCATCCTTTGCTTGCCCACACCCCTGGTGCCAAGTCCTCATGAATCCCCGTGTTCCTATTTCATTGCCTCTTTCCTGCTTCCCATGATAACCCTTGGGCCCCCCATTCGCTTTGGATTTTAATGGTACCTTCCTCAGGAATGCAATTTTTCAGGACACAAGCCCTAAAGCCAGCAATTCTTCTTTGCTGTTTTGCCTTTTGTTCATTGGGAGGCAGCCTCCAGGCATGTCAAGCAGTTTGACCCTATGGTGATCTTTTCAGTTTAGGTACATTCAAGATTAGGTTTTATCTTTAGTTTAGACTCATTTCCTTTATTGTCCACAGAGTCAAATATCTCCCTATCTGTTCCTTCGGGGTTTTTTTTTGCTGTTGTTATCAGCCGCTTATCAATATACTTTCTAACCGACACTTTCTCCAAACGGTTTGTGGTTACTGCAGAAACTACCCTTCTTTCATCTATTACAACTTTCCCCTTCAAAGGGCTCCACCTTTGTTCATGTGGCCCCTTGCCCTACTTTAAAGGGGGGGGGGTGTCTTCTATTTGAAAGGCTGTCTGGTCCAAGTCTGGTTAACACTTGGATAGCACGCTGAACAGGCATACAGGGCACTTGCTTACAACCTCCCTCACTATTTCTATATAAAGGATAATATTTATTTCTAAATGTGCATCTTTATATACACATTAGCAAATTTATGATTTTTTAAGGCTGCCATACATCTGGGAATCGCTCAGCAAAATGGGGTCTGGGTGGGTTTTCACTGAATTGGCAAAGTGTCTGGGAAAACCCAGATATATGGCATGTAAAAGTAAAGGTAAAGGGACCCCTGACCATTAGGTCCAGTCGTGACCGACTCTGGGGTTGCGGCACTCATCTTGCGTTATTGGCCAAGGGAGCCGGCGTATAGCTTCCAGGTCATGTGGCCAGCATGACAAAGCCGCTTCTGGCAAACCAGAGCAGCACACGGAAATGCCGTTTACCTTCCCACAGGAGTGGTACCTATTTATCTACTTGCACTTTGACGTGCTTTCGAACTGCTAGGTTGGCAGGAGCTGGGACCGAGCAACAGGAGCTCACCCCTTCGCAGGGATTCGAACCGCCGATCTTCTGATCAGCAAGCCCTAGGCTCTGTGGCTTAACCCACAGCGCCACCTGCATCCCCAATATGGCATGTACTGTAGGACTAATTCGGAAAAAATCAAAGGAAAGCCAGAAAGTAGCAACCCTAGATTGTTTTTTTTAAAAAAATGCTCTTTTGATTATGCATTTTCTACTTTTTGGGGGTGATGGTGCACCCACCTGTAGTTCTAAAGCACTGTATTTAAATGAATTGTGTTTTTTTTTAAATAAGAACTGCCCCTAAATGGCCTGAATGCAGTCATGAGACAGCCATGGGGCTGGCTCAGGATCTAATAGATCCCAGGCCAGCTCAGGGCTTTCCTTTGGGGGCACTTTCAGCTGGGGGAAAGGGAAGCTCTGCACTGGCAGAATGGCACAGCTGTGTGTGTGTGTGTGTGTGTGTGTGTGTGTGTGTGTGTATTTTAAAAAATGACATTGACTTAAAAAAGGATACAAAACATTTTTAAGACCTTGTCTGGCTACTGGTGAGCTCTTTTAAAGATTCGTTCATTTATTAATTTTATTAACCAACTCTATTGACTGCTCCATGACATAAAGCCTTTGGAACTGGTGTTCACAGTAAAAACGGAACAAAATGCAGCAACACAAGCTCCAAGAACAACAAAATAAAATAAAGAATATTCTAAAACAGGCATGTCCAACAGGTAGATCATGATCTACCGGTAGATCACTGGACGTCTGTGGTAGATCACTGGTAGATCACTGGCTCCCCCCAAGGAAGCTGAACAACTGTGGCTCCCATAATAAAAGCTCAACATTTTACCTCCTCCCTGAAAAAACTCAACAACTTTGACCCCCCCCCAAATGGGCCTTCCTAAAAAAAGCTCAACAACTTTGACCTGAACCCCAAAAAAGGGGGTAGATGACTGCCAGTTTTTAACTCTGTGTGTAGATCGCAGTCTCTTGGGAGTCGGCCACCCCTGCTCTAAAACAATAAAGCCATCTATACAAACTCTAAAACCATTTCCTCAAATATAAACGAAAATTCCACAAATGTCTTGAATCACACCTCAGGGAAAGCTTTCCTAAACATCACCAGGTGCCTAAACACCATCAGGGCTAGGCACGTGTCTGATTTCAGATAGTAATTGAGAGCTGAATCTGCAGTTCTGAAAGTCTAGTTTCTAGGACAGGCTAAGTGAACCTCAAGATCAAAAGCTACTCTCAGTAGTGCCCCATCTGAAGAGTACAGCTGCTTGGCAGTGATATAGTGGGCAAGGTAATCCCTTAGATACCTTGGTCTCAAGTTGATTAGGACTCTAAGTGCTAAAAAGCAGGGCCTTGAACTGTGCCTGGTAGCCACCTTGGAAAGAGGTTTTAACAATCACTTAATCTTAATCTAACCAATCAAACAATTAAGGATTTGTAGCCATACTCTCGATATCCAACATCCACCTGAAATAGGCATGATTAGTTACATTTACCGCAGTTTTGCTATGATGATGTGATAAAGATGATGTCTGACTGCATCCTATGAGAATGAGGATGGTGATGAGCACAGGTTCAAATCCCTTGTATATATTTTCTGTCTTTCTCTTGTCTCTTCCTACTTCTGTTGCTTTCCTTCAGTCATTAGGCACAGGCTCAACCCTATCAGTTAAACATCCTGCAAAGAGGGACCCTTTTTGTGGATCTGAGCAGGTGCCCTACGGCTCTCTTATCTCACGTTTCTCCCCTTTAGGTATCTTCACAGAGAAAGTAGTTGAAACCAATCTCCCAGGAAGACGAGATAAGAATGAGAGGAACTGTGCAGCCGAAGAACCCTCATGCTTTGTTCTGAGTTGTCTCCATCCCAGCCTGAGATATGTTGAATCCCATCAGGAAATTAATTTTGTTTGGATTTTTAATATGAAGGTTTTTGGTCTGTGCAGGAAGAATGTAAAAAGGCAATTTCTCTTTAAATTGGTACACATATACCTGGGTGTCATAGCAACTGAGGAATGCCTAAGCAACATTCTAAAGTGATCATCCATTGCTCATCCTCAAGAAGCTCCAACAGCTAGCAGAATATAGATGGACAGTAATTTATCAAGTGAGCAAAACCATTTTGTAGGCTTGTGGTCTGTATCACCCAGCCAAATGGTGAGGCAAATCCCACCACACTTCCACAGTAAATCAGAAACCTGGGGAAGTACTTGTCAGGAAGTTACAAAATGACCATCTTATTAAGTGGCTATGTAGTTGCCAATATCATTTGGCAAGTAGTCACTTGCATGCATTCATCTCTCTTCCTGGCTGACATTGGATTCAGCTACATTAGTAAAGAAAAAGCATGTGTTATACCGCTGTGACACACATATATATATATACCCGAAGGAGCATCTCCACCCCCATTGTTCAATGAGGTCCAGCTCTGAGGGCCTTCTGGTGGTTCCTTCACTGCGAGAAGTGAGGTTACAGGGAACCAGGCCGAGGGCCTTCTTGGTAGTGGTGCCTGCCCTGTGGAATGCCCTCCCAACGGATGTTAAGGAAATAAACAACTATCTGACTTTCAGAAGACATCTGAAGGCAGCCCTGTTTAGGGAAGTTTATAATGTTTGATGTCTTATTGTGTTTTTAATATTCTATTGGGAGCCTCCCAGAGTGGCTGGGGAAACCCAGCCAGATGGACGGTGTATAAATAATAAATAATAAATTGTTATTGTTGTTGTGATGATGATGATGACGACGACGGTGACACCAGGTGGCACTGTGGAGTCCTGGCTTTCGCCAACGCGACTTCCCATTATGAAGTTTACAACACGTTTTTCTGAAACGCTTTTTGATGTGTCTAGATCCAGCCATTCTTCATACAAATTGTACAGTATCTGCAAGAGGTTACCAAAAACACAGAGGACTTTCAGACATTTTCAATTTCATGGAGAGCAAAAGCGGTGGTGAAAGTGGTGAAAATTAGATCCATATGCTTGAATTAACTGGGGACGCAATACATATCTACACATACAACCTGAGTATAGGGGCTCACAGCATTAACACCCCAACAGATCTTGCTTCATCATTAGCGTTCCAGGGAAGCCCCAGTCCATAGCTCTTGGGAGCACCACAGAGCCAAAACCCTCACACAAAGCTCCCCACCTATTGTTTTCCCAGGATGATGTCGCATCCAGTCAGGTGAAGTGGGAAAAGGCCCACCCATTTGTCTCTATGTAGCTCATGTAAATGGCAGTGTTTCACTGGCCAACCAATATCATTACCTTAACAAAGGAAGTGGTTGGGCAGGTTTCCTCTCATATATTCTAACGTTAAACACACAGGACCACAGGTTTGGGCAGACTGACCCCCCCAAAATCATGGCTTGGGATACACCCATGCAACAGATGCCCTTCAATGCTGGTTCAGTATAAAAGTCATACACCACCAGAAGCTATAATGTACCAGGCTGTGTCTTGAACCTGCAGGTACCCAGCAGCAACTCTCTGGAGCCTTTTGTTCCATACTTACCAGCATTCAGGTATACTTCTGAAGGCCAGACAGACTAGGCCAGGGGTCCCCAGACTACGGCCCGGGGGCCGGATGCGGCCCAATTGGCCTGCCAATCCGGCCCGCGACGACCCCCGCCACCCGCCGCCCGCTCTTACGGCGCGCAGCGCGGCAGCGCTCTTCCGGGTCGGGAAAAAAGCGCCGAAAATCCTTTGTGTGCATGCGTATGGGCCTCTCCCGACCCGGAAGAGGTCATTTCTGGTGCACTTCCGGGTCGGGGGAGGCCCATACGCATGCGCACAACGGATTTTCAGCGCTTTTTCCACCCTGGAAGCACGCCGCTGCGCCGGTAAGCGCCCGTGCGCATGTGCACGGGCGCGCACTCCCCCACCCGCCGGCCCGCACAGGCGCGCGCTCCCCCGTCCTCTGGCCCGCCGCGCGATCGGCGCGGTGGGAACCGGCCCAAATGCCAGTAAGTCTGGGGGCCCCTGGACTAGGCCTTAGAGGTCAAGGCTGCACATTTAGCCCTAAAGGACCTTCCTTTGTTTCCACGCTGTCATTTGACTCTACAAGCCAATCAGCGCACCCCAAGCCCTATAAAATCCTCAAGGACAAGCTAGTTTATTAGTCCAAGCAATGTTTGTGTGTGCTAAGAGTTGCTTTGCTCTGCTCCTGATTACCAGCCCAACTATGACTATCTTTTTGTACCTTGCTCTTCTGATTCCTACCTGCCCTTGCTTCTGGTCCTTTCACCTTTGGCGCTTGTGACAGAAACAGACTTTGCTCCGGCTGTGGCATGTCCCAGTGCAGAATCAGTCCTCATAGAAATTGGCGGACACTGGGTTAGACCATTGGTCTATTTAGGCCATTACACTGACTGTGACTGGTAGTGACAAGGGCCAGCCCACCCATGACGCAAGATGAGGCAACCGCCTCAGGCAGCAGGATCCAGAGGTGCAACAGATCAGACCTCCAAGGATTGCATTGCCAGCTGCCACCGCCATAGTAACAGTGATGGTAGTGGCACACTCCTTGAAGATGAGATCTGCCACCTCCTTGGCAGCCGTCTCCAATGCCACATCCCCAGTGGCCTCTCAGGGAAGAGGAGGTTGCTGCTGGTTTCCTCCCACCCCCAGGGAGGAAATGGCAGGGGCTGCCTTCTGGAGTCACCTGGGATCTGCCTATCGTGGTGGCCTTTGATTCCCACTTCAGCTGTCTGGTAAGGTTGCTTGGATTCCCCCTCCCCTCAAAACATGAGATCTACTGCTGAGATACTTCCCTTCCCCATGTAGTGTAACCAGATGTCCTGGAAAACATATAACGTGCTGAAGGGAGGATTTCAGAAGCAGATTTTATCATCAGTAAATCACTGTGAGATGACAAGCAGAACCTGCCAACATTCCCTCTCAATGATAAGTATTATTTATTTGCAACTGCTTTGTGTGAATTTAATGTACTCCATTGCAATCTCTTCACAATAATCCTGTAATAGCAGCCCACTATTTATTTTCCCCATTTAACTGATGGGGAGGGGATGAAGTTCAAGAGATAGTAGTAATATAGTCGTATAGTAAGTTCATAACTGAGCTTTGATTTGAACCAAGTTCATGCTTGACTATAGCAAATAAGTTTGTCCCAGACCATACAATAGATTTCAGGTGCCTTTCTGAGGCAGTTATAGCTGCTGATTAATATAAAGGATGAGCAAAACATACCAGTTTGATTTAGGTGCATTCTGTTCAAAACATTTCAGAAGAAACATTTGGCATGATGCAAAGGTTTTTATTAAGAAATATGCTGGTTAGTAAGCAATATAAAATAGCAGAGTTCCTTTCAAAAACTATCTATTATGTGATGTCCTTTAAAATATGCTACTGAGAGATAGATGGGAAAGGCATAACCATAACCAGGAAAGGAAAATACAATATGTGTCCAATTATTTTTCCCCTGCTAACTATTTGAAGTGGGTTAAAATAGGATTGCAAGTGTCTTTAGTACAGTAGATAGCACCCCCCCCCTTCCACCAATATGGATCTAATTCATTGTTTTACTCGACTGATAAATTTATATTGACATAAACCATGTTACAGTTCAGCTGATGCTGCAGCATCCTTGTGTGTTCTTCAAGTTGTAGATCTACTTTCTTACAATGCTTCTGAAAGTCAGTGCAGCAGCGGACATGCACCAAGCTGCGGGGGGGGGGTACCCTCACAATGTGATCTCATGCAGCTACATATCATATCAAATCAGTGAGGCCAGTTGCTTTGGTCTTCCCCACACTGGTGGGAAGGAAGGTGGGAAAGATCTGATCAGTTCTGTTTACACAGTTGTGATATTCACCCACATCCATTACAGCCACATGAAATAACATGGCACAGAAATGGCTCCATTGTGGTTCTCTCCCTCACACCAGATGAATACCCAGGAATGAAGTAAAAAAAAGGGCATGGGAAGTGAAATTGGAGGACAGGGAACCCAGAGCTCTCAGAGTCAAAGTTCTGTAGTTTCATTTTGCAGGGACAGCTAGGAGGCTGTGAATGGAAAGGCTAGGCTAACCATATTATAGCCAAACCATGGAATGTAGCAGAGACAGAAAGCAGAGGGAAGCCAATCTTAAATCATGTGTACATTGAAGCCAACAATGCAGGTTCTATATTCAAATGTTGATGGTGGCAAATGCAAAACCCAGCTGTAGTCTCAATTGTGAGAGGATGGTCTCAGGAGCTTTTTACACAGCACAGTTGTATGTTCTGCATTGGCAATTGAATTGTGATCCCTCTGAGCCTAGAATGCATTTCTTGTTTTAAAAATGGCTCCTTCTTCTTTCTATTTTACATTAACGACATTACTTATGCGTACAAATAATGCATAAGAGATCCAAAAAATGCTCAGTTCGCATGGTGGGGAGCTGTCACAATTCCAATAGGACCATGTAAATCAACCTGGTTTCAGGAGATACTCAGCAGATGTCTGATTTATACTTGCATAAAATTGTAATAATAGTATTCCAGTAGAACCCATCCCTAAAATATCTGAATCAAATGACTGAAATTGAATGATAGGGCTAGATTCAAACTTGATTTCAGTGGCTCTCCTCTAACCATGACTAGGTCTGCCTCCAGCCCAATTGACACTCTGCAATAAAGAGGGGAGACCACAAGCCTGATGAAGTATTGGTGGCATAGAAAGGTAAGAGAAGATGGTCTATCTTAACAAAAGCATTCGTAGAATAATAATAAAGCAATGGAGAAGAATCTATAGGGACTATTTCTAAGAGGGAGAAAAGGGGAGGTGACTGATAGGCAAGGAGGAGCCAATTCCATTCATAAGTAAACGTGAAGACAGCTTCATGGAGCAGAGGTGAGAATATAATTGGCGATGTGCTTGACGGCCAGCATCGTCTCCTTACAGGTTGGCCTTATCTGCGATTCAGGGAGGATAAAGCCATGTTGCCCACGGTCACGAAGCTCAAAAGCGAATGAATTCTTAATGCCCTCATCGTAAGCCCAGTCAGAAGAGGAACCTGAACAAGGATCTGAAAAACAGGGAGACCAGAAGGCAGTATTAAAGACAACCCTGGCATGAAGGATGCAATAAAATAGGAAGGGTTCTTTCTGATAGCAATAGCAGACCATGCAGTGAGGCAGAAATGCAGAGAGCCCTCTTGAAACCAGTGTTGCTGCAGATTACCCAGATAGGGAGAGACCAGGGCTTTGCAGGCAGAATGCACGGATCCTGAGCAGCCCTGTCCTTGCAGCTGCCCTGCCCTGAGGAATAGACAAATCTTCCACTTTCAGCTTCTTATTCAGTCCCCCCCAAATTTCTGTATTTTTTTTAAACGCTCATGAAAATTTGCCAGTATTTTAGTGTGCACTTCTCCTAAAAAACACATTTTTGTATGCTGTTTTCACAAATGTGCACATTTCTGCAAGCAGTTTCCCCTAATATAATGCATTTTTGCATGTTATTTATATACAATTAATGTACAATGACCCGGAAGCTGTCTGCGGACAAACGCCGGCTCCCTCGGCTTATAGAGCGAGATGAGCGCCGCAACCCCAGAGTCGGACACGACTGGACCTGATGGTCAGGGGCCCCTTTACCTTTACCTTTTAATGTACAATTTACCCCAATATCCATGGTTTCCTACACATTAGTTGGGTTGAGAACCACATTGCAAAATTCAGAGAACTGTGAATTTTGAAGGGGGGCAGCGCTGTGTTTCGTTTCACGTGTTGTTTTAAAATGTGTGAAATAAGTAGGTTCATCTTTAAATGCACACAGAAGTGAATATCCCCCTCATCCCTAACCCATTCAGATAAGCTGTAGTGATGTCACTGCAGCAATGCTTTATCCAATGACCCAATATGTTCTGATAGGCTGGGCATCTGTTGAGATGACCCTTTGTGAAGCTGAGTAGCATAGGAAGGCTACATAGTGTGGTCAGGTAAAACTGAACCATGTGTTACATTGTTGTTGTTTCAAAATATTTGCTTTAATTAATTTAGTTTGCAGAAGTTATCGTTGTGTGTATACACCCATAGAAAATAGAAACAAATACTTACAAATTGTAGAGGCAGTTGGTCCATAGGTATACTTTGTACCGTAGAGACTAGATAAAGCGTCTACTGCTTCCTTAGCTACTTTGTTCTGTATTTAAAAGAGGGGGGGAAATTAGATTCTTCATTGACAAATTACTGGGATAGCCTAGAGTAGGGCACAAGGAGGTGTTGCACATGACCCTAGACCCAAGGCAACTGACTAGGATTCCCATCATTATCAAAAGATCGACAGACTGAGGTTTGCTACTTTCACAAGGAGTTTAGGCTTCATTCCTCTGAATGAGAACAGCTTGTTTTGTTTTGTTGCTTTTGAGACTTGTTTATATTCAGTTACTTCCCTTATTGCAGGCACTGGCCAATACGACATTTCTGTATATTTGCAGGTAAATAACTGTGTATGCCTCTCCCCAGTCTCCTCCAACCCGACACTTGACATGAGTCAACAGTGTGATGCAGCAGCTAAAAAAGCCAATTCAATTCTGGGCTGCATCAATAGGAGTATAGCATCTAGATCAAGGGAAGTAATAGTACCACTGTATTCCACTCTGGTCAGACCTCACCTGGAATACTGTGTCCAGTTCTGGACACCACAGTTCAAGAAGGATAGTGACAGTTCAAGAAGGATACTGACAAGCTGGAACGTGTCCAGAGGAGGGCAACCAAAATGGTCAAAGGCCTGGAAACAATGCCTTATGAGGAACGGCTTATGGAGTTGGGTATGTTTAGCCTGGAGAAGAGAAGGTTAAGGGGCGATATGATAGCCATGTTCAAATATATAAAAGGATGTCATATAGAAGAGGGTGAAAGGTTGTTTTCTGCTGCTCCAGAGAAGCGGACACGGAGCAATGGATTCAAGCTACAAGAAAGAAGATTCCACCTAAACATTAGGAAGAACTTCCTGACAGTAAGAGGTGTTTGACAGTGGAACTTGCTGCCAAGGAGTGTGGTGGAGTCTCCTTCTTTGGAGGTCTTGACAGCCATCTGTCAGGAATGCTTTGATGGTGTTTCCTGCTTGGCAGGGGTTTGAACTGGATGGCCTTTGTAGTCTCTTCCAACTCTATGATTCTATGACTTTCCATTTACTGCAACATGTAAAGTCATCTCGTACTGAGGACCAGAGTTGTACAAGACGGTTATTCCTGGCATTCTGTTTGGTACTATTTTGCAATGTGTGAGTCTGATGATCATTGGGCTGCCTCCAGTTATATAAGGAAGCCATTTCTTCATCTGTTCTTTTCATAGCTTCTCCACTCTTACACAAAATTGTCACTACAAAGGAAAGTATCACATTTTAAATGTAAGATGCAAGAGGACTGCCAAAGTGCAGACAACTTTAAAAGTCAAAGTTGTATCAGTATGCACTTTGCCAGGAAGTTGAAGTGATGGTGCCAGTCCCTGAGCCTCTTGGTACTGCTTCATCTTCTCTTTGTTGTCTCTTTCTGTTTATCTGTCCGCTTTTAGTGGGGAAAAGGGGCAGAAACCTCCATATTAAGTTAACATGAGGAGACCCCTGTTGAATCAGTCCAAAGGTCCATTTAGACCTGCAACCTGTTTTCACAGTGACCACCTGGATGCCTGTGGGAAGCTTGCAAGCAGGAGGGCAACCTCTCCAAGCAGGTGTGGGGATGGGGCCTGTAGAAATGTCAAGTAAATGGACAGCTTTAGCTAGGGTGGCAATGAGAGGAGCAGGTAAAAGAAGAAGAGTTTGGATTTGATATCCTGCTTTATCACTACCCGAAGGAGTCTCAAAGCGGCTAACATTCTCCTTTCCCTTCCTCTCCCACAACAAACACTCTGTGAGGTGAGTGAGGCTGAGAGACTTCAGAGAAGTGTGACTAGCCCAAGGTCAACCAGCAGCTGCATGTGGAGGAGCGGAGACGCGAACCCGGTTCCCCAGATTACGAGTCTACTGCTCTTAACACTACACCACACTGGTAAGTATGTGTGTGTCTACTGAGGGCATCCTATAGATAGATAAATAAAATAAAATTGATGAGGGCTTTTCAAAACATGGAACGGGGACACGGAACTGGAACGAGACCTTTCAAATATCAGATTTTATGGTATAAAGCATAGCAGGTTTTTTTAAAAAAGAAATGAAAACAACAATTCATAGTGAGGAGATGAGCACAAATTTAGGTTCCTCTGTTATAAGACACAAGAGGGCAGCATTGGTGTATCTCTGTTTCTATCACAAGCGTCTATGAAATTAGGAATTCTGGTTTTCCTACACAGACTCATTTCCTGTGTGATGCTGGCAGGTGTCCAATTCTCTTTAGGAAACAAAACAACTACTAGGAATTACTAAGTCATTTGGAAGGGGTTGGGGGGGGGGACACGGGACGTCTCTGTCTATGGTACCTTTTCCATTGTTCTCATCAATATTGTTTCACATGCACCCTTGGGGAAAAAAGCAATAGACTTCAAGTTGACCTCTGCTACAGTTGAACATAATGGAGACCATAGCTAAGATCTAATCAACCTTTTTATACCTACCGCCCACTAATGCATCTTTCTTGATGGTAAAATTTCCTTACTGCCCACCAGTGCTCGATGGAAGGAGGATTCAGCTTGTGTCGGAGAACCCCCTACAGCCCACCTAGAATCCTGAAGCGCCCACTAGTGGGCAGTAGGGACCAGGCTCACAACCCCTGATCTAGACAGTTGAGGTTGTCTGTTTCTTGTATCTAACCTTGCACTGAATTATTGGAAAAGATTGAATTTATACTTAAACACTCAGATATTTGCAATCCAACTCCCCAGAGCTGATTCTAGCTACCTTTGAATACTTTTCTGATACACTTTGGGTCATATCTCACTGCCTCTGCTTAGCAATGCCGCAACATATTTGTTTACACCCAATGGCTTTGTGAATGACAGGAAGGCGACCGCAATAATGTTTTTCTACATACCAGTTTATCATTATTGGGTGCTGCTTCGTTCTTATAGGCATATGGAAACAGCAGTATCTGAGAATAGGCATGGAAGCTTATGTATCCTCTGATGGAGGAAAGGTGGTCTCGGATGAAGCTTGTAACTGCTTTGGTTTCTGGCTCAGATTCTGCCGAGGTACCGCAGTAAGTCTGAGCACAAGGTTTATGCGATATACCTATGGCTGCAAGAAAAAGTTTTCAGATGAAGTATTTACATTGGTGCCATTTATAGACTGCTTACTCGCTTGAAGACTACTGAAGAAGATTGCATTTCTTTCCAAATTAGGAAGGGATTTCACAATTTGCTTTTTGTGTCATGATTTCTTTGAAGTCAGTGCAGTCTGGTAATTCCCTCCATCAACAGCCTTCACCAACATGGTGCCTTCTAGATGTTTGGGACTACAGCTCTCAGTTGCCCCAGCCAGCACATCCTTCTTCTGTGCTGATGATGCTCCTTTGATGACATAAGGATAATCATTTGAAGAAAGAGTTTGCTATTGGTATATATCAGGTGTGGGGAAACTTTGGTCCTCTAGATATTGGCGTATGTCAACTCCCAACTGGTGTTAGAAACTGAGATATGAAAGCTAGGAGCTAAATGGCACATTAAACCTAGGTTATGGGCGTAACAACAGACTGTCTAGGCACACCTTTTAAATACTGTATATTCCTGCGTATAAGACTACTTTTTAACCCAGGAAAATCTTCTCAAAATTCAGGGGGTCGTCTTATATGCCGGGTCGTGTTTTTTATACGGCAAGTATATGCCAAACTCTGTATTTTAACTGGAAAAGTTGGGAGTCGTCTTATACGCCCAGTCGTCTTATACAGTAAATAGAATACAAAGGTGAAAATGAATGAACTGCAGCTAAAATATTATATTCATTTTTTTTAACATGGTCTAGTCCTCATCTGAAGACTGCAGAAAACAAATCCTGGCTTCCCCTGCCTGCTCCCCTAATATTGTTAGGAGGGTATCTTCTCTAGTCCTCAGAGAGTGGTGGAGGCAGAAAAAGGTCCTCCTTCCCTTCCACTCTGCAGTTTTAATTAGAATCTTAGGAGCAGTACTGCGCCCAGAGCTCAAAAACGGTTTGCGCTAATGAAATTCCTTGTTGCAAAACGTGTCTAGAACAATGGGAGTTTTGTACGCTGCTCCCAACAAACCCAGCCAGCATGGCCAATGGCCAGGGATGATGGGGTTGTACTTCAGAACTATCTGGAGGAACATAGGTTCCCAATAACTGGTATGGAGCATAATAATAATAATAATAATAATAATAATAATAATAATAATAATGTTGGATTTATCTGGTTTTATAGTGGCTGCTCCATTAAGGCAAAGCTTTGATGATGTTTAGCACAGGGAGCTACATAACTAAGTAGGAGGAAAAGGATGAGGAGTACAGATGACCCATTGGCAGACGCAGAGTCTGCCACTGCCTCTTCCACCTCTATGGATCCTCAGTTTGGAATTGAGCATGTGTGGCAGCCGTTATGAAGCGGGCAAGGAGTAGGACAGGGGTCAGCAAACTTTTTCAGCAGGGGCCTGGTCTACTGTCCCTCAGGCCTTGTGGGGGGCCGGACTATATTTTGAAAAAAAAAATATGAACGAATTCCTATGCCCCACAAATAACCCAAAGGTGCATTTTAAATAAAAGGACACATTCTACTCATGTAAAAACATGCTGATTCACGGGCCGGATTTAGAAGGCGATTGGGCCGCATCCGGCCCCCGGGCCTTAGTTTGGGAACCCCTGGCGTAGGAGGTCAGTGGCCTATTCATAAGTAAGTCCACTTATTGAGGAAAAAGCTTCCATATTTGGATTGGGAGAGGGCTGCATTTGGTGTTCTGCTTCAGGTGGGAAAACGCCTTTGGCTCTCTTTTGCTTGATGCAAATGGCGCTCCCAGAAATATATCACACAACCACAAATTTAGTGTTCATTTCGGTGTTATTTGCAAACTCCTTTTCTGAAAGAAAATAACACAGAAATCATGGGCGTAGCCAGGATTTTTGTTGGGGGGGGGCAGGACTTTTGTTGGAGGGGGGCAGAATGCTAAACCTGTGCTATATTCCGCTATATTTCTGGAAGTGACTTTTACATTGTGGGAAAGTTCAAATAGAATGTGGAAATTAGCAGTTAGAGAGATGTTGAGTCTCGGTTTCTGTCGCTCCTTGGCTTATTATACTTACTGCCCCATTCAGCTTTGAAATTCCTGTTCAAGTCAACACCAGGGCAATCACTGTTAGAGGTATTCGCACGATTCTTTCTCCACATGCGATTCTGTGAGACAAAATGATGGAGATCTATTCTTGTTCTTTTGGGGAACATTTTTTCTTTGTATAGTGCAGCAAAAGGATTGGGCCCATATGCCTTTGGGCCACACTTTTTTTTCCCTCATGGCCAGCTCGTGGTCCTACCTTATGTCCAGTTGTTAGAGGTGATCTACAGGTGATCTGCATGTACAGTGGACTGATCGTATTGTGTTTTATCCCCTCATTTTGCCAGGTAACAATTACTGGGCTTTTGGCCTACATTTATTGGTCAAATGTGTATATACACTGCTAACACATTCCACTTGAAATGTGGAAATGAGAACAGGAGAGGAACAATTCTACAGCGTGTTTAAAATTTACAAATTTATGTATGTATCTATAACATTTTTTTACCTGCCTTTTGCTGTGAGGTCCCAGGCCAAGTGACAATAATATAATGTTACAAAGGATGACAAAGGAAACTCTAGGCTGCCAAGGCTCATGTCACAATTAGCTAGTTCATGCAAGGAGTCAACACTAACTGAGAATGAGCGAACCTTTATCTTCTTGATTCCAACCATGGCAGCTGCCTTAGTAAGTCCAAGGAGTCAGTAGGCTGATGGACCAACCACTTGCTTAGCAATCTCAATATCTTTTTCTTCCCTCTCTTTCCTCACAATTGTTGCAAAACAGCTGATTCCCAAAGGTAAAGGGAACACTGACTGTGGGTGAAGGGAAGGTACCTAGCATAGGCATTCGGGGGTGTGGACAGGAGCTGTGACTGAGGGCATCAAGGGGATACAACAAAATAGGACAAATATTGAAGGCTGTTCACCAACACTTTCAATATATGATATCATAGCTCCTTTGACAGCATAGGCATTGGAGACATGAACACTCGCATTTGGACTCCCCATGAATAACCTACAACACAGTCCTAATAGGGTTGGGGCACTCATCTCACTTTACAGGCTGAGGAAGCCAGCGTTTGTCCACTTCCACAGACAGTTTTTCTGGGTCATGTGGCCAGCATGACTAAGCCACTTCTGGTGAAGCCAGAGCAGTGCACGGAAACACCGTTTACCTTCCCGCCGGAGCAGTACCTATTTATCTACTTGCACTGTGTGCTTATGAACTGCTAGGTTGGCAGGAGCTGGGACCGAACAATCATCCCTATTGATAGAAATAATAACATTCAATTCAGCAAACTACTAAAGGGGGGGGGGGAATGCAGCCATTACTTCAGTCCATGACCAGACGTATCCGTCAATGTTGAATACGGGAAGGATGTAGAAGTTCAAATCGTTCAAGAGCTTGAACATGACCTTGTCCGTTTCATAGGTTCTGACAGCCTGCAAGAAAAAAAAACCAACATTATGTGCAATTATACAAATGCACTATTCAGTTGTCAAAAAGCTGAGAAGTTTAGAATCCTTCAGATTTTTTTTTAAAGCAGATTTTAAAAGTGATTTTTCACCTTTAGAATTTCAGAGCTTAAGGGTAAAATAAAATAAACAATGGAACTACTTAAAAACTAAAACACCTCTTCTCCCCACTAGGCTGCAATCCTATACTCAGCTGCCATGAAGTTCACTCCACTGAAGTCACTGGGAGTTACTTAGACACTCTTCTTCTTCTTTGGTGATCACTCGTAGCTGAGTAAGATTGTCTTCCATAAACAAAGGGTCCGTAAGTGACTGTGGAGGCCAATTCTGGATCCACACGTCCTTCCACAGTGGGGACATTGGTTTCCAGGCGGGAGTTGATCACGGTGTGGATTTGCCAAGCGTGCCTTCCTCCTAGCACATTTCTGCCTTGCATCCTGAGATCGAGTTTCTTCAAAGCCCATGACACCTTTGGTAAAGGCTGTTCTCCAACTGGAGCGCTCGCAGGCCAGTGTTTCCCAGTTGTCAGTGTTTATACTACATTTTTAAAGATTTGCCTTGAGACAGCCTTTAAACTTCTTTTGTTGACCACCAGCATTACGCTTTCCATTTTAAAGTTCGGAATAGAGTAGTTGCTTTGGAAGATGATTATCAGGCATCCGCACAACATGACCAGTCCAACGAAGTTGATGTTGAAGAATCATTGCTTCAACACTGGTGATCTTTGCTTCTTCCAGTACACTGATATTAGTTCGCCTGTCTTTTCAACTGATATGTAAATGTTTTCGGAGACCCTGTTGATGGAGTCTTTCGAGGAGTTGGAGATGGTGTTTATAAGTGGTCAATGTTTCACAAGCATATAGTAAGGTTGGTAGTACAATATTTTTGTTTCCCTGTGAATGTCCCGGTCAACAAGCACTCCTCACTTCAATCAGGAGAAAGCCGCACTCACAGAGCTCAGGCGATTTCGGCATCAATGTTGGCCCTTGTGGAAAGGTAACTGCCTAGGTAGGAGAAGTGATCAACGTTTTTCTAACGTTGCACCACTGAGTTGGATTTGTGGCACTGCAGAGGGGTTATTTTGTACTTGTTGGTGCAGCACTTTGGTTTTCTGGATGTTGAGTGATAGGCCAAGCTTTTCGTAAGCTTCTGCAAAGATATTTAGGATGGTTTGGAGGTCATCCTCTCAGGGCCGGCTCTAAGGCAAGGCTGGGTGGCGCAGGGCGCCAGGGCGCCGGGCCACCAGGGTGGTGCCACGCGGCTGCGCCCGCTGCAGTGGCACTGCGCGCTGTGCCCACCAGACAGCCACGGTGGGGAATGGGGTGGGGGTGGGGCGCCGGAGCAATCTTCGCACCACGGTCCCAGGGCGGTCAATATGCTTAAGACGGCCCTGCATCCTCTGAGCATGCACACACTACATTGACATCAGCATACTGAAGCTCTATGATGGCAGTTATGGTAACCTTACTTTTTGCTTTCAGCCTGCTCAGATTGAAGAGCTTTCCATCTGTTCAATATATGATTTCTACTCCGGTGGGGAGTTTCACGTCGACAAAGTGTAGGATCTTGACTGAAGTCACTGGGAGTTGCTTAGACACATATAGGATTTCACTATGAGGCTATAATTTTAACTTCCTGCTTTTGATGGCTGGAGGTGTGGGTTAGGGTGTAGTACAGACCCCTCTCTGTTACCTTTGCTTGAGAAGTGCCACCAATGGGTGCAGAGTTCTGCTGTGATGGATACCCAACCTCTGCCCAGACAGCTGGTAGCTGGCAAAACAGCGCATTTTTGTTGGGCTGCTGGAAGCTTTGTATCTACAGCACCACTCAGCCATGAAGCTCACTGGGCTGACCCCAGGGCCAGTCACCTTCTCTTAGCTTAACTTTCCTCACAGGGTTGTTGTGAGGATGTAATGGGGAGCAGGCGAACCATGCACACCACTTTGAGCTCAATGGAAGATAAAGGCGGTCTATAAATGTAATAAATAAATAAAGCACTGTTTAGCCAACCTGCTTCACAAACCATTGGCAGAAAGCAGGTGAGATCCACTCCCTTGCGTGAATGCCGCAGTCCATAAAGATGGCCTTCTTTTTTCCACTCTCCTTCCCAACCTGTTAAGCAGGAAATATTAATATTTGAAACATCTTTAGCCTGTGTACTATGTGCAAAATCTGCAGTCCTAGAATTCAGTTCAGTGGGAGGATGCATCCCACTGGAAATATGGTTTGGAGAAAAAAAATAAGTGGATCTACAGGGAACAAAACTCAGTTATCCATGGACATCATAAAACTGTTGCATGGTCCAACAGAGCAAGTGCAAACAACTTTAACAACTAATCCAGAATGCAGCAGCTAGATTTGTGACTGGGAGTGGCCGCCAATACCATGTAACACCGGTCCTGAAAGACCTACATTGGCTCCCAGTACGTTACCGAGCACAATTCAAAGTGTTGGTGCTGACCTTGAAAGCCCTAAACGGCCTCAGCCCAGTATTCCTGAAGGAGGAAGAAGAAGAGGAAGAGTTTGGATTTGATATCCCGCTTTATCACTACCCGAAGGAGTCTCAAAGCGGCTAACAATCTCCTTTCCCCTCCTCCCCCACAACAGACACCCTGTGAGGTGGGTGGGGCTAAGAGACTTCAAAGAAGTGTGACTAGCCCAAGGTCACCCAGCAGCTGCATGTGGAGGAGCGGAGACGCAAACCCGGTTCCCCAGATTACGAGTCTACCACTCTTAACCACTACACCACACTGGCTCCACCATTATCATTCAGCCCGGACACTGAGGTTCGGCTCCGAGGGCCTTCTGGCGGTTCCCTCACTGAGAGAAGTGAGGTTACAGGGAACCAGGCAGAGGGCCTTCTTGGTAGTGGCGCCCGCCCCGTAGAACGCCCACTCAGCAGGTGTCAAGGAAGTAAACAACCATCTGACTTTTAGAAGACATCTGAAGGCAGCCCTGTTTAGTGAAGTTTTTTTAATGTCTGATGTTTTATTGTATTTTTAATATTACATTGGAAGCCGGCCAGAGTGGCTCGGGAAACCCAGCCAGTTCGGTGGGAAATTAATTAATTACTTAATTAATTAGATATCTGGGCTGTAGCCTCCTCAGTTTGGCAATGTTCATTTTTCTTCAGTCACTTTCTCAACTCTAGTTGTAAATGTGCAATTATTTATAGTACTTGAGTCAGAACGAGATTCTCACCTTAAGCAGGTACATCGGACGATCCTCATAAGTCTTTCCGATCTGGACCCGCGAGACCAGTTTGGGGTATTTTTTAGCCATTCTTTCAGTCCATGCAACAATCTAAGAAAACGCGGTCGTTATAAAACACTGGCATACGTGCGATTAAAATGTCATGGAGGTGAAATATGATCTACTTATCGTCCCGATTATATATGTAGCTTAAGGGAGAGGAACCACCCCTCAGAACATAGTACCTTTTCCCATTCATTGTATCTTGTGTAGCTGTGCTTCTCACGGAAATGTCTCCCACCATCAAATTGTTTTTCAATCTCTTCTTGTAGATTATGGAATAAAATTCTGTGGTGGGAAAAAGGGCAACGACACATTTAGTTCACGCACATAGCCCCTCCCTCCCCAGGATTCTCCTTCTCTGTGGCTCCTCTGGTTTAATCCCTTTGCCCACATCCTGAAATGAAACAAAGCTTACACATGTATGTCAGCGCATGTAACAAGGTAGCTAGCAGCAAACAGTTACTTCCCTTGGAAGAGCTCAACTCCATTGAATTCAGTTGGGATTACTTCTGAACAGATTGTGCTGTAAATAACCAACTAAATGCATAAATAAAACTGCCACATACTCATGAAGCTGTGGCACTTCTGACACTAATGGGTTTAAAAATGTTGTTGTTGTTTATTGAATTTATATACTGCCCTATTCCTGGAGGTCTTGAGGTGGTTCACAGAACAAAATCAAAATATAAAACCTCAAAATATATAATCAAAATAAAAACTTCACCCCAATAACCCACTCCCCCCAAAAAAACCCCACATTTTAAATGGGCATTGATGTAGGATCTTTATGCTAAAGGTATTTTATTCAACTCAGCATTGTGAGGTAAGAAAGTAAAGTGTGTTTAATTGATTACTAACTTTCCACCTTTCCAGTATCCACTGGGGGGCACTCAATGAATATAAGCAATGTTTTGATGGAATCAGTGGCAAAGGTCTATGTCCCTAGATTTTGCCCAGCGTTAAGGTTTGCAGTTTTTGCAATACTACCTCCCAAATATCAACAAGCTCAGATATGCAGATGACACAACCTTGATGGCAGAAAGTTATTAAAAGTGAACCTTTTAATGAGGGTGAAAGAGGAGAGTGCAAAATATGGTCTGAAGCTCAACATCAAAATAACTAAGATCATGGCCACTGGTCCCATCACCTCCTGGCAAATAGAAGGGGAAGAAATGAAGGCAGTGAGTGATTTTACTTTCTTGGATTTCCATGATCACTGCAGATGGTGACAGCAGTCACGAAATTAAAAGACGCCTGCTTCTTGGGAGAAAAGCAATGACAAACCTAGACAGCATCTTAAAACACAGCGACATCACCTTGCCAACAAAGGTCCATATAGTTAAAGCTATGGTTTTCCCAGTAGTGATGTATGGAAGTGAGAGCTGGACCATAAAGAAGGCTGATCGCCGAAGGATTGATGCTTTTGAATTATGGTGCTGGAGGAGACTCTTGAAAGTCCCATGGACTGCAAGAAGATCAAACCTATCCATTCTGAAGGAAATCAGCCCTGAGTGCTCACTGGAAGGACAGATCCTGAAGCTGAGGCTCCAATACTTTGGCCACCTCATAAGAAGAGAAGACTCCCTGGAAAAGACCCTGATGTTGGGAAAGATGGAGGGCAGAAGGAGAAGGGGATGACAGAGGACGAGATGGTTGGACAGTGTTCTCGAAGCTACGAAAATGAGTCTGACCAAACTGCGGGAGGCAGTGGAAGACAGGAGTGCCTGGCGTGCTCTGGTCCATGAGGTCACGAAGAGTCGGACATGACTAAACGACTAAACAACAACAACCTCCCAAAATACAATTCAACTCCATACCATAAATCTGGCAATCCACTTGGAAAAGCTCATACCAAAATAAAAACTTAGTTGGTCTTTAAGGTGCTACTGAAGGAATTTTTTTATTTTGTTTCGACTCAGACCAACACGGCTACCTACCTGTAACTTGGGAAAGTATTAGTGGAAGGAAGATATGGATTAAAGCCCGGAAGATTACATATGAGACCTGAACACTTATGGTGGCAGAGAAGATAAAACTCAAATGTTCATCTTACTAAAATAATAATAAAAATAATAATGAATGGGACCCCCCCCAAAAAAACAGCTAGACTTTCATTTAATAGCACTGACAACCAGCAGTTTGACAAGTATGCATAAGATAATAATGGAAGCTGGACTTTAATGTAATATATGCATTTCTATATATAAATACTGTTTGATCTGATTATATAATAGGCATTTTTTCTATTTAAATATTCTTCTTTATTGATTTACTGGAGAATTCTCTTCTAAAGGAGTTTAATTCTGTTTTGATTACCTTCAAATCTGTAGTTAACGGTAAATTGTTGCTACAATTTCATAAGTAGATAGTTCCCCTTAAATCACAGTCAGAGCTGTGGGACAGGGATGGCTAGGAGGTAGAAGGAAGTGGTTTACATTATCCATCCTCCCAGCCCCAAGAGTGACGATGAGTAGCAGTCAGTGGCTTCCTGGTCACATCAGTAGAAGCAATCAGAAATCTCATGATGAGTGGAAACTCAAATATTGTGAGAGTAAAGGAAGATGGGAAAATGGTAAGATGCAGAATTTCACGTAACATTTGAATTAAAGACTTGGGTGAAGTCTCGTCCCATGTGGCTTAGCATCAGCTGAGCAGCCTATCCAGTTCCTTGGGTGAATATGAGTTTGGAAAAAGAAAAGACCTCTGTGCTTTCCTCCCCATGTTTTCTGATTTATGCATAATTTCTCGGTGACATTAAATATTGAATGGAATTGTGACCATGTTAAATCCCAAGTTTGGTGACTACCTCTTTCTTGTTGATTGCAACGTTATATGATACACATAATCTACTATCATCACAAACTAGCATTATGTAGTATACATACCCGTATTGTATTCCATTCTGCTCCAGCTTTGTCTGGACAAAGCTTGTCTGATTTGAACCAATGCGGAAATCCACATCTGTTCCAACAACAATGTGATGGATTGAATCAGGATGCCAAAAGTCAAGCTGTGTAGGAAAAATTCCAGTAAAGTTTGTCTTTAAGACAGCATAGACATGGAAGAGTAGGAAATGAACACATTTATTAAGAAGCAAGGTGCTTTGGGCAAAATAAAAATAAAAATCCCATTGAAAGATCAGACGGCTATCAAAAAGGAAGATTCAGGGCAATTCCTTCATGTATTTTTTTTGTCCATTCTAAATGTTAGTGCATGGATATAGTAATCTTTCCATATATTCTTTTTTTTTAAAGTCCATATGTTCTTCTCAAAAGTCTTCCCTGCAACTGTTATTGCCAAAGATTCACCAAATGTTCACACAATTATTACCAAATGATATACATTGTTTATCGATCTTAAGAGAAAAAGACAAAACCTAAGACAATGCCACAGAAACTTATGAACTATCCAAACTAAAATGAACTTATAACTCCACTAGGTTTTTCCACTTGGAAAAACCTAGTGAAACCAGACGTTATAAGTTCATTTTAGTTTGGGTTGTTCATAAGTTTCTGTGGCATTGTCTTAGGTTTTGTCTTTTTCTCATAAGATCGATAAACAATGTATATCATTTTGGTAATAATTGTGTGAATATTTTTTGCCAACATGTTGCATGAGTTGTACTACTTTTACCAGCAGCACAGGTTGCATTTTTTCTAGTAGAAAGATTCACCAAATGGTGTATCTGAAGAAGTGTGCATGCACACGAAAGCTCATACCAAAATATAAACTTAGTTGGTCTTTAAGGTGCTACTGAAGGAATTTTCTTATTTCACCAAATGGCAGTCAGCCTGAATATTTCATGCATATAACTGACATCCAGTGATATTTGCTTTCAATGTTTGTTATTTTAAATAGCTGATGCATTTGAGTGTATCGGAGAGCTGATAGGCAATTCTATTTATTAAGTGTTTTTATAATTGTATGGTTATGATGCTTCTTATTTGATACCTACCAATATGAAAACAATAAAGAGCTGCCATTGAGACTAATGCACTCATGTTTTTGAATTCTGAGATAGAAATTCATGTTGCAGAATTTCACACTCAAAATGGGTGAATGTTGAGTACAGTGGTACCTCGGTTTATGAACACAACTGGTTCCGGAAGTCTGTTCATAAACTGAAGTGAACTTTCCCATTGAAAGTAATGGAAAGTGGATTAATCTGTTCCAGACGGTCCACGGAGTACTTAAACTGAAGCATACTTAACCTGAAGCGAACTTTCCCATTGAAAGTAATGGAAAGTGGATTAATCCGTTCCAGACAGGTCCGCGGAGTACTTAAACTGAAGCATACTTAACCTGAAGCGAACTTTCCCATTGAAAGTCATGGAAAGTGGATTAATCTGTTCCAGACGGTCCACGGAGTACTTAAACTGAAGCATACTTAACCTGAAGCGAACTTTCCCATTGAAAGTAATGGAAAGTGGATTAATCCGTTCCAGACGGGTCCGCGGAGTACTCAACCTGAAGCGTACTTAACCCGAAGCATGGGTGTAATTGGTTCCGGAAGTCTGTTCATAAACTGAAGCGTTCATAAACTGAAGCGAACTTTCCCATTGAAAGTAATGGAAAGTGAATTAATCCATTCCAGATAGGTCCGCAGCGGTCGTAAACCGAAAATTTGTAAACCGAGGTGTTCGTAAACCGAGATTCCACTGTATTTTGCTTAAGCAAAGGAGATTTTGTAAGCTATGGGGCATTGTTTCTTAATTTGTTCCCTGATCTTGCATTGACAAAGAATATGTGAGATGAAAACCCATTGCTAAAACATGTGGAGAAAAATATACAAAGGAGAAACATGTGGAAGAAGAATCTCACCTGAACTGTGGAGGCCAGGTCCTTTAGAAAGTCCACTTGGTTTTCATTCTTAAGTTTCACCCGAAATACTTTCTCACTTCAATAAGAATGAAACATATTTCTAGAGGGAAAATCGCCATTAAACTAAGCCACATCCTGCCCCCCACCCAATATTTGCTTCTTTGAGGCTAAGGACTATTTCGTGTGTGGCTGCACAGCACACATTCATTTCAACTGGACTTACAAACAATGCGCTGGATTGTGTGCTCTTCAATTGCTGCAACCAGTAAGGGAGTAAGCCAATTCACAATAAGCTGCCTTAAAGCATGGAAGTTAAATTAAATTAAACCGGAATAAAGTTATACCAGGTCCAAGCCCCGCTCAGAAGTCCTGCTCTTTCTGCTCTGCCTAAGCCTGGTAGAGGGAAAACAAGCCCTAAAACAGTCTTCCATGCTGGGTTGTCATGTGACTGAGGTGAACAGGATCCAGCCCAAGTTCCCACCACCCTGCCCCTTCCATGCCCCTTTTTGGGGACTTACAACAGCCCCAGCTGAGCACTGGTTGAGCCAGAATGAGGAAATTATGCTGGCATATCTTTGGTTGAGCTGGCGTTGGGAACTTCATGCTGGGAATGAAGCCAGGAATTAGCCAGCTGAGCTGGTGATCTGCTGCATCCAAAGCTATTCATCCTGGTGGATCTCTCTCCTCCCCCCCCCCCCCAGTCTACTAAGCAAAGAAACCAATTTATGGCAACTTTCCCCACAACTTTTCCCACAATGAGAAACTTCTACCTGTCAAAGCGACGAGTGAGAACAACAGCCCGGGGTGCGACAAGGAGACCTAAGAATAAAAGGATGAACCTCATGATTCTGCTTTGGCCACAATCTCTCATTCCTGCATGTTATATATATACAAAGCAGGTGACTTCCTCTGATGCTGTGATTGGGTTATTTTTTAAAAGCTTATTCATTTTTTTTAAACAGTTTAGTTTTGGCTTACAAGGAAACTCAGATTTTGACATCTGAGCGATGAAGATAAGATTGTGTGTGTGAGTGTGTGTTTAGTAACGTGTTGTGAAATTAACAGTGCTCTAGGGTTTTTCAGTGCACACAGGTCTGTTCATGTTTGCTCAAAATTAGTGCTTAGAGAGTTGGCCTAGGACTAGGGAGACCAAGTTCAAGATTGATGCTAAAAACTTACTGAAATAACGGGTTGTTTTTTTTTTTTTAAAAAAAACCCTGCTTTGAGGATGTTTTTTATTTAAAAAACAATCAAGCGGTGTATACATTTTATGAAATGAACGAATTATTCATTTTTTTGGGAATCTGATGCAGGATTTGCAGTTGTGCTGCCTACTGTAGGAATCAGTTTGCCCCCATGTTTTTTTGGTTTTTTTTTTGAAGTCTAAATATTTTTTATTGATTTAAAATACAAACATGTACAAGAATATACAAAATCGTTACAACAGAAATGAAGAAAAGAAAGAAAAAGCCAAAAAAGAAGAAAAAGAACAAAATAAAAAAAGAAAAAGAAAGGGGAAAAAAGAAAGAAAAAGCTATGTACAAAAAAGAACAATACCTTCTTGAACAACACTTAAATAGAAGTTCTGGATATAAAACTTCCAATCTTTGGGGTGGGAGAAAGCCATTTCCTGTTCCTGGGGAAATGACATTGCGGGCTGGGAGCAAGCCCTACCCACGCGCACGGGGCGGGATAGCCCCTGCGCCATTGGGGGGGGTCCTCAACTGCATCATCCCTGGCTGACCAATCCGGATGGTCTGGGTGTGTGGTGTGGGCCATTTAAACTGCCTGCGGCCGAGGACTCGCCCCCTTTTAGGCATTGGAGTATTCAGTTGAAGGGGAGGTAATGGCCATCACCTACCCCTCCTAATTCAAGGGTATTCTGTTAAAGGAATCTGAGGGGCGTGGACTCTGTCCGAAGCCCCAGATGGGGGGCTAGGGCCATGGCACGACCCCTAGTGATGACCCTGGGCAGGGCCGTCTTAAGCACCTCTGACGCCGTGGTGCGACGGATCCCTCCGGTGCCCCCCGCCCCGTTTCCCAGCGCATCGGGCAGGCGGATGCAGCGCACAGCGCGGCTGCCACAGGCACGGCTGCACATCGGGCGGGCTCAGCTGTGCAGCGGAGTGGCCGGTGGGCGGGCGGAGCTGCGTGGTGCCCCCCCTGGCGGGCCGGCGCCACCCAGCCTGGCCATAGGGCCGGCCCTGACCCTGGGGGAGTTCCTAGTTGATGTGTATCAGCAAGGCTCCCCCTACTGGTAGTTAACCCTTCCAAGACTTCCTGCAGATGGGCAGGAGTCAGATATAGCCTAAGCCAATACCACTCACATTCTGTAACCAATAAAGTGGTTGTGGCCTTTTTCACCCATTAGCCCAAAATACTGTTTCATGTGTCTTTATTCCAACATCCCGGGAGGGTTTGGGACCTTGCCATGCAATGGGCTGATGCTGACGGTAAGCAGTAAGGTCAGAGGGACATGCATAGCAAAAAGTACAGACAACAACAAATGCAATAATAATAGTAACCATTCACAAAGCAATGTTGATGATAACACAAGCACCCTGACAATTGCAAGTCCATTCTTTTGCTTAGCGACTAACCTGTTTGTCCCTAAGTGGAATAGAGATGGGTATTGCTAGCCATTGGCGTCATAGTGGAAGGAAAACTTAATATTAATATTATTGGGACCTTTTGATAGTGTTGCCTGAGAAGATATGGGAAGGCATCTGAATTTGTTGCAGTGTTTGGTTCCTCTACTGTGTGGCCTTTTGTTGCTGGTGAGTAGCCATGTTGGGCTAGGGGATCGCAATACGTACTTGCTTACTAACTTGTTTTCAGGAACTATTAGCTAAATTGTCATGGTTGCAAATTTGTTCTTTAGCCAGTTTTTGTGAGTTTATGTAAAGCACAGGCTCCACCGCTCACTATCAACTACAATCCACAATACATTTCTCTAAAATAGTCCTAACTACAGTGGGATATTTTGGAGTAAATAGATTACACATTGCAGTTGGACAGACTACTGTTACACCAGCTGTGGTGTCCTCCTATCCCTAGCAAATGGGAACAAAACATTTCTGTTCAGTGCTACTAGGCAAACCCCTGTGATGAAATTAAAGTGTGTCAGTTTGCATTGAGCTGCCTTCCTGCAATGTAGCTGCATAAGCCCTTATGGTACTGCATGGGGGTAACAGATGGGGTCTGAAAGCTATTGACTGCCTGTGTGCCATTCCTGCTATAGATATTTCATTTTGTGATACTCGTGCACGGAAATGGATTTCAATGGTCCATTAACAAAGTATGTGTGTGTGTGTGTGTGGGGGGGCTTTCCGAATCTTTGTTGGACCCAAAATAACCCACAGCAGAAAAATAATGATGAATCAAGCTTTATTTAATGGTTCTGGAATGCTGTTTTAGTACAGATGCTCAAGGACATACATGGCGATATGTTTAACAGCAATCACGGTTTCTTCACAAGTTGGCCTTATCTTAGATTCAGGAAGAGCAAAGCCATAACGGCCTGTGTCCCGAAGTTCAAAAGTGAACGAATACTTGATGCCCTCATCATAAGCCCAGTCATCAGAACCACCAGCAGCAGGGTCTGCAAGGATGAAGAAGGAAAAATGTTTGGTGAGCAAATGCACAGGCAAATGCTATGCCCTGGTATACCATGGATTAGTACAAATCGCGTGAGCCTGCGGATTCCTGGAGAGTAGACTGCACTCACTTTGCTCTTTGCTCAGTTCTGCTACTGCTCACTGCTGCAAGCTAAGTTATGGTTTGGCTTAGTGTGTTGTCTAGACCTGGGCTCATGGATTATTATATTCTAGACAAACCATGAGCTGCAGGAGAGGTTTCGTCTTGATTTGCAGCTCATGATTTATCATGAGGACCCAAACCATCGGCCCAGATTCTGATGATATGCTAAGCCATGGGTGGGCAAGGGTTCTGAGTAGGGTTATAGTAGGAATGCCAGAGAATTCTCTTGGAAACAATCCTTGCAGTTCACACATTCACCTGAGGTCAGGAGTGTAAATCACATAAGTCACATAAAGGTAAAGGTAAAGGGACCCCTGACCATTAGGTCCAGTTGTGACCGACTCTGGGGTTGCAGCGCTCATCTCGTATTATTGGCCGTGGGAGCCGGCGTACAGCTTCCAGGTCATGTGGCCAGCATGCCAAAGCTGCTTCTGGCGAACCAGAGCAGTGTACGGAAACGCCGTTTACCTTCCTGCTTGGAACGGTACCTATTTATCTACTTGCACTTTGACGTGCTTTCGAACTGCTAGGTTGGCAGGAGCTGGGACCGAGCAACGGGAGCTCACCCTGTCGCAGGGATCCGAAACCGCCGACCTTCTGATCAGCAAGTCCTAGGCTCTGTGGTTTAACCCATAGCGCCACCTGCGTCCCTTACTATAAGTGAATATACTAGTGGCCAAAATTGTGGAAACCTTTTGGAAAAAGTGTATTTTCGAGGTTTGATGGTTCATAACACCTGATTGGCTCTCTAAACGCTCATGCTCATTGGCTACATTCCAATGAAGGAAAGCTACTGCATATCAACCTAAGCAAGTTGTGCTTCTTTTTTCTGGTTATTTGGCTACAACCTTTGATACAGATAATTGAACAAACTTTGTTGCATTACATTCTTCATTAAATTATTTTCCCACTGATATTTAGTTTTATGGCATTACTCAAAAAAAAAAAAAAGAAAAGAGAAAAAAGAAAAGAAAAGCGGTGTAATGAGCCATCAGACCTCAGAAATATACTTTCCCCAAAAGGTTTCCACAATTTTGGCCACAAGTGTACAAGCAGTATTCACAATCGGGTTTCTTGGTCCACAAACATTACATAAATAAATGCATTGCTTTTTGCATTGTTTTTCAAGACTGCCTTCTACTGAAATGCACTAAAATTACTTAATTGCACACATAGGTTCCAGCCATATGTAACCCAAGATGAACCCAGGATGGGATGGAAATTGCTGCCTCCTTACATCCCTAGGCTACAGTCAAAAAGGGGGTTGGAGTTGGTTGCAAAAGTATAAGCATCTGGTTGGCCACTGTGAGGACAGGCTGTTGGGCTAGATGGACCTATGGCCTCATCCAGCAGGACTCTTATTTTATTTGAAGTGGGTGATGCAACAGATAGGACTTATTTTTGCACAGTAGTGTACCACCCGTAACATTTTCATTTCAGAAACCGTGACTCATGTCTTCTGGGATGTGCTCCTTGGCGATTCATGTGACCTACACGTGATCTTGCCCTGAAAAAAGCACTTTTTGGTGGGTGAGAGTGTGGTGTGAGATCACGGCATCCAAAATGGCTGCCACAATCTTGCCTGAAGAAACGGGATGTCCCGTTTTTTCTGGGACACTTGGCCGGTATGAAGTAGACTTCTTCAGTCACCCAAAAGTCATAGGTTTCTATGTACATGCATATTTCCCTGTCCTTCATCCACACAAACAAGAGGCAGTTATCACAGTTAAGGGACACATTCTGGCCAAGCAAAAGCGTTCAAGGTGAGTGTGAATTATGGTGGTGAGGAACATGGCCCTAGGAGACAGTCCCCAGGGCCAGGGAGAAAGAGAAGGGCCTTTGCCTTTCAGGCCTGAAATGCCTTGCCCCCACGGCCCAACCATATACACGCATTTAGCGCATTTGAAACCTGAAAACAAAATGGTGCCTCAGCAGTACAGCTGGGGAGAAATTGATGGATGAGCACAACATGCCCTGGAAAAAAAGAGCAAGATTGCTTTAGGGAAGTCGACATGACATCATGACATCATCCTCACTTGTTTATTGAAAACTCTCTCTGCTTAGTACTAAAGCACTCTCTTGGGAAGGTGGGAAGAAACACATCCGCAATAAGAGCAATTTATGGACTTTAATGTATTATTATATTATAACTGAGTGATATTATCGTTAGATCAGTACTTACAGATAGTGGAAGCTCCTGGCCCATATGTGTATTCTGTGCCATGCAACGTAGCCAGCTCTTTAACAGTTTCTTTAGCAAGGCGATTCTATGGAGAGAAAGTAGGTATTCAGGAGCTTTACTCCAAAGTCTGAGCCCAGTTGCTCATTTATAAAACTTTTGCTTTAGGTAACTCAAAATTGTGTGTCCTATTTGCATGTGGACACATTAAACACTGTTCCTAAATCTGTTATCTCCAGCATAATTTTAATAGGCTTGAACAGAGCAACATGGTGGAATGTGAGAAGAATTTTTGTAAAAATTGTACTCACAGATCTTATGTTATTATGAGACATCTCTCCATATTTATCTTTTGTTGGCTTAGCAGTCATAATTAGTAAGCTGCTTGCTCTCCAATGTGATCAGAAAAATGGCAAAGCAGTCTGTGTACTTGTGTATGTGGACATGCAAGTTTGTGTAAAAAGGAACCCAGAAATTCCAACAAGTTAAGTGGCAATCCAGATTCCCAGTTCTGAGAACAGCTACATGCTTTGTTTATTCCTAAATCTGTATACTTATGAGGTTTAAAAATAAATAAATCTTGAAGTTTCTATACTTATTAGGAGTTTTTTTTAATTGCTAAGACTTTGCATGCTCCTTGAAGATATTTCTGTTTGGTGGTAGGTTTCCTAACAATTGAAAAGAAATTCTGGGCCTAAAACTGCATTTACATTCATGGATTGCTTTCTCTTTCAAAACCATACCGTTTAACCTCAGATTTGCAGATAGTAGATGTAAGATATGTGCTGCTATTTACCGTTGCCCTTACCACATCTTGAAGTCTTCACTTACAAGATAGGGAAGCAGGTCTCTCATGCCTTTTGACAGTTAATAGATTAGAGGGAATAGTTCCCTCAGCGTTGCCCATATCACAACAGCCTCATCATTGCTGCCTAAATTACTGCCTTAGTTAGAAAGCAACTGCTGGTTTGGACTTGACCAGGAAGCTGATTTAGATCTGTCAGAAGCTGATTGAGTTAAACAATCAGTGTCAGATCTAGAACATGAACCTTCACGATGAAGAAAAATGATGCAACTCAACTACCGTATCTAACAGGAATTTAGGAAGTGACTTACCAATCTAGGTCAAATTTCCATCTAGTTCAGCCTTCTCCAGCCTGGGGTCTTCAGATGTTGCTGTATTAAAATCCCCATCATGTCCAGGCAGCACGGACAATGTTCAGGGATGTTTTGCCTAACAACATCTGGGGAACCAAGGATGGTGAAGGCTGGAGTGCCAGCAAGATGCCCCTCAGATCTCTCATGGAGTTCAGGCAGCTGCAGCTGTTTTTCTTTAGCATCTCAAAAGGAAAGGTATGCTACCTGTGTAAATGGGTTGAACCATGTCAGCCACCATTAATTTATCAATCACATTTATGCCTCACCTTTCCATAAAACAGCTGAAGGCAGCTAATGACAACAAAATAGGCAAGCCTAACAGGCAGACTTAAAATATACCTATCATGACAGTAACAAAGATTGAGAGTGTGTGTGGATTTATCATACTTGGAGAAATCTTCTCAAATGATACCAATATAAATATGACTGGGATTGCCAACTATGAATAGATGAACCTATTCCTGAAAAGGAAGAGACCTAACATCCCATGCTAGAAAGTGGATAGTATCTATTAACAGGGGAGGAGGGAATGAGCAAGATATTTACACAGCTAGAACAAAGAAGTTAGGTCTCTGAGGTCTCAAAATGACTTCATCAGGACTGCCAGGTTTTCTGCAGAAATATCATACTTTCTTTTTTCTTTTTTCTGTAGTCATTTGACATTTACAACCAGGTACCATTCTACAAGTTTCTAAGTGTTAGCACAAATAAGGGTTGAACAAGTTGGCTTCTTTCTGCTGGAACAGAGGGGACCATCAGATGATCTAAGTAAGAGCCTAGGCCAAAATATGACCACATTCAAAATAAAGCTTGAAATGTTTGTGAGAAAAAAAGGATTAAATATACATAGACTTTTACTAGCTCAATATAAATATTAAGAGAGAGCTCAAGGGAAGCCTGACTGCAAGAACAGGGAAGTTGATCCTTCTGAGAAGAGAGGTTGGCATGGTCCTTTCAACTAAGTAACACAGTTTTTGAACCTCATTTATGGTGTGCATTTGTGTGTGTGCATGAATGCATGTGTACATGTAGAAGTGTCAGGGGTGCCATAAAATTAACTGTGGAAGAAGTTGTGAAACTAGGGCATGTACTTTTTGCCAATGACACATTTCTTCCAAGAAACTACCATGAGGCTATATTGTGTAACTTCTGTGATAATTCTAGAATGGACCTAGCTTCTCCTGCCTTAGGGAGAGAGTAGTCTCTTTACAGAGGAAATATGCCAAACATTTTTTTTCAATGTGTAAGGATGTGTGTTTACTGGAAGGACCCAGCCACTGATTCATGGTTCTTTGGAGTGCATCTGAAAATAGGCTGGGTATATCTGTGGGTTTTTTTCTGGCCACATCCATTCTGCAAGCACCTGACAGTTAGACAGGCCTCAGTGAAATTTAGGCTACCCTAAGAGTTACTCTTAACTCACAGTCAACAAGGACAGCTCCAAAAGAACCAGGTAGTTCTACATTTCCACAGAAGAAAATGTTTGGTTAGCTATATTTTGATAGCAGAATTTTGTCTTCATGTGTTTTTGATAAGACATAAACTGACAAAATAAGTCATGAGTCTTATGCAGTCATAGAGTTGCATAAAAGGAAGACCTGCACAGAGGAGACCCATTAAAATTAGTGCGCTTAAATTAGTCATCTCCCTTAAATTCAATGGGTCCACTCTGAGTATGATTAACAATGGATACAACCCATAGCTGCATTCTGCCTTTTCATAGAAAACCATAAAAGTGGTTTACAATCGTACATAAAACCATACAATAAAAGCCATACAAAACCATAGGGGAAAAATAAAATAAAACCAGACATCAATTGTTGAAAGAACCTTTAGGCTCTGGGTCTGCGGGAACTTTGTCACAAATTGGGTGTGTTATGTTTGACTGCTACAGAAACTATCCCAGACAACAAGAGTCCATTTGCTTTGATAGGATGGCAAATCAAGGACTCATTGTTGCTGTTTTTGTCCAAATTGTGACTCAGTGACAACTGTTTTGTGTGAAGGCAGCCCATAGGTTTATAAAAATACAGTGGAACCTCGGTTGTCGAACGTAATCCATTCCGGAAGACCGTTCGACTTCCGAAACATTTGACAACCGAGGCACAAAGGGTTGTCGGCAATTTCCATTGAGAAAATGGAAAAACACACAGCGTAAGCCACTGTATCCAAGCAGCTGAAAGGAATAGTATGGTTCATTGGGCACAAACAACTGCAAAAAATAAATGTCCCAGTGGATGTTCATCCAGACTCCTCTTTTAAAAAATCACCACAGGAATAATAATAATAATAATAATAATAATAATAATAATAATAATAATAATATATTTATACCCTGCCCATCTGGCTGGGTTTGCCCAGCCACTCTGGGCGGCTTCCAACAGAAAAATGAAATAAAACAATCTATTAAACATTAAAAGCCTCCCTAAACAGGGCTGCCTTCAGATGTCTTCTAAAAATCTGGTAGCTGTTTTTCTCTTTGACATCTGATGGGAGGGCGTTCCACAGGGCGGGCGCCACCACCGAGAAGGCCCTCTGCCTGGTTCCCTGCAACTTGGCTTCTCGCAATGAGGGACCGCCAGAAGGCCCTCGGTACTCTTAATACCCTTGCCCCTTTCAGAGAGCCACCAAACACATGAAACAGAGGGAGAATTGGATCACACCCATCGCCCCCAGTCCTGACCTCCATGCATTCATGAAAGTTGCTTGAATGGAGCCTACACATTTACAAGATACATTTGCATACTTAGGCTGTTTTCCTGTGATCCAGAACCATTCAAAATAGGAATGGATCAACTGTGGGGTACTGTTGGACCATTATTCCCAAAATCTATAAGTATTGGCCATGCTGGCTGGGGCTCATGGGAGCTGGAGTTCCAACAACATATGGAGTGGCCACATGTCCCCCATCCCTCCTGCATGTGAACAGAGCCAACATGAGTACGAGTTGTGTAGATTTTGGCTTCAAATGAACAAGTGGAGATGGTTGGCAGGGACAACAGCTGCAAGCCTAATTCTCTCCCATGCACCCAGTGATTTTCTGGAAAGGTCTTGTGCCTTCAGATGTACGATGACACTTCTAAAATAGATGGGTGTGGAACGAGATGTTAAGTATGATAAACAGGCATGTATGTCAAAGATTGTTGTTTGACCACACATCTTATCACACGTGGAAAAAGATAAAATGGGCAACAGCACATTTTTCTTTAACGTATTAGATGTGGAAATGAAAATAAGCATCCAAGATAAGATAACGCTCTGATAAATCTTTCTTCTTCACTTCTGGGATGATTTATAAGCACTTTGTTCTACCAGAGACACTCACATAAAAGCTACAAATGCTATCCTTAGGCCCTCCTAATAATTCCTTTTCCAGGCAGAACTCAGAGCTCTCCTCCTGTGCATATTTACTTGGAAAATAAATTCTATTTTGCTCAATTGGCATGGCTCCCTACTTATAGAGCTGGTTATACAGCTGCTTTCCCTATGCACACTTTCTTGAGTCCGAATAAACAAGAACGACTAACTTCTGAATAAACATGCAAGCACTTTGCCTGTAAGACATGCTTACTATATACAATATTACACTATGTTACATTAGACAGCATCTTTTTGTTTCTCAGACTAAAGATAAATAACACTTTCACGCTACAGAATCCATACCGGCTGGAACTAGTTCCCATTAATTCATTGGAATAAATCAGGAGTATACTGTATTTACATTTTGCTATTATATTTTATATAATTAAGTTAGGTGATCAAATTATTTAAATATTTAACTGCCTGGCTTTTAACCGAACAATCGTTTAAATGCCAATCTATTTACACCTTGCAAAATCTCACTGAAGCTACCTTTTCAAGCTCTTGGAAGAATAGGAGAAAAAAAAAAAGATTCTCTTAAGTGCTGAGCAAATCACACTGTCAAACTATTCACCGGTTTTGGATACAGACCAGAAAGAACGTTCGTGTTTACATTTCTTCTCCTTTTTTTTTAAAAAATAGCAATTTTGCAAAGACAGAAGCCACACTTTAAAAAGGTTTCCTTGTGGCGGCTATAAAGAATAAACAGCCACAGACCAAGATATCCCAGGAGCAACATATTGGGTCACATTTGAACACGATCCAGGAAACTGTACAAAAGAACATTAAGGAATCCTCAACCTGAAATAAATGAGGCCTGTGGCCTTCCTTTGGCTGGGATACAGTTCCAAGAATTGTGTAACTGGTTCCATGTACCCAAGGAGACTTTGGGCTTGTGTTTATTGAATGTCCGCCTTTGGAAACTCTGGGGGCTTTCAAATAAAGTTTGTAATATAGCATGGGAATCTGGTGCTTCAAAGTGTGTGTGTGTGCGTGCACAGGGCGAGGGGAGGGTGGGGAAAGGAAAAATCCCCATTGGTCATGCTTGAATGCTTGACTATGCCAAAAGTAGCTTGTTGGATCCCAGCCTAAGAATCAGAATCAGAAGAATCTTTATTTGCATCAGCCACTAGCCATAGCAGTAAAATAAAATGAACTGAACTGAAGGTAGAGGTAAAAACTTAACTATGCAAAATACATTCTGGAGGTTTACATCAATAATCAAATAACAGATCTTATTCTGATTGCCCCTGCTAATTTTTTTATTTTTATTTTTGCAGTTTTTGCTGTCACCTGGTTATCTTGATCTGCTAGAAGAAAGGACACAGTAGCAATGGTTGAGCGACTTGGTATGGATAGTAGTAGAGGGGTAATAACCTCACTCCTCAAATCTTTATAAAGAGTGCAAGCTAGAAGCACATGACCAACTGATTCGATACTGCCATCTCCACATGGACATAATTGTTTTTCCAGCAGAATTTTTTGAAATCAACCCTCAGTACTGCTGAAGGCAGTATACTTAATCTTGAGTAAGTGAAAGCACGTCTGTATTTGGGAATTGTTAAATTTTGCAACTAGGGCGCCAATGTATCAAAACGACCAGGCAGAAAATAATCATACCATGGACAAGACTTTCTTATTGTGGCCAAATTATTCTGTTGCTCGATATCATATAGGTGCTGTTTAATTAAATCATTTGCTTTACTGAAGCCCAGTGTTAATAACTGTTGTGGTGATAAACCAAAAAAGGAAAAACAATTTTAGTCCAAATGCTCTCATGACAATCTTGCGATACTAAGGCTAGTAGACTGGTGGGGTTTTAATTTAGCCGAAGCCAGTAATAAAATGTCCTACACCAAGTCTGTAATTCAACCAAGGGGAGATTAGCCGGCAAGTGCAATGAAGCATTTGGAACACAGGATGAAACAGAAAAAAATTGCGTTAGGAACGATTGAACAGCTTCTGTAGATCCAAGGTGGGCGCCTGTCTAAATCGGAGCCCCATATAATAACTGTGCTAGGGTTTTAGCTTTAAAAACTTCAAATGCTAATGGTATGTGATTGCCACCTTTTGTACGGAAAAAGTGTGCCAGAATTTTGGCGCTTTGCGACACTTTATCCTTCACATATTTCTGTTGGCTGAAAAATAAGGCCAAGGTATTTAAGGACATTAACTTGTTTGATCAACTGATTATCCATATACTGTCTATGGGCCCTACGTATAGTTTCTTGAAGACACCATGTCTTTAGTTTTCTTGTAATTCTCTTTGGCAGTATCCTGATAATGCCCTCATCAATCTTTTTAGGTCCACTTTTGTTTGAGACAGAAGTACCTAAGTTTCTCTTTTGCTTTAGACCAAACAACGTGTGAAGTTAGAAACATATTTGTCAGAATCAAAGGCAAACTGAACGAGGGAGAAACGACTTAGGTTCTAGAGAACAACAACTTTGTTTCTTGAGAAAAAGCATAATCTGGCATAACACACAAAAACAAAATCCCTTTTTAATGGAAAAAGAGAGAGGATTGCAGTGCCAGATGTCCAGGGCAAAACCATTAATCTGTCGATTCTCTCTGTTTCTGCCTCAAAATTCTGATATTTCCACTTGGGAGACATTGTAAATCTGTCAGGATTCTACCAGTGCAGAGGGCCAGCTTTTTGCTTTGGCTTTGGCCTTCTGGCTGATGAGCAAGAGAATTTTTGTTAAGCCCTCCCTTTTGTTTGTCATATTGTGTTTTCTGCCAGCGACATCAACTCTTAACTATTTCACAGTACTGAAAGTAATTTTCTTCTGGAAATACTGTTGCTCTTTTATAGGAAAAAGCAAACAACAACAGGGGACCATCAACAAAGAACAAAGCACAATTATCATCAGGTCTACTATGAGTGTAACCGACACTGGATATCACTCATCATGTTCCTAGGCTTCGAATGTTGCAAAAGAATGGGTTGCATCCAGTTAAGGCACCCCATGAATATAAGGGCTTCCAGTTGTGCAATAAAACTTTCCATCCCTCTCCTCTTCCCATGTGCAGCTCACCCCCCCCCCCCAGATCTGCTCTGAAGAGTTGTGGAAGCCCTCAAAACGGATTTGAGATGTGTTGGGTGGAGGAAGGAGAAGAGAGGATGCTCCAATATGCAAATGGAGGTCCTTGTGCAGACAGGACAACTTTGCTGGCTACAACCCCACTGGTCTTCAGCATGTCTTGGTTGAGAATTGATGCCAATTGCTATTGCTGTGCATCAGCCAAGATAGAGAAGGAATGCCAGTTCTCACGGTGTCCCTTTATATTAAAAGACTGATGGAAGCTTGGATGGAACAATTAGTGATGAAGCTGTTGTTTTCCTCAATCACTGTATACTTTCCACACAGTTTTTAGCTCTCAGGGCTTGTGGAGTGCCTAGAAAGCATGGATTGGTGCAGTTTTCTGCTTGCCCTGTGCCTTCTAGGCATGAGTCCAAGTGGTTTTCTGTTTGTCCTGCTACATCCCCTGGGAAAACTCGCTCTTTAGTGCCGAATCGGAGCAAACGTTAATCTATGGAAAACCTGATTGACATTGCTGCGATTCAGCAGTAAAGATCTGGTTTTCCCAGGGGAAAGGAACAGGACAAGTGGAAGTGTGGATGAGCCCTCAGTTGGAGCTAACTCATAGAACCTTAGAAGCTCAGGGCCGCAATATCTCAAGGACTGCCTCTCCCCATATGAACCGACCCAGACCTTGTGATCATTGTCTGAGGCCCATTTTCATGTGGCTCCTCCAGGAGAGGTCCAGAGGAGGGCAGCACAAGAACAGGCCTTTTCTGTGGCGGGGGGTCAGGGCAGCGTAAGCACACTGGTGAAGCCAACCCAACCCATGTACCAGCTGACTTCACTGCTGCCCTGCCCCAGTAAGTGGATGCAACACCGCTGCTGGGAGGCCAGCTCTGCCCCATTCCCTCTTCCCAGTGGCTGCTCCTGCTGCGTTTTAGCCTAGGCTGCCTTTTACAGGGTTGTTGCACAGACAAAATGGGATCAAGGAGAAACCACGTGCGCTGCTTTCCTTGCTGGAGGAAAGACAGGATATAAACGTACTAAAGCAATCAATAAGAGGGAGATCCATGCATCATAAAAAACAACAACACCATAGCCCAAATGGTAACCAAGGGGATATGTTCACCTGAACCATTTTAACTTCAGAGTACTTATCAGTTTCTACTTACCAACTCCACGTTGTTCTTTGCTACCTCATATGAATAAGAATATGGATACAGCAGCAGTTGGGAATAGGAATGAACGGTCAAGTAAGCCCTGATGGTCGAGAGGTTCTGACGAATGAAATCAGCCAAGGCTTTGGTCTCTTTCTCTGATTCGGGGGCACTGCCGCAATATGTGTCATCACATGGCCTGTTTGAAGCCCCAAGAGCTGTGTGCAGCAGAAAGGAGAAAAGATGGAGGCAAACCATGATAAGGCTCTAGATCAGGTGTGGCCTTCCAAATGTTGCTAAACTGCAACTGTCATCGTGCCTGGTCACTGGCCATGCTTGCCGGGGCTGATGGGAGTTGTAGTTCACCGAAAAGAAAGACACCAAGAACTCTGGCCAGAAATTTCAATGTTAGGAATAAATCCTACTCACGAGTTACAGTCAAATAAGGTATGTATTCTCGTAAGACTAGCAGTCTTGAACAGAACAAGTGAATACAAACAAGAAACAAGAAATTAGCTTCAAGTTCACTAGAATATATGTAGCTTGAAATAAGTGTTACAACTTAGATTTCACTCCTGCTCTACAGTGTTGTCCTAAATAGTTGTCCACTCCAGGGAAGATTGAGAATCTACGCTCCAAAATCCTGTGGATTATGGGAGCAATTGAGTGTCATGCCAAAACAAATATTCCAACAGTGTAGGCATTTCTGCTTGCCCAGGAGGGTGACCTCCCCATCATGCCCTGTTCTGAGGTTCTCCTGACCTCCCACTGATGATAGAGTGGGCATGATAGAGAGAATGAGAAATCCCTGTTGTGATAGTGGGAACCCGTGTGCTGGCTCCTGCTAGTGGAAATATTTGGTTGAATCCAGCCCTATGTTTCTCTTTCCTTCCCCACAATTGCTATGTATACGAAAGCAGGAAAGACCATTATTCCCTGGCAACCATAATGCCTTATAATGTCACCTATATATTACAGCTCAGAGCCTGTAGCTCAGGGGTTAAGCACATGCCTTTGCACACACAAGGTCTCAGTTTCCATCCCTATCATCTCCACTAGGAAAGCCTGGAGTTGCAATTGCCAGGAAAGACCTCTCCCAGAGTCCTTGGAGAGGTGTTGTTGCTCCCTGGGGTAGATCATACTGGGCTTTGAAGACTGATGAAATAAGTCAGTTTCTCGTGCTGTTTTTGAAATGCTGTATTTAACAACTCATTAATCTATGTCAGGGTATGAGTCTGTGAATCTACCGAATGTTATTTTGACACATCTCAAAATGCAAAATGCTTGACATGAACCAAGACTTTTAAAGGTCTGAGGTAACTCAGCAAAATTGACTAAAAACACTGAGCAGTTTCTATAAATCTGTTAAATCCCATTGTGCTTGATATAAGTTCCATTGTGTTCCTTGTTAAATGGACATAGGATTGCAGCCTTAATCTCACACTGAGCAAATAAATGCTCAGGAATTCAGCTTCTCTCAACAAAAGAATGTGACCCTCTAGGTAATATCCTCACCCTCTGAATCCTCACACATTATGGAAGCTTTAGAACTTGAGAGGTTGTGCCAAGAACTGTGGACCTAACTAGAACTGGTACTCCTACACTTGGAGAATGAGCCAGTTAGAATTGGGCAATATATTTCTTCTTAGGATGTACTTACTGCACCACTTGGCATCAAAGTTTCTGTTAGGATCAGTACCAATGCAACTACTGCCAGGATTTAGAGAACGAGTCTTCCTCCACATGCGAGACTGAAATGCAGTATATTTGTGAATGTCAGTTTTGCAGGACTACATATTCATAAACAAGCGTTGAGCTTCATATCCAGAAAACAGGTGTGTTATTCACCTTAGTCCAAGTGTAGACATAGCCATCAATATTCAAGACAGGCAGCACATAGAAATCCAAGTTGTCCAGAATCTCAGTCATGATAGTTTCCTTCCCATAGGTGCGAACAGCCTAAGTATAGACCAAAGAGATAATAAATTAGGGTAAACCCAGAGGACTCAGGACTCAGCTACATTACAGTACAACAGGGGTAGGGAATCTCAGGCCCAGGCACAAAATGTGGCCCTCCAAGTATCTCTGTTTGGCCCTTGGGATTCTACAAAGGAAACACAACCCTTGCAAAATTTACACTTTTCATTGCCTGTCTGGAACATGTCCCTGAACTGTGACAATGCCTCTTGCTTGCTGGAAAGGAGGAAAGATGTGTGGTGTGTGCATTCTTGTGAATAGACTTTTGTGTGGCTGAAATGTAACCTGCAATACAGAGGTAGGATTCACAGCCATTTCTATGCCTACATTTGCACCTGGCCCTGCCCACCACTGTCATGCTGTCCACGAGGGACTGTTCCTCACCCCTAGTAATTCATTTAAGAAACTGAAGCATGGTTAAAGCACAGTTTAAAACTAGAAGGCCCAGATGAGAAGCCATAAGTTGCTTAAAAGGTGTGTGTCTGTGTATGTGTGTGAATAGAAAGGTCTTCAACAGGTGCCATCTCAGACCCTCCAAGTGTCCCTATTTTCCAGGGACAGTCCTGGATTTCCGCAAGCTGTCCCAGGTTCTGATTTGATACTGGGATGTCCCACTTTTCCTTAGGGTGCCCCTATTTTAATCAGAGAAGTGTTGGAGGGCATGGAGTTATGTGACCTCCCCCCCAAGCCAAGAAGACACCAAGTCTACAACCTTTAGAAGACATCTGAAGGCAGCCCTGTATAGGGAATGTTTAATGTTTTATTATGTTTTTAAATATGTTCGAAGCCACCTAGAGTGGCTGGGGCAATCCAGGCAGATGGGCAGGGTATAAATAATAAAAAAATGTTGTTGTTGTTGTTGTTGTTGTTGAATAAGACATCCCTATTTTCATTGGAAAAATGTTGGCGAGTATGCCACCTTGATGAGGTTAAATTATGAGCTTGCTGCTCTGAAGGGTAAGACTGATAGTTGTAGTAACCCGAACTGCTAAATGAGGTGGCATTTCATCCTCTGCTGCATTAACTGGGAGAGATAGGGGGAGAGCATTCCCAAAGACATGTCTGGAGTGTCACTTTCAATTTCCAGGCCTGGCTCTGCACATATATCTGAGCGGACATGAGGGGAAGGCCTCCTGTCACCACTGGGTGCCTTGCCAACACTCTCAGGTCAACTATTTCAGCTTACTTGATATGGATCGTAAAGCACTTGCTTCTGCAATGACTTCTGTTTTTACATTTTGTGCGCGTGTAGGAACCTTTGCTAAATATGTGGGAATCGAAGCAGCTGGAAGTTGTATTTTAGGATTGTTCCGTCAAAAACAAACACTGTCAAGTCTCACAGATGCAAAAAATCACAGGCTTCTTCATATTACTGTACACTGAAAGCTCTCCCTTTCGCCAGTGGTTACTGGCCAGCTGTGCTATTTCAGATGCATACGAATAATAGAAAATAATTGTAGGGATACTTTGGCTCAGGATCACCAAAGTGGGGAAGGGTTGATATTGTGTGTTTTCAGCAAGGGCGCTAGGGACTATGATAAACTTCAGACTGGAGAAAAGGGGGTTAATACTTCACAGAGCTCTCTAGCATCCTGCCAGGCCCTCTTGGGACCATGTGGGGTTTTCTCCCCTGCTGATCCCACTCTTTCTCATAGCAAACTCTGGTACTGAGTGCTAAAGGAACAGACGCATGCTTGGTGGAACCCTGTGGTGTGCAAAAAGGCACCTAAAGGAGTATTGATTCAAATACTAGGATCCAGAACAGAATAGTAACCTAGGCTTCTTAACAACTTTAATGAGATTAATTGATGAGACCTCGGAGAAGTTGCAATTAAAAATAATACCTTACTTTAGAATTGTGTATTCATTATTAGATAAGCTTCATATGTAACAGGCTGATCATTATATTCTAATGATATGCTTTTAAGAGGTCTTCATACATTATTCCATTTGTTCTAGTACTTTTTTCTTTAGAGGGCTTACCTCTCTTTTGTGTAATAATTGTATCATAATTACCTTCCTCTAGATTCTCAGACAGGCACATAAAGCTGCATTATAATATCCTTTTGAAAATGGGGCAACACCATTTTCATGTTGCAGATTCTGAGGATTTAGCTCTGTGTGCTTACATCCTGTATTAACATGGTTTTGTTATCACCAAGCAATTTAAGGTGAAGAAATTTGATTCAGAATTTTGGTCATTTGTTTTGTATTTTATGATTTTATTATCTTAGGATGTTATTGGATACTTTCCCTATGAGTTGTTGATTCATAAATATTCAAACAAACAAACAAATACCAGTAGCGGAAGGATGAAGAATTGATGCTTTTGAATTATGGTGCTGGAGGAGACTCTTGAGAGTCCCATGGACTGCAAGAAGATCAAACCTATCCATTCTTAAGGAAATCAGCCCTGAGTGCTCACTGGAGGGACAGATCGTGAAGCTGAGGCTCCAATACTTTGGCCACCTCATGAGAAGAGAAGAATCCTTAGAAAAGACCCTGATGTTGGGAAAGATGGAGGGCACTAGGAGAAGGGGACGACAGAGGACGAGATGGTTGGACAGTGTTCTCGAAGCTACGAACATGAGTTTGACCAACTGCGGGAGGCAGTGCAAGACAGGAGTGCCTGGCGTGCTATGGTCCATGGGGTCAGGAAGAGTCGGACACGACTAAACGACTAAACAACAACAACAACAACATTTTAAAAATGAGTAATAATCAAATAATAATATTTATGGAGCCTTAGAGGACAAAGGGGGACCTGAAGACCTGAAAGAAAACATTAGGAAACTTAGAAAAAGGACCTGCCAATAAGTTCTTTTTATGACAAATCATTCCTGCTTCTAAGTGTGTCAATGGTCTTGGTCACTGATTTAGTGAACACATATTTTGCCCACTAACCTCTCTCACGAACCACTGGCAGAATGCAGGTGAGATCCATTCTCTTGCATGGAAGCCACAGTCCATAAAGATGGCTTTTTTATTCACACCAGGCTTCCCCAACTGTAAACATAAAAGTAAAACAAGGCAGAATTAGTAATTTATATTGAATGTACTAATAGGTAATGTTCTCTATTCAGATGGCAGCCTCAGGCCTCGCTTGAGAAGAGCGGGGAGTTGCATTGCTGGAAGTGAAACTTAACTCTGGGTGGATTTTCTCACCCTCTGGTGTGCTGGATCCATATTTTATCCCAGCTGATAACTGTATATTTTTAGAGTTCAGTTAGCTGTGTGACATGGCTTATACATCTATCTACACCTTTTATATAAATAGTAATGCATAGGGCGACTAAAAGTGGATGGAACACCCTTATCATTATAGTTGTCGTGTAAGAGGGACGCCTGCCTTACAGAACTGAGACAGGCTCCATATGCTGAGATTTCTTCCATATCACACCTATATAGTAGATAATGGATATGGGGGAAGTGTTCTGAGAAAAGGAAGCCATCTTTCTCTTTAAGACGGTCACCATTCATGAAAACTGCCCAGCCTGGGCTGCTCCCACATGGTCTGCCATCACCTGGGATAGCTGAGTCAGTAGAGGAGGAGACACTTAATCTCAGGGTCATGGGTTTGAGCCCCACGTTTGGGGGGAAAACAAACAAACCATTGCAGGTTGTGGGAACCTTCTAGCTCTACAAATTCTACAGCTCTATGATTATCATGCGGGGGAGGGAGGGAGGACCTTGCATTTACTCAAGCATCAAAAGACTTGGACTGTAAAAGTGTGACATTCCGAAACATCGACCTGATATTCAAAATAAGAACATATTGAAACTGATTTTCTTTTGTTTGCTGATGGAAACGACTCAAGAAAGGAAATGCTGATTAGCTGTTTGCCTCCTGTTGCCAGAAAAAAAAGAACAAAGAGAGAGAAAGGGCCTGAAGTTTATAGATGACTTTATAGCAAATAGGTTTACAAACAACAGATGGAGCACACAATTATACAAAGGTAGATTACCATTTACCTTGCTTACAGGAACACGGTTAAATTTATATGTGCAAACTGTCAAAAGACTTTTATTACGGTCTGGGCTGTTTAGGACGCCTTTACTATCAATCAAAAAGGATAAAAATGTCACCATAAAAGAACTTCACAAAAATCTGCTTTGGTTTCCTGAAGCATTTATTGAAAAATACAAATCTGGAGCATGCGAGGGCTTAATAAATATTGTTTTTTTCATATGTGTCAAGAGAAGAGCAAGCAGACTGGATGAAGAAATGAAAAGCAAATACCTTCAGGAGGTGCATTGGGCGTCCCTCATAGGTTGTTCCTATCTGTGACCGGGAGACAAGATCTGGGTTCTCCTTTGCAATATTTTCGGTCCAAGCCTCTATCTGTTGAGTTTAAAAAAATAAGTACTGTAAATACCGGTAAGCATATTTAATAGCAAAAGGAACCACCTAAATATTGAGTCAGACTACTAACAGTATCTGTAGGCCAGTAATATACATGTTGATTTGATAGTGCTCTCTCCAGGGCCACCTTTTCCAACTCTGCTGCTAAGCAGCATTTAAACTAGCAATAGCACCAAAACTTGAAATTAGCTGGCACAGAGGTTGAATCTAGTACGTTTGTAATTCTCACACTTGGACATTTTAATAATTCAAACCATGATGGAATATATGTATTAATGTGTTATACATTTGATGTTAGCCGCTCTGAGCCCGGCCTTGGCTGGGGAGGGTGGGGTATAAATAATAATAATAATAATAATAATAATAATAATTATTATTTCCATTTCTATTTATTTCACCTGCATGATTGGCATATTTCCTACATCCGGCATGGCTGATCAGTCAAACCCTGCCATCTTTCCTCACTCTCAGTCATTTTTTTCCTCTTGTAGTGCTTTAATTTCCAAAGGAAGTTAAAATATACTGTTTGCAACGCACACTCATGCATGATTTTACTCAAAGCCTTTAGTTTCTTACCAACATGCTAAGTTGTGCAATGAACAGGCATTTTGTTTGCCACCAAGTTCCACAGTCATTGCCTTTGCAATCCATACTGTTGCAAACAAAGCATGTGTAAACATAGCCACTTAGAGAAGGGTGCATTGTGAAGTATGATGCTGTGATGCAACGTATTGTGCATGCCCTGTTTTCAAGATTCACTTTGGTGATGCACATGCTGAAAAATATGAAGGGAAATAACAGAACACCCCTGCCTGTGTTTATAACCCTTGGATTTGTAACTCAGAAGACAAACTACGTATTAGGATGGGGTTAGTTTACTAAGCACTAATTCCAACTGGAGATACCAGGAATTGAGCCCAGAACAGAATACACACAAAGTATGCACTGAGTTGTAGGAGAGGGCAATTGCCCTCATGTTCTGCATTTGGCCTTCCTATAGGTATCTCCTTGGCCATTGTGGGAAACCAGATGTTGAACCAATTTTGGCTTTGGGTTTGATCCAGCACTGCTCTCTTTTATGTTCTTATGTTCATAGCAAAATTATGATGATATTCAAACATGAACATTTTTTTTACCGTTTCCCAATTGTTGTATTTTTCATACTGGTGTCCAGCAGCCCGGATATGACTGTCAAACTGCCCATCAAGTGTGGCCTGAAGGTTGTCAATTAAAACTCTGCAACAAAGCAATAATATGAACCAAGTCAAATGGGGGACATTTCATTTTCTACTGCTGCTGCTGTGTCTCCATTTCTGCTTAACATCCCTGTGATTCACCACTTCTTCCCCTTCTGCCTGCAAACACTATCTTCATGCAATGCAATGCATGAAGATAGTGGGAAGAGTCAAGAGTTGGAGGAAGTTTGGAAGAGAGATATTTTCTATTGCTTTGTTTATCCTCAAGCCGGGCTTGCCTCCAGAAAAAAAGGAGTTTTTATTTGTTTTGTTCCAAAAAAATCAGAAAAAGGTTATTTGACCAGAGGTTGCAACAGGTAGAAGAAATAATCTCTTTCAAACTATTTTAGGATCTGTTAAAGACATGGTCTCCAGCCCTTGATCCACTGATCTTCCAGCACTTCTGCAGAACTGTCTGTATGCATATTGACTGGCAGCAAAGACCCCTGCTCTCTCCCTAGCCTGAACAAAATGGTATAGGCTAAAGAAATGTGCAAGCTCAGTGCCCTTGATCACGGCGATCTGGATTAGAAGAGTGAGAGAGGGCAAGTTTGCAGTGCACTCCCAGCCTTCAGAATGAACACATTGACATGATGTCAGGGCACTGCGGCTCCACATCAAAGGCTCGCGTCTCCTCTAGCTGTAGCAAGGACACTTCACTGAAGTCTGTCAGGGACAATCTCTTTGGTGCAGGAAACTGGGTACATTCATTATTAGCGGAGGAAGTGTTTCAGCAGAGTAACTCTTCTGCTTCCCTAAGGAGTACAGAAAGTTCCTGCTAGGTTACTAACTGGAATCAGAAAATGGCAACATCTCTGGCCAGTGCTTAAACACAGAAGGGAAGGTTTAACTTTCCCCCTGATTGCCAATCCTGATTGCCAGCCCGGCTCGCATTCCAATGTTGCTCTCCATTGCAGCTTTAAAAAGGATTCATGCACCTACACATGCTAAATCACTTTTATTGCTAACTGTCCAGAGGACCTTGCACCTTGGATGGTATACAGATGATGTAAACAAACAAACAAACAAAAATATAACATGAATTGGCTCTTTGTTGCGCAAAGTACAAGTGTGCATGGTCTGTGGATTCTGTTCAATGCTCTTCGTCTTTCATCTTTCAACTTTGTAATACTTCCTCCCCCCCTTTTTATCCACCTATCTTGCTACCTACTTCTCTCCACAAATACCTTACCTGCTTGGATTGCCTCTTGGAACTAAACCCACTTCCTTTTTAAAGTCTTCTGTTTTGTCTGACAGATACTTTGTCCTCACCCGCTAGTATGAAAAAGCCCAACCCTACAAAAATTGAGGCCTCCGCTTTCTATCAGTGCAGGGTCCCAACTTCACAGTCACAAGGCAGGTGCCATAGCTGCCAAGTTATCCCTTTTTTTCAGGGATTTTCCATTATGCTGAATAGGCTTCCTCGCGAGAAAAGGGAAAACTTGGCAGCTATGGCAGGTGCACAACACCTATTTAGTGCATGGAATACTCTGGTGTATTCCAATGAACATCTGGTGACATCCAATAAACATGAATGTTGGAAGATTCAGCACAGACAAAAGAAAGCACTTCTTCACATAGTTATTGTTATGCAAAACAATCTGTATCTCATCTGGTTCCTGTCTAAAGGCCATCTTACCATGGCGTCCTTTAAGAGACATACTCACAGTAGACTCATGGGGGGGGGGGGGATAAACACGCAACACTAAATGTAGAGACATCCATTGTTTAACCCACTAATAATAATGGAGCAAATGCTACAAGCAAAAGCATACTCGTAGTCCAGTGCACTCAGCTGAAGGAGGCTCTCGACTTCTGAACATTTGTCCGCTTCAACTCGGAAGTCAACTGTTGTTTCTGTTTTCACTTGGTCAACAGAGTCTGGGCGCCAGAAATCAACCTGAACAGAACCAAACAAATGGTATATGGGGGAAAAAAAAGATACACATAGTTTCATCCTAGATCTGTCGGTGTGTTTGGATTTGGCTGCATAATGTTATGTCCTCACCTCATGCAATAATAGCAGTGTTGTTATGAATCAAAGCACACAACCAAATGCAAAGAATCATAGAATTGTAGAGTTGGTATCTGATACAATGTATGTGGAGGGATGATTTCCAGAGCCCATGGGTAAAAACATTACAACTGAAAATGACGGCGATGGGAATCTCCCCATCTAAACTACTAGAGCAGGACATAGTTCCAGCTAAAAGAACAGTAACCTGTAAATTGGAGGAGATGGACTTGCAGCAGAAAATGGTGTTGGGCAATGGTACCTGCTCACCTCCAAACCTTGGCTTATTACCCCTTTTAAAACTCCCAAATTATTTGGATTCCTTAACTTCTTCAGCTCATAGATATGCCTTCATAAAGGCAAGATTCAACACCTTCCCATCTAATGTGTTGGGAAATAGATTCTCCAATGGACAGATATCACTCTTATGTGATTGCAATTGTGGAGCACCGGAATCGTTACATCACATAATTCTTGGTTGTGCTCTTCACTCATCGGCCAGGAGCAAGTTTCTTGCTCCATACCTAAAGGGAATTGTCGATGATTCGAACGAAGCCAAACTGAGATACCTACTAAATGATGAAGACCCCTTAAGATCACTCACGGTTGCCAGATTTTTGATCATCGTCCTATCCCTAAAGAAAAACGGACTTCTGTGTGGCTTGGACAACCCTTTTAAACCATGATTTAGGATTTAGGATGTAATTATGTGACACCATAGTGATGTCTTTTTATAAATCTATGAGCAGAGGGTAATGTTTTATGTTTTAAGTTTACTGTATTGAATCTTATTTTTTTTTGTAAAGTTTTTGGATGTTTTAAAGTTGAAAGTTTTATGTATATATATGCTGTTTTGAGAAATTGCTGTGTCATGGGCCAATGGCCGTAATAAATATCAAACAATCAATTGTAGAGTTGGAAGGGACCACAAGGATCATCTATAGTCCAACCCAATGAAATGCAGAAATCTTTTGCCCAACGTGCGTCTTAAACCCACCACAACTAAGAGTCTCATGCTCTACCGACTGAGCTATCCCCCAGGTCAATGTAAACACAAAGTCTCTTACATGTGACTCAGTTTACAGTTGATGCCTTATTAAAATCAATTGCTCCTAAGGCAGCAAACTAGTCCATAGTCCTAAATTAAATTGTCCTAATCCGGCAAGAGATTAGGTTGTGTGGTTGGTTCTTCCTTGCTTTGGCAAGTAAATGAGGTGATACAGAGGTTTTCAAGTTTGATTTTGACAAATTAGCATAGAGAAAGTCAGTGAATGAGGAAAATGGGGGTTGCTAGCAGTTTAAATAGTAATCATTCTATGCATGACTGACTGAATTTCTAATTAAAAGGTGGCTTAGTGTGTTTTACAAATTAAACTTAAGTAGGCACAACTGAGTTCCATGGAGCTTACACCTAGGAAACTATGCATAGTTTCACAATTATGCTGGCCCTAATAAACTAGTTATATACTATATGCACTGTACTTCAATGTGTATGTATAATAATGGATCAGCAACATGGTTGCATGCATTTTTTTAATGGTCCTTGGGGTGTGTGGTTACATATTCTATTCTGGGCTGCCACAGTGAGTTCCTGCACTCACTAGATAGCAATATTATCACTGGTGGTTATTGTGGTGGGGCAAAGCTACTTTCCTGACACCAGCATCTCTGCAGGATAAGGCTGGGGTGCAGCAAGGTGGCAGCAAGGTCGGGCTGCATGGGCACACCAGTGCAAGCATTGGATTGGACCAGTGCTGCATCTATGCAGCCCTGACCTTGCAAACATGCTCTAGTCTTTTCCAGTAGCAATGCTGCTGTCAAGAAGGTAGGTCTGTCTCCAAACACCAGCCACTGAGTGTAATAAAACACGCATGGATGTAAGGCCAACCAGAGCTAAAAGAGACACTAGATCATTCACAGGTAAAATGCCAGGAAGATTTAGAGCCTCAGCAGACCCAATGACTGCAGAAAGAGCAAACGGTCTCAGCTCATTGATGGAAGACCAACAGAGAGGGTGCAAAGGGCAACAGCTCAGTGGAAGAGTATCTACTCTACAAGGCAAAGGTCCCAGTTTCAATTGCCTGCCTGAAACTCTGGAGAGTTTTTGTCAGTTAGGGTAGACACTATTGAGCTAGATGGACCAATGGTCTGACCCAATATAAGGCAGCTCCCCACGTTTCTAAGGTAGGTCCCCCTATGGAAGCAATTTCCAAAGATTGGGTGCCACTACAGAGAAGAGCCTCTTGTAGCCAAAAACAATTCAGATGTTGGCAGGGCACAGAAGGGAGATCTGCCATAAGTTCTTAATTACCGGTAATGGGCAGGTCCATATAGGAGAAGATGGCTATTTAGGTATCTTCATGTTATACCTATTCAAGCCCCTATTATCTAGTGAGATGCCCATTGCAATGGCGATTTCTGCATTTGTTCCAAAACCCTATCGCAATTGCTTTGCAAAGCCTCAACTCCCTTAAACCTCTCAGCAGCTGGAGAACAGGTGCGATTTGGCTAGACTTCAGATGTGCCCCACAACCAGGAATAAAGTTTAGAGGCATGTTAGCACTGTCACCCATGAGAAAGAAATGACTTGTGAATTTATGACCTGGCATTTGCTTGTCTTTGAAAGTTAGGAATTTGTGGCCTCATTTCCTTTGGATGGGCTGAATGGATCTGCAGTGACTTTTCCTGGATAAAGCATATCTAAAAGGTGCCTATTGCTTTGGTATCTAAGCAGTGAACAAAATATTATTACCGTAGGGATTATAACCCTATAAACAAGGAAGGCTATCATCTAAATATACTGCGATAAATATGAATTCTGTCCTTGGCTCATATATAACTGCCTTTGCTTAGCAATTAAAAATAACTTTGCCTCCTTCCCTGTTTTTGTTGTGGCCTTGATTTATTTTCTTAAGCTTTTCTTTTTGACTACACACACACTTGTATCATACCATTCCTTAAATGGGTGCTATTTATGATGCACTTTCAGCGAAAGGCTCAGTCGCAAGGATGGCACAAGGCACATTTTCTATGTTGAGGATTAATAGAAGAGGTTTTGGAAAGCGAAGTTGAGGAATTCAGATTCAATTGCACATGAGGTCTATTTCATTGTGAGATAGTCCATTATAGCATAGACTAATGGTACTCCCCACCCCCACCCCAATGGATCACCTGAAAATTCCTGACTGCCTTGATGCACCATCTAGTAATATATATATATTCTGTTCAAATAAAAGCACATGCACAGCTTATATTTTTAATAACGGTAGTCTTGCCTTTCTAACATGATAGATCTGTCTGATTTTGTGAGCAAGGTTATGCCACGCCAATTTCCCATCATCAGAAAAAGATAAATCCAGTGCCATGTACAGATATTCTTAATTGTTATGCAACTTTTCCATGCACCACCAGTGGCCTGCAGATTGCAGTTTGAGAACCTTTGACATAAGGGCTGTGAACACACTGGATCTTTAAAACACATTCAAAACACATTCTTTCTCTCAAAATATTTTTGGCACTGTAATTTACCCTCCACCGAGTTAAAATTCCCAGCAACCCTTCACAAACTACAGTGCCCAAAATCATTTAAGGGAATGTGATTCAAATGTGCTTTAGAAGTATAGTGTGTACACAGCCCAAGAGCTCAATTCTAACCATGTTTACTTAGAAGTAAGTTCCAAAGTTTCATGGCACTTATACCCAAATAAGTGTGGTGTAGGATTGTCCCAGCTTCTGCCAACCTAGCAGTTTGAAAGCACGTCAGTGCAAGTAGATTAATAGGTACCACTGTGGCGGGATGGTAAATGTTGTTTCCGTGAGCTCTGGTTTCCATCATGGTGTTCCGTTGTGCCAGAAGCGGTTTAGTCATGCTGGCCACGTGACCTGCAAAGTTGCCTGTGGACAAATGCTGGCTCCCTCAGCCTGAAAATCGAGATGAGTGCTGCAACCCCATAGTCACCTTTGACAGGACTTAACCATCCTGTGGTCCTTTACCCTTTTTTTTTTAAACCTAGGATTGCAGCCTGTGGCTCCTTTGTGTTGGTTATGATGATGAGATTGCAGTACACTCATTTCCCTGGGAGTAAGCCCCACTGTACTCAGTGGGATTTGCAGCAGAATCCTAACCATGTCTACTGATAAGTAAGTTATGCTGAATTCAATGGGACTTACTCCCAGGTAAGCGGGGTTAAGATCGCAACATTACCACTGAGGAGACAGTTATATAATCATACTTTAGCTACAGGCCAAAACACACAGCTACCCAATGCATCTGTGTGTAGGCTATTCAGGGCCGGCCCTATGGCCAGGCTGGGGGCACAGGGCGGCATGTCGCCGGGCCGCTAGGGGGGGGTGCATCGCAGCTGCGCCCGCCCGCCGCTCTTCCACGCAGCAGCGCCCTTGGCAGTAGCGCTGCACGCTGAGCCAGCCCGCCCGTCGCGCAGCAGCGCCCTTGGCAGCTGCGCTGCACCTGCCCACCCGCCCGTCGCGCCGGGAAACAGGGCGGGGGGGCGGGCGCCGGAGGGATCTGTCGTACCACGGCGCCAGGGCGCCAGAGGTGCTTAAGACGGCCCTGAGGCTATTGTTATGTGCATTCAGACATGTTTGAGAACATGTTACATACTGGAGAACATACTGTAATTCCTAGACTGTTGCCATCTTCTTCCATTCCTGTTCAGTCAAAACTTTAAAGGGAGGCAACAGGAATTTTACTCAGTTTATTGCTTTTTTTTTTTTTTTGCTATGAAGCCTGAAAGATGGTGACTGAGGGAATTGGGGCAGATTGCCAGGTTTAGATTCAGCTAAAAACATTGTGATGGAATCAGTATGTCCATATAAATGGATACACTTGTGCAATTTAAGAAATGGGAGGGGGGAGAGAATAATATTGTAGTAAAGCATTCTATCTACAGGGAGTTTCTGATGTGTGGGAACCTTCAAACTTGAGATCCTCCCACCTTCCAAGCTGTACAGACTCGGACCCTTCCAACTCTTTCATTTCATTATTGTACACTGTGGTTGGTTCTATAAATTGCAAGCAGGTCATAAATACACAAGTTTTCTCTTGCAGTGTAAAATGTTCATTTCCACACATTTCCTTTTCTTTTGAAAATGTTCATTGCTATTCCATTGCTTGCTGCCCACCCTAGTGGCCAGAGCATTGTGGGATTTATTGAGGTTGCATTTTTTGTCCCTTCTCTCAGTCATAAAGTCCTTTGCCCTCCACTCTGTTTGCCATTCTGGACATATGCAGAGGTATATATCTACTTGTGCATGTGTATCTTGCTGCTCAGGAGGCTGGACTAGATGGGCCATTGGCCTGATCCAGCAGGGTCTTCTTATGTTCTTGTCATTCCACCATGCATGCTGCTAATGTTGCTGGACATACAGGGGAATAGTGAGACTTACAGCTGAGCTGCTTCCATTCTTTAGCATCTATCACTAAGGATGAAAATAGTATGATCGGATATCTTCCTGAAATGGCTGTGACCTGTCTCGTTCTTACAACTGTTTCCAAAGATGTGCTTGGGAAGAATCTTTTTAAATTTGAATTTTGGATTGTGCACATATGAAATTCTCTTAGGCTAAATCAGTCTGTGGCTCCATTGAAGTAGACAGCATTCCAAGCTCACAAGCAAAGGTCACTTTCTCACACCTGCTACCTGATCCTTTAACTGGAGAACTGCATCGGCTGGGACCTTGGGTATGCAAAATGCATGATCTCCACTGAGCTGCTGTGTCTGCATGTGGAGCAGGGTGGAGCAGCTGGTGGTCTTGCCTTGCAGTAGAAGTAGGAATAAAGGGTGTTCTGATCCTTTCCAGATCGCTGGTTCAAAATGCAAAGCCAAGCCATTGTGCTTAGCAAAAACTGATAGCTTCTTTGTAAAACATGCTTAGAATTCAACGTAACACCTGGCTGAACCCCTGGTTTCAAATAAGTGCATATCAAAACTCCCATAGCATTTAAGACATAATGAAGAGCAGAACTAGGCGAGAGAGAGAGAGAGAGAGAGAGAGAGAGAGAGAGAGAGAGAGAGAGAGAGAGCCTGACAATGGCCTATGGTCAATGAAAAGTCCCTCGACATCTGTATATCATTGTAAATGCCACATTTCACGGTGCAGATTACAGTGTTTCCCTCCTCTCTTCTGCAGCTATTTCTCAACATCAAAGCTCTACACAAATATTGAAAACAGATCTGCTATCTTTGGTTGTTTTTTCTCATGCCACAATATATCTACATCAAGGTCACAAAACACAAACTTGGAACGGACGAGAGGATTAGAGAACATTCATGGAAGAGACGACAACAAGCAGGAAATAAAAAAGGGTATTAAGTTGACTAGGAGTCTAAACTTTTAGAAAGCGGCCTCTTATAGCAGAGCCTCTTAGTACCATTGTTTCTATAGGGGGTTTTTTTGCATTGGAAAGTCTAATCAGAATACATACAGGTTGATTTTTATAACCAAGCTTATTTGTTGTACATCTGCAAACCTTGGGGTTCCTTGGAGCATACTGATACCCCCCCCTCTTGTTCTCAGCGGCCTTGTTTTTGCTGTATTCCTGTTGGCACTCAACATCTGAGCTTGCTACTAGAGGGAGTGATAATGTTAGAAGGGGCCTTACAAAACCTAGTCTAACATTATGTAATATCAGAATCTTGTATTTAAGCTACATTGTCTTCTTAAGATTATGCCAGGGACACCCCGGGATGACTCCAACAGCTCAGTCCTATGTGTATTTATTCAGCTGCAAGTCCCATTGTGTTTAATAAGTCATAAGTCTTCCTAATTAAGTGAGTATGGGGTTGCAATGTTTTGCTTCATTGCTCAAACTTTCAGGAAAAGAAAATCAGCTTCCTTACAACTTGTGCTCTCAGTCTCTGTGCTCCACAATTCTCCCCCCCCAAACCTTTTAATAAAATGGACTCTCAAAATTGAGAAGTATAATTAATTTCATCCTCCCACACCTGAATTTACCTGCATATTGTCAGCCAAGTAATGGAGGACTTCGACCTGTTCTTCATTGTGAGGTGTTACACGAAAAACCTTATCCCTAAGGAAAAAGGGCAGAAGTAAATCATTTGTACCAGAAAAGGTCATTTGTAATTTCAAGAATGTGAAAGTCAAGAATATTAAATATCCTTACCCATGAAATTTGTGAACTGACGCTTCCGGAAAAGCAGAGGCGACAGCTACAAGAAGCAACAAGACCCACATATTTGCTGCCATTTGAGATAATGGGGGAGTTGATTATTCTCTCACTTGCTTTTATAATCAACTGTTCCTTATCTTTGACAGGCTAAACTGTAAACCCAGCCTACATGTTCCCTGATTGATCACTCTCTTGGCCTCGTCTTGTTTACAGACTACTTATCTTCTATGTGTAGTATGGCTCACCTGTGGAAATAGAAAATACAATCTCATGGGTTGCTAATGTATTAAAATATTTGAGTTGGTAAACAGTTTCATTTCCATTTTTGGTGGATTATTTCACATCCTTCCCACTTTTAGTGACTCAAGTAGGATTTAATACCAAATTGTGACTTGACCATAGGTAGTTGTCATGGACTGGTTGGACGCAGAGGAATGGTGGGAGGAACCCTCTGGGGGACCACCAAGAGGAGAGGTGATGGGACACCAGTGAGTGGTCACAGGAAGAAGTGGGAGAAGACTGAAAAGAGGAGGTTTCAGAAGCTTACAGAGCTGGGAGAGTCTGTGGCAGAGAGAAGTCCAGAATCAGAGGGAGAAGCTGAAGCTGGGGAGTAGGAGAGAGGCTAAGAGGCAGAGTTGGTTGTGGGAGAGTCATGAGTGACCTCCCCTCATGCTGCAATAAGCTCCCCTCCCCGCTTGTCTCCTAGAACTAGAAGAAGCATGAAAAGGGTGGGAGAGAGATTGGTGGTGTACAGAAGCAGTCTCTAATGGCTTTTGGGGGGGGAGGCTGAAAAGGTTGGGGCTTAGGCAGCTGTGGGGAGGCAGGGACCTTCAGTCTCAGCAACTGCTTCATAGGGGCAAGACCTACTGGAGATGAGTTGCTGTGTTCCATTAGGCCTGAAATTCATGAGCAGAACATGTTTTTGCTAATAAAGAGTTAACTTCAACTTGCATGGTGTGGTTTACCTCTGGCACGCTCCTGACAGTAGTACTCCTGCAAACCTACAGGCTTCCTATCACTTCTCTCACATATGCAGTCTGTTCTCCTTTTCCAGCTTATGCTAACCATAGTTTACCGTGTCATACGAACTGGCAAACTATGATTTGTGCTTTTAGAAAACAGGATTTGATGTGTGCTTGAAAACTATGGTTTGAAATTTAAAGTCGATCACAGCTTGCCAATTCAGACAGCATTGTTTCACATTATGCCTCAAGCCATTGTTGCTGCTAGGTGGGACATTTTTATGAATCGAAAAGTTACTAAAGACAGTTTCAGTGAGTTGTATGCAAAAACATGCAATCTGGCCTTCGTCATCTTTATGGATAGAGTGTCAAAGAGATGTGGAACGTGCTTCTTCTTCCTGGTTAGCTTGGACCTTGAGTAGGTGTTTAAAACAGAAATAAATAAAAATAATGGTTGATACAAATTAAACAACTTTAAGGACTGCATCCTACAGTGTGTGAGTGGTATTGCACATGCACAACGGGACTTCCATGTTGCCTCCTCTCTCCATGCCCCTAAAATATGCTCCATAGGGTGCCCAGCCCCCTAGAATTGATTTTGAGGGCTTATGAAATCTGTTCAACAAACTCACTTCTGCACTCATGAAGAAATATGATAGGCCAGTAATGTCCAGCCACCTGAAGCTCCGATTAAAAAAAATGCAGCAAGTAGCTTCTTAGATGGTAACATTAAACACAAAATCCTTATCATTTGGTAGTCATCTTGCTCAAATACACCTGATCTCAGTTTACAATTAATTTGACCTAATTCTGTAGCACAGCAGACATTTTCCTGGATGTCTGTTGCTTGGAGTCAGGTCTGCTAAGTCTGGTGCCTGCAGGAGCTATCACCAGCTGCCAAAATAGCAGCCTTAAGTCTTAAGAACTTTCAAACTGAAGATGGTGAAATCCACAAAATTTCAGTACAATTGTAGCAGCCTCACAAACATGGCAAAGGCAATAATGCAGAGTGATCAAGCTCAGGACTTGCCATAAATAAATGATCAAAAGGACTAATCAAACAAATTGTAGATGCCATCATTTCCCGTTGAGCGGCAGGAAGATATTCAGAAATAGAAGTCGGACAGATTTCCCTGCAGCAAGGGGTTCTTGGTGGTTTTTTCAAGCCGCTGGAGACCATTTCTGAAACGCAGTCATCAGCCACTTGTAACTTCCGAGCTGCCACGGTACATGGAATATTGACTTTTTAAATATAAAAGCCACCTTTCCATCAAATATTAGGTGGGAAACGCTTGGTGACATACAATTCCATTGAAGTGGTCCATTCTGTATCCAAGGAATGGGGGCAATTTGTCTCATTATCTCACAAAGTAGCTCTAAACTGGGGATGAGGAGACTTCAAGGAGGAGATCTCCTTCTTTAAATTGAACTCCAAGGCCTGCTTACTGGGGGGGGGGGAGTGACCTTGTGCTGAGATATCAATGCTAACAAACCAACAAACAAACAAACTGCACACTGTATCCTTTGAGCTATACACCGGGATGTAGATCTGTACATACAAATCTATAGATTGGGGAGTTTAAGAGTGGCAGTCTTGCTTTGTCTATTGTGTTTTCTTTAACTTGACAAGGCTGCTCAAGGCCAGCCATGTCGTCAGGCAGAGTGAGGCAACCACCTCAGGTGGCAGATACTGGGGGGCAGTCAGTAGCTCTCCCATAGCTCCTCCTGGGCCCCTTGGCTATTCCCCTTTGCAGAAGAACAGAGGTGTTGTCCCATGTGGCCAGCTGCCTCAGGAGTAGTGGAGGACATTACCCTGTTGTTACCAGTGTAGAAGTAAGAGTTGAAGTAACTACCAGTCCTGTCAGCTTCTTTATGGGCCTGCGTTTTTGCCATGTTCCTCAAGTTGATGAGGCTCATTTGACATCAACATGAAACTGAGCCTTCAGTATCATTGGCCCACTGCTCATCCAATAGAAATTCAGCAGGAACCTTCTGTACTAAATTTCATGCATTTGCTGGAAACTTTTCTTTGATGCCAGGCTTATTCAGGCAATTAAGAAAAAGCATTTTCCTTATTTATTTTGTGTGTGCTTCTTATTGCATTATAATTGTTGTCAATGGCTTTGATGCCTTTTAAAAATGAATTTTCAGCTTACATCTTTAAATAAATAAATAAATAAATAAATAAATAAATAAATAAATAAATAAATAGCTAGCTTGTCCTTTCACCTCAGGGAGCAAAATATCTTGGGTCAGCTCATCACTCAGGCAGCAGATAATTGGGGTGTATGTGTTGGGAAACAGCCTGGCTGGTTTTTCCTCATTCCTCGAGTCAGCTGTATAGTGGCTCTTGCCTCTACTCCCCTGCACAGCTGCAGATTTGGATGGGAGAGAGGCAGGCATGAGGTAAGGCACACAGCAGGGGCTGTTTGCAGTGGAGGACAAGTGAGCAACAAATAATTGCATATGCTGCGCCTTTGTCTTTGTGCCCAATGCCTTTGCTAATGGCTTAAACACGCTAAGCTCCACTGAAGTTTGCAGAAGCGGAGAGATGCCTGCAGGGCATGGGGTGGGAGTCCCTGAGAGGTGCCATAACACAAACTAGATTCTGCCTTTGCCCTCCAGTTCTTTGATCTTCATTCTTTTGACGCAAACCAGTGCTAGCTGTGGTTTTATCATATCAGTATTGCAAGTTGTGAAAGGCAGTTGTCTTACTTTAACTGAAAAGTCGAGCCTTGTGTAAATTGTCTCAATACCAGCTATTAGGTCTCTTGGTTGACTAGTCAGCAGCAAGTCTAAATCTATATCCATAATCTTGGCTCCCCTTCCAATGGATCCTTGTTAAAGGAGAATGACAATGATTCCCCAGCTTTTTCCCTGACGGGCTCAAGGTGGCTTATAGATAAATTTAAAGTGTACTTATTCCAGCTGCAGGGCCATGAAAGAGCCCCGTTTCATTAATTTATATCCTTACCTACCCAGGTTTTAGTAGGTGATTTGAGTCCCTGCTGTTGGTCTTGGATGTGGCAGCTATATCTCAGGCTTGTGCTTTGGAATCCAACTCTGATTCCTCTTTACCCATAGTCATCATGGCAGGCCCAGAAAATACCACTGAACAATGATGGGGCAGACATTCAAACGCTTTCAGTGGAGGCTAGTGCTCATTGGCATTAGTGGGCCAGCAGTAGGGGGAGCCAGAGCAGGTGGAGGGGAGAGAGACTTTGTGCTGGCTGCCAGGCTTTTCCCACTTGCCTTGCCTCTCCCTCGAGCCCTAGGAGCCTTTCCAAGACCATGACTTTAGGAACAACACAAGCAGCTGGGAAGAAAGAGTTCACAGATATATATTTTAAATAATTTTATATCTTGTGTGTCTTTGGTTCTCTCATGATCCTTTTACATGACTATGTATGTATTGTGAAATTTTATGCAGTATGACTTGCTGTTACCACTGAGCCTAGGGCTTGCCGATCAGAAGGTCAGCGGTGCGAATTCCCGTGATGGGGTGAGCTCCCATTGTTTGGTCCCAGCTCCTGCCCACCTACCAGTTCGAAAGCATAGAATCGTAGAGTTGGAAGAGACCACAAGGGCCATCCAGTCCAACCCCCTGCCAAGCAGGAAACACCATCAAAGCATTCTTGACATATGGCTATCAAGCCTCCGCTTAAAGACCTCCAAAGAAGGAGACTCCACCACACTTCTTGGCAGCAAATTCCACTGCCGAACAGTTCTTACTGTCAGGAGGTTCTTCCTAATGTTTAGGTGGAAGCTTCTTTCTTGTAGTTTGAATCCATTGCTCCGTGTCCGCTTCTCTGGAGTAGCAGAAAACAACCTTTCACCCTCCTCTATATGGCATCCTTTTATATATTTGAACATGGCTATCATATCACCCCTTAACCTTCTCTTCTCCAGGCTAAACATAACCAGCTCCCTAAGCCGTTCCTCATAAGGCATTGTTTCCAGGCCTTTGACCATTTTGTTTGCCCTCCTCTGGACATGTTCCAGCTTGTCAGTATCCTTCTTGAACTGTGGTGCCCCGAACTGCACACAGTATTCCAGCACGTCAAAGTGCAAGTAGATAAATAGGTACCGCTCCGGCGGGAAGGTAAACGGCATTTCCGTGCGCTGCTCTGGTTCGCCAGAAGAGGCTTAGTCATGCTGGCCACATGACCCGGAAGCTGTCTGCGGACAAATGCAGGCTCCCTCAGCCTATAGAGAGAGATGAGCGCTGCAACCCCAGAGTCGTCCGTGACTGGACCTAAGGGTCAGGGGTACCTTTACCTTTACTAATAAGAGTGAATTTCTGTTTGCTGATATTTATTTTTATTGTGTACTATTATATTCTGATGGATTATTGGATATTGCTTTATTTGATGTAAGTTGTTTATTTTAAAGTTTTTTTTAATTGTGACTTTTTTTGCCACTCCATTTTCTGAAAGTGACTGCTTACTTGCTTGGCTGCAGGCTTTCTTAGATGAGAATTTTACATGCCCAGCTTAGCAAGCAGATGACATAACTCAGAATGGTGAGAAGCCAGTCCAGAAAACTCGTTCAAATATTAGAGTACCACCCCCATGCTAATTTAGAATAATAATTGCAGGGAGAACATTTAATTTTCATCTCTCCAAGGTCAGCCTGCTGAAGAATTGCAAAATTCCCTAAGTGCCTTCAGGATACCAGTAGGCACCCAACAGACAATATGCATAACAAAAAAATAAATAAATAAAAATCCTTCCAGTAGCACCTTAGAGACCAACGAAAGCTCATACCAATGACAAACTTAGCTGGTCTCTAAAGTGCTACTGGAAGGAATTTTTTTATTTTTTTGTTTCGGCTACGTCAGACCAAGACGGCTACCTACCTGTAACTAATATGCATAACAAGTGACCAAGCTTTGCCGTTGTCAGGATCTCTCAGAAAGAAGTCTGGGCATAGTCAAATAGGAATGTCTTTGTCCAGGAAACTCGGGATCATCATAGATGGCCACTCAGGAAATGTTTTAACTTTAGAACAGCCAACATCCATCATCCCAGGATAGATACAGAATGTGAAGCAGACAGATGGAGGCAGCTGTTCTGGAGGAGAAGTTTGTTGTTACTTTTCACCATCTGGAATTTGTCAGGCAGTGTTATTGGTTGGTTCAAGTGTTATCTGTCCCCATTAAAACTTTCTCCACTTTTCGTGCAATGCTGATATACATGTCAAAGGGCCCCTCTTCCGCGATTTGAAAATTATACCTAGTCGGCAAGTAATTTCTAGCAGGGAGGGGTTTGTGGGAGGGGGAATTCAGATCAGACCCATTTGCTTCTAGTTGCTTATCTCTAATACAGTGGTACCTCGGTTTAAGTACACAATTGGTTCTGGAAGTCTGTACTTAACCTGAAGTGTACTTAACCTGAAGTGAACTTTCCCATTCGCTAGACGAATGCCTCACAAGACGAATTTTTCGCAAGACGAATGCGTTTTGCGATTTCAATGGAGACTCGCAAGACGAAGTTTCCTATGGCGCGCTTTGCAAGATTATTATTTTTTGTCCCATAGGGTGCCTCGCAAGACAAATTATTTTTATTCGTCTTGTGAAGCACCCTATGGGGAACCGCACTTCAATGCGTTCCTATGGGAGCCGCTTCACAAAACGAATTTTTCGCTATACGAAGCGACTTGCCGGACGGATTAAATTCGTCTTGCAAGGCACCCCTGTACTAAGGTAAAATGATTGGCAAACGAAAGGTCACCAGGTGCAGTTTTCTGCATCTAAAAGCCCCTGCATCAAGCGCTGGAGACTAGCCCAGAGCTTGCTTGCCGCTTGATCTTCCCACTGTGCATCCCAATGAGCACAGTGCCGCCACTACTGGGAGGATGCCACTGCCCCCACCTCCTCTCACAAGCCACCACTGAGTGACAGCTTTGTGATGATATAGTGCTGTGTTCTTCTTCTTTTATACTATCATTTACTACTTCTGTGGGTGGATATAGCATTGAGAGGTTGCCCCTAATGTTGGCATCAAGCCTATTATTGAAATGGAAGAGTTAACAAATTAAGAGCTGAGTTGTGTGGGGCTTGATTAGAGATAGTACTTTCTGCTGGTTTGTTTGTTTTTTTTCATTGGGGAGCCTGGGAATAGTCAAAGGTGGACATGTAATATTCTGTACTTGCAAAATTTAATTAATGTTGGCTGTGACTGCAGAGCAGTCCAACAGCTTCTGGGAAAGAAACTAGATAGTGTATAACAATAAGGAAACATATTCTAAGAAACCACGAGGACAGAGGTGGGATGGGCATATTAGGCATTTCTTCTTCCTCTCTTTTTCTGGATATACAATAAGTCTGAAATTACCTCTGAATAAAAACAAGGAGACTTTTCATGACTGAGAAATGCTGTGCAAAATGCTGTTAAAACATTTGGTGCAATGCATTTCCATGTTGCTACTCACTACCTCTAGTCTTTCCACGAGAAATAAATTACATATATGCCTTATATATTTACAACCCTGCTAATCCTACCCAAATCCCAACTGTTGCCTTTGCACGTCTGTTTAATTTAAAGCCACCCAGAGGTCTGTTTATCTTTAGAATAGCTCTTCTCCAACGGTGCAAGACTGATATTTGGGGTGCTTCCAGAGTGCTGTTGTTTTTGGGTGCAATTCAACCTCATATTGGCAAATCCAGGTTGTGCAATTAAATCAGACTTCTTGCGATAGGAAAAGTGATGGGAAAATGCACTGGGGAGTGTGGCCTAACATTTGCTAGATGCAATGTCATCTAACATCTCTGCACACAATTAAAAATGGACGTTCAATAAATAGCCAGTGCTGCCTCACCTCACCACAAACTTTGTTCAAACAAATCAGAATGGGAGGTCAATAAACAGGTCATCTGGAAACCTAGACTCTTGGTGAGGAGACTAAATCAGGAGAGCCAGTGAAGTGGGAGTAGTAGAGGTTGGCACAAATCCAGCCTCCTGAATGTGCCACGATCTAGCCCACTGATGGTCTACCCACACTTCAAATATTACTAGAGATGGGTGGATGGCCAGCATCCGTGGCAATGGGAATTTTGGGGTGGTTGTGCACGAGAATTTGGTCAGCCATTTCCTCTTATCATGGCAAAGTGGTCTTTGAATTAACCCAGTTGATGTGCAGGCAGCTAGACAGTAGTCTTAGTAGGTGTGGGAAACCCAGGTCAAAACCTGTGCTGCTCACCGTTAGGCTTTGGGAAATCATCACTATCTCTCCATTGGGTTGTTGAGAAGCTAAAGCAACATTCTGAACTCCTTGGAGGAAGAGCAAGTTACTAATTAATCAATGCACAGGCATCGGGAGTTCAGGTTGCCACATTCTCCATGCTCTGCTCCTGCGCCTTCATTGGTAGCCTGACACACAGACAGGGAGCAAGTGAAGCTTTCCATGTCAGCAAAACTGTTACCTGCTCACATTTCCTTCTGTCTGGCTCCTGTTAAAGGTGCAGAGGCAGGACCGGGGTTGGGGTTGGGGAGGAAGCTAGGAACTGTCTGAGTACAAAAATTCATTGATTACTGGGCAGCTGAGGACTACGCTATGGTATCCTGCTTTTTCTGCAAGACCAAACCTTCCTACCAACTGAAGGCAAGGCATATCAGTTAGAAGCAAGCTGGAATTATTATTATTATTATTATTATTATTATTATTAATACTGCCCTTCATCTGAAGATCACAGGGCAGTTTACAGAATAAAAATACATACAAAAATAACAAACAAAACCAATAACTGCTCCATGGTTTAAAAGGTCATTGATTGTTTAATTAGCCAAAGGCTTGGGAGAATGCCCCAGGCAATGTTACAGCATGCTCTGCTGCTGCTTCCATGTGACAGCCCTTTAGATACATATCTACTCTCAGTCTCCACTTATCCAGGCTAAACAACAAAAATGTATTTGTGCAGCTGATTATTCCTACCGAAGTGCGGAACCTTACATTTGTCTCTATTTAAATTCATTTTGTTTGTTGGGTCACAGTTCTCTAATCTGTTAAGGTCATATTGAATCCCAATTCTGTCCTAGTTACCCCTCCCCAGAGGCGTAGCAAGCCCAGGTGGTACCCGGTGCGGAATTTTTTTTGTCAACCCCCCCCCGCCCGGCTCTGGTGAAAAGTGGAAAACATGAATTGCAAAAAAAACTTCAGATATGAAATCAGCATTGAAAGAACATATAAGAACAGTTGAAAAATCTCATGCAACAGAAAATTTAAAAAATGTTCCCCAGTGGGGGGTGCCGAGTGTCACCTCCCTCCAGGGTGGCATCCAGGGTGACCCGCCCCCATCGCCCCCTTGCTGTGCCACTGCCCCTCCCAGTTTGGTATCATCTTTCATGACCTCAAATTTCATGACCGTCCCCTAAATTCCTTCATCCAAGGACGTTGAACAACTTAGACTGAACCTTGTGACACCCCACTTGTCACTTTCCCCCCAGCATGATGAGGAACCATATTGAGCACTCATTGGGTTCAGTCAGTCAACCAGCCACAAATCCACCTAACAGTTTTAGTTTGGCAAAGGTTGGGAGTTTGTCTCATATTCCTAACATGCTCCTGTCAACAAAATTCTCCTAATTCTAGGGATCAGGCTTATAAAGGTTCCCCACACAGCAGTAATGAGACTTTTGCTCAGAGCAGAGAAATGGAAGATTGCTCTTTCTATCTAAGGATGAAATTTCTCCATCTGGTCCACAGTAAATTACAGTTCTGTTGTTCTTTTCATGCACTGGCCTTCATGGGTGATGTAAATCATGAAAGTTCCCTTCTTCTCTATCTGTTGTTTGTGATCAGTCGGCATGATAACGTTTCAAGCGAGAGGGATACCTTCAACTCTGGATAGTTTTAACATGTGGTGGATGACCTTTTGTTGGAAGAAATTCTCTAGCTAGATCAAGCATTGAATCAGCAGTGTCAGGGGCTTTTGGTGAGGGAGTTTTCTACCAGCTTTAAAGAGTCACCTGGTGAAGTGAAAGAATGGGCACAATCCACAAGAAAGTTTTCTTGTCCATGGCTTGAAATTCCATTGAAAAGGATGGGAGCTGATCAAGAAATGATCAAGGCTTGTACAGATGAAGTTCTACCAGGAACATTGGGCACAAACAATTCCCCAGAATTTATTCCATAAATAATCAAGTAACTGCACTGAGCAGAATAGGACTCTGTATTTGATATGCTATTACATGTTATTTATTTTGTACAGTCAAACCTTGGTTCTCGAAGGGCTCCATTTTTGAACGTTTCGGCTCCTGAATGCTGAAAGCCCAGAAAGTCAAACGTCCAATGCGGCTTCCGCTTGAGTGCAAGAAGCTTTTGCAACCAATCGGAAGCCGCGCCTTGGTTGCTGAACGTTTCGGAAGTCAAACGGCCTTCTGGAACGGATTACGTTTGACAACCGAGGTTTGACTGTATAACCATAGGATGGAACAGAAGTAAATACAAAAGGGTGTTAATGCTCCATCATTTCTGAACAATAGATACATCAAGAATAAAAACGGGAACACAGTTTTATCATGATAACTACTTTCCAATTAGTACAAATACTTTAGTAATCTGAGATATCATTAGAGAACTATACATTTACCTTTATAAGCTTTTTAATGCATGAGTTATACCTAAAATGTGAAAAGTCTGACTAACTTAGATAAATTATAGGACCAAACCAAAATGTCCTTCGAAACTATCCCAAAGGCAAATTCATAAATTAACTAAGTGAAATAAAGTTATCAAATATGTTATCCATAAATACATTAATCTAATTACAGCATGTTCAACTGCAAACTGTTGCCTTAGAATCATAGAATCATAGAGTTGGAAGAGACCACAAGGGCCATCCAGTCCAACCCCCTGCCAAGCAGGAAACACCATCAAAGCATTCTTGACATATGCCTGTCAAGCCTCTGCTTAAAGACCTCCAAAGAAGGAGACTCCTCCACACTCCTTGGTAGCAAATTCCACTGCCGAACAGCTCTTACTGTCAGGAAGTTCTTCCTAATGTTTAGGTGGAATCTTCTTTCTTGTAGTTTGAATCCATTGCTCCGTGTCCGCTTCTCTGGAGCAGCAGAAAACAACCTTTCTCCCTCCTCTATATGACATCCTTTCATATATTTGAACATGGCTATCATATCACCCCTTAACCTTCTCTTCTCCAGGCTAAACATACCCAGCTCCCTAAGCCGTTCCTCATAAGGCATTGTTTCCAGGCCTTTGACCATTTGGGTTGCCCTCCTCTGGACACGTTCCAGCTTGTCAGTATCCTTCTTGAACTGTGGTGCCCAGAACTGGACACAGTACTCCAGGTGAGGTCTGACCAGAGCAGAATACAGTGGTACTATTACTTCCCTAGATCTAGATGCTATACTCCTATTGATGCAGCCCATAGTAGCCTTAACTACTATGATGTCCTTGGCTTCCTTCCCAGACGTGCACCTCAAACAAAAGAAACAGAGCTGCATAGAGTACCTACCCCAGGATGGACCTCATTTCTTTGGTGAATATCATGAGAAATTTCCAGAGCTGGAGAGCACCTTTCTGGCATTTGGTTGTATATACCTATTGCATTCTTACTTGGGGAAACAGTTACAGTACAATCTTAAGAGAATGCTTATCTCAGTAACTTCACCTTGAAGCAGAATATTCTCTCAAGTCAGATTTCTCAAGCTCTCAATATTTTCTACTGTTTAGTTCAGGGGTCAGCAAACTTTTTCAGCAGGGGGCCAGTCCCCTGTCCCTCAGCCCTTGTGGGGGGCCGGACTATATTTTGAAAAAATATATGAATGAATTCCTATGGAGACAGAAGGAAGATATCTAGCTCTCCCAAAAGCCGAACGTTTATGTAAATGCGGGAAGAATGAACCAGATACATTGGACCACATTTTCTTTTCCTGTAATTACAGTATTAATGCGAGAAGACGATTGCTGGATGCTTTGCAGGTGGATGCATCGATCGCAGCAATGCCAACTATTCAGGGGTTATTGTCAGATAATAATGATGGACTTACTTTAGTGGTGGCTGAGTTTCTGTGCTCGGTTTACGCAGAGAGATTGGGCCACTGTGGAGAGGACCAGGGGATGCTAATTGAAAATTGATATATTGTTCTAAAATATTAATTCAATTAATATGTATTTTATTTCATGAAGTTTATAATGCGAATGTTTTATTCATAACTTTGTTCTGAAGCTTCTGAACTTGTCATGCCTAATAAAGGTTATTGATTGATTGAATTCCTATGCCCCACAAATAACCCAGAGATGCATTTTAAATAAAATGACACATTCTATTCATATAAAAACACTAGGCAGGCCCCACAAATAACCCAGAGATGTATTTTAAATAAAAGAACACATTCTACTCATGTAAAAACATGCTGATTCATGGACCGCCCGTGGGCCGGATTTAGAAGGCAACTGGGCCGCATCTGGCCCCCGGGCCTTAGTTTGGGGGTCCCTGGTTTAGTTGCTAAATTATTGCACTACGTAGCTGTGACTTTTCCTTTTCTCCTGCAGAACTGAGAGCTGCTTCTTAAGTGCTTCTCTACCCTGTGAGAACAACAGTAGCAAATACAGATGCATGTTGGGTAATGGCTCAATAATATTTTCTTAACTTTTACCAAAGTCCAAGCTTCTGGAAGTTGTAAAAATTTTCATGTTTGCTTTGGGCTACTTTCCAATACTCTGTTGGGAAATCCTGTCCTAAAGAATTAAAACCTATTTGCTCCACTTTCCTAAACTAACACCAAAGAATCTTGCTGATTCTCCTGAACAATTAATATCGGTTCTTTACTATGGTCCAGGACTTAACATTTTCCTGCCTCACTTCCTTAGATGCACACATTTTTCATTTGCTTGTTCTCCAAGACAACCGAACGACATACTGTATCTGTTTCGTCCATCATGGCTTGCTACAGGAATACAGGAAAAGGTTGTGGTTATAGTTAATGGATTGAATTAAAAATAATAAACGTTTTATTACGTTGAGGCTTTGAACAAAAGGGGTGCACAGTGTTTAGAACAGGAGTGGGGAATTAGATCTGGTTGGCAGGACAGATCCTTATCTCCCCTACTTCCTGATGGCCAACTTTGACATGTGGACTGGGATGCTTACCTGTCAATCCTCTCATGGCACAATGATGTTCAGGTGATCCATTTTCCTTTGCTTGTACAGTCCGAAATCAAACATTAGTGGGGGAAAGGCAGTGTGCTTTGAAAGTGCCAATAATAAGCTGAGGTCTCCTTGGCCACACCAGGGAGTACCCAAAGGGCCACAGGTTCCCCACAGCTGGTTTAGAAAGTTGAGAGGAAGCCTGGTCAGTCTCAAACAAGAACAACAAATTCACTGTATGATAATGAACAGGACTCAAATTCATTAAAACGCACACATTAAAAACGGACTTGTGGGAAATCATCAAATAAAATGTATTTCGGCGAAAATGTCATAGGTCATTTCCTTTTTCTCTAAACATGCTTCTTTCTTCTAAATTGGTCCCAGTTGGTTCAGCTGTTTCAAGCATACTGTATCAGAACCCTATTGGTGTGATAAATGACTAGCAGCTGTTACGGAAGAATGGACATTGACCATTGCAATTGACAAGGGACAGCTTCTAAGGGCATTTCCTGGTTACGGGTTGCATTCAGTTGTGTCTCACTGTTCACAGAAGGCTCTTCAACGTGATGGAGGCTCCCATGAAGAGAAGGAGTGATTCCCATCCCCCACCCCTCGATTCTCTGTGCACATCTGTGAACCAACTTTGGGAATAGCATGTATTTGTGTATTGTAATACACATCCCTGAGTGGTGAGTTAGCACTGCTGGGTGTCAGGGACTGGGTAGATGAGGAAGAGTGGTGGAGACTGCCACCTCAGGCGTGGCCTAGAGGGGAGAAAGCATAGACCTCCAGGAGTGGTTTGTCACAGGGCATACTTCAGAGGGAAGTATTAGGGCAAAAGTTGGGAAATAATGGGAGAGGAGTAGAAGGAAGTGGATAGCATTCAGCAGGCAGAGCCTGAGCAGCAGTTCAATGAGACACTGTCACTAGAGAGTATCCCAGAACCCGTACCCTCCCCCCAAACCAGGCTGTCGGAGGTTCTTGCGGTTACTCTTGAGTAATGACGCTCCACACCTCCTTGTCTTTAAGGTGTTTTTATTGTGTATATTATTTACAGTGCAAAGAGTCTGGAAAACATGTCTGCTTAGTCCGAGTCAGAACCTTCCAATGGCTTCTTTCTGTTTCGTGCCCAACATAACAGCTTGGGAACCCCAAAGTGCCTCCCTCTCGCCCTACGGGGTGCCGTGCACCTCAATTCAGGCATCCGGGGGGGGGGGGGCGTCCTTCTGACTGCTCTCAAGTGGCCAATCCCGTCATTTCCTTCCCAGCTGCTTCCTTCTCTACTCGGTGTTGAGGCTCTCGCATGCTGTCAGTGCCTCTCCCCTCCCTCTCTATTTCCTGATTCCTGTAATCCGATCCGGTACTGGACTTGCTGCTCTGCGAAGAGCTCGACCTGATGGGGTGTGTGTGTTCCCTATAAGCCCTCCCCCTTACACAGGCATTCGCTGAGAATAGCATAACAGAGAGCTCAGAGGCAACTGTCACATACCAGCCACCATTGGAGGCAGGAAGAGGAGTCAGATGAATAGGGAAGTAATGGAGAAGGGGGGGGTGGAGCTTCACTCAGGGCAACGTTAGGCATTACGGTGCATCTTGAATTTGCCTTTGTAAAGTGTATTAATAAACAGAACTGGAACTGGAAAAGCTTGTTGTTCCCCTATCTCATTGCCTTCCTGGGAATGGGCCGCAGCTGTCAACAGCACCCTGACACTGGGCTTAATTCGGTGGGAGAAGCATGTGGCATATTTGTAATATTTGCACCATTTGTAAATATACAAGCAGAGGCTTTTGGAAGCAGGTAGGCGCCCAACAATGACATCATGCCAGAGGGAGCAGTGGAACAGTAAAAACAGGGACACTTAATTTGAGAAGAAGCTTGGAAGCAGCCCATTACCCTAATTATCTTTAAATTATAAATTGGTCTCAATTTCTTTATCTCTCTCCCCACCCCCAAAAGTATACAGCCTTTATTGTCTCGTGGTGCAAGAGAAGCATAAAAACACTAGCTACATTAAGAGATTGCTGGTATGTCATGAACCAATCTACTATAATACCGTTCTTCTGGTCATAGAAATAAACCTTGTAAAGATACAAGTATACAAAGAGATGCACTAGCACTTCGCCATGTTTGCTAACTGTACAATACTTAACCATATAGCAGGATGTAATCTTTAGCTTCACTGCTGAACACTGAGCATGATCCTGCCAACTGCTACTGAATGCAGCCTTGGCTTTTAGACCTGCCACGGGACATACACACATTCCTTGCAGGTAGATAGCCCTTTCAGAAAACAAACAAAACAAAACAAAACAAAGCCACACACCTATTAGTCATTAGCTCCCATGGATGAAACATCAGCTGATCTAACTAGCTAACATGTTTTGGGACTCCAGCTCCCATCAGCCCCAGCCAGCATGGCTAATGGTCATGAATAATGGGAGTCATAATCCAGCAACATCTGCAGAGCTAAGTTTTTCCCACCCCTGATGGAAAGAATGTGGACAAACATGAATCTTGCAAAATAAAGTTTCATTTGCTTCTGTGATCCACAAAGAGAGACAAAGATTTGTTTGTTTACTGGCTCATCCTGATAGTGTTTTTTTTTTTTTAAAATCCATCCCATTTCTTCAACTTTGCCTTTGTAATTAAATACTTCCTCTAGCTGCCAGGAGCTCGAAGTAACATTTGGTTGGCAAAATGAAGCTACATCCTTTACTATTTATCAAGGGAATAATGACTTCCTCTCTTCTCTCTAATCACATTTTGAATGGCTTGTTTTTCAAATGCCACATTCTTGACCTTAAAAGGGGGAAAGCAAAGCACAGGTCATTTAACTGGTAGTTAAAATGTTCTGGTTTTGTATTTAAATCTATAGGGATTAATTTTGCTAAATATGTATTCCCCTTATGCCTCTTTAGGCTGACTTTTGGTAAGAAGAATCCAGCTTTTCTCTGTAATTTGAAATAAGCTGAAGTGGTATTTGACCTACATCTTCTTTTCCTGGGACTTCGGCTAAAGAGCTAACACTGCAGGAGAAATATCTCTACAGAAGGGTGCTTTCTATTGTTATCTTCCCACAACCGTGTTTTAGATAAAGTTACACTGAGTCCAATAACTGGGAAGTCCCCAGCTGGCAAGGACTTCTCCATTTCAAAAGTTCATGAAGTCAAAAGGATGTGCAGGAAGTGCCTCTCCATTTGTGGCGAATGGGGAAGGCATTTTGTGTAGGGAGCTCTGAAAATGCATATACATTGGAGAGCACACATAGGGTTCTGTGTTGAAATATGAGGCCGTGGTCCTGCAACATAGCCTCACACTAACAAGTGGGTTTCTCTCACTGTTGGCGATGGTAGGGGAATGCACCCTTGGGGTGTGATTATAGGGTTTCAACTGCATTTGACCTGGAAGCTGTCTGCGGACAAACGCCGGCTCCCTCGGCCTATAGAGCGAGATGAGCGCCGCAACCCCAGAGTCGGACACGACTGGACCTGATGGTCAGGGGCCCCTTTACCTTTAGCTATCAACAACACTGTTCATGTGACCCAGAAATAAGTAAATCCCTGTTGTATTGTAGGGACTGTACCAGACTTGAATATATTTACCTTAACAACAGCTCATCCTGACATACTGTTGATTGAATTGTAAGGTAGTTCTCAGGTTTATTCACAGCATTGGGCTGTAAGTCTGAATGAAGCCTTGTGTTTAGGGGATGAGATAGTGCACGCATTCTGATTGACAAACTATGGGGGGAATATAGCTAGCCAGACTCTGATGTAAGTTGCACATGTTCAAATCCCAGTTTGTTGGGGTTGCTGATGAGAGCAGAGTTGGCTTATCAAATAAAAAAAGAAAAGAACTCTTACATGAATTCAAGTAAAACAGATGTGACTCCAGAGACGGGCGGACGTGCAACTGTTTGAATTCTGTGTTCTCGTACCACAGCATCTGGTTTTGCTTTATCCACATAAGAAACACTTCTCACTGACTCACAGCTTCTATCTTGTCTCATAGAGGAGAGTTTCAGCTCTACGTGAAGAGCTTTGAAAGGAAGTCCTCTTGAACTCAATGGGACTTCCTTCCAAATACACTTGTTTGGGCTGGGACTGTAAATAAGAAAAGACTGCAATAGTACTTTATGGACTGAATAAAATAACATTTAAAATGTAACATTCTCCTTCTTCTTTGGTGATCACTCGTAGCCAAGTAAGATTGTCTTCTATGAACAGAATTTTAACAGTGAGTCTGTAAGTGACTGTGGAGACCAGTTCTGGATACACGCATCCTTCCACAGTGGGGACATAGGTTTCTGGGCGGGAGTTGATCACAGTGAGGGTTTGCCAAGAGTGCCTTCCTCTTAGCACAATACTCCCTTTTGTCCTGAGTTTGAGCATCTTCAAAGCCCATGACACCTTTGGTAAAGGCTGTTCTCCAATTGCAGCGCTCGCAGGCCAGTGTTTCCAAGTTGTCGGTGTTTACACTGGCGGAGGAAGAAGAGTGCAGGGGGAGTGCACCGCCCCTGGCAGCGCGATCCCGGTGGGGGGCCATTGCGGCTGCCCCCTGCCTGCGCAGGTGCCAAGCCCCCGCAGGCGGCACGCCACGCCCCCAGGACGCATGTCACGCCCCTGCGAGTGGTGCACCACATCCCCGGGACGCATGCCAGCCCTGCCCCCGCTTGCTCTCTGCCCCCCCGGGTGCCGGAGCATGAAGCTCCGCCACTGGGTGTTTATGCTACATATTAAAAGATTTGCCTTGAGAGAGTCTTTAAACCTCTTTTGTTGACCACCAGCATTACGCTTTCCATTTTACCTAGCAGCAAGTTTGCTGCTAATTGTTTACCTCAACACAAAACTCCAGATAAAAGTAAAATATTCTGTAATATGTTTGGGGTTGGACTAAATGGCTTTGAGGCAGGGGGCAATAAGAAGTGATTTCTACAGAAGAATAAATGGTTAAGCCAGTCTTCTTCTTCTTCTTCTTCTTCTTCTTCTTCTTCTTCTTCTTCTTCTTCTTCTTCTTCTTCTTCTTCTTCTTCTTCTTCTTCTTCTTCTTCAACTAGACAGGTCTGCTAAGTATCTGCTTTGTCATGTAAGGAAGTGGCTCTATGTCAGAGGACAAATGGGTGGGCTCCCCCTCCTTCAACTGGTTGGTAGTTAGAAGAACAAAAGCCTGAGATGAGGTGTGTGTGTGAGCTTGAAGTTCGAAGCAGGTGGAAGCCAGAGAGACCCATGCTTGAATGAAGCCATGGGAGAAGCAATACATTCTTCTGTGAGCCCCTCCATCATAGGCTCAGGTTGTACAGTATATATGTGTAAATAAACCATATATCCTAAAGACACCACCATCTGCGCTGTCCCTCATTCTGAGGAAACTGAACCATGGCTTGCACCGCTCAGAGATTGGGTTGGCATGCAACAATGGCTTCCTCTTCTATCCCTGGCTGGAGATGATGCCACCAAGTTCTGGGTGTGAGAGGGAGAACTATAGCTAGGCAGTATCAGGAAAGGAACTGAAGAGATAGGTTTGATGTGTTCTCCATGAGAATTAGTGGGCCCCTGCCTCTTCAAAAAATGGCTCAGGGTGGGGGTTCAGGAGAACCCCCAGAACAGGAGGGAGGGGGATCATTCCACCTGGCAAGTTGAAAAGCTTGTGATGATGGAAGGATTGCCTTAGTACTATGCTGAATTTCTGCCATAAGTTTCTGATCCAGGGATCCATGTATGATTCTGTTGCCACTGAACTCACTGCTAACTGGGATGATGGTTGTGCCTGTTCATTTCTTATAATTGGACCAGGACTGCGGTTTCTGATCCAACAATGTCCTGAGAGTTGGATAAGCATAATAGCACAAATTTACCTGCCAGGTTTCTGATTTGGTATGGGACATTCCTTGATCAACTGGGTGGCACACAAACTTATTAAGATGGTGCAGAATGAGAGAAATTTCCCATCCCTGCTGTGGGAGCTAGATTAGCCTAAGGTGTACAATGCAAAGGATACCAACAATGCATCAATTGTTTCAATTCCCGCTGTTTGGATATCAAAGTTGAATATGAAAAACAATTATATAATTGCAATGTAGAATACAACTACAGCATCCCTGACTGATGGCTGACAAATCTCTGCTTAAATGTCTCCAGTAGGACCTTTCCAATGACATCAGCATTTGGTGAGTACCGTAGCTACTGCTTTTCATCTTCAGTTCTGTGCTCCTGTTGCTACTGGTTGGTTTTTGCTAATTTTCTTTTAGGGGCTTAGTTTATTGCTGCTGTTTGTTATTTTTGCTCTTTATCTCTCCCCCCCCCTTTAAAAATGTTTTGGTATCATTTTAAATAATTTACCCCTTTGCCTCTTTGAATTCTGGTCAAAAGAAAAGTGAGATTTTTTAAAAAATTAACAAAAAGGGGAGAGAGAAAAATGCATAGGGAGAAGGACGCCTTATATGCTGAACTGCATATATTGCATATGCAACCTTTGTTCTCACATAATAATGCATCTTTGAGCAATTTTACACTGACAAATACTTGCTGCACTAAGTATCCATATTAGCTTGCATGCCTTCTTCAGTTCAGCACCCTACTCTTGTATCATATAAATTTGTCTCTCGGCATAACAGAAAGATAATGAAGTACTCAAAATCCATAATTTTCTCCAGATCAGTTCCGTGGGGCTGCAGGAACTGGCATGTCCATTCTCATTTTGCAGCTGTGCGTTCACTGTATGATGGCAACCCATTATCAAAAGAGCTTAAAATCATAGTATTAAAACATAGTATTGCTATGTTTTGATTTTGTTTTTTTCATAGAGTACGATGTTTTTGTATGCAGGACCAAATTCATCAAATTACAGATGCCATCCATGGTCCATTACACCCAGTGACAAATCTCCTATTGGTTTTAATGACTACTTTAAGGATTGTACCTTAAGGCAGGCATAGGCAAACTCGGTCCTCCAGATGTTTTGGGGCTACAACTCCCATGAGCCCTAGCTAACAGGACTAGTGGTCAGGGATGATGGGAATTGTAGTCCCAAAACATCTGGAGGGCTGAGTTTGCCTATGCCTGCCTTAAGGGGACAATCACATGGCACATTTGGGCAACAAGACAGGTGTTCCTGCAACTCAGCTGGCTTTCTGCTGACAGCACTGAGGCGGCATGTGGAAAATGGGTACCTGACTCCCCCAAAATCATTTTACCTGGTTCTGCACTGCAAAAGAAAGAAAGAAAGAAAGAAAAGATTGCTTATGCAATTTCTCATCATTGCCATGGAGAACCTGACTGTAGTTCTCCTAAACAATTTCAATAAAAATACAGTCAAAATGTTTACAGTGTGTGTACCACTGCCACACAGATCTCTTTCTTACCCTTCACTTTTTTCTTCTAATTCAGCGACAGCTCACTCACTGTCTGCTATACAAGCTGGTGTTTGTACCATAGAGTATGCTGAAATTTTCTCAGGTGTCCCATTTGTGACTCTTCTTCTGACAAGTCTGAGTTTTCCTCTGCTTGTGCGTTCAGCTCTTCTAAGTATCAAAATTCCTTTGTAGTGCTTCCTTTGTGATCCTAAACCTGCAAAAAGAACTAAACTTTCAGTATAAAAGTAGACAGTGGTACCTCTGTTTATGAACTTAATTCGTTCCAGAGGTCCATTCTTAACCTGAAACCGTTCTTAACCTGGAGCACCACTTTAGCTAATGGCGCCTCCCGCTGCTGCGGCGCAATTTACATTCTCATCCTGAGGTAAAGTTCTTAACCCGAGGCACTACTTCCAAGTTAGCAGAGTCTGTAACCTGAAGTGTTTGTAACCTGAGGTGTTTGTAACCCGAGGTACCACTGTAATATTTTGCTTCCTCGTTATTTGGACTCCAGTTAATTGCCTACCTTCACTTGCTGGATCATCACCTTGTCATGGTGAGTGCACTTGCATGTTCCTATGACCCTTGTGAGTGAAGCTGTTGGGAGTCTCGTACTCCCAGCAGGGTCACCTAAGGCAGTAAGGTCAAAGGGGAGGAGCTGGACAAATAATGATCCAAGAAGTCCTCAACGCCACAACAGAAAATCTGCTGGTCGTTATGATACTTATGCCATCAGAATAGAGCCTTGCTGTGAAGACTGTGTGTTGGTCAGCGTGCACTGATCTACACACATAAAACAAATTCACACACAGGGGTCTTCCAAAAACCCATCCCAAAGAAGGCACGATTGGCAAACCCTCACCATGATCAACTCCTGCCTGGAAACCTATGTCCCCACCATGGAAGGATGTGTGGATCCAGAATTGGCCTCCACACAGTCACTTACAGACCCACTGTTAAAACTGGGTTTATGGAAGACAATCTTACTCGGCTATGAGCATACCTGCCAAGTTGCTGTCAGAGAAATAAGGGACCGGGCCGGAAATAGAAGACCGGAAGTAGCGCTGCCGCCATTTTGGAACTGGGCGGAGCATGCTCAGAAGTGACTTTTGATGCTGCTTTGCCCAGTTCCAAAATGGCCACCGCGCCAGAAGTCGCACTGCAGCCATTTTGGAACTGGGCAGAGCAGCATCAAAAGTCGCTTCTGAGCATGCTCCACCCCGTTCCAAAATGGCCGCCGCGCCAGAATAAACCGGGGAAAAACAAAAAAATCCGTTTTTTTCAGCTAGGAACAGCTGGAAAAACTGGGATTTCCCAGGGAAAATGGGAGACTTGGCAGCTATGGCTATGAGTGATTGAAGAAGAAGAAGAAGAAGAAGAAGAACAAGAAGAAGAAGAAAAAGAAGAATTTGCTTACCACAATATAGGATTGATGTGCAGTCATAGACATACACACAGTTCATGCCTGGTTTCAGAGGGCTTAAATGGAGGATATCCATGGGTGTATATTGCTACATCCATGGAGCCACTTCTCAGGCATGATGAACGTATGTTCAATGGGGGCAGGGCTAATCCACATGACCCTGTGATACCCCCACCCCCACCCCACACATGTTCTCTGAAGGTTTTTGGAGTGGTTGTATGAACTCCCTTGTGCAAAGCTTGTAATCTCCCAGAGTTCTCTAAAATTTGCATTGATTTCAACCCGGCAAATAATATGGGCTTCAACCTCTATGTGCAATTCATTTCTATAATGAAAAATGATTGTAGATCAGGAGCAATGGAATCTGCAGATAACCACAAAAAACTAATGTGAAACAGACTCTGTGATTCTACTGCCCTTTGCCTTCTTCATATTTTTCCCTTTGTCATAATTTCCTTTGGCTTTATTTAATAAAAAATGGTTTCACATCTGCTGCCCCTTATAATCGTTTCCCTATAATTGGGTTATATGTTTGCCACCTTTGTGTGACATAATGCCAGCGCCGAGTCGTAAAGTGCATGTTATTACTTCAAAGAAGCCTTCCTTGCTGACAAGAATTAATTAGAATTCTAAATTGTTACGTAAGTCTTCTGTTCTGCAGTGGGAGCTTTAGTGAAATGATGGCAATGGATAATTAGCAGCCACTATTCTGTCTCTTCATTTTGGATAGTCCATAAAAGATTTGATGCTTCCTTTCCCTGAAATAAACAAAAACAGCTTCTGAACTGTCAGAAAACAACAGCGGCTCTTGAAGGCTAATCATTAGCAGGCTTTGTCATGGACTTGTAATTGTTTCATGAATTCTGCTTCAATCAGGGAAAAATATGCTTAAGTGCCAATAATAAAAAAAGTTTTTAAGCTATTATGATCAACCTCTCTCTTTCTCTACTTTAAAAAAAGTTTTCAGGCAGTCTCTGTCTGTGCCTGTGGCCAATGGGAGCAACTACGAAAAGTGGGCCTCTGGGAGGAATGTATTCTCAGGCTAGAAAGGCCCTAGGGAGGTCCTTCTGCAAAAAGGGCTTGAGGATTTGTTAGACTCCTGCCCATACCTACCAAGTTCCTGTGGGAGAAATAAGGGACGGGACCAGAAGTAGCAGACCGGAAGTAGCGCTGCCGCCATTTTGGAACTGGTCAGAGCATGCTCAGAAGCGACTTTTGATGCTGCTTTGCCCAGTTCCAAAATGGCCGTTGCGCCAGAAGTCACACTACAGCCATTTTGGAACTGGGCAGAGCTGCATCAAAAGTCGCTTCTGAGCATGCTCTGCCCAGCTCCAAAATGGCCACCGCGCCAGAATAAACCAGGAAAAAACAAAAAAAATCCATTTTTTCAGCTGAGAACAGCTAGAAAAACGGGGGTTTCCCGGAGAATACGGGAGACTTGGCAGCTATGCTCCTGCCTGTTATGGGAGGAGCAGGCCCTTGACATGGCATTGTTCCTGGTGGATGGTCACTTCCTGTCTGAAAAACAAAGATTCCCGCAGCCCCCAGCACTCCCAGCTTCATAACTTTGAGGATGAACTCCCTTGAGGCCTGCAGTAAGGAATTGTGTGGTGCATTCTAAGGAGAACACACAGCAAAAGAAATAATGAATTAAACAACAACAACAACAACAACAGCATGAAGAGCTGCCAAATGGTTACAGAAATAAGCTCCCTTTTGCCATGTTTCATTTTAGAAATTGCCCACACAAAGGAACCAGAACAAATCACCACTTGAACCCTGAATTTTCTGATTCCCCCCCCCATTCCCCCCAAACTCTGTGTTCTCAAGGAATGTCCAGAATGTAGGGGAAGCCACCGTAGTGCCCACAGGTTACATGTGCCCATAAAGGCCTTACCTGCCACCTGCAGGTTCTCTCCCCTTCCACCTCATGGAAATGAGGGTTGGAAGAAGCATTTCCTTGTAGCCCACAGGGTAAGTGGCAGTTGCAGTTTGTTTATTGCCCAGTTTCTCTGGGCCCAAAATGGTTGGCAGTCCCTGCCCTAATAAATCCTTAACAGTTGAAATAGGAGATGGAGAACCTGTTACTGAATTTCAACACCCATCAGTTTGGCTAGCAGTCAGGGGATCTGTAGTTCAACAAGATTTGGGGGACCACAGGTTTCACGCCTAGCCATATACCTGTATGTAGGAGTCCTTAGACTTGATCCCAACATTCTCCAAACAAGACATTTCCTGAAGCAGAGCTGGGAATGTCTTCTGCACAACACCAATACACTCTGTTCAAGATGTGTCATTGGAATGGTAAGCAGCTGGTTGTGTCTAAGTACCATTCTCAGGGAGGCAATAGGAAGGATACATAGAGATATATATATGCAGATTCTCTGTATGCAGATTCTCTGCAAATCATAGTATTCACACATATAGCCCTCCCACTGATGTATGTTGTGTGTGTGTGTGTGTGTGTGTGTGTGTGTGTGTGTGTGTGTGTGTAACAAATAAATGTGCATGAATCCAGACAAAATGATGCTATTTTGACTTTTTGCCTCTGACATGAACACTTCTAAGACCACCAATGGATAGAGCAGAGAAGGTGCAGCAAAATGGCCTATCATTTTGTAAATGCTATGCACGATGCCACACTATTGGTTCCCTTACGGTTAACAGAAATAGTAACAGTTCCTTTGACGAGACTTGCTCAGTTTCAAAATAAGCAGCATTTATTTTGACAAAATTCACAATTCATATAAAAAGTATGAAATGATGCTCACACCATATCACTGAAGAGTAGTATGCAAGCAATGTCCATTCTCTCCCGGTCTGCTTACAGATCTGTAGTGGGAACAGCTGGCTTTCATTGGTGGTTTATATTTTCACAGTGAAAGAGCTACATTCTAGGAGTTTGAAAAATAAAGCGGCAATATACCCTCTACTGTAAAAATAATGGAAAAGCAGAGTGTTTCGATTTAGCTCTCTTATAGCTTTTGTTGTATAAGGAAAATAATCAACTAGTGCAGCAAACATATTCACTTTAGGGAAAGATTTGGGCCTTTTCAATCTTGGTTAATATTTCTCTACTTCTTCATTATGTCGTCGCTCAACTGAAGATCAAGTCTCCACTAGCAGGATGGGGAGAGAAGCAATTTCCATCAGTTTCCACTTCCTCACTGCAGTCCTCTTGCATACTCCTCTACTCCAGAGACCCTCCATAGTAGTTTGGGGAGGGGGCCCAGGGGGCTGCAGGGCAAGGAGGAATAGCTGGAAATTTCTTACCTCCTCGGAGGCATGTTGTCAGCTGCAAGATGCAGCTGGAAGAAACATAGCTGCCAAGTCTCCCACTGAAAAATGTGGGATCAGCAGCGGTGCGGCACCGGAAGTCGCTTCTACGCATGTCTGTACATGCGTAGAAGCAACTTCTGGTGCAGGCACCGCCTGATTTCCGGTGCCCAGATATGGGTAGCGTGGCACTGGAAGTTGCTTCTACGCATGTCCGGACATGCGTAGAAGCAACTTCCGGTGCTGCTCTGCCCAATTTTTGGTGCCCAGGCATGGGCGAAGCAGCACCGGCAGTCGCTTCTATGCATGTCCGGACATGCGTAGAAGCGACTTCCGGTGCTGTGCTACCCATGTCTGGGCACCAGAAATCGGGTGGCACTGGCACCCAAAATGGAGTCTCCCTGGCAGGTAGGAAATCCGGGGGATTTACGGGATTTTTTTCCAATCCGGGCTTTAAACGGCTTTAAAATACGGGAGTTTCCCATGAAAAATGGGAGACTTGGCAGCTATGGGAAGAAACCCTGTGGCTGTAAACTGAATATTTAAGGAGTACATTTGGATACCTAAAGCTCTGTGCAAAAATGAACTTCCCCCATCCTCTTCGTTTTGGGGAAATTCACTATAGCAGAAAACATTTGCGCTTTGTCATGGTCAGAAAGAAAGAGAACAGAGCTAAAAGAGTGTGCCATAATATAGGGTCGCATCCGATGTTGCAGTGCATGAAACAGAACCTCCTCTCCCTCTTCTGTCCCTTCCAGTCTTGGTGCAACCCCAAAATCAGCTCTAGGGGGTTGCAGGTAAGGATGGGCAAATATGCAAATTGCAGGTTTTATTAAAAAAATCAGTTTCTCATTTTCCCAATCATAAAAACATAAAATGGGCCTGCTGGATCAGGCCAATGGCTCACCCAGTACAGCATCCCAGCATCCAGTTCTCACAGTGTCTGGCCATTTCAGTTCTCCTCATATACACACAATTTTGCAAATTTGTTTTTTAAAAGATACAAGTCTCCCTAAAAAAAATCGGCAGCATTTTAGTGCAAATTTCTCCCAATAGGTACATTTTTGGATGTAATTTCCCCACAGATAATGCATTTTTAGATCCCAGTTTCACTAAAATATGCATTTTATACACACTTTACCCTAGTATATGAATTTTATGCACATTACCTGGCTGGAGAAATGCATTGCAAAATTCAGAGAAGTGTGCATTTTGGATAGCTGTGTTTTGGTCCATGTATTGTTTCAGAAGTGCAAATTAGATAAGTTTGCCTATAAATGTGAACTGCATCAAATTTCCTCCAGATCCCCAGCAGTTTGGGGACCTCTAGAACAGAATTTGGGGACTCCATTTGTTTTAGCAGAAGATGCCCATGAACCAAAATATGGATGGGAACTTTAATTGAAACCAGTTTTTAATTTCTTTCAGTAGAGCTGCAACATTTAATCCTGGTATGGCAAACCTTTGGCCTTCCAGATGTTTCTGAACTACAACTCCCATCATCCCTGACCATTGCTAGGGCTGATGGGAGTTGTAGTTCAGGGACATTTGGAGGGCCAAAGGTTACAAATCCCTGATTTACTCAATCAGTAGCTATATTTAATTTTTTTGGCTTGATTAAAAAGCTGCCCCCAATAAACTGCATTTTAATGGTTAATTCCTTTAAAAAGAAGTATTTATAAAAAGATGTACATGACAGACTCATTCTTAAGAGTCTGTGTCAGTCCATCATTTTGAATGGGTGTACCCTGACTGACTAAATCAGATATCCTGGATGTTCAAAATGACATATATTTGAGTCTTACAATATGTAAAATAATTAATATCCTTAGTTGATAACAGAAGTGCAGGGAGGAACTTTTCATTTGAAGCCTCCCCAAGTTTATTTTCACTTTTCTTAACTTTAAATGAAAACACCAGTGCTGCTCACTATATGTAAGGTAAAGGTAAAGGGGCCCCTGACCATCAGATCCAGTCCTGTCCGACTCTGGGGTTGCGGCGCTCATCTCGCTCTATAGGCTGAGGGAGCCGGCATTGTCCACAGACAGCTTCCGGGTCATGTGGCCAGCATGACAAAGCTGCTTCTGGCGAACCAGAGCAGCGCACGGAAACACCGTTTACCTTCCCACCAGAGTGGTCCCTATTTATCTACTTGAACTTTGATGTGCTTTTGAACTGCTAGGTGGGCAGGAGCTGGGACCGAGCAACGGGAGCTCACCCCGTTGCAGGGATTCAAACCGCCAACCTTCTGATCAGCAAGCCCTAGACTCTGTGATTTAACCCACAGCGCCACCTGGGTCCCTGCTCACTATACGTAATAGGAAATAAATATTTTGAAAGTATTTCTACACATTGTTTCTATGTGCACTATTTACCTTCTACGGATAATACCAACAGAACCACTCAACACATGACAACTGATACCACACATAGAACATATCATCATGAAACATACATGGTTCAGTAGCTATTCTCATACAACTAGCCAACAATTAACACATGATGTAACTTATGAGTTGCATTTGTAGAAAATACACCACTGAAGATATTTTGCATTAGGTTCATTTTGCTTAATGCTGAAATTCAAGGTGTGATTGTTCACTGTTGTTCGAATAAATGTAAAGAAATGTATTTTAAACCATCAGGGTCAATACGGTGCTTTAGTGCCAAACAAAGACACAAATGTGGAATTAAAAACGTTTCGATTTTCAAACCTGCGATTTTCATGGCTCGTGGCCTTTATCACAAGATTTGAGTTAGCAAGGAGTATACTTCAGAAGTTTTTAACTACTTTCTCTGTGTGAATTTGCTGATTCAAATGAATCTTTTTCACTGCACTTATTAATTCAATGATGAAAGGCAACAAACGCAAGTAAACAAGGGACGCTCTAGAGACAAGAAAACAAAGTGATCAAGTGATCCCTTATGTGCACAGTGACTCTGGCAGCTGCATAGATGAGCTGATCCATTCACTTTAGTAGAACTCCATGCCTCCACTGAAGCCAATGAGTAAGCCACCAAACAGAGAACATCCATTGTAGTGAATGTGGTTCCTGAAATCGGGATTGCTCTTTTTTGTTGGGTTTCCGAAGAAGGATAGATCAGCGTAGACTAAACAATTGCAATTTTCCACAAGTATCATGGAATTTTTGAGTAACTTACTTCTATATGTTCCATAATAAAGCTAGAAAAGCAGTCATGATTATGCTTTGAAATTTCAATACATTACATGAACAATATCTTTCACAGCTTGTATCACTATAGAGTGATATTCCATGTTAGTCACACTTACAGTAGACCCATTTAAATAAATGGGAGTTGAAGTCACCTAAGATCATTGTTTTTAATGGGTGTACTCTGAATATGATTTAGTTGGCTTCTACCCATAAAATGTATATGATAGACAGTTTTGTAGTAACAGTTTTTACACTAGATACAACAAAATAACACCACAAGATAAAAGAAACTACACATGTTACCATCTTGGTGTCACATTATCGAACATGAAATTTAACTTTGGGTTCATTGAATGATGACAGTTCCTATATACAAAATGTGTAGAGGAAGATATTAAAGTAAATGTAAAACCCACTAGAAACTCATATACACCTTTAGGCGATTACTAATTTCAGTGTCTCCAAGCAATTTTGTGGAATCACTAGCACAATGTTATTATATATATATATATATATATATATATATATATATATATATATATATATATATATATATATTCCTTTAGGCATAGTGTTTCCTGTACCACCAAGTGCTATCCTTTTGTAATTTAGTCTATTCTATGAATATATATTTATGATAAAGAACATTAAATCCAAGATTGGAGAAAATGATGTCCCGAGTCAGATGAAGCTTTATTATACAATAAATAGAAATAAATACCTTTATTTACAACTTCAGCAAGCCATCATTTAAAAAGAATTCTGCCAGCAGAAAAGAAAAGTTTTATTTGGGTTGGATCCAGACCTGGCCTTCCCTGAAGGACTCATTGCATTTTGGAAGGGACAGAAATCCAGCAGAGGAAAGGAATGAGGAGATTTTTTGCCAATCCCTTCTCCCCAGCACCATCTTCCATATTGTTCCGGGGGGGGGGGGTCATTGGCCTTCTAGAATAGCTTTTCAGGTGGCACAGTATCAGCAAAAGCCACCTCCTGCCTTTCTCCAGTGGGAGAGTCTGGATCCAGCCCAGAGTATGTAGGTACCATTGACTGGGGAAAAACCTTTCCTGCATTCTTGGCAAATGAGCCATCCAATAACTCTGACGTGACGAGAACATGAAATTGAGAAGAAAAGTGCTCATGAGCATTTGCCATTGGTAGTGGTAGCTAATGATCTGTGCCACATAGGACTACCCCTCTCATGCATTCACTGTCTTATATAGCAGCCATTCCTGTGGTCGGTCACACTTTCCTTAAGAACTGTGATCACAGAGATGGTTACCACTTCATGACATCTACTGCCCAGTTTGCACCAACCTCCTCTGCCTTCTAGTCCTGTGTACCAACTGCATCAGTAGTGCGAACAAGGGCTGGCAACACCCCCCCCCCCCCAGGTTTCTGTGTTTCCCCCTGAAGCTTGGAAGTACTGCACTCCCTCTGAAATTGAGTGGGCAGGGGACCATTTTGGGTTGAACTGGTTTGCTAGTTTAGGTGGGGGCAAGAGCATTTTCATTAGCCGTGGGATGGCTCTCTCTCTCTCTCTTTTAAAGCCATAAAACTCTGCAATACTGCTGCCTGTGTTGGAGGTAACCATGGTGGGCTTTCTCTCTTCTCCCCCCCTCCATATTCCCTCTAGTCCTTAAATTACAGCAGCAACAGTGGCAGGGAAGTATTGTGGTAGCCACAGCAAGAGCTCCATCCACTGCTACTTAAAAGCAATAGGGTGTGCATGGTTTTGAGGAGAGGACGGCAATGGAATCCCACCACTGTTGCCATAATCACACTTGGCTCTTAAAAAAAGAGCGCTGCTGCCAGTGGTAATGGTAAATGGCTCAGCCTCCACTATTTAGCAAGGAGGGAATTGTTCTCCCCGGGACCCTACATGCAGATTGTGCTGGTGAGCTGGGGACGGCCAGTTCATTGCCAATGAAGTGTGAACTGGCGTTGTGTTCCACTGCAATCAGTTGCTGCCCATCCTGACTGCTAAATTCAACCTCCATATTCTACCAAAGACTAAAGTACCGTAAGCTTTCCCAACCTGGTGTCCTACAGATGTTGTAGACCACAAGTTCCACCATCCCTGACTATAGGTTTTGCTGGTCAGGGCTGATGGAAGTTCTAGGTTAGAACTGGAGGGATAGGGAAAGCTGTTCTGAAGGCTCAGCAGCAAGGTAAGGCTATCTCGATCTATCTGTGATCTTCCCAACAGCTGTTTGGTTGCCCAATGATGGAGACAGGTGGTCCAGCTGGAAGAATCCTAATCTGTTGTGACATAGACAGACAGCAAAGTTGCCTGTGATCCAGAGCATATATACCCTTTTTTTAAAAAAGTAAGACTGATAATGGGGCATATGCATTATTTTCTTTGGATTGCACACAATATCTCTGTTTTACATATTTTAAACAATACAAATTACATGCGCACATATACAGCAGTAAAGAGCATTGAAGACTTGTAACAGCTGCTGATAGGATGCAAAGTAGATGTGTATAGTTTGCAATCAGTAAAATAAATCCATCTGATTTCAGTAGACATTGAACCGAGCAAACCACATTTCTTTCTTTCCATGAATACCACATCAGTTGCATGGGGAAAAAATCCTGAAGTCATAGTGCAATCTGCTATGCTGCTGTTTAAGGATGCATCAAGCCCAGGCATATCTCCTAACTTCCTTGCAGTGCCCATGTTGTATGTTTCATGAGCATAATGACACATTTTAGGCAGTTGGCTGTGCCATAACACAACAAATTTATACGAGTCTAAAAAGTCTACGGAAGATTCAGGGGGGATATCCCCCCACCTTCCGTTGTTGTTGTTGTTGTTGTTGTTGTTGTTGTTGTTGTTCTTTGGTGTTGTTAAAATAGATCAGCATGTGCGAAAACCAGAGAAAGGAAATAGTGATGGTGAAATCTCAATCAGCCAAAGCTGTAGATCAAGGCCAAATCAGAGTTTAAAAAATTATGTATATCTGCAGCAATGGAGAAGGGGCGTGCCAATGACACCAGCAAAACTTTGGTTTAATTGCAGCGAGGATAATACCAGTTTGGAGGTGGACCAACAATTGCAAAAAATAAAAAATAAATTAAGAATGCACCTAAGTACAAATTAAGCGTAGGATCCACTACAGGGGAATGTGCATGCTACTTATAGGATATATTCTGACCAATCAACTGAAATCTAGACAGTGCAGGCATGCCCAAACTGTTCCTATTGCCTGAGTTTATGAGGACCCAAATTCACATGTGAATAAACTGTTTATGCATATTCACTGATTTGTCGTCAGTTTAAATCAGCAGCACATCCTGGTTGACACACTTGACAATTTAACAAAAAATAAAATAAAAAATCAACCAGGAATTGCCCAGGGAGGAGATCCTGTTCCTGAAACAATGGAGCAGGTTTACACATATAAATTTCCTTAATGGATCAGTCCCACAGATACAAAAGGATGCCACATGGTGTAAAACGTCACCACTCAGGATGATGTGCAAGATGGTCCACATTGGATTGGGTAAATTTGGGGAACTTTGACACCAATCACAAATCACTTCCCCACCCAGTTCTTCTACACATATGGCCTCTACTCTCAAAACTCTTTAGGGCACATATTACTGGAAGGAACATTTGTCTTATATAAACAACAAATAGACATAGTTCCACAGAAGTCAAGTGTTGAACATATATCTACAGAATGAAGCACTTTTCAATGAAATGCGTTGCATTTAGTCGAATGGGTAACAAGCGTAAACTGAAAACTGAAACATTTTACACACACGTGGTTTCATTCTACTTCAGATGTACACTCCTGCCTTATTTGAAAATTACCTCCAAATGTATGCTCACCCAAGTTTCCTACTGACACTAAAATGGACTTTATGGTGTATATATATATGTTAATGTAGCATAGGTAGATTTTGATTACAATCAAGTAGTACATATGACATAAAAATTCACATTCTTGAAAAACCTCGTGACTTTTAATTTGCTTTCATCAGTCTGAAAACAGGCCTTTCTGATGTCTCCTGTGTAATAGGCCCCAAAAGGCAATGTCAGAGTTGCTTATGCATGTGCAAAGCAAATCTCAGAGCCTTGACAGAACGAATTGGACCACACTTCCTAGCACATTTCAAGAGCTCTTCCACATACTATTGTCCCCCAAGCTTTAGAAAGACAGGCTGATGGTGAACACCTCAGCTTACTTACTTTCATTAACATTTGCTGTAAACAACCAACAATCCTCTTCACAAGACGAAACGAGAGGCCACTGCTCAGTTTTAATAGGACAACGTGTCTCAGATGGTTAAACACTTAAAGCTGTGGTGGGTGGGACTCTGGGTGAACATCACTGTGCTGGCCAACTAGGTTGTGGAAAACGTGCGCCGCCAAGTCGTCACTCAGTGTCCAAGAACCCATTTTTGGGGGCTGTTAGGATTAAGTTCTCCGAAGGTCGATAGGAAAGAGAGGACATCTTTGTCGTGAAACTAGCGTGTCTGACATTGTGGGGGCTGTATTTCAGAAGCTGGAGGAAATATTTCCTGAAGTTCTTTCCAAAAAAGCCATAAAAGAGGGGATTCAGGCAGTTGTTAAAATACGCTAAGCAGATCGTGAAAGGCATTGCTGTATCCACAATGTCGATGATATTACAATCGGTGATCACACTGAGTTGAATCAGCACATCCAGAAAAGTGAATATTTGATGAGGAACCCAAGAAAAAAAGAAGAAAAGGACAATTGCAACAATCATCTTGAAAATATCATCGTTTCTGGTCTTGTTTTTCTGAATCTGGTATGCTTTCTTCAGGGCTTTCCAGATTAATATATAGCTTGTTAAAATGATCACGAAGGGGATCAAGAACCCTAGCATGTTCTTCGATAAGCCCAATCCAACTTTGAGTGTTGTGCCGTTGGTTGTGTTGGAGGGGGTCTGATACCGAAAAGCACATACCGTTATATTTTCATTTTCAATTAAGTATACGGTACGGTGGATAATCACAGGCAAGCTGGCAAGTGCCGCCATCAGCCAGATGACAATGCAAGTTACCCGGGCAACGAGCATCGTGCGCTGAAGACGGGACTTCATTGGGTGCACAATTGCCAAGTAACGGTCAATGCTGAGGCACGTCAGGAGAAACACGCTGGCATACAGGTTGAAGGTTGCTGCAGCCGAAGCTAACTTGCACAAGCCACTGCCAAAAGGCCAGCGGTATTGCATGGCGGCGTTGGCCGCCCACAATGGCAAAGTCACGAGGAAACACAAATCAGCCAGCGCTAAGTTGAACAGAAAGACACTTGCCACAGTTTTCAGCTTCATGAAGAAGTAAATAACAATCACCACCAAACTGTTTCCGAATATACCTATGATGAAGATGATGGTGTAAACAGTTGGAACAACAATTAGCATGTAGTTGTGCCTTCCCAGTGAGGGGCATTCCACGTGAATTCTTTTCACAGTCTCTTCTGTAGACATATTTAGGAGCATCTTTATAAGTTCAGGTAGAGGCTCTTTGGAAAACTAATTCCAGGCTCATCTGGGGAAGAAAAATGAGAACATTATCACTACTGTTTTGCCTTTATATTTAAATATTGTTTTGGGGGAAGGACTTGCTCAACAGTTTCTTAACTGCAATTATGGTAGATGTTTAATACTCTAACTACATTTTCATGAATTCCATATTCCGGAGAAGCCTGCATTATGGTCCAAATATTTAACCTAGTACTTTGATTTCAATTGGCATAAGTTATGTCACTTGGGTAGGGACCAGTGCTCACTGGAATAGCACATGGTTCTAGGTTCAATCCCTGACAACAGTTGTCTTTTTTAAAAAAAGAATAAGAGCAGATTCACACTATACATTTAAAGCACTATCACACCATTGGCTATGACTGTTTAAAGGCTTCTCCCAAAGAATTCTGGGAGCTGTAGTTTGTCAAGTGTGCTGAGAGTTGTTAGGGGACTCTTATCTCCCACCTGCGGAGTTACAATTCTCAGAGTTTCCTGGGAAAAGAGATTGATTGTTAAACTGAGAATGGTAGCTCTGCAGATGGGAGATAGGGGTCCCCTAACAACTCTCAGCAAATGGCTCCATAGCTTTGCAACTTGTGGAAGAAGAGAACTCCTGTAAGTTGGAATCACTAAAATGACATTTAGGGGGCAAGTTTATTCTTCTCCTCCATTGGTCCCCCACCCAGTCTTCATTTCCATAAAACACACACATAGAGAGACTAAATAGTAATGGTGGGTTACCCATCAATGTTATTGTATTCCACTCTGTCACAGATCCACACCACAACAATAGTGGGAAAGGGTGTTTGCTACTTGTTACATTCGTGAAGCACTTCTCAGTATTGCACTGCATGTCTGCCTCCTGCCCTTAGGTTGGTACATCAAACTGGAATCCAGGCATTAAGAGCTATGCTTTAGATCGAGGATGGGAGACCTGTGACCTTCCATATGTTGTTGAGCTATAATTCTCATCATCCTTGATCAGTAGCCATGCTGGCTGGGGCTGGTGGAAGTTGGAGTCCACCAACATCTGTAGGGCCACAGGTTCCCAATCCTTGTTTAGAACAATTTTATATCAATTGTAATGACTTCTTGAATTTAGGTATATTAATGTTTTCTTGCATTCTACAAGAACAAGGGACTGACCCAATGCTTCCCCCCCCTGGGGGTACGTAGGGATACGCATACTTCTAAACATTTTGTGAATCTAAGTTTGGCCTCATTGAGGGGCAGTATTTCAATATGAGTAGGAAAATGAAAAAAAAAAGAGGACTGGACAGACGTAAGCAACCTGAACATTACATCATGAAAGATGAATGAAATGTTGTTCTTTCCACTGCATTATCTTATCAATGTAAATGCCCAATATAGCACAACTGCTAGATCCCAGACATCTTGGTGTTCTGTTTAGCTCATATTATGGATCAAAAGTCAGCATCTGAGTAACATTCATAGGCTATGTTTTGGCTGCTCATTGGAGACCAAGACAAACAACACAATTAAATATGTTTTTAGTGAATCACTTAAGAGGTCGTCTTGGATCATGGAAGTTTAATAGCTGTTAATGAAAACAAAACCTCTTGGCATTCAGAAACTTGTCTATCTGAACTTACATAGATCTCTTGCCAAAAGTTAATTTGTGTCTGATTAGCAAGCATATTGGCTTTATTCTTAAACTCACTTTGGGTATGCTAAGCCACTATGATTAAAATAAATATGAGCCAAAATCAATGAACCAAACATGTTTTCTTGCTGATTGTAATGGAATAACAGTATGAAGAAATTGTATATTTGGAGTGTGTTGCCTGTAACAGAAAAGTAGTTAGTTGTTCCATTGGCAGAAGCAGCAGCCATGTATTGTGAACTCACATAAGAACTGTTCACATGACATCATACACCCTATAATCACATTCCTGGTTGGTGCAGGTTCAGAAGGGTCTTTTGAATAGTTAATAGGTACAAACTGAGTTTTACAGGATCCCAGAATGTGTGGACCGATCCTCTAGACCAGTGATGGCCAACTTGGCCCTCCAGCTGTTTTGGGACTACAACTTCTGTCTTGGGCCCAGTCTTGTTCAACATCTTTATCAATGACTTGGATGATGGGCTTGAGGGCATCCTGAGCAAGTTTGCAGATGACACCAAATTGGGAGGGGTGGCTAACACCCCAGAGGACAGGATCACACTTCAGAATGACCTTAACAGATTAGACAACTGGGCCAAAGCAAACAAGATGAATTTTAACAAGGAGAAATGTAAAGTACTACACTTGGGCAAAAAAAAATGAAAGGCACAAATACAGGATGGGAGACACCTGGCTTGAGAGCAGTACATGTGAAAAGGATCTAGGAGTCTTGGTAGACCACAAACTTGACATGAGTCAGCAGTGTGATGCAGCAGCTAAAAAAGCCAATGCAATTCTGGGCTGCATCAATAGGAGTATAGCATCTAGATCAAGGGAAGTAATAGTACCACTGTATTCTGCTCTGGTCAGACCTCACCTGGAGTACTGTGTCCAGTTCTGGGCACCACAGTTCAAGAAGGATACTGATAAGCTGTAACGTGTCCAGAAGAGGGCAACCAAAATGGTCAAAGGCCTGGAAACGATGCCTTATGAGGAACGGCTTAGGGAGCTGGGTATGTTTAGCCTGGAGAAGAGAAGGTTAAGGGGTGATATGATAGCCATGTTCAAATATATAAAAGGATGTCATATAGAGGAGGGAGAAAGGTTGTTTTCTGCTGCTCCAGAGAAGCGGACACGGAGCAACGGATTCAAACTACAAGAAAGAAAATTCCACCTAAACATTAGGAAGAACTTCCTGACAGTAAGAGCTGTTCGGCAGTGGAATTTGCTGCCAAGGAGTGTGGTGGAGTCTCCTTCTTTGGAGGTCTTTAAGCAGAGGTTTGACAGCCATCTGTCAGGAATGCTTTGATGGTGTTTCCTGCTTGGCAGGGGGTTGGACTGGATGGCCCTTGTGGTCTCTTCCAACTCTATGATTCTAACTCCCATCATCCCTAGCTAACAGGACCAGTGGTCAGGGATGATGGGAATTGTAGTTCCAAAACAGCTGGAGGGCCAAGTTTGGCCATCATTGCTCTAGACAATTCATACATGTGTAGGGTTTGTTCACAAAGTCTGTTGAATGCATGCACTTCAGGGTGGGGTTAGTGGATACCAACCTGCCTTACCTACATTCATTCATGTGCATGCCATGTCATGTGAATAGGACTTTAGTAAGAGATACATAAAGAGAGTATAATACTCAGCAAGTGAAGTAATAGACACTACTATCTAAAGAGAGAGCCCCCTCTTAAGACCATTAAATCCAGAATTTAAACATTTAGGGGTGTGCTCAACTAACTTTTCAATGGGTAGGCCCATTGAAATTGGGAAAAGAGTACAACAAGGCTGTATATTGTCTCCCTGCTTATTTAACTTATATGCAGAATTCATCATGCGAAAGGCTCGACTGGATGAATCCCAAAACGGAATTAAGATTGCCGGAGAAATATCAACAACCTCAGATATGCTGATGACACAACCTTGATGGCAGAAAGTGAGGAAGAATTAAAGAACCTTTTAATGAGGGTGAAGAGGAGAGTGCAAAATATGGTCTGAAGCTCAACATCAAAAAAACTAAGATCATGGCCACTGGTCCCATCACCTCCTGGCAAATAGAAGGGGAAGAAATGGAGGCAGTGAGTGATTTTACTTTCTTGGGCTCCATGATCACTGCAGATGGTGACAGCAGTCACAAAATTAAAAGACGCCTGCTTCTTGGGAGAAAAGCAATGACAAACCTAGACAGCATCTTAAAACACAGCGACATCACCTTGCCAAGAAAGGTCCGTATAGTTAAAGCTATGGTTTCCCCAGTAGTGATGTATGGAAGTGAGAGCTGGACCATAAAGAAGGCTGATCGCCGAAGAATTGATGCTTTTGAATTATGGTGCTGGATGAGACTCTTGAGAGCCCCATGGACCGCAAGAAGATGAAACCTATCCATTCTGAAGGAAATCAACCCTGAGTGCTCACTGGAAGGACAGATCCAATACTTTGGCCACCTCATGAGAAGAGAAGACTCCCTGGAAAAGACCCTGATGTTGGGAAAGATTGAGGGCACAAGGAGAAGGGGACGACAGAGGATGAGATGGCTGGACAGTGTTCTCGAAGCTACCAACATGAGTTTGACCAAACTGCGGGAGGCAGTGGAAGACAGGAGTGCCTGGCGTGCTTTGGTCCATGGGGTCATGAAGAGTCGGACACGACTAAACAACAATAATGCAAATTGTGGGTTATGCAAGTAAAACTGTGAATAATATTTTTATGGGTCTGGACAATGTTTTCTTCCGAAATAAGTCAGTTCTCATGCTTCCAGTTGCTTCAACCTGCACAGTATTAATATCTGCAAAAAGATCTGGGATGATCTGGAACAAGGTAAAAAAAGGTAAAGTACCACTAGACAGTTAAGTCCAGTCAAAGGCAACTATGGGGGACGACAGAGGATGAGATGGCTGGACAGTGTTCTCGAAGCTACCAACATGAGTCTGACCAAACTGCGGGAGGCAGTGGAAGACAGGAGTGCCTGGCGTGCTCTGGTCCATGGGGTCACGAAGAGTCGGACATGACTAAACGACTATAAAACAACAATTGAAATTAATGGTCATGACTAATGTAGGGCCATTAATTTTTATGGATTTAGTTAGTTGATAAGTTAGTTGAACACCACCCTTAGAATTGCCTAACTGGAGCACTGGTTGAAGCTACGGTATATTTATTCTTCGGCCATGGCTACTTGTTGTTTAATTGACAAAATGTGGGGGTGCAGTCTTGCAAAAGAGCATGTTTACTCTGAATATCTGCAATGACTCCTGGATATAATTCCATTATAGCAAAAGTGTTGTTTCACAGAGGGCGAGTGCCACAAAATGCACTCATATTAGCTAAATATCATTCAGTTTCTTAGGAATTGCACTAACACTGAATACCTAATTATGTGTAACTGAATATCAAACTTTTGTCAAGGACTACAATTTAATTTCCCCTATTCATGGGAAATTTGATTGTAAATTATAGTTTAGGCACCTCTCGGAAAGAATCTTTGTTATTTCTTTGAAGTTTAAAAAGTTAAGGCAGATATTTTAAACAGAGGTTTCTCAAGATAATATTTCCTGCTTTGAAGAAAGAAAGCAATATACTGACCACAGAAGGTCCCATTTTAGGGTTTTTAAACATGTGCAACATTTGACACATCCCAGTGCCAAAACTACTAGCCTCATTATTAATCAGTATTGCCTTTCAGTTTGCCACAAAAAAGAATAAAAAGAATTGCCTTTCGGGGAATCATAAGGCTGCCATCACATCATGCTTTTAAAGCTCTATGATGCCACTTTAAGGAGCCATGGCTTGCCCTCTCCAAAGAATTCTGTGTGCTGTGGTTTGCTAAGGCTGCAGAGAGTTGTTATGAGACCCCTGTTCCACACCCAGAGCTATACTTTTCAGAGTAATTTAAAAATCAATCCCTCTTCAAGGGGTACTCTGGAAACTGTAGCCATAAAGGGGGGGATATAGGCTTACTTTCAGTGGCACTACTTGGGAATTAAGGTTCCGTTGAGTCACCACCTCTTTCAGCCAGCAGGCACAAATGGAATTTTGGGTGCATCGTAGAACACAATCTAAATCAGGGGTGATTCTGGACTCTAACTCCCATCAGCCCCTTCCCAGAATATCTGATGGTTGTGGCTGCACTCCAGCAACATCGGGGTCACAGGTTCCCCAGCCCTGTTCCAGACGATGCAGTGAATGAATTATCGCATTGGCCTGAATATAAGCCGCAGCCGTAAATAAGCTGCACCTTTAAAATTCAAGGGGGGGAGAGAGGAAAGAATGACAATACCCTAATAATAATAATAATAATAATAATAATAATAATAATAATTTATTTGTACCCTGCCCATCTAGCTGGGTTTCCCCAGCCACTCTGGGCGGCTTCCAACAAAATTTTAAAATACATTAAGCCACTCCCTTAAAATTCCGCAGGCACTCACACCCATAAATGACAAATGTAGAAGAAAATCCTACGGGTACTAGAGAGGACCTGCAAGTGGGTTAAACATCTGTTTGTGGCACCATAAATGCAAATCAATACAGCACTGTCAATACCATACCATATGTCGCAGCAGTGATATTGTAAAAGCCAATTTTTGTAAGGTTGCAAATTTAAGCCACACTTTAACTTTTCACGGTCAGAATTTGGGGTGTGTGTGTCTTATATTTGGGCCAATATGGTATTCTAATCTGCTGAATAAAACTGCCTTAGTTTGGAATTTTGAGGGCATGAACTTTCAGAGACAGTATGCCACTGAGTTCCAGTTGTTGGGGGGAATGCTATAACTTTCTTGCACTGGTCACTTTCCTGGAGACCCCTGGTTAGCCATTATGGGAAAAAGGTTATTGTTTGGTCTGCTCAAGGAATCTTTGTATGTTCCCATTCAGATGTTGCCTGTTTTAATTGCACAAGATAATGTCCTTCAATATGTTAAGTCCTGAAACCAGGAAGTGTGTCTTCCCATCCATGCTCCTGTGTGAGTCATGTGACCCGCTTGAGAGCACCAAAAGACACATTTCTTGAGGGGGTGCTCTCATGGTGCCCCAAAAGGTGTGTTCTGGGGTGCTGTGTGAGATTGCAGCCCTGAAAAAAGTGCTTTTTCTGGGGTGAGATCTCAGCACGAAATCATGCGAGATCACAGCACCCAAAATTGCTACCATGCTCTTGTGGGGGGAAATGGAGTGTCCTGGTTTTCCCGGGAGATTTGCAGGGTATGCAAGATATAGTGACGGCCTTTCTTGTTTGCTCATTAAGAAATATTATTTGGTATTGCAGATTCCTGGAACAGGACAGCTGTGTAACTTTCTCACGATAAAGCTTAAGTGAGATATTCTTGTAACCTTATCACCTGTATGACCTTGCCGAGCTATTTGTTTGAGGTTATATTACGTTGAGAAATAACGGCCAAGGGGCCCAGTGTCTAAGCTGCACTGAGGAACTACTGCTAAGATCCAAATTGGATTTTTATAGTCAAGGGAACTTCTAACGCTTCCAAAGGTAGCACCGATAAAAGATGTTCCTCGGGAAATCCACAGCTGGTGGACTGGTATGAAAATCGGAAAGCAAGTGAAAAGCTTTACAACTGAGGCAGAAACACATCCTTTCTGAAGTGGAAAATCAAGATGGCAGCTACCACCGATGTGATGCAGCATAACAGCTTGGAACATTACCTATGCCTTTCACTAAATTATCCCCCTTTCTTTGCCAGGAAACATGAAGATTTAATTATAGAAACTGTAGCATGGAGATTTCTCCCTTTACTGCAATGCATTTCATTTACATTATCACTAATCTAGGCAAAGTGCAAAATTTCTCTAGACAATGCATGAAAGACACTTAAATCAGGGGGAGCATTCATTCTTAAGAGCCGATCAAACGATCACAAACGTTTCATGGCTGCATTCTGGGTATCAGTGACAGTGGCAGATTATCCAGCTGCATAATTCTGTGCTGATCAAAATACCTCTATGATGCACTCTGGACCTGTTCAAACCATCAATAGTTGTCCTGTATTTCATTGAGAGGTAAATTGCAGAAATTTGCATTCTGCAACAATAATGAACTCCCACCCCTTTTTAAATGTTAGCTAACTATAGAAAAGGGGAAATAGTTATATATATAACACAGCTTTGTATTTTGATAGATCACCCTGTAATTAGTTATTATAATGAAATTAATTTAATGAGCTTTGCAGAGCTGTGTAGAGTCTACGGCAATTAAGCAAGAACATAATTTAATTTGTGTTTTCTTTTATCGGGCTTCATATTTGCTTCTATTTCCCATCATGCTCCCATTTTGTTGATTAACTATACAGTAACAAATACCCTTAACAAGGGGTCATAAAGGGAAATTTGCAGGATACAACCCAATCTTCTTTTCTTTATTTGAACTATTCCTGCCTTCACGAATGTTTAGAAATGCTTTTAGAAATGACAGTCCAAACTTTTGCACATATACTACTGAAGAACAGAGATAGGAAAAAGTGTCAGTTTTGTTTTCTCAATTTTTTAATCGTAAATTCAGTTCTCCACATTTCCATATCAGTTTTTAAGGTGTGTGTTTGTGCTTTAAAAGTTCACATGAAAATATAGGCTTAGTGCCATTTAGGTTTCCTACATATACTTAAGATTCAACACGGGGAGACCTTAAATCTAAACTTGTTTGTAGAAACAAAGCATTAAAAATATTGTTCCAGAGAAGAATAGTGGCAAAATGCCTTCCTGACAGAAGTAATAACTGCAGGGCTTCTTTTGGCTTTGGAATTTGTGAACTACATGAAAGAGAGAAAGAGAGAAAAAAGAGAGAAAGAGAGAGAGAGAGAGAGAGAGAGAGAGAGAGAGAGAGAGAGAGAGAGAGAGAGAGAGAGAGAGAATGTTTACTGGATATTGTTCTTGTTTTAACGTGGAAACAATACCCCAATCTGATCTATATAAATGTGCTGCCTAAAATATAGTCACTGTAACCTTTCAAAGTCAAGCAGAAGAGTGGCCATTACAGCTAGCTAGATTACCAAGATGTTACTTGCATCCCATGGTTGGTTGCCACTTGGAAATGAAGTTCTTCCAAATGCCACAGCACAGCCTGAATATACTGGGGTGGATGCAGATGTGCATCTGCCAGTGGAGGAGGATTTCCCCTTTGGGGGAACTGCTTCTGGATCCAACTCACGGTTCTCTAAAGATACACTAGAAGCCTTCTACCAGAGAATCCAATTAAAATTATTGTTGTGAGAGTGGGTTTTTCTTGGTCGTGGTAGGGGGTGAGAGTTAGGCTGTAGACGTGAGTTTCTTCTAATTCCTGGATCCAGCAAGGGTTGGAATCGAATGGAAGATCCCACTGTTGAATTAGCCAGGCAAGGGCCACAATGGTCCTAAGTATAAGTTGGTATTAGAACTAGTTACAGGTAGGTAGCCGTGTTGGTCTGACGTAGTTGAAACAAAATAAAAAAATTCCTTCCAGTAGCACCTTAGAGACCAACTAAGTTTGTCATTGGTATGAGCTTTCATGTGCATGCACACTTCTTCTGTTGTGGTGACTTCTGTTTCAGTGTATCTGAAGAAGTGTGCATGTACACGAAAGTTCATACCAATGACAAACTTAGTTGGTCTCTAAGGTGCTACTGGAAGGAATGTTTTGGTATTAGAAAAGAAGTTTGCTCTGTGCCAGAGGGCAAATGGGTGGCCCCCCCTCCCTCACCTGGTGGGTCATGAGAAAGACAAAGACTAGAATTGGGTGGGAGAGAGAGCTGGACTAGAAGTAGGAAGCCAGAGAGTGAGAAACATGCTTGATTGCTGCTTGAATCCAAGGCTGTGGCTATGGGAGAAGAAATACCTTCTGGGGTGTTATTGCTGTGAGCCCCTCTTACATAGCATATATGTGTAAATAAACCATATATCATATACAGTGCTATTTTTCTAGAAAAAGAGGTGCTAGAACTCCTCCCTAGAACGTCTCCCTTGTTTTCTTAGAGGTGCCAGAACTGAATTCTGGTGAGTTACAGCTGCATATATATAATAGAGACACCACAGTGTTGTTGGAAAAACAACAACCAACCTGTTTTATTTAAGGACAAGGGGAAAGTCTTGAAAGTTTGTGGCAACAATGCTGGTTCCAGTCTCACACTTTTCTGCACTTGCCATTTATAGCGTTACAGTTGCTGTTTGATCCAACATTTTAAAGAGTGACTTTGTAGCTGATTGTCTGCCTAATAGGCCATATGTCATTGTTATTGTAGAGTGGCGGCCCATCTGCACTACACATTCAAAGCAGTATCATATCACTATATACAGCCATAGATTCCCCCATCCTCGAGAATCCTGGGAACTGTAATTTGTTAAAAGTGCTGAGAATTATTAGGAGACCTCCCTATTCCCTTCGCAGAGCTACAGTTCTCAGAGTGGTTTAACCATCAATCGCTCTTCCCAGGGAATCATTTCAGAAGACTAGCTGAATAAAGACGGGGGGGAAAACCCAGAAGTCATACTAGTATAAATGACAAATGCGGAAAGCCCCCAAAGTAAAAAATAAAAATGGAGCAGTAGATTAGTTTTTGTTTTTAACTTCCTGAGTAAGTATTCTGATAAAAGGTCGAAACTTCTAGTTGGCAGGACTAGGACAATCATCACAATTATAGATGCCAAACTGCTTCTTATATGCTGTTGTTATCTTTTGACTAATGCATGTGATGGGTGCAAATTAATTCCATAGATATGCAATTCCAATTGGATCCCTGGCAACAATATAATAGTAGTAGATTGACCTCTTTTTAGGACTGGCAAGGCACAGGAAGCTTTTGTTAACAGAGCAGACATTCAAGCAAGTATAAATGGTGGTGGGGGGGGGCTGCTTGAGGCTCCCTTTTTCAACAAATTATCTGGGGAGCTGCTAATCCCTGTTGTACATGACTGTCCTGTTTGACCTTTTATTTTTTTTATATTTTTAATTACAATGATTATGATAAGTCACTGAGGAGAATGCGCTGCTTCAGACTATTCCACCAACCATTATTTAGCACTCCACTCATTTCCTATGTTGGACGATCATGCCTTCTAATTAAACTGCCTGAGATAACAGAGGAGGATGCTGGGCCTCTGCAAGGTAAACAGCTCTTTGCTGAATGAAAAACGAGATGCTGGTGACTGCAGCTTCCTGCGAGAACTTCATTAACCGTAATCACGTAACCGAATGCCGCAAGCCAGATCTCAAGCTCACATAAACTTGCAGTGTTTGCTTTCTGACAAGGACTTTTGAGATAGCAAGCGGGCACGGAGCCTGTCGAAAGGTCGGCAGAGTGTCACGACATCAAGGTTAGATTAGATCTCCTTTGCAAATGGAACGACAGCGTCACTCTTTGTGGGTTCATATATGGTTGGAGTATGTTCCCTTTTCCCCACAAAAGTGGCTAACAGTACATACCAACTTCATTCTACAATTTCCTCAATGAAGAAGGGAAAGCATTCGGCAATATTTCTGAGCCAACATATGCGGGTGGTTGGGTGTCAGTGTGAGCATAACATTCATTACAATGGAAAAGAACCACCCTTTCAACACTTCCCCAGGGTTTATTGTGGAAAGGCTGGTAAACTCTCCAGTCCTAGCAGTTATCCTTAATTGTTTAGGTTTGCCCACGACACAGAAAATTGTCCTCAGTCTTATGGGCTTCAGTAGACATCAGCACACAACAAATCCTGATTGGCTACATAACGTGATGACATCATTATGTCCAGTTTGTGATCACTGATTGGCCAGGATCACTTGAGGAAGAATGGGGTAGGGGAGAGCTTCCAAGTGTCCAACAAGCAGAATAGGAAAACAATAGGAAAGCACAGGCTGTGAACAGCCACGAAAAAAGTTAGAATCAAGATTTTGGACAATGTTGCCAGTAATCATTATTTTCAAACTGAGAAGTGATGCTGAAGAACATTTGGAATATGTTTAATAAGAATAGCTTTAAGCAGTGCTATTTTTACGGGGAAAGAGGTGCCAGAACTCACCACAAATGCCTCCCTTGTTCTATTATAATGGCAATGGCGCCCACCTGAGAAGTGCCGGAACTGAGTTCTGGCTGGAAAAAAGCCCTGGCTTTGAGTATTTCCCTCCCCCAATGAACTAGGGATTTTGTTCCCATTCATCCATTTCTGGTTTCCTTTTCCCCTAGCTGTCCCTTTAACTGTGGCAGTGAGAAAAATAATGTGCTGAGTTCCTTGCTGCAGTTATCTCGTATGGCTAGAAGCAATAATGCACCAAAATAAAAATATTTACTCCCACAATTATTAATCCCATGATCCTAGGGTTATCCTCATTTCCTGTATATAAACACACCAGGGCCAGCTAGTGGGGAAGAGTGTTCTCATGGACCTGACAATTAGCAATAGCACCAAAACTTATGTTTCCTGTTTCAGAAATATGAGCCTTGGGGGTTCATAATGCTCATCTCAAATATGAGATGAGTGCTTTAACCCCATAATGAATCTCTGGCTTGGATTTTAATAGTGTGAGAAGAATTTAACTCCTTCATCCACACTGCTCATACAGCCCTTGATCTTCCTAGCTCTTACCCTCCAGTCCTCCAGATTCTCAATTCCTTTTCACCTGGCTACTCACCCTGGCAATGGCAAAGAGTGGTTAGAGTTGATGGACCAGGTCTAGGGAGATATGGCTTCATATTCCCATGGCTTCATGTTCCCATGCAGCATGAAGCTGACTGGGTGTCCTCAGGCCAGTCAATAATACTCAGCATAATCAGGGTTGCTGTGTGTGCTTGTCATGAGAAAATGTGGGATTTTATAAATTTATTATTATTATTTTTAAATGGATGGATGGGAGGATAGAGATGCCAACCTGCCAGCCCCTCCAAACTGTTCCACTGAAGGTTGCAAGGGTGTTATGCTGAATGGCATAGGCTGTGATGCAGTGGTCGGAGTGGGAAGAATGGATCCTTAAAAATGGAACAGAGGCGTCTTTTGTGAGTGGCAGTTCTGTTCATCAAAGGGGCTTCCATTTGATTTTCTCCTCAGTCCTCATCCATTCTATTCAGCCAGGGGCCCAAAATTTTCAGGGGGCATTTGGGGGTGGGAAATTAGCTTCTACCATACCTATCCCATCGCAAGCACTTAACTCTGTATCCAACATAGCATGCTCAACATTAATGCCATAATGGAGTTCCTTTCTGTGGTTTGAGAGAGGTTTTCTGGTGTTGTTGAAATGCTTGCTAGATTTTTCTTTTTAGGGATGAATGGTGGGAAAGGGGTAATATGAGAGAGAGAGAGAGAGAGAGAGAGAGAGAGAGAGAGAGAGAGAGAGAGAGAGAGAGAGAGAGAGAGAGAGAGAGAGGCCTTCTACAAATTCAGATCATTTCCCTGTTTATCTCAGTATTGTCAACACAGAGTGGCAGCAACTTCCCAGGATTCCATGCACAAGACATTTCCAGCTCTACCTGGAGAGTAGCCATGGACAAATCTGCCAGTTTTATCATCTTTTCAATCTTTCATCCAGTTCTCCACATCCCACAACAATTTGCAATAATAATAAAAAATCTTCATGGAAGTCCACAAACATTTCACTGCACATTTCTCCTAATCAACTTATTTTGTATGCAGTTTTGACTGATATGCATATGACATTTGCAAAGCAATTCCCCTAATATATATATACATTTTTGTATTTTTTTAAAAAATGCATTTTTGTACACTTCCCCCTAATATATGCATTCTTATTTACTTTAATTGGGCTGGAGAACTCCACTACTGGAGAGGGTAGAATTGTGAAGGATGCTTGTGCTTCAGTATGCAAATTGTTTCAAAAAGTGCAAATTCAGTAGGTTTGCCTTTAAATGTGACCTGAATAGAATTTCTCCCCTATCCCCACCTGGAAATGTCAGAAATTGAACCTGGGAACTTTTGCATGCAAAGAATGTGTTCTTCCATATGCCACAGCCTTGCTTGGAGGTATGGAGTAGGTTTCTTTTGCTGAGGATTTATTTTGGATGAACCCCAAGCCAAAGCATGGTGCTTTGGAAGGATTCTGGGCTTTGTCTGAGGTGAAACAGGATCTGAATGAGGCAGCACAAACTAAGCTGGGCTTTTTTCAGCTGGAACTCATTGGAACTCAGTTCTGGCACCTCTCAGGTGGGCACCATTGCCATTATAAGGGAACAAGGGAGGCGTTTATGGTGAGTTCCAACACCTCTTTTTCTAGAAAAATAGCACTAGTTACAGGTAGGTAGCCGTGTTGGTCTGAGTTGAAGCAAAATAAAAAAATTCCTTCAGTAGCACCTTAAAGACCAACTAAGTTTTTATTTTGGTATGAGCTTTCATGTGCATGCACACTTCGTCAGATACACTGAAACAGAATCCACCAGACCCTTATGTATATTCAGAGGGTGGGGGGTGGGGGTGATGGGAATGGGTGATGGGCTGATGGGAGTGGTAAACCTGTAGATGGCTGTTAACGACTGCTGATGACTGCAATTGGTCCTGGCGGGGGGAAAAGACTTTTTAAGTCTTATACGCAGGAATATACAGTACTTTGTGTCCTCTGTGGGAAAATGCCTGCTGAAAGCATGAATACAGAGAGTTGAAATAATGACGGTCTTCTCAGTTAAGAGTCACACTCCTTTTCTTTTGACCACTGAGTTGGGTGCAACATGAGGATAATGATTCTATTATTCAGAGCCAACTGGCTTTCAACTGCTTCAAAATCTAGTTCCCCCCAAATACATGACTTTGACCACTAGAGGTCTGTATTTCATACTTTAGAGAGGCAGGGAGTGGGTGGGAGGGAATTGTTTTGCTTTGAAAAGTGAATAATCATTGCTCAATACTAGTATTTCCGAAATTTCTTCATAATTCAAAATTAATAATAGCTGGGAGGAGAAACTTGAACCCAGCGTAGATTAGAGGTCTAAACAGACCATTTCCATCTCTAATTACTGCTATTTTAGTATATTCTTCATTTGCTGACATTTAACCGAATATCCTGTCCTAGTAAATTATGGCCTGAGATTTTGACATCTGTTGCTATCAGGCCACTAAGAGCATGTAGCCCATAAACATCCTGAACCCAATTATGAAAGAAATGTGGACCTGTGCCATAGTAAAAGGCATATGTGAAAAAAGGGAGAGATTTCACTAGAGCTGCAAATGAACGGTACTGTCACAAAGCTATTATATTCTGCATGCTTTCTAACACTCAGCACCTTTTATTAAACAGTGGAGTTCCCCCACCCACCCATACAGAGCATTTTTTAAAGATAACTGCAAGCCTATTTGCCATACATATTTTTTCTCATGCAATGCCTTACAGTGCAACCATACCTAGGTGTACTCAGAAGCAAGTCCTTTTGAATTCAGTGAGGATTAGGACTACAGCCTTCTGCATTTATTGTTAATAAATAAAAATAAGTTGTTATAGTAAGGATTTGAATTTTATTTTATGAGAGACTCATCTCTTTAAACATATATTTCTTTCCTAAATGTATAGCTCAATTCTCCACCTCATTTTAAAGTAATATCTCTAAATTAGAAGACAGCCATGCTGAGTTCAATGGGACTTGCTTCCCAGTATATGTGTGTGTGTTTGTACTCTTAAGACCACAACACTATGCATGCTTACCCAGAGGTAAGTTCCACTGAATTCAATGGGCAAGTGTTCATAGCATTGCAGCCTTGGAGAGCAATCCAAGGAAATTACACCAGCTTCAAATCATCTGCTCAACCCACCACTCTCCTTTATGCCAACATCATCTTTCCATGTTGCACCCCAACACTTTAGCACCGTACTTCCCTAGGCCCTAGCTCAGTTCTTTGTCCCTCACTTAAGTTCGGCAGTTCTTCAGTAAGAAGGGCAGAACAATCCTGGCTACAGGATGCCGTCATAAATTATGCCAGCCTAAATTCCCTTATTCCAAACACTGTTCAGGAGCCTCTAGCAGGAGCTACTGACTGAGCTGGTAGGTGAGTGTAGACCTGTGTTTCAAAGACGGCCCTAGGCAATGTGACTGAGCTGAATGCGGTTTGAATCATAGAATTGTAGAGTTGGAAGGGACCCTGAAAAGCATCTAGTGCAGGGGTCAGCAAACTTTTTCAGCAGGGGGCCGGTCCACTGTCCCTCAGCCCTTGTGGGAGGCCAGACTATATTTTGAAAAAAATATATGAATGAATTCCTATGCCCCACAAATAACTCAGAGATGCATTTTAAATAAAAGGACACGTTCTATTCATGTAAAAACACTAGGCAGCCCCCACAAATAACCCAGAGATGTATTTTAAATAAAAGAACACATTCTACTCATGTAAAAACATGCTGATTCATGGACTGTCCGTGGGCCGGATTTAGAAGGCGATTGGGCCACATCTGGACCCCGGGCCTTAGTTTGGGGATTCCCTGATCTAGTGGAACCCTCTGCAATACAGGAATAGGCAGCTGTCCTGTACGGGGATTGAACCTCCAACCTTGGCTTGGAATAAGAATAAGAACCTCCTTACCCCATCCTGCTTTTCCCCAAAGTGCCCTGTTTTGGGGTCTTATGCTGGCAGAAATTATGCTGTTTTAAATTATGCAGGTTGTGTCACAGCTGAGCTGGGGTGAGGGACTCACATTGGTGTAGCCATGCTCAGACAGAAAAGCCAAATCCGAACTCTCTTGTCCTGGCAGGTCTTGTCTTTGGATTGCAGGGCAAAGAAACACTGTTTTAGGGAAATTTGAACTTTGTTCCTTTGGTTTAGAAGGGTGGGGGAATCCAAGTGTTGCAAAGATCAGTATTATGAGTGCCTTTATTATTCTTAAAGGAACTGGAAGAGCGCCTGACCTCGGTGCAGAGGAACAAAAAGCACCAAAAATGAATTTTATCACTTCAAGCCAGAGAACCAGACAGACATAAATGGGTTGTTCTTACTTTTCAGCACCACATCCCATATTTGTATTAATTACGGGACCGCTGTTGTGTCTGCCAGTGAACACTTGTGCACTTAGGGGATTTGTATTCAGAAGAAAAATGACAGAGTGAGCAACCAAGTGGTTTCTCCTTCCAGAGCCAGCAAAACGATGAAAATCTTGGAGAAAGCAATAGAAAATGGAGTAAACTGCACAGCTGTGGTGTAAGAACTGAATGGGTGTAACCAGTCCATGGGAAAAAAAGAAGCACAAGGAAGGATATGGATCTCAAATATGGATGCTTCCCCAGTTTCTAATGAGAAAATGATGGCGAAAGAAGGAAAACATGGCTTTCCTGGTGCTGCAAAGTGATATCATTATTTGATGCAAGGCAGCTCAGAAGTACTCGCTGTTCCTGTGATGGCCGGAGATGTTTTTGTCCATCTTTAGAAATGGAAGTCTGTTGAGGAATTTTCTTTTACTCATCCACCAACTTTTCCACACTAGAAAATATTTCTATTTAAAGATTCCAATCACAGAAAAAGAGAGAGCGTAGAACAGAACTGGGTCATTCAGCTTGAGGGTGGCTAGAGAGATTTCCTAAGTTCGAAAGTACTTAATGTGGGGGGGAATTGAAATTCTGGATTGGCATATGTGAGAATATTCTGTTCCAGCTCAGTCTGCCCTCAACCAATCCCCACCTGGCTGCCTTTTAACTTACAACCAATCCAGGGGTGGCACTGTGAGCCAGCTTCCTTTTCCTTAGTTTCAGTGTTAGGACAGTGGGGAGGAGGATAGGGATGAAAGTAGAATTTATTGGCTCTGGCGCCACCTACTGTTGAGCTCCCTGCCTGCCACCCTACCAGTCCCAAGGAACACCAGACACCATGGCCCTGAAGTGTTACGTACATTAGAACAGGCACAGGGAACCCAAGACCCTCCAGATGTTGCTGGTCTCTAACTTCCAGCAGTTCTAGCACAGCTAGTTGGCAGGGATATCCAGCAATATTTAAAATACAACATGGGTGCACCTGAAAGTGTGTCTCCACTCCCATCATTCAACCCGGACACTGAGGTCTAGCTCTGAGGGCCTTCTGCGAGAAGTGAGGCCACAGGGAACCAGGCAGAGGGCCTTCTTGGTAGTGGCACCCACCCTGTGGAATGCCCTCCCATCAGATGTCAAGGAAATAAACATCTGACTTTTGGAAGGCATCTGAAGGCAGCCCTGTCTCGGGAAGATTTTAGTGTTTGATGTTTTATTGCATTATTATTATTATTATTATTATTATTATTATTATTATTATATTGGGAGCTGTCCAGTCCAGAGTGGCTGGGGAAGCCTAGCCAGATGGGCAGGGTATAAATAATAATAATAATAATAATAATAATAATAATAATAATAATAATAATTGAAACAAAACAAGCAAAAGCGGCCAGCAGCCTAGTGATTCAGGGAAGACAAAGCACTTTTGCATCCTTTCACTCCTTCCTCCCCTGCTCTATGATTCATTATAGTCCCATCCCTTCCAAGGACTTTTAATGCAGGACGATTCAAGAATGAGCTTTCTACTTCCATACCAAAATGCTTTGGCTTGGGAGAGTTAGCATCTTGTTGTGATTACAATCAACAATAGCATTTAATGATGCCTCAGTGGGTCATTAAGAACATTGATATGCCAAGTTTCTGACACCACTTAAAACAAATCTGCAGTAGGGTGATTCCATGTGTAGAAATTATGTCCCCAGTAAGGATGAAGGGAAGGATTAGAGGGTGTGTGTGAAATAATGTCCTACAGCCACCCCAGCTGCTGCCTCCTCTCTGTTTTTTCTTTATGTTGAGCAATGTAGTAAACACGTAAAGCCATGAATGGGAATTTCCCAGGGCTCTTTAGCTTACTGCTGCCAGTACTTGTGGCTCCTGATGAACACAATTTCATGAAAAACTTGTACATGTCAATAGCACTGCACCACAAGCTTATGCAATAGCTCTTGGATTCAAGACATGTTAGCAAATGCACATGGGGCATGTGCACACATGCTAATGGAATGACTACCCTCCCCAATTATATGGCACTATTCAAGATTATGCAGAGCAAGATTAGCAGAAGCAAAACTACTTTCAAACCCCAGAGTCGTCTGCGACTGGACCTAATGGTCAGGGGTCCCTTTACCTTTACCTATTCAAGGGATGCGGGTGGCACTGTGGGTTAAACCACAGAGCCCAGGGCTTGCCGATCAGAAGGTTGGCGGTTCGAATCCTGTGACGGGGTGAGCTCCCATTGCTCGGTCCCTGCTCCTGCCAACCTAGCAGTTTGAAAGCACATCAAAGTGCAAGTAGATAAATAGGTACCGCTCCGGCGGGAAGGTAAACGGCGTTTCTGTGCGCTCCTCTGGTTCGCCAGAAGTGGCTTAGTCATGCTAGCCACATGACCTGGAAGTTGTACGCCGCCTCCCTCGGCCAATAAAGCAAGATGAGCGCCGCAACCCCAGAGACGTCCGTGACTGGACCTAATGGTCAGGGGTCCCTTTACCTTTACCTATTCAAGGTTATGCAGAGCAAGATATGCAGAAGCAAAACTACTTTCAAATGTGGTCCTAAACAGATACATTTGAAAGCAAATCCAACTGATATAAAAGGCAACTGTGTGCAAGGTGCAAGTCCCACTGTGTGTTAAGTTGTGTTCACCAGGTCTTACTCCTAAATGCTGGTTCCTTCAATAAAGTTAGTTGTGTATATATATAAACCCCCCTTTTCTAAACAGCTGCAGTGGCTTGCAGTTCATATCAAGGCCCAGTCATAGGTAGTGTTTAAAGCTATAAACACCTTGGCCCCCCAAATATCTGAGAGACAACCTCCTTCCCTACAGACAGCAGACAGGCCACTCTTGGTAGCTCTGCCACCCTCAGAAGTTTGAGGTGGTTCACATGGCCCAGTAGAGGGCATCCTCTGTGGCAGCACCTATGTTGTGGAATTCCCTCTCCACAGAGGTGTGCTATATAGTACTAAGCAAATGCTATAGTACTAAGCAAATGCTGAAGACACCTGTCCATTAACACCTGAGATGTTTTTTCTGGACCCGACCTACTCCTGTGACTGCAATTTAGCTTTGTTTAATGCTGAATTTTAAGTTGTTGCAATAAATTTGTGAATGTAAAATAACAAAAACAATGTCCCACTTTACTCATTCCCTTTCTCTCCTCCTTTATTTTCCAGTTTACCTTCATTTAAGCAAACGGCACCAGAAGGTCGGCAGTTCGAATCCCCGCGGCGGGGTGAGCTCCCGTTGCTCGGTCCCTGATTCTGCCAACCTAGCAGTTCGAAAGCACGCCAAAGTGCAAGTAGATAAATAGGTACCGCTACAGCCAGAAGGTAAACAGTGTTTCTGTGTGCTGCTCTGGTTCGCCAGAAGCGGCTTTGTCATGCTGGCCACATGACCTGGAAGCTGTACGCCGGCTCCCTCAGCCAATAACACGAGATGAGTGCCGCAACCCCAGAGTCGGTCACGACTGGGCCTAATGGTCAGGGGTCCCTTTACCTTTATCCCTTATGGTGGGCAGAGGCACTTTGGGGAGAGGGTGAAGGTATCCTCCTCACTAATCACAGAATCATAGAGTTGGAAGAGACCACAAGGGTCATCTAGTGCAACCCCCTGCAATGCAGGAATCCTTTGTTTTTCCTGTCCTGCTGTGGCTTCGTATGATGCACTTGTGATATCCTCATCTCCAGTACCTCTAACCATCCACAAGACTGTAGTCTGCTTGATTGGGAAGTGGTTTGATTCACATTGATACCAGATATATTTCTGTAACATTGTAGGGTGCTGTGGGTGGGTGTGCGCTTGCACATACACACACATGTGCGTGCATGCCCACATGTGTAGGAAGTTGTGGATGACAGAGATCATGTTGGGCTGGCGCCAATGCTCCTTGGGAACCCTGACCTCCAGAAGCCCAGTGGTGCACGGCTCCTCTTCCTTTCCTGAGCTTGGCACATGGAGGGGGGTTGGATTTTGGACTGAACAGATTTCCCACAACGATCCAAGTAAAAGACAGCTGAGTGTGCTAGGTCAGTATCAGCAACTAGGATGGTTTTGCTTGGTCAGAGGAGAGCGAAGTCATAAACTCTGCTATATCGGGCCAAAGACCCCTCTAATCCAGCGTTCTGTTCCCACAGTCACCAACCAGATGCCTATGGGAAATCCACAAGCAGGAAACGAGTGCAACAGATGCTCATCATTCCCAGGAACTGCCATTCATAGACATATTGCTTCCTTCTATCAGCTAGGCATTGACCCTACCACGATAGCTTAGGTGTAAGCTCTTGCGAATTCTTTTGCTGACACTGAATTGAGCCCTAAGGTCACCAAAAGATTCATTTTTTTCACTATATTTGGAATAGCAGTCTAGCTTGATGGGCGACGTATAAGGCAGGCAGATCTGCTCTCTGCTCTTTCTACTTAAATCCATAAAATTGTCATAATGGCTCCGGCGTTAACTGTCTCTCGGTTGATATAAAAATAGATATGCAAACTGGGAGCTCATTTTCTTTCCAGCAAAGAAAAGAAACAATTTGAGTTGTTGAGTTGATGTGTAAGTTGCTTGAGTGAGAAAGCAAATTCCTTCTCTTGTGGGACTGAATGTACAAGAATGTTGATTGAGCCTTGTGAAACGTCTAAGATTGCTTATTTTGTCACTGCAGGGGGGGGGGAATACCGTTGCTATATAGTCAAAGACTTTCTTCCCACAATATTGCTCCCCCTACTTCTAAAACACTCTTATGCCACATTAACAGTCATGGAGAATCCTACACACACACACACACACACACACACACACACACACACCTCACTTCAAATCTCACTTCCCAATTTTGATCTGCAACTTTTCACTTGAGGTGTAAAAGGTAAAGAACCCCTGGATGGTTAAGTCCAGTCAAAGACGACTATGGAGTATGGCGCTCATCTCACTTTCAGGCTGAGGGAGCCGGCATTTGTCCACACACAACTTTCCAGGTCATGTGGCCAGCATGACTAAACCGCTTCTGGCGTAATGGAACACCATGACGGAAGCCAGAGCCAGAGCTCTGGGAAATGCCATTTACCTTCCCACCTTCCCACCTACTTATCTACTTGCACTGACGTGCTTTCGAACTGCTAGGTTGGCAGGAACTGGGACAGAACAACAGGAGCTCACCCTGTCATGGGGATTTCAACCACCAACCTTCTGACCGGCAAGCCCAAGAGGCTCAGTGGTTTAGAGTACAGCGCCACCCATGTCCCTTGAGGTGTAGGACACTTTCACATGCTGCTGAACACGCAGGTAGTGGCAGGGACTGGGAAAGGCTGGACACATCATCGGGAGGCTATGCAGCATGACTCTGCAACATGTCATGGGATAAGCTTCCTTCTCCGGTATTACAACTAATGTCAGTTAAGCTTCATTGGCTCCCAATTACGCTGACGCTATTTGTCCACTGTGATGCCTTCAGTAGCATTACAGGAACAATACGTAACCATCGGCTTCTGGCAACATCACAAGCTGTGGTGATGTCATAATAGTGCACCCAGAAGCAGGAAAAAACATTACACGTTTTGGAAGGTTCTTCTTCTTCTTCTTCTTCTTCTTCTTCTTCTTCTTCTTCTTCTTCTTCTTCTTCTTCTTCTTCTTCTTCTTCTTCTTCTTCTTCTTCTTCTTCTTCTTCCACACCCCAATTGATTTGCAGCTGCTAAGTAAGAACTGCCTGAGGGCAGTTGGGGAAGCCCAATGAAGATAAATGAAGAAAGTAAAAAATCAAAAAGCTTCCAAATTCCGGACAAGTTGTTGTCAAAGGCAGTATTGTGGCCAATGAGATTATTTTTTGGGGGGGGGGAGCACTCAGAAAACCATATGTGACCACCCTGACTTAGAGAAAGCTGGGCTCTAGTTATAAATGAAATGTGCAGTGGAATTTCAAAAGATACACTCTCAACATTTCAACTATACTTTACACAGTGGGACAATAAAAACCCCAAGCATTTCCTCCTATACGTTTATCTGATTTAAGTGAAAAATTCTTATGTCTATCAATCCAGTGCATATACAAATATCTGCCCCCATAAACAAGAGAAATGTGTTATTTTAATAGGTTGCTGTTATAGGCTCCATTTTCCTCCCATTTCGCATGCTGGGCAACTTTATCACCCTCTGCATTTGTTATCTGCAGATGAGTCAACGATTAAGGAAAATGTCATATCTCATGCTGAATCATAAAAGTGTATCAAGGCTATTAAATTTGAACTGCAGTCTTATGCACTCCATGTGGGGGTTGTGCTGAATCATAGCGGGATGAAAGATAAAGAACGTGGCAAAGGAAAAAAGGTTTCTTTGGAGTTTCTGCCAATAAAGCCTCACACACACACACACACACACAAAGAATAACTGTCTATAAATGACCACAGGAAGACTTGACAGAGAGCACAGAGCTTTTCAGTTGTTTTAGCTGGGATTATAAAAATGCATAGGTCCTAGAGATAGGGTGCGTGCTATGGTCCATGGGGTCACGAAGAGTCGGACACGACTAAACGACTAAACAACAGAGATAGGGTAGCTTCGTGAGGCAGCCTGAGATTGGAAAGAGGTCCGGCATGGTGTCCAAAGGCAAAGATGAGCAAAATGGACTGAGGAACAAGAGACCAAAGGATCTCAGTGGAAAAGAAAGTCTGAGAGGAGGAACAAAGAAATGGGGAATTTGGAGCAGTCCACATAGTCCTTGAACTCATCTTCCTTTAAAAAAAAAAAAAAAGGCTTCAACTATCATTGATACGTTATAAACAGAGTTGCATTGTTACCTTTGAAATGCTCCAGAAGAATTGGAATTTATTTACTTACTTAATCATTAGCATTTCTAAGTAGGGAACTGCTTCAAAAAGCTGTCAAGTGGCCTATCTCCAGTGCTATGCCCACAATTAAAAACAATTAAAAGTCTGCATCCAGATAATCCAAATTCTGTACCAAGAGAAGCTGGATTCTGTAAACTGCGTGACTTCTACCATCTATGTGAATGATACAAATGTTCATAGTTTCCTCTTATTTCGTATACCAGTAAGTTGTTCTTGTTTTGCTGGCCATGGAATAAGTCAGCCATTTGGCTTCAGGTATTTCAGTTAAACCCATGCACTTTCAAGTATATACATTTGAAACAATAAGGTCTAGAAACCTGGCTTTCTAATAAAACAATGTCGAACTTTTCAGGAAGCATTCCATGCCCACATTATTGGGTGGTTTGGGAGTTTCTCCATTTGTGGTTCTCCTGCAAAAACATAACAAAAACCCTTTACACTTCTGAAAACTTTGAGGTTTTCCCACGGACCAAAACTGTGCTATCCATTCTCAAGAGGGATGTAAGGAACTATTCTCAGACAATGAATTTGCTCTTATTACATAGCAGGCTTTCTCAGCCTTAGGTCCTCAGATGTTGTTGGACTGCAACTTCCATCATTCCTGACCATTGACCATCTTGGCTGGAGACTCAAAGTTGGGAAAGTCTGCTATTTAATAACACTCTGGATCTCTCAGTCCTTTAGATAAGCCTCATGTCTCCTGGCTTTATCTTTCTCACCCCCTAAGTGGTTTTAAATGCAATTTAACTCCTCTATCTCATACAATTCCCTTCCTATTAATCATTGCTGGCCAAAGTGTTATAGGTAGCCCAAAAATTTCTTTGTCTTTTGCAATTAAGATATATCATCCTAATCTGCTTCGTGTCTGTTTATTGGCAAAGATGTAACATACTTCCCTGAACTGACACTCCTTCACAAAAGCTAGTGGGAGAGAAAATTCCAAACAGAAAAACAAAAAAGCCCTCCGACTTATTTTCTGATTCTTGTACATTAATGCAAATAGTGTGTAATTCTAGTGAAAAGACTTGAGCTAAACCTGTATGAAACCTATGGGAAGCTTTGTGACTTCTGGATTCTTTCATGGTATGTAATCCGCCAGACACATTAGGAAAACCCACTGAATAAATCCAGAACTTTTGCTTACTTCCGGAAGGTGAAGTTTGGACAAAATGTCAACACGTGGTAAGAGATCACACTTACAACACTGAGTCCCCCCCCCCTTGAGGAACCTTTTCCTATTCAGCAACTGTTTCGCCTGGAATCATAGAATAGAATCATAGAATCATAGAGTTGGAAGAGACCACAAGGGCCATCCAGTCCAACCCCCTGCCAAGCAGGAAACACCATCAAAGCATTCTTGGCATATGCCTGCCAAGCCTCTGTTTAGGTGGGATCTTCTTTCTTGTAGTTTGAATCCATTGCTCCGTGTCCGCATCTCTGGAGCAGCAGAAAACAACCTTTCTCCCTCCTCTATATGACATCCTTTCATATATTTGAACATGGCTATCATATCACCCCTTAACCTTCTCTTCTCCAGGTTAAACATACCCAGCTCCCTAAGCCGTTCCTCATAAGGCATTGTTTCCAGGCCTTTGACCATTTGGTTGCCCTCCTCTGGACACGTTCCAGCTTATCAGTATCCTTCTTGAACTGTGGTGCCCAGAACTGGACACAGTACTCCAGGTGAGGTCTGACCAGAGCAGAATACAGTGGTACTATTACTTCCCTAGATCTAGATGCTATACTCCTATTGATGCAGCCCAGAATTGCATTGGCTTTCTTAGCTGCTGCATCACACTGTTGACTCATGTCAAGTTTGTGGTCTACCAAGACTCCTAGATCCTTTTCACATGTACTGCTCTCAAGCCATGTGTCTCCCAACCTGTATTTGTGCCTTTCATTTTTTTTTGTCCAAGTGTAGTACTTTACATTTCTCCTTGTTAAAATTCATCTTGTTTGTTTTGGCCCAGTTGTCTAATCTGTTAAGGTCATTCTGAAGTGTGATTCTGTCCTGTTGGTCTTTGATTACCCATGCAGGTTCCAGACAAGTACGGCCAGTAACATTTATGGAACTTGGTTATATAGATACAGCTTACTTGGAGGGCATTTAATGCAGGTCTGCAGAAGACCTCTAGGCCATGGGTAGGCAACCTAAGGCCCAGGTTCCGGATCCAACCCAATCGGCTTCTAAATCCGGCCCACAGACGGTCCAGGAATAAGCGGGTTTTTACATGAGTAGAATGTGTCCTTTTATTTAAAATGCATCTCTGGGTTATTTGTGGGGCATAGGAATTCATTCATTTTCCCCGCCCCCCCAAATATAGTCTGCCCCCCCAAGGTCTGAGTGGACCGGCCCATGGCTGAAAGTTTGCTGATCCCTGCTCTAGGGAATAGAGGGAATCTGGAGTTCGTTACTATATTGCACTAATGGACACAATTGCAAATATTGCTAATTCACTGACACAATGCAGCACATGGGGACTTTGATATATGTAACATTTTCAATATACGTACCATATTCCTCAATACAGTTGATTAATATATTCCCAGCCCAAAGGGTTGTAGGCAATGGTGTCTTTGCCAGGAATTTGGGGCTGGGGGTGGGGGGTGGAATTCAATTTTGTTCACATTTTAATTTGCATTTCTCAAAAGATGAACAGAAAAGCAGCTATCCATCATTCACACTTCTCCAAATTTTCTAATGCAGGTCTCCAAACAAAAGATGTGTACACAACTACATGTGCTAGGGAAAGTTTGGCAAAAATGCATAAGCGGAAATAATATATTAAAAATGCATGATATTTGATAAAACTGCTTGCCAAAATGTATATATTTGAGAAATGTGCACTGAGTTATGGCCCTTCTCCTATTTTCAATTTTTTTAAAAAAATTGAAATAGATTTTTCTACTTGGGGGCCATGCACATTTATTATTATTATATTTTATTTTAAATTACGCTGCTGTTCCAATAAAAAAATGAAAATGGCTTACAATAAGTAAACAAAAAGGCATATTGTGCAAAAAAAATGGTGGCAGGCAGACAGCAGTAAAACTTTAGCTAAAGATAGGTAAAAAAATGTTGGAGAGCCTTAAAACTAAAACCAGAGCATAGTTTCATCAAAATAGGAAGGGAGTCAGCCACTCCAAACCTTTAAGAATAAAAATATCTTAAACTGTCATCAGAAAGCATTGATGACTGGTGAGGACACTTCATAAATTTGGTGGCACCACCACTGGGAAGGCCCTGTATCCCTGGTTGCTGCATGCCTGATCTCTGCTGGCACAGGCACCCAGAAGGCATTTGAAGCAGAGAGGCCCCTTCCATAGCAACAGATCACTATTCTCTCTCTCTCTCCTCTCTCTCTCACCCTCCACTTCTGCTTACTTCTTTGACCATAATGAGGGATTCATTAACAAGCCTCCCATGCTGATTCTTTGGCTCATAATCTTTTCCTCTCTCTCTCTCTCTTTTATTTGCTTCAGGTAATTCCTAACATTTTTACTTTTGAATATCTCCTTTTTTGAAGTGTTATATTTTAGCAAGGTCCCCCCAACGGTGAGGCTGTCCAATGTAATTATTCTAAGGTCGTAGTTAACAAGAAGTCGAACTGCTGCACTTAAATCCTTAAAGCTTAGATGGAGACCTGGAAAGAAGAGGCCTTTTTAAAAATAAAAAAGTCAATCTAATGGCCAGTTCTGTATGTGAGAAAACCCTCGTTTTGTCACTTCAGAATCTATCAGCATATAAAGCCTGTTCTATTTCCTCAGACACCATCGGTCTTAAAATCAGATTACAAATTACATAATTTTTGCCCTCTTAAGCAAGCACAATTTACAGTAAATTGTACAATGGAAAGCCTGACAGATCTTTAACTAAACTGTTGAGAATGTAATGTTGCAATTTGAAGGTTCCTTGGCTTTGTAAACATGCCTGTTATATCTCAGATTGCCGGGGGGGGGGGGGGAGCTGGCATCCTTCTAGAAGTGCAATGTGCGAACACTATTTGCATGAATAAATATAATGTACTTACAGCTCACAATTTTGTGCGTGTTTACTGAGAAGTATGTTCCACAGAATTCCATGATGTTTAACTTGGAAGCAAGTCCCACTGCTTTCAATGCGATTTTTAAAAGTTAGTGCCATCAGGCAATAAAGGCTCTATGGCAAAAGATGGCATACTCTAGAATGCTATACACAACATTTGAAAGGGAGCTATAAACGGCCTCGGTCCTGTATACCTGAAGGAGCATCTCCACCCCACCGTTCAGCCTGGACACTGAGATCCGGCGCCGAGGGCCTCCTGGCGGTTCCCTCATTGCGAGAAGTGAGGTCACAGGGAACCAGACAGAGGGCCTTCTCGGTAGCGGCACCCACCCTGTCATCAGATGTCAAGGAAATAAGCAGCTATCCTAATTTTAAAAGACATCTGAAGGCAGCCCTGTTTAGGGCAGCTTTTAATATTTAATGCTGTATTGTTTTAATATTCGATTGGGAGCTGCCCAGAGTGGCTGGGGAGACTCAGCCAGATGGCCGGGGTACAAATAATAAATTAATAATAATAATAATAACAATAACAATAATAATAATAGCAGCAGCATTAATTTCTTATTCCATCCATCCATATCCAGTTCAGAGCAGCATAAATGTTCCCCTCTTTCACCCTCACAACAGCCATGTGAGGTAGGTGAGGGTGGGAAATGGCACCCAGTGAGCTTTGTGGCACAGCAGAGACTTAAGACTTGGGGTTCATCCACACTTCTGACGAGGGAGACCTCCTTTCCTTGTCCCATCCTCATAACTTCTCTGACTTCCCGCTCTACTTTACTTAGCAAATAGGGACTGGTCCAATGAAATGGCTATGCAATAGCTAGCGGGTGGGGCAGGTAAAAGAGAAGACACTAGGCAGGCTGTGGCATTGGGGCCCTCCTGAAACAATCCCAGAGTCCACTCAGAGACACATAAGGAGACAATGCCTGATGAAATCTCATAACCCAGAAGGCTGTGGAGAAGGATTTCCAGTGGACAGAGCAATGATCACTACAAATGCATAGCTCTCATTGCTAGTTGGAAAACACACTAATTTGTTCAAAATGATTTGAACAACACATACACACACATATATATGTGGTTGTGCAATTTGGAAGTTTATTACAAAGCATTAAAAGAAAAGGGGGAGGGAATAGAAGATTCATTATAATGAAATGACTGTATCAACTCACTTTACTCACTAGTCAACCGGTGTTTACAGAAGAAGATACAGTTATTTGAAAAACAGCTTTTAGTGCTGTATCTGTACCTGCTTTATGGAACATTTGTGTTACAGCAAAATATCAATTACTCCACACACTGCAGCTGATAAACGCTTTTATAGCTGCCCCCATTACTGAAACCCACATCTTGAATTTAAAAACCCAGTTTCAGCAAAAAGGAACTCTGCTCTGCTTTTGAGGAAAGTTTGGGATATCAATCTAAGACTGTGATCCAACACAGAAATAGCCAGTTTCACCCATTGCTAGTCACAACTGACTTAAATCCTGTCCCATTATTTCAATGGGATTAAAGCATGACTTAATTTCTCTGGATTAAGTTTGAAGCATTTTAGTTATCAAGTGTTATGTGTGTAGAATGGAGCTTTGATCAAACACTTTCCCATACCTCCAGTATAGCTTGTTTGTGGGCTACATTGTTAGCATGAAATTCTCCAGTGAAGATAAGCAAATAGAATACTGTACCAAATTTGCTTTATCGCTAGGAATATGTCTCAGTTGGAATTATTTTCTAGATAGAGTAATGAAGTAGATCAGCCCAAAACATTCAAGAGGTTGGGGGCATCTTTCAGGTAAGTTTATTTGAACCACAGAATTGTAGTTGGAAGACACCACAAGACTCATCTAGTCCAACCCCTTGCAATGCTGTTGCTGTTGCCCAATGTGGGGCTAAACTCCAGACCCTGATTAAGAGTCTTGTGCTCTACCGAATGGGCTACCTACTAGCATGATGCAGGAGGCTAATGATTGGAGCTCTTGATGTTTAGAGCCCTTCCATGAAAAATCCTAGCAATGCAATTATATGTAAGTCTCCTAAGAAGTAAGTTTCCATAAAGTTCAAGGAAGCGGGTATAGGATTGCAGCCCGTACAACTTCAGTTTATATGGATTAATTTACTCCCATTCACATTTTGCCACTGACAATTAAGTCCTTTGCAATTTGTCACTTTGTAATCACAGTGACATGGACTATGAAAGTATAGTTATTTAAATATTGCGATTGTGAATGACTAAAGGCAAATTACAAATGGCAATAATGAGTTTTAACAAATAATGAGTTTTAACAAACGATCAACCACAGATTACACATTAATTTGTGTTGGTGAATAGTGAAGATGTGTAGGTTTGTGATCACTTTCCTGTGAGATTTATTGAATGGAAGCAGTGTTTATTCAATTAATCCCCATTCTTAGAAATGAATAAACTGTGAAAGTGCAGAAATTGTGGGGAATTATTTGCATACGGCAGTTTTAAGGTGAGGTAGCTGGAATTCCCTTGTTTTCTCAGGTTTTCAGGTTGGGTTGTACATTTGAAATTCATTCTTGCTTTTTCTGTTGTTGCTAGAGGGATCCTCACATTTACTTACTGTATACCGCTTTACATTTTAACAGAAATATCTAAAAGTGGATATATCAACTAGTAGCAGGTGCCACATGGTCTGGTGGGCTCACCTGACCTCCAGACGGCTGAGTCACTGCTGCTCACCAAAGAGGAGAGGAAGAAGTGGAGTGATGTGGGATGGAGGTCAGTGGACCAGTGTGGTGCTCCTGCTAGTGTGTTTGTAGGATACTAACCTCCCAGCACCTCACCCCTCTCCATCCTGCAAAGCAGCAGGGAGTTCATTTTCAGGCATCTGTAGTCAACATGTGGGCAAAACTAGCCCTGGGCACACAGTGTTGGAGGCAGAGACAGCAGTATGACCCCACAAGGAACTGTCTTGTGCACAAGTAACACATGAAAAGGGCATTACAGTTCTATATAAAGAACCAGTTCCTGTCCTATGTGAGCAGGGGGCAGCAAACTTTTCCAGTTTCCACTGTCCCTCAGACCTTGTGGGGGGGGCGGACTATATTTTGGGAAAAAATATGAATGAATTCCTATGCCCCACAAATAACCCAGAGATGCATTTTAAATAAAGCACACATTCTACTGATGTAAAAACATGCTGATTCCCGGAGTCCATCCACGGGCCGGATTTAGAAGGCAACTGGGCCGGATCTGGCCCCCGGGCCTTAGTTTGCCTACCCATGTAGAATCCTAGGAATTTTAGAAGCAGGTGAACAAGTGCTAAAGGACTTCCTGGAGAACTGGAAGTTTGAAAACCGAAGGGGTGTTAATGTTTTTCCCTTTTCCTGCTCCATGGCTAAAAGCTCATTGTCATAATCTTTTATTCCACCTGACTGGGCAACCAGTGAATGATTTGACCAATGATTCAGTCCAATTCCCTTTTCTCCTCTCAAGCAAATATGATGATTTATATACAACAGGATATGGACCTTTCCTATCCTCACAACTCTATGCCTTCATGGCTAATTATGTTTCTTGCACTTAATGCATGGGGGCTTGCACAAAATCTGGAGGTATATTTTCCTGACTTGTTTTCTTCAATACCTTCCAGAGCCATGGGGAGGCATTCTCTCTACAATTGCAGCATGGCTCATTTAGCATTGTCTAACTCAGGGGTGGCCAACTCCCAAGAGACTGCGATCTACTCACAGAGTTAAAAACTGGCAGTGATCTACCCCCTTTTGGGGGGTTCAGGTCAAAGTTGTTGAACTTTTTTAGGGAGGAGGGAGGACCGTTTTTGGGGAGTGCAGGGCAAAAATGTGGAGCTTTTCTTAGGGGAGACAAAGTTGTTGAGCTTCTTTGGGGGGAGCCAGTGATCTACCAGTGATCTACCACAGATGTCCAGTGATCTATCGGTAGATCACGATCTACCTGTTGGACGTGCCTGGTCTAACTGTGTCCTGCTCTCTCCTTTACCCAGCCAACCAGGGCTACAGGATGGAACCATGCTTTCCAAACAACATATATTGTGATCCTTTTGCTGACCCTGTTTAGCACACAACAACCCTGGGCAGCTACTAGGAGCCTAGCAGGGCCCACTGATGCTTGGCTACGTCCCCCTTTAAATGTGTTTTTCTCGTGCTTCAGCCAAGTGGCTGGGTTTGGGCTTTTAAATTTCTCACAATGCCCCAAAGGTTCAACATCAGGAACATTGTGGGAAATTTAAAAAGTTGGCTTCCTGACATCCAACATGGATCAGAGCACTGTGGCTGTGAACAGAACAGCCCAGCATGGATCACTTGTAAATGAGGGGGGTCCCCTGAGGAAATTTTGTTGGAGACTCACTCATACCTGCAGCCAGTTCTGCCTAGGCTCTTGCACCAGATCATCCTTGGCCCCATCTGCACCATACATTTAAAGCAGTATCATACCATTTTGAACAGTCATGGCAATTCTCAGAGCAGCTGAACGATCAATTCCTCTTCCCAGGGGGCTCTGGAAGTTGTAGCTCCTTGAAGGGAAACTTTCAGCACCTTTTACAAATTACAGTCTCCAGAATTCTTTATGGGCAATCTATGACTGTTAAGGTAGCATAAAAAACTTTAAATCTAAAACGCAGGTAAGACCCTTCCCAACTTTTCCCAAGTTTCTCTCTAAAATTTATATTTCACATGTGAAGTGACTAGAACCATAGAATCATAGAACCATAGAGTTGGAAGAGACCACAAGGGCCATCCAGTCCAACCCCCTGCCAAGCAGGAAACACCATCAAAGCATTCTTGACATGTGGCTGAATAAATCCAGAACTTTTGCTTACTTCCGGAAGGTGAAGTTTGGACAAAATGTCAACACATGGTAAGAGATCACACTTACAACACTGAGCTTGAGGAACCTTTTCCTATTCAGCAACTGTTTCGCCTAGAATCATAGAATCATAGAGTTGGAAGAGATCACAAGGGCCATCCAGTCCAACCCCCTGCCAAGCAGGAAACACCATCAAAGCATTCTTGACATGTGGCTGTCAAGCCTCTGCTTAAAGACCTCCAAAGAAGGAGACTCCACCACACTCCTTGGTAGCAAATTCCACTGCCGAACAGCTCTTACTGTCAGGAAGTTCTTCCTAATGTTTAGGTGGAATCTTCTTTCTTGTAGTTTGAATCCATTGCTCCGTGTCCACTTCTCTGGAGCAGCTAAATTGTGAAAGACCAGGATTGGTCTAACCACACTCCCATGATTTCACTAGACCAACATTAGCTAATCCCAACCATAGCTGCCAAGTTATCCCTTTTTTACAGGGATTTTCCCTTATGCTGAATAGGCTTCCTCGCGAGAAAAGCGAAAACTTGGCAGCTATGATCCCAACACTCATGGGAAACTCATGGCCAGCAACAGTTGGTCAACCCCAAACCACATGCAGGTTCAGAAAGGTCAGCAGCCTCTTCTTGTTTCCTTTGACAGGATGTGGAGGTTGTCCACCTGGAACATCTGTGGTCCAGGCAGGCAATTAATTACTGCCTCTGCCTTTGCACCTGCACTAGAGTACCCCAGACTAGTATCTGTCCTCCCTTGGGATGTTGTTGCTGCCCATATATTAACAAGGGGTAGGATCAGTGTGGTAGAGGACCTCACCTCTACAGCATGGGCATAGGTGGGGGATGCATCTAACACAGTGTCTGCAATTTTCAAAACAACAAATGATCCCTGCTGTAGAAAATGGCAACAGCTCCCTCCTAAATTCATCCCTTCAGTAGCCTGACTATCGGCATGGACAAAGTGTTACATGTGCCAGTGTTGCTGTTTGTGTGATGATTTAGAAAGGCACTCTGGCCTCGTGGAATCCATTTATATGGCTCTTTCTGTTCCGGGCATGTGGAATTTAAAACAGAGAACTCTGAAAAGTTTTGCCAGTATGTTACAGCACACTGATGATTGGATGAACATACATCCCAGCTCACCAATGAAAGCATAAATTGGCCCCCCAAAAATATGTCTTTGTTTTACAGCTTTCTATCCCATTTTTTGACCACAGAAATACTCAAATTACTTGGCTTTAATTGCGCATTGGAAAAATAATAATGCAGAGACTTGCCACACACTGTAGTTGTAATGATAAACTGAAGTGAGGACGGGGCTGTAAAGTGCATGGAATAAAAAGTAATTAATATAATGTATTGCAGAACTTGGGTGTGCTATCCAATTTTCATGAAAAATCTGGGGAAATACAACTTTCCTTAAGACTTTCTCCATGGAAATCAGACCTTTACCCAAATAGTTAATCCAGACTTCTTTGGACATACTATTTACCTGTGCCGAATTCAATTAATGAGTGAGGTGAAAATATAGCAAAAAACCAAAATCTAAATAAATAAATCTGTACTGTGAATAAGTCACCAATGAAATTAACATTTGCCCACCCTTTTTACATCAGAATGATCGTCACAACCAATTTAATGCAACCCGTGAATGGTGATTGATTTTCTCCTGCTTTGTGTTTCCATAGAATTAAGTTGAAAGGTAATCCTGCTTGCCCTTTTAATTTGCAAACCTGGGAGGTGTAAAGGGTGATCAGATGCAGGGACTAGGCTCCTGTGCGGTAAAGAGCAAGGAGTCATTGCAGCTGACAAACTCTGGCATGATTCGCTTCTGTACACATCACCCTGGAATTGTTAAATCACAACCTGAATCTTGACTGAGTAAACAATCCCTTAACATGCTTTCAAAATAATTGCTCACTGAAAATCTACGTTCTCGTGACACTTTCCAGTGCTATAAATCCAGTAACTCCAAAGCCACAGAGACAATTGCTTGATGATATAAAAAGACTGCCCTAGCTGTATCTCTAAGAGCCACCGGAAACCAAAGAATAAGATTTGCTGTGTTTAAGAGTGGCCCTGAAGAAGATGCTAATTGGAGATGCCTGGAGTCTAACATAGCTGCCAAGTTTTCCCTTTTCTCGCGAGGAAGCCTATTCAGCATAAGGGAAAATCCCTTTAAAAAAGGGATAACTTGGCAGCTATGGAGTCTAATATAGCACACTTCTGCCTACTCAGATATTTTCTCTCTATTTCCTATACTGGCGCTTTCTGGCTTTCTCTTTCCTCTTCCTCCTCCATTTAAAGCCCTATACGGATTGGGACATGGATATCCAAAAGACCTTCAACTCACACAAAAAACCATCTGCATCAGTGTTAGAAACTCAAATGTATAAGCAAGGTCAGGCATGCCCAAACTGCGGCCCTCCAGATGTTTTGGCCTACAACTCCCATGATCCCTAGCTAACAGGACCAGTGGTCGGGGAAGATGGGAATTGTAGTCCAAAACATCTGGAGGGCCGAAGTTTGGCGATGCCTGAGCTAGGTGCCAACTGGCACCTTAAACCAAGGTTACAGTCACCAAAATGGAATGTCTAGTTGCCATTTTTGGGCAAGACGGCTCTAATGTATTATTTTTCAAGCAATGGAGTGACTGCAATTGATTCTCAGTTAAACATCCGGCTAGTTCAGATGACAACTTTGAGCTGGGTTAAGAGCTTTGAGAACTTAAAGAGGAAAAGCTACTTGATCCAGGGACAATCCACACATACACTGGATATTCTTCACAACTGTGAGCAGGGCAGTGGGGTGGATTAAGTGAAGGAAAGCTACAACAATTAACTGTAACTTTGTTCACTGCTCCTGGATGGGCAGCCCAGAAAAAGCATTTTGGTTCCTGAAATTCATCCCAATTGTGCAGATAAAATATAACTGTTAGAATTCTACAGGATCGGGTATTCGTGTGTGAAACTAATGATCTACAGATGGTGGAGATGTCAGGTAACATTCTCGTACCCAGGCATCTTCACTTGGTCTCAAGTAGTCAATGGCCAGGTGCAAAATGTGCCTGGCAACTGGCTAATTTCGAACACTGGTTCCCAGTTATTCCTTTCCAGCTGTGGATGGAAGGAAGTTACAATCACCAGATATGATAGGATGGCCCCATTCACCTGTCGAAGTGCTTTGCAGAGGTTTGGATCTGACTTGGGGGCCAGATCCACTTCTCCACCCTGCAATACAGCAAATGCACTTGCCACATGCCCCCAATGCTATGGCCTAATCCAGGCATGTCCAAAATCCATTTGGGGGGCCTAATCTGGCCCGGCGGTCGATTTAATCCAGCCCCTGTGGCACTTCATTTCCTGGGGTAAAACCCTAAAAAAAACCTCAACAACTTCAATCCTAAAAAAAGGTCAACAACTGCCCCCACAGCTCTTCACTTCATCAAATCTGGCCCTCTTTGAAAAAAGTTTGGACACCACTGGATCCATTGGGCTGTCATAAATTCCATCAATGCCAACAGGATTTTTGGCAAGATCGAACACAGAATGTCGGACACTCTTCCAAGACAAGCCACACTGATTATTGCTTGACTTTTATGCACCAGCGTGTATTATCAGGGATCACCTTCATTTCAGCCAGTCGGATTTCTTAAAGTGGAAAGAAAAATGGGTCAGCTGCTTATTCAAATCCCCAACCTCCTGAAAAGACTCTCCCCCTTTCAGTATAGGAGCTCAGGAGGTACATAATGGCCTTAGTGCTATGGGTGGAAATCGGACATCATCCAAACTTTGTGAAGATGTGCTATTACAATGCTAATTCCTGTCTTTTGTTAGAAACCACCCCAGAACAATTCATTAAATGATCTTAGTTTTGTGCTTAGGAACAATAATCTTGCATAAATTCTGGTTCAAGGGCAGGATATAAAATGGATAACAGAAAATATGAAATATGTGTACAATCAAATGTATCTTGGGAACGTCTCCCCTCCACACAATTTGTGGATTTCAGGATCCAAAGACTAAGGCTGAAATCCTGCACATGTTAATTAGGGAGCAAGCAAAAAAAAAAAAACCTGCATGGGCTTTACTTTTCAGGAAACCTGCTGAAGGATTAGGCTGAGCACCAGGACACTAGCAAGTTTCCAAGTTGCACAGAACCCCTCTTCTTCCAGAAAGAATTCCTGCCTGAAGACCTTATGTCAGCTAAACAGCTGGTTTTGTACAAAATGAAATACTATACAAATAAAATACAAACAATAAAGGAACATACTAGGTCAGACTCTTTGTCCATCTCATGCCACATTCACACAGTACATTTAGAGCACTCTGACACCACTTTAAACAGTCATGGCTTCCCTCTAAGAATTCTGGGAGCTGTGGTTTGTTAAGGGTGCTGAGAGTTGTTAGGAGAGCCCTAGAGCTACAATTTTCAGAGTGGTTCCACAATCAGTCCCTATCCACGGGGTGAATGTGGCCTGAGTCCAGTATTATCTGTGGAAGTTACAGAACGTTGTACAAATAGCAGCAGCTCTCCAAGGGGTCAGGTAAGAGGCCTTTCCCCACCTCTTGCTACCTGGTCCTTCTAAGTGGAGATGCCAGAGATTAACCTGGGACCTTCTGTGTGCTCCGATACTGAATTTTAGTCTTTCTCCTGCCTCTCTAAGTAATAAACAGAGCTGAATGGTATAGTATCGTCCATTTAACCTAGTATTGCCTACTAGGACTGGCAGCAGCACATAGACAGATATCATTCTGACCATCAGCCAGGGAATGAATCTGGGACCTTTGGCACACAAAGTAGCTTCTCGACCACTAAGTTATGGTCCTTCCACATAAAGCAGGGGGTGGGGGTCCAGCCCCCCCTCTCTGACCCCCAGGCCGCACCCTTCCTCACCAGTCCTGCTCTGTGCTCTCTTCCAAGTAAGTTTATCTGGCTGGAATGTGTCCATGAATTTTCAGGATTCCTCTTGCCTGCTTGGAAGGAGCCGTTCCTGTATGTCCTCCTATTATGGGTCCCAGAAGGTTTTCCACAAGGGATCGCAACCCTTGGGCTGAAAAGGGACCCCCCCTGCCATAAAGAGATAGTGTCCCTTAGAACAGCTGCATTGGTGGAGAAAGGGCATCTGGGCACAAAGATAACTTGTCAAAAGGCATCATCCACTAAGCAACTGCAGGTGAGATGGAGGGAACAGGGCTCAGAGTCACTGGACTAATGCTAAAGGGCCTATTGTCCCCGAGCCCAACCTCCTTCCTGTCCCCACCTCATGGTAGCTTGGGAGGTGAAGAAAGGACTCAGCCTTCCTTTGCTTCTATGCCAGGGGTCAGCAAACTTTTTCAGCAGGGGGCCGGTCCACTGTACCTCAGACCTTGTGGGGGGCCGAAATGAATTCCTATGCCCCACAAATAGCCCAGAGATTCATTTTAAATATAAGGACACATTCTACTCATGTAAAAACACCAGGCAGACCCCACAAATAATCCAGAGATGCATTTTAAATAAAAGGACACATTCTACTCATGTAAAAACATGCTGATTCCCGGACCATCTGCGGGCCAGATTGAGAAGGTGATTGGGCCGCATCTGGCCCCCGGGCCTTAGTTTGGGGACCCCTGTTCTATGCCAACTGTGGTGGGATAAGGGAACAAGTTGCTTCTGGTGTAGGCTGTGCTCACGTCCCATTCAAGCACGACACTTCTCCCATCCCCTTTGGACCAGGTCTGAGAATTGCATGTGACCAGCTTTGGTATTCTCTCCCCCGGGACCAGATTTGAAGTTTTGGTGGGTCTGCAAGTGTATGAAGCCTCCGCCATTCCCCTCACCTGATACACCACCCCTTCTCCATTTCAGCTCTTTTGATGTCCACACACATTCCATTTTACACACTTAAAAGGGGATGGACATCTTGCCTGTGACATTTTCAGAATCCTAAAATGATGTCTACGTGAGTATTGTTATTTTCAGGCAAACCTTGCCTTAAAAATAAAATGTCAGCTTCTTGTTGGAGAGTCACAGCTCCACCCGAAATGTCATGGGACATATTCTGCTGCCAACTGTACTGGTGGTGCAACACTATTAATTTCGGATTAGGGGCAGAGGTAAAAAGGAATGCCATTTGATCTTTGGTGCATATTTATCTGCACACAGCACACAGTGTTTATATTGAAGCTAATTGACACATACCAGAGACCATCCTGTTGTATTACTCAGGCTTCACAGCAACACCACAACGACTGACAGCTGGTCCTTGCTTTTGCAGTTCACTGTTTGCACGGTCAGGTCCCACACTGCGCTGGGTAATGTCTGAAATGTGGAGTTGTCATGCAAACTGTCTCTGGTCCCAGATGTTCCCTGTGCAACATAGTAGAAACCTGACCTTGCTGCAACAGTAGCCATTGCTACCAGATTAACATAAGAACCAACTTTGACTTAATGTGCTCTGAGATTTTGTATGCTTGTTTACTGAGGATACAGACTTTGTATCAAATTGCTGGTGCACAGGGTTATGGCTACGATCCTATGCACACGTACCAGGGATCAAAGCCCCATTGAATACAATGGGGCATTCAACTTCCAAGCCAACATGCCTAGGATTGCACCATAAGTATGATTAAATCCCGATCCTTGCACGGATGCCAGCAAAATTCTGTAAGGAAGCAGGAATCTAACAGAAACAGAGGGGCAATTTAGAGTCAATATATAATCCTAGTAGGGAAATTATTTTGAAAGTTGTGGAAAAATAGGACAGGTCTTGCCCATTTGTTCCCCTTAACTGCTTTGTCAAGTCAAAGTTATGGCTTGATTAGTCGCTAGCAATACATTGGAAAGTTGCTAGAAATAAGCTGGAAAGTTGTCGGCTTGCGGTAGGTCTGTCACTGATTCTGTTAAATGGTGCCTTAGACATGTTGACAAGAAATATGAGAGGATTCACATGACAGGACTGTGAGTGCACAAGCCCTCTATCTTCTGCAAGCAGATAAATCTGTGGCATCGTTTCAAGGAGGTGTCCTTGGAACAAGCAATCGGTCTTCCTTGTGGACTCTGGTTGTTAAAACTATCGCTTTTAGCAGTAATTAAGGGAGTTGCACTTTCAGCATAGTGTAAACAAGGCATTCCTTCCACATGCACACTCTGTTATAAGAGTTTGGAAAACCAGAGATACACTTTCATCACTCTTTTGGTGAAGCATGGAACAAACTGAGTATCTGAGGCAAAGCATAATAAAATTTCATGCAATAGCAATAAGTTTTCCAAAGAATAATGCCTTGGATTGACTTGGATGACTGAGTGGAAGGGAGTAGGGTTGAGTATGTACCACTTAATCATATATAAAAGAGGGCTAAGTTTTGTGCCTGTACTCAAATATGCTTTCACATGCATACAAAAATCACAGGATTGCCAGTTATCCTCCAAAAAGGATTCAGGAAAAGAAAAAGTCCTGTTCTATAGATCTGCACACCCACCCACCCACCCTTCCTTGAGTCCCACGTATTTCCTTAGGGCTTGTGAGATTTAGAAACCACGTCGTTGGAGTCTATGCCAGAAAACTTCCAGCCAGCTCTCTCATGTAAAATGCGAAGCAAGAGGGAAAAGCCTTTCTCAGAAGGAAAGGGGTGGTGGTGGAAACTTTCCCTCCAGGGAGGGTGATAACAAATACAGTAATAATAATAAATACAACCAAGGCAGCAGTTTGCATGTGGGCAAGGAGGAAGAAAAACCGAATTTCAGGAGTTGGTAGAGCAGGAGGGGAAAGGGAACAGCACAGAGACGAGTGGAAGGAGGAGGAAACTTACAAGGCGAGTGGAGAAACTTGCCAGGTTTGGCAGTATGCGCTGGAAGCGGCTGTGCAACTGCGGATTTCTCCCTCTCTTCTCTCCGTCTCTTCTGTCTCTCGGCCGGGCTGGGCAGCTCGGCATCCACGAATCTCCGCCCTGGGGAAGCCACGCGCGCCTCACCTTCCTGGGTGTGCTGCTGCTGCTGCTAGAACGCGGCGGCGGCAGCAGCAGCTTCAGTCCCTTGGGTGGCTGCGCGCAGGACTGTCCTAAGGCTTGGATCCGTTTGGCTTCGCCCCCCAGGATTTATAGCCAGGGCGGCTGCTCGTTGCGCGACTGCGTTCCCCTCCAGCTCACACTCCACCCGCCCCGCTCCCTCCCGGGAGAGCCCCTAGTTCTGGGCCTCGCTTCTCCCCCCGCCCCACTTCCCCTCCCAACACGTGAATGAATCAGCCTCGGCTCAGGCCCGCTTCCTCGCCGCCCCCTCCCCGTCCAGCGCAGCGCCGCTAATGAAATCTCTGCCGATGGACGCGCCTCCGCCCGTTCCGCTCGTTAACGCCGCCCGAGGCTCCCGCTTCCTGTCCCTACCTCTCCAGGGAAGGAGTCGATCCGTTTCAGGTGCGCTTTGGATCCCCCACGGCGTTTAGATCGGGGGACATCTTGTTCTCCATAACTTATTAGAGGGGAGGGGGAGAGCGATCAGAGAAAGAAAGAAAGAAAGAAAGAAAGAAAGAAAGAAAGAAAGAAAGAAAGAAAGAAAGAAAGAAAGAAAGAAAGAAAGAAAGAAAGATCCGGAAAGTGCAGTTTGCGAAGTTTTTGTGTTTCTACCACCCTACAAGAATGAAACGCACAGATTTGTAGAAACTCCAGGGGAAGTGAGCAGAAAGAGAAAGTTGCTCACACCTTAAGCTGAGTCCAACACACGCTATGCTGAGCATCCCACGAGAGTCCCGTAGTTTCTGAAGCTCAACCAAACCTCCCTGACGTAGTAGGGTCTGGGCACTTCATGTGGGTTGTGATCTGTCCTAGTATTTCGCGAACCACCCCCCCCCCCCACCTCTGAAGCCCAGTCCCAACAATGGGTTTGGGCGGGGGAATCACGACGCATCGACGTAGCCTTCATCTGTAGAGGACGCGGCGTGGGCGGCAGGCGGGAATCTACGCGGTGCTGAATGTCTGCATCAGGTTAAGCATTAAAACAAAATACAGATAAGGGATCTTTAATCGACACCTACATCAATTATAAAATTATGCTGGCGGTGATAGTAATGGATATATGCTATTAAGCCAATGCAAGTACACTTCTTCAGTTTGCTGTTGATGCTGAAACTAGGGTGACATATGTTTTTCAGCAGCTGTTCATGTATATTCAATGGGGAGTAGTCTGGCAGCACGTGTTCGCACATCTGTTTGCTATGTCAGAAATTCAAATGCACTTTAGAACTTCTTCCAAGGAGAATCATAGGTCTTCCTCCCCATCAGTAAGAAAGCCAACTTGGAGACACAAATATAGGTACTATATAAGTCTTTGAATGTTCTTATTAAGCTACAGATCCTGAGCTTCTGTGTCTAGCAGTAAAGCCTTGGATACCTTGTTGTTCTGGAAATCTGGAATAAATCTTTGCCTAGGATGAATTTTCTCAAAGCAGCGATGCGGAGTCAACAGCGACTGATGTGCACACACCCAACACTTCTGTGTAGCACGATGCTGATGTAATACAGGGGGTGGGAATCCTAAATCCACCAGTTATGTTGTGAAATCTGCAAAGAAAAGACCCTTCTGTTTAAATGTGTCAATGCTGTAAGCTCTGTTCTTCCATGATTAACGAGCTGGGCATAGAACAAATTTGTATTTATTAATGCAGAACTGTTTATCCAGAGCTGCAGTCAGATTTGGTTGAACTTCTTATTAGAGATATCACTGGAATGAGAAATGAATGCCAAGATTCTTTTTCTTTACAGCTTCTTTGCGTGCTCAGCACTTTCTTAGGAAAGGCATGCTTGCTGCATGTAGGAGGGGAGGGGAGGGGAAGGGAGGGGAAGGGAAAGGAAAGGAAAGGAAAGGAAAGGAAAGGAAAGGAAAGGAAAGGAAAGGAAAGGAAAGGAAAGGAAAGGAAAGGAAAGGAAAGGAAAGGAAAGGAAATGCAGAGTCAAAAATCTCACGTCTGCAAAGTCTTTCTGTCATCAACCTATACAAGTTTTCAGACTGATACAGAGCTTGGACCACCCTTCACCCCATCAGTCAGAACTCTTGGCCCCTCTAGTGCCTTTAGTGCCATATCACATTGATGCCCTGTTATGGTGACTTCTCCCTCACTTCTGATAGAGTCACACTTCTCTGAATTTTGCCATGCAATTCTCCAGCCAATAAGACGAGACTGAAGGGACCAATACAGTGGTACCTTGGTTCTCAAACGCCTTGGTACTCAAACAACTTGGAACCCAAACACTGCAAAGTAAGTGTTCTGGTTTGCAAACTTTTTTTTTGGAAGCTGAACGTGCTCCGTTTTGAGTGTTACGCTTCCGATTTGATTGTCATGCTTCTAATTTGAGTGCCACACTTCCGTTTTAAGTATTACACTGAGGTCTGTCTGTTTTTGCTATTTATTTTGCGTTTTGTTTCTGAGGCTCTTTTTGTTTTGTTTTTGTGACTGTGTGGAACCGAGTTCAGCAACTAATTGATTGATTGTGTGACTGCAGTACATTGCTTTCATTTTATGGATCAATGGTTTCGTTAGATAGTAAAATTTATCTTAAAAAGCAGAGGCATCACCTTGCCTACTAAGGTCCGTATAGTTAAAGCTATGGTTTTCCCAGTAGTGATGTATGGAAGTGAGAGCTGGACCATAAAGAAGGCTGATCGCCGAAGAATTGATGCTTTTGAATTATGGTGCTGGAGGAGATTCTTGAGAGTCCCATGGACTGCAAGAAGATCAAACCTATCCATTCTGAAGGAAATCAGCCCTGAGTACTCTGATCCTAAACCTCTGTTGCCTTGTGGTTTATCTTTAGGAGAAGAAAAGGCAAAGGAGTAAACCCTACAGAAATGTGGACTGGGGTCCCTAAGACATTTGGCTAGTGCCTTGTACGCCTCCTTAAAGCAACTCCTGAAGCCAAGCTGGTGCCAAACATATGGTATTGCTCTGTTTTCCTTTGGACTACATCGGCAATGCCAAGAAGGGGAATCTTGTCATCTGCGTAGCCCAGGACCTCCATACACAAAGCTCAGGCTTGTCCCCCAGGGTTTAGGAGGGTTAGGATCAGAGTTTTCCTTCTCTTTGATGGGCTTCCCTCCAAGATGGATGAGCTCTATCTGCCCCTCACTTCCCTCTACAGCACATGCAGAAACCATTTTCTTGACCATTGGCAAGTGGTACCTTGGTTCTCAAACTTATTCCATTCCGGAAGTCCGTTCCAAAACCAAAGCGTTCAGTGCTGCTAATGCAGCAATTTGACTTCACCCCTGGAAGCACACTCCATTGACAAATGGATGCCAACAATCTCCAGCCAAGTAATGTGTCCAAAATGCTAATACATGGGTAAAGCGTACATTAAAATGTGTACAGTGAAAATGACATACAAAAGTATTTAGGAAAACTGCTTCCCAAAAATGACTATATTGGGCAAAATTGCATACATAAATGTGTATATTAAGAGAATTCCACCCTAAAATGCTGAGAACTTAACAAAATGAAAACTGTTGTGGAAATATGGAGAACTGGATTTAAAATGAAATTTTACCCTTCAATAGGCTTGGGGAGATGGGTGGTAGCCCTCTTCTCTTTGGAAGCAAGAGGATGGTTTTTTAGTTCTGGCTTTGGCTTACACGACCTAATGTGAATTTGGCATATTTTAATATTTTGCGTGCTAAGCACTTGTAAGTCCTACTGATCTGAATAGGAGAAGACTACACATGTACAGTGGTACCTCGGTTTAAGTACACAATTAGTTCCAGAAGTCTGTACTTAACCTGAAGCAAACGTTCCCATTGAAAGTAATGGAAAGTGGATTAATCCCGTTCCAGACGGGTCTGCGGAGTACTCAACCTGAAGCGTACTTAACCCAAAGTATGAGTGTAATTGGTTCTGGAAGTCCGTACTTAACCTGAAGCGTACTTAACCTGAAGCAAACGTTCCCATTGAAAGTAATGGAAAGTGGATTAATCTGTTCCAGTCGGATCCGCGGAGTACTTAAATTGAAAGTACTCAAACCGAAGCGTACTTAAACCGAGGTATGACTGTACTTAATTCTCCCACTGAAATCAATTAGACCTTTTTTTTTAAGTGATTGGTTTTGGGGGACTAGATGCAAAATGGAATAGAACTACTGCACCTTGAATAGGTGTATAGAAGAGGGTATTTCCGCAAGCATGTTACTCCTGCTCTAATTCTCTCCTCTATAAAACTATTCAGGATGAAGGAGCCCTAGAGAGCAGCTGGTCATCGTCACTGGAACATGTTCTATATTTATATATTACCTGGTCTTGTTCAAGTTCAACTTTGTTGTTTTCAATTAATTAATATGTTCTCTTGCATCTTCTTCCACACCAATTTTCTACTTATTACTTGGGAGTATTTCCCCCAGTATTGCTATTAACCCAACTTGCGGTTAATTTCTCCAGCCTTTATTTTAGCACATCTTGAGGATGGGAATGATTGCCGTAATTGTTTCCTTGTACCTCACTGTGGTTGGTCTGGTTCGCTCTGTTGTTTTCCTATTGAATGTGAATTAAATAGGACATCCATCATTTGCAAACAATAGTGGGCTAAATTAATCCCGGATGAAACTCTACTGGAGCAAATGCAGTTGCTGCCATTCTACCTTTGCTCTGCTCTGCTTTGCCAATCAAACAGCTTGTTGAAATAGTGCCAGTGCTTTTTCCCCTCTAAAAAAACTGTTTAGGGGTACTCTCATTTTGACTCAAGAAAATCACCGTTTTATAGTTCAAATCAGGAAAAATAAATACAGTCAATCGACAAAAGTACAAAGATTCACAAAATGTTTAGGGGTATGTGTACCCCTGCGTCCCCCCCCCCAGAAAAAAAGCATGAATAGTGCTAATCATAAACACAGATTTCAAACAATCCATTGCTTAACAAGTTTACCAACTGCTGTCATTCATGGAAGTTTTTGGCGAGACAATGTGATATAGTGTGGCATTGTGTATGTCTGTCCATGTGTTTGTGTGTATGGATGCGGGTGGTGCTGTGGTCTAAACCACCAAGCCTCTTGGACTTGCCAAAAGGTTGGTGGTTTGAATCCACATGATGGAGTGAGCTCCCGTTGCTCTGTCCCAGCTCCTGCCAACTTAGCAGTTTGAAAGCACACCAAAATTGCAAGTAGATAAATAGCTATCGCTCCGGCGGGAAGGTAAACGTCGTTTCCGTGTGCTCTGGCTTCTGTCACGGTGTTTCATTGTTTCGCCAGAAGCGGTTTGGTCATGCTGGCCACATGACCCGGAAAGCTGTATGTGGACAAACGCTGGCTCCCTCGGCCTGAAAGCGAGATGAGCACCACAACCCCATAGTCGCCTTTGACTGGACTTAACCATCCAGAGGTCCTTTATCACTTTGTATTTTCCTTGCAAATCTAGCATTCTAAAAACCGGAGGTGAGACCCAAAGTTCATTTAGATTACAGTGGGTCTTACTCCACGCTTCCTTCAAGAAGGAATGTAGGGGGGGGGCATACAAATTTAATAAATAAATAAATAGTAGTAGTAGTAGTAGTAACATCTTGCTGCTGGTAAATAAAAATGGTGCTACAAGCCGTTAATAGCAAAACCTCTGCTGCAGTAATACAGGGAGGGATTTAACCAATAACTCACCCTAATAATGTGGCCACATTACCCAGCACCCATCTTAAGTGAGGGGGTCTGTCACTGTATCTTGAACTGTTGAGTAACATCCAGTAGTACAATTGGTTGTAGAAAGGATATGAACATACGGCTTGTATTCCCCAAGACATGCATAGGCGTTGATGATGATGTTGTTGTTGTTGTTTATTGAATTTATACCTTGCGCTTTCTCCCCAAGGAGCCCAGGGCAACAAACAGACACACAATTTAAAAAAACAACAAAAGCAAAGCAAAAGTATTATGTTGGTATAATGAAAGTTAATGTCTAGACTGTTAGGAATGAATTCTCCGATTCTCATCCATCTATCGCTGTGTATAAAGCAGTTTGTTTTAAAAAGAGAATTTAGAGCAGACTTGTTAAATCTTTATAACTGATGCGCGAAACACGTCCTTGCAAATTTTATCATAAAATGAGAAGAAGGTCTGGAATATTCATCAGCAGCTATTATTTATCAGTAACTCACAGTGATGTTTGACTTCTTAATAATTGACTTCTTCTGCAATTGATGTTGGACTAATGTGTTGTTAATATTCTAAATATCATTTTATAAAAGAGAAACACTCAACAGAATAATAATAATAATAATAAATGTTAGCCTGAGTGGAATTAACTTTTATGGTTTGTGTATTGTCTGTCTCTTCCAGTAGAAGATTAGTATTGCATAGGGGAAAGCATGAAAACATCCATAAAGCATAATTTATTTTATGCCATTCTTTCACCTCCCAGAAACATGATACATAATTAGACTTTACTGATGCTAAATTATGGTCTCAGGGTATGAGGCCACTATCTTGCTGCTGCTTAGCAGGTCTGGGGCAGGTCATTGATGGGAGGAATTACCTCCTCAAAACCACATACCTTGGGTTCCTTGACTTTGTTAAGTTGGGATATAAATGTAAAAAAGAAAGAAAGAAAAAAGTTACAAGATTAATTGAGTTTCAGTTTTTCCCCATGGTGGAGAATGGTTTAAACATTCCATTTCTTGCACTTCTTTATTCTGGTCACTGCAATATATCTTGGAGTGACTTTTCCCTAACAAGTGGCTGCCCGAGTTTAGTTTGCCCTGAACCACCATTCGATCCTTTATCTCTTAGACTCTTTGGAGACACTATCAGCATTGTGTCAAATGTTGCTGTTCTGCTTGCGCAACAGACTTCCACTTGCACAATGTCGCTGTACCTCAAAATCTGCTCCAGAGGGTTGGAAGATGCCTTAGAGAAGATTTATTTGAGGGAGGGGACATGAGGAGAGAAGAGGAACCATTGCAAGAGTCAAACACTGTTTGTGTGAGATCAGTCTATTTATAATCTAAGGATTAGTGCCATTAGTGTTAAAGTCAACTAGCCAAGAGGGAGGAGGTGTTGTTAGCAACCAGGAAGAGTGGCATGATCTTCACTGAGGTAGCACATGCCCTGATTGCATAGTTCTGAGTGGGTTTTTCCTCTGTATGTTGAGTTGAATGTATTCCTGCTATGTACAAGGCCTTAGAATAACAAAAAATCTCCTATTTCTCCTCAGATTATACACTGTTTTGTTCAGTTTCCTTAGTAAAGTGAATACTTTTCTCTTTGGGACTCACTCTGCATTATTTAAGAGACTTTGTTAATAGTCTCTGCAGCGTTGGATACAACCTTCTTGGTAATCCGCTTTGAGTTGTTGTCTAAACCACAGAGCCTAGAGCCGATCAGAAGGTCGGCAATTCGAATCCCCGCAACGGAGTGAGCTCCCGTTGCTCAGTCCCAGCTCCTGCCAACCTAGCAGTTCGAAAGCACATCAAAGTGCAAGTAGATAAATAGGTACCACTCCGGCAGGAAGGTAAACAGCATTTCTGTGCACTGCTCTGGTTCACCAGAAGCGGCTTAGTCATGCTGGCCATATGACCCAGAAGCTGTCTGCGGACAAACACCGGCTCCCTTGGCCTATAGAGCGAGATGAGAGCCACAACCCCAGAGTTGTCCGCGACTGGACCTAATGGTCAGGGGTACCTTTACCTTTAACAACTATTGCCAATGTAAGACTTGAGGCACTGCTTGCTACCCATAACCAAGTCACATGAAGGAGGAAGTGGAGCTTTATTTATTATTTCTCTGATAAACAATAATAAAACATAATGGCTTAGAAAGGACACCATGCATTATCTATTTCGCCATTCAACCTGAGACCGCATGTTACATGTTGGAACAAAGTCAGAGAAAAATGTTGAACAATTTGGGCTCACATTTCATAGTTCAGAGAGTCACATAAAATTCCTGGAAAGTTACATTAGAATGAAATATGGGGAAGAAGCGCTAGAACATATTTAAAAACAAATGTAAAAAAGGGAACCGCATTAGATTTATTAATATTATGTTGCGCAACTTCTCATTCCAGTGGGGGTGGGTGGGCGAATTTAGGATCTCTCTCTCTCTCTCTCTCTCTCTCTCTCTCTCTCTCTCTCTCTCTCTCTCTCTCTCTCTCTCTCTCTCTTTTTGAGTGCAGCAGCATAGGATGGAAACACCAGCTCCTCTTGCACGCCAATATATTGACTGATTGCTGTTAAACAGCTGGTGTTTTGAGTTGCCAGGTCTCTAAGAGGGGCCTTGTGATGCCAGAAGATTGGCTCTGGTGATAGCAAAATTGGAGGCTGTGGATGATGAAAACAAAACAAAAAAAGCAGGGCCTGGGAATGTTCAGTCCAGATAAAATGATGCATGATTCCATCTGGCTGAAGGGTGTATTGATCCCCAGTGCTGGTTCATAGAGTTGGTAGCATTTTTCCTTCGTGGGTTATTGGCCCATGCACCCTGTCCTTGGGACTCTTGCCTGTCTGTGATTACCATGTGTCTTGGCCCCACATGCATGTGCTGCATGTGCATCCCCCATCATTCCCCTTTGCTACAGTTTCTTTTCCCTTGCTACCTCCTAGAGTCGTGACCACCAACCTGATCAATGGTCAGGTCTGCAATGATGGGAGTTGGAGTCTAACAACTTCTGGTGGGTGCCATATTGGCTATCCCTGTTCTAGAGGAACCAGCCTATTTTTCTATGTTTAGCCTCATTTTAAAGATCTGCTTATGTGCATTTATTTATCTGTTTATAAGGTTGAGCAACTGCTTCATCTCCAAGAGGTGTGCAATATAGAAAATGCGGTGCTAGTGGCATGCAAGAACCACAGTCCATTCCCTTTTCAGGCAGGCAAGAGCATGGGTGCAGTTGTTGTTGTTTAGTCGTTTAGTCGTGTCCGACTCTTCGTGACCCCATGGACCTTAGCACGCCAGGCACTCCTGTCTTGCACTGCCTCCCGCAGTTTGGTCAAACTCATGTTCGTAGCTTCGAGAACACTGTCCAACCATCTTGTCCTCTGTCGTCCCCTTCTCCTAGTGCCCTCAATCTTTCCCAACATCAGGGTCTTTTCCAAGGATTCTTCTCTTCTCATGAGGTGGCCAAAGTATTGGAGCCTCAGCTTCACGATCTGTCCTTCCAGGGAGCACTCAGAGCTGATTTCCTTAAGAATGCATAGGTTTGATCTTCTTGCAGTCCATGGGACTCTCAAGAGTCTCCTCCAGCACCATAATTCAAAAGCATCAATTCTTCGGCGATCAGCCTTCTTTATGGTCCAGCTCTCACTTCCATACATCACTACTGGGGAAACCATAGCTTTAACTATACGGACCTTTGTCGGCAAGGTGATGTCTCTGCTTTTTAAGATGCTGTCTAGGTTTGTCATTGCTTTTCTCCCAAGAAGCAGGCGTCTTTTAATTTCGTGACTGCTGTCACCATCTGCAGTGATCAAGGAGCCCAAGAAAGTAAAATCTCTCACTGCCTCCATTTCTTCCCCTTCTATTTGCCAGGAGGTGATGGGACCAGTGGCCATGGTCTTGGTTTTTTTGATGTTGAGCTTCAGACCATATTTTGCGCTCTCCTCTTTCCCCCTCATTAAAAGGTTCTTTAATTCCTTCTCGCTTTCTGCCATCAAGGTTGTGTCATCTGCAAGGTTGTGTCATCTGCATGGGTGCAGTAGTTATGCTCTTTTTACAAAAGTTTCCAAGTTCTTGCAAGCCTCAAGGCCTTGGCCATTGCAGCAGAGCCAGAGTTTAAATTTGTGCCTTTCTCTCTCCATAATTAAGCTTCATTCTAGGGAAGCAGAGGAGCACGGTGTGACATGACCTGTGACTTTGCAAAACATATTGCCGGAGACTGGGCAATCATCAGAAATAGCGAGTGGCTCAATTGAAATGCTCTTAGTCCATCTCCGATCACATTTGTTTCATTACACACAGCCAACTGTGTCATTAACATCTTGTTCCATGCTGAAATTTGCTCTAATATACAGCCCAGGCTAACAAGAAAAAGTATGCGAGGCTAGTTAGGCTTTTGCTTTTATGAAATGTTTCTATGGTGTCTGCTGCATTTGAAATGCCACGAAGTGGTTGGGGCTTAGGACTTTTTGTCCTCAGATAAATCCATTCCAGGAAAGTGATAAGCTTCTCATTAAAGCAGCTACAGAGCACATCTCAAAAATAATTCCTTATGTGTTGGTGTGTGTGGAAGTCTTGGTATAAGACATACTAAACAAGGAGACAAAAAGTCTTCATTTTTAATCCTCTTCCACTAATTTGCTTACCAGTGTAAAGGACCCAGTACAGAGAAGGCAGGCAATATTTGCAATCTGTTGATGCAGTAATTTATGGTTACCAGTAAGAGTAAAATTAATGTACCCTGTATTGTTACTGAAGTGTAGTTGGATTCCCGTGAGGCAAGACACAGTAATAACAACAAGAACCTTTACTGAACTAACAGAACTGGATAACAGGGGCAAAGCAACTGCTTATATACATTTCTGAAGTTCTGGGCCACTCTCACCATGATTCCAAGATGCTAATCTAAGTTTCCAAGCTGCTAATCATGACTCAGAGTTTAAGGGACAATGGCAGAGGCCCATTGATTGGATATCAGGTATCGAATCAGAACACAGGGGCTCAGAATCCTTAGTTCAGACTCAAGCTCAGGCAAACACAGACCACTGACTTATGCTACGCTTTAAGAGGAGTACAGTGATATACTCCGTTTGAGGACGCTGGTGGGCATGCTTTCAACAAATCCAATAATCAAATTTCATATGGAGTGGGGAAAGTAAACAGTGCTTCAAATGTGAGATGTAGGCACCTAGAAATTGCTGGATATTCATGAAGATGGCATGAAATCACTTAGTCCTAATCCCTAATCTGTATCACTCAAGGGGGTTTGGATAAACCAAGGTGCTATCTGCCAAGCTCTAGTAGTGGTAGGAGGCTCTGTCACTGTTGAGGCTAATGCTGTGTTCATTGGGGGATGAATTCAATTCAGTTTATAGTTAAAGGCAAACCTACATAACTCACACTTTCTGAAACCAAAAGAGAACCGTTCTTCAAAATTTGCACTTCTCTGAATTTTGCAGCTCAGTTTTCCAGCCAAGTAATGTATACCACAATTGATATATTGGGGTAAAGTGTGCATTGAAATGCATATATTAGTGAAAATGACATTTTTTAAAAAATGTGTTATATTAGAGGAAATGCTTTTCAAAAAAAAGTTTGCATTAGTCAAAGCTGCATACAAAAATGTGTATATTAGGGAAAATGTGCATTAAAAATGCTGATAAATTTTCACGAGGAATTTCTTGTAAAAATAAATAAATAAATAAATAAATAACCAACCTGATGTGGAAATGTGGAGAACTGAATTTAAGAATGTGAACCTGTGAGAAAATGACCGTGGCACAACTGCTAATGGCGGCAGTTCCCCCAATGGCAATTGCCTGTGACAAAGACCCAAAGTGGGGCACTTTAGGGTGCAGCTGGAGTGGGCTGCTGTTGCCTTTGGATCTGCTGGAAGGGTCCAGTCCTTGGGATGCTCAGCTACAGCTGCTCTTATTTGCCATAAACTGAAACAACAGCAACAAAACAGAAGTGGGGAGTCTGAAACGAACTGGAGGTTGCTTGCTCCCAGGCGGTTTGGTTGGCACATCTCAGTTTGCTCTTCAAGCTCACTTTGATGCCATGGTAATTCCTTGCCCAGTCAATGTGGACAGAGGCACAGCTATCTTATTATTGTCCTTACCCACAACCACTTCAAATTTGGTGATGACCTGTTCCTCCAGATCAGCGGCACAGCAATGGGCACCTGCATGGCCCCACAGTATGCCAACATCTTCATGGCAGATTTAGAACGTTTCCTAAACTTCTACCCACTCAAACCTCTCTTGTACCTGCGATACATTGACAATGTTTTTATTATCTGGACACATGGTCAACAGACCCTGGACACCTTCCACCAGACATTCAATGACTTTCACCCCACCATCAACCTAACAATGAACCAATCTATGCAAGAAATGCATTTTTTTGGACACTACTATAAAAATACAGGATGGGCGTATAGGCACCACCTATACCGTAAACCAACTGACCGACAAACATATCTACATGCTTCTAGCTACCATCCCAAACATACCAAACAATCCATCATATACAGCCAGGCCCTACGTTACAACCGCATCTGTTCCAACTCTACAGACAGAGAATCTCACCTAAGAGATCTACAGCAAACCTTTTTTGAACTAAAATATCCACCTGATGAAGTTAAACAACAGATCAACAGAGCCAGACTGATACCCAGAGAGAGCTTGCTGCAAGACAGACCCAAAAAAGAAAATAACAGAACACCACTAGTAATCACAAACAGCTCCCAAGTTAAAACAGTACAAGGCATCATCAGAGATCTACAACCTCTCCTATGGTAGACAATGACAGTTCTCTTTCTCAAGCTCTGGGAGGAAAACCTTTCATTGCCTACAGACAGCCACCCAATCTTTAACAACTCCTCACCCACAATAATACAACCACCAGACTTAACATGGACACTGGTACCAGAACCTGCAATAAACCCAGATGCCAACTTTGCTGCCACATACACCCGGACAACACCATTACTGGCCCCAGCAACATCAAACATACCATCTCAGGACTATTTAATTGTTCATCTTCTAACATTGCGTATGCCATCAAATGCCAACAGTGCCCTTCAGCTCTCTATATTGGACAAACAGGCCAAACCCTATACCAAAGGATAAAGGTAAAGGGACCCCTGACCATTAGGTCCAGTCGTGACCAACTCTGGGGTTGCGCGCTCATCTCGCATTATTGGCCGAGGGAGCCGGCGTACAGCTTCCAGGTCATGTGGCCAGCATGACAAAGCCGCTTCTGGCGAACCAGAGCAGCACACGGAAACGCCGTTTACCTTCCCGCTGTAGCGGTCCCTATTTATCTACTTGCACGTTGATGTGCTTTCGAACTGCTAGTTGGCAGGAGCTGGGACTGAGCAACGGGAGCTCACCCCATTGCAGGGATTTGAACCGCCGACCTTCTGATCAGCAAGCCCTAGGCTCTGTGGTTTAACCCGCAGCACCACCTGCGTCCCAAAGGATAAATGGACATAAATCTGACATCAGGAATAACAAGACAGAGAAACCAGTAGGAGAACACTTCAATCTCCCAGGGCATTCTAATCTCAAAGTAGCTGTCTTATTACAAAAGAATTTCAGAAATAGAATGGAAAGAGAAGTTGCTGAATTGCAACTTATTACCAAACTTAAAACCATGGAGAGACCTGGTCTGAATAGAGACATTGGATTCTTATCTCATTATACATGATAAAGCTATTTTTAGCCATCTCACCCCTTGCTTTTTCCTGTAAGACCAATTGCAGTCGTTAACAGTCGTCAACAGGTTTACCACACCTATCAGCCAATCACCCATTCCCACCACCCTTCTGAGTAATACCCCTCCCCACCCTCTGACTATACATAAGGGTCTGGTGACTTCTGTTTCAGTGTATCTGAAGAAGTATGCATGCACACGAAAGCTCATGCCAATGACAAACTTAGTTGGTCTCTAAGGTGCTACTGGAAGGATTTATTTTATTTTATTTTATTGCACAGCAGTTATCCTTCATATGGGGGCATGGTGCCAAATGTTCCTGCTGCCTACTTCTATTCTGGGCATGTGAAATGGGATGACAGAAGGAAGGCAGCACAAAGCAAACAAACGTTGCTGGTTTGTCAGTAGGTTACTTTGGCCAGAGTGCTTCTCTGTAAGCTTTATGATAATTCAGTAAGTTTCTGTCGCCTGCTTCTATAATGTTAGTGTAACAATCATTCCCATAGAAATCACTGCTTAAAAACACAACAAGAAGCATGTGGTTGGCTTGACACTGTAGCTATAGCATATACCAGGGGTGTCAAACTCAAATTCATTGGGGGCCGCATCAGCAGTTTGGTCACCCTCAAAGGGCCGGTTGTATCTGTAGGACTATGTGTCCACTCTTTATTATCATAAATTATTGTCACTGCATTCAATTATTACTGTTTTTTGTAATAATGTAAGTAATAACTAGCTCTGAAAGCAGAAACATAGTCAGAATAATGGCAAATAGATATTCAAATGTACAATTATTGTACAATTTATTGAAAAATGATTTTTGGTAACTGCACTGGGTGGTGGAGGCTCGCTAGGGTTTCATGCAGGACCTTTGCAGAGCTACTAGTACCTGGAGATGCTGGGGTCCTTCTGCATGCAGGACAGATGTTCTGCCAGTGAGCCACCACCCTTCACCAAAGGGACTGGCTGAGGTTGACTCACTGGAGCTGCTCTCCTGGTTCCAGGGTTTAAGGGCCAGAAGTATGAAGCAGCATCCTGTGTTTCTGAGGAGAGGGAGAGGGAGGGGAGAGGAGGGGAGGGGAGGGAGGGAAGGAGGAAGAAAAGAGGGAGTGGGAGGGAGAGAGGAAGGAAGGAAAGAAAGAGGGGAGAGAAAGAAGAGTAGGAAATAAGGAAGGGAATAAAGAAGGAAAGAAAAAGAAAGAGGGAGAGAAGACGAAAAGGGAGAAAGAAGGAAGGAAGTAGAGGGAAAGAAAGAATAAGAATGAGGGAGAGGAAGAAAGATGGGAAGGACAGAAGGAAGGAAGGAAGGAAGGAAGAAAAGAGGGAGCAGGAGGGAGAGAGGAAGGAAAGAGGTGAGAGAAAGAAGAGTAGGAAAGAAGGAATAAAGAAGGAAAGAAAAAGAAAGAGGGAGAGAAGACAGAGATAAAGAAGGAAGGAAGGAGAGGGAAAGAAAGAATAAGAACGAGAGAGAGGAAGAAAGAAAGGGAAGGGGGGGTCGTCGCCTTGATTCAGCGCCAGAAAAGAGTGCGAAGGGACCCAGGGGCAAAAAGCAATTCCCGTGCAGCGTGAGGCAGCGGGTGTCCATTTTAGGAGAAGTGCATAAAGCCTCAGAGTTGCACGTTCGTGAGGCTGAGCCGCTGCTGAGCTCACGTTCATGAGGCTGAGCCGCGGCAGGAGGAGGAGGAGGTGAGGCAAGAGGAGGAGGAGGAGGAGGCGGCTTGCCGGGTTGGTGCCCGGCAGCACCGTGCGGAGAGTCCCGAGCCTCTGGGACGCAGCAGTGCTCTGTAGCACTTTGAATCCTCCTCCTCCACGCGGCGCTGCTGGGTGCTTTGTCTGTGCTTCAGCAGCAGCCGTTTCCAGGCGCCGAGCCGTGGCAGGAGGAGGAGGATTCAAAGTCCTACAGAGCACTGCTGCGTCGCAGAGGCTCGGGACTCTCCATGCAGCGCTGCTCCGGCCGTCTTTCTACCCCCCCCCCCGCGGCCCCAGCTGTTTGTCGGCGCTTTGTCGGCGCGACGCTTCAGCAGCAAGGTCCCGCTGCTGGGTCCCGCTGGCTGGGGCGCTCAGCGGGCCACATAACGAGGTCTGGCGGGCCGGATTTGGCCCCCGGGCCTTGTGTTTGACACCCGTGGCATATACTATTTGCTTGCTTGGTTTTTTTTTTTTGAAAAAAAGAAAATATTTGTATTATGATATGATCATACACCTTTCCACTTGTAATACATTACACAGCACCAAAATGTCAAAATATCTCCTTCCCACCCATTACAGCTAAAGTATAGGCCTTTATAGGTAAGTATACAAAATATATATGCAAAAGAACAGCAAATCAAGATCTGAGGAATCAGAACAAACGACAGACAGTCCAGCAATATGCTTGCCATAGTGGCTCCACAATAAAACAAATGCTCTATTTAAAAAAAGAAAAATGATTTTTAATCAATTCATTTTTATTCTACTATTACTCCAAGGAGCTCGGGGTTGTATACATGCTTCACCACAAATTTTATTCACCCAATAACCCTGTGAGGAGGTAGGCCCTGCGGAGAGGTAGCAATTAGCTCAAGGTGATGTCATTAACTTTGCAGCCACATGGGGATTTGAACCTGTGACTCCCTGAGCCTAGTCTATCTATGAACCTGCTTCTATATACACACACCCCTAGTTGCGTGTTCAGACCCAGAGACCTCCTCCCTAAATAAATTCACACTTGACTCAAATTTTGGTTTGGTTTTTGGCAGAATTTAGGCCACAACTTTATTGATTACAGCAAGTGAGTGGTTGCATAGGCTCTGGTCCAACTAGCTCCCTGCACCGTGCAGGTAGTGCTGACCCAGGACACCAGCATAGGTCAGCCAAGGGTGAACACCTGGATAGGCAGAAAGCTGGGAGCAGGCTATGTCTATCACCCAGATGTCCCCCTGGACTCTGGCACGGGCACAACCCCCTTACAGGGTTGACCAAACCATTGAGTCCCTGGATTCCTTTAACGGAATACCCTTCACATAGGGATGGGGGAACGCTCTCGCCATCCCTATCACCTGAACCAGTGCCTATCCGCAACCTTACAAGTTGTGACGATTTGCTATGCGGCAGGTGAAACCCAAATGGCACCAGCCAATCGGCCAAGTGGGGAAAATTCCTGCTGTGCCCCTGTCCCAATGACAGACGACACACGACGGCATAGCAAGGTGAAGTGCAACAAGCCCTAAAAGGAGGGAGAGGTGGGTGGGTGTTCTGAATGCACCCACCGAAAGAAGAAGCTCTGGGTCACGTGCATGCGAATATATAGGTCCTTCGATCCGTTTGGACTGCGCCCATTGGCCAGATTGAACCCCAACATCGAGGGCCCTACCAATCGGGTGTTGTGGTTGACCAATCTTACCCACCCACAACACAGGTGGTTGGTCACTAGGTCTCACCGCAACACGTGCCCTCTTTGAGGGAGGACCCGATTTGGAGAAAGAATGTCCACCCTTTTAAAGAAGTAGGAAACAGAAGAGTTAAGTGCTTTTAGTTTCTGGATGTTAACAAATTGCTCCACTAATTGATCCTGAGGTCTAATTATAACTGCAGCTTTCAAATGCCAGATTACCTAGTGGCAACAAACATAGCCACTGGATCATGAAAGCTGTAACGAGATTAAACTGCCCTGTCATAAAATTAACTGATTATAAAAACCATACTGTCTGCTTAAGGCAAAACAAGTAAAGGAAAAAAAAACTGCTTAGCAAACACTGTGTTATGTCATTGTTGAAGGTGAAGCAGAGATGAGGCTGTTAATGTCAATGCTATGGCGATTTTGTCTGGTCAGAAGTGAGAATATATTCTCTGCCTCCCTCCTTAGATTTTATCCAGCTTTCCACTAGTCAGATATCAAGGTTTTCGAAGTTCAGAGGCAACCAGCACCAGTGCTTTGGAAGTGTTGAAGGGTAATAATGATACCTACAAAGATACTTTGCTTGAAGCAGGTCACATGCAATTAACTCCCCTTGCTAGTTGCCCTTTGAACTTTTCTGTCTCTGCAGCCTGCCACGTCTATATTATTACACTTGATCTTAGCCAAAAGGCTAAGACACGGTGCTCGCTTCGGCAGCACATATACTAAAGTTGGAATGATACAGAGAAGATTAGCATGGCCACCACATCTATATTATTGACTAGTGGTAGGAGAACTGAACAGATAGCACGTGGAAGCCATACAATTATATTACAATGCACTCATTTGACTGCTGGGCATTCAACTTGTGCTTTCAGGCTAGGGATGTTGCTTGCCCCAAGACAAACGGGGATCTTTGAGTGTTCATATTTATAAACTGCAAAGCCTCGGGCTTCCGAGAGCTCAGTATAAACACTCAAAAGCCCCAGTTTACCTACTAGGCTGGTCCATCTAGTGCAGGCATCCCCAAACTGCGGCCCTCCAGATGTTTTGGCCTACAACTCCCATGATCCCTAGCTAACAGGACCAGTGGTCGGGGAAGATGGGAATTGTAGTCCAAAACATCTGGAGGGCCGAAGTTTGGGGGTGCCTGATCTAGTGCAAGGTTACCAGATTTTTTTCAAAGAATCCGGGGAAACTTTTTTTTAAAAAAGAGAGGAAATAAGGTTTTGTGTTTTGTTTTAAAGAAGTAATATCTTCTCTTCTGTGGTCTCCTCTGTCACGTAGCCTTCCTCTGGGCCCCGGCCTGCTCTCTTGGAGCGCTAGCCGCCGTGGAGTAGGCTCGGGTCGGGCCTGGGCTCGGCCACATGTCCTTGCCCTCCCAGTGCTCTCCCCCTCAGTGGTGGTGGGGCAAGGTTGGGGCTCCTCTCTTTTTTCTCCTTCCTCTTTCTCTCTCTTCCTTCTCCTTCTCCTCTCCTCCTTCTCCTTGTGTCGGCTTCGGGGTTTTCCTGGTCCCGGAGCACCATTAAGCAGTCGGCCAGGTGGCCGGGCGCTCTCGCTCCCTGCTCAATCTGGGTCGCTGGGGGGGGGCAGCGGTTCCCCCAGTTGACGCACCAGGCGTCCCCGGTTCTCCCTTGGCAGTGGCAGCAGCGGCGGCAGTCTCAGCAGCCCTGAGCCAGCCTGGTAGCACAGTTAGCTCTGGCTGGCTTCAGGAGCTGCTCGCTGCTGTGGCGCCTGCCATTTTGCCTTGTCGGAAGTCCCCATAAGATGTGTCTTGTGCCATTGAACCAACCACGCAACATTCATTCCCTACTAATAAATCTACAACACTTAAAATATAAATCCGGTGAGATTAAATGATATCCGGCGACATTCCAGGGATGGATTTTGTCCAAGGACAGATTTGTAAATCCGGGGACTGTCCCCGGGAAATGGTAACCATGGTCTAGTGCAGTATTATCTATACTGACTAACCCCACCAGGCATACTTGGAGATGCTGGGAATTAACCTGGGACCTTCTGCATGCAAAGCAGATGTTCTTCCACCAAGTGGCTCCTGTGTAGTAGTAATGCAGACCTAAGTATATTTCTGTAACAGCTAGAGATGGGGAAATCTGTCAGTTTCACTGTCTTTCCATTTCTCATTTCTCGGTCTTAAGTTCAGTTCTCCAAATATGTGTAATAGTGATTTTTAAAGAAATCCTCCACATTTTCATGCCCATTTCTCCTACTATACACGTGTGTTTTTTTTGCTTTGCAATTTTGCCTACTAGACACGTTTTTGCAAAACCGTTTTCTCCAACATAATGCATTTTTGTGTGTTGTTTTTTCACCAGCAGGTGCATTTTTGGACACATTACTTGGTGGAAAACTGCATTGCAAACTTCAGAAAGGCAGGAAATTTGAAGGATGGCTGTGTTTAGGTTTGAGTGCAGATTAGCTAGATACGCATTTAAATTTGAAACACTGGTCACCCAGCCGTCTATGTACGCCTCTCGCCCCATCACATAGTTTTCCAATGTGCACTTCATGTATGTTTATGGCTCTTTGTTAAAACTATTATATATATTCATTTGCCAATTAACTTCCGATTCAAGCAACCCCTAATTCGTGTTGCAAGCTCTGTGGAATAGCTCAGAAATGGTTGTGAATGAATATGTATGGCCAGAGTGGCAAGCACAATTAATGTACTTAAAGATGTTAAGCAGATGTTCGTCATTAAGTTTGACATTGTGGGAGTATTATACACGCTGTAATCAGTGCTGAATACTGTACATTTTAATCAGTCTGATAAAAAACAACAACAACATCACAAACTGGAGAGAGAAACAATAAGAACACAAAATAAGCATAATATCCAAAAGGGATTTATAAAGTTAAAAAGTTCAAATGAAATACAATCTGCAATCTCTACTAATGCTGGTACCCTAATTAAAACGATCCCTTTGAGGCAGGCTAGACCAGAAAATAATTGATTTAGATATTTTCAGCTAAAGATGCCTTTAGTTCAATCCCTTAATGCAGAGCCCATGAGGGTGAAAGCAATTATTTTGGTCTTCCTTGCACTTTAAAATAGTATATAAATCTCCAATTATCCACCCCCCCCCCCACCAATCTACGGTATATCTTATTTGTGTGGATGTGATATTTCACACTGACCTTTATTGAAGGCTCTGAACTGAGATTAAGCGTCCTGTGGATGTGCAGAAAATCTTGTCCCTCTCCTAATCAAAATACCAGCCAGAAAGGGATGGTTCAGATTTTGGCAACTTTAACAAGAGTTGCAGCATCTTGCTGATCATCAGTGCTTCCTTCATTCATCACTTCTTTTGATTAAAAAAAAGAGAGAGAAACATAACTCATGTATCCAGAGCACTTTGTTTGCAAAAGTCTGTGATATTTTTAACTTTTGAGATAGGTTCTGTGCAGACAGTGCTCTGCTAACAGAGCTCTAATCATTTGTGGGGCATGCCAAGTGTTCTTGGCAACATCCGAGAAGGAAAATTGATAAACCTACTGACCCAAAGTACAACACATGCTTTTCGGTGTTGCATTTCTGCATCTCAGGAACATACGCTGGCTTTATATGGAGTGAGACCATTGGTGTATTTAGCTCTGTACTCTCTAGGTTGACTCTCCAGGATGTCAGGCAGATAACATTCCCAGGGAAGTTTTTTTGTGTGTTTGATTCTAAATAAAGGTAAAGGGACCCCTGACCATTAGGTCCAGTCGTGACCGACTCTGGGGTTGCGCGCTCATCTCGCATTATTGGCCGAGGGAGCCGGCGTATAGCTTCCAGGTCATGTGGCCAGCATGACAAAGCCGCTTTTTGGCAAACCAGAGCAGCACATGGAAACGCCGTTTACCTTCCCACTGTAGCGGTCCCTATTTATCTACTTGCACTTTGACATGCTTTCGAACTGCTAGGTTGGCAGGAGCTGGGACCAAGCAAAGGGAGCTCACCCCGTCACAGGGATTCGAACCGCCGACCTTCTGATCAGCAAGCCCTAGGCTCAGTGGTTTAACCACAGCGCCAAATAGAGACCTATTATTTGTGGTGCGGCATCCCTTTTGCTTGTGTTTATTTTTGGTTCAGATTTGTCATGCCCAATGGTTAGTGCAATAAAGTTATTTGGATTGGATGAGTGTTTGACGTTGTGTAGTGTTTTTTGCTATTTTATTTGTTGGGAGCCACCCAGAGTGGCTGGGGCAGCATATAAAAAAATAAAAATAATTATAGACCTACCTGGAGCTGCCGTGGATTGAACCTGGAACCCTTTGCATGCAAGGTGGGTGCTTTGTCTCTGAGCAACAGCCCCTCTCCCCAAGTGTGTGACCTTATTCGTAAGGATCCCAACTGGCCACAGACCCACTTCCCCCGTCCCACGTCTTTTCAGCTGGGACGTTGTTGTAGGAAATGGGAGCAGGAGCAGTGATACGGCACAGGGAAACCTAATGCTGAGCTGTTTTTGCCAACATGTAGTCCACACTGGTCTCAGTGATGTCACTATATCCTCTGCTCGCCCATAAGCAGGAGATCAGCATGAATTGCCCAGATGCAAAGGTCAGGTGTATTTGAGTGCATTTGCCACCTCCAGGCCACAGCCCTTTGCCTTTGCAAAACATGGCAAGTGCAGCTCTTCCCAGTCTACATCCCTGGTTTTCTTTACAGATCTTTGGTGTATAGTGAAAAAGGAGTGAGGCTTTATTAAAAATTTCAGCCATTGCATTTCTTTACTGAATGAGGCAGAAAATACCTAAGGGAATCCTAACTTGCCAAACCCTATATACAGTGGAACCTCGGTTTACGAACACCCCAGTTTACGAATTTTCAGTTTATGAACGCCGCGGACCCGTATGGAACGGATTAATTCACTTTCCATTACTTTCAATGGGAAAGTTCGCTTCAGTTTATGAACGCTTCAGTTTAGGTACTCCGCAGACCACCTGGAACGGATTAATCCACTTTCCATTACTTTCAATGGGAAAGTTCGCTTCAGTTTATGAACGCTTCAGTTTAAGTACTCCGCGGACCACCTGGAACGGATTAATCCACTTTCCATTACTTTCAATGGGAAAGTTCGCTTCAGTTTATGAACGCTTCAGTTTATGAACAGACTTCCGGAACCAATTGTGTTCATAAACAGAGGTACCACTGTATCTGCAAAACCACCACCTCTAATAGCTAGGTGGCAGCATTCTTGAGTCATGTTTGAACAAGAGCATACATGGTTGGTGTAAATTTGCTTTTTCTGCCCTGGAGGTCTGTCCAATACTTAGAAATTTCTTAGGGTGTGTGTGTGTGTGTGTGTGTGTGTGTGTACACCTTGGTCTTTTTTTAATAGCTAAAATGCTTTGTTGCAGAATGTGCCCTGCCAGCAAGCAATTTTATTAGTTTTGTGGCACTTGGATTTTGGATACATACTGTTAGGGTTAAAAGCAAAATCAGCAGAAACTGGTTGAGAAACTTACACATAGAGACCAAGGCTTAAACAAATGCTTGGTTTAATGGAGAAAGGAAAAATTACAAAAATTAAATTAGGCTTACACAAAATACCCACACAACCAAACCACCCACCAAGAGCACACTGGGAAAACGCCCAGCACAGAGGCAACACACAACACCCCTGATATACCCTGCATCATCAGCTTCACAGCAACACCTGTAGAGCTGCTGCACAGCTGCAGAGCCCCAGTCATTAAATCTTTCCTGACTCTTAAAGGTACAGTGAAACAATAATGACACTTTTACACAATCATTCAACATATCCCCTGCAGTTCATTATTGTGAAACAGAGACAAACTTTGTACATGTCTTTCATGCGCAACTTTTGGAAGTGCTTTAGTAAAGATGTCTGCAACTTGTCTGTCACCGGGGACATATTCAAAAACAATTGTTTTGTCAGCAATCAAATTCTTTACAAATTGTAAACGTAATCTCAACACTCTAGTGCGCTGTGTGTTGGTTTCTGAGCACAGGATAGCAAGTCCACTCTGGGAATCGAGATAAACTTTTACTGGGAGTGATGCTGGCAGCTTTAAGTCTTCAAATATTTGTAAATACCACTCTATATCACAAATGGCCTGAGTACAGGCATATAACTCACTTTCAGTTGAAGAAAGACAATTAATCCTTTGATTCTGTGCTTTCCATTCAAAAGGACACCCATTATAAAAATAAACCATACCAGATGTACCTTTGTAATTATTTTGCTCTACAGCATGAGATGCATCACAATATATTTCAAAACCTTTGTCAATAGATGGTGTAAATTCTAACCTATAACGTTTTGTGTGTTTGAGGTACATCACCACTCTCTTAAGAGCTTTGAAGCATTGGGTAGTGGGTTTTTCTACAAATTTTGCCAGAAAATGAAAAGCATAAGTCACATCTGGCCTTGAAACTCTTTGAATAAAATTGAGCTTGCCTATGGCAGAGCGATACAAAGTTTTGTCAGAGAACGTGTTATTGCCATCTGTAAAAGTGAAACCACATACCATAGGCGTTTCTTTCCCATTTGCATTCTTTAAACATAACATTTCAACAAGATCATCTATTTTTGCAGTTTGATGAATCAGATAAGAACCATTTTTGCCTTCTTCAATTTGCATGGATATATAGTTTTTAGCTTTGCCTAATTCTACCACATCAAATTTTTCTTGTAACAGTGCCACTATCTGTGTATATTCATGTTTAGTTTTTGTAGAAATTAATATATCATCTACAAACACACATAATTTGGTCACAGAATTTCCATTTTCTTTTGTAAATACACAGTTATCTGCCTTGCCTTGTGTAAAACCAAAATTCAGCAATTCCTTCACTAAAGTCTGATGCCAGTTTTTACCACTCTGATGCAAACCATAAAGAGATTTATTTAGTTTGCACACTACTCCTTTAGTGGCGATTACGCCATCAGGGACACGCATAAAAATTTGTTCTTCTAAATCTGCAAACAAATAGGCAGTTTTTATATCTACATGATAGACAGAATGTCCACGCTGGGATGCATCTTTTAACAAAAGCTTAACAGATTCATATTTTACGCTCGGTGAGTAACACAAATCATAGTCTTCACCTGGGATTTGCTGGAAACCTCTGGCTACTAACCTAGCCTTGTACCTTACAACTTCGTTTTTATCATTCATTTTCACTTTATAAACCCATTTTGAATCAATAACTCTCATGTCTGGGGTTTGTGGTACAAGAGACCAAGTGTTATGCTCTTTTAAAGAAGCTATTTCAGCATCCATAGCTTTGTACCAATTTACAGCTTCATGCAAAGGTAATTTTTGAACATCGTTGTAGCATTTTGGCTCAAAAACTGCTTTATTGGCATACACAGTATATAACTGCTCTTTTGAAAACCGTCTTGGTTCCTGTCTCTTTCTGTCTGAACGTCTTAGTCCTGAAGAAGAGTTAGGCCCTTCAGAATCAGTAGAACTATTTGGACTTCTAGCTTCAGACTGTAAATTGCTATCATCAGACTGATGAGACTCTTGTGGGCTTTTCTTACTTTCAGAAAACTCAGAAGAACTTAACCTTTCTTTAGGTGTCTGTGTCTTTAAATTTTCAAACAAATCACCAGACACAACAGGCTTTTCGTCTTCAGATTCACTAGTATCCCCTGCTCCAGCTTCTTCCTCTTCTACTTCTACTTCCTCCTCATCAGCATTATTTAAACCATCACTATCTTGAAAAATAGCAACTCTATTCCAATTTACAGTTTCAATCATGCTTCTGGTAATATGAAATTTGCCAGTTGCTGGTACATAAACTCTGTATGCCCCCTGCTGGTAGCCCATAAACTTTCCTTGAACACTACGCTCATCCAACTTGTGTCTAGCAGGGTAGTGAATAATAACGTCTGAACCCCAAATTCGCAGGTATTTTAAATTAGGGCGTTTTTTAAACAACATTTCATAGGGTGTAACATTTAAACTAGAATGATAGGATCTGTTTTTAACAAAAAGATAGGCATGAAGAGATTCCGCCCAATATTCTTTCCCCAAATTAGCATCATGCAAGTAAGTTTTAACACCTGCCTGCAAATCACGTTGCACTACTTCTACAATCCCATTCTGCCAAGGACTTCTAGGGCAGGACAACTCGTGAACAGTCCCCTGCGCTTCCAGGAAATGTGAAAATTCCTCAGAAACAAATTCTCCCCCCCTGTCAGAAAACAAATGCTTTATAGGTTTGTTAAAGTGGGTTTTTACCCAGTTGCAAAAAATCTTGTACTTCTCAAGTGCTTGTGACTTTTCAGCAATGGTGTAAACAAAACAATATCTGCTGTACTGATCAATAAGAGTAAGCCAATATTTTGAATTTCCTAAAGAAGGAGGGAGTGGCCCTACTAAATCACAATGCACACGTTCAAATGGCTCTGTTACTTTCCTGCCTGAGCATTTACCCTTTCTTGCAACTTTTATCTTATTCTTACAACAAGATACACATTGCATATAGTATTTACATGGCTTTAAGTTTAGTCCATCAACAATCTTCTCTGTCTTTATCACATCTGTGAAATTTAAATGTCCCAAAAGTCTATGCGCCTCATGAATACATCCGGAGTGAGGCTTTACATTTCTCAGCCCCTGACTTTTTCTCAACCCTTGACTTGGCTGGGTTACTCTACAGTTCACAGGTGGCTGTGAATGCTTTTTAAAATATAGTCTATATAAACCTTCAGACTCTCTGGCATACAATACACGCTTTCCCCCTTTGTAGAACTCACATAGTGATTTTGTGAAGCACACAGTTACTCCTTGGCGTGCAAAGCAACTTACTGATAATAAATTGTCCACTGATGGGCAGTAAGTGCAATTTGCTATTGTGATGTTTAAGGAGTCAAGTTTCACAGTACCTCTGCCAAGCGACTGTAGAACGTCGGAGTTGGCCAGATGAATGGTGCCAATTTCCTCTTCGAAAGAAACAAACAGACTTCGGTCGTTACAAAGATGAATTGACGCCCCGGAATCTACTACAAACGATTTCCACGTGTCATCTTTAATTACTTTACGACCTAATTCACGAACATGGAATGCTCGCGGCTCACGTCCATCTTTACGATGTGCTGCCGACTGCTGGGTTGCTGTCTGTGATTTACGAACTGGAACGGACTCTGAAGCATTTTGCTTTTTAAATTTGCAGTCCCTCGCAAGGTGCCCCTGCTTTTTACAAAACCAGCAATGCTTGGAAGTTTTGAAAGCAGATGAATCACCACAGACTTGCATACGGCGTTCCTCATTATTTTTAGAAATAGGAGTGCTAATCCCACAAGCCTCCCTTCTGTCCAGCTCGCCCATCAATCTTGCTGTTACCCCTTCCACAGTTAATTTTGCTGGAGGTACAGCAGATATCTGGCTAGCTATGGCAGACGCTGACTCCTTTCTAACGTGCACTGCCGCAAGACTGTCCCACATTTCTTTGGCAGTTTTCTTATTTCTTATATACACAACTTGCTGATCACTAACAGACAAGTTAATTAATGCCCTTGCTTTAGCATCACCTTTCGACCAGGCTTCGGTCACAGGAGCAGCAGGGTCCTCGGTCACGTACTTCCACACATCACGGGAAGTTAGAAGTGCTTCCATGCGAAAGGACCATAGACTGTAGTTCTCGGCCGTTAGTTGCGGGAATGTTAAAGCCTTTTCAGCCTCAGCAACACGGTCTGCCATGCTGGAACTTTTCAACCACCAGCCCACAAAACCGTTGCAGCAAAAAGAAGGAAAACACCTTTCTAAACCTTTCTCCAAAAACTAACATGTGCAGTTCCACACTCAACCACTGGGCCCATAACCAAGATGTTAGGGTTAAAAGCAAAATCAGCAGAAACTGGTTGAGAAACTTACACATAGAGACCAAGGCTTAAACAAATGCTTGGTTTAATGGAGAAAGGAAAAATTACAAAAATTAAATTAGGCTTACACAAAATACCCACACAACCAAACCACCCACCAAGAGCACACTGGGAAAACGCCCAGCACAGAGGCAACACACAACACCCCTGATATACCCTGCATCATCAGCTTCACAGCAACACCTGTAGAGCTGCTGCACAGCTGCAGAGCCCCAGTCATTAAATCTTTCCTGACTCTTAAAGGTACAGTGAAACAATAATGACACTTTTACACAATCATTCAACAGGTGTATAGTGAAAAAGGAGTGAGGCTTTATTAAAAATTTCAGCCATTGCATTTCTTTACTGAATGAGGCAGAAAATACCTAAGGGAATCCTAACTTGCCAAACCCTATATACAGTGGAACCTCGGTTTACGAACACCCCAGTTTACGAATTTTCAGTTTATGAACGCCGCGGACCCGTATGGAACGGATTAATTCACTTTCCATTACTTTCAATGGGAAAGTTCGCTTCAGTTTATGAACGCTTCAGTTTAGGTACTCCGCGGACCACCTGGAACGGATTAATCCACTTTCCATTACTTTCAATGGGAAAGTTCGCTTCAGTTTATGAACGCTTCAGTTTAAGTACTCCGCGGACCACCTGGAACGGATTAATCCACTTTCCATTACTTTCAATGGGAAAGTTCGCTTCAGTTTATGAACGCTTCAGTTTATGAACAGACTTCCGGAACGGATTAATCCACTTTCCATTACTTTCAATGGGAAAGTTCGCTTCAGTTTATGAACGCTTCAGTTTAAGTACTCCGCGGACCACCTGGAACGGATTAATCCACTTTCCATTACTTTCAATGGGAAAGTTCGCTTCAGTTTATGAACGCTTCAGTTTATGAACAGACTTCCGGAACCAATTGTGTTCATAAACAGAGGTACCACTGTATCTGCAAAACCACCACCTCTAATAGCTAGGTGGCAGCATTCTTGAGTCATGTTTGAACAAGAGCATACATGGTTGGTGTAAATTTGCTTTTTCTGCCCTGGAGGTCTGTCCAATACTTAGAAATTTCTTAGGGCGTGTGTGTGTGTGTGTGTGTGTGTGTGTGTGTACACCTTGGTCTTTTTTTAATAGCTAAAATGCTTTGTTGCAGAATGTGCCCTGCCAGCAAGCAATTTTATTAGTTTTGTGGCACTTGGATTTTGGATACATACATCCTGCTTGGGGGCAGGAGTTAATTTGCAGGCTCCATGAAACTAGTAAAGGCTTAGCTCTGGGTAAGCATAGCAGCAGCTGGACTGCTAGAAGTACACAATTTTTACACACACTTGTGTATTCATACTTGGCCGTGGTTGGTTTACGGTTACATCTCAACAAGACCTTTATCCTTTTCACCAGAATTCTTTCCTGCTAGTCTAGCCTGTACCTGACACCCCCATGTCCTTCTCCAATCTTCGTATTCCATTGTGTAATGAACCACCCACCTCTGAAGGGAAAATACAGTATCTTTCCATTGGCTGCTTTTATACCACTGAGACACAGATATACTAGCTTTTTATGAAGGTAAAAAGAAGGATCCATTTTATTCATTTGAGATTGGTTTTATTTTTCTGATAAGCATTTGGGGTTTCCCGGAAAGTACATTATTTACAGTAATCTCTAAAATTTAATTAGCAGGAAAGTGGAAAAAGAGGCTGCAAAAAAGCTGCCCTAATTACTGTAAGCAATGTTTTTGCTATGTTTACATAATAGCTTGCAAACAGTGGTGGGTCTCAATACATTACAGCTGTGAGACAGAGAAAACATGATGCAATATTAATAAAGCAGTTTATCTGTATTTTTCAAAATGAACTTTTTTACTCAAGGGAGCATGGCAGGCAAAAAAATGAAGGGGAAAAAAGTGCACACCACCTTTCTCCCAGTGTGCCAATATGATTATGTTACAGTGACTGTTAATGAAACGGTTTCTCCAGCTAGTCCAGCCTTCACCAACCTGGTGCTATCCAGAACTAAAGCTCCCTTCAGCCCCAGTCAACATGGCCATGCTGGCCAAAACTAAGGGAAATTGTAGTCCAAAACATTCAGACGGCACCAAGTTGGCAAAGAGTGCTTTACTCACTGTGCTTTCTGTATTCCTTACTTGCAATGGGTTGCATCTCTAAGTCCACAAATCTCTCTCATCACCCCATACAATCCTTCTTGCTTCACTCTGATTTGGTTCCCATTGGCCTTCCTTATTTCCTTCTTCTCTCTTGGCTGTATCCCGGGTGGTTCCTTAAAGGCCTGGTGGTACCAGGTGGCAGAGTCAGGGAGTTGCTGATGGTCCTGCAACACGTCCTTGCCTCTGCCCAGCCTCCTCCTTTATGCTGCTTCTACTTCTACTTTCTCAGTTGGCAGCAATGCAGAATTCTCCTTCTCTCTCCCTGTTATTTGTAGGAAGATGCCCCAGACTTTTATAGGGTGGCAGAGTCGTGGGCCAGGAGTCAGCTTTGCCTGAAGAGCAGTAGCCTGAAGGGGGAGAAGGCAGAGTGACTCCACCTGCAGCTGCTTAACATTCAGGGGCACAGAGAAGGTGCTGATGAGAACCAGCTGGCTTCAGCCTTCTTAAGAAGAGCTTCCAGCAGCAGTCAGATGCTGGTACCAACGCTTGTTAGTTCCTGGCCCTACCTTGCTGCTGCCTGCTCATCTTGACCCTTCATCATCAGATTCCCTGACCCCTGAACTGTCTGATCATGTGGATTGCTGTTTGCCTGACCCTAGGACTGGACCTGACTTTGGAAGATGACTCTTCCTCCAGGCAAGTACAGCTCAGAGACTCTCCTGGTTGGTCTCCCACTCCACTGAGCTCTGTGTGTTGAGGCTCAGCAAAGAGGCTATGACAGGCAGGAGTGAGAGGATGAGAGACAGGATCTGGGACTACCCGTTGCCCGTGGCATGGGCATGGGAATAGTGGGGAGATGTCCTATTCCCAATGAACTACACAAACCTGGAGACAGCTCTGGTTCCTTTTACCTGAAGCAGCCTCCCTCCTCAATATGCACTTCTCAAATCTAGATGAACTAGATGGATTCAGTATAAGACAGCTACCTATGTGGTACTGGATACAGGTGGAGTCAGGAATTTTGTGTTCCGCTCTTGCTGGAGACAAACAAGAAAGTTCTTATCTGGCTTCTTGACTCATGTGTCCTTTAAGCCTTCCATGACAGAATCTACACTTTCAGTAAAAACTGGCACAGTCCCACCACACGTGCGTTAAATGTCGTTACTGATGCTGTATTCTAGAAATCTCACATTACCAACACGTCCACCGATACCTGACACTATTGCCCACTGTTTACATTTGACTTTTTCAATGCATGTACAGTACTAAACAGCAGTACCCCAGGTTACATTTACAGTTTATCATGGGATGAATGGGTAGACTATGGGAAGTCATTTCTATGCATCTGACCTAATGGAGTATTTTGGTTGGTGTGATCTTTAGCAAATGGAATCATGCACACCAATATCAGTAAGCGCCCTAGGTCATGCCAATAATGTGCTCGTGGACTAGGTAACATTGCCAGGTGTGGGACACACAAGACTAATCCAAGGCCACTTGGATGAGGAATTCATCCAAAAGCTGAAGGTAAGGCATGCTAGTGGGAATCAAGAAGGGTTACAAAGTTGTTGTAGGAGCTCTCAGATCCCATGTTGCTCTGTTATTATTTTTTAAAAATCATGGTAGGATGAAAGCTTCTCATTTTTGCTTTAGATTTTCTGCTGAGTGTGTTCCAAACATCTAAGTGAACAGATTGTGCTGCAAGAACTTCCAAGCTAAGTCAAAGGTTAGGAAATAGGACCAAATTATTTTATACAAAAGTTTCTGCATCAGCCAACATTATCTCATCTTGATTATAATACATTTCAGTTTGTGATTCTGAACTGCCTTGGGTTCCTGGGTGAGACAGAAAGCATTTTATAAATGAATAATGTAACAATGTCAGATGCAGCAGGGGACTCTCACCTTCTGCATGGAATATCCCTAAAAGTCTACCCCAAAGCTGGTTTTTTTGGAGACTTCAGCAGTCTTGCCCAACCTGTTTTCAATTATTTTTGTGGCTGTGAGGACTAGAAACTTGATCCTTAGTACTGAAACCTCAAAAAGTTAAATTTCAGCATCTGCTAGATATTTCCATGTGTGCCCTACAGTCTCAGCAAAGTATAGACCCTGTAACTATTTTATATTCAACCTGCATTTTCTTGAGAGCCTCCCAAATACTGCACTGTGAAACATTATAACTTGTGGTGTAGATCAAATACTTCCTTATGAAATGATGATTACTTTTCTAGGAGCTGCATGCAAATCAGCACTGAGAAAAGTGTTTACTCAGACCACACACTGGATGAAAAATGTGAGGGTGGGGGTCCTCTTAAAGCAACTGGAATCTTTATACATAGGTCACAAGAGTGTGTGTTTGTGAAATTAAACAGTAATACAGATTTCACATAAACATAATTAATATGACAGTTGGCTCTTAAGTGAATTAGACTTTTGCAAGGGTAGAACTGGTTATTGGATTATATTTCATTAGCAAAAATAAGGACGAAGCAAAACAGATCTGTCTGACATTCATAATTCGCTGAATTCATTAATTAATTCATAAGAACCGTCCAGTATGAATATATTGAGGACACTAATTTCTGGTTCTTCTGCTAATACCATTTACTTCTTTAAAAGACAGTCAGGATGATAGGTGCTGCAGGAGTTTTTCCTCATAGTTTGAAAAACCAGTAATGCAGTCTGAAGGAGAGGATTCCTGGCTAAAGAATAAGGTGCCCTGATGTTCAAAGTGTGATCCTTATCAGCTATTCTGATTCATATGGGACTTCAAAAGTGTCTTAGTACTTATTTGCGAAGACCTTGGTTAAAGTATATTCTTGGCCAACTGCAGCATTGCTCTATTTTTTTTCTAACCCAGATGATAATTTGCTGTTTCTTTTTCTTATAGCACTAATGAATTCCTTTAAGCAACTAAATAGGAATTCTTTAGTTACAATTGGGCTCTGCAACACAATGTTACAGTGTAGCTATGAACCACCCCTAAAAATATCCAGCTAGCCCACGGGTGTCAAACACAAGGCCCGGGGGCCTAATCCGGCCCGCCAGACCTCGTCATGTGGCCCGCGTAGCCACCGCCGACAGTAGCCGCTGACAGTAGTTCTGGAGCCTGCGATTGGCCGAGGGTCAAAACCGGGGGCGGGGCTGCAGGCAGAGGCCGGGGCGCTGGAGCCGCGCTGACGGCCTTGGCCAGGGAATTTCAATTTCGAATGAGGCTGAGGGAGGCGGTGGCACAGCGGCCAGACGGGGAAGTGAGATGCAGGAGGAGGAGGAGGAAGCCTGCCGAGGAGGTAGGAAAGCCCTACAGGCGCCGCCGGCAAAGTTGGTGCCGGGACGGAGCAGCGCTGGATTTTTTTTTGGCGGGCTTTGCTGTTGTCTCTGAGAGCGAGTGAGGCGGCACTGGGGAGCCGCCGCCCGCAGCTTCCCTTCCTCTCCTCGGCTGCATCCGGGAGGTGGGCGAGCGAGCGGGCGAAAGGGACGCGGAGTGAGCCTGAGGGGGAAGTAGGCGAAGCGCAACAGCCGCTCTCTTGATGGAGCCGGGTTTCTCTTCCCTCTTCTCCCGTTTTCTCCTCATAGACACTCGGGAGGGTGCCTGGCTTTTGCTCTGCCCCCCACCCCCGAGCCGCCCTTTGACTTCTCAGTTCCGGCGGAGCTGCTCCCCGGGGGGCGGCCGGGAGGGAGGAGGCAGCGACATCACGGGTTCCTGCTCTTCCCGCTCTGCCGCCTCCTCCTCTCAGCCCCTCGTGATGTAGGGCTCCAGACGGAGTCGTCTCGTGGTTTGAGTAGGTGGGAGGGGAATTTTTTTGGGGGGGGGAGGTTTTCAAGCCTCCTCTGCCTGCAGTCCCGGTAGGGAGAGGCAGCGGCGAAGATGACAACAGCGTGGGTGGGGGGAAGAGCAGCTCTGAGGCGAAGATGCACGTCCGCTGGGGCTGCCGCCGCCTTCCTCCTCGGGAAATCCGCTGCCCTCCCTCAGCGTGAGGGGAAGGGACTCTGGCGCTGAGGAGGGAGGATGCAAAAGCAAATCAGGGAGTTGGCGCTGCACACCATGTTCCTGCCCCTCTCCAAAGCATGGGGTGGGTTGCAGCGTGTGGCATCCTGCCTAGCGGGGTTTGGGTGTGCGCAGGGCGGGAGAGGGAAGCCCTCTTTCCATCTGCAGGTTTTTAATCCCAGCAGTGGCTTTCTCCTTCCTGCCGAAGGTTTAGTTGAGCCCCCCCCTCCAGAAGCCATCGATCCCCACCTTTTGTTCAAATTTCCCTCGTTTACATCCCCTCCCACACACGCGCCACGACGCAGGAATGTGATCCGCGTGGGGGCGGGAATGAGCTTACATTATTACAAAAAACAGTAATAATTGAATGCAGTGACAATAATTTATGATAATAAAGAGTGGACACATAGTCCTACAGACACAACCGGCCCTTTGAGGGTGACCAAACTGCTGATGCGGCCCCCGATGAATTTGAGTTTGACACCCCTGAGCTAGCCACTAATGATGCTAACAGTAGTCATCTTGGTAGTAGTTTATTGAATGCTCTTCCCAGGTAGGCTCACCTGGTGCCAGCTTCTGGCACTAGGTAAAACAGTTCTGTATTATCTGGGATTTGAATGCTGATGTTATTTGGGGAATTTTCAGTACGTAGATTATTTTGTGATGATTGTGAAAGGTGGGGGTATGCTTCTGACATGTTTACCAGATGTGACTATTTTGCTGTGTTTTTTGTTTCCATTGTGTGATATTTCCATTGTTCATTGCCTTGAGATGTCTTCATATACTGTAATTTATTTCATAAAAATCCATATAATTAATATACCGTTTGGTTGTAAAAGAAGAACTCCTCAAAGCTGTTTACAGAAAGATGCCAGAATTCATAAATTTAATAAATATGAATCTAGATCTACCGTAGTAGTAATTTAGGGCTAAGCTAAAAAATACCCACTACTTTAGGTATTTTGGGTAGTCTTGAAATGTGCTCCCTTCGTTTGATTTTGTTTGCCTGCAACAACATCAGGATTGGCTAGGTAGTGTAATGACATCATCTCATTTCTTTTACAACCCCTGATTAGCTGGGATGCGCCTTCTCTTTCATCACTTGCAGCTGACAGTGATTTAATCGCATTGCAAAATCTGATGAGTTATGTGCTGATGTCACTGTGGTGAATATGATTAATCTAGGATGAGGAAAAAGCATTTAATGGAAGGGGTGGAATTAAAGCATCAGCAGGTAAGTGAAACAGTGAAACTGAACAGGTGCAGAATAAGCCGACCATTCTAACAATCAGAGTTTGGGAGAAAATATTCCCCCCTCGTCTTCTATAATTCCTTTTTGGGGACTGAAAATTTGAGACTGAAAATATTCGGAGCAGCCTCATTGTTATTGCTGTTCTTTAGGAAGGTAGCTTACATGAACAATGCATGAATAAATAGTATTTAGCCATGATTTAAATGTGATCCTGGATGAGCAAGAAGGATTTATCCATGCAGAATTGCAAGCATCCAGGTGTAGAGGTTTCTTCATGAGACTTGGAAGATAAAATGCAATATTTACAGTTGTATACACACATTTTTACTTCCAAGCAACCAGGAATGCAGAAGCCCCTGCCACATTTATTTTACACTTCGTGATGTTTGCTCTCACCTCCAAAGTACTGTTTAGTAAGGTTACGTAATCACATTTCCACCTGCAAATTGCAAGGAAAGGAAGTTTGCAAGGAACTAAGAGAATGAATAATATTGGGAATAAAGCAACTTTTGATGAGGCATTTAATGGTAGAAATGCAGCCTGTGCTATAGTAACACAGTGCCTTTGGTTTTTATGAATAGATGAAACTCTTAATGAATAAATACTGACAATGTAAGCACAAAGGTCTCCCTGTTATAATTTAGAAAAGATGCGATGGCCCAAGTTGGATTGCTTCATTTATCTACTTCATTTATATTTCATGCTTTGTAATACCCCAAAGTTAGCGGGGTGGCTTGAAATAAAAAGCATTTAAAAGGTTGTTTGTTTATGCTATTGTTACCATCGATGGTATCAAATGTTTGCCCCATTCCCATTCACTTGTTGGACTTTTTAATTGGGGAGGCAGGCAGCAGACGTTATACACTGCATTATGGGATAGTCCAAGGGCTTCTGTTGCCTATTGGCTGGAACACATCATTCTTTCAGTTTACAGAAAGCAGTATTTTGGTTAATGAAAACTTAAACCATTTTTTGAGGGGAGGGGAAGAAAATTGTGTGACTAGAAGAAAGCATCCGTCACGTTAAAAAATAAATAAATGGTATGCTTGTTTAGCTTTTGGCAATGGATCTGTAAATCAGATTTTCCTTCAGGCAATACATGAATACAAAATGTATGTCATGTGATTTGCACAATTACCGAACGGGAGGTAAAGAGCCAATATTGTATGGAAACCCTCTTATGTGGAAGTTCTTTCCCTGCCTATGGATGTGCAGAGAATAACTGATATTTTTAGTGGGCGGACAATGGCAGCCCACACACTCTTCTCACTAAGTGTTGCACAAACCCTGTTATAAGAAACAGTGCAGCTCTACCAATTCAAATAGTCACCCTGCACCACTTGTCTTATGGTAATGCTCGTGTACTGACTCTGACAAAATCCTGGATCCTGGACCGAATGGGGCCAGTATGGGTTGATGCAGAATTCAGCTGGAGAAGGCTGAGGCAGTGCCAGATTGCCTCAGTTCGGATCAGGTCCATACAGAGTGATTCTGGGCTTTCAAAACAGGGGCAGCCTGGCAGCGAGAAGAGTGGGGAGAAGGAGAGACACTCAGGCAGCCTGCATGCATCTTCTTCTACCTGCCACCTGATTACATATTTAATTGGGGTTTAAAACCATCATTAGACACTGTGCAAGGCCACTGAATTACTTGGGGCCCCACTCCCCGATCTGTGTCAGATTGGCCCCAAATCACCTCAGCTCAGGGCTGCTGCAAAGAGCTGAATCGCCCCCCCCCCCAAATTGGAGATGGGATATTCGCAGCCATTCTGGAAAGGGCATTGGAAAGGTGAGGGGTCATCACAGAAAAGACTGTCTTCAGTTTTCATGTCGGAAGGCGGAGACACCTGGAGGAGAGCCTCAAATGATTATCTCAGTTAATGAACAGACCGGAATGAGAGAAGACCGTCCATGTAGAGCTTGAGAGGTTAAAACCACAGAAATGAAATGGGAGCCACAGTATTGTGGACTAGCAACAGCTTTTGAACTTTCTCCCAAGGCAGAACCATGTAAAGTGCTCTGCTGTAACTCTCACCTTTAAGTTTCTAAATCGTGGGAAGCCACGACTCTGCTGCCTGTATCCAGGAGGGCACAATAGCTGGAATATAGGCTGATAGAAGTCACTCCATGCCACTAAGTCTACTTCGGCCTCGTGTGACAAAGTGAATCTAAAAGTAGCACCCCCAGGCTGTATACCAGCTTCTTTAGGCAGACAGCGGTCCTCTGCTTAACTGGTTGAGCAATGTGTGCACAGCTGAACCATCCACCACCAGCGATCTTCTCGGGATTGCATTTATTGGTCCTCATCAAGTCCATTACTGCTTCCAAAGAGCGGCTCAGCACTTTTTCCGCCTCGCCTGATTCGGATTGTAAAAGATAATCTGTATGTCTAAAAGACATTTTTTGCCCATGTTATTTGTCTACATAACACTCGGCACACAATTTGTATCCCCAAGAACTGGTTTATACATTTATTTGGAAGCAAAACACATTATACAGTTTATAATAGCTGATACCCTTTAATTGGGATACCTTTTCTTCCAGGAAATGGTTCTGTGATGTTTGTGAATGACTATTACATTAAGGTCTTATTTACTAAATTTCTATCCTGCCCTTCCACCCAAAGGAGCCCAGGATGGCAAACAACAAGCGATGAAACATTAAAAACAGATTAACAATGATTCCAATACAGATGGAGTCTGGGAAAGATCTGGGCAGCAGCTCTCCAGGGTTTCAGCTAATTTCTCCCCCACCCCACTGCACCCACCCCGGGAACTTCAGAATGCAAAGTTCATGCTCTACTAGTTTATGCTACAGCCCTTCCCTACAATTCTATCACAAAATCTAAAAGAAACTAAAGAAAAATATATTATGTTTTGGAGTGTTTATGTGAAATTTAATAAAAATATAAATTAAAAAAAGAAATTAAACCTGGCCATAAAAGCCCTCCCCCGCCATGACAACTAATTAATGTCCATATTTTACAGGTGAGGAACAAGGGAGTTAAGAGATAAGTGAATAGCACAAGACTAGTTACAGGTAGGTAGCCGTGTTGGTCTGAGTTGAAGCAAAATAAAAAAAATCCTTCAGTAGCACCTTAAAGACCAACTAAGTTTTTATTTTGGTATGAGCTTTCGTGTGCATGCACACTTCATCAGATACACTGAAACAGAATCAACCAGACCCTTATTTATATTCAGAGGGTGAGGGGGTGGGGGGTGGGAATGGGTGATGGGCTGATAGGAGTGGTGAACCTGTTGATGGCTGTTAATGACTGCTGATGACTGCAATTGGTCCTGCGGGGGGGGGGGGAAGCAAGGCACAAAAGAAAGCTAGATCATGCATAATGAGATAAGAATCCGATATCTCTGTTCATCCCAGGTGGCTCCGTGGTTTTAAGCTTGGTAATGAGTCCCAATTCAGCAATTTCTCTTTCTTGTCTGTTTCTGAAATTTTTCTGTAATAAAACAGCTGCTTTGAGATCTTGTATAGAATGTCCTGGGAGATTGAAGTGTTCTCTTACTGGTTTCTCTGTCTTCTGGTTCCTGATGTCAGATTTATGTCCATTTATCCTTTGGCGTAGGGTTTGGCCTGTTTGTCCAATATAGAGAGCTGAAGGGCACTGTTGGCATTTGATGGCATACACAATGTTAGACGATGAGCAATTAAATAGTCCTGAGATGGTATGTTGGATGTTGGGGCCAGTAATGGTGTTGTCCGGGTGTATGTGGCAGCAAAGTTGGCATCTGGGTTTATTGCAGGCTCTGGTACCAGTGTCCATGTTAAGTCTAGTGGTTGTATTATTGTTGGTGAGGAGTTGTTAAAGATTAGCACAAGACCAGTCATGCCAAATATACCATATATATTTTTCCTTTGCAATTTCACTGGCTGTTAAACTTTTGGGAGTTATACCATCCAGAGATGTCCCGAACGATCCCAATTTACCTTCTGCCCCCCCCCCCCCGGGTCTACTTTATATGTATGCTTTAACTTATATATGCCCTGACTTTTTGGAATGGAGGCAGGCTGCAAACAATTCAGATGAAATGAAAGATGACGCTCAGTTGATGCCTTACTCGGTAGGGGCAGTTTTGCAGGAGGAAACTAAACAGGGGCCTATCCTCCAATTCCCAGTTACAGCTGCGTGGGAAATGCATGCAGCCTAATGACTTTATGGGGATTACAAAGCATAAGTGAAGGTGAAAGGAAGCTTAATTTCTGAAGTCTACAGCTACCTCAGGGTAATGAGTATGTAAACAGCTGCGAAACTGCTGCAAGCTGTTCCTCCCGAACAGAGCTTCATTAAAATTGCAAAAGGGACTTACAATTTTTACAACATTAATCATATAAAAACATCGAATATATAACAGCTGGGTGGTTATTGTCCCCCCCCCCTTTTCCCTTTTTCTTTCTGAACTGTACCCTCTTGAGGGTAACACTAGTAAACTGTTCCTGACACTTTGGCATTACTGAGTTTCTTGGGTAGCAGGAGAAGGAAGTAGCTAATAGCTTAATTCCTAGATGTCAGCCCTTCCAGACACAACAAGTCTTTAATGTACTTCTTCAAACACATGTCCTAGTCAATTACTTCAGAAAATGTGAGAGCAGATTCTGTCTCTGTGGAAACACTTCTCTGTTTAAATTGGTAGTTTAGCAATGTGACACTGCAGACAAATAATGATGAGTGCCACCCACCCTTTGAACTTCAGCTGGCAATACCCTTCAATTTTGACAATCGCCTGCCTTCTCAATTTTTTGGGGGGGATTTTTCTTTTTCTTCTTCTCAAGAAGAGAGATGTGCCTTGTATTTTACAGTGCATCCGAGCACAAGAACTGCAGCTCCGTCCATTCCATTACCTACATTTTTATTGCGTTAAGTAGAGTTGTACATAGTGCTTTGGGGCAACTTGCAACTGAAGGGTTGTTTGATCATGGGACTTGAACCTGCTTCCCCCAAAATGTGTCCCTCATGCATGGCCACTGATTCCCTTTGCAGTTTAGATCTGCAGTTTGACTTACAGTACTGTTTCATTCATATTTGGGATGATCCTACAATGAACGTAAATATGAGTTGTCATGCACAGCTGCCCGTCTTCCTTTTAGCCTAACATTCCAGCCATAGGAATAGACTAGAATGCTATGCCAGTCACTGGTTGCTGTTTGGGTGCTGTTTCAGGGGTTCCTCAATAGTTTCAGAAAGAAGGGTGTTACAATGGCACAAGAGTTTATCCCTTTCTCCACCCGCCTTTTAAATTTTCAGGAGCCACTGACCCTGCTGATGGCTTGGACAGCTCAAGAGCAGCATCAATTAATCTCTCACTCTCACCTTGTTCTTGAATCAATCCCCGTTCCTACCTATGCTTATGCACTGTGTAGACAGGAAGCTTCCCGGTGCCAGCCTCTATCCAATCAAAGGGCTAATGCACAACCAAGAGGCAGGCTGAGATGCTGAAGCCCACCTGGAAGTGGACTAAAATTCATTGTTGGTCCCTGACCCAGAGCTTGCAAAACACTCTTAATGGTTTGGATGTGGGCGCAGGATTTGGGGAGATCATTGTTGAAATCCCCACTTGGCCATGAAGTTCACTGAGTGCCCCCAGGCCAGTTGCAGCCTCTCAGTCCAATCTACCTCACAGGGTCGTTGTGAGACTTAAAATAATGGGCGCGGGGAGGAGTAACCACACATGCCACCTTGAGCTCCTTGCCAGAAAGGTGGGATAAGTATACAATGATTATAAATAATAATCTCCTGCCTTCTCAACTTTCCGTTGCCCCTTCCTTCAACTGGGAAATCCAGCCAGATGAGCGGGGTATAAATAATAAATTATTATAAGTTGTTATGATACCTTTGTGGGTTGCTTCTGGCACCAGCAATCCATGTGATTGTCCATTTCCCTGAAGACAGGTGATATCAGACCTCAAATGAAGAGTGCACTATTTACAGTACCTTTCCAAGCACAATTCAAAGTGTTGGTGCTGACCTTTAAAGCCCTAAATGGCCTTGGTCCAGTATACCTGAAGGAGCGTCTTCACCTCCATCATTCTGCCCGGACACTGAGGTCCAGCACCGAGGGCCTTCTGCCGGTTCCCTCGTTGCGAGAAGCCAAGTTGCAGGGAACCAGGCAGAGGGCCTTCTCAGTGGTGGCGCCTGCCCTGTGGAACGCCCTCCCAACAGATGTCAAAGAGGAAAACAACTACCAGACTTTTAGAAGACATCTGAAGGCAGCCCTGTTCAGGGAGGCTTTTAATGTTTAATAGATTACTGTGGAAACCCAGGCAGATGGGCGGGGTATAAATAATAAATTATTATTATTATTATTACAACTCTACTTAACACAATAAAAATGTACGTAATGGAATGGATGGAGCTGTGGTTGTTGTGCTCGGATGCACTGTAAAATACAAGGCACATTTCTCTTCTTGAGAAGAAGAAAAAGAAAAATCCCCAACAAAAATTTGAGAACAAGCAACTATATTGCCTTCTGCCGATTGTCTTTAAAAGCAGGGAGAAAATAAAACCTCCTCGTCACGGGGATGCTAACAGCCCAGAGCAAGCTAAATTTTATTTATCAGGGAGAGAGCTTCTGCTGAAAACTTTATATTGGAAGGTACAAAACTATCAAACTGCCCAACTGCATTTAATGATAAAAAAAGTAAATGGAAATAAACCAAGGTTAATGCGTCACCTATAATTACATTTCCCACAGCGAACAGGAAATATGTTCCTACTGCTGGATGCTATTTTTATTTACTAAAAAAAAATGTCCATTTTGTTTCTTCATCGTTAACAGAGCCTCTAGACTACAGACAGCTGATGGACAACTTCCTTCTTCATCTCCCATAAGCATTAGAGGTCAGTGGTATGGTTTGGATTGACGAATCTAGAGGTCTCAGTTCATGAGGCCAGTGCTAGTAAAATGCATAATGTAAACAAGTATGCCAGACTGTTTTTGCAAAGAGGGTACAAACAAACTCAGGGGAGAATATATAGCACAGAGAGCATTGAAAATGCACAGAACTGGCATCAAATAGACCAATATATTCTCTTAAGGCCACCGGATTAAAATTTAGAACTAAAGGACAGTGTGGGTCTGTGATGGTGGCTCTTTGAAGCATTCGTGTTCAGCATCAAAAGGTGTCTGTATGCCTATGGCACTGTAGCCATCTGCAGCACATCTTTTCACATGAGGAACTACATTTAAGATGAAGAAAATCTAAACAAAAAACACCACACAATATTGCTACATGCTCCCTGCCATCCCCCCAGGTGGTGAGAAGCTCTGGGGGTTTGCTTCCTTTTTGCAGGAGAGATCATTGGAGACTTGTTTTTGAAATATGGGGTTTATTTCCAAGTACACCAGCAGAGCGTTGGGGAAAGCAAAGAGCACAGCCCTCCTAGCAGGCAGTAGAGCTGCCAGCCCTCATCACAAGACAGAGACTTGTGAATCCTCACAATGTTTCTGGCTAGCCCCCCCCCCCCTAGGGATGGTGAATCTGTCAGTTTGGGTTTCCCATTTTTCCAATCTCGGCTTCACCTGGCCACATTTCAGTTTGCTTTTTGGAAAAAGTCCCCATGAAAACTCATCAGAATTTTAGCGTGAATTCCTCCAAATGCATACATTTTTCCATGCAATTTTTGCCGAGTATACCCTTATTTGCAAATACATTTTGCTCTGATATAATGCATTTGTGAAGAAGTGTGCATGCCGACGAAAGCTCATACCAATGACAAACTTAGTTGGTGCTGCTGGAAGGATTTATTTTATTTTATTTTATTGCACAGCAGTTTTTATTATGCATTTGTGTGTGTGTTATTTTCACTAATAAATGCACTTCTATGCACACTTTGTCTTAGTTTATGCATTTTTCTAGATGTAGCCTGGCCTGAGAACTGCACTGCAAAATCCAGGCAAAGTTTTGAAGGATGGCTGTGTTGCTTCAAAAAGTGTGAATTGGGTAGGTTTGCCTTTAAATGTGAACTGAATTGAATTATTTCCCCAACTCTGTCTTTAGCCCTCTCTCGTTGCTTCCGTCTGTCTCATCTTTGCTCTGTTTCTTGCTGTTGCTATTATTAGTTATTAATTTATATACCGCTTAATCCCAACCGAGGCTTCTTAGCGGCTTATAAGAATGAAAAACAACCAAACATGCAAACATTTTAATGTAAACATCCATATCTGAAATATGCAATAAAACAATAAAACAATCCCCAAACCCCCTGTAATTAAAAACAGTAATTAAATGCAGGAAAACTGTCTAACTCAAAAAACCTCCCTATTCCCACCTTTCTCCTCCTCCTCCGTTCCCTCCCTCCCTCCCTCCCTCCCTCCCTCTGCATTTCACATAGAGGTTAAGTTACTTAACAAATCGTGTGTCAATATTGAGATCAGATGTAGGCATTAAGTAATATCATGCTCATTGTCTCAGCAGATACTCCAGATACTGCCAAGAGTTGATGGCAGTCTTGCTGTTGCTTCTGATGTGATGAATAGAAATGTACCATGTTTCCTCAAAATTGTCTTTGTTTGGCGGTTTTTTTTTTTTAGTGTTAAGTTGCTTGGATAGTTTTTCCATGAACTCAATGTTCCAGATTTTCTTGTACCATGCCTTCAATGTCATATTAACAGCTGTCTTCCAGTTTTGAGCTAAACCTTGTCTGGTGACCACCATAAAAAGGAAGGATAATTCTTTAAACAATAAACCTTGCAGTATTTTTTTAAAGAATCTGTCAACTTCCCTGCTCTGCACATTTTGATTCACTTTCCTCCCTATAGGTTTCACATTTGACTAGGCAGGATGAAACTATTTTGATAATCAGCCTCTTAAAGCTACAAATGCTACATTTATCAGAAGTTCCATCAAAATTTGTTAGCTGGTGTCAGACAAAACCTGAAGAACCCAAATTGCACTTGCTGCAGATGCACCTGTTTGTTACTACTGAACATAAATCTAATATGTTTCCTGTTGGAATCAACCTTACAAAGTTACTTTCTACCAGAGGGACCCAACTTAGCTCTTTGATAGATGCTCAGCGGGCAGATAATTTGATGTCCATGTGGTGTGTCCTTGGAGACAAATAAGAAGTGGAAGTCAAAGGGAAACAACATCGAAGAGAAATTCTGATTGATCTAGTTAACATTCTGTTAAGAAGAAAAATGTTTTACTTTTTTTTTTAAGTGCAACATTTAAAATACGCCACTGTGCTAACTTTTTATCACTATAGTTGGGTCTTGGTGTATCAATGGATAATCCAATAATGAGACAGGAGACAAGGCTGAGTTCCCCAAAGGCCAACCCCGGGCAGAGTTTGGGAGCCTTTATTAATGACAGCAACTTTGACAGCTAATGATTAACTTGTAATGCAGCTTCCAACCAATTACAGAGTGCAGCCTCATGCATTGTAATGTTCAGATACATGCCACTTCCTGCCAACACCCCAAAATTTCCGCCATGAAGGAAGTGGTGAACTGCATATCCCACACATCATGTACCTATCACATGCCTGCTCTTTAAACATCCCCCTCCTCTCTATCTTGTGACCCTCAGTACTTTTCCAAGGCTCTACCTGCTTCCACTGTTTCTCCCTAACCCAAGTTTGACTCATCCTGGTCTTCTCCTGTCAAGCCTGCTTCAGCCAGATCTATCCCAATCTTTCCAGATCCACCAAGCCTCACCCAGTACAACTGACCTATGCCTTTACCTCCTGACCAGTCATTGTACTGGCTTGCCAGTATTACACTTCCTAATCTTAGAGGACCGGTGGGTGTGCCACGCCATTTTCTAAATCAACCCCACATCTTGGGGAGAGTTTTGCATGGGAATTCACAAGACCTGGACAGCCAGCTGTGCAGATACCTGCAAACACCACATTGCCTGAGTCAGGTCTTTCCCTGCACCACACCTGACACCAGAGATGACAACATGTAGGGCAGATGGGTATGGCTTGGCCAAAATAACCAGAAAAGCAAAATGGGTGAGCCCTGGCACATGTCAGGGGCTCGACTGAGGAGGAATGGTGGGGGCCACTGCCCCTTCTCCTGAACCTTCCCAAGAACAGGAGGACAGTATAGATGTAGAACAGTTGTTTCAGAAGGACATAGTTCAGAGATTGTAGAGGGTAAAAGCTGGGAAATATTGGGAGAGGAACAGCAGGAAGAAGAAACACCGGGGGAGCGATAGCTAACAGACTCAGTGTCTTTGGACAGCATTTCTGAGCCCCCCCTCTCCCAGAACCAGGCGTGCAGTGAGAGTAGTAGAACAGAAAGCTCAGAGGCAGAAAGCCCATATCAGCTGGCACAGGGATGATGTAGGATAAGAGAGACAGAGGGGGTTGGGCTTCACTCAGAGCAACACCATCACTGAAATAAGAACTACATTCCTTTGTCTCTCCAGGGGAGGGATAGGATTCCCTGAACCTTGACAGCACACCTAATTAGCAGGGCTTGGCTCAGGCTCCTCAATCTGATTTGAGACCTCGAAGTCATTTCACATGGTCAGAGGTGGAGTGGGTTCAAAATAAATATAAGATTTAATAGCAATCAATGTTTGGATGTCCATGCTTGGGAAAATTCAGTATTAAATTATGTAAAAAGCAAGTGATTTAAAGGCAAGAACATTTGTTGTGATTACCATGATAATTACAGGTTATAATGAGTTTTCAGCAGGTGTTGAAGATGGCTCCATAGAGAGGGCTTGATAGTGGAAGAAGTTCAGAAGAAGAAAGCATCTCAACCTCAAAAGGTACTTGGTTTTAAAATAAATAAATAAATATGATCATACACTTAAGATATACTCTTGTTTGGCTCTAAGGTCGTTCACTTGAATTAGGGTTTCCATATATCCAAAAGTGAAAATCCGCACACAGTCGTTGAGTCTTTTTTTTCCCGGGGTGGGGGGGAGGGGATATGGTAGTGGCATTCACTTATGGCAGTGGCACTCACGCCGAGCCCATTCACTTAAATGGGCAGTTATATAGATGGCCTCCCTGTTTGTTCATTTGCTTCCTGTCAGAGAATTCCAAAGAAAACACAAATGAGAGCAGAAATTTGCAATAGTTTGCATATTAATCCTGGGTCCAGAATGGAAATCAATCCCGTGAACAGAATCTGCATTCACTCTTGTTTCGATTGTAAACAATATATAGGTAAAGGTAAAGGGGCCCTGACCATCAGCTCCAGTCGTGTCCGACTCTGGGGTTGTGGCGCTCATCTCCCTCTATAGGCCGAGGGAGCCAGCGTTTGTCCGCAGACAGCTTCCGGGTCATGTGGCCAGCATGACAAAGCTGCTTCTGGCGAACCAGAGCAGCACACGGAAACACCGTTTACCTTCCCGCCGGAGCGGTCCCTATTTATCTACTTGCACTTTGATGTGCTTTCGAACTGCTAGGTTGGCAGGAGCTGGGACCGAGCAACAGGAGCTTAACCCACAGCGCCACCTGGGTCCCTAAACAATATATAATACTACATAATTGAGGTCTCCTCCTCCAATTTGCATTGTGTTTCCTTTGCATTAAAATGAAAGGTGTGGGGTAGTGTAATGACGGCTTAATTAACTACATAATTCTTTGCATAAAGCCTTGTGGACAGTGAGGTGAACAATGTTGTTTTTGCTAGAAGCTAAACTCCAGCAGAAAGGGAGCAGTGCTGCATGCAATGAATATGGATGGAAGTTGGCCCCTTTTTGCACCCCTAGCTGTAACCCAGGCTGCAAAACACTGTCTTATGAAGTGGAAGTGGTGAACAATAATTTCTACAACCCTTAAAAGCAGCACTTTAGCATCCTGCCCAATAGCACCGCACACTCTGGCACTTGCTGGTTGGTTTCATCCAAGTCCATTTCTGTTGCTACCTATTGCCTTCACCACAAGACTGTGGAACAGTTTGGCCTGTGAGGTATCCATGGAGAATTGCCAAATGCACCTCGCCATCTGTCAAGGCAAATGATTTAATTACTCAATATAGGATAACAATGCAACATAAATATTTAAGTTAAATAGAGAAGGCAGGAGTTTATCATAGTATTGCTGTCTAAGGCTAAGTCCTGAGAATGACAGGCACCATAGGAGCCAACTCCTAGGGGCTGTGAGGGTTTTGGCCCCCACAATAAAATATTTGAGGTGGCCAGGCCCCCGCAAAGTTAGTGGGCATTCCCATTCAAATGGAGTGTGTGCACTAGGTCAATAGGTCATGTGATTGATTATGTGGGCTAGCAGTGCCTGTCAGGGGTGACAACTTGAATAAAATATTGTAGGGGCACTGCTGAGTGCAATCAAAGTTGGCATATATGGCACTAGAAACAAGTGGTGATCGTGCCTGTTGTTAGTCATGACAAAGTTTTATTCCATTGCTTTTGGTGGCGCTGTGGGTTAAACCACTGAGCCTAGGGCTTGCTGATCAGAAGATCAGTGGTTCGAATCCCTGTGATGGGGTGAGCTCCCATTGCTCGGTCCCAGCTCCTGCCAACCTAGCAGTTCAAAAGCATGTCAAAAAATGCAAGTAGATAAATAGGAACTGCTACAGTGGCAAGGTAAATGGCGTTTTCGTGTGCTGCTCTGGTTTGCCAGAAGCGGCTTTGTCATGCTGGCCACATGACCTGGAAGCTATACGCTGGCTCCATCGGCCAATAATGCGAGATGAGCGTGCAACCCCAGAGTCGGTCACGACTGGACCTAATGGTCAGGGGTCCCTTTACCTTTTACCTTAGTTGTGATTAACTTTGCTGAATTGCTGCCTTAAAACTTGTAAGACTTATCTTCCCTTCTGTTGTCTGAGCAGGCAAAGTTCCAGTGTGGTGTGTGTGTCCCCTCCCTGCGCTCTCTCTCTCTCTCTCTCTCTCTCTCTCTCTCTCTGTGTGTGTGTGTGTGTGTTTGTGTGTGTCTGTGTGTAAAATGCTCTTCTGCTCTTTAGTGAGGCCTTTGCCACATATCCCCAAGTCATGAAGAATGAAGATACATATCTATCATATTTCATATTGTTATGATTATTATAGCAATAGCTGTGCCCTCTAATGGATGCTGGTCTGGTCACGTTGAATATCATCTATTGCATGATCCGGAAGCATAATTTCAATTTCTATTGCATTTCATAAGGCGCTGTCAAGGGTGGTTGAACTCTAGCTGTCTTACAGCTCAAAGTAAATATTTTTTTGACTGTGGAAACCCTTTCACAGTGGTTTGATTTGTTCTATCCCTCTGGGCTGTGATATTTCTTTTTTTGCTAATTTTCTTGGCAGAGATTTACTGTAGTAGTTGTAGTAGTAATAATAATTATTAATAATAAACATGAATAAGTAGTACTGAATCAATCTCTTTTACATGAGTGAAAATCAGAGTACAGTATTAGCTGACTTCCTATCCACAGAGTACAGAATCATGAAAATGTAAACAAGATTTGAACAATCCTCTGCTTCACAGATTAGAACTCAGTATTCTCGACAGCCTCATTCTTTGCTAGGCCATTTTGACAAACGTGACTCACTGAATGCTGGTTCACATTATCTAAAGCCGAGAAATTCCATAATTTCCAGTGACACTTCATTTTGTAAATTCCACAATAGTTTATAAAATCCAGATAGTACATTTACACTGGGCTATTCACCCCTCACATTGATTACTCTTGGCAACTCTTATACATGTGTTCTAGATTGACAGAAATTCCTGTTAGAGTGTAATTGTGATGAAGAGATTTCTTAATTTGAGCAACAATTCTTAACTGCCAACCACGGCTACATCCTTCTTCACCACGCAAGTAAGGAGCTGTCAGTTAAATTAGGCCTCATGGAATTTGTCAGGTTAAATAATTTTAGTTTACACTTCAAAGACCCTTGGGATTGGGGATTAGTAAACACTGAACTCAGAATCTGTCCCCTTTCTTTATTCTCCAGAGATTTGCATAAAACACAGATCTACGGTCCAATACAGACAACCAACCATCTATGACCCCCAACCTCATTTTATGTCTCCTGAAGCTGCCCCATTCTTCTACCTCATCTGAGAGCTTCCTCCTTATTTGCTTCCTGCCTTTTAAAAGTGCCCATCCTCTTTCTGCACGGTTTCAAAAATGGAGCAGTATTTGATTTGATAAAAATAAGAGAATTTCCCCCCAATTCTATGTCATAGGAAAAAATAACCCCCTTGCCAAGCTGTGCAAGAACAAATTGTCAGACTTATGGTGTGTGTGTGTGTGTGTGTGTGTGTATTGGTTTATTCCAGGTCTATCCCTGAAATGGGATAATTTCTCTACACCTGAGGAAAATCATTTCCTTGTGATCTACCATGGGAACACTCACACAGGTTCCCCTGAATAAGTGAAATGCTAACAATTTCAAAGGAAGCCTGTCAAGAGCAGATTTACAGATAGCCACAATAGGTTTATTATGTGGAGTGTGCATGTATGAGAGGGAATTGCTTTCGAGTGTTTAAAAATACAAGATATTTTGGGGAAACAAATGCATGAAGTACTTAGTACAGCGCAGACCAGACCATTTATTAATCCTTCTATTACATCCAAAGCAGAAATTTCATGTAGATCCAAACTTATGCCTGATTAAGGTAATGTAAAGGTAAAGGGACCCCTGACCATTAGGTCCAGTTGTGACCGACTCTCGGGTTGTGGCATTCATCTCGCATTATTGGCCGAGGGAGCTGGCATACAGCTTCTGGGTCATGTGGCCAGCATGACAAAGCCACTTCTGGCGAACCAGAGCAGCACACGGAAATGCCGTTTACCTTCCCGCCGGAGTGGTACCTATTTATCTACTTGCACTTTGATGTGCTTTCAAACTACTAGGTTGGCAGGAGCTGGGACCGAGCAACGGGAGCTCACTCCGCCGCAGGGATTCGAACCACCTACCACCTGATCGGCAAGCCCTAAGCCACAGCGCCACCCGCGTCCCTGATTAAGGTAGGTGGTATTAAATACTTCCATGTAGAGCTGGCTAAATGTGAAGACAGGCAGACATTCTGTTTGGGATAGAAATAGCTTGAATACACATTCACTGGAAACAAAGGCTTAGGAATGCAAACTTGAAAACATACTTTAGCTTTCTGTTTACATTAACAGAATGATGGAGTTTTTTTATTAGGATACTGCTTTTATCATGTAGCCTATGTGCTGCCAGTGATTGCTTAGTTACGACCCCTTTCTTTAATCCTTCACAAACTCTCTGATTTTAGATAATGTAACAGACTGCAAGATAGGGATGCATAAATTTTGGACTGCAACTCCCATTATCCACTCCCTTCCGTCCAGCAGAAAGTTAGTGTTCTCATTGCCCTGCCATTTTTCCTCCTAAAGCATAGCTGCCAAGTTATCCCTTTTTTAAAGGGATTTTCCCTTATGCTGAATAGGCTTCCTCGCGAGAAAAGGGAAAACTTGGCAGCTATGTCCTAAAGATGTATTGCATTTCTTTCCAACTGTGGGGTTTCCCCAAGTCTGCTGATACTTCCGACTTTTGTGTGGCTGGTACTGTTTTGACACTGGGATAATGAAGTTTGTTAAAGATAAAAAAGTGTGGCAAAGCAAATCTCTGTGTGTGCATTTTCTGTTGTTAGATTGCCCTGTTTCTTAATATTTCTTTGAATAGCTTAATTAAAACCATCTGTCCCAGCATTATGAGACTGAAACTGGAGAGAAGGAACTCAGATTTAACTTATAAAAATTCCTCAACGATGTCTCAAGAGTCAAAAGGCTGTTCTGTAGAATTAGAAGCACATTCCATGCAATGTACAGCAGAATGGAATTCAGGCCATAAGCTGAGGAGAAAAATTGAGAGAAGGAGAACCATATATGCTACTTTGAGCTCATTGCAGGAAATCCATCAATCAACATTGTCAGCCAAGGAGTTTAAATATGACAGCCACCATGTGGAAGATATTGAGAAGTACTTATTCATATAAGCCATGGGTGGGATACATCTTCGGACGTTGCTGGACCTCTCATTACTCCTGACCATTGGTCATAGCTCTCATTGGTGTTGTTTAGTCGTGTCCAACTCTTCGTGACCCCATGGACCAGAGCACGCCAGGCACTCCTGTCTTCCACTGCCTCCCGCAGTTTGATCAGACTCACGTTCGTAGCTTCGAGAACACTGTCCAACCATCTCATCCTCTGTCGTCCCCTCATTACGCCTGACCATTGGTCACAGCGACTGGAGCTAAAGGACTTTGATGTCCTACAACATCTGGAGGGCCACAGCACAAGCTGCCCACCTCTACTATAAGCAATCCCTATGGTTGGCACTTAACTGGGGAGGCACAACTCTGTCCATTTCTGTTTTCCTCAGTTCCTCATTTATCTAATCTTAAATTCAGTTCTCCACATTTCAATACCAGCTTTCTGATTATTATTTTTTAAGTTCTCATGAAAATTCATTGGTGTGGATTTTTCCTAATATACACATTCCGAATGCAGTATCCATATATTTTCAAGCATTTTTCTTATTTTTACTAATGCATTTGAATGAAATTTTAACACTTCCTTTACCATATTATATGCATTACTTGCCTTGCTTGGCCAGAGAACTGTGCTACAAAACTTGGAGAAATGTGAATTTTGAAAGATGGCTGTGTTTTGATTTGTGCATTATTTTGGAAAGTGTGAATTAGGTAGGTTTAAACAGGAACTGAATTTAATTGCTCCCCTATCCTTACTCTTCACCAATGCATGGATCCATAGTGTCCTGGGAAAATTAACTGCCTGTGGCTCTTTCCCAGGCTAAAAGCAAAAGCCGCTTAATTGAGATCTTTTATTGACTGCTAGTAGGACCAGTCTTACAGGAAAAGAAAGGCAGCTCCATGTGACAGGCACACACTTTTAAATACTTTTTACAGACAGGGAGTCACCCCTGCCTCTTAATGCATGTAAACATCTTGAAACAATTACCGTATTTTCCCGTGTATAAGACGTAGGCCCCATGTATAAGATGACACCTATTTTTTTTAATCCAAAATTAAGAAAATGCACTATTCACTATCCATGTATAAGACGACCCCTTATTTTAAACATCAAAAATTTAGGAAAAAATATAGTCTTATACACGGAAATATACGGTAATTGCCTCTATTTACAAAGGAACACTCTTAAGAACATTTCTGGGATTTATTAAAAAAACCCGTATCTGATCATCCAGTCTAGAAAAGACAGTACTTGAAGATACTTTCATTTACAAAGGAAGGTTTGAGAAGCATTTGAATTTCACAGAATTTTTAAAGGTTGGGAAATACAATGGTTGAGTGGCCTTCCTGGCTGTTTGATTCAATCCCCTGTCAGTTAAGTAGAATCCTTCCTGCCTTTATGGAATGTTGGTGTTCTGTATGTTGTCAACATAATCTATTTTGCTATTCTATATTTACAAAAGGAATCGAAATACACTTGAGTTTCCTGACAGCCTAAAGGTGGGGAACATCTGGATGGTCTTGGGCAGTTCTTCTGGATGATTCAACCTCCTGTATAATCCTTTTTTGTCATCATGAAATGTTAGCATTCTATTATGATTCCATCTCTGCTCTTTTTCCTAGGAGAAATTGAAGCTCCCTGACAGATCTTCCAGACAGCTTAGCTTCTGGAGTAGCATCCCCCCATAACTATTGTTTCTGTTTAACTATGTAACCTGTTGCTTTTGTTTCACTAAAGTGACGAGTAAATAAAACCATACACCCCACGCAGCAATTCTTTTTGCCTGCGGTTAATCCGTCTGCCTGAGATTCATTGGAACGTGTGAGGGAAATGGGTTTTGGATGAGGAAAGGTGAGGAAGCCTTTTTTATTAAACAGAGACATGCCCTTTTGAAAAGCCGGGAGGTATGTAAATGCTGGGAAATGTCCTAATACGGTGAGATGTGCTTCTAAGTTTCGGGTCCAAGGTGTCAAGATTAATCTCCTGAATTTTAACTCCTAGGCAGAGTTTCATATTTTCACATCAATAGGAATTCTAGAACAACTTCTGCCTGCCTGGTCCATAGCGCTCTGGCTTCAAACACTGCATTCCTATCAGTTGGCACATGGGGAAAAAGCCTTTTAAATGTTATGCTTGCCATAAGATGTACTTACCCTGATAGTGCTTCTTGGCAGCTTCCACATTTAATTTGGCCCTAAGATATTAACTAATGCCTCTTGTTAATGTCTCATTTTTTTTCTAGCACTACCAAACCAGACCCTGTATTTTACTCAGTTTCCATGAAGGCATTTTACAGTACAGTTATTATGGTCAACAGCAGTAGATTTAACATATTAAGGGATGTGGGTCTTCCGGTAAATAGGGCATTTTGAAATGCCCTCAATACCACAAGATCTTTTAATGTGTTTGACTTACGCCCCATCTACTTTTAAAGCAGCAGCATAGCTCTTTAAAAAGGTATAACGTCCTACAAAACATCTTGGGAATTAAGGGATCTGAGAGTTTTCAGGACACCCCTATTCCCCTCACAGAGCTACAATTCCCAGAGTTCTCTGGGAAGTGGGATTGACTGTTAAACTAGGGTTGCCATATTTCAAAAAGTGGAAATCCGGACACAAATGTTGTTGAGCCATTTTCGATGGACCAATCCTGGCTATGTCTGGGAATCCCGGGCATCTGGCACCGCTACTGAGAATTGTAGCTTTGTGAGGAGAATGAGGGGTGCCTAACAACTCTGATCACTCTTAATAAACTACTGTTCCCAGGATTCTTTGAAGTGGCGTTACTACTTAAAAAAAATATAGTGCCTTACAATGAGTAAACAAAACTAAAAGCACTTGCATTTTGAGATGAAATAATAATTTTAGCTTTGTTTTTCATTTGATGTGAAAAACCCATTAGCTGAACTTGGTTTGGATTACAATGTGGGTTTGTGGTTTTATTTTATCTCCTTGTTTACAAAGCAATAAAACATGCATGTACCTCTCCTCTCACACACTTCAGTGGGACAGAAATGCTAATTAAAACCAGAAAACGGCCAAGCTTATCTAATTCTGTGTTGCCATCCACTCAATGTTCCTGATGAATTTTATAATTCAGTAGTGTAAGGAGCAGGGAGTACAGACAGCCCCCTCCCATCCTGAGGAGCAGCTCCTCCACCAGCAGCAAAGCCAGCGGGCAGGGGGAAGAGTCGAGTGAGGAAAGAGAAAGGAGGAGACAGGGCTCTGGCAGCATAGGAGAGCCCCTGTTACACATAGGGGAGGAAGAGAGAGAGGAGGAAAGGGGGGAGAAGGAAAACAGGGAAAGGAGGCCCTTCTTCCCTCCGGTTCCAGAATTACGCAGGAGAAGGCAGGGAAGACGATTTGGCGTGCCCAGACTCTTATGCTGGAAGGGAACACGGGGCGCGCCATTCTCGGGTTCTGGTTCGGACTAGAAGGATGTACCCTGTATAGCTGGATCACTGTATATAGACTACACTCAATAAAACCTTAAAAGGCAAGAATGTGGAGAGTCGTTACTCTAGAGTAGTCATGACAACCGCCCTGTGACAAGTAGCATTTTAAACTGTGGGAGGCAGTGGAAGACAGGAGTGCCTGGCGTGCTCTGGTCCATGGGGTCACAAAGAGTCGGACACAACTAAACAACAACAGCTTTTTAAGAAATTGGACACACACATCTTGCCTCAACAAAGCAGTTAAAAATATTTTTTTTTGGGGGGGGGGTCAAATTTGGGAAGTGAAAAGCCCTGCTTGAACCATCTAGCCCAGCATCTGATTCCCAGTGTGGCTCACCAATGGGAAGCCCACAAACAGGGCATGAGCTCAACAGTATACGCTTGTTCATGATTCCCAGGAACTGGCATCCAGAGGCATTGCTTGACTAGTAGTCCTGTAGTGTATAACATTACCCTCCATGAATTTATCAAATCCTATTTAAAAGCCATAGGGACCCAGGTTAACTTATATGCAGAATTCATCATGCGAAAGGCTGGACTAGATGAATCCCAAGCCGGAATTAAGATTGCCGGAAGAAATATCAACAACCTCAGATATGCAGATGACACAACCTTGATGGCAGAAAGCGAGGAGGAATTAAAGAACCTTTTAATGAGGGTGAAAGAGGAGAGCGCAAAATATGGTCTGAAGCTCAACATCAAAAAAACCAAGATCATGGCCACTGGTCCAATCACCTCCTGGCAAATAGAAGGGGAAGAAATGGAGGCAGTGAGAGATTTTACTTTCTTGGGCTCCTTGATCACTGCAGATGGTGACAGCAGTCACGAAATTAAAAGACGCCTGCTTCTTGGGAGAAAAGCAATGACAAACCTAGACAGCATCTTAAAAAGCAGAGACATCACTTTGCCGACAAAGGTCCGTATAGTTAAAGCTATGGTTTTCCCAGTAGTGATGTATGGAAGTGAGAGCTGGACCATAAAGAAGGCTGATCGTCGAAGAATTGATGCTTTTGAATTATGGTGCTGGAGGAGACTCTTGAGAGTCCCATGGACTGCTAGAAGATCAAACCTATCCATTCTTAAGGAAATCAGCCCTGAGTGCTCCCTGGAAGGACAGATCGTGAAGCTGAGGCTCCAATACTTTGGCCACCTCATGAGAAGAGAAGAATCTTTGGAAAAGACCCTGATGTTGGGAAAGATTGAGGGCACTAGGAGAAGGGGACGACAGAGGACAAGATGGTTGGACAGTGTTCTCGAAGCTACGAACATGAGTCTGACCAAACTGCGGGAGGCAGTGCAAGACAGGAGTGCCTGGCGTGCTATGGTCCATGGGGTCACGAAGAGTCGGACACGACTAAACGACTAAACAACAACAAGGGACCCAGGTGGCGCTGTGGTTAAACCACTGAGCCTAGGGCTTGCTGATCAGAAGGTCGGCGGTTCGAATCCCTGTGACGGGGTGAGCTCCCGTTGCTTGGTCCCAGCTCCTGCCAACCTAGCAGTTCGAAAGCACGTCAAAATGCAAGTAGATAAATAGGAACCGCTACAGCGGGAAGGTAAACAGCGTTTCCATGTGCTGCTCTGGTTTGCCAGAAGCGGCTTTGTCATGCTGGCCACATGACCTGGAAGCTATACGCCGGCTCCCTCGGCCAATAATGCGAGATGAGCGCGCAACCCCAGAGTCGGTCACGACTGGACCTAATGGTCAGGGGTCCCTTTACCTTTATTTAAAAGCCATCTAAAATGGCAGTCATATTCAGGCAACAAATTCTTAACTGGTACTTCCTTTGTCCATTCTGAATCTCCCATCATTCTGCTATACTGAACCCTGGGTTCTAGGATCACGAGAGAGGAAGAAAAAGCAGCAGATACATAGGAGTGGATGTTGCATTTATGTTTATAAGCAGGAGCAATATTTTGTAAGCTCGATATATTTGGTTAAGGGAGGTACATGCCAGTGGTTATTGGAGGGAGAGGGCAGCATAATTCCAGTAGCAGAATTTTATGTTGTGGGTTTACTAGCATTGACCCGCTTCATAGAGGGAAATGGATTGAATTTTATCTCTCAGCTGAAAAAAGTAGGAACAAATTTTCATCTTCAAGTGGAACTATTTTTTATTAGTTTAAGCACATATGTGATAGATTAAAATGTGAGGGATTATAAAAATTCATCTGGGCAATGATTTACTATTATTATATTTTGCTTTTGAACTGGAACAAAGTGAATGAAGGGCAGGAGTATTCTTTGGACTAGGTTGTTGACAATTTGACGCAAATGCTACCCTTGCATGGGGAAATGGCTATTTCTAAGGGGCTCTTTTCTTTTAAAGATTGTGTTATACCCTGTGATATAATTGCTGATGGGAGCTGCAGCCCAATGATACCTGGAAACGGTGCTTTCTTCTGGGGGTACACAGGCGTAAGCACACCCCGAAATATTTTGTGAATCTAATTCTTCTCTAGCATGGTGAACCATCGGTTCTATTGCTACCCCCAATAGCGGCCTCATTTCCTGTCACAGTGTTTCCTGAATCTCAGATGGAAGCTTACCTTCCAAGTCCCGGACTGCAGAATCCGGGACCAGCAGCCGTGTGACACCGGAGGTCGCGTCAACGTAACTTCCGGCGTCGCTTTGCCCTTCTATGGGCACCAAAAATGGCCGACACTGACACCGGAAGTCGTGTCTACGCACTTCCGGTCATGCGTAGATGTGACTTTTGAAGCCGACGGTGGCCATTTTTCGTGCCCATAGAAGGGCAAATCAGAAAAAATGGCCGCCGGCAGGAGAAAATAACGGAGAAAAACAGGAGACGAAGTGATACGGGGGACCACCGGGAAAAGGTAAGTTAAAACGGGGGTTTCCTGGGGAAAACGGGGTACTTGGCAGCTATGGATGGAAGCAAGTGTTTAATGTGTGAAGCAGGAGTAGGAATCTAGCATGGTGATTGGTCAGTTTCGTTGTTACCACCTCCGATGGTGGCTTCATTTCCTTACCCGGTGATTTTCTTGAGACAAAATGAGAGTAAGAAAAACAGCACTGCCTGGAAAAGTACTCCCTCACCCATGTTTTCATACACATTTGGTCCAGAATACTTATTGGGCAATTATAGCCCCCCAAATCTATATGCAGCAGTGGCATGTGGTGGAGTGGAGGGGGCACAGTTCTGCATTTACCAGAAGAGTGATGGGCACGGTAGCAGCAAGAATCTCTAGTGCAGGCATCCCCAACCTGCGGCCCTCCAGATGTTTTGACCTACAACTCCCATGAGCCCTAGCTAACAGGACCAGTGGTCAGGGATGATGGAAATAGTAGTCCAAAACATCTGGAAGGCCAAAAGTTGGAGATGCCTCCTCTAGTACCAATGCTCCAAAGTTCTTCTGACGTCACTACAACCTCAATAATCTCTCTCGCCATGCTGGTGAAAGCACTGTAGCTGCTACTTCACCCCCGTATTTATCACAGCAAGCTTTATGTCCTTTCTCGCCTGTAGATGGGAACTTAAAATGTATCCAAGTGATTCAGGAATAACCAAACTTCAGAAAATCCTGTGGGCAAAATGGTCAAAAGTGTCAGATTTCACATTATTATTATTAGAGTTTTAGCTCACTAATTTTCCAGCATTTGAAAACAGTGTGTGTGTGTGTGTGTGTGTGTGTGTGTGTGTGTGTGTGTGTTATATATATATATATATATATATATATATATATATATATATATATATATATCTCCAAACTCTTATTTCTCTTGGGACCAAGGGAATCCATTGCACGATGTCTGGATTTCCAGCTATATTCTGCTACCACAAAACAGAATATGTTCAGTTCACTGAAAATATGTTTAGTCCCCTCATAAACTTAACTCAGTAAATTGACCATAAAAGAGCATATTTGGTCAACCCATTGGCTTCTCCATTTGATGAGATAAATTCCAGAAGAGCAGTTAGCAAAAGGAAATATTGTGGCTAGGTATTTGTGGTTCACTCAAACCCAACAAGGGTGTGTGTGTGAAAAGTCTGAATGTGTGAATATATCTATAAGCTACAGATTTTCCAGAGAGCCCAGCAGGCAACATAATAATCATGCTTTTAAAATAAAAATCTGAACATACATTCAGCTTTACAAAAGAGACTCAATAATTCTCTCTTTTTTGAAAAAGCAGCCCATCAATAAACTCGTCCATTAACAGCTTTTTGATATACTGCTATTGCAACACAAACCTGTAAATAAATGCTCTGCAGACATGAGAGTTAACTTGATGACTAAAGGAGTCTCTGTAGGTGGTGGTCAGTCGACTTTCAGGGATGTTAATTGGGCACTAGTGTTAATCATCACCTCCAAATGCTGTACACCTGAATAATTCTCTAAGTGGGGGAAATAGAAATTTAGGCATGACTCATCTGTGATTTCATTTTAAAGGCTAAAATAGAGTGTTTGCAACTGAGAAGTGTCATCTGGACTTCCATGCTATTAATTATTTGGAAAATGGGTTATGAAATCGGCAGGCACTTGTTATTAACAAAGAAAAGAGCAGCAGAAGGTAAAAGTCCTAGTTTAGTACTATAGGAGCATATATTGGAAATACAACATAGTGGAATTATATTCTGTTGTTACATCTAGACCTAATCTGAACATCTAATACTCGGTTCAAATTGTGGGGTTGTACCATCTGCCAGAAGGCCTAGCAGACAATATGCTTCTACTTGTATTTCTGAAATATAATTGAATCCCAGCTGTTTGAAATGGTTAAAAGTAGCACCTGTGAATTGGTGTTCAAGGCATGATACCATGGAAGCATAGGCAGCTGCCTTATACCAGATCAAAGTAGGGTTGCCAGACTCAATAGAGGACAGGACTTCTGTGCCTTTAATTGCCCTGCTCTCTTTTGAGTCTGGAAACCTTAACGAGAAATTAAACAAAGAATCTGCTGGTTTCTCTTTAAGGTTTCCAGACTCAAAAGAGAGCAGGGCAATTAAAGGCACAGAAGTCCTGTCCTCTATTGAGTCTGGCAACCCTAGATCAAAGTATTTTGCAATCTAGCCCAGTACTGTCTGCTGTGTCTAACAGTGGTTCTCCAGTATATCTGATGCAGATCTTTCCCAACCCCTGATCCTTATCACTGTAGATGCCAGGGACTGAAACTGGAACCAACTGCATGCAAAACCACTGAGCTATGGTCCCCTTCCCATGTAACATATTACCAGTAATGGGTGGTGCGATGCCACCTTTTTATACTAAAAATGTGTAGTATAAACACCGACAACTGGGAAACACTGTCCTGTGAACACCCCAATTGGAGAACAGCTTTTACCAAAGGTGTCATGGACTTTGAAGACGCTCGAACTCAGGGCAAAAGGGAGAAACGTGCTAAGAGGAAGGCACGTTTGGCAAACCCTCACTGTGATCAACTCCCACACAGAAACCCATGTCCCCAATGTGGAAGGACGTGTGGATCCAGAATTGGTCTTCACAGTCACTTACGGACTCACTGTTAAGACCGTGTTCGTGGAAGACAATCTTACTTGGCTACGAGTGATCGAAGAAGAAGAAGAAGAAGAAGAAGAAGAAGAAGAAGAAGAAGAAGCCACTCACCTGACCTCTGCTCGGATATGACACTGCTGCTTATCAGGAGGTAAAGGGGCAGTAATAATAATATTTGTATTCAGCGTGCTTCGTGAATATTATCTGCTTAGAATCATTGTAATAATTTTGTAAGGTATTCTAAGTATTCTTTTTGCCATACTGCATACAGGTGAGAAGACTAAGAGATAACAAAAGGGGGGGATCATGGTCAACATTGGAATAAGCTCATAAGACCCACAGAATCTCTTTGCTTTGAGATTTTGATTAAAGCAGTTGCCATGTTCAGAGGTGGAGCTAGCTGCTCCAGCACCCAGAGCAGCGCACATGCTGTGCACCCAGGGGTGGGGCTAGCCGCGCATGGGGGCGGGATGAGTGTCCATGGGGGGCGGTGGTGTCACCCCCCTCGGGGATGACACCTGGGATGGGCCGCACCCACCGCACCCCCTTCCTCCGCCAGTGGTCATGGATACTTAACTAAATAGCTATTGTTTGAGGGCAATGGATTTATACCACTTGGATCTCCAAATCTCTTTGCTCCCATGCATCCTTTGTGAGTTTCAACAGGATGGTTAAAGTTGCCCAAACTCTAAGAAGTGGCAGCCATAAACTTTGCCACCAGCTTGAGTGAATTTCTTCTGACGTAACATGAAAATGTGAGTAATAGGATGGTTACAGGTGCATGCTGTATCTGAATGTTCTCTTATTAGGTTTGTTCTCTCTGGAGGGTTGTTTTTCCCTCCACTTCGAGAACTCATCCAGATCGCCTTGTCTCTCATTCTCCCTCCCTCCCGAGAACCTTGTGTTCCTTGGCTATAATGATATATAAAAACAAGCTGGCACACACAAGCATTCTGCTCAGGGAAATAAAGGACTGAAAACTTTATTTTTTGCTTTGGCACAAACCTGATTCATCCTGGTAAGAGGATATATTGTGGGACATTGGAGCACAACAAAGGTCACAAGATGAATTTCTCACAGAAAGATTTATTTATCCTTTATGGGGAAGAGTTATATTTTGCCTCACCCCCCTAGCAAGTTACATTAAAAATGTGGCACATTACATTTAAGCAGGAAGGGGACATACAACTGAACATTGTATTACAAATGTCCTTGTAAGGTTTTATTTAGTAACTTTTGGGATATGTTTATTTTTTCAGGCAGAAGTGTAACGGGGCTGTTTAGTTGGGTTCCAAAAGTGATCTGACTGTAAAATCTAAGAGAGGAAAAACCAAAATGGATAATTTTTAGTTTCAACTCTTCAGCCTACTAAGCTCTCGCCACTGGAGGAACCGTGTAATGAGAGGCAGAGCGGGACATTTACACAGACACCATTTATGTTTATATTCCAGGCCAAACTAGATATGCCAGAGATCTCTGATTTGGATCCCTAGACACCACTTTCAGATGTGAGGCTTGACACCATGCTCAAGTAGAACACCTGTCCTTTTTCACTTTCCTGCCCCTTGATGGGATGCATGAACACCCATGCTCACCTGGAATCAACCCATCCTGAATGTATAAAGCATGTCCTGTATCTTTGTCAGTCTACCTGCCCATTTCTAACCCATAAACTATTTGCTAACATGCATATTAGGGAAAATTGCATACACAGATGTGTTTATTAGGAGAAAATAACACTAAAATGCAGGTGGATTTTCATGAGGAGTTTTTAAAACTGAAGATTGTTGTAGAAAAGTAGAAAATTTAATTGAATACTAGAAAAATCCACCTATCCATTCTGAAGGAAATCAGCCCTGAGTGCTCACTGGAAGGACAGATCCTGAAGCTGAGGCTCCAATACTTTGGCCACCTCATGAGAAGAGAAGACTCCCTGGAAAAGACCCTGATGTTGAGAAAGATTGAGGGCACTAGGAGAAGGGGACGACAGAGGACGAGATGGTTGGACAGTGTTCTCGAAGCTATGAACATGAGTTTGACCAAACTGCGGGAGGCAATGGAAGACAGGAGTGCCTGGCGTGCTCTGGTCCATGGGATCACGAAGAGTCGGACACGACTAAATGACTAAACAACAACAACACTAGAAAAATATGAGAAACCAAGAGAACCCAAATTAACAGGTTTATCTATTCTTAGTTGCCACTGGGCAATCCTGACATTACTCACCTACATAGGATTGTGGGAAACAGTCTTATACTGCGTCAGACCATTGGTCCATCTAGCTCATTATTGTCTGTACCAGGCATCCCAAAACTGCGGCCCTTCAGATGTTTTGGCCTACAACTCCCATGATCCCTCGCTAACAGGACCAGTGGTCGGGGAAGATGGGAATTGTAGTCCAAAACATCTGGAGGGCCACAGTTTGGGGATGCCTGGTCTACACTGACTGGCAGTGACTCTCCAGGATTTGAGGCAAGAGTTCTTCCATCCTAGCCCTGTGAGGAACTGTCAGAAGCTGAACCTGGGACCTTCTGTATGGAAAGCAGATGCTGTACTACTGAGATACATTGCTGATGGCCCCTCAGAACTGAACATGAACCTGAGTTGTGTCTCAGAAGCACACAAGTTTTCACAATAACTGTTTGCATAGACCATGTTCATTCAGTCAATACATTTTGACGTGGAAAATGGGGAAGCCACCTCCCATGTTATTAAAGAAATATATCTTCTTAGCTGCATTGCAAGCTTTTGTAAACATCTGGAGAAAGAACAACAGAACGTGGGTTCTGCCAAGATTAGTTTCCTGTGCTGGAGATAGGACTCATCTGTTAACAAGCAAAAATCTGTCCCATACTGGTAATGCTAATAGTAAACACATTATCCGAATCCTAGAACACCCATTGGTGTAAGCTAGAAGTAGCCTTACTACTATGGTATACGTGGACTAAATCAGCGTAAAATCTGCATTACAGAAGAACTAGTGTCATACATCCAAATCTCACTCTTGCAGAAGATTAAAAACACATTTTGAGTGTCACAAAAGTATTCCCAGACCACATTCTGCAATAATTTATTAAAGGCTAAAGTGGAACAGTTGATTTCTCAACTTTGTTACCGTTTTCTTGTCATACAAACAACCCTTGATACACTTCTGCATTTCTTCATCTTGGCATTGCTGTAAACCCAGATTTCATATGCTCTGTCATCAGGACTAAGCTTTACCATGTGTGTTTGCAATGCTTTCCTATTGCATAGTCACAACAAAATGCAGTCACAGCTTGAGGCTGCATGCAGCAAAGTCATATGCATTTTTACTCAAAAGTAAGAACAACGTCATCCAGTGGGAATCATAGCTGCCAAGTTATCCCTTTTTTACAGGGATTTTCCCTTATGCTGAATAGGCTTCCTCGCGAGAAAAGTGAAAACTTGGCAGCTATGGTGGGAATCACTCCCAAGTAAATGAGCCTAAGATTGCAGTCTTGTGCTGCTTTGCATCTGAACGTTATAAACAGATGATATTTGAGGATATATCCTGCCTTTCAATCTAAAGATCCTCCAGGTGGTTTACGACATATAGCCAAAACAAAATCCAATATATACACACCTCGGCCATTGACCTGAGAAGGAGCAAATGAAGGGAGATCGCTTTCCCTCTACCTGTCAGAGAGAATAGTTTTCTCAGCTCAGATGTTCCAGGGCCAATGGATGGGTAAATCCATCAATTTTAGATTCTTATTTTTAAAATCTCAAAGTCATTGCCACATTTTCCCAGTTTCTGATTTTTAAAAAGTCTGCATGAAAATTCATCAGTACAATTTTTTCCTAATATGTTGGTTTCTCCTAACATAGACATTTTTGCAAATCTTTTTTGGTATTAGAGTGCAAATACCAGTAGTAATTTTCCCCTGCAATGCCTAAACTTAACTTAACCAACAAACCAGATAGATTCTATTTTGGATGATGTCTAATAGAATTGTCGAGTTGGAAGTGACCACAAGGATTATATAGTCCAACCCCCTGCAATGCAAGAATATTTCACCCATCATGGGGCTCAAACCCACAACTCTGAGATTAAGAGCCTCATGCTATACTGTCTGAGCTATCTATTATCTATGTTTTTCATTGTTTACATTCACCATGATTTTCTGAAGCACTAATACAATCAATTCATAAAATGAAGATGGTAAAATTCAGTTAAATTGGCCTACAAAATGCCAGATTTTCCCCATAATGTATAACATTTTTAGTTCCAGTTAAGAATGGCATTCATATAGCTGTTTACTTCCACAAATATTCATGTAGTGAATCATCATTGGCTGCAGCTGTAATGTGAATTTTCTGTCATGTTGGATTCTAAGCAGAAGGTTATTTGGCTGATTAGTCAGGAAAAATTCTTAGAAAGATATCATCTGGAGTGTGAATAAGTATGGTCCAACTCATTTGATGGATTTTGAGCTGCTGAATCCAAACACGGAGTCTAATTTGCTGTCTTTTCTTAGCAAACGGTTTATAAATATTGCAGAGAGAGAGAAAAAGAAAATTGTCACATGCCGTCAGAAGGCATAGGAAACATCTCATTCCACAGATTTTGGGTGCTAAATATGAATGATTATGTTTCCAGACATTGGATGCTACTTTTTGTTTAAAATGCCTAGCGTTGTCTAGTATTGATGCAGAGACAGCAACTGTCAATCCCATGTGTATGTACCATCATATCCAGGCATATTTTATTTGATTGCTGTATGTGTTGAATTTGAATAAATTTGCATATTTTTTAAAACTTACAAACTTACATGCTCAGCTTTGCATGTCTCAGCTTGGCAGATTTTCTTTTGAACTTGAACTTCTAAACACCTTGCAACTGAATCTTTCTTTCTTTCTTTCTTTCTTTCTTTCTTTCTTTCTTTCTTTCTTTCTTTCTTTCTTTCTTTCTTTCTTTCTTTCTTAGTGTGTTCCTTCAGCAGATTGCTAGGCCACTGAAAGGATCTTCTTGCACACTCTCAGGCAAAGGGATCATTCTACACACACACCAGTGTAATGACATGCTTGTACAGGCTGATAAATGATAGCAAACTCTTGATATACCTTTGATCAATTTCTGTGTTATAGCATTCATCCATTCCTGAGACTGGTGGAAAGACTTACTAGTGGGAACCACAACCCCTTATGATGCTTCATACCTCCCATGGTTCAGTTTGGATCACTGGTACCTTTTGCAGAGGAACTGGTAGGGAAGGACTATAGCTCAGAGGTAAAGGCAAAGGTAAAGGGACCCCTGACCATTAGGTCCAGTTGTGACTGACTCTGGGGTTGCGGTTCTCATCTCACTTTATTGGCCGAGGGAGCCGGTGTACAGCTTCCAGGTCATGTGGCCAGCATGACAAAGCCTCTTCTGGCGAACCAGAGCAGCACACGGAAATGCCGTTTACCTTCCCGCAGTATCGGTACCTATTTACTTACTTGCACTTTGACGTGCTTTCAAACTGCTAGGTTGGCAGGAGCAGGGACCGAGCAACGGGAGCTCACCCCGTCATGGGGATTTGAACCGCCGACCTTCTGATCGGCAAGCCCTAGGCTCAGTGGTTTAACCCACAGCGCCACCCGCATCCCTAGCTCAGAGGTAGTTGCACACAATACATCCCAGGCTCAAGTCATGACATCTCCATGCAGGCCTAGGAAAGATTCCCATATGAGAGTCTGGAGAAATACTACCAATTAGAAGGACTGGTTACAGGTATGAGGGAGCCCTGGACAAGGTATCCTTCACCCCACTCCAAACCTAGTTCCTCCTTTGGTTAAGGGCAAGCATTGGTGGTAGACACAGAAACACTGGGTGGAAGGATCTTCATAGTGGCATCCCATTCACAAGCTACAAAGGTGGGTGGGGCATTCCGGGGAAGGGGAATGTCATTAGTTGTGAGGTTTCCCATTCATAAGCAATAACCTGTTGTTGCTGAAGATCCAATCAGACTGGAAGCATTGGTTCCTAATTTTGCTCTCACTCCGAGGGTGTCCATTTTGAAGCCAGTGCAGGGGGAATTGGAAAGATGTAGAAAGAAGCAGTGTCTCCTATCTGGAAAAAGGAGAGGAATGAAAGGAATAATAATAATAATAATAATAATAATAATAATAATAATAATGGGAGAGAGAGAGAGAGAGAGAGAGAGAGATATGAACTCAATTGATAGGAACGGTGAGTTCAGTAGTCAAAGTTCAGCCGCAACATGGGTTTGAGCACAGTAGGAGGTGTGGTTCATGCCATAAATTGCCTTAAGAGCCAGTGTGGTGTAGTGGTTGAGAGCGGTAGACTCGTAATCTGGGGAACCGGGTTCGCGTCTCCGCTCCTCCACATGCAGCTGATGGGTGACCTTGGGCTTAGTCACACTTCTCTGAAGTCTCTCAGCCTCACTCACCTCACAGAGTGTTTGTTGTGGGGGAGGAAGGGAAAGGAGAATGTTAGCCACTTTGAGGCTCCTTCTGGTAGTGATAAAGCAGGATATCAAATCCAAACTACTACTCTTCTTCTTCTTCTTCTTCTTCTTCTTCTTCTTCTTCTTCTTCTTCTTCTTCAATTCACTTTTGAAGTGACCAGTGGGTTTTACAAAGTGACGCCCAATTTGACTTACATCAAATATTTGAGCTTCCTTAGTTCTGAAGTTCAAAAATAAATATGTCCAAAAGATTGATCAGTTAGTAACTGCTATATCTTGAGAGGCAGAAGAATCTCCAGAGACTAATGTTTAGAAGGTGACAGAAAATCAAAACCATATGCACAGTTTTTCTAGTAAAAACAGATAGATGGCAAACGTTGTGGCATTTATTGTCAGTGCTGTCCATTTCTTCTCTTTGATAGCATTTATTCTTCCCTTCAAGGAGAAAAACAAGTTTTCTTCCTATACAAGCTCACGCTATAACTGCCATTCACAAAATATGTATAGCAGAATGTTTTCTTCTGGCTTGCATTGCTTAAGAGGGGGGCTGAGCAAAAAAATTCTCAGAAACATTCTTTCTGAGATTTTTCATTTCTGATTACCCCTAGAAAAAGAAGCCTGCTTTGCAGAATTTAACATTCTCCACAATATTCACCACCTTTCTGTGGCCCATACACAATGTCCCATAATATTCCAGCTTTCCAGTGTCGGTTAGAACTGAAGGCAGTTGAACTGAATTGTCTTACACCATACTGGGCTGTATCAGTGGAGCAGAAACAAGAGTGGAGAAACATTCTGGTTTCCTCCATATGCTTCCACGCTGGCGGGGCGGGGTGGGGGGAGAGGAAAAACTGTTTTAGAGGAGGAGAGTGATTTATGCACACTCTTGACAGGGATGCCTCTAGAATGTGACTCAATATCTCCACACTTTGTGGGTATGATGAGGGAACAAGACAGGTCAGGCACCAACAGCTTCCTGACACGTCTCCTATTTGGCCCTACCAACACCATAGCTCTGGCATTAGTTGGCCCAGGGTGACCAAGAAGCCTGGTGTGGGGAGAGAGATTCTGACATCAGATCTCATTCTTCAGAATCCGAGCTCTGTTTCCAGTGTCAGAGGGACAAATCTGATCTATCCTATTGCCCCTTGTGACAAAAAAAAAGTTTTGTTTATTATCCATCATAGATACAAGTGGGGGAAAATGCTTTTCAGTAGACAGTTTGGCTGTTGTTATCATTTGGAATGTGGAGAGCCATGGAAAGATGAGATAATTATGAGGACAGTCAATGACCTACAGAGTGCCTGGCCTGCATTTAATAGTGTGCTGGCAGTGTGGGAACAGAGCAAATAGAGGGTAGAGAAAGGAGGGAAGAGAAAGGACAAAGCCAATACTTGACAGGGTTAAGCAGGCCATGACTTTATTGTGCCAGCTTCCAGATTCTTTGGCACTGCATGTCCATGGGCTACTCCAATGTTATAGACTGCCAATGGCACCTTCAGCTTGAGGAGCGTATTAAATAAAAACAAACATGGCAGACACTGTGAGATGCTTCTCCTGTCTGTCCAGTGCCACCACTGACCTGGAGGTGTGGCTGATCTCCAGCTGTTTCCTTTGAAGCTTCTGTTATAAGAATTTTGAGGTCATATCTATCTATATATAATAATTGTTCATAAAACATGTACATGAATGTACAGTACAGGCACATGTCTGAAGCAGCACAGGAAGACAGGCCTTTCTGACACCATTTTGACTCTCTCTCTGACCAGGTGTTCCTCTGCAAGGAAGAAGGGGGGTGGGGGGAACCTTCTCATTGTCTCAGGAATTAAAGTGATAACCCTGGCATCCTGATACCTGAGTGCCAGACAAAAGGGTGTGATTAACTTGGCTGGGAAACAGGGAAATGTAAATATCTCTCTTTTTTGTTGATTAGGTTTTGGGGGCAGGGGGCAGGGTCCAGGATGCTCAGATTACTGCCACCAGACCTCCCCTTTCATGATGTACCTATGATGAATCTAGGGAGGGGGGGTCTTGGGCTACACCCCTTCTGTGACATATGGATGATGCTTCTGGGGGGTGGGCTGAAACCAATTTCAAATTTCTTTTTAAGGGCAAGACACCTTTGTTTGGGGTTCCTTCCTTGTTCTCCTGCGTGAGAGGAAGGACCCTGTTGCAACAGCGAAAATAAAGGCTTTGCTTCTCAAACTTCTCTGGTTGGCCTCTGTTATATTCTCCAACCGATGGAGAACCCAATAAGGGAATAAAGGCAGATTTTTGCCTATATCACTTCTCAAATGGAACACACATTTGGTCCTAATGGAGAGGCTATTAAAGAAGAAAAAAGCTCTATACTTCCCTCTCCCGCCCCTTTGAAACTGTACAGATTCCCAGGGTTTGCTAAATACAGTCTTGATGGAGAGTGATTGGTGGAAGCAATACCCCCCCCCCCCACATACACACCTTCTTTGAATGGGAGTGTATCAAGTGATGAGGAACTTATCTTTACACCACAAGGTGTATTACAAGGACCAACAGCCATTTGATGTAGCTAAGATGCATCTAATGTAAAATGTGTTGAATGAAATGTGACACTGTGCAGCAAATAATTAAGCCGTGGCTCTCAGAACAAGCAATATCATTGAAGCTTAAGAGGATTGTAAAGGGATTAGGCAGTTACATAGATGATGAGAACATCTACTGCTTCGTTTGGCAGAATAAGGGATGCTGGTGAGTTGCTGTTTTGGGTTAAAATATAAAGTCTCCATCTAAATAAAACCTGAAAGTAAGCTCTATATTAGCAACTCTACACAACAGGTTAATGTGAGATATATATATAAGCTTATACAGTATAGAATTCACATAGGTAAAACAATCAGACGAAAAGCAGAAACAAGATAAACAGAAGCAGCCCTGCAAAGTCCAATCATAAAAGCTCCACAATGGTGGAACTCGAAAACCTTGAAAGCCTTTCCAGATATCTGCAGGGTTTTGGGACTGGTGGGTTTCATGGTGAAGCCTTTCCCACAATAGGGTAGTTCCCCTGACACTGATGGGACTGCAACAGAGATGGGTTGTGTAACTGAATCATGCACATTTGTATGGCTAGTATTAAATTACCAAATCTAATCAATGCAAGGATTTCCTCTTGTGCAATGGGAGTTCCCTCCTCTCATTCCCCTGTGTGCATCATGTGCCCCTCCCCCAATCTGCTCCAGGGTTTTTTGGGAACCCTAGAACAGATTTTAGGAGGCAAAAAAGGGGGAAGAGAAGGAAGGAGAACCTTCTGCTGCACAAAATAAAATAAAAAATCCTTCCAGTAGCACTTTAGAGACCAACTAAGTTTGTCATTGGTGTGAGCTTTCGTGTGCATGCACACTTCTTCAGATACACTGAAACAGAGGTCACCAGACCCTTATCTATAGTGAGAGGATGGGGAGTGGTATTACTCAGAAGGGTGGTGGGAATGGGTGATTGGCTGATAGGAGTGGTAAACCTGTTGACGACTGTTAACGACTGCAAATGGTCTTGCAGGAAAAAGCATGGGGTGAGATGGCTAAAAATAGCTTATCTTCTGCTGCACAATGAGAAATTGTTGTACTGATGGAATGAGATACTTAGGGCTACACTGGATTCCACCCTATGTCTTCCATGTGACAGCATTTCCAGTACCATGTAGCAAAACCACTATTTTTTATTCTACCCCTTGTTATGTGGATGCTTTTTTAAGAATAAAAAAAAAACACACACACACACACACAAACATATCTATATATAAAGCTGAACATTTGGGGGCAACATTCATACATTGCTTTAACTTTAAAACAATGTATATAGAATTCCTTTGGCAATTTTTTTTGGGGGGCTGGGGATCAGTTATGGTAGATCACTTGTTTCAGTTAGAATACTTATGCTGCTGTCCTATGTACAATTACTTGAGTGTTAGGCCTATTGAACTCAGTGGGACTCACTTCTGAGCAGAGATGTAAAGTGTCTGAAGAAGGCTGGGGACAGTGGCAGAGCTTCAAGCTCCAGTGGTGGTGGGGGGCAGAGAGCAGGCGGGGGCATGGCTGGCGTGTGTCCCGGGGGCGTCGCATCCTGAGTGTGGCGGACTGCCTGCAGGGGCGTGACGACCAGTGCAGGGGGGGGGCAGCTGCAATGGCACCCCACTGAGATTGTGCCGCTGGGGGCGCTGCACTCCCCCCCCACCCCTGTTCCTCCGCCAGTGGCTGGGGATTGGTCCCACTCTCTGTTTTGGGTGTGTGTGAAATAGAAATGTACACTATGCTTACTTTCTTATTAAACATAAACTTATTTACTGCTCAAGTAATATAAAATGTATCATTTTATTTACACTTTGCAGAGTAATCCTATGGAGGTGGGGGGAGTTAGTAGTAGAGGGAGTGTCACTTCCCCAGACTTGTTGGGCTTCTGCAAAATGTGGTGTATGCATAGCTGTTAAGTTTTCCCTTTTCTCACAAGGAAGCCTATTCAGCAGAAGGGAATTTCCCTTTAAAAAAGGGAGAACTTGACAGCTATGTGTATGAGCTATTTACCCTTTTATTCTTTTTCTCTTCTCATGAAGACAGCAGTGCCTTTTGGATTTTAGTGTTGTGTCTCTCTAGTTATGATTTAACAATGCTGTAGACTGCCTTAAGAAGATTTCACTCACTCCAAAAGCAAGTATATATATATATATATATATATATATATATATATATATATATAAAATGGGAGTGTTTTTCAATTTTTGTGTTTGTAAATGGGGGTGGGGGGTATAATCAGAAGAATGACAGGAAGGGGATAACTTCCCTCTGATTTTTTGCAGGTCATTTTGTGTGTGTGTGTGTGTCTACTTCAGAGTAAACATACCTAGCATGGGACACAAGGCTTAATGTGAGAAGTGGCGCATACTGTGTGCTCTGCCTACTGCTTTGAAAGTAGCAACACAAAGAACAGATGCCATCAAATCACACCCTGTGTACACAAATCGAATTAATTGCCTCCATTTAAAATTATTGATCCTTTTCAGATGCATCCTTTCTGACCTATATTGCAGAGGCATCATTTATTTATTCCATACTTTGGTCTCATACCTTGTTATTCTGCAACCGTAACTATGTTGACTGATGATTACTGTTGGTGAGCTTTATGTCTTCAAAGTCTTCGCAAGTTAAAGATGGGGGCTTACTGGTGTAATTGGCTAACAGTCTAAGCATGTTATGTTATGTTTTTATATATGTTGGAAGCTGCCCAGAGTGGCTGGGGCAACCCAGTCAAATGAGTGGGATATAAATAGGAAAATGATGATGATGATGATGATGATGATGATGATGATGATGGAATAGGATGCCCCTATTTTCATCAGAGAAATTTTGGAAGGTATAGGAATCTATAGGAATCACATTCAGGTTGATTGATTTTTTTTGGGGGGGGGAAATCTCACTCTTCAGCTAAAAATAGAAGAAGCCTCCTAGGGCAGCCTTAAGTTAGTTCCCAGAGCTAGCATAAAATGCTAGCAGTACTCTTAAATACTGTATATTATTTGTGCCAACCAAGGGAACTACACATATGCCTTTTGAACATGTCCCACATGTTTGACACAGTATTGGCAACAGCAGCAGAGGCCCAGGTGGGGCAACAGCTGAATAAGCCCAAGAACATGCAGATGGTTGCATTTCTGCTGTTGGTGGTGACTGCCTTGAACATCACTTGACAGCACAGGTGTAGGGATAGGAGGGCGGAGGGGTGGTCCGACCCGGGTGGCATGCCTAAGGGAGGGTGACAAAATCGCTCCCCAAGTGGATCGCCACCAATTCCTCCCCGCCCCACCTTCCCAGGCTCCTGCCTTAACCTGTTGGTGTCCCCTCGGGGGAGAAAGAATGAGAGAGCGGCGCACACTCTGAGGTAACCCGGCAACTTCCCCGAGTGAAGTTGCACGCTAGAAATAAATCATTCCATCTTCAGAAAGCAGGAGAGAATTCTGGGAAATTTCTTCACATGAATTTACTGGATGTGATATTCCATCCATTGGGGGGGGGGGATGTTTAAAGAGATAACTGCCTCACATAAAAGATGGAAGTGCAGCGGTAAGGATTTTCTTCTGAAGACATGCCTACTGAAGTATCAAATGTGCCCACGCCATATAAACACAGCCCATATTAGATCCACATTGTGATTGATAACTTTGCTTCCAGAAGCATCTGTAAAGTGTATATGTGTTTATAAATGAGTTAATGGTGTTCAAGTTTACCTTGGTAAAACCAGTGTGGGGACTTTTTAGTACCTGCAAATTATCACCTTGTTCTTTAGCATAATTAACACTTCTAGTTTCAGAATAATTAAAATGTCCATCAATTCAGAAACAGCAAAACAGTTTTGGAGCTGAGAAAACTAAACAAATGAGCACATCAATCCTCTGGGTTTCTTATGTCTTATCATTTAAGCGCACAGAGTACAATTTGCAGTATTTCAGTCCTGGCACCAGGAAAAATAAAAACTTATGGGGAGAGTAATGAAGGGAGGAAAGCTGATTTTAAACTGATGAGCTCTCTTGTATATCAAATCTTCTAAATCAGAAACTTTTCTGTATTTCACCACAATCCTTGGCATATTTACATCCAAATAATTTACTTGTCTACATGTCATTAAAATTCTATGGAGGTGGGGGGAGTTAGTAGTAGAGGGAGTGTCACTTCCCCAGACTTGTTGGGCTTCTGCAAAATGTGGTGTATGCATAGCTGTTAAGTTTTCCCTTTTCTCACAAGGAAGCCTATTCAGCAGAAGGGAATTTCCCTTTAAAAAAGGGAGAACTTGACAGCTATGTGTATGAGCTATTTACCCTTTTATTCTTTTTCTCTTCTCATGAAGACAGCAGTGCCTTTTGGATTTTAGTGTTGTGTCTCTCTAGTTATGATTTAACAATGCTGTAGACTGCCTTAAGAAGATTTCACTCACTCCAAAAGCAAGTATATATATATATATATATATATATATATATATATATATATATATATATATAAAATGGGAGTGTTTTTCAATTTTTGTGTTTGTAAATGGGGGTGGGGGGTATAATCAGAAGAATGACAGGAAGGGGATAACTTCCCTCTGATTTTTTGCAGGTCATTTTGTGTGTGTGTGTGTGTCTACTTCAGAGTAAACATACCTAGCATGGGACACAAGGCTTAATGTGAGAAGTGGCGCATACTGTGTGCTCTGCCTACTGCTTTGAAAGTAGCAACACAAAGAACAGATGCCATCAAATCACACCCTGTGTACACAAATCGAATTAATTGCCTCCATTTAAAATTATTGATCCTTTTCAGATGCATCCTTTCTGACCTATATTGCAGAGGCATCATTTATTTATTCCATACTTTGGTCTCATACCTTGTTATTCTGCAACCGTAACTATGTTGACTGATGATTACTGTTGGTGAGCTTTATGTCTTCAAAGTCTTCGCAAGTTAAAGATGGGGGCTTACTGGTGTAATTGGCTAACAGTCAAACTTGGTGCCTTTTCAAGTTCCCTTTCCTACCCACTGAAACTTCTGTAGCTTTCTCTTTGTTTTAATTCTTTTTTTCCCCTGAACCTTTAAAGTTCCAAATTCTTTCTCTGGTCTCCTTTGTGTTATTATTTTAAAGAATCTATTGCTCTGCCTCCCTCCATGGTGCCCTGCATGTTTTCTTTGTATAATGCTTTTCTTCTTCTCCTTTTGTACATTTTGCCTTTTTTGATTTCTGCTGCTTGAAAAACTCTTTTCTACTCCTCTAGACATTTATTGTCTTTTTCAACCCGTTCTTTTGTGGACGGCGTCTAATTAATTTATTACTGGTCTGAAGATTTGCCTCTGATGTCTCCAAAATTTGCTGGGGCAAGACTGAAGGAAGGCATAACGGCCAGCTTCCTTCACACCACATGTTTGAGAGTAACTGGTGAATCATATTCTCAAGCCTACCAGTTCCTAGAGTGTGGATCCAAGTTCTATTTACTCCTCAGATGTTATTACGTTATGAAATTCCAAATCAATTTCCAGATTGGCCCCTTGCTGTTAAAAGCTATTGATCAGAAATCATCACTCATGTGTTTGCGAAATACTCCACAATGATCCCTTTTCTTTTGATTCTGACCACTTATTTTAAACCCTGATTTTCTTGTAACTGAATTGTGCCGGATCCTCATCACTTTAATAGGATATTTGCCCCTCTTTGTCTACAATTTTTAAAGCTGTAAGAACTGTATTAAATCTGTTGGATGGAATCAATCAATACTGAGCAGATCAGGGTGGTAAGACTGATTACTAAAAAGAAAAAGGGAAATCAATGTAGTGAAGTGTAGTAACTCTCTTGGGGATATTAACTTTAATTGTGATTCTTGTTGGTCAGTTTCTTACACTCTTCCTCTTGTGCATCAGGGTTATTCTGCTGGAAAAGCATATGTGTTGATGGCTGTTCCACCTATAAACCACTGGCAGGTTTAATAGGATTTAGATTATTTAAACGATGGAAGTTTTATGGATAGGCTTTTATCTTGCAGGATGCAAGGGAGAAACGTGCTAAGAGGAAGGCATGCTTGGCAAATCAATTCCCACCTGGAAACCAATGTCTCCACTGTGGAAGGACGTGTGGATGCAGAATTGGCCTCCACAGTCACTTACGGACCCATTGTTAAAACCGTGTTTATGGACGACAATCTTACTCGGCTATGAGGGATCGCCAAAGGAAGAAGACGAAGACACTTTCCTTCACAGATTTATGCATTCCAGTAAGATTGCTAGGAGCTAACAACATTCCGAGGTTGCCTTGGAATAAGAAGGCATTATAGAATTAGAGTTAGAAGAAATCTTGGAAGTCATTCATTCATTCATTGCAAGGTTTTAGACTATTATTAATTTTATGTATCCGCTCCAGTGGGAATGTAAACATCGTTTCTGTGTGCTGCTCTGGTTTTGCCAGAAGCGGCTTAGACATGCTGGCCACATGAACCGGAAAAACTTTATGTATATACGGCCCTTCATCACAAGATCTCAGGGCTAAAATTAGATGACCCTTTGAGTTCCCTTCCAGTGCTACAATTCTATGAACGCCAACTCCTTGCTGAGTGCAGGATTACAATATAGGATGTAACTACAGCATCCCTAAAAGATAGCTCCCCAGCTTCTGCTTAAATACCTGCAGCAAAGGAATCTTCCACCTCCAATCTCTTCCACTGTTCGACACTAGAAGGTTTCTCCTAATATGCATTCAAAACCTACTCCCCTGCTATTTCTATCCGGTGGGTTGTATTAAACTAAGTTCGACTCAGTTTAGACCCAATGACATTAAAGGACACAAGCTAGTAATATCTATTCATTTCAGTGGGTCTCACTCCCTGAGTGGAACCAACATTGGCTACAACTCAACAGTTCTAATCTTGCCCTCTAGGCCCTTGGGAGCATAGCTGCCAAGTTTTCCCTTTTCTCGCGAGGAAGCCTATTCAGCATAAGGGAAAATCCCTTTTAAAAAGGGATAACTTGGCAGCTATGCTTGGGAGTGGGGCTTCAAGTTCTACTGGGGAGATATTTGGAAGAATCAGCTAAAAGTGAAAATGAAGCCTCAAGCTGCTCAAGACCCTCCAAGTGTCCCTATTTTCCAGTCCTGGATTTACAGAAGCTGTCCCAGTTTCTGATTTGATCCTGAAATGTCCCGCTTTCCCTTATTTTCACCGGAGAAATATTGGAGTTTTCTGACCCCTGAGCTATATGAAAGCAGCCCTGTATAGGGAATCTTTTTAAATGTTTAATGTTATGTTATGTTTTTATATATGTTGGAAGCTGCCCAGAGTGGCTGGGGCAACCCAGTCAAATGAGTGGGATATAAATAGGAAAATGATGATGATGATGATGATGATGATGATGATGATGATGATGATGGAATAGGATGCCCCTATTTTCATCAGAGAAATTTTGGAAGGTATAGGAATCTATAGGAATCACATTCAGGTTGATTGATTTTTTTTGGGGGGGGGAAATCTCACTCTTCAGCTAAAAATAGAAGAAGCCTCCTAGGGCAGCCTTAAGTTAGTTCCCAGAGCTAGCATAAAATGCTAGCAGTACTCTTAAATACTGTATATTATTTGTGCCAACCAAGGGAACTACACATATGCCTTTTGAACATGTCCCACATGTTTGACACAGTATTGGCAACAGCAGCAGAGGCCCAGGTGGGGCAACAGCTGAATAAGCCCAAGAACATGCAGATGGTTGCATTTCTGCTGTTGGTGGTGACTGCCTTGAACATCACTTGACAGCACAGGTGTAGGGATAGGAGGGCGGAGGGGTGGTCCGACCCGGGTGGCATGCCTAAGGGAGGGTGACAAAATCGCTCCCCAAGTGGATCGCCACCAATTCCTCCCCGCCCCACCTTCCCAGGCTCCTGCCTTAACCTGTTGGTGTCCCCTCGGGGGAGAAAGAATGAGAGAGCGGCGCACACTCTGAGGTAACCCGGCAACTTCCCCGAGTGAAGTTGCACGCTAGAAATAAATCATTCCATCTTCAGAAAGCAGGAGAGAATTCTGGGAAATTTCTTCACATGAATTTACTGGATGTGATATTCCATCCATTGGGGGGGGGATGTTTAAAGAGATAACTGCCTCACATAAAAGATGGAAGTGCAGCGGTAAGGATTTTCTTCTGAAGACATGCCTACTGAAGTATCAAATGTGCCCACGCCATATAAACACAGCCCATATTAGATCCACATTGTGATTGATAACTTTGCTTCCAGAAGCATCTGTAAAGTGTATATGTGTTTATAAATGAGTTAATGGTGTTCAAGTTTACCTTGGTAAAACCAGTGTGGGGACTTTTTAGTACCTGCAAATTATCACCTTGTTCTTTAGCATAATTAACACTTCTAGTTTCAGAATAATTAAAATGTCCATCAATTCAGAAACAGCAAAACAGTTTTGGAGCTGAGAAAACTAAACAAATGAGCACATCAATCCTCTGGGTTTCTTATGTCTTATCATTTAAGCGCACAGAGTACAATTTGCAGTATTTCAGTCCTGGCACCAGGAAAAATAAAAACTTATGGGGAGAGTAATGAAGGGAGGAAAGCTGATTTTAAACTGATGAGCTCTCTTGTATATCAAATCTTCTAAATCAGAAACTTTTCTGTATTTCACCACAATCCTTGGCATATTTACATCCAAATAATTTACTTGTCTACATGTCATTAAAATTCTAAATAAAAATTGTGTATACTTTTTGATAAGAGTACAAGAACTAGTTTATATAATTGACTAAAACTTTAAGAGTGCAATCCTATATTCACTTTCCTAGAATAATTCCCATTGAACTTGTGGGATTTGCTTCTAAGTAGACATGTATAGAGCGAGGAAGGTGTTCATGGTGAGTTCCAATACCTCTTTTTCTATAAAAATGGCACTGGGTGCTTTCAACTGAAACCCATGTGCTCAGTCAAATCTCTCTCTTTTTAAAGAGAAGACAGCCTTAATTTTTGAATTTTGTTGTAAACCTCCAAGTCAGGGTTGTGTCGAAGCACTTCTGGCTGTGACAGGCCACATTTCAATAGTGGGTGGGCTAGTCAAGGGTAAAAGTGGGCAAACCAAACCACCTTTTGTCATGGATGTCAGGCTATGGCTGCAAAGGAAGGACTGGGAGTGATCTCCCCATTTTGTGGTTCCCTGCATCTCTCCCCCCCCCCCACGGCTGACAATTATCTCTGTTCACCCCAGAGAAATTGCAGAAGCTACACGGATGCATGGGGGCAAAACACTTGGCAGGCTTCTGAGAAAGCAAAGTTCAGGGTACCATCATTTTAGTCTCAAGGGTTCAGTCTTGGTCAGTGGAGCTGGTCCTGAATTATTTTGCCATAAATACAAACTATAAGAGGTATTGCATGTTAGAATGCAAGTAGCAAAACTTCAGTAAAAGCTGCTTTAAACATTCTCTGCATAGGCCAGGGGAGAGGGAAAGTTTAGAAGGATTATGTTGAATAAAAGAACTGAATTGGCACCCAAAGTGGCAATAATGATGATGTAAGAAAACAGGTTGAGGCAAGTCTAGATGGGGATTTGTGCAGTCATTTATCCAAGAAAAATGCAAACAGCTGCCTATTATGCATCAAGGCATCATGAAGGATTGCATATTTTTAAAAATATAGCATTGTTGTGAAGCAGTGCTGGCTGGCTTCATTTTTTTATTTTTTATTTGCTGGACCCCCAGGGAAAGGAACCAGTTGTGAACCCACAGTGACACATCGAAAACCCACAAAATGCTCACAATTGTGTATGGAGATGAAGCTGTAACTTGAAAGACTGTGTATGAGTGGTTTAAGCATTTCTGTGAAGGGCGGCAAACCATCGAATATGACCCTCAGTCTGGCAGACCATCGACGAACAGAACAACGGCAAATGTCAATGGAGTTCATGAGTTATTGGTGCGGGATCTGCGTTTGTCCGTCTGAACGATGGCGGAAGAATTGCATATTCCACATGAAATTGTTACTGAGGTTACTCAGTTGTCCCATCCTTCATTTTCTCCTGATCTGGCCCCACCAGATTTCTTTCCCCCAAAAAAACTGAAATCTGCACTGAAAGGGCACAGATTTCCCAACATTTCACACGTCCAAGCTGCTGTGACAAGGGAACTGAAAGCAGTACGAAAAGAAGACTTTTCCAGAAGTTTCCAACAGTTCTACGAATGTTGTCAATGGTGCATTGTATCAGAGGCCTCTAAGGTATGTATGTTTGATTAATTCTCAGTGTCCGATTTCTGTGACCATTCACCGAACTTTCTGGTCACAACTTGTATTTTGAACACAGTGACATATTGCTTGTCATTTCATATGAAGTTTATCATGCATTTGAAGAAGCCTGCTTTACTTTGGCACCCAGTAAGTGATTTGCTGGGTTTCTGATGCTTTTCTCCACAGCAAGAAGATTCTGTAATGGTTCTAATTGGTTACTAGGAACCTGATACACTTCCCCTCCTGCATATTCCATTACAGTGGTACCTCGGGTTACAGACGCTTCAGGTTACAGACACTTCAGGTTACAGACTCCGCTAGCCCAGAAATAGTACCTCGGGTTAAGAACTTTGCTTCAGGGTGAGAACAACAATCGCGTGGCGGCAACGGGAGGCCCCATTAGCTAAAGTGGTACCTCAGGTTAAGAACAGTTTCAGGTTAAAAACGGACCTCCAGGATGAATTAAGTTATTAACCTGAGGTACCACCGTACTGGGTAATCAGAAGGATTAGCAAAATAAAAGTCCTATTTCTTATTTTTTATTATTAAAAATCAAGACAATGTCGTTAGTTTTGTTTAATTTAAGACAGGCCCATATACAGTGGTGCCTCGGTTTATGAACACAATTGGTTCCGGAAGTCTGTTCATAAACTGAAGCTTTCATAAACTGAAGCGAACTTTCCCATTGAAAGTAATGGAAAGTGGATTAATCTGTTCAAGATGGTCTGTGGAGTACTTAAACTGAAGTGCTCATAAACTGAAGCAAACTTTCCCATTGAAAGTAATGGAAAGTGGATTAATCCGTTTCAGACGGGTCCTGGAGAACTCAACCTGAAGCGTACTTAACCCAAAGCATGGGTATAATTGGTTCCGGAAGTCTGTTCATAAACTGAAGTGTTCATAAACTGAAGCGAACTTTCCCATTGAAAGTAATGGAAAGTGAATTAATCCATTTCAGATGGGCCTGTGGTGTTCGTAAACCGAAAATTCGTAAAGTGAGGTGTTCATAAACCGAGGTTCCACTGTAAACGTAGACCCAGAATGCAGCACACCAGTTGTATGGGAACCTACCAGAAACCCACTGACCCTCCTCAGTTCGGTTTTTCTATCTTTGGCAATCCAAGGAAAAGAAAACAAGGTAAGCAGGTGGAATAGGCTGGTAGGTTATGCTGGCTGCCACGTCATACATTTTGTAGGCCTGTTTTTCATTTTGTTCTTTAAAAAGGTAAGTTCCATATGCTTTTTAATAAAATGGTATTCCTTTTATATAGGTGGGGCATTATTTATCCTTTATACAAACTTTCTGGATGAGCGCTTTTTAGAAAGAACCTCTCCATCTTTTTTCATATTTTCTTGATTTTTAAAAAAATGTTTGTAAGCTTTGTGTATTTTCTGGAACTATCTCATAAGTCACTGTGAGGCATTTTATGTGAAAAGCAATGAGAAAATGAGATAATATAATAAAGTCAGACTGTGAGCTGGTTGTCGCACATAGCCAACTAAATCATTAAAAGTTTTACACAAAGTAACCTTTTTTTGATGCATAATGCTTAAGGTTTTAAAAGCTCAACCACATCTTATATAACCAATTACTGATTCCTCCTGCACCCCCCCCCCCAAATATGTACCATCAGATACCTGGTGAGAAAACACCTATTTTTAATTTACAAACCTCTGTAACACAATCATTATTGACCAGCTGTATTCTTAAATGACTTCCTCAAAAGCATTTAGTGGGAGGCATGATTGGTGCAAGCATTTTGTCCTGAGAAGTAATCCCTTTGGGATTTTAAAGAGAAGCTTGAAGTTCTGCTCTTCAAGATCAATTGAAATGAATTGAAGCTGCCTTAAGCCCTCTTCCAGGAATGGCCCTACCATTTGGCAACTGCCTCAGGTGGTAAATGCTTGTTGTTGTTTAGTCGTTTAGTCGTGTCCGACTCTTCGTGACCCCATGGACCATAGCACGCCAGGCACTCCTGTCTTGCACTGCCTCCCGCAGTTTGGTCAAACTCATGTTCGTAGCTTCGAGAACACTGTCCAACCATCTCGTCCTCTGTCGTCCCCTTCTCCTAGTGCCCTCAATCTTTCCCAACATCAGGGTATTTTCCAAGGATTCTTCTCTTCTCATGAGGTGGCCAAAGTATTGGAGCCTCAGCTTCACGATCTGTCCTTCCAATGAGCACTCAGGGCTGATTTCCTTAAGAATGGACAGGTTTGATCTTCTTGCAGTCCATGGGACTCTCAAGAGTCTCTTCCAGCACCATAATTCAAAAGCATCAGTTATGGTGCTGGAGGAGACCTATTCCTCTTGAGCTCCCTGGCTGTACCCTTCTGCTATTTTGTTTTGTTTTTTGCTTTACCCCTCTGCGTTTGCTATGCTTCCTGTCCTGCTTCTCCATAACTAGCCCGTTCCATTCAGGTGTGGTGGATAAGACAAAGATAAAAGGTAAAAGGACCCCTGGATGGTTAAGTCCAGTCAAAGGCGACTGTGGGGTTGCGGCACTCATCTTGCTTTCAGGCTGAAGGAGCCGGCGTTTGTCCACAGGCAGCTTTCCAGGTCATGTGGCCAGCATGGCTAAACCACCTCTGGTGCAATGGAACACCGTGACAGAAGCCAGAGCACATGGAAATGCCATTTACCTTCCCACCGCAGCAGTACCTATTTATCTACTTGCACTAGCATGCTTTTGAACTGCTGGGTTGGCAGGAGCTGGGACAGAGCAACGGGAGCTCACTCTGTCACAGGGATTCAAACTGCCAACCTTCCAATTGCTGGAAGCCGCCCAGAGTGGCTGGGGAAGCCCAGCCGATGGGCGGGTAATAATAATAATAATAATAAATACATGAAGGAGTATCTCCAACTCCATTGTCCTGCCTGGACACGAGAGGGTACTTTTGATGATTCCCTCACTGAGAGACATGAAACTACAGGCAGAGGGCCTTCTTGGTAGTGTTTTTCACCCTGCGGAATGCCCTCCTGTCAGATGCCAAACAGATAAACAAACATACAAACGACTATTTGACTTTTAGAAGACAACTGAAGGCAGCCCTGTTCAGGGTAGTTTTTAATGGTTGGTGTTTTACTGTGTTTTTAATATTTTGTTGGGAGCAGCCCACAGTGGCTGGGGCAACATAGTCACATGGGCGGCATATGCATAATAAAATTATGGTGATGATGATCACCACAAACATCATCTCAATTGTAATCTATGGTGAATTTGTGTGGAGTAGCCTACTTTTTTGGAATGTGTGTATGTGTGTTGGGGGGGGGGGGAGAGAGAGAGAGAGACAGAGAGAATATGTGATAAATGCAACGGTAGTAGCTAGAATGGCAGTGACTGCCATTCTCCAGAGAAGGAGGTAGAAATCTTCAGAATGTGAGATGGGGGGGGGGGTTATGCAGGAAGCTATGTTTCCCCAAGGACTCTTTTTTCCCCTGCAGAGGATCGTTACAAAGCAATAAACAGATCAGCAATACTGCTCTCCCCAAAGGACTATTTAAATATTGCTGCAAGTGAAACTTTGAAATCTTCCTAGCTCACATGTTAAATCTATATGGGAATACAATCAACTGGAGCAAATTCACACAAGCAGTCTCTGGAGGATACCCTGACTAGGAATATTGATAGGAATTTATTGCTGTGCTGTGCTGAAACAGAATAGGCAGCAGAAGAGAAAGATCTGTATCCACAGAGCGGCCCAGAAATTCCCTTGACTACGCACTAGAGTTATTATTCACCTGGAGTGTTTATGATGAACAAATGTGGTCGTAAGAGGCACACGCAGAACAACAATTAAAATAAGAATAACAGGTTTTTTGCTTGGGGAAAAGAAAAGAACCCAGAACATTATGATGGGGTGAGATAGGAACCAACAATAAAAGAATAGTGCTATTAGATACATTGCCAAGATTAACCAGTGCATAATATTAACATTTGGGAAGAAGAGAATTGATTTCTTTGCTTATTCGTTTTAGATCTGGTTATGGATTTCTCTCTCTTTCTTTTTGGACTGTGTGGGTTTGGCAGAGTAGTGATCCATACATATTTCTCTCAGGCCACGATGAGTCAAAGGAGCAGTCAGATAACTTTGAGGTAAGCAGCAAAGGGGGGGGGGGCAACGTGGTACCTTCCAGATGTTGTTGGGCTACATAAATATTTATTTAAATTACTTCATCACCTCAAAGTGATCCCAGAACAGTGTCCAACAAGGCATAAAATACAATAAATACAATAAACACAGAACAATAACTGTATTCAATGTTGTCAGAGTGACGCCACCTCTGTTACATAATTCTATGTCCGTCGGTTGTGGTGGCAGAGCATAGCCATTTTGGCCAGTGGGCATTGATAACCCTCTCCTCCATGAATGGGCCAGAGAAATATGATTTTAACGCTTTGCCTCTGCTACAGTCCTCAACCAGCTCAAGCAATCCGCACAGGCAATTTGCATAGGGGGGGAATCCTGATTTGCTTCAGTGAAAGCTCCCACACCCCTTCACACCTGGGCAATTAATTTATCAATTCATTATCTGCAGTTACAATCCATCCTTCTACTAATAGTCCTAGGGTGGGTTACAACCCCCAAACACAATTAAAGCAAGTATTAATTATATTAAAGTCATAAAAGAAGACCACAAAATTAACCAATAACCAAATTAGCACATTGTGCTCTCAATCTGGATCAGCCCCTCATCAATCAGGACTGACAGTTTGTGTAACCCTCCTGACACATTTAAGGGCAAAGATATGGAGCTGACAATAAGTCTGTTTTCACTTCGTATTTTTATGTTGCAAACTGCCCTGTGATCCTCAGATGAAGGGTGGAATACACATTTAATAAATAACAATACGTCTAATTTGACTCAGTATAGACTGTGCCAAAGCATTAATGGAAGAGGTATTGCTGTTGCTGTTTTCATTTTCATTTTCATCTTCACTTTCTTTTTTTGGGGGGGGGGGGTTGTCCATTTTATTGGGTATCTGTATAATGAAAACCAGGCCACTAATTTGGGTGTCAAAGAACTTACATAAATCAAGAAGATATGCCGGATAAGTACCTAAAGGTAAAGGTAATGGGACCCCTGACTGTTAAGTCCAGTCGCAGACGACTCTGGGGTTGTGGCGCTCATCTCGCTTTATTGACCAAGGGAGCCAGCGTTTGTCCGCAGGCAGCTTACAGGTCATGTGGCCAGCATGACAAAGCCGCTTCTGGCAAATCAGAACAGCGCACGGAAACGCCGTTTATCCTCCTGCCGGAGCAGTACCTATTTATCTACTTGCACTTTGACATGCTTTCGAACTGCTAGGTTGGCAGGAGCTGGGACCGAGCAACAGGAGCTCACCCCGTTGCAGGGATTCGAACTCCCGACCTTCTGATCGGCAAGCCCTAGGCTCTGTGGTTTAACCCACAGCGCCACCCATGTCCTTACTGGATAAGTTCCTAGGCTTAAGCAAATGCTACAGATGAAGATTGCCTCTTTGTTTACCCCCTCCCCTCCCCTCCCTCTGTCATCCTCCACCCCAGTGTCAAATGCTGGACTGTAAATTCACCAGGGTAGGGCCATTCCCTTTTGTACTCTTGTAAACATTAATGGTGGTGTATTCCTGCTGCTGATATCAATGCAATAAAATAACATATATTGGATGAGATGTTATCTTGTATCAATGCAATAATGAATTTATATGAATTATGTTTTGGCAATATTCAGATGTTGCAAGAAGAATGCTACTTACTTTCGTCCATATGCTTTCTGGTTTCAATTTTATGATAATCAGAGCAAATGAAATATTTCAGGAGGGAACTTTGTTATTGCCTCTCATTCTTTAATTTGATTTTATTTAATGTATTATGGGGGTTTCAGACATACCTTAAACCTGAGGCATGCCTGCATAGAATCCAAAGGAATAAAGCAACAATTAGTTCTTCACTTTCAAGGAGGTTAACTTTTTTGTGTGCAGCAATTTCATTTGGACCTTAACCACACACCAAAAAAAAATCTGAGAAAAATATATACTTGGGTTAGGGAACAGATAATTCATGGTTGCCTGTAACTCAGAGCATGGCAATCTGTGTAATTAGACTAAATCAGGCAGAAACACTATTATCAGCTGTTAAATGCTATTGAACCAGTTGGCTTTTTACCTTTGTTTTTCCACTCGAGATGAGGCATGACACCTTAATTGAATAGATCTTGATGGCAGTGTCAAATTTAAAACATACAAAAGTACTTCCCTCCTTTCTCCCAGTGAGTTCTGGTGAGCCGTTCTAAAAGTATCTGAGGCCAGCCCAGAGACTTAGATATAAAGTATCTGTAGCAAGAGAGCTAATTTCAGCTGTTATACGGAAAACAACGAAAGAAAATAGAGCTTTTGTGGCAAGGTGGCCAAAATCCTTCTTTCGTTCCAGGTCACTTCAATTATATTTCTTTCCAAGAAGATGTGATTATGATGATCATTTAATTTCTATACCACTTCATATATTTAAAATATCTCTTAGTGGTATACGAAAAGCTGAAGCAATGACAGACAGCTTAACAAAATATTACAAAAATACACAGTTTCATATAAAAATGTTACATTAATACAAAGTCACACACACACACACACACACACACACACACACACACACACACTTTCCTTCTGACACACCTTCCCTCTCAGCCTCTGGGTTCTTACCTAAGGTCAAAACAAACCCTCTGACACCACGAAGAACCCACAATTGTACACTCACACAATTGCCTGTACATGTGTAGAGACAACGTGTACCTGTTTTCAGTGTGACATTTGCCAAAGCCCCAACATTCTGACAAGGCTGACTGGCAGAGGCCCTGGGACCCCTCACAGGACAGCCACACGTTGTCACGTAAAATCTCCCCCAGTGCCCCCAATGTAGTATCACTCTGAAGCATTGTGACAAATTTTAAATTGGGCCTCTAACTGGAGGACTCATAGAGGATGTTATGCTGGCAGCCCATCAGTCTTGGAGCCAGTTCTTGAACGGAGAGAAAATCTGAGTATTTAATCATGCAGGGATACAACAAGTTCCCTCCTTTGCTGGTGGGTAATTTGGGCCCACAGAAGAACTGCATTTCTCATTACAGTGGTACCTCGACTTACGAACGACTCAACACCCGAATTTTTCGACTTACGAATGGGGCAAATGGCTGCGCGCTTACAAATTTCTTGGCATCCGAACGGAAACCGCAGCTGTTTTAGATAGGGTTTTTTTTTCGACTTATGAATTTTTAGATGGGGTTGCTTTGACTTACGATTTTTTCCGTTTCCAATGCATTCCTATGGGAAATCACGTTTCCAATGGCACTTTTCGACTTACAAATTTTTCGACCTTCGGAACAGATTAAATTCGTAAGTTGAGGCACCACTGTAATTTATTTTTCATGGCATGCTAGTCTGCCTAAACAATCTGTGGTAAGGCAGATCATCGTGCTTAAGCATTAGCTATGACTAGGGATATTAGACGTATTCATCTGTCCTCCCATAAACGCAAACCACTGTCTATCATACTAACTTAACATTTAGTTACTTCAAGCCAGTTTTTGGGTAACCCATATTCTCAGTTTTAGTCTTACAAATATCCTCTTTAGGAGCACATGTAGGACTTTCTTATCCTCCTTCAAGAATGTAGTCAAGTTGAAGATTGTCTCATTTCTGTCCAAAGTTGGACTTTCCCACAACACAGAGGTCATTCAGTCAATCATCCTAGCACTTAATAACTTTCAGATTGGACATTTCCCAGGAATCAATAGGAATCCTCCACCCCAAGCCCCATTCCTTTGGCCTCTCTCTATTAAAAAGCTGTAGATACTTTGAGCACAGTGGTAAGCTACCGGAAAGATGGGGGCTGACTGATCAGGTGTATTCTGGCATATTCAGTTTAAAAGGACCAGGAAGGTGATGTGAAATGCATCTGCCAGAAACTCTGAGGGTACTCACTCTCAGTCACAGCAGACAATGATGTGCTAGAAGGAATAGCCAGCATGGTATCTATCATAGGTGTCTGCGGCTACTCTTGAGTAAAGACGCTCCACTCCGCCTTGTCTTTCAGAGTTTTATTGTGCATATTATTTACAGTGCAAAGATCTCAGCAAACATAACTGCCTAGTCCGAGTCAGAACCCCACAATGGCTTCTTCCGGGTTCTCGCCCAGCATAAAAGCCTGGGCACCCCAAAGCACTGCCTCCTGGCCCTACGGGTGGGAGTGTGCCTCAATTCAGGCGTCAGAGGAAATGGTGTCCTTTCTGACGGCCCTGTGTCCGACATGTCTCCAGACTCCTCCTCCCCTGACCCTCTCTCATAGTGGGGCTGGGGCTCCAATGCCTGACAGACCCCTCTCTCCACCCCGCTCACTTCCTCATTCCTTTATCCTGACTCGCTGCTCGTGCTGACGCTGGGTGAGGAGCTTGTCAGGATGACAGGGGGCGGCTCTCTGTATGGCGTCCCCCTGACAGTATCTTTCAGATGTCGCTGAGCTATGGCTCTCATCATCCCTGCCCATTGGCCTGCTGGCTGGGCTAATTGGAGTGCAAGTCCAAACACATCTGGAGGGCATCACATCGGCTATCCCAGCACTAGATAGACAGATAGACTTTAGTATAAGGCAAAAGAGCAGGGAGGCATTGTACCAACCCTGTCCAGTTTGCCAGTGAGGACTACCAACCTTCTCTATCGCATGTGTCATCAGGATCTTGGTTTGAAGCCATGACACACAGCCAAGCTCTTGATAGCTCTTCACTGCTTTCCCCTAGCTTAGTGGAAGTTCTGAATCTTTCTCTTTGAACAGCTGACTTGTCCTCAGATTGCCATGTGGTATAGGCAGAAGACTGCCCAACAAGCAAACCAAAATTTGCTTATCTGCTTGTTTATACTGTAAAGGTATATACCTCCCTCTCATAAAATATCAGGGTGGCGTACAGCAATTGTGTTCACAGAACTATATAGTTTCAGGGTTATTTAGATCCATTTCACAGGTCATCCCTGCTGCCCACTTAACCTACTGTCCAACACAGATAGAATAGATGGAGAACTTCAGAATTAATCACAATTGCCAGTTAAATATAAATTGCCCCACAAGATCCCCTGGTGTGTTACATATATCTAGCACCACAAAGTTTCAAACATAACTTCATATATGAGTGAGCCTGAAACTCTGTTTAAAATCATTTGCACAATATGGCCCTGTGTATTTACATTCCCTAATTATTGAATTGCTTTGCACATCTTAATTATTACATAATCACATGTCTCAAATATGTAATTACATCTACTTACACTAATTGCTTAACTAAAGCCATGGAATTAGGGAGTGCGATTAAAGGGTATATGGAAGCTAGAAAATAGGAGTGTATCATTTTATGCACTATAGATATAACTTTTAAACTAAAAATGTCACACACAATAACGATGCAAAGACTCATAATGAAGAAAACACATAGCCTTCCTATTTTCCTAACTATTGAAGGTGAGGTTTAACTTTCATATCACCAATCTGCCACTGTTCAGCTGCATCTGGATTGCAGTGTATGCTTGCACCAGCAAAGAAACACAGAGGGAAACAACAGAAAGATGAATCATGCCCAAAACAATACAAAATCAGTGCTAAACTGAATGTTCTCCTGGTTAATAGTGTCCCTCAATCCTACTTTTTTGTCACTGTGACTCACAACAGTTTCCCCACTATTCTCCCTACTTTTATGGTTATCTCAAAAGCCATTTTTTTCCTGTTTCATTCCACCTGAGTCATTCTAGTCCATCAGGGATAATGCAATGGATATGCTGACACCACAATGCTATATCGTTAATCAGGTTTCACTATGTGCAAATGAAGCCTTTTGGAACAAGGGACATGCTAGCCAATCAGGGATTAATGTTCCATAGCCTGTTTTCAGTGAACTCTCAAAATTACCAGCATACCAATTTTAAAAGAGTACTTAAAAATTGAGGGCATTTCAGAACTAGCATGACCCTTTGGAATTTGGCAGATAGTAGAAAGTTGCCCAGGTTTGAAACTCCCTCCCACTTATTGGTGGCGGTAGAAGCCAAACTAGTGTGGCTGAAAGGTCTGGTGTCCACGTTGGGGTGCTTTTTCAGCAAAGTTTTCCGTCCTCCACATTTGTTCTCCTGTTTTGTTTTGCTTGGGCTGTTGTAATGAGCCTGTTCCCTTCCATGACTCCTACAATAGTAGAACCTCAGATTTGATTGCAAAAGGTCCGAGATCCAATCTTCAGTGACTCCAGAGATGGCTGAGTATGTCCTCTTTCTAAAATCCTGTAGATAGATCAATTGTCTGACTCAGTATAAGTCACCTCCTTATATTTCTATGTTCACTTCAGACATGATTTTGCTGTGGGATCCTTAGTAACTTGCAGACAACAATCTCCAAACTGACTCACTAAATGTTTGCCTGATGCTGTCCTTGTTCAAAGGTGGAACTCTTAGCTGGCGTATTCTCTGCAAAGTATTCTTCAGTATCTCAGAGAGCTTAAAGTTGCAGTCTCATGCAATTTATCTGGGAACTTGTCCAATTTAATTTGATGGGGCTCAGTTTGCAAGTCAGTCTCTCCCACACCATCTTGATTTTGTATGTCTAATGTGCATTGTAGGGGATATTTCAGGGTTCTTATGGAAATACAATATATTGCATTAAACTGTGATGAGTCACCGTTGGAGTGCAGTAACCTCATGAAACCAACCTTTAAAGTTTTTATATACTGTATATAAAGTAATAATCCTCAAACTGGCGATCAGTATCTAAGAATAAAAACATAGTGGCAAAGGCAATGAGGTGGGAAAAACAAGGTTTCCAAAATAGGTTTACTGTACCCTAAGCCTTCTAGGTTGCGTGTAAGTGGATTAAGGCACTTCTAATTGCTTGATGCTGGAAAGCTTTCTCTTAAAAACAAAACTTTAGTGGAGAAATACAATCTAATACAAAAATTTCCACAATCTTTAATTAGAAAACACACCATCTTAATACCTAGACCTTGGCAAGAGGAACATCTTGAATGTTTGCTATGCTGAATTTTCCATTGCTATTTGAATTCTCAGTGGCTAGGATCCATTGAGGCATTTTAAGGTGCCCAGGGCCTTCAGCAAATCCAGCGAGAGTTTCAGATTTATTTTCTTTGAGCAGCAGTTCCTCATTCTAGATGGCAAGCTGTTTTTCAAAGCATTCCATTTTTAAAGTGCTTTGCTGTGTGGCACATGGGCCAGTTCTCACAGTGAGCTGCTCCCTTTGGGCACATTAAACTTTGAATCCTGGCCAGTATGTTTATTTTTATTCATTGTTGTCTCCTTCTTCCTTCATGGAAGCTCAGGGCAGCATGATACAAAGCTCTCCATTTGAACCCAGGTGTCCTGATCTAAATATACTACTCCAGCCATTGCATCGCACTTATGCTAGGTATGCTTTCATTCACAGTTGGTTCCTTGAAAGGTAAGGACCATCTTATAACCGAAAATGAATGTCCAGAAATTCCGTTTGCTCCTGCAGTTTTATCATAGCTGAGCTTTTGCTATGGACTTCATCCCTTAGTGTCATACCAGATAGGGAGTAAATTAGGCCTGTTGTGGCCCAGGACTTTTTAGTGGAGGCAGCCAGAGGAAAAATTAAAGTGACCCACTTGGTAGAAACAGTGAAGTTAAGAGGACAGAGGGTTTGGCTTGGCTCTCTTCAATCTCATTATGCAGACTGCAGCCCTGCCATCACACTGCCAATAACCTTCTGAGACCTGTTGAAGGTCCCTTCTCATCATCCCACAAAGAGACACTGATGGGGTAGGGAATCTGAAAGGGAACATTTCCCATTGTGCTGTCCTTTTTGTATAACTCCTTGTTTGTGGAGGCACATAAGGCACGTTCAGTCTTGAGCTTTCATCACCATCACTTTAAGACTTGCCGTGTTTCTCCGAAAATAAGCCATACTCTGAAAATAAGCCATAGTGATAGGCAGTTTAACCTTGTAGGTTAAACTGTACCATACTTAATAAAAAAATAAGACATCCCCTGAAAATAAGCCACCGTGGGTTTTTTTAAGGAAAATTATTCACCCCTGCCTTAGGAACCAGGGTGAAGGGCCATTGGTCTTGTATTTGCTCCTATATTATGATTATTGTATTGTATTATTTGAGTTTAACATACATTGTTGTTTCAATAGTGTGTTGATATAATCACATATCATTTAATGTCTACTGCAAACTCCTCTCTCTCTCTCTCTCTCTCTCTCTCTCTCTCTCTCTCTCTCTCTCTCTCTCTCTCTCTCTCTCTCTCTCTCTGTATTTAAAGAATAAAGAATCGTCCATTAAGTGTAATGAAATATACAAATATAAAATATAAAAAATTAATAAAATTTCAGGATAAAAAAGGGTCAGCAACATAAACAAAAATCACATTGTGATGAAATTTTGCCCTTACGAATTAAAATTGGCACCAACCCAGTTAGTCCATTAAAGAATTAGTTGATTAAGTCCAAATCAACAACTGTGGGCTTGATGCTGTTTAACTGACTTTCCGGTGGATAGCTAAATTGGTAGAGCATGAGACTCATAATCTCAGGATCGTGTGCTTGTGCCCCACATTGGGCAAAAGGATTCCTCCATTGCAGGAGGTTGGACTCGATGACCATCGTGGCCCCTTCCAACTCTACAATTTCTGTGAAACTTTTCTATGCAGAACAGGAGAGTTTTCTAGAGCATATATACATGGAAACAAAGATAATTTCTTTTCTACATCACACAGCTCAGTAGCCCTGCCTGCCCCCACAACTTGAAGTCAGGATTTTTCAGGTCAACGTTTTATGTCACCAACTTGAACTTGGTAAGCAATCTGATTCAACCGAATGGATAGAATGGACCAAAACTCACTCAAAAACACAAGTACTGTACTCAGCATCACAGTTGTGCAGTCAGACTAATTAGAATAATCTAAGAAAGGTCAAGTAATAGGCTGGGATGCAGAGAAGTGGTTGTATTATGGTGCCTGTGTTTACCAAGCCTCAAGAACGCACAGTACTATTCCATCTAATTACAAAGGTAGTTTAATATTTTTTGCCAGTCAGAGCAGCCAGGCAATCGTAATGTAGTGATTATCAGTCTGCTATTGAGCACATTCTCTTTCAAATTTAATTTTATCCGTATTTCCGTTTCTAATTAATCCAGAGAGAAGTGCTATAGTAACCGGACAACGTATCCTTTGAGGAGATGAAACACGTGGCAACGCTCAATTGCCTGATATCAGGCACCTTGCTAAAGAACAAATTTTGCATTATAATACGTGTGAGAAACTTTAGCTAGTTTCATGTAGGCTTGTTTTCCATTTCTGACTGGAGTATACAGTATACGAAAATGTGAATTTGTGGGAGGAAATTCATGACCATTGATATGGTCCTGAGAAATGATATAAATAAATAAATAAATGATACATATTATAATGAATCCTCTGATTTGTATACATTTAGATGAGAAATAAGGAAATGGGGGGGAAATAAAGCCTATTTTTTTACTCCCATACATACCGGATTTTCTAGTGAATACCTGTGCACATCCATGCTGTCTTTATTAGGAAGTTTCCAGGACTGTTCCTGGATAAAATATTGCATTCATGACTCTAAGTCTAGCTGAGGATTAGGGGTGTAATGACTACGGTTGTAATCCTAAAGCTAGATCTTCTGGGATGAGCAGCTTTTAGAATCTAGCAGATCTCTGGCTGAGCTGGGAAGGGTCCTGGTTGAGCCAGGCTACATTGGTGTAACTCCCTCATCCTGGCTCAGCTGGAGAAACATTGGTGTATTTCCCCTCATCCCAGCTCAGCTGAGCCCAGTGGATCTTAAACTAAGGAGCATCTCCACCCCCATCGTTCAACCCGGATACTGAGGGCCTTCCGGCGGTCCCCTCACTGCGAGAAGCGAAGTTACAGGGAACCAGACAGAGGGCCTTCTCGGTAGTGGCACCCGCCCTGTGGAATGCCCTCCCATCAGATGTTAAATAAATAAACAACTATATGACATTTAGAAGACTTCTGAAGGCAGCCCTGTTTAGGGGAAGTTTTTAATGACTGATGTTTTACTGTATTTCTAATCTTTGGTTGGGAGCCGCCCAGAGTGGCTGGGGAAACCCAGCCAGATAGGCATGGTAGATAATAATAATAATAATAATAATAATAATAATAATAATAATAATAATATTTATTTATTTATTTAAATGGGTGTTCCAGGTATGGGGCAGAGGCAGGGCAGGGCAGAGGGAGGGGAACGTTGACTGGATCCTAAACCCATGCAACTTGGTCACTTGATCTGTCAACCAAGCCTAAGTGAAGCCAGCAAAAGGAGTGATGTAACTCAAACGCTATTTTGAGAGCTTGTATTTTCTCTGCCAGGCATACAGCCGTACTTTCTGTCCTGAATTGGATCTGGAGTACTTTATACCAGCGTAACATAAAGTGAGATAATTTATGCTGATTTTCCATAGTTTGAATTGCTCCCTAAGACAAGTTAGTGGAATCTGCATTTCTTTGCTATGTTTGAATTGCTTTTTAATTATTATTAAATTGTCAAATATTGTCTTTTCAACATTATTCTGTCTGTAAACCATGCAGATAATATTTATTGATGAAAAGCTTAAATTTACAGTTTTGTCCAGTGGACAGTTACTCTGTTAAGACAGAGATGAATTTTACAAAGGTAACTAGATTTTCTATCTGAAGAATTCACCCCATCAAGGATCCACAACCTGAAGACTCAATTACACATACTGAATTACTGAGTCTTAATGATGCAAAGCCATTGAAAGAACTGAATACTAAAGTCCCTTTGACAACAGATATGCCTCCTTGGTGGACGCAGGTGGCGCTGTGGGTTAAACCACTGTGCCTAGAGCTTGCCGATCAGAAGGTCGGCGGTTCGAATCCCTGTGACAGGGTGAGCTCCCGTTGCTCGGTCCCTGCTCCTGCCAACCTAGCAGTTCAAAAGCACATCAAAGTGCAAATAGATAAATAGGTACTGCTACAATGGGAAGGTAAACGGCATTTCCGTGTGCTGCTCTGGTTTGCCAGAAGCGACTTAGTCATGCTGGCCACATGACCTGGAAGCTGTACGCCGGCTCCCTCAGCCAATAACGCGAGATGAGCACCACAACCCCAGAGTCGGTCATGACTGGACCTAATGGTCAGGGGTCCCTTTACCTTTATGCCTCCTTGAGGTTTGAAGTGGTGGACAGACAATAGTTTTTCAGTGACTTACGACCAAAATGATAAGTTCCAGATTCATCTTGTGCTTGGAAGCACCAGCTGTCATTTCTTCTCTGAAAGGCAATGTTGAATGTAGAGGGAGTATTTGCTAGGCAGATGTGACAATGGGTGTGTCTGGGTGTTAAGTCTTTCACCTACTTTTCCTGACATTTTCTCCTCAGTTGTATGTTTGTCATACCAAACTTTGGTGCCACCACTGAAAAGATCAAATTTTTGAATACTTACAAATGGACCTCCCAATCAAGAGGGGTCCATTCTGAAAAAAGGCATCGCCTAACATATACAGGTAGAGCTCCCCAGCTTCCATCACCCCAGGCTTTTGGCCACACTGGCTAGCCTGATGTTGAAGTCCAACAACATCTGGAGGACTCCACCTTCCTTATCCCTGGTCTAGATGGACTTTGGGTCTGAAGCAACAAGGTTGTTGTGTTTGATACTACTATCTCACTCATTTATTTATTTATTCAGTGCCTGGACATGAGAAGGGGTTTCCCTGTCCTCTCATTCCCCTTTCTGCCTGCGCAAATGAGTTTCTGAAGGATGAAAATGTCCAAATGCAATATGTACAAAACCACGCATGCCCTCCAGGGACACGTTTTTGAATTGTCCTCTGTTTTCGTGCCGGGAGAAATTGTGATTACCTATGGAATTTAAATATCATAGCTGCTGCAGTTCCACAAAAGATGCACTGCGCTTTTTGAAAAGGCTGTGATTTGCACTTTATGAAGAACACTGTTGCATTCCGCTGGTTGGATCCAGGTGCACTGTAAAGATACAATGCACATCCCTTCTGGGAGGAGGAGGAGCAGCAGCAGCAGCAGGAGGAGGAGGATTCTTGACTGTGTTTTTCAGTTACCCCTTGATACCCATCCACAAAATAGATTTTTTGGCAGCCTCAGAGAGAGACATTTGTTGTTCTCTTCCAGCTGGACACCAGGGTCCTGCTGACATCCAGCTGGTAGGGAGGAGACAAACATATCAAAAGGCAACTCATACTGAGAGAGTAGGTAGGAGCCATCAATAAGGAACCCAGAGCCAGCTGCTGTCAAAACAAGAGCTGACAAATACAATAAGAGATGAAAAAGTTCTCCAGAAAAAAACACGTCATCGATGTTTGTTTCTTAAGCTATCACTTTGGAAGTTTGGGGTCTCCTAAAGCAGTGTTTTATTTTTCTTTTAGTGGTCAGAGTTCTACAAACATTTGACCTTTGCTTTTATCAGATGAGCCAGACAGAGGGCTGTTTTCTAAGAATAGAGCACCATCTTGTGTTGATAAGTTACTACACCTTGAAAAGCCCTTTAGCTCAAGAGTGTTCCATGAATCTAAGCACACATATAGGTGTGTGTTGCCAATAGCGTCTTGCCAATAGCATCATTATGCTTACAGCACAACCGATAACAAGCAATATTTAAGGATAGCTGGCAAAATATTGGGCAGATAAATTAGTGTGTATCAGACATTTAAAAACAACAACAAAATAACACATTGTGACTACTCCTTCTGCTATTGACTCAATTTGATTAGTACCAGAACAGACCTGAATAGGACTGTTTAGTTGCGAAAACCAAATACTATAACAGAGCAGACCATATTCTTTTCATCCAGTGTACAAATTAATTAAATGTATATTTTGACACAATGGCTCAACTGAATCATGGTGTGGGTGAACATTTTTATTGCAAAAGAAGATTTCCAGGCTGCCTGAAACGTTCTAAAGTAGTTTATTTATTTATTTTGCATTATTTCACCGCTATTCACTTCCTCTTTCAGTAGCTGCTTTGCCAATTTTTGAAAAATAAAGAGAACTCTTCTTGCTGGTTATGTGATCCAGCCAAGTTGCGATCATGTAACCTCAGTCTGATGATGTAACAGCAGAACACCCAGGAGCCAACCAGATTTGCCCAGATTTGCCCTGGGGAGTAGTGACTAGTGGGGTGCCACAGGGTTCTGTCTTGGGCCCAGTCTTATTCAACATCTTTATCAATGATTGGATGATGGGCTTGACACCAAATTGGGAGGGGTGGCTAATACCACAGAGGACAGGATCACACTTCAAAATGACCTTAACAGATTAGACAACCGAGCCAAAGCAAACAAGATGAATTTTAACAAGGAGAAATGTAAAGTACTACACTTGGACACTTGGGCAAAAAAAAATGAAAGGCACAAATACAGGATGGGAGACACCTGGCTTGAGAGCAGTACATGTGAAAAGGATCTAGGAGTCTTGGTAGACTACAAACTTGACATGAGTCAGCAGTGTGATGCAGCAGCTAAAAAAGCCAATGCAATTCTGGGCTGCATCAATAGGAGTATAGCATCTAGATCAAGGGAAGTAATAGTACCACTGTATTCTGCTCTGGTCAGACCTCACCTGGAGTACTGTGTCCAGTTCTGGGCACCACAGTTCAAGAAGGATACTGACAAGCTGGAACGTGTCCAGAAGAGGGCAACCAAAATGGTCAAAGGCCTGGAAACGATGCCTTATGAGGAACGGCTTAGGGAGCTGGGTATGTTTAGCCTGGAGAAGAGAAGGTTAAGGGGTGATATGATAGCCATGTTCAAATATATGAAAGGATGTCATATGGAGGAGGGAGAAAGATTGTTTTCTGCTGCTCCAGAGAAGCGGACACAGAGCAATGGACTCAAACTACAAGAAAGAAGATTCCACCTAAACATTAGGAAGAACTTCCTGACAGTAAGAGCTGTTCGGCAGTGGGATTTGCTACCAAGGAGTGTGGTGGAGTCTCCTTCTTTGGAGGTCTTTAAGTGGAGGCTTGGCAGCCATCTGTCAGGAATGCTTTGATGGTGTTTCCTGCTTGGCAGGGGGTTGGACTGGATGGCCCTTGTGGTCTCTTCCAACTCTATGATTCTATGATTCTATGTCATCAGGAAGGCAGACTGGAACAAGAACAAATCTTCCAGACTTATCGTGTTCAGAATGAATAGTTTCATGTGAACAAGTAGCCGCTGGAACATGCCATGGAACCTTTGACTTCATCAACTGGAGGGCACTTACGTTTGCCACCCTGCTCCAGAGCTTGTTTCTTTCATGGTGCAGCAGCAGAAGGAGCTGGGAGCACGGCAGACTGCTCATTCTCATTCAACCATTGTTTGTTTTAAACTATGGTTTGATTTGACATGCAAACCAAGCCTTTAAGAAGTATATCTACTCACCTTTGGTTGAGCTCAGCCCTAATTGCCATGTTACTATCTTTGTTCCTAGTCCCATGAACTGAAAACACACAATCAAGACAATGATGGATGCCTGTTTTGAATTGGAACAAAATATTACATTAGTGAAAGGCTAATATATTTTAAATAGACATATGTTGAATTAAATATTTGACTGGTTTTTATGCAGCAAAATGGGTATTTCAAAACCTTGAGGCTATGTAGATTTATTACACATGCTTTTTCACTCTGAAGTATTTATTTTTTCATTAGACAGTGCAGGCGTATCACTCATAAATATTATTTCTAAGGTACAGATGTTTCATTGATTATTATTTTTATAACCGATTCTAAAGGGAACATTTCATTAATTCTTAAAATAAGGTGATATTTCAAAAAGGTGCAAAATAGAATGAATATGGTTGTTTGGTATGAGATAATGACACATTTCTAAGTGCTTAGGAATTATAGCTAAATGGAGCTGAAGAACTCTGGGCCTGATTCCTGTTGTCAGAATCAAACTGTATAGCGTTTGAAAGAGATGCATTAATCAGTATTGTCAAATGTAATCAATAGTTCATGGGACCTGGGTTCAAATTACCACAGAGCCAAGAGGTCATTGGGTGACCTTGGGCCTGTCACTCACTCTCAGCCTGAACCTACCTCAATGAAACTAACACAAGGACAAATAAAAGAGGATTCCTTCATCCTGGTATGGCTCCCTTTTTTTTACATACACAGCCCAACAAGACAACAAGAACCCACTGACAGTATACAAATTGATGTGGCTAAGTTGAGCCCAAACCCTTCCCCTCCTCCCCTCTCTCACCACAAAAGAAAACTAATTAATGAATAGAAAGAGAACCTAGCCATGGGACACTGACACAAAAACCTAACACACCCTGCCCTGTTTGTGGTGTGCAGCCCAAGCTTTTCCTTCATGGTTCATCCCATTCTTTCAAAATGTTTCTCCTTCCTCCTGTCCTACTTTGAGTTTCCAGCTGACAGGCATCTATTTGGATTGCTCTTGGTGAGTCTAAAACTCTTATCTTGTTGCTTCCTGAATTTGACAGTTTTGATGAGGTGTCACATCGCTATTCAAAGCTCCTGTTTGGAAAGGGAGAAAAGAAAGAACAGCTGCCTTTTGGGAAGTTTTCATTAGGGGCTGTCGGAGTTACATTTTAATCCTAAATAGTGCAACCCAAGTTATTCTGTTATGTCATATAGCTATGCTGAAACTTGCCATAGAATCCTGTATGTGTGTATAGAGATGGTTTCTTGATCTCTGTCCTTTGATTTTCACTGATTGGCTAAGTATAAAGCAAACAGTACTATATTTGAGAAGATGCTGTGAAAAAAACTTGCCCTGGTGCATCATTAGTTCAAAGATACCAACTGGTGGAAGATCAATGTGGTCTCAGCCACTGGTGTTACTGAGGCATTCAGCCTTGATGTAATTTTCAGTATGCAGAGGCTAGAGATGCCAAAGGCAAGAGGGTCATAGTTTGAATTTGCTGAACTGTACATACATTGATCAATGAGAGACTCTAGCTAGCTAGCTATGTGTAGTGGCCAAACACACACACACACACCACTTCAGTGTGCATGAGGGAGAGGAGAAGGAGAAGGAGAAGGAGAAGGAGAAGGAGAAGGAGAAGGAGAAGGAGAAGGAGAAGGAGAAGGAGAAGGAGAAGGAGAAGGAGAAGGAGAAGGAGAAGGAGAAGAAGAGAGTTTGGATTTGATATTCCGCTTTATCACCACCCGAAGGAGTCTCAAAGCAGCTAACATTCTCCTTTCCCTTCCTCCCCCACAACAAACACTCTGTGAGGTGAGTGGGGCTGAGAGATTTCAGAGAAGTGTGACTAGCCCAAGGTCACTCAGCAGCTGCATGTGGAGGAGCGGAGACGTCAACCCGGTTCACCAGATTACGAGTCTATCGTCACTACAGTCTATCGTCACTACACCACACTGGCTAACAATAGGGTGTTTAAAACTTCCTTCCGCGTTATCTCTCCTTCATGCCTGCTTAGTTAATAGACAGCCCAAGGGAACCTTTCCCAGTGAAGCATGAGGAGCAGTCAAAGCCTCATGTCCAAGACAGCCCATGCTACATCTGACCCAGCAACCTTTCCTGCAATGAGATCAGCTAGAGAAGTGAGCAAAACACACTCTCCATCAATGGCTCCTGTGTTCTCCATTGGTAGTGATAAGGATTTTCTTAATCTCCAGCAAGGATTGCTGGAAAAAAATGGAAGCCACAGACTTCTTCTTATGAAGTGTGTGCATGTGAGAGAGTTATTTTAATGGTTTTTTTCAGTGCTGCAGCCACTCAAAAGGGCAAGGAACACAGCAGTGGCAGGCAACAGTGAGCAGCCAATGGTTTTATGTGTATATTGGGCAGTGGGACAAACTCATTGGAGGTTTTTAAGTGGAGGTTGGATGGCCATCTGTCATGGATTCTTTAGTTGAGATTACTGCACTGCAGGGGGTTGGACTAGATGACCCTCAGGGTCCCTTCCAGGTCTATGATCCCACCATTTCCCCCTACACCATCACCACCAACACACCCACACCCCACAGTAGAGTCTAGCAGAAAAGGGAAGGAGTGACAGGTTACCTTCTTTACAAGGATCAGGCCCCGTTACACCCCCCCAAAGGATTATGGGAACCCAATGCTGTGAGGGAGGGGAGATCCGGAATGGATCTTCTCTGTCTAGTGGGTGGGGTTTGAACCCTTTGCACCCCCCATTCCATCACGGCGTTTCACCAGCAGTGAGGCATTTTACCTCAGGTGTCAAAATACCTGCACAAATTGCTTAACCCCTGTAAAAATAACAAAACAAAAAAACTTCCTAGCTCATGGGCATCTTGCAGTCGTCATTTGCATGTGAAGATGCCCTGAAACTACCATCACCAGGACATTCTTGTAGCAACTGGACCTTAGGTTTCTCCCATTTCCTTTCCCTCTTTATCTTTGGTACTGTACATCATTGCCCTTCATCCCCAGTTACTGGTTCTTACCTTACCGTTTTTGCAGAATCCCAAGAAAAACAAAAGGAGCAATAATCTGGATATTCATTACAATGCCAGGGTTTATGTGCTCTCATTAAGCATTAATTGGTAGTTGATGGCTATTGCTATTTTTAACACCATTAGTTCATAGCAATATAATTAGTAACACTAAGTACAGGAACAACATTAATAGCATTACTAATTGTAAATCTGAAGAGAGAAACACAACGTGACTGGTTAATTTCCAGGCAGTATCTCATGATAATTGGCTGCAGGACACATGTGCTCAACTAGAAAGGTAAATAATTTAAAATCTTTTCTTGGAGTTTGCATTACTAATATCCTCGAAACCACTGCAGCCGTATCATATATTCCCACGTTTTATAGGATTACCCCTATTTTCATGTACCTGTATCTATTAGCTCTATAAACTACCTAGACTCATTTCCCTCCTAAAAACATAATGAAAATAATGTCATTTTGAATAGAGGAGAGAGGAAATGTAAAGGGGAGAAAAAGAAGATAGCATTCTGGATTGCTATAACTAGTTAGTGACTGCATGTAAGTGCTATTAAAATCAGTGGCACTTAAATGGCTCCAAAACATCTTATAGGGTATAAAATGTGAATTCTCTTGCTTTCTTCTTATATGATTTCTCAGTTCTGCTTCGTTATGTTAATTAACAAGCCATTCTTCATGTTTTCTATGCAGAATAGCAAGCATTGTATGACATAAGGATGCGGCAGCTGCAAGTAACCAGAAACCATCCTAGTGCATTTAGCAATTCTCTTCATGTGTACAACATTGCTGGGGACAGCCCTCTAGTCCAGTGTAAATATATATAACCGTAAGAATCCCTCAGACCAGAACAGGGTCTTTAATGTTGCCCATCAACAGTTAGATGACAGAATAAGCACACTTAACAGAAGCCTATGAAACACCCAGTAGATCATGATCTACCGGTAGATCCCCAGATGATCCTGGTAGATCACGGAATCCTTATCATGTACAAAAAGTTATGGGGTGAAAGCTAAAAAACTCTGTATTGAGATAAAAAGCTCAACAACTCTGGGCACTTCTCTCCTAAAAAAAAAGCACAACAATTATGGGCAATCCACCCACCCCACCACCCCACGCTCCTCCTCCCTCCAATGACAATGGGTAGATCACTGCCAGTTTTTTTTTAGATCACAGTCTCTTGGGAGTTGGATATGCCTGGTTGATAAGCAGTTAGGACCTCAGTTGTAGGACCTCGGACAGCTCCAAGCAAGTGACTTTGTGAGAAGGTCTGGAGAACAAATGTGGCTGTTTATCCTTATCAGCCCAAATTACGTAGCTCTATTATGGAGAGTGGTGAGTAAATTACAGCATGTGTGGGCTTGCATCCTTCAAATTTCAGTGGCACCCTCCTCGCCTCTGGCCTTTTGCTCTGTTCAGTTCACTACATCATAGCTGTGGTGCATTGGCTTGGTCACGTTGCCCTAAATCAGGCATCCCCAAAATTTGGCCCTCCAGATGTTTTGGACTACAATTCCCATCATCCCTGACCACTGGTCCTGTTAGCTAGGGCTCATGGGAGTTGTAGGCCAAAACATCTGGAGGGCCACAGTTTGGGGGGTGCCTGCCCTAAACCCACCTCTGGTTTGAAGGGCTAGTCTGCTGGCCTGGAGTCTAGCACTCACAGAATCATAGAATTGTAGAGTTGGAAGGGACCCTGAGGATCATCTAGTCCAGCCCCCTGTATGCAGGAATCCTGTCCAAGTGGTTTCTTTAGGAGTGTCAATAGTGTGATGGAGCAGGCTTCCTTTTTAAAAAACAAAACACACACACCCTTTATTGTTCAACTCTAGTCACTTCATCTCCTCTTCATTATTTTCCTCTTGGTGTGTGGCCTACACTAGTCAGTGGGGAGCATGGAGCCCCAGGTGGGAATGTGCTGGAAAGTTCATTGGGGATCTTAGACACATAGGTTGTATTCTCTGGGGATCTCTGTTCAGTGCCACTGTGTGTGTGTGTGTGTGTGTGTGTGTGTGTGTGTGTGTGTGTGTGATGAAGACGGTCACAATTTTAGGCCCACCCAGAAGTTGTTTCTATATAAAGATAAACAACGTTGTCTAAGCACCCATCTGAGGCTTTCCTCTATGTCCCTTTTCCCAGAGTGGTTCAATGGTTGGCAAAAAGAGAACAGGACTTTCTATGGCATTCCACTTGTGGAATGCTCTCCCCAGAGAGTCTCACTTCATAAAATTTCTTCAGATGCTGGGCAAAAAACATTCCTCTTTACCCAGGCCTATGGTTACTAATTAATCTATGGCCTATGCATCTTTTGATAAAGGACAGTACATAAATTGAATAAATAAACAAACAAAACCACCATCATCATCATCTTCATCAAGGGGCATAGATTTTGCATCTAATAATACATATTGCCCCTCCTGATCCTCCTGTTGTTGCATTTGCTTATTTTCTATTCCCCCACTTTGCTAAGTCATCTTTTCCTGCTGAGGTGAAAATACAAATTGTAAGCTTATCAGAACCATTCTTTTGAGTCCGTGAAGCACTTTTAAAGACTCATATACACTGATGGGATTCATGCTATCAAAACAGTAATGGTGCACATCATTTATTAAATTAATGATAATACTAAAATTAAAAAACACCGTCTCCTCTGAAAGTTGATTAGGCCGATTTAAACACAGAGTAAGACTTCGATGTTACCCTTTGAACTGTGACAGATGTGACCGTTGAAAGATTGGGAGGGAATGGATTTCAACATGCTGATAATACTCTGGGGATTTCTGCCCCGATTGGAGAGAGGAAATATTTGAGCTTCACAACCATCTTTTTACCAGTAGATGTCTCTATAAGGCAATAATTTCTCACTTAGAGAAATGTGGATTTTGTTACTTAGAATCTGACATCACTTTTTGCAAAAATAGGAGAAGAGGAAAGAACCACTGGACTGTCATTTTAATGCTCTTTGATAATATCACAAGTATTGTTTACCTTTTTTCTAGTGGTGTAAATTGTGTCTTTCTGAACAAAGAATAGAGGGACATATTTGCAAAATGCAACATCTGGATTGCTTGAATTATAACATTTTTGCTGGAAATTGTCCTGTGACTTGGGAAGAACTTACAGGAAATGAAATAGCAGCAGAGAATTGACTGGTGCAATGATGCAAGAATTCCTGCTAGATATTTCTTGGAAAATATTACATATCAAATGTAATGATTGTTTGATCTATGTGCCCTCTTGTGACTCCAGTATAATCAATACTCTTATTCATACTCTTCTGAATTTTCACTTCTTTTTTTTTAAAAAAGTTTGCCTGCTTTGAGCATCTTCCTATGCCTCTTATAAAACCACTGTTCACACACACACACACACACACACACACACACAAAAACACACACACACACATATATAATTTCTAATGTATGTAGATTTTTTTCATTATCCCACAAAACTGTGCAGTATGAATTATAGACATCTTGTCTTGGATGGCTGCTGGATTCAGGGTCACAAACAAGAGTTCTGCTGTACTTATACACATCTGATTTCTTTCCAGTGAAAGGTGTGTGTTTACCCTTGATGTTTCTCAGCACACTGAGGGGAGAACGAGAGGAGAATATATTTACAGAGGATAGAAACCTGTACAGAAGGTCCGCATTTCTGATATGGCTCCAACAGAAATGATGGAATGCACAGACATCTGTAGAGAGGCTGTAATTCTCTTGTAAGGGTCCTACTATTTTTCGTCCCTTGATTCTTAGGCAGTGGCGCATCTAGGCAATTTTAAACTCTGGAGTTAGTGCTCTTATGGGAAGACGGCTCTTTTCAGATGATAACATCACTTACTTCAAAAATGCTGGGACCTTGAACTTTTGCCTCAGAATCCTTGGACTTCTCATTATGCTGAATATTCTGTACAACCATAGAGACACCATAAAATGCACAACCCTCTATTTAATATTGGCAGGCAATATTTAATAATCTGCTGCGCTGGATAAGGAGAGGTTGAGAGAAAGGAGAGTGCTCCCCACCTACCACCCATTGAGCTTCCTGACTGAGTTGAGATCCGAATTGCAAGCTTACGAGCTCAACACCCTTTGCCTACTATGCCATAATGGCTCTAGTAAACAGGATTTTGGTACATTTTAGCCCTGGTGCTGCAAGATTGTCCCTTGACCTCATACCCCATGGTACAGTATATCAAAGGGAATTATCTATCTACAGAGTATCTTCAGAGGTTCGAAATTCCAAAATTTACCATAACCATATGCAAGAGTAAGGGAAACCAGTCATTGGTTGAGTGATTTTGAGCAAAGAGACCACATGTTCAGAGTCCTGAAAGACCTGCTCCCCGATTTGCAGACATGTTTCCAACTGGCCTGGGAGGGTGGCGCCCTGACTGACTCCAGCTGCAAAAGCTGTTGCGATGGTTGAAGGAGCCAGAGAACACATCACCTGTGAAACCGACAAGACCTCCTGCTCAGAATGCCTAGAGTCTTGGGATTTTTTTTTGTTGCGATCAGGCTATTAGAAATGCTTAATTTTTTGTTGTTACTGATATGCTTTTGCAGCTGTATTGTTAGACCTTGTTGTGAATGATGTGGTGTTTGTTTTGATTTCATTGTATACTAGGCAGAGGGCCTTCTCGGTGGTGGCGCCTGCCCTGTGGAACGCCCTCCCAACAGATGTCAAAGAGGAAAACAACTACCAGATTTTTAGAAGACACCTGAAGGCAGCCCTGTTCAGGGAGGCTTTTAATGTTTAATAGATTACCGTGTTTTATTTTTCTGTTGGAAGCCGCCCAGAGTGGCTGGGGAAACCCAGCCAGATGGGCGGGGTATAAATAATAAATTATTATTATTATTATTATTATTATTATTATTATTATTATTATTATTATTTAACTGAGATGTTCTTGTTTATTGTTCGCAGCTACTTAATTTTGATATTTTTTGTTATCATGTTATCTTTGGATGTTGTAAGATCCACTGAGCATGGTTTAACTATGGAAAGGCAGCATACAAACACAATGTTTGTTTCAAAGCACTGCTTAGCTGCCTTTCCTTTCTATAATATTACAACCAAAATCAGTAATATACTGCTGCTTTTGGTCTGTGTTTGTGACTACTGCTTTCCTCAAAATAGTACATTTGGGGCTGTTTTGAAAGTGTGAACTAGTTCTTAGCCTTATTAATTTAGCATGCACTTATAGTTGGTCTCCAAGAGAGCTAGTTCTCTGAGTAGGAAAACTCTGATGCAACCATGTAGGCTGCTTTCCAAATATATGAACTGATTCTCTGTAAGTGGAAAATTAAACTTTAAAATCCTTTAAAAGCATAATAATAATTTTCAGGGAGTAGTTATTGCCATCTAGTGTTCCTCTGAATTTATGGCATCTGATGTTCTACAAAATTACTGGATTACATAATCCTGTCCCCCACATTTCTCAGTTATATTGCTTGGCTGAACTGAATGTTTTGCAGAAAGTGGATGCAAAATATAAACTTGCTTAAAATGATGACTTTGCTTATTCCTCCTGGGTGAGGACCCTGGGTGAGAACCCAGAGGCTGAGCGGAAGGTCAGAGGAAAATGAATTGATATTGATATATATATATATATATATATATATATATATATATATATATATATATGTAACTTTGTATTAATGTAACATTTTTATATGTAACTGTGTATTTTTAATACTTTGCTTAGGTTGTCTGTTGTTGCTTTTTCGTACACCGCTTAGAGATATTTTAAATATATTTTTGACATATTAAGCGGTATAAAAATTAAATAATCTCATCAAATCATTGCCACCCTGAAGCCTATTTGGTGGGGCATATAATCATAGAATTGTAGAATTGGAAGGGACCCTGAGGATCATCTAGTCCAACCCGCTGCAATGAAGGGGATCCATATGAGGATTGAGCTTACAACCTTGAGCGTTATCAGCACCATGCTCTAACCAGCTGAGCTATCCAGGCTGACATAAAATGACATAAGTAGGTAAGGTAAGGTAAACTAAGTTATGCTAAGATATGCTAAACTAAGCTAAGCTAAGCTAAGCTAAGATAAGATAAACTAAGTTAAGGTACCCCTGGATGGTTAAGTCCAGTCAAAGACAACTTTGAGGTGAGGTGCTCATTTCGCTTTTCAGGCCAAGGGAGCTGGCGTTTGTCCACAGCTTTCTGGGTCATTTGGCCAGCATGACTACTGGCACACGGAGGACCATGACTTAAGTAATTAAGCAGTGATGTCATCATGTTCACTACTTGGCTCCTGATTGGTTCGGGGGGGGGGGAAGCTAAATCCGGTCGCAATGCAACAGTGTGTGTGCAGCGGGACTATAACTGAGTTTAGCTTTGAAAAGCAGTGTGGACTATGATGATTCTGAGAAACATTTTTAATGCAACACTCTATTTTACAACACATGGGTGGCATTCAATTAAGTTCCCCTTATTACAAATAATGGTGCTAACTCAATCGTGTTTATTAATTTCACTGAGTCTGCTCTGAGTAAAACTTAGTTGAACACCACTCTATGATTTTTAGACATTTTATTATAAGTTATATATGGGTTAAAATTAAGCGGGGGAGGGGGATAAAATAAAGACAAGAAGCAGTAGTAATAGTGCAACATTGGGGGGGCCTTGTGCCCTCCAGATGTTGTTGAACTCCAGATCCCACCAGCTCCAGCCAGCATCATCAATGGTCAGGGTGTTGGAGACCAACAACATCTGGAGGGTCAAAGATTCTGCACCCTTGTAATAGTGGCTTCTGGAGATGAAAACATTTTCTGTATGAGCTATTCCTAATCCAGTAGTCAGAAAATAAATTCAAATCAGAAATGCACACATTTTTCTGTGTAGCCCACTGCCTAGTACAAGGAGTACGCTTCTGTGGACCTTTGCCCGTACAAGGATTAGGACCACTGTGTTTTAATGGTGTAGACAGTTAAAAAGGGGATCCCACATCATTTTGTGCTGCCTTACCCCCCCCCTTTACTAATGAGGACTAGAACAAGGTAGAGAGCAAAAAGCTTTGCAGCAGCAATGGAATCTGGATCTTGGATAAATCACCCCATGAGCTCTCTGTATGAAACATCAAGCTGAAATCTTGTGCATCTGTACTGCAGGTGGTAAAGTATAACAAAAATCTTTATATCTTTTCTCCTTTAAAGCTGAAGTGCCTGCCATATTTGAGAGGCGAAAACAAGTTTTTCAAATTTCCCAGGTGATATGTCATGTCAAGGTGTATTAATAGTGCTAGCCTAAAGCAGGTAAATGCAATTACTTGTTTGCTACTGTAGGGGGAATGGCCAAGTTCAGGATGCTCAAGCAACCCCAGAAGCAGTTCTGTGAAGCTCACATAGCCTTTGTTTGCAAGGCTTGATGAATGCTCTGTGTCCATGAGTATGCTAATTTGGGTTGAGTCCAAAGTTCTGTTCCAATAACTATTGACTAGAAATTTGGTGCATACAAGGATCAAAGAATTTCCTGAAGTCACTCAGCAGCTCACAGCTTGTTTGCTGGGGAGAGTAGTTTCTTCTTCTTCTTCTTCTTCTTCTTCTTCTTCTTCTTCTTCTTCTTCTTCTTCTTCTTCTTCTTCTTCTTCTTCTTCTCGCCTATCTGGTGCTGGCGGTAGTGATGATGGTGTCCCCAGGAGTCCTGCCACAATAACATACAATTGTCATGAAGCTGATCTGAACGAGGTCAGACTTTATATAGTCTAAGGGTGAGGTGGGGAACTTCAGGCTTGGGTGCCACAGTTGGTCCTTCAAACCTCTGTTGGGACTCTTCCCAGGCCAGACATCCTTTCCAGTCACACCTCCCACAAGCCCTGTTTTTCACCCTCCTTGGGTGTTTTTGGCTAACTGGAAAGGGTCCCTGAACTCTCATAATGCCTCTTGCTTCATAGGATGAAGGAGAAAGAAGTGTGTACTGTGTGTACTGTATATACTGGCCAGCACAAAGGTTACAATTGCATTAATTGTTCCACCCACTCTGGTACCACCAACCATGAGTATGTAGCCCCTGGCATGTTGCTGAGAAGGGAACGTGTGTCTTGGGCCTAAAATGTTTCCTCTCCCCTGGTCAAAGGCATCTTGGGTAAATAATTGTGCCCCTCAACCACTAGGAGTTCTGGCATTGTGCTCACACCAGCTTTGGCTCTTTTTGCGCCCACAAATACAGTCATACCTCGGGTTACAGACACTTCAGTTTGCGTTTTTTCATGTTAAGAACGTGTTTACTTCTGGGTTCCGCTGCACACGCATGTGCAGAAGCGTTCTGCACGCTTCACGCATGCACAGAAGCATTCTGCATGCTTTGTGCATGCGCAGAAGCACTCTATCGCAGTTTCGCACATGCGCAAAAGCGCCACTCTAGTTACGGACTTTTCAGGGTGCGAACGGCACCCCGGAATGGATTGAGTCCATAACTAGAGGTACCACTGTAAGCAAAAAGACACTCCTCAGTTTGCAATATGCAAATGGGATGGTGAACTAGAGGGGGGCCTTTTGGCCCCCTTCTAGCAGAAGTAGAGTTCTGACCTACACTTTGATTTGGGGGAAAAAAGTCAAGAATGATTACGTGCAGAGGTTGAACAATTTGGCTATTAGCACAGTTGTTAAAACCAGTGAGGCTAAGTGACAGTTGGCAGCAGAATCCTAAATTTGTAAGAGTGGAGTTCTTTGTTTGGTTATTGGAGGGCAAGTTACAATGTGGAAATCAATATGCATTGCTGCTTCACTGTCTCATTATTTACTGTTTAATTTGGCTCAGTAGTCCATTTTGCATAATTTCATAAGTGAATATGTTGTTGTGTAGACTTTTGTACTTTCTCAGTATTAATGTACCTGTACTGTTAATATAATTTTGCCTTTTGTTTTCAGTTTTGAGATCGCCTGCATTGACTTTTACTTTTGGTGTAATTGCCTTTGTTTTCTTTCCCCCTTCATTTCCACCTCCTCACTGATTTTAACGGAAGACTTGCCTGCATTTCTCCTGCTCGGGTGTTTTGGATTCAAATGCCATGAAATCTAAAGGCACCTGCAACTCCTCTGGGGCATCAGAACTGCTAGATTTCAGGTGTGACCTCCATTTTGCAAGCAAGACATAATGAAAAAAATGAATAGCAAGGCCCCACATCTGTTTTCCAATTTCCTTTTTGTTTGTCAGCCTCATTTTATAGCTACAGTGTCAATGCATTTAAAACACGCACACGCGCATACACAAATGCACACCTCTGTAATGCTGACAGAACCTGGTAGGTCTTATAGTCAAAAACCTGTGGCAGGTTGGAGATGAGAAGGATGGCAGTAGACAAAACATCATCACCTGACTTGGCTGACTTTCTGAAGGAACTTTTGGAATTGCTTTTGGATTTTAGAGATGAACTGCGTCAGAATAATAAACAGATGGGCATAATAAGTCAGAGCTGCGTTGAGAGTGAGGAAGGACCAGTCCCAGCAGAGAGTGAGGAGAAGAAAGATGAACAACCATCAGTCCTGGACAATATAGTTGAATTTTAAAAAGATGAGGAAGACACATGGAACATTGTTTCCCCAGTGGGAGGGGGGGGGACAAGACTTATGTGTGATTCAAGGAGTCTCCAAAGAAAAAACAGTATGGAATAGTGTCCTCCTAGTGAGAGAGGGAGGGCAGGATCCATACCGGGGTCAGAATTTAAAGGGAATAAAAATTGAAATAGGGCTGAAAGGTGGAAACATAGCTGGGTGGTATTGTGCTACAGTTAGAAAACGGGGGGGGGGGCAGCAGGTAAAGATGGGAGAGTGGAGGATAGGCGCCAAAAGAGTGGGAGTGGGATGAATAGTAAAATTGGGTTATTTTCTGACTGATTAAGGGGGTCCAACTGGAATGACTTATGGAGCTGGCTGATGCATCTGGGAGACCCGGAGTCCAGGGGAAGGGGGGTAGAATTAGATATAAGTGGTTAAAGGCTATTATGATTGAAGAAAGAATATTTGAATCTATTTAAAAAAATTGGGGTAGAAATTTTGAGGCTAAGGGAAGAAACAGAGATGGATGGAAAAATAAATTTAGATTTGGATTAATTAATTAATTTATAGGTTGAGGATAGTTGATGTTCTGTTTTAGAATAGAATTGGTTGTGAGATAATGGAAACAATGTGATAAAATGATTTAAGATGATAAAGGAAAATTGCTTAATTTAGATTTAAAATCGGACCCAGTGTGGGGGGAATCGAGGAAGTCCACAATGTTAATTCAATGTAAGAATTGATATGTTTTTCTTTTTTCTTTTCTTTTCTTTTCTTTTACTTTCTTCATGTTTTATGTTTTGGTTTTGGTTTTTGCAAAATTTTGTATTTTGAATATTATTTGGGGGGGGGGGGACCTGTGGCAGGTGCCACATAATGAAAGGCTGCTAGAACATAGGACTGTGACCTTGGAAAGTAAAACCAGGAATGGCTTTCCTACAAGGTCACATTTTCCCTATAATTAGAATTGGAAGCCACCTGATGCAAACTGGATAACTCACAATTTTCCTATGTAGCACTGAAACTAATTTGGTTTTAAAAGTTTATATCAACTATGTGATATGATGAGGACTCTTGACTGATGCACCTTCCACATCCGATCCTTGAAATAAGACCCATTTTGGATGAGTCTGTACATTACTGTTCAGATAATTAACTGTCCCCTGCTTTGACAGCACCGTAATGTTTTTTTTTTTACAAGTGACAGTAAGGGTATTATCTAGGGAGCTATAATATGAATATGGACAACAATAATTAAGTCTTCTAATGGCTAAGTGTCTCCATTATGCATTTGCAGTGTGTGTTTCTCACTTGGCACCGGACTGCCAGTGTTTTGTGTCTGACTTCTGGTGAAAACAAGCGGCACAACAAATCTATACATCAGCTACAAATATCCTTCAATTAACCTCTCAATTAATTTGGTTAGAATGGGATTTCTCATTATCACCAATAAGCAAGCAGGCCAATCATCTAAGGTTGGTTCACACATCATGGCCTCTGTATGTAGAGTGCCCTTTATTTCTCTAAGAAGCATCTGTCAACAGGCGATTCCCCCCCCCCCCCCGCCACAGATATTCCAACCTCCCGCCCCCTGCTCTCCCCAGTTTGTGGAGAAGTGGGGGGGAAATAGCTCAATCTGCATGGTGGGTTATTACACCCAACTGATGTATCACATGGTGTCAGCTACCACACGGTGCAGCTCAAAGCAGTCCCCAGGTGGTGTCAATATATGCAGTACACTAGAGTTAGGCTGGCTTTCTGACTTGGTTATAAGCCTGATTTACCATTCAATTAAGATGAAATTGTTCCATGGATTTAAGTGGGACAAACTCTATTCAAGGTGCTGTAATGGCTTATAATAAAGGACAACATGAGTTCTAGAAAGCTCAAGGAGGATCTTCTCCCATTCCAATCTGCCTGTGTATCAGCAGGTGAGACCCACCTGACGCTCATGCTTCCAGTTCAATGGCTGCTCACCTATGGAATGCCCTCCATATTCAGCTGGCACCGACTCTGACGTGTTTTCCACACCATTTGAAAACTTTCCTATTCCAGCATGCTTTTTATGAGGACTTAATGAACTTGGCCATTTCACTTCTTCTTCTTAAATGTTGTTTACATGCTTATCATGTTGCTTTTAAAAATGGTTTGGAATTTTCCCATACCAGAGAGGCTGCTTGTGGAGAAACCTGAATGGATTAACCATGTGCAATGATAACGTCCCAAGATTCTTCTGGAATGTTTATAATTAATGTGGTCCTTAGTGTGGGAACTATTTATACAGTTCTTTTTCATTTTTTTTTCTAGAGTGGGGTGGGGGAAGGTCACAAACTCAGGTTGCTAAAATTGTCTTACTATAATACTTGTTTTTAAAAACATTGTTTTGCTTTCAGCGTGGTCACAGATGTTTGCAACTGTTCGGAATTCTGCTTCTCATTCTAATAAAGAATTGCGACAGCACAACTTGTAGGGAAATACAAAGATCTATGTGAAAGACTTAGTACATAACATTTTAAATAAGGTCAAGTTGTTGTATTCCCACTGACCATTTTTATTTTCCCCGTTGACCCAGTGGCAGAGCATATTGTGTTTGCAATGAAATCTTTGGAATGATACCAAGCCACACTGGAGGAGAAATTGGTAGTGATTTCCCTGAGGGATTAGTTTCGCTGGCGATGAAGCTCAGGCTTGTAGAATATATCAAAATGAGGAACTCAAGAATGTAAGGTTCTGATATGAAAGGTAATTTGTATTTCTGGCATGTTCCCAATGCTGTTACGTTGTATTATTTCATGGCATTACATGAGGATGTTTTCCTGCAAAGTTTTGAGATTGTTAGAAGGTCTTGTGTTAGCCAAGGTTGCTCTCCAAATGAGGAAGATACAGTGATGTTGCCAATGTTTGTAATTACCTGGTTCACAATGTGAAGTTCAGCAACTTGTAATATTGATCCCCAATCCAAGGCGATCATCGCAATGCCAGAATTCTTCTCTGGCTTGGACCGAAATGTGAACCAGAGACAAACTCTTCCATCCCACCCCATTTCAGTTGCCTGCTCACCCTCTACCACCCACCCAATCAGTTACCCCTTTCCTTCCCTGACAGCTGTGGCTGTGGTGGTAGCATTAAGACAGCAAACTAGATCCTTCCCTGGAATATGGGTTACACATAACTGAACTGTTTTCTGGGTGCAAACAGGAATAACTTGGATGATCGTGCAATTCCAAATTGAGCCCAGGAGGGTGATCAATTATTAGGAGAGGAGGGGGTATGTGCCCCTCTCCGCTGAACCCCTAAAGTAATATATAGGCCAGAACTCCACATTGAGGTCCCTAGATATAGAACCCCAGTGCTTGTGATTCTTCCACCTGAGAGATCATGTTACTTTAGGTATGTGATAGGAGGTGATGTTTTTATCCTGTCCCTTCTCCAGACAAAGAAGATTGGCAGCTAAATACGGGCCCTTTGGTTCTGAATGTGAAATATATACAAAATCTTCCAATGACCGTTTTACAAGTTGAGGGCAACTACTGTATTAGGTTCCACAAACGCATAAGTGGTAATCATGCGACATTAATTTCATGTAGGTTGATCAAATTTCACACAAATAATCATATCGAATATACATAAATGTTAGCATTTCCGCCTGCAGTTTCTCTTCACGTTCACCAAATGAGGTGCATCAAAGCATTGCAGGCAGGTTGGCATTTTTAAATGCTGTTTCTTCTTCATCAAGAGTCGTGGCTATGATTTCTAAATATTCACATACAAGGTAAGTAATAAATTGACAAATCTGTTATGTAGATTATGCTGGCTTTATTTTGCTAACATGCAAACCCAATTCCTCAGTGTATACACCTTGTCTCTTTTTTCTCTGTTACAAGTACTTTCTCTGATTGATATACTTGGAGGCAATCCTTACCCTCATTCATTTTAATTGAGAGTAATGAATTTAGAGCATTTTTGCACACAGATTGGCTCGGTTCCATACTTAACTTTCCTTACCTTACTAAAACATGCTGTGCATTAGAGAATGCAAAAAAAGGATCAGGACTTTTTTTCCCTTTCTGTTTTGCCACATCCCTCCTGGATTATTTTCCACTGGGAGTGGTCATCTGCTTGGAGTATGACTATGGTTTTCTACCTAGTAAAGGTTGTCCTGGACAGATTTGAATATATGAAAAATTCCTCATTGTGAATAAATCTCCTTTCTGCAGTTTATAGGCTCTGGGAGGTAGAAAAAACATATTCCATTGAGTTTCAGATGATCTTTTAACTCCCTACCCCAGGACACAATTTTTTCTTCTTCTTTGGGGAGTTGTATAATTATTTTGAGAAAAGCTCAGTCACCTTAAACAAGCTCTTCTTTGTTTCAGATAACATTGTTTCAGAGAATGTGGTTGTAAAGCATTGTGGTTGTAAAGCATTGCCAAACCTGCACAGTCACACAAATATTGGAATCCATACAATGACACAACTGACAAAACATCTGAGTTTGTGACTCCAGTGTTGCAGAAGGTATATCAAACTTGGTGTGGGAGAGTAACTTAAATTCTCTGAAAAACCTTAATCTAAAATGAAATTAAACTGAAGGTGCTAAAATTCACTGTATTTTGAAAGCAAAGCTAGTAAAGATGTCTCCAGAAGACAAATGTTCACTGTAAAAGAACATAGAAAGTTGTCTTATATATAGAATCAGAAATGACAGACAAAGTCACAGGAATTCAAGTGACAACTAAATGGCATCAAACATGATTATTATTTAAACACGAACAACTATACATATAAACCTATGTGAGGGTATAAAAAGAAAAATTAGAAAATTCCACTATAAAAACATTTTTAAAAACTTCTAGATCAGATCAAGTTTCCACCTAGTCCACCATACTGTTTCTGTGACCTGCCAGTAAATTACGTTTAGTATTATGACTGAGAATTTTCCATGTCACCAGCCAGTTAATTGCTTTAGGGTCTTCTAGTTGGAGTTTGGGTTAGAGTATTACTCTCCTTAGTGAATTTTGTGAAGTCTCTTGAGCTCTTTGTCAACTTGCTTGGATCACCAGCCACTTGGAATATTCCTAGGGCAGCATTTCCTGAACTTCAACCCCTATTGTATGGGGTGGAAAGAAAAGTGGAAGCTAAAACTACTGTCCTGACCCAGTAGTTCCTGGAAAGAGAGTCTGGGTGGAGCAGCCAATTTGTGTCAGGCTTTCTGGACCCTGAGATTTGACTTGGTGTTGTTTTGGAACAGACGTTACCTGAGCTTGCTACATTCTTCTTGTTCCTTCTCAACAAGACCATTTGTTGATGAGGAGAGTTGACAAAGATGTCGTAAGTCTCTTACCATTATGTCAGAAAGAAGGAACACAAAATGTAGGTGTGTGTTACTACAATTATTCCAATGTTCTCTTTTCTGCTAGAGCTGGGAATCCTATTCTCTTGAAGGTTATCTCTGCACCACAGAAGCTCTGTAGAATTCTTCAGTTGCTCTTGGCTTTATAGTAAATTGAGAGAGGTCATGGTCTAACACCTGCCGTGATGGCCGAGAGAGAAAGTTATGTTCCCTTCTCTAGTAAGTTCAGACACTGCTTGACTGCTGCACCTGTGATTAACTAGTGATAAAAACCCCTTGTAACTCAGTAAGAGTTTTCCAACATGCTGTGTATTAGAGCAGCCATTAAGGAAAGGTTCCTACTGGCTTCAATTGACTCAGTGTTTCTGAGGGTTAGGCATATACTAGGAAAGCATAAGAAAATCTCCTCTGACAATGCAAAGTCTACATTATTGTATGAGGGGAAGGGACAATTCACCACAAGGCAATATTTTTTCGGATGTGCCATGTTGGAAAACACATGGTACTGGATTATGTGAATGGTCTACATGCTTACAACTGTCCTGCTACAAAATTTATGACAAATGAATGGCCAAGGTACAATCAGTGCAATTTATCAACAAGGCCTAACAAATCCCAGCCAACAACAATAAATCAAATAATAAAACAACAAAAATATCACACAATTCTAATGTTATTAATTCCAATAGCATAAATCTTAAAAATTCTGATAAAAAATTAAACTAAACTACAGCATTCAGAAAAATCCTCATTAAGCAAATTGCCAAGTGTTGCAATTATTGATCTTTTTTCATGTTGCATCAACTTTTTATTATTGTAATGGTTTGATTTGGGCAAAGTGCTTGAGCTTGTGGTGACTGATAAGTCTTTTTTTTTAAAATAAAAAAATCATTTTTATTAATTTTCCAATAAAAACAACCAATTAACATATCCATAATACAATTAAAAACAATAAGCTAAAATAAAAAACCAAATTACAGACCAAATTCTTAATTATTAATTTTTCCGGGCTTCCCATAGTCTGGACCTCTTGAAGTATATCTCCAATATCTTTGTTCCTGCCTTCTTCTTGTTCTCATATTTCCACATTCCGATCTTAACGCTTTAAAGTTCTCCATCCCTGGCTATGCGATTCTCAATCATGTCAGAAATCATATATCCTTTCATCCATCAAATACAGCTTTATTTGTAAATATGCATTTTTCCAACTGTCTATTTGCCAGTGCAGCTTTTCCTGGCTTCATTCCAATCTTCCAATCCGGGCTCTTGTCCAAGTCTATCATTTAGACTTTAATGACACAGCAACTCCCATGTTGTTAAGTTACTCCAATCCCGGCTGTTGTCCAAGCCTGTCATTTGATGTTAAGCATATTGTTTGCATATTGCAATGTAAATGAACTGTATTCCACAGATATAAGTCATTTGGTGATGGATCAGCTTTCGGAGACCACACAATCCCCCCTTCTGGGCCCTAGAAGGGGGGCTGCTAGACTTCTCTCTCACCCTCTCACTCATAATGAAGAAATTCTGCAAACAGATGCACTGTATGTTATCCCAAATTATTATCTCAAGTCACTACAAAGTCAGCCAGCAAGCATCTCCCACTTCCCTTGAAAAAGGGAGGAGCTCTCATTTTTCTGTGCTGCGTCATATTAACAAGCACCATCTTGTTTCTTCTTTTATCTTTATCAAGTCTTTCAAGTCTAAGTACAGCTGTGCAATTGAATACTTAATTATAAATAGAAGTCCTTCTGTACTTTTCAAAAAAATTAGGTTTCTTAATGAGGCTTGGCATAGAAAAACAATTGTAGGTATTGAGAAGAAAAAAAGAACGTACCAATCATCTCCATAATCCAAACACCATGATGAGAATCTCTTTGAAGTCCGAGCTTAAACACCAGGGACTGTGCAATTCTGCAGGTTTTTTCTCAGTCTTCTTTGGTCCAGACTATGTCTGTTTATTGTCCAAATCTAATTATTTTATCAAACAGATATTTCCGACTATGAGAGTGGCTTTGGAGAGTGCCAGCCGTGTTGTGCTCTGGGGCCCAGTGTCCTGCCACTTGCACCTTGATGCAAGCTGACAATCTTGGACAAGCTGTGGGTCTACGAGACAGTCCTCCCCCACCCTGGGGAGTCTGCCAGGGCTAATTACCCCCCATATCAGCCCTGAATTACTGGCATGGCTCAGGTCCGATCGTATGGGAGTCGGCCATTTCTCACCGCCAGAAACAGGAAGCCAATAAATCTTGTAACTCTTGAATGAGACTGATTTTCTGGGTCCACTTCAATATAAATCAGGATAACACATGAAGTGGACTATAGTCCATGAAAGCTTACACCAAAATATATTTGTTATTCTTTAAGTTGCCATAATAATCTTCCTTGTTTTTGCTTAAGAAGCAAGAACACAGCTGCCCCTCTCGAAAATATATAAGCACACACTGAATATAGAGCAAATGTATCGTATTACATCAGCTACTTTGAAACTGAAATAAAATATTATTTTAAAGGAAACAGAATGAAGTCATCATATCTATGTAGCAACACCAAAAGAGAGGTAATCACTATCAACACTAAAGGACTAGCACACGTATCTCCATAGAACAGAAACAATTGACCAGTCAAGTCCAGATGTGCATTTGCTCCTTCCAATCCACATTGCACTGGACACACTGTTAGCAGTCATCAGACATTGTAAGTGGGCAAAATATGTTTCCGTCCTCAGAAATCACACACACAAAAAACCCTATGGTTAGCCATTAGTACATTAGTACTACATTAGAAAAAATAATAATTCAAAATCTGCAGTAGGACAATAGCTTCATGAGGTTCAAAGTATTATATAAGCAGTCTCCCATCACGCCTATCCAGAATGACCAATGGCTAGAAATTGTGATCCAGCATACAAATGGTCAACTTCAAGCAAGGGTTGCCCAGAGTCCCAAATAAGGGAATGTTTCTAAATTCTGATGGTGGTATAGCTGAACCATAGCTGTCAAGTTCTCCTTTTTTTAAAAAGGGAAATTCCCTTATGCTGAATAGGCTTCCTCTCGAGAAAAGGGAAAACTTGACAGCTATGAGCTGAACTGCATACAGAAATCAGGTAGGTAGCTGTGTTGGTGTGATGCAGTCAAAATAATTTTTTTAAAAAATAATAATTGTCCAGTAGCACCTTAGAGACCAACTAAGTTTGTTCTGGGTATACGCTTTCATGTGCATGCACACTTCTTCAGATATTCAGTATCTGAAGAAGTGTGCATGTACATGAAAGCTTATACCCGGAACAAACTTGGTCTCTAAGGTGCTACTGGACAATTTTTGTATGTTTTTAATTTATTTTGACTGCATACAGAAAGTTTCCTTGTACCATGTGTATTTGTAAAGACACTTTACAAGTACTGAGTAAAACCAGGGTTCAAATCTGTGCTTGGCATTGAAGCTCACTGGATGACCTTGGACCAGTCACTATTTCTCAAACTAGCCTGTGTACCAGGGCTGTTATGAGGATTAAGTGTGGTAGGTATAGGGAAATCTGTTGATTTTTTTTGTTCTCAACTTCTTATTTTTTCCAGTCTTGAGTTCAGTTCTCTACATTTCCACATCAGTTTGAGATTATAATTATTATTATTTTTTTAAAAAGAAGTCATTGTGAACATTTGTCAAATGTCTCCTAATGTTAGAATGCAATTTTGCACCCATATCTTCCTAAGCTGTTCCCCCAGATGTGTTATTTCCCCTAGCATACGCATTATTGGTTGGGGAACTGCATTGCAAAATTCAGGCAAGAGCAAATTTTGAAGGTTGGCTGGCCTTCAGTTTTGTGGAGTGCAAATTAGGTAGATTTCCCTTTAATGCAAACTGAACCAAATTTCTCCTCCAGCCCTAGGTGTCAGGGAAGGGTTATGACAGAACTCTTTGTACATTCTGCTGAACTCGGAGGAGGAGGAGGAGGAGGAGGAGGAGGAAGATAACAAATAAAAGTACCGTAACTTTAAAATTTTATTTCAGACTTACTCCCTCCACCACATGGCCAGAATGTCACCTGATTAGAAATCTATTCATGTTTTACCAGGAAGAATCACAAGAGACGGAAGAGGCTGTTCCGTATGTTCTTATCTCTAGAAAATCATTATATATTTGGCAGTTTGTTTATTGTATACTGATTAGCTGCTCTTAACAATTTTGAGCTTTGTAATACAGAGGATTCTGATGCTTCAACTGTTCTGCGTCACCTTTTTTTAAATGCAAGGGGTCTTTACTTTTCTTCTGATTCTGGACAAGGACTTAGTTAAATGGCTATTTAAGAACTGATGACTAATTTAATGGATTTTGGAGAACATTCTACGCTTTTTTATGCAAATACACACACCCCCATGCCTGTGTCATTAACCTGGCAGTCATTTCATGCATGACTCCCCATCTTATTAAGCTAGCAGTATGGAATATTTGATTTACTAAACTGGTATGAACTATTTAGTGCGCTAATCTAAGAATATAACTTTTACATTTCTTGCATATAGCTGTCATGGAAATAGATTGTGGGTGGAGGGGGGGAAATGATAGAAGGGAACAGTCATAATAAATGCTATTTCAGAGAGTCTATTTTTAGGAGGCCTCATACAACCAGTGACAATGTACCTGCTTGAATGAACTATGCAAGACTTGAGTATAAAAAACCCATCATGAAAAATTAGGAAACTGGCACATTTTAAGCCCGATTCCGTGGCACAGATCTGCACATGTACAAGGATGCAGATACACATCTTTGATAAATGATCTCTTGAAAACCTGTAGGTTGTCATCAGCCCCATAGTCTTATGCGAATCTACATCACAATTCTTCCAGAGCATTTTTAAAAACTCTGTTTATATCCAAGCCCCCCTGGCTTCCCAGGACTTGGTTACCATAGCAGCGTTCATTGGCCATGGGATTTACTGGGGGGTGGGGAGAGAAAGGAATGTATATTTGTGAAGTTGGTTTGGTGCCAAACGAAGCCGGAATTGCAGATGGGGGACCCTGGTTTCCTCCTTTAGTGTCCATTTCAGACGGATTCTAATGTCACCCGGGTAATTGCGAGCCACTTTGCGAACCGTTCCACCAGCTGCATGCAACAAAACAAAGAGAAATTTAGTATCAAAAGAAAAGAATGGCAATTTAAAAGGCCTTTAAATGATGTTTTTCTCTGTTTCTCAATCAGCAATACTTAAAAGCTTTTCATCCGTTTCCCTTACTCCGGCCCCCTCATGAGCACATGTTAGCACTTCTTTGATATTTGCAGCTAGATGTCTGAAAAAATTCTTCTGCCAGACTGTTATAGTTTCCCTTATTCTTTTTTTGTTTGCTTGCTTGTTTTCTTTCCTGAGATCTTCTTGGCGCAACATGGATGCTTGGAGGTTTGGAGAAGGTATCTAAATAGCACAGAATACCCATTGTACAGCCTGTGAATAATGGCATAGGTAGGGTGGCATATGTGGAGAGAGAGAGAGAGAGCTTGCAGGCATTACAAGAATGGTGTGGTACTGCAAGTGTTAACATGGTTTGCGAACAGGGCTTCAAAGAGAGGGCCCATGCTGGTGTGCAGTGGGAATGATGGTTACACACCAAATAACTGGGTGCAGAGAGTGCTTATGCGAACAATTCCTGGGACAGAAGCTGTGGAACGCACAAAAAGCATGCAGGCCGCATCAAAAGCATCATTGTACAACCGAGCAGGCATCTCTGGAGAAGGAAATTAGTTTCACCCACCAGTGTAACATTGATAAGAATTCAAAATCACCTCCACAACCTACATAATGGTTGAATTAATATGGAGTTTGGGATTCCCGGCTGTAATATAGTAACTTGGTTAAGCATACGAGTCCCAAATTCAGTGTCTTTTGAAGTGGTTCTTCACTGACCATACAAAATTGGTATGAGACCAACAATGTATATAGTCAAGTGACTTACTCCTACCTTGGACGAAGGCTGCTATCCTGGTGTCCCTAGGAGGGAGTCCCAACATTCAGAAGAATCCTTCAGATTTGAAGGCAGGAGATAGAGAGGTCCACCCTTGGAACGGGAGATTAGATATGGGATACTCCTACCAACGTGGCAGTGGAAAGGTTTGCAGCAGGGTTTTCTGTAATACTGGAGAGAAGGGCATGAAGAGAAAGACTGGATCCACAGGAGCTAGCATGATTTCTCTTCCTTCTGCTGATTCAAATGGAAGAAAAGTTTTAAGAAAAAGAGAGAGACCAGGAAAACAAGAGTGGGGGGGGAGGAGCTCTTGGGCTTGGGCCCTGCTTATGGGTTTCCCACCAGCACCTTGTTGGCCACTCCAAGAACATGATACTGAACTAGATGAGCCACTGGCCTGATCAAGCAGGCTCTTCTCATGCCCCTTGGGCTTTCACCCATCCAGTGAAAGCCTGGCAGAGCATAGGGAAAAGGTGATTCATTTCTTCCTCCTCACCTTTTGGATTCTTCTGCCCATGGGTTTAGGACTGCAGCCTTAGCCATGAAATTGTTAGATGTCTGTAGGATGAGGCCCAGGATTTTAGGGGGGGGGGGTTAGATGCCCTGATACAGACCATGAAGACTAGCTGAAATATACTAGCAGTTGCAGCAGTTTACATGACGCTTCCAGACAGTTTCACCCAGTTCAAAAACGATTCACAACAGTCTGAACAGCCTACCCCAATGTAAGGAAATAGAGATAGGTGCAAGTGAAAGTAGCCAGGTGAAAAAGAGATCAGGGATTCTGCACTTCCACTGTTGTATAGGAGATAAAGGAATTCTCTAGACAACCAAAATTTGCTTGCAGAAAACTTAAATGGAGTTAAAACTATGGTCTTACACCTGTATCATACATTTTTTTAAAACATATGAATTTACATTTAAAGTATAGTTAATGTCTGCTTAAAACAGATGACTTCTTCCTAAGAAACCCAGGATCTGTTGTTCCTCAAGAAACTTCAATTCCCAGAACCCTTAACAAACTATAGTTCCCAGGATTATTTTCCAGGCGTGGGATGGGGTGGAACAATGTGTTTTATATGTGTATTAAATGCATAGTGTGGTTTGCCCACGCATTCTCAGCATGCATTCTGATTTATTTGAGGGGAGGTTATATGACACCGAGCATTTATCCTGTTTTGCTTGCATGGTGTTCATATCGCTTCTCATTAATCATTTTTCCCCATCCCATGCTTTTCAATGCATTTTGCCCTCGCTATCCTAATTGCAAATAGCTCACTGGAAGGACAGATCGTGAAGCTGAGGCTCCAATACTTTGGCCGCCTCATGAGAAGAGAAGACTCCCTGGAAAAGACCCTGATGTTGGGAAAGATGGAGGGCACAAGGAGAAGGGGACGACAGAGGATGAGATGGTTGGACAGTGTTCTCGAAGCTACCAACATGAGTCTGACCAAACTGTGGGAGGCAGTGGAAGACAGGAGTGCCTGGCATGCTCTGGTCCATGGGGTCACGAAGAGTCGGACACAACTAAACGGCTAAACAACAACAACTGGTTAGTTGTGACCAGTGTTAGAAACCCAGATATATAAGCAAGGTTCCAAATGGCTCCTTAGATCAGTGTTACAGTTATCAAAACAGAATGTCTAGTTGCCATTTAGGGGCCATAAGTCATATTTTCTCGATACGAATTTTTGATTCCTGACATGTGTTCTGATTGTGCAGATCAAATATCACAGATGGAATTTTAAAGGATATGTTTTTAGTGTGTGAAAACAAGCAAGATCCAAGGATCCCCAGGTATGCATCTTCAGATGGCGGAGACAACAGGTGCCATCCTAGTGGCCAGGAATCTTCACTTGGTCTCAACTGGTCGATAGCCAGATGCAAAATGTGCCTGGTGAATTTTGAATGCATGTTATGACAATTAAGTCTGATGGGTGCACTTTATGTATGGCTCTGTTGTATACAAATCATATTGGTCAACGACAGAGGCTACATACACATGTAACTGAGAGTAAGTTCCGTTGAACTCAGTGTCACAAACCTCTGAAATGCACAAACTGTGCACTGTAACCCTGAAGGACTGTGGTTTAGCTTTTTTAAAATTATTGTTGAGCTGGAAGTCAATCTGACTTATTCATTTACTTTGACATTTTCTGGCGTGGTTTAGCTTTTAAAATTATTATTATTACTGAGCTGGAAGTCAATCTGAACTTATTTATTCATTTATTTTGAAATTTTCTAAACTGTTTTCATGGGAAACAGATTCCAGAGCAGTGTAGATACAAGTATCAATATAATATCAATGGGTTTAATAATTTAAATATTATGATCTGAAAGTCTTAAGAAAAAAATGTGAATTGTAATATTTTAATCTAAAACAGAAAACGCATAACACACCTCAGTTCATTCACAGCAACGTTAAAGAGCTCCACAGGTCAGCCCAACAAAGTATTGTTTGTCTTTTAGATTACAAACTTAAAGGTTTTGCTGATTTATGCCTTTGTTCAGGAATATCATATAATTAACTTGACTGTTTTTTTAAATAAAGATTTGTGCTTTTTTGAATTAAACTCAATACGTGTTTCATTCTGTAACCCGCTGCACAGAAAAAAGCTTAGGCAACAATAAATATTCTAATCGCTTTTTGTCAAAACAAAATTGCTAACAATGTCTGAATGTGAGAGTTAACTGGAAGTATTCATTAATGTAACCGTTTATGATTTTGATTTCCAGATGGAATGATTAGCATTTCTAAGCTTTTTATATGCAGGTCACAAATATAAGCCTTTTTCAAGGGTCACTAGAGGCGAATAATTTAAGTCTAATACTTTGTTCAGTTAAACATGATGCCTTTCTGTGTAATTCATTTAAATTGTTCTCTTTGATGCCTTTGTTTTAAATATATATACACTTTATTTCCACTGCAAACAAATTTAATCAATTGTCACTATCTGAAATAACTAGAAAGGTCCTTATTCTGCTAATCCCATATACCCTTCCAGGTGCCTCTTGCATTGTTCATATAGTTTTGCATAGATTCAAAAGATATGGTCACCTTAATTTCTTTTAATGAATATTGCTGCAAGAAAACCAAACTAATACTTATAGCATTCTTCTTATTCTCCCTGGATTAGGAGGTTCCAAGTTACATGTTCTGGTTTTCTAAAACACCACCCATGTGTTGTTGTCCTGGCATTTGTCCAGTGGACTTCGATGCCTTTTTTAAATGCATGGAATGCGATCCTATGGATGTTTATTCAAGAAGTCAGTCCCACTATCACCAACGGGGCATATTTCCAGGAAAACATGCATAATAACTGCAACCTTAAAAATAACTTCATTTCCACTGAAATCAGAAGTGATGTACGAATTCAAACCAGCACATAGGTGCATTAATCATAACTGAGAAAAAGGAACACTGTGATTCACGAATCATAGTTATGACAGATAAGAATTACCATAATCAACTGTAGGAATGTAGGAAGCTGCTTTATGGACCACATAGCTCACTGACTGGCAGTAGTTCTCTGGGGTTTCAGAGTCTCTCCCAGGCTTCCCTGGACAAGCCAGTGCTTGAACCAGGAACTTTCTGCATGTAAAGCAGATACTATACCACTGACCTGTGGCCCTTTCCCTGAACTTTATTGGCAAGGCCTTGGAGGGTAATTGTCACTCATAATGATCGCATTCCCTTTCTTCCTGTGAGCTACCACATGGGCCCAGGAAATCTGAGACATACCAGCAGTAGATACACACAACAGGAAAATTTCATCTATGATCTCCTTTCAGAGACTTTAACATGGCAGATTAAGGGTACTATGAGCTAATTATTCCACATTAAGTGATTTGGGAAGACAGCTTGTTTGAAAGCTACACACTGTATTCCAGTGGGTGGCGCTGTGGTCTAAACCACTGAGCCTCTTGGGCTTGCCGATCGGAAGGCCAGCGGTTCGAACCCCCATGACGGGGTGAGCTCCTGTTGCTCTGTCCCAGCTCCTGCCAACCTAGCAGTTAGAAAGCACACCAATGCGAGTAGATAAATAGGTACAGTTGTGGCGAGAAGGTAAATGGTGTTTCCATGCGCTCTGGTTTTCGTCACAGCGTTCTGTTGTACCAGAAGCAATTTAGTCATGCTAGCCACATGACCTGGAAACCTGTCTGTGGACAAACACCGGCTCCCTTGGCCTGAAAGAGAGTTGAGCGCTGCAACCCCATAGTTGCCTTTGACTGGACTTAACTGTCTAGTGGTACTTTACCTTTTTTTACCTTGTTCCAGATCATCCCAGATCTTTTTGCAGATATTGATACTGTGCAGGTTGAAGCAACTGGAAGCATGAGAACTGACTTATTTTGGAAGAAAACATTGTCCAGACCCATAAAAATATTATTCAAAGTTTTACTTGCATAACTTTCTTCATAAAAGAATTAAAACTCCAAATGATACATCTAAAATATCAATGTCTTATGCATATCCAGCACAGGCCCAGCATTTTAGAAAATATGAAATAATCCAAACAGACCTAGAAGCAGATGTCTCTCTCTTCCCACAATTTGCATTCTTGTTGTTTAGTCGTGTCCGACTCTTCGTGACCCCATGGACCAGAGCACACCAGGCACTCCTGTCTTCCACTGCCTCCCGCAGTTTGGTCAGACTCATGTTGGTGGCCTCGAGAACACTGTCCAACCATCTCGTCCTCTGTCGTCCCCTTCTTCTTGTGCCCTCCATCTTTTCCAACATCAGGGTCTTTTCCAGGGAGTCTTCTCTTCTCATGATGTGGCCAAAGTATTGGAGCCTCAGCTTCACGATCTGTCCTTCCAGTGAGCACTCAGGGCTGATTTCCTGAAGAATGGATAGGTTTGATCTTCTTGCAGTCCATGGGACTCTCAAGAGTCTCCTCCAGCACCATAATTCAAAAGCATCAATTCTTCGGTGATCAGCCTTCTTTATGGTCCAGCTCTCACGTCCATACATCACTACTGGGAAAACCATAGCTTTAACTATACGGACCTTTGTCGGCAAGGTGATGTCTCTGCTTTTTAAGATGCTGTCTAGGTTTGTCATTGCTTTTCTCCCAAGAAGCAGGCGTCTTTTAATTTCATGACTGCTGTCACCATCTGCAGTGATCATGGAACCCAAGAAAGTAAAATCTCTCACTGCCTCCATTTCTTCCCCTTCTATTTGACAGGAGGTGATGGGACCAGTGGCCATGATCTTAGTTTTTTTGATGTTGAGCTTCAGACCATATTTGCATTATACCTTAGGCTACTCACATGGAGAGCTTCATTTACATCCTTCTCTCCATGGAGTTTGAGAGAAAACAAAGAACCAGCCACCACTCTTCCAAGATGGCGAATTCGCACTTCAATAGCTTTATCACATGATCAAAGGTTACTTTCAGTTAAGTGCTAGCAGAAAACACAGTTAGTGAATTATCAAACCATTAAGGAGCTTAGAGTCCCACAGTATATAATGGAATTTTCCCATGTTCACCTTCAGCAATAGACACAGCCACCCCCATTTTGGTGTCAATTAAACCAGATATACTTAACAGATTTCACTCTTGCACAACTGATGGTAATAAGAGAAGCACTCTTCAAATAGTTGACCAACCAACTTCTGCAGGTGCAGCAATATGCTTACTTTTGAGCAGTACATAATTCTTCCAATACTACTGAAGGGTTCTGTGTAATTGAAGATCCCCATCAGCCCTAGCAAGCAAGGCCTATGGCTAGGGATAATGGGAGTTTGTATTTTGGTAACATCTGGACGGCCAAAGACTCTCTACACCTGTTGTACATCATAGCTGCCAAGTTTTCCCTTTTCTCGCGAGGAAGCCTATTCAGCATAATGGAAAATCCCTTTAAAAAAGGGATAACTTGGCAGCTATGTTGTACATGCTGCATCCACAGAAGCTGCTGCAATGCAACATCTCGCTTATGTTATGATTACAAACTAAAGTGAAAATGTTCTCATTTATTCACAAATAAATAATCAAAGGTTTGCCCGAAATGAGGCACATAAATATCTTAAATAAATAAAACATGTGTTAATCAGCTATTAAGACCCATAAACACAAACACTTCATTGCGCTGAACACTAAAACATGCTTTTGCAATACAGAAGACCTGCTGTTGTATATATTTAGAGATGTGTTACATAATTCCAGACAGATATCTTTTATTCACTAGCTAGGGTGGAAAAAAGTTTGTTCTACAAACAGGCCTAGGCAATTCAAGGGAAAGTTCTGTGGGATTGCAGAAGGAGAATAAGGAGTTAAACTCTCTGCTGTTTTAGGGTTTCTCCCACTCCAATTTTGGGGATGGGGGGGAAAGCCCCATTGTGCAACTGGAAGTCTTTGTTCAGGGCTTCTCCTGATGGGGCTGATTTGGCAAATCCTGCCCAATTGTATTTACTTCTGAGGAGACATTATAGAATTACACTTTCAGCCCATCTAAGCAGTGTGGTGCTGAAACAAAAACCAGCTGTTCCTCTAAGATCAGAACTACTATGAGGTGGGATTGCTGCTCAGAATACCAGGGTTGTCTTGGGCTATGTGTGGCAGTGACTGGATGAAAGCTTTATTTAAAATACAAGAGGGGGCAAGTTCTATTTTAAAGGACAGATTGTATAGATAACAGGTAAGCAACTCCTCCTAAAAGTTCTCATTTGTGTTCTTGGATGCCTGGGGTGAAGAGGCCCACTTTTCTCTCTAAATCTCATAATCCTATGAAAAGAGAAGTTTCATTGAGATAGTACAAAAATAGGTTTTGCCGCTCTCCATTAAAACATCAGAAGAAAGGTGCCATTGACATCAAAAGAAGTATTTCAAGGCAGAAGGTCAAAGTATATTTGTAACCATGATATCGGTCTGGAATAAGTTTCGTGTAAATTAAGCAGAACACTTCTGGACTGATAGTACTCAATGGGTCTTATAACCCAAGGAAGCAAACATTCCCACTTCTATCCCATATTTGGTTGGATGTCTTCAAAAGAAGAAGAAATAGATGTTGGGGTCAGTAGCTAAGGGCTCTGCCCTGGTTTTCTCCCTAGATGAGTTCTGGTGCCCCTCTTTAGATTGCAACATGCATTATATCACTCGCACCAAGGGCCCATCTGCACTATGAATTGAAAGCAGTATCAAATCACATTAACTGTCATGGCCTACTACAGAAATTCCTGGAAACCGTAGCTTATTAATAGTGCTGAGACATGTTACAAGACTCTTAAAGGTCAAGATCAAGGTACCCCTGACCATTAGGTCCAGTTGTGGACGACTCTGGGGTTGTGGCGCTCATCTCGCTCTATGGGCCGAGGGAGCTGGCGTTTGTCCACAGACAGCTTCCGGGTCATGTGGCCAGCATGAATAAGCTGCTTCTGGCGAAACCAGAGCAGCGCACGGAAATGCCGTTTACCTTCCCGCCGGAGTGGTACCTACTTATCTACTTGCACTGGTGTGCTTTGTAAATGCTAGGTGGGCAGGCGCTGGGACCGAGCAACGGGAGCTCACCCAGTTGTGGGGATTCGAACCGCCGACCTTCCGATCAGCAAGCCCTATGCTCAGTGGTTTAGACCACAGTTACAATTCCCAGAGTTCCCTGGGAAGAGGAATTCATAGAATCACAAGTAAAATTGGAAGGGACCCCAAGGCTCATCTACTCCAACCCCTGGAATGCAGGAGTCCTGTCCCTGGGTGGGTTCAAACCACCATCCTTCTGGTTAACCACCAGACACACTGACCCACTGCACCACAGTTAAACCGCTCTGGGAATGGTAACTCTGTAGGGGAGAATAGGGGGTCTCCTAAGAACTCTCTGCACCCTTAACTACCCAGGACTCTTTGGGTGGGAAGGGGTGGCTGTTTAAAGTGGTATAATACTGCTTTGAATGTATAGTGCAGATGGGGCCAAAATGCAGCGAGCCCAGCCCTGCTCTATTTGGAAGCCCTTTTGCTCATTCTGCTGAGTGCTGCCTTCCACCCCTGCCCTAAAGACCTGCCTTGATGGCATTGGTGGTTGTGCAAGGCCTTCTCTTATTTCGTAGCTGTCTACTTCATGCACATTAATTTTAGGTTACCTCCTCTGCTGTACTGCCCACTTCTGCCCTCTGTATCATTACCCCTCCCCTTCTTGGCCTGAGCTCCATCAGTAATTCACATTAGGATATGGGGGATTAGGGTTTGGTCCAAAGGGATGCTGTGGGCAGCAGGCTAAAATATTTATAGAACAATCTTAACGGGCACTAAACAATTAATATTTCATATTTTGACTCACACTAATTTTATTGCCTAATTTTTGTGTGCCTTCCTCTCTTTGCTGGTTTTAATTTAGCTTTCCAATGGCTTTGCAAGCCTAGCAGACTTTTTGGATTTTTTTTTTAAAGTAATTCTGTTTACCCTGCAAATTATGGGAGCTCTTCTTTTTACTGCAGTGTTTATTTTGCTAAATTCTCTCATAACTGTTTTCGTTTGGTGCTAAATCATGGTAGCGGCTCACTATTAAGGCGGAATTGTCTATTTGCGTCTAAATATTATGTGGGTAGCCGCAGAAAACATTGCAATTGCATTTTGGAACATTAGAGTTTGTTGGGATAACTTTCAGCGCCTAGTTTGCTGTGCATCCAAAATCCCACAGCTAGAGCTGTCGGTTTCAGGATTTGAGAATTTTCCATTTAATGTTCTTTATCCATGGGCATTTGATTCACTAAAGCTCTGTTCTGGCATTAAGTATTGTCTACACTGGCAGAGGCTCTCTGGGATTTCAGGCAGGATTCTCTCTCAACCCTGTCTGGAGATGCCGGGGATTTGCACCTGCGACCTGCCTGCAAGGAAGACACTCTGCCACTGAGAAATGGCAAATAACTGCAGCAGAGAGCCTGCTGTATTCGGACGACTCCTTGCAGGATTCTAAATCTCTCATGGGGAGCACATTTGCACTGGAACACAGGAACATAGAAATCTGCCTGATACTGAATCAGATGATTGGTCCTCCTAGCTTAGTATTGTCCATGCTAAGAGGCAGTGACTCTTCAGAGTTTCAGGCCTCTACCAACCCTACCTGGAGATGCTGGGGACTGAACCCAGCAAGGGCGTAGGAAGATAGGGGTGGTAGGGGCCCGCCCCGGAACGCATGTCACACCCCTTCGGGAGGCGCTCCACGCCCCTGGAACATGCACCCCGGCCCTCCAGAAGGCGCGCCATGCTCCTGGGAGGTGCGCCCCGGCCCTCTGGGAGGCGCACCACGGCCTTGGAACGTGCATCCCGGCCCTCCGGGAGGTGCGCCCCACCCCCAGAACGGGCGCCAGCCCTGCCTCCGCCCCGGTGCCGGAGCATGAAGCTCCACCACGGGAACCCAGGACCTTCTGCATGCTAGACAGATGCCTGAGCTACATCCTTCCCCATATGGCATGTCCCCCTGCAGGTATGGTAATGTGATGGAGGGGTGGAGCAAGCCTGCTTGTCCCCCTTCTGCCGCACACCATAGAATCATTGAGTTGGAAAGGACCCTGAGGATCATCAAGTTTGACCCTCTGCAATGCAGTTATCAGCACCATGCTCTAACCAGCTGAACTATCATTGAATGGGCTTGTCTATTATTTGGCGCACACTTTTGTGACCGGGTGGATGGATTTGAAATCAATGCAAAGGCCACAAGCCAAAGCTTTCATGGGGTTCTTCTGAGCATATGGTTATTGTCTCTTTTTCTTTTATGCCAGGCATGTTCCAGATTTACTCTCAGTGTATATATCAGCATATCAGTGTAAACACATGGAGCGTTCTCTGACTCCTCACAAATAACAGGCAGTCCCTGATTAATTTTATTCATCCCAAGAAGGTCAAGGCAGCACCAAAACCCCACTTTTCGTCTCACAACCAACATGTGAGGTACATTAGGTCGCACGATAGTGACTGGTTCAAGATCAGCCAGTGACAACCAGGGCTAAGTGGAGATTTGAACTCAGGTCTCAGCAGTCCTAGCCTCACACTCCAACCACCATGCCACACTGTCTCTAGAACATTTGGCTACAAGGCAGACATGTAAAGAGCTTCTTCCATGAGATGAAAGTGTTCGTATGTTCATGAGCATTTCGTACGCAATATATGACCAGCCGTTCTCTTTTGTAGAAGAAAATAGGAAGTGTCACAATGGAACTGTTTCTAAGGTGTTTTAAAGACATTTTTATTGTTTTATTGCTTGCTGTTTGCCTCCTTAGGCTCCTTTGGGAGGAAGGGTGGGATATAAATTCACCACATAAATAAATGTTCCCAGGCTTCTCAATTTATGATATCTCCCTCACCTTCATTTACATCAAAGCAAACCTAATAGAAAACACGAGCAGCACAAATTAAAACGTGAACATCTCTCAAAATAACAGGCAACCTCTGCCTATGTGTGTATTATTCATGAGTTTGACAGCCATGATTTATTTCAGCTCTAGTGAACATCATAACATATTCCATGACCATTAAAATAAATGGCTCACTAGACTAGATAGCACCACTACACCTTGTTCAGTCGCCCTGTGAACCTTAAAAATGAATCATAATTAAGAGCTGCGCCGTAACCCATTGGCAGGTTTCACTCTAATCACACCACTTGTCTTGTTGAACTCGGTGGACCTTCTCACAGTTAAGCCACATCACTGGGGCAATGAGGTCACATCCAAACCAAGCACTGAAAGCTCATGGTTTCCCCCCAGAGAATCCTGGGAACCATAGTTTACTGCTTTCGGTGCTACAGTTGCCGATGTCCTTAACAAACTACAGGCTTATTGCATGGGGTGGATGGTAACCATGTACTATAAATTGCGTCCTCCCTAAAAGAGGGCACATGTTGTGGTGAGACCTGGAGACTGACCTCCTGGTTGTGGGTGGGTCTATTGGATAGCCACAACACCCAATTGGTAGGTCCCTCGTTGCTGGGTTTAATCTGCCCAATGGGGTGCAGTCTAAATGGATTGAGGGACCTATATAAACCCATGCACGTGTCTCAGAGCTTCCTCTTTTGGCTCGTGCATCGGAACACTCGCCCACCTCTCCCTGATTTTAGGGCATTTTGCGATTGACCTTGTTATGCTGTCATGTGTCATCTGTCGTTGGGACAGGGGCACGGCAGGAATTTTCCCAACTTGGCTGATTGGCTGTAGCCATTTGGGTTTCATCTGCCACGTAACAATTCATCACAACTTGTAAGGTTGTGGATAAGCACTGGTTCATGTGATAGGGATGGGAGAACGGTCTCGCCATCCCTATGTGAAGGGTATTCCCTTAAAGGAATCCAGGGACTCAACTTGGTTTGGTCAACCCCTGAAAGGGGGTTGTGCCCGTGCCTGAGTCCAGGGGAGCATCCGGGGAGTGAACACAGTCTGTTGTTGGACTAGCAACATATTTCCTGCAGGAGCGATGGGGTGGTGGGCTCTGCCAGTCTGCCCAACAGTAAGTGAGTTACTATTTTTATTTATTTAGCAAAACAGATATCCTGCTTACTGGGAAAAGACATTTAGATGGTTTGCGATAGCTTAAAAGATTAATAAATTATATTAAAAATACCAATAAAAACATATCACATTAAACAAAAATCAAAATATGAAGTGCAATTTTAAAAGTTTCACAGCTGCTAAAACCATGCCCTCAAAATCACACACACACACACACACATGGAGAGAGAGAGAGAGAGAGAGAGAGAGAGAGAGAGAGAGAGAGAGAGAGAGAGAGAGAGACTATTAAAATGAACTCTGCATCAACTAGCTGATTTGGGCTTACAAATGGCCCCCACTTTTTTGTTTTGTTTTTAAGAGATCACACTTTCAAGCTTCTCTTTTTGCCACTGGGACGCCCTTCACAGGGCACAAAGAGTTGTGTGTGCAGTTCGACAGAGTTGGAGAAACATTAGAATATTCTTTAATTTGTATTGGATAAATAGTGTCTGTACTTTGAGCCTTGAAACTGTTACTTACTCCCTCCCCCCCCCCATTCTTTTTTTAACCTGCCATGAAAGATGGGAATGAAAAAGCATCTTGTTTAATGCTGGGCTGCATCATTTACAAGGCCTCTCTGAGATCTTCTGTCATACAACGTTAACCAGAAGTCATTGTTGCCGCTGGCAACACAGACAACAGGAAGAGTTAGGTTGCATTGGGCCTCATTATTCTACGTTTTGTTACCTCATGATATTACTGTAATAGGTCGTTACTGTACTTGTTACAGAGAAATGGATTTGGGTAAGTGATGTTTTCAGCGGAGTGATGCTTGTACCTTGAAGCCATGATGCCTTCTCACTTCATTAGAGTACAATCCTATAAAGGGGGGGGGGAGATCCTATTTATTGAGAGCAGCAAAAGCTGCATGTCATCTGCTGACAGCTCTGGTTTAAATTCTAATATGTTAATGGGAGATTAAATAATACCAGGATTATAGGGCAAATTGTCACACTTGCAAGTAATGCATCCTGGATTTGTCCTGTTGCTTTGTTGAAGAAGAGTCGAGGGGAACTCTATAATTCCCCCCCCCTTCAACTCTTTACTTCCCTGTTTTCCCAGAATCAACAAATGACAACGAAATGACTTCCAAGTGCTTACTCGGATTATTATTTTGGGTTTGCTTGCCTTCTCAATCTTTAAAGTGTACTTAAATGCAGTTGTTGTTTTTAATTCCTTTTTGTTTTAAAGCTGCCATTTAGAAATCTGGTATAAAAGTGTCTGAGTGACACCATTGACTATAAAAGTGCCTTAGAAAAGCGCAGTTGTTAATGGAAAGACTGCCATAAGATTTATTGTAGTAGCGCAGAAATTGCGCTGTTATAATAAGGGTTAAGGCTCAATTGTTCACTCTCCAGAAGCAATAACTTTCTCTCATTGGAATGTGAAAATAAACCCCTGTGAATAAAATGATACAGAAGGGCTTAAGTTGTTTCCTTGCGACAGCTAGACTCCCCCTCCTTATTTCTCCCCCCTTCAGAAGCTATTCTGGGGTCTTGTACTATAGCTCTGCTGAAAAATTGCCCTGGCTTGCCAAATATCTTAATGACTTTTCTCTCAGCAGTTGGTAATGGTGAAATGTTATTCTAGTAACCATAATGTTTCTCATAAAACAATTGCATACAAGATGTACTGTACTTCTATTTTAGTGAACTCTTCAGTCAGCCGGTTGCCCATTTACCATTTTACGGCAAACTGCTTACCAGTCCTTCAAGTGTAATATTGCAGAAACAGTGAAGAAATGCGTGATTAAGAACATTCTCAGAGAGTGGGCCATTTAGTATACGCAAGGCTGCAAAATAAACTGGCCTACACATATGTAGGCGCTCATCACATAAATGACAGTTCTATGTGGTCATTTAATTTTACGATCTCAATTCTCGCATATATTGCTAACATAAATATAGTCTCCTCCTGCAGGGAGGTCTGCTGGGTGTGATAAAATCAGTGAGACCTCAATGGGTTCAAATGGACATCTTTTATAATTATTGCTATAAAATTTCTTGACAATGCATTCTTGCCGTCCAAAGGGTAAAGAAAACGATTTTCCAAAAGAACGGGTTTCAACAAAGAGGCCAACATAGCTCAGGCATGTGTTCCTGTGATATGAGCATATTTAAATTGACTCAGTTACTCTTACCTATTGGACAGAGAGATATTTGTTAGAAAAGAACTTGGAGTGGGGAGAAGGGGCTACTCTCTTCCACCAAACATTTTTATTTCTGGTGTTGTTTTTGGCTCAGCAAAGCAACAAAAATTATCTAGGGGCTAATATTGGTTTGTCGCTTAATTCAATTAATATCAATTTGCAGAATGATTATATTTTCATCTGTTCCTTCCTTCCTTCCTTCCTTCCTTCCTTCCTTCCTTCCTTCCTTCCTTCCTTCCTTCCTTCCTTCCTTCCTCTCTCTCCTTCCAGGGTCTAATCTAGAAGGAAGTATTTTGTGGTGGCAGCTCTAGAGACAGCATTTTTGTGTGTGGCAAACCCTAAACTATGGATCTGGCCACCCCCACTGTCTAACTTTCATCTTTTGATGAAAGAAAGCACCTTCATGGCCTTTTGAATCAAGAAGGTGGAATGAATCTTTCAAAAGTTCACTGATTTTAACCACTGATTTCAAAACTGCATGTGATAGAAGTATATAAAATTATGCATGGCATGGGGAACGTGGATAGAGAAAAGTTTTTCTGTCGCTCTACAGAAACACTAGAACTCCTGGACCTCTGACAAAGAAGAATGTTGGACAATTCCAGACAGACAAAAGAAATACTTCTCCACACAGTAGATAGTTTTTTTGTTTTGTTTTTGTTTTAATGTATTTTGTATTAAAGATTTCTTGGTTTACAAAAGTATGTGCAATGTCTCTTTTTTCAAGTTACATTTTCTACAGGCCAGTTTCATTTGTTGAGACATGAGTGTTACATTAGGAAGAAAAGGGGGAAAGAGGTGGAGGGGGCCATGGTGGTTCTCTTTGCTATTCGCTTGTGTTCTTTGGTGGTGGAAAGAAGTTGGGGTTGGCCTAGGGCAGGGGTCAGCAAACTTTTTCAGCAGGGGGCCAGTCCACTGTCCTCAGACCTTGCGGGGGGCGGACTATTTTATTTATTTTTGGTGGGGGAGAATGAATTCCTATGCCCCACAAATAACCCAGAGATGCATTTTAAATAAAAGGACATATTCTACTCACGTAAAAACACGCTGATTCCCGGACCGTCCATGAGAAGGTGATTGGGCCACATCCAGCCTCCGGGCCTTAAGTTGCCTACCCCTGGCCTAGGGTGTGGTTGCTTGTTTGTGATTGGCTGTGGTGAACTTTGTTTTCATGTGGTGTGTGTGTGTGTGTGTGTGTTTGAATCAGGATAGCCATATTGATTCGTATGCAGTTGGTGGATTCTTGTCGTTGTTTTGTTGGGCTGTGTATGTGATAAAGGGGAGTCATACCAGGTGAAGGCATCTTCTTCTATTTATTCCCATGTCAGTTTCAGTTTATTGGTTAATCTTTCTAGTAAGGCTGTTTCCCATACTATTCAGTACCATTGGTCCATGCTTACTCCTGAATAGGTCTCTCCAGTGTCTGGTTATGATGATCCTGGTTGCTGAGAGTAGGACACACACAGTAGGTAGTTAAACTATGTAATTCTCTCCCACAAGAGGCACTAACTTGGATGGCTTTTCAAAAATATTAGACAGATTCATCAAGGATAAGGCTATTAATGGCTATTAACCATGTTGGCTGTTTTCTTCCTCCATAGTCAGAGGCCGTATGCTTCTACCTATCAGTTTTTATGAAAACTGCAGGAGTGACACCAGGATGCTGGACTAGATGGGACTTTGGCCTGATATAGCAGGGTTATTCTTATGTTCTTATTGTTGGAGAAAAGCAAATACTTTTCATTCTCTTGAGTTTGTAGTTAATGCATGTTACTTTCACATGGGAACCCAGGTGGCGCTGTGGGTTAAACCACTGAGCCTAGGGCTTGCTGATCAGAAGGTCAGCGGTTCGAATCCCTGTGACGGGGTGAGCTCCCGTTGCTCGGTCCCAGCTCCTGCCAACCTAGCAGTTCGCAAGCATGCCATGCAAGTAGATAAATAGGAACCGCTACAGCGGGAAGGTAAACGGTGTTTCCGTGTGCTGCTCTGGTTCGCCAGAAGTGGCTTTGTCATGCTGGCCACGTGACCTGGAAGCTATACGCCGGCTCCCTCGGCCAATAATGCGAGATGAGCGCGCAACCCCAGAGTCGGTCATGACTGGACCTAATGGTCAGGGGTCCCTTTACCTTTACTTTCACATGAGGGCAAATGGGGATGCGGGAAGGGGTTTATCGATTTGATTTTTGTTCTTGTTTATCTCATATAGTTGATGTTTTTATATTGTAGCTTTATGTTGTGAACAGCCTTGAGATCTAAGGAAAAGGGGTGGTTGAATAAATAAATAAATAAATAAATAAATAAATAAATGTGATCTAGCCACTCCTTGTATTTTAGATTCCCTAAATCGTTTCGTTGCTCACTCCCAACTTGTTCAGACAAGAGGTCTGTTGTTTTTCTTTCTCATCGTTATTTATTCTGTAAATAGTTTCTGCATGAATAAAGCCTTTGAACTCCAGAAACGATGTGATTACTCCACTCTGATTCACCCACACTGCAAGGCCTGCTAACACTTATGAGTTCTTGTTGATCTGTTTCTTAGAATTCGCAAGCTAACACACGGTCGCTAGTAAGAATGATAAGAATGTTAATTATAAGAATCCTGAGGCAGGAGTGCCAACTTGGGCTTGCAACCGTGGGTGCCCGGGGTCGTGGGTGCCATGCAGTGTGCATGGCCCTGGCACCAAAATTTGTGGGTACCTGGCCCCTTCATGGGAAATTTTGGGTGCTTGGGCACCCAGGGCCCCAGGGAGTTGGCATCTATATCCTAAGGCAAATGTATGGTTGTTAGAAGCCTGGTGATACCTCATAACTACCAGGATAAAAAAGAGCATCTTTATGTGACTTACTATCTGACCAGGTAACAGCGTGGTGCTAATCCTTCACAAGTTCAATCCTTGCATACTCTTGCATTGCAGGGGGTTGGACTAGATGATCCTCAGCGTCCCTTCCACCTTTACAATTCTATGATTCTGTGATAAAAGTTAGCTATGCTGAGTAGTTAACTTGTGCCTTTCAAATTTAGATAAAGGCTCATAGCAAAGCCAACTAAATGTTGGTCTTTTCTTAATGACACACTGCTTATATTTGAAGATTTTTGCTATATCCTTATGTGATCATTATATTAATTTGTTCTTCCTTGCCTGAAATTGGAACCAAACACCTTCAAAATGCATTTACCTTTGAAGTAATTAAAATGAAGTGTCCACTGACCATAGAAAATAGGCAACCATATTCTGAATCCAAATAAGGAATGATAAGGGGGGGGGGGACAACGTTCTGTAAGAGAACAGCATGGGGGCGGGGGAATTAAAGCAAAATTATTTTTTTCTTGTTTTTCTTAACTGGAATTTCAGCAAACATAATCAATTATTTTTAGCAATCTTTCCCACACATAGCCAGCTGTTTAAACCTGAATGTAGTTCTCCCAGAACTCTTGCTTTTGGGTAAACAAAAAAAGTCTTCCCTTTGATTGAAATCAGATGTGGCTAAATAAAACCTGCTTTCTTGTAAAGCAGGTTTTATTTAGCCACATCTGATATATATAGGAACAGAAATTTAATACATTAGTATTCCGATTTAACTTTGCTCAGTTTCCCCCCAGTAGAATCCCACATAACAGTGGCCTGGTAATGCAACTCTTAAATCAATGGTGATTCCCCCATCAAAGAGGATTGCATAAACTTCCTCCAAAAACAAGTCTGAAAGCGTATAATCAAACCGTTCACATTTTGTTTTCTATTGTATTGCTTTGCTTCTAGTATATTCACAGCCCTTATGCTATGCGTGTTATCTTGGAGCAAATGGCTGATCTACTCTGATTTCACAACTGAGCGTTCTAGTGTCTCTTAAATAGAAATGTGTACAGTACTTGAGCAGGAGTACCTATCCTGTGGCCCTGCACTGCAACTCCCATCATCCCTTACCATTGGCTATTCTGCTCAGGGCCAGACCAAGACATTTGGGCACCTGAGGCAAACCACAAAATGCCTCCTGCCAGCCAGGGAAGGGGTGAGTGAAGATCTGCATCAGGAAGAAAGAGTGGAATCAGATCAAGAGAAGGAGGATCTTACAAAGACAAAGATCTCCATGCTTGAGCAACAGAAATGAAGAGATATAACATCCAAGTGAAATTTCTCCAGTTCTAAAATTACCTTTTCAGGTCAGCTGGTGTTCCTGTGCACGACTGGCTGCAGTGCTCTGCACACTTGTTCTATGAATGAATGAATGAATGAATGAATGAAATCTTTATTGCTAAAAGCTAAAAGCCGTCATAACTGGTCACAATGCGTAGAACACAAATAATTGATTTAAAACTGAACAACAACAGCAACAAAGCAAACATACAGAAATACAAAAATCACACCTGTATAAGTTAAGGACTCTGCATCTCACATTTCCCCTTATAATACTTGTCTTGGTGCCTAGCTCTCAACTTACTTGCAGCCAAGGCAAATTTTACAACCAGTGCAGTAATAAATACGTTATTAACAGCCAGCAAAATAGAGATTTGCTCAAGGGGAGGTCAGTTGGAAAGAGAGCACAGGATGTAATCGAGGAATTTTTGTCTAGGGAATGTATATAAAGGGGACACTTACTAGACTTATCAATTTATTTATCGAGCAAGATTTATATTCTGTTTAATTGGGTGAGAATTACTCGTCTGTTTACATAAAATGGTATAAAATATTCATTAAAAATACCAGAGTTTAAAAACAGGAGCGATTATAAAATTATACATATCAGGTACGCACTCATTTGGGAGGAAGGGTGGGATATAAATTTAATAAATAAAGATATATAATAATATAATATAATATAATTGCATGATTTTAGCCAAAACAGAACAAGTCCAGGAAGGCACTAGACATCTTGCAATCGGCACAGGAAATGGAACAGGCTGTCAGAAGGACCTTTTCAAAGCAATAACTTCTCCGGAACTTGAACCAAGTTGAAGCCCTGGGGTGAACTGGCAATAGACAAAATGCAGACTGAATGCAAATTTGACCATAAGGTCACTGGTGCCACAGGCCATCACCAGCTGCTCTGTGAGGTGGAGAGAAGCATAACACCTGGAACATAATTCAGGCTCAATGGTGCCTTTAATTGAGCCTCACTTCGAACAAGACAAATGATGAATTAGCCTGAACTCACGAGGGACATTCTTGAATATTATGCCCAATGGAGAGGTGTGCATGCTGAAGAAGCAACATGATGCATAAGGTCCTACAAACAACCTCTAATTTCTTGGCCATGTAGTATGTATATATTGGCATCAGGTTATTGGCATCAGGTTATTGACTGGGAGCGGCGGCCGAGACCATATAACACCAGTCCTGAAAGACCTACATTGGCTCCCAGTACGTTTCCGAGCACAATTCAAAGTGTTGGTGCTGACCTTTAAAGCCCTAAATGGCCTCGGTTCAGTATACCTGAAGGAGCGCCTCCACCCCCATCGTTCTGCCTGGACACTGAGGTCCAGTGCCGAGGGCCTTCTGGCGGTTCCCTCACTGTGAGATGCCAAGCTACAGGGAACCAGGCAGAGGGCCTTCTCGGTACTGGCACCCGCCCTGTGGAATGCCCTCCCATCAGAGGTCAAAGAGATAAACAACTACCTGACATTTTAAAAACATCTGAAGGCAGCCCTGTTTAGGGAAGTTTTAAATGTATTTTAATCTTTGCTGGAAGCCATGCAGAGTGGCTGGGGAAACCCAGCTGGATGGGCAGGGTATAAATAATAAACTGTTGTTGTTGCTGTTGTTGTTGTATTCATAGCTCTTTGCCCTCTGCTGGGTGCAATGAGAAAACTCTACTTAAAACCTCTGAGAGATATTGGCTGGCTTCCTCAGGGGAGTAGTTCATCAGGCTGTTCTGTATGACGAAATGGCTGTGGAGTGTTAGTCTGCAGGAAAAGATGCAACTGCTGGGATATCGCTTTGAGGATCCATCCCAGTTGTTAAAAGGGTTGTGAAACCAAATACAGGCTCCTGGGTAAGGAGTAAGATGTCCTAAATCACTTTTCTCTACTGAGAACTTTCCAGCTTAGTTCTAGACGTTTCTGTTGCATCTTGGGCTGTGGGAGACATTTGGGCCCACACATTTTACTGGCTGGGGAAGAGGTGGTGGAATTCATTAACAGTCACGGCAGTGCTCTTGTGTTGGCAGCTCAGTCAATATTTTATTTTACCAGCCATGGTGCAGATGCAGCATCGTTATGGGGCACCATGGGAGGAAAACAGCAGGTTTCACCCCATGAAAATGGTGCCAACCCACAGTGGCCAGTTCTTTCAGTGGCTACCATTTTCCTCCACAATGACACCAGAATGACACTATAGCCATGGTGCTGTAGGGGAAACACGGGACTTCCTCCTCTAGTTCCTGGCCACTGAAGTCATCTTGAGAGGCTCTCCTGGTGGGACTACCTGCTCTTGAACAGAAGCGGCTTGCCTGGTGAGGTGGAGTCACTGGTAGGTGGGTCACTGTTCCTTACTGGGATGGAGAGCAGGGAGGTGGCAAGGAGGACAGTATGGTGCAAAACCATCAGCAGGAACACTAGTTTGACTCTGCTCAGAGTACAGCATTTAGTATGTTGGCATCCATTTTGAGGAATGTTCTTCCTTGTGATATTAGACATGTGCCAATGATCTTCAGTTTGCAATTCATGAGTAGTGATGTCAGCCACATACCGTAGTTTTCCGTGTATAAGACGAGATTTTTTTCCTTTAAAAATATGGGTGTTGTCTTATACACGGATAGTGCATAGTGGGGACGTGAGATTAGTTGCTTCCATGACCTGGAGATTGTCAGCGGCTATTGGACGTGTTATTGTTCGCTGCAGCAAGGGCTGGTGTTGATTTGCTGCTGCTGTGGCAATTGGGCAGGTGATTGGCGGCTTCTGCCGGCGCTGGGATAGATTGGTGTCTTTTCCGAGACGTACGAGTGGCGGATGAGTGGCATGCGCATAGATCTGGCAGGTGATCCCCCCTAAACAAAGCTCAACAACTCTGGGCCGCCACCCCCCAAAAACTCAACAACTATGGGCAATCTTCCCCCGTTTTCCTTAATTTGGAGTCCCCCAAAATAGGGGGTGTCTTATAAACAGGGATGGTTTATACACGGAAAAATATGGTAGTTATTTTTTTCCTGGTTACAGCTGATGTCTGAAACAATATACTGTATATTCCTGCATATAAGACTACTTTCTAACCCAGGAAAATCTTCTCAAAAGTCGGGGGTCGTCTTATACGCCGGGTCATATTTCTTATATGGCGAGTATATCCCAAACTCTATATTTTAACTGGAAAAGTTGGGGGTCGTCTTATACGCCCAGTCGTCTTATACACTGGAATATACGGTACTTAGTCGTTTTTATGAATTTATGAACTTAGTCGCTTTATGAATTTATAGACCACTTTGGGAAGTTTCTCAATATTAAGTAGCCTGTAAATATTCATAAATAAATAAATGCAACGTCATCCGGGTCATCAGTTCATGAGTGCAGACATTGCAGCAGGAAAGGATGAAGCCATGCTTCAAGGAGGAGACCCCAGAGCTGAAGTCTGACACCAAGTTATAATGACTATTGACAACCTTGTTTGCTGCTAGCTCTCTAAAATGGACTCTAAAGTGGAGGGTTGGGAAGCCTTAACCTACTATAAAACTCAAATTGAAGCAAATTAGTCCCAAACCATGCAATCCCTGATCTGCACCTTTTGCAGAGTATAAATTAATTTGTTTGTGCAGAATAGAAATGAATGAGTCTCAGAGCTTCACTAAAAAGAGTCTTAAAACAGCTACAAACAAACATTACAAAATGCAAAGTAACACATTGATCTTTAACAACAAGCAATGCAATCCTGTCTTGTTTTTAGTCCTTAATAAAGTTCAATAAACATTCCTCTCTCTGGTCCCAGAGAGAGATCCTATATAAGTAACTTGCTCATAGCTGCCAAGTTATCCCTTTTTTTAAGGGATTTCCCCTTATGCTGAATAGGCTTCCTCGCGAGAAAAGGGAAAACTTGGCAGCTATGAACTTGCTTGTATTATCATCTCTGAGCTGAACATCTACTGCTGCTGCTGCTGGCTGCATCCTCTCACTTTGACACTGGGTCCTCAGATTTCACCTTCCTGAAGAGAGATTGCAGCTTGGGTTTCCAGAGTAATCAATTAGCCTACTCCAGCCTCTCCTTGCCACGTTTACCTAGAAACAAATCTCTCTGCATAGTGCTTTAAACACAATGCATCGAAACATAGCATTTTATGCATATTAAACACATCTCTTTAGTACTCTACATCATTTCAGGAATGTGTGTATTGTAGAAGGATTCCCTAGCCTAGTTATTTATGATGCAATTATTTTAGCTTTAACATATCCCCCAACTAGAATACTGAGCATATAAACACAAAAAACCATGTTCGCTTTTGCCTTACGTACAATGCTAGCTTGTTCTGTATAGAGAAAATTGGGGGAAGAAACCATATAGCTCTAAAAGGGTTTCCGGTGATGTTAGCAACTCTCAAAGAGTCAGATGTGCCAGTACAAAAGAGTTATATAAGTCAGAGAGTTCTTCTATAATCATCCCAAACTATCTCTCCTATTTGTGGTCTGTGTAATAAGCACAGTAGGTGGTGCTTGGTTACCAAAATGCTTGCCCTAATGTAGTTAGGTAGGTCTCTCCACTTCCATTTGGAGGCACTCAGGCAGTCCCAAAATGGGCAGCATCCTCTTAGTTCCTGATTGGTTCTTATTTTTGCTCCTCCAGAAAAGACATTTTTGGGGAGGGGGACAAATGGGGAAGAAAATTGGGGGGGGGGGGTGAGAAAGAGAAGGAGATGGAAGTCTCCATCTTGTGAGTTCAGTATTTTTTAGATTTTCAGTAGCAAATCATAAAAGAAATTCCAAACGCTTGTTGTGATAATGATAGACCATAATGATGAGCCTCATTTATTATACGTACTTTCATAGTGTGTGTGAGAGAGATTTCACATATACCGGTACACACAAGTTAAGCAGTGATGCAGAGAGGCTGCCTCAGTATTTCATACACACAGAATTTCCTCAGTACTTGAAATGGCATCACAATTTGGCTGCTGGCATTGAGTGTGATGTCACCAGCCATTTCCTAGTACCTCTTCATGTTGATCTCTTGGACAACCCAGATATCACCCATGGGCTCAGATTTGGTTCGAATGAGCCCAGGGAAGCAAGCAGCAAAGCGCTAAAAGTTCTCAATTGACAGATCTGATTTTGGGGGGTTTTTGTTGTTGTTGTCCAAATCCATGTCCCACCCAGTTCACTGCCTGCTGGGCTACACTGACTTCATCCCGGATTCCAGTGTTGTATGGCATGTTCACAGACAGGCTTGTAGGGTCCAGACTTGTGAAGGATCCATAAAGATAACCAGGCCTTGTGAGGAAAGGTTAAATGAGCTGGGTATGTTTAGCCTAGTAAAGAGAAGACTGAGAGGAGATAGAATAGCCATCTTCAAATATCTATAAAGCTGTCACATGGAAGATGGAGCAAGCTTGTTTTCACCTGCTCTGGAGGGTAGGAATCAAACCAATGACTTCAAGTTACAAGAAAGGAGATTCCAACTAAACTTCAGGAAGAACTTTCTGACAGTAAGAGATGTTTGACAGTGGAACGGACTCCCTCGGAAAGTGATGAATTCTCATTCATGGGAGGTTTTCAAGCCGAGGTTGGGTGGCCATCTGTCATGGATGCTTTAATTGAGATTCCTGCATTGCAGGGGGTTGGACTGGATAACCCTTGGGTCCCAACTCTAAGATTCTATGATTGACTGTCTGGCTATGGAACTGCCCACAAGACTAGCGGTAGATTATGGCCAACAGATAAAAATAGAGCTCATTTAAAAGTCACTGAGTTTTTGCAGTGAGATGGACAATGCTATGTGAGCTGTCCACTGATCAGACTAGAAAGCCACCTGGCTCTGCTGCATTTCAGCCATGAGAAATGAATTGTTTGGTTTCAACTCAAGGTATAACTAATTACAATATTTTTAAAAGCTGATCTCTTAAGGAAAGGCGATTGGTGTTCAGGTTATTCCTATTGCCACCTAGTGGTAAATGTGAACATAGCTAAGCTCTGTTTTGTTTTGTTTTGTTTTAATTAATGCTTTAGACTGCATTTCTTACACCCACTTACCTGTGATAAAACCCCACTGAAATCCAGGGGCTTACTTCTGAGAAGATATTGTGTTGCTGAAACCTAACAAGTTATTTCAATCTCAACCAAGACTGATCGTCAGCTGTGTAAAAACAGCACAACCGAAGTCTGCTGAATTTAACTACTAGGAGAATTGTAGAAATAAAGAAATTAATCAGATCTGCATAGTTTGGCTGTAATACAAAGCATTTCTTCTCTTTCAGAGGTTTTGGGTTTTATTCCAGCCATCAGACGTTTTTTACAGGTATTACTGGTGATAATGAATGCTGTCATTCATGATGAAATTTGTGAACTGTACTTTAACCCTTTCTGGACACGTGCCTTTCCCTCACGACTGAAACAAATTATTATGAAAGAAACATCCAATTAAAGAAAGTTAACGAGAATGTGTTCTTAGTAAATTGTGGAATCTGAAATAATTGGAAATTGAAATAAACCAACTGAATAATTGTTCCATAAAACTGACAAATCTGTAATGATGTGATAATGTTGATTTGAAAATGAAATCAGCCGTAATATTGGCAAGCTATTACTCTCTTCTCTCTCTGTCTCCCCTCTCTCATTCTCTCTGAACTTAAATGATACCTTCGGTTGGAAGAAAACTTCCGAAACGCTTAATTTGATTTTTTTTTTTTTTTACAAAAGAGGGAGGAAATCGTTAGAAAATATATCACAAACAAATTGTGAAGCACAGGCATTCAGCAACATTTTAAACTTGCATCCTTGCTTAAACATCAACACTTGCTGAGACAGGCAATATCATTTAAAGTTGCAATCCTGCACTCTATTATCTGGGTGTAAATGGGTGTAAATGCTAATAACACCAAGGTTGCAGGTTTGATCCCCATATGGGACAGCTGAATACTTCTGCATTGCAGGGGGTTAGACTAGATGACTCTCCAGGTCCCTTCCAACTCTACAATTCTATGATTCAAGCTATCGTCAACTTTGTAAAAAACAACAACCAGATTTTTAGCTGTCTTCGCCCTTGTCACATTCATTCATTCATTCATTTTGCTTTTCTTTGAAGGAGGTTAAAGCATCCTGCAAGATTGATCCCACTGTTTTAACTTCACAACAACCATATGAGCTAGGCCAGGGTTGGGGTTGGGAGGCAATGCAACACAGTGATTCTAGTCCTGCCACAGGTGTCAATGGCAAAGTACTGTTCAGTACCATGGGAGTTGACCTGTAGCCTTCTGCAGTGGTCAGTTTTCTTTAACTTCCATAAGGAGCTGTTGAGAGGTGTTATCAGGAGATGTGGATTGAGGCATCATTGGTTCTGAATGCAAGTCATTTTTAAAACCCTGTTGGCTCTCGTGATAGGTTGAATGTACATTGGAAAGAAAGAAAGAAAGAAAGAAAGAAAGAAAGAAAGAAAGAAAGAAAGAAAGAAAGAAAGAAACCAGGAGCATGATGTATATACAGTGGTTTACAACCACAATTGGTTCCGGAAGTCTGTTCATAAACTGAAGCGAACTTTCCCATTGAAGGTAATGGAAAGTGGATTAATCCGTTCCAGACGATTAAAAACACCCCTTAAAACAGCAATTTAACATGAACTTTACTGTCTACCAAGACCATTGATACATAGAATGAAGGCAATAATTAATGTACTGTACTATAAAATAATTAAGACAAAATAAAAATGTGATTTTTTTTCTTACCTGGGTTGATGATAGTCATTGTTTGGATGGGAGCTCAAGGTCCTCTTCGCTCCCGTGAGAAGCCGGCAGGAAGCAAAGGAGCGAGGCCCCGTCCGGCACCACCGCGCAGGCAGGGATCGCCGAGCAGCTGGTTTTTTTTAAAGGAGGGAGGGGAGGGGGGCATTGGAGCGCTTCCGTGGCTGCGGCCCAGCCATGGAAGTGCTACGATGCCTTCGTGGAGCCCCGGAGCAAAGGCCCGGTCTCGGCGAAGGCATCGGAGCGCCTCCATGGCTGCAGATGCTCCGATTCCTCCGCGGAGGCCGGGTCTTCGCTCCGGGCCTCCGCGAAGGCATCGGAGCGCTTCTGGGACTGGGCCGCAGCCACGGAAGCACTCTGATGCCTTCGCCGAGGCCGGGCCTTTGCTCCGGGCCTCCGTGAAGACATCAGAGCACTTCTGTAAAGCGCTCTGATGCCCCCTCCCCTCCCTCCTTAAAAAAACCAGCTGCTTGGCGGTCCCTGCCTGCACAAGCCTCACAAGCGCAGACAGGGACCGCCGAACAGCTGGTTTTTTTAAGGAGGGAGGGGGTGAGGGGCATCGGAGTGCTTCCATGGCTGCGGCCCAGCTACGGAAGTGCTCCAATGCCTCCGCGGAGGCCAGCCTTTGCTCCAGGCCTCAGCGAAGGCATTGGAGCGTCCGCAGCCACGGAAGCGCTCCGATGGCTTCGCCAAGGCCGGGCCCTCGCTCCAAGCCTCCGCAAAGGCATCGGAGCACTTCCGTGGCAGCGGCCCAGTCGCAGAAGCACTCTGATGCCTTCGCGGAGGCCTCCGTAGGCCTCGGAAACCTCAGAAACCTCGGGTTACCTACTTCCGGGTTTCGGTTGTTCGTAAACCGAAAGTTCATAACCCGAGGTGTTCGTAAACCGAGGTTCCACTGTACAGTGGTGCCTCGACTTACAAATTTAATCCATTCCCAAAGGCTCCTACGTAGGTTTAAAAATTCGTAAGTCGAAAAGCGCCATTGGAAACGCGATTTCCCATAGGAATGCATTGGAAATGGAAAAATCTGTAAGTCGAAGCAACCCAATCTAAAAATTCATAAGTCGAAAAAACCCTATCTAAAACTGCCACGGTTTCCGTTCGGATGTCGAGAAATTCGTAAGCGTGCGGCCATTTGCCCCATTCGTAAGTCGAAAAATCCGGTTGTCGAGTCGTTCGTAAGTCAAGGTACCACTGTATTAGAGGTGACCTGCTTTCATTTCGGTAGAATTTTGAGTGTGGGAATCATTTCGACCCAAATTTTGAAACGAGACCACTTCTGACATTACTCTAGTCACTTACGACTAGCTACAGTGCCTGCTTTGCTCTGGTAACATTAGGAGAATGAGAAAGAAGCCCACAGCATACTTCCTGTTGTCCCAGAAGGGAGCTTGCAAAGCACAGGAGCCCTCAGTTAGCTGAGGTAACTTGATGCATCTGCTTTCAGAAAGGAACTTGTGCACTCAGCAAAGCTTTTCTTATGCTACTCATATGCATTTGTATATGTACGTGTGTCTGTGTGTGTGTCATGTATCTAAAATTAATTGTTACAAAGAATGATAAAAATCATTACTGTAGAGCCAAATTGCCTGCAAATGACTTAAGGAATATGCTAATGATCCTACTCAAACGAATAATTATAAGGCAGGTGCACTTGAGATGTGTTCATTTAAATGACAGCCAGCAGCTTCTAATGTCTCGAATATCCATGCTAATGGTGATGTCATAGGAGCTAGTTAATATCATCGCTCACATCTTCCATTTAATACACAAGAGAACTCTAGGTGTAATCTCCATGTAGAGCCATTGTCCTGCCTATTTAAATAGCAGTTAATTTATATACAAATCAAGGAGACAGGCTGCATTGTTCTTGGCGCAATATATTTCTAATGAAGTGCATCATCCGAGATGGGGAAATAAACATTGACTGTAAAAGACATTAATGCATCATTGTGGCAATAACAGTGGAGGTGAACTTGCACACACAGAAGTGGGGGGGGGTAGAGAACCACTTTAATTGAAAAGAAAGTATATTCTTTTGCCCACTTTATTTTATGTCTTGGTTTTTAATCATTTTCATTTTACATTTCAAAGGAGATTTGCCAATTTAGTTCCCTCTAATCTCCTATATGGCTAATTTGTCTGAGACTTAATATAGCGTACGTTCATGAACACAGCTGTCCAAAATATTCAGTTGCTGAAAGTTGCCACCAGACTTTGTTTTCTTCTTTGGCCCAATCTGCACTGGCTTTTCCCAAGTTTCATACAGGAGTCTTGCACACCTGTACCTGGAGATGCCAGGGATTGAACATGGGACCTTTTACATACACCTAGCTATGGTCCTTCTTGCAAGTAAAACCAATACATACAAGAGAGATGTGTTACCAATCTGGTTTCCAAACCTACCCACCCCGCCCCAATAGATATCCATTCTCAGGCATGGAGGTGAAATTTGGACCAGTCACTATCACGCTGACCTACCGTATCATACAAGAGATTCCTGAAGTATCCCCCAGTATAGTTGTTCTAGGAAAAAAGAGCAGGACACACATTTGACAAACAGAAACGTATTATGGATATAAACATAGTCACTTTCCTATATTCAAACATAAAGAAATTGGTTTTTAACCGTCAATGTAGTTATTATAGAAAACTTCAAAAAGGGTGCCTCTGCTTTATTTTGAAGGCGGGACCATTTCTGGAGCGATTGTTCTCACAGCGGTATGTGTGAGAGTACTCTTGGAAAGAAATCTGATCCAAGGCCTCATAAAACAGGTGCACCTTAATAGGTCTACTAGGAATGGTTTGGCTGTTAGTATTTTATAGACAATTCTGGCTGAGAAGTCCTATTTTCACAAGAAGGTTGGTTGCATATTAAACCTGTAATAGTTCTTCCTGGAATTATGATCATTTACAGAAAAGAAAGAAGAAGAACAACAATAAAACCCGCTTTAAAGAAAGAGATCATTGATGTATTTATAAAATGTTGTAATCCAGGGATCCTACTGATATTTGCGGTAGAAGTTCTGCCTTAGGGCACATAACCCAGCCTGTACATTGCCAGGACTGCAATCTGTTTTATGACAAAACAGATTCATTTATCTCCCAAATAAATAAATTACTTTTTGCGAACATTTAAAAACATTTGCATAATTAGGGTGTAAGATCTTAGCAGTCTTTTTCATAATAATTAAACTAATCTAATCTTGGACAGGGTAAACAGACTTAGGAAGATGAGAGCAGCCTTCAGGCAAGGAGGTTGCCACATTCCACAGGAACTGTAAGGCTGATGATGTTTGTTAATTATGCAGAGATTTTACTCCCCAGTAATAGCAACGTTTATATTGCCTGAAGCTTAGATAGTTACTTCCAGGCACATAAAATTACGCTTTGCTTTTTTTGACATTCTTTGAAACGTGCACACACACACACCACATACTTCAAAATGATTATATGCTTTCAACAAGGAGCGCATTAACCTTACACTGATGGATCGCGTATCTGCACACAATTGGCTCGTTCTTTGGCACGTGATGTTGATTATCTTCAGATCAGGGAGCCTTTCATACCACAGCACCCTAAGGGTTGAGAAAGAAGCAGCAGATGGAATAATTCCCCCCTTCTATGAACTGCGGAGAAGCCCACCATTTAAAGAGAAGGCGTGGTGTAAGGTGGAGGTGGGGGGAACTGACTCAGGTCATATCTTAGTCTCAGTCAAGTCCTTTGGAGTGTTCATGGCATCAGGAATTCCTGATAGAGGTCAGACCCCCTTTACCAAATAACACCGACTTCCCCACTGACTGACCCCTCACCCTCCCACTAAGCTGCAGTGATGCCAGACCCTCCAAGTGTCCCTGTGTCCCAGGGAAGTCCCTGATTTAGAGAAGCTGCCCTGGTTTCTGATTTGATCCTGGGATCTCCCACTTTTCCTTAGGGTGTCCTCATTTTCATTGGAGAAATGTTGGAGGGTATGGCGTTATCTAACCCCCCGAGCTGTCTGAAGGCAATCCTGTATAGGGAAGGGTATTTTTATGTTTCTTGTTTTATTATGTTCTTATATATGTTGGAAGCTGCCCAGAGTGGCTGGGGCAACCCAATAAAAAATTTCCTTCCAGCAGCACCTTAGAGACCGACTAAGTGTCATTGGTGCTTTTGAATTATGGTGCGGGAGGAGACTCTTGAGAGTCCCATGGACTGCAAGAAGATCAAACCTATCCATTCTGAAGGAAATCAGCCCTGAGTGCTCACTGGAAGGACAGATCGTGAAGCTGAGGCTCCAATACTTTGGCCACCTCATGAGAAGAGAAGACTCCCTGGAAAAGACCCTGAGGTTGGGAAAGATTGAGGGCACTAGGACAGGGATCCCCAAACTAAGGCCCGGGGGCCAGATGCGGCCCAATCGCCTTCTAAATCCGGCCCCCGGACGGTCCGGGAATCAGCATGTTTTTACATGAGTAGAATGTGTCCTTTTATTTAAAAGCATCTCTGGGCTATTTGTGGGACCTGCCTGGTGTTTTTACATGAGTAGAATGTGTCCTTTTATTTAAAATGCATCTCTGGGTTCTTTGTGGGGCATAGGAATTCGTTCATATATTTTTTTCAAAATATAGTCCGGTCCCCCACAAGGTCTGAGGGACAGTGGACCGGCCCCCTGCTGAAAAAGTTTGCTGACCCCTGCACTAGGAGAAGGGGACGACAGAGGACGAGATGGTTGGACAGTGTTCTCGAAGCTACAAACATGAGTTTGACCAAACTGCGGGAGGCAGTGCAAGACAGGAGTGCCTGGCGTGCTCTGGTCCATGGGGTCACGAAGAGTCGGACACGACTAAACGACTAAACAACAACAACAACAAGTGTCATTGGTATGAGCTTTCGTGTGCATGCACACTTCTTCAGATACTGGGGCAACCCAGTAAGATGTGTGGGGTATAAATAGTAAAATTATCATTATGGAATGGGACGTCCCTAGTTTCATTGGAGAAATGTTGGCGGGTATGTGATGTTGGTGCCAGAGGGCCATGTGTGTGTCACCAGCCCACCCCAGCCCCTACTGGCTGCTCCTGGCCAGAGGGTTAGCCACCCCTGATCTACAGTAGGACATCCCAATCCATTTAGCATGATACTGAACATCACAAACCATCCTACTCAGGTGTAGCTCACCTGCCTGTGTAGGTGTTGGAGCACAGCTGGAATCTACTTACAATGGCTGGATTCCCCAGAGTGGGCAGTTAATTTTTTTTTGTTGTTGTTGTTGCGGCAGCTGGAATTTGCACAAGGGCATAATTGGCAGGTCAGTGGATGTTAACCATTAAGCAGTTCAGGACCAAATGCAATATATATCACCGCTGAGTTCTTTTATAGTCAAGTGCCTGGGACCCACCGAAAGGCTGGTTTAGCTCACTAAAAATTGCCAATACAATACAGATCACTAATTAATTTCTCCCTCCCCCAACCCCCAGAGTTTCAAGAGAAGGATCTGTGTCTCTAGGCCACAGTGCCACATGGAGTTGCACCAAGGGTGGCACAGCTTATGCCTTTACCCTATCCAAAGATTGCCTAAAGGAAGATTGGAGTCCCCAAAGAGCAGAATTTGTGATGTATTATCTTTGCTTTTTGTATTGTTTATCCACTTACACGCTAATTCACAAAATTCAGCAGCTCCCAGTGGGGTTTCTAGTCATTACTACATTAACAAGGTTTCGCTGTATCAATAAGCAACTGTTGGTATTGCTAGTGGCATGAGAAATTTTCTATATTTCTAAACTTCCCTGCGAGATGGTATAGTGCAAATTGATTGTATTAATAACATCTCAGAATAAAGTCATAGCTAAATGATGTTTCCCTAAACAGTTACTGTTTTTCACTCCATTTGCATTCTTCCCCCTCAAAAAATATTCAGCCTTGTGACTTGCCTGCAAATAAATATAAAAAAAATTGCATGAGCGACTCGTATTCCATTATCCCTGCCTGAGCTGCTAACTTGGAAGGGCAAGCTCATGCCAGCAGAACAGAATGATAGAGCTGGAAATTCCTCGTCCATCAACCCCCTGCACAAAAGGGCAGGAGTTGAGTGGACAGGTGAGTTAAGCACCTGCGTGGGGAGAAGATAAGTACTAGCACACAAGGTCCTGCATCATTTGGGCCCAAAGTACTTGAAAGAAGGTCTTTGACAACATCTATCAGCCAGGGCCTAGAAATAAGTAGAAGAGGCCTTACTCATGATCCGCTGATGGGCATAATGCACCGGGACTTCATGGTGATGGCACCCGGAATATAACTACAGCATGGACATTATGGATTACAACTATTGATAGCTTTATCCTCCATTGTCTAAATCCCTTTTAAAGCCATCCAGATTGGTGCCCATCATGACATCTCATACATAATTCTGAGCAAGCCTAAACCCTCCCCTCCTTAAGCCAGGAAATGGATGGGAGAATTCAGAATTTTCCTCTGTCCTCACTTCTGGCCCAGCAGCAGAACTGCTTTCAATTCCCTCATCGCCAGTAACAATATATACACATTTGCAGCAGGTTTCTGGTTGAAGTTTGTTTCTGCCATTCAAGACTTCACATTTGAAGCAAAGCTTTTTTAAAAAATAAAAATCTAGGGGATCACTCTCCTGGAATTAAGTGCTTGGCACATGCAACTTTCTAAATGAGAACCATCCATCTATCAGAACCACCCAAACAGTCTCCACTGCCAAACCAAGAAGGTAGGCTGAAACCATTTCAATCATACATGACATATAAGCAATGTCAATTATATGTGACGCATATACAGTCAGCCAACTTACCTAGAAGACAACTGTTGCTTGACATTGGGGGAGGACGTTAAAAACAGTGGTACATGCTTAGGGGAAGTGACACATCTCATAGAACATGTGCATTGCCTGAACAAGGTCCCAGGTTCAATCCCCAGCATCTCCTAGTAGAGCTGGGAAAGTCTGAAATCCTAGACAGCCACCGCCAGGAGGTGAAAACATAACTGAGCAACAGGGAGCATCCTTCCTAACATGCACCGTAGGTACCTAGAGAAATAATTTTTACAGTTTCAAAAGGTCAGAAACAATATGAACTGCCACAACCACCTCTAGATAAGTTAGAAAACGAGGCAACTTTTCTTTACTCCACTTCACTTGAACCCCGCATTTCCAAACCATTACAGGTACAGTGGTACCTCTGGTTACGTACTTAATTCATTCCGGAGCTCCGTTCTTAACCTGAAACCATTCTTAACCTGAGGTACCACTTTAGCTAATGGGGCCTCCCACTGCCGCCGTGCCGCTGCCGTGCAATTTCTGTTCTCATCCTGAAGTAAAGTTCTTAACCCGAGGTACTACTTCCGGGTTAGCGGAGTCTGTAACCCGAAGTGTTTGTAACCTGAGGTGTTTGTAACCTGTGGTACCACTGTACAGGTACTGCTGATATGTTTAGACAAGAGGCTGCTGGATCATGCTGCTCTGAGCTACTGTTACTTATGCCATTACAGTCATATCTCGGTTTAAGTATGCTTTGGTTTGAGTACTTTCAGTTTAAGTACTCAGCGGACCCGTCTGGAACGGATTAATCCACTTTCCATTACTTTCAGTGGGAAAGTTCGCTTCATGTTAAGTATGTTTCAGGTTAAGTACGTACTTCAAACCAATTACAGTCATACCTCAGGTTAAGTACGCTTCAGGTTGAGTACTCCGCGGACCCGTCTGGAACAGATTAATCCACTTTCCATTACTTTCAATGGGAAGTCTGCTTCAGGTTAAGTATGCTTCAGGTTAAGTACAGACTTCCGGAACCAATTGTGTACTTAAACCAAGGTACCACTGTACCTGTTTTCCTTCTGCCTCTTTTGAGGGAAGAGATTAAAAGGTGTATTCTTACCTGGGAAATAAAATATGTTCATCTGCAGACACAGAGCCAAGGAATGTGTTGGTCCATTAGCAAGCCAACCAGTTGTCTGTCTTGTATCTGTATCTGTCATTAAGAGAAATGCACCGCAGAGGGAGAGATGGTAAGAAGAGGAGGTCAGGAAAAGGCACCCGACTGAGCGGCCTAACCCGATAATCCTTTTGTGCGTGTGTGCGACAGCACACAGTGCCCCATTCAAAGTTGAGCGCTCATAATAAGATCAGAGGAGCCCTACAGGTAAAATGGCACACAATTCAAATGGAAGGTATATCTTGCATTGTGTGTTCCTGACCTAAAATTCCATGACTTCCCCTGCAGTAAGAAGGTGTGGGCCAAAGTTCAAGCATCTTCAACAATTTGAAAAACGTGCTTCTAAAAACAAAACAAAAGCGGAGCACTCCTAGATCGTGGCAGGCAGAACTTAAGCACAGAGGTGGGGATTTGGTTGTTTAAAAAAAAGAAAAGAAAGAAACTCTCCTGTTCATGAACTGTGTTCACGCTGCCGCACACCAAGCAAATCTTGAGGGTTGTAGTCAAATCCCTGGAGAGCATCTTCTTCAGTTGCTCTTAAACACTTGCCTTCATCCAAGTCCTTACAAAATGTGTCCGTAGGCGACTAGCCAAATATATGATAAAGTATTTGGATCAGGAAAATGTCCGTTTCCTGATCCATTTCATACCCCCTGTGGCTGCTTTCAAAAGATTCAAGTGCTTGAATCATGGATCTCCTATCTAGTTTGCCTGTTGTATGAGCAGTTCATAAACAAGTTAAATAAATTACCTAATATTGGCTCTTTTTTTGCCCTGCATTCTTTCCTTCTCCCCCCAGGTATTTTTACTTTCCTGATAATATAGCCTCTGTGCCAGGGATGGAGAACCTTAAGCCCAGGGCCAGGTGTGACCAGGTATGGTCCCCAGAATTCTCCCTAGGCCACACACCCCATCGAGCCACACCCCTCACCAGCTGTGATTTGCACCCTCCTTAAGTGTTTTTGCCTGGCTGGCTGGAATGCATCCTTGAAAACTGACTGTGTTGGGGTTTTTTTTGTTTTGCTTGCTTCTATGAATGAAGGATAGAGGAGGATGTGTGAGTGTGATGAAACTAGCCAACTGAACAAAGGTCGAGATCACATTTAAGGCTCTGCCTATTTGTCTCTGGCCCCGCCTGCCACTGGAAGTTCCCTTGTCCTGAAAGGTTGTTCCAAAGCAAATGTGATCCTTGCTCTAGGACCACCCCCCCCCCAGTTTCTCTGTTTTCCTCTCCTTTCCCACTTAGTTACGTTGGTTGCAGAGGATCTCTTGCTGCACACACATTCTCTCCCTGGCAAACAATTACCCCTGCTCCCCTCGGTAGGGGGCCATTAAGAGATCATCATGGGTTCTGCTAAGTCATCTCACAATCACAGCTTTGTGCAATCATCTCTCATCTCAGACTGTCTTGGCACCTGCCATGCGGAGGAACTAGCAGTCGCAATCCCTCAGAACCTCCAGGCACATTGCTTGATATTTCAGCCGAGGAGTATGACGGATAATGGCTAATAGTCTCTCATCGTTTAATTGGTAGATTTCTCTGGCATTTATTTTCAGGAGGGGTGGTACGGTAAAAGCCCAAATGGGTGATCAAGATGGAATTTAACTCAATAAATGTATTTTAGACGTTTTCTCTACAGAGCCATCACATTTATAAATGAGATTTCAGAGGTGATTGTTTTTTTAATAAAGAGTTTTTATTGATAATTTAAACAAATACAACAATAAAAACAAAAACATAACAAAACAATTCAGCACATTATCAGATACAAAAAATCCCCCACCCCCACCCTGAGTCCTACCCCTACCCCTATCCCTGTTCCTTCACAACCTAACTTAGACTTATCTATACTATACTTGTTTCCGGTCACACACGTTGTTACACGGTAAGTACTTAATTTTTATAACTACTAAATTCACAAGAACATTTATGATTATTACAATGTCAATAACATTCATATAACTAATTTACTCTCTTTTTATTTCTAGAGTCCTGCTACATCAGAGAGGAGAGACGATTTATCTATATAAGTGCTCAGATAAGCGGTAAGTGACTCCCATTTCCCTACGTTGTCCTCCAGATTTGTTTCTTTCAATATTTCATGTTTTCTTGCCAAGTTATAATATAAAATTAATTTTTCTAACCATTCCTCCTTTCTCGGGATTTCTTTTGATTTCCATGCTCTTGCGACTAGTAGTCTTGCTGAGGCAGTCGCATAGCTTTTTCTAATCTTTCCCCCAAATTCAAATCTTCTAACAGTTTTAACATGAAGTCCCAGGCCACCCTATCAAAGGCCTTTTCCGCATCCACAGATAGGATCCTATCTGAGGTGATTGTTAACTACATCTGCTCTTTATTACTTATTAAAATGTATGTCTGCAAATGTCCTGATGGTTCCGTCATAAGCCATAGAGCTGAAACTATTTTTTTTCCTAAGAAAGTTTTTACCATTTGCTAGTCGTTATCTGTATTTGTCCTTCAATGATTTTGTAGTAGCAACTACAATGCTGATTCAGTCAACCAAAGGAAGGCAACCATTAAATTTTGATGTCAAATTTCAATTCTAAACCCTGAATGTCGAGGTTTGAGGTCAAAATCTGAATGCCAGAGCCAAGGGGGCACATAACAACAACAACAACAACAACAACAACATTTATAAGAAATATTGGGTGGGGGAAGCACCAAATGTTACCCTCGCTCAGGATGCCATATTACCAAAGTCCACCCCTGTAGGTATGCATCCCATTCAGCCCCTGCTAAAGATGATAGATAGTGTCACTACCTACAGTGCCAAGTGTATGTCTGATCAATGGAGAGGTCATTGTAACAAGTCATAACAAGGATCTGTTGGTCAAAGTTTGCTGGCCAGGAAATGCTTTTAACTGGATCAGAGGTTTTAGCACAGATTTTATTTGCAGTGCAATCCTATGCATGTTTAATTGGAAGCAAGCCATGCTATGTTCTACAGGACTCACACACACAGAGAAAAAAAAAACCCTGCATGAGAAATTGTAGTCCTAACCTGATTCTTATATGGGCATTCTTTGGTGTGTTGCTTTTCCCCACTGATGGGCAGGCCAAAAATAAGCAATCAGCTGTGTTCATTGGGGAGGAATAAAGGCCAATGTAAGAGTAGAGAGAAAGAATCTGAAAGGATTGGGCTACTTTGCATGTTTCCCAAAAATGAGCAATGTTAAAGTCAGCAGCAAAAAAACTGGGAGAAATCAACTGGGGGGGGGGGGAATGCAATTTTTCCCAGCAGCGAACTCGTGAGAGAACTCCTCCCTAATTTAGGCTGCAACTTGAAGGGGAGAAAGGTCAGAGGTATTCCCCCCTCCCTTGTCATTATTAGATCAAAACAATATCTAGGCAATAGACAGTATTTATTAGCTTGTAAAGCTGGAGATAATGATCCCATTCAATCAGAATTCATGAATTATTCAGCATTCCCAACTTCACATAATTCCTAGCTTTACTTTTTAAACCAGTGAAATCAACAGTGTGTGTGTGTGTATAATAGAAAGAGACAATAGTGGCCAAGAAAACAAAGCAAATTTTGCTGCTCTTTTTGTGTATCTCTTGTGGCAAAGAAAGCCATAGGGGTTTGAACTGAGAAGGATCCTCATGCTGAAAATATTCCCCAAATAAATACTATACTCCTGAGTAGAGAAAGTATTCTAATTATTATTGCGGATGGGCACTCTCCATATTTCTTCTGGATTTTGTAATTACTGTAAATGGTTTGATATTGCTGCTAATTCTGGTTGCTAGGGCAATTGCATTTTCTCTTCTTCTTCTTCTTCTTCTTCTTCTTCTTCTTCTTCTTCTTCTTCTTCTTCTTTGTTTTAAAGGGAACCACGTAGCTGGACATCTCCAACAAATTTGCCACTGATGCTTCACCAAAACCTAATTATTTTAATGTAACTGTGTTTTGTTGCAGTCCTCATTACCACTTAATGTCAAGAGGCAAGCACCAAGAAGCACTGTACTATATGGTCTGCTATGATAGGTCTGAGAGCTAGGGTGCTATGTAATCTAAACTAGCCACAAAAAGGTTACACACAAGGTAGGCAAAAAACATGCCCCTCCATGGCCAATCAGGGTGCAGTGAAAAATAAAAATAAAAATGGGAGGGCTCTTGTGCTCAGGTCCTACTTGTGGATTTGTCCTGACTGGTTGGTCACGGTGAGAACAGGATGCTGTACTAGATGGGCCATTGGCCTGATGATCCAGGAAACTCTTCCTATGTTAAGCTAGTGGCCAGCTGAAACTTGGGCTATCAAAGGGTGGGAGAGTTGTGTGTGCAGCTTGCTGGCCAAGACAGAACCTGGGAGGCATGGGGTGAGGCCTTTTCTGGTTTGCAGCAAGTGTTGTTGGAAATGTAGCAATGGGCCAAGATCTTAGCTGCTTTCTTCAGCCTTGTGAGGGCTGGGACTTCCCAGCTGTCATGAAACTAGTCTCTAGAGAGCCAGCACTGAGTGGTGCTGCCTCCCCATGTAACTGCAACCCCTTTCCCCTTTGGTGATGCTACAGAATAAAGGACTCCTTCCTAGCACCAAGTTATGAAATCCTTTCAACTGGAGGTGGCAGGGAGCCATCTGGCTGCCTTCTTTATGCTACCTTAGAATCATAGAATCCTAGAGTTGGAAGAGACCACGAGGGCCATCCAGTCCAACATCCTGCCAAGCAGGAAACACCATCAAAGCATTCCTGACAGATGGCTGTCAAGCCTCCGCTTAAAGACCTCCAAAGAAGGAGACTCCACCACACTCCTTGGCAGCAAATTCCACTGGCGATCAGCTCTTACTGTCAGGAAGTTCTTCCTAATGTTTAGGTAGAATCTTCTTTCTTGTAGTTTGAATCCATTGCTCCGTGTCCGCTTCTCTGGAGCAGCAGAAAACAACCTTTCTCCCTCCTTTAATGACATCCTTTAATATATTTGAACATGGCTATCATATCACCCCTTAACCTTCTCTTCTCCAGGCTAAACATGCCCAGCTCCCTGAGCCGTTCCTCATAAGGCATCGTTTCCAGGCCTTTGACCATTTTGGTTGCCCTCCTCTGGACACGTTCCAGCTTGTCAGTATCCTTCTTGAACTGTGGTGCCCAGAACAGGACGCAGTACTCCAGGTGAGGTCACCATCAAAGGATGGGAGATAGAACACCTCTAAGATGATTTCCAGGATCAACCCAAACATGCCATCAGGCATTCATTAAGGGATACTTGGGTTTCTGTGCCGTCTTCATTTCTAAATTAGTGGAATGGTTCAAAGGGGCCAATTGAGCTTTACAAACTGAGTTTCTAAAGATTGGAAACCATGTGCAAAATGGACTTCGGAAATAAGAAATTGTTGATTTGCCCCACCAGGCCTTGGCAGTTAAGAGCATTAAAGGTGAAACATCCGCTGGCTGATTATAACATTAAAGCAGATGTTACCTTGCCATCTACTGTAGACTAATTAGTGTTGCTTGTCTAGCAACAAGGTCCCCAGGAAATTCTTAGTGAGATACCTGGAGAAGCATACGGTAATTATATAAGCATACGGTAATTATATATTCTTTGCCACTGTTGCAAGTACATAGGAAGCTGACTACCCTGATGGACAGCAACTCCCCAAGGTTTTAGAGAGGAGTCCCTTCCTAGTCTTACCTGGAGATTCCAGAGATTTAGCCGGGACCCACTGCATGCAAAGCAGGAGATCTACCACTAAAATTTTTTTCCAGTAAAGAAGCTTATTTGGAGGCTAATGTAACAACAGGAGTGAATAATGTGCTTGCTGGTACTTAGGTCATCAGATTCTTGTTAAGATCAGGGCTTTTTTCTGGTGGAACTCACTGGAACTTGGTTCCAGTGGCCATTGCCATTGCCATTGCCATTATAAGAGAACAAGGGAGAGGTTCCTGGTAAGTTCCAGCTCCTCTTTTTCTAGAAAAATAGCACTGGTTAAGAATATAATAGAAAAAGTTCCACCTACAAGGTTGGATGAGCACAAAATCCATTGTGGTGTTCAGCTGTTTCTGGTAATTAAAGATAAGCAAAGCCTTCTAAGTTCTGAAGCCTAATGCGAATGCTGTTGAAGGGGACATTGTGTTGCTGATCTGGGCATTTCTTGATGTGTGTGATGACTGCGGTATGAATATTGATAGCATCACATTGCTTCATTTTAAGGGATTTGCTCCCCCACTTTCTGTGACCATGAGTTGTGTTAAATTGTCACATTGCAGGGCTGTCATCATGCACCATGGTTTCCCTTTGTGATTCGGAAATTCGGGGTAGTCTTTGCAACAGGGATGGGGAACTTGAGGGAGGGGGACCAAATGCACACCTGTCAGCCTCTTTAGGACTTGGGACATTTTCCCAATCTGCAAGATATTACACCAGAAAACCAGTATCTATATCTATATCCAATAATGATGGGCCCCAATGTTTACCAAGAGTCAACAGAGATATTTCACTATAATCCAATCGTCACCCCCTTGGTGCAATTGATGGAGGTGCCTCTGCATTGGGTTGTCATAAAACTTTGCTGCTTCTGCTCTGTATTCCTCTGAACAGTTGCTGGGAGACAAAAGGGTTGGGGGAGGAGCATATACTGCAAAATATGAAAATACTATAGCTAGCATCCCTTATCCCACGTTTGATTTTTTTTCAGCTTCACTGGCAAGTATTTACATTTGATGCCTAGAAAGAATGGCTGGATTAAGCAAAATCTGTGCTGTGGCGTTGTGAATTCTCCTAATGATACAGTACGCTTTGAAAAATTAAGCGCTAGGTCCTACTCTGTCCTGTTGTAACTGTGAACATTCCTATTCAGTTCAGCTGAGGAAAGCATCAGACCCTAAGTCGCTAAATAACATTTTCCATGGTAATTAATAAAATTAGTTTTGAAGTGAGAAAAAAAATAGGGGTTTGCTCTCTCTCTTTTTGGCAATGCAATTTTCCAGAACTGCTAGTGGATTTATGAGAAGTCAAATAATCATCTGGAACATATTCAGAGATGACAAGCTTTTAAAAAAATCAGAGCACATCCAAGGCTTTGGGCTGAGCAAGAAACTGAAGGATGGATTAAAATATATATAAAAGGTAAGTATTATTGATTGGGGGAGGGCTAAGAAAATAATATGCAAATTGCCAAGATCAGAAGTCCTGGTGGATACATTTTTGAAAGAATGTGCACAGTGGGAGGGGGTTTCTGAAGTCAAATGTCTGAAACAAGACTGCAAAGGAAAAAAGGTAGTTTCTAAAATGCTCATTTTGTCTTGTCTTGCGGATAGATAATGAATGCAAATCTTCTTCCATGGGTTTAAAGCCCTGATTGCTGACACAGGGAAACCAGGATGTTTTGTGAAAAACAACAACATGTTGCTCCTATGAAGGTTTCAAAGTAACCACAGAGCATATGTTGAGATTGTGTTGCCACCAGAAGACCTCAGTGACTGGACAAGGATAGAAAGGAGAAGATGGTATATCTCAGGTCCCAAGTTTCTTCCCACTTCATACACTAAGTAACTGCAAAGCCTTAAACCAGTAATCAAGTCTTTAGCAGAGATGCTCACAGGCTGGTGAGAGGTTGCTCCACTCAGCAACTTAGCTGCTCCATTCTGCATTATTTGCAGCTTCCAGGCTAGGAATGAAAGAGAAAGTCAATTCAGTACACATTTAAACCTGAGTCTATCAAATGTGCACTTTTTGAAATGTTACTATGTAAACTGAAACACATCTACCCTTCAAAATCCACACTGCTGTGAATTTTGCAACGCAGTTTTTCAATGAATGCATATTTTATGAGGAAGTGTGCATAAAAGGGAAAATAACATAGAAAAATGCACTATATTGGAGAAATTTGCTTGCAGAAATGTGCAGAGCAGTCAAAACCACATATAAAATGTATTTATCAGGAGAAATTTGGACTGGAAATTTGGATCAGGGGAAATTTTCATGAGGATTTTTAAAAAAAGAATTCTCAAGTTGCTGCAAAATGTAAAAAAACTGAATTTAATATTGGAAAAATGAGGAACTACATGAACAGCAATGGACAGGTTCATCCATCTCTACTCCAGACCAACCTTAAGGGCAGCCCAACATAGAGCATATTGCAAGAGTCCTATATTGAGGTTAAAGGTAAAGGGACCCCTGGCCATTAGGTCCAGTCGTGGACAACTCTGGGTTTGCGGCGCTCATCTCACTTTACTGGCCAAGGGAGCTGGCATACAGCTTCCAGGTCATGTGGCCAGCATGACAAAGCCGCTTCTGGCGAACCAGAGCAGCGCACGGAAACACCGTTTACCTTCCCGCCAGAGCAGTACCTATTTATCTACTTGCACTTCAACATGCTTTCGAACTGCTAGGTAGGCAGGAGCAGGGACCGAACAACGGGAGCTCACCCTGTCTCGAGGATTTGAACCGCCGACCTTCTGATCGGCAAGCCCTAGGCTCTGTGGTTTAGCCCACAGCGCCACCCTTATATTGAGGTTACCAGTGCTTAAATAACTGTATCCAAGCTATCCTTGTCCATATGCAGCCCTGGGTGGCAAACTAGCCAAAGCTTTTAAAAGGCTCTCACAGACTATGCACCTGCTCCTTCAACCCCATCCAGAACAGGTAACAGATCTACTGTCCTGGATTCAAGGAAAAACTCACCCCAGCACCTCCACTTACCTCAGCCTCAGCTTACTGACTCACATCCAGCCTGCCACTATACCCAGGATGGTCACACCCGATTTAGATATTTTGCAGAGTTGTGTGTCACCGGTCTACTGATGACACTTCACTCCAAATCCCCTATGATCTCCCAGTGGATTCCTAGATGCTAAAAGCCTTCACGAAGAAATTAAATGGATCAATACCTATGGATAGCCTCTGGAGTTATTTTCAAATGGGTGGGTGTACATAACTGTGCTAAGCTGCATGAAACTGTCATGCTGGAAGGGCAAAATACATCTCTTTCACTTGTATGTATCTTAGCTGGGGAAAGGATATGAATTACTCTTCCTTTATGAGGCAGTCTAACACTGGGTTGAAAATTCACTCTAAGCTTTTGTCTATTATCTGTTCTGTTAAGATGCAGTTTTCATTAGTACCATAATTCATCATGCCAGTTGACTTTTACATTATGAATTGCTATGCTAACATTTTGCACCTGATAGTTATTAATTTTAGTGTAGGCTGATTTATCATAGCATTCAGCATTTAAAGAGAGACAAATAGAAGATAATTTTTGTGTGGGTTTTTTTTTTAAGACACAGAACATAAAACATTTCCCAGATAATAATTAGGTGTTGGATGCAACTGCATTTTTATTTTTATTTTGTCTGTGGTCAAAAATGGTCCATTGATTGAAAGTGATGTTTTAAATGATTTTGCTGTTCAAAGCCTGACTTACCTGAAAATGTAAGCATGTCCTGCTGCAAGATGGCATACTCTAAGAACCTGTTTTTTCTCCCTAACAAGGATTGAAATTACTCTGCGGCAACGTTTTCTAGGTAATAATGGTGTTGGGTTCTGAGTGAGACACAATTGCAGCTAATATGGCCATTTTTAGCTTTGTTGAATTTTCAATAGCAGATAATTTAGATTGTGCATTATACTGGATTCCACTGAGCATAGATGGAGAGTGGAATTAAAATTAGTTTCTTGTTTTTAATTTTTTTTAAGATTTTTGTTTATGAAGTGGTCTTTGTTTGAATTTGGGTTTTGATTTGTAATGCATGCATTCCTAAGGAACAAAGCTGTTGACGTGTCTATAGTGGAGAGATTTTTGCAAGCCACTCACCTCGACTAAACTGATTATTAACCTTGTTTTTTTCTTGATAGAAGTCAACACGAATAGATTATGCATGTTTGTGACTTGCCTTGTAAATGGCACAAGATATATTGAGATTTTAGCTTGACATGCTTTGACTTCATCCCGTTTTCAAAGGCTGTGTATCCTATCTAGATCACTAGGGTCAGATCAACATGCGGAAATGATCCACTAAAAGGACAAAGTGGCACCAAAGGTGAGACAGTGGAGATATGCTTCCAAAAATGGCTTCTCTAAAACATGGCAGTGAAACTGAACATGTTGCTATTTAATATTGTGTAAAACACCACTTGCTTTTACCTGGAATTCCGATCATCCAGAGGTCCACAGATTTCCCATCCCTTACCTATCCTTGACAATCGTGCTTCAGTTATTCAGGCTGTAGGTAAGGGATGGGGAACCTATGACCCTCTAGATCAGGGGTCAGCAAACTTTTTCAGCAGGGGGGGCGGTCCACTGTCTCTCAGACCTTGTGGGGGGCCAGACTATATTTTGAAAAAAAATATGAACGAATTCCTATGCCCCACAAATAACCCAGAGGTGCATTTTAAATAAAAGGACGCATTCTACTCATGTAAAAACACCAGGCAGGTCCCACAAATACCAAGAGAGGCATTTTAAATAAAAGAGCACATTCTACTCATGTAAAAACAAGCTGATTCCCAAACCATCCGCGGGCCGGATTTAGAAGGCGATTGGGCCGCATCCGGCCCCCGGGCCTTAGTTTGGGAACCCTGCTCTAGATGATATTGGAGTACAAATCCCATCATCCCTGACCTTTTGCCATGCTAGTTGGTGCTGATGGGAATTGGTATCCAACAACATATGGAGGAGCACCGATTCCTTATCCCTGCTTGAGATGTAGGCCTCTCTTTGTTTACTGATATTCTCCCTAATCTGTAGCAGGTACTTACCAACAGCAATGTGTAGCAAACCAGAAACAATAAGTGGGCTCCAGTTTTTGCGACAGACTGAATGCCAACCCTGGCTCATGCCCAAACTTTACAGGGCCTAACACATATGCTATATAGCAAGCCAGCACCTCCCATCAATGTCTCTCTGTAGTTTATATACAACAAAGATGCCAGTCCATACACAAAGTGAAAGATGGATACAAACCTGACATTGGAGGAAGATCAAATTCCCGGGACGTAAACATGAACATTCTTCTAGATAGGCACTTGAAAAGGAGACTTTAACATATTAGTAAGTTTAATTCCTTTCTCTCTCTTTTGCTTCAGTCAAATCAATTATTCCCTCTGCTGTAGCATTTCATGCATCTAATTCTAGTGGGCTTTAGGCTGTGTACACACTCTGATTTACACTGCATTCAGTATGTTCCCACCACTGATTTGAAAAGCGCCGGTGTACACATGCCGTTGGCCACAATCCATCTCTATCCTGTTCTTATTAAATGCTGGATTTTGGTGATTTTTCGCCAAACATGCTTTGATCCGAATTGAGGAAGAGAACATTCTAGCTGCATTTTCTATACTTACGCAGCCTTAGTCCAAGAAAACGACTCTGTGACAATAAAAATGTTAGCCTTTAAGGTGACATAAGAGTCTGGAGAGTGGGGAAGAACACAGGAAGAGGTGAGGAACAAGAAGGCTGGCAAAACTGAAATGTTGCCTGGAAGGGACACTGGAGAGCAAATGTTGGATTAAGGCATTTCTGCTCATGTGAAAGCTGAGTGTGTTCATCTCTCAAAGAAAGATAGGAAGGTTATACTTATCTGGGGCACAAATGTCAGTGTCACTGCGTGGCAGCCATAGTCTTCAACGCACGTTTTTTACACTGATATCAAATTTCCCTTCCTCACCTTCCCAAATTCTTTTATTCATCTATCAGAGTTTTTGTTTTTTTCTGCAAATAGATTCTTCACACAAATATAATATCCCATGCCCTTGGAGCAATTCGGCAACAGATCTGGAACCACTTAAGAACTGTCGTACTGAGGATTTGCTGGATCTTATTTTAAACCTATATGTAGATTAGTATGTTATCTGAATATGCAGATACCCTTTAGAACATACGAAGTGGAATATAGAATGCAGTCTAATAAACACATCTTTTGCCTGCTATATTGTACACTTCTGGGGGTGGAGAGGTATATTTGGCACGATCCCATATGTATAGCATGCATTGTTGAATTACTATTCTAACTTATATCCCATAGGTATGGATGTAAATTAATAAAATACAGAGCTGCAGCTTTGGGAAATTGTGAATTGCAGCATGTCTACTTGTGCTTGGTTCACACGTGGTATTTATCCACATGAATGTGTAAATGAGGTTGATCAGGACTGCCCATGGGTACAAATTATAATATGAACTAGTCCCAGGTTCTCCTGCTTGAAAAGAGTTGACAGATAGTTGTTTGAAAACAATAGTGTCCAATGCCCCTGGGGACACAGTAGGTGAAACCAGAGCCAATGGCAAACATAGGCAGCTCATTCTAGTTTTGTCCCCAACTTCCTTCCTATCAAGTCCTACAAGGGCAACAGTGAGTCTAAGAAGGAGGAATCTGAGAGGCAGTGCCAGCTCCTGAACTAGCCGTAAGTATTAAGGCAGGCAGGCTGGGACTGGTTGAGAGCTGAATGAAGTTTGGTGGAGCAGAGCGTCCATTGCTTTAAAGCTTACGTTTCTGGAGCCACTTGGCTATCCTGATTAAAGACTGTCCAAGAGCTACCCTGAATGAGACAGAGCACCAGACTAGTATCAGGATGCCAGAAAGACCAAACAATTTATACCTGTTTTGTGTACCATTTTTCACCTGCAGCAATCCCAATTAGATGGAATTACCACCCCAATTAAGCAGCAGTCCTTGCTATTAAGTATCATTAGGCTTAATTTGGTTCCCTGGGAAATGTCCTGTCTAAAACGGATTTCATAATTGAGCATTTGCAATAAATATGTTAGCTCACGTCGAAAGTTCTGTACGTTTCGTAGGTGCCAAGGCCGTTGTGTTGAAAAACTGCTGGAGCTTTCTGTTCCCGCCTTGTGCTATAGCAGTTAAACATTTTCCATGGGCTGGGGGAGCCTTCTTGCATTTTGCTAGTGCAGTTTGATTCATGCTTGATTAATTCATGTTTTCTCTTCCAAGCCTGACCGTCATTTTGTTAATGATTCAGAAAGCATCTGAAAACCTATCCATCATAGATCAGAACCAATGTGATCGTGCTAAGCGAGAAAGAAAGAAAAAAGAGTGATTGGCTCTGACTGTCTGGATGGCAGGATAACAAGAGGTAGAAAGTGTGCATTTTTTTGTATGTGTATATAAAAAAAGAAAGCACCCTACCCAACCATGTACATTGCAGCATTGTGTATGAATAGGAACCCCCCATGGAAGAGAGATAAAGGGATTGTGGGAATTGTTTTGAGACAGTCGTGAAACACTCTGCTTGGAGCTATATAACTACATAGCACCATCTGCGGCTGGCAGCCATGAAATGTGTAACATAAGGAAATGTACAGCATGCATAATTGGAATGTCCAAAGCCTTTCACAGGCTCAGATGAAGGTTGTGTACTCTCATGAGACCAGATGATAATCTGAATTCACAGTGAGTGTTACTTTCCCCGTCATTTAAGCCTATTGAAATCATGCTCTGTGGCTTTGGTTTTAACAATGCATTCTGCTGAAGAGCTTTACCTGTGTTATATAATTTTCCTGAACTTTTCCAATACTTTTTGTGGACTCTCTTTGGGCCAGGTAGGATCGACTGTGTCTCTCCTCCATCCTTTGGCGAGAGCTAGGAGGAGCTTCACAAAAGAGAGAGCTTGGAGAAAGTGGGAGATTCCTACAAAGGAGAAGCTTGGCTGGGTGAGTTGCACCCTGATATTGCTTGTCAGGCTCCTTGGGAATCAGGGGACCATCACAGAATCTCAGGATCTGTAGGGCTTGGAAGTTTGTAAGACCTGAATAACTAGCTGACATGGAACTCAGGCACTGCTAAGACAAAGATGCTGTTAAATATATACATATATTTGGGCTGCCATCCAATTTTTAAAATCTTAGTCAATTAATTATATGCATTTCAGTCAATTAGTTGGTTAAATGTACATAAATTTGCATATAAAAACAGTAGTTGTAAAAAAATTGAAAAACATGTTCTTTGAGTTGGATCCATATGAGTCACATTAATCATTGCTAGTTTAAATCTCATTTATCTGAATGAGTAGCTTACACAGGATCCAACATAAAGGACTCGTACATTAATATTGGTACTGTTTTAGAGGTATTTTATTTTTTATTGTATACATAATGCTGTACACCATCCTGATATTTTATGCATGGTCAGTATTTGTATACTTTTAAAAATAAATAAATAAAATTAGTTGAACTTAGGTTCCTTGAAATCAATGGCACAAGTTCCTCATCACTTAACCTAAGCCCCATTGAGTTTAATGAGAAGTACAACTAAATTTGGATCATCCAACTCTTTGATTTGAGATGATGTTATGACAGGTGCATCTTAGAAGAGGCTTTCCCTCTTCTCTCACATATAGGATTAAATGCCTTTTCTAAGACTGGCCCTGTCATCTACTGGTTTTACATTCACACACACACACACTTGCTTTAAAATCTATGTATGTTTTTAAATGTCTTATTATCCCAAATCTAAATTAAATCAATTAATCTGATTGATCTGCAATGCCATCCTATGCATGTTTACTCAGAAAAAAAGTCCACTGAGTTGGACTTATTCCCAGGTAAATATTGCTACAAGCCGCCTTAATCTCTGCCGAGCAGTAGCAAGATTCCAGGGGTCTTGGCACTAAACCAGGATTTGTGTTTCCTTGGGGGAAATGAGACACAACAGAGGCTTGATAAAATATGGTTTATTTTACCCATATTTACAACCTGGGTTTTGAGGGAGACAGCTTACAGCATTCATTTCCCAAGAGGGTGCAGAACTGGATCTGGAGGTATCCTAAGCACAACCCCTGTGTCTCTCTGTCACAACTTGCTCCAGTCAGCCCTTCAGTCCCCTTATGGACTTCTGCTACTTCCTCCTCCTCCTACTTCCTAGCGGTTTCTAGGCTAGCCTTCTGAGGAAGCTAGCTGGTATTATTTCCAGCCTTTGCTAAATTCATGGAGTTATTAGTTGGCTCAATTTCTAACCCTTTACTGAATGTAGAGGTTATGGGGGGGTCTTCCCCCCATTTCATTACAATATGTATAGGATCACAAGCTTCATCTGCTAAGGCTGCAATCCTAAAGTGTGTATGTTCTACTGCCTGATCCAGTGTCCTGCAAGCTATGGGTTGGCAAAGTAGAAGTGAATGTATTCTGAATTCCTACATGCTTTGGGGGGCTGTAAACCCAGTCCCTGGTTGGGGGAGGAGCACGTCAGGGACCCAGGATGAAACACCCTTCCAGGGATCACAGGATTTTACCCTAAACTTGCAGCTCTAATGAATATATAAAAATACTGAGGAATATAGGTAAAGGTAAAAGGTAAAGGACTCCCGGATGGTGAAGTCCAGTCAAAGGTGACTATGGGGTTGCGGCACTCATTTCGCTATCAGGCCAAGGGAGCTGGCGTTTGTCCACAGACGGTTTTCCGGGTCATGTGGCCACCATGACTAAACCGCTTCTGGCGCACGGAGGACTGTGATGAGTGCCAGAGCTCACGGAAATGCCGTTTACCTTCCTGCCGCAGCGGTACCTATTTATCTACTTGCACCAGTGTGCTTTCGAACTGCTAGGTTGGCAGGAGCTGGGACAGAGCAACGGGAGCTCACCCCATCGTGGGGATTCGAACCAACGACCTCCTGATCAGCAAGCCCAAGAGGCTCAGTGGTTCAGACCATATAGATTGCACTCTGAATAGATACTCATGGATGCTACTGTTAAATTAGCTCCTCCAATTTTAGGATGCTGAAACACCCACCCATTTTGTCTCAGCCAGCATGGCTCGTCCTCTTTTCAGACTTACTTTATAGCTCTGGCTGCAAATTCTCACTTCCGCAATCCAAGGCTTGATGAATGTGTGAACAAGAAATTCCTATATTTCAAAATTCCAGCACATCTGCACATACTTATTGTGTATTGAGCCACTGCTGCCTTCTATCGAAAGGTACATGTTACATCAAGGATTTCAGCTATGTCTTATTTTCAGACTTTTATAGTAATTACTAGCTGACCTGGCCACGCGTTGCTGTGGTTCTTTCCTGTGATCCCCCCCACCCTGTCCCGATCCATGGCGTATCCTGCCCCTCCTCCCTCTACTCCGGCTCATCCCTGTGTTTCGGTAGGATACCCTTCCCTCTGTTGTCCCTGGGGAGTGTTGTCCCCTCCCCCCTGTATCTCCATACCCTGCCCCCACCCTTTGAAAAGGAACTGTTAGGTTTTGGGATCTATTTCCCAGCATGCACTTTTGTCTGAGCCCTCTGTTGTCCCTGGGGAGTGTTGGCCCCTACCCCTGGTATCTTCCTACATTGGCCCCCACCCCTGGAGAAGGAAATGTCAGTTTCTAGGTTCCATTTCCCAGTATTTACTTTTGTCCCCTCCCCCCTGTATCTCCATACATTGGCCCCTGCGCACCCTACGTCAGCCCATGACCTATTTGGGCTCCTCCTCCCCCAACCTCCCACTCAGGGCTCCATTCGAGATAGTATTTAAAGGGCTGTAGAGCTGAGGCCTAGTCTGTAAAATGGAGCCAAGGCCTAGTTTTTAGGCTGTAAAGTAGAGGCGAGGCCTTGGCTTGGGCTAGTATTTAAATGTGACCCGAGGCCTCCGCCCTGCATCTCCATTCCTTGGCCCTGGCCTGACTCTGTGGGTTGTCTGGTAATAGGCCCCCTTCAGATCCCCCTGAGCCTCAGAGTCCCCCTGTTTGACAGGATCTCGTGGCGGAGGCGGGGTTTGTGGGTGTGGTGCGTTGTTGTGGCTAATACCTGTGACTGCCCCCACGTGTCCCGACCCATGATCTATTCTGTTTGTCGTCCGTTCCCCCCTCTCCGTGACCAGCGTATCTCATGACATTTTGAAGGATAGTATTTTTTGTCTTGTGGTTATTTGGTGGGAGATTTGGGGGGGGGTAGTGGTGCTAAATTGTAAAGTAAAAACACCTTGCCGTGCCCCCAAGTGCATTGCTGTGGGTTATCTTCTCCCCACCCCGGGCCTAGTGGGGGCCTGGCAGGGGCCTACATAAAACAAAGGCCTAGGGGTCTGATAATGGCCGCCTTGGTGGTTTCAGTTGCTTGGTTGAGGATGTCATTTGGTTTGTGGGTGTGGCTTAGATTTCACAGGAAGGGAGGGGGTGGAGGAGGGTATAACGCCACTTGAGGGCGCTGTTTGACTTGGTGGAAAACCAGGTTTCTACCTGCCCAGATGCGAAATTTGAGGGTTTTTTGTCCCCAACAACCCTCGGGAAGTGGCCTGGATCGTTGTGTCAGAATTTCAGGACGATCGGTCAAGCGGTTACGGAGAAAAGTGCGGCCGACACTTTCAAGATTTTTACTTTTATATAGATATAGATTGCCTTGGGCACATATGTATACCAAATATCGGTTTTCTATCTCTGGTGGAAGTACCCTAACCATTTCCGATACTCCATGTGTGTATCAGTGATTGAATGAATCCCAAATTTTTGTATGTACTGTATGATGTTGGTGGTTCATCATATATACAAGGAAATGTTAGGCTAGAATGAGACACTTGTCTGACATTGCCATTTAGTGTCCTATAAAAGGAGAAAATCTTCTGTGGCGCAAACAGGCTTATTTAAAAGCAGAGCTTTTGATGTTATAATGTGCAGTCTAAATTCAGTAATCCCCCCTCCCTTACTCAAAGAAGAGTCTCTTAAATTAGTAATAAACATAACAATGAAAGTAACTGCCTGAAGAGCATGACTTATATCACACTTAATGTTTCAATGGATGTTGTAAATGCAAGTTAAGCTGAATGAATTCAATTTGTGTCTGCATGCAAGATGTTTAAATATGTTGCTATTTCTGGCACTAGGTCCAGTCCCTCTGATATAAGAACATCTTCAAAGGAGCTGGAAGTTCTATGCTGTTTAGAACCCCTTTGGGGTGCTTATCTGAACTGTTTTCTGGCACCTATACATGCAAACAAACATTGAACTATCATGCCACCACCCTGTATGAAAGTTGCAGTGTCTTGTGCAAATATTCTGAGTTTCAGAGTTCACTGCAAGTGCTCTCTCTCTCTCTCTCTCTCTCTCTCTCTCTCTCTCTCTCTCTCTCTCTCTCACACACACACACACACACACACACACACACACACACACACCTAGCTTGAGCCAACTCAGTTAACTGTAGATAACTTGGAGTTCTCCAATAAAGCATTTGAAACAGAAAAGAAAACTTCCTTCTGTTTGACGCAAACTAAGTTTCCAGATGTTAAGGTCAAAGGTTGGAGATAAAAGTATCAGGTTTTGGCCTAGCCCTAACTGGAATCCAGGACCAAATGTCTGAGTTCTTCCCTGGAGGGGGTTCCCTTTGTACTGGTTCAGTTTTCTTCTATAGCCTCTCCCAGTAAGAGGTCCCATTCCATGCTGCTGAATTATGATACTTCACATCCATCATTCAAAACACTTTCCAACTTGAATTTGCTGTTTAACACTTGGCTGCCTTTTCCAGCCTCCTAAATAGCTCTTTAAAGCACAATTCCATCTTTGGAATGCCGCTCCTCTCTCTCTCTTCCTGGAACTGTGTTGGTTATGGTGGGTAGGGAATCATCTATGCTGACACAGAAGATGCCTGTTCTGTCTGTGCCAACAAAGCCTGCAGTAAAAGCAAACAAAATTGATGGCCAGACTTAGAGAAAGCCAATAATGAAGACAAAGCATGCGTGTTAGCTCCGCTCATCTCTCACAAGTTGAATCTGAAGCAATTGGAAGCGTTTCAATCCTCTAAGAAAACAAGCAGAATGCACAGCTAAAAGGGATTTTATTTAGAAATTAAATGATTGGATATCCTGATAGGAGAACCCTTAAGTTCTCTTCTTTCAACCACTAATTTAGCTCTGCGTGGCGGACATAGGCTTTTTTACCATAGCATTCACCTTCGCACTTTTGGGGCAGACCCAGAAGCACAGTGCATATACAGAAACCTGCTCTCTTGCAAGGATGGTGCTTGGCAGATAAGATCATAGATATTGCATGTTTATGCTCTCGTGAGTTAATGAGTGAAGTTTCGAGAAATCAGCATCCACACATTTGCTCTGTTTCCCTAATTTCCTCTGGATATTATTATATACTACATTTTCACAGCATCTGGCAGACACATTAAGAAACAGAAAGGAATGACAAATTGCTGCCTATTTGCAGTCAACAAAGTGTTTTTATAAATTGGGGTGCAAGAGATGTGTAGCAGGCTATGTTGTTGTTGTTTTTAAAGGGGGAAATAGTCCACTTTCCTCAGTATGACTATAAATGAAAGCGCACACACAGAGTTACTGAGAAGAACATTATAAGCCACAAATTCTGAAGTAAATTAATAATCCATTGACTGGAATCTTAAATTGCTTTTTAAACACTTTTAAAAAAGATCTCCGCAGGTTGTAGCCATATTTACAATTTACCACCAGCTAGTATACAATATACAGTAATAGAGAATAAATTTAAAAGGGGGGGATGCCTTGCTAAGTCTGAGGCACATTCACTGAGTCTGGGAAGGCAGCAATATTCTAAATCCATTGTTTACTTGTGATACAATTTATGTTAATGGGAGCAAAACTGGACCAAATTCTTGGGAAGATGTACACACATTTTATTTAATCTTGACAAAGGTCAATATGCACCCATGGCCAACATGCACATGAAATTGTGTCTCCAGGTGGAAAGTAAGAGTCCAACACAATTGTCAATAGCAATATCTTAGTACTTTGAATAGGGAACTCTGTTGTGAAATAGTCCAGTACAAATTGCAATAGGAAACCAATCAGCCTGTTGTGGATTAGCTGGGGTAGGAACTAACATGCAAAATTGAAAATAATAATAACCCATATGAAGTTACATTTCACTTGCAAAGTGTCTTTCAAAGGCAGTTGTACATGGCAATATTCCCCATGCGATTATTGAAGGGAATGTTGACAGCCCTACCTGGGCATCTCTATCCGTCATGTAAAAATAGAAAAGACATGAATATCTCAAAATAACCTCTAAATAGAGTAAACCTTGGTGCTCTAAGCTCCTGTTTAGTTTTGATTACAAGGAAACCTCAGCCCCTTAACATTTTCCTTCTGAGGAAACAGATAGAGATTTTCCAGTGAAACGAGTCACTTAGCCGGCACCAAGGTTTACTTTATTTAGAGGTTATTTTGAGATATTCATGTCTTTTCTATATCCTAGTTTCTTTTGGGAAATTTAAACCTATTATGTTTCTTTGAGTAATCATTAGTTGAGTTTTAGTATTATTCACCTTATCAATATCTTATTTCAGGGATTTATCACGGCATAGTTTTATTTTTGCACTGATTATACATTTCCGTGATTGTCTTTTTTGCCGTCATGTAAAAATAGAAAAATTCCTTCAGTAGCACCTTAAAGACCAACTAAGTTTTTATTTTGGTATGAGCTTTCGTGTGCATGCACACTGACGAAGTGTGCATGCACATGAAAGCTCATACCAAAATAAAAACTTAGTTGGTCTTTAAGGTGCTACTGAAGGAATTTTTCTATTTTGCTTTGACTCAGACCAACACGGCTACCTACCTGTATGTAAAAATAGAGCATTTAAATTATTGCAACACAATGTGGATGAAAGCTGAACATACATGTTTATTGTTTTCACTTGTTCATCACTGCAGTAGATGCCTGAATTCACCATAAAAACAAATGAAGTATGAAAAGACTTATAGGGCTATGCCTTCCTCAATGGTAGTGAATGTTAAAACATCTGATGTCATTGTCAAAGACCCCATGACAAACTCCTTGCTTTTAGAAATGTGTGTAGATCCCTAGATGATGGTGATGATTCTTTTTCTTCTTTTGCTAGATGCTCATATCCAGTAACTGCTCCTTTATAACAGTTCCAAAACTGGCCTGGGAATCCCATGAGCAGAGCCAAACACATGGCGGACACAGGTCATATACACAACTATGCATAGTACCAAGGAATCCATGTTATGCTAAGGTATTTGTCTCTTCATCTCTCTTGTAATATGAACTGAAGTTGACAACCCCATTCCTTCTGTTCCCATTATTACCCATGTACATCGCCTTGTGTTTGTCAATTTTGGATCGCAACTAAGATACTATATCTCCCTATCTCATATGCATCTCATATCTAGTCATCCAATTGCCAGAAAAACTTTCAAACATTCTGGGTTGCCTATTACAAAGCTTTTCTTAAACTTTTGGCAGCTGTAGATTAATTAATGTTCGGCCTGAGTGTTCTTTTTCCTTGGAGGGAAGATGAAAAACCAGTTTCTTTATATCAACCGCACCTAAAAGAGATTCAGGATTTCAAGCGGTTGCTGAAATTCGATGGATAGAAGAAAAATTACTTAGTTTGCAGGATTGGTCTGTCTCAGGTTAGACTATTACATTTGAAGTGAGAATTTGAAGAGCTGTATTATCATATTTTGATAATTCCTACCCAGAAGAATGAATATATAAAAGTGCTTAAAAACAAATATATACTTTAAAATTTGGCAGCTAAGTCCTTCTTAGTTAACACTTCACAGAATTTACTTGTACGTACTTGACAACAGCATACATTTTTCATAACGCTGATTCTTGTGTTCTCTAGCAAAACATAAAGAAACAACAGCAAAAAGGATTCTGACAAAGATGACATGTTGGCAAGCTCACTGAACTTTTTTATTTATTAGTATAGGAAAAAAGAAAATATTGTCTAGGCTTGAAGGCTTGGGTCATGTTGGAAGTATCCTCTTTCATTCTCATATAATTTCTTTGCTAGCTTCTCGGGATTTCCTCCTTTCTCTAAATAACATACAAGCCCAAGCTTGAACAACCTTCTATAAAAATATGCAAAAATTCTCAATCCTTTTTTTCATGGGTTACATAAGGTTGATCTAAAAATTAAAGTCACCTGTCTAAATTGTGTTAGTCTAGGTTAGGCTGAGAGGCAGTGACTGGACCAGAGTCAAACAGTGAGCTTCATGGCCACGTCGGGATTCAAACTCTAGTCTCCCATGCCCCAGGTCTGACACTCTAACCACTACACCACACTGTCTCTAAAGATCTAATGGACTGTCTATATTCAAGGAGATAGCCTAAGGCAGGTGTGGGAAACCTCAGGCTGCCTGTCAGCCCTTGAGACTCTCCCTAGGCCAGGGGTCAGCAAACTTTTTAATCTGGGGGCCGGTCCACTGTCCCTCAGACCTTGTGGGGGGCCAGACTATATTTTGAAAAAAATGAATGAATTCCTATGCCCCACAAATAACTCAGAGATGCATGTTAAATAAAAGGACACAATCTACTCATGTAAAAACATGCTGATTCCCGGACTGTCCGCGGGCCAGATCTAGAAGGCCTTAATTTGCCTACCCATGCCCTAGGCCAGGGGTCCCCAGACTTACCGGGCTTCGGGCCGGAGAACAGGGGAGTGTGCGCGCAGCGGGCCGGAGGGCGGGGGAGTGCGCGCCCGTGCGCATGCGCACACGCACACGCACACGGTCGGAAAAAACCCGCCGAAAATCGCTTGTGCACATGCGTATGGGCCTCCCCTGACCCGGAAGTGCATCGGAAATGACCTCTTCTGGGTCGGGAGAGGCCCATACGCATGCGCACAAAGGATTTTCGGCGATTTTTTGCCGATTTTGAAGATCGCCGCCGCGCCGCGCGCCGTAAGAGCGGGCGGCGGCAGCGGGCGGCGGGGGTCGTCGCGGGCCAGATTGGGAGGCCAATTGGGCCGCATCCGGCCCGGGGGCCGTAGTTTGGGGACCCCTGCCCTAGGCCATACATTCTCTCTAGGCTGAACCCCTTCTACCCAGGCTTCGCCTTTCATCAGCCATGCTCTTTGCCCTCCTTGAATACTTCTGCCTGGCTAGTGGATTCAGGGATATCTCTTTAGAAACCTCTGCTTTTTGTGTGGCTGGAATATAGCCTATGGCGCAAAAGTAAGCGTTGCCTACATTGCTCTAATCATTTTTATGTCTCTGGCCCCACCCACTACTGGCATGTGACCCTCAAAAAATTGCCCATGTGGGAATGTGACTCTCAAGCCATAACAACAACAACAGCAACAACAATTTTATCATTTATACCCTGCCCATCTGGCTGGGTTTTCCCAGCCACTCTGCGCAGCTTACAGCACATCTAAAAACATAAAACATAGTTTCCCCACCTATTCAAGGAGCACAAGGAGGGCTCCGGTTGTGGATTTCAAGGTGTTAGTAGGGAGAGGCGATCTTGAAACCTAGAAGAAATGGAAGTTCAAGGAACTGGATGTTTTAAAGAGACAGGCTTGTGCCAGGCAGATCTTTGTGACACCGTTCTTTTGGAAAACAGCTGTGTTGGCCAAGACCAACACAGAGCCAAAAGGAGTTGGCCTGCCATCTTATCATCTTCATATTCCTATGTTAGTTTTCTGCCACCAGTTCCAGTACCAACCACCCAAATTTCTGCATGCTCCTTGCTTACCCCACCCCATGGGTAGCTTGGTCACTTTATGCTCATCCCTGAGGCCAGTTTTTGGATTTGCATTCCTGTGCACGTGAATGACATCAATTTCAGAGGTGGATTTGGATGACCAGCAACTCTAAAAATTAGCCTCATTTCATTTAGTGCCGTAAAGTGCTCGGGCACGTTGATCTTCAGCTCTTAATAAGCCACTTTCCTTGTGCATAAGATGAAGATAACCCCTCACGAGGGTGTTGTGAAACCTCATTAGCTAGTGGCCGTAAAGTGCTAGGAGCGTGTAAAGCACTGTGTAAGTATAAAACTTAATTGCTGTCTTAATTAAAGCCACCTTGATCTGCTGAAGTTGTTACTGCATTGAACACACCTGCTGTGTGACCTCCTGATCTTCCTGTTGAAGATGGGCAGAAGGCCAGAGAGAATCTTCCCGCTGACAACATTCAATGGAAGAAATAGGAATGGCTGAAGTTCCTTGCCTGTTGCTTTGCAGCTTCTGCATATTGTGTGCTTTTAACCTATTTTCCACAGTTAAAAGACAGCTTCTGCCCAGGGAATGCCCATATGCAGGCATAGGCGTAGCCAGGAGGGGCAGAAGGGGGCAGCTGCCCCCCTGTAGAAGCAAAAAAATAAATGGTTAAGGCAGCAGCCGAGCAAGGAAGGCAGGCATCCCGCCGGCGACACAGCCGCCCAGAAAGGAAAGGGCTCGGCTCTCGCTCCGACTCGCCCAGCTCCAGACCAGGGAAGGGGGCTGCAGTTCCTGAAGGTGCCACTGGGGGCGCGGGGAGTCCTCGGGCTGGAAAGAACTTGCAGGAGGACGCCTCGCTTCCCTCACAGGCACACACACTTTCTGTTTCTCTGCCTCTCTCTGTCTCTTTCTACTTTCTGTCTCTCTGCCTCTCTCTCTCTCTCTGTCTCTCTCACTTTCTGTCTCTCTCTCTCCCCCCCCCCCCGTCTTTTATCCCCAGGAGCATTTAATCCTAACCCCCTCTTCCTCTTGTGACACTCTTTAGTTCACTTCCGTCTGGCAAGTTGTGGAAATTATTACGATAAATGGCCTCAAAAGTTTTGCTTTTTAATATATCTTTTTAGCAGCACCTCCTCCTGTGCCCAGCCACATAAAAGAAGGAGCTGTGAGCTCAAATCCAATTTGCACCCCAAGTACAGTAGATTTGCCTGGGGGCAGGGATTAAATTTGCATCTTGCAAATCTGTAACATTCTTTGGTTTCAAATAAACAAAAGGTGCCTTTTGCAAGCCACTCTCTTGAGAACTGGACGGTTGGAAGGGACCCCTGAGGGTCCTCTAGACCAACCCCCTCCAGTGCAGGAATCACAGCACAAGCATCTCTCAAAAAACAAGTTTGTTCCATCTTCCCCGTGAACAACCCTTCAGATACAACAGAACCATTCACAGAGTTGGAAGGGAACCACCAGGGTCATCTAGTCCAACCCCCTGCAATGCAGGAATCTTTTGCCCAACATGGGGCTTGAAACCACAACCCTGAGATTAAGAGTCTCATGCTTTACTGACTGAGGTTTGTTTATGTTTCCTGTTTTCTTTTCCCAAGCAGAGATAAAGTGTAAGCGTGGTGTCAGGTCCCTAAAAAAAGTCAACAACTCTGGGGAAGCTTGGGGTCCGTCCCCCCCTAAAAAAAGGTTGACAACTATGGGAAAGGGATCTTTGCACCACGGCGCCGGATATGCTTAAGATGGCCCTGTTCCCCCTGGTGCTTCATTTTAATTTATTTTTGACATCTAAGCAAATATCTACATCTCCACCCCTCTTCTTCCTATCTTTCTTTTCTGTTGCATTGGTGGTTGTGTTTTAATTTTTGTTTCCCCTCCCGTTTTCCCTTATTTATAATAAAATTTTGGTTTCATTCGCCTTTTCCGTGCTGAAATGTTACAACCTAACAACCATGGCTTGCCCCCCCCCCCCTAGTTTTGATCCTGGGTACGCCCCTGTATGCAGGGGCATTGCAATGGGGGACGATGGGGGCGGTGCACCCTGGGTTCCATTCTGGAGGGGTGCCACTTGGCGCCCCACCCCCGTGACTCGCAAGCCGGGGCTTGGCTTGGGAGTTGCAGGGGTGGGGCGCCAAGTGGCATCCCCCCTCCCATGCCGAGCGGGCTTTCTACCTGGAGCTGGAGGCGCGCGGCTTTGGAGTTACTGGGGGTAGCGATACCCCGCTACGCAACACGCATGCGCAGCATCATGCTGCGCATGCGTCATTACATAGTGATGGCGCCCCCCCAGGTGCATGGCAATTTGCCGCCCCGTGTGTCGGAGCAGCTTGCTACGCCGCTGTCCATATGCTCTAATGTGTCACCAACCTTTCTGAGACCATAGTCACATTTGGAATTTTGAAAGAGTACCATGCTCACTATTTCCTCTGGGTGCTTCTCTATCCACTTCTCTAGGTCAGGCCTTCCACGGGTGGGGATGTCTTCTCCTGTTATGCATTATCTAGCTGGTTGCCCTGCCCCTGCAGCACCCACTCAAACTTCAATGGGCACACCTTGACTTAATTGCAAACTGAGCATGGCTGAAGTTTTCAATATGGATTGAAGCTAGTTTTGGGATAAAATGTCAAACTGCAGTTAACCACAATGTGTGCATAGCCAGAGAGAAAGGGAGAGAGAGGAAGAGGAAGAGAAGCTTGGGCGGGGTGGGTGGGAATATGCAATTTCAAGAGGGTCAATTTTACTGGATCCAATTTGTGTGCCTCCATTTTCTTTCTGCTGTAGAGGTTTGCAGAATATACATTGTTAGTGAACTTGTTAGGCATCCATTCAACAAAAGGGAATTCCACATTTTAAGGACTGTAACACCATAAAATGGGGTACTTCTCCGCCCCCCCAAAAAAGCAAAAAAAAAAAACCTTCAGAAAACTGAAAACAATTTGAAAATGCATCTTGAAATTGTTTTGCCTTTGCTTTTTTTTATAAAAAATAATAATGCTTATGTCAGTTTTCTCTTTGGGTGTGATCCAGGCATGGCTAAGCCTTTTAAAGTCGCATTGATTTTGGTCTCATTGATTTCCCATTGATAGCAAGTATATGAACTGTAAGGTACCTTTAGAAATTACCAAAAGTTATCCCCTGATGAAGAGCTATTTTTCCTTTGATTTACACATATTAAAGTGTTGATGTGTCTTTTGTGGCTTTCCACTTCAGTGTTTGCTTGTAGTTCAAAGAAAAATACATTCAGAGAGAGAGAGAGAGAGAGAGAGAGAGAGAGAGAGAGAGAGAGAGAGAGAGAGAGACAGAAAGTAGAAAGAGACAGAGAGAGGCAGAGAAACAGAAAGTGTGTGTGCCTGTGAGGGAAGCGAGGCGTCCTCCTGCAAGTTCTTTCCAGCCCGAGGACTCCCCGCGCCCCCAGTGGCACCTTCAGGAACTGCAGCCCCCTTCCCTGGTCTGGAGCTGGGCGAGTCGGAGCGAGAGCCGAGCCCTTTCCTTTCTGGGCGGCTGTGTCGCCGGCGGGATGCCTGCCTTCCTTGCTCGGCTGCTGCCTTAACCATTTATTTTTTTGCTTCTACAGGGGGGCAGCTGCCCCCTTCTGCCCCTCCTGGCTACGCCTATGCCTGCATATGGGCATTCCCTGGGCAGAAGCTGTCTTTTAACTGTGGAAAATAGGTTAAAAACACTTCTGAAAGTTATTTGTGTCAGGATTTTGCTTATTTATTTATTAAACACCGTTTACTCAATATATGCTTAATACTCAATATATGGTGAAGCAGTTTAGTCATGACCCGGAAAGCTGTCTGTAGAATAACAGCAGCTCCCTCGACCTGAATCAAGATGAGCACCGCACCCCATCGTCAAGTTTGACTGGACTTAACTGTCCTTAACTTACCTTTTACCTTTATGTTGAGTATTCATAGACACTAAAGCGAGTAAGAACATCTTTGAAAGTCACTGGTACAGGAAGTGTAAATTTGGGGAAGTTGCTGTTTGTCCTTGTCCAAGAAAGTTCTAAAGAATCTTTATCATGCTCTAAATTGTAAGATATCTTCTCTTCAACTACTGGGAAATCTGAGTGTTTGATGATACACTGAAACCAAAAACACTGTATTTCAACTCTTTAGAAACAGAGACTGTACTTCAAAAGGTGATATGCTCTCTTTCCATAATTGGTTGACACACACACACGTTGTCATACATAGATACGGCAGGCTTATTTGTTTTTCAGGCTTGCTTTCCAAAGCTTACAAAATATCCAGCTTCTATATACTGTACTGAGTCAGGCCACTGGTCCATCCAGCTCAGTATTGTTTTCTCTGACTAGCAGCAACTCTCTGGGTTTTAGAAGACGTCTTTCACATCTTTGGAGATGCCAAAGACTGAATCAGGGACCTCTGCCACTAAGCTATGACCAACTCCTATTGAAGTATAACAATGCATTGATGGTGAGTGAATGTTCACTCACAGTGCAATCCAGAGTATTTAAACTCAGAAGTTAATCCTATTGACTTCAGTGGACGTGGCTGTCTACTCAGAAGCAAGAGTTCAATTTCCCATTCTTTTATACACTTACCTGAGCATAAGTCAGAGAAGCAACACAGAAACTCTATGTCTGCTGAACTTTCCACGTTGATGGACCACAGCTTGGCTTTGACCTTTGGGACTATCTGACTACTCTCTAGCATTGCCTGTAGGACAGTGTACACTAGCAGGACTTACCTCCAGGTACACTGGGGTTCAGGATGCTGACTTTCCCTTCTCCTGGACTGGGCCCCACATCTTCTCCACCAATGAGGGGAGGGGAGGGACTGACTAGCTAGGCAGCTCTCCCTGCCAATAAAAATACCCCTCCTAACAAGGAAGGCTGACTCCACAAGTCAGAACTTTGGCTCACTAAGGTTCCCAATCAAAGGGGAAAAATGGGGGGGGGCTCCTCCAGATAACCTATTAACAGACAATTCATCCCAATTTGCTTGCATGGAAGTTGGATTATATCCAGTCTTCATTGCATATTTGTTCCTATTTGTGAGAGGGTTATACAAAAATGAGTGTGCATCCTGGATGTGCCCTGATTTATTTGTGGAATGTTTATTTGTCTTTCCATGAATCATTCATTCATTCCGTGCTTTCCCCTGTCACTTTCCTAATTGTGTTTCTTTTGTAAAGTGGATCTTTTGGGCTAGGTCACTTGAATCCACTTTAATTGTGTGAACTTGAATTTCCTGGTACTGTATGTACTTGAATCCCTGTTGTAACCTGTCCCCTGGGACCTCATGGTGAAGGGTGGATAAGAAATCCAAATAATAATTAAAATTATAATAGTGATAATGATAGGCATTCTGTGTAATGTAGAACTGATTTTTCAGGGTTCTAAACCATGCACGGCTTCACCCTTCAGAAATTATCCCTCCATCACCTGGAGGCTGCTGCTGGTGGGAAGCAGTTAGTGGGCTCACATTGGCTCCCACTTGCCACCAAAATATAAATCTTCTGCTTCTTTAGATCCTCAGCCTGTGCTTATAGGCTCAACTAAAGCCAAGATTGCAGGTTCGATCCCCATAAGGGACAGCTGCATATACCTGCATTGCAGAGGGGTGCACTCGATGATCCCCAGGGTCCCTGAACTGCCATCAACTTTCTGTTTGTGTGCAGGTTCCTGCCCCTTTCAGACAAATTTTTGGGTGATGATGATGAAATCTCATTTTCTTTGAATTCATACACTTAAGTTTTATAAGGTATTCGCCAAGAAGCCACTCTTATTACTGGGTCATTCCATTCTGCTTCCTAATTGATAAGCACTCAGCCAGTTGAGTTTGGTGTTAGACACAAAGATCATGTTTGAAAGGTGTTCCCATTTTTTTTGCACACACACACACACCCCTGCTCAGAATCTGCAGCAATGTGCAGAGCAGATATGCAAAGGTTCCTCAGCAGGCAACACTGATATGGAAAGTTTTCCCTGAAAACAGATTCTCAAAACCACTGGTACCTAAGTCAAATTTTCTCCCTGCCCCCACAACAGTAGGAACACTCTCTCTGTCAGGGGAAGAGCCATAGCTCGGTGCTGGAGTATCTCTTTTGCACACTTAGGGTCCTGGGTTCCATCCCCAAGTAGGGATGGGAGAGAGCCCTGTCTGAAATCCCGGAGAGCTGCTGCAGGTCAGTGTTGACAATATTGAGCTAGTTGGACCACTGGTCTGACTCTGCATGAGGTAGCTTCCTAGAGTGTTGAGGTAAGTAAATAATTTGCAACTGAAACTGATGTGACTGGAAAGTTAAAGACGAACGGACTTCCACTCAGAGCTACTAGATTATGAAATGGGGAGGGGTGGGTGTGTGGGTGTGTAAAAGGCTATAGAGAGAGAAGGAAAACAAGTTGCTTCGTCAACATGTGTTGGAAATATAATGTGGTTCCCTTAGTCCTTACCCAGCTCGTCCATTTTGCAAATTGCCTCTTTCATTTGGATAGAGAGTTGACCTTGTAGGGTTTTTTTTTTTTTAGGCTACTGGTGAGCAGGGTCAGGGGGTGCCCATGCCACCTCTCAACCTTCCCCCTATACATACCCTAGTTATATCTTTTTACTATCTCTGCTGGACACCACACCTTTCTGTAATTATAAATGCCTGCTTTCTGCCACTTCAAAGGCTTCCCAGCACTGGGAGCCTTTCTTCAAAGACTTTACTTTGCTGAAGAACCTCTGTCATTGACAGGAGGTCCCTCTTTGAAGTTTTTTCATGCCACTTATTGATTTTACCTCTTTCTTTTTTTATTTTAAAAAAGGATGTTCAGATTAGAAAATATTTCACTATGTTTGAAAATGTGAATATCTTTATGTTCTGGAGGTGGCTACAGTACTGCAGCCGTTATCTCTCTGCGTAGAAACTGGATATATCTAGTTCATGTATGTTATTCCTATAAACTTCAGCTTTCAAAACCTTCCAGAGTTTTCATTTCATTTATGCTTCTGGGCACCAATTGCACAATATACTTCTAGCATGTTTGATGAACTTCAAACAAATGAGTACCGTTGAACAGAGATTAAGGTCCCCTTCAGACATATACAGTGGTACCTTGGGTTAAGAACTTCATTCATTCTGGAGGTCCGTTCTTAACCTGAAACTGTTCTTAACTTGAGGTACTACTTTAGGTAATGGGGCCTCCCGCTGCCGCCACACGATTTCTGTTCTTATCCTGAAGCAAAGTTCTTAACCCAAGGTACTATTTCTGGGTTAGTGGAGTCTATAAACTGAAGCATCTGTAACCCGAGGTACCACTGTACACCAAGCTATGTAGAATTTGGGGTGTTGTGCTGCTATCTTATGGAGCTGTGGAACAAATATGGATATTGTAATAGGGATGATTGCATGGGTCTTTCTTATCCAATCAGCACCATCTGTCCCATTGGCGCAGCCCATATGGTTGAAGAATTCATGCACATACCACATCACCATGGGGCAACAACAAGTGAGTCAGTGTAGTATAATGTTTAGAGTTCTGGTTCTCGGACCTAGAAGACCCAGGTTCAAATCCCAATTCAGCCATGAAGCTCACTGGGTGACCTTTGACCAGTCACTGTTTCTCAGCCTAATCAGTCAGGGCTGTCATTGGGGATGGACAGACCTGTTGGTTCAGTTTCTCATTTTTTCCAATCTTAAATTTGGTTCTCAACATTTTTGCAACAATATGCAAATATGTCCTGTCCCCCCCCTAAAATAAATCCACCATGAAAATTCATCAGTATTTTAATGTGACACATTTTGTCACCCAAAAAAAATCCCTTCCAGTAGCACCTTAGGGACCAACTAAGTTTGTCATTGGTATGAACTTTCATGTGCATGCACAATTCTTCAGATACACTGAAACAGTTGGTCTCTAAGGTGCTATTGTAAGGATTTTTTTTATTTTGTTTCGACTACGGCAGACCAAAACGGTTACCTACCTGTAACATTTTGTCACAACCATCTTCTACTGCATTACATTGTATGCAATAGATTGCAACACTCTTGCATTGTCCTATTCTAAAACCTCATCTGAAATTAAAACACCTTCCATTAAAGGCTGTCTCTCTCTATTCACCAGACCAAACCAACCAACCATTTCAGGTGTATGTGTGAAGCATTTTTAGGAGATAGCAGTTCGAAAGCACGTCAAAATGCAAGTAGATAAATAGGAACCGCTACAGCGGGAAGGTAAGCGGCGTTTCCATGTGCTGCTCTGGTTTGCCAGAAGCGGCTTTGTCATGCTGGCCACATGACCTGGAAGCTATACGCCGGCTCCCTCGGCCAATAATGCAAGATGAGCGCGCAACCCCAGAGTCGGTCACGACTGGACCTAATGGTCAGGGGTCCCTTTACCTTTACCTTTGTAGCATCATAACAGTGACGCCCAGTGAAGTGAACTTTTTCTCCACCCCATTGCAATGGAGGTTTCTCTCTTCATTTCCATGCCTATGCTGCAATTACAAGAAGCCCCTTTGTGAGCAAAACTCTGGATTGTACCCAATTAATTTTTATTTCATTGTTTTCTTGTGGATGGAAACCTATGAACTTTTCAGTTGGTTTGAGGCTTAAAAAAGCAATATGAGGATTTCAAGGATTGCAGCATAATGCACTGGGGGGAAAAATGGTTTCATGGTATTTGAATTATAGCTAGATATAATGGTGGAAGGAAAAATTACAAAATAATTTACTACCCAGGAAAGTTAATCATCATGTTCTGTTTTTCAGTAACCGGATTTCTTTGGCATCATCCAGGATTCATGTGGAATCACTAGTCAACAAGAATTTTGGAAAAGTTGCAAGCACCTAATAGCTTTCCTTATCCCCAAAGAACTTGTGTTTTGAAGAGCTTCATAAATATAGATGTTGATGATGATGATCAAGAAGAAAAGGGAACGAAGCAATATTATAACAGTGATGTTTGGGATAAAAAAACACTCATCCATGATGCCAGTCTGTAAACATATGGGGCAAACTTTCATTCTTCCTCTTTCCCCACTCCTTAATATTAAAGAAAGTTCTGCTGACAACCCAGTAAATATGAAGAAAAGTAAGTGAATCTTGTTTGCATATATTTCCTTATTTCAAAGGCCACTGCATCAAAGCACGCAGGATGACTAATGACAAAGGAAGCAACTTTACTTCTCTGTTTTATGGCTTCTTAAAGTTGCTGTGCAATATGCAAAGTTTCCGTGGGTTCATGCTAATCTGAAGTGTTCTGCCATACAGCAATGCAGAGCACTGAGGGGTCCCCTGACAAGGGGGCATCATAACCTCCTTATTTCACATTGACCTTGAAAATGCCTCCAAATCCTAAGTCAGCTATAAAGATGACCAGGCAGTCTTGGTCATGTCTCTCAACTGCTTTTGAAGTTTTTTCTCGGAATAGGATGAGTATCAAGATGGATGGAATGTTTTAGCACAACAGGAAAAGTGTCACTGTTCCTTGGCCTCTCCCACTTTGGATACTGTCAGGGTTGTTACGACTACTCCTGAGTAATGACTTTCCACATGCTTGTCTTTCAAAAGTCTTTATTAGTGCACATTATTTACAGTGTAATGAGCTGCTGGTTTCATGTCTCCTCATTCTGAATCAGAATCCGGCACTGCCCCTTTTCGCGACTTTGACCAACGGTCTGCCTTCTGCCCATAGCTGCCAAGTTTTCCCTTTTCTCGCGAGGAAGCCTATTCAGCATAAGGGAAAATCCCTTTAAAAAAGGGATAACTTGGCAGCTATGCTTCTGCCTGTCCACCCCTCCCGCCTCTCTCTCTTCCTGCCTGTGGAGCAGGGGCTCTCCAATGCTGCCAGAGCCCTGGCACTCCTTCTCCGTCTCCTGACTCACCCCTTCAGACCCCGCGCTTTCATGACTGCTTGGAGACGGGCTGCTACTGATGAGAGGGGGGGTTCTCTGTAATCCCTCCCCCTTACAGATATCATCTCTGCCGTGGAGGAAGACTGGAAGGAAATCACAAGGTGGAACCAGTGATGTTATTGATAAAGAAAGCAAACTCTTTTAAGACTTGGCCGAGTGATAGCTTTGCAGCAGTCCGGACAGAAGGTGTTCACTTGACTTTAACTTAGTTTCACAACTTGGCTTGCAAACATATATACCTAAAAAGATGATATTTGGTCAAAAGTCAGTTTTACATATTTCAGGCTCTCAGAATTCAAGGCGAGGGTGGGTGGGCGGGCGAGGGAATGTATCAAGTGACACATGTACCGGTATGTTTATCTATTTCATACTTCACTGTAGATTTTTTAAAATAAAAAATGTAAGAACATAGGATGCAGCCCTAAATTGGTCCATCTAGCTTAATGTTGTCTACAGTGGTGTCGCAAGGGGGGGCACGGTTCGCCCCGGGTGCCATGTCTGGGGTGTGGCAAGAAGGCACCCTGGGTGCAGTGGCGCAAGCAGTCATCACGCCACCACAGCTGCATGTGGAGGATCCTCCATTTGCAGCTGCAGCCGTGAGCAGAGGATCCTGCCACTGTCCATACGGCGCTCGGGAGGCACCGGCAGTAAACCGCTATGTACAACTCATGTGCGGTGTCACACGCATACACTGTATACAGTGACGCTGCACATGCGCCCTACGTAGCAACACCACGCATGCATCGTACGTAGCAGCTCAACGCATGCACCTGCTGTCAATGGCTGACAGCAGTTCTACGGGGGTTCAGACAGGGGACAATCCCAACCCTATCTGATGATGCTTGGGATTGAGCTGGAATGTCCTACAGTGTTTCTCATATTATAAGACACGTCTTATATTTATTTTTTCCTCAAAAAACACACACTATGGCTTATTTTCAAGGGATGTCTTATTTTTTTTCCTCCTCCTCCTGCCGTGGCCGGCATTGCTGCTGCGCCTACCACTATGTCTTATTTTCAGGGTATGGCTTATATTCCTTGAATGCTTAAAAATCCTGCTATGGCTTATTTTATGGGTATGTCTTAAAATATGAGAAACAGGGTACATGCAATGCAGATGCTCTACTACTGGCCTACTGCCCTTCCCCTGCAAGCATCTTAAAATGGGCTTGTTGTGTGGGCTTGTTGTTATGCACCTCTGTTAGCCCATCAACACTGTCCAAAGCTCACTTTCCCCCACTGAAATCAAAACATTTTAAAAAGCTGCCGAATGTCTCCCTTTGCCCAAGGTATTCACTGGGAAAGAAAGGAGTTTGTTTGCACCACATGTGGTGGGAGCATTTCCCAAACCACATCCACTGTTCTGCATAAGTTACATCTCTCTTTAGCCCAAGATAGCCATAGATTGTTAACTTGGCTGGAACTTTTAACCTTGGGTTGAAAAGACACAATAAGTATATATGGGCAATTTCCTTATGGCTAGATGAGAAATATAGAAGTAAATAGCTTCCACTTAGAATTTCCTGTAGTATATTTACAAAAAAGGTCTGAATACAGAAGAGTAGTTTTTCGCTTTTGAGTAACAATTTGAAGTAAAAGTTCAGAAGCAGGACTGGCATTTCTGTAGGCCAGATAAAACAGCAGGAGCTACTGTGGTAGGAGCCTTCCAATAGCACTGGGGTACTACTTCTAACATAGTTATTATTTCTTTGGGAACATTTTGGTCATTTGAAGTACTTATTTATGTAGTAAGGAGGAAGACGTAAAATGGTGGAGTGCTTGGTTCTTAACAAGTAATCATAACAATCTACTTCAGTCCATGATAAAAGGCTACAGGAGTTATATGAGAAACACAAAAATAGCAGAATCTCATCAGAAAACACAAGGACATTTTGTAATTCTAACTTTACCCATCTTACTATTTGTTTACTTATTCAGTCAGCTATATATCTGTCCTTAAGTTATTGCACATTCCAGTCTTAAAGACTAGACTGTACAATGATAAAGAGGTGTGTGTGTGTGTGTGTGAGAGAGAGAGAGAGAGAGAGATATATATTTCAATACAATTTATTTTAAATCCAATTACAGTCCAATTACAGGGCAAAAGTAAATGGCTTTACCTCCTCAGTTACGTATCTCCTCATAGCTCTCAAAGGCAGCGTACTCAAAGATTTCATCAATGCTTCTAAATTATGCTCAAGTTAATCTGTCTGAAGCCCAACAGTGCAATCCTATACATTTCTAGGAAGTAAGTCCCATTGTCTTTAAAGTGGCTTAGCCCTAGAAAAATGAGTACAGTATGGGACTGCAGCCTTAAATATTCACGTGTGGAGTTTATTTTCTCACATTTATATTTCACCTTCCTTCCATCATGGAACCCATGGCAGTATACATGTGGTTCTGGGGGACAGAGAGGTCACTTTTCTAGGCACTGACCAGATCCCACACCTGTTTAGCTTCAACAAGATGGCGGTCTTGTGTGTCTTCATACCATACTCTGCTATTATAAAAATGCCTCTTTATAAGTAATTCACATTTCAGGATGATCAACAGCCATCTTGACTGTCCCTGGGTAGTGTGCTGAATCTACTGGCCTGTGAATTCCACATGACTCCACAAAATTCTACCATTATCCCAGAAATCTCTGTGGAGCTGCATCCTTAAAAGCTGGTTCACCAAAAACACCGCTGAACTTAACCCCTGTAACTGGGGGTGATCGAGAAGGACACAAACAGCTTTGTAGGCCTCATACAAATGGCCTTGAGAATAGGAGCATAGGAATATGTTGTTGTTGTTGTTTAGTCGTTTAGTCCTGTCTGACTCTTCGTGACCCCATGGACCATAGCACGCCAGGCACTCCTGTCTTCCACTGCCTCTTGCAGTTTGGTCAGACTCATGTCCCCCTTCATGGATCAATGCCTTGTCGTGGCGAAGGGGCTTGAATAACTCAGAGAAGCTATGAGCTATGCCATGCAGGGCCACCCAAGATGGACAGGTCATAGTGGAGAGTTTTGACTAAACGTGATCCACCTGGAGAAGGAACTGGCAAGCCACTCCAGTATCCCTGCCAAGAAAACTCCATGGACAAAGACAACAGGCATAGGAATATAGGTGCTGCTATTGGAGTTATAAGGATTTTATTTAACCCAAAACTGTCTACGATGATGGGCAGTGGCTTTCCAGGATTTCAGGCAGGAAACATTCCCAGCCCTACTTGTAGATTATGGGGACTGAACATTCTGCACTTCAAGCAAATGCTCCACCACAGACACGTGGCCTTTCCCCAGGTGCCAGCAGGTCACAGAGTGAAACTTGCAGCTGAAACCCTCCTTTCCCAACTACATTAATTCCCTGTACATACAATGGTCACCTGGAGGATGACATTGCTGAGATGCCCTCCTTGGTTATATTGGAGATATTGAAATAGACTAGAATGTGTATATATATGGAGAAGCTTTAATCAGGAAGTAAAAGCTCTACTGTACTAAGATGCATCTCCTTAGCAATGAATTGTTATTCTATAAATCTTGCCCAAGGAGGCACAGTTGAACATCCATCTGAAGGTTTTTACTCTTTTGCAAGCTGCCCTAATAATGTCAGTTTTTCAATGCAGGGTTGGGTATAGTTTCAGAAACAAGCAGGCAAATTGGTTCTGTTTCTGGAACGCTGTTTTCAAATGGTCTCCCTTCAGATGCACACATGTTTACATCAGTTACATTTTTATCCTGCAGGCACGGTAAACTTCCGTCATGCTACACTTACTTGAAGTGTATGGGTTTTTTTTTAATACTGTGTGCTCACCAGCTCAGCAAATTATTTACTCTCAGTTGTCTCCTATTTCATATAAGTACTCAGCTGTCCAGATGTCTACCTTGTGGAGTACTCAGCTGTCCAAGGATCTCTGCTCAAAATATGTGCCATTTCCATGCCAAAATCCCCCCCTCATCCCCTATAACTATAGTTGCATTAGGGCAACACCACAGGATTGGTAGGCTAAGCATTGTACCTGCCAGTGCATAAATTAGTATTATTGTTGCATAGACCTCATTTTAATACCATTTCATCACAATCCTGTGCAAAGGTACTTGGAAATGAGTTGCACTGTCTTGGATACAACTTGATCTAAGCCAGGGGTTCCCAACAAAATTTTCTCGAGGACCCCTCATCGAGCCGCTGTTGTGACAAGGACCCCCATTAATTCCTAATCCTAAAATTAAAAAGTGAGAGCCAAATTAAGAGTCTTTTTATATTTTATATTTATACGTTTTTTACAGTTACAACAGAGTATTCCATCAGTATACAGTTAGTTTTAATTTTCAGTTCTTAATGAGGTGAACCACTTTTTAACCAACGGTCCATTTTTAACTACGCGAACTGTAGCTTCCGCGAAAAACAACGCTTTGTTTACAAACACTACTGTTTTGCAAAGAGGCAGCGCGCACCAGGGAGGAGAGAGGGGAATGGAGAAGACAGGGTACCTGCGCAGTAGCACACAAATGAAGCCGACGCGCGCAAAACATCTTGGGGAGGTGAGCGTTAGTAGAATGTGCGCGCTGCCTCTTTGCAAAACAGTAGTGTTTGTAAAGCGCCACCTAATGGCATACAGCAGAACTACTGCCTCTATCTAATTCTAGTTTTGCGCTAGACTCTGCTCATGCAGGAAGCGGCCAAAACAAAAAATCTGTTATCATACGAAATATATTTAATATTTTTTTTATTCTAATAGCATCTTGCGGACCCCTCTGGCATAGCTCGCGGACCCCTGGGGGTCCTCGGACCACCTGTTGGGAACCACTGATCTAAGCATAGGATTGCAGTGGCAATTTGTTTGGCTAAGGTGCATAGCGGAGAGCGCAGAAGTCTTGGAAATGCCGTCTGATTGACAGCATTGACAATCAGCATTGACAGAAGTCTTGGAAATGCCGTCTGATTGACACTGTCCATGGCGGGGGTGGGGCATCAACATTTGCAATTTCATTACTTCAACCTGAGAAATAAGAACAACGCCTGCCTTGGAAATTGCATTTTATTTTTTTAAACCAAGTCACCTTTAATTTCATGAAATGATAGTCTTCTATGGTCTTTTCTTGCTTGCTATTCTTTCTTTTTTTTCCTACTATTATCTTTATGGGACTAATGATTCTGTAGGGTCAGTGTCTGAGCATACAATGTTCCAGTTTAATGTTGCTACATCACACAAGAAATGCTTGTTCAGTAATGTTTCTAAATGCGCAGATTGAATAAAGTATCTCCATCAATAAGCTAATTATACACATCCAATTTTAACATTCCACTCTTTCATGAGAGCCTGGATTAAGCCTTATTTACCCTGTCAGCTTTTATACAACACAGTCATTAAATTCAGCAATAAGCCTAGATGCAAATGTAGCTAAAATAATTTTGAAAAAGAACGTAACTACACAAGAAGAGAGCTCTGCTAGATCTGCGCAAAAGCCTATTTAATCCAGCTTCCTACAGTGGTCAACCAGTGATGTCTACCAGTGGTTAACCAGAAACCCACAAACAAGGCTTGGAAAACAACAATCCTCTCCCATAGTGCATTGGTTTCCAGAGGGGGGGGGTATTGGGCGGCAGCATGGGCAAGTGAAATAATAAGATCTTATTTCCCTCCAGCTGTGGGCATTTTCCATGGAGAGGTAGTGTTGAGGTTGTGCTGCATGCAGCTAAGAGGATGAGGGTCAGAGGCAGAGCTGGGTGGAATACCAGGGCAGAGCCACATCAGGGCCCAGGAATGCCAGCAAGATTTCCTGGGCCCAGTGCATTGTATGTGGATTAGGCACCAGCACCCTGCCCTCCTCTCCACAGTCTCTTGGCAAGAACAACTGTCAATGTACATATCTTAACTTAGTCCATCCTACCTCACAGGGCTGTTACAAAAAGTAAAAGGGGGAGGAGGGAATAATGTCCACAGCCTTGAGCTCCTAGGAGGAAAGGCAAAATAAAAATATATAATGTATTTCACAGTTCATGTAAAGAAAAATAAGCAGGTGCAGCCCTTCCTTGCTTTTACTGCAGCATTTCATCGTTCTGATATCTACCACAAAACACCCAAACAAAACAAAAAGTTTGCCACCTCTGAAAGTTTGAAAAGACTCCTAAGTATGAGCAGTTTCACAACTTTAGTGTCTGAACTACCAACTCTCGGTGTAGCCTACATCACAAGGCTGTTGTGAAGATAAGGAAGGTGATGAGAAGACGCTTTGCACAGTTTTGAGCTCCTGGGAGGAAAAGCAAGATACAAATAAACAATAAGAAGAAAGAAATCCCCCAAGCATGTGAATCTCTCAGCAAAACAAACATGTGAAGCATTTGCCCCTCAGTCCCCCCCCCTTACATTATTTAAGTAAGATCTGTGGGAATTTTAACTTGCTGCAGCTTTAAGGTAATTTGTTGTGTTTTATTTGCTGATTCGTTTTGTATTTTATAGTTTAGTTGTAGGGTTACTAAATAATAGGACCGTCTTCTTCTAGCAGAACAGACTGCAGGATGCCTTAAGCCGGGGTGTGAGAATGTGAGGAGAGAGATGTAGCTCAGTGGCAGAGCACCTGCTTCGAATGCAGAAGGTTCACATTTCAGTTCTCGGCTTCTCCAGGTAGAGCTGGGAGAGGCCATTGTCTGAGACCCTGAAGACCTGCTGCCAGTCATTGCAGACAATGTAGAACCAGATGAGACAGTGGTATGACTTGGTATAAGCCTTGGCTCCTTCAAGCTGTTCATATCTCAATGGTGTGGCATGGAAGCATTGCAGGGGACAAAGGGTTAAAGCCTCCTATCTCCTATGATAGGGTCCAGTTCGGATTGCCCTTACAATCGGCATAATGAGAAGTCCAAAGACTTTGCGGCAGAAGGAGGGGTCCCCAACAGAACACGGGTGGCTTACTACATTTTGAATTACTGTAACTGATTGTCAGGCTTATTCTAGCGAAGACAGAGACCCCTTTTTGTGGTATTCAACGAAGTTTTACCCAGAGTGGATCCATTGAAATTAATGGACCTAACATGTCCACGTGCATTGATTTCAATGGCTTCACGCTGGGTAAAACTTAGTTGACTACCTCCCACTAAGTCCAGAATCTAAAATTGCCACTCCTGGCAATTTGAGTTACGTAAACCCTGCACTTGGGACCCAGGTGGCGCTGTGGGTTAAACCACTGAGCTTAGGGCTTGCTGATCAGAAGGTCGGCGGTTCGAATCCCTGTGACGGGGTGAGCTCCCATTGCTTGGTCCCAGCTCCTGCCAACCTAGCAGTTCGAAAGCACGTCAATCTGCAAGTAGATAAATAGGAACTGCTACAGCGGGAAGGTAAACGGTGTTTCCATGTGCTGCTCTGGTTTGCCAGAAATGGCTTTGTCATGCTGGCCACATGACCTGGAAGCTGTACGCCGGCTCCCTCGGCCAATAATGTGAGATGAGTGCGCAACCCCAGAGTCGGTCACGACTGGACCTACCGTGTTTCTCATATTATAAGACATGTCTTATATTTATTTTTTCCTCAAAAAAACACACTATGGCTTATTTTCAAGGGATGTCTTATTTTTTCTTCCTCCTCCTGCTGCGGCCGGCATTGCTGCTGCGCCTATCACTATGTCTTATTTTCGGGGTATGGCTTATATTCCTTGAATGCTTAAAAATCCTGCTATGGCTTATTTTATGGGTATGTCTTAAAATATGAGAAACAGGGTAATGGTCAGGGGTCCCTTTACCATTACCTTTAAACCCTGCACTTAGGGCACAGGGAGGTAATGCATCATGGTTTTGGCCCTAAATCAGTCAGCTTTACCAAGGGCTCATCCCCACTTACTCTTTGCCCCAGACTTTCTAAGCAGAGGTCTGTGCTTTCCTGGTCCATCTCCAAGCAGTTCCCCACCCAGGAAAACCAGCTCTTTATCGCTGAATCAGAAGAAATGGCAATTTGGGTTCCCCCGTGAATTGCTGTTTGCTCCAATTCCATGATGAAGAGCCAATTTAGAGCTTTAAGGCATGCTTAGAAAGGTGGCACAAAAGCGAGTCTGGGTGAGACCCAAGTCTCGCAGCAGCAAATTCCGCAAGTTTATCATGGGTCAGGAGAAAAGGACATAGCCCTGTCCATCTTCAACCTGCTGCTAATCAATTTCATTATTTTTTAATCAATCAGATTTTAGTTGACCGTCAGTCAGAAATAAACATCTATCCATACAAAAATTAAAACATCTAAACATCTAAAAGAACTTAAACTTAAATCGACAATAATAAGTAGACTATACATTTAGACCCATTTCATTATTTTGAAACTTGGAGCAAATACTAAATGTATCTTATCAATGGGAAATACAGTGGTGCCTCGCAGGACGAATTTAATTCATTCTGTGAGTCAATTCGTTTTGTGAAAAATTTGTCTAGCAAATCCCATAGGTATGCATTGAAATTTTGTACATTTTTTTTGCCCGTAGGAACGCATTAATTGAATTTCAATGCATTCCTATGGGAAACCGCGATTCGCTAGACGAATTTTTCACAAAACGAATTCGTCTTGCGAGGCAACCTCCGATCGCAAAACCCATTTGTCTAGCGAAAAATTCGTCTAGCAGGGCATTTGTCTAGCGCATAGCTGCCAAGTTATCCCTTTTTAAAAGGGATTTTCCCTTATGCTGAATAGGCTTCCTCGCGAGAAAAGGGAAAACTTGGCAGCTATGGTCTAGTGAGGTACCACTGTACTTCCAACTAAGCATGCTTAGAAATACAATCTTAAAGGGTTTCTCTTCTGTTTGCCCTCTTGTTGTATGTTTTCAAGATCTGTTGACTTTCTACCATGATTACAACAATCAGAAGAAATTAGGAACACCTTTCTTTTTTACCAGTGAGGTTCATCCAGTAATTTGTATTATGGCCACTGAAATGCCTACAAAGGCCTCAATTATCTTATTTGTGCGTAAAACTTAATTTCTATTCCATTATCTGATTATGCACGTTCTACTGGATGCTGGTTTCTGAGGTGATTGCTAACAATAAATTCAGTGCATCCTCCTGAGAGGGCCTACCTCTCCTCTTCCCTTTATGAGGCAACCAGGCTCCGCCCCTTTATGTAGCATGGTTTCTCTCAGCAAATAATGTGTGCCTGGGGAAAGAATTTGTTCAGAATTAGTTACTGTTTCAGAATCTCAAGACACAGGCTCCATCTGCACTATGCAAATAAAGCAGTATCATGCTACTTTAAGCCATCATGGCTTCCCCCAAAGAATCTTGGGAAGTGTAGTTTGTTAAGGCTGCTGAGAGATGTTAGAAGACTCCTGTTTTCTTCACAGAACTAAAATACCCAGAGTCCCATGGGAAAAGGGGTTGGTAGCTGAAGCACTCTGAGAACTGCAATTCTGTGAGGTTAGTCGGATCCTCTTCAAGGAGGGTATGCATAGTGCTCGGGCCTCCAGGCATCTCCTACCTGCTGATGTGGGCAGGGCTAAGCCCTGCTCCACTCCGGTTGGTCATTTCGCGGTCACTTGGACCCTAAAGCTAATAGCTTGGCTAGGGGGGTGGCCACGAAACATTATTTAAGCTCTGCTCAATGTTTGCTAGACCTCTTTACCTTCACGCAGCAGATCACCCACCCGCCCTCCCTTTACCCAGTGTGTTTGGCCTTGCTATGGACTTTGTTGGTCGCCTGTTTTGCAACGGGGACCTGGTAGGATTTTTTCCATTTGGCAGATTGGCAGGGCCATTTGGTTTTCGCCTACCGTGTAGCAATCATCACAACTTTGTAAGGTTTGGCGGTTAGGCATTGGATCAGCGGTGTGTGGGGAGGGGAGGTGCGGCCATCACCTGCCCCTCCAAGGTCAAGGGTGTTCCGTTAAAGGAATCCAGGGGTTGGTCTGGTTCTTGTCCGAAACCCCATGGTAGGGGCTAGAACCATACCAGGACTCCATGGGGACACCGGGGGGGGGGGGGAGCTTGAGTTGGTTTCCATGGGCAGGGCTCCCTCTGGAGGTGTTTCACCCTTTACCAGATTCCCTGTGAAAGCGGGTGGGAGTCTGATATAGTCTGGGGATTCCAATGGCTAAGCCAATACCACTCACATTCTGCATTCAATAAAGTTGTGGGCTAAATTTTGCCCACTAACTTAAACTAAAATCCCGTGTCACTGTGTCTTCATTTTTGGGGGGTGGTTGGGGGTCTCGAAGCGCAAATAGTGGTCTCAGTTCTTTTAGACTCGCTGACCAAGTTTTGGCATGGATTTTTTTTGGATTAGCAGTGTGAGCCTCCCTGCAGCTTGCTCCAAAAAGTAATTGGCACCATAGCAATAAAAAGGGAGGTGGCCATTTAGTATCTGTGCATACATACTCTCATATGATTCTAAACAGTGTTGCAACGGAGCCTTTAGTACATTTTAGCTTACAACAAGGTGACTATTTCACTTGGTGGCAGTAAAATTTAAAGGAATATAAACATTTGGATTCAAAGGTACAAATTGAAACCTGGTGATCTTAATGCTCACAAGAATAGACTTCCACATTTGCTGACTACTCTGCCTTTTGCGATAAAAGCAATATTCCTTTGTGCTGGAAAACTCATATTTCAGGATCCCCTAAGCAGAGTTTTATATTCTAAATTCAAGTTGGACTCCTCAATCTCAGGTTCTGTGAGATCTGTCAACACTTAAAGTCTAATTTGATGCTCACAAAATGTCAAAAAATAACAAATCTCTTTTCTTTTTTCCTGGAATGAGTTCTTATTTTGTGTGATTCAGTAAAACCTTATGATATTCAAAATAAACTGGGACACTTTGGGAAAACTTTTGGAATATTTCCTCCAACTAATTTTAAGAAGTGATTCTGGCATTCCGGCTTTTATTTAGTTTGGTGAAACCACATATGGATTTGGATTTGTTTCTTTGTATATTTCTGTGTTCCTCTCCTTTGTAGCAAACTTTTCTTTCTGTATCAAATTTGCAGCTTGGAAACTAGGTCCTTTTAATGAAGCTTTTGAGTCTCACAAAATATGATTAATCTGATTAGTGTGCCGGCTTTTTTTATGCTAACATTAACTAACACAAAGAGCCCCCCTACAGGTTAAAGTTTAAAAGTGGATTACCAGATAAAGCTAGTCTTGACGAGGTTTCTATGGCGAATGGAAAAACTGAATTTGCCTTTCACCTCATTTCAACCGTTGTCTTTCTAGTTTCTGCCCTTCTCCCTTGTTCACCATAATGTAATTAATGTTGCAGCAAAATCTTCAAACAATTATCAGATGGCACTGGGGAAGCAACATGCAAACATTGTGAGGAAAAGAATCAGCCATAAAAAAATTCTTTGTTTTTTAGCATCACAATGTTGATAAGAAAATAACTTTAGATATCTTTGAAGCCAAATCTGAATAAATATATTTATACTGTGAAGACTTTGTTCTGAAAAGAAACTACCAAAATATAATTGCATGTATTACTTGCACTTTTCGATTTACAGTAGAGGAGAATGGGACAAGGCTCTGAATGTCTTTTTGATGAACGACCAGGAAAGGCTCTCCTTCTACATACAAACACATCTATCTTTAGATAGCATTCCTCTGTGGGAGGTTTGCCTCCAATTTAATAGATAATGAACTTCTTCAGCTGAATCAGAAAATTGATAGTGAAATGAAGTTTAGAATTTTGCAAGGCAGTGACTAAACATTTGCAGCTATTTATAGGAGCAAAATGTGGTTTACTGAAATTGCTTCCTTATTTGAAAGCTCAACAGTCTGTTGGCTCTGTTTCCCCCCAGCTAGTTTTTAAATTCCTAATCCTGTTCAGTTTAAAGGTGCTATGTGTCATAGTCATGCTTTTTTAAAGACAACAGCAAACAATGCTGGCATATCAAATTGCAGAGAATAAGCACCTAATTAAAATCAAGGTTTATCCTTCTTTCCCTGGGTCATATGCTAACATATCTCCGTCTAAACAGAGACTGAACAATGTGCATAGAATGATTTTTGCATGGTCATAGGTTGTGGGTAAAGAAAAACCAGCATTGCACAATGGCCATTATAAACTATAGTCTCTCCTCGTTGCACACACATAATTCCCATTACTGCTAATGGCCCTCGCACATGCCCAGACTCAAGAGTTAATACATATGCTTTACATACCAGAATATCTGACAATGACAGATGCCAAGATGAAGAGTCATTTAGGGTTAACCTTTTATCTTTTGTGAGCTATTCTTAAATTTTATTTATTATATGTCAGAATAATAAAGAAAGTCACCAGCAAAGGAGATTTGGGAAGGTACTGGGATGCATCCTGCAAATGCAAATGTTTTCATGGATCTGTTGAGAGGTTTGTGTCCGGTACAGGGCTGTGTCATAATTACCATTGCTAAGTTCATTGCTAATTACCAGTACAGGACAAAGCAGGGGCATGCCCCCACCTCCTCCTGGCAAAACTGATAGTGGAGTGCATCTGGTCAGAGGGGCAGAGGAGTTAAAATCTGTGCGTCTGTATGTATGGATCAAGGCCAGAGAGGCACAGAGGTGGAGTGTTAGGCTTGGGCCTCAGGAAACTGGTTTCAAATCTGTGCACAGCTATTCGATGCATTTGTAGCTGCTGAAGGTGAACAGCTGAAGGAAGATTGTGAAGGACTGCAGATTTCGTGGGCTATAAGTCTAAAGAAATAACCATTTCACATTTATACAAAGGCACTGAAAAAAATATTTATGTTTTATACTATTAAAACAAAAAAAATGGAAAATGACTTAAAGGAAAGAAAGAATGTTTGGCAGTTATCTGATTAAAGAAATCTTTGTGAGCTAATTTTATGAAGATTAATTGATTAGTTAACTGATTGATTTTGCATTTGCAACTAACTGATTTTGCATTTGCACAAGAGTTTTCAAGTTGGGAAATGCTCTGATTTAAGATTATGTGAGTCACACTAGGCACTCATGGTGTGAAGAAAGTGGATCAGATGAACCTTGTAATAGAATTAGAACCTGAGACAATTCAATAAAGCTGAATATTGGAAGATTCGGAACAGACAAAGGCACCTACTTCTTTACACAGTAAAGAAGACATAACTAGTTAACTTATGGAAATTGATACCTCAGAGTGTAGGGTGGCTAATAACTGAATTGGCCTGATCCAGAAGGGCTCTCGTGTACTTATGGGGGCAGAGGTGCCAGCTTCTCAAGATGATTGAGGGGGCCTGATGCACCTTCTTGACATTACAAACATGACATCACAAGGAGCAGGGCAGAGCCGAACGCCCTCTGAACACTGAGGGGGCCCAGTCCTCTCAAAAGAAACATTGGGGGGAGGGAGCAAAGTGCCTTGACCCCCAAGAGCTGGTGCCTTTGTGTGTGGGGAAAATAGCTAGAGGGGTGCAGAGTGTAGTTTGGGACACGTGTCTAGGGCTCCCAGAAACCTGCTTTTCTAGAAATTGAGTTTAATTGAGAAAGTAAGCAGAATTCATGGGTTAATTAAAGACAACTATCCTAGAGAAGAGACAGGTAGATGGGAAATGGACACTGAGGTGGTGGCATGCCAAAGCAGAATGTGCAGTGTCAGGGGATTGAAGCCATGGTGGACAAAGAAAAAAGTCATTAAATAGCTTCCTCAATGAAATGGGGAGAGATGCTTGACTCTCAATGGGCACATTGCAGTGCTTTATACCTTATGTGGCAACACAAGACAGGGCCTCCTCAGTGCCAGCACCCCATTTATGGAAATCTCTTCTCAGATACTGCTGCCACCGAATCTCATGAACTTTCAGTGTCAGCTGAAAACATCCTGATTTTTGTGTGAGGATTGTTCATTTTGTCAGTTGTCTGTAATTTTTTTTTCTCCATGCTTGTTTCGTTTTAACATGTTATCCATACCTTTGATTTCAAAAGAATTGCTACATCAACGAAGAATGAATTTGGATTTTTAAAAGGAATTAATAAATAATAAAATAAAGAGCTGTGACTCGGAAAGGCACTCACAAAATCAGTAACAAACAGATAAGCAATTAGAGCCCTTTGCAGGCAACTGCCTAATTATGCAAGGTTCTAAATAATGCAAGCAAAGGAGTCTTCCTGCTTCAGGAGACTCCTCACACCGGCTCATGAACAGCAGTATAAAAGGGGAAGGGGGGGCAAGTGGTTTACTATCATGCCCTTGCTCTCCCTTCTGCAATTATCTTCACATCTGAGAGGGACCTAGTCCTGTCCTCATGCACTGCTGGGGTGGGACAGATGGACTGGGTTTGTCCATTCCGAATACCCACTAAGATTAATGCTCAGGAGCAAAAAGGAGTATGTTATTCACATACTTATATCTGCCATATGAAAATAGTTACATGGATACTCCTAATGCATCTTAGACTTAGCAGATAAGGAGATACCGCTGTTTCTAAACAGTACTACTCAAGTTTATATGGTTAAAACCTCTCTCCCTCTCTCTCCCCATCTCCATATATATATATCCCTGCACACAGAAAACTAGAATATAATTGAAAAGGATTCTAGCCTAGTTTTCTATGTGTAGGAGGGAAATTCATTCAATCATGTGAGAGCCCCCCCCCCACCATCACCACTGGTAATGTGATGTCAAATAGTCCAGAAACAGGTTTACCAACTGTCACAGTGGCTGGAGCGGACTACTTCAGAGTAACGACTCTACCCAGCTCTGCATTTTATTCTTTTATTGGTGCTGCGTATTTACAGTGCTGAAGTCATTGCTATTTACACGGAGCGATGTGTTCAGTCGGGTTCAGAACCTCCGAATGGCTTTTGGCGCGTCTTTCTCCACCACAAAAGCTTTGGCAGACCCATCCTCTTTCCTCTCCTCTTTCTGCGTAATTCCGGAGTTGGGGGGATGGGTCTCCCCCCCCTTATTTGCCCCTTCCTGTCCCACCTGGGACCCTGGCTCCGCTACCTTGCCTGAGCCTCGGACCCGACTTCCTGCTTCCCCACTGGAATCGGAACTCTCTCTGCTTTCCCCTGTGCTCGGGGATGGGCTTGAACTCAGGAGGGGAGGGACTTCGCGATATCCTCTGTCCCTCACACCAACCATTTGCTTTTGTGAGAGGAAGCAAGATATTTTCATGGGGTATTGGTAACTGGAATTCTTTGCTAAAGGAGATGTTCCAACCACCTAGGAAACCCATATTTATATACAGGTATGCAGAGTGAAATTCTATGCATGTTTATTTGGAAAGAACTGTAGTCATTGTCAGTGTGTACAGGTCAGTGTGCACAGGACTGCACGAAGAAGAAGAAGAAGAGGAAGAGGAAGAGGAAGAGGAAGAGGAAGAGGAAGAGGAAGAAGAAGAAGAAGAAGAAGAAGAAGAAGAAGAAGAAGAAGAAGAGTAGTTTGGATTTGATATCCCGCTTTATGACTACCCGAAGGAGTCTCAAAGTGGCTAACAATATCCTTCCCCCCCTCCCCCACAACAGACACCCTGTGAGGTGGGTGGGGCTGAGAGACTTCAGAGAAGTGTGACTAGCCCAAGGTCACCCAGCAGCTGCATGTGGAGGAGTGGAGACGCGAACCCGGTTCCCCAGATTACGAGTCCACCGCTCTTAACCACTACACCACACTGGCTCTCTCTTAGATAACAGTGTGCAAGTTTTTGAGTGCCATTTAGAGCTTTGAAACTCATAACGAAATTTGATGCCATAGAGAAGTAAGGAGATCTGGTATTCTTCAAAGCCCAAGTGGTATAGCATGCTTCATTATTCATCAAAACTGAGTGCATTGTGGCTATTTGTATATGTAAGGGGAAACAGGTGTTATATAGGTGGAGCTGGAGGGTATGATGTTGCCCTCTGTTGCACAGTGGAAAGACAGATAACATGGGATCGAAATAGACTTCAAAGCTAGTGGTGTGGACTGGGATTGTCAAAGACTGACTTGCCTCTTTCACTCACAGTTCAACAAGACCACTCCAGAGAATGAATGAAAGTATACTTGAAAGCCACAGTTTGAAGGGGAAGTAATTAAGAGGAAAGTATAGTAGCTTGTTTCTTTCCTTCTGACGGAATTCCACGAAAAGCTTAATGTTGGCAGAAGGGGAAGAAGAAAATAGCAAGAGTCAGAAAAAAAGTGGGTGCGGTTGGTGACCAATGGAATTGGTGGCTACTGAGGGTGGTGACCATTCAAAAGAAGAAACCATCACAAAGAGGACAATATACATTCCCAGAAGGATGGTTGCAATCAGGTGGTGTGAGGAGGATGTCCAACCCATGTTTCTGGCAGGCTCTGGCGGCATACCTCCTGAGTCAACCACAAGCCCGGCTGTCTGATATGTACATTTCAAGGGTGCCACAGCAGTATTAGACTGTCACCTAGCTGATCCCAAGGGCCAACCCGTCGTCATCAGATCTTTTGAAGCCCTATCATCAGAATTTGCTCCTGAGCAATTTAGCATGATTAACGTTCCAAGGCTTTCTAAATGCATTTGTGGGAGGGAGGGTTATTGATTTGTTGTTGTTTTTAGTATGTATTTTATATTCTCATTTTGTATTTTGCTGTTGAGAACCGCCCTGGGATCTTCAGGTGATGGGCAGTATGTCAATATAATCATCATCATCATCAAGAACTTAGACAGAGAGAGGTTTTTCTCCCTCCTGCATGAAAATAGAGCCCACAGTCATCCAATCAAGCTGAATAATGGGAGATCTAGGGTGAACAAAAGGAAGTACTTCTTAAAAACATAAGAAAAGCCATGCTGGATGAGGCCAAAGGCCCATCTAGTTCAGCATCCTGATGTCCTACTTTTTATTATCTGATTATTTTTTAAAAAAGTAAAGGGACCACTGACCATTAGGTCCAGTCATGACCGACTCTGGGGTTGTGGTGCTCATCTCGCTCTATTGGCCGAGGGAGCCGGCGTACAGCTTCCAGTTCATGTGGCCAGCATGACTAAGCCGCTTCTGGCGAACCAGAGCAGCACACGGAAACGCTGTTTACCTTCCCACCGGAGTGGTACCTATTTATCTACTTGCACTTTGACATGCTTTCAAACTGCTAGGTGGGCAGGAGCAGGGACCGAGCAATGGGAGCTCACCCTGTTGCGGGGAGTCGAACCGCCGACCTTCTGATCAGCAAGCCCTAGGCACAGTGGTTTAACCCACAGCGCCACCTGCGTCCCAAAAACAGGTGGAGTAAAAATGCTTTAAATAAAATTAATAAATGAATAGAGCTTGACTAACACTTAACAGATTTACACAGACAGAAAGCATGTGGGGGTCCAGCTCCCAACATTCAGAAAGTTGGCAGCCAAAAGTGATGAGACGTGTGGCTAGCTCTGGGGGAACCATTGGCATCCTTGCTAAAATTAAGACGAGTCAGACATCATGAAAGAATAGAAACACCTGCTGAAATTCTAGTAAAGAACACCCTATTGTATACATTTGGCCTGTTTCAGGGCATGTCAGCAGTCAAGAGTGATATACAGATAGAACGGTAGGTCAGCTTGGATTTCAGAGAAACCCTTGCTCAACCATGAAACCTATTTTATGGCTTGATGAAGTGGGTTCTAGTCCATGAAAGCGCGCTCTCTCTCTCTCTCTGGGAGATTTGCACCACCATTTTGTGCAAATTTCTTTTAATATCCATAATTTTGTCTATCTTGCCCAATATACACATTTTTGCACAGCAAATTTCCCTGATATTCATATTTTATAATGCATTCATGTGTGCTTTTTTTTTTTTACTAATGTATGCAATCTGCCCCTACACAATGCCCCTACACACGGACAAGGCTGCTCTGAGGAAAATGTGGAATAATTCCACATGATCTCCAATCTATTTTTTCCCATGATATGCAGGATACAAATGTGATAGAGGGAATAAAGAAGAAGAAGGATCGACCAGTGTTCCAGGAAGCACAATCCATTCGCCCCACTGCATTCATCACTATTCTGGAACAAAAGTACAGTGGTACCTCTGGTTAATAACTTAATTTGTTCTGGAGGTTCGTTCTTAACCTGAAACAGTTCTTAACCTGAGGTACCGTTTTAGCTAATGGGGCCTCCCGCTGCTGCCACATGATTTCTGTTCTCATCCTGAAGCAAAGTTCTTAACCCGAGGTACTATTTCTGGGTTAGCAGAGTCTGTAACCTGAAGCATCTGTAACCTGAAGCGTCTGTAACCCGAGGTACCACTGTATGGTATGGCACTGAATCATAGAATCATAGAGTTGGAAGAGACCACAAGGGCCATCCAGTCCAACCCCCTGCCAAGCAGGAAACACCATCAACACTGTAGTTGATGCAATTTGTATTTACAAGATTCAATGTTATATCAGACTAAGTTATACTCAGAGTAGACCCATTAGAATTAATGGACCTAAGTTACTCATGGGCATTAATTCCAATGTGTCTGCTCTAAGTACCGGTAGGACTAACAATGGAAGCAACCAGCTGTGTCCAACTACTACCTCTCATTGTATCAAGATTTATTTATTTTTCTTAATTTCATAATTTATAAACTGCTCTATTTCTGTATCCAAGTGGTGTATAAAATGTAACACCGATAGTAAAACAGCATTACAACTTTTTTTAAAAAAAATCAGCAAATTAGAAACTGCAGAAATAAAAGAAGACCTTGTAGTATTATAAATAAATAAATAAAACAAAATGAATTTTGCCTTCAATAGAAATGTTTATGTTGGTAGAATACTTTCTGAAATACGTGGCTGCTTGGCCACTACTACTACTACTACTACTAATATTTCTTACCTGCCCTTCATCATAAGGTCCCAGGGTAGGTTACAGCAATTTAAAAATACAATATTAAAAATAGCTGAAAACATTATTTTCCCTACTTCTTATTACACTCTATATATGCTGCACAGAATGTGTGTAAGAGGCATACCATGGCCTTCCTCTTAACCCTGTGGATCTATCTGCTGAGAACAGGGAACAGTCAGAGGTGCAGGAAAGGGGAGCGGGGGGCGGGTCGCCCCAGGTACTATCATGGAGGGGAGTGACAAATGATCAAGGAACAATTACTGCCTTACAAGGGCGGTTCGTAAAAAAACTTTTTTAAAGAATGCCTGCTCCAAAGGTCTTACCTTACTACACTAGGGATTATATAGCTATATATGAAATTTCATGCATATCAGTTAAGATCTTGACCCTCCTCCACAAAAATAGCTGTTTACTTGGCCGTTTTCCTATGTCGTGAAGGCTGAAATTTCAATTCAGTGGAGCAGGGTCAAGATATTAACTGAAGTGCATGAAATTTCAGATGTAGCTATATAATCCCTAGTTTAGTAAGATAAGACCTTTGGAGAAGGCTTTTTTAAAAAGAAAAGAAAAGAAAAAATTATGAACCGCCCTACTGCCCTGCCCTCCGCTGGGCTTCCCAGGTCCTAGAAAGTCGGCCTATTTGAAGAAAATGAGACTAGGCCAAGTAGATTAGATAATACAGAGCATGGTGAAATCACAATAAATAAAACCTCCCCTTCAGTAGTTTCAAGCACTATTACAGGTTTCACATAATAATCTATACTGCATTGTTTACTGTGACAACACCTGCACTTTGGAACTCCCCGCCCATTGCAACAAAGCACGTGCCTTTGCTAGATTCATTTCAGGCACCTGCTAAAAGCATCCTTTAGGCAAGCATACCTAGATGCTTAGGAAGTTGAAGTAATTTTAATCTTAATATTTTAGCTTTTGTATGTTTTAAAGTAGGATTGTTAATTTTTCTTGATTTTACTGCTGTGGTGTTTTTTTGTTTTGGTAAACCACTTTGCAGGTTTTTAAAATAAATTTTATTAAATCAATAAATATAAACAAAGGCAAAACACAATCCATCCTGTAGATTTAAGTATCTGTCCATAGTCGCCTACTTGTTATCAGAGGCCCAGAATCCAACTTCCTTTGTAAGAAAATATGAAATAACGTAAAACCATTTTTGCAGGGAAAAATAAAAAATAAAAAATCAATGTGTGTGTGGGGGTGGGTGGGTGGGTGGACAAGAAATGTTCCACACCGGGTACCACCCGACCTTCCTATGCCTCTGGGAACAGTCTTCACTTCTTCACTTGCTTGGGGTGTTCCCAAACTTGACATGGATTGCTGGGTTAAAAGGATGGTGAGATATGGGATGCAGGCTGATCCAGAAATGCAGTTACTTCTGTTCTTCAACAAAATGGAGTTGGAAAAGTTTGAGAATGTCATAATGCCCCTGAACGCTAGCTGCTGGAGAGGAACAACAGAAGAGGGCGATCAATGTCATTTCCTGTTCTTGGGCTTCCCCAAGGCATCTGGTTGGCCACTGTGAAGAACAGGATAGCCTCCAACATTTCTCTAATGAAAACAGGGATGTTGTTTTCAACAACAACAACAACAACAACAACAGCAATGTAGTGTAATTTGTTGGAAGCTGCCCATAGTGGCTGGGGTAACCCAGTCAAATGGAAATAATAATAATAATAATAATAATAATAATAATAATAATAATAATAATAATTCTATCCCACACATCTGACTGGGTTGCCCCAGCCACTCTGGGCAGCTTCCAACGTATATAATAACATAATAAAACATTAAACGTTTAATAACTTCCCTATACAGGGCTGCCTTCAGATGGCTCGGGGTTTAGATAACTCCACACCCTCCAATATTTCTCTGGTGAAAATAGGGACGTCCTAAGGAAAAGTGGGACTTTCCAGGATCAAATCGGAAACCTGGGCGGCTTCTCTAAATCTGGGACTGCCCCTGGAAAATAGGGACACTTGGAGGGTCTGAGATAGACCTTTGGTCTGATCCATCGAGATCATAGCTGCCAAGGTATCCCTTTTTTTAAGGGAAATTCCCTTATGCTGAATAGGCTTCCTCGTGAGAAAAGGGAAAACTTGGCAGCTAGAGATATTTCCTATGCTCCTAAAACATCAAATATCCATCCATTTATTTTGTAGATAGCTAACTTTCAAACAGCTTTGCCTATCTTGTTAAGTCATACATTAGCACCAATGTTACTTGTGATATTTTTAAAAACTCGGTGCATATGAAGTTATAATCACAATTATCTACAGCAGTAGTTGCTCTTACATTGCAACAGGCAAGGTGGTTTTGATTTCAATTGGCAGAGTGTTGTGAGTTTTTGAGTTTGTTTTTGTTTTTTTGCAATTACAGCTCTTGAGAGGGTTTCCGCTTTAACCCCCACCCCCCAGTCCATCTCACTCTTTTATCTCAGAGGTATACAATTACCCAAGTGTGGGAAAATTTGGCCCAGGTTGACATCTTACTCATAACAGCTTCACTTATTTCCCTCCTTTTCTTTGCTGTTTTAATCTCCTGCATTGTTTATTTGTGGATACCATATTATATTATTGAATTACTTATTGGAGTGATAATGATATATTGAACGCATGACTTACAATCCACAAGCAGAATGAAGTCCCCCCCCCAAAAAAAAATGTTTTAGGTGATTAGGAGATGAAAAGCACCATGTTTATTTGCTCTTATAATGCATTTAATAAAGCATGCAAAGATATGACCACTAGCCCACTAAAACACAAGGGAAAATGAATGATGTTACTGTAAATCTTTACATCAATCATGCCTGGTCCTTTAGAAAACAGTATTGTTTTGTTTGCATTTCAGAAGTGACAAACAACTCCTCTGACTGGCTTAACATAGTCACTTTCTATTAGTCAAGACCAGAAGCAAGTCAGAATTAAAACGTGGCCCTTGGTTGCTAGGCAGCTGAGTTGTCTTGCCATGGTGGTTAGTTTCCTTTTCATTGAATGACAACAGCAAAATGAAAGAAGTTTTGAAAAACTTGATAATGGTTTTCAAAGGAGGAGGATAATTGGGCTCGCTTGCGCAACACTGTGTGGAAACTTTTGCTTGGCGGTAAGGGAAGGCTGTCACTAAAAATTTCAACTCTTGTACACAAACTTGACCTAGAATCTTCTCCAGATTTCCCTCTGTTCGTTTGTACAACACTTCTCTCAGACCAAGGGGTGCTGGGATGAAAGAGATAAGACAGATGGGTAATGCCCCAAAGGAATAAAGGAATCAATAGTTGTGATTTTAATCCATCAATGAAAAGGAGGAATTAAGTGAAATCTTTAAAGTGAGGATTGTGTAAAAAGGTATTTTGAGACTAGCCACCTAATACATGATATATATTTTATGATTGTGCTTTTAAACTACTGCATTTCGCTTCTTGTCTTTACAAACTGGAGAATATTGTGATGAGTTGCACCAAAAATTAAGCAATTCTCTTGCTGTCATTTTTTAAAAAAATATATACTCTGCACAACAGATAATTGATTCCACCACCACCCCCTCAAAAATATATCCCCTAGGTATCAAAAACATGTAGAACATAACAAGATGATTGGGAGGTAAGGTTTTCAAGGAAACATTTATCCTGGAAATTAATGAGATAATAATAATTAAGTTTGCTACATGGCTGCATTAGCATTTAAGCTGATATAAAAGTCCAATTATGTATAACTGTCCTTATCATTAATTTCCTTGGGTAAAAAACAACAACAACCAAAAAAAAAAAAAACACCACCGAGCAAAATGTACCTATAATGAAAGAAGGGACCAATTAGCATTGGATTAACATTCATGGTTATTTACAGTTGTTTTTGTGCTTGTTCTTGTGCTCTGACTTCCTAAAATTTCACAACCCAAAGATTTAGAAAAAAAAGGGTTGTTTAGACGCAAGGTGCAATGAAGTGGCTGGAGCCATTGTGTTGACACCACCTCTCTCATTATACCCTCTCAATCAACACTCGGCACACAGGAAGCAGCAATAAAGCCCATCTGCCATGGTTAATCTGCAGGCAAACCCACACCCAGGGCCTGCGCCCGTTACTCTCCAGCCGTATTATTCTCAGATCCAAAGCTTCATAAGGGATCAGCCAAAGTCCATTAAAGTAAATAATAGCTAGAAATGACAGGCTTAGCAAGGATTGGGAGGAAGTTGAAGACCAATCTGAGCGGTGAGCTCTGATTAATAGAGAAAAGCATTAGGAGAAAAGGGAAGAAAAATGACCTCAGCCTGCTCCAAAGAATTCCTGAACCTTGGTTGTTAGGGCAAGTGCTACCATCTGAGACGTTGGTGATCCTTGAATTTCCTTCACTTTGATGCGGCTCAAATGGGAAAATTTTGAAGGTTCACCCAGGCCCCAGGCCCCAGCTGGAAAGGCGTCTGGAGTCAACCCTGTCAAAAATTCTGTTGTGTAAAAAGAGAAAGAGCGAGGGAGGGAGGAAGAGAGAGGGAAAGGAGGGAAGGAAAAAAGGGGGGGGGAGAAGCTTTTTATTAGCTAGATTGCAACAACAACAAAACCCTCTCAACTTTCATAAGGAGAAAATGTGTGCTACCATTGGTTGCTAGACTGTTATTGTTCATAAATTATCCAAATAGAGTCTGTAAGCAAATGATGGGACACTAGTCAAAACAAGAAGTCTCCCTCCATTTCTTTCATTTTTTTTAAAAAACCACATATGTATTAATTTCACTGGCAAACGAAAGAGTGCCGTCTGGGAGATAAGAAAGATTGCTTTCAAGGATGTTCCCATGCAGTGTTTATGCTCTGTTTTCTCAGCTGTATGTTGTGCATGAACAAATTGTAAAGAAAGAACAGGAATATCGACCCTTGACCAGGACTTCTTTTTGCCTTGTTGACCGCCTTCCTGGTAGCAAGAAATGAATGAAGATGAACAGTTCAGAAAGCATATGCGCTGCCACTTCCTGAATACTCAGGAAATAATAATAGATGCATATGATTTCTGACCAATAGGAATGAGCCCTACACCTTTCAGATTTATACCTCTTTAGAAATGGCTGGACAACATCCAAGTTGTATGAATATATCACCTTATTCCTAATGCAAATGTCAGTGAGCTAAGCAGATATTGAATTATGTTTTTAAAAACAAAAACAAAAAAACAAAAAGTTGTATCAACTTTAAAGTTGATCCAGCCTCAGATAAAACTATTCCAGAATATGGAATAAAACTGTACAGGTGCTGGCTATAAAAAGCAAGGGGAAAGAGATTGATTCATCTGTGGAAGATGTGGTCTAACTATACAAAAAAAAGAAAGTTTCTAATACGGTATGCAGGTTTCATAAGTAACATGGGAGTGAACAGGAATAATGATGGCTGAGGCACAAAATTGCTGATAACCTGGCTAATGCACTGCTTGTGTCCACGTGATGCAATTTTCATATTTTAATCTTAAGTAGAACGAGAAATGACAATTACGAAAAGACAAAATAGATACCACCAACAGCTGTAATGGCTATCTATGCTGCTCAAGGATAGGCAAAAAGGTACAGTAAATCAATATTAAATTCTCCACATATGCAGGTATAGCAACCACCATATCATATAACATCATTATAAGCAAACCCTAACACATTTTGGACAGTAGAAAGCAGGATGTACAGCTAACTAGACTTCGCTACTTTCAGCTGTTCTGTTTTAAAGGGAAAATAATATCTGTCTCTGCAAATGCATGTTGGACCTTCTGTACACATGCATGCATTTGAGAGGGTTAAAAGTTCATTATCCTTATTCATGCTTATTCACATTTTTATCAAGCTTTATTTTTTTATATAAAAAAAACCCCAAAACAATTTGTGTTGAAGTCCTACATTTAGGCAGTTTGCCTCATGGTGAACATTTGTTCTGGAGTGCTCCAACTTAATTCCTTCTTTGAAAACAATTCCTTATTTTAAAATATTTATTAGGACTTCAAATAAAATGTCGTTAAAAAACAACAACCATGAAAAGCAAATAAAACCATGAAGATTTGATATGGAATTTGTGGCAATTAACTACCATCTTAAATGTATCTACTCAGAAGTAAGTACCCATGGAACTTACTCCCTGTCGGGAGTGAATGTAGGATTGCAGCCTAAATTTCACTTAACATGTCACCTGAAAAGTTAAGAGGAAGATGACAAAACATTGAATCAAGGCAGGGGAAGAATGTTCTCTTTTATTTGATATTTCATATTCCTATATGTCTAGACTGCTGCTTTCAATAAGAAATGCACTTTGCAGGATTCGGAACACGGTGACTCCAAATGTGGACTCCCATCTAACAAAAAGAGAAGAGATGGAGCATGTTTTATAGAATTGTTGCCACTGGCGCCAATTAAATGATATAGTTAAATACCATTTGGGATTTATTTATTTGGACATAAGCAGAAATAATAATCATTTGGGATCATTCAACAGAATGACTTTTCTAGCATCTAAGCCCAATCAGTGAACTCAAAGTCACTGAGTGAACTATTGGGGAGAATTAAAAAATATATAATAATACAAGAATAACAGATTGTGTTTCCAGTTCTACGTTGCTTGGATTCTTAAACAGGAACACCAGCATGCAATCTCTCTTATAATATTGCTTAGTCGCAGTTGGATATTTTCTTTATGGTTATGCTTTTAGCTGTGGCCACTGTATGGACCACAGCCTCCTATAGGTTTTGCTTAGATTACCAAAAGCCTCTTATTACTCCATAGTAAAAAAATAAAAAAATCCAGGGGTGAAAAAAAAAGCCAAGAGACCTACCTTTTGGTTTTGCTTTAAAAGAACACATTTGGGGTTTTTTGTGTGTGAAACCATCCAAGATTTCCCAGGTACCACACTCAGGCACTAGTTTACCACAATACAGACCAACATTCACAGTACATTTCAGCTGCATTTATTTCCTCGGCATTTACACGTCACGCGTACCTCTGCAGTAGGTGGTGGTCAGTGTTTAGTCTGTAAATCACATATATTTAAATATATGCAAAACACAAAGGGCTAATATTTTAATATACTCTTAAGGATTGCACAAAGAAAAGATTGGATCCACAGATGTTCTTCTGCTGACAGAGAGTTGCTTTCCATGAATGGAACACTCCTCTCATAAGTGGAAGGGCACCTTTGAATCTAACCCTTGCCTTTGGATTCAACCCAATATATATTTCAAATTATTTCCCAGAGGCCACTCAGATTGAACTAGCCTCTGTTGAGAAAGATTGCTATGATTCTTCAGTGGGCTTTATTATTATTATTATTATTATTATTATTATTATTATTATTATGTGACAATTATACTGTTTTAATGAATTTCCATTAAGGAAGCCCATGTAAAACTGCACATTTGTTGCTTGTAATCCATATATTCCAACAATGATGGAATAGTAACATATGAATAATGTTAATAACCTGGGTACACCCTTATCTAGAGCAGGGGTACCCAAACTAAGGCCCGGGGGCCGGATGTGGCCCAATCACCGCCTAAATCCGGCCCGTGGACGGTCCGGGAATCAGCATGTTTTTACATGAGTAGAATGTCCTTTTATTTAAAATGCATCTCTGGGTTATTTGTGGGACCTGCCTGGTGTTTTTACATGAGTAGAATGTGTCCTTTTATTTAAAATGCACCTCTGGCTTATTTGTGGGGCATAGGAATTCATTAATTTTTTTTAATTAAAAAATATAGTCCGGCCCTGCACAAGGTCTGAGGGACAGTGGACCGGCCCCGTGCTGAAAAAGTTTGCTGACCCCGATCTAGAGGAACACCATAATTGTTAAAACCTATTTTATCTTAGAGGCAAGCATTCTTATGTATATTGTCCATATGGGAACATTTCTTGACAGGTTTAGCTCATCGCTGGAAATCCATAGTGAAGATTTCTTGTGCATGCTGCCTTCGCTACATCACATTATTAAGCTATCATATATTCTACAGGTGAACAGTCAGTTCTCCAAGTGTGGATCCTTATGAAACCAAAATGGCGCCATCTGTGCACAACAAGGAGATATCAACAGGCTGGGGGGAAGCCACTATTTTGCTTCTGTTTTTCGTAAAGAAAAAAAAATAGAAGGGAACCCTGCAAGGATTCAGCTCCACACACACACACACACACACACACACACACACACACACACACACACACAACAGCAGGCAAATGAGTACCCAACATGCTAACATTCAAAGCTGGTTGAATGTTGTTGGCGAGGAAGAAAACCGGGGGGGGGGGGGGAATGCTGGCTAGATGTATTAACCAGGGAAATTGCTGGTTGGACATGGCTGACTGGCTGAGGTCATGAATAGGTGCACTCAACGCTGCAACATTTTGTTGTAGGCCCCACTAGGCATTTTTAACCATCCATAGATTCATTCATTAATCAGGAAGCCCACACATTTTTGCCAATATTTTGTGGAATAAGGTACACTGACACTAACATGACATTCCTCTGCTCAGGGAAAATCCCATATTCCTGAGCAGGGAGAACTTCCAGACATTTCAGTAAAATATGTGAAAGCCGTGTGATAGAAGAGCATTGCATCCCTTGGGAGTTTGGTGGAAATAACTGCTGGTTTTCTCAACCTCCTACTTAATACAATATGCAAACATATTGTTTATCATTTCTGCACCAGAGGTGTCTAAGTCCACAGGATAGGGCAGGTGGTAAATCTACATACATAAATCAATAAATACAGTCCCTTCCTGAAATGAAATAGCAAAATAATTCTGCACGCAGGGGATTTGCAATCTCTTTTAGACAGGCAATGCTTAAGCTGACACAAATGCTGCGTTTTATCATTGAGATGGTCAGTTAGATGGGTGGCAACTGGAGAGAGGGTCTTTTCAGCTTGAGGAAGGACTGTAGCTTGGGAAATGGCAGGACTCAGTGACTGAGCTCATACTTTGCATGTAAAAGATCCTAAGTTAAATCCCTAGCATCTCCAGGTGGGGTTAAAAGAGAGACTCCTACCTGAGACTACAGAAAGTTATTGTGTAACCATGGTGTCTCAATGGACCTAAGAAACTGCCTTAGACCAAGACAAGCTAGTTGAGGGGTCAGCAAACTGTTTCAGCAGGGGGCCGGTCCACTGTCCCTCAGACCTTGTGGGGGGCCGGACTATATTTTTTGTGGGGCGGGGGGAATGAACGAATTCCTATGCCCCACAAATAACCCAGAGATGCATTTTAAATAAAAGCATACATTCTACTCATGTAAAAACACACTGATTCCCGGACCCTGCATGGGCTGGATTTAGAAAGCAATTGGGTCGGATCTGACTCCTGGGCCTTCGTTTGCCTACGCATGGGCTAGTTTGTTGAGCGAGTTTCTTATTGTCTGCATTGAAGGACAGTACCCACTGAGCACAAGCTACAAAGCTACCGAGCAAAGGCATTTCTATTCACCCTGGCTTAAAACATGTAATATCAATTATGTGACAATTTTATTTGCTTGGCTGGTTCATGTTTTTGTGTTATGCTGTCTCTCTGCTCTGTTGTCTGTCAGGCATGGGGAACTTTTGGGCTTCTACATGTTGTTGGACTCCGACTCCCCTAATCTCTGGCTCAGGATGATGGGGGTTTGAGTCCAGCAACATCTAGATGGCCACAGGTTGCATGTTTTTGGTCATAACTTGTATTAATGTTTTACTGTGCTGGCTATACGCCCAGATAGCTTTTCTAAAGGGTGGCCTAAATGTTGTTTAAGCAAGAATAAACAGGGCCTGGATTGGAGTGCAGTTGGTCAGACAATGTGAACTATTCCGGAAACACCCCTTTGCCATGCTTATCATCCCTAGCTAGCAAGACCAGTGGTCAGGAATGATGGGAATTGTAGTCCGAAAACAGCTGGAGGCACAAGGTTGGGAAACACTGCCATAGTAGATCTCAAAACAGTTGTAGACATCTGTTCCCTTCCCCTTTTAAAAATGGGAACAGGGGCAATTCTTATTTTTTTTAAAAAAAACTTGCAAAAGAGAAAAAGGTCATTTTTAAGTACCAGTACTGTTTGGGATCACAATTAGAATTCCCCAAACAATGTAAACATGGTTCAAGGTCTCTGATTAATATCTGATTAATATAATAGCAAATAAAGTAACTGAGACCTCTGGTTTGTGGATTAAATGTCCACCATATTCTACAATTACTATATTAAAGCCTGCATTTACCAACAGACTGCTTCATTTCATGACATGAATTACAATAAATCCTATGGGAGGAAGGTCCAGTTATAAATTCAATGGTACCGGTAGTAATAATAAATGGCAGTTTTCAATGTTAAGTTTCCATATATGCTAGCACACTTGTGCTATTTGTAGTGTGGGAATAACTGCCCATGCCAAAATGTGACAAGAACTAGGGTTATCTGCTTTCAGGGTTATCAGCCTATTGCACACTAAAATGAAAGGTGAAATGTCACCTTTAAAATGTCCCGTGATGGAATAAAACTTGGTAGACCACATCACCGTCGGCGGCCAAGGGCAAAAGAATCCGTGCTTGTGTCATGAATGGCTCTTTCTTTAAATCTGTCTTTTTCTTGATAATAACCACAGGGACCTGGATGCTTAAGCAGGTAAGTGAGGTTGCCCTGCCTTGAGTTCAACTCTTGACCACCAATAATGCTTTGATTGGGTTCCATGGGCTTTTGATGGGCCAATTATGCATCCCCTCCAATGAGGAAATGCGTCCCCAAAAAGAAAAAGGGTGAGGAATAAGAGAACACAGATTTTTTTTTCTAAAATCAAGACATGCTAACAAATAGACAGAAATTTAGAAATATTGCTTATAATTTAAATAGAAAGACAGCGTATCTCACCATAGCCTGAGAGACTGGGACCAGGTGGCCTGTGTACCTGGTCAGTCTGCTAAGCAGCTGGTAACTGTTGATGGGACACACCAAGGATCCTTGTTTTCCTTTTTATGCTTCTTTGGCTTTAAACTAGACATGGACACAGGGCAGGTCCTCAAACAGAGGGACTCCTTAAACAGAGAACTAACTGTCTATGATGGTCCTCTATAAAGTAGGGTGCACAGCAACCATCACCTTAGCTTTTGATACCACCTCTCTCTGGTCTATTCTCACTGAGGTGGTAAACCTACATCTGGGCAATACCACTCAAAACGGCAGGTGACCAAAAGCTATTCCATAGAACTGTGGCTTGGATTCAGAAAGTTTACACGTCAGGAAGGAATGCGCTAGGCTAAAAGCCCTTCTCTATGCCATCCAGTTTTCTAGTTAGAATAATAATAATAATAATTGTACAGCAAAGCATTGAGTTGTGTAAACTCCATATTTAAAACCCAGAATAGTACAGCCCAGCCAAAGATTTAGCTTATCAGCAGCTAGAGTTCTCAGCTCCTGGCCCTGATGCTGTGCCAGTTACACTCAAGAAATGGGAACGTTGGTATATGAAATCAAGAGTGTTGTTTCAAAAAAGACAACAAAAATATGATATATATTTTTAAAAAATTGAAATTGGTAGAACTGGTCTTGAAACTGTACTCACTGGTAAATCAATACCCACTGCCTCTCTCTAGTTACATTTTTGGTGTTGTTTACAATTAATCAGCTGAGATAAAATGAATCTAGATCCTTAGTGAGAATGATAGATAATCTAGTTAGACAGATAGATTACATTAAAATGAGCACACCTTAGTTTTTCCAGTTAACCAAATTCATTTCCTGTCCCTGCCACTGTATTTTCCCTGTCCTTGTCAATGAAAAGTATAAATAGTCAGTGATCACCACCGAAACATATTGGCAGGACGGTCTTACCACGTTGTAGAAAGGGCATAACAAGCAGTATATCAAGTACAGTATGGTTATTGGGTATATGGGGGGGGATATTCATTAGGATATGCAGAGCTCATAATATCAACATCCTACAATTCATACATTAAACTTTTAAGCAGCATTGATCAATACTGTCATTTTCAGAACTCTGTTTTTTTCCTGTTTCTCTCTACCTCTTTCTGCTCTTCTGTCTAATTTGTCTATGGCACAACCTGCTTTATCACCCAGTTCAACAGCATGAGCTATAAGGAGTGTTTCAGTATTTATCCATTGGGCTAAACTGTAGCTCCTCAGTTGCTAAATTCATCTTGCAAATTTAGTAAGTTTAGTGACCAGAGAATAATTTTCATTATCCCCTTTCCCCCCTGGTTTTTAAAATTTCACCATTTTTTTTAAAGCAAGGAAACATATACATATATGATAAAGTATTTGTGTGTGTGTGTGTGTGTGTGTGTGTGTGTGTGTGTGTGTGTTGTACTTCCATCCACCTATGAATCCATTCATACTTTGACTTTATCACGGCTTTCATTTTTGGGCCGACGTGTTTTACATCATTTCCAGGAACATTTCTTGAAATGTAATTTAGATGCCTTCAAATCCCTCAGATAAACATTCTCTTGGTGGAAATGTAACTCCCAATTATTTAAATATTTTTTATAATTAATAATAATAATAATAAACACATGACATAGCTGCTATCACTACACAAATTTGAGCAACATCACCACAGCTACAGTACATGCCTCCAAATCATTCTTTGGTCCGTCCCTCATGGGATATTGCACACTCAGACACTGGACATGTCTGAGATCACTTGTTAGATGTCTGTGACATAAATAATTTTGTGTTTTCAATACTATGCAAAACTATTCTCTAGGTATTTAAATGGCAATTTGTTCATAGTTGTACACTGCACAATAATGTAAAATGTTGTTTTAAGTTGAATCTTATGAAATTAGAAATTAACATACACGTATTCGTGACATAACCCCCATAATGTTAGTCTGCATTCCGAAATGAAACCTCCTTTCTGTTTCAAGAAATATTATTTCTGTTACCAAAAAAATAAAAACAACAACAACAACCTTCAATTGTATCTCTGCCAGGGAATTGTTACACCGTTCCAGATATTCTGTGATTTGTATATATTTTAAGCAGAGTCTTTAAATTGCTTCACTTTTAAAGAATACTTTGCTCTCCAGATTAAGGCTACAGACATTTACTCTTCATTGATGTTCCTTGGAGTAAACATGCAGAGAACTAAACTTCATCGCAATTTCAGTGGCTATGGCCAAGATGCAGAAACACAGGAGAGATGGACATCAGTCTTCAGCAAATGGTGAAGACCTATACCAGATGACCATCCTTAGTCCCGGGAGCTTTTCTATCTTATTTTAATAGTTCTTAACATTTGTTCCCTCTGACTGTTCTGCTTCCTCCTTATCAAAATGCACTGCTTTTGGCAACCTTCCTTGTTTGGCCCATTCTCAACATGAGCAAAAAGGACAAATTTGTGAATTTCTAAAATCTTCACACAATATTTAATCATGTATTGACATTATATGTGTGTGTGTGTGTCTCGATTAGATAGATAGATAGATAGATAGATAGATAGTTGGCTTCTGTCTACTTGGCCTGAAATTATTCATGAGCAAATTAGTGAATTTATCCATTTGTTCTTTTAACTGGTGGCATGGTTGTAAGAAGAAATTGGCACACATTCTTGGAGCCAAAAATGCAGGTATTTTGCAAAGCAGTGGTTTCCTGTGTTATTTTGGTAAAGAGACAGTGCCATTTCATCTCCTCATGCTGCCATAATTTGAAATACTTTTCATTGATTTGGTTCACTGCATCAATTCCCAGCAAGAAATTTAACTAAAAACATTGCTACATCATTTCCACTGTTGGAACCAAAGGATTGAAAGAAGCAGAAATATCTGCTCTCTGTCTCTGTGTTCACGTTGAACTGATAACATTTCAGTGGCTTCCAAACCCCTAAAAATGCAAACTATTTGTGCATATCATATCCTATATATGTGATATACATAACTGATCTATTTTTCCTGACATTTTCGGCCATTTTTTTTCCATTTAGTGACAGGCAACATCAAGCTGTATGTCAACAAGTACGGTTTCCATACTTATGATTAACGGTTTCACTTTGAGGAAAAAAATTATATATTTAAAGCTGCTTCGCAACTTTCTCTCTTCGCTTGGCACAAACACAGCTGCAACAGCAAGAGGCAAAAATCCCTTTCCAAATGGAAGTCTTTGCCTAGCATGTGTATTATTTAGCTTCAGGGAAAAACTTGTTTTGAAGTCCCTTTGCTTGTTTTGCAACTTAAAAATAAAATAGGTGTAGCAGGCTTCCGCTGTTTTCGAAAACATATTTTCCTACTTCCTACTTTCCCCAGAAGGTGTCACTGTTGTGACTGCCAGGTGGCAATTCCAATAAAACATATTAAGGATATTCTAGCAGTCTAATATCAAGCTAAGTCATTCCTATATGTTCAATCCCCACCCACATCTCTGTGGACCTTGAAAGAAGTGACCATCATTAAGGTAATCAAGGATAAAATGGGATGACAATTTATATAAACAAAGATGCAAAGCCTGTACATCAACTATGACACAGCCAGAAATAATTAAAGTAGAAGATTTCTCATCTTATCAAATAATTTGTAAAAGAGAGGATGTGTAGTTGGGGTGGTGGTGGTGGTGACAGAATTGGTAAACTTAGTCCTGTACTCAAAATAGTAATTTTCTGAAAACTTTAAAAAACTTTTTTGGGGGGTATAACTTCCACTTTTTCAGTAGCTCTTTAGTTTTAGTCTCAATTAGAACTTTGCAACGATATATATCCGTTGTTTAATTTAAAGAAAATGAAAATCACATGCTGCAAAACAACATCTAATGTCTGGGTTGCACAATGTCAAAAAAGGGATAAAAGCCTCCAAGGGAACAAATAGGTTGGTTTCTAAATTCTTACACCATTTCTAAATACTGACAACTTTGGGGTGGCCCATATTTACATTCATTTCATCAGTATTTGTACACAGGATCATTTTTGAACAGAACTGAAGAATATCAAGCTAGTGAAATTTCAATTTAGATCAAAATTATGCTGCAGGGGGGAAAGGTTTAATAGGAAGCTACAGGCAAATGGCTACAGTATTTCTGTTACACAGGGAACAAAGTTACCTATGTTATTTGTTGTGTCAAAGGCTACTTATTTTGAGGTCACTTGGGTTTCTTTGTTCTGCTGCAGAAAAAACAAACATGAAGCAGGGTTCCACTAGGTAGGGGTGTGTGTGTGTGTGTATTCTGGATTTCATATTACAAGCTTTGGTATTTTTTTAATAAAAACATCTAGCAGTGGGAAATAACTATATTGTCATATGACAAAAATTAAAAATAAATCAGCCTTGTGCACCTTATTTTTGCCGCAACAGACTAACACAACTAAGCTTATGAAAACTGCTGCTTACAGGAAAAGTTTTCCTGAGTAGTGTCTTAAGTCCAGAGGTTAAGTCCAGAGTTAAGAAGGAAAACCTATACATACACACACACACAAACACACAGCATTTGCTGCTAATGTAAGCCACATAACAGTAAAATAATGCTAAATGTCATATGTACATATCCTAATCTACTACTTTTCTACCCTTTGTATTTTTTATAGATAAAAAAGGAAAATGCTAACATCCATGGTAGCTTTATTAAAAGAGAGGGAGAAAGAGAAAGAGAAGCAAAAAATATTTATATGCTTTGCACCATTTTTTTTTTTATCGGTCGTCCATTCTGTGTTCAAGTTTACAATAAAAACTTGCAAGCATTTCTCTCTCTTAGAATTTCCAGCCCAAATCAATTAAGAAGAGAACTTTGCTGCAGCTAGCAAGCCTGGCCAGTAGAGGCCTCTTCAGATGTGCCTTATGATTAAGGACCCTTCGAATGTGCCTGAAATCATATGCTGTTTGCTTAACTACTTGAAAGATTCTGTTGCATAAGGGAAAGAGAGAGAGAGAGAGAGAAAAGAGAAAAGAAAAGATCGCTCTTTAATGCCCTTTAAGTTGCAAGATGTTGATTAATGTTGCCCTTTACATTAATGATGTTTCAAGTAAAAGAAAACAAATTTTAAATGGATAAATTCTATTGAGGATGCATTAATTAAGCAGAGACTTTACCATATGCTGTGGCTGGAGTTCAGGCCGGCCTTTCTGTTGTTGTTACCTGTGTAGAATCCACCCAGCCTCTACATGAATGCCCAAGCTCAATAGCCATTTGAATGAAGGCTTTAGTTTGATTCGCCATACAAGGGGGACTGTGTCAGTGTGTTTTCTTTCTAGGAGTCACTAAGTGATTTCTATATCTGTTGTCATGGTGATCTTGCAAAGCAGGGGGAAATGGGGAAAAGAGGGGGCAACTTCAGGCTTTCTTTCTACACCCTCTGCACCGAGAAACGAAGATGTTGTTTAGCAGGCCCTGTAAAACATTGGTCTTTCTCTGGGGGCCTTCTTTTTGTTCCCTGATTGTCAATAAAACTCATTTTAAGGGGGACAAGGACATCTAAATGTCATCTGTCACCGTGTTAGAGAGATTAAGTTTGTTTAGGAACTTGTGCAGGGACAAAAGGCGCACTATTTGCTGGGCTGATACAAAACGGGGCAGCGACTATCGTGGGGGGGGGGGCGGCTCTTGATTGAGAAGGAGCCGTAGCAAAAGGCCTGGGAGGAAAGATCAGCTCACTTGCAGGTGATGGCACAAGGATCCTTGACATGACAAGCATCACAAACACACAAACCGAAATAAAGATGGTGTTCAGTTCAAGCCCTGTTTGCTTCCTCCTCGTTTCATCCACCCTGGAACCACAAATTTCTTAGCACGTTTCTATAATAGACCCAAGCCTTTTGATAGCAGCCAGCCTGTTTAAAAGATATGACACACACACCTGATAGCCCTTGAATGAATTATAAAAGAAGAGGTGGGGGGACAGATTCTCTTCCCCCCCACCCGTTCCCTCCCCCAGGGAAAATCCAACAATAATAGGTGCTGCATTAACTCAGCGTTTTCCACATAATGAGGCTAAATGGTAGTACAGATTAATGAAGACATTGGTGTTATTAAAATCAAATCCTGCAGTTCATATGCTTTTCTTAATAATGAACATTGTGGCTATTGGAGACGAAGAAAAGGACTCCCCCCACCAATTAATTTGGCACAAATCCCAGATCTCATTCAACCAGAACCTATCCAGTGCAAAACGCAGCCCATGGCCTTTCTGTTCCAGAGCTTTTTTGTTTTATATTTATGTTCATCTGGGGGAAAGGCTGGGCTTTTCTTTTATTGGAAATTTCTTTTTTTTTCTTTTTAAGCGAAGAGTGATCTCTCAGCTTAGATATCCATTAAACTAGGTGGCCCTGCCATATTGATTTTGACACAAAGGTTGGCTGCAAATTAAGTAATGAGTGTTCTTATGATTACTTGAGCTTCCATAGAGCATTTGCATACCTTTCAGAAAATAACACACATTGATGATCATGTGGTATGTTTGGAAAGAACAGAAGATATACAGGTACACTCTACCCCAGACAGGGGTAACTGGACAGTTTGCAATGTTTGGTTGCTGGTGGTAGTGTTGGTATTGCACACCCTCCAACATTTCTCTGATGAAAATAGGGACACCCTATTCCATTATTATTATTATTATTATTATTATTATTATTATTATTATTATACCCTGCCCATCTGATTTCCCCAGCCACTCTGGGAGGCTTGCAACATATATAAAATCATAACCATGAAACATTTTTAAAAAACCTTCCCTATATACGGCTGCCTTCAGATGTCTTCTAAAGGTTGTATAGTTACTTACCTCCTTGGTCTTCTAAAGGTGGTATAGCTACTTACCTCCTTGGTTCAGGGGTCACATAACTCCAGACCCTCTAACATTTCTCCAATGAAAATAGGGATGCCGTAAGGAAAAGTGGGATATTCTGGGATTAAATCAGAAACCAGGCAGCTTCTGTAAATCAGGGACTGTCCCTGGAAAAAAGGGACACTTGGAGGGTCCTGTATTGTTTTGGGTGCCTCTGCTACTACCATTACTGCTACAACAACAGCAACCATTTCCTGTATTGCTGCCGAATGCTTACTGAGGAGCATGATGGTGTTTTAGCATAGCCTCCTTTACTAAATGCTCAACACACACCACATATATTGTCTCCATCATTCCTATAGCATCCTTCTAAGTTAAGCAAAGTATTATTACTTTGCCCACATTACAGATAGCAGTGTGGACGAGTTGGGACTGAGAAAATAGTTACTTTGCAATTGCTACCTAAAGGGCTCATGCAGTGATGCTCACTGAACCAGGACTGTTTTGGCTGATGCTTCGTTCAGTTAGGAAGGGGCAATGTGGTGCAGTGGATAGCATTAATCTCTAGATCAAGTAGGTCAACACTGAAATCCCCATGCAGGCATGAACTTCAGTGATCTTGGCCCAATTTTGTATATCTACGTCACCCTAAAAACCTGGAGGGATAAAAATGTAATTATTAATACAGTAATAACTCTGGTTACGAACCGTCCTCCTTGCAAACTCTTCGGGTTGTGAGCTACGCTAACCCGGAAGTAGGTGCTGCTGGTTGCGAACTTTGCACCGGGATATGAGCTGAAGTCACACGCCTCCAGCGTGCGTGCAGCGGGAAGCCCCATTAGCAAAAGCACACCTCAGGTTAAGAACGGTTTCAGGATAAGAACGGACCTCTGGAACGAATTAAGTTCATAACTGGAGGTACCACTGTACAGTGGAGCCTCAGTTTTATCCAGAAGTCCATTTGACTTCTGAAACAATTGAAAACCGAGGATCAGAAGGCTGTCGGCAAGTTTCATTTAGAAAAATGGAGAAACGCGCCTCGGAAGCCGTTCGACTTCCGAGGCACATTCAAAAACAGAAGCATTCACTTCTGGGTTTTCGGTGTTTGGCTTCCGAAACGTTTGGCAGCTGAGACATTCAAAAACCTAGGTTTGACTGTAATGTTTATTCACTAGACTTAGTCCATCTTTCGTTACACGGTAACAGCAGAGTGGTTTCCAACATAGTATTGAATAAACCACCTACAATACCTAAATGATGCTGGGGAAAGAGCTCTAGCTCAGTGATAGTGCACATGCTTATGACAGAGCCGTGTTGGGTCAGGCCAAAGGCTCATCTAGTCTAGCATCCTGCTGCTCACGTGGCCAACCAGGTGCCTATGGGAAACTCACAAGCAGGACCTAAACACAACAGCACTCTCAAATACTGATACTGAAAGACATAGTATGCCTGACCTGAGAGGTAGTACATAGTAACCATGACTAGTAGCCATTCCTATCTTTATCTTCCACGATTCTGTCTAACCCCCCCCCCCTCTTAAACATTCAAAATGTTGGCCCTTATTGCATCTTATGGCAGTGAATTTCATAGTTAAGATAGTAATGAGTTGCACTACAGGTGATTGGAACAGCAACAAAACAAGGGGTTCCCCCCCCCCAGATTGATGATCTAAGGTCTTGATGTTCAATTTAGTGTTTAAATCAGTTGCCGGAAAAACACTTGGGATGGCTATCAAAATTAATTTAACAAATTCTTAGAACAAAACATGTTGCTTGCTATTCAGTTTATAATTCCAGGAATTCAAAAAATGCTTAGAAAGTCACATGGGAAATAGAGTTGCGGAACAGAGTTCCATTCACCTGTGCCAAGTGTGAGAGTTACTGTAATGTATAAGTCGGTCAAACTACCTTGCAATTCTCCACATCTGTAAAACCCTTAAACTTGAAAATAAATATTCAAAACATTTGTATTTTCTCTTTTGTTTTTATACTTGTTTTAATGTTTCTTTTTCTGTAAGTTGCTTTGAGGTCACTTTGTGAAAAAGGGATACAACAACAACAACAACAACAACAACTGAAATGGGTGCTGTGTAATCTGGAACTCTCAGGATTTTGATCTAACCTCCCATCTCCACAAAATAGTAGTAGTAGTAGTAGTAGTAGTAGTAGTAATAAATGCTCCAAAGAAAGCAAAGAAATTCAATAAGAAAGCCCTTACTCCCACTCCGCAGAACGTTTACAATAATACAGCTGCAAATCTTAATAAAATTGAAACTGCTATATTATATTATGACGCTGGCTTCAAAAAGTAAAGAAGTTTTTTTTTAAAAAAGGTAACAATAGTTCTTCTGGATCTAATCCTTTTAATAAATTTAAACAAATTTCACAGTTTTCAAGTACAGGATTTATTTCAGAAAGTGCAACCACGACTTCTGCCTTGCTGTCGGCTATATTATTATATGCCACAGTGTGCATGGAAGCAAAACTTAATAAGATCATTCTAACACATTTAGAGCACTTCTATGGGCATAACTGGACTTTAGATCCGGCTTGAAAGGCAATCCCATCAGCTGGCAAGTTAATAAATATATAAGCCTGATCTTGAGTCGTAACATTAGGGGCAATTTTCCATTTTGGCAAAAAGCTACAAGCAATGCTCAGCCTAAGAAATCCATGCTAAGTTTGTACCTTTTCCATCTTTAGCAGATAGTCTGAAAAATTTGTTTTTTGTCTGTGGGCATGCAGTCATGATGGAGAGAGATGGCACACATCTGGAAGCCCATCTCACCCACATTACGAACTGGTTGGTTGCATTTTGAAAATAAGTTTTAAAAAATACAGATGAGAACATCCATCTGCATTCAGGTGCACACTTGCTCTTGTGTCTGCGGCTAACTTTTTTGAAGTCCTCATGGACTTCAGCCTTGCTCAGGGTAAACTCATTAGTTAAGTCTAAAAAGTTGCCACAATCCCGCAACAACCAGCAGATGACCATCGGCCCTAGCAGATCCGAAATAAAAGGTGTGGGTGATTGTAGTGCTTAGAAGATCATTCAGAAGACCCCTTAGTTGATGTGGGTTGGCCATGTTAAGGGTCAGTTAGGGGTCAGTCCCAGTTAATGCTGATGCAGCCCTATGTGGAGGGTTGTCACATAGCCCTCGTCTCCTCACTTTGAAACCACCTTTCCCCTTATATACCCCGTAGGTCACTGCTGTCTGCAGGAGAGCTTCTCCTTCAAATCCCAAACATATCAGAAGCCCATTCCACAGTAACTTGGAGCGGGGCTTTCAGTGTGGCTTCCCCTATTCCGTGGAACAACATTCCTGTCAAGAAATGACAGGGGCCGGCCCACTATCTGTACTTCCTGGAAACAATGCAAGACAATGGGCAGCCTTCAACTACCACATCCTGTCAGCGCAAGCATTTCCATTCGCACGGGCACGACTTCCCTCCACCCCCAACCCACATACCCTGCACCCTTCCCAGATATGTTCCAGAGCATATGGAGAACTCATAGAACATATTTTGGGAGATGAAAGGGGAAGAAGAATCCATTGGACACAGAGGCGTAGCTAGCTACTCTGGCACCCGGAGCGACGGGGGCTGGGCAATCCGCCGACGGGGTGCTGTGGCAATCTGCACATGGGGGTGCTGCAGAGATCTGCCCAGGGGGGTGCCATGGCATTCTGGCCAGGGGGTGCTGCAGCAATAAGCCCAGGGGGGCACCACAGTGTGCCATTTTGGCACCCCCTCTGGGGTGGCACCCAGGGCAGCCCACCCCCACCTTTCTCCATCCTGATTGGACAAGGAGAGATCCTTGTGCTGATGGAATGAGATCCTTAGCACTATATTTGATCCCACCCATTTTTGGTCTGGCAGGCCTTCCCAGCTGGATGGATAGGGGTCTGCCATAGGTGTCTGTTTTGTATTGTTTTTTTAACATTCATATTCTGTATATTTTGTTTGCTGCACTGGTATACATATATGGAAGGCAAATTAATGAAGAGGAAGAAGAGGAATAAATTTTCAAATTTATTCAAGTTCCCAAATCCAATTCTGTTTTGGAATTTGGTTTAGTTCTAAAATTGTATGCAAAAAGAAACAAACAAAAAAAGTTTCAGAGGAAAAGCTTTTCCTGTGTTTTGTGCATATATCTGCAGAATTTGGGGAGAGCCCATTGTCACCTCCAAGGTAATAGACAGGAGCACAGGAAGCTTCTTCCTAATGAGCCAAGAGCTAGCTCAGAATTACCAATGCTAGCTGTGGTTCTCCAGGTGTTTTGGTTCTGCAACCTGGAGATGCCAGGAATTAAAGCTGGGGGTTTTATGCATACAAAGCATACAGTTCAGTGAGCTGTCACTGAACTGTAGCCCTTCTTGGATGTTTTGCAGAATTCTTGCATAATGTCGACCCTTATGCAAAACTTTCAACAACCGAGGTGCAAAGGGTGGTCTCCAAAGTCAATGGAGAAAATTGGGGGAAATTGCAGCAGAAGCTGTTTGACTTCTGAGGCGTGTTTGAAAAAGGAAGCATTTACTTCTGGGTTTTCAGTGTTCAAAAACCAAAATGTTTGGCTTCTGAGATGCTCAAAAACCGAGGTACCACTGTATAATCATGCACACACATACCCAAAACGACAAACAAAACAATACTTTTAATCAAAAAAATTTTTTTTAAAAAAGTCTGTGAGGCTACAATAGGACAATACGCCACCAGATGCTCTTGCTAGAAAGGCAGGGAAAGTGCAGATTCCCTCCTGTACTTGGAATGAATTTTGCTTTGAGTTTTGAGTTTCCTTTCAGACTCCAAACACAAAGGAAAACTCGAGGGATGCAAACTCATGTAGATCAAAACTATTTCTATAGACCTCTGACTCTCACACAACTCTTGACTCAATGGAGAATATGAAAAAAGAAAGCTTGAGATGCAGAACATAATAATAACACATCCTACAGAAAAAGTAAGGGAACCAAAATTGCTTTGTAGATTATGGTTCGTCATGTTTATTAGTGGGCACTATTATGACATTTTGTTCATGGAAAATCTGCCTTTAAAACCCACTGGAGGTGCCATGTATTCAGAATCACTCGTAGGACTTTTCTCTTTAGTGCTGAGCTGAACCTGGGGTGCACATTTCCCAGACATTTCATCCTTCCATGGAACACCCCCACTTTCACCAATTTTCCATACCCCCCCCCCTTAAAGGAAGCGACAAGGGGAAGTTCTTGAGATGAATGGTGCTGCGATTGCCAAGGCAACCAGGCTGACACTTCCTCACCTTAATTCAATTGTTGCACCCCTCCCTTTGCTTGCTTGCTTGCTTATTTGTTGCAGTATTTAGGCTGCCTTATAAGCAAAATTCCGAGGGTAGTTTGAAAGAGATAAAAAACACAGTTTAAACTTCAGTATAAACTCAGCATAAAAGAGTCACAGAGCTTAAAGACAGTTTTAAGTCAAAACAGATTAAAAGGCCTGAGGATTTTTTTATAAAAAAAACTTTTTTAAGCCTTTGCCTGGTGTTAAGTGGCAGGCATCTAAAGCTAAGGTGCCACCACTGAAAAGACCCTCTTTCCTTTTGCTACCTGACACACCTCACTTGGTCAGGAAATCTTTAGACAGGGATAGAGGAGAAACTCATTTATTTTGCATTTTAATTAAAGCCTTCCCAATTGGCACTTCCTGAACCAATATGTAAGGTGACTGACTCAGGTGGCAGAATTCACAGGGACAGCAGATCCGGCTTCCAATGAGTACTACTGCCATGGTGGCAATGACAGCCACATTGGAGGACAAATCTTCCACCTCTTCAGCAACTCCCCCACAATGCCGTCTCTACAGTAGCCTCTCGGCAAATAAGAGGTGCCTCTGGTCTCTCCACCCACCCCTTGTTCCTGATATAGCTCTTCACGCACCCCATAATGATAATAATAATAATAATAATAATAATAATAATAATAATAATAATTATACCCTGCCCATCTGGTTCATGTATTGCTGTACACACACATGAATAGAACCCCCATGCAAAATGGTCGCCTCCTGCATTTAAAACTGTTATGTACTAAGCTTGGATCCTAGAACAATAGGCAGGTAGGATCTTAGAATGCAACAACTCATTGGCTTGCAGGAGAAGACCAATCAGGCTCCAGGAGGAAGTTAATCAGCCTATTAGGCTGGTAGGATCGTAGAATGCAACAACTGATTGGCCTGCAGGAAAAGACCAGTCAGGCTCCAGGAGGGAAGCAGAATCAGCCTATCAGATGGGACTCATTGTGTAAATAATATATATAAAAGCCTGAGGTTTGGGGGCAATTCAATCACCGTTTTACAAGCTGCAATAAGAGTATGAAATCACTGCAGGATTCCGAGTATATTTCAAAAACATTAAGGAAAATTAAATTCTGCAATGAACTAAAAGCAGATTAAAACAGGCATTGCCATTCGACATATCTGGGTAGGCTTGTCTAAACAAAAATGTTTTTAATGTCCACTGGTGCTTCATATACTGTGGTACCTCGACTTATGAACGACTCGACAACCAAATTTTTTGACTTGCGAATGGGGCAAATGGCCGCACGCTTACAAATTTATTGGCATCCGAACGGAAACCGTGGCGGTTTTAGATAGGGATTTTTCGACTTACAAGTTTTTAGATAGGGTTGCTTCGACTTACGAATTTTTCCGTTTCCAATGCATCCCTATGGGAAATCGCATTTTCAATGGCGCTTTTCGACTTACGGTTTTTTCGACCTACGAAGGTGCCTTTGGAACGGATTAAATTCGTAAGTCGAGGCACCACTGTAGTGGGCTGAAAACCTGGATGTCACTGCTGAATGCCCATCGAAGGGAGCTGATCTGCTCATCCCAGAGAGTGCGGTCCTACGAAGGGTGCCGGTGCCAAGCCTAGAGAATACCAAGCAGTGCTGATAGGAGCTGACAGTATCATTGGCCTGAACCCGAGTATATCAAGGTACAATAACTGCACCAGAGTTGGTGAAGGGCAGATCCACACTATATATTTAAAGCATATTCACTATGCTTTCAAATAATGTTCTCCACAGGAAAAAAAAGAATCCTGAGAATTGTAGTTTCCATCTCCCAGAGCTATAATTCCTAGCACCCTTAAACTATAGCACCCATAAGCTATTGGCTATGAAATATATCTGCTTCATGTATCTTGTACAAGTTACCATAGCCTAATTGATATGTGTAGGCAGACATGTTTATTGGCTATTATGGGCATGGCACTTATTTTATAGAGCTACTAGTGTAATTCAGCCCGTTAAGTAAACGGGTGCTAGAACATCCCGGGGCAGCGCTTCTCCGAACCACGGGACCTGTCCTTCCTGTCGGCGGCAGGGAGACAGGAACGAAGGAGGGGAAAGCAGCCCTTTCTCCTCCTTCCTTCCTCTCCCCCAGCCGCCGACAAGAAGGAGACATCCCAGGATCTGTCCTTTCTGTCTGCGGTGAGGGGAAAGGAATGAACGGAGAGAAAGCAGCCCTGGAGCCGAAATCTGGTGGTGTGAAAGTGAAAAGCCCCCGCACCGCTGCACTTTGGCTCTGGGGGACGGAGCCGAAGTTTGGCAGTGTGGGGACTGCTCCCCCCCCCCGCGCCGCCAACGCTCAGTCCGGCTGGGAGCGGCAGTTGGCGTCCGCAGGGAAACGGTAGGTAGAGGGGTGGGGTAGCGCACGCGTGCGCGTGTGTGCATTCCAAGTCTCTGCGTCCAATCCCTGTGTCTGTGGGGCACATGCGCAGTAGCGCAAACCCAGGGACACAGGGAATACTGGACGCAGAGACACTTGCACTTTATTATATAGGATTCTTTCAAGTTGTGTATTTTATGTTCGAACAGATTTGAACTACCTTCACAGCCTGTCATGCCTCCATTGTATTCATTTGGATTTTTCACTTCATTTCATTTCACTTCTAATTTGTAAACCGCCTTTCTATACACGAGGCAGTTTGCAAGCTGAAGAAACAACAGAATAGGCAGCAACGATCACACACCTAATAACAATCTGATCCGATACAGAATGTCATCATAGAAACATAACTTTACAATAAACAAATAAAGCAATATTAAATGATCCATCAGAATGTAATAGTAAACAGTAAAATTAAATATCATCAAATAATAATTAAACAATTTACACTTGACAATTACAATGAAGAATTACTAAACTAAAATCAGCAAACATAGTGGCCAGTCACAATGTATAAAATACGTACCACAGAACAGTCAAAACCATGTAAAAGGATCAAATTGAGAACACTTCAGCCAGAGGAGCCATGACATATCTGGGAAACATATGGCTGGCTTAACTCGAGCAGGTTAACCAGCTGCACGCAGATGTGAAAGAATACTCACTGTGGGTGCAAAAGAGACTAGTCCATTAATACTAATTTATCTCCACAAATGGTGCTTTGGCAGCATTCCCCACCCCCTCCATAGGTCTTTATATTTCTTCTCCTGTCTGTTGTGGAGGTGTTGCTTTCTTATCTGACTTATTGGAAACTGCTTTGGAAAACTCACAGCAACGACAAAGGGTCTAACACAGGGGTCCCCAGACTACGGCCCGGGGGCCACATATGGCCCCCAAGGCTCTTTTATGTGGCCCCCAGGGACCCCCGCCGCCCGCTGCTGCCGCCCACTCTTACCGGCGCGGTGTGGTGCGGCTGCCAACTTCCGACCTGGAAAAGCGACAGAAATAGCTTGTGCGCACATGCAAGTGTCATTTCCGGTGACAGTGGACCGGCCCACGGCTGGAAAAGGTTGCTGACCCTTGCTCTTAGGGTTTCACCACCAAAATATGTTTTGTTGTTCTGCAAAGCACAGGGAGATTTCAAGCCTGCAGATATCTCATCTCAGGCATATGCATAATGTGGTATTAAATGGAAAGCCAGGTGTGAAGGATGGAATGGGATGGAGTATCCTGAATTAGGAACACTTCACACAGCAACTTTTAGTTTCAGGTCCCAGTTAATGTGAATTGTGCAAAGACACAATGTGAATTATGCTGGACAAGAAGACCTATTTTGTGGAACTCTTCTCCACTAGCTGCAAGTTCAATGCTTTGGTGTCTAAAGCCCCATACAACTAGGGACCAGGACATCTGAAAGATCATTTCAGCCCTTATACAAGCAGTCCTTGTTTTGCACAGGGGTGGCAGACCACTTAATTGTTTTTCTTCCTGTTCTACTAATTGTAATGCACTGTGCTGTGTGATTTTTAACTGTATATTTATTGCCTAAAAGTTCACCTACAGAAACATGTTAGGTACAGATACAGTGGTACCTCTGGTTAAGAACATAATTTGTTCCGGAGGTCCGTTCTTAAACTGAAACTGTTCTTAACCTGAAGCACCACTTTAGCTAATGGGGCCTCCTGCTGCCGCCGTGCCGCAGGAGCACGATTTCTGTTCTCATCCTGAAGCAAAGTTCTTAACCTGAGGTACTATTTCTGGGTTAGCAGGTTTGTAACCTGAAGCATTTGTAACCTGAAGAGTTTCTAACCCAAGGTACCACTGTACTTCCTTCCATCCACGCAAATTGTTGCTCATCCAACTGTAGACTGTGACATTCCTGTACTGTGCAATAAACAGGTTAGTTCTACAGGCACTGAACGTGTTGATCACCTGTTGGAAAGAGGACTCTAAAGCAGAAGAGAGGAAACTGCCTCCCTCCCCACTAGGGATGCGGGGGAATTCAATTCGATTCACATTTAAAGCCAAATTCATCAAATATGCACTTTCTGAAATGATATGAGAACCTAAACACAGCCATCCATCAAAATTCAAACTGATCCTAATTTTGCGGTGCAGTACCAAGCAGTGTTTAGAACAATGAATGCATCAGAGCAAAATGTGCCCACAGAAGAACATATTAGTGGAAATAAGAGACAAAAATGCATCATATTAGGATAAGCCGCTTAGAAAAAAATGTGTACACCAAAACTGCATACAGAAATATGTTTATTAGGAGAAAATAGCAGTAAAGTACCGTACTGAAGGCTTTTCTGAGGTTTTTTTTTAAAAAAATTTAAATGCAGATTGCTGCAGAAGTTTGGAGAACTGAATTTATGATTGGAAAAATAAGAAGCAGGAAACAAAAAGTGACAGGTCCTTCCATCTCTCCTCTCCACCACACCTGGACAGGCCCAGGTACTTTAAATCCAATCATTCTGAGCATCATCAGGCTCTTACTGAGTCTCAGGCCACAGAAGGAGTCCCACTGTCGGTCCACGAGCCTCTTTAGCGCCAAGGAGTGGTGGGTTGTGCTTCCTCACACTGCTTATTTGGACATAAAAGGTATGGACCAGTGGTGTAGGAAGAGGGGTGTGGTGGGCACGGTCCACCCCGGGGGTCATTACTGAGGGAGGTAACAAAATGGCAAAAATATGTGGTGGTGTTTCCCCCCCCCCCAAAAAAGGGGCTCACAACACTTTTTTGGAAATAATAACTCACCCACTGCACCCCCTTCCTACGCCACTGGTAGCTAGGTGAGGCGGGGGGCACTGGGCACCACACCGCAGGGCCTGCAGCATGCCTGAACAGGGCCGTCTTAAGCATATCTGGCGCCGTGGTGCAAAGATCCCTTTTCCCAGACAAGTCGACCTTTTTAAGGGGGGGGGGACCTTTTTTAAGAGTGTTAAAATAATTTTCACTGAAGGGGGCCTTCCTGCCCTGGTGAACTCTTGCCCGGCTGCCCCCTTCCTCTCCGCAATGAAGATGCCTGCCTGGGCCTAGCCACAACTGAGGGGGAATCCTGCCCGGCTCCTTCTTACTGCCTCCCCCTCAGGTCCGCCTCGGCCTAGTCCGGAGAAGCCAAGTGAGTGCGCCTCCCTCACACTCTCTGTCTCCCTTGGCCCCAGTGGCTGCTCCGGGGATGCTCTTACTGATAGTGGGTGACGCGGATGCCACCTCAGCCGCCAGCCCCAGCCCCACCATGGAGCCCCCCAACCCGGCGCTGGTCATCCGCGTCCTGGACGGTGGCAGCATGGACTGGATGGTCCACCCAGCACCTCAGCTGCTCTTCGGGTACATCCTGGTGAGGGAGGGAGGAGACGAACAACCGGGGAGAAAGCAGCCCTTTCTCGCTGGTCGTTCCTCTCCCCCCGCTGCTGAGAGCAAGGACAGATCCCAAGGAGGGAAGGAGCCCTGCTGGGGCTGCCGATTGGCACAGCCACGCCATTCGCTCACCCGTCGGAGGTGCTGATTGGTGCGGCTGCGTAATCCGCCCACCCACCGGGCTGCCCATTGGCGTGCCCGCCCGCCCATTGGCGCAGTAGCCCGCTCACCGGGGGTGCCGGCGCTTTCAGATGCTTTGCTGCTCCCCCCTTCCTCTGCCACTGCCGCCAGCCACATGGTTGGTGGGGCGCAGCTGATGGGACTCACTGGGGCGTCCCTGAGAGGCTGGGCGCCCTGGCGCACTGCGCCAGCAAGCCCAAAGGAAAAGAAGGCTCTGTGCCTGAACCACACGTCTCTCCTGAGGGGGAGGCGGCGGGCGGACTACCTGCAAGCTCCATGCTGCTTATTTGAGCAGTTCAGGACTTGTGTCTGTCCACCGCCTCATCCGCCCTACAGCTGAGGGGGAGGCTGCGGAGTGGCTCACTCCACCCCCATGGGCAGCTCGCCCCACCCCCGGCTGCAGGACTCTGGTATGGACTGCTTTCAATGTTAGACCTACCCATTGAAAATAATGGACATGAGTAACTTAGGTCCATTAATTTCAACAGATCTACACTGAACATAACTTTGAGGGATGCTATCCTAGATACCTCTCTCCCTGCTTCATAACAAAATGAATCAGTGCAGATTTTATTGTCTCATTTGATCCCTTCACCCCTGAATGTTCCACTTTAAGTGAATTCTGCACAGACAGAGAAAAACTTTGGGACATCAAACTGGAAGATCAAACAGACTTCTCCTTTGGAAACGCAAACCTATAATCCCAGCAATTCTGTGTTAGAAAAGTACAGAGATTTTCTAACATTAGTCTCAAACTAACCTGGTAACTTAAGGCAATAGCCGTATAAAACAGGCACAGTTGCTTCCTGGTTGCCAGAATAATGGAAATAATAATAATAATAATAATAATAATAATAATAATAATAATAATAATAATAATCCTCTGTTTTAATGTGTCCTGTTGTTTCATCAAGACCAAAAATCAGTGTGTTTCATAGTTTGATAATAAGTGAATAGCTTAAAACAACACTGGGGAGCTGTGCCCCAGTGTGTGTTATCATTAAAAACAGCCGTGCCTCGAAGCAGTTCAGCAGTCTTGCTTTGTACAAACTGCTTCGAGTTGGAAAATGTGTCTCTTTAAGCTTGTCGAGTTCTCTGCGCAGGGGCTTGGTCCAGTTTTTTTGCACTAGGTCAGCTAATGGTATTATAATCAGGTATTGAATATTTGCTTTCTTTGGAGCAGAGCGTTACAAGGAGATAGATTTCAAACACACACTAAAACGGTTCACGTCCGAGCTTACAAAGTGTAGTGAAGTAACCAAGAGTCCCCTGTCCCCCCCCCCACCTCCCATTTTTAGAAACGTGCTCTTGTTTGGAAAAGGTTGATATAATTTCATTTTGACCGTGTTCCCTTGCCAGGAACATCTGAGGCACAGCTGAGGCAAATTAACAATGCAACTCCAAAGCTTTATTTTCAAAGATCAATTAGAGATGTATTTTCACTTCTAATGGGGTCCTTCTAATACCATCTTCCATGTGAGCCCCTCCTTTCATTTCAGTAAAAGGATAACACAAGATACCAGCTGATGAAAGAGCCTTTCAGATCCTCTTGAGGGTGTTCTGATGGAATGGCACATATTTGGTTACAATTAGTAAGGCAAACATTTTTTCCTTGTTATCTCTCCTGCACTAGCCCAAATGATGTAAGGAGCTCGTTGGAGGGTTGGCAGTGATGGTGATGAACCAGCACTTGATTTTTTCCCCCCAGCAAAGCAAATGCTGAAATGTCGTTCTTTGAGCCTCAGCTGACAAGTTATAGGAATCCTCTTTTGAATATGGTAAAATAGAACAACGGCAATGCAAGTCTTATGCATGGACCAGAACATGGGAATAACAGCTGTAAGGGGCAGCTAGTCCTCCTCTCTTACTGGATATCAACCTCTCAAGGCATGGGTTATAAGTGACAATTCACATTAACTGGGACCTGAAACTAAAAGTTGCTGTGTGAAGTGTTCCTAATTCAGGATACTCCATTCCATTCCCTCCTTCGCACCTGGCTTTCCATTTAATACCACATTATGCATATGCCTGAGATGAGATATCTGCAGGCTTGAAAGCACCCTGTGCTTTGCAGAACAACAAAATATATTTGGGTGGTGAAACCCTAAGAGCAGGGGTCAGCAACCTTTTTCAGCTGTGGGTTGGTCCACTGTCCCTCATATTTTGGGGGAAAAATATGAATGAATTCCTATGCCCCACAAATAACCCAGAGATGCATTTTAAATAAAAGGACACATTCTGCTCATGTAAAAACACGCTGATTCCCAGACCATGCGTGGGCCGGATTGAGAAGGCGATTGGGCCGCATCCGGCCCATGGGCCTTAGGTTGCCTACTCCTGCCTAAGAGGATAAATCTCTAAATGAGGACTGAGAATGTTCAGTGGTCACAGAACATCAGGGTTAAACCAAGAAGAGAGGAACCTGGGAAGGGAGTATATTGAAAAAAAGGAGATGGAACTCTGAACAGGAAGATTCCCTGCTGCAACATTTTATCCCATGCCCCTTTTGTAGGACTGAGACTCCTTCCCTCACTAGATGGGAGGAAGTAGCACAGCACCCATTTCCTAACATACAGGTGTTATTCAATAGTCTTCTCACTTTGCTAAACCCATGTATGTTTGCTTGTTTGTTTAGTTCATGAACCACTTGATTGTCAAAACAAAACAAAATCCTCAAAGTGGTTCAAAAGATGAACCACATTGATGTAAATTTAATTGCCTTTTTAAAAAAATAAATAAAAGTGAGCTAAAGGCACTTTGAGGCCACTATGAAGCATGTTACTACCGTATGTTATTTTAAAAAAGGAGAACATGGAAAAGAAAATATTAACAATGGTCTTTCTGTTTGAGTCGTAGTTTTTTTAAAAAACAACAACAATCTAAGTTGATTCTGTGAGTGTGATTTTGTGGGTAGACTGTTGGCTAGGACTGTGTTCGCCCAGGATTTCATCCCCCACTCTGCCCTGATGTCATCGAGTGTCCCTGGGCCTGGCATTTCCTCTCAGTACAATTACCTCACAGGATTATTTTGTGGAAATTATAGGAGGAAGAACAGTGTACGCTACCCTGAGATCCTTGGAGGAAGGGCAGGGTGAACATGTAATAAATAACGTTACTTTGCACTTCTTTCCAAAGGAACTCATATTAAAGACTAGGGATTAATTAAGCAGCAGATGGTAGATCAACAAAAGTGATTTAATTAGCTGGCAATCCTACTAAAGTGAAGTTTGTAAAATTGAGTTCATTCCTTTTCCTAAGTTCTCCAGCACGTCCACTTCTGTTACCACGTGTTTTTGTCTTAAAGGGAATATTGACCAAGTAGGAGGAACCCACTTTTATTAAGTTGTGGGGTTCCTGACTTTTCCTTTACAGATGTGTCTCTATGTGCCCCACATCTGGCATCAAATGTCACATCAGGTCTGAGGTATTCGACTGCAGCTCCCATCAACCTGAGGCCTAGCTTGCTCTAGAGATTTTGGATGTCTGCTCCTATCAGGGCTAGTCAGCACTGTTAAAATCAACCCTTTTTGTTTTTCCAGGATGTCAAACAGAACTGCCCTGGTTTGTTTAGACCAGTGGTTCCCAACAGGTGGTCCGGGGACCCCCAGGGGTCCGCGAGCTATGCCAGAGGGGTCCTAAAGATCCTATTAGAATAAAAAATATATTAAATATATTTCGTATGATAACAGATTTTTTGTTTTGGCCGCTTCCTGCATGAGCAGAGTCTAGCGCAAAACTAGAATTAGATAGAGGCAGTAGTTCTGCTGTATGCCGCAAGCACTACAAGAAACTTGGAGATAAGGCAATGAAAAAGATCCTTCCATTTGCGACCACATATCGGTGTGAGCAAGCATTTTCTTCCATGTGTTTCATGAAAAACAAATATAGGAATCGGCTCAACATGCGGTCGGATTTCAGAGTGAAAGTTTCAAGTTTGGAACCTAATATTTCAGAAATAATGGACTCAAAGGACAGATTTAACTCATCTCATTAAGAACTGAAAATTAAAACTAACTGTATACTGATGGAGTACTCTGTTGTAACTGTAAAAAACGTATAAATATAAAATATAAAAAGACTCTTAATTTGGCTCTCACTTTTTAATTTTAGGATTAGGAATTAATGGGGGTCCTTGTCACAATAGCGGCTCGATGAGGGGTCCTCGAGAAAATTTTGTTGGGAACCCCTGGTTTAGACCATCTATATAGTCCAAGGAAGATTAACCAGGAATTCCATTTACAAATTTTTCAGGTAATATGTGGGCATTGACCGTACTAGCTAGGATTGGGACACCAGATACCCTCCAACATTTCTCTAATGAAAATAGGGACATCCTATTCAATAATAATAATAATAATAATAATAATAATAATAATAATAATAATACTCCATCCATCTGAGTTGCCCTAGCCACTCTGGGTGGCTTCCAACACATATAAAAACATAATAAAACATTAAACATTAAAAAGTCCCTGTGTCTTCTAAAGGTTGTCTCATTGGCTTGGGGGGTCACATAACTCCATAACCCCCAGTATTTCTGCAATGAAAATGGGGACATCCTACCATACCCTCAACATTTCTCTGATGATAAAAGGGACATCCTAAGGGGAAAGCAGGACATTCTGGCATCAAATCATAAAACAGGACAGCTTTTGTAAATTCGGGACTGTCCCTGGAAAATAGGGACACTCAGGGGGTCTGACACCATATGATAAGGTAGTTCATGTTGACTGTTTGTGGTGGTGGGGGAAATAAGAGTGTAACACACTGCTAGTTATAAAAGTAAGTGCTTTTCCATTGAAGTGCAGTCCTTCCCCTTGCTGAAATAATAGCTCCTCATGAGAAAACACTCGCTAACATGAAATGTGGGTGAATTCTCCCTCTTCCACCCAGAAAACGTAAAAATCTGTGATTAGCTTAATTTTAAAAACTACCTTCTGCCTCACTTAGCAGAATATATTTTGTTTTTCTCTTTTCCATTTAGATTTCAGCTATAATGCTTCATTTTTTTATTTTTATTTTACCCCATGCTGCAAATTATTGCTCATTATTTAGTTGGGAGATTGAAGTGGGCTAGGTGGTTTAAAGGTTCTTGAAACAGAAGAAAAGGAGTCCTTCAAAACTGTCACTGATTTAATTAACATTCAAGTCGGGAAACTTTTCAGCAACACAAGGCTCACCTTTTATGGTTATCAATATAAAATTACCTCTCTCGAGCTCCCTGAAGAGGAGTGCAGTTATCGCCAGCACTATGGTAAATAAGTATTGGCAGAGTAATGCATCAACACAACTATTAGATCTCCCTCTCCCTACAGATACTTACGAGTGCCTGTGGGACAGTGGGAATCTCAAAATCCATTTAAATTGGCTGACCCAGTGAGCCCCTGGGCTGCTGATCTAAGGAAAGAGGTACAGATTCGCTGAAAGATGCCAGACATAGCAACCTCCTGGACTGTTGTCCTAATTAAAGAGGCACTGACCTTCTGAAGAATACCAAGTTTCTTGCAGAGAAAGCCATACTCAGTGCCTTAACTGATATTACTTCCCAAGATGAAGGGATATAGAGAAGCACCTCACCAGATAAACTGAAGTGGTAAGGAGGTTCATGTTAGGTGCATCTGGTTCAAGGTAATCACCAGCACTCGAGACCTGAAAGCCTGTGTAGCTTTGCCAGAATGAGTGCAACATTCGATGTGACTATGGCTACAATCCTAGCCCCACTTATCTGGGAGCAAGTGCCACTGAATTCAATGGGACTTACTTCTGGGTATTCACAGTTAGGATTGTCTTGTACATCTTGTAGCCTGATTCTTGCAGTTGATGCCCAAATCAGCATAGAAACTTCCGAACATTTACATACAAAATTCAGTAATGCAATTCTCTAAAAGCAGAGAGCAGATGAAGTCATTACAGAGCTCCCAATGCAATTCTGCTGCGTTATATGCTTGGAAAGAATCTAGACATCTTTATTGCATTCCAGTTAATCCCTGATTATTGTTGATTTTTGTTCCAAACTGATCTTTTAAATGTTGAGCTTCCTTTCCCCACTCCCCACCCTTACGCGTCGGCTTTTATCTGTACAGCACGTTTGTTAGTAGCATTGCAGAAATAGAAGACATCTGACAATTTTCCAGCTTTCAGACGTAGAAGATGCTGGGTTCAACTGAAAGGGCTTCCAGTTCCCTCCCAGTTCAAAGAGATTTATTTGTTTTACATCGGAAATGTGTTTCTTGTTCTTAAGAAATTTGCAGCTGCTCTGTTTTTGATGCCATCATAAATATTCATGATAATACTTTCAGTCCTCTGCAAATATAAGGTGACCTTAGACAACAATTGAGGCACGGGTAGCAGCATGGACCAGCTGTTGCTTTCTCCCTCCTCTCTGGAAGCATTACAGAGGCATCTAATGATTCTGAGGTCAATCCACCAGGCATTGCCCTATGGGGAATCTCATGCAAGCTTCACCAAAAATAATATCTGTGTATGCTTGGAATTAGGACCATGATGTAGCATCACCCTGGGGCATTGTGGGAAGTTGACAAAGGTGGATGGCTCACAGCCGCCCATGGTTAAGTTAAGGTGGAGCCAAAGGGCACACACCACAAACAAGGCATGCTTAATTCTGTTTAGACCTTCGCACGTTTGGCGCAAATGTCTAAGCAGTTTGCTTCATCTCAGCTGAATGTGCTTAGAAATTCCCCTTGCCTTTGGGAGCCATGTCTTATCAGGGTTCCTGTTCAACAGAACATTCTCAGCAATCTCCTTCAGAACTTTGTACCAAGCATGGGAAGGTCTAAACACAAGCCTGCGTACCTCTAATCTTTGTGGGAATCCCCCACATCCACAATTTTGAGTTTTTCAGGCAATACGGCTATTGTGACTGCAAAATGCTTCATGTGGTGCATTATTCCCCCCTTTGGCAGGAGAAATATGCAATTTTTCAGTTTTTGGATATTTATCACAGTTGACCTGCTTGAGCACCGCTTAGTACCTATGGTATTAGGCGGTATCTAAATTAGCAAAACAAATAAATGTACAAACATGCCAAAGCTTGATGTCCAGAAGGCTACCTTACCCATGTTGATATCTCCATTAATGACCGAGTCTCATTTATTTTACCCTCCATGATGGGTGGTGAGATCACCTAAACTGCCTCCCTGTTGTGGGGCAGGGCCATTTGGATAGCCACAACACCCCATTGGTTGCCCCTCGGTCTCTGGGGCAGAAATTTGGCCTGTTGGGTTGTCTATTGGCTACTGAGGGACTATTTAAGCTGCTGCACGTTGCTGGGAACTTTCTCTTTCCTCCTTCGTGCATCAGATCACGCCCTCCCACCCTATATTTAGGACTGTTCTTTGGCCTTGCTATGCCTGTCTAGGGGTCGTCTGTTTTGGAGCAGGGGCCCGGTAGGGATTTTGCCATTTGCATGTGAAGACCTTTAAACCACCCACTTAAATAAATTCAGACAAGATTCAAATTTTGCTTTGGTTTTTGGCAGAATTTAGGCCACAACTTTATTGATTACAGCATGTGAGTGGTTGCATAGGCTCTGATTCAACTAGCTCCCTGCACCGTTGCAGGTAGCGCTGACCCAAGGCACCAGCATAGGTCAGCCTAGGGTGAACACCTGGATAGGCAGAAAGCCGGGAACAGGTTACGTCCACCACCCAGATGTCCCCCTGGACTCAGGCACGGGCACAACCCCCTTACAGGGTTGACCAAACCATTGAGTCCCTGGATTCCTTTAACGGAATACCCTTCGCATAGGGATGGCGAGAGCGTTCCCCCATCCCTATCACCTGAACCAGAGCCAATCCGCAACCTTACAAGTTGTGGCGATTTGCTACACAGCAGGCGAAACCCAAATGGCACCAGCCAATCAGCCAAGTGGGGAAAATTCCTGCCGTGCCCCTGTCGCAATGACAGACGACACATGACGGCATAGCAAGGTCAAGCGCACAAGCCCTGAAAATAGGGAGAGGTGGGCGGGTGTTCCAATGCACGCACCAAAAGAGGAATCTTACCCACCCACAACACAGGGTTTGGTTGCCAGGTCTCACTGCAACACCTGCCCTCTTTAAGGGAGGACCCGATTTGGCTGATTGGCTGTTGCCATTTGGTTTTTGCCTACCGTGTAGCAAATCGTCACAACTTTGTAAGGTTGGCGGTTAGGCATTGGTTCAATGTTTTATAGAGGAGACGAGGTTCGCTGTGCCTGCCCATCCATTGCTGCTGCTAGGGAATTCCCGTTAAAGGAATCCAGGGGCTCCTCTTGCTTTTGTCTAAACCCTGTCAAGGGGCTAGGCCCACGCCAGAGCCCCTGGGGGCATCTGAGGTGAGCTGTGAGATCAAAGCCAGCTTCTCGCTCCCCAGGATGCTTTCGCTTACTGACATATGGTGGTGCCCAGTGTCAGTCCTGTTCCTGCCACCGTGCAGGTTCAGGTAGTCTGGAACCAACGCCTAAGCAACCACTCACATACTGTAATCGATAAAGTTGTGGCCTAAATTTAATGTCAAAAACCTTAAACTAAATTCTGTGTCTATTGTGTCTTTATTTTGGGGGTCTTCACACACAAATACCTGCTGCATTCCCAAACATACTTACTGGACAGTAAATTCATCTAAACACAGTAGGACTTTCTTCCAAGAAACCAGGCATAGAATCTAGGCCTGAATGTGTGTGTGTGTGAGTGAGTGAGTGAGTGAGTGTGTGTGTGTGTGTGTGTGTGTGTTTATTCAAGCTGTGTCAGCTCCTCCAATCCAATTTGGGCCTGACTCAACCTGGGACTGCCATTCATCTTTTTCAAAGGCAGAATTGACATCCGGGGGTGGGGGTGGGATGTGGTGCTTTGTCAGGGCCGGCCCTACGGCCAGGCTGGGTGGCGCAGGGCGCCAGGGCACCAGGGCGCCTGCCCGCCCGCTGCACTGTGCGCTGTGCCCGCGCAGCTCCGCCCGCCGTGCTGGGAAACGGTGCAGGGCGGGGGCGTCGGAGGGATCCGTCGCACCACGGCGCCACGGCGCCAAATATACTTAAAACGGCCCTGTGCTTTGTCCTGGCTCTTGAAAAATTGCAATTCTTTGGCATTTATTTTTTGAAAAAGGAAAAAAGGGTGGGGAAAAGCCCAACGATTTTGGAGTCTTGCTAAAGAAAGCTCAACAACTTTCAGGGTGTCCTGGTTTTTACTTTTTGAAATATGGCAACCCTAATCCAACCTAACTGGCATCTGGGGTATGAAATGTATTGGGGGCCTCGCACAGTATTTAACTGGGGTTTTAAACCCTAATGAAACATCATAGCTGCCAAGTTATCCCTTTTTTTAAGGGATTTTCCCTTATGCTGAATAGGCTTCCTCGCGAGAAAAGGGAAAACTTGGCAGCTATGATGAAACATGCAGATAGGAAAGGAGAGGAGAGACACACACAAGCTGTTTGTGTGACACCCCTGCCCATGTTTAATTAAGGTTTGAAACCTTGATTAAGCATGCAGTTGGGGGGGGGAGGAGATGCAATCAGGTTCTCCCCTCTGCTTCCTTGCCACCCAACAGCTCTTCTTTTGACAGCCCAGGATCACTGCAGATGGATCCAACCTAACCTGGGGCAATCCAAAGCTATCTCAATCTGCTTCAGCCAAATCCCTGGTCAATCTAACCTGGCCCAGTTTGTTTCAGGATTTTGGTTTTAGCTGGAGCCACTGCATGCATCTATCTATCTATCTATCTATCTATCTATCTATCTATCATCTATCTATCTATCATCACATCATATAAACAGCTATGGTAAAGGTAAAGATAAATGATCCCTGGACAGTTAAGTCCAGTAAAGGTGACTATGGGGTTGCAACGCTCATCTTGCTTTCAGCCTGAGGGAGCTGGTGTTTGTCCACAGACAGCTTTTGGGGTCATGTGGCCAGCAGGACTAAACCGCTTCTGGCACACAGAGGACCGTGACGAGCTCCAGAGCTAACAAAAACGCCGTTTACAGCTATATAAACAGCTCAGTTGGTTAGAGCATGGTCCTTATAATCCCCATATGAGACAGCTGTATATTCCTTCATTGCAAGAGGTTGGACTAGATGATCCTCAGGTTCCCTTCCTATGATTCTATAGTAGCTGTATGTGCAGGTCCTCCCCTGTCCTTTGCGTGTGTGACAAAGGCATGCTTATAACGGAGAGAAATGATGTAAAACGAAGCACTTGTCTTTTCAGCGTCTATGTGCTTCGAGAGTCTGATTAGGTTTACAAAGATCTGAACCTGAGTAATAGCTCCATTAGAGCTCTTTACCAAGAGTCAATTCCTGTGGTCTCACTGGGTCCAGCTGCTGCTGAGTCACAGAGGAAATGGCAGAGATTAGGGTGAGCGAGAGAGAGAGAGAGAGAGAAACCAACCCAGAACAACGGAGAAATAAAGCAAATCAACCAAGCATTACCTTTTTGTGCAAAGCAGAACAATGACTTAACTAGTAAGGTTTCAAATGATCCATCTTATTCCCCCTCATTTGTGCTGTTCCTGTTGCAAAGACCACCAGGAAACATGTGAACCACTGCGGAATACACACTGTAATCCATGGCACATCTCAATTAATATTCCCTCCTGACTACCGCTAGAACAATACATAGCATCAAGCAGTTTAATCTCCGGCAATAATGCCTTTTATATGGTTGAGAGGGTTTTCCCTTCAATTAGGATTTTAAGCAAGGATTTTCAAAATTAGTTAGGTATTCTATATTGTGTGAAGTGAGGGGCTCCAGGTTTCATAAGCACCAGCATATGGCTAGGTAAAATGCGTAGAGACATGCTGGTTGTCATTAACAAACTTGCTATCAGGAAATTCTTCCTTGTAAATGTTAGCATTGGGCTCCCTTTAGAATTAAGTTAATCCTTCCACATGCTTGCTTAGGAGATAACAAGCCCCAAAGTGTACAGTATTTAAACCTCTGCTTTCAGTCTGATTTAATGCTGCCGTGTAAATTATGGATTGGACAATAAATTAATGAAATTGAAACAGGTGGCCTACAACAGGAAGGCTTATGAGGACAATGTTTGGCACTCCATCGAGCTATTTGCATACAGTAATGGTTTTGGAGTGGCTGAAATCCAATTCATCTCTTCTGAGGTTCTAGTATGATGAAAGTGCAAAATGCACCAGATTAAGTTTTTGAGAAAGTCCCATTGAAATGAAGTATGGTTGCAGAAGGACACAATTGCTCTTGAAGTAATGTGTTCTTGCAGAGTACTGTGGTTATTCTACACTTCCAACTTCTAACATGAGGGCCTGTAGTGACGATTTGGCTCTCTTTATGTTCTTGGACTACAATTCCCATTACATCTGACTACTGGGTGATGGGAGATGGAGTCCAAAAACATTTGGAGAGCTGCAGATTACCCATCACTAGCCTATAGTGGCAGGAACACAAATCACACAACTGGAAACTAGGAGGAAGCTATGTCTGTTCATACTGTATTGTGTAGTTAACCGTACACCATAAAATCGTGGTTGTTTTGCGGTCATCCTCTCTCTCTCCACCCCTGCATGAACAAAGAAGAAAAGAGGGAAAGTATATATAAAATGATGTTATTTAATAAACTAGACATATATACTAAATCAAAATATCAATGCACAGTAAACAACTTCGATCAATTGGCCGATATAACAAAATGGTGCATATATATCCTCAAAAAATGCACCAAAGCCCTAAATGTGTTTTGCACAATGATTTAAAGGCAAAACCTCATGGGCAGGTTATTTATAGAGCCCAAACTAAAACAGGAAATGCCTAGTAGCATTTGAAGTAGCTGGGAAAATATACAAAAATTATATATTCTTGCTCAAATCACTAATAAAGACACTGGATTCTTATCTCATTATACATGATAAAGCTATTTTAGCCATCTCACCCCTTGCTTTTTCCTGTAAGACCAATTGCAGTCATTAACAGTCGTCAACAGGTTTACCAAACCTATCAGCCAATCACCCATTCCCACCACCCTTCTCAGTAATACCCCTCCCCACCCTCTCACTATATATAAGGGTCTGGTGACTTCTGTTTCAGTGTATCTGAAGAAGTGTGCATGCACACGAAAGTTCATACCTATGACAAACTTAGTTGCTCTCTAAGGTGCTACTGGAAGGAATTTTTTATTTTTTATTTTGTTTTGACACAATCCTATAGCAACTCATATTAAAGGAAATATACCACCTATATCAGGTTACCAGCTGTTAAGGAGGGAAAAAAAACATTACATGTATAGAAATAATTAATTAAAAGTCCTGGGCTGCTCAGATGATGACCCCTCTCTCAACCTCACTGATGTGGTCCAAAGGAAAGCAGATCAATACATTTGGCACCAGTTTGGCTGCAGGGGTTGCCAGAAGGAGGAATACAAGGCACCATCCAACTGTCATAGGGACTCCACTCCGCATTTGTGTAGCCTTTTCTTTTCCTGAAGTTACCGGTATCCCACAAGGCAGCGGAGGTCTGGGATCAGAGTTTTCCTTCTCCTAGATGGGCTACTTTCCCAGGTTGATGAGCCCTCTCTGCCCCCACGCACACTAGGAAAGTAATAACTATATTATTTTTGTTTTTAACAAGCTTTTAAGTCCATTAAGAGAGAGAGAGAGAGAGAATTAAAAATATGAAAGCACACAAGGAAAACTCCTAAGTAAAGCACAAGGATCAGTTGTTACTACAAGCCCATTTTTCCCATTCTATATACATCATTTTAAGTCCCGATAGGAAATAATGCACAATGTTCTTATGCAGTTTCCATTCATTTTGAGGGAGAATGGAAAGCTTCCCAGGCATTTGTAACCAATGGCTGGTAACTTTGTCTTAAACTCTTTGATCAAAAGCACATGTGTTTTTCTATATATGTTGTTTTCATAGGTACAGCAAGAATCCATAAGCAGCAGCATACAAAATAACACATTCATAGTCCTATCTTCACTCAGACATTTAAGTCTCTTTGAGTTCCGTGGGATTTGCTCCCAGTTAAGTGCCTGCAAAGCTTGACTTCGTGTGGAAACCTTCTACTGATTTCTTTTTCGTCTCATTGTAGTTTTATCAGTCTACAGCAGGGGTCCTCAGAGTTTCTTTCCCTAGGGCCCACTTGAGGTGTTTGGAAATTACCAAGGCCTGCCAGACACAAAATGATGGCAGGTAGAGGCAGAGTTTGGATAAATCAGCTGGCAGTTACAGGCATCACTTTCTACTAATGTCTACTCCATTTTTAGAGATGGCTAAATAATTTCCTGCTGTGTTTTCCTTGTGGCAAGGAGTTCCAAAGCTCAGCTTTCCTCAGGGTAAATCCAGACATTTACTCTAGAGGCATTGTGTCTATTTGAGGCAGATTTTACTGATCCAGGGCCCGTAAGTGGAAAACATTTTTTCTTTTATAATTTTTTTCTTCCCACCCTGACATACTTTTCAAAATATCATTACTCATCTTGTGTGATTTCTTCTCCCATTCTCCTTTCACACCTTACCCCACCCTCTCAAAAAACAACAAAACCTGCAAGTTTCTAACATCCCTCCTTCTTGGTTCCTCTTGCTTTCATTTCTTCCTCAGATCTTTTATCTTACTTTCTACTCTTCTTCAACATCTCCTCTGGCCCTATACCTGCAGAAAAGGGAAGCCTATCTTCCTTTCCTCTTTTCCCACTCCAACAAATTTATATGTCTCCAACTTTATGCAGTATGCAAGGAGTTGCCAGAGTTGGTCAAATTTTAATGATGAGATGATGATGATGATGATGATGATGATGATAACAACAACAATAATAATTGCAAACTGATGTGGAAATGCGGAAAAATGAAAAACAGAAAAAGCAAAATTGACATCCATCCATCCCTATGACTGAACAGGGCTCTTGATTTTAGCTGGCATAGGAGGAAACTCCAAACCAGAATAGTTGACCCAAAGTTATTCCTTCCACTCGAGAAATTCTAGGACAGGCATCCCCAAGCTCGGCCCGCCAGATGTTTTGGGACTACAATTCCCATCATCCATGACCACTGGTCCTGTTATCTAGGGATGATGGGAGTTGTAGTCCCAGAACATCCGGGGGGCCTGTGCTAGGAGGTGGTGAGCTGAATGTTGCTATCCTTGAAGACAAACACATGAAAGGCTTGCAGTAGGCATTCTTGGGTGAAAGGAATGCTGGGAATGAGTTCTGCTTCCCTGGAGAATTGCATTACTTTGTCCTTTCCCTTAATATATTCTTGCAGTTAAGTTACTGCGTGCTCTGAGGATGTCACCTTCAAACATACAACACATGAGGATAAAAGCTAAGTTAAGGAACCTCTAAAGCAAAATGGATGGGGGGGGGGAATGGTGTCCTTAGTGGGAGAATTTAAAAACCACACTGTATTCAAGTGCTACAATATTTTCTTGTTTTTGTTACCTCGTTCAGATTTAAATATGTTATCACAATAGACAGTAATTCATGATCCAAATGCTACTAAAACTGTAAAGTATGGCCCATTAACTCATTTGAAAAGTATCTAAAATTTATGTAGTATTTAAACAATAATATAAATTATATTAAGTATGTGCAGCAACGGGGGCTAATGTTCGCTGAACAGAAAGAATTTCCCCTTGGAGAGCTATGATTAGTTCATTTTTACTAATGAAGCTTTCATTATACCCAGAAGTTTCCCCCCCTCTTAGTTATGAAGCAGTTTATGATTATTTTAGAAACTTGTGAGCTAATGGCCATTAAGTTTGGAATCTGTCTTTTGAATTGAACAGAACTGTCGCCTGGAAAACTCTGGGCAGGCATGAGTAAGCAAAAAGGCCTGCTCCTTTCACTGAAATCAATGGCACATTTGTCTGCTTTTGACAACTGCAATGGAAACCCCTATTAGGAAGAGTAATTGGCTGACCAGAACAACTTGTGAAAGACCCAGGTGGCACTGGAGAGTGGTCAGTGGCATCTTTTGCTCCTCATGCATGACTAGCGGGAAAGAATATAAAACCTCTGAGTTCATTAGAAGAAAGAGGACAATGACTGAGATGAGGGAAGATGATCTTGGGAGATCCTGTGTGATTTAGGATACGTTGGCTGAATGGGTCTGTGCTTGACTGGTCACCTGTTTTCATGGCAATGTGGCCATTTCTCCCCCACCCCACCCCACCTCACCCCGACAGCCCTAAATAAGGTCATTTGTTTAATTAGCACATTCGTATCCACAGTGAGCTTAGGGACGCAGGTGGCGTTGTGGATTAAACCACTGAGCCTAGGGCTTGCCGATCAGAAGGTCGGCGGTTCGAATCCCTGCAATGGGGTGAGCTCCTGTGGCTCGGTCCCAGCTCCTGCCAACCTAGCGGTTCGAAAGCACGTCAAAGTGCAGGTAGATAAATACCGGTAGGTACCGCTTCAGCGGGAAGGTAAACGGCGTTTCCGTGTGCTGCTCTGGTTCGCCAGAAGCGGCTTTGTCATGCTGGCCACATGACCTGGAAGCTGTACGCCGGCTCCCTCGGCCAATAACGCAAGATGAGCGCCGCAACCCCAGAGTAGGTCATGACTGGACCTAATGGTCAGGGGTCCACAGTGAGCTTAGGGCAGAGAGAGACGAGGTGTTTTCTTGCCCCTTCCACATGGTGATGTTGTCGTTATTGTTTATATGTGACTTAATGCCAAAATAGACTTCTTCTAAGGCTAAGCAGTTTGCAAGAATGAAAGCCAATGACACAAACATTAGGATATAAACATCCATAATTAAAATATTGCCAGGGACTGGGCAGAGGAGGAATGGTGGAGACCACCTCCCCAGCCTGACTCTTCCAGAGAAGAAGAAGACAGTTCAGAATTACAACAGGGGTTTGAGAGAGGTCACATCTCAGAGGAAGATGAGGGGGAAAGCTGGGAAATAATGGGAGAGGAGGAGGAGGAGGCAAAGCCAGAGCAGCTGGCTGACACATTATCACTAGAAAGCATCCTAGACCCACCATCTCCCAGAACCTGGTGAGCCTTAAAAATAGGAGAGCAAAGGGCCCTCAGCACCACCTATAGAAGGGATGATGAATGAGGAAGTGGGAGAGAAGGGAAGGGGATATTTACTCAGAGCAACACCATTATTCCAAGAGGCCACATTCTCAAGCCTCTCTATGTGAATATTGAATAAAAGCAGATGGTAAAGACTTTCCCTTGTCTTGTCCATTCCTGGCGACCTGCTGTGGGGCTTGGTTCCTCAGCTACCTGACAAATATTCAGTAAAACAATCCCATAAATATAATGCAGGGAGCTGAAGCAGGTAGCTCTCCCTTTTCTGTAGGGAGGTTCAACAGTGGCAGGGCAGGGATATCCCCCGAGAAACTACTCAGCCCCTCCCCTGGATCCAGTTCACTCAATGTCTCCCAGTTCCCCTTCCCCTCCTACCAGTCTTGTCAACAGGTCTCCACAGGGCTTATGACAACATCAAGAATCTTCCATAAACCAGGATCCACCAACCTTTATGTGCGCCATGTTTCTGCTTCTGAGTGAGTGCGGTGAGCATTAAGCAATTCACTTCTGTTTTACATTCTTCATCCAGTTACATTGATTCATTCATCACTGCTTAGCCTTCAGGCTGGTTCTGCAAGGACTACAAATTGGCCCCATTGAACACTGGTTTGGATTAATGCTGTGGTGTCTTCCCATGCCAGCTTTGCTCCTCCTGGGGGCCAATGATGCTGTTGGTATGGGAAGAAGGAACATCATTTGCCTGACCCAGAGGACTCTTCTTTTCTTTTGGTTGCTGGTCTGGTCTGGAGCAGCACTGCTACCATGCTGCACCTGAATCAAGCCTTAGTGCACTGACAATATGTGACACACACAAAAAGCCTGCCGGCAGTTGTACTATTTTCACTCTCCCTGGGAAAATGTGCTCATAGTTCCCTTCAGGATTTGCAGACTCATGATGAAGTTCATCTTATCTTGGCGTATTGCATTGTCTGTCAGACCTACACTGCTGCATGGGATTTGTAGTCCATCAAATAAAGATAACCTAGCTGTGGCACGTATGTATGTCACAATGCATGTTTGACTGAAGTCATGTGAGACTCATAGTGCTTTGGACCTGCGGTAGTGCACAATGTTGTATCATGGAATGTGAAGGCATCTCCTGCGGTCTTGTCAAACACAGGTATGTTAATATATTATAATAGAAGAATATTGGTATCACAGAATGGTCATTGGATTTGATGAAAGGCTGCCAAAAAATCTTGATAAAATTCAGAATCGCCAGAATCTGTTCAACATTCCACTGCTCTCAAAATTTGCATTTCCGTGACCATTTGGGTTCTCTTGCATGGCGGAATTGATAGGGCTGAACCTTCTGCCATTATGGCAAAAAATGAGCACCAAGTGGAGAACAGCCGGACCTATAAAGGAAGAGAGTTCTCTAAATGGGATGCTGTCACTAGTGGTGATGTTGGTAGTAGTAACAGTTGTGTGTGTGTGTGTGTTTTCTAAGTAAATATGCATATGATCAGACTGTAGATTAGGAAAGGAAATACTTAAGAACATAATAAAAGTCTTGCTAGATTAGGCCAAAGGGCCCATCTCGTCTGGCATCTTTTTGGTAATGATGGCCAGCTAGATACCTACAAGAGCCTCATTATTGTATGTCCATGTTAAAACACGTTGTTGGACACCATTGGCCTTTGAACTTGGGTGTCCTAGCAGAAGAATACAGGCAGTAGGAGGCAGCTTTTGCCTCTTCCTGGGAATGCTATAAGGGAATAACAAATGAAACTAGAGCATCTGCAAGGCAACCCAATTTCTGATCTACATGATTGCCTCCTTTTCTTCATCTCACACGGGAACTTGAGAGGAACGTGATAGCTACCGATAATGATGGGAAGCCCATGATTCAACACCAAATCATCGAGTCTTATTCTGGGCTTCATTGTGCCCAGTTGTCTGCAGCTGGATGTAAAACCCTAGCCTGGAGCTATTTACACCATGATCAGGCTAGTAATTAGCAAAATGTTTAATATAATATAGAAGCAATTAGGAGGTGATAACATGCAATTAAGATGTGTTTTCAGATTAAAGATTTTATAGTCCTCTCTTTCTTGAAAAGATAAAGTGCCTATCTCAAAATGTCAAACTGCAGTGATTTAATCTGAATTATTTTCAATTAATATGCATGCATTCTTGCGATGTGTTCACCGTTGTTATTGACATTGATAAATTAAGCTTATCCCAGCAGAATTTATCCTTGAGATGCTCTATATTTCCTGAATGTCAGCTCTTTATTTCTATTTTTTTTCTAAATGCCTACAAGCTGTGCACGATCTGACTTGCAAGTCCCAAGATTCATCCCCTGGATTACAGCGATGTGACAGTCTGGGTGGAACAATAATCTAAAAGGGCATTGTTATAAATAGTGTGTTAGAATATAATTGTTTGTCATGTCGTTTGTCCCCTTTAAATCCCTTTGAGTCCTGTTTAAGTAATTTAGACAGCTAGGTTGACAAGAGTCTTGAGACTTCCCTTATAGAGTTGTTGGACCAATCTTCAGCCTGCTTTGTCTTTAGGGACCACCTCAATTGCGGAGCAGGAAGTACAAACAGCGAATATACTGTGAGTTTATTATGAGATTTCAGCTCGGGCTTCAGCTGTCGCTACATCTTCCTTGCTCTGTTTTTACTAAACTATGTAAATGCCGCTGATGTTAATTTGCTCAACTCCTCAATAGAATTGCTGAAACAATAGGCACCCGGATGAGGCTTCTTAATCGCCATTAAGGAGCAGTTATCCCAAAGCACATTAACATGGTTACAGCAGTTTGATGAAGAATTATAAATGGCTGGAACGAGCTCTGCCTGTCAAAATCCTTTGGACAAATTTGGCAACTAAAAGAGTAACATTTAGAAAACTTTTTTAAAAAGTTTGGATGGTTACTAATAATAGTATCATTGCACTGTTCAGTTAGTCAAAATTTGTAGTACTGAAGTTTTAAGAGAACCTAATAGATCACCAAAGTTAATGGCTTTTACTCGGCTTCATTTTCTCAGCTTCATTTTGGCATTTTTCCTTTGCCTAAAATGCTTTCTTAATCACAACCATTCCTACACATTTATTTAATAGCGTTTATCAATAAGCAATTAAAAGTATGTAAAATGTACAGGCTTATGTATGCTTTGGTCCATTTATTTATTTATTTGTTACACCCCTCCCTCTCCCTCCCTCCCTCTCTCTAAAAAAAACAAAAACAAAAACCCAACAACCTATAAATAAACCAGACTTTCAATTTTAACCATTTAACAGCACAATCCCAACCATGTATTATCATACGTAAATCCTAATGAATTCAATCAGATGTAGCCAGAATTTCTTGGGGAGTGGGGGCAGAACCGAGCTATCTGTGACTGGTCAGTTAGTTAAGTATTTTTATTTATTTACTTGATGGGGGGCAGCTGCACCCCCTGACTATGCCCATGGGGCAAGGGCAAATATAGATCCAAACCAGGGGTCAGCAATATTTTTCAGCAGGGGCCGGTCCACTGTCCCTCAGAACTTGTGGGGGGCCGGGCGGCGGCAGCAGCGGAGGGACAATGAGCGGCGCGTGAAAGGGCTCCGGAGAGGGGCTGCTTTAAATGGCGGCCACTCGAGTATTACGCTGCTGCTGCTGGCAACAATCAAAGCCTAGCCCCATTCCTCTGCAGGGTGGGGAGAAGCCGGGGGGGGAGGCGGGAGGCACCGCCGTGGTGTGTGTGAGGGAGGGGGGGAAATGGCGCAGCGCGAACAATCAGAATCAGATCCACACCCATCCATGCGGCGATTCCTGGTCCGTCCACGGGCCGGATCCAGAAGGCAATTGGGCTGGATCTGGCCCCCAGGCCTTAGTTTGCTGACCCATGCTCCAAACCAAAGAGAGATTTAGACCAGCTCAGGAGTTGGTCTACGGTAGGCACCCCCAAACTCGGCCCTCCAGATGTTCTGGGACTACAACTCCCATCATCCCTGACCACTGGTCCTGTTAGCTAGGGATGATGGGAGTTGTAGTCCCAAAACATCTGGAGGGCCAAGTTTGGGGATCCCTGGTCTACGGTTATGTAAGCACCACACATTGAAAGCACATGACTTCCTCTGTAGTTGGTTAAGGGTGCTGGGAATTATAGGTCTACGGAGGTAAACTCAGTGTAAACTGGTCCATTAGGGCAAATGAGGCAGTGGTCCACCTTAGCCAGCTCCCACCCAGCTTCCTCCTTAGCTTCAGGGCTGCTGTTTGTAGAACTCAACAGGGAAAAGGGGGGGGGGGACAAACCTCATCCTTGTTAGCTCCACAAGTCACTGTCTCTGTCTCTGTTGTGTGAACTCACTGCCTTCCACCCCAGCAATCCCATTGGGCACCAGCCACCACTGGATAAAGTACAGTACCCAGGATTCCTTGGGGTGAAAGTCAGGTGCTTTCAATGTATGCAGCCTCTGATTTACGTACCTCCCTTTGTTCCAGTGAAAGGGCATCCTTCTTTTTAGCTTCTTTAAATAAATCTTTCCCCTCTGGCTTCTTTAGAACAGGCATGTTCAACAGGTAGATCGCGATCTACCGGTAGATCACTGGATGATCATTGGCTTCCCCCAAAGAAGCTGAACAACTGTGGCTCCCCTAAAAAAAAAAGCTCAACGTTTTACCTCCTCCCTGAAAAAACTCAACAACTTTGACCTGAACCCCCCCAAAATGGCCTTCCTCCTTCCTAAAAAAAGCTCAACAACTTTAACCTGAACTCCAAAAAAGGGGGTAGATGACTGCCAGTTTTTAACTGTGAGTAGATCGCAGTCTTGGGAGTTGGCCACCCCTGCTTTAGAAGAAAAAAGGCTTCTTACGAACTGCTTTCAGGCACATAATTGGCAGCCTTCGCACACCTTCTGATGCTTATAGGAAAGCCCATCTGAAAAGATCACAGGGTTTTCAGGAAGTTTCCAGGAAAGCTGCAGAGTGCTGATGATTTGCAGAATGAAAGAAAGGACACTCGCAAACACCCCTCGGCTGCTTGGAAAGTAAGGTAACCTGCTCCCCACCCTTGAGAATTTCACTGAGGTTTTTTGTGTCCCCTTTCTTTTATAAATTATGGACACAATTTATTTTGTCATTAATTGCCAGAGAATGGTTAAGGGGGGGGGAACTCTGGAAAGATATATGGCACAGTACTAGTTAATAATATTTGGTAACTGAGTCTCAGTTCATGGATGTTAAAAGCATCACGTGGAAAAGAAGCAGAAACAGGATTTAAAAGATTTGAACATGGTTTGATAGAATATGATACATTCTAATGAATAAATCACTATTGGCAACTCGGCAGTGTTAATTCCACTGGCATATCAAGTAGGAAATGCTTTTTTAATGCAAGATTTGCTTTATTTGAAAGGAGATACAGGCCCATTTGTCCAATGTTTTTATTTGTCATCTTTTCCGTTACAGAGAGTTCTATCAAATTCCCGTACAGGGCTTAGTGAAAAATGCCAATTGCATATTTAATAAAGAATGATCCTTCCAGGAACCATTATGGCTTTAAGTGTGATTATAGAACAGCTCTCCAGTAGTTTCTTTAACTTGTATAAACATCCATTTTGTAAAGCTGGAGGCTTAATTGTACTTTTGCATAGATCCATGCCATTTTCAGATAGGCCTCTAATGAATTCTCAGCCCTGGAAATTAAAAAGTGATGTATGTTACAAAGCTCTGCTCTACTAAAATTTATACTCCTGTAACTGTTGGATTATTCTACAACTTATAAAATAATTGGTCTTCAATATTATGGTGAACTCTTACGGACTACATTATGGTCTCACGTGCTGGCTTACTCTGGGTTTGTTCTAACCTTTTTGAAACAGTAATGCCCTATTTTTATATTGTTTTGACTCATTTGTCTTTAAACCATGTGCCTTTTTCTCTCTCCAGCATGTTAAAAAGATGAGAAGACCCCTGCTGGATCAGACCAAAGGCCTATCTGTATAGTATTCTGTTTTCATAATGACCAATCTGTTGGCCATGGGAAACCCACAAGCAAGAGTCCCCTCTCTTGTTGTTATTCCACAGCAGTTGGTATTGAAATGCATGCTGGTGTTGATCTTGAAGGGATCCTATAATCATTGAGATTAGTACCCTTATCTCATCATGTACCTAATCTTATTTCAATGTAAGAGAGCAAGAAGAGCATGCTGGATCAGGTCAATGGCCCATCTAGTCCAGCATCCTGCTCTCACAGTAGCCAACTAAGTTGATGGCCATAATTTCTTGTGGGAGCGAGTTCCACAGTTTTACTAATTTCTGTGTGAAGTACTTGTCCATCTCCAACTGTTCAGCTTCTCTGAGAGAGCGCTTTCACTTCATTATGGACTTTCCACTTTCACCTCATTGTGGATTATTTAATAATACAACTCTATCATGCCCTCTTTTATGCCCCCTTTTTCCTGAACTACAAAGCCCCCAGTGTTGCTCCAACTGCCCCGCCTCGCCCCGCCCCACCTCGATAATTTTGGTTGCTCTTTTCTGCGTCCTTCCCATCTCCACATCACCTTTTCTGAGATATGAGTCAAGTACTCCCACCTACAAAATAAAATTTCCCTTGGCAGAAAAACAGACTAGATCAGCATCTAATCAGATTTGGCCAAAGGGCTGCCTTCACCCTTGACTGACCCTCAAGGGGTTAAATGCTAGTGGTGAGTGTGACCAGACCATAATCTCACGCACAAACACAGAGCCCCCCCCCATCTCAGCTGACCTGTGCAGCTGAGGAAGCTAGTTTATTGCTCTACCTCCACTCATCAAAAGACCCACCTGGTGACCAGGGCAGGGTGATTTGTACCATTGGATTTGGGCATGAGTTTAAGCACTTCCTCTTGGCCCAGGCTCCCCCCCCCAAGTCTGCCACAGCTCAGAATAGTGTTGTTCTAGGGTTGCCATATTTTGAAGAGCAAAGAAGAGGACACATTTGCCGACTTCTGCTATTAACTATGGATCACTATGGCGACTCTACCCATGAAAAAAAGACCATGTCCTGGAACAAGAGGACAACACCCAATATGTCTTTACTACACTGGGCTGGACACAGGTGGTGCTTGCCGATCAGAAGGTCGGCAGTTCGAATCCCCGTGACGGGGTGAGATCCCGTTGCTCGGTCCCTGCTCCTGCCAACCTAGCAGTTTGAAAGCACTTCAAAAGTGCAAGTCGGTAAAAAGGTACCGCTCCGACGGGAACGTAAATGGTGTTTCTGTGCGCTGCTCTGGTTCTCCAGAAGCAGCTTAGTCATGCTGGCCACATGACCCGGAAGCTGTACGCCGGCTCCCTTGGCCAGTAAAGTGAGATGAGCGCCACAACTCCAGAGTCGGTCACAACTGGACCTAATGGTCAGGGGTCTCTTTACCTTTACACTGGGCTAGGAAGCCAGTAGTGGGGGTCTGTGCCAGGGTCTCAGCTGCCTAGGGCTGAAAAGAATGGGAATAAACAACGTCTGCAGGGCCACATGTTCCCCATGTCTGGGACATGGCAGTGCTCAGGAAGACCTCATCGTGTCTAAACAATACGGTGGTACCTCGCAAGACGAAATTAATTCATTCCACGAGTCGTTTCGTGTTGCGATAATTTCTTCTTGCGAAGCGCAGTTTCCCTTAGGAATGCATTGGAATTTAATTCATGCATTCCTATGGGGGGGGGAGCACATAAAAAAGGTGCCAACTCACCTGCCACGGCCAGAGGTTTTTCAGGGGGGGATGCAGGATGAGGGCCAGGGAGAGGCTCCCTCCCTCCTTCCCCAGCAGACGGACCCTCGCGCCCAACCAGACAGCCAGCCAGTTCGCACGCAGGCAGGCTGGCTTAAGGTGAGTGAGGGGGGATCCGGCTGCTGCGGAAGCTGGGTGATGGCGGGCGGCGGAAGTGCGAGGCGGCTGGGCTCCGGGCGGTGGCGGGAGCGGGAGCGCGAGGCGGGCGGGCTCTGGGCAATGGCAGCGGCGGAAGCGGAAGAGTGAGGCGGCCGGGCTCTGGGCAATGGTGGCAGCAGAAGCGTGAGGCGGCCGGGCTCTAGGTCTGACTTTCTCCTTGCGGTGCCCTGCTTCGTTTTGCGCAGTTTTCTATGGCACGGCCATAGAAAACTTCGTCTTGCGTGTCTGCCAAAAAATCACAAAACTTTTTTGTCTTGCGATTTTTTCTTGCCGCGAGTCGTTCGTCTAGCGAGGTACCGCTGTCCCTTTAAAGCAGAGGGAAAGCATATTTCCCACCCCCTCAAAGAATTCTGCCGCCTGTAGTTTACCCTTGGCAGAGTTACAATTCTTAGGAACCCTTAATAAACTCTGGTACCCAGAATTCTTTGAGGAGCAAAATGTGCCTTCAATGAATAATGGGCGCACAGCCCTTCCTGTCTCAGGAGCATCTGATAACTGGTCTGTATTTTAAAACTCAATTTTATTAAAGGTTTTCAACATTTAATGCAATAAAAACCCAAACAAAGCTACTATCTGAAGAGAACAAAATAATAACAAAGAAAAGAAAAGGGGGAGGAAAGCAAGGAAGAGAAAAGAAACACACAAACACAAAGTTTCATATTCTGGTCTGGATGAGGTCAGTTCAAGGTCTAATATATGCCATAGGTAGACCTGCAGAGCCTTGTGATGACATGGCTGTTGGTTCCTCTGGTGGTTGTTTATCATTTTATCATGTATTGAATTTATATACTGGTCCTCATCAAAAGATCTTGTGCCGGTTCACATGATAAAGTCCCATTGTCGTGGACTGGGCACCCATGAAGAAGAGGACAAATTGACTACCTTCCGGTTCTACGAATCTATGACTGCCGAGTGATTTGTTCTGAAACGGCAGGCTGGGTAATGCTAATTTCTTGCGCTGCTTCCTTTTGTTTGAACAGGTATTCGAAGGATATTTGAGCAGCAAAGGAAGAGCAGATTTCGCACAGCCACCTTTGAACCGTCGTGCTGCTTTAAAAGATGAGTTGCGTCACTAACAAGCCACAGGTGTACACTACAGGAGCGGGTGAAATTGTAATTGAGGAGTATGATGGCAGTTAATTGTCTTTAATGTATTTATCCCAAGATGCACTTAGGCATCTGCTATATGTCTAGGTGTTTGTTACCAGGAGCTTTCCCCGATACTTAAGCAGTAGAGGATCTATATCTAAGAGACAATAAAGATGGTGAAAATGCTATCAAGGGACTCTGAAGTGGCAGGACAAAGAAACTTAGCCTCCCTCTACGTCTTGGAAATAAATGGGCCTATTTATTTTGATGGGATTTTTTTATGCATTTCCCCATATTATGGTGTAAATACTAAACACTTGACAGCCATTTTCAGGCAGTAATCGTTCAGCTGAACTGCCATACGCCGAAGTATTTTAGTGGGCAGATAGTTTGATATTTGCCTTTCTGTTAAGAGGTACTTCCCTCCGCCGTGGGCTTATTGCTCTAATAAAATAGCTTCATACTGTAGATTAAAATAATGTCTAGCCTGCCACTGACAATGGAGGATTTATGTGTGGGAGTAACCCACAATACTGCCTCCATGCATGCATGGAGAATAGATGTGATAATTAGTCATACACTGTCATTCATTTATGCAAGCAATACAGAAATGTAAGATGAGAACAACAGTGAGGCATTGCTGTGCAATAGTGCCCTGAATTCTAAATGTACTAAAACAGTGGGAGCGCAGAACTGATTATTAACCACGCTGTGGCCAAATTTTGCTCCTGTTTTTGTTCATGGTAGCTTTATCAATTTATCTGTTTCAAACGTGTAATCTGTCCTCCCTTTCTTCCAGATTAGGTGTGTGTGTGTGTGTGTGTGTGTGTGTGTGTGTGTGTTAGATAATTACAAACTTCTTAGTCCTGGCAAATCAAAACATGTGGTCTATGGTTGAACGTCCTGTACTATGTGTAAATACTGAACATAAGAAGACAGAAAATATATGTACAACATGTTTTAAATCGGGGATAGGGAACCTTTTTCAACCCAAGGGGCACATTCCTTTCTGGGCAATCTTTTGGGAGGGGCACATGGGAAGGGCAAATGTGAACAGAGCAATGAATGCAAATTTTACACTCATTGTAGGCTAGTTAATGCACAAACTCTTTATGTTCCTCTCTATGCTCCATCCAGGGAAGAGAGAGGCATTATCCATGTTCAAGGGCACATTCCAGACAGGCAAAGAGAAGACACTCAAGAAAAAGCAGGGTTAGTATGAGGTGCAGCCAATAGGGAGTGTGGCCTTGGGAGAGTCCCCAGCATGCTTGAGGTGGCTAGCAGTGCCGTACCAAGACATTGTACCACCTAAGGTAGAGACCAAACGGCATCCAGACACACACAAACTCACAGAGACCTAGGATGAACACTTAAAATACTTGCCGCACCTTTCGGGCACTTCAGGGTACCACTTGAAGCAGGGCCCACTCTAGCAACTAATAAAACCCCATTGACATCAATGGTAGAAAAGCGTTCCAAGCAGGGAAAACATTAAAGTCTTACCTTTTCCATCTGCTACTGACACTTGGTGTTGTAGAGAAGCTGTGGCAAGGGATGAGAAGTGATCTCTCCCTCTGTGTGCTTCCTAGAAGAGGGCATGGGAAGCCAATAAGATTCCAGCAGTCTCCCTCTTGCAGCAGGCATGCACTGGGCTGGCCCAACATAATGCCAAAGATGGCAGCCTATTGTATGTACAGACGCCAGCTGGACTGATGGTTGAATCTTATTTCAACACTGGCAATGGGACAACATCCACTGTCACACTTCAGAGAAACAGAAATAGTGGAGGGTTTCTTTGTTGTTCTTGTTGTTTTGCCGGGGGAAACTGACCAAGTGGGACCCAGAGCTCTCTCTTCCACCAGAGGGAAACAGCTGAGGGACAGTCACAGCTGCCCTTGAACGTCTGCTACCTGAGGAGAAGGGTTCAGTTTGGCTAATGATAAGGCTAGTCTTGGACATGCGACAACCTACCAGGAGTGGCTGCCTCTTGTCTTTCTTCCACTGTGGTTGAGCTGATGAGGAATCAATCCTGAGATCAGAAATACATTAACATAAGAAGAGTCTTGCTGGGTCCGACCAAAGCCCCATCAAGTCCACCTCCCTGCAGTTGCGTAGCGGGCCGCCACGACACCCGGGGCAGCAAATTGCCATGCACCGGGGGGGGGCGTCGCCGCTACGTAACAACGCATCCGTGCTATGTAGAGTGGGATCGCCCCCTCCCCACCCGCAACTTCTAAACGGAGCATCCAGGCTCCAGGTAGATAGCCCATTGGCGCAGCGCCGTGCTCTGCCAAGCGGGCTTTTTACCAGGAGGCTGGAGGGGCTCACCTTGGGAGTCGCTGGGTGGGGCACCGAATGTCACCCCCCCCATAGTGGAACCCGTGGCGGTCCGCCCCCTACGCCCCTAGCTCTGCCCCTGCCTCCCTGATCTTTCAGTGGCCAACCAGATGTCTGTGGGAAGCTCACAAGGATGACATGAGCACAACAGGACTCTCCAAATTATCGAGCCCCAACAACTGGTACTCAAAGGCATATTTCTTCTGATCCTGGAGGTAATATGTAGACCATGGGTAGGCAAACTAAGGCCTGGGGGCTAGATCCGGCCCAATCACCTTCTAAATCCAGCCCACGGATGGTCCAGGAATCAGTGTATTTTTACATGAGTAGAATGTGTCCCTTCATTTAAAATGCATCTCTGGGTTATTTGTGGGGCATAGAATAGAAATTCATTCATCCCCCCCTCCAATACAATCTGACCCTCCACAAGGTCTGAGGGACAGTGGACCGCCCCCTGCTGAAAAAGTTTGCTGACCCTTGATGTAGACATTTTAACTAATAGCCATTGATCTTGTTCTCCACTTCCATGAATCTGTCCAATCTGCTTTTAAAGCAAACAAAGTTGGTCGCCATCCCATTGCCCTATTGGCCGTATACATTTGAAGCAGTATCACCCCGCTTTTAACAGCCATGGCTTCTCACAAAGCATTCTGGGCACTGCGGTCTGTTTGCTGAGAGTACTTAGGAGAGCCCTACTCCCCTCACAAGCTACAATTCCCATACCTCACTGGGAAGAAGGGTTGACTGTTACACCACTCTGAGAATTATAGATCTGTGAGGGGAATAGGGCTTTCCTTAACAACTCTCAGCACCCTTAACATACTACAGTTCACAGGATCCTTTGCGGGAAGACATGACTGCTCAAAATGGTAGGATATTGTTTTAAATGTATAGTGCAAATGAGGCCCATATCTTTTAATGGAAAATTCCATTATGCTCTGTCTGAAGAAGTATTTTGTTGGGAGAGAACCAATCCCGAAATCCCAGAGAGCTACTGAGCTAATTAGGTACAAGGCACTTTTCTATGCTTCTACTAGATGTCTCCTATCCATATTCTCATTGACACTCTCAACTCTACAAGGTTAGTTAGACCTCTTAATGAGAAGGTGCTGTTGAGTTCGATTCAATTAAAGAGGAAGGGCTGTGGGCCGAAAACAGCACAAAAAAACTTATTTGGGAGTTTTTAATAGCGGCTTTTCCAGAGGTCTAGAATTCTCCCCATGCTTACTTTTCATCAGAGAGTTAATTTCCTATATATTCAAGGCCACTTTGAAATTTTTGTTCATTTGTACTGGATAACTTTCCACCAATTCCATAAGGCCTATGGCAATTGCCCCAATCCTGCAACTTGCGAAAGTATGATCAGTGCAGCTCAACAGTGCTACGAGAAAATGTAGAACCTTATATACTGTTGGGGACATTGTTTTGTTTTAGTTTTTTAAAAAAAAGAAAGATGGGGAATGAATGTGTACTAATAATTTTCATATTTTAATTGTGTTATCAAAAACACAATTAATTGGTTCCCCCCCCCCCAAGAAAGCAACAAGTACAATGCTATATATCTTCTATATTGGAAGCATTGAAAGAGGGAGAAGAGGTGTTGTAAGAGCACTGCTATGTCTCTGAAATGTATTGCCTGTGCAAGCTCTTTCTTGCAGGAATCGCCGTGCAGAATTATGGCTGTCCTTCCAACGTGGATCCAAATTTATATCCGGCTGCTGCTTTCTCCATCTGATATAGAGCAAATATTAGCATTGTCTAGAAGTGCCTTCTGTCCCTTCTAGTAATCCGCTTCTCCCTCAGAGGAGCCTAATAAAAATGCGGTTGCTGTGGTAATTGTTATATTATGTTCAGAAAAGTGCCAAGAATATAATTACTTGCAAAATGACTTCACAGTTCAACTTTAATATACACGGTAGAACTGTTGGGTAGTAAAAGACAAGGAAAACCGGGTAAACAAGTCTATTTAGTGGTAGTGTCTTTATTAAATTAAACTTTTAATAGTATCACTGTGTTTACAGTACATTAACTAGTCACAATTTTTAATGTTTGCAGTTTGTTTTATATATACACACACACACACACACCCAAGCCAGCAGAAGATGGATTCCTTAAGAATGTTATCCCAGGTATGTGTAGAATATTAATTAGGACTGTCTATTTCAGTCGGATAATAACAATGTCCAACAACTGAATGGAATCTGTGACCTGTGAAAGAACCATTCATATGCTTTAGACTGCCTTGGAGCATTACTTAACAAGTGAACATGGAACTTTTTCACAGTGATCCCAAACGTTTCAACTGTGTATTTCATGGTTTGGTTGTTGTTGTGTCTCCAAAAACACACACAGAGATTCCCTCTCCGCCCCTACCCCCACGCTCTTGGGAAGGATTCCATGCTTGCTCTCACTTAAATAAATGCTTTTTAATGCTTTTTTATACGATCGTTTCTGCTATGATACCTATGGGCTTTCGAATGTACTACTGGTAACTAGAGGATGTGTTCCAGCAATTGAATGTCTTCATCTTAAATCTTTAGGGCTGCACAACACCACCTTTAACAATCAGCCGTAATTAAAAAGCTGCTGTTCAAAATGCGTAAGAGATAAGTAAATTTCATTTTAAATACTGTAGTCAGGATTAAGGGTGTTTCTCACTGGGAAACCTGCGGGCTCCCCCTCCCCTCCCCCCCCCGCTTCCTTCTTCTTCTTCTTCTTGACTTCAGGCTGTATCATTTTTCAATGGAGAGCTAAGAATAATGGCCATTTACTGTAGCAATTTCTAGAAGTATTTCAGTTTATCAAAGATGTTTCTCACGACTGACAGAAGCGTATGGTTCACTTGCAGTTCCTGTTAGCATCCCATGGGGCATGCGTCTCCATCCACAAAAGCACCATCAGAGGTCTAACTAGCTGATATTTGTCCTAACTAGCGGAACAAGTCAGTCCCCATAGGGAGTAGGGATTCAATGGACAGGGAGAACCAGCTGTCTCCAGCTATGCCGCATGGGCTCTCAAGGGCAGCTTTGTGAGATACAACAGGCACCAAAAATGACCCCCTGTCCTTGTTCCATCTTTTACAACGTTACACTGAAATGAAATGCTGGGCACAGTGTGTGTGTTAATTTGCATTGGGGGGGGGGTGCAGCAATTACTATTTTCCTGGTCTTTCAGACCCCTCACTTTTAGATGGTAATATGTATAACTTTACTTCCTTCAAAAGGGAAACCAGCCCTGCTGCCTTTGGAGAGGCCTGTTCATTCTCTTGACCTCTGCCTACGAATGGGAAAAGTTTCCAGAGAACCATGCTCTCAAAAGGTATGTTTTGCTTCATTGTAAAAGACATGTCAAGCCCCTTTCAGGTCTTCTTCTCAGCGTGTTCACTCTGTGCATGGGGAATAAGATGCGGGTGGCGCTGTGGTCTAAACCACTGAGCCTCTTGGGCTTGCCAATCAGAAGGTTGGTGGTTCGAATCCCCGTGATGGAGTGAGCTCCTGTTGCTCAGTCCCAGCTCCTGCCAACCTAGCAGTTCGAAAGCATGCCAGTGCAAGTGGATAAATAGGTACGGCTGTGGCGGGAAGGTAAACAGTGTTTCCATGTGCTCTGGCTTCCGTCACAGTGTTCTGTTGTGCCAGAAGAGGTTTAGTCATGCTGGCCACATGACCTGGAAAGCTGTCTGTGGATAAACACTGGTTCCCTCGGCCTGAAAGTGAGATGAGCGCTGCAACCCTGTAGTCGCCTTTGACTGGACTTAACCATCTAGGGGTCCTTTACCTTTAAGGGGGAAGGGAGTGTGACTGTGCCACCAATCCATAATGGCTGTTAGTCACTGTTACAGCCTTCTTCGGCTGTCATCCCCCTCATGGGATCATGAGGCACAAACTAGTCCAACACCCTCCATCATACCCTCATTACCTGCCCCCGCTGCTCCCCACATATTGGGGGCTGCATGTTTGCCGTGAAGATCCTCAAGAACATAGGAAGAGCCTGTTGGATTAAGTCAATGGCCCATCAAGTGCAGCATCCTGTTCTCGCAGTGGCCAACCTGTGGGATGCCTGTGGGAAATGCCTGTAACTTCATTGGAATTCTAATGCTCCATCTGGGATAGCTCATAGAATCATAGAGTTGGAAGAGACCACAAGGGCCATCCATTCCAACCCCCTGCCAAGCAGGAAACACCATCAAAGCATTCTTGACATATGTCTGTCAAGCCTCTGCTTAAAGACCTCCAAAGAAGGAGACTCCACCACACTCCTTGGTAGCAAATTCCACGGCCGAACAGCTCTTACTGTCAGGAAGTTCTTCCTAATGTTTAGGTGGAATCTTGTGACTCTTAATCTCAGGGTTGTGGGTTCGAGCCCCATGTTGGGCAAAAGATTCCTGCATTGCAGGGGCTTGGGCTATAGATGACCCTCGTGGTCCCTTACAACTCGTATGATTCTATGAGAGAGGGAGAAAAACCTTTCTCTATCTACTCCATGCCATGCATCATTATATAATTTCTTTCATATCACCACTTGCTTTCCTTTTCTCTAAACTAAAAAGTCCCACATGTTGTAACCTTTCCTTATAGGGGAATTGCTCCATCCCCTTGGTCTTTTTTGGTTGCTATTTTCTGGAAGCTTCTCAATATCCTTTTTGAGGCGAGGTGACCATACCTTCTCTGCTCATGTATTCTTCCAGTGCAATTTAGAATCCTGATTATGTGCACTTGTGTGTGGCAGACTCCTGGCAGCAGACATTCACTCTACAATGTGTGGAGTGGGAACAGGAGACAAGGATGTGATGGAAGGGACAGGGTCAATGGCCTTGTCTCTTCTCTTCCCCCCCCCCCCAATGATTCTAATCTTGTGGCTTGTGAGCAACCAGTGTCTTGAAGACACTGAGTGGTTAACATACATTTGTGAGTTTGCCCATGGATGTTCTCTTCTGGGATGAAAACTGACATTTGTTGGATCACTTTCAGCCTATTTCCTAGTTCACATTTCCCCACTGTCGCAAAGCGATAGCATCCACTTAATAGGCCGTTTCAACCCCCCCTTTCCTTATTCTCGCTCCCGCTTTTTAAAAAGCAACAAAAACAGCAACCATCGCCACTCTCTGTTCATTAAAGAAAATGTTGCAAACCCTGTGATTCTGCAGAAGACGAACATATGAAAATATTTGTTATAGCGATCAGATTTGTTTTGGATTGCCTTGAGAACAGAAGGTCAGAGACATAAGGGTCTGTCTGATATTATCAGTTTGGAAAGTATTACAAAATTGCTGTGTGTGTGTGTGTGTGTGTAAGAGAGAGAGAGAGAGAGAGAGAGAGAGAGAGAGAGAGAGAGAGAGAGAGAGAGAGAGAGAGAGAGAGAGAGATGGGAAGAGAGAGTGAGGCAATGCTGTTAACTCCGTGTTTTCCATGACATGTTAAAAAGGAAACTGTTGTATTGAAATGAAATAACTGACTCCAGGCAGGTCAACGCAGTCAATTTTGTCTCTCCACCATGCTCTCCAGGGATGCACCACGCAGAGAATGTTTCATATTAACCGAGCTTTCAATGGAGGCAGCTGCTACTTCTCAGGAATGATTCCTGTTATCACGGTGGCTGCAAATTGTGTTGCTGTGATTACAGAAATTGCTGCTAAAAAAGTGCAAGTGTTATCAGTCGAGATTCCAGTCCGTATGGGAGATTTGCTGTGTGTGAATCCGTCCCCAGGGAGCCTCAGGGAGCCTTTGCGTGGAGACAAAACCGACTGTGTGAACAAGCAACCCCTCAGTCTGTCTGACCCAATATCTTTGGTGTATATGCATAGGATTGACGGTGCACATAGAATTAGACTTTAGAAGCAACCAGTGGGCATCATAACTGTGTTTCAGGAGACCTCTCTTTGCTAATTTGTTGCTTTTCACTAGGGAATTAATAGTCTTTCTGTTCCACAAAGAATGACAACCAGTTGCTAATTTCCAGAGATTGATCCATGTAATCCAGATGAGAGATTGTCACAACCAAAGAGTAAGTTGCCATGTGGTGCTGCTTGGTGGCAGAGTGCAAGGAATCCCTCAGAAATGTACCTTGTTCTCCAGCTGCTGCAGCAACAGATGATTCAGTTATGCTCTAAGATTTGGGGCTTAATTGCTGGAGCTGTCACTGAACCAGAAAGCAAGGAGCATGAGATTGTTTCCTGGCTGGTAGTTTTCTACATTTCTTCTCTAGCATCTGCAACTGACCATCAATGGAGATAGGATGGATCATGGGCTTAATCCAATTAAAATCCAATTAAAACTTAAGAAGAGCTGAATCCTTATGCTACTGCTTGCAAGATGTATATATTATTTTTTCTGAACTCTTCAAGTTTCACCCCTCTTCTCTTCCTCACAAAGTCTGAAGGGCTAGTCTCATCCCTAATGCAACTGCTATTTTTATGTTGAAGCTGACCAGGACCTTGGCAAAGATAAATGCAGCCCTGTTGTACAAAGAAATGTCTACTATTTCTTTGTCTCCATATAGATTCTCCGGATTTCTAACAGGAAATGCATTTTGTTGACTGTGGCTCATAAAACATGTCCTTTCCTACCCCGGTTATTTTAGTCACTTGTGAAAGCTCATAGTACAATAGGTAAACTGTCAAAAATAATTAAGAAAAATGCTGATATACGCCCATGGCAAAGAATTATACTTTTTGATGGTGGCTGTTTTCATCGTCCAGTCGGTCCCTTGGCAGATATAAATACAGGTGTTATCACCTCATTGCAGATGATGATGATGTTCTGAATCAATGCCGACAAAGGTTGCTGTTTGGGAAACATTCAGTATGGAGGAAAGTGATATATATGAGGAAGGCAGGGAGAGGAATGCAGAACAGCATTGAAACAGGTCCATAAAACTTATGTATACTGTAGGGATTGCTGTTGGCTTTTTTAATGTAGACAATATTAAATTATCCAGTTTGCATAATATGCCCGTTGACAGTAAAACTGCACTGATGATGAAACCCTATAAAATGCCGAACTCTATAACGATATGAACATACTTTATATTTTGGGCGATTTACAGTTGGAGGTTTAGTTTCCGAGCTACCAGGTGTATAGGCAGTAAACTGCCACATGCAGACCTTAGTTGCTATTTAGATCATTAGGTTTCTACATTTTTGAAGTAAGCCCTTCCGCCCATGAGGTTTTTTTGTTTTTTGTTTTTTCTAAACCCTACACAAATCTATACCATAAATTCTTAAATGGATTTTTGGTTGGATTTATGGCATCAGATTACAGTAAATGGCTAAACAGTCACAGGATTATAGCCTTTTGCATTTGATAGGAAATACTGGAAGAGAACCCATAATTCTGAAGAGAAACCTTGAGTCTTAGGGGCTTTAATCTTTTACCAAAGGATGTTAGAATATTAAAAAGCAAATGCATTTACAGCTGGAATCCACGAGCCACTGAACTGAGGCAGCAGTTTAGAGGAACCAGTGAAAGGAAGGGTGCATTTGGATGTGGAAACTACTGCACTAGTGTCCCCGGCGATAACGCCAGCACTTCTGTCCTGTTTCCCAATGTCCATTTGACACAGCTGAGTAACATTGACTGGCAGTGCCTCTCTGGGAGTTCAGGCAGGGGACACTCCCAGCCCAACCGGGAGCTGCCAGGGTTTGGACAACTGAGCTACAGCCCTTATTTGCTGCACCGTCTTGATAAGGGCTTCGTTGTTCTTCACATTTTACCCACCCTTCCACTGCAAGGAGCTCGTGGTGTTGTACATGGTTCTGCCTCAACCCCTTCACAACAGCTCCATGAATTAGGTTAGGTGAACAGATAGTGACTAGGGGTTGGGGTGGTGGTACCCAGGTTGAACCAGCGTGGGTCAACTTGATGTCACCTGTAATGTAGCCAAGGGGCATATAGTGTGTGTGTGTGTGTGTGTTCAGAGACTTTCTTATATTTTTACCCATTTTTATGATGCACCGAACACTTTAAAATACAGAACGATCGAATGTATAAAAAAGAAATAAGGAGTGATTTATATTATATTATATTTATTATATTATTATAATGTGTAATATTATATATATTCTGATGTGTGTGTGTGTGTGTACACACACACACACACACACACACACACAGGGATATAGATAGATAGATAGATAGATAGATAGATAGATAGATAGATAGATAGATAGACAGATAGATAGACAGATAGATAGATAGATAGATATGCGCACATACATATAAATACACACACACACACACATAAATATACATATACAGTACATATACATATACTTCACTTACTAGCACTCAGAACATTTGGGGTGTACAGTTTTTCTCACTTCTTCTCCTTTCATTTTCGTATCATGAGCTTGTTTGTTTTTGAAATGCACCCTTTGGTTGGAAAATGTGCAGACAATGAATGAAAGCATCTTGAGTTCAAAGTATTCTTGTTTTCATTTAAATCCTTCCTATCACCTGCTGTTTGTTGCTCTTTGCTTACGGCATGAATCCCCCTGGATTTCAGGAAACCTAACTGGTCCTCTATAAACTGCCATGACTGTTCGTTTCCCATGTATTCTTCTGTCCCCATAGCTTCTGATGTGAAACAGATTTTACTTTTCTAGAGAGTAGAGGTCAACATGAAAGCTTCTTTTTAAAAAAAGAAAAAAGAAATCACTCTGGCATTCAACTTTTGGGTTTGTTATGTTTTGCTTTCTACTATACTTTAGAATTATGTCACACATATAAAGCAAAAATTCTGCATTAAGTTCTAAATTTCATTTTTGGATGGGAATGTTGCCATTCAGGTGGTAAGTTTACACCGGTATCTCATGAGATTTTGAGAAAATGTCATCTTTGATGTTCATCATAGCGTTTTATAGAAACTAATTGGGAAATACAATCTCTTTGTAGACTTTCATTCATTCCTCTTCCACATTCCAAGGGAACACAGGGAGCACTGATTGTGTGACCACTTTTGTCCTGCCTCTGAGGAAGTAAGTAATTTCACTTCTATTATCTGGTGGTGTGACTGTTTGTATAAATACCTGCTCATCTGGAGAAATAAGGATCTCACACTTTCTATTTGTAGAACTCTGTCACTGGACTATTTCTCTCTTTCTCCTTCTCCTTCTCCCCCTCCCCCCACCCCCACCCCTCTCTCACACACACAAAACAGGGAGTGATATAGGGCATTTATGTTGTACAATGTCAGTAGATCAGTTGTATTTGTCCCGAATTATCCATGAAAAATTAATGCAATTTCCCAGGGTATGGGGAATACCAGGCCCAGAGATGAAATATGGCCCTCCAGTATTCTCTACCTGGCCCTTGGGACTCTTCCCAAACCACACTCTCTTCTCATCCACATCCCCTCTTTCCAGGCCAGATTCTAAACCAGACCGACTTCATAGGATCCTAGAACTGTGGAGTTTGAAGGAGTCCAGAAGGTCATCTAGACCATTTGCATGTGCTGCTGCACCCGTCCTTGGTCTAAGAAAAAGTTAACCATCCCTGAAGCATACTATGTTTTCAGTATTTCCTTACATTAGTTCATTCTTTACTTTTTCAGGACTCTTACTGCAGGCCTGTAAAAAAATATTTTGCACGCAGATATAAGTGGTTGATAGCTAGAGGTGGATAAATATGTCAATTTAAATTTTGTTATTTGTTCCGAACTGCAGTTTGATTCTACACCTTTCCACATCAGTTTTGTGAAAATAAAAACTTCGCGAAAATTCATTAGCAGCTTACTGTGAATAATATACACATTTTGGCAAAGCAATTTCCGCCAATATAATGCATTCTTCTGTGTTATTTTTACTTATAGATGTGGCATACACAGTTTCCCCTACTGCATTTTTGCACACATTACTTTGCTGGAGTACTGCACTGCAAAAATGGAAGACATGCAAATTTCAGCGTTTCAGTTTGCGAATTGTTTTGGGAAGTGAGAATTAGGTAACTGATTTCTCTCTCCTCCCTTCTGATAATATTAACAAGTGATGATAAGCCAAAGGGTTGTTTCTGGGGACTTTAAACACTCAAGACATAGGCCAATAATGCACATTTCCATGGGAAAATTTATACATAGAGATGCTTCTGGTAAATGAAGATGTTGGTTGACTAGGGTCTTGCCAGGCTGCAAACAGAAGTGTGTCCAGCCACCCTAGAAGCAAAGAGGGGAGAAATAAGTTTCAAAAAAGGGGGAAGGATCAAGTGGTTTGTGGCCCTCTGCCGATGACCCAGGGCTAGCTCTATTGTGTGTTTAAGATTGCAGCCCTAATCTCTTCCAGAAAACAAAACAAAACAAAAACACCACTTCTTGCCCTTCCATGCTGCCTTTGTTGCACAAGTGACAAGGGGAGGTATTCAGCTAACTCATCCTCTTTCAAGGTTTCTAGTTAGCATGCAAAAGAAGGAAGTTGCACATCTTGTTCATGGGAAGATTATGTGTTCCGGATATGAGTACAGCACATAAAGGGCAGCAAGCATTTACATTAACCAGAAAGATGGTTAAGGCACAGGTCACTTTGGTCAGTGCTAATGCTGCAATACATGGAACTTCCTGAGCAAATGTATAGCATGGAGCTCCGCTTCACAAATGACCTTAATGAAATGAATAACATTTTCACTACCATAAATACATATACTGTACATACAATCTGAAATGGGCAATTAAGTGGGGTTTTTTTGTGTCTCATCATTTTCCAAGGGACCTTCATAATTTTCAAACCACATGTGAACCAGCATGTGTGTGTGTAATATATATATATATATATATATATATATATATATATATATATATCCCATAGTCGCCTTTGACTGGACTTAACTGTCCAGGAGTCCTTTACCTTTACTGTGTGTGTGTGTGTGTGTGTGTGTGTGTGTGTGTGTGTGTGTAAAGGTACAGGGCAAAACAAATCTTGCCTCTTTCTTTTGCTCTCTCTCTCACTCTCCCGCTTAACAAAAACACCACCATCAACACCAAAAACCTTGACTCTAATTAAAATCCACCACATTAAGGCCCTTTGGTTATGAAGCAGACATGGCTGTCGGAAATTAGGGAGTCTTGATATGCTTTTCCAATGATGTGTCAAGCCCATTATAGTGGAATGAGCTACTAATGTGACATTACTGACATAATGTGATGCATCTAACCACCTGAATGATGCGTCAGGCAGAAGGAATTTCCGAAGGAGGCTGCTCACTCTTGCAAAATGAAAAGGGGGGGGGAACAATCTGGAAGAAGTGGGACATAAATCCTTTTATATAGTTTAACACAAATTTAATTATCAAGTGTTTGTAAATGTTCAACCAATTAGGCAGCTTGATTGGCTGAAGACTCCTGGATTTATAGCTTTGAAGATAGATTATCTTGTGGGAGTGAAAGGTCTGCATTACACAGAGTGGTTTGCATGAGAAGCAGTTGGTTAAAATGCTTGTATTAAAAGGATGAGCACTGCTCCTTTGCCTAACAAAAGGGTTTTGTGTTGTTGTTTTAAAGTTACGTTCCCGCAAGTAGAAAATAAACAGAAGTACTGTACTACTGTCGTGTAGAAAATATAGAATAAAACATTATATATATATATATATATATATATATATATATATATATATATATATATATATGTTAATAGAAAAGACAGGTGCAGATAGGAAGATACCTAGAGAAATCCTTTTTTCCATTTGAAATGGATTGTTATGGGTGCCGTCCAGCCCAAGTGAAGCTGAAGATCCCACTCAACAGAAACCAGTGGCAATTGGTCGAAATGGCTACATACTACCTCAATGAGATGGCCTTTCTCGATCTAAAGTATGGAGGGTGCCTACCAAAGGAGATGGCCGTTTCAGCAGTTACCCCCAATTGTGGAACACACACCTTAGAGAGGCTTGCTGGGCACCCACCTTTCAGCATAATGGAAAACCAAGATCCACTAGGATGAGATAATTTGGACTTTGGCCAATCTTGGGCTTTAAGTCCCCTCCCAAAGGGGTTTAACCGTAATTTTTGCTCCTTGGGCGCTCTTTTTTCCTCCTCAGGGGTAAGGGGAAATCTCTGTGCGTCCTAAGGAGCGAATGTTATGGCTCCGGCAGTGGGATCCCTCGGCTGCCGCTGCAGTCCGAGTGGAGGGATGCCTCTGCTGCCGAGCCAGTGTCTCTCCCAAATGCAGGCTCCGATCTCTTGTGAGCTGCAGAGGCAGGCAGCGGCAGAGGTGGACGGACAGATAGAGAAGCGGCCGCCCACTGCCCGCCCCTCCTTCCCTGCTCCCTGTCAAACATCTCCTCCCCCCTGATCTGCTCTTTCTCTCCCCTCCCCCGACACAACAGAAAGGGCTCCTTTTGGCCTCTTTTCCATCTGTCCGTCCACCTCTGCCGCTGCCTGCCTCTGCAGCTTGCAAGAGATCGGAGCCTGCATTCAGCGCCGTGTTCAGCGAGAAGCGAGGGGCAGCAGAGGGATGCTGCTGGTTGCCCCCCACCAACCCTGTTTGCAAAAACAAGCCTGCTTTCGCGAACAGGGTTGGCAGGAAGCAACCAGCAGCATCTCCTCCCCCTCCCCCCTCGTTCAGTGAGAAAGCCGGTGTCGGAAGGGGGAAGGGGAGGCAGGGGAAGCTGGACTGGTCCCTCCACTGACCGCTGCCTCCTTCGCTCCCCCTCCAACTCCCCCCTCCCAGCCTTTTAGAGGAGGAAAATCAGGGGGGGATTCTGGTTTTCCTCCACTAAAAACGAGGTGCGTCCTATGGAGCGAAAAATACGGTGCATGGGATTTGTATGGGTGAAGGTCAAGGAGAGACCTACACCTATTCCAAACACTTTTCAGCCGATGTGACCTAGGGCCCAGTCCTCAAAACTCCAGCCAATGCTCACCGGGAAGTAGCCCTTCCTGGAGGCTGATGAAAAGAGTTTAGAATAGGGTGAGTTATGCCAGCTTCCTATAGTTAGGGTTGTTCTACCATGACCTTTTCAGAACAAGGTAAAAGTGTGTTTCCCACCCAGCTCCCTGGGTCTTCTAATATCATTTGAAAATAATTTAATTTCATTTTTATATTAGTCTCTTCTAATTGATGTTGCTTGGTTTTAGCTCCCATGAGATTTTAGCTCCTTTGAGATGTGGTTTTTAGTTTTCTTATGTGTTTAAAATGTTTTGTTGCTACAGCTGGCATTTTAGTCTTTTATGCTAGATGTGTTGATTGTATTTTTGTTGCGTTTTAACCTTGTTTCGGTTATTATGCAGTTCACACCACCCAGATATTTATTTATTTATTTTTAAAAAAGAGATAACAAATAATAAATGTGATGCTGTGGGCTTCCCAGAGAATGGTCCATCGCCTGGGAAACAGGATACTGATGGACCTTTGGTCTGATCACACAAACAGCTTTAGGGGGTACCAAATTTTGTCCTGGCTGAGGGCAGGGCCGGCTTTATGGCCAGGCTGGGTGGCACAGGGTGCCATGATGCCGGCCCGCCAGGGGGGCGCCACGCAGCTGCGCCTGCCCGCCGGCCACCCCGCCGCGCAGCAGCGCCATCGGCAACTGCGCTGCGCGCTAAGCCCGCCCGTCGCACAGCAGCGCCCTCGGCGGCCGCGCTGAGCCCGCCCGCCTGCCACACTGGAAAACGGGGGGGCGGGGGGCGGCAGAGGGATTCATCGCACCACAGCGCCAGGGCGCCAAAGGTGCTTAAGGCAGCCCTGGCTGAGGGTGCCATATTTGCTTACCCCACCACTTCTGCCACCACCAGAGAAGCAACCCAGGTAAGGGAGGCTGCAGCAGTGGCAGAATGGCAAGGTATTCTGCTGCAAAGCATTGCTTGCTGGTCTCTCCCACCTCCAGGAGTAAAGAGAGACCAGCAGCAAAGCCTCGCAGAACAGCCTCCTCTCACCATGAGTCTTGACAAGAGGGAGGTGTTTTGTGCACAGCCTTGCTGCTGGTATTCCCCGCCCCTAGGGTGGATAGAGACCAATAGCAAAGCTAGCTTTGAGGAATGCCTCCCTCTCACAGAGACTCTTTCTGGCTTTAAGGAAAAGCCCTTGTTGATCATTGCTACCCATCAGGAGAAGCAGGAGAAGCCTTTGCAGAGTTTGTAACCCAACCACCACCACCGCCCTCAGAGACGAGGCTTTGGGAGGACTTTTCATTGCAGGAAAGCTCTTACAGACCTTCACACCCACCCTCACCGCAGGGGTGGTGGTGGGACGTTTTGCCTCAGACACCAAAACATCTTGGGCCGCCCCTACATAATAGAGATATAATTAAGATGCTGGTGTATTTCTCGGGGTTATTTTTAAGCTGAGGTGTGGCGGCTCCTTTAACTCGTACAGTGGTACCTCAGGTTAAAGTCCGTTCTTAACCTGAAGCGTTCTTAACGAGCACTTTCTCATTGAAAGTAATGGAAAAGTGGATTGATCCATTCCAGACGATGAAAAACACCCCCTAAAACAGCAGTTTAACATGAATTTTACTGTCTAACGAGAGCATTGATCCATAAAATGAAGGCAATAATCAATGTACTGTACTGTAAAATAAGTAAGACAGTATTGTAGATGAAAAAATTAACACTTACATGCACCGATGATAGTCATTGTTTGAATGGGGTGCTTTCATCCACTTCTGCAGTCACACAATCAACCAGTAGCTGAACTGGGCTCCACACGATCCCCAAAACAATGACAAAAGGCAGAGTCCCCCAGAAGCCCCCCAAACAAAGGAGCAAAGCAGAGACAAAGGCATAGGGCAGACCCACATAAACAAATCCCCAAATCCCTTGCGGCTTATCTTTGTTTTCTTAACAGCCTCACTGCTCTTGGTCTTTGTTAGGTAAGTGTTCCTTACCTAACTTTGGGGCTGGGATGCAACCTGCTGGGCATCCTGAGGATGTCGGGGCCTGGCTCCGGGGAGGTGTGAAGGCCTCGGAAAGCTCTCATGGCTGAAGGCCAATCGCGGAGCCTCCGCAGGCCCCACGGATGTCTGGGGGGTTGGCTCTGGGCAGCGGCAAGGCCTCCAAGAGCTCGGAACACTCACTTCCAGGTTAAAAACGTTCGCAACCCCAAAAAAAGTAACCTGAGGCATTTGTAACCAGAGGTATCACTGTACTTCCAACTTGCACCTATTCTGCAGTCTGAAAAGAAGTGCATGTGCTGGTACCCACCAAAAACCATCTGGAACTCTACAAAATTGATGTTACCAGCCATGTGGATACCAATATATGCATGCAGGTACACATTTCCAGATGTCCTGCTAAACAGCACACCAAAACACTAAACGTGGGTCCCGAAACCAGTCAAGAACAATTAGTTGGGTAAGGATAAAAATGTAAACTTACTGCTGCGAAAATATTGTTTTCTTGTTGAGAGCTGAGTCACTGGGGCATCGTGATGCCTGTTGATGCTGGAAAAGATGTCTCCCTCCCCCCAAAAGACAGTAAGCAAGTGAAAGAAGCACACAGATGAAGGATGCTCAGCGCTGTAAAAATGATGTGTGGTTGCACCCTACGGTCTCTCAACAAATAAGTATGCTCCGAGAAATTGAGAGAGTAGCATTCCATCAAAATGTGATCCTGCCAATCCTTGGGGCCAATCCTTGGGGCAGCAATCTGACTCACACCTTCCTGGGTGTAAACCTCAATGACATGGCATGACGTCCTTCTGGCCAAATGTGTGTAACAGTCTTCCCCAATCTGGTGCTACAAGTCCCATAGCTGTGCTGGCTGGGACTGATGGGAATTACAACTGGAGGACACCAAACTGGAGGAAGCTAATGTATAGGCTTGTTCTGCAAGTTACTAAGTATTTGCAAAAAGCTTTATTCTATCCAATTTTGAATTTCTGGCTCATCACACTTGGGGTGGGGAGAGGAATTCTGTACAAGAGTGAGTTTTGTGCACAGCCCACGATAGAAGAACATGCAGCACTAGCCAATAAACACAATGGTCCTCATTGAAAAACACCAACAATAATTTGGCTGGCAGGCGAATCTTTTCTCTTGTAGATGCATGTTGTATTTTCTTAATTCTATCATTTAATCTCTGCTTCTTTCCTTGTACTATATGGCAAATGGGAGGAAATGAACAAAAATCACTGGAGGTGAGGGAGGGAGGGAATTTGCATATCAAAGGGTGTTATTTTCAAGTGAAAACATTAAAAAGTTTTTAGGGGGGGTTGCGGTCGTGTGGGTAACTCCATTTCACTTCTGAGTGTACTTTAGATCAAGCCTAGTTTCTTTTGTGAAACTAGGAGAAGGGGACGACAGAGGACGAGATGGTTGGACAGTGTTCTCGAAGCTACGAACATGAGTTTGACCAAACTGTGGGAGGCAGTAGAAGACAAGAGTGCCTGGCGTGCTATGGTCCATGGGGTCACAAAGAGTTGGACACGACTAAACGGCTAAACAACAACAACAAGTTTCTTTTGTGAAACTTCCCAGGAAGGATAGCAGAAAACCTGCCAGTCACCATCTCTGCATGAAAAAGATGCTTCTGAAATGCCTGAGTCACATGGATAACAATCAGAAGCCAGTCATGGATTGACGGCAGTGTTCACCTGAAATATGGCAACCTCTTTCTGAACCAAATCTAACACCTTTTGTTTGAGAGTCATTAAGCAATTGCAAAGGACTTAGCAATGTTAAGGCTGGGCAACCATGAGAGACTTGGGTGTGTTTGGAATATTACCTTTGAATCCTTGCAATTCCGTCAGACCCCAGACTAGCACTGTGGTTCGTGACATGAGGTTTTGCAGAAATAGTTCTGTTTGCTGGTGGCTAGGATGCAGTATGTAAGCCTGACACATGGCACAACACGGAGAGTTTTCATGCATTAGGAAGAGATGCCCCATCCTTTAGACCCAGTTAAGACTACATAATGCTAGGAAATAACAGTTAGTTGCAGGTCAAGTATAGTAAGTGGAAAAATAAGGAAATCATCCCCTCCCCGCCCCCAGAATACATAATCTTAATGAAATTGCCCCGTTGGAGAATACAACAGGTATTTTCTATTTATTTATTTATTTCTCTCTCTCTTGAGGAGATAAAAAAAAATAGCCATGTTAGTAACTGTCACCTGGGGAACAGAATCCTTTCCAGCTTTGAATATCAGAGCACTCTTTCCAACATTTTGCACCTGGCATAAAAACAAACAAAGAAAATAAAACATTACAACAAATTCAGTTGCACCCCAAACTTTTCATTCATTCCGTCAGCACTAGTCTCCCTAGTTCCCAAACCTGCTCTTTGTATTCCAGCCCCTTTGTCTTAGAAAGAATATACTGTATTCCGTGTTCATTTCAAGGGCTCTATCTCTATCAGCATTACCTTAGCCAGCCTCCTTGACATTCTAGCTATCCCTCCACCTTTCCCTGAAACATCTGATATAAATATTAAGATTACCTTGGCTTCCTGTCAGCCCTGCCACTGCTCCTTGTGTCTTTTTATGTATGGGGAGGGGGATGCTGCAGAAAGCAGAGCTCTCGCCAAGGATGTCAGCTGTCTCTCAGATGCACTCCATGGGGAAAAAACACCTCACTGTTGCAAGCTGCCTGCAGGAGCAGCAGAGAGTGCGAGACAAGCAGGCTTCAGTTGCTAGAGGAGTGTGCCACTGCGATCAAAGTATCCCTTTATGGAGCAAATCTGTTCCTGTATCCCTCAACAAATGAACCATTGGAAATGTTGAGCCTTTCTTTAGGCTAGCAGGCCTTCCTGCTCATGACTACAGTGAAATTTGTGAACTTTCCATTGATAATGGCAACAAATACAGGGCAGGGTAATAATAATAATAATAATAATAATAATAATAATAATAATAATAATAATATATTTATACCCCCACATTCCCCAGCCAAGGCTGGGCTCAGAACGGCTAACACCAAATATAAAACAACTAGTTAAAATACAATTCAACAGCAAGACTAAATACATTAAAATTTAAAAATTAAAAATATCTCTGTAAAAGAGACTGGAAAGAGAAGTTGCTGAATTGCAACTCATTACCAAGCTTAAAACCATGGAGAGACCTGGTCTGAATAAGGACACTGGATTCTTATCTCATTATACATGATATAGCTTTCTTTAGCACCTCAGCCCTTGCTTTTTCCTGCAAGACCAATTGCAGTCGTTAACAGTCATCAACAGGTTCACCACTCCTATCAGCCAATCACCCATTCCCACCAGCCTTCTGAGTAATACCCCTCCCCACCTTCTGACTATACATAAGGGTCTGGTGACTTCTGTTTTAGTGTATCTGAAGAAGTGTGCATGCACACAAAAGTTCATACCTATGACAAACTTAGTTGGTCTCTAAGGTGCTACTGGAAGGATTTTTTTTTATTTTTTTTTAACCCATATCTGTTATATCAAGACTGTGCTCAAAGAGGAAGGTGCTGCTGTGTTCCTAATGTGTGAACAGATTATGGGTCACCTACAGACGAACCGTCACAAAACTTGCCTTCCTTTCCTTTGCCTGTCCAGGGCCCTCTTCAGAAATTACCAATAAAGGCTGGCTAAGTTATCACATGAGCTGTGCTGGCATGCCAGAGACAAACTTATTTATTTTATCACTATTTATTAAATTTATATACTGCCCTTCATCCAAGGATCACAGGGCGCTCTACAGCAGAAAAACACAAAAATGCATAACAGAATAACAAACAAAACAATACAGTTTAATTAGCCAAAGGCCTGGGAGAAGAGAAATGCTTTCGCCTGGTGCCTAAAGATAGGTAATGAAGATGCCAGGTGAGCCTCCTCTGTTAGCTGCACCATCCTCTTCATCACCATTGTTGTTTGTTGTTACCCTCCATTATGGAGACATTTGATCTTCTAAAGCAAGGAACTTTCGGTTTCAGTGGAGGTTCCCCAGTCATTTTAGAATCCTGATTTTCTGTATCTGCTCCCAAATAGAATTTAGAACAGGAGCAATTTACGCCAGTTTAATTTAAGCTGGCATATGTTATGTTGGCTTCCTATATTTAGGATTGCTGTTCAGGGGGTGAAGATGATGACCAGCTGGTGTATGTATCTGCCTTCTTGGTCTTCTTTTGAGGTGCAGGCTTTGGATAAGCAGCTTCCCGGCCTTGCTCGTGTTTCTTATGATTTTCATCTTTAAACTGAACTTTATTTGTTAGATTAATGCCACACCTTTTCCCTCGCAAGGAGCAAAAGGTGGCAGGGTGCATGGTTTTCCCTCTCCCCATTTCATCCTCGCAACAACCCTGTGAGGTAGAATAGGCTAAGAGACAGTGGTGGGCTCAAGGTCCCAAGGTCACCTAGTGAGCTTCATGGGTGAGCTGGGGACTGAGCCTTTGTCTCCAAGATCCAAGTTCAGCTGCCTAACCACTAAGCCACATTGGATCTCAACATGGACCATACAACCCTTCAAATTTCAGTGCTGCCCTGTGCAGTGTCAAAATTATATGCCTCCCCTCTCCCCACCTCTCCTCTCACCTTCCATTCTAAGTCATTGTTGCGGCGCTCCCTGGGGTGACTTCTTGGCTCGGTGCCCAGTGTGGGCAAACCACTCGCGCTCCTGTAAATCTGCTTCTGATGGCATAGAGGGAGACGGGCCAGATTTCACCATCTTGTTGTCAGCCATCCTAAACTGCATCCTTGGAATTTGAATAACTGGTGGGAGAAGTAGCAGAAGATACTTGAGGCACTGCTTAGGGAAAATGGAGAGAGCAACTGAGCAATGTCCTTTGTCATGCCCTTTTCCGAGGAGTTCTCCAACCCACCTTTGTTCTGGCTTAACGGGATGGCCTGTCTGGAATTTGTCACGCATGCGCACACACACACACACACACAAATTTGTAAATCTGTCTGTGCTTGGCTAACCAGAGTTTAAATACATGACCTTTCACACAATCTTTCAAACACTTGCCTTTGGAGATAATCCCTAACTTGGCAGAGAGAGAGAGAGAGAGAGAGAGAGAGAGAGAGAGAGAGAGAGAGAGAGAGAGAGAGAGAGAGAGAGAGAGGACCTAAATACTGGACAAAACTATCAATACAGGATGTAGCATTTTGCATTGAAATACAGTGGTACCTCTACTTACGAATAACTCTACTTACGAATGTTTCTGCTTACGAACAGAGCTCCGTCCGCCATCTTGGATGCGGTTTAGATAGGATTTTTTCTACTTACGAATTTTTAGATAGGGTTGCTTCAACTTACAATTTTTTTTCTCCCAATGCATTCCTGTGGGATTCGACTTACAATTTTTTTTCTACTTACAAATGTGCGTTCGGAACGCATTAAATTCGTAAGTAGAGGTACCACTGTTACGGGACAATCCTGTATTATACGGGACAGGGGGCAACCCTAAATCCTGACCTCTTTCTGTGCACACATTACCCTTGCAATGGCTATGCTCTGCCCCCACTGTCAGAGGCAGTAATGGGATACAAGTTGCTGAAAGTCAAAGGACAAGAGAGTGCTCTTGTCTTTGAGTCCTGTTTGAGTCACAGGAGCCAACTCCTCAGGGCCAAGGTCCCTACAACCCTCCCATAAAATATTTGAGGGGTCTGCCCCCCCCAAAGGTGATGGGCATTCACATTCAAATAGTGTTTGCACCGCATCTTGTGATTGATGTGAGGTAGGGTCACCTGCCCCCCACAATATTTTATCCCAGTTGTTTCAGGGTTTCCCACAGGCATCTGGGTGGTCAATGTGAAAACAGGATGCTGGTCTAGATAGGCCACTGGCTCTGTTCTCATATTGCTTGGGCTGTGGTGAATGTAATTCATTCTTATTTATTTATTCACTACCAAATAAATATGTATTAAAGATTATATTAAGGAAACAGTGATGTAGGAAACCCGGCCTGTTATCCTTCTGTCCATTTTGCTTCTCTTTATCTTCCTGTGAGGTGGGCAGCGGGAGCTCAGCAGCTCTCTGTCCAGAAGTCTTTACAGAACGGGATTTAAGATACAGTAAGTTCATAACTCACCCATTACATAAATACTCCCTCTGCTAGAGAAATATACACATACACAATGTATGTTAATGCTAGAAAAATACACAGACAGGAGGCACTTCATGTGACTGCAAAGGTTCTGTGGTCAGCAGACCGATAAAATTCTATCATCCATTCTAGGGATGAGATCACTGATTAAAAAAAATGTTTTCACAGTTGCAAAAGTAAAATAAAAATAAGCTTGTCAGCCCTGCCTCTCAGAGCTCCTACCCTTTGCCCACATTACAGTTCCTAATGCAGACCAACACAGCGCAAACACAGCTCAGGAAAGCACAGGGAGCTTCTATCATGCATTAGATGACTTTGGAAAATTCTGTTACGATTCTGGAGTTCTCTAAACAACAGCTCTTAGCTAAGTACGGTAATAAGGACCCACAGAGCAACCCTAACCAGGTTACTCAGAAGTGAGCTCTAGTAAATTGGATGGGGCTTACTCCGAGGCAAGATCGCACTAGTTACAGGTAGGTAGCCGTGTTGGTCTGACGTAGTCGAAACAAAATAATAAAATCCCTTCCAGCAGCACCTTAAAGACCAACTAAGTTTTTTATTTTGGTATGAGCTTTCGTGTGCATGCACACTTCTTCAGATACACTGAAATAGAAGTCCCCAGACGCTTATATGTAGAGAAAGGGTGGGTGGTGGAAATGGGTGACTATTATCCACTTTGATCTGCTTTGCGGTAGATCACTGAAATGCCATGTAGTGTGGGGGTGTCCCTGAAAACAGTTTGGAAGCTGAAGATAGCACCGAATTCCCCATACCGTACCTTGATCAGGTGGGACTCTAGAACATCTCACATTGGTCATTCCCCAACTACACTGCCTACCATGATACTTCTTCCCAGGTTTGGTTCCCAGTGTCTTAGCATGTGTTCCCATTACTGTCTTAGAGTGCAGCAGTGAAGTTGTGGGGTTTTTTTATGCATTTCGCAGCTTTTTCCCACCCCTCAGCTGTTCACATGAACTCAGCTTCAGTTCATTGCTGTTTGCATGCACACCGGGAGGTGTTGATGGGGGGGTATGTATTTACCCTGTGCAAAGGTGTTCACAAACAAATTAGGAACGACAACTCCCCATCAGTGGGAAGCTGGTTTAAAAAACAACATATCAAACCCCAGTGCAGGATATGTGCTTGGGATAATGCCACATGAACACATTAGAAATTCAGCACTGGAAATGCTCCTATATCAACACCCATAGACTATGGTTACACCCACAGCATACATTTAAAGTACACTAAAGCACCCTGGAAACTGCAGTATATCCTTTACAGAAGTGCAGTTCCCTGTACCTTCAACAAACTACAGTCCCCAGGATTCTTCAGCAGAAGCTATGTGCTTTAAATGCAGTTTGGATGTGACCACTGAGACACTCATGGATGAATCTGTCACGGAAATTAGATCTTCAGGATAAGACTTGTCCAGCTGTGGCACTGTGGTTAAAAAAAATGAAGAAACCTCTCTAGATAGTCCTGGCAAGGCATTTCGTTGTATATTTCTAGCAAGGAAGTGAAAGCAACTCTGTTTTTCCTAGGTATTTTAATGGTGGTGTTTGGATGACTTTTTGTTTGTTTGACCACATTGTTATCCCACCTTCTTCCTGCTCAAGGAGTCATGCATTTTCTTCTCCCCTGCCCTCTCCATTTTATCTTCACAATAACCCTCTTAGGTAGGTTTGATAGTGAATGGCCCAAGATCACCCAGTGAGCTCAGCTTCATTAATGTGTGACCCCGAAATTCTGGATCCCACTCCCAACTGATGCCAAAGTTTAGTGCTAGTTTAATGCTGTTTTGTGCCATGAACCCCACGTTTCATGATGTCCCTCCAAACCGAGTAACTGACACAGCAAATCGAGGTTAATGCCAACAAAATCCAACCTTGTCCAATTCATTCCAAACAGGTGCCAAAGTTTTGTACTAGCTTTGTGCTGTTTTCAGGGTCACATATTAATGAAGCTCCATAGGTGAGTGAGGCTTTGAACCCAGATCTTCCCAGTCCAACACTTTAACCACTATGCCACACTACACAACTCCACCACACAACTTTTGCTGCTATTTTTGTCTGTCTGTCTGTCTGTCTGTCTGTCTGTCTGTCTGTCTGTCTGTCTGTCTTCTCTCTCTCTCTCTCTCTCTCTCTCTCTCTCTCTCTCTGTGTGTGTGTGTGTGTGTGTGTGTGTGTGTGTGTTTAAACAGAGTTGTTGTTTTAAAATCTGCCAATCAAAGGTAAACCAGATTGGAGCAAAATCCAAATTATTCCCCTTGTGCCTTCCTGAGCTTATAGACAATTGAGTTTAGTAGTTAGTTTAATACATGGCTTGCCTAGAAGAATTGTTGCTGGCCTTTGGTGAGTGGGTGACTACATTATACTATGGGCATTAATTAATATTATTAATTAATAATATGGAGGGCATGCTGTGTAAGTTTGCGCTTTACAGTCCCCTCTTGCTGCCCTCATCAACCTGCATATCCTCAGCCAGAGGGGCTGAGAGGGTTACCTGCCAAGGCCTGGGCCAAGTTCCCACTTTCTGAATTCAATAAAGTTGTGGCCAATTTTAATCCATACTCTTGACTTTATTGGGGAAGGGGGTAAGCACCACAGACAGGACTTAGCGTGTGTGTACGCAAAAGCAATGACAAACCTAGACAGCATCTTAAAAAGCAGAGACATCACCTTGCCTACAAAGGTCCGTATAGTTAAAGCTATGGTTTTCCCAGTAGTGATGTATGGAAGTGAGAGCTGGACCATAAAGAAGGCTGATTGCCGAAGAATTGATGCTTTTGAATTATGGTGCTGGAGGAGACTCTTGAGAGTCCCATGGACTGCAAGAAGATCAAACCTATCTATTCTTCAGGAAATCAGCCCTGAGTGCTCACTGGAAGGACAGGTCGTGAAGCTGAGGCTCCAATACTTTGGCCACCTCATGAGAAGAGAAGACTCCCTGGAAAAGACCTTGATGTTGGGAAAGATTGAGGGCACTAGGAGAAGGGGACGACAGAGGACGAGATGGTTGGACAGTGTTGTCGAAGCTACGAACATGAGTTTGACCAAACTGCGGGAGGCAGTGGAAGACAGGAGTGCCTGGCGTGCTCTGGTCCATAGGGTCACGAAGAGTCGGACACGACTAAACGACTAAACAACAGCAATGTGTGCATAAGAATGCCGAACTTCTCTGCATCTGAGTTCCAGCTTTAAAAAAGCCCTGTAAAAAGTACTTTGTAACTGTAGTAATAGTACCAATTAATTGAAACGAAAAGGATAAGATCTCCTTAAAAAAAAACGGGGTGATGGACTACTGGTGATAATTCTGTGTACTGGAAATGGATTTGGACTTTCCTCTTTGAAGTATGACTATCTCATTGAGGACAAAATTGTGCTGAAGTCATGGTTTCTACCATCACTGGAGTGAGCACTAAGGGAGATAACGTATCAACAAAAAAATTAAAATGAAAAGTGTCACCAATATTCTCTACAGTAATACCCTGTGGCTATGCCTTGTTTGTCTCCCATTCACACTTAACAAATATGGTTTTGAGTCAATTGTCCATGTGGCATAACCAATATAACCTCAAGTACAGCAAGCCTGGTGCTTTATTATTTTCTTTTTGTGTTATTATAATACAAAGTGTACAGTTGGCTGACTTTCATGTAAAGGGAGAAAGGGAGCAAATAACCAGAGTAATTCAAGCATACAGTTTTTGATATTATTATTATTCAACTGAGCTCTTTACTTCAGATTAGGATCATGCCTCCACTACACGATGCACATTACTTTGAGTTCTTAGTTCAGTACTGAAAAACTAACACTTCTCGACATACCTGACAAGTTAAAATAAAAAGCCATTAGACTCTCCTGAGCATAGATCTCACTAGGAAGCAAAGTTTTATGTAAATGCCTATCGTTGGTGTATATTTAATTCCTACAGGAAATCAACAACTCTAGAGCTAGAAAAGCTAGCATGACAAAAGTAGCATTCAAAAGTGGGCTTTTTTATAGAATAAAAAGTAAATGTGTAATAGAGGGACATGATACTGGGAAAAGAGAAGTAGTCAAATGAATATAGTAAGGGAACAGAAGTAGCCCGAACAATGCGGAAGATGGGTGTAAATTAAGAGATTACTTTGCTCCATCCCTGCTCCTGCCAACCTAGCAGTTCGAAAGGACATCAAAGTGCAAGTAGATAAATAGGTAAAGCTCTGGCGGGAAGGTAAAGGGTGTTTCCATGTGCTGCTCTGGTTCGCCAGAAGTGGCTTCGTCATGCTGGCCACATGACCCGGAAGCTGTCTGCGGACAAACGCTGGCTCCCTCGGTCTATAGAACGAAATGAGCGGGCAACCCCAGAGTCGTTTGCGACTGGACCTAACGGTCAGGGGTCCCTTTACCTTTTTACTACTGGAGACAATGGAGGCTCCAGGTAAGAAGCTACACAGTTTTGACTGTATTCTTCTCATTATCTTATGTATTTTTATAATGAATATCTTGCCCTTTGCCTGTAAACATCAGGGTCGGTTCCAGCAATAAATGCAAAATGATCCATTATTTGGGGTGTTTTTTTTAATGACAGTAAGCGCTTGTGATATCAGAACATTAGACGAACATCTACTTGCACGAACATACGTGGTTTTATTTTTATTTTTAAAGATTACATTTCGTTAGCGTCTCTCTTCTTTTTTTGCGAGTACTTAGAAAGAAATTCTTGGAAGCAAGCTTGAGTTATGGGGCAGCTTCTAGGGCAGTGAATATGGTGACTGGGGGAAAGAAGGGAAGAACAAAAGGCGGCAATTAATAACCCCACAAGTGTTTGCCGTTATTTCCCCACCTCTGCCACTTTTGGCGGAGCGGTCGTCATTAATAAAGACAAATGTAACTTTTACCGGGCCTTAAGGGGCTGCGGAGGGAAATAAACAAGCCTAGGACCCATTGCATCTAAGTAAACAGAAAGGTTGTAAACCCTTCAACCTCAACTGTCAAGAGTGCTGCAAATTAACACCGCGCACAATAGGCCTTTTGGAAGCCAACTTAATCCACCCCCATGTATCTACATGAGGGCTATGCATAACAATGGAGGACTTTGGGCTTCCATTTAGAGTTGCCACTACAGGCTGTCAGTCGTTTGAAGAAATAACCATTTCCTAGGCATGACAGCTCCCCCCTCCCCCCCCAACCAGAATGTTCCCACTGATGTGTAATAGAAGTGACTTTACTTTTCTTTTCTTTCTACATGTGCCCCCCTCCCCCTCTTCCACTCCTGCCCTCCTTTTCTTCTCCCTCCCCACACTCCCTTCATCTGAGATATGGCTTTGGGGAGAACGGAGGGGATGTACTTAGGCCACTGACCCCCTGCCAGTTTACTTTGTGTGGATTATCTGTGCAGGTGTTAATATAATTGAAGGTGTGGTGGCAGATACAACCCCCTAATCGCTTTTCCTATATGGAGATTACCTAGGTGGAGAATGCCGAGCTGTACCTGAAGAATAGGCATGTGAGTGCCTTATTAACATATCACCATTCAGAGGCAGCTGCATATCTGGGAAGGGGGGGGGCCTTTAAAGAGCCTATTCATCTATGTTAATGGGCCCATTGCACAGTACATTGTGTGGGAAATTAAGTCTCTGGCTGTGAACTTCCTGTGCTGTGCAAACTGCTTTGACTCCCCCCCACACACTTCTACATTTTATTATTGCTTCAGTCTTATTATCTCCTCCTGGAAATAAAAACAATCATGTTCTTACATTGGAGAAGGCCAAAACCTTCTCAGATAACAAACTACTGATGCTGGTTGAAAAGTTCCTTTGGTTTCCGCTATTAAGTGGGGAAACAAACAAACTGGGGAGGGGGGGGGTATGTTTGCAAATGAAAGCAAACCTGAGATTAACATCTCGGCCCATCAAATTAGCTGAGCTGTCATGTACATGACAGTGCAGAATCCTGACCCACCCATTCCTCACTTTCTTGTAAAATATGCATGTTTTAAATTGGTTTTCCAATTTATCGCTCTTGCCTTGGAATTAATTCCCCCCCCTACAAAATTATTCTGCTGAGATATGATTATTGTTGTTGTTTACGATGTTGTTGTTGTTGTTGATGATGATGATGATAAGCCATGGGGATAGAACCATTTTTCTGTGGAAAGCTGTTGAGTGAAAAAGAATATGGTAATTGATTGATGCAGTAGAAAAGGTATACCTGTATGTAATGCATATCCCTCCACCATTCCTTTCTTTTAATGTATATACTACAGTGGGTGTCTGGAATTAAGTGACTATCGTCATCCCTGAGTGGAAATCCCAGATGAATCTATGAAATTCATTCCCGACCTCTGATGTACCCCAGGCAAAGTGGGCAGCTACCTAAATGCAAGCAAATCTGGCGAGGAGAGAGAAGGCGTACCTTTTGTGCGCACTGATTTGAACTCAAATCATACGTACGTAAATGTCAGCCTTCACCCAGTTTTAGGTGTTCATTATTCTACAGTAAACAGCCATGAAAATAAATGACTTGTTATTCACGTGTGTGTGTGAAAGTGATTTTCACACATATACGCATCGACAAGTGCATATTTCAATATAGATTCAGACACACGCATAGGAGGATGAGGCTGGAACGCTCCTTACTCTCTTTTCTATATTGCTCAGGCCATATTCTGAAACAAGTAATTATCATCAAATATATTGTAACAAACCTTCATCTTTCCTTTATGACCCAAATGCTGAGCATCGAGTCATCACCATCATCGCTACTGCGGTCATTATCGTCATTACCATCATCAGGCTCATAAAAGAGAGCCTTTAATGATCAATACTAACTGATTACAACTCAATTAAGAGAGACCCTTCCAGAGTATTTTTTTTAAAATCTGGCCTTCCCCCGCCCCCCAGCCCTTCGCTATTTTCAAGTTACTATAATATGTCCCATTATTTAACATATTAAATGAATGTGTGAGAATGTAGTACCATTGCCACTGTTCCATTTGCCACCAGCCTTCTGCATCTTTCTCCCTCCAGAGCTCTGTGCATGACCGAAAATGTACTTGATAGTGCTGGAAAAAAAATACTTGAAGGAGCATATTGTCAAGCAGCGTGCAGTCCAGTTGTTACAACTGATTTCTCCCCCTGCTATTTTTCTAACTATTTTTGACCATTAAGCATCCGGTCCCTGTGCAAACCCCCGTTTCCATGTACAACACGCTCTCAGATAGATCAGGGAGGTATTCCAGAGTGGGGGGGGAGGAATTAATGTAATGTGTGTGTGTGGGGAGAAAGTCTATGCAGTTTTTCAGAGTGAATAATGTGAGTGCCTCCAGACTGTCAGTATTTTGCTGGAGTGGTTAAAGTGGAACATAAGAAGCTGCTCTATACAGAGTCAGACCACTGGTCCAGCTACCGGTAGCTCAGTACTGTTGACACTGGTGGGAGTGGCTCTCCAGAATTTCAGAAAGCATTTGTTTTGGAGGAATTGAAACTGGGTCCTTCTGCAAGGCAGATGCTCTGAACCTGAGGTACAGCCAGTCTCCTGGGATAGGGGATACCAAAACTTTAGATTTGCACATTTAGAATGGATTAAAGGGCTCTTTTGCACCAGCACAACAAATGCACTTAAGAAAGAAAGAAAGAAAGAAAGAAAGAAAGAAAGAAAGAAAGAAAGAAAGAAAGAAAGAGAGAAAGAGAAAGAATTTGTATTTTTGTGGTTTGGAAAGTAATGGGGACATGCACTGAAAAGTTGGGGGTGTATGATGATTAATGGGAAAATGTATAATCACCCTGCAAACTGGGAAAGGCTGTGGCAGAGACAACTCTGGTTTATATAAGGGCCCCTCATACAGGGGTGGGTGATCTGTGGTCCCAATTTGCATGCACGTGGGGTGAGTCCAGCAGGAGAAGAGGGTGGGGTGGGAAGAGAGGGGAGAAGGGACCTCTGCAAGCAATCCGTTCAGACTGCTAGTAAGAGCAACCTGCCTTTCCCTGGCAACCCACTGGGCAGGAAGGAAGGGGTTGTGGGGAAAGAGAGGAAAGGAGTTGCAGAAACAGCAAATACAGGTAGAATGACTGCCCACTTTGGGCTTCAACCTCCTCCATTGCAGGGTTCAGCCCCGCCTACCTCTGGCTGCAGCCCCAGATGCCACCAGCTTGGACTCTCAACAAATTGCTCCCTCCCCAGTAAATGCGGTCCCAGCTGGGGAGAAAAGGTTGCCCATCGAGTTTATAGCTGAAGCAGCTTTTGAGCCATTCTTAGATAATGCCCAAAAGCTAGGATTATACCACAAAGCACACAAAAAGACGTCCTCAAAGTAAATTGCCAAAGAGGGAAGATGCATTTTCCCTGAGAGTTTGTGACATCCCACCTTACAATTGAGGGGGAGAGGGGGGTTGGGAGAGAAGAATACCGAAGGGACTGTGTATATACATTGCAACAGTAGTTTGTATTATGCACATTGATACTTCAATCACAATGTTAGCAAATTCCGACTCTCTCTACTGTAAAAAAATGGGTCTTGAATAAGAACAGAGACTTCTCTTGTTCCCAACCTTAGCTCATCCATAGGCAGATGAACTTGGGAAAAAAGCTAAGTTTTCTTTTTCTCCCTCTTTCTCTCATCGACATTTCATGCATTTATCAGCATTTATTTCTCACTAGCCACACTGTGATGTTTTTTGAAGTTGAAACAAGCCTTTGCAACTTCTTTCTGTCTCATACAGTTAACAATGAAAGCAACAAAAGGACCTCCAGAGAGCTTCATATTTCTCGACAAAAGATAGCTGATCTACATAGAGAAAAGGGCTGCTGGGGGGGAAAGAAAGCCATTCATATTTAAATGAAGCTTGCTTTAGCATGAAATTTCCATCTTTCATGTTACCTTGTCTGTTCTGTTTTTGTTGGTGTTTGTTTTCTGTGATCTGGCTGCAACCAAATCTGCATACCGAATATTCTGGTGGCTTTTGACTTCCCAAAAAGAACAAGCAGGCACCTGAACAAAATCCGATGTCCAAGAGGGAAAGAGTTATCTCCTAAACGGTCGGTTGCCTCTGATAACTCCTAAGCCTTTTTTCACAGGAGAAATATGTGACCTTATTGTCACCTTTTACTCTGATAGAACAGTGTTTCTCAACCTTTTTTGGGCCACGGCACACTTGTTCCGTGAAAAAATCACGAGGCACACCACCATTAAAAAAGTTTAAAAAATTAACTCTGTGCCGCCCTATATTATAATTATGACTGTAAGAAACACTTGCCAAATATTGCTTTCCGGCGGGTCAGCGCTGTGTATTGGCGGCCACTAGGCTCGTTTGCACTGAGCTTTGGGAAAGAGGAGGAGAAATATTGCTTTCCGGCGGGTCAATGTACAATTACACGTGACAATGTAAATCGCCCTTCTCGTCGCCGCACGTCGCCGCACACCAGCCAGCGTCTCGCGGCACACTAGTGTGCCGCGGAACAGCGGTTGAGAAACGCTGTGATAGAAGCTCCAAGTGTGAGCAAAGTTTCACAGATGCAATTCTTTCTTCCATGGGGAGACTGTATCTGCTGCGTGATTTGAAAGTATAAAAACCATGCAGATATTACAGCATACGTATTCATGTTTGGAAGCTACTGCTCCCCATAAACACGCATGAAATTTTCACACATCATGTTCACATCCCACCCACCCCATCCCCCAATTACACCCATGTTTGAAAAACACCATGTGTGAAGCAATCATAATTTCTTCCCTAAGTAAAGTTTGTAAGATGAAGCTCACCTGCCTCTTTCAAATGATGAGAGTTAAAAGAGGAAACACGAACTTTTTACAGCTGCAGTGTATGGAATATATTCTAATCTATTACTTCGGTGGCAAAACCATTAGGAAAAATATGTATTTTAAAATGCTCTGACAGTTTGCTATTTTAACATTTCATTGAGGAAGGCTGTGGTTTTGTCTGTCTTTAAAACACTTATCTGGCACTGAGATAAAGAGTCCTGGCCCAGGGTATTAGTAAGGGTAAAAGCAGCACCTTAGGTTTAAAAAAATGTAAGGTAAAGGTAAAGGGACCCCTGACCATTAGGTCCAGTCGTGACCGACTCTGGGGTTGCAGGGCTGATTTTGCGTTATTGGCCAAGGGAGCCGGCGTACAGCTTCCAGGTCATGTGGCCAGCATGACAAAGCTGCTTCTGGCAAACCGGAAACGCCGTTTACCTTCCCACCACAGTGGTACTTATTTATCTACTTGCACTTTTGATGTGCTTTTGAACTGCTAGGTTGGCAGGAGCTGGGACCGAGCAACGGGAGCTCACCCCGTCGCGGGGATTTGAACCGCCGACCTTCTGATCGGCAAGCCCTAGGCTCTGTGGTTTAACCCACAGTGCCACCCGTGTCCCTTATTAAAAAATAATTTAAAAATGTAATTTTGTGTTATTCTTTTAAAGAAACCTTAACTAAGAGTCATGGAATGGGATCGAGACTGTTGTAAGCAAGGACAAGAGTTTAGAAATGCTTTCCTCCCATGCTGTGGTCCCAACGAAAATCACCCACCCACCCATTGCTATTTGCACCAGGAGGGGAGCTGCCAGTGGCATCAGTGTAAATGGCAACTGGGGAGCCATTTTTTATTAACACCACTCCACAGGAGAAAGGGGGATAACAACCCTCCATCTAGGTCCTGATTTCTGGTTGCTATTTGAAGCTAACAAATGATGCAACACCAAGCTCAACATTGAATGTAGCATGTAGTTTGGCCCCACACCTGTGACTGAGGCAGCTCTGGAGTCCTCGTTTCAAACAGCTTGAGCCTAACATTAATGGGCCTGTTCCTCGTATTCATTGAATTACAGAGTTATAAGGGTGCTTGGGTTCTCATCCTCTGAAGTCAAGCACAGTGTCTCCGTCAGGAGACGGTCCCGCCTCTGCTCCCATACCTCCAGCTCTCTTAATGTTCAACCAACCAACATCTACGGTATTCTTCCTTGCAATTTGCAATTTGATTCCGGTCCTGCCCCCCCCCCCCGAGCATCAAAAGGATTAGTTTCCTCCATCTTCAGACCCCTGTTCTACTTACCAATGGATGGCTGCTGCAACACCATGTGATGACTTGCAGGTCTGAATGGGCCATTGCACATAACAACAACATCGTGGTCCACTTTGCATTGGTCCAAACACGGTGTTTTCCAGTGGAATCAGTTCACAGATTCAGCTGAATTGAGAAGAGATGCTGACTCATACCATCATTCATTATTTAGACGCAGTTCTACATATTACTTAATATTATGCATATTACTTAATTGCATTTCTAGTTGAGGATGCGTGGCTCTCTTCTTCCTCTTTCTAAACTCACAAAACAACAACAACAACCTGTGAGGTAGGCCTGGGTGGTGACTGGCCCACAGTCTCCCAACAGACTACATAGCTGAATTGGACCAAGACCTCCCCACTCCCAATTTGACACTCCAATCAGTACAGTGACTACACCATACTTGAGCACAATCCATTGGGATGTTCCTCTGTGCAAACTCCACTGGCAGAAATGGAAGCTGCCCAAGAGCAAATAGAGAAGGTTCAAGGCATGTTGTTCCCCCCTTCTATAATTAGAGCTGCCAGACTGAGGTTATTTCTAGGCTGTTGCTATTTTAGGGTGAGTTTCCAGCAGATTCATACTAGCAAATTCAGGTTGTGCAGGTTGGTGCTCTTTTGCAACAAATACGCTACCCTCCTTCCCTAAAATAGGAGTTTTTGTGACAAAGAAAATGGGGGAAATGCATTGGAAAGTGTGGGGTACCAGCTGCTTGACATGATGTTGCATAACCTCCCACGAACAAATCAGAATAAATGCTCAATAAATATCCAATGGTGTCAAACCTCTCTACAAACAAATCGGGATGTATGCAAAATAAACAGGTCAACTGGAAAAAAATTCCTTCAGTAGCACCTTAAAGACCAACTAAGTTTTTATTTTGGTATGAGCTTTCGTGTGCATGCACACTTCTTCAGATACACTTGAAACAGAAGTGTCAGACCCTTATATATATACAGAGGGTGGTGGGGGTGGGTGGGAATGGGTGATGGGCTGATGAGAGTGGTAAACCTGTAGATGGCTGTTAACAACTGCTGATGACTGCAATTAGTCCTGAGGGGGGGGGAGCAAGGGCTGAGGTGCCAAAGAAAGCTTGATCATGCATAATGAGATAAGAATAAAAATAAATAAATTCATACCAAAATAAAAACTTAGTTGGTCTTTAAGGTGCTACTGAAGGAATTTTTTTCTATTTTGCTTCGACTCAGACCAGCACGGCTACCTACCTGTAACAAGGTCAACTGGAAGCAACCAGGCAGCAGCAGTAGTGGTAGTAGAAATACTACTGTTATTGCTACTACTGCTATTAATCTTCATTATATATTTTTAGGCGCCAGGTGGAGAGTTTTGACTAAACGTGATCCACCTGGAGAAGGAACTGGCAAGCCACTCCAGTATCCCTGCCAAGAAAACTCCATGGACAAAGACAACAGGCATATAAAAGTTATGACGCTGGAAGATGAGCCCCTCAGGTCGGAAGGCGTCCAACATGCTACTGAGGAAGAGCGGAGGACAAGTACAAGTAGATTCAGAGCTGATGAAGCGGCTGGGCCAAAGCCGAAAGGACGCTCAGTTGCGGATATGCCTGGAAGCGAAAGGAAAGTCCGATGCTGTAAAGAAAAATATTGCATAGGAACCTGGAATGTAAGAACCATGAATGGAGGTAAGCTGGATGTGGTCAAAAATGAGATGACAAGAATAAATATCGACATCCTGGGCATCAGTGAACTAAAATGGAAGGGAATGGGCGAATTCCGTTCGGGTGACTATCATATCTACTACTGTGGGCAAGAATCCTGTAGTAGAAATGGAGTGGCCCTCATAGTCAACAAAAGAGTGGCAAAAGCTGTAATGGGATGCAATCTCAAAAATGACAGAATGATCTCGATACGAATCCAAGGCAGACCTTTTAACATCACAGTAATCCAAGTTTATGCACCAACTACTGGAGCTGAAGAAAGTGAAATTGACCAATTCTATGAAGACCTACAACACCTTCTAGAAATGACACCAAAGAAGGATGTTCTTCTCATTACAGGGGATTGGAATGCTAAAGTAGGGAATCAAGAGATAAAAGGAACAACTGGCAAGTTTGGCCTTGGAGTTCAAAATGAAGCAGGGCAAAGGCTAATAGAGTTCTGTCAAGAGAACAAGCTGGTCATCACAAACACTCTCTTCCAACAACACAAGAGACGACTCTACACATGGATATCACCAAATGGGCAGCATCGAAATCAGATTGATTATATTCTCTGCAGCCAAAGATGGAGAAGCTCTATACAATCAGCAAAAACAAGACCTGGAGCTGACTGTAACTCAGATCATCAGCTTCTTATAGCAAAATTCCAGCTTAAACTGAAGAAAGTAGGAAAAACCACTGGGCCAGTAAGATACAATCTGAATCAAATCCCTTATGAATACACAGTGGAAGTGAGGAACAGGTTTAAGGATTTAGATTTGGTGGACAGAGTGCCTGAAGAACTATGGATGGAGGCTCGTAACATTATACAGGAGGCAGCAACGAAAACCATCCCAAGGAAAAGGAAATGCAAGAAAGCAAAATGGCTGTCCAACGAGGCCTTACAAATAGCGGAGGAGAGGAGGCAAGCAAAATGCAAGGGAGATAGGGAAAGATACAGGAAACTGAATGCAGATTTCCAAAAAACAGCAAGGAGAGACAAGAGGGTCTTCTTAAATGAGCAATGCAAAGAAATAGAGGAAAACAATAGAATGGGGAAAACCAGAGATCTGTTCAAGAAAATTGGAGATATGAAAGGAACATTTCGTACAAAGATTACCATAATCAAGGACAAAAGTGGCAAGGACCTAACAGAAGCAGAAGACATCAAGAAGAGGTGGCAAGAATACACAGAGGAATTATACCAGAAAGATATGGATGTCTCGTACACCCCAGGTAGTGTGGTTGCTGACCTTGAGCCAGACATCTTGGAGAGTGAAGTCAAATGGGCCTTAGAAAGCACTGCTAATAACAAGGCCAGTGGAAGTGATGATATTCCAGCTGAACTATTTAAAATTTTAAAAGATGATGCTGTTAAGGTGCTACACCCAATATGCCAGCAAGTATGGAAAACTCAGCAATGGCCAGAGGATTGGAGAAGATCAGTCTACATCCCAATTCCAAAGAAGGGCAGTGCCAAAGAATGCTCCAACTACCGCACAATTGCGCTCATTTCACACGCTAGCAAGGTTATGCTTAAAATTCTACAAGGCAGGCTTAGGCAGTATGTGGACCGAGAACTCCCAGAAGTGCAAGCTGGATTTCGAAAGGGCAGAGGAACCAGAGACCAAATAGCAAACATGCGCTGGATTATGGAGAAAGCTAGAGAGTTCCAGAAAAACATCTACTTCTGCTTCATTGACTATGCAAAAGCCTTTGACTGTGTCGACCACAGCAAACTATGGCAAGTTCTTAAAGAAATGGGAGTGCCTGATCACCTCATCTGTCTCCTGAGAAATCTCTATGTGGGACAAGAAGCTACAGTTAGAACTGGATATGGAACAACTGAGTGGTTCAAAATTGGGAAAGGAGTACGACAAGGTTGTATATTGTCTCCCTGCTTATTTAACTTATATGCAGAATTCATCATGCGAAAGGCTGGACTAGATGAATCCCAAGCCGGAATTAAGATTGCCGGAAGAAATATCAACAACCTCAGATATGCAGATGACACAACCTTGATGGCAGAAAGCGAGGAGGAATTAAAGAACCTTTTAATGAGGGTGAAAGAGGAGAGCGCAAAATATGGTCTGAAGCTCAACATCAAAAAAACCAAGATCATGGCCACTGGTCCCATCACCTCCTGGCAAATAGAAGGGGAAGAAATGGAGGCAGTGAGAGATTTTACTTTCTTGGGCTCCTTGATTACTGCAGATGGTGACAGCAGTCACGAAATTAAAAGACGCCTGCTTCTTGGGAGAAAAGCAATGACAAACCTAGACAGCATCTTAAAAAGCAGAGACATCACCTTGCCGACAAAGGTCCGTATAGTTAAAGCTATGGTTTTCCCAGTAGTGATGTATGGAAGTGAGAGCTGGACCATAAAGAAGGCTGATCGCCGAAGAATTGATGCTTTTGAATTATGGTGCTGGAGGAGACTCTTGAGAGTCCCATGGACTGCTAGAAGATCAAACCTATCCATTCTTAAGGAAATCAGCCCTGAGTGCTCCCTGGAAGGACAGATCGTGAAGCTGAGGCTCCAATACTTTGGCCACCTCATGAGAAGAGAAGAATCCTTGGAAAAGACCCTGATGTTGGGAAAGATGGAGGGCACTAGGAGAAGGGGACGTCAGAGGACAAGATGGTTGGACAGTGTTCTCGAAGCTACGAACATGAGTTTGACCAAACTGCGGGAGGCAGTGCAAGACAGGAGTGCCTGGCGTGCTATGGTCCATGGGGTCACGAAGAGTCGGACACGACTAAACGACTAAACAACAACAACAAAGGCGCCAGGTGAAAACGTTCCTCTTCAACCAGGCCTTTGGTGGATCAATATCTTACAGCCTTTTAAATGAATCTGTGGGAAGAGGGAGGGCATTGCTTTGTTGTTTTGGTTTAATTATTTACTGTGCCTTATCTTGTATTTTATTCTGTGAACTTCCCTGAGATCTTTTGATGAAGGGTGGTATGTACATAATTTTTAATGATGATGATGATGAACTTAAAACAACTGGAGGCTCTCTAAAGAATTCAACCGAAAGCATCGGTCTGGTTATCTACTGGATCATCATTTAATTATCCATTTATAATGACAATGGTATTCCACCCCTGCTAATCCACCTTGCTTGTAAGAAAGTGGATCTAAGCAGACAGGTATAACCACAGCTAAGCAGACAACTGGCATAACCACAGCTCTCTCCAACCTGGTGCCCTCCAGATGTCGTTGGACTACAACTCTTATCAGCCCCAGCCAACGCGTCAAAACCTGGCTTGACCACTCCTTGGCACCAAGCATTTGGCACAGGTTCTTGCATTATGTGCCCGTTGAGCATTTCCCCTCCGCTGAAGCCCAACGAAAGCAATGCCTTCCCTTGTTTCCTTGGCCGGCCTGCTTCATCCCCCTCTCTCATTACCCCGGGCGACTGCGACTAGCGTTCTCACCATGCGTGTGGGTGCAACGACTTGTTGTGTCACTAAGGACAGCACTAACAGCAGCTTCATTAGTTCTTTTTACAACAAAAGCTAGAGGGTTGGGTCCCCCCCCTTTCTCTGCCTTCTCTTTCTTCCCCTTAGTTGGCATGCGGGTTGAATTTTCCTTGGACCCCCTGCTTGACTTTTTTTTACAGCTCCTTTTGAACAGCGAGGCAGCGTGAACAACTAAGAATTGTAACTGATAGACTGTTTGCATGAGAACCCATGAAAGTCCCCTTTGTTCCTTTCACGTCAGCCAGGTTTAAGCAGACCCTCCCCCCTCCAACCCCTCGGCTAAAGAGGAGGAAAAAGGAAATCCACTTTTAATTATACATTGATGGAAATCGCTGCATAGTGAAGTTACATCAAGTGGAGAATGGCCAGTTTATACTCTTTTATCTCAGCAGCCCAAAGAGGCGCTGTCTTCAAAATAGATATGTCAGCACAGAATGCCAGTTCCCAATATGTGGACAGCCTTGCCTAATTTAAATCAGATTACCAGCTTCATTTATAATCATGAAAACATTTTCAGAAGCGCAGCCATATTACTAATGGACTGGTTGACACCTTGAGCCGGCAAGCACTTACTTATGTACATGAGCAAGCTTGACTCAGATGGGGCGCAATGAATAGGACTGCAACGTAAACTGGGAAGTCAAATGATGGACAAAAATATGCTCCACTGTTTGTCATTAAGAAAACAAAAAGATGGGAAGTAGGGGCCGTTGTTGATGGCAGTCAATGACTCGTTTTTGTATGCTGCAAGATATAGAGAGATAATTTACAAATCAGCAGGTTTGCTTGAGTGAAATGTTGGCAATCCCCGATAAAGTGGAGCAAGGCTTTTGCAGTGGGTTGATCTAGCGAGGCCACTCACTAATGGGGGTTCTTGCCTTCTGTATTATCTGAACTGCACACAGAATTGTTACCTGATATTTTTAAAGGTTTGATATTGCCATGATTTTAAGATCCTGATTTGTTGTGCATATTTTATGTGCATTGAAGGAATCAATCAGTAAATATGTCCATATGTTTAGGTCAATTTTAAATAAATAATCAACACTGTACTTGTTGGATGATTGGGGAAACCATTTCTGTGTTATCTGATTTCTTGGATCAAATATGAAATCTGTGGGTGGGTGGGCGGGCGGGCGGGTGCATGTGTGTCTGATGATTTTTAGTAAAAAATAAAGTTTGTGGTAGGTTGTTATGAGGAATGCTGATGTTCAAGCATTTTGCTTTTTCTCCCTGATTTCCAAAGTTGTCCAGGGCTGTGTGAGTTCCATGATCCCATGTCAAAAGTGAAGCTATAGGATCTGGGTGCAAAATCCAGGAACCTCAGGAAGCATGAATGATGAGGCAATAAACTTTTATTCAGAAGTAAGAAGAAGAGTTTGGATTTGATATCCCGTTTTATCACTACCCTAAGGAGTCTCAAAGCGGCTAACAATCTCCTTTCCCTTCCTCCCCTGCAACAAACACTCTGTGAGGTGAGTGAGGCTGAGAAACTTCAGAGAAGTGTGACTAGCCCAAGGTCACCCAGCAGCTGCATGTGGAGGAGCAGGGAAGCGAACCCGGTTCACCAGATTACGAGTCTACTCAATATGATTTTCAGGTCTAACCCCAAAATTACAGAGCAATCCTAACCAGTAGCATGGGATGATCAGAAAGGCAGAGACACCACCATATCCGAAGCCTTGCCAGCTTGTGCTAGTCAGGGCAGAAGTTTCAAGGGTTTTCTGTTGTTGTTGTTGTTGTTGTTGTTGTTGTTGTTGTTGTTGTTGTTGTTGTTGTTGTTTTAAAAAAAACTTTACTAGCTCCAGGCTGGTACAGTCAAGGCACTGAGTAGTTAGTCCCTCAGGGATCCAAAGGGGTATGGATCTCTGCCACTAGCAGCAGGAGAACCACCAGTAGCAGTTTTCTACCCATCATGGCACAGCCCTTCCCCACCACCTGCAGAGGGCAGCACAGAGAGGTGCCAACATGCTAGACTGAAGTGCTAGATCAGAGCTTGGACAAAGTGATAGGCTGGATATGAGCCAATCAATTGAAGCTGAATCTTGGAACAGGTACTCGTGGACCCAAACATGTCACTGGCTGATCAGGTAGCCTTGGTGGCTAGGAGTGCCTTTTTCCATCTCTTACCCCTCTTGAGAAAATATGACTTGGCCACTGTACTCCACACACTCCGAATCTCCAGATTGGACTATAGCAAATGCACTCTACATGGAGCTGTCGCTGAAGACGATTTGGAAACTTATACTGATCCAAATTGTAGGGGCCAAATTACTGGACAAGGTTCCATTCAGACCTCATGCAGCCCCTGTTGTAAAATAACTGTATTGACTGGTTGTCAGTCTGTTTCCAATTCAAGTTGTTCATGTTAGTGTTTAAAGCCCTATATGACTTAGGCACCAAATATCTGATACATCGCCTCCATCCCCACCAATCTGTTAAGATATGCAGAGGTGGTTCTCTCGATTGTCTCGCCACCCTCAGAAGTGATGGGTATTGGAGTCATTCACTTACATGAAATAGTTGAATCGTGTGTGTGTTTTACAAAAGGGCCATGGTTATGTTTGGGGGTGGGGAAGAACTTGACTCTATACAGAGATGCTCACAAAACGATCACTTGTGTATTGAGCAAGGAGCTGTGGAATTCTGTTTTAACTTTGCTACTTGCCTCTAAGATGGTAAAACATCTGTTGGATCTTGGGCTGAGCTGGTAGTAATAATAGGAATAAATATTCCTTTGCGTCAGGATGTGCTGAATCACTCAGAGGAGCCTTAAGTGACAGACTAGTCTGGAACAATTGACACACAGCAGGGGCAACTGGAAGTGGTCCCGCCCACCCCGTTGAGAAGAAACCTTTCAAGGGGAAGAAAATGAGAATTAAACTGACTTGAGTAATGGGTGGAACAGACCGAGAAAACTAGGACAAGGGGAAACAATATGCACTTGTACAAATCTTTTAATTTTGTTTGCTTTTTAAAAGTATTTATGGCAGCTGTGCATAATACACCCGTATCTATTTAACAGACCTGTGTGCATCAGAATGTTTGCATAAGAAAAATCTTGAGTAAAAACAAGATTACCATCTGAGAAAAATCTGAAGATGTAGGCAACTAATGTGATAATGACATGGTTATTTATTTGTTATGTGGTATTTGGTTATTGTGGACTAAAGTTAAGGTTAGTAACTGAAAGGCCCTGGAACAAATGTGACCCACTGACTCTCAAGTTACCAACATAGATGAAGAAGGAATTTGGAGAAAGTTGCATATGTGGCAATAAGCTGTTCAACAGAGGAGTGGACTCTCCTTCTTTGGAGGTCTTTCAGCAGAGGTTGGATGGTCATCAGTAATGGATGCTTTTAGTTGAAATTCCTGCATTGCAGGGGGTTGGACTAGATGACCCTTGAGGTCCCTTCCATCTCTGCCATTCTATGATTCTGATTTCTCTAAGGTAGAAAACAGCCCGGGAGCACAATACCTCTAGGACCGCCTCTCTCTGTGTGAACCTGCCTGGACCCTGAGATCATCATCTGAGTCCCTTCTTTGTGTGCCTCCTCCATAGGAGGTCCAGAGGGTGGCAACATGAAAACAGGCCTTCTCTGCAATGGCTCCCATTTGTGCAATGCTTTCTCCAAGGAGGTTCCTCTGAAACCTTCATTATACATCTAGAGGCACCAAGAGAAAATGTTCCTCTTCAACCAGGCTTTGGGCTGATTAACATCCTACAACAGCCTTCTACCGTGTTTCCCCTATTTTAAGGCGTAGTCATTTTATAAGACGTAGCAGGATTTTTACACTTTTGCGGAATTAAGCCATACCCCGAAAATAAGCCATACCCCGAGCCACCTGGAACTGGTTGCTGCTGTTGCTGCTGCTGAAGCGCCGTGCAGCTCTCTATCCGTCCTCGCCCTCAACTGCTAATTTCTCACACGGGCGGGGGGGGGGGAGAAGCAGGAGGAGGCACAAGCACCGCGCGCTCGGCCCTCTTTCGGCGTCGCCAGGCGAGCCGCGCTGGGAGCCTCCCCACTCGGTGACGGGAAACCCCTCGGTGACGGGAAACCCCTCGGTGACGGGAGCCCTGCTGGCCCCTTCCGCGCTGCCGGAATGTTGTGGGGCCGCATGGCCCGAAGCAGAGCAGCAGCGGGTGACAAGCGGCGGCAGGAGCCGCGCCGCCGAAACGTTCTGGGGCCGCATGGCCCAAGGCAGAGCGGCGGCGGGTGACAGGCGGCGGCAGGAGCCGCGCCGCCGAAACGTTCTGGGGCCGCATGGCCCAAGGCAGAGCAGCGGCCGGAGGTGACTGACGGCGGCGGGAGCCCTGCTGGCCCCTTCCGCGCCGCCAGAACATTGTGGGCTGCATGGTCCACGGCAGAGCGGCGGCCGGCAGAGCGGCGGCATGGTCCACGGCAGAGCGGCGGCCGGGTCCGCTGGCCCTTCCGCGCCGCTGGGGCGACTGACGGCAGCGGGAGCCGCGCTGCCGGAACGTTGTGGGCTGCATGGCCCAAGGCAGAGGGGCGGCGGGGCGACTGACGGTGGCGGGAGCCCTGCTGGCCCCTTCCGCCTTCCGTGAGCAACAAAAAGAAAGCGAGCCAGCCAGCCAAGAGCTTGCGTTCGCTCCTCCAGACCACTCCGCCGAGAGCCTCCGGCCTCTCGAGCGGCGATGCTCGGGCGCCCAAATGGGAAGAAAGACCCCCCTCACCAGATTCTGAGCGCTCCCTGCTCCCCGACGGATCGGGCAAAACCTGGCGCGCAGCGCAAGCGCGGGACGGAAGGCGCGATCCAGCCATTTAAAGCTGTGGCCGCTGCTGCTTTTTAGCCCCCTCCAGCTGTTTGCCAGTTTTCTGCGTCTTTTTTGTGGTGTGTGAGGAGCGCTGCCATAAGGCTGCGCTCCGGCCACCTTTTTAACCTCCCCCCCCCCCAGTTGTTTGGTAGCTTTTGTGGCGCATGAGGAGTGCTGCCATTGGGACGCGCTCCGAACTTTTTTCTACCCCACCCCCCCAGCGGTCTGGCCGGCTTCTCCTGCCTTCGCAGAGTGCTGCCAGCCCAGCAGCAGCAACGCCGGTCGCGGCAGGAGGAGGCAGGAACCATACTAAGACACCCCCCGAAAATAAGCCATAGGCTTATTTTCTTGAGTAAAAAAATTATAAGACGGTGTCTTAAAATGTGGGAAACACGGTAAATGATTAACAACCTATAATTCTTCTAAATGTGTTGAGAGGGGAGGTGTTGGTTTGGTTTGCTGTTTGGAGAGAGACCATAGTTCAGCGGTAGAGCATTAGAGACCATACAGACTTGCTCTCCTTATAAAGATCTGCGTCATGAGGTCATTACTCCTCTTCCATCATCCATACCAGGTCGTTCATCCACTGCCACAGTGTCCTTCCTTCTTGTAAACCAAGATTACCAGGTGACAGCAAACACAGCAATTTTTTTTGGCTGGGGCAATTAGAATTAGATCTGCCATCTGACTAACTTGTTAATGCCTAGTAAAGAAAGCCCACTCATTCATATATTTTATTCGTGGTCAAGGACAGTTTTAAACTCTTTTATTTGTATAGTTGTAAACTTTCAGAATGCATATTGTATAGCCAACCATCTAGCTATACAATGGTACTTCCGGTTGCTAATGGGATCCGTTCCGGAGCTCCAGTCGCATCCCGAGGAATTTGCAACCGGAGGTGTCGCTTCTGCGCATGCACATGCAGTGAAACCTGGAAAAATACTTCTGGGTTTGCTGAGTATGTATCTCAAAGGATACGTAACCGGAGGTGAATGCAAGTAGAGGTACCACTGTATCTGTATTTTATTGTACTTCATTCCTTTGCTTGTGGCTGGTGCAAATAAAGATTTTATCAATCATCTATCTCTACCTACCCACCTACCTACATTACAGATGATCTTGTGTTGAGAATCAGTGGCATCTCCACAGAATCTCTGCCCAGAAACCCAGCACCAATCAGAGCAGACAACCTGTGACCTCAGCACAAAGTTGTCTTCAGCCTAATTTCTTCTGGAATTGGAGAATATTGGGGAAAGGAGGTTGCTCGGCCTACCACTGGCTTCAGCCCTGCCCATCATGTCAAGTGGCCTCCAACAGATTATCATTGTATGAATGTGGCCCTTGACAGAAAAAGGGTCCCCCACCCCTTGAGTATTTTAACAAATAGCCTGATCAGGTACAAGGCAGCTGTCTGTGCTTCTCCCTCTTCACGACCTTCTCTCTCTCTCTCTCTCTCTCTCTCTCTCTCTCTCTCTCTCTCTCTCTCTCTCTCTCTCTCTCTATATATATATATATATATATATATATATATATATAAACAGGGACAGATTCTAAAGATTTTAATCACAGGAGTTAAGAGGTATTTGTTCTGTTAATTCCCTGCTGGTTCGTTCTTCATCCACTTCATGCTGGTTCCCTGATCTATTATAGTCAACTTACCTTTAAAATAGCCTTTTCTTAAAAAAAAAAGTTTTTAAATATTTGGCATAAGTCTCTCTGTGTCTGTCTCTGTAGCACTTCATGAAATACAAATGACTCTCTATCAGCAAAAGGGATCCCTGTGAACATTTATCAATTGAGATCACTGGGCTAATCAAATATGAAGGCGAATACTCCACCCCAGAATGCAGACAGAGGCTCGTTCTCAGTAGGAGTAGGCATGTCACAAGCAGCTTGTCCCAATTAAAAGGATTCTGCTACCACAAAATTCCAGGATTTGGGGAAAAAAGATTAGGGAGGAGCCATTTCCTTACACCGTTTCCTAATTGTTCTGTGGGTGCTCTTTGTGTGGCGATACCCCGATCCTTCCCAGAATAAATAAAGACGCAGGACACATTGCATAAGGTTAATGGACGTAAAAAGGCCACAACTTTATTGATTACGGATGTAGAGAGGTATTGGCTTAGGCATTGGATCTAACTGTCTATATCTGACTCCAGTCCGCTCTGCTGGCAGTCTGTGAAGGGTTAACCACCGTTGGGTGAGCCCTGTGATGCAGATCAACTAGGAACTCACCCTGGGGCCACTGCCAGGGGGCGTGCCTTAGGCCCTCACCTACCATGGCTTCGGACATGGCCACGCCCCCGGACTCCTTAAGGGAGTACCCTTCAGCATTTTGGGGGAGGTGATGGCAGCATCCTCCCCCCACCACCACCTGTACCCTTTCAGACATAATCCAATGCCTACTGCCAAAAACCAAAGTTGTGACGAGTTGCTACGAGGTAGGCGAAAAACCACAAGGCCAGAGCCAATTTACCAAGTGGGAAAATTCCTACCAGGCCCCTCAACGGCGACCAACCAAGGTCCATAGCAATGTCAAAAGGAGAGGCCTGCCTAAAGGGAGGGTGGGCGGGAAAACAAAGCGGCTGGGGATCAAGGAAAGAGAGGCAGACTCCCGGCCGCGCTCGCTTGGACGCACCAAGGGAGTGCCATGTCCAGGAGCCAGCCAATTGGGCTGGGGGGAATGGCAACCATTCCCCCAGCACGTGAATGCCTCGGGGTGCCCACAACCCCCCCTCCTTCTACGGTGGAAGGGGCTTTAGACAGTGCCACCGCACGATTTCTGTTCTCATCCTGGGGCAAAGTTCTCAACCTGAGGTACTACTTCCGGGTTAGCAGAGTTTGTAACCTGAAGTGTTTGTAACCCGAGGTACCACTGTAGTCATGTAGAAGCAGCTTTAAAGCACAGAATGGTGGCAATAGGGTCGGGGACAGAAGGAGTAGATAAATGTTAATTGTGTGCTTTACAACTGAAGTTCTAAGAATGCACATGACCCACTAGGGTTGGGGGAGAAGCCATAGGACCATTAAGTTCAGGGTCTAAAATTAACTAGTTGCACCACTGGAGAAAGGTGGGTGGATTCAAAAATAGAACAACTTGAGTGGGGGATCTTTAAACACTCTCTCAACAGTCCTGAATTCGGCAGGATTTCTCATGGCTATTTTTGTAAAGAAAAAGATGTGGCGAGTTCTAGTCATGGGAGACCATTACACTATGCCAACTGTTGCTATGCCAACAGCCATCTTATCCCAGGAATCCTTGGGAGTCCAGAAAGGGGGTAGCTCGATCTGCACCATTTGTCATCCTTGATCAAAGTGTCAGTTGTTATCTGTGATACGCACTAGCTAAGAAGCTTCCCTGTTCTGAACAGGTACACTATCTAATAACTGGTGGAGAGAGAGACAGGCATGCAACAGATAACTAATGAACCTCTCACATTCCTGTTTCTCAAAATGTATTGGTTGTTGAAGAATTACAGATCCAAACGATAAAACTGATTGGTTTGTCAGTCAAAGAGTTACATACAGTAACTTTAGTAAAAAAATATTGCATCCGAATTGAAAAGGGGGTGTTTACAGTTCCTTCAGAAGGTAAAGGTTTACAGCAATCAACATCTGAGCATGTGCAAAGATGGCACCAAATGATGCTGAAATGTACAGAACACACATGAGCAAAAACTAGATATTGACTTGTAATCAATTTTGGTTTGAATTAATGAAAATATTTAAATTCATTAGAGAAGTGGGCTCAGCACACATCTGAGAATTTTTTAACGTAACAGATTCGACTTGTGGACTGACCAATTTCAAATTTCAGCGACATCACTAATAGTTTTCACATTTTTTTATCTACTACAGGGGGAAACTAATATTCAATTTATTAGCACTGGAGCTGCTGCCAACAATGTCTAGAAGCCCTGTAAGGTGTAAATTACCTTAGCCAATTCTGGGACAGGATGTGTGTCTGTGAAAATGAATTACTTACAGATCACAAAGGGAACCACCTTTTCGGAATCATTACAGATTGACTAATTATCTGCAAAAATGCAAGGGATGGGTTTGGCACTGTTCACATTTGTTAATATCCACCCAAAAATGCTTTTGGCATTTTTTGAATGCGCAGCAGGAAAATCAGTGTGGAACTGGGTCTTGTTGTTAATAAAACTTGAAAAGAGCAGTAAAATAAAAAAATTCCTTCAGTAGCACCTTAAAGACCAACTAAGTTTTTATTTTGGTATGAGCTTTCGTGTGCATGCACACTTCTTCAGAACAACTTCTTCTGAAGAAGTGTGCATGCACACGAAAGCTCATACCAAAATAAAAACTTAGTTGGTCTTTAAGGTGCTACTGAAGGAATTTTTTTATTTTACTTCGATCCAGACCAACACGGCTACCTACCTGTAACCAGAACTTTGAAAAGAGCAGCTTACGGTCTTTGATGAACTATAAATGGCTTACACTACTCAGGTCTACCACACACTTTTGTAGGAGGACAACATATGGAAAGAAACAAGGAAATTCAATGCAGAGCTCATGTCCATTCATGTTCTTTAGATTATTAATTAGGGATGAGCTGCAAAGATGCAAAACCTGACCTATTTCATGGACTTCAAAGAATTACAACAGAAGGAATACTCAGTCAGGTCAAATATTTATGCTCCTTGCCCATGCAATTTTCTCTTTTGCAGTAAAATTGAAGTGTTGTTATCGACAGGGATAAACATATACTGTAACATGTATGTTATATGCCTGGCTTCCAGATCAGCAAACCTTAACTCTATGTTCAGCAAAGATTTCCCACCACCGCCATGTCATTTCCATAATTAATTAACTGCATAATCAATTTAAGATTCATAAATAGTGACCATGTTTTTAAAATATACAATTGCTTTTCAAGGGATCTTTGTGTGCTTGCAGGAGTTGCTGCACATGGAAAGGGAAAGGATGTGATGAGTGACTGCATTAGTCCCCTTAGCTCCTTCCTTCCTTCCTTCCTTCCTTCCTTCCTTCCTTCCTTCCTTCCTTCCTTCCTTCCTTCCTTCCTTCCTTCCTTCCTTTATGGAAAAAAGTGGTGGTGGTGGGAAATTGGGAAACTGAGCACTTTGGAGAAACTGTGGCTGGGTGGTGGTGGAAGACAACTTTGAAGAAGTGCTGCAGATCAGCGGTAAAGCAACTGCTTTGCTTGCAGAAGGTCCCAGGTTCAATCCCTGGCATCAGCAGGTAGGGATGGGAGGGTTGTTTCTCTGAATTCCTGTAAAGCTGCCGTAAGTCATTGGAGACAACACTGAGTTACATGGACCAGTCACCTGACTCAGTACGAGGCAGCTTCCTATGTCCTCATGTACAGTTTTCCTAGCTGAAGTCAAATGCATACTCTGAAGCTCCTATTTGCCCCATGGAGCTTAACTGCCAAGTATTCCGTTTTTCGCGGGAAACCCCCAGATTTTAATCCATTTCCCGCTGTTCTCCCGAGTGGAGAAAAATCCCGGAAATCCCCCAGATTTCCTACCTGCCAGGGAGCCTCTATTTTGGGTGCTGCTCTTCCCATGTGTGAGCACTGGAAATCGGGCAGAGCGGCACCGGAAGTCGCTTCTACGCATGTCCGGCGGCCATCTTGGTGGTGGCCGCATGGCGGTGGCCATCTTGGTGGTGGCCACATGGCGGCGACTACTGCCATGCAACCACCACCAAGATGGCCGCCGGGCATGCGTAGAAGCGACTTCCGGTGCCGCTCTGCCCGATTTCCGGTGCCCACACATGGGAAGAGCGGCCCTGGAAGTTGCTTCTACGCAACTTCCGGTGCTGCGCCGCGGCTGATCCCACATTTTTCAGGGGGAGACTTGGCAGGTATGCCATGGAGCAAATAACAGTTTGAAATGAGTGATGAAACAACTGGAATGTATATACCCACATTTTTACCCAAATTGTGTGTTTAAAAAATTCAAAGCAGTGTACAGTAACAACATGGCACAGAGTAGAAATGTTAGGAAAAAAACAATCTTGCAATCGCTGTGATCTTTAAAATAAATACAGATTCCCATAGATACAGATTTAGGGAGATACAGATTCACATCCAGTTAGGCCCTTAATTTCCTATTTTAGGGTTCATCAGGAAATCCACTGTATGAAGGGCATGGCCCATCTTGATAAAATAATAAAAGAATAAGTGTGCATGCATATGAAAGCTTATACCAGAACAAACTTAGTTGGTCTATAAGGTGCTACTAGACGATTTTTTATTTTTATTTATTTTTATTTCGACTGCTACCTACCTTAATAATAGATGAATAATATTCATAAGTAATAGTACAATAGCATATAAAGGAGGGGACGTGGGTGGAGCTGTGGTCTAAACCACAGAGCCTTGCCGATCAGAAGGTCGGTGGTTCGAATCCCCACAACGAGGTGAGCTCCCGTTGCTTGGTCCCTGCTCCTGCCCACCTAGCAGTTCGAAAGCACCTCAAAGTGCAAGTAGATAAATAGGTACCGCTTCAGCAGGAAGGTAAACAGTGTTTCTGTGTGCTGCTCTGGTTCGCCAGAGTCATGCTGGAGCTGCTGGCCACATGACTCAGAAGCTGTACGCCTGCTCCCTTGGCCAATAAAGCGAGATGAGCGCCGCAACCCCAGAGTTGTCCGCAACTGGACCTACAGGTAATGTTCAGGGTCCCTTTACCTTTAGGATATAAAGGAATAGCTAGATGAGCTCAAGGACTTGGGCATGCCTGGTTTATTCAGATCTCCATGCTGAGCAGCCACAGATACAGAAGTCAAGAAATGCAGGGTTTTGATTCCTGAGCATATAACCATCGTAAAAAAATGCATCTTCACATTAGCAGAGCAATTAAGTATAGCAACAAAAAGCCTCAGCTATATCCTCCTTTGATCCCTTTCTTGTTTCTTGCGATACAAAGAAATTTAATATTTCCTAGCACTGGACAAATGCCCAACTTTGTCTAGAAGCACTGGAAAATCTAAATGGTCTTAGCTGGTTCTAGAACAGGATGTGCATCTATGGAAATGAATTGCCTATGGATCATAACATTATGGATCAGCAATGTTAAATATTGGCTAATTAGAGCCCCCTCCAGATGTGTGGTTTGGGGCCGGTGTGTTCTGTAGCATGTCACTGATGGAAAAGTAGTGTATTAGTGATGGATTTATAGTATTCATACATCATTCCACCCTATTGGTTCTGTAATGCCTCAACTAGGGCCAGAGCCTTTTCAGTATTGGCCCTGACTTGGTGGAACGCTCTCTCACAGGAGACCAGGGCCCTGTGGGATTTGACATCTTTCCGCAGGGCCTGCGAGACAGAGCTGTTCCGCCTGGCCTTCGGGTTTTGATTTGGGCCATTTTAAAATGAGGCTGCATTTTAAAACAATTTTAAATCTAAATTGTATTTTAATCTGCATTTTAATCAATTGTTTTTCTTTCTTTTACGTTTTATTGTAACTTTATTGATGTCAGCCGCCCTGAGCCCGGCTCTCACTGGAGAGGGCGGGGTATAAATAAAAATTTATTATTATTATTATTATTATTATTATTATTATTTATTAATGCTTCCCCAATGTTACCACGTTATTGCCATCAGAAGGGCCACCCTTGCACAATAGTTCAACAGAAGTGGAACACACAGAACATTAAAGGATTTCACCAGAAAGCTATATAGGGCATGAACCGATTGGAAATGAAGCAGTATGAGCAGAGTGCAATAGTGTGATTCCCAGTGATTCAGAGGCATACTGCCCCTCTGCTAGTAGAGGTAAAACATGGTCATCATGGCTTGAAGCCATTCATAATTTTAACTTCCATGAATTTGTCGAATCCTATTTTAGAGCAACCCAAGTTCATCTGTGCACTGTAAATCCTACATTAAGACTAGAGGGCACCATTGTTTTCTGAACACCCAATTTGCTTGCAGAGAACTTCTCTCGTCATGTTTCCTAGTTTGGGTTACATGCTGCTTTCTCCCCACCTCTGCCCCTCCCTCCCCCTGCCCGCTTCCCTCCATCTGGCATTAGTATTTAAATATCTAAATTGGCATCTGAATGAGTTGAATGATTGCCGGCCACTTTCTATACCTAACAAAACCATTCCTTGACATTTCAAAAAGATGCTTTGCTAACATGCTTCCAAAGATTCTGTAAAAAGAAGAGGGGGGGGGAGAACCAATTCTGTGAACACAGCTGAACAAAAAGCATTTGTGTTTGCAAGAAAAGAAGTATTTTCACCTCATATCTGGGGTATGTTAATTGAAAATCTGGAATCAGACTGATTTCCTGTTGAGTACTAAAATGGATTGCAATATGAAACAAGGCTCTTCAATCTGACTACTCCATACTTTTCTATCCCTCCATTTCCACTGTCATCTATTCATATCTGTCGGGTGATATTTCGGACTGCATTTAATGGATTAGAGTCCACATTGATCTCAGTTGGAAAATATGAGTCGCTGTTGCTGATCACCCAGTGTTATTGCCAAAGACTTCTCCTTTGCTAGCAAAGTCAGCTTCTATTGAAGTCTCTCCCAAACAGTCATCTGTATAAACAATGATATGTGATTCTAAACTTTGAGCACATTTTTTGACCAGCTGTACTAACCATTTTTATGCAAGTTTTTATTTTATTTTAAGGGCAGTACTACCATGCCATGAAGTCAGACAATGAAGAGATTAATCCCAATTTTTTGAAAGGCATTGCAGGGGCTGGGCAGCTGATCTGATCAGACACCAGCCATTCTCCATAGGAAAAGGCAGCCAATATCCAGTGTCAGTTGTGGCATTTATTTTATTTTTCAATGAGATGTGCAGGATGAAGGAGTATGGGATCTTCGGTTTATGTCTTAGATCAGTAGAGGAAGATTGAAGACACTATTGTAGGAGGGAATTAAGTTCCTCAGTGATTTTTTTTTAAGTGTAAAACTTATGAAAAAACCCAGCTAAATGATTAATTGGTAGAGAATTTAAATATCTCAAGTAAATGTGATACAGTACAAACATGTAGTATTGTGGGTGTAAATGCGATGGCCATTTGAAAGATGAAACATATGAAAGTTGTCTCTTTAGTTATTTAACACCTTTACCCAGAATTTGCTTAAATTACAAGCTGATTTGAAGAAAGTACACAGGACTGGGGGAAGAAAATTGTGATGCCTAATGATCTTCTCAACTGGCTGTCCACAGTTTTGACTGAATTATTTGTTATTTTGGGGATGAGGTTTTCTATGGTGCCATCCAATTTCCAATGGAAACGAGAAGTGAGAGTTATGACTAGTGAGGTAGTTAGGTATTTTTACACTCTTGATTTAGTTGTCTTATTTCCCCACCTTTTTAGATGATAATGCATAGAATAATAGAATCATAGAATTGTAGATTGGAAGGGATCCCTAAGAGTCATCTAGTACATCCCACTGCAATGGAGGAATCTCAACTAAAGCATCAGGTGCGCAGCCTGGGAGTCATTTTGGACTCACAGCTGTCCATGGAGGCACAGGTCAACTCTGTGTCCAGGGCAGCTGTTTATCAGCTCCATCTGGTACGCAGGCTGAGTCCCTACCTGCCCACTGACTGTCTCTCCAGAGTGGTGCATGCTCTAGTTATCTCTCGCTTGGACTACTGCAATGCGCTCTACGTGGGGCTACCTTTGAAGGTGACCCGGAAACTACAACTAATCCAGAATGCGGCAGCTAGACTGGTGACTGGGAGCGGCCGCAGAGACCACATAACACCGGTCCTGAAAGACCTACATTGGCTCCCAGTACGTTTCCGAGCACAATTCAAAGTGTTGGTGTTGACCTTTAAAGCCCTAAACGGCCTCGGTCCGGTATACCTGAAGGAGCGTCTCCACCCCCATCGTTCTGCCCGGACACTGAGGTCCAGCTCCGAGGGCCTTCTGGCGATTCCCTTGCTACGAGAAGCCAAGATACAGGGAACCAGACAGAGGGCCTTCTCGGTAGTGGCACCCACCCTGTGGAATGCCCTCCCACTAGAGGTCAAAGAGAACAACAATTACCAGACCTTTAGAAGGCATCTCAAGGCAGCCCTGTTTAGGGAAGCTTTTAATGTCTGATGGATTTCTGTATTTTAGTGTTTTGTTGGAGGCCGCCCAGAGTGGCTGGGGGAACCCGGCCAGATGGGCGGGGTATAAATAATAAATTATTATTATTATTATTATTATTATTATTATTATTATTATTATTATTATCCATGACAGAAGACCATTGAACCTCTGCTTAAAAACCACCAAAGAAGCAGAGTCCGCCAAGGAAGGAGTCCATTCTACTGTTAAACAGCTCTTGCTATCAGAAAGGTTTTCCTGATACTGTATTTAGTTGGAATCTCCTTTCTTGTATTTTGAATCCATTGGTTGAGATCCTACCCTCTGGAGCAGAAGAAAACAAACTTGCTCCATCTTTCATTTAACAACCCTCTAGGTATTTGAAGATGACTATCAAATCTCCTCTCAGTTTCCTCTTATCCAGGCTAAACCACTGTGTCTCTCTTGGGCTTGGTGGTTCAAATCTGCATGACGGTGGTGAGCTCCCTTTGCTCTGTCCCAGCTTCTGCCAACCTAACAGTTCAAAAGCATGCCAGTGCAAGCAGATAAATTGGTACTGCTGTGGTGGGAAGGTAAATGGTGTTTTCATGTGCTCTGGCATTCGTCACAGTGTTCCATTGTGCCAGAAGCAGTTTAGTCATGCTGGCCACATGACCCGGAGAGCTGTCTGTGGACGAACAACCTGAAAATCAAGATGAGCGCAGCACCCCTTAGACTGGACTTAACGGTAACTGTCCAGGGATCCTTTACCTTTTTACCTTTTTACCCAACTCCCTCAACCATTTCTCATAAGGCTTGATTTCCAGACTTGATCATCTTGGTTGCTCTCCTCTTAATTCATTTCAGCTTGTCAATATCCTTCTTAAATTGTGGGGTTCAGAACTGGACACAGTACTGCAGGTGTGGTCTGGCCAAGGCAGGATAGAGCCGTACTATTACTTCCATTGTTTAGGACACTATACTACTGTTGATACAGCCTAGAACTGCTTCACACTGTTAAACGGTTTTGAAACTGGTCTGTTGACTTTGGAGGTTGCTGAATCTAGAAGGGAAATGCTGTCAACAGGGGAAGAAGAGGTTAAATTAGAAAGAAAAGATATAAAATGGAATAAGAAAATAAATAAGGGAATATATAATTGTATGGATATTCTTGGAGAAAAATTTAGGCAAGGGAGGAAAATTATATGATAATTAAGTTAAAAGTGATTTTTAGAGTAGAAATGGGAATATTAGTATAGTATGTAGAAATTTGAATGGTAATAGGGATAGTTGGGTGTTTCCTCCACTCCTGTTGGTCGCCTTCGTTCTGGGATCCCTTGGTGGCAGGGGGGGGGGGTTTCTGGAATGGAGGGGATGGGGGGTGGGGTGGGGGAAAGACTCAGCTGGAAATGAACCACCCCCTGCCCATCTTTTGAATTCTGGAGACTCTCAGTGGCAGGGAGAGTTCTGGGGTGCGGAGGGATGGAGGGAGTGGAAAGTGATAATAAATATTAAAATTAATAAGATAAAATGGCTAATAGATAAATATAAGTTTAATGTGATTGGATAAGTTTGCAATTTAAACTGTTAAAGGTGATTTGGGAAATGAAAATCAATAATGGGGGGGGTCTGGGGAAGCCCATGAGACAATGTTTAGGAAAAATGATAAGGTATATAATTTTTGGTGTTAGTGTTTGATGTGTGTTAGTATTTAGTGTGTATTATTATGTTTGTTTATTGTTATGCGTATTTCTTTTTCTTATATAAAATTTAAAAAAAATTAAAAAAAATTTTTTTTAAAGAACTGCTTCACACTGTTGACTCATGCTAAAATTGTGGTTTACTTAGACCCCTGGATCTTTTTCAAATGTACTACTGGAAATCTACATGTTCCCCATCTTATATCTGCACAGGTGGTTCTTCCTACTTAAGTGCAGAACCTTACAGTTTCCACTATTGAAATTTGTTTTGTTAGCTTGGGCCCAGTTCTTCAATCAGTTCAATCCTGATTCTGTCTTCTGCATTATTACCCCTCCCAGCTTCATGTCATCTGAAAATCTGATGAGCACCCCTTAAATTCCTCCATCCAAGTTGTTTATAAAGATGTTGAACAACAATGGGGCCAGGACAGAACTCTGTGGCACCTCACTCACTCACTCACTCACTCACTTCAAAATGTCAACTTTGTTGTGTTTGGAGCTGTGCCTCATTCTCAGGGCACTTAATAATTTCTTTAGTGATCTTACCTTATCCATTGTGAGGTGGGCACAATGTCTTTTTCATTCCATTAAGCATGCACTCTGCAACATTTCTGACTTCCTGATCTGAAAAAGATACATGGCAAGAGTTACTTTGTATTTTAATTATTGTATTTCAATATTTTGCCGGAAGTCGCCCAGAGTGGCTAGGGCAGGTGTCCCCAAACTAAGGCCCGGGGGCCGGATGCGGCCCAATCACCTTCTAAATCCGGCCCGTGGATGGTCCAGGAATCAGCATGTTTTTACATGAGTAGAATGTGTTCTTTTATTTAAAATGCATCTCTGGGTTATTTGTGGGGCCTGCCTGGTGTTTTTTACATGAGTAGAATGTGTCCTTTTATTTAAAATGCATCTCTGGGTTATTTGTGGGGCATAAGAAATTCGTTCATTTTTTCCCCTTCAAAATATAGTCCGGCTCCCCACAAGGTCTGAGGGACAGTGGACCGGCTCCTTGCTGAAAAAGTTTGTTGACCCCTGGGCTAGGGAAACCCAGCCAGATGGGTGGGGTATAAGTAAATTATTATTATTATTATTATTATTATTATTATTATTATTATTATTATTTTGTGGATCCTTCCTGTGGGCTCTAATTAAAGTGAGGACAATCCACACATGTTCTTATTAAAGGGCAGATCTACACTGATATCACTTTAAATGTCTATCATTTATCCCAAAGAATCCCAACAATTGTCATTTGTTGAAGAGTACTTTGTTACACCCTCCAAGTCCCACTCACAGAACTATGGGTGGTTTTACTTAGAGTTGACCTACTGAAATTAAAGGATCTAGCTTACTATAAGCCAAATTAATTACTTATTCATCTGTAATGAATAACCAAGAGCAGAATTATCACAATACGAATCCATCTTAATCTTCTTCCAGTAAAGTAAAGGGAGATTTGATCCTACTTTCCTGTTCACTTTGCCAAGGAGGATACAAGATTTATATAGGATGTAGATATTATGTTGGAGACACCTGCTTAACAAAATTGTACAGAGCCCACCAACATTTTGCACAGAGGTCACTAGAAATCTATCAGAGGTCTGGGTCTTTAATTCAAGAGGGACCTGTCCAGACACAAACCTGTGACCTCAAGGTGAAAGGTTTTATACACCAATAATGTTCCCTGGAGCCATCTCGTTCCCCAGCATGTCATGCTTTGATGAATTAAGTGCGTCAGAAAAGAACCAAAGGTCCATGCACTGAGTTAGCCTCAATATGATACAGTTTTATGAATCACCCCCTTCATTCAGATTTTTCTCTTTTTTTGGTGCGGGCTGGAAATATTTCCCAATATTTAATAATTCACTTTCATCTGGTTATCTGACAGGAAAGTATTCCATGTGTACTAATGCAAAAAAAAAAAGGAGGGGGGGAATCCAACAAGAATCTTTATAACGTATTCTTTCCTTTCTTGATTCTTGCAAGAAACCTCTTTTGAACATACAAAAATTAAAATTAAAAAATTAAAAGAGCTGCATAATGTGAAAGACTTAAAACACTTTCCCCTGTTGGAGAGATTAAAAGTTGATCAGATATTGTCACATACATAATTGCAGCAGCTATTTAATTAAATTGGAGGATATTTGACAGATTTTTGTGTTAGCTGTTCGCGCAGGCCAATTTAAGCTGATGCATTGAATATGATTTACATGAGTTCAAAGGAGTTGGGCCGGAAATATGTTATCCTACCTCTTTTTGAATTTTTTAGCAATGACTGTAACACAAATATAAATGTTGTAGAATAAGATGTTTAAAGTAGAATTTTTGAATATTTTATTAAATTCAGAGTCTGGATGGAGCAAGAATACTAGGGGATCTGAATTTTCTAGCAAAAGATACTCAGCCATAGCTCAGTGGTAGAGCACTTGCTTTGAATACAAAACAGCCCCCCCCAGTCCCTCCCCAGCAAAATGCCATTTTAATTCTGTTTAGCCCTGGTTTATAATTGAGTGAAGATTTGAATCCAAGTCTCATAGGTTCAAATTCATGCAACAGATCAAGTTCAAGGCCAGAGGTTTGTGAATCTTTACATATTCTTCTACTAAGAGCAGCTACTAATTCATAAAAAATCAACAATATCAAGTGGTACTCATGTAATATATAGCTCCAAGTCCTGCCAGGGCAGTCATCCTTTTGACCTCACACTTTAATTATGCACAAGAAGGTTGCATGCTTCCAGGGACAAGAACTGTAACATCAAAAAATTCTGTTGTTATTTTGAAATCACTCTTGGGCATGCATTAAAATTCTCTCCAAGACAGAAGCATTGCCCCCAAAGTACCAAAAACCACAGCTTACAATTAAAAAGAAATATCAGTTAACCATTACTGGGTATGAAAATTAAAAGCCAAGCAGAGCTATTTTTAACTACTGCTAAAAAACAAGCCTCTAAGTAATTAGCAAGGGAATACTGTTTTAACTATGAAGAAAACAACCTCTCAATCATATATACTCCATAGAATCTATTCATTTAAATTGGGCTTATGCCAGACTCTCCAGAAAACGAATAGAAATTCCATAGGAGAAGTACTGTTTGTGGGCTTTCCTCTGGCCCACATCAGTAGGGATACTTCCAGCAGGTTTCCTGCCTACCTGTCCATGGGCAGAAGGGGATGTTGGATTGGTCTCAGTGGAAAAAAACACTTCCGACCATCCTTGGGAGGTGGCCAGTGGGAGATTGGCTGTACTGGACACCTCCACCAAATTCAACACCAACACCCCAGCTCAGTGTATATGGGATTTGCCTTCCTCTGTTAGACTCAAGCAAAGAGACTGAAATCTGAAGAACAACTCGCATTAATATTTAACAAAATAATAATGAAACTCCAAAAATCTGAAAGGAGAAAATGCGAATAGTGGTCAGCCAAACACAAATCCTTGACAATTAGATATCATTGAAGGTAGATCCCAGTGGCTGCACTCCTATATCTGTTCATCCCACCTATTTAGCCTGTTGAACTCCATAGGGCAGGGCTCAGCAAACCTGTTCAGCAGGGGGCCGGTCCAGTGTCCCTCAGACCTTGTGGGGAGCCAGACTATATTTTGAAAAAATAATAATGAACGAATTCCTATGCCCCACAAATAAACCAGAGGTGCATTTTAAATAAAAGGACACATTCTATTCATGTAAAAACACTAGGCAGGCCCCACAAATAACCCAGAGATGCATTTTATATAAAAGGACACATTCTACTCATGTAAAAACACGCTGATTCCCGGACTGTCTGTGGGCCGGACTGAGAAGGTGATTGGGCCAGATCCGGCCCCCGGGTCTTAGTTTGCCTACCCATGCCATAGGGCTTATTTCTGAGTACGCATGCATCGCATTGCATTGAAAGGCTGCTATCCTCAAGCCACACGCTCCAAACTAGTCATAATGGCTTCACTGGGCTTACTCCATCTTACCTGCCGGCTTATTTCAGCAACCGTTGATATATTTACATTAAACAGAAGCTTTGCTGGCATCAAGAATGGCACCGTAAGCTTTCAAATTGAAAACTGTAGAGCAGTAAACAAACAAAGCTAAAATGGAAGCACAGAGGAGTGATCTCTGACATGGTGTCCACATTTTAGGGCCATGCTCACAGCAGACAGGGTGGGCACATAAGCTTTGTATATCTAGAAATCTGTCTGGCACTCATCAGGCAGTGTTACTTGATCGCAGCTGGATGAAGATGCACACCCAGGGCAAATATGTAAACACAAGCTTAATCTGCATGGGAAAAGTTACTGTCATCCTCTCTGACAGGAAACGCCTCCAGGACACACTAACTGTAATAGTCACTCGACTTGGTTACTTACCAGTGTTGTCAGACGTTGACTCTGAACCATTAGAGATTTTCAAAAAGTTGCAGTGAAGAGCAGGGAGCTTTTTGCTTTGTTTTGTTTCACATGTTCTATTTTGAGAAACACACACTTTATTTATTTGTACATATGCTTTATCATACACTGTAGCAAAAGACAGTAGTTTGCTTTCAGCGGATTATTTCCGCTGAAATAATTTCCACTGGCTATTTCCGGCATTGATAGGACTTACTCCCCAACCTTAAATGTGCTTCAGTTTTGTTTGTTCCTGTCAAACAACAACAACAGACAACAAACAACAACAGAACTCATATGTGACTTATTCATCCAGACCTTTAACTGGATTATAGAAAATTTTACACACACACACACACTAAAATATATTAAAACCAAGTTACCCTTAAAAAAAACCTAATTCACAATAAAACCAGGGTTTGAGCATTCTATATATATCAACACACACAAAAAAAGTGCCACACTTTTTAACAACAAAAGAGGGTATTGCGTACCCTTGAGTACCCCCTGAAAAACCCAGTGTGTGTGTGTGTGTGTGTGTGTGTGTGTGTGTGTTGATATATAGAGAACTTATGTACATAGAGAACATATGATGTACATATTTGGGTAAACTTGCTTAAACAAAAATAGTCTGCAGCAGGTGCCATAAACAGTACTGTGAAAGAGTCTACTTAATATCCATGGGCAGGGAGTTTGAAAGTGTAGATGCTGCCACACTGAAGGATCGATTCCTTGCAAGCGCAGAATGAACATTAGGTGGCACTTGCAAAAATGTCAGTTCTGCAGATCCTTAATATAGGTAAGGAGTGGCTAAGTAGGTAATAGAGCAGGGCTCAGCAAATTTTTTCAGCAGGGGGCCGGTCCACTGCCTCCAGATCTTGTGGGGGGCCGGACTATATTTTGAAAAAAATATATGAATGAATTCCTATGCCCCACAAATAACCCAGAGATGCATTTTAAATAAAAGCACACATTCTACACATGTAAAAACATGCTGATTCCTGGACCGTCTGCGGGCTGGATTTAGAAAGGGATTGCGCCGGATCTGGGCCCCAGGCCTTAATTTGCTTACCCATGTACAGTAATAGAGTTTGTGAAGCAAATGTTTTAGCATAGCTGCCAAGTTCCCCCTTTTCTCGCGAGGAAGCCTATTCAGCATAAGTGAAAATCCCTTTAAAAAAGGGATAACTTGGCAGCTATGGTTTTAGCCTTGTGATGAAGTAGCATGCTCAAACTAATGTTTATCACATTTAAGGGGAGTGGGATTTATGAACAGATTTAACTTTGCCATTAAACTCTCTAGGACTTAGATACAGTACTCAAGATTGGCTGGGCTGTTGCTAACTCGCTCCCCAACCCAGGTGACATTTGTTTTCTCACAATGGTTTTATAGTGAAGCTTTATTTGAGAATAGTCATATTTTTGAACAGCATATGGAAAGAACCCCCGGATTTACGATTCCTTTGGATTGTTACTCCTCCTAGTCCATTAGGCAGTTGAGAGATCATCAGTTTAGGAGTAGCATTTGGAAAGAACCCCAAAATTCTGGATTCTGCAGGATTTCTCTTGCCTTCCAAGTGCTCTTCAAGTACTAGTTGTTGATCCCAAGAATAGTTGGTTGATGTGTCAATTAAAGTTCAGAGTTAGGTTCTTTCCATGTTCCCCCTTCAGATTAAAAGTTACATTTTTTACAGTAACTGCATAATTGCAGTAATTGAATATAATCCATTTAAAGGCATAACAGTTAGCATGCTTGACATTTCCTGAAAAGTCTTCTGTATTCAGTACACAAAGGGTGAAAGCTGCTAAGTATGTTTTCACAGAAGGAAAAGAAAAGGCTTTTAAGTGTCAACAATTGTAGTGTGTGTGACAAATGTCAGACTGGGGGGAAAAAACAACTGGCCCTTTAAATTGAATTATTTACTATGTTTCTTCAATAGAATATAAATTACAGCAGTATGTACAAAAGAAGAAAAATCCGAAGAACATTAGCTAGGAATGTATTTGACACCAGAGTGCCCAGTGTAGTCAATTCAAAAACACATAAACTTTTCCACAGAGGCACCAACCACTAAGAAGAAAACATAATTACAGTGGTACCTCGGTTTACAAACACAATTGGTTCCGGAAGTCTGTACTTAACCTGAAGCGTACTTAACCTGAAGCGAACTTTCCCATTGAAAGTAATAAAAAGTGGATTAATACATTCCAGACGGTCCATGGAGTACTTAACCTGAAGCGAACTTTCCCATTGAAAGTAATGGAAACTAGATTAATCTGTTCCAGACGGGTCCACGGAGTACTCAACCTGAAGCGTACTTAACCCAAGGTATGAGTATAATTGGTTCTGGAAGTCTGTACTTAACCTGAAGCGTACTTAACCTGAAGCGAACTTTCCCATTGAAAGTAATGGAAAGTGAATTAATCTGTTCCAGACAGGTCCGCAGAGTACTTAAACTGAAAATACTCAAACCGAGGTGTACTTAAACCGAGGTATGACTGTACGGTATATATCTATATTAAAACAGCAACAGCAAGCTCGTGAAAAGATTCCAGAAACAATATAATAGACATCTACTGTATTTTATAAGAATACAGGTCAAGTTACCCGAGTGAACATCAGCTGCAGCCATGCATTATGTTCAAGGTATATTATGAAGTTATCTTATACAGGTCAAGACGACTGACTGTTCACAGGATTGAACCTGCATGCCCACTAACTCTAAACTATGACGCCATCACTGCTGGTCAGTTTATACACCATATTTACTTCCAGCTCACAATGAGATGAATTGCACAAAGCTCTTCGAAAATCACCCGAACAATCAGCCACATCAGTATAGCCAACATTCATTTGAGTTGTCCAATAAATAGCCCCTTCTTCGGTGTTTGATATGGTTAAGGGGAAGCAGGGAAAAGATGTAAGAACACAAGAAGAGCCACTTGGTCCAGCATCCTGTTCGCACAGCGGCCAACCAGGTGCCTGTGGGCTTTCCAGCAGCTGGCATTCAGAAGCATCACTGCTTCCAACTGTGGAGGGAGAGCATAGCCATCAAGGCTAATAGCCAACGATAGGCCTCTCCTCCATGAATTGGTCCATTCCTCTTTTAAAGTCATCTAGGTTGATGGACATCACTGCTTCCTGTGGGAATGACATCCGTAGTTTAACTATGTGCTGTGTGAAGAAGTACTTTCTTTTATACATTTTGACAGAGGGAGGGAGAAAATATCTATCCACTTTCCCCATGCTGTGCATAATTTTACAAACTTCTAACAAGTCACCTCTTACTTGCCTTTTCTCTAAACTAAGAAGTCCCAAACATTACAACCTTTCTTCCTATGGAAGTCAGTGTATCTGTTTGATCACTTTAGTGACTCCTTTCTGAACCTTTTCCAACTCCAGAAATACCCTCTTTGAGGTGAGGTGAGCAGAATTGTACTCAGTATGCAAATGCATTGCACCATAGACCTGTATAATGTCATTGTGATATTGGCAGAAATGCAGAATTATTATTTTTCAAGGTGTTAAGACCTATTATTATTATTATTATTATTATTATTATTATTATTATTATTATTTCTGTTAGATTAAACAATTTGGTTCAAAGGCACAAAGCAATGCTTTACAAAACTCACACGAGAGAGAGAGATCATACAATGCTGTATTTCCAGCTGAGCCAGGATAAGGGAGTTACACTCCCATAGCCTGGCTGACCCAGAAACCTCCTAAGTCAGCCAAACATCTGCTGGACCCTAATTCAGGCAGATCTTGCTTTACATTCGCTCCCTAAGGCTCAAATACAGTGGTACCTCGGTTTACAAACAGAATTGGTTCCGGAAGTCTGTACTTAACCTGAAGCGTACTTAACCTGTAACGAATTTTCCCATTGAAAGTAATGGAATGTGGATTAATCCGTTCCAGACAGGTCCGCAGACTACTTAAATTGAAAATACTCAAACTGAGGCATACTTAAACCGAGGTATGACTGTACACCCAGATGCATTTATTCCTTTTTAATAATAATAATAATAATAATAATAATAATTTATACCCCGCCCATCTGGCTGGGTTTCGCTAGCCACTCTGGGCGGCTTCTAACAAAATATTAAAATAGAATAGTCCTTCAGATAATAAAAGCTTCCCTAACAGGGCTGCCTTCAGATGTCTTCTAAAAGTCTGGAGTCGTTTTTTCCTTTAACATCTGGTGAGAGGGCAGGCACCACTACTGAGAAGGCCTTCTGCCTGGTTCCCTGTAACCTCACTTCTCACGGTGAGGAAACTGCAAGAAGGCCCTCGGCACTGGACCTCAGTGACCGTGCTGAACGATGGGGGTGGAGACGCTCCTTCAGGTATACAGGACTGTGGTTGTGTAGTGCTTTTAAGGTCAGCACCAACACTTTGAATTGTGCTCGGAAACGTACTGGGAGCCAATTTTCAGATTATCTTTATTATCATTATTATTCCAATTTTTTACCTACCCTTCACCCCAAAGTCCCAGGGCAGTTTACAACATTTTAAAAATACAACATTTTAAAATCAGTTAAAACAAATAATTATTTATTATATTCAATTATGAAATGTGTTAATTACTGGCTTTGGGGGTTTTCTGCCACCTCTGAAATTTTCAAAGAAAACGTAAACCCTAAAACTATTTTCATAAAGATGAAGGACCAGATTAGAAATAGTTAAAAATAGCAAAGTCAGAACAGAAGTTAAACATTATGGTCAGTGAATCTGCTAAATCAGAATGCAACCTGGTACCAAGAATCAGATTACATCCCTAATGAGAGGTCACTATTGTGCAATGTTGCCACTGGCCCCAAACATCCATTGGATTTGGCTATTGGACTTGGTTAGGATTGGAAAACCTGCTAGCACAATGGCTGTTGTGCTAGTGGCCGCCAAAATTGGAGTTTGCCACAAAGGGCTTAATGTTGTCTTGGTAAATTGTTCCAGAAATTAATAAACAAATATGATTTTTCAATGAATCCATATATTTGTCTTCATGAATAGCTTCCAGGGAAGTAAGCTAGTTTATTTAACAATGCTGTGTCCTGTTTCTTAATCAATCCATAATTGTGTTTGTGTAGATTTCTGTTTTTATGCTTTCTGAGTTCTTGCAGTGTCAAATAAGTTTTTTTAAAAAAATTCCTAACCAACTATTTCTTCTTCCTTCAAGCATCCAATAAGAATTCTCTTTAGATCAAATGAGATAATGTGCACTGTCATCTCTTGAATTTTAATCAATTTTTTAATTCAAATACTGGGCAAGAGTAGAATATGTCTGACACTGTACACTTACTGGTAGCGTTAGGATAAATTGGGATAAATTTAATAAAACCTCTAAGGGGTAAGATACCTGTGAAAAATGATTCTTTCAGTTTAACGTGATTAATTGATTAAATACGTTCTCAGACAGCCAGGTCCAAAATCTTCAGAAATGTGTTGATTTACATTTTCTTCTCACATATTTTGAAAAGAAGGTTTTATTATATAACAACTGAATATGAAAGTATTTATTTTACTTACAAGAAGATGAGGTAATTAACAATTCAAATTTAGAGGTTGTTCAAATAATGCGTACATTTTTGCAAAACAGTATTTAGGAAGCTGTGGAGGTTCATTCGTCTTGTTATTGACCACAAAACACTGTGCTGCCTTATTTTTTCTAAATGGAGAAATCACCTATATTAGCACCTGCATGTTCATTATACAAAACCCAACTTCAAGGTGACAAGCCTGAACTAAGATATGATTTAAGCTTATATAAAAAACGTAATATTTCTTTGATGGGTGCTAGAGTGAGATTGCATTTATTTCTGCTGCAGATTTTTAGATCATTCTACACCAGAATGCCATTCAGATTCTATTTCCAAGAAAAAAACGATGTCTACAGACTGGTACAAGACCCCTGAGCTGTCAATCCTAGATGTTTATTCTCATGCAGCAGTTACTGCTTGCATGGGTGAGCTGGTTTAATCCAAAACTAGCTTGTCTCCACCAATGAGTGATTGGCCTAGAGGCATGAGGTGACAGGACAGTACTTTCAAAATTAATTTACTCAAGTGACATTGCTGGTCTTCCTAGAATGGTCACCTCTGTGGGACACTGGTTTTGCAAGCTAAATGAACATTTCTCTGTGTATAAGAATCACAACCCCCTCAAGCTTTAGAGGTTGACATGAATGCAAGCCCTTTACTGAAGTGCAAATGGTTCAGAGGCTGTGCCTTGGCTGAACACAGGATTCTCCGGTCTATCACCCCAAAGAATGCATTCCAGCAACACTGTTTAAATCCTGACAGAAATGAAAGTCTTCTCTTTCTTTGGGAATAACATGTTTGGAATGGCCTACTAAGATTCTGTTTCTTTGTTGATTTGCTGCAATTCCACCATAACTAAGGCCCGTCCCTCTAATAGGGAACTCAAGTGGTGAGCACTGAGAGAAGTCAAAATGGGGCCACTAGAAAACGAGAGGGAGGTTTACAGAAATACAACAAACCATCTTTTTTTAAAAAAATAAATGCTAAGGGGGCTAACAAACAAACCCCAAATTGCTGCTCAGGACTCACAGACTTGGACTGTCTATTGAACTATCAATTGAAAGTCTAGGGAATCTGTGGCCTTCCAGATGTTATTGGACTACAATTCCCATCAGCACCAATCAGCATGGCCAATACCTTGGGATAATGGGAGTTCTAGTTCAACAACACTTGGAAGGTTCCCCATCACTGGTCTAGCTTGTAAGCATCAAGGGTAAGCCATTGTTGATAGAAATGCTGAACAGGAGCTGCCTTGCGAGGAGGTGTGAATAAACCACAACAATGTACCTTCTGGGTGCACGACAATGCAAGGCATGGTCATAGACAAATGAAAGCGAAGTTCCACATGTGGAATGAAGTTTAGCTATATGCAGGAAATGAAGATGCAGGTGTGCATCGAGATGTCTATGGGCAGCTGCAGTGCAGAGCTCGTCTGGGCCCCACTGAAATGGCTGGATGCATCTTTTGATGGAGATGAAAATGTACGTTCCCCCTTCAGAGCGACTAATCGTTGCACATGACTTGTTGCACACAATTAAAGTTGGATTGGGAGTCTGAAATTAGCAGCAGACCTCAAAGTTTCAAAGAGTATATAAACAAAGAGACATGGATTTCTACATTCATTTGAGAGACGTGCAAAGCCCCTCAATTTATTGTCTGTGCTGGAGGAATCCCATCTATATATTCATCAGGTGTCAGCGAGACACAGTTTAGAAATTGGTGTTTTCTTTTTCATTCTCCTAAAATGTTGTCTAAAAGTGTCTGCACTTTCAGGGGGAAAAAACATCTGCCTTGCATTTCTACACAGTAGCGTTTTATGTTGTAACATTAGTGACAAAGTCACCTCATTTATCCAGTTGCCTATGGTCTAAGTGTAAGTAATTTGCCAAATGATAACAATGGTTCAGCTTTGCTAAATGGTACAGAGAACAGCAATTACACTTAAAAAGGCACTGGTGCTCTATATGTCAGCAAAAAAGCGCCTACAAAGACATAATTGCAATGTAATTGCTCACAAATTCATGAAGTAAACATACATTATTAGAAGCCACTCGTCTGTTCAATTTAGGTGACATTACCAGGAGCATATTGCATAAATAGGAAGCCGTTTGTGACTAGTTACAGTAAAGAGAAGTTTAAATTAAAATATGGTGCTGATGTATCTGTGCTCTTTAGATCACATAAATTATATCACATTTTGCACCTTACTCAATTTCCCATATCACTACCACACCATATATACTTAATAATAAATATTAAATGTTATAAAAGCAAAGCAAATGATATGTTTCCTAATATGGCAAAATTGGGAGCCATTGCATGCCTAAAGATAGCAAGACACGGACCCTTGTTAACTCCAAAAATTTGTGGTTTGCTTGAATGCCCAAACCCAGCCCAGCTTGAATGCCCAAACCCATGGTTTGTCTTCTGGCAGGAGTTCTAACTTGAATAAAATATTGTGGGGACCCAGGTAAGCCCTGCCCCACATAATCACTCACATGACACAGTACACACACCATTTAAATGGGAATGCCCATCAACTTTGTAGGGGCCTGGGCGCCTCAAATATTTTATTGTGGGCTGAAGCCCCCATGGCGCCTAGGAGTTGGCTTCGTATGTCTTCTGGCAACAAACCATGATTTAAAATCATGGTTTGTTGCTGACCTATGAACCATGAGTAGCTTTAATTATGGTTTAGCACTATGTGTGAATCAAACAGCCTTACTTAACCACATTTTGTTTGGCCCCACCTTTCGATGCATTCTCCAAGCTACAGAGGCAAGAGGAGCTTTGGATAAACAAGCCATGATTTGCTTGCTCATCTGTAAGATTATTCATGGTTTGTTGAACAAATCATGGTTAAGACAAACATGACTTAGGTATCTGAAGAAGTGTGCATGCACACGAAAGCTCATACCAATAAGAAACTTAGTTGGTCTCTAAGGTGCTACTGGGAGGAATTTTTTTATTAGTGTATTGTGTGAACAAAATCACTAAATGCAGATCCAAAGGAATTTTATATACAAGTGCACCATATCTACATTCCAAAAGTGATCACTCATTCAATTTTTTAATTTTTTTTAAAAAATTAACCAGCTGCTAACCTTTTTTAATGGCAGTGAAACAACCTTTATTGTTTCTACAATTGCTACATTATTCTTCTCTATCATATCACCTTCATAAAAGTGTGTTTTTCATTCTTCTTTTTTAATTTGAATGGCAAGAGTTGTGTTACCCAGTACCTACATGGCTGTTTTTCAGGGGACAATAGAGTTTTCTCCAGGAGGAACGGCAGTAGGTTAGTGGTAGAAGGCTCCAGGATCAGTCCCTGGGATCTCCAGATAGGACTGGAGAGCACTTCCTGTCTGAAAATTCCAGAGAGCCACTGCTAGCCACTGGAGGCAAAATTGAACTAGATAAGCCAATAGCATGATTTGGTTTAAGGCAGCTTTCTATGATCCTATGTGTTTCTCAAATGAAGGATGCACGGAATGATAAACGGGACTGTGGTGTCAAGTATTTAGCCCTGTCCCAAAATCCCATGGTTCCTTCTGCCCCTGCCATCACCATTTTGAGGTTCAACATCTGAAGTAAGGAGGCATGGAGCCCCATCCCCCACCCCATGCAATTTTGAATCTGTAGTTTCAAGTCCTTTGGGAATGCTGTCCACACATAGTATTAGTTCCCTGCTTCAGACATTTTCTTCCAACATGGTGACAAGGGAAGGAAAGGCAGGGGAAGCCATACAGCTACGGGGCAGAGCTGAATGTATTAACACACCATCACTTTCTTATTTATGTTAGTAATACCTGCAAAGGACTATTGATGGCCAACAATGTAGCTGGGAAATGTTTTATTTTTATTTTTCATTCCTGTAAGATGAGAAATTCGAGACACCTTTTTCTACGCTACTTGCTTGTTTTCCCTCACCCTCCTCACGCTGTGCTTTATGGAAGATCTTTGTTGATTAAGAGTTCTGCAGAACACAAAAGTTTGCAACACATTTTGTAACATTTGGGTTGCTTCCAATAAATGTATTGCCTGGTAGCAGAGTTTGGAGTCCCCCCCCCCTTATGGACATGAATTACCATTTTTCCTCTTTCCTTTCTGTTTTACGGTATTTCTAAAAACCCTTATGTATTTGTAGTCAATATCAGCTAGGTTTTCCTTTCATTTGCCATGCATGCTACACATATAATAAATAAATGAATGCAAACTACTAATAAAAAGAAAAGTTGATTGGCATGAAAGTATTTCTTTTCAAAACCAACTGCATTAAGGGATTGTAAAATAGCATATTTTTCTGCTCTGTGACCTGTGACCATCTAAAAAAAGAAAATGTGACCATACTTCAGAACAATTTTGTAATTGCTATGGAACCCTTTAGATATATTTTAAGTACTTCTAAAATTACCATAATGTTATGTTCTATGCCAGCCGTATTTAATCACCCTTGACATTTGAAATTGTTGCAAATATTTTAAGATGGCCATTGCCAATTGTTTAATTCCTCTTATGACTTTACAAGCAATATACCAGGGTGAACTATTTATTTTTTCTTTTGATGTAGCAGTTTTTACTGGCAACTTTTAAAAGCTGCTTGACATCACAAATTTCCTTTTAAAAAAAAACAACCAATGCACTTGAGTTCCACTATGGTGAGCACAGTTCTGCTTATTTTATTTTTGTCTCTGGATAAACATAACTGTGGACTACAAACATGTTAAGTATCCACTGTAGGGAAGCATAGTTTGATAGTCTGTGTGGTATGAGGGTGCAACCAAAGTGGGCTTAGTTCTTTTGTACCTGCTGTGTATTTAGATGAGATCAACTAGACAGACCAATTCCATTGGTTAAAGGTCAAGATGAGCCTTAGGACATGTTGTTTACAACACAACATGTTCTGAAATGTATATTTTCATAGAAGGCAGGAAGATATTTTCATTAGCGGTTTTAAATTGCTTAAACACATCTGCAGACAAGTACTGACAGCATTTCTTCAAAATTTCCATTGGAAACCATTGTTTTATTCGCATACATGCATAGTTTTGATCTAGCACAGCAATTCTTTGACATTATGTATTCTTTTTCATATTTCTTTGCCTGTTTCATAAAGGGAAATAAGCAGTTCTCTGTCTTCCACATACTAGCCCTGTGTTATTTATGTTAGTGACTCTCTTATTTTGGTGTTGCTGGACTTAGCTGCTATATTTTTATTTTTCTCATTTTTCTTAAAACTCATAATGGCTTGTTGTGCATACAGGTCAGCAAGTGACTTACAAAAGACTTAAAATGTAATCATGGGTAAAAAAGACATTATAATATTAGCAGACTTACACAAAAATGCATCCACATAAAAACAGGCAATTCTTAAAAGAAAAATACAGAAAGCATCCTCCCTGTAACAAGAGCAAGAAGCTACAGCAGATAAATACACAGAGAAAATCAGCTCTAGCTCCTATAAAAATTGGTGCAAAATTACTTGAAGTGTCCCAAAGTTAATTTATCCATTCATGTTCTGAGACAAAAAAAGGAAAAGAAGTCTATTTCTTGAAGGGGACTTTCTTCTGACCCCACCAAATCCATGCACCTGATACACTTCTGCAATGACCCGGAAGCTCATGTCTATCACCTACAACTGAAGGAATACTTTACCACATGAGTGGACAGTATATATACCAATACACACAAACATCTTCTGATCACATAGCCGGCATCCTTCAGACTTATGGAAAGGATAATAGTTTGGATGGCTTCAATACCAGACTAGATTTAATCATTCATCAGCTCATCTGTGCAGCAAATTCATGATGCTAGCATGCGCTCAGAGTTAAATTTCCCACACCATATTTTTATCAGTCACTATCCCCAGACCTGGGGCACGGGTGGCGCTGTGGTCTAAATCACTGAGCCTTGGGCTTGCCGATCTAAAGGTCGGTGGTTCAAATCCCCTCGATGGGGTGAGCTCCCGTTGCTCAGTCCCAGCTCCTGCCAACCTAGCAGTCCGAAAGCACGCCAAAAAGTGCAAGTAGATTAATAGGTACCGCTCTGGCGGGAAGGTAAACAGTGCTTCTGTGCGCTGCTCTGGTGTCGGTGTTCCATTGCGCCAGAAGCGGCTTGGTCATGCTGGCCACATGACCCGGAAAAACTATCCGCGGAGTTGACAAACAACAGCTCCCTCGGCCTGTAATGCGAGATAAGCACCGCAACCCCAAAGTCATTTGCGACTGGGCTTAACTGTCAAGGGTCCCTTTACCTTTATCCCCAGACCCTTCCCAGGAATAACAGAAAGAACTATATCACCTGGTGAAGGAATTTTCTGCAGGTGTGCACACAATGCCACAAGCTTGCTCCACGAGTCAACCAATTTTTCCTCCTGACACAAATATACAAATCAGGCTCTATCAGGCGCTATCACTATCACAATAATGGTCTGGCTAGAAAACATTGAACCTAAGAATGGAGCCTGTCAAAACAGGTCCTACTGCAACCCACTACCAATAGTGGGGAATATTTGGAGAAAATTCTGCAAATTGGCCTTCTGTTTCTAGGGTGATGAGAAAAAGAAAAACCTCATCAATTTTCTGAGAGAGAAAAATGCCTTTTGAGACATTTTGGCTCAGTTCTAGTCCTCAGCTTTTGCCTACAGTAACCCATTGGCCATAATGTGTAGTTCTAGCCATTGCTGTAAGGCCAGTACTAAAAAGCAGAGGGCAGCATATGAAATAATGATGTTCTGTCGTCTTCTGTCTAGAAATAGAGAGCACACCCATTATTTTTGAATAAGGCAAGATACCCTTAAAAACAGTGGCATGAAAGTACCTGCAGCCATGACTTTGCACAGAGTTGCATTTGAGGAAAGGGACTCAACCGGAGCAGTTTCCTCTCAGATGAATTCACAGAATGTGTTTATTTCCTGACCTTCAGCACAATTTCAGGCGTACTCTTCAGACTTTGTAAAACCTTAGTTGGAATTGGCAAGTACACATGTTTTGAGAACATGAAAAGAAAATCAAAGACGTTGGTAATATCAAGTGGCACTTTAGAATGTAGGTCATTTAAAATGATTTAAATTTCGCCTTTCCTCGAACTGCCTTTTACAATGAGTTTTCCACTTGCCTGTCAATCTGTCACCAAAAATGCTTCATTTTTAATTTGGCTGATCAAATTAAAGAGCCATTAAGAATAAGGATCCAGCTAGTGGAGTGTAGGTGTCCGGAGTATCAACTGTCTGAATAATAAAGTCATACCTTGTGACAGGTTTGAACTATGGAGATGGTATTTCTGTTGACAAGAAACTGTAAATTACTAATTGAGTAAATATTGTAATAGGTATATTGCCCTGGTATCCACTTGCAGTTTATCACTCCCCAGGGGACAGATGCTTAATTTGGGCCCATGATAATAAAAGCCTAATGAGCTTCACATCTTGCTGGATAGCTTAATAAACTTCAAAGAAAACAAAACGGGAATATGTGGGTAAAAATACACCCTTGGCTTTTCATTAGACAAAATGAACAGGAGTCAGGGCCCAGCATGGCTTCTAAAGTTAAAGCTAAGGACTACAAAGCAAATGTATGCAGAGAAATGTACAACAAAAGGCACAGCTTTTAAAGCTCTGGTTGAGTTTCCATAAATGTTGCTTACAAAAGCCCCCATTCTTAATGTTAACAAAAAGTTGTGGATATGTTCTTCACTAAATCCTCTTTTCTTGTATAATCCACCTTCTGCACTTTATCTCAAGTGTGTTTTATCTGATTTAATCTCGTGCTCATTCACTCTCAGAGACAGAAGCAACAGGATTAGGCCCATCCTTCTTTGTGGGTCCCTGAGAGGACACCTGGATAATGAGAAACTAGCTGAGAAGGAAAAGGTTAACCAGGTGCTGAGGGAAATGTCTGCTTTTAAGGGCAGAAATGTTTTCTGAACCAGAGAAAGCAATTTAGCATTATTATATTATAATCCCAACATTTTAAGGCATGGCTGAAGATTTATAGGAGCTTGAACAAAAGTTTAGCATTGTGGAAACAAATTCTCTGTTCGCTTCCACCATGAGCACTCTGTTGACTTTTCCTCCAAGCTGCTCTGAGATTTAAATAGGTATAATCTGACTTGGTATATTGATAGGAAAACCTTGTCAGAGCAGCTCAAGTTCATACTTTTCATACTGTCTTATTCGATTCCTTAGCTTTGAGTGGGGCAAGCTTTGTAGTTCCATGAATTAGTTGCAGGTTCTATCTTTTTCTGTGCAAGTAATATGGAAGATAGCTCAATGGAGAAAAAAATAATCTAAGCCCCATGAAGCTGTGGACCACGGAATAGCATGAAACAAACTGAGCTTCCATAGTTGGGCTCAGCAGGAACATTAAATTAAAATATATGCATCTCCTTTGGCTTGTAGACATCTCACTCAGCATTACTAGCATACTGAAGACTTGGGATCACTTCAAATTCCACTTTCTCTCTGTTTTCAGTGTATACAGTCTTGCAACTGAATCTGAGGGCAGAGGTACACAGAGCAGAAGAACTTGGCTGCCTAGTTGGACAGGATCTATTTCTTCACCATGGGACTAGGAGCTGATTCACACATGGAGAGGATTCACAGATGTCCAGTGAAAACACAGAGGAAATCAGGATAATATACATGCATGAAAGTAATCTACTGATATATCAGCTAATTGCTGAGTGATGGGCATGTGTGTGTGTTAACTAGTCCAGCAGAGAAGTATTGAACATATTGAGGCTGTTGGTGTAATATTGTTGTTGTTTTGTTGTTTAGTCGTTTAGTCGTGTCCGACTCTTCGTGACCCCATGGACCAGAGCACGCCAGTCTTCCACTGCCTCCCGCAGTTAGGTCAAACTCATGTTGGTAGCTTCAAGAACACTGTCCAACCATCTCATCCTCTGTTGTCCCCTTCTCCTTGTGCCCTCAATCTTTCCCAACATCAGGGTCTTTTCCAGGGAGTCTTCTCTTCTCATGAGGTGGCCAAAGTATTGGAGCCTCAGCTTCAGGATCTGTCCTTCCAGTGAACACTCAGGCCTGATTTCCTTCAGAATGGATAGGTTTAATCTTCTTGCAGTCCATGGGACTCTCAAGAGTCTCCTCCAGCACCATAATTCAAAATATGACTAAATGTCAAAAGTCAAGAAATTTGATTTCATGGAAATTAGATTAGGTATAAGGAACCTGTGGCATACTAAATGTTGCTTGAAAGGACATGGGTGGCGCTGTGGTCTAATCCACTGAGCCTCGGGCTAGCTGATCGGCAGGTCAGCTGTTCGAATCCCTGCGACGGGGTGAGCTCCCGTTGCTCGGTCCCAGCTCCTGCCAAGCTAGGAGTTCGAAAGCACGTCAAAGTCCAAGTAGATAAATAGGTACCGCTCCGGCGGGAAGGTAAATGGCGTTTCCGTGTGCTGCTCTGGTTTCACCAGAAGCGGCTTAGTCATGCTGGTCGCATGACCTGGAAAAACTGTCTGCGGACAAACATCGGCTCCTTGGCCAGTAAAGCGAGATGAGCACCACAACCCCAGAGTCGTTCACGACTGGACTTAACTGTCAGGGGTCCTCTACCTTTTTTTAAAAAAAAATGTTGCTGGACTTCAGCTACCATCATCTTAGCCCATTGGCCATGCTGACAGGGGCTGGTGGAAGATGGAGCCCATCAACATCTGGAGTACCACAGATTCCCTATCCCTGAGTTAGATGAAAGTGACAGAAAGGAAGATATTTTACAAGACTTCATAGTTTATATAAACCAATTTGCTGGATTTGCTTGTACAAGTAAGATTCAGAAATGTATTTATTTTCAGCATGGTGAACATTCTCATTCTCTCTCTCTCTTTTCAGACAAAAAATTACATTCTTTTCCCCCAAAGGCTTAAACAGCATGAATTATATACAGACATTGAAATAGAATAAATAATAAAAACAATAAAACTTAAAATAATTCTTGCCTTCCAACTCATAGAGGGCAACAAGATATATAGAGAAGCAGCTTACAGCTTGCAAAACAAAGAGCCTTTCTATAGGATATTTAAATTGCAGCTTAGCAAGAACCTTAGTGATTGAGATTCAGCCTCAATGTTTGTCACATGGTGCTAATGGACATATATTTATTTTCTACCTAGATTTTTACATCAATATATGTACCGTGTTTCCCCTTTTTTAAGACGTAGTCATTAAGTAAGCCATGGCAGCATTTTTAAGCATTTGCAAAAGATAAGACATACCCCGAAAATAAGACATACCTCCATGCCTTGTATGAAAACTAACACCCTCCTTATGGCCACTACTGGGAGTAAGATGTCGCTGAATTAGACTGAGTTCCTATTTAAGTGACTAGATTTTGGATTTTAAAAGCGAGACCGCCGAGCGCCCCAGCCAGCCAGCGGGACCCAGCCAGCCAGCGGGGCCTGGGAAGCGGCTGCTGTTGTAGTGGTGAGCTCGCGGAGCGCCCGGCCGAGGAGATCTGCCGCCCCACCGCCCGGAACCGACTGCTGCAGAGCGGAGCGCTCCGCAGCGCCGAGCGCTCAGAGCGCCCAGCAGCACCGGGCGGAGCGCTGGAGCCAGCAGCCTCGCCTCCGCCCGGCCGAGGAGACCTGCTGCCCCGCCGTCCGGAACGGCTGCTGCAGAGCGGAGCGCTCCGCAGCGCCGCCGCAGAGCGCTCAGAGTGCCCAGCAGCCCCGGGTGGAGCGCCGGAGCCAGCGGCTTCGCCTCCACCTGGCCGTGGAGACCTGCTGCCCTGCCGCCTGGAACGGTTGCTGCAGAGCGGAGCGCTCCGCAGCGCCGCCGCCGAGCGCTCAGAGCGCCCAGCAGCACCGGGCGGAGCGCCGGAGCCAGCGGCCTCGCCTCCGCCCGGCCGAGGAGACCTGCCGCCCCGCCGCCCGGAACGGCTGCTGCAGAGCGGAGCGCTCCGCAGTGCCACCGCCGCGCGCTTAGAGTGCCCAGCAGCACCGGGCGGAGCGCCGGAGCCAGCAGCCGGCTGGCCGGCCGCCAGGATCCAGCTGCTGGAGCGCGCAGAGCGCTCAGCAGCTCAGAGCACCCGGCAGCGCCGGAGCCAGCGGCCTCGCCTCTACCCGGCCAAGGAGGCTTGCCGTCCCGCTGCCCAGAACCAGCTGCTGGAGCGCGCAGAGCGCTCGGAGCACCCAGCAGAGCCCTCGCCCCTTTCTTCTGCCGTCTGGCCTGTCTTAAAAGGGGCGCAGCGGAGAAAATGCCTTTAAAGGGTGATCGGAGGGGGACGCTGTGGGAAGATGGGGGCTTTCTATTTCATTATTTAATAGGGTTGCCATATTTTGCAAAAGCAAAAAAGAGGACGTATTTGGAAACTCCTGCTTTTAATTATGGATCGCTATGACGACTCTGCCTGTGATAAAGAGGACGTGTCCTCGAAAAAATGTGACACATGGCAACCCTATTTATATCTATATTTGCTCCATTGGTTAGAGCATGGTGCTGATGATTCTTCATTGCAGAGGGTTGGACTAGATGATCCTTGGGGTCCCTTCCAACTCTTCGATTCTATGATCATCTGGAGGGACACAGGTTTTCCCATCACCGATGGAGAAGACCTGTGAACCTGAAGACCTGAGAATATAGTACTGTACAGCTGGAAGGGGTCCCCCAAGGGCCATCCAGTCAAACCCCCTGCAATTATGCAGAAATCACAGCTAAAATAATCCCCATCAGATGGCAGTCACAGCTGGAGAAGCCTTGGCCATCCAAACCTGGGTTTTAAAACCTCCCATGTAGGAGAGTCCAAGCTCAATAGCACCTCAGAGCACTGAAATCTTTGTGCATACATTGTATTGTTCTAATACATACAACAACCTTGTCAGGTAGGACAGAGCTCAGCAGCGCTGCGCGTAGCACACAGCAGCACCCCGAGCCAGCGGCCTGGCCCAGCCGAGGAGACCATAAGACACCCCACCAAAAATAAGCCACCCTGTGTTTTTTTAACGAAAAAAAGTTATAAGACGGTGTCTTAAAAAAGGGGAAACACGGTACTGTAAATCTCTGGCGTAGGTAAAAAGTGATCCCAGTTAAGTGAGAAAGCCACCATTTTATCTCCTGCCCTAGTAACTTTAATTTGGTGTGTGATTCCCTTACAGTGAAGGTCCCTTCACTTTGCTAAACCTCATGTCCATTATGACGTTTCTGGTGTTTACACCTTGCTTTAGTGAGATAGACCTTGTATGTTTCAGAAGCCTGGAAAATCAACCATAAGTGCAGGAGTTTCCCCACTTCACACAGTCACTCTCCAACTCTTGGAAAGCAATGAAATCAATAACAGAGCAGGTAGCGCTAGTGTGCTCATCCCTACACACACACACACACACACACCTCATGATTACAATGCACATCTTCAGACTGCCTGAAGATGGGTATTGTTTCACTGTTGCTTCTGGTCCAACAGATTCATCTTTTAGAAAAGTTTTTGAAACTATATAGAACCTGCAAAACCATTTGCCAGAGGTGAAATTGGCTGATTACACACACCAGCATGAGCAGTGAGCCATTACTTCTTCCAAATCACCTTCATCTCTGGGGGGGAAATGATCATCTATTCCGTTTAACACTTGCTTTGCTATCAAACCCACCTTGCTCCTTAAAAAGGAGTGCAAAGCCAGCACAGTTTATTAAAAAGTCCACGTTGCAAGTCACTTAAATATGTACCGAGAATTATCCATCGTCCAGATAAGTAGCTGAACCATTTGTATTGCAGAAGCATCTCACAAAGGGCGACTACACAGCTCTTCTCTCACCTTAACTTTTGATTGACTATGAACAGAGGAAAGAGACAGACAAAGATAAAGGGAAAACAGATGTCTATGATAATTGTATACATTAGAGTAATTAACAGTATCTAAATGAAACAAGTTTGCTTTCACTGAGGTGTCATTTGCACACTGTTCCTCTTGAGCATTAAGATACATCCTGTACATGATAGCCTTATTGTCTACTGTCATCAGAATTCCTGTTTGGGTTTTGAGCAACCTCAGAGTGGGACGTGCCAGCTGTTCTGGAAAATGTATTCCATTTCATTATGAGTTAATTTATCTATTCTAATTCTATAGTAATTCCCCCCACCCTTATAATTGCTTAAATGCTCTGAGCAACAGTCTAACATCAAAACAAGCCATCAGTTGGGAGCTACGTATTGTAGGTGAACCGAAAAGGGCCGCTAGCCTTTTTGTACCAGTGGGCACATTTTGTATTTTTAAAGAGCGCTGGAAGCGGCCTCACAAAATAGCTGCTATGTCTCTGCGTGTGGCATAACACAAAATGGCTGCCATGGTAGTTTCTCCACCCTCATTGGGTGGTGGACTGGGAGAAGGCATTCTCTGTGGAAGGCTCTAAGTTGTGCCCTGGCTTTTGACACTTGAGGTGTATATTTTAAGGACCCACCAACTTTTCTGAAGAAGTGTGCATGCACACAAAAGCTCATACCTATGACAATGCGGGTTCACCATTATGGTGAGCACGATTTGCAGTGGGGGCTTAACAAACCACTCCTGAGTTCCAAAGGTGGAGGCATGAGTGGTCACTGTGGAATAGGTCCTCGGCTGTTGCTGGGCAAATTTGGATGTTGCAATTTGATGGGTCAGCCCCCTTGGTATAAAAGCCAAAGACAGAGGTTTCTCTTTCTCTTTGGCTGCGTTTTCGGATCCCCACCCTCCCTCTGCTGTTTTTAGGCCTCTGTGTTGACATTGCTGTGCCTCTCATGGGGTCGCCTGTATTCAGGGGCCTGGTAGGAATTTTTCCATTTGGCTGACTGGCTGGTGCCATCTGGTTTTTGCCTACTGCTTAGCAAATAGTCACAACTTGTAAGGTTGGCGGCTAGGCATTCGTTATTGGTTGTATATGGGGTATGTTGACTGCGTTGGCCCCTTGTGTTAATGCCTGAGTTAGGGGAGATTCCGGTCAGGAATACAGGGGCTCTATGCAGTGTCCATAACCCCGGTAGGGGACCAGCAACACGCATGAGCCCCTGGGAGCCTGAGGGGAGAGGGGAGAGCCTATTGGACCCGACTCCCTGTCTCTCCCTGTAGGGTTTCCCCTTGTTGACAAGGCGAGTTTATTTCTGTCCTTAGGTGACAGTTGGAGAACCAATGCCTACGCAACCACTCACTTGTTTGATATTTGTATTTCAATAAAAGTTGTGGCCAAATTCATGCCAAAAACCATTACACAAAAATTCTGTCTATGGTGTGAGTTATTTGAGGGGTGGTTTTGGGGACCTCCACACGCAAACTTAGTTGGTCTCTAAGGTGCTACTGGAATGATTTTTTTATTTATTTTTTTGACTACGTCAGACCAACATGGCTACCTACTTGTAACCACCAACTTTTTGTGATTGTAAGTTGCTTTAAACTGGTTAATAACAACAACAAGACAAACATTTTTTCCTATGCTTCTCATTACTCCTTGGTCCTGACTCCTGCCTTCTCTGGACCTGCCTTTGGATTGGCCCTCTGATTCTGATAACTCTCCAGCCTGGATTCCCAGTTCCTGGCTCATTCCAAGCGGAAGCCCATGGACCAGCCCTGACAACTCATTCTTGTGAATGAGGTCATCGTGCATTCTGATGCCCTGTGACCATGTGGCCTAGAGTCTTGTGTGATGCATGCACCTATTAGCCTTCACTGTACAACCATAAGAATGCCTTTCTCCATCATTGTCCACCACACAAGGAGATCTTGGCCACATGTTGACTGTCTGAAAGACACTTCACGGTACTGAACATCATTGAAATTGTGCCTGAGATGATGTTTTATGGCTCCATTTGTGCTCAGAGCTGATTTCTTTCTTGAAATGCACACGGTTGCTGCAGTTGCAGTCATACTGCATATTTTCTCCCTCAGAGGAAAATAAATCCTTAATCCAACAACATAAATAAGGTTAAAGGTATTAGCCTCAAGTGCCATAACTTAACCTACCATTATTCCGCAGTTATCCAGCTGGCATTTTTTATTTATTAGATTTCTGAGTATAGTATAGAGCATTATAATCAATGCATTATTGACAAAGGCATATGAATTACATGCCATTTATTTATTTTACAATGCTGCCTCTTGCTTTGAAAAATCTTAATACACACTCAACAATACACAGTGGGCATAAGACATGTTATTCAGAGGGCATTTGATTGCACAACAAAACACCATGATGTGAAAGTTGCATAATTAGAACGGCTGTAAAACGATTCTCAACTGTGCGCATTGCTTGTTACACTTGTGTCACGCAAGATATTAGCTAAGTGGGATTTCAAAACTTTATAGCATTTTTGGCGTTCACTCCGATAATGACACGGGAAGCATTTTATTATAACCCGAAGGGATTGCAAATACTAACTCTGTGACATTTTTATAACCAATCCTATCAAAGGCAATCCGATTGTCACACTTTATATATACACATAGGATTCTCCCATTAGTAAGAAGAGTTGTGTTACAGGCATAAAACATAGCTAAGCATTTTAGCTCTGCAAGTGTAGCTACAGCTGCATCAAATTTGTTTTGCCTTATTTTAATGCATGCTGGCTCTCTAGATTAACATTGGAAATAGCATAGCACTCCACTAGATGACAGGCTTGGTTTAAAGCCAGAACACTTAGCAATATTTCTCAAACCGTTTCCAGCTCTGTACAAAAAGCATAACTCGAAACACTGGGGTAAATGCAAGTTTTCCAATGAGACAGTTAATAAGAGCAGAAGATGAAAATGTCAAATGCATGTGTACAGTATTTCTTCCACATAGAACATCATGCTTTTTTATATCAAGCTTTTTATGGGTGTAGGGAACATGGGGTACCCCTAGATTATCAGTATTTTGTGAGAGGGATCCAAGCATATACAAATTGTGTGAATCAAAGGACTCTGTTGTGGTAGCACACAAGAAATCCACTTTAAAAAAAGAAACAGACATTTTGCAGTTAAGAAAGTGGTGGTGGTGCGGAAAGTGTGGAATGAATGAATGAATGAATGGTTCATTGGAAGACATAAACACCCCGCAGGTGAACCAGGATGTAAACACACTGATGTATAACATCCCCACAAACAAATCAAAATGAATGATCAGTAAAAGCAGATCAGGATAAATTCTCAATAAATTGGTCATTTGAAGACTCCTTTGATAGATTCTGTACATCAGGGGTGGAAAAACTACAGCTCATGGGCCAATCTTTTCTGCCAGGGTGTGTGTTCCAAATTGATACTTCCTGGCAAATCCCCCTTTTCCCTCTTAAAAGAAATACATGACACAATAGTATTAAAATAAGATAGAGTTTACTCACATGACATCCTGAGTTAACAGCATAATCTCAGAAAGGCAGGCTTACGTAGAAAAGTTACAAATATATACATCTGGAGTCTTCTTAGTAAAGTGAGGCTCCATCTTGTCTCTCTCTTGGCAGCAGGCCGAGAGGGAGAACCATCCTAACTGTAGATTCTTTGGAGATGTGTTCCCATGGAAGGAGAAATGGCTAAGAGAGAGAATGGCTGCTGGCTAGGGGCTTTTCTCTGCCAGCTAATCCATCTCATCTGCATATCTGGAGGAACAGGAACTGAGCTTAGTCAGGTGTCCCTCCAGGTGAGTTCCTCTTAGTGGACACTCTAGGAACTGTTGTGACTTGTCTGCCCCAGTGTTCCATCCCACAAATTTTAAGATAGAAAAGAGTAGAGTATTTACAAGTTGAATCTGCTAAAGAGGTGAAAGACAAGGAAGGTCAGAAGGAGGGACCGAGGGAAGTCCTCTCACGATGGAAAATAATAGATTAGGAAGGGTTAAAGAGTTTTTTTTATTGTTTTTGGTTTTGTTTCTGTTTTTATTTCGTGAGGTTATAGTTGTTTTGGGGTTATATTGTTTGTATGTTTCATTGTATTTTTGTTTTGCTGTATTTCTGTCTTGTATATTTTTTGGAAAATGAATAAAAAGCATTTTTAAAAAGAGAGAATTAATAGATAATTTGGAAGCTAGTATTGAGGGGGGGGGCACATGATACAACTTCACTTTAAAAAGTATTGGAGCGAAGACAATCAGGCCTGAGAAGATGAGACCCTGTAGGCCTGTTTTCACATTTTTAACATCTCTGCCAGGGCAGGTAGGGTCACTCCAGCTATCCCTGCACATGACCATTGCATGTTCACATATACAAATATCCATCCATAGGCTCTTCCACTCAACCCAAAACCCTATAAAAGTCAAGATCCCAGAGTATAACCACACAACCTCTTATTCATCATCAGTTGTGCATTTCAGTGAGTGGACAGTGTGGGGCGGAAGTAGCTCTTGTCTGCAGGTTCATTTTCTCTATGGAGAATTATTATTATTATTATTATTATTATTATTATTATTATTATTACTACTACTACTACTACTTCACCCAGCTACAGCATATACCGAAACATAATAAAGCATCAAACTCTAAAAACTTCCCAATACAGGGTTGCCTTCAGATGTCTTCTAAAAGTTATGGTAGTTCTTTATCACCATGACATCTGATGGGAGGCTGTTTCACAGGAAGGCCACTGCTACCGAGAAGGCCATCCGCCTGGTTCCCTATAACTTCATTTCTTGCAGTGAGGGAACCAGCTGAAGACCCTCGGAGGAGGACCTCAGTGTCCAGGCTGAACGATGGGGGTGGAGATGCCCCTTCGGGTATACTGGGCTGAAAAAGGACCCCTAATAGATAAAAAGGGCTCCAGTGTAAACCTAACATATGAAGACTTATACAGAAGGCCCTGGTTTGTCCACCTTTTTCATGACAAATATCCCATGAACAGGGTCTGATTACACTCTCTTCCTGCACCATGTGTCATGCCAACACTCCCTGGCCATGTGTAAACTGAATGTTAGTGTTACATTTCAGAATGCTTCGCTTGATACATAAAAGAGTGTTTATCATGTGCTCCCGAACTGACCATACAGATGAAGTGGAGAAATATGACCTGACAGGGAAGAAAGGAAGAGAGGTCTGTTGATCCCGGCTTCTCCTTTGCATATATGAAGGCCGGATTCATGTCCTAAACCAGGTGTGACTGTGATTTGCAAACAGTTAATAGCCAGCCAACTATTTTGTGTTTGTGGTAGTGGTGTTTTTTTTCTACAAATTATAATCCCAAAATATTGCCTCGTACCATACTTACTCAAGCAATTACTGCCTTCTTCAGGAGACAGCAGCCTCTAGATACCACCCTATCAGGCTGGGGATGATGTAGTCTAACATCTGGAAGGCCACAGTTTAGCCACTTCTAATCTAAATAAATAGCAGTGGCAGCAGTAGTACTAGTAGTTTTGGTAGTAAAAGTTAAACAAGATAAGATACTTAAAATTTATGCTATAATAATCCAACATGATTAATATCCAACACGAATAAAAAAGGAATAAAGCCAACAGTATTCTCAGATCTCTATCAGAATCAGGCTTTGCTAAATTCCTTTCAGTCTATTGGCACCTTTATAGCAATCATTTTCTAGGTACGTTTCATCTGCTCATTATCTTTCTTTTTTCAAAAGCTGGAGACCACAATTACCCGCCTTTTATAAGTGTGCTGTCTGAATTCCTATTTTTAATTGTCTAGAGTCTCCTAAGCAGAGGTTCCTCTGAATAGCATCTGCTAGTGTTTTGAAGCCTCAAGGTCTGATCATGCACACATTGGATTTAGTGGGGATTTTGCTATTTGACAACAGCAGAAGCAACATTTCATCCCAGAGTTTTAAGGTTTGTTGGGATTGGGGCCCCACCTTCCTTAGAGTAGTTTATGATAGGTGTTTCCACTTTCTTTAATGATTTTCTAACATCCTTTTGATGTGGACTCCAAAAAAGAAAGGGGGGGGACATTTTCATCTTCAGATGTTTATGCTTTAAAAGATTAGAACGAAGCAGAACATTTTGTAATCTCAGACAAGAATCCTATTTGCTTTGCAACTCACTTTCATTACAATGAGTAGAATATTGAATTAGACGTTTAGCAGGATGAATATGTCTAGGAAGCAAAGAGAACAATTATTAGGGAACCGTTTCAAACTTTACTGTCCTAAAACTAAACTTTTGTTTTAGCTCATAGGCCGAGGCCCAAAATACATGAACAAGCATCTCATATACACATTGCTCACTCCCACTGCGTCTGTAGGTGATTATAAGCAGGATATTTAAATGCTCACTCCTTTAGAAAGAAATAGCCTTGTCAGTGTGAATATCCTGCTCGTGTACAAGAAAAGAAATAGGGTGAAATATATGTTGAGAAGAGAAGCACAAATGTGCATTTAATCATTGAGAGATCCTGTTAAGCACAGGCTTCACACCAAAAAAACATCAAAAGGTATCAGCTAAATTTATTTGGAGACCCAAGGATAAATACATAAGGCGGAGGAGTGACAAACACCTCTTGTTGCCTGCTTGCTGCATACCACATAGCTCACAAGTTCCAGATGCACACAGACAGGAAGTTGTCCCTTAAATATATAGCAATGCTATTTCCTCCCCAGAACTGTTCCTTATGCCCCAAGATTGAGCCCAACGGGAAAGATATATTTTAGCATAGATTAGAAGCAAGGATGGAAGGGGCTGTCAATTTGGGTTCTCCTGGTTTCTCATTTTTCCAATCTTAAATTCAGTTCTCCACATTTCTACAGCAATTTTCAATTAAAAAACCTTATGAAAATTCAATGCAAATTTATCCTATACCAGGCATCCCCAAACTTTGGCCCTCCAGATGTTTTGGACTACAATTCCCATCTTCCCCAACCACTGATCCTGTTAGCTAGGGCTCATGGGAGTTGTAGGCCAAAACATCTGGAGGGCCGCAGTTTGGGGGTGCCTGTCCTATACTTTTGTATGTAGTTTTGATCTCTATGCAAGCAATTTCCCCTAACAGAATGCATTTCACTAATACAGTCATACCTCAGTTTAAGTACGCTTCAGTTTGAGTACTTTCAGTTTAAGTACTCTGCGGACCCGTCTGGAACGGATTAATCCACTTTCCATTACTTTCAATGGGAAAGTTCGCTTCAGGTTAAGTACGCTTCAGGTTAAGTACAGACTTCCGGAACCAATTGTGGAACTTGTGTACTTAAACCGAGGTACCACTGTATGTTAATTTCTATATTATATTTCCTCCTTATATGTAGTGGGTTTGTTTTTTTGGCAACGCTAGTTGATAGGAGAACTGCATTGCAAACTTCATAGAAGTGCAGATTTCAAAGGATTGCTGTGTTTTGGTTCTCATATTGTTTCAGAAAGTGCAATTTCAGCGCCAACTGAATCAAATGTCTCTCCCATTCCTAGATAGGAGTATGTGGTGGCGGAATAGCAATTGTTTCACAAGATCTTTTTTAGAAGCAATTCTCAGATGCTAAGCACGGTTGCTTAAAGTAGAAGGGCACGATTAGTGACTTACCAAGCTGAACGCACCCCATCCTCCCTTAAATGTAATGCATCTTAGGGAGTGACTTGAACTCCTGGAAACTCAAATCCTGAACACTGAAAATTTAAAAGCACTCTGTGGTAAGCAAGTCATTTTTGGGGTGGGGGCGACCCTCTCTCTTTCCCCACTTCTGGACTGTTAACCTCCTATTAGGAGTTAGAATTCATTGCAATAGAAACATTAGAATATTAGGGTATAAAATCAAATTTTAAAATGTTTGATTGTTGTATTCAGATCATCAATGAGAATGTGATTAAACAGGCACCCACCCTGTGGAATGCCCTCCCACCAGAGGTCAAAGAGAGCAACAATTACCAGACCTTTAGAAGGCATCTCAAGGCAGCCCTGTTTAGGGAAGCTTTTAATGTTTGATGGATTTCTGTATTTTAATATTTTGTTGGAAGCCGCCCAGAGTGGCTGGGGGAACTTGGCCAGATGGGCGGGGTATAAATAATGAATTATTAATTATTATTATTATTATTATTATTATTATCCAAATTAATTCCAGCTAGCCAGCATTCAGAAGCCCTTGCTGTGCAGCCATAAAGAAAAATAATAAACCAATTTAAAAAAATCACCCAGTTTCACTTGGATAAGATCATAGATGACCCTCCCCACTATCTTGTGCTGACCATCAAGTAATGGTTTTTTCAGAATGGAGTTGCTACCATGAGCATTATGCATTGGTGTATTTTGATGAGCTGAGTGGATGATTATGAGTCATAACAGCAGGGAGAGAGTATGTGTCAATTCAGCAGTGCTAAGTTTGGCTTCAGTTGTTAGTTTGTACTGTTTTGTGGATTATGAGTGCTGTAATGCTTTGTGAATCTTATAATATGACGTTCGTTGGGGTTGTGCTTATTTGTTCAGTTGTTTCGTTAATCGTGTTTGATAGAAGGTGGTTGTTTCACTGATGACCCGTAATTGTTTTTATTGATAATTTATTAATTATTCTACACAATTTATGTTGTAATTGTGGTGTTCTGTTCAGTTATTGTTATTTATTGTCTGTAAGCTGCTTTGTGGTTTGTATGAGTGAAAGCGGCATATGAGAGATTGCTCTGGACATTCCAAAGCCATTCATTATTTCCGTTTATTATAGAAATATAATAAATGAATTGAATTGAATTGAATTGAATTGAATGAATGAATGAATGAATGGTTTTCCGTGTCCAGAGCATCTTTCATAGAAGAGGCGATGTCCTTTGGTACCTTCTCATTTGAAGTTCTCCTGCTCCTTCCACATATTGCAACATTTGCTGTGCAATGGTTTCTCCGGAAAGTATCTGATACATGGACAGGGCCGGTGGCATTGATTCCCCATTGCTTTGCATTGCACACCACTTCAGAGGACCTCATAACCCCAGAATTGGCAGAAGGGACCTGAGGGTTTCTATTTGGAATAGGTAGCAGCATTCCACATCTCATCATCCGGATGGAAGCCAATACTTATATTTGAATAGAGGCAACCCAAGTGCCACATAAATAATAGCATGATTTATGTAAATATGCACCCCAAAGCATATTATTCACTTGATAAAATATGTAGTTTGGTAACATATCGTTATTTTACAATACTTCCACTAGCTCTTTTTTCAGCCCATGGTAAATCTTTTATGAGTAGGCAATAGTTCTTAAAAGCAGGATTTATTATAGCCATGCCCGGACACCTCTATACATAATGTATTGGCACAAATTGCTACTATAATAATTATGCTGTGGTTATCAAACCATTATTTTTCTATGGGAGATTTGACAAATGATGCCATAGGCAATGTGATGTCACTTACGGAATGTATTAACTTGCAGTTGCAAATGTGTTGCTGGAGGCTGACCAATTGTACTCTATATGCTGTAACACATACAGAAGCCATGTTATATATTCCAGCAGAACAAATATTTATTTGTTCATTTCTTTATGGACCAAATCATCCAGTCCAAAGCAAGCAGCTTAGAGAGATTTATGCTGAAATTCTGCATCACTTTCCTGGGAGCAAGCCTTATTGAGCTCTGTGAGGTTTATTCATTATTTTATTTTACTTGTTATTACATTTATCATCTTCCTTCCAGAGAGCTCAAGGTGCTGTCACCAATCACCATTTTATCCCCTCAACAATCCTGTGAGGTAGATTGGACTGAGAGACTGTAATTGGCCCAAGGTCACCCAATGAGCTTCATAGCTGAGTGTGGAATCAAACTCTAGTCTCCCAGGTACATTAAGAATATCAATCACATCTCTCCTTTACTACTGTATAAACTATTGCATACAGGAGCCTTCAACAATGACACTCAAAAGATGAATTTGGTTGACTAAGAAGTTGAAAAGAGATACTTGATATTTATCTTTTTCTGGATATCCTGGGCCTGGACTAATGGTGCTATGGGCTAAATGTTTTCTATTTTGTGGCTACATCCCTCAAAATCCTTGCTAACCTGTATATTTGTAAATACAGTGGTACCTCGACTTACAAATTTAATCCGTTCCGAATGCACATTCGTATGTGGAAAAATTCGTAAGTCGAATCGCGATTTCCCATAGGATTGCATTGGAAACGGATTAATTCGTTCCGGAGCCTAGGAAAAAGACCCTTTAAAAGACACTTTAAAAACTTTAAAGGCATGCAAACTGCACAGCAACATTACCTTTCAGTGCAGGGAGCGCGAGCAGCGGCGAGGCGGTGGGAGGCCGGCTAGTGGTGGTGGCGGGGGCCCGATCCAGCCGTAGGCCGAGCGCAGGAGGCAGCAATCCGGCGGGAGGCCGGCTAGTGGCGGTGGCGGGGCCCAATCCGGCCGCAGGCCGAGCGCGGGAGATGGCGATCTGGCGGGAGGCTGGCTAGTGGCAGCAGCGGCGCCCGATGCAGCCGTAGACTGAGCACGGGAGGTGGTGATCTGGCGGGAGGCCGGTTAGTGGTGGCGGGGGCCTGATTTGGCCGTAGGCCGAGCGCGGGAGGTGGCAATCCAGTGGGAGGCCAGCTAGTGGTGGTGGCGGGGCCTGATTCGGCCTCCAGATGTCGAAAAAATTCATAAGCGCACGCCAATTTTTATCATTCGTAAGTCGAATATTTCGTAAGTAGAGTCATTCGTATGTTGAGGTACCACTGTAAGCATGTTTCTACATAGGCTGTACAAGTTCAAGTATTCTCCTTAATGGAAATTGTAGAACACTACTATCATTAAGTATAAAAGTCTGAATAGATTCAGATCCACCCAAAAAATCACAATAAATTACACTGTAAAATAATTAATTATAGATTATAATATTATTGTAATAAGTGAAGCAATAAGAAAAGTTTTGATCACAGATTCCTCCCCCTAGAACTGATTGAATCAAAATGGCTTCCCAAAAGAATCCCCAAGAGATCAACAGTTTTTATTTTCCAAGTTATATTCCAATCCAGATAGAGGCTTTTGTGCATGAAAGCCGGGTTCTAAATACTGGTATGCGTTTCAATCTGCAAGAAAAACTCAACACACAAACACATCTTGCACATGTGGGTGTGTTTTTATCTTGTTAAGTTGCTTTGAGACTTCTTCTTGCTATGAGTAACTAATGAGTAATGCCACTTACCAAGTCCCCTACAGCAAGCATAGCACAACTAAGATGTTCATCATGTGTTTGTGGGGTCGGAAGCATTAGTCTCCTCTGCTTCCCCCATCCAAAAGGATATTAATATTATTGCTGCAAATTCAATCTGAGTAGGGCTGTGTGATCTGTCTACTGGATGAACCTCCCTGAGTGCTGGATCTTGACTGTGGGGTGGGGGGGGGGTGGGAAACGGAACTGCAGTCCCTATGGCTATATTCTAGTCTTTCCACAAAATAAACAGGAACGGTTATAAAAGTAATCTCTCCAGTATTTATTTGAACAACAAGATTGACAAGAACTGAACATAAGTGATGTTTATCAAATCCGGTACACCTTTTGATGGTTAGCTTCTGTGATACTTGGCAGCGGTGTTCTTCCACAATGTTGGCTCATTTCACGGAGTCAGAAAATAAATAATTGCACATGCTTCCATCTTTCTCCAAAGTTGAAAGATCACTTAAAGTTCTGAAGTCCTATTTGTTCGTTAATATTAAGAACATTGAGGTGGTTGACTGATGCAGCTGAGAAGAAGAAGAAGAAGAAGAAGAAGAAGAAGAAGAAGAAGAAGAAGAAGAAGAAGAAGAAGAAGAAGAAGAAGAAGAAGAAGAAGAGGAGGAGGAGGAGGAGGAGGAGGAGGAGGAGGAGGAGGAGGAGGAGGAGGAGGAGGAGGAGGAGGAGAGTTTGAATTTCATATCCTGCTTTCTCACTACCCTAAGGAGTCTCAAATCGGCTAACATTCTCCTTTCCCTTCCCCTCCCACAACAAACACTCTTGTGAGGTGAGTTAGGCTGAGAGACTTCAGAGAAGTGTGACTAGCCCAAGGTCACCCAGCAGCTGCGTGTGGAGGAGCAGGGAAGTGAACCCGGTTCACCAGATTATGAGTCTACCGCTCTTAACCACTACACCACACTGGCTCTCAAGGAGAAGGATTTGTAGGCATCTTTGGGTGGTAATTCAGTCTGTATCAACCATTAGCCCTGAGGATCCAGACTACTCTGACACCCCACATCCACACAGAGGCCTCATCGATTGGTCTGGCTTGGGACTTCATGGGCCTACTGGGTTGCTGGTTGCTGTTTGCTGGTTACCCCATTGCCATGGAACAAATATTTCCTGGCAAGGCTTGGTTTGATACTGAGAGTTCTAACAGTCTCAGTATCAGTCTGCCCCTTTGAGGCAAGATATTTGATGCTATGGGCAAGACCAGGCACCCCCAAACTTCAGCCCTCCAAATGTTTTGGACTACAATTCCCATCATTTCCGACCACTGGTCCTGTTAGCTAGGGATCATGGGAGTTATAGGCCAAAACATCTGGAGGGCCGCAGTTTGGGGATGCCTGGGCAAGAATATGAGGTGAGAGTTCTGCCCTACGTCCATTACACAAGGAGCCAATTTTCTGAATGGGTTAGTATGAACAGATGATCTTTTGGGACATGAATCATATTTTGTCCGAGTCTGTGACAGCAAAGAGGAAGATATCTTGCCACTTCAGACAGAGTGCAATGGATGAGCCTCACCCTGGGAAAACCACCTTCATGATCATGGTGTCTCCCCTGCCAGGTAAGTGACCCTCGACAGCCTCACTCCTCTCCCTTTTAAATTTATCCCCAGTGATTTGAAATGTCTTAACTTGTAATGCCAATAAAGGTATTAGTATTTGTATTGTGTTGCATTGATCAGAGTGCCATGTGTCATGCGGTTCATGTGAAGTCCAGCACCATCTGTTGAAATCAGCACATAGTAGGCTTACATGGTCAGTTGAAAGTGCTCTAAAAAGCTGTGTTTGCAGACAGGAATCCAGCAAGGCCAGTCATTTCTTTTGAACCTTGTGCCAGCTGATTATCCCACACAGTGTGGCTGAAAGACAGCATATAAAGATGGTGTGCAGTAGTGGATGGCATGGTGGGCAGTGGTGCTCACATAACCTCCTAACAGTTGAGTTGCTGCTGCTGTTTTATTTATTAATTAAATTGCTGTAATGAAGACGCCAGGCAAGCCTCCCTGGGGTGTACATTCCACAAGCAGGGAGCCACCGCAGAAAAGGTCTGTTCTCTTGTTGTGGCCATTGTCCGGACCTCTTGTTCAGGAGGCACATGAAGAAGGGCCTCAGATGATGATCACAGGGTCCAGGTTGGTTCATATGGGAAGAGGCAGTCCTTGAGGGATCACAGTCCTGGGTCTTTTATGGCTTTGTAGGTCAAAGCCAGCACTTTGAATTGAGCCCAGAAACTAATTGGCAGCCAGAATTATCATTAAATGCTCAAACCCTCTTTCCTCAGTGAACAACCTGGCCACTGAATTCTGCACCAGCTGAAGTTTCTGAACCTTCAGAGCAGGGGTCAGCAAACTTTTTCAGCTGGGGGCCGGTCCACTGTCCCTCAGACCTTGTGGGGGGCCGGACTATATTTTGGGGAAAAAAATAGGAATGAATTCCTATGCCCCACAAATAACCCAGAGATGCATTTTAAATAAAAGGACACATTCTACTCATGTAAAAACATGCTGATTCCCAGACCGCCCGCAGGCCAGATTTAGAAGGTGATTGGGCCGCATCCGGCCCCCGGGCCTTAGTTTGGGGACTCCTGCTTCAGAGGCAGCCCCACATATAACATGTTGCAGTAATTTGAACTAGAGGTTACTATAGCATAGACAACAGAAGTTAGGCTACCCGTGTCCAGATGGGAGGGGCACAGCTAGGCTACCAGCCAAAGCTGACGGAAGGTACTCTGTGCCACTGAGGCCACCTGAATTGCAAGCAACAGCAATGGATCCAGAAGTACCCCCCCCCAAGCTGCGCATCTGCTTCTTAACTGGAGGGGAGAGATGAGGTGGTTGGGAGATCAGTTTAGTGTGAACACGCAGCTGCCTTGAAACATTCAGACTCCAAGGGTTCTATGGATATGACCTAAAATGTATTGCATTTCATTAAAAACTCAGCAAACTCCTTTTCTTGTCTCTGGTCAATGTCACAGTGGACAAGCAGTACGGTATATTACAGAGGAGGATATCTTGCCACTTCAGAGTCTCTGAGAGTTGTAGCAGAAGGCTGATTAGACCAACATCTGGGAATGTGACCATGAAGTGTTTAAGTCAATTAGACTGAACTAATATTAATGGTCCCATTTCTCCATTGACATTTAAAAGGTTAAATATGAGCTAAGCAGCAATATGTCTTAGAGTGCATAATATACACTAAAGAAGGGGAACGGAAAATAAAGAATTTGTACCTAATTGTGTTCTCATTTTGTTTTGAATAACTACCCTGTTTTCAAGCTTGACCTGCATATATTAAACAATCAGGAGAGTACTCTAGGATGAGTATTTGACTTTCCTGTGCAAAACCTCCTAAGAGGAAAAATGCTTCTTAAACTTTTGACTGCCCATTTTACAACCTGCAAGTCAATGCAAAATGGCTGAAAGTTCTATTCCTCCGCAGTATTCATCCAGGATTAGGTCACAGATGATCCATATTAATTATCTAATAATTAATCTTTCAAATTACTTTTGAAAGTTATTCCTGGGATAGGAATGGTCAGAATGGGCCACATCTACCTTCTTTCCTGTTGCACTGGGAAGTTTAAAGGAATATACCTGTGCCTCTGGATATCCAAAGGACATCCTATAAAAAGAACCATAGGGCAAGATTTAATTAGCTCTCTCCACTAGCAGAAGCCCACACTACAACTTCCACTAGCACAGTGTGACTTGAACCCCCAAAAACAGCTGGGGGGGGTGAGTCAGGGAAAAAACTAAGAAAGCTGAAAACCATGCACTGATGGAATAGCATTATGTCAAATTCTTCCCTTACACCTATAAACTTGTATGTTCTGTATCTTTATTCAAACATCAGCGATTTTGATTTATTTTATTTTATTTATTTAAACAATTTATGTAGTGCTTAACTGCAATCATTTCTTAAACGTGTACAAGAACTACAATACAGCATTCTCTGAATACAGAATTCCTCTTCACACTTTTATTGATGGGCAAAACATTTATAAAGGCCATGGTGAGTGAGGAAAAAAATACAGAAAAATTAATTGGCTCAAAAAAGTGCAGGGTAACTTTTCTAAATATACTGACAGAGAGAGAGAAAGAGAGAGGGTGGGAGACATAATAGGCTGTAAAGGAGGTTAATGAACAACCGTTTACTGTAGCAAACCATCATTAAAGTCAGTCAAATCCACACACAATGGAAGATGTGGGTTTTCCCTACCAACGTTCAGCTTCACCTCAATATCTGTTATTTAGTGTTACAACTTTTGATGTAGACGAGAATAAAACACCAAACTTATCTCCAGGCTACATTCTGGCAACATTATAGCACTGGAAGAAAAATCTCACGCAAAACTTTTCTTTGGGGTTTGCAAAGGATTCCATGGCAAGTGACACAACAAGAAAGACCAGCACAATTAGCTTTGTACAGTATATGTGATATAATTTAGTACTGATTTAATGAATTATATGGAAGGTACATGGTGGCAGGGGCGGGGACGACGACTAGTGGAACACCTTCAGAATGGGGAAGCAGACTGACAGCTCAACCTTTCACATGTTTACTGGGAAGCAAGCTCCATTGTGTTCAGTGGGACTTACTCCAACGTACAGTATACATAGCTGCCAAGTTCTCCCTTTTTTAAAAAAGGGAAATTCCCTTATGCTGAATAGGCTCCCTCGCAAGAAAAGGGAAAACTTGGAAGCTATGACAGTATATGATATGACATACTTTTTAATTTATGGTTTAAATATGAAGAGTTTGTAAGAACATTCACAGTGCATACATTGGTTTGGATTCAGAATGTCCCAGAAGGCCCTTCTGCTCCTATATGGAGGTATCACTAATTCCCACCAGTTTCTGACCCTGCTTATGCCTGCCCTTCATGTTGTAACACATGCTGTTCCAGATCTTCAAGTGTGATTTTGAGAATATGTGATTTATATTTTTAGAAACAAATAACAGAATGGTCAACAATAATATAAAGTCAAGTAGGTAGCCATGTTGGCCTGACGCAGTCGAAATAAATAACAACAACAACAACAACAACAACAACTGTCCAGTAGCACCTTAGAGACCAACTAAATTTGTTCTGGGCATAAGCTTTCATGTGCACACATTTAGTATCAGAAGAAGTGTGAATGCACACGAAAGCTTATACCCGGAACAAACTTAGTCAATAATATAAAGTGTCATGGTATCTTGCAACTGCAGTAGAAAGACAATTCCTAGTTCTCTTTCATTTGCCTCCAACTTATTTCATATTCATTTATCAATAGATTTCTAGACCACTTTTCAAGGTGTAATGGTCTTCACAAGACAGTATACAAATCCCAGAATGAAGCTTGGTAACATGTAAAAAACATCAAATTTAAAACATTTTGCTCCTTAAATGTCATCAGCTAAGTTTAAAGCAGTCGTTTATGGACTGAAATTAATTATTACCATGGTTTTTCATTCTAATTTCTTCAAATGAACAACAGAAAAATAGGTTGACATAGAAATGGGGCGTATGCTTATGTTTTCTCAGTTTAAAAGTCTTCAGCAACTGCACCTCTTCCCCTCATACAAATACAAAGTAAAATACAGACAGGACGTGCTGAAGAATTTCCCTGGAAGATATTGGATTTTCTGTTCATAAACAACTTTGGCTAACATCAAAGACTTCAGCTCATATAGCATGCTGAGTCGAAATGACACACCTCCAAAGTAAAAGTTAGTAAGTTACCTCAGTAGCAAGCTTTTAAAAAGTCTTAATGAAATAAAGATCAAAATGATATCTCCTTTGTTTTTGTTTGTTTGTTTGTTTGTTTAACTAATTCAGCCTTTTTTGTATTCTACCTGTGTTCAGGTAAAGTACATTAAAACACTACTTCAAAGGCAGTCACAGTACAGTACTGCTTTATTCTGCCTTGGTCAGACCACACCTGGAGTACTGTGTCCAGTTCTGGGCAGCACAATTTAAGAAGACCATTGACAAGCTGTAACGTGTGCAGAGGACAGCAACCAGGAAGTCAAAGGGTCAGGAAACTAAGCCTGATGAGGAATGGTTGACGGAGTTGGGTATGTCTAGTCTGTATAAGAGGAAGCTGAGAGGAGATATGATAGCCATCTTCCAATATCTAAAGAGCTGTCACATGGAAGCTGGAGTAAGCTTGTTTTCTCCTGCTCTTGAAGGTAGGATGTCAACCAATGGATTCAAGTTACAAGAAAGGAGATTCCGGCTAAATATCAGGAAAAACTTTCTGATGGTAAGAGCTGTTTGACAGTAGAACAGACTCTCTTGGGAGGTGATGGAGGTTTTTAAGCAGAGGTTAGATTGCCATCTGTCATGAATATTTTGGTTGGGCTTCCTGCATTGCACGGGGTTTCACTAGAGATGACTCTCAGGGTCCCTTCCACTTCTGTGATTTAATACTGATTGATTCCTTTATTTATTTTATCAGTTGCCCAGTAACAATTGTTCTCTAGGTATCATACAAAATAGTTCTCTGGTTGACATAAAGTGTAATGTGTTAGTTATCTAATGTGTCATAATTACTAAGTCTTCCTAATTATTAAATAAAAAAATTCCTTCAGTAGCACCTTAAAGACCAACTAAGTTTTTATTTTGGTATGAGCTTTCGTGTGCATGCACACTTCATCAGATACACTGAAACAGAAGCAACCAGACCCTTATGTATATTCAGAGGGTGGGGGGTGGAGGTGATGGGAATGGGTGATGGGCTGATAGGAGTGGTAAACCTGTTGATGACTGTTAATGACTGTTAATGACTGCAATTGGTCTAGCAGGGGGGGAAGCAAGGGCTGAGGTGCTAAGGAAAGCTTGATCATGTATAATGAGATAAGAATCCAATGTCTTTGTTCATTCCAGGTGGCTCCATGGTTTTAAACTTATTATTGTAACTTTGCAGCACACCAGGTTGGGGGAGGCTGACACAAATCAGACTCCCATCGTGCTCCCCAAAATATACATTTGTATTGTTAGAGTTATTCAATTGCTTGGGTTGACAGTGCCGGATATTTACGTATAAGCTAAACAAGCTATAGCTTTTTTAAAAAAACCACAAAGAAAATAAACCACTGGATGTACATTTCCAAAATATAAGATAAAAAATAAAATAAAATAAAACCTACATATAGCAACAGTGTTTTGTGATGTAAGTAATGGGCCCGACCTGCTAGCCTGCTCCCTAAAATATCACCGGTTTGCTCATTTCTATATATAGGGTGCCTACATTCTGCATGTGCAAATGGCTTTAGATACCTGTTAGGTCCATAAATTACCATATAGCATATATTCAACACAAAAAACAACGACAATTTGTTGTTGACAAAGGCAGCTGGACATATAAAGAGCCCCACTACATTCAGTAGCTTAGGGCCTCATCAAACACAAATCCGGCCCTGGTTGAACATCTCCTTCCGAGGCATTCTGCGTATCTGTTGGAGTTTCACTAAGATTGCAATCTTATACCCACATACTTGGCCCATTGAAGTTAAGGAGGGGTTACTTTTGAGTAGACATATATGGGATTACATTACATGTCAAAGTCAATTATCTTCAGCCTTAACCAGCTCCCTATGCAGATACTCCACTAAGCCTGTGATGCACCATCTTGTTTAGCCCTAAATGGCCTTGGCAAGGTATACCAGAAGCATAGCTGCCAAGTTTTCCCTTTTCTCACAAGGAAGCCTATTCAGCATAAGGGAAAATCCCTTTAAAAAAGGGATAACTTGGCAGCTATGACCAGAAGGAGTGTCTGCACGCCCAACATTTAGCCTCCTCCTTTAGATCCTCCTCCAAGGATCCTCTGCTGGTTACCTCACTGCAGGAAGTGAAGTTACAGGGAACCAGGCAGAGGGCCTTCTCGGTAGTGGTGCCCTACCTGCCTTCAGATGTCAAGGAGATAAAAATTACAGAACTTTTAGAAGACATCTGAAGGCAGCCATATATCAGGAGGTTGTTAATGCCTGGTGTTTTTATTATGTTTTTAGATATGCTGTAAGCTGCCCAGAGTGGCTGGGGAAACCCAGCCAGATGGACAGGATGGTATTATTATTATTATTATTATTATTATTATTATCATCATTGTTATGTTGTGAGTGTGATTTCAGCTCTTCGTGAAGTCAGCTCAGAAGTGATTCAGCATACTAGCAAGGAACTGCTAGGAGTCAAGTATAACAAGAACAGTCTTCTTTATTGCAGTAGGAATCTTGACTGGCTGGAGGGAAAGGGTGAGCTCCTTTTATACTCTCAGGAGCAGGGGTTGGGGAAAGGATACATTTAGATTTTGGCGGGAACCTATCAGAGTGAGGATCCAAATTGTGCTAACAAGTTAACCAATAGCAACTGTCCCCGCACCCATTTGAATCGCCCAGGAGCGGGAAAGGTAGTTACAGGACTAGCAGAGAAACTCATGAACACAGATTAAACCAATACATAACACCCCTTCCCTCCTAGTGCGCGAAGCACTCAAAGTCCCTCAAGTAATTAGGTGGCCGGCGGTTCCGCTGGGGCCTCCTAGGAACAGGAGTGGCTGGAGTCTGCTGCACCGGAACTTGGGGTGACGGTGGTGTTGCAGGCAGGATGGGCAGTGGAGACACATCCCTGGCTGGGGGCAGCATCTCTGAGGAAGCGGGGATGCTGCTACCTTCTGGTGGAGGCATTTCCAAATCGCTGGAACTGGCCTGGGTAGGAGGCTGCAGGGATTCGGTGTCAGGCAGTGTTTCCTCTAGGTCGGCCGAGTTCCCATCACTTTGGGTACTGTTGGGGGCACGCCGACGCAGCTGGTCTATATGGCGTCGCATCACTCGACCGTCGTCCAGCGTAACGAAATACGAGACTGGACCACTGGCACGGGTGACAACACCTGGCACCCATGCCGGACCTCTGGCGTAGTTTCGTACCCAGACTAGCTCTTCTGGGGTGAGGTAGCGTGTGGTGTCCCTTTCGGGCTCTGGCTGAGCTCGAGCAGGACGGGACGGGTTTTTGTCCGGGTGTACAAAGTCCATGATGGTGACCAACCGACGGCCCATCAATAGTTCAGCGGGTGACTTGCCCGTGACAGTGCAGGGCGTGGCATGCTGCAAAAATAGCATCCGGGCAATTCGGGCTGCCCAGTCCCCCTCCAGCAGGCGAGCGATAGCCTCTTTTGCCGTCCGTACCATCCGCTCTGCCTGTCCATTAGACGATGGGTGGAACGGGGCCGACGTTGCCCCCCTAATAAAGTTGTCTGCCAGGAATGCCTTAAACTCCTGAGATACAAAGGCCATTCCATTATCCGACACGATAGTCTCTGGCAGACCGTGGGTTGCGAACAGCTGCCTCAACACCCGAATGACCGCAGCGGAGGTCATGCTGGGAACTACTGCCACTTCCAACCACTTTGAGTAGGCATCCACTACTACCAGGAATACTTTCCCTTGGTGGGGTCCCGCAAAGTCAATGTGCAGACGGCTCCAGGGAGTCCGTGCCTGCTCCCACCAGTGGACTGGTGCCCTTGGTACATCAGGTCTCACCTCCTGACATAAGGTGCATGTTCGTACCCATTTCTCAATGTCCTGGTCCATTCCAGGCCACCACACATAGCACCTAGCCAAGGATTTCATTCGGACCATACCTGGGTGCCCCATGTGGAGCGTGCCCAGCACCCTGTTCCTGAGGGGTTCTGGAATAATCACTCTGTCCCCCCACAGCAGACACCCCCGGTGCAGGGAGAGCTCATGCTGCCTGGTTTTGAATGCCCTGAAACACTCTGGCTGGGGACCCTCTGGCCATCCCCTCCCCACCCAAGCAAGGACACGGGCAAGGACGGGGTCTCTCATTGTTCGGGTGGCAATTTCGGGGGCCTTGACCGGAGGGCCCGGCAGCGCCTCTAGCATCATGACACACTCAGCAGGTGCAGGGTCCCTGTCGGAAATATGGGGCAAGGGCAAACGGCTTAGGGCATCCGCATGGCATAGATGTGTACCCTTTACATGACACAACTCATACTGATACCCATTTAAAAATATGGACCAACATAGCATGCGAGGAGAGAGCATCTGAGGAGTCTGTTTGTGAGGGACGAACAACCCTAGCAGGGGCTTGTGATCAGTCTGAATGGTAAAAGGCCGACCATAGACATAATCATGGAATTTTTTAACACCTGCCACAATGGCCAGAGCCTCCTTGTCTATTTGAGCATAGTTGCGCTCTGTATCGGACAGAGTCCGTGAGTAAAACGAAATTGGCCTCTCACTCCCGTCAGGGTCCCTGTGACTAAGGACAGCCCCCAGACCATACTGTGATGCGTCACATGCCAACACCAGTGGCTTGGACTCGTCAAAATGGGTGAGAACACTCCGGTTCGAAAGCATACCCCTAAGCGCATCAAAAGCCCTCTGATGGACCTGGGTCCAACACCAACTACTTTTTTTTTCTAACAATCTGTGGAGGGGCTCCGCAATGGTCGCCTTATGAGGGAGAAAGGTGTGGTAAAAGTTGAGAAGGCCTAAGAAGGCCTGAAGTTCTGTTTTGTTCCCTGGCCGAGGGGCCTCCGCAATGGCCCTTGTTTTGGCTGCTGTGGGGTGGATGCCAGCTGCATCAATCTCGTACCCTAAAAAATCGACTTTGGGCACCCCAAAAACACACTTCTCCTTTTTAAGCTTAAGCCCCGCATCCTGCAATCTGATTAAAACAGCACGGACACGCTCAAGCAGGTCCTGAACATTTTTCCCAGCGATAAGAACATCATCAAAATAGGGCAAGACCCCCGGAAGCCCTCGTAAGAGGCGCTCCATAAGCCCCTGAAAGATTCCCGGTGCCACACTGACCCCAAACTGGAGCCTTTTTACGCTAAATGCACCCTTGTGGGTGACAATGGTCTGAGCCTCAGCAGAGTGCTCTGACACTGGCAGTTGTTGGTATGCCTGAGCCAAGTCAAGCTTTGCAAATACCGTGCCCCCAGATAACGTGGCCAACAACTGAGAAACTACTGGAATAGGGTATGAATTGCCCCGTAACGCTTTGTTAATTGTACACTTGTAATCTGCGCATATGCGCACTTCCCCATTTGCCTTCAAGGGCGTGACAATCGGGGTCTCCCATCTGGCGGATTCAACAGGTTCTAATACCCCTTGGGCTACAAGTTTATCTAATTCAGCATCAATTTTTGGCTTAAGGGCGAAAGGAACTCGCCTGGGCTTAAGCCGGATGGGAGCAATACTTGGATCAAGGGCAAAATCAATAGGGGCCCCCTTGTAACACCCCAGGGATCCATCAAAAAGCATTGCAAACTCCTGGTACAAGACATCAAATTTTTCATTAGTCACTGTAACAGAATTAAGCCCCGAAATCCCCAGTCCCAATGCTGGAAACCAGTCCGTGCCCAACAGACTGGGACGGTTACCCTTAGCAATCACAAGCTTCAGTACGGCTGTCCTGGCTCTGAACTGTACCTTGACGGAGCACATTCCCAAAATTGAAATGCGGCCTGCCGTGTATGACTGCAGTGTGACTGGAAAAGTCTCCAATGAGGGAAACTTACCCCCCGGAAAGAAGGAGCGGGCAGTTCGGTCGGAGACCATGGAAAATCCTGACCCAGAGTCAACTTCCATGTCGCAGGGATGCCCTTCAATCTGGACCCGGATGGTTGTCTTCTCCTGTGCGGGGAAGGGTACGGTCTTCCCATTTATTACGGTGAGGTAGTTGCAGTCATCAACGAGGTGAGTGCTGGATGCAGATCTGCGGTGCGAAGATCTCGGGGACACTGCAGAATCAGAGGTGGCAGAACGACAGACCCTTGCAAGGTGGCCCAACCGGCCACATGCCCGGCACGTGACGTCACGGAAACGACAATTTTTCCTGTCGTGGTTTCCCCCACAGCCGGCACAAGCGGGGCGATGGTTTTTGGATGCAGTGGTACTCTGGCGGACCAACTCAACCCCTTGCACGGGGCTCTGGTCTGGACTGGCTACAGGGTCTCCTGTGAAATGGGTGGTGTTCAACGGTGCTTTCGCTGGCTTGATTACGTCAGCGGACTCTTCCTTCTCTGTGGCTTCCGTGGCAATGGCTTCCTGCAGAGCGGAGGCAAGGGTGACCTCTTCTTTCGCGATGATGCAGCGGCGGGCCTTGCTGCTACTGAGGCCACAGACAAAACGGTCTCTCAGGCTTTCCTCGAGGTTGGAGAACCCACAATGCTGTGCAAGCTTCCGGAGCTCAGCTAGAAACGTTGCCGCAGGCTCCCCTGCTTGCTGCTGCCGTTTGTAGAAATCGACCCGCCTGGACATCTTGGTTGCAGTCGGAGCCAAATGACTAGTCATTTTGGCTATGATGTCTCTCAAAGAGGCATCCTGTAGTTTAACTGGTGCCAGCAGTGCCTTTGCTAGCTCGAAGGTCTCTGGGCCACAACAACTGAGAAATGTGGCCCTCTTCTTGGCGGCGTCTGTAATACCCCTTGCTGTTGCATAGAACTCGAACCGCTCTGCATAATCTTCCCATTTGTGTGGAGAGCTGAGCTGGAAGGGTTCCAACACTCTGCCGGCCTCCATTCCGCGGCTGGTCAGGCTGACTGATGCTGGTCGGTGAGGGCTTGAGCGTGAACAGCAGTTTTCGTTACTCAACCCTCGAACTCGGAACCTGGGCCAAGGGAATGTCTCCTTGCAGCCTCAGAATTCCGATCCCATCCTCGTCGCCAGTTGTTATGTTGTGAGTGTGATTTCAGCTCTTCGTGAAGTCAGCTCAGAAGTGATTCAGCATACTAGCAAGGAACTGCTAGGAGTCAAGTATAACAAGAACAGTCTTCTTTATTGCAGTAGGAATCTTGACTGGCTGGAGGGAAAGGGTGAGCTCCTTTTATACTCTCAGGAGCAGGGGTTGGGGAAAGGATACATTTAGATTTTGGCGGGAACCTATCAGAGTGAGGATCCAAATTGTGCTAACAAGTTAACCAATAGCAACTGTCCCCGCACCCATTTGAATCGCCCAGGAGCGGGAAAGGTAGTTACAGGACTAGCAGAGAAACTCATGAACACAGATTAAACCAATACATAACAATCATCATCATCATCATCAACAACAACAACATCATCATCATCAACATCATCTAGAGTACTTGGATTTAAACTGATTCAAACCTATTGAAGTTAGCCAGAGCCAACCTAGGGCATTTTGTTCTCTGAGGTCAAGGATAAGATGATGCCTTCACCTCATTTCATGTGCTGAAAGTGGCCATCCTGGAGAGAAGTGACTAGTGGGGTGCCATAAGGTTCTGTCTTGGGCCCATTCTTATTCAACATCTTTATTAATGACTTGGATGATGGGCTTGAGGGCATCCTGAGCAAGTTTACAGATGACACCAAATTGGGAGGGGTGGTTAATACCCCAGAGGACAGGATCACACTTCAAAATGACCTTAACAGATTAGACAACTGGGCCAAAGCAAACAAGATGAATTTTAACAGGGAGAAATGTAAAGTACTACACTTGGGTAAAAAAAGAGAAAGGCACAAATACAGGATGGGTGACACCAGGATTGAGAGCAGTACATGTGAAAAGGATCTAGGAGTCTTGGTAGACCACAAACTTGACATGAGTCAACAGTGTGATGCAGCAGCTAAAAAGGCCAGTGCAATTCTGGGCTGCATCAATAGGAGTATAGCATCTAGATCAAGGGAATTAATAGTACCACTGTATTCCTCTCTAGTCAGACCTCACCTGGAATACTGTGTCCAGTTCTGGGCACCACAGTTCAAGAAGGATATTGACAAGCTGGAATGTGTCCAGAGGAGGGCAACCAAAATGGTCAAAGGCCTGGAAACAATGCCTTATGAGGAACGGCTTAGGGAGCTGGGTATGTTTAGCCTGGAGAAGAGAAGGTTAAGGGGCGATATGATAGCCATGTTCAAATATATTAAAGGATGTCATATAGAAGAGGGTGAAAGTTTGTTTTCTGCTGCTCCAGAGAAGCGGACACGGAGCAACGGATTCAAACTACAAGAAAGAAAATTCCACCTAAACATTAGGAAGAACTTCCTGACAGTAAGAGCTGTTCGGCAGTGGAATTTGCTACCAAGGAGCGTGGTGGAGTCTCCTTCTTTGGAGGTCTTTAAGCAGAGGCTTGACAGCCCTCTGTCAGGAATGCTTTGATGGTGTTTCCTGCTTGGCAGGGGGTTGGACTGGATGGCCCTTGTGGTCTCTTCCAACTGTATGATTCTATGATTCTATTCTATGATTCTATGACAACTGAATCTTCCTTTGACACTGAAAATAATACTGTGTTCTCTACTTCAGCTGAGGGAAACAGGCTAACAGCCCCTCATTGCATGCTATTCTGAGGTGCTTTCTTCCTTCTCTCTTGTCTCTGTTCTTTTTACTGTTTAATTGTTGTTCGTTTACTGTGTGCTTTCATTTTATCTACTGGTGTATTATTTTGTTTGAAGAATTTGTAAGCCATCTCAAGTGGACATATTGCAGAATCCAAGACTATCTTGGCTGTGAGTCCTGGAAGACCTACTCCCTGCCTTGCAAGCCTTTTTCTGCCTGGCCTAGGAGAGCAAGGCCCTAACTGAGTCCAGCTACAAAACGTGAGGCTGCTGAACAAACTCTTGAGCTGGGGTTTTGCTTAGGGATTTTTTTTGGGGGGGGAGGCGGTTGTTGCTGTTATTGATATTATTATTATTTTGTATCTTTCTTATGATTTATGTAGAAGTTATTCAATTTCATTGTGTACTTTTTGATGTCTTATTTCTTGTTTAGGACTACTTTTGTTGTATTTGTAATTATGTGATTTTTTTTTGTCGTGCTGTAAGCCATGAGCATGGTTTGAACTATGGAAAGGCAGCATAGAAATGAAATGAAATGATATGTGCATGTTAATGTTAATATTTAAAACAGCAGCAACAATTATTGATGGTCCATAGAGATTAACTGTTTTCAGTATTACATTACAGAAACTAAAACCCCTTAAAGGGCAATTTTACAATCATTTTTATTCTCAAATGGCACTGTTATCAGAATTTGGTTGCTTGAGGAAGTTCCGATCCAATGAGTTTTGCACTTCTCAGGTGGCTGAAGTTGCTTGACCTTCAACCTCATGTCTTTAAAAGTCCCTCGGAGGTGTGCTAAATTGCCCAGAAATGCATTGCCTGTCATATCTTGTTGCTTAATGAAGGGCCAGCCCGGATGGTCTAGAAGCATTGGCTTTGAGTCATTGCTAATTGAACTTCTCCTCAAGTAAAATCATTACGTTCCTTAGCTGCCACCCTGTCGCAGGGGATTTACTCAGATTCATGTTCCTTCACTAGGTAAGAGAGAAGTGGGAGCCTGAAAGGCAATGGACTATAGAGTCATCTTCAGCATTCCAAAGATGTCCCACATCCTTTGAGCAATGCAGGCAGAGTTGACAGTTAACTGAGTAAAAGCCCTTTTTTAAAGTAGCCAAATCTTCTCAGTAATGCTGCAAGAGCCTGATTTTGCACAATTCCCAGCCCTATCATTGGCCAGAGTGAGGCAGCTGCCTCAAGCAGCAGATGGTGGACTGGGGGGAGCAGTGTCGATGTGTTGGGAGGGCTGTAGGGGCCACACAGCCTGCCCTGTAAACTAGCTTGCTGCATTCAGGTGAGGTGGGAAGCATTGTCCAATTAGTGTTGAAATAAGATTCAACTGACAGTCTTGTTAGCTTCTGCATGCTATCTCATTTTTTCCCTCAAGCAGGGAAATGCATTGGGCTGGTCCAGATTGTAGTGCAAAAATCGCAGTTCCATTCTCTTCACCCTATTCTCTTCACTGGTACTAGGAGAACTGGGCCCTTGCCTGATGACAGGCATAGCAGGAGCTATTAAAGTCATTGTCACACAAGGTAATATTACAAGCTCTGTGATTCTGGCCCCTAGCTGTGGCTAATGTCAAATCACTGAAGTACACGATACAACCTTTTATTTATTTTTTTATCTTCATAAGTTTTTCAGTCTCTGATTATTGTATCAGAGCAATGGGGGATGGGAAGGCACAGAGCAGCTCCTAGAGGAGGTGCCATGTTTTCCCCAAGATTGAGGAGGCCTGGCACCCTTAAACAAACATTGAGGGGGCCAAGGTACCTTTGGCCTCCTAGAGTTGATGTGCCTGGCTCCTGGTGATCAAGACAGAAGGCTGGGGCAGAGAAAGTTTTGTTGTGTCAGCTCCCGGCTGATAGAACACAAGGGCCTAAATTGGCTCCTCTCCCATTTATGGGTTAACATGAGTCCATAACCACCCCTGGTCTGTCCCTACCCCATAATGGCCAGTTTAAGGGGCCCATAATGACTACCACCAGTAAGAACACCACCACCACTTTCAGTGGGCACAGTAGGGACCTCCATAACAGCAGAGACCCCGGAGTGAACCCTAATGAAGGGACACCTCTGCAACATCTTAATCCACTCCAAAAGAATGAACCAGGAATCATTCATTCATTTCTTAATTACATTTTATTTCCTACCTTTCCTCCATGAAGCTCAATGGTTGTCTCCCTGCCATTCCCAAGGATTTCTGTTAAGGCAATCATTTAAGCAATGAATTCAGTTAAATGAAATAAACACTTCGCCAACAGTAGTGCACCAGAATAAATTATCCATTGGACATTATATATATAGACATGTATCCTGTTCATTGTGAGACCATCTTCATTTTGGGCTATTTACAGATGTTGTGGTGTGTTGCATGTGGATGGCTTCTTCAGAACCCAAAGTGGAGTGTTTTCATCCTGGCCTGTAGTATATTACCTTTCTGCGTAACATCCCCACCCCACCCCTGTTAAGTTTATTTCGTATCCTCCTTCGTGTTGTTACGGCATTCTGGCATAGGTTGGAATTCAGAGCATCTGAGCAAAATGTAGCAGAAAAAGAACTTTTGGATGAAATGTCTGGGATTGTTCAGATCTGTTAAAGTAATAGGGGGGAAGCACAAAAGGATAAAGAAAAGAAAGGCCTTAATCTTTGTTCAATGAGTGATAAAGCAGCCATCACATGGGTGAAAATTGGCCTGACCTTCACCCACATGATGTTGCTGCTGCTTCAGCTACTCTTTTTTTCCTTTTTTTGGCGTGCTGATTAAGTGAAGATAGCCTCTTTCTCTGCGAGGAAAAGTCAAAGAACAAAAAGCGAGGGGAAAAAACCTTGCCTTAACTATAAAAGGCATATTTTTTAAATCACAGTTGGGCTCATGCAAGGCGGTTTCTAATCTTTATTTTTTTCCTCTCCCCCTAAGTGAAAAATGTGCCTTTTTAGAATTTCTTTGGTTCAGTAGTTTTAACCCTCCTGAACCTCGGGGTCTAGATCTTCACTCGCTTCCCCTTGGATGTTCTCTCTCCCTCCTGCTCATCCCCACTTTTACACGATAACTGTTTGACTTAAATGGATTGTTCTCCAAAGTGTTGCCCCTTGGGGAACATCAAAACTGGGGGGAGGGAGAGGCGAGGCACAGCTCAGCTGGCTTAAATGGCAAGCCTAGTCTATCTATTGGCAGGGTATTGGCAGCCTCTGAGGTAACCTTTACTGCACTTACATATCTCTGGGTTTTCCACTGGCCTGTCATACACCAACGGATACATAGTATTAAGTATCACGTTATCAGGTTATCCTCGTTTGTATAGACAAGGGAGTTTTACTGCTCCGTTGCATTTAAATAGCACTCTGTGTGACTAATATTTTTAACAGCATGATACTTAAAATTTGACAAGGATATAATAAGTCATTCTTCAGATAGTCAGCATTACATGCCAGGGAATAAGGTCTTCCAAGTGGGTCTTCAGTAGCTTTCAGGGTACAATTTATTTATGCTAATCTGTTGTGATGATATGCAATTTTCGTCAAGGACTCGCCATAAAATAGATACCGTATATGAAGAGTAAATTATGAAATATTGGCGAGAGACAAGGAAACTGGCTGAGTTCCAGTGTTCTGCTGCTAAAGTCCACTGGCTAGCTTGAGTTTCCAATGGCCCATCTTTTCTCTTAGTCTGCCAGAGCTGAGACTGTAAGATGTCGTTCAGCATAATGGAATGTTAATGTAGAAGATATTACATTACATGGCTGAGCTGGGGTATGAGAAAATAGTTTTCAACACACACATACCTATGATGTGGTGGCATGAAACAGTAAGATTACTATGCTTCTAGCACAAGGTACTTCTCTAAATTAGGCTGAGGAAGGGTGATTTCCTTAGTGTCACCTTGTTGTTGTTGTTTAGTCGTGTCCGACTCTTTGTGACCCCATGGACCAGAGCACGCCAGGCACTCCTGTCTTCCACTGCCTCCCTCAGTTTGGTCAAACTCATGTTGGTAGCTTCGAGAACACTGTCCAACCGCCTCGTCCTCTGTTGTCCCCTTCTCCTTGTGCCTTCAATCTTTCCCAACTGGGGCGGGTGGGTTTACACCTGAGATTTCTTTTTCTTCCTGTGAGAGACCTGGCCCTACCATTTGGCGGAGTAAACCAGCTGCTTCACACAGCTGATTTTGATTGTCAGGCGGTAAGGGCAGCAAACAGCTATTTATTCCATTCCGTTTTTATTCTGAGGAAGACGTGTTTGTGGGATTTTCTGTTTCAATTGCAAAAAGAAATTGGCCAGCCCTGGGTATTATGCACCTTTACTTGTGGGGCCACCATTTCCTGATTCGTCCCAGGCAGCAAAATGTTAGGGCGAGCTCTGTATTACATCCATATCCATGGGCCCAAGGCAAGTTCTCCAACGTTTTTGTTTTCATTTCTTTTATTTTCTGACATTTATGCATCCAGGCACCAATCAAACCCAGGCCTGCTTAACGTCACCAAGATTTTGTGTGCCTGAAGAATATACCCTGTGATTATTAAAAACTTGATTTAATAATCTCTTAAGCATGTTTTACCAACCAGATATGCAGAAACTGAACACTTCTTCAAATTTAGCCACACTTATGTCCCTAGCAGTCCCTATCAACCCTTCTGTCCCCTAGGGGTGCCAATAAGAATGACTACCCTACATCTCACACTTTTGGAGGGCCAACACCAGCAGTTCCTGATCTTCAATAAATTTTAAAGGGGCATTTAAAATCTAGACATTGTGCATGAGTTAAGAATGATGGGCATGTGGTTAAAAGGCCTGTTTTTGCACCAGAATGGGAGTAGGGGCCTGATTCTTTCCTAGTCGCTTCTTCTATGCTCTTTGCCCAGTAGAAGAAAATTCTGAAATTGAGGTGAGGAAAATATATTATTATTAGTATTATTATTATTAGTATTTTAAATTGCAGCAACTCTTAGCATTAATAAACAAGGACACTTTCCTTACTTTTGGTTCATTGTTTTGCCCTTTATAGAGTGGGGAAAGGCTAGTTTGTGAAGCCCCCAGATATATTTGCCCTGAAATACTGTACTTTTATTTCTGCTTCACATTCCACATAAAAACTGAGAGGTCTGGTTAGGATGAGGTTAGTCCCTCACCCTGAAACCTGTTTGAGCTATTTCCATCCTCAGGTATAAAAGTACCCAACTCACATCTGCTGGTTGGCACAACTTTCCATTTCAAATTTGGAATGTTTCTGCTCATTACTGAGTAATGTGGGCCTGTGACTTTGTTTATTTAAAGAACATTTGAACCTACTGTCACATTATACTGAACATACATTTTTTCTTTATGTTCAGTCTTTCACATGGATTTTCACGACATGGCAGCTGCATTAACACTAGCTTGAAAAAGTTCCATTATTGTCTCTTAGGTCAGAAACCAGCCTTTCTTTCTCAAGCACCAAGATGCATACTTAGTTACAGTAAATTGGTAAGACAATATCCATGCTATAATGTGCATGTTTGGTATGAGTAAAAATGAATAATTTATGAATCATGTTTAAAATAAAAGCATAAATAATACCTACTGTATTCAGCAGATCCCCTTCAATCCAGTGCTAATGGAAAGAGAAACAAGTTTTTACATGTTCACATAGAAGAGCAGAATTGCTCAACATTTGATAGCATGTCTCAGTTAAAACTTATCCTTTACATTATAAATTACACCAGTAACAGAATTGTAATATTTTAATAACTATGGAAAATACCTTCATAAATCATAAGACCAGCCCTGCGGATCAGACCAAAGACCTATCTAGTCCAGCTTTCTGTTCTCACAGTGGCCAACCATATGCCAGTAGGATGTCCACAAGCAGGAGAAGAGTATAGTTGTCCTTTCCTGCTCGGTAGAGAATAAGACCCTTAATCATAAGGTCATGGGTTTGAGTCCCACGTCAGGCAAAATATTTCTGCACTGCAGAGGGTTGGACTAGATGACCTGTGTGCTCTCTTCCAACTCTGTGATTCTATGATGGACAATTGTACATAGCTATCATGAATAGTAGACACTGAACCCATTCAAAGCCATCCAAGTTGGTGGCCATCACTACAACTCGGGGTAGGAGGCATTTTTTCCATATTAAATATCCGTCTTTGACCACTAATTTAATTCATAAAACACAACATTGAACCAACTATCTTCTTTACATACAATTAGTCACCAACATTTTAACCCTTTGTGCAATTTTTCTCAGCTAGGACTTGGTCATTTGTGTCCTGTTTAGTATAAAATAAGCTAGGTTAGCTTATTTGTATCACTTTATATAATATTTTATATAATGGATAGATTTAATCTCTGTATTTATTGGCATTGTGATATATATATATATATATATATATATATATATATATATATATATATACACACACACACACACACACACACACATATATATATGTGTATATATATATATATATGAATGATATTTATTATTGTTTTAGATGTTGTGAGCCACTTTGAGCAGTTTTGTGGAAATAAACAAATAAACAGATTGTGAGTATGATGGACAGGGAATACCCCACTGGGATTGAAGGGTCAGAATGCCTGATCTCACCCAAGCTGTCATCTGACTCTGCGTTTTCCAACAACTGAAGCATATACAGAAAGTCTTTTCATTCTCACCCCACAATTCTAGAGTTTCATCTAAGTGCTTTTACTTCTGTCCATTCATTCAATTACAGGTCCATAAATGGATCAGAATTATTCTCAGAAGGGTATATGTTTAAACTGGCAAAGAAAAAATGATTGACATAAAGTATAAGTATTTTTGTCATGATTCTGGCATGTTATTAGGTGGAAAAACTCTTCTAATGAGCAATGTCCACACTTCCCAGATGTGCTACCAAGGGTTTGCCAGAGATGTACTAAAATCCCCTTTATTGCTGGTGCCAATTGGATCAGAGGCAAACAACTTTATGCTACTGCTCCAGCTACAAATACTGCGCTTTTAAAGTGCATATACGGTAGTTTCAAGCGATGTCCATGCTTCCAAAGAGTATATTGTTTACTCTGGTGACTGGCAGGAAAAATAGATTAGGTTTTGCTCAAACATTACTCCCTGTACAAATTGGGCCAATCATCACATTGCTGCAGAAGATGGAATCTCAAAGGCACTGCCTAGCATGCTAAAAGCTAACATCCACAGTAATTTTGGATATATTAGGCTATCCCAACAAATTAGCCAAGCACAGGGTGACTTCATATCCCACGAAAGTGCTACATGTGGCTCCATCTCTTACAAAACTAAGTAGGTCTAGATTTGACCAGTGGATAAGCTACTGCTTAGGGAAACCTCTTTGAGATGCAAATGTCAAACTAAGTGTTTATATTTCTCAGAAATCCATAACAGTTGATTCTGAAATCAACCTCATGCTACACTGATCTGAGCCAGGTAGAAGTACTTTAATTTGGACATGTGACACAAGTGAACAAACTATCAAACATGGAACTCAATATGTCTTGGGGAAAAGCAGAACATGCATCTAGGACCTTTTTGCTTTGTTGATTGCCGCAAGTCCAGTGCAAAAGATGGTGGCCAGGGGGACCTGCCTTATACTGAGTTTGGACAATTTGTCCATCTAGCTCAGCATTGTTTACATTGATTGGCTCACTAGGTTTTCAGACAGGAGACGTTCCTAGAGCTGGAGATGCTGGGGAATAGATCTGGGACCTCTTGCAGGCAAAGTGTATGGTTTTCCAGGATGTAGCTACAGAACAGCATTGAAAGGTACAGTGTGGGGAGGGGAACTGATAGGAAGTCTGATAGGAAGAAGTGAGGTTATAGGGAACCAGGGAGAGGGCCAGCCTTCTTGGTATTCACACCTGCCTTGTGGAACACTTTCCCTTCAAATGTCAAGGAAATAAACCACCTGAGTTTTAGAAGACATCTGAAGGCAGCCCTGTATAGGGAAGGTTTTAATGTTTGATGTTTTACCTTGGTTTTATAAATGGTTGGAAGCTGCCCATAGTGGTGGCTGGGACAACCCAGTCAGATGGGCGGCACATTTTATTATTATTATTATTATTATTATTATTATTATTATTATTATTATTTATATACCACTCATAGCTAAACAAAACTCTTAAGCGGTTTATAACAGCAAATACCAAAACAAAAAGGAGAAAATTTCTATGTTCTATAAAACTTAACTAAATAAAACATCCCCAATCAGTATCAAAATACATAGCCACATAAAAATCAGCAGCAAAAAATCCATAGTAAAGGACTAAATCCTTGTTGTTGTTGTTGTTGTTGTTGTTGTTGTTGTTAAGTTCACAGTTCAGCACACTCATTTTCTTCTTCTAGCCTCAAGAGATGTAGCTCAGTTGGTAGAGCATGAGACTCTTAATCTCGGGGTCAGAGGTTCGAGCCCCACATTGGGTGAAAGGTTCCTGCATTTCAGGGGGTGGACTAGATGAGCCTTGTGGTCCTTTCTAACTCTACAGTTCTGTGATTCAAAGGGTTAGTTGTGACACACGGAACTTCCAATGGATGGTTTTGTAGCACAGGGCAGCTGTATGAAACCATTATGTGCAGCCTAAGGCGTTAAGGCTAGATGGCCTTTGTTAGCATTAAACACATTAAGCACCCCAGTCCTCCTTTTCTCCCTTCCTTGTTTCAAGTGATTGTGGCTGTTTAGGAGATTAAGAATTTCCCATATATTGAGCTGCCATAGTGCTGCACTAAAGTGTTGCCACACTAGTCTCTTTGGTAGAGAAGAAGAAGAAGAGGAGGAGTTGGGATTTGATATCCCACTTTATCACTACCCAAAGGAGTCTCAAAGCGGCTAACATTCTCCTTTCCCTTCCTCTCCCACAACAAACACTCTGTGAGGTTACAGGTAGGTAGCCGTGTTGGTCTGGATCGAAGTAAAATAAAAAAATTCCTTCAGTAGCACCTTAAAGACCAACTAAGTTTTTATTTTGGTATGAGCTTTCGTGTGCATGCACACTTCTTCAGATACAGTGAAATGGAAGTTTCCAGGCACTTATGTAGAGAAGGGGTGGGGAGGGGTGGGGATGGGGATGGGGGATCACTCAGAAGGGTGGTGGAAATGGGTGATTGACTGACTGATAGCTGTTGATGACCGCAAACGACTGCAAATGGTTTTGCATGAAAAAGCAAGGGTTGAGATGGCTGAAGATCGCTTATCATGTATAATGAGATAAGAACCCGATATCTCTGTTCAAACCAGGTCCCTCCATGGTTTTGAGCTTGGTGATAAGTTGCAATTCAGCAACTTCTCTTTCCAGTCTATTTCTGAAATTCTTTTGTAGTAAGACAGCTACTTTGAGATCTTGTATAGAATGTCCTGGGAGATTGAAGTGTGAGGTGAGTGGGGCTCACCTCACACTTCACCTCACACTCTGTGAGGTGAGTGGGGCTGAGAGACTTCAGAGAAGTGTGACTAGCCCAAGGTCACCCAGCAGCTGCATGTGGAGGAGCGGAAACGCGAACCCGGTTCCCCAGATTAGGAGTCTACCGCTCTTAACCACTACACCACACTGGCTCTCAGTTGGAATGGAATGGAAACATGGTGCACATGGTTATGATGAGCACTTATTTCAGGGCAATTCTAGTCAGCTGGTAGGAGAGGGAAAATGCACGGCTATGCCTGGGTAGCTTTACAAGTGAATCTATAGCTGTACAGAGTCCCCCAACTTCCATTCCATATTACATTTACAGATGCTGATGTTCCTGAACAACAGAATATGTGAGGTTATCCTTTCTTTTAGTACTCTGAAACTGGCTTCACTATTTCCATGAATGAGGTCTCTCCCAGAGGTAACACTGTGTGCTTTTATGTTGTTAAACACCAATATTTTATAGTGGCATTAAATTAACCCCCTAAGAGGTTATTAAAATGCATGTCAATATTAATATCAATACAGAGGTTGATGTTTGTGTTGATCATACCTACTTATGCATGAACCTAATTTGCATTATTTTAATTGCATTCTCCAGAAACAAGATTAAATTACTTCCATTTGATATCTGCTGACTTTTTATGTGTAGCTCACGTGAAAATAGGCTTTTCTTCATTTGCTTTATCAATAATATGAAAAATTAATGGAGCTCTTATTAAGGTTAAAAGTACCTCAGAGACAGCACCATGCATTTGTTGTTATTTTGTTATTCTTGGAATTGCTGAGAAAGTTGTGTGGTTATCACTATCAGAATAATAAAAACTCCATTTGCCTGGCAGGAGGTTAGAGGAGGCTCATTGTTGCTATTTTAGAACAGGAGGTTTATAATAATTGACTAGTTCCACCCTTATGGTTAGACTGTCAACATGATCTGCAACCGAGGTAAATGGAAGTACATGGATTTAAGGCAATTTAAGTCCAAAATACTATGGAACTGATGCATGAGCCAAGCAGCAGTCAATATGCAACACGGGCAGGGCAATTTTTCCAGCAGGAACCTAACAGAACTTAGTTCCAACACCTATTGTCATTATAAGAGAACAAGGAAGGTGTTCATGGTGAGTTCCAGCACTTCTTTTTCTAGAAAAATAGCACTGAACAAAATACAAAATATTCAGTGGACAAAATAAAGGAAGGTCTCGTTTCAGCCAATGCCCCCAGAAGCCACTATCCAGATCTTTAATGATTCCACAACTGAATCTTTAGGGGCACCAGTCTACTAACCCCTCACATTGTGGTCATGAGGACTAAATTGCAAGAAAGAGATACCTAAGTAATGCAGACTGTTATGTATTCAGTGGTCTGTGTTTGCCTGAGCTTGAGTCTGGACTAAGGATCCTGAGCCCCTGTGTTCTGATTCGATAGATGTTATCCAATCACAGAACATTTCAGGATTTGGGCCTCTGCCATTGGCCCTTAAACCCTGAGTTGTGATTTGCAGCTTGAAAGTTTAGATAGCCAATCACGTTGGGAGTGGGAGTGGTCCAGGCCTTCAGAAATGAATATAAGCAGATGCTTTGTCCCCGTTGTCCAGTTCTGTTAGTTCAATAAAGGCTCTTGCTGTTATCGATGTGTCTTGTCTCGTGGGAACCCACCTACACTTCAGACCATAAACAATAGATGCCCTTACAAGCTTATCACTTGCAAAGCAACAACTCCTTATTGTAGGAGAACTACTTGCTCTTCCATTGCAATCATGCCAGACATCTCAGAAATCATGGGAAATGAAGAGCTGATTAGCATTTTGCTTTGACATATACATTTACATTCAGACAGATCGTGAAAGCATAATTCAATGGTTTTTTTTAAATGAGAAATCCTATGGGTGAGGTGCAACATGGCACAATGGGACTCCTCCTTCCTATCCCCTGCAACCCCAACAGCTGCTGCAGTGGTTCTGGGACCTATTACACAAGTGGGTTTCTGTTATGCAAGTGGGCTGCCACAGTTGGATCTCACCCTATGAATTTAGCAGGATCAGGAATCTGACTTAAGGGAGCTTCCCAGGAGGGTAGCTAAGGGGACACAGAATGTGGTGGAATTGCCACCTTGTCAGAGAAGGGCAAGTTCTGCTGGTGGGACAACATATGTGGTCCTAGAGGTCCCCTGGTCTGGTGGGAAACTTAGCTGCCATTACTGCCCCCTATGTGGGGTTCTGTGTATGGTGGGGCCAAAATGGGGCATTCAAAGGCATGTTGAGAGTCAACAGTATTCACTGAAACATAGGTCAGTGCCCACTCTGCATGTAGAAAATCCCAAGTTTCAGGTAGGTCAACCTCTTAGCTGCAGACTGAACCTGCGAACTTCATGCATAACAGGTACTCCACAACTGAGCTGTGTGTCCCCCCCCCAAAATGAATGATGCAGGAGAGGAAATGGGAAACTGAGCCATAATCTTAAACTTCTGCCTCTTTCAGAACGTTTGCTAGGCAATAAACATATTTAAGAGTTGTGCAGTTTCTGTCTAGTTAAATATCTGTTTGGAATAGAGGGAAATGGAAGGGCTGTATCACAGCTGTATCAACAGCATCTTTCTCCCCCCCTTTTTTTAAAGAAGCAGCTGACGCAACATGTCAAGCATGACAGACTTGGCCACGAATGTAAAGTATAAGCTTCATTGACCAATAACACAGCTTTGGACTGGTGCCATAAGAACGTTCTTCTGTAAACTGATGCTACCTTATTCCTTGGATTCTGCGGAAAGCTTTCTAAGACTTAAGAGCATATCAGTGCAACCACCAGCTCCTGACTAATGCTGCTTGATACGTGAGAGTAATACATTTTGATGACATTTTGATGACAAGAGCAAATGAACGTTAGGGTCACAGAGCTTCAGATGTGGAGGCCCATTAGGCTTTGGACAAAGGATTAAACTTTGCTAAGCTGAGATGCGTTTGTTTTACATTGCATGCAAAATATGAAAAAGAGCATTCAGGAAATGAGTTATTATTGGTTATAGAGCCAAGGAGGACAACAAAAACAGCATAAGAATAGCCTGCTGGATCAGAACAATGGCCCATCTAATCTAGCATCCTGTTCTCAAAGTGGCATCAACATCATAGATAGCAAAATAGTAACCACAACAGCAGGAGCAATGACAACAAATTAATACTACTACTGAATGAGATACAGTGGTACCTTGGTTTAAGTACACAATTGGTTCCAGAAGTCTGTACTTAACCTGAAGCGTACTTAACCTGAAGCGAACTTTCCCATTGAAAGTCATGGAAAGTGGATTAATCTGTTCCAGGCAGGTCTGCGAAGTACTCAACCTGAAGCGTACTTAACCCGAAGTATGATTGTAATTGGTTCTGGAAGTCCGTACTTAACCTGAAACGTACTTAACCTGAAGCGAACTTTCCCATTGAAAGTAATGGAAAGTGGATTAATCCATTCCAGACGGGTCCGCAGAGTACTTAAACTGAAAGTACTCATAACGAAGTGTACTTAAACCGAGGTATGACTGTACTGTGATGAGGATGACTGCTGCTGCTGCTGCTGCTAAAATAATCTTCCCTGTTCCTGCCCCTCAAACATCTGATTGGGGGTCTATGAGAGGCTTCTGTTTTGATGACATTATGATGGGCCATTTCCCATGATTCCTGGTCTAACCCCTTTCACAATAATAGTTGCATGCAATAATGCAGATGTTTTAAACATGGGTGTTAATTAAAGGTTATGGAATATTAGTGCTAGCAGACACAACACAATAAAATGAGAAGTCTGGACATCTATTTAGAAGAACTCAGAAATAGCAAACACACACACACACAATATACTGACAAAATTTGTAAAACCATATTTGAGCCTGATGTTCTTGTTGCTCTCTGGCTTTCAGAAACTGCTGCCACAGATATTCCAGTGCTCTTGTAAACAACTGCCACCGTGTTGATATTAATCGCTAAAGGAACAAGAGTGGCACATTAAGCAGGCCATTGAAAAAAGTTGATGTAGCCTTCTGAGGAAAGCAACACAAAATATAAGCGCCCCAAACCACTTAGATGGAAAGGACCTGGCATTCTTTCACGTGCTATTATTTGTTTAATGGCCTAAATAACTCACAGAAGCACACTACTATTCATATTATTGGAGGATATAATATGCTGATTATTTTGAGGCGGCTTCATTTTCTGGGGGAGCTACCGGGAAACTATGGGAATAGAACAATGCATACGCCGGCAACTTGGCTAGTTTAATTTAGGAGGGGGATTCCAGCAGTCCTGTTAGTGTGGAGAACACAGAGAGACGCTGGGGTAGGAAAAAATAGATGGAGTGGGTAACTAAGGGTTTCAAATTAAAAATCTGGGGAAGAATTGTTGTGATGGTGTAGGATATTTGAGAAATATATCCAGAAGGCATTGAAGCCATGGGAAGCAACTGCTGGAATCTTTATAGACATGCACATACACAGGAAACATTTTCATAGGCTGAGCTCTTAAGAGCTTCAGTACAGAAATACAGTGAGGTGACTTTTCTGCCCTTTTCAGCACCTGCCTAGATATAGAGAATGTCGACATGTGTTTCAATCAGGTTTTTAGCTTATTGTTGATTTCACATAGTCGTTTTTTTAAAATTGCTTTTACTGACAATTTCATTGTTTTGTTCTTTTTGTTAACTGCTTGGTTTTTACAATCAAGCAGTATGTAGCTAATTTTTTAGGAAATAATACACAAAACGTATCAAGAGAGGAAGATCTCCTGTACAATATATCCAGAGGATACATTTTTTTAAAAGGTCAGAAGCATTTGTTGGCGACAGAGGAAATGACAGAATTCAAAACGGTCTGATACTCTTTGCGACGCACTTCACTGAAAGGGTGATGTGGAATTTAGTTTGGTTTTGTTTTCTTTGAGGGCAAATTGTATTAAAGAAAAGTTATTGCTATGTTTTTCGTTATATAAGGTAACTGGAGGTTCGGCAGGCAGCTACTCAGTTTTTTGAGGGGCTTTTTTTTTTTGTCAGTGCCTTCAGCTCTGGGGTAAAACTGTTCCCAATACATTCTTGAGAAATTTGGCCTTGTTTCCACTTTATCAGTTTCTGCCTCTGTCCCAGCTAATTCCCAGTCCTCCTCTTGTCACTTTTGTTCCTCTTTTTATTCATGAATGCCTCTCTCTCACACACTCCTTCTGACCAAAGCAAGCTCTATGAAGAAAAGACTGACTTTCCACACACAAGAACTTTTTAATTCACTCTTCGACGTCAGCTAGGCAGATATCCTCCCAAATCGTCTACCTGTCCAATTATCACAGACCTGTCTAGCACATTCCCACCATAAAACCAATACTGGAACCCTGCCACCTCTTGGATCGCTATGTCACTTTCCTAATTTTCTATTCCCCCCCCCCATATTGTATTTGAGCATTTTCATTTTCAAGGTTCACTAGAACGATACAGCTCTCTGCACCTTGTCTCCTTCCTTTGTATTCCTCTCTTACATACCACAGGAAGGTCCATCTTCTTATGTATTTCTCTCGTGTCTCTTGGTGCTAAATTGAGGTCTTTAAATCAACATCTCTTTTTGCCTCTTGGAAAACTATTTTATCCTTCTTCTTCTTTTAAGACCACTAATCAACTTACAAGAAATGTACACATTTCTAGCAGATGGAGTCTTTGTTCTTCATCCGCTAAACCACGCAGACAATCGGTAACAGGCATGGTGTTCCCTGAACATTTTCTTTTTCTTTGCATGTGCAATAGAAATTGATGGATGAATGTGGAGCTAGTCAGGAGGGGAAGAACTGTAGCTCAGTGACAGGTAGGTAGCCGTGTTGGTCTGAGTCGAAGCAAAATAAAAAAATTCCTTCAGTAGCACCTTAAAGACCAACTAAGTTTATATTTTGGTATGAGCTTTCGTGTGCATGCACACTTCTTCAGATACACTAGAAACAGAAGTGTCAGACCCTATATATATACAGAGGGTGGTGGGGGTGGGTGGGAATGGGAGATGGGCTGATGGGAGTGGTAAACCTGTAGATGGGTGTTAATGGCTGAATTGGAAGGGAAGTTGCTGAATTGGAAATCATTACCAAGCTTAAAACCATGGAAGCACCTGGGATGAATAGAGATATCGGATTCTTATCTCATTATGCATGATCAAGCTTTCTTTAGCACCTCAGCCCAGGACTAATTGCAGCCATCAGCAGCCATTAACACCCATCTACAGGTTTACCACTCCCATCAGCCCATCTCCCATTCCCACCCACCCCCACCACCCTCTGTATATATATATAGGGTCTGACACTTCTGTTTCTAGTGTATCTGAAGAAGTGTGCATGCACACGAAAGCTCATACCAAAATATAAACTTAGTTGGTCTTTAAGGTGCTACTGAAGGAATTTTTTTATGTAGCTCAGTGAGACAGCATCTGCCTTGCATGCAGAAGACCCCAGGTTCAATCCCTGGCATCTCCAAGTAGAGCTTGGGTAGACTCCCTGTGTGAAATCCTAGACTGGTGGTCAGTGAGCTAGATGGACCAGCAATCTCATTGACAACTTCCTAGTATTGCCGTCAGTGCCTAATTTGTGTACAGAATTATCAATTTGCTGTCAATTTTGCTAGCCTATCTGCACCAATGTTAGTGCCCTCCCATATTGCTAGACTGTAGGATTATCCTATTCATATCAAGGCCACGTTCACTGCATATGCTAATCAAGAAAGCATGATTGACTTGAATTCCATATTTTCAGATTGCAACCAGCCTTTGTAACATTGTATGCCTGGGGGATAATGTCCCTTTGTCTGATTATCTTCATTTAACCCTAAAATGATTAGGCACCATTACTTCTGATGAGCTCTCACAGCTCAAGGGTTCTTTACATTTTGGTTCTGACAACCCTAAGGAGATAAAAATGCATTCCTAATAGGCAAATCTGTGAGGAATACCAGGATATCTAGAGACTGCATTAGAAATCATTGTTTCCTCTCTTTATTTTATCTTTCCATTTCAAGAACAAAGCAGGGCCCCATGTATTAAACAGATATTGAATCCACTGGCCTGTGTACAACATTATATCCATTAAGGAAAGGGCAGAAATTTGATTCAGTTTGCATTTAAAATTCACACTTCTCCAAATTCTCCCATGTAGTTCTGCAGCCAAGTAGTGTGTGCAAAATGCATTTACTGAAGTTAAGTGTGCATAAAAGTGTGTATATTTATCTAATTACCATGCATTATATCGGGGAAAGCATTTTTAAAAAATATACCATAAGCAAAATAAGCAAAAACAAGCAAAATTGCATACAAAAATATGCATATTGGAGGAAATTCACACTAAAATGCAGATTAATTATCATGTGGACTTTTAAAAACAAAAATTGCAAGTCGATGTGGAAATGCGGCAAACTGAACTTCAGGTTGGACAAATGAGAAACTGAGAGAAACAAAACCTGACAGATTTTAAATGTTCATCCTGCACAAATTTTGCTGGCAGGTAAGACACCATTGACTAATTGGCGAGGTTTCATTTGTTTGTGGGGAGGGTTGTTGTTGTTGTTTTATTACCTACCCTTCACAAGGTTGCAAGGTGGATTATAGCATTAAAGACAGCATTTAAAAAATGTATATAACACTCCATCAAGCAACAGTTGTCCACATTTTCCAGTGCAATTTCCCATCACTTTCTGTATAGAAAAAGGCCATGGTGGGGCAATGAATTTGTTGCGCAAGAGCACCGAATCAACTAATTGCATAAACTGATTTTGCCAGAATGTGATTGAATCCCACCTGAAAATAGTCTGGGAGTACCTTTTGTTAGTAGTTGGAAAGTTTAGTTCATGTATTTTCATTTTATCAGAACAAGTATGCCAAACACAAGACTTAATAATTGGTGATCCACCAAGCTGGTGAACACAGTATACCAGCAATGTATTGTGGCATGCAAGGAGGTCAGTAAAGTTCTTCTGTTTGTTGCTTTCCCTCGTTAAACTGTAATTAACTGCTTTGAGCTGTAGGAGGAATGATGACGATAGAAATAATAAAGTAGAATTTTAGCTGCCAGCAGCAGTTCTATTTAGCCTCTGGGAGCTTGTGACCAAGATTTGTGAACAGGGGCATTGGCAAGGATGTTTAGCGGGGAAGTTTGAGGAGAAGGCCCGGAGCGCTGTCTCATGGTGTACATAGGACCAAGAGACATGGACAGTAAAGGACCTGCTGCAGTTACTTGCAACACCGGTGCCATGTTTGTCTCCCTTCTTGAGAATGTGCAAAACTACATCTATAGCAAGTGCAAGCTGGCTGCCTTGTCGGAAGAGCAACTTGCTGGAAGGTACAGCAACTTGAACCCCACCTATCCCCACTTCGAGCTATTGGACAAGATGAGGAATTTCTCAGTAGAGCAGAGTGGACTGCCCTGGAACAGTGATGCGGAGCGAGGATGCCCCTAGGGAGGAGGGAGATTGCCTATTTTAGGGGACAAAACCCTGGAGGAACATGATACACAGAAGCAGGACTGTCAGGAGCCATGTTGTCCCATTGGAGCTGCAAAATCGATTCCATGCCCTCACCTCAGATATCAATTCTGGGCCAGAGGAATAAGGGCAGCAGTTCCAGACCTCAGAACACCCTGAGGTAGCTGTGGAAGATACGAGGTACAGAATGATTCATGCCACTCCCCAGAGGAAGACACAGGTGGTGGTGGTGGTGGTGGTGACTACCTACTGTGGGGGACAGAGGCAGCTATGTGTGGAGGTAATAGGATGTCTCAGGAGGTGTGCTGTCCTCCAGGTGCAAAGTCTTATAAAGCCCACTGACCACAATCCCTTCATTATTATTCACGTGGGTACAAATAGTACTGCCACACACAGCTTTCAATGTATAACAACAGACTGTGAGACTCTGGGCAGGAATCTGAAGGTCCTTGAGGCACACTTGGCTTTCTCATCACTCTTTCCTGTTGAAGGTCATGGACCAGGAAAAGAGGAAAATACTGGAAGTAAATCACTGGCTGTGCAGGTGGTGTCAGGAAAGGTTTGGCTTATCGGCCCATGGTCTCTCCTTCTTTGAGGAAGGACTTCTGGCAACAGCAGTTGACAAGAATGTGTTTGCTAAGAGTTTGCTAAGAGTCTTGCAAACGTGATCAGGAAATCTTTAAACTAAATCCTGAGAGGGAGGGAGGCAGTACAGGGAAACATCTGTACTGGGGATAATAGCTTCATTGATGCACACAAAATTGAGGTGATGCTTCAGAAACCTGCCAAAGGGCAGAAAACTACAAGAAGGAAGCAGCTAGAGGGAATGAGTCATGGTTTCAGTTGTTTCTATGCTAATGCCCAGAGTATGGGAAAGAAGCAAGATGAATGTGAGCTCTTTAATACAGGATGGCAAATATGACCTAATAGGCATTGCTGAAACCTGCTGGGATAAGACTCATGACTGGAATGTAGAAATTGAGGGGTGTAACCTGTTCAAAAGGAATAGACTAAACAGGAAGGAAGGAGTAGCAGCATTATATGTAAAGGTTGTGTACACTTCTGAAGAGATCCATGACCAGGAGCATGAAAGGCAGATTGAGAGTATCATATATAGGTAAATATTGTAGGAGAGGGAACAAACAGTGACCTTACTGTGGGTGTCTGCTATAGACCTCTAAGCCAGGCTGAAGATTTGAATGATGCCTTCTTGGAGCAGATTATCAAACAAGCAACAAGGGGATCATCTATCTTGTACTTGGTCCTCACCAACAAGGAGGAACTGATCCACAAAGTGGAATTAGTTTAAACCTTGGGAGGACGTGGTTGTGTCCTCTTGCATTTCATGATAACAGAGGCAAGGGAAAGCTGAGTGTAGTTGGACACACACTCTGGACTTTAAGAAGGCTGATTTTGAAAAGCGTAAAGGTGAGATCCCATGGTCAGAAATTTTTTAAGAGAAGGGAGTCCAAAATGGATTGGAGTTTCTTATAGGTGAAATATTGAAGTCAAGATGCAGACAATTACAACAATATAATAACAGCATAATAAGTGGCTGCATAAGGAGCTTACAGGTTCAAAAAGGGCATGTATAAAAAAAATGGAAGGAAGAGGAAATCAGGAAGGAATACACGAGTAACCAACAGTTGCAGGGAGGTCAGGCAGGCCAGAGCTCATAATGAATGGACTCTCCCTCTTTGGAGGTTTTTAAGCAGAGGTTGTATGGCCACCTGTCATGGATGCTTTAGCTAAGATTCCTGCATTGCAGGGGGTAGGACTAGATGACCCTTGGTGTACCTTCCAACTCTATGATTCTATTATTTTATGCACATTACAAACAAAAGCAAAAATCCTACTCCTGTTCCAGTTTGATAAGGTACATTTTAACAATTTCTTCCCCTTTATAAGGTGCCTAAAAATAGACTGGGGACCTTGAGCGTTTTATACCCAAATCCCGCTCACATTAGAAGTCTTTGGATCCGATCTGCAAAGAGGCACCCGTGGACTGTGTATGTGGTCTCAGAATGGGCAGCAGATTGTTTGGCTCTAGTGCCTGAAAGGGAAAGGCATGCCTGAAAAGGGAAATGGAACAATTATCCTCTTCTACAAGGTTGAAATGCCTTAAGTGAGCAGAAATCAGTCACAGGAGACTGCTTGCTTCACTTATTTTTGTTAACTGCTCTAGGCAAATAAAGATTAAGCCATTCTTTTACCAGGCATGCCCTCTCCTCCTCTGTATAAAGACACAATCAATCTCAACCTATGACAACATGAAGATGGATAAAGGTGTTTGGGCAGGTACTACCTTTGCTAAATAGACATAAATGCTTAGACTTCATTTCCATTTGTATTTTACTCCTGTTTCACAAGAGGAAGCCAAAGCTAAACACTTGATGTTGAAACCGTCTTAGCATTTTAATGCATTAATTTGCACAAGAGCTAATAAAACAGCCCAGCAAACTGTTCATATAAATTTATGGCTTTCTCAAATATGGAGATGGCAGTAAAGCAACTCTGGGAACATACTGCTACGAGTGCAAGATCAGTTTCTTTCTCTCAGGAGAAGATCAAAACCGTGATGTATAAAATAAATATTTTTCTCATCAAACCATCCCAGCCCCTGCTGAGCATGAACATTTAATCCTGGATCCTTTTACAGTTAAAGAGATGAGCTGAAATAGCTAAAGAAAGTTCAGGTACTTGGGGGTTATTTGTTGAGATTGGCAAAAGTGATTCTTCAAACAGGCCTTTCTCTCTGTTCCTTTTCCTTTCCAAATTCAATTACTCTGACCAGATGGACTTGGGACTGGCTGGAGCGCATTCACACTGAAACTCCCAACCCTTTCGTTTTGCAAATCAAACCTAACTTTAAAAAAAATTAAAAAAATCAAGTGTGTCCTTTCACGAAGGTTATCATTTATTTATTTGTACAATTTATACTCCACACCTTCAGTAGAAAATTACTCCCAGAGTAGCATTACAATCACTTAAAACCAATTTAAATAATAGAATAATAAAACATCCAATCAATAAAAAAGAAAATAAAACAGCAGGGCTGTCTAAAACACCATTATTATTTTGCATAATCTTATATAATATGACCTATACCTCTGTGAGTCGGCCTGCCTGCCTTCTAATGGACCATAAGCAAGAAAAGGACAAGTATCCCAGAAAAGTTGAGAGGGAGGAGTAGACTGGAGAACCCACAACCTTTCCTTTCAGGGGAGAGGAATTCCCACACAGCTAGTTTGGAAGCATATTACTTCCTCTACATCGGTGCCTTTGTGAAATCAGAAACCTGCATTCCAAACTCTTCTGACCCCCAGTTCTCAGGTGCGTTTGAATGCCTTGGAAACCTTTCCTCCAAAAACATCAGGATTTATGCCTGAGTTGAGGAACCCTGAGCCAGCACTAGTGCCTCTCTATGGTATGGATGGAAGCCCTGGTGTTTGTTGATGCTGGCACCCAGATAAATATTTCTCACCACCATGCTCCACAATGGCAACTCAACTTCCATGCATTTCTTGGAAATGCCTATGGCATTCCTCCTATAGTCCAAGGGTGTTCTTGGTGTAAAAAAAAGTCCCAAGACTCTTCCCCCTCCCCAAGAATACCCCTTGGAATGACACTGCCTGGCAGAACGTAATTCCCATGGGGTCTTCTGCCCCTGAAATGCCACTGCTCTGATGAGGGCAACCAAGCTCCTACTTAAAGTGGCAGCAGGGCTTCTGGAGAAGGAAGGAAGGAAGGATGTAAGATCTCAGGCACTTCATCTTTAAAGGAAAAATCACCCCCGTACAAAAAAACAAAAAAACAAAAAAACCCTCTTAGATTTTTACCCTCCCCTTCAATATTAATCTAATCTTCAGAGGGGGCCAAAACTGACAAGAACCTGCCTTCCACCTTTATTCTGATTAATACTGTCCTGCATTTTTTACCCATCTATTAATGAATTAAACTATTGCATTCAAAAATATGGGGGGGGGGATATCCATGACATTCTCATGGGTTGGGATGCAAGGTTTCTGTTGCCTTTACCCAGTGCTTTTTTTTCTGGGGGTATGCAAGGGTACACATACCCCTAAACATTTTGTGAATCTAAGTTTGTCCTCATTGAGGGGCAGTATTTCAATATGAGCAGGAAAACGAGAGCACCCCTAAACATTTTTTAAAAAGAAGAAAAGCACTGCCTTTAGCTTACATTTGATGTGCCCAAGAGATGCTTGTGTATTTTATTTCAATTCATACTTAAGGTGGCCTGTCACCTTCCTAAATGCCTTCAGTTCTTGGAAAGTGCAGGACCGCAGCAGGGTTTTCTCGTAGGCACAGGAAGATGTGGAGGCTAGCTACTGTGCACCTAATAGATTTGTCATTTTCAAGTGAAGACACTTAGGATATTTAAAGAAATCAGTATGGAAACTTTTTAAAGGTAAGATAAAAGGAAAGATGTGACAGATGCACAGAGGCAGCCAGGGAGACTGCAAAACACTGGAGGGATGTCAGAGCACTGGGGGAGTGTGGAACAAACACCCCACCCACAACCACCACAGGTAAATTCAGTCCTACAATCACCAATCTTTTAAAGAAATTCAGAGGTGCCCTGAAAAAGAGAGAAAGATGGGAGTTTCTTTCACAGGGAAAATGCTTTCCAGAAACAGGACGGCAGGTTTTGAATCAGCAGCAAAGGGTGTTGACGTGCAGAGAGAGATACTGATGAGATCAAAACATGAAAATAACAATGGCACATCTTTCTGCATCCATTTAATTGCAAGAATGAAAAATGTGGCAATCACAACAAGCCATTTCCCTTTCTAACAATTATACACAATCTTCCCTTCAGTTTCAGATTAACATTTCTTTTCATATCACTTCTGCCCTCACATCTTGACACTATTGATTCTAAAGCAAAAAATGGAGTTGACTAGAGTTGCCTAGAATTTTGGCAGAGATTGTTGTGTTGCAATGATAGCAAGGATAAAAAAATCCTGAAGAGATCTGCCTTTTGTCCAGCAGGTTGCAATCAAATAATTGAGTCATTCAGCTTAAGCCAAAATAAAAATAAAAATGGATAATGCCGCAAAATACAAATAAAGGAAAATAATCAATGTATGCTTAATTTACATAGGAATTGTCCAGTTCATTTGAATTGTGTACTGTTTATTTATTTCCTTGTTCGTTTGTTTCAAAAGGAGCAATATCACCTTTGAAAAGAAGCGATAACCACAAATATTACTGTATCATGATGAATAACATTCCTGTAGCTTAGAGCTGGTGGAATTACTTGTAGCTCCTGGTTTCACAAAAAAATGAAAACTTTATTTCTGTTCTTGTGGAGTGTTTTTGTAGGTTTTAAAAAAAGTATTCTGAAGGTTTTTGATAAGATGGTTTATGCAAACATATTTTAGCATATGGATTGCTTGGAAGCTGTTCACAGAGACTGCTACTTTGAGTATAAACTTCTTCTAATTAGGAGTTCATACTGTGTGATTAGTCATCTAAGTCATATGGTATTTCTGCCTCTTGATGGATAATTTCCAGATACACAAAGAGTTTTCAGTGTGACTATAAAATAACATTTTTTACCGAGCATGGATGTATTAGCAAAATTATTTATGACATTCCATTTCTAGTAATGTTTTTGTGCTGTGGGGTGGGGTGGGGTGGGGGGAAATCACAAAATGTCAGGTACAATAGCACCTGTCCTTTTCACCTTCATGCACAAACACATGGCCAAGCTTTCTAGATCCAAAACAATCATGAGAGAGACTGTGAAAGGAGAAATACTAGGGGCATCAGCCCCCTGTAACTAACCCAAAAGGCCCCTGCTGGTTTCATAGAATCATAGAGTTGGAATGGACCCCAAGAGTAATCTAGTCCAGCCCCCTGCAGTGCAAGCATCTCAACTAAAACATCCATGACAAATGGTCATCCAACTGCTGCTTAAAAACCTCCAAGGAAGGAGAGTCCACCATCTTCTAATGGAGTCCATTCAACTGTCAAACAGCTCTTACTGCCAGAAGGTTCTTCCTGATGTTTAGTTGGAATCTCCTTCCTTGTAACTTGAAGCCATTGGTTTGGGTACTGCCCTCTGGAACAGCAGAAAACAACCTTTCTCCATCTTCTATGTGATAGCCATGTGAAGATGGCTATCCTATCTCCTCTCAGTTTCCTCTTCTCCAGGTTAAACATACCCAGCTCTCTCAACCCTTCCTCATTAGGCTTGGTTGCCAGACCCTTGATCATCTTGGTCGCTCTCCTCTGCACTTTCCAGCTTGCCAATATCCCCCTTAAATGCCCAGAACTGGGCACAGTACCTCAGGTATGGTCTGGCCAGGGCAGAATAGAGCAGGTTCCATTGCTTTGGCTTGAACACATGTAACTCTCTTTAAGTTCATTGAGTGTAAACCAAATATACACAGGCTCTGCCTTTGTGGAAAGGGGGATTTCCTTTTGGTTGCAAACAGGGCCGTCTCAAGCAGGTCGGGCGCCCTGGCGCCGTGGTGCGGAGATCGCTCCGGTGCCCCTGCCCTGGTGGGCGGGCGCAGCGCGGCTTCGCCACACAGCACCCGCCTACCAGCACGGCGCCCTTACACCCCACACCACCGAGACTACCCCTAGAGCCGGGTCTGGTTGCAAACTGTAGCTGGGCAGCTCATTCTCGCCTTTGCTTTAGCTCTATGGTTCTTTTGATTCATAACTTCACAGAAACAATGCCACACTGCTTCTTATCATGTTTCTAGAGTATCACACATAGGAAAAGATGTGTACAAGGCTGCAGAAGCATGAAAGAAAATGCATTTGTACAAAGTCCTGGAATCAAATCACTGTAAATGCTGCTGTGCTGCATACAAAGCGGTTGTCAGAGCAGTCCAAATCAATACATTTTCTCCCAGCTGTGAGTATAGGGGTATAGGGAAGCCAATTCTTATGTACACCCCTTCACAAGCAACATGTGCTTGTTCTGCCAAAGGACATCTCATATTTTATCCTTTGCCCATTATTCTCAGTAGCAACTACCACACTTGAGAAGGTACCTAGTTTTAGAAATTCCCATCCATACAAACTGTATTACAATTTATTGTTTATTTGTTTCATAAAATTTATATACTGCTTGTTTGTAGAAAAAACCCTCAAAGTGGTTATAATAGCATAAGAGGAGCCTGCTGGATCAGGCCAATGGCCCATCCAGTCTAGCAACTTGTACTCACCATGGTCAACAAGATGTTTGTGACCACAAGAGCCCTCTCCCATCCTGTGGTTTATATTAACTGGTATTCAAAAGCATACTGCCTACAACTGCCTACTGTTGATAAGTCTATCCATGGCTAGTAGCTATTGATAGACTCATGCTCCATGACTTTGTCTAATCCTTACAGCATTATTAAGCTTACTACATTTCTCTTGCCACCACCTCATCACATGCAGTGGGATGTGGTCTCCATGCTGTAAACACTTAGGTGGGTGGTGGAAAGTGTTAAAAATAAATAAATCTATTGCTGAATTAATTAAACTAATTTGAGGAGATAGTCTGTAGTGGTATATATCATTGCAGCTAGTAAAGTCTTCCAGAAGTCTTCTTTGCTAGATATGAATTGAAACTCTCGAGGTATTTTCTTGACTCTCATAAACATTCAGAGAGTAGTGTGATGACACAAATACAAGGCTATGCTGGTTTAATAATCCACATTTAATCCCCTTCATTGTGGAGGAGTCGGAATCCTGTGAACCCATCTTCTGCCTTCAGACCATGCTCTGGCTGCACATGAGTTATACATGGTATTAGTTGAGTTCTTGCATTGTGTGCTAAGATCAGATCACATTTTTCCTAGGAGTGGATGGGCTTCTATTAACACATCGAGACCGAATGGATGTCCTTTTGGGAGCCTGAAGGGCCCTGCCCTGTTTCTCTCCACCTGGCTTGGGGCAGGGCCTAAGAGGCTCCATAAACTTAGGACTCTTGCTGCTGCTGGACAGAGAGGGCTCCATTTTTGTTTTTGTTTTTAAATTGCTTTTATTTTTTATCCATGCCATTTTAAATTGTGATTGATATCAATACTGTATTCTTAGTTTTAGATGTTATGATTTATGTGGAAATTGTTTTCCATTTGGTTGTGTACTTTTTGATGTGTTTTATTTACTGTTTATGACTTTTGTTACGTTGGCACTTATGTAAATCTTGTCATGTTGTAAGCCACTTTGAGCACTGTTTTAACTATGGAAAGGTGGCAAACAAATAAAATGATGATGATGATGATGATGATGTCCATTCATTCTATTTTTGGCCTAATATATTTACGTACAGATCAGGAGTTACTGAAATATGCCCCTCCTGAATTTCAGTGGTAATTTAAAATAAAAAAATGTGTTTGGGAAGAACCCACAAAGTGCCCCCTTCCTATGCTGGGGTTGCCCTAATTCACATACCTCCCATGGAACCAGGGGCTCTGGAGCAAAGTAAAGGCTCGAGGTATTTTCATGGCTTTAAAAACAGTGTGATATTGGCAAACCCTTATCAAAGTCTTCCTCATTTGATCTCATGGAGTCCTGTGGTATGTTGATTCGCTTCGTTCACACAGCAGATGAAGATGGCAAATTAGTTCAATTGCAGCTGAGGACCCAGAGGCTACTGGACGCTGATTGGTTTGTCAGCAACTGGGAACTTGCAGTATGAGGCACATCTGCCCTAACCACACTTTGCCATGTAGGTGGGGAGCATCAGTCCATATGTATCAAGCTGCTGCTTTGGGATGGGCCAGGTATCTCAGTTTCCAAATAACCAGCTTTGACATTAGGCATTTAACAATAAATTGGTAACAAGTAAGGCACTGCTTTTCCAGGTGGAAAGAAGACAGATGGCCCGGCCGCCTTTTTCTCATTGATGTGTGTCCTCCAGTGAATCAAGTCACAAGAAAAGGGGGGTGAGAGGGGTGCATGGGTCCAGAATATGCTTCCAAGTGCTCTGGAGATTTGTTTCTGTTTGTAACGGATGATCGTTCTATAGAATAGTTGTTCTACAGAACCTCAGCACAGACTATAAGGATGGACAACTTGTAACTGCAGCCATAACTGTGCAGTGAAGAGGCATGGCACAAGTCAAGGTAGGGAGAAAACAGAGGGCCCCAAACCCATATGTCTTTTTGCGTGTGTGATGCTGGCAGCTCCTGGCCATGTGCGCTGGCAATGCCAGGCTGAATATCCTGGTCAGAGGTTGGCAATATACCGGTAACTATCTTTTGATCATTTATCTTTTGATGATTTCTATTAAGCTATGTTGGCCAATTATGAATATGGACTAGAATGCTATAGGATGAGACTAACATGGGTTACCAATGCAACAATGATCTGTTAATGTTGGAAACTTGCCAGGCAAGGTGCGAATGAATTGCAGTAAGAAGCCCTGAACTTGCATTTGTGTGTGTGTGTGTGTGTGTGTGTGTGTGTGTGTGTGTGTGTGTGTTAAGGATATTAAAGGTGTAACTATCAAAGCAAAGACTGAGGACTCAGGTAAAGGTAAATGGACCTTTGACTGTTAGGTCCAGTCGTGACCGACTCTGGGGTTGTGGCGCTCATCTCGTGTTATTGACCGAAGGAGCCAGCGTACAGCTTCCAGGTCATGTGGCCAGCATGTCAAAGCCGTTTCTGATGAACCAGAGCATCACATGGAAATGCCGTTTACCTTCCCACCTATTTATCTACTTGCACTTTGAGGTGCTTTCGAACTGCTAGGTTGGCAGGAGCTGGGACCGAACAATGGGAGCTCACCCCATCGCGGGGATTCGAACCACCAAAGTTCTGATCGGCAAGCCCTAGGCTCAGTGGTTTAACCCATGGAGGAGTTATACAGCTGCAAATAAAACATTTTAAGTGTGTTTTAAGTGCAATATACAATGTGACACTAGATGGCAATGGTGAGCCTTATGGAAAATTCAATGTATTTTTTAAAAAACACTTTTTTAAAAAAAAAAGCATTTTCAGAATGGTTTTTATATGTGTGTAGATTCCACCTGAGACATCTGTAAATCTCAGAGCATGGCCCTCCCATTATTGCCACAAGCTAAAATGAAACAGATCAGTTTCAGTTAAATGAAACAGATCAGCAGGTGTGGAGGACTCCCTGGTCCTGAATGGGGTAACTGTGCCCCTGAAGAACCAGGTGTGCAACCTGGGAGTCATTTTGGACTCACAGCTGTCCATGGAGGCGCAGGTCAATTCTGTGTCCAGGGCAGCTGTCTATCAGCTCCATCTGGTACGCATGCTGAGACCCTACCTGCCCGCGGACTGTCTCGCATGCTCTAGTTATCTCTCGCTTGGACTACTGCAATGCGCTCTATGTGGGGCTACCTTTGAAGGTGACCCGGAAACTACAACTAACCCAGAATGTAGCAGCTAGACAGGTGACTGGGAGCGGACGCTGAGACCACATAACACCGGTCCTGAAAGACCTACATTGGCTCCCAGTACGTTTCCAAGCACAATTCAAAGTGTTGGTGCTGACCTTTCAAGCCCTAAATGGCCTCGGTCCATTATACCTGAAGGAGCGTCTCCACCCCCATCGTTCTGCCCGGACACTGAGGTCCAGCTCCGAGGGCCTTCTGGCGGTTCCCTCGCTGCGAGAAGCCAAGTTACAGGGAACCAGGCAGAGGGCCTTCTCGGTAGTGGCACCCACCCTGTGGAATGCCCTCCCACCAGAGGTCAAAGAGAACAACAATTACCAGACCTTTAGAAGGCATCTCAAGGCAGCCCTGTTTAGGGAAGCTTTTAATGTTTGGTGGATTTCTGTATTTTAACATTTTGTTGGAAGCCGCCCAGAGTGGCTGGGGGAACCAGGCCAGATGGGTGGGGTATAAATAAATTGTTGTTGTTGTTGTTGTTGTTGTTGTTGTTGTTGTTGTTGTTGTTGTTGTTGTTGTTTTCCTCTTCCTGGAAAAAACCTGTCCAATGCCAATGTATTAGATTTTTTCTTAAACTTCCTAATTTTAATTTGTTTAACGTTAACGTTGTGACCATATACTAATAACCCATTTCCCCCATGTACAGCCTTATATAGGCAAAAAGAGAGAGGTATCACAAGAACGAGACATCAGTTGTTGTTGTTGTTTAGTTGTTTAGTCGTGTCCGACTCTTCGTGGCCCCATGGACCATAGCATGCCAGGCACTCCTGTCTTGCACTGCCTCCCGCAGTTTGGTCAAACTCATGTTCGTAGCTTCGAGAACACTGTCCAACCATCTTGTCCTCTGTCGTCCCCTTCTCCTAGTGCCCTCCATCTTTCCCAACATCAGGGTCTTTTCCAAGGATTCTTCTCTTCTCATGAGGTGGCCAAAGTATTGGAGCCTCAGCTTCACGATCTGTCCTTCCAGGGAGCACTCAGGGCTGATTTCCTTAAGAATGGATAGGTTTGATCTTCTTGCAGTCCATGGGACTCTCAAGAGTCTCCTCCAGCACCATAATTCAAAAGCATCAATTCTTCGGTGATCAGCCTTCTTTATGGTTCAGCTCTCACTTCCATACATCACTACTGGGAAAACCATAGCTTTAACTATACGGACCTTTGTCGGCAAGGTGATGTCTCTGCTTTTTAAGATGCTGTCTAGGTTTGTCATTGCTTTTCTCCCAAGAAGCAGGCGTCTTTTAATTTCGTGACTGCTGTCACCATCTGCAGTGATCAAGGAGCCCAAGAAAGTAAAATCTCTCACTGCCTCCAAAGTTTCTAGAAATAGAAAGAAATCTTTAGGAGAAAAATTCCTAAAGAGGTATGCACACAGGCACACAAAGAAAAAAACAGTCCAGTGAGGACTGAGAATGCTTAATGACCTAAGGGTTGAGAAGTCTGAAACCCTTTCAGAGCTGCTTGCATCACAAGCAAGTGTAAAAGCATGTGGACTGAGGAAGCAAGGCAGAAGGAGAAAACTGGTACCCACGATGGGTATAGAAAGGTCACTCTTCAGAAAAAGACCATTCATGAAGGAATTGTCATGGTCTCACATTATTGTTATTTTCAAGTTTGGGAATTCCAGCTTTTACTCAATAACTGACCACTTGTCAACATACACAGGAAAGGGGAGAATTTTGGATCAATTATGGAACAAAGTGAGAATAGCTTCACTAAGACTGTGATTTATGGTTCTTGGGAAATTGAAGAAGGACAAAAATGACAAAACCAAAAAGGAAACCCATGTTTTATGTATTATTTAAAGCAGTACAATTGCAACAGATTTTAGAGCTAGCAATCTTGGAGGCTCTCATTACTAGAAGATTTTTTTTAATTTTATCCATGCAGGTTGTATTCAACCTGACAAGTCATGTAGCGATTAAAAATTGGAATGCTGCAACAAACAGTGTTAGAATTAGGATCAGTGACTGGTTTAACTCTCCCTGACAAGGAGAGCCTGGCAAATGACTCGGCCCCAGCCAGTAGGAAATCTTCGGCCTGACTGCACACAGCCAATGTGTCCTGACAAGTCCCATCAAGACAGCATACATGGACCGAGCAGATGCACATTGAAAAGTTTTCACTTCTTGCCAATCTCAGTCCCAGGTGGGTTGTGGTGGTGGTGCCATACTGGAAATTGGTTTTAGGATGCTTGGGAAGAAGCCTGCAGGAAGCTGACTGAGAACCTGGGCAAGTATCACAATTCGGTACCCACTTGGATGCCAAACACACTCAAAAATAATCAGAAAGTTGGTTCCCTAAAACAAGGCTGAATGTTCCTAAAAGAACCATATCTCAAGAGCTCCTAAGCCACAAGACCTCTCAACCTAGAATCATAGAGTTGGAAGAGACCACAAGGGCCATCCAGTCCAACCCCCTGCCAAGCAGGAAACACCATCAAACCTGTGCTACCATATCCATCAATACACTGGATCATTTCACTGAGCAGAGGGAATCCTTTGCTCACTTGAGAGATCAGCCTCAGTTTTCCTTCCATTATGTCTTCTGAGAAAAATTAGCAAAGCCATTTAGACTTAATTGCACCAGAGAGACAGTTCCCCCCATTTCAGGTTACGTGGTGTGGAGTGGGGAAATAGAAGAGGATTTGGTAACCAGCATTTGCAGGAGATAAGTCTCAAGGCCACCTTCTACTAGTATAACTGGGAGTAATATATCATCATGTATACATATACTGTATATACATAACATTGTGTATGATTAAATATATATAGGTTCAGCTTTGGAATGCAGGGCCCTGGCAGTATGAAACCATGGAACTACTTATTTTAAATTTTCCCATAAAATTTTATACATTGCTTTAAAACCCTCAAATAGGACTAATAACATAGCTGCCAAGTTTTCCCTTTTCTTGCGAGGAAGCCTATTCAGCATAAGGGAAAATCCCTGTAAAAAAGGGATAACTTGGCAGCTATGACTAATAAGCATATGTGTCCACTTTTTGACTAAATGGGATATCTTCCATGAAGTCCCAATTTTCACATACATCTCTTCCTCCTGGAATAACAGACACCTTCTGAATACATGCTGCTAGGGCTTTTGGTGGTCAAGAATGTTCAAGAAACATTTCTCTCCATTCTTCAGCTTTTTGTACACCAACCAAATTGTAGATAAGTATGCCTGCTTCTTTTCAGTTCCTTATTTGCTTGCTTACAGTTACTTACATTCGAATAGTAGGTGGCCATACACCCTACTTTACAGAGGATAGTCCTGTATCTAAAGTTCTCTATTTGAGAGGCTGTCTGGTCTGAGTCCTATTTAAAAACAAAGAACCATAAGAAGGTAGAGCAGGGTGCTTGAAACTGCCCACCAGCAATTCCCACCTGGACAGCAGATTGAGCAGGGACACAGGTCATCTAGAGAGTCTTCTCCAATAGGGTCAGATGTACTATATTTCTATTTTATTTACAGTAAAGTTTCAAAATGTGCACCTAGACATGTAAATTAGCAAATGTACACGTTGTCCTCTTTCTATTGATGATGTATTTTACATTTGCAGGGAAATGTGTGTGTGTGTTTTTTAACAAATCTTTTTTATTGGTTTTCAAGTTTTTACAAATTGGTCACTAATTAAAACAAATTAAATTAAGACAAATGTTGCAATTTTCCAAATATGAACAAATTTAACATTTCTGCGAATCTGACTTTCTGCACGCCCTCCTAGATGTGTTGATGGTTCTCCTTAGTGCTGTGTGGTTTTCCTCGATGAATTCTAGTTGATCTTCAAACCTTACAGATGACCTTACTTTACAATATATTTGCTTTTGGACTTAGATCATTTCCAGACAACTATCCATCAATCAATTCCTGCCCGTGTATTAAATTAACATTTCCAGTTTCAACACGTGAGGTTACTTATCAGATTGTCAGGGGAAATGTAGAATTGGCCATCCTATCCAAAGACTATCAGGACAATGTCCAGTTTGTTCATATTGGTAAGTTTCCAGATTCTTCTTACAGATTTTTGGTACTTGGAACTTTTGTTGGACTGCTTCCCCCCCCCCTCCCTTGTTACATGGAGAAGATCCTGTTTTCACTCCCCCACCCCCCACAATATCTCCTCCATCTAGGAACTAACTGATTCTCTCCAACACTGTACGCTTCTAAATTTCTTTTTAAAAAGGGGTGTGGACACAGAAATATTACTCCACTGCAAGCCTACTTCCTCCAAATAATTGCTCCTTGCATCTGTCACATAGGATCTAGATCATGGGTAGGCAAACTAAGGCCCAGGGGCCGGATCTGGCCCAATCGGCTTCTAAATCCGGCCCACAGACTGTCCAGGAATCAGCGTGTTTTTACATGAGTAGAATGTGTCCTTTTATTTAAAATGCATCTCTGGGTTATTTGTGGGGCATAGGAATTTGTTCATCCCCCCCCAAAAAAAATAGTCCGGCCCCCCACAAGGTCTGAGGACAGTGGACCGGCCCCCTGCTGAAAAGGTTTGCTGACCCCTGATCTAGATATAGTGATATTGGCTTTGCTGGTGGACCTGTGGGTTGCTCAGGTAGATGGAGGGGGGAGAAACATGATGCTAGGATGTGCTTTCTAAAAGTAATGCCTTAGAGACCAGCTGGAATGCTCAGCAAAAGAGAGTAATCAGATGGCTAGTGTTTATTTCACATTAAAACACATTCCACCTCTTATCATTCAGAATGCCACTCTACATAGGTGGGACAAGCAGTGGTCAAAGCAACAAGCCATTCAGAGACGGTGAGATTGCAGGCACTTCAAATTTTCCATTCACCTTCCATGATTAAGGAAAACAGAGCTGATGACATCTTGTGATCCCACCCACTCTGAGTGCAGGCTTTTTAATTAAAATGGAAATGCGATCAATTAGCAAAAAGTACTCGCTGACCGAGTAAGCCATTCATCTTTTGTTCACCCTTGCATCTGCAAAAGGAGTGTTTGCAGATTTGGCAATAACCTAGGCATTCAAAAAAACTACTGCTACTCCCATTTCTCCTCTTCATAATACTAGAATAATGCCACACTGTATACTCTTTAGTGTAAAATGCATCTATTGCACAAGTATTGGCAATAGCAGAATGATAGGTATTACCTAATTAATAATTGTCCATCCTCTCAAAGTGCCATTATAGGCTCCTTTGTTTTTTTATTATTGACTAATGCATTTGATCTCTTTTTAAAAGTTGATAAAAAGCAGAATACAAGCTGCCATGATAAATATGAATCTATAAACAAAAACTAGAATATGTTCATTTCATTGATTGTTGTGTTATTTTGATTTCCCATGATCAAACAGTTTGACCCTTGGTACATCAGACATAGAGAGACGTTACGTGTGAGTCAGTGAAAAGAAAGCTGTGGTTGAACCCAGAAATTTAAATGCTCCTCAGTTAATTGTAGGGAAGTTTAAGGCCTTTTCCCAGAATCAAACAGAATGTTTAGTTTTTGTGTTTTTTGTTTTTTGCTAACTCAGGCAGCAAAAAAGCAGGTTTCTTGAGTCTTCAATAGGCTGCCAGCCATAGCTGGTGGGGTGTGCTTGACTTAATGGAAACTGTCATGATGAGCTCCTGTACTTCAAAATTTACCATTATATCACTGGTTGATATAAGTATAAAAGGAAAGGGTGTATAACTATACGGCTTCTCTTTTACTCCTCAGGATAAATGGGAGAATTTTTTTTAAAAAGAGGTAATAAATAAGCCTGTATAAAGATAGTTACATTTTAAAAACTTATTTTAGGCTTTCAACACATGAAATAAATATCCCCCTAAAGGGATGATGCATGCTATTCATGAACGGTTGTTAAAGCCATTATTCACAATATCTGGGTGTTGTTGTTGTTTTAACTACTGTAAATAAATAAATAAAAAGGAGTGTGATGACCAATCAAAAAAGAGTTAAACCTGTCTGCACAAGTTATACCAGTCATAAAAATAATCTTTTTTATGTATCAGTGGGTCAATAGTTCAGGAAAAGAAGGCACTATAACTTGAGTAGACACTAATTAAAAGAATCAATTCTTATCCTACTACATATGTCCAGTCATATTAACACATTTCTAGATTTCTTACTCAGTGGACTAGTCAAGATTAAAGGATTTGCTAATATGGATGAACCGAGAATGCTTCCAAACTGACTGAGCAGATTTGTGGACAAATTAGTTCATTTAAAATTGACAGTGAAAGATTGATTTTGCACAGAATGAGTTACCTAAGGTATTCATCATTTCCTCTGCTTCCATGCGCAAGACAGGGATCTGCTTCCCCTTTCTTTCTGATTGTAATAGGGCTGCTTACTGAGCACCTTTATTTTGCAGCCTTGATTGCTGCTTGTCAGTTCTTTTAATTTAGACAGATTTTAGCCTCCATAGCAAGACCTCCAGAAATAACTTCCCTAAAAGCCTTCACATAATGACTCATTTCGCGAGTTGCTCAATTCAGCCATACTACTTAAAATTATAATGCAGGGTGGGAAATGGCTAATTACACAGAAAAAGATCCAATTACTGCTGAGACCATTTGATTCATTATTCAGATTGTTTGCAGGGGAAATGCGGGTATCTAAACATGGGATTATAGGTGCCGAACTACAATGCCGCCTATTACCGCACCAGTATTTAATGCCAACTGGCCTTGCACGGGGATATCTGGGATGTTGCAGTTTTCATGGACAGGCTGGAGGTGGTAGGTAGCCCAATCCTATGGATCGATTTTCGCTGACAGTGAGAAATCCTCATCCACTCGGCAAATGTTCCCGACACATCCTTAATGATCAAGGAGCAGTACTGCAGGAAAGCACTGCTCTTCCTAGCTGTGCCGATTAACATTTTGTACATTGCCGCCTAAGGGTCTTTTCCAAGCCTTTGTCCCTGACTTTATCCTGGCACTATGGGTAAAGTACCTTGCAGAGTACAGCTACACCATGCTAAGGCCAAGTGGAACAGCAGCTCAGCAGCCAAGATTGCTGTGCCAATGATGGGAACCCAACAATGTGCCAGTGCTGGCTCAAGAGGAAGTCACCCCTTTTTTAGCCAATGCCTGGGTGACCATCTGCCCAATCACATGAGGCGCCATCACCAATTGGGCCAGAAAAGCAAGTTGCCAAACAGCATCCTCATCAGCTGCAAGTGATACGATTGCTCAGATGGTGTTGGTTGCTCTTCTGGTATCTGTAGCTTACGACTGCATCTGCCAGGTGATCAAACTTCTCGACTGTCAAAAGGGGAGTGTGAGGGAAGGGAAAGACTCTGGGTGCCTCTTGTACTGAGGGGAAAGAGACAGAGAAGCTGCTGAGATACTGCATTATTAAAGACTGTGTAGCAATGAAAAGGTTTGAGAAGACCTGGCTTAAGCTATAAAATAACCACGGTGCCTTTTAGATGTGCACCAGGCAGTGCAGCAACAAACCAGAACTCCTGTCAAAGGACACGGTTGCCTGCTTGACTGCTATGGCTGAATAAAGATGGAAATAGTTCTTGTAACGCATGGTACTCAGACCCCATTGGCATGTTGCATGTCACTTGGGGAAGCAGCATCTTCATGTTGAATTTATTTTTGTTTGTCTTTTGGGTAGTCCATTTACTTTAAACCACAGAGCCTAGGGCTTGCCGATCAGAAGGTTGGCGGTTTCGAATCCCCATGATGGGGTGAGTTCCCATTTCTCGGTCCCTGCTCCTGCCAACCTAGCAGTTCGAAAGCACATCAAAGTGCAAGTAGATAAATAGGTGCCGCTCTGGCGGGAAGGTAAACAGCGTTTCTGTGTGCTGCTCTGGTTCACCAGAAGTGGCTTTGTCATGCTGGCCACATGACCCGGAAGCTGTACGCCAGCTCCCTCGGCCAATAAAGCGAGATGAGTGCCGCAACTCCAGAGTCATCCGCGACTGGACCTAATGGTCAGGGGTCCCTTTACCTTTACCTTCCATATCATTGCATGAGTTGGGTTTATTTTGTCATGAGTCTTTCTGCCATCTCCATGAAATATTACCAATATGAGTTATTGGTGTGAAATTCCTATGTCTTGTCCCTAGCACATGTGGTATGTTCACTATACAACACAGCCAGGGGGTGTTTATAAAGTTTACTTGTGTGCACTTTACACTTCAATTCTTTATTTTATAAACACTTGCACCTATTCTTCTTGTTCACCTGCATAAATTAAACTCATTACTGTCTTCTGGTATCTCCCATTTTTTGCTATGTCTCCCCTTCTGGGGGCGGGGGGAGAGACCCAAACCTGATCTTGGCAGTCTTTCCTTCTGTAATTATCATTCTAATTCTTTCATTATTATTTTTAAACTTTCTTGGAAATCTTTGTCCTTAACATCTGAAAAGGAAGGTTTGAAGTCAGTGCGGAAGAGCAGCATGCAAAGGGATAGATAACTGGTCACCATGATATCTGGTGATTGACTGGTGAATGGCCCCACCCACCTGCTAAAGCTGCCTATTGTGAGCCAGAGAGCTAAAGATCCAGCCCACTGGGCTGAAGAGGTTCTGCCACCCCTTTTAGTGGATGAAAAGTTAATATTGGTACAGAGCTGAGATCTCAGTGAGATGTCCAAGGAGAAATTGCACTCATTTCCTCAACAAGATTATTCTGCTCCATGTAAATGCATATACACCGCAATTTCCATCTCCACTTTTAAAATGTTTTGACAGACTTTATCTAACCAGAAGGCCCATTGTTAGGTTTTGTTTTTCAGCTGGCAAGCTTGCTTATCAAATATTCTTTTCATTGCTTGCTTATCAAATATTCAGTTTAATTGAACCTCACATTAGCCTCCTTGAGGGAATTGGAAAACTGAAGACAGTTTCCAATAGAATATTGCTTTATTAGCTATTCACAATCATATTTTAAGGCACATTGTCCATCTAAAAAAACAGGCTTTGTTCTTGTTTTTATAAACAATAATATTCTGAGGAGAGGTATTGATCACAATTCAGAGAACTGAATGACAAGCTCCTTACATGCAGCATATCTTTTGGACTTGCATTTTTTTTCAGGTGAATTTCCATGTGTTTTTCAGGTGAATTTCTATGCACAGGTGCTCAGTTGCAGCAGGTGGGAGGGAGAGAAACAAACAGGATGCGAGTCAGCCCTTGGGCATATCTAGAAATAGTTTTCTATATTGTGGCAAATGCCTATAATGTTAGCAATTAAAGACATCATAATTGCTGGCTATCACTAAAGATGGCTTTAATTTAAGATCATAAATAGAAAAACTCATTATGCAAAACGCCCTTGTCCATATGTTTTCATTATCTGAATTTCGTGTTTCACTCCTCATAGAGGAAAGGGCCATAGCTCAGTGGCCAAGCATCTGCTTTGCATGCAGAAGGTCTCTAGTTCAATCTTTGCCATCTCAAGGTACAGCTGGGAATGGCCCCTGTCTGAAATTGTAGGCTGAGCAGCAACCTCCATTCAGCTGGTCAATCGGATGCCTGTGGGAAACCCACAAGTCAGGCCAAAGCACAGGAGCACTCAACCATCCCGTAGTTTCCAGCAAGTGATCTTCAGGCTATGGAGACGGGGCAATAACCATCAAACTACCCTGTTTCCCCTTTTTTAAATACGTAGTCATAAAGTAAGCCATGGCAGGGTTTTTAAGCATTTGAGAAATATAAGACATACTCTGAAAATAAGCCATACTTGCACGCCGTGGAAACCAACCCCCACAGGCACCTCCACTCACAGAGTCGCTCCATGCGGCCGGCACTGCAGGAGCGCGATCAGCTGTGAAGCAGCGCTCCAACAGCGCCGCTTCACAGCTGATCGCGCTCCCGCCTTGCTGGCTGCATCCCCGCGCTCCGCCTTCTCGTCCACTGCCGTCCCTGCTGCTTCCATGCTTGCCGCCACCACTGGGCTCACTGCTTCTTCCTTGCCTGGCCCGGCCAAGGAGCTTGGAACGCCCTGCAGTGGCGGGCGGAGTGCCTGAGCCAGCGGCCTCCACCTGGCCCGGCCAAGGATTCCTGCCGCCCCACCACCCGGAACCGGTGGCTGCTACAGCGCTGAGCACACAAGAGAGCCCAGCAGCGCCCTGAGCCAGCGCCCTAAGCCATAAAAACTGTACCAGTAATAAAAAATAAGACATCCCACCGAAAGTAAGCCACCCTGTGTTTTTTTGAGGGGGAAAAAGTTATAAGATGGTGTCTTAAAAAGGGGAAAACACGGTAGTAGCCACTGAGAGCCTTATCCTCCATGAACTTGTCTAATCTGCTTTTAAAGCCATTCCACATCGAAAACACACTGAAATAACATGGCTCCCTCCTGGGAATCCTGGAAACTACAGTTTACTCCTCACAAAGCTACCATTGCCGGCACCCTTCTGGAGCCCATTGGATTCTTTGTGAGAATCCATGTGGTTCAGATGTGCTTTAACTATATGGTGTGGATGTGACAGGCCATCTAACTCAGTCCCCACTTGATGAAAGGAGATTCAGAAGGAGATCTTCCTCAACAGACAGCTGCCCAGCATCTGCTTCAAAGACTTTCAGTGTGGGAGGGCCCACCACACCTTTAGGTAATGGTTCCATTGCCAAACCAATTTTTTAATGGTCAAGGCGTTTCTCCCTAATACTTAACCAAGATGTAACTTAAGTCAATGAGATATAGACCAGCCCAATGGGGAAGTAGAAAACCAGATTTGCCATTACACTAAAGAATGACACTGCAAAGGGTGCGAAAAAGATATAAAGATGAGAACTGTCTGTTATCTATGGAGATGATTTACGGTAGAGACAATCCTCTTATACAGCTGTCCTCATAAATCAACATATGTTACATAATGATAATAGGGACTGGTTTCTCGATAAGCATTTTTTTAAAAGCAACTGTAATCTTGTTATGAAAAAAAATATGTGCAGCCAAATCACAGATAGGTTTGAAAGTGCCACAATATTTCAGGGCTTTGAAGAAAAAAATATAATCGAGAGTTGAAGCTGATTTTATTTTAATTTATTTTCATGTTTCAAAGGGATGTAACAAAGGGGCAAGTTCTGCTCTCATACCTAGGAGGAAGAGAACAAGGTCTTCCATGCTTCTGGACTGCATTAAAGTCCTCACTGTTTATCTGCAGTACATTGTTTTTTGTAGGGGGGGGGTGGGAATACTTGAAAGGGGAAAAAATGAGACTATATTCTAAGCATTGGAAAACAGAGGCAAATGGAAAGGTTAAGGAAAACTATTTCATAAAATGACATAAGGCATGTGGGATGAGTTACCAGAGACAAGAAAGGTAATTTATAACATCTGTTTATGAATAAGTATGTTGAAAAGCAAACTGGATGGGGAGAAGCGAGAATAGAGGAGTGCAAGGAATGCAGGAAATTAGAGATGGGGGGGAGCAGAAAGGTCAGTTTTATGAGGATTAGTTGCTTTTAATAGAGCAGGAGTGTGAGCAGGTGGAGTTCCCACCCTCTCCTGTAACATATGCATAGCATTCATCCTTATGGTTGGACTTTATATCAGTATTTGGATACATGTGTGTATAAACTTAAGATTGCTTCATCTGTTTTGTTGTTTCTAAGATTTCTTTTTAGAAGAATCTCAGTCTTGGAGACTTGCCTCCCTCTTCCCATCTCCCTTAATACCCTGGCGATTAACAGAACACACCTGCCATGATAAATAAGCAAAATTTCCTCAGCTGCTTCAGGGTTGGCCTTGCAGAGTCTATGCCAAGAGAAGGGTTTGGAAATAAGAACCTGAACTCTCAGTTACAGGTCTCTCCTTGCAGACCTAGTAGTGCTGACAAAGCACATTCGTGTTTGAGCGATCCATTCTCAAAAGACTAGAGCTGCAATATACCTTATAAAATTGTAAGAACAGCCCTGCTGAATCCGGCCAATGACCCATCTGGTCCAGCTTCCTGTTCTCACAGTGGCCCGTGAGAAAGCTGCAAACAAGTCCTGAGAGCACAGCAATCTCCCCACTTCCATCCCTCAGAAATTCAGAGAAACCTTGCCTCTAATAATGGAGGCTGAACATAGCCATTGCAGCTAGCAGCTACTGATAAGGTAAAGGTAAAGGGACCCCTGACCATTAGGTCCAGTCGTGACTGACTCTGGCGTTGCGGCGCTCATCTCGCATTATTGGGCGAGGAAGTTGGCGTACAGCTTCCAGGTCATGTGGCCAGCATGACAAAGCCGCTTCTGGCGAACCGGAGCAGCACACGGAAACACCGTATACCTTTCCGCTGTAGCGGTACCTATTTATCTACTTGCACTTTGACGTGCTTTCAAACTGCTAGCTTGGCAGGAGCAGGGACCAAGCAACGGGCGCTCACCCCGTCGCGGGGATTCGAACCGCCGACCTTCTGATCAGCAAGCCCTAGGCTCTGTGGTTTAACCGCACAGCGCCACCCGCGTCCCTTATAGCAGCTACTGATAGCCAGTGCTATTTTTCTAGAAAAAAGAGGTTCCAGAACTCACCACGAACACCTCCCTTGTTCTCCTGGAATGGCAACAGCACCCACCTAAGAGGTGCCAGAACTGAGTTCCGGTGAGTTTCAGCTGAAAAAAATGCCCTGCTGATAACATGACCCTCCATGACTCACCCTCTTTTAAAACTATCTAAGCTGGTATCCATAAGGACAATTTGGCATCAGTTGCATCGGCATTGCTGTGGCAATAATGACTTACTGTCCACTGTTAGAAACATACCGTAGCTGTCAAGTTTTCCCTTTTTCTCGCAAGGAAGCCTATTCAACATAAGGGAATTTCCCTTTTAAAAAGGGAGAACTTGAGAGCTATGGTTAGAAAGAAAACACTGGAATGACAGGGTGGACTCCTGGATTGAACCAGACTGGTCTTTATCAGCATGGTTAGCATCTATGGTCAGGCCTGACAATGACAGCCATTGCTCACCTTCTTTCATGTGTACTCCAGGAAGTTGGTTTTAATAAGGGCTTTTTTTTTCTTCAGCACAAGAGGTGGCGAAACTTATTGACGTTTTTTTAGGGGGAGCACCCAACCGAAGTTATTGAGCTTTTTAAAGTGGGGGGGCTTCTTTTCTTCACCGCCACCAGCGCTCCACCCCAAACACCCTGCCGCCCAAGCACTGTGCTGAACCCCACCTCTGTCACACAGCCCTGGGTGCTGTGCAGGGGGATGGCAACGCAACACCAAAGAAGCGCCAGAACACAACAAAGAGGTGCTGGAACTCAGCTCCGGTAAGTTCCAGCTGAAAAAAAGCACTGGTTATAACGACCTTTTAAAAGTCTCTGGCTCTATCTACACATGCAACAGGAAAAGTTGGGGATGATTTGAGAGAAAGTGGAGGTGTCAGACTGGACTGCAGCACTTCAGAGAACATTATAAGTATATATATATATATATGGCCACTGGTCCCATCACCTCCTGGCAAATAAAAGGGGAAGAAATGGAGGCAGTGAGAGATTTTACTTTCTTGGGCTCCTTGATCACTGCAGATGCTGACAGCAGTCACAAAATTAAAAGACGCCTGCTTCTTGGGAGAAAAGCAATGACAAACCTAGACAGCATCTTAAAAAGCAGAGACATCACCTTGCCGACAAAGGTCCGTATAGTTAAAGCTATGGTTTTCCCAGTAGTGATGTATGGAAGTGAGAGCTGGACCATAAAGAAGGCTGATCGCCGAAGAATTGATGCTTTTGAATTATGGTGCTGGAGGAGACTCTTGAGAGTCCCATGGATTGCAAGAAGATCAAACCTATCAATTCTTAAGGAAATCAGCCCTGAGTCCTCACTGGAAGGACAGATCGTGAAGCTAAGGCTCCAATACTTTGGCCACCTCATGAGAAGAGAAGACTCCCTGGAAAAGACCCAGATGTTGGGAAATATTGAGGGCACTAGGAGAAGGGGACGACAGAGGACGAGATGGATGGACAGTTTAAAAGCAGATTAGACAAGTTCTAGCTCATACCTGGTTGTCCATTTGCAAGGAGGAGGACACTGGAGAGGGGGCTGATGTCACGGGCTGGGCAGAGGAGGAGGAGTGGTGGAGACCGCCTCCCCAGCCTGACCCTTTCAAGGAGGGGAAGGAGTAAGACATTATAGATTTACAACAGGGGGTTGCGGGAGGTCACAGCTCAGAGGCAGATGAGGGGGAAAGTTGGGAAATAATGGGAGAGGAGGAGGAGGCAGAGCCAGAGCAACAGCTGGCTGACATGTTGTCACTAGAAAGCATTCCAGACCCACCATCTCCCAGAATCCGGCGAGCCTTAAAAGTAGGGGAGCAAGGAGCTAAGAGACAGAGGGCACTTAGCAGCGCCCATAGAGGAGATGATGAGAATGAAGAATGAGGAAGAATGAGGAAGAATGAGGAAGAATGAAGAATGAGGAAGAATGAGGAAGTGGGAGAAAAGGGAGGTGGAGATTCACTCGGGACAATGCCATTATCCAAGAGGCTGGGTTCTATAGCCTCTCTCTATAAGTTTGAGATAAAAAATGACTGTAAGAAACTTTTCCTTGTATTTATAATTTCCTGGACCAACAACTGGGAGCCATTGACTGGACCCAGACAGCGGCGGGTGAACTGCATACAAGCTTTGTACTGCCCAAAATGGCAGCGTGGGGTTTGTGTCTGCCTGCCGCTTCTCCCTCAGCTGAGGTGAGGGAGGCGGTGGTGGACTCCATGGAGGCTTCACACAGCACGCCCTGCCCCAGCTCACCCCACCCCGTGAGTGCCCAAGTGGCTAGCTATGCCGCTGCATATGGCAGCCATATGTAATAGAACCTTTAAAAATTGTGATTCCCCAGCTGCAGCCTAATGTGGTATGGTACATTTCCCCATTGCCAGTCACTATTTCGTTTGCTCCCATTTGCAAGTTCTATCAGGCTTGCAAATCTCACCTTTCCAAAGTTCCTTCAATCATATTCATGGCACTATATTGGCGAATAGGTTGCAGAAGGGCAGTGCGAGGAGCTCTGCTCATAACCAAGCAGCTCAGTTATTGGACAACTCATCATGCCTAATTTCCACTTTATCTGCAGACCATATTTTTATACCGCTTTTCAATTGTCTAATTTACAAAGCACTTCACAACATTAAAAACAAAAGTGCAATCCATTAAAAGCAATGAAATAGACACTATCTAAAACAATTCAGCAGATCAACAGCATTAATCCTCGATGCCTTTCAGTAGCGTAGGCCCCTCATTTTCAAAATCCTGGATAAGGGAATTTTACAATAATGGAATTCTATAGGTTATCCATAAAACTGATGCCCTGAGCAAAGGTGGGGAGACATGAGAATGATCCTGTTCAGTGGGGTCTCCCCACTTGTGGAATGCTCTTCCCAAGGAGGCACACCTGACAGCATCATTATCTACTTTTAGGCACCAGGCAAAAACATTTTTTTTTTACTCAGACTTTTGGCCCTTTAATAGTATTAAATATGCCTGTAGTCTCTTCCTTGCCTTTTTAAAAAAATGAAATAGGGTAGGCCTGCCTTTTTATAGATGTAATGGATGGGCTTTAGCTTTTATTTTGTTCTGGTTATATTTGGTTTTTTTGTAAAATGAAAAATGACCAATAAAGGTAAGTTTTAATCATCGATGTAAGGGGGTTATAGAGAACCCCCCCTCATCCGAAGCAGCACGTCTCCCAGCAGTCATGAGAGCGAAGGGTCTGATGGAGGGAGTCAGGAAATGGAAAGGGAGTGCCAGGGCTCTGGCAACATCCAAGAGCCCCTGCTCCATAGGCAGGAAGAAAGGGAGGCGGAGAGAGGACAGGAATTGGTCAGACAGAAGACCTGTCCCCCCCGACGCTGGAATTGAGGAGGAGGAGGAAAGGGAGGCGCTTCTCAGTTCCGAGGCTTTTATGTTGGTCAAGAACGCGAAGGGGGGCAGTGCAGGAATCTGACTCGAGCGAGTAGACATGAAACCAGCCGTTCGTTGCACTGTAAATAATGTGCACTAATAAAAACGTCTGAAAGACAAGCATGTGAAAGGTCACAACAACCCTGACAATCGACAAACCTAAGTGACAGCCTCCAATTTACTCCTTTGTCCAAGTATCACCTTTTAAGTCATACTTCCTGTTCAATGCCATAACCAGGGCAGAATCAGACACCTCTTCTCCACTGTTGTTGTCTTGCAAGCTTCTGGTTGGGCGGTAGTTTCAGCTAAAGCAGAAAAAAGGCTCAGATTGTCTCTCTGTTTGCTTACATAATCTTACATTACAGCAGTTTAGTTTAGCTGCTTTTGCATTGAACTACCCACCTGAATGAGCAGTACTGCATCATTTTAATTATATATTAGGTATGGTACATCAGTAATCACCGTATACTTCTTCTTTTCTTCAGGAGGCAACATACCGTGTGAACTGTTTTCAGTCAGAGATCATTTCCTGTGCGGAACAGTGGTAGCAGATGGTCTCTCTGTAGTAAGATGAGCCTCGGCCATGGTTCTACTGGCAGGGCAAGCCAGCTCTTCTCGGCATGACAGCCAGTTCCGTTTAAATAGCCTAGGGAAGGGAAGGGGGCCAGGAATCCTGGGTCACAAAAGAAACCAGGCCTCCTTCTCCCAAATAGCTGCCAGCAATTTCTGACTATGTAGTACCAACCTACTCTCCCCAAGAAGTTCATCATTGAGAGTGTGAGGATAATTTTAGAATATAAATCCAGAACCTCCTGTGCTTTAAAATCCACAGGGTAGTGCCCCACCTCCTTGGTGCTAGTTCCTCACACTTCAACGATCTTGGAACAACCTATGGAAATATCACCAGAGAGAGCAGCAAGCTGTTTCTACAAAATCGCAGGATGGTTCGCTCAGCTGGTCAGAGCAGCAAGGAAGCAGGGAAGCAGCAAGGAGAAAATCATCTCCTGCCAACAGATTCCCACCCCCACCCCCATTTCCAGACATGCCTCTGACAAGGTCACACTTAGCTGTACCATTTGGTTAACATCCTCTTATCATATAAATATTCCCATTCACGTTTAGGTGAAGCCACCCTCACATTGTTTGCCTAAGGTTCATCTGTATTAATCCTACAGATTTGGCATCTGTGCACGTTTGAAATGCAACATGGTTTTACTAATCTGCAGAAAGAATAGGAGGAATTACAGCTCTTCCTGTAATGGGTACCAGATTTTCTAATCCTTCCAAATGGTGTGTGTGTGTGTGTGTGTGTGTGTGTGTGTGTGTGTACACACCCCACACACTTGTTTTAAAATCTAGATATCCCACCATCCTAGTCCACAAATGAACTCTTATAACTGCTCCCCACAATCAAATAAAACAGAGACCGGGATCTTTGACCTTCTCCACAATTCATGGCAAATTGAGTAGACACTTTTGATTCTCTCTAGAACCATTTCACCACATCTTCCCCCATAGAATCCTGCTTCTTTGTGAAGACATTTATATTGATATACCCTCAAGCTTATTTTCAGTGCCTAAGAAGCTAAAGGCATGTGAAAAAGAAATGTGTGCCTGAATATACCACGCGGATTATGTACAAAGGAGGAAGCAAGCTTCTGGTGAAGGATAATCAGGAGTAGAGATGGGCATGGTTCACAAACCCAGCTGAAGAAAAGCTCAGAAGAAACCTACACTATATTCCCCGCTTTTGAGTCAGGGTTGAATTTCAGCACATATGCTTAATGTTTCTTTTCTACCCTTATGGGTCACACATTGCCATACATTGGTTTCTCGCTAGCCATTGGCACTTGTGTTTAGTTTACAAAGTGACTATGCAGAAATGGTGCAACTAAAGGGATAAAGTAAGAATTATCTGAGCATATGACAAGATGGTGGATACCACTTGGCTTTTGCTGCTGAGTCGCACCAGCAGCTCAGACCACACAGCCACACACACACACAAAATAATCATGATTATAGTATACCGTATCTTATTTTCAATTACAAAACAATCTTGGTATATCATAGTCTAGGTTTTTTGTACATATGAGAACTATCAACTGGCTAGGTTTGTATTGTGGATGGTCTAATAAGGAATTTCAGCATCACCACTACTCAGAGAAAACACCAGGCAGGCATCTAGATTTCCAATCCAGTGGATTAGACAAAAGATTTATCAGATTTACAGCACAATCCTTTGCAAGTCTACTCGGACATAATTCCTATTAATTTCAATGAGACAGTATTCCAGGTATATATAACCCCACCCTTCAGTCACATGAGTCATGCAATGATTACTAAAGGTCAATATTGCAAAGTGATCAGTCAGTGTCACAGATGTCCACAAGATTAACAGACGTGGTATTTCCAGTTCCTCTGTAGAGGAATTCTGTCACAAATGAAAACACTTTTGAATAGACAACAGAGCAAGTTGTTCTTTGCTATGCATAGATTGTTAATGAAATACTCCATACAGAATGATGCTGGGTAGCGAATAATCTCATAAAGTGTTTTTTTTATATTATTATTAGTAGTAGTAGTATTAGTATTATTATTTATACCCCACCCATCTGGCCGGGTTCCCCCAGCCACTCTGGGCGGCTTCCAACAAAATATTAAAATACAAAAGTCTATTAAGCATTAAAAATAATCATATTTTTATTGCCCGGACCACTTACAAATTCTAGGCCATTAAGTTTCTAACATCCATAAAAACATAGCTTTCTTACTAAAATGAAATAATTAAAAAAGTAGAATCTAAGCAAGACAAACAAAACAAACTGGAATGAAAATCTACAAGTCACATCTAAAATTGAGGTTTTTTGTTTGGGCCTTCATATTCTTCTCTCCCTCTCCCATAAGCTGCTGGAGTTCCAGGCCCCAGGGATGGGATTAGTAAATATAAAAAACATAAAACAAATGAAATACGGCCTTAAGTTATTTCTTTCACCAATGCATGGGCGCCTGTTTTTTATGTACAAGAGAGTTCTTTAACATCTTGCACCTGTTATAAATAAATTTGATACACATCAAATTCCAAATATCAAGGTAGAATATATGCCACTCCCTGTTTCCCATTTTATCCTTACCACAACCCTCTGAGGTGGGTTAGGTTTAAAGACAGTGACTTCCCAAGGTCACACAGCAGATTTCATGGCTGAGTGTGGATTTGAGCTCTGATCTTCCAGGTCCTAGTCCTGTCCCTCAAGCCTGTGTTTGTTTATTCAGAATCAAGTCCCACCAGATGCAACAGGACTCATTCTCAGGTATGTATGAATAGGTTGCAGTCTGGTAAGTGCCCAATGCAGCACAGAAGTGTTCTTAAAATCATTGCAATCCATGTTGTGTAAGGTTGTGTGGTCTAAAAACATAATGAAAACACAACAGTAAGCATCTTCTAAACCTTCAGGCTTGTATCCAGTCACTGTTGGATATGTCTTTCTTAGGTCCATTCACTTCAATGGGTCTACTCTGAGTAGAACTTAGATGCAACCTTCTGAGTATGAGTTGCAGAATGTCTGCAATTTACATGCGGGTTATGTTCCAAGGATTGCGCCTAAAGCAAAAATTGCATGTAGTCAAAAAACATTGGAATTGATGGCGACTGGGATTGCCAAAGTCTTTTTCCCCAGAAACCTGCCCCCTTTACGCCCCCTTCCTTTTTTTCTTTTTGCCAAGCGCATTAAGCTGAATGGGTGCATGTTAAATGTGTATAGGTTGTAGACTTACTGTAATTAATTTCAACAGCACACATTGCAGAACAGTGTAAAGAAGGGCTAGGCTTTATTCAACCGCAGGGAGGAAAATGTGCTCGTTCCCCCTTCTGAACCTTCTGGGGTGCTGACAGATGGACACTTTGTATTAACCAATCCCCTCCTCTACATGGTCTCCTGCTATTGGAGATGACATTCTTCAGATGTCTGTTTTATGGATGTCAAAGGTCACATGGCTCTTTCACGCACAACGGCATGGCTGAGACAAAAGGTTGCAATGGTTCTGTACTTCACATCTAAATCTGGTTATGGAAGCAGGAGTCTATTCTCTCCAGAAAAGAACATTCACCCTCAAACATGGCACTTTTTCCACAAAATAAAAGCATATACGTTTAATTTTGACTAACAGAAGGGATTGCTAGCATAATTACTAGCAGAGACCTTGGTAACGACGTGCTATAGAAATACCTTAAATTTTAAAAAGTGTTTTACTTTGGAACTGAAACTTATTTGTCAGTTTTGCAAAGAACACAATGTAGCTACTGATATTCCAAGCATTTGAGATACATTTTTTTTTAAGAAAAAGGGGGTTCTACAGGTATTTGTTATTTTGATGTTACCACTGTTGCTACTGTTTGACTTTTTTGAACTTCTCTTTCCTTGTAGAATGGTACCTTGGTTTAAGAACAGCTTAGTTTATGAACAACTTGGATTAAGAACGCTGCAAACCTGGAAGGAGGTGTTTTGGTTTGTGAACTTTGCCTTGGAAGCAGGACATGTTTCGCTTCCTGTTGAGTGTGTTCCATTTGTAAATTGAGTCCCCCGCTGCTATGGGAAAGCACACCTCTGTTTAAGAACCAAGGTTTAAGAACAGACTTCCGGAACGGATAAAGTTCGTAAACCAAGTTACCACTCTAATTGTTATTGAAAACGTTTGCAATAATAAAACTAAATGCTCGATCTGGTTCTGTGCCTAGGACTTTACTTCTGAGGCTGCAATACTTGGCACACTTACCTAGGAGGAAGCTTGAATAAACTTGCCGGGGCTGAGCTAACATATAGGATATCATATCTAACATATCAGATTGGTGCATTTGGTAAATTAGGCAGGAGCAGATACTCTCTGGAGGGGAATATCCACCCCAAAAGGGGCCCTTAACCCCCAAATAATACTGCCAAACAGTGTTTCTTCCCCCAGTCGATTATCAGCTGATCACAGTTTTATTGCCACCCAAGTGAAGGGCAAAGCACAAGATTGTATTTAATTCATCAAAGTAATCACTTCCTTTTACTGAAAGTGATTAAATGTATTTTACTTTTTAAAAAGGACAAGTACTGGAAAAATACAATAAAAACAACAACAACAACAGTGCTTCAGTCTGAAAATAACCAGAAAGATAAGTTCATTAGCTTGCCTACACTTGTGCATCATAAAACCCTTGTTAAAAAATTACTCCCTAGCCTGCTGTATTAGCTTCTTTATGAGCTAATTTCTCCATACAGTAATAAGATTTTTCTTTGACTCTCCAGTGCATATTAAACCCACTAATCTTCTTTTATAAACTATACTTTCAGCCACTTTCTCAATTTGCTCACTTTAAAGATACTCTCCTATTAATATTAAAGGTGGCAAATGCAGCTATGAACTTTGTAAAAACAATTTCCCCCCAGATTTATTGCAGTATCTCTAAACAGTGTACTACAGGAGCACACACAAAAAGAGGCAGAACAGTAAATGTCAGGCATGGTTTGTAGCTAACCAAACAACATTAGTCCCCACAGAATTATATTCCTATTCCCATTTGCTGTGTAAATGAACCAGTAGCATATTTTCTTCTTTCTGCACAGAATTACAAGCCCCAGATTATCAATTCATAGAACGAAAGTCCCTCTCAGTAATCAGTACAGGTGCCAGAGAGTGTTGCACGATGTTCTCAAAACTCGCCGGAATGGAAGCCTTAAGAGTAGGAAAGACCCAGAAATAAAATTAGATTGCATAAAACTTCCCCTAATAACTAACTTGAGTAGTCAAGGGCCTATCAGTCTGGGAGCAGAATGGAGCCACCCAAAAACAAGGTAGGCATTGCTAGATGCTCAGGAGACTCACTAACAAGAAGTTGTATACTTTTGTCTAGTTAGCGAGTCCCCTAGACATCTAGAAATGGCTACCTTGGTTTTGGGTGGCCCCTGTCAACATAAAAAATACAAAATTCTTACACACCTTCCAAATTGCCTGAGAAGGACAGGATCTATGGAACATTGAAAGGGCAGTAGAAGGGGAAACTGGAACCTGAAAATAAATGGGGAAGTGAGGAGTTAGTTACACAAACCCTTAACAACTCTAGGCAGGAGGATCAAGGTTGGCTGCCAATCAGCTACCAGGCTAAGTTCAAGGTGCTGATTTTAGCATGTAAAGCCCAAGACGGTTTGGGACCAGCATACGGTACCTGAAAGATTATCCCACTGCATATCTATGCAATCAATCGCTGAGCACTAAAGGTGAGGTACCTTTACTGAGAACATGTTCTTAGAACATGGAAACTTTGGAGTCCTATTTTGTTTTGAATATCTTTTATGCTTTAGTCTGGAGGCTTTCAGTGTTTTAAAGCCCCATGTGAACAGCAAAATGTTCTTCCGCAGCTGAAGAAGATATGAATTATTCTTCATGAATATACATGGAAGAAGATGAATTGAAGTCCTGCGTGCCGTACAATAGCTGCTGATGAAGCTGGGTGTCAAAGCACATTTGGCAGCTCTAGAAGTTGACTTCTAAGACTGAATTTAGGACGATCATTTGATTTGTAAATTATTGTTTCAGAGACTGTTTATATTTGAGGTTCCCCCATCTCATTGACTTGATATATTTTATATGTAGCTATTATATTTTTTTTTATAAAAATAAAATAGGTAGGTTGAATTTGCATCCAGCAAATCAGTTCTTTGTGAGTATAGCACTGCTCTGAGATTGCCTCTCTATTTTGCAGGTGTTCGTTAAAGTTTATATTCAGATGTCTATATATTCATCTGACCGCCAGACCAGATGCTGCTTGCCATCTGGTCTACTCAATTTCATTATTCCATGGCCTTACATGGGACGGTAGTGGGGGTGAAGCGGCTGCAATTAGGAAAAAATGTTTCCACTGCAGAGATGCTCGGCTCTGCAGCCTCTTACATCTGTACAGTTCTCAAGGTGATCTTGATGGGGCAAGAGAGGCAACCAAAAGAATGGTAAGGGGAAAGTCGCAAACATTGCTCCAGAGCAACATCTCTCAAGCTGTGGGATGGGGGCCTCCAGTGGACTTTCTCAGCTCACTTCCAGGTGGGAGCAACCCACTCCCTGGTCTAGACTAGCAGCAGATGTCCTATGAACCATCATCGTCGTCGTCATCTGGGAAGAAAGAGGAAGGGGGTAAGAGGGGGAAACAGTTATAGCAGGAAGAAGTAGATGTAAAAGAAGCCGTGGGGGAGGGATGAAAGAAACTGGCTGTTTGGGGTGAGAATAGGGTACAAACGAAGCATGAAACGAGAAGGGGAGAAGAAGTAACAAAAGATAAGTAAAAATATACCCATATGGAGAGGAGAGAAATTATTGTTGCACACACTCCAAATTTTAAAAGTTGAGAGACTCTAGGCATTCTAGTGTTTGCCCAGAGTTCAATTTCCTTGGAATGAAGGTCACTGCAGACTGTTTTGTCTTTAGGATATATGGTTTTATTTACACATACATACAACCTCAACATCAGTTGGAAGGTCTCACAGCATTAAAATCCCACAGATCTTGCCTTCCCATTAAATGCCCAGGGAGATCCCCATGCCATTACTTTGGGTCCAGCACACAGCAAGACAGGCCTCTGCATTTGCAACTGTCTGCATCAGCCAAAATTTGCACACCCAAACTAACTCCCCATGGTAGGGATGCACCCACTCCTTTCTCAAAGCATCTTCAATTGTCACTATGGCAATACATATCTTTTTAACTAACTCTGTAAGACGCTGATGAGGCGGGCCAAGGCCATTACCTTAACAAAGGAACTGGTTTGACTGGTTCACCAGGTTTTCTCCTGTAGATTGTAACCTCACAGATATAGGGTCACAGGTACTATGCATACTGACACACACACACACCCAAACCATAACACTATAAAATAAAAAAGCCTTCTCCATTTGGAGCCTCCAGACCAGGCACCCCCAAACTTCGGCCCTCCAGATGTTTTGGACTACAATTCCCATCTTCCCCAACCACTGGTCCTGTTAGCTAGGGATCATGGGAGTTGTAGGCCAAAACATCTGGAGGGCCGCAGTTTGGGGATGCCTGCTCCAGACCGTCAGTATGTTGCAGGAGGGATTCAAGCACATAACAGATTAAAGGTTAAAATTCCTTTAGGTTTCTGCAGTGGCTTAAGGGGTTCTGTCACCCTTGCATAACAAATCTACTTTTGAAAAGAATCTGACTTTTTGCCGTTTGGGAAGTGACAGGGAAATGAATTGAAAAGTGTAGGATGGATTAATATTCATAGCTGCCAAGTTTTCACTTTTCTCGTGAGGAAGCCTATTCAGCATAAGGGAAAATCCCTGTAAAAAAGGGATAACTTGGCAGCTATGTTAATATTTAACAGGAAAACACTCCACGAGCAAATCAGGCTGAATGTTCATTGTCATATAATGCTCAACAAATACGCAACGAAGTCCAGACAAGGAAATCAGAATGAATTCTCAATAAATAGATCATCCCAATGAAGCCTAAAGAGGAATTAGGTATTAATAGTAAATGATATCATTAAGTGGCAAGTAATCATGCCAATCCCCACCTCCATTTTGTTACTAGCCTTGCCCTTCCACAGCTACTTTGTGGCCAGTGGGTCTCAGTAACCTTTAGCTCTATCAATGGTGACCAATGTGGGTGGGATCTTAACATACATCCCCACCCCATTCACACAAACATTCTCTCTCTCTCTTTCACACACACATTCAGAGGGGGGGGGGAGATTCTCATCACATTTCCTCTATTCCATTTGAAAAATGACGTGTCTTTATTGACCCTCTCTGAGAGAAGAGACACCATACAAATGAGTCTAGCAGACAGGCAGTGACCTGTAAGAAGTTAGCAGAGTTACATTAAATGTATGTTGATCCTACTTGACCTAAAACACAGATGTTTCCCCCTCCCCTTCCACAGCCATACATTTAATGTCCTATGTGGACTTTTCTTGTTCAAAGGACCAAATGGCTCCAAACAGAATATTTCCACCAAAACCTTTTAAGGTTCATCCACATTTATTTTTTCTTCTATTTTTTCCCACTCTTTAAGGTCCTTTCACAAAGAAGATCAAAAGGCGGCTCTTCCAGCTCCCCTCTGCAGGTGGTCAGCTGCAGATTAACTACTAACAGAGCTCTCAAGTATAAATCTGGATGTCTTGTTTTACAGGCCATTATAACACAGTGTTATTACTAGCCTGGGCTATCTTTTCCTACATGGAACCATTGAATTATCAGAGATGTTCCGAGGGACCCCAAGATAAATCTCACAAACAAATCCAACAGGTGAAAGGAAGAGATCGGGATATGCATCTTTTATTTCTCCCTCTCCAGCAAGATGCAAGCTTATCTGAAATGCAATGAGTGTCTGGCATCCCAAGTCTTAAACACACTTTTAGATAAATCCTATTGATTTCAATGCATTATTTTTCCAAAGATGTCTGTGTGTGATCAAGGTTACCTCCAGAAATGCCTCATACCTTTTATCCCCGCACCCAGTCACTTTGATCCTTGAGAGAATCATTCTTAGAATGCTCCAAAAGTTGTAGTTCAGGGACTTTAGTGTAGCAGCACCTGCCATTTGGATTGCCACCCCATCCTACTGCCTATGAACATTAGGTATGTAGGCAAGCACAATACTGGCTTTTAAGCGCCTCCATGAAACTCACCTGGCTTTCCCTCAGAGGTGGGATCCAGCTATGTTGATACATTAACATTTGCAATGTGTTTTGTACTTGTGTTATGAATGTAATGTTATTGACGATTTTATGCTGTTCACTGCTGTGATATTTTTCCCTTAATGTTGGCAATGTAGACTTTTTTTTGCAAATAAAATCAAAAGGTGCCTGTCAGAGGGTCGTCGTGGCTACTCTAGAGTAACTCCACCTGAGTCCAGTTTGTCTTCAAATAAGTTTATTGTGCTATCTATTTACAGTGTAGAGACAGCTTAAAACATGACATCTCATCCCGAATCAGAATCCGGCAATGGCGTACGTCTGTTCCTATGCAAGCAAAGTAGTCTGGGCAGCCTAAAACACCACCCCCTTGACCTGCGTTGCGGTGCTCTCCTCATTCCTGGCGCCGGAAGGAGCGGTACCCTTTCAGTTTCCTCCCTCAGCAGTCGGTTCCCTGGCTCTGCAGTAACCCCAAGCATCTGCCTGCATCCCTCCACCTCCGAGCCTTCCCATTGTTCCTCACTCTGATTTCTCTCCCCCTCTGAGTCTCTTCCTCCCCCTCTGGCTGCTTCAGAACCACTGGTGCTCTCTGTACTTGATGAGGTGGACATTAGGATGATGGGGGCTGGCTCCCTGTAGGGAGTCCTCCTTACAGTGCCATTTAGGGTCAGGGAGCCATCTTCTCCCCACTCCCTTGATTTCAGATCACTTCATATTTATCAGGACAATCCTGAGGCCAACCATTCCTCAGGCCAACACACAAATCCACTTCACTGAGTGGCTAGATGCAGCTAGACATCTTACCATGCATCTGTGTCTTGAAGATCTTGTGGGATTTTGGAGAATGCCTTCTCCCAGTAAGAACTTCTGATGCCAGGAGGACCTTGCAAGCTCCTGAGAACCTGAGGCAGCCTCCTCCTCCCTCTGCGGAAGGAGCACATGGAGCTGTATCTTCCATTAGAGAGGAATGGACAGGTGGCTCAGGAGAAACGACCAAACCATCTGTCATCTGAAGCAATTGCTTCACTCAGCCTAATGGGAGGGCAGGCCTGCATTCCCCCCATTGTGTTCTTGTTGCTCATTTCTCAGTGACCATATTCCTTTATTTGCTTTCTGTCTTGCTAAGCACAGCAGACTTTTTGCCCTTCCATTAGTGCCATGTGCTAGTTGCTAGGTATGCAAAAAGGTCTGAGTGGGGTGGAGTTGATGTCTTTGCTGCTGATGCATGCCTTACTGAGACAGAGGAAACAGTGCTATTTCCCTATGCAGTAGCTCACAATATGTTCACAGATCCACAGCTGTAGCCTCATTTAATCCAGCCCACAGCATATTGGAATTTATTTAGGGTTGCCAGTTTTGTTTCGTGGAAGGCGTGCTGTCCGTTTCATATTTGCATATTGAGGGAAAAATTCACGATTCCGCACTGCTCAATCTGCATAACAAATTTCAAGTACTAAACGTTTGCTGTTAAATGCCAGCTGTTAAAGGCACCTGAGCCCTGAAAAAAGAAGACTGCAGCTCTGCAGGTAGTTGCATAGAAATCCAAAGAAAGACCAATGTGCATTTAAGTCCATCATTCTCACACACTGGTGATTTAAACCTGCACTGATTGCCAATTTGTACTATTGAGTTAGAATTGCACTGGTCATGCAACTTAGGAAACTTGGTGGTGGCGCATATGATCTACATGAAGAAAGTCCCAAGATTAATCCATGGCACCTCCAAGATAGGGAAAATCTCCTGTCTGAAATCCTGGGCAACCACTGCCAGCCGGATAATACTGAGCTAGATAGAACTAAATAGAAGACAACTTCATATATGGGGAACCAGTAGCCCTCCAGATGTTATTGGACTACACCTTCCATCAGCCCCAGTTAGAGTGGCCAAATGTCAGGGATGATGGGAGTTGTAGTTCAGCAGCACCTGGAGGGTTAAATATTCCCCACTCCTAGGGTTTCTTCCAGGCAAGGCTGATGTGAGAATTGTAACATACATTAAAGGCATAGCTTGGGCTCCATCAATAACAGATCACCCATTACTTGATGTTTAAGTCTGATATCATAATCTTTTCTATCTCCCTTTAAACAGGCATGAATTGGGTGAGAGGACATACTTAACACTATCAAAGAGCTTATTAGACTGGATTTGCAAGCTCTCCAGACCTCTTTGTATTTAATGGCACCAATAAGATACCTGGTGCCTCTTCTACAAATAACATTTGGATTAAGGTACCATTAATTCAATAGAGCCTCAAAATGTCATGTTAAAACAGTGGGAGTAAAAAACAGAGAAATCCCTCTTTCGGACGTTATTCACACAGAATAAAGCATTGTTCTTATTCTTCTTAGCAGCAGAAAAGGGGGATCTTGAAAGATTCAAATGGCTCTGAAGATAGTAAAAGAGCACTCTGAAAAAGGTTGCGCTCATGAATATTCAAGAGTTATGAAACCAGCACCAGTTTTTAAGGAAAAGAAAAGATGAAATGCGTTTGTTTCTGAATAAGAGTAATAAACAGTTTATTGTATGCCCTGACCTTAACAAGAAAGCACCACATCAAGACCCCTTCAAAACGTGGTCCTATATTAAACACCATGGGCTTTCTAAAATAATAATGATGGTGATGATTTTACAGCTGCAATGGCTAATTTATCAATGCTACCACACATGTTCTTCCCCTTCTATTTCCCAGGAGGTGATGGGACAAGTGGCCATGATCTTAGTTTTTTTGATGTTGAGCTTCAGACCATATTTTGTGCTCTCCTCTTTCACCCTCATTAAAAGGTGTGTATATTAGGTATAACTGCACGGAAAAATGTGTACGTTACGAGAAATTCACTAAAATACTAGTTAATTTTCATGAGAACTTTAAAAACAAAAACACACACAAACTGATGTGGAAATATGGAGAAGGAACCTTTGAGATTGGAAGAATTAGAATGGGAGAGAAACAGAAATTGACATATTCACCCATCCCTAACTGACAGGCAGTCATGTTCAGCTGCAAAAAGAGGCAGGTGTCCTGTACTTGAAAGCTGCTTCTGGGTGGGTATTTATCAAGGGGTCAGTGCTGCTCATGCATGGAAGTTTCTTGCAGCATCCATATGACATCATCAGCATCAAAATGTCAGCCCTACCTCCCCCCTCCCCATTTAATCAGGATGGTCACTTTCTGCAAAAACAAAAACTAACTAACAAAAACCCTGTTGTCAATGGCTCAGTGACCCATTGCCAGGCTGCTTCCAGCAACTCCCACGGCCAGTTGCCCAGGAACATACAAATACAAGGAAATGTTTCTTACCGTCCACTTTTTATTCAGTATTTACAGAGAGTGGCTATAGAACCCAGCCTCTTGGATAATGGCGTTGTCCCGAGTGAAACTCCCCCCCCATCTTTTCCACTTCCTCATTCGTCAATCTCATTGTCTCTTCTACAGGTGCTGAAGTGCCCTCTGTCTTTGAGCTCTTTGCTCTCCTACTTTCTAGACTCACTGGGAGAGGGGTGGTTCTGGAATGCTTTCTAAAGACACTGTGTCAGTCAGCTGTCGCCCCCCTGGTGCTTCCTCTCCCTGCTCCTCCTCTCCCATTTCCCAGCTTTACCCCTCATCTGCCTCTCAGCTGTGACCTCCCGCAAAACACTGTTGTAAATCTATACTGTCTTCTTCTTCCTCCTCTCTGGAAGGGTCAAGCTGGGGAGCCGGTCTCCACCATTCCTCCTCTGCCCAGTCCCTGACACCCATTTGCAATATTAAGTCCCTATCTGGAAGAACTCTTAATAGTGGACACTATGTTGGGTTGACAGTGCTCACTTGACCCCCAGTCAGCTGAGTTGCTGCTGCTTACCAGGAAGGGGATGGGGAGGCAGTGGGAAGGTTGGTGTAGTGCAAACACATCAAAAGGGGGAGCGGATTGCCTCTGCCAGAGCATTTGCACTGCATTGACCCCACTACTGCTGCATCCCTTCTGGTAAGTGGCAGTGACTCAGCTTTCAGATGAGCACTGTCTACTACTGGCATGAGGGCATCAGAGGGACCTCTGGTGGTCCTTTGTCAGTGGGCCTCTTCTTGTCTGAGTGAGCCCCATAAGTACCCTAGTCACAACTGGACACCTAGGAAGTACCAAATGAATTTTCCATGAACCCCATGATGCATTATTGCTCTGGGACACTGGCAAATCTTCAAATGGTGGCTCCCAGATGATGACTAGATCCAACTGCCCGAGGATTTTGCATGATACTAAGCTTGATAACAACCACTAGACTCTCAAGATATATTTAGTTTCTCTGAAGAAGTGGAAAATATGTAGTGCATGAAGAGAGAGTGCTGTGAATCAGGGGGACCCAGGTTCAGATTTTCCCATAGAAAAGCATACTCTCATCTCAGCCTTAATCCCACCCATTCTGTAATATATATGACCAATGATATCCATATACTATTATAGATTACTGAGATAATATTTGGGAACATAGGTGCCAGCTCCTGGGGGCCAAGGCACTTTGCATCCCACCCTGATTTTTCTTAGGGGGCTGGGCCCCCTCAGTCATCTTGAGAAGCTGGTGCCTCTGTATGGGACAGTCTACATTTATGTAGAATTTTACTGCTTTCAAATTTCAAATATTAGCCTCCAATGTAGCTGTTTGGTCATCTGGTGTATGGTCAACATCTGGAGCTTGAGGTTAGTTTTCTCTCTTTGATTTCCATAAAGCCTGCTATTATTCAGTATACAGTTTTGAAATGGATTGCTGACTATTTTTAAAGCAATGCAATATTCATTCATTTCTGGTTTAAATTTACACATAATCAAGTATTGGTTCTTTCTAACGCACCTTTTATTGGTTTTGAAAATATCTTTATGAAAAGGAGAAAGCCAAGAAATTTCACAGAAATTTATTAGGATGAGAGGAACTCTCTTTTTAGAAGCCAGAGAACACAAGTGGTGATCAATAGCCTTCACATGGTCATCAGAAGCTGCCCTCTCAGTCTTGCTTCAGAAATGCCTGCCCTTGTACCAGGGAGGGTGTTTTAGGGATGCCAGGTGTGTCCTACCATCCCCATGAACTTGGAACACAGGAAACTGCCTTAAATCTAAGTATAGCCATTGGTCTATCTAGCTCAACATAGTCTACAATGCCTGGCAGTGGCTCTCCTGGATTTCAGACAGGGGTCTTCCCTAGCCACACCTTGAGATGCTAGGGATTGATGAAAGGATATGATACTGCATATCAAGGCTGTTTGACACCCATGTGTGGCAGGATTGCTTCATTATTCAATGCACATGTGCAAGATAGGCTCATGCCTCATTCAGTATTCAAAACACTTATTTCCTTCAGGGTTGGCCCAAGACATGTTGCTGCTTCTGGCAAAGTGCAAAATGACATCAACTTCCAGTGGTGTAGCGTGGGTTGCCAGTGACCGGGGCTACGTGGAGGGGTGGGTGAGTGGGATGGAGGGAAACAAATGGAGTACGCATGAGCATTCAACTGCCTAACAGCGTCCACATCACCCAGGAGATCACAGCCACAGAGAAAAGAAAAGAAGAGTTGTCCTGTTGTTTGGAGACGTCATTTCCTGGTTTGCATGGAGGAGCCATTTTCAAGAGAGCCCAGCAATGGAAGTGTGCAGCTGTATTGAGGCAGGGTGTTGAAATTTTGCACCTCTGACAATTTTGCACCGGGGGCAAGTGTCCCTCCCCCCAATGCTATATCACTGTCGTCTTCCCCCACCCATGCATAGAAGTTGACCGGTATGGCAGCTCATGATGATAGTGATTAACAACAACAACAAGGAATTCCCTTCCACAATGGTCCCACAGCAATGTGCAAAAGATATAAAACAGCTGGAAAACAGTTTAAAATAGCACAAAAATATTGGAAGAAACAATACAAAATAAATACCTTTAGCAGAGATTTATTCATCCATTTGGGAAACGATGTCAGAACAAAAATGTCTCCATATCTTGACAGGAATGCTGTTCCACAGAGCAGAGGCAACCACACTGAAAGCCCTGCTCCAAGCTGCAGTTGAATCTTACCTCAACACCAGGTATGAGTCGGACTGCAGCACTTCACCTGGCAAGCAGCCGCCCCACAACATTCTCCCCGCTGCCACTCTTCCACTGCCTCACTCTGCCTAGCAGTAAACTGGGCCCCGATTTCCTGTCATTCCCCCTAAAAGCCCCTCAAGGTGGCTCACACAAGAGACTTAAAAATACAAATTCACAATCAAACAGCAGCAGCATAACAATAAAGGAAAGAGCATAATTAAAACCCACAAAACAGAGTCAGATAAAAATCAATCAAGATAGCAAGACTAAAGCTCAAATCAAATCAATAAGAAACATGTGTAATCTTAGATGAAACCATTTGGGTGTTCTTGTTTTAAAAAGAAGTAAAGCGGTCTAGTGGAAAAGTGTCCATTTTGCCTGTGACTGTGAGACTTTCCAGGATATAGTTTGCCTCAGCTTTTCTTCTGCTTTTGTACAGGTAACATATTCTCTTCCTTTTAGTTTCAGTTATTTAATTATGTCAGCTTATTTGTGCTGTTTTATACAGTGTTGCTTATTTTAAGCAGTTAAATTAGCTTATTGATACTGCTGCGCACAATATTGTATTTTTTAAAATTTAACAAAATTTATACAGCAGCCCCTGTATAAAACTCCTGTTTTGAGTGGGGGTCATGTTCCCAGTCATCACATGCCTCGGCGGAACACACATAAGCCTGATCTGCCCCATCATGCTCTCTTCTGGGTCCAAAAATGGCGCATGGGTGCACAGTCATGTGTTCTTTGAATGCGCACAAAATGTATATGTCTGTATCCATCTTAATTGTACTAAAACCTCTCAGCAGTTTACAAAAAAAAGCATTAAAATAATCAATAAAAGACTGTTAAAACAGGTATTTAGAAACAGTCAAAAGATAATTAAAACCAAGAATAGACTAAAATAGATGGGTATATAATTAGTTGAATGTTCCACAGTAAAATCATGAGCTTTAAATCCCAGAATCAGTGTCAACTCCTCCTCATAAACGTGAGGGACAAGAAGAACCACTCTTTTATTTTCTCTAATAGAAGATTGAAACCGCTTCACTGCTATTCTATGTTATACCTGGCACAGATAGAATACGTTGGCAGTGGTAATAGTACTTATTTATTTAAAATGATATCCTATTTTCAAAATGATATCCTATAGAAGTCTTCAAAGCAGTTTGCAACCATTCTTTTTAACCCAATGGATTATTTTTAAAAAAATTATTAATAATTATTAATAATATTAATAATAATGTTGTTGTTATTGTTTATTATTATTATCATTATTATTATTCTCCAAAAACTAAACAATTGATACAAGCAACATCAACAACAAGGCAGTTGATGTTGCTTGCTATTTAAAGCTTTGGTCAACAGAATGGACTTGGCAATGCAGTTGAATTTTTTGTGAGAGGTAATTTCAGGGGTGTGGCTCCTTGGCTGCCTCTGTCCATTAGACCAATGTTTCCCAACCTTGTGCCTCCAGCTGTTTTCGGACTACAATTCCCATCATTCCTGACCACTGGTCTTGCTAGCTAGGGATGATGGGAGTTGTAGTCCCAAAACATCTGGAGGCACAAGGTTGGGAAACACTGCATTAGTCATCCATGCAACCTTCCACAGTGGGGGCAGATGGAGAAGGGCCTCTGATGAAGATCTTAACTGATGGGTAGGCTGATTTTCGAAGTACCCTGAACGACACCATTACTAGTGGTAGAAGATACAATAGTGGTCGTGTTAATGGCAGCAGCAATTTCATCCATACTAGTCAGTTACTAACCTTGTTCTTGCAACTGAAGCAGATTTTGAGGACTGGGCTGTTATTCATTAAAAGAAAGTTGAGCCTCCCAGACTTGCAACAGATCTTGTTCTTCCCTACATCAAGCCACCATGAAGGGGGAGGGGGGAAGAAACTGGAAGTATGTTGGACATGCCAATAAATTAATGATAAATTATTAAAGCATGATTGGAAATATTGCCATTTTTCACAGCTGTCACTTTACGTATAAAAGCATCAGCACATTAAACTAGTTACTGCTTTTTCATAATTGAGACTTTAGCTCCAAGCTGTGCCCTCCAGCTTTTCATTAATCACTAGGACTGAAGTTCAAGCACAATGACAGCTTAGAAGGCATTAAATGGGCAAAGTATTTTCCAGGTACTGCTAGGAAAGGCCTTTTAGTCCTCTAATCCTCAGCTAATTGTTTTTCAAAGTCTCTAAACAAAATCTGCTCCTGTCGGTCTCTTAGTGACAGAATTACCAGCGGCCTGCCTTCTCTCTTTATCTTGGGCATGCTTTCTCTCGCTGTAAAATCGACTGAGTGCCTATTTGTTGGTTCCATAGAACAGGTGCAAAAGGACTGCGATATGTAAAACTGTAACTGATACTTAACCAAGGAAACATTGATTAGACTGGCTGGGAAACAATACTTCCTGGCTACTTACTCTAATCATACCATTTAATTTGTCATAAAAGAAGCAAGATGGCTTGAGTGCTTTTCTCTCTCTGTGTGTGTGTGTACATGTGTATGTGGCTGCACACACACACACACACAGTTTGCTTCCTTCCATTTGCTAGTAGAGGAAACCCATTCATTTGGGCTACCTTCATTTGACTATTTACTCACAAAATACATGCAGTACACACCACTGAGTAATAAGGCTTCAACTGTACTCTCATGTTTGGTTTCATTCAAACTCTCTCTCTCTCTCTCTCTCTCTCTCTCTCTCTCTCTCTCTCTCTCTCTCTCTCTGTAAAGGGCTGCAGATCAGAATTTAATGGATGTGCCAAAACATTCTTCCTTTTGTATAACAAATTATCAAGTGCATTGAGATTCATTAATTATGTCATCTAATTGGATTGAGGCAGGTGCAAAATACCTCAGATGAAGTGGTCACTGGCAGGAAGGCCTCAGTGCAAGCTTTTCTATTAGAAACCAGCATGTCTCCAGACTCATGGAATTACTTTCTACTTATTGATTAATGGCCATAATTTATTACAGTGCAGAAGATCTTGCATTGAGTTAAATGTGTGATTAATCAATTTTCCATCAAATTATGAACAGCCGCACAGTTGCCAGAAAGAAAATACCAAGTGAATTTTTCCCATGGCGTTGAGAATATAAGGTATGAGGACTTCTGCTTGAGGAGAACTAATAGCTGTCTATCACATGTATAATATTTCCTGCCACACTGATAAATGCTTAGCCCCACAAATAGGCCACAGGTAGGCGTGATTGAGAGACCACCAAGTACAGTTTGTTAGCTGTCTTTCATCTATAATGAAATATTCCTTAAACCCATTTCAAAACAATTTATTAATGCAAAATGCATTTCTGCCTTCAGCCGGAAATATATCATTGTTAAGTCAACAATATTATGTTATAAACTGATAATTGATATTGCAGGAAGGAAGTGGGGGGGGGGAGGAATCCCTAGGCAATGTAGAGATGAATTTGAGATTTCTGTGTACAGTAGCTCATTTTTATTTTCCATCAAAAACACAGACTTATAACTAATTGATGTCACTTCCAATCGGCTAAAAATTCACATTACATGGGTACCATGGGAATACTTGATACTGGGGCCAGTTGATGTTAAGAAGGTCCCATGGCACCTCGGTGACTCTTATTCTAAAGAAGCAACAATCTCACTGCTGCTACTTAAACTGTGCCCACTGTAATGTTTCATTAATTCTCCAAGGGGCTCTCCACCTCCATTACAATGCAGTTTACAGCACTTTCTAAACACAGAGATTGACAAAGAGTGTAACAGAACCTATTAAGGATGTCTTTTCTTTAAAAGCATTAAAAATGCCAACTACCTGCACACTGAAGACATAGGAAATCAGTGTACTGTACAAAACCACTCTATGGCAATCTAGACTCATGAATCAACAAACCGGATAGACTTCAGTATAATCTCTGGCACGGACTTTTTGGAAGTCGTGCATCCCTCTGAAACACAGTACTTGAAAGTTGCATTGAAAACCAATGGCCCTTCATTTCAAATCATGTGCATGACTGAAGTTAAGCACCCCTTCGTTCCAGTGAACTTAATTGTGTAAGAGGAGTACCGTTGCATCTTTACGTCCATGGGGAATATGAGCATGTATTTTAACTTTCTTTGAATTTTGCCCAGCAAAATAAATCAAAGTTCATTTATTTGGTTTTATCTAAAGAAATGTATATACAGTCATGGGACACGGGTGGGCTGTGGGTTAAACCACTGAGCCTAGGGCTTGTCGATCAGAAGGTCAGTGGTTCGAATCCCAGCGACAGGGTGAGCTCCCGTTGCTCAGACCCAATTCCTAGCAGTGCCAACCTAGCAGTTTGAAAGCATGTCAAAGTGCAAGTAGATAAATAGGTGCCGCTCTGGCGGGAAGGTAAACGGCATTTCCGTGTGCTGCTCTCGTTCACCAGAAGCGGCTTTGTCATGCTGGCCACATGACCTGGAAGCTGTACGCCGGCTCCCTCGGCCAATAATGCGAGATGAGCGCCGCAACCCCAGAGTCAGTCACGACTGGACCTAATGATCAGGGGTCCCTTTAACTTTACCTATAGACAGTCATACCTCGGGTTATGAATGCTGCGGGTTACGCATTTTCGGGTTGAGGACCGCGCTGAACCCGAAAGTACTGGAATGGGTTACTTCCGGATTTTGGCACTCGCGCATGCGCAGAAACACAAAATGACATCACGTGCATGCGCAGAAGTGCCAAATCGTGTCACGTGTATGCACAGATGCAGCGCTTCAGGCTAAGAATGCTGCAGGTTGCAAACGTGCCTCCTGCACGGATCATGTTCGCAACCGGAGGTATGACTGTAACTCTCACTAGAGCAAATGCCCACTAAGAGGCTTACAATAGGCAGTCTAAAATATTCATTAAAACACTAATAAGAAATAGAAAAGCAAACATTAAAACAAGTTACATGAACAATTTAAAGTATAAAATAAGCTGTGATTTTAAAACACTGTCACTAAAATAATGTGCTAATATTATATGTCTGGGTAGGCTTGCTGGAACAGAACAGATTTTAGCAAGTGTCAAAGACAATACAGTAAAGGTGTCTGCCTAGAAACCTAGAATGCTGATGTGTTTTTAGTTTATTGCTGCTTATAATTTTCTGAATGTTTTAATTGTTTTTGGTAATAATGCAGTTTTTTTGTTCTTTTTGTAAATTGCTTTGAAGTTGTTGGTTGTTTTTTTTATAAAAACCAATCGAGCAGTATATAAATTTTATGAAATTAGTCAATCAAATAATAGCAGTTCCAAACTGTATCTCTTAGTATATACATAGGAGCTATAGTGTGTACAAAGAGTTACCCATTGCTGATGAGAGTTCTGCAACCAGCATGAAGAATCAGCCCAAGAAGCTCTTGCAGGAACTTGAACTATGCACTAGTGTCTGTTTGCAATACTTGGTTCTTTTATCTTAAGACTCATCCCACGATTCCTTCCCCAGAAGTCCAAGGCATCTCGTCTCTCTTTGCTCCTCTCTTTTCATTTCCCTGTGTCTTATGGGAGACCAGGGGGAGGGGAGCTGGTCACAGCAGGAGGTGGAGACTCCTTGGCTTCTTCAGCAGCCTGCCTCCACTCTGTCTCCTGGCCCACCTCCTCTCCTGCCTCCAAGTCTGGACAGCCCTCTGTCCCACCCTCTCCCTGCTCACTGAACCCTGTTACTTCTTCATCTTCCAACACCTCCTCCTCCCAGTCTGTTCCCTCTTCTCCCTCCAACTTCTCGTCGTCATCCCACCAACAATTCCCTGGCTCTGAGTCTTCTTCCCCTGGGAGTTCCCCAACTGGTACCCCACCACCACCACCATTCCTCTGCATCCAGCCAATCCACGACACAGGCCCTGCTTCACAAGTGTTCTTTATTTGGGTGAAACATCCTTGAAGTCTGGCAATGCCTCTTCCTTGTTTACATGGGGGATAAAAAGGGCTGTACATGGAAACTAGCTCATTGTACAAAGGTAGAATTTGCAATCATTTCTTCACCCTTCTCTGCCTTTATCCAAACCACCAATTGCAAAGTGGCCCTCAGACAGTTGTCCAGGTGGGAATGGGGAGGGGGGAGTGAGGCAAAAAGTTATCCACCCCAGGGGTGAGATCTCTAGCTCTGTCTTTAGCTCCCCAAAATTCAGCTCTGTGTAGCAGTTGGCCTAAAACCTTGTTAGAAAAAATATACATTCAAAGCTGGAATCACTAGTTCCTTTCCTTTATGTACTATGGGAAAACGTTCAAAGTGTAAAGTTTTAGTACAGTGGTACCTCGGTTTTCAAACACAATTGGTTCTGGAGGTCTGTACTTAACCTGAAGTGTACTTAACCTGAAGCGAACTTTCCCATTGAAAGTAATGGAAAGTGGATTAATCTGTTCCAGACGGGTCTGCGGAGTACTCAACCTGAAGCGTACTTAACCCAAAGTATGAGTGTAATTGGTTCCGGAAGTCCGTACTTAACCTGAAGCATACTTAACCTGAAGCGAACTTTCCCATTGAAAGTAATGGAAAGTGGATTAATCCGTTCCAGACAGGTCCGCGGAGTACTTAAACTGAAAGTACTCAAACCGAGGCATACTTAAACCGAGGTATGACTGTAAATGATTGTTTAATGGCAAAGAAATGGCATGCTCATATTAATCTTTCATCACAAATAAGACCCAAATATCTGAAATATTTCACTTGCTCGGTTACCTAGCTACCAAGTAGCCATTTACTTTTCTGTGATGTATTTTGGAGTTGTTGTTGTTAATGCTAACTGCTTCTCCCAGCATAGGGATTTGTTGTTCTTAGTTGCTCACTTTTGGCCCCTAAACATTTTTTTTAATAGGAAAAAAGCACTGATTTTTCAGTTATTTCAATGAAAGCAAAATTATTTCTATTGACAAAAGAGCAGAGTGAGACTTCAAATGTGAGAAAAGTTGGTATGAAATCCCATAAGAAAACATAACAGACCGGGAACTTCTTGTGTTCTTGTGTCTGTACATCAATTATCCGCTCCAAAGGGAATGTCCGGACTCACCTGATTTGCACTTGGGGGATTAAGATTAGGAACACTCCAAGCCTTGTTTGGACTGCCTGGTTCATGCTAATGCTGGAAAACTAAGAGTCCTATTCAAAAAGAAATATTTGGCTTGCTTCCCTCCAATTCACATTATCATTACTCAAGGGAAGTATCTAATGCTTTTCCCTACATAAGTTGTTCTTGTGTGACATCTATTAAGCGTGTGTTTCCATACCCCAGTGCACCTAGTTTTGTGAACACTTCACTTTTAAGCACCTCCGAGATGTACAGCTCTGAAAAAGGGCATCGAGTCAGATGCTAAATAGGCCTGCATAGCTCTGAGGTATATAATGCACATATTCATCAAAAGCCTTTGAACAAATCATTAAAAAGTGGAGAACTACAAGTTACTAGTGCCCTGGGAGAAGCAAAAATTACATGCCGTCCACTCAAGTGAGTAATTGCCGGAGCATACAGTAAGGCAGTGTATGAACTACAGCAGCTTATCTATGAAGTGGAAACCTTTGGCCCATCACACCAAACACAGATATGTGTCCCTGGAGGAAGGGGCTTGTACGTGGGTATCTGTACAGTCTCTGCCAGACTTCAGAAACATTTTTGTGGCAGCTGAACATTGTAAAACAAGTGCAATATTTATTTGATTTGAGGCTGGGATTTATAATGATTACTTCAACAAAGGGTGTAATCACCTCTTCTCCCCTGGTGTTTTAAGAAGCAGTCCAAGAAATCCAATCATGTTCTCATAAGCTGAAGACTAATTTGCACTGCTGAACTGAGCTAGAATTACTGGGTTAACCAAATCGGGTCTAGATGTGGCATAAGGGTCTGACTTGGTGCAAGGCAGCTTCCTATAGGGAAGTTTTTAATGTTTAATGTTTTATTGTGCTTTTAATATTATGTTGGGAGCCACCCAGAGTGGCTGGGGAAATCCAGCCAGATGGGCGGGGTATAAACATATTATTATTATTATTATTATTATTATTATTATTATTATTATTATTATTATTATTACTCCTCATGTCCCAGTGGCTTTATTGCAAATGGCCACATGCTGTCCAGTACCTCATGCAGACACCAAGGCTTTCCCAGCCCTGCCTCTCACTAATGAAGTACAGAGAGATTTGCACACATGGTTCAATTGTATGTTGGATGGGAGTTGAGACATCCTTATGTAAAAAAGGTAAAGGACCCCTCACAGTTAAGTCCAATCGCAAATGACTCTGGGGTTGCGGCGCTCATCTCGCTTTACAGGCCGAGGGAGCCGGCGTTTGTCCGCAAACAGTTTTTTTGGGTCATGTGGCCAGCATGACTAAGCTGCTACTGGCGCAACAGAGCACTGAAACCAGAGCAGCGCATGGAAACTCCGTTTACCTTCCCGCTGGAGCGGTACCTATTTATCTACTTGCTTTCGAACTGCTAGGTTGGCAGGAGCTGGGACCGAGCAACGGGAGCTCACTCCGTCGCAGGGATTCGAACTGCTGACCTTCTGATCAGCAAGCCCAAGAGGCTCAGTGGTTTAGACCACAGCGCCACCCGCGTCCGTTCTCCATACATAGTCTCAGCCTATTGTGGGGAGGAGGAGTGGTTGGCTCAGAGAACCACTGATCTCTGATAATTTCTATAAATGTTCCCCCCATTTTCTGCAAGGATGTGGATTGCCTGAGAAAAATTACTATGCAGATTAAGCTAATTTGCATTGGGAAATTTTCAGTTTGCATTGCAAAATTATCTGATGCCCAAGAGAGTGATCTAAATTAGCACCTTTATTTTACTTGTTATTTAGTTAGCAAAGTGAAACACTTTGAAACTCCCAAACTTGTCTTATGCAGTATTGCATTTGCAACTTGTATCCATTCCACAGAAAAATAAAGCACTGGGGGGGGGGCAGATCTGCCCGTGGTTGTGCTTTTCTGTCCTTCATACTATTCCTGTGAGGCATGGGATGGGATCACTGAGATTTATTTACTGAGCACTTCTGATTTGGAGATGCCAGGGATGGGACTTGGTACCTTCTGCATTCAAAGCAGATGCTCTACCCCAATGGCGCTACTTGCAACATTCCAGCTACAATAGCTAAATACCGTGTTTCCCCCTTTTTAAGACACCGTCTTATAATTTTTTTTCCTCAAAAAAACACAGGGTGGCTTACTTTCGGTGGGATGTCTTATTTTTTTATTACTGGTACGGTTTTTACGGCTCAGGGCACTGGCTCAGGGCGCTGCTGGGCTCTCTTGAGTGCTCGGCGCTGCAGCAGCCACCGGTTCTGAGTGGCGGGGCTGCAGGAGTCCTTGGCCGGGCCAGGCGGAGGCCGCTGGCTCAGGCGCTCCACCTGCCACTGCAGGGCGCTCCAAGCTCCTTGGCCGGGCCAGGCAAGGAAGAAGCAGTGAGCCCAGTGGTGGCGGCAAGCATGGAAGCGGCAGGGATGACTGTGGACGAGAAGGTGGAGCGCGGGAATGCAGCCAGCAAGGCGAGAGCGCGATCAGCTGTTAAGCGGAGCTCTTGGAGCGCCACTTCACAGCTGATTGCACTCCTGCAGTGCCGGCCGCATGGAGTGACTCTGTGAGTGGAGGTGCCTGTGGGGGTTGGTTTCCGCAGCGCGGAAGTATGCCTTATTTTCGGGGTATGTCTTATACTTCTCAAATGCTTAAAAACTCTGCCATGGCTTACTTTACGACTACGTATTAAAAAAGGGGAAACAGGGTAGAACCTCAGTGAACAGAATAGGTATACTTATTCAAGGCATCTGCCGAGGACAAACGAGAATTTAATGATCACCTTGATGCCTTGTTCCTTGTGAGTTTCTCAGAGACATCTGATTGGCCTCTGCTGGAAACAACAGAATGTTCAACTAGATCCTGGCTGGTCTACCAAGGCAATCCTTATGTCTTTATTGCAGTATCTATCCAGCTAGAGAGGAACATTATTCTCCTACTTCTGTTGGCAGTTCACATGTCTCTTTTCACTTTGTCTCCACAATTTTAATGAGTGTGGTCACAGATGTTACAGTGGTCAAGGCATTTCTTGGACACTGATGCTCACTGATAATAGGCTGAACATATTCTTAAATCAAAGTCTTAGCACTGACTTCTAAGGAAGATATGTTCACATCAGTTACCAGAAGCTGCAAAAAATGAAATGAACATTTATTTGACTTATGTCCTATATTACTTGGTGAGCTACCGTAATTAGTTGTCTCCTTTGTATATTTTTGAGAGGGGACTCTGTGCATGCAGATATTCCAGAATTATGTGTACACACTAAAAACTGTTGAGAGCAATCTGTTCAGCATTGGAAACATGTGGGAGACAGATGAGCAAGAGTTACACAACTAATCTGCATATTCGAGTTAGACAAATTTGGCACTTTCATGAACAGAGACATAGTTTGTGTGGCTTGTGAGAGCTGAATGAATTCAGAGAAAACGTCTAACAATTCTTGAACTACTTTTATTTGTCCAACTAAACTCTGAATTATTTTTAAAAGATATTATGTGTGTGACAAGTCTTCTAGCATTTGGTGCACAGTATTCGTATTAAGATAAAAAAAGTCAAGCTTTGCATCTGCATTGTTTTGACCAGGCATCCCCAAACTGCGGCCCTCCAGATGTTTTGGCCTACAACTCCCATGATCCTTAGCTAACAGGACCAGTGGTCGGGGAAGATGGGAATTATAGTCCAAAACATCTGGAGGGCCGAAGTTTGGGGATGCCTGGTTTTGACCCTACCTAGGTATTCATTTAATTGGCTAAAAAGGTAAAGGTCAAGGGACCCCTGACTGTTAGGTCCAGTAGCGGACGACTCTGGGGTTGTGGTGCTCATCTCGCTTTACTGGCTGAAGGAGCCGGTGTACAGCTTCCAGGTCATGTGGCCAGCATGACTAAGCCGCTTCTGATGAACCAAAGCAGTGCACGGAAACACTGTTTACCTTCCCGCTGGAGCAGTACCTATTTATCTACTTGCACTTTTCGAACTGCTAGGTTGGCAGGAGCTGGGACTGAGCAACGGGAGCTCACTCTGTCGCTGGGATTTGAACCGCCGACCTTCTGATCGTCAAGCCCTAGGCTCTGTGGTTTAACCCACAGCGCCACCCGTGGCAGGGTCCTATTCAATTAGAATTATACCATCAGTTAAGATTTTCAAATGAAAAAGGCTGGAGGTTATGACTCAATAACACCAACAGAAGGCCAGCTAAATGCAAAATACCGTGTCACATTTAGAATCGCTGCATATTAGCTTACCTACCAATACAAATCACCAGAAATTCATCCAACCCTGAAGGTCTGAGAGCACACCTGGAAAATGTTATGATTTGAACCTTCTTCAGAAGACTGGAGCTATCCATGTGCTGAGATAAATGTATAGAGTAGGAGCATTACTATACCACTTCACCTGCCCCTGCCATAGCACACCCTGTTGGCCACACCTCCTGAACATCCATGTGTTGAGCATTAATTCTACAAATGGAACCTTATTCACAGAGCCTTCCCATTTTCAGACATTGTGCTCAGCATGCAGGTCTCCAAGGGCTGAACCAACAGGGTGAGTTATGTCAGGATCGGGGCCAAGAAACACAACCCTACTTTCTCTTTGTATATAGTCCAATGCATAGACAGCAATGTCCGAAGAGGCCTTTGGTCTGAAAGGAATTTTGTGGTAACCACCAAAAATGTAACTGCACAACCTGTTGACATGATCAGTGCACAGATGGAATAGTCGATAGCACGTTTATATACGATGTGGAAGATCTATGCTCATAATCTCTCACGTTCTGCTTAATAACAACTTGGGAGAGGCAGTTGTTATTACACTGAAGGAGAGACTTTTAACCCTTCTGCCTGTGGCCCATCAGTCTCACTCCAAATGCTGCTATTTGCACTGAAAGGTAAAACAAACAGAGGGAGAGGTGACTATATCACTTCCTCATGAGGCAAATAGCAGCTTGTGGGTCACCCTGATACACAGTGATATGATAAAAATAGCAACAACAACATGTCCATCAGCAATATGGGACACATTAACCCCACTCTTTTCCATCCTGGCCCTGACTAGATTTGGAGGCTCCATGTCTTCTATTTACTGTAAAATTAGACATGCAGGAAGTCCTGATTTCCAATCTCCCATGGATAGTTGTACCACTCTTCAGATTCAGGAGCTTGCAAAGGGAAACCAGAGAAAAGACAGTCTTCCATGATATATGGAAGTTAAGCTGTTGGTGTTTCGTTTCGTTTTGTTTTTGTTTGTTTTGAGGTGTGGGGTGTTGAAATGACTACCTTGAATTATGATCAGAAGAAAATATTGAATTGGTGCAAATGCTAGGCCACAGGTGCGAATTCCTGCTTTGCAAGGGATTGGACTAGATGATCCTTGGGGTCCCTTCCAACTCGACAATTGCATGATTCTATGATACACACAACACAAGAGACAGACTATGGCCTACAGTTTGAGAATTTGCACCAGCAATTCTCAAACTGTAGGCCATAAAACAGCTAGTAAGAATTCAATAATTTAAAGTTCTGGGGAAAATTCATTAATTGTTCAGCTTTACTCCTTTCTGTAGCAGCATTCCTGAAAGTACGTACCTTGGGAGAGTTCTAGGGGTGGGAACCTGGTCTCCATTAATGCCGCTGCATTTTAAGAAGGGTAACATAAGACCTTAGGAAAGCTGGGCATACATTTTCAAAGGCAAGAAAAAGCATGTGTGGTTTTATGCTTCGTTTTCATGTTTCATTTGTATGCCCTCTGCATTTTTTTTCATGTGGTTAATATCTCTCAAGCATGGCTGATATTTTAGTAGTTCGACTTCATGTTATTTTTATACAAAATATACCCTTGAGGTAATTTCAATCATTCCCAACCTCAAACTGAATTTAATAATAAAAAATAGTCTATTGAATTAAACTGCATATGCTAAATGTTATCATTGGCACAAAGATTAATTTTCCCTGGGCAAAAATTAACAATTTAGGCTGCAATACAGCTACCGCTGCTTGTCTCTAGAAGGGAACAAATGGAAGCTAATGGAGTTGGGTTCATATACACAGCAATATCAGGAGATTAGCAGTGTGCAGCTAGCTTGAAACAAACAGTAAAGGAGGCTCATCAACAGTAAGCAAGGCCCTTAAAGCATAGTGTTCCTATTCCAGAGCTCCATAGGTGTTCTGATGCACTTCTGAAGCATCCATTTGAAGAGGCACATGTGGCGTATTTCCCGTCATTCATGTGGATGGGGAAGCTCTTTGTTTCCATCAGATTTTCCACATATACAAGAATAGCTGGATCTGATTCAAGATGGACAATGGTTAAGTTCTCAGCCAGTTTATGTGACACAAGTTGACCAACGCTGAACATTGCACAAAGGTCAGAGAGAGGGAGTAACTCATGGTTTGTCTTTCCCTTTGCAGGAACAGTTGAGGAACCTTCAGGAGATCACTTGGAGTGAGGCAGAGCAGAGATGTCCCTTATGAAGTGGTGATAATAATCTGTGAATCCTAGGAAGTGATATTTCCTTGTGGGGTGTGTCGCTGTAGTGCTTGAACCTTAGCAGAACCTTAAGGTGCTGCAGCATACCCTCTGTGGTCTCCATCAGTTCTCCTCCTCCTGGGTCACCTGGGAATGGTCTATTCTCAGCTGCATAGGCTTTGGCTTGGCTGTCAAGGGAGGTCTGCAACTGATATCACTGAGAAAGGGGAAGGATTTTGAACCAGGCAATAACAAACTTTGGCAATGTCAATAAATTCAACCCAGACACTGAGGTCTAGCGCTGAGGGCCTTCTGGCAATTCCCTCACTGCAAGAAATGAGGTTACAGGGAACCAGGCAGAGGGCCTTCTCGGTAGTGGCGCCTGCCCTATGGAATGCCCTCCCACCAGATGTCAAGGAAATAAACAACTATCTGACTTTTAGAAGATATCTGAAGGCAGCCCTGTTTAGGGAAATTTTTAATGTTTGAAGTTTTATTCTGTTTAATATTCTTGTGGGAGCTGCCCAGAATGGCTGGGGAAACCCAGCCAGATGGGCGGGTATGTATGTATGTATGTATGTATAAACAAACAAACAAACAAATATTATTATTATTATTATCATCATCATCAACAACAACAACAACAACCGTGGGGGATTACCAGAGGCTTCATTAGTTTCACTATGGCTTCCCTTTTGAGCCATAAGGCCATTTTGGTCAAGCCACACACACTGGTTCTACTGGTTGTTGTTTAGTCATTTAGTCGTTTGTCGTGTCCAACTCTTCATGACCCCATGGACGAGAGCACTCCAGGCACTCCTGTCTTCCACTGCCTCCCGCAGTTTGCTCAGACTCATGTTGGTAGCTCCGAGAACACTGTCCAACCATCTCGTCCTCTGTCGTCCCCTTCTCCTTGTGCCCTCAATCTTTCCCAACATCAGGGTCTTTTCCAGGGAATCTTCTCTTCTCATGAGGTGGCCAAAATATTGGAGCCTCAGCTTCAGGATCTGTCCTTCCAGTGAGCACTCAGGGGTGATTTCCTTCAGAATCGATAGGCTTGATCTTCTTGCAGACCAAGAAGAGTCTCCTCCAGCACCATAATTCAAGAGCATCAATTCTTCGGCAATCAGCCTTCTATATGGTCTAGCTCTCACTTCCATACATCACTACTGGGAAAACCATAGCTTTAACTATATGGACCTTTCTCAGCAAGCAATGTGTCTGCTTTTTAAGATGCTGTCTAGGTTTGTCATTGCTTTTCTCCCAAGAAGCAGGCTCCTTTTAATTTCGTGACTGCTGTCACCATCTGCAGTGATCAAGGAGCCCAAGAAAGTAAAATCTCTCACTGCCTCCATTTCTTCCCCTTCTATTTGCCAGGAGGTGATGGGACCAGTGGCCATGATCTTAGTTTTTTTGATGTAGAGCTTCGGAACATATTTTGCGCTCTCCTCTTTCACCCTCATTAAAAGGTTCTTTAATTCCTCCTCACTTTCTGCCATCAAGGTTGTGTCATCAGCATATCTGGAGGTTGTTGATCTTTCTTCCGGCAATCTTAATTCCGGCTTGGGATCCGTCCAGTCCAGCCTTTCGCATGATGAATTCTGCATATAAGTTAAATAAACAAGGAGACAATATACAGCCTTGTCGTACTCCTTTCCCAATTTTGAACCAATCAGTTGTTGCATATCCAGTTCTAACTGTAGCTTCTTGTCCCTCTTAGAGATTTCTGAGGAGACAGATGAGGAGATCAGGCACTCCCATTTCTTTAAGAACTTGGCATAGTTTGCTGTGGTCGACACAGACAAGGCAGTGATCCATGAAGGAGCCACACACACTAGATGTCATATATTATGTCAGGTGTGTGGCAGGTAAAGGTGTAGCTGGGCTAGAAGAAGGTTGGCAGGCACTGCCAGTCAACTGATCAACAGCACCTGCAAAGCTCTGTGATCCAGCCCAGAGGATGAGCTGATAATTGAGGCTTTTGCACACAGTGCTGTGCAAAAATGGGTCCACCCAATGTCATTGTGACATCACGTGATTGGCAGTTAGATGACTACGCCCACCTGAGGCAGAGAGGATGAGGGTCTGGGTAACAGGTCCACCCCTGCCATAAATTCAGCCTAAAGATCTGATATTATGCATGTGTATTTTGTCCTTAGCTTTATCTATCAAACAAGCAAACAAAATGTAATGTGTAGAGCTGCCCTTAGACACATTGATCTCTGTATAGGAAGCAAATACATACATGTATATATCCCTGCTTGGTAATTGTGCTCTTTGGGGGAATCTATGCTGTTGCAGGTCCCCTATGGCTCAGTTGTGCAGCTCATAACTACCAGAAGCCCGCCAGACATTCAATATTGTGAGCCCAAGCCTGTGGAACGCCAGCTGAGATTAGACAGGCACCTTCTTCCTGAACATCAGGCATGTTCTAGCAGGCATTTTGGTTTTAGGATACATTTCTGTTTGTTATTGCCCCATTTTCTGTGGGTAGTTTTTATGTGCACTGTGTAGAGATGCAAATAATTAAGCAGTATATAAAATGTCTTAATTAAAAATGAATGAATAAAAAACGATCCCTCCCCTCTGAGAGATGGCTGCTGCCAACTCTCATATATTGAAGACATCACCTAAAGATATACCTTTTCGCTGGATAATCATGCCTGTGACTGTTTGTTGTCATTATTTTACATTTTTTTTCAGGTTGTTATTAAGAGTGATGTGCTATGTTTATTCCCGCTGTTTTACTATATGTGTTGTGTTTTAACTTTCCATGCAATCTGCTCTGGTATTGCTATCTTAATGAAGAGTGGGTAATAAATATTTTAAATAAATAAATAAAAAACCTCTATCCTGAAAGCTGGTGGGTTTATATTATGGTGGCTACCTAGATAAATCACCAGATGAGAGCAATCGCTTCCTGATGCATTTACCTACCTATGAGAAAATAATAGCTTCCCCATCTCTCCTCACCAAATAAAGGCTATTTCGATGAAGAGGAAGACAGTTCATGTAGGAAGAGGCCCGGAATTCTTTGATGCTTCCTCTTTCCTTCTGAGACCTTTTTGCATTGGGTGGAAGATCAGGAGGGACAACAGATATTCTCTCACACACATCTAGCTCTGCCACCCAACTACCACAATTTTGGTGGCTACTATCTAACCGCCACCACTACCACACTATGGGATGGATGGTGGCAGTCTAGGAGCCCCAGTGCCACTTTGTCACTGTAGCAAAGTGGTTGACAGAGCCTCTACGGGGCTGTGTGGGTTGCCCATGCCTCATTCTGCGGAAGGCTCCTTCCTCTGGACCAGACACTGTGAGAGAGATGGCTCCAGAGACCACCTGCGCTGCCACCATTTTGCGGCAGCAAGCATTGCTTAAGGTTTCATGGTCACAAACTACTCCACAGGAATCCTTCATAAAAACATAAAGAAAAGGCCCACTGGATTAGGCCAGAGGACTATCTAGACCAGCATCTTGTTCTCAATGTGGTCATCCGGATGATTTTGGGAAGCCTGCAAGCAAGACTGGAGTGCGACCGAGTGAAATATTGCCAGCTGAGAAGATGATTCTGGAGAGATTGTACACCTGCACTGCTGCCACTGATGTAGTGTCAGAAACTCAAACAGCAGGAGGGGGGCCCTAGGAGCTGAAGAGATAAGTGCTGGGGGATGTAGTGGCTGCAAGTATGATCCAGTGTCAGGGACCATGCTGAGGAGGGCTGCACTGAGGAGGAATGGTGGGAGCCTCCCCCTCCCCCAGCTCCTGATTCGGATCCTGAATCTTCCCAGGAGCAAGAGAACAGTATAGATTTGGAACAGTGGTTTGCAGAGGGGCATAGTTCAGAAGGCAGAAGCTGGGAAATACCGGATGGGGAACAACTAGGAGAAGAAACACTGGGAGAGAGAGGGTTAACAGATTCACTGTCTCTGGAAAGCATTCATCTGCTCTCCCCAAAGTCACGAAGAGCTGAGAAAGTGGCAGAACAGAAAGCACACAAAACGCAGAGGGTACAAACTCAGGTTACAAGATGGAGAAGTGACATGGAGTAATAGGGACGTAAGGTCGCGCTGTGGTCTAAACCACAGAGCCTAGGGCTTGCTGATCAGAAGGTCGGCGGTTCAAATCCCCGCGACGGGGTGAGCTCCCATTGTTTGGTCCCAGCTCCTGCCTGCCTAGCAGTTCAAAAACACGTCAAGTGCAAGTAGATAAATAGGTACCGCTCCGGCGGGAAGGTAAACGGCATTTCCATGCACCGCTCTGGTTCGCTGGAAGCGGCTTAGTCATGCTGGCCATATGACCCGGAAGCTGTTTGTGGACAAACGCTGGCTCCCTCAGCCTGTAGAGCGAGATGAGCGCTGCAACCCCAGAGTCGTCCAAGACTGGACCTAAAAGTCAGGGGTACCTTTACCTTTAAGGGGGTGGAATTCTTAATTGGGAGCACTGCCATTTCTAGGAGATGGGTTCTTTGTTCTCTCACTGTGATTATTAAAGTTTCTAACTGGTAAGAAGACTCCCTTTCCTTGTTCTGCTTATCTACTGCCACGGTGGGGAGAAAGCTGATTCCCTGAAGCCTGATATCTAGGCAGCGGAATACATATACTCACAGTCCATTTGACCTGTGTTTTCTGTAGCATTAGATGGCATGGATCCACTGCGTGTCTCACAACCACTGTGAGGTTACTGTGGAATCAGAAACAGATAGAATTAACAAGCCACCATGTTAATCTCATTTCATGAAGAAAGGTATGAGGTTAGAAACCAGAGATATTACTCAGTATGGACACAAGGGCTGTCATCCAGACATATAATAATATAATTGTGCAGATGGAAAGGGACCCAGTGGGCATCTAGTCCAAGCTCATGCATTTCAGGAACATTTGCAACTAGTTCTGCACTTCTGGTAAGATTTTATTTACAATAGGCCACCAACTGCTCAGACATTAGACAACATGGGTGGCCCATTTAGATGCAAGGGTGGGGTTCAAAGAAATGATGTACAGTACCACTGGGTACACATCCTTGGACTCACATAAAGTATATATTTGGATAGTGCCCACACTGCATGAATGACAACTAGCAAACTAGGGGTATACAAGTAAACCAAAAATGGGGAACACATGGATTTAATGGCTTATGACTTTCATTCAGGCTGCTTGATTGGTACAATACAAACTATACCCTTTGAAAGCACTATTTTATAGAGATGATTGTCAGGGGTACAGGTGATGAGGATACAGGGAATGAAGCAACCAAAGCACCTAAATCAGGATAGGTAAAGGTAAAAGGGCCCCTGACCATCAGGTCCAGTCGTGTCCGACTCTGGGGTTGCGGCGCTCATCTCGCTCTATAGGCCGAGGGAGCCGGCGTTTGTCCGCAGACAGCTTCCGGGTCATGTGGCCCGCATGATTAAGTTGCTTCTGGCGAACTAGAGCAGCGCACGGAAACACCGTTTACCTTCCCGCCAGAGTGGTACCTATTTATCTACTTGCACTTTGACGTGCTTTCGAACTGCTAGGTGGGCAGGAGCTGGGACCGAGCAATGGGAGCTCACCCCGTTGCAGGGATTCGAACCGCCGACCTTCTGATCAGCAAGCCCTAGACTCTGTGGTTTAACCCACAATTGTTATTAATTGTCATCCAGTGCTTGGGGAAGTCTATGGGTATTATGGATTTTCATAGACATTTCCTATTCCAAATCAATCAAAGCCAGTGTGGTGTAGTGGTTAAGAGCGGTAGACTCGTAATCTGGGGAACCGGGTTCGCGTCTCTGCTCCTCTACATGCAGCTGCTGGGTGACCTTGGGCTAGTCACACTTCTCTGAAGTCTCTCAGCCCCCCTCACCTCACAGAGGGTTTGTTGTGGGGGAGGAAGGGAAAGGAGAATGTTAGCCACTTTGAGACTCCTTCGGGTGGTGATAAAGTGGGATATCAAATCCAAACTCTTCTTCTTCAAAATGTAATAATGCAACATGCAATGATGGGAATGAAAACAGGTAAGTTCAAAAATCAAACAATAAGGGATTCCATTTTCCTTACATTCAGCAACAAGTGCTTCCATGTAGCTGGCTCATCAAGGGTAATGGATGCAATAGCGAAGGTAACTTTATAATGAAACTGGTCAGGTTAGTAAATAATAATGAAACTAGTCAGAGTATATGGAAGGGCTTTTCTTCTCTCATGTGGCTGTACTATTTCCCAGACTCAGATTGCGTTTTCAGATTTTTACTGAAGATATAAAATTAGCTACGCAAACTTTTCTCAAGTGTTGAATGGATAATATTTGCTGCAAATATTTGGAAGCTTACTCAGAGCTGCTTTTACATGCAACAGCTACAAGTCCGTAGAAAGAATTATTCCCCCAACCCACCCAAGTTTGTAGAGGCCCCCATGCCCATTGACATTTCTCTGTTTAATTGCAATTTAAATTGTGGTGTATTTCATTAGATCTCAGAATGGATTAGTATGCTCCATTAATTTAGTAGTTACATATTTAAAAGGTTTAACCCTTTATTTCGCTAGTCTTACGTGAATCTTGGGCTACAAATTTTAAAGAGCTTCTTCAGTTTTGGTAACTTCAGTGCTGTTGAAGGAGTATTTTAGGGATCAGGCTTTAAATTTCAAAAAGAGTTGATATTTTGGGTGTTATGAAAGTTCTTCACAGGAACTCAAGGCTGATATGGCCCATTCTTCTCTACTGTATTAAAATTACTAGATCGCTATATATTCCATTCACATAATTTATATTTTTTTCTTCTTTGCCTACATGATTTATTTTTTATTTTTGTATATAATGAGCACTCACACTTTACATTGTGGGTGCCCTTTGGGGGATCCCGCATGGTGCTACAGTTCCCAGGGAACTTACTGGCAAACAGGGGCTGGCCTGCCTCTCAGTGTTATTATTCGAGGTTCACGCCCAGCCTCAGTAGTCAAGTTTCACTGCTGGGAGGTGGGGCCAGTCCCATTATATATAGGGGCTGGAGCCAACAGTAGGCAGGCAGTTGGCTCAGGAGATTCACCCACCCTGCCCTTCCTTAGTTTAATGTTTTCTTGATTGCAAGTTAACTTTTTCTTCCTGTTTAGTGGGTGCTGCTACGGTCTTTGACTGGTCCCTGCAGTGGTGATTCCAGGGTCCCCTCTTAAAAGGGGTTATATAATGGGTAAAAGGTAAAGGTAAAGGGACCCCTGACCATTAGGTCCAGTCGTGACCGACTCTGGGGTTGCGCGCTCATCTCGCATTATTGGCCGAGGGAGCCGGCGTATAGCTTCCAGGTCATGTGGCCAGCATGACAAAGCCGCTTCTGGCGAACCAGAGCAGCACACGGAAACGCCGTTTACCTTCCCGCTGTAGCGGTTCCTATTTATCTACTTGCATTTTGACGTGCTTTCGAACTGCTAGGCTGGCAGGAGCTGGGACCAAGCAACGGGAGCTCACCCCGTCACAGGGATTCGAACCGCTGACCTTCTGATCAGCAAGCCCTAGGCTCAGTGGTTTAACCACAGCGCCACCTGGGTCCCAGGTGCCACGTGTATAATGGGTCCCAGGTGTCAGGTGTATAATGGGTGTCACGGGCCATACACTCAAAGGTTGTCAGTGAACCACCCTGTGTGCGGGGATATGGGCTAGGCTGCCTGCCTACACATACATCTCGCAGTGCACCCCCATATCCCATTTACCCTGATGTGCCCCAGTTCCCCTGGCTGGGGGGCTGGGAGGGATACACGCCCAAGGCCAAAGCCAAGGTCTTCCTACATTCAGACGTTAAACAAAGTTGTAGCCTAATTTTAATTCCATAACACATTGTCAGAGTCTTTACTCCTTCCTTATGATCCCTGGGGGCTGGGGCTGTCACAGCCTGATAACGCAATAATAATAATTTTATTATTTGTACCCCACCTATATTGGATGCAGTGGAGGTCTCCCTCTCCTCAGCCCAAAACAGTCCACTTCTCCAGCACACAAATCCTCTCCTCTTTCCACCTGCCAAAAGTGCAGGTGAATGGGACAGCCACTGGCAAGATTCCCACCACTGCTAGCCCATAGAAAGCCTCCCAAATTTGCATTCCTATGAGGGGCTGAATTAGCCCAAGATCCACTAGATCAGGCACCCCCAAACTTCGGCCCTCCAGATGTTTTGGACTACAGTTCCCATCTTCCCCGACCACTGGTCCTGTTAACTAGGGATCATGGGAGTTGTAGGCCAAAACATCTGGAGGGCTGCAGTTTGGGGATGCCTGCACTAGATCCTGAGCTGATCTCACTCCCATCGCTTGATGGCACTAGGCCTGGCCTGGGTCCAGTCACTCTGACAGCTCCAGGCTGGCACAGCATGGAACAGAGGATTGTCTCCTCCCTCCATGCCTTCCATCCTAGCCAGCCAGTGTGAGTGAAAAGGCTGTGGATGAGGTGGCAGCTGTCTGGCAGTGCGGGCCCACTTGTTCTGGCGGAGGCCCAGTCTGCATTTGGGAACGGTAAAGTTAAACTAGTGTCAGGGCCGTCTTAAGCATGCCCGCCGCCCTAGCGTTGTGGTGCGACAGATCCCTTTGGCGCCCCACCCCGTTTCCCAGCGCGGCGGGTGGGCAGGCGGGCGCAGCTGCACTGCACCACCCAGCCTGTTGTAGGGCTGACCCTGGGCCAGGGGGCGCTGCACGCCCCCTGTTGTGACGCCGCTGCACACGGCGGAGGCGGCCCCAGGCCCGCGCGCCTCTGGAGAGCGGCCTGAAGCCACTGAACAGCAGAAGCGCGCCTGGGGCAGCCTCAGCCACGCCTCTCAGTGGGCGCAGCGGCACCCCTGGTGCCCTGGTGCCCCGCGCCACCAGGGACGGGCCTAGAGTCGGCCCTGACTAGTGTGCCAGCCATGCCAATTCCTTGAGTTGCCTGATTTGGCCACAGCAGCACACAACCTTCGGTACAACCCATTTGGATACAACAGGTTCTACTGGTTGTTGTTGTTGTTTAGTCGTTTAGTCGTGTCCGACTCTTCGTGACTCCATGGACCAGAGCACGCCAGGCACTCCTGTCTTCCACTGCCTCCCGCAGCCTGGTCAAACTCATGTTCGTAGCTTCATAGCAGGAGTCTTTTAATTTCGTGACTGCTGTCACCATCTGCAGTGATCATGGAACCCAAGAAAGTAAAATCTCTCACTGCCTCCATTTCTTCCCCTTCTACTTGCCAGGAGGTGATGGGACCAGTGGCCATGATCTTGGGGTTTTTTTTATGTTAAGATTCAGACCATATTTTGCGCTCTATATCAACAACCTCAGATATGCAGATGACACAACCTTGATGGCAGAAAGTGAGGAGAAATTAAAGAACCTTTTAATGAGGGTGAATGAGGAGAGCGCAAAATATGTTCTACTGGGGCTGCCTTCAAAAGTGCTCAGAAACATCAACTGGCTCATAAAGCTGCAGCTGGTGCGCTGACCAGGGCTGGTTATAAGGAACATATGACTCTCTTGTTGCCGCAGCTCCATTGCATCTGAGAAAAGACCCCTTCCTTAGTGTGGGATGGTGTGGGCATTCTGAAGGCCATTTTATGGGCCAATAGGCAGCATTCCCTTGTCCAGCTAGCCAGTTGCATCCACAGTAACCACCAGCAATGACAATTGTCACGGTCCGGTCGGCGGGCGGTTGAAGCCCTGACTGAGGATGTCAGGACCAGAGGCAAGATGGTGATGTAGAAGCAGGAACAGATGCAGGGCTGAGGGTCCAGCAGCAGGCAGTCGCAGGGTCAAGGAGCAAGGCAGAGGCGAAGGTCTGGGAGTCAAGGAGCAAGGCGTTGGCAAGGCAAAGGTCCGAGGATCAAGGCGTCGGCAAGGGAAGGGTCCAAGGGTTGAGGATCAAGGCGTTGGCAAGGCAAGGGTCCAAGGAGCGAGAGGCCAGAGGCAACCAGGCAGGGGTAGTGTTGCTGTGGCAAAGAGCTGAAGGGAAATGCTGAGCTTTTATCCCTCCCAGCTCCTGCCACCAGGTGCAGTGAGGTATCAAGTGGCCTCACCTGACTGACCACTCCTTGCCTCTCCAGCACAAGCTGAGGTCTTCACCTGAATGACCACTCCTTGCTTCTCCAGCACAAGCTGAGACAGGCCCCAGTCCTGCAAAGCACTACAGGCCCCAGACCCTGACTCCTGCCCATACTCCTGACAACAGTGGCCGGTGAGCCCTGCAGGAGGCAGATGGAGGGACATGCAAACCACTGCCCCTCCTGATCCAACTCCTGGCTCATCATAGGTCTGTCCCTGTTGGTTGTGCTCAAGTGTTGAAGCATGTCCGGCAGGGGCATATTTGGCTCTCCTCACCCCCACCTTTGAATGGCAGGCACTTTCCTCCACCCCAGGCCAAATCAGAACCTTCATATGGAACTCCCTGCAGTTTCCAAGCAGGTTTGCCATGCGGAAGACAAACACAGTTCCCAAACTCCCTTGGTGGTGTAGAAGTAGTCATGTGATTCTTTGGATCCAGGCCATAATATACATTACTAGAAATACAGAGGTTGTACTTTTGGAAAACTGGCTTCTCTCTTTGTATTTTACACACTTAAAACTGCAATCCTGCAGAGCACTCAGCTGATTAACTCCCATTGCTATCAGTGGGGATAGAAAACTGCCTAGTTACGTACAGGATTGATGCAAATTATGATTTTCAATATATTTGTGGTTTTGGAAAAAGGTCATCAGGTTTCCTTGGGAAACAGTATACTTTGAATTAAGTGATAAAATGTTGAAATCATATACGGATCTTCTACTGTTTTAAGCTGACTGCCTGAAAGTCTTCCACAGAGAACTGTAACAAAATTTGTTCAGAACATTTAATAAAATTGTTGTGGCTCCATGAACTGCTGTTTGGTTTATTTCTGTTAGGAAGAATAAAAAATATTTTTGTAGGGGGGGGGAACGTATTTGTATTGTGCGTAGATGAGGTCAGAGCTGATTTAAGAAGTTCTGGTCAGGCATCACTCATAGCAATGATACGGTATGTATTTTCATCCTCACCCCAACCTATATACTCATTCCTAAACACACCTGTTTGAAAAGGGGTTTATTAGTTTAGCATTTATTTTCACATTGAGCATGCTTAGGATTTTAGGTTTACAGAAAAGGGGCAGAGGAGGGAGCATTAAAAACAATCCTTCTATTAAAAACAATACTTCTAGCCTTCTATTTTATGGAGCAAGTTCAAGTAGAAAACATGTCAGATTTTCAAGTAGAAAACATGTCAGATTTTTGTAATCATCTCATAATGGTTTTAGCCAACTTTGAATCCCCTGCAGAACATTTTTTGGAAGTCTATTTTAGTTCTAAACCAAACAATAAATTTCAAAACTTTGGTGTTCCTATAAATTTATACTGACATATATGCTGTGAGCCAAACTGGAAATGCAAGAGAAGATTGCTATGCAAGTCATTAAGTGTCATCACAACATCAGTTTCCTTTTATAAAACATATGAATCCACAAGATGCAAATGGGTACTTTTGGGGTGCTCAACTATCAGTGTAATATCGGACAGATGCACTGTGAATTTATCAGAAGCAAAAAAAGAAAGAAAGTAGCACAGTTCATTTGGGAATTTCTACAAACATTACAAAAATCAAGAATACAAAAATTAATATAATTCTGATTTTAGCTGCCCCTCATGTTAATTTGATGATTAAACATGCCAAAAAAACAAGACTGCTATTGACAGAATAGCACTGTCCACTTTTTTAAAAAATGTGATGATTAAATTAATATGCAAAAGTAAACAAGTTAATGTTTCTGCACTAACCAAATACTAACCAATTCAATCATACTTTTTGCCACCGAAATTATCTGAAAGCCCCATCTTTAGGACTTTCATTTTTTACTCTCCTGTCCCATTTTTATCTGTTTTAGGGATTTGTTGTCTTTCAGTTTTGTGGGTGATTTGCACAACGACTGGAAAGAGAAAAAACAGGTTTAAAACAGGGTCAGATCATCATTAACACAACACCTCACGAACAAGGTAGTACTGTACTTGAGAAAGTATTCAGTGCCAAATTAGATTGGCTCAGTTTCTTGATGATTATTTAAAAGTTTCACAAACCCAGTCGTAAACACTTTACACTTTAATTACAGTGGGACTAACATTCATGCAAAATAGTATGTTAGGATTAGAAAGCTGGGGAATAATGTATGAAAATGGCAGAGTGCTGGGTTTGTTTGTTTGTTTCAGTTTTAGGAGGGCATATACTCCTTGAAATTAATGTATCATACCAGCCCAAGCCCCACAAGCTGAAACTCTCATATGGGGAAGAAATTGAACTTATACCTTGACTGCATTTCTGAAAGAGTAGAATTATCTTGGCTATAAACCCTTTATTGATAACTGACCTCCCAAAATTCTAGTTACAGGTAGGTAGCCGTGTTGGTCTGCTGTAGTCGAAACACACACAAAAAAATCCTTCCAGTAGCACCTTAGAGACCAACTAAGTTTGTCATTTGTGTGAGCTTTCATGTGCATGCACACTTCTTCAGATACAATGTGTATCTGAAGAAGTGTGCATGCACACGAAAGTTCATGCCAATGACAAACTTAGTTGGTCTCTAAGGTGTTACTGGAAGGAATTTTTTTTATTTTGTTTTGACCTCCCAAAAGTTAGATTTTTATATGACTGCTCGTACACGAATTCATATATCTATTCCAGTCAACCCACTTGCATGTTCAGCATAGAAGCAGGACAGTGAATCTGAAACTGCATTCTTTGAAAAAACCTTTAAACTCAACAAGTCAAGTTCATAAACGAAAGCTGCTTCAAGCCTTGGCTGAATAGAACAGATATTCCTGTCAACTTATGTTTCCGAGGGACTATTAAGATTCCTTTAGTATATTATACTCTTCTTTGTACACACCAATGAAATCATGTTGCTGCCAGTAAATCTATGTATGATTTATATCCTGGGCAATGCAAGATAAAAACTGTGCCCTTCATGTCCTTTCATTACGTTTTCCTTGAAATTCATTTATTTTAAAATACTTTATATAAAAACCACCACATTTCACAGGCAGTTTGTTTTGCCCTTCTTGAAAGTTTCTTTCTGCATCAGAACTTCAAGCACTAGCCTTCAAAATGTGTGTGTATGTCTTTTAACTCTTTTGTATTCTTTTGCAATAATTTTATATCCATTACAGCCTCACGGTTATCACCAGAAACAATACAAATATCTATGACAGCAAACCCCGGCAACACCATGTTTACATGGTCCACCAATCCATGAGGGTATTCTAACTTCAGTTTTAGCTATATATTTCCCCACCTAATTTTGGGATCCAACCCATTCTATACCTCTCGCAACTCCAGAATTCCAACCCTCCCCACCATCCCATCGTATTTGAACTTGAAAAATAGAGAAGGGAGGAATCAGCTTGTAATTGAGACCGTTACCAGATTACCAAAAACGGGTGCAGGAATTGTTAATGAGTGACACCATTAGCAATTTTTCCCCCTGACTGAAGACCCTGTTCAAATACCTTGGACACCTTGTTAGCACAGAATGAGGTGTTCAATCAAGAGACTGGGAATTGGAAGTACCAAGGCACAGTTTCTGAGTGGTGATTACAAGGGCATGAGTACGAGTGCCAAAGTAGCAGTTTTCTACTCTGCAGGAAGCTGAACAACCTTGAAGTCTACATTTGTAAATCAGCCAGGATGATTATAGAAGTCACAAGTAAAGAGAACATATGAAACAATTATTTGCACCATTCTTTCACTGTTTTAATTTGCTCTTGACGTGAGGAGAGAACTGCTAAGAGCCACTGTATGTTTATTTCTTCTTCTTCTTTTTCTTCTTTTTGTAAATTTGGTACCAGGCATAGCATTTTCAGAGTAGCAAGCCAGAGTAGCAAGCCAAAAGTAGAAATGCAACAAAGAACAATTGTTTGCTGGTGAGCAAACCGCTTTCAGTGCAATAAGTATTTTGCTCTAATCCCTGTTAAAGCGCCTTTAATACATATAGTCTGTAACCTCCACTGACACATACGCACTTTTCTTTTTTTAAGATTCCCTCTTTTCCAAAAAAAAAAGGGGGGGGAGGTTTTCGTTTGCAAATTAAAAGTGTATGTTTTGCTACAGGGAAGTGTACTTCCTAAGCAATTGTGTACTTGCACAAGAAAAAAGTTTGACAACATTTTAAAAAGTTTTTCACTTGTGTCCAGCAAGTGATTTTAATTAGGTACACTGTAAAATAAAACAATTTTCCATGGAATATACAGAAAATCACAGTAGTTTTAAAGAAAATGCTATAGTATTAGCACTTTAATAGTCTGTGTTTACACAAAGTTTAATTAAGTGATGAAAATCATGGCAAGCATATCTTCCCAATTCTATAATGTACAGTTCTTTAGTAATCACCAGCCTTTGTTTTAAGCCTCTGATATGGTAATACGTTCTGCTGAAAATCATAGGGATCACTTTTAAGCATATGAGTCAAATCTCAAATACTTCCCTAGATATTTTTATTTCAAATTAATAAAACACTGATTCCCACTATTATGAGATCTGCATATTCACATGTGTGTGTGTGTGTGTTGTGTGTGTTTGCAATTAGTATTGGAGAATCTACCTCATTTAAATAATTTGCCTCATTTTATGACATGTGTAGGAAGAAAATGCAGTATTACAGTCCTTTTGTTGCCTATATTAGGTATACAACATGGCAGAATAGTATTCTACCCTTAGCTAAGTCTGAAAATTCAGAAATAAGAATTGTGCAATAATGAAGTCTTAAGAATCCATCATAAAATATATTTGGAAATAATAACTTTTTCAACACTTTTCACATCTTTTCTGGATTTCATTTTGCAGCTTGCACAAAAACACAGACATCTTTAATATCAAAGGAATCTGGGTGTGTTTGTGTGTGTGTGAAAGCTTATGGTTTTAATGTTGTTAAGGACTAGAACAACCATGTACTGTATCTAACTGCTGATGTATAAAAATGAGAGACTTTTAATAAATAATCAGTTGCATTAATAATACACTGGATTCTCAAAGCAGAACAGAACACGTTACTTTGCATAAATAATCAATCACAAAAAAGTTTCATTGTAAACCTTAGATATGATACTGAGAAACTTGCTGTTTCTGTCTTTTTAAAGAAGTAGATGCATTTGTTAAAACTGTAAATAAAGCCAAGCAAAACTGATGTGTACTTTGATAATTCTACACACCTCTCAAATTTATATTTCACCATCTCACAGACCCAAGATAAAAGCAGCAATTGACAGAACTGGTTTTTAAATATACTTTTCTGCAAGCTGTACATTTTCTGGGTTTTTTGAAATGTAGAGGGCGCTATTGCTCATGTATTTTTTTTTACTGTTTCCACATTTTGGGGGGAGGAGGAGAAAAACCTCACATTTGTTTAATAGCTTGATGTTTACATTTCAAAAGTTTCCCATACATGGGAAACAAGAACATTTTATATTCTCCATTATTTGAATACAATCACTGTCAAAGTTAAATGTCAATGTTTCCATATAAAACTCACTTGGCAGAGATTGATACGGTACCTCAGCGCCTACTTCTTGATATTCCAAAAGTTACAGAGGAAATAGTTTCATTTTTGACAGTTTAAGCAGGAAAAAAACCATACTTTTTTTAAAACTGAAAGAGCAATTCCAGTTATTCTAAAGCTGATACACAATCCTACACACAAAAGCACGCATTGTATAATCTTAGCATTTTGTGTTCAACGCACCTTACAAGCATAGAACAGTGTGTAAGGTTATATCACCATGAATAATTTTCAGGCATTCCATACCCTACATAGCCCTGCCTTATAAATAAACTCCTGTGATTATATATATATATATATATATATATATATATATATATATATATATATATGGCTGGCAATGTACCAAATGCAAAGTTAAGAACCTCAATAAAAGAAACTTTTAGGCTGCAGTACTTGCCTGGAAGTAAGTTCCATTGAACTTAATAGGACTTACTTCTAAGTAAAGCAATGCAAAATTAATTCAGTGTGATATTTTCTCCCTGAGTGCCTTTTGTATGGCACTTTTATTTTGTTGGTTTTTTTAAAGTATAGAACATTATTTTGGAACACGCTTTTTCTAACTTTCCCCCCAGAATAAAACACCTCAGTAGAACAAACTTCATTGTTCCTCAGCTCCCATTAGCTTTGAAAATTTGACTCGAGAGTAGGTACTCCTGAAGAGTACATTTAACATAAACTACCACCACAACTACAACATTTTCATACATTTTTCACTGAAAACTAAGGGTGGAAAGATGCTAAAAGCATGATCTTCATACTAACTCAGGAGTAAACACATTGGACTTACTTCTGAGTAGAGAGACACAGGAATGTGCTGTAAGTCTGTGTTGGATTGTGACTTGTATCTCTGAGGTTGAAGAGGGAGAAATGGAAAAGCAGCACAGTTAATTCCAAAATGCCAAGTTTCAACTCTGTGTCAGAAGTGTAAGAAAGTTGCTTAGCTGACAATACAAAAGCAGGTCTAGGGTATTTAATTAGGTCTTCTAACTTAGGCACAAAAAGTCACCTCTCCTTCTCAGTGTACTTGTTGAAATGAAATTTGTTGAAATGAAACTTGAAATTTGTTTTGGGATTTAATTATGGTTTGCCCGTATCGTCATCTTTATTTGCTTACAAAAGAAGATGAACTGGCATAAAATGAAACACTACAGTCTCTTTCAATATTCTGCTACATCTGTTGATTACAATGGGTTCTACGTGAATTCTATATGCATCATTTTGGATCCATGTTGGATTCGGAAATGAAAAGGTAAAATGTTGAAAAGAGTGTGTTTTATTTAGACAACTAAATTTTAGAGTGAAGGGATGTGTTCATTTCAAAGAACACTTTAAAATAAATTGACTACTTTTCAAATAAGAAAATAGGCATTAAAAAGAATGTGCTGTTATTTCCCACCACTACCCACCACCATAACTGCCCTTTTATTTTGGTTCAAGACAAGCTGTGGTTGCAAATACATTTATCAAGAACAGATAATACTCATTGTTTGCTTTTGTTCGGGCCAAGATTCATTCAAAAGTTTGGTGTGGTTTTTTTTTTTTTAAAAAAAGAATCTGAAAAAGAGGCTTAAACCTAACAGAGTAACAGTTGCATTTTATGATTATCAAGTCCTTTTGGACCAAGTCACCCAGAGCTTGACTGACTTGGATGCTGAGATGCATTTGGCCCTGTCTTGATGTCAAATCACTGCCATCAAAACAATGGCTCATATTACAGGAAAATCTTGTGCAAATGAGCCATAATGGAAGTGAATGACAATCTCCTAAGAGTATGCGGCAGGATTCGCCTTTGATCTGAAATACTGTTAATCTTTCTCAAACATAACACTAAGTATACTTGGCAAATCCTGTAAGAGAGAGTTTTCATATAGTGCAGGCCTGCAGAATCGAGAACCGTTGAGTGAAATACATGCCTATCAAGAGTTCCATATTAGCTACACAATTATTTGCACTTCTGAGCATTGTTCTGGATATTATTATTATTATTATTATTATTATTAATTTTGTTCCTTTGTAGCAAATGGGGTGGGGTCGAGGTTATTTGCAACCATGTGAAACAATAGATTTAATTCATCATGGGATATTGGTTGCCACATGCAAAGTACTCGATCAGAGGCATTTTAAAATTAAAATTCTGCAATAATTTGCAGTATCAGGGCTGGTCTTGCAAAACTGCTTTGTTTCAAAATGCACTCATTCACCCCTGCTTTAGATTGCAGTTTTATTATATCTGTAGAGCTGGAAACAAGCCAAATTACATACATTGATATTTTTCCTTCGTAACTGAAGCATGATAGGACATCTTAAACAATAGGAGAGATTTTCACGGCAAAATTCAGCAGCAGTACATCTTCTCTTGTGTGAAATATTGTGGATAATAAAACCTCCCATTTTGGCGTGTTTTATAGTCAAATCACACCCTGTGTGCATGTGCAGCCAAATATGTACAGCGTATGTAGACAAATGCAAAGAGGGTAAATCACATTGATTCAGTGCTGGTCGGAAATATGTCTCTCTCAGTTTTGTGCTGCTTTTGAAGTACTGCCTAAAATCAACCCTGGGCTTCAAAGGGATGGGATTATAGCCTTTATCCAGCAATTAATATGGTTGAAACTCAGAATGTCAGCACCTGACAACTATCCAGGCCGGGCAGTAGCTTCATAGGGGTCCAGTTCCCCTGAAGAATTGGAGTATACAATAAAATTAGTGCATAAATAGATTGAAATATTGGGAGGGGAGGGGAAAGAGCGTACAATTTCTAATGTCTAACGACCTGTCTCTATTTTGACATGAAGGGGAGAGAAAAAATGGTGGTGTCCCTTGACCTTTAACCTGCCTTATCCACCTAGATCATTTTAATCTCCCACCAACTGTTAAGCAGAAAGAGTGCTATTAAAGAGAAAGCTATTCCTTTTGCCTTCTTACATAGATCAGATGACAACCATCCCAAGTCCCTCCTCTCCGTCAGAGTTCAAGGGTTCAAAAATGGTCAGGATATCAAGGAAGGGTACGCCAGCAGGATGCAACAAGAAAGAGTTCTGAGCACTTTTTTTAATGCAGAGTAAATAGATATTGTGTGAGGGTGAGGGTGGGTGTACACACACACACATGTTGAAATTTTACTTTGGACTACTTTTCCTCAGAAAGCATCCTAAGGGTTATAATGGGGGGGGGGAGAGAGGTGCAGCGTTTGTGATCATCTGAAACGGCTTGCTTAAGAAGGCATTCAAGAAAAATTTAAGAACGTGACACGACAATTTAAAAAGAAAAAGAAAAAAACAACAGCTCTTTGTGCAGATAGTAAATAACACAAGGATGCATTTAGGTACATGCGTAAAGCATGAATAATTTATGACCTAGCCATGATACCTCTAATGCAGGGGTCAGCAAACTTTTTCAGCAGGGGGCCGGTCCACTGTCCTTCAGACCTTGTGGGGGGCCAGACTATATATATTTTTGGGGGGTGGGGGAAATGAACGAATTCCTCTGCCCCACAAATAACCCAGAGATGCATTTTAAATAAAGGACACATTCTACTCATGTAAAAACACCAGGCAGGCCCCACAAATAACCCAGAGATGCATTTTAAATAAAAAGGACACATTCTACTCATGTAAAAACACCAGGCAGGCCCCACAAATAACCCAGAGATGCATTTTAAATAAAAGGACAGATTCTACTCATGTAAAAACATGCTGATTCCCGGACCGTCCGCGGGCCAGATTTAGAAGGCAATTGTGCCGCATCTGGCCCCCGGGCCTTAGTTTGGGGACCTCTGCTCTAATGTATAGCTGGGCTATGAAATCTTTCCTAGGAGGTAGCATAAAATGTGGAGATGATGAGCTTCTTGCAGTTCTCTCTCTCTCTCTCTCTCTCTCTCTCTCTCTCTCTCTCTCTCTCTCTGTGTGTGTGTGTGTGTGCATAGTAGCCTTGTGAGGCTCACATTTTTAACTGCACATGCTGGTTGTGATGGCATTACCCTGTTTCCCCTTTTTTAATACGTAGTCATAAAGTAAGCCATGGCAGGGTTTTTAAGTATTTGAGAAATATAAGACATACCCCGAAAATAAGCCATACTTCCGCGCCGCGGAAACCAACCTCCACAGGCACCTCCACTCACAGAGTCACTCCATGCAGCCAGCACTGCAGGAGCGCGATCAGCTATGATGAGGCGCTCCAAGAGCTCCGCTTAACAGCTGATCGCGCTCCCGCCTTGCTGGCTGCATCCCCGCGCTCTGCCTTCTCGTCCACCGCCATCCCTGCCACTTCCGTGCTTGCCGCCACTGCTGGGCTCACTGCTTCTTCCTTGCCTGGCCCGGCCAAGGAGCTTGGAGCGCCCTGCAGCGGCGGGCGGAGCGCATGAGCCAGCGGCCTCTGCCTGGCCCGGCCAAAGACGCCTGCCACCCCGCCACCCGGAACTGGGGGCTGCTGCAGCGCCGAGCACTCAAGACAGCCCAGCAGCGCCCTGAGCCAGCGCCCTGAACCGTAAAAACCGTACCGGTAATAAAAAAATAAGACATCCCACCGAAAGTAAGCCACCCTGTGTTTTTTGAGGGGGGGAAAGTTATAAGACGGTGTCTTAAAAAGGGGGAAACACGGTATGTGTTTCTTCCCAGATCTTCCACTGGCTTTGATGAAAGCATTCCAGGTGTGTGTATGTGTGTGTGTTGCTTGCTCAAGAAACACCCCAATAAGTGAGTGAGACAAGCTAAGCAACATGTTTAATTTACGAAAATCCAAACTTTGTTACTAAAAGCAGCTGCAAAACTCTGCGTTGATGGAGGCAGGAGGGAGAATGACTGAACGGCAGAACTTTAATCATGATGATGCTTTGTTGGTTGCTGTTTGTAATACAGCAGGCTACCATAAATAATGGACAAGAGGAGAGAAAGAGATTTTCTCTTTTTTGTATCCTAGTGGTGGTTGTGTCCAGCAGCATTAGTCAGTGATAGGTGGTTAATAAGAACCACAAAACACCAAAAATCAAAGGCTTCAAAGTGCTTCTTGACTTGCTATTTCACAACATGGCATGGAGAACGTCAGGATTGTAAGGAGCAATACATGCACAGGAGAGACAAAGCCACGCACACAAAAATAAGAGCTTTGCTTGCTGTTTTGACCACAATGATGCCTTTCGCTGAAGAGACAAGCCATTTTTAAAACTGAAAAGCCGCTCACCTTTTCAGCAATAGAATCGCTAAAGCAAAAAGAACAAGAAAGGTTTTGGGTGGGTGCATAGGCTTGGAGCCAAAGAAGCCTGAGCAGAATTCCACTTGTACGATAGGGCTTCCCGAGCTCCGCTCCTCCAAAGCTTCTCTGGACCACCAGGGACTCTCTGCAATGACACGGGCACTGTGGAAGGGGACAGAAACCAGGGACTGCCTTGCATCAGTGCAAGGGCCTTTCACTTCAACAGTCAGGGAGACAGTAAGAGCTGTTTGGCAGTGGAATTTGCTACCAAGGAGTGTGGTGGAGTCTCCTTCTTTGGAGGTCTTTAAGCAGAGGCTTGACAGGCATATGTCAAGAATGCTTTGATGGTGTTTCCTGCTCGGCAGGGGGTTGGACTGGATGGCCCTTGTGGTCTCTTCCAACTCTACGATTCTATGATTCTATGACTTCTACAAGAACTGGTTTCCATCCCAATCTATGTTCTCTCCTGAAGTGCGTGTTCTTTCCCCCCCTGTAATCAGGTCAACACCTTATCTAAAGCATAACATGCTGAAGAACCATCCAGCATCTCTCTGCTGTGTTAGCATGAAGAGCAGGTTTTTGCCCAGATGTAATATTTGAACACCTGCCTAGCAGTGCCTTCTGCACTACATTGACATAGTTAGTAATTCCATTCATGGATTTGCATCAAAATACACTACAGATTGGCCTGTTACCTGAAAACAGCTATTCCTCACATTGCCTTTTACCTGGCAGCAGCCAGCCTCTCTCATTAGCTGAGGGCCAATTTAAATGTTACCTAACCCAAATGGGGCCACCCAAAATAGCTTTCACTCACAGTGGCATTCCAACATGCTGGGGGCAATATTTCAAAGTCTGTCACCCCAATATTTAGTGGCATTGCATACTGTGGGCAGTGGCGGACCTTGGGGTCTCAAAATTCAATGGCACCCTGTGCAACACAAAAACTCAGTGTCCCTTGCCTGTCACACTACATCATAGCTGCCAAGTCTCCCGTATTCCCCAGGAAATCCCCATTTTTTCCAGCTGTTCCTGTTTTGTTTTCCCCCAGTTTATTCTGCCGCCGCGGCCATTTTGGAACTGGGCAGAGCCTGCTCAGAAGCGACTTTTGATGCTGCTCTGCCCAGTTCCAAAATGGCTGCAGTGCGACTTCTGGCTGCTACTTCCGCCCGGTCCCTTATTTCTCCGACAGCAACTTGGCAGGTATGCACTACATTCCAAGTCGTAGTTGTGTCATCCCCTGGGGCGCACCCTGGGGCGCACTCTGTTCCCAGTGCAACCAAACCCGCCACGCTCCCCTAAATCCACCTCTGCTGTGGAAAAGTGAAGGAAAACAACAGATTTCAGAAAGCAGGTGTCCATGAGTGCAAAATGCCCAAAGTGTCCCACCCTGGCCAATAACTGTCACGGTGACATCTTCATTGGACTGCAATAAGCAGGTACAAGAATGGTCACTTGAGAAAGCAAAGCTGGAGAGATCCCACATAGGAAAGAGAAGTCTGTGACATTTTAGTTGAGGAAGAAAAATGATTAATGGTAGATAGATAGAAAAGTTGATAGATGATAGTGGGTAGGTAGGTAGGTCGACAGATGGACAGACAGACAGACAGACAGACAGACAGACAGACAGACAGATGATATCATAGGTTAAAAAAATTTCCCGGTTAAGGTTTGGTGACAATAATAGACTGAAGAAAGCCTCCAAGAGGAATAGTGTGATTCCCACTTCAAGTGTATAAATGACCATCGTCCTCCCAACTTTTTTTAAAGCAATCATACACTCCAAATTGGTTATTCTAACATCTTTGTACTCTCATCTTCTGTCTTCATCCCTGTCAAAGCATTCCTGACACTCAGTGGTGATTCAGATTTACTGAGCCAAAGCTTCTATACTGGCAATAACCACCATCTCAGGTGAGGAAAAGAAGCAGAACAGGATACAGAGCTTTTATGTGGCATAGAATTGAGCGGACAGAGGGTGATTCTGATGAAGACAAGACTGCACATTCTCCTAAGGCCATTTTCAGCTATGGAGATAATTGGGGAAAGCATATGTGTATTGTAGCAAGCAGCCACACCCATTTGAAATAATCTAATTACCGTAACAAGGAGCAAAACAGGATAGCTATAGCTATGCCAGCACAAGCTGCTCTCTGTGCCAGGTGTGGCCCTCTAGAGTTTGATGAAGTACAACTCCCATCATCCCTAGCCATTGACCACGTTGCTATGGCTGATGGGAGTTGTAGTTCAGCAACATCTAGAGGGTTAAAGGTTCCCCACACCTGCTCACAACCATGCATATTTATCATACATAGGTGCAAGCAAGTCTGAGTGTTTCATTTAATGTCTCAAAATGCAAACACGAGATATGTTTTCACTAGATCAGGAATGGACCATCTCGCCAACCTTTTTGGACAAGTGAGCACGTTTCAAATTTTGAGAGAGTGCTGTGGGCACAAGATGACTGCCATGGAGGCACAGCATAATATAAAGTCACAGAGTGTATAGTCATGGTGAAGATTTTCCCATAAACGTATTTCCATACTAGAAGATGTTTAACCTGTTGAACTTCTGCCTACCATATAGCTGTGAAAGGCACAAAAATCCTGTTTTCCCCTCTGTGAACCCTAAACCAAAACCTAGGCTGCTATCCTGTCTCATTTACATAGGAGTAATTCCCATTAAACATGAAGAGACTAATTTCTGAGCAGGCCTGTCTATCAATGAACTGTGAATTAACTATAGAGTAAATTCTTAATTGGTGCCTGCTCCTCAGCTCCTGCACAGCTAGAGACATGCCCAAATCTCTTTGCAAAGTATTCAAGTCTGGCATTGTGGCGGGGGATTCTTTAATATTCACCCACACTTTTTGTGTAGTCATATTTGCAGAAAAAAAGTTTTAGGGAGTACCTGATCTGAGAAGAACCCACCACAGGCTGCTAGAGGGATAGGAAGGGCAAACTATGGAGATTCCAAAGTGTAAAAAATAAGACAGAAGCAGGAAAAGTACACTAAAGGGGTGGGGAAATAGCAGCTCTTTAAGGCACCACAGATTCCTATTGCCTTGTGTCCAAACAACTCACTCATCAATTTCAGCTCTGACTTCACTCACTGGCTAGTGAGTGGGAGCTCACTCACTGGGAGCAGCCAGTTCACAAAAATTGCTTAGAAAAAAGTCTGCACGTTTTGCTATATAACTTTTTTCCTAAGAGAGCTATAGCCCTACTCTTGAAAAAATGAAAGCTCAGAGTCTAAGGGCCTTGCTCAGGCCTTCATGGGCATCAAAGCATTGCAGGTGCTGATTTGGCAACCCCCAGGTAATCTGTGGCCCTCTAAATGTTGTTAGACTCTAGCTCTCATCCACCCCAGCCAGGACAGTCAGTGGTCCAGAAAAATTGGAGTTGTAGTCCAGCAATAACTGAAGTGCCAGAGGTTCTCCATCCCATACTCATACTCATCGCCTTACTTTCTCAAGAGATATTAATTCTTTTGTTCTTGCATATTTTGTTTGAGATGCCCATACAGTCTTTGCTCGTGTATTCCATAGCTGTTCCTGCTGTGGTTCTCACTGTTTCCTGGATAATAGATCACTATCAAACAACAATCAATGGTAGGTTACAAACAGAAACAATGGGGTGGGGGGAAGTAACTTGTATACTTGTTTGCAAAATGACAAAAAAGAGAGAGAGAGCAGGATTTGGCTCCTTGGTTCGTTGGCAGTAGCAATCTTAGAAGAAGAAATGCACTGCCGTGATAAACTATTTTCACTGCTACGAGCTTCCTCCTCCTTAGTCTCAGTGCTGCCCATTGTGGAACTCAACAGGAAGGAGGATGGAGACCAACCTAGAATTACATTGCAGGTAAAGTGCTCCTGTTCAGGGTTCCAGTTACCCAGCCAAGTCTTATTTTATAACCATTGGCGGATGGTGCCTTCCGCCTTACCAGTCCCAATGGGCACCAGCTGCCAATGGTTATAAAATAAGACATGGCTGGGTAACTGGAACCCTGAACAGGATCACTTTACCTGCAATGTTTTGTTGCAGATGCCACCTGTATCTAATGTTTGTTAATGGTAGCTGCTCAAGGGAGATCCAGTCCAGAACCCAATGAAGATCCTGGCAAGTACTCCAATTGAACGTGGCTGCTAAAGATGGAGAAGGCAAGAAAATAAACTGAGTTGTGCCATCCCCAAATTCTTCAAAATGTTCCTTTTTTTAAGAGTATAAAACATGACCAGGTTCTCAATAGCTTGAGAAATCCCAAGTTTTTTAGTGAACTGCAGCTAGCTTGTTCCATTGCATTTGGATGAAGGAATCTTTAATTTTGAAATTCACTGCCTCTCCACCATTACAAGACCCTCCAGGGCAATGATCTATCAAGTTCTGACTGTCTCAAACTGTTTGTGCTGGATTCAGCATCTATCACTCCTCTGACTTGCTGCACAATCAGCCAAGAAACAATAATTTTCAATTAAGAAACCTGGAGAAGACTTGGGGACTTGATTTATGGTGCATGACTAATTACCAAATAGCTAGTCTAATGAAAATTAAGCTCCTGGTTACTACAAAGATTTAACTTCATGAAAGGATGTTGATATGACACAAGATATAATTTACTGAAATGTTATTATATGTGTTAAGACAATAAAATGCTATAATTCGTAATTAAAATGATCTCATTTTAATTGCATATCAATGCAGTATTTACAATATGAACAGTTTTGTCACAATACTTTTCTGAGTCCCGTCCCATCCCCCCCATCATATATCTAAAGGCAATAAGGCCCTTCTGACTAGCTTCACTCGCTCATTCATTCTCTCACTCCGGGCCAAACTACATGTTACGCTGGTAGATCTGTGATTGATCTCCCGGCTTTTTAATTTCTTTTTACTGAATGCAGATGTGGGAGCTGTTAATTTGGTTGGGGAAGCAGCATGGGGGCGGGAGGTGTTTAACACTTTCACTCTGTGACATTTTCCTGATCTACATTGCCCGCTGCAAACACCTCTTTGCTGGGGGAGGGGGAGAGAGGAAGTGGTGGTGTATTAACAACACACTCGCCCATATCATTACTGCAGTTTCCCCCCATAAAGGAAAGTTCATTTCAGGTTAAGTATGATTCAGGTTAAGTACAGACTTCCGGAACCAATTGGGTACTTAAACCGAGGTACCACTGTATTTGACCCTGAGGGTGATAGTCAACTAAGGGTTACTCAGAGAAGACTTATTTAAACTTAAGGGCCTAGCTCTGCTCTGAAGAAACATTGTTGAATACCACCCCATGTTCCACCAGGGTCATATAGAATGGCTCATCACTGTAGTCGCTGGACTTCTCATTGGCCCTTCCAATGGCACTGTCAATCCCCTTCAACACTGCCATGGGAATAAACCCTTAAAGTGCTGATCTGGGTTTGCAGCATTGCTTGGATAGCTCAGTTGGTTAGAATGTGGTGCTGATAACACCAAGGTTGCAGGTTTGATCCCTGTATGGGACAGCTGCATCTATTTCCATTGCAGGGGGTTTGAACTACATGATCCTCAGGATCCCAACACTATGATTCTATGGTGTGTGTTTGGGGGGGGCGGTGTTTTAGTGAGGCAGCCTGTAATCATGCAGTCCAGAACTGACACTAAAGGGGAAAGGAAGGGAAACTTAGTACATGCAGGAAACCATTTGCATCTTTACAAAGCCTTTATGGGATTATTCATTTATGGTCAGAAGGACAGCTGGCAGTCAGAAAAGAAATTTCAAATATGTTTCATTTCCTCCCTGACCCTTTTATATTGGTTGAGGTTTGTTTGAGTAGATGTGCCAATCTGACAATGGGCGGAAATTTTAAGTGATTCTTTTTCATCCTTTTCAGCACTATTCTGAAGCTAGTTTATTGATGCTCAAAGCATCCATGCATAGAAAAATTGTAGATCTGGGGTTGCCAACCTTTTCGGGCATGTAGTTACATCTGCAAACTGCAGCAACTGTTGTAGATGTTATTTTTTTATTGTTGTGCTAATGGTTATGATAACAATGTAAGAATAGCCTGCTGGAACAGGCCAATGGTTCATTCTAGTCCATCATCCTGTTCTCACAGCGGCCAACCTGATGCTTGTGGGGAAACCTACAAGCAGGACCCAAGCACAAGAGCCTTCTCCCCTCCTGCACTTTCCATTAACTGATATTCAGAAGCATACTGCCTTCAACAGTGTAGACAGAACACAGTCATCAAGGGGAGTCACTCCACCTCCTTGATCATTTTGGTTGCCATTCTCAGAACCTTCTCCAAGTCTACTATAGCCTTTTCAGTGCTATTTATCTAGAAAAAGAGGTGCCAGAACTCACCATGAACACCTCCCTTATTCCCTTATAATGGTAATGGCATCCACCTGAGAAGTGCCAGAACTGAATTCCAGTGAGTTCCAGCTGAAGGGGGGGGGGGAGCCCTGATCCTTTTTAGGTGATTGTACGTCACTTTGTGAATTGATTGCCTTAAAATGTGATATAGAACTCTAAATACATACATACATACATACATACATACATACATACATACATACATACATACATACATACCAAAGCTTAAACTTTTTTTAAAATAATCTTGGTCATTGATGATTGCCTCCTTGTTTTTTTATGGCATCTTCCCTTCACTCTATAGCATGGAATTCAAAGATATAAACACTTAAAACGTATGTAAATTAAAAACTACTGAGCTCTCCTTTTTAAAAAAAGAAAAATTTGACTGGTGATTTGTGTCTATTTGCATTCTTTATATTTTTTCATATAGAATATATCTTATTTCAGATAAAGTGTAAAGAGGTGTTTTACTCTCTCCCCCTTTCCTCAAGATTTCTTGCACTTCTGCAAACTTTGGGGTTAATCTGATCCTGGTGAAACTTCCCCCTTGTGCGCTGCTGCTTGCTTGGCTACATAAGCAATGGTACTCAGTGCCTAGAGGCAATGATACACTGATGTACATGTTTTGCCATCCACATGAAGGCTGGTGGAATCTGATTCCATGTAGCAACTGCTCCACACTAAACGTGCTGCAGTGCAGTGAGCTTGCCATAGCTTGTAATTACATGCTTCAGAATACAAATTTGTCCAGCTCTTAATACCCTGCTGTGTTATGAACTGAATGACCACCAGCCAAGTTCTCTGCTGGCTCAGAAAGCAGAACGTGATTTTGTAGCATGTGTGGTCACTGTTCTCCAGCAGACCAGGTGCCCAAAGCCTGCCATTTTGTAGGGTCATGTTCTGTAATCTGAAACCCATCGCTATCTCTGAAAGGTTTTAATTGCTGTGAAATTACATGAACCACAAAGCCAGCTAACTTGTAGGACTTTTTCATATTCACCCTTCGCTCTCGTTGAAACTCTCGTCAGTCGCTGGGAACTATGTAACCGGACCAGCTGCCCAACTTAGATGGCCTTGGTTTGGCAAGTATAGTTTCCATTTGGGCTGGTTCTCTTGGTTACTCCATGCAAATATTTTATGTAGTTGCTGTAATCCACTTGATCTAGAAAGCTCTCTTGTTGCTGAGTGTGTCTGCTTGGGGAGGGAGGGACAAAGCAGCCATCTGTCACTGCTAGTGCTGAGAAATCCCAGGCAGCTATGTGACAAAGCACATGTATGTAGCACCACGGTGCACCTGTGTCAACCTTGAGAAATCTCAGAAAACAGGTGAGCTTTACTTATTAAGAAGTCTTATGATTACTAAGCCGATTTTACCAAGCTGCCCATCACTAAACCCTGCATCTATACTACAGGAGAGCAGCAGGAATCTTTGGCAGTACCACATAATCTCACCATAGGTAACTCACGTAACAAGATGCTCTACACATTTCAGCCATGGCATGGAATAGTCACTGAGGGTTTTCATACCGAGGCTTAAATTGCCTTTGCAACTCGTATGTGAAATCTACACCATGCAAAAAGTGTTTCTGCTGGCCTTAAGGAAGCTGGCAGCAAAGGCTGGTGGTTACTTGGAAGGAAACCAGTTTGATTTGAGTAGAAGAGGGCCAGCAGGAACGGAAAAGGGATACATCTCAGTGGAGTGTTGGACTGATGTGACAGAAAGAGGGATACAGTTCTACAACAGAACTGACTTCCAAGAGGCATGTGTCAAATTGCAGCATTAGGCCTTAATCACAGCTAAGGGTTTAATACCCCATACTGAATAACAAGGAAGGTCTCCCTAGGTCACGATCCCAGCTCAGTTCACACCCCGCAGTGGCCCTGCTCTATGCCCTGTGCTTTTGAGCTGTGGTATTGCTTACCTGTATGGAGGATGGCAATACCTCCATACAGGTAAGCAAGTGCATTTGTAGAACTCTATGGCTTCTATGTGGCTGGCAGCTAAGATTGTTCTGCTCACTTTTGTCTTCGACTCCCATCCACAGGTGGCTCTCATAGGTTTCCCTAGTAGGGAACATGGCCTTCATCTGGAAAAAAAGAAAGAAAAAAAGTTCCCTACCCTTGTTCTAGGCTGGCTGAGGGAGTCTTTTCAGATGCTGCAGCGTGGCTGTCAATCTATGGCAGGCATCCCCAAACTGCAGCCCTCCAGATGTTTTGGCCTACAACTCCCATGATCCCTAGCTAACAGGACCAGTGGTCGGGGAAGTTGGGAATTGTAGTCCAAAACATCTGGAGGGCTGAAGTTTGGGGATGCCTGATCTATGGGGTGGGGGAGCCACAGTCACATACTGTATATGTGAATTTTTTGTTGACTAAGCTACAAAGAAAGCCATGCATGACTATTCTGATTTTCTTCCACTTCTCTGTAGGATACTGATTAGCAACTCAACTAAGAAACAAAAGATACTAGAAACAATCAGGATGTCTGGAGAGGTAGATAAATACACTAATTATTGAAACAGAGTAGATGGCTAGTTGGGGGAGCTCAATCCCCAACCATTCCTAAAATGAATGATGAGAACAGTGCCTAGCATCTAGCCTGCTGGCATCAGCTGGTCCAGCATTACGAAACATAGAAGCAGGCAGCCCCAAACTAAGTTCTCCATAGACATCAGCCAGCGATATTTATAAGAACAAAATATCAAGCGTCCATCTAATATACACATGTAAAACTACCAGGGTTAAAGGTAAAGGGACCCCTGATCATTAGGTCCAGTCGTGACCGACTCTGGGGTTGCGCGCTCATCTCGCATTATTGGCCGAGGGATCCGGCGTACAGCTTCCAGGTCATGTGGTCAGCATGACAAAGCCGCTTCTGGCAAACCAGAACAGCACATGGAAACGCCGTTTACCTTCCCACTGTAGCGGTTCCTTTTTATCTACTTGCATTTTGACGTGCTTTCGAACTGCTAGGTTGGCAGGAGCTGGGACCAAGCAATGGGAGCTCACCCCATCACAGGGATTCGAACTGCCGACCTTCTGATCAGCAAGCCCTAGGCTCAGTGGTTTAACCACAGTGCCACCTGGGTTACTCACCTAAAAAAACAGCAGCCATCTCTCTACACATCAGGGAATTTTTTTTGCCTTATAGCCTTTGCTGACCTTCATGGTCAGGAAGGTTAAAAGCCTAAGGGTTGGGCATTAAACTTGAACACATTTCAGATGGCAAGTTTGGGTCTTCAGAGCAGGCATTGTTTTACATGTGGCCAAAACAACAACAAAATACTTAGGTTAAGGCTGTACTGATCAGTAAGGTAGATGGAAGAAGGAGAAGGGTGTGCTCTGGCGTAGTTTGGAGCCCTCAGAAGTGTAGTCATCAAGGCAGGACTATGGGGCAAGAATTTGTGGGCCCAGTTCTGGATGAGCAGAAGAGGCCACCAATGCAGCAGGTCTTCGGATCACATTTTGAAGGAAGTGAAGTAATACAAATTACCAACCATCCAGAGAGCCACCAAAAGACCATATACCATAACAGCACCACTCTGTTTCTTTCTGTCTCTGTCTTTGTCCCCCCCAATCTCTCACACACCCCATATATGACATTTCACAGGTTATTATTATAAACAATGAATCTGTTCTCCATCATGTCCTCTTTATCAACTTGCCTAACATAACTAGCTGTTTTTTGTTTGCAGACTGATTGTTTGCAGACAATTAGCTAGGTCACCGCATTCCCAAACTGGGGTGCCTCAGGAAGGCTCCGCCTGCTAAATTAAAATCAAAGGCACAATTCATTTTTACAGCCCCAAGGTTTCCTGATGACTGGTCCTTAAAGGAGAACACCCCAGCACAAGTCACTGGTCTGGATACGCCTCTTCCTTGTAAAAAAGGCCTCGTGTAGAGAAGTAACCTGGCTCTGCAGCATATGGACCGACAGTGCAGATGTTAAATGTTGTCAACCATATGCCCCCACCAACAGCCTAGCCATTGCATTCTGCACTATCTTGCTGCTTCTGGACAAGGCTCACAGGCAGCTCCACATAGAACACACTGCATAAATTCAGATTTGAGATTGCCAGTGCATGGACTACAGTGGCCAAATTACCCTGATCTACTATAGCAGATGAAAGTGGTAAAAAGGAGTCCTAGCCACAGAGGCCATCTTAAAAAGCAGAGACATCACCTTGCCTACAAAGGTCCGTATAGCTATGGTTTTCCCAGTAGTGATGTATGGAAGTAAGAGCTGGACCATAAAGAAGGCTGATCGCCGAAGAATTGATGCTTTTGAATTATGGTGCTGGAGGAGACACTTGAGAGTCCCATGGACTGCAAGAAGATCAAACCTATGCATTCTGAAGGAAATCAGCCCTGAGTGCTCACTGGAAGTACAGATACTCCAATACTTTGGCCACCTCATGAGAAGAGAAGAAGAGAATCCTTGGAAAGAAGAGAAGAATCCTTGGAAAAGACCCTGATGTTGGGAAAGATAGAGGGCACAAGGAGAAGGGGATAACAGAGGACGAGATGGTTGGACAGTGTTCTCGAAGCTACCAACATGAGTTTGACCAAACTGCGGGAGGCAGTGGAAGACAGGAGTGCCTGGTGTGCTATGGTCCATGGGGTCACGAAGAGTCGGACACGACTAAACGACTAAACAACAACAACAAAAGCCACAGAGGCCACTTGAGCCTTTAATATGAAGATGAATCCAGGAGTACCTCCAAGCTACAGACCTGATCCCTTAGAAGGTCCCCATTCAGAACAGGCAACTGGATATGGGGCTCACTGACCCACAGAGTCTCTATCTTCCCAGGATTCACTTGGTTTACTGATCCACCATTGCATCTGGGCACTGGTTGAGGGTTTGCACAACTTCTCCTGATTCAGATGTCATGAAGAAAAAGAGCTGTGTACCATCAGCGGACTGATAGCATCATACTTTAAAATGATGTGTTGCAGGAAATTCAGTGCATGTGTGAACAGGTGCACATGCATATATCCCAATCACCACATTTAAAGGATGCCAGGTTGTGAGATGTGACTCTAATGTACATGTGTCTTGTCATAGCTTTCTGTTTACAGATGTAAAGGCCGGCTTTGCCGCTCCTGGTTATTCCCGGTTGTGTTTTTCCATTCAAAACACATGTAATGTTCTATGATCTCTTGTTTTAGAACCTTGATTACTCTATCACTTATTTATAGCTTCTAGTTTATGCTGGGTATTCTTATAACTTAAGTGAATGTATGTTATTAATTTCAGACACTCTTCTACTCATTAGCTACTGCATTAGGAGAATAATGCTACAGTACATTCTCTCCGAGCTTTAGAAGGCTGCAGGAATTCATTTGGACTTGAAACTAAAACAATGGCTAGGTTGAGACTTAATATAAAACCATAATTTGCACTAACTATAGATACAGTGAACTGCATAATGTGAACTTCCTGGTGTGCAACTGAAAAACCATGGTTTAGAGTGGCTTTTCTTCTTCTATTTTGTTTCCATTCATTCTAAAAGGCAATCTCAGCAATATTCTATAGGAGCCAGAGGTCACCTCCAACACCTCTGCCTTTACTCTGCCTTGCTCTCAATAAAGGGCTAAGCAGGAGTTCTTCATCAGAAGAGCAAGGCATTATGGGTGAAATGGCTGGGAGACTGCCTTTGTCACCACAATTTTGCTTTAAATTCTAATGAAGTTTTAACAGAACTTATAGCCCAGGCATCCCCAAACTGCGGCCCTCCAGATGTTTTGGCCTACAACTCCCATGATCCCTAGCTAACAGAACCAGTGGTCGGGAAAGATGGGAATTGTAGTCCAAAACATCTGGAGGGCCGAAGTTCGGGGGTGCCTGTTCTAGCTACTGCAACAATATGGTGGTGGTGCAGCCACTCTAACCCAGAATGCTTCACTCTTAAGAAAGGACTCCCTACACTGGCCCTTTCTCAAATGTGAGAGGCGAGGGGAAGAAGATAAGCTAGTGCCAAATGCTCTTACCCAAATAAGTCAGTGGGTGCAAGGATAAAGGAGTTGAGGCAAACGGATAGTGGCAGTTAGGAAAGGAAAAGGGGGCGTGAGTGGAGGCAGCAGCAGCGGGAAAGGAGGAAGAGGAATATGAGTGTTGGTAGCAGGGAGGGGCTTAGCTGCCAAGTATCCCGTTTTTCGTGGGAAACCCCCGGATTTTAATCCATTTCCCACTGTTCTCCCGAATGGAGAAAAATCCCGGAAATCCCCCGGATTTCCTACCTGCCAGGGAGCCTCCATTTTGGGTGCTGCTCTGCCCATGTGTGGGCACCGGAAATAGGGCAGAGCGGCACCAGAAGTCGCTTCTACGCATGCCCGGCAGCCATCTTGGTGGTGGTCGCATGGCGGCCATCACCAAGATGGCCGCCACCATGTGGCCACCACCAAGATGGCCACCGGGCATGCATAGAAGCAACTTCCAGTGTCCCTCTGCCCTATTTCTGGAGCCCACGCATGGTCAGAGCGGCCCCGGAAGTTGCTTCTACGCAACTTCCGGAGCCGCGCCACTGCTGATCCCACATTTTTCAGCAGGAGACTTGGCAGGTATGGGGAGGGGGAGAGAAAGAGTGGTGGGCAGTGGGAGCTGACAGAGAATGCAACCTCATGCACCAACCCTGAGTTTTAGTTTCTGGTTTTTCGGCCCCAAATAAACCACAGTTCGTGAGCAAGCTTGGGTTCAGACATCAAAACAAACAATAGCTTATGAAACAAACCATGGTTTTGCATTATGTCTGAATTCAGTCCATCATTTGGGGCTAAAGCAGCTTGAATGCAAGGACTGTTGCCTCGCTGTTTTGCTTAGCAAATAGTATGCAAGCCTTGCTGCACAAAGCTTCACTGATCTTGAAGTACAGATACACAAAAGTCTATTGGGGCCTCTGTCTTTCAGCCACAGCGCTCACTATAAACAGTACAGCTGTTGCTACACTTGTGATGGGTAATGCAATTCCATTGCATGAACGTATTTTTCTTTCAGTGTTCAAGCAAACCTTATTAAAAAGAGGAAAAAGCAGTATAAACAAAGTAGGGGGGGGGACATAATAGCATCATAACAACGGAAAGCTGAATCATCTCGTCTTCTAGTATTTGCCTGTGATTTTTCAAAGTGCTAAGTTTCTCTATTAAAAAGACATGGAGATCTTGTTTTACAGCATATTTGAAACACACAGAAAAATGCTACATGCTGAGCAATGAAATTGAATTTTTTCCCTCCTCTTGAAAGAGACCTATCCATTTCATTCACATCTGCCATATTTTTAAGTAAAAAAACAATAGGCATCTACAAAAATATTTTGGTAAAATCCATGGAAGTCCACAGGGGTCCTGAAACCCAGAGATATATTTCTTCCAACCTTCATATGAATAACTTATCCATTGCCCCTGTTCTTATTTAGCTCAAATGAAATAATAGCAAGGAGATGCAGAAAACCTATTCTCTGTTCTTCTTTCCAATACTTTGCACTTGTTATAAGGCTATTAATAGAAGCAAAACATTTTGTGTGTTAAATATTGCAGGGTCAGGACAGTTATATGTTGGCACGTAAATATTTACAAAAGATTGTGCTGGATAAATTGTTCATTGATTTCACCCCCCCCCCTTTCTTTTTGCCCTGAAAAAGGATAGATTAGATTATTACCCTATGCAGCCATGGGAAAGCAATCAACACAAGAAATCACGGACAGTGATTTTGCCTTTACAATGGTAGTTTTGTAAATAGCAATCTTTAAAACTGAGCACCTATAACTTACATTGTTTAAGCCTTGAAGCAGAAGAGAAAACTGAAACATAGAGAGTAAGCATATGAGAGTTATTATTAAGTGGATGTTGTTGTTGTTGTTGTTGTTGTTGTTGTTGTTTAGATTTATTGCCCCACCCTTTGGCATAAAGTCCCCAGCATGGTTTGCAGCAATGTAAAAACACAATGTTCAAATCAAGTGAAACAGCCATGTCCAAGGCATGTGTGTGTGTGGAATTTAGTGCAATCACTCCACCAGTGCAAGAATTTCTGCTCGTACAAAGAAAATTCTCCGCTTCTCCTCTCACGTGCCCCCAAAATCTGTTCTAGGGGCTCCCCCAACCCTCTGCAGTAGTTTTTGGACAGACACAGGGCACACACAGGAGGGGAAGAGGTGGGGAAACTCCACTTGCACAAGCAGAAATCCTTGCACTGCTAAGATACCCAGTATTGTGCCACAATGCATGCAATTATAAACAAAGCTTAGTAGATCAGCAGTCTACTACAGCAATGTTGGGATGCCATCTTGCTCTTATGTAGGTTTGCGAAGGGGCAGTTCAAAGTCTCTGCTTTTCTCATTCTTCTTCTGCTCTTGGTAAAGGTAAAGGACCCCTGGATGGTTAAGTCCAGTTAAAGGTGACTATGGTGTTGCAGCGCTCATTTCGCTTTCAGGCCAAGGCAGCCGGTGTTTGTCTGTAGGCAGCTTTCCGGGTCATGTGGCCAACATGTCTAAACCACTTCTGGCACAACGGAACACTGTGACGGAAAGCAGAGCGCACAGAAACACCGTTTACCTTCCTGCCACAGCAGTACCTATTTATCTACTTGCACTTTGACGTGCTTTTGAACTGCTAGGTTGGCAGGAGCTGGGACAGAGCAACGGGAGCTCACTCCGTTGCAGGGACTCGAACCGCCGACCTTCCAGTTGGCTAGCCCAAGAGGCTCAGTGGTTTAGACCCTCAGCCTAATGATTTGGCTAGCCTTCATCCTATCAGAGGTGGATATTGGACAGCACGACCATTTTTGCTGCACGGGGCACCGCACCTAGGGGGTGCTGGAGGGTATCACAATTATGTGAAGTGAGCAGAATGAAAGGTGAGAGGCGGTTTGTGTGTGTGTGTGTGTGCGTGCGTGCATGCATGCATGCATGCATGCATGCACCAGATTTTGGCCTCGCACAGGGCACTGCTGAAATATGAAAGACCAAAGTTTGCCCCTACCCTGTTAGAACCTCCGTGATTTCAGGAAGCAAATGAGGAAAACCTCTAAGCCCTTCTCAAACCTCACAGTTTGCTAATTTCAGAGGAGGAATCTTAGGCCTCCGTCAGGCAAATTCTGCTCTGGAAAGCTAAACCACATTCCAAACATCGCCTGTAAATTTCTAAAACAGATTATCAATATTAACCAAGCAGTTTACTGCTCTGTAACCCAAGTCTCATGCTGACAGAACCCTCCTGTGGCTGGATTGCATGCAAGAGCAGGGCCTCTTTCACTTGGCTATTACTGAAACAGTGTCTTCCGTCAAAGCTTTTACAATAAGGTTGAACAATCATGTTACCACCTTTTTCTTTCAGGAGAGAGGGGACTAAAGGAATCGGTTCCTGTCATATATTCATCAGTTTAATTGTTTATAACTATAGTTATTCAGCATGTAGAACTGATTAGGACAGAGAAATAGGTCCTCCTGAGGAATATAATTAAATACACATGTTCTGGGATTCAGGGGAAACAACTGCCTTCTGTAAATGACTTCCTAAACAAGAGAGGGAAACCTTTAGACAGTCCCATTAGACTGAAGGCTACTACAATGTGCCTTACTTTCCTAGGATTTCAGGTGTCCAATCTGACTGGATAGCCTTCCTAAAGCACTTGCAACGTCCTTATAAATAAAGGCTTTCTAAGAATTTTAAGAGCTGGCTGACTAATGTTTATTCCCATGGTGTGGGGAAGTTGGGAGAGCAACTGCCCCATAAGCCACTGCTGAGTAGAATACAAAGACTTTGTTCTAAAATATAAAGTAGCAGCCATAGGGAAACTGAACAGGCCTTCTCATTCCCACATGCTACACCTCATTTCTTTTTATAGGCTAACTCTCTTCAGCTGGCTATTACTCCCAGCTGTCTTTTCAAAAAGACTGAAAGGGAAAACCCATACTATATCTTCATAGCGTCTAGCTCAGTATTGTCCATTCTGACTGTCATGGGGTTTCCAGGGTTTCAGGCAGGTGATACTCCCAGCCTTACCTGGCGACAGCAGGGATTAGAACCCTAGGACCTTCTGTGTGCAAGGCATATGTTCAACCACTGAGCTATAGTCAAGAAGGAATACTTAACCATGGAAGAACTAGATAAAACCTTGGTTGAGCCTGGTCAATTGTTCCAAAAGGCTAGCTGGCAACCTAAACGGCCACGGTCCTGTATACCTGAAGGAGCGTCTCCACCCCCATAGTTCAGCCCGGACACTGAGATCAAGCACCGAGGGCCTTCTGGAGGTTCTCACTGTGAGAAGCAAAGCTACAGGGAACCAGGCAGAGGGCCTTCTTGGTAGTGGCACCCGCCCTGTGGAACACCCTCCCATCAGAGGTCAGAGAGATAAACAACTACCTGACATTTAGAAAATACCTAAAGGCAGCCCTGTTTAGGGAAGTTTTTAGTCTGTGATATTTTAATGTATTTTGATGTGTGTTGGAAGCCGCCCAGAGTGGCGGGGGAGACCTGGCCAGATGGGCGGGGTATAAATATATTATTATTATTATTATTATTATTATTATTATTATTATTATTATTCAAAGGTGATACAATAAGGGAGAACTTGAGACATCTTTATTTTATTTTATTTTATTACTTTTCAAGTTTATACATTTCACTAATTTTACAATCATTTTGACATTTCAAACTTGATTTCCTTCCACCTTTTTCTGCGGTTCCTTAAATTTGTTTCTAATATCTTCTGCATATCCAAATTAACTTAATTTGTTCATTTATTCATCTTCTTTACAAAGGATATTTTAAACTTGAGACATCTTTAGGCGGACTATTGGGAGGTGAAATATTTGTTCCAGATCACAGGTTGCAGATCAGAGGTTGCTACCCCTCCCACCTTCAAGAAAAATAATTTTAAATCACATAGACACCATCTACATATTCAAACCACCGACCAGTTTGTATTGTGTTTTCATGGGTGAGCAAGCAAGATTCTTCTTACTTTTAACCGCTATTTAAAAAGAGTTCCTTTAATGGCAAGCTGTTAAATGATGGTGGTAATCCCATTAAAAGTTCCCAAGTTTATAATCCTCACCAATTTCCCTGATGATTCTCACACCACCTTCTTCGGGACTTGGAGACAGGGCACTTCTCCCACACCCTTTGGCAGCTATGAAGTGAAGCATTGTGTTTCCCAAACCGGATAATATTGACTGCTCATATAGCCTGGATTTCATAAATTATCCATAGGCTCATCAATTTACTCCCACTGATTTATGATTTGAAAACAGAATGAGTCATTCTTGGCATTATGCAGAAAGTGTGGAAAATAAAAGCAATTGGAAAATGTATCTGGAGAACATCCTTCTAACAAACTACAGTTGGTTGGTTGCTCTACAGAACTCAACATGGAGGGAACCTTAATCAGTGTTACTCTGCAAGCAGGCTTCTCTACTAAGGACACTCCTGACTCCTGCTTCCCACTCTCATGGCCAGTGAGCTACTGGAGGAGGATGTTCTCAGGATGCATCTGTGGCTGCCCTTGTTGCGTGCCCTGGACTTGTCTGCTTCTCAAAATCGTATTTCCCTCCCTGGGTTGGTTTTTCTCCTCAGTGGGCAGTATGATCTCCGCAGGTACGTTTCCGATCTCTGCAGTTCATTTCCAAGCACAATTCAAAGTTTTGGTGCTGACCTTGAAAGCCCTAAACGGCCTCAGCCCAGTATACTGAAGGTGTGTCTCCACCCCCATCGTTCAGCCCGGACACTGAAGTCCAGCGCCGAGGGAAGGCCCTCTGGCGGTTCCCTCACTGTGAGAAGTGAGGTAACAAGGTGTCACGGTCCAGTCGGCGGGCGTCAGGACCAGAGGCAAGATGGTGGTGAAGAAGCAGGAGCAGGTGCAGGGCTGAGGGTCCAGCAGCAGGCAGTTTCAGGGTCAAGGAGCAAGGCAGAGACGAAGGTCCACGGGGCAAGAAGCAAGGCGAAGGCTCAAGGAACAAGAAGTAAGGCGAAGGCTCAAGGAACAAGAAGCAAGGCGAAGGTCCAAGGGTCGAGGAGCAAGGCGATGGCAAAGCAAGGGTCCCAGGAGCAAGGAGCAAGGCGAAGGATCAAGGAACAAGAAGCAAGGCGAAGGTCCAAGGAACAAGAAGCAAGGCGAAGGTCCAAGGGTCGAGGAGCAAGGCGTCAACAAGGCGAGGGTCCAAGGAGCAGGAGGCCAGATGCAACCAGGCAGGGATAGCGTTGCTGTGGCAAAGAGCTGAAGGGAAATGCTGGGCTTTTATCCCTCCCAGCTCCTGCCACCAGGTGCAGTGAGATCTCAAGTGGCCTCACCTGGGTGACTACTCCTTGCCTCTCCAGCACAAGCTGAGGTCTTCACCTGTGTGGCCACGCCTTGCTTCCCCAGCACAAGCTGAGGCAGGCCCCAGTCCTGCAAGGCACTACAGGCCCCAGAGCCTGACTCCTGCCCATACTCCTGACAGTACTCCCCCCATAGGGAAAACGGGGTTCCACCCCCGGTCATGGCCCAGGCTACCTGGGAACCTCCGATGGAAGACCCGAACCTTATCCCCAACCTGGAATGCAGGTCCTTGCCACCGCCGTCGATCCGCTTGCACCTTATAGTCCGCTTTGGCCCTCTATAGGTGCTGTACCAGGTCGGCTTGTGTCTCCTGGATGTGGGAGACCCGATCATTGGCGGACGGCACGAGAGAAGCCGCGGGGGTGCAGGGATGATTGCATGGGTGGTACTCTCGGAGGGCCCCAAGTTCAGGGGCCGACAAGTTCATGGGCCGACGTCCGGTGCGGTGACGTTCCAGGAACAGCCGAACCTTATCCCCAACCTGGAATGCAGGTCCTTGCCACTGCCGTCGATCCGCTTGCACCTTATAGTCCGCTTTGGCCCTCTCTAGGTGCTGTACCAGGTCGGCTTGTGTCTCCTGGATGTGGGAGACCCGATCATTGGTGGAAGGCACGAGAGAAGCCGCGGGGGTGCAGGGATGATTGTGTGGTTGGTACTCTCGGAGGGCCCCAAGTTCAGGGGCCGACAAGTTCAGGGGGCGACGTCCGGTGTGGTGACGTTCCAGGGACAGCCGAACCTTATCCCCAACCTGGAACGCAGGCTCTTGCCACCGCCGTCGTTCCGCTTGCACCTTATAGTCCGTTTTGGCCCTCTCTAGGTGCTGTACCAGGTCGGCTTGTGTCTCCTGGATGTGGGAGACCCGATCATTGGTGGAAGGCACAAGAGAAGCCGTGGGGGTGCAGGGATGATTGCGTGGGTGGTACTCTCGGAGGGCCCCACACCTCCCCCTGAATTTATCTGGCACTGGGACGGGAAGAGTCCGTTGGGCTGGGGCCGCAGCAGGGGCTGTTTGAAGTGCTCACACCTCCCCCTGGAGCGCAGCTACCTGCATGCAGAGGTGCTGCAGCACAGTGGCAAGGTCCATAGCCTGGGCTTTGTTCATCTCGCACCCTGGCTGGGACGTGGGTAGGCCACAGCAAACTGTCACGGTCCAGTCGGCAGGCGTCAGGACCAGAGGCAAGATGGTGGTGAAGAAGCAGGAACAGGTGCAGGGCTGAGGGTCCAGCAGCAGGCAGTTGCAGGGTCAAGGAGCAAGGCAGAGACGAAGGTCCACGGGGCAAGAAGCAAGGCAAAGGCTCAAGGAACAAGAAGCAAGGCGAAGGTCCAAGGAACAAGAAGCAAGGCGAAGGTCCAAGGGTCGAGGAGCAAGGCGAAGGCAAAGCAAGGGTCCCAGGAGCAAGGAGCAAGGCGAAGGATCAAGGAACAAGAAGCACTACAGGCCCCAGAGCCTGACTCCTGCCCATACTCCTGACACAAGGAACCAGGCAGAGGGCCTTCTTGCTAGGGGCGCTTGCCCTGTGGAACACCCTCCCATCAGATGTCAAGGAAATAAATAACTATCTGACTTTTAGAAGACATCTGGAGGCAGCCCTGTTTGGGGAAGTTTTTAACGCTGTATGTTTTGTCGTGTTTTTAATATTCTGTTGGGAGCCACCCAGAGTGACTGGGGAGACCCAGGGGGTTTGCCCGATAGATGGTGACATGTGACAGAGGCTTCTCAGTAGTAGTTACCCATTTTATGGAATGTCCTCCCTGGTGAGGTACATTTGTTTCCTTCATTATTAAATCTTACGAAGAATCTAAAAAAAATCCTGTTTGCTCTGCATTGGGTGACCGAAAGACCAGTTCCTGGCAACTCTGAAATGCTTAGCCATGAAGTTAGTTGATCGTTTCTTATAAGTTTTAGACTGTATTTAGAAGTTTTGATTGTATTCTGTTAGTGGTCTGTTTGCCCTCTTGGGCTCCTTTGGGAGGAAAGGCAGGGTTTAAATTTAATAAATTTAAATTAATAAATTTAAACGTTTATTGAATATTTATTAAATTTATTATGATTATTTATAACAATGAATGAGTGGTTATGAGCAGCATAGATCCTCTTCCTGGACCTGCAGTAACAGGTTCATGGCTGGTTCTGCCACTGGCTTTCATGGAGTGAGGCTGCCATGGCATCATCAGGCATTCTGGGTCATGCAATCATGCAGTCATGCGGTGGGCTCTCTGTTGGAAGTGTGGCTCCATCACTGAGAAGTCATTGCCTTTCTGGGAGAATTCATACCCTCCAACATTTTGCCAATGAAAATAAGGACGTCCTATTCCATCACCATCACCATCATTTTACTATTTATACCCCGCTCCATCTGACTGGGTTGCCCTAGCCACTCTGGGCTGCTTCCAACATATATAAAAACATAATAAGATATTAAACATTTTTTAAAAAACTTCGCCTTCAGATGTCTTCTAAAGGTTGTATAGTTACTTACGTATCTCCTTGGCTCGGGGGGGGGGGGGGCATACCGTGTTTCTCCGAAAATAAGACACCGTCTTATATTTATTTTTCCTCCAAAAAACACACTGTGGCTTATTTTCAGGGGATGTCTTATTTATTTCCTCCTCCTCCTGCCGCAGCTGTCTTATTTTTGGGGTATGGCTTATATTCCTTGAATGCTTAAAAATCCTGCTACGTCTTATTTTATGGCTACGTCTTATTTTCGGAGAAACAGGGTAGCTCCATATCCTCCAATATTTCTCTGATGAAAATGGTGACGTCCTGCTGCACACTTCAATATTTCTCCAGTGGAAACATGGACGTGCTGTGGAAAAGCGGGACACAAATCAGAAACCATGACGGCTTCTGTAAATCTGGGACTGACCCACTTGGAGGGCCTGGGAACTATCAGTGGCATAATTTCTAGCTGATGGGTGGACTTTGGTGATGTTTCCAGGGGCACTAGAGAACACATCTGCTGGTTTTAATGCCACTTCTGCATTTTCTGATGGTGTGTTTTGCTCCTCTCTGGCTGCACATGCATCAAGTATAGCCGACAATATTCTGCTGGTGTAGTTGCAGTGGTGGCGGGGGTCTCCCCAGTCCTGGTGCAATGTAAATTGAGGGCTGCTCTGTGAAGCATTACTGGACCGATGAGGTGGAATCAATGACTGGGGAACCAGACTGGAATTATTAGTGGGAATGCTTAATTTTACTCTTTCTTTTGTTGTTGTTGAAAGAGTCCTTTGAAAAACCTCTTGAACAATCAGAGTTCTTTCTTCTTAGTCACTTGTCAACATTGTTCTCTTGCCACTTTGAAAGGAACTCAAAGAGAACAGCTCTCGTGTTATATACTGCTAAGTGTTACCATATATATATATATATATCAAACTATTTCAGCTGCCTTCTCCCCCCACCCCCTGCCCTCCCGCCCTGTTCTCCTTCCAAGTACAGAATTTCCCTCAAACTTGTCAGGAGAAACAGCAGTGTATGGAGAGGAGGCGGCTGTATGAAAGTCCATTAAATGTGGTGGTGATCTCTTTTTTTAATGATCCCCCCCCACCGCCCCTTTAATGATCCAGCCTCCTCTCTGGTTTGCCAGTAGCAATATGTCAACTTCTTTGTTTATTTGTTTTGCGCTAGTTAATACCGGATGTCACTCCCGATGCTCGTGTAGGGATGGCTTTTGCCAGCTCCCAGCAAGCTAAATACCGTGTTTCATTGTCAAATGCCAGCGCCCTTTCTGTGCAGAACGTTTTTTATTAATCATTCCAGCACCTTGGGAGGAAAAGCTTTATACAAGAGTGTGTGTCACATGCTAACAATCAGTGAGGTGAAATCCCAAATCCATGCACAAAGGCTGCAAGCAGCATGACCCCCACATGCAATGCCAGCTGCTTATTGCTGGAGAGAGATGGAGTGGAGTGTTCTGCTTTGGGTCCCCACAGGGCAAATGTTCCTACCACTACAGCTTCTGTCAGATGGCCTTGGCAACACATGGCTGGTACCCCGTTGTAATTCACAGTGAACCTTTAGACAGTGGCAGAGCAAGCCCATCGGGCGCATGGGGCGACGCACGTGCCCTGCGCCCAGCATAGCTGCCAAGCCTCCCATATTCCTGGGAAACCCCCGTTTTTCCAGCTGTCCCCAGCCGAAAAAAATGGATTTTTTTTGTTTTTCCCCGGTTTATTCTGGCGCGGTGGCCATTTTGGAGCTGGGCAGAGCATGCTCAGAAGCGACTTTTGATGCTGCTTTGCCCAGTTCCAAAATGGCTGCAGCGCGACTTCTGGTGTGGCGGCCATTTTGGAACAGGGCAGAGCAGCATCAAAAGTAGCTTCTGAGCATGCTCCGCCCAGTTCCAAAATGGCGGCAGCACTACTTCCGGTCTGCTACTTCCGGTCCAGTCCCTTATTTCTCAGGCCAGAACTTGGCAGCTATGGCGCCCAGGGGCAGGGCAGGTTACTCCACGGGACCTCCAAGGAGTCTGCCTGCCTCCTCCCACTCAGCCACCCTACAGCTGAGGGGGAGGCGGCGGGCTGACCGTTTGGGGCAGCACAGAGCCTGGGGGCACCCAAGCACCACGTCACCCCCAGGAGAGATGTGTGGCTTGGGCCAGAGATGCACTGCAGGCCCAGCGGTGAGTGCCGCCCAGCATTTTGTCACCCCCCCCCTCAGTGGTGACACCCAGGTTGGACCGCCTCCACCGCACCCCCTCTTCCTCCGCCCCTGCCTTTAGGTGATTGTGCTACGTTTGTAACTCAGCTCTTGCAATGCTTTTGCAGCCATGATATATCTGTATATCGTGATCTTTAGCTGGTAATATATCAGGATGTTGAAAACCAAATATCGCCCAGCCCTAGTCCAAATTCAACCCCTGGCATCTCCAGGTAAGACTGGGAGAGACTTCTGCCTGAATCCCTGGAGAACCTCTGCTGGTCTTTGTAGACAATGCTGAGCTAGGTTTGACTCATGTGGCAGCTTCCTATAGTCTTATGTCCCCTTGAAATCCATGGGGAAATGAAATCTTCCACCAGTTCTAAAGTACAATGGTTTCAATATGATTTAGGCTTCTTTACACACACTTGGGGGACGTGGGTGGTGCTGTGCTCTAAACCACAGAGCCTAGGGCTTGCCGATCGGAAGGTCGGCAGTTCGAATCCCCGCAACGGGGTGAGCTCCTGTTGCTCGGTCCCTGCTCCTGCCAACCTAGCAGTTCAAAAGCGCATCAAAGTGCAAGTAGATAAATGGGTCCCGTGCGCTGCTCTGGTTCGCCAGAAGTGGCTTATTCATGCTGGGCACATGACCCGGAAGCTGTACGCCGGATCCCTCGGCCAGTAAAGCGAGATGAGCGCCACAACCCCAGAGTCATCCACGACTGGACCTGTTGGTGAGGGGTCCCTTTACCTTTACCTTTACACACACTTGGGCTCTATAACTACTGTTCTTGTTAATGTCATTTTCTGCAGTAGTAATGTCAGCGTCATTCTTCATCTTTTACGTATAAAGGGTCTAAAACAACTAGGCAACCTACACACATTAAAAATAAAGCAGGCCAGAGGTCCTTTTAGAGCCTAACCAGTGGTGGCGGCGGCTACAGCAAACAAGGAAAACCTTTCAGCCTCCATTGCTTTAGCAGTGTCATTGAGCAGAACAATTTTAAACTTTGCAGAATCTCTTGGGTGCGATATGTTTGTAAAAAACACTTTGCTGACAAAATAAGCTTCATCAAATCACTTGAATGATAAATTAGATACATCATGCTACATGATACAAAAGACTGCAGGCATATAATTTTCAGTTCCAAGCTAATTTTGGATTTTGTGGCAGAGAGTCAGCCTTAATGCCACCTTCCTGCTCTAACCAAAGAAGAAGCCGCATGAACCACGATGCTTCATTTTCTTCAGTTATTTTGCATGCTGTAATGTTTATGTGATTGCTCCAAAAGTTATCTGCACTGCAACTTATTATGTCCTGAAAAATAATAATATATGGACTGGTTTTGTGATTGGTAGGTTTCCAGTTTGTGGTGAACTGGTGGTGTGTACTCAGTGCCATGCGTACAGATCACATTGACAAGTGCTGGTGGGAGAATCATTCTCACCAATGGGTGCAAAAGCTAAATCCTACACATCATGGTGAATGGCCAAAATAAGCACATCACAGACTCAAGAACAACAGTAGTGTGAGTGGGCCCTGAATCACAATTCAGGCTTATGTTGGACCAAGTTACTACTCTTGTCTGTCTGTATCCAGTGCAAAGCTCCGTTCATATTGACTTCATCTTGTAAACAATGGTCACATGCAAACAGGCTTCAAAAAACTACAGTACTTGAAGGCTTGGAAGACACTTCTCACTTGTTCATGTACATCAGACCCTCCAAGTGTTCCTATTTTCCAGGGACGTCCCTGATTTACAGAAGTTTCTGATTTGATCCAGGAATGTCCCACTTTCTCTTAGGATGCCCCTACTTTCATTGGAGAAATCTTGGAGGGTATGGAGTTATCTGACCCCCTAAGCCATCTGGAGGCAATCCTGTATAGGGATTTTTTTAAAAAAAATGTTTAATGTTTTATTTCATTATTATATATGTTGGAAGCTGCCCAGAGTGGCTGGGGCAACCCAGTAAGATGTGTGGGGTATAAATAGTAAAATTATCATTATGGTATGGGACAGTATTCTGTTTTTAAAATAAACAAACTAAAATGCTGGACAGCTCAAGAATGGTTTGTTATTCCGTTTTCCAGTTTATTACTTTAAAAGTAAAGTAATAATAATATGAAAATTTCACGTGACACATGGATCACTTTTCTCTAGGATATAGTTTTTATATTGTAGGTCATATGTCATGTCTCTGTTGCTATAGGAACTATGGAAACTATAGAAGAGCAAAAGCTTGTGCAAAACCTTTTAGGGAATGGGGAAAACCCTGCATTCTCAACTGTTTTTAAGTTGAGACTGTCCTCACTTCAGAGATTTACAGCAAATGCACATGAAAGTATGATTTTAGCATTAAACATCTCTAATCGCATGTATTTGCAGTCTTGCAGTCTTGTCATTTGGACAGAAAGATCCAAGAGCAGATACCCAGATTGAAATACTATGGCAGTTTTGTACTGTTGTTAGAGGTGATTAATTACTCAAATCCACTGTGAACCATTCATTCAGCGCAGGGTGTGTAAGCCCAGTCCTTTTATCTCCAGTATTCTGTAACATCCAACTGGTTAGTTTTACTCCACTGAACGAAAGAAGGGTGTGGGGCCTTCAGAGGCACACACTTTGGATAAATACCACTGTACATTTGCCAAGAGGGTCTCCAAAATCAGCTCTGTAAATGTCATGATCCTTAGAGCCATTGTGGTCTCCATGAAGAGAGCTCCTTCAGCACATTTGGCGAGGCTGACTAGCGCACACTTTGTTTTCCCAAGAGATGAAAGCAGAGCAGTAAACCATTTTTGTACAATGTCATTCTCCCACAACAGTTTATGAAAGAAACATCTGTGACGAGAATCTCTAATGTTGTTCCTCAAAGCCGCAGCAGACGCTCAAAGGGAGTTGTGCAAAAATCAATCTCTTTCCAAGGCCTTCCAGAGCATGACACTTGATTTGCTCAGTTTCACATGTAGTAGCTCCTTCACATGTGCTGAGACACTGGGATACTGAAAGAGGGGGTTTCATTCAGGCTCAGCCTGAATAAACAGTTTTGCCAGATAGTGTGCAAATGTGTGAGTTTGCATTACCTCAGAACTGTTCAGCATCCTGTTGCTTTGGCAGCAACAGGGGAAAATTGCAAACACAGGCTTCTTATTTGCATCCATTCGATTCTGCGATACATTTACATCCCACATGGTTCTCCCCTTGCCCATTCTATCCTCAAAACAACCCTGTCAGGAAGGATAGGCTGAGAGAACATGATTGGCCCAAGATCACCTTCATGGTTGAATGGGGATTTGAAACCTGGTTTCCCAGGCCCTTGTCTGATGCTCTAACCAATATACCACACTGGCTAGATGGAGACAGATGCCAATTTACTACACGTTTTACCTCACCGCTGCACCTGTTTTGTGGGCAAATTCTCCTTACCACTTGGCAGATGATAAGGTGAGGTCTGGCACCCAAAGTTAGCTGTATCATCTGTATCAATCTGCCAGATATTAATAAGGATTTTTAATATTACTTCTTTACCCTAGAAGTAGGCACCAAAATCAGCTCTATAGCCAAAATGAGGTCCCACAACTTCCAGATGCCATGAATGAATCATAGAATTGTAGAGTTGGAAGAGACCCTGAGAGTCATCTAGTCTAACTCCCTATGATGCAGGAATCTCACCTAGAGCATCCATGACAGATGGCCGTCCAACCTCTGATTACAAACCTCCAAGGAAGGAGAGTCCACAACCTCCCAAAGGAGAACGTTCCACTGTCGAATAGCTTTCTGTCAGAAAGTTCCTGATATTGAGTCAGAATCTCCTTTCTTGTAACTTGAATCCATTGGTTTGGGTCCTACCCTCCAGAGCAGGAGAAAACAAGCCCCATCTTCCATGTGACAGCTTTATAGATATTTGAAGATGGCTATCATATCTCCTCTCAGTCTCCTCTTTTCCAGGCTAAACATACCCTGCTCCTTCAACCGTTCCTCGTAAGGCTTGGTTTGCAGATCCTTGATCATATTGGTTACCCTTCTCTGCACACCTTCCAGCTTGTCAATATCTTTCTTAAATTGTGGTGCTCAGAACTGGGCACAGTATTCCAAATGTGGTCTGACAAGGGGAAATAGAGTGGGAATATTACTTCCCTTGATCTGGACACTATACTTCGGTTGACGCAGCCTAGAATAGCATTAGCTTTTTTGGATGCTGCATCACACTGTTGACTTGTGTTAAGCTTGCGGTCCACCAAGACCCCTAGAATGAGCAATGAATGTGTACAGATGGGAGCCCATTCATATTCTTTGCATTCGTTTCGGACTGAAAGAACAATGTACCAAACGGGCACCATTCAGTCCAGTTTTTCATTTCCTCCCGAATGAACACAGATCTCTAGCAAAATGGACTCATCCAGCCTCCCTCCCACTCTCAAGTCGGAGATCTTATCCAGTCTTAATACCTGACATCTATTAACTGGGGATTTCAGGGACCAAACTTAAGGACCAAACACATGCAGATCATACACTTCACTGAGTCTTGATTATTGTTAAAGAACTGCCTCCTATTAGAGTGCCCTGCAGTTCCAGGAGCCACAATGTATGCTTTTTATTTCACAACACCTCAGCTCCCAGGATCAGACTCACAGTGAGAGGATGCTAATAAAAATCCATTGTTGTTGTTTATTAAGTCTCCTGCCTTTGACAGGCAAAGCCCTTCCGAAATCCCAAATTGCAACTCTAAGGAACCAAGTAACGCAATGTAATAAATCTGGCGCAATGCTGGACACTAAATATCCTCATCCACTGCAGTAAACAGGCTCAGAAACTGCTTACAGAAACAGGGTCATCAGCTTAGGTGCGTAAGCAAATACTTAAAGAGGGTGAATAGTTCTACTGATTTTAAAAGGACTATTCACAAGCCGGTGCCAAGGACCTCCTTAAAATGCTTTATTAACTTGGAGGCCACAGTGAAAAACAAATATAATCAGCAACAGCCAAAGGGGGGGGGGGGACTTCCAACATTAAAGGAAAGCAGCTGGGAGTCAAGTGTGTGCATTCCTTTCAAGAAGATAAACAAGGAATAGGACAGGCTGAATATTCCTGCACAGTGTATATAATGGCAACTTCTTATACAGTATCTGTTGTTGTTTTTTGGTGTAGTTTTTTTGGGGGGTGGGGAAGCATATATTCATCTAGAATAAATGATTTTCCATGTAGTGTTCAGTACATGGAATTAACATTTGATTTCAATTTCCAAAGCCCATTTACTCACAGGGCAAATTAAAGTTTTTTTCCCTCAAGAATGAAATGCAAAGATTCAGTCTCGTGCTACCTCATAACCCCCTCTCTCCCTTGGGAGCTGCAATTAAAGTTTTTTATATGAATAGTCATTTGGTGTGCAAGGTATTAAGCTGAAATACTTGGGATAGTTGAATTTTCCCATCGTACTGCAGCTGGCTTGTACAATGCACCCAGTTTTACTATCAAACATTAGACTTGTGAGTACGGATTATATAATTCGGAGAAACAAATATGTAATGGGATTTACTATGACATGCTGTACCATGATGCTCATATCTGGAATCTTATAGCAGATGCATTTAATAGAGTAATCAGTGTTAATATAGAACTATAATTCAGCACATTCTGTAACAAGATAATGACATTATTATATCACCACTATTGAGAGTTTATTCTCAAAAATGAAAAGATGGCTTCTAGATGTATTGCATTAAGGACAATGACAACGTATCTTTTGTCCGTTCATTTTCCCACACATCATTTGTGGGGAAATAGCACCACAAGATATGTACTCATGACTTAGAGGTTAAGGTAAAGGGACCCCTGACCATTAGGTCCAGTCGCGGACGACTCTACGGTTGCGGCACTTGTCTCGCTTTACTAGCCAAGGGTGTACAGCTTCCGGGTCATGTGGTTCTGGCGAACCAGAGCAGCGCACGGAAATGCCGTTTACCTTCCTGCTGGAGTGGTACATATTTATCTACTTGCACTTTGACATGCTTTCGAACTGCTAGGTTGGCAGGAGCTGGGACCGAGCAACGGGAGCTCACCCCGTCACAGGGATTTGAACAGCTGACCTGATCAGCAAGCCCTAAGCTCTGTGGTTTAACCCACAGTGCCACCCATGTCCCCCTCATGACTTGAGAGCTTATAAATTCCAGGTGCAATGCTGCTAAAGTAGCTTTTCCCACTAGACTTTCATGAACGTTAGTGTGTCCTCCCAGTTGCTGGTTCAGCTAATGGCTGTGTATCAGAACAGTTTACACAATGCATTTCCCCCCTGCAAAAACCATCCCAAGCCAATTCTCCTAAAGCACATGTTCATCTGAATATATTTAATGTGTGCAATGAACAAAGCTTCTCCTCTTCCCATGTATATTATTTCGTCATTAAGTGGGAGATGGGGCCTCGACTCACAACTGCAGATAAGACAGGCAGCAAGAATGGTTTTCCTTCCATCCCCTGCACTCACAGGACACCCGTATGAATGGAGCTTGAGGAGGAAGTTTGACCTCAGCTTGATTGCTATAATCACTTGAGTGCAGAACATTCTTAAAGCAGATTACTTTCTGTACATTTTGACATCTCTTACTTTTTTCTTCTGCACTTATTCAAAAGCTAAAGGACATTTGCGCCAATTAAACCACCCTCCTGGATCAAACCAAACATCCACCTACCATAGTCTAGCATTCTGTTTCTGACAGCAACAAAACCACTGGGAAGTCCATATGCAGGACACGAAGGCAATAGCCCTTGTCCCCCAGCAACTGCTGTTCAGTAGTGCTGTGCTGAAATTTGTCCTTCAGTTTCTCGAAAGTTCTCTTCATCTGCAAAAAAAAGGCTTCTGTTACTCTGCTTCTCTTGCAGGGTTCATTGGAATGTTTTTTTACTTTCAGCGGTTGCAAGGTTGAACATAAGGCGCTGCTCTTCAACTGGTGGGTCAGGACCCACTTGTGGATTGTGGCCTGATCCAAGGTGGGTCGCAACAGGGCCACCATGCAAATATATGATAAAAGATTAAGAAATGGGTCCCCAAATGCATGGGGTCCTGGGTCTGAAATGGTTGAAGAGACCTGATTTAATGTATTGTTATAAAGTGGCCATAGGCGTTGTGTGTATGTTTTCGCCAACTCTCTGTAGCCTCCCCAGCTGCCTGTACTTCCTGAGTTCAAAAAGCTTCATGGGAGGAATTGCCTCGTGGTGTCTCCCTTTCGATTTGTTTTTTTAAAAAATATTTTTATTAGGTTTTTGCATATATTTTTCATACATCATTTTACATCCACACATATCTTATACATTATTTTTGGACTTCCCTCAACCACGTCTAAAGATTTCAAATTTTCATAACTTCTTTTTGTATTCCCTAATTCACTATTACTTTTAATACTCATTAACCAATTTTCATTTCCCTAAATCTTCTCCATAATATTTCATATAATTCTCCTTACAAAACTTCTTGCACACCTACTAGCGTAATTTTTTGTTTACAATTGTTTTTCAAACATTTCTCAAATTTAGTCCAATCCTTCAAGAACCTCTGGTCCCATCAGTTTAGAATTCTTCCTGTCATCTTATCCAATTCTGCGTAGTCCATTAACTTCATCTGCCATTCTTCCATCGTTGGTAACTCTTCTTGTTTCCATTTCTGTGCCAATAGTACTCTTGCTGCTGTTGTCACATATAAAAACAGTTTTTAATCTTGTCTACTAACATCCTCTCCTACAATGCCCAGCAGAAAAGCTTCTGGTCTTTTTATAAATGTATATCATAACATCTTTTTCATCTCATTATATATCATTTCCCAGAAGCTTTTCACTTTCTTACATTCCCACCACATGTGATAAAACGTTCCTTCTTTCTCCTTACATTTCCAACATTTATTACTTGTTTTATACATTTTAGCTAATTTCACTGGTGTAATATACCATCTATACATCATTTTCATTATGTTTTCTTTCAAAGGATTACATGTGGTAGATTTTACTTCTTCTTTCCACAATTTCTCCCAATCCTCAAGCTGTATATTATATCCAAAGTCTTTGGCCCAATGGATCATAACCGACTTTACTTCATCTTTCAAGTGCCATTCCAACAGCAATTTATACATTTTAGACAATATTTTACAAATATTATTCAATATTTCAATTTCAAATTTTTATTTCATATGATCAAATCCACTTTCTTTTGATTTTTCTTTAAACACTTCATTGATTTGGCGATAGTGCAACCAATCATTTACATACTCCTTTTCATACAGTTTCATTTTCCATTTATTTCCTTCCTCTTTTATTAATTTTTCATATGTGACCCATTTTTCACTCATATTAATCTTTTTAACACTCATAACCTCCAAGGGTGACAACCACCAATGTGTTTTACGTCCCATATAGAGATCTTCGGAATGTATAGTTACCAAATCCTTTATGAACCTTTGTTTTATTGTACCATAAATATGCATGCCAAGTAAGCCTATTATCAAAACCATCTAAAGCAACAAATCTGTGTTTTTTAAGCAATATCCATTCCTTTAACAACAAAGGCAAGACGCTTCATAATATAATTTGAAGTCTGGCAGGGCGAAGCCTCCTGTTTCTTTAATATCTGTTAGTAATTTATATTGAATTCTTGGCTTCTTCCCCTCCCAGATAAATCTTGAAATCGTTTTTTGCCATTCCTTAAATATCGCAGCCCCCTTGATTATTGGAATTGATTGAAACAAAAATAACATTTTTGACAGCACATTAATTTTAATAGCCAATATCCTACCCCATAGGGATAGTTTCATCCTTCCCCATACTCCCAGATCTCTCTTTATTCCATTCCACACCGGTGTATAATTGTTCTGAAATAAATCTCATTTATTACCTCATCATTTAACAAATTTTCATTCAGTCTCCATCTAAAAGTCTTTTCTCCCTTTTCTTTAATCTCGCTTTTAATTGCTGAGCACATGAGATTGCAGTCTCCCTTTTGGTTTTAACTGAAAAGCAAGAAGCTGGGACAGTGATTGCTGAGCACATGAGACTGATGTGCCCGCCACTTTCCAAACACATTTCTCTGAAAGTTAAAAGACTTTGCTTTTTTTAAAAAAAAAAATGACCACAGTGACCAGGCACATGGTGGGCAGCACTCCACCATCTGCACTTACAGCAGAGAGGGTGTCTTGGGGTTTTCAGAAACTGTAGGCACCCAGGGATGCTGCAGAGGTCAGAACATCAGGGAGATGGCTTGTAGAATGAAAGAAAGGGTACCCACAAGTTAGGTAAGTGAACAAAACTCCTGCACCCCACATATGGTAATTTCTCCCAAAATGTTTTGTCCCATCTGGGAAATTATCATTGTGATTTCTTTTCTCAGTAATTGATGGAAAAATTGTTTTGTCAAGTGTAGAATAAATGTTCAGTACTGCACTAGTAATCAGAGCCATGCTGTCTCAAAACCTGAAGGCTGTATGTAGTTATTAATATTAGTAACCATTTATAGGTGTAAAGGTAAAGGGGTAAAGGGGCCCCTGACCATCAGGTCCAGTCGTGTCCGACTCTGGGGTTGCGGTGCTCATCTCGCTCTATAGGCCGAGGGAGCCGGCGTTTGTCCGCAGACAGCTTCCGGGTCATGTGGCCAGCATGACAAAGCTGCTTCTGGCGAACCAGAGCAGCGCACAGAAACGCCGTTTACCTTCCCGCCGGAGCGGTCCCTATTTATCTACTTGCACTTTGATGTGCTTTCGAACTGCTAGGTGGGCAGGAGCTGGGACCGAGCAACGGGAGCTCACCCCGTTGCAGGGATTCGAACCGCCGACCTTCTGATCAGCAAGCCCTAGACTCTGTGGTTTAACCCACAGCGCCACCTGGGTCCAGTCATTTATAGGTGTAACCACCATGAATTTATCGAATTCTCTTTTAAAGTCATCAAAGCAGAGAATTGTAGAGTTGGAAGGTACCCCAAGGGTTATCTTGTCCAACCCCCTGCAATGCAGGAATCACAGCTACAGAATCCCAGAGAGACGGCCACCCAACCTTTGTTTAACCAGCCTCCAATGGAGGGGAGTCCACCACCACCTTCCTCATCCTAAACCAGTGGCCATCCCCACTTCCCAGCCTTGCCCCATTATAATACTGTCCTTGTCCATCATGGAGAGCGTTTGCCTGCAAACCAGAGGTAACTTAAATTGTCTCACCATAAGGAACAAGCTGTTGCTATCTGCTTTATCAGAAGTGTCACCTATTTAACCTGGCATTAGACATCACGCAAGTGATCAAACACTGGCAAGAACAAAGGAAAAGAAACAAACATCAAACACTCTCAATTTCATGTTCTGATTTAGGCCATTCCTTCTACTCTGCCTTTATATCTATATATACATAAAAATTTAAGGAGGGCAAACAGACACACAAAACTTAAAACAATATATCAAAACTATCCATTTAATTATCAAGGCTGTGTTTATTCCATATGATTTCTTGAAGCTCTGCAGCTAAAACTGGTGAACAGGGTAGGGACTGTCATCTGTTATTAATCCACCACCTGATCACCATATTGGACTGATCTAAAGCCAATTTTTAAATTACCTAATAGTCGAAAAAGACAAAAATCATTTTCGATGCCAATAATAGACCAGTCTATCAAAGTTCAAAGTTCCCAAAGTAGGGTTTATTTTTTAACAAGGACCACTTATAACAAGATTTATAATGAATATGCTTTTTTATCATTATGAAATCTGTTGATTGCCAAAGGATGTTACATTTTGAAGAAAGAATATTGATTTTAATTCAAGTCAAACAAACAGATATAATAATAATTTTATTATTTGTACCCTGCCCATCTGACTGGGTTGTGCAGTCTTCTTTGAAAGGATGGTTTCCATGAACCACTGTCTTTGCAGGATCTAATGAAATTTTGGATTGGTTTTGTTTTTGTGTACTGTATGAAGTTTTATCATGTGAGCCACTCTGGATTCATCCTTGTAAGGAAAAATATGAGATTAAGGTTATTAAACAAATCATTTACAACAAAAATGTTCATCAAGGAAGGGAGAGAAGCAAATTAACATGCAAAGCAATAATAATAATAATAATAATAATAATAATAATAATAATAATAATAATAATTTATTTAGGTAAAGTTAAAGGGACCCCTGACCATTAGGTCTAGTCATGACCGACTGGGGTTGTGGGGCTCATCTCGCATTATTGGTCGAGGGAACCGGCTTACAGCTTCCAGGTCATGTGGCCAGCATGACAAAGCTGCTTCTGGCGAACCAGAGCAGCACATAGAAACGCCGTTTACCTTCCCGCTTGGAGTGGTACCTATTTATCTACTTGCACTTTGATGTGCTTTCAAACTGCTAGGTTGGCAGGAGCTGGGACCGAGCAACGGGAGCTCATCCCATCACGGGGATTCGAACCGCTGACCTTCTGATCGGCAAGCCTTAGGCTCAGTGGTTTAACCCACAGCATCACCCGCGTCCCTAATAATTTATTTATACCCCACCTATCTGGCTTGGTTTCCCCAGCCACTCTGGCCAGCTCCCAACAGTATGAAAAGCACAATAAAACATCAAACATAAAAAAATTCCCTAAACAGGGCTGCCTTCAGATGTCTTCTAAAAATCAGATAGTTGTTTATTTCCTTGACATCTGATGGGAAGGCATTCCACAGGCCGGGTGCCACTACCGAGAAGGCCCTCTGCCTTTTCATAACAATGAAATCTCACAGGTTAGTTTTATACAGGCTGATCATGTGTTCCTAAATCTACAAAGGACAGTCCTCTATTTGAACAGAGGTTCTAGGCCTAGGAGTGAGGTTTATGATCTGGAAACCTTATTCCAGGGCCATCCCAAGACATTTTGGCACCTGAGGCAAAGCACAAAGTGGCTTTCCCCACTAGGAAAGAAGGGGTGAGTGAAGAGATCCTGGTAGGGCATGCCATCTGTGTCCTGATGGTCAGCCTTCAATGCTTCTACCTAGTTATGAATGAAAGCTTCATAAGCCCTGTCCTCATTTGAGTGGTCGCCCCCTAAGATGGCCTCATCAACCACAGGCACCTCCCAGTATTTACGGTTCGTGCTGTTAAGCTGAACCACTGGTGCATAGTGCTGATTTGCTGGACTACTTTAGTGGAAAGATGTCTTACTAAAATCAATGATCCCATGAGCAAGTCCCCTTGGGCTCATGATGCATATGGGAGGAGAATCTTGGCCAATGGCTCACGCAATTGAGTTGTGCTTTCAGAATTTGAGGGTGTAAGCAAAGGCAGCATGTTTTTCCCCAGGATATGTATCAATGCTCTCTTGCACTTTGTTCGTGTTATACATGTAAAGAAATGTGTTAAACACCATTCCTTCTCTGAATGTCAGTCATCAGATGCGAAAATTAAGACATGGCTTGTTTCTTAGAATTCCATAGTACTTTCTGCAGTTCAATCCAGCCCAACCTGGAAGTACAGTAAGTGCTACATAGCACAGCATGCTCATTTTTAAAATACCAATATCTGTATTGTCATGTACAGGTAGCTCAGTTTCTTCTTTCAGGTGTATCATGGGCTGTGCACAGTGGAGTTCAGATGTTGATTACAATTCTAAACAAAACCTATGCCCAAACATTTATGGAGATTTCTTACAAATGTGTAACTAGAAAGCTGTGTTTTCACATGGGTTAGAGCTCCTGCCAATCTGAACCAAAATTTGAAATTATTTCCTAGTTCCATAAAACTTTTAAGGAACTGGAATACAATTTCAAATTTTGGTGAAATTTGGTATCAGGATGTTGTGCCTGGGACTCCTTTGCCTTATCAATTAACAATTGTTCTCCTCTAGTATCAAAGGGCTGTGGTCTATGGGCTGCTGTTTAGAGATGTGCATAATGTAGCTTTAAATTTCATTGAGAAACCAAACAAAACCTCTGGCCTTAAGGCTGCATGTTCAAATGCTACAGTCCCACAGTGCATTACACTAGTCAACACTTCTTTTCAAATGCCACCCGCATAACAATTAACCTCACTTCAACCTTGAGGTCTCTGATTAGTGATGGCCTATTGTTTAAGTTCCATTAACATAGCCCCTGTGTTGCCCTATTCTCACTCAAATGGACTAATCAAATCAGTCACCAAGGTCTTAAGCTCAAGGTCCAGCCTCTTTAGTGATCAGTGGCTTTCAATTTAAGGAGAATGGTTTATGTCACCAACACAGTCACAATGAGTATTGGCCTAGCATGGAAAAACATCCCTAATGATCCCCAATCTGGGAATATCAAGGGCCCCTGGAACCCACAATATGATAATTTCTCTCTATGCATACTAGAAAAATTACAATATCAATGGAGAAGTCATTAATTCATCCAATTGCAACTAGCTTGTATCTGAAAGACAGCAGACCTTCCATTGGTTTCTGCTTTATTTAGGGATACAAATAGTCTACTGAACTATTGAGACAGGGAAAAGAATATGTTTAGGCATACTCCCCCACCTCCTTTTCCCTCTATATTGTTCTTCATCTGTCTACAATACCATATTTCTCTGTTAAAGAAGTCAGTACTGTTTATTTTTCCAGATATTGCTAAACACAGTGTTGATAATCTACCAAGGCGGCTATTATAATTTGGGGCGTGTACAGAAGTTGATCTCATTCGCATAAAATAATAACTCGCTATTGTGCAGCTTAGTAGGTTTTAGTGATTTGTAATTAAAAATTCTGTAAGTATTATTTTTCTGTTTCTTTTTTTAATGTCTCTTGATTTCTTTCAAGGTAATGAGTGTGTTTATTATGTAACCTACTGGGGTGCTACAGCTGGGAGCATCATGGAAAGTCAGAGCTGCTTTATAGCGTTAACACCCAGCGCAGCTTCCTAACCTATACAATCAACTGAATTCTTGCATATGTATTGACACCGCATTAAAAATGCAAATGGGCAGGAGTCATTGGTGGAAAAGAGAAGCACATTTTGATTGGGTAGGCCCATGTCATGTAGATGAGCTCAGGAAATACTTCAGGTTGGAAGTGAAAGAAATTGAGAATGAAAAATGTAGAGGCCACAAACTTAATTAAGGACTTGCTTCAGTCAGAATAGATAAGAGGCTGAGTCCAGGGAGCAATTCATTTTAGGAGGACAGCTGCTGCCTTCGTCCGCCTAAAACAAAATCGGAGGTGATTTTTACCTGTACAAGGATTTATTTTAGGGGACTCACAAGAATTTCCAGAACGTCAGGAGGCTGTATGACCTAGATCTTGGGGTTACCTCATGTGAAGAGGTTGCTTGGGAACACACAGAAAGCTCCAGTATAAGTGATGATCCCATTAAGCAGCATGGCTTACATTGCATCATGGATCCAAACTGTTTCCCTCTGACCTCTAGGATGAACCCAGCTTCACTAGGAGAAAACAGGGCTGCAAGGAGTCTGCTTGGGTGTGAGAGGAATGCATCAGGTGGATTTTGTAGGCCTGCTAAAGAACAGAAAGGAAATGTTCTGACTGTACGGTCTGTGCCTGATTTCTGCTAGAACAGCAGCTCCCCACTAGTCTTGGGCAATTGCCAACTCATGTTTACATTGTTAACTTTGTCTTGGATCCTGATTGTCTACAGTTCTAGCGCCTGTGCCTGATCCTTACTTGACCCATGACACCTCTGAGGTTGCTTTTAGCGGGAAATTCTCACTTTGGTCTCGGTCCGCTTGGACCCTGATACAGTACAAAGAACTGCTCTCAGACATATAAGAAGATTGAAGTGTCTCTAAAAGTGAAAATAACTGTTCAATGTTTAATAATCAAAAAGTGAGCTGTGAGCCCTGTCCTTTCAAAAGCCAAGGCCTACAAGGGTAGGAGAGTGAAGGGGAAATGAAGAGGCAGGACGTTATTTTGACAAGACCAAATCAATAGTGGTGAGATGGAAGCATGCATTTATAGCTAGTTGGCGCAGGATGATCTTCCCTAGTTGTGCATTTAGCGGGTTGCTCTTAGTCCTCTGGCTGAAGGCAGGAGGAGCCAGAGGGGTTGTTTTGAGGCACAAACCTTGTGTGCTGGCCCCATCCATTCCATTCTGGCCATCACATGTCAAGCATGAAATTCTGAAAGGGGATTTTAAGTGCTCATGGGAATATGGTGGGTGAAGCTGATGTCCTTGTGTGTTGTTTTGAATAGGACAAGTATCCTTCATCTGGTGTGCCCCTTGTAGAGTCAAATTCTTTCTGGTAGGAAGAGGGAAAGACTCATGCAGTAGCTACAGTACTTCTTTGGCTGCTAGCTAGGCCCAGACTGCTCTCCTTGACAGGGAGTTCTCCCTGCTGCCCTTTGTGGTCAACTGCCGCCACCACTGCATACACACAATTTGCCTACTCTCTCATCGAACGTGGGGTCACAGTGAACAGCTGATTGGAAACACTGACCCAGTGTGCAGCCGCTGTGAAAAAGATGGATTCCATTTCAAGGATCATGAGGAGAGGGACTGAAAATAAAACTGCCAGCATTTTAATGGCGTTATGCCAGTCTATGGTGCAAGCACACTTGGGACGTTATGTTCAGTTCTGATAACTGCAACTCAAAAAGGATGTAGAGCTGGAAGAGGTTCAGAAAAGGGCAACCCAAATGATCAAGGAGTTGGAGCAACTCCCTTACAAAGGAAGGTTGCAACATTCAGGCAAGTCAACAGTTGACATGATAGAGGTGAATACAATTACACATGGTGTACATAAAGGAATCGTTATGCCATCCAACGAAGCTGAATGTTTGAAGTTTCAGGACACACAAAAGAAGAACACTACATAGTTAAACTACGGCATTTGATCCCACCATAGATAGTAATGGCCACCAACTTGGATGGCTTTAAAACATTAGACACATTCATGTACTTTAATGCCATCAGCGGGCGAGTTCTGCCTCCACTGTCTGGGGCAGTATGCTTTGGGATGTGAGTTGGTGGGAACCATAGGTGGAAAGAGTGCCTTTCTGCTCATGTCTTGTGTGGAGACTTCGCATAGGAACCTGGTTGGTCGCAGTGGGAAACAGGATGTTGAACTAGACAGGCCTTTGGCCGGATCCAGCAGGGATCTTCTTGTGTTCTTATGCCAGTACAAATAATCTTGGGAGCATTTTCAGCAGTGCAGTAAACTGGAATGGAAGTGCTTACCCAGGGGTTTAGAACACCACTTGAACAAACTGACACACAATCCAGAGGGTTTTATTGATTAGCCTTAAGGGGTCCCTTCCCCATATGAGGAGCACCTTTTAGCCATTTACATGGGATTTGTATGATGGCTGCTAATGTCGGATAGAAAGCCAAACAGAGCTGTTTTAAATTAGCTTACATTTTAGCCGCTGTTGATACATGTAGTGCAAGCCGAAGAAATGAAGGGGGGGGAGAGTGTGAAAAGTGCTTGAAGGCTTCCCTTTTCTAGTAGTTTTGTCCATTTCCTTGTGCTATTCCCTCTCCAAAATATCCAGCACAGAGTAGGGGAAATGCCGAGAGGGGAACGCGTTTTAACACTGTCACAGCACACATTTCTTCAGCCAGTGCATAATTAGCTTTCTGGCTGCATCACTGCCACAGGCTTTGATCATCGTTGTAAACGGGGGATTGACATGTCCGTGTAGGAGAGGACTGGCAACAGTAATTGCAGTGGTAGCTAACTAGAACCTCCAGGTTTAGATGCAGGGAGCCCAAGTCAACAGTGTGATGCACCAGCTAAAACAGCCAATGCAATTCTGGGCTGCATCAATAGGAGTATAGCAGGCATGTCCAAGAGGTAGATTGTGATCTACCAGTAGATCACTGGACGTCTGTGGTAGATCACTGGTAGATCATTGGCTCCCCCCAAAGAAGCTGAAGAACTGTGGCTCCCCTTAAAAAAAGCTCGACATTTTACCTCCTCTCTGGAAAAAAACTCAACAACTTTGACCTGAACTCCCAAAAATGGGGTAGATCACTGCCAGTTTTTAACTCTGTGAGTAGATTGCAGTCTCTTGGGAGTTGGCCACCCCAGGAGTATAGCATCTAGATCAAGGGAAGTAATAGTACCACTGTATTCTGCTCTGGTCAGACCTCACCTGGAGTACTGTGTCCAGTTCTGGGCACCACAGTTCAAGAAGGATACTGACAAGCTGGAATGTGTCCAGAAGAGGGCAACCAAAATGGTCAAAGGCCTGGAAACGATGCCTTATGAGGAACGGCTTAGGGAGCTGGGTATGTTTAGCCTGGAGAAGAGAAGGTTAAGGGGTGATATGATAGCCATGTTCAAATATATTAAAGGATGTCATATAGAGGAGGGTGAAAGGTTGTTTTCTGCTGCTCCAGAGAAGCGGACATGGAGCAATGGATTCAAACTACAAGAAAGAAGATTCCACCTAAACATTAGGAAGAACTTCCTGACAGTAAGAGCTGTTCGACAGAGGAATTTGCTGCCAAGGCGTGTGGTGGAGTCTCCTTCTTTGGAGGTCTTTAAGCGGAGGCTTGACAACCATCTGTCAGGAATGCTTTGATGGTGTTTCCTGCTTGGCAGGGGGTTGGACTGGATGGCCCTAGTGGTCTCTTCCAACTCTATGATTCTATGATTCTATGAAGTGTTTGAGAATGAGCAAGTGGCATCTGTTTCCTTCATGCTCTGACTCTGAGCTTCCAGGAACCAGCTGGTTGGCTACACTTGGGAACAAAATACTGGCCACTAGGAATTTATCATCATTTTTTATTTTTTTAAAAAGGACAAAAGGTGCTGCAGTTTTGCATAGCATTTGCAGATGCAAATTTAGAAATAATGGGTGGCATTCAATTGTTTCTGTTTAAACTTGTAGTCATTGGGTGGTATTCAACTAAATTTTGCTCAGAGTAGACTTACTATAATTAACGGACCAAATTATTCATGTTTATTAATTTCAGTTGGTCTACTCTGAGCAAAACGTTTGTTGAATTCCACCTAGTGACTACAATTTTAACCAAAATGCAATACGTCACACCACAGATGACCAGGTGGCCTAATGTCTGCTCAGTTTGCTATCCAGCTGTCAAATGTTGATGAGCAACTTCAAGGCCCCTCCTACTCTCCCTTCTTATGGATAATTATCATTAAACTGGCCTTGGACCAGGTAGCCCTTCAAATATAGAGGATTCCTTTAGAGGGCTTTCCTTTGTAATGTAGGACATAAGACCACCATACCATCCAGGAGGAGGAGGAGGAGGAGGAGGAGGAGGAGGAGGAGGAGGAGGAGGAGGAGGAGGAGAAGAAGAAGAAGAAGAAGAAGAAGAAGAAGAAGAAGAAGAAGAAGAAGAAGAAGAAGAAGAAGAAGAAGAAGAAGACCGCCCAGGCTCTTACATGATACTAATGGAGGCAGATATTTTACATACTGAAGATGCACTGGTGTAAACTAGTTTATTCTTTTTATATTTTTAAAAAAAATCAGTTTGGAGTCACAGGCCCCAGCTGTGGCACCTGATCCTTAACTTCCAAGAAGAATATGGGTGATTTTTATTATTTTTATTATTCAAGCACTTCAGAAAACTTAAGGTACAATAGGCAGGACTGAGGAAAATGCTTCACATTCCCTAGCCATTGTTTTTGTGACACCACCTCAAGGCTGCGATTCCCCACAAGCACACACCATCTACCTCCTGTTGCTCTTTTGTTAGGGAGGAAACTTGTGGTATAGAGGCTGATTATTAGTTTTCTTCTCTTCTCTTCCCCCAGTCGCCTTTTTAACTAGATCATCCCCCATTTTCGTTCTTTCTTTTTAAGGAAAACAAAACAAAATAAATACCCCCTTCCAAGTCCTTGTCAGAACCCTCTTACTATCCTCATTTTCTCCCCCCTCAACAAAAGAAAGAAAGAAAGAAAGAAAGAAAGAAAGAAAGAAAGAAAGAAAGAAAGAAAGAAAGAAAGCTGCTTTTTAAAAGAAATCAGGAAAGGGCACAAACAACTTTTAAAATTAAGCAAGTTTAAGTTGGTTTTAACCACTTAACTTATGACTCATTTTGAAAGCTTCTCTGTCGTGTGTATGTTGAGCTCAACTTGCCTATTGTGCAAAGTGGGGTTATTTGCCTTTTTGCATGGAAATGTGGCAGCCATTTTGAATGGCAATAACTCCATTCAGACAATTAAAAAAAAAACCGAAAGACTCTGCAGGTTTTGCATCCTTTGGGGTGGTAGCAGAGAAAGAGGAGAAAGAAGTAAAATGGGAAATGACCAACTTGGTGAACATTCCTGTTTTCTTCTTTTTTTAAAAAAAAATCAGGTTAGAAGCTGAAGTCAAATTCCACTTTCTCTGGTCCATTCATTCACCTATCAGAGAGGAAACTGTCTCCCCTGCTTTGAGAGCAGAGTGTAATTATATTTATACCCCAGAAATATGTTCTTCTTTCGGCAAATCTGTATCGCATTCATCATCTGGAATGTGTTCTCAGCGTCCGTAGTGTTGCTACGGACAGAGACTGCAGCTGCTACTAATCAGAACTGATCTGGCAGAGCTGGGCCTGAAGAAACTTCAGCTGGTGTAGCTGCCAGCTTTCTTATCAACACTCCTCAGAGGGACCAAATTACATCCGTTCTCTGGAGAAGCCACTTGCTTTCAGTTCACTTCCAGCTGTAATTCAAGATGGCATTTTGATCCACGAGGTCCTTGGAGGTTTAAGTCCAGTGTAAAGTTAGCGTGCCGCTATAACAAGTCTTAACCTACCATTTAAAGATCAGCTGGGTTACATATGCTGGCTGTGCCTAGGAAGCAGTCCTATGACTCTTTTTGGTGGCTTCACAATTTATTTATTTTTTAAAAGGCGGCTTTAGTTATCTGAAGGAGCTCCTGGTGTCTTTTTGATTATCACCTAATAGCTAAGTAGTTGTTCATATTTATCAATTTATTAGCACTTTCACTTTGCAGGGTGTTTTACAATCTTTGCTTCATTCATCATCACCACAATCTGGTCACTATTATTCCTTTTTTACAGACTACATTTTTGAGGAGTGTGTGATGTGCCCAAGGGAAACCTCACAAGTGTGGATTGATTGATTGATTGATTGATTGATTGATTGATTATACCCCACCCATCTGACTGGTTTGCCCAGCCACTCTGGGTGGCTTCCAACAAAATATTAAAAATACAATAAAACATCAGACATTGAAAACTTCCCTAAACAGGGCTGCCTTCATATGTCTTAGAAGACATCTGAAGGCAGCCCTGTTTAGGGAAGTTTTCAATGTCTGATGTTTTATTGTTATTAAATAGTTATTTATTTCCTTGACATCTGATGGGAGGGCATTCCACAGGGCGGGCGCCACAACCGAGAGAGCCTGGTTCCCTGTAACGTTGCTTCTTGCAGTGAGGGAACTGCCAGAAGGCCCTCGAAGCTGGACCTCAGTGTCCGAGCTGAACAATGGGGGTGGCAATCACATTCACATTCAAATTCAGGTTTCTCGTCACCAAAACTAGATCATTATCTATTGGCTACACTTGCTGTTTGTAAGGTCTCTCTAAAGCCCAAGCCACATGTTATTTTTGGCATGGTGGAAGGGAAAATCAAGTTGCTTTTTCCACAGATGTTTTATATGTTCCATAGTTTTTTTACTGCATCCTCAGACATTGAGAACAGTTATTTTCTGCACCATACTAGAGATGTCATTATATAGTTTGTGTGCCCATGACACTTGTTCTCTAAGTAAGTATTATTATCCCCCAAATTCTTCTCAGGTTCAGATTTTAATCTGAGCCAGAGAAGCACGTTCCCTCCTATCTGCCTGCCCACTTCCAATGCTTCTATGTCTATGCCCTTCATCCCAGCTGTTTACCTTCCTTCCTGTTCCAGCTGTTGTGGTGGTGCAGTGGAAGAAGGCAAAAATGCTACCTTGTTTTTCCCTTCCCCTTTCTGACATCTGATAGGTTGATATGGTTGTGAGCCAGGCAGCATGCTAAGAGTTTCAGTGCTACTAACCATGAACCACTACAGTTTTGCTCTAGCATGAAAAATATAAGCCAGGGGGTCCCCAGACTTACCGGGCTTCGGGCCGGCGCCCGCCGCGCCGACTGCGCGGCGGGCCGGAGGGCAGAGGAGTGCGCGCGCAGCAGGCCGGAGGGCGGGGGAGTGCGCGCCCATGCGCATGCGCACACGCTCGGAAAAAAATCGCCGAAAATCGCTTGTGCGCATGCGTATGGGCCTCCCCCGACCCGGAAGTGCATCGGAAATGACCTCTTCTGGGTCGGGAGAGGCCCATACGCATGCGCACAAAGGATTTTCGGCGATTTTTTTGCCGATTTTGAAGATCGCCGCCGCGCCGTGCGCCGTAAGAGCGGGCGGCGGCAGCGGGCGGCGGGGGTCATCGCGGGCTGGATTGGGAGGCCAATTGGGCCGCATCCGGCCCGGGGGCCGTAGTTTGGGGACCTGATATAAGCTCTCACTATGTGACGACACATTCAAACATATTCCTAATGGAAATGGATGGTTTTAACCACATCAAAAGGTAGAATGCGCCTCACACCTAAACTCTGGTTTCTTTTCTAGAAGAGAACAGGTATGCTGTTTCTAAGAATAGGACCTGTGAGCCAGGAAACAGAATGTTTCAGTTTAAAATTTCTCTATTGTCATGAACTCAGCAGGCAAGCCACTCTTCAGCCACCTATATGCAAAACGAGGGAAATGAGACTGATCCATTTTACAGGACAGCTCTAAGGAATATTACGTTAATGTGTGGATGCCACACCAAATGCAAGGTTCATTTCTTCTGACCTAATAGGATTGACAAATGGCAATATTGCATCCTGAAAATTCACAGGCCAAAGTGGATTCAATAGTATCTCAATGCAAATTCAAGTGACAAGTTGAATCTTATATTTGATGTTTCTCCCCACCCCCAGCAATCTCAAGTCTCAAATCTTCATTGTCTTCTTCTCATAATTCACCTCAATTCATCTTGCATATACTTAAGTGTCTCAGTGAAAACTGACTCTGGGAAAGCACAGAAATGGCAAGATATAGGTTAGAGGTTGCTGCGTATTAGTAACATACTGATATCACTTCACTCCAGTATCATACACATGTTGAACAGGAAATAAGAATAAAGTACCATAAGTGTCCTAAGGATGTGGGTGGCGCTGTGGGTTAAACCACAAAGCCTAGGGCTTGCTGATCAGAAGGTCGGTGGTTTTAATCCCCGCAACGGGGTGAGCGCCCGTTGCTCGGTCCCAGCTCCTGCTAACCTAGCAGTTTGAAAGCATGTCAAAGTGCTCGTGCCCAATGATTTAAAAAAATTGGGAAGTAATTCATGAGGAAATAATAAAATTATTAAAAATATCTTTTGAAAAGAAAGCAGAGATGTATCTATTAGGTATCTTAAATAATAGAATACCGAGTGAAAAAGTAAGTATTTTCATGTATGCTTCAACAGCCGCAAGGAATCCTAATAGCGAGTAATTGGAAAAGTACCAACATCCCATCTAAAGGAGAGTGGGTCAACAAACTATGTGAATATTTAGAACTGGCTAAACTGACAGACATAATTCACCAAAAACCCAAAAACAATGGGAGTGCCTAAACAAGTACTTAGAGAAACAAGATTTGGGAGCAAGAATCCATTTGTGTTTAGAATGACCTTGTTGGAAATGGGAAATGGAATTGGTTTGATTGTACTTTGACGAGTTACAATAATAGTGATATCTATGGAAAGACAGGACCATATATGCTGTAAAACAACTGTATGAAGAAGCGGTGGAAGTCATGACTTACTTTAGTGGACATTAAGTAATGTCCTCACTTTATTTCCTTTTTTTCCTTTTCTTCTTTTTTCTTTCTTCTGTTTCTCTTTCTTCTTTTCATTGTTTAATTATTGAGTTATAATGGATCGGTAATTTATATTCTTTTTCATATGTAATAGTGTTTGTTTAGATTGTCTATATATATTATTAATTTGTTTTTGTTTTTTGTTATTGTTTTTAACTTGAATTTATCAATAAAGGTTAATTTTAAACTCTTTTTCTTTTTAAGAAAGCACGTCAAAGTGCAAGTAGATAAATAGGTACCGCTACAGCGGGAAGGTAAACGGCGTTTCCGTGTGCTGCTCCGGTTCTCCAGAAGCAGCTTTGTCATGCTGGCCACATGACCTGGAAGCTGTATGCCGGCTCCCTTGGCCAATAATGCGAGATGAGCGCCATAACCCCAGAGTCGGTCACGACTGGACCTAATGGGCAGGGAACCCTTTACCTTTACCATAAGTGTCCTACAGTGATATGTAGGAGCAACCACCTCTATTTCCCACTTTGGAACCATCATCAGGCACATATAAAGTATACTGACGTTAGAGGGGCATATTCCCAAACAAGGATACACAGGACTTTAGCCATAGTCACATTAGCAGAACATCATGGTAATGAATTGATAGATAGATGATAGATAGATTATTATATTATATTATATTATATTATATTATATTATATTATATTATATTACTATAGATGGAAATGGGTGGGGGAGTATTGTGGTATGATAAAGGATGTGTGCAGTAGGATTTCCAAAAGAGGCAAGTATAATTACTACTAACAAAGAATATTTGTTTTCCTATGACATTAGCATAACAAATGAGTCATGCAACAGTTTCTTGTCCATAGCAAACATTTTCCCTCTGACCCCATTACATATACTCTATAACCAAAATCACCATTCCAAAAACCACAATCCCCTTTCATTTCTTCCAGGCATTATTATTCTGCAACTTGTGCAGATATGTGCTTATAAAAGTCTCATAATTCATATGGAATGTTGCCGGGATCATTTCTCATAACTATCCTTCCAAGAAAACAGCATGCCATTTTTGCTAAGACTCTCAAAAGCACAGGGTGATGCCCTGCCTTCAATTCGGACAATGTATAAACTGTTAGTACAGTGGAACCTCGGTTTATGAACACCTCGGGTTACGAATTTTCAGTTTATGAACGCCGCAGACCCATCTGGAACGGATTAATTCACTTTCCATTACTTTCAATGGGAAAGTTCGCTTCAGTTTATGAACGCTTCAATTTAAGTACTCCGCGGACCACCTGGAACGGATTAATCCACTTTCCATTACTTTCAATGGGAAAGTTCGCTTCAGTTTATGAACGCTTCAGTTTAAGTACTCCGCGGACTGTCTGGAACAGATTAATCTACTTTCCACTACTTTCAATGGGAAAGTTCGCTTCAGTTTATGAACGCTTCAGTTTATGAACAGACTTCTGGAACCAATTGTGTTCATAAACCGAGGTACCACTGTATAGATTTGGAAATTGCCCCAAAAGTATTTTGAAAATGATGTGCTGTATGAATATTACAATGGTGTGTTTTTCTGATTGTTCCACCAGTGCAACCTACTGCTTGTCAGATGGAATGTGCATGGCTTTCCTTCTCTCACATGTTGTTCTGGGGTTTCTCCTGACCCTCCAAAATGTTTTGGCGGAAGAGAAGAAGAGAGAAAGCTCCATTGTGCTAGTGGGAGCCCTTGTTCTGGCTTCTGCTAGCTCACCAAGTTAGTTGAATCCAAGACAGAGACACCTTTTGTACGATAAATACATACACTCATCAGTGCTTCCCAGAGACTTGGAAGCAACAGCACCCATTAAATTGTGGGAGAAACAAATCCAGATTAGCTATACTATATATGAAGAAACCGGGGCTGCTATCTTGCAATGTTTCGTAAGTATTAAACATTGAAGTTACAGAAACTGTCCCCCTCTCACCCTTTCTTGGGAGAGTCCTCTGAGTGGGGGAAAAGCAACAGACTCTGAGCCCTGCTTGCTTTAGCAGTGCTAGGAAAGGAAGCAATCTGCTCTACTGCTGCCAGCCTTACTCAGCCTAGGGACCTGAGAGAGATGCCCGAGGCTCCTCATTGGCAGTTGCTAGGGAAACATTTTAGGGAATCTTTTTCATAAATTCATAGTAATCTTCATTTCTCAAATGTCAAGGCTAATGACTCACCCTTTGATTACAAATGGGATTTGCTACTGCAGAATTGCTGGCAGCCTTCAAAGCTAAATTGTATTTGTCGGCATTTGAAGACTTTTAGTACGCTGGATACCACTGCTCCCCTTGAGTGAGCAGAAGAAATACAGACACATGAATATTTACCTCTTCCTGCAGCCCATTTAGCTGATGTCCTTACAGTCAGTCAGACAAAGACATCAGCTGTTCCAAAAGGGAGTGGGAAATCTGACAAGAAGGTCCCGCTCCTCCATTTTGTTTCCAGTCAGGAAAAGGTAAACATTATCCCTGCACATACCCATGGTTGGGATAAACCAAGGACACAACTGTTACTAATAATTGTGACATGAATCATTCCTAATGAAAGAATTTCAGTGAAAGTGAACTGGTCCAGACGTGAAACTTTAGGAACCTATTTTCCTCCCACTGTCTCTCCATGTACAAGGTGATTTCGCCTTGTCTTTGAGTGACTGTGTGTCTGATGTTACCAAGGGTAATTTTCTATTCGAAGGGCTGTTGGAGGACGGACCTCAGTTTGAAGGAGTCCTCTCTTCGAAAGGCTCTCCAAATTTGGTTTAAAGGTAAAGAACCATAAGATGGGAGATCACTATCACATCCACACCATACATTTAAAGCAAATGACTTCCCCCCAAGAATACTGAAAAGTGCAGTTTTAAGGGTGCTGAGCACTGTGATGGGCAAACTACTGCTCCTAGGATTCTTGGTGAGGAGTGGATATCAAGTGCTTAAAATATGTGGTGTGGGTGTGACCTAGACATTTAAAGCACATGACTTCCCTTGAAGAATCGTGGGAGGTATAATTTGGCCTCACAGATTTCAATGCCCAGCACCCTTAACAAATGACAGTTCCTAGAATTCTTTGGGAGAAGCAATGAGCTTCAAATGTGTGGTGTGTATGTGGCCTGAATGCCACCCAACAGAAAACTTATATACACATTATCTGCAAATATATGCCCTCTTTCGTTCTCTTATGCACTTATGCGCAATGCATAAGTGGTTGCTCTACCTTGGCTGAAACTCAAGGACAACCAATGGTGCTGTCCCTAGCTTTTTCATGTTAGAGGTATGATCAGAAGCTGTCCTACACACCTACATACACATGTAAGTATTGTGGGCTGGCATGAAGCAGCCTGTCCCAAGAATATTTCCCACGTCAGGTCTCCTTTTGGCTAGTAAGCTTTGCAAGGCAGGGTTTGTGGATGCACTTTCCGCGTTTGATGCCTCAGGGTGCTGATCAAATTAGCCTAATTTTGTACTGCCTAAGCCACAATAAGCACCGCCTAACCATGCTGAACTGAGGAAAGGCACTCTGTCTCTGGGAGTGTAATAAAAAGAAAGGCACTCTGTCTCTGGGAGTGTAATAATAATAATAATAATAATAATAATAATAATAATAATAATAATAAATTTTTATTTATACCCCGCCCTTCCCAATTTGAAAACCAGGCTCAGGATGGCTAACAGCAAATATGAAACAATAATTAAAAGTGACTTAAAAAACAGCTTAAAAACAGCATAAAATACAACACAAATGTAGCATCCATGTCAATAAAATTCAAAAAATTCAGGGTCATTTTTTTTGGGGGGGGGACCCGTTCATTAAACATCAAGTGATTGAGTGTAGAGTAAGTAAAAGAAGGCTTTGACCCCCCCCAAAGTCCTATTTGGGGCCTAAGTAGTACTCAGCAACACTTGCACAGCTACAACACAGAAAGGGCAGGATCCCATAGCCCCATGTTACTGGGGATGAGGCACAGCCAACTTTTAAAGGTGGGCCACCACTCCCAGTCTCATTGGCTAGGCACAAGGACCCTTAAGTGCTCATCTATACTTTATTCCCATGTTTCATTCCAGAGAAGAAGTTAGCAGTAAGCCAAGCCCCAATTGCATGTTGAAGGCAGCTTGGTACAAATAACCAGAATAATTTGATTCAGCACCTCCTCTGAGAATCTTCAGCCCTGGGACAGTTGCAATATAGAAGCCCCCTAGACTGGGCGGTCTCATCACATAGTTTACATCAGTCAATGAGAGTTTTATTGAAAGTGAAGTTTAATGTTAAAGAATCTATGCACATGTGCCTCCAAAGCAGGTGATGTCCCTATAGTTCAGGGGTAATCAGTGTGATGCTCTTCAGAAGTTGATGAGCTGCAACTCCAATAACTTGTTACTCCTTATGTCCCTTCCTAGGGCTGATGGAAGTTGTAGTCCAACAACACCTGGAAGGCGCTACATTGGCTACCCCTGAAATATAGCTGAACAAACAGCTTAGATGTTCATCATCCATCAGAGGTGACAATAAATTTTCTGCAGGCATCTACTGCAGGCATCCAGGCATTACTGGGTCACATCTTACATTCTGAGCTGGGGGATCAGTTTTTCTACATGTATATCTCTTATTCGCTCCCAATGAAGTCAAGTTGTGTACATAGTTTCTCTCCCCGCCCCCCATCAGCAATTTTATCATCACACCAACCCTTGGAGATAGGCAGGGCTGAGATATAGGGTTGCATTCAACAGAGCACAGAGGTGAACATTCTGTGAGTGACAGAATGTTTTACCCACCCACCCCACCTCGCAATATGTTATGGGGGTCCCCCAAACGTCCAGAACAGATTTGTAGATGAGGGAAGGAGGGAGGGGGGAAATGTTGATTTAATATCACCCATAATGACTAGTCTAAGAGAGGCCATTGTGCTTCATAGCTGAGTGGAGAGATGAACCTTTGATCCCCCAGTCCTATACTTTGTAATACAGTGGTACCTCGGTTTTCGAACGTCTCCATGATGAACATTTCAGTTTTCGAACACCATAAACCCGGAAGTCAATGCTTCAGTTTTAGAACATGCCTCGGAAGTCAAACATGCCATGCTGCTTCCTCTGAGTGCAAGATCCTGAGACCTAGCTGTAAGCTATTAAGTTTTTTGTTTTTGAACGTTTCAGAACTCGAACGGTCTTCCGGAACGGATTACGTTCGAAAACCGAGGTACCACTGTACATCTGAATATGACAAACTGGACAAATTTTCATTCCAAACACAATTATTTCAAAAAACTGGGGAGATATTTTTATTCAGCTCTCCTGAGCACACAACCTCATTGTCTGCCATCCTGAAATGCTAACTCACTACAGATTATAGTTAGCAAGCAATATGCAACGTGATAAGCACTTTTCCTTAAATGCAGTCCATGTACTAACGTAAGCTGTGTAATATGAATTGAAGTGAAGGGAGCAACTTTCCCAGGGGATGTGCATGGAAATTATTTCCCCAGAACTGGAGTCGGATTGCCATATGGGGCAGCTTAGAGAATTATGGAATCACACAGATGAAAGGGATCCAATGGATCATCATGTCTAACCCCCCGGCTTTGAGATGAGATGTTCTGAAGCGTCTCCCGCCAGATGTCTCTCCAACCATTTCTTGGAAAACCTCCAGGGAATCATGTCTGATCTCTTCCTGTCTAATCTGTTTATTTCAAAATATTTCCATGATTCATAGCATAATTCGGGGGAAGGGAATGGGCTGGGGATTCCCGTAGCTATTTCTTCCTCCGGTGCACATAAGATGGGTATTCAAGAACCTCTAGGTTTCCTGCAATGAATTATTCTATTATTTATTTAATTCATTTATATCCTGCCTGATCAGCTGACTTTACCAAATCATAGCACATCTACTGGGCAACAAAGAGCCTTGTGCTGCCTTGGCCTTTGTTGAATGTGACTGACTGGAAGGAGGAAGTGGGCTGGTGCACTTTAGAAATTCAAAGTGCAATTATTGGTTATCATTCCTAGTCCATATTTTCCATATTTTACAAGTAAAGTAAAGGATAAGGAAGCACTTGCACTCACACCCAGGTTAAACCATATAATTGTTTTGGGAATGCTTGGGAAATGTAGGATATTTAAACAAATAAAATCTCACAGGGAGGATATAAATGACAGGCAAGCCTATTGTCTCTTGTTGGAAGCAAGGCTGGGTCTCCACATACAGCAGAATATGATGGGCAGGATGTGATAAAATGGATAAATACCAACTCAGGCTGTTTGGAGAGGGAGTGGGGAACTACGACTTTTGAAAACTGCTGCAGGTAATAATAATAATAATAATAATAATAATAATAATAATAATAATAATAATAATGTTTTGATTGCTTTTGAACTACAAAGGACCACTATTACTATACTAACCTTTGTATGTGGAAATAATGAATGAAGATGACATGCTTCACTTAAAACCCTGGGCCAATACATGATCTCTTTGGCTTTTTAGCTCCCAAATTAACATAATATAGTCCTACATTTTGTGTTATTTTGTGGTCTATTTCTCTATCTCTCCCTTTCCTATCAGGATTTGGAGTAAGGCTCCTACTGTCTTTTTTAGGGGAATGAAGCAATCAGTAGCCTTTCTGTTTTCAAGTGATGAGACAGGGACAAGCCATGGATGGTATTTTGCTAAACATGAGATTATGGGGAACCAATGAAACTTGTACATGCCCCCCCCTTTGCAAGTAAGGGGCCAGAGAGAGGCTCTCCCTCACATGGAACACAACACTCTATTATTATTTTTGCCACAACCAGAAGCACAGATTTATAGGACTGGGTTGCAAGGCTATGAGATGTATGCCAGGTAATGGTATTATTTACTGCACTGATAAAATCAAGTGTTAAAAACAAATTTATAAAAATATTTAGAAAACCAGCAGATTAAAACAGATATAGATTAACTATACGGATAAAGGTCCGTATAGTTAAAGCTATGGTTTTCGCAGTAGTGATGTATGGAAGTGAGAGCTGGACCATAAAGAAGGCTGATCGCCGAAGAATTGATGCTTTTGAATTATGGTACTGGAGGAGACTCTTGAGAGTCCCATGGACTGCAAGAAGATCAAACCTATCCATTCTGAAGGAAATCAGCCCTGAGTGCTCAATGGAAGGACAGAGCCTGAATCTGAGAAGAGAAGACTCCCTGGAAAAGACCCTGATGTTGGGAAAGATTGAGGGCACAAGGAGAAGGGGATGACAGAGGACGAGATGGCTGGACAGTGTTCTCAAAGCTACGAACATGAGTTTGACCAAACTGCAGGAGGCAGTGGAAAGACAGGAGTGCCTGGCGTGCTATGGTCCATGGGGTCACAAAGCGTCGGACACGACTAAACGACTAAACAACAACAACCAAACAGATATGCACAATAAAATTATATGTTAAATTTGCAGGTAGGCTTGCTTAAGCAATAATTTTTTTAAGCAGGCGCCAAAAACCATACAGTAAATGTGCCTGTCTAATATCAATGGGCAGAGAGGGACTGCCACACCGAATGATGGATTCCTTGCACATTACGTGGCCCTTGTAAATGTGCCAGTTCTGCATATCAAAGTGGTCCAGCAGGCACATATAGGGTAAGGCGATCTCTCAAGTAAACTCGTCCCAAGGTATATTTTCTCAGGTATATGTTGGCATAGAATTTACAGGACAGTCGAACCTATCACACCTGCTACATCTGGGGTTCCTTTATAAGGGCAAATTTGCAGTATTATTATTATTATTATTATTATTATTATTATTAATTATCTGCCCTTCACTCTAGAGTCTAAGGTCTCAGGGCAGATTACAACATTAAAACAACAGTTTAAAACAATTCCTTTAAAAATAAAATTCCATTGCACACTACCAGAATTTTAATAAAGAATTATAATAAATCATAGGGGTTTTCTTTTTTCGTTAGTGTAACTCAAGTAAGTTGAACTTGCCTGGATGTTCCATGAATAAAGCTAAGAGCAAGGTTCTGTTTTGAACAGTGATTGAGAGGTGCTGAAAATTGTAAGAAGGAAGAGCTAGTTTGCTGATATCTCCTTTAGACACCTAATAAGGAAATGAATGACTTTGGCCACCTCTTATGTAACATCTTGCCCTCGTTTTGCAATGAAAAGAAGCCTATGTATATACATTTCCTATAAGATGCAGACTTACTGTTGCATCTTTATTCAACATCAGCTTCCAGATGGGAACTATTTTTCATGGTTCATAAAGCCAAAACCAGCTGCTACATTTGAACCTACATAAGGAGTCGGGGGTTTTTTTTTATTGCCTTAACAGGGCTTAGAAAACAATTGCTGTTGTTTCTTTGGGACTGCTGCACTTCACATCCCTCAGAAGACTTATGATATCAGGATATTCTTAAAAAATAAAATGAACAACCCCAACACTTGTAAAGGAAGACACTTTTTTTCTTTATCTCTAGCAGCTACAGGCTTGCTCAGCATAAATAAAAACAGTATCCCACAGAAAAGCGGTGTTCCTTCACCGTGCACTTCAACTGGGCTCAGACATTTTTCTAGAAAACTTGCAAATGGATATGAAATGCTTCTGGAATCTCTATTGTTTTGAGAAGACCGGAAGTAACACCCAACAATTTCCTCCTCCCCTTTGCCCACCCTCCCGCTTTCCTCTCTTCCAAGCAAAAGCCATTCTTTCATAGTGATAGGGGGGAAACCATGGCGATTCTCACAATGCATATAATATTCCCACAGTTTAAACCAATATTTAACCCTTGGCGTGCTTTGAGGAAAGACTGTGTAGTAGGCTGTGTGTCTGAGCAGAAGGGAGAAAAGGGAGGAGGGTGGGGGAGCCCTCATTAGGAGTAAACCTAATATTATGGGAGGAATCATGCAACACATGCAGCTATTATTATAGTCGGGCATAATTCATTTGCATTTTAGATGGGATTGTCAAAGCAACCAAAGCAAAGCACATCAGTTCCGGAGGAGAATTATTCAGGCTGGCCAAATTACCCATCTCTGTGTTTTTGTCATTAGTCGGAGATTTCGTGTGTGTGTGTGTGTGTGTGTGTGTGTTTGAATTCACTCAGTCACATGCATTAAGGATTCCCCCCCCCTCTCCCCTGCTCACACTTTGAAATAGCATATGTTAGCATATTCAAAGGAGCCCACAGAAAACCAAGGGAGAGGCACGCAGAGAGTTAACATGTGCGTATGACAGGGAAGCAAGTTTGCTGTGAATTGGGAAGCACAAACTATAGTAAACCATTGGATAATCCCCCACCCCGCTAAGTGGCTTCCCCAGAGGCCTGATACAGTGCCAAAGCCTCTTACGCATACTGAGACAAAGCCTCTTGCAAGGCGAATTCAACTCCTGAAGCCACCATACTGCTTCCTGACAGCCTCCAATTGCATAGTCTCTGTATTTGTGATTCCTGCTGCTTATATTTACTTGTTCCCAGGGCCACAACAGGCTCCATAAACAAATACTTGCCACTGGAATGGGCTTTCTATCAATTCAGGTACCGTGCTTGGCTTTCCCTTCCAGGATTCCCCCCCCCCTCTCCTTGCATAGATTTGTGCAAATAGGCTTTTAATACCTTGGAGAGATTAATTTGGCAATTACAAGCCAGTTTAGAAACACATGCTAAACAATTGGTCATATAATCACCATCCCTTCTAGCATAGCACTATTGAAGCTTAGGGAAAACATTTTCCGAAGCAGAAAAGGCATGTTTGCTCTATGGATTTATTAAGGAATAAACCTTAATGTGTTGATTAGTTCCCAGTGGATGTTTTTGTGTGGCTGTCTCTCTTTGGCCTGCAGACAAAAATGGGAAGTGATATGTCTGATTACAGGTATTCAAAACCTTTGTGGAACCATGTGTAGATATTAGAACAGCAAGGGTTGGACTCACTGCTACTTTACAACAGTTTGTACACCAATGGAATGCACTGGCCAAGGTCTTGCTTTGAAAGGAGAAAAGTGAAGTCTCAAGGGAATGGACTAAGGTAAGATGTTCACTTTAGTAGCAAAAAGGGGGGAAATTGCCTGGAGAAGTAATTAAGCTTCCATAGGTAATAGTTTCAGAGAGAAGATGCTTCAGTATAGCTAACATATCCAATGAGGCAGTCTCCGAATGTTTGGACTCCAACTCCCATAAGCCCCAGCTAGCACAGGCAATGGTCAGGGATGATGGAATTTGTAAACAAAAGCATCTGGAGGGCACTAATTTGGGACAAGGCTGCAATAAAGTCACTGTCTCGGCTGCCATTTCTTATCAACTTTAGGTCCAAGTCAGAACCACTGATGGGAAATATATGATCAATGAAAGTGGCACACTGAATTTCACCTGAGATGTAAAGAGAGCGTTTCACGTGATTGTTTTTGCCCTACTGCCCATCCACCCACTAGCTTATGCTGGTGTAAAACTGGTGTTGTTGTTTTAATCAGACCACTTCACAGGATTACTGCATGAACTGTTTTGGACCAAACTGCAGATTGCTGGGACCAAACGTTGGGAAGTTTCAAACAATGCACTCCTCTATAGTCTCCTCAAACAGATCTCAACAACCCAGCATGCCATTAAACAGGTGCTGTCATTTCTCAACTAACTCTCCAGGTGTATTCCCACTGCAATCTGCATTCCCACATAGTTTATTTGTCACCTGAGGCACCAGGAAACTGGTCTTAGGGGTGGGGAAAACAGTTGGTAACAAACATTTTAAGGTTCACCAAGAGTACAGATATAACAGTATTGTGTCCTTGGCCTGCTGCAGCCTTGTAAATAAGCCCGCAAAAGTTACTAGCCTGCAACAATGTTTACTATCTAGATGCAGGGTAGAAAGTTAGGGTGGAGTGGTCTGTTCTTCCTGCTGCTTCAGTGCTGAGCATTCTGACAATCCAAAAGCAACACGGTAGGCTAATAATATGATTGCAACACTTTGTAATCATATTATTAGCCGACCGTGTTGCTTTGGATCGTCAAATTATTTTGTTTGCATCACAGGGGATCTATGTTGTTTACCTTCAGTGCTGAGCATGGCGGAAGGGGCTTCTTTCTTCCAGTTTCTATGGTGGGTTTAAATAAGGGATGATGACCCAATTAGAATTTGTGGTCTCATCCTGTCATTGGCTCAGGCTCAACCTACTGCTAGTCTCCCTGCCTTCCACCCTACCAATCCCAATGGGCCTCAACCACCACTGGCAGACCTTCAAGTGTCCCTATTTTCCAGGGACACCCCTGATTTAGAGAAGCCATCCTGATTTCTGATTTGATCCCGGAATGTCCCACTTTTCCTTAGGATGTGCATATACAGTATTCATTGGAGAAATGTTGAAGGATATGGTAGGGTATCCCTTTTTTCACTGGCAAAATATTGGAGGCTATGGAATTATCCAATCCCTGGGCCGTCAGAAAGTAACCCTGTATAGGGAGTGGGTTTTAAAAAAATCTTTAATGTTTTATTGTTTTTATATATGTTGGAAGTTGCCCAGAGCAGCTGGAGCAACCCAGTAAGATGTGTGCGGTATAAATCGTAAAATAATCATTAGGGAATGGGAAGTCCCTATTTTTATCAGAGAAATGTTGGAGGGTATGCACTGGTAGCATGTCCTATTTAATTCAGTGGATCTTTCTCCCAGATAAGTGGGGGCGGGGGGGATTGCAGTCTTAGATGGGCATTAGGGTGGGTCATAAAAAACTTTTTTTGGAAAATGTACACCGTTTGCTTAATTGTTCCATATAATTTGTTCAAAACCATTGGTTTTTCATGTAAATTATCAACATGTTTTATCTTAAATAAATAAATATTGCAGAAAATAATAGTATGCAACTATTATTGCTCTACATAAAACCTAAAATTTATGTTTATTAGTTCACAGTTTAACATACTGAGAATAAATGAGTCAAATTCCTATGTTTTCATCACTTGTAGTGAGGCAAAATTTCAATCTGTAGGAGCAGGGTCTAAATATTAACCGATTTGTCCCAAATTTGAAATTTGACTATGTTTATACCATACGCCTGATATAAGATCAAGGGAGGAAACATTTTCCAAAAAAAAGTTTTTATGACCCACCCTATTGGGCATGATTTATGGAATGCAAATGAGAAACCATTGTGGAAACTCGACTCAGAGCAAGCTTATCATCTGAGCTCACCCCTGACCTCAGGTTCCTGTTAGGCCAATTCCACCTTCTAACCCCTTTAGTTGGTGAAGTGGTTGCCACAATTCACACACACACACACACACACACACACACACACACACACACACACACACCAAGAAAGGTGGGGAGATCTGTTGCCCAGCAGGAACACAATTTGCTCCTTGTTCCAGGGGATACTTACTGTATTACCAATTGGCACAAATGGCACACGGTCATTCTGATCTTCCAGTATTGTTTGCTGCCAGAATAGAGCCCTTATCAGCCCTCCAGAGCCCTACTCCCTTCTTCTCAGCCCTGTGCATGTGTGCGTTCATTCATTTGTTGTTTTGCTTGGCAGTCACTGCTTCTCAATCTATGAATGTTGGCATATAAAAGGCTGGCAGCCTTTCAGGCCCTTTAAATTATATTCTTTGAAAAGCACATTAACTTCTTTGCCTCATGAATAACTATAGTTAACAACTAATGCAAAAAATGTGCTAAGGTAAAATAACAGAAGACTTCCCAAAATCTATTTGAGATGGATTGAATCTAGAAGCCAAATTTCCAGCCCTGCTAAATTCCAGGATGTTGGTTTTGCCCGTGAAAACAGTAGAAATCAGAAGTGGCTTAAGGTTGAAATGGATTCTCTATATTTATATTACTGGGGAAAGGGTATGGTTGTTAAACTACTCTGGGAATTGTAACTCTTTGGGGATACTTGTGTCCTCCCTAAAAGAGGGCACGTGTTGCGGTGAGACCTGGAGGTGTTGTGGGTGGGTAAGATTGGTCAGCCACAATGCCCAATTGGTAGGTCCCTCGATGTTGAGTTCAATCTAGCCAATGGGGCGCAGTCCAAAACGGATCGAGGGACCTATAGATACCCATGCACATGACCCAGAGCTTCCGCTTTCAGAGCACAGCTTTTGACAAACGACAGTACAGGGTCGCCATCCACACAGCAGGTGTTGCAGTATTTGGCTCACCTGCGATTCATGGGTCATGCTGTGAAGTCCATCCGAATTCAGTCTTCTGCCATTTCATTTTTCTGTAAGTCCCTTTATTCTAGAGACCCTTGTGCAAAGTTTGTGGTGCGCAAGGCTCTTGAGGGATGGGCCAGGTTGCAGCCACCAAATTCGCCAGGTAGGAGGCCGGTGACATTTGACATTTTATGCGCTGTGCACAGCAAGTTGAGACTAGTTTGCTGGTCCGTTTATGAGGCGAGACTCTTTTCGGCAGCCTTTTCAATAGCATTTTTTGGTGCACTGCATGTGGGTGAAGTGGTGCTGAAGTCAGCACAGGAAAGGGCTCCCAGGGGCTTGCTTTTGCAGGACGTTCAGGTGCCTGGTGCTGAGCTGGTGCTCACTAATTGAAATTCCAAAACAGACCAGTTGGGCAGAGGTGCCTTGATGAGGCTGCCTGCCACTGGTAAGCCCGGCCCTTGTCCAGTGAAAGATGCCAAGAAATATTTGTCACTTCGCCCACCTGGGGGTGGCCCTTTTCTGGTCCACGAGGATGGGTCCCTGTTAAAGAGGCATCAATTTGCTGCAGTGATGTGTAAGGCGATCGCAGCATGCGGCCCGCTGGCCAGTGAGTTTGCACCTCATTCCTTCCATATTGGGGCAGCTACCACCGCTGCGCAATGGGCCCTGTCTGTTGACAGGATTAAGGATCTGGGCCTCTGGAAATCTGAAGCATACAAGGGTTATGTTCAGATGCGGCACTGAGGTGCAGTTGCTAATGTTGTTTTGTTCATTCCTAGGTCTGCCTACCCTGGACGTCTGGATAGCCAGGCACAGCATTGTTCACTGGGCCAGCAGGAGGGCGGCAGAGTCTGGATTCGGACGCAGGCTCAGAATCCCTGACCACGTGTGCGTCTCCTGGATATCCAGGAATGCGTTGGGAGGAGCTTCTCCTGGCACTGCGGACAACGGTGTCTGTGGAAGGCACGCCTGCGGAGATGGTGGTGTAGCTGGGCGAGAACGATTTGCCAGAAGCTCCTGGCTTGAGCCTGCGGACCCACATGCAGGAGGACTTGGAAGACTTGAAGGCAGCAGTTCCTGGACTCAAATTTTTTGGTCGCAGCTGTTGCAGTGGCATGTGTAGCATGGTAGCTGGTGCCCAGCTGCCACCAAGAGGGCCGGGAAATGTGTCCAGAGTGCAGTGGCCAAGAAGGTTCTGGCCTTGGGCGGGACATTAATCCATCACCCGGGCATTACCTTCCGTGATGTGTCCCTTTACAGGCTTGATGGGGTTCATCTGTCTGTGATTGGGAATGTGATTGGGAATTCTGCCAAAAACCAAACTAAAATTTGAGTCAAGTGTGAATTTATTTAGGGGGGAGGTCTTTGGGTCTGAATACGCAAATAGCGGTTTCCGAACAACTCTCAGCACCCTGAACAAGCTACAGTTCTCAATATTCTTTGGGAGAAGCCATGACTGTAATTATTATTATTATTATTATTATTATTATTATTATTATTATTATTTATACCCCACCCATCTGGCTGGGTTTCCCCAGCCACTCTGGGTGGTTTCCAACAGAAATATTAAAATACAATAATTTATTAAACATTAAAAGCTTCCCTAAACAGGGCTGCCTTCAGATGTCCTCTAAAAGTCTGGTAGTTGTTTTTCTCTTTGACATCTGGTGGGAGGGCGTTCCACAGGGCAGGTGCCACTATCGAGAAGGCCCTCTGCCTGGTTCCCTGTAACTTGGCTTCTCGCAGCGAGGGAACCGCCAGAAGGCCCTCAGCACTGGACCTAAGTGTCCGGGCAGAACGATGGAGGTGGAGATGCTCCTTCAGGTATACTGGACCGAGGCCATTTAGGGCTTTAAAGGTCAGCACCAACACTTTGAATTGTGCTCAGAAACGTACTGGGAGCCAATGTAGGTCTCTTAGGACTGGTGTTATGTGGTCTCAGCGGCTGCTCCCAGTCACCAGTCTAGCTGCCACATTCTGGATTAGTTGTAGTTTTCGGGTCACCTTCAAGGTAGCCCCACATAGAGCACATTGCAGTAGTCCAAGCAAGAGATAACTAGAGCATGCACCACTCTGGCGAGACAGTATGCAGGCAGGTAGGTCTCAGCCTGCGTACCAGATGGAGCTGATAGACAGCTGCTCTGGACACAGAATTGACCTGCACCTCCATGGACAGCTGTGAGTCCAAAATGACTCCCAGGCTGCGCACCTGGTCCTTCAGGGGCACAGTTACCCCATTCAGGACCAGGGAGTCCTCCACACCTGCCCGCCTACTGTCCCCAACAAACACTACTTCTGTCTTGTCAGGATTCAACCTCAATCTGTTAGCCGCCACTATGAGGCCTCAGTGCAGTTCTTTTAGTGAAAACAAATTTTAGGCTCAGTTTGTATACTGTTCTTTGGTTGGCATTCAACAAAATGCTGGACTTTGCACTGATCCACCAGGTAGTGTGGCCAGTTTTGCATTGCCCAAAAAGAGGAAGGTAATCATCAAAAAGAATACAAGAGAGTTATGTAGATTTGCATAATACCTGCATATGCTAATTCATATGTACACATGCAGGTTTAGAAATAATGGATATATTCAACTGTTTCTAAGTTTCATTCAGAGTAGATCTGTTGAATTGTATCGTCTTAACTTAGACATGTCCATTCATTTCAATGGGATTACCCTTTAATTATTGGCTGTGTGTCTTTTGTACTTGGCTCTGTATAGTAGATGTTTGGGTTCTAGTTAAAACAAAGTAGGTCCAATAAGCCTAATGTAACAGAATCAGATGCATACAATTTCCTTTATCTATCTATCTATCTATCTATCTATCTATCTATCTATCTATCATTTATTTATTCATTCATTCATTCAAAGCTTTAGCTCTCAGTATGGCTTATAAATATTTTTTTAAAATTAAAAAAAACCCTCACACAGTATCTGCCCTTGAGCTTGCAATCTAAAACAACATGACACAAAAGGGAAAGGTAGTGGCAGAGGAGAGAAAAACAGGCAGAGTTGGGTACAAAATTCTTGATGTTACAAAGTTCATATAAGGACTAGTTTGGATAAATTACATTAATATCCTAAGAATCTCAGATGTTAAGATCCCCTAAGTCACACAGGTTTTCTAGCACATCCTGGGTCCCATCATAGTTTCTAACATAAACAGAGTGATCATAGAATCATAGAGTTGGAAGAGACCACAAGGGCCATCCAGTCCAACCCCCTGCCAAGCAGGAAACACCATCAAAGCATTCTTGACATATGCCTGTCAAGCCTCTGCTTAAAGACCTCCAAAGAAGGAGACTCCACCACACTCCTTGGTAGCAAATTCCACTGCCGAACAGTTCTTACTGTCAGGAAGTTCTTCCTAATGTTTAGGTGGAATCTTCTTTCTTGTAGTTTGAATACATTGCTCCATGTCCGCTTCTCTGGAGCAGCAGAAAACAATCTTTCTCCCTCCTCTATGACACCCTTTTATATATTTGAACATGGCTATCATATCACCCCTTGGTGATTGCTTTTTTAGCAATACCATCTCTGTATCATATTCAGATTGGCAGGCAATATAGGGAGATATTTGGGGTGCCTGTCCCAAACCACAGGAGTCAATTCCTTTTGGAAATGGACTAAAACAGATTTTAAAGCAGACTTTATTATTTTGGACTAGCATTTGGAGCCTACTGAGGATCAGCAATTGTAATATTTGCCTTTATCTGCTTAATTACAGTTTAATTCAACTGCTAAAGGGCATCTTGAGATTTCAAGAGAGGGTGTACTATTAAACTTTCTTTAAACCAAAATTTCTCAAATTCTTTAAGTGGTAGAATCTGATAGTACTTTATTTATTTTGGATGCTTTTCTGCCCTAAAAGGGTTCTCAAAGCAGCATACCAAAACAAGCAAAGAAACTTAATTTAGGAGAAGATTATTTCAATGCCTGATGCAATACAATGGAAAATTAGCTATAAAATAAGAAATCAAACAAACAAAAACAAATCATAAACGATATGAAATAGGACCTTAAGTAGCACACAAAAACCAGAAACAGTCAGTCTCAGCAATAAGAGGGCAGCAGCTTACCTGAGACCTGCGAGTATAGGGCGTTATACAAATACAAATAAAAATAAAATACTGACAGAATAGGACAAAAAGAAAGAAAAAGATATGGCCTTCTCCAGATGCCAAGAGAAGGATCAGGAAGGGCCCAGGCAAGCCTCCTGGGAAAGGGAGTTGCACAATTTGTACTGCAACTGAGAAGGACCTGTCCCATACAAAAATAAATCAGATTCAGCCTATTTTTGTATGGAAATTATATTAAGCAGTTAATATATTTTTGAATGTGCGATAATCAGGGACAAATATGAATTACAGACTGGATAATTGGAAGAACAATCTCTTTTCTTTGTCTTTTTTTAAAGTCGTTTGATGTCACTTTTCTTTTTTCCTTTGTATATATTTTTTTTTCTTTTTAAATTTTTATCCTTATTTCTCTTCTTGTCTTTTTGGTTTTTTGTGTTTCTGAAATTGGGGGGTTTCTCTTTTTTTTTTGTATAGTGTACGGCGAAAGTTTGTATGTATGATGCTTGTAATTACATTCTTTTTAAAACAATAAAAGATATTTTCTGAGGGGGGGGGAGAGAAGGACCTGTCCCACGTCCCACCTAACCACATTTCTTAAATGTTGGTGCACAGCCACCATCCTAGACCTTCATACCGTCTTAATAGCAATTCTCATCACATTCCTTGATGTGGGATTCAACTCCCTGGCTTCATCACACCATTTGCTCTTCAAATTATATTGTTGAAGCATCCAGTCTCTTAGCCAGACGCTTTTATCCTTCCAGCATTTTTTTTATTTAAAAACCAACACCGAGTTTCTTTCTTTCTTCTTTTGTCTTGTATTATTATTATTATTATTATTATTATTATTATTATTATTATTATTTGGGGGGGTAGCACACTGACCATCCCACCACTTCAACCCAACCTGAAGGCATAGTTTAGATCAGGCATCCCCAAACTTCGGCCCTCCAGATGTTTTGGACTACAATTCCCATCACCCCTGACCACTGGTCCTCTTAGCTATGGATCATGGGAGTTGTAGGCCAAAACATCTGGAGGGCCGCAGTTTGGGGGTGCCTGGTTTAGATCTAAACAATAATAGCAAAGTTGCTGAGAGAGAGAGAGAGAGAGAGTCAGAGTCAGAGTCAGAGTCCAAAAGTTGCTGGTATCAATATAAAAGAAGCTGTTAACAACCATATATTGTGGGATGCGGCAGGTGCAATTTGTCCTGTAGAATCTTTGTTAGATGAATGGGCACCAGTCCATCATAAAAGTATAATGTCTTTTTGCCCTCTAGCCACACAAAGTCTTTGCATCAGTTTTTCCAGAAAATGCTATGTCCCGATTTTTTCCTTTATTCCGTTTATATTTATATGCCGCACTCTCGCACATATCAGGGCAGTGCAAAGCAATACAAAGCACATTTTAGAAACCATTAAAAGCAGTACAGCACTATCATTAAGATGATTGGCTACTCAAGAACATTTTAAACAATGGCACAGGCTAGTTGGCATTAAAAGATCTTCAAAGCATGAAAGGCAAAAAGCTAGCAAGCCTGTCAAATCTCTGCTGGAAGAATGTCCCACAGCATGGGACTGGCAACATTAAATGCCTGAATTCCAGTGGAGGCGTGTTGTGCTTCTGTAAGACAGGACTCTGGAAGGTTGGACAACCAACTTCATGCAAGCTGGCTGAAGTGACTGCTTGCCCTGTTCTTGGGTTCAGCTATCCACCTGTAAAATGAAAAAAAAGAGACACATTAATTACATAAAATATAATGTGGGAAGACAGTGTTGCTGGTGATGATGAAAAAGAGGAAGAATTTTAAACGTTGTAACTTTAGAAATGCTCCAAACTTCACAAAAGGGTCCCAGCTAATGATTCAAAGGGGTGCTGGCTTCCAACCTGCTGACCAAGGGGATGTCTTAAAGCAGGCATCCCCAAACTGCGCCCCTCCAGATGTTTTGGCCTACAACTCCCATGATCCCTAACAGGACCAGTGGTCAGGGATGATGGGAATTGCAGTCCAAAACATCTGGAGGGCCGAAGTTTGGGGATGCCTGTCTTAAAGCATCAATATATCTTGGAGACCACAGATAAAAAGGTAGGTCTGCTGGTTAAAAATTGAGGCCTTCTTGCTGTGTTTAAGAGTGGTAGCAAGCAAGCAATACGTTTTCCTATTAAGCATATTTGCCGAACAGTACAGATCTACTCTTCTGGACTAGCTGCCCACTCTTATCCATATCTGCTCTGCACAGCTAAAGGCAGTTGTGGTTCTGGATAAGGCCACAGATGACTGTGTGTGTGTGTGTGTGTGTGTGTGTGTGTGTGTGTGTGTGGAATGCCACTGTATACCAGAGATTGAAATCACTGCCTCCCACATCACCCATCATTTTTCTCCTGCCAGTAGGCGGCAGTGCTACAGGGACGTAAAACCCAGTGGCGACGAGGCTTAGATCCCTGAACTTACTAGTATTTTGACTTCCTCTGTATGTGGATCAGCTTCACATGTTCTGAATCTCCAGGGGACCCTGATGTGTGCCCCCACATGAATTAGGGGGAAAGGAGCCAAGTCTTGTTGCACCATGGCCAGGCATCTTCTTTTTTTCCAGAAAATTCTACCCATGATCCATTTTTTAAGCCAATGCAAATGTTGCTTTCTGAACATCTGTACATGACAAGCCACTTGGAATCCTGCCTGTCCCATGTGAATGTACACAACCGCCCCTCTAGGTTGGCATGTCTGGAACTGATTATATCCAGGCTTTTTCCTACAGCTGCATTCTATGAAATGGTTGCATGGAGGCCTTGACACTGGGTTAATTTATTTCTGAGATGATAAATTCCCCTCATTTTAGTGGGGGGAGGTGAGGTTGGAGTTTCTTTGAAAGAACTTCAATGTAAAAATCTCAAAAAGGTAGCAGAGAAAACCCTAGTTTTGACTGAAGACATTTAGGGAGACCACAAATTAGAGCAGGGGGCGTCGGGAGGAAAGAGAGACTCTCAGGCACACAGGGAAGTAGTTTAGTAGGTCTTCTTCTGGGTGTGGGTGGGTGGGTGGGTGGGTGAAATGTCTAAAAGCCTTGAAAAAGATCAGATAAAATTTTCTGAAAAGAGAAATATCTTTTTACACATTTTATAGCATCTTATTCCTCTTTTTAGACATTTTTATTGGATCTTTTCCAAGCCCTTCAGACATTTCAGTTTTTATATATATGTGTCCCCAGAAGAATATTTTTGTTGAAACACATCACTTTTCTGTACGTACAAATGAGCGCTTCTCTTTGCGTGCCGAGGTACCAAGACGTCCCCCCAATAACTCACACTTCACACAGAATTTAAGTTTAAGGTTTTTGGCATTAATTTGGCCACAACTTTGTTTAAATACAACTAATGTGAGTGGTTGCTTAGGCATTGGTTCCCGCCATCTGTCCCCTGTCTGGGACAGATCCAACTGACTCCCACTAGCGTACTAGGGAAGCCAGTAAAGGTGAGAACCCTCTGAGAGGATGGAGCAGGGAGCCACACTCTTCACCTCTCCCTCGGATGCTCCCCGAAGCTCATGCGCGGTCCTAGCCCCTACTGGGGGTACGGACAAACATGTGGAGCCCCAGGATTCCTTTAACGGAATAGCAGCAATTTTGAGAGGCAGGCCCAACCAAATCCTTACCCCTCCACCATCCAATATGAACCAATGCCTAACCACAACCTTACAAGTTGTGACAATTTGCTACGCAGTAGGCAAAAACCACATGGCAACAGCCAATCAGCCAAGTGGACAAAATTCCTACCAGGCCCCTGCTCCAAAACAGGCCACCCCATGACAGGCATAGCAATGTCAAGCACAAATGACCCCTAAATATAGGGAGGGAGGGAGGGAGGGAGATCCGTTGCAGCAGCAAAAGTAAAACTGTACTCTGCTTGCAAAGTATATATAACGCTATGGCTGTCAATCAAATCATTTGCAATATTGCGAATTTCCCAGCAACAGCAACCATCAATCATTCCTGTGGCCATCCAAACTGACCCACCCATCAAACCCGGGAGTGTCTTGTTAACCCTTCCGCAACCCGAGCTCTCCTTAAGGGGGAACTCGCTTTCCTTTCTTCCTGGGGTAGACAGTTTTTTATATTAAAAAAAATACCATTATGAAAATCATTTTGTGTGTGTGTGACTTTCCACTTCGGAAAGAAGAGGAATTAAAAATAATAATAGGAGTCGGTCACATGCAGTGGTTCAGGATGTGTGAGAGGAAGTCCTCAACCCATGGCCCATCTCAGCCGTGATCTCACCTTAGGCAAGGCACATTCTATCATACTTAGGCTTCATACACACCATACTTTTCAAGCACATTACTTTATCCAAAGAATCGTGAGAAATTGAGTTTGTTAAACATGCTGGAAATTGTAGCTCTGTGAGGGGTAAATTACAGTTCCCCAGTTTCTTGGAGGGGGGTTCCTTAAGTGTATGGTAACTGTGCAGCACACAGACATACACCATCTGAAGTATGGTCAGAATGAATCTTTCCTACCTTACCGTGTTGCTGTGAAGATTAATAAGGCTGCATAAATGCCATTCTTACATCTCTAGAAATGATTTTATTGGTTGGAATCCAGTTTGTGCCCATGTGCTCGCAGAAGGGGATTTGATCGAGTGGATGCCTCTCCAGCTAAGAAGAGTTTAGATTTGATATCCCGCTTTATCACTACCTGAAGGAGTCTCAAAGCAGCTAACATTCTCTTTTTCCTTCCTCCCCCACACCAAACACTCTGTGAGGTGAGTGAGGCTGAGAGACTTCAGAGAAGTGTGACTAGCCCAAGGTCACTCAGCAGCTGCATGTGGAGGAGCGGAGACACGAACCCGGTTCCCCAGATTATGAGTCTACCTCTCTTAACCACTACAGCTCTCTAAAGAGGTGATACCTCTGATGAGCCCCGCAGGGACGTCCTGGGAGGACTGATCGGAGGTGGAAGAGGCTTGGGATGAGGTCACTGAGTCTGATGTCAGGAAGGGACTGAATAGTGCATTGAGAGACATCATCAAGCAGCTAGAGCCAGACATCCCCATGGAGGCGGCGTCACCTGATCCAGCCCTCCACCTCCTTTCAACAAGGATGCTCAGGGAATCAGGGAGACACGTGAGCCTGAGTCGGACCATGACCCTGCTGAACCAGGCCAGCATCTCTCACCCAGGACATCTCCTTGGACGTGCCAGTGCAAGCAGATCCAGCTCACTCACAGGAGTGCCTGCCTGCTTGCCCAGATCCGTTGCTTGGGATGAGCACTATGTGAGTGACTGTGAGCCCATACCACTCTTCAAAAGAGAAACCATGGGGGGTGTCAGGGGTTGGGGATAACATATTAATTTGTGCCAACGCTATTTTTCTAGAAAAAGAGGTGCCAGAACTCAACGTGAATGCCTCCCTTCTTCTCTTAGAACGGCAATGGTGTCCACCTGAGAGGTGCCGGAACTGAGTTCCGGTGAGTACTGGCTGGGGAAGAAAGTCCTGGCTTGTGCCTAACCATGTATCTTGGAACCCTCTTTATGAACTGTTTAAACCATGTACTGGCTTGTGGTATAAAGCCTTCGGGAATAATCTAGCTGAGAAGCCGAGTACCATGTCTGAGAGTAGGAGCTGGGAGAATATTTGCTGCTTCCCTTTCCTCCTCCCCCTCCCCTGCACTCCAGCACTTCTTTAAAAGTTGCTCCAGATAATTACTGGTAGGAACACTTCAGAAAAAGAAAAGTAGTGCTAATATGCCCAGGAACCTCACCAAAATGCTGCAGAGGGTGCACCTCAACAGGCACATATTTCCACATGTGGTGGGAGTGCCCCAAAATCCAACTATTCTGGACAACAACCATGAGAGAAATATGTAAAATAACTAAGCAAACATTAGAAATAACCCCAGAATTGGCCTTACTAAACATCTTCCAAGACAATAATGCCCACCTACATCACAAAGAACTCATAACCCACTTATTCTCAGCAGCCAGAAACACCATAACCAGACACTGGAGAGACCTGTCAGGAGTAAGCATGGACCAATGGTACCAAATACCGTAGTATGGGAAATAGCCTTACTAGAAAAATTAACCAATAAGCTGAAACTGACACGGGGACAAATAGAAGAAGTATGGCTCCCCTTTATCACATACACAGCCCAACAAGACAATGACAAAAATCCACCAACAGCATACAAATCAATATGGCTAACCTGATCCAAAACACCCACCCACCCCACTCACACACGAAACAAAGACCACCACAGCCAACCACAAATGAATAACCATACCCTGCCTAGGCCAACCAACATCTCTCACCACCAAAGGAACACAAACGAACAGCAGAGAACCTGCACAGGCGACGCTGACAAAAAGCCCCACATATATTAAGTAAAATAGAAACATCGTCACCCGACCCCACCCATCTTTCCCCCATCTACCTCTTTTCCCCTTTTCTTACCAATGTCTCAACAAATGAAACTGATTTGTAAAAATGTTACGAGAGACATTGCACATATTTTTGTAAATCAAGAAATCTTTAATTATTAAAAAAAAAGGAACAAGGTAAGAAGTGGCATTGGCGGGGAGTGGAACCTCAAGGAGTAACTGGCGAAATTTGCCTCCCCTTCTATTCCCTTAGCAATGATATCTACTGGATCAAAAGCCCTTCCATGGGTATAAGGACACCAAATGGACATCCTTCCTTCCTTCCTTCCTTCCTTCCTTCCTTCCTTCCTTCCTTCCTTCCTTCCTTCCTTTGCTGTAACATGTTTATCATATGATGTCACTAGTGATATAAATGTTTACTTGCTACACTCATGCCTTTACTTTTGTTTGCTTTTGCTTGTGCCTCAACCTGCCTACAAATGCATGCCCAGAGCATGCGTGGCTGTTTACACTCTTAAAGGTAACATGTCACTGCAAATCAGCTGACTGCTAGCTTTTACTAATGAGCCAGTGCATTAGGTTTGCAGCCTTATTTCATCACACACAGAGAGAGAGACAGACACACACAAATACTTTCATCTTTAACCACAAGCAAAATAAAGGAAGAAGCTGATGAAGATCTCTGACAAGTGATGCAGCCTGCCTTCCCTAACTGATGTCACAGTTCCTGTGGCCAAAAAAGAAACATGTTTGTTGCTAAGCAACACTATGTATATATTTCACTTGCCTGTTCCCACTTGGGATTCAGCATATGCATTTTCACTTTCATCCCTGATGCATAGTTACATTTGTTTGCTTTGAGTGCCAAGATGAATGGAAACTGTCCAGTATAGGATATGCAAAAAGTACTGAAAGCTCAGGGGAAGATTTACCAACCTGAGCCATTGTTTTGCGGTGTAGTTTCAGTGGGAAACCTACTGAGTGCCATTCACCAGTGGCTGAGCCAGTTTCTCCATTGAGAAAAGATGCTGGGATTTATGTTTGAAAGGACTACTGGTCCCCAGAGGTGCTGCCAATGAAGCCAAGGGACTTGGGCTTGGAATGATTTACCTCTGGTGCAGTTGAAGGGAGCATAGCTGCAACTCTAAGCATACTAATAGAGGGTAACTTCCTTTCAAAAGCCTTTCAGATTGGTGTATAAACACTACTTGAATTTAATTGATTGTGGATGTGTTCTAGGTAATGGGATATTTTGACCCATTTAGTCACATTCTTTTTAAAAGTCAGCTTTTCTAGACCTTATCCTCTCCCTGTTGATTTTTGTATATTAACCTCTTCTTTCTGATGAACCTTCCTTGTTGAAAGCAATGACACGCGTGCCCCCACCCCACACTTTTTGTGCCATACCCCCAAACACATACCCCTTTTTCAATTTATTTAGAGCAATAGCATGTACCACATGTTTTTAAATCCACGAGGCCTGAGAAACGGAAGATAAAAACAGATATTAGTTATGATAAGCAACATGATGAAGTTATAAAATACTGTACACTAAAATGTGAAACCCTAGATATCTTTTAAAAAACACTTTTTTAAAAAAAGTCCAGTAACAAATTTCACTTAGCGGAATTCCAAGGGAAATTATTCGTTATTTTTTCATGCTTAGTCACAATGTGCGCTCAGTAATTAAATGACAATATCTGGCACAGGATTTTCTAAACAAAAGCCCATGTTATGATGAAAACTAGAGGGATATAAGCAGCTTCCTTCTAGGTTTACTATTGTCTCTATTAATAAGCATTAAAGAGAGAAAAACACTGGAGGAATTCTCCCAGTGTACATGGTTTGAATTTTACTATGCTTTTCAGATTAGTTTAATTTCCCACTGGAAGTTGGCTCTTCATAAATATTGGCCTAGGATTATAATCATGTAAGACAAAACTATTGTGTTTGGGCTGTTCTTGTCCATTCCCATTTACTCCTAATATGCAGAACTTGAAGCTTCAGACATGGGACCCGAGCATTCAGCAAGAAAGACATCACGACAAATGCTGGTCTCTGGTATCAAAGTTCAAGCACTTGGAAATGCATAAGGAAAATATGTTGCTTTAACTTCACAGAACATCTTAAAATACTAAGCAAACTGGCGATTGCAGACTCTCCCCCTAAAAAATATATAAATTAGAAGACACTAAAAGATTTCCCAGCCCAGCATTCTACGTTTTGCACAAAAACTAGTGTAACCTATAGAGACAGAGAATCCTTCAAGTTGAAGTGTGCACCAGGCTTGTTCTGTGTCCCCAAATATCAATACCGCTGTGTTATACAGTTGCCATGCCGCTTTTGTTGCCTACACACACTGGGCTGTATTCAACACTGCTGTTCCATTTGGGCAACAGACTTCTGCTTCTTCGACAAAAGTTCTCACTTCTCTCCACTTCCCTACAGCTCCTTCACAGCCTCTAAATCAGCTCCAGAGGGCTGAGGAACCCTCTGAAGCATATTTTTGGGGTGAGCACGGAGACGAAGGGGAACTCCCGTTAGACAAGTGGAATGTCGCACATATACAAGGTGTGGCCGGAAAGTTCAGTGAATGGTCACAGAAATCGGACAGCGGGAAATACTCGAACATATAATCGGCATCAGAAACCCACAAAATGTTCACAATTGTGTACGGAGATGAAGCTGTAACTCAAAGGACAGTGTATGAATGGTTTAAGTGTTTCTGTAAAGGGTGGCAAACCATTGAAGATGACCCTTGGTCTGGCAGACAGTCGCTGAGCAGAACGGTGGCAAATGTCGACAGAGTTCGTGAGTTATTGTTGCGGGATCAACATTTGTCTGTCCGAATGGTGGTGGAAGAATTGCATATTCTGCGTGGAATCATTTCTGAGGTTACTGAGTTGTCCCACTCTCCATATTCTCCCAATCTGGCCCCAGCAGATTTCTTTCTTTTTCCAGAACTGAAATCTGCAATGAAAGGGCAGTGATTTCCCAACATTTCACACATCTAAGCTGCTCTACGAACATGAGTTTGACCAAACTGCGGGAGGCAGTGCAAGACAGGAGTGCCTGGCGTGCTATGGTCCATGGGGTCACGAAGAGTCGGACACGACTAAATGACTAAACAACAACAAGCTGCTCTGACAAGGGAACTGAGAGCAATACAAAAAGAGGACTTCTCCAGAAGTTTCCAACAATTCTATGAATGTTGTCAATGGGGCATTGTATCAGAGGGGGCCTACTTTGAAGGCTTGTAAGGTATGTATGTTTGAATATTTCTCGCTGTCCAATTTCTGTGACCATTCACCGAACTTTCCGGTCACACCTTGTAGCATTAAAAAAGAAGAAAGAAAGCCTCATATATTCAGTTGTGACATCCCACTTGTGCAAATGACTTCTGCTTGCTCAATTAAGACTTCCTGGCTCTCCTTTTTCTCCTGCCTGTCCAGAGTGCCATAAAATCTGTTTTGGGTAGTTGGGGGGGGGCTGCAAAGCAGATTGCATGGGGTACAGGAGGCTGCAGCGAGGAGGAAGTTAATGGGAATCTCTTTGAATCTGCTGGTGTGGCATTGGATCTTGCCATTTATGTAGACATGTTCATAGATCATAGGATTGTAGAGTTGGAAGGGACCCCAAGGTTCGTCTAGGCATGTCAAACTTGCGGCCCTCCAGATGTTTTGGACTACAATTCCCATCTTCCCCAACCACTGGTTCTGCTAGCTAGGGATCATGGGAGTTGTAGGCCAAAACATCTGGAGGGCCGCAAGTTTGACATGCCTAGTCCAACCACCTGCAATCAATCACCAGCATCAATCACAGCTATGGATGCGAATATATTTGAAACTGCCATTTACCAAGCTAGACACTTGAACCATTAGTTCAGTATTGCCTACCCCAGCTGCCAGTGGCTCTCAAAGGCTTCAGGCCAAGGTATTTTCCAGTACTCATGTCTGTCTGCGGTCCTTTTAGCTGAAGATGCCAGGGAATGAATTTGAGACTGCCAGCATATAAAGCACATGCTCTATCGCTGAACTGTGATATGTATGCACATACAAAAAACCCGTCTTCCCATTACAGCCCAGCCCTTTGTTACTGTCTGGGTCTATCCAGCATATACAGAAATGAAAGAGAAAATTCTAAGTGTGTCAAGACTGGCCACTATTGGAAGCAGAACACTAGATGTACCTTTATCTAATGTAGCAAAGCAATCCTTAGCCTTTTAGAATATAACGTTCAAGCAGACTTCACATTGCAGAAATTCAAAACTTATGTTTATAGGAATTCTGCATTTTCTTTTGTACAGAAATTGTTGCATTCAGCACTTATTTGTTGAGAACAAGAACTCAATTTTTAAAAACAAAGACGGCTAACGACCATTCCTGCCAATCCATATTGCTAGACAGAGGCTGCTCTTATGTAGGGGATAAAGTCACAGAGTTTACAGTACACAGAGATTTGCTGAGATTTGCCATTTAGGCATGCAAATCAGATTGTAGCCTAAAGCCATGAGAGATTTGTGCTTAAACCATCTCCAAAATTTGGAATGCATTAAACAGTGACAGCAGCTTCAGAGTTTAATTTTGGATGTGCCAGTTTTTCACTCCAGCCTGGTTTTACTAGAGGATAGCTATTCTTGGTCACAATTTTCTAGGGAAAGGAAAGCTGGAATCAGTACTGGTATAATTTAAACAAAGTCATTTGGCAGTACTTCCCATGGATAGAGACAAATGAGTTTTTATATTAAGCAGTTGGGCATTTATGAACACTATTATAATGGGTGACGTGAGGGAGCCTGGTGGGTTACTTCTGTGTTTTGCTCAGACTTTGCAAAGCCCCACAACTGCTGCTCCGCTGCTCCATATAGTTTACATTTGTGTAGAGCCAATTTAAATGTTCAATAGGCAGTATTGTACAGTCAGATATCATAGGCGGGGAATTGCTTGTGTGAACGGAGAAAGTTCTTTCTGATGCTTAGTCGGAATCTCCTTTCTTGTAACTTGAAACCATTGGTTTGGATCCTACCCTCTGGAGCAAGAGAAAACAAGTGTTCTCCATCTTCCATGCGACAGCCCTTAAGATATTTGAAGGTGGCTATCATATCTCCTCTCAGTCTCTTTTCCAAGCTAACATACAACTCCCTCAACTGTCCCTCATAAGGCTTCTAGAGCCTTGATCATCTTGGTTGCCCTCTTCTACACACCTTCCAGCTTGTCAATATCCTTCTTAAATTGCCACGCCCAGAACTGGACACAGTAATCCAGGTGTGGTCCGACCAAGGCAGGATACAGTAATGCTGCTTTTGTGCATATGTACACCAAGGCCTGAGGTTCCCCACCCCAGTTCCAGAAGGTAGGCAGGGATAGTGGGCAAAAGAACAGCAAGCCATGGCTATTTGTACGCACTTCTTCAAAACTGTTAAGAAAACAGATGCCACTCCCAGGCAAAGACGGGCAACTTTGCCCTCACCAAACTCTTCCTGGCTGACAGGAGCAAGCCAACATTAAATCACACCAAGCACATTGAAATTAAGTCTCTATTATTAGCAAAAACAGGATCTGCACAAGAGCACCAGGCCTAATGAACACAGCAACTCGTCTCCATGAAGTTTTGCACCCATGAAGCAGTTCCTGAGACTAAAAGTTTCCGCCTTCCCACAGCCGGCTATGTCTCCTCCTCTCCAGGGTTTTCTACAAGCAATCAGAGACTGTGCCTGTGTGCCTGTCTTTGCTCCTTCTACTTCATGCCTCTCCTGGTTCTAGGACAGGGGTTCCCAAACTAAGGCCCAGGGGCCAGATGTGGCCCAATTGCCTTCTAAATCCGCCCTGCGGTAAGACATGCAGAATGTACCAAGAAATGATATCTCATGGTTTTTATATACACTTGCATAGCACACATAAATGCGTACCGGTACTCTGAATACGGAAGATTCTTGATCCTTCCTCATGCCACAATATAAAATAGTTATATCATTACTGGGGAAATCCTACTAGGGAAGTACTTGAACCATATATAGCAGGGCTTACAGGTTGCAGGGGAGGAGAGATGCTTTCTTTTTGTTTTAGACTGGCAGGACACAATCCTTTTGATCTGGCTTTTATGTTGGGATAAGGAATGAATGGAGAAAAATACAATTAAGGCTACACAAATCTCACATCCCAATTGTAAGCAATGCTAACACTGAGGCCCAGAATAGGATTTTTTAAAATTTATTTATCTGCATCTGCTTTGCCTTTTAAAATAAAATCTCACTCAGCCTTAGGAAAATATTCATGAGCTAAAGCTGGCAATAGAAAAATAATTATTTGAAAAACATTCTATGAGGAGAGTTGTGTGCTTCCCTACTGGATGCCAGTTAAAATGAGCTAATTTGTTTTACCAGTAGCTTAAGAAAACCCCAGCACAGCAGCACGACAATTATATCCAGGTGCAAGGACTTAATTCAAGCAATTCTAGGTGGATCTTTCCAGTCTGCTCTATGGGCCCCATCCTCAGCAGCAGACAGGAACAGATGCCCTTGAAAACGCGATCCAGCCAGTCCTTCAATATTGAGCTTGAAATGCTTTCAGAAGGAGCTGGGGAGCTCTCTCTCTCTCTCTTTGTGTGTGTGTGTGTGTGTGTGTGTGTGTGTGTAGGAAGTGATGTTCTTCTAGCCAATAAATCAATTAAAACATAAGGAAGAAATACCAGTGCTGCGAGTGAAAAGTGAATCTAAGTGAATCAATTTCCTTTCTCCCTTGGATTCATTCCTATTCTCAGCATAAACACAAAATTTGAAATTCTGTGGCACATTTTTTAAAAAAATAAATTTAAGGAACCGCAGAGAGGGAAGACAGTCAAAAATTGAAATGTTAAATTGATTGTAAAACTAATGAAATGTATAAACTTGAAAAGTATTTTAAAAACGTTTTAAAAGAAAGCACTTTTTCACACAGTGAGTCATTAAACAATGGAACTCGCCAGCACAGGAGGCCACCAACTTGGATTACTTTAAAGGAGGATTAGACATTCATGGAAGATAAGGCCATCAATGGCCACTAGCCATGTTACTAGTTACAGGTAGGTAGCCGTGTTGGTCTGACGCAGTCAAAAAAAATAAAAAAAATCCTTCCAGTAGCACCTTAGAGACCAACTAAGTTTGTCATAGGTATGAGCTTTCGTATCTGAAGGAGTGTGCATGCACACGAAAGCTCATACCTATGACAAACTTAGTTGGTCTCCAAGGTGCTACTGGAAGGATTTTTTTTATTTTGTTTTGACATTTTTTTAAGGTGCTGAAAATCCTCCAATCTCTTATTCTGGAGTGTCATGGTTTCTTTTAGTGGGTACATTCAGGAATCAAATTTGAGCATTAAACTATTCAATTTGTTCTTGGACAATTTTAATAGAGTGGCTGAACCCACTCCTCCCAAAAGCTTAGCTGCATATCTTGGGTGATAGCAAAAGGAAGATAGTGACTATTTTCAGCTACATAGTTAGTTATTTGTTAGGCATCTCGCTTCTGTGGATTAGCTGCATCGGCCTCCAGTCCTCTTCTCATATGGCTGACTCCAGTTTGTGAAAGTTTCCACGAGGCCAATAAGCCAAAATGGCACATAAGATGCTGCTTGAGGAAGTGGGAAGAGATTTGGCTGCTGCTTATTTGTTGAAACCACCCTTCATCCCATAGGATCTCAGGGCAGCGAACAAGCAGTGAACAACCACGTAAAAAGTTAGCTTAAAACATAAGCGAATTTGAATTTAAAACAGTTCACCGATGGTCATTCTAATAAGCACACCCAACCTTCAGACCTCCTTCAAATGTCTCTGTGAAAATCTGTTTTAAACCAATGCCTGATGTACCGCTAGGAAATGGGAGCTAAGATCTCAGGATTTGTCATATGCCACTTGGCAGGGGCGTAGCTAGCTGCTCTGGCACCCGGAGCCACGGGGCAGGGGGATCCGTGCATGGGGGCGCTGCGGTGATCTGCCCATGGAGCCCACTGCTGGACAGCAGCGTGGGGCTCCGAGCCACCGCCTCACTCCCAGGAGAGACGTGTGACTTGGGCAGGCCAGGCTCCATGGTAAATGCCCCCCCCGTGGTGTGCCTTTTTTCACCCCCTCAGGGATGACACCCGGGTGGACCACACCCACCGCACACCCCTTCCTATGCCCCTGCCACTTGGACTTCCATTTACTGGTAATATATTCAAATTCCATGTTTTCCCAGCCCATCGTACTTATTAGAGAGTGCCAGTTGCCATACGAAAGGGGCAAGCCTAATCGTGGACTTTTCCACACTGGCTTTCCAATAGCAGTGTAGTCCTGAACTATATTCTCTTATAAACATGTTCCAGCTTCATTTGGCAGGTCTCTCTCTGTCTCTCAGATTGTTTTCAAATCACAGATTAACATTTCAGCCATTTACAGTATTTGTGGCCTGGCTGTTCTGCAATGATCACATACCACCTTACCTCCCCAAACCACAGAATTGCTGGCTCCAGGCCTGACTCCATTGTATTATTGCACTTTAAGGCTAAAAAGTTGATTGAAATATTATCTGCACCAATTGTAAACCTAATGCATTTCACATCTCTTGTTGGCTTGCTGACAAATAGACTATTAAGGCACTTAATAGGAGTCAGTCAAAAAACTTGGCTAAACCTGGCTAGTTACCTAGCTCCAATCTAATTTTTCCAAGGTCTGCTTGCAAAACCTTTGTCTAGCAGAGGAGACTTGCTAATGTTATCTTAATGCAAGGAACCTGCAATGATTTTCAAGGGGTAGAAGTGCTGAGCTGTAATTTTGGTTTTGCTTTGGTCTTGCAAGTTCAGTTGACCTTGGGAACGTAATGTGGCTCCTTTAAATCATAAAATATAGTATCCCATTATTGTTCTAATTTTACAGGTAGAGGAACAGAAACAGGCTGCTGTAAACTGGATTTTCTCTTTTGCACATTTTCCTGGGCGTAAGCCCTCTTGGAAGCAGTGGGACTTGCTTCTGAGTAACAATGCATAGGATTGCATGGCATATATGGAAGCGCAAATTATTATTATCAAAACCTTTACCATGCAAATCTGTTAACACCTGAACAACACAACCCCTGATGCTATTTACATATAATCAAGGTAGCAGGTGCAATTTGCATAATCAGAAATGCTAAGCTGGAGTGTAGTGGATGCTTCCATACGGAGAACTTTCAGAGTGTCTGGCTCACTGATTCAGCACAGCTGAAACCCACAAGCCAGATGAGGGCAAGGCTGGTTCCTGTGATGGACACCATCAGTCCAAATGGCAGAGGGTTGGGGGAGCTAGCAGGACCAGTACAGATGGCACAGTCCAGAGAATCAGTAGCACAAACTCTTGCATTACTTGGCACATCTTCCTTGCCATGTACAACAGCCCCCCCCCCTTCCCGCCCTAATTCTGGTGTAACACTACAGTGCTAAATCAGCCGTGGGGAAGCAGCCGTCTGGAGGTTGCCATAGTTATTGATTCTGTCCCATCATGACAAGGGAAATAGTTAATGGTTGGCTAGCTAGGCCAATATGCTGACAACAGTAGTCCAGATGTGATAATAGGACGCTACCACACCAGACTTAGGGGAGCACGTTTGCTGCTGGAGATTCTGCTTTGTTTTCCTCAAATGGACAAAGCATTAGTTGGTATTCCAGATTTTGCACACAGGCTGTGATGCCGATTTCCGTGGATTTTAAATGTCTTCATATTGAATGATACAGTGGTAAGCCAGGCAGATGACAGGTTGAAATCCTTCATGCGTGTGTACACACACACACACACACACACACACACACACATGCATCACTTACATCCCATTGGACTTCTATGTCTACATATAGGTTTTTGCGGGATTAAAACAGCCACACCAACAAAGAGATACACAGCTACTGTGATAGATTTCAAGCCGGTGAGGTTAGGGTTTATTTATTTTATTGCTTCCATGGTAGCAGTCATATAAATTTACACACTAAATGTTCACACAGAAAGGTCCTAAAAGTTCTTTATATTGCAGATTTACAGACAAGCCCCGCCAAACTCCGACGGCAACACTTTGTGCTGTTATGATTTTCCCATCTTAACTAGCACTAATGAGAGGTGTACCAGGCAATTCAGATTAAACTAGTGAGTCGTGCTTATTCAAATATAATGTGAGCAATCTGGACATCTTGAAAGCCTGCCAAGATGGGGCTCATAAAAAAACCTGCCAAAAATCTGAGTCCTGAGTTCAGCCAAGCATGTGTGGCTGGTTCCCATGAACATTACAAATAAAATTAAAACCAGTTGGAAGCCTTGTTTTTTCTTTCTTTCTTTCTTTTTCTTTCCTAAAGCAACCAAACTCCTTCCCCACCCGAAAGAAATACTTGGGCCTAATAGAACCTGCCCTTTTAAACCACCTCTCTGCACCCAGAAGAAATTTGGAGGATGAACTAAAAAGAGGTTTTTGTTTCAGCTCTTCCCTTCTTTGGATCCTGGTTTCTTGACAAGGGGGGGTGAGGAGGGGGGGAACAGCCAATGGAAACACATTTTTTTCCAAGGGGGATATACATTTCATCCTGGAATCAAAAGCACAGTATTTCACCAGCTCCTAATTTAAAACACACTTTACAGAGGCATATCTTATTCAACTGAGCCTTTGAAACTGATTTAAGGTGAGAATTAGGAATAAAATATATAGGGCCAAATTTGCTGCCAGATATAAAGGCACAAACACATTACACCAGGTTTAAATTTGTGTCAGATTTTGCTCTCAATTGCTTCAGATTTATAACTCCATTTGGAGAACTGACTTCAGCTGTGTGGCTTGAGACTTACGGCAGTGACAATGAATGCAGAATGTTCCTTGCAGAGGGAGATTTAAGGTGAAGGCAGCCAAGCCATTCCTTTTACAGCCAAAGCATTTCCTACAAGTCTTTCAAATCCCTAGCATAACATGTACAATGATCCTCAGACAATTAGCAATTGTGTGTGTGCTTGTTTTGTTTTTTTAAAAAAGTAAATAGCAGTCCTAGCTGCATGATCCAGATTGAGCAGTGGTGGGAGTGGGGAGTTAACCCTTCCACACTGCAGTCCCAATGCAAATCCCTCCCACAAATATTGCTATTTTCACCAGGATGATCATCAGTATCAGCCAGAACTCTGCAGGCTGGCTTCATTCTCCATACTTGCTGGCCTTCCTAAACTTTTATGAACTTACTGAAGAAGGAAGTTGGACACAGAGGGTTGTCTAAATGCATTAGAACCTGTGGCCCTCCAGATATTGTTGTACTCCACTTCCCATCTATTCTGACCATATGCCATGTAGGTTGGAGGTTGTAGTCCGAACACATGGAGAGCCAAGAGTTTCTCATTCCTGTATTACAATACAGTGGGACCTCGGGTTGCGGATGTAATCCGTGACGGAGGCACGTCCGCAACCTGCAGTGTTCGTATCCCGCAGCGCCGCGTCTCCGCACACGCATGATGCGATTTGGCGCTTCCGCGCATGCGCAAGTGGCAAAACCCAGAAGTAACCCTTTCCGGTACTTCTGGGTTTCCCCGCGGTACGCAACCTGAAAACACGTAACCCAAAGTATCTGTGTCAGGAGTATGGGCAGGAGTCAGGCTCTGGGGCCTGTAGTGCTTTGCAGGACTGGGGCCTGCCTCAGCTTGTGCTGGAGAAGCAGGGAGTGGCCACTCAGGTGAGGCCTCAGCTTATGCGGGAGAGGCAAGGAGTGACCACTCAGGTGAGACCACTTGATATCTCACTGCACCTGGTGGCAGGAGCTGGGAGGGATAAAAGCTCAGCATTTCCCTTCAGCTCTTTGCCACAGCAACACTATCCCTGCCTGGTTGCATCTGGCCTTTTGCTCCTTGCTCCCTCGCATTTGCTGATGCCTTGATCCTCGACCCTTGGACCTCTGCTTTGCCGATGACTTGATCCTTGACTCTTGGACCTCTGCCTTGCCCAACGCCTTGATCCTCGACCCTTGGACCTTTGCCTTGCCGACGCCTTGCTCCTTGACTCCCAGACCTTCACCTCTGCCTTGCTCCTTGACCCTGCGACTGCCTGCTGCTGGACCCTCAACCCTGCACCTGTTCCTGCTTCTACACCACCATCTTGCCTCTGGTCCTGACGTCCTCAGCCAGGGCTTCAACCGCCCGCCGACCGGACTGTGACAGTCTGTAACCCGAGGTACCACTGTATATAACTTTGTACCAAAGGAGTGACACCATAGGGGTTAACAATCTAGTGTTTGCAGGTACAGGTGCACCTGCCAGGACCTCTCATGGCACCACAAAAGTCTCAGCGAATATACCCTCGGCAATCCACAACACACAAGAGATGTTTGCTCTTCCTGCTCAGTTCGCATTTACACTTGCTTAGCCTCAACTACATTGAACACCCCCACCCTGTTAAATATGCCCACATTTTATTGGATGCAAGGATTGGGCATCCATCCACCCTGCCATCCTCTAAGATTTGTGCAAAGTGCTTATCTCTGTGAGCAGCAGAGTGGTAGGTGGTGTTGGTGCCTTTTCCCCATGGAGGGGGACATCCCTGCACCATTTTGTGTCCCTGTCTCTTTTTGCTGCAGTTTCTGATGCAGCTGCCATTTTGTGTGATGGCACACATCCCAGGGCAGCTGTGTGTTTTTTACTGGCACCCAGGGCATTGTCTCAGATTGCCAAATGTGCCCGCTAGCCCAAAAAGGCTGGCGCCCCCTGGTGCACGACTCTGACACGATAAGCTGAAAACCTGCATGAACACACACACATATTGGTTACACAGTGTTCTAAAGTCCATTTTGGGGGCCTAATCCAGCCCGCCCCTCATGGCCCTTCATGAAATCTGGCCCTCTTTGAAAAAAGTTGGACACCACTGTCCTAAATCAATGTACTGTACAGTCATAGCTGCCAAGTTATCCCTTATTTTAAGGGATTTTCCCTTATGCTGAATAGGCTTCCTCACAAGAAAAGGGAAAACTTGGCATCTATGTGTACAGTATAGTCTTCAATGGGATTAAAGGAGCCCTAACTGCATGCAACACTGTAACCTCAAGCGAGACTGGTTTCAAGCTTCCCACTATTCAAAAAGCATAGTTGCCCCATCCAACAGGCCTTCCAGATCCATTCTGTGCAGGACATGTTAGGAAGCATGCAATTCAGCCATGTGTGCATGCCCCAAGCAGTGCCGGGTTTACATATAAGCTAAACAAGCTATAGCTTAGGGCCCCACTCTCTCGGGGGCCCTAAAAAATTTAAAGGGGAAAAAACTGGGTGTACATTTCCAAAATATAAGATAAAAAAAAAAACCTACATACAGCAACAGTGTTTTGTGTTGTGTAGGCTCCTATGATGTAAGTAATGGGCCCCGCCTGCTAGCCTGCTCCCTAAAATATTTTGCTCATTTCCATATATAGGGTGCCTACATTCTGCATGTGCAAATGGCTTTAGATACCTATTAGGTCCATAAATTACCACATAGCATATATTCAACACACACAAAACAGCGGCAATTTGTTGTTGACAAAGAACAGCTGGACATATGAAGGGCCCCATTACCTTCAGTAGCTTAGGGCCTCATCAAACCTAAATCTGGCCCTGGCCCCGGCCCCAAGGCATGTGCGCATGGTGTCAGGACGCCGACGCCCCCCCCCCAGCAAGTGCATGTGACATCAGCATGCCCCCGCAGCATGTGCGTCAGCATGTTGTGGGATGTGCGTGCACGACACGAACATGCCGCAGGCCGTGCTTATGTGTCATGCAGATGCCTGGCAGTTTGTGTGCATGATGCAAGCATGCCCCACAGCATGTGTGCACAGATGCCACAGAACTTTGAAGGGGCCCAGCCCGTTCATTGCAAATATTTGGGGATGCCTGTCCCTCTCCACTTGGTGCACCTTTTAGGAAGCTAGAAAAGAACTTCATTCACTCTCTCCAGCAAGTGCAAAGCAGACACAGAAAACTCCAACTCCATCCAGATACAGCTGAGCCCAGAAATGCCTACTGACTGAAATGTATACCAGGGATGAGCAAGTAACCTGCACAGGCTTAGGCCTGCTTTACACTTTCAGCAAAACAAGGCAATTAAATTATGAGGCAGAATAATGGAGTGTACTAGCTTATGTACTCCAGTTTATGTAAATTATTCTGAACGCCCTGGCATGAAACCCCCACTGCATTTAAAAACTAACAAACAAACAAACAAAGATGTTCTGCCTGCTTTCTCCTGTGCTAATTTTCTGTTTGGATTTTTTCCCCATTATTTTATGTAGCAAAGCATTGAAAATGTGATCCCTCCCTCCTCCTGAAGTCTGAAATGGCACAGTTCATTCTACCACCTCAGACTCCTGCCACATTGCCTCATCATTCTGATGTCTGTGTTGTTGTTGTTGTTGTTGTTTAGTCGTTTAGTCGTGTCCGACTCTTCCTGACCCCATGGACCATAGCACGCCAGGCACTCCTGTCTCGCACTGCCTCCCGCAGTTTGGTCAAACTCATGTTCGTAGCTTCGAGAACACTGTCCAACCATCTCGTCCTCTGTCGTCCCCTTCTCCTAGTGCCCTCAATCTTTCCCAACATCAGGGTCTTTTCCAGGGAGTCTTCTCTTCTCATGAGGTGGCCAAAGTATTGGAGCCTCAGCTTCACGATCTGTCCTTCCAGGGAGCACTCAGGGCTGATTTCCTTAAGAATGGATAGGTTTGATCTTCTTGCAGTCCATGGGACTCTCAAGAGTCTCCTCCAGCACCATAATTCAAAAGCATCAATTCTTCGGCGATCAGCCTTCTTTATGGTCCAGCTCTCACTTCCATACATCACTACTGGGAAAACCATAGCTTTAACTATACGGACCTTTGTAGGCAAGGTGATGTCTCTGCTTTTTAAGATGCTGTCTAGGTTTGTCATTGCTTTTCTCCCAAGAAGCAGGCGTCTTTTAATTTCGGGACTGCTGTCACCATCTGCAGTGATCAAGGAGCCCAAGAAAGTAAAATCTCTCACTGCCTCCATTTCTTCCCCTTCTATTTGCCAGGAGGTGATGGGACCAGTGGCCATGATCTTGGGTTTTTTGATGTTGAGCTTCAGACCATATTTCATGGATCACTGCCTTGTTGTGGCGAAGGGGCTTAAATAACTTAGAGAAGTTATGTTTTGACCAAACGTGATCCACCTGGAGAAGGAATTGGCAAGCCACTCCAGTATCCCTGCCAAGAAAACTCAATGGACAAAGACAACAGGATGTCTGTGTATACCAGGCCTAAGGTCTAAAGATTATTATTATTATTATTTTCAAGTGCTGCTAATGTTCAACAACAGTTTGCATGAGATCAAAATCAGGTTCATGGCTGAAAAGGAACACACAGAATATTTCATTATTAATCCAATACTTTTTTTTTCATACCAGTGCTTTTGGTTATTAAAAGGTAGAAAATAACATGTCTGAATATATTGGGAATTAAAAAAATTCCCTATAGTGCATTTACAACAACAGAAATAGAGATTTTGTCTTTATTTTGCTTATGCAACTCCTTATATATCTAATTTCTTGGGGACTAGAAGCTACAAATGTTTTGTCAAATACAGTGGTACCTCGGTTTACAAACACAATTGGTTCCGGAAGTCTGTACTTAACCTGAAGCGTACTTAACCTGAAGCGAACTTTCCCATTGAAAGTAATGAAAAGTGGATTAATCTGTTCCAGACGGTCCGTGGAGTACTTAAACTGAAAATACTCAAACCGAGGCATACTTAAACCGAGGTATGACTGTACTGCAAACCGGAATGTATTTCCTTGTCAAATGCTTCTATTTACTTCAGTCTTGTCCTGCCCTTGGGAGAGGTTTTCCATTTTGGGGTGGGGAATATAATGTTATATTCTTAAGATGTATTAATAAGACAACAAAATTTCACAACAGTTGGGGACACAAGTATTTAAACATGCATTTTAAAGGGTTTACCCAGAATTCCCCACAACATTAACAACAGAATCACCACTGAAAAAATGGCATTTACAATTTTCAATTGTTCCTTAGGCAGTGGGATGAAAAAAATATTTTTGGAAATATAATTGGGGGAAAACTAGAACATTAGTATTCAGCTGAGGAAAGCAGCTTACTGTATATTTTTCCAATGAATTGCAAATATAATTTTAGTATTGTTTAATAAGATGAGTAATTTTAGCTTCAAACACACTGGTTTTAATTTCAGACTTTTTTCCTGTTTGCTTATACTTCATAACAGATAATTACTGATGTAATCATTATTGGTCATTGGCCATTAGTTTGCTTCAGAGCGTGTACCTCGGTGGGCAGTAATTACTGCACAGCCTTCAATAAGATATCATTAACAAAATGAGAAGACCAGAAAAAATATCTTAATTACTGTAAGTGCTGTATTGGTTTCTCCATGGGATAAACAAAGTCAAACAATTAAGATTGCACATGCATTTTCCCAGATTGTATTCTGCGATGCAAAAGGGGGGCTGGGGGTGGGCATAACATGCAGATAAAGAAAAATAATGTATCTTTTAAAGTTTGTAATAGGGAATTATAATGAAAACAATAATGAGCATGAACCATTGGCTCACACCTTTAGCAATTACTCAGTCAAAATTCCCACTGAATCAAGCTGTCATTAGGATATATGTATCAATCTGCCATAACTAACAGAACTTGCATATTATAACAGCCGTAATGATGCTGCAGCAGGAATTGTAAGCAGAAGTGCAAGGTATTTGGGCAGTTGCGTGGCAAGGTCCCCCCCACCCCAAGGTTGAATAAAGACACTTGACAACAGTATTTTAGGTTAATGGGCTAAAAAAGGCCACAACTATATTGGTTACAGATTGTGAGCGGTATTGGCTTAGGCATTGGACCTAACCAACTATATCTAACTCCCGCCCGTCTGCGCGGAGTCCAGGAAGCGTTAACCACCAGTAGGGGGAGTCCTGCTGATGCACATTAACTAGGAGCTCCCCAGGGCCACTAATAAAGGTCGTGCCTTAGGCCCTAGCCTCCCCAGGCTTCAGACAGGGACACACCCCTGGAATCCTTTAACGGCATATCCTTCAATGTGCGGGGGAGCTAATGGCGCTACCTCCCCTCCTCTCTTCTCCAGCAATATTCCAATGCCTAACCGCCAAACCTTACAAAGTTGTGACGATTTGCTACGAGGTAGGCGAAAACCAAGTGGTCGGTGCCAATTTGCCAAGTGGGGAAAGTCCTACCAGGCCCCTCAACCAACGGCGACCAACCAAAGTCCATAGCAAGGTCAAGAGATGGGGGGGGGAACCTAAAGAGCGGGAGGGTGGGAAAACTGGAGCAGCTGGAAGCGTGAAAAGGGGTGAGATTCCCGCTACGTCCTGCTTAAATCAAGCAGGCCACACCCCCAGAGCAATCGGCTTGGTTGCCTGGGTAGCACCCGGGAATCCCCCCCCCCCAATTGCGCAGGGGTGACCACACCCCTGCTCACGTGAAGGGGTTGTGAGTGCCCGCAACTCCACCTTCTCCTAAGGCACAAGTGTATCTGCATTAACTACAGCTATACTTCCATCAGCTTTATCATTTTTAGCAAGGTTGATTGGCTATTTATTTGTTGCCATTTCTCCACAGTTGCGTTTAAAGATCTCTTGTGGCTCTACCCACCCACCCACACACCCCTTAAGTGCAGCATGTTCTAGGTTGGTGCTGTCATGCACCATCTTGCATCCTAAGTCCTGGGAAGGCTGCAGTTCTGGTCAGGCAAAGTCACAGTTGGTGAAGGTCAACAGAGAGAATACATGCAAAATAAGAGGGGTTTTTTGCTGTCAGTTATTTCAGGTTATAATTTCAGTTGTGGGACTGCCCTGTCACAGTGAACTCTAGGGCATACTCTTACTTTGGCAGCTGTCCCATTAAAGTCTGATGCAGTATGCAGGCCAGAGCATACTTAAACTGAGAAGAAACACGATGTCCACTACATGCAGCAAATAACCTCCTGGCTGCTAGACAAGTCAAGTTCAGCTTCATGGCCTCTGTCTGTAAAATAGGGGAATGAATGCCCTACACCAGGCATGTCAAACCTGCGCCCCTCCAGATGTTTTGGCCTACAGCTCCCATGATCCCTAGCTAGCAGGACCAGTGGTTGGGGAAGATGGGAATTGTAGTCCAAAACATCTGGAGGGCCGCAGGTTTGACATGCCTGCCCTACACCATCAGGCAAATGAGAAATAGGTGGTGATTATGTGTTTTCAGGAAGAACAAGCAGAATGGGTGGTCCGCAAATAATGATAATAATACCTTTATTGTCAATAAAGTGTACAATGAAATTAACCGAGCCTCCCTTCCCCCCCACAAATACACAATCTCATTGCACTCTGTGTGCTTGTCGGACAACACACCAACACCGAAAGTCAGTTGCACTACCGATATATTATTTTCCATTGAGCAGCCTAACAGCCCACATATAGAAACTGTTTTTTAGCCTGTTGGTACGACTGATTAGACTTCTATATCTCCTGCCCGAGGGTAGAAGATTAAAGAGGTGCTGCCCGGGGTGTGAATCATCCCTGAGAATTTTTCTCGCTCTCCTAAGGCAACGATCCCTTGCGATGTCATCTAGCAGGCTCAGGGCACAGCCCATAATATCATGTGCTGTGTTCACCACCCTCTGTAAAGACTTTCTGTCCGTGGCTGTCTAGCCAACGTACCCACTGTGATACAATATGAGAGGACACTTTCTATTGTGGACTGGTAGAAGGAGGTCATCAATTGCTTTTTAACATTGTTCTTTCGCAAGACCTTGAGAAAATGGAGTCTCTGTTGGGCCTCCCTAACCACCTGAGATATTGTTTTTCCAAGTGAGGTCTTCACTAAGGTAAACTCCCAGGAATTTAAAGGAAGAGACTCTCTCCACACAACCCCGCCGCTGATATACTACAGGACTAGTTCCCCTCTCTTCCTCCGAAAGTCCAACACCATCTCCTTTGTCTTGCTAATATTTAGGTGCAAGTTATTCTCTAAGCACCATGTAGATACTTTTTGAACCTCCCCCTTGTATGCTGATTCATCTCCACCTGTAATTAGACCCATTATGGTAGTATCAAATTCGTTCCATTGCATTTGAACAGGTTTGTTTCTATCCATATCAAGGATATCCAAAATATCAAGGTTCTCTCAAACTAAAAAGAAATTGATTCATTTGTCAATCACTTATCTCATCTCTACCTATCTTGGCATTTAACTATAGACCAGACATACAGTAACTGTAGGCAGAGGCGTAGTGTGGGTTGCCAGAGACCAGGGTGAGCAAGCCACTGATGCCACCAGAGCGCCACCCACCCGAGCCAAGTGGACCTGCACTCATGCAGGAGAAAGCCTGGCTGGCCAAAACATGGCCCTTGGTGGGCAAATCCTCCTGATGCCCACAGAAAACAGCACCAGGTTGGGCTGCACTGTGGTCACCCCTTTCCCGCTTTCCTCCGCTGCACCCACTCGCCACAGGCCTGGGCTGCTCCACCGCTTTTGCCAAGGTGGGGATCCCTGTGGAAATTGGTGCCTGCATTGCATCCCCTCTGAATTTTGCACCCGGGGTCACAGCCCCCTGGCGCCCATGCTACGCCACTGACTTTAGGGGTACTATAGTCCAGAGTCAGTTAGCATGGTGGGGCCCTTTAGATGTTGCTGGACTACAGTTGTCCTCATCCCTGACCACTGACCACACTGGGTGAGTGTGATGGATATGGGAGTCAGGGGCATCTTAGCCATAGAGGCTAGTGGCGCGGGGAACCATGGCACCAAGTTCTAGAGGGCGCCAGGGAAGAAGCAGAGGCTGGACGTGGCGCCTCCTGGCATCAGCTCGCCGCCTTCGTCCGACTCCACCATGCCACACTCGGAGCCTCCTCCCTGCCAGAGGAGATGCCCTCCAGCGCCGCCAGCAGCGCCACCCTCGCCTGCCTCCACCATGCCGCGCTGTGCCACACCCAGAGCCTCCATCCCACCGGAGGAGCCACCCTCCAGCTGCTGCCCGCCAGAGGGAAACATAGGGGGGCACCGGAGGGATCTTGCACCACAGCGCCAGATAAGCTTAAGACGGCCCTGATGGGAGTCCAACCTCACCTGGGGGATATCACATTGGCTACCTCTGCCTCATGCAAAGCACAGATATCAAATCACTTCTGCCTTTCCTATAGCACCTAGCATTTGCCTGATAATGAAGGGAGTATCAAATAGTCACTGTCATATTTATCTAGGTTTGTTTCTTCCACTCATGTCAGTGAAGTTATGTGACCCCCTGAGCCATTCTATGGCCTTTTAAGCGTGTGTCTGTGGGACGGGGGTTAATTGTTTTGTTTTGTTTTATTGTGCATTTTGTGTTTTGTTTTTGTATTTTAATTTTGTTAACCGCCCTGTGATCTTCGGATGAATGGTGGTATACAAACTTTAATAAGAATAAAAATAAGAATGGGGGACCAAAGCCTGAGTGATTGGGCCACATGATCCATATGCTGCTTCTGCACAATAAACCACAATAAACCGGGACTCCTGTCATGTCATGATGTGATATGCAACCAATCTGTATCACAGTGTGGACTCTCCTTCCTTGGAGTTTTTTAAGCAGAGGTTGGATACCCATTTGTCATGTATGATCTAACTGAGATTCCTGCATTGCAGGGTGTTGGACTAGATGACACACACACACACACACACACACACAACGGACACCTTCTAACTCTACAATTCTATTATTTTGCTTCAATTACTTCAAAGCATGGTAAGTCAGTACTGCTTTGGGGGGGGGCTCCTCATTTTGCCGAGGAGGGTCCTGGTCTCCTGCCCCAAAGTCCTGTCTTGATGGTGAGGACACCTGAGGCGAACCACAAAGTGGTACGCTCCCACCAGGGGGAAAGTGGTGAATGATTATCTACATCAGGAACAAGAGTGGGAGGAGACCAGCAGAGCCTCCTATTCACTGAGAGAGCACTCTAGAGGCAACATTGGAGGACGGCTGCCAAGGATGCAGCAGATCCAGCCACTGCGGCAGTGGCAGCAGGCGGTGCATTCCTTGGAGACTAGATCTGCTGCCCCTGTGGATCCTGCCACCCAAGGCCTCACCTTGCCTCATGGGTGGGCCAGCCCTGCTGATGGTACCACTGACTAGAGCAAAGTACGTTAAACTTTTTATGCATGTGGGCACATCTGGACACAGAAAAGAGAGGAAGCTCATTTGCTCATACTTTACCTTTCCAAGTCAGAGCCAGTAGAGTTAATCTGAGCCGTAGGGCTGAAAGAAGAAGTAGGAAAGAGCCACCTTTCCAATTTTCCAATTCTCTCCTTCACATCTATGTACTTTTCACCATCTCATGACCAAGAGAACGGCAAGGTGGGGAGCCTCAGAGGTTCTATGGGTGTCAGAGGAAGACCTCAGGGTGCAACTGAGCCCACGGGCACCACGCTGGCAATCCCTGAACTGCACAATATACTGTGGTACTATGCATTTTCTCTATTGTAGACCTCTGTGCTTTGCTTGGTGCCCTTAACAAATCCACAAATTGGTTATTTAACTGTAACCACGATAGATCAAAAACTATTACTTTATCCTGCAAGTCCGTTGTGGTGTTGTTGTTTTTTACTCCTCTTCAGAAGTGAACAGATTAAGCACCAACCAGTGTTGTCCTCTCTGACAGCTCTACACTTGAATGGATCATATTGACTAAACATGACAGACTTGACACATTCTTAGCTTTTGAAATAACTTCGGTTTTTAAGCTCTCCGACATAGCAGTCAAAACTCTGCTAATATGATTTGCAGCTAAATTAAACAGGGGGAAAAATCATTAAAAGAACTGCGATAAGGTTAAGACCTATTGCCACAAACAGAATCTAAAGGCAGCTGGGGTACGATGACTCTGGTGTGTGCCTTCCACTTAGGCTTCAACGCACACCAAAGGATGGCAGAATTAGACAACATCCAGTATTACAAGACCGGCCAACAGTCCACATCATAAAATAAGGTGCTGATTTAAAACTACTCATATCCATTTATTAGGTAGATTGAGAGGAGTATGCATGGAAGCAAGTATTTGCCTGTGGACTGCTGGGAGTCCAAGACCTCAGAGTCGTAGAAGGGATTCTAGGATGCTTGGCTGGTAGTTTTGTTCCCTAGCATGCTGCCTCTGCTCTGTAACCTGCTACATAGCAATATGGCGGCTGCCGCCACCACTGCATTCCACCACCACCATATGTGGTAAAACAGCTGCCATATATACAGTATTTACAGGTGAAGTTCTTGACCAATGCCCTTTTTCTGGATGTGTGCAAAAGACTTTGGCTCTCCTGCGTGCTCTGGGTCATGAAATGACTCATTGGCAAAAGATGGAATGTGGTCATTTCAACCAAAAAGCATTCCATTCTCACCAGCGGCCAGCTCCTTGAATTGCACCCGTCCAAGCATGAGGTGTCTCGCAGTGGGAAAGAGTAAAACAAGTGCCCAATGTTGCCGCATACCAACATTGCAACAGCCCCTTCCCCCACTCATTCCTCTCCTTTTGCAGAAAAGCCTGAGTAAAATCCATAAATCCAGTGAGGACAGATGGGCCCAAGGCATTAGATACATGTGATATGCATTAGCAAACCATGCTGACAGCACCATTTCACCCAATCACTTTTAGCAAGAGGTTGCTGCTGCTTAATAATATAAGTTGACACAGGGATTTGCTTGTTGCAGAATTCCACCAGCTTTACTCATCAATATTGTACAGAGAGTCCAAAGTCCAAACTTGAACAGTGCCTCCAAGTTGAGGAAATAAAAACAGATTTTTCTCCTATTTTAATTATGTTATGTTATGTTGTTATGTTAGTTTGCATTTCCACCATTAGGTTTAACCTGATTGACAGAGAAGGAATGCACTTTGCTGTCGGGTTTCTGGATTTGGTATGGGGCTCGAGAATTCTGAATAGTTGGATATAACAGATAGTTTTCATCAGGAGCAGCTTTACTTATAATAATGAGTGCAGCATGAAGAAATTGCATTTTCTTAATTTTTCACTCCTGCATTACTCCATGGCCAGCAGCATGGAAGGCAGGTTGAGAGTATAGAAGAAAGTACACAAGTTACAAAAAAGGAGATTCCAACTGAACATCATGAAGAATTTTCTGGTGGTAAGAGCTGTTTGACAGTGGAACAGACTCCCTGAGGAGGTTGTGGACTCTCCTTCATTAGAAGTTTTGAAGCAGAGGTTGGGTGGCAAGTGGTCACCCTCATGGCCCCTTCCAACTTATGATTTGTTTGGAAGCTCTTATAGAGGTAGGAGTCCTATCCTGCACTGAATGAATCTACCAATTGTGCATGCTAGATCAATAACAGCCGGACTGAAACATAGTAAGGGTGTAACCCCTTTTAACCCATCTTCTTCTTTGGCGATCACTTGTAGCCGAGTAAGATTGTCTTCCATAAACACGGTTTTAACAATGAGTCTGTAAGTGACTGTGGAGGCCAATTCTGGACCCACACATCTTTCTACAATGAGGACATTGGTTCCCGGGCAGGAGTTGATCACGGTGTGGATTTGCCAAGCGTGCCTTCCTCTTAGAACTTTTCTCCCTTGCATTCTAAGTTTGAGTGTCTTCAAAGTCCATGACACCTTACTCCACCCTCTGCTGGTGCTGTCCAATGATTTTAACCTATAACTCAACTCCCACCAGCTCCGGCAAAGGCTTCAGGTTGGCAAAGTCTGCATTAAGGTGCATTAAGGTGCTTCAAGAAGCCACAGTACAGCAATTCTAACTAGAGCTTAAATATCTAGAAGAAATATCTGGGATTGCATGGCAAATACACAATGTAACCTTTCATCTCCAACCATGCCACAATCTAGAAGACATTATGCAATGTTCATGGCAATGGAATGTACAGAGTATTATAATATCCTGGACATTTAGAATATACAGTTTGGGATATTAGAGAGTTCACAGGACATGCTGTGCAGACAGAGATGCATGAGGATCTTTGGCTGATAAATGAAGTAACAAAATCAACAGATGACCCTGTGGAATAGAGCCCTGGTAAACAACAAGTCTCTATACAGAGTGGCTGGAAAGCACAGCCTAACTAGAGGCACCCTGGTAATTAAAATAAGACATCAACAACTTTATCCATGATGAAGATAGCAAACTTCTGACTACTTGACTGCATCTCCTAGACACTTCCCTCCACATTATGACAAGTGCTGAGTCCTAAATTCATCAGTTTAGAAGCAAGTTCCACTGGTTTCAGTGCAGTGTACTGTTATGAGAAAGGGAAAGTCACCTCACCTCCCTGAGTCACTGTCATTTTTGGGTTTGGGCAAGGTGGCTTTCAAGTGGCAGCTCCATCAATAGCCTCACCTGCCTTCTCTTTGCTGTTGCTGCTTCCCTTGTGTCGTCTTTTTGGAGTGGGTAGACTTGTAATCTGGGGAACCGGGTTCGCGTCTCGGCTCCTCCACAAGCAGCTGCTGGGTGACCTTGGGCTAGTCACACTTCTCTGAAGTCTCTCAGCCCCACTCACCTCACAGAGTGTTTGTTGTGGGAGAGGAAGGGAAAGGAGAATGTTAGCCGCTTTGAGACTCCTTCGGGTAGTGATAAAGTGGGATATCAAATCCAAACTATTCCTCCTTCTCTTCTTCTTCTTCTTCTTCTTCTTCTTCTTCTTCTTCTTCTTCTTCTTCTTCTTCTTCTTCTTCTTCTTCTCCTCCTCCTCCTCCTCCTCCTCCTCCTCCTCCTCCTCCTCCTCCTCCTCCTCCATGGCTCTCCCTTAGAGGGCAATGGAAGTGAAAGCTGCTTTGGCCCTTTCACCTTGAGAACACAGGTGACAGCAAGGAGAGGGAAGAGGGAAGAGCAGTACTGGGGTGGGGAACAACCCTGAACAAATTTTCATTAAGTGCCAAGGGATGCAGGGAAGAGGGGAAATCAGGGGGAAATCAGTGAATGATTCCTGTTGGGTCTAAGGTCCTTGTATTTGGGCAAAGGCACCGTGTGGATAGAGCTCCTTGTACTGACTGCATTGCCACAGGTGTATAACACATCTAATAGTTGAAAAATTGGTAGTCCGTAAACAATTCCTATTAAAGCTATATACAGTGGAACCTTGGTTGTCAAATTTAATCCATTCCAGGAGTCCATTTGACTCCCAGAACTGTTCGAAAACCAAGGTGCTGCTTCCAACTGGCTGCAGGAGCTTCCTGTACTCAAGCGGAAGCCGTGTCGGTCGGTCGGCTTCCAAAAAATGTTCGCAAACCGGAACACTCACTTCCGGCTTTTTGGTGTTTGGGAGCCAAGCTGTTCGACAACCAAGGTTACCACTGTAGTAATATTGTTCTTGGGCAACCATTAGCCATGGGGAAAGCACAGCTATGGCTAGCCAGGCAAGCTCATTCCCCAACATACCTTCAATTTTGCTCTGGCATGCTCTGGCATGCAAATACTTTCAAATTTGCTCTGACATGCAAAGGCTCAAAAATTACATGCCAAACACTGAATCCTACTCAGTACCAGCTTGCTGTAAACTGGGACTTTTCCCAGTAGTAACCATTTACACAGATGACCATTATAGTAGGCCATGGGTAGGTTGAAAATCAATCTAGCCATAATCTAAATAAATAGATTCCTTTTTTAAAAAAAAGATTTCAAGCATTACTTGCATAGGTATATAATACAGTAATATTTTTATAGGCACCCAGGAGTTAATAGCAGCTTATGTTAAAACTAGAAATAAGAGTATAATTATGAAAATGAATATATAATTTATGCAGAGAAGATGGAAAATATGCAAGGTGTGTACAGTATATGATTATATTACATTTCCTTGTATCTATTGATAGGCAATAAATCTTTAGAGGATGGCGAAACTACACATTAGCTTGCATTACTTTGAGAGTGCAATGATTTTTGAAAGGGCTTTTTTGTTTTTGTTTTTAATTAAACTACATTTCTCTGCTTTACTATGCCGAGGAAGCATAAGGAAATATAAACTTTGAGATGTTTCTGATTTATTTGGATATCCAAGCATTTTGCTCTCGCGTAAACATTTCTTGTGACATGAATATGGATAGCTTCAAATCTTAGACGAGTTCATTACGAAAGGTAACATATGTTTTTGACTCCTGAACCAGGAGGGAAAATGAGAATACCCAGCTTTGCCAAACAGTAAATTGTAAACAGTTGGTATACCCGTAAGCAAAAGACTGAAATAATTACTGTAGCTGTGCCTTAGAGTAGCCAGCTCATTTTATGTTTCTTGTCTGGTTGTTGGTTGCTTTTCATTTTGCTGATTTAATGCTCCTCTGCAAGTTTTGTAGATACAGGCTAAATATATGCTTTGGGCTTGCAGCTTTGTGTTTTTCCATATACAGATGTCACTGCTAGATTCCTAGAGCTAACAAGTTTTTGTAGTCATCACACATGTAAAAGCTGCAGTTGCCATTTGGCTAGTTTTAAATCAACTTCATTGTCTGCCCCAAACGGCTCCCACGTATATAATTTTTCAAAAAAAAAAAAATCTGTTCAGCCTACTTTGTGCTTAGCTTACTCTCAGTTCTAGCCCTCTGCTTAGATTACTGCATAGCACTAAATAATCTAACGTTTTCTAGTTATAAAGCTAGTATCCCAAGAATGGATGGAGCACTGCTGTGGAGAGTTATGAGCTTTTCTCATGTTAGGTTTTACTAGCCTTGATTGAATCAGGGAAGTACACGTAGAATTGTAGGGTCACAGAGTTGGAGGGGATCTCAAAGATCAACCCCTTGCTGAGGCAGGAAATCCACAACTACAGCAGCCCTAATATTTGGCCATCCAGAAGCTGCTTAAAACCTTCACCGAAGCAGTGTCTAGCTCCTTCTGGGACAGCCTGCTCCATTCTCAAATAGCTTGTACCATCAGAATGTTCTTTTTAATGTCCTAAAAGCCATTTTCTTGTTAGGTCCTATCAGTGCTTTTTTCTGGGGGGGGGGATGCAGGGGTACGCATACCCAGGGGCGGCTTGCCCGTTGGCCCTAGTGGCGCGGGGCACCCCAGCAAGTGTGGGATCTGCGCGGCGGCCTCCCTTTCCCTCCTCCTGGACGCCCGCCAGCCGTGCCGCTCGGAGGAGAGAGGTAAACGAGCGGAGCAGGGGCACTAGGACCCTGTTCCGCTCTGCAGCAGAGCTTTCCTCTTTTTAAAAAAAAAGAGTGGGGGGCGCCCAAGGGATCTGCGCCAGGGCGCCCGATGACCTTATGACGCTACTGCGCATACCCCTAAATACTTTGTGAATCTAAGTTTGGCCTCATTGAGGGGCAGTATTTCAAAATGAGTAGGAAAATGAGAGTTCCCCTAATCGTTTTTTTTTTTTTTAGGAAAAAAGCACTGGGTCCTATATTCTGGCACAACAGAAAACAAATGGGGTCCATGATCTATATGACAGCCCTTTAAAATATTTGAAGATGGCTTTTACATTGCTTCTTAGTTGTCTCTTCTTCAGGATAAACATGCCCATTTCCTTCAGCCTTTCCTCATAGATGCCTCAGCCTCTCACTATAGCTGCTTAGCTGCCAAGTATCCCGTTTTTCACGGGAAACCCCCAGGATTTTAATCTGTTTCCCGCTGTTCTCCCGAATGGAGAAAAATTCCGGAAATCCCCCGGATTTCCTACCTGCCAGGGAGCCTCCATTTTGGGTGCTGCTCTGCCCTTGTGTGGGCACCAGAAATAGGGCAGAGCGGCCCTGGAAGTCGCTTCTACGCATGCCCGGCGGCCGTCACCAAGATGGCCATCGCCATGCGGCCGCCACCACGATGGCCACCAGAAGTTGCATAGAAGCGACTTGCAGTGCCACTCTGCCCTATTTCTGGTGCCCACACATAGGCAGAACGGCTCCGGAAGTTGCTTCTACGCAACTTCCAGTGCCGTGCCACTGCTGATCCCGTATTTTTCAGCGGGAGACTTGGCAGGTATGTATAGCTGTCATCCTGCTCTGAATATGTTCCAGTTTGTTGATATCCTTCTTAAACTGTGGTGCCCAATCCTGGACACAGTCCTTCAGGTGAGATCAGGCAAAAGCAGAACAGAGCAAGACATACAATTACTTCACAGATTCTGGGCACTATACTTCTGTTGAGGCAACCTAGAATTGACTGGTGTTTCCAGCCAGCATGTTGGACTCCTGTTTAGCTAAAAGTCTACTAAATCCTCCAGATGTTTCCATATGCACTGCTGTAGAGCTGAGTGTCATCCATCCTATATTTGTACATAAGATTGTTGCTACCTAAATGCAGAACTTTACATTTCATAGCATTCTCTTGATCAACCAAATTAGTAAATATATCAAAAAAATTCTCTATATATAAAAAAGATCTGGCCTAATGTATGTCTGTCATCACAAGCGATGTTATCGTCATTGGTCAATGGGTACTTGTAATGGTCTAACAATAACACTACAATGGGAACTCAAATAATGTGCTAACTGGGGGGGGGGAATCCCATTTTCACAATGACAAAATATTGCCACTTGAACACTGGGATTATGTTATTACTCCACAACAGATGTGTTAGCTTGGGAAAAGACCTTTGGATACTTCATGACTACAAAGCAACAATTCCACTTTTATTGCACATAAAAAGATCATCTGGAAAGCCCTGAAGGGAAGTTCATGATACAAAATTATAAAATTTTAGGACTCCTGATTTAATTTCTAAAATGGGATGTGCTGTAGTCATTCCCACTAAGCAGAATCAATGCTATATGTTTAGATATATTTAAAAAGTATACTGTATTCCACTTATAATGACCATGAATATACCCAATAAATGTTTTTTTAAAAAAACAATGTTTAATATTCATGGCTAAAAATCAGACATTTGGATATATTTGGGAGGCAAAAGTAGATCTCACAATACCATTCCAGACACCATACCTGTGTCTCTCCTCAGAAATTAAGACTGGCTGGAATGCTGAGACATAAAACTTAATGTTTTCAGAGTCTAGTTTTATACACTTTTATAGCATGTTTACAACCTATCTAATATTTCTAAGTATGTGTACATAGAAATGGTGGTTATGCAGGAAGCCTTTCTGAATTTAATTAGCCTTATCAACAAGAAAGGGTGCATAGGATTGCAGCTATAAAGTGCACCCTCTATTGTTATAGTCTGTTTATCCTATGTTGCAGGCCTCTCTTATTCTCTCTCTTTTGCCAAGAGAGGCTAGAAAACAGCAACTTGTCAGAGGTATCTAATAAATACATCAAAAATGTGTGTGCTGAAGGCAGTTCTCAGGTTGTACATTTAACTTAGTAGCCTGGTTCACATGTCACAGTAAACCAGAGTATGGCTTATTAAGAACATACCGGTAGTGGTTCCTGGTGAGGAGTTCACACCTGCTTTGTTAAATCTTGGGGTGGGTGGGTGTAAATCTTAGCTTAGCATGTTGTCCGAACCCAGCATCATGGTTATGCTCTCCCGACCTTAACCATGACTTTGTAACGACAACCTATAGCATAGGACAAAACTGAGCTACAGGTTTGCATGTCGTGCTAAGCCAAACTTTGGCTTAGCTACTGTGTCATGCTGATTTAAAAGGCCCAGGGAGGAGCAAAGTGACTGCAAACTCATTGGGAATCAGAACGTTTGCACATTAACACTCAGCAATAGTTTATAATAGCATGATGAGCGAAGAATCACAAGGCATTCTTTCTGCAGTGTCCGCAATGCTAGAAATTCTGGCTTGCTCTAATCTGGCCAACAATGAAAGACAGGCACTTTTTAGCTCTTATTAATTATTATTTTTACAAAAATATTATAGCTAATTATTATAATCTATTTTAATTTAAATGAGACCCATAATTCTTAGGGACTCCTGCATTTTAAACATTTTAAAATTAGTGTATGTTTACTGTACTCTCAATATTGTACGCTACCATGGATCTCTTAACACTCTTAATAGGATTAGGCAAGGTGAAATAAAATAGTTGTTAACAACAATAACGACAGCAAAATATGTTTTTCAATCCATCTCTGTATAAAAAACATCAAGGCTACTGACACTGGTAGGACAATTGCAGACAGACAGAATAGTCTGTTTGTATTTTCCATGCTATCCATTAGAATTGTGAATTACTCCTCCAATTAATATTATAGCTGAAAGCTATATTAGCTGAGATCACTATGGATTTGCACTGTCCATCTCTTTGAATTTTAGGTTTGCCTTTGTTTCAGCAAGTGCCACTGTTTAGGCACATTCTAGATTGCAATATAGCACAATTTTACAATGAAACCACAAACTTAATATGCACATTAACAATGAGCTTTTCGTGCTCCGTAAATGAGTCTTGGTTCAAAATCTGCAGTATACTTGCCTGAAGTTATAATTTTTAACAATGCTCAAGATTCTGCATATGCCCCAAAGCAATTCATGCACCTCTAGGAAAAGCTTCTTTTGTTCCTAAGATAAATATTGGTAGAGTCTAGTATTTAGAAGACAAAAGCCGATTCCTTTATTAACTGTTTAAATCTTTCGAAAAGGGGTGTCAAGGTTCAAGCAAATGAACATAGCTTTGAACTGCAATATAACTTGCTCCTTTGGGCAAAGAAGGAAATCAACTGCAAGGAACAGATCAAACAGTAACAAGGCCATTGTTCTGTCACTAAAGAGTATAACATGGTCCCTTTGTTCCACATTTGTTCCATGCAGTTCTCAAGTAGAATTTGTTCTGGCTTTATTCAAATGGCATTGTGTGAACTTATTCAAAGAATGTGAACACAATGATGGTCCAGAAGACAACTGACACATTTGTCTCTCTTTCTCCTCGCTCCCTTCTCTCACAGTCTCTCACAAGCAAATACCAACATAAACACATAATCTTTAAGTTTGACCTGTTTCGTTGTTGTTGTTTTAAAGACATGCAAATTATTGGAAAACAGGAAGGATCAGACACAATTTCCCATTAATCTAAAGCATTTAAATACTTTGCAGGATGATTCTGGCATATTCATTGAAGGCATTCATATCTTCCTTTTATAGGCTCACTGCTTCAGCTTTAAGAAAGGGCCATTTACACCACTCCTGCAACCTCTTTGGCAAATCACATGTTTAGGCAGAAATGTGTATGCTTCTGTGTGTAAACTCTTTAAATGGTAAAACGGAGAATCTGTACATGCTTGGTGATGTCTTCTGACTGTGTGTTTCTGGAAGTTGTAGGCCTAGTTTGGAAACACCACTGAGGTATTTTTAGACCCCATACACTTGACTCGGCTAAGCTAAATAGTTGGCAGTTGTACTGTGTACACCACAGTGTGCCATCTTATCCCCAGTGTTGTTTAATATCTATATGAAGCCAATGGATGTGGTCGTTATGCATTTGGGGCACAATATCATCGGTATGCAGATGACATGACACTAGTTCACTTTGTCTGTTACATCTTTATCAAGTGTGTTTGTGGAAATCTTAGTACAGGGAAACAGTGGTGGGCTCAATGAGGGCCAATAAACAGAAGCTGGCTCTTAGTAAGTCAGAGGTTGTGGGGAGCATATTTAGTCCCTGAGCCTGAGGTTCCTTGCCGCTGATAGGTAATACAGTGCTACCTCGGTTCTTGGACATAATCTGTTCCCAGGGCCGGCTCTAGGTAGACCCCCAGTGGCGCAGGGCACCACAGCGCCAGCCCGCCAGGAGGGCACCGCAAGCTGTGCCCACCCGCTGGCCAGCCGGTCCGCCGGTTTGACAACTGCGCTGTCCCTACCTGCCGGAGGGATCCGTCGCTCCACGGCGCCAGGGGCGCTTAAGACGGCCCTGTCTGTTCCGTAAGACTGTTCGACTTCTGAAACATTTGAAAACTGAGGCACAAAGGGTTGGCTGCAAATGCAATTGAGAAGATTGAAAAACATGCAGTGGAAGCCATTCAACTTCCAAGGTGCATTTGAAAATGGAAGCATTTACTTCCGGGTTTTCGGTGTTCGGGTTCCGGAACGTTCTACAACAGAGACGTTTGAGAAGCGAGGTACCACAGTATATGCTTTTTGCATTCTTACTCCCGTGGGAAGCGTCCACTAACAGAGGGAGGGAAGGAGGCAATGCTTGGTTATTAAGTAAGTCAGAGGCCTAAGGGGAGTCCACACATGAGGGGAGACGATGCAACTTACTTTGGGTGTCAGATACAACCCCCTCCCCATCCTTGCCAGTGCAACACTGCCACTGTTTCATGGTGGCAGCGTGGAGGCCGCCACAGGGAAGGGTTCAGTTGAGGTGGCAGGGCTGATCGCAGGGGCAGAGAGGAGGAGGGGACCAGATGTGGGGGCAGCATCCGTGTTGGGACAGGGGCAGTGTAGGGACACATTGCCTACAGCAGCAAAACATCTCTGGGCGACCCCGTAGAGACTTTGAGGGTGAGCAGTTCCAGGACTGGGATATAAGTCAGCTGCTTGTACTGGATGGGGTTGCAGTCCCTCTGAAGGAGCAGGTCTGAAGTTTGGGGCAGTGGCGTTGTGTCCTTTTTTTTTGGTGCACACAGGGTGGGGGCAAGGCACGCAGGGCCAACAGAACCCACCACACCAGGCCAGCCCTCGCAGCCAACGCTGTCGAGCACAGAGAGTTCACAGAGCCTGTGTGCCAGCCTCAGCCCTGGCCACCACAACCAATTGGGGCTGCGCTGCGCCCCTGCCCACTCATGCAGGGAGGAGCCCGGCCAGCCATTAGCAGCCCTTGGCAGGCAAATCCCCCCCACACACACTGGCCAGGTGGCCGTTCAATGAGGGGGCTGGGGACGTGGCGGCAAGGCAAGGCTGGGCCGGGCTTCGGAGCTCAGAGACCCCCAGCAGCAGGCATGGGGACACCTGGCTCATTCCCCCTAAAAAGCATGTACCTGGGGCTCCAGGCCCCCCGCCCCCCCACACACACTATGCCCCTGGTTTGGGGATCCATCATATTTATTCCAGCAGAGTCAAGCACTATTTTTCTCTGCAGTTTTCAAACCATGTGTTGCCCTTGTCACTAAGGTTTGGAAGTGCTGAGCAGACACATATGACAGTACTTACTGTCGTGACTGTATTGTTCTGGTTTTTCTTCACTGTAGCCATTCATAAATTCATATGGATCTCTCTAGTGGCTTATTGTGTTTCATATTCTGATAATAACAAACAGTTTTAAGCATTTCCCATATGTCCGTTGTCAGTTTTCGCGTTTCTAGAATTACCAGTGTACAAAATCTTGAATGGCTAAACTATCATATTCTCAGAACCCGTACATTTTTTTAGAAGCTCCTGAAAACTGATTTCACGAATCAGTAATTTGCCAATGAAAACATATCAAGACTGGGGTTTTTTTTTTCTCTGTACCAAGACTGCCAGGAACTGCAAAAGGGAGAATCGGTATGAATGATAGCTAGCTAGTCAGAAAAGCAAACATAGATAAATAGGGGGGAAAGATTGGTGTGGTTTGAAGGTGAAGCATTAATTCACAATATATTTGTGAGAAGGCCAAGTGACACTCTTGTTGGCTGAATTCAGTTTTATCTGGCCCCATATGCCCATACCAAATGTTAAACAAGGTTTGGAAAAAGGTTTGCACAAAGTTCTGCTTCTAAGCAAAAGATGTTTCCCAGCTGCAACAAATGAATATCTCTCTTCTTTTGGATTTTTTTTAATTTAACAAGTATGAAAGATGTAAATGTATTATTTATTTAAATTTATATCCCACCATACCTCCCAAAGTGGTGGCAAACCCTTCTGTAACAAAAAATACTTAAAACGTTGAAAATAAAACAGAAATGTTGAAAACTGTTGAACACATTTAAACACTATAAAACATCTGAAATAAATTTAAGAAGCAATATAGCAAAATCATGTGTCTGGATATGCCTACCAAAATAGAAGAGTTTTGAACAGGCATCTAAAGGAGTACAACGACGGCACTTGCCTAATGTCAATAAATGTACATATTAGTAGTATATAATAGAGCCCATGATCTCCCTAAGTCAAACCTTTGTTTTAGAAGCCTTTGTTCTTTATCAGAAGCCCTCCACAAGGATCCCTTGCCTTCTATATTTAGGTGAGCCAGCCCAAAACATTATGCTGCCTCAGGCAGAGGACAAGGCAGTGTCTCTTCCCATTCCAGTGACGAAACCCAACCAGACTGACCGTTAGCTCTTAATTCAACACTGGTGACAAGACCAACACCTCCGCTGCCGAGTTGGCGAAATTAACTGGGGGAATTCGGAACCAGCAAGACCAAACTTTCCTGAAAGATTGGAAGAAATTCATGGTACATTTGAAAGACAATTGCAATCAACTGACATCGCTCGTAGGGTGGCAAGAAGTTTTGTAAGGAGAACTATATGAATTATTGCGAAAAAGGACTAAGAAGGAGTTTATTTAGGATTTGGACTGTATAGCAATAAAGAAGATCAAACCTATCCATTCTGAAGGAAATCAGCCCTGAGTGCTCACTGGAAGGACAGATCCTGAAGCTGAGGCTCCAATACTTTGGCCACCTCATGAGAAGAGAAGATTCCCTGGAAAAGACCCTGATGTTGGGAAAGATGGAGGGCATAAGGAGAAGGGGACGACAGAGGACGAGATGGTTGGACAGTGCTCTCGAAGCTACCAACATGAGTTTGACCAAGCTGCGGGAAGCAGTGGAAGACAGGAATGCCTGGCGTGCTGTGGTCCATGGGGTCACGAAGAGTCGGACACGACTAAACGACTAAACAACAACAACAAATTAAAATAAAATGCAAAATCAGAAAGAAATCTAGAAAACCATTAGTCGAGGTTGGTGGAAGTCCTAGGCTGTGATAGCCAAAAGTTTGTTATACTGTGTATAAGATGGGATGTTATGTTTGGAAAACATGTGTAATAACCAATAAAAATTATATATATTTTTAAAAAGACCAACACCTCCACACTTGAGGGCAGCAGGTTAGCTTAGGGAATGCAGGGTCACATGACCCACAGAGCTCTGCCCTCCACCATCTTGCCACCGTCCCCTGTTCCCTAGCGTCTGTGGCAGCTGTCTCACTCTGCCTAATGGCTGGGCTAGGGAGAGAGCTTTCTTAGCAGCAGTTGTAGCACAAAATGAGGCTAGGAAAGTGATAGGGGGAAATATACTTCAATTCTGTAGAGTCAAATATAAATTCAGACATTGTCAGATGAATAGTTGAGCTGATCTAATTAGTAATAGTCAAACACAATCTCTATGGTTATACATTGACACCAATATATCCAAATGAAAGACAATATAACGCCAATGTTGCTGCCATGGTCCTATTTTTAGTGAACTCCATTTCGGTTCTTTTCGCTGACTTCTGTGAAAGCAAATTCCAGAAAAAGCTGAAAAAGTGATGTGCAGCGGAAATGCCCATGAAAATAAACTGATTCCTTTTCTTAAGTCAAAAAGACTTTAATCCTTCATTAAACCTTAAGATTCCCTCCAGTTCAATAGCAGATTTGTTGAAATTACAATGACCTTAAAGATCATTGTGGACATTTTTGACATTACTTCTTCCTACAGCTATTTTAACTATAAACATAGTGTTGTTGATAGAGGGGAGGAAAGCTGAAGAGAGCATCCTATCAAAACAACTGACCCTGATGAAAAGACAAAAATATGGCTTTTAAATTAATCTACAGTGTCCCATCTTTGCAGGGCAGTTTGTTCAAGCATAGTCTGAAGAATAAGCATTCTTACCAAAACACCATCATTATCATGGTCTTTTGTGGTGTATTCCTTGGTGTCAACTAATTTGGCTGGGTGATTATTAATAAGTTAGGTGCGGTTGTTTTTGTTTCAATATTATTAAGTGGCTGAAGAAGAGAAACCTTGAGCAAAAATTGCATAGCTCTGCATGATATGAAAGGAACTGATGTATTTGTCAATGAAAACAAATATTTCTGTTTTTAAACCGGTTTGTAACCCTGGAAGGACATGAAAGCCCTTCCGTTTCAGAGTGTCCATCTGATTTTACTTTCAGACGTATGCAAAAGATTGCAGTCCATAAAATGCTTGCCGTGACTGAATAGTCCGTGTGTGTATGTGACAGTAGCTATAGCTCAAACCCAGCAACCTCTTAAGTGTGGGGAATTTTATGTGCACACAGAGTTCTCTTGCATAGGCTTCTCTGCTGATTTCAGTGCATGCAATTGCATTCCTGCGGCTTTTCTTGTAGTGAATGTGGGCAAGTAACACGTAGAGGTTTCACGTGCACCTTGGACTTCGTGTAGAGCTCTTGATCAGTGTGGCTGGCTTCTCTGGTATGAACTGAGACTTAGTGGAGAGATTTGCCACTGTGGGGCATTTTATGTACAGATCACAGCCCTGTCGAGCTATGGATCATATGCTAGCACTGCTTCCTTTCCACAAATGTTATAATACAGTCAAGTGGAGCATTTTGATCTGGTTTGAAAAGAAAGGCAGATAAATGCATTGTTCTTTGACTATTTAAAACTCAAGGAACATTAGCTACTTCTAATAGGCCCTAATTATGTTGCTTTTTTAAAATAGTATATAAGCCTAAAAATGTCTAACGGTAGATATGCCTATTGTAGTTATTCGCTTTACATTATTTTCTTAAGGTAAGATTTTTACATTACTGGGTGTTTGGCTTCCTTTCTTCATAAAGGGCTGCCATCATTTTGTTGTTGTTGTTTTGTAATCTTGAAAGATTTCCCGAGCTTCTTTCCTCTTAAAGCTTCAAGGTCACACATTGTTGTTTTTCTGCCAAAGGTCAGAACAATTTTTTGATTACCATTATGTTGACTAATTTAATCTTAACTGATCCATTTAGCTATATGATTTCCTAGTGAAGGGAGCAGCAGAGCAGCAATGTGAAAAATAAACTATCCAGTAATGATTAGAACACCCACCGACTGCCATCGTTTAAGTGCAACAATGGCAATCATGTGTTCAAGACATGTCAAATCAAGTGTAGACAACACAGCACAGTGTATTTCAGTATCTTAGATGGCAAGATTGTCTCTTCAATACTTTATTAAGTTTTTTAAGGACCTCAAGTAATATAAAGAATAAATGAAGGTTACATAGTAAATCTATTTACTTCCTGTGTTATTATTATGAGAGAGAGAGAGAGAGAGAGAGAGAGAGAGAGAGAGAGAGAGAGAGAGAGAGAGAGAATGGGGTGCTTTGGGGCTTACTTTATCATTTGCATACTCCAGAATGGCCTTTGCAATGCTGCCACAGTTTGGGTGTAAGATGAGTGTTTTTTTTTATTATTGACTGGTTCTTGATGCCTGTCGTTACAGGTTTTTATTTTATTACATACTGTTTCATTGCATTTGTATTGTATGTTTTGAGCATGTCATTTTAGGGGGTGAAACTTAATTTTTACCCCCAAAAAATTCAGTGATGGATCTTAAAATATGCTTTTGGGTGTGAGGAATTCAAATCTGCTATTATTTTTGTGATTGGACAACATTTAGCTTGGGTAGATTAAGCTATATTTGATTAGCTATATTTGATTAAGAAACACATAAACTGTTCGGTAAACCAAAGAAATTGGATTTTACTTTCTGAAAATGTCAGGTAATGCCAAATTATTATTATTATTATTATTATTATTATTATTATTATTATTATTATTTAACTGCAAGTACTTGGCAATCTTTTTTATCATTTCTATGCAATTTTACACACATTACCAAACAAAACTGAATTATATTAATTTAACCAAAATATATTTTAAATCCCAAGACATATTACAAATCTTTAGCACCCCTCAATTTTAGACTTCAGAAGTTGAAAAATTCAACATGCTCTAAGTATACTGTTATTGTATCCTGTCAAAAGATACTTGCATAACAAATGGCACCTAAATATTCCAAATAAATTAATAAAATAAAACTAGTCCCATTTTAAACAAAAGCATTCTTACTTCCCTCGAAGGACCAAAAGCTGGAAATAGCCCCCAAACCCCTCTCTCTCTTTTTTGCAAATTTGCCACACAAAAAAGCTCAAAAACTTTGGGCAAAACAAAGAGCTCAACAACCTTATTCCAAACATTTGTTAGGTACTAACTGAATGAACATGGAGGCATCTTCATCATTCTCATCCTATGTGCAGGGGTAGCTCAATACATTTTGCTGCCTGAGGAGAACGAAAAGGGAGATGACACTCCTTCACAATTCCATTTACAAAAGTCAACTTGAAGCAGTTGACTCTTGCTTCAATACTGTTTCGATACTTCCATACGCCAAGAGCGGCAGGACACATGTGGAAGCAGATGGGAATGACTAGGAGCTCAGGAGGATTAGCCAGGGGCTGCTGCTGCTGCTACTGCTGCCCCTAAACACTGGCCAGAGGTGGTTGGCTCACTCTGTCTAATGGTAGGGCAGGCCCTGAATATGTGTAGCTAAACAGCTTCAGCTGAACCCTGCTTTTGAGCCCTTTTGCCCCACATTTTCACAAAAAAAAATAAAACGACGCTGACTATTAATGACGCAGGGTGACACTTTCAATCTATTTTCAACAGAATACATATATATTTCCTGCACTGAAGTAATGGTCATAAATCTGGATTTATGTTCTTTAAATATTGTGATTATGACATCAAATGTGTACCACATTTCATATGTTTTGTATTTAATTTTCTCGCTCTTTTAATATATTTTGCTTGGATTCTCTTTAGGAAGTCATTAGTCCTCCCACTCTCTGACATCTTGATGATATGTAATTTTGTGACATTTATATGTCACAAATGTATTTGCAATTTTAAATTATATCCTCAGCATGCCTGTAAAAAGGAAGTTGCTAAAGTTGGCCAGACAGTCTACTCTGTATTGTACCTGCATTCATATTTCAAGATATGGAACTCAATAGTGATTTATGCTTCCTATGTTTGCTGTGTTTATGGTCATGCGAAATCCAGTGTGAACTGGATGTACATAATCATTTCTTTGCACATGTACCGCATTAAAATGAATGGAGTGCCTCATGTAAAAGATCCCTCTGCTCAAATATACAGTCTCCTGAACAATTGAAGAATCCTTCAGGACACTTTAATAATATTTTTATGACAGAGGTTAGATAATAACTGTTGAACTGTTTCTAGTGAGACATGGTTCTATATGGTAGGGCTGAAGAATGGGTAGCCGCCCTTCAGCTTTTCAGACTACAGCTCCCAATATTCTGGAATATTGACCATACTGGCTGGAGTTGATGGGAGTTGGAGTAGTGAAATTCTTGGTTTTGGTTGGTTCAAGGTCCGCCCCCTCCCCCCAGTGCCAGATTTACATATAAGCTAAACAAGCTATAGCCTAGGGCCCCACTCTCTTGGGGGCCCCAAAAAAATTTAAAGAAGGAAAAAAACTGGGTGTACATTTCCAAAATATACCATAAACAAATAAAATAGAACCTACATACAGTTAGAGCTTAATAATTTCACTATTAATATACTTCTTAATTGTCTTTCACTATCAATATACTTCTTAATTGTCTTTCAGTTCAACAATTACTTTGATAAAATACCTATTTTGTTATGTGGAAATGGCTTTAGATACCTATTAAAGGTAAAGGGACCCCGAGGGAGCCGGCATACAGCTTCCAAGTCATGTGGCCAGCATGACAAAGCCGCTTCTGGCGAACCAGAGCAGCACACGGAAATGCCGTTTACCTTCCCGCAGTAGTGGTACCTATTTATCTACTTGCACTTCATGTGCTTTCGAACTGCTAGGTTGGCAGGAGCTGGGACCCAGCAACGGGAGCTCACCCCATCGCAGGGATTCGAACCACCGACCTTCTGATCGGCAAGCCCTAGGCTCTGCGGTTTAACCCACAGTGCCACCTGCGTCCCTTAGAGACCTATTAGGTCCATAAATTACCATATAGCATATATTCAACACATATTAGGTCCATAAATTACCATATAACATATATTCAACACAAAAAACAGTGACAATTTGTTGATGACAAAGGACAGCTGGACATATAAAGGGCCCCATTACCTTCAGTAGCTTAGGACCTCATCAAACCTAAATCTGGCCCTAGTCCCCCCAGTAGAATCATAGAATCATAGAGTTGGAAGAGACCACAAAGGCCATCCAGTCCAACCCCCTGCCAAGCAGGAAACACCATCAAAACATTCTTGACATATGCCTGTCAAGCCTCTGTATAAAGACCTCCAAAGGAGGAGACTCCACCACACTCCTTGGTAGCAAATTCCACTGCCGAACAGCTCTTAATGTTAGGAAGTTCTTCCTAATGTTTAGGTGGAATCTTTTTTCTTGTAGTTTGAATCCATTGCTCCGTGTCCGATTCTCTGGAGCGGCAGAAAACAACCTTTCTCCCTCCTCTATATGACATCCTTATATATATTTGAACATGGCTATCGTATCTCCCCTTAACCTTCTCCAGGCTAAACATACCCAGCTCCCTAAGCCGTTCCTCATAAGGCATCGTTTCCAGGCCTTTGACCATTTTAGTAGCCTTTGACCATTTTAGTATGCTAAAATGAGGTCATATTACCTACATAGGTGCCTCCAGTGCCTTGGGGAGGTCAACTGCATCTCTATCATCTTTCTAGGCTTCTTCATAAAAGTATCCAACACAACTTTAAAGTGTCTTTGCTTCCATTTATAGGGAATTTCCCTTATTTTTCCATAGGTTGTGCCGAATAACAAATATGATGGTAATTTTTTTATACAAAGTGCAAATATAGCAATGCAATTCCACTTCACATATTTCAATATGTGATTTCCCTGAATTTTCTGGGCGCACCAAGGTTCAAGTTTCCCCAAACCACACCTACCTGTCAAACAGCTGGTATCACTGGGTATCATCAGCTGATTGGTGGGAGGGCTGTGTTCATGCCTGCTGAGGCCCTCCTGTCAAATTTGACTTTCTTGATGTGGGAAAACAAATATCTAGCCTGCTAGTCAGACAAAATACCTCACCAAGGACTCCTGAGTAAACCTAGCAGCCGTGGAAGAAATCCTTTTGTGAACCATTAGCTGGTTAAGAAACAGGAACCAGAGAGCAGCAATAAACGGGCAATTCTCCCAACAGAAGGATACAGAAAGTGGAGTGCTTCAAGGACTGGTATTGGAACCTGTGTTTTTTAAATAAATTATAAATAATCTACAGTGAGGGGTGAACAATGAGGTATCCAAGTTTCGGGATGGTGCCACATTGTTCAAAATGGTTCAAACAAAACAAGGAGCTGAACTTGGCAAAATGAGTGAATGCGCACTAAAATGCCAAATGAAACTCATTGTAAACAAGTGAAAGTGATGCATGTTGGGGCAAGAAATCTAAATTTCACACAGACACTCGTGTGGTCTGAAATGGTGGCGACTGACCAAAAACAAGACCTTGGGTTGCAGTGAATGGCTTGATGAAGGTGTTGACCCAGCATGTGGCAGGCTGTGAAGGAAGCAAATTCCATGCTAGGAAACATTAGGAAAGGAACTGAAAATAAAACCGTGAATATTGTAATGCTGTTATGTAAATCTATGGTGGGACAGCTCTTGGAATACCGTATACAGTTCTCGACACCTCACCACAAAAAATGTCACTGTGAAGTTTGAAAAGGGCAACCAAAATTATCAAGAGGATGGAGCAACAACCCTTTGCAGAAAAGGTTACAACATTTGGGGTTTTTTTTTAGTTTAGAAAAAAGGAGAGTAAAGGAGACCTGATAGAGGTACAGTGGTACCTTGGTTTACGAACTAAATCCATTCCAGAAGTCCGTTCTTAAACCAAGGCGTTCTTAAACAGAGGTGTGCTTTCCCATAGCAGCGGGGGACTCAATTTACAAATGGAACACACTCAACAGGAAGCGGAACATGTTCTGCTTCCAAGGCAAAGTTCACAAACCAAAACACCTCCTTCCAGGTTTGCAGCGTTCTTAATCCAAGTTGCTCATAAACTAAGCTGTACCAAGGTACCACTGTATATGAAATTATGCATTTTGTGGAGAAAATGGATGGAAAAGACTTTCCCCCCTCTCTCATACCAGAACTCAGGGGCATCCAATAAAGCGAAATGTTGGAAGATTCAGGACATACAAAATAAAGTACGACTTCACACAACACATAATTAAACCGTGGAATTTGGTGCCACAACTGGTAGTGAGGACCACCAGCTTGGTAGCTTTAAAAGAAGATTCGACAAACACATGGAGGATAAGACTATCAATGGCTCCTAGCCATGCTAGTTTTGCTTGTTCTACCTCCTCTGTCCGAGACAGCGTGCCTCTGAATTCCAGTTGCTCGGAATTTCAGGTGGAGAAAGTGCTGCTGTGCTCATTTCCTGCTTTGGGTCATCTCATGGACATCTGGTTGGCCAATATGAGAACAGGATGCTAGACTAGATGGGACTGTGTCCATTTCTTGATCTCAGGGTTGTCGGTTTAATCCCACACTGAGCAAAAAGATTCCTGCATTGCAAGGGGTTGAACTAGGATGGTCCTCGTGATCGCTTCCAAGTCTACAATTCCATGATTCTTCTTATATTCTTAAAATACCCAGTGTTTATGCAGGACACAAAGGATGCAATCCATGTAGTTCATACTTGGCTTCCTAGAAGCATGTGGGTGTTTTTTTTTAATTTCAGTATGCCAATGTTACCTAGTAAACCATATTAGTTTCAAAAGCAGTTTAGTGGTATACAATGTGGTGGTGCGAGGAAGGGTTTCTGATGTCCCAAGAGAGGGGGTGTGGGAATGTGAGAAATCTTCTGGCATGCAAAGCCCTTGAGCACGCCTAATGTAACCTTTTGGTTTGTGCTTCAAATTTAATATAATATTCTAAGTTTTACACTCTCCTCTCCTGTATTCAAAAAAAGTAGAACAAAAAACATTCTGTATAAACTCAACTAGCATTGAAGTTTCTTAAGCTGTGTTCTATGATACTATAGCTACATAATCAAATTATTCTGTTTGATAAAACAGCTAAAATTTGAGTTACTGATTTGGGCCGTTGGTAGTCTATTGAATGATATTGTTGAATATAATAGGAGTATTTGGCAAGCTTCCAGCACTAGGAGTTTTCCCAAACATTGTTCAGTCCCAGCTGCATATAACTCTAGTAAAGGTTAGCACAGAGGTCTGCCAGAATTTAGTCTTTGACATGATGATATAGGTACAGATGGCATAGACCTACTCATGAGCTGTCTGTCACCCTGAGGAAGCACCAGCACATGGATCAGGTGTTTGTGATCTGCATTACTAATTTTAAGCTGCATTAGTAGTGCCCCAGGGTAAGCCCCACAGAACACAGTGGGACTTACTTTGAGTGAACTTGGAAGGAATTGCACTATAAGTCACGTGGTGTGACATTTTCTGGGTCACATGTCCCAACAATTTGTTAATATAATTCCTCGTGCATAAACTGAGGGCAATAACAGCTGACGGGAAATAAATGGGAAGGTGATGCAAATTATGAAATGACCATACGTTTTCAGTAGATGAGACATACACATGCTTGCATTCACTCAGTCATTTGATATGCTACTCAGCACAAGGTTCAGTCTATCTGTCCATCTATCTTTCTATCATCTTCACCCTTGAATGCTTATAAAAATATAAACATTTTTAGCATCCAGCAAAATGAGTTCATTGGATGCACAAACTGGGTCAGAGCCTGGCTAACTTCAGTGTGCAATGAATGAATTGGCAACTTTATGGACAATGTAACACACATGTTCATTTCCTTACCATGAAATACGCAATTCTTTATGATTTTTAACTGCATAAAGATCACACTCTGCTTAATTGCTTTACATGACTTGCAATATACCAGGTCAATCTCGTAGCTGTTTTGTGTCGTGTATTTTCTTGTGGGAAATAAAAATGTGCGAGTTTTTATTAATTTCAATGAATGGTTTAAATGCTCATTTCCACTCCAAACAGCTTTGCTAGAATTATGTCATAGCAAGTGCGATAAAAATAAACCAGTACAGGGTAGGAAATCATGTTCTGTCTAATAGTAGCATTTCTCTAGCAGCTTGCTGGAGGAATAATATATATAAAAATGTAGAATGTTGTTACTGCTTCAAAAACGGGGGATTTTTATTTAAGCAAATCATATCAGCGACTGAAGCCTACTGGATTATCTTCTAACATATGGTAAGTATTGGTTATGTGGTGTGCTGGCTTCCATTTCATTGTTGGAAAAGCATAGAAAACTGATTTTAGTATGCCTTTGCTCATAGCAGCAGGGTATAATCACTCTAAAAAGAAATTATGGAATCAAGCATTAGCATACTGTGTAAATTTAGGATTTATGAAAGGATGTCATATAACACACACATGCATTGCTGTTAAATGTAGGAGGAAATCTTCAGTGGCACATGTCACTGTTTCACATTTCCTTAAAGCTGTAGCCATGAACGGTAACAGTAAGTTCCTTTGGAAAGATTTATTTTTTGAATGTTGAATTATGTTTATAGAGCCGTTCCCCATCTAAGAATTTTACTCTATTGACATACCATTGATTGATTGATTTTTACCGCTTTCCTGTATTACTCTTTTCCAAAGTATGAATGCCTTAATTATCTTTCTTGGGCTTCAGAAACTAGGCAGTATATGTTCTGTACAGAAAGTGAAAATTCACAAAGAAGCTAAAACCCTAGTTCTGAGTGGAAGTCTCCAGCTGCAGTTCTAAACACACTTACTTCCAAATATGGATAGGGACATAGCTGCCAAGTTATCCCTTTTTTACAGGGATTTTCCCTTATGCTGAATAGGCTTCCTCGCGAGAAAAGGGAAAACTTGGCAGCTATGGATAGGGAGGATTGTGCTCTTACGATGTAATGGTATACCTATTTACCTGGGAGTAAGACCCCTTTAAAACAATGGGCCTTATTCTGTGTAGACCTGTATAGAGTTTCTCTCTTAATTTTACGTCCTACCATTCCTTTCAAAGGAGGCCAGGGTGGGAAGCATATCGGGGGAGGGGGACCCATATGAATTAAAAATAAAATAAACATATTTTTAAAACAGTTTAAAACATTTCCAAACATGAAAAATAGAATTGTACTATTGTTACTGTTATTCATTAATTGCCTTGCAAATATATGTCTCAAGGCAATGTCAAAAATATAAGGCAAAAAGCTAAGAAACAGTTTTAAAAGCACCCATGGTAGAGACCTCTTAATTCAGCTGGCAAAGTTGGTTTGCACAACAACAACAAAAATATTTAAACTTATTAGTCGCTTGCCACCCAAAGGTCTCCAAGCAATTTACAGCAAAGAAAAATATACAATACATAATACCAGGGGGGAGGGGGAAATCATATAATACATTAATATTTCACATAACATAATATGCATGGGGGGAACATATCAACCGTATAAATAGTAGCAAACAATGCTAACAATACTAAAATAATAAACAAAGCAATACTCTGACCCACTGAGTAGCAAATAAACAAAACTTCAGCCTTCCCCTAATCCAGAAATCATTTGCATTGAACCAACTAATTTCCCCATTTAACCTCCCCACCCAGAAGTATGTTGTCAAGGACAGCTGTTACAAATCAGTGGTGGGTGGGTCCATCTTTCTTCTTCCTTCAGGAAGGAGCAGTGGCAATGCAAAGCAGAAGAGGATAACGAAAGTTTTACCTGCTTTGCATGTGTTCAATTGTTCTGGGACCAGGGTTGTGGGTTCGAGCCCCACATTGGGCAAAAGATTCCTGTATTGCTGGGGGTTGGACTAGATGACCCTTGTGGCCCCTTCCAATTCTACAAACTCTAAGATTCTATGAAAGTGCAGGTAGTGGGTGCCTGTCATATCTTAATAGAAATCCTATTGCACAGAACAGAGGTTGTCACTCTGCTTTCACTGCAGAGAGGCCTTCTGACCTCTTTGGCACCTTCAGGAGAAACTCTCCCGTAAACCACTGTGACCTACTGGCAATATATGGGATAATATGGTGTATCAAGTAACCTGTTCCTGAGCTTATATGCTATTACCAACACCTTGAATTTGGCCTGGTAGCTGATTGGCAGCCAGTACAGGTCCAGCAAATAAGGTCTTTGCTGGTGTTAGTTTGTTGGGAGACTAAGAGCCAATGGCACACTATATTTTGCAGGTTTTTCTCATGCATGGTTAGGCAACGCATCTGCATACATAGAAAAACATATCATGCAATATAGTTGTACATGGATCAGAGGGAGAGCAGAAGTGGAAATACCTGGGGGCTGATGGCTGAGTTTTCATGCCTCACCCTTCCCACTCTACAGATATTCATTTGAGAGTTACTTGAGAAAGAGGTTATAAGAGTTGTTTGTTAAGCATTTCCATATCAAAGGGAAAAAAGTAAATTAACCATAAAAACTCAAAGCATATGTTTGTATGCTTTGGTCACAGTAAACATATGTAAACCTGGGGAGAACTTATATGATCAGGCATAAGAGCAAAATATGGAGACAACATACAAATGTCGGCAAATATACAATCCATTACACACAAACTAAAATGTTTTCACTGTATTAAGAGACTGGGAAAGTTCAGCTACAGCACCAAGATTTAAAACCATCTTGATCTGGAATCTATGGAGTAGACAGTACTGAGTTCTCAGGTTGTGAATGGTCTGGGTGGTATTGCTGTTCTGCTTTGGGTGTGTGAGTTCCACAGGACAGGGAAGGAGAGGTGTGATCTAGGTGCTCAATTGTTCTTTCTTCATGGTCTGCCATTTTGTTTTTGCCTTTTTGATTATGTTGTTTGGAACTATTTAATTTGTTGGAACTGATTGGGGCTATTTTGTTTCCTTGCTAATATTTCGTTGTTATTATCTTGTCTATATGTGAAATGGATACCTGAATTTTGTTGATTTTTAAAATTGTATTTTCAATTGATCTAGGATCGCAATGTGGTATTTGTTGTATAATTATGTTTGTCAGATCATTGACAAACTTCCCTGAGTACAGTAATACAGTATAGAAAGGTGGTACAGTGAATTAAAAATGAAATGAAACCTCACCCATGATCATGTTTATGGATGACAATTACTCCCAGAATATATTTATCTGACAGTGGGTAATATTCATGTGCTACTATTTTGTAACGCATTGCACTTTTTGGACTATGCAAATTCACAAGTAACTCCTGATGTGGCAAAACCCAAAGCCTTGTGTGAATCAATTCTCAGTTTCCAACTTGCCTTCCTGTTCCAAGCCACATTTACATTCTTCTATGATAAACCCATCCCTTTCTGTAATGTGAACAGAGAAGGCGATACACTTTCCACAAACTCACAAGATCTGCCACTGGTTATTTAGTTCAAAATTTCCCTCATATATTTTACTGCTAACAAATAGGCCATGAATAATAGTTTCTCTGCCAATATTTCATGTCAAGCTGCATTTATTGCCCTTCATATTTTCTGCCAATGGAAGCTTAATTTTTATTTTTATTTTAGATCTTGGAGACTAGAACAAGGCTCATCATTCTCCTTCTCAGCCAGATTCCTGTTTCCACTGTGGCTCTACCAAATACTCTCAGAAAATATTCAAAACATAGACAATTGGTAGATCCATACCATATTGTTCACCCAAGGGACTCAACCATGTTTTTTCTCTATGTGAGCAAATGTGGGCAAGTAGTACTCCTGGTAGCAATTTTGGTGAATGATTCATTCTTTTTCCAGGTATTGCAATAATCGAGATTGCTGCCAGCCACATCTATGCCTTCCTAGTTAATCTACCAGTTGACTGATCATATAAGTTCTCCCCAGGTTTACATATATCCTGAGAATGATGTTCTATTTCATGGACTATGTGATACCGTATACTTTGCTGGACATTTATGTCATAAACTTATTTAGTCTTCCATTTTTTAAAACTTGATTGGCATCCATCTGTCTCAGAAGACAAGGGAAGAGTGTGCCTTTAAACCTTCTGCTGTGGATGTAGAGACTGATATGGGAGAGACATATTTTGTTGCAGCTGGGGCACATGAAGGCGTCCAGTAGTGTTGATACAGGTGTATTAAAATGCATTTGTATTATTAGGTTTCACCACCCACTATAGTTGTACACTGAGTGGAAAATCAAACTTACTTTTTTACTGTCTTAATTAGTTTTTAATAGTTTCCCTCTCGTTGCTCTGGGCACTTCTAATCGTCTTTAAACTGCAGTTCTGTCCTAGCTGAGTTTTGCACTTTCCCTACACTGAAAATGCTCCATTTGCCACAGGGGAGGGAAGGTTCTGCTGATTACCACTGCAGGGATAAGGCTAGTGGTAGCTTCTGCCTTCCCACTATTTGAATGAACTCGTTTCATCCATCCTCAGTTGCAGGCCTCCTCCCACAACTAGCGGACATCCCCTGCTGGCAGACCCTCATTCTTCTTCCCTCCTCCAGCATAGTAGATCAGGGGTTTTGGATTGCTCTGTTAGGCATTCCAGAAAATGGAAGGGAAGGGAGAGCAGTGAAAATTTACAATAGTTATACTAGTTGACACAGAATGTATGAGGAATACAAGACACTACTGTTAGAATAGCTGTCAGGTTTGCTATAAATATTAAATGATGTAGTTCTATAATTGGTCACAGAATACTTCAAGAGCAGTTGATAGTATGGCATGGAAATATTTTTCCTGTTCATGTGGAAGAAGAATGCTGTAGTCATCGTATGGTTCCTGTCTCCTCCAGAAGTTTTGTTGAAAATATTGGAATCAGTGCAAAACAAGTTGCTTCCTTAGCCTCTAATGACACTTGCTTTATCAATTATTAATTTTTTGAACTGATTAGCAATATACTTGTTAAAGAGATCTATAAATCATCACGAGGGGAAATTCACTGGCCATTTACACAGAACCACTGAAATCAATAAAGGATTTTATAAAACTGGCCTGATATTTTCTCTCCTCATCCTAGACTGCATTTTTCCAAAAGTGTCAGATGGCTCCTTAAAGCCTTGAAGAAATATGCTTGCTCAAAATACAATTTGCACTCCTTGTCCTGCCACACAGAGATAGTATTACCGTACATGCTGGGCTAGTTAAGACATCCTGTGTTTGACCTGCATTACCTAACTTCCTTGATATGAGGCTTTCAGTACAAATAATAATTGTGCATGACTCAGTCCCTACATAAGAAAGCAGCTCTGCTAAACAGCAACGGTACACTTAGTTTAGCATTGGTATAAATAGTGAAAACCTTTAAGGGAGAAAGCCCCCAACCATTTGTCTTCCTAGTGGGCTGTGTGAACCCTCACTCTCCTGTGATCCTGGTAAGAGACTGGCATATCACCTTGAAGCATTCTCTGTTTTCGTTGCAGTATTCACAATCAGGAGAAACCCACGGTGAAGCTTTTCCCAGAAAGAGAAGGCTCTTTCCCTGATCTTTCAGTGCTAGTTTTCTGCGAGCAAGGATTTTTGCTGAGATTCAAAAACAGGCACCATTTCACTTTTAAATATAAAACCTTTAATTGCATCTGCGCATGCAATATCAGGGACCAGGTTGAAGCTGCAATTATTTGAAACAAAACAAAGCATAGTAGCCCATATGATAAAGGAATTTGATTATATAGCATCTCGTAACATAAACTTGCTGTACCAAGAAAGAAATGTTTAGCATCCTGGTGGTTGCCTAGAGTGAAAGTGTTATGTGAATTATGTAATTGCAAAGGTCAAGTATAAAGAATGCAGGCAGCCTGCTGATGGGGGTAGATTCCAGGGGACACAGAATGATTCAATAATAAAAGACTAGAGGGAGAAGTAGGAGAGAGGAGTAATCTGCAAGAGCAAGGGGCTAAGGATAGCATTGAGGTTCCAAGATAAATCAAATGATATATTGTATCTAACCCTCTTTTCTTCATTTCCTAGTCCGCACCTGTAACTGAATTGTTTTTTTAGTTTTTTTAGATCTTATTTTACCATTTGTTTGTATGACACTCTGAGCTCCTTTGAGAGGAAGCTTAAATTTAAAACAATTAATCTCTCTTTTTCCTCCCCTTCCACACCTCCTAGATCCTAGACCCCACCTTCATTCCACCTAACACCAAAACTCAGGAGTGTTACATGTTTCAGAAATAAAACATCCCTTAGTGAAACTGATTTTCTAGTTCAATTTCAATTGGGTTTCAGACCTGGCTTGGGCATGGAAACTGCTTTGGCCGCCCTGTATGATGACCTCTGTTGGGAGAGAGGGGGGGGGATGTGTCCCTGTTAATTCTCCTTGACCTCTCAGCAGCTTTCAATACCATTAACTATGGTATCCTTCTGGAGTGGCTGTCCAAGTTAGGGGTTGGTGGCACTGCCTTAATGGTTCCAGTCCTACTTGGATGGTCATTTCCAGAGGGTGATGCTTGGGGAGTGCTCTTAGGCCTGTGGTGCCTTCAATGTGGAGTTCCTCAAGGTCCAGTTTTATCCACTATGTTGTTTAACATCTACATGAAACCACTGAGTGGGGTTATCCAGATGTTTGGGATACGTTGCCAGCAATATGCCGATGACACACAGCTCCCCTTCTCCTTTACATCTGGCAGGTGGAAGCCACATCTTAATAAAGATTTAGAGATGATCGAATTGATTGCTTTGAATAGGCTTGAGCATGCCAAACTTAATTTCCCCACCTTTTGTTTCTGATAGATTAAGGACCCATTAAGTGCTGGAGGAGACTCTTGAGAGTCCCATGGACTGCAAGAAGATCAAACCTATCCATTCTTAAGGAAATCAGCCCTGAGTGCTCCCTGGAAGGACAGATCGTGAAGCTGAGGCTCCAATACTTTGGCCACCTCATGAGAAGAGAAGACTCCCTGGAAAAGACCCTGATGTTGGGAAAGATTGAGGGCACTACGAGAAGGGGACGACAGAGGACAAGATGGTTGGACAGTGTTCTCGAAGCTACGAACATGAGTTTGACCAAACTGCGGGAGGCAGTGCAAGACAGGAGTGCCTGGCGTGCTATGGTCCATGGGGTCACGAAGAGTCGGACATGACTAAACGACTAAACAACAACAAAGATCATTATATTATATTTCTTTTGCACATTTCCCCACACTACCTACAATATTATAAGAATCTACTAGAAGTGGAACTACTAAGTCAGCAAACTGGTTGGCCAACAGAGCCAAGGTTGCTCATATGTTTGGCCCCCTTCCTAGTTCTTTTGTCCTGAAACTTCTCTGATCTGATGCTTCTGCCATCGTGAAGAAATTCCCAGACAGCCTTCATTGGCACAGACATGGAAAGCTGGAATCAGGGTGCTTGACAGCTGTACAGGCTTACTTTTGTCGATTATTCATACTCGGTGTTCTTTCAGTACTAAGCAAACAATAAGAAACAGGTCACTCATGGGCGTGTGTTGGTCTTTAGATTCAGCACAGCTGAAGAGTGAATAGGAGGACAAGAACACTGGGGCAACCCAGAAGAGAAATATTCCATTTGCACTCTCCAGACAAGAATAATAATAAAAAATAAGATGCCTTCCAATAGGAAATTACTAATCTAAAGTTAGATCAAAAGCAAACTAACAAAAAGGGGGCAAAAGTGAAAGCATGTGCAGACCAGGACAGGCAGAAATTAAGTGCTTCCTAATGTAAAACATTAGAAGTAAGACACGTGCGCCTTCCAGAGATTGTTAAAACACATTTCACGGGAAATTATATAACTACAGTATCATGCTTTGTTCTGATCTAGTAACTATTGAACCAACAAAGTGCTGCTTTGGGAATAGACCCCCTTCACTAAAAATGAAACAAGTGTGCACTCTTGGTTTCTGAAAATGGAGCCCATACAGCCCAATAAATACCTTTCTTCTTCTACCTTCGTCTCCCCTTGTTTGCTGCCATAGCAATCATGGTCAAAATATCCCTCCCAAAATAAGACAAGCTAAAGATTGCAAGAATGGACTGTAACATTAAACAAAACAAAATACATGTGATTTAATGAACATCTGTGTAATTTTTGAAGACTCAGTGTAGAATTTGGGGTCCCTTGGTCCAGAGTAGGTTTTTTTCCCTTCACCTCCATCCTGTGTGCAATAATCCTTGGTGGGTTTTTTTCCTGTATTTATGTTGCTTCTTATTTTAGGGTTTTGTGTTTTATTGTATATTTAAATTGTTGTTTATTTATGTCACCTTGAAAGGAGAAAAACCCACTCAAAGTGATGCACAATTAAAACGCAATGCAATTCAGCAACAAAAAAATCATTAATATTTACTGCTCAGTCATTTAAATTATGACAGTGCAGTCCTATACTTCCCTTCAGAAATAAGGCCCATTAGCTTCACTTCCAGATAGGTGAGTATAGGATTGCATGCTAAAATATATTATTGGGAATATACTCTGCTGAACACAGTGAGTTTCACAGTATTTTATTATAGAACTGAAATCTTAAACCCAATTACTAGGAAGTAAGTCCTACGGAAGAAAAGACTTACCTGTGAGGAAACATGCTTAGGATTATGCAGCAATGTATTAAGATGTTGTCTTTGTTTTGGGAAGTGTTAGACTTTTACTGTTCATGCAAAATGTATTGGTATAGTTTATTTGTAAAATAATATTATTATACTGTATACAGAAAACTTTGTAAACTAATGGCCCCCCTTTTAATTATCACTTTCAAATCAATATCACGAAAGCACTGAAAGTTCCATACATTTAGCCCTTTTTGAGGAAATGCCATGCATTTAAGATTCATTAAGAGTTTAGTCCTGACTTGGCTTACAACTTTATAAAAAGTGGGGGGGGGGCGTATTCTCTAAAAGTTCCTGTTGTGTGTGTTCTTTTAAATGCAGTCAGCAAAAAAAAGGCCTTTAGACCTTTTGAAGTTGCGCACATTATTGGCATACCAAAGCCCTGAGTTAGACTTGCAGCTGGGTAACTTCAATTTGCCTGTAAGCAGAAGAACATTAATACAATCTTTTGCAAATATTTGTTCACACAGTTGCATCCTGTTGCAAACATTATCTCTGATGTACTAAAAAACAACAAATTTTCCATTGTCAAGTATCCATTGAGAGCAAAGTTGAAACTTGGAATATTTAATTGTGCAAGCTGTTCATCTAGTTCATTTTCTTAAAGGCTTGTTTCTGTTTTCTTTCTGATATCCTTCATTAGTAATTAATAAATTATTTGTTTATGTACGCAGTGTTGGTCTTGAACATTTTTGCACCTGAAGCAAAAAGTAAAAAATAAAAAAATAAATCACACACCACTCAGCTCTTTAAAAAAAAAAATAGAGAAAGTGACTGGAGGCCAGGAAAATATTTCTTGAAAGTAGTCCTGGCCCTTTGCATGTGTTTCTTTATATTCTTAAAAAGAAAGGTCCTGGAAAAGCTGTTTTCTAAAAAAAACTGAGCTCTCTCTCAGGATTAAGCATATATTAATATGCCAAAGAAATCTTTCTTACTTTCTTAATTTGTTACTATGAATGTGAGAAATTTGTCTTTTGTGTAAATTCAATATGTTTCGAATAAAACTGAATATCAGAACATGACCATAACAGAAAACCATGAAACAAGAGTAAAAACACTCTAGGCAAACAGTCAGCAGTAGCAGAATAACTAAAATCAAGTGTCTTGAAACATCCGCAGAAATATTAATATAAAAATAACAAACATGCATGATTCTCTAAAAGCAAGGCAGGAAGAACAGAAGGAAACTGTGGCCATAATACAGAAATCCCTGTATATATGCCTTGCTCTTTTAACATTATGAATCAAATTCTGAGAAGGGCTTCCTCCACTAGTGAGCAGAGTGTATGTTTATACAGGAAGAGAGATGCATATATTACATTCTCTTACCATAAACTGAAGTCTTGGAATGAGTTCTAAAACAGCATTCTGGGCACAAACAGTGATCTATAAAAGTTCTGCTGGAATGGGTTGTACATGAAACTTCTCCAAAGATACTCAAGATTCCTGTTGGATCCTACTTATGGGTCTGTCCCTCAAATAGTTATGTTGAAAAGTCTGCTTTTTCCTGCCCGTCCCCCATAACATCCATATTTTCCTGGAGATGCTCCATGTTTTTAGAAGAGATTCTAGAGAATCTATGAAGCATTTTCAAAAGAACTAGAGAAAATGACCCTTTGGCTATGGGTAGCAGTTTCAATTTCTTAAAAATCCCAAAGGTTGTATAGAATCATAGAACCATAGCATTGTACAGAGGGAAGGGACCACGAGGGTCATCTAGTCCAATCCCTGCAATGCGGGAATCTCAACTCCAGCATCCATGATAGATGGCCATACAACCTCCACTTAAAAATTTCCAATGAAGCTGCTGTATCACACTGTTGACTTATGTGAAGCTTGTGGTCTACTAAGCCCCCCTAGATTATCCTTCATTCAAGTCATTCATAAAAATGTTGAACAACAATGGGCCCAGGACAGAACCCTGTGGTACCCCACTTGTCACTTTTTTCCACAATATGAGGAACAATTAGTGATAACTCTTTGGATTTGGTCAGTCAACCAGGTTCAAATCCACTTAACAGTTACCTTATCCAGCCCATATTTTACCAGCTTCTCCATAATAATATCAAGGGGGACTTTATCAAAAGCCTTACTGAAATCAAGATACACTACGTCCATAGCATTCTTCAATGAATAGGGCACAAGAGATGAAGAAGAAATTGGAAAGAGGCGATCATCTCCAGTTGTAACCATTGGCATGTTAGATTTATTTTTCGTCTGTTTCCAACAGCAAAATTGGAATATTAGAACTTTCACAATATGCATTTCCCTTGGGCCTTGATGGGCACAATTACCCAAACAACAGAGTGCTGAGTGCTTAAACAGAAATATTATTATATTTTATTGTATCATATTGTATATGTATTAACATTTTTAATTTACAGTTCATTAAATTCATTGATACTCAAAGATATCAGAGCTGTGTTGCAAAGTGATGTCTTTGTCCATGACAAGAAAATCCATCTGTATTCAGATGCTTACAGATTTGTGGTATTTCAATAATAAAACAGCAGGATTGAAGGCTCATGATGAGAAATCTGGCTAATTACCTGTTAGATGATAGATGGTTGTAACTCAGCAGTGCCAGTCACTGAAAACAAAACACTTTTAGATATCAATCAACCTCCTGACAAATTCCATTTCCATCATATTCAATGGGCAATGAAAATGAATTTTATCTACAGTATCTATGTAGCACTTACTTGTAGCTTTCAAATATGCACAAATGATGTGTTAATAAAGTATAGAGCTTTTTAAGGTAAATTAGTTTTTTAATATCTGATGTATTCATATTTTAACCTGAGAGCTGATGGAAACCATTAACAAAGTCTCGTTCATTTCTGTCTCGTTCCATCTAGGATGGTAAAGTACAGCTTTGTTTCATTGGAATCACATTGTGCACCACAGTTTTAAGAACAGAATCAGTTTTAGAATCATAGAATCTGTTTAGTCACTTTGTGGTATTGAAACACATCCAACACACAATGCAGTAGGCAGGAAAATTCACCTTAGAAATGCACCTCTTCTCCCTCTGGTATAGCACCATTGCCAGAAGATCTTAGAGCTCAACAGTGCTTCTTCCTGTTTCCTGTGCCTCTAAAACTTTCTAGCAATGGCACCAAGTCTAAGAGAGAAAAAGCACCCAATTTTGGTAGAGCGCTGGTAGACCACCAGAAGTGGTTTCACACCACCATTTTGACTAGAATAGAATAGATTAGAATAGAATAGTTTATTGGCCAAGTATCAACCATACTTGGAATTTTGCTTCGACTACATTGCCATGTAAAGAAAAACGTACTATTCCCCTCACAATACAACAGCACAGCAATATAAAACCCATACCACCAACTGGCATCCCAGTTGTTTGCTCTCCTTCAGTATTTAACAAGTCATTCTGTACTCTTGTGTTTTCTCTTTGAAGGGTAGTCCATATTTTACTTTCATGTTGAACATAAGAAGAGCCTGCTTGACCAGACCAATGGCCCATCTAATCCAGCCTCCTGTTCTCACAGTGGCCACACAGATGCCTGTGGGAAACCAGGGAGCAGAACATGAACTCAAGAGCACACTCTCCTCTCACAGTTTCCAGCATCTGGTAATCAGAAGCATCACTTCCTCCAACTGTGGAGGTAGAACATAACCATCATGGCTAGCGGCCTTCAAAAACCTTCTCCTCCATGAATTTGTCTAATCCTCTTTGAAAGACATCCAAGTACGTGGCCATTAATGCCTCCTGGGCAAGCAAGTCTCATTGTTTGGCTATGCACTGTATGAAAAAGTACTTTTGTTTATCTGCCCTAAATCTTCCAACGTTGAGCTTCGTTGGATGTCCACAAGTTCTTTTTAATACGGAAGTTATATATGTTAGCGTGTGACCTTCACCCTAAGTAAAAAACACCTGAGGAACTTCTGAGAAAGCAAATTGTTTAAGCAGTCCGTCAAAAGCTTTAGTACGGCAACTACTAGATCGTAAGTGAGGTATTAGATGTGAACATCTGTCAGATATAATTTAAATTTAATGAATTCTTATTCAGTTCAGGAAATATCATCCTAAGGTTCCCTTCCAATTGTATGATGCTGAGTTTAATATTGTATTAGAGGAAGAAAAGAAAAAACAGGGACAATTGGAATATTTATTCGATGTTCAATGTATTCATATATTGATCTGAAAGAAAAATGGTCCCCATTGCATTAAGCCACATATATACAAATACATACAAAGGATGAAAGATTTGGCTTTGTCACAAACATAACAGTACAATTTTATAAAAGGGTCAGGTGCAAAATGTCAGCATGTCAGCACACCAACCATGTTCTTAGAGGAAGGTTTTGTCTAAACCTAACGCCTCAATGAAAGGATGGCTGACAATTTTTTTGAACAAAAAAGTCACTACAATGTGTTTCCACATGTACTGCTTTAAGGAAAACAAGCACACTAAAAATAGCTTTGTTAGGTGGCCTGATTTCTCGGCAGAATGTAGGAAGCTTTTTTCCTTTCAGGGTAAATTTTCCCAAGCACGTAACACCTTAGGACCTACATATTTGTTGCATGAATAAGCGCTGATAGAGTGACGCATGGAACAGCGATCCTGTCAGCAGCCAAAGAATAGGTCAGTGTTCGTTTTAGAATAAGGTTCACCTCTAATCTCTCTACCATTGAAAAACATTCCATTTCCTTTTAAGAAGAGAACCTTGGTAGTCGAGGGAGTAGAAAAAGTGGAATATAAATTGGATGAGAATGAAAGAGAATTTTCCAGATTCTGGTTGGAAATGGAATTGTGTGCTTTTAAAATCTGCATAACAGAAAGACTCTCAACAGGTCCAGCCTTTCCCACCATAGAGCTATGGTCAATGGAGAAGATGTACCTTCTCAACATCTCTCAGAAGCCCATCATTCAGAGGAACTCAAACCTCTTTATGTTTGAAGTGAAGGTCAGAATACCCTTCAACATTAGATATGCCAGGTATTGATGACTGGTTGCAGGACCCTTGGCAGTCGGCAGGTCATTTGGAAGTCCTATTTAATAAACTGTGCAAAAAAGTGAGTTTTCATGAGTTTTGAACTGCTTAGAACTCTTTGCCAAGTGGAATCTAGTGCCAAAGGGGTTTCCAAGACACAACACATGAAATGAAATGCTTTATAAGGTGATTGTTGTTTTGATTTTTCAATTCTTTATTGTTATCTATTCATTTATAGTCTTGTTTGATTAATTATCTGTTGTTTGATAAGTTGGTAAGTTGGCCTTTAGATGCCAGTTAAATACTTATTTAATTTTTCACTTGGAACTTTGGGAATTAAGTGCCCAGGGGCCCAACAGTTGTCAGTGTCAGGCTACATTTTTTTTAACAGCATGACTTCAAGCTGCAGCCAGTAGCAAAAGCAAAAGAGAGACCAGGACTGGGAGCAGGGGAGCTTTTGTCTCTGGCATCAGTGAAGTCAGAGCTAAGCCTTGGGCAATGAAGCTGTGAGGAGAATGGGAGCCCTTCACTGATAAGAGTAACAACCTGATAGCAAACATCTTCCTCTCTATTCTGTGTGGAAAAATCAGAATATATCTGGCTTCGATGAGGTAAAAGCACAATTGCTTTTCCTGAAGGGGTGGGAAAGCGAAAGAAACTAGCAAAAGTGTGCTAAGCTGATTCCAGAGCAACAGTCGTCACATGTGAGGCTGAGCTACCCAGTTGTAGTCCAGCCTTGCACATTATATATTCTGCAAACTTGAGTCCTAGAGGCTGACCAAAGGCAGCTGGCAACTTTCCCGCAATTCTGCAGTCTGTCAGCACATATGGATTGCATTTGTCTGCCTGGTGTTAGGTTTGGTTTAAATGGGTTTTTATGCAACAGGAGCTGGAGCCAATTTGTCTTCCAAACCACATCACCATCCTTTTTCAATGTAGTTTGTCATTTTGGTACACACATCCAGACTCTGGTTCAATATTGTTGTTTAGTATTTATAGCCTGTTCTTCTGAAATAGCTACCTAGAGGAGCTTACAAAAAGGGGGGGGGAGTGAACATGTTGATCCGTGAACATGACCAGGAGCTGGGGTTTTGAAAATAAATAAATAAATCCCAACCAAACATTACACTAACACATTCTTGTAAGAAGGATATCATGTCCCAATCTCAGTTTATCATCAAGTTTTGCCGTGGTGTATGTTTGTCCTCAAATCTGCACATCATTGTCTAAATCCTTCACCAAGTCTTCATCAGTAGACACATCGTAGTTGCATACATACCTGCAATATCAGCTCATGGCTATCTCTTCCATTAACAATCACCTCTCATGGAAGCCTGTGGCAGGTTTCTCCATTGCTCACCATAAACCAAGACCAAAACTGCTTAGGTGATAAATCCTCACAAGGCTACCTCCCCACTTAGGAAAGCAAAAGTGTACTAACTCACTGACCCACCATCTTCCCCATAGCGAGGGGTGCTGTGCCATTGCAGGTCTTAATTTTCCTGGCAGAATTCATATGACAATTTTTCCCACCAAAGGTATGTTGATTCCTCCCTTTTCAGTAATAGCTATAAGCAAGAATAAGGAGCTGGTTAAGCTGATAGCATGCATATGGATCACAGGCTAAGACAAATTTGGTAACACTTAGAATTCAGGTTCCTGAACTTGTATTGAGCCTGTGCACCCAAGATGTTTTCAATGCATGTCTAAACATTTTTAAAGTATTATTGCAACATATTTCAAGCTGACTGAACACTTTTTAGGGAGCTATGACTTGGTACAGCTCCGTATTGAATGTAGACAGTGGCAGATCCTGATTTCCCTCTGTGTAACTCTGTAATCCTGTATCCACTTACCTTGGACTCAGTTGGACTTACTATAAGTATGCATGCATAAGACTGCATTGCAAATATCTGTTGGATCAAAGGTTTAATCTGAGCCAAGGCTGCCCAAGACTCTGTCTCTGAACCTGTTTTCAATGTCAGGTCTCAGACCCAGAAAGTAAGAAGCAATGAATGGACTGCTTTTTAAAAGCTTGTGAAAAATGCCTTTTCTTCACTACAACTTGTCCCCCAGCTTCTGATTATTATTATATCTATCAGGCCTACGAAAAAAGCATTTGACTGTGTCGACCACAGCAAACTATGGCAAGTTCTTAAAGAAATGGGAGTGCCTGATCATCTCATCGGTCTCCTGAGAAATCTCTATGTGGGACAAGAACCTACAGTTAGAACTGGATATGGAATAACTGATTGGTTCAAAATCGGGAAAGGAGTATGACAAGGCTTTATATTGTCTCCCTGCTTATTTAACTTATATGCAGAATTCATCGTGCGAAAGGCTGGACTGTTTGAATCCCAAACCGGAATTAAGATTGCCGGATGAAATATCAACAACCTCAGATATGCTGATGACACAACCTCGATGGCAGAAAGTGAGGAGGAATTAAAGAACCTTTTAATGAGGGTGAAAGGGGAGAGTGCAAAATATGGTCTGAAGCTCAACATCAAAACAACCAAGATCATGGCCACTGGTCCCATCACCTCCTGCAGGGCCGTCTTAAGCATATCGGGTGGCCCCCCCGCCCCATTTCCCACCGCGGCTGTCTGGCGGGCGCAGCGCCGCTGCAGTGGGAGCAGCCATGCGGCGCCCCCCTGGTGGCCCAGCGCCCTGGCGCCCTGCGCCACCCAGCCTTGCCTTAGAACCGGCCCTGACCTCCTGGCAAATAGAAGGGGAAGAAATGGAGGCAATGAGAGATTTTACTTTCTTGGGTTCCATGATCACTGCAGATGGTGACAGCGGTCACGAAATTAAAAGACGCCTGCTTCTTGGGAGAAAAACAATGACAAACCTAAACAACATCTTAAAAAGCAGAGGCATCACCTTGCCGACAAAGGTCCGTATAGTTAAAGCTATGGTTTTTCCAGTAGTGATGTATGGAAGTGAGAGCTGGACCATAAAGAAGGCTGATCGCCGAAGAATTGATGCTTTTGAATTATGGTGCTGGAGGAGACTCTTGAGAGTCCCATGGACTGCAAGAAGATCAAACCTATCCATTCTGAAGGAAATCAACCCTGAGTGCTCACTGGAAGGACAGATCGTGAAGCTGAGGCTCCAATACTTTGGCCACCTTATGAGAAGAGAAGACTCCCTGGAAAATACCCTGATGCTGGGAAAGATGGAGGGCACAAGGAGAAGGGGATGACAGAGAATAAGGTTCACCTCTAATCTCTCTACCATTGAAAAACATTCCATTTCCTTTTGGACAGTGGTTGGACAGTGTTCTCGAAGCTACCAACATGAGTCTAACCAAACTGCGGGAGGCAGTGGAAAACAAGAGTGCCTGGTGTGCTCTGGTCCATGGGGTCATGAAGAGTCGGACACGACTAAACGACTAAACAACAACAACATCAGGCCCATGTGCACCCATTTAAGTGGAATTCTAAACTCCTGGTTTGAGTGGTTTGTGGCTTACTTCCATACTCAAAATAATCACACCTCTTACTCTGAAGTAACTGCATTTTCACTGTGTTTTGCTATATATTCATGATCATGCATACTTAAAACTAAGTATTTTGCTTACTGGATTGTCTAGCTCTCTGGCTGACAACTAACTTTCAACAGGGGGCAGATGTGAAGAGCAGAGTATGACAGGCTAGCAACATTGGCTCTGCCTACAGACTGTGTGCAACAGAGGCTCTGGAATAGTTCTCCTTATACCAGTGATGGGGAGCCAGTTGCTCTCCAGATGTTGCTAGCTAGACACAGCCCCAGTCAACTGTCATAGCTGAGGCCTTCGGCTGTTATTATGTTGCAGGTCTGTTTTGCAGGAGCTGTTTGGTGATAGGTTTGAAAGTGGGGGGAGAGAGCGAGAACAGCAGTTTGTGTTCATAGACAGAAGGGCTGGATCACTTGGATTCATTTTGATTGGCCTGGGAAGCAACAGGCTCTGATTGGTTGGATGTTCCAGTCAGTGAAGAAAAGACAGCTAACTGTCAGTTGGGAGAAATAGGGTGGAGTTGAGAAAGTTCATTGATGAAGGACTTGTGAGGCAAAAACTAGAGAAAGCTGAGGGGAAAGTGAACAGCTGAGGCCTGAATATTAAGCTATTTGTCTCCAGTATGATAACTATCCAGGTGGCGGACCCAGGTGGCGCTGTGGGTAAAACCACTGAGCTTGGGCTTGCTGATCAGAAGGTCGGCGGTTCGAATCCCTGTGACGGGGTGAGCTCCTGTTGCTTGGTCCCAGCTCCTGCCAACCTAGCAGTTCGAAAGCATGTCAAAATACAAGTAGATAAATAGGAACCGCTACAGCGGGAAGGTAAACGGCGTTTCCATGTGCTGCTCTGGTTCGCCAGAAGCAGCTTTGTCATGCTGGCCACATGACCTGGAAGCTGTACGCCGGCTCCCTCGGCCAATAACGCGAGATGAGCACCGCAACCCCAGAGTCGGTCACGACTGGACCTAATGGTCAGGGGCCCCTTTACCTTTACCTTTATGATAACTATACATTGCTGGTGAGGAAAGGAGCAGCTGGCTGTGTTAGGCAAAGAAGCTGCCCTGTGTAAATCTCTTGCCAGAAAAAGGTAACACAAGTGAATTTTTAAGTTTGCCAACTGTCCAGGCAGCCAGAAATACAACTGGAGGAGCTTTGGAGTCAGAGGTAAACTATCAAGTTGTTGGACCAGAATGTGGGTAAAATTGGCTGGTGGCGGGGATTTGGGAAATTTGACCTGTGGTAAAATCCATTTAGAGGTCAGAATAAGCAACAGTATCTCTTGAGTCCTTAGAAACAGTCAACAAACACCTGTAAGATCCTAATATGTACATCATTATTCCCTTAATGTACAAAATGTCCCTTTAATAAACCATATTAGTTAATAGTTTGTTCTTCCTCCCATATCAGTCTCATATCTAAGCTTATGTTGGAAGCTTCCCAGAGTGGCTGAGGCAACCCAGCCAGATGGGTGGGGTATAAAAAATAAAATTATCATCATCATCATCATCCAAAGCTAGTAGGAAGCTTCAAAAGCATTCTCAGGAAGTGACAGTAGCAAAAAAGGGATACATTTAGGCACCCTGAAATTCCCCTTTAGGGTTGCCATCCAAACACAATTTGAAATCCTGGTAATGCCCTGGAAAATCCAGGTGTATGGCAGCGCTAAGTTCCATAGACCCTGAAATATAAAAATTAAAGAAGCACAAATATCTAATCTAGTCAGAGTCAGCCCACCCATGAGGAAGGTGAGGAGACCACCTCAGCTGGCAAGATCCACAGGGGCAGCTCATCCAGCCTCCAAGGAATGCAGTCAACTGCTGCTACTGCCACTGCCATAGTAGCAATGACAGCTGCTGCGCACTCCTTGGAGACCAGATATGCCACCTCCCCAGTAGCTGCCCTGCCCTATGCCACCTCTACAGCAGCCTCTTGGCAAATAGGAGGCACTGCTAGTCTCCTCCCACCCCTAGGCAGGAAATGGTGGGAGCTGCCCTCTATGGTCTCCTGGTCTCTGCACCCACCCAGCATGATTCAGAGTGGACCCATTTCCACCTTGCAACAGCCTCTGATTCCCACTTTAACCATAGGGAAAGGTTGATCCGATTCTCCCTCTGGTTCTCAATGTAGATCTTTACTCGCCCATTCTTCCCTGGCCAGGGGGAACACCTTGGGCTGGCTCCCCTGGCCACTATAACTCTATAAATCTAGTGCAGGCTTCCTCAACATTGGCCCTACAGATGTTTTGAGAGATGTTTTGAGACTCTGTGTCCAGGGGATGTCTATCAGCTCCATCTGGTACACAGGCTGAGACCCTACCTGCCTGCAGACTGTCTCACCAGAGTGGCGCATGCTCTAGTTATCTCTCGCTTGGACTACTGCAATGCGCTCTACGTGGGGCTACCTTTGAAGGTGACCCGGAAACTACAACTAATCCAGAATGCGGCAGCTAGACTGGTGACTGGGAGCGGCCGCCGAGACCACATAACACCGGTCTTGAAAGATCTACATTGGCTCCCAGTACATTTCCGAGCACAATTCAAAGTGTTGGTGCTGACCTTTAAAGCCCTAAATGGCCTCAGTCCAGTATACCTGAAGGAGCGTCTCCACCCCCATCGTTCTGCCTGGACACTGAGGTCCAGCACCGAGGGCCTTCTGGCAGTTTCCTCGTTGCAAGAAGTCAAGTTGCAGGGAACTAGGCAGAGGGCCTTCTCAGTAGTGGCGCCCACCCTGTGCAGGGCCGTCTCAAGCATGTCGGGCGCCCTGGTGCCATGGTGCAGAGATTGCTCCGGCGCCCCCGCCCTAGTGGGCGCAGCGCAGCGCTCCCCCTACCGGCCCCGCGCCACCCAGCCTACCCCTAGAGCCAGCCCTGACCCTGTGGAACGCCCTCCCATCAGATGTCAAAGAGAAAAACAACTACCAGACTTTTAGAAGACATCTGAAGGCAGCCCTGTTTAGGGAGGCTTTAAATGTTTAATAGATTACTGTATTTTATTTTTCTGTTGGAAGCTTCCCAGAGTGGCTGGGGAAACCCAGCCAGATGGGTGGGGTATAAATAATAAATTATTGTGATGATTATTATTATGATTATTATGATTACAATTCCCATCATCCCTGACCACTGGTCCTGCTAGCTAGGGATCATGGGAGTTGTAGGCCAAAAACACCTGGAAGGCTGAGGTTGAGGAAGCTTGATCTAGTGTGATATAAAAGTGGGATTGAGGGAGCTGTTTCCCTAAAAGGGTCATACATTGCCCACCATAGCTGTCAAGTTTTCCCTTTTCTCGCGAGGAAGCCTATTCAGCATAAGGGAATTGCCCTTAAAAAGGGAGAACTTGACAGCTATGCTTCCCACCCATGCCTTAAATATTTCCCAGTAAGAGGTTGGAGAATCAGTTTGCTATTGCTTTCTCTGTTAATATTGGGGGCAAGGTGGTGGTTCTCTGATTTCAGAGAGTTCTCTCCTGTATCGTCATGCTGATTGCTGACGCATTCACTGGTGGCATCTTACGCATTTCCTTAGGAAATTGTGCTTACTTCTTATTGAAGCCAAGAATAACCATTGTGACACATTTGTATACTGAACTGGGTAAATATGAATTTCAGTAACATCACTAATTTCAATTGCTACTTTGTGTTATGGCAAAAAGAAGAGGGGATGTGTTATCAAGGCCTGTGCCTATATGTCACATTGACTATCAACCACATTATACAGAATTAGGTGATAGGCAGGTATAGAATTTTTAGGTATATCCAATGGTGACTAGTGATTGGGACTGGTAGGTCAGGAGAAAGAGAGAACAACTGCTCTCTTGTGTGCAATGGCCAAACTAGCTGTGATGTGGGACAGCCATGTGTAGGATTTCCTATGGTATGTTTTAAACATCAAAGCAGCCCAAGAAGACCCCACTGTTGGTGGACTAGGAAAGTAGAGCATCTGTGTTGCACAGAAGTTCTCTGATCTAGCATCTCCAGGTAGGTCGGAGAGATACCCTGTCCGAAATCTTGGAAAGGCAATGCTATTCAGTATGGACAGTACTGAGCTAGATAGACCAATAGTCTGAACAGGTATAATGTTGCTATGTGACATTTTCCTAATTGAAATCAAATGCACACTGAAGCTTCTATTTGCCCCATGGGGCAAATAACAGTTTGAAAGGGGTAATTGTCACTGAAATTTGTTTTGGGTTTGTTGTTGTTTTAAACATTTATATACCTTTTTGAAAAATAAAATAAAAAGCAGTGCACAGAAATGGCATGGTGTGGAGAAGAAGGACTTTTAAAAAGCCAAAACCCTGTGTTGGCTGTGATCTTTAAAATAAATGGAGGTAGAGCCTGTTCATGGACTCCTGTATCACATCTGGTTTGGCCCTTAATTTCCTATTTTAGGATTTGTCGGGAATTTAGCTGTATGTATGATTCTATCTTGATAGAATCAGAAATGAATATTATTCCCTGTTGTTGTTGTTCCACCTTTCCCCCTAAAATGCATTCCATTAAAATCTGTAGGAACTGCTTTCATGCAAATACATTTAAGCCTGAAGTGTCAGCTGTTTTATTGTACTCGTAACAAAAATCCAAGATATATGTAGATATGTTTCGTACTGCTTTACAGGATGGATCTTGACTGACTTCATGAAGGATTCACTCAGCTGCAAAATGATGAACCAACCCCAGACATGTAAGTGAGACTATTGTATCATTGCCTATCCTGACATATCAACATAGCTGCTATTTAATTACATTTTACTAGAGCAGTAAATAAAAGTTAAATGCCCTTTCCTCAGAATATCAAGAGGCACATATATATATCTGCTTGAATAAAATGTCATTTCCAATTTATTTTGATGTAATAGGGTTGCAAGTGTCCAATTTGTAGGCTCAGTGCACAACCGCAATAAGGTCAGAACCTGAAAAATTGTGATCGTATTAGCCCCGTTTCCATACGACCTTGTAAAAATGTCTTTTAACTCAACACATGCTCTATCATGCAAGAAGAATAGTCTGCCAAATGATTTAACTCAATTGAGGTTTATGTAAAAATAATTCACTGGTGGCACCTGAAATGTTAGCCATCACTGTCTTTTCCTCTCAGTCTTCATTTGTAAGTTTTTAAAAAATTAAAGAGATGTTTGTCTTTAATGAAGATAAAAATATACATAGAAAAGTTTTATGCTCTCTGCAGAATTTTAACAGCAGCAAGTACAAATGCCTATTACTAAATAATGAATAGGTAAAGGTAAAGGGACCCCTGACCATTAGGTCCAGTCGTGACCGACTCTGGGGTTGCGCGCTCATCTCGCATTATTGGCCGAGGGAGCCGGCGTATAGCTTCCAGGTCATGTGGCCAGCATGACAAAGCCGCTTCTGGCAAACCAGAGCAGCACATGGAAACGCCGTTTACCTTCCCGCTGTAGCGGTTCCTATTTATCTACTTGCATTTTGACATGCTTTCGAACTGCTAGGTTGGCAGGAGCTGGGACCAAGCAACGGGAGCTCACCCCGTCACAGGGATTCGAATGAATAGTGAAATACTAAATATTACTTTAAAAACCGTCAAAAGTATAATATTTGGGAAGCAAACCTATAATCCTAAAGTATAGAAAATCATGAGTTTTATTGCAGTAACTTTTGTTAACAATTTATCGTAGAAACTTTTGTTAAAATTTATGTGTGCGTTTTCCAATCATTAATCAGACTGAAAATTTGAACAGCAACTTAGATTAATAATAATAATAAGCTTGCTGACTTGTAAATTTGTGTTAAAACTGATATAGTGGCACTGAGAGTAGACTCACTGAAATCAAGTTAACCATACAACTCATAGTGTCTGAACACTTGCCAAGTGATATTAGCAGCAGAGGTAGTGGTGAGTTGTCACCACCAGGGAGTTAGCCACACGAAAGGACATTTACTTTAGTGGGTTTACACATATCTAGCTCTGTTTAAAAGGGGATGCAGGTGGCACTGTGGGTTAAACCACAGAGCCTAAGGCTTACCGATCAGATGGTTGGCAGTTTGAATCCCCATGATGGGGTGAGCTCCCGTTGCTCGGTACCTGCTCCTGCCAACCTAGCAGTTCAAAAGCAAGTCAAAATGGAAGTAGATAAATAGGTACCACTCCGGCAGGAAGGTAAACGGTGTTTCTGTGCGCTGCTCTGGTTCGCCAGAAGCAGCTTAGTCATGCTGGCCACATGACCCGGAAGCCCTACACTCTCGGCCAGTAAAGTGCGATGAGCACGCAACCCCAGAGTCATCCGCGACTGGACCTAACGGTCAGGGGTCCCTAGCTCTGTTTAAAAGCTGTTTGAAAGCTTTCTACAATGTTCGACTTCATCAGAATCCCAGGTTCAAATTCCTGCTCAGCTATGAAACATGCATCGCAGGTCAGAGCAAATCACTTTCTTTCTGAGTATCCTTCCTTGTGTGATTTTGTAAGAGGAAAGATAGATGGTATACAAATAAATGGAAGTTTGGTGGCAGTGGTGACCCACGTAGATGTTTTGGGTTCAGATCTAGCATCCCTCATGTCCTTTTGTATATTCAAGGACTGGCTGTTACAAAGTCTTGCGTGTGAAACTCAAGACTATTAAAAGGCTACAACTGCTGCCAGTGATGGTCCATCAGAAGCATAATAACCCAATAATTCATGATGTACTGTGGCTTCTTAAAGCCCTCTGGGCACAATTCACTGTGTTTGTTCTCTATAGAGTTCTGAATTACCTCCTCATTTAAGTCCCATCAAAACTATTGAAAGGAGCAATTTTATATACTGTACAAGAAACTAATGTAAAACAAGGTGGTGTGGAGTACACCAGATCCAAACTCTGTTCTGGAGCAGGGCTACTGCTGGCTGAGCAGTAAGACTGGCAAGGACTGAATTAGGAGTTCACTAGGCAGAAGTACCCAGAATGTTTCCCTGAGGGGAGGGTAATGATACCCTGTTTCTCATATTTTAAGACATACCCATAAAATAAGCCATAGCAGGATTTTTAAGCATTCAAGGAATATAAGCCATACCCCGAAAATAAGACATAGTGATAGGCGCAGCAGCAATGCCGGCCGCGGCAGGAGGAGGGAAAAAATAAGACATCCCTTGAAAATAAGCCATAGTGTGTTTTTTGAGGAAAAAATAAATATAAGACATGTCTTATAATATGAGAAACACGGTAGAAGAAGAAGAAGAAGAAGAAGAAGAAGAAGAAGAAGAAGAAGAAGAAGAAGAAGAAGAAGAAGAAGAAGAAGAAGAAGAAGAAGAAGAAGAAGAAGAGGAGGAGGAGGAGGAGGAGGAGGAGGAGGAGTTTGGATTTGATATCCCACTTTATCACTACCCAAAGGACAAAGGAGTCTCAAAGCGGCTAACAATCCCCTTTCCCTTCCTCTTCCACAACAAACACTCTGTGAGGTGGGTGGGGCTGAGAGACTTCAGAGAAGTGTGACTAGCCCAAGGTCACCCAGCAGCTGCATGTGGAGGAGCGGAGATGCGAACCCCGTTCCCCAGATTACGAGTCTACTGCTCTTAACCACTGCACCACACTGGCTCAGAGTGTTTTACTGACAGTGTAAGTCCAATAGCTATCCTAGGAGGAATTTGTCTATTCAGAGACAGTTTTAAAGTAGAATTTTAAAAAAGTTCTTAACTATCTTTGTAAAGAGTGTTTGGTTGAAATGAAGTGTTGTGCCTTAACAGAGTAACCACTAAGCTGTAACCCTCACTGAGTGTAAATAAAGTTCTAGTTTTGTTCCAAAGGTGCCACATCCTTACTTTGATTCTCTGGGTGAGGAATAAGTGTTAAGAGGTTCTCCTTTCACATAACTGCAATACCTTGCTGCTGATTATTAAGAAATGTATCACTTACAGATAATAGCAGACATCTCAAGTGTCCTGACTGGGAGAATCTAAGCTTTTAAAAAAAACCTAGTTGCTCACTCCCATCTTTCTTTAGGGAGGTTGCCATTCCATCTTTTATGCCACCTTAACTAATGCTGGGTCGCCAGGGCATGTGATTGAGTTGAACAAGATTAGTATCCATCGGAAGTCTTCCCTCTGCATGTGCCACACCACACCCCATTTGAGGGGACTTAAACTAGCTTAAGATCTGCCATGCTCAACTCAGCCACCTGAAGCTCAGCTGGGGTGGGGAAAATACATTGGTGAATCTCCATTGGAGGCTAGGAAGGAGAGTTACTGGAATACCCCAGTGATGCCAGGAAGCTCCTGACTCAGCTGGAGATCTGCCAGACCCCTAAGTCCCAACAGAATTTGCTTTGGATTGTTTCCTTAATCGCTCAAATGTGCTCTCTTATTTATTCATTCATTCATTCATTCATATCCCACCATATAAAATGTCAGGGTAGTTTACAACCATCGTGGGCTATGGGGGGGAGGACTGATCTCAGACGGTGTAAGACTGTTTGGGACTGTTACTTCCACTGTGGTGGAAGGGTGGGTATGCAGATTGGGCTCAATCCCTAACCCATCTCCAGGCTGTGTTGGTGCAAATATTCCTGGGTGCCAAGATCCAAGTTTGGGACAAGTACTCTTTGGTGAGAGAACTGCAGCAGAGATTTAAAGTGACACAATATTCAGCAAAGTAAAGTGTGGGAAAATATTTGCTATTAGAACTGTAAAATACACCATTCCAAGTGAATCCAAAAATTTCCCAATTCCCCTAGCATAAGAAAAGACCACACATTTGGTAAATTGAAAAATGGTTTACTTACAAACTCTTCAAATGTCAGGTTCATGTGCTTTCCCATAAATCAGTCAGAAAAGTTGCACAGGCAATAAAATTTAGCTTAGGTACAAAGTGGTAAAAGTTACTAAATTAATGACATAGGAACACAAGAGTGGCTGGTGAGAGCTATGTGGTTGAGCTGCAACAACCAGCTCAAACCTCACACCCTATTTCCCAAAGTGAGAGGAAGTCATATAGCTAACAGGACAGCTTGCTTTATAGTGTTAACCCCTTCTTGCATTAATTAGACTTCAGCAAGTTGGTTATATGAGGCTTGTTATCTCACACACTGGCATACTGGTTCTCCCTGGAGCAGATGCTATTCTTGCCAGTGCTGGCCGTGAGAGTGGCTTGGGATCCAGCGGATCCTGAAGTTGCTAAGCCTGCCTTGGAACAACACTTTTCAGTGCCTTCTTCTGAGCTACAACAATTTTTGCACTCACCCACCCACATGCTTTGCAAGTAGCAGGAGGCCAGCTGAGCTAGCAGAAGCAGGCACTTCCACTCAAGCCAAACCCCCACAATGTAAGGGGAAGGCTTGGATTGCAACTTTAATCAATTCTTTTGCATGGAAAATGCCACTATTTTTCAGCCACGGTTCTCCAAGTCCTAAATCTAGGAATTATAATTTACTGTACAAGGTTGTTGAACAATGATTGAGATAAGAATCATAAAACAATTTCGTTGACAATAGGCATTGAACAAAATACTCCCTCTTATCCTATTTGTTCCCTCCAGACTCTTGTCAGCATATGATATTTGGTAGATTTTGAAACGATAAAAAAACAGTACAGGTTTACATGCATAAGAAAAACCCAGGCAAGCTTAAGAGTCCACAGTCATACAATCTTAACAGGTCTGCTGTGGCCAACACTTCCTTACTCGTGAGTTTGGGATAAACTTTTAGACTGTTCTCATATATGTGCAGCCTCAGCATGTCTATGTGCAATCATTTGGTCATTTGCACACTTGTGGGATGCTTTGAAAGTCTGCCTTCTCTCAAACACATATACAGTGGTACCTCAGGTTACAGGCGCTTCAGGTTACAGACTCTGCTAACCCAGAAATAGTACCTCGGGTTAAGAACTTTGCTTCAGGATGAGAACAGAAATCGTGCTCTGGCGGCGCAGCAGCAGCAGGAGGAGGCCCCATTAGCTAAAGTGGTGCTTCAGGTTAAGAACAGTTTCAGGTTAAGAACTGACCTCCGGAACGAATTAAGTTCTTAACCCGAGGTACCACTGTACCTTTTTGCATAATGTTATAAGAGGGCTACATGAACATGAGTTTGACCAAGCTGCGGGAGGCAGTGGAAGACAGGAGTGCCTGGCGTATTATGGTCCATGGGGACACGAAGAGTCGGACACAACTAAACAACAACAACAACATGATCCTCTATACACAAATAGCTTCCATTTGTCTATCCAAAGTTACCAGCAGGATTTCCTGGGCCCAGTACATTGTATATGGATTATGTTCCCAGTCCCCCAATCTATTGGCAGGAACTATTGCTTATGTGCATATATTACTTTATCCTAGTCTCAGAGGTGGATTTAGAGGAGCATGACCAAGTCACCCACACTGGGCACTGAGCTGAGAGGCCACCACAGGGGGGTGCTGCAACAATGACTTAGAATGGAAGGTGGTGTCACACAGGGCACCAACTAAACTTGAAAGCCAATGCTAGCCTACCTCTCAAGGCCATTATCATTTTTCTTTATTTGATTTGGATCCTACTGCAAAGATAAAAGTGGTACGGGGAGGAGAGATAATGTACATAACCTTGCACTCCTGAGTGGAAAAGCAAGATAGAATTATATAATGTGATTCATAGCTGCCCCTTTGTTTTAACTGCAGCACTTCATAGTCCTGACATTTACAGCAAAATGCCAAAATGAAACCAAAACCAAAAATTGTGGGGTTGATTTAGAAAATGGCGTGGCATACCCGCCGATCCTCTAGAGTTTAGAAAACATAGTGCTGGCAGGCCAGCAAAGTGACAGGTCAGGAGGTAAAGGCACAGGTCAGTTGTACTGGATGGGACATGGTGGATCTGGAAAGATTAGGTTAGATCTGGTTGGTGCAGGTCTGGCAGGAGAAGACCAGGATGGGTCGAGCCTGGGTCAAGAGAAGAACAATGGGAAACAGGAAGGGTTCTGGAAAAGTACCAGGAGTCACAAGATGGAGAGGAGGGGGGTGTTTAAAGAGCAGGCATGTGACAGACACACGCTGAAAGGGATGTGAGGCTCAGCACTTCCTTGATGGCTGAAATTTTGGGTGTTGGCAGGAAGTGACATGTACCAAAACATTACTATGCATGAGGTTATGCTCCTGTCATTGGTTGGGAGTTACATTACGAGTTAATCATTAGCTGTCAAAGTTGCTAACAATAAATACAGGCTCCTGTGCTATGCCCAGGGGTTGGCCTTTTGGAACTCTACCTTGTCTCCCGTCTCGTTACTGGGTACCCATTGCAACAAAAAATGTTTGCCAAACCTGATTAATAACAAGCAAACAACAACCACAACAACCCACACACCTCGAAGTGTGTGCGGTTTCATAGCTTTGATGTCTGATCTACCAACTCTCTGATTGCTTAGAAACAGTGATTAAATCTCATTAGAAATGGTGCTGCCTGCCAAGTGGTGAACCTTAGAGTTGCCTCTGTGTCTTGTGCTCTAACTTTCTTCAGAATGTCCAACTAATAATCTCCTTCTCCTTCAAGCTTTGAGTCTGAGGCCCCTGCTAGCTCAGAACTGGTACATGTATACACCCTGTACCCTCCTGTTGGTGGCCCTATCTACCCATTCATTCATCCAAATTTAAATACAAGCATTTATTTGACTTTATTCCAGTAAAACGAGTGCAATTTCTGGGTACTGAAAACAATCCATTCCTTTATGGTACTATTTAAGCATGCATCAGTACTTTGAGATTTTTTAATGTTCAATTTTCAGCTGTTCATATATTCTCAGAAAGTGCTGTTTCAAAAGATAGAAACTATTAATTTCTACCTACATACCTTTTTTTAAATATTGCAGTGTGATCACTTGTTTTCTTTAATAAATATAACATATGAGGAGCCCAGCCATACATTTACTGTGCACACAAAGAACTCCATATTTCATTACAATTTTAACATATGCAACTACGCAACAGAAAATCTAGCTATTTGATTGTTAAACATAGTTGTGGCTATGTTAATGTCTATGATGTTTCTCCATATCAGAAACTTCATTTAATCATTGTGGTTGTTCAGAGGCCAATGGTACAATTCACAAATTATTTAAGAGAACTTTGAGAATTTAAGAAAAATTAATCATATTGAATGTAATCTAAGGTATACAAATAATTTATTACTATAAGTAGTATTCAAATATTTTTTTAAAAAAACAAATAAATCAATGTAAAATTAAGCACAAATTCAGGTGATTACATTCCTGTGGTGTTTATAGATCTTTCTTATAAAAAGTCTTGCTGCTATCCTCCTCCTATGGGCATCTATGAACAAACTTTCCATCACACGACCGTTGCCTTGTGATAAAGCAGATTCTCTCTCATGTATTAGAGGAAGAGGCACAAGTGGAATTCTCTGCATACATAAGATATTCAATAAACATGTACAGGGCAAATTAGACTACCCACTTCAACACATTTCTGTTCCATTTTTCATCTTCAGAATTACAGCATCACCCTGAGTTCATGGGAACAGGGTAGGTTACAGAGCCAAATAAAAGTGTGATCCACAAGACAATAAAGATGATGTGTGTGTGTTTTTTAATTTAAGTTGAATTAACCTCATTGAAGTATACTAAGTTGCCATACGCAGTTCAATCAAAAAGTTCACTTCCTATGCCTAATTTGAAAAATCAGAATTTAATGAAGGTGTTCAAGCTTAATGCTGGGAAAGAAAATCTCTCTCTCTCTCTCTCTCTCTCTCTCTCTGTGTGTGTGTGTGTGTGTGTTATGTATATATCATGTTTGTATGTGCTTATTATTACATTTCAAAGTTCCCCACTTGGTTTATATCTATAATGCTGTTGTTTCACCTCTCTGGAGCTGTGCTGGCTCATAGCTTTCTATGCCCACTATTTGCTCCAGTAAAAGTGGTTCAAGTGGTTCTCGGGCAGCTGAGCTACCACGGGACACTTACAGAGTTGTTCTCTTTTCCACATCCATGCACATTTCCCCATCATTTGTCTCTCTGAAACTCAGTTTTCGTAGAATTGAAAAACTGCCTGTTTTTGTGCCTATAAATAATGATTGTTATTTTTAATTTGCATGTCTATACTTTCTGCCATAGAGTCCAACTGGGATGCATCTGCTAAGGTCACACAATTGCACAAAATATGATAATAGGGTGAGAGAAATAGGTTGCAAGGCTTTGGGCTTTTGCAGTGGCTTTGCCGGAAGTGAGGACGTCTACAACCTTTTAATCACTCTAGAGCCAATCTAATATGATTGTATAGTAATATTGTAATACTATTCTAGTGCCCTGATATTCCCAGTGTACTGTACAGTGTGCTGCTTATCACAAACACATTGCATATGCACCTTGAAACAGCTCTTACTGGCCCTATGGCAAGGTGGCCTAAATTACCTGTTGAGCTATGGGAGTTGGAGACGTCTTGTTTTATGGCTGGCCCTGGTAGAAATGTGTGTTCTTTTCGCACAGTCCAAGAGTACTGTCAACTTGTCCTTTAAATTGTTGGGATGTAAATAGTGGAGACATTGCACAGAGGTGCTACAGACAGCATTTCAGCATCCTCCTAGACACAACTCCCCTTGAAGTCACGTAAAATATTGTTCTCTGAGTTAAGAGCAGCAAAGGATTGGGGCTTTTGAATTTATTTTAGGGTGAACAGATAATAAGGGTGTTAGAAAAGCTCTATGGGACATTCCCAAACTTGTTTGTGTACGATCAGTGATTGTCAATGAGGTGCTGAGAAACTAGTTCATCAAATCAGACCATTAAATGGTGTTACATGCAGCTGCGCAACATGTTGTCAGTGCCTCTTTGTAAACCTTCAGAGATTTACAGCACCATACACTGGAGCAATGGTATCTAATATTTATATTCTTTCATTATTTTGTTTTCCTTGGAACAAAACCTACAGACTTATATAAAATCCAGCATGGTGTGTTAGAAATAACAGTGCTAGCTTGCAGGATTTATAGTCACACACAAAGCACAATCCCAGTGCTACAGTAATTGCAAGCTACCAAAGAGCTGCATGGCATTTACTCAAAATACTTTATGCACTTAGTACACATATTGGGGGGAATTCAAACTGCTTGCTTTGAATCTGATAAAGGCAAAAACAAATGGATCATTTCTCTTCCATGAAAATACATGCAGTAAGGCTGCATTATAAACTAGTTTGCCCTCTCCCCACTTTCTCTCGAAAATTCTGCATAGGATCTGCTGTCGGGTTTAGACTTTGCATTCCTCCCTGATATTCTTTTTCTTCTGAATAAAAAAGGAAAGATACTAGCCCTCATAGATCATGGTGGGAATTTCACTTGTTACCTGGCTTTAATTCTCTCCTACGTGTGTATCCCACTGTCCCTTAATAAGAACACATTTTCTCACTTCACTGCACAGGGTTGTTGTTGGTTTTTGGGGAGGGGGGTTGCAATAATACAAGAAAACAAATCCCACATTCTACGCACACACATAAAAAGACCCTCAAATACTGAGTCGATAATATAAAATATACAGTGCATTTATACAAAATACAAAAATTACATACATACTGTTGTTTTCTTTTTTGTTAAACACAGAATAAGAATTTTTGGCACATAAAATGTAACACCTCATGTTTATACAGTATTGTCGGGCAAAAATACTATATGCATATAACTGCCCAATCTGAATAAGAAACATGCACTGATAACATATTTTAAAATGGTGTATCAATAGATAACCAAAGAAAATAGCTCATGACAACGTATCTTTGCCTAAAGGGACCTGATCCTGGGCATGTTAACTTATAAACAAGCAATAGTGATGTAAATGCTTCTAACTAATTTATGAAATAAGTGACATTAGTTTGCTTGTTAATGTTTGACATTAACCACTTGCTAATGTTTTGTGCTGTTTACTTAAAAGAAGAAAAAGAAAGAGACATACATCTAGTACATAAAGAAATGCCCAGTGAATTCACAGGTATAAAGAATGGAGTTTGTTCCATTTGTTTTCTGGCATTGCTTTCCTAAGGCATCAATTTCATTCCCCACAATAGAATACATTTTACTACTGCAGGATTATGATGGTAGCAGTGGTGGTGGGGTGTTTTTTTTAAGGTACATATTCTTTCTGGTCACAATCCAACACAGATTTAAGAATATTTAACTAAAACTCTGTGTTGGATCATATTCCTTATCTGATAAGGCATAGTTGTTACAGAATATGAGCCAATTGTTCAGAAAAATACTTGATGCCAAGTATTTTTTTTTCTTAGTGGCCCACAGGTGCATTTTAAATGCACAAATATGAATTTGAGTTTATTTATTGTTTTAAAAAAAATCTAATGATAATGATATATATCTAAATAAGCAAGTAGGGGGAGTTCTGGCTTTATTGATAAGGTAATCAAAAGGATGTGTGTAAAAGAGTGAAACACTCCATATGGTTGCCAGATAGATTTTCAGTGTTTTCTGAGGGTAGGGTTTTGGTTCTGTTTTTATATTTTCATTCCAGGGTCTCTGTTTCTCCTATTAAGCGACTTCGTGATGGTGTGTATGACTTTTAATACCTCAATGGGTAAATATAATTGCAATTCTGATATGAGAAAATACAGTTTATGTCAATGAGATTTATTTTTCAGTAACAAGGAACGATTTGGCCTCGTATGATAGATTAAAGCCCCATATAATATTTTGGAATGCATTTTCATATGAATTACACTATTTGAATTTGTGATATAGGATATATCCTTCCAAAAAGAAAATCTTTATGCGTGAAGATTTTAATCATAAATAAGGTATGCATGATTTTGGGGTTTTTTTGACGCCCTCTGTTATAAAGTTATCATTTAAAAGGGGGTAAGTGAATTAACATTATTTCATATATTTTTAATATTAGATTATAGAACTAGAACGATGTTAGTCTGTTTCTGATTCTGTAGTACAGTGTCAGAAATCATTTTTAAAGCAATTAACAGAAATATTAGTCATTATGCAGGTATTATTTTGATGGCGTTTTTATTATGTTAACACTTGTGGTACTTATTAAGGATCTCCTTCAGGCCTATAAAACCCTAAGGCTACAATCCTAAACATGCTCACAAGTGAGTAAATCCCACTGAACACAGTGGAACTTGGTTCTGACTAAACATATATATATGATTGTTTTTTAAAACAGCGAAATCAGCTGTGTTTATTTAGTTAAGGTTCTACCTTAAAGGTAGATAAGGAACTGGTGAATTCTGCTGTTGGAGATGTTTACTTTCTAGTTTCTCAGTCTTTTTGGGAGTCAAGTATGTTTATTTCTAAAATGAAATGTTTGCTAGTGACTGCAGGGGGAAAAATTGGTGCCACCAGGTACATTAAGTCCCCAATACAAAAATTAATAATAATCAAAAGCAGCCCTTCACCTGTGCAACCATTTTACTGCCTTCCCACTTTCAATTTAAGGTCTGATCCTGTTCCCAATAAAACAACAGGAACCTCTCAAATGATTCAGAGGAAAGATGGATGAATCCAGCCTAGGGATCATACTTCATGATTATTAACACAAGTTAATACCTTGAAAACATTTTCTGTCTCTTGCTGCTAGTGGTGAGCCCAATCCACAAGCCACTTAATATGGAGTGCATGGATTGGGAAACCCCTTTCAAGTCTCTGAAAACACACCATCATACATCTAACCATTCTGGCTTCAATGACTTGCAACCAGGAACGTTCAACAATTAAATATATTGCGGGGGGGGGGGAGAGGTTAGACTCCCGTTAGAGGGAGAAAACTAATTATATGAGAAAGGTGCAAATTTAGAACACGTTCTGTTGACTCTTCTGCACCTCCTGATTACATAAATTTTACATCAAAACAGTTACGTAATACAGCAACTCATTTTCGTTTTAAGATATACACAATGGAATTCATTCACAAACACTAGGCTAAAGAGCAATAGGTGCTCGTCATAGTGACTCCCCCCAACAAGCTAGCTGTAGTAACAAACAAAAAAACCCAGGGATGTCTAAGAAACAGAAAGATGCTAAAGAGTCTACCAAATAAAATAAAATAAAAACTTTGCACACTGATCTTAGTTTCCTTATTATATGAAAGAAAATCATGCTGAAATCCATGGTACTTGATTGTTGGGTGATGTTAGGTGATACTCTATTCTTGTAGTAGTCAGTAGAAAATCTGGCATTAGCTATGGGGAGAAGAGTTGCCCCTTTTCCCTGAATGGGCCATCTTTCATTTTCCCTTTCCTAAAATTATCCTTTTTATATTAGCCCAGACATATAGGTATGTCGTAGTTCTTTCTTACAGCCGGCATGCTAAAGTAGAGATAACAGCAGTAGACAGTAAACAGTCGTCTATAAGCGTGTGCTACGCCGAACCATTTCGCATTCCTTAAACTGTGGATTCCAGACAAGAAAAGAAAAACGCAAGCATGATTAATTAACTAAATGTTCTGCAGATACAAAGAACCGTCTAAAAATGACAGACTGCAGGATGAAGATAGTATAGACAGTGTTTACAAACTGCTTTTATGTGGTGCCTTGCAATAAAAACTGGATTGAAATAGAACTGATAGCAATTCTAATTTATTTCCAACATATGCCTGTTTTCAGGATATTGTCAGACGACACCCACCCACTCCGCTTTTAGATGAGTTGTTCTGCTAAGACAATTTTTAAACTTGCCATTATTTTTCTATTCTGATTTACACACACACATACACCCAGTTTGTTTCCATCTTCTCCCCGGCTATTGGTGGTGAATTTATACACATGTGGTATACACAAGTGAAATACACGCACACCATCCTAAGGTGATGTTTCCGCCAGCAAGCCAAACTGTATTCCGACCAAACTGTGTTATAGAAACCCCGTTTATGTTAAATATATATTTGGATTGATTTCAGAGAGTTCAAATCCGACCTGGAAAAAAATAGTAGGGTGTGTGGAGGTCTGAACGCGCGCACAGCGATATTGGCACCTCTCCCTCTGGAAAATGGATTGGTAGATGTCTGTAATATCAGCAATGTAATCAGATCTCTGAGCTTGTTCCCAATGCAAATACATTGCAATACTACTTGGATTTGAACCAGTTTACACCCGAATCCTAAACACGCTGGGCACTATCCACCGGAAAGACCTTTTGCATGAGCCTCATTCTCAGCTGACTTCAATGAGAACTCCAGGCTCGTCGACTTCAGTTTGGATTGGAATACCTTCAGGTGATGTGATCTGGCTATGGGATCGCAGCTGCTGTCCGAAAAGCACTTATCAGTGCCTGGGCCCCAGTGAGGTCAATCACGTTTCTTTAGATACTGTTTAGGATCGGGCTGCCATTCCTATGCACTTCAGATCGATTTACATCCTGGTAGCTCCGCTAACTAAGGTTTTCGAACTAAATCAGGAAATGTTGCAGTTTGTGATTTAAGGCTTACTCTTTCGCCAAACTTAAAATATGTTTCCAACCCCTCTGCCCTTTTACTCCGCATTTACTTATAGGCTAGACGATATGCCAAAACTAGTGTTCGAGATGGAGCCTCCAGGGCCAGACCTACTCTATATTTGACGGGGAGGGCGCTTCATCCACTAAAGTAAACCTGCTGCAACCAAGGCTCCTACGTCTTACACTCCTCTCTTAAATACACTTCCTTCGACGCGAGTCCCCTTGATTTCATTCTAATGCACTACGTTAATGTACTTAGCATCGAAATGCCGTTCTTCCACGTAGACTGTCATGACCTTGTCAGCATAGTCTAAGACTGGGGGCAATAACAGATGCGTATCTGCTGTTTTATGGACATATATAGCGCACTGTATATATCTTAGAGAAAGCCAGGTACTTTACCAAAACCTGGCTACAAAGAATGTGACCTGAGTGCGATTCCACTTCTCTGTCAGACATCCACCATCCCTCTAGCCTAAAGTTATTCCTTGATCATTGCATTTATTATGAAAGGGTTTTGCTCCCCAGCACACTTGGTTAACTGGCAATGTCTCCCCCAAAAGCCTGTGGAAGAATGGGGTCCAAGTCCTTTTTTGGGGGGGGTGGATATTGAGATCTATCTATGTACAGCTGAAATCTCTCTCCGACCAGGATAAGGACTTAACGGAAGCAGAACCTCGCTGCTAATTAATTTGGTGGAGGGGGCTGTTCACTTCTACACCAGTCACCCCAGAATTTGTCTAACAATAGAAAATTTGCTAGCTTAGAGAATGCAAAATCGCCCGCCGCTTCTTTCCTAGTCAACATCATTTATTTCTGTTTCCAAGAAACAGTAAGTTTGGCACGGGATCTTGTGCAAAATGGCATAAAAGTGAGATTCGTTGACGTGCGCCTGGAGTAGGAAGACTTTACCTAGTTAAAATGGTTGAAAACGTGGACTTCGTGGAATCTGCCATTCTAGGATGCTAGGTGAAAGTCTATTAGGTGGGCAAAACAAGAAAACCGTTAAATGTCTACACACACACAAACACACACCAAAAAAATCTTGATCGGAGGGAGAGGGGGACATTCCTACCGAAAGCAACTTACAGTACATTGCTATGTGATACTCAGAATTTAGTCCCAATGTATTCAATGGGGCTTACTCTCAGGTAAGTGTGTATCGATAGGATTGTAGCCTTCCAGACATTAGTCCATTGCAAAAGTTGTCAGTACGTGGCACGACTTCACTAAGTAACCCTTGACAAGTTAACAGAGCCGGGGGCAGGTGTGCGAAGGGAAGGGGGGGCGGTCCTCTGCAGTTATATTGACATTTTCTAGCATTGAACCTCATCTTCGCCCTTCAGACAGTGGGGAGTCTCGTATTACCGTATCAAATCAAACAGCTTGATTTTAATATAACACCAATGCTATAAAAAAAAACAAAGCACATACTAAGACCTACCCAAAGATATGAGGGTCTTAAACTATATAAAGTTTAATAACACGAACAAGCATTCAAGGGCGAGATTATCTCCAGCTCCTTTAAACTGTGTAAACACAGTAAGAAGAATGGAGGAGAGAGCGGGCAAGAAGAGTAAAGGCTTTTATTGTTTTGTTTGTTTGTTTGTTTGTTTGTTTGTGCAGCTTTTGCTTTGTTCCGGAAGCCAAAGTCTCTTCCCCCCCCCCCCGGTAGAGATCCATTTGAATTCACGAATAAACTCGGTGTGCAGTTTTATAAACCGCGAAGTCCTTTATTTAGACCCACTTTTTTTTAAGGACGTTGTTTTTGAGGAATGCAATACGTTCACACTTCCAGCGTTAAGAAAGTAACACCACTTGTTAGCACAACTGTTAGCCTACTGCTTCACACGCTTGCTCGGCGCTGGGTTTTCTAAGAACTGAAATCACTGCGCCACGCTATTGTTATAACTACTACAGAAAAGTGAGAACAACCAAAGCCAAAGCTTTCGAGAAGCGGAAAGTGCAATGAACTTGAAGGTGCTGCTGTTGTTGTTGCTGCCGCCGCCGCTAGTGCTGCTGCCTGTGCTTTTTCACCCGAGGGAATCATCTTCTCTTCCATTATAATTTCCAGGGCTCTCTCGAGATGCCGTTCAGACTCCCTTGAACTTTGTTAAACTTTCAGACCTCTAGGGCTAACTACTTCTCTGGCTAATTCCAGTGGATTTATCGCCGGGTACCATCTAAACCCCGCTAACTTTAGTATCTAATTTATCCAATCCTCATTTGCAAACTGTCTCCTACCAAGTCGTGTCAACGAAAGGTCAACTCTACACAGCAGTTATGTTCACTTTCCTTTCCTTAAAAAAAGAAAAAGGAAAGGAAAGGGGGGGCTAAGGAAGAATTCAAATTAAACCTTTTCTAAATACCTGTGAGTTCCAGTCACTCCGAGTTACAATTTAATAGAATGGGCGCATTCAGAAGCCTTTCATAAGAATAGTTTAAGTTCATGTGAAAACCTGTATTTGGAGGAGGTTAGAAAACGCTACATGCAGATATCATTTAAATTGCAAAATGATATTTTAGGTGCATTATTTCCAACAATACTAGTGCTAGTGTGATTAATATTAATAACAATAATAATATTAAATTGCCCTTAAATTCTAAATGAATTATCTCAGAGCCCCGTGGCAGCTTTGTTATTACGCCCTGGTATAAAAAAAGATGTAAATATCAAGATAAGGCAAAACATGGCCTCAATCTCCTCAAAGTAGCTCCAGCAAAAACAATACCAGCCACAAAAAGTTGCTGGGCAGATTCAGTTTTCGTGCCATAAAGTCTGTCCGAGCCAACAGATAGTGATCATGCTTGTTCCTGTTGCGATTTCAAACGCCACAATAGTTTAACTCTGTCCTGTTTGATGTGAAAGTACTTTGGCAACGCTGCTCGCAAACAAAACAAAACATACACACACACACTTCCACACGTCACAGACACACGCGCGCGCAGAGGCTATCCGAGCAGTGCCATTTTGCAATGGAGCAACGCCTCACTTACCAAAGCTGGAGTGCAGATTTTCGGCAAATGCTGTCAGTAGGGTTGAGAAGTGAATAACTGGAGGAAAAGTTGGAAGAGGACTTGGTGTGTTGTTGTTTTTAAAGGAAGCCAGAGGGAAGTGAGAGCACAGCGCTCTCTTGCTCTTTCTGGCCGCCGCCACCGAAACAAAGATCTGGGAGTTAAGAGAGCAAAGCCGTGCCAGATCTATACAGAAAGAGGGAGAGGGAGAGAGAGAGAGAGGGAGAGGGAAAGAGACGGGGAGATTATATCCAGGGCCAAATCTCAGTTCCACATTCCCTCCAGCTAAGCGAAAAGTGTAAACGCTCCGGAGGTAAGAGACGTGGCGGGAGGGGAAATCTCCTGACAATAAATATTATTTTGTAAACAAAACAGCTTTCAAACAAAGCTCCAGGCTGGTGTGGGGTTTTTTTTGGGGGGGGGGTACTTGTTAATTATTGGCCAAAAGAATGAAAGAGATACTTAAATAGGCTAGATAGTTTGAAAGGGAAGGGGAGAGAGTCTAAACATCAAACTATGCATCTTGTTCTGTTTCTGCATTTTATTCTCTGTTACCCTAGCATTTAAATATTTCCCCCCAAGAGCAAAAAAAAAGGATCTAAACATCTTTATTTTGGAAGAAGAAACCGGGATTAAATTGGATCTATGAAGTATAGATTAATAGGTTAATTTAGTGTGCGTAAACAAAGCAACCTTGCTACAGTGTTTTTAGAATGCAGTGATCTTAAATAAGGAAGATAAAAAGGAAGATGATCAACAGTTGTGGGGGCGGAGGTTTCTCCACCCACGTTTTGAACAAAATGAATCCATCTGTTTACACAGACATTGACTGGTCACGTGATCAAGGTGTGTATGCTTGTGGTTCTCTATGCTTCAATCCTCTCCTTAAAAGTCACCAAAATCTCTTACGTTATCCTGCCTAAAATATGCTCTGTGGGCGCAGGGTTGTAGGACTGCGACAAACATTTGCAGTCGTTGAAGTCTCCATTTTTTAAAAAGCCTCTAGTTTTAAATTCCAACCTGGTGTAAACAAATGGTTGCAAATGATATTGAAGTCGAGACAGTAGATTTAAGCCTTTATTCCTATTTGCAGGCTCAGAGTTATTTACTTGTCGCATACAGTGCTAAGATGTCAGGGGTCTGAAATTGAACGCCAAAGAGATTTGTTTGTTTTGTTGCTGTTTTTAGGGCGAAATAATCTTGATAATGGCAGATCCTTTATTACGGGAGGGGGGGCAAGAAATATGGGAGGAGGAAGAGAGAGTGTCCACAAATGAAATGTGGTCAAATGCTATTCATGTAGCCTTTTTACTCCACCCATAATAGCCCAGCCACTAACTTTGAAAATGAGTCTCTAGTCTAAACCAGATTACTATCTCTTGAGTCATCTTGAGGTGAACTGGACGAGAGGAAATTGTCATCGACAATTGGTGATTGTGTGTGTGTGTGTGTGTTTGTATCTATATTGGAGGGTGGGGAGACAAAGCTGATTCTGAGTGAGGTTCCACTGCATTGTATGAGGTGCCACCTATTTTACACGCCTTTAGTCCCACCTTTAACTCAGAGTGGCTTAAGTACCGCTAAGCATTAAGTCAGTGCCCTCTTACAGACTTTAATGGCACGCTGAAGGCTGAAATCCAAGAGCTTTGACCGAGTTGTAAGGCTAGCTAAACATAGCTCGAGCAGTCACTGCTGTGTACCTGGTGTGTGATTTCCTCATTATGACAATGGGCTAGAAAACAATAGCTTCTTTTAAAAAGAAAGTAATGTTTTATTTATGCAGCTTTTTCTCCCTCTTGGCCTATTAGGGTGGTTCTGTTTTCATTTTAAACACACACGTTAAATGGTTGTAAATGACACATTTACCTAGAAAATTAGGCCAACTGAAACCACTGCACTTCCAGGTCCGAGGTTCCAGTCATATTTCACGCTGTTTATCTTTTAATTCCAAAAGAGTAGGACAAGATCTGGAAGTAAATTACTGCCCCCGGTGTAGGCGGAATGGCAGAGAGAATGTGCGTGTTTCCTGCTCACCACCTAGGACCCGAGAAAGCCTTTGGCCTAGGCAGACATCTCATCTGAAAATTATTAGTGCTGAGGGGTCCAGTAAAGGATTCATTAAACACGATAGGTTGTGCTCGTCCGGTGTGTAGAGGCTTGGGAGAAAGGGAGGAGGGGCAGACTGGAGGATATTTGACAGACAAGCCAGAGCTAAGGGTTAGGGTCTCACTCTGTAGCGAAAAGGCCACCGCTGGGGCCTAAGGAAAGATTTATTCGAGAGGCGTGGTTGGGCCCACCTAACCGTGGAATAAAATGCATTTGATAACATTATGTGATGTGGATATATGGGGTCGTGAAGAGAGTAAAAAATAAAGTTTTCTTTCAGAAACAGTACTGCGTGGCAACTCTAGGGCTTCCTGGTTCAACCGATGTGGAATGATTGTTCATGGAGTGGCTGCGATTACAAAATGCTCCTTGAGAATGGTCTTGTCGTCGTCGCTGCTGCTGCTGCTGCTATTGCTGCCGACGCCTTATAGAGCCTCTCGGGGGTTTTTTCCGGGTGGGGGTGGGGTTTTACAATGTTTGTTGTTTATCTCTCAAGGTTTATGAACCTTCTGTGCCTTGTTGTATATTGCTTAAACCATAGATGTCTGAAAACAAACACGTGCATATTCCCCTACCAAACTATTTTGGGAGCCTCGCCAACGGTTTCCCGATGATTTAGGCTCTGTGTGGTTACCTTCTCTAGACAGTTTAGGAAGTGCTGAGAGTTATAAATATGCAACAGCACGTGGAAGCTGTGCCCAAGCTTGAGGAAGGCGCATGCGCGTCGAGTCTACATCTAACGCCAAGCGTTGTGTGTACTTAAAGAGAGCAGCCTGTTTCATGTGTGGCATTGGAAAACTCTTTTAGAGACCGCTGGCAGCCCCGATATAGCCAGAAAGCACAGCGAGGCTTCTAAAAACGTGGTCTTTTCTTGTTTTCCAGGAACTCTCCTTAACAAAAAGCAAAGCAGAATACGTTACCTATCTCCAAATTCCCAGATTCACTTTTCGTGAAAGAGGCAGTATCGAAAAGAAACCACGTGGCCTTACAGTGGTTTGTTTTTTTGTGGCGGGGTGTGTGTGTGTGTGTGTGTGTGTGTGTTTAATGCGATTTATTTGTTTGTTTGTTTTTCCCTTCCCTGTTTCTCTGTCGTTGCCCTTTGCTTTTTTAAATTGTAATGGTTTAAAACGCACGTACATGAGAAATAACCGAATTGGGTGACACATAATAAAAATAATTTAAAGTATGGTAAAAAAAAATGGGTCGTAGAAGGACATTCGCAAACATAAACAATCTTTGAATACGTCTATCCTGTATAATCCATATTTAAATAATTGTTATGCATAACAATATGAAGCACATTGCTTGCAAGGGAAGTGGCATAAGCCCATGCTTCATACTCCCACTGAAATAAATGTGACTTCAAAGTGCTTTATTTTGCCGGATCATGTCCTAGCAAACAAGATTATCACACACTACACATATATAAATACAGATTCTCGCAGGATAACGTGTGTACACACACGCACACACTATCTTGGAGAAGCCAGCATGATTGGGTAGTTAATTTGATTTATTATTCTTCAAAACACTGCCTCCAATATTGGTGTCATCTGGAAACTTCATGCTATTTTGTACTATCATTCTAAGGCTGAAATAAATGTTACCAATTGATGACAGCTTCCAGCTGCACGGTAAAAATAGCCCTCTGGTTTCACATGATCCTGTTTCTTGTTAATTGAAGATGAAGCAGGCCTGACTTAAAGAACCTAGAAGGGGAAGGGTGGGTTTAAAGATTGAATTGACTTATTACTTTGGAATTGTTTATTATTTGTTTACTATTTGTTTATTTTATTCAAAGATTTATATCATGACCATCTAGTGCTTATGTTCTGTGTTATGTATTATGTAGGAGACAGATTGAAAAGATAGATTTAGATATACATAATAAAATGGGCTTATTACAATTGTACACAAGAAGCATTGTGTGTGTGCGTGTGCGTGCGCGCACACACACACACACATCCAATTTATTTTCTAAAATGAATGGAGAAGTAAGCATTTCTTTATTTTATTATATTGGTCTCTTTATACATGTACATGTACACTTAAGTTAACATACATGTACACACACTTAAGTTAACAAGTGGAGTAAGTAGCAAACGTCTAAGAGTGAGGAGTGTGTGTGTGTGTGTGTGTACATGTGTGTGGTGGGTAGACAGAGTAAAGAGGGGGAGGGAGAGAATGTACTACGGTAAGACCACACACAAAAACATCAAAGGCAATGTGGGAGGAAAGCCAAATAAAAATTAATTAAAATGCGAAGTTACCAAATGCAAAAGAAGCAGGGATATGTGATTTGAACCAGTATGCATGAAATTTACAGCTAAGCCATATAGTTGTCCATCAGATGCAAATTAGATAACAGGTATGTGTGTATCTGGTGTATTTTTAGCTCCCAAACAAAGTTTTATATAAACAGGGGAAACCATAACTAGGAGGTCCTATCGAAAACCCATGTAAAGGAATCTCAGCAGGTGTAAAAAAGTGGGTTTGTCACGATTTCTGAGTGATATATAAATTGTCCTCTGCCTACTTTTAAAAAAAATTAAAAATCTAATTTCTGCACACATCCTTTGCCGGCAACTCGCCATCAAAAGCTTCATAGCCTTATTTTGCTTTCTTCTCGAAAATGTTATCTGACTCTCTTTATCTCTTTGTAATTGGTGAATGGCTCGATATCTTTTTATTCTGACATCATTCGAGCAGGTTAAGTCTATTAATGTGCGCATAAAGGCTACATAAACACACCCAAGTAAAGAAATACACCGAACAGGGCAGTAATGCGGGGATAGGTGGACAATGTAGCTATACGGAGGTATATGAAGTAGAAATAGTGTAAAAGTGCCCGTCCATTTCTTGTGCTCAGTTCCTTTAAATACAACTGCATTCCCTTTTTCGACAAAAAGACACCAGCTACCACTCCTCTGCCAGAAATATAGATCTTCCCATATAGATTTTCGGGGGGTTGTCATACTAACTTCTAAGAAAATAATGCGTCAAGTTTATTATTTAGAACTATTCCATCCCTGCTCTCCCATCCCGCCTCCCTTGAAGAGCTCACATCTGTGCAGGCCAGCGTGTCCTCTCATTTGCCTCTTCCCTCTCCTGCCCTTAGACTCCTATCCTAAACAGTTACTTAGAAGTAGATTCCATTGAATCTTACAGGGAAATAAATGGGAATTTCAGTCAGATTTCCACGAAAAATCAGTAATTCAAAATGGAATTTCATTTTCTGATCGTTTCAGTGGAATCTCAAGAGGAAACCGAGAGCCTGCATTATTTAGGGTTGGGGTATAAATATGCTCTCGAGCAAAATTCTTTTTTAAACAACAAGAGAGAATTGTAGTTTATGTTTTACGTTTGTAAACAAAATTATTCCTGCTGTAAAGCATGCAACCGATTGGCCACTCTACTGTCGAGATTCCACGTGATCTTGCACTATAAACCCCTTTATTCCAAATGTAGCTCGTTCTTAAAAAGCTTAATTTTAAGATTTAACAGAACCATGTTTACTCAGAAGTTGATCGTATTGGCATCAGTGGTTTTTACTTTAAAGTATGCTTCTGATTACATCCTCAATCTCCCAAGAACGGGCTCCTATTTCTTATTTACAGAAAGTATGGGAGGGTGATTGATAGCATTGGGGGAAAATAGTTTAAAACGTAAATATTTATGAAAACTTCAGGTTGCAGACAGCTTCTGCCTGCGAGCATGACAAAAGTATGATCTTTTATATTGCGTGTTTACTCCTATGTAAATTATACTAAGTTAAATGGGTGTTACTCCCAAGTAAATGTACACAGGATTGCAGCCAACGAAGTCTACCTGCGGTTTGTGTGTGTGCCTATAAAACCCGCACGAACATAATCATATCCACACATTTTCGACAGTGTTTCTGGGTGGTCTTCAAAGGTTCCGCATTGGCGTACAGAAATCTTACATCCTTTGGAAGATGACGCGGAGTCTGGGAATAAAACAACAGCAACATCATCTGAGCTACAGGCTGCTGCCTCAATAATCCAAACGCGCGGCTCTACATGCCCCACAAGCCCGCTTCTGCATTGTCTGGAGTTTCTGCTAAATAGACTCTAACAATTCATATTTCTCAGCCAGCGTTCACGTCTTTCCATACCTAATAGCCCATGAAGAAAAGTATGAAATATACATCTCACGAAGCAGACATTAAAAGTACCCGCACAATGAGAGACTGGCTTGGAGTTTAAAAGGCCATTTAATGCAACCTCTCTTCTTAATAGCATTCTTGTCAAGTATTTTTTTTAAAAAATAATGATCTTCGCCAGGTATTGATTTAGTCAGTAAAAGAGTTAATTAAGCATTCTTACAAGAAGCCACGATCTTTCTCCATATATGTGTGGGTGTGGGTGTGTGTAAGCACACACATACATATAAATAGTGTGTGTCTATTTATCTGTTCAAAACCATACAGATGCAATATTGTAATTAAATGTATTAAACTTTAAAAACATTTTAGCACCCATCGCTGAGTTGTGTAACCAAATAAGTATGGCTGACTGGTTATTCCGATAAGCCTGTTATTTTATAGGTCGTGGGGTTACTATGGGGTTTTTTTTGGCGGGGAGTGTTACAATACAACTTCAAGCATAGATAGAACTTAGTTTTAATGATGTTCAAAATCGTCTGATTTGAAAATGACAAAATACTTGGTATTGGTAGCCAGGCAATCCATTCAGATAAAACGTATTTCTCTAACAAACTACCACTGGAGAAGAAGAAGAATAAATCCACACCCAAAGAAGCTATGGCATTTATCTTTTAAGATTCTTCTAGATATTGTAAAATGAACCGATGCTTCTTTTCAATCAGGCTGGGGGGGGGGGGGGTCGGGTAAGGGAGATAATATTGTATATTGCCCTCTATCTTCTTTCCTTTTCCATTTAGGCTCGCATACTAAATCGCTGAAACTGGTACGTTCCCGCTACTAAGGCTAACGGTCTGGAGACGACTAAACTTTATCACTGCATTTCTTTAGGGTTAAATGAATACCCAGCGTGTGTTTCGGCCGCAGTTGCTCCGGATTGTGCCTCAGCCTCTATGGTTCTCTCGAACTTCTTTCAGTATCTGAAGGCCCTGCAAGGTGGCGCTCTTTGCACTGGAAGAGCTGATAAATGAGCTTCTCATTAGAATAACATTTTCTAGGAAGTGAAGTTTAAAAAAAAAAACAAAAAACAAAGCAGGCTCTACCATTTCTTAACTGTTTCTTTGCAAATGAAAATATCTATAAGACATCGCAGTACATCTCCGCGGACCAGATCCTACATCCTAAGGGTCCAGAGAGGCCTAGGTAGATTTAAGTAAAACATTCCAGCAAAACACCAAAACACAAGCTTCTCCTTCCCCCATGACTCTGTTCACAAAAATCCTGCACAAAATAATAAATGTATACCAGGACAATATACACTGTTAGTAGCTAGTAGACATGCGTATTAAGAACTGAGGATCCAAACCAGCTTCTCTATCCCCAAATCCTCGTCGCCATTGATGCTGGGGCTGACTCGCTGAACTTCTAAATATCTATATATCTATATTTTAAAAGAAGCTGTTAAAATGCCATCTTGGCCTACAAGAGAGGTCAGCAGGTGCAATTCACTCTGTGACATAATATCCCAAACACAGAGAGCTCATGATCTGTGTTGTCTGTTGATATGTTGTCTGCTTAATGGGGCGATCATGCAAGCTACACCAAGGAACAAAGCCTTGCGGTTCCTACAAGCGTCGCTAAGTTAACGGAAGCACCACAGCTTGCAAATCTATCAAACTAAACTGCAAGAAAGACAATCTGATTTAGAGAAAAAGGCGTTCTGCCACAGTCATTAAGCACAAGTAATTTAGATTTTTTTTAATATATATTGTCTTCTCATTTACAAATTTACTGTATCACCGCCAGCCAATGGAACGAATTTCTTAAGTAAATGGGGGGAAATAAAAGAGATAATCAAACTACATAAACCCCCTCCCACCCTCTCTGGGTTTGTTTTATTTTGCTGCTGTTGTAAGGAACAACTCTGGGAAAATTATAGTAAAAAAAAAAAAACTGCAAACACAGAACGTAGCATCTAGAGGAATATAATATAATGGTGTGGCTTTGGGGGTAAGAGGTGAGAATCGCAGAAGGCCTTGCAAGAATTAAAAAAGACTAGACTTTGCTTGTGATTTCAAATGACTCAGATTAAATGATACCTAAAAGCTTCTCAAATTTAAACATCTCATATGAATTATTTTCGCAATTACTGATTGTAGAAAGGAGCAAATCCATTTTAAGATATTGTAGCAACACCTCATCCCCCCCCCACAAGATTTGCATGGTCATATGCAATCTATATTGCTACTCTGCTGTAGTAGTTGTTGTTTTTATTATTATTAGGAGTCAGCAATGGTCATTTAAATTATATTGCAGCCCAAAACTTTTGTTTCATAGGGTTTTATATAAATACTAATTACCTAAATGCCAGCAGGGGCACATCAATTTATCACATTAATATCAAAGTTGCTGGTCTAGTGATGACATAATGGTACTACAGTGGGACAAGGAGTGGAAGTCATGGGGCAGGATTCTTGGTCCTGTCTGTAGTTTACTGTCCTGAAAACTAGCTAAGTTGCAGCAGCAGGCTGAATCAATAAGGATTCCTACCACGGATTATGGGATTTCAGAATCTTTAATAAGGTACGAAATGTTACCAAACAGTTCTGTAAACTAAATTGTACATACCAATTCTTCTAGCCATAAATATTGAATATCTGTAACATGTATAACCGGACCTTTACATGCGGATAAATATGGAAATTAGGAAGTATATACAGTATGTGGTTGTATTTGCCAAAAGCAATGGACAGGTTATAGTTTATAGCTTTTTTTAATACCACTTTACATAAACAAATGTAACAGTTTGACACGCAGATCCAGGCTTGCACTATACGAATTTCTTTGACAGGACGTGTAACAACATTTTACTGCACTACTTAGACTGGACTTTGGGACGAAATGTTTGCACTTTATACAAAAGAAAAGCACATTAATACCAATAATATTCTGTTAGGTCGACGTTTAGACTGTAATAATACAAAGTAATTCACATTTTGGTACACATTTACTAGAACATCCTTGCCATTCAGTACAAATAGATGATTTGCTACCTCCTCCCTCCTTCCCCCCCCCCATTTTTCAACCTCCTCCCCTATCCCCCTCCCCTATTCCCCTCCCCCCACATATATATGCAAAGACCACAATTCCACGTATCCCCTTATTCAACTTGTGGTATAACTATTTACAAAATCAAACAGTACATTGTAAGCTAGTATTTCTGTATTTACAGAAAACAAGGCGCTGCCCAAAGAGACATGCAGTTGGAGAACTCCAGTCAGTGGTTCCATTAAAAAGCCCTGCACATCGGCAAGATGGCCCAATAACCCTGCTCTTCTCACGCACTCTAGAAAAAAAAACCATTTGCTTTCCAAGCCTTTGCCCCAAACACGACAAAACCAAAACAAAACAACAGAAATTGAAGAAGAGAGGGAGAGAGAGAGAGAGAGAGAGAGAGAGAGAGAGAGAGAGAGAGAGAGAGAGAGAGAGAGAGAGAATTCTTGATTTGATTCGGTCCTGGGTCTATGGGCAGCATTAAAAAAAAATCAAAACACACAAAAAGATCGATTTTCAAAGTGTTCATTAATTTTTGGAGTCTTTTAAATAGGTTGGATTTGCATTTGTTTGTTCGTTTGTTTAAACGTACCATTCGTTAAAATTTGACGTGAGCGTGCTGTGGCTGGATGTGTGGTGGACTGCTGAAGATGAAGGGGATAAGGAGCTTGTGGTCTGGTTTTCTGTGGATGGAGAAACGATTGTTGGGGGGGTTGAAGATTCATAGCCTGAACTGGCAGCGGGAGAAGGCTGAGACCCCTGGGAGGACGATTCGTGGACCTAGAAAACAGAAATGAATAACAAAGGGAAATGCTTGAAGTGTGTGTGGATTCACATATACATACGTGTATCGCTGGGTGCACACACACACACACACACACACACACACACACACACCTGGCTAGATAAATATATAAATATTGTTATACCCATGCAAACAATATGCATGTATGCATTGGCCCATTTACTTGCCCAACATGCTAAATCACGGAGCTGAGCTCACAGAATGAACTCTAAATGCCACGGTGGGGGGAGGGTGGCGGCGCGGGGGAAGCGTGAAGTTTGAAATACTGCTTCGCTAATCAGGATGTTGGCTGATCTCATAGAAACGCCGAGCTCTTAACTTAACTATACACACCGAGATCGCCCGTTCTCAGCTAATTTCAGGGAACTGCCACGCAAGATAAATACGGCCCTGGGATACACAAAAGAAGAACGATATCCTAGCGGAGGCTTGAACAAGAAGAACCCAGAGTTTCTATGCCTGCCTGTGTCCCTTCAGACTCCCCATCGAGTCTTTTTCTTTAAATTCTCCCCCTGAAGCAATGCACAACCCCAGGCTAGCCCAAACCGGGATCCATTGTGAGACAATTTACAGCGTAAAGGGCTGGAATCCCGGGTCTCCAGAAACGAAGACTTTCCACGCCTTTAAGCAACGTAATCACTTCTCCTTTAATAAACCTTTCCAGAGTGACAGAACAATACGGGCTAGTTTCCCAGTTTCCTGTCCGGAACGTCGCGTCGCTACTGTATAAACTACTGTTCATAAGGAATAAATGTTTATTTCTCTTTCCCCCCTCCCCCCTCCTCCAGTAAATAGCGGTGTGCAAAGTCGATGGTGGAAGGAGAGAGGCGAAGGCCACCCGGCCCAAGCAGATCCCAATGAAAAGAGAAGCTTAGCGGGGGGGGGGAGACAGCGTCTAGCATTTACCTTCATGTGTTTTCGGAGGGAGCTCGGATGCGTGTAGGACTTATCGCACATTTTGCAGAGATAAGGTTTGTCTGAAGTGTGGACGTGCATATGCTTTTTGCGATCACTGCTGTTGGCGAAGCGCCTGTCACAGCCCTCGAATTCACACTTAAAGGGTTTTTCACCTATTACAAAAACAAACAAAGTCGATCTAATTGGAAATCTGGCACCTAGATTTTTATAGTATGGAGCAACACCTACAGACAATTCTGACCCCCCCCCCACTTTACTGCACAAGAGTAAATTAAATCAAAGCCTATTTTCTTTTCCCCTTTTTCTTATCTTGCTTTTAAACAGCGAACTGTGGCACCTCACCAGAAAATAAACGCCTTGCAAAGCAGTACATTTGCACACAGTTTTGGAAGGGGGGGAGGTTTCTTGCCACTTTTATGGCTAAATTTGGCCTTTTGTTTACCTTCCCTTCCTTTCCTTATTTATTATGTAGTGTACACATAACCTTCCACGGCTGTACAGTAGTATTAGTTATTAAACTTGCAGAGCATTGCACAGTTCTGATTAAACTGTTCAAATCACAATAGCGCCAGCTTTAGTGTTGTTTTTTTAATAGTTTTTTAGATAAACACACGACAGGTTGTGGGATTTCTTTTTCCAGAAGGAGGGGGAGAAGGGGGGAAAAACACAAGAAAAAATAGAACAAGGAGCTGGCTCTTTGCGAGTGATTTCAGAGCTCCCAACCCCCACGTTTCCTTGTAATAATACATAAACTCGTACAGCTCAGATTGCTTACAATAGCCCCACATAATTAAATATTTACAGAGGGTGAGAAATAGATAGCAAGGAAAGCTGAGGTTAGGTAGTCATATATTTAGCAAGATTTCTCACTGTAAGACAGCCAGTGCCCTCGACTACCAATTAATTAAAACCAATAAATTTTAACAATTCAAATCGCTGCCATCTTTTCCCCTCCACCCCACACCCTAACCTCCCTTTTTTTTCTGAAACATTTAGAGCCCTACCGTACCTTTGATTTTCCCCACTTAAAAAAATAAATAAAAAGAAAAGCAATGTTTGGTTTATAGAGCCAATTAATTCACCAGCTGAACTGAATCCGGCTCTTGATGTGGATTTGTTTAAGAAAGGAGCCCCCCACCCCTATATTTCTTCCCTAATCCCCCTCCCTCCCCCTCCCCCCCTTTGATTGGTTTTGAGCTGCCTCCTTCTTGGAAAGCGCGAGAGTTCGCTTCAACAGGCAACGGGCGGCTCGGCCCCGTCGGTTTGTTTGGGGACATACCTGTGTGCGTCCTTTTGTGGATCTTGAGATTTTCCGAGCGAGCGAAGACTTTCCCGCATCCCGGGAAAGGGCACGGGAAAGGTTTCTCCCCCGTGTGGACTCGGATGTGGTTGACCAGTTTGTATTTGGCCTTGAAAGGCTTCCCTTCCCTGGGACACTCTTCCCAGAAGCAAATGTGGTTGGACTGCTCGGGCCCGCCGACGTGCTCCACGGTGACGTGAGTCACTAGCTCGTGCATGGTGCTGAAAGTTTTGTTGCAGGACTTTTTGGGGTTGGCCAACTGCTCGGGCTCGATCCACTTGCAGATGAGCTCCTGCTTGATGGGCTGCCTCATGTAGCGGAAGAAGGCCCCCGGCCCGTGGTGGGCTGCCATGTTCATATTCATGTGGCCGTAGCCGTGCAGCTGCGGCGTAGCATAGTGTTCGGAGCGCGGGCTCGTCACCTGGCCGTACTGCTCCGGCCGGCCGTACATGTCTCCGGAGAAGCCCAGGCGCATCTGCCCGTTGACCACGTTGGGCGACGCATGGCCGGTGGCTTGCTCGTGGAGGCCCGGGAAGAGGAGATGGCCCGCCGCCTCGCCGTGCCCGTGCGGTCCGCCGAAGCTGCCGGCCGCCGAGGCGAAGAGGCTGTGCTGGGCGCTGGCCGCCGCCTCGCCGAAGCCCCGGTTGCGGAAGAGAAAGTCCCGCGTGGAGTTGAAGGCGGCCGCGCTGGAGTACGAGCCGACGTGGCCCGGGTGGTGGTGGTGATGCCCCAGCGCCGCTGCGGCCGCGTAGCCAGGGGCCTGCGAAGTGAAGGCGGTCTGGCCGGCCGAGGCCAGCTCGTGGCTGCTGGGGTTGAGCTTGAAGGCGCCCATCCCGGCGTCCGCGAAAGGGTTGATGCCCAGTCCCACCTCGCGCTCCGTCACGTCGCCCGTGGCGTGGTGGCGAGAGGAGCCGAAGGTCGTCACTCCGATGGCGGGGTACTGCGGTCCGGCATCCAGCAACATCTTCTCCCGGCTCTCAGGCAGCTGCGCCAGCAACCGCCGAGGAAAAGTGATGCAAAAATGAAATAAGATTTAAGAAAATATAAATTAAGGAGGAAAGGGGGAAAGGACGTGGAAGAAGTGGGGGTAGCAGCAGCAACAACAACAGCAGCCAACAAACTGCCGGATCAGCCGACGAGGAGGAGAGCCGCCGCCGCCGCCGCCAATCCAAGCAGCCTCTCTCTCTCTTTCTCTTGCAAAAGTCCGCGCGACGTTCACCACTGAAGCGACCACATCAGGAACTCCCCCTTCGGCATCCGCGCACCCAAAACACACACACACACACACAAAACGAGAGGGTGGGTGAGGGCTAGGGGTGGGCAGAGCCCGCGGAAGAAATCTAGAAGCTGCAAAAATTGGAGAATAAGAATAAAAAAGACATCGGCGCGCGCACAGAAAAACCGATCGCCCCCTCTCTTGCCTCTCGGACTGCACTTTTTCAGGGGGGTTCAATGGGGAGGAGGGAAAGGATTCAGAAGACTCCGCTCGAAAATAACAATGGTGAAGAGAGAGGAGGAAACAGGCTCAGACGGGGGAGGGGGAAGCAAAACAAAAATTAAACTTCCTTCAGTTCTGGTTATTTTTTTTAATTTTAAAAAAGAGGCTAGAGGAATGTAGCGGACTAGCGAGCAATTTTCTCTTCTCTTCCAGTTCTTGCACTCTTTTCCCCCTTCCGTCTCTTTTCCCCCTCCTTGGGCTTTTTTCCCCCTTCACTTTCCTTTTTTCCCCCTGCTTTGTTAAAAAAAAAAAACGGCGCAAATCATGCACAATATTGTCTTTTGCGGTTTATCTTCCTGGGGAGAAACTTTCACCTCCTCAGCCGGGCGGTGAACGCGAGACTGATAGCGGCAATCATTCCTGCAGATAAATGAATTGAAAAGACGACACGTCCCCCCCTTGATGAATGGGAGAAGGAGGAGGAGCTACGTAAAGACCGACGTCGCTGATCATTGGTGCCTCGCGGTTCCCACTTTCGCTTGCAACTCCCTCCTTCCTCTCCAACTAAGGGTGCGCAAAACCTTTCTTCTCTCCTGATTGGCCAGCTCAGCTCATCAATCCCAGGTATTGTGAAGCGCATTGACATCGCTTTTGACAAACAGGCTTGTACAGGAGTAGCAACTTTTTATATACATAAACATATAATATATAGATAGATATAGATAGATAGATAGATATATTTCGGCTCGACAATATTCCAAAGCTCTCTTTTCTATAGATGTTTTATGGAGATAGAGAAAGATGTAGATGTTATTTCTGTGCCCATCTTTTGCTTCTTTCTTGTGATGGTGATGCTTGGTTCCTGGCGATCAAGATCTTTGAACAACACAACTTTTTAAGGAGTTGTCCAAGGAAGTCCTTTTGTGACTTGCTCCTTTTCCATTTGGGCTTCCTCCTTGTTTTCTTTCAGATGCTCTCCAAAATGTATGTGTTGGTTACATTAGATTTTGCTTTAAAACAGCAGGCGTGATTTTTGTGGGGAAACGGCTGTAACGTTCCATCACTTTGTTTTTCTGAATTATTTTTTAGCACCCATCAAAAGGCAGGTGGGTGAGAGCGCTTAACTTTCTGCCTGTGTGTGTGTGTGTGTGTGTGTGTGTGTGTAGTGTTGTTATTGTATCTCCCTGCACTTTGTTTCTTGTTTTTCTTTCTTTCTTTTTTACGCGATCTCTTTCATTCAGGTAAAAAGAAAAAAAGACTGTATTCCTCCTCTCCCCCCCCCCCCAAAGTTGCTTTTGTCTCTTCTGTGCTGCATGAAGCTTTTGGATCCTGGGGTTTTATAATGTATTTGAAAATCCTCACTAGATAGGAGCAATATAAATTTTCTGACGCTCAAACCTTTTCTAGTTCACAAATCAGTCACCCTTGTCACATTTATTGAAATTCCTCAACTTGCCACACCAGGACGGTGGAAAAAGCAGGCGGCGCCTTTGTTGCTGACCAAGCTTGTGATCGCCAGAGAAAATTTACTTACCTTCAGATGAGTGAGCAGAAAAAGAAATAACACTCCCTTTGATTTAGTTAGGAAAATGCAGACATTTGGATTCAGTGCAAACATACAACACTTGCTTGTTTTCTAGATGCAACCCCTCGATTAACCTGCCTTTACCCAACTCAAGTCTATTGAAAAACTACGGATAGTTCTTCTTTGTTCCTGTTACAAAGACCCATTGACTATATATTAAAATGATTGTCGAGAAGTAGAAGTATGGTTACTTAAAAAGAGACAATCTTTGTGACTCAATCAATTAAGCAAAGCAACTTGGGTATGTTATTCCATGGGATGCCCGTGTAGTTTTGAGAAAGGATGCGTTTTGCTGAGAACAGTGTTTTTAGTTTTGTTTTGTTTAAAAAAGCAACAACATAGTAATAATATTTTAACCTGGACCATCCCCACCCCCAATACAGAAAATGTGAGCCTGTGTGTTAGACGGAGAGGGAGAGGGGTGTTAATAAATGTTAACTAGAAATCAAAGCCCTTTGGGTTTTGAACCTTTGTCCAGCTTTTATGTGACTTCACTATGACTTTTCCCCAACCTGATTTATGCTGTTTCCTGTTAAAGGAGTTAGGAATCAATTCCCTTGGCAGATAAAAGTGCACGAAAAATATTTCATATTTCAGAGCTGTATATTTAAGTGAAATGTGGGAGGGGCACACTGTTTGGTTTAAGTAAAACAAAAACCACCCTTTTACTACCATTCGGCAGTGTAATACTATATATATATCAGATTTCCGAGAAGGTTCAATGCATAAAGGAGGATATTCGGGGCAGTTCTATTAGCACGACTTCATAGTTTCTGACCGATAGCGGAGGCAATGCTGCTTGCATGAAAGAAGGCTTACACACACACACACACACACACACACACACACACACACACACACAATGGTGTTTTGCTTTTTTTTTGGTGTGTGTGTGTCTGTGTACACAGACGCATACAAACATATGCATGCATGCATGCACACCTCTAAGGTCCTAAAGCAACAGGTCTGAAGCATCTTCCCTAGATAAGGAATATAAAGAGCTTTCATGTGTTAGACTTGGTATATGTAATGAGATCTTGCTCTTTCGCCCTTTCGCTCTAGTATGCCTAAATCCCAGAGCGACGGGCAAGAAGCTCAGGAACGTTTGGTCTCAGAGAGAATAAGCTACACATAATTGAAGTTAGCAAAATGCAGAGCAACACTTAACCCAATCTCAAGAGTCAACAGTCGTGGAAGGGTACAGTCAAAAGTTTGTTTGTTTGTTTGTTTGCTGTTGGGAACATGTTCAGATATAAAGTTCATTTGTGTGTGTGTGTGTGTGTGTGTGTGTGTGTGTGTGTGTGTGTGTGTGTCTGCGCGCGCTCTGTGTGCAAGTGTTGTGGGCTGCAGAAGTTATCAAGTGGGATTTGCGGCATGCTCTCTGCAGGAAACGAAAGCTGCTCCAGTTCAAAGCCACATGCACCAACGTGACATATAAGCCATTAAGGTTCATTTCTGCCTCTCCATACAATCCCCAGCTGCTCCCAGAAAGCAAGAAAAGAAGAAATGAAGGATGACCGCCTCGATGAAGTCGCCCAAGAGGTGTTTTGGTTTTGTTTGATCCAACCGCTGCCCACCCTACCCCCTCTATCCCACCCCACCCCCAGCCTCTCCTCTCGTCTCCCTCTGTCTTTCGACTTTCTTCTCTTTTTTTGGTCAGTTCTGACATGCTAGGCAGAAATGAGGGGATGTCTGCTTCAACAGGTGGAGTGGGGTAAGTGACTGAAGTGGTGATCAAGGGGTGGGAGACGCGGGGCGGGCTAGGAAATGCGGCTTCCCTTCTGCCACAGTCAGGCCAAGCGCTGGAGAAACCTTTCACCTTCAGGAGGCTTGTTATGTGCATGAATGAACCTTAGAAGCCCCCCCCCCTCTTCGCACACACTCTGCGGATGTGGTTTGGCACCTTTTCAGGCACGTGGGCAGAGACTTTCCTCCACGGGAGACTGCTGGGAGGTAAAGCTGCACTTGGCCCCACCGCCAAAGGCGGACAGGGCTTTCCCTTCTCCGACCCGAAGGTCCACACCGCCAAGTGGATCGGGGCGTTTGTGATCAAGGCGCTTCCCATGGTCCCTCTGGAACGCTGTGCATGCACACGAAAGCTCATACCAATGACAAACTTAGTTGGTTTCTAAGGTGCTGCTGGAAGGAATTTTTTATTTTGTCTCGACTACAGGAGGGCAGACGGAGTAAAGATAGGGCAACGAAAGAGATGAGGTTGCCACGGAATAGAGGGAACAGTAGGCGGAGAACACCAGAGTGTGTATCCTAAGCAGACAATGCCCTAGGGTGCCGAGGGTTAGAGAAGTGCGGTTATCTCGGTCCACCTCTGCTCCAGCCTCCAAACCGTGGAAGATGAGTTGCTGCTTTGGGCTCGAGGTGCGGGGGGAACGGGGACCGAGAGGCGGGGATTGGTCAACCCCGGTCTTGCTCCCCCTTGAGAACTCGGCACCAGTTTCTCTGTTTCAGGCACTCTCTCCTGCGCAGTTAGGAAGGAGTTAACCATGTCTGTGGCTAAAGGTCTAGTAGCCAAGACTTCGTAAGCTTTTTACAATGGACTTTCCATTCCCATCTCCATCAGGAGCTTTCCGTAATCGGGTGACACTCCCACCTCCCTTACACCCCTCTCCACCATCATTTAACTCCTTGTTTCTTTTTTATTCGTGCAAAAATGTCTACTAACCTGCACGGTTTGTTTGGTGGTGGTTGTTGTGTGTTTTTTTAAAGACCAAACCCTTTCGCTGATTTATTTTGCTGCATTTTTATTTTAAATAATATCTGTAAAATCTGGATCAGAAGGAGGAGGGCGACAGAGCTTTAGGCTACCCAAGTCTTAAAGGGAATCGAGAAGGATTTCCACGAAAGTCACATCTCCCCCGCCCCCGCCCCCGCCATTCTCTCTCGCTCCCCCCCCCCCCCCACACACACTATCTTGGTCTGGCTATTTCTAGTAGTGGCGAGACCGGTGAAGCCCGTTGCATTTCCTTGGCTACTGTTGATCATGTAGTTAATCAGTTTGGATAAGTGTTGAAGGCTTGAGTTTTTGAAGTGGCCGGCTTTGGAAACACCCCTGGAGCTTGACCTCTGACCTGCGACCGGGAACATGTGCCGGGCCCACCGTATCCGGGACAATGACTCGAGTGTGTAGCCGCGGGCCCGCGCGCCCGCGCGCTCCCGCCTCTGTGCACATTGGTTCTCCCTTCCGTTTCGAACGACTAGCTCAACCTGATTGCCTAACCTTCGTCCAAGAATAGAGTTGCTCTAATGCTCCCCGCAAACAATTTGTCTAGCTTTTGAAATACAAGATCTGTCCAAGTGTCTTCTTAGTTGCTCTATAAGAGTAATAGACATTTAGGATTACCTTGAGCCTTGTATGCTCAGTCTCAGAGCTTTGAAAAAATATGTGTTATGCTTTTAAAATAATATGCGTAGGGTAGGTGGATTCATTGCAGCTTCCCTTGCCGCAACTAGGCCATTTGAGGATGAAAATAGTTCATAAGAAGAACCCCTAATTCCGCATGGGATTCCAAAGAGTCAGCTGGATCTGTAAAAGATTTGCTGGAAGTTTATTAGGATGGCTGGCTGGATCGAGAGTCGGGTTACCGGCCACGATTTGAGTGCTGCCAAATTGTTTTTAATATGGAAATAGAGGCGGTGGACTAGCTGACCTGCAGCAGAAGTACAACCTTTCTGGATGTAAATACTACACAGGCGCGTGCACAAACACCCACGCACGCACGCACACACACACATACACAGGCTTGTTCCATCTCATCTCAGAAGTGCATCTCACACAATAAAATCCATCTCATGCGCTTCTGGAATGGAACACATAAGAAAGAGTTCGGGCTGAAAACAGACGCTGTTTATGGTGCCCCCTAATTTAAATCCTTTTGAAATTTCGGTTGAGTGTGCGAGTCAAACTTTGAGATAGGAGAAAATAAGTGTTAATAAGTGAGGTTGAGATATATAATGCCGGGTTTCCCCCCCCCCATTCATGGACATTACAGCTATTTCTTCTCCTTTTTTCGAGCCAAAAAAGAAACAAGAAATCCTATCTTTTCCCCTCTTCAGGTCAGAACACTACTTCGGTGTTAATAATAATCCCCAATTTTATATGATGTGCAGAGACGTTGATAGGATTTGAGGCAATCTGGCCTCTGCGCCCCCCCCCCCCAATCTGTTTATTTTTAAAAAATTAAAACCCATTCCAGAATAAAAATAATTAATAGAATCATAATAATTTATAATGATTCAAAAGTGTCAAGTTTGGACATCCCATATAAAGCCCATCTTTGATTCAATAACTTTATTGAGAATTTTAAGATTATGGATTTATTTATTTATTTATTTCAATCCCCCATTGGAAATCTTTCTAATGTAGTTTATTTATTTTTTTAATAAAAACAACAACTACGAGCCATACAAAATCCCTCTTTGAGCTCACATATTTGATTATTTGGTTCTTATGAAATTAAATAAAGTATATATTCCTCTCCTTCCTATCTCCCTTTCAGGAATATATATATCCAGAAAGAGCTCCTGCAACAATATTTAGACTTGGTCATTTACTTCCTCTGCAATTGGCACAAGGGTCATCGTCACTCCTTCCTATTATTCCTACTTTACTGTTCACATTATAACCACTAGGCACTAAGTCATGAGCTGAATCTATTGCTTTTTGAAGTCACCTCTTAAGTCAGGCCATTGGTTCTCCTTTGAAAAGTAAGAGTTAGACAGTGCAAAAGAGGCAGTTTTAAAGCATCTCATCTTTGGATGGAAGAGTCTTGCAAACAAACACGACCATATTAGCGCCGAGAAAAGTTTAATATTAGGTCTGAAAAGTCTATAAACAATGCAGCGTCGGCGGTGGTAACACTTCTCAGTGCTCAGCCAGGAGGTATGTGTCAGATCAAAGCAGAATTCTGGAAATCTCCTGTCCTATCTCTTCCTCTAAATCAGCCCTAGGGTTGTTCTGTAATATATGCACGAAGTTTTGAAATGTTTTATTGTAAATATATTCCATCTCTTCCATCTCTCTCCCCCCCCTCCTCCCTTCTTTACTTCTGCCATATTTTGGCGACACAACGACTGAGTTCCAAAACAATTTGAGGTTTTTATTCGGGATGGGGGTATTAAAAAAAAATCACGGCATTCTTCAATTATTTATCAATTGCATATAAACTAGACACTTTAAATAATATTGCCACTTTTCTCTACTGAACAGGAACCAAGTTAGAAAATAAGACACAAGGTTCCCCTTGTAATGAGGAAAAGAAAACGACTTTACAGAAACCTTCTGGGACAGTCAAGTAAGTTAAAATATGACTTTCTAGACAATATATGATTCCTCCCCTCCAGTGTTTAACTTGCTTGCATGAACACAAATCAGCTACACAAGGTCCCACCAGCAAGTGCTTAATCCTGCTCTGTGCCTATTCATTTGGAGGTTCTAGAATTAATATTTGACAACTCTCTCATTGAAACAACAACCCCTGACCCTCTGTGATTGCACTGTCACATTATTCTATGACATATTCATCTTGCATTAATTTACGGGCGATTTGATTGGAATGAGGTTTGACATGTATTGGATCCTATTAAAGAAGAAAGCTTTGATCTTGGCGATGAGGTTTACATGATATGTATCATCGTTACCCGGTATACCAGCTTTCCACAATGTGGTTGGCTACCCAACTTCCACCATGCGAGGAGTTAAGTAGGGCATTGATTGACATCTTATCTGACAGGAATACCTTAATCTGAGGCACTAGATTAAGTATTCCATTTGAAATAAACATTTGATTGGGTTGATCTTCAGTAATTCAAGTTTTGAATTGGTGGAAGGAAGAGGGTTTGAAGCCATCCCATCTTCACAACTGGGATTACCTTTTACCTATTACCTGCTTTGTCATCCTTTCCTGCAGCTTAGCCCAATTAGACATTAGTTTTCAGCAATAAAAGGCAGGGCATATTAAAAGGGGGGGAATACATAGAATTTCTCCTTTATTTTCCATCAGTATTTTCCGTAATATTTTCTTAGCCAATACCTTACTGAATAAAAGGGAGGGTTCACGTTTAATTCTCATCATTATATTGCTGCGATTCTTCACCAATCCTTCCCACGTGGCTCTTCTTGATTTTGGTGAATTCCTTCCCTTCTCTTAAGTCTCTCGGCTGCCTAAATGCTGAATAGGTGATCAGGAAACACGGGCTTCCCCCTGTATTATGCTCTTACAGCCCATCAACAACTCAGTTAATCCCCCAGATAACTTGGGTTTTAAATGGATTGTTTCCCTTGAAATCATGTGCACGACACAAGTCTTGCACCCGTATATTAGGGTTAAGGCTTAAGGAAGCTTCTTATCGGGCTGGTTCATTTTCTATGAATTCCTACGCTGCTATTCGAAATAAGGCGACAATGTCCGTAGTACACCTTGAAGATTTGCGTTTACAGGCGATTTTTGAAGTGGGAAGGGGTAGAGTTGCATAGAAATCCCTTATTCACAAGACTTTCCTTCTTCATAAGCAGTGAAGACCTTTTTCGAAAAGGTCACCACTTCCCTGCACTGATTCAATGACCCTTCAGAGAGACAGACATAGAAAACGCGAAAAAAGTTTCTGCGGGTCTCAATCGCCCAGAGAATCTGGCTGTTTTAACTAAAAGCTAAAGGTCATATTCTGCTAGCAGATACAGCCTAATAAACTCTGTTAAAGAGATGGGGTAAAGAAAATACTCGCAGCGTATAAGACCAGATGATTGCCCTAAAGTTTAGGAAGTTTATTTATTTATTTATTTATTTATTCATTCATTCATTCATTTGTTGTTGTTTTTTAAAAAGCTTACACTCCCCCATTCTGTATTTACTTATTTATTGGGGAAATCAGCCAAGTGTCGTATTTATGCAGAAATGTAATCTATTCCTTGAGGAAGATAGGATAATATAAACTACAAATGTGATTATATCTGATTTTCGTGCAAAAAAAGGCACCTCAAATTTAGACTCTTTGGCTTTTGAGCCTTGGAACTGATCGAGAAGGTATTTTGGGGAAAAGTGTAAATCTCCTTCCCACAACAGATTTCTGCTGAATCTCCAACATTCAGAAATAATACTGTGGTTTCTCTTATGCAGAAATCTTAACCACATCTTTTCCAGTTCGTGTCTGAGGTCACTGGAAGCAACAGAACACGCCATTGGGCGGCAATCCTGCCGACACTTAAGCAGACATAATTGTCGCTGGTGTCAGTGGGAGGCAGAGGGCAGAATGGCTGCTTTGCTTCCTCCTTTCTGGTATGCATTTATTTCCTAGGCTATGATAAGCAAAACCTGAAACGGAAGAAGTCAATTGTCATTTGTTCAACTTTGCAATGGTTATTAGTAGGTGCTGTCAACGCCGGTTGTGTGTGCGTAATAGGAGGGTTTTTCTTCAACAAACCCCATCTCTCTCCTACCCACTGTCTGGCAGGGCAGGTCTGTGATTCCCCCCACTCCCTGAAACCACTAGGCAACGGTGTTCAAGTTGTTAGGATCCTCAAACCAGTTCACAAGACATTTAAGCAATCTAATTGAAACCCGCTTACATAGTCCCAGTCGTTTCAATAGGTGGACTTAACTTAGCTCTGTGAGTAAAGGGCACCTTGCCAATACTTTACAATTGGGCCAGGGCAGTCAGTAGGGGGAGAAACTGCGATCCGCAAAACATTTTTTGTGGACAAACGTGCAAGGACTTCTAATTGTCACTTCCACGCCTTATGCGGCTGCGGTCCTCGGGTGGGAAGCTAGTAGTAGTAGTAGTAGTAGCAGCAGCAGCAGCAGCAGCAGCAGCAGCAGCAGCAGCAGCAGCAGTCCAATGGAGCTAGTAACCAAATAGTCTTATTGCCTTTGGGGAGTTTAGATTCTGCTTTTGGCTAGTGGCCGTGTTAACGTAACAGGGCTGGGCGTTATTCTTGGAAAGTGCAGCTCTCCTTGTCATCAAGTTCCTCAGCTCCAGTATTTATATTAGAAGTGGAATGCCTCCATGAGGGCCATGGCAGTTTTAAAATATAAGGCGGAGAGTCCCTGCCATCCCGATTTGTTTATTTGTGGAGGGGTGAGCTCTTCTGCTCTTCTGGTCCTTTTATCTACTCAATATATAGAACAAGTTTTGCAGGCAAAATGAACTACTAAATGAACCGCGCGTGCGCGCACGCACGCACACACACACACTGAAGGAACCACAAAGAAAAGTGTACATTAGGCAGGTAAGAGCTGCATCGCAGATGCAGTCTCCTGGATAACTCTGCAACTTTGTTCAGGCCCTCCTAGTTCTGTTTTCTCCGCCTTCTGGTCATGTGTACAGCTCCATCTGCATCACCACCCTCCCTCACTTGCCTGCTCTTTCTCCTTTATGCGCGCGCGCGCGCGCGCGCGCACACACACACACACACGAGAGATATGTCTCCCAAGGTACACAACAAATGCTAGGAGTGAGAGCACTAACTTCACCTAATATAATGAGAGAGACACCATGGGCCATTTCTTTTCCATTGGACTCATGCAAGCAGAGGGGGGAACAAGGGGGGGAAACCCCTGTGAGGAACCTCAGGGTTTTAAGTAAGAGCGGATAAAGCCATTAGCGTTTGACAAGAAGCCATGCCAATATTTTAGAATGGCCTAAGCCAACCGATAGTAACATATATATATATATATTGATAAACTGTTCCAGATGTTTTCTCCCTTGACTGAGGACTGTCAGGACTGAAGGATGTCAAGTGTGTAGAGGTGAAGTGGTTGTAAGGAGGGATGAGGAAAACAGCTTTATTTGGAAATCACACTCTCAGTACCTTTGTAAGTAACAGACTTCCAGAGTCCTGCTTCCTATAACGTTTCTTTCTTTCGGAGATGGTCAGGGATGAGGAAGGGAAAAGACGAAATGTTTTTGGCTTAGGGCAAAAAAGCTGGCAAGGGAAGGTCGTCTTGAACTACTGGGGGGGGGGAGTTAAGTTGTCTACATAAACATGTTACGTAAGGAGAGCTAGTTAATTACAGCGTGTGTAACTTTTTAGGTCCTCGGGGCATCAATGTGTGCGCGCGAGTTACATTCATACAATAATAAATACCGATTTAGCTGCCTTTTATTTTATCCTCAGTATTGTGACCTGTACAAAAAATGGTCAAAAACAGGAATATAACTCCCGCTATGGGATAAAGTGTAACGAGATGCTTCTTAGATAATTATTTATGCATGTCGTACATCTTGAACTCAATGTTCCACGATTTAGCAATTCAAAAATATTTTATAGGAGGCAGGCTCCTATTTTTCTGCTTCACGTAAATTTGATTGGCAATTGCTTGAGTCGGGAATTGTTGTTCCCAAGCATTCAAAAACAACATTTAGCTAGCAACTTTAGCATATCCCAAGAAATTGTTTTGATGTTTGCTAAGGTCTGTCTCCGGGGTGATTTTTCTAAAATGCAGCGACGGGCAACTGTTTCCACAGTATAGCTAAACGTTGCTTTAAAAAATAAAAACAAAAAGTTCAAATATTTTTTTGGGGGGGAGGGGATAATGGTGGGAAAGCTGTAAGTGTTCAGTGCGGTTTCAGATAGTTTATTTACTGTATGACAGGATGTAAATTTTGCGATGATGAGAGGAAGAAATATTTGCTCTTGAAACTGAAGTTCTGTATCCCGAGAAATGATGTTATTCTCCTTAAATATGTGACTTCCTTTGAGGGGGGGCACTTTTAATTCACCACCTAGTCTTGCATCTGAAATGAGTTAAAGCCCATCCTATGCATGTTTCCTTGGAACTTCCACTGAATTCAGTTGGGATTACTCTCAAGTGAGTGTTGTGATTGCATCTTTAATAACACTGACCTCACTAATACTTAGGGCATTACCACAAGTAACTTAAGAGCGGCTTTGGGTTTCAGGACATCACTTGTGCAGCTATTAACACGGGACAGAAAGCGGAAAAGAATATTATTTTTAAAAGTACGTGTCGATTTTGCATTTTACTTTTGCCCAAATGGTTCAGTTTTTTTAAAAAAAATAAAATTAAAATAAAAGGCTCTTTTCGCAGGATGTCATTTAAAAGTAAAAAAAATGTTGCTTGTTCAATGGGGGAAAACATTCTCAAAATTGCAGTGTTTCTTACTGGATATTAAGTAAAATTTAAAGCTGCCCTTCTGCAGAAAGTGGGTATACTTAGAGTAACTTTTACGTTTAGGAGTTTAGGCCGAATTTTGATATTATCCCACTAAATGGAGGAGAACAGAAATACCTGAATTCAGTAATATCGGGTTCCAGCATTCATTGGAAGGGCTCTCAATGACTTTTTTTGTGTGGGGGTAAAAATAATAGACCCTAGACTTATATTTTCATCACGGATACAGTACACTACTTGCAATCGGTTTGTTTTCCTTTTGACAATGAGCAAATCTGAGCATCATAACGTCCGATAGATTTATCTGTTTATCTACAGGTTGCTTTTTAAATTGACTTGATCTTTTAATTGCTCCTTATAAATGAATGTGGGCGATTGCGTTTGACAGGGAGAGGCAGAGGGATTCAACACGATGTTTCGCACGCATCCAGGGCTTCATCAGATGGTCAGAGACTTATTAGTTGCCTAAGCCTCCTGAAATGATTTGCGACATTTGGTTTGGGTTATATGCGCCAGTTAATTGCAGGTATTAGGTATTACTTTTTGTATTACTTTTAAAACGGGGGACATAAATATCGTGTGATCGTGGGAAATGAAAGATGTGGTAGAGCTTAGCCTTTGTTGTTGTTGATGTTGTTGTTGGTTCTCCGGGCCGCCAACAAGTGTCAGAAATCTAAATACCTAGTTGCCCAGCTCCGCTTCCCAGGACGACTTCTGTATGCAAAGCCTGTCTCTTCCACATTGTGCCCATTTCTGTTGGGAACTGGAGTCTCGGAGATTTGCCTGTGCTATAAATAATCAGCAGTCAAACTGATGGCGCGGTTGGGCTGGAGGTTAGGAAGCGAGGGTGGAGGTAGGGGGGGGAAGTGTGTGTGTGTGTGTGTGTGTGTGTGTGTGTGTGTGTGTGTGTGTGTGTGTGTGTGTAGCATTGGATACCTCCGGTCCGGGGTTTGGGGTCCACCACCATCGCTGCATTGCTTAAGGGGAAAAAATCGAGACTTTTGCTCCTGGCCAAAAACAGGCTTGGTAACAAACCTGCGCGCTTCTCTACTTCCTACAATGGTGGGTCGTAGGCAAAGGAATTTATGAGGCGGTCTGAGAAAGCCCCGCGCGTCTCCCGTCTCCCGGATTCATTCATAATCTGGGCGATTGTGAGGGCAGGGAAAGGGGACGGAGGAGAGCTTGCTAAGTCTCGGCAGACCTTCTCCGGGCAGTCTCTCTCCTCCTTCCCTGCTGATTCCTGCGGCGGCTTGGCCTAGTCGTATTTCGCCACCCCACCCCCCGCTCCCCTGTCCCTCGAGAGCGGAAGTTTTGTGAAAGTCCCTGTGTGGTGTGTGCTACCTTCCTCCCCTCCCGCCCCTTCTCCATTTTTGTTGTTGCTCTTGCAGGAAGGAAACTGGAAGGGAGTTGAGAACTGCACTTTGGTTAGTCCACAATGAGCTGCTCGGTGGCCAATCAGGCAGTCCGCCCCGAAGCAGACACCGATCTGAGCTCTCCGTTAAATCGTCTGCTCATTACGAGGCTAAGTGAGAAAGAGAGACAGGGGTGGATGTGGAAGAAGAACCCTGTGTGTGTGTGTGTGTGTGTGTGTGTGTGTGTGTGTGTGTGTGTAAATGGTTGGGGGCTAGCAGGAGAACAGAAAGCAGAAGGGCCTTGAGCCACGATCCAAGCCATGCAGGAGTCAGGAGATCACTCCGGATACCTCCAAGCGCCTAGCTCTTCTAAGCAGATGATCGGGGACAACCCAAGCGTCTTTGGAAGGGGTGGGGAGAAAGCAACAGCCACCCGCCGGCCAGCCTCGCCACCCAGGCGCTCCCAGGAGCTGCCGCCGCCGCTTGCTCAAGGCCTTGTTCCTCCTTTGGCAACCACTGCTCATTAGCGCGTAAACGACTCGGAGGACCCCTCGTTTCGCGTGGGGAAGACGGTTCCAGCGGCCCTTAATCAGTTAAACGCAGATAAAAACAAAATGCGGGGAGTAAATGCAAACACCGGACAAGCTTGGCGCACTGGTTAGGACTAGAGAGGGAGGGGGGCAAAGGGGGAAGAGGAGGAGGAGAAAGGGAAGGAGCTTTTGGAGGGGGGGTTATCCACAAATGCCGCGCAGGCGCACTGCTTCCCGAGTCCTCTTCCTCCCTCCCCGCCCCTTTACCCCTTCCTAAATCTTTTCAGACTTCAGCGGGGACCTGTCAGCGCTGACTTCGGTCAGGCAGCTTCGGCCAATCAGCGACCGCCCTGATTGTTTAGCTCTCTGGGTTGGAGCCTAGTCTGTGAAGCGCTATTCAGTAGCCTCCCAGCGTCCTGCTGCTGCTTCTCAAAGCTTATGGGATTCCACGTAGGCATTAAAAAAAAAGGAAGGAGGAAAAACACACACACCAAAAAAATAAAAAAAGAAGAAGAGAAGGGGGAGAAAAGAAGGGGGAGGGGGAAAAGCGGGGAGCAAAAACAAAACAAAGCCAAATAGTCCAGACCAAGAGAGAGGGAGGGGAAAAAACCTTTTACTTTGCGGGTGGGGGGGGGGACTTTCAAAAAAGTTTTTCCACCGCTCTTTCCCTCTTCCTCTTTCTCCCTCGTTCCCCCCTCCTCGGCGTCAGGTGACTTTTTAGAATTGTAGTAGAACCAGGAGAGCTTGGAGGCTTTGGGGGAGCCCAGTAATGGACTCTGCTGCACTCTCCAAACGGAACACGGCGCTGAAATTACTAGGCTTGGCAGGGGCTCCTCGTCATCGTCATCACCGCCACCATCACCACTCCCCTCAGAGCATGACAGGCTTCGCCGGGCATCCCCACTCCATGGTTCCCACGCACCCTGGGGAGTACGCTGCAGAAAGCCGCCTCGGGCTGAGTCCATTCCGGTCAGAACACATGGGGCACCACCACCATCCTCTCCATCATCATCATCATCACCACCACCACCGCCACCACTCTCATCCTCCTCATCACTCAGCGGCCCTTAAGCTCAGCCCTGCCCCTCAGACTCATCCCCACCATCCTGTGACAGGCCAAGCCGAGGTGGTACCCAGTCCAGCAGGAGCATTTGGCCCGGCGCAGTCAACAACAGTCCCTTACGCAGTCCCTCACCCAAGTCATGCTCTTTCATCAGGTAGGGAATTCTTCCTGCGCAGAGATCTGACAGCCCCAGTCATGCCAGGGCTCCCTTATCAACATTCTGCTGCTACAGGTTCTCACCATGGAATGTTTGTCTCAACAACAGGTAGCTACCCCGGACACCATGCTCACCACCACCACCACCACCTCCACCACCACTCAGAAGCCGGAACTCCCTCGCTTTTTACTGGACTCCACCATGAGCAACCTCCCCATGCAGCTCCAGGTGGCCATCTAAACGGACAGATAAGGCTGGGGCTACCTGGAGAAATGTATGCCAGGTCTGAACCTTTCACGCCAGTACCAGTCTCCAGGACAGATCCTTTTGCTGCTTCCTCCTTCCACGGCTACGGTGGCATGAACCTGAACGTGAATTTAGCTCCACACCACGGCCCTGGGGCTTTCTTCCGCTACATGAGGCAGCCCATCAAGCAGGAGCTCATCTGCAAGTGGATCGAACTGGACCAGACTCCCAAAAAATTATGCTCGAAAACTTTCAGCACCATGCACGAGCTGGTGACTCACGTCACCGTGGAGCACGTCGGAGGGCCGGAGCAGTCCAACCACATTTGCTTCTGGGAAGAGTGTCCCAGAGAAGGGAAGCCTTTCAAGGCCAAATACAAACTGGTCAACCACATCCGAGTCCACACGGGGGAGAAACCTTTCCCTTGTCCTTTCCCGGGATGCGGGAAAGTCTTCGCACGCTCGGAAAATCTCAAAATCCACAAAAGGACGCACACAGGTCAGTATGGAAAGGTCTTTCTTCCATCGTGTTTTGTTCAACTATCTGCTGCATGTGCGATCTCCCCACCCCCACCCCCCCCCCACCCGCTATAATTCTACATAGAATTAATACTAGTCAATGAAGATCGGGTCAATAGTTTGTTTTGATTGTTGTCTTTCGTTTGAAGAATTGAGGCGTGTGTGGATGCATAATGCTGACGTGGATGTGTATGTACTGTACGTATGCAAGAAGGGTCTTCCATGATTTAGATCGGGATTTCCTGGAGAGGGGAGAGTTAAAAAGCCCTATAGAGACGGAAAAGCATCCAATCTTGATGCAAGCTCGCAAATTAGGAGCGAACAATGGAAGTTGCAACTTGTCTAGGCAGTTTTGAGTGATGCTGCTGGGATGCTGCTTCTGCCGCCTTCCTTGTGAGAAAAGCACAGCTGCAAGGTCCCCTCTTTTTGTTTTGTACGAGGAACCCTGCGATGTTTCATCCCAAATCTTCGTAAGAGCCTTTTCCTTCTTAAACTGCTACGGAGATTGAAATATGGGAAGGTGCTCTTTTGGAACCTGGGAAGGAGGGAAGTAGTGGTGTATGTTTGGAGTTAGTTTTGTCTTCCTAGCCTATTCATTTTGAATGGTCATGGTCCAGAATTATGAAGGAAATTTTTCGTCAGAAATAGCAACCATTTCTAACTAGAAAGGAAAGTTATTTGAAGGGGAAGACCTTGCCGACACCCTCTTTGACCTCGGAATCCACAGAAGCATCTGTGGTGAATGAATGAAACTGGCGATATAAAGTTTTCAGACTTCCAAATTCAGCTTGTGAAGTTGTACACTATGAGTTAGTTTAGCAGCCGGTGTTCTTAGCTTTTTATTTCCTTCTCCACTCCGCTCCTTCCTATCTGACTCTCTTTCTCTCTCACACACACACACCAGAAGATAATAAATAAGCCCTTTTGGAAAATTAAATCCGTTCCACTGTGCAGTGGTGGTTTTTTTGTTTTTTTTTTGCACACACACTCCCTAGCCTTATAAACTCCCAAGAAAACGACATAATCCTATTGTAAGATCTCCTTACAACCCAACGACTCTCTCTCTCTCTCTCTCTCTCTCTCTCTCTCTCTCTCTCTCTCTCTCTCTTTCTGCAGTTCTAAAATGTCGTTGCCTTAACTGAAGTATGGTTAGATTCGTCCCCTCCCCCCCTCCAAAAACTACGTTTAAAATAAAGCTGTGCATTTGATGGAGAATATTTTGTTATTTTATTTAAAATATTAATAATGCGAACGACACCAAGGCATCTTCGTGTTAGGTAGGAAAGCACTGAAGAGCACAGTTCATCCCTTAATTACAGTGTTTTTCTTAAGTAAACAAACTTTTACTGCCCTTTAGCCGCCTTCTCCTTTGAAGTCTATGAAGCAGAAAATGGTCGGATTCTTGGTAAATTTGACCTACATCAGTGCAACCAGTTGAGTGCTCGGGAAGGGTGCGGGCTTGGAGTTCAGCATTCAAAATGTAATACATTATGTAGTCGTTTCGCTTGAACTTCCCTGCTTAATTAATTTATTTTTGCAGTGGTGGTGGGCTAGGCTTGGGATGGAGAGAGGGAGAGGTGGAGGTGGAATCCTTAGGCCTTATTACAATGCAGCGTTTTCGATTGACCCACCCCGCCCTAAATTCTCAAACTCAAATGTTTCTGAAATGGCAATAGAACTTCCTGCAAATTATTCATGAAGACAGTTCTAGATTTAAACGAGAAAATAATTGCCTTCTCAAATATTAATGACGTTGCGTTTCCCTGAGCCTGGGCAGACAGGAATGGGTTTCTGGAGATGAGGGAGGGAGGGAAAGAGAGAGAGAACGAACTTAATTCACAATAACGTAGCACAGGTATCAAAAGAAGGAAAGCAAAAATCACTTCCTTACCATCAGAACTGGCCAAGGGACAATTGTGACCAAGGTGGTGTTTGGGCCGCAGTAAGAGAGGTATGTTTTAACTTGTAATTTATAGTGCTGGCGCTGCCAAGCTCAACATCCCTCCTCCCCTCCCCCTCGAGAATTTTGCAAATACTTTAATCCAGTCCCAGAGTTGGGAGGATTATGCTAAAATCTCCCAAGCTGTACGTATTGCACTCCACAGCGAGTCCTGTGAGAGCCACAAGTGTGGGTAGAAAATGGCGGCGCTGACTCGCTGCAGTGTGTGTGCGCGCGCGCCCTTCGCCCCCATCCATCCTCAGTCCTCGCTTCCTCTCTTCCTCTCTCCACCCCCAAACACACACTTTCAAAAGTGCGGCGGGTCAGAGACAAACATTCAAACACATTTCCTTTTGGCCGATACATATTTACGCGCGGGGAATCCTTTCCTTTTGACGGGGAACTGTAACATTAACCCCTAGGCCTGAAACCATTCACAGATAATGCGCTGCAGCCAACAACGAAGAGCCCCCTTCTCCAATCATGTATTGTGGCCGGGGCCTTTATTCACCCCTGCCAAGGTGCCGAGGTGTGGAAGGTGGGGGCGTAAAAGAAGCTGGCCATTTTTATTTTTTATTTTTTTGTTGCTGCTCGCGAGAAACAAGACCGGTCTTATACCACGATGTAACTCACTCCGCTCGATCGCTGGGTTTATGACGGGGCCTCTCCCCAGGGCCTCCTAACTTACTGCTTGCCTGTGCTACACCAATCCTCTTGATTTGTTATTTCAGCTGAGTAGCGGAAGGTCAAACTGTTTCTTTACAAGGAACTATAATTAAAATACTTAAAGAGCCGTCAAAATATATAGATGACCTTCCTTTTCTTTTCTCTCCCCGCCAAAACAAAGCAAAATGAGTAAATACCTTTCGATGCAGGTACACACGGAGCCTCACTTGTCATGCCTAGCCTGCTAAAAACGTCGTTTTCTCTCAGGGCCTGACCAATATTGGTATTTGCCACCGATATTCTTTAAAATGTGGGACCATATTTTACCCTTTGCAATAACTAGCCGTCCAGCACGGCGGATTTCCCTGATTCATTACACCAACAGAGAATGGAGGGTTTTTTTTGGGGGGGGGGTAGCAGTTGCTTAGCTCCCCACCAACATTTCTTAAAGAACACTTTTGCCTTAGCACATTCAGTAGACACAGCTTATATATAAAAGTCTGAATATACAACATGACCTCATTAAGGAACTCATGTTTAAAAAATGCTACACAAACAAACACACACTAACACACACATGCACTTACCCTGCTATTTTGGCAACATTTGCCTCTAAGAAACACATAGTATCCTGACCTTCATTTCCCATCCCTGTCAAATCTGCGTTATATCATTTTTGCGCGACTTTCATACGCAAGCGTCTCTGTCTGTTGGTTTTTCAGACTAAGGCATCCGTGCCCCGTAGAGACACCAAAGCACGTGGCTTCAGCGTGTTTTCCTTTATCGGTGAAAAATTGCCCATGCAGTATTTGGTGTACAGACTATCTCCAGTAGATTTCCTGGGGAATCTGGCTTCCTTCGGTCTCTCATCCCCTCTTCACCTTCCCAATATCTCATCCCGCATATGGTGTTTAATATGTTTCCAATGCATATCATCTAGTGAGATCAATGAGTTATCTCATTGACAATGCACTATGGACTGTCGTTGTTTTTCTCTTTCTCTCCGCTGCTAAATATGTCCCTGTCTGTTAGTTTCTGCAGATTTTCCTTGGTAGCAAAATGAAATCTTGGCCTACTCAGTAAGGCGTTGGCTTTCCCAGCAGAATGCTACTGAGATCCTTCTAGATTATTAATCCATACTAAGGATATGTAGTGGAAAGATACTCTATCGTGGACTATTCGCCAGAAACTAGCAGAAGTGCCTTTAGGTTAAGTTATGTATTAATTTAGTTATTTCCACATGAATTTGAGAGAGGTGATAGTTGATAGATGGTGATAGATGGATAGATAGATAGATAGATAGATTTCTAAACCTGTGCAACACTGGTTCAACGGTGGTATTCTAAACGATGGTTTTAATGAGCTTGCTGCTGACATTTGCTCATGGTTTCCTCCAAAGCCTACTTTGCAATCCCACTTTCCTCAGAAGCCTATTGGCAAGGTAAAATGTGAGCTCTTGTGCGACTCTGTGTGTGTGTGTGCAAGAAGAAGGCGCCTTGCAGCATGTGGAGTTGTTTATGTGGGAGTGCCCGAGACTAGTAAGAAACTATGCACCACAAGGCCACGAATCCGTTGGTTCTGGGGTTTCAGATCCTAACCTAGGTTATGTAGCCATCTCTGAAGTAAAGGGGTTGTCAGGTGAGAGAGCTTGGAGGGGCATTTGTGAGATGCGAAACGTGTGTCCAAATGGACACGGGCAATCGTACGGGAAAGAGAAGCGAGCGAGATGGGCAAGGAGCCTAGGGAAGAGAAAGCGTTGTCCCGGCTGAGGCACCATATCGTCGCCTCAGGCCCTTCATCCAAGGCCTGGACAATTTCCACCCTTCCTCTGGAAGACAGGCATTGATAGGGATGAACACACAAACTCACACACGAAGCTTCCCCTCCCTTGTCATTTCAGAAGACCCCACAGCTTTAGAAATCTCCCCTCACACCCTTGCAATCCTGTTCACATACAGTGATGCTAGCTAGGCGCTTCTGCTGGGTTTGGCTCCACCGCCAGAGAAGGATCACTGCTGGGAAAGCGAGGTGGAGCGAGGGTGACACAGACCTCATCGCTCAATAACCTGTGACCTGCAGACACGCCACTCTGCCACCCCAATAAAGCACGCACACCCGCACCTTTTCCCACCCTGGTCCTTTATGCAAAGTCTCCCTGGATTCCCTCTTTCCTTGCAGGCGAGAAGCCCTTCAAGTGCGAGTTCGAGGGTTGCGAGCGCCGCTTTGCCAACAGCAGCGACAGGAAGAAGCATTCCCACGTGCACACGAGCGACAAGCCCTACAACTGCAAAGTGCGAGGCTGTGACAAGTCTTACACGCACCCCAGCTCCTTGCGGAAGCACATGAAAGTCCACTGCAAGTCCCCACCTCCCAGCTCGGGCTACGAGTCGTCCACCCCGTCGCTGGTGTCGCCGTCGTCGGACTGCGGCCGGGAGCCCCCTCAGCCGCCGCCACCGCCGCCGCCGCCACCGCCGCCCGCAGCGGCTTCCTCCACCCAGGCGGCAGCGAACCTGAGCGAATGGTACGTGTGTCAGAGCTCAGGGGCCAGCGGCATCCCGACTCCACCCAGTAACTCTCCGTCACCTCACCCGGGAGAGGCCGCTTACGCGAACTGCGAGCCCCGGTCCACTTATTAAAGTCAATACGGTAGGATGGCCCGTCGCCGCCGCCGCAGGCGAGAGTAGACTGCATTGTTCTTTTCGGGGTGCTGTGGATCCTTGGCTCACACTGGACGAACGGCGGGTCGGCAAGGCCCGGTTCTTGGGGGAGGGGCGGAAATCGATCCCAGGCCTGGGGAGCAAGCCCCCTCCCCCTCCCCTCTCCCCAGCCTCTTCCCTCTTCCCCCAGTCAGTCACCTTCGATCAGGAATACTGCACAGGCTATCGGAGAGAAGATACAATGGGGGGAGACCTCCTCCATCTCTCCCCCACCCCCGTTTTGTATTTATTATGGCACACAGGACAACAGACCCCCCCTCCCGCCCCCTCCCCCTGCCCGCACCTCTTTCCATGAGCTCTTCTTTTTATTTTACACCCTCCCAGGGCAGACTCCGCGGACCAACTCCTTCCCATACGTTTACAATGGCCTCGATTTGAATGGAAACATCCTTTTGTATCAATGAACCAAAGTGTTTTAATACGGATTTCTAGCTGTACAGCTGCGATCGTCGGTGCTGGTATCTTGTGATGGTGTTTTTTCTTGGACAGTTTTATTAGCCCAGTGTCTGGATTTTAATTGGGTTTCTTGGCGGGGGTGGGAGGGTGGGCTGTGTGCGTGTGCTTTTTTTTTCCCAAAAAGGAACATCAATATCTATAAATATATTATTTGTTACCGAACTGTACAACAAATCGATCAATTAAATACTTTGATTAATTTACCAGTTCAGTTGACGTTTTTTTTTGGGGGGGGGGAATCTCTTTACTGCCCCTCTTTCACCAGTATATTCTTCCCACTTGTCACTAATAAAACAGACCCAAGGGTGGCTTAATGATTTATGGTACATTTTAATTTACACTAGTAATGGATTTAAATGCATAAACATATTCTCCTTTTCTCTTTCCCCTCCCTCGCATTATTTCTGTTGAATTGTGAGTTCTTGTGATTCCTTAGTGGATGGAAGGTGAGATCCATGTTAATTGGAGAGAAGGGGGGGGGAGTTGTTATGAGTGACGTAATTGTGTTGAGTTGCTTGGATTATCCAAAAGGATTCACGACGTGTCGATTTTTCTGAACCCGTGGTGTAAACCCAGTGGTGGTCTGGTTTTCTAACGCACAACAGTAGTTATGTAAAATAACAATTCGAAATATTAATTATTATTTTTTGTAACGGTTAAAATAAAATGGTTTTAAAATCTTGAACATATGTCGAGGTCTCTAAAGCTATATGATTCTTATCAGCCCTATGTGAGTCGTTGCCTCTAGCTAATTCCCCAGAGGGGGGGGGCGCGAAATGCTTGTGGAAATGTTATTACAGTATATGGATTTCATTTACTGATTCTTGCTCCTAAACGCATCACTTTGTAGTAAGACCTATATACTTCAATGAAACTTATTTACAGGCAGTATATTTAGGAATGAGGGAGGAGGCGTGGTTCATTGGAATCGATTTTTAAACTATGGAAAGGCCCATTTGTCTGTAGGCGCTCTAAGATCTTAGCCAAAAAAACCTTCTACAAAGCCATTTCCTTCAGTTCAGTGAAGGAGAGTGAAGCAAAACGTCCAGCCCAGTCTTTGGGTTAGCCATGTACACACCACCACCACCAACAGAAATTTCTTATTTCTTGTGGAATGTATTATTACTAGAGCAGTCAAGTACAACATTTTCCTGTTGCCTAGAATGGACACACTGGGGAATGTGGCTCCAAAGGGAATGCGCTCTGAGCGTCAGTGAGGAGGGATAATATCAAAACAATATATCCTCTCCTACCTTCCTTAACATCCCCACATTTCTGAACTCTTTCTTTCTCTCTTCCTTGTGCAGCAGGACCATAAGCATATTTACTCGGAAGTAAGTTCCACTGAGTTCATTGGGACATCCCAGTGGAAGTGTGAACACCGTGGTACTTACGTCTGCAGATGGGGCTCTTGGTGTCATTAAGGCATTCACATTAAAATAAATAAATAATAAATAAATAAATAAAATAGAAGTAAGTCTAACTATCTGGCTATCAATCCATCTATCATCTATCTACCTTTTGAACAATGTCCATGCATTGGTTCCCCATTCCTTCTCACTGCCTCAGCGAGAGATCCTTAATAGATCGCCGAGTTACATGAACGAAACATAGCAAACAAAGAAATAACCACCCCGTCCCGATTCTCAGGATAAAAATTAAAACAAGATATTCGTTGTCATTACTGCTGCTGCTCGTTTGCTCCCTCTGATCTAATGGAGCCGTCGTGGAAATGAGAAGGTAGAGATGGATGGATGGAGGCCATCTGCGAGAGATGCTTCCACCTTGTCTGGAGTTGGGTTGCCCCCTCCCCGCTCCGTCCCTCGGCCCTCCTCCCTCCTCTCCCTTTTCTTCTTGATTTCTTTCTTTGCAGAAGCGGTTTTTGGATGTGTAGGCTAATCACCTTTAATTTTTCATTTGCTTGTTACAGATGTCTATCCCGTTGCTCTCAAGGTAATCTAGACAGAGGCAGCTGAAAAGCCCCGCATCTTATGCCTTAGACATCAAAGCAGTCTCTCACAATGAAAGTATTTCTTCGCAACGGTGAATCTTCATGGTGAGTTAAGATTTCTATAGCAATAGGCAAGTCATACTTAAAAAGAGTGAAAAGCGAAGTCTGGAGCCCGTCCAGTCTTTTCATGAAGGACATAATATTTAGGTCTAACAGATTCTCTCTCTTTCTCCCCATCCCCTCGCGGCTCATTTTCTTTCTCCCATCCTCACCGACGTATATATAAAAAACAGAAAACACCCCAACAGCGCCAAACCACATTACTTACTTACTTACTTACTTACTTACTTACACACACACACACACACACACACACACACACTTGTATGTTGTGTTCGTGATGGACGTGGAGTATGCATATTTTTCCTCCGAATTTCCGGGGCAAGAAAACCCCCACGCGAATGGGGGTCCTTGTTGCAGCCCATAATCAGAATGGATAAGAATGTCAGGAAGAAAAAGGAGGCCGCCTGAATTGCCGTCCGCCAGTTCACTTTTGTTTCTCTCCTTCTGGGCCATGATCAGAGACGGCCTTTGGGATTTGATGGCGACTTTTCTAAAGGCGAGGAAATGGGTTTGAAGGAGGGAAAAGAAAAGGAGAAAGGTCTAATCAAGCCCGGCCTTGTTCAAAGGCTCTGATTTTTATTTTATTTTTTGGTTGGAGGGTGGGGGTTGAAAGTGTGAGCTTTATGGTGCATCAACATGCCACGTTAGGATCGCTATGGTAATGAGCAGAGCAATAGCAAGCGCCCTTGAAAAGGAGGCACACTCCATTCGAGACAGTCTATTAAGATACATTTGCACTGACCTTTGGTTTCATGCTAGCTTAATACATTCAATCTGCTCTTCCTCAGAGATGGACTTCCTCCATCTCGTCCCCTTTGGTTTGCTTTGCTGGCTTGCTCTCTAAGGAGGGCTTTTGTTGCAGCATCTTGGATCTCTGCGATTAAGAAACCGAAGTAGGGGTGGGAGGGGGGTGGGTGAGGCGGTTTTATAAGAGCTACCAGTGTCGAGTGAAATTTTGCACCCATGGAAATCTGGGACTGGGACTCAATAGTAGAGGGCCCACTTTTGTTCAAAGCAGCCCACCTGGCTAGAATAGGGCTGCTCACGAGCAAGTCCGTAGTGCACCAGTTTTGTTTACTAGTGAGCTCACAAAACTCTTGTCTCCACGCCCCCAGCCTTAACCCTCCTAAGGCATCCTACAAACAGGGCCCAAACAGTAGTTGGTGTCAATATTCTTATTTATAAATGTATACATTTGCTGATCTTTGCTTTGCAAGTAACATTTCGATATCTCTGTGTCTGACTCCATCCTCCTTAGGATCTAGCTCCTTGCTGAATGCTGCCGGCTTTAAGTTGCTTTTTGACACTATTTCCTTCTTTAAAAACACACAGTCACATCCACACACACACACACACACACACACACACACACACTGCTGAAGATATAGACTGAACTAGAAAGGGATGCCATTTCCAGAACAAAGACTGAGGAATCTTCTGAATTTCTTGACTCTTTCACTGAAACAAACAAGGACTAGATCCTAGATGTGTGGCAAAAACCATGTCCCAAGAAATTAGGGTTTAATGCCTTCCAGGGCTACAGAACTTGACACTCCCAAGTCTGAGGCCACGGACGATGGGCCATGGTCCCGGGAAAGTTAGAAGTCCATGTTCCAGTAATTGTCTTCTTGTTTATTTTATCCAAGTACCCCAGTGAATAGGGGAAAAATAAACACGCCGAACAAAAAAAAAATTCAAACAGTCGAGTCGTCTTTAGTGCTAGCCCTTGTGACTGAATAAAAAAGGATGGTCCAATTTCTATTGAGCTGAAAAATCTTTGAAGTGGGAGTTATTATCTGAGAAATTCCTCTTCGTCGCCCTAACAACGCTGATGAAACGTAAAAAGGTTCTTTGTCAGCGATTTGTTCTCCCCTCTGTCAAACTCCCTCTGCCCCGTTAGCTGGGACCGTTTCTAAAGAGATGGAACCAAACTTCTTAAAAGATAACGTTGGGATGGAGACAGAAAATGTCCCAGTATACAATCAGATACATACATCTACCTACGTCTGTCTGCCTATGTCTGTCTCTCTGTAGGTGGAGGGGGGCGTGTAGCTCTGGGGTGGGGAGGGTGGGAGGGGAAAACGAGAGGGGGGGAGAACGAAAGCGAGAGAGGATCCCTTCTGCTTTCCGAACTTCTCAGACCCAGAGGAACAGCCCGACTGGATCTTCTATTCCGAACTCATTTGCTTGAATTCTGCCCAAGCCTTTGTTCTTTGCACAAAACCCAACTTCCTATGAACGCCATCCAGTCTGTAGCTGCTGAACCTCGCTACCCTCCCATTATCCCAGTATAAAGAATGCAACAGCTCGTACATGCCTTTATTACAGGCTCGGCTCGTGTTAATGCTGAAACTACCTATTAAAAAGCACGTTTCTCTACTGCAGTGCACTAAAATGGTTACGCCTTCAAAGCGATGGGTTCCATATGTCTCAATGTTTTATTGTCAACGAGTGGAAAGAAAAGTAACAGCATCCCACTCACTCAGCAACTTGGTACTCTCAATTGGGAGGAAAAAGCAACAGCACCAAACTCAAGAGTCCATAGATGTCTTTGGAAATGAGATAGTGGCTTGGAGAATGCACTGCTCACCAGTTTAGCATTTCTGCCACACTGGTAGTTTTGGGTCCCCCTGAAATGGTAACATCGTTGTTGGGCCCTCTTTTGTCGCAGCCAAGTGCTGAGTGTAAACTCTTGGCAGTGATCCCAGTAGGTTTTTGTTGGCTCAGAGGCTGAGGAAAGAAGAGTGGTTTAACTGGTGCCTGTTTATTGGAAGATACTGGGCCTTGCATTATGGAGGACGTCTTAGGAAGTGTAATTCGCAGACACCCTGTCCATACCTTAGTTAGAAGAAGGATTTGTCGTTTAAACCAATTGTACATCATCAGTTCCAATCCATATGTGAAATAAGTCCTAGTGAAATAAATAATAATGACTTCTATGTATTGTGTTTAGTTTTGAAAAGTTTCCAGCCGGACTCCAGTCTGTGATCCTAAACAATTTCTGAAGTAATAAGCTTCTTTGAAATAAGTGAGATTCACATTATATTTAGGCATTTATTCAGGATTGAGGCTTAAATAGCACTTGCCTTAATCAGATACGAAAAATATAGACAAAAGAAGAAACACAACGCAACCCCCACCCACCCACACCATAGTATTAGGGCAACACTTTTATTAGACCAACAAAAATGTCACAAAATAGTGAGAAAGTTTTTGAGATCTCCAAAAGTCATTCTCAAGCTGAGACTTCAGCAAAAACGGAGTGTGGGTGGGGAGAGAAAAATAATGGCGTTGGTATCATTCTTAAAAGGGTGTGTGAGAAAAGATAGCCGGAGTAAGGATGCAATCCTAATGACGCTTTCATGGGAGTAAGCCCCACTGGAAACAGTGGGACTTACGGGTAAACAAGGATTGAGCTGTAAGGCTGCAATCAGATACAAATTCTTCGTAGATGGTATAGGTTTAAAAAAAAGGTGGGGGGAGGTTCTCCTAGGTACTTTCCAAATTTCAGGTTACATCTTCTAGGATGATTGGGTAAGGAAACACACAATGGATGCTTCTGCATGATTGAATACAGGAACTTCAGTAGATAAGGGTATCTCATTAAAAAAACTTATTTCAAAATCAGGTGTCCTTTACAAGGAAGATTATAATCCAAATTCAGTTCCCAATCTACCAATAGATGCAGTTCCCCCCCCCAGGGGTTTAATGTTTCTTTATTTGAAAAGGATATTTGTACAAATTCGGCGTGGTGTTATTGTATCTTTAAATATTTACGAAGCTCCGGTGCTTCTTTTTATAAAGATGAATTAAAATGTTTTATTTTTTTGCCCTACCGTGCTATTTCTGAAAGGTTTTTTTAAACAACCCCCTCCTATCACTTGTACACTAAACAGCAAAAGGAAAAATCAATTCTACGCAGCAACCATGTATAATTTGGGTCGGTTTCTAATGCGATGTAATGGCAATTATTGTTGTTGGAATATTATGGACATGTTATGGATTTTTAAATAAAAAATAAAAAACCAATATTGGATGAAAACATCATTGCTATCTGAAAACTCAATTTTCTGGAGAAATAATTTGTACTTTTAAAATAAAGCCCTCCATGAGAAATATAAAACTTGCTTCTTTGTGATTAAATTCGTCTTTACTTTTCTCTTTTCTCTCTCTCCTCCCCCTTTCCAGCTGATTCTTTGAAAATCAAGTATTCGTTGTGGTTTCAACAATGCCCCTTGAAAATGATAAACGATTCTCTCGTTAGGTTTGGAAAGCTATGGTGCCCAAGGAATGGTTTTGCGCAGGAAAATAATATCTGCTTTCTACTACACTAGTATTTTGTTTTTATAAATATTTCCAGAACTGCGGGGGTGGGATTGTCTTGTTTTTAAGAAGTTAGTTCACTGGCAGATAGTAATCAATCCCCTTTTTTAATGTGAATAGTCCATAATAATAGTCCCCTCAAATTTCTCTGCCTTTTCACAACTGTATATATCTATCTATCGAACGCTGCTAGCTGTCTATGCCTACTACTGCGTTTTGCTGCACATGCGCATTGTGCAAGTCGTTGATTTGCCTTTCTCCTGCTTGGAAATATTATCAGTGCAAGACCGGGATCCTATGCGCACTCACTGGACAGTAAGTCCCGTCGAAATCAGTTGGAGCAAGCAAGCTATATATAGGATCGGGCTGTCATTGCACTAAAGAAGGACAGGTCACTAAAATCAGCGAGACTCACACCCAAGTAAAGGTGTGTGTGTGTGTGTGTGTGTGTGTGTGTGTGTGTGTGTGTGTGTGTGTGTGTGTGTGATGACTAGCGTCTGTAGCCCTTCCATTTTGCTGGGAAGGAAGGTGTGCTTATACAAACGGTGCTTAGATCTGAGTAAAGTTGGGATACAGCGATTGGTTGACTGCCCAATCCTATACGTGTTCGGAACAAGTCCCCCTGTGCTACTTAGCAGGTGTGTTGAGGTTTCCATCCCACCTTAGTTGTGTTCCTCACACTCCTTGCTTGCATTCTTCACAACCAGCCCGTTACTATGCATCTACAGAGAAGCCGAACTATGTGACCAAGGTGGGTTAGAGGAAGACTAAGTCAGTGGAACATGGGAAAGGAGATCAAGGAAGTGAGGGGAATGTGGGTTGTTCTACAGACGGCAAGGTTGGCGGTTAGGAAGCAGGAGACAAGAAACAAAACAACGCCCCCTAACCCAAACCCAACGCTGGAGAGTCGGTGACTATTAAAGCCAAGAGTTATATGGCCCCGAATCGCAGACAGAAGCCCTGTAATCATCAATGCACTCGGCTGTAGTCAGCAAGCCATGGAAGGTTCCCTCGGACAACATGGGGAGAGACGTGTGGGCAGGCTCCCCTGCTCTTTCTATAGACGCTGCTGCCTTTTTCTTCCTTTAATGCTGACAATCCATTTCGGATGGCTTCCTCCCCTGTTGCTTTCTAGCATCGATCCCCATGCAAGCCCCTGCATTGTGCGGACGCATTAATTAAAGACCATTCATTTCACAAAAGGCCATTTGTATCTTTAGGAAATGAAGATTAGAAATATGAATCAGGACGGCCGAGCCCCGTTTCCGCCCAGGCACACTATACAAGGGAGAGGGGCTGGGGGGAGGCAGGCAGAAGAAGAAAGGACCTTCGGGGTCTTTGCAACCTCCTTTAATTGAATGCCCATTAAAACGAATGGCCCGCGCTTCTCTCTAGAAGTATATGACCCGGGGGGTGGTGCTGATCCGCCCTCGCCGCCCGGCTTCTTGTGTAGAGAGAGTCAGATTCGAATGTAGGGTAAGGGAATGTCAGGCGAGAGCTGGCCCTCCGGTCTTGGTCCGGTTCCTGGAAAGACATTTCCGCTTTCGGAGTCAAGGACCAGGAATCTTTCAGAAATGAAAGTTTTGCCAGGAGGAACACAATGGACACTTTGGGGTTAGAGGTTGCGAGCCTCGCAGCCACGTTTTAAGTTGACTTTGTGTGAAATGTTCCCTGCGGTGTTGGAATAAACGCTGTATGTATAGTGTGTTATGTGGAGATCCAGATAAATTAATGCCGTGTTCCTTTGCAGGCATACAACATAGCTTCCATGAATTGCTCTCCTGAAATCTTTGTTCGAAACAACTCTTGAAATCTACCAGGGGTTGATGGGTCACAGACCATGGTCGTGTCACTACGGAGTGAAGGAGTACCCTCTCGTCTTCTTGCCTGCTTCCCATACAATTCAATGGGGCTTGCACAAGAGGCTTCTCCGGTGGATTGTGTTTTACACCAAATGGAAACGAGGGGCAATGTCGTCTATGCTGACTAGGCACTCTGAGGGCCAGAGTGTTCCATTATGTTGATGAGAATAGATTTGAAACCTTAACGCTTAACTTTCTAAGTGGTACTGACCGCTAAGCGCATACACCTAAGAATTTGGGAGGCAAGCCTAGGCTGGATTTCATGTAATGTGCTCAAAGAATGGGTCCAATGAGATGACTGTGTATTACAGGTCAGACAGATACAGGTACACGCTACAACTGGTGCACACAGTCGCGTGAACTTAGCATCGTGGCGTTCCCACGTACATCAATCCTGTTTTTGGCGTCATAACCAAAGGAAGTAGTAATAAAAACCAGAGTAAAATTAGGGAATTAAAGGTAATCGAATGTCCTCTCCTGCTTTCACTCACACGCACCAGAAATATCCCCAGTTTCACTTAAATCCCTGCATGTTATCTGGGTCATATGTTCGTTTGCTTACACTCACATTATTTTAGGTTACCTTCTGAGAATAGTGATTTCCAAATGAAGGCATGCACACAGCTATTTAAAGCACGTTCTTCCTTTGAGCCTCATGCAACCGCTTAACCAAAGAGTAAGTCTTCCTTTGGTAGAAAAGAACTCATTTTGATATAATATAATCCCTATTCCGCAGAGATAGGATGCAGAAATGATACATCATCGGAATTGTTTTATTTCCTTCTTCTTACTTGTTTATTCAAAAGAACTGCTGCAACCTTTGCAAAGGTGGTAAATGTTTCCTTTCTCTCTATGCATGTTCAGGAACTAAAGAAAGTTCGGGAAATGTGCAGCTACAGTATGTGGTAATTAGTTCTTTAAAAACACACACAGAGAGAGAGGGTGTGTGAAAACAATGCAAAAATGATCAGCAGCATTAGAAATGTTTTATTTTCACGGATAGATCCTGAATGATGTATTGAAAGAGCAGTTCCTTCTTTTGCAAATTAACCTTTGAACCTTGGCTGAATCCCTTCGCCACTGCTACGTCAGTAGCATTCAAAATGCAGTTTGAAGAAGGTAGGTTTACTTTTTCAAAACTGCTTCTGCGCATCTTTCTTCCTCTTAAGAGCAAATAAATCGATGAAGATTGCAGAACGTGGACATTTCTAGCAAGTTCTTCGGGTGGATTCAAAATATTTCATGTGACGTTTCCTAAACATGGGGGTGGAAGAAACCTCTCGATCAATCCATAAATTTGGAAAATGCATAAATTTGGAAAATTGCTGAATGTCCCAACGTCTCCTTCCCTTCTTGAAAGAAACCTGATCACTTTTTAGTTAGGTATATACATTTATTTATTTTAAAGTTTTCTACATAACCGTGATAACGTTCTACATTCTCTCCCAATATTTTTGTCCCTTTTCTCTCTGTATGTTTTTCAGTGTTTGGGGACCTCGATCCACAGCCCAGTTAAGCGAGGGGCTTCATTTATTACCTGTTTCATTGGCATTCAGTATGGCTTAGTCGGTTTAAATACACTTACTCTCGTCTGACTGAACAGTGGCAGAGTTCTCAGATGCTTTCCCATAATAAGCCAACCGTTTATATTATTCCTCTTTAAAACTGACTACCTCAAGGCTTAGGTGAAGTTGTTAGTCACTGAAACGTCGAAAACAACCGCACAACCCACCTGACCTCATCTGAATCAAACTCATTAATCTCAACTGAACTACTTAAGAGGGGGGGGAGGTAGCCATGCAACATAGTGCCATTGTTTTATGGACTACGAATCTATTCAGAAATGTCGAGTTTGAAGATATTACAGCACCCTTTAGCATATTTATTTATTGATGTGGCTAGAACAATATATCTCCAGGTAACCCGTGACAATTTTATTCTCTCCCTTAGCAAATAGTTTAGCTATGCTGCTAAACAGCCTGATAAATCTGGTCTCTACTACAACTGCTTGTATTTTAACTAAACTTGAAAATGGTGGTGGTGGTATGTGGATGTGGGTGGGTGTTACACAAGCACACAAAAGAAAAACAACAACGTTTGATTGGGGGTAGGGAGTGCCTCAGATTATTTTTTAATCGTCCAGGAAACGGTCCAATTTACGGGGGGGGGGGAATAGTTGTAAAAATTCAGACACTCCTTTAAGTGTGAAATATCATTTCATTGTGCAAAGTTAAAAAGAGAGTCGGTAATCCAACTTCCGGAAAGTGTTCTGAATTATTTCAGCAGACTCTTTTAAAGGGGATTAGCAGGGCTTTAGGGGCACAATCCTTCTGTTTTATTCAATCTCTGATTTTATGTTATAATTACGAGATGTAAAGCCTCTTGAATTAGTATGCAGCCGTGGTCCAGACATTATGCAGGTGCTATTCTAATCATTCAGCTTTTTAATTAAGGGACGAGGTAAGAAAACAGAATAATAAAAACACTTTTGTGAGAGCTGAGAAAATTGTGAGCGACTGAATGAAAGAAGCCTTTATACCTTCTCCTGACAGGTCAGACACCAATTGCCTGACTTACGACCTTTTCTTGGTGAAACAAGGCTGAACAGCTTTCTCACCTTGTTCCTATTATATGGCTTTTATACTCGTGGAGAACTTATGGAAACGCCAATAAGATTCTTACTTAAATTGAGGGGTGGGAGGCAGGGAAGCCGTAGATATTTCCATTATAATAGATAGGTAGTTTATAAGAAATTACTTCCTCTCTTAACATTCTCAAATGGGTGGCCAACGTGGATATCCAGCGATGGCCACTAACATTATTTGTCATTTAAAAAAAAGAGAAAAATGTTTCCTTTGGATGTAATCCTGGCATAAAGCAGTTCCAGGATGGAGAAGGTGCTGTGGAATAAGCATCGTTGGTGTTTAGTTATATGTTTCAACTTCCAAGCATAAAGTTTCTGAAACAGGCCCTTAGTAGATTAACACAAACGTAGCCACGTCTACTCATAAGTAGTTAAATCAAATGGACTTGCTCCCAGGTAAATGGGGTTAGGATCGCCCCTGAAGTCTACTCTGAAGGTTGCCCACAAGCTAAATAAATAGGATTTAAACCTATTAATTTAGGGTTGCAGTCCTAAAAAAGGAGAGTTAATAAGTCCCTTTATTATCAGATGCTTTTCATTGTTAAGCCCAGTTGTAGTTAAACCCTCTCCTCTAAGAGTGTGATCCTAACTACTTTTAGAGAAACGTAAATCCCGCTGTGTCCAGCGGCATTTACTTGGGAGTAAACTAGTAAACCATTGCACCACATTCACGCTTTTATAACAAATGCTGCAATCCTATGTCCACTTCACTCTTCCCGTCAGTATAGTGTAGCTTGTTTCCTTGTTTGACTACAACTCAAGAAAACCCAGGTTCAGATTCTCCACCCATACCCAGTTGCACCATCTTAGGTTGGTTACCTCCTCTCGGCTTAGCCTAACTCACAGGGTTGTTGTTAAACAAAAAGAGGCAAGTGGAGAAATATGTGCGCCCCTCTCTCCCCTAGATCCTTTAAGGAAGGGTGGGATAAACATGGAATGAAAGGAAGCCAATTCAACCCATCTCGACTTACTCTTAAGTAGACGCGCGCAGGTTCGGGCCGCACCAAAATATAAACAAATCTGACCTCAAGCAGTGTGGTCATTATTTCTCCAACGCAAGAAACTGAGGGTTTTAAACGCGGTTGTTTTGATGCCATACGTTGGAAAGCACTGTAAGGCTTTCAGATCCTCGACTGGGTTGAAGGCGGCCTAAAGAGCATTCCCAGGGCGTCTCCGTTCTAGGCACTACAGTGGTACCTCGGTTTAAGTACACAATTGGTTCCGGAAGTCTGTACCTAACCTGAAGCGAACTTTCCCATCGAAAGTAATGGAAAATGGATTAATCCGTTCTAGATGGGTCTGCGGAGTACTCAAACCAAAGCGTACTTAAACCGAGGTATGACTGTATATCAAGGGAGCTGCGTTGTGTCCTCACACACCGGGTCTCGCCCTCTGACCCGAAGCCCCGCCCTCTAACTCCTGACGAGTCTGGTTATGAAGAATCTGGAGGAGGAGGAAGGCACTCACATGCCATAAAGTTCCCTAGGTGACCTTGGCCAGTCGTTGTCTCTCAGCCTAACCTACCTCACAGGGTTCTTGCGAGGATCAAATGAGGGCAGGGAGAACTATCTACGCCACCTTGTGCTCCTTGGGTAGTGAAGGTAATAATAAATGTGGGTGTCAACCCTTTTTAGATCAGTGTAGGAGAAACCCTACACTGTATAGTTGTATAGTCCGTATAGTTAAAGCTATGGTTTTCCCAGTAGTGATACATGGAAGTGAGAGCTGGACCATAAAGAAGGCTGATCGCCGAAGAATTGATGCTTTTGAATTATGGTGCTGGAGGAGACTCTTGAGAGTCCCATGGACTGCTAGAAGATCAAACCTCTCCATTCTGAAGGAAATCAGCCCTGAGTGCTCCCTGGAAGGACAGATCGTGAAGCTGAGGCTCCAATACTTTGGCCACCTCATGAGAAGAGAAGACTCCCCAGAAAAGACCCTGATGTTGGGAAAGACTGAGGGCACTAGGAGAAGGGGACGACAGAGGACGAGATGGTTGGACAGTGTTCTCGAAGCTACGAACATGAGTCTGACCAAACTGTGGGAGGCAGTGCAAGACAGGAGTGCCTGGCGTGCTATGGTCCATGGGGTCACGAAGAGTCGGACACGACTAAACAACTAAACAACAACAACAAAGGAGAAACCCAAGAGCAGCTTAATTTTAACCCGGTTCTCATCATGTTTATTTGGAAGTATGTCACCTAAACCTACCCAGTATGTGTAGGTATTCTTAGGACTCATTCCTCACAGGTCGGAAATTCCGCTGAAATCAGTGGGACCGCTATAGAAACGAACTGTCAAAGGCTTAAATCCCAAGTCCTTCAATTCGTGACTTAGGCTGTCAGCAAGAGGTTTTTGTTCCTTTCATTTCATTTGCTCTTCCACCACCTAAAAGGTCCAAGCCCCATATCCCAAAATGACTTGTGTCTCCCTCTGCCCAGGGCAGACACTGACTTTATCGGTGACAGTTGGATCTCTCCTCGAATGAAAGTGGAATTCACTCGGTCAGATCCAGATTCACTCCTTAAGGTGTTTGCACGTGAGCGAGTGACTGAATCGAGCCCACGTGCTTCTCGATCCAGCGTAGGCAGAGGTCCATTTCTCTCCCCCCCCCAGTTGTCTTTGCAACTAATTGTATTTGCAAGAAGAAAGGCAAAGTTTGTTCTTTTGGTTCTTGGAACGAATATTAATAGGAGGAGAAAGAGGCGGGGCAGGGGTTGGGTGGGGGAGAGACCGGCTGGACTTTGGTGCACTGTATGCAAATATAGGGGGGTCTTTTTTTTTTTTTAGGGAAGGGATCATTTGGAGTTGGCTTTCCTTTATTCAAATGGAAAACCTCCCCCTCTCTCCCTTTCATTTCCTGTCCCAGAACCACCTCCCGCGTCACCTCCCGCCCCAGTTCGGAGCAGAGTTCATTGGCTGTAAATGAATCAATCTGGACTGCTCTGGGACTTTCTTCTTCTTCCACAGAACAATGCCAAGTATTAGGATATCAGGAGCACTCGAAATGATCAGGAGTTCAATGATTTTGCTTTCACGGATGAGGAGTCTTAGTTCTCTCTCCGCCCCCGCCCTCCCAATGTAAATCAAGAGCTTTAGTTATTAAGGCTGTGCACTAATCTCCAACAACCTCCGCATAATGTGCCCGATGCGCCGCACCACTTCGCACCTGCATCCTGAATAGAGGCTCCTTTTCAATGGAAGACACGCTTGTTGGCCCTGCACTCCAAAGAAGTTGTCTGAATAAGTCAAGCTCTCTGAATGCCCAGACTCGTTTTCGCTTGCTTCCCTTTGATCAGGGAAAATGGCTCCTAATTTGTCCGGTTTTTCTTCTTCTTCATTGTAACATCGTTTTGAGGTCTCTCTCTCTCAAATAAAAGAAGAAAAAGTGTCCAAACCACATTTTCCTTCGAGGGGGAATACATTGCCCCGCCCGTGGAAAAAACAAAAAAAACAAAAAGTAAACGCAAATATGTTACGTTGTGATGGGAGGTCATTCGCCTCCACCGGCTGTTTGGAAGTCCCAAGCAAATACGTAATCCCCAGCTATTTCCCCTTGGTCAAGTTGAGTTTTTGTTTAGTGTTTTGTTTTGTTTTTGAGGAGAGGGGGATTTCCTCTCAGTTCCTTTTCTATAGTTCTACAGAAACTATAAATGACCTGCACATTTTTCAGGAGGAACAAAACCCGGAGCATTAAAGTCAACTGCTTAGGGACGGGCGAGGACTCAGAGGAATGGGTATACATATGGTGTGTATGTAGGCGTACATGTACACACATGCGTACATACGCAGAATACACAGCCACAAAGAATAGTGGGCTTTTACACTGCTGTCACCCTCCCTGGAATTTTATGGTGAAGGGTGGGTAAGAATACTACTGCTATTACTACTACTACTACTACTACTACTACCAACAACAACAGCAATAATAATAATATGTTCCTGTCTTTCTAAAAAACAACTGGGGGAGGGGGGTCAACAATGAGAATATATTTTATTTACTTTATTTGCTTTTTTATTTAAAACATCCGATCAAATGTAGCTGAAGAATCCTGTGTAACACGAAACCTGGTTGTTGTTGTTTTTAAAGCACAAATCAGGCGCAAACCCTGTCCCTGGGTTTGCAATCCTAATCGCACTTACCTGAGAGCAAATCCCATGGAACTCAAGGGGCCTTAGTTCTTCTGAATAAACATGGACAGGACTGTACTCCGAGTCTCTAACCCAATGGACACTTACCCGGAAGTAAGTCCCTTTGAACCAAGCGGAAAGGAGTAAACCAACATACAGAAGCTTCGGTTGAACAGGGTGAGCCCTATTGGAGTGGCGAGGTTTGTTTGTTTATGTTTGGGAATCTGAGCAGACAGCAACAAGGCAGTGGCTGTTGCTCTGATTCTTTAACGTAATCGTGTTTGTCTTGTTTGTTGGTTTAGGTCTATTTTCAGCTTGCCTTTCAATCATATCGATTCCCGAAGCGGGGCACAATTAAAATTTGTCCATACAAATAGAATCGTAATCCAACAATAAAACAGGAGAGGGACAAGGCGGGTGGGGTGGAAAATCAGGAGATGACATTAGCTATAGCCAAAGGCGAATAAGAAAAGCCCTGCTTAAGGCTGTCATTCTAAGCACGCTCACTCGTGAGTAAACGCCATTGAAGACAGCAGGGTTTACCTTCGAGGAGCCATGCGTAAGATCGCACTCTAAGGTTGAAGTTAATGGGACTAGGCCAAAACAGGTCGTTGGCATATCCTATAACAACAACAAGATGAGTGTATAGAATCTAAAAAGAAGAAGCAGCTCTTTTTCTCTGAACATCTCTGAGGAACAATTATATGTTTTTTGGAGTGAAGACTGGTTGCTCCCCGCCCCGCCTAAAAAAGTCTGTATTCTGACAATCTGAGGTTGAGTTTAGGGAGCTTCCTGTGGGAGAGGGAGTCGTGGTGTCCTTATTACAGCCCACCCACTCCCCAACATTCTCTACGGATAAGCTTCCATTAGAAGACCCTTCCTTGCGACCGTGTCCTCATTCTCAAATGAAAGGGCTTGGTTATGATTGTTGCAAGATGACACCGCCCTCGCCAGGTAAGAGCCATCCCGCACATTAGGCAGCAACAAACACAGGTGATTTACCGGTAGAGATACTCAACTCGTAGCTGCAATCAGACCTGCCACTTTGACTCTTTATTTTGTTTAATTAGGTGATTTATTTACCGCTTAACTACATTAATCTGTGATCAGTGTGCATGAATTACAATTCAGAAAAGGTAAAACTCGGTTAAAACTATAAAATCAGACTTCAATTAAGATGCCTGCTGGATTTTCTTTTTTTAAGTCTCCAATAGGCACCCCGAAGTTCGGCTGGTAGGGAGCCTCTCTGCCCTCAACTATACAAATGTCGTCGTGTGAGACAAATATTTTCCAACAAACTGAACTGCCTTCACACTTTGCACTTACAAAAGTCACGTGTGAACAGGCCTAAGTCGGTCATCTCAATTGACTTTCTTGCAAAAGCTTAGGAATGAGGTATCTTCTGTACCATAGGCAGCGAGAAGGGTTAACTCCCACTCACCTAAATGTATTACAGATCTCAGGTGGACTGAGGACTATATTCCTTGGCTATTATTGGACCATCATTCCCGGAACGCAACAAATGGTCTTCAAACTCCGCCACTCCGCCCAAATCCTTAATATAACCAACAGAGCCTTCTGGGAGTTAGCATAAACTCTCCTTCCCTTTCCTGCAGACCTGATCCTCCTCTAGGTGTCTTGACAGTTCAGCGTCTTCTAGCTCTCACCGATTACAGAGCCAGAGCAGCGGCACCAGATTTCATGACCATTGAAATCAACGCGGATTCAAAATGCTGTTGGTAATGAAATGGGCGGCCTTGACCCTCTCATCCCAGGGATCCCTCCTTCCGGTTTCTGACATGTGCCAGTTGCATGGCGAACTTTCTCGCGTTGCATGCACGGCTCTCCTTTGCTATGTACCAATTCGGGGCATGCACTCGCAGTTTCAGAATCTGAGCAGCCGTCGCTGCCTGGTGGTGACCTAACATGACTCAAATCCCCAGGTATACGTGGATCCAGCAAAAACCTCCAGCCAGCTTCTCCTCTCTCCACCTTTCTCTTTCGTCTTCCCTCCCCTCCCCTCTAGGAACACCAAGCGGTTCTTTTCTGACATTACCGTAGGCTTGGACTAATAGAAAGCTAAGATCTCGCCCAGCCCGCTTCCTGCCCCCGCCCGCCAATACAGTTTAAAATACTTTGATGTCTTGCCAGGAAATACACTTCCTTCAAAGAGGCATGTCAACATTTGTTTTTCCCATTAAATGGCGTTTAGTTGCCACTGGAAGAAAAAAAAAATGATGCTAAAAGACCACTTTTTAATTCGATGTATAACAACCGCGGGGGTCTAAGAGAAAATAACGGCGAAAGCGATAGACACAAATAACTAAATTACCAAAACGTTAGTATATCTGCGAACTTCATTAATATGTAACAGACTCCCCAGTTAATCTCCAAAAGCCAGTGTTCCCCCTCTAAAATAGCACTCTGGGACGAATTGTACAGGAGATCAATCACTGCTAATGCAGGAAGGTTTACTGCAAGGGGAAAAAAAAGCTATTTACACCTTCAAATAGAAGCTTTTGAGATTTAAGAGTAAGGGTCATACATCACCAAGAATAAATGATTATGAATTGGTAAACGCGCCCTCCAGCCATTAGCTTTGCCACGCGATTTATCATTTCGGGGTGTTCTTTCGCCCCCCTCCTTTTCTTTTTAAAATAATCGGGGCTGTTTGGGAAAGGAAACCATGACGGATTCTCCCCACCCCCTTTTAGAAAGGCCACCGCGGGAAAGTTTGTTTTTGCATATACTATAAGTCATCAAAACACCGGCCATTCAGCCAGAAGCGGGGCCACTTATGGATTGCTGCGCCCAGGAGACAATACGTATGGTCTTTTCACCGTGGCCATTTGTTAACCAGCGATTGGCCAGCCCGGCGGGGCTGACACGTCCGGTAAACCTCCAAAGGCGCCGACCACTTCGAAGTGGCGAACTTGGACTCTGCTGGCCGAGGAAGGTACCGGCCGCCCAGTGGGAAATTCTCTTGCGCAGGTTCGGTGGCCAGGAATGAATGAGCGAGTGAGTGAATGGGCGATGTTCAAGAGGAGTGGGGGATTTCTCCCAAGTTCTTTGGGCAGTTCACAGTCCAGATTCCCCCCTCCCAGCGTCACAGAGTGTTTCTTCTTTATTACCGCCCAGTTGTCCAGTCTCCAAGTCCTGCAGCCGGTGCATCAGACTCGACCAGCCAGGAAACGCCCTTCCCTTGACCTTAGGCGGCACGTGGTGGAGCCGCGCTGCAAGCGGACCGAGGCGGGGAAAGGGAGACTCGCTGAGGAGATGCTGCAGAAAGAGGAGTAAGGACATCACAGCTTTCCTAATCTCATCCAACAATTGGAGCGTGGTGTTGAATAGGGATATTTCAAGGAGAGACACATTTCCCAGGATGTCCTTTATTCCTTGCTGGTCTAAAGCTCTTGGGTCTTGACCTCTACACATAAGATATATAAGGCAATCTTCCCTGAGGACCAGACTGGAGAGAAAAATCAATCTCCATTCTAAGACCGCTTCACACGTTATGCAAAAGCAAACCCGAGTTTGTCGACAAATGGATTTTTTTTTAAAGAGCTTCAGTCAAACATTGCTGCCTGTAGTGCGTACCTGTATGACACAACTGCTTGTAAACCCATGAATGTCCTATCCACACGTTATGTGTTTTAACATCTCAGGTGTATATCTAAACACGTAGCACCCGAAAGCGCGAAGGCACTGCGTTAAGCTCAGCCTGAGGCCTGCCACCCTAAGCAGGTTCCACTGGGAAGCAGGACCTGCTGAAATCAGTGGGATTTTACTCCGGATATATAGTTTGGATTCGCGTGTTTGCTGAAAGCCACAAAACCTTAGAACGAGGGAGCACGGAGGGGTCAACTCCATCTGAATTTGCCGCAAGGAAACCAAACGCTTGCTGAACAAAATATTTGAAAGATCAATTTCCTCGGGATTTCCCGTAATCTTTCTCTGAAAGCTTAAATTTAGACGGCGTCAGTTGTGTTAACATGCACACACGCCTTCCTGGAAGTAAGCCCTTATAAACTTGGAGGCATGTCAAAGGAGTTCCTTTAGTTTATAAAGCCTCGGTGGATAGGGTAGTTGATACTTTAAACTCTGAGACCAGATTTGAGGTTCAAGGCAGCCCACACCGCACCCTCTCCCCAATAAATCGGATTCCAGTTGTGACAAATTTTGGAGAGGGAGAGAGATTTAATAGTGAAGAAAAGGGGTTCTGACACTCTGTCTCTCAGTAGGGAACAAGATCTGCTGGCGGCCTCCAAGATTTCCCCCCTGTCTAAATCATGCACGATTAAAAGACCTGGACAGATTCTGTAATAAAACCTCTTTTTATAGGCTGTCTGAAATTTCACTATATATTCTAAGCAAAGAATGGAAATGCGAAGTGGGCGGAGGTAGAAATGAAGGATATTAAGATTTAGTTGCTGAACGCTGGTCGCTTTAACTGAACCCCTAGACTTCACCATTTGACACTTATTGGAGTTGCACACGCTAGCAGCTCAAGGGTAATCCTATAGATCCTTCCTTGGGAGGAAGCTTCATTGGATACAATGGGATTTGTTTCCGAGTAATCATTCACAGTCTCGGGCTTCACAGAAGTAAATACACCATATCCTGGGGGTAGCAACCGTTCCTGTAAAACAAACAGCAATTCCAGAAGCCAACGGCACAGATACACGCGAAGAGCTTGGACTGGCGAAGACGCAGCATCATTTGCAGAAAAGTTGCTGTTGAGATCGGCTGCTTTCCAAATTTTTCTTCCCGCTGCGCTCCCACCCTCTCGTGGCCCTCTCCTCGCGTGATGGAGTCCCTGAGTCAAACTGTCAACCGGCCCACGACCCTTTTCTGCCTCTTCACCGCAGTGGGCAGGGCCAAAGCCAGGAGTGGACAAGGCGCCCTCTTTTCCCTCTCTCATTCTGTCACCCCTTTCTCTCTCCCCTCCCCACTCTCTTCCTTGCCACCTGCATGAGAACAGGCTCAGCGCCAGAGCTAGTCCTTGGGCGGGAGGTTGCTCACCCCGACCCATAGACCTGGCCACCACCTCTGACCAAAGTTCCCTGGAGACATCTAGACAGGCTTCTTAAACCACCCAGAAAGTTATTCCACATTCCTTACGCATGGCATCAAGTTGCTTTATTATGCCCTCTCTGTGTTAAGGTCTGGCCTCTGTTCTCGCTGAACTGGTCCCCTTCCTCGAACCCCCGCCCCCAACCCAAGTGTTACGATACGAAAAGCAAACCTCTGATGATCCATAATATTCTCCTTTATCTGACTTCTCCCCCCTCCCCGGGCTCCTCGGTGTTGTATACATATCTCTAATTGCTTGGCAATGTTTTCTAGAGATGACATCCCGAAAATGTGTCATAGTAAATTACCTTTGTAATAAAATGTAAAAAATGCAAATAGCTGTTGTCTTTATTACGTTTTAAACCATTGGTTTATCTGCACTATTTCACTTGTCAGTCGCACAATATGTCGCGGGGAAAGGCGAAGGCACAGTTTGAGAGCAGATAGATGGGACCTCGTGTGTAATCTTGCAGACATCCACCGTTTGGGTCATTTCCTCATCTCCCGCAGAAAAGACATTACCCCGCTCATATTTACATACTTTTCAATATTTGTCAAACAATCATAAATTATAAATTAATGAAATGTTCGACAGTCTTCAGAGATCACCCTAATGAAGGCATTTACCTTTTTCGGCGATTCGGAGACTCATCTTGATCAGGTTTAATGACATTTCGACTCGCACGGTTTATTAGGCTTGATTAGATTTGGCCTCCTCTCCTGCTGTCATTTCAGATGTCTCTACATAAACATCACCTGCTTCAGGTACAAGAAAAAATGCACTCTTTTTACTGCTTTCTTTAAAAAATAAAATAAAATTCCGAAGTGAGGGGGGAATGTGAAACCTTAGGCTAATTTTGGGGGGGAGCAAGAACCCGAAATAGTTTATTTAATTTCAAGAACCTCCACGTTGTAAAGGTAAATGGAGCGGGCAGCTCTTGACTCATTTCACGTGGGCCAATAGGAGGCCGACACCCATTTTAACCGCACAAACCGGCTCGTGGTCTGACTGAGTCTCCTTCTGATGTGGGTGCTTAGAAACACAGCACATTTTGAAGTAAGTGAAGTCATGCACTTTGCCATCTAAAGTGGGGGAGCCCGTAAAACAGCTAAACCCAGTGTCTAAAATTACCCTCACCACTGCAGCCCTGTTATCATGGACCCAGGTTTTTGATTCACCGGGGCCTTGATGAATGAGCTTGTCGACTATTAGCCTTCCCAAATTTACCCAAAAGTCACCAAGACAGTGAATCTAGTGAATATCAGTAGCCGGTAACCACAGGAGGAGACAATACATTTGTGCTCGAATCCTGCTTGTGGGTTTCCTAGGGCATCTGGTTGGCCACTGTGAGAAAAGGATGCTGGACTAGATGGGCCACTGGCCTGATTCAGCAGGATCTTGTCCTTATGTTAATGATCCAGCTTAGCCAAAGTGGTGGAATGGCCCTTCCGCCCTTGGGAGTTGGACCTTCATTAACACATAACATGTACACTTGAACGTTTAGGATAGGAAGGATCTAGGACCAAGCCCTTAGCCAACCACGCTTCAAAGGCATAGGTTGTAAACCTGCTCCTAGGAGCTTACATTCTATCTAAGAAGTTCTGTGGGGTCCAGGCAACTTAGCTGTGTGCACAGTTGTAGCTCACGAGCAGGTTCTCAGGATGGCATTGACATTAGCTACTGCAAAGCACAACTGTCCTGCGGAAACATAGAAAGATGACTTGGGGAGGAATCATAGAATTATAGAGATGGAAGCGACCCCAAGGGCCATCAAGTCCAAACTCCTGTAATGCAGGATTCTTAGTGTGGGAATGTTAAGGAAGGTAGGAGAGGATATATTGTTTTGATATTATCCCTCCTCACTCACGCTAGTGAGTAAACAGCAGAGCACATTCCCACTGCAACTTATTGGAAGCAAGTTGATGATTCCTTAGAATCCTTTAATCAATCAATCAATCAATCCAGTCTGGCTTGTCCAGTCTGGATTGTTCCTGGTAAGTTTCCCCTTTATTTCCCTCTTAATAATACTGTAGCAACACAACACAACACAACACAACACAACACAACACAACACAGTCTTCTTTAAAAGTAATTATGAAGTTTTGCTCACATTTACTCACATTCAGTTCATAGCAGTAAAGGCAGGCTTTATCTTGTGGTTACAGTGAAAAGAAGTCTGATCTACGGACGGTACATTTCAGACTTTTTGCTTGTGGGCTCCATTCTATGTGAAGGTTAAGCCATGCGCTGGCTAAGAGTCAGGAGACAGAGAGTCTAAGAGTAATAGTAAGAGTCCAACCAAGAAAGAGATGGTTGTGTAGCCAACCATTTTATCTGGTCATCTAGGGTCATGCCCATCTACCTGGTCACACACAGGGGGAGGAAGCTCCAGAGCAGGTATGACAGGAAGTCCTCCCTGTCTGGAGCCACATTCCCCTTTGTGTCCATTCTAGGCAACAGGAAAATGTTGTACTTGACTGCTCTAGTAATAAATAATACATCCCACACTCAGCTGAAGCATCCATCCTATGACAGGTGGTCATCCAACCTCTGCTTAAAAACCTCCAAGGAAGGAGGTTGAAATGAATCAGATCGTTGGTCCCAATATTAGTGTAGTCTCTGACCGGCAGCTTCTCTCACACTTTCTGTAGGAACACAGGAAGTTGACTTCTACTGAGTCTGACCATTGACTCATCTACTCTATCTAACCCAGTCACTACACTGATTGCGTCCGCCCCCCCCCCCAGCCCTATCTGCAGATACAGGATATTGAACCTGGTACCTTCTGCATGCAAATCAGATGCTTTAACCACTGAACCAGGGCCCTTTCATGTTGAGATGTGAACAGATACTACGGTAGGAGAGGATATCGCAGGCCTCAATTCAGGACGTTTGAGTGCCCCAGCTTGTTGCAGCCCAAGTCAAGAGCGCTGAATGCAGCGATTTGGAGACGCAACCAGATATTGTACGGTACTCAGATAAACAGCAGTAGGCAAGGCAGATTCTTCGGCTGCCCTTCCTCTACTCTGGGGGTGTCGGATATTTCCTCCTCCCAGTGGCGTAATCGAGTTTTGTTAATTTAGTAATTGAATTGTTGGTAAATTTCATAAGCGAGGTCTGGGACACGGGAACCCTGCTGAGCTAGGGCACCCACAATCCCTTGCGCTCCGGGGCACACTATGGAGATCCGTGCCGATTTTTTTAAAATATATCTATATATTGTATTTTTTGGCTTTCGAAAACGAGGTGACCTGAGACAGCAGAGTCTCTGAGTGGATGCAGGCTCTTTGTCTTCTTCTCATTGAATTATTAATTCCAGTTCAAGGTGTGGAAAGGGCGGAGGGAAGGGAGGGAGGGAGAAAAAGAGACGGGGTGTGGGGGTGGGAAGAGCCGGATAACATTTCTTGCCTGGCCATCGTTTGTGTCATATCGGAGAGCTGGAGCAGCCCAGCTTGCACCAGTTGAACTGATGGCTCTGCAGGGCAGGCTAGGGGACAGAGGTGGAGGGGTTAGTGGCAGCAGGGAACTCCAAATCCCCAGCCTGGGAGGCGGACGACGCGTTAGCCTTTGCACTTTATAAAATATACATCGGGAATGAAGCTGGAGCCATTAAAGTACACGCTAAGAAGCTATAAAATTGTTTGCAGAGCCTTCCAAATATTTCCAAACAACGGTTTTTAAAAACACAATGGAGAGTTATTAAAGCGCTTGTTGGTAAAGTGAGCATGTGTTCTGCAATCATCAAAAATTGATATGTACCGCCAGTAAAGTAATTATGCACCATCCTGAGGATAGGAGAACAGTACATTGTTAATCCACTTGCACACCCGTTGGCTTGCAACATCAGGCTGCAAATAGCTTAATTAAGTCTACACGTGGAATATAACCATATTGTTACATTGCATTATGCACACTATATCTCAATTTATTGGGACAATTAATGCTAGTGATAGACCTCGGGCAAGAAATATGAACTGCAGAGCACTAAAGTTGCAAGCTACTGACATTTGCTAGAAAGAGGGAGGGAGGAAGAAGAAAGAAAGAAAGAAAGAAAGAAAGAAAGAAAGAAAGAAAGAAAGAAAGAAAGAAAGAAAGAAAGAAAGAAAGATCAAATCCACAAGACAGAACTGCCAACTTCCACTCCAACCATCCAAAGGCTTCAGCAGCAGGCCTTGGGCGACCACTTCCGCTTCCTGTCCCGGGACTTCACAGGGTAATGCTAATTCAGGCTAATCGGGCTCCGAACTACTCTAGTAAATGCTGATCACCAGCCAATGACGTTTGACTTGAAAAGCTGGTTGATAATCCACTTCACAATGCAAAGTCCTTGGGACTTAAGTCCGTTGAACACACTGGCTAGTCCAACAATCTTCCACTTAACATCACTCCGAGTATGCTTGGATTTTACTTTGCGATTAAAAATCTGGTTCCCATTCTGGCTAACAGGCACTTCTGCTTAAATGTGTTTAGGCTGGTCGCCTTCCTACTTCCAATTCACTTCTGAAGCTACAGTGTTCCAACAAAATGGGGGCTTCGAGCGGCTAAAAAGTATCGAGTGTATATTAAAATCGAAGAACCCTGTACTGTAGACTGTAAGCGCCTCGGGGACAGGGATCTACTTTTCAGGCTACCCTGTAAAGCACCATGCACAGTGATGGTCCTGTATGAATGCCAAATAACAGCAGTAAAATAATATGGCAACAGGTTAATAATCATAATGAAAGAAGATTGGCGGAACCGAAACACCTGGTGGGTGGGTGGGAGAGAAATGTTTCATTTGCAAGCCTTCATTTTCCTTATTCCCCTTTGCGAGCCTTCTCATTTTCCTCTTATGGTTAACCTTTTTCTGCAGCTCGAAAGCTTTGGACACTTTCACACCAACAGAGACTGAGCCCAATAAAAGCTATTGCCTTACCAACTTTGCATTTTTCATTCCCCGGGCAGTCCTTCGCAAGAAATCTGAGATCGACTGTTGACATGACCACATCCACACGTTGGTTCACAACGCCTTCCCCCAAGGGTCCCGGCTGAACTGCGATGCTGGTCTCTCAAGTCCTTAAAAGGCAACACATGGTCTTATGAAGGCCAAGGTGCCCAGCTGAAGCCCTGGAATAAACTCGCTCTGAAATAAAATAAAATAAAATAAAATCCTATGGCCTTTAAGAAAGTATGGGGTGGGTAAATGTGTGCGCTGTAGTTTCAGTATCCCTACTGAACAGTATCCCTACCGTTGCCCTGCAAATTTATTTTAACCCGTTGGGTGCGTCGCCAAATACCTCTCCCTTAGAAACACAATTTCCAAGCCGGGGGTTTTGTATTATTTATTTATTTGTTTGTTTGTTTGTTTGTTTGTTTGTTTATTGGATTTATAACCCACTTGAGTTCTTCCCAAGGCGACGACTCCTTTATTACTGGAAGGTTTAGACAGTTTAGGTACGGTATATGTAGTCTGGGTTCGCAGTCAATAAAACCAGAGGTGTGAAAACAGACAATAGCATAGGTTCCTTTGAAATAAATAGAACGAAATGTAGGGTTCTCGGGTTCAAGATCAGACAGCAAGTCCAATTATTTCAAAGGATATAACATCTTATATTAAGCAAACTGGAAGATCCACTAGTTTAATTTGTATCTCTTTACACCCCTCAAAAAAATATTCTCCAGACTCTAAGGTAACGCCCCCAAGGCTTATTTAATACTTAGGACTTCTGTCCCAGTTAGTCGCAGGACATCGATTTAACTGGATTGTAGCTCTCACATGATCCCTCCCCCACCCTCTTTAGCACGTTGCGTTATTAATTATTTTATTATTATTATTATTATTATTATTATTATTATTAGGCTCCCAAGTAATTGTGCAAACGGGACGCGAGTGTTGCTGTGGGTTAAACCACAGAGCCTAGGGCTTGCCAATCAGAAGGTCGGTGGTTCGAATCCGGCGACGGGTGAGCTCCCGTTGCTCGGTCCCAGCTCCTGCCAACCTAGCAGTTCGAAAGCACGTCAAAGTGCAAGTAGATAAATAGGTACCGCTACAGCGGAAAGGTAAACCAGAAGCGGCTTTGTCATGCTGGCCACATGACCTGGAATCTGTACGCCGGCTCCCTAGGCCAATAATGCGAGTTGAGCACCGCAACCCCAGAGTCGGTCACGACTGGACCTAATGGTCAGGGGTCCCTTTACCTTTACCTATAATTGTGCAAACGACTGCACCCTCACAGAGCCATTCTAAAGGAAATCCTACTGTAGTCAATGGGGATCACTTCCTAGTAAATGTGTTTAGGATTACAGCCAGGTTAGTCCTGCTGATTTACGGTATGCGAAGTAAATCGCTTTAAACTCAAACAGTTCAATTTATCAGAATTCTCGTTAGGTTTTTAAACTCTGTGGAGTTCAGGCCGTGAAAGTTAGTTTAATAATGCAAACGCAGTTCAAAAACCGCACATAGATTTGCTCCTGAAATCAGTGGCAGCTAAATATTATTGCCACATTTTAGTGGGTTGAGTTCTTAAGATGCTAGGCAGCTTTAAATTATCCGGGTTAAAGTTTGCTGCTAACTGTTGACCCCAGATCGTTTTCTTAAATTATTCAAGTCAATAAGGAGTTAGTGGCATAGAAAATGAAATTTATCCTCTTGGATCTTTCGGACCCGCACCCCCGCAATTGCTGAACAAAGGTGCTCAACAGGTTGTAAAACAAGTTAGCACTTACTTCATTCCCTACCCATAAAATCCCTCGTTTTTCTTTCTTTCTTTTTAAAGGAAAACGACAGGGGAAAGATTCTAGAGTAACGCCGCTGGAAGATGGGAAGTGCATTAAGTGTCTAATACGGGAAAAAAGCAAGAAACAGGACAAACTTGCAGATTAGATTCTGATTTAAGATTTCACCTGTCCATTTTCCAGGGAAAAACAGGAGAAAACCTGTTTTACATACACGTAAGAGGATACTGGGCTATATTTCCTGTTTTTTATTGGCATATTTTTTAGACTTTGAATAATGTACTGCTGTTTAGTATATCAACCTGCCGCCCCAAATACTCGCCAGTTTTCAGCCCGACCCGCTGAATCGCGATGGTCCCCGTCAATTGAGGGCAGGTGTAGTAGAACTTGCTCTGGCGCTTATGATGGAAAGCCAATGTACTGTAATTTATTTATGTGGAATGGAATGACACATTCGCTTTTAGGGCAGCAGCTCGGCAAGTAGGAGAAGTGTTACCCTACTATCTCTGGATTATAAGACCCTTTCTCAATCGTTAGTACGTCAAGGGATTGGGGGAGGGAATTACTTGCTCCTTATTTTGTTATTTTCCTTTTTTCGTTTCGTTCTTCTTCTTCTTCCTAACAATAAAACAAACGCAGCGAAAGGGCTCATTTCAGGGCACAGAAACGCCAGAGTCCACTCGGTGCCGTTTATTTTATTTTATTTTTGGGTGGCACAAAAGACCTCATGGATCCAGATTGCAAATGGCTTGTGAAGTTCTTTTAGATGACGTGCAGCCCAACTCAAAGTCCTGTTTAAATGATGGAATATCTCCAACGAAGTCCCGTTGTGACTTCAAAGAGACCCGGATCTACTTCGACTCAGTGAGTTTTGCGACTCTGGACAGTGGCTACACCTAAATGCCTAAGAGAAAAGAAACAAAACAAATAGAAAGCTGGCGTGAAATCAAAAGGAAGCGTATTTTGTGGGTGGGGAAACAAATAAACAATTAAATGGCACATATCCCCAGCATGCACCGTAACTTACCTAAACACATATAGACTTTTACTTTAGCCAAGTTGCAGGGAACCAGGCACAGGGCCTTCTCGGTGGTGGCACCCACCCTGTGGAATGCCCTCCCATCAGATGTCAAAGAGAAAAACAGTTACCAGATTTTTAGAAGACATCTGAAGGCAGCCCTGTTTAGGGAGGCTTTTAATGTTTAATCGATTATTTTATTTTATTTTTCTGTTAGAAGCTGCCCAGAGTGGCTGGGGAAACCCAGCCAGATGGGCGGGGTATTATTATTATTATTATTATTATTATTATTATTATTATTATTATTATTATTATATACCTTAACAGTATAGACTCCTGTGTATCTCAATTGAGAAGTAAGTAGCACTGAATGGGGTGTACTCCCAGCTACGGTAAGTACTGTAGATACAAGATTGCAGCTTAAACACGTGGGTACTATGATCCAGCCAAAGCTAAGCTCATAAGCCTTATTGATTTAAATGACCGATATATATGGGGAAATTCTATAAGTATCTACCAAGCTGCACTGAGTTCAGTGGGACTTACACCCAAGTAAATGAGTATAGGATTGCAGCCTTAAGCCCACACTTAAGTATTCCAGTTGAAGTAAGTGGGACTTGGAAAGTTCTTGTTGTACTGTATATCAATTATTAAATATGCGCATTAGTAGATAGTGGGTATGCAATATTTATATAGACGGCACATCACTTATTCATTACTATTCATATCCCAACTTTCTGTCAAGGAATTTATGGTGGCATATATGGTTCCTTCACAGTTTATCGTCACAACAAGCCTGTGAGGTAGGTTGTTTGATAGATAGAGTGTGTGACTAGCCCAAGGTCACCCAGTGAGCTTCATGGCTGAGTGGGGGTTTGAATCATGGCCTTCCAGGTCCAACACTTACACTGTCTCTCTTTTAAAATGTTTTCCCCAATATAGCAGAATGCAAACCAATGAATAATATTCAACATGTCCACTTCCACATACTGTATACATGAGAGAAATAACAGGATTTCAGCCATGCAACATGGGTAGCAACAGTTTTTTGTGAACTGGACATCCACATGTGGCGTGTCAAAATTAGTGTGAACTCATTTGAGTCACCACCTGTAACCGCGACTTCAAGCGACGACTTGCAGGTGAAAAACATCCTCAGTCATCATAGGAGGTTTGTTTTACTGAACCTTATTACTCTCATCTTCATTAGAGACAAATTCACGGGTTCTGGAGAATTGATGCACAAACTCATCAAGGCAAAATTTGAGTTGGGGGTCCCCCTAGATCAGCCAGTTTCTCAACTCTCGTAGTCAGTCTGGTACGTCCAAGAAATAACAACAACCGGGAGCATTTGAGCATGTTCAGAGTTCCCACCCCTTCACGTCCACTCTAAACAATGGGAGAAGGAGGAGAGAGTCCAGGAGAAAATTATTGGACACAGCACACGACTCCCAACTAGGCCTGACCCCAGTACCTCTTATTCCAAACAATGAGAACTTGGAGTTGACAATCGGTCCAGTTCTTAAAGAGGAATGGTGGCCAAGGGCAAATCCCTCGCTATTAGTGTCAGTAACAAACCTTCCAAAAATCTGAAGGGATTTGTCATCTTATTTCCCAGTCTCAGTTTCTCTATTTGTCAAATTGTACGAGCAATATAGAACCATCATCAGCATCTTTCTCTTTCTTAAGAACTGTAGATTGACTTTTTAGCTCCACCAGTGCTCCCACAGAGATAAAAGTGCTGCGTTTGTGACAAACTTATGTTTCTGATCCTGGGGACATCAGCTCCTGCAGAACATTGGATTAAGTAAACAGGGAAGAGAAGGCAGACTTTACACAATAGAGGTGCAAGTTTATCAACATTTTGTTTTTTATGAGAGCACTGTAAGCAGTAAAGAGGGAATTTTTCATTTACTCGGTTTTTGCCTGAAGCTTCTGGTGCATTTTATTATCTATATCTATATCTATCTAATCTATCATCTATCTATCTCTATCATCTGTCTCTCTATGGCATATAATAAAATCTGGCTTTCAAAACAGCTCCTTATTATTTCTTCGCTCTTGAAATACAAAACAGGAGACAATTAGTTTGTGCCTTGAGGTACTGTCAGTATTATTCCCATTTCACAGATGGAAAGGAACGACTGAGAAGTAGAAACCTGACTTGCTGGTACATAGAGTGATAATTCTACTTGGGGAGGCGACAATATTGCAAGAAAGATCTCCCCGAGTTTTAACTCTGCACTTTTGCCAAATGGAAAACTGTAAATGGGGGATTGGCACTAACAGTCTAACGCTGTAAAAGAAGTAACCATTTCAATGCATCATTTTCAATGCAATAAAATGCTTTTTGCAGTGCTGTCCTAGTTAGAAGTAAGTCCCACTGAGTTCAATGGGACTTATCTGGAGGATTGCAGCCTTAAAGTTATTTCACGTCATTTGGTTTACATAGTCACAGCCCTGTAAAAAACAGGTAAATACAATGTCCGTTTTACTGCTGAGAAACTGAGGCTGAGAAGCAAGCAAGCAAGCTGCTCAACGACAACTCACGCGCAACTCCCATCTTACCATAGCTGTCAAGTTTTCCCTTTTCTCGCGAGGAATCCTATTCGGCATAAGGGAATTTCCCTTAAAAAAGGGAGAACTTGACAGCTATGCATCTTACCCAAAAGTATTTGGGGGACGGGAAACATCCATATCTGTAGCCCAGCGTACCCCCAAGTCTCTTGAGAGGGACTACCTTTAAAAGCAGGGCGTACAGAATATAAATGAATGGTTGGATATAATAAATCACATACACGAATGAGATTCCTTATCGCTTGCAATGCAAGGGACACGGGACGGAGAAGCAAAGGATGGGGGAAAGAGCAACACCGAATCCTATTTAAACTTCAGGTCCCTTTATTTAGTTTTTACAGAGGCACAAGGTGCTGCCTTCAAGGTCCTCCCCGTTGATGGCATGCATTTGGTGGCCAACTTGCCAGGCAGTTGAACTGACCAAGGCAGACTTCAGCCCTTGACCTCGAGGTCGCATGTGGGTGGGTGCAGTCGAGCTCCTTGCCTCCTCCAGGGTTGAATGTCGATGGAGCCAAACGAGGCACAGCCCTTTAGCCGAGCCCCCGGGGAAGCCTGGGATCCTTCCCCACCCCTCCCAGGAGACGAGGGCAAAGGTGAAAAGCGTTTGTTTCCGAAGAGACTCGGAGGTACTCAGAGACTGGCCGCTCCGCGACGGGCCTGGTCCTGAGTGTGTCTTCGGGAGCGAGCAAGAAGGCTGTCACTGGGAGAAGGAGCGAGCTCACCTCGAGAGGGCGAGAGGCTGGTGATCTTTATTCCCTGGGATGGCCACTTCTCCCCGTGGTGGATACAAGTCCTCCCGGGGGGGGGGCAAGGGTCTCTCTCCTGACCTTCGCTTCAGTGGGTACAAAAGGGAGATCAGAAGTTAAACAGCCCAAACAAAAACAAAAAGCGAGGAAAGCAGTGAAAGTAAACAAGAGTGTTTCTCTGCCTTTCCAAAGAATGGATGCATTGAATGAGTGAATGACAAAGAATCTTGTGGCACCTTGAAGACAGACCGATTTCTCGCGGCATAACACTTCATCACATGAATCTGCAGCTCCCTAGGATAAATTAGATTTTTAAGGCTGCAATCCGAGGCTCATTTACTTGTGGGTAGGGGGGCAAGTCCCTTTGCCTTCCAGGTAAATATGCATAGGGGCGTGTAGCTCAGCCCTGTACCCATTTACTTCGAAACAATCCTCACTACTAATGCAGCGGGACTTCCTTCCAAACAAGTGGGCATGGGATTTAGGGCTTAAATAAAATACCAACCATTTCTGCCTGTCTCTCTGAATCACCCCCCACCCTACGCCAGACAGCCATACAGGAACGGCTTAGGGAGGACAAATAACTGACAAAGAAAATTCGACCAACTTAAAATACTGATCATTAAATAATGATCTGATTCATCCTTTATCCAATAACCCATTGGCTCTTTTGGACCTGTTTCCTTAAAACTCCCCCCCCCAATGAAAATAAACCTAAAGTCCTGCCCCCAAAAGTCGTGGAAGTGGAAGAAATAACAGCAACAACAATAACGATTTCCCATATATAAATATGAAAATGTTATATACTAATGTGAATATACCCCCCCCCCCGAAACAAGTCATGGTGTGACAATGAAGGTAGATTAGGAGTTGGAAGGGTGGGTGGCTGAGAGAGCTAAGAAGCTGAAATCTGGTAATTCTATCTCTTGGCTGTGGCAACAGGGAGAGTCAGCCGAGTCTACCTATCGGGCCATCTGGCTGTTCTAAGCTGTGGCCCCATGCTGTATGATTTTCTCTTAAAATCTCTTCCGCTGAAGCCCCGCTCTTATTGAATTCATCAAAAGCAAACTTTCCCCGAGTTTTTTTTAAGGAGGCTAAAATAATAAGTCGACCACTGTGACATTCTCTAGGCTTAGACCATTTTTCATAACGCAGCTGATAGTCTTTTGTGCGGCGGAGGAGACTAAACAGATGAATAACGAGGAAAGTCTCCCGGAAGGGAGGAGAGAGAGAGAGAGAGAGACCCCATACAACTCCCCCCTTCCAACTAAAGCTGCTTTTTTCTAATCTTTAAAAAGTTAACTGAAATGAGAGGTGCGTGTAAAAAAAAAGAAAAAGCCCCCAGCGCCACCAAGGAGCAAGCAAAACACTGATTGTGTCCCGACTGGAAACAACTTTGCACTGGCTCGCTTCGCTCCCCAAACTTTTTTTTTGCAGCTTATGAGACGACCCATGTGGAGGGGCGAAGCTGGGGCCTGGGCCATCTCAGAGAAACAGCCGCAGTCAGCCTGCTTCGCTGATGACTATTTCCCCCCCTCCTTTCCAAACTTGCAGCAAGTCCCACACTCTCTCTATCTCTCTCTGCATTTTTATTTATATTTTTCCCCCGGTCCTCCTCCTTGTAGTAATCCTTATTGACTCTAGGGCCAGGAAGCAGGAAGTGTCTGCAAGAGGAAGGAGGAAAGCGGGGTGGGGGTTGGTGGTGTTTGTTTTTGATGGACACATGGGGTAAGTTTCATCTTTCATTTTGTTTTACCTCGGTGTATTTTCAAGTGTATTCCCCCCCCCTTTTAAATGCTTGATGTACATACTAGATATATAGTTGATGGACTGCCTATGTTCTCCCAACTCATTTCTTATAGAGATATGATGTATGTATGTCTTGGATCCTGTTTAGATTTGATTTGCTGTTGTTTATTTTATTTTATTCCTATTCTCTTCACTTCGGGATTATTTTCAAACTAAATCAAGATGCTTTATACCCCAATCTCCTACTTCAGTGGGTTCCTAGGGAGTGGGATTTTAATATGTTTGAATGAGATGATATTCAATATGTCATGGGGGACCGGTGGGCTCGTGGTTTTCATTTATTTATTTGATATATTGTGGGAAGAAAGGTGACATCTTAGGCCTCGATCCTAATCATACCTGGAGGTAAACGATAGATGCAGTCCTACTGACACTTACTTAGAACTTAGCCGCATTGAATTGAACGGGACCTACTTCCCATTCAAAGCATGTAGGGGCCAAACTTCCTATGATTGGACTGCAGGAATCTGGTGTGTGTGTGTGTGTTGGCCTATGAGAAAAACAAAACCGACCCAACTAGCAGGATTGTTTTTGTGGGGGGCAAACAAGACATACTGTAAAAGGAATTTGCTAATTAAAAACTTTGTAGTAAATAATAGCAGTGCATTGTGTGAATTTACGTGGCGAAAATCCATGGCGTTTGCTTTAAGAGGATCCATACCGCTCAGCTCAGTGGCGCTTACTTCTGAGTAAACGTGAGTAGGATCCAGCTGTAAGACAAGCTTGGGTTTAGGCATGTTCGGCTGCCAATTCCCTCGTCAAAAAGCCCGTGTGCAGCTGCGCGTTTGGCAATGTATATAGCGCGATGTAATCGTAGTCAGCATCACACACCGGTTTCCACTTAAGTCCACGACGCCGAGGGTCGAATGTATTAGCCCAAAGCCTTACACGCGCGCGAGGTTTTTTCTCCAGAAGCTCAGCCATTGGTTCAAACAGGGCTATTTATTCAAAGGGAGAAGCCACGCGGGTGATCTGGGGAGTTAGCTTCATTTTTAAGAACTGTTTACGTGTGTTACGTTACATGCACAGCCATTTCCTTTGCGCTGTGCCTCGTCAGTCTCCAGATAGGAAAGATCCCCCCTCCCGCCCCCATCTAAGCAAAATAATCCCAGCCGCCAAGAAAATACGACCCAAGCAGATTAGCTCGGAGTGAAACCGCATTACATAGCATAGACATCAACCCCCCCCCCCCACATCCACAGAACTCAGTGGAAGCTACGTATCTGAATGGAAGCCCATTTAACATGTGAAATAAAACCGGAGTCTTGGTTTAGTGCTTTGTTTTGACTGGCTTGTTGGTTTGGGATGGTGGATTTCGTCTAAATGCAAGGGCTCCGGCTTCACCGCGTCTTCTGGGGGCGGCCCTAAGTACCACTATATGGGAGTAACTCCCATTGAACTCAACGGGCCGGATTTGCTTCTGCTTCACGGTGCTTAAGATCCTGTTGGCAGCCCAGTTGCATCTGCCTGTCTCTCTTGGACACGTTTCCCTTGGTGGTTGTTTCTCCAGTATCCATCTCAGATGCGTCGCTCTTAAGTGCGTAAAATATGACCTCATATTTGTGTCCCATGTAATTGGCTGGGCTTCACTTTTGGAAGACACTGGTTTCTTTGGATGCTGTTTCCGACTTTTCTTTCCAAGAATTGGGAATAGAGCGTAAAGTCCTCCTCCATTTCCTCCCTGGGGAATAAACAAACAATAAAAGAGGGTAGTGGGGCGTTTCCACATTAAAACTATGGACTAGCTCCTTTGCAACAAAGTAGATTCTTTGACATACGCTGGGGACAGAGTTCGCCTGGGGCAGAGGTCCCTCTACCCCACCCTCCCGCCCCCCAACCAAAGCTTGCACAGTGTGCAGAATCGTGATGGAAGAAACAAGCGATCCCTGGGATTAATGCCCTTTTTCCGCGCTTTGGTCTGTGGGACTAGCAGAAAACGCAACTTTTGCCCCCATTGGCTAGCTAGGTGAATTAAGCGCATCCTGCAACTGAACAGTCCTTGACCTTTGTCTTTATGTTTGCTCAAATGTTTGCCTAAAACACAATCACCCTTGACAAGGGAGCCTGCTACCGTGTGACACTGCCTATTCAATAGATAGATGTTCCCTGCCACACACACAACAACCCCAGCGCAGCATTTTAAATGGCTTAGGTATTTGTAAAAGCCCGTATAAATTAATGTCGGGTGATTGCTAGTTGCTGGTCAAAGAGGCGGCCGTTTAACTGGTAGAATACAAGGGAATCCATAGCGGGAAAGCACACGCGCGCGCTCTGTTTCTCTGTCTCTCGCTCTGTTTCACACCCGAACACAAACAAACAGGGAGAAAAAAAACCGAGGGCCAGGAAACTGGCAGCCGCGAATGTTGCAGGAGCGCGCGTGCACAGGAAATGTTAGTCGCGAGGCATGCAGGTGTCGAGGAACCAGACTCAAATGCTGCTAATGCTTGAGGAGGAAGAAAAAGAAAATAAATGAATGAACGGGTTGATAATATAGGATAGGACCAGTGTGGTCTAGAACGCAGATAGACTGAAATAGGATCCGATGGATCCGTGACGTTTGCAGGCCGGTGTAGTCAGGCCCACTCGGCAAAAGATGACTTACTCCCAAACAAATCCGCATTCCCAGGATATATTGCCTTAGTACATTTCATTGAAATGAATAGTATGAAGCCGCAGTTAGGTATACTGTATGTACATATAGGTATACGTGTATTTCTGTGCACAGGATTTTGGCACTTCTGTTTTATGGGGTATCCAAGCATTAAGGATGCATTCTCCTCACCCCTTTCCGCCAAAACGTCTGTTAAACAGTTATGTTGGAAGGAGGTGAGGCTTCTCTTTCAAAAGGCAACCTGGGAATTGGGTTTGCTAGATGCCTTCGACCTCCCCTTACGACCTAGAAGCTTTGAAATGCCTCACCCCACCCAGGGAGTCAAAAGGGTTCCTCCTTAATATTTTTCAGCAGGACAACTCAACCCTTCGCTCGAAGGAACCTGACTGCTGGTGCAGCCAGCACCCTCTCTCCCCAATGAGTTCAGGGTAGCTTACTCCCGAGTAAGGCTTTCTAGGATTTCCGGCTCCCTTCGCAGGAGTGTCGGGAGGAACTGGGTTGGGTGGAAACGTGGCTCCTTCGCTGGGGCAGTGTCTTAGTTTCGTGCAGGTTACAGAGGATCTCTGCAAGGCAAGGCTCTTTCTCTCGGGAAAGGGAAGCAGTAGCTTCGCTCTCCTTTCGCCCTCGCAACCCATGCGATATATTTCCCTGTGCGTACACACGGCATTCATTTGGTTGTATATTTGCGCAAACGGGATGCACGTAGCTGTTAATGCTGATTGGTCATGAACGTCTTCCGTTTGAACTTACAGTGACTGGGGCGGGGGGGGGGGGGGAGAGAGGAAACCTCCTGCATTTTCATTGCCCTCCTGTAACCTTTGAGTTAGAATGAAAATGAAGGATCCATATGAGGATGATGACTTTTTTTAAAAAATAATAAACTCGTAATTTGATTTTGTTGTTCTTGTTACCAGCCAATAAAAGCTCCAATTCTTGGAGAGATCAAGCTGTTCAGTTAGTAAACAGCGATGTGATTCCGTTGCAACGAATGTTGTTCGTTTTGGTCTTTCCGCGAGTAAGAGTTCTTTGATGCGCTGCTATGTGTATGTAAATTACCTGGGAGGGGGCAGCCTTCACATTTTGTGAACTACCTTTCTCTAGCCACGTAAAGGCATTCCTTTCTATAGGAGAATGTTTGGTGCTTTAGAAAATAACTGCTATCTGCATTAGCTTGCTGCTCTGGTCGTTTTGGGAGGCGTTTTAAATCTCTTATAGGACTTTCGGAGCTCAAAGAGCTTTCTCACATCCTCAGAGTAGATGGTCTGTTTTTAATATCCCATTTTATGGATATGGAAACTGAGAGATCTGCCCAAAGATGATGTCCTGATAGAAAACCTATTTTTCCACCGGACTCTTCCAATATTCTCTTCTCTGGATGCTGCACTTCAGTTTCCTGTGGGTGTGAACCAGTGTAGAATAGGGCAGAGTGGATGGCTGTGACTGTGAGCAGCTCCACTACCGGTAGTTCTCAGTTTCCCCATCAGGAAAGTGGACACGTTTAACGGCCGATCATTAACACATTCCAACTCATCGCGTAAAGATTCTAACAGATGAATTTCAGACTCTAAAGCCATGCGGTTCCAGTTTAAATTATTGCGCCCCTAATAGCGTGATCCTCAAAAGGTTTGTTTAGAAGCAATTCAATCGCTGCTTTTTGAAAGCAAATGCATTTAGGAACCTTAATCGTCATCAGTTGCAACCGAAGTACAATGGATTTAATTGTATTGTGGGTTTTTAAAAATGTATTATGACCCGCCCAGGGACCTTCTTTCTGGTGGGGTAAGAAAGAAAGCAGCAAATTTTTTACTAATAATGTACAATGAATACTCAGGCTTGGCTGTTGGGAAGTATGTTCACATCGATCAGCTGGGAATTTGTTTCACGCATGCTCCCCTGGCTGGGACCGTAGGGCTTTTGCGCAATTTCCATTCATATCGGAGGTGGTGGGTGGCGGCTTGCAAATGACCGTTTCAGGTGTACTTTGCTGTCTAAGCACCTTGAATCGGAAATAAGTCCCAATGATTTCTCACGAGTTTACACTCGATTTTTTTTTAAAAAAAACAAAATAGAATGTCACTCTTCCAGAGCTCCAGGTAGCCTGAAAACAATACCGCAGTTCAGCAGTTAAGTGCTTTGCTGACACGTGTCACACCTGGTGCAGAAGTATCCATCTTTTCCCCTATAGGCTGAAACGAGCTTTTCTGTTCACTTACTGCTGCGTGGCTGATTCGCTCAGGACACACGTGCACTTAAAATTCAGGGATTAGTGATGCCCTCCAGTAATATTGCTCGCCTACCGCATAGCGATACGAAACACATTTAATTGGAAGTTGGCTCCATTGGTGGATTTTAAATGTTTTGTTTTTTTACTTTCGAGTAAGCGTATAGATGATCGCAGATACCTGGTATTCCCCAGGGAATTTTAACCAGCAACGGAAATTTGCGGGGGGGGGGGGGAGGCTACTACAAATGAGAAAAGTATCTATTTGCATCGGTCGGAAGCCCCATGGGACATTTACTCCCAAGGAAGCGTGCAGCCAATGATCCTGAGTTCGGCTGGAAGCCTGCAGGCCACCAGGTTGCACCTCCATGCACATTTGCTCAGGCGTAAACCTCCTTTGAAGGCAACGGGATTTACTTTTTAGTAAACATCCGTCGAACTGGACAGTTAATTAGGAAAAAAGCGCAGGTTTCAATTTCTGATTCGCCTTTTTCCTGGGAAGCTGTGTGCTGACGAACGAAAGGAAAGGAAAATGAGTCAGGGATCGCCACCTCCGAGGCAGGACGAGTCAGTGGATCACAGCACCGATTAAGTAGAAATGGGGGCGGGGGGGGAGAGATCTGGGTCAGCCACGAGGCTTTTGCAAAATACAGTGACGACAGACTTTCCTTTGGTACTTTGCCATGAACGCGAGAGAGATTGCAAGCTGAACTTTCTTCCCGCTTCCTTCACAAACCCCCCAATGAAGGCAACGGGTAATTTGTTGTAAGCAGGCATGGTAGAACATTATTATTATTATTATTTTAAAAAATTCATTAGAGAAAATCTTGCTTAGAAGATGAACTATCTGACAGCCAGATCCTACTCAGAAATAAGTCGCGCTGAAGTCAATGACACTTACTTCCCAGCAGGTCTTCTTAAGCAGCGTACTAAGGACACAATTCTATGCAGGGATAGGAAGACGTAAGCCCCACTGAATTTAATGGGGCTCACACCCAGGTAAATGTAGGTACTGTTGCAGTTTTCTAAAGCAATAAGCTTCATAGACTCTGGGGGACTGACCGTCGAGGAATCCTGTTTTGGCTCGCCTGCCCTCCACGTAGATTTAAAGTCACTCACTTACACACAACATGCTTGCATTACGTGTTGTAGACATGCCTGCATTTACACCGTAATTCAGTTTTAGTAGGTGCAATAAGAGTTCAACATCGCTGTCCGCAACCCGTTTATTGACTTCAAATCAATTTAAACTGCCACCCGAGGCACATCGACTTGCAACTCGGTTTCGCTGACGTTCCTCCCCGAGATCTATGGCTTGGAAGTCTGCCACTGATTTCCCTGGGACTCCTTTCCAAGGAGCGTGTGCCCAAGAGGAACGCCATAAACGTCTTGACTCTTGACTTGCAAGTACATTACAGCGAAAGTCAAAGTGCTTAGGTTGCGGGTAACTGCAAATCCTGGCTGGGAAACCCGGCTGATAATATGTTTCGGTAATGCTTTCCTTATGCAGCTTTGAAAGTTTCAAAAAGTCCTTCTTTCGGTCACTGCTCTCCCGACCAGAAAAGAAAGAAATGTATTTGCAGGTATATTTGTTAGCATGCCTATGAGATACCAAACAGAGTTTGCATGGGAAAGTTTTATTTAAAAATAATTACAATGTGATAAAAAAGGCACACCTTTCACGCACAGTCTTTTATCATATCAGGTATATCTCCCGAATTTCCCTCCCTCTCCCACCCCCTTTCAAAACTGTCTGCTACATAAACAATGAAGCTTGTAATTACTTGCTAATTTCATTGTGGTTGCTCTGGAGAGCTTATAACATTTGGGGCCCATTGTCCACTCATTATGTTTCCAGAAGCTTTCTAGGATGCCTCGCCTGGACTTTGTCCAGTCTGTAACCAATAAAGGAAATTTACAACCTTGACACATAGGGAACCCCTCTCTCCCGCTCCCCGCCGCCTCCGCCGCCAATGTCAGGGAAGAAAAATTGAGATGTAAAGGTGCTTGGTGCTTTCTCACAACCCTGTAGCTCTTAATAAAGAATTAGACTAAAGCGGGAGGAGGGTGGAGAGAAAAAAGAAATGGTAACACAATAAAAAGAGTTAGATCCCTCATTCAAAGACCATGTTTTTTTGTTTTACTTCTTATTAAAGATGCTCATTACACCACTTTGTTCCATGAGGACACTTTCATTCTCTAAGAGTTTATTTAACAGAGTACCGTCAAAACCAATAAGAGTGGTGTCATCGTTTTTCAACAGCAAGAGGATCATATAACCTTTTGATGTTTTAGTTCACCCGACCCAGACTTGTGTGACAATTTTTTTAAGAACAGCCAAATTGGTGATTTAGGAATGAAGTGAAATGGATATCGATCAGTGACAGTCGCCAAAACAGCGATGAAATAGTTAAAACTTAGCAAATACAGTACTAGCACCTCTCAGGACCTTAAAGTTAGCCCAAAGTTATATATATCGCAACGATCCGAAAAAGGTGATGAACTTGAGCTTTGGTGGGTTTCTTTAATGAAGGAACAAAAATTAAGCACATATATAATATATATATTCCAATTTTGTCTGTATGATTTCCCCCACCCTAAGGATGGTTTCAGTGGCACTTGCTTCCAAACAAATGTGCTCAGGATCGCAGTTTTATGACATCTTTGCGGGCTGGGGTGAAATTCAAAGCTGACAACTTATGCACTTGGGAATAACCCGCCCCCAGCGGGACTTATTTCGAAGGAAAAGTGCACAGGGTCGAGCCCACCCACCCCTCCCTCCGTCAGCATGTCCATTGCATTTTACATATGAGTTGAATTCATTAAAGGTTGAAACATTTCTTATAGATCGGTCCCGGTATAAACGAAATGTTCTGGTTAATACCTGTGCAAAAAGTAATGATCAAAACCTCTCCTCTGGCTGCACATAGAGACAGACAAATTGGGTGCGCGTGTGTTTATTTCTCTGTACAGTATATATATTTGTGTGTGCATTATCTACCAAACTACCTGCAGTTGTTTACTGGATGCCCAGAACAATCACTCGGTTATTAATTGAACTACACTGGAGCAAACTCTTTCAAGTTTGTAAAAAGCTTTGAATCTGGTTCTTTCTCCAACCATGGGCATAATGGAAGCAGAAGGAAAGACGATGGGCATATTTTGGGGGGAGATCCTTTATATCAGCCGGCAAAGGGGACAAGTATTTTTTGACTGATTTCTGTACCGATGTAAGTTTTGGAGCTGCACAGAACTCCTAAACTGCAATCCTGCACACACGTATCTTGGAATAAGCCTTTGTTGAAAATGAGCCTTACTTCCGCGTGGACTCGTATTAGGGTGCACTGTTACTCAGGCGTTTGTCTGAAGTGCTTTGCTTAGAATGAAAACCAACGGGGCTTCCTGCCAAGGAACCCCGAAAGATCGCTTAGCACCCGCATTCTAGAGCGCTTTGAACGCAAAGAGCGACAAAAAAATCCTGACCTGCATTTCAGTGTTGTTGTACTTAAGCGCTTGGAACATCCCAACGGTTCTATCTCAATTATGTTTTAATTTCCAGTGGAATACTAACAGAATTTTTCCTCTTGCACTTGCTCTCCCGGCCACTTCCGCCCCTTCCCCTCCCCGCCTGCTCCTTGTTGCTATCTAGTTTGTTTCCCTTTTAAGCATCCTGCTTTTCTTCTCCACTCCTCCTCTCGCAGAGAAGGGCAGCAGGGCCATCCCACAAGCAGCTCGGGGTCAGAGGCTGTTCCTCCCTCCCGGCGCCGTGTTTGTTTACAAGGAGGCAGAGCTGAGGCTGTTAATGACGTCTCCTGCTTCTCACCTGACTGGCTGGGGAGGAGGCGCTGCTCTTTCCACCTCTTGGAGCCTTTGCCGTTCAGATCTTCTGCTCTATGACAGGTGGGCTACCAATGTTTGCCATTTCCAGGGCCAGGGACGTGGGATCTTAATAGCTCCACCCCAGTACACTCAACTTGATCTGTCTATGCACCCTAGATTCAGCAACAACAAAGTTGCAGGGCCCCGTGGCCCTCTATACCTGTGGCTGTACTCCAGCTTCCATCAGCCCTAGCTAGCTTGACCACTGGTCAGAAATGGCTGGATTTGCACCACAGTGTCACATGAGCATGGTGGTCAGTAATCACACAGTTAAAAGATGGAGTTAACTCTCTAGTAGCAAAAACACTATCCTCACAGATGTGGTTCAGTGTGAGGCCTAATAAGCACAGCAGCTCATTCCCTGTGGTCTTGTTGCTGTTTAGTTGCTTAATCGTGTCCTACTCTTCGTGACCCTATGGACCAGAGCACACCAGGCAGTCCTGTCTTCCACTGCCTCCTGCAGTTTGGTCAGACTCACGTTGGTAGTTTCAAGAACACTGTACAACCATCTTGTCCTCTTTCGTCCCCTTCTCCTTGTGCCCTCCATCTTTCCCAACATCAGGGTCTTTTCCAGGGAGTCTTCTCTTCTCATGAGGTGGCCAAAGTATTGGAGCCTCAGCTTCAGGATCTGTCCTTCTAGTGAGCTCCCTGTGGTCTTACTCCATGAAAATCAGTTTTCAAGACTGAAAGTCCCTGCCTCTGCATAGTTCCCCCCCCCAAAGCATTCGGATACAGCATCTGCATGCAGCCAGCCTCTCTTCCTTTTTCCATGCCTTTTCTGGTTCTGGGAGACCTGCAGGGATGGTTGCTTGTTGTAGCAGGAGGTGGAGTAGCCGGACTCATCTCAGCCTCTTGGTCTGGCCTCTCAACTCACCTGCTTCAGCTTCTGCCTCTGATTCTGGATTTCTCTCTGCCGCAGACTCTTCCAACCCACTGAGCCAAGTTGTCTCTTCAGCTTCTGACACCTCCTCTTCCCAGTCTTCTCCCTCTGACCACCCATTGTTGTCCACCACCAATCCACGGTCTCTGAGCCTTCTCCCTTTGGGGGTTCCCCAGCTGGTTCCTGCCACCATTCCTCTGCATCCAACCGCATCCAACCCATCTGTGACACCCTGCAGTATCTGAATTGCCAGAGGGCTTAATGATTACCTAGGGAAATGCATTCTTTCCTGGGGAACTTTCTGGAAGCAACCCAGGGCTGGTGCTCTCATAGGTCCAACTTGGCAGCTACCTAGAGTGCAGACTTCAGAGGGGCACAATACTGTCCCTTGAGGGACACAGTTTAATATGGATTAGTTTTGGTTATGCCTTATAAATTTACAACAACATATTTTATATATATCATAAATAATTTTATCATTTCCGCAATAAATTTTGTGGGTGGGTGTAGATAGTTATCCTTGCCTAGGGTGCAAGGCTGGGATAGCTCAGTTGGTAGAACATGAGACTCTTAATCTCAGGGTCACGGGTTATGTTGGGTGAAAGATTCCTACATTGCCAGGGTTAAACTAGATGACTCTCATGGTGCCTTCTAATTGTATAATTCTACAAAATTAGCTTTGCCTAGAGTGCTAAAATAGTCTGGCACTGGCACTGGGCCACCGGAGACAAAAGTGGTCAGAGGAAAGGGCATGAGTCTTTCTTTTGTGTAGCAGGCTACATTATAGGCATAAAAAGATACACCTGCACCCTTTTCCATCCTTCATCCAAGCAAATAAGAGAATCATCACAGTTCAAGGCTGTTGGAATGTTCAGGGAGGCAGGAGAGGATATATTGTTTATTAATATCCTTTCTAACTTGCACTAGCAAGTTCCTTTACTTAGCAGAGTTTCACATTCCCCTTTTAAATGCACAGCAGATAGCTGGTTGCAGGCTTGTTTAAGCCTCTCAATACAGTGGCACCTCTACTTACGAATGTTTCTACTTACGAACGGAGCTCCGCCCGCCATCTTGGATGCTGTTTAGATAGGATTTTTTTTCTACTTACGAATTTTTAGATAGGGTTGCTTCGACTTACAAATTTTTTCCTCCCAATGCATTCCTATGGGATTCGACTTACATTTTTTTTCGACTTACGAATGTGTGTTCGGAACGCATTAAATTCGTAAGTAGAAGTACCACTGTATTAGGTTCCCTTATACCCCTCTTAAAAGAATAAACACGCCACAATCTTATGTAAAGTATATAAAAGAAGTTTACTCACATCACCAGTTCACAGTTAGATCCCTGAAGGCAGATTTAGTTACACAGTATATACATGTGGATCTATCCCATATGGAGATAGCCCCAGTGTCCTTTGTTGGCTGAGAGCCAAAAGAGCATTTCTAGCTAAAAGCTGCTGCTCCAATGGGGGCTGCGTGCCCTGTCCCTTTTGTTACCTGGACAGCTTAGGTCACACCCACCTCTAGTCACATGCAAAAGGAAGTATGTACCAGCCAGGAGGAAACAGGAAGGTTTTTAAATGGCTGGACCAAACATTCCCTCGCATGTCCATTCTAGGAAAACAAGGAATGTTGTACTTGACTGCTACTTACGTATCACATCCCACAAAGGCTACATTTCAGCAAAAGCAGACGAAGAGAGTAGGAGCAGGTCTACTGAGGACCCCAAGGGCCAGACATATAGGTATTTGTTCCCAGCCCCTTCCCTAGAAGATAGTAGTTTGCCTTCACAGCTGCCCAACAAAGGAGCTGTTCAGAGGCTCTGAGATTTGGCAATGACAGGTATGTGTCTGATGATATACAGGTAACTGAACTGTCTTGCTTCTCACCACACTATGATCTTCACAAAAAGAATTCAAATAGGATGCTCAAAGGCTTGAAAGTGAACAGAGAGAAAGCAGGTTGGAAACCTTGGCTCTCTGCTTTGGATGTAGAAGGTCCCAGGTTTAATCCCCAGAAGCTGCAGTTTGGGGTCTGAGTGTCCCCTGCCTGCAACCCCAGAAAGAATACTGAGCTAGATGGAATGTTTGGTCAGGCACAATCTAATACAGCTTTGTAGCTGTTCCTTAAGTTCTTATTTAGAATATCAGATGTCTTGTGGCATAAGCGGTGGACTAGCTTAGTTACTACTTAGACCACAAGGCTCTTTGTTGCAGCACAGCTACCCCTTGTGGGATTCTCTTTTGGCAAAAGGAAGAAGATGGGGATGGTTAAGGCAACTATTCTCCTTTTCCATAACAACAGCAACAATCATGATGCCAGTATTAGGACCGATTGAGGATGAAAGAAAGATACAGGAGGAGAAGCTGGTTTTACAGTGAAGTAGGAGCTAAAAAGGCAACAAAAAAAAAAAACACGCCACCACCATCTCCACCTCCTCCCCCCCCCCCAGATTCCCAAATTGTTGGCTGGCAAAGCTCCAAGCATCCATAGCCTTTGGTGCACACAGTTCCCATGGAAACCCTATAGCTTTCCTCCAAAGCAATTCACCTGAGGGCCTAGGGAGAATTAGGAAATGAAGAGGATGCAGTTCTGAGCTTCCCTCCCCCCATTCATGCATGTATAGGCAAAGCACTACATCTTTGCTCTCCATGGTGACTTTCCTACTCTTTCTAGGTTTGCATTTTTGTTTTTTTGTTTTTAAAATATGTTTATTAAAGATTTTCACACATACAAAGATACAAAATGCACAAAACACAAAAAGTACAAAAATACAAAAAATATAAAATACAGAAAGCACAAAAATACAAAAACCAAAATTCTTACTTATAAACCTTGTTTCTAATCTATTGACTTCTTCTCCCACCTCCTGCTGCGCTTCTTTACATTTCATATTTAGTAAATTCTAAATCTTATATAAACTCTAAATTTGCTTCAATATTATCATTTTACTATATCTATTATATCTTATCCTTTAAACACTCAGTCTATATCTTAATTAAAATATCCTTATCTTCTAACAATGCTTATTTTCAAACCCTTGTATTATCTACAACTTCCTTGTATCTCCCTCACTACCATTAAATCAATCTATTACATGCTTATTTTTCAAATAAATTTTAAATTTCTTCCAATCTTCTTCCGCTGCTTCTTCACTCCGATTCCAAAGTCTCCCCGTCAACTCAGACAGTTCCATATATTCTATCAATTTCTTCTGCCAATCATCCACAGTTGGTAATTCTTCATTCCACCAATTCTTTGCCAATAATATACTTGCTGCTGTTGTGGCATACAAAAAGAAAACAACATCTTTCTTAGGGATATCATCCCCCGTTATCCCAAGTAAGAAGGCCTCTGGTTTCTTAACGAAAGTGCTTTTCAGCACTTTTTTCAGTTCATTATAAATCTTTTCCCAGAAGTCTCTCACTTGGGGGCACGTCCACCACACGTGGAAGAAAGTACCTTCTTGTTTTCTGCATTTCCAGCATTTATTGTCTTGTTTATGATAAATCTTAGCTAACTTTACCGGAGTCAGGTACCATCTATACATCATTTTCATTAAGTTTTCTTTTAAGACTGTACTCACGTTAAATTTCATATTTTGCTTCCATAACCTTTCCCAATCCTCCACCATGATGTTGTGCCCTACATCATTTGCCCATTTTATCATCACACATTTTGTTTGTTCGTCTTTTGTATGCCATTCCAACAATACATTATACATTTTTGATAAATTTTTACTTTTTGAATCTAACAATTCTGTTTCTAATTTAGACTTTTGCATTTGAAAACCAACTTTTTTGTCCATTTTAAACATTTCATTGATTTGATAATATTGAAACCAATCATTTACTTTACTCTTCAACACCTCATATGGTATAGGTTTGCATTTTTGTGAAGGGACTAGGGATTTATCTATATCATACATTTAGAACGCATTGCTTCCCCCAAAGAATCCCGGGAACTGTAGTTTGTTACGGGTGTTGGGAACTGTAGCTTTGTGAGGAGTAAACTGTAGTCCCCAGGAGTCTTGTGGGCTGGGGGAGATACATGTGTTTTAAATGTATGGCATGGATGTGACCTTGTTCATAACTAAAGCTCTTTTCAGGTGGAAGCTGGAACTGTTAAACTTATCTATACCAGTTTTGGGAGGGCAATTGATTTACCTTGCTGATTTGAACTGGATTGATAGCCATTCCCTTTCCCCAGGGAACTATGTAGTCCTGCAAGTGAGGGATAGGGATCTTAAGCATGTGATTCTCTCTGCAATCCCTACCAAACTTCAATTACAAGCACTGGGGCAGGTAAATTGATTTATTAAAAACAGGTATATATTTGCTGCATAGTTATGCCCTCAACATGACCAAATAGACCAAAGGTCTGAAGAGATCTTTGGAAGTTCCATGGAGACTCTTGTGAGGCTGGTTTCAGTTGTTAAGGGAACTGTTCTTTGACCTTAAATAAGAAGAGAGTTAGATTGAAGTCATGATCTCTACGCATGCTGGATGACTTTTCATTTGTGGGCTCAACAGAGCAGCAACATCTTGAGCTACTGGATAGATCAGCAAAAGAGCAACAGCTCAGTGTGCAGGTGCAGCAAAAGATGGCAAATTTCTTGTTAGCATTTGGAAATAAAATAGCCAGGGATGCGGAACGCCAATCAATCTGACTGCTACTGTATATTTATATTCAATAAATAAGTTAGATATATTATCTGTTATATAGCTGTTGCTTTTTAAAAAAGCAACAACCAAATTCAAACAGGTCATATTGTTAGGTTAAATGTTATTGTTGTTTTAACAATAACTCGGTGCTTTCTTTTTAATCATTTCGCTCTTAACCCTGCTTTCCCATCTGAATGCTTCATCTTTATCACTACAGACTTTTCTGAACCGCTACAGACCTCTCTCTGTACCCCATAATGCATGCTTACTCCTCTTTCCCTGTTACCACAGTTCCCTGGTACACCCCCCCATTTTCATACCCAAAGGACTCTCTGCAGTCCCATTTCCCTAAGCCCCCCCCCCCCGGTTTTCTCTACATCACAGAGCACTCATCTCTGTCTGAAGTACTACAGGTCTCTACACTGCTGGACTCTGCTAGTCTTCCTTCTGCCTGATAAACATTCTGATGCGGAGCTCCTCCTTCTGCCCATCAAATGTGCAGGTGGGCAGAAATGCACCAGTAGCAGCAGCCCCCCTAATCCTCGACTGCATGTGATGGCACTGGGTCAGATTTCAGGCTCGCACAGTGATCTATCTGACCCCCAACTTTCCACCTCAGCTGCCATGGCAGGGATGCAGATGTGGTGCTGGTGGTCCCACTGCTCCATAAAGCCCCATTGGGCTGTGTGGGGGGTATGGTAGGTTAAGATTGCTGCCTAAGTTTCTACCATTTGTTGTTGTTGTTGTTTAGTTGTTTAGTCGTGTCCGACTCTTCATGACCCCATGGACCAGAGCACGCCAGGCACTCCTGTCTTCTACTGCCTCCCGCAGTTTGGTCAAACTCATGTTTGTAGCTTCAAGAACACTGTCCAGCCATCTCGTCCTCTGTCGTCCCCTTCTCCTTGTGCCTTCCACCTTTCCCAACATCAGGGTCTTTCCCAGGGAGTCTTCTCTTCTCATGAGGTGGCCAAAGTATTGGAGCCTCAGCTTCAGGATCTGTCCTTCCAGTGAGCACTCGGGGCTGATTTCCTTCAGAATGGATAGATTTGATCTTCTTGCAGTCCATGGGACTCCCAAGAGTCTCCTCCAGCACCAAAATTCAAAAGCATCAATTCTTCTGCGATCAGCCTTCTTTATGGTCCAGCTCTCACTTCCATACATCATACATCACTCCTAGGTAAACCATAGCTTTAACTATATGGACCTTTGTTGGCAAGGTGATGTCTCTTTTTTAGAACCTGGTAAATGAATCAAAACATGCAGGTGCCATTCTCACCCCCCCTTGTTTTGTGAGAAGCTCCCACCTGCTCCCACCTTCCAGTGTTTTTAGACAATGAATGAAACCATAGCAATGACTGGCATTTAGGAAAACCGTTTCAGCCAATTAGACAAAGAGAAGGCCAGAATGAAACGCTCATGATGTGGACTCTTGCTTTGTTTTTAGGCACATTCTGTTGGTCTTTCCGGGTGGAGAAGTTATTGCTGCCCAACAGAAAACAATTCAGGTATCCAGGATGTTAGTGTAGCTGTGATGGGGAGATGGGGAGTGTGCAAAGTAAAAAATAAAAGGTAGCAATAAAGGAAGATACTCATGATCATTCTAACCTGGGTCTTATTTCATAAAAAGTAAGGTTTTCTTATGTGTTTGTATTTTTTCTTTGGGAATAACTCTGCTAATGCCAATGCTGACCGAATCCATCATTATTATGCCACACTGCAGGAGGCAGAACAGTCGTAAGAGTAAGAATATGGGTTACACCATACTGCAGAGCAACACAGTATTATTACCCAAGTTTCTGAAGAGGGGTAGTGTACGATAACCCTGAAGTGTAGTCCAGTATTGTTAATTGGTTTTTTTAAAAACTAACAACCTGAAATGCAGGGGGCTGTGAATTGCACTGATTGTAGCAACAGTGCAATTCTTTAAAGGCTGGAAGCTGTGAAGGAAGCCAGGGACAGAAGTGAGTGGGAAAGAGGTTGCTTGGATGCTGCATTCACCCATAGATGGACTGCAGGTCTACCTAGTGAGAACCAATGGAAGGATGGACCTGGAATGCAAGTTTCTCAAAAGCCAGGTCTATTCACTCAGTCACCTGATCTAGCAGAAATTGTAGATCTGTTCTCTGCTGACACTTATGTATGTTTGGTTATTCACTTAAGAGTATTTACTTCCCCCTGAAAAATTCCCGTGGATGCCCAAGCCTGACACCTTCTCTCTCAGCTTGACTCCTCCTCACAGAAGTCTTTTTTACATTTTCTTTGGGAAATAGTTCAGGAGGTTTTTGTTCTCCCAGCAACAAACATGGTGAGAGAATCTCAGCTGAAGGCAGCAGCAAGCTGGAACAACTGATGCCAAGTCGACTCTGCTGTGTGCCTTTGGACCTAGGGAAATGAGTAGCAACACATATAGACCGATGAAGGCATCCTCACACCTCACTGTTTTTATGGGCTTGGATGAAGCTTCAATTTCCAATGAAGAGGTGAGAAAGGGCAGTAAACCAGGGCGAGTTCTCCCATGGGGGCCCTTTCAGCCACTGTAAAAACTGCTTTCTCAAATTCAGTAGAGGAAATCTTTAGGATATCATTAATGACTTAATAGACAAACATACTGCTTTAAGGAAAAATGTACTTCTGGTCAAAGGATATATGTAAAAACCACAGAAATCGGGTAGATACCGTACTTCTGAAGAACTTCTGAAGTGTCTAATGGTTGTGTGAAGACACAACCAAAGAGATAAAGTAGCCCAGTAAGGAAGCAGCCCTATGTATGGGAAGTCAGAGTAAATCACACTCGCCTAAGTTAAGCAAGTGTAAAGTACACTGGATCCAAATTCTGCTCAGGCATGGGTCTGAGCCTGCCTAAACCTGACAGAGAGAAAACAAGCATTTAAGTAGTGTTTGAATTACACCATTGAACTATACCATCCTGTTTGCTGGTTTAACTTACACTGGGAACCAGCCAGCTGAGCCAGAGACCCACCACATCCTAAATTGTTCATCCTGTTTGATCTGGGGTTAGTATTTCACCCAGAATCAGGAACTGGAGGTTAGTGGTCTGGGAAGAGTCTGGGCAAGCAAAATATTGCAGTGACATCATGTGTGTATTTATATGGCGCTGTGGGTTAAACCACAGAGCCTAGGGCTTGCTGACCAGAAGGTTGGCGGTTTGAATCCCCACAACGGGGTGAGCTCCCGTTGCTTGGTCCCAGCTCCTGCCAACCTAGCAGTTTGAAAGCACGTCAAAGTGCAAGTAGATAAATAGGTACCGCTACAGCAGGAAGGTAAACAGCATTTCCGTGTGCTGCTCTGGTTCGCCAGAAGCGGCTTTGTCATGCTGGCCACATGACCTGGAAGCTGTACGCTGGCTCCCTCGGCCAATATTGCAAGATGAGTGCCGCAACCCCAAGAGTCGGTCACGACTGGTCCTAATGGTCAGGGGTACCTTTACCTTTACCTTTACTGTATGTATGTATGTATGTATGTATGTATGTATGTATGTAAGTATGTATGTATGTATTTGCTAAAGTCTGGCAACAGCTGTCTCCTTTGAGAGAAGATTGATCCAAGGGTTGCAAGACCAATAGAGATTGCTCACATGTCCAATAGCAGGACATTACCATTAACTAACTGTAACATCACATTATGTACAAAACTATATGTGAAAAGCCAAAAGGATTGCTGATCCCTAAGACAAAAAGCTCCAAGATCCACAGCTGGGCAGTACATTTATTGAGACCCAACTCAATATCATGAAACATCATGAAGGTTGAGCAAGCTTTTGAGTTCTTCAGAATTTGTCATCGGACAAGATGTTACACAAAGCAGGGAGTGTGGGAGGAGGTGGGAGTGAGAAAAGAAATAAATATGTTGTTTAGTCATGCCCGACTCTTCGTGACCCCATGGACCATAGCACGCCAGGCACTCCTGTCTTCCACTGCCTCCCACAGTTTGGTCAAACTCATGTTCATAGCTTCGAGAACACTGTCCAACCATCTCATCCTCTGTCGTCCCCTTCTCCTTGTGCCCTCAATCTTTCCCAACATCAGGGTCTTTTCCAAGGATTCTTCTCTTCTCATCAGGTAGCCAAAGTATATTTAAAAAAATCCTCATCATTCCCTGCTTTGTGGGGTAATCTTATGGCAAGATCTGGCAGGAGCTGTTTAGGATTTAGCATAGGATGTACCATAGTTTAGGATGCAGCAGATCTCCAGCTCAGCCAATTCGCAGTTTAGGTAGGCTCAATCAGTGCAATTCACAGCCCCTTCCTCATTGCATTGCATTGCATTTCAGTTTTGCTTTTTTTTAAAAAAAAATCAGTTGACAGTACTGGGCTACACTTCAGGGTTATCATACACTACCCCCCTTCAGCAACTTGGGTAAAAATACTGTGTTACTCTGCAGTATGGTGTAAATAATAATAATAATAATAATAATAATAATAATAATAATAATAATAGTTTTATGTATTTTTAATCTCCTGTTGGAAGCTGCCCAGAGTGGCTGGGGAGACCTAGCCAGATGGGCGGGGTATAAGTAATAATTTATTTGTTTGTTTGTTTGTTTGCTTGCTTGCTTGCTTGCCATAATTAAATCCCCAACTCCAGCTCAGCCAAACAGCCAGTGTAACTTGCACTTTCTGGCTCAGCCAGCTGAGCCAAGGCCAGTTTGAGTCCCCTCAAAAAGGGCACGGTTGTGGTAGAACAAGAGAGGGGAAAATTTGTGCTGGATCCTAAGTGTGTTAGGTCAGTCACATGAGCTGACACAACCCAGCACAAAACATAAGATCTACCCCTCCCTCTTTCATTTGCAACTTTCTCTCTCTCTCCCCTGCCCCATTTTCTTGCATGTCTCTGCCCTATGTTGGCAGCAGATCTCACATCATCCTGGGCTTTTCTCAGTCTATAGTGGACATCAGCGGAGTTCCTGAAATCATTCATCTTAAATACACCAGCTTCTCAATCCGAAACAATTTTTTGTTTGCATGGGTTCTCCCCCCCCCCATTTCTCAACTGATAACTTTGGAATCAGGAAAGTACATCTAAAATCTCCAGATAAATTGAGTTACTTAAAAATTCTGTATAGGCCTACCGCTCTTCATCAGAATTAAAACATTATATGCCATTGAAATACCAAAAGCAGTAATAACAATAAATATACCAAGCTAGCAGAAAACACAAAGCAACCCACAAGATTTTAAAATCTGTATAATTTTAAAGCCTGTGAAAAAGCTTTGTCTGGCACCTAAAATAAAAGCAAAGCCATCCTGGGGAAGATAGAGTGGGTGCCATATGTGCAAAGGGCCTCTTTTTGGTGCCCTCCTACTTCACATCCAACAAGGGCAGTGGGAGAGGGGGGCGGAGGGAAGGGCCTTGGCTGACAATCTGAGAATGCAGGCAGGATGGAATGGGAGAAGGTACTGCTTCAGGTGCCATATTCCCAAGCCATTTAGGCCTTTAAAAGTTAATGCTGCTCCTTTGAACTGAGCTCAGAAGCGGACAGGCAGACAGTGCAGCTCTTTTAACACTGGGTAAATGTGATCCAAATTGTCTGTGCCAGTCAAAATTCTTGGCAGCTGTGCCAGCTGAAGCTTCCAAACTGTCTTCAAAGGAAGCCCCACATATAACACCTTACAGGAATCCAATTGGGACATTACAAAGATAGCTATGGCCAGACAAAGGATGTGCCATTCCAGTCCAGGCAGAGGATGCAAAGAATTACTACATGTATCCTCTGCACTGTGTGGAGAGAATCCATGATAGTGCCATCTGTAACCAAGAATGAATGGTTCTGATGTAGCTATACTCTATATGATGCACAGAATGACAGACAGAGGTTTTTTACATCAGATCTTAAGAGGGCAGTGGTGACAGGCTACCTGAAAGCCTCTGGCCCAGCTGGCTTATTCAGACTGGCAGTCATGGATGGAAGGGAGTTAAAGGCCCCCTTCCATTACAGCTTGTCCTGAGAGAGTTTTTAGAATTCATTCACAGCAGCAGAACCTGTACACACCATACATTTAAAACACCCCCCTGATGAATTCTGGGAACAGTCATTTTTGAAGGGTGCTGGAAAGTGTCACTCTGGGAGGGGTAAAATACAAACTACAATTCCTAGGATTTGTGTGTGTGTGTGTGTGTGTGTGTGTGTGTGTGCGCGCGCGCTTTAAATGTATGGTGTGTACGCAGTTATGTTGTGATGCTTATCTAAAGTATGTATTTGCAGATTCCTGCTTAAAGACAAGAAAGGTTGTTGAAAAGAAAAGACTGGGGGGGGGTAACACATAATTGTTGTTGGGGAATCTCTGATTCAGACATACAGGGTGAGAAACAGCATTCATACAAAAGTAAGGAAGTAAGTAAGTAAGTAAGTAAGTAAGTAAGTAAGTAAAGCGGGACAAAAGCTGCCCTAGCGATGTGGCAAAAATGGGAAAAGGCCTAATCTTCACAGTTTCAAGTCCACTCTCCACTCACGTTTCCCCATTCTGTGGCACCATCTCTTGTCTCTTTTCAGAGGAAGAAAGAGATGTCAAATCCCTCCCCTCCAGAGCAACATTAAAAAACAAAGCAAAACAAAAATCCCACCGGCACTCTAACTTTTCCTACTGACACTGTGTCAAATGCTAATAAATTAATAAACAAACAATAGGCCCAGGTTGCATATTTTAAGCGCTCTCATATAATCCTGGGGAAAGTGGGGGGCGGGGGTAAAGCATGGCTTCAAAGCAAGCTCAGGATTCCTAAAGCTTCTGTTCATGGTTACTCAAGCAAAGTTTGCATAGATCAATCAGTTCAGCCAGGATTAGACAGAGTGTAGTACATCTGCACCACACATTAAAAAGAGCCAGGAAATAATAATCATTAGAAAAGAGTGGCTGCACTACTAGAAATAGCACAATTAATTAAATAATAGTGGAGGTAGTATTAATAAAATGGGTGTGACAATTTCCAGTTTTAAATAGGCATTTAATGCTTGTTGAATTTATGTCAACTTTGTGTCAGTAAAGTTGTGTGAGAAAAAGAAATGCCAAGGGACAAGTGATTAAAAACAAACAAACTTCCTCCTCTTCCAATAATAAGAAACACAGTCCTGTGACATTTAAATATGTCTTTTTCATCTTTATTGAATATTGTCTGTTAAAAAAATACTGTACGCTAGCGCTTTATAAATGATTAATAAACGACACGATTAATAATAAATAATATTGGGTGTACTGATAAACTATCCATGAATATCAGGCAAGGATGCTTCAGAGAGCAGTGACCGACTCTCATTCTTCTTCAACTCTAATAAAATGAGTTAAGGCAGAGCAAACATTTTTGTCGAGCAATTCTGTAATGCTGTGTGGAAATATCTATATCTAGATTCAGAGATGGCATGATTTGCTGTTGCACATGCACATCCCCGGCGGCTTTCAGCATACCATGATGATAGCAATAACTAATAATAAGGAATAACACACATTGTGGCCTTTGACCCGGAAGGGCTATTAGACTGTTTCACTTCAGTGCCCCCTTGCGGAGAACACGAACTTCCTGTGTTTCTCCCCACCCCTTTGTAGAGGAGCACTGATGGGGGAGGCCGGGGTGTGTGCTATCTACCACCCTTCCCTAGAGATTGCCGAAGGGGAAGTGTAAAAAAAGAGAAAAAGAACAAAGTGGGAAAGAAAAAGAAAAAGCCGGCCATTCTATGGGGCAGGACAGAAAGCAGAAGGGCAACACCGAGCTCCCTTCTTCCTTCTCCTTGAAGCAAAATCGCTGTGCATCTGCAAAAGAAATAAATAAATATATTCTCTCCCCCCCCCGCCCCCACCAAACTCCCCGCCGACTTTGTTCTTTCTTTTCCTTTTCTTTCTGTTTAAATAGATCAAAGGCAAGGGAAGGCGAGAAAGGGAGCGGGGAGGAGGGAAGCCCTGAGCCGGCGGAGGAGCTGCCCATTGTTGCGCTGACAAGGCGAGGTCCCCGAGGCGAGTGGCTGCCCCATCGGAAGTGGCGGCCTGGCCGAGAGGGAGCCTCCCTTTCCCCGGGCCTTATTCTTGGCGGCCTACAGTAGGGTCGCCGTGGCAACGCGCAACCTGCTGCCTCGGGCGCAAAGTTGGAGGCGCTGAAAGGCCTTCAAGAGCCGGCGGCGGAACAATATTTTGATTCATTGGGCGACGGGAGCGAGGCTAGCCGCCCCTCCGCCGCAGCCCCTATGAATGCTGGCCATTGTCCCGGCTTTTCTGAATTTGATTTACCATATCATAACCCCTAGGAAGAAGAAAACATCAATATCCCCGAGGAATGGAGATGTTTCTATGGAAAAGCGAGGAATTTTAGGCCATAACACAGATCCGATGCTTTTTTTTAAAAAAAAGAAAAGGAAAAAAAAGGGGGGTGGAATCGAAAGAGATCAAAGGCGGCGCTCCCAGGAGTTAGAGATACGTCTCTGAATTAAAGATGGACGAGGCAGACTACAAAGTGTTTGCCGACTCCCCTCCCCTCCGCGTAGGCAGACCCAGTTAAGCTTTCTCCTTGAGAGGAGGCGCTGTCCCAACACCAGATCATACATGGTCAACGAGAAGAGCACTCCCAAAGCGGGGGGGGGGAATTGGGCTTCCCTGGAACCTGAATTCAGGGGTTTCGCAAAGATAAGCAACCATCAACTTTATCTGCTAGCCTGCTTTTTTTTTAAAAAAAAAACCCATCAACCTACAACTGCTTTTGAGAAGTAAAACAAATACAGTTGTCTCCTCTCACTTACGCAGGGGTTACGTTCCTGGGTACCACCTCCGGGATATGTGAAATGGCGTATAGTGGGGAACACCATCGGAAAAGCCTGTAAACATCCTCTAAACCTCTGGTGCCATCTCAAAAAAACTCCTCAAAAATCTCCTTCCAATAATCTTTTTTTTAAAAAAAAACCAAATCCTTGCCAAAAACTCCATCACAATTACCGCCTCCCAAAACTCCTTTCTCAAACACCAGCTCTTCACAGGTTGGTGCAAAGGTTGATGGGATTGCTACCTTTCCCTGTTCTTTTCTCATCATTTTTGCAGCTTTCCAAGTCTCTTTTCAGGCCTTTTGCCCTTTTCACATCTTTTTCCTGTTTAAATCAATTCATTTTATTATTTCCTGGCGCTATGTGTATATGTGGTTGTGCTTGAGTCGAATGTGGGTTAGTGGAGGAGATTTGTGTAACCAAAAGTTATAATGGTGCTGGTAATGATGGACATAAAAACATAAGAATACCGATGCTAGATCAGACCAAAGGCCCCTCTAGTCCATCCTCCTGTTCTCACAATACCCAACCAGATACTATAGGAAGGCCAGAAGCAAGTCATGACTACAATAGCACTCCCTCTGCTTGTGTTCTGCACCCACTCACTGGAACATCACCTTGTCGTGGTGAGTGGGCTTGCATGTTCCTATGATATTAGGCTAATATCAGTGTACTGGAAGAAGCAAAGATCACCAGTGTTGAAGCAATGATTCTTCAACTTCAACTTCGTTGGACTGGTCATGTTGTGCGGATGCCTGATGGTCTTCCAACGCAACTACAGTGGTACTTCGGTTTAAGTACACAATTGGTTCCAGAAGTCTGTACTTAACCTGAAGTGTACTTAACCTGAAGCGAACTTTCCCATTGAAAGTAATGGAAAGTGGATTAATCCGTTCCAGATGGGTCCGCGGAATACTTAAACTGAAAGTACTCAAACTGAAGTGTACTTAAACTGAGGTATGACTGTACTCTATTCCGAACTTAAAAATGGAAAGCGTAATGCTGGTGGTCAACAAAAGAGGTTTAAAGACTGTTCCAAGGCAAATCTAAAAAAATGTAGTATAAACACTGACAACTGGGAAACACTGGCCTGCGAGCGCTCCAGTTGGAGAACAGCCTTGACCAAAGGTGTCATGGGCTTTGAAGACACTCGATCTCAGGACGCAAGGGAGAAACGTGCTAAGAGGAAGGCACGCTTGGCAAATCCACACCGTGATCAACTCCCGCCCGGAAACCAATGTCCCCACTGTGGAAGGACATGTGGATACAGAATTGGCCTCCACAGTCACTTATGGACTCATTGTTAAAACAGTGTTTATGGAAGACAATCTTACTCGGCTATGAGTGATCACCAAAGAAGAAAAATGTGCTCCGCAGCAACTTGTATTCAGAGGCATACCACCTCTGATACTGAAGACAGTACGCAGCCATCATGGTTAGTAACCAGATAAAGCTTGGCAAATTTATCTAAAACTCTTTTTAAACCATCCAAGTTGGTGGCCTTTGCCATGTCATGTGGGAGTAAATTCCATAGTTTAACTGTGCGCTATGTAAAGTAGTTTCCTTTGTCTGTCATGAATCTTCCAACATTCAGCTTCATTGGATGACCCTGAGTTCTAGTATTATGAAAGAAGGAGAATAATCTCCACATAATGTATAACTGCACACACTCCCACCATGTCCCTGCCTCCTTACCTGATGTTTTTCTTAACCAAAAGGCATCAATCGTTATAACTTTTTCACAAAAGAGGATTGTTCCATCTCTAATATAATTTCAGTTGTCCCTTTCTGAGCCTTTACCATTGTCTGCAATATTATTTTTGACCAGTACTGAACACATTATTCTAAGTGCAGTCACATCATAGATTCATATAACTTCTTTATGATACTGATTTATTTTCAGTCCCTTTCTTAAGGAACTCTAACTCTGACCCTAACCCTAACATTCACCTTCTTCCACAGCCACAACACACCCAGTCAACATTTTCATAAAGCCATGCTATATAACCCCAAGGTCCCTTTGCTGGTCAGTCACCACCAATTTAGACCCCATAAGTGTATATCTGAACTTTGGATTTTTGTTCCAATGAGTATGCTTGCTAACTTTGAATCTCATTTGCCATTTTAATGCCTACTCACCCACTTTAGAGAGATTCTTCTGGAGTTCCTTTTCTATTCTTACCAACCTAACAATTTGATGTCATTAGCAAACTTGGCTACCGTGAAAATTAACAACAGCACCTGGTGGGAAATGGATTCTACTGCTCTGAATGTGAAATGGCTTTCCAAGTATGAAGGCAACAAATCTAAGCATAGTGACAGGAGATTACATTCCCCTGAACTCAGTGAGACTTGCATCCAAGTAAACATATGTGAAGTGTAATCATGTGGACATTTACTCTGAAATAAATTCTACAGAGGTCAACAAGGGTAAGCACTCATATCCAACCTTAGAATCTCAGGGTATAGACCTTTCCCGCAAACACTGTTCTGCTGAGCATGCATTCAAAGCTTTAGATTGGCAGTCATTTGAGTCTGGCCAAGGTCTGAGCATCAGGACAATGCCTCCACTAGAGTTGAGTCTCCCTCTTGCCCCTCTTTTAACTGTTCTTAATATTGAATTTTAAATTGTTGTAACCCACCATGGACGAAGGATGGGTCATAAATTTAACAACAACTATCCTTTCACTTCACTTCATGCACTTTGCTGAGCTTATGTTACCAGCAGTGTATAATGTTCCAGTTATCTGTCTGTTATCCAAAGTAACAATGACTTGCTAAACCTCCACAGATGAGTGAGTTTTGCAACTACTCCAAATCAGGGAAGGAGAGCTTGTATTATGTGCAATAGGGTGGTGATGTAGTCATTCCTATCCATGCCACTATTTTGCTGAGCTTCTATTCCAAATATTAGTATGGCAGTGTATCCCAGCAGCGTGATCTAGTCTTCTTGACCTTAATGCAAGCAGTAAAGGATGAGTATCTTGCCTTCTATTCCTATCCACAATGAGCTAGCACTAAATTGTTTGTTTTCATTGGTCAGTGAGTCCAAGCATTCTTTCCTCTCCCGTAACTTAACCAACAGAAGAGAAGGCAACATAGCAATACTTTTCTCTCTGTTGTATTGTTAATTCTAAAGATGCATAGCAGAGGGCAAAAAACTTCCAAGTAGGCCTGTGCTCTCTCTACCAGGAATTTTGGAGGTCCAGATAACAGTATCATTTAGCTGAAGATGATAGAGGAAACTTTTACCCTGATACTTGCATCTCCCCATCCTTTTTTCTTTTTCTTTTGGTGGTGTGAAGTGACCTTGAGCTAGTCTCCTAGGAGGCAGTATTACATATCTTCTAGATAAGGTCTCCTGAATGACTCCTTGTCCTACACTAGGTAGTCTTGAATCTCAGCTGATGATGCCAGAGGGCTGGATTTACCTTTTCATACTGGGGCTTTCCTAAAGAGTCAGATCTGCTGTGAAAAGATTACAATCTCAACTGGAAGACAGTACCGCTTGCTTCCATGCCAGATAGGAAAGTAGCATGCACCTCCAGCAGTCCTTTTGTGACTGGTTCAGGGCCAAATTGATAATGTGTATGCCCAAGTGTGCACATAGGTGCGTATTTTACCAGATTGTACAATCCAGTAGCATAGACAGAGATATAGTTTTTCTATATTTATAATTCGACAATACTATTTTTAAGGCCAACAAAATGTCCCCAAATAGTGAATAGCTCACTGATTTGTGATACTTTGGTCAGTCGTAATCCAGGTATTCCTTGGCTGCAGATTTTTTAAAAAAGTTTTCTGTTGAACCAGGATGGATTCCTGTGCTTTTTAGATAACCATATTTGTACACCAAAGTCCTGTTTTGTATAGGACAATGCTCTATGCTAAGTGTTAAAATGATAGATTTTAGATAGATTATATACAGCATTGAAATTTAGCATTTATATAGCACTTAGCAAAGTGTCCAAAGCCATGCCTCTTTACATTGTAAAGTTTACAATGTGAAGTTTACACATTAATCTTACTGCAGATGGGGAGATGCTGAAGCTAAAGGAGAGTGATTTGCCTAAGGCAGTCGTTTTCAATCAGTGTGCCATGGCACCTTGGGGTGCCTTGAATGATGGTCAAGGGTGCCGTGGGCAACACTGGCCTCTGCCCCTCTTTCCTTCCCTCCCTCCTTGGATGCCCTATCCTGTCTCTCCCTCCCAAAGGCTTGCACAGCTGTTTGTTGCAGCAGTCCTGGCTATAAACTCCACAGGCGAATGGTGACTCTGAGGCTGGCCATAGGTTGCTGGTTGCTGAGGGGGCCTCGGAGTAAGAAAGCAACTGGGTGAGGGAGCCCAGCCAGCCAGCCCTTGCTGTTGGGAATGGACAGACAAGAGGGAGGCTGGGCAGGCAGGCAGGCTGGCACACAGTGTGCTGGCCTTTCTTGTGCTTGCTGTGTGCAAGGCCTGCCTGGGAGCTGAATGCCTGGTGCTGAAGGGAAGCCTTTCCACCATGCAGGCCTGGCAGCACCCACTGCTGCCCCTGCTGCCCCTCAAGGTAAGGTACTGGCCTCACATTCACCTTTGGCCAGCCTTCATTGGGCCATTAAGGCTGGGGGCATCCTCTTCCCAGGCTCCTGTGAGGCAGCCAGAGGAGGCATCTCTCTTTGGGGCAGGGTGGGGACAGCTTAGAGACTAGGGAAGGAGGCACCAGCAGCTGCCCAGAGGACGACTGAGGAGAGGGGAGTAAAGAGGAGGCTGAGGCAACACTCCACAAGGGAGGGTGTTGGGGAAAGGGTGAGAGGCTGCCAGTTCTGCAGGCAAGGGATAACATAGCTGGGCTTCTGAGCTCCACAGGGGTGCCACAGAAAGAATGTAGTTGGTCAAGGGAGCCTTGGACTCAAAAAGGTTGAAAACCCCTGGCCTAAGGCAACCCTTTTCAGGACATAGGTGAAATTTGAACTGGGGTTCTCCTGGCTACATTACAATTGTTTTTTTAAAAAATATTTATCATCTTATTGTATACACATATGCAATACACACATGTGAAAATCCATAATATATGTGTGTATTATGTTAGACTGAGTCCTGCATTCACTTACCTAGTGAGTAAGGGGACTTACTTCTCAGTAGACATGTACCGGTATATGATTATTTCAACAACATTTTATTGTTAAGTAGGAATAGGAAACATCAGAATAGGAACAACCTTGTATGCATCTACATTTCATATTTTCTGGACTGTGAAATCAAAGGCTTTGTGTGTTACTGTTGATTCATGTCCTTATTCATACTCACCATCTCCTAACTTCACAAAGAAACATGCACAGCTTTGTTGGAGCCGGTGGCTCTTCCCATATAAGTTCCATAGATTTTCAAGAAAAAATTATTGGATGTGTTATTTTCAGCTTATTTAGCAGAGCAAAGGGGGGGGGATCTCCACATCATAGATCTCTGGAGGTATTTCTCCCATCCTACTCAAACTCACTTGGGAGTCTTTTTAGGAGCCCCCCCCCCAAACACCACTTCTTCCAGTGGAGATCTGCACTTTTAAATACACCTGGAATCTCCTTTTCTTATCCCCTCACTTTCCTGATTCTAGGAAACCACATAGTTGGGTTTTTTTTAAAAAAAAAACCTAAATATTTCCAATCTCTCACTTTTTTCTTCTTCTTTTGGAGAAAAACAAAAAAATGGAAGAGAGAAAGCACATGAATATTAGAAAGAGTCAATTAAATTGTTTGGAAACACTGGCAGGGGGGAGGGGGGAGCAAAAAAGAAAAAAAGAACGCCGGGCCTTCGCGTTAGGAAGAAAGCCAATTAAACGGGCTTGATAAGCATCTGTATTAGCAACAAGTGCAGCCCAGAGGTCACAAGCAACACTAAGTAAACAGAGCGGGCAGAAGAGGGGAGCTTTTGTGGCGGCTGTGCAGCTGTCCAGCCTCCTATTGTCCGCGGGAAGATTGGGTGCAAGCGCCCCGCTGCCCCCTCGCCAGCCCGATGCACAAAAACAGCTTGGGATGTTCTGCATGCGTAGGCAACCTCACAGCCCCCTGAGGCTGGTGGGGCTGCTTTGGGGAAGCGGGACTTTCTCCGCTGTTTCTTCTCTCCCTCCTCTCCCCTCCCGCCCCGACAAGTAACAAAGCCAGCCTGTAAAACAGTTCAGAATAGGGGGAGCCGGAGCAGAGAAAAGGGTCCCCGATGGGGAAAGAAAAAGCGCCGTGTCACGCCACAAAAGAATAGGAAGTCGAAAGGAGAAATAAAACTCCAAGCAAGAATTATCTTGTTAAACAGAGGTGCTTTCCCTCCCTTTCTTTCTCTGGCTTTCTCCTCCCTTTCTTCCACACATCCCAGCCTCCCCCCCCCCCCAACTTGTCTTTGTGAAAAGTTCTCCCCTCCCCCGTTTTAAAGTTACAAGAGGTGGCACAAGTTGGAGCGGTCGCCCTCCCCACCAGCAAAAACTTCAGCCGGAGATTTGATGGCTTATTTGCAGCGCTGGGGGAGTAGGAAGCCAGCAAACGAAGATCCAGACTTCCCCGCCCCCCGCCCCGTCCCCGTGTCATCTGTTTCGGTGCTGTTGAGATCCAGGTATCAGGAAGACAACTTCGAACCATAAGCTGCATTTCCTTCGGCAAGAACCCGTCGGGGTTTACTCAGAAGTTAGTATCCCTCCGTCCGGCAGGACTTGCTCGCAAGCGACTGAGCGCGCAAAGGGGAGAGAAATCACTCCAGTAGAGACACATTAAGATACACCAGGGACAACAATAAAGAACCCTTAAGTGCTTTAAATGTTAATGCACTTTGTTATGGAAATTGCTCAAATCCAAAGTTTTGCATAAGGGCAGGCCACGTTTTTCAAATAAATGTAACCAGAAAAATCGGTACTAAACAATTGGGTCCCCCCCACCCACTTTTTAAAAAGACTCTGTTCTAAATCCAGAATGTTCTCCTTTTGGTACTTGTGGCTGGACAAATAATGCTGCCCCCCTCTTTATTTTTTAAATTGTCTTTCTGAAATCTAAGTGGCTGGAATTCACTCAGACGGGAAACACTCAATTAAGTAAATGCAAGCTTAAAAACTTCAGCATTCAAAAGGCTTTGCTAGGCAGTTCTGGGGGGGGGGGAGGAGCGCAAATTGCTTGTGCTGATGAATCACACAAGACGATTTTGCAGAACGGTTTGGGAACTACATTCTTTGCCTTACAAGTGATCAGAAAGTGCTGCCTTAAAAATTTCCTCTCCATCCCCACCCCAAAACTCTCTTCCTTCGATGGTTAAAACTGCAGTCCTAGGAACACTTCCCAGAGGATAAACCCCACGGGATTAACTGGGGAGAAAATACGTTTAGGATGGTTTACCAATCATTCTGCCTTTCCTTCTGCCCTCAAATCTTCAATTAGCGTGGATGGGAGGAAGACACTAAGTATCTGAACAGGTCCCAAGGTCTTGTTCCGTGTAAAAACCGAGGAAGATGATCAAACACTTGTTTCACAAAGGGGTTGGCGAAGGAGTATTTTGAACAGGAACAATTGTATTTATCTTATGGGCATTATTTCTTATCTGGTAAGTGGAAAGATGGGGTCAGATACAATTAGGCAATCTTTATAGTGCTATCTGTAAATTGAAAATCCAATGTGTTTTTTTCTTGCTATAACCAAGATTCCTTTTATAAGAGAAGCTATTTGCATTTATTTAGTTCTTTACGCTTATTTCACTTCATCCCGTTGTTGTTTAGTCGTTTAGTCGTGTCCGACTCTTCGTGACCCCATGGACCATAGCACGCCACTTCATCCCAGTCCTGTTGTAAAGCATCTTTCGTAAGAATGGGATGGGTGGAAAGTGATCCTAAGTACGAAGTACGGGAAGAAGGTAGGAAACAGTACATCTAACCACATCAGCTACAGAGCAATTTTATACATGTTTACTCAGAAGTAAGTCTATTGAGTTCAAATGCGACTTACTCCCAGGTAAAGGACTACAGGGATTTGGGGGGCACTGTTTTATAGTGGCCCCGCCGTTCTTTCCTGGAGGGGCCAACCCGAAGGTGGTGCTGGGGACTTCTCTTCCACGCCTTAGTTACAACCTGCTCGGATTAGTGAAACGCGCTCTACGTGGGGCTGCCTTTGAAAAGTACTCAGAAACTTCAGCTGGCTCAAGGAGCTGCAGCTAGATTGCTAACCCCGGGATGGTTATAGGAAGCATAGCCTACAGCTCCCCTGTTGCAACAGCTCCTTTGACTACCCGTCTGTTTCTGGGCACAATTCAGAGTCCTGGTTATGACCTATAAAGCCCGACAACCGCTTAGGTCCACGCTATCTGAAACTGCCTAGGTTTGGAGATCTTGGGGGAGGCCCTTCTCTGGATCCCACTTGCAGGAGAGGGGCTTCTTGGTGGCTGCTCCCATACTTTGCAACTCCTTCCCTAGAGAAGCTAGACCGGTTCCCTCATTGCTGTCCTTTGGCCGGCTAGTGAAGGCTGTCTTGTTCCAACAGGCTTTTTGGGAACTGACTGCTTTTAATGAAAGGGCTGGTGTCGTGCTGGTATTATTATTATTATTATTATTATTATTATTATTATTATTATTATTATTATTGGCGTGATTTTAAATATGTATAAAGCTTTAATTTTATAAATGTTTAATTGGTTTTTAATTATCTCCCCCCCATGTTTTTAGCGGTTCTTATTTTTATCTGTAAGGTGCCTTGAGTACCGTCAGGGGAAGAGGAAGAGTAGAAATAAATATATAAATACAAATAATTACATACAGTACTGCAGCCCTAGTGAATGAGAAGGGACACGGTTCATTGAACTTACTTCTGAGTAGACATTTTAGGATTTCACTAAGTCCCTTTGATATCAGTGGGGAGTGAGAACTAGGCATTTGCTTAACTCTTCCCCTGAAATCAGCAGGATTTTTAACTACACAATACTTGGAAGGAAATCCTACGTATGTGAAAGCAGCTTCTCCCAAGTAAGTGTGCGTAGAACTACAATGTTAAAGAGTTTAAAGCGGAGTGTTGCTGAAAGAAACAACCACCCTTTTAACATCTGGCTCTTAGAACACCGTCGGGACTAAAATGGAAAAAAGAGAGAACACCAATGGGACATAATTTGAACTAATATACTGAAGAGTCATGTGCCAAAACCTCAATCCTTAGGGGAAAATTTCTTGGCAAAATCCACATCTGTACTCAGATTGTTGAAACTGGCAACGGGGTTGTCAGAATAACTTGAAATAAATAGGCTATTTTTTCCTCTGAACTGCTTAATTTGATTGATAATCTCTCCCTCCCGCCCCCACATCTACTTCTTAAATCTGAAGCTTTTGAAGAAAGGGAAAAAAATTCCAAGGGCTGTTGTTGCGTCTTGGTTGGATTGTGCTTCAGATAGTGACAGATATAGACACCAGAACAAACAAGTTTCGACCCCTGTCAAGCCCCCTATCTTTGCTCCCCTCCTGCAACAAGTCAGAGAAATCTCTTTGGTAGTCTATGCAGGAGGACTTTAGCCTTTGAAGTCCCCTCCGAAGCTCAACTTTTTAATCGGGAAACTTTAGTGAAGATGATGGATGGCTTCGCTTCAAAACCGTCTCAGTCTTTTCAAACCCCACCAACTGCAGACTGGTTCTCGTGGCACACAGAGACACCCCTATCGCACTCTTTTTCCCCCCCCCCCAACCCCTACAAACCGGCGGAAATTCGATTTAGGGGAAGCTCCATTCATCTATTCTTCCAATTCACGGTTTGTTAACTTATTATGATCAGACGTTGAAAGCTCGTTGCTCACGGTGCGTCTAGACAGACGGACATCCCTTTATTTTAAAGGCAATTAGCGCAATCCTGTGCCTGGTTTCTACGAAATAAGTCCCAGTGCTTTCAATAGGACTCGCATCCTATGGAGAGCGCATTCAACTGCAGCCCACCAGTCGAACCCATCACCATTTGGTTAAGGATCAATTGCATGGGCGCCCATCCCATAGATTTCCAGTCTCTGGATTACTTCTGAGTCATTGTGGATAGGGGATGTGTTCCGAGGGGCTCTCTCCTAGGCAATTGCGTTCAGGGTTGTTTAACTCTGGTCAGATTATACCTTAAGTGTTTTTTTTAATGAGGCCAACAGGATAGTCATTTACCCTCTTCATAGAATTGTAGAGTTGGAAGGGACCCTGAGGATCATTTGGCCCAAACCCCTGCAATATAGGAATATGCAGTTGTCCCATACGGGGATCGAACCTGGCACTTTGGTGTGATCAGCACCACGCTCTAACCAAGGATTCAGGAACGTACGAAGCTGCTGAGACCGAATCAGACCATTGGCCCACCTTCGTTCAGCACTGTCTACTGTCAGGGGAGTCCTACCTGGGGATACCAGGGATTGAACGTGGGACCTTTTTGCATGCAATGCAGGTGCCCTACCACTGAACTTCGGCCTTTCCCCTCTCCAAGCAATCATAATACGTTTATTAATGTGGCCTACATTTTGGCATCTCAGTTTAGCTGCGTTTTGAATCTTCCACTGCTGGACAAAAGGCGCGGGTTTAGAACACACGCACGCGGGATATTTCTGGATCTCATATTTTTCTTTGTTTTAGAAGAGACTTTTATTTTACCTCGTGCTAAAATATATATTTCTTGCTGTCCTGTTTCTGCATACTGGGGCTGCTTCTATGACCAGTTGCTAGGAAAAGTCAAATGCACTGGGTTGCCAACTTTTAAAAGATCAGGGCACATGTGCCTTTAACAGCTTCACGGAACACAGAAATAAGCAACGCACCCTCTCCAACCAAACCTCTCCCCCTCGCATCTTGCAAGGCGGAAAACCTTCACCTGCAGACGTTTTACTTTGCCACCGCAGGTGCCAAAGACACAAGAGCCGCGACAGCCCCCAAAGGTGGCAACAATACCCCGCGGTCCCTGTTTTCCCCCTGACCTCCGCTGAACTTTGGGCAATCCGACTGAGATTCCTTCAAAGCCCTCTAGACAGCAGGATCTCACTTCGCCAGCGGATCTAGGAAACCCGAGACGAACTGCGGCTTTCTCAAAGCGTTAAATTGTCGAGAGCTAAAAAGCCGTCGCCCCATAAACTAGGCGCAGCCCGCCAACAGGTGGGTAACCTACTTTGAACGGTATCAGATGCTGCTCTGGGGAATTGACGCCAGCAGCTTGCTGTCTGTACAACCATGACAGACCTGGCCTTTTAAAAAGAGCGACGAACAAAACTTAATTAAGTCAAATGATGTTAACTTTTGTTCTCCTGAATGGATGGCGGGCTGGAGCAATTAGAAGCGTTTCATCAACTGCTTTCAAGAAGGAAGGGAGACCTCCCCACCCCCGCAGAAGAACGTGTGAGTGTGTTTGGAGGAAACACGCAATGTCGAGGGTGGCCATCCTAAGCGCATTTATTTGGACGTAACTCCTAATGAAATCAGAGAGGCTTCCTTCCCACTAAAACGTGCATAGGATCGGGGCTGCAGGGGAAGACCAGGAACACAACTGTAAACTTGTGATGTTATTTGTCGCATGGCTAAGACTCAAACCCTCTCCAAGCGAATGTGGAAGAAAACGCAAGGTCTTCCTACCCTTTTTACGCACTGAAAAGATTCACTGCGCCAGCCTATGCCGGGGTGTCAACTTGAATAAAATTTTGTGAGGGCCCAGGTCAGCCCCGCCCCGCATAATCAGTCACATGAGGCAGTGCACACACACCATTTAAATGGGAATGCCCATCAATTTTGTGGGGGCCCGGCCCCCTCATATATTTTATTGTGGGGGCCGAAGCTCCCACCGCCCCTAGAAGTTGGCTCCTACGATCCTATGCATGTTTTCTCAGAGGTAAGGCCTATTGAGTTCAGTGGGGGTTGCTCTCGGGTAAGTGCGTGAAAAACAGCAAAGAAGCCTTAGTGTCCTTGTAAGAACAATCCCTATCATATAGCGTGCTTAGCTGGGTGCAAGCCCAATTGCATGAGATGGGATTTGCAGGTGTAAACCGCTTAGAGGTTTTTGTCTATTAAGCAGCATATAAATATTGTCAGATAAGTATTAATAGCGACTTTTAAATACGTTTCTTTAGGAGTGGAAGTTCTGCCACCCCTCCCCACAACCCAGTCAACGTAAATCACTTCTGCATCCCTATGCTTCTGTATGTTTACTCAGAAGTAAGTCCCATCAAATTCTCATTGGTCTCCCTTTCTAGTGGAAGTTCCTAGGGTCGCAGCTTTAAATGCGCTTGACTTTGGCTGGAACGTGCCTCAGTGGGCTTAATTCCATTCAGTGGGCTGTGGATTGCAATTCCACACCAGATACATGACATACCGGAATAATTTCGTTCCTCTCCCTCGCCTCAAACTGCTTCACCAAACATGATGCCAAAGCACTGATGAATAAACTGTCGAAAGATTGATGTCCTACTTTTAAATGAAACAATATTCTCCTTTCTGCAAAATGAAAAAGAAAAGGGTGACGGGATCTTCTATAAACTTTATAGATTCTATGGGCACGATCCCCCACTTTAAGCACATTAGCTCATTCCTAATCCTGTTTACTAAGAAGGAAGCCCTGCTTGGTTCAGTCGTGTTACTCTCAGGAAAGGGTGCTTAACAACTAGGAGCAAGTTAAGCATGTGCGTAACTCTCCCGCTAAAACTAAGGGAAAGTGATAGTGCTAACGTTGCCTTAAAGTGGGCCATTCAAAATTAGGATTAGGAAGGCAAAGGCACTTAGCAATAAATAAGTAAATACTGTAGTGTAAGAACATCTGAAGTAGTAATACTTCGTCTGAAATCTGATATTTCCCTTGGATGAACCAGGTTTGTTTTTGTTTTTTTTAAAAAAACCTATTGAGGGAAGGGGGGGCTACCCTTAATACTTGGGAACTCTGTTTACTGGGAAAGAAATCCCATTAGCTTCAATGACCCTGGCTCTCAAGTCAGTCAGTCCGCAGCCTTTTGCTCGGACACCTGCAATAGGACACGATTTCCACTTAAATGAATTTAGGTTTGAATTAAATAAGCACCCGAAAAGTACAGCCCCCAGGTAAGTCCCTCAGCGCTTGTTCTCAAACGTAAGGGGCTTCCCTGGCAGCGAGACTTTTGAGTGCTTGGTTTCAGCGCTCCTCGCTCTTTTCACTCCCCCCTCCTCCTCGCGCTGAGCTGCAACCAGCCAGCCAGCCAGCCCCCAACTCCCTTCCCTGCACCCCGGGGGACTTCAAAAGCTTGAACTGCTTTGTGGCTGGATTTCCTTTGCGCCCCGTCCGCGGCCCTTTGGCCGGCCTGCGATGGGAATTCCATCTGTCTGCCCAACAGATCTTGCGGCCAGATTCTGCAGGAGGAGGAGCAGCCAAGCTGCCGCGGCCGCCGCCTCTCCACGCCCTGCGTCGAGCAGCAGCGCCAGAGTTGTTGTTGTTGTTTGTTACGAGAGGAAGAGAGAGGGAAAAAAGTTTTGCAAAAAGCCCTCTAGGGGAAAAACATCGGGGCGATGCAATGCCCTGCCGTTTGCCTAGGCAGGGTTTCTCTTATTACTATGATTGTGGCTGATGATGATCATCACAAAGGAAACGCATCGCTCTTGTTGTTGTTGTTGAGGTCCGAAACACTTTTTTTGTTCCCCGCGAAGGAAAAACAAGGCGAGGCAAGGAAAAGTTGCTGCCTAGGACGTTTTCGGAGGAGCGCGGCGCTGCCCAAGCAGCAGGGAAGGCGCGCGGGCAACTTTTCTCGCTCCTTTTGTCATTTCTCCCCCGGATCATCATCCGGCTCTGATGCTCCTCATCCCACGATTATCCCCATCCCCGGCCCTGCGTGTTCTCTCGTCAATTAATAGGCAGCAGGAAAGCGACAGCAAGGAAAATGGAGCGCGTCTCTCTGTTGCCTAGCTTGCGAGAAACTTTTCCCCGCGCCCTCGTAGCTTCCTGTCAGCCTCAATTCGCGATCAAAGAAGTTTGCTGGCTTGTAAGGGGGGGTCGGCTTTCAGTCAGCCGCTGGGGGTGTGGGGTGGTATTGGGGGCACGAGGGGGGATTATTTACCCCGGCGGCCTCTGGAGCCCAGGTTGGCTGACCCACAAGCCAGATAAGCAGGCGCACTTGAGCTAGCCGGAGACTCCACCAACCACACCAATATCCCAGATTTCAGTTTTGGTTCCGTTTAAGAAGCTGGAGACGAAACAGACTTCAGTGAAGCCCCCCCCTCGCTTCAATGATTAGGGATCCCCTGAAGTTTGGGAGAAAGAAAGCGTGAAGCCATCTCAGTGGAACAGCCGTCCATAAAAGGGTGCTTAGGATCGGAGCGGGGCCCAGGAACGAACCACGGCAAAATAAGCCGCCCTGAGCTTAGTCCCTAAACCAATGTGCTGCTAAATCCTGTGTACGGATAGAGGGATATAGGAAGATGGGACCAATAATCAGACCATTGGTCCCATCTTCCTATAACTCTACGTTGTCTGCACGGACTGGCAGTCACTGTCGAGATGAAGGGCTTTCCCAGTCCTCCCTTCACAGCTGCGGCTCCTCCCACTGTGCCCAGTGGGGCTTACTTCCTGGGACATGCGTTGAGGACTGTAGCCTTAAAACCCCTGAGGCCGACCGGACTGACGCTCCCATCCTAAGAATGTTTAGTCTGGAGTAAGTTCCAATGAAATAAGAGTTAAGTAGCATTTCCAAGGAAAGGAGCACGGCGAATTTCAATTTAAGTACGCCTCGCTGTCTTTCGGGTGGTGGTGGTGGTAGGTGAACTTATTCATTTATTTCAGTTACCGTCCAGGCCTTCCCCACCCCAAAGAGTTGGGACTGGTAATTTGTAGGCAAAGGTTGAAAATGGAAATGTTCAGAATTTTTTAAAAAATGTAATTGGTCTATTTGGAACCAATCATCTTATGTGGAAGTAAGCTCCTGTCAAATGAATTGGCACTTACCTGTAAGCAATGTATTGTTGTTACAACAGCCAGGTGCCTGCCCCTCTCTCTGCCGAGCGGTGGCAAGAGCCCAGGGGGTTCCAGGCACTCACTCAGTGTTTGTGCTCCTTTGGCGAATTGAGGATGTTGCCCTAGCGTTAAGAAGTATGATTTGTTCGCATCTTTACACCTTCACTCTGCACGGTCATCTCAAGAGGGGTTTGTTGCCTACCGCAGTGCAGCAGTCCAGTCTAAGGCATCTCTCCTCCTTCTGCTGTTCCTAAACACTAAGCCTGCTTTATTCAGTTGCATCCCAATGGTCAGTTCTTTTGATGCTTTGAAGTGCAAATAGTTTACCCCCCCCAGGTGTCACCTGACAAAGGAGTTCCCCTGAGTTCATCAACACTTGTTGATTGAGCAGGATTAAAGACTGATATACACTTAGGACCGTATACCTGGTTTAATTAACTATTCACATGGTAATTGTTGATGCTCAGAACACATACATTCCAATACACATAGATCTTGATTACATTCTCAAAGTCTGACATACAGCCTTCACACATAAACACTAATTAAACACCTCATTTCTAATACACATTGAGACTTATATCCCAGGCTTAACATACAAGTTCTAATTAAATCCCAATACTGTATTTAGTACACCAAAACATTTAGCACCAGAGATCTATTATACTATTAACAGCACACCCCATGAAGGAGTAAGTCCCACCGAGTTCAACACTTACTTCTGGGTAGACGCGGTCAGGGTTGCTCCCTTATCTGCAAATAAGATCCAAGTTAAGGCTCACATACCTGTAAATAAGTCCCATTGACTTTGGTGGGGCTTATGCCTGGGTAGAGCTGTAGGATTCCACTGTAGGATTTTAGCCTCAGAATCTGAGCACCAGAGATAGGGATGGGAAGGGCTGAACAGGGTGTCTTTCCTGTTGTAAACTCAAGAGGAATAGATTGGATTTAGGGGAAGAAAGTGGATTAAGTTCAGTAACATACATTTAGGCTGATGTTGCAATCCTATGCACACTTCCTTGTGAGCAAGCTCCATTGGATACAATGAGACTAACATCTGAAGAAACAGAAACAGGATTAGGCTACTACTTTCAGGAAAGAGCGAAGACGAAGACGGCAATACTAACTCCCCCATCAGCACCAGTCAGCATGGGTAATTTATTCATTTTACTTTATTTATTATATTTACATACCATTTTGATCTTCCAAGGATCTCAAGGTGGTGTAAGGTGGTTCTCAACCTCTCGGTTTCATCCTTACATCAAACCTGTGATGTAGGTTAAGCTACCATAACAGATGGTGACTGGCCCAAGGTCACCCAGTGAACTTCATGGCTGAGAAGGGATTGGAACCATGGTCTCCTAAGACCTAGTAGTACAACACTCTAACCATTATGCCACATTGGCCAATGGTGAGAAATGATGGGCAGCGTAATCCAGCCCAGATACCCCAGCCCTGGGTTTTAGGCTAGACGAGCCAGTAGGCAGTAAATCCACGTGTCCATCCAAGAAAACGTGCTTGGGGAACAGGTGTTCGGCTGCCATCTCTGATGCTGAGGCCGCTGAACACTTTTGTTAAGACATTCATTTCAAGACATCAGCTTCGTGAGGAAGAGAGTCGCCTTCCTCTGTTATAAGAGTTACCAATTCGGGGAGAAAGCGAGCCCAATACTGCCATCCCCGCGCTCTTGGTAACTCTTATAACGGACGCGCTGCCTCAGATGGAAATGGGGAACATAACATTCCTTGTCTAGGATTGAATCCAAGGATTTGGGGTTTGGACGGCTATAGATAAAGGTGAAGAAATGAAACCAGGTCTTTCTCATCATTCTGATTTAAAAGCCAAGGTATTGTTCAACCCGCCTCTGTGTCTGTTTCCTCGGAAGCGACATTGTGCTGGATGGAACTTTACTCCCAAGGAAGCCTGCGCGCCCGCTTGCTGTAGTGCTGGAAAAACAGAGGATGATGGTTTAATCCGAGGCCGCGCTTCAAATCTCTGTTCGCTGCTGTCCCAGCGAGGGCAAAATATGCGTTAGCTCATAGGACATTTGTGAAAATTCACCTGCATTGTAAACTAGCTGAGGCTAAGTCAACAAAGAGGCTCGTTGTGGTACCTTATAATAGTTGCGCTTCGTCTGTGACATCAACGAAACCTTATAAACGTGTTTGTGCTTAATGCGCAATACATTTATTCTATGCTTTATCTTTTTTGGAAGTTAAGTCACCTGTATTTCATGCTAGACGGCGCTTCTTATCCCAAAAAATGCCTTTAGGATCGGACAGGGATCTCAAAAACATTGGAAACGACCCGCGTCTCTTAAAACCGTGTTGCGCTTTCATGCCTTTTCTTTGGAGACCCTTGGCGCGGTCTCGAGGAGTAGTGCTGGAATCTTGGCTGGATAGGGTACAGTCAAGCGTAAGTTCAAGGAAGGTGTCTGGGAAATCAACAGATTGAGTTTTGGTTTAAATGGTTTTCTTGACCACATTCAGTAACATCAAGGAGAGTGGCATATTTTCTCGTGCACATGCAGTCCGAAAGTGGCTTTAGGGCACCATTTCCCCCTTGCCAACCAGCCTCCTTGAACAGATTCATGCAGTGAAAGCGGGGGAATCCTAACTACCTTTTGTCACTTGAAATCAGTTGCAGCCCAACCCGATGCACTCAGAAGTAAGTCTCACCCGGTGAGCTGACCCTTCTTAAGTATGTGTGCCCAGGATTGCAGCCTGGCAGTCCAGTCCTAAAGCAGCCTTCCTCAATCTGGTGCCCGCCAGATTGTTTCGAACTACAACTCCCATCAGCCCCAGTCGGCGCAGCCTTGAAACGTCTAAAACACCTGGAAGGCGCCAGGCTGAGGAAGGCCAATCTAAAGTCAATCGGGTTGATTTTAACGAGGCCGACGTTCAGTGACAGAGCACCTGCTTTGCATGTAGAAGGCTCCAGGTTCAAATCCCGACGTCTCCAAGCCAGGAAACACATTGGGCTGAAACCCTGGAGAGCTACTGTCAGTCAGTGTGGAACTGAGCTAGATTGACTCGTGGTCAGGGACGCGGTGTAAGGCTGCTGCTTCTGTTCCCAGGGAAATATGTTGGGGATGGCACCATTAGTATCTAAAGATGGAGGGGTAGTTCCTCGTGCTGTTCCCCCTTGTGTTTTCATGTCAAAGCAGAAACTCAACAGATGCAGCATTCCCTATTCCGCATCCCCGTGCCGGGGAACCTTTCTCCTGATGAACAGCTGCCTGCAGAAATCCAAAAAACAAATTAAAATTATTTGGATTAAAAGACGTGATCCTCACTGCAGTATTTGTATGCGTGTTGCTTTTCTCAATGGCCTATAGACTCGGAGATGGCTCCTTGATCCTATATCAAAGTATAATGGCTGCGCAGAGGAGAGGATTGGGGGCTGGCGTAGATTATGCGCGCGCAAGGGAGCAAAAAAGCGGGTTTTGCCTACGAAAAGCTTTCTCCTACTTTGTCTCCAGTGTGTCTTAAGGTTACTGTAGTTAGTTTCAGCGGAAAGAGGATGGTTTCCTCCAGACCGGCTCATTTGTTTGCACTTTTCCATAGTCCTAAGACGCTCATAAACTGCTGACTCGCCAGCAACGTTTTCGGAATCCGGGGCTCTTTGATTTTTCGAGGGCGCCCCAGAGCCCACTTTCCTTACGGGTAAGCCTCCCTGGAAACCCTGGGCGCAACATTTGCAGAGCAAATCCCGTTAGGGGCGGAGGATCTTTTGCGAAGGATTCTCGCAGACGCCACCACCGGATGCCTCTAATTAGAGCTGCGACCCGAATTCCTGCGCCCGCTCCATTTCCGAAGCGCACCGCGGCGCGTACCTGACATGCCCGAGCGCTGCTAATAGGTTCCTGATAACTGGAGCTCCCCTCTCCCACCTCCCAGGTCTAAGCCGAGGCGGCAGCCCCAGAAGTCAATTTCAGCGCGTTCCGGAGAGAAAATTCATCAATATGCCGCAACTCTGGGCTGCCGGGCAAGTGGGAAACAAAGCAGACCGATTCGAGCGCGCAGCACCTGAAGGAAAGCGCGCTGCGAGGAGAGCGCGGCGAGACACTCATTAACCTACTTTGTCGAGGAGTTAGTGTCAACTCACCCCCCCCCCCGCCTTCCCTTTCCTTCGGGAGGAGAGAGAGGGAGAGGGGCGCTTTCCTTGGCCCTCATTCTTGCCAGGCCATCTTGGGTGGGGGGAGGAAGTGGAGTGGAGTGGGCCCGTCTAACTGTTACGAGTATCTGTAGCTCCTTTGTGGTGCGGTCAGAATCAGAGGGCAGAAGCCCGGGGTCCTACTCCGAAGATTAGGCAAAAAAGCAAAAGCAAAAACTGGCTTAACCACACGTTGAAGTTAGACACATCACCCCAATAAGTCCATAGTCCAAAAAAACCTTGGGTGCACTACTGCTGATAAACAATTTTGGGTGTTTTCAAGGGGGCTAGATAGCTCCTCAAGGTGTCAATGTTTGTTTTGCCTGTGCAGAATTTTGGCAGGCGAAACTTTTTGCCATACTCATAATCTCTGCCGGGGGAAAAAGTCACTTCCAAAATTTCTTCCTAGCAAGTCGTAAAGGCATAGGAATTGCTGTCATGGGGCGGGGAAGCGCGGGGGGGTGGGGTGGGGTGGGGTGTTGCAATAACCCTGTAAGGTTGTTCGATGCATGCCATAATGCCGACTGTGTGTTGAGATGGGGAGTCGTGCGTAAGGCCGCTAGGTAAATTCGTGGCAGAGAGTAGGTGTGAACCATCCTGAGTGGTAACAGCGCTCCCATACCGCCTTGTCTGAGACTGAACCCCATGGGCTCACTTGAGTAGAAATGTCTATGATTAAGCGGCAGGTCTCTAGCCACTGCGCCATAGCGGCTCCTGTGAATGCTTTTAATATCGGTTAGTTAGACGTGGATTCAGCCGCTTGGGTATGAATGGAAACTGATCAAATGTCACTTGGAGGGGAAGGCCGTAGGATTGGCACCTGCTGCTCTAGCAGAACTCCACATGTGCCTTTAATAACTGCGTGACGGACAGGTATTCAAGAGGTGTGGTTATTTCCCAGCTGGAGAGTCAGTGATGGGCAATACGTCACGTGCTGAATTTCCGCCTATCCACAGCAACTTCTGTTGAGCCCTTGCTGGAATTCCTGCTCCAGTGTGAAAGCCAGGATCACACCCTCACAGCTCTAGTTTCCCATCTACAAAGGGAGACTCTTATCCATTGATCTGGCTAACGGTGGTGGTGGTTGTGAGAACAAACGACCTGCTTTTGCTGCTATAGAAAGGTTGAATTCAATATTCTTACTTATTGGACACTGTATGGCAAGGGTGGCAACTCCCCAACACAATTTCTGCCCCGACCCCCTGATGCTGGAGGCAGTGGGAAAGAAAGGTAGATTGAGTGCTGAGTGGACAGAGTTCAGCATTTTGGTGGGGATTCAAATCACCTCCTCCTAGCCATCAGATCGACATTTTAATAAGTGGAGAGAGGGCAATAACCCCCCTCTTAAACTGTGTATGCCCAGTGTGTGTGTCCCTTGAAAAAGTTGGAAAAGGCTGAATAAAGCTCTTGGGTTAAAAAAAAAAGTCCCTTATTACAGTATGGTACTGATCAGTGCTTCCCAAATGTTCCCACAAATGGACCTACTTGAAAATGTCTACACTCTGCCTGTCTGAAGAAAGCAGGTTTTGCCAATGGTGCTCCCCTTATAGATTAGATACTATTATTTTATATTTATATCTTCTTTTATTCTCAGGCTCGCAAGTTGGAACTTATTTCGAGTCCTCATCCATTCATGATGTAATGCCCCCCCCCACTCTTGGCAGAATGTGCATGACAGGCTATGCACTGCCTGCACAGAAGTGTCCCAGGAGAAAAGGTTTTGTTTTTCCTCAAAGACTTCCTCCCCAACATATTTGGTTGAGCACTATAGCATCCAAGTGGAAGACTGGCTATGACTTGCGTCTCTGACTACCAGATGCCAGGAATGAGATGTGGGGGGGCAAAGATTTGTGGCATTTGACTGATGATTATTAGAGGAAAGAATAATGAAATGGATTGTTGAGCTGTGGGAAACCAATATGTGCAAGGATGATGCAAGCTTGGGAAAATACCATTCTCTCGCAGAGTTTCTTGTGACAATGGATGAGATAAAGGTTGGCTGTGATCTCCCCCCCCCTCCCCAGAACTGTAGAGGCATGGCCTCACTTTCATACCTTCTGTCTTGAATTACTACCTTGAAAATATTCTAGACTGACTTCCAGCACATTTGAGCGTGCTGAATGTTCAAGGACCTAACACCCACGACAAGGGACCACACATACTTTTCAAACAGTCAAGTTCAGTTCCACAATATGCAAATCCATAAAATGAATGTTGAATAAGCTCTGATTTCATGTTACTTTCATTTTATTTACAGTGCCCAACTGCCCATATCAGCACTCCAAAGTGCCATAAGGATTTCATTTGCTTTTTTATTGTAAAGCAACAATGATCTCAAATTTCATTCAAAGTGGCTTCTCATTTCACAAGAGAAAAAAAAGCATGCCACCACAAAAGTCTACCTCTGCTACTTATTCCCTGCTCTCGCAGCCAAAGCTCAAAGGCAAAGGATGACCCATATGAAGAATAACTCTTTAATTCAACTCCCCTTCTCCAAATCACTGTGATTTGAGTGGCAGTTTTAGAAAACAATTACGGAGTCTTGACCATCAAAAATAAAGACCTGTCCACCTCTATACCTTAGGATTTCTTGATGAATAATGTGTGAGCAAGGGTGGCTTTTATGGTTCCCGCAAGCAAGTATTGATCTCAATTGTCCCAAGCCCAAGTCTCTAGTACATCGGGAACATATGGTGTTCGAAAGAGCCAAGGATACTGTGGAAGGAGGAGGCATGGGATTTGTAAAGGCCATGCTAAGATTATTTCTCCCTAGGATTCTCTGGGGAGAAACTGAGAACAGGTGCCTGGGCCCCTGCCCTGGATCTGTCAGTGGAAGAAGAAATGAGCAACCAAATGGGAGAATGCATGGTAATTTGAAGGAAGGATCTTCCATGAGCCTGGAAGATTAATATACCCCCTTTGACATTTTGCCTAGAGAGGCAAATTGTGAGAAGGCTGAATAAGCTCTTCCCAATAGCTACAAAGGGCTCCAGACATGAGTCCAGTACTGTGAGGCACCTCATTTGCCCCATGACACCTTTAAATGGAAAGGTTTAGAGGCTATTTGTAGTTGTCTAGACTTCAAGGCCTTCCTCCTCCAGCAGTTTTGCTGTTCAGTAGGATATGATTCCATTCCACTTCCCTGAATGCTTGCTATTTTGATATTTATGGCATTGCTGAAACCCTAAGATATGCCAATAGTCAGTCCTGATTATTAGTTTGGAGTTGGCTAGTTACCTTTCTAGTTACCTTTATTTTTAGTGGGCCATACAGAAGACATTTAAATAAAAGAAGTTGCAAAATCGTGACTTCTCTGGACTCTTTTTTTTTTTGCATGTTTGTTTATCCATACTGTGTGAGAAGCAGAGTTGTTTAAATCTGGTAATGCAATCATGTTTTTCTGTAAAGGCTCTCATATTTATTCTTTCTTCTTGTTTAAGTTTCTCATTATTATCTCCCAAGACAATACATAGAGTATGCAGATGATTATTATATTCAAAATAAATGTAATGCAGGCTTCAGACTAGCAGGACCAGCTTTCATTAGCAGCAGGCCACCAATTCTGACAATGAACTATACATCCCCAATCACTAGCGATACCAACCACGTGGTAGGAAACAAACAAAAATATATGAACAGGCTTTGGAAAGAGTGCTCACGGAAGTAGCCAATGTGGTGGCATTCAATTTCATTGTACTATGTACAATGACAATAAAGTCTATCATCTATCATCTATCTATCTATCTATCTATCTATCTATCTATCTATCTATCTATCTATCTCTATCTCTATCTCTATTTATCCAGATGTTATTGGACTACAATTTCCATCAGCCTCAACTGGCATGGCCGATGATCAGGGATAATGGAGGCAATATCTACAACAATATCTACAGCAATATCTGGAGGGCACCACCTCCAATATAGCACCCGGCTAAATGCATTCCAAAATATCCAAGAGAAATCTACTGAAATTAAGGGATTGAAAAGTTTTATATTTCAATTTTACCTGCCAGGGCAAGTACATAATTGGGGCCTCCTTCACCATTCTCTGTAAGCTTGGGAAACTGTCATGACAGATTCTTTTTTTAAAAAATTAATTTTCTTTTCTCTCATTACAAATATACTTATAACATACTGCTTATATAAACATCTCTCCCCCCCCCTGGACTTCCCTCAACTACCATTTCTGGTTTATTAACCTCAATAATCTAATCTGCTATCTTTTACAAATATCATATTTTTCCATTTATTACATTACCTATTCCCTATCCCTAAAACTGTGAAAGTTTATTTAAATGCTACCATCAAATCAATATTCCTTCTTTGTTTCTGCAAATACAATATAAAAGGTTCCCACTCTTTTTCAAAATCCCTATTGTCCTTTTCTCGAAGTCTTTGTGTCAGCTTCGCCAGCTCCATGTAGCTCATCAGTTTTTCTTGCCATTGTTCTTTTGTTGGAATTTCTCCAGTCTTCCAATTTTGTGCTAGCAATATTCTCGCTGACACCGCTGCATACATAAATGATGTCATTTTCTCTTTTGGCAAGTCTTCCCTAAAATGCCCAACAGGAAGGCTTCTGGTTGTTTAACAAAAGTTATTTTAAACATTTTTTTAATTCATTGTAAATCATTTCCCAATATACCTTAACTCTTTTACAATCCCACCACATATGATAAAAAGTCCCTTCAACCTCTTTATACCTCCAACATTCCCTCTGTTCATTTTTATATATTTTGGCTAGTTTCACCGGTGAGATATACCATCTATGCATCATTTTCATATAATTCACCCTTAGCAATATAGAATCTGTAAATTTCAAATTTACTTTCCAAAGTTTTGTCCAATCTTCAAATTGTATATTGTGGCTTATATTTTGTGCCCATTTAATCATTACTGATTTCACTTCTTCATATTTTGTTTCCCATTCCAAAAGGATATTATACATTTTCTTTAATAATTTTGATTTCTCTTCTATTACTTCCTTTTGGAATTTAGAAACCGTATATGAAAAGCCTTTTCTATTGTCCTCTTTAAAAATATATTTTAGCTGCCTATGATGCAACCAAATTTGAAAGTGTTCCTTTATTTCCTCATACAGTGGTACCTCTACTTACGAATTTAATGGGTTCCGAACGCACATTTGTAAGTCGAAAAAAATTGTAAGTCGAATCCCATAGGAATGCATTGGGAGAAAAAATTCGTAAGTCAAAGCAACCCTATCTAAAAATTCATAAGTAGAATAAATCCTATCTAAACTGCATCCAAGATGGCGGATGGAGCTCTGTTCGTAAGTAGAAACATTCGTAAGTAGAGTTATTCGTAAGTAGAGGTACCACTGTATTCCTTCAATTCTAACTTTCCTTCCTGTTCTACTAACAATTCTCTATATGTCGGCCAGTCTCCCTTTCCCCTCAATGCTTTTAGTGATAGTGCCTCAATAGGTGATAACCACCAAGATGTTTTTGGTTCTAGTAGTTCTTTGTATTTATCCCATACTTTGAACAACTCTTCTTATTATGTGATTGTGGAATCCTTTATGAATTTTGGTTTTCCCATACCATAGATAAGCATGCCATCCAAACCTACTGTCATTTCCAAGTCTATTATCTCTCCTCTATCAAGTTTGATCCAGTCTCGGATCCATATTAGGGCTGCAGCTTCATAGTACAGTTTTAGGTCTGGAAGTGAGAAACCACCTCTCTCTTTCTCATCTGTAAGTATCTTGTTTTTTATCCTTGGTTTTAGGGAAACTGTCATGGCAGATTCAGGGAGTCACGGAAGCACCCAAAGTAGAGCATTGATGTGAGAGTAGGGAAGGCTGCAAAGGATATTTAGAGACTTGACATAACAAGAGAGAGAGAGAGAGAGAGAGAGAGAGCAGGATATAGCTTAGGATGCTACCAGATGGTCACTCATTTTTGTTGTTTAGTCGTTTAGTCGTGTCTGAGTCTTCGTGACCCCATGGACCAGAGCACACCAGGCACTCCTGTCTTCCACTGCCTCCCGCAGTTTGGTCAGACTCATGTTGGTAGCTTCGAGAACACTGTCCAACCATCTCGTCCTCTGTCGTCCCCTTCTCCTTGTGCCCTCAATCTTTCCCAACATCAGGGTCTTTTCCAAGGATTCTTCTCTTCTCATGAGGTGGCCAAAGTATTGGAGCCTCAGCTTCACGATCTGTCCTTCCAATGAGCACTCAGGGCTGATTTCCTTCAGAATGGATAGGTTTGATATTTTTGCAGTCCGTGGGATTCTCAAGAGTCTCCTCCAGCACCATAATTCAAAAGCATCAATTCTTCGGCGATCAGCCTTCTTTATGGTCCAGCTCTCACTTCCACTCATTTTAGGTTGGGATTAATAATGTATTGGTGTCTTCAGGTTGTACAATTCTAGTTGGTTGGGAGGTTTTGTGGAACAACCTCCCCCTCCCCTAAAAATAGATAAGACTTTTTGTGATAAGGAAAGTAACAGGGAAATGCACTTGAAAATACGGGATAACAGTTGCTTTGATGCAGTGTCATCTCACCTCCCAGCAAGCAAATCAGAATGAATGCTCATTAAATAGTCACCATAGTCTAATCTCTCAGCAAACAAATGAGAAAGAATGCTAAATGAAAATGTCATTTGGAGGTGCTCTGCAATACCTCCCATCCTGCCAAATGATTTTATGTCCTTGTTAGAAAGTACTGTTGCCTCCACACCCCTCACACCCTTCAGGCTATGAAGGAAACAAAGGAACTAGTGAAACCTCAAACTTGGCAGCAGGAGAATTAGTGGAGCACTGGTGAAACTGGAAATGAAAAATGATGGAGTGTGGTGGAGTCTCCTTCTTTGGAGGTCTTTAAGCAGAGGCTTGACAGGCATATGTCAAGAATGCTTTGATGGTGTTTCCTGCTTGGCAGGGGGTTGGACTGGATGGCCCTTGTGGTCTCTTCCAACTCTATGATTCTATGTATGGAGTCCCAGGATATCATGATGGAGTTCTTTCAGAAATATTTCATCCTAGTTCATCACTGAGCTTTAAGAACTGGCCATATGTTATGACCAAATAGGTAATCAATTTTTATCACTGGATAGGATGTATAAACAATACCTCGCCCTCTTCTATTCCAAGCTAAAGAATTCTCTTGAGAGGCCATTTCACTGTCAGTCACAGTATATGTGAAAACAAAAGGAATATCTCACTGCATTCGCCCTCAGAATGTGAATTGACAGCATGTAGGGGCATTGGAAATGTACACCCCTTGGCAAAATGTTAGATGTCTGAAAGGTTTAATTTTCCTGAAGGGGATTCTGCTTCTAAAAGTTATGGGTACACTGTTTTATCCAAAGGAGTCAGAAGTCATGGAGTCCTTATTAATTTTTTTAAAAAGAAGAAGTAAAAGGATTCTAAATGAGACAAACAACGGCAATTTTAGAAAGATCACCTGTTTCATTATAGTCAGGCCCTTGGAGATATTAAATACACTTACTTTGCAGCCTTAATTGCCTCAGGATGAGGCAATCCTGTATATCTTTTTAGAACCATTAATAACCTACTTCACCTGATTGCAGCAAGTGTTTTATCAGAAGAATTGTCAAATGGTAAATGCAAGGACGTGCAAAGCAGAATACCCCCCCCCCACAAAAATGGACCAAATTTAGCTTCCACTTGCCATGCAAGCTCATTTTTATTTTCATTTTCCATTTAATTTGAAGCCTAATAGCTTTTGAAAAATTAAGGCTGGGTGACTTTTGTACAATGCTTATTTTGATTAGATCAAGGTGTTCACTCCTCGTTTTCTCAGTGGTTTGCTGGTAAGCATTTTATGTAATTTGTAGCTATCTTTTTAAATTTCCCAACAGGGACCCCAACTTTAAAGCAAGAGGTTACAGATCTTTTTTTAAACACAAAGTATATCCACAAAACCTGCATTTATTGAAACAAACAGTATGGATGACAAACCTAGTCAATGAAGATAAGACCCTAAAGCCTGAGCATATCTAATATTTATCTGTTGGTATGAGGTGTCGTATAAGAGTAAACTGTATTTTTATACAGTGAATTTTTTCCAAGAAGCACACAAAACATACTGGGAGGGGGGAGGATATACACACACTCTTGTCCACCAGTCACAGTCCCATTTCCATCAGGTTCCTCCCAGATCTAGGTAAAGGGACCCCTGACCATTAGGTCCAGTCGTGACCGACTCTGGGGTTGCACGCTTATCTCGCATTATTGGCCAAGGGAGCTGGTGTACAGCTTCCAGGTCATGTGGCCAGCATGACAAAGCCGCTTCTGGCAAACCAGAGCAGCACATGGAAACACTGTTTACCTTCCCGCTGTAGCGGTTCCTATTTATCTACTTGCATTTTTTTTTGACGTGCTTTCGAACTGCTAGGTTGGCAGGAGCTGGGACCAAGCAACGGGAGCTCACCCCGTCACAGGGATTCGAACCGCTGACCTTCTGATCAGCAAGCCCTAGGCTCAGTGGTTTAACCACAGCGCCACCTGGGTCCCTTCCCTCCCAGATCTAAAGGGGTTTAAATTATTTTTTAATCTGGAAATTAAAGGACAGGTGGTAAGGCCTGAGAGAGTCTCCTATTTCAGTTCTGGAAAGTGATGGGACTCTCACCTCTCCCTTTTCCTCCACACTCTTGTACCTGAGTCTGGCAGTGTGCATTTGTATATTCATTTAAGGACATTGTTTCCACTGTTTGGCTGAAAGAGACAAACATGGTGCCTGTTTTACTTTTACTTCTTGAAGGACGATTTAAACGAGGTCCAAAGTAACAGTGCCAGTTTAGGGGAGAGCCAAACTCAGTGGAATAGAGCATCTGCTTTGCATGCAGAAGGTTCCAGGTTCGATCCCTTACATCTTCAGAGAAGGCTGGGAGACATCCTTGCCTGGATCCCTAGAGAGCCACTGTATGTCAATGTAGCCCACTAATCTTCAACAGGGGGGTTGGGGCCCATTAAATGGGTCATGGTCTGATCCAAGGTGGGTCGTAGAAGGAGCACTACCACCGTGCAAATATATGGCAAAAGATTAAGAAATAGGTCCCCACATGCATGTTTGGGTCAAAAGTGGGTCCTGGATCTGAAAGTGTGAAGAATACTGATGTAGACAATATTGCACTGGAGGAACTAATGGTCTGACTCAGTATAAGACATCTTCCTATATTCCTTAATGCCAGTGCTTTCAAGATATGCCAGTTTAGCTCTGAGCATTTAGACAGAGGAAACCCCAAAGATAACATGTTGATGTGAGAAATCTCCTTGTCACAACTTACATGGCTATAATGTCACATCTTTAGACATTTAAATTCCCGTGGAAACATTGTCAATGTGGGACAGAAGAGGGCCACCTGACAGCTGAAGAACATTTTAGCCATTTTAAACATTTGAATTGCAAACATAGGAAATGCTAGAAAATGATAACAGCCCTTGTTGGGGGGGGGGGAACGGACCACATTTTCGCTTAGATCTAGAAAACATTTTCCAGCATCAAGAATGGAACTTTCTTGCACGGTGTTTGTTCTTGTTGTTCTTGTTGCCACCATTAGACTGGCAGTGTGAAATATCTTGGAGTATAAGAAAATGTCAAAAGAGGAGTGCTAGCTGGAGTCTGCCTCAGTGAAGCGTCTGATGAATTTATTCCAAATGCCAAATGTTGCCTCTTTGCAGCAGGTTCTGGCTATCTGCCCGTTCTCTGGCAGAAGAAAAGAGAGAAATGCCTTCAAACATATGGCATGTTTTCCCCTACCCTGCCACCCTGAAAAGAGCACAGAGATGGTTCACTGGGCAAGTTCATATTTTTGCGTGTGAGCCAAACAGTACAAAGAAGAGCCTTATAACCTCTACAAAATGAACTTTAGCTCTCGCAGCCTCCTAAAGCGTCTGTGTTTCGAGCTGTCCCTCGATTTTCATGTTCTTAGTGGTATCATGAGAATGTGAAGTGATTTGGGAAATCTCTGATTTCATCTGTAAGCAAGTCAGTTATGAACCATGCACATAGCTTTCTCAAGCTCAGAATTTGGACAGGTTGGTGTGCTTGAATGTATTATCTACTCATCTGTGCACTTGGGACAGGACCACAGCGTGGAGGCGGAGTACATGCTTAGCATGCAGGAAGTCCCAGGTTCAATTCCCAGCACCTCCAGTTGAAAGGATCAGGTAGTAGGTGATGGGAAATATATTTGCCGGAAACCTCAGAGCGTTACAGCCAGTCAGAGAAGACAATGTGGAGCTAGATGAACTTTCTTATGCTCCTTATCAACCTCAATTCTAATGAAGTCTTAGCTCAAATGTATAAGTAGTTAAGGTATGTGTTAGAGGATACCAGTAGAATAATCTCCATTGCCATCTCTCTCTAGTGGACCTTCAAATTCCCATAGTTTTGGTTGTCTGAAGAATTGAATAGGAGTGAATTGTAGACATGTGTGGTTCATATCTGCAAGACCCACAGCTTTATTTCTTCTTTACATCTGCAGACATGGCAGTGGATGTGGTGGATCAGTGTCTTGCCTTGGTAATGGACTGAATGAGAGCCAACAAACTGAAGCTCAATCCAGATAAGACGGAGGCACTGTTAGTGGGTGGTTCTTTAGACCAGATCGATATGAGCTTGCCTGCTATTGATGGGGTTACACTCCCTCTGGAGTGGGTACATAGTTTTAAAGGTACTCCTGGATTGTCAGGTGACCTCAGTGGCCTTCCATCAACTTGGGCTGGTGGCCCAGCTGCACCCTTATTTGGACATAAACAGCCTAACTACTGTTGGATATGCTCTGGCAACCTCTAGGTTAGATTACTGCTTGATTCTTAAATATTGTTTCTCATTTTTTCTAATCTTGAATTTGGTTTCTTAAACGTTGGCATCTGTTTGCATCTTTTGGAAAAGGGTTCTCATGGAAATTCATTAGCTGCTATAGCTACGCCACCTAATATGATTACATTGAAACAGATGTGAATAAATTGTGGAGTGCTACACAAAGCTCAATCAATTCTTGTTCAAGAAAACCTTGTTGGGACCCAGTGAGTTGGGGGAAATAGTAATCAATCAATCAATCAATCAATCAATCAATATGTCATCACATGTAGTATGTCTCAAAGAAGTCTAGCATCATGCCAAATACAACATTTAATTTACTTTTAGTATTGGTTATGGTTTTACTGATTCATTTGGTTTTTTTTTTTGCATTTATAACCTTTTCTAGGTCACTTTGAGATTTGTTGTAAACACAGATAAATAAAATAATTTTAGGAAATGGTGTTGTTCAGAATGGAAAAGAAACAGTGGCCATGCTAGAAAAAGTGATTTTCAAAAAATAGGGTTACAAGCTTGGTGGATCAGGGGAATGCCGTGGATGTAATGTATCTTGCTTTCAGCAAGGCTTTTTGACAAAGTCACCCATGATATTCTTGAGGATAAGCTGGTAAAATGTGGAATATATGAGGTGACTGTTAGGTGTATTTGTAGCTGGCTGACTAACTGAACCAAAAGAGTGCTCTCGAATGGTTCCTCATCATTCTGGAAAAAACTGACAAGTGGGGTGCCACAGGGTTCTGTCCTGGGACCATTGCTGTTCAATGTCTTTATAAATTAGTTGGATGAATGGGTTGATGGGATGCTCATCAAAACTGCAGATGACACCAAACTGAGACTGAGAGGAGATATGATAGCTGTCTTCAAATATTTAAAGAGCTGTCATGTGGAAGATGGAAAAAGCTTGTTTTCTCTTCAAGTTCCAAGAAGGGAAATTCCACCTAAACAGCAGGAAGAACCTTCTGGTGATAAGAGCTGTTCAGCAGTGGAAAGGTCTCTCTCTGGAGGTGGAGGGGAGGACTTTTAAGCAGAGGCTGGGTGGCCACCTGTCATGTATGCTTTAGTTGAGATTGCATTGCATTGCATGGGATTGGAATAGATGACCCTCGGCATCCCTTGCAACTCTACATGTTTCATGTTAGAACTTTGAAAGTGCTTTCATCCTCTTCATTCCCAAATGGGTTGAACACCTGTTCCCTCTCCCTTTGGAAAAGTAATCAGTATATACACACAACACGTCACCCTCAACAGAATTGTGTTTGGTTGTTACAAACTCAATGAGTATTAATTCTAAAACATATTGGGGATTAGGAAGAAAGACTCCTCTCTCTCTCTCTCTCTCTCTCTCTCTCTCTCTCTCTCTCTCTCTCTCTCTCTCTCTCTCTCTCTCCTCTCTCTCTCTCTCTCTCCCACCCACCCACCCACCAGGGTGGGCTTTCATCAGCACTAGTAAAACTGCAGGGGATTTTTTTTATATTTTTCCTGTTGAGTTATATATTATATGCTGTTGTAGGATAATATTTTAAAATGACTTCTGGGACATTTTTACTTGCAACAAAGTTAAGTGCTAAAATATGTGGTGAAATATAAACTAAATCTACTCTCTAAGAAAGACGGAGACTCAGAAATACAATGTGTGTGTAAGAGAGAGATAGTTTGACACACATAACTTGATGAGACAGTGGCTCTTGGTGTTAACATAAACCAGTGAAAATGCCAATAAGTTACATTTATTCTGAAGGGAAGTAAATCCTGAGGTAACTGAAATCTTAACAAAACACACGCACACATGCTGAAATGGAATGGAATGAAATAGACTTGTGAATAAACACATATAAAATTGGCACAGACCAGAAATAGACTGATCTTTCCATCCCTAAGCACCAGCCAGAATTTGTAGTGGTCAGAAATGATGGGAGCTGTAGTCCAACTGTATCTGGAAGACCATAGCAAAATAAAAAAAATTCCTTCAGTAGCACCTTAAAGACCAACTAAGTTTTTATTTTGGTATGAGCTTTCGTGTGCATGCACACTTCGTCAGAAGACCATAGGTTAGCCACCTCTGGGGCAGATAATCAATGCATTGGTATGTGGGGGGGGGGGAGTGGCTGCTGCTTTCACTTATTATTATTACTTCATTTTCCAAACATCCTTCATCCCACAGGATACTTGGATAGCTTACATAATATTCAACCTAAAAAGCAATAACTGAAAGTGCCACGAGCTGGGGAAGGGCTATAGCTCAGTGATACAACATCTGCCCAGCATGGCTCAGTTCCCAGTCTCTCTAGGTAGAGCTGGGAGATGCCCTGTCCGAAACACTGGAGAGGCACTGTCAGTCAGTGTAGACAATACTGAGATTGATGGACTATTGATCTGACTCAGTATAAGACAGTTTCCTATGTTCCTAATTATTAAAAACCCTAAACACTTCCCCAATATACACAAAAATTACAACCATTGTAATTTCAGTACAGCAGCAGGCCAATATCAGATTTGTGGGCTCTTCAAATACCTAATTTCCAAAAGTCCAAAGGAAACCTACTGTATGTCTTCATTTGGCGCCTATAGGCTGACAATGTGAGGGACAAGCATAGCTCTAGATTGCCATATCTCAATTCTGTATTCTGCAGAGAGTCAAATTTCAAGGTTGTTACTGGCAACCTTGAAATTATGAGCAGTGAGGGTATGTGACTGCTTTTAAAAATTGTTTTTAGATATCCTTAAGATATCCCTAGATATCCCTATTTATCTACTTGCACTAAGCACATCAAAGTGCAAGTAGATAAATAGGGACCGCTCCGGCGGGAAGGTAAACGGTGTTTCCGTGCGCTGCTCTGGTTCACCAGAAGCTGCTTTGTCATGCTGGCCACATGACCCGGAAGCTGTCTGCGGACAAATGCCGGCTCCCTCGGCCTATAGAGCGAGATGAGCGCCGCAACCCCAGAGTCGGACACGACTGGACCTGATGGTCAGGGGCCCCTTTAATGCAGGCTTCCTCAAACTCGGCCCTCCAGACATTTTGAGACTACAATACCCACTATCCCTGACCACTGGTCCTGCTAGCTAGTAGGGTTGCCAGACTCAATAGAGGACAGGACTTCTGTGCCTTTAATTGCCCTCCTCTCTTTTGAGTCTGGAAACCTTAAAGAGAATCCAACAGACCCTTTGCTTGGAAATTAAACAAAGGGTCTGCTGGTTTCTCTTTAAGGTTTCCAGACTCAAAAGAGAGCAGGGCAATTAAAGGCACAGAAGTCCTGTCCTCTATTGAGTCTGGCAACCCTACTAGCTAGGGATCATGGGAGCTGTAGGCCAAAAACATCTGGAGGGCCGAGTTTGAGGAACCTGTCCTTAATGTCATATGGTTTTAATGGTATTAAATATGCTTTTTAAAAATTTCATCTGTGTTGTTTTAATGCTTGTTTCTTTGGTGCTCTGGGCTGCTTCAGGAGGAAGGTCAGGATACAAATGTAAGAAATAGTAGTGGTGGTAGTAGTAGTAATAATAATAATAATAATAATAATAATAATAATAAACAGAATGTAGAGGTCAGAAGTAATGCTAGTGGATGCGATTCTGCTCACTCTTTGATTATGCACACATTTAATGTCATAGGAGTAGGATTATTTTAGTCTGTAATTACAGAACCTTGTTTGAACCTATCCTTCTAAATCAATGCACTTCAACCTTAAGTCCCCAGCTGTTCTTGGGCTACAAATCCACAGTCAACTTAGTCAGGGATGCTGGGAGTTGTAGACCAGCTGCAGCTGGGAATCCAAGCTTGAAGAACCTTGTTGTGCCACAAAGGAAAAAATGTTTATTGGTTCCACCATTATCACTCAGTTCCTTCTTTCTTTCTGGCAATGTTGTAAGGGCCACAGGCCAAAACACTGAGCCAACTGAAGACAGATTTCATTCAAACAAGCCCTGGCAGTTTCTAAACAGAGAGCATCTTTGTGAAACTGACATTACCCTTAAACAGTCAGTCAGACTGTTTGCTTTTTGGCTCCGATCCTGAAATAAGATTCAAATGAGATGACTCTTAGGAAACATATTGGCACTCAGCTTGTGGTAGTTTTTTTTTAAAGGAGGTCCACTTGGATTAGTATCATGGCTTCTGTTGTGGTCAATATGGGGAGTACCATTCATGTCAGTCAGCTTCTTATGAGAGTTGCCCTGTCACAGGAATCAAGTCTTTTCACTGTGTTAGGGCTGATATTTAAACAATCATTGAATTGTAGAGCCAGAGTCCAACTCCCTGCAATGCAGGAATCTCATCTAAAGCATTCATGACAGATGGAAGGATAATCTACAACCTTCCGAGAGAGACCATTCTGCTGTCGAACAGCTCTTACTGTCAGAAATTTCTTCCTGATGTTTAGTCGGAATCTCCTTTATTGCAACTTGAAGCCATTGGTTTGGGTCCTACCATTCAGAGCTCCATCTTCCATGTGGCAACCCTTAAGATAGCTGAATATGACTATCATATCTCCTCTCAGTCTCCTCTTTATCAGGCTAAACATATACCCAACTATAACCATTCCCTGTAAGGCTTGGTTTCTAGACCCTTGATCATCTTGGTAGCCCTCCTCTGCACATGTTCCAGTTTGGCAATAGCCTCCTTAAATTGTGGTGCCCAGAACTGGAAACAGTACTTCAGGTGTGGTCTGATCAAGGAAGAATAGAATGGTACCGTATTATTACTTCCATAATCTGGCCACTATACTTCCGTTGATGCCGCCTAGAATAGCATTACAGTAGCTTTTTTTGCTACGGTATCAAACTGTTGATTTATGTTAAGCTTGTGTTCTACTAAGACCCCTAGATCCTTTTCATGAGCACTACTGGCAATTCAGGATTCTCCCACCTTATATTTGTGCAGCTGGTTCTTCTTGCCTAAGTGTAGAACCTTTACATTTGTCCTTACTGAAAATCATTTTGTTAGTTATGGCCCAGTTCTCCAGTTGTGAAGATCATATTGAATCCTAGTTGTGTCTTCTGCCACATTGGCAGTTTGGTGTAATCTGCAAATTTGATGAGCATACCCTCAATTCCTTCATCCATGTCTTTTATAAATATGTCAAAGAACAATGGGCCCAGGGCCCTGTGGCACCCCACTTGTCATTTTTTCCAGGATGACAAGGACCTGTTTGCTAGCACTCTTCGGGTTCAGTTAGTCAGACAGCTACAAATCCACCTAACAGTTACATTGTCCAGTACACATTATTAAGAATATTAAGTTTTGTTGGTACCCATTCATTATTACTAATGAATTGATGAAACAGAAAATATTCTACACAAAAAATGAAACAGTGAGAAATTTTGTGGGAAATTCTGGGGGGAAAGTTCACCCCATAACACTATTTACAGTTTATCTCCTGCATAGTATTTCTGTATCCACTGAATTCCAGTCAGTGGGCCATACACAGAAGTTTTTTGAATGTTGACTTGGATACATATTACATTCCATTGTCAGGATAATTATTATTACTTTGGTCTGTTTGCATCAGTACGGTAAAGTCAGAGTCCATAGATTTTAGTATACATGGTCCATGAGGGAAGTGAGCCTTCACGCAACTGTCTCAAGGAGAAGCACCAGAGGTTTGAAGACACACTTGTCATCACTGTTAACTTGCTAGAGATGTTGCTTAGCCAACAGCTGTTTCACAAAGTCAAAGGAATAATACATTTGAAGGAATACAGCTACCGGTATGCAGTGTTTAACTTCTAAAATGTATTGTGTACGATAACCAAACTGATCGACTTTTTTTCTAATTCATAGGAATTAGACAAATCATTATGTATTTGTCAACTTAATTTGCCAACTTAATTTGCAGGATGATTGAAACAATGGCTGCATTTTTATAAACTGATTTGTGTTGTAAGAATGGAGAGTTTTCAGATGGCACTTAGGTTAACTGAGACGTTCAAGCATGTGGCACAAGGAAGGGGACGGGACTCATCAAAGGTTAGATTGTTGTTATTAGGACACTTCAAAGCTAGAGGCATTTCTGAAGCTTTTAAGTTTTATGGCAGGTGCACCGCAAAGAAAGTGGCAGGTCATCTCAGGGTGGTCAAGAGAAGACAACATTGAAACTAGGTTATCTGTCAAAGAAGGGTAGGGATCCTCACTCAGAAAGAGTTTTAACAGTGATTGGAACAGTGAACATCAAGCCTCTCTCATTTCAGTTCCTCTCAGCATGGTAGCTTGCAGTCATGGATTCAACCAATGGGCACATCTGGGCAACAGAAGACTAGTCCTTCTGATGATGTCAGACCACAGGGCTTTCTGCAGCATAATCAAGAATCCCAGTTCTCCAGACAGTTAATACTTTATATAAAATGCTTTAGATCTCAAAGCAGGCATTTGGGTGTATAATTAAGGCGGATGTGTGTGTGTGAGAGAGACAAATATTAATCGACATTCCTTTTATTAGTATTTTTTTAAATAAAATAGACACACAGAAGCAACTGCCATTGTTGTTGTAATACTTAAGATAAAATAAGCAAAATAAGGGAAGAAAAACTCAGAGAATAACAGAACCCCCCTAGACAAATAAAAACAACCTCCCCAAGATTGTATGAGTTTGTAGTTTAAATAAAGTAGAGCAATAAATCCAGCATCTTCTCATTAAACCATGCTCATCATCCCCTAATGAGAGATTACACAAAGCTATATGGAGAACAATATTTTCACAATCAAATTAAGTGACAATGATGGTTAATTTTGGCTGATTAACTATATATTCAGTGCTTGAAAAAGAACCTTTTCTTCATTTGCCTTATTATTATTTTTCCCTTGTAGGTTTCTGTTTTTGTTATGACTGTATTAGCCTGATATACATTAATTTAATACTGCCTAACAAATGTATGCTACTTCCTGGGCTAAAAACACTCCACACATACCACCCTAATGGTGCTGTTTGCATTTTATTAAAATTAAATGAAATATGCACAGGAAACCATTCAGAATACCCTGAGACAAGTAGAGAGTTTTCTGCTAATGAATTAATGCATTAAATAACACAGTTTAAGCCGTTTTACACATTACTTTGATCGTTCGCTTACATGTCATTAAGTAGTCCGAGCAATTTGATTGTCTGAAAAGGCGGGTGTTTACAAATTAAAACTGGGAACATGCTTCTAACAGGATACAAGAATATTTATTGTGCTTTATTTCTGTAGAACATGACACCACCTTAATATTAGAGGCAGATGATTAAAAGAACATTACCTGAGCCTTGAGAGTCACTGAATGAGCCATGCTAAATTGGTTGTTTTCTGTTTTGTGATTAATTGTTCTTCTAAACCATATTTTAGTGTGCTTTGTTTTTCTGTCCCCAGTCATCCCATATTATTAAAGAGAAATTCTGCATATCTCTCCTGGAGTCCAATTAAGGATTTGCATCATGACTAGATTTTTCACTTTAATTACTGTATATAAAGTAGGTTTTGACTTATTTCCATATTTATCAAACTATGCCGAAGAAGCAAAATTCATCAAATAAACAGATATCTGTGGCTATAATTGCAGCCTGCATTGAGCATGTAGGAAGGAAATATGAGGGTCCAAATTTCATTATGTAGAACATAATAAACATCTGAATAATTAAACTGTGTGTAAATCACACACTTGGCAGTGCTAAGAAGAGGAGAGACACCTTCATTTTGATCAGGAAATATTTTTTTCCAGACATACTTTCTAAAAATATATGCTAACCATTATTCAATCAGCTGTGCAGAAGGAAGACCTCCCTGCTTGTTAAGAGCTCAAAAACCATAACAGATGTATTTAGAAATGCTTTCCCTTAATTGTAACATATGATGGGCTCTGCTTGTGTACACATCTTGGTAACACGTTCCCAAGGAAAACAGATGCAGACTACCAAACCTAGAAATACTACTTGCAATTAAAATTCAGATGTATCTTTGATACAACAATACAACCCAGTTCTTTTGAGTGGGGAAACCCCCATCAGCTTTTAAGGCAAAGGTTCCATTCTCGCTATTTCCATGTAATTTGACCCAATTCCCATTGGCTTCCATGGGATATGCATTCTCAGAGAACAGTTTGTTTTTCAAGGTACGCTACTCTACGCAAAGGCATTTGCATTGTAGGTAGATACACTATTTGCTCATTTCATTTACATAACACATCTTTCCCCACCCTCAAGATTCCCCAAGCTGCCTAGCAATAGAAAATCAGTTCGCAACATACATTACATTAAATCTACAAATCTGTTTGATTATTTGTATCACCGATTTTTTAATATAAAAAAAAATGTAGTTACATTTTAATGCCATATATACTAACATATGCATTACCCATGCCTGGGTGTGTTCGTCTTGCACATGCAACTGGTTAAGCACATGAGAGTGAGTCAGCAAGCTTGTGAGAGTGACTCAGCACAATCTAAAGTATAAAATACATTTGGGTTTGAAGCAAGTTTGCTCTTGGCCCCTGCCCTTTGCCAGAGCCTAGTCTGTCTTGGGATGTTGCAAGGAGACTGTATGCTGCTGGAAGGATGTACTGTATATTACTGTATATAACCTATAAACTGTGGATTATACTGCATTATACTGTCAGTAAAGGGACTGACCCTACCTTGAACTGTCTGGTGTTTTTCTGTTCCATTGGCAATTTGGCACACTCTGCTGGTGTGTTGAATGGGCACTCTGCACATGCCCCAACAAAAGTGGGGAGGGTCTTAATTGGCCAAGGATCCATTGGATCCTGAGATGGTTTTACTGTGTCACATGATGGCATCCGGTCCGATCCAGGCCTGCTCAAAGCAGCTACACCAATCTTCCTGCCCCACTTCTGCTCTGGACACCACAGGCAGTAGGGCTGTGGGTGCAACAATGGCTTTGCCACTTTGCATAGCCCTGCCAGTCAGCGGCCAGGATTTGAATTGGACCTTTCATTATCAACATGAGTGTCGAGTTTGGAAAGGAGGCATGCAAGGACCAAACTTCACAAATGCATTAAGAGTGTATGTGTAGAAAACAGAAAGCAACTTTCTTCTCATAGAACCAACACAATGTGCAAATTGATGGATGTCCTATGTTTGGGAAGTTTTTAATGTCTGATGTTTTATTGTATTTTTAATATTTTGTTGGAAGCTGCCCAGAGTGGCTGCAAAACCCAGCCAGATGGGTGGGGTATTATTATTATTATTATTATTATTATTATTATTATTATTATTAATGTGGGAGTTCGGGTTTTTTTTGGAGATACAGAAAAATATCTCATTTTGGTGATATGTCACTTATTGCAATAGTGCCATTTCTCTATCTTCCTGTTATCTATACAGATGTTGCATTATAGTCTTTACTGCTAGAATCCTACTTACTGCAGCAGTAAAAAAAACCCCAACCCTCTGGTCTTGGCATTATTTTATTTACCAGGAATAGGACTAGACCACTGGGAAAGTAGGGCCTGCTTCCCAGCCCAAATGTCACTTCCAAATATGCATGTGAGTGTTGATGAATAGCACACCGGAATTACTGCCATAACATGCCAGCTGTGGTCAGACTGGTGAGCCCTTTTCGGCAGCTAAATCTGAATTTTCATTGGTGTTGGGGCTGTAGAACTGACACCATGCCTGCCAAAAAACTAACTGGGGTTCATTCTGCGATTGGAGCTAAAATGCATGCTGGTGTTGGCTCGGATAAATGAACATTCATCAGGCTCAAAGTCCTGGACAAGCAGCTACTAACTGAGGCACGGTAAATGGCCGGACTAAATGCAGTCCCTGTACAAACGTCTGTGAGTTTGGGGAGATCCTTTTAAGAGAGGTGGTCCGCTTAAGTAAGGAATATATGAGCTTCCCCCTGCAGAAGAATGCCTTTGTGCTCTGCAATAGCATTTCCCTGCCACTATGAAAATTATTGTCTTGATAGCCTTTGCTTTTTTCTTCTTAAGCCAAATGGGAACTCTGTGCTTTATGCATCAAATCCCCTATGGCTGAATGGTTGCTGTGTAGCGAGCTGAAGCAACTGGTGGCACGCAGATAGAAATATCCAAGAAGCTAGGAAATAGGTTTTCTCTATATGGAGCACTAAAGTGCTGGGCTGGGGGGGAAGAGCATTGCCTTGATTATAGTGGATGATATTTGAAAATCTAGCCAATGGAAGTTTTTGAGACAGTGCAAATTGATGAAGCTATTTCACTTCCTTGTTATGCTTTCCTCTTTTAACTGACTGGTAATTTTTATGAGAAGGTGGGTTTCGAAGGCAGCTCTTTTAGAAAGCTGTATACCAAAGCTATCTGTGGTGTATTGGTAGATTTTGAAGTGCAGGAGCTTATCACGACAGTTCAAGAGCTACATCCAAACAGAGTACCCTTACTCTTAGAGTGTTGGAACTGAGCGTTGATCAGCTATGTAGGATTACTACAACCCTGTGCATGCTAAGCTGTGAATAAGTTCCTTTTTGCTCAGTGGTGGTGCTTACTCTTGGCGGTATAAGTTCAGCGGGCAAAGTGTGTTGGAGCCTGGAAAACAACACACTGAGTTGAAATGCGACCTTCAGCTATTTGGTAGAAAGGCAAACAATTTTGCAAAGTAGTGCTGGCATTTAAACCGCTTGCATAAAGTAGGAAGTCCATCAAAGGACAGGAGTGTCCAACTTCTGGTTGATTTGTTTCCTCATTCTGATTTCCTCTGTCACAAGCAGCAATAATAACACTTGAAAGCCTTCTTATCCCCTCATTCACTTGCCAGAACAAAGAGAACTGTCCACTTAACACCAGGTGCTCTTGCAGATGGTGCAATCCCTCCTGCTCTTAAAAAAAAGACTTAGAGCTGTGCTACCTTTCTGTTCTTGCTCTAATCTACAACTGTTTAATTTGAGCTAGCTTAGGTAATAAAGAGGCTCTCTTTAGACCAGGCACCCCCAAACTTCGGCCCTTCAGATGTTTTGGACTACAATTCCCATCATCCCTGACCACTGGTCCTGTAAGCTAGGGATCATGGGAGTTGTAGGCCAAAACATCTGGAGGGCCGCAGTTTGGGGATGCCAGCTTTAGACCAAGTTTATATATTTCTGGAGCAAGGTGGGTGTAGCTTTCCCATAGCTGGTTCCCACACCAAACCATAATGTTTGGTTGAGGGGATCACATGGAACTGAGAATTAAACCAGAAGTAACTGTGGCAGGACTGTTAGCTCCTAGAAGAGTGTAGTTTGGGCAGGATTACTTCTCCACAACATCGGTCCAGAAGCAACTCATCACATGAATTGACGGACATTCTATCATGTAACTGTGAAGTGGTGAAAAGGGAGTGATGAAAAACCAGTTTATTTCTCTCTCTTAAGACTGCTGTCCACGCAGAATGTCTGTTTCTGATTATGGTAACCTTGTAAAAGAAGGATGGCTACTTCTAAGAAATGCTGTTAATAAATATCTCTCTGAGAAATTGTTGCCATTGTCTGAAGCTATTGCTGAACACTTCTGCTTGCTGATGCATCTTTCTATTTTGTTTAAAAAAGGTTTGAATACAGTATAATTCTATTGCATTTTAATGTTTATATTGTTCAATGGCTTCAGAAGACTGTCAAGAAAGTCTGCCTATAAGATAACTAATAACAATGGAGGGTAGTTAAGTACAGCATGTTTTGAAATGAGGCATACAAATATCTATTTATAATAACACAAATACATTATCTATAAATAATTTGGCATTATTCAGGGTGGGGATCTGAAAGGAAGAAAGCAGTTCAAAGCAGAATTTTGCCAGTATTGATTCCCCATGTTAAAAATGTTTTACTTTTAATGTTGAAATGTGAAATCCCGTATAAGAATTTTCAAGTTTGGAGGCTGAAGTATAAAGTTGGTCATATGCATCCTTCCACGAGGACTTATTTTGCTGTTTTGCACTAAAATGTGATGCAGATATCAAACTTAAAATTTGAATTACGAATCAACATATTTCAAATGTTTATCTTCAAATTCATGGAAGTCCCACTGTGTGGATACATGGCAACTTTTTATGAGGCCCAGGAATGAGAAATCTATATTATGAATTAAGTTATTTCCCCTCCATAATAAGAAAAGAAGAACAGAAGTGGAACCAAAAGTCCACTTAGTCCAGCATTCTATTCTCACAGTGGCCTATAGAAAGCCTGGCATGGATGAGGACATGGAACACAGTAAAAATCTCCCCATTTATCATTCTCAGCATACTGCCTCTGACACTGGAGCAAGTACTGTATATAGCAAACATATGATAGATAGATAAACACTGATAGATAGGTCTGAGTCGAAGCAAAATAAAAAAATTCCTTCAGTAGCACCTTAAAGACCAACTAAGTTTATATTTTGGTATGAGCTTTCGTGTGCATGCACACTTCTTCATAGGCTTAAAGGTAAAGGGGGCCCTGACCATAGGTCCAGTCGTGACTGACTCCGGGGTTGTGGCACTCATCTCGCGTTATTGGCCGATGGAGCCGGCGTACAGCTTCCGGGTCATGTGGCCAGTATGACAAAAGCCGCTTCTGGAAAACCGTTTACCTTCCTGCTTGGAGCGGTACCTATTTATCTACTTGCACTTGGGTGTGCTTTTGAACTGCTAGGTTGGTGGGAGCTGGGACCGAGCAATGGGAGCTCACCCCATCACGGGGATTCGAACCGCCAACCTTCTAATTGCCAAGCCCTAGGCTCTGTGGTTTAACCCACAGCGCCACCCGCGTCCTGGATAGATAGGCTTATCAACTCCATTCATTTGTATAATCTCTTTTTAAACACATCCAAGAGCGCAAAATATGGTCTGAAGCTCAACATCAAAAAAACCAAGATCATGGCCACTGGTCCCATCACCTCCTGGCAAATAGAAGGGGAAGAAATGGAGGTAGTGAGAGATTTTACTTTCTTGGGCTCCTTGATCACTGCAGATGGTGACAGCAGTCACGAAATTAACAGACGCCTGCTTCTTGGGAGAAAAGCAATGACAAACCTAGACAGCATCTTAAAAAGCAGAGACATCACCTTGCCTACAAAGGTCCGTATAGTTAAAGCTATGGTTTTCCCAGTAGTGATGTATGGAAGTGAGAGCTGGACCATAAAGAAGGCTGATCTCCGAAGAATTGATGCTTTTGAATTATGGTGCTGGAGGAGACTCTTGAGAGTCCCATGGACTGCAAGAAGATCAAACCTATCCATTCTTCAGGAAATCAGCCCTGAGTGCTCACTGGAAGGACAGATCCTGAAGCTGAGGCTCCAATACTTTGGCCACCTCATGAGAAGAGAAGACTCCCTGGAAAAGACCCTGATGTTGGGAAAGATTGAGGGCACTAGGAGAAGGGGATGACAGAGGACGAGATGGTTGGACAGTGTTCTCGAAGCTACGAACATGAGTTTGACCAAACTGCGGGAGGCAGTGCAAGACAGGAGTGCCTGGCGTGCTATGGTCCATGGGGTCACGAAGAGTCGGACACGACTAAACGACTAAACAACAACAACAAGTTGATGGCTGTCACTACATCTTCAATAGGTTAACCACGCACTGTTTGAAGAAGTACCTCCTTTGCAAGTTGCTCAGGTTGAGGCACCTGATTCTTGCTTATTCCACCTACCTACAGAAGCCCTCCATACCATATCCCAGTCTGTTACAGAGAGTCCTTCACCTATCAGAAACAGGTTTTTAGGCTGTGAGCAGAAGGCTTAAATGGGATGGTGGGAATTGGCAAAAATCAGGTGCTTTGTCTTGTGTAAATGAAAGCACTTTCTGCTAGGGCAAAGCTACTATTGGATACAACCCATGATTATTAGTTTCTTAAAAAGTGACTTTCTGGTATATTCTTCATCACTGGGTTCCTAGATATATCATCACCATCATAATCAAATTTATTAATCACCATTCACCATCAGGTCTGTTTTTACATCAATTTAACATTCAGAATCGAAAACAGTTAAAACAGATTACAGTCGACAAGAATAGAGAGAGTCCCAAAATCTCCAGCCAGCTGCATCAATGGTCAAGGATGATGAGAGTTGTAGACCAGCAACATCTGCCCACCCACCAGGGTTTTATAATACTACCTTACAGCGTCAAGTATTTCAAAGTGTCTTATACTTGGCAGACAGGGTTTCAGTCTCTGATTACAGGGAGGCACCAAAGAAATTGCAGTCAGGATGCAAGATTTACAGTGAGTTTCAAAGATATACTTTTAGACCCAATATTAAATTGAAATTTATCTTAAAAGCATTTATTGTTTCTTATTTTTCTCTTAATAACTAAGGCAGAGCTGAAGGCAAGCATTTTTTTTACAAGCATTTTTTAAAAAAATAAAAAGCATTTCACAAGTGTTTTTTAAGGTCCAGTGCTGGGGGCCTTCTGGCAGTTCCCTCGCTGCGAGAAGCCAAGTTACAGGGAACCAGGCAGAGAGCCTTCTCAGTAGTGGCAAAGAGAAAAACAACTACCAGACTTTTAGAGGACATCAGAAGACAGCCCTGTTTAGGGAAGCTTTTAATGTTTAATAAATTATTGTATTTTAATATTTCTGTTGGAAGCCGCTCTGCCTAATTGGGGTTCAGAAACTCTTGGGTAGTCCCCATGGAAACAAAAGCTTCAACATGTCAAACTGCTACTTTCTGACTCATGGCATGAGTAAAGGTGTCAGAGGGGCCGGAGCCAATGCATTCGTACCTGGCGCCTCCATCCCTTGACCATCTGAAAAGAGCCACAGCCTGTGCAACAGGTCGCCTCTTGATGCTAGAATACATGCTGATTAAAATGGAATGTCCAGACCTTCTTTATTGATTGATTGAACACCGAGACACCTCTTTGTTTCAGGTGGCACATGAATGCAGAAAACAAACAAACAAACAAACAAACAAACAAACAAACAAGATGACTTTTCTCTTGACTTCTGTTTAGTCTCAAATCTTTTTCTCGAAGTGTTTTTTAAAAAACCTCTTGTATTAAAATTAGACTTGGATTTTGAGATTCTCTCTTTCTTATTTCACCCTACCTAATCAATCTCCTCCTTGTATTGCAGGATGGAAATTTCTTCCTGAATTTTTTTCAAAAGAATGGATTTGAAACAGCGAGCAAACCGGGGCTTAAGCAAAGCAAGATTTATCACCCTTTTGTGAGTTCAGTTATCACTATAAATAGAAATTGTTTTAAAAGGTGTTATTTAGTAGTTTTCATTATGCAGCTGTCTATTTAAATCATTTAATTCTGACACCTCATCTAACTCCCGGTCTCCATCAGAGACAAATAAGAAACCATATGTGTAAAGCATCTGTGAAAATCTTCCATTTATTTATGAGAGCATTAAAGAAAGACTCTGATGTCAGTTACTTAACAATAATAGACGTTCCTTTACACCTATAGTGCAGAGTTATTTGGGCATATCCCTCCGTGGTATCTTATACCTACTGCTGTTTCCTTCATTATATACAGATGCACAGCAGTGGAGACAGTAATAGTCTTTCTTAATTAAATAAAGCTAAATGTTAATTAGTCAGAAAATTTGATTTATTTTGAGCACACGAAACTTTTCATTGTGTATCTCTTCTTTGCTAAAGAACAGGTTGTATAGTCATTTAGAACTTTGCATTTCCCCCTTTATTTCGGCTCTGTATTTGGAGTCTTGTGGTGGGATCTAATCGTCATAGTGAAATTATAGGTCTACAGATGTTTTCAAGATGTTACTCTGTCAGTAGCAGATTATCCCCTGTAGCAAAATCTCATTAAAGTGCAATTTACAGAGCTCTGGTGATGTTGCCATCAACCAAAATTAAAGGCATTAATTTTTCAAAGTTCACGGAAGTCCTTACATAAATGATGTAGCAGTTTGCAAGAACAATTTACAGAAGTGTTATTTGCCGAATTAACCTACATTAACAGAACAAATGTTGGAAGGGTAGAAGGAAGGGTTGGGCAGCGAAATTCCAGCTGTTTGCATTTTGTGTAAGGTGCTAGGTACAAAAAAAAGAGAAAAGAAAGGAGAGAAGAGTGTTGAAATGTAACAATGATTGCATGTTGGGTGAAAGGACAGGGAGGGGAAAACAAGCACCTGAACTCTTGCTTTAAAGAGTTAAGCCTATAATAGAGTGATCACCAGTCAGGGACACCCAGGGAGACCTTAAATTCTTCTTTGAAACATCTGTACTCAAGATCCTTTAAAATACAGTACAGTAGTCCCATTTAGAGAATGAGTTTATGTAGCTCATGTTGCGAATATGCCTCTTCAATATGTTGCCACATGTTTATGCAGGTATTTATTGGCTTAGGTGGTCTTATACTGACAGGGAGCCTAGTGGTTACATGTAGTGTACATCAGAAAAGGCCACGCAGTATTGATCTGCACCATAGGTTTAAAGCACACCAAACATATATTTAAAGCACATGACTTCGCCCAAAGAGTTCTGGGAACCATAGTTTCCCCCTCAGAGAGCTACAGTTTCCAGTACCCTTAACAAACTGCAGTTCCAAGGATTCTTTGGAGGAAGTCATGTGCTTTAAATGTGCATTGTATGTGCTTTTGCTCATGGGTAGGCAAACTAAGGCCCGGGGGCCGGATCCAGCCCAATCGCCTTCTAAATCTGGCCCGCAGAGGGTCCGGGAATCAGCGTGTTTTTACATGAGTAGACTGTGTCCTTTTATTTAAAATGCGTCTCTGGGTTCTTTGTGGGGCATAGGAATTCATTCATTATTCCCCCCCCCCCTGAAAATATAGTCCGGCCCCCCAAAAGGTCTGAGGGACAGTGGACCAGCCCCCTGCTGAAAAAGTTTGCTGACTCCTGCTTTCGATGGATGGTGTGGATCTGCCCATGGTCTCATGGCAGGAGATAAAATAGTTTATTATACAGTATATGTATATGGGATCTGCTCATCTAGATACCTGTCTAAAGATTTAGATATTGGAAATATGAATATCATCTTTAGAAAATAACAAATTGATCTATGGGAGTAAGTTTCCCCCATCCCCCACTCCCATGGAAATCCATATTAGCCCCTTGGCTCAAGACAGTGTTTAGATATGTGTAGTCTTACAATATGCATGATGAAATATTTGCTTTCAGTAGCAAAACTCTTACTGATGTGGAAAGACCCAGGTTTTGATGCTGGGAGAATTGGCCTCTTATTTCATAGCAAACACTGTTAGCAATTATTATATTGACTTCATATATCTTTAAAAAGCACCCAGTGTGCAACCAATGTATCTGTGTATATGAGTTGTCTGCAGTGTTAAAAGTTAGCCCACTCACTGATCTGAAAGTTTTAAGATTTTTAAGTTGGTATTTCTTTATTTAAATCAGATGTTCACTCACATCTAAAACAGAATTCTTACTTAATTAAGTGAAGGTTGCTTCAGTTCTTGTAAATGCTCTAGGAAGACTCTGGGATCATTATAAAAAAATTCCTTCCAGTAGCACCTTAGAGACCAACTAAGTTTGTCATTGGTATGAGCTTTCATGTGCATGCACACTTCTTCAGATACACTGCACACGAAAGCTCATACCAATGACATTGGTCTCTAAGGTGCTACTGGAAGGAATTTTTTTATTTTGTTTCAACTATGGCAGACCAACACGGCTACCTACCTGTATCTGGGATCATTAGTAAGAGTAACTCTTGTGATCACAGTGATCCTAAAATGAGACTGATGGATTTGTGGTACGGATTCAACATTCAATTAAGCCTTTGGGAAGCATTGTATGCAATTATATGGACTACTGTAATCTCATTTGATGAGCATGGATCTCAGTGCACCTAATGAACATGTCTACAAAAATTCATGTGTCACTAAAATAGGTAGTCACTAAGATGACTCTTTGTCATCTTTAACTGTTATAGATACTTATGCAAGGATTCAAAAAACAAGGAGAAGTTAAACAGGAGCAACTGAATGTGGTGGACTCTCCTTCACTGGAGGTTTCTAAGCAGAGGTTGGATGGTCATCTGTCATGGATGCTTTAGTTGAGATTCCAGCATTGCGGGGAGTTGGACTAGAAGACCATCAAGGTCTCTTCCAATTCTACAATTCCATGAATGTATGAGTGGCTTAACTAGATAGCTGGTATAGAATAACTCCCATATTGGTAACACTCTCATGTCTGTGCAGTAACAGGGCAACCTGGTCTTCCAGTAGTGGTTCGGGGCATCCCTGGTTTCAGTCACTGGTTTGGTTTTGATCACTGGAGCTATCTGAAATTTCATGTGGTTTGGCATTGGGTGGAATATATGCAGCCTTTATGTGCTTCTCAATATTTTTGTTGCTTTGCTATTTTTGCCATATTACATTTCCCCTGTGCACTAAAAGCCAGTCTGCAATTGCCAGAATGCTCTTCTCCATGAAAAGATGTTGTTCTAGTAGTTTAGTGACATTGATTTTGTGTTTTAGGAAAATGCATGCTTAGATGAACTGAAGACTTAGAATACGACTGGGGTGTGAATTATAAGGATTGGTAGCACGCTTAATAGAACAAAGTCTTCTATGGATATTAGAAGTAATAAAAATGATAATAGAATGCTAATAATATACCCCTTAGCCCACTTGAACATCTATAAGTCACACTGCCCACTATGGGACTCCAAGGGGTGGAGACATTCAGGATGCTGATTTTAAAAATATTTTTTGGATGAACTTCTAAGTCGATAAAAGTCGACGACTTAAGCTCCCATTGATTTCAGTGGGCTGTAATCTTGATCTTGTTATCTACAAAGTCAATGCTTTCACTGTATGGCCTTTCCTTGCTGTCAGAACAAGCTGCCTCTAGAATTTATCTTGTTTAAAAGTAGAGGTTTAATGCAGTGGTGGACCCTTGGGGGGGGAACCCTCCAGTGTCTGTCAATGACCTGATTAAGCCATTTATAGGCTTCCTTCAACTTTCAATTAAAAATCTCAGCTACCTTTATTAACAGACTCAGAGCGCTTCAGAGACTATGTTGTCAGTCCCATGAGTGGTCTCTTTCATTGAGCATTTATCTCATATCTCTGCCTGTTCATCCCTATGAACTGTCCCTACATGAGGGATGTTGGGTGCTAAAAGCCTTTTTTTTTTTTTTTTTTAAAAAATGTTTTTAGTACAGTACATGCAATGCTCTCAAATTAGTTTGGCAGTCTGAATCACAAAATAAGTCCAACTAGGATAAAAAACAAAGTGCCAGAGAAAAGCAAAGAAAAAATAGAAAACATTTGAATTAAATTTGAAGCTTTTAATCCAACTTGTATTCTAGAGTGGGCTGAAATTGTTTTTAGGGTTTTTTTAATGCTTTAGGCTGCAATTTAAATTTCTATGAAGTTTGTTGCTGGCTTTCTGTTAACTTCTATTGGATTGGGATTGTCCTCTGAAACTTGCAACTTTGGTTTCCTTTTCAGGGTAGTTTTATTTATTTGGGCTGCATACACACACCATCTTATTCTAGAATCACTGGAGACTGTACCCTTGGGAAATAGTTGTTGTCGTCGATGGCATCCTTCTGTCTCATTCCAAAAATGAAAGCTCATGGCAGAATTGATTCTGCATTACTCTGCAGTGTGTACAGTACATTTGAAAAGAGATGTAGGCTGTCTAGGCAATGGCAGACTCTCTATCCCTGTGTTACAAGGGATTCAAAGAAAGTAGGCAGAACACTTCAGGAAGCAAGAGGGTTTGATAGAGAATACATTTAAAAGAAGGAGCTGTAGCTCAGTGCTAGAACATCTGCTGTGCATGCAGAAGATTCGAGATTTAGTCCATGGCTGTAGCCAGGATTTTTGTTAGGGGGGCAGAACCTCGCTTTGCTATGTATTTTTATTGATTGGGGGGGCAGTTGCCCCTCCCTGCCCCCTCCTTGGCTACTTTCATGGTTCAGTCCTCACCATCTCCAGTCAGTGCAGACAGTACTGAGTTAGAGCACGTGCCATTATAAGGCAGCTTCCTATGTTCCTAGTCGAAATAAGCAAAATAATATCTTATTGCAGCAGAAAGCAATGAAGGACACAAGAAGGCAAAAAGTGTTTTTGTGTATGAATACATCTAGTACTTACAACAGTCTATGTTTGAGTATGATTTCATTATTTTACTTCTGTAAATGTTCATGCTAATTTTAAATGTACCCAGTTAAATGTCTGTTAGCAATATTTGAGAATTTCTTTAAGCCAGTTGTTTTCAATCTTCTAATTAATGGACTAGTTTAGAAGTCTGATTTGTTAGGCATTAAATAACCTACATGTACAAACTCTTTTGTACACCCTGTCCCACATGCGTGTGTGATTTGAAAGATGTGAGAGAGAAAAGTTTTTTTTAAAAGTGGTTTATTGCTGTCAATTTCCTACTCATTTGAGAACAATTTCATGTAGTTTGAATTCTACAAAATTTCCTGTGTAAAATGTTGAGCCTTTGATGTTGAGCTACTTCTGCTGCCCATTCCAACGATGAAATATGTTGGCTTCAGTGATGCCAAAGATTAATTTATTAATGATTATAATTATAACCTGTTAATTTAGCCGCAGTAGGTTGGCCCAGGTGCCAAAGGGAAAAATGGCTAAAGATCAGTCAATGCACAGAACGGTTCCTAGAGCTTAATGTATATTCTGGCCATCAGATCAACTGAAGATCGAAGGATACAATTTCTCTACTGTGGCTGTTTTCGTTCTCAACACCCTTGACATCAGTGAATCCAAGAGACCAATAGTGGTGCCTCGCTAGACGAATTTAATTCGTTCCACGGGTCTTTTCTTATAACGAAAAATTCGTCTAGCGAATCCCATAGGAATGCATTGAACTTTTTTTGAATTTTTTTTTTTGCCCATAGGAACGCATTAATTGAATTTCAATGCATTCCTATGGGAAACCGCGATTCGCTAGACGAATTTTTCATAAAACGAATTCGTCTAGTGAGGCAGCCTCCGCTCGAAAAATCCTTTCGTTAAGCGGAAATTTTGTTAAGCAGGGCATTCGTTAAGCGAGGCACCACTGTATCAAATATGGGATTTTTTTCATGGTCCCTTCCACATGTGCACTATCAGTCCTGTGAGAAAAGGAGACAAATATGATGTCCACTCTTCATCCTCTCCCAAGAGGAGACTGTGAATATAAACTGGAAGCAAATTTAAGGCATCAGTTGATTTTCCATATTCCTTTCTGGCCTATGCCGGGTCTGGATTCTACCAGGAGGGTCTGTGGGTTGTAACCAAAGGCTTCCTTCCCCTGATGGAAGACATCATCCTTCAGTGGAGGAAGTGAACTTTGGATCTAAACCTTACACAGAAAATGCCCACTGTAGAAGTGAAAACGAGAGAGAAAAAAGTTGTATCGGCATTTGACAAGTGGTCTCAAATCACCCCCCAAAAATGTTCTAAGCCACCTTATAAATAATACTATAGAAAACAAGATGAGCATGACTATTTAGTGCTAACAGTTCTGAAATGCATGGGGATAAAATATGGCCAAACTTCATGGAACTTCAGAACTATGCTCATTTGTAACACACATACAAGATATATATATATATATATATATATATATATATATATATATATATATATATATAAAGAAATATTGGTTTTAATAAGGCATTTAAGCAAAGGAAGCTGTTATACTTTTTTAAAGGAACATCATAGTATTAAATAAAATGATTTGAGGAAAAACAAGCTCCCTTGCAGCTTTTAAATAAATGTTTCAACTTAAATCAACTTTGATGTGAGCTTTGAGAAAAATGTGAGACCCACATGAGAACAGCTGAGAGTCATTCAAAGTCCTGAAATGAAATGCATTAACTGCTGTTCACAATTAACAAACAGTTCCCCATTCTTTTCACCTATAAGTTCCTGATTAATGGACAACCCCCACCCCCCTTTGCTGGTTTTGGCACATTCTTTCTGCAATTTATTCTTTAAATGTGAGTCAGACAATAAACGGTTTGCACAGTTCATAGAGAGACAGACTGTGTGGCATACTAGATTCTATTTGGAGCCTGACGTTGAGTCAGCAATCAAATACAAGCTCTGTAGAAAAATACCTTGTGTATGAAGTCTGACAATGATTGTCACTTGTAATCAAAAGCTAGGGATCACATGGGGTTACATTAAGCAGAATGTTCCTAGCTGCCATTTTGTTTCTCCCTTTTAGAACATTACCAAAATGGTTGCATCGTGATCAATGTCCACTTAAGTTTGTTCATTGGGAACTGGTTTCAACATATATATGCTCATACTAAGAGACAAGGAAGCAATGCTTCTCTGATGTGGAAGATTAACTTATTTAAACAACTTGGTAATAGATAAAGGTAAAGGTACCCCTGACCATCTGGACCCAGGTGGCACTGCAGAGTTTAGGGCTTGCTGATCAGAAGGTCGGCAGTTCGAATCCCTGCAACGGGGTGAGCTCCCGTTGCTCGGTCCCAGCTCCTGCCAACCTAGCAGTTCGAAAGCATGTCAAAGTGCAAGTAGATAAATAGTTACCACTCCAGCGGGAAGGTAAACGGCATTTCCATGCGCTGCTCTGGTTCGCCAGAAGCAGCTTTGTCATGCTGGCACATGACCCGGAAGCTGTCTGTGGACAAACGCCGGCTCCCTCGGCCTATAGAGCGAGATGCGTGCCGCAGCCCCAGAGTCGGACATGACTGGACCTGATGGTTAGGGGGCCCTTTACCTTTACCCCTGACCATAAGGTCCAGTCGCAGATGACTCTGGGGTTGCGGCACTCATCTTGCTCTATAGGCAGAGGGAGCCAGCGTTTGTCCGCAGACAATTATCAAGCTGTTAAAATCAAATTCTAAGATGTGTTAATGCAAGTAAGTTTACTGTCACCTATCTGAAATGGTTTCAGCCTACTCTTATATTTAGATTTGATTGCAGCTGAGATTCTGGTTTTTATTCTTCCATATTTATTAATTTGATCAAAGTCAACTGAGGTTAAGTGACTGGTTGCTAATGATAATAATAGTACTGTAATAATAATAATAATAATAATAATAATAATAATAATAATAATAATACCCCACTCACCTGATTGGGTTCCTCCAGCCATTCTGAGCCATTTCCAACAAATTATAAAACCACAGTAAAACATCAAACTTTACAAACTTCCCTATACATGTAAAAGTCAGACAGTTGTTTGACATTACAGGTAGGTAGCTGTGTTGGTCTGCCGTAGTCGAAGCAAAAACCCCCCAAAATTTCCAGTAGCACAGACACCCCCAGATTTCGGCCCTCCAGATGTTTTGGACTACAATTCCCATCATCCCTGATCACTGGTCCTCTTAGCTAGGAATCATGGGAGTTGTAGGCCAAAACATCTGGAGGGCCACAGTTTGGGGGGTTCCTGCAGTAGCACCTTAGAGACCAACTAAGTTTGTCATTGGTATGAGCTTTTGTGTGCATGCACACTTCTTCAGATACATGTTTGACATGTGATGGAAGGGCATTCCACAGGGCAGGCAGGACTAATGAGTAACCAGCTTACTTCATTTTTAGCTGATTTAACTGAGGGTGAAGCAACTGTTTGATACTCTTGAATAATCATACAGCTGTAAGAAGTGTGTGTGAAGAAGTATTTGTGTGTGTGTGTGTGTGTGTGTGTGTGTGTGTGTGTGTGTGTGTGAGAGAGAGAGAGAGAGAGAGAGAGAGAGAGAGAGAGAGAGAGAGAGACTTCCAGAGCCCCTTCCAATTTGGTGATTGTAAGACTTGGGATCTGGGCAAAGCTCTGCTAAAGTGGTCAGACCAGCAGGACTGCTAGGGATTATCTTAATGGCCCTAGCAAGTATCTCTTTTGTTAGGGAAATTATAGGCTGATGGCTCTCAAGATCTGGCTAAGGAAAGTGTGATTCATCTTCTTTCCTCTCCCAGCTGGGGATGATGAAAACTAGGAGTCTGTGTGGAGCATAGACTGGCAGTTTTGATTGCCAGGGAGACAGGCAGAGAAGGAAGTCAGAGAGATGGGCTTTGACTCTGAAAAGCATCATGGGGATGCCTGCTATCTCCTTAGGATCTGCTGTGAGAGCAGAGGATTTGGACAATCTATTGGAGTGTTTAAGCCAGGGGTCACCAACCTTTTGAGGCCCATGGGTACTTTTGGATTTTTGTGTAAGTGCCCTGGGCATCACCCCTCTTGGCTCACCTCTTCCCCCCTTCCCCAAGAGACAGAGTGTGAGTGTACACCTCTCCCCTGCTTTTTATTATTTTGTTCATTTCATATCAATTAATAAAACATATTTTAGGGTTGCCATATGTCCACTTTTTCCAGGACATTTCCACAGGTAGAGTCATCATAGTGATCCATAGTTAAAAGTAAGGTAAAGGTAAAAGACCATTAGGTTCACTCGTGACCGACTCTGGGGTTGCGGCACTCATCTCGCTTTACTGGCCGAGGGAGCCGGCGTACAGCTCATGTGGCCAGCATGACAAAGTCTCTTCTGGCGAACCAGAGCAGCACACGGAAATGCCGTTTACCTTCCCGCTGTAGCGGTACCTATTTATCTACTTGCACTTTGACGTGCTTTTGAACTGCTAGGTTGGCAGGAGCTGGGACTGAGCAACAGGAGCTCACCCGTTGCGGGGATTCAAACTGCCGACCTTCTGATCAGCAAGCCCTAGGCCAGGCACCCCCAGACTTCAGCCTTCCAGATGTTTTGGACTACAATTCCCATCTTCCCCGACCACTGGTCCTGTTATCTAGGGGTCATGGGAGTTGTAGGCCAAAACATCTGGAGGGCCGCAGTTTGGGGGTGCCTACCCTAGGCTCTGGAAGTCGTCAAATGTGTCCTCTTTTTTGCTCTTTAATATATGGCAACCAAAACCAAAACGCAGCAATAGAATCAAAGCAAAATGCATCAAAGAAACAGAAGCATTATTGTGGGTCATTTGACAAAAAGAATATAAAAAAGAGTAAATCACGTTCTTCTCCAAGGAATCTGGGTACATGTTGACTTCAATGGAATTAACTTGAGTCTTGGAAGCACAGAGCTGAAAGAGTACCTGGGGAAAAGGTCCAATAAATCTGCATAAAAGCCCGTAATGTATTCTTCTGACTGTATGAAGAAGTGTGCCTTTTTCATGTGCCTTTTTCTGTTTCTGTAGAGTTCTTAGGAACAATGGATGTAATATTTTTTTTAAATTGCATGTTGAACTTCTGTTATTCCTGGAGGCTCCCCAAATGTTTTAGCATCCTGATCTTCTAGTGTTCTAAAATGAGTTGGGAGTCTCCACAAGTATAGGAGACACCCCACATTATATATATATTAGCTAAATACAAGAGCATCAAGGAGGAGCCACATGATAATGGGGGTGGAGTTAAAAGTGTGGCTACACAGCCACTTCTATTTATGTTTCCTTTTCATAGCAATGATGCTCACAGAGCTAAAAGAGGCATTGCTACTGGCCTTGCTACTGACCACTCTCAAGGTCCAGAGGTTTTACATGTTCAACTATTCACACCATTCTTTAAAGTTTCTGGTGGGTTATTCCTGAAAAAAGAAACGGTACAGAAACAAAGACTTAAATGAAGGGAACAGAGAAATATGTATCCCAAAACATGTGCGATGTGTTATGATAACTTTTAAAATAGCAACAACTGAAATTTGGTGTGAAACAAAACATACTTCATTTCAAATATTATTATTATTATTATTATTATTATTATTATTATTATTATTTTAAAAAGTCTGTTTACGTACTAAAAAGGAACAACATAACAGTTTATGATCATATTGTGCTGTTGACTTACATTTATAGGATTAGACTACGACACCATTTGCACTAGATATTATTGAAGCCATAATTTTAATCAGATTCACCAGCAGTTTCTTCTGTGTCCTTGCCTTTCTAACTGCGTGCGTAACCATACGCTGTTACACATTCTAAGCCACATCTATGCGATGAGCAAACCGTTGTACCATCTGGACGCCTGCTTGAAATCAGATTACATTAAGCACATTAACCAGGGTTGCCATATTTCAAGAAGTGAAAATCCGGACACAAACAAATTGTTGACCTTTTTCTTAAAAACATTCTCCAAAATACAAAAACCCACGATTCTTTGCTTATGTTGCCTAGGACTAGCTGCCGCCTTTTGGAATTCCCCCCTGGATGTCACTTCTGCCATTGAAATCCCGGTAATGTCTGGGAAAATCCGGATGTAAGGCACTCGTAACATTACCAGGAACAGGTGCCTTATCAGACATAGTAGAAAGAAACCTCAGTTTTCCAACCATACTCTTTCAGATCTCACATGTGTAGCAATGTATGTAGCTTGGTGAGTTTATCCACCTTTAATCTTTGTCAATTCATTATTATTACATATTATTAATTATTTTGTAATCTGGCTTTTTAATGGTATCATTTGAAAGTTAGCTGTGCCATGGTCAAAGGAAGCAGACTTCCTTATCATACACACATGTAGGAACAAATTGTGGTGAACAGTATTCCCCCCCCCCAAAGTCTCTTGCATTTGACAAGCATGCAGTGTCTTTTGCTTCTGCTTTTGGAGTTCATATGGAGCTTATTTGTGTCTTCCCCACTCCCATGTTGAACAACACAGGAGCAAAGAGCTGGACCATGTCAAAGTACGCCTACCATAACAATTCTTGCTGTTCCCCTGATGCTGTGCAGACAGGGTTTGCGGATTCCCTGGAAGTCTTCATGCACCAAGGCCTCTTTCTACAGACATTTTGCTGTATGCACAATATCAAGTGTGCAACATTAATCTGGGGCTACACTTGCAGCCCCGCTCTCGCATTGTTCAAAATGGGATAGAAAACAACTGAGTAGGGCTATAAATGTTTGCCATGTTTGGCTTTATGTGTCACCAGAAGGAAGCGTCGGAAGGAGGTTGGTGTCATCTGTCCCCAGTGTCACCTCCCAATTTTGAGAGGCAATCTGTAGGGCTGATATGACCATCTGTGTATCAGCATCTTGATGACTCATACATGGTAATCACTCAAAAGGGATATGCAAAGGAGTGAACTGTATTTGGTGGATTTGCGAGAAAAGCCCTTGGTTGGGATGCTTTGCCAATTGCTTCAGTTAATTTCACATTCAGCTGATACAGCATTGTTGGATCTTGGTGCTCGTGATCCTGAGGGAAGGTCCCCCCACCCCATAATGGTCAAGCACTTGACTAGAGTGACTTTTTTTTTTGCCATCAAGCAAAATTGGCTATTGGTAACTACGGTAAATTTGCTCTACTGAGGCTGATGGAGTAGAACCCTTAAGTGTAAGACAAATTACAGGTAGGTAGCCGTGTTGGTCTGAGTCGAAGCAAAATAAAAAAATTCCTTCAGTAGCACCTTAAAGACCAACTAAGTTTATATTTTGGTATGAGCTTTCGTGTGCATGCACACTTCTGAATGTATCTGAAGAAGTGTGCATGCACACGAAAGCTCATACCAAAATATAAACTTAGTTGGTCTTTAAGGTGCTACTGAAGGAATTTTTTTATTTTGTAAGACAAATGTTACTCTCCTTTCAGTCACTATTGAAGACTGAGGAAATTTGATTCTGTTGACAATTGTGTTGATGCAGATCCAGTCCCTGTTCTACCTAAAACCGCCACGTTGTGAGAAAAATCAGCAATCATTTTTGCAAAGCGCCCAAGTACAAACCTTCATTGTTGTTGATGCAATTGTTCATCACATTCAATGATTTAGTGCTTGTGCTTGCGAACTTTACTTTATGTTACAGAAACCCCCCCACAGAGGCAGTTCAGTCAGAAGCCATTTTGAGCTAAACATGTGTTCCATTTCTATGCCAGTTTCAAAAAGCGAGAGAAGGGACTGAAGCCTGGGCTTCAAAGTACACAACGTGGGCTGTCCAATGACACATGCTTTAGCTCTGGTGATATCATTGTTTTAATGAGTCATAAACAAATCATTAACACCATTGTTCTGCTTGATCCAAATTCTTAATGAGTGAAATCTGTTCTCTCTCTCTCTCTCCCAAATCAGAAACATTTTTTTGATGTTGCTTCTTCTTTTCTATTAGTGTCCAGAGCATTGTGTAGTCAGGTTGTGTTACATCAGTTTCAACATTGTGGTGTGACGATGCGGGAAAGATGCTCAAAGGGGTAGGCCCTACCATCTGCACTTTCTTGACCATGAGAAAAAAGGGACCAACTGGGTAGGTCCAGGGAGTGGTGAACACCTTGCTATGGCGGAGTGAAGCACCATCTACCCTTGAAAAGACAATGGTGGGCTCCTATTCCAGTGGACCTCCTTGAACCCAGAACTGTTACCTGTTTCAGGCAAGGTACCTAAGAGGGTGGTGGGGGTTCAACTATAGTCATGCTTGGAGGAAATGGATATTCTAAATCTCTTTCAATGCACTTCAGACTCAGGTATGGCATTAGGGTTTTCTCGGTTCTCCTAACTGATTACCTTTAATGGGGGAAGGAGACAGGGTCATTACCCTTGACCTCTCTGTGGGTTTTGATAAAATTGATTGGAAGAAGCAGTTCAGATTCTGGGCCATTGCTTGCAGCCAGTAATAGGCTGGATGTGGGCCAATAAGTTGAAAGTTAGTCCGGCTAAGACAGAAGTGCTATGTGTGGTGGGTTAGATCCAGGAATTGGGGACATGAACTGCTCTGGTCAGGGTTAGATACACATAACAACAGTTTTAAAACATCTGCACTGTTTCTGTTTCACTTCCTAGCCTAATTCAAAGTACTGTACTTAAACTGAGATATAAAATCCCGACTGATATAGTTTCCATATATCTGCAAGAAGTCCAAATCAACCTGCTTGGGTATTGTCAGGGACCATGCTGGGGACAGCTGCACAGATGAGGAATGGTGGTAGCCTTCCTATCTCCCTGCTCCTGATCAGGACCCTGAATCTTCCGAGGAGCAGTGGGACAGTTTAGATTTGGAACAGTGGTTCACAGAGGGACATAGTTCAGAAGAAAAAAGTTGGGAAGAACTGGGGGGTGAAAGGCAGGGCTCTTTGGTCAGGCCTTTGTAGAAAGAGGAGACTGTGGGGGTTCTGCTGTTAGAAGCATCTGCCTCCTTCCATTGAATCCTGCTTTAAATCATATTTAGCCTTTTCATCATATTTAGCCCTAGCACACTTTATTTTTAAACTATCAATAGCTGGTATGCCTGTGTTACAGGTAGGTAGCCGTGTTGGTCTGTTGTTGTTGTTGTTGTTGTTGTTGTTGTTTAGTCGTTTAGTCGTGTCCGACTCTTCGTGACCCCATGGACCAGAGCATGCCAGGCACTCCTGTCTTCCACTGCCTCCCGCAGTTTGGTCAAACTCATGTTGGTAGCTTCAAGAACACTGTCCAATCATCTCGTCCTCTGTCGTCCCCTTCTTCTAGTGCCCTCAATCTTTCCCAACATCAGGGCCTTTTCCAGGGAGTCTTCTCTTCTCATGAGGTGGCCAAATTGATCCCCTTCATGAATCAATGCCTTGTCATGGCGAAGGGGCTTGAATAACTCAGAGAAGCTATGAGCTATGCCATGCAGGGCCACCCAAGATGGACAGGTCATCGTGGAGAGTTTTGACTAAACGTGATTCACCTGGAGAAGGAACTGGCAAACCACTCCAGTATCCCTGCCAAGAAAACTCCATGGACAAAGACAACAGGCATATAAAAGTGTTGGTCTGACGTAGTCGAAACAAAAAATAAAAAAAATTCCTTCCAGTAGCCCCTTAGAGACCAACTAAGTTTGTCCATTCCCCCTATCTTTGGTGGTCCCAATCTGAATTGGCCCTCATTGGGGGATTTCTGATTTGGATAAGGACTGTGGTAGGGGAAAGGAACAACAACAACAACAACAACAACAACAACAACAACAACAACAACAACAACTTTATATCCCACCCATCTTCCACTGCTGGTTGATACCACATAATGTTAATTGCCACCTACCATAAGGAGTTCAGTTAATGCTGCTTCATGTCTCCCAGGATTGTATATAGGAAGGGTCATCTTAAAAATATAATCGCTCTATGTCCTTGTGTACCTCTGTTCATTTTGACAAGACATGCTTGTTAAAACTGATCACTATTTAGTTCAAAGAGACCTGTGTGTAAATGAAAAGGAATTTTTGAGTGAATAAGATCCTGTTACAAATTCATAGTGCTACGGGAAATATGACAGAAAGCAGATGCGTTCAAAACACTTCCACAGTGTACTTTTGTATAACTTCCTTCCTTGTAGCCATTACAATGTCATTTAAAGTATACGCTCTGATTAGATCTATATTAGTCTCAATTGTATGTCAAATTATGTTGAAGCAGAAATAATGATTAATTTTACTATAGGAAATTTCATCGAGTTATAATAATTTCAGTCTTATCTCTTGGAACCGGATGTTTCTCCTATTGCTTTAAAGCTAATTTAGGCTACATTATATATAAAATTAAATCTTACTTTTATAGCTACACCCTTGGGGTTCAATGACAAGGCTTTATGAGCTAGAAATTAAAAGTACTGGTTGAAAATACTATTGCACCGCACAGGCTATTATTAAGGCAATTTACAAAGTTGGTATTAAAACTATGCACATTTTTCATTGTTAGCACCCATATATTCAGCAAGCCCATGGGACAATTTGGTGTGTAATTTGGCAAATAAAATCAATTGCAAGGTAAACAAGTTTGCAGCTTTCCTGCCTGAAGAAAATTACACTGTAATAAATGGAACACTGACTTAACAGAGGGATGTTATGAATTGGAGAAAAAAAATGGATTTATATCACACTTATTTAAAATGCCTTTTAAACAGGCATTCTGTAGCAACGTATCCCACAGCTATTAGTTTATATACAACATCCTTAGCACTCCTTCTGACAAAGAAAACAATATTTTTATGTGCCAGATGTCCTATTTTAGCAGAAAAATATTCTCATCTGCAGCGCCACAGATGCAGCCATTGCTCCCCCTGCCTGGTCTGCGACAGTTTTACAATAATGTGGAAGTTGGGTTCATCTCGTCATCTAGATTCTAGTGCTTCACATGAGCCCTAGGGAACTTGATATTTTTTTTAATGATGTGATATTTCTCAGTAGTTCTCAAAGTTCTGTATAATTCATTTATAGAGAGCATCATAAAAAGAATGAACGAACGAAAATGTTTGTTGATTACAAGTTGCTACTGTTTGGATAGAAGTCATATTGAAGTCATTCACATCAAAAAGTTAGAGTTTAAATAACATCTGAAAATATACACGAACACACACACATATGCATTATGAATTTATTATTATGATTTAACATTGATTTATTAGTCGCCTTCTAAACCATTGTTGGGGGACGTGGGAGGCACTGTGGTCTAAACCACTGAGCCTCTTGGGCTTGCCGATCAGAAGGTCGGCGGTTCGAATTCCCACGATGGGGTGAGCTCCCGTTGCTCGGTCCCTGCTCCTGCCAACCTAGCAGTTCGAAAGCATGCCAAAAAGTGCAAGTAGATAAATTTTGTTGTTGTTGTTGTTTAGTCGTTTAGTCGTGTCTGACTCTTCGTGACCCCATAGACCATAGCACGCCAGGCACTCCTGTCTTCCACTGCCTCCTGCAGTTTGGTCAAACTCATGTTCGTAGCTTCGAGGACACTGTCCAACCATCTCGTCCTCTGTCGTCCCCTTCTCCTTGTGCCCTCCATCTTTCCCAACATCAGGGTCTTTTCCAGGGAGTCTTCTCTTCTCATGAGGTGGCCAAAGTATTGGAGCCTCAGCTTCAGGATCTGTCCTTCCAGTGAGCACTCAGGGCTGATTTCCTGAAGAATGGATAGGTTTGATCTTCTTGCAGTCTATGGGACTCTCAAGAGTCTCCTCCAGCACCATAATTCAAAAGATAAATAGATAGTAGATAAATAGGTACCACAAAAACAATAAATACATTTAAAAGAAGACTAAAACTCTAAGAAGTGGACACACATGGAAAAGACACATTTATTCAGCTGGGAAAGCCTTTCGGAACAAAAAGGTCTTCGGTTCTTTCAAAAAAATGCAGATAGTTGGTGCCTTTCATATCTTGACAGGAATGCTGTTCAATAGAATAGGGGCAACCATACTAAAAGCCCTGCTCAGCATTACTGTGGTGCAGGCTTCTGAGATCTCTATGGTGGTGAAGCTTTGGGTACTGATTGGCTGAGTTATTCTAATGTCGCAGAGGTGAAGGGGCAGGCAAAAGAAACTCTGCCTGCCATTGGTTGAGCTGTGCAGATCCTACAGAAGCAAAAGGAAGGGGAGAGTGGAAGATGCATATGCCTAGAAAAAGGGAGGCAAAGCCTGAGAAGTCATCAGACCAAGAATAGTGGTGGTGGAGGGGAGAGAGATAGATAGAAATAGAGGCTGGGAGATGAAGTTGCACACAAGAACAAAGAGAATGGCATGAAACTGAAATAATGAAAAGGAAAGGTAGTCATGACTAGCAAGAGCAGATTCAAGGGAAATTGAAGCTGACATATTGTCTGAAATATCCAGGCAAATATTTGGCTGCAGGTTTCTAGGGTTTTTTTTAAGGCAGGGCTGGCCCTACCCAAAGGTAGAGAGAGGCAGCTGTATGAGGTTGTGGGTGGTGGGGGCAGAAAGTGATAGAAAGACGTCAGAAAGAGCTGTATTTGCCAGGAGGCCTGTCCTTTCCTCCAAAATAGCTTGCTGCCCTTGTGTGCAGCAGAGGATGCTGCCCCAGTACAATGTCATAGGCTTTGGACTAGTTACAGGTAGGTAGCCGTGTTGGTCTGACGCAGTCAAAACAAAATTTAAAAAATCCTTCCAGTAGCACCTTAGAGACCAACTACCGGTAAGTTTGTCATAGGTATGAGCTTTCGTGTGCATGCACACTTCTTCAGATACACTGAAACAGAAGTTACCAGACCCTTATGTATAGTCAGAGGGTGGGGAGGGGTATTACTCAGAAGGGTGGTGGGAATGGGTGATTGGCTGATAGGAGTGGTGAACCTGTTGATGACTGTTAACGACTGCAATTGGTCTTGCAGGAAAAAGCAAGGGCTGAGGTGCTAAAGAAAGCTTGATCATGTATAATGAGATAAGAATCCAGTGTCCTTATTCAGACCAGGTCTCTCCATGGTTTTAAGCTTGGTAATGAGCTGCAATTCAGCAACTTCTCTTTCCAGTCTGATTCTGAAATTTTTCTGTAATAAAACTTTTTCCTGCAAGACCAGTTGCAGTCATTAACAGTTGTTAACAGTAATCAACAGGTTCACCACTCCTATCAGCCAATCACCCATTGCTTTAATGTTTTTAATGAACTTACTGCATATGATAGGCCAGCCTTTCCCAACCTTGGGTCCCATATGTTGTTGGACTACAGCTCCCATCATTCCTGACCAATCCCCCTGTTGGCTAGGGATGATGGGAGTTGTAGTCTAACAACATATGGGGACCCAAGGTTGGGAAATGCTGTGATAGACTGCGGTGTAATTCAAAGGATGTGTCAAAGGTGCAAAGGAATCATATAGTATGGCATGTCTGTACCATATTGGAATAGGATAGCCTTCCTGAAACTTTTCACCACGTCAACATCTCCCTAAATATAGAAAGATTAGAATTGTAGGAAACCTAGGACTTTTAAAAGATAAATCCTTATAGGAATAAATTTCAAATAACAGCACATCATGGAGAACATCTTTAAAATGCAAGCCTTACCTTGCATTTAAGGTATTTATCATGTACTGCAATTGGAGGCAGCAATCTTAAAGAGACATTATGAATGCTTGCTGTTAAGTATTATTATAGCAGCAAGGTGAGTTGGAAACAGGTTTTACATTCCTGGTTTATTTTTCTCCAACCACGTCTCATCTGATGCTCTTGGTCTACAACTCCTGTAATCTGTAATTATTGGTCATGGTGACTGGGGATGGTGGAGGTTTAGCCTTCACCTTCATATGGGGACGTAAAATTGGGGAAGACCAGTTTACTCTATAATCAACCCAAAATTGTAATGGCTGGAATTGCAGGAAATTACTCCAGTTACCCTTCTGAAATTTGGACTCATCCTTTCAGAAGGGGTGACCTTGCCTGCAAATTTCATCCTATCAAAAAGAGAGAGTAAATTTTTCAATGGTGAATGATGCAGATGCCAAGATGAACCCAGCAGCCTAAAAGCACTTGAGGGCAAGGAAGACTTCTTTTAAGAAGCACTAAAAAGAATCTGAACCAAACCTTGTGATTGATGTATGCCCGTAGTAATAACCACTGAAAAACCAATTTATATAAACTATAACTTTTATTCCAAGGAAAGGAAAAGAGAAAAATTGATTTTCCCAATTCCATGAGATTTGTGACTATTTAAGGATGAAAGCACAATTAAACAGGATTATGTGTGATACTGTACTGGATTTTTGGCAGTTCTTTTTATAGACTTAATTTTTGTTCTGTTAGGGGAAACACCATTTTCTTTGAAAACTGCAGCATAATGCAAGAGCTGCCGTCAGTAGGCATTCATATTTTATAGCCCTGGGAACAGTTAATATATAATTAATTTGATTATAGAAGAAGTAATTCAATTTTATATTGCCTCCATTAATTTATTAAATACTGCACAAGATCATACATTAGGTGTGCCCTGGGAAATAGAACAAACACCCCAAATGTTTAACATGTTTATAGGATGTAAAAAGATTTTTAAAAAAACACTGCCACACATTTTGCATTATGTAATGCACCAATCAACCTGCTGAGATTACATTGCAAAAGCTTTTTTGTATTGAACAAATGGAGCTTGATTTTTAGTCTTCTGGAAGAATTTGAACTTGCAATACTATACACTTATAAATAATACATTCTTGTTGCTATTGTTATTGTGGACCACAGATCAAAGTCCTAAATTATGCAGCGGCATTAAATATAAAGTCCCCTAGAACTAATAATCACCAAGGCAATTGGTATTTAAATATCTTGGTGGATTTGAGTACGTCCTGATTTTTTTTTTTAAAAAAAAGCCCCTTTAAGATGAAGAAAGAGAAGGTTTGAGGTGGGAAATGGGTCTTGTTAAAGCTTGCATGAATCCATATGGGCTTACTCTATCCATTTTACATTATTATTATTATTATTATTATTATTATTATTATTATTATTATTCGTTGTATTTGTTAGTTGTTTTTTCCTATAAGGTAACTCAGAGTGACTTATATTTATAAGGTAATGCATGCTAGAGTTTGCCTTTGAAATATGTGAATAACTTCATAGTGGGGCTGTAAGCTTTAACCAGCTTAATTGGGGGATAAATCAACTGAATTTTTAGTTGATTGATCAGGGAGGGCCAAATTGTGGAGTGAATGAACTTCACATTGCACACAAATGAATGTAATGAAGTTCCAACATGTCAGGCTTAAAAAATAATAATTGTGAAAAGCAGCCTTGGGAGTAGCGTTAGACCCCTGTTTTTCCATTCTGTCTCTGTGTTTTGCAGTTTCCAAGTTAAGCCCTGTTTTGTTGCTACAATGTTATTTGTTGTGGACTCTACATGTGCTGATTCACTGAAATGTGTACAGTATAATGATTTGTAGTTATACAGCATACAGCATTTATACTAATCTTGTAATGCAATTAACACATCTTTAGATGCACATATTTTCTTGTTCTCTGCACTCTGGTCTCTTCCATTAACCTAATTTGGCTTCCATCTTGCTTATCTAACTGACATTTCTGCTTCTACCTCCTTTTTGGGCATCATCTTATCTCCCTTGATTAATTTTCTATCTTCCCTTTGTTTACAAAACAAAACAAAACCAGACCTTGGGCTTGTCCTCAGGCTGCTCTAATTTGGGGGGTTATTTTTTTTTTCTAATAAAGCAATTTGCCACACTTTGTAATACCATAGCTCTAAATCTCCTCCTGTAAAGTCGTTCCACATGCCGGCAATAATGACTCTGGCTCCATTTCTGCCTGAATGGGAATTCAGCATTAAGTCATACACTTCCTTCTTTTTAGCCTATGTGACACACCTTCACATAGAATTCACACCTGTCTATACTCAAATTAGTACTGTATGGGAAGTTCTCTGACTGGTTAGGTAGACTACAGTTCCCATCATCCTTGACTATCGGCCATGCTGGCTGAGGCTGATGGGAGCTGGAGACTATTATGGTGGCTACGTCTGCCTCAAGGGAACCTCCAAACCAGGAAAAGGAGTGTCAGTGATTGTTAGTTTTAGACTGTAGACCATCCTGGGATATTCAGTTGAAGGGCAGCAGAGAAATTTAATAAATAATTATACTCTGCTTGTTTTCCAAGTATGCAAAGAATTTTCTTCACGTGCTTAGACTCTGCAGAGAAAGCATCTTGGAGCAGTTTTGTGGATTGCGCTCCTTCAGTTCAGTAGTTTAACAGATGTGTATGTGTCTTCTACATATTTCTAAAACCCAGCCACTCCATTTGTTACCCTCATATGAAAATTGTGCTGCAAATCTCCAATTCTGCAAGCTTCAGCATATATGCATACCTGCCGTACTTTTATTCCTATCAGGATTTGTTTGAAAGTGAAACCAATTACTTGCAGATGCTTATTTGTGGCTCAGGGTTTGTTGTCTGTGTACAGTGGAGCCTCGGTTTATGAACACCTCGGTTTATGAATTTTCGGTTTACGAACGCCACAGACCCATCTGGAACGGATTAATTCACTTTCCATTACTTTCAATGGGAAAGTTCGCTTCAGTTTATGAACAGACTTCCGGATCCAATTACACTCATGCTTCGGGTTAAATACGCTTCAGGTTTTTTTTTTTTTTTTTTAAAAAAGTACGCTTCAGGTTGAGTACTCCGCGGACCCATCTGGAACGGATTAATCCACTTTCCATTACTTTCAATGGGAAAGTTCGCTTCCGTTTATGAACGCTTCAGTTTAAATACTCCGCGGACCGTCTGGAACAGATTAATCCACTTTCCATTACTTTCAATGGGAAAGTTCTCTTCAGTTTATGAACGCTTCAGTTTATGAACAGACTTCCGTAACCAATTGTGTTCATAAACTGAGGTACCACTGTATACTTTCAAGCCTGTTTAGGAGTTTTAAAGATTATAATGATGTTATGCCATTCCACAGAGACAATGTCCCCCTGTTATTGCCAATATACAATTCTTCTGAATCTCCTGCACAGCTGCTGGAGATGTTACATATGACAGTTCTATATGTGCAAACCATCAATGGGATGCAGAAATATATGGTCCATTGTCTGTCCTGCTTCTTGCATAAAGAACTTTATAAGGTACCACTGCACATGGAAACAGAATGCCTGCAGCTCAGTGGTGGAACATGCCATGTACACAAACAGTCCCAGGTTCAATCCCTGGTACCTACCTCTGCCTGAAACTCTGGAGAGCTGCTGCCAGTCAGTGTAGACAACACTGAAACAAATGGACCAATGGTCTGAATCATTGTATGGCAGAACATGTTCATGGAGAGCACGAGTTGCGGAAGGGTTAACAAGACATCCCCTGGGGTTGTTGGGCAGATTAGTTTAGATGGTCTGGTGACTGGGGCATTCTTGTTGCTGGGGTAAAAAGTATGTTGCAAGTTTTGATTGACAGCCTTAGCCAATAAAAACCCTTGTGTGCAGTTTACGGTTTCACTTTTGCCAAGTGCAACGGATCTCCCGCCCACCCACCTCTTTTTAAAGGGTTTTTTGCTATTGACATTGCTATGCCTGTCATGGGGTCGTCTGCTTGGGGCAGGGGCCTGGTAGGAATTTTGTCCATTTGGCTGATTGGCTGTGGCCATTTGGTTTTTGCCTACAGCGTAGCAAATCGTCACAACTTGTAAGGTTGGCGGTTGTTGTTGTTGTTTAGTCGTTTAGTCGTGTCCGACTCTTCGTGACCCCATGGACCATAGCACGCCAGGCACTCCTGTCTTGCACTGCCTCCCGCAGTTTGGTCAAACTCATGTTCGTAGCTTCGAGAACACTGTCCAACCATCTTGTCCTCTGTCGTCCCCTTCTCCTAGTGCCCTCAATCTTTCCCAACATCAGGGTCTTTTCCAAGGATTCTTCTCTTCTCATGAGGTGGCCAAAGTATTGGAGCCTCAGCTTCACGATCTGTCCTTCCAGGGAGCACTCAGGACTGATTTTCTTAAGAATGGATAGGTTTGATCTTCTTGCAGTCCATGGGACTCTCAAGAGTCTCCTCCAGCACCATAATTCAAAAGCATCAATTCTTCGGTGATCAGCCTTCTTTATGGTCCAGCTCTCACTTCCATACATCACTACTGGGAAAACCATAGCTTTAACTATATGGACCTTTGTCGGCAAGGTGATGTCTCTGCTTTTTAAGATGCTGTCTAGGTTTGCCATTGCTTTTCTCCCAAGAAGCAGGCGTCTTTTAATTTCGTGACTGCTGTCACCATCTGCAGTGATCAAGGAGCCCAAGAAAGTAAAATCTCTCACTGCCTCCATTTCTTCCCCTTCTATTTGCCAGGAGGTGATGGGACCAGTGGCCATGATCTTGGGTTTTTTTGATGTTGAGCTTCAGACCATATTTTGCGCTCTCCTCTTTCACCCTCATTAAAAGGTTCTTTAATTCTTCCTCGCTTTCTGCCATCAAGGTTGTGTCATCTGCATATCTGAGGTTGTTGATATTTCTTCCGGCAATCTTAATTCCGGCTTGGGATTCATCTAGTCCAGCCTTTCGCAGGTTGGCGGTTAGACATTTGTTAAAAAATTGGTTGGTGGAGGGGTATGAAAAGGCTGGGCCTACCCTCAAAAATGGCTGCTGCTTATAGAGGTATTCCGTTAAAGGAATCCTGGGGCTTGACGGGCTCTCGTCTGTACCCCCGCAAGGGGCTAGGGCCTTACAAGAGCAAGAGCTTCAGAGAGCATTTCGGGGAGGGGAGAGTGCCTGACTCCCAGCTACATCCTCTCACTCGGGGTGTTTACCTACTGACTTCCCTAGATGGCTAGCAGAAGTCCGTGCGGATCTGTCCCAGGGCAGAGGGCAGAGGGATTAACCAATGCCTAAGCAACCACTCACATTTGGGACCCAGGTGGCGCTGTGGTTAAACCACTGAGCCTAGGGCTTGCTGATCAGAAGGTCGGCGGTTCGAATCCCTGTGACGGGGTGAGCTCCCGTTGCTTGGTCCCAGCTCCTGCCAACCTAGCAGTTCGAAAGCACATCAAAATGCAAGTAGATAAATAGGAACCGCTACAGCGGGAAGGTAAACGACGTTTCCATGTGCTGCTCTGGTTCGCCAGAAGCGGCTTTGTCATGCTGGCCACATGACCTGGAAGCTATACGCCGGCTCCCCTGGCCAATAATGTGAGATGAGCGCGCAACCCCAGAGTCGGTCACGACTGGACCTAATGGTCAGGGGTCCCTTTACCTTTTACCTTTAAGCAACCACTCACATTTGGTTGTATTTAAATAAAGTTGTGGCCAAATTAATGCCAAAAACCTTAAACTTAAATTGCTGTGTGTTGTGTGAGTTATTGGGGGGAATGTCTTGTGACCTTGACACACAACTCCCTTTGTTCCTGTGTTCCTAGTCTTGTGCTGATTGGAGAACAATGGGAGGATCTCCTCCTCTGTGAGGATTGTATTTTGACTACAGTATAGAGATGCTCACAGTAGGAGTGGGGTGCAGATAGCTATTCTCTCATCTCTGAACAGCTGTCCAAATCTGATGTGAATTCAGATGCAGGCATCTTTTCATATCTATATGGCAATCACCAGGCATGGTTTTTGTTCCCCCAACATAGTGTTGCCAATGCACAGAAGATTATGGGATCTAGGACAGTGGTCTGTAGATTGGGGCCAGCTTCTTCAGTTGAGAACATCACTTCTTATACAAAACAAGCATTTATTTCCTGTTAACATCCATGCCATTGCACAATTCTTACTGGAGGTGGAGAAATCCCCCAGAAAACTATATGTTGGATCCAGAGGAGATGATTACATCCAAAGGCGCCCTTCTGTTCACAGAATGAGTCTTTCTATGAGTGGAAGGGCATCCATAGACCCAACGCTCTCTCAACTCTCTGAGTCCATCCCTATGTAATTATTAATTTTGCAACATAAAAAAGCATTCTTTAGCAATGCAAGCATTTCAACTCATTTGTCTTCTTGCCATAACAGATCGAATTTGGACACGTCTGAATGTCAAATTATGAGAAAATCAGACCAAGATGTGCAGCCTGACAGTTCTTCTTCAAAGTCCTGATTTTAAAATTCCAAATTATACTGAACTGATTTGTTAGTTTCAAAGGCTGTCTGACACTAACCTATTTTAAATTGATAGGACTAGCACTGCATTGAACTATTTCCTGGGGTGCTGGAATATATTTTAGAAATCTAATCATATCGAGCTCTTTACTAGAAGACAAACAACACCTAGCTCTTCCTGACTGATTACAAAGTAGCTCTGAAGAACGAATCAAGTAATGCCAAAGATTATTTCATAAACCCAGGCAAGAATGGATTTAACCTCCACTCACCACGTGGTTTAAGATTCCTTTATTTGTAACAGTGTTACATGTCCCTGAGTATAAACATGTTTCCTTCTTTGAGATGAGGGTGGGTGAGAAGGTGGCAGAGGGAGGGTGTAATAGCCAACAGTAAATAATGGTTTCAGTATAACAGTTAGGGGTGAGATATCACATAATGACAGTAAAATCTGAACCTAATTTATGATCTCTTATATTGAATCCCCACATTTTTGTTGTCATGCTTTTATTCTGAAGGCTATGTTGTTTTTCATGCATTTTAATGATTCTGTAAGTATACTAAATGTTTACTTCAGGTCTGAATGATAGCCAATCTAGCTTTAATTAAATATACCTACCCACGTTGTTTTAACATATCAATGAATTCAAATCAGTTAGCAAAATGCTAAGCAAATCAAATTTGCAGTCTGCCTACTTTGAATATCCACTTGTCTAGTTTCGTCCCACCTGCTGTCATGTGTTAATTTTTTTTAAAGCTCCATCTATCTGCAAAAAAAGAAGAAAGCAAGCCAGAAAGAAATTGGTATTGTCCTATATTGTTTCATCCTTAAAGTGAAACCATTTACAAGAAAATTATAGGCCCCTAGTGTTGAAATTCTTTGCATATTAATTTTGTTAGCCTTACCTCCTGTGGTCTTTCATTCTGGAAGGCCTATTAGATAATATACAAGATAAATTTCTCCCTTGTATCTTTCAGCTGATAGGAGGGGAGAAAACACTGCATTCCCCCCTCCCTGATGAAACTGAAATATGCAGTTAGTGGTTGTTACACATATTTTCCTATTTTACATATAAAGATTTAAGCATGTTAAACACTCTAATAGTTTATACGGTGTGTTATCTGCATCTAAGTGCAGGTTCTTAAGAAAGGTGCATTTATGTTAAGCAAATACATTAAAAAATGTGGTATGAGGGACTGATACTTCATAATTTAAATGTGTGTTGATTCTGCACACCGAATAGGACCCTAATCACGTCTTAAATCACTAACCTGAGGGAGATAAACCAAGATAGAAATGAACAGGGTGGGGAGAGAGGAGAGATTAGAACTTGAGAAGTAGAAAAACAAATGAAATGCTGCTACCTCTTATCTCTGTTAGATACATAGATGGCAGGACTTAAAGGTCCCTTGTATGATGCTTCCAATAATTCATCATCACGGTCATGAACTGGGGAGGGCACAGTTAAATCAGGGGTAAAATTAGGAATAGGAACAGTGTTTTATTTAACACTGGAAAGGTTGTAGGTTGCTGCATTAATACAATAAAATTTGTGTAACAGAGAAATATGTTTGATTGGATTAAATATGAAAGGGAATATACAAAATAAATTAAATTTGCTGAAAAGTTCCCAGTGCTGCCACTTTGATTACCCCCTTAAAGTGTTGCATGTGAAATTGACCCCTATCCTATGAAATCTGAATTTTATAAATATTCCTTAGAATTGCATTGACTTTTTGGCAGGTCTTAAGAATGAAATTGCTTTGATTCTTTGGAAACGTCAAAAATGAATTTTCATGAGCTATTGTCAAATACCAAACATTGCTGTCACATACTATTAAATACCAATGGTCAAACATTGAATGCTGGAATTAAAATCTGAAGTCAGCTTTCAAACAGTGGAATCAAAGTTTGCTGAATGTCAAATAGCAATAACAAAAGGTCAGAGATATCCTTAGTGAAGGCACTGAATATTCGATCTAACTTTCAGAATCCTGAAAAAATGGAAGTAAATTTGTTCCAGCTCAGGACTGTATATCATTACTAATTGCAGATTACAAACAGTTCACATATTCTGTGATCCAAAAAGGTGCTTTTAGCTAAGAGCTTGCATGTTGCACACATCAAAATGTGACTTCTTTTGCATCACTCCCTGCCTTTGAAGTAGCTTTTGAAAGCCCCCTCATTTTCAAAGCAGTTTTCTATGTAGCGTGAACCCATCCAGGTATTCCCTCCATGCCTATAGCAAATGCATGACAGGTGGAGTGGGACTGTATGTGTTCCTCTTGTTACTCACATCAACACACCCTCAGTGAGGAATGCCTCACTGTCAGATGCCTCACTGAATGTGCAGATGGGACACAGGAGCTTCTGGGCAGTGCAACATTGTCCTTTATCCCTGATATCCTGGTTTTTGTATCTCAGGAGGCTCTTTTATTTTGCTGAATATTCTAACATGCAACCTCCTACCTGCATGCTAAAGTAGCACAATCCTGGAAAGAATTTAGCATTTTGGTTTTGTTAAATGGGTAAACTCCATCAAATTCCTATTGAAAAGCAAGCAGAGGCATACCTAGGGGTTGGCAAAAGCAGCCCCTGTTGGGGGCGCAAGACCTGGAGGGGCACTAAAATCACTTCTCATACATTAGAACAGTGATGGGCAACCTTTTGGGCTTGGTGTGTCAAAATTTGCCAAAAAACCGAGCATAACTCGGGTGGTGTGTCACTTTGAGAAAAAACCCATAATTTCGCGATATTTATAGTTTAAATAACAAAAATGTATAATTGTAATATATAACTGTATTTAATAAACCAAAAACTAACTATTTAACCAAACCAAACCAAAAACCCCTTATTTATCACAAAGTGCCCAGCGTTGTTGAGCTTTTTTTGGGGGAACTGCTGACCAAAGTTTTGGAGGGTTTTTTTGGGGTGTGTGTGCAAAAGTTGCTTTGCTTTTTTTTGGGGGGGGATGCCCCAAAGCTGCTGCGCTTTTTTGAGGGGGAAAGAGAACAGAAATAAATGACGAATAATACCTTCGCTGGAACTAACACGCAGCACCGACATAGTCTGCCAAAGCGCCAGAAAAAACAGCACAGAAAGGGTTAAAAAACCAATCTCTGGCTACCAGCAGCAGCAACAACAAAAAAGGATCCGGGTTTTAACAGTGGAGACAAGCTGTAGCGGAGACAAGCTGTAGGAGGAGCGGGAGAACAAATGGGGGAAAAACAACAACAGCGTGAATGGGCCGATGGGGTGCGTGCCAGCAGTGAGGGCTCTGCGTGTCAAATCTGACACGCATGTCATAGGTTCGCCATCACTGCATTAGAATCTCCCTGTGACACCCAGAGCACCCTACCCAGGCTCAGCACTCCAGCACCTGCTTGGACCACAGAAGTAGGGTTGCCATCTGGAAATCTGGACAAAGCTGACCCTTTTACTTTTGTCCAAAATTGTGTTGGGGGCAGCTTGTTGAGCTCTTTTGGGGAACATCACTCAAAACAAAGTCTTTGAGCTTTATTTTAGAAGCATTTGGCATCACAGTTCTCTCACCGAACCATTTTGACAGTCCGAGTCATGGACGTGTCAGGGAAAATCTTGACGTATGCCAGCCCTACACAGAAGGAATCTGCCAGGATTTCCAGCTGGAAAAGCTGCTGCATGGAAAGCATAGAGTGGCAAAGGGCACCCTTCCCAGCCTCAAGGAAGCACATTCATCCTCCCCAGGCAACCTTGCCCGCTTCTCAGTTTTTCCTGGGTGGGGGGAGCCAATATACCTCCTTGTTTGGGACTGCAAAACAGCTCCTTGCCAAGGGTGCAAAGGACCTTAGGTGTGCTTCTATAAGCAGGCTGCTAGCTTGGGAGGCAGGTAACTCAGTTCAAAATTCAGTATACCTGAAGGAGCGTCTCCACCCCCATCTTTCTACCCGGACACTGAGGTCCAGCGCCGAGGGCCTTCTGGCGGTTCCCTCACTGTGAGAAGCCAAGTTACAGGGAACCAGGCAGAGGGCTTTCTCGGTAGTGGCGCCCGCCCTGTGGAATGCCCTCCCACCAGAAGTCAAAGAAATAAACAACTATCTGACTTTTAGAATACATCTGAAGACAGCCCTGTTTAGGGAAGCTTTTAATAATTGATGAATCATTGTGTTTTAATATTTTTCTGGAAGCCACCCAGAGTGGCTGGGGAAACCCAGCCAGATGGGCAGGGTATAAATAAATAAATAAATAATTTTTTTAAAAAAAGATCATTTCTAGACCATTTTGTTATATTTTAGACAGGTGCTTTTGGTTTGGTTACATTTTTTAAGAAAGAATTGATGAGCTATGACTCGTGATAAGAAGAGCTGGGCACATTTGTATAATTTCTGTGTGCACATGTGGTTCAGTGCGAACTGTGATGCACCGAAGGTGCATCTCATGCATCAGTTGTGGTGGTGGAATGTGGAACTATCATCTATGTGCAGGATCCAGAAGCATCTATAGACTTCACTTACGAGTTCTCTTTACTTTCGAGCAACATGGAAAGCAGGCCTGAGCTTATTCAGCTGGGTATTTCAAAACAGCCATTGATTTCTGACCACCCTCTTTCTGTTTTCTGCCTTTCCTGAATTACCTCCCAAATTAATTACAAAAATACCATTGTAGTTTTAGCATACTATCGAAATGGATCAAAATGACCTGGAGTCAATCTCGAACTTTCTCAGGTTGTGTCTCGTATTAGGAAAGCGAAGCCTAGAGATATAATAAGGGTGATTTTACAAATTATTAGTAGAGTCTGACAGTGAAGCGTTTGGGATATACTGTAAATGGTTTCTGGCAGGGGTCTTGTGCGAAGTCATTATATTGTGTCTGGCATGCATGATGGTGCTGATGCACCTTGGCTGTGATATCACCATGATTAAGAAAGAACACCACACTCTGTCTCTGTCTCTCTGCAGTGGTCACTGTATGGTGCCTCGGTGATGTCCCACAAAGTGATGGCAGTGCTCGCAAAAAATACAGTGGGACTGAAAAGACATGGCAGCTCTAGTTAGGCATGAACATCCACAGATGCTCAACATGTTTTCTTGAATGCTCTTTCGCACGAAACGGCCCGTCTTTTTGTCAGAATGCTAAAAAGAGGAGACTTGTATCTCGAGAGCTGTGTTTGCTTGATTGCTTTCCTTTTATTTATAGTTCAGGGGGAGGTTTCGACCAAATTGTCCACTGTTCTCCAACTGAACAGAGAATGGGCAGTGAGACACAAGCAAAGGGCCCGCAACAAAATGTTGTTAGTGCATGTGTGTGCGTCTTCAAAGCGCTCCACTCTCAGGAGGGAGATGGCATAGCTTTGGGCAGCTGCTGCATCTGAGGAGCAACAATTGGCAGCCCCTGAAGGTGCAGGTTGGGTGGGCTGTCAGCTCTGCTGATCAGCACATTCAAAACTCTCCTTTATCATAATGGAGACTGCAACACAGCCTGTTAGCCTGCGAAGGGATAGCCGAGAGCTCTTGAAGCCACTGATCAGGTCAACTGTCAGCCAGCTCCTCTGTGCCTTAGGAGCTCTCCCTTCTAAGCCTGGATGCCACCCAGAATGCTCTCCCTGTTCCTTCTCCCTGTTTTTTTCTCACCTGCACAAGCACTGCTTTTAATTATCTTATGTGTAAATTCCCTTGAGACAGTGTTCAGAAGGCAGTAAATAAATTAATTGTAATAATAATAATAATAATAATAATGGTAATAACAACATATGTGCAGTTTTTGCTTTTCTGTTTCTATATCTATCTATCTATCTAAACACACACACACACACACACACACACACACACACACACAGGCAGTGTGGTGTAATGGTTAGAGTGTTGAACGTGGACTTGGGAGAATAGGGATCAAATCCCTGTTCAACCATAGAACACTTGGGGTTTGGGCCAGTCACAGTCTATCAGCCTAACTCACTTATTAGGAGTGTTGTAAGGATAATATGGGGAGGAATAGAACCATGTTTGCCCCCTTGAGCTCCTTGTAGGAAAGGTGGGATATAAATGCAATAATACATACATACCGGTACATTAACCCCCCCCCCAAGAGTCAGCATTTTAAAAAAGGGTATAGGATGTAGATCAAGTTAGGCAAAGGCCTGGTTAAAAAGGAACATTTTTGCCTGGCGCCTAAAGGTGTATAATGAGGCGCCAGGCGAACTTCCCTGGGGAGAGCATTCCACAGACAGGGAGCCACTGCAGAGAAGGCCCCTTCTCGTGTTGCCACCTCTCCTGACCTCTTGTGCATGGATGCTTCTGTTTTTCCTACATTATCACTGGTATGCAAAACTGAACATCAGAAATAAATGGAATTGTATTGTGTTTCCTGGGGAGGGCTGTGGTTCAAAGTGAATGGTTTTTGGGCATGTGGTGTTTTTGTTGTTGCTTCCTATTCAGTGAAAGGTGAATCTTTCAGACCTGTTACGTTCTAATAGTACAGTGGTACCTCGAGTTACAGATGCTTCAGGTTACAGATGCTTCAGGTTATAGACTCCGCTAACCCAGAAATAGTACCTTGGGTTAAGAACTTTGCTTCAGGATGAGAAAAGACATCGTGCTCTGGCGGCGCAGCAGCAGCAGGAGGCCCCATTAGCTAAAGTGGTACCTCAGGTTAAGAACAGTTTCAGGTTAAGAACGGGCCTCCAGAACGAATTAAGTTCTTAACCCGAGGTACCACTGTAAAATTATCAAGCAAAGCTTTGAGATTCTTTATAAGTGCCTATTCCTTTGTAACCCAACACAACAGAAATATAGTGGGTTATTTGGTGGACCCTACAAAAGCAAGCATACCAACTCAATGAAAACTTTATTATTTAACATTACAACGGACATTACAATGGGGAAACGTTTGAAGATTATGCAGAAACGGAGAAAACTGGCCAGTCTATATAATTAACAGACGTATGTCAATAAAGACATTTTTCATTTTAACAAACTGACATCTAATTTTAGCTGTGTGAAATTACAGAATTGTCTTTATCTGTACCATTTTCCTCGAGAAGACAGGTAAGGAGAGAACTTTAAAAATGTTAAATTATGTTGGCATATCTTCACCTGAGACAGGGTTATATCTTAATGTCAGGCCAGCTGAGCCAGGAATTAGTCCGCGGAACTGGGGAACTGCTGCATCGTAAGCTGTTCATCCCACCAGATCTTGTCACAGTATTATTCCCTTATTTGTTTTTGTTTTTTGTATTTTAAGCTTCACTGTCAGTTGCTTTGAGATTTTTTTTTTGTTGCTGTGAAAAGCAACAAATAAATTATTATTAATAAAAATAAACTGATGAAGTGAACTCTAGTTCTGGAAAGGTTATTCCATAGTCTTTGAGGTGCTACGAAACACCTACACCAGTGTGGTGTAGTGGTTAAGAGCAGTAGACCCGTAATCTGGGAAGCCGGGTTCGCGTCTCTGCTTCTCCACATGCAGCTGCTGGGTGACCTTGGGCTAGTCACACTTCCTTGAAGTCTCTCAGCCCCACCCACCTCACAGGGTGTCTGTTGTGGGGAAGGAGGGGAAAGGAGATTGTTAGCCGCTTTGAGACTCCTCCGGGTAATGATAAAGCGGGATATCAAATCCAAACTCTTCTTCTTCTTCTTCTTCTTCTTCTTCTTCTTCTTCTTCTTCTTCTTCTTCTTCTTCTTCTTCTTCTTCTTCTTCTTCTCATTTATTAAGTTCATATGTGGGCCTATGTACAGTAACTTGCACTTCATGAATTGAAATTCAGCTTTCCTTTGAAATCAGAGCTTTTCTCAGTTTTGTGATGCAGCTTGCCAACCCAAAATTGCAACCCATAAATGTGTACAAAAATGTATTATATTGGGGAAAATGCCTTGGTATGTCTATATTAGGCAAAATAACATAGAAGAAGAAGAGTTTGGATTTGATATCCCGCTTTATCACTACCTGAAGGAGTCTCAAAGTGGCTAACATTCTCCTTTCCCTTCTTTCCCCACAACAAACACACTGTGAGGTGAGTGAGGCTGAGAGACTTCAGAGAATTGTGACTAGCCCAAGGTCACCCAGCAGCTGCATGTGGAGGAGCAGAGACACAAACCCGGTTCCCCAGATTATGAGTCTACCGCTCTTAACCACTACACTACACTGGCTCTCAATATACTATGTATATTGGGGAAAACACAGACAAAAATGCATAGCATTTTCCCTGAGCCTTTTTTCCCTTTTACTTGTTTATGGATAGGCCTACCATAATGAGACAAACTGAACAATAAGAAACAGAGAGAAAATGAAATCAAAAGGTTTGTCCATCTCTGATCACAAGATGCACACCACATCTTTGGCAGGGATTCCCATACTTGGGTCTCCACCTGTTTTTGGACTACAGTTCCCATCATCCCTGACCACTGGTCCTGCTATCTAGGGATGGTGCGAGTTGTAGTCCAAAAACAGCTGGAGACCCAAGTTTGGGAAACCCTCTTCTAGGGGACCCCAAAGTTGATTCAATGGCAACTAGTATTCAAAGATTATAGGAAGAAATGGGTGGGAAGTTTTACAGAAGAGCAAAATTTCTTGCAGACAAAAGGTAACCATCATACTCACTTAAATTTCAGAATATTATCCTTGATATTCTCAGGATTTTGCCTTGCCTTTCTCGACTTCTTTTTCTTTCTTCAGGAAGTTGCTTATGTGCTTGATTCTGAGAAGTGCTGAGCACCCACAAATACTTGACATTCAGTGGGAGTTGCGGGTGCCCAGCTCCTCTGAAGATCTGGCTGGTCCACCATCGAATCGATTCCTGTTTATCTGTCATTCCTCTCTTTATTTGCAAGAAGTTGAAGTTATTTATTTTATCCTTTTACAATGAATATTACAGGAAAATGCTACAACACTGAATAACCAGAGAATACACTGTATGGCTAAGATCAGAATTAAATATCATCACAGAGACCCACAGGTAAATACAGGGATGAGCAGCATCACATATATTCAGGTTGTGTCCTATATTATATGTCAAGCCAGCTTTGGTTGTTTGTGTTTTCATTTTTTCCCTGTGTTCTGATGATGATGATGATGAAATCTTAATCTCTTCCATCAGGTCTTTTGAAATGACAGGCAAGCTTTCTTCTCTATGATGAGGTGTAGAAATAGGGCATAGATCAGACAGCCTCCCTCAAAAGCCTGCATTCTTGTCATCCTGAATCAAACCTTGTCTGGTTGATGCATTCAGAAGAGCACAAAGTAACCACCAATTAATATGACTACATGCAGCCCCGCTCCTTGTGGATATTATCAAGCTAAATAATGCACAGTCCTGAATTTGTTAACCATCATAAACTCCCTTGGATCAATACACTTCAGCGACTTGTGAATATTTAGTCTCCTGGGAATGACCTTACCAGACTTTGCCAGGTTAGACTAATGTGGATGGATCATCTCTAAAGGTAACATCCTGCATATTGATGTTTTCAGTTGTTATTCTCCTGCTGTCCCGACATACTCCTGGGATTTTTGGATTGCCGGAAGTCATGTTAGAGGACATTTACCAAGTGATTATTTTTAACCTAGTATAAGTTGAGTAAATGCAGTGGACTGTTTTATGCTGGTCTTAACTTGTACCTGTTTTTCTGTCTGTTTCCAGATGTCTACTGTGTATGTTGTTGGCTCTCAGACTGACAGTATACACTGCAGTTCTTACAGTCAGGCCATTGCTCTGTCATTCCTCAAATATCTGTGCTATAAGGATTTGATGGAGCCAGGTTACACTTCAGTTTACACACCAGTTATGCCAATAGTGGTCTTTATAATTCAAAATATGCTAAAGATAGCATTAAACCAGCGCAACCCCAACTTGGTTAGCAGGACAAGGTTTTTCTATATGGATGTGAGTGTGTAAAGTGCTTGTGGTGAGAGAGAGAGAGAGAGAGAGAGAGAGAGAGAGAGAGAGAGAGGGAAAGAAAGAAAGAAAGAAAGAAAGAAAGAAAGAAAGAAAGAAAGAAAGAAAGAAAGTGATAGCTGGAAGGAAGGCTGGAAGTGATCAGTCAACTAAGTAATATATTGAGTTAACAACCAGAAAATTTAGCAGGTGTTTTAGAGAGAGAGAAAGAGAGAGTGGGAGTATGGTGTGGTGATTAGAGTCTTGGACTAAGACCTGGGAGAACAGGGTTCAAATCTCCACCAAGTCATAAAGTTCAATTTGGTAGTCTGTCACAATCTCTCAGCCTAACCAGCCTCACAGGGTTGCTGTGAAAATAAAAATGGAGAGGGGGAAACTATGTATGCCAACTTGAGCTCCTTGGAAAAGGTGGGAAATAAATATAATCATAAGAATTACTGTGAAGAACTACATATTGCCTTTGTGGGATGGATATCTATTTGGCCTTATACATACAGTGGTACCTCAATTTATGAATTTAATCCATTCTGAACGGACCTTCGTACGTTGAAAAAATCGTAAGTCGAAGCCAATGGGGAATTTTTAAAAAAAACAATTCATAAGTCGAAAAAAATCTTATCTAAACTGCATCCAAAATGGCGGACGGAACTCTGTTCGTAACTCGAAACATTCGTAGGTCGAGTCATTCGTAAGTTGAGGTACCACTGTACTGTGTTGCTTTTAAGCTTTCGGACTAGCTCACCTTTTTTGTATTGTGTTATAAAAGATTTTATGGATTCATAGCCTTATCTTGTTTTGTGCATATCCCCACTATGATCACCATCTCCACCACCACCGTAATCCATTGATATGCCACTTTTCCAAATGATGCTCAGTGGCTCTCAAAAACAGAAAGCAAATAATCAATATACAGGTGCAATAACAACAGCAGCAATTATTATTATTATTATTATTATTATTATTATTATTATTATTATTAGTCACTTTCCACAAGGACACTCTCAAAGTGACCTACAACAATAAAAATTCAAACACGCAGATATCATGCAACAACATATTAAAATTAGTAATACCCAAGTATTATGGTAAACCTGTACATATGCTAAAGCTATTTTTGATCATCTGCATACTATCCCTTGCTTTTTCCTGCAGTCATCAACAGGTTTACCATACCCATTGAGTCAATCACCCATCTCCTACTACCCTTCTGAGAAAAACCCCACCCCACCCTCCCACTATATATAAGGGTCTGGTGACTTCTGTTTCAGTGTATTCAAAGTGTGCATGCACACAAAAGCTTATACTCAGAACAAACTTAGTTGGTCTCTAAGGTGCTACTGGACATTATTTTTATTTATTTATTTATTTCAATCTGCTGGCGTGATGCTGCTTAGAGTGGTCAGGAAGATAATACAAATTGTGTAGGCACTGGGGAGAGTCCCTGCCATGTTATGGACACTAGCCAATAGCCGCATTTGGCATTCAACCCATTTGACATGCACAGTTGCAACAGAAGCATGTATGTGTGTGTGTGTGTGTGTGTGAGGGGGACGGGGATGGGAGGAGAAGCTTTGGGTGCTGGAAAATTCCCTTGCATTTGAAGTGCTAACTGGGGGAAAGTGTTCTGGATCTCATTTCCTGGAGCCACTGAGTCAGTAATGACTGTGCATTCGCTGCATGATAACACACTCATCTGGAAAAGCCCTAGGTCATGCAATCTGCAATAATTATGCACACAGGACCAACCAGGTTGTTGTACTCGAATTAGCTGCTGCAATATTGTGTTTCAATCTAGGCTGTGCGTCTGCAAGATAGATCACATGTGGGGAAGATTAAATTTAGGTGGTCAGGACTTTCCTCACTTATGATTCATTGCCATGATAAATGTAGTTATGTTCTACAGCAGAGTGGATTTAATCGGAGGATCTTACAATTATCCAAGATTCATTAGTTTAATGTAACATGCTGATAAAATTAGCATACAAAGTGGGTATTCACAAAGTGGAGAAACCAATTAACTCATGAGAAATTGGAGAAAGTTACTTTGTGATTCTGAATCAATGAGGTCTGCTTCTTGTTTTGCAGCACATGATAAACATGCACTGAAAAAATGGTCAGAGTAGTTAGCTGGTGCATGGGGGGGGGGCGTTCCTAAGAGGAGCTTCCTGTGCGCCCAATTCTGCACTAAACTGTAAATGCAGAAAAAATACTAATATTTATGTGGGCTTCTGCTTTGCCAGCTGCATGACTGTTATTGATCCTTTATTATTTACATGTTTATCTCACTGTTCCTCTGCGGAGCTGAGAGTGATGTATGTGATTCTGCTCCATCCATTTTGTCCTTACAACAATCCTATGAAGTTGGAAGAGAAGGGCTGGCCCAAGCTCCAAATCTGTGTGTGGGTTCGAATCCTTCAGTCATTGCCTTTGGTGCATGCTGGAGGAGACAACTCTGGAGCAGCTCACTTTGGGACATGTCAACAGTAGAAACAGATATATGATAGATTCATTCTCCTTCAAGCAACATATAATCACCCGCCTGATGTGCAGAAAGTGAACAGAGAGAACTCTGTGTGTGTTTCTCTGTTTCCATCTCTCCCTCCCTCCCTCCCTCCTAGAATTCGAGGTTATACAATAAAGCTGCATGTGGGAAGATTCAGGGCACACAAAAGGAAGTACTTCTTCACACAGCACATAGTTAAAATATGGAATTCATTATCGCTAGATGCAATGATGGCCACCAACTTGGATGGCTTTTCAAAGGGGATTAAACAAATTCATGGAGGAAAAAATGGCTATCCTTGGCTATGGGTTTGTTTGTTTGTTTGTTTGTTTGTGAGTTTAAAATATTTATAACCTCTCCATCATAAAGATCTCAGGGTGTGCCATAAAAAATTCTAAAACAATAATTCCAATACAATACATGAGAGAGCATATTAAAAACAATAAATATCATTAAGATGCGAGGCAGCTACCTGTTTAACCTGAACCATCAACTAATAACCCACAGGTGCCTGAGAAATCAGCTATGTTTTCAACCAGCAGTAAAACAATAAAAGGGATAGAGGTAGTTTCACTTCAGAGGTGTGGGCATTCAGCACCCAGGGTGCCACCATGAAGGTCCTTTCCCACATCACCACATAATTTATGCCTTCCAGAAGCAGGGCACTAAGCAGAGCCTTCAAAAGATCTCAAGCCCAGGCAGGACAATATAGGCAGAGGTGCTCCTTCAATTATCTAGGTACATGGCATCTGTTTGGGCCACTGTCAGAACTGAATGCATGACTATATAGGCTGAAAAGTAGGACACAAATTCTGAAGAACCCACCTTCACCTGTGTGGTCTGGAACACTTGCCCTTGTTGTCCCATGGCTGCTAAACAAGTTCTGTCTTTTGCTCTACAAAATTATCTGAAATCAGGTGAGAACAAGCAAAAGGCTTTGTTGAAGTTCTGTACTGGAAGCTGGTAAATTGTTGAACATATTGGAGAAAGGAGAAAAGATGGCCTTGAAATCCTTCTGCATTCCAGATTTTTGCTCACCTAATGCAGAACAAAGGGAGTGGCATTTCCAGTGTGGTTCCAGGGAAAAGAAGCACATTTGAGGACTAAGTCACAGGGTTTGGTGACATCATGAAGCAGGCCTGGTGATGCCTAGAAAGTCAAAATCTGGTATGTCAGTTGAAGTATGACCCACTGGCAAAGGAGAAACCCAGCAGTACAGAGACAGAGGTAAAGACTTGGGCTGCATACACAAAACTGCCTTGAGATCCATGGGTATGGGGCAGTATACAAATTTAATAAAAAATAATAACTACAACACACACAATTCCTTTAAAGCATCCCCAGCCAATAATTGTGGGAATTGTAGTTTGCAAAGGGTGTTGGGGTTTGTGTGGTAAACTACAGTTCTCATGATTCATGGGGGACATGTGTTTTAAATATATGGTGTGCATGTAGTTCTGAAGGCCTGGAAAAGGGAGTAAAGACAGGGAACCTGTTTCCTTCTATTTGCTAAAGGGAAAACAGAAGCTTATGAATGATGAGCGAGTGAGTTTTAGAAAGCCCTTTTCTGGCTTGGCAGCTCCCTCTGCCCTTCTGTCCAGAAAGATAGCAACAATAGGAATGTGGGAAGTAGCCTTATGCTGAGTCAGAACATTGGTCCATGTAGCTCAGTATTATCAGAAATGAGTGACAGCTGCTCTCAAGGGTTTCAGATGGGGAACATTTCCAGCCATGCCTGGCAGTTCCATGGATGGAACCTTGGGCCCAGGGCCGGCTCTTCGTAGACCCCTGGTGGCGCAGTGCACCATGGCGCGGGGCTGGTAAGCTGGGCGCCGGCCTGGCAAGGAGGGCGCCGCGCGGCAAAGCCACGCGGAAAGCAATTGCGCCCTGTGAGGGTGGGGCAGGCGGTGGAGCGATCTCCGCCCCTCAGCACCAGGGCGCGCGATCTGCTCAAGACGGCCCTGCTTGGACTGTGTCCATGCAAAGTTTGGTGATACATTGTCCTGCTGTGTCAGGACAATGTATTACTTATGGGCACTGCTCATTTATGTGATTTGTTGGTGCTGCATGTGCATATTCATATTCATGAGCAGTAGTTACCATGGACAGACATGTCAAGTGGTTGTGCCCACCTGCACCTTTAGAAGAAGCCACCAGGCACAGAGGTGTGCTGGATTAGTTGAAAGCCTTGAGCTTGTACTGGCTGCCCTGAGGGCTTAAGAATGAGCCTCGGAACCTGCATTTCCCCATCAAAACCTGAGGTCTGGCAACCCAAATACTAGGAGGTATTTTCCCAGATGTCTTGGCTCCAGTTAACAGTGAGGGACCCAGAGCTCAGACTAACCACGGCAGCATATTGCTACTTCTAGGAGACAATGTATGCAGTGAGAATCAAACCCCACACAATGTTACAAATAAATTTCCCTTTTGACACATTCCCCATTCTGTCTAGAGGCAAGCCATGCTTACATATCTGTTGTGTTACTCTTTCTGATTTTCAGTTATTGTTGTATACAATGTAAAGTCCAAGAATTGCAACAATAACAACAGCAGCAGCAGCAGCAGCAGCAACAACAACAACAACACACCACCCATCTGACTAGGTTGCCCGAGCCACTCTGGGCATATACAGAAACACAATAAAACACTTCCCTATACAGGACTGCCCTGTAATATACTTCTCTGCCATAAGTAGTTAGATAGCACTTTGTTAAATAGGACACTGCATGAGTGACCATTCACAAAGTACAGTAGCACTGATGATAACATAAACATCCTGGCATTGGGAGCTAATTAGCACTAGTGGGATGAAAAAACACAGGTAATAGAACTGAACTGCTTAAAAAGTGTAAATTCTGCAGTTTCGCAGTGGATTGTCCCTTCAAATTTTGTTTCTTAAGAATAGCAACAGAATATCTTGAGAGGTTGAAATACTCTACTGATCTCTGAATAGAGTGGAACCTCGGGTTGCAGATGTAATCCGTGATGGAGGCACGTCCGCAACCCGCAGCGTTCATATCCCGTAGCACTGCACATGCGTGTGACGCGATTTGGCACTTCTGTGCATGCGCAAGTGGCGAAACCCGGAAGTAACCCTTTCCGGTACTTCCGGGTTTCCCGCGGTACGCAACCTGAAAATGCGTAACCCAAAGCGTCTGTAACCCAAGGTACCACTGTATTGCCTTTTCTGTTTTCAGATTTGTTTGCATAGAGATTGACCTTGATGTCCTATGTAGAATGCCAAAGGGCATTCCTTTTTAGGCTCATACCATAATAAATTTGTTAGTCTTTAAGATGCCACAAGATCCATTTTCCCTAATACAACATGTGCTCACTCTAACACATGGAACAACGGACCCTAGAATTCTTACTTTGCCTGGTGTAATGTGCTTTGGCTCACAAAAAACATTAGTCTTTAAGGTACCACAATCTACCTCTCTCTTAAATAAGAACCAGGGAAGGTGGTGAAGGTCTTGTGTGAGTGCCTGGAGGCAGTTGGAGGATAGATGGCGGCTAACAGATTGAGGTTGAATCCTGACAAGACAGAAGTACTGTTTTTGGGGGACAGGGGACGGGTGGGTGTGGGGGAAACCCTGGTCCTGAATGGGGCAACAGTGCCCCTGAAGAAGCAGGTGCGCAGCCTGGGAGTCATTTTGGACTCACAGCTGTCCATGGAGGCACAGGTCAATTCTGTGTCCAGGGCAGATGAAATGAAGGCTGAGACCCTACCTGCCCGCAGACTGTCTTGCCAGAGTAGTGCATGCTCTAGTTATCTCCCGCTTGGACTACTGCAACACGGTCTACGTGGGGCTACCTTTGAAGGTGACCCGGAAACTGCAACTAATCCAGAATGCGGCAGCTAGACTAGTGACTGGGCGTGGCCACCGAGACCATATAACACTGGTCCTGAAAGACCTACATTGGGTCCCAGTATGTTTCTGAGCACAATTCAAAGTGTTGGTGCTGACCTTTAAAGCTCAAAATGGCCTGGGTCCAGTATACCTGAAGGAGTGTCTCCACCCCCATAGTTCAGCCCTGATACTGAAGACCTTCTGGTGGTTCCCTCACTGCGAGAAGTGAGGTTACAGGGAACAAGGGAGAGGGCCTTATTGGTGGTGGCGCCCACCCTGTGGAACGCCCTCCCATTAGATTTCAAGGAACTATCCAACAACTATCCGACTTTTAGAAGACATCTGAAGGCAGCCCTGTTTAGGGAAGTTTTTAATGTTTGAAGTTTTACTCTTCTTTTAATGTTTTGTTGAAAGCCTCCCAGAATGGCTGGGGAAACCTAGCCAGATGGGCGGAGTAGAAATAATAATAATAATAATAATAACAATACTTTTTTGGCCTATGATAGGATACATTTCCCCACTTTCCCTTGCTATCCTCCAACAGCTGTTTTCCAGATACAGTTGTGCATTGTGTGTGATTGCATCCCATGTGCCAATGTAGCAAATGATGGTTGTGAATGCTGCAAAAATGTGTTTCGTGTTGCTTTTTGCCTTATGTATGCTTGTATTTAAAATGACTTCCTTTTTAAAAAAAACCTGTTTCATGTGCCTGTCTCCCTTTTAAGTAATATAGCCATAGCACAGCATACTTCCTTAACAATAAAACCTTTCAGGCTCACGGAGGAAGTAAGACACTCCAGGGTGCACGGCTATTGTAAAATAACTGTATTTCTTTGGTACTAACAAAGTCACACTTGAACTTTGGCCTCCTGCCTCACTGCTTACCTTCAGCCATGGGGTCATCTCACAGCAGCCACCTGCCCCACAATGTTCCTTACACAACATATCAATTGCCCTGGTAAAGCAAAAGCATACATTTAAGAGACTAGCTGTCATATTGTTCCCATATGTGAGTTCCTTGCTATGAAAAATTCAGTTGTCACTGCTGGGGAGGGGGTACCCTTCCCCTTTAACCTTTTGCCCAGGCCCTCTGAAGTTCTTTCTGATGTGCAAAAACCTGCTCATATCAATGCAACTTATGTGTAGGGTCCTGTTTCTCAAAGCCCACCCTGAAGCGGCCAATTTACATGGGAAGAATCATACCACCACAAAAATTATTCTTTTTCTTTTTGCATGACGTTTAAGACATTTTTTTCAAAGCTAGGAAATTGGGATATGTTTCACTTAGCAAAAAAACAAAACAAAACAAAACAAAACAAAACAAAACAAAACAAACAAACCTAAAAAGGCCCCAGGAAAATTCTGCAGTGGCAGGAAGAAGTGTTTGACATGCAAACCTCAGATAAATGAATGTAGCATAATATAATGCAACTGAAGGAAGATCTCAGATCCTATGTTATGAAGTCCTGGGGTTTGATGCTCCAAGAAGGTCAAAAGTAGCTCTGGGCTAGAATTTCTTCAACACTGGCTCACATTGAGCTATGTTCAACACTGTTGAACTTACTGATTGACTCTTCCTCCTCAAAACTATAGGTAGTCCACGTTGGGACCATATTTTTCTTAGACCAACTAACAGGTCAGAATGCTACTGGAAGGAATTTTTTTATTTTGTTTTGAACATATCAGAAAATAATTTTTGACCTTTCAAGTTGCCTCATATTGAAGCTATAGAGTCTGCATCTGGTCACAAGTCTCAAGATGGAATATGAGCAGATATGTACCTGTGGGTTGGTGAAACTTTCCCCCACTGTGAGTACATAACCCAGATTGTTCTGACAGAGGAAAAAAAGAGTTAGTTGGGTGGGGCAAGAGGCACAAGAGGCAGATTGTCTGGATGACAATCGCCTCAGAAGAAATTGAAACTGACCTTTGAGCTGGTAACAGGGGATGTGCCAGCCTTTAGGGAATATTTACCCAAAGGTATAAGGTAATGCACAGCAGTAATTACCCAATGTCTTCGTGTTTTTTTAAAATATAATCATATCCAGCCTCTGCTGCTCTCTGTTCCTAGCTTCTGCTGCCCAAGGTGATCACTTCTCTGCCTCATGGTAGGGCTGGCCCTGAGTAACATGTTGGTTATATACTGGTCAGAATTTGTTTTAAAGCTACGTTTGGAAGCTTAGCTTTTTTCACTAGAGATATTAGGAAGGAAAAGGCAATATATTTTCAGTGCAGTGTACAGTATTGTATTAGCAATGAAAGAATGGGCAAGCCAGACAATCCACGGAAGATTTCTCGCATGCAAGCCCTACTAGACTGAATAGGAACAGGTCCAAAGGAGACCCTTACCCATGCAGAACTTCCCTGTGGGTTTGACAAAGACACAGCTTCTATTCCTATAGCTTTATTGCACTAGTACCACCAAGAGAGCATTAAAAGCAGCTTCTTAGTTCAATTTTTCTGAACAGCTTTTGGACACCCAGAATTTCCAGCCGTGGGGTCTTCAGATTTCTCCACTACTTCATACCATATTCATTTCAGGGGGGTCGAGATCAACAAAGTGCTTTTAGGATCGGCTTTGTCTTTATTGCCACAACAGATCAGGATGCTGAAAGTCTTGAGGGAGAACCCAAGTTCAATCAGGCAGAGGTGAAATGCTTTCTGTTTTGTTTTTGTATTAGTAATAATATATGAGACGGAATATTTCACATTGTTGGTGCTTGATGTTTATTCAACTAAGCTCCACTGTCCTCTTTAATAATGTATGGGATGTGGACACAATTGGTTAAAAATGCATTTATTAAAAGCATACATAGCAATGTATGTAATAGCTAATGGTCCCTTTTTTAAAACAACAACAACGCACAAATACTTAGCAGTAGTATCATAAGTGAAGGGGGTTGTAGAAGAGTTTATGGTGTATGATGAATTTTCAGAATCGTTGGCACACTTTTTAGCAAAGGCCCAAGACTGAGAGAGGCATTATCTATCTAGGAGCAGATATCCATGCACACACACCCAGCTGAGTGGACACTGTGTAAACAAAGAGGCAGAGCGCCTGCAGTTTTCCTCTCTGAGATCACAGCAGTCATTGCCGAACTATTCAAGAAAGGTTTGTTTGCAGATGGGTGGTTGAATTCACTCCCCGTTTCCTGCCAAACAGCTATTGGTAGGTCTTTTAGAAAGGGCTTCCTGCACATGGGCTGATTTTCAAAAATTATTATTGTGCAGTGTTCAACTACCATGTCTCATTAGCACAAGGGTTTCCACTTGTACAACGGGGCTACCCCCCTCCCCTCCCCTCACACTCTTCCCAAATCTGCTCCAGAGATTTGGGGGAACCCCTAGAACATATTTAGTGGGTACGCAGGGGGAAGAGAGTGGGAGAACATTCCATTGCACTTCGAGAGACTTATAATACATGTGTTGGATTCCATGTATTATTAGTATTAATTTCATTTATGAATGGATACCTGTGAAGCACCTTGAAGCGACTTCAGAATCCCGTAGAAGCCATATGCAAAACAATTACATGCATAAAAACTATTAAAACAATTTTCCATCTATAAAAGATGTGAAAAATTACAATTTTTTTAAAAAAACACAATTCATTATGCATACAAAAGAAGTTTAAATAAATCTAGATTCTGACTGGAATAAATTGCTGCTGAAGCTACCAGGTTTCCCCCAGTATGATATCAGTTGGCGTGCATTTTGAGTGTATTTCTTTAATATTTTTAGAGGTGTTTGCCCAAGGCTCATTATTTCATTCTGATAGTTTTATTCAGGGAATGATGATTGGGAAATCACATGGTAGAAATGTATGTGATTATTTTCTACACGTGGATCTACCTGTGAATCTGAACTTGTCACACCATTGATTTATCTAGTTCAGGACTACCTACTTGAGGGGTTACCAATACGGTGTCCTCCAGATATTGTTGGACTACAACTCTATGTCCTCCTGACATGGTCCAGGTGGGCCCAATCCAGCTTGGGGTGACTTGAGCCTCCCTTAACCTGATCTGGCCAAATCCTGGGTCAACCTGAACTGGCTTCATTTGGTTCAGGATTTGGAAGGATGTGGTAAATGTTCCTAATTTGTACATCATGCTTCTTATTAAGACGATCCCTGGTTCAAACACCAATATATTCAGGTAAAAGGATAATAGTCAGTTTGGGAAAGACCCTTGTCTGAGATCTCAGAAAGCTACTGCATGTCAGAAGAGACAATAGTGCTGGACTTGATGGATTTAGTATACAGCAGCTGCCCAATTTTAGTTAACTGAGTTTCAATTTCATGATCAAAACGTATAGGCATTGGGCTCCTCTAGATGGCCTGTTTACTGGCATTTCTCCTGATCTGCTTGTACAAAGTTTATGTGAAAGTTAGGCTATGTCAGATCTTTATTGGGCATTTGTTCTGTTTGCAGGGAGTGTTACACAACAGGGCTGGGACCATAGCTATGGCTGGGACACCTTTGGTCTTCCAGATGTGGCTGCACTACAACTCCCATCAGCCCCAGCAAGCATGGCTTATGGGCAGGGATGATGGGAGTTTCAGTTCAACCATGTCTGGTGAGCCAAAGTTTCCCCACCCCTTTTATACAACAATGAGCCTTCATGCTGATTTGCTTGCATGATGTTTATGCATCTTAATTCTTTATTCATTCTACTTTTTCCAATGTATTTCCTCATGACTTTCCTCACACCAAAAAGCCTGCTGTTTGATTTTTAAAATGGATTTGTTTTTCTTTAATCCAATTTTAATTGTGCAAACCTAAAGTTTATGTGTATTCTCGAACAGTAGAGAGGTGACCATTGTTAAATGGAAAGGCCATATTTCTCTCTTTCCCCCAATTCCCTATTACTTTAACATACCAGTACCAAAATAGTTTCAAATAGCTTCAGATCAGAAAGTGGACTCTCCTTCCTTGGAGAGGTTGGATGACAACCTGTCATGTATGATCTATTTGAGTTTCCTGTATTATAGAGGGTTGTATTAAATGATGCTCAGGGTCCCTTTCAACTCTATGATTCTATGATTCTAACTAAAAAAGAACTCTCAGCCCCATTGATTAAAATTAACTCCCACTGCTCCATTTACTGATTAAACTAATTAAAAAAATAGGATGTGTTCCCAGAGTTAAGGGGATGACCTGCTCTTCCTGATCAGCCCCTTCCCCCCAATTCCCTTAATTTTTCTATTGGAAAAAATGTACTAGCCCCATCATATAAACTTTGTCATGCCAGAGGAGCGACTAATCAAATTGCCTGTTTTATTACATTTCTCAGTTTTCTTTTAACATGTTTTTTGTGTGGGTGATCTTTGTATGTTTTTATATTTTGATGCTCTTCAAATATTTTGGACTCGTATATGAATTAAATGGTTTTCAAATATTCAGTACAGAGGCATAAATCCTCAATGTATTCTTTCTGCTTTTTCTCTCTTCCTCTCTGGGCTTCGCAAAATAGGGAACATATTGTTTCTCCTGGGCTACACTCCCAAGCTATTTATGTTCATTTATAGAAGAAGCCACAGCAATGTTTTATTTCCCTCTCTTTTCCCCCGCCTCTGCATGCACACATTTTTCTTTAAAAAAATGTTGATTTTGGAACTGCTATAGCACAATACAGCTGTTTCCAACATTATCACCAAGAAAAATAAACTGTCCAACAAAGTCATTTTTTTTTATTTTAAAAATGCAGCTAAATAAATAAATATCTCTGACACTGGGTCAACAATATCGGCAAAATTACATCAAATTCACTTCATAAGATAGATTGTATGAATTGCTTCCAGTCTCTTTCTCATCAGTCTCGTTTATATTTTTAGACAGTCTTTATGCGAATACAATGACTTCAATATCAAACATTTTAAATGATGCTTGAAATATCAGTCACTTGACTTTGATGTCACACACAATTAAATTCAAGCTATCTTCTCTCAGTTAATAACAGCAATCTCACCAAGTCTAGTGCCTAATTAATACAAGCTATTTGTCACAGAGAGGTGACACATGTATATCAGAAAGCTTGAAATATTGTTTTGTGCTGAAGTAGATCTAGCCAGCCCTGCAATGCAGAATCTGTCTTATGTATGATTGGCTTTAAACATTTCAAAAGGCCCAAGAGTTTAGAGTGTTCAAGCTGGGACCCAACAGTGCATAAAAGGTGCTACTGATGTAGCTGGTCCCTTTAGGCTGCTAAACAGTGAGTTATTTAGGAAGAAATGCAGCCAGAACTGAAGGGTTTACACTTGATCATTCATTTAGGTGATCGGCAGAATTAGTAATAGACTGCCTATGGTAATTTGCTTAACCTGCACTTCTTAAGCTATGCAGCAGAATACACAATCATACATTTTCTTATTGTTGAATAAGCATATTAGTGCTGTTCCTTCTCTGTATTTTTTGAAATAACTATATGCCATTCCAGCTAGGTTTTCTGTAGTCAGAGAAAGACCCTCTTAACAACGAATAGCACATTCATACAGAAAAAAGACTGCAAGAGTACAGTAAAACAAAACAAATCAATTATCAATCAAATGTGCAAGGCAGCAAAAACACCACACAGATACATATAAAAGGAAGCCCTGCCCAGCTCATTTTTTATTTTATTTGGCAACATTTCTAGATTTCTTTATATTAGAATTTCTAAGTGGTGTACAAGTACACAATGGAAGTATAAGATCAACTAAACATTATAAAAATAAATATATGCAACATAGCACCATAGAAGTACAGTAATACAAAAATAAAGACACTATCCTTAAGGGTCCAAAAAAGTCTGAGGGAAAAGGTATGTTTTCAAGAGGCTCCTAAAACAGATAACTGACATCAGTACTAGAGTTGCCAGACTCAATAGAGGACAGGACTTCTGTGCCTTTAATTGCCCTGCTCTCTTTTGAGTCTGGAAAGCTTAAAGAGAAACCAGCAGACCCTTTGCTTAAACAAAGGGTCTGCTGGTTTCTCTTTAAGGTTTCCAGACTCAAAAGAGAGCAGGGCAATTAAAGGCACAGAAGTCCTGTCCTCTATTGAGTCTGGCAACCCTAATCAACAGGGCCGGCTCTAGGGGTAGGCTGGGTGGTGCGGGGCGCCAGGGCGCTGGGTTGGCAGGGGGGCGCTTCGCAGCTCGCCCACCAGCCGCAGGAAGAAACAGGGTGGGGCGGGGGCGCCGGAGCGATCTGCGCACCACGGGGCCCAGGCGCCCGACCTGCTTAAGACGGCCCTGCTAATCAATACAGTTCATGTGTTGTTGCTGAGTGGCCCTATGTCTCACAAACATAGGTGCTAAAAACCTGAACCCACAATGAAAAAATTAAAAGCAAAAACTTTACCCTAGTTAGAGGAAGTATAAGAGTTGCTCTCTTACCACCACCATTCTAACTATTTGGGGGTTCACATTCAATAAGCAACTGAAAACAAAATAATTTTAAAAAATATTTTAAAATTAGTTATCCCATGAATAAAAGTATGGTCTTATAGTATCATCTTTTCAAGACACACACACACAGCTTCTATGAATGGTAAATTTGTCTGAGGGATAAACTAAATCTTTGCTTTTCTCTGCAATTCCCCCAACATGATACAAATGAGTATTCTCCTCACCCACATAGCTGGGAGCGTTAGATTAAAGTCCCCATTGGCACCAGTAAGGACTTCTTTCCTAAGGCTCCTTAGAATCACAGCAGGTGTGTGTGTGTGTGGGGGGGGAATCTCCACAATGGGAGTGCTGTGTGGAAAGATAAATCTCCCCTTCTTATGTGTTTCCTCTCCTGTAAGAAATGGTCCCTCACCTGTAATTAATGAAGGAAAAACAAGATGCAAAGCTGCACGCTCTATGCCTTATGTCAAGTGAACATCTAGTTTGGCCCTGAGCTGAGCTGAGAGAGCTGTAAACATTTGTGCACTGATAGCCCTGAATAGCTTGGACTAGAGTGCCTGAACAGCTACATGGTTCCACGTATTACCTAATCTATCATTTATCTATTGATGCAGAGAAGGGAACATGAAGGAACCTGCACTATATTTAGATGGAGGTAGTGTTCCACTGGGGCGTATGGGATGTTAGGGGAAGGGTAGTACCTCTGGTGGGTGACATGTCATGCTCCTTCTGGGGTAGTTTGTCCACCTTTGGTCCCCATCCTGCACTCAATTCTCAACTGTGACTCCTAGAAGCTGTCAGGATGTGACAGTGGCCACACCCCAGAAATGGCTTTGACTGGCCGGCTAAAGCAGGTGAGGGTAGCCGATGGGTCTCAAAACCTCGGTGAGTTAGGAACTTCCCTTGCATGTGAAGACAGGCTCTGGAGGAGTGAGCAGACAAGATCAATTGTGGGTTCTGCACATGTTGTAGAGGGAAATGAGGGGCCGGTGGGGCATCATTGTGTACATATCTTACATTTTGCAACTGTTTTTTCCTCCCACTACTGAATAAGCAAAGTTGTACTAACTGGTGACATGAGTAGATGACATGAGCCCTCTTTCATGGCACTTAAAATCAGCTGGGAAAGACCACGAGAGAGACCTTGGAGAATGTGGTCATATAACTTTTATATAAGACACCTTTTCATTTCAATATTTACGGATGGAGGGGATCAGCAAATTTCGATTAGTTTCTTGTTTTTCCAATCTTTAATTTTGCAGCAATTTGCCATTTTTTTCTAAAAAAAAATCTTCATGAAAATTCATCAGCATTTTAGTATGAATATTTCCTAACACATTCATTTTTATAGTTTTGATTACTGTGCACATCTTCACAAGCAACCTTCTCACATACAATGCCTTTTTGAATGCTATTTTCACTAATATCTTCATTTTTATGCATTTCCCCCCAGTATACACATTTTTGTAAACAATGGTTGGTTGGAGAACTGCATTGCACAATTCGGATATGTGTGAATTCCAAATCTGCAGATTGTTTTGTAATGTGTGAATTTGATATATTCAGCTTTAAATGCATACAGAATCAAATTTCTCCACTATCCCTGATGTGGAATGGCAGGAAAGTATAGCCAAAGGTGTGTCACAGAAGACCCAGGTGTGACAAGGTTCTCGAAGCAGCTGCAGAAAATGCAGGTTCATAGGAAATTGCCTTATACCAGGTGACACTATTTGACCATCTTGCTCAGGCCACTGACTCTCCCCAGGGTCTTAGGCAAAACCTGCTGCTACCGAATCTCCTTAAATAGAGGCAGTTGGGATCAAACCTGGGACCTTCTGCATACAGAAGATGCTCTACTAACTGGGCTGTAGAACCAGCCGCAGCTCTCCTCCCTGTTTTCATATTATATTTCAGTGAGAAATGAGAATAATGTGCCAGAATATTTACCCAGTGCTTAAATGTATTGTGGGAAAAGTATTTAAGTAAAGAAATATTTCATGGAATTGAATAATATTTTCTTAACACTCAAAAAAGATTATGAACCACAAGATTTTATATAATTGTCAAACTTATTTCATTAACACCCCATCAACAGGACAGATTTTTATCAGTTGTGCTCACAAGATGACTCGCAAGCTTAAACAGAGAGATGTTTCCTCCTCTAGTACAGTGGTACCTCGGTTTAAGAATGGCCCTGTTTACGAACTATTCAGTTTACAAACTCTGCAAAACTGGAAGTAGTGCAAACTTTACCTCGGTCTAAGAATGGAAGCTGAATGGTGGAAGGGCACCGGCGGCGGGAGGCCTCGTTAGGGAAAGCACGCCTCGGTTTAAGAACGGTTTTGGTTTAAGAATGGACTTCCGGAACAGATTAAGTTCGTAAACCAAGGTACCACTGTACAGGAGCAGCTCTGCAATATTATATTGCGGTATAGCATTCTAGCAAATGGCTGCCTTCCTGGTTCTCAGAAGTGCTGCTCAGGCATTCAAAGCTACACCTGATTAGAACTGGATGAGGAGAGACCAGTGTTGTGTCTCCTGCCGTTGTGTCTCTTCTGCTGGGTCCTGCCACCCCATCATGCGTTGGAAGTTGAAGACCTGCAGTGGGGAGCCATCTCTATGCATGTTTTCTCCTCAGACCGTTCAGAACCCTACATGATCAGAGTTCTAACTTGTGATGGAAGTGTTCTCAAATAGAGCAGGCTTCCTACTGCATACCTCCGCCCTCTAGCACAGAGGTAGCCAATGGGATGCCCGCCAGATGTTGTTGGACTACAACTCCCATTATCCTTGCCCATTGGCCACGGTGGCTGTGGCTGATGGGAGTTGGAATCCAAGAACATCTGCAGAGCACCACATCTGCTCCACTATGACTGCCAGAGATTCCTCAGGTGCTCAGGCAGAGTTGAGATAAGGTTATGGCTCCTCTGAAGCCTCATTCATTGAATGGATGTCTAGTGACCTGAACAAGGCTAGATTCAGGTGGATAGCGGCAGAATGTTTAGTAGTTATATCTGTGTTTGTTTGTATGTGTGCACTTATCAGATCAATGAATTAGATGATAAAATAAGATGATAATGGATACACTGAAATATAAAATAGGCCCCTTTCTGAATAAGGTCCTTGGCAATATATTTCATGAAAAGACAACTTCTCAAAATGTTTCATGTGATCATATGCTTTATGTTGTTTCCAGACCACATTGCATACATGTTTGGCCAAACCAAATGCTTCATTATTGAGGCATATCTAATGTGGCACCTATTGTAATGATAACATCCTGGCATCTTGGATTTAAATTGATTACCCTATTTTACTGGCGCTATGCAAGGGGAAGGGGAAAGGTTTGAGACTTGTCTGAAAGAGAGCACAATTTATCTAGAGTATGTTTAAGGTAAAAGGGGGGGGAGTCTTTCTCCTTACCCATCCCCCTCCTTGTCCATCTTTGCCAATGCAGTGAGAGCTCCCCCTCCTGTTTCAATTGATTTTATTTGATGGTGTTATATTGTGTGCTGAGCTGAGAGCAAAGCATCAGAATTATAGCTCTGTATTTTAGGTGGTAGTTATACCAATCTAAAGGTAGTCAAGAAAAACCTCATTTATTTCTTACATAGTCTCTTTATTGTAGGTAGGCAGTACTGTTGTGTATGCATTTCCTGATCTTTCAACTCTGCAAATCATGTACTTCATATGAAAGTTTATGAAGTTTATTGGCATTTCAGTCCACCAACAGGCAAAATTATCGATGGGAGGAGAAAATGCAACTCCATCCTCTTTCCATCATTAAAATCTAAAACATTAATTAGAACTATCCAAACAAAGGTAAGAGGGGTTTTTAGTTGATTAATCACCTGGATTTTGAATGATCCTTAAATCCATCAATGACATTTAAATAAATGTGCATATTATCCTAACCTCCATACAGGTGGAAGGAAGTTTGGAATAAATTACAATTCAAGAGGCAAAAGCTATAAATCATTAAAAGGAAATATAATAGCATATCAGAACCAAAGTCACTCCATAGAAGAGACATGACTGGCCTTCAGTCTTAGTTGAGTGATGATCCAAGTCCCTCCAATGAAACAGCTCACTTGATTATTGTAAAGTATGAGAGATTATTATGACAGCAAAGTTAGTATCGTCCCAAAGTGTTTAGATTATCCCTTAGATCTGACATTGATCAGGGGCTATTGATCAGGGGTTTTAAAAGCTATTTTTAAAATAAATTATGCAGGTATTCAGATTGTTTCTTTGGGAGGGGTGGCATTGCACAAGTTATGGTGCAATCCTATATACCGTGTCTACTCAGAAGTAGGCCCCACTGAGGTTAATGGGACGAACTCCCAGGTGAGTGTGTTTGGACTGCAAACACTATAAGCCTGCTTATAGTTCATTTTCCCAAGTGCCTTTCATTTTGTGTTGTGTTACGCAATGCTTCCACAAAGCAGAAGGTAATGCAGGAAATTAAGGCAAATGGTCTGTCTCTTCCCTCACATTGGAACTCATTGCATGCGACCTTGTATAGATCTATATAAGATTCCGTTGAAGTGTCAGTAGGTAATTATTTCTTTACTAGAGAAAGTCACTTAAAAAAACCAAAAAAAACCCTCAATGACTTTATAATATTTAGACCAGAAGAAAATCAGATAAATGGCAGCATTACATACATGGTCAGATTGATATGGATATTCATACAGATATGCAAGAGAGCATCATATAAGCTCCTATACAGAATCTCACCCCAGTTTTTAAACTTACCTAGATGTGCCTGCATCTTAACTTAGGATCTAAATAAGCCACTTGTAGGGAAAGCTTCCAAATGTGAATGATCCCATGGACAGCAATACTAAAAGGGAAGGGTGTTCACGATGGTTGGGAGTTTGTTAAAAGGGAGATATTAAAAGCACAACTGCAGGCAATACCAATGAGATGGAAATATGGAAGGTGCCTAAAGAAGCCAGGGTGTCTATCTAAAGAACTTTTAACTGAGTTGAGATTTAAAAGGGATATGTACAAAAAATGGAAAAAGGGGGAAACCACCAGAGAGGAATTAAAACAAATAGCCAGCATGTGTAGAGACAAAGTCAGAATGAACTCAGGCTTGCTAGAGAGGTTAAAAGCAACAAAAAGGGCTTTTATGGGTATGTCCGTAGCAAATTTGATGGTGTTTCCTGCTTGGCAGGGGGTTGGATTGGATGGCCCTTGTGGTCTCTTCCAACTCTATGATTCTATGATTGGGTGGTGTTCTCTGAGTTCTCCTGTGCCTCCATTCGACTGCTCATTTCAGTTCCCCTATTCTCCCATTCTGTACCAGGTATAATAATGTATATCCCATTCTTTGGGGAATGGGGCATTCTAGGGGAAAAGTTTGTGATTTGTTTCTACTGACTTTGTTTGCATTTTATCCCAGTTGCCATTTGATTTTACTTTTGGCAACCATTTATGATCATTTCATTTCATCTTGATATATTCCCTGTTGAGATTTCAGAATGTGTGTTGTATCCAGTCTCAGGACCATTTAATAGTAAACAAACAAACAAACAAAAACACCTATGGGTTTATACATATTAAGAAAATTCTTTATCCTTCCATTGCTTCCGGTGGGCACATTTCTCCAACCCCCTTTGTTTTTAGGAGGCACATTATATTTTGCATCATGTGGACTAAGCTCTGGAGTGTTCAGACGCGGAGGATTCTGCTTCAAAGTGGAACAAAATGACCTCCAGGTCCCACCCCACTGAAATGATATGTTTATGAAATGACACCTTCACATTGCTTTTGTTAGAATGAACAAGAGAGCTACAGCACAATCTATCTGTGAATAATTTGTGAAGCGTTCTGTGTGTGTACTGCTCTTCTATGGGGGTTTCCTTAATAAATATAATTTTCATTTAGAAAACAAGCAAGTGGCTGGAATGTTAAAAAATATTACGTAATCCTTGAAGCAGATTGCACATATAATTTCACTTCTGCTAGCATTTGTTTCCACCCACCCAGTGGATTTATAGCATCTGGAATCCACAATGCATTGTTTGGCTTTTAAAATTAAGATGCTATAATATCTGCTCTGCTTTTGCATTTTATGAATATTTTATTGCATGATGAACAAGGATGATCATGCAAGCTTGTAAATGAGCAATATTTCATGTAAATGTTTTGCAAGACAAACCCAATGGAAATGCATCTTATTTTCATAGGTGGCCTGGTGGGCATCAGAGGGAGGACATGTTAAATATATAGTTATGCCACCCTGAGGCTTTATGCTTCATAATCAGGAGACAGGGGCTTGATTCATATAATGAAGCAGCAGTCTGGTGGCCACTTTAAATGCAACCGCATGGAGGCTGATGCATGTAACAAGCTGTGTTGGTGCAACAGAACCCCATGCACATCTGTAGACTCTCAGCTCCAGTTTCATAAGCAAAACAAGTCCCTGTCCCTGAAGGAGCTTGCAGGCTAAAACACATTGACAGTGGGGAGAGAACAAAATGACAGAGGAAAGAATAACCATGGATGAACGTGAGCAAATGAAATCACAGATCCTTAGGTTTCATTGCAGCGTGGAGGAGAAGACGAGTTTTCTAGTGGAAATTTCCAGATTCCTACGGTGAGGCTTGACTTGCCAACTACAGACCCTTACAGATCATGCACATAGGGTGGACGGGTGGGGAGCAGGATCTCAAGTCGAGCTGCCTGCCCCCACCCCCAGCTATCCACAATAAGTTTCGTCTCTACATGCAATGTTTGATATTTGGGGTGGGTCTTGTTATTTAGTCAGCGGAACAAAAAAAAAAGCTATTCAATGATTTGAATTACTAGAGAGAGGGGGAAGTCCTTGATGAAATCCACAAGGCCTTATCCTACCCCAATTGTTGTTGATGGTGTTTTGTCGTTTAGTCGTGTCCGACTCTTTGTGACCTCATGGACCATAGCACGCCAGGCACTCCTGTCTTGCACTGCCTCCCGCAGTTTGGTCAGACTCATGTTCGTAGCTTCGAGAACACTGTCCAACCATCTCGTCCTCTGCCGTCCCCTTCTCCTAGTGCCCTCAATCTTTCCCAACATCAGGGTCTTTTCCAGGGAGTCTTCTCTTCTCATGAGGTGGCCAAAGTATTGGAGCCTCAGCTTCACGATCTGTCCTTCCAGGGAGCACTCAGGGCTGATTTCCTTCAGAATGGATAGGTTTGATCTTCTTGCAGTCCATGGGACTCTCAAGAGTCTCCTCCAGCACCATAATTCAAAAGCATCAATTCTTTGGCGATCAGCCTTCTTTATGGCCTTCTTTATGGTTAGAAGACATCTGAAGGCAGCCCTGTTTAGGGAGGCTTTTAATGTTTAATAGATTATTTTATTTCATTTTCTGTTGGAAGCTGCCCAGAGTGGCTGGGGAAACCCCGCCAGATGGGCGGGGTATAAATAATAAATTATTATTATTATTATTATTATTATTATCTCTCACTTCCATACATCACTACTGGTAAAACCATAGCTTTAACTATATGGACCTTTGTTGTCAAGGTGATGTCTCTCCTACCCCAATAGCTGTCTAAAACCAGCAGGTAACATGGTCATCTCAAAGGCAGGAGACCTCGGGCTCCCCTATAATTTAACCACTGAATGTGGTTGGATCTGGATAGTCAGCCTGAGGAGAGGAAACACAGCAAAGCAGAGCCAGTGACCAGATTGTCGTCTTCAGCTAGCCTTGTTCTTGGAGCAACATGGCAAGAAGACTCTCTCTCTCTCTCTCTCTCTCTCTCTCTCTCTCTCTCTCTCTCTCCCCCTCTCCCTCTCCCTCTCCCTCTCTCCTCTCCTCTCCCTCTCCCTCCCTCTCCCTCTCTCTCTCTCTCTCTCTCTGTGTGTGTGTGTGTGTGTAGTGTGTAAGGAAGTCCTTTAGAGATGTATGCACAGGGCACAAATCATGGGCTTCTAAAGCTAGGGAGCGCCACAAAAAAAAAAAAAAACCACTCCCTGTAATTCAGACAATAATCTTCATGCTGCTAAATGGATACAGGCAACATAGAAGTAATGAGGGAGAGGGAGAGAGAGCGATACAGTGCATCAAGCAAAAGACAGGTCACTGTTCTAAGGAGCTAACAATTAAATGTTTTCAGTATTTGCATGCCTAGCTCAATCCACATAGTGTGGCTTCAAATTATTTTCTTCTTTCAAATAGCAGCTCTATATGACATAGAAAGCTGCCTCAAAAACTCAGGGAAACTTCATACACAAAGCTGTGCTGTTTTTGTTTAGAAAAAAAATAGACCTGACCCCACTTCCAGTATGCACACCTAAAAGGCGTTTTAAGAATAGTAGCTTTGATCTTGCTCACTTTGCATGCCTACTTCCATTTTGCAGATAGGAAAACAAATGTGTATTTTTTTTATAATCTAGCACAGAATAAAGTATGCTGAAGTTCCACATTACAGTACAGTAAGAATAAAGAACACTTAATTTTACCCACCGGTAGGACTGGCTGGAGTTCTGCCAGTCACTCTCACTTGATAAAAAACCATTTTCTTTGATTACACACAATAACTTTTGTTTTATATTGGGCAGGTTTAATGCTAAGTAACCACTTTCTGGATGATGTCCTTGTTCATTGTAAAATAAATATTATTATTATTTTGGTTAAGTTTGGCCAAGGCTTCCATTCCCGAAACAAATCCGGAAAGAAATTTGATCCTTCAACTCTGTTATATGGCAACAAAATAAATAGAATGGCATATCATTGATTTCCACATCTTGGTGGATGTAGTACTGCAGGTGGTTGGAAATGTCACAGTATCTAAAGTTGTAGACGGCATTAGCTGGAATCTGAGAAGAGTGAGAGGGTTTCCCAGAGTGTCCTTATAAATAGCAAAATAAATAATTTTCAAGGCCATGCTGATATTTAAATATACTGTGCTAGGAAACAATCCACAGTCTGGCCAAAGACGACAACTTGGTTTGTGTGCAAACATCTGCCTGTTTTTGAATTCCCGCTTAGCAGGAAAGTAGTTTATTGGGAAACCATATTAATGAAGAATCTGCATTATCTTCCTATAGATTTAGTATTTGATAGTATTTGATTTAGCCATGCTGGGTTGAATTGGTTTTAGCAAACATGTTTGGGGTGATCTTTCATCAGGAACATACGCTTGTTTTTGCCATTAATTTTAAAAGTGTACTGAGACCATTTAAAAGGCGAACTGGGAGAACTGTAGCTTTGGCTCTCAGAAATACTGAAGAGATTCATCTAGACAAGGGATGGGCAAATCTGTCAAATCTAAAGCTACGAGAAAGCAATCACAGGATAAAGCTGGTGAAAAATCAGCAAGCGCAAATTTCTGGAACTATAATCAAACCATTTGGGGTCTTTATAACATTTAAAAGTCCTTTCTGTAGTTATAGAAGAAATGAAATCACAAGCTGCCTCTTCTGATGGCAACAAAAGCCACTGTTTCAGAAACAGAGTTGTTTCCGTAATCAAAGAAACTGCTTCTTTGCCATAATTTTGGCACCATCTCAGCATGGGATGGTACCGGGTGGTTCAGTGTACTGCTTATTCAGTATTTTCTTTGTTATCTCTGCATCTTGACACTCGGCTTAGAAATTTACTGGGTGTTAGGAGGCAAGCACAGTTTTTCCAGCCCCATATTCCCATAGCTGCCAAGTTATCCCTTTTTTAAAGGGATTTTCCCTTATGCTGAATAGGCTTCCTCGCGAGAAAAGGGAAAACTTGGCAGCTATGCATATTCCTGTTCTAACAAGAGTTCTAATAAGCCCCATGTTCCTGTTCTAATAAGAGTCCAGCGCAGTGGCCCATCTAAGCAGAACCTGAGGGCAATAGCCCTCTTCCTGTGTGCTATTTCGTTATGTGCATTTGTTATTAAACTGCATACTGCCACCGTCAGTGGTGGTAGAATATAGCCACTGTGGTTAGTAGACACTGATGCCAAAACTAATGTGAGTGGAGCTGCGAGTTGTCCACAGTTGCAGGGTAGAACTTTGTTTTCCCTCTGCTAACATTGTCCCGCAATATTTCCACCGTCCGTTTGCCCTTTGTTTTCTTATCAGCTGTCTCTAAGACAAAAACCCAGATGGTTGGGTGGAAAGACCTGGGGAGTAACCTCCATTTTGGATCACTGCACCTCACTTTACCTCCTGAAGCAGGTCTGGGTCTGGTCAGTGGCTGGCTGGCTGGGTGACCACCTGGGTTCTACACCACCTTGGGTTCCATGATGGAAAGAAAGTGGTATATAAATGTAAGAAGATGAAAATGTAAAATAAAATAAAGTAAATAGCAACCATAACCAGGCCATTAATGTAGGGTTGCCATATTTTGAAGAGCAAAAAAGAGGACATATTTGCTGACTTCTGCTTTTAACTATGGATCACTATGACAACTCTACCCATGAAAAAGAGAACATGTACTGGAAAAAGAGGACATATGGCAACCCTAATTCCCCAATAGACCCAAGCTCATCTACTTCAGCAAAGATAAGATTACCTTATGATACCTTTGGAAACATGTTTACACCTTGTTTTAGCCCGTGACCCATATACACTCAACACCTATGCCTTTTGTCATTGAAAGATGCTAGCCCAGAGCTTTGTATAAGCAAGTTTGCCTGGTCACATGGTCTTTCCAGGAAGTCCTGCTGGGATGAGCTCTTGTCTGCAAAGAGCCTGTTGCCACTAAGAGTGTGGGAATATTCCAAAATATTTAAAGAAAATGAAGGGACAAACAGATTTGTCATTTTCAGTTCTCTTAAGTTTCTCATTCTTCCAATCTTGAATTGAGTTCTTCACATTTTCAATACAATTTGCCATTTCCCTAAAAAAAATCTTATGAATATTCACCATCAGTTTAGTGCAAACTTGCAATGAGTTTATTTATTTCTAATGCAATTTTAACTAATATGCACATTATTGCAATTTCTCCAAAGCATTTTAATGTTATTTCCACAATGTGTTTTCAATGCACATTTCCTTCTAATACAGTGGTACCTCGGTTTATGAACACAATTGGTTCTGGAAGTCTGTTCATAAACTGAAGCGTTCATAAACTGAAGCAAACTTTCCCATTGAAAGTAATGGAAAGTGGATTAATCCGTTCCAGACGGGTCCGCGGAGTACTTAAACTGAAGCGTTCATAAACTGAAGCATGGGTGTAATTGGTTCCGGAAGTCTGTTCATAAACTGAAGCGTTCATAAACTGAAGCAAACTTTCCCATTGAAAGTAATGGAAAATGAATTAATCCGTTCCAGATGGGTCCGCGGCGTTCATAAACCGAAAATTCATAAACCGAGGTGTTCATAAACCGAGGTTCCACTGTATATGTATTTTTGTATTGTTTGGTTGCAGAAGTGAGAATTTTGAAGCATAGCTTTGTTTCAGTTTGCATACTGGTTCAGGAAGTACAAATGAGGTAGTTTCTTGACTGGATGACCCTTGGGATATCTTCCATGTATCTTTAAGCTCTGCCTGCCATAGACTTATGAATTGTGCATTCTGTACTCTGTGCTGCTTCTTAGACAATACACTCACTTCTTGGAAAATGTTTTCAGTCTTTCCTCAAGTGGAGAGTCCTAGTGGGAACCAGGAAACAGTGGTGAATGGTGCCGCTTGGCTGCCCAGGGCGGCACATACGCAGTCCGTCCTGGTGCGTGTGTCATGATGTCACAACACGGCCTGACACATGTCCGCACATGCACAGTCCATCCATGGCGGTGTGAGGGCAGCAGTGCGCGAGGGCAGCATCGAGCGAGGGCGGTGGTGGAGAGGGCGGCGGAGAGGGCGAGGGGCGGGCCAGGGGCCGGCGGTGCTGTCCCCGTGCTGCCCCCGCCAGACTGGAGCTAGGGGCGGCCCACCCCCTGTGGCCCTCCCTTGCTACGCGCCTGACCAGGACATCCTGGTGTTTAAAGGCACTTGAGAGAAGGCCTCTGCCCTTCTGTCACCATGCCATGGCAGCCAGTGATTTCACCAAACAACCCATCTAACTAGCCAGCAGTGCTTTTAATCAGATCTTTGCTGGCAAGCTTCATGGGAGGTGTGAAGACAGGATTTCAAGAATACAGTACAGTAACAAAGACGTACATCTTTATTTAAATTATGTAAATGAAAAAAAAAAGCTTGAAGTTGCTCCTTTTAAAATATGTTTAGGAATAGGATGTTGTCATCTTCAATTCCTGTCAATAAGATATGGGAAGACAATGGCAGATAATTTAAGGGATCACAGGAGTTGGGACTCTTCTTCCTCAGGCCAGCAGCAAGCAAGACCTGGATGTTTTATAGGGACCAGGGAGAATTGCATGATTTGTTTTGACCTTTTGCTGGTCTCCCCATGCTTCTTTCCTTTGGCCAAAGGATGGAAAGTGGAGCACAAGTTGAATCCTTATTGGACATTCCTCATCTTTCAGATTCATGATCCCCTGGGGGCTCGTGTACTCTCATGGATGCATTTAGTGATCTACCCTGGTTTTCTCCTGCTTTCATGATGGGCCAAAGAGTAGGGTGCTGAAAAGTCCAAGTCCAAGGAAAGAGCCTAAATCCCCCTGCTTTCCTTAAGCTAGTAGTTATACCAGCCTTGCGAACATTGCGAATCCAATGCATTTTGCTCCTGTTTCCTGTGTTTGTGGTCATTGATGGTATACACTGGCAGGTTAAGTGCTGGGATAATATGCAAAATATATTGGCATTTTACCTTATATAATAATAATAATAATAATAATAATAATAATAATAATAATAAGGCCAGCTTCACACAAACTGTTATTTCAGTTGCCCTAGTACTATTTATGGAGTGCTATGCTCCCGTGCACTGTCAACCCTTGAAAAAATAAGAGCCATTTACTTTGATTCCTCTGGGTGCAATCCAAACAGCGCACCACCAGATTCTTCCTTTTTGCCTACCTCCTCTGCCTAATTCATGCATTCCATAAAGGATCGAAAGAAAAAAAAATGCCTGCCCCCCCACATACTTCCAATATTATGTGGAAAGTGGAACTTCCATACAGTGGGAGTTTCTAAAAGCATTTCTCTGAGATCTAAAAGTCCCACTTCTTTTGGAATTCCAGAAGAAACATGAATGATTCTTGTGTTGTCTTGTGTTGAACATATGAACTATCTCTGAAAGAAAGCCTTTGGGGAATGAAAAAAAAGCACTGTATTGTAGTCCCTCTGCTTAATATATGTGCAAACACTGCCATTCTCCTGATTAAACACAGCAGAAGCACCTAATGCTGTTTGCATATGTTCTTGTGAGAGCTGTGACGGGGAAACAGTTGTTTGTAGCTTAGACAAACTGTGGCCATACTAGGGCACATTTGTGAGCATGCGAAGCTACAAGCCTTAGCCATTGAGTATGGAGAAATTTATGATATAGTGGCTATCATGTTGGATTTAAAACAGAGAAATGTGAGCTCAAGTTCCTGCTCAGCGATAAAGTTTGCTTGGTGACCACTGTCTCTCAGCCTACCTCACCGCCCAAGGTTGTTGTGAAAATAACAGGCGGGGGAGTTCATCCTGAGTTCCTTAGAAGAATAGGATAAAAATGAAAGAAACAATACATTCTGAGTAAACATGCTTAGAATTTCACTGCACATCCCATGGCGGTGGGGGAGGGGGAAGGGGGAGGATATGGGGCTGAAGTGTCCAGGGCCATCTCTACCCAGGGGTGCAACAGGTGAGGGACACCTGGGTGCTGAATTCTGGGGGGCGCCCGACACCGGCTGTTGAAGCCGCCTAAGCGTATTGTATTGAACTGCTATGCGGCAGTGGGGTCAGCGGCACCTTTAACATGACTGATCTCGCACTGCCTGCAGGGAGAGCTCTCTGGAAAGTCTTGCTCACCAAAGCCGGGAGGAGGAGGAGTGACAGGAAAGAGGGAGGGACAGACGGGAGCACGCACAGGCTCCAGAAGAAGTACTCGTATATGCGTGCTCGCAAGGGCCCTCCCAGCTACTCTAGAAATAAGGTTGCTCCCACAATGAAAGGCTGCCCAAGATGGCTCTCCCATGCATGCGCACAATGCCCGCCTGTCTCATCTTTCAGACACCTCCCTACGACTGTAGGCGCATGTGTAGAGTCTTTACACCGACTCCTAATGTGTTCTTTGTCTTCTTTAGGAAAGCTGGTTTTAAACAAAACACACACACACACACAGAAACTCCTTTTGGAGCCACGCAGGCGTGAGCGCTATTTATCAAATGATAATAGTGACATAAGCATAATAAAACTTAATTTGGGGGCTAAACTAAATTTGGGGGCGCTGGGGGGATCTGTGCACCCCGGCGGCGCATATGCTAAAGACGGCCCTGGAAGTGTGCATAACTTTGCTAGATTGTGGACACTATGTATACACAAGAGTATGAGTTACGCCATCTGAATGATCATTATGCCAGACATGCAGCAGCTCTTGTCACACATGATCAGAGGAGCAGTCTCTACTGTATTTTAGTGGGTGTAGAGGCCACATACTGCCCTCCTCTCCTGCTGCTCTCCATGGGCTTGCTGACAGAGAGCATGTTCTGTTGTATATAAATTCAGTCACAGGGCTGTAGCCTCCCCTTGTTGCACACATGTACAGTAGCTGCTATGCCTGCACAGCTAATAGCTTTTCCACGCAAGCCGGGGAGGAAGAATACATTCTATTGTCAGTGCTCCCAATGATGTTTAGGGGCACAATAGCTGTGCTGAGAATTTAATTTCCTTCTGAGCTTGATCCTTTAGCTATATCCTGAAAGTTATTCTAATTTCTAACAACAACAATAATAATATTGTGAGTCTATAGTAGGGAGGTACGTTATCCCTTGGAGGCCAATATGTAGTTGATATTTACAAGCAAATAATACAACACTATTTTTGCGTAAAAGTACATTTATGGTAGTAGATACAAGGCACAAGGGGGGAAATGGTTATTGCAACATCAGCAAATATGGCTCTGGGAGAAACAGGACCACCCCGCCATCAGATATCACGTCCCAGATCCAGTCCAGAATTTCTGATTTGAAAACTTGTAAGCAGGACTGAGCTAAGCATTTGTAAATCACCCCATGTACAAATTCTTCTTCTTTTTTTTCTAAATCCTGATAATAAGAATGAAAGGAACGTTGCATTTTTTGGTGTGATGCCTTCTCTGAAGAAAATTAACTTTAAAATATAGTTACATTTGAATTTGACTCTTGGTGACATCTAGACATTGTTCCCATCGAGATGTGTGGAGGTGCAACATGTTTGGCTGTGGGGTAGAAAGCACATTCTGGATGTTTTGTTTTGTTTTTATTTTGCTTTGCTTTGCTTTGTGCAATGGTCTGAGGCTATCGTCAGCCATTGTGGGTGAAACCAATGGCCACTTGTGCTTATTGGCTATATAAAGCCAGTGCTGTTTTTATTACTGAGCCAGGATACATGTATGGGTACAATGGTAAAGTAGAGGTATTAAATTTACAATAGGACATTGTCTTGAAAATAACACGAAGCAAATTGAAACTTTTACTCATTATTATTTACTTTATTATATATATTTATACCACTTATAGTAATAAAAATCTCTATCTGGTTTGCAATAAAAATACAGTGACGACAATAACAATGCCAAACAAGCTGGCAAAATTGCCAAAGAAACCTAGAGATATATACAGCTGCATATCACAAAGAGCAGTGTTGCAGACAAAATTTAAAATGTCAGAAACCTTGAATGAACATAGAGGTTTACAAGTGGAAGGAGGGGAGGCATTTCAGAGGGTGGATGCTATTGACAAAAAGGCTTTCTTCCACCTGGTCACTAGGTGACAGTCACCTGGTTTTGGAGTGACCAGTAGGGTCCCCTTGGAATATCTTAAAGGTCAGTTTGGCAGTCTGCTATGTTCCCCTGTCCCCTCTAAATATCAGCAACAAATCCTTGAATCTTAATTAGATTATTTTTAATGCTGGATATAAAATAATTTAAGAATATTATGAATATCTCTGGACCCAGGGTGCAATTTAAAATATAACGATAAATATTAATTATCATCCAAAGTAAACGACACAATCTTAGCCAAACTTACTGGGGAGAAAGTCCCTCTGAACTAGCAGGGATGGCTTCTGAGTAAACATGCTTAGGAGAACCTTTCCGATTTAAATGCTATGCCTCATAGGTTTAAGTTTTGCAAATGAGGTTGTGCTAGGAAAACAGCTTATTCTGGGTATATAAAGTAAGCATCACTTTCTGTTAATGGCAATGTCTTACATCCTTTTGTCTGGGAGAACAATAAAATACCATCATACTGTACTTGTCACTTGTGTTTTTTTTTAAAAAGCGATTCTTCTTTATTTTATTTTTATAAAAAGCGGAACCCCTTGTCTGTGAAATGGCTGAAAGCCTATTGCTTTATAGGGAAATAGACTGTGTTTCTAAGGACCTTCTGCCATGAGGCCTCCCTCTTGCAGATGCCTGCCTTTAAAATGCAACTCTTTTGGTGGATGAACAGCCTAATGTTCCATGCCTTGTACTACTAGTAGCATTTTATGCAACATTGAAAGAATCAATTAATTTGCATAATTCCTTGAGTATTACCATGACTATAAGGTAGGTTAGTTTGCTCAGGAATCCTGCCTACCCAATATATATACTTGCCATTTTTGACAAATTAATCATGTTGAAAAACAATTCATTATATTTATGACAAAGTGAACCTTATACCCATGGGTCTTGCATATTTTTTTCCTCTCTTGCAGAAGAAATCTAATATTAATGCATAGAAGATCAGTGATTTAGTGAGTACCTTAACTGTCAACAATGCCTAAGGCTGAACAAAATTAATATTTTGTTTCCCATCTGGAGATTTCAGGAAAATTAATGAGGGAGGGTGCTTATTATGATATATTGTGGGAGTAAATTCAGAATATTCAAACTGGCAATACTATTTATATCATATTTTGAGCGTATTATCTGTCTTCCTATGATACTAGATGCTCATCTGCTCTAATTCTGACTGCAACCACAGCTAATTCAGGCTGTAATACTGTGTACGTTTTAGTGGCACAAGTTTAAAATATTACTCTGTTGTTATTATCATCACTGAACAGCATTTCATGCTTGCTACCAGTATAAAAATGGCCAGACAAAACTAAGCATCTTGGAAGGAAGTTGTTGTCAGTTTTACACAGGCGAAATAAATGTTGCAGAAGCTGCATTTGCATGTCTATCCATGTTTTGAAAAGTTACTAAGAATATTGCATGTTCAAGACTAGGTTGCAGCATTTCCCTGAGTAGACCCAGACATTCTGGAAAATTTGTTGCGTATAACAGGTAGAGACAGAAGAGTTGAACGTACACATTTTTGCACATGAAACTTAAAGTCAAAACAATGCTCTAGCTCCAAACTGGAGCTCTCTCTTCTCCCCCTTTTAAAAAAATTACTGAATTTGCCACACTAAGTTACTGCTTCATATTGGTTTATGTACTGACTTGCCTTAGGAGGCATATCAAGTCCATGATGTTGGCTTACAACAAGGAGGGATGGATATAGAGTAGACCATCTTGTGAGCTTCGGATGAAGGGTGGTATCGAAATCTAAACAAACAAACAAACAAATAACTACCATATTTTCCGGTGTATAAGACAACTGGGCGTATAAGACGACCCCCAACTTTTCCAGTTAAAATATAGAGTTTGGGATATACTCGCCGTTTAAGAAATACAACCTGGCGTATAAGATGACCCCCGACTTTTGAGAAGATTTTCCTGAGTTAAAAAGTAGTCTTATATGCAGGAAAATACAGCAAATAAATCAACAATTGGCTATATGTATTGAAATGGCCAAGTGTGAGAGTGTTCAAAGCAAGCTTCATGTCCAAATGTCTTATACCTGGCAAAGAGAGGACCCATGTTTTCTTTATTTTTCTAAGGACACAAACATCAGGGGGACTGCTTTCCATAACACTCCTTAGAAAGCTGATTTGTACCAAGTCAAACATTTGGTCCACCTTTGCAAACTGAGGGAAGAGAAAGACATTCTTCTCAGGTGTTGAAAGTTATATGATACAGCCACCATTGTTCATGGCGTTTGTAGTCAATTTCTGTTGTCTTTGGTCAAACAGGTTTTTGAGGTACTTTACCATCTTTGAGATGTCTACTTTGAAGCAAGTCACACTGAGTTCAATGGGGCTTACTCCCAGAAAAGTGGGTATAGGATTTCAGTCTAGGAGACCTATGTATTTGATTGGAGAATTGGGGCAAAATAAATGAGTACAAATAGCGGTACACTTTGAGAAATGACAGGACATATCAACTTCAGCTGCCTTTAAGATATTAATCCTTGAATTCAGTGGGATTTACTGAGTTATCCTGCACAGGGTAACTTTTACACAAGATGAACTGTGTAAGAGGAGCCTTCCCAATACTAACATAATTTGGGAAAAAATAGCATTTATTTCTCAGGGGCTACAGATTCCCCCCCCCCAAAAAAAATTTGACCAGAGTTTGACTTGGATACCTCTGCACATAAAGGAACAGCATAAACTAACACAGGGAAATCTAAAGTATGTTTTGTTGAGAAATAAAGGCAAAGAATAAATTAGGTATAAGCATACATAGGTATTCTTAGGCAGTAAATAAGTGGTCATATATATTATGTCACAACGAATCATACATATGACAGAGCTATATAAATGATATTAATGATGACATGCCTCTTCCTGAAAGAAGAAAAAGTAAAGGTCCATTGGTCAGATTGTACATTTACTAAATATTACAAAATAATTGGTTATCTTACCGATTCTACTAGTTTTGTGAGGAAAAAAACAGAAAGGGGCAAAAATATTGTAACGCTTTCTGTAAGCCAGACTGTAAAAAATAGCATGTTTTGTGTAAATCTGCATTATTAATTCACTGTAAAATACATCCAGTTGGAGTGGTGGGTGTTTTTCCATTAAATTAAGCCTTTGATATTCTTTAATGCTTTGCTTTAGCCTCTAATTTGCCAGGACACAAATGCACCAGCAGCTGTTGAAAATATCACTGTTGCAGCAGTAGTGCTGGCCAATAAAAATCCCAAGAAGTCATCTTCCTATCTGGCTGCACAAAATAGCACTGAGAAAGTAGTCATCTCTTTGAAGTATCACTCCAATTATAGGTTTTAACCCCACAGGTCACAGTTTGATTATTTACACAATGCTAGTGTAATTCTGTCTCAATTCTAGGCTTTCTGTACTTCCAAAGCATTTGCCAGCTCTACTAGAGGAAATTTCAGATAGCAGCTCTGATGGCATTGACCTGTGTTTGATAGGGTTAGACAGCATTTGGGTGATCACTGTATGTTTTGTGCATTATTTAACTTTCCTGAACATTATTTAATGATGAAAGCGAAGGATATCAGGGGTATATTTCATGCACCCATGGAAATCATTTTAAATGCATTGCTTGCATTCTAAAATATATAAAGTGTTTGTGGATGTGGATGCATGTATATATGTGGGGGGCCATATGTATCTATATCCATATAGATACAGATATAGATATATATCAGATGCATACAATGTACACTTGCTAAATCTGGTTTTCTCCAATAAAACACATATACAAGTTTAGTCATGTGTCTCTTTATTCTGGGGTTAAGTGATGGTATTGATGCTTGACAGCAAAAATGGGCAAATCCACCATGCTGGTTAAATTGTCTAATTTTATTACATTAGGCATTTCTTGGCAAATGCATCTGCCAGCAGGAAATATAAATGCTGCATTTGCACCAAGGCAGTAGCTGTGTCATTTCTTATTTCCTCCCCCCTCCCCACCCCCGCAATACTATTCTGTCTTGCATTTACATCAAAAAGATTTGCAACTAAAAACCAGGGTCTTTTTTTTAATTGTTTATTATGCTGACAGCTAACAATTAGAATGAAAAATCCCTTTGATGCTATTTGAGAGATGCTAGAAAATCACCTGTCCTTCATATGCCTCCATTTCTTTCTGCCCATGGGGTTGCGACAAGTCCTTCTAGGACAATTTAGGAGGAAGGCTTGGGCATACCAGTCCTGTGCATATTTACTTGGAAGCCAGTCTTTCTCAGACTCACTCCAAGGTAAATAGGCTATGATTGTGGTGCTGCAATAAATATAAATATATCACTGATTAAATGAGAATTGCTTTCAAGTAAATGGAAGCCTGTTGTGAGATGGAGCAAAACTCTCTTTTTTAAAAAACAAAACCTTTTCCATCTAGGTAAGCTGTTCAAATTCATTGAAATAATTGTGGCTGCAGATCTAATTTGATTAGCTGAGCAAGCACACTTTGCTTATGTTTCCTGAACAAGATGGTGGGGATTTAACTTTAGAACCAAATGTTTATACATCCACATACTATGTTTATGCATAATACTAGAACTCGGACCATCCAATGAAACCGAATGTAGGGAGATTTAGGATTTGCGAAAATACTTCTTCACATAGCAAATAGTTAAACCATGGAAGTCACCCCAATAGGATGTAGTGATTGCCACCAACCTGGATAGCTTAAAAGGAGGATTAAACAAATTGATGGAGGAGAAGGTGATCAATGGCCTCTAGTCATGATGAATGTGCTTTACCTTCACTGTCATGAGCAGGATGTCTCCGAATATTACTTGCTGGTAATCATAGGTGGGGAAAATGCTGTTTCATTCAGGTCTTACTTGTGGCCTTCCCACACACATCCCATTGGCCACTGTGAGAATAGGATGCTGGACAGCATAGGCACTTGTCCTGATCCAGCAGAGCCCTTATGCTTTTGCTGCACTGGGGAGTGTAACATTTGTGATGTTATTTCTCTGTTACTGTCAGGCTGTTGCCAGTGACTCCTGGCTGGTTGCTCAGGAATGTACAAAGGCAAGGGAATGTTTCTTACTGTCTGCTTTTTATTTGGTATTTACCAAGAGAGGCTATAGATAATTGGATAACGGTGTTGTCCTGAGTGAATCGCCATCCCCAGTCTTTCCCACTCCCTCATTTGTCATTCTCATCGTCTCTCCTACGGGTGCTGCTACGTGCCCTCTCTCTTTGAGCTTTTTGCTTGCCTACTTTCAAGGCCCACCAGGTTCTGGGAGAGGGGGGGGGTCTGGAATGCTTTCTAAAGACACTATGTCCGTCAGCTGTTGCCCCCCTGGATGTTTCCTCCTCCTCTCCCATTATTTCCCAACTTTCCCCCTCATCTGCCTCTGAGCTGTAACCTCCCTCAAATCCCTGTTGTAAATCTAATCTTTCTTCTTCTTCCTCCCTGGAAGGGTCAAGCTGGGGAGGCGGTCTCCACCATTCCTTCTCTGCCAAGTCCCTGACAGTTACTCCATATTTATATATCAGGGCAAATGCATGGGAAATGTCCTTATGATGCCACTCTATGGAAAGGCTGCATTCCACAGAGCACTGAACCAGAATACTTGTACTTACAAGAGGGTCACTATGTTATGTTTAAATTGACAAAAATATCACAGATAACAGAACTGTTCCACTCTTCCATTTTGAGTGCCAAAGGCCCCATTATGCAGGAGATTAGCTTTTCAGTGTCCCAATACTACCATTTTTACTGTAAACAAGCTGTGGTAGGCTTCAGATTTGACCAGAACAGTTGTGCTAAACGAAGAGGTGTCCCCCACCCTTTCCTTCCATTCTATATAAACCCAGAGTTGCTGTTCATCAAGTTGAGGTGGGGAAATACAGGAACTGGTAATTCAATTTAGTGGTTGATTTCTGAAGGGGAGATGCTAAGGTCCATGAAAGCTTAGCCTGTCACATATCTAGGGATGGAGCTAAAATTATATTCAGTTCATAGAATCATAGAATCATAGAATCATAGAGTTGGAAGAGACCACAAGGGCCATCCAGTCCAACCCCCCGCCAAGCAGGAAACACCATCAAAGCATTCCTGACAGATGGCTGTCAAGCCTCTGCTTAAAGACCTCCAACGAAGGAGACTCCACCACACTCCTTGGCAGCAAATTCCACTGCCGAACAGCTCTTACTGTCAGGAAGTTCTTCCTAATGTTTAGGTGGAATCTTCTTTCTTGTAGTTTGAATCCATTGCTCCGTGTCCGCTTCTCTGGAGCAGCAGAAAACAACCTTTCTCCCTCCTGTATATGACATCCTTTTATATATTTGAACATGGTTATCATATCACCCCTTAACCTTCTCTTCTCCAGGCTAAACATACCCAGCTCCCTAAGCCGTTCCTCATAAGGCATCATTTCCAGGCCTTTGACCATTTTGGTTGCCCTCTTCTGGACACGTTCCAGCTTATCAGTATCCTTCTTGAACAGTGGTGCCCAGAACTGGACACAGTACTCCAGGTGAGGTCTGACCAGAGCAGAATACAGTGGTACTATTACTTCCCTTGATCTAGATGCTATACTCCTATTGATGCAGCCCAGAATTGCATTGGCTTTTTTAGCTGCTGCATCACACTGCTGACTCATGTCAAGTTTGTGGTCTACCAAGACTCCTAGATCCTTTTCACATGTACTGCTCTCAAGCCAGGTGTCTCCCATCCTGTATTTGTGCCTTTCATTTTTTTTGCCCAAGTGTAGTACTTTACATTTCTCCTTGTTAAAATTCATCTTGTTTGCTTTGGCCCAGTTGTCTAATCTGTTAAGGTCATTCTGAAGTGTGATCCTGTCCTCTGGGGTGTTAGCCACCCCTCCCAATTTGGTGTCATCTGCAAACTTGCTCAGGATGCCCTCAAGCCCATCATCCAAGTCATTGATAAAGATGTTGAACAAGACTGGGCCCAAGACAGAACCCTGTGGCACCCCACTAGTCACTACTCTCCAGGATGAGGAGGAGCCATTGATGAGCACCCTTTGGGTTCGGTCAGTAAGCCAGTTACAAATCCACTGAATGGTAGCATTGTCTAGCCCACATTTTACCAGCTTCTTTACAAGAATATCATGGGGCACCTTGTCAAAGGCCTTGCTG